>NC_072426.2:109325000-114325000 GCF_028878055.3 Symphalangus syndactylus | reverse complement strand
AGATATACGGCCCACAAAGTCTAGAATGTTTACTATTTGGCCCTTTACAGAAGATGTTTGCTGACTCCTAGTTTAGAACATGGCTATTGTTCTAATAATAACAGAACCAAGCTGTGGCCAATGTTATCCCTAGACTAATTTGCTACCACTGAAAAAAGTTCTGGGGAGTTTGAAAAAGTGGAAGAATGTTTCATGCTATGAGAAAATAAGAGAATATTTCAGGATCTGAGAGAATTTGGGAAAATAAGAGAATTGCAGAGACTAGATAGTTGCAATTCTGTGAAGACAAACACTTAAAAGGGGACTGGAGGAAAGTATAACAAAACGTTGACATTCTTTATCTTCCAGGGATAAAGAATACATGTGGAGATGGAGCCAAGATGGCTGAATAGGAACAGCTCCAGTCTACAGCTCCAAGGGTGAGCGATGCAGAAAACGGGTGATTTCTGCATTTCCATCTGAGGTACCAGGTTCATCTCACTAGGGAGTGCCAAACAGTGGGTGCAGGACAGACGGTTTAGTGCACTGTGCACTAGCCCAGCCAAAGCAGGGCAACTCATTGCCTCATTCGGGAAGCACAAGGGGTCAGGGAGTTCCCTTTCCTAATCAAAGAAATGGGTGACAGACAGCACCTGGAAAATCGGGTCACTCGCACACTAATACTGCAATTTTCCAACGAGCTTGGAAAACCGCACACCAGGAGATTGTGTCCCGCACCTGGCTCAGAGGGTCCTACGCTCACGGAGTCTCGCTGATTGCTAGCACAGCAGTCTGAGATCAAACTGCAAGGCAGCAGCGAGGCTGGGGGAGGGGCACCCGCCATTGCCCAGGCTGGCTTAGGTAAACAAAGCAGCCAGGAAGCTCGAACTGGATGGAGCCCACCACAGCTCAAGGAGGCCTGTCTGCCTCTGTAGGCTCCACCTCTGGGGGCAAGGCACAGACAAACAAAAATTCAGCAGGAACCTCTGCAGACTTAAATGTCCCTGTCTGACTGACAGCTTTGAAGAGAGTAGTGGTTCTCCCAGCACACAGCTGGAGATCTGAGAACAGGCAGACTGCCTCCTCAAGTGGGTCCCTGACACCCGAGCACCCTAACTGGGAGGCACCCCCCAGTAGGGACAGACTGACACCTCACATGGCCAGGTACTCCTCTGAGACAAAACTTCCAGAGGAACTATCAGACAGCTGAATTTGTGGTCTCACAGAAATCCGCTGTTCTGCAGCCACCGCTGCTGACACCCAGCCAAACAGGGTCTAGAGTGGACCTCTAGTAAACTCCAACAGACCTGCAGCTGAGGGTCCTGTCTGGTAGAAGGAAAACTAACAAACAGAAAGGACATCCACACCAAAAACCCATCTGTACATCACCATCATCAAAGACAAAAAGTAGATAAAACCACAAAGATGGGGAAAAAACAGAGCAGAAAAACTGGAAACTCTAAAAAGCAGAGCACCTCTCCTCCTCCAAAGGAATGCAGTTCCTCACCAGCAATGGAACAAAGCTAGACGGAGGATGACTTTGACGAGTTGAGAGAAGAAGGCTTCAAACAATCAAACTACTCCGAGCTACGGGAGGAAATTCAAAACAATAGCAAAGAAGTTAAAAACTTTGAAAAAAAATTACACAAATGGATAACTAGAATAACCAATGGAGAGAAGGGCTTAAAGGAGCTGATGGAACTGAAAGCCAAGTATCGAGAATATGCGAAGATTACAGAAGGCTTGGTAGCAGATGCAATCAACTGGAAGAAAGGGTATCATTGATGGAAGATGAAATGAATGAAATGAAGCAAGAAGGGAAGTTTAGAGAAAAAAGAATAAAAAGAAATGAACAAAGCCTCCAAGAAATTTGGGACTATGTGAAAAGACCAAACATACGTCTGATTGGTGTACCTGAAAATGATGGGAAGAATGGAACCAAGTTGGAAAACACTCTACAAGATAATATCCAGCAGAACTTCCCCAATCTAGCAAGGCAGGCCAACATTCAGATTCAGGAAATACAGAGAATGCCACAAAGATACTCCTTGAGAAGAGCAACTCCAAGAGACGTAATTGTCAGATTCACCAAAGTTGAAATGAAGGAAAAAATGTTAAGGGCAGCCAGAGGTAAAGGTCGGGTTACCCACAAAGGGAAGCCCATCAGACTAACAGCTGATCTCTCGGCAGAAACTCTACAAGCCAGAAGATAGTGGGGGCTGATTTTCAACATTCTTAAAGAAAAGAATTTTCAACCCAGAATTTCATATCCAGCCAAACTAAGCTTCATAAGTGAAGGAGAAATAAAATCCTTTACAGACAAGCAAACGCTGAGTGCTTTTGTCACCACCAGGCCTGCCCTAAAAGAGCTCCTGAAGGAAGCACTAAACATGGAAAGGAACAACTGGTACCAGCCCCTGCGAAAACATGCCAAATTGTAAAGACCATCGAAGCTAGGAAGAAACTGCATCAACTAACGAGCAAAATAACCAACTAATATCATACTGACAGGATCAGATTCACACATAACAATATTAACTTTAAATGTAAATGGGCTAAATGATCCAATTAAAAGACACAGACTGACAAAGTGGATAAGGAGTCAGGACCTATCACTGTGCTGTATTCAGGAAACCCATCTCACGTGCAGAGACACACATAGGCTCAAAATAAAGGGATGGAGGAAGATCTATCAAGCAAATGGAAAACAAAAAAAGGCAGGGGTTGCAATCCTAGTCTCTGATAAAATAGACTTTAAACCAACAAAGATCAAAAGAGACAAAGAAGGCCATTACATAATGGTAAAGGGATCCATTCAACAAGAAGAGCTAACTATCCTAAATATATATGAACCCAACACAGGAGCACCCAGATTTATAAAGCAAGTCTGGAGAGACCTACAAAGGGACTTAAACTCCCACACAATAATAATGGGAGATTTTAACACCCCACTGTCAACATTAGACAGATCAACAAGACAGAAAGTTAACAAGGATATCCAGGAATTGAACTCAGCTCTGCACAAAGTGGACCTAATAGACATATACAGAACTCTCCACCCAAAATCAACAGAATATACATTTTTTTCAGCACCACACCACACCTATTCCAAAATTGATCACAGAGTTGGAAGTAAAGCACTCCTCAGCAAATGTAAAAGAACAGAAATTATAACAAACTGTCTCTCAGACCACAGTGCAATCAAACTAGAACTCAGGATTAAGAAACTCACTCAAAACTGCTCAACTACATGGAAACTGAACAACCTGCTCCTGAATGAGTATTGGGTACATAACGAAATGAAGGCAGAAATAAAGATGTTCTTTGAAACCAATGAGAACAAAGACACAACATACCAGAATGTCTGGGACACATTCAAAGCAGTGTGTAGAGGGAAATTCATAGCACTAAATGCCCACAAGAGAAAGCAGGAAAGATCCAAAATTGACACCCTAACATCACAATTAAAAGAACTAGAAAAGCAAGAGCAAACACATTCAAAAGCTAGCAGTAGGCTAGAAATAACTAAAATCAGAGCATAACTGAAGGACATAGAGACACAAAAAACCCTTCAAAAAATTAATGAATCCAGGAGCTGGTTTTTTGAAAAGATCAACAAAATTGATAGACCGCTAGCAAGACTAATAAAGGAGAAAAGAGAGAAGAATCAAATAGATGCAATAAAAAATGAAAAAGGGGACATCACCACTGATCCCACAGAAATACAATCTACCATCAGAGAATACTACAAACACCTCTATGCAAATAAACTAGAAAACCTAGAAGAAATGGATAAATTCCTCAACAAATACACCCTCCCAAGACTAAACCAGGAAGAAGTTGAATCTCTGAATAGACCAATAACAGGCTCTGAAACTGTGGCAATAATCAATTGCTTACCAACCAAAAAGAGTCCAGGACCTGATGGATTCACAGCCAAATTCTACCAGAGCTACAAGGAGGAACTGATACCATTCCTTCTGAAACTATTCGAATCGATAGAAAAAGAGGGAATCCTCCCTAACACATTTTATGAAGCCAGCATCATCCTGATACCAAAGGCTGGCAGAGACATAACCAAAAAAGAGAATTTCAGACCAATATCCTTGATGAACATTGATACAAAAATCCTCAATCAAATACTGGCAAACTGAATCCAGCAGCATATCAAAAAGCTTATCCACCATGATCAAGTGGGCTTCATCCCTGGGATGCAAGGCTGGTTCAACATACCCAAATCAATAAATGTAATCCAGCATATAAACAGAACCAAAGACAAAAACCACATGATTATCTCAATAAATGCAGAAAAGGCCTTTGACAAAATTCAACAGCCCTTCACGACAAAAACTCTCAATAAATTAGATATTGATGAAACTTATCTCAAAATAAGAGCTATTTATGACAAACCCACAGCCAATATCATACTCAATGGGCAAAAACTGGAAGCATTCCCTTTGAAAACTGGCACAAGACAGGGATGCCCTCTCTCACCACTTCTCTTCAACATAGTGTTGGAAGTTCTGGCCAGGGCAATCAGGCAGGAGAAGGAAATAAAGGGTATTCAATTAGGAAAAGAGGAAGTCAAATTGTCCCTGTTTGCAGATGACATGATTGTATATCTAGATAACCCCATTGGCTCAGCCCAAAATCTCCTTAAGCTGATAAGCAACTTCAGCAAAGTCTCAGGATACAAAATCAATGTACAAAAATCACAAGCATTGTTATACACCAATAACAGACGAACAGAGAGCCAAATCATCAGTGAACTCCCATTCACAATTGCTTCAAAGAGAATAAAATACCTAGGAATCCAACTTACAAGGGATGTGAAGCATCTCTTCAAGGAGAACTACAAACCACTGCTCAATGAAATAAAACAGGATACAAACAAATGGAAGAACATTCCATGCTCATGGGTTGGAAGAATCAATATCGTGAAAATGGCCATACTGCCCAAGGTAATTTATGGATTCAATGCCATCCCCATCAAGCTACCAATGACTTTCTTCACAGAATTGGAAAAAACTACTTAAAGTTCATATGGAACCAAAAAAGAGCCCGCATCGCCAAGTCAATCCTAAGCCAAAAGAACAAAGCTGGAGGCATCACGCTACCTGACTTCAAACCATACCACAAGGCTACAGTAACCAAAACAGCATGGTACTGGTACCACAACAGAGACATAGATCAATGGAACAGAACAGAGCCCTCAGAAATAACGCCGCATATCTACAACTATCTGATCTTTGACAAACCTGACAAAAACAAGCAATGGGGAAAGGATTCCCTATTTAATAAATGGTCCTGGGAAAACTGGCTAGCCATAGGTAGAAAGCTGAAATTGGATCCCTTCCTTACACCTTATACAAAAATTAATTCAAGATGGGTTAAAGACTTACACATTAGACCTAAAACCATAAAAACCCTAGAAGAAAACCTTGGCAATACCATTCAGGACATAGGCATGGGCAAGGACTTCATGTCTAAAACACCAAAAGCAATGGCAACAAAAGCCAAAATTGACAAATGGGATCTAATTAAACTAAAGAGCTTCTGCACAGCAAAAGAAACTACCATCAGAGTGAACAGGCAACCTACAGAATCGGAGAAAATTTTCGCAACCTACTCATCTGACAAAGGGCTGATATCCAGAATCTACAACGAACTCAAACAAATTTACAAGAAAAAAACAAACAACCCCATCAAAAAGTGGGCGAAGGACATGAACAGACACTTCTCAAAAGAAGACATTTATGCAGCCAAAAAACACATGAAAAAATGTTCATCATCACTGGCCATCAGAGAAATGCAAATCAAAACCATAACGAGATACCATCTCACACCAGTTAGAATGGCCATCATTAAAAAGTCAGGAAACAACAGGTGCTGGAGAGGATGTAGAGAAATAGGAACACTTTTACACTGTTGGTGGGACAGTAAACTAGTTCACTCATTGTGGAAGTCTGTGTGGCGATTCCTCAGGGATCTAGAACTAGAAATACCATTTGACCCAGCCATCCCATTACTGAGTATAAACCCAAAGGACTATAAATCATGCTGCTATGAAGACACATGCACACGTATGTTTATTGCGGCATTATTCACAATAGCAAAGACTTGGAACCAACCCAAACGTCCAACAACGATAGACTGGATTAAGACAATGTGGCACATATACACCATGGAATACTATGCAGCCATAAAAAATGATGAGCTCATGTCCTTTGTAGGGACATGGATGAAGCTGGAAACCATCATTCTCAGTAAACTATCGCAAGGTCAAAAAACCAAACACCACATGTTCTCACTCATAGGTGGGAATTGAACAATGAGAACACATGGTCATAGGAAGGGGAACATCACACACCGGGGATGGTTGTGGCGTGGGAGGAGAGGGGAGGGACAGCATTAGGAGATATACCTAATGCTAAATGACGAGTTAATGGGTGCAGCACACCAACAAGGCACATGGATACATAGGTAACAAACCTGCACATTGTGCACATGTACCCTAAAACTTAAAGTATAATAATAATAATAATAATAAAACAAAAAAGTATACATGTGACTTTCATTTTGTCTTCTTTCTACTTTTCTTCAACTTACATTAACAAACATATTTTACTTTAAACTGGAAAAAATAAATATCAATTTTCAAAATTGAAACAGAAAATTTGAAATGAGCTTCCAGTGCACCCAGGTTTCACGCACGGTTGGATTGAGTGTTTGATTCTGTGACATAATACTGTGTCTTCACCAAGCACTTCCAGCTACCTAAAGAGAGCTCCCACTGCTAGAGTTAGAGATTTTGTTTCCATTCAGGTTTATATGGTAGGAGGGATTCTTCTCCCATTTCACCTTCTTCTTGTGAAAGGACACATCTGCTTTATTTCCAGGTTCTGTCTTGTTCTAAAAAGAAAAAAAAAAAGAAAAGAAAACACCAAAAGAATTCTTGATAAGGCAAAGAAAAGAAGAGACATCTAGAGTTGTGCTAAGGCGTGGTTAATCGTACCACTAGCAAATCTGGACCTCAAAGGTCCTTTTTGCTTCACCCCTTTTTTATCTAGATGTGACTTGAAGCCACTTTCAAGGGAATACCAGATGAGCTGAAATAAATGAATGACAACCTGGGTCAGCCAGGAAGAAGCAGAAGTGAGACCTTGAGGGTAGACAAGAGAGAAAACACGGGGAAACGGCAGTGGACAACTCCTTCCTTCCTTCTGAAGTGGAATCCGTGTGCTCTAAAGCTGCTGGAGGAGAAAGGCAGAAGCCTGGTTTTCATCATCCTCTGGTGGTATGTGTCTGAACTTAGTTCAGTAACAAAAGTAGAACTTTTGTAATGGGCTCCCCATCCACCAAAATGTTAAGGGCTTAGCTAAAGGATTATGTTTAATTCAAAACCGTCAAGCATTAAGAGTAAGACGCAAGTCAGAACAAAATCAAACCTAAAAGGTGAGGTCAGCCAGAGTAACTTCACTTCTCATAATCACTTCCTATTATCTGCAAGGCCTGGAAAACTTGCAGCATTAAACTTTCTGAACTGCTGCAGGAATGCAATTGTTGCTTCCCAGCATCTCCTCATTCTTTGGGGGATAAAGGGTAAGAGCTGCTGATTTTGTTCCAATTAGACACAATTCACTCCAAATCACTAGGCAACCCCCAGCTTCCATTACAATGCCTGCTCAACCTGCATGTGCAAAGACTCATTAAAACCGAGTGAAAACCAGACAGTTGTAGGATTGACTACATGGAAGAAAATCCATTCATCACTGACTAATTTGGCATCTATTAATCACATCTCATTTCTCAGCTCTATGAACAAATTAAATCTAATTCCCTTTTTTGGAATCAACAGCCACAGCTAAGAGCATGGCCGGTTTTCACTACATCTCTATTCCTTCAAGAAAAAATTCTCCCAACTACAAAGTAGGGTCTAAAAAGGCAACCTGACCTGGAGGGACTCAATTCATTTATTCAACAAATATGTGTTGGACACCTCCTAGGTGCCAGGTACTATTCTAGATTTGGGGGACAGAGTAGCAGAAGAAACACAGATGAAGATCCTCACTCTGGAGATTAGATCCAAGCAGAGGGGAGACAGAATTGTGTAATAAAAATGATAAGTACATTATGCTGGAAGGTAAAAAGTGATATGGGGCAGGGAGTAAGAATAGGAGAGGTTAAGGGGGATTGGGAGTGGGTGTATGAAAGCTCTGTTTGCATTATTAAGTAGAATAGTCAAGATAGGCCCTATTGAATAGATAAGCAAAGACTTGAAGAAGATGAGGGAGTTAGGAAAGTAGTAGCCCTCCAGCTAAGGGCTAATATCAGTTCAGATGTTTCCCCTAGGACCTCTATGACAAAACAATGGGGGTGCAATAAAATTTGGCTTCTCGTCCCAAAAACTAATTGGGAAACCATTCCAAGCTCATAAGGAAAATAATTACTACAATGCAGGCTCCACAAAAGCAGGGGCTTCCTCTTCTTCATCACTGTGTCCCTAGGGCCTGATACATAGAAAGACCCCAATTAGTCTTTGTTGAATGACTAAGTGATCATATGCTATACATGAATAAAGCACAATTCAAGACAGACAATGGCAGGAAAGACATTGGAACAACATAGGAAAGACATGGAGCAACCCTACATAGGTTGTGTTGACTTCCTTGGCTGACCTCACCTTCCTGCTCGGTTCCATAAATCAGGATGCCCAGTGTAGAACTGCAAATTTCAGGAAAGCATTTGGGAAAACTTATCCTGGTGGCACCTATTCTATCCACCTCAGGGGTGACAGGAGTTCTGTTCTTTTTAAATCAATTTACTACCACCTCTGGAGCACCTGCTTTATGTCAGCCAGGACTAGGTACTACAGGGCATCAAAGTTAGCAACATGCGGTGGTAGGCAGCCTCTTACGATGGTCCTATGATCCCTGCTTCTTGTTATTCATGTCCTTATGCAAGCTGTTTTTCTCTTTGACTGTAGGCTGAATCTAGTGACTCCTCTCTAACAGATAGAATATGGCAAAAGTGATGAGATACCACTTCTAAGATTAGATTACAAAAAGACTGTAATCTCAATCTCTCTCTCTCTCCCCACTCCCCCCACCCAATTCTTGCTCTGGCATGTTGTGAGTGGCCCTGTGAAGAGGTCCTCATGGCAAGGAACTTATGTCTCTGGCCGAGTGCTTTTGAGGGCCTATGGCTGCCAACAACTGGCTACATGCTTGGAAGCAGATCTTCCCTGATCCAAGTCTTGAAAGGATTGCAGCCTCTGGGAGCCCTGGGAGCCAAAGACCCGGCTGAGTTGTGCCTGAATTCCTGACCCCTCAAAAACTGACAGATTACATGTTTGTGGTTTTTTAAGCCACTAAGGTTTGGGATAATTTGTTATGCAGCAATAAATAATAATATGCACGATCTGCCCTCAAAACAAGGTATATAAAGAGTGCATATGAGCAATAAAAACAAAGTATTTGGGATGGAGAAGATTCACAGGATTAAGAAATAGGTGACTAGGAATTATAATGACTCAAACTTACAGAACTCTTTAAAATTTACTGAGTGCTTCTGACACAATTGTCTCATTTTATCTTAACAATAAATTGTGTAAGGATGGTATTATTTTACTTACCCAACATTAAATATTAATTGATCTAATCATTCAATGAAAATTTTGTGTCAAATATGTACCTGTAGTGGATACTAAGGAAACTTAAGGAAGTCATAGTAACTGCCCGCAGGAAACCCCAAAATAATAGAGCATAGGTACATTAAATAAACAAGAAACAGGACTTGCAGTACAGTGTATTAAATGGCATAATAGAAGTATGTACAAGGTGTGTGCTAACTCAAAGGTGGGGATGACAAACTCTTCCAAAAGTTACAAAAAAATACCCCAAATGAGATTCTAGAAGAATGAGTCTTTTCTACTCTTTCTCAACCTCCTTTCCTGATTTCTCTTCCTCCACCATGATAAAAGAAAATCTTCAGCCAAATTAAATTTAAAGGAGTTTAATTGAGCAACGAATGATTTTCGAACCAGGCAGCCCCCAGAATAACAGCACATTCATAGAGACTCCAGCACAGCCACATGGTGGAAGAAGACTTACAGACAAAATAAGGGAAATGACTGAAGAAATCAGAAGTGAGGTACAGAATGGCTGATGTGGTTACAGCTTGGCGTTTTCCTTATTTGAACACAGCTTGAACACTCAGCAGTGTATGAGTGGTTGAAGTATGGCCACTGGGATTGGCCAAGAATCAGCTATCATTACAGGTGCATACTCCCAAGTTAGGTTTTCAATCTTGTCTACTTACCTTAAGCTAGGTTACAGTTCATCCACAATATTTCAAATATAGAAGTATGGAGTCCTTCTCAGGCCATATTTAGTTCACTTTAACAACCATAATGTGTGATGATTGTCAGGGCACTCCAGAGAAACAGAGCCAGTAGCATATATATAGATCTATAAGGGGAGATTTATAAGGAGAATTGGCTCTAAGGAGGATGAGAAGTCTTACAATACACCATTTGCACGCTAGAGACCCAGGGAAGCTGGTGGTGTTTATCAGTCCAAGTCCAAGGATTTGAGAACCAGTAGAGCTGATGGTGTAGGTCCCATTGGTCGCAAAGGGTCCAAAGGCCTGAGAACCAGGAACTTTGATGTCTGAGCACAGGAGGAGATGGATACCCAGACTTAAGAATAGAGAGATTTTGCCCTGCCTCTACCTTTTTTGTTATATTCAGGCCTCAAAGGATTAGATGATGCCCACCTAGGTGAGTTACAGCAACCTTCTTTATTCAGTCCACCGACTCAAATGCCAATCTCCTCCAGAAACACCCTCATACCCACACCTAGAAATGATGTTTACCAGCTATCTGGACATCCCTTAGCCCAGTCAAGTTCACACGTAAAATTAGCCATCACAGTGATCACCACAGATCTTTGGACACAAATCAGAAGTTAGAAAGAGGCTCCAGCCAAAGCTCAAGTAAGTTCGGATGTGAACTGATGGTCCGAAATGGGATAAAGAGGTGGTGGTGAGAGAGAGAGAGAGGTAGAAAGGGAAGGATGGAGGGGAAGATAAGCAGCTTGAGGGAAGGGCAGAATTAAAAGACAAATTGTTTGCAATGTGGGAGAGGTTAGAGAATGTTTGTTGGCAGATTGTAAGGAGCCAACTCAGGAGAGATTTGCATAGGATATATTAAATGAAGAAAGAGATAACCTAAAGGCCTTTCAAGATTCCAAGAAAAGAAATCAGTTCTTAATCTGTCATGAGATTTGAGAGAAAAAACAACAACAACAACAACAAAGAAATCGAGTCTTTAAAATGATGTACCAAGGTATCCCCTGATATGATGTGACAAGAAGAGTAATTTATCTCTGCGGTAGTCTTCATCATAAGCCTATAACCCCATTCTAACCATTTGTTGGACAATTTGTCTGATGGACAAATTGGGGAACATTCTACAAAATACCTGACTAGCACTATTCAAAACTGTCAAGAGCAGTCTTTGAGAAACTGTCACAGACCAGTGGAGACTAAGGAGATATGATGACTAAATGCAATGTAATAATATCCTCCGTGGGATCCTATAACAGAAAAGGGGCATTCGTGGAAAGAATTGGTGAAATCTAAATAAAGTCTGCAGTTTAGTTAATAGTAACATATCAATGTATATTTTTAGTTTTGATAAGTGCACATCAGTAATACAAAATGAAAACATTAGGGGAAACTGAATCTGGTAAGAGTCACATGTGAACTCTTTGTATTTTTGCAACTTTAATGTAAATCTAAAAATGTTCCACAATTAAAGGTTTGTTTAAAAAAATGATAGGCCAGTAGTAAAATCTACATTACGGCTTATAGAAACCAATTTTTCCATTGGCTTCACCGTTTGTAAATCAGCTTCCACAATCCTGCCTCTTGGATGTATCCTTTAGGTAAAGGGACAGTTCTTTGAGGATTTTCCAAAAGATTCCTAATTTAAATGTTATATCAAAAGTAGGTTTGACATGGGGGAATATAAAGCACTTGTAAGAGCCTCATATAAATGGTCACTGAAAGAGAATATAGAAGTATTGAGAGACTAAATGGAAAGTAATGTCACCAGTCTACAGATCAGAGAGGCAGAGCCTGTATTTAATCATCCTCCCTGGTTCTCAGGCTGTTGCCTAAATAAAGACATTTTCCAGGTAGAGAGAGAGAGAGAGAGAGAGAGGCAGAGAGATAGATACTGAGAAAGTTTACTACCAACAGGCCCTCATTAAATTTACTTATAAAAAATAACAAAATTATATAAATTGGGAGAGGAGTGGTCAATGTTAAAATATTCAGCAGCTGTTCATTTATTTCAGAGGGAGGGGAAGATATTGATTTGCTTCAGACTCTGTTAAAGCAATTGTGTTCATTAAATTAATTTTGCACAATAAAATTTCAAGGTAAACCTATGACATTCAAACCTAAACTTCAAGGGGAATTAGACCGAAACATGGGCTCCTCCCTTTTCTCTGTTCCACTTTTCATTCTCTGCTTCTGCCTAGAACTAGAGAATTCTCAGGCCCGTGACAGGTGTTTGTTGCATATGAGGATCAAAAACTATGTGAAACAAAGAAACAGGAAACTGTAGATAATAACCTAATGAACTGTAGATTCAAATCCAGTGGCAGCAAGACTGGAGTCATCCTCTTAGGCCACTCCAAAGTCCTAGGGAGGGAGATGTTTCTCAACACTCTCTATCCTCCAGCTGCACTGGACTACTGGATATTTCTCAAACACATCATGCTTTTCCACAACTCCATGACTTCCTCCATGCTGTTCCTTCTATGGAATGCCCTTGCACTATCCTAGTTCTTCCTCAAAGTCCAGTTTAAGCCTCACCTCTGAAAGGCTTTCCCAACCCCTAGGCAGAGTGAGTTTTTCCTTCTTTAATACTTCCCTAGTGCCCTATTTACATCTCCCTGTAACACCAACCCTATTGTAGAGGTCATTTTTTCAGCCTGTTTCCCAGAAACTGTGAGCTCCTGATGAACAAAGTGCCTGACACACAATAGGTGTAAAAAAAAAAAAAATGTTAAGTACGTTGATAGATGGATAAGTGGATGGATGGGTAGGTTGTGGCAGAAAATAGTCAGATGCGAAACAAATCCACTTTTCCTTTCTCTTGAGCATGCTTTCAGATTACATTTCCCAGCCTCTTCCATCTAGAAGAGGCCGTGTGACCAAGTTCTGGCCCATAGAACATGTGCAGAAATCATGGGTGCCATTTTCAGGATAGTCCTCTAAAATCTCCCACACAACCCTCCACATCATCTCTCCCCATGTGCCAGGCAGATGCACAGGACCAGTAGAAGATGCCAAGGCCCATGGCAAAGAAGCCAAGTGGAAGAAGCCTGGGTCCGCAAACAATTGAATGGGGCAGAGACTCCTTGTCCTGAATCAGACGATGACATGAACAAAAAATACACCTTTATTGTGTGAATTCACTAAATTTGGGGACTGTAAGACCAGTTAGCCCAGCTTGACTATACATGAATGAATCTAAGAAACAACATAGTGAGTGGGCTTCTGGTTTTCCAGGAAACATCATTAGCTCCATAAAGTCCACTGGCTCATCCCTAGACCATAGAATTCTTGCTATTGGTGTTGTCTTGATTAAAAGAAACAAGCAAATAAATAAAACCCTTTATGACGAAGGTGACCTCTAGCTTTTGGGGAGTCAGGAAACATTCTCCTTTTTTGGCAGAGCTGCCCCTAGAACACTGAAAATCTCGTAGGTTATATTGCTGATTGGACAGTGGCTTAAGGAGGAAGTCACAGGAGAAAAGGAGCTGGTTCCACCCACTTATACTACAAAACAAACAAACAAACAAACAAAAACGCCTGTGGCTACCCACCACTCCAGAAACCATCCACATTTCCACAGGGATGGGTCTCAGATATGCACACCTGACCAGCCAGAGACAGTCAGACTCCCAGGAGATTCTATGCTTTGAGGGTGGCTCACTTTTCTCTAGGATTGGGAACTACCCAGACCTTGTAACTCTGGAGTGGCAATCTTCCCACTTGTTATAAGCTGAATTGCCCCCCTGCCCACCAAATTCATATGTTGGAGTCCTAACTCCCAGTACCTCAGAATATGATCTTATTTGGTGATGCAGTCCTTACAGTTAAAAGTAAGATCATTATAGTAGGTCCTAATCCAATAAGATTGATGTTTCTATAAAAAGGGGAAACTTTGACACAGACAGAGAGAGATAGAGGCAAAGAGGGAAGACAATGTGAAGAGACACAGGGAGAAGGCAGCTGTCTAAAAGCCAAGGAGAGAGGCCGGGAAAAGACTCTGCCTCATAGCCGTAAGAGTCTTGTGTCTTGATCTTGGAACTCCAGCCTCCAGAACTGGGAGACAATAGATTTCTGTTGCCTAAACCACCAGTATATGGTACTTAATTACAGCAGCCCTAGCAAACTAATACATTGTCCCTTAGAGAGGGCCTCTCTGAGAATGAAAACAACACAGAGGAAAACAGAGGTGAGAAGTGGAAAAAGACAGAGCCAGCATGTAGTCTACCCAAGACCTTTCATGAATCTGAACTAGTCAATGCCTTTTTTGAGTTGATTTTCTTTCAATGAAAGATCCTTGACTAATAGAAGTGGAAATGCTCCAAACCCAAGCCTTGCCTAGGATAATAATATTCCATAATGCCACCCCCTTCTTTCTAAAAAGTGCTGCTCAGTATGTATTTCCTTTTTTATTTAAAAGAAAAAAAAGGCAGTTAAGATTGCCTTTGTTTTGAGAATATCATGATTTGGCTATAACCCGAAGTGCTACCAAGCCATATTAGGAAACATAGTTTTTAATTAGACATTCTTCTTAGGGAAATCTAGGTATGTGAGAAAGGGAATATAGGAGAGCACATCAATCAAAGAGGAGCTTTAAAATAGCTATAAGAAGATTATACCACAAAGAGATATCTTGATGCATTGGAAAGCAAATTAGGTCTAAAATCAGAAGACCTCAGCTTCCTTGAGCAAATCACCTAAGTGTGATATGGTAGAAAGGCCCTGAGATTTGGAGCCACAGGATCCTGAGTTTATATCCAGGTCTGGAACTTTTTCTGTATCCTTGAGGAAAACATTTACCTAACTGAGCAATTTAGCAACAGATTCTTTGTCAATGAAATGAGATTAAGGTCTGATACCCAAATCAGTGATCATATGAATACAGCAGTGATTACCATGACTGGTACCTAGTAGGTACTCAGTAAATGGTAACAAAAAGCAACATTTGTTCTTACTCCTTATTTCTTATCCCTAGGTTTCTCAGTTTCTCCATTTGTGAACTCTGGATAATAATCCTTCCTGACAACAAGATTCTTATAGAAATCATAATATTTAGCAACTTGAAAGTGCTTTGTAACACAGATATCAGATACAAATGTAAAGGCATTCTTATCATAAAGCAACTGATTAGAAAGTTCATGGTACCTCCATTTCCTACACCTACCTATGGCTCTCTAGAGCAGCAGCTTTGAGTGAAAGAACTAGCCACCCTTAAGCAAGTGGACACCAGCTCCAGTAGGACAAGTTGAGGTCCTATCCATGTCGCCCAAACCATGGGGCAAACCCCTGCAAGATCCAGACCTCCAGCTCACTGTTAGGCATGCCCTGCACAAACTGGAACCAAATTGGAGGAACCAAGACAACAATAGCCAGAAAAACAAAAGGTGCTCTACACAGTACACAAATGTGCATTTTTCATATATTATCCGTGCTTGAATATGTCAGAAACTGAAATAGTGCGTCTGACACTGAAACCGTGTGTGCAGGAAAATTACACCTGTCCTCACTTAGCTGATGTCTTGAATTATTCTTGGTTACCACCTAACTGGTAGGAAATTCTCCTGCTCTGCACCGTGTCTTGCTGTTGGCCCTAACGAAGTTCTAATACATTGCCTGTAGTCTCAGCTACTTGGGAGGCTGAGGCAGGAGAATGGCGTGAACCTGTGAGGCAGAGCTTGCAGTGAGCCGAGATCGCGCCACTGCACTCCAGCCTGGGCAACAGAGCAAGACTCCATCTCAAAAAACACAAAAAAAGTGAGTGGAGCCAAGATGGCCAAATAGGAACAGCTCCAGTCTACAGCTCCCAGCATGAGTGACACAGAAGACCGGTGATTTCTGCATTTCCAACTGAGGTACTGGGTTCATCTCATTGGGGAGTGTAGGAGAGTGGGTGCAGGACTGTGGTTGCAGCACACCGAGTGTGAGCCAAAGCAGGGCAAGGCATCGCCTCACCCAGGAAGCGCAAGGGATCAGGGAATTCCCTTTCCTAGTCAAAGAAAGGGGTGACAGATGGCACCTGGAAAATTGGGTCACTCCCACCCTAATACTGCACTTTTCCAACGGTCTTAGCAAATGGCACACCAGGAGATTATATCCCGCGCCTGGCTCGGAGGGTCCTATGCCCACGGAGCCTCACTCATTGCTAGCACAGCAGTCTGAGATCAAACTGCAAGGCGGCAGCGAGGCTGGGGGAGGGGCGCCTGAAATTGCCAAGGCTTGAGTAGGTAAACAAAGCAGCCAGGAAGCTCGAACTGGGTGGAGCCCACCACAGCTCAAGGAGGTCTGCCTGCCTCTGTAGACTCCACCTCTGGGGGCAGGGCATAGCCAAACAAAAGGTAGCAGAAACCTCCGCAGATTTAAATGTCCCTGTCTGACAGCTTGGAAGATAGTAGTGGCTTTCCCAGCATGCAGGTGGAGATCTGAGAATAGACAGACTGCCTCCTCAAGTGGGTCCCTGACCCCCGAGTAGCCTAACTGGGAGGCACCCCCCAGTAGGGGCAGTCTGACTGCTCACACGGCCGGGTACTCCTCTGAGACAAAACTTCCAGAGGAACGATCAGGCAGCAACATTTGCTGTTCACCAATATTCGCTGTTCGGCAGCCTCTGCTGCTGATACCCAGGCAAACAGGGTCTGGAGTGGACCTCCAGCAAACTCCAACACACCTGCAGCTGAGGGTCCTGACTGTGAGAAGGAAAACTAACGGACAGAAAGGACATCCACATCAAAACCCCACCTGTACATCACCATTATCAAGGACCAAAGGTAGATAAAACCACAAAGATGGGGAAAAAACAGAGCAGAAAACCTGGAAATTCTAAAAATCAGAGCACCTGTCCTCCTCCAAAGGAACTCAGCTCCTCACCAGCAATGGAACAAAGCTGGATAGAGAATGAGTTTGATGAGCTGAGAGAAGGCTTCAGATGATCAAACTTCTCTGAGCTAAAGGAGGAAGTTAGAACTCATGGCAAAGAAGTTAAAAACCTTGAATAAAATTAGACGACTGGCTAACTAGAATAACCAATGCAGAGAAGTCCTTAAAGGACCTGATGCAGCTGAAAACCATGGCACAAGAACTACCTGACAAATGCACAAGCCTCAGTAGCCAATTCGATCAACTGGAAGAAAGGGTATCAGTGATGGAAGATCAAATGAATGAAATGAAGCAAGAAGAAAAATTTAGAGAAAAAAGAATAAAAAGAAATGAACAAAGCCTCCAAGAAATATGGGACTATGTGAAAAGACCAAATCTATGCCTGATTGGTGTACCTGAAAGTGACGGGAGAATGGAACCAAATTGGAAAACACTCTGCAGGATATTATCCAGGAGAACTTCCCCAATCTAGCAAGGCAGGCCAACATTCAACTTCAGGAAATACAGACAATGCCACAAAGATACCCCTCGAGAAGAGCAACTCCAAGACACATAATTGTCAAATTCACCAAAGTTGAAATGAAGGAAAAAATGTTAAGGGCAGCCAGAGAGAAAGGTTGGGTCCGATCAGACTAACAACTGATCTCTTGGCAGAAACTCTACAAGCCAGAAGAGAGTGGGGGCCAATATTCAACATTCTTAAAGAAAAGAATTTTCAACCCAGAATTTCATATCCACCCAAAATAAGCTTCATAAGTGAAGGAGAAATAAAATCCTTTACAGACAAACAAATGCTGAGAGACTGTGTCACCACCAGGCCAGCCTTACAAAGCTCCTGAAGGAAGCACTAAACATGGAAAGGAACAACCGGTACCAGCCACTGCAAAAACATGCCAAATTGTAAAGACCATTGAGGCTAGGAATAAACTGCATCAACTAATGAGCAAAATAACCAGCTAACGTCATAATGACAGGATCAAATTCACACATAACAATATTAACCTTAAATGTAAATGGGCTAAATGCTCCAATTAAAAGACACAGACTGGCAAATTGGATAAAGAGTCAAGACCCATCAGTATGCTGTACTCAAGAGACCCATCTCACGGGCAGAGACACACAGACGCTCAAAATAAAGGGATGGAGGAAGATCTACCAAGCAAATGGAAAACAAAAAAAGACAGGGGTTGCAATACTAGTCTCTGATAAAACAGACTTTAAACCAACAAACATCAAAAGAGACAAAGAAGGCCATTACATAATGGTAAAGGGATCCATTCAACAAGAAGAGCTAACTATCCTAAATATATATGCACCCAATACAGGAGCACCCAGATTCATAAAGCAAGTCCTTAGTAACCTACAAAGAAACTTAGACTCCCACACAATAATAATAGGAGACTTTAACACCCCACTGTCAACATTAGACAGATCAACGAGACAGAAAGTTAACAAGGATATCCAGGATTGAACTCAGCTCTGCACCAAGTGGACCTAATAGACGTCTACAGAACTCTCCACCCCAAATCAACAGAATATACATTTTTTTCAGCACCACACCACACTTATTCCAAAATTGACCACATAGTTGGAAGTAAAGCTCTCCTCAGCAAATGTAAAAGAACAGAAATTATAACAAACTGTCTCTCAGACCACAGTGCAATCAAACTAGAACTCAGGATTAAGAAACTCACTCAAAACCGCTCAACTACATGGAAACTGAACAACCTGTTCCTGAATGACCACTGGGTACATAACGAAATGAAGGCAGAAATAAAGATGTTCTTTGAAACCAACGAGAACAAAGACACAACATACCAGAATCTCTGGGACATATTCAAAGCAGTATGTAGAGGGAAATTTATAGCACTAAATGCCCATAAGAGAAAGCAGGAAAGAGCTAAAATTGACACCCTAACATCACAATTAAAAGAACTAGAGAAGCAAGAGCAAACATTCAAAAGCTAGCAGAAGGCAAGAAATAACTAAGATCAGAGCAGAACTGAAGGAGATAGAGACACAAAAAACCCTTCAAAAATTAAATAATCCAGGAGCTGGTTTTTTGAAAAGATCAACAAAACTGATAGAGCACTAGCAAAATTAATAAAGCAGAGAGAAGAACCAAATTGACGCAATAAAAAATGAGAAAGGGGATATCTCCACCAATCCCACAGAAATACAAACTACCATCAGAGAATACTAGAAACACCTCTATGCAAATAAAAGAGAAAACCTAGAAGAAATGGATAAATTCCTAGACACATACACCCTCCCAAGACTAAACTAGGAAGAAGTTGAATCTCTGAATAGACCAATAACAGGCTCTGAAATTGAGGCAATAATTAATAGCTTACCAACCAAAAAGAGTCCAGGACCAGACGGATTCACAGCTGAATTCTACCAGAGATACAAGGAGGAGCTGGTACCATTCCTTCTGAAACTATTCCAATCAATAGAAAAAGAGGGAATCCTCACTAACTCATTTTATGAGGCCAGCATCATCCTGATACCAAAGCCTGGCAGAGACACAACAAAAAAAGAGAATTTTAGACCAATTTCACTGATGAACATCAATGCAAAAATCCTCAATAAAATACTGGCAAACCAAATCCAGCAGCACGTCAAAAAACTTATCCACCATGATCAAGTGGGCTTCATCCCTGGGATGCAAGGCTGGTTCAACATACCCAAATCAATAAACATAATCCATCATATAAACAGAACCAAAGACAGAAACCACATGATTATCTCAATAGATGCAGAAAAGGCCTTTGACAAAATTCAACAGCCCTTCATGATAAAAACTCTCAATAAATTAGGTATTGATGGGACATATCTCAAAATAATAAGAGCTATCTATGACAAACCCACAGCCAATATCATACTGAATTGGCAAAAACTGGAAGCATTCCCTTTGAAACCTGGCACAAGACAGGGATTCCCTCTCTCACCACTCCTATTCAACATAGTGTTGGAAGCTCTGGCCAGGGCAATCAGGCAGGAGAAGGAAATAAAGGGTATTCAATTAGGAAAAGAGGAAGTCAAATTGTCCGTGTTTGCAGATCACATGGTTGTATATCTAGAAAACCCCATTGTCTCAGCCCAAAATCTCCTTAAGCTGATAGGCAACTTCAGCAAAGTCTCAGGATACAAAATCAATGGGCAAAAATCACAAGCATTCTTATACACCAATAACAGACAAACAGAGAGCCAAATCATGAGTGAACTCCCATTCACAATTGCTTCAAAGAGAATAAAATACCTAGGAATCCAACTTACAAGGGATGTGAAGCATCTCTTCAAGGAGAACTACAAACCACTGCTCAATGAAATAAAACAGGATACAAACAAATGGAAGAACATTCCATGCTCATGGGTAGGAAGAATCAATATCATGAAAATGGCCATACTGCCCAAGGTAATTTATAGATGCAATGCCATCCCCATCAAGCTACCAATGACTTTCTTCACAGAATTGGAAAAAACTACTTTAAAGTTCATATGGAACCAAAAAAGAGCCCGCCTCGTCAAGTCAATCCTAAGCCAAAAGAACAAAGCTGGAGACATCACGCTACCTGACTTCAAACTATACTACAAGGCTACAGTAACCAAAACAGCATGGTACTGGTACCAAAACAGAGATATAGACCAATGGAATAGAACAGAGCCCTCAGAAATAATGCCACATATCTACAACTATCTGATCTTTGACAAACCTGACAAAAACAAGCAATGGGGAAAGGATTCCCTATTTAATAAATGGTGCTGGGAAAACTGGCTAGCCATATGTAGAAAGCTGAAACTGGATCCCTTCCTTACACCTTATACACAAATTAATTCAAGATGGATTAAAGACTTACAGGTTAGACCTAAAACCATAAAAACCCTAGAAGAAAACCTAGGCAATACCATTCAGGACATAGGCATGGGCAAGGACTTCATGACTAAAACACCAAAAGCAATGGCAACAAAAGCCAAAATTGACAAATGGGAGCTAATTAAACTAAAGAGCTTCTGCACAGCAAAAGAAACTACCATCAGAGTGAACAGGCAACCTACAGAATGGGAGAAAATTTTTGCAATCTACTCATCTGACAAAGGGCTAATATCCAGAATCTACAAAGAACTCAAACAAATTTACAAGAAAAAGACAAACAACCCCATCATAAACTGGGTGAAGGAGATGAACAGACACATCTCAAAAGAAGACATTTATGCAGCCAAAAGACACATGAAAAAATGTTCATCATCACTGGCCGTCAGAGAAATGCAAATCAAAACCACAATGAGATATCATCTCACACCAGTTAGAATGGCGATCATTCAAAAGTCAGGAAACAACAGGTGCTGGAGAGGATGTGGAGAAATAGGAACACTTTTACACTGTTGGTGGGACTGTAAACTAGTTCAACCATTGTGGAAGTCAGTGTGGCGATTCCTCAGGGATCTAGAACTAGAAATACCATTTGACCCAGTCATCCCATTACTGGGTATATACCCAAAGGATTATAAATCATGCTGCTATAAAGGCACATGCACATGTATGTTTATTGCGGCACTATTCACAACAACAAAGACTTGGAACCAAGCCAAATGTCCAGCAATGATAGACTGGATTAAGAAAATGTGGCACATATACACCATGGAATACAGCCATAAACAATGATGAGTTCATGTCCTTTGTAGGGACATGGATGAAGCCGGAAACCGTCATTCTCAGCAAACTATGGCAAGAACAAAAATCCAAACACTGCATGTTCTCACTCATAGGTGGGAATTGAATAATGAGAACACATGGACCCAGGAAGAGGAACATCACATGGACCCAGGAAGGGGAACATCACACACCAGAGCCTGTTGTGGGGTGGGGAGAGGTGGGTGAGATAGCATTAGGAGACATACCTAATGCTAAATGACGAGTTAATGGGTGCAGCACACAAACATGGCACATGTATACATATGTAACAAACCTGTACGTTGTGCCCATGTAGCCTAAAACTTAAAGTATAATAAAAAAATAAGTAAAGGAGGAATTTTCTCACAGTTAAAAAAAAAAAAAAAGTTCTAATATATTGCTGAACTGACAGTCATTCCTCCAAAAATAGCAAGTTAACTTGCTTTAGTGCTGAAGTAATCAGTGACCAGATGCCATGCTTTCAAACACTTTACTCATATCAATCATGTGAGCTTTTTACCTCAGGACAAAATAGAACTCAAGTGGGTTTTTTAAGCAATATATTCTAGGAAGAACATGCAAAATCTGTCATTCAACAAGAGAAACGGTTTTTCTGCCTAAACAGAGCAAATGAAATCATGTGGCAGCCCCTAATATATTCAAATGAGGGACATTAGGTAAAATTGAACACTAAAGGGAAAATGAAATCAGAAAAGGTAGAGTTTTGAGGGATGACCAAGGGAGAAATGTGGGCCATGCCCACTTTGCCTTGTGGTGTTTTACAAGAAGATGGCTTGTAGTTTTAACAGCTTTAGGCATATTGTTGCATCAGCAAGGGGTGACTCTGTGGTCTCCTTGTGGGCTTTCCTGCACCCTGCCCAGATTTCGAATGAGGAAGACAGGGCCAAAAGAAGACCGCAGTTTATTGTAAAAGGGAGCAAGCCCTATGTTGTATACTCTATATGAGAGATTAGTGCATCAAGAAAGAGCCACGCTGCACACTGCCCAACATTGTACTGGCTAACTTCTATTGGAGAAACATACACCAAAATTACAACTTGAGATTTCTGAGAAATTTTCTTCTTCCCATAGGCTGCATTTTGGTCAATTTTCTCAATTATGTCAAAGAGAGGGAAAACCTATCATTTTTTCCGGCTCATCGATTTGGTTGACAAGGTCTGGATAGAATTACATTTTAGAAATGACTTATAAATACCACTTACTGGTAGTACAGTATCCCTTTACATAGCAGACAGAATACAGCTGTAAAGCCAGGAGGCCCAGCTTTAGGCAGCATCTGTCCCATTAGCAGCTAGTCCTTGAAGACAATATTCGAGTTTTAGTTTTCTTATCTGTAAAATGTAGCCCATAGCTTCTTGTGAGAAGAAAATACATTAAAATGTTAGGTTAGTGTGCTCAGTAAGCTTAACAGCATTACAAAAAATGTACAATTATTAGTAATAGAAAAGGAGAATGCTTGGTAATTGCTGACAGTGACCCCTGAAGAAGTCTAGATGATAGCAGATGCACACATAAAATAACTCTAGCTCATCTCGAGGTGTGAAAACCTCCTTCTTAAGCCAAAAAACAATAAAATAAAATAAAACAGTCATAATCCAGGAAAATATGAAGTTCATCTTTTAAGAGTTTTATCTTCATAAGAACACTTAGGTGAAAAATCAAGATGCATCTTTGCAGTCTTTTCTTAGAAGAGCAAACTTACAGCTATATGTAGAATCTTTGTTGATACCTAACAGGACTGTGTCAAATGAAATCCACAAGCCTCTAAATTAAATTGGGAAAAGAACAGCAAGTAGACTCTTAGTGCTGCCGTAACTTAGGATTTGGCGTAAGTTGAAAGGTGTTTGAGACACTTTATTTTGGTGATTTAATATAACACACTTATCTGGTTCATTTCCACCCACTTGGGTGAGGCCTCTTGCTCCCCTTTCTCCAACCTTCCTGGGGTAGTGGGAGAACCTCCCAAACAAACATTTACTGCCAGGCCTGGACACATGTTCTTTCCTTTTCTTCTCCTCTGGCTCTCTTTCACCAATTTTGCTGACAAAGTCAAATCAAGATGCTTCTTCTCTACCACGGGGATTGGCCATCAAGGTCACTCTGAGCCAATAAAGATCTGCCTTAAAACAGCCCTCCCACTATATTGAATATTGACCAAAAAAAAAAAAAAAAAAAAAAAAAAAAAAAAAAAAAAAAAAACCATCCCAAAGTGGAGAGCGTGCCTTCCCCTACCATTCTGTTACCATGATTCCAGGGGAGACTTGCCGGGGTTCCCAGTGCCCAACAGTGAGCCATGTGTGAGAACCACTCTTTGCTTTTCTGTTACTCATCCCTTCCACCCTAGGCTAATGCATAAGCCCATGGAACTGGCAGAAAGAACAAACTCTCAGACAGATGCAATACTGTCATCAAAATTCTCATTTCCTTGCTTGTATTTCAACTGTTTTCTCACATCTTCTGACAGGTGTATCAGGGCCACGTTTCCACCATTTCTCCATAATCAATTCACTCTCATAAAGTTTTGTGCTTCAGCTGGGTACAGTTGCTCAAGCCTATAATCCCAGCAATTTGGGAGGCTGAGGTGGGCAGGTCACTTGAGCCCCAGAGTTCAAGACCGGCCTGGCAACATGGCGAAATCCTGTCTCTACAGACGCACACATGCACAAATGGAAAAAATAGCTGTGCATGCGGGGCACACCAGTAGTCCCAGTTACTCAGGAGGCTGAGGTGGGAGGATTACCTGAGCCCAGGGACTGAGGCTGCAGTGAGCCGTGATCACACCACTGCCCTCCATTCTGGGCAACAGAGTGAGACCCTGTCTCAAACAAACAAACAAAAAAGCCAAAAAAAAAAAAAAAAAAAGCTTTAAGTTTCACTACAGCGATAGTTGCTGAGTGTTTAGTCACTCATTCATCAGCTAGCATCCTACATGTGGTACACTGTCAGTAGCCTATGGCAGAGGTAGTATCACCAGAGACAGTGGCCAGTTTCAGAAAGAGTGCTAGCCTGGATGCTAGCCCGAGTCTACACTCTCTAGGAAAACTAAGACAATCCTGCCTTATGTGTAAGATTTCAATCATTTATAGGATTTTCTTCCAAATATTCTCCTGGTGCTAACGCCTAAACCATCCCCATAAGCATGATATTCTCATATTCTGAAAATGGTTCTCCTAACACACTTTGCCACAGCTGATTCCAATTCTGTCTCTCTCACTGTAATCAAAAGTATTTATGGAGTTCTGCAAGCCCAAGTGTCCAGGCTGATCAAATACCCCAGCATGAGAATAATGCTCTGAATGATGCGAGAAAGTTCTTTTCTGAAAACAATTTAGAACACATTGGAAGGCACACCAGTTGTGTTTTTAAGCCACACAATGATATTATCAAAGCTGCTGCGGCAGGTCACGAATTGCCCTCACCCACCACCCCAGATCCATTCTCTCTTCATAGTCTTCATTATGACCAAAAGATGAAGAAGGGAAAAGTAAGAAGTGTTAGGGTGAGGAGCGCATGTGGGAAAACATTTCGCTGGCCCTATAGCCCATTCTGTAATCCAGAATGGATTCCACTTGTGTCTAAAGGACACCGTAGGTGTGTTATCTGCCTTCAGTGTTCACTGGATATTTGCCACATGCTCCATCATCACTTCCCCAGGCTGTTTATCACCAGCAGGGAAGCTCTGTGGGGGAGACATTTGCGACCCGGGTAAATGCTGATTCTGCTGCCTTCCGGAAGAGCTAGTTACTGTCAGGAAGAAGTGGGGCGTACCAAGTGGAAGAAGCAGGGTGAAGGATTCACTTGGTTCCCACTTTCTCATCTGACACCTCGCTGCCTCTTGCGGACATCAGAATGCTCACACCACTCCAGCCTGCCTCAGACGCTGATTTTGGTAATTTTTAGAGGAAGCTCCTCAATGGTAGAGACTAGAGTTTAATTTGGTTTGCTTTTGTGCTGTTTTCCAATTAGCATCAACCTTCAGAGAGCCCAACATGCTATCTCTTCTAAAGGTATGTTATTACTGTTAGCTGAAATGATGCTCTCCATACCCAGTTTTCAGTTGGTGAATCTGTGGTTCTACAAGATAAAAAAGTTTGCCAAAAATTATTGTTTTTAATTTTTTTTTTTGAGACAAGGTCTCACTCTGGAGTGCAGTTTTGCAATCTTGGTTCACGGCAACCTCCGCCTCCCAGGCTCAAGGGATCCTCCCACCTCACCCTCTTGAGTAGCTGGGATTAGAGGTGTGAGCTACCATACTTGATTAATTTTTATACCTTTGGCAGAGAGACAGGGTTTTGCCTTGTTACCCAGGCTGGTCTCAAACTCCTGGGCTCAAGCAATCTGCCTTCTCAGCCTCCGAAAGTGCTGGAATTACAGGTGTGAGCCACCACACCTGGCCTGCCCAAAATTAAATGGTCTGAAATGCTGTTTGGATTTGCAAACTTCTTCTGATTTTCAGTGTCCTTTATGTCTTTCCTCACCATGAAGACACATTGTGTGCCACGTTATTCCCCACTGCAGGTCCATCTCTCCAAAAGAAATGTCCTGCCAATGATGCCAGACAATGGCAATCACTCCTGTTTTCTTACCCCTTACTGTACTTATGGGTTTTCTTACATATTTCAGGTAGAGGGACTAGCATGAAAAAGGATACAGGGGTAGGACTTTATAAGGCATTTTGGGGAAATGTCAAATAGTCAAAGCATTAGACTATGAGTTACAGAATTGCTGATAGTGGGAGAAGATTGCAAAGAATAATCTGGAGTGTGAAGATTATTGATTATTCTTGCCAAAGAATTTATGGTCTCCTAATGGCCATGGAAAGCCATAAAATATATATATTTTTATATATATATATATATATTTTTTTTTTTAAAGGAAGTAACAAGCTCAGATGTGTGTTGTAGAAAGCTGCTGGCTGAAGACTAGAACCAATACACAATACTGCCAGAGATAATTCTTTTTAAGTCTGTGGCAGTGATAGAAGAAATAGCAAAGAGGGAATGGATCCCAAAGGCATTGCAGTTAGAAATCATAGGCATTGGGCCAGGTGCGGTGGGTCACACTTATAATCCCAGCACTTTGGGAGGCCGAGGCAGGCAGATCACGAGGTCAGGAGATTGAGACCATCCTGGCCAACATGGTGAAACCCTGTCTCTACTAAAAATACAAAATTTAGCTGGGTGTAGTGGTGTGTGCCTATAGTCCCAGCTACTCGGGAGGCTGAGGCAGGAGAATTATTTGAACCCGGGAGGCAGAGGTTGCAGTGAGCCAAGATTGCGCCATTGCACTCCAGCCTGAGGACGGAGCAAGACTTCATCTCAAAAAAAAAAAAAAAAAAAAAAAAAGATAGGCATTGATTGTTGAACATTTAGATTGTGCAGAGGAGGGCGAAAAGGAGGAGAAACAGCAGAGTGCAAACTTTCTAGCTTAGAGTATAGATGACAATATTCTTCATTGAGAGAATACAGAAGAAGGAACCGATTGGCAGGTCAGATGACAACTTCAGTTTTAAGTACATTGCATTGGAGCTAGCTGTAGGACATTCTGGTGGAGATGCCTGATGGGTACCTGGAAATTTTTGGCTGGAATTCAATACAAAATATGAATCTGGGTAGAGAAAATGTGTGTGAAAATGAATGAGCTCACCTGGAAAAAGTGGAATAAGAAAAGAGGATGAGCAGTAAAATCTTGCAGTTACTGAAAAATTTTGGTGGGAAGATGCACAGAAAAACAATAGTTAAAGAAACTGAAAGGCCCGGCGCAGTGGCTCACACCTGCAATCCCAACACTTTGGGAGGCCAAGGTAGGCAGATCACCTGAGCCTGGGAGTTTGAGACCGGCCTGACCAACATGGAGAAACCCCATCTCCACTAAAAATACAAATTAGCTGGGCATGGTGGTGCATGCCTGTAATCCCAGCTACTCGGGAGGCTGAGGCAGGAGAATTGCTTGAACCCGGGAGGTGGAGGTTGCAGTGGGCCGAGATAGTGCCATTGTACTCCAGCCTGGGCAACAAGAGTGAAACTCTGTCTCAAAAAAACAACAACAACAACAACAAAAAAAAAACAAAAAAAACAAGAACAAAAGAAAAAGAAATTGAAAAAGGATGGCTGGAGACAGATGAAAACAAAAACCCAAGCCTGGTGCGAGCACCAGTAACTGTGTTAGGGACAGGGTGGGATACTAACAAAACTGTATTGCTAAACCATTTAAAAAATAATGTTATACAAAATATCTGTTCTAATGCTTACTTATTCTCAACCAAAGAATTTATAGTTTTCACATCACACATTTTCCAAAGGGTTTCTCAGGCCTTAATTTTTCTCTACTAATCAGATTGATATTTTTTTTAGGAACATTTCTAAGAGTGTGTAATGGGTGTAAACTAGAAAAATGTTATTTACTATACAGGCAACAGAGTTGGAAGATATATTTTTTAAAAATTAAAGGAGACCTGGTTTTGAAGTATAACCATATTAATGCTATGTTGCTTGATACATACAACTAAGTTCAAGTATTTATTAAAGCAACTGGCAAAAATGCATTTATGGCTTAGCTCTTTGGATGTAAAGTCAGGGGCTGAAGTGATAAGAGACACCTCTCCCTTCAAGAGCTATACAGTATAATCATAGTGGTAAGACGTTGGAAGGCACACCAGTTGTATTTTTAAGCCACACAACGATATTATCAAAGCTGCTACAGCAGGCTATTAATTGCCCTCACCCACCACGCCAGATCCATTCTCTCTTCATAGTCACGGTATAATTCTGGCCCTGCACAGGCTGTCAAGCTAGAGGCTATCTCCCAGCTTTTTGGGAGTTAAATATGGCCATGTGGTTAAGTTCTTACCAAAGATGACAGCTTCTCTGTCACTTGCTTAAAATCACTTAATCCTAGATTTCCTCTTTCCCCTTCCCACCGGCTAGAACACAGACCCCACAACAATCCCCCTTCAACTTTGTGGATGGGGACAACACCCTAGGATGGCAGAGCAACAGGGGGAAGGGACTTGGGATGCAACTTATCTGGTAATGCAGAGCTGTCTTCTCAGCCCGGATCATTCACCATGGACTATTACATGAGGGAAAAATAAACCTCTCTCTTCTTTAAGCACGGTACTAGGGACATATATATTGGCCTTAAATCTAACTGGTAGAGCTACTATTTATTGAATGATTAACATGTTTTCTATACATTAGCTCAACAGATCTGTACACAGTTCTGTGGGGCAGTTATTTCATATTCCCATTTACAGATCAAAAAACTGAGATACACACAAACAGATTAAGTAATTTGCCCTGACCAAAAGCTAGCAGGTGCTGGAGCCTGGAATTCATGTCTGCATGACTCCAAAGCCCACAGTTTTAACACAGTGCTCTTATCATTAATTATTCTTATTTTAGTAAGAACAATTTTGTGTTAAATCCTTAATTTTTAACTGACAAATAAAATGGTATATATTTACTGTGTACAACATGATGTTTTGAAATATGTATACATTGTGAATGGCTAAGTTGAGCTAATTAATGTGCATTACCTCACATATTTATTTTTTGTGGTGAAAGCACTTAAAAATCAATTCTCTAGGCCAGGCATGGTGACTTATGCCTATAATCCCAGCACTTTGGGAGGCCAAGGGGGCAGATCACTTGAGCTCAGGAGTTTGAGACTAGCCTGGGCAACATGGTGACACACTTTCTATATATTTTTTTAAAAAATCTATTCTCTTAGTGATTTTCGAATAGATTATTAACTATAGTCACCATGTTGTACAATAGATCTCTGGGGCTTATCCCTCTTATCTAAATTTTTTTTATCCTTTAACCAACATCCCCCAACTCGCCACCCCCCATAGAGTGCTCTACTTCTATGAATTCAGCTTTTGTAAATTCCATGTATGTGTGAGATCACGCAGCATTTGTCTTTCCGTGCCTGGTTTATTTTGCTGGACATAATGTCCTCCAGGTTCATCCATGCTGCCACAGATGATAGGATTTCCTTCTTTGTTAGGTCTCAATACACTGCATTCTTTTAAAATATTTCAAAATAACTAATAATTTTTATTTAATAAATAATCATTTTAAGTATTACTAAAGTAACTTCTGTTTAATGGATGACTGATATCTATCAGACTCTATACTAATTGTTTCACGTACACTAACTGATTTCATCTTTATAAAAACACTAAGGGATAGTCATTATTTGTATCCCCCTTTTGCAGGTCAGGAAACTGAGTGGTAAAGCAATCACCCAAGGTCACTGTTAAGGGCAGAGTTATGCCCCACCCACCCGCCAAAAAAATTCCGAGTTCTGTCCCCCTCTCAGTACCTCAGAAGGTGACCTTCTTTGGGAGATAGGTGACTCAGGATATAAGGGATTACGGGTAAATAAGTTAAGACAAGGTCATTAGGGTTGGCCTAAATTCAATATGACTGGTGTCCTTATAAGGAGGGGAAATTTGGACACCAAACTTGCATGTGCAGAGGAAAGACCACGTGAAGACACAGGGAGAAGACATCTACACATCAAAGAGAGAGGTTTCGGAAAAAAAAACAGCTCTGCTCACACCTTGATCTTGGCCTTCCAGCCTCCAGAACTGTGAGGAAATCAATGTCTGTGGTTGAAGCCACCCAGTCTGTAGGACTTTGGTATGGCAGCCCAAGTTGACTAAGACAGTCACGCAGATAGGTAGATGTCATCTGTTGAAGGTGTAAGTTCAGAGCTCAGAGTTAATTGCTGCAACAATGTCATGGAGGAGAAATAAATGTCAGCTAGAGGATTCAGCACCAACCTCGCTGTGGAGATTGCAGTTGAGCAGGGCCTTAAAGAACTATAGAGGTGTCCTCCAGGATAAGAAAAGTAAAAAGTGCATCTGCAGGGAGTGGAGGAGGAGAGCCCAGGATGCACGGTCTCTGCAAAGTGAAGTGGGGCATTGCTGGGCCTCCAGGGGGTGTGAGCCCACTGTCTGCCCCAAGCCTGCTTCTCTGGTTGAATCCCCTGGGGAGGGGGCACAGGAACCTGCTGGCCGTGGCATCCAGTGCAAAGAGAAGCTCACCAGCTGGGTGTGGGAGCTGGAAACTGTCCCACACAGGGAGGCTCTTCATCTCCCTCAGCAGCTTCGGGAGCCTCAGCCTCCAGGGAGAGGTACCTTCTGCTCTCACCAGGAGGCTCCCATCTGCTCACCACACTGAAAATCCATAGCCAGGACCTGCATGATGCCTCTGCTTTTTGACCTTTCCCGTGTAGAGAGCTTAGTTTGTTTTCTAGTCTAATTATAAGATATTTCTAAATGACTCATCCACTAAAACCTCCGTTTGTTAGTCTAGCAGGTGGCGAAGCTCCCCTGTTTAAAATAAAATGTACTTCTGCCTTTCCCCCACTGTGAGGGTTAATTCTACGTGTCAGCTTGACTGGGACACAGTGCCCAGATATTTGCTCAAACATTTTTCTAGATGTTTCTATAAAGGTACGCTTTTTGGGATGAGATTAAGATTTAAGTCTGTGGACTCTGAATAAAGTAGGTTACCCTTCACGATGTGAGTGTGCCTCATCCACATTCTATTGAATGGGAGGAAGGAGAGAGGGAGAGAGAGGAAGAGAGACAGGGAGAGTGAGGGAGGGAGAGGGAGAGGGAGAGAGAGAAAGGGGGGGAGAGAGAGAGATTGATTGAGAGAACTGACAAGGGCTGTGAAAGATGTTTAGCATGAAAAATTACTAAAAAAAAAAAAATCAGAAGGGAGAGTTTTGTCTTTACATTTTCCTAATTAATTACCAAGAAATAAAGCACACCTGATCCATCAAAATAGAAAATGACTAAAGAGGGTGAAATGTGTCTTTCAAGTGATACAAATCTGCATAATCAGTATGAACAATAGCTAATCCAGATGGGCAGGGAGACCAGGTAGGTACGATGGTGTAGTTGAAGTGGCATTGTCAGCCGGGTGCAGTGGCTCATGCCTGCAATTCCAGCACTTTGGGAGGCTGAGGCAGTTGGATTGCTGTTCGAGACCAGGCTAGGCAACATAGCCAAACCCTGTCTCTACAAAAAGTACAAAAATTAGCCAGGTGTAGTGGTACATGCCTGTAGTCCCAGCTACTTGAGAGGCTGAGGTGGGATGGCTGCTTGAGCCCAGGAGGCAGAGAATACAGTGAGCTGAAATTGCACCACTGCACTCCAGCCTGGGCAACAGAGCGAGTCCCTGTCTGAGAGAGAAAGAGAGAGAAGAGAAAGAGTGAGGAGAGAGAGAAGAGACAGAGAGAAAAGAGAGAGAGAGAATTGTCATGTTATATCGCAGAGCATTTTTTAAAAATAGATATTTCCTATACTGTTGCAAAATGTGTATTTTTTTTTTTTAACTCTGAAAGAGAAGAAATAGAATTGTGGCTTATGTTTCAGGATTTCTGCAAGTGATTCCAAGTACAATCAGGTTGACAATAGTAGAATCTGTTTTTCAACTAGGAAGTTGTGGGGAGGAAGATGAAGTTCCTGTATTCCTTTTCCTCTCCCGTGAGGCTATGTTCGTACTGGATTATATAAAGGAAGCTGCAGGCTGGTCAGCCTCCATCTCAGAGCTGTGACCTTGCTGGATCTTGCTGCTTTGTGGAGCAGTGCTTAACATTTAGGGGCTTAAATTGAAATCAGGCACTCGAACAGATATTTGTACACCTTTTTTTTTTTTTTTTTTTTTTTTGAGAAGGAGTCTTGCCCTGTCGACCAGGCTCGAGTGCAGTGGTGCGACTTCGGCTCACTGCAACCTCCAACTCCTGGGTTCAAGCAATTCTCCTGCCTCAGCCTCCCAGGTAGCTGGGGTTACAGGCATGTAGCACCATGCCCAGCTAAGTTTTGTATTTTTAGTAGACACAGGGTTTTCGTCATTTTGGCCAGGCTGGTTTCAAACTCCTGACTTCAAGTCATCCGCCCTCCTCGGCCTCCCAAAGTGCTGGGATTGCAGGCATGAGCCACTGCGCCCGCGCCCGGTCTGAACACCCATCTTCATAGCAGCATTATTCACAATAGCCGAATGGTGGAAACAACCCAATCCACAGATGAATGGCAAAACAAAATATGATGTAGAATAGACATACAATGGAATAGTATTCAACTGTAAAAGGAAGGAAATCCTTATAAGTGCTAAAACTAAGCGAACCTAAGTGAAATAAACTGGACACCAAAGGACAACTATTGTATGATTATACTTATATGAGGCACCTAGAATAGTCAAATTTATGGAGACAGAAAGTAGAAAGGTAGTTACCAGGGACTGGAAGAGGCGGGAATTTGGAGTTGTTTAATGAGTACAGAGTTTTAGTTTGGGATGATTAAAAACTTCTGCAGATGAATGGTTGTGATAGTTGCAAAACAATGTGAAGGTACTTAATGCCACTGACCTGTACGCTTAAAAAAGGTTAAGATGGGGCTGGGGCACGGTGGCTCACGCCTGTAATCCCAGCACTTTGGGAGGCTGAGACAGGCAGATCACAAGGTCAGGAGATAGAGACCATCCTGGCTAACACAGTGAAATGCAGTCTCTACTTAAAAAAATACAAAAAAATTAGCCGGGGGTGGTGGCGGGCACCTGTAGTTCCAACTACTCCAGAGGCTGAGGCAGGAGAATGGCGTGAACCCGGGGGGGCGGAGCTTGCAATGAGCTGAGATCCTGCCACTGCACTCCAGCGTGGGCGACACAGCGAGACTCCGTCTCAAAAAATAAAAATAAAAAAGGTTAAGATGGTAAATCTATGTGATAAGACAAAAACTTCAGCTGAATTAAATTTAAAGAAGGTTAATTGAGCAATGAACTATCCACAAATCAGGCAGCCACGTGGTGGAAGATTCACGGACAGAATAAGGAAAGTGAGGTTCGGAAACAGCTGGATTGGTTACAGGTCTGCATTTGCCTTATTTGAACACCGTTCGAACAGTTGGCTACATTTCATTGGCCAAAACTTGGTGATTGGCACAACTGTAGGCTATGGTCTGTTTACACCTCCACTTGTTACAGTTTACAATGTACAGCAAAACCTTTAGGCTGAACTTAAAATATGTAAGGAGGCAGCTTTAGGCTAAACTTGATTTAACATATGTGTCTTTTACCATAATTCTAAAAGAGAAGATTTAGGGCTTCAGCGTTAGCCCAATCTGCATTCAAATTTATGTCTACCACTGACTAATGATACTGCTTTGACCTTGACCAAATTTGTCAGGCTAAGAGCCAACTTCCCCATCTCTGAAATGGAGATGATAATATCACCTGCTCTACAATGTTATTGTAAGAGTAAATAGCACAACATATGTAAAACTCTGAACCCAACACACAGCAGATGGAAATGTTGAAAGAATGTTGTTTATATTATTAGCTGTTATCTTCTGGAAGAAGAGAACTGAAACCTCTAAGAGGAACTAACAGGTTACAATTCTCTGCTTTCTTTGGCTGAAGTTTTCATGACCCTCTGCATAAATAAATGAGTTTAAGAAAAAAAAACCTTCTCAGTTATGCAGATGTTCCTTTCCAAATATCCAAGTTACTCTGGGAAGCAGGAGAAAACAACTCCAAATCAGAGAAGACTGGACACATGAGTAGAACAGGAGTAAACATATCTTAAAATGCAATTAAACATTATCTGCAATAATGCAAAATGAACTTGCAACCATCTCGATTAAATGAGGGAAGAAATCCTGTAGAGTCTAACAAGCAGGAGGTGGTACATGGCGATTAACTGTCCAGCACCCTTTAACTTAGGCTGGGTTTAATGCTACTAACAGTCTATTTAGTTAGTATGCCCTCCACTGTTTGAGTTTAGAAAATGTGACAATATTCATAAGTTCCGCAAAGGTTGGTTCTTCTGTTCTACTTTTCCCATAAAGCCTGTTACCCCACCATGGAATTTCCTACTACTTTTTAGGCTAAAGTTTCCGGAAAATAACATTTAAGTTTTATGGAGGGAATTTTGTTGTATCATTGGTTAGTTTCTAAGTGATTGTTTCTTCCCAGTACATTTAATTTAACTGTCACCAGTTACACTTGAGTAACAGAGAACTCTGTTTTCTATCTGCAATCTTCCCTTTGACTGTATCAAACACTGCAGATCTTCAGCTCTGCCTCTATGGCAGTATCTCTCAGCTCAATCCTTGGTCTTCAACAAACAGGATTTCCACTTACCTGCTCTAACACCTGAGGATACATAAATATTTTCCTGCTTACCCAACATACTTTGACCCAAAATACCAGTGTCTTTGCTAATCAGCTCACCTATGCTGCCTGGACCTCCTGTTTCCAGGTGGGAAACCAGGACTGCCATATAGAACCAATGGCCTGATGGAAACACCTGGCTCAGCTTGCCAAGCTCTATGCCCAGGGAGGTGACTTTATCCAGTTTTCACAAAAGTTCTGCCCAGGTTGTAAATGGTCTAGTGGACAATCACAGATACCGCTATCTGTAGAACCTCTCTTTGCCATCTGGGTCACAACCAGTCGGTTGCCAAGTCCTGAAAATTATACCTCCTTATTAATTCCCACATTTGTGTTCTCTGAAAAGCCGTAATCAAGCCCTCAATATTTCATGCCCTACACACAAAGATCTAAATCACAGAGTATCAAAATGTTCTATGGAGCTTTATAAAGTGCACACTCCCTAGCCCCACTTCTGGAGACTGTAAATCCACAGATCTGGGATGGGGACCTGCCATAGTTATTTTTAAAAGGTTCTACAGATAATTTTGATGTATGACTCTCTCTGGTTGAAACTATAATATTCAGCCTCTGGTCCCTCAACCCCCTCCCTCCCAACTATAGCTGACCATTTAAACACTGCTGCCCAGTGCATCTTCACTGTGAAGATGGTACTGCACTCTTGATATCTGGGACAGAATTTAGAATCAGAACAATAACTAGAGCATTTACTCTTTCCTCTTAAAGATCGCAAGTGATGAGGTTAATGATGCAGTTGGAGAAAATTCTGGTCTGACTAACACTTTCACTAGAAACTTGGTTGCTCTGCTTGGCTGGCTAGGTGTTTGTTTCTCAAGCTTCTCTCCATCCTGGCCATTGCCATCCTCTATCACTAAGACCATTGCAATAACTTTCTAAGCGGTTTCCCAACCTTCTGTTTTACTTCCTACTCTGCACTGTCACAAGTGAATCCATTCTCTGCACTGCCCACAAGTGAAATCATTCTGGATGTAAATTTTAGCAAAACATTAATTATGTTTAAAATTCTACAGTGATTTCCCAGTACCTTGAGAGAAATTCCGTACTCCTACCAAGGCCTTCCCAGAGCTGGCCCATGACTAATTCTCTAGCCTTATGGCTGGCCTTTATCCCTGATGTCCACTAGGCTCAAGGACCCAATAAAGTTCTTGTAGGTCCACAAATGCTTTGTGCTACTCATCCCTGCACCTTTCTTAATTTTTTTTTAAAATAGGGATGGGGTCTCACCATGTTGACCAGGCTGGGTTTGAACTCCTGGGCTCAAGCAATCCCACCTTGGCCTCCAAGACTGCTAGGATTACAGGTGTGAGGCCATCACACCTGGCCATCCCTGACCTTTCAACACACTGTTTCTCTATCTAAGATATTCTCTCCGATATCACCATATCCCCTTCCCCTTTCATCTGACCAATTTACCACTCATCTTTCAGCTTTCAACCTTCAACACTTCCTCACAAGTCCTTCCCTGGCCTTTTTTTAGGATCAGCCCCTTTACAGTGTGCTGGGATGGCATCCATACTTCTCTTATCATCTCATCATCTTAATGGCTCCTTTAGTGTCTGTTTCCCCCATTAGACTGCAAACTCCCTGAGGGTAGGACCATGTGTGAGTTTATCACTGCTCTATCCCCATGTCTGAAGTAGGCACATGGCTTGTGCTACATACATGTTTACTGGAATAATAAATGTTGAGATCAGCAGAGAAATAAAATATGTTGGTAAGCATTTTTATGTGAAACAATTAAATAAAGAGTATATACATCTATTGATCCAATACTCTGTGTTAGACATTTTTCTAGGGCCTTGAAAAACAAAAGAACAAGGTGGGTTCTCTGACCTCCTGGAGCTGACAATTTAATGCAGGAAATCAATGACTACAATCCAAGTCCACTGTAGCTTCAGTAAAGGTTATAAAAAGTACTTATAGTTTCATATATTGACTCTGGAAAAAAGCAGTGCTATAAATATCTAAAACAATGATTCTTGAAGGTGGGCTCAAACTATCCCATAGCCTTCCATTTGTATTCTTTAGGGGCTGCCTGGGTTCCTCCCCCAGCTCCACTATTTTTTATCTGTGCAACTTGGAGCAAGTTACTTAACTTCTCTGTACTTTAGATTCATAATTTCTATTAGTACAAGGATTAAGAAATTAATGTATTAAAGTGTTTAGCACAGTGCTTGTCACATCCTAAGGGCTCAAAATGTGAGTTTTCATCATTATTATCAAGACTTAATACAGGTGGGTGCCGGTGGCTCACGCCTGTAATCCCAGGTCTTTGGGAGGCCAAGGTAGGCAGATCACTTGAGGTCAGGAGTTCAAGACCAGCCTGGCCAACATGGTGAAACACTGTCTCTACTGAAAATACAAAAATTAGCCAGGCATGGTGGCATGCACCTGTAATTCCAGCTACTAGGGAGGCTGAAACAGGAGAATCACTTGAACCCAGGAGGCAGAGGCTGCAGTGAGCGAGATCACACCACAACACTCCAGCGTGGGCAACAGAGCATGACTTCATCTCCAAAAAAAAAAAAAAAAAGACTTCATAGTTACAGGAAGTTTCCAAGAATAAAATTTGATGTTTGTTGGTCAGGCGCGGTGGCTCATGTCTATAATCCTAGCACTTTGGGAGGCAGAAGGGGGCGGATCACGAGGTCAGGAGTATGAGACCAGCCTGACCAACATGGTGAAACCCCATCTCTACTAAAAAATAAAAAAATTAGCTGGGTATGGTAGCGGGTGCCTGTAATCCCAGCTACTTGGGAGGCTGAGGCAGGAGAATTGCTTGAACCCAGGAGATGGAGGTTGCAGTGAGCCGAGACTATGCCACTTCACTCTAGCCTGGGTGACACAGCAAGACTCCGTCTCTAAAAACAACAACAACAAAATTGATGTTGTACTGAAAAATTAGCATATTGTAGAGTTTATTAAGGACTCTAATTCAGTATTCTACTCAGATGACTCTGCTAGGCAATGCTTGCTAATGTATCAAAGTTCCTATTGCCCATGCACCCACTCACATGTGGGTTGGAATTCCTGAAGTTTTCATGAAGCACTTCTTGTCATTAATGTTGTCCTGAGATAGTTATATTTTTTATTGTGGCTCTCTTTGTTCTTTTAGCTATCAATTCCCATTAGTTTAGCTTCATTGTTACCTATTTATTTTATTATTGGTGATCTGGCTGACTTAGAAATTATTAAATAGATGCATCAACAATATTTTCTTGGATTATAATTTTTCAATAATTATACTTTTAAAAAAGTATACCTTGCAGTTCAAACTTAAGTGACTGCACTCCTATTGGAAACACAAATGGAAACCCTTCCTTTTTCCCTCTCAATTGTTTTTATAATAACTTTTCATTTCTATTACTAAAATAACTAAATTATTTTATAAATAGAAAATTGAAGCAGGTGTTGTAGATGGGTGAAGGAGTCTCTTGCACGTTCTAAGTAGACCTAGGTCAAAAAGCCTTGGACTGGCCAGGCACAGTAGTTTATGCCTGTAATCCCAGCACTTTGGAAGGCTGAGGCAGAAGGATCCCTTGAGCTCAGGAGTTTGAGACCAGCTTGGGCAATATAGCAAGACCCCATCTCTTAAAAAAAAAAACCTAGCTGGGCATGGTGCACACACCTGTAGTCCCTGCTATTTGAAGGTGCTGAGGTGGAAGGATCACTTGAGTCCAGGAAGTTGAGGCTGCAGTGAGCCGAGATCATGCCACTGCACTCCAGCCTAGACAACACAGCAAGACTGTCTCAGAAAACAAATCCTGGGTGGGCGCTGTGGCACACTCCTGTAATCCCAGCACTTTGGGAGGCCAAGACAGGCAGATCACCTGAGGTCAGGAGTTCGAGATCAGCCTAGCCAACATAGTGAAACCCCATCTCTACTAAAAATACAAAAATTAGCCAGGTGTGGTGGTGCATGCCTGTAGTCCTAGCTACTAAGGAGGCTGAGACACGAGAATCGCTTGAACCTGGGAGGCGGAAGTTGCAGTGAGTCAAGGTTATGCCACTGCACTCCAGCCTGGGTGACAGTGCAAGACCCTGTCTCAAAAAAAAAAAAAAAGAGAAAAAGAAAAAGAGAAAGAAAAACACAGATCCTTAAAATAAGAAACAAATGATTCACATGAGCACACACACACACACACAAATATACTTAAAACAATGTCTAGCATATAGAATGTAATATATAAGTGTTTCTGTTATTATTTAGCACAATAGCTTTTGACCATTAAAAAAAAAAATAGAACTCTTTCTGTGGTAGGCTGAATAATGACCCTCAAAGAGATCTACACCCTAATCCCTGCAGCCTGTGAATATTACCTTATACGGAAAAGGGGTCTTTCGAGATGTGATTAAATTATAGCTCTGTGACAAGAAGATCATCCTGGATTATCCAGATGGGCCCATAATGTAATCAAAGGTTTCCTTCTAAGAGGGAGGCAAAGGGAGATTTGACGCAGAAGAGAAAGACAGAGATGTGATAATAATAGAAACAGAGAGGGGTTTGAAGGTGCTATACTGCCGGCTTTGAAGAGGGAGGAGCTGCATGTGGTGGCACGCACTTGTAGTCCCAGCTCCAGCTACTTGAGAGGCTGAGGCAGGAGGATCCCTTGAGCCCAAAAACTCAAGGCTGCTGTGAGCTATGATCCCACCACTGCACTCCAGCCTGGGCAGTAGAGCAAGATCCCATCTCAAAAAAACAAACAAAAAATAAAAGAGGAAGGAAGGGAACACGGGACCATGAGCCAAGAAATGCCACCAGAACTGGAACTGCATAGAATTTCCAGAGGGACACAGGCCTGTGACCCTTTAACTTTATTTAGCCCAAATGGATTTTGGTCTTAGGGCTTCTAGAACTGTAAGAGAATAAATGAGTGATGTTTCAAACTAACAAATTTTACAGCAGCCATGGGAAACTAATATAGGTCCTTTCTTTCTTTAAATTTTATCTGAAAGGTTATTTTATATTATTATATTTTATTACATCTCAGTAACAATCAAAACTTTAAAAAATTAATGGAAGCAAGATTAAGCTGTGGAAAGAAAGGTCAGAACAGGTCTCAATTGAAAAAACTGCTACTACCTTCCTCTTTGATAAGGGTCCTAGGAGTCTCTTGGGGGAAAGCTTTAAACTGTAGTAAATGCAGTTTGGAGGAGTTGTGGTGTAATAAAGTAATGCAGCTTCTTACTCCAAAAGCAGGCACTTCAAACTTGCAGTTATAAAATGAGTAAGCCGGAGACCTAATGTGCTGCGTAGTGACTATAATTAATAATAATGTATCGTATACTTGAAATTTGCTAAGAGAGTCGACCTTAAGTATTCTCACCACACACACACACACACACACAGGTAAGTATGTGAGGTGATGAATATGTTGATTAGCTTGATTATGATCATTTCACAATGTGTATGCATATTAAAATATCATGTTGTATAATAGTTTGCCAAGAGTAAAAGCAAAAAAAAATCACTTTGCATACCTTGAATAGGTACAATTTTTGTCAATTATACTTCAATAAAGCTGAAAAGGCCAGATGCCATGACTCACGCCTGTAATCCCAGCATTTTGGGAGGTGAGGCAGGAAGATCACCTGATGCCAGGAGTTTGAGAGCAGCCTGAGCAACACAGCGAGACCTCATCTCTACCAAAAAATACAAAAATTAGCCAGGTGTGGTGGCACGTGTCTATAGTCCCAGCTACTCAGGAGGCTGAGGTGGGAGGATCCTTTGAACCCAGGAGATCAAGAGTGCAGTGAGCCACTGCACTCCAGCCTGGGTGACAGAGCAACGCCCTGTCTCAAAGAAAAAAAAAAAAAAAAAAGCTGAGAAAATAAAAATAAGCCAAAAGGTATGTATTTGTGTGCTTCAGGATTAAATTTTGAGATAAGACTAGCTTATACACTGCAGGAGGACCAAATAGATTGTACTTCCCTTATATAATACTTTTATTATAATGTAAACGATGACGGTATACATCTAATGTCTGAAAGCACTATTGCCTTACGATATTAACAGAGTAAATAATGTACCTATTCTACACATGAGGAATCCATTTTTACCAAAACGAAGAAAGTGATGTGACTTGCCCAACATCACAGAGCTACCAAGGGATGTGGCTGGAAATCTCCTTCTGCTAAAATGCTCAAGAAGGACGTGACCCAAAATGTATTCGTGGCTCCCTTAGACAAAAATCCTTTCCAGAGAGGAAGAGCACCTGTTTTTACAGTGAAGGGGAAGGATGTAGACATGTCTGGGCGGGGAGCGGGTGCAGGAGACGGTTTTCACTTCCTCATTCCAATGTGAATGAGGGGGCAGCCCACACAGCAGACACTCTGGGAAATGTTCAGCTGCCCAAAGAGCTGTCCCCTCTCCTGCGTTCCTGTCTCCCCCATCTGCAGTCCCAACTTAAAGTTGAACCAACTTGTGTGTTTTCTTTGTCCTGACAAAAGGAAAGGGAACTAATCCTCATTGGCGTCATCTTCTGTGCTAGCATTTGGCATGAGTTTTCTTACTGGTTCTGGAAGGCCAGGCCGCATCACAGCAGCTATTTAGAAATCCAGGTCTGGAACTTGAAATAGTGAATTTGGTAACCATTAGCATGGAAGAAAAACATAAAGCCATGAAACCTCCTTTAAGAGAGAAAACTAGGCAAATTGCTAGTGTCAAATTGCTACAGAGAGGTGCAATATATATATATGATTGGGAAAGGTCAGAAGATTTGGAGTGCATAATAAAATTGGAATGACCTAAAACCCATCTGTTTTGTGGTGTGGTGTATAGTAGATTAAGCTCATGGGCTTTGAAATCAGATGGTCTGGGTTTACCTGTGTATTCATTCATTCTATAAATATTGATTTGGCATCTACTATTTGCTATTGTCTGTACTCATGGTGTTTATATTCTACAAGAGATAGATAACAATCATGTAAACAAGTAGATATATAATAAATACTATTGATTAATTCATTCTCCCAATACATACTACAGTTATCTAGGAGATAGGGTCAGAAAGGCAACCAAAGCCAGAGAGTTTAGGATCTGGTAGTCCATTGTGAGGGCTGTGGCTCTTACTCTAAATGAGACAGGAACCTATTGGTGGGTGTTGAGCAGAAGAGTGACATTATCTGACTCATATTTCTAAACGATCACTTTGGCTGTTATGCAGAGAATAAGCTGAAGAAACCTAGAGCAGAAGCAGGGAGATCAGTGAGGAGATTATCACAATAATCTCGGCGAGAAGCAGTGATAGTGATGAGGCTGGGGGAACCCCGTGGAGGCAGTGAGAAGTGTTTGGAGCCGGGATCTAAGTTGAGGGTAGAAAACAGGATTTCCTGACAGATTGGGCAGGAGGAGTGAGAGAAGTGAAAGGTGACCCTAAACTTTCGCTCTGAGGGATTGGAAGACTACAGGTGCCATTCATTGAAATAAAGAAGACTGCAAGAATAACAGATTGAAGGAAGGCAGGAGGAAGATCAGGGCTCATTTTTGTAAGTTTGTGGTAAACTTGAGGAAGTTTATAGACAGCCAAGTGGATATGTCAAGTTGGAAATTGGTTATCACAGCTTGGAGTTCAGAAGAGAGGTCCATGGACTAGGTGTGAGGGCTCATGCCTATAATCCCAGCACTTTAGGAGGCTGAGGCAGAAAGACTGCTTGAGGCCAGGAGTTTAAGACAAGACTGGGCAGCATAGCGAGACCCTCATCTCTACAAAAAATAAAATAATTAGCTGGGTGTAGTGGCATGCAGATATAGTTCCGGCTACTTGGGAGGCTGAGGCAGGAGAACTGCTTGAGCCCAGGAATCCAAGGCTGCAGTGAGCCGTGATGAGCCACAGCCTGGGCAACAGAGCGAGACCTTATCTCTAAAAGAAAAAAAAAAAGAGGTCCAGGCTGAAATAAACAGCTGCTAAACTAAAAGGAAAAATGAGGCAGGCTGTTGGAGATAAAGATCAATAAGGGCTAAGGATGCCATTCTAGATAGGAGAGCTAAAGACCTCACTGAAAAGAGATATTTGAACAGAGACCTGGTTGAAGGGAAGGAGAAACCCACTCAGTTATCAGAGGGAAGGGGAACCCAGCAGAGGAAAGAGCATACTCAGGACTAGTGGAGAGCGTGATTGGCTTTGAGAGGAAGAGCCAGAAGTTCAATGGGGTCACCAAGAGATGGCCTGGTAAGGATATAAAACCAGAGAAGTAGCAAGGGATTACATCATGCATTCTAGTCCTCACTCTGCCACTTGCTAAGAGTACACCCTGGCTGGGTACAGTGGCTCATGCCTGTAATCCCAGCACTTTGGGAGGCCGAGGCAGGCAGATGGCTTGAGGCTAGGTGTTTGAGATGAGACCAACCTGGCCAACATAGTGAAACCCCAGCTCTACTAAACATAAAAAAATTAGCCAGGTGTGATGACACACACCTGTAGTCCCAACTACTCGGGAGGCTGAGACAGGAGAATCACTTCAACCCAGAAGGGGGAGGTTGTGGTGAGCAGAGATCGTGCCACTGCACTCCAGCCTGGGGGACGGAGTGAGACCCTGACTCAAAAAAAAACAAAAAAGAGTACACCCTTAGGTAAATTACATACCTTCTCTCAGCTCCATTTTCTTTATAAAGGGGTAGTAATGGAACTTACCCACTTAGGATATTGAGAGAATCAGATGAGATCATGTTCACAAAGCATTTAACACAGTGCCTGCAGCATAGGTGAAATTTCCTGGGTATTCACTAAGTACTTTTAAAAGTGTCCTACAGTATCTCCTGTGTGGTTTCTAGGGGAATAATTTCATCTCTCTGGGAAGTTTGGGTTTTGTGGTTGGTGTTAGACTCCTCAGCTCCTCAGTTTCCATTTTGCTGGTCCTGCTGGCACAGTCATCCATCTGGTAGTTTGTCCTTGATAACCACAGCTCCTCATGGGCACTTTAGGATGGGCAGGGGAGTCTGGGAGATCCACAGTCACTGACTTGAATTGCAGATGGTGTGACTTGGTGCTCACCCACAACCTCCTGCTCGTCAGTTCTAACACTGGGTTTCCCCTCCACAAGGGTTACTCCAGGGTTGGCAAGACATCCAGTTAAGTCATCCCACCCACAGACAGGCTCTCACCAACCTCTTGGCAAGAAACCCAGTCACCTCTGACCTTGACTAACAAGATTAGTCTTCACCCTGAATCTCAAGGGAGCAATGTCCCAGAGGCTTCTACTCTGGATGTTCCTTCTACTCTACTAAACTGGCATGGAAAGCGGAGGGTTAGAACACAGAAGTTTGCTCTACTTAAGAATAGCTATGCTGGGAAAATGCATTTCATTTCATACATCAAATATAAGTTAAGACCCCCAACACAATATCCTGGGAACACCCTGATGCAAAGTTGAAGGGGTAAAACTGTAAAGATTGAGAGAAAAAGGAGAGCATATGAAATGAATTTTTATTGAGTCTTACCTAACATTGAGTCAACCATTCAGAAAAAAAAATCAGATAATATGCTAATGACTACAACCTAGCCAGATGCTAACACAGACCCTCTATTGTGCTTCAGAGTGAACCAGGTTCATCCTTTCTCAGGAGAGTCTGACCATTGCTCTTCCAATTTTCAGTATGAAAATGTGATAAGGAATGAGACCAAGTCGAGGGCTATGGAGAACAGGAAAAGATGAACGCGAGCAACAGTCTGACTGTCAAAGACGAACTGAGTTGGACACTAGCTAAAGCCTGAAGGACAGATTTTATTCAGTAATAACTATCGCAATAGGGAAGGAGTCCAGCAGGAACTGAACGGAAGGAAGAGACTTTTTTTTTTTTTGGACAGAGTCTTGCTCTGTTGCCCAGGCTGGAGTAGAATGGCACAATCTCAGCTCACTGCAACCTCTGCCTCCTGGGTTCAGGTGATTCTCCTGCCTCAGCCTGCCAAGTAGCTGGGATCACAGGCATGTGCCAACACGCCTGGCTAATTTTTGTATTTTTAGTAGAGACAGGGTTTCGCCAAGTTGGCCAGGCTAGTCTCGAACTCCTGACCTCAGGTGATCTGCCCGCCTCAGCCTCCCAAAGTGCTGGGATTACAGGCGTAAGCCACCGTGCCTGGCCTTCAACCTGAAGAAATCTTGTCATATGTATCCATATATGATCTCATGTTCTCATGCTTTAATTCCTTTTCTTTCATTTGAAACAATGTCCTAATTTACTGCAGTGTAGAAAAAATGGCCTCCTGAAAAAAAGATTGTAAAACATGCTGAGAAACCAACTAAGAAAAAGATTGTAAAACATTTCATCCCTTATATGTTAATTAGGATATGGGATAAGTTGCTGTAATTGAAGCCCAAAATAATAGTAAACAAGGAGTTCATTTCCCTTCCATGTAATAGACTGGTACTGGCATGGCAGGGACCCAGGCTCCTTTTACCTGGTTACTCAGCTGTCTCTAGGATAGTACATCCTATGACTACATTCCATAAAGCAGGTTGGAGGAGGAAGCAGGAAAGAGATTTAAGAACATGTCTGGGAAGTAAGACATACCACTGCTAGTCTCTTGGAAGTCTTATTGCTGTAGAAGAAGGGAATATTTCAATTATGTATTTCTATGTAACAAACTATTCCAACACCTAGTGGCTTAAAATATATCAAATTTTTATTATTGGTCATAATTATGTGAATTGAATGGGCAGTCCCTCTACCGACCTTGCTTAGAGTTTCCCAGGCAATTAAAGTCAGATGATGGTTGCAGCTATCATGTCCAACATGCTCACTCGCATCTGCAGTGCCTTGGTAGGGACGGCTGGAAGACTGACCTCAGCTGGCATGCGTGGAGTGTTGGGCCTTTCCATGCAGAAAGGTCTCTCCATAAAGACTCAGGTCTCTCCCTTTCCATAAGACCTATCTGCATGATCTCTCTTGAAGGGTGGCCTGACTTCTTAAATGACAGTCTAGGGTTCCCCAAAGTGCAAAACTTTAAGTGCCAGACTTTGCTAATGCTTAGGGCCAGAAATGGCACAGCCTCACTTCAGCCACATTTTATGAGTTAAAACAAGCCTCAGACCCAGCACAGATTCAAGGGGAGGAGACTGATCAGGTGTAGGTCCTGTGGGGCATGGCACATTGGAGGCCACGGCTGGAGCTGATTATGATAAGATGTATGTATACTGAGTATATGTATTTGTTTGCCAGGGCTGCCATACAAAATACCATAAACTGGGTGGCCATAAACAAAAGAAACTTACTATCTTAGGCTGGGTGCGGTGGCTCACACCTGAAATCCCAGCACTTTGGGAGGCCGAGGTGGGTGGATCACAAGGCAAGGAGTTTGAGACCAGCCTATCCAATATTTGTGAAACCACGTCTCTACTAAAAAAAAAAAAAACCATAAAAATTAGCCAGGCATGGGCTCCAGTCTACAGCTCCCAGCATGAGCGACACAGAAGACAGGTGATTTCTGCATTTCCATCTGAGGTACCGGGTTCATCTCACTAGGGAGTACCAGACAGTGGGCGCAGGACAGTGGGTGCAGCGCACCCTGAGCGAGCCGAAGAAGGGCAAGGCATTGTCTCACTCAGGAAGTACAAGGGGTCAGGGAGTTCCCTTTCCTAGTCAAAGAAAGTGGTGACAGACAGCACCTGGAAAATCGGGTCACTCCCATGCTAATACTGTGCTTTTCCAACGGGCTTAAAAAATGGCACACCAGGAGATTATATCCCGCATCTGGCTTGGAGGGTCCTACGCCCATGGAGTCTCACTGATTGCTAGCACAGCAGTCTGAGATTAAACTGCAAGGCGGCAGCTAGGCAGAGGGGTGCCTGCCATTGCCCAGGCTTGATTAGGTAAACAAAACAGCCACGAAGCTCAAACTGGGTGGAGCCCACCACAGCTCAAGGAGGCCTGCCTGCCTCTGTAGGCTCTACCTCTGGGGGCAGGGCACAGACAAACAAAAAGACAGCAGTAACCTCTGCAGACTTAAATGTCCCTGTCTGACAGCTTTGAAGAGAGGAGTGGTTCTCCCAGCATGCAGCTGGAGATCTGAGAACAGGCAAACTGCCTTCCCAAGTGGGTCCCTGAACCCCGAGCAGCCTAACTGGGAGGCAACCCCCAGTAGGGACAGACTGACACCTCACATGGCCGGGTACTCCTCTGAGACAAAACTTCCAGAGCAACCATCAGGCACCAGCATTCGTGGTTCATGAAAATCCACTGTTCTGCAGCCACCGCTGCTGATACCCAGGCAAACAGCGTCTGGAGTGGACCTCTAACAAACTCCAACAGACCTGCAGCTAAGGGTCCTGTCTGTTAGAAGGAAAACTAACAAACAGAAAGGACATCCACATCAAAAACCCATCTGTACATCACCATCATCAAAGACCAAAAGTAGATAAAACCACAAAGATGGGGAAAAAACAGAGCTGAAAAACTGGAAACTCTAAAAAGCAGAGTGCTTCTCCTCCTCCAAAGGAACACAGTTCCTCACCAGCAATGGAACAAAGATGGACGGAGGAAGACTTTGACGAGTTGAGAGAAGAAGTCTTCAGACGATCAAACTACTCTGAGCTACAGGAGGAAATTCAAGCCAAAGGCAAAGAAGTCAAAAACTTTGAAAAAGAATTTGACGAATGTATAACTAGAATAACCAATATAAAAAAGTGCTTAAAGGAGCTGAAGGAGCTGAAAGCCAAGGCTCAAGAACTACGTGAAGAATGCAGAAGCCTCAGGAGCCGATGCGATCAACTGGAAGAAAGGGTATCAGCGATGGAAGATGAAATGAATGAAATGAAGTGAGAAGGGAAGTCTAAGAGAAAAAAGAATAAAAAGAAACAAACAAAGCCTCCAAGAAATATGGGACTATGTGAAAAGACCAAATCTACGTCTGATTAGTGTACCTGAAAGTGATGGGGAGAATGGAACCAAGTTGGAAAACACTCTGCAGGATATTATCCAGGAGAACTTCCCCAATCTAGCAAGGCAGGCCAACATTCAGATTCAGGAAATACAGAGAACGCCACAAAGATACTCCTTGAGAAGAGCAACTCCAAGACACATAATTGTCAGATTCATCAAAGTTGAAATGAAGGAAAAAATGTTGGCCGGGCGCGGTGGCTCACGCTTGTAATCCCAGCACTTTGGGAGGCCGAGGCGGGCGGATCACGAGGTCAGGAGATCGAGACCATGGTGAAACCCTGTCTCTACTAAATGTATAAAAAAAAAAATAAGCCGGGCGCGGTGGCGGGCGCCTGTAGTCCCAGCTACTCGGAGAGGCTGAGGCAGGAGAATGGCGTGAACCCGGGAGGCGGAGCTTGCAGTGAGCCGAGACTGCGCCACTGCACTCCAGCCTGGGCGACAGAGCAAGACTCCGTCTCAAAAAAAAAAAAAAAAAAAAAAAAAAAAAAAAAAAAATGTTAAGAGAAGCCAGAGAGAAAGGTTGGGTTACCCACAAAGGGAAGCCCATCAGACTAACAGCGGATCTCTCGGCAGAAACTCTACAAGCCAGAAGAGAGTGGGGCCAATATTCAACATACTTAAAGAAAAGAATTTTCAACCCAGAATTTCATATCCAGCCAAACTAAGCTTCATAAGTGAAGGAGAAATAAAATACTTTACAGACAAGCAAATGCTGAGAGATTTTGTCACTACCAGGCCTGCCCTAAAAGAGCTCCTGAAGGAAGCACTAAACATGGAAAGGAACAACCGGTACCAGCCACTGCAAAAACATGCCAAATTGTAAAGACCATCAAGGCTAGGAAGAAACTGCATCAACTAACCAGCAAAATAACCAGCTAACATCATAATGACAGGGTCAAATTCACACATAACAATATTAACTTTAAATGTAAATGGACTAAATGCTCCAATTAAAAGACACAGACTGGCAAATTGGATAAAGAGTCAAGACCCATCAGTGTGCTGTATTCAGGAAACCATCTCATGTGCAGAGACACACATAGGCTCAAAATAAAGGGATGGAGGAAGATCTACCAAGCAAATGGAAAACAAAAGAAGGCAGGGGTTGCAATCCTAGTCTCTGATAAAACAGGCATTAAACCAACAAAGATCAAAAGAGACAAAGAAGGCTACTACATAATGGTAAAGGGATCAATTCAACAAGAAGTGCTAACTATCCTAAATATATATTCACCCAATACAGGAGCACCCAGATTCATAAAGCAAGTCCTGAGTGACCTACAAAGAGACTTAGATTCCCACACAATAATAATGGGAGACTTTAACACTCCACTGTCAACATTAGACAGATCAGTGAGACAGAAAGTTAACAAGGATGCCCAGGAATTGAACTCAGCTCTGTACCAAGCAGACCTGATAGACATCTACAGAACTCTCCATCCCAAATCAACAGAATATACCTTTTTTTCAGCACCACACCACACCTATTCCAGAATTGACCACAGAGTTGGAAGTAAAGCACTCCTCAACAAATGTAAAAGAACAGAAATTATAACAAACTGTCTCTCAGACCACAGTGCAATCAAACTAGAACTCAGGATTAAGAAACTCACTCAAAACCACTCAACTACATGGAAACTGAACAACCTGCTCCTGAATGACTATTGGGTACATAACGAAATGAAGGCAGAAATAAAGATGTTCTTTGAAACCAACGAGAACAAAGACACAACATACCAGAATCTCTGGGACACATGCAAAGCAGTGTCTAGAGGGAAATTTATAGCACTAAATGCCCATAAGAGAAAGCAGGAAAGATTCAAAATTGACACCCTAACATCACAATTAAAAGAACTAGAAAAGCAAGAGCAAACACATTCAAAAGCTGGCAGAAAGCAAGAAATAACTAAAATCAAAGCAGAACTGAAGGAGATAGAGACACAAAAACCCTTCAAAAAATTAATGAATCCAGGAGCTGGTTTTTTGAAAAGATCAACAAAATTGATAGACTGCTAGAAAGACAAATAAAGAAGAAAAGAGAGAAGAATCAAATAGATCCAACAAAAAAAGATAAAGTGGATATCACCACCGATCCCACAGAAATACAATTTACCATCAGAGAATACTACAAAACACCTCTATGCAAATAAACTAGAAAATCTAGAAGAAATGGATAAATTCCTCGACACATACACTCTCCCAACACTAAACCAGGAAGAAGTTGAATCTCTGAATAGACCAATAACAGGCTCTGAAATTGTTGCAATAATCAATAGCTTACCAGCCAAAGAGAGTCCAGGACCAGATGGATTCACAGCTGAATTCTACCAGAGGTACAAGGAGGAGCTGGTACCATTCCTTCTGAAACTATTCCAATCAACAGAAAAAGAGGGAATACTCCCTAACTCATTTTATGAGGCCACCATCATCCTGATACCAAAGCTGGGCAGAGACAAAACAAAAAAAGAGAATTTTAGACCAATATCCTTGATGAACATTGATGCAAAAATCCTCAATAAAATACTGGCAAACCAAATCCAGCAGCATATCAAGAAGCTTATCGACCATGATCAAGTAGGCTTCATCCCTGGGATGCAAGGCTGGTTCAACATACACAAATCAATAAATGTAATCCAGCATATAAACAGAACCAAAGACAAAAACCACATGATTATCTAAATAGATGCAGAAAAAGCCTTTGACAAAATTCAACAACCCTTCATGCTAAAAACTCTCAATAAATTAGGTATTGATGGGACATATCTCAAAATAACAAGAGCTATCTATGACAAACCCACAGACAATATCATCCTGAATGGGCAAAAACTGGAAGCATTCCCTTTGAAAACTGGCACAAGACAGGGATTCCCTCTCTCACCATCCTATTCAACACAGTGTTGGAAGTACTGGCCAGGGCAATCAGGCAGAAGGAAATAAAGGGTATTCAATTAGGAAAAGAGGAAGTCAAATTGTCCCTGTTTGCAGATGACATGATTGTATATCTAGAAAACCCCATTGGCTCAGCCCAAAATCTCCTTAGGCTGATAAGCAACTTCAGCAAAGTCTCAGGATACAAAATCAATGTACAAAAATCACAAGCATTCTTATACACCAATAACAGACAAACAGAGCCAAATCATGAGTGAAGTACCATTCACAATTGCTTCAAAGAGAATAAAATACCTAGGAATCCAACTTACAAGGGACATGAAAGACCTCTTCAAGGAGAACTACAAACCACTGCTCAATGAAATAAAAGAGGATACAAACAAATGGAAGAACATTGCATGCTCATGGGTTGGAAGAATCAATATCGTGAAAATGGCCATACTGCCCAAGGTAATTTATAGATGCAATGCCATCCCCATCAAGCTACCAATGACTTTCTTCACAGAATTGGAAAAAACTACTTTAAAGTTCATATGGAACAAAAAAGAGCCCACATTGCCAAGTCAATCCTAACCCAAAAGAACAAAGCTGGAGACATCACGCTACCTAACTTCAAACTATACTACAAGACTATAGTAACCAAAACAACATGGCACTGATACTAAAACAGAGATATAGATCAATGGAACAGAACAGAGCCCTCAGAAATAATGCCACTTATCTACAATCATCTGATCTTTGACAAATCTGACAAAAACAAGAAATGGGATAAGGATTCTCTATTTAATAAATGGTGCTGGGAAAACTGGCTAGCCATATGTAGAAAGCTGAAACTGGATCCCTTCCTTACACCTTATACAAAAATTAATTCAAGATGGATTAAAGACTTACATGTTAGACCTAAAACCATAAAAACCCTAGAATAAAACCTGGGCATTACCATTCAGGACATAGGCATGGGCAAGGACTTCATGTCTAAAACACCAAAAGCAATGGCAACAAAAGCCAAAATTGACAAATGGGATCTAATTAAATTAAAGAGCTTCTGCACAGCAAAAGAAACTACCATCAGAGTGAACAGGCAACCTACAGAATGGGAGAAAATTTTCACAACCTACTTATCTGACAAAGGGCTAATATCCAGAATCTACAGTGAACTCAAACAAATTTACAAGAAAAAAACAAACAACCACATCAAAACGTGGGTGAAGGACATGAACAGACACTTTTCAAAAGAAGACATTTATGCAGCCAAAAAACACATGAAAAAATGCTCATCATCACTGGCTATCAGAGAAATGCAAATCAAAACCACAATGAGATACCATCTCATACCAGTTAGAATGGCCATCATTAAAAAGTCAGGAAACAACAGGTGCTGGAGAGGATGTGGAGAAATAGGAACACTTTTACACTGTTGGTGGGACTGTAAACTAGTTCAACCATTGTGGAAGTCAGTGTGGCGATTCCTCAGGGATCTAGAACTAGAAATACCATTTGACCCAGCCATCCCATTACTGGGTACATACCCAAAGGACTATAAATCATGCTGCTATAAAGACACATGCACACGTATGTTTATTGCGGCACTATTCACAATAGCAAAGACTTGGAACCAACCCAAATGTCCAACAATGATAGACTGGATTAAGAAAATGTGGCACATATGCACCACGGAATACTATGCAGCCATAAAAAAGGATGAGTTCATGTCCTTTGTAGGGACATGGATGAAACTGGAAATCATCATTCTCAGTAAACTATTGCATGGACAAAAAACCAAACACCGCGTGTTCTCACTCATAGGTGGGAATTGAACAATGAGAACAAATGGACATAGGAAGGGGAACATCACACTCCGGGGCCTGTTGTGGGGTGGGGGGAGGGGGGATGGATAGCATTAGGAGATACACGTAATGCTAAATGACGAGTTAATGGGTGCAGCACACCAACATGGCACATGGATACATATTTAACAAACCTGCACATTGTGCACATGTACCCTAAAACTTAAAGTACGATTATGAAAATAAATAAATAAATAAACAAATAAATAAAAATTAGCCAGGCATGGTGGTGCACCTGTAGTCCCAGCTATTCGGGAGACTGAGGCAGGAGAATCGCTTGAACCCAGGAGATGGAGGTTTCTGTGAGCCAAGATCACACCACTACACTCCAGCCTAGGGGGCAGAGTGAGACTCCATCTCAAAAAAAAAAAAAAAGAAAAAAGAAACTTACTATCTCTGGAGAGTAGAAATCCAAGATCAAGGTGTCTGCAGGCTTGATTCCTTGAAAGCTTTGAGAGAAAAAAATCTGTTCCAGGCCTCTCCCCTTGGTTTGTGGACTGCCATCTTCTCCCTTTGTTTCTTCATGTTATCTTCCCTCTGTATGTATCTCTGACCAAATTTTCCCCTTCTTACAAGGACACCAGTTGTGCTGGATTAGGTTCTACCCTAATGGCCTCTTCACTTTAACTTGATTACCTCTACAAACATCCTATCATCAAATAAAGTCACATTCTCAGGTATTGGTGGTTAGGACTTCAACATAGGAATTTTCAGGGTGTATGATTAGACCCATAACACTGAGGAACAACTAACAGGCTTTGATAAGTTTTGCAATACATTAACCTTTTACTTCCCTAGAAATACGTTGATAATCATTTCCTCCTTGCATTGCACTTTTTACTATTTCTTGAAAAAAATTGGACATTTAAAATATCTTTTCTACTTTTTGCCTGGGTACGTTATCTTATACATCAAAATTGTCATTGGCAACATAAAGTTCGTGTCACAAAAAGGCAGAAATATTCAGTTCCAATTTTGCTCTGTCTGTTCTGTTAAAGAGCCTCATACTCAGTTTAGAAAGAAATAACAGGAAACTTTAGCCTAAAAACAAGTGAGACAATTTAAGAGAAAACTTCAAGACCTCTAAATCAATATCAGGGCCCAAAGTAATTAAGTTTTGTCATTCTAAGAAAATATGAAAAATAAAGCATCCTGTTGCTATAGAGTTACCTGATTATATCAGGTCCTCCTGAGCCTGTCATAGCAGATGATGTACCCAAAAACAACATAGGCTGGGCGCGGTGGCTCATGCCTGTAATCCCAGCACTCTGGGAGGCAAGGCAGGAGCATCACTTGAGCCCGGGAGTTCTAGACCAGCCTGGACAACAAAGGGAGACCCTATCTCTACAAACAATGATTTTAAAAAATATTAGCCGGCATGTTGGCACATGTCTGTAGTCTCAGCTACTTGGGTGGCTGAGGAAGGAAGATTGCCTGAGCCCAGGAGGTTGAGGCTGCAGTGAGCCATGATTTGTGACACTGTATTCCAGTCTGGGTGACAGAGTGAGACCCTATCTCAAAAAACAAAAACAAAAGCAACATAAATCCAACTCCAAAAAGTGAAGATGCTACACTGTGGTGTTAGAGTCATTGGTACGATGCTTTTGAAAGCAAATCAACAAAAGTCAGTTCAGCAGCATCATACGTTTTTACAACATGAATTAGCTCTTACATGATTGATAAATAGGATACTGAGGTCAGTATAATGCAGGAATTATGTTGGATCATACATAGTTTTTGCTAGGCAAAGAAACCTGGGAGAGTGGAAGTAGAATTAATATTCTTCTATAAGAAAGATGCAAGTTCTCAGATCAGGTGTTGCACATAGACCAGAATCCTTTCAGCTTTATTCAAATAAATAACATGAGCCCCTGCTCCTCCCTTCTTCCCTAGAGAGGTGCATCCCACCTTTGCATGGCTCTGGGCTTGTGGCAAGTTGCACGCCCTCCGTGTTCACCCCAAAGGCAGCCCCACTGGCTCAGAGCTTTACTTCCTTATATGCTGTCTCAGTGCTTAGAATCCAGCATTTCTAGTGTTTTTGTGCATTTTTAATATCCCCTTTAGGCAGCCTCTGGCCTCAATGAGCTGCCTTCCTTGGTTGTCTAAGTTATCTCTGCTTGGAGATGGTTCTGAGTAGCCAGGCTAAATTTACACCATAACAGGCTGAAGGTCAGGCCTGGAGCAGGACTGGCTGAAGAAAGAAAATTATTGCTTTTGTTAGTGCTGTGATTACAAAGCAACATAGATTTTTAAGGGATTTGCCCCAGGTCATTTTTTTCTCCATAAGTGATATTACTTGGGGAGTATGATTTTTCAGAAGACAACAAGTCTCAGGAATGTCTATGTCTACTACTGTGCACAAAATGGCAATTCTACAAAAATTTTAATATACAGTGTATATGACCAAGCATGCCTACTTCTGGTAGTCTACCCCTGTAATATTCATCTGCACACACAGGAAATATGTACAAAGACGGTCACTGCTGCTGCATTGTTTGAAAGAGCGTAAAATAGGGGGGAAAGCCCTAAATGTTCCATTCTCATTAGGGGTTTGCTTATATAAGACATAATGTATCTGCACCATAAAATAATGCAGCAATTTTTTAAAATGCAGCTGTATTATATGTAGACTAGGAAGATCTCCAAGACACATTGTTGAGTAATACAAAATAAAAAAACTAAACACACAAACAATATGTATTTTCTACAATTATATGTAACGCATATACATATATGTGTGCACATATATGTATGTGGATATATATTTGTACTTACATATGTGTGTATATGTGTATGCACAGACATGTGTGTATACACATGCATGAAAATACATAGGAGATAAAAGCTGTGCAAAGATATGATTCTCTTTAAAGAGAAAAAGAGCCAGAATTGAGGATGGGGAACAGTCCAGAAATGATTTTGTTTATTTATAATGACTTAATTTTTTACCAGGATATTATATTCATTTTTATATGTTTAATAAAGATCTAATGTAAAAATGTAAGAGAAGCAACACAGCGCAGTGGCTAAAAGCATAGACACAGGAGCCAGACTATGAATTTGAAGCCCAGATTTGTCACTTTCTACCCATGCGACCTTGAGCTATTTATCTTCTCTGCATCAGTTTCCTCAATAATCGAGGAAGAATAACGTTCCTACTTCAGAGTGTTATTATGAGGGTTCAAGTATTTTTAAATAACCTAGAAAACCCCTGATGCACAGTAAGTGTATTTGTTAGTTTTTAAGTGTTTAAAATGATCGATTAAAAATATTTTCTGAAATAGAAAGGACGATAATGGGATTTGCTGAATGACGGTGATTAGGATATGGCCATTGGGAGAAGGGATAGGAAATCATAACACAATACACAGCAAGATTATCTAAAAACCCTCTTCACATTTGACTTGTTTGTTTAGTTCTCCCCTGCCCCCGCTTCCTTGCTGAATTTTTCTTCCTGATCCTTTTCCTGTGTGGAGGGATCTACCCGCACCAGGGTTCCTTCAGTTTGGCTTCTCTGTTCAGTATTGCAAAGGCCTGGCCACCAAGGAACAAAGGATCTCAAGTAGAATCAAAGGGTAAGAGAAAAGGGAATGTTGCAGATACACCTCAAGTTCTTTCTTTCACCTTGACATATTGATCATTTTTTTGCCTTTTCCAAGAACAGATGGCAGTTGCCTCAATGCCAAAGGTGACAGAGCAGATAGCGAAGCTTCTGCAAATGCTCGAGGCGGCTATAAAATTAAGCCCTGTCCAGGTCCTACCTACCTGCTGGTGGAGTCACCTGGGATGCACGGGGAAGGGTGTGGGAAGGGGCAGAGCTTCCACCCGAGCACCATACACACATCACAGCCTAATCCTGGAAGGAACAAGCCCACTCTCTGCCCCTCATCTACCTCTCAAGTCTCCAACAGCCCGGTGGGGAGATGGGGGTACCATGGGGGCCTCCTCTGCACAGAACAGGACAATCCCTCTCCTGTCTTACCCTGCATGGCAAGTCAGGCTGATGCTCCCCAAATCTCTCCTATCTGTTGCAGAGGGGTCTATAAGGGAGGCAGGACGGGGATAATGAGACTTAGGGAAGACCCAGTTCTAACCCCTTGCCTTACTCTTCATCTCTTCCCAGGGTACCCATATATTAAAGAGAAACTAGCCATTGCCAGCAGTGGCCAGAAGCCATTTAATCTTTTATGTTTTAATCATATATATAACCTTTAAGGAATAACTTTACCCTGTTTTACATAATTTAATTTTATATTTATAGGATTTTAAAGCTAATTTCTTTTTTTTTTTTTTTTTTTTTTTTGAGACGGAGTCTCGCTCTGTCGCCCAGGCTAGAGTGCAGTGGCGCAATCTCGGCTCACTGCAAGCTCCGCCTCCCGGGTTCACGCCATTCTCCTGCCTCAGCCTCTCCGAGTAGCTGGGACTACAGGCGCCCGCCACCGCGCCCGGCTAATTTTTTGTATTTTTAGTAGAGACGGGGTTTCACCGTGGTCTCGATCTCCTGACCTCGTGATCCGCCCGCCTCGGCCTCCCAAAGTGCTGGGATTACAAGCGTGAGCCACCGCGCCCGGCCGCTAATTTCTTTTTTTAAGCTAATTTCTTATATCAGAAAATACTATTAAGGTAATCTTAAGAATTATTTATGGTTGGGCCGGGCGCGGTGGCTCACGCTTGTAATCCCAGCACTTTGGGAGGCCCAGGCGGGTGGATCACGAGGTCAGGAGATCGAGACCACAGTGAAACCCCGTCTCTACTAAAAATACAAAAAAAATTAGCCGGGCGTGGTGGCGGGCGCCTGTAGTCCCAGCTACTCGGAGAGGCTGAGGCAGGAGAATGGCGTGAACCCGGGAGGCGGAGCTTGCAGTGAGCCGAGATCGGGCCACTGCACTCCAGCCTGGGTGATAGAGCAAGACTCCGTCTCAAAAAAAAAAAAAAAAAAAAAAAAAAAAAAAGAATTATTTATGGTTTATCTTACTGGATAATAGTCATTCTTTAAGTACTGCATGCACTTTTTTTTTTTTTTTTGAGAATGGAGTTTTGCTCTGTCGCCCAGGCTGGAATGCAATGGCTCGATCTCAGCTCACTACAACCTCAGCCTCCCGGTCTCAAGTGATTCTCCTGCCACCATGCCCAGCTGATTTTTGTATTTTTGGTAGAGATGGTGTTTCACCATGTTGGCCAGGCTGATCTCGAACTCTTGACCTCGTGATCTGCCCACCTCTGCTTCCCAAAGTGCTGGGACTACAGGCATGAGCCACTGCACCTGGCCTGCATACTCTATTTTATTATCCTTATCAGCTCGTTTGAAATTTCTGTTTATCTCTTTTCACATTGGAAACAGAAGGTGGTGTCTTTAGAAAGAAGCAGATACCAGCATGTGCCTCAAACCTGGAGATATACCTTCTCTCTGCTAGTTGGCCTTAAGCAGGCCCTTTTTCATACTTTAAAACAGATTACCATGGTGATCTCAATTAAGACCTAACTGTAGTCAGACAGGAAAAACTGAAGGCTGCATTTTGAACCATTCAGGTTACTTAGGAGATGCTAAGATCAAATAACCCCAAATAAAATCCATGGAAACATTCAAATGATGTTGCTATCTTGTTCTCAAGATAATTCTGTCTCTGTTTGGAGATTGTCTTATCTAGCCAGACCAAATATACATCATAATAGGCTGGAAATAAAACCTGGAGAAGGGATAAGATGAGGAAAAGAAAAGAATAACCAAACAGAAATGGGAATTTCACTCTGGATTATGGATGGGTCTCTAGCCGCCCATTGGCTTTGGGGCTGCCAAGCCAAGACCCTCACTCAGATTGTCAAAGTGGCAGGGAACTTGGGCTGGTTGTAGAAGAGGCCTCCAGCGTCTACGGCCCTTCTTGGCCAACAGAGCTCAGACTGCTCCTTTAAAATTAAAGACGGCTGGGTGCGGTAGCTCACAGCTGTAATCCTAGCATTTTGGGAGGCTGAGGAGAGAGGATTGCTTGAGCCCAGGAGTCAGAGGCTGCAGTAAGCTGGGATAGCACCACTGCACTCCAGCCTTGTTAACAGATGGAGGGAGACCCCATCCCTTAAAAAAAAAAAAATAGAGCCTTAGAAAGAGTAGTGATTCGTAAGGAGAAGCATGAATGCATTTCTTCATGTTCCCTCTAAAAAAACAGACAACTGCCCTTATACTGGCTGCCTTCTGAGTCTTGGAGGGGTTTGGTAATTAAAAGCAATTTTGTAAAATCTGAGCACCATTGTTGAAAATGAGCTTAAGCACAAACTAATTCATCACTTAGTGAGATAAATACATAACTCATAAATTTTTCATTACATCAGTGAGAGTTTCATCTTTTTAAACTAGCTTTTTGCAATGTTCACAAATTTTGATTAAAGAATCCTCTGAGTATTATAACATAGAAATGTCTATATTTTGAATGGGCCTTACTGCTAGCCTTCAAAGTTCTGGAGCACAAATAAAGAGTCCCCCCAGATAGAATTCTGAGTTCATGAGGTTTATTTCTGTTGGGTGTGCTACATGTCACAGATACTCCCCTTATTGGGAAGCTGGTGGCCTTTTGGCTAGAGAATGTCTTGACACTCTAGGGTACTCATTACTGGCAGCCTTGATTTGCTCTTGAAAGAAATCACAAAGGCATGACACCTCTTCCCTTTGCACTTCTCCCCACCCAGACCCCAAAGAGGAACTGAAAGAGGAACATGCACTGTTGGAGTACAGACGGACAAGTGAGCACGCGCGCAGGCCTCAATACCAGCCTACAATACCTGTATGTACATTCTCTGGCCTCAAACCAGTGTCCTCAAGTCATGATATGTGTTCTCTCTCTTTGTTACTCAAGACTAAGCAGTTAATATACTTCACAAACAGGGATACCTGCCACTTCATTGAGTCACAATAGGAGTTGATATTACTGAGCTCTTCCTGTGTGCCAAAACCTATTCAAAGTATGCTCTAGCTGTCTCAAGAGAAGTTAAATAATTTGCCGACAATGACATAGCTAATAAGTGGTCTAGCGGTGACATGAACACCAGCAGTATTACTCTAGAACCCAGATGCTTTTCCTGTTTATGCCATTCCTTCTGCCTTAACTTTACCTCAATTTCTTCTACCTTATGTAGAAGGATGTTGCGAGGATTCGAAAAATAATAGGAGAATACTCGATACAGTGCCTCACACAGGGCAAACTCTCAATGCCCTGTTAGTTGCTATGGCTAATTGAGAATTTGCTCAGTCACAGTGCTAAGTGGCTGAACTAGGACCCCCATCCTAGAGCCTATTCCCAGAGTTCACTCTAAGGCCAACCCCTCCTGCAGCTCTGCGTCAGTGACAGCATAGACAAGAAACCAGCACAGTTACTGGCAATAATTGAGCACTCAGGAGACGTCAAGCTTGTTCCTCTCCCACATCTCCCTCCTTCTCCTCACTGAAAGACAGAGGCACAGGAACACATTCTTATATAAGGTAATGACCAATTTCAAAAAGAGAAGCTTGATTCAATTGCACTTTATACTTCCTTTCTCACTTTTCATGCAAGATGAAAAGTAAAGCCCATGAAATAGAAGACATGATTTTTAAAAATGTGTTCATGTATTTGGGCAACAGAGTGAGACTCTGTCTCAAAAAATACACATATCTCTCTCTCCACGTATTTGGCTTCGTTTTCCTTCCCCATTATTGTCATGCTTCATGCTATTGAAACTGCCAGGACCAAATGTATCCTTAGTTAGTCATGACACCTCATATGCCTCATGTCAAACATAACGCATAGATTACTCACACGCTGACAATGCCATACATTAGGCACACTGTGCGTTTAATTGTGCAATAACATTTGCTGTAAGCATGAACATTCAGGTTTCGGTTTTGAAGGAAATTGGCAATTACTTGCTATGTCTTTAGCAACAGAATAGTGCACTTTTCACTTTTTGCTTTTTCTCCTCAGAAATCTTGTACTGTACAAATTGTGGAACACAGTCATCTGACTTTGTCATGTTTTTCTCCTGCTATGAATGCTATAAAGTTTTCTTTTCTTTTTTTTTTTTTTTTGAGACAGGGTCTCACTCCCATCACCCAGGCTGTAGTGCAGAGGTACAATCATGGCTCACTGCAGCCTCAATTTCCCAGGCTCAGGTGATCCTCCCACCTCAGCCTCCTGCGTAGCTGGGACTAAAGGTGCGTGCCATTACACTCAGCTAATTTTTTATATTTTTAGCAGAGATGTGATTTTGCCATGTTTTCCAGGCTGATCTTGAACTCCTGATGCTTGAACTCAAGCAATCCACCTGCCTTCGCCTCCCAAAGTGTTGGGATTATAGGCATGAGCCACTGTGCCTGGTCCCCCGGAGTTATCTTTAAAATCATGAGGAGATCACGCTGCCCCTCTTGGCTTTTCTTGATTGGAAATATTGAAAGTTTGATTTCTAAAGAGAAATGTAGGAGCTCAGAGTATTTCCAGGGGGAAAACAGCACATGGTTCCATTCCTCACCACCATCTGGTCTCTCTTCCTTCTTCCATTGCCACCTCCAGGGTCAGTCAGGAACATCTCTGGAGTTGTGAAGATCTTCCTGGTGTCCCCCATTCCCAGCAACTCTGAATATCCTTGTTTTCATGTTTTAAAAACATGCATCTGGTGTAAAAGCTTTTATCTGGTACATCTCAGTACTTGAAACACTTCATTTCACTCATTACGTGTATATCTATCTCTACCAGAGACCATTTGACCTCTTGAGAGTGGAGGCCAACATGTTTGTCTTTGCATATACAGATCCTACACTGGCCTAGCATGTGATAAAGAGATATGAAATGCTGTTGAATAATGAATTATATGCCCAGAACCCATGTGGCTCAGTACTGGTGGTATCATATTTAAGAAATACACTTTAGAAAACCCCCATCCAAGATGGCCAAATAGGAACAGCTCCAGTCTGCAGCTCCCAGCATGAACGACACAGAAGATGGATGATTTCTGCATTTCCAACTGAGGTACTGGGTTCATCTCACTGGGGATTGTTGGAGAATGGGTGCACGACAGCGGGTGCAGCGCACTGCGCATGAGCCGAAGCAGGGCGAGGCATCACCTCACCTGGGAAGTGCAAGGGGTCAGGGAATTACCTTTTCTAGCTAAGGAAAGGGGTGACAGACGGCACCTGGAAAATCGGGTCACTCCCATCCTAATACTGCACTTTTCCGATGGTCTTAGCAAACGGCACACGAGGAGATTATACCCCGAGCCTGGCTCAGAGGGTCCTATGCCCACGGAGCCTTGCTTATGCTAGCACAGCAGTCTGAGTTCAAACTGCAAGGTGGCAGTGAGGCTGGGGGAGGGGCACCTGCCATTGCTGAGGCTTGAGCAAGTAAACAAGCGGCTGGGAAGCTCAAACTGCACGGAGCCCACCACAGCTCAAGGAGGCCTGCCTGCCTCTGTAGACTCCACCTCTAGGGGCAGGGCATAGCCAAACAAAAGGCAGTAGAAACCTCTGCAGACTTAAATGTCCCTGTCTGACAGCTTGGAAGACAGTAGTGGTTCTCCCAGCACACAGCTTCAGATATCAAAACAGCCAGACTGCCTCCTCAAGTGGGTCCCTGACCAAAGTAGCCTAACTGGGAGGCACCCGCCAGTAGGGGTGGACTGACACCTCACACGGCCGGGTACCCCTCTGAGACAAAACTTCCAGAGGAACGATCAAGCAGCAACATTTGCTCTTCGCCAATATTTGCTGTTCTGCAGCCTCCACTGCTGATACCCAGGCAAACAGGGTCTGGAGTGGACCTCTGGCTAACTCTAACAGACCTGCAACTGAGGGTCCTGACTGTGAGAAGGAAAACTAACAAACAGAAAGGACACCCACACCAAAAACTCATCTGTACGTCACCATCATCAAAGACCAAAGGTAGATAAAACCACAAAGATGGGGAAAAAACAGAACAGAAAACTGAAAATTCTAAAAATCAGAGCGCCACTCCTCCTCCAAAGGAATGCAGCTCCTCACCAGCAATGGAACAAAGCTGGATGGAAAATGACTTTGACAAGTTGAGAGAAGAAGGCTTCAGATGATCAAACTTCTCTGAGCTAAAGGAGGAATTTCGAACCCATAGCAAAGAAGTTAAAAACCTTGAAAAAAGATTAGACGAATGGCTAACTAGAATAACCAACGCAGAGAAGTCCTTAAAGGACCTATGGAGCTGAAAATCATGGCGGGAGAACTACATGACGAATGCACAAGCTTTAGTAGCCGATTCGATCAACTGGAAGAAAGGGTATCAGCGATGGAAGATCAGATGAACGAAATGAAGCAAGAAGAGAAGTTTAGAGAAAAAAGAATAAAAAGAAACAAAGCCTCCAAGAAATATGGGACTATGTAAAAACACCAAATCTACATCTGATTGGTGTACCTGAAAGTGATGGGGAGAATGGAACCTACTTGGAAAACACTCTGAAGGATATTATCCAGGAGAACTTTCCCAATCTAGCAAGGCAGGCCAACATTCAACTTCAAGAAATACAGAGAATGCCACAAAGATAATCCTCGAGAAGAGCAACTCCAAGACACATAATTATCAGATTCACCAAAGCTGAAATGAAGGAAAAAGTGTTAAGGGCAGCCAGACAGACAGGTCGGGTTACCCACAAAGGGAAGCCCATCAGACTAACAGCGCATCTCTCAGCAGAAACTCTACAAGCCAGAAGAGAGTGGGGGCCAATATTCAACATTCTTAAAGAAAAGAATTTTCAACCCAGAATTTCATATCCAGCCAAAATAAGCTTCATAAGTGAAGGAGAAATAAAATCCTTTACAGACAAGCAAATGCTGAGAGATTGTGTCACCACCAGGCATGCCTAAAAGAGCTCCTGAAGGAAGCACTAAACATGGAAAGGAACAACGGGTACCAGCCACTGTAATTCATGCCAAATTGTAAAGACCATCGAGGCTAGGAAGAAACTGCATCAACTAACGAGCAAAATAACCAGCTAACATCATAATGACAGGATCAAATTCACACATAACAATGTTAACCTTGAATGTAAATGGGCTAAATGCTCCAATTAAAAGACACAGACTGGCAAATTGGATAAAGAGTCAAGACCCATCAGTGTGCTGTATTCAAAAGACCCATCTCACATGCAGAGACACACATAGGCTCAAAATAAAGGGATGGAGGAAGATCTACCAAGCAAATGGAAAACAAAAAAAGGCAGGGGTTGCAATCCTAGTCTCTGATAAAATAGACTTTAAACCAACAAAGATCAAAAGAGACAAAGAAGGCCATTACATAATGGTAAAGGGATCAATTCAACAAGAAGAGCTAACTATCCTAAATATATATTCACCCAATACAGGAGCACCCAGATTCATAAAGCAAGTCCTGAGTGACCTAAAAAGAGACTTAGACTCCCACACAATAATAATGGGAGATTTTAACACCCCACTGTCAGCATTAGACAGATCAACGAGACAGAAAGTTAACAAGGATATCCAGGAATTGAACTCAGCTCTGCACCAAGTGGACCTAATAGACATCTACAGAACTCTCCACCCCAAATCAACAGAATATACATTCTTCTCAGCACCACATCACACTTATTCCAGAATTGACCACAGAGTTGGAAGTAAAGCTCTCCTCAGCAAATGTAAAATAACAGAAATTATAACAAACTGTCTCTCAGACCACAGTGCAATCAAACTAGAACTCAGGATTAAGAAACTCACTCAAAACCGCTCAACTACATGGAAACTGAACAACCTGCTCCTGAATGACTACTGGGTACATAACGAAATGAAGGCAGAAATAAAGATGTTCTTTGAAACAAATGAGAACAAAGACACAACATACCAGAATCTCTGGGACACATTTAAAGCAGTGTGTAGAGGGAAATTTATAGCACTAAATGCCCACAAGATAAAGCAGGAAAGATCTGAAGTTGACACCCTAACATCACAATTAAAAGAACTAGAGAAGCAAGGGCAAACACATTCAAAAGCTAGTCGAAGGCTAGAAATAACTAAGATCAGAGCAGAACTGAAGGAGATAGAGACATAAAAAACCCTTCAAAAAATCAATGAATCCAGGAGCTGGTTTTTTGAAAAGATCAACAAAATTGATAGAGCGCCAGCAAGACTAATAAAGAAGAAAAGAGAGAAGAATCAAATAGATGCAATTAAAAAAAGATAAAGGGGATATCACCACTGATTCTACAGAAACACAAACTACTATCAGAGAATATTATAACCACCTCTATGCAAACAAACTAGAAAATCTAGAAGAAATCGATAAATTCCTGGACACATACACTCTCCCAAGACTAAACCAGGAAGAAGTTGAATCTCTGAATAGACCAATAACAGGCTCTGAAATTCAGGCAATAATTAATAGCTTACCAACCGAAAAAAGTCCAGGACCAGACGGATTCACAGCTGAATTCTACCAGAGATACAAGGAGGAGCTGGTACCATTCCTTCTGAAACTATTCCAATCAACAGAAAAAGAGGGAATCCTCCCTAACTCATTTTATGAGGCCAGCATCATCCTGATACCAAAGCCTGGCAAAGACACAACCAAAAAAGAGAATTTTAGACCAATATCACTGATGAACATCGATGCAAAAATCCTCAATAAAATACTGGCAAACCAAATCCAGTAACACATCAAAAAACTTATCCACCATGATCAAGTGGGCTTTATCCCTGGGATGCAAGGCTGGTTCAACATACACAAATCAATAAATGTAATCCAGCATATAAACAGAACCAAAGACAAAAACCACATGATTATCTCAATAGATGCAGAAAAGGCCTTTGACAAAATTCAAAAGCACTTCATGATAAAAAACTCTCAATAAATTAGGTATTGATGGGACGTATCTCAAAATAATAAGAGCTATTTATGACAAACCCACAGCCAATATCATACTGAATGGGCAAAAACTGGAAACACTCCCTTTGAAAACTGGCACAAGACAGGGATGCCCTCTCTCACCACTCCTATTCAACATAGTGTTGGAAATTCTGGCCAGGGCAATTAGGCAGGAGAAGGAAATAAAGAGAATTCAATCAGGAAAAGAGGAAGTCAAATTGTCCCTGTTTGCAGATGACATGATTGTATATCAAGAAAACCCCATTGGCTCAGCCCAAAATCTCAAGCTGATAGGCAACTTCAGCAAAGTCTCAGGATACAAAATGAATGTGCAAAAATCACAAGCATTCTTATACACCAATAACAGACAAACAGAGAGTCAAATCATGAGTGAACTCCCATTCACAATTGCTTCAAAGAGAATAAAATATCTAGGAATCCAACTCACAAGGGATGTGAAGGACCTCTTCCAGGAGAACCACAAACCACTGCTCAATGAAATAAAAGAGGATACAAACAAATGGAAGAACATTCCATGCTCAGGGGTAGAAGAATCAATATCGTGAAAATGGCCATACTGCCTAAGGTAATTTATAGATTCAATACCATCCCCATCAAGCTACCAATGACTTTCTTCACAGAATTGGAAAAAACTACTTTAAAGTTTATATGGAACCAAAAAAGAGCCCACATTGCGAAGTCAAATCTAAGCCAAAAGAACAAACCTGGAGACATCACGCTACCTGACTTCAAACTATACTACAAGGCTACAGTAACCAAAACAACATGGTACTGGTACCAAAACAGAGATATAGACCAATGGAACAGAACAGAGCCCTCAGAAATAATGCCACACATCTACAACTATCTGATCTTTGACAAACCTGACAAAAACAAGAAATGGGGAAAGGATTCCCTATTTAATAAATGGTGCTGGGAAAACTGGCTAGCCATATGTAGAAAGCTGAAACTGGATCCCTTCCTTACACCTTATACAAAAATTAGTTCAAAATGGATTAAAGACTTAAATATTAGACCTAAAACCATAAAAACCCTGGAAGAAAACCTAGGCAATACCATTCAGGACATAGGTATGGGCAAGGACTTCGTGGCTAAAACACCAAAAGCAATGGCAACAAAAGCCAAAATTGACAAACTAAAGAGCTTCTGCACAGCAAAAGAAACTACCATCAGAGTGAACAGGCAACCTACAAAATGGGACAAAAGTTTTGCAATCTACTCATCTGACAAAGGGCTGATATCCAGAATCTACAATGAATTCAAACAAATTTACAAGAAAAAAACAACCCCATCAACAAGTGGATGAAGGAGATGAACTGACATTTCTCAAAAGAAGACATTTATGCAGGCAAAAGACACATGAAAAAATGCTCATCATCACTGGCCATCAGAGAAATGCAAATCAAAACCACAATGAGATACCATCTCATACCAGTTAGAATGGCCATCATTAAAAAGTCAGGAAACAACAGGTGCTGGAGAGGATGTGGAGAAATAGGAACACTTTTACACTGTTGGTGGGACTGTAAACTAGTTCAACCATTGTGGAAGTCAGTGTGGCGATTCCTCAGGGATCTAGAACTAGAAATACCATTTGACCCAGCCATCCCATTACTGGGTATATACCCAAAGGACTATAAATCATGCTGCTATAAAGACACATGCACATGTATGTTTATTGCAGCACTATTCACAATAGCAAAGACTTGGAACCAACCCAAATGTCCAACAATGATAGACTAGATTAAGAAAATGTGGCACATATGCACCATGGAATACTATGCAGCCATAAAAAGGATGAGTTCATGTCCTTTGTAGGGACATGGATGAAGCTGGAAACCATCATTCTCAGCAAACTATCACAAGGACAAAAAACCAAACACCACATGTTCTCACTCATAGGTGGGAATTGAACAATGAGAACACTTGGACACAGGAAGGGGAACATCACATACCAGGGCCTATTGTGGGGTGGGGGTACAGGTGAGGGATAGCATTAGGAGATATACCTAATGTAAATGACGAGTTAATGGGTGCAGCACACCAACATGGCACATGTATACATGTGTAACAAACATGCATATTGTGCACATGTACCCTAAAACTTAAAGTATAATAATTAAAAAAAAAAAAAAGAAATACACTTCAACAGGGAGAAATAATTACAAATATTTTTAATTATTTCTTTACTCAAATATCTTATAGGACATTTTTAAAAATTACAAATACATGGTCCATAGCAGCTCTTGCTAAAACCCCCTTTCTTCTTTTACTATTTTTTGATGTTATTGTTATTAGAGACAGGGTCTTGCTACATGCCCAGGCTAGAGTGCAGTGGCTATTCACAGATGACCATCATAATGCACTACACCCTCAAACTCTTAGGCTCAAGCAGTCTTCTTGCCTCTTAGCCTCCTGAGTAGCTGGGCCTACAAGTACATGCTACGGTCCCCAGACCTTATTTCCTTTTTTCATACTCACAACTGCTCCAGCTCAGCCTTCCTTAAGCCCTCCCTCCAGAAGAAAAATACTTTCCCTACCCTCAAAATACCAAACATTTTTCCTTTTCCCATCTTTCTCAATAATTTATTAGGTAGATAGGTTTTTTTCTTCTGGCCTAGCCGGAAGAAATTCTTCCTCTTTTTAAGGGTACAATACTGAAACTGGGTTGAAAATGATATTTTTTCTAGGGCTTTGGAGAAGAGAGGAAGTATGTCAAAACTCTTACATTCATAATTTTATCCCATTGCAGCTGTAGTAATAAAAGGTCATCAATCCAATAGGAGGGGAAGCAGGAAGTGAGTGGTTTGTCTCTACAGCCAGTGAAGAAGACCTTGGCACGTGCTTGCCTGTGACTGTGTTCAATAGCTTCAAACACATGAATTTTCTAAAACTTTTACCAATGTGTATCTCTTTTACATGTCCTTGGAGGAAGAAGACATTTCTTAAATCTTCCCCATTGCAGGGAGCCAAGGTCATGCCACAGCACTCCAGCTGGGGTGACAGATTCACACATCCTGTCTCAAGAAAAAAAACCAAACTCCCTGAAGAGGAGTTTTCTGAATGCAGGAAGTTTACATTGGTTCTGATATGCTGTATTCTATATAAACATTAACGGCCAAAGGAAAATTCCTTTCATCAAGAAACTGGCCATCGTCTCCATTATCTCCCATTGCACACTCCACTCTCAGTATTCATTAAACTGGGTTAATTCCCATGGCATCATTGTTGGATATGTCTTTGACTAGAATGGAATAAGGAGTGGGGGATATCCTGAGAATCCACAAGCAATTTCTTTGGCCCTGGTGGTAGATGAGGACAGGCAGTGTTAGGTCTCTATGTTTTAGAATTAATAGATAACAGTGTACTGTGTTAGGTCATGTAGGTTCTAAAGACTGTGCAGGCTAAGTATGATCACTTTTATGCTTGTTCAAATATTTTCTTTTCTTTTTTTTTTTTGAGACAAGGTTTTGCTCTGTCACCCAATTACTTTTGGTGCAAAAGTAATTGCTGTTTGGCCATTAAAAGTAATGGCAAAAACCACAATTACTTTTGTATACATATATGTACACAATACATATATATTGTATATATATATGTACTGTATATAGTATAGATGTATACAATACATATATATACTATATATAGTATAGATGTATACAATACATATATACTATATATAGTATAGATGTATACAATACATATATATACTATATATGGTATAGATGTATACAATACATATATATACTATATATGGTATAGATGTATACAATACATATATACTATATATATGGTATAGATGTATACAATACATATATACTATATATATGGTATAGATGTATACAATACATATATACTATATATATGGTATAGATGTATACAATACATATATATACTATATATATGGTATAGATGTATACAATACATATATATACTATATATATGGTATAGATGTATACAATACATATATACTATATATAGTATAGATGTATACAATACATATATATACTATATATAGTATAGATGTATACAATGCATATATACATATATAGTATATATGTATTGTATACATGTAATGTATATAGATATTTGTATGATAGCAATACATGTGCATGTAGTTTATGATAGCAAGTTTTTATAAGTCTCTACTGCATTCAAAGTTACTTCATGTAGGTTTTTTTTTGAAACATTGTACAATGTAAATTTGGCATTATTAGCCAGTTTTAGATATAAGGGAACAAAAATCAGAATTTAAATTAACATGTCCAAAGTCATACCCTTAATTCAAATGTTTTTTCTTCTATACTGTGGACCTTGTGGTCTCCATTCTCCATTCATTGGTATGCTTGTCTTAATCCTCCCTGCTAAACTGAAACTATGGGGATTACAGACTATATTTGTTTTTTTATTGAAACAGGGTCTCACTTGGTCATCCAGGATGGAGTGCAGTGGCTCACTGCAGCCTCAACTTCCTGGGCTCCAGTGATCCTCCTGCCTCAGCCTCCCAAGTATCTGAGACCACAGGGGTGTGCCACCACACCTGGCTATTTTTTTTTTATTTTTATTTTTTGTTGAGATGAGGTTCCACTATATTGTCCAGGCTGGGTTCCAACTCCTGGGCTCAAGTGATCCTCTCATTCAGCCTCCCAAAGTGCTGGGATTACAGGCTTGAGCCAACATGATCAGCAGGTTACAGACTCTTATCTTTTACACTATGAATACTCAATAAATATTTCTTGGTTGGTCTGAAGGTAGTGAATTGTTACCATTGATTGTCCAAGATCAAGCTTCTTGTTCCACTCTTTCCCCCCATTCTTGCTACTGCATTTGGCTAGTCTAAAAAGTAAAAAATGAATCTTTAAAAAAAAATTTCTTGAATTCTTAGTTATATTTAGCCCTCCAGTATTTTGTGTGCTATTTTATGGTGTTATCTGTTTGAATACTGAATACACCCTTTTGCCCTTTAAAATGGATTAGCGTCTCTTTAGAAACAGAATAATAGTGCCAGATATGAAAGAGATCATCTCAGGAGTTAGTTGTTCTCTCTTAACTAGTAGAAGAAAGTAGAAAAATTAGCCACAGTATACTAGATGAATAAACCTCCAAAATGTGAAATTTTTAGTCAAACTGACCAATTTCCTGGTTGGTTAGAAGTGACTTCATAGTGCCTAGAAAGGTACTGATATTTAACAGACCCTTTAAAAAATGTTGGCTTCATTAATTAATGAACTTTCCTAGTTGCAACTACTAAATACCAAAGAAAGAAGTCAATTTGGCCAAATGTTTTAAGCAATAATTCAGTTAAATGAAAAGACATTTATTTAAATTAATTTGTTGTTAGATTGATAAGAATGAGTTTATCAGTCAAAACATCTGATCCTCATGTAAACTCAAGAATGGTTTGAAAAAGATAATCTCATTCACAGCAAATACCCTTTCAAAAGTTGTTGACATGGTTTCAGGGTAAATATGGGACTTGCTAACATGTACACTTAAGCATTATTAAAAGGCATGAAGTTGACTCCACTTAGTTTTAGGAATAACATTTTATTTTATAAAGTATTAATTTTTAAAAAGAAAACCAGATTTACCATTTGAATTATTTATGAAATCTGATTACCCAGACTACATTTCATTAGATCACTCTGACCTTTAGATTCTATTGAATGCAATGACTATTGACGGAGAAATTTTTTGAAGCCAGGGGAGCATGTCTGAGTGAACTTAGTACTTACTATTCAAGTTCACAGACTATTCTAGAAGGAAAACAGCTGTCTAAGTATAGGGCAGAATTGACCAAAGATGTTGCTGTTTTAGTCTTTAACAAGGTGTGCAAGTGTGCCATTTCTCAAACAGTTAAAATGTCACACATTTTGAAAGTACACAAAGTACATTTGTCAAAGGAAAGAAATCTAATTTCCATAATGTATGTAAGATTTTCCAAATTTGCACAACTGAAACTCAATAGTCATTTTGCTATATTTTCACAAATTGCCTAGTTGAAACTATTCAAAACAAAGTATTTTTACTATGCTCCTATGGCATAGTAGGTCAGATGGCATTTTTTTATGGGGTAAAAAGGAATGTTGTTATCTGCACTTTATTTAAATGCTTATATTCTCATTTATGCTTTGCTTAAAGTGAGGCATGCCAATGAGGTAGGACTTGTCTCCCCTTGTGATGAAGAACCACATTAAGCAGAGGAAAGACCTGGAGGCTTGGTGCAAGTATCTTTCCCCTAATCTCACCACGCTCAGGCAGGGATGCCAACTGGCTTATATTCCCCTAGCTGCATCATGGAGCTTTCCAGAGACCAGAGCCTGCCAGAATAGATAGGTGGGGTTACATTTTTTATTCTCTATAATCAAGAATATGTTTCTTGAAGAAGGTGTGGCCTACATTTTAGGGTTGGATGACTAGCCCTAAACTATACTTTAGGAGAAAAAGTCTCCTCTTTAGGAACAAATATTTACATCTCTAAATCTGGTTAGGAGTCTGATCTTTTCGGACAGAACAGAAAATGCTTTTATGCTGAAAATGAAATCTTTGCTTTATTGCTATTTTCCTCATAAAACCTCTCCTACATGTCCATCTCTTGCCCAGAAACAGCCTGATAATTTCTTTCATTTTGATTTTTGTTAATATTTAATGTATTTATTAGAGATGAGGTCTTGCTCTGTTGCCCAGGCTGCAGTGCAGAAGTACGATCATAGCCAGGAACAGTTTTAAGATATTAGAAATATACTTAGTGCACAAAAATTACAGCGATATTGCAAATTTCCTTTGCATGTGTTCTCACAAATTACTATGGAACATATTTTCCTTATAAAATACAGTACAGTGAAAATTTTAATTTATTACACTCAGGAATATATCGAGTACAATCGCGATTTTGAGAAAATAATAATAAAGGAAATTAAAGCCAAGATAGGCTTAGATGTTGAGGTGTTGGTTAACCTCATTCACTAGCTCAGAGTTTATTCTCACACAAGGGCCTCAGCACAAAAACAAATCATTGCCAATCATGTGCCTTCTGGTCAAAACAGTAAACTTTAAATGCTTGAAGAGAAGGATCAGCTGTGTTTGTTTACACATCTATCAGCCAAACAACATTGTGAGTTCCGGGAAAGCAGGGTGTGTGTCTTGTTTCCTGCACCCAGCACAAGGCCTGCCTCAAAGTGAGGCTGCAATTTAATGAACAAATGAATGAATGATAATCTAGATGCTGGAGTTAGCACTCTTGGCTCTTTCAACTGCTTTCTTACTGCTCACATTGTGCTGTGTTTCTCTAGTGTTACTTCCAGAAAGCAAGCAGACAGGCAAGCTGGCAGTCACCCTTGCGACCTCCTAGTGAGGAATAATATCGTATGTAGAAAATCCACCGTGAGTCTCCAAACTAGTCTTTTCCAATCACAAGTTTAACTAGGTGAAAATCCTGAGTGCCGAGAACCAACACCAGACTCGTTAGGAGATGCACTGTTAAAGTTGCACTGTTCAATTCAACATGCATTTTGTTAATACCTGCTGTGTTCCAGGCAGTGTGCCAGCTGCTTAGGGTACAAAAGTAAATTATACATGAGAGAGAAAGAGAGGGAGGAGGAGAGAAAGAGACACACAGACAGAGAAACAGAGAGAGGAAATGGATAAACAGCAAAGAGCTAGTACTGTGCTGTGGATCTCAAAGAGGCCTCCCAGAGGTGAAGAGGCTTGTGCTGAGTATTTCAAGATAAGATAGATGTATCAGGACAAAGAAATGTGGAAATGAAATTGATTATTGATCACTGATCATTGAGTAGAGGCAATGAATGGAGAGTCAGCATGAAGAGCGGGGGTTTTGGCAGGTGGAGCAGCTCTGTATCGTGAGATAATAGAGGATGAAGAGGGAATGTGGGAATGAGGCTTAGAGGAAGATGGGAGCCAGCTTGTGAGACCCTCATAGACCATGCTAAGACTTTATTGGGAAAGCTATGGTGAAACACTAATGGATTACAAGTAGAGCCCGTTGCACCCATCTCAATTGCCATGAGACCAATGACTCCTCCTTTGACCTCTCTTTCCCTCATCCTTTACCTCTGTGTGTTTCTTATGCATGCTGGGTATCCTCTACCATGCTTTGGAAAGTACCATAAGCAAAATGATTGTCAGCTTAGACAATCTAGTCATCTCTTGCAGAGACTTTGGAAATGATTATATGGGACAAGACCACTTCCAGCACATTATGGCACAGTCTAGAATGCTTCAGTAAAACCAAGGACATTCAGAGGCAGGATGCTGAAAGCATCCACAATTACATTCAAAATTTATGCCTAACAATTGACTTAATTCCACCAAGATCCAAAATGGAGAAAAGAAAAGGAAGTTCACTTGAAAACCAAGACAACTCTTTCAGGACACTGCTTTATTTCACGAATTATCTTATTTTAGATAATCTTGTACTTTCTGGAAGCCGTGAAATAAACGGTGATTTTTGATTAAGTGTCCTCAGGTGATTGTTTTGGGTCCTAAAATGGGAAGGGGCAAGGAGTGGTGATGATAAAAAAAAAAAGGAAGGCCACAAGTAATATTAGTTCTAGAGTTGATAGCAAACTTCTTCACCTCAACAGTCTCTTGTTCTAGTTCTTATCTCCTTACTTCCTTCTATGAGTGCTCCAAGGAGCACAACCTGAGGGCTGTTGGTGGATGAAAAGGCCAGGCTGATTCATAGTAGACTTGTGCTTTGAAGTTCACTTATGAGGTGTTATAAGCTCAACTGTGTTTCCCCCTAAATTCATATGCTGAAGCCTTAACACCCAATGTGACTATATTTGAAGATAGGGCCTTTAAGGAGGTAATTAAGGTTAAAAGAGGTCGTAAGAGTGGGGCCTTAATCCAACAGGACTGGTGCCCTTATAAGAAGAGGAAGAGACACCAGATCTCTCTGTGCCTTTGTTTCTCTCCTCTCTCTCTTTACACATGCACAGAGGAAAGACCATGCTAGGATACAGTGAGTAGGCATGATCTGCAAGCTAGGAAGAGAGGCCTCATCAGAAACCAACACTGCTGGCACCTTGATGTTGGACTTCTAGCCTTCAAAACTGTGAGAAAATAAATTTCTGCTGTTCAAGCCACCTGGTTTGTTATATTTTATTAGGACAGCCCCAGCAGGCTAAGATACATGAGATTTGAGGAAGTTTTAAATTCTTAATTAGCCAGGCATGGTGGTGCATGCCTGTGGTCTCAGCTACTTGGGAGGCTAAGGTAGGAGGATTGCTGGAGCCTGGGAAGTAGAGGCTACAGTGAGTCATGACTGTGCCACTGCACTCCAGCCTGGGTGACAGAACGAGACTCTGTCTCAATCAATCAATCAATTCTTCTTCTCACTCCAGATAGTTGCTTCCACAGTCTTCCTTTCCCAGTGGCAACCACAAGAAAATATTGCTATTAATATACTAGAATACAGACAGATAGATATAACCGCCTTTTTATGTGAGTGAGGACATTCAACATATATTGTCCTGAACTTTGTTTTTAACTTATCGTTATTTCATATAAACTCATTTCATAGTAGATATACATGTAGAGGGGCCTCATATTTTAAAAGTTGTATCTAATACAATTGATAAGGATGTAGCACAATTTATACAACTCGTGTTCTGTTGAAAGGACATTTAGATTTTTATTTTTATTTTTAATTAATGTATGGATTTTTTTTTGAGTCAGAGTCTCACTCTGTCACCCAGGCTGGAGTGCAGTGGCACAGTCTTGGCTTGCTGCAACCTCTTCCTCCCAAGCTCAAGAGATTCCCCTGCCTCAGCCTCCCAAGTAACTGGAACTATAGGCATGTGCCACCACACCTGGCTAATTTGTGTATTTTTAGTAGAGAGAGCCTGGTCTCGAACTCCTGACCTCAAGTGATCTGCCTGCCTCAGCCTCCCAAAGTGCTGAGATTACAGGTGTGAACCACTGTGCCCAGCTGAGGACATTTAGGTTTTTGCAATCTTTGTGCTTCAATACAAATGATTCCATAATAAAACATATGTGCAGTCATCTTTGGCACATACACAAGTATATGTGTAAGATAAGTTCTTAGAAATCAGAGTCTAGTTCAAAAAATATTTTCATTTTAAAATGTTTTATTTTGTAAGTATTACCAAATTCAGACCCTCTTCCAATTTTCATAAAAATCAGGAGGCATTTGGTTGGCTACAGGGCTACACCTTTCCATTATGTCATTATCAAAGGTCTTTCCTAAACAACTCCATACATCTGATGCTATATAATGATACTCTTCCTGAATGTCCTTCTCACTTGACCTAGGAAATAATCCTAGAATGGTGGGTCACCAGCAAAGTCATCTGATATGCTGAACAAACAGCATATCCCTCTGTTACTACCCATGGCCCTGGGTCCTTTTCTTCTTCACTCTGCTGCCACAGATATTGTTTTGGCTCAACTTTTCAGATTCTTCTTGGTTTCTACTAGGAATAGAAAAGAAAGGAAAAGGAAATAGAGGGCTGTATTTTATTACCTGACACTAGAGAATATGTTTACACTTGTTTAATAAGCTTTGGAGAGAGGAGATTATTTTCTTGAGGAAATGTTTAGTGTCTTCATGGACACTTTGAACACGGCTAGACTGCATCTGATGATAACATCAGGTTTGCTCAAGTGAGTCAAAGGTATTTTAGCTCTTTCTTTATTCTCTTAGAGGAGGGATAGCACAAGAAACTTTTGCACTTGTAAACTCTACCAAAACACATTAAAGTGTGAGGATTTTCCCAATGTTAGCTGGATATTTTTCCTAACAGAAGTAGATCTGCTAGATAAGTGAGAAATAAACCCTAATCAATTCTCACTAGTGCCATATGATGTTTTAAACTGTTAGAAATTTGGTATGGGGACCCAAAGTATAAAAGTATCAGGAGGCAGGTGTCGTGGCTCATGCCTCTGATCCCAGCACTGTAGGAGGACGAGGTGGGCGGATCACTTGAGGTCAAGTGTTCAAGACCAGCCTGGTAAACATGGTGAAAACCCATCTCTACTAAGAATACAAAAGTCAGCCTGGCGTGGTGACGAGTGCCTGTAATTCCAGCTACTTGGGAGGCTGAGGCAGGAGAATCGCTTGAACCTGGGAGGCAAGGGTTGCAGTAAGCCAAGATCATGACACTGCACTCCAGCCTGGGAGACAGAGTGAGACTCTGTCTAAAAAAATAATAATAAAAATAAAATGAAAGTGTCAGGAGATTAGTTATTTATAAAGATACCATACGTTCTAGGTCATTCAACAATCCACAGGGCTGCCTGAGCTTTTGGTGTTGTAGCTGAACATTTCTTCTCTTACTAAAATTATTTTTTATTTAATGTTCAATTATCATTTGAAATATCTTTTAGTGGGGATTTTTGTCCTTTGGCTCTCAGCTTAAGCATCACCTTGGGGAAGAATTTCGATTATGACCACGACTAAGTCAAATCTCTGACTTTAAGATGAAAGAACACCACCATGTCCCTCTTTTTAGCACTTACCACAGCAGACATTTACATTTATTTTAATTGTTAATATTTGATGCCTACCTGCTATAAGCTTCATGAGGCTACAGATCATGTTTGCCTTTTTTCAACAACACATTCCTACAGTGCCAGGCATCTAACAGGTGTTCAGTAACAATTAGTGAATCAATGTGTTGCCTTTAAGTAGAGTCTGGCCGGGCGTGGTGGCTCACGCCTGTAATCCCAGCACTTTGGGAGGCTGAGGCGGGCGGATCACGAGGTCAGGAGATCGAGACCATGCTGGCTAACACGGTGAAACCCCGTCTCTACTAAAAATACAAAAAATTAGCCGGGCGAGGTGGCAGGCGCCTGCAGTCCCAGCTACGCGGGAGGCTGAGGCAGGAGAATGGCGTGAACCCCGGGGGGCGGAGCCTGCAGTGAGCCGAGATCGCGCCACTGCACTCCAGCCTGGGTGAAAGAGCGAGACTCCGTCTCAAAAAAAAAAAAAAAAAAAAAAAAAAAAAAAAAGGTAGAGTCTGTCAAGTGAATACAGAATCACAAAGATAATTTGGGACCCAATGTAAAGCTGACAGGTGAGTTTAGATCATTTCATTAAAGCAGAGTCGTGACAAGGGATAAATCAATCCAGGGCTAAAGGCTTAATACCCATATCCCATTCATATATTTAAATAAATCCATGGATTATCTAAAAAAGAACACCCAACTGAGGCACCCTTGGGCAGATTGCCTAAGCTCAGGAATTTGAGACCACCTGCACCAGTGGTTCCCAGAAGTGTGGTCCTTGGATCAGTAACATCAACATCACCTGGGAGCTTGTTGGAAATGCACATTATCAGGCCTCAAACAGACCTACTGAGTCAGAAATTCTGATGGTAAGACCCACCATTCTCTTTTAACAATTTCTCCAGGTTGTTTTGGCGCATGCTAACATTTGAGAACCACTGACTTACACAAATATTACCACTGTCAAATAATGGAAAAGGCAAACCAATGAACAAGTGGAGTCTAAATTTCTTAGTGGAAATTTGAATAAAAATGAAGGAAAGAACTGGTGACTATTGTCCATGCAAGATTTCCTAGCTGTGTTCAACAGTTACCAGCTAAAAGTGCCTTTTCGAGAATAACCCTACCACATTTCCTTTCTTGCTATCATTTCACCGTTTTTGTAGAATTTCATTCAAGTCTTGCCTATGTGCATACAAAACACTTAAAGCACCAATGGCGGTCTGAAAATGATTCCATCATTTAATGAGGTTTAGTAAGCAATAATATTGGGACAACTATGGTATGAAATCATAATTACAATAAACAATATTTATAGGAGGCAAGTAGCATGATGACTGAGAGTATAGGCTAGATTTAGACTGCCTGGTTTAGAATTTTGACTCAGCTACTTCCTAGCTGTGACTTTGGTTAAGTTACTTTACCTTTTTTTAACTTGGATTCCTCATCTAAACATGGAATTCAATAATTGTACAGTCAATCTTTACCTCATGGGGTTGCTGTAAAGGTTAAGTGAAATAATTTTTATGGCCTTGGCACATAATTAATGCTTAATAAATATCAATCATATAATAAACAGAATGGGTGAATATATATATATATATATATACATACATACACACAATTGGTTATTTGTATCTGCAGGTTCTGCATCTGCAGAATCAGTCAACCATGGGGTAAAAATATTTAGAAAAAACAATATAACAATGCAATAGCAAAAAACAATATAAATTATAAAGGAATTCAGTATAACTATTTGTATAGCATTTACATTGTGTTAGGTATGTAAGTAATCTAGAGACTATACAGGAGGATGTGTATGAGTTATATGCAAATACTACACCATTTTTATTTTTATATATTATTTTATTCCTAACCACTAGCCCACCGGGTACTACACCATTTTATATAAGAGACTTGAGCATCCACAAATTTTAGTTTTCACAGGGGCTCCTGGGACCAGTGCCTTACTGATATCAAGGGATGATTGTACACACACACAAACGCCATCATGTTGAAGCAGCCATAACCCACAACTTATGTCATATCTGTCGTGAGAGCTAACTTCCTAACTGAGAGAAGCAGAGAAAGGTCCAGAAATTTATATCTTCCCTTCTACAGCACACCCATCACCAATAAAGAATAAAAATTACCGGCAGGCTGGAAGGGTTCTTTTGTTTTGTTTTTTCGTTTTTTAAGAGATGAGATCTCACTATGTTGCCCAGATTATTCTCCAACTCCTGGCCTCAAGTGAGCCTCCTACCTCAGCCTCCTGAGTAGCTGAGATTATAGGCATGAACCACCATGCCCAGCTATGAAGTTCTCTTGATTGGGAGCAGGGGAAGCCTCATCAGAAAGGTGTGGAGAGAGAACTCTAGGACTGGGTGGGGAGCTACCTGCATCTCAGTGGATCACCAACACCAAGAGCCAAGTGGGAGCTGAGACCATCCTGGTGGAGAAAGTCTGGCTGCCATTTGAGGGACAACCCTAAAAAGTGGAAGAACATTCAGATGATGAGCAGCCAAAAAAAAAAATATGCACTCTGAAAATCATGTACAGTACCCCCTTGGCAATGAAGGAAAATCAATTCCTTTAGCAGTACCATGGTTGACAAAGCCATATTTGACAAGATAAAGCTATCACAGCAAGTAAGTTAGGGGAAAAACATTTAAAATGGCATTACAGGCCGGGCGCAGTGGCTCATGCCTGTAATCCTGGCACTTTGGGAGGCCGAGGCGGGCAGATCACCTGAGGTCGGAAGTTTGAAACCAACCTGACCAACATGGAGAAACCCTGTCTCTACTAAAATACAAAATAATTAGCTAGGAGTGGTGGCGCATGACTGTAATCCCAGCTACTCAGGAGGCTGACGCAGAAGAATCACTTGAACCTGGGAGGTGGAGGTTGTGGTGAGCCAAGATCACGCCATTGCACTCCAGCCTGAGCAATAAGAGTGAAACTCTGTCTCAAAATATATATATATATATATATATATATATATATATATATATATATATATAAAATGGCATTACACACCTATTTTTAACTGTACAAAGGAGTTCTAGAGGACCTTAGTTTTTCAAATATGTTGGATTCATGAAAACATTATGAAGAAGTTATTCTAGTAGGTGACACTTCTGCTGTTTAGGAAACATTTGTGTTGGCAGCTGCTGAGTAGAATTTACCACAGATTTTAGAAAGGAAGTGTGCACCTCTTTTGAAGGGGGAAATTTAGAATCATTTGCATTGTCCTCTACTTCAAGTTTGAGCAAGATGCTGGGGTAATCACTGACCTTTCCACACAGAGTTATGATTCATCTCACGGCCTGGTCTACAAATACATAAGCAAGTGGTGCATAAACAGACCTTCCTCCACCTGATCCCCGGACCTGTCCAGGAGCCCTAGGAGAAAGGCTGCATAATTGCAGTCCTCACCTTTAGTTTAACTCAGTCTACATAAAGAGCATCAAAGATGTCCTTGGAATACAGATGGAAAGTCATGTTATCTCAGAACAGCACTTAGCCCAGGAATAAAGGATGTCTCCTTGTCCGTATATGTTAATATGCACAGATTGATATGTGGAAGGTCAGTTGTTAGTTCTAAGTGGTGATATTTTGAGGAATTTTGCTTTCTCTTATGCTTTTCTATTTTGCTAATTTTAATAATAAACACAATTTTTATAATCAGAAAACAAAACTATTTTAATCTTGGAAAATTGTATAACTATGTCATACATTGAAATTAGTAAAATGCAACAAAAATGCAGAGTCATATTATCATTTCCACCCAGAAAAAACAGTGACAGATATTTTCATGAAACAGATGAGTCTGTAGAGAACCAGGTGCTGTCTTATTTATTGGAGGAAATAATTGGTTACATTCTTTCTGGAGCAATGTATATCAATAACATTAAAAGGTATATTCTAGATGGCCCAGAAATTCCACTTTTAGGAGTCTATACTAAGAAAATAATTAGATAGGTCAGATGCAGTGGCTTACCTCTGTAATCCCAGCCGTTTTGGAGGCCAAGGAAGGAGGACTGCTTGAGGTCAGGACTTCAAGACCAGCCTGGGCAACAGGGCAAGACCCTGACAATATAAAAAAAATACAAAAAAATTAGCTGGGCATGGTGGTATGTGCCTGTAGTCCCAGTTACTCAGAGGGCTGAGGTGGGAGAATCACTTGAACCCAGGAGTTTGAGACTGCAGTGTACTATGTTCATATCACTGCATTCTAGCCTGGGGCAACAGAGAAAGACCCTGTCTCAAAAAAAAAAAAAAAAAAAAGAAAGAAGAAAAGAAAATAATTAGATAAACATACAAAGATATACAGTTAAATATGTTCATCATAGATTTGTTTGTAACATCTTAAAGATGCAAATAATTGTGGCAGATAAATGAAGGTACATCATATAATTAAAAAATTCACAGCCAATGTAAGTAATGATATAAATGTACATTTTTTAAAAATCTGAAAATATGTTCACAATATTGTTATGTAATAAAAGCAATTACAAAAGTTTTGTAGGTTTGGTTTATTTTGAGATAGGGTCTTGTTCTGTCACCTGGGCTAAAGTGCACTGGTGCAATCATAGCTCACTGCAGCTTTGAACTCCTGGGCTCAAGTGATCCTCCTGCCTCAGCCCTCATAATTAGGACTAAAGGTACATGAGACCACACACAACTAATTTATTTTTATTTTTTGTAGAGACAGTGTCTTGCTATGTTGTCCAGGCTATGTTACAAAAGTTTAGGCATAACATGAACTCTTTTCTGTTTGAGAAGAAAAACACTACATACATATAGATTTGGCATCTTTCCTTTTTGCGTATCTGTATTTTCTAATTTTTCTAGAGTGAACATTATTTACTTGTATAATTAAAAATAAAACATCAGGAGAATTGGAGATGTTTAAATTTGTGAAATAGTTCATGTGCTCCCCTTACACAACACACACACACACACTTTTATATACAGGTTGTTCCTGGTTCTAAGAAAGACTGTATATCCTCTGGCACCAGCTTCAAGGGGTTCCACTGCAGACTTAAACATAGCTACATAGGGTTGATTTAATAAAATGTAGTCTTTTCATTTTTATCTTTGTTTTTATTCAAGTATGATTATTTTTCGCTTTTTACTCAAGTATGATTAAAATGTAACCTTTATTACAGCACTGTTTCATTTAACCACCAGTCAGCTATCTTTATCTAGAATTCTGTGATATTCTATTGGCACATCTAAAAAGACTTTCTCATTTCTTTCAAAAGGCTTCTTACTTGAAACTTCATATTTAAATTTGAGGGCCACAGTTTGTAGAGAAGGATAAAGTCAGTAGGCATTTATTTTTTTCATTATATGCCTTCCTCTTCAGTGTCCTTTAGGTGAATGATGGTTGGCTCCGTGTAAGAGAAGAAAGAGGAAATTATGTTTTAAAAAGTTTCATTCAGGGACAGAATGTCAAGCTTCCAATTTGATTGACTGAGTCATGCCCACTAAAAGCAAACTGTAATTTTCATTGGAATAGAAATCAGTGTGATTTAACACATTTCCTTTTTATGGACGATTACATTTCACAGCCTATAAGGGGATTGCAAATGACAAAAAAAGCAAAATTCTCACCAGTACAACTTTATGATGAAGATGTCAATTTAGGTTTGTATTTTATAGAAGTAAACGACATCACTGAGGGCAAAGATTCTGCAAAAGAAAACTCAGCAGTAAATGCCTAAAGAGAGGGTGTTGAGAGCCTCAAGAACAAATAAAAACCGAGTCCTTTTTTTTTTTTTTTTTTTGAGATGGAGTCTCGCTGTGTCACCCAGGCTAGAGTGCAGTGGTGTAATCTCAGCTCACTGCAACCTCCTCCTCCTGGGTTCAAGCAATTCTCCTGCCTCAGCTTCCCAAGTAGCTGAGATTACAGGCATGCACCACCACACTCAGCTAATTTTTGTATTTTTAAAAGAGACGGTTTCACCATGTTGGCCAGACTGGTCTTGAACTCCTGACCTCAAGCGATCTGCCCACCTTGGCCTCCCAAAGTGCTGGAATTACAGGTGTGAGCCACCATGCCCAGCCTGAGTCCTTTTGGGGTTTTTTTTTTTTTTTTTTGACTTTTTATTAATCCTGGTAAAGATAGCCTGACAGCCAAGTCTCATGTTTAACCTTTGGGAGTTTCTCCTTTGATGCAGTGAATACTTTTTTCTCCCCTTAATGTTTTATACTTCAGGTTTTTCAAATATTTGGGATCTTCAGATCAAATTCTGTTCTATGAGTTATAATCTTGTTTGGAAATTCTGAGGGGCTGGAAATAATGAGATAAGTGGTTTTATATATAGTTGATAAATTAGAAGGTTTGTGTGGTAAGGTGTTATTTTGTATTGGTATTGATGCCTAGATATTCTTTCTTTTAAATCATTTAGTAAAACACAACATAAAAATGTTTTAAAGAGCCAGGAGTGGTAGCTCATGCCTGTAATTCCAGTACTTTGGGAAGCTGAAGTGGGTGGATAACCTGAGGTCAGCAGTCCAAGGCCAGCCTGGCCAACATGGTGAAACCCTGTCTCTACTAAAAATACAAAAATTAGCTGGGTGTGGTGGTGCATGCCTGTAATCCCAGCTACTTGGGAGGCTGAGGTAGCAGAATCACTTGAACCTGGGAGGTGGAAGTTGCAGTGAGCCAAGATCATGCCACTGCACTCCAGCCTCGGTGACTGACAAAAGAAAAAAATGTTTTAAAGATTTGAGATTTATAAGATAAATATAGTATTTCTCTAATGAGAATGTTGTCAGTATAATAAAAATTATTACACTGTGTGATATTCTGTATATTATACTGCATACAGTATATCTAAAAATACACCACATTAAATAGCTATTGTCTTTTTTTTTTTTCCAGACTAGAGTGCAGTGGCACTATCATGGCTTGCTGCAGCCTCAACCTTCTGAGCTCAAAGATCCTCCCACCTCAGCCCCACAGGTAGCTGGAACGAGCGGCATGTGCCACCATGCCAGACTGTTTTTCATTTTTTGCATAGACAGGGTCTCACTATATTGCCCAGGGTGGTAGAAGAGCTTTAGTCTTTCCTGACATGGTTGACTGGCTTGTGTTAAACAACAAATACTTCAGACATTTTTCAACTAGTATAGCATTTGAAGGCAAAGTGATGGGACACTTTTAGTGAGAATTTGTGAAGTACCAGTTGCACAAAATATGCATACTTACATAGATGCCATGTCTTGTTAATCTGACCAAATTGTTACCAGATGGAAAGTCTTGACTGTGAGTTGTCCAGGTTCTTGGCAAGTTGAAAAAAGAAATAAACAAAACTCACAAACAAAGCAACAAAAGAAGCAACTAAAGCACAGATTTAGCGAAGCAAAATTACACTCCACAGAGTGAGAGTGGGATCGAGCAAGCAGCTTAAGACACCTGATTACAATGTTCTTTAGGGTTTTTATTAAGCTAAAAGAATTTGGTAACACCCCCAGGTGCTCTTTAGAAGCCTCCAGTTGGTTACACCCTATGAAGGATTGGCCCACAACCAATCAAATGCTGAAGTAGAGACTTGGCCTGCAATCAATCAGAGGATGAAGTGGAGACTTGGTCCGTGGTCAATCAGAGGCTAAAGTGGAAATTCCTGTCTTGTTATCACAGGAGTGAGAATGTGGCCTGTATACTGCCCTATCTTGCCTAGACCTGGTTGCACCTGCTGTTCTTTGGCTTATATCTTAACCCTTGGTTACCCTATTTCCCTATTCTTCTGCCTCAAGATGACAGTCAGTCATAAGCAATACAAAAACCTTGATCTTGGACAAAAAGATAAGCTGAACCAACTGATGTTCCTCATGAATTATAGCTAAGAAATACCTACCTGAAGTATTCAGAAAATAGCCAAGAAATGTTTCTTCTTTCCTTGAGAAAACTGACTGGTGGGAGCTATAGCTTGAAAGTAACAGAGAGATGGAATCAGAGAGGCTATGATGGTTCACGTGTATGCTTAAATTACAAGGGATCAGATACGATTGTTAGCAAAGAGGCTGATCAGTGGAGAAAGACACTAAACCAAATGTACAGAGAGAAGCAGAGATTCAGAGAAGGGTTTAGGTAAAGAGAAAAGCACTGGGCCAGAGCCTTTTTTTTTTTTCCAGACAGGGCCTCCCTCTGTCATCCGGGCTGGAGTGCAGTGGCACAATCATAGCTCACTGCAGCCTCAAACTCCTGGGATCAAATGATCCTCCATCTCAGCCTCTCAAGTAGCTGAAACTACAGACACGTGCCACCATGCCTGGCTAATTTTAAAATTTTTTGTAGAGACAGGGTCTTGTTATGTTGCCCAGGATGGTCTTGAACCCCTGGCCTCGAACCCCTGGCCTTAAGCAATTCTCTCACCTTGGCCTTTCAAAGTGCTAAGATTACAAGTGTAAGCCACTGCACCTGTCCTGATCTGAGAGCTTGCTAAAGGTCTCTGGTACTAGTTTAGTTTATCTGAACCTTTGCAATAATTTCTTTTTTTTAAACATATAAAAAGAAATTAATGGGGGGAGGGGGGAGGGACAGCATTAGGAGATATACCTAATGCTAAATGATGAGTTAATGGGTGCAGCACACCAACATGGCACATGGATACATATGTAACAAACCTGCACATTGTGCACATGTACCCTAAAACTTAAAGTATAATAATAATAAAAAAACAAAATAGACTGAAACAGAAAAAAAAGAAATTAAGTAACTCAAATGACTTCTGACCATAATTATCAAGAGTCAAACCACTAGGTTTCTTAGCAGAAAACAAAACATGTTATATTCACGCAATATCAAATTACTTTTAAGAAGATACAGTCACCAAAAAACAAGTTGTCAATAGTAGGTTGTGTAGTAGACCTCTGTCACATAGGCTTGCCCATGACCCTGTCTCTTTATTCTCATAGTTCTCTGATTTTTTCCTTGGGGACTATTCCTCACACACTGTCCCTTCTCCTCTGCCACCACCTACACCAGGGCAGTCATGTGGCTTAGATCTGGCCAATCAGTGGATAGGTCTCAACATCTAGACCACAGTGATAGGTAATGGCATGAAAGCATTATATAAATATAAACTTAATTATTGAGGAAAAAAATGTGACATAATGCGTAAAGAAACAGGGAAAAGTTGCAATTTGTATTCAGGTTCTTCATAGTCTTCTAAATAAGACCAACTTCCAACTTTGCTATTAATTATCCAAGTGACCCTAGTCAAGTGTCTTCCTTATTCTAGGCTTTCATTCCTTTTATATAAAATGAGGAGCTCAGTATAACTATGTTCAGGGTCTCCTAGGGTCTTTTTCTTCTAAATCTGTAAACATAAGTTTAGAAATTCAGTAGTCCTGTGAACACCAAAAGAACACCAACAAAGAGGGTCCTGGCCCTCAGAGAACTTGCAGTAGATAATTTTGAAGCAGGAAAAGTGTTTCACCACCCTGCCCTTTGTTCTAAAGTCTCTACCTTATTTATCATTCTTTCCCAATTATTAAAACTTGCCCTTAGGTTTGGCTCTTTCATGAAAAGACAAAACAAAACAAAAACACAAAAACTTGCCCTATTTGATGACAAATAGTCTGAAAATAAATCTCTGCTAATGTTTAGCTTTATTCTTCCCTCAGAGAGGTTAGGGTCTTCTTTCCTTCCTTTGTTCTAGGAACACAGATACATTTGACAGAAGTCATTGACCACAGTGTTCCCAACATAGAAAGAAATAATGTTTTGACTGGGTGCAATGGTTCTTGCCTGTAATCTCAGCACTTTGAGAAGCTGAGGCAGGAAGAGTGCTTGAGCCCAAAAGTTCAAGACCAGCCTGGACAACATGGGGAGACCCCATCTCTACAAAAAATTTTTAAAAATTAGCTGGATGTGGTGGCACACACCTGTAGTCCCAGCTACTCAGGTGGCTGAGGTGGGAGAATTGCTTGAACCCAGGAGGTTAAGGCTACAGTGAGCCATGTTTGCACCATTGCACTCCAGCTTTGGCAACAGAGCAAGACCCTGTGGAAGGAAGGAAGGAAGGAAGGAAGGAAGGAAGGAAGGAAGGAAGGAAGGAAGGAAGGAAGGGAGGGAGGAAGTTTCATTTATTGTTTATTTCCAGAGCATCTCAGAATGTAATGAAAAGTGTAATGATTTAATGAATGGATGCAAGGTAGCACTGTTACAGTAAAAGCTATTTTGAGGAATCTTTTCCCTTCAATCATACTATAAGGATAGTCCTGGCTGCAGAACTGTTCATTCACTTAAAGCTAAAATAACCTAACTGTGGCTTCTGTATCAATTATCTCTATTACTTGCAGAGTTGACAACGTGGTGACTGGTTGATCTAGTTTCTCCAGCTGGTTCAGCAACTCAGATCCACTATGAAGATCTCTATATTGTGATAGTTAATTTTAGGTAGCGACTTGACTGAGTTAAGGATTACCAAGAGAGCTAGGAAAGCATTAATTTTAAATGCATGTGTGAGGGTGTTTCCAGAAGAGATTAGCGTGTGAGTCTGAGTGAGCTAGGAGGAAGGATTTGCTCTCATTGTGGAGGAGAATACCATTCAATTGGCTGGGGACCTAGAGAGAACTAAAACAGAGAAAAGGTGAATGTGGATCTGATATACAGATCTTCTTTTCCTGTTCTTGGACATTTTGCTAACTACATATTCTTCTTCTCTAAGCTTGGACATCAGAACTCCAGGCTGATTCTTCTGAAAATCCTCTCTAATAGTATATAGCGTATTGGTTCTGTCTCTTTAGAGAATCTTGACTAATACAGATTTCAAAGCAACTGCAAAGTATTGGATCTTCAAAGCAATATTACTCTTTGCTATCCCAATTGGTCATCCTTCTTCTACATCAGTGTGTATAAGAAATTCCAAATAGCCTACTAGAGCTACTGCCCTTCTAGGTTGGATATCAAAGATAGGGGAATTAATTTAAAAAAAAAAACCCTTGTTAAAATGTTATCTTCAGATAGGAGGCCTAGGGGAGTTCTTCCAAGGAAGCATTAGCACTTTATTACTCTGCTGGGTGAATTCTCTGCTGAAACTAAAACTGAATTTTCTACTAGTTGACCACTCCTGGGACTGCTGGGCAGTGCAATGTTTGTTGTTGTTGTTGTTGTTGTTTGTTTTGAGACAGAATCTCTGTTGCCCAGGCTGGAGTGCTGTAGTGCAATCTTGGCTCACAGTAAGCTTCGCCTCCTGAGTTCAAGCGATTCTCCTGCCTCAACCTCCCAAGTAGCTGAGATTACAGGCACGTGCCACCATGCTTGGCTAATTTTTGTATTTTTAGTAGAGACGGGGTTTCACCATGTTGGCCAGGCTGGTCTTGAACTCCTGACCTCAAATGATCCACTCACCTCGGCTTCCCAAAGTGCTGGGATTACAGGCGTGAGCCACCGCGCCTGACCTGGAATGGTTATTAACACCCGTGTTCTGCAGCCTTTGTCCCGTTGCTTCTGGGAGAACTGAGCCATGAAGGAGCAGACACTGCAGTTGGGAGGCGGGATGTGTGGGCATAGTGCTTCCGAGACTCCATGCTATTTCCAAAGTGGGGCAAGTCCCAAGAAGACCAAGCAGAGGACTGAGTGGGAGAGGAGTGTGGATAAGGAGGAAAACACACCACTGTGAAGGTGAAAAAGCAGAAAAGGAGGGCATACTGCAGAAATGGGGGTGGAAATTGCCAAAGACTAACTAACTACACTTGGAATTTTGCCTCAGTCAGATCTGCCCACTAAGCAATACATGGATTAACTGCTCAAAGGTCAAACAGTCAGAACCCCATCAGGGTCGGCCAGGCATGGTGGCTCACACCTATAATCCCAGCACTTTGGGAGGCCAGGGCGGGCAGATCACCTGAGGTCAGGAGTTCGAGACCAGCCTGGCCAACATGGTAAAACCCCGTTTCTACTAAAAATACAAAAATTAGCTGGGCATGGTGGCTCACACTTATAATCCCAGCTACTTGGAAGGCTGAGGTGGGAGAATCACTTGAACCTGGGAGGCGGAGGTTGCAGTGAGCCGAGATGGCGGCACTGCACTCCAGGCTAGGTGACAGAGAGAGACTCCGTCTCAAAAAAAAAAAAAAAATAGGAACCCTATTAGGGTTGGAGGGGAGAGTGAGAGATCTGAAGGACAGAAAGACAAGGCTGGGCGCGGTGGCTCACGCCTGTAATAATCCCAGAATTTTGGGAGACCAAAGCGTGTGGATCACGAGGTCAGGAGTTTGAGACCAGCCTGGCCAAGATGGTGAAACCCCATCTCTACTAAAAAAATACAAAAATTAGTAGCTGGGAAGGCTGAGGTAGGAGAATTGCTTGAACCCAGGAGGTGGAGGTTGCAGTGAGCCAAGATTGTGCCACTGTACTCTAGACTGGGTGACAGAGCAAGACTCTGTCAAAAGAAAGAAAGGAAAGAAAGAAAGAAAGAAAGAGAAAGAAAGAAAGAAAGAGAAAGAAAGAAAGAGAAAGAAAGAAGAGAGAGAAAGAAAAAGAAAGAAGGAAGGAAAGAGAGAAGGGAGGGAGGGAAGGAAGGAAGGAAGGAAGGAAGGAAGGAAGGAAGGAAGGAAGGAAGGAAGGCAGGCAGGCAGGCAGGCAGGCAGGCAGGCAGGCAGACAGACAAAGACATCATCTACCTCTACCTTATCTAGGCATCTGTTGAATGCTTTTCCTCTTCAGGTGGTCTGAGACTATCCTAGGGCTTAAAACCAGTGAGAATAAATTGAAAGCTAAAAATAGTCACTATTTCACAGAGAAACTAGTTAGATTAATTAGGTTCTCCTTGTGTCATTTCTTGTCTAGATATATTTGATTGTCTTTTTTTTTTTTTTTTTCAAAGTCACATTTAATTGAGTAGGTAGCACTATGGGACTGGAAAGCCACCATAAACTCCTTATAGTTTCTCTAGTTTTTTGCAATGTCCTTTTACTACAGGTTATCACAAGTCATGATAATAATGGCAGTCCTGATTTCCTGGAGAGAATCTGTGCTCTAAATCTTCCAAGAAACTAGAAAATGGCTAAGGATTTTAAAATGTTTCTTCTTTCCTCTTGGTGTCCAATCTTGTTCTCAAAGCAAATTTTTATAAGCTTGTTTTGGTTACATTTTAATCTTCACAAAAGCAGGGACTTTGTATGTTTTGTTCACTTTTTTTCACTCTGTCATCCAGGCTGGAGTGCAGTGGCGTGATCTCAGCTCCCTGCAACCTCTGCCTCCTGTGTTCTAGCAATTCTCCTGCCTCAGCCTCCAGAGTAGCCGGGACTACAGGTGCATGGTGCCACGTCTGGCTAATTTTTTGTATTTTAGTAGAGACGGGGTTTCACCGTGTTGTCCAGGCTGGTCTCGAACTCCTGAGCTCAGGCAATCCACCCGCCTTGGCCTCCCAAAGTGCTAGGATTACAGGCGTGAGCCACCACGCCTGGCCTTGTTCACTTTTTATTCCAAGGCCTAGAGTATAGTAGGCATTCAATAATTATATGTTGAATGAGTGAATCAATGAATGAATGAATGAATGAATTTTATAAGTAAATAGCATTTGGTACCAGTATATAAAAAAGGCCAAAGTAACTTACATTTTGGGGCTAGGGTGTAGGTTTTGGTGTGAAAACACAACTTTAAGCAGCATGCCAAGGGCATGCCAAAAGATTGTTGTAGGCTGGGCATGGTGGCTTCTGGCACTTTGGGAGGCCCCAAGGCGGGCGGATCACTTGAGGTCAGGAGTTCAAGACCAGCCTGGCCAACGTGGTGAAACCCCGTCTCTCCCAAAAATTCAACAATTAGCTGGGCGTCATGGCTCGCACCTGTAGTCCCAGCTACTCAGGAGGCTGAGGTGGGAGAATCACTTGAATTGGGAGGTGAAGGTTGCAGTGAGCTGAGATCATGCCACTGCACTCCAGCCTAGGTGACAGAGCGAGACTTTGTCTCAAAACAAAAACAAAAGATTGTTGTAGGGGAAAAGGTGTGATATCTTTCCTTCCCATAAGGGTCATAGCCAACACACCTATAACAAAAGACAGGTTAACAAGAGAAAAGCATAACACATTTGTTTAATCAAAGTTTTAGGTGACATGGGAAACTTCAGAAATGAAGATGGAAAGACCGAGGGAAACCTGTTTTTTTTTTTTTAATAGAGATGGGGTCTCTCTGGTTTAATAGAGATGGGGTCCTCCTGGCTCCGCCTACCAAAATGTTGGGGTTGCAGGCGTGAGCCACCATGCCCAGCCTGTTTATTTTTTTGAGACAGAGTCTCGCTCTGTCCATTTTTGTGCTTAGGTTCAATGAAGAGTGGGCAGCCATGTAGATGTGGCTGGACAAAAGGGTAAGATCCAACGGTAATAGACAGAACAGACCCAGCCTGTCTGTTCAGATTCTTCTTGGCCTCTCCATGTAGCTTTCCCTCCTCCTAGGTTTACAGCAGGACTCCTTTGGAAAGGAGACCTACTATCCAATAAGGTAGGGTAGATAATTTCTTTATTTCTCTATTCTTTACGCCTGCTCTTACACAGAAAAGTGAGGAATGGTAATATTTCTAGGTTTTGTAGCTTGCTTTGGGGAGAGGAGTTTTAGTTTCTATGACCTGCCTTTAGTTTCCATGACTCACTTTGGGGAGAAAGAGAGGTGAGAGACAGGAGGGCAGAAGGAGGTCAGAGAGAAACTGCTTCTGAGGCCTTTCAATCTCCTTTAGTTCAAAGTACTCAGCAAGCCAAAGCACCATGCTTTGTGGTATCATTTTCCAAACCCCAACATGGTATTAAGGCACTTAGAGTTTTTAAAAATACCAATTATATCAAGTAAAAGAACACCTATGCAAAGACTTCAAAAATATAAAAGTTACATGATATATTAATATAATTTTTACATATGTATGACTTGTAATCTTATTGTTTGCTTTTTATTTGTAGATTTTGTGACTGAAGGCACTGCATTGTGACCAAAAGTGCCAAATGAGTTTTTTGAGTCTGTGTTAAATATATGAGGTTTCCACTGATGCCTGGAAGAGGCAGATCAGTCTGTGTGGTAACATCAAGGGAAACTTCCATTCCTTGAGAGCCCAAGGGGTAGGAAGCGAACAGATGCAATGGCAGTCTCATTAGAATGGCTGGTGATTTGCTCATTCGAGTAATTGAAGGAATTCAACAATTCAAGTCGGAGCTACAAAAGTCACAATTTTGAAGCCCACACAAGAAAGTCTCATTTGAATCTTTGCTCATTTGGAAAGGGAAAAGTCCCTAGGATTGCCCAGCATCCACAACAAAGCAGAGTCTGCTAAATTCCCATCATTTGGGAAGAGGAGCCTTTTTTTTTTTTTTTTTTTTAGCTGAACTATCCTCCAGATCTCCTGGGCGGGATGAAAAAAAAAAGGTCATCAGATATGTAGGCAGATGGGCTGTGATCACCACTGGAAGCTCAAAGTATTTGGGGAAACTGAAACTGTCTAGGGATAAAGCTGCCCTGGTTTGTGTGTTTCTGGTTTCACTGATTAAAAAAAAAAATCCATCTACCAAGCGTGGATAAATTTTAAAATTCTGCCATGCCCAGTTTTCGAAGCCCCAAATGCGATATAGGAACAGCTGTGGTGTGAATTAGTTGGTCTAAGCTTTTGGGCCGCTTCCAACTTCTATATTGCTCACGCCCTACAGGTCAAGGAAAGAAGTGATGTAATGCACTTAGCTGGGCCACTTTAATTACAATGGAATGGAGAGGGGGAGGGGTCACAAGCGGTGACAAGTTTAGCGCATGACTTGCCCTGGGGATGCAGGAAACAAAAACATTGACGACCATTGGCTGCGTTGGCTTCCGACCCGGGTCTCTAACCGAGCTCCAGGTCTGGAACCTTGAAACACTTTTCCTGGGAAAAGGGGTGGCGCTATCCCATAGAGCGTCAACCTTAAACACAAACAGCACACACGCACCCACACAGGCTGGCTGCGTCCTCCCTGCTGGGATGGGCGTCGGGCCCAGTGCTTGGCACACGGTCCCCAGGAGCTTCCCCCGAAGGTTCCCCCGAAGCCAGCTACAGCTGCTCAGCTTGGCGCGCAGAGCCCGCGGTGGTACCGAGTCCGCGCAAACCCGGACCCGCTCCAAGTGAGCCGCGTTGTCGTCATTCATTCGCAGTGTCCGGAGCGTCCTTCCAGCGGGGAGCTGGGCTTCCCTAGTGGCGCCTGCGGCCCCGACACGGCGCGTTAAGGCGCGGCGACTTCGGGAGCTCAAGAAGGTAGAGACGGGAGGGGCTCTGGAGCTCCGGTCGGCGCCGCGGGAGCAGCAGCGCCGGAGCCCAGCTTGGCCCTGACCGCGGGGCCGAATCCGCTCGGATGGCCCGCAGCCCTGCCTGCCGCCAAGCCGGATCCCAGGACTGAGCTATACCACTTCCTCCTCCTCCCGCCCCCTTCCTCCTCCTCTTCCTCCTCCTCCCGCTCCTCCCGCCGCCGTGGGCCGGAGCCGGGCTGCAGAGCGCCAGGCCCGGGCGTCTGCGGCCGCGGGCTCTCGCGGGGCGGCGACGCCGCGGGGAGGATGCTGCTTGCCGCGCCCGCGTCCTCGCCGTCCTCCCGGGCCGCCTGCTGGGGCTTTGTTGTGGCCCGGGCGCCGCGGGCCGCCCCCTGAAGTCGCCTGCCGCCGCCGCCGCCGCCGCCGCACCTAGCGGACGGGCGGGCGGGCGCGCGTGTGCCCAGGAGTGCGCGCCTGTCGCGGTGGTGGGTGCAGGACCCGACCCACGGGCCCATTGTGCGCCCGCCCGCGGCGGCCAGGACCATGTGGGTGAACCCGGAGGAGGTGTTGCTGGCCAACGCGCTGTGGATCACCGAGAGGGCCAACCCATACTTCATCCTACAGCGGAGGAAGGGCCACGCCGGCGATGGAGGCGGCGGCGGCGGACTAGCAGGTAAGGACCGTGGCCGATCCCTGCAGGAGGGGAGCCGGGAGCGCCGCGGCGCCGCCCGCGGCCCTGGGCTGCAGGCTCCGGAGACGCCGCCCGGTCCCCTGGGGCTGGGCGACCCGCCCTGCCTCGTTGTATGCGAGGCATCGAGAGTCGTGATGTTCAGGTTGGACAGAGATGCTTCTTTTTTTGACTCTGTCAGGCTTTGGGGCCCTTAGCGTACTGAGCGCTCTTTAAGTGGATATGTTGAGGAGAATGGAAAAGAGTGAGTCTGGGGCGGAGGGAATGTATTATCCCCGATAAATTGAATGCAGCATTCCCTTCCCCTCCCCCCCTTAAAAATATTGTTTTCCAAATGGAGAAGAGGGATAGAAGAAGGTTAATTTTTACTGCACTTTCTTTACTGGCAACAGCAGGATCAGGTATAAAATGCTCTTTTGTTTCCAGGGAAGCGATCAGTAAGGAACTCATGTGGTCATTTCCTATATGAGTTATGACGGAAGAGAATGAATAAGGAAACAGGAATTTTTTTGTTTCACCTAATTAGACATAAAGCAAAGCAAGTTCTCTGGTTCTAGTTGTAAAAATAATCGGCTGTATAACTGCATTTTAACTATTTTTGCTCAATCACTTCTTCCCTAAACCCCTTCCCTTCAAGGTATTATTGTAATTGTTGCTGAAGCCATGTCATATCATTCAGGATAATAAGATCAGTCAGACCCATATCCAAAGTAGTGCCATATTAGAAATAATCTCGAGCTCATACCATACTAGAGAAATTGGACCTTCTCCCTCTCTGTGTTATTTAGAATGAACAGAACTGGAATACTTTTTACAGTGAAAAAGTTAGGCAAAGAAATAGTAGAGGTTTCACTAGGGAGGAGACTGCAAAAAAGAGATGAACTTTGACCCTCCTCAGAGTTGAGCTTATATCAACCTCATATATCACCTGGAGTTTGCACAATAGGTAAATTGTTGCTTTCAAATGCTGTGCTATGAAATAAAGATTCTTGATATATGTATTTACTTATGATTATATTTATAAACTAATTTTCTCAAGATTAAAATTCAAGTGTCATGTGGTACAATGTATACTGGTATGTTTGAAGAATCTTGATTCTACCAGAAAAGATAAATCTGCAGAGCTCCAGACCCCATTCTGGAAATACTGACTAGTGATCTGATACCAGGATTTTCCAGTTCATTTTGTAGAAGTTATCTAACTCTAAATGTTAATATGTAATTTACATATCTAATATTGGAATCAGCCCACATTGTCCCTTTTTTTTTTGTTTTTTTGTTTTTTTTGAGACGGAGTCTTGCTCTGTCGCCCAGGCTGGAGTGCAGTGGCGCAACCTCGGCTCACTGCAACCTCCTTCTCACGGGTTCAAGCGATTCTCCTGCCTCAGCCTCCAGAGTAGCTGGGACTACAGGCATGCACCAACCCACCCGGCGAAGTTTTTTTGTATTTTTAATAGACGGGATTTCACCATGTTGGCCAGGCTGGTCTTGAACTCCTGATCTCAAATAATCCGCCCACCTTGGCCTCCCAAAGTGCTGGGATTAGAGGCGTGAGCAAGCTCGCCCGGCCCACATCGTCCTTTAAGCCTAGGACAACAACATAGAGTAGATAATTTATTGTAGTAAAAAGAGAACATTTCCTTCTGCAGTTAACCCTCCTACACCTTGTAAGCATTAAGTATTCATTTACCTGTGTCATTTGTAATAGGATGTGAAAAATTCATGGATTCAGAGCCTTCTTTTTCTGCTTAACATTTGTATTGTGTTCCTACTGGTTCTTAGAGCTATAACTGACTACGGTCCACTTGAAATCTCATCTTGTCATCAATGACTTATTTCACTTAGGTAAAATTACATCTTGTAAATTGAGAAATCACAGTGATTGCACTTATTAATGGAATAATTGAAATCATTTACATGAGTAAAAATATTCATGACAACAAAGGCTATTTTCAAGCAACAGAGGTAAAATGTTTGGTCTAATACATTGGTGCCATGTCAAATGTAGCAGGAACATTTTAGAAATGTTATACAATGTGTAGTATATTCCGATTCTAATGTAAGTTCATTCATTCACTAACTCACTAAATCATTTAACAAATATTTGTTGGCAACTTCTAGAAGTGTTAATGTTGTGAAGCTCAAGCCTAGTAGAAGACAGGTATTGATGAAATAATCACATAAATTAAAGTAAAATTGCGACTCTACAGAGTCCCAGCAGATAACAGAATCCAAGTGAAGACAGAGGAGTGAAAAGACAGCTTTGAAAAATAGAGGCATGGTTATTTGAACTGGTGTAAGGCAAACCAGAGGCAGGACTTTCAGGAGTCTGTGAGAGCTGGAGCCAGGGAAGAGGAGCTTGAGCCTGGAGAGAAGCAGCCACTTGTAAAATCACAAGACTATAGCAGCAAGGGAGTGGGGAGTACATGCCCTGACTTCTCTCTTCTCCCACCCTCCCAGCTTCTGCCACTGCCTCCCATCCCTGGAACCCAATAGAAGCCAGCTAAGGAACTGGGCATGGTGGCATATGCCTGTAGTCCCAGCTGCCAGGGAGGCTGAGGCTGGAGGATTGTTTGAGCCCAGGCATTCAAATCCAGACTGGGCAACATGGTGAGACCTTATCTCTAGAAAAGGAAAAAAAAAAAAAAAGAATCTAGCTGGAAAGAGTCCTGGTGATGTAGTTTCTTGGGATCAGCCTCCCAGGGATGGATGGGGGCAAACTGAGAATGATCAGAACAAATATCTTAAGAAGAGGAACATGCTGTTTGTTAGTCCCAGTTAAGTGATGGGGTCTTGGAGGTGGAGGCAAAGGAGAGATTCCTTGAGGAAGTGACCTTTGAGCTTAGAACTGAAGAAAGAAAAAGATCTGCCTGTGAGGAGAGGAGGGAAGAGTAAGTGTTAGGTATCAGCTGTTGGAGATTTTCTGGAAGATCTCAAGACCTTTACATAATATACATTATCTGGATCGGTGTACATACATCCAGCAAATAGATGACAGATGAGTAGGGAAACTTGCTCAGTGTGAACTGGCCAGGAGTGCTCTCAAAGTGTGGTCATCAGGGAGCTTGGAAAGATTAGCACAGAAAGCTATAAAAAACAATGGGTCAAAGTTGAGGACATTTAACATTTTTAAAAAATTAAGATATTCTAGGTTCCTGATTCCAAGCAACATGTATAGGCATTCGTGCAATGAAGTCTTCCATTGTGGATGCATTTGATTTATTTATTTAACCCCCTTTGACTGAGATTTCATGCATATACATAAAATTACAGAAATCAGATGCAAAGTGCAGTGATCTACTACAAAGTGAACACTTGGCAACCAACACCAGGATAAAAAAATAGAACACCAGGATAAAAAATACAGAACACTGCTAATGTGCCAAAAGCCCCCTTGTGATTCTCAGCCAATCATTGTCACCTCCCCCAAAGATAAAGACTATCCTCATGTTTTTTTGTAAACACCTCCTTGATTTTCTTTATAGTTTTTCCAAAGAACATATCCCTAAACACTATATTTTGGTTTTGCTTTTTTTTTTTTAAGCAAGAAATGAAATGGAATTATAGAGTATATATTCATTTGTGTCTGGATTCTTTTCTCAGCCTTGTGTATGTGATATTCATTTTGTTGCTGGTGATTGTAATTCATTCATTTTTCTGTTCTGTGTAGAAAATTATGAGTATACCACAATTTATTCATCTCTTTATCAACTGTATTGTTGGTGGCCCATTGGATGGTCCATTTGGGGGCATTATGGATAATGTGGCTGTGGTCATTTTGGGGCATGTTTCTTGGTGCCTGTGGGCATACGTTTCTATTTGCTCTATAAACAGGAGAGGAATTGCTAGCTCATAATGTGTTATCAATTTCAGTAGATGATACCAGTTTTCCAAAGTAGTTGTACCAATATACTCCCACCAGCAGCATATGGAAGTTTCCCTTGTTCCGTCATGTATCCTTGTCAACACTGTCAGTCTTTGTAATTTTAGCCATTGTTGGGGTTTTGGAGTAATATCACATTGCAGGGTTAATTTGCTTTTTCCTGACTGATGAAGTTGAGCATTTTTCCATATGTTTATTAGCCATTTGGAATATTTTGAGATACGATTGTTCAAGTCTCTTGTCCATTTTTCGACTGGATTGTCTTTTTTCTTACTTACTTGTAGAAATCTAAAAAATATGTTCTGGGTATAAGCCTACTGTTACACACGGGTGGCAAAATCTTCATTTGTTCCTTACCTATTTACTCTGTAAAGGATGAACAGAGATTCTTAATTTTTAAAATTCCTTAAGTCCTTTTTAGATACCATTTCCTTTTAAATATCATTTCCTTTATGGTTAATATTTTATTGTGTTCTGTTCAATAAGTCTTTTCCTGCTCTGTGGTTATAAAGACATTCTTCTGTATTCTAGAAATGTAACAGTTTTAACGCCCACCTTAACATGTACAGATCACTGGGAATTAATTTTTGCATATTGTGTGAAGTAGGGGTTAGGTATTGTATTTTAAATTTTTTGTGGACATTCATTTTCCCCAGCATGATTTATTGGGAAGGCTATTCCGTCTTCACTGTTCTGTAGAGCTATGTTTGTCATAAATCAAGTGCCCATATGTGTGTGGGTCTGTTTTGGGTTTTCTAGTCTATTTCTTTTGTGTATTAGTATATTCTTGCACCAACACCACACTGTAGTTTTATTTTATTTTAATTTTCTTTTAGATTCAGGGGTTACATGCACAGATTTGTTACATAGGTAATTGTGTACTGTGCTTTTATCATAAGAGTTTATATGCAGTAGATCAAGTTCTATTATCTTGTTCTTTGTTCTCTACAGGTTTCTTGACTATTCTTTGAGCACAATACAGATGCTCCTCTACTTACAGTGGAGTTATGTTTCAGTAAGTTGAAAATATTGATGCATTTTTTAACTTAAAATATCCTCAATTTACAGTGAGTTTATCCAGATGTGACCTTATTGTAAGTCAAGGAGCAAACCGAATTTGTATAGCTTCCGCATCATTATGAAGTAAAAAAAAAAAATTGTAAGTCAAACCATTGTAAGTTGGACCCATCTGTATTTTAGAATCAGCTTGCAAAGTCTCACCAAAACAAAACAACAGCAGCAACAAAGATGTTAAAACTATTGAGATTTTGATTGACATTACATTGTGTCTGTAAATAAATTTGGGCAAAATTTTTACCTTTATAGTATCAAGTCTTCTGGTCCATGAACATGGTATATTCCTTTATTTATTTAGATCTTTAAAATTTGTTCTCTATGTTTTATAGTTTTCTGTGTAGAGGTTTTAAGCTTCATTTATTATATTTATTCCTAGGTATGTCATATTTTTTTACTCTTGTATATTATGTCTTTTTAAAATTTCATTTTCTGTTTCTTTTTTACTGGGATGTAGAAATACAGTTGTTTTATATATTCACCTGTATCCAGAATGTAGCTAACTTAAGAAATGAATTGTAGTAATTTATCTGTAAATTCTTCTTTTTATTTCCTGCATACACAACCATATCATCTGCTAATATTGACAGTTTATTTCTTTTTTAATTCTTATGCTTTTAAAAATTGTCTTTGCCTTTCTTGACAGGCTAGGACCTCATATACAATTATGAATTGATGTGGCAATTGTACATTCTCTTATCCCTTCCCAGGTCTTAAAGACTTTCAACATTTGTTCATTGTTAAGTATGGTGATTTTTGTAAAATTTTTTCTTTCTTTTTTTTTAATTTTTGTTCTCCTTGCCTGTTTTCATTTTATTTTATTTTGAGGAGTTCATATTCCTAGTTTGCCAAGAGTTTTTGATTATATTTGGATGCTGAATTTTTAAGAAATGCTTTTCCATTTTTATCAATGTAATAGTGATTTTTCTTTTATCCTGTTAGTGTGGTAACTTACAGTAACTGATTTTCAAGTGTTTACCTGAACTTGCATTTATAAAACAATCCTAATAATATAGCATTATAATTGTAATATATTCCTGGTGAATTGAGCATTTTATCATTATGAAATATTCACATATATTTCCAGAATTGCTTTTGTCTCATTCTTATGGTTAGAATAGATTTATTTGGTTAGTATTTTTATGGTATCTCTTTTTCATACTTTTACTTTCAACTCTTCTGTATCCTTATGTTTTAGATGTCTTTTATAAATAGCAGATAGTTGATTTATTTCCTTTTTATAATGTTTAATTTAATTGTTTTTTATACATAGAGACAGGGTCTTACTATATTGGCCAGGCTGGTCTCAAACTCCTGACCTAAACCAATTCCCCTACCTTGGCCTCTCAAAGTGCTGGAACTACAAGTGTAAGTCCCCATACCCGGGCAATTGACTTTTTTCTTACTCAATTTTGAAAATTTTTGACTCTTAATTGTATTATTTAGTTAATGTCCATGTGACTTGGATTTAAATCTGCTCTTTTATTAAGTGCTTTATACTTTTTCTAGCTACCTTGTGTTCTTTTTATTTTGCCTTCTTTGCTTTTTGGTGGCATATGAGAATAATTCTTTTTAAGTTACACTTTTTTAGACTTTATTAGCTAGAAGTTTTATATTCATTTTATTATTCTTTTAGTGGTTATTCTGGACATTACGTATGCATTTTGACTCATCAAATTATATTGTTAACCAGTACTTTTTTTTTTTACCTTTTATTTTTTTAAAGGAAAGCCAGGGTCTCACTGTGTTGCCCAGGCTGGTCTCAAACTCCTGGCTTCAAGTGAGTCTCCCACCTCAGCCTCCCAAATTGCTGAGATTAGAGGCGTCAGTCACTGCACCTGGCCATTATTTTTTATTTTTTAAATTGACACGTTAAATCTTTTCTATATATTGCAAAGTCCATGGACTACTTTAACTCCCCACCCCCAATTTACATACCATTTGTGTTGTAATAGTATATTTTAATTCTTAACATATTTTCAACCCAAGGACATGCAGTTATTACTATTTTTAAAGTCTGTATTCAGTTGGATCTCTACATGTTTACCATTTTTGTTTTACTTTCTTCTTCCCTCTCTGACCATTTTTCTGGAATCCGTTTTTCACTGCCAGAAAAAACATCATTTACTCTTTCCTTTAGCGAGGACCTGCTTGTGACAGCTTTTCTCAGTTTTTGTTTGTCTCCAAATGTCTTCATTATGCTTTCTTTCTTGAAGGATATGTTTGTTTTGAATGGTTGGCACTTAATATGTTTTAAGCATGGTTGAGACATCGTTTCTTTTGAGGTAAACTATCACTCTGAATTGTTGTTCTTTTGTGAGTAATATGTCTTTTTTCTCTAACCGCTTTTAGGGTTTTCTCTTTGACTTTGGTCTTCTGCAGTTTTAATATGATCTAGATAATTTGTGATGTTTAAAAATCCTGCTTAGGAGTAGTAGGTGTTCTTTAATATGTCTTTCCTTGGTTTTGTAAACTTCTCATCCACTGTCTCCAAATATGGCCTTTCCTTCATCCCCTCATCTCTCTTTCTGGCACTCCAATTACATGTATGTTAGACATCTCATCGTATCTTCTATGTCTGTTACCTTTTAAGTTTTACTTCATTTTGGCTACTTTTTTCTGATCTCTGTTCCAAGTTAATAACTATCTCCTTAACTATATTTAATCTGTTCAGCCCAACCACTTTTAATTTTTTTTTAAATCAAAAATTCCTGTTTGGTTCATTGTCTAATTTTCAGTTGTTACAATCCTCAATCTTATTTTCTGTCTCTTTTGAGCATGTATGGTTCTTGTAAGGCCTCAATTAACTTAAATATCTCGAGCTCTTTTAAGCCTGTTCTGTTGTCTATTTTTTCTCCTAGTTTTCATTCATGCTCTGATGTCATTTTTTATGTCTGGCTACTTTTGATTATGAACTGGACCTTGTACTTCTAGTTTGTGAAACTAATCTGAAGGAGAAGATGTTATTTTCTATGAGAAAAATTTTTTCTGCCAGTTGCAAACTAAAATCACTAATTTTTGGTACTGATATATTTTCAAGCTGAGCTCTAACTTGATTGTATTTGCCTACTTAGGATTTACAGTTATATTATGTCATAGCCCTCCATCGTCCCAACCCAAAGAGGAAAGGGTGGCATCATTAGCTGCCCTACCTCTTTGGTGGTACTAACTCCTATCCTGGTCCCCCCAGTCCAGGATTCTGTTAAAAGCACATCCAGACTCTCAGCTTACTCAGCAGCCCCTTATGGAAGGGGCACATGCCTCCCAAAATAATCATTACTCTAAAATATAGAGCTCTCCCCCTTGGAGCCTGTCTTTTCTTCAGGTATGGTAACTTGTCGCTTTTTAATTTTTTGATATTTTAAAATATATTTTGTCCAGTTTGTATAGTTGTCCTGATTAGTTGATATTGGTATGGATTATCTCATCTGATATTATAAGGTAGATGCTATTATTATCCTCAGTATGTAGAAAAGGAAACTAAGGCCTTAAAGAGATTGAGTGATTTACCCTAGGTCCCGCACCTAGTAAGTGCGAGCCTATTTGATTTTGTATTTATTATTCTTTTTTTTTTTTTGACACAAAGTCTCTCTCTGTCATCCAGGCTGGAGTGCAGTGGCACACTCTTGGCTCACTGCAACGTCCACCTTCTGAGTTCAAGTGATTCTCCTACCTTAGCCTCCCAAGTAGCTAGGACTACAGGTGCATGCCACCATGCCCAGCTAATTTTGTTCGTATTTTTTTAGTAGAGGAGGGATTTCACCACGTTGGCCAGGCCCGTCTCAAACTTCTGACCTCAGATGATATGCCCATTTAGGCCTCCCAAAGTGCTGAGATTACAGGCATGAGCCACCACATCCAGCCTATTTAGTATTCTTCTTTGTATGCATTTATTTATTTATTTATTTATTTATTTATTTATTTATTTTTATTTAATAGAGATGAGGTCTCACTATATTGCCCAGGCTGATCTCAAAATCCTGAGCTTAGGCAGTCCTCCTGCCTCTGCCTCCCAAAGTGCTAGGATTATAGGCATGAGCCACTGTGCCTGGCCTATTTAGTATTCTTTACAAGACTGATATGCTTTGGCTGTGTCCCCACTCAAATCTCATCTTGAATTGTAGCTCCCATGATTTTCACTTGAGTGGGAGGGACGCAATGGAAATAATTGAATCATGGGGGCGGTTTCCCCCATACTGTTCTCGTGGTAGTGAATAAGTCTCATGAGATCTGATGGCTTTATATGGGGAAACCCCTTTCACTTGGCTCTTATTTCTCTCTTTGCTGGACGCCATATGAGACGTCCCTTTGCTCTTCCTTCATCTTCCACCATGATTATGAGGCCTCTCCAGCCATGTGGAACTGTGAGTCAATTAAACCTCGGTCTTTTGTAAATTGCCCCCTCTCAGATATGTCTTTATCAGTAGCGTGAAAATGGACTAATAGATTAATTATAATGGTGTATATTAATCTTATTTTCCTCTTATAACCACCCCCCATTTGAAAATCTAATAAAAGCTATGGACTCTACCTTGAGAAAAATGAAAGCACTCCAAAAAATTGCATGCAATTTTAGGAGTGTGATGGATCTCAGGTGAATTAGAACATAGGGGCTTCAAGTTAAAATATCTCAAGAGATGGAGACAGTTTCTCGTTATACAAAATCAAATGTGTGATTTCTTCAGTAAGCTGTTCTCTCAGAAATGTGTTTGTGTATCAACTATGTTTAGGGCGCTGAACTTTACAAAGATGTAAAAGAAAGAAAAAGCCAGTTTTTGTTGGGTCACATTATTAACCTTGAGATGAAACCTGGGTGAACAAATTCGGGAGATTTAAGAACATAGGTATGGAGATGATAAGAGTGCAGACTAATTAAGTCCATATCAAATTGTTCCATCTGAGTTAGAGCATTGGACTGTCCAGGAATTTGACATAGTGCATTCAGTGGAGACCTCCACAACTAGGGAGACTTTCCATTTTATAATCAAACAACCAAATAATTCCCAGAGATGTATGAGAAATAACACAATGATATTCATGAAGCTCTGACTGGTTAGGAGGTGTATGTTTTTAGGATAAATGCTTTCATCTTGCCAGCTTGTAAGTACTGTATTAGTAAAGTTGGAACTAGTAGTGTTTGTGTATTTATTTATACAGTTGACTCTCGAACAACTCAGGGGTTAGGGATGCCAATCCCCCATGCGGTCAAAAATCTGTGTATAATTTTTGACTCCCCCAAAACTTAACTACTAATAACCTACTGTTGACCGGAAGTCTTACTGATAACATTAACAGTTGATTACACATATTTTTTGTTATATGTATTATATACTGCATTTCTTATTATAAAGTAAACTAGAAAAGCAAGTATTAAGAAAATCCTAAGAAAGTGTATTTACTATTCATTAAATGGAAGCGGTTCATCATAAAGGTTTTTTTCCTCATCGTCTTCACAAGGTTGAGTAGGCTGAGGAAGAGGAGTTGGAGAGGTTGGTATTGCTGTCTTAGGTGGCAGAGGCTGAAGAAAATCCCTGTGTGAGTAGATCCAGGCAGTTCAAACCCATGTTGTTTAAAGGTCAACTGTAATATAAAAGCAGTTAAAATTTATGTTAGCTCCTAATGGAACCTAATGTTATAACTGGTGTCAATGAAAAGAATCAAACTCTGTAAAATATTTAAAGAAGTTTATTCTGAGCCAAATATGAGTGACTATGGTCCAAGGCACATTCTAAAGAGGTCTTGAGAACATGTGTCCAAGGTGGCTGGGTTATAGCTTGGATTTATACTTTTTAGGGGGATGGACATAAGACATCAGTATATGTAAGGTGTACGTTGGTTTTGTCTGGGCAGACAGGACTAGTCGAAGAGGTGGGGGCTTCCAGGTAACAGGTGGATTCAAAGATTTTCTGATGGGCAATTGGTTTAAAGAGTTATTATCTATAGACCTGGAATCAATAGAAAAGAGTGACTGGGTTAAGATAGGAGCTGTGAATAGAAAGGAGTGACTGAGTAAAGATAAGGGGTTATGAAGACCGAGATTCTTTTTTTTTTTTTTTTTTTAAACACTCTTGTTCTGCCACCCAGGCTGGAGTGCAGTGGCGAGATTTCAGCTTACTGCAATCTCTATCTCCCAGGTTCAAGCGATTCTCCTGTCTCAGCCTCCGAAGTAGCTGGGACTACAGGTGTGTGCCACCACACTCAGCTAATTTTGTATTTTTAGTAGAGACGGAGTTTCACGATGTTAGTCAAGCTGGTCTCAAACTCCTGACCTCAGGTGATCCACCCACCTTGGTCTCCTAAATTGCTGGGATTACAGGTGTGAGCCACAGCCAGGGCCCCAAGGCTCTTACGTAGATGAGGTCTCACAGGTGGATGCCGTTAGTGGCAATAGATGGCAAGTGTTTTCTACTCAGACCTTTAAAAGGTGCTGGACATCTAGCTGATCTCTTTAGGATTAGAAAAAAGACCTGATCTCTGTTTTAATGTTAATGCTGGTCAGTTGTGCCTGAATTTGAACGGGAGAAGGGTATAATGAAGCATGTCTGAAAACCTACCTTCCCATCATGGCCTGAACTAGTTTTTTGGTTTCTTTGAAATTCCCTTGGCTGAGAGAAAGGGTCCTTTCAGTCAGTTGGGGGGTCAGAATTTTATTTTTGGTTTATATTGGTGACTTCTATGTGTTGGGGTGGGCAGTAGTCTATAGCTGTGTGTGGAGTTGGCTCATAATACTTACATATTATTAATAGGAAAATGCTGCTGACAGGAAGTATGACTAGACAAAAGCAGATTTTGCTTGCTTGTTCCATGAATCCCCACACCTCCATCCCATTATTATTATCAACTTTAAGATAATTTTGTTCACAGAATTCTATTGTCCATACCAATTTGTCTTGAGACTGCCTTATTCTACGAAGAAACCGTGGGAATGAATGCATATAATTTGTGCAGGATTTGACATGACATTTAACAACTTCTGGGTGTTTGTAAACTGGCCACAGAAACTAGGCAAGAAAAAATTTACTCCAAGCTTCCTTCTAGAAATTTGAGAAATTTGAAAGGTTGAGGCAGACTTGCTGCTCTAGGGACACTGCATATCCTTTCTGCTTTGCCATCCTCATGCACAGAGGGGACCCACTTTATGAAGAGTCAGATTGTGAATTGTGATATGGTTCCCAGGCCTGACCACAAAAGCCTGTTTTGTAGTTATGCACAGAACAGGATTTGTAATTATTTGGACCAAGGCAGCTTATAATGCCAATAGCTGTGGTAGGTACCACCTTGAGTTCTGAGTCTTGGAGGTGGGAGCCCATGCCTGCTTCATGGCACAGCAGTGTGCAGGGAATGCCACAGACAAAAGCCCTGAGGGTGGCTCTTTGCATAGCATCTTTGTGTTCTCTACCTCTCTCACTGACTTCTACTCTTTAGTCCTTCACTTAGTAAGCAGACAACTGGATTCAAATCACAGCTCCACCTGTTGGACATGTGATTTGCAAAATTTCTCTTCCTTTCTGAGCTTAATTCCCTTATTTAAAATGTGGCTTAATAACCTTTTAGCACCCGTTATGAAGAACCTGAGGTAAGTTATGTAAAATACAAGAAACATAAAGAACCATTCATAGATGATTGTCCCATTATTGTCCTCCCTTGGTGATGATCTCATGTAGGTATTAGGAGGCAACTGGCTCTAATTCACAGCAATGTGTGAGTAATGGAAGAGTTCTGCAGTTTACAGAGACATTACATTTTCTGAAGGATGCTGTTAAAGCAAATGGCTGTCTGATATTTAGGCAGCTTGACAACATTGAGTCAAATACTCAGGCTTTTTGGAGAAGATAATTTTTGATCAGCAACCTTAAATTGTTTCTACATAACTCCTTCCATCTGTCCTTTCCTCCTTCGTTTCTTCCTTCCTCCCTCCCTCCATCCCTTCCTTTCTCTCCCCTTCCTTCCCTTCCTTTTCCTCCCTTCCTGATACTGTATGTACATTTTGAAAGCTCTACCAGTAAAAGGTAGTTTCTTTCTTTCTCTTTCTCCTCCTCCTCCTGCTCCTCTCTCCCCTGCCCCTGCACCTTCTTTCTTCTCTCTTTTCTCTTCTGTCTCCTTCTTGCACAAATAATCCTCTCTGAGAATGGCAAACTGGAATCACCAGGGAGAGGAATGGAGTGGGAGAGACAGATGGAGGGGTCACCTTTTCTCTTTGGGGGTTTGTGGGGAGTGTGTGTATGTATAGTTATGAGGAATTTGTAATTTGAAAACATCCTCTACTAGTGAAACTAGAGAACTGTGAAGAAGTCAATAACCCACCTTCTGCTCTTCTTTGTTTTCTTTTCTTGTCAGATGTGCATTCTAAAAAGCCCAGTGGATGAGTCAGTCTTTTTTTTTTTTTTTTTTTTTTTTTTTTTTTTTTTGAGACGGAGTCTCACTCTGTTGCCCAGGCTGGAGTGCAGTGGTGCAATCTCGGCTCACTGCAACCTCCGCCTCCCAGGTTCAAGCGATTAGCCTGCCTCAGCCTCCTGAGTAGCTGAGACTGCAGGTGCCCACCACCACGCTTGGCTAATTTTTGTATTTTTAGTAGAGACGGGGTTTCACCGTATTGGCCAGGCTGATCTCAAACTCCTGACCTCATAATCCACCTGCCTCAGCCTCCCAAAGTGCTGGGATTACAGGTGTGAGCCACTGCGCCCGGAGAGTCATTTTTAAGGTGTTCTGCGATTGCCACTGGCTTCTAGTTGATTTCAAATGGCATGTCACAGTTTTGCTGTTAGCTTTGTTGATGAAAAAATCCAAACTCTGTAAAATATTTAAGGAGATTTATTGAGCCAAATGTGAAGACCGTGACCCATGACACAGCCTCTGGAGGTCCTGAGAACATGTGCCTGGGGTCATTGGGTTATAGCTTGATTTTGTACATTTTAGGGGCACAAGTTACAGGCAGACATGAACCAAGGCATGTAAGGTGTACATTGGTTTGGTCTGGAAAGGTAGGACAACTCAAAAGGGAGGGGGCTTCCAGGTCATATGTGGATTCAAAGATTTTCTGATTGACAATTGATTGGAAGAGTTAAGTTATTGTCTAAAGACTTGGAATCAATAGAAAGGAGTTTCTGGGTTAAGATAAGGGGTTGTGGAGATCAAGATTTTTATTATGTAGATGAAGCCTCCAGATAGTAGGCTTTAGAGAAAAAGATGGTAAATGTCTGGTTTTTTTGTTTGTTTTTGTTTTTTTATCTGGACAGGGTCTGGCTCTGTCGCCTAGGCTAGAGTGCAGTGGCGTGATCTCTGCTCGCTGCAACCTCTGCCTCCTGGACTCAAGCCATACTCCCACTTCAGCCTCTCAAGTAGCTGGGACTATAGGCATATGCCACTACACCCAGCTAATTTTTATATTTTTTTGTACAGACGGGGTTTCACCACGTTGCCCAGTCTGGTCTTGAATTCCTGAGCTCAAGCAATCAGCCTGTCTCAGCCTCCCAAATTGCTGGGATTACAGGTGTGAGGCACCACACCTGGCCTGATAAATGTCTCTGATCAGATCTTAAAAGGTGCTAGATTCTTAATTAAATCTCTCCTGGATCCGGAGAAGACTTGGAAAGGGAAAGGGATTCTCTACAAAATGTAGATTTCTCCCACAAGAGATAGCTTTGCAGGGCCACTTTAAATATGTTAAAGAAATATATTTTGGGGTAAAATACTTCAATTTCTTTCTTTAGGGCCTGCTATTTCTCATGTAATGCTATACTAGAGTCACGTTGGAGTTTGGTATCTTCTTGCTACAAAGAATCTGTTTTGTAAGTCTTAAGATCTCTGTTTTAATGTTAATGCTGGTCAGTTTTTCTGGAATTCCAAAGGGAGGAGATTATGAGGTATGTCTGACAGCCCCCACCACCCCACCCCCCCATTCTTCCCACCATGGCCTGAACTAGTTTTTCAGTTTACTTTTGAAGTCCCTTGGCTGAGAGGAGAGGTCCATTCAGTTGCTTGCAGGGCTTAGAATTTTATTTTTGGTTTATAGGTTGTTTACATATTCTTTTTTTTTTTTTTTTTTGAGACGGAGTCTCGCTCTGTCGCCCAGGCTGGAGTGCAGTGGCGCGACCTTGGCTCACTGCAAGCTCCGCCTCCCGGGTTCACGCCATTCTCCTGCCTCAGCCTCCCGAGTAGCTGGGACTACAGGTGCCTGCCACCGCGCCCGGCTAATTTTTTGTATTTTTAGTAGAGACGGGGTTTCACCGTGTTAGCCAGGATGGTCTCGATCTCCTGACCTCGTGATCCGCCCGTCTCGGCCTCCCAAAGTGCTGTGATTACAGGCGTGAGCCACCGCGCCCGGCCTACATATTCTTTCAGGGAACATTGGATTGCTAGGTTTAGCTGTGAGATCCACTCAGGAAATCCATTAAGATTTTCCTCTAACTCTCCACTGGAGATCTAAGTTAGGAACTTTCATTTGGATGAAATTGACAACCAAAATGAGTGATTGAAGTATAAGTCTCACTCCTCTATATTTATTAAGCCAGCTTTAGGGCATGTCTGGGAAAAACACTAGCACAGACACATCTGTGGCTGTTTTTCCAAAGAGGTTTTCCAGAGGTTTAATATTTATACATTTCCTTAAAGCAGGGGAAGGCATGTAGGAAGAGGGTAAGGTATGATGTAAGGCAATAGTTACATTCCTGGGACACTTTAGTTAGTGCCCAGTGAACCTACATTTTACGTAAGATAAGGTGAATGTTTGAAGAGAAAAAGCGAGTAAAGGGGGAGTTCATTATGTAGACCCTCTCTGGGTAGGTGGAGGAAATGAACCTTGTCTTTCTCCTGCACCCAGGAAGATAAGATTGTGATTGGATATTATTGGTGTGGAAAACACTTTAGTTTTAGGAGCTAGACTTAGATTGTTGACCTCAAGTTAAAATTGTCTGTCCCTGTTTATGGAAGTCCAGAAAAGAATTTACTTATTAAAGATCTTTTAGGGCAGTCCTTCAGCAGATGCCTGAGGCCTTTTACCTTTCCATGGGAACCTGGCTGATACGTAGTGTTAGGAACAGCTACCCATTTGGAAGAGGCCTGTTGTATGACTCAGTCTCTGGACCGAAGTTCCGGGGTCTAGAGATATTAATCAGGGGCCTAAAATCAACTCTTTTACTTTATATCTGGGTCCAAGGAGCACAAAACTAGATGAAGATCCATGAGATGATGTCAGAAATGCACACCCATGACTGTACCTCCACTCCTACCTTTTCAGCTCCATTATTCTAAGGCTTGCTGGGCAGATACTTGCTAGAGTGAAGATCAAGCAGAACATTAAGGATTTGATCTCTGTTTACACTGAACAAACAAAAGGGAACTCTTGTTTATCTAATTCTGTTTCTTCTAGATTACTTTTAATGCTTCTGTCAAAAAAAAATTTTTTTTTAATATGATAGGTCTTATTATTGCCTAGGCTGATCTTGAACTCCTGGCCTCAAGTGATCCTCCCTTCCTCAGCTTCCCTAGTAGCTGGGACTATAGGCATGTACCGCTGTGCCCAGCTTTAATGCCTCTTAATAGGGAAAATTCTACATTTTGGTAGTATGTACAAATGAATTTTTAAAAATTCATTTTATAATTAGCATAGACAATATATAGACAGAGGAGCTAAAATTTGCCAAAAATCTGTGATCCAGGCATCCTGCTGAGAACTTTTTCAGTCTCTAATTTAATTATCATAACAACCTTGTAGGTTAGATATTATTCCCCTTTATATATGAGGAAGCTGAGTTCTCAGAAAAGTATTTACCTGAGGAAACCCTGGTAGCATAGGCAGAGCTTGGATTTGTACTCATTTTTGACTGAGTTTAGAAAGAGAAAAGGATTAAAATGGGAGATTATTTTTACAAAAGGAGGGAGGAAGATGATCTTACAATGCATCCTTTAGGAAGCTAAAGGAAACTGGGGCAAAGTGGGTTCCAGTCTTAAAAATTCAGTTTTGAGCCAGGTGGCTCAGCCTGTGACCCCAGCACTTTGGGAGGTGGGCAGATCACCTGAGGTCGGGAGTTTGAGACCAGCCTGACCAACATGGAGATACCCCGTCTCTACTAATAATACAAAGTTAGCTGGGCATGGTGGCACACGCCTGTAATCCCAGCAACTTGGGAGGCTGAGGCAGGAGAATCACTTGAACCCAGAAGGCGGAGGTTGTGGTAAGCCGAGATGGCACCATTGCACTCCAGCCTGGGCAACAAGAGCGAAACTCCGTCTCAAAAAAAAAAAAAAATTAGTCGAGTGTGGAAATGAGGGAGCTAGTAGAGTGAGGCTGTACCTTCTCCCTTCTCCCGTGTTTTGATGTCATTGGCTATTGGTTGTCATGGATTATAGTTATATAACTGTATGCCAGGGGGAAGTGTGAAAACTATGTGGATTTTCTCAAAAAAGTTTTCCAATCTTTCCCCATTTTAAGGCTTCTAAGTCCAGCTGTCTTTGGGACCACAATATAGAGCCATTCCACGATATAAAATTAAGAGGGCATTGGACATTTGACTGGAAGACTAGACAAGGGAAAGACTTGTTTGTATGAATGTTCAACAAAAGAGACAAATATTCATGCTTGTTGTGAGGGTGGTCACTCTCAAAAAGTTTTGTAAACCAAAAAGTGTCTAAAACAGATCTCAATTTAAAGGTTTATTTTGCCAAGGTTGAGGATGTACCAGGGAAAAGGAAACACAAGTCACAGTAGGATCTGTGTCCTGTGCTTTTTCCAAAGACGGTTTTGGGAATTTCAATATTTAAAGGGGAAAGAGCAAGAAGGAGGGGAGGAAAAAGGGAGTAAAAAGGGAGAGAGAGGTAGGCAATGAGGCAAGTGGTTACATTCTTAGGAGGCTCTGATTAGTCCTCAATGAATCTACATTTTACATGTGAAAAGAAAAGGGGGGTCAATTATGCATTCATCTCATGCTCAGCAAATCCACATTTTTACATAAGATAAAGTAAGCATGTGAAACTACAGCTATCTGTTTGGGAACAAAAGGAAGGCAGTTTTTGCATGATTCAGTTCCCAAGCCTAACTTCTCCCTTTAGGCATAGTGAGTTTGAGGTCCCAAGATTTTCCGTTCATAGTTTCTAGAGAACAAGAGAGCAGAAATGCAAGTTTGACTTACCATATTGATTTTCATTAATGTAATTTGTGTTAAATGTCATAAAGATTTTCTTTGTTTAATATCTGTTTATTTTTCCTTGTGGACATAAAACTATTATTAAAGTTTTTATAGGATCATTACAACCTTGGCTCCCAAATCTATTTTTTCTTTTAGCAGTACTTGAAACTGGTAGCAATTTCGGGAGGTCCTTGAATAATGTGAAATTATATACAAGATGGTGGAATTAACTGTGAAGGTGTATTTTTCTGAAACTGAGGCTCCACTTTTTATCAGCTTCTTAAATTAGATTGTGAATCAAAGAATTAAGAGCTGATATCCTAATGTCTGACATTCCTCAACTCCAAATTTTCCACCAAAGCGATTTTCAGGGATTTAGTATTGTGCTTGCAGCAGGATTACTATAAATTGTAAGACATCTTACATCATTTCCATGAAATTCTTTTAGCCTTTCAACCAGTTGAAAATGTTCAGTTCACTATATATTGTTTAAACAATAGGAATGTATCACTGTCTGTGACTACAAAATGATAAACATGTTAGTGCTTCTCTCTTACTCTTATCCTGGTACCCAGATGTGGAGCCCTTCAACCACAGCTCTTAGTTTCTTATTGTGGGGAAGACCCTACGGATGTGAGTGTGAGTGTGTGTGTGTGTGTGTGTGTGTGTGTATGTGGGAGAGAGAGAGAAGGGAGGGTGCGGGGAGAGGGAGCGATTCAGGCAGAAATAGACAGAAATAGAGAACGGAGGGAGAGAGGCAACAGGGCATGGAATAAGAAAATGGAGGGTCTTTTCTTAATCTGGGAACTGATGTTGCCCTGGCTGTCCCTCTTCCTGCAGATCTTCCGTTCAGGGGCCCCTCACTAGGATTCTCTGTAATGTAGAGTAGGGGTCCCCAAACCCCAAGCCGCAGTCCAGTACTCAGGAAGGTGAACATTACTTCCTGAGCTCTGCCTCCTGACAGATCAGCAGCAGCATTAGATTCTAATAGTGCCAACCCTACTGTGCACTGCGCATGCAAGGGATCTAGATTGTGGGCTCCTTATGAGAATCTAATGCCTGATGATCAGAGGTGGAACAGGTTCATCCCAAAACCATCCCCACCCCTGCTGCCCCCATACCCTTGGCCATGGAAAAATTGCCTTCCACGAAACTGCTCCCTGGTGCCAAAAAGATTGGAGACCGCTGATAAAGAGCATGCAGTTCTGACAAGTGACTCCACTGGTTGCCTCTTGCTAATTCTGCTTCCCCGCAGGGGAATGGAGAGAAGAGTGGGGTCCAGATACAGCACAGTGTGTTGGCATTTCCTTTTTGCACTCTACAATTCAGCTCTCAGCCTAATCATTGTACAGTTCTGATTGAATAGCATGGCTAACCCTACAGATCATACTCTGCTCTACTTAACTGTCAGGAGGCTAATATTCATCATAAGAACTGCAAACCCCTCTTTCTTCCTGGTCTCTGTTTTGCAGTGGGGTCACCTCTAGTTTCTCAAATATGGCTCTGCTTGAGTGTAACCACTGATCTTTAGGAAGAGGGTGCCATTTGCCCTTTGACTTTATTTTATTTATTTATTTATTTTTTGAAATACGGTCTCACTCCGTCACCCAGGGTGGAGTACAGCGGCATGATCTTGGCTCACTGCACCTCTGCCTCCCAGGTTCAAGCAATTCTCCCGTCTCAAACTCCCAAGTAGCTAAGATTACAGGCACGTACCACCATGCCCAGCTAATTTTTGTATTTTTAGTAGAGATGGGGTTTCACCGTGTTGGCCAGGCTGGTCTCAAACTCCTGACCTCAAGTGATCCGCCCACCTTGGCCTCCCAAAGTGCTAGGATTACAGATGTGAGCCAACGTGTCCAGATGCCCTTTGACTTTAATCTGTTTATCTGCTCTCACCTGTTCCTCTGAGCCCACTGTCTCCTTCCCCCTCACTCTCTCCCTAATAAAACCCAATTTTCCTTCCTGACAACCTCAGCTTCATGGTATATTCTAGGGAGGTATCATGTAGCTTTCTTTTTGTAAATGATTCATTAATTTGTGGGTCATTATTTTTCAGAAGCCTGCTAATATTTTCAGTATCATTCCAGTTTCAGAGTGTGTTTGCCCAGAAAAGCACTCAGTAACTTTTTTACAACACAAGTAGCTTAGGTTGTATCCTTGATAGAAATATGTATAATGAGTTGTGATCCATCCCTCCTTTCATAGTGCCAGTAAACACTCTGGTTGTCTAGCAAAAGACAGCTCTTATCTCTTGTTGCTGTCATTTCAGTTTGTCACAGGGACTGTGCACAATTGGATATTATTGTACACCACAGTAGGTCTTGCTATTCACTGTGCAATAACTGTACTAAACTTTGACATGTGCACTTTTATTTTTATTTACTTATTTAAGACAGGGTTTTGCTCTGTCATCTGGGCTGGAGTGCAGTGGTGCAATTAAAGCTCACTGCAGCCTTGAACTCCTGGGCTCAAGTAATTCTCCTGCCTCAGTCCACAGGTAGCTGGGACTACAGACACATACATGATGCCCGGCTAATTTTTTGTGATTTTTAGTAGAGATGGGTCTCACTATGTTGCCCAGGCTAGTCTCCAACTCTTGTGCTCAAGTGATCCTCCTGCCTCGATGTCCCAAAGTATTGGAATTACAGGCATAAGCTACCATGCCCAGCTGATATATGTGCTTATAAAAGTCACTTGCAGATTTTTATTTCTGATGTGCCTATAACCCATTTCATTAAAGTTTAGATGAACACAAGATTTTATAAAGTCCTTAGATAAATACCTTTTTTTTTTTTTCACTCTTATTCTCCAGCCAGATCTTTGTCTTAGAGAGCCCATAATGGTTGTGCAGAATGGGCGATAGTATTTTCAAAAAGCTTAGTAAATGTAGGCAGTTTCTTTAGGGTTAATCATCTTTCAAAGGGCCTTAGGAATGTCCTTCAAACAGAATATAAATGTCAAAGAGTATCTCTTTCTGTTTGAAATCATTTAGGCAGGTTGAAAGAGTTTGATAAAGGGAAATTCTATATTTAATCTTTCATTGTAAATTATATGTGCAATGAAAGAGTTTAAACATTTTTGGAGTTTGCTATCTTAAAGGCCTTTCTGGAATGTGAGGAAACCCAGTAGTGGTGTCTGCTAAATATGTGACTGTAGTTCTTAACTTCTTTGAGACTGCTTTTTATCTGAAAATGGGAATGATTCCTCTTACCACCTCACATGTTTATTGTGAGGGTCAAATGAGATACTGAAAGCAAAAAACATTAATTAGGTTTTTCAAATTTGTATTTATTATTTTTATTTTAGAGACAGGGTCTTGCTCTGTCACCTAGGCTGGAGTGCATTTGGCTTGATCATAGCTCATTGAAGCCTCAAATTCCTTGGCTCAAACGTTCCTCCCACCTCAGCCTCCAGAGTAGCTGGGACTACAGTACACCCCACCACATCCTGATAATTAAAAACTTTTTTTTTGTAGAGATGGAGGTCTCACTATGTTGCCCAGACTGATCTTGAACTGCTGGCCTCAAACAATCTTCCAATCTCAGCCTTCCAAAGTGCTGGGATTACAGGAATGAGCCACCACACCTGGCCTGCGTTATGTGTGGCCTAATATGGTATTAGGATTCTGTGTTCTTCAATGTAGTTTTATCAAAGTATCCACCATCTGGCTGGATGTGGTGGCTCGTGCCTATAATCTCAGCACTTTGGGAGGCCAGGGTGGGTGAATAGCTTGAGCCCAGGAGTTCAAGACCAGCCTGGGATACATGGCGAAACCCCATCTCTACAACAAATATGAAAAATTAGCTGAGTATGGTGGCACGTGCCAGTGGTTCCAGCTACTCGGGAGACTGAGATGGGAGGATTGCTTGAGTCCTGGGAGGCAGAAGTTGCAGTGAAGTGCTACTGCACTCCAGCCTAGGCGACAGAGTGAGACTGTGTCTCAAAAAAACCAGAAAAATCCCCAAAACAAAAATATCCTCCATCTACTCAACAAAATCAGGATCAGTGGCAATGGCAGTATCAAAAATCTACAAAGTGGCCATTAGCTTGGTGACAGCATTTACCATGTAAGGATAGTATACATAAAACAGCCTTGTCCACATGGAGCAGAGGTTCATTAGAAAGAAGGAAGGAAGAAAGGAAGAGGGAGGAAGAGCGAAGGAGAGAAGGAGGGAGGAAAGGAAGAAGAGGAAAACAAAAGAAAAATGTTGTTTACAATAACTATTTGGAATGGTAAGTTGTCAGCCCTTTTGTTTTTTTGAATCTAGGTTAAACGGAATGACTATTGCTTATTTCTTTGGAAATGGTGTAGTGCATTATTTTTATATCACATATAGAGTTAAACAGAAAGCATAGGCAGTTCCATGTACCTTGAGTTTTCATGAACCTTTAGATTCCGTATACCCTGTGAAGATTTCATTCAAGGACACTCAAAGTAGAAATAGGCAGAAAACCTACTTAACAGATATCTGGAGGCCATTTGTCCAGGCTGCCCAGGTATAGTCAATAAGATTATGACTTCATGGAAATGAGTGTATAAACACACATAATAAGAATATAATGTTTAGTTTAAAGTTGTAGGAGTGTTTGTTGAAATTAATAGGGAAAATGGAGGTCTAGGCATTAAGGAGAATCAAATTTTTGTCCCAGAAAAACCTGAAGGGTATAGAAAACGTCTCCCAGATTTCTCTTGAAAGACTTTTTCTTTTCCTGGGCAAGTCTGGTCCTGACATCAGCTGAACAAAGGAGGGATTGGTATCTGGACATTTAATCACTCTTGGCATTTAAAAAAAAATCACATAATTATTTTCAAAGGGGAGTAAGGAAAGAGGCATATTGTCTGTATTGTAAAGGTCAAATTTTCAAAACTTTAAACAATTAGGAATATTCTTTATTGTGTAGATAGATACCTTTTCCTAAATATTTTAAAATATGTAGTTCTCTTTATTTTTTGTTTTTCCACCATGGATGGAGATACAGCTTATGGTTATAGAGGTACATTTCTATGAACAATGCTTGTAGTTTTAATTTTAAGAGTACAAGGTGATAAATGGAAACTGACACTCAGCTCTAACATCAAGGAGACGGTCTGGAGTGATGAGGACTGGGGAAATTGGAGAGTTCATGCTGTAACTGAAATCAGTAGTCAGAAGCTATTTTTGTAGTGGCGATTGTATTGTACAGTGTCACCGTGATGTATATCATTATAATTTACATATATATGCTATCTGTTGGATTGTATCAATAGGAATTTTCATTTCCTGATATTCATTAAGCATCCTTGGAATTTGCCCCAAAGTGTTACTGATTCAAATAATCACCCTTTCCACCAAAAAACCCCTGGTTTCCTGTTAACAGTGAAGGCATTTTAGGGCTTGGTGGGGTGTTGTGTTCCTTGGTACAGACAGCTGTGGAAGACTTGAGTTTTATGTTGAAACTGGTTTTAACTTGTAATGGTGTGGCTGATGTTACCCTAGCAACACCAGATTTCATTTCAGTTAATTAAATAAGTACTTAATGAGAGGAAGAAAGAACTGAGTGGTGTTTTATTTAGGACTTGGAGAACATGGGCGAGTAAACAGTAACAATGTCCTAAATGGGAAAGGTGTTCTAATTTCCCAAAAGTCTTCTTGTAAGTATATTTGAGACATCTTACAATAGTATCTGGCTATTAAGGCAGAATGTATTTGCAGATTTAAATATTTTGCAGCTGCACAAAGATATCCATTAGTGTTTGGTTTTCTTTCTAAACAAGACCTGTGACAGGTCTCTGACAAAGACAAGCAACTGTCCATGGAGACTTGATATCTTGGAGGTCAACTGGAGAAGATTAAGGTATAATATCTCCCATACTTCTAAGTCTCATTCCCATTTAATAAATTAAAACCACTGCATATTATATGTTATTCATATGTTTATCAATACTCCTTTGAATTTGCATTTTCAACTGGTACTACTTCTAGGGACAGCAGACTAGAGAGCATAGACTTATGGTTAAGAGCCTGACGTTTGAGCTGTTACCTGAGTAGGGCCTATGTGGGCATTTATCCTTTATTTTTATTTATTTATTTATTTATTTTTAAAAGATATCCTTTCTGAGCTATGTCACCAGAAAGGCACAGGCTTTCAGGCAGGGCTGGGGCTAGATTTCAACACCACCCATCCCTCTCATCCAGATACCTTTATGCAATGTGTACATCGCTCAGATGGAACACCAATATACCAGTTAAGGCACATTTTCTTTTATGGTATGGTGGAAAGAAGAGAGGTTTTAGAATAAGAAAATTTGGCTTTGAGACCGAATTCCACCAGCATGTTTTTTCATAGAGCTATAAAGTAAGAAAAATTGTATCTGCTCCTAAGGAGTTTTTGTGACGATCAGATTTGTAGTGAGTGCACTGAAGTACCCTGCAAATGTTTGGTGTGTGTGTGTGTGTGTGTGTGTGTGTGTGTGTGTTTTAAAACTATGGTGCCATTGTGTAGGATTTTAGACCAGGTGTTCATTCTATAAGACATGCAACAGCTTGGAAACCATTTACCCTTTTGTGAATCAAGCATTTTGGTGGTTCCAGAAACCTTTATTTTATTTTTATAGAGACAGGTTTTCACTATGTTGGCCACGCTGGTCTCGAACTCCTGGCCTCAAGTAGTCCTACCACTTCAGCTTACCAAGTAGCTGGGATTACATGTGTGAGCCACCTCACCCAGCCCTTTTTCCTTCTTTAATGGGCAGTCAGGAGACAATTTCTGGATTTGGGCAGTGAGACTCCACATAATAATTAGTGATCCTAATAATATGTAATATTAATTGAGTGTTTACTGAGAGCCTGGCACTGTGCTGAGTGCCTTACACATGCTCTCTCCTTGACCAACACACAGCCAATAAGTAGCACTTACCATCATCATTGTGCTGCAGAGGATGACACTGAGTGAGAAGCTACTCAGCAATAAGTGCTTGAGTTGGTGGTATGTAAACACAGGCAGTCTTCCTTGAGTCCACCTGCTTAAACCCTCTGCAGCCTACCTGCCTTTCCCCCTTGCATTTCTAGAACCTCAGAAGCAAGTTTGAATGGTCCCATGGTCTGAGTAAGAATGTGGCTGTCTTTGGGTAAAGAATGAGCATCATTTAACTTTAGTTCATTGATGACAAGCAATTACTCTCTGATTCTTCGGAATAGCAGCTCAAAGCATCTTCAGAATGGACAGTAGTAGTTCCAGTAGTAAGAAGGTGTATCTGCAGGATTCTTCATTTTAGAGTGCAAGTACTCTACTCGTGCCTCACACTTGCTCCCTGTGGGCCTCAGCTCCATACCATTGTTGTGCATCAGGGGATCCCATGTGCAAGCAAATTCATGTCCTATTTCTTTTTTGTTGTTTGTTTTTGTTTTTTTTGAGACGGAGTCTTGCTCTGTTGCCCAGGCTGGAGTGCAGTGGTGAGATCTAGGCTCATTGCAACCCTGCTTCCCAGGTTCAAGCAATTCTCCTTGTCTCATCCTTTTGAGTAGCTGGGATTATAGGCACCCACCACCATGCCTGGCTAATTTTTGTATTTTTAGTACAGACGGGGTTTTGCCATGTTGGCCAGGCTGGTCTCGGACTCCTGACCTCAGGTGATCTGCCTGCCTCGGCCTCCCAAAGTGCTGGGATTATTACAGTCATGAGTCACCGTGCCCGGCCCATGTCCTATTTCTTGATGTCTCAGTTAGACAGTGCCATCAGATCCATTATTTGTCAGGGTATCTTTGAAAGTCCTAGACAACATCTGATGTCCCCTGGTACCAACGATGTAAGGGCAGAGGGCTTTTTCCTGACCAGGTGCCCTTTGGTCTCAGAGTGGCCAGTTGACAAACACCAGGCTATAGGATAGACATTAATGTCACAGTGGCCTGATGAGGAAGAGCTACTCATGATGGTCCCATGCAGGCTTACTTATCATATCAAGGATTGAACTCTCAGAAAAAGCTTTTTAGTGCCTGGAATCAGAGTGGGACTCAAGGGTTGAAGCTTTATGAAGTTACACAAAGAGACACATAAAGTGGATGAAGACTTTTTTCTGCCTGATTTCCGGGAGTCTATATGGGGGAAGGCATAAACCCTGGCTCTTGCTAAAATGGAGAATTTTGGCCCTGCAGAAGCCACAACAAAATATCTGGAAAAGTGGGTGGTGATAATACATTCAAAACAGTGCTTTCTCAGTGCTGGGTACCCCCTGGGGGAAAAAAAGACAAAAAAATAGTTGTTTGCTCAGATTCAATGAAATAACCACTCAAGGGGATTTTTTTTTTTTTTTTTTTTTTTTTTTTTTTTTTTTTTTTGAGATGGAGTCTTGCTCTGTCACCAGGCTGGAGTGTAGTGGTGCAATCTTGGCTCATTGCAACCTCTGCCTCTGGGATTCAAGCAATTCTCCTGCCTCAGCCTTCCGAGTAGCTGGGACTACAGGCACATGCCACCAGGCCCGGCCAATTTTTTTGTATTTTTAGTAGAGATGGAGTTTCACCATGTTGGCCAGGATGGTCTCAATCTCTTGACCTCATGCTCCTCCTGCTTTGGCCTCCCAAAAGGGGATTTTTACAAAGGAATATGGCAAGGGAGAAAACCCTGTTGTGTCATTATTTTTTATTCTATTTTGAAAACCAAAAGGAAGGGAAGTGCAGCCTGTTACATGGAACTGAAATTGTCATCTCCCTGGTGCCTCCATGGGGCCCTTTGCTGTTGTGATGGATGAATTGCAGTTCGAGAATGTGTTTGAGTGCAATCTCATTTTCATATCAGAATCTTCTGGGATTAGTTAAATCTCACTGAAACTGGGGATTTGTTCAAACTATGCATATCTCTCATATCTTATGAAAAGTAAATTATCTAGTATACACATTACATCTGTGTAATTTTACTTTTACATAGAGCTTCACATTCTGAGATCCAATGAGGTGGTTTCATCCTGTCGTTATGGGAAACTTGAAATGTCAACCTTCAGAGAGGGTAACCAATTAATGGCTGTGGCAAATGAGGACTGCGTGACAGAGGGAAAATCCAAAAAGGGGAAAGAGTAAGACGTAAGAATAGAAAGATGTTAAAGCATTGCCAAGAGGATCTAGCATGGGCCCCAGAATGACACTGAAAATTTATTTACCTTCCACGTGCCTCAGTTTTCATCCAGAGAAGTAGATTTCGACCTGGTGCAGTGGCTCATGCCTGTAATCCTAGCACGTTGGGAGGCTGAGTCAGGTGGATCACTTGAGGCCAGGAGTTTGAGACCAGCATGGCCAACATGGTTAAACCCCGTCTCTACTAAAAATACAAAAATTAGCCAGGTGTGGGTGGCGCACACCTGTAGTCCCAGCTACTTGGGAGGCTGAGGCAGGGGGATCGCTTGAACCCGAGAGGCAGAGGTTGCTGTCAGCTGAGATGGAGCCACTGCACTCCAGCCTGGGCGACAGAGCCAGTCTCCTTCTCAAACAAACAAACAAACAAACAAGAAAAAAGCCGAGCGTGGTGGCATGTACCTGTAATCCCAGCTTCCCAGCTACTCGGGAGGCTGAGGCACAAGAATCGCTTGAACCCGGGAGGTGAAGGTTTCAGTGAGCCGAGATTGCATCACTGCACTCCAGCCTGGATGACAGAGTAAGACTGTCTCAAAAACAAAAACAAAAACAAAAACAAAAGTAGATTTCTACTTTTCTAAGATGGCTAACTTAAATTAATTGAAAGTTTTGTTAAAACTGTTACTTTTTTTTTTTTTTTACCATTTAAAGTTAAAAAATTTTTTAATGTAACCCAGAAGGACTTGACTTTGAGAGAGAGAATTCTGTTTATTTTCCCCTTTCATTGGATTATGGCCAACATTCCTGACTGGTGCAGAATATGGTATCAAAAGAATGTCTACAGTATGCAGCCAGTGACCTTTATAATGACTGTGTGCATTGCATTTGGTGAACAGTGTTTACCATCTTACCTTCTTTATTAACTTTGGGCCAGTAGAACCTGCTTGTTTTAGCTTTAGCCATGGCAGCAGGCCAAATATCAGAATGACTCCCTATATACTACGTCTGCAAATACTTTAAAAATAAATGTGTCCTTCCTCCTATAGGAGCTAGAGTTAAAAGTAAAAAAATAAAGTAAAAGAAATGTGCATGGAAACTCTATTTTTCTGGTAGACTATGATTCTTAAAGAAAATTTTATCTGGAGAAAGAATTTAATTAGCAAAAGGTAATACTCCTTCTGTGCAATTAGAGAAATTAGAGATAGCAAAGAGAGGCCAACTGACTGCTCAGGTGGAGTTTCCCAGCATGTAGTACTTTGATGGGTGCTATGCCATTCCCCCCCTCCTTTTTTTTAACTTCCTGGCTAATTCATCACTCATTCATTCATTCATTAATTTATTCACTTGTTCACTCATGGAACAGATATTAGGTGCTTATCACATGTAGGCACCAAGGATGCAGAAATACATGACAAATTTCCTTGCTTAAGAGACTGTATTCAGCAAGAATCTGCTGAATAGCACATTCTGAATCAGAAGAATAGATTTTTAATATGGAAATTAGTTTCTTGGTTTTTGATAAGACTTAATGAGAGGCTTTCAAATGCACACTGTAATATATGTGCCCTTTATGGAAAATAGTTATTTGTGCTGAATGGGGATTATAGCATCACAAAATGTCCACGCTTCCATCCTAGGCCATAGGTGGTTTGGGACTCTGCCCCGGGCTGGGCTTTGAGAGCCTAAACGTGGGCACCAGAATGGGGCCTGGCCTAGCCCCACTGCTGTGGGCAGTGATGCAAAGAGAGAATCAAAGGTGAAAGTAGATGCAGGAGCCAGGAGAGAGCCAGGTAGTCCGGAGTCTGACCCCTCAGGGGCTTGAGAATCAGATCCACGGCAGAGTCTTCCACTGGGGCAGTGAATAGGGGCAATCACTGCCTTTCAAACAAATTACAAATAATTAGATGGTAACTCATTACAGCTGTGTTTTGCACACTAGGCTCTGTGAACTGCTGGGGATCTGTATACCTCTCGAGTCTAAGTTCTCTCTATAATTTTTAAATCTGATATTTTCATTTTTGTTATGATGTTAAGAATGCTAACAAGATAACCTTGATACAAGTTTATTTGGGGTTATCAGAATGACCACCTTATGACTCACCACTGACACCCAACTTTAGTGTTTGAGTTGGCACTTGCATTTATGACTGGGTTGACCACATATCAGTTGTTATGAGGTATTGAGTAAATGACAGAGGCAGCTTGACTATGTAACAGATGCATTTGAGCAAAAGAAGGGCAAATGATTTGGCAGCACACTAAGCAAAGAATAGAGAAAAGTTGTGGTAGAGTAACTGCTTTGTGTAACAAAAGATAATGTGGTATGCTGAATTCAGGAGAACTTGGGCCATGTTACTCTGTACAGCATTTCTGATCAAGTCATGATTTAGTTTTAACAAAATCTCATCTTGCACAATAAGTAAATGTGGTTATTTCAGACTTTCATTGGTTTTATAACTTTACCATATTTACTTTTTAAATATAGTTTGGTTTTATAATTATATTATAAATGAGCTTTGAACATAAGTTTATACTTGGTTTTATGTTTGTGTGTATTTAAGTAATACCATTTTAAGACAAGGTAATACTCGGGGTAGGAGTGTTGTGAGAATGTCTCTACCTTCAAGCCTTATAATTCACATTTAGGAAAAGATGTAAGAGGAGAAAAGTTTGCGCGTGTTGACCCTGAGCAGCTCTCCCTCAAGCATCCCCTAATTCTTGAGGTTAATAATTTATTAGTGTTCTCAACAAAGAATATATTTGACACAGGCACAAATATATTTTTTAAAATTAAAAAAAAAATTTTTTCTGAGGCGGAGTCTCACTCCGTCACCCAGGCTGGAGTTCAGTGGTGCAGTCTTGGCTCACTGCAGCCTCCACCTCCAAGGTTTGATTGATTCTCCTGCCTCAGCTTCCCGAGTAGCTGGGATTACAGGCATGCACCATCACGCCCAGGTAATTTTTGTATTTTTAGTAGAGACGGGGTTTCGCCATATTGGCCAGGCTGGTCTTGAACTCCTGACCTGAAATGATCAGGAGTTCGAGGTGATCAGGACCTCAAGTGATCAGGAGACCTGCCTTGGTTTCCCAAAGTGCTGGGATTATAAGCGTGAGCCACTGTGCCTGGCCAATTTTTTAAAGTTTTGAGTAATAATATATTTATATGGTTCAAAGATCCAAAGATATTAAACAGCATACAGTGGAAAATTTCTCAGCCCTATTATCACCGACTCTGGGTCACCATTGTATTTATTTTTTCGTGCTCTCCAGATTCTTTTTGCATGTACAAGCAAATTACAATATGTAATTTTATCCCACACTTCCCTGAATCCTTTGTACAAAAAGGTTTTTCCATACCGTGCTTTTTTCAGTGAACAATTGCCATGCCCGGCCCCTATTAACTCCAGGAGGGACGGCACCAGGCTCAAGAGGCCAAGGAAGAGATCCACATCCAGCAAACGAGATAATGGGGTTTTACTAGAGGGAACTTATTTCCAGAGTGGTCCAGTGTCAGTGGGCTGGACAGGAGAACTGCCACCAGTTGTAAAAAGCATGCACTTTATATCACATTTTAACTTAGCACTCTCCCCATAACAACCTCCACCCAGCAACCTTCATTTAAACTAAAACAAAGGGCCCCCATCCCCTGTACAGCTCTTGTTCCACTGGACCTGACAGGAGTTCAGATGTTCCTCATAGATAAGGAATGAATCTCCAGGTTGGCTCCTCTTGGATTCCTTAACTTGGAACTCTGAACACACAATCAGGTGCATAGGCCATACAGGGTCATTCTCAGGGTATGCTTAAGTTATTGCTGTCAGGTTCATCTACCGTACAATGGTATATCTTTCTGTATCAAAACATAGCGTGTCATCTTTCTTTTGCTTTTTATTTTTTATGATTGCATATTCCACTATATGGCAATGCCGTCATTTTATTTACTCCTCTGTTAATGGACGTTTATTCTGTTTTTCAGCATATACTATAAAACTGTTGCAATAAATAGCCTTGTACATATGTTATTTGGCTAATTGTGAAATATATTTGTGGAATAAATTTCAACAAGTGAAATTGTAGGGCCATTGGTATATGCATTTGCAATTTTGATAGGTATTGCCAAATTCCCCTCCCTAGGGGTTTTACCAAGTTGCACTCTCACAAACCATGTGTGAGGAATGTCTGTTTTCCCAGTCTTGCAAAACAGAATGTGTTATCATATTATGGATTTTTGCCATTCTGACAAGTGAAAATGATATTTCAGTGTACTTCTAATTTGCATTTTCTTTTCAGTGTTGTTGAACATTTTTTCATGTTTACGAGCCATTTATAGATTTTTTTCCTATAAATTGTGCTTGCTCTTTGCCCACTTTGTTTTTGATGGTTGCTCCTTTTCTTATTGACCAATTTAGGAACTTTGTTATTAGGTACATGAGCCTTTTATGTGTGATCTGATTGCAAGTTTTTTTTTTTCCCCAATTTCTCTTAATTTAATGGTGTTTTTGACATGTAGAAGTTTGAATTTTTATGTAGAAGAATATATCAGGTTTTTCATGGCTTTGGGATTGTGAGTCACAGTTAGAAAGCCTTCACCACTCTAAAATTCAAAGAGAATCTTGAAGAAAACTTTCAAAATTTTGTACACATCAGTGCTGCTTAGGTTGCCATTGAGAAAATGGCCGCTGTGTACCTGGGCCAGATCATGCTATGTGAGGCTGGAAATTTATGGCTCATTCTACATCATTCTTGTCTGTAGCATAGCTTCAGGGAGCTGGTGCTGGACAAAGCTATTTCCAGTTGCCTATTGAACTATTAACAGACCAGCTCCGTCCTTAGCTTGTATCCCATTTCTTTTTCTTGGTACTTTTGAGTGGATGGTGAGAAAGAAGAGGTAGAGTAGAAATGACCAGCTGGTCCGGGACACTGTGCCATGGCCTTGCATTAATCAGGCCTGTTTGGTCCCATTCACAAATATGCCATCATTTGTTATTTTTGTGACTTTTAGTATCTCAAATGTGTTCAGAAAACAATGCCACCTCAGTAGTTGAGAAGTGGCTTTGATCTTTTAACTTGACATTTTTGGCTGGCTCACACCTGTAATCCCAGCACTTTGGGAGTCTGAGGTGGGAGGATCACTTGAAGCAAGGAGTTTGAGACCAGCCTAGGCAAAATAGCCAGACCTTGTCTCTATAAAATAAAAATAAATTAGCTAGGCATGGTGGTTCACGCCTGTAGTCCAAGCTACTCAGGAGGCTGAGGTGGAACATTTGAACCCGGGAGTTTGAGCTATGATCACACCACACACTCCAGTCTGGGCAACAGAGCAAGACCTTGTTTCTAAAAATAAAATAGATAAATAAATATGAATTAAAAATAAATACACGACAGTTTGTGGGGCTTATATGTTAAAATTTTTCTCATTTCAGTAATTCTAAGAGCCTGTCCCAATTTAAAGGAATCTATGTTAAAGACTGGGAAGTAGGCTGGGCGTGGTGGCTCACCTCTCTGATTCCAGCACTTTGGGAGGCTGAGGCAGGCAGATCACTTGAGGTCAGGAGTTTGAGACCAGCCTGGCCACTATGGTGAAACCCTGTCTCTACTAAAAATATAAAAATTAGCCATGTGTGGTGGCACACACCTGTAGTCCCAGCTACTTGGGTGGCTGAGACAGGAGAATCGCTTGAACCTAGGAGGCGGAGGTTTCAGTGAGCCCAGATGACGCCATTGTACTGGCCTGGGCGACAGAGTGAGACCATGTCTCAAGAACAAAAAAAATCTGGGAAGTAAAGACCTGAAGCCAGGTCTGTGGCTGACACCTTCTCTTATTAAACCCTTCAAGGACACTGGCAGTTTGGTAACGCAGGTTGAAGCCATAATGATCATAAGTTGTGGAACATGGACATCCTTTGTATTCATGCAGGCTACCCAGGGTCCTGAGAAGAGAAGCTGAGAGTACATAGCATGTAACAGTAATTACTAACCATTATTAGAGTTTGTAATTCAAGATGCCATAATCACTCAGATACAGTAAGGCCTTTCTTGTTTGGAAGAACTCTAATGAGTGGGTACTGTGATTTCCATTGTACAATGTCATTTGATAGCCTAAGAAAAGGTTAAACGTTTACCCCCTCACAAAGAGGTTGAATCAAATAAAGAGTAGGGAAGGGACAGAAAAGAAAAAGAGGGATTGAGAGGTGAGAGAGAACCCCAAAGAGTAATAAGCTATAACTCAATGGGGAGGAGAACTCCTGGTGAAATCCATGTTCTGAGAAAGAAAGGACAGGGGAGAATCAGAGGCATGTCCAGGAGGGAGTGAGAGTGACATTTCAGACAAAGTAGTGATGAGAGTCTTTTCCGACTAAAATTTAAAAAAGAACACCAGCCTGGAGCAGAAAATAATGTTTTAGTTGTTTTAATAATAATTGAAGAGTAAAAAGATAATTTACAAGGGTATCATTTTTAAGAATTATCATTAGGTCAGAATTTTAGTGTTCTCTATTATTATGTGATTTGCCAGCCTAGCTTCTCCCCACTCATCCCAAGGTTCCTTAAGATCAACATGGCATTACCAGGACCCAGCCCAGTGCCAGACACATGCTAAGTCACTTAGCAAATGTTTCCCAGATGGACAAATGATTGAATGATAAATGAACTTGCTGTTTGGAGTATATTTAGACCTCTGCCCCAAGTTTAATAAAAATATTTATGGTGTTGGCTTTAAGACATTGAGTTACCTGTCTATCTGTAGTACCAGATGGAAAGGTTAAGGGGAAGGATTTCAACAGCCACACTTGGATGCAGTTTACATTGCTGCTTCTCTTTATTTCTGAGCTTTTTTCCCCGCTCTTTCATTAATGGAAAATGAATGAGTGAAATTTAAAAGTGATCAGTGGAATTTCTCAGGCATGTTCCTTTCCTTGTTTCCATGCCATTTTAAGCTATTATAGTTGAAGCTTGGTCTGAGTAAACATTTTCTCACCCTCCACAGGCTCCCCTGCTACTATGAATTGCACTTCAGTTAACTACTTCCATTGATTAAAAGACAGGCTCCTATCTGTCGGAGTCCCAGGACAGGGGAGGAATAAATCCTGGCCTGGTGATGGGATAGGCCAGACCTGGGAGAATGGGCTAGGTATGTAGATCCACTGAGGCTAGGCATGGAGTCTGGTAAGGGCTCAGCAGAAGGCAGTTGGTTAAGGTCTAGGCCGAGATGAGCAGATGTTAGCAGGTAGAAGGACTACATGCTCAGGAGATATGGGGTGTTGGGCAAGTTATCAAGATGGGCATTCAGTCACAGGAGAACAATTCTAGACACTGGGTCAAAATGATCTGTTATTAATAAAACCAGCAGGAAGATGGGGGTTTGGAATCTATTAACATTCCAGAAGTTACACGAGTGGGGATTACGGAGAATACTGAAATTGTTATAGATTATCAGCTAAAAATAGTGAAAATGGGAAGGATGCTGTGGAATCTGAAGTAGGTAGGGATTGAAATAAGGTTGAATTTTCTGGAAGCTAGAGAAAGTCCAGTTATTCCTCTTTGTATTTGTGCGACTTCCCTCTGAGTATCTTCAACTCCCTTGAACTTACCTAGAAGCTGATGCATAGACACTGCCACAGGCTCTGGAGTCCTGCAGACCTGGCCCAATGACTGGAGCTGCCACTTAGTAGCTGCCACCTGGTAGCTGCATGCCCCAGTGTCCTCATTCATCAAATAGGTATAATAATTACACGTATGTCTTAGGATATTGTGAGGATTAAATTAGAAAATGCACATAAAGTGGTTAGGAGCCTCCCTGGAGTAAGGTCACCACTGTTAGCTATTACTGATGATATTTGGTTGTTGTTTCAAGGGTTAATTGAAATAGTGTATGCGTGGCATATCTAGTACATTTTAGTTTCACTTCTGTCTTTTTGTAACAAAGCCAACCAGAATATAAACAATATTTATAGTGCAAATGGAGACCATGTTCCCCAGACCCCACTGCACCCTCAGAGAGGGGCCCCCAGGATCTCCAGTCTTCCCCACCCTTGTAGGTCCACTTATCTGCTGCCAGTTAGGTGTGGCACAAGTCCGGGAACCTTCTTCAAAGACTGGCTGAGCTGAGTGAGGGCTCTGACCTCGGTGAAAGAGCACTTTCCAGGAGCCAAGAAAGAAAGGAGCTGCACTTGCCTATTGGGCCACACTGGCTCCCGTCTGGGCGCACACACAAAGAGCTGGTCTGTGGTCTCACCTACAAGGGTCATGTTGTTCCCTTCCAGAGAACAAACAGAAAGTATTAAACCTGCTGAGATTGGAACTTGTCACTGAGGTTAGAAGCTTATGGGTCACCTTAGAAACCAACTCTTCAAAGGTTACTCCTCCAGGAAGAGGGTGCATTAAGAAGCCTTTCCCCTAACAGAAATAGTAACAGCAGAGAACTTGCCCCCTTCTCTGGGGTGGCCAATATTACCACCCAGGTAATATGCTGGTATCCTCACTCCCCGTGACAGGCCACAGCCTGCATTTCCTGTGTGTGGGAAGCAGCAGAGTGGACTGGCTTGGACAGTTGAGCAAATCCTCGCTTTGCTCACTTAATGTCTCAGCCTCCGTTTCCTCATCTGTGAAATGGAAATAATAATTAGCTGGGTTTTTGTGCAGATTAAAGAGATAATCCTGTATTAGGAAACCTCCTGGCCTAAAAGAAGGGGCTTAATAAATCTCCTCTTCGTCATAAGAAGTTTGCTAACTGGTCTTCTGCTCCTGTTGTCTCTTTCCTAACTACCACACACTGTTGTTAGAGTGGTTTTTATACAACAACACATGTGACTCCTGAGCCCAGAAACTTTTTGTTTTATTGATAAAGTTTAAGCAGTTTATCCTGAGGCTGCCCACCACAATCTGATGTCTATCCCAAACCTTTCAAGCACTCCCTTGCTATTGAGCTGATGGACTCACTGCTCCCCACACATCCCATGTGCCTTCCCATCTTGGGGGCTACCTTCAGCAACCACAATCGGTACTATTTATTGAACACCTACGAAGTGCCAGGCGCTGTGCGAAATTGGTTCATATGCAGTGTCTCCTTTAATCCTCATTACAACCTCTCAGGAAGATACTATTATCTTCATTAAGTGGGTGAAGAAATTGTGGTTTTTATCAATTATATAGCTTGCCCCAAGGTCATGACCCTAGGAAGCAGTGGAACAGGAATTCCACCCAGGTTCTTAATGCAAAGCCTGTGGTTTTGAAAAGCTACCTTCCACCAAACCCAACTCCAGGAGGCAGTTCAAAACAGTCTCCTGCATGAGTACGCCAGCCTGGGGTAAGTACCGTGTAACATCTTCTGTATTACCCTTGAGCTATGTACCCTTGAACTGACTGAGCAAATGACCATTTTAACGATTGCTATTTGTATGTGCTGCTTCTTTCTTTGCAGCAAGATCCTATTCTCAAAGACATCAGTGAGAGATTATATTTCCAGTGCCCAGCAAAGCATCCTCTCCACAGGTGCTCAGTGTCTATTTCATGATGCTAAGGATGAAATCACATGCCTCCGGGACTAAGGCCATATTTTTCCTTCACCTCTTCTAGACACTAATAGTCATGGTGACTACTCCCTGGGATTCAGAACATAACTTTAGCAAGCGCTTCCTTCCAGTGCCCAGCTTCCTTCTCTGTAGAAAAAGAAGATGCAATTATGTCTTGATGCTCCTTCCCTGCTCCAAAATTAAGCATTATTTAAAGAAAAATCCTAGTTAGATTACATGAGTTAGGTTCTCTACAGTTTTTGAAGCATTCCCATACACAGTATGTCATCTGTTTCTCAACAACCCTGGGAGACTAGCAGGGAAGATGAAATATCCCTGATGTAATGGCAGGAAACTATGACTCAGAGAAGCTAAGTGACTTGTCTGAAGCCACACAGCTTGTGAGTGGGGAAATGAAGACTTGAATCCACTTTTATTTATTTATTTATTTATTTATTTATTTATTTATTTATTTTGAGACGGTGTCCTGCTCTGTTGCCCAGGCTGAAGTGCTGTGGCATGATCTCAGCTCATTGTCATCTCCATCTCCTGGGTTCAAGTGATTCTCCTGCCTCAGTCTCTGAGCAGCTGGAATTACAGGCACCCACCACCACACCCAGCTAATTTTTGTATTTTTAGTAGAGACTAAAAATACAAATTTTTTGTATGTTTTTACAAAAATTAAAACAGCCTCACCATGTTGGCCAGGCTGGTCTTGAACTCCTGACCTTAAGTGATGCATCCACCTTGGCCTCCCAAAGTGCTGGGATTACAGGTGTGAGCCACCACGCCAAGACTGAATCCACTTTCTCTGATTACTTTACACAACACTAGGTAGGAATTACGGACATTCTTATTGCTGTCACAGAAATAGGCCAGAACAAATATCTAAATGTTTTTCCTTAGACTGCTGGGTGTTCTTTTGGATTTAAGTTAAGTGAGCTTAGTTTTTCTAGGGGTTTCCCTGGTGATCTTCTGGAAATTATTTAAAAATAGCCGTGTTGGTAATTTCCTAATCATGTGGCTTGTTCATTGTGAAAGTGTTCAGTCATTGTTGTTGCTTATTCATTGGACTGTCTGGGAAGAGCTAAGGAGGTATGAGGCCCTGGGTTTATATGGGGTAATTATTACATGGAGGATTATATAGGGTAGCTCTGACTCTGTTTTCCTCAGGGTTAATTCAGAGGAGAGAGGAATGAAGACCAGAGATCCTCACACTTTTGCAAAGAGGGGATTGTTCTGTCTTAATAAAAATGTTCAAAGAACTAACATAAAGATCAGGCAAATGTCCTGAGAGTCACCTCCCAATGTGCACAGCTGAATGTACTTTTTTTTTTTTCTTAAAAAAGGAACAGAAAAAAACTAGGTATATCGTATTTAAATAAAATAAAGCATATTTCATTTAACTTTTTAAAAGCAAACTATGGGGAAACTATATACTATTAACTCAAATCCCATCAGTATGCATTGAAATTAAATGTATAGAAATATTGTAGAGTAAAGCACTATTATCTAAAATGCTTTTAATGCTTTATTTGTTCTAATACAGAGCTTTCTACCTATTTTCATATCAAAGCATACTTAGAAAATGATAGTGTTTGCAGGGCACAAAAGGTATCCTAAGAGCCAAGAGAACAGGTATATTGCTAGCTTGTCATCATTTCCTGGGGTACCACTGGGAAGTTGTGACCTGTAGACTTAAATAAGTTGGGGGGCTCCTGCGGATACCATGGCTTTCCATTCTGTCTTTCATGACTACACTGTGTTGTACCCAGTGGGAACCCTGAGAACATGAAACGCGTACTTCTCCCAATCACATAATCTTCACGCTGCACCTGAGCTGTAGAAAGAATCTGTTTCCCTGATCTCTGTTCTAGATTTCATAGAGGCCCCAGTCTTCGACCAGCAAAGGAAAAGTTTTGAAGCCAGCAAGTTCTGAGATGAGATGCCTAGTGCTGCCCTTGCCCATTTTCAGCTGAAAGTGAAGGTTTATTGTACCCAGTATATGATTATAGCTGACATGCTGTAGATAAATTAATTCGATAGTCATAAATGTAATATTGTCCCAACAGGAAAGCTGAGTCATGTCTAAAAGGATTATGGATGGTGAATTAGCCATCAACAAAGAATCATTGCCATTAGTGAATCATTTATGTCATAGCTATTGAACAGGAAGGCCTGTACGGTTAGAAGCAACAGCTTAAATAGTGTTTTTACAACTGGAAACTTTAAAAAACAACAACTTGGGCTTTTCCCCTCTCCCTCTCTCTTTCCTGACCCGCCTCCCAACTCCGACTCCAAAACAAGACAGGAAAGTTGGGCAAAAGCTCCTGTCTGCATCTCCTGGTTCAGGTAACATATGTTGATTCTCTACAGGATTATGACTTTTATTTAGGGTGATGTAACAATGTGAGGAAGAAAGTGAAACCTTTGTTTATTCAAAGAGGATGTTTTTGAGAAACACTGGCATAAAATAAATTCTTGCAGGTGACTGTCTTTTTAAAAAGTTTCAAAATATTTATTTTGATATAACCCAAGTCTTTCATTGCATTATTGTTTTATTAAATGCAGAGATAGGTTGAGACCTAACCTGGAGGTGTTTTGTTGTTGTTGTTGTTGTTTGGTTTTTTTTTTTTTAGAGCCCCCATTACTCTAAACTCAGTTTAAATGAGCATGTTTTAAATCAGCATAGTGGATTGTAGAGGGTGTGGGTGTGTGATTTTTGCTTTAAGGAACTAGGTGCAGACAATATAATTAAGGGTGAAAGAAACATAAGTTTTTCATTACTTTAAATTTCCCCATTCACTAATCAATAATATAAAAATAATTTCTCCCACCTTGTGTTTTTGCTCATCAGTTTCTAACTGAGGATGTAAGGAGTCAGTGATATTGTTGGTATCCTACCCCTGTGTTGTGACAAGTTTATAGCATGAAAAGAGAATGGTTTCCTGGAAATGACTTCGTAATTACTTTGCAAAGAAGGGCCCCCCACTCTAGTACAGTACTTTTGTTATTGCCAATGATGATTTCTTCTCATCCATTATTGATATTTTTTTTTCTTTTTTGAGACAGAGTCTTGCTTTGTCACCCAGGCTGGAGTACGGGGGCATGATCATGGCTCTCTGAAACTTCCATCTCCAGGTTTGAGGGATTCTCTCACCTCAACCTCCCAAGTAGCTGGGACTACAGGCAAGCTCCACTACACCCAGCTGATTTTTAAAAAACGTTTTGTAGACATGGGAGTCTCACTGTGTTGCCCTTGCTGGTCTCCAACTCCTGGGCTCAAGCAATCCTCCTTCCTTAGCTTCCCAAAATGTTGGGATTATGGGCATGACCCACCGTGTCCAACCTATTATCAGTGTTTTTCAAAACAGATTGCAAGCTATCTTCAAGCCGTGACTAAACTACTTCTTAGGAAATTTCAGTTGGGCCTAATGTATTCTGTAAGGGACTTAATCTACATTTACAGGTCATTTACATTTATTGAAAACACATCCTGTTACAATAGACATCTTGATAAAATAAGGATGTTACTGGTTACCGTACCCATGGTTTTGCACCGTCAAACCATCTTTGGTGAGCTTCTTTGTTTTGTTTCTCTCCCTTGTTGGTGCCACAGTGTTTTCTTTTTTTTCAGGTCCTCTGAGCTCAATTTTCTCCTTAAGGCTTTATCTAGACTTTAGCTGAAGATTGCTCCCACATTATCCATCACAAAATGAAATTTTTCTGTGAAGTCCTTCAGTCTTATCCAGGTGGATAAAGGCTAAGATAGAAGTGGAATGCAGGTGGAGTTGCATGCCCTCAAAGTGATGAGGTTCCATGAAACTCCCAGGAATCAACCCAGGCTGCTACTGTATCTCTCCCTTGCAAATAGCATGATTGTTTTAATTATAGTCTATAGCCACTATTTTTATCTGTATTAGAATATTTGGATGCAAGACTGGAAAACATTATTGCTGTTAATGCCTTTGCACCTTCTTATATAACTTGCTATAGTGTAGAAGGAACATTTACTCAAAGAGCCTATCCAGATGGAGCCAAAGGGGTTAGTTAGGGTTTTAGCTGGGCACTTTGGGTTATAAGGAACAGGACTCATTCAAGGTACTATGAATTCAACTTGCTGGGCTTTGTTACCAGGATGCATGCAAACTGCAGCCAGTCTGAAAGACCAGAAGCAAGATAACTGGAGGGTATAAACTGAAAATTCTAAGCCCCTCCAACTGATTGATTGGACCCCTTCTGCCAGCCAAGGGGATTCCAAAGTAAACCTGAAAAACTAGTTCAGGCCGCAATGAGAAAGGGGGATCGGACATGCCTCATTATACTCTCCTTCTTTTGGAATTCAGGCAAAACTGACCAGTATTAATATTAAAGCAGAGATCTTAAGACTGACAAAACAGACTTGTTTTGTTTGTTTGTTTGTTTGTTTGTTTTGAGACAGGGTCTCACTCTGTGACCCAGGTTGGAGTGCAGTGGTGGGGCTACTGCTTACTGCAGCCTCCATCTCTCCTGGCCTCAAAAAATCCTCCCACGTAGCTAGGGCTATAGGTGCACACCGCCACACCTGGCTAATTTTTAAATTTTTTTGTAGAGACAGGATCTCACTATGTTGCCCGAGCTGGTCTCCTGGGCTCAAACAATCTTCCTGCTTCAGCCTCCCAAAATGCTGGGATTACAGGCATGAGCCACTATGCCTGCTCCAAAACAGACTGTTTGTAGCAGTAAGATGCCAAATTCCAACCTGACTCTAATATAGCATCACATGACAGAGAGCAGACTCTGAAAAAATTATTTTACCCCAAAATGTATTTCTTTAGCATGTTTTAAAATGGTCCTGGAAAGCTATCTCTTAAGGAGGAAATGTACATTTCTAGAAAGTCTTCCCTTTTCAGGTCTTTTTCTGATCCTGAAGAGATTAGCTCAGAGCTTAGCACCTTGTAAAGATCTGAAGAGAAAACATTTGCTATCTGTTGCCTCTCAGAGTGGCCACCTATGAGACATCATCTAAATAATAAGAATTTTGGTCTCCATAACCCCTTATCTTAACCCAACCACTTCTTTCTAATGATTAAAAGTCTTTAGATCATAACTTTCAATCAATTGCCATTAAGAAAATCCTTGAATCCACCTAAGACCCAGAAGCCCCCACTTTGAGTGGTTCCTCCTGTCCAGACCAAATTGATGTACAGCTTACATGTGTTGATGATGTCTTATATCCCCGTAAAACATATAAAACCAAGCTGTAACCCAGCTTGTTCTCAGGACCTCTTGAGACTGCCTCAGGCCTTGAACACTCGTATTTGGCTCAAAATAAACCTCTTTAAATATTTTACAGAGCTTGACTCTTTTTTGCCAACAAGGGAAGTGGCTCATCTTTTCATCCTAGGCCACATTTTCTCCTTGTGTGTTTGCACTAATCAAAGTCCCTGGTGAAAGTCTGCACAAGGCAGCCTTATTCTGTATCATGTTGCATTCGCCTCTTCAGCCCCCCAGGCATTATGCCAAGGGTTACCGATTCTGATTTTTGCCAGTGACCTTTACAGAAAGCAGCAGGAGCTAATTGGTTACGTGGCTTCATCATTTATAAACTCTTATAGTAGGATCTTTAATGTTTCATTGTTCCTATAGTATTAAAAACTGCAATTACTTTTGCACCAACCTAGTGGTTCATTATTTGATTATAATACATGTATATTGTAAAAATTATAAAAGTACAATGTTTTATAGTGTATAGTTCCAATAGTATAAAAATTACTTTAAAAAATGTAGTTCTTTTTTTTTAAAAAAAATTCTTTTTCAGAGACAGGGTCTCACTCTGTCTCCCAGGCTGATGTGCAGGATGTGGTCTTAACTCACTGCAGCCTCTACCTCCTGGGCTCAAGTGATCCTCCTGCCTCAGTCTCCCAAGTAGCTGGAACTACAGGCATGCACCACTACACCTTGCTTAATTTTTAATATTTTTTTTACAGAGACAAGGTCTTAATTATTGCCCAGGCTGTCTCAGACTCCTGGGCTCAAGTGGTCTTCCCACCTTTGCCTCCCAAAGTGCTGGGATTACAGTCCACTGTACCTGGCCTAAAAATATAGTTCAAATAATAAAAAATGTTTCTGATTTCTGCCATATCAATCTCATTCCCAGGAGGTAACCATTATTAAGTTTAATGTGCATCTTTCCTGGCATTTCCTTTGTTAATATAAGCACAGATAGCATTTTTCTTTGTCTTGCTTGTATGTAGCTGAAGGCAACACCATGAGTACTTAGAGATTTAATGAATACTCAGTGGAAGGCCCATGAGGCGGCTCACACCTGTAATCCCAGTGCTTTGGGAGGCCAAAGTGGGAGGATCCCTTGAGCCCAGGAGTTGCAGACCAGCCTGGGCAACATAATGAGACCCCCATTTCTATAAAAAAATTTAAAAATTAACCTCAAGACTCAGACCTTAGTTATAGATTAAAAGAAGTTAATCACTTATGTCTTTAGATGAATGCACACTTAACACGTAAACATATAGCTTAGAAGGTATATAAGCTCTGGAAAACTTTGTAGTTTTGAGTTGGTTTGGTGATAATTTCCAGGCCTTCTCCCTGTAACCAGTTGCAGAAATAAAAACTCTCTTCCTCCCCGGTTCATTTGCATCTCGTTATTAGGCCATGAGAAATAGCAGCCCAACCCTCGGTTTGTTCCGGAAACAATCATGCCACTGCATTCCAGCATGGGCAACAGAGCAGGACCCTATCTATCTATCTATCTATCTATCTATCTATCTATCTATCTATCTTTTTTTGATATGGAGTCTCACTCTGTTGCCCGGGCTGGAGTGCAAAGGCACGATCTCGGCTTCACTGCAACCTCCCCCCTCCCAGGTTCAAGCGATTCTCCTGCCTCAGCCTCCCGAGTAGCTGGGACAACAGGCACCTGCCACTAAGCCTAGCTAATTTTTTGTATTTTTAGTAGAGATGGGCTTTCACCATGTTGGCTAGGCTGGTCTCAAACTCTTGACCTCGTGATTTGCCCGCCTCGGCCTCCCAAAGTGCTGGGATTACAGGCCTGAGCCACCGCACCTGGCCTGGCATATATATATATATATATTTAAAGAGCATACTCAGAGTACTTGATGACAAAAATGGTGAAATCAATTTGATTCATTTTGACACGGCAAACTTCCTGACTTGAGATAAACTAGTTATTAAACATCAAGTGCCTGCAACTGGAGTAAGGAATGTGATTCAGTGTGTATGAATATGTACCAGTTTGTAGCATTGATGAACTCCGTATACCAGAGGGAAAAAATGAACTTCAAAAAAAAATTTCCAAAATGTAAACACCAGGTCCCTCTCCAAGGAAGTGTGTTTTTGAGGGAGCGTCTCATTTAGATATGGACTCTTAGCTAGCATGTTGCAACCTAGCAACAAGTTTTCTAACCTGTGGTTATCTGTTGTGAAGTAGCAGCATTAGTATAACCACGGTGACTATCTGTGCTTGATGGCATGAGCTCTCTTTGAGTAAAAAATGCCCAAAATAAAAGGTTGGAGGTAACTATATATTTTTTGTTTTCTCATCATAAATGTATTGAATGCACATTTGAGAAATGTTTGAAAACACAGAAGACCATAAAATAGCAGAATTGTCATCTCACCTACTAATGTTAATATTCATATTTAGTTTTGTATTCTTTAAAATTAATACATTATTATAATTTGTAATATAGGTTATATTATACTTTTTTGGACAAATTGGGATCATACAGAATAGTAATTAGTTTTGTGCTATTTTTCATATGCTAGGTGCATTTCACCATGTCATGAAATAATTATTTGAGGATATGATTTTAAATGTCTAAATATTATGTCAATGTACTATAATTTATTTAGACATTGTAGGTCATTACCTAAATGTAATTTTGAATTCAGAATTATTTCTATTTCATATTATTTCATTGCCAAGTTGTTCTTCAGCTTATACATGCTCTCAATTATTTGCAGTTGAACTACGTAAGAGGATACATGAATTAGAAGAAGGGTTGACATCTCAGGACAGTGAGTGGCTTCTGCAAATGTGGCCTTCCTGAGAGAAGGGATCTGAGGGGTATTGCCCCCAGGTATCCAGGAGGGTATTGATATAGCTAATCTCTTAGAAACAGAGGTGGGCTTCATAGTGATGAACTCTTCCTACCACACCAAAAAGGCCCCTCCTTCCTGCCTCTCAAGGTTGACCTTGGCTGGCCTCGACCTTTGAGTTTTAGGTTTTCAGACCTGCCTCTATAGCCAAGATTAGAATCAATATAACTTCCTGTTGCACACAGAAGCAGCTGTAAATCTAAGAAAATAGCATCCACTTTCCTATTATGGGGCTTGAGGGGAAATTAAATTAAGCCCGCTCCTATTGAGGGGCTTCTTTGAGGAATTAGATCATACAAGGCTTGGGGTGATTTTTTAATAAGTTCAATCCCATTGTCCTCATTGGTCTGTATCAGAGCAGACTTGAGTCCTGCGCAAAAGTCTGAAAGCAGCAAGCTTGTTTGTGGGGAAAGAATGAGCCAACACACTGCTGGGGTCAAGGCCAGCTTCCTAGATATGCTTGTACACAGGAACCTACACTTAGAAAAGCGCTGGGCTTGGCTTAATATTCTAATGCTGCTGCCTTGAAATTCTGAAGAATTTTTTAACAAGGGGACCTGAATATTCTTTTTGCACTGGGCCCCACAGATTATGTAGTTGGTCCTGATTAGGGTGTAGAGTAAGGTATTGCATTAATAAAGTATTTGAATCATTCCTTCCTCAGACACTCCCTGCCCCCTCCCCGCACCAAGGAGAAGGAAAAATCCATTCCAACTGTTCTCACTTTATGCAGGAGCAGGTGCTTGTGACTTTAAGAGATGGGCCTGCAGGGGAAATGGAACAGCTCCTGGAAGACATGGCCTTTGGAGGGTGCTTGGGAGATTTGAGCAGCACATACTAATTGGATACAGATAAAATGCTCTTCAGATTTCAGTTTTCTGCTCTGTTTAGTTATAACCCAGCCTGTGTTTTATCTTTTGAGGTGGAAAATATGAAAGTCACAGCTTCTCTCTCTCTTGTTGAGCATTTACTTTGTGAGTACTTATATAAGCATGTATATCAAAGACCCTGTGATCCAGAATACTGGTTAAAGTTCTACAGAGTGGGTGCCCCATCTCTCTTAGCTTTGTCATTCTTCCCCCTTTAGCTCACTCCCCTCTTTGTAAGAAATGAGGCAGGGGTCTCTTGGGGATCACCTAATACACTAGTTGATATTTCCAGCCCTTTTAACCAGTGCCCCTTGGGATAAACACACAACAAAACCCTCATGCCTCCTTCATTCACATATGTTGAGTTCTATGTTAGTTTGTTGAGTTTTATGTTGGTTTGCATTGTGAAAACAGTCATTTTTTCCCAAATGAAAGTTATAGAATTGCATGTGCTCTGTAAAGCTATATAAATGATTCTAGGAAACACAGTCCCAAGAACATGACTGCCCTAGAGCCTCTCCTCCCCTAATTTAATACTGTTTAAAGCAGGGGTTCCTAACTGTCAGGCTGCAGACAAGTACCTGTCAGTCCATGGCCTGTTAGGAACTGGGCTGCACAGCAGGAGGTGAGTGGCAGGTGAGGGAGCATTTGAGCTCCACCTCCTTTCAGATCAGCTGCAGCATTAGGTTCTCACAGGCACGAGAACCCTATTGTGAACTGCACATGCAGGGGATCTAGGTTGCATGCTCCTTAAGACAATCTAATGCCTGATGATCTGAGGTGGGACAGTTTTATCCTCAAACCATCCCCCGACCACCCCACCCCCACCTCTGGTCCATGGAAAAATTGTCTTCCATGAAACCAGTCCCTGGTGCCAAAAGGTTGGGGACTGCTGACTTAAAGTACCAAACTTTAAACTGTTACCAGTCTGCCTCCAACTAAGAACAGATACTGAGATTAAGCATTTAGGAACCTAGAACAATTGTCTGTTAAATTTAATCAAAACATTGGAAGCTTGTATTTTTTATGTCATTTCTTTTTTTTAGTGTTCCATATGCATCATATTTTTACAAAAGTGTCAGTCTGTAACAGATTGAAAACTAAAAAACAAAGAAAAACTGATTTTTTTCAGCCCTGTCCCCCAGTGGGCAAAACTGATTCTTAGCCACAAATGTTTGAGAAGCACTCTCCTAATTAAGAGTCAACAGTGTATTTCTTAGACTTCTTAATTCATCTTTTGACGAACAGTGATGAGTTGGGCTGTGTGTGTGTGTGTGTGTGTGTGTGTGAGAGAGAGAGAGAGAGAAGGCTGGGTTCCTTCCCCGTAGGTAACGGTGTCATCCTTGAAGGCAGCCATGATACAGGGGCAGCTAGAATGGGGTTGTGAGAAGCAGCTATTGAAATTGAGAGGAAAGAGTTGTGGATGGCCATTTAAAACAATAACATTCCATAGTAGGCTTGTTGAGAACCATTTTTATCTAGAGATGCTGGAGAGTGGAAGAATGTATGATACTTATGAAAATAAAATTGCTCCCACCATTCGACACTGAAGGTGGTATCCAAGTATTGGGATTGGTTACGTGTCTATCCATGCCCTTCTAATCTCTTTCCCCTATTGCCAATAATACCTGCGCCTGAGAATAATATAATACTCTTTGAGGTTACGGAACAGAGAACAATACGTTGTACCCATCTCCTGTCCCAGCCACCTTCCCTGACAAACCTCCCACATCCCCCACCTCCTTACCCAGAGAACAGTCACCACCTGTATTCCCCTTTCATACATAATGTGGCTGGCCAACATTAGCTCACATGTACCTTCACATTGGCTATGGTGCTCTAGGAACTCTGGCGCATTTATAGTTATGGAGCTGACCCTCACCTGGCTATTTCAGCATTCTTCACACCTGCACACAGAACCATTTTCCTAATCCCTCCCTTGGTCCCCTGGCCAGTATGGTGTGCAAACCATATTTACCAGTCTGTGTGTTGGGCACAAGGGTTTCAATTGGTTAATTAAGTCTTTGAATTTTCTTGTTTTTGACAATTGCCAAAGTAGGAGAATAGAGACTTGTCTTTTCCCTGAATATCTCTGCTTTTGATCTAACTTAATTCCAGATAAATTTCAATACTGATTAAAAAGTAACAAATTACTTCTGAAATTGGAGAAATTGATTTCCCAAGGTAAGCAGTTTCAGATGTGAGTTTGGTTTGCATTATTACCTCACAGTCTTTGAAATGGGATTTTTAGCCGCCTTCTCAAGTCTTTGTCTCCTTTGTAAGAGTCTTAGACAATTTTAATTATTTAAGGCAGATTTGCTAGAACTTATAATATTGGAAACTACGGTACAAAGATGAATTAGTTCTTAAAATAATTCTTCATTTCTCCCAATGTTCATCAAATTGAGAATTTTGTGGTCCACATTATAAATATTCAGCATAATGTGCTGAACATTATTGTAGGCTTTGAGACTACAATAAGACTCCCAAGATAAATAAGGCAGTGCTTGTCCTCAAATTGCCCAGGGTCTGGTGGGAGGAAACCGTACTTTTTTTATTTTTGAAGTAGGAAACAATGTAGTAATTATCTTAGTGTAATATAAGTCAAGATGGTTGGCAGAACCCAAAAAAGCAAACAGTTAATTTCCAGGAGATTTGGGGGCTTGAGTGTTGAGACCGTTGGTTGGGAGCATGCCGGAGAAAACAGGGACACATGCATTAGGTGACCTTGACCTGGATATTGAGGGAAATAGAAGTTTGCCAGGATGAGAAACACTTGTGCATAAGCCTTGGAGGCTTTAAAAAGTAATAAGCAAACAAACAAGGCTCATTAAAGAAGTGTAAAAGTTATGGTGTGGCTGGAGAGTTTGTAGGTACGTCAGCAACTGCTTCTGAATGTTTTCATTTAATTACTTTCTGCCCAGTATCACATAAGTGTTAAGACTTCTAGAGAATGTATCACTTACATCTAAGGAGCAGCAGCCAAAAGAACAGGTGGCATCAGGTAGCCTACAGAAACCTACCTTCTTCCCAGATAGTAAGCCAGGCATAGAAGTGATGCACGGGAGAGAAAGTACTGAGCCAAAAGTCTTGCATGTGTATACAAGATATATGAAAAAGTAAATCCAAGGATACGGCATCTCTGGCTTTAGGGAGATCAGTGAATATTTGCTGAAATGAATGGAAATCCAGTTTGTATATAAATGGAAAATTCTAGATGGTGAACTCTGAATGTCTAACTGGACCTCTTAGCAAATGTCACCACAATGGGAAAGGCAAATAATTCACAAAAAAAGGAAATTAGAATGGCCAATAAACAAAATTAATTAATAATCAGAGGAATGCAAATTTAACAAATAGGTACCATTTTTCACTCTAGAGATTGGTGAAAAAAAAAAAACCCTGGTAATACTAAGTATTGGAGATATGGAGAAACAGGTATTCTCATACTTTCTTGAGCACTTTAGAGAGCAATTTTGTAAATCTAATAAGGTTTAGAAATGAACTTACCCTAGGACCTGACAATTCCATTCTAAAGAAATGTGCTCAGGTGCTTAAGGATTTATGCAAACAGAATATGATTACAGTTGCATAATAGAGCAAAAAATGTGGATAAATCCAATGTCCTTTACTAGGAAAACAGATAAGTTGTAATATACTTATATAGTGGAATATTGCACAATATTTTAAAATGAATGAATCAGATTTACAAGTATATTCTGGATAAATTTTACAAACATATTGATTGAAAAAAATAAGCTACAGTGTAACTTACAGGCAAATTTGTAAAATACTCATCAGTTTTAAATTTTTTATATGAAAAACATATGGCTCAGTAAAAGTATAAGGACCTTGATAGGAAGAATACAAAACAATTTAAGAATGGTTAATGGAGAGAGGGAAATGGGATTAAGGGAGTGCAAAGGGAACCTCACTGTGTCTGTTACCTTTTTCTTCTGTTAAAAAAATATAGATCTGAAGCAAGTAAGGCAAAATGTTAAAAAAATCAGAGTAGTGGTACATGTATTTTGTAATTTCCTGTACTTTTCTATTGTTTTGAATAATTCATTACACAATAGTGCTTAGTGCATACTAGGCACTTTCTAGGGTAGATACTATTATTTCTTTATCAGTAAGCAGGGGCATAGAGAGATTAAGGGACTGGCTGGTATGTGAGCCGAGGCTGAGCCCACTCCCCTGACCACTCTGCCATGGACTTCCTGGATCTCTGCTTCATTTCAGACCAGCGTCAGAACTAATGGAGTAGGGGAAGCCAAGTGATCTTTAGGATCCTGTCCAGTTTGACTTTAGCCCTGATCATCAGTAGATGGATCGATCATTTCCATGAGCACATTTCTGCATGACAGCACGCTCCTGACACAGCCCTGCCTGCAGAGGGCTGACGGGGGTTTCTCTGCAGCACTGTGGACCTGCCACCTGTACCAGCTCCCAGCTGGGCTGCAGTTTTGCAGTGGTGACTGTGCATCACACATCTTCCAGTGCCCACAACCAAATGGGAAACGAATATGGAACAATTTTGCCAAGTGTTTTCTGAATCTCCTTGAAAACAGCACTTTTACATTATAAGATGCCACTGTACTAATGTAATAGGTAGATGCAGAGAAGAGTTATTTTGAGGGCTGTAATTTGATTTCGTTATCTTAGGCAATCAAGATTGTTTAACACCAGAAATAGCTGACTAGAACAGCTGCTAAAACAGCGCTTTGTGTGGGAAATGAAGAAAAGGTTCAGTATTTTGACAGCCATTTCCAAGGTATGAGTAATGAGACTTCTAAGAAAATCCTAATTGTTGCTGCTTTTGCAGGGGGGCAGGGGGATTCTCTAGACCAGATTTCCCATCTCCTAGTATTCTACATCGATAGAGGACAAAGGAGGAGTATTTCCTTTTTCCCAGGGTCTTGATTTCATGTACCAACAGAGTTTAGGTAGCATGGTGATAATTTATTATTTAGGTTTAAAACACACACATACACACACACACACACACACCTCTAACTTGTCCATTTATCATCAAACATGTGTTTAGTACTTACGGGGCTCCAAAGTGCAGGGCCTGTGGGTCCAAAATAATCAATTAGACCCTGCCTTCAAGGAACTTTCAGTCTGGAGAGAAGAGGAAAAAATGGGACAAGGCAAAATGTGCAAGTAATCTTAAACAAATGTAATAGGCATTATAGAGGCAGAACTGGGAGGAAGAGTAGAGTAGGAAAGGGATGGCATTAAAAGATTAGGAGTTTGCTGTCTGAGGTCAGGGGAGACAAGAGCAGACAGACAAGCACAACATTTCCAGTGATCAGTGTTATCCAGGCATGAAAGGACTCAGCACTTCTGGGTTAATATGGAAAGTCTATTTCTTGATTTGACTGGCCAACTGCATACCTCAATTCACAATATTACTTTCTGTTTGGTTATCCAGTACCTTAGATGTTCAGGGAATTTTCACAGAAATGCTGCCATTTAAATGTATCTAATGTGAATATCCTGATATTATACTTTCTGTAATTTACTTGAAAATATTTCAGCATGTACCTGTGCTACGTACATGTATATCTGTTAGTTTGCATCCAAGTCTTAGTGGAAGTTGGTGGCGCCAGTTGTGAATGCAGAGTTAGGGTTGGTGAACTTGCATCTAATGAGAAACCCTCACTCCAGGGGGTCCTGCTTTAAGCAACTAGGTTTTCTTTATCTCTAATTGACACCAGAGGCTTTGTTAATTAGAATAGTTTATGTTGAGGTTGGATTTTAATTGGGAACATTGTGGTGATGGAGATATGTGGATTGGGTTGGACCTTTTCAGAGATCCTCCTTCTTTTGTGTTACAGAGGACGAAAGTTCAGTGAGCCATTAAGGATGATAAAACTGAGGCTCCAGGAGGAAGTGGCAGAGTCAGGATTGAAGCATTCCAGAACCAGGACTGCCCCTGTCTGCTGCTCTGCCCTGCCCAGTCAGTTATGCTTGCCCTTGGAAGAGTCTTGGTCTTTGATGACACTCAGAGGCTTATTAAACAACACAGGCTGATTCTTTTTTTTTCCTTTTCTGTTTTTTTTTTTTTTTTTTTTTTCTGATTTTTTGTTTTGTTTGTTTGTCTGTTTGTTTTTTGAGACAGAGTCTTGCTCTGTTGCCCAGGCTGGAGTGTAGTGGCATGATCTCAGCTCACTGCAACCTCCGCCTCCCAGGTTCAAGCAATTCTCCTGCCTCAGCCTCCCTAGAAACTGGGATTACAGGTGCACACCATTGTGCCTGCCTTATTTTTTTTGGATTTTTAATAGAGAAGGGTTTTCACCATGTTGGCCAGGCTGGTCTTGAACTCCTGGCCTCAAGTGATCCACCTGTCCCAGCCTCCCAAAGTGCTGGGATTGCAGGTGTGAGCCACCACGCCCAGCACACAGGCTGATTCTTGATTGCAACCCTCTAAACCCAGACTAAAGTTTGTATGCCCTAGAACTAACATATATGACACTTGTAGTAGTTTCAGCATTTTATTTCTTATTTTGATTCAAGATGTGAGAGGTATTACAAACACTCAATTATGAGTGATGCATTTGTGTGTCTAGTTAACATAGAAGGAAATTTGGTGTTCTCGGCTAGCACTATTTCACTATTTTCTGCTTTTCCTATTCTTCCATCCGTAGGTAAGTGAAAAGTCATTTAAGAAATTAGAGGTCTCTGTGGTAAATCCAAGTCACAGTAAAGCAAACAAAAATGCATATGTGTGTGATATGATGTGGAACTCTACCCCCTTGGAAGACTTTACAGGCTGTAAGAATTTCATTTTTAATGTATTTCGTACAGGCCAGAGCTAACAGGTTAATTTCTACTGAGCAAAAATTTTTTTGTTTGTTTTTTTCCTGGTATGTTGAGGTCAGCTAATGGTCACTGTGGTTTGGAGTGAATCTAAATGGATTTGTTGCCCTTGGACAAAGACCAAGGACAACTGTGGGACTTCTGCATGGTCTACCTCACTTAGGCTTCTTGATTAATAACTCTGGTTCAGGAAGGCAAGGGCGATTATGACCACTTTACAACTGAGGAAATCAAAGCAACGAGAAGTTAAATGGCCTGTCCCACTCCACAGAAATGGTTATAACAGAGTCAGAGCCAGAACTGAGCTCTTCCAAACATGAGCTGACTAGATTATAGCTCCTTCCATGACACCAGGATGCCAGAGCAGTGGGAAGTGAATTTCAGTGGCATTGTGCATATCAGGGTCTTATTTGGTATGGCCAGAACCAAACCTCAAGACATTATTACAAAATAACAAGAGGTACTGGTGGCATTTTCAGCATTTGTGCCTCAGATTCAGCAAAACTTCAGGAAAAGCCTGCAATATGGCACTGAGCTTTGCTGCTTTCAGTGTCAACAGTTGCAAACAAGAGAGGCTGGGTGCCTTCAGCCTCCATCTCCTAGCTTCAAATACCATTAGTTCTATCCCAAAGTCATCCTCTATAAACATGCAATCTAAATAAAGGTAAAATTAGATAAAAGTATCTTAGCAGGTTTTTTTCAGGTGGCCTAATCCCTCATTCCAAACAGCCTATTACCCCTAACTCTTATTACCTTCAGTCTTCAAAAACAATCCTGGGGTAGTAATAGTGTCTCCATTTGGCAATTGAGAAAAGCGAGATTTTTGGAAATACAGTGTCTTGGGCTAATATAGTCAGCTGGTCTGAGCTCCTGATTGGTCCTTCTGAGTCCAAGCCCTGCTCTATACTGGGTTCCATGTAGCTTTAGGGTAATTATGGGCATTTACATTATGGGAATCTTTTGGATTCATCTTTCCAATTAAGGGATCTAGTTTATTATACCTTGGAGAACGTATATGTGTAATCTGTGTTATTTTAAAATACTGTAGAAAATGTTTGGTGTCAATCCCGCTTCAGTGTGGTTAAAAGGTAGTTAAAAGAGAAATTTGCACTGATGACAGGCTGCCAGTTTGAAGCTGTCAGAATCCTTGTACTGTCACCACCATACCTGACAAGTTGTGATTGCCGAGTGAGAAACAGCGTTGTGCGTTCTCCGCATGGCTGGAGTTCTCAGCCGGGTCATCTGGGCAGACTCGCCTTAGAGGCACCTTCCACCTTTGCCACTAAGCTGCCTTCTGCTCTTAATTTCCTTTTCCTTGTCAATTTTCCTCCTAGAAAGAGAAGGTACAGCCTGTTCTTAAGTGAGCATTGGTATACTGGGCATTTGTATTCCTTACAAATAAATTGCTAAATTCATTTGCTGAACATTCAGGCTTGTCTGGACTTAGACAATGTGAACAAGTTTTCACATGGGCCCGGTAAACCCTGGATAAGTGGATCACTGGGGTTCTTGACTCAAAGAACTAAACTTTGTGCTAAAAATGCAGACCCTGATCCTCAACCTTATTCCTGCATCATTTCATAGCATAGACCAGGCTCTGGTTAGCCCTGGTTATAGTGACTGATGTCACAAATGGCAGAGGACTCTGCTGTTGAAATAGGAAGATCCCTCTGTTTCCTGGCCCTAGCTCACTTCTAAACACAGTACCAAAGCACTGCCTGACCTTCTCCTCCAATCAATGTTAAATGCCCTGGGGATGCTGTCTTCTTCAGTTTTGTGCCCACAGGGTTTGTCTTGCACATAGTAGGAATTTAATTAGTGTTTCCTGAGCTGAATTGTACTAATTTTTTAAACATAAATGGAAAGTGGGGCAGATGAAAATAACATGTGGGGCAGCCTGGCAGACTGAATCAGATGGACACGACTGCTTCTTGTGACCTTGTCAAGTTGTACAACTTGTGTAGAGCCAGCATCATCCCAAAATGAAATTTTTCAAGGTGTGGTTCAGTGGGAGATGGGGTTGTTGGGAGATCTCACAAAAGGGCATGTTCATGCTGCCCCTGGAAATTTGGGAAAGTACTAAGACAATTCTTACCTGTTTCTCCCCATTTTCCACCCTCAGGCCTGCTGGTGGGTACCCTTGATGTTGTGTTGGACTCCAGCGCCCGGGTCGCTCCTTACCGAATCTTGTACCAGACTCCAGACTCCCTGGTCTACTGGACCATCGCCTGTGGTAAGCAACCGCATCTAGAAATACACAAGTTTTAAAAGAAGCGTTAGGGTTAACAACTTTTTATCAGAAGGAAAGGAGCGTGTACTTGCTGAATGCAATCACTGGTATTTTAGGGTAATTAACCATAGCCATTTCAACACATGAACCCAAAGTCTCAGTGGCTTAACACAATGAAAGTTTCTTTCTCACTCTGGTAGAGTCGTGTTGGGATCATGTGGCCTCCTCCATGTGTAGTGACACTCTCTGGAACACAAGGCCTCCAAGGTCAGCATACAAGGGAAGAGTGCGAGGATGGAGCACATCTGTGTTTAACTTCCTTGGCCCAGAAGTGGCACACTCCGCCTTCCATTCCACTCACACTTAGTCGGCCAAGACTAGTCATGTGGGCCCAACCTCACTGCAGAGGAAGCTGGGAAATGAAGAGGGATGTGTGGAATACTTGGATGTACTAAGTAACATTTGGTATATCCTAGCACAGTACTTCCTACTGAGTAGGGATTCTTTATTTCTCCTGATGATAATCAGTAATGCTGTGCTGTGCTTGAAATAGTAGTCAACAATCTTGCTTTGGCTGGTCCGAAGGTCACGAGCTATCTCCATTGATCACAGTCAGTTGCAGATGGAACTCCTTTTCTACTCTTTCCCCACTTCTCACTACTGCACTCGACTAGTCTTAATTTTTCTTTTTTTTTTTTTCCCAGACGGAGTCTCACTCTGTCACCCCGGCTGGAGTGCAGTGGTATGATCCCGGCTCACCACAATCTCCACCTCCCAGGTGCAAGCAATTCTCCTGCCTCAGCCTCCCCAGTAGCTGGGATTACAGGCACCTGCCACGATGCCAGCTAATATTTGTGTTTTTACTAGAGATGGGGTTTCACCATGTTGGCCAGGCTGGTCTCGAACTCCTGACCTCAAAGCGATCTGCCCATCTCAGCCTCCCAAAGTGCTAGGAATACAGGTGTGAGCCACTGCACCCGGCAAAAAAAAATTTTTTTAATCTTGCTTTTATTGGATGTCTCATAAGAACTTCTAGTCCAAAATGGCCAAGTTTTTTTTTTTTGTTTTTTTTTGGGACGGAGTCTTGCTCTGTTGCCCAGGCTAGAGTGCAGTGGTGCGATCTTGGCTCACTGCAACCTCCACCTCCCAGGTTCAAGCGATTCTCCTGCGTCAGCCTCCCAAGTAGCTGGGATTACAGGTTCGTGCCACCACGTCCAGCTAATTTTTGTATTTTTAGTAGAGACAAGGTTTCACCATGTTGGTCAGGCTGGTCTTGAACTCCTGACCTCAGGTGATCCGCCCCCCTCAACCTTCCAAAGTGCTGGGATTACAGGCATGAACCACTGTACCCGGACTTTTTTTTTTTTAAATGTAATTTCTTTTTTTGTAGAGATGGTGTCTCTCTGTGTTGCCCAGCCTGGTCTTGAACTCCTGGGCTCAAGTGAGCCTCCTGCTTTGGCCATCAAGGTAAAGGGATTGCAAGCATGAGCCACTGCAATTGGCCCAAAATGGCCAAGTTTTTGTTTGCATGTGGCTTTTAAAATAACCATAAGAAAAGTAAGGGCTCTATATGAACACTTTTTTTAACTTTTATTTTTTTTGCCTCTACTTGATTTACAGGAAAGTTGAGCAGACTGTTCAGAGAACTCTCATCTATACCACCCCCCATGCAGAGTTTCCTCTATTATTAACATCTTACTATGGTACATTTGTTATAATTAATGAACCAGTGTTGATACATTATTTGTAAGTAAAGTCCATTGTTCAGATTTCCCTCATTTTCTTTTTCTGTTTCAGCATCCCATCTGGTATAACATTATAGTCGGTCATATCCCGTCAGGCTCCTCTTGGCTGTGGAAGTTTCTCAGATTTTCCTGGGCTTGGATGATCTTGACAGTTTTGAAAGATACTGATCCAGTATATTTTGGCATGCTCCTCAATTGGAATTCGTTTGATATTTTTCTCATGATTAGACAGGGGCAGTAGATTTTTGTGAGGAAGATCACAGAGATAAAGGGCCATTTTGTTTCACCATGCCAAGTGTACATTTTATCAACATGATTTTTGACCGTGGGCCTCCTTGATCACCTCCCTGAAATAGTGTTTTTTTAGGTTTCTCCACTGTAAAGTTACTCTGTTCTTCCCCTTTTCAAAGTATTCTCTTTGGAGGGAAATCACTATGTGCAGTCCATACTTAAGGAGTAGGGATTTTTCTCTCCTTTAGGGTAGACTATCTACATAATTTATGGAGAATTCTCTTGCACAGTAAATTTGTCTTTTCTCCCTCATTTATTTATTTAATTGTTTATGTCACTATAGACTCATGCCTATTTATTTTGTCTTCTGGGTTATAATCCAACATTACTTTATTCTTTGCTCAAATTGTCCCAGCTTTGGCCATTGGGAGCTTTTTCAATTGACTTCATTCATTTTTAAAATTGATCTTTACTTGGTAGGAAGTGCTGTGCTGGGATCTAAAAATATAAAGACAATTATATTTGGTCTCTGCTCTTGAGAAACGTACAGTCTAGTGAGGATACAAGTAAATAGTCAATTACAGCCCAGTGTGAACCAGTGCCTTACAGTTCCATTTAATTTCTGGGCATCCAACTAAACAGAGGAATACAGGCTAGCCTCCTGCAGAATTAGAGGAGGTTATCTGGTGTGATTTCAGGCTGCTGGCAAGCTCCATTGCCTGGGTAATTCCCCCTCAAGGATTTAGTAGTACCTGAAATTCTAACATTATAATTATGTCTTTTTCCCCCCTCAACCCCCAAGATGGAGTCTCGCTCTGTCGCCCAGGCTCGAGTGCAGTGGCATGATCTCAGCTCACTGCAACATTTGCCTCCTAGGTTCAAGCGATTCTCCTGCCTCAGCCTCCTGAGAAGCTGGGATTACAGGCACGCCCGGCCAATTTTTGTATTTTTAGTAGAGACGGGGTTTTGCCATGTTGGTCAGGCTGGTCTCGAACTCCTGATCTCGTGATCCGCTCACCTCAGCCTCCCAAATGCTGGGATTACAGGCATGAGCCACCGTACCAGGCCATAATTATGTCTTTTTAAATGTATTCTGAGATGCAAACAGCCCAGTGAGAGACAATTGACTATAACCATTGTTTACACAGCCCAAGAACGAAGGCATGGCTTCAAGGTTTAGAGCAGTGGGAAAAGCCATCTAGAAGTGAAGAATGGGGATTGAGTGAGAGGAAGGTGATAAAGGATTAAGGAAGGGGAAGCTGGGACTCTGACCTGGACAGACTTACCAGTGTAACCTAGGCTCCTGGAAGACAGTGTTCCAGTCTTCTCTGCACGTTTACCCACCACAGAGGGTGCCCGTAGAAGGGAAAGTGCCATCTGGCCTGCCGTAGTTGATTGGGAAAGCATCACATTTAGTTGGCAAACAATCTAGAATCACGTTTCATAGTCAGCAGATGAAGAACTAAAAAGAAAGAAGTTAAAAGTCAGGGAGAGCCACCAAACCCCTCCACCTCATGAGGGTGTGGAAAGGATGCCACCTCCTTCTGGCTCACTCTCTAGCAATCCCACCATGAGTGCCAAACTGCCTGCGAGATCCTTTGCAGGCAGGAGGTCTTCAGAGCCCTCAGATCTCTCCTTACAGCCCTCCAGGCTCCTGGTCTTCCCACCTCAATTTCTGGTGATGTAAGGAACTGGTTTGTGTCTCCTGTGACTTTCCCTCTGCCCCTGAGCCATTACCTTTGTTGTCATTGACGTTTATAATGTCATTGCCTGATGTTACTACTCCTCAGTCTGATTCTGGGGCTTTGCCTTGGTATTGCTATGAAACAGATCTTCCTGTGAATACTCCTATGAGATAGAATTGGATGTTACAAAGCTGCGTTATTGCTGAATTATTTGCTGAGCCAAGGCTAAGGAACACTATGCTGTAAATGCTGATGGCGTAATTTATTGTCCAAAGAGATGTGTAGTTTTCTTTTCCCAGTGACACCTGTTTCATTATAATAAACCCAAAATGGTTTTAGTTTTTGTATATATTGATTACCCATAGAGATAGCTCCAGAATTTCCTTATGGAAGACTGCACAGAAGGAAGTGACAAGCATTGTGAAAGTGGTTTTTTGTTGTTGTTGTGTTTTGTTGCATTTTGTACTGTTTTTTTGAGACAATGTCTTACTCTGTCGCCTAGGCTGGAGTTCAGTGGCATGATCTCGGCTCACTGCAACCTCTGCCTCCCAGGCTCGAGTGATCCTCCCACCTCCACCTCCCAAGTAGCTGGGACTACAGGCACACACCACTGTGCTCTGCTAATTTATTTATTTATTTTTTTGTAGAGACAGGGTTTTGCCATGTTGCCCAGGCTAATCTCAAACTCCCGTGCTCAAGCCATCCGCCTGCCTCAGCTTCCCAAAGTGCTAGGTTTACAAGTGTGAGCCACCACACCAGGCCACCTGTTAATCGTTCTTTCTTACTGATTTCCATTTAAAATCCAAGTTACTGGCTCCTTTTCATGATAAGATTTTAAGAGCAGAAGCTGCTCCCTTAAGATTTTTTAAATATATCTGTATCTTACTGTTTGTAAGTTTAATGTTATTTTTCATAAACTACAAAGTTAGTATGGCATAGGAAAATATATTAAAAACTTCTAATTTGCTAGGATTTTATGAAATATTGCTACAAAAGAAACTTCTGTAGATAATTGGGTAAGTCTAATTCACTGCCTTATAGAATCCATGGGATTATAAAACCTTTTTCTATAAACCTTGATCTTGTCATGTGTTTTGTAAATCTTTAATAAGCACAAATTGAATTAAAGGGAGCATCTGCCACCAATGTCTTGACATAGACCACATAGAGCAGTAGCAGTGTTAGTGGTAAGTCCTAGGTGTATGATTTGCCTTAGACTTGAGCCACATGAAATCAGGCAGGAAGACTCTTTTGGACCATCTTACTGCCACTATAATAAGCACCTGGCCCTCGGCAATATGAATCATACAGAAAGCAGAGTGGAGGTACCAAGAGTTATTTGATGAGACATTATTTTATTATTTTCATATGCCTCTTTTTATCTTTTTTCTTTTTTTTTTTTTTTTTTTTTTGAGACGGACTCTTGCTCTGTCTCCAGGCTGGAGTGCAGTGGCACAATCTCGGCTCAGTGCAACCTCTGCCTTCTGGGTTCAAGTGATTCTCCTGCCTCAGCCTCCCGAGTAGCTGGGATTACAGGCACATGCCACCATGCCCGGGTAATTTTTGTGTTTTTAGTAGAGATGGGGTTTCACCTTGTTGGCCTGGCTAGTCTCGAACTCCTGACTCAGGTGATCCACCCCCCTCAGCCTCCCAAAGTGCTGGGATTACAGGCGTGAGCCACCATGCCTGGCCCGCCTCTTTTTTATCTTCTGTTAGTTTATCCAAGTTGGTCTGAAGAAGTTGATCGTTTACATTTCCTTGACATGGAGAACTTTAATTGGGAAAGGGAGCCAAAAAACTTTCCTAAACAATGACCATTTCATTTCACTAGTACCCAAAATGCGGTTTTTGTTCTTTTTGGCTAATATGCCATTATGTCAACAATTCTAGCCGACAGAAGGGCATTATGCTTAATAGTTTGTACAGTAAATTCTACCTTTTATCCAGCCAGTTTTGTTGAGCTGGCTTACTGTACTCTGACAATTCTGTCTCTCATGGTTTACCAGTGAATTGACTATTTTGCACCTGGGGCTCACCTTGGAGTAAAAACAGGTACAGATATGCCCCCAGCAGCTCTTGTTTTGGATATGGTGTTCCAGAGGCAGGAGAGAGTCCAGTCCGTTGTCTTCCTTGGCCTTCAGTTGGCAGAGGTAGAAAGCTATTTGGCTTTCTCCCCATTATAAGGACTAGAAGGTTCTAATAGTAAGAAGGGTTGGTTACATGATCTCCATGGGAATATGGACACATAGGAATGTAGGTAATTCCAAGGATACAATCTAAAGAAAGGAGTTCTGTGACAGCTCAGGAGAATTAGAAACAAAGATACAGAAGGAGCTGCTGGCAGTTCCCTCTGGATGCATCTGACCTTCAAAAAGGGCTAATAAAGGAAAGCGTGGAGAGGATGTGTTTGACGGACAGCTCACTGACAACAGTGCCGAACAGTGCCTTGATTTGGCTGTGTATTGATTTAGTTTCCCTTTTCTTTACCATTCCAGAATGTCATCTGAGCCTAGATGATCATTGTGTTTCAGAAATGAAAGATAGAGCAGCCATCGTCTTGTCTGCCCCTCTTATTGTAGTAGGATGCAGAGGCAAGGTGAATTGTCCAAGTTCACATTCCTGGTTATAACTAGTTATGTGGCACTCAGACCAAGTTCTCAGGTCTCCCCACTCCCATCCCAGGACTTCTTAAGCGGCACCATGCTGGCTTTTATAATTAAATATTCTTTTAGTTAGCGGCTGGTAAGACCCAGAGTTTAATTAAAGATTACTAATTGGTTCTGTTCTTATTCTCTACTGTAGATAAAGAAAATGTTGGGTAATTTAGTTGCCTTCTGCATGAGGCAGACGTAATGTGAAAGTTGATAGGTATTTTTATAATTCTTTCTTGGTATGTGTAACTCAAGGAGTATTCTCGTATCCTTAGAAACACAGTGAGTTAAGAAAGCAAACAAAAATAATTGCTCCTTTTTTCTTCAAGCAATACATGTTTGTTGCAAAAATTACAAAATATAGATACATAAAACGAATAAAAAAGAAAACAAAATACCACATCACAAATCATCACTTTCTAGACTTTGAAAAATTTCCAATATACTTTATATACCTATATATACAAATATATAGGTATATAATATATACTATGTATATACTATATATTTACAGTATATATAAATATATAACAGATATGTATTTAAATGCAAATAAAAATGGAAAATAATATATTGGAAATAATTTTTATGTCAATAAAATGTATTTCCATACCATCAATTTTCTTTTTTCTTTTTTTTTTTTTTTTGAGACAGAGTCTTACTCTGTTGCCCAGGATAGAGTGCAGTGGCACGATCTCGGCCTACTGCAACCTCCAACTCCCGGCTTCAAGTGATTCTCCTGCCTCACCCTCCCACATAGCTGGGACTACAGGTGTACGCCACCACTCCTGGCTAATTTTTGTATTTTCAGTAGAGATGAGGTTTCATCATGCTGCCCAGGCTGATCTCAAACTCCTGACCTCAAGTAATTCACCCACCTCAGCCTCCCGAAGTGACTAGTATTACAGGCATGAGCCACTGCACCTGGCCTATCAATTTTAATAAGTAGATATTTTATGTGAATGTAACATAAATTATCTACTTAGTATGTTATTGGAAATCTAGGTTTTTTTCCCCTACTATTACTGTATTTTGAACAATCTTAGTGAATATTCTCCCAACAAAATCTTTGCACATTCTCTTAATTATCACCTTAGGAGAAATTTATGGAAGTACATATCTTGAATCAAAGAATATGCATATAATTAAAATAGCAAAAATAAAAAAGTTAAAAAAAGGATATGCATATAATTAATAAGTCTAGCCTGATTGCCCTCCAGAAAGATAGACATTTATGTTCCCACTATCCAGTAAAATAAGGATGTTAACTACTGATTCTTACTGCCAAGGCTGAATGAGTTACCTGGGACTCTCTTCTCAAAGTGATTATAAAGCTGTGAGCATATTCTGACCCATAAGAGATTATAAGCAGAGTTATGTCAGAATCTTATCATAGTTACACAAGAGGGCCTAAGCATATAATATGCACCCTTTGCAATCAAACATAAGTGTTCCAGGGCCTGAGAGGTTTGTGCTAAATGTATGTTAGTCGGGCAATAGTTAAGCAACTAGTTTCTTTTCTTGACATCAGAAGTTAGAAATATTTTCTGAATCACATTTCAAGATGAGGTCTTTGTGTTCTGCTGCTTATGTTAATTCCAAAAGTAACTGTTTGGTGTTTTCTGTGTTCTAAGGACTTGACGTGTATTACCTGACTAAATATTTAGCACAAACCAGTGTGTTAAGTGTTGTTCCTTACATATTACAGACAAGAAATCTGAAGGACAAAGAGGTTAAAGTAACTTACCCATGGCCCCAGAGTTAGTATGTGGCATTGTAGAAGTTTGAAACCAGGTGTACTTCTTCGACATGGTCTGAGGCATTAAGTAATATCGCCTCATTCATAACCAGGCTTCTTATTATTTCAGATAATTTAACCTTTATTCATACTCACTGCACTTGTAAAACATGTAAGAAGGCAGCAAAGTGTAGCAATTTGGAGTGTAGACTTTGGATGTGTGCGGTGGCTCGTGCCTGTAACCCCAGCACTTTGGGAAGCTGAGGTGGGAAGATCACTTGAGCCCAGGAGTTTGAGACCAGACTGGGCAACATAGTGAGACTCTGTCTCTATTAAAATAAATGCAAAAATGAAAAAAGATTATTAAAAAAAATATATATAGCCTTCAGAGCCAGAAAAATCTGGATATGTTTGACAGTTTTTTTGTTGTTTTTTTTGGTTTTTTTTTTTTTGAAACAGGGTCTCACTCTGGAGTGGAGTGAGCCAGGATGGAGTGCAGTGGCACAATCACAGCTCACTGCAGCCTTGATCTCCCATTCTTAGGTGACCCCCTACCTTAGCCTCCCGAATAGCTGGGACTACAGGCACACACCATCACACCCTGCTAATTTTTGTAATTTTTGTAGAGATAGGGTTTTGCCATGTTGCCCAGGCTGGTCTCAAACTCCTAGGCTCAAGTGATCCACCTGCCTTGGCCCCTCAAAGTGCTGGGATTACAGGTGTGAGCCACCGTTCCCGGCCTGTTTGACATTTCAGTAGTTAAGTGTGATGCCTATTCTTGGTAAGCACAAATAATAGAGGGCATTATCATTATCATCTTACTTAACCTGATTATAATTATGACTTTAGTTAGATGTGGATTTTGAAAAAGTGTATTTTCGTTTGTTTCTAAAAATGTTTCAAATCTCCGTGTTATTTTTGGGTTTTGTCTTTTGCCTTCTCTGAATATAAGTTTGTAATTTTTCTGGATGTATAAAGTATAAGGGTGGCTTGGTAAATACAGGGACAGGTTAAATGTTGCTCCAGTGTATGGAGTAATACTTTTGCCTTCATTTGGTGTGGAAACTTCAAAATTATCATCTTTGTGACTAAGATTATATTGGATAAGGCCATAATACAGATGATTTCTTCATTTGGTTCCCTTTATTTAATTAGCTTCAAGTGCTATTCATGTGAGCTCAGTGATCCACATAGCCTGTTCTGAATCTGAAAATACTAGGTCAGTTGTTTTTTCATCCCTTGGAGGCTTATTGGGTTTTTGTTTTGTTTTCTGCTATGTGATGAGTGGTTTTTATTTTTGTATGCACATACAGATGTACCTACACATGCGCATACATACACTTATGATCAATGAGAATTTACCATTTTATTTATTCTGCAATACAGGTTTTTCTCAAGTTCTGCAATCCCAGAAACAAAATGTATTATTCCTAGGAGGTAGGAAGAAAAAAATGTACTATGAATCATGCATCACAAAAGAAATATCTGCCGAATATCTATCAATTGAGCCTTAAACCTTTGTTCTTAATCCTCAGAGGCCAGATGTGATAGAATCATTTTGGATGTCCATCTTCTATTTATTTCAAGTAGACTTCATGACTTTAAGACAGATTTCAAACTAGATGAATAATTAGACTAGGATGATTTCGTATTTTTCATTATTGCAGACAACATTAAAAAGTTTGCCCAGGTTCTATATTTAGGGCCTCTGGCCATTACCCTAAAAAACTGCTGTAAATTATAATGGTTCTTATTTTTTAGAAGTCAATGTCTAAACCTTAAGCCTATCAAGTGTTCTAGATTTTAGCCACAGCAGAATGCCTTAACTTGCATTTCCTGAAGGATTCTCATACCCAACATCAGGATTCTTTGTTATTCCAGCTGATTACACAATCGGGTCAGCTTGTTTTTCCTGCTGCATCTCTGTAAATGGGGCCTTTCCAGAAAATCGACAGCCAAGCCCTTCCTTTCTCTTCTGAGTGTCCTAACACAGTTTGTTCAAGCTGCTGGGTAAATAGATCAGTTCCTTGTCAGGGTCATGACAAAGGAGCTTCATATTATCTCACTTTAATAACAAGTTCTAAGACCTGAATTATTGTAGCACATGTTCTTACCTACTTGAGAAATGGAAGAGCCATTTATATGGAACATTTGGGATTCAAACACATTTCCTTTGGAGTCTCACAGTTTTTTAGGGAGTGGTCCAGAAAAAGTGGCATTTGCTCTGGTATCTCTGAGAGGTAACTTGGACCCTTTTTTCTGGAGTGAGAAGTGGACAGAAGTGGCCACCTGCTTCCAGAAGTATTTTTTACTGGATTGGCATCTTCAGACGGTGGTGGTGAATTCAGTCCTGGCTCTTACTTTTCAGTATCCTCGTACTTTTAGTGACCAGAACCTGGAGCTGGAACACCTGTCCTCACTGCTTCTTTGTGCATTTAGGAAAGTGTTCAGAGAATATATGGTGCATTTGTGCAGTAAATATAAATTTTAAGATACTTTTACATTATTCTCCCCAGAAAGTATCTGTTGGATCTAGATAGAAATCCATAGTTCAATTTCTAAAGCTGCTGTTTACTGATGGCGTTTGTCTTTTTTCTTTTCTAAAATAGCATATGATGATAATGGGTTCATATAATAATACACAAAGTTCTTCTGACTCTTGAGTAGTGCTCTCACCATGCTCTGCCCTTTACCAAGTCATCACACCAGGACCTTTACTTTTAGAGTTCCTGCTATGCTGGTCATAGAATCCAGTCTTCTGAAACTCTTTGTATCTTAGCCTTGGATGTAGCCAGAAGAAACCTCCAAAACCCCTTTTGGCAGTACTGAAGCAGCCCCAAAGCACTGAGCATGCCGAAAGGCTTGAAGATCCTGAGACTTACGGTCCCAGCACCTCTCCTATACATGGGAGCAGCGAGTGGCTGGCGATGACTCCAAGAGGCCAGCCTTTTCATGTGACAGAAGTGTGGGAGGAAGGACAGGAGACAGAGGACAGAACAAAAACAGCACAAGCAGAAGCAATAGGTTTGGGGCTAGTGCTGGTAAAGGAAGATAGACATGTAGGCATTACCTACCTCATAGTGAGCAGTAGAGAAAAGAGCCAGTGGGGAGAACAATGTTGGAGGTGGATGGTGGGGATTATGGAAATGATGGACAGTGGGCAGTGTGGGACAGCAGGTCCTGGGGAAGCAGAGGAGGCAACAGGTGGGGAAACAATGATAGTAAACCTGAACTTCAATGCAAGATTATTCAGATGACTACTTGAAGATGGGGTGGGAAAGACAATTAGCCATGTGGACCGTTATATAATGTCAGTGAAGGTTGGAGGTACAAGTTAGATGTTTATTGAAGGAGTGCATTCATATGGGCATATACCATTTCTGCTATGGGAGTGTGTGTGTGGTGGGGATGTACATATAGAAATGTGTGCATAAAGAAACCTTTATCCTTTCTTTATGTGTAAAGCACACAGGCCGGGCACTGTGGCTCAAGTCTAATCCCAGCACTTCAGGAGGCCAAGGCTGGCAGATTGCTTGAGGCCAGGAGTTTGAGACCTACTAAAAATATAAAACCAATTAGCAGGGTGTGGTGAGACACACCAGTAATCCCAGCTACTGGGGAGGCTGAGGTGATAGGATCTCCTGAGCCCCAGGAGTTTGAGGATGCAGTGAGCCAAGATCATGCCACTGTACTGTAGCCTGGGCAACAGAGCGTGACTCTGTCTCAAAAAAAAAAGGGAGGAAGGGAAGGGAGGGGGAAGGGAAGAGAGGGGAAGGGGGAAGGGGAGCCGGGAAGGGGAGAGGGAAGGGGAGCTGGGAAGGGGAGAGGGAAGGGGAGCCGGGAAGGGGAGAGGGAAGGGGAGAGGGAAGGGGAGCCGGGAAGGGGAGAGGGAAGGGGAGAGGGAAGGGGAGGAGGAAGGGGAGGAGGAAGGGGAGGGAAGGGGAGGAAGGAGGAAGGAAAGAGAAGAGGAGAAGGGAAGGGAAAAGGGGGAAGGGAAGGGAAAGGGGGAAGGGAAGGGAAAGAGGGAAGGGAAGGGAAAGGGGGAAGGGAAGGGAAGCAGGGAAGGAAGGAGGAAGGGAAGCTTTGAAAGCAGCACGTGCAAAGCTGATAGGTCTTGTGGCTGATTGGCTTTTCTATCCACAACAACCAAGGAATAGTGTTGGATTCCATGGGATTCTGAAAGTAAAGTACCTGGTGTGATAACTTGGTAAAGGGCAGAGCATGGTGAGATACCAGTCAAGAACCAGATTATCCTGGCTGAGCCAAGGCTCAGACTCTACAAGGCATATCTGTGATCAATGTAGGCAGGGACAGATGAGAGGCAAAACAGAGATGAATTATGCCTCCTGGGTCTGCAGAACTCAGTCCTGTGGTTCCCAGGAGTACCTCTGTCCTGAGGTGCAGTCCATCTGACAGTGCCAACAAGCACAGATGGAACAGCCGGGTGGAGGATTCATGGCTGGCATTTGTTCTGCACAGGGCTCTCTCTGCGTCTGCCGCATGTCACAGCTGGTGATGGTGGTGACCTGGTTACAGACAAGGAAGAGCTCTGTATGTCTGAAAAAATTTTCCAATTAGTATTTAAAATTTTTAAGTCTAAAATATTTTAAAGCTCTCAAACTCCAAAATGATTCATTCCCTAAATATTTCAAACAGGCATTGTACTTTGCATTTGAACAGTATTTTTACTGTCCACAATGTGTCGACAGACATTAGCCCTTGTGATTTTCACACCCTCCACAGGGTCTCACTCTGTTGCCCAGGCTGAAGTGCAGTGGCACCATCATGGCTCACTGCAGCCTCAAACTCTTGGGTTCAAGCTATCCTCCCACATCAGCCTCTGGCGTAGCTAGGAACTACGGGTGTGTGCCACCACTCCTGGCTAATTTTTAAATTTTTTGTAGAGATGAGGTTGTCACTCTGTTGCCCAGGCTGGTCTCAAACTCCTGGCCTCAAGTGATCCCCTCACCTCTGCCTCTGAAAGCACTGGGATTAGAGGAGTGTGCCACTGCCCCCAGCCAGTTTTGTGTTTTCAATTGATCTCAATTTTACAGAATTTGAGACAGAGATTAAGCACCTGTCTAAAGTCACCCAGCTGAGGTGGCAGAGAAGGAGGAGGTACCTGGATGTCCCAATTTCAAGGTCTTGCCATGACATTGTAGGACAGTTATCCCACTGCTTTTACATGTGGTAGCTTATGGCCATGAAAGAGCAAGTGTGGAAAATACCCAGGAAGAGGAGCAATGTATTCTTCAGTGTTTTCACTGGACTCTTCTCTACTAAGATACCTGCTTTTTTGTTTTTTTTTTTTCTTTTAGACAGGGTCTCACTGTGTCATTGTCAAAGCTGGAGTGCAGTGGTGTGATCATGGCTCACTGCAACCTTGACCTCCTAGGCTCATGTGGACCTCTCACCTCCGCCTCCCAAGTAGCTGGACTACAGGCACATGCCACCACGTCTGACTAATTTTTCTTATTATTATTTGTAGAGACTGGGTCTCCCCATGTTACCCAGGCTGGTCTTGAACTCCTGGGCTCTAGTGATCCTCCCATCTTAGCCTCTCAAAGTGCCAGGATTACAGTCGTGAGCCACTGCACTCAGCTGATACCTGCTTTTTATCCTTCACATAAGCATCCTTTGTAGGCAATTTTGATGTTTAGTCTCAAAGTAAAACAAAGTAAATGTGGGTTTTGTTTTGCCTTTCCTCAGTGTATCTGAAATTTCTCATTCTCTCTTTCTCCTGAATTTCTTTCTCTCATTCTCTCAGAGATTTTAGTTCTGCCACAGTTCTGAGTATAATTGCAGATACATTTGTGTCTCCTGTCTTTCTTTCTTTGTCAAGAATCAGAGATTCTGAGATCTCACTGATGACAAAGAACAGAGAGAAAAGATACTTTTAAGAAATCAATTAAAATATAACTTGGAAATCGAAGGAGAATCCTGAAGGGTGAATCAATGGAATCACAAACTCCTTCTTTAGCATTAGGGGAATTTAGTCCTGTATCTTTATACTCCCACCCTGATGGCATACCTATTATGCCCTGCAGCTGTGAGCAAAAGCAGAGTAGTGATTACATATACTACAAAGCTGATTGTTTAAGTTTGGAGGTTGCCAGAAGAGGTATCTTAAATGCTTCTTATTATTGACCAAAATGTGGTGACTTGGTTGAGGCTGCACGGATGACCTCATCCCATTACATTTCAAGGCAACTGTGCTAATGAGAGCCAGGCTGCTATTCCCTAGTGATAGTCCATTTTCACATCTCATTCATAATTGAAGTGAGTGAGAGTAATTTTTTGCCCATTATAGGAGGTGGTTACATCAGTTCTCCAGTGGCATACCAAAGCTCTCAAATTGTTGCAACTTAACAACTGTAACCTAGTATCATAAGATCTATGTTACTCTGTAAAGTGCAAATTCTAGAAGGGAGGAAAGGGGAGGGATGTGCTAAACTCTAGTCCAGGAAAGTGAATTTGAGAAATATTGCTGCCTTCTGATCTGGAACAGTGTACTCAAAGCATCTGCAGTCACCTAATCAAACTTGATTATAATACAACTTGATTATAATATTACTCTTGCACTTCCACATCCTTAAGTGTCTTGTGTGTGTGTCTCCTCTGGAGGAGAGAAAGCATTTAAAGGCAAAGCTCTCGGTCCGATAGTCTCCTTTGATGGTATAGACTATATTGAAAAAGTGAGCCTGGTTTTTACAATATCTTTGGCATGAAATCTGACATGAATTATTATTTTCATTTGTACAGGTGGTTCCAGGAAAGAAATCACTGAACACTGGGAATGGCTTGAGCAAAATCTCTTGCAGACACTCTCCATCTTTGAAAATGAGAATGATATCACCACATTTGTGAGAGGAAAAATACAGGTAGTGGGATAAAAGAAAAACCTTTTTAATTGGAAATAATTTCAAATTTACAGAAATGTTGTAAAAATAAGGATTGAATAAAACATACCTGTATACCCTTTACCCAAATGCACCTGTTAACATTTTACTCCATTTGCTTTCTCATGTGTGTGTTCGCCTCCTCTCCTGAATATTTCAGTGTGTATTTTCTAAGAATAGGGCTATTCTTTTTTTTTTTTTTTATTGATACATGGTATTTTACATATTTCTGGGATACATGTGAGTGTTTTTTACATCATAGAATGTGGAATGATCAAGTCAAGGTATTTGGGGTAGTCATCATATGGAGTATGTATTATTTCTATGTGTTGGTAACATTTCAAGTCCTCTCTTCTAGCTACTTTGAAATAGACAATATATTGTTGCTGACTATAGTCACCTAGTCGCTATGGAGCGTGCGAACTTATTTCTTCTAACTGTAAGTTTGTACCATTCACCAGCCTCTCTTTGTTCCCCGTCCCACCTTCACAACTTTCCGAACCTCTGGAATCTATCATTCTACTCTGTCTCCATGTGACCAGGTTTTTAAGCTCCTACATGTGAATGAGAACATGCAGGATATTCTATTAAATAACAACACTACATTTATTACCTGCAATATTTAACATTATGTGTAAGTTTAACATTAATACTAGAATATTTGACACATATTCTAATTTCATTAACTGGCCCACTTAATGCCCTTTATAGCGTTCCCCACCCCCACTCCAATACAGGTAATTATCTAGGAAAACATTGTATTTAGTTTTCATGTCTTTAGTGTCCTTCAGCCTGGAACATTTCCATAGCCTTCCCTTGTCTTCTATGACATTGAGGTTTTTAAAGTATACAATTCTGGTTTTTACTAGAATGATTTCATTTTGCGTTTCGTCAGATATTATGAATCGATTCAGTTGTTGCATTCCTGGATGGAATACTGCATAGGTGATCCTGTGTCCTTCTCAAGGTATTGTTTCTTGAGGCACATGACACTCATTTGCCCCTCGTTGGCGTTATGAGCCCAAGATGTTATATCCAATTTCTCCATTGTAGAGCTACTAATTTTGCCTTTGCAAATTATAAACAGTTTCCTGTAAGAAAACATTTTCAGGCCACACAAATATATCACTCCTTGTCAAAATTTCTGTCTTGATTTAGGATCGATCCATTGATGATTTTTCATCTGAACCAGTCTTTACTGTGACAGTTTACAAGATGGTGGTTTTATAAAATAATGCTTGTCCAATTCCAGGCCTCTCCCACATTTACCATTTGGCAACTATTATTCTACTCTAAGCAAGAGCCTTCCCTCCATTTATTTATTATTCATTGATTATTGATATGGACTCATGGATTCCTGTATTTTCCAGTTGTTTGTGTTTCATTACTGGACTTAATTATTTTGGTGCTCACACTGTCCCAGATTTGGAGGGAGCCCCTACAAATTGCCTCCTTTGTCCTTGTCATAGTCTCCTTTATTTATTTATTTATTTATTGAGACAGAGTTTCGCTCTTGTTGCCCAGGCCAGAGTGCAGTGGTGTGATCTCTGCCCACTGCAACCTCTGCCTCCTGGGTTCAAGCGATTCTCCTGCCTCAGGAGGTCAAGACTGCAATGAGCCATGATTGCACGACTGCACTCCAGCCTGGGCGACGGAGTGACACTCTGTCTCAAAAAAAAGAAAAAAAGGGCTATAGGAAGAAACTAAAGCTTAGAAGTGACAATAGCCAGGAGAAACAAGTAAAACAAACAAAAACCAATTATGTCAAACAGCCATTTTCCTTTTTGTTTGTATTACACCAAAAATGTCATTTAATTCCCCTGAAACCAATTATGAGGAGGAATTTGCTATTAATGCAGTTATGTGTGAAAGAATGTCATTCATGTGCAAATGAATGGTTTAAGCTTTCACATATTGTCCAATAATCAAGGGAACCAACAAAGTTATTTGTTTTGAAACCTAATTAACTTTTATAAATTATAAATGTAATAGTTAACTACAGATGCAACCATAATCCAAACACCTTATGTAGCATTTTGTGTATTTCTTACCAGACCTCCTTTTTCTTAACTATTTATTTTTTTTTATTAGAGACAGAGACTCACTACATTGCCCAGACTGGTCTTGAACTCCTAGGCTCAAGCAATCCACCCACTTCAGCTTCCCAAAGTGCTGGAAGTACAGGCCTGAGACACCATGCCTGGTCTCCCCACTTCTAATATGCATATTGTCATAATAGTAGTCTCATGTACATATAATTTTGTTCTCGTCTTTTTTTCTTGACCAGTATCTACAATATTGTTATATAATTTTTAGTTATTATTCCATAATTGACTTTACCATTTCTGTCTTTCTAGAAGTCACCTTAGCTTCTAGACTAGTGGATGGCAGGTACAAATAAAAATCCAGTTAATACTTTTGTTCAAACAGTATAACTTTACCCACAGGCTGTGTTTTTCCCCCTTTGGGATAGATTATAAAATTTGGATGAATGGGTTAAGTAGTTTACGTATCTTTAATAGACCTTAGTAGATATTGTCAGTTAGAGTCTCTGTGTGATTACCACATTGCTTGCTTTCAGCATTTTGGTTGTTTAAATTGTTTTTCAAAAATAAATAGGTAGAAGTTAAAGCCTTAATGTTTTAGTTTTGTCTTTTGTTATTATGGGGATGAATATTTTTTCATGTCTGCTAAGATAAATTTCTCCTTTTTATAAATTACCTGTCAATGTTCTTTTGCATATTTAAATTTATATTGAACATCTGATATAATAGGATTTTCCAAAGTCATGAGAAGCTGTTGCCTAGAACTGGAATGACCTATTTTATATTATGTGAAACCTGTAGAAAAACCTGTAGAACCTGGGAAGGAGCTATTCTATCCCTGTATTCCATAATCTAGTCTACCTGGCTAAAAAATTATAGCCAACTAAGAAAGGGTTCTACATTCTGGATTATTTCCTTTCTTAGTGTTGAGAAAGTTGGTATTTTAGCTTTATGGAGACTGTTAGCCTTACTGTTGAAGTGAGCTGGCAAAGCCTTGTCTGTTGATACTAGTATATTAGACCCTAGAGTGTTTCTGAGTGATGGTTCTTGACTGTATTTACTCTCATATATAAAAGCATTTTCTCTTTAAAATTTCAGTGAGCAGGCCAGGTGCTGTGGCTCACGTCTGTAATCCCAGCACTTTGGGAGGCTGAGGCAGGCAGATCACCTGAGGTCAGGAGTTCAAGACCAGCCTGACCAACATGCAGAAATCAAAAATACAAAAAAATTAGCCAGGCGTGGTGGTGCATGCCTGTAATCCCAGCTACTCGGGAAGCTGAGGCAGGAGAATCGCTTGAACCCAGGAGGCAGAGGTTGCAGTGAGCTGAGATCGAGCTATTGCACTCCAGCCTGGGCAACAAGAGCAAAACTCCATCTCAATAAATAAATAAATAAATAAATAAATAAATAAATAAATTCAGTGAGCATTCTAGAAATGTGGTATTTAATAGATCTTTAGATAGCATAGTTCTGCTCATGGTTTGTTATATGTCACTCATGCTCACATTCTCCTCATTTTGACTTTAGATAAGAGTGCTACTACAGTGACCCAGGAGAATAGCATGTTAGCCCACTTGAGGGTCTCCAGGCTTCTCTAAGTTGTTAGCCTTTGGTGATTCCCTGGAGGCCCAGCTGCTGCTTTCTGTTAGCGGGTTCTCATTCAGTTATTTTTATGTACTCATTCATTTATTTAATCTTTCATTCATATTTTTTGATCCTTCTCTAAAGGCACTGACAACTTTGAAATGTCACATAGGCCACAGGTGTATTTGCCAACTGCGAAAGGCATTTTTCATCCCTTTTCCCTTCTGAATTGACTTCTCCTTCCCACCCACAGGTCCCATGCCATCATGCTGCCTTCAGTTGTCTGAAGTTCTTAAAGTAACACTACCAGTGCCTGTTTGTCCCTAGAATAGCCTGGGTCCAAAATTGAGCTCCCTCCTGGCCTTCATTGAGCTTAATGTCTTTGTTCTCTTGGTGGAGTGATATCAGTGGTAAATAGAGGAAAATATCCTTATGTTAGATATTTTTCCAGGGAAGCACATTGCTACTTCTATTGCTATCCATAATGCCCTCCAGTATGACAGAGGAATAGAAGTTAGCAACTTGGTACCTAATTTCTCAGGCATTGCTAACTCTAAAACAATTGTAGATTTAGAAATCTGCAACTCTGGATTATACAATAAAGACTAAGATATGGCCCCTTAAGATATCTTTTAATTTGGAAAAACAACAACATGGATTCATTTAGTAATATTGAACATATTTTAGGTGCTAGATATTGGTGATTAAAATGTTCGAGACATTCTTTTTATCTTTGGAATTCATAGTTAGTGGTAGAAGGACATATAAACATGCTATTTTCCGCCAGCATGTAAATTAAGACAACGTAGATGTGAGAATGCTTACAACCCATTTGGAATTAGGCTGGTTTCACAGGGAAGGTGGTATTTATGCTGGACCTGGAAAGGTTGACTTGGGAAGATTGAGAGCAGATTTTATGGGCTAAGATTCAGTGCAGATTTCTTTTCTCTTTCACTGAGAGCCTGTGGAAGATTTTAAGGCGGGAATGCTATAGTCAGATCTCTGTGTCAGAAAGTGGCCATATGAAGTAAATTGGAGTGTGGAGAGTGTTGTCAGGATGCCATTTGAGAAGCTATTATATAGTAATTCCTGGACTGTATAGAGGGACTTTGGGATGGTTTTGCTAGAAGAATAGGATGAAGACTTGTCTTGGGGCTGTGCTTGCATTGTAAGCCCACCATTTGCTGTTATGATTATTGTTTACATGCTTACTTTTAACTAGAATTGGACAGTGACAGAGATTATAGAAGACTGAAGCCCTTTCTCTTGCCATCCACTCAGCAGCATCACAACTACCAGCAACAGGGCGAAAGGTCTCCAGTGGAAATAAGACTCAGGAAATGATTTCAATACATAATGCAGAGAGAATCAACATTACTTCATGTGGGGGAAAAAGAATGATAGTTGAGAAAAGGCTCACAAGAGACTTTGGGATTTGGTGGGATTCACGAAACAGAACAGTCCGATTCCAGATTTTAGGCATGTAGAATGGGAGGGCCATAGGCAAAAAGGTGGGAACATGCAGAAATGACATGTTCAGGCCCCAAGGGTGCCTCAGGCTGGCTGGAGCACAGTTACTAATGGGACATTTGGGTGGGATGTAGTCCAATGAGAAAAAGTTGCAGCATTTGTTGGATCCAAAAATGTACATGGGTCTAGGCTACTCTGGGCACACTGCCTGTGGGTTACCCTGCTTCACAAGGAGCAGCCAATCTGCAATAAAAATAAAAATTAAAACATTAAAACAAAGTGTACATGATCTAGATTTGTGGACTTTATACTGGTGGTGGTTAGAAACCGCTAAGGATTTTGGTAAGAATTTTGTGGTCAAATCCATTTTAGGAAGACAAGTTTTTAGGGAGCATCAAGGATGCACTAGAAGCTTTAAGAGCCCAAAAAGCAGGAATTCTAGGTATGAGGAGGCAGTTGCAATTTTCTATCCTTGGGCTACAGAGGACTCAGTCATGTCAATGAGAATCTGAGAAGTTGGCCAAGGCTACACAGATACACAGTGATGCGGTGGGGGCACGAACCCAAGACTTGCATGCTCTAAAGGTCATGCATTTTCAGTTCTACCTTGAGATCAGAGAAAATGAAGATGAGGCGGAAGGGATTTGAGGATTACAAAGTCAAAGGTGGAATTCAAGGGAGCATTTTCCATCCAGATATATGTAGAAGCCAATTTTCAGGGAATTACAGAGGAACTGGGTAACAATGAAATGGCTTCTCAAGTTATTATAATGATTGAATGGTAGATTAACCTGGTCACTTGCTATGCAGATGTTTCATTTCCTGTCTAACTGTCCAAAAATCCTGCATCTAATATTATTTTTGCTCTCATATCTACCCCTTTTCTGCTCAGATGGTTACTTGTTTTTCCCTGTAGGCTCCCCAGTGTTATTTATGGCCCTGAGACAGTGAGTGTGGAGCTGAGTGTCAGTTAGTGACATGTGTTTGGTCTTTCTTTCCTCACTGGCTCATTCATGATGAATTTTTATTAATCTTGGAGAAAGGCAGAAGTTGACTTTTGAGACAACTCTACCATAATAAGCTTAGTGAAAACACTAGGACTAGCAAAATCTTTGTATTTCTTCATTTGTAGAGTAAAACTATAGGCTTCATTCCTAGTAAACTTAACAAAATAAAATTAGCGCCAATAAAAATATAATAAAATCTATATTATGTGAAAATATTTTAGTACACAAATACTACTCATTAATTGCCTTAGAATTTGGGGGTTGCCATTGAAGAGCATTCCTCAATTTTTTTTTTTAATTCTAGCCTTAGAAATTTTTTCTTCTGGAATATGTACATCTCTAGTTGTATTAATACCAGTTGTGTGCTTTGTGTTTTATTCCTTATTAGGGCATCATTGCAGAATACAACAAAATCAATGATGTAAAGGAAGATGATGACACGGAGAAGTTTAAAGAAGCCATTGTGAAATTTCATAGGCTGTTTGGGATGCCGGAGGAAGAGAAACTCGTCAACTATTACTCTTGCAGCTATTGGAAGGGGAAGGTCCCCCGTCAGGGTTGGATGTACCTCAGCATTAACCACCTTTGCTTTTATTCTTTTCTTATGGGAAGGGAAGGTAAGTCATCTAAAATTTCAGTAGGAAACTTTGGAAAGTTTACCGAGGTTTGCCCTGAACTCATAAACCACATCAAAATATCAGAAATAAATCTGTAGTTATAAGTAAGGCAATACTAATTTTTTTTACTACTGAAGTGAATTTAATTATTTTTCAGTTCAAAATGGTCACTAAGTAATAAAGATTCACTAAAGGTGTAATTAATTCAGTAGACATGGATTAAATCTATAATTCTGACCTCAGAATTCACATGGCCCAGATTTACCTCTTAAAATGAACAAGCAAAACAAATATGGTTTTATAAACTCAAAGGAGTTAAGTGGGATGGGGAAGTAGGGTTGTGAGACTGCAATATCTTGAAAGAGTTTTCAGGAATCAGATGTTGACCCAGGCTTATTCCTTGTGCTCAGCAAAACTGGTCATCCGGTGGGTAGACATCACTCAGCTCGAGAAGAATGCCACCCTGCTTCTGCCTGATGTGATCAAAGTGAGCACACGGTCCAGTGAGCATTTCTTCTCTGTATTCCTCAACATCAACGAGACCTTCAAGTTAATGGAGCAGCTTGCCAACATAGCCATGAGGCAACTCTTAGACAATGAGGGATTTGAACAAGATAGATCCCTGCCCAAACTCAAAAGGAAATCTCCTAAAAAAGTGTCTGCTCTAAAACGGTGGGTGATAGAGACCTTTAGAAATGAGAAACTCACTCATTCATGTATTCAGTGTAACCTTTTCTGACCATCTTCAAGGGTTCTGAACACTCTTCTGTGTGTAGATACAAAACTAAAAAAGACTAGCTGAGGTGCTACCAGTTCAGAAAGTGAGACAGACATGACCTGCTCCAACACAAGGCAGCAGGCACTCTTCTGGTCCTGTGAACACAGTGCTGTGGGTGCACACATGGGGAGTGGTAGCCTCAGCCCAGATGGGGAAGAGTGGGTAAGAAAGGCCTCTCAGTGGAGGCTGCTTTGAGCTGGGCTCTGAAGAGGTGATAGAAGTTACCTGTGCAGGTACATATCCATGCCTGGATTTTTCAGGCAGAGGGAAGATGACGATGGGGGAAACACAAGGGAAAACACAGAGAGAAGTAACTTTGTCACATGGCTAGTAGGTGGCAGGGCATGGGATGAGGAGAGGCTGCAGAGAAGCCTCAACATCTGAATGTGAGAGCAGAGCTAGAGAGAGGGTGATGGAAAGTTGATGCCCCATGTACCTGGAATTACCCTTCATCAACACAGGGAATGAGAGAAGGAAAAGCATGTCCAAGGGATACGATAGCTCAGTTTTGATTATGTTGAATTGAGGTGCCTGTAGCTCATCTAATTAGAGATCAATCCAGTAAGATATACAAAATTGGAAATCATTGATGTGCATTTGGTAGTTGAAATCTGACCAGAGGTCTTTGTAATTAAGATGTCCTTGGTGATTTGAGACATGTTCAAAAGAGCAGTGTAAGACAGATGCTGCTACTGCAGTGGATCAAATAAAAAATAAAAGACAAGGAAAGGGAACTAGGCAAATACAGACTTCATTTTCAAGAAATTCAGTGGTAAAGGAGGGGAGGATTGCTTTTTTTTAAAAAAAAATGAAAAAGATTTGGACATAGTATCAAATGAAGGAGGCAGATGGGAAGAGTATTTTGGTGAGGGTAGGTGTGGGGACAGGAAGGGACATAAAGTTGTAAGAAAATTGATAATTTAAAAAGTGATATTTTGTAGAGAAAGCATGGAAAGGATGCTTGTGTGTCCTGATATAATACCTCTTCCTTTGGAACGGAGAGGAAGCAAGAGTAGTTGAGGATGGAGGTGACTTTGGAGACAGAAGGGAAGGAATTGGAGGGAGCTTCTGCATCATGGCCCTTTGTTCTATGAAGTCAGAAACTAGACCATCAAGAGGCTGATGTCAGGTAGAAGCTTGAGGGGAGAGGTTTAAACAACTGACATGATGAGCAAAAACAAAGAACTCATTAGAGAAAAGATAGTAGTTAACCGAAGACCCAACTAAGGTCAGAAGCCATAGTTGCCGAAGGTGAGTTGTTTCTGTGTCGTTTCCTGCAGTTCTGTTGTCGATTTGGGGTGGACACTGAGGCCCAGTGGATTCATATGGCTGGTTTGCATTCTCATTAGGTCTTAAAAGATAAGGCCCCCACTAAAGTGGCTTGGATAAGAGTAAATGCAGTGACCTCTTTAGAGTGTATTGCATTTCTTTAGAAAGAGGAGGAGTTTCCTGTTCAGGCTTATTTTTGCTATGTTTCTTTAACATTTACAGACATTGATTGTAAGTGACTATGCAAGGGACTGAAATATAGTAAGATAATTTTATTATGCTTTTGGGTCATTAGCTTGGGGTTAACTTCAATATAAAGAAAGCTGAGAAGAGGGGGGGATGAGTCTAGCAAGATTGAGGAGGGGAAAAATGGGCTGGGGGATCTTCTGCTGCTGCATAATTTAGAAGGTGTGGAAACATTTTTCTTATGTGAATTATAATTATTGCTTTCCAGTGATCTTGATGCCAGGGCAAAGAGTGAGAGATACCGTGCACTTTTCCGGCTGCCCAAAGATGAAAAATTAGATGGCCACACAGACTGCACCCTCTGGACTCCATTTAATAAAATGCACATTTTGGGGCAGATGTTTGTGTCCACAAATTACATCTGTTTTACCAGCAAGGAGGAGAACTTATGTAGCCTCATTATCCCGCTCCGTGAGGTAAGTATCTGATAAAAATTGATATTTTAAGTTTCATTTGCAATACTTCTGTGAGTGAACCAGGAATAATTCTTTTACCAACAATTGGTTGGCTTTTGACAGAGGTGAATGTTCATGTGTCTTTGGTGGCACCTGCACTCTTTCATTTGTTGTCACTGCTGTGACTCTGGGACCTGTGAGATCTCTTCTTCCAGAAGCTGCATGGGGTTTTTTAATGTAGGTTTTGTTTTTATTTTATATTATTAGAGACAGTCTCACTCTGTCACCCAGACTGGAGTGCAGTGGCATGATCTCAGCTCACTGCAACCTCCACCCCCCAGGTTCAAGCGATTCTCCTGCCTCAGCCTCCTGAGTAACTAACTAATTTTTGTATTTTTAGGACAGACGGAGTTTCACCATGTTGGGCAGGCTGGCCTCAAACTCCTGGCCTCAGGTGATCCACCCACCTTGGCCTCCCAAAGTGCTGGGATTACAGACATGAGCCACTGTGCCCGGCCTAAATGTAGGTTTTATTACAATTCAGGCTTGACAAGGCCAGGAATCAGGGGATGAGTGCTATTGAAATAGCTTGTTTTATGCACAGATCCTGAGAGGCAAGGGCATGCCACACTATGTGCTGGGCCACATGTGGAAGCACCATGGTCAGAGGAGGCAGGAGGGAAAGAAAATGTGGGCAAGATCCTTTATGTGATTTCAAGGGAAGAAATGGGCTACATCGAGTAAACAGGTTTAGGCTTGGATAGTTGGAACAATTTCGGTGGGCTCTGGGGCATAGGGGTCGTCCCTAGTTGTCCCTGGGTTAAAAAGGGCAGGGAAATAGTAGTGTTGAGTGTGAGCATTCAATAAAGGAAGTGGTTGAGGTGTGGGCTGCAGATTGGTTGATTTGCTTTGAAAGCAATTTTCTAGAAATTGGCTAGCCCTGGGAAGGGTAATCCCTCCAGGGTCAGCAAGGCCCCCAAGATGTCAAAGCATCAAATACGGAAACTAGGAAACGTGTTTATTTTACCTGGCTCACGGTCTGAGGGCACCCTGGTCTAAAGGAGACAGTCTAGGTATGAGTGAGAAAGCCACGTGTTTGTTCAGCTCTGCTCCGCTGATTTCCTGTGTTAGAACCATCGTGCTGCTGCTCACAATGGTAGATTCCTGAGTCCATCCCAGATCTTCTGAATCTGTATCTCTGCAAGTTTTAGATCTCTGTTTTAATAAATTTACAGGCCAATTCTTATGCACAGTAAAGTCTAAGAAACATTATTATCGTTCTGGGGTGGAGGTGGGTTCCATCCTAACTCCAGGATGATAGCTTACTCTGGTACTTGTCTGGAAGCTTTGCCTTGAGGCTTGGAGTTGACAAAGACCCCAGGTTAGGATGTCAGAGAAAGGGCAATGCAGGGGCCAGCAGCCCTGCAGTTTCTAACCTGAACTCTTCCAACCTACCCTGGTCCTTTCTAGAAGCTAAGGTGGCCAGAGGCTTTGGGTATTTGATCAGGATTGTCCCCTTGCTAACATCCCTTTAGCAAAGGATTCAGGTTTCTCTCTGCCTTCTTTTTCTTTTTCTTTTTTTAATTAGGCATAGTTTCTTCTTTTCTTGTTTTAAGAGTAATATGTCTTTATCCCAGAATTTGTAAAAGTACAGACAAATAAAGAGAAAAGTCCCCCCTAGTTCCACTGTTCAGAGAGGACTACTGTTAACATTCTATTGTACAGCTTTCTAGTTTTTTCTCTGCATTGCTGTGTATATGTCATTTATATAATTTAGATGTAAAACACTTTATAGGGAATTTTTATTTTTACTTATTTCCTTTAACATTGAGTATATCTTAAAGTGTCCTTCAAATCATTAAATATTCTTCTATAGGCCAGGTGTGGTGGCTCACACCTATAATCCCAGAACTTTGGGAAGCTGGGGCAGGAGGATTGCTTCAGGCCAGGAGTTCAAAGACCAGCCTAGGCAACATAGCAAGGCCCCATCTCTACAAAAAATTAAAAATTTAAAAAAATTAGCTGGGGGCCGGGCACGGTGGCTCACGCTTGTAATCCCAGCACTTTGGGAGGCTGAGGCGGGCGGATCACAAGGTCAGGAGATCGAGACCACGGTGAAACCCCATCTCTACTAAAAATACAAAAAATTAGCCGGGCATGGTGGCGGGCGCCTGTAGTCCCAGCTACTCGGAGAGGCTGAGGCAGGAGAATGGCGTGAACCCAGGAGGCGGAGCTTGCAGTGAGCCGAGATCGCGCCACTGCACTCCAGCCTGGATGACAGAGCGCTCCGTCTCAAAAAAAAAAAAAAAAAATTAGCTGGGGATGGTGATGTGCTCCTGTAGTCCTAGCTACTTGGGAGGCTAAAGTGGGAGGATCACTTGAGCCCAGGAGTTTGAGATCACAGTGAGCTATGATCGAACCACTGCACTCCAGCTTGGGTGACAGAGCAAGACCTTATCTCTAAAAATAAAAAGATTTAAAAATATAGATATATATATATTTTTTTCTACAATGTAATTTTTTTTTTAAGAGATAGGGGCCTTGGTCTATTGCACAGAGTAGACATGAACTCCTAGGCTCAAATGAGCCTCCTGCCTTAGTCCCATGAGTAGCTGAGATTACAGGCATACACCATCACATCCATATCACAATTAAATTTTAAATCCTGCAGTTTATTCCATAAAGTATATACATAATTTATTCATTCAGTTACCTATGGTTGGACCTTTCCGTTGCTTCTAGTTTTCTCTCAAATGCATGTATAATTTTCTTTAAGTTATAAATTGCAAACAGAAGTCGAACTGTGAATCAAAAAGAATGAAAAATGTTAGGCAACTGACAAATCTAGCTCTCCTTGTCATAGGGTCAACTAATTGTAGTTATAACACATTTTAAGGCCAAGATATGTTGTGGGTAAATTCTGACAGAAATAATGTAACAGTTTTACATTTGACTGTGAAATGTATTTTGTAAGTTTTTCCACCAAATTTACCTTCTTAGTAGTTTTTGCTATAGGATGTTACTAAACATAATTTTCTTCACCAAATCTGAATGTAATTTTCTTCATCAAGTGCTACTCAAATGTAGTAAAGCAGCATTACCTGTACCAGCTAGGGAAACCAATTCTGGGATTCAGAATACCATGAATGTGCTATTTATGACCTGAATGAGTCATCACTCTCAGTTTATCCAGAGGGAAATGAGGAGCAGAGAGGGTCTGGAAGCCTCTATCAAGACATCTGCTGTCCTGCTGGTCCTTCTGGTCTCCACCTCCCGGGTGTTAGAGCCAGCTAGCTCTGTTTACATTTTAGTGCGATTTAGAATACACTGTTGAGATCTTGGAGGAATTGAGAGAATGGTGATTAATATTCTCAACCTCTCTTCTGCTTGCTAGTTTTCTCTAGTAGAGCAGAGATAATAATAAATATGACTATATTTCGGGGTGAATCAGAAGAGAGGCAGTCTGCAGAGGTAGCATTTAGAAATCAAGCTTGTTGTGGTTGGAAGGCGCAGCTTTAAAGAAGCACTTAGTGAGACGGCAGTGCCTTTTCTTTGAACTGATGACTCTGTGAAGTATTAATGGTAGAGCCCCACCCCAACTAATGGAAGAAGCAAAAGACTTAATGTAATTTTTATTACCTTTAGGTAACAATAATGTCAGAAGAGCAATGGGGGCACCTCCACCATCCATGTGGGGTCTGAATGGAGGGTGCCCTCCACGTGAGCTGGGTACCTTTCATAACCGAGTCAGGCTGCTTGACATCCCTGGGAACATTACATCCTACACGGAATGCCCACTTTTAAGATTGTATAGACCAAGAATTGTTGTTTCACTTAATTTGTTTAAATAAATAAGCTGAAATATTGACTGGAGGTTTTTAACATACATTCTACATATTGACTTAAGGTAGACCCAGTCAACAGATGTTAAGCATTTATCCAGGATCATGTTGCTATAGATTTTGAAGAAATTATTACGCCAGCAAGAGAAGGAATTTTTTTTTTTTTTTTTTTTGATACAGGGTCTCTCACACAGTCATCCAAGCTGGAGTGCGGTGGCACATTCTTGGTTCACTGCAGCCTCCTCTTCCACCTCCTGGGATCAAGTGATTGTCCTGCCTCAGCCACCTGAGTAGCTAGAATTATGGGTGTGTGCCACCACACACAGCTAATTTTTGCATTTTTAGTAGAGATGGGGTTTCATCATGTTGGCCAGGCTGGTCTTGAACTCCTGAGCTCAAGTGATCTGACTGCTTAGGCCTCCCAAAGTGCTGGGATTACAGGCGTGAGCCACGTGCCTAGCCTTTTTTTCATTCGTAAATTACTTTCCAGTGTTTCATATTAAACACCAAGACTTGATTAAGTTGCAGTCTCTTTTATAACTCAAATTGGTCATGAAAATATGTCTCGTTATATTGTAGCAGACTCTAATATAATTGTTCTCCTTTCCTGGTGGCGGGGAGCTTATGTGATAGAGTTCTGCTAGAACTCATTTATCAGTGAGAAACATTTTATAAGCCGTCTGAGCATTTATATGTTTTATGTGGGAGCTTTCTTGTTTCTGTATACATGCTCCAGCTAGAGGAAGGAATTTTTCACTTTGACTTTATCAAGATCCACATAGCTAACTGCGTTTTAGACACATAATGTAACCTTTCATCTCCTTGGCATTTTCCATTTATCCCAGACACCTCATGACCAAAAGAGCCAGTAAAAATTTGATGTGAGGAAAGGGGCTTTTGTGGATTTTAAAAAATAAGTATTCTTTAATACATGCCTTAAATGTTATGGGAAAATTCTTTTCATGAAAAGGAGGTATTTCCCTTTGTTATCTAGCATTTATTGCATTAGAAAGAAAATTCTTATGTACAACTTCAGGTGTCTCAGAAGATTCCTTTAATATATATAAATATATATTTTTAATATTCTATAATGTATGTTTAATATATAATGTATATGTCATATATTAACACATATATTTAATATAGATATTAAAAGAATCTTATATATATTCTAACACATATATTCTGAAAACAGCAGTCAGATGCTACACTTTTTCCCTTGATGGACCCCAGGCAGACCTATTTTTTTAGATATGCAAGAGTTTTTAGACAACTTCAATAGGTTACTTAGTCTTCAGTAGGGAAAACATTTCTAAGTTGTGCTTTGGAAGAAATATATTTCACATAAAAATGCTAATTAACAACTTAAAGTTTAACCTGTCTAGACTGCTTGCAGGTAGAAATGAAGAAGGGAAAAAAGATCTTAGCTTTCAGTATATTGTCAGAGCTGCTGCAAATAAACCATTTTTCTAGTGCTTGCCTTGAGATTTGTTTTCTAACATGCTAAAGAGAAAAGTTTTAATGCGTTTATCCTAGTTTCTAGTTGATGAAAATTCTATTATAAATCACCCATATATGTCTTCAGTTTAGAGCTAAATTTCCCCCATGTGGTAGGCTTCGGCACACACACGTGTGCATGCACACACACACACGGTCTGGTAGTTCAGATAGCGTTGCAATTAAGCTGTTTACATTCTTTACATGTCTGTTCAGAATAGAACCTTTAAAACTTTGTAGTGGTAGAAGGCGAAGGATGAAAAGCCCTGGAGTCTAAAAGAAACATTTGAAGGATTGGTGGTGTTTTGAAAACCATTCCAACATTAAGCTTGGTAAAAGGAACCAGATCATGGTTTGTTTTCTGTCTCTTATGGCTGATGAAGCAGCTAGGAGCCCTCTCTCTTATAGCTCCATGAAATTTTAATGAAAAATAATTCCTTGATAGCAAGGTTTCTCAACCTTGGAGCTATTGACATTTTGGGATGGGCTTTCATTGGGGTGGAGTGGGATGGAGTGGCTGTCCTGTGTGCCATAGGATGTTTAGCAGCATCCCTGGACTCTACTACCAGATGCCAGTAGTATCCCTCCACTTGTAACAACCCAAAATGCCTCCAGATGTTCCCAGATGTCTTCTGAGAGGAAGAAAGTCCCAGTTTTGAACCACTGATTTGGAAAAACCAGCAAGACAATTCCAGTTTCTAGTATAAGCTCCAGTTTGATTGTTTTGAGCGGTTTTATTTTACTGGAACAGAGTCAAAGAGTCTCAGTTTTGCCTCAATAAAATATAGGTGGTTCCTACAGAATAATGAAAGTGCCGCCTTCCTCCTTTAATGCTGCTCATAGGCTGCTGTTGGGTAATTCTTGGAAAATAATGCTCTTTGTTTCCCACTTCTTTTCAGGTGACAATTGTGGAAAAGGCAGACAGCTCCAGTGTGCTCCCCAGTCCCTTATCCATCAGCACCCGAAACAGGATGACCTTCCTATTTGCCAACTTGAAAGACAGAGACTTTCTAGTGCAGAGGATCTCAGATTTCCTGCAACAGACTACTTCCAAAATATATTCTGACAAGGAGTTTGCAGGAAGTTACAACAGTTCAGATGATGAGGTCTGTGGGAGACACCTGAAAGTATTTTTGGTTTATCCTGTTCCTGTGCCCAAGTGTGTTCACTTCCTTGCCCATTTTGTTTGATCTTCAAGCTTCGCATCTGATGCCCAGAGCAATATCTCAGCAATATCTCAAGGGCTTTGTATTTGGGGTCATAGATTTAGAAGGAACCTTATAGATCACCTGGAATAACACTTTTATTTTATAGTTGAAGAAATTCTTAAGTAATCTGTTCTAGTTGCATAGTAAGTGACTCGGGTCCATATAGTGACATTGTTGAGAACGGTACAGAGGTCACTAAATAATGTCTCAAACCTGAAATACAAATCATTATGATGATTTTTATTATGATAGAATACATATTGGGTCCCTGTGGAATTCTTCCCTGGACCAACATTCAGGAAAACTGGAGGCCTGAAAAGATAGGTGACTAGCTGAATGGTTAGAGGAAGTTACTGGCAGATAAAACATGTTTTGAAGGTGGTAAGCTCACACATAACATCCCTGTCTCCGTTCACCTGCTCCAAGCTTATGTGGGCATTTTTGAGGCACCAGAAACTCAATGGGGTGATGAGGCAGCCATAGCTGCTGATTCAACCATGACATGCTTTGCATACATGCAAATCAGAGAAACAAATGGCCAAGCACTTTGTTGCAAATATGCATCTAAAACATGAAGATTCAGAAACCTGTTGTGAGCATTGAAGTGCTGCGGCCTGGGACCCAGCCACCTGTCTAATCCCTGCCAAAATGATGGCTTGCTGCTTTTCTCATGTTTCTTCGCATAGCAAGAAACACCATGGGAAAAAAATGATGTAGCTTTTGATAACCATACAGAAGACACTGAAGAGAAGTAGGTTCTATTGCCCATGTCCTCCCAATGTCTTGTTCCTCTCTGTATTGACAGGTGTACTCTCGACCCAGCAGCCTTGTCTCCTCCAGCCCCCAGAGAAGCACGAGCTCTGATGCTGATGGAGAGCGCCAGTTTAACCTAAATGGCAACAGCGTCCCCACAGCTACACAGACCTTGATGACCATGTATCGGCGGCGGTCTCCCGAGGAGTTCAACCCGAAATTAGTGGGTGCCTCTCACTTTTCACTGAAACTTTGTAGATTTGAACAATGCCATTAACAATATTTTTTACTATCAGTAAATTCACACATGCCTATGTAAATGGAGATTTTCCTATAAGTTAAGCAGATTTTTGTCTAAATATGTTATAACTTCCACAGTGGCCTCATGGAAGGAGATGAGTTATAGAGGGTACAGGTAACTTCTTTTGGTCTTGTTTTGTTTTTAACTCTTGCTTAAGTTAAACCAACAAAATAAATACCTGATTTCTCAGCCCATATTTAAACATCATTAACTTACTTTCACTTGAGGTTGTAGACATAAAACCATAAATACAATCTCAGGTAAGTAGGATTCTGACTCTGGGCCCAAAAGCTTCATGGCAGAGCTGTAGACCATGATAGATGTATAAAATTGGAGAAGAACTCCAGAAAATCTGAGTTCCTTTTTCTCATGACTTCTCTCTGGAATTGTCACTCCGTTCAGCAGGGAACATGTTCTGACCTTCCATCGCTCTTCTCTTACCATCCTCAGGGTACTTTGGGTGTCATAATGTTTCATTATCCCTTTCAGGCCAAAGAGTTTCTGAAAGAGCAAGCCTGGAAGATTCACTTTGCTGAGTATGGGCAAGGGGTCTGCATGTACCGCACAGAGAAAACGCGGGAGCTGGTGTTGAAGGGCATCCCGGAGAGCATGCGTGGGGAGCTCTGGCTGCTGCTGTCAGGTACGGCCACTGGGCTGGGAGTGCTGGTGTCAAAGTCTGTGGGACTCCACGCCAGGGCCTCCCTGTGCCTTCAGTCATGCCTCAGGAGTTCTTTCAAATATGCATCCCCCAGTTGAAAGCTACATCATGTTTCCTCACCAGAGTATTGAAGTCCCTCAATGATTGTTCCCTTTGGAAAACTACAGGACCCATAGGAAGCAGACCAAATGGTGAATCCACCATCCTTCGAGTCTTTATAAGTACTTCCGTTTCTTCAGTCAGGCTATTTAGGAATAAAAGAGAACCTGAAGTAAAGGAACAGAATACTTTGTGACTTCAGTAGTTCATTTGTCCTTGCCCAGCTACTCAACTTCATTGAGAATGTTTAAGTGTGACACATCTTTAGAGCAGTCATCGGGTGGGGAATTGGGAGGAAAGAAATAGGAGGAATAAAAAGGCCCAGGTGTTTGATTTTTGCCACCTCCTGAAGTCTTTGGTAATCACTGGAACCGTAAAGATGAGGCCAGAGTCTGCACTGGAAATAAATCTTACTCAGATCATACCTTGTACTTCAAGCCAGAGATGCCAGGAAGGACAGAAGGGGACACGTCCATGGACCAGTGGGGAAGAGGCATCCATCTTTACTGGTCCACAGACCTGGCTCTTGTGCCTGTCCATCATTCTGTCACATCAGATCTTTGAGCCCTGCTACAGAAACCAGAGATCCTTCAGGCTAAGCTCACACTGCCTCCTCCCATCCGAAAGCACTGAGTATATCCCGGGGATCTTTAATATCTCAGACACAGAGCACTCCTTAGTTTCACCAACTTTACTTTCACATGTAAATCAGTTGTTCTATCTGGATTGAAGCCTGAAATATAATCATTCTAAATAGGCTTATGTGAGTATTTTTATTTGAACCTAAGATGGTCTGACACAAATGCTATTATCAAAAGCTTTTATTCTTAAAAAGTGATATTAAAAGTAATAATTACCAGACTCACAGGAAAGCCTTTAAAAAAACCTGTAGCTCTTTGTAAAAGTAGATGTAAATGCCCATAATGAGATGTATAAATGTCTCAGAAACAGGGACGTATAATCCTGAAAAATAATTGGTTTTGTCTATTTCATGTAAAACTAGTTCTATATTTATTTAATACATGTCTTATTTTTCATTTTTCTTTCCTTCTTTCTTTTTGTAGAGATAGGTGTCTTGCTGTGTTGCCCAGGCTGGTCTCAAACTTGTAGGCTCAATCAATCCTCCTACCTCAGCCTCCCAAGGTGCTGGGATGATAGTCATGAGCCACTGTGCCTGGCCTCATTTTCCCTAAGTGGACCAGCCATAGCTCCTCATTTAGAAACCTAAATTTGAGTCAACTCATCTCTAATTATAATTGAAACCCAAGAAGATCATTACCATCCAGTCTTTTCTTGTCTTCCCTGTGTTTAGTGAACTAGTCACCTTGACAACCAGATTCAGATCACTGACAGAGTAAACAGAGTTCCATTTTCATCCTCCTTGTTCAAATTAGAAGTTATTTATAGCTGCATTTTAAGTGAAAATGAAGCTCAAAACGAGTACCAGGAAACTAGTATATACTACAATAGTACACAGCCCTATCTCAGAGATAATGTTGAGAGTTAGACCCAGTGTTTCCTTTAACGGCAGATGGACCATGTGAGACCACAGAGTGTCTCCACACGGCCCTCTGTTGGGGTGATAACTGAGCCCGTATTTCCACATCCAGGAATGGGGTTCGCCTGAGGGCCAGCCTATCATGAAGAGAGCACAGCTCCAGGCCAGAGCCCAACTTGGGTCTCACCTGCTTCCTGTGACCCTTAGGGTGACGGCATCATGACCTGAACTCTGTACCCACTGAAATGAAATGCAGGTCAGATGACAAGAAATCACAGTATGTCTCCCAGAGCAAAAGCCAGCGTTATGTCCCTGTCAGCCGGGTTGGCTTTTCCAGGGCAAGCGTGAGTGGTGAGGCCAGCTCTCTCAGTGACCATCAGAGACAAGGCCTTGGCCAGTCCAGGGGTCTTGGGGCTCCACTTTTCTGAATTATGAAATGTGAGTGTTTACCCTGTCAATATATATATCATTTATATATTTTTTGTGATATCTTTATTGAGATATAATTCACAACTTACCAGTTAAGGTATACAATTCAGTGGTTTTTTTTTTTCAGTATATTCACAGAATTGTGCAGTGATCACAATGATAGAACATTTTTCATCCCCCCAAAATACCCCGTACCTTTTATCAATTTGGAAAATAGATATAAACTGTTTGGAAATACAGACTGGTAGTTCCATTCCCCTCAAGCCCCCTCCCAGCCCCAGGCAACCACCAGACTACTTTCTGTTGCTAGACATTTTGTATAAATGGAAGCATAGAATATGTAGTTTTTTGTGACTGGCTTCTTTCACGTAGCATACTGTGTTCAAGGTTCCACCATGTCGTAGCATGTATCAGCATTACATTCCTTTTTATGGCCAAATATTGTATCATTGTATGGACATACTACACTCTGTTCATTCGTTTTTCAGTTGACAAACATTTAGGTTGTTTCTACTTTTTGTTTCCTATGAATAATGCTGCTATGAATGTTCATCTACATGTTTTTGTGTGGGCTGGGCACAGTGGCTCATGCCTGTAATCCCAGCACTTTGGGAGGCCAGGGCGGGGAGGATCACTTGAGCCCAGGAGTTTGAGACCAACCCAGGCAACATAGTGAGACACCCATCTCTACAAAAAAAAAAAAAAAAAAATTTTTTAACTAGCTGGGTGTGGTGGCATGCACATGTAGTCCCAGCTACTCAAGAATCTGAGATGGGAAGATCACTTGAGCCTGGGAGGTTGAGGCTGCAGTGAGCCGTGATCAGACCTCTGCACCCCAGTTTGGGTGACTCAGCAAGACCCTCTCTCAAGAAATAAAATACAGATTTAAAATTTAGAAAATTAGAAAGTTTAAAATTTTTTTAAATACAGGTTTTTGTATGGACACCTGCTTCTAATTCTCTTGAATGTATGAATGAAGTGGAATTTCTGGTTCGTATGGTAACTATGTTTAACCTTTTAAAGGTTAAACATTATTTTGATTTGCATTCTCCTGAAGGATAATGATGTTGAGCATTTTTTCATACACTTACTGACCACTTCTGTATCTTCTTTGTAGAAGTATGTACTCAGATCCTTTGCCTGCTCTTAATTGGGTTGTCTTTTAATTATTGAGTTGTAAAAGTTTTTAAACATATTTGAGATACAAGTTCATTACCAGATTTTTTCTAAAAATGCTCCCATTCTGTGCGTTGTCTTCACTGTCTTGATGGTATCCTTCAAAGCACACAAAAAAATTAATTTTAATGAAATACAATTTGTCTATTTTTCCTTTGTCACTCTGCTCTCATGACATGAAGATTTACACCTATGCTTTCTTCTAAGAGTTTATAGTTTTAGCTCTTATAGTTAGGTCATTTTGAGTTAATTTTTTTTTTTTCTGGAGACTGAGTCTCACTCTGTCGCCCAGGCTGAAGTGCAATGGCATGATCTCGGCTCACTGAAACCTGCACCTCCTGGGTTCAAGCGATTTTCCTGCCTCAGCCTCCTGAGTAGCTGGGATTACAGGTGTGCACCACCACGCCTGGCTAATTTTTGTATTTTTAGTAGAGACGGGGTTTCACCATGTTCATCAGGCTGGTCTCAAACTCCTGACCTCGTCGTGATACACCTGCCTTGGCCTCCCACAGTGCCGAGATTACAGGCGCAAGCCACTGCGCCTGGCCTTGAGTTAATTTTTTATGTGGTGTGAGATGAAGGTGATGGTCTAATTCATTCTTTTCCATATGGATATCTAGTTGTCCCGGCACCATTTGTTGAAAATACTATTCTTTCCCCCATTGAATTGTCTTAGCACCCTTGTTAAAAATTAATAGAACTTAAATGTTAGGATTTATTTCTGGACTCTTAAATCTAGTCCATTGATCTGTATGTCTGTCTTTATGTCAGCACTGCACTGTCTTGCTTACTGTAGCTTTGCAGTAAGTTTTAAAATTGGGAAGTGTGAGTCCTCCAATTTTCTTGTTCTTTTTTGAGTCTCTTGAAGTTGCATATGAATTTTAGGAACAGCTAGCCAATTTTTGCAAAAAGGACAGCTGGGATTTTGATAGGTATTGTGTTGAATCTGTAGATCAATTTGGGAGTTTTTCTATCGTAACAACATTAAGTCTTCCAACCCGTAAACACAGGATGTCTTTTATTTAAGTCTTGATCAATTTCTTCTAGCAATATTTTGTAGTTTGCAGTGTGCAACTCTTACATGTGTTTTGTTATATTTATTCCGAAATATTTTATTATTTTTGATGCTATAGTAAAGGGAATTATTTTCTTACTTTCATTTTCAGATTATTCATTGCTAGCCTGTAGATTTTGTGTATTGATCTTGTATCCTGCAGCTTTCATGAACACATTCATGCATTGTTGAGGTATAATTGACAAATAAAAATTGTATGTATTTAAGGTGTATTAATTTGATGATTTCATATACATTGTGAAATGATTACTGTAATCGAGCTAGTTTAACATATCTATTACCTCACATTGTTACCATGTTTTTTCTTTTTGTCTTTTTTCTTTTCTTTTTTTTTTTGGTGGGGAGAGTTTGGTGAGAGAACACTTAAGATCTACCCTCTTAGCAAATTTCAAGTATACAATACAGTATTATGTTAGATCTTCAGAACATTTTCATGTCTTATAACTGAAGCTCTATACCCTTTGACCAACATCTCTCCATTTTCCCCCTTCCTTAGCTCCTGGTAATCACCATTCTATTCTGTTTCTATGAGTTTGACTATATTAGATTCCACATATAACTGAGAACATATATTACTTGTCTTTCTGTGCCTGGCTTATTTCACTTAGCATAATGTCCTCCAGGTTCAACCATGTTATCAAAAATGACAGGACTTCCCCTCTTATAGGCTGAATATAATATCCCATTTTGTATATATGCCCCATTTTCTTTATCCATTCATCTCTTAATGGGTATTTAGATTGTTTCTATATCTTGGCTATTGTGAAAATGCTGCAATAAACATAGGAGTGCAGATATTTCTTCAGGATACTGATTTCACTTCTTTTGGATATATGCTTAGAGTGGGATTACTGGATCATAAGGTAGCTCTATTTTTAGTTTAAGGAATCTCTATACTGTTTTCTATAATGGCTGTAGCAATTTACCAACAGTGTACAAGGGTTCCCTTTTCTCCACATCCTTGCTGACACTTGTTATCTTTTGTCTTTTTTATCATAGCCATTCTGACAGGTATGAGGTGGTATTTCATTGTAGTTTTGATTTGCATTTCCGTGATGATTAGTGATGTTGAGCACCTTTAAATACACCTGTTGGTGATTTGTATACCTTCTTTTGAGAACTGTCTATTCATTTCCTTTGCCCATGTTAAAATCAGGTTGTTTGGTTTAGACTATTGAGTTCTGTGAGTTCATTATATATTTTGTATATTGACCCCTTATCAGACATATGGTTTGCAGATATTTTCTTCCATTAAGTTGCTTTTTGATTGCTTCCTTTGCTGTGCAGAGCTTTTTAGTTTGATGACATCCCACTTGTCTGATTTTTGCTTTTGCTGCCTGTGCTATTGGTGTCACATCCAAAAAATAATTGCCATATCAGTGTCAAGAAGCATTTTCTTTCTGTATTTTTTTCTACTAGTTTTATGGTTTCAGGAATTGTGTTAAAACTTTAATCCATTTTGCATTAATTTTGGTACATGGTATAAAAAAAAGGGTTCATTTTCATTCTTCTGCATGTGAATATTCAGTCTTCCCAACAGTAATGTAATTAAAATTTAGATTGAGAGGTAGATACTTGCATATAGGGTTTTTCTGTCTTGAAGAATCCTAAAGTGTAAGTATCTCAACTGGATGATTCTCAGTATAACTCTCCATCCCCATCCCCACCACCTGAGGAACTTCCATCAATAATGATGACTCACCACTGCTAGGAATACTCTTACCACTCTGCAATTTGAAAAACTCCACCAAGTATCTCCACCTTCTCTTCAATATGGCTATTAAACCCTTCAGAGCTAACACGTTAGCAGGCAGTTTTCAGACTTATTTTGAGAGACAGAACCTCCTTTTTCAAGTGAAATCTTAATGAAAACCACAATAAAATAAAAGCAAAGCTGCTCGGGTTGAAGAGAGTGATGAGAGGGTGAAGCCTCAGCCTGGCTTGTTATGATGTCCTCCCCACCTGTGCTTCTAAGCAGCCCTTCAGGACTGTCTGTGGGAGTTCCTCGGAGCATGGTTTTGTAGCTTGGGAACCTCTACCTTAGGAAAGTTTTTAAGTAGCCAGCCTACTGTGGAGCTGAAAGAGGGAAGGAGGCCACAGGCAAATTCATCAGTCTAGCCATGATTGCAACATACCACAACTGTGATTTCACCTTCTTTTGCAAGTTTCCTTTGAGAGGTAGGAAAGTAAAGCGGTTCAATCATAAGCTGTAGTTTCAAACCAAAAGGCAGAGCTCTCACATTTTTGATATTGTATCTGTTGGATATATCTCAGGTGCCATCAATGAGAAGGCCACACATCCTGGGTACTATGAAGACCTAGTGGAGAAGTCCATGGGGAAGTATAATCTCGCCACAGAGGAGATTGAGAGGGATTTACACCGCTCCCTTCCAGAACACCCAGCTTTTCAGAATGAAATGGGCATTGCTGCACTAAGGAGAGTCTTAACAGCTTATGCTTTTCGAAATCCCAACATAGGGTATTGCCAGGTAAATGTCACAGGTGGTTTTTGTTAAAAAAATAAAATAAAATTTCTATTCATTTGGCAGCAAACAGTGGGAAGGAAGGTTTATGGTTAACGGAACTATCACTTCACCAGGGCCTCTCAACCTTGGCACTGTTGACACTCTAGACTGGTTAATTCTTTGTTGTATGGGCTGTTCTGTGCTTTGTAGGATGTTTAGTAACATCCCTGGCCCCTACCACTAGATGGCTGGTAGAAAATCCCCAGTTGTAACAACCAAAAATATCTCTAGACATTGCCAAATGTCTGAGAGGCAGAATCATCCTGGGTTGAGAAGCGCTGCACTGAGTGGAGGAGATCTTCCTGGATTCACCACTGTCTAGCTAGGTGACCTGGAGAAGATCCTTCTGATCACTGTCTGCCTCAACCCTCATCCCACCCTGGAGTAAGAGAGAGCGTCCTGATCACTGGGCCTGTCACTGTGGTTCGCCACAATGTTCCTACTTTGCATCCTCTTAAGTAATAATGTCCTTGAATAGAGCTTTTATATGCTAGGGTTATGTCTTAATACACATTAAAATAAGTGCTTAACTTAGTATTAAGAAAAGTTGCCTACATACCAACAAAAGTCATCTCTTATACTGGTATAGATGCCAAAATTTGGGAAGCTCCAAAATAACGTGACCGTAGAATCAAAGGCTTTATCGGCCAGGCGCGGTGGCTCATGCCCGTAATCCCAACACTTCGGGAGGCTGAGGCGGGAGGATCATGAGGTCAGGAGATTGAGACCATCCTGGCTAACACAGTGAAACACCATCTCTACTAAAAATACAAAAAATTAGCCAGGCGTGGTGGCGAGTGCCTGTAGTCCCAGCTACTCAGGAGGCTGAGGCAGGAGAATGGCCTGAACCTGGGAGGCGGAGCTTGCAATGAGCCGAGATCGCACCACTGCACTCCAGCCTGGGCGACAGAGCAAGACTCCGTCTCAAATTAAAAAAAAAAAAAGAATCAAAGGCTATATCATCGTAGAGGGCTTCCCTGACCATCCAGCAAAAGCTAAAAGAGGCTGAACTCCTACTTCAACACACAAGTGCACGTACATGCACACGTTAGTCTCCCTCTACTGCATTATTTTACCTTTTTATAACTTTCAATTTAAATAACCCCCCACATAGACTAGTTAACCTTTTCATCTTTGTTTTATCTAACACTAGCATTTAGGACCTGCAAGATATCACCACTGTGTCCCCCATCCTCCAATACCCAGTCCAGAGCCTATTACAAGGTAGACCCCTAAAAAAACCTATCTCCACTGAATGACGAAGGAACTGGCAGGGACCATCATCATGTACTAGGATCAGCAGGTTAATTCTCAAGTGGAATTTCCATGATGATGTCACTTGGGAACATAATGAGTAAGACTTACAAGAAAGAGCCTATTAAACCAAAATACTTTTTTTGAAATTACATTGTAGAAGCCTGATGAACAGTTACTGGTTTCTAGGCAATCAAAAGAAGCACAGGAGGTAGTTGGCCTCTAATATAATAAAGTTCATATTTACCTTTTGATTTTCCTCTTTTTAATTAAGAAGACTATTAAAGTAGTTGAGTCTAGAGTGGTTATGAGGTATCTGATAATATCTTTTAATAAAGTACAGTTACTTTAGAATTTAAATCACTCTCAGTTATCACTACCATCTCTCTCCAGATGGAAATGTTGGGTGAGGACTCCAAGTCTGAAAGGTTTCATTGTTCTCTGAGGAGAGCCTGGAGCCATGTGTACCTGATTATAGAAACCATTATGGAAAGTTCAAAGGAAATGTTTACCTCACTGAATTAAGGATTAAGAACATTGAGAGATTTTAGCAGGTTAAAAGCTTTGTGAAATAGCCTTTGGGCAAATTTTTGGAATAGGGGTTTGCCAGTATGAGTTCAGGGCTCTGTCTGGTGAATATTGGTGTTAAGGAAGACCCCGCACACTTACTGGTTCAAGGACTCAGGTTTTTATGTTTTTAAAGGGTCATAAAACAAAACTCAGAAGAATATGTGACAGAGACGACGTGTATAGCCTCCAAAGCCTAAACATGTTTATCTGGCCTTTCACAGAAAAGGTTTGCCAGCCCTTGTGAGAATAACTGAGTAATTTTAATATGCTAACAGAATTGCTTATATTTTAAACTGTATTTGATGACATCCTCTTTCACTTTTTTAGGCCATGAATATTGTCACTTCAGTGCTGCTGCTTTATGCCAAAGAGGAGGAAGCTTTCTGGCTGCTTGTGGCTTTGTGTGAGCGCATGCTCCCAGATTACTACAACACCAGAGTTGTGGGTAAGTGGAGATGCATTTAACATTTCAACCTATGTCTCGTCAAAAAGATGCTTTTAGAGAGGTACCAGCCAGAACACTATTTCTGGTCACCATAAGCCAAAAGAATTTCAGACTACTCCAGTTTTTCAAAATGGAAATGAGAGAGATTGAATAAATATAGGCTGTATACAAAGGAGCCCCATGGAATTTAAGGGACTATACACATATCCCTGCTCCAGAAATTTAGAAAATATTTGATGTGTGTGTCACTCTGACATGTGAGAGCTACACCAGGTATGTGCACCATCAACACAAAGAGATTTGATTTAAAAAAAGTTAATAAAGAGGATGGGAACCTGTGAAATATGGAGGTATTGCCAAAAAAAGGCTATCTGGGGTGGAAAAATAGAATATAGAGGTTTATTGAAAGCTAGGTTTCTAAGGTATTTTTCGGGACTGGTTTTATTGCAAAGCAAACACCTGTTTTGAGGATTTAAATTATTGCTGTTACTCCTTGTAATTCTCTCAAATATCAGTGATTCATTTTAGCAGGACAAGCTTTTCATTGCTAGGGTCATACAGTATATTGTTTATGCTTCTCACTTGCATTCTTTCTATATTTCTAAACATTTGCACATGAATTTGATTATTGAAAATATTATCAAAAATGTCCTTAAGTTGATCATGAATGTGTACAACAGGAATGCTTTTAAGTTTTTTAAAAAAGTAATTGTTTTAAAAAATGATTAATATGTAGGCACCATGCATCCAGAAGTGTGATTTTTTTTTTTTTTTTTTTTTGAGACCATCTCGCTTTGTTGCCCAGATTGGAGTACAGTGGCGTGAATTTGGCTCACTGCAACCTCCACCTCCCAGGTTCAAGTGATTCTCCTGCCTCAGTCTCCGAGTAGCTGGGACTATACAGACTCCCACCACCACGCCTGGCTAATTTTTGTATTTTCAGTAGACATAGGGTTTCACCATGTTAGCCAGGCTGGTCTCAAACTCCTCACCTCAGGTGATCTGCCTGCCTCGGCCTCCCCAAGTGCTGGGATCATTATTATCTTTTTTAATTAATAAGAGTTTGCCAGCTAAGCTGCTTAGATGTACATTTGGAACTGTAGTCATGTGTTGATGTTCTGGCTGATGAAGGACTGCATATACAACAGATGTCCCATTAGATTATAATACTGTATATTTACTGTATCATTTCTGTTTTGATACACAACTATTTATCATTATGTTATAGTTGCCTGCAGTATTTAGTACAGTAACGTGCTATACAGGTTTGGAGCCTAGGAGCAATAGGCTGTACCATATAGCCTAGGTGTGTAGTAAGGCTCTACCGTCTAGGTTTGTGTGAGTACTCTCAAAGATGTTCACATGACAGATTTGCCTGACAACCCATTTCTCAGAACATGTCTCCATTGTTAAGTGATGCATGACTGTACTTGGATGTACATTTCATGCCAAACCAAACGTTATGTTGCCAACAAAATAACTAATTGTATGTCATGAAAACCTTATAAACTGGCTTTCTCAACAACCCTTATAATTGTCATGTGATTGTTCTTTTTTGGAAGGGAAAACAGGACAGGAAGAGCCCAGAAAGAGAAGATGCAGCCAGAACTAATCTGGTGACTGAGCTGTGTTGACACCTTGGTCTAGTAACAGTCACAGCAGAACAGTTAGCAGAAAGGAACAGAGTCCTGTGCTAGCAGTCAAGTTGTTTGAATGGATTCTTTAGTTACACTGTGTAATTGGCTAAGCTGCGCCTTTTTGTGTACATCGCTGCCACAGGTGCACTGGTGGACCAAGGTGTCTTTGAGGAGCTAGCACGAGACTACGTCCCACAGCTGTATGACTGCATGCAAGACCTGGGCGTGATTTCCACCATCTCCCTATCTTGGTTCCTCACACTATTTCTCAGTGTGATGCCTTTTGAGAGTGCAGTTGTGGTTGTTGATTGTTTCTTCTATGAAGGAATTAAAGTGATATTCCAGTTGGCCCTAGCTGTGCTGGATGCAAATGTGGACAAACTGTTGAACTGCAAGGATGATGGGGAGGCCATGACCGTTTTGGGAAGGTATTGTACTAAGCCTAACTTTGAAAACCACCTCCGGTTTTCTTCCTCATGCTTTCTCTTCATTTCATGAGTCTTAACTGATTTGATGGTGATCGTAATGCCTGCTTCTTTCTGTGGCTGAGGATTTATTTTCATATGCTTTTTCTTTAGAAATTAACAGATTTTCTTTCTCTCTTTCCATCTTTAAAGAAACTCTAGTCCTTTGTTTTAAAATGTAGAACTTGCAGAAAATGATTGGAGAATTATAATGGGAGGATTCCAGTTTCTTCTCCTGTGACTTCTGATGCATTCTTCTTCCAGGTATTTAGACAGTGTGACCAATAAAGACAGCACGCTGCCTCCCATTCCTCACCTCCACTCCTTGCTCAGTGATGACGTGGAACCTTACCCTGAGGTAGACATCTTTAGACTCATCAGAACTTCCTACGAGGTAGGTCTTGTTTCCTGGCTGAGCAGGGCTTAACCATGCATTCCACACTTCCACTGCTGCCTGTTTTGTGCTGCTATAACAGAATACCACAGACTGGGCAAAGAACAGATATTTATTTCTCAGTTCTAGACTTTGGGACACCCCAAATCAAGGCATTGGCAGGTTAGGGCCTGGCCTTTCTGCTTCCAAGATGGCACTTTGCATGCGGTGTCCTCCAGAGGGGAGAAATACCACGTCTTCACTGGCAGAAAAGAGAGAACCCACACTCATAAGACCTTTTTATAGTGTCATTAATCCATTTGTGAAGGCAGAGTCTTCATGACCTAAATGTTGCAGCTGATTGGCAACTATCTGAGGCTGTTATCAGGAGGGTGGTAAGAAGAATTTACCAAGACAGTTGTAAGTAAAGAAAAGCAGATGTATTAAGGAAAGCATGAAAATACATTGCAAGGATGCAATGGGCAAGTTAGCAAGAGAGGAGTTAACTGCAAAGAGACAAAGGCTTGCTGGGGATTTTATAGGATGGTTCTTGTGCTGTGTGCTGGAGAGGGCTTTGTGCAGTACTGGTAACGCCGAGGTTGTAATGAGCTAACTTGCATTTTTCTGTCAGCCGAGGGTCTGGTGATAGCTGGGCACAGGAAGATTATGAGTTATTTGCACAGGGGAGCTATGTGTCCTGGATCATGAGAAAGGGCAGACTTACAGCTTATCTGTTTTGATTATTTATTTATATATTTATTTATTTTGCTTTCCCTGGGTCTTGCCAGCCCGACTCCTTTTCCCTAATTAGGACTCCACACCAAATACCTCCTATTAGACCCCACTTTCCAACACTGTTGCGTTGGGGATTAATTTTCAACATGAGTTTTAGAGAGAATAAAAACATTGAGACTCTAGGCTTACCTGCTTCCTTCTACATTGTGAGAACTACTGGCCAGAAGTAAGTAGTTCTGTGCTAGCTGACAGCTTTGGCCTCCAGAGATGGACACTGAATGGAGCCTGGATGTCTTGATGGGTCTAATACCATAGTAGCACATGGCAGGACAAGCTGTGGCTCTCCAGTGCTTTACCATTCACATCCTGAAGTCTGATCTAGTAGCAGCTCAGATTCAACTCTTTGTAGATTAAGGAGGGGCTGTTGAGAGTAGGCATGGGGAGTTTGACCTTCACAAATCAATTTGCTTTCTGTTCCCATGCTAAGTACTTAGGGCTTCTTTGAAGTAGGTAGTCTGAGACACTTAGTATAGCCTGTATAGCCCAGAGTAGACCACAGTCCTAGGATTCCTCTAAAATGGCTTGGCCTGGATGGGAGAGGATGCTTTCTTGTCCATGATGACCCTGGAATCAGCCTGATCTGCTGCTCGATCTCACAACAGAACTAATATGCTTTTTGGGGTGAAGGAACCACAGTGCCACTTGCCCCCTTAGCACCTGGTTGTTTCTGGGGCCCCAAGTGCTCATAACACTTGATGGTTTCTTCATTTCCTGATCCTTGATTCTCTAAACTTTTATAGAAATGATCACTAAGAAAGAGAAAGCGTGAATATTCTGCTGAGCGCACTATGCTCTCTACAGGTGTTCTGTGATTTTGATTGGTGATTGTCAGTATTCCAGCTAGCAACAAAGTGGATAAGAGACAAATAGTGAGGAATGGAGTGAGATCAGAAAGTCTCTCTTAAAGTAAAATATTTAGTGCTTTAAAAAAAATTGCTATGGATATAGAAATCTTTTCAGAAATGTGTGTCCTTAACTCATAATAAGAGAAAGACTGGTAATTTTTAAAATCTTCACTGAAACTCCATATATAGAGAAAGCAAAATATTTTGTTTTAGAATGATAAAAGCAATACATGTTTATTTTAGAAATTGTAGGGAAGTTGGAAGAAAAAAATTAACTGTATCCTATAAGTATTTTACATTTCCCTTAAGTATGTTTTTATACTTACAACATACACTTTAAAAAAAAGGTCCTTCTAAATACTGCTTTGTCATTTTCTATGTATACCATGAGCATTCCCTTATATATTAAATATTATTTGAAGGCATGATTTTACTAAATTGTATTCTGCTTTAATGAGGTAACAAAATTTATTTGCCTAGTTCCCTTTTGTTAGACGTTTACTTCAATTTCTTCCAAATTTTCAGTATTATATAGCGTTCTAAGATAAACTTGTACCCAAATATCACATCTCTGATTATTGTCTTAGAATCCTAGAAATGAATTTACATTAAAAGTTTGGGTTAAAAAAATTAGATTAAAAAAAGAATGATCAAGCTATTGGCACACACTGTCTAATTTCCATAAAGGATGTCTCAATTTATGTTTCCACTATTATAATAGATAAAGAATGAATGTTTCACCTTACTGTCTCCAAAACTATTTCCATATGCATTTAAAAAAATCATTGCCCCAGGACTTTGGAATAGTACTGTATGATGTAAGCAAGAGCTTTTCTATCTGTGGGTTGCTTTTCTAAAGGAATCCTCAGACCTTTATTGTTAAAAGAATTCTGGACCAAGGTATTGTGGGATATAATGGGGCTTCTCTTCAAATAATCTGATCAGTCTTTTATTCTTTAATTCGTAGCACACACCCCACCCCCCCCCCGCCCTTTTCTTCTTTTTCTCCTTTTTCCTTTTTGCCTTTGTTAGATGCCTGGGCACGCCTCAGTACCAAGCATTATCAGTACCAGCTCACATTCCTTTCCTTATTTGGAAAGAGGACTAACTTTCTAGCTCATTACAGACACCCCCTTCCCCTTTCTCTCCACTTTCTTTTACGTACCCACCCTATCTAAAAAAATTAAATGTTTAGCCAACCGGGATTAGATTGTACAACCTGACCCCAGCCAATGGGGAAAGGGTACAGGGGCAGGACTTGCATCAGGAATAAAGGCTCTAGTGCCCTTTTTTCTGGTGTGCTCTCATGGCAACTGGCCAAGGAGGCACCCCTCTGTGCAGAAGTAAAATTGCTTTGCTAAGAATCTTTTGTTCAAGTGTTCAATTTCCTTAGGATTTTAAGCGTTATTCCTAACAGTATTAAAGCTTAGCATGTGGCAACTCAGCTTTATTCTCAACAGCAGATAAGCTAGCTTCATGCTGAAGTCAGCATTTTGCCCATTTTTAAAGGGAAAGCAAAGAAATTGAGACAAGGCCAATGGCTGATTTCCATTTACGTCTTCTTGGGCTGATCCCTAATGGTGGCCCTCAGGCTGCCAGACATCCTATCACAGGACAAAGCGGCAGTTCCCTTCCTCTGCCTGGAAAGACAATCCTTTTAATTTATATCAGTGCCTGTATTACCAGGTCTTTCAGTGCGTGATTACTAGGTTTTTGTTTTCTCTTCTCTGCTTAAGTGTCACTACTCTGCTCATGTTTCCAGTGGCTCTCCAATGTCTTGTAGATCAACTTAAAGAGAACACCACAAACTCTTGCTGATCTTTTTTTTTCCCTCCTAACCATTAAATTGGTGGTTTTCAATCCTGCCTGTGCATTAAATCACTTAATTTTTTTTTTTAAGCTAAGCTTTTAAAAACAAACTCCTAGGCTCCATCCCAGACCAATTAAATCTGAATCTAGGCATGAAGCCCAAGAGTACGTATTTTTTTTAAAAGTTTCCCAGGCGATTCTAAATGTCCGGTGAGGGTTGAAATTCACTGCACTGGATGCAGAATGGGGCTAATCACTGATGTGGGTAAGAATCTGGTTTGGGCTCAGGCATGATGACACCTGAATGTTCTAAGGTACACAATGCATTTCTTTCTGTTCTTCAGGATAATTAGCCGTGACAATTGAAACATAGGAAAGAAATCCTGAAAGCACATTCATCTTTTGAGATTTAGTTAAGGGCTCCCTAGGTTGCTAGAAATCAGTCTGATATTGATAACTTCGCTTCATAAACACCTCGTGGGGAAAATCTCACTCATTATAAGTTCCCCTAAGCCTCTGTTGAAAGGAATTGTGTAGGTGATCTGAGACTCCAGTTTTCTTCTGTGTAGACCCTTGTGTGAAGCCCTGCACTTTGAGCAGAGTAATATAGAAGTAGAAGACAAAGTCCCAATCTTAAAGTTTGATTCATAGACTGAGATGCCTCTCCTGGAAGGCACAAGAGGATGTTAATAGGCCTTAAAGTGGGTACACAGCTATCACAGAGCTGCTTCATGTTCGAGATGACCCAGCCCAGTGTGTTTAGTCTGAAAAGTGTTAAGCAGGGAAAGGATGTGGCTAATAAAACAGAAGGCACAATCTGTGAAGATGGATAGGCATTTATGAAAGCTTAGAGTAATGTGTCTCTGGCTTATTAATGATTACTATAATAGCTGTTACTCATCAAGAGCCTGCTATGTGTGGGGCAAGGTGCTGGGTGCCTTGTAGGCAGCTCTGCCATGTAAACGTTAATGCATTGTAAGGTGAAAATGTAAGTTAAGACAGGTTGAGCTAGTTGTTCCAAGGTGCACAGCTAGAAAGCGGCAGCCAGTATCCAAGGAAGAGCTCCCTTGCATTAAAGCCAGGACCAAGGGAGTTTACCTGGATTAGAAGAGAGATGGAATTATGGATGTACCGAAGTCATGAGGTAAACTGGTCCAGTGGAGCTGGCTAGTAGGGAGTCTTGAAATCACTAATTGACTTGGAAGGCATCTAACAGCCACTGGAGACTGAAGAGCATTCTTCTTGAAGTACATTATCTCTGCTTCCTGTGCAACAAATTGGAGGAGGGGGAGAGCTGAAGGAATAGACAAGCAAAAAAGATAGTGTGGTTGTATATGGGAAAGACCCAAGAGATGCAAGAAACAGCATTTGTCTATTCATGTATTAAAAAAATCTTTTTTTTTTTTTTTATTTGAGACAGGGTCTCCCTCTGTCACCCAGGCTGGACTATAGTGCCTTGATCTTGGCTCACTGCAACCTCCACCTCCCGGGTTCATGTGATTCTCATGCCTCAGCCTCCCACGTAGCAGAAACTACAGGCGTGCCATGGCTGGCTAATTTTTTGGTATTTTTAGTAGAGATGGGGTTTCACCAAGTTGGCTAGGTTGATCTCGAACTCCTGACCTTAAGTGATCCATCCACCTCAGCCTCCCAAAGTGCTAAGATTACAGGCATAAGCCACCATGCCCAACCAAGAAAATCTTTATTTAAGATTGTATAAGCACCTCTCTTATGCCAGGTATCATGCTCAGCCCTGGGATACATTATCAGCACTAGATATTTTCAAGCCCAGTATGAGCCAAAAGGATAACATAATACATTTCCTTTAACCCATCGTCCAGTCCCAACAATTATCAACATTTTTCTGATCTTTGTTTTATTACTCCTCCCCACCTTTTTTTCCTGGAGTAACTTAAAGCAAACACTAGACAGTATATTGTTTCACCTGTTAAAGAATGTATCTCTAACAGATAAATTCTTCATTATGTGTCTCTAACAGATAAGGCGAGTTTTGGCATGGCATTTTTTGCTAATCCATAGCTTTGAATTTTAAGTTTAATTTTTAAAAGTTTGTTTATACCTCAAAAGAAAATGTGGACCTATAAGTTAGTTCTCACCCATTTTTAATGGAACCTCAGTTATAACATTAGCAAGTTTTGAGATTTTTTTGTTGTTATTGAGACAAGGTCTGGCCCTATCACCTAGACTGGAGTGCAGTGGTGCCATCTCGGCTCACTCCAACCTCTCCCTCCCAGGCTCAAGCCATCCTTCCAGCTCAGCCTCCTGAGTAGCTGGTACTGCAGGTGTGCACCACTACACCTGGCTAATTTTTGTCTTTTTTGTGGAGACAGGGTTTCACCATGTTGGCCAGGCTCATCTGATGAGCTCAAGTGATCTGCCCGCCTTGGCCTCCCAAAGTGCTGGGATTACAGGCCTGAGCCACTGTGCCTGGCCAGGTTTTGCTGATTTTAAAACATGTTTTTTCTCTCCTCTTCATCTTTCTCTTTCTCTTATCAACAATGCTAGGAATAATAAAAGCTATCATACTAATTGTTTTACCTATGTGTGCATAAAATTCTTACACCATTCCAAAGAGGTTGGAATTATTTTCCCTATATTGCTGATGAAGATGATGAGGGCCATCAGTTTTTATTAAATTTATGTGAAATCTGGGACTTGCTGTGTGTCCCACTTGCTACATGTGGCTATGAAACTGTGCCCTTTCTACAATGTGGAGGTGTCAAAAGCATGTCTCCTTTATAGAGGCTGAACTTTACATTATTGATGTATATATACAGAAAATAGAGGCCAGGCTTGGTGGCTCACTCCTGTAATCCCAGCACTTTGGGAGGCCAAGGCGGGTGGATCACCTGAGGTCAAGAGTTTGAGACCAACCTGGCCAACATGGCAAAACCCCATCTCTACTAAAAATACAAAAAATCAGCCAGGCGTGGTGACAGGTGCCTGTAATCCCAGCTACTTGGGAGGCTGAGGCAAGAGAATCGATTGAACCTGGGAGGTGGAGACTGCAGTGAGCCAAGATCTCGCCATTGCACTCCAGATTGGGCAACAAGAGCAAAACTCCATCTCAAAAAAAGAAAAAGTAAAAGAAAATACTCTAGAGCAGAATTACAAATTCACATCACTGTGGCGTCGCTCATCAAGGCATTTAACAATGGAGCAGCGAGTGAAGGTGGTAGGAAAGCATGGACTTATGGAACTAGACAGCTGGAGCCTGCTAGAGTTGACAGTCTCTTTACCACCCGAGGCAAGGAACTGTTGCTGCCAGAACTTTTAATTTTTCCAGAGAAGTTGGAACTCTTTATTTTATTTGAAGGTTACTGTTTTTTATAATACTCCCTGGGCCAAACAATATTCACCATGGACTTTCTAGCCTACTGGCTGCCTGTTCATGAGTTCTGCTTTACAGCAACTTTCAAAATAAATTCTAGGTAAAAATATAGTGATACTGGGCACGGTGCTTAGAGTTATTTTTTGTAATTTAATCAGCAGCATGTTCACACTACAGCTAACAGTTCACATGGAATATTGAAACTAAATGTTTTTTGTAATTTCCATATTTATGTGACAACTGTTTCTCTAGCCCTTTCTGGTAGACAAAAGATCTCAAAACACGTGGCACCTAAAGAAGCATAAAATATTAAATGATATATTTTTACGTAAAATATAAATACTGTATTCAAATATAAAATATGGGCCCACTTCTGGCAGAGTTATGAGGGTGTTCCCTGATGGGAATATACTTATGGGTTGAGACTCTTTAGAGATCGGAGTACCCTAGAAAGGGCCGCCCATTCAACAAACATGGGACTCCACCAGAGTTTTCTTCCCTGAATTCATATCCTTGTTCCTTCTTATCATCTCCTGCCTCCTTTGCCCGCCTCACCCTCCTCTTCTGCCCTCCTGAACATCTACTCCCCACCAAACACATAAGTACACAGGTGCAGACAGATGCCACCCCCATAGAAGTCAAAGGGGAACGTGTGGGGCTGCTCCTTCGCAGCCCCCTGTGTGTGAGAATCCCTCTCTCGTCTCTTGGGCTCTGCCTCCTGTAATGTTAGGCTTTTCTATACCTAAAGCCTCACATTCCATCATTTCTCCTCTCTCTCATTCAGTCGTCCAAGGCAAAGCCTCATTTACTATCTTAAGTATTTGGAGTTTTTTCTGATCAAGGAATGTCTCTCAGGTGTCACTGGTGCTCAGCCTTCTGCTAACAGTAGTGAACCCCATTCTGCATACTGGGAAGATAATCCCACAAATTCAGAAACACCGAAGAGGCATTTTGAGCATAATTTGATGACCTAGTTTTATTTTAAAATAGAAATAAACCATAGACTTTGCATATTAGAAACAATCCTGCTTTTTATTTCAGTAAATTCCCCTGTGGTGGGCAGACTCATTCACATCATTCCGTGGCCCTTTGGCCTACATTGAGCTTTGTTGTTGTTTTGCTGGGTGTTTTTTAAGCTGTAGCATTTAAATATTTCAAGTTCTCTTTGGGGGATTTAGAAAGGAAGGGCTGATTGAACTTGATTGAGCTTGACCTGGTGGTCAATCTCTTTTAAAAATCTGTATCTGTTCTTCATCCATCCTTGTCTTCCTAACACAGGGTAAGCTTTGAAGGATAAAGTAAATCACAGAAACACTACCCAGCCTGGGCAGGGGAACCCTTGTTCCGCTCAGGAATGATGGTGGGGTGGGAGGAGCCAGAGAACATAAGCTTGAGACAGACTCATGTCCACCTCATTCCTTTATCTGAGCTACTTGCTCCTTGTTCTAAGTCTAGGGGAGAGAAAGGGAACATCTGCAGGCAGGATGGGGGAAGGTGGTATGAAATGAAGGGCCACACACCTATTTGTTGGTTGGTATCAGTACCCACAGGGGCAAAGCAACAAAAAGAAGTACCGTCTGCTTTGAAAATTGCCTTTCTGGCCAGGTGCCATCGCTCACATCTATAATCTCAGCACTTTGGGAGGCCAAGGCGGGCAGACCACTTAAGCTCAGGAGTTTGAGACATGTCTGGGCAGCATAGGGAGACTCCATCTCTACAAAAAATACAACAATTAGCCGGGCATAGTGGCACATGCCTGGAGTCCCAGCTACTCGGGAGGCTGAGGTGGGAGGATCATCTGAGCCTAGGAGGTTGAGGCTGCAGTGAGCTGTGATCATGCCACTGCACTCCAACTTGGACACTAGAGTAAGACCCTGTCTCAAAAAAAAAAAAAAAAAAAAAACTGCCTTTCTGCTCATAAAGATGTTAGAAATTAAACTGAAAAATTAGCAACAAGCCACAGAAACATTCAGATAAGAATTGAGTTGGATTACATCAAAACAAAATTTTTAAAATAGTTGAGTTGGAGAAGAGATATAAACAAAGATGGACAATTTTGTTGCTTGTTTAAGGAAGGGAAATTTTAGAAAATTAAAATAATTGTAGGCTCCCTTACCTCCAGCACAAATGCTGTTTGCTGGAACAAGTATTATTGTTATATTAGTGAACTAGCGCTTCTCAAGGAACTGGAATATGTGGTGCCTGGGAGAAGGTATTATATCCACACCTCTGTCTTTGTTTTGGATAATGGGAAGTGTTGGCTGCAGCATTTACTGAACCAAGTTTTGTTTTTCCTATTTTTAGCATTTAATTCTGGCAGAGCCCCTCCCAAAGTCAGGGGTGGGAGAGACCCCCATGTCATTCCAGTTGCTCACATTCCTTTACAAATCCTCCAGAAATAGCCAAGCAGGAACTTGGAGTCCATGGTTTACGTTTAGTTTGGGACCATTCGCTCCAGAGGCAAGGGCCATTGTGTTCTGTCTCTGGCAAGTTGCAGAGTCCTGGCTGAGGAAGGGGCCCTGCCTAACAAATAGCAGAATCCATTTCTAGTTGATATTAATTAAATCTAAGACACACGGGGCTCTTTGAATGTCAGGCTTGTGAGGAAATAGCTCTTTTGCTTAGCACCCTGCAAAAGATTACAAAGCCAATGTTTAATATTAGTTACTATTACTGGAACTTTATCTCCAACACAGTTTTACAAGGACAGCTTTGGGGTCTCATTTTATAGAGGAAGAAACAGGGTCAGAAGACTCAACTGAGTTGCCCACTCACGTAGCTAATTAGTCAAAGAACAATAATTTGAATCAAATTTTGTCTAGTTCCAAAATTTGTGTTCTTTTCAACCCAGAGACAAGGAAGAACTTACTGCCTATGATAGAATGGTAGTTGGTGGAGTTACAGAGCTATTTTTTTCTGGGCCTCAGACCACTTGCAGCTCAGCCACTGTGGAACTCTGGGGGACTTAATTAGCCTCTCCAAGCCTTGGTTTGCCCATTCGTAAAACAGAGGTAGCAGTCTAGACTCACTAAAGTTATTGTAAGGTGCAAATGAGATGGCATGTTAATGTCCCTAACAATTGTAGGTACAATAAAACTCTTTCCTTCTGTCTCACAGCTAGTGATTTTTTATTGATCACAGGCATCCTATGGCCCAGTATGAAGTAATAAATCCAGTTCTGCATCAGTAGGCATGTAATTTGCAGTGGATGCTCACTGCTTTTCTGTTTGGATCAAAAGACTTACCTTCCTTGAAGGTTTTTCTTTCCTAGCCAAAGATAAAACCCCATAGTGAATTAAATATGATTGCTTTTCATCATTAATGGCAGCCCCTACTAACTCTTGAATTCCAGCTTTTCAGTGCAAATAAATATTGCATCTTCATTGTTGAGAAGAATCTGATTCCACCTTTGGAAGGCACTTCCTTGGAGATAAGAAGTTTCTTCCATAAAACCTGCTTTTGTAAGGTTGAGACCCACTCACCACATTGCTGGTGGAAGATGGACTGGGCAGATTCAGAGACGTCAGTGTACTCTTTTGCTCTGATTATCTGAAAGGAATGCCTGGGTCATTCCTTTCAATTCCCTGGATTAGTCCTTTCAAAACAGAAAGTAAAAGGTACTAGAAAGGCACAGTCTTTTTTGCTGTAAACTCCAACTTAGGAAATATGATAGTTTAGAGTCCACTACACAGACTGATCTATAGAGTGGTGCTATTTATAGGGATGTCAGAAAAAAAATACAGGATTAATTAATATTGATTGGGATATACGTATAGTAAAAAAGTATTCATTGTTTTCCTGAAATTCAAATTTAACTGGGCATCCTGTATTTCCTATGTTTTTATTCGTTGAATCTGGCATCCCTAGCCAGTTATTGGGTGCCCACTGTGCTGCACAGCAAGTCAGAAAGGTACGGTGCTAGGGAGTTTCCCCGGGATGGAGCTAAGAGCACGAGTTCTTGAATCAGACGACCTGGGTTCAAACTTAGCTTTGCTGCTTACCAGCTGTGTAGACTTGGGCAAGTTAATGATTTTTGCTAAACTACGATTATTTTGTCTCTGAAATGGGGATAGGAAGAGCACTTACTTCCTGGGATGATCATGAGGACCCCGTAAGTTCAGCAAATATTTGTTGAGCACTTACATGCGAATCAGCACTGTCCTCGGCTCATGTCCTGGTCACAAAGACTCTGCCATAGAGTAAGTGGTGATAGATTTACTAAGCAAAAAAAAAAAAAAAAAAAAAAAAACAAAAAAAAACGAACAAACAAAAACAAATGCAAGGGTGGGGACATACTGTTTCTCTGAGCGTTTATTGTTCTTGTGAGATGACAATTAGCAGAGACACAGATGCCATGGAGAACCAAACACAGTGCTGTCTGAGAGAAGCACAGAGGGGGCAGCCAGCAGCCGGTGCTCAGGCCGTGGCTGACAGGGAGCCTGCATGATACACTTGGAGAACAAGTAGAGGCCACTAGAACTGATGAGTAAGAAGAGGTTGGTGGTGGCTGGTCAGAGAGGGCATTGTGAAAGGTGGAAAGAGCATGAAGGGCTTAGAGGCCTTGGAATTTTATCCCAAGAGAGGATGAAAAATCACTGGAATTTTAAACAAAGGAAGAGTGTTGTCTGACTCTGGTTTTAGACCATTCGTACTACTGGGGGAAGATAATGATGCATGCCTGGAGGAAGCACAGAGATGTATATAGAGGCTCTTGCAAGAGAGGCTAGTGGCTTAGGAGTAGTTAAAAGTGGAGATGATAGCAGTGGGTGGAGGCTGGCAGCTGAAGCGGGACCCGGAGAGGCCGGAGAGCACCAGGGCTTTTGGGTGCGAGGGCTCTGGTGCCCAGGGTGAGGCAGAAGTGCGACACCCGCCAGCGGGCATTGCAGAAGGATAGTGGCGGCAGTGGCTGGCTGGGGCCTGGGCTGGCAGACCAGGAGCGCCCTCTGTCACTGAGTAATGTGAAAGAGCACAGCCGAGTAGATGAGGACTGTGTGGACACCGGCCCAGACTCCAGGAGTAACGGCTGCTGGGGGCCTGGCTGGACTGAGATCAGGAGAAGCTGCTCAGAGAGAGTAAGGAGCTGGCTGACCTGGCCCGTGTGCACCCTACCAGCTGTGCTCCTAACGGCCTGAACCTCCACCTCCTGGTGACCCGGGGCCCGGTGCTGGCAGGCTCGGGTTGCTGGTCTGTGGACCCCGCAACCCATCTGGCCACGCACCCCTGGTTGTCCCACTCAGGCAGCATGTCCATGTGGCTTGCCGGACACCCCTAGCGCTTGGGCCCCCCATCTCTGCACTAGGGCATGGCCCCTGCGTTCCCACCCAGCCTGGAGTCGCCCTACCAGTTTGTCGAGGACTCCCAGTCGGGCCAGCTGTTGGTCGTTCCCAGTGATCACCTGCCTCACTTTGCGGAGCTGATAGAGTGGGCCACGGTGCCGCCCCTTTGCCCCGCCCTGTACTCTCCGGGCCGAAGCCCCTTGCACCACGGCCAGCAGTTGCAGCTCTTTTCGCTGCAGCACTTCCTGCAGCCGCAGGAGTTCCTGTACCTGCAGCAGCGGGTGGCCCAAGCCCTGGAACTGCAAAGGAGCGCCCAGCTGGAGCGGCTGAAGGCGCAGGAGTACCGGGCAGAGATGGAGGAGAAGGGGAGCAACTGGGGCCTGAAGGCCGCGGGCAAGGCTGGCCTGGCCACCGCTTGCCCCGGGATGCTGCTGCGGAAGCCCCCCGCCTGGCTGCCGGCCCTGCGAGCATCTATGGCAAGGCCGTGAGCCCGCCGCCATAGCCGGCGCCTCCCCCATGGCCGCCCTGAAGGCCAAGGTCATCCAGCAGCTGGAGGACGTGTCCAAGGCGTCTGCCTACGCTTACCCTGCTACCCCCAGCTCCCACCCCACCAGCCCGCCACCCCCCTCCCTGCTGTCCACCCCGGGTATCACCCGCAAGGAAGAGACCCCCGACAACGTGGTGGAGAAGAAAGACTTGGAGAAGAAAGCCCCCAGCACCTTCCAGGCCTTGTTCTCAGATATGCCGCCCAGGTACCCTTTCCAAGACCTGCCACTGCACTACGGGAGGCCCTACCCTTTCCTGGGGCAGCCCACAGCGGCCACCGATGCGGATGGCCTGGCCCCTGATGTGCTGCTCCCAGCTGATGGGACCAAGCGCCTGACACTAGCCCGAAGACAAGCTCATCCTCCTGTCCCCCTCCAAGATCCCAGAACCGCTGCGGTAGGGCCCGGAGGAAGAGCGGGCCGAGTGGGAGGCGAAGGTGGAGGTGGAGGATGTGGACGAGCGCCCCGCAGAGCTGCCGCTTCTGGAGTTGCCGCAGCCACTGCCCGCCACAGAAACCATGGCTACCCCGAGCCCTGCAGGCAGATGCGGAGGTGGCCCGTTGGAGGCCCAGGCGCTGAGTGCCACAGGGCAGGGCTGCACCGAGCCCTCCGAGTGCCCAGACTTTGCGGAGGGGCCTGAAGCACACGTGGATTCCCCGGGCCGGACAGAACCCTGCACGGCCGCCCTGGACCTGGGGGTGCAGCTGACACCTGAGACACTGGTGGAAGCCAAGGAGGAGCCGGTGGAGGTGCCTGTGGCGGTGCCCGCGGTGGAGGCAGCGCCGGAGGAAGGCCTGGCCCAGGCGGCCCCGAGGGAGCCCCAGCTCAGCCTAGAAATGTCAAGACTGTGACGTGCCTGCCGGGGAGGGACAGTGCCTGAGACTAGAGCCCCGGGAGGCCGTGCCTGTGCCCGGCAGCACCTGCTACCTGGAAGAGGCAAGCTCTGAGCGGTTCCTGCCTGGCCTCGAAGACCCACTGGCTGGCATAAACACCCTGGAGGCGGCCATGGAGCTGTCCCAGGCCAGGCCTCTGCCCTCCCCAGGTGCTACTGGAGCCCAGGCCTTGGAGAAGCTGGAAGCTGCCGAGAGCCTTGTCTTGGAGCAGAGCTTTCTGCACGGCATCACCCTGCTGAGCGAGATCACAGAGCTGGAGCTGGAGAGGAGGAGTCAGAAGGTGGGAGGTGCGGAGCGGGCCATGGTGGCGCGGCCCTTACTGGAGAGCCTACTGGCGCCGGCAGCCACATGCTGAGGGAGGTGCTGGGTGGGCCCGTGGTGGGACCCGCTCAAGAACCTGCAGCTCCCACGGAAGCTGAAGCCCACAATACGTACAACTGGATGCGCAAGAAGGAGGAGTGGATGTACCCCATGAAGTCGTCCCTGGAGGACATGGACGTCCTGGAGCTGGACTTCCGGATGCGGCGGGCCGAGGTCCAGCGCCAGTACAAGGAGAAGCAGCACGAGCTGGTGAAGCTGCAGCGGCGCCGGGACTCCGAGGACAGGCACGAGGAGTCCCATGGAAGCTTGGCACGCAGGCTGTGGAAACAGACCCACGCCCCCGAGCGTCCTGTTGCCCCCCTGCAAGAGGGGGAAGAGCTGCAACAGTAGCAGAAAGCTGAGCAGCAAGTCTCTGCTGACATCAGATGACTATGAGCTGGGAGCAGGAATAAGGAAGAGACACAAAGGGCCCGAGGAGGAACACAATGCCCTCATTTGAATGGGGAAAGCCAGGGAGAGGAACCAGACTTGGGATGAACACGAGGCCTCGTCTGACTTCATAAGTCAGCTAAAGATTAAGAAGAAGATGGCCAGCGACCAGGAGCAGTTGGCAAACAAGCTCGACAAAGGCCCTCTCCCTCACCAAGCAGGACAAGTTGAAGTCACCCTTCAAGTTTTCGGAGAGTGCCGGGGGGAAATCAAAAACTGGCAGAGGCTGCAGTAGGTACTTAACTCCTTGCCTGCTGGGCAAGGAAAGGAAGGTGCTGGCCAAGGGCCTCGGCCTGTCTCTGAAATCTTCCAGAGAAAATAAACACCAAAGGGCCGCCAAAGCCAGGAGGATAGGGGTGGGGTTCAAGGCCAGAGGCCAGCCCAAGTCGGCCCATTCCGCGTTTGCCTCCGAAGTGTGCAGCTACTCTTACAATACGGACTCAGAGGAAGACGAAGAATTCCTGAAGGAGAGTGGCCCGCCCAAGGCCCCTCCAGCTAGCTGCAAACTGACGACTTCCCTCCTGTGTGGCATGGTGGCAAAGAACAGCAAGGCAGGTGGTGGCCCTTAGCTGACCAAGAGGGCCTGGCGACCCACCGCCCCGTCCCGGACTCTGAAACCCAAGCTGGCCACCAGCAGGAAGCAGTGGTTTTGTTTGCTGCTTCGAGAGGCTGAGGTGCATTCCTCCTTCAGCGACTCTTCAGAGGACTCATTTGACTAAGGTTACTATCTCCAAACACAAAATACTTTCCGTGTTTCCTAGCGAGAGAGTGCCTGCGAGTGATCTAGAGGGAAGCGAGTGGGCGCACGGGAGAGACGGTGGGTGAGGAGGCCCGTGCGGATGGCTGCAGGAAGGCCGCCATCTGGGTTCTTGGCAGTGTTGCCTGCTGTATCGGCCAAATTATTTTTATTTTTGCTTTGATTTGTACTGTGTCATTGTGATAATATCACCGGCTAGCTCTTTTTGAGCTGTTACATGGACTGCTTCTGAGTCTGCATTTTTCTCCACTTTCCCTCCTCTCTGCCCTCCTCCCCCTACCCCGAGTTTCCCCCAACCCCCATACTCACCTTTTCTGCCCACCCAGAGACCCCAGGCTTGGGTCGGGCTCTCTTTGGTCACGGGCCCAGTGGGGGCTTCCCGAGAAACATTTTATAAATGGAATTCTATCATGTGGGCGTGTGACTTGATGTTTGTACTGAAATTTTGGTAATACCCAGCTTTATTAAACATATTGAGTTAATTTATAACAACAACAACAAAAGGTGGAGGTGATAAAAATGGTTGCAAATTCCTGGGGAGTAGGCATTAATAAAGAGGTCAAAGGCTCACAAAGGCACTCTTTTTAAAGCCTCTGTTTTAATACATTCATGTAACTGTTTACCCAGATCAAAAGATAGAACATACTAGCAACCTGGAAGTGCCCCTTGTGCCCCTTTCATGTCACTGTCCATCCAACCATGATTAATAAATCTCTAGACTTCTAAAAGCATGGATTATCTTTTATTTCTTTTGAACTTGATACAAATGGAATCTCACGGAATATGCTCTTTTGCTTCTGTTTTTTTTTTTTTTTTTTTTGCTTAGTATTATGATTGTAAGGTTTAAATATATTGTTCTTTTTATTGCTGCAAAATAGTTGATTATGTGATGATATTGCCATTTATCCATTCTGTGCATGAGCATTTCAATGGTTACTGACTTTTGGTTAATAGTGTCACTGTTAATATTCTTGCACATGTCTTTTGGTAAAAAAGTAAAATAAATCTATATATATACATAGCATATATGTATACACACACACGCACATATATATATATATGTATGCTTTTTTGGGGGGGTATATACTGAGTAGTAGAATATGAGAATCATAAGAATGTTCAGTCAGTAGATACTGCCAGACAGATTTCCAGAACAGTTGTACCAACTGATACTCCAACCAGCAGTAAATAAGAGTTTTGGTTGCACCATATCTTTACCAACACTCAATGCTGTTTGTCAGCTTTTTCTTTATCCTTTAAATATGCGAAAGGAAAACAAAATCTCAGGACCCCAAACTCACTTTGCCAAAGGGAAAAGTTACGCTTGGAAAGTGAGTCTTGCAAAAAGCTGCCTTTCCTTTTGTTCCTAGACAGATAGCTGCAAGATAGAAGGCCTCATATCTCCCAAGGGGGCCTCCCTCACCCTGACAATGTAAATTAACAGCTCTTCACAGGTGCAAGACCATGGAAGACTAGAAATCATCCCCACCTACTCCTCTGCACCCCGCCACCCTAAGATAAGGTCATATTTGTCATCTTTCTCTACTGTATGTTTACTTTATCTTATGTAAAGTGCAGATTTACTGAGCGCCAGACAAATACAGAGTTGACTGTTCCCTCGACCCCAGCTTTTCGCACAACATGTGATATCCTCCCTCTTTTTTTCCCTTTCACCTTTCTACCCCCTCTTGCCCCTTTTCCCTTTTAACTGTCAAAGTCCTAAAAACCCTCCATGGAAAAAGTACAAGCCACATAGCCTACTGTGACTTGTATCTCTTTCCCAGGCATTTCCTCAACCTTGGCCAAATAAACCTCTAAACTGATTGAGACCTGTCTCAGATACTTTTTTGGTTTCCAAATATATTTAACTATTGCAGTCACTGCTTCCATGGGTTAAGCTTCATACTTTAAGCAGGATTTCTTTGTCTTTCTTTTGCATCCCTAAGATATATAAAATCTTACAAATTCTTTCTCTGCCTTCAGATAGAAAGACTGGTTTGGCTTTTGACAACAAACATTTTGGGGGTACTAGGGAGCTTGAAGAGATGGCTAGCTCTCATGCTCTCATCAGGAGACACATAGCATGCATTTCTGGGCCAGATAGACAAATGCTCTTGAACCTACTGGTCAGGAGCAGGGAGCCTCACACAGGGTTGGAGGTTTCTTCCAATCTTCTAGTCTGTTAGCCTTAGACCTTTCCGCTAGTTGAGAAGATTCTTTCTTTGAAGCATTTGTTCATACACAAGCAGCCTTATTTAGCCCTTCTTGACAAACTTGATGACTTAAGGAAAATACATTTGACTCTGAAATTTAATTCAACTGCTGAGCTGCCTGAGAATTTCCAGATATTTATTTCTGATTGCTCGGTGGCTTCGAAACAGTAACTAAAGGTGTACTGTGGGATGCCTGTCATATGAGAAGTCATTTCTTTCATGTGTCAAGAGTGTGTTGCAGGCATTCTGCAGACAGGACATTGTGTGCTGTAAGAGATTTTTTCAGAGACACCAATATTGCTCCTTTACAGAAATTCGGAACTATCCGGGCAGATTTGATTGAACAGATGAGATTCAAACAGAGACTGAAAGTGATCCAGACACTGGAGGATACTACGAAACGCAACGTGGTAAGTCCTTTGAGAAGTAGCAGGCAGCCTTTGTCGTCTTCCTTTTTCACACTCCTGCTGGCTGTGAATTCCTGCCTGACAGAACTGAAAACAATTTGAAAGGGGAAAATTAGAGATTTTCCCAGCATGACACTTTTTGAGTTTGTGAAATTCATTTAGCTTAATATTTTTATAGGTACGAACCATTGTGACAGAAACTTCCTTTACCATTGATGAGCTGGAAGAACTTTATGCTCTTTTCAAGGTGAGTTTCAAAGTAAATTCATGCCCATTCAAAGGAGTAATAATTCAGTTAGTTCTTGATTTTTCTGTTAAATTAAGGGATAATATAAATAGGAAGCTAGAGCTGAGAGTACAAAACTGGGGTACTTAATATGAAAACAAACATTCTTATAACCAATTTAAGTTGATGTTTTAGTTACCTTGCACTCCATATAATATTCCAGTTGTTTACTTGAACCTAAAAAAATAGGTTATTGCTTCATAATACTTATGAAAAACAATAGTGATCAAGTTTAAGTTCTGCTTGAATTCTTGCAAATTGTGATTTCCTTCCTATGTTAAGCTGTAAAAACACCCTTATGTAGTTAGAATAAAGTTGTTTAAATGCCCAAGGAAAAGCATAATTGGTTAAATTTCTGTGATTTTCCTTTTCTAATTCAGTCCCTACCAATCTTTATTTTTATTTTTATTTTCATTTTTGAGATGGAGTCTCGCTCTCACTCTGTTGCCGAGGTACAGCTGGGATTACAGGCACACACCACCACACCTGGCTAACTTTTTCTTTTTTTTTTCTTTTTTTTTTTTTTTTTTTTAGTAGAGATGGGGTTTCACCACGTTGGCCAGACCAGTCTTGAACTCCTGACCTCCGCCTCGACCTCCCAAAGTGCTGGGATTACAGGTGTGAGCCACCACACCTGGCCCCAATCTTGATTCTTAATAAGAAAGTATTATGGTCATAAATAAAGCAAAGTACAATTTTTTCTTTTGAAAAAAATATTTTTGTCATAGGTATCATCAGCATCAGAGGTTAAAATGTGATAGTCAACAGGAAAAAAAGTTTAAAATATGCCTTTTATGCAGGTGCCAATTTCATCACAATTTCTAATTACCATCAGAACTAAATTTGGCTGTTTTGAGAATTGCAAAGATAGTACAGGAGGAAATAGAAACGAACATAAAAGCCAGAGTTGAACACTGGTATTCTACGTCTTACAGTCAGAAAATGTGGTTGCTTAGGACTGCTGCTCTTGCTGATGTCGCCCACTGCCTGTTCGCCACTGGAGGGCACCACCTTTTTATTTATGTTGGTGTTACTAGTGCCTGGTAAAGTGCACTAGTACTAATACTAGAGTCTCTGCCTTCGTAGGTGTTCCAAACGTGTGTGTTGAATTAATAGATAAATTAGTGATCAGTTCTCAATATAACGCAGTCCCTGCATTCTTCTGATGAGGAAACCAAAGCCCAGAAAGATGGAGGCACTCTAGGTGTCTAGGCTGGTTGGTGGTGTGCTTGGTACAGCATGAGCATTATCAACATAGTGGACAGTGGTGCCCCTGCCAGCCTGCATCTGGCATTTGAGGGTGCAGTCTCTGCAGTGTGCCAGCTTATGAATATTTTATTTGTACATGTTAAGCACCTGTCGCTAATTTTTCCACGTAGTGTAAGTTGGCGATCCGTAAGGCAGGAGAAAACAATGATGCGATTGAGATCAGGTTTTTAAGGGATGCTGAGGACCAGAAGAAATCTTCACAGGGCATGGGGGGCAGGGCCAGGATTCTGCAGGGAGCTAAATGGAAGTGGAAGTAGCAGCTGGAGGCAGCAAGAGCATGGACAGGTAAGAGAAAGGACTGTGACAGCAGACAGAGGAGGCCGACTCGGGGAAAGCAAAAGGAGGAGGACCGGGGCTGGCTGTACAGAAGTCCTGGATCTGGAAGTCATTGAAATCACATCTTTTTTTTTTTTTTTTTTTATCTTCTTTGAGATGGAGTCTTGTTCTATCACCCAGGCTGGAGTGCAGTGGCGCGATCTCAGCTCACTGCAGCCTCTGCCTCGCGGGTTCAAGCGATTCTCCTGCCTCAGGCTCCTGAGTAGCTGGGAGTACAGGTGCCTGCCACCACACCCAGCTAATTTTTGTATTTTTAGTAAAGGCGGGGTTTCACCATATTGGCCAGGCTGGTCTCGAACTCCTGACCTTGTGATCTGCCTGCCTTGGCCTCCCAAAGTGCTGGGATTACAGGCATGAGCCACCATGCCCGGCTGAAGCCACATCTTAACCTGGGCACTGCTGTGCTCTCTGGTCTGTGTACCTTCGGATAACAGCCGTGTCATTTGAACCCTGAGGATATGCTGAGGAAAGCATTTTTCTTATACTCAAAACCCTGCCCTAAGGTTTGTTGACAGCACAAGTTCCCCAGCTCTATTGAGGACCCAGAAGAACCTGAGACTTGGTTGGTATCAGGGATGGGACAGAGTCTCTTCTACTAAAGAATCCAATATAAAACTCCAGTTATGGACTCTTTGTGGAATCATTGTACCACTTTAATTGACTTTCATTCATTTTCTCAAACATTTATTGAGTCATCACTATGTGTTAGTCACCCTGCCAGACTTTTTAGTACTTTAAAAAGCCAATTTCTAGAGCCAGGTGCAGTAGCTCACATCTGTAATCCCAGGTACTTGGGAGGCTGAGGTGGGAGGGAGGAGTGCTACAGCCCAGGAGTTGTAGACCAGCCTGGGCAACACAGCAAGACCCATCACTAAAAAATATATATGTTTTACATTAGCCAGGTATGGTGGCACACATTTGTAGCCCAGAGGCTGACGTAGGAGGATCGCTTGAGCCAGGATCATACCACTGCACTCCAGCCTGGGCAACAGAGTGAGACCCTATCTCTTAAATTTTTTTTAAGAAAGCCTATTTCTGGGTATTTTTCTGGAGATACAAAGGAATGATGCAGTCCTCCTCCCAAGGAGCTTACTGCACAGACTTTTGGATAGAACTTGAGGAGAAAAGGTTAGAGAATGCACCCTAAGGCAGATTTCATGGAAAATGTGGTTCAGGGGCCCTTTGCCCTGGTTTCTCTTGAGCTCTTTCCAAATTAGCCCTTCTGTTTCAACCTCTGGGCCCGTAGTCCCCAAATGATGGTCTGTGGGCTCTCAGCAAGGAACAAGGGAGACGATCTGAAGGGCATGTTTTATCCTAATGGTTGTGAGCACCATGAAAGTGCCTGCACCCATGTTCAGGCCAGGTTCAGGGCAACTTGGGGTGCTTAGGAGGAAATGCTTTGGGTAACCTTTGTCAACCGATGTAGCTCAAGTTAAGGGGTTCCCTCCTGGAGTATATCACCAACACCATGCTGCCCACAGAGGGCTGCTGGGCTCCACTCATGCTCATTCAGAGTACAGCTCAACCCAGCAGGCCACTCTGACCTCAGCTTCTGCCTCCCTGCCCCTGACACACCCGCCTCCACCCTGCAGCCAGGAATGCAGTCCCAAAGCCCTGCGGAACTTTGGCACAGTTTCCTTTACTGTCTCAAAGTCGCCTTGCAAAAAACCTGACTGGTTCTGCTCACCACCTCTCCTTCCTGCTCTCTTCCCTACTCCCACTCCTCTTTTTAGCTTTTTCACTACAATTCCCAATAAACAATTGTGAAAAGACATTTATCTTCTTTGCTCCTTTTCTAAGGGAGAGCAAAATAGAAATACAACATACAATTGACTCTCCTCTTTTTCAGAAACCCTAGGGAAAAGAGAAAGATTTTCAAAAGTGCTTTTTTTTTCTTCTTATTTTTTTAAGACAGGGTCTCACTCTGTCGCCCAGGCTACAGTGCAGTGGCACCATCCCGGGTCGCTGCAGACTTGACCTCCTGGGCTCAAGCTATCCTCCCACCTCAGCCTCCCAAGTAGCTAGGACTACAGGCATGTGCCACCATGCCCAGCTACTTTTTAAACTTTTTTTTTTTTCATAGAGACAGGGTCTCAGTATGTTGCCTAGGCTGTTCTCAAATTCCTGGGCTCAAGCGATCCTCCCACCTGGCCTCCCAGAGTGCTGGGATTATAGGAATGAGCCACTGCACGTGACCAAAGGTGTGTTTTTTTTTTTTTCTATTACCATATTTATTCATGCTTATAGTGAAATATTCAGACAATACAATATGGAAAAAGTAAAAATGATGTCCTCCTTTTTATGCTCCTCCTTTCTCCCCCACCTGCCACCCAGAGTTAACTATGAATGCCTGTGTGGGTTTGAGGGTGTTCTTTCAGAACTTTCTAGCGCATGCTTTTTTGTGTGGTCTTCCTAAAAGGAGTGGATATTTCTACCAGAGTCACCATGACCTCATGAATAAAGAGGCTGCCTTTTTTCCAAGGCCAGCAACAGGAAGCCCTTTGCTGGGTCCAGATCTCTATTCTGCTTGCCAGAGTGGTTCCTATGCTGATAATTTTTCTAGAGCTATTTACAGGTGTGTGAAATTGGATGACCACACACTTGTAGGTTGAATACTGTGTGACTGTGATCTTATTTATGTGATTTTGCTGAGCAGGGAAGCAGGGGATTATGTATGATACATGAGACATTAAAGCGGGAATTAAGAAACACAAAATCTCGTCATGATTCTGCTTTAGCTAACTGGTTGTTTGACCTCATATGAGCCACATAAAGTCTGGACTTTACCATTGTCACCTAGAAAACAAGGTGGTCACATTACCTAAATTCCTGTCTTTTTTGAGTAGCATTCTATTTAAGCTAAAAAATGTATTTCTCTTTATGGGAGTTAGTTCTAAAATGTATGCGAGTGTGTGGGTAAAGGGGAAGAGAATGTGGTGGGGGAGAGTTCCCTTTCTTTCTTCACCTACACCCAGTAATTGAAGCAGACCTTCCAGACGTAAACTGCAGAAATGGTTGGCGTGGAGGCGGTGAAGGGCTGGGCAAGTGGAGGTGTGTGTAGAACTAGGAGACCAAGGGGGCCCTGAGGCCACAGCCCTGCCCCAGGGGATGCACACAGATTGACCTAAAGCCCTTTCCAAACTGGAGGATGGGCCTTTTCTTTCTGGTATTTGCTGCAAAAGAGGGTCCCCAGTGATCATCCATTCTTTTTCAGGCAGAGCATCTCACCAGTTGCTACTGGGGTGGGAGCAGCAACGCACTGGACCGGCATGACCCCAGCCTGCCCTACCTGGAACAGTATCGCATTGACTTCGAGCAGTTCAAGGGAATGTTTGCTCTTCTCTTTCCTTGGGCATGTGGAACTCACTCTGACGTTCTGGCCTCCCGCTTGTTCCAGTTATTAGATGAAAATGGAGACTCTTTGATTAACTTCCGGGAGTTTGTCTCTGGGCTAAGTAAGGACATGGTACTATTGCATGGGTTGGGATGGGATGACGGAGCTGTGCCTGGTGTTGCCCATGCTGCCCTCAGGGCTACAGAAGCACAAGGGGAGGTTTGCAAACTGATTATAAAATGTGTTTTTCGTGAACATAGTATATGGATAAATCATTGCCTCTACATCAGACAGCCCTCAACACTAGTTAAAAATACATTATTAGAGAATTCACAAGACAATGAAATGCCAACATAAACACTGAAACCACAGACGAGATAGTTCTACAAGAGACAAATGTTTGGGTTGGTGGATTACTTCTATTTGACAAAAAAAAAAAATAGAATATTTTATTGAATATGTATAATTGCATAAAACATCTATTTCATAATAAATTTTATATGTAATTTCATACTTTCATAAAACATTATGAAATGTTTTTAATAAGGGAGCATCACAGCAGCCCTGCGGCCTAAATGGAAGTCTTTTCTCTCCCTTTTGCTGGGAGGAGGGACCTTCCAGCAGGAGCAGGCCCAGCCTCACCCCACACCTCACCACGGCGTGAGGGCAGCTACCCATCAGCTCCCTGTCTGGCTTGCTCACTGCCCTACATATGACTGCCTTTTTGGACTCTTGTTCTTTTTATAACTGGGCACAAAAGCTTCATGGTAGTGGAGCCTGGCCCACCTGACGTAAGGTTGAGCGTATAGAAGGCATTATGCCAGAATGAGGTAAGAACAATTTTTTTAAAATTCTAATTGTGCTACTCTATGACCTTGGGCCATATGCTTTAAAAAGTACCCAAGGAAAGAGCAAATGTCAGGCATAGAGCCAGCATTTCTAAAGAACGTCTCTAATCTGTAAGAGTTATATCTAGAAGACATAAAGGGCAGAGGAAGCTGATGGTTTTTTAAAAAGGGAAGGGATGTAGGTAAGGTCCGTTGAGGTTAAAACAAAAATTGTATAAAGCACTCATCTATACGCTTAAAAGAGGGGACATGGGAGAACTCACATTTATTTAGAGTGCAGAAACTGTTGTGATACTTTAGAACGTTTACTATATTAATCTAAACAACAGCTCTTAGGTATAATAATGATAGTGACAACTGACATTTATACAGCATTTACTGCATGCCTGGCACTGCCCTAATGCTTTTTATGTGCACAATTCACATGCATTTAATTTGTCTAAGGGCATGCAACTATAAAGTTTGTGTTTGATTCCACATACCCAAGAGGCACAGTTTGTGCTGTTACTCTTATGCTTCATTACCTTCCTGCTTGCTACTATTATCTCCATATTTAGCTAAAGACATAGAAGCTCAGAAAAGTTAAAGTAACTTGTTGGAACATTAGTTTTTAGCAAACCAATAAATATCTGTTATTGAACTGAAATGAGATGCACAGCTAATACATGCTGGACCCAGGATTCAAACAACGGCTCTCTGTCCTGAAAGCTTATCCTTTTCTTACTACTCTGTACTGAGGATAACAAAAGGGCATTTTTTAGGAAGAAGGAGGCAGTATTAATTTTTAATTACACAAGTGATATATAAGTACAGCCTGCTTTTTTAAAAAGTGGCACAAATCAGATAATGCTAAAGACCTCTTTGACGCTATGCTAATCTTTTTTACTTCCAAGGTAATTACTGCTTGTCATATAGGTATCCATCAAAAGAGATATTTAAAAAAAAATACCTTTGGGCAAAAATAAAGAGGAGAAAAAAGAGACAGGTTCTACGTGTAGAAAGTGACAGAAATAAACAAAAATATTTAATTTACTTAAATTCAGTCAACTGCAGTAAGGAGAATACTTTTTAAAATCTTCAAGAAGGAAAAAGGGGCTTGAAGTCCAGCATAGAGAAAACATTGGAAAAGAATATTTAGACTTCAAAATGCAGTTGAGTTCCTGGGCAAAGTAAACTATACCCCAGATTAGTGGGAGAACTCTCAGATGTGGTTGTAGAGCTGTTGTCAGTTACATTGGTCAGTTATACTTATGGAGATGGGAAAGTCAAGCAGAAATGAGAAATTCTGTCTGTGTTTAAAGAAACTAAAGAATGGGCCAGGCCCCGTGGCTCATGGCTGTAATCCCAGCACTTTGGGAGGCTGAGGTGGGTGGATGACTTGAGGTTGGGAGTTCAAGACCATCCTGGCCAACATGGTAAAACCCTGTCTCTACTAAAAATACAAAAATTAGCCAGGCATGATGGCAGGTCCCTATAATCCCAGCTACTCAGGAGGCTGAGATACGAGAATCACTTGAACCCAGGAGGCAGAGGTTGCAGTGAGCAGACATCGTGCCACTGCACTCCAGCCTGGGCGACAGAGCAAGACTCTGTCTCAAACAAACAAAGAAATGAGAGGTTTCTGTCAGAAGCCATAAATTAGCTGTATCTCTTTTTCCAACAGTGTGGCTGAAACTTAGAGTCTATAAACATAGCATAATGAGTCATGATGCAGCCAGTCATTGGATAAATAATTCATTATCAATGGGAAAGGTGAAAGTATATGGAAATTGGTGATTGTGTAACTGGCTGAACATTGCACCCAAGAGTGTGATGAGTAATAAGTTCATTTCAACTGAGAGAGCATTCACTAGTACCCTTGGACCCAGCATTTGGACTCTTTGCAGTTGCATCCTTATTTGCACGATAGAGTTAACCATCAAAACTAAATGAAACAATTCAAGTAAAGTTCTAGAAGTGTGTCTGGCTCAAAAAAATGTCGATTATGATTGTCACTATGATTATTACTCATTCTCCCCTACCGGATTCAGCGGACACCTTGAACTATGAAGGCAGAGAACGCTTACTGAATGGGTGGGGCCACATGAAGGTGGAAGAGATAGCCAAGGGTATGTTAGGTGACAAAAGGAGGTTTTTAAAAATTATGATAGGCGGAATTGTAACTGAACCCAGGTTTGGCTGCTCACCACTCAAAAAACAAACTCAAGAGACGAGAGTTTCTTGGGTGGGAAGAAAAGCAGGTTTATTCTGACAGCCAGCAAATCGCGAAAATGGCAGACTAGCATCCTAAATTACCATCTTATTTCAGTACAGATTTTAGGCTCTTTTTGTGTTAAGGGCGGGGGAATGAGAAGCAGTTGGGATCAAGAGGTGACAGACAACGCAGACATCTGGGCACCAGCAGGGGTCCGAGAAGGTTGGGAACTTCTTTGTCTTCAGTCAGGTTATAATGCTACCATGAATCTTTAACAAAACAGTTTTTTGCATACTTCTCCTTCAATTTCAGAGTTAATTTTTAAAACTACATGATTGCTGTTTTTGCATATTAGTGCTCTAAAATTATCCTAGCCTACATGCAGGTAAAGGTCCCTTAAACAAAACTTGAATTAGTTATGTTAGTTCTTTTGCTGTTTCACTGTTACAAAATGATCGGTGAAAAAAAAAAATTGATAAGGATAAATATAAGTTCTTTTAAAGAAATAATTGTTAAAGAACTAGGTAGGATGTCTGCATGTAGTATAATAGTGGTTTCCAGCATGGAATCTAGAGTCAGACAAATCCTGGACCTGTCACTTATGACCTTGAACAAATTACTTAACCTCAATAAGCCCAATTTTTCTTATCTGTAAAATAGGAGTAATAATTGTGCCCATTTTATAGAATTGTTATGAGATATAAGTGGGATTATACATATGAAGTAATTGGCACAGGGCTTAACACAGAGTGGATGGTTAACGTCTGTCATTATTTTCATGATTAGTTTTATTAATCATGCAAACATCTGGGAGTTTAGTTAACCATGTGATCATCAAGAAACTCCACTGTGAGAGTGTGAACACTTGAATTCACACTTAGGCTAGAGTCAGGAACAGTTCCTCTATTTCCTGGAGTGGCCAAGAGGCTTCTGAACTCATTCCAGAGGGATATTGATTGAGAAATTAATGCATAAGGTAGATGTGGATAATAATAGGGAAGGATATGCAAATCACATCATATGAAAAAATTGAAAAAAATGGAAAGATCTAATCTGAGAAGATAAAGTTGCCCCAAAAAGATAAGCTTGAGGAAGACAGGACAGCCGTTCTTAAAATCTGAAGGATTGTTTTGTGGAAGAGTTGAGACACCCATTCTGTTTTGCTTTAAAGAGTGGAATAAGACAAAGAGGAGTAGTTCTAAACCATTTTTGAGTCACGGACTCTTTGAGATCTGATAAAGACTGTGGACATTTTCTTTCCCCAAAGTAACATATGCACATAAATAAAATTTTGCACTTCGAGAGGTTCACGGACTTCATAAAGTTGAGACTACAGGTTTTAAGGGTGATTAGACTAAAAATTACAGGAGAACTTTCAGCATTTAAAGAATACAGCTTGGAATGAAATGCCTCTGGTTGTATTGAGTTCCCCATCTTTGAGAATGTTTCAGCAGATGCTGGAGTCCTGTCTCACAGGGGTGTGTGAGAGGAGATCCTACATTAAGTGGAAGGTCAGACAGGATAACCCGTAAGGTCCCTTCCAACCCAGATTCTATGATTCCTATTTTTCTTCTTTTTCCAAATCTCATTTATCCTTAGGTGCTCTGAGAATAAATATTTACAAAGGATTTTCTGGTTCTAGCAATAAGTATGGACTTTGAGGGGAAAAGCAACAGGATTCTTCTGATTGAAGCTATGGTGATATAATGACCACTAGGTTCGGATAAATTAAGGAAATAGGAGCTCAAAAAACAATTGAAAAGGATTTCTAGAATGAGTAATTTGAAGTGATATCAAAACATATCTTAAAATTATTTCTGAACTCTAATAGTTATTTAAGATGTTGTGCCCCAATCACATGACCTTTCTCATTAATAAAGCTAGTTTGTTAGGTACCAGGCACTATTCTAGGTGCTTTATATGTTTTAACATTGTTCGTTCTGACATTTCGTGGAGTCCTGACATCAAGATCACTGGTAGAATCTTCTAGTATCATCTCACCTTACAGAGGGGAAACCGAGGTACAGAGAGTTTAACTCTCCCAAGAGTACGTAGTACATGCAGAGGATTTGAAACCAACCATCCTGGTTCCTGAGCTCTTAACCCAAACAGGTCCTGGCCTTTTGCCACACAATGTCTTGGTTGGAATGTGTATGAAGTAGACTTTTTAGAGGAACACTAGGCCTGGAGTTTATTAGCACATGTGATGCATTTCACATTGGTACTTATGTGACTTCTAGGTGCTGCATGCCATGGGGACCTCACAGAGAAGCTCAAACTCCTGTACAAAATGCATGTCTTGCCTGGTGAGTGAGCTACATGGAGAAGCACATGTGTCTGTAACCATGACCTGGCTTGAAGTCTCTTTTTTAGATGTAACCTGATCGTCCTCTTTTTGATATACACCATCATTCGTGAGTCACTAAGAACTAACTGAACAATGACAATTTCCATAAGTTCTTGAATCAGCATGCACTTGATTGTATGGTCATTTACCTGTGTGAAGAGTGAGTTGTAACAGAAAAGAGCAGGCAGGCATCTGCAAGAGAAAGAATAAATAGCACTTGGTAACACCTGGGATACAAGGATTGTGAGTGAGAAAAGGAGCATAGGAACATTGACAGGAGCAAGTGGGGAAAATGGTGAGGTTTTGAGTTCAATTTTAAACAAGGTTGGTACCGGTTGGGATCTATCTAGCAAATACTTTTAAAAATGAGATGAGATTGGCACGAACAATAGAAGTAGGATAAAACTAGATTTGGGAATTCTCTTTATAGCATACAGTTTCCTAAAATTTTGTTGATAAAGCATTATTCCATACAACTGGGAAAATTCTCCATACCACAGAAAATATGAAGGAACACTTTGGTGTGGGGTTGTTAAAAGGGAAGACGGAGTTAGAAAGGGAGTGACCGCCTCCACTAAGGTTTAGAGACAGTAGCCACTCAAGGCTCCTCAGTGATGTGACCACTAAGGTTTAGAGGCAGTAGGCACTCAAGGCCCCATCCTACCTTTGTAACTTCAGCTTTTTATCCCCACTTATGTCATTTTATTTAATAATTAAGCATACTTTCACTGGATCATGGCCCTACCAATATGATAATTATGTTTCCTCCCCTCCCTAGAGCCATCCTCTGATCAAGATGAACCAGATTCTGCTTTTGAAGCAACTCAGTACTTCTTCGAAGATATCACCCCAGAATGTACACATGGTAAGTGACTTTTCTCACCAAAGATACTATATTTGTTTTCTACGGAGCCCTCCATTGTTGGAAAAAGACTTGCCTCCAAAGGCAGTCAATCAAAGAAGTATGTAAATATGGTTGCCTTAATTGGTTACTTTCCTTTCCAATTTTTGGGATTAGGCAACTATTGGGCAGCAGGTACTTCAGCCCACTGAAGGAACCGTGTACATTGTTTCCCAGTAGATTAGGAAACTTGTGTCCTGTACTTTGCTGCCCTCTTTCTGCTAGGATCAGCCTCATTAGTAATATCCTGTTAGGCAGCCATCCGGAATTGGAACTAGCATTTCTGTCAGAAAGCATTCTCTTATATCTGTGTTTGCTCTATAGCAGAAGTTGGCAAACTATGGCCCGTGGGCCAAATCCAGCCCACCACCTATTTTTTACAGCCTGTGAACTAAGAATGGTTTTTTACATTTTTAAATGGTTTTTAAAAATCAAAAGTAAAATATTTTTGCCACATGAAAAGTATATGAAATAGAAACTTCAGTGCCTATAAATAGTTTTGTTGGAAGACAGCCAAGCTCATTTATATATGTATTGCCTATGGCTGTTTTTGTGCTGAGAATTGAGTGGCTAAAACAGAGACAGTATCACCTACAAAGCTTAAAATATTCATTGTCTGGTCCTTTACAAAAGACATATGCTGACCCCTGCTCTCTGTGGATGATAGGTCTACAAAGATGTGATTCAACTCATATATGTCTCCAAATTTATATATTAATTCATATACTGTTTTGTCTTACATTAATCTAGCATTCTCTTTTGGCTTGCTACTGCAGTAAGTTACTCACCTTCTAATTCATCATTAGGTCAACTTTATCAACTTACCCAAGTCCAAAAGTAAATGTAGGTTTCTCCTGGGTTCTTTTGCCTCTTAAGTTTTGCCATCCCCAAATAAGCACAATATAGACCTGCTTTTGGGCCGTAAACACCAAAGTGATTTCTGTAGAGGGAGTGAGCCAGGCTCAGTCTTATGACTGGCAACACAAGTTGAGGGTAGGAGCTTTGGACAGAACACTAGCTATGTATAGTGTTGTCTAGGTGAGTGCAGCCAGGTTCCTATGTGAGCCTCAGTTTCCTTTTGTGGAGAATGGAGATGATAGCTCATATTGGGTGTAATTAGGACCTAATAAGAGAATGTAATAAGACATTTTGCATAGTGCCTTAGTGCATCCTACATATTCTTAATATTATGTATTGAAAGTAATGGCAAAAACCACAATTACTTTTCACCAACCTAATATCATCAGCAGTCACATTCTGGCTACAAAATGTTCTCCACACATTTCTTAGTAGACATTCATCTCAGAAAGGGATTCTCTTGCTTTAGAAATGCTTCAGAAATGATCGCATGCCAATAGCATGTAATATCCTTGAAAGATGCTTTTTGAAGAAGGTTTTCAAATGCCAAAGGTGCTATTGCTTTGCATGGAAATGTTTCAGGTACAGGTAAAATAAGTAAGCCAAAGCTGTCTTAGAATCTTACCATATAAAGATAACTAATAATTAACCTTGAAATATTTCAGTTTTTTATTCAAATTATACACATACACACACACCACAGACACATGTATATAAAACTGGGATCAAACTACCTATACAGTTTTGTATCCTGCTTTTTTTTTACTTGAAATCCAGTGAGAATATTACTTTGTCATTAAAATTTCTTTGAAAACATGTTTTTTAAATGGCTATATAGCATCCATTGCATGGACTTACCATACATTAAATATTTTTTAAATATCCACTTGTTTCCTACATCATTTTCAACATTAAGAGGGGAGGAATTTCCCAACAATACGTAGTACACTTTCCTCACTGTGTCTTAAAAGCTGCTGAGATTAATTTGACACATAATACAGTAAAGGCCATATGTCTGGCTGACCAGCCAGCTTTGGGTGGTTGAAGAAGTGCTGGAATGCACCCTAACAGCTGTCAAACTGCATGGGAAACTGAGGGCATTGTACACCTCTCTATTTTGAAGTCCCTATGTGCCCCATAATGTCTTGTTTTAAGAAGACAAAACAGTTATAAGTGTGTTCCTTAAAAGACATATTTTTGAAGTACCAAATTATAAATCTGAAGTCGTTTTATAGCATGTAACTTTTTTTTTTTTTTCTTTTTTTGAGATGGAGTCTTGGTCTGTCACCCAGGCTGGAGTGCAGTGGCGTCATCTCGGCTCACTGCAAGCTCCGCCTCCCGGGTTCACGCCATTCTCCTGCCTCAGCCTCTCCAAGTAGCTGGGACTACAGGCGCCCACCACCATGCCCGGCTAATTTTTTGTATTTTTAGTAGAGACGGGGTTTCACTGTGGTCTTGATCTCCTGACCTCGTGATCCGCCCGCCTCGGCCTCCCAAAGTGCTGGGATTACAAGCATGAGCCACCACGCCCGGCACGTAACATTTTAGCAAAAAAAATTTTTTCTCTCTTCTACCAACATAGATTTTAACTTCCTTGAAAGAGTGAGTTCTTGATCTTTTGCAGGGCCTGGCAAAAAAAATCAGTCTCATATATGCAAAGTTAAATGATAATGTAGAAAAGACAGGAGAGAAATCAACATTCATTTGGGCAAGCACTACCATTTTTTAAGTACTAAAAGCTACGTGGCATCATCCCATTAATTTTTTTTTTTTTTTTCTTGAGATGGAATTTTGCTCTAGTTGCCCAGGCTGGAGTGCAATGGCACCATCTCAGCCCACTGCAACCTTTGCCTCCTGGGTTTAAGCAATTCTCCTGCCTCAGTCTCCCGAGTATCTGGGATTACAGGCACGTGCCACCACATCTGGCTAATTTTTCTATTTTTAGTAGAAACAGGGTTTCACCATGTTGACCAGGATGGTCTCGAACCCCTGACTTCAAGTGATCTGCTCACCTCGGCCTTCCGAAGTGCTGGGATTACAGGCATGAGCCACGGTGCTTGACCCTCCATTTTATTGTACACTGAACCCCAGTTGTGAGAAAGAATTCTGCGGAGGTCCTTTACCTGGAGATAGTGTTGTCAGATAAGTAATGGGACACATAGTAAAATTTGAATCTCAGATACAAAATAATTTTCTTAGTATAAGTATGTCCCCTCTAATGTCAGAGTTATACATGTCCCCCCCAAAAATTGTTGTTTATCTGAAATTGAAATTTAACTGAATGTCTTATTTTGTTTTGAGGAGTTTGTTTGCTAAATCAGGCAACCCTACCTAGAGAGTCTTCTATTTTCCACTACAAATGCTAATTCCATGGTCATATTATATAACATTCTACTTTTTTCTTCTGAATTATTTCTTGGTAGTTGTTGGATTGGATAGCAGAAGCAAACAGGGTGCAGATGATGGCTTCGTTACAGTGAGCCTAAAGCCGGACAAAGGTACAGATATTCTCTTCTATATGTTTACCCTCTTGCTGGTTGTACACTTGTTTTTTGGCCTGTAAGCACTTACTTCTTGATGTTTGGGTTGTAGGAAAGAGAGCAAATTCCCAAGAAAATCGTAATTATTTGAGACTGTGGACTCCAGAAAATAAATCTAAGTCAAAGAATGCAAAGGATTTACCCAAACTAAATCAGGTAAGTGCTTAAAGTTCAAATCATTCACTTCAAACCTGGACACTCTTTTTTCTATGACTGAGAGGGCCCATTAATTAGTATCTGTTTGGACCTATTTTGTGCATGTATTTATGCATCAAAAATATGCTCCATTGTGAGAAAATGACTTCCTCAGAGGAAATGTGAACCACAACATATTCCATTTTGAGAGTAAATGCATCTTATTCCAATCATTAAAAATCCCCTCAGATACTCGAAAGACAAATACATTGCTGTTTTCGGATCACCGTGCTTAGCTATAAAGGTGTCTGCACATTTTCCTTAAAAACCTGGTGAAATGAGGAAGAAAAAAATAATATAAATAATTATAGGCTGAAAATGCTAAGTTTTGTAATTGAAGAACAGAAGTCATCTGGGTGGAGACTGAAAGCATTACTTCTGTCCAGGGAGATGGGGCATGTGTCATGGGAGGAGGGATTGGAGCTAACCTTGGAAAAATTGAGGTGCATGCTAAAGTGTGTAGACATGAAAAGAGATGAGTCTCAGATTTCCTTAAGATGTTTCAAAAAGGAAAAAGAGAACAAGAAAAAAGTTACTGAGACAAATGTATGACATAGTCCTTCTTGACTCTAGGTGAGCTGTACATGGATGTTTACTTTTTCATTCCAACTTACATAGATGTTTGAAAATTTTCAAATTAAAAAAATGGGAAAATAAGCCGGGTGTGGTGGCTCACACCTGTAATTCCAGCACTTTGGGAGGCCAAGGCAGGAGGATCACTTGGGAGGCCAAGGCAGGAGGATCACTTAGCCCAGGAGTATAAGACCAGCCTCGGTAAAATGGCGAAACCCTATCTCTACAAAAAACGCAAAGATTAGCGGAGCATAGTGGTGTGTGCCTGGGGGGGCTGAGGTGGGAGGATCACGTGAGCCCAGGAGGTTGAGGCTGCAGTGAACTGTGATTGCACCACTGCATTCCAGCCTGGGCGACAAAGACAGACCCTGTCTCAAAAAGAAATAAAAATTAGAAATGGAAACATCAATAAGAGACTTTAAACATGTCCATCCAGCCTAGGCGGAGGACTTTCCAGGGATCTTTAAGTATTCCCATTTAAATGGCTTTATAGTCCACTTCAGTGCTGCCTCTCTGCTCCCCCAAGATTTCACATTGTGTTTTTCCAAATCGCTTTTCAGGGGCAGTTCATTGAACTGTGTAAGACAATGTATAACATGTTCAACGAAGACCCCAATGAGCAGGAGCTGTACCATGCCACGGCAGCAGTGACCAGCCTCCTGCTGGAGATTGGGGAGGTCGGCAAGCTGTTCGTGGCCCCGCCTGCAAAGGAGGGCGGGAGCGGAGGCAGTGGGCCGTCCTGCCACCAGGGCATCCCAGGCGTGCTCTTCCCCAAGAAAGGGCCAGGCCAGCCTTACGTGGTGGAGTCTGTTGAGCCCCTGCCGGCCAGCCTGGCACCCGACAGCGAGGAACACTCCCTTGGAGGACAAATGGAGGACATCAAGCTGGAGGACTCCTCGCCCCGGGACAACGGGGCCTGCTCCTCCATGCTGATCTCTGACGACGACACCAAGGACGACAGCTCCATGTCCTCGTACTCGGTGCTGAGTGCCGGCTCCCATGAGGAGGACAAGCTGCACTGCGAGGACATCGGAGAGGACACGGTCCTGGTGCGGAGCGGCCAGGGCACGGCGGCACTGCCCCGGAGCACCAGCCTGGACCGGGACTGGGCCATCACCTTCGAGCAGTTCCTGGCCTCCCTCTTAACTGAGCCTGCCCTGGTCAAGTACTTTGACAAGCCCGTGTGCATGATGGCCAGGATTACCAGTGCAAAAAACATCCGGATGATGGGCAAGCCCCTCACCTCCGCCAGTGACTATGAAATCTCGGCCATGTCCGGCTGACACGGGCGCCTTCCCAGGGGAGTGGGAGGAGAGGGAGGGGAGGGACTTTTTATGTTCTTCTGTGTTGAGTTTTTTTTTCTTTCTTTCTTTCTTTCTTTCTTTTAAATTAAATATTTATTAGTACCTGGCTTGAAGCCTAGTGTTTTCATAATGTAATTCAATGAAAACTGTTGGAGAAATATTTAAACACCTCAATGTAGGTACAGTACACTCTTGTTGCGGGGAGGGGATTTACCAGAATACAGTTTATTTCGTGAATTCTAAAAAACAAAAAGATGAATCTGTCAGTGATATGTGTGTATTATAACTTATTAATCTTGCTGTTGAGCTGTATACATGGTTTAAAAAATAGTACTGTTTAATGCTAAGTAAGGCAGCAGTCATTTGTGTATTCAGGCTTTTTAAATAAAATTAGAGCTGTAAGGAAAATGAAAAGCCACAAAAGCAAGACTGTTCTTAAATGGAAGGCATCGTCAGCGAGGGCAAATCCTATACCACTTTAGGAAGTATTAAAAATATTTTTAAGATTTCAAACATATTTCATAAAAGTCCTCTATTCAAAATCATATTCCACAGATGTTCCTCTTCAAAGGGAAAACATTTGGGGTTCTAAACAGTTAAGAAAGTAAGTGATTTTTACATGATTCCAGAATAACACTTGTATTTGACCAATTTAGACAGATACCAGACCAATTTTGCATTTAAGAAATTGTTCTGATTATTTACGTCAACTCATTAGAATTCATTGAAAAGTAACAGTCTTTTGTCACAGAGAATCTGAAAGTAGCAGCAAAGACAGAGGGCTCATGACAGAGGTTTTTGCTTTTGCTTTGCTTTTGTTTTTGAAAGAGTAAAAGTACTGACACTTCTGATACTGGATGTTTAGCTTCTTACTGCAAAAAAAAGCATAAGTAAAACAGTCAACTTTACCATTTCCGTATTCTCCATAGATTTAAGAAATTTATACCACATATAGCATATGACCATCTTTCCATCAAATCAATGTAGAGATAATGTAAACTGAAAAAAAAATCTGCAAGATAATGTAAATGAATGTTTTAAAAACAGAACTTGTCACTTTATATAAAAGAATAGTATGCTCTATTTCCTGAATGGATGTGGAAATGAAAACTAGCGCACCTGCACTTTGAATTCTTGCTTCTTTTTTATTACTGTTATGATTTTGCTTTTTACAGATGTTGGACGATTTTTTCTTCTGATTGTTGAATTCATAATCATGGTCTTATTTCCTTTGCTTCTTTGGAATATTTCTTTCAACACATTCCTTTATTTTATTATACATTGTGTCCTTGTTTCAGCTATTGCTGCTGTTGTTTTTTATTCTGTTTACAGGATGATTTTTAAACTGTCAAATGAAGTAGTGCTAACCTCAAATAGGCTAAATGTGAACAAATAAAATACATCAAATACTCAGATACAGCTTTTTATCTTTGTGCTTGAGTTCCTGCCTGAGGCAATGACATTATTCTTTTGACAACTTTTGCAGGGGAAATTGTATCAGGCAACCATTTTGATTAAGTAAATAAATTTTATAGGCAAACATATAGAGAGAAATACAATTTGTAGTATATCAATGACTATATTTAAAATAAGGAATACAATTGTTATCAATTATCTAACTTAAAATGCTTATCCCTAATGATCAGTGATATTGAGCTTTTTAAAATATGCTTGTTGGTTGCATGTCTGTCTTCAAAACCACAATGAGACACCATCTCACACCAGTCATTAAAAAGTCAAAAAAGAACAGATGTTGGACGAGGTTGTAAAGAAAACAACACAAATATACCATTGGTGGGAGCGTACCTTAGTTCAACCACTGTAAAAAGCAATGTGGCAATTTCTGAAAGAGCTAAAAACAACTACCATTCAACCCAGCAATGCCATTACTGGGAATATACCCAGAGGAATATAAATCATTCTGCTATAAAGACACATGCATGTGAATGTTCATTACAGCAGTGTTCACAATAGCAAAGACCTGGAATCAATCTAAATGCCCATCAATGGCAAATTGAATAAAGAAAATGTGGTACATATACACCATGGAATACTATGCAGCTATAAAAAACAAGATCACGTATTTTATGGGAACATGGATGGAGCTGGAGGCCATTATCCTTGGCAAACTAATGCAGGAGCAGAAAACCAAATACTGCATGTTCTTACTTGTAAGTGGGAGCTAAGTGATGAGAACACATGGACACAGAGAAGGGAACAACACACACTGGGGCCTCCTTGAGGATGGAGGGTGGGTGGAGGGAGAGGAGCAGAAAGAAATAACTATTGGTTAATAGGCTTAGTACCTGGGTGACAAAATAATCTGTACAACAAACCCCCATGACACTAGTTTACCTATATAACAAACCTTCATATGTACCCCTGAACCTAAAATAAAAGTTAACAACAACAACAAAAAATACTCATTCCATGTAAGTAATAACGGTGAAAATGCATCTGTTTAATCCTTATTAGCATGCTATAATGCCAGTTGGTTTAATCAAGTAGCTAGTCATTTACTGGACTCTAAGATTATTACACATGACTCCGTGTGTTTTTATCTTTGAGGTCTTAAATATGCCTCAAGAAATAACTGAAAATCTAATACTCTTACCCACCTGTACTTTGCCAAAATCAAAGATAGCATTGAGCGGGAAATAAGAGTGTTTTGTTTAAATGTGCAGTCCAGGATATAGAAGAGGAGCCAGCATTTTCCATTGTCATTGAGAAAGAGACAGTAAATGAGTAACAAGTCGCTCTGAAAGCCTATGTCTCTATTAATATGCTGAGAATTCTGTTGCAATCTTGTCCTTATTCGTTCAAGCACATCATAGTGCTTTTCATCACAGCAGCAATATACTGCATAATGGCAGGTTTTAGTCTGTGTTTACTTCTAAAGGATGCACAGGGAGGAGCCTGAACCCTTGAGCTGAAATTTCCAGCTTAGTCTATGAGACAAATAGGCTGGTCAGCTCATTCGCTACATCAGAAGAACATCCTGGGGGAATTATTTCACCCTCAGCTTCCAGAAGACAGGCGATACATTTCTAGTTGTTCATGGTTGTGTTATGTACTTTTCGTGTCTCCATGGATTATTCTCTTTGATTTCAAAGTGATTTACCATCTTCTCTGTTTTTGGGGGGGGGTTTGTTTGTTTTGTGGGTTTTTTTTTGTTTTTTTGTTTTTGTTTTTGAGATGGAGCTTTGCTTTTGTCACCTAGGCTGGAGTGTGATGGCACAGTCTCGGCTCACTGCAACTTCTGCCTCTGGGTTCAAGCAATTCTCCTGCCTCAGCCTCTGTGTAGCTGGGATTACAGGTGCCTGCCACCATGCCCAGCTAATTTTGTATTTTTAGTAGAGATGAGGTTTCACCATGTTGGCCAGGCTGGTCTCGAACTCCTGACCTCAAGTGATCCACCCACCTCGGCCTCTCAAAGTGCTGGGATTATAGACATGAGCCACCATGCCCAGCCATTATCATCTTCTCTGGCATCTTGACCCCCAGCTCTCAGTCCTTCCCATGCTAATATAATAATGATGACACCGGTGCAGAGGAAAGGCCCAGTGTCTATATCCCAGTGAGGTTCCTGCTCCAGAGCACTGGGTCCTGGCCTCAGTGGAGCTCTCACAGAAGAACAAGCAAAAGAGAAAGCTACTGCTACAGAAAAGGAACAAAGCAAACCTTGCAGAGTGTGGATGGAGGGAAGGGATGATGCCGGAGAAACCACAGATCTAAGGATATCACTGCTTCAGCACCACTTCGAAACTGATTCTAGGGAGGAGCAGGATAAGCTATGTGGTAGTACCACAAAGAGAGCCATGGGCAATAAGGAGACTCATGTCCCAACAGCATCCTCACCCCCACCAAGGTGACACAGGCCGAGCACCCTGGCTTCTGGGCACAGGGCAACTCCCGCAGCCTGCCCTCTTCAGGGCAAACCTCTTTAGGAAGGGTAGTGAGGCTTGTCCTCCTCACTTTCCTAGCCCCAGAGACTCTATAGGAACCTCCCAATCTCGGTGGAGTAGCCTTGGTCTGGTCTCCAGCTGAAGCTTTGTCTAGGAGCCTGAACTTAAAGAGATTCTGCTTCTTGAACCTAGCAGGGAAACTGAAGTGGAGGTGTTGGCAGCTGCCTTATTTCCACTTCCGGTTAAGGGCTCCTCTGGTTGTGTATTCGTCATTACCCATCCTGTAAAAAGGCTCTTTCGTTACAGATTCAACTTCTAACCTGAAAAGAATAACAATTGATATGTTGAGTAGAAAGCATTTCATACTATTTTCTGCTTTAAAATGACTCCTTTACATAATGTTTAGGCTCCTGTGCCTTTTGTTTAACATGCTCTTGACAGTCTAATTCTTTAAAAGGAAAGCACAGGAGTCAGACAAAGGAATTTATCGTTAGACACAAGTGAGTAGAGTAGGCTAAGACTAGGATTCTCTTTCTGTAGGCTTTGTTAATACGACCGGCCGCCAGGCAGACAGGTCTGCACAGCAGCTAGAGGCAGACGGCAGAGGGCCAAGCTGTAGATTATTAGGGCTTCCTGGATTCATAACTACTTCCTCCCCTCCCCCTTCACAGAGAAGCCAGAAGAACTCTGCAAAGCTAAATCCTGTAGCTCTTAGAATACCTGAAGGAAAAAGTAACAGCTAGATTCATGCCACATCCTAGGACTGGCCTGGAAATAATCTTTTGAGCCCTAGAATAGGTCTGGTGAATTCATTCACTTCATGACTATTGACCACATACTATGTGAGATACTGTTTTAGGCCCTGAGAGTACAGCAGCAAATGACAATGACCAAACACAATCCCTGTCCTTAAGGGAAATTCTATTTTAATAAGGGAGACAGACTATAAGCAAGGTAAGTACCATATATCTTATGTTAGTGGCATGTGCAATAAAACAAACACAGTGGGGAACCAAGTTAGAAATGCTGGGCTTGGGAAGGTGGTGAAATTTTAGGTGGGGTGATTCATGAAGACCTTTCACAGAAGATGACTGTTTAGTAAAAGCCAAGGGAGCAAGCCATGCAGATGAGATGACTGGAGGAAGAGCTTTGCAGACAGAAGAAACTGCAAGCGCAAAAGCCTGATAGTGGGAGTGCGCCTGGTAAGTTTGAGGGACATTAAGGAAGCTCTGGATGGAGCAGAATGAGTGAGGGGAGGTGGTGGGCAATGATGGCAGAGAGGTAATAAGGAACCAACGACAAGATGGCCCTTAACTCTGAGGGAGACGGCCTCCACTGAAGGGTTCTGAGCAGAGGAGAGACATGACCCGACCAAGGCTTTAAAAATAATTCTGGCCACTATCATGACTGTAAGTAGAAGCACAAGGATAGAAGCAGGGAGACCACTTAGGAGGTCACCGCAGGAACCCAGGTAAGAGTTGGTGATGACTTTTTCACCTACCCTCACTTCGGAGGCCTAGAAGGAGCAGTGGGGCACATCCATCGTATCCTAATGGTCAAATCAGGCACCGGCCAGGTCAGACTCAGAAAGGGAGATGCAGCTTACTTCTCAATGACAGACATGTCAAAGAATTGCTGTCCTCCTCTATTCTGCCACGTCGACCATCCTTCTGGGTTTTCCTGGGCCTTCTTGGATATTCACTAAATATTTTAGCATCTGGCTCATACATTTCTTTTCTGCCCCAATTTTTGCTACCATTCAGGGAACTTCTACATCTAAACCAAGAACCCAGAAAACATTTTAACCTTGATTTCCTGGATTCCTGTGATTTTCCATCCCCTGCTGTTGTCTTAGAAATATGAACTCATACCTTTTCACCTCTGTCATTCCCAGGACACTTGCCTACAGCACTTCTAGTCCTTCAACTCCTCTATTAATCCATGAGGTCTTGCACTGATTTTCCTATTCAGATAGGATCCTGTGGTCATCTCTTTCACCACTATCTTTTCAGCTCTCTCAACTCAATTTGCCCGGATCCTCTGCATCTGCCATCTGTCCTCTGCATCTGCCATCTGTCCTCTGCATCTGCCATCTGTCCTCTGTGGTGGTTACTCTATAAACCCCAAATCAGGAATTGTTATAAGCATCTGCCTTCTTCACTCGCATCTGGGCTCCTGAGTAGCAGACACTGCTAGAGGTGAAAAAATTTACGTGATATAGATTTGTACTACTCCAATTTATGATTTTTATCTTCAGATAGGTCCTGAATGCCAATTAGCAATCCGTGATTGTTCCATGTCCCTGATCCAATCTTCCTAATCCCCCAAATAGCTATTTTCATTCTTTACTAGTCTCATCGAACCCCCTAATCCCACACCTGCTTCCTCTTAGATGAAAATTTGATTATCAGTTAACAGAAATAATTGGAGCTATCAGTTGCAGCTCTCAACTCTGAGCCCCTCAAGTGCAAATGTGTCTGCACCTGCAATCTACTTTTCTCCTTCCTCCACGTTGGAGGAAAATTCAGCACTCTTTAACCTCTTTTATCTTCTACATCTTCTTCACAGTAGCCTCAGGTTGTAAGAATATTTACTCAATCCCTTAACTTTGGAACATACTAGTTATTGACTTATCTAACTGCATCACAACCAAACATGAAAGAGTGGTCTTATCTTACTACCTCTGTGTCTTCACTTCCAGTCTAACTTCAGTGCACTTCGGCATGGATTTACCATTGCACTGAAACTGCTCTTGCTGAGGGCAAAAATGGTTTCCTAATTGCTAACTCCAATAGATCCTGATTCTTAACTTACTTCCTCTTTCTGTGGTGTTTAGATCTTTTGACACTCCCTCATTAAAATTATCTCCTCGTTTTCAAGGTGTCTGTGACACCAATAGCTTTGCAATTCCCCTTTGTTTCTCTAATAAATTCACCGTGAACTTTCCTGGGCTGCTTTCCTTTGCCCACCTCTTACATGATGGGCACCACAAAGATCTTCCCAAGGTGCTCCTTTCTCATTGCTTGCCCTGAAAGAGTGCACTTACTTCAATAACTTCAACCCCTATCTGTCTACTACTGACTCCCAAATACTAAGTCAGCTCAGGCTTCTCTCTGGAACTGTTTCATTTAGTCCATGTGTATTGAGTGCCTTGGGTGTTCCAGGCTCTGTGTCATGTGCTAATAACAGCAGTGACAATGAACAAAAGAGGCACAATAATGCTCTCACTTCCTGAACTTATATGCACTTCAAAAACTGGTCTCTTCTCTCCCCATAAAGTTTCCCCTTTACTATTCCCTATTTAATTAATAACAGCAATATCCATGTAGTAACTGAAGCCAGAAATGTATGTCATTCTTGATTCCTCCCAGTTGTTTATGACCCCCTATTCTTTTTTTTCTTTTTTTCTTTTGAGACAGAGTCTCACTCTGTCACCCAGGCTGGAGTGCAGTGGCATGAGCTCAGCTGACTGCAGCCTCCACCTCCTGGATTCAAGTGATTCTCCTGCCTCAGCCTCCCGAGTAGCTGGGACTACAGGTGCATGCCACCACACCTGGCTAAGTTTTGTATTTTTGGTAGGGACAGGGTTTTGCCATGTTGACCAGGCTAGTCTCAAACTCGTGACCTCAGGTGATCCACCCACCTCAGCCTCCCAAAGTGCTGGGATTACAGGCATGAGCCACTGTGCCCAGCCCCTATCCATTTTTTTTTATTTTTTATTTTTTATTTTTTATTATTTTTTTTTAGATGGAGTCTCACTCTGTCACCCAGGCTGGAATGCAGTAGCACGATCTCGGCTCACTGTGAACTCCGCCTCCTGGGTTCACACCATTCTCCTGCCTCAGCCTCCCGAGCAGCTGGGACTACAGGCGCCTGCCACCCCACCCGGCTAGTTTTTTGTATTTTTAGTAGAGATGGGGTTTCACCATGTTAGCCAGGATGGTTCTTGATCTCCTGACCTTGTGATCCGCCCACCTCAGCCTTCCAAAGTGCTGGGATTACAGGCGTGAGCCACTGCACCCAGCCCCATTATTTTTTATAAACACCATTCAATCTCTGCTCCTCGGTCTATTCTCAATTACACTGACAGTCCAGCTTTGTATCTGGCGATAGGTTCAGAAGGGTTTTATTAGGTTTATATATTAATATTTGATCTATCTCTTCAGTCCAGACTGTATTTGTATAAGTTATCCTTAAGCAAAAGTATCAATCCTATTACCTTCACATAACAAAAGGAAATTGATTTCTTTTTACTTAAAACAAAACAAAACATTTCTTGGCTCGTTGTGGACTGAGCAGGCTCTCAGCATCTTGCTTCTTCTTGACACCTTTGCCCAATATCTGATGATCCAACTGCCTCAAAGTGTGACCCAAAGGGAGAACTCAGAGGCTGGTGCTCTGATGGAAGCTTACATATGCATTTATAGTCCCTGACCTTGGCAACTGTAATAGTTTCCTTAACTGGGTCTCCTTTCAGTAACCAGAAGGCAGTCATTCATTTTTTCTTCTTTTTTCAACTTTTATTTTAAGTTCGGTGGTATTTGTTCAGGTTTGTTACATAGGTAAACATGTGTCATGGAGGTTTGTTGTACAGGTTATTTCATCACCCAGGTATTAAGCCTGGTACCCATTAGTTATTTTTCCTGATCCTCTCCTTCCTCCCCACCTCCACCCTCCAATAGGCCCTAGTGTGTGTTGTTCCCTTCTATATGTCCAGGGGTTCTCATCATTTAGCTCCCACTTATAAGTGAGAACATGCAGTATTTGGTTTTCTGGTCCTGTGTGAGTTTGCTAAGGATAATGGGCTCAAGCTCCATCCATCTCCCCGCAAAGACATGATCTCATTCTTTTTATGGCTGCATAGTATTCCATGATGTATATGTATCATATTTTCTTCATCCAGCCTATTCACAATAGCAAAGACATGGAATCAACCTAACACTGCGTCAATGATAGACTGAAAGGCAGCATTTCAAAATGGCCCTTTGGCTATTTGTCAATCTGTGTGTGATATAATTACTCTTCTAATTGTTGGCAAGCAAGATAGAAATGGGCAAGTCTGTAAATTCATCATGTCACACTTTCTTATGTGTGCATGAATGTTTGTAGCAAGTGTTTGAAACAAACTTTTTGGATTGCAACAAAGATTGCTGGATTGTTGCCATTTTATTTTTTGCCCTTAGTCCTCCCTCTCACACTCCTCAGTTATTCTTTTAAACTACTGCTTACATGATCTTTTGAAAACTTTAATGTAATCATGGTTTCCTCTGTTTCAAGCCTCTCACCATCCCACCTTCCTAAAGGATAATAGACAAGCATATACAAAAGTTTATGATCAGTCACTACCTATGTATATACTATTTCTCAACATTGGTTTGTATTCTAACAGGTAAAGAACCAAAAATATCCAAGGTATTACAGTATATTCATTTTCCCCTTTTGGTTCATATTTTACAGCATCCTTTGTCATGCTGTCAAATTCTATGAGCCAGGTGCAATATTTCAATCCCTCCTTCAATTCCTGCTGCAAATTTAGACCTAAGAGTGGGAAATGGGGAACAGTATTTACTTTTGAAGTTTCAAAAGTGAAAGAAAGTTTGGTATAAACCAAGAAGTGATCAGTGTGAAATTTCAAAGGCCAAAAATGAAACCTTAGCAGCAGAATTTGGATAATATACTTCTATAATTTGTATTGAATTGTCCAGTATTTTCAGTGTAATGCAACACAATGTCTCTTCTCACTGTGAGAATAAAGAACTATACTTAATAATGAGGAAATAAATAAGGAAGTAATACTTGAACTTGCCAGATCCTTCTTAAATGCTCGTATAAACTGAGAAGATATTTGGAAGAGTCTATGAAAAGATAAAAACGCAAAATCTTTTGAGACGGGGCACTGGGTTGTTTCAACAGCTTGTCTCATAAAGAAGAGAATTTGTAAATACCTGCTGCTATGGAGTTAGCCTGGGTATATTGATTTTCTAAAAGACTTAACCTATGAAATTATAAACATTTTTGAAAATGAGTAAGATGAAATAGCTTTAATAGTATACATGGGTTAACATGAATATTTCAGAATCTTCTTTGGAATTTGATCTTTGCTCCAAATGGGAAGGGGCAAAAAATACCATTTTAGTGCAAAACTGTCTCTTGGGTGGCTTGCCCATGTCCAGGTGTTTGCTGTGAAGAGACACAGTAGTTGGAGTCCTCAGCCTACACCGTCACTCCCTGCAACTCTCACCACCTCGTTCACCATGGCTCACTCTAGGGGCCCAGAGTACACAATGCTGACTCAGGCAATGATGAAGCCACGAGGCCAGAAAAAGATTCTGACTATCTGGAATATTACAGAACCGCTCATTTCTCCAGCACAATGTTTACCCATGTGTTGAGATTTCTTGAAAACAAAAAAAAAGACAATTGATGAAGGACTTGTCACTGGGCTTAGCCTTGCTGCTATGCTGAATTTAAACTCTCTTTATCTTATAGTAGAGAAGTTTCCTTTGAAACATCGTGCATCTGTATGAATATCACATAATAGTGTTTATTTTTGCTTACTTTTTTCCATACGAGTAATACACAGACACAACAAAATGAATTCCCAGATTGACCAACAAGAAGTTATGTAGAAAGTCTTCCTTTATTAACTTCTGTACTCCTACTTCTCTCCTTGGAGGTAAGTATTATTAATAGATTGAATTTCATTTGTTCTAGAAATTTCTCTACGTGTCTACACACATACGCGTTTTTTGTGGGGTTTTTTTTTTTTGAGACAGTCTCACTCTGTCACCCAGGCTGGAGTGCAGTGGTGCGATCTTGGCTCACTGCAATCTCTGCCCCCCAGGTTCATGCCATTCTCCTGCCTCAGCCTCCCAAGTAGCTGGGACTACAGGCGCCCGCCACCACGCCTAGCTAATATTTTGTATTTTTTAGTAGAAACGGGGTTTCACCATGTTAGCCAGGATGGTCTTGATCTCCTGACCTTGTGATCCACCCACCTCGGCCCCCCAAAGTGCTGGGATTACCGGCATGAGCAACCACATCTGGCCACATATGCAATTTTAAAACACACACAAAAATTGAATCAAACTAAAAGTTATTCTGTGATTTCATTTTTCACCTACGGGTCATGGAGATTTTTTCCATAGGTGTATATGGAGTTCTATCTCGTTTATGTTAATGTCAGCACAGTGTTCCGTGAAAAGGAAATGTTCCGTAATTTATTTAGTTACACCTATGCTGCCCCACCCTCTGTCTCAGTTGATGGACTTTTACTTATATGTAGGCTTTTCTTATCATAAACATTGTGGCAAGGAATATTACTGTAAAGAGATCTGTGGCATATATAAGAATATCTTTTGGGGATAGAATTGAAAAGGTAAACTTGCTGAATCAAAGCATATGCCCATTTAAAGTCATGACAGATCCTGTCAAATTGCCTTCAGAAGTCCTTCACTTGTTTACATTCCCATCAACAGCTAGTGCTTCCTTCTTACAAACCTTCAGCAACGTTTGAAATTAACACTCTTTCTATTTTGCTAATCTGATGGATGAAAGATGATATTTCATTTTAATTCAAATTCCTTTCACAGTGAAGCAGTTGAATATTTTAAACCGATACATAATATTTTACACATTTATGGGCTACTTTAAACAATGTTTATTGTTCCTTTAGGTTTCTTTTGAATTTGCCTTCTAACTTTTGGTGTCTTGCATTATATGATAGTGTGCATGTTTTATGAAATCAAATCTGTTACACTTTTTACATATGACTTCTGTGCTTTGTTTCTCCAGCTCTTAAATGCCACTCACTATGACAACAAGAGAATAAAATGAAAGAGAAAGAGGAGCTTATTAAGCAGAATGAATTGCTCCACGCTCACTGAAGGCCAGTGGCTTTCCAAAGAGCTGGGGAGATGCATTTTTCCATGGGTCCTTAACAGCCACTTGTATCTGTCACAGAGCAGGCCCAAGCCAGAGCATGTAGTTACACCCATTCAAATGCATCCCACATAACCTCATTAATATCTATTCTATTTTATCCCACTAGGGGGTAATGTTGGGCTAAAGACCATTCCTGGTGACTAAATTTGAAGCCAGCATTCAACATGTTCTGATTGAAGTTTTATTTCTGTGATCAAAACTAAAAGGATCCATTCTTCCCTTAATGCTAGAGACATTTAGGAAAAAAAAAAAAAAGAGGGAAGAGCTTTGAATTCAAGTGTAACTGAAATGATATCAAGAAGAGTTTGACAAAAGCTTCTGCTCGAGAGAGCACTCAGCAGAGACAATGGATTATTCTATTACAGACACAGGAAGCCACGGACAAAAAGAGGAAAAGATTCAATGGAAGAGAGATGGTGTCCTTCATGATGCAAACATTACCTAACATTAAATATTTCCACAGGATTTTATTTCTGCTTAAAATCTAATTTCCTCTTGGGTTCATGGCCTTAAGCTGGCAAAATCCCCTCCTAAAACACTGCCAATGTCATATTCCTGCAGTGCCAGTGTCTCATGGGTCACAGAGCCCTCCTCCCCGGCCTGCCTAACTGGCACTCTTCCATCAGAGCGCCAGCCTGTGGGAACAGGTGACTCCCCGGTGGCCTCACTCACAGTCATAGCTCATGGAGAAACACAATGGGTGGAGGCCATTTTTTTTCTCTGCCCCCTCTACAATCACATACAAAAGCACCTTCTAGGTAAGATCACCCTTCAACCTTCCAAAGATCTCCCCCTCTCCAAGGGCACTCAGTGTCATGGCACACTTTTAAGTTTCTCTGCAAAGGAAGCAAACTCAATTCCTCTTTTAACAACTCCCTTAAAAACATTAAAGATCTGAATAAAGAAACTTAAAGGTCAAAATGATCCAAATTAAATGAGACAATCATTTAAGGATTCAAGTGTGTTACTTTTTTTTCTTTTTTTCTTTTCTTTTTTTTTTAAGACAGAGCCTTGCTCTGTTGCCAGGCTGGAGTGCAGTGACGTGATCTCAGTTCACTGCAATCTCCACCTCCCGGATTCAAGTAATTCTCCTGCCTCAGCCTCCAGAGTATCTGAGACTATAGGTGCGTGCCACCACGCCTGGCTAATTTTTTTTTATTATTTTTTTTTAGTAGAGACTGGGTTTCACCGTGTTAGCCATGATGGTCTTGATCTCCTGACCTCATGATCTGCCCGCCTCGGCCTCCCAGAATGCTGGGATTACAGGCATGAGCCACCGCACTCAGCCAAGGGTGTTACTTTTAAAACAATACAGCCTGGACCTTGTCAGAGAGATGGAAGCAGGGTGGGACTTCCAGTATTCCACTAAGAAGCTCACGGACAACACCACCAGCACACAAAGTAGGATAATTTTCTTTCCCAGATTTGGTGAGACGAAGAGAGAGAGAGAGAGAGAGAGAGAGAATTGTATGCAAGTGGGAGAAAGACATAAAGAGCTCACTAAGTAAAAGAGCTAGGCCAAATTTCAAGAACATCAAGAGTAAAGGAGGCCAGCCCCCTTAGAGACTTTCGCATTCTGTTTCTTTTCTTATCCTTTTATTTTTTAAGAGATGGGGTCGTGCTATGTTGTTCAGGATGGTCTTGAACTCTCAGTCTCCCAAGTAGCTTGGATTATAGGTGTGAGCCACAGCACCCAGCTACACATTCCATATCTTTTTTTTTTTTTTTTTTTTGAGATGGAGTTCCACTCTTGTTGCCCAGGCTGGAGTGTAGTGTCATGATTTTGGCTCACTGCGACCTCTGCCTCCCGGGTTCAGGCAATTCTCCCTCCTCAGTTCCCGAGTATCTGAGTTTACAGGTGTCCCCCACCACACCTTTTAGTAGAGATGGGGTTTCACCATGTTAGCCAGGCTGGTCTTGACCTCCTGACCTCAAGTGATCCACCTGCCTTGGCCTCTCAAAGTGCTGAGATTACAGGTGTGAGCCACCGCGCCCAGCCTACACATTCTATTTCTGATCGTCACCTTTGGCTCTGACTCACCCCAAGGTATTGAGAGGAGCAACAGGGCCAAGCTACCTGAACCAGGCGTCAGCAGGTAACACAGTCACTTGTTTACACTTCCATGGATATTTTCTACATTTTCCCTTCCCCATCTATAGACGGACAGTTTGGAAATGGGAAGACATACTAAGCCCAGTTTAAAGTCTGTAATTTGAGATCCTGGGGAGGGGGTAGAAAGGGAAAAGTGAGAAAAGAGTCAGCAAAGCAGAGCACAGATCACTGGAGCCCTCTCCTGGGAATAAATGTTCCCTCCGCACACAAATCTCTGCCCTTCCTAAATGGACTCCCATCTCTATCTTCTTTCCCTCCCTCCTCATTTAACTGCAGCTGCCAATTTGAAAGTCTTGTGAGTCAAAAGAAAACAAGCCTGGAGATTTCTGTGAGCTCTCTGAATCCCAAGAAGAGGAAAGGAAGAAAATTAGTAAAATGGCTTAGTGAAGCTAAGCCTGTGGGCAGACTACCCTGAATTACCTGTTCTTCACTCTGCCTGTATTTTTCAATATCTATTTATAATATAGCCTGAAATGCCACTAGGCAGAGCGATTTGGGTTTAGTACTGTCCTCAGACGTGGGCAGTTGGTGTCGTGCCTTGGGCCTCAGGCTTTAGTGAGCTCTGCCTTGTCCACCCACTCTGACTATGCTGCCCCCACCACGCACTGCTCTGGAAGGACCAAGGAGACTGTTGTCAGGGGGACTGTGCCACTTGCCTTGTCTAGACCACACTCTGGTAACCAGAATCCCATTACCCTGCCCAAACAGCTCTGAGCCCCTCCTAGGACCTGCCCAATCTTCTCCTCATGCTCGTGAGAGCAGAGCCATGTACCTAGGCATGGCACCCTGGGCAGAAGGGTGCCTAGGAGTTGCCTGTTGGGAGGATTGTTTACAGACCCTCGATATATAAGCTGGGGTGTCACATCGACATGCACAACACCATCCACAGTGAGATACAGAATGGTGGGGGGTGGGCCTAGGGCCTCCATGTGTACTCTTCCCCCACCCAAACATGCTTTGGGTAGGCCAGCTTGGATTAGCAATATTTCTTTTAAAAGGGACTACAATACTAATTCATTAGTATGAAATCAGTTTACAAACTCACCATTGGACTCTACCACTATACATAATGTCAGCAAAAAGAGTCAAACTCTGTAAAATATTTGAAGAGGTTTATTCTGAGCCAAATATGAGTGAGCAATGGCCCGTGACACAGGCCTCAGGAGTCCTGAGAACATGTGCCCAAGGTGGTAAGGCTACAGGTTGGTTTTGTGTAATTTAGGAAGATATAAGCTATCAGTCAATACATGTTAAGATGTGTATTGGTTCAGTCTGGAAAGGTGGAACAACTGGAAGTGATGGGTAGGGGGGTGCTTTCGGGTCATAGGTGGGTTCAAAGATTTTCCGATTGGCATTTGGTTATTATCTAAAGACTTGGAACCAATAGAAAGGAACGTCCAGGTTGAGATAAGGGATTGTGGAGACCAGGGTTTTATCATGCAGGCGAAGCCTCCAGGTAGCAAGGCTTCAGGGAGAAAAGAATGTAAATGTTTATCAGACTTAATGAATCTGTTACATCAGTAATTCTGAAAGGGAGGAGCTATAATGAGGCATGTCCAACACCCCCTTCCCATCAAGGCCCAAACTAGTTTTTCAGGTTAACTTTGGAATGCCCTTGGTTGAGATAAGGGATCCATTCAGATGGTTGAGGGACCTGGAATTTTATTTTTCGTTTACAATAAGCAGGATCAAGAAGAGGTGGAGAAGACACTGAGTTATATGACTGCGTCCTGTACCAATGCTGTGCACAACCAGACATCTAATCAATGACTCTAGCCTTGGGCTGACACCCTGAATGACATTACTATTCACCTCGTGACAAGTACCCCAATTGCAAGCCTAATGCCGAAGGCAGGCATGTCTGACAAGTTTCATTGTGTAAGCCAAGTCCTGGCTTGTGTGTTATGTTGGTAAGGATTCTAACACATCTTCTGGAGTCACAAAAAAGGGTTCCATGATCACTTAGCCAGAACCACCATTGGAGCCGGATAGAAAAATAGCCACACATGTGCCAGGTGTTTGCCACCCTTGGTCAAACAGAAGTATTTGAAAATTTCCTATGGGTATTACTCTTTAGACTCAATCCTATCTTAGACTGGAAACATCCTAAAGAGGCTAGAATAAAGACTAGAATCCTAATTCAGATATCTGGGTTTTTATTTTCTGAAAACCAGAGTTACCTTCTTTCTGCTAAATCTAAGTCGAGCGGATGGTCCTTAGGAATATGCATAAAGGTGATTGCCACATTCTTCTCAACTTTTCCTCTTAAGTAATTTGTCAACTATTCGTCAGTGCAAGAGCAAGAGGCTCAGAAGCCAAGCAAAAAGGCTCTCAAAGAGGCGAAGATGCTGAACAGAGATTTTGGTAGTCTCCTGAAGTTAGAGAAATAAAAGTTGTAGTTTGAGAATGAAAAGAGAGCAAGGATGTAAGAAGCCAAAATCCTGGAGAGAATGTAAATACAGAGAAGTTAACTCTGTACGGGTACCCCTTTCCCTTCAAGGCATTTTCTGACTCTTAACATGCAAAGCAACAGTTTAGGAAGCTGAGTCAAACTTCGGGTATTCTCTCTGAACAGGGAGATAAAAATTATTTCAGAGTCTGCCAAGGAGTTGAGATCCTAGAAGATGCCCCAAACTATTAGTTGGGACTCCTGAAAATCTATATCTTAAAAGTACATATGGGCCAGGCACGGTGGTTCATGCCTGTAATCCCAGCACTTTGGGAGGCCAAGGCGGACAGATCACGAGGTCAAGAGCTCGAGACCATCCTGGCCAACATGGTGAAACCCCGTCTTTACTAAAAATACAAAAATTAGCCAGGCATGGTGGCACACGCCTGTAGTCCCAGCTACTCGGGAGGCTGAGGCAGGAGAATCGCTTGAACCTGGGAGGCAGAGTTTGCAGTGAACCGAGATTGCACCACTGCACTCCAGCCTGGTGACTGAGGGAGACTCCGTCTCACCAAAACAAAAAGAAAAAGAAAAAAAAGCACATGTGAATAAAAAATAGTCTTTATCAAAGCTGAAACCCAGAAACCAGTTTAATCACAAAGATAAAAAGAGCTGTGCCTATTTTCACTGCGTGGCAAAAAAGCTACATCCTCTCTGAATGAATATAATATTATCCAGATCATATATAATTTTTCATATGTGTGTATGACATTTAATTTTTAAAGTATCAAGTATACTATGGGACAGGACTAGAGAGAAAAACAGAAATAAAATCAAACCCACAGATGTTCCAGATATTGACATTATCAGATACACACAGGCTTTTAAAAGATTGCATTTAATTTGTTTAAGAATAAAAATTAGATGGAGAATTTCATGAGAAGAATGGAATAAAAATTGAATGCAAATTTCATAACAGATAAAAATAATAACTGAAGTTAAAAACTCAATGGATGAGCTGTGTAGAAAACTAGACATAGCTACAAATGTCCAGCCCCTTCAGGACTCATATATGCTGTCCACCAGGTCTGCATATATGCACCCACTAGGGGCCTGGGAACTGGGGAGCTACCTATCCCATTCCAACTCTGCTGGCACCTGACCACTTCCTCCGGGGCCTGAGGTCAGGCCAACCCACCCGCCCAACACCACCACAATGAACGCCCACTTACACTGGCCTAAAGGTGGGGTCCCCGCTTTGCGAGAAGCACCAATACTGCCACATCAGAGAACAGGCGAGCCTTAAAGCTCTCTGTATCAGTTTGAGTGATGGGGTTATGTCTGAAATCATGTCCTTGGAGAGTCACAAAACAGACATTTCCCATGGCTCTCAACTACACTGTGGTCTGGAGATAGACTATAATGTGCATTTAAACTAGGAGTCAGGAGAAGAGCTTCAGAAGATGGCAGATAGGAGGCAGGGTTAACATGCATCTCCCACTTGGATGGACAGAACAGTGTGTGGAGATTCACACTGTGAACTTTTGTTCCAAGACCACACACGAATGTACCAGGAAAACTGAAAGAATTCAGAGATCTTTGAAAGAAATGGCACACTGCTGCAAACTCAGGGAGACAGGTCGATATGATTGGCTGTGTCCCCACTCAAACCTCATCTTGAGACGTAGTTCCCATAATCCCCACGTGTAATGGGAGGGAACTGGTGGGAGGTAATGTAATCATGGGGGCAGTTACCCTCATGTTGTTCTCATAATAGTGAGTTCTCATGCGATCTGATGGTTTCATAAGGGGCTTGTCCCCCTTTTTGCTGGACACTTCTTTTTTGTTCCTACAATGTGAAGAAAGACCTATTTGCTTCCCCTCTACCATGACTGTAAGTTTCTTGAGGCCTCCCCAGCCATGGTGAACTGTGAGTTAATTAAACCTCTTCCTTTATAAATTACCCAGTCTCGGACATGTCTTCATTAGCAGCTTGAGAACAGACTAATACACAGGTGAAAAGCTGTGAGTTCCCAAAGTGTGAGCAGGGGAAACCTGCCTCTGAACACACATCCCCACTGGGGAATCTGAAAACCCAGATCACCGGAGAAGGACTTAACCTTACCTACAGCTTGAATGGATTTAGAGAGCCACACAAAATATAAAAGTAGAAACAGCAGTGGGAAGAGACTTGCAGCCACTCCCAGTCTCCAGCTTAAGCTAGGGGAAACCATCCCTGATTCACAGGGGTCCTTAGGGAAGGCAACCAGCAGAATTAGGGAGGAGTCACAGGGTGAAAGAAGCTTCCAACTGAATTTTGTGATAATCTCTATTGGGCATGGACTTCCTTGAACAGAATCCAGGACGGAGACTGCTGGGGGAGTGAACAGGAACTGCTGCAGATAGAAGTGCAGAAGCTGCCACCATTGTGAGCAGATGGGGAGGGGCAAGGCCTGAAAGCCCTGCTTGCTTTCTCAGCAGGGAATCTTATGGCCTGGGGCAAGTCTGAGTTCTCTGTGCAGGCTGCCTGGATATAAACTCAGTGCCATTAGCAGGGCACCATGGGAGTGAGATTGGCCTCACCAACTGCATAGGAGCTAGGTAAGGCCTTTCACTACCAGCTATCCCCTACTTCCCTGGTGAACAATACTGCTAAGTAGAGGCAGCCATACTTTCCCCTAGAACATAACTCCATTGGCTTCAGAACCACCCCTCCTTCCCCCACAGTGGCCATGGCAAGCCCTGTCCAAAAAGAGTGAGCTCAGGCCTGCCTAACCCTCCCCCAACCTGATGGTATTTCTCTACACACTCTGGTAGCCAAACACAAAAGACATAAACTCTAGGGAGCTTTGTGCCCCCCTTCCACCATTGCCTGAGAAACCAGAACACTTCCCCTAGCCAATGTAGGGCAAGCTTATATTCCGCTGCTAATACTGTAGCTGGTGCTCTCTTCCAAGTGCTACCTCCTGGCTGGAGGCCAACCAACTCAGCCGATTACAGAAACTCATGACAATAACACTGCTCCCAAGAAGAAGAAACCAACAGCTAATTCCACTGCCTACAACACCTGGGCTAACCAGAGGTCCTGAGTCCATCTGAGTGGCAACTTCACTGCCAGCATAACCAGCATTTGAGAAAGCACACTAAACATATCTACAACCAAAGATCCTCACAGAGTCTATGTTACTCCCCTGCCACCTCCACCAGAGCAGGTGCTGGTATCCATGGCTGGGAGACCTGAAGCCTGGTCACATCACTGGACTCTTTGTAGGCATTCCCTAGCACCAGCCCAGTGCCTGTTAGCTCTGCTGGGTGGCTGGACACAGAAGAACAGTAACAATTGCTGCAGTCCAGCTCTCAGGAAGCCACATCCCTAGGGGAAGGGGGAAAGCACCACATCAAGGGATCATCCTGTGAAACAAAAGAGTCTGAAAAACAGATCTTTTTGCTGGTGGGTAGCTTCTCACAGCAAAGACCCAATTGTAGTGCTGGGTGCAGTAGGGAAAGTCTTGTAGGATACAGTGAATTTCTCTGAGTTTCTCTTCAAAAGTTTAGCCTGCTAACTTCCTTTCCTTTTGTTCTCCAACCTAACTTTCTTGTTCTACATGCCTCCTTGCTACTAGTTACTCTAAACAGCCTACCCCCTTCCCATCGCTCTAATCAATAACCCACATCTTTTCTCTTAGTTCCCATTGTTCCCCCAAAACTGTACGTCTCACGTGCTTCACCACTGTACCTCACGTCCCCCTTCCCCTCCATATTTAGAAAAATATTTACATGCAGCTAATCAGGTCAGTTTAGATTGTGCAGTCCAACCCCAGCCCATGGGGAAGTGACACAGAGGTAGGAATTGCGTTAACAATAAAAACCCCCTGCTTTCCTTTGTTCCCTGTACTCTCGCAATCCTGAATGACGTGAGCAGCACCCTTCTGCAGAAGTAAATTGCCTCGTTGAGAAAGTTTTGCCTGAGTGCTGGTTTCACTTTGCAGCACTGAGCATTTATTTCTAGAGCATTTTTATCTCTGACGGTCTGCACCTTTACCACAAAAGGCAGACAGGCTTTGTAATTGTGAAGGGCCTTGGAGAAGGGGTCCTTGTTCCGCTTGGCACTTCACCACAAGCACAGCTGGGGATTCCCCCACAGGACACAGTGTGAAGGCACCTATAGACAGCCTTCCTGGTACAATTCAGAGTGATTACAGCCCCACAGGATGAGCGCCTCCCAGATTCAGGCCTGCATAAGAGGCAGAGTCGCAATTCCTCTCTACTCAAACATCAACATTCCTATGAATCAGAAAATGGGCCCTTACTAGACATCGAATGTGTCTAGATTGAAGAGCTCGGAAACAGGCACATACATAAAACGTTTGATTTAGTACAAAGGTTGCAATGAAGAGCATTGGAGAAAGTTCAGTTTTCCCAACAAATGGTGATGGTCAATCCATATGAAAACAGACTTTACCTCATTCCCTCAAGGTCAGTATTGGTGGTGCTTATTTAGCAAGTTCAAGTAGAAATCCCAAAAGGATTTTTTTTAAACTTTGCCACAGTTGCCACACCATTTGGAGCCTGAGTATCAGGGCCTCTCACGTCCCATCCTCCCTCAGATTCATAAACAGCTGGACAGCCCTTGGCCTCGAGGAGACAGACTTGTAGGGCCAGCACTCATGAAGGTCAGGCAGTTCCACTGGCAAGCACCCTCATCCAGTAAGGTCAGGTGTCCCAAGAGGCAGTAGGATCACTGCTAGGAAGCTTCTGAGAAAGCCTTCTGTAGGTTTCCAGGAAGATAAGAAGAGTAAGGGGCCAATAATCCCCTCAATCTTCTTAGTATTTGAGTTTTCCTGGGCTTTAGTTTGTCCCGATGTTTTACTACTAGAGCTTTCACTGATCATTCATATCGATCCTGTCTACCTCTTTGTTCATTTCCCTCCATAGTTCTAGCAGAAAGCTTTGAATTTGATAATAGCCCTTACTTCCTGTCTATGGTAATAATAATAGCTTCCATTTAGTGTGTATACAATGTACATCAAGAGCATTATGTTCAATATGTTATTTCTTATTCTTGCAACAATTCTCCTTGGCTAGTATTTATTATTCCCATTTGACAAAAGGGGAAAAGTAAGGAACTTGCCCAATCTCATCCAGCAAGCAGGCAGTAAAGCCAAGGTTCAGATTCAAGCCTTTTTGATTCCAAAGCCCAAGACTTTCCACTGTAACATACCACCTCCCATGTCATTGATAGGCCAGGGCTGAGACCCTAGGGATTTGCCTGGCCTGGGGTGAAGGTGGTACTTAGTGGCTGCAGAACCCTTCACTGCATACTTCTGAGCTCACTGCAGCAGTCCTCACCCACAGGAGGGGGGACTCACAGTTGGGTGAGCTGACACACTGGGAAGGCAAAGGTCCCAGGGTGTGCAGCAACACACACAGGATACCTGTTTGATTACTTTATTCTCTTAAGTAGTTTCTTTGGATCAGGTCTACACTTCTGATCACCTCCTGAATTTACAGGCACCTACTCAAAACTTTATGAACAGCTATTTGAAACAAACCACTTGGCAGCAGAGACATCGTTCTCTGTTTATCCACCTAGTACCTTGCTGGTCACTCCTGCTCAAGTCTCCTTTGCTGATTCCTCATTATCATCTTGATTTCCAGTGTTGAAGTGCCCAGGTCTGGGTACTTGGTCCTCTTTTTTTTCTCCATTTGTGCTCAGTAGATGATCTCATTCAGTCCCATGCATTAAATACCATCTGTATGTTGATGACTTTCCCCTGATCCAGAATCACACACCCACTTGTTTGATTGAAATTATGACTCGGACATTTAATAGACATAGTAAATCTAATGTGTCCAAAACTGAATTCTTTATTTCACCCACTCCCTTAAACCTGCTCCTCCCATGCTACCTCCATTCTTCCCTTTGTTCACGCCAAATTATCTTGGAATCATTCTTGGCTGTTCTTTTTCCTACCTCCATTTCAAATATATCAGAGAATTCTGTCAGGCCTGATCTATTCTAACCACCTCCACTGCTGTTCCCCTGGTCCCACCACCATCACATCTTACTTGTATTTGGCAAATACCTCCTAATTGGTCTATCTACTAGGATCATATCCTCCTACAGTTATTATTTTTATTTTTATTATATATGTATACATATATATACGTACACACACACACACACACACACACATATATATATATATATATTTTTTTTTTTTTGAGACAGAATCTTGCTCTGTCGCCCAGGCTGGAGTCAGTGGTGCAATCTCGACTCACAGCAACTTCTGTCTCCTGGGTTTAAAAGATTCTCCTGCCTCAGCCTCCCGAGTAGCTGGGATTACAGGCACCCACCACCATGCCCGGCTAATTTTTGTATTTTTAATAGAGTGGGTTTTCACCATGTTGGCCAGGCTGGTCTCAAACTCCTGACCTCAAGTGATCTACCCACCTCGGCCTCCCATAGTGCAGGATTACAGGCGAAAGCCACTGAGTCCAGCCTACAGTTATTCTTTTTAAAAATGTGAGCCAGATCATACACTTCTCTGCCCAAATGTCCAGTACCTTCCTATCACGCTAATAATCAAATCCAAAGTCTTCACCATGGCCCAGATGCTCTAGCTCTGGTGGCTGCTCTAGCTGGTCACTTACTGCTCTGACACATCTGCCTTGTCTGCCTTGTCCCTCTTGTCTCTTTGTTGCTGCTTGGACATTCAAGCACATTCCTGCCACAGAGCCTTGGTGACTGTAGTTGTGTATGGATGGACTACACTTCTCTAAGCTATAAGCATGGCTTGTTCCGTCACTTCATTCTGGTCTCTGTTCAAATGCCACCTTATTAGTGAGGACTTCCCAAGTAATGCATCAAAAGCAACAGCCCCCAATTGCTGTATGTCTCCCTTATTTTTCCTCATAGCACTTATTTATTGCCTGAAATATTACCAGTGTATTTATTTATTATCTTTTTTACCCTTTCCCCTACCCCTAGTGTAATTCCATGAAAGTGAATATTCTTTCACATCCTGAAGGCCTAGAACAGTGCTTGAAGCATAGAGAGTATTGAATAATATTTGTTAAATAAATGAAACTTATATTGAGCTCCTACATGTATAAAGCACTATGCTAAAGGATGAAATAAACATGAAGTAAACACAGTTAACAAAAATCCTGTTATAAATGAGGACAGGATTATATACTCAATCATAAATTAGATTAACCCTAATCATAACTAAACAGAGGGATGGAGGAGATCCCTCTTTTATAAGCTATACAGGGGATTGAAAACAGTGATTCCAAGTCATTATATCTGTTTATTTTACGTAAAGTTTTAGAATCCAGCCTCAGAGGATGACCAAATTCTAGTGGTGCCTTAACTGGCTCTGGGGGCAGGATAGCAGGCCGGGTGAGGGGCTAGTCTAAATTTTCATCTTAGGAGCACGGTGGAGGGAAGAGAGTATTTTCAGGCCCAACAGAGATACGAAACATTTCAATCATCTTCTCCTACCCTTCTTTCAGCTTCTGTGAAACACTGTTCTCATGGACAGTGACAATGCCTCATATTGAAAATTCACTGTTTGATTTTTTTAGTTGAATTTTCACTAGAAGAGGCAAGCTTAAATTCTCAAAGAGAACAGCTATGTATAACTCTTGTGAAACTCAGAACATAAAACTTACAGGGCAGAGGATTCCTTTGGAGAAACTTGGAGCTTGATAATCTGGAGTTTAAAAAAGGTACTAGAAAAGGAATGTTTTCTCCTACTTTCCTGAGCCTAGAGTTTTCTGTTCCTTTTTATTATAGCCATATTCATAGAAACTTCTACAGGTAATAAATGTCTATATAGTAGCAACTCTAAGTACTCATTTCCAGGCTGGCACCCCCAAACCATGAAAAATTATATACTGGTAAAAGTTTTGGTCGGTACTTAAAGGACTGGTTGAAATTTAAGGGCCTAAATTATTTAGCTGATTAAAATTAAGACCATATATGACAAAGTATACACGTCACAATATGGATTCCAAAGCAACTTATGAAATAAAATGAATCTAATGTGCTGAAGAGGATTGGAGCCAAGAATCTCTGAAACAGTTGTTAAGGACATGCCTGGAACACATGATCTAAGGGAGAAAGGGCACTTAGTTGCCCGGCTAGCTGGCCCCAGTCAAGTTAGTTAGGAACATAAATTAGTTCATTTAAAATACACATTGTGCTTATGTGTGTCAGACAACTGGAAGACACAGGAAATACGATGATGTAGCATTCTGATCCTCAAAGATCTCCCAATCTATCAGAGGATATAAATGCAAAATAAACAATTACAAAACAGTGGGGAAGTGCAATAGAAGGGACTTGTGCAGGAAATATGGAATCACTGAAGAAGTGTCTAACCACCCTGGGGGCAGGGTAGGGAGGAATAGTTAGGGAGGAAGAATGGGGGAGGCAACACCTCCTCTGAGTCTCAGGGGTGAATAGGCCAAACACGGAGGAGAGAAGGGCGTTCCACGCAGAAAGAAGAGCATAAGAAGTAAGGCAGAAACAAAAGAGAACATTTATGAGGAATGGAAATCAGTTTAGTGTTGCTAGGATGTAAAAAAATGTTTCTGCTTTTGCTCCCTGTCTCTTATTTTAACTATCTATCTATCATCTATCTATCTATCTATCTATCTATCTATCTATCTATCTATCTATCATCTATATCTATCTATCATCTATCATCTATCTATCTATCATCTATCATCTCTCATCTACCTACCTATCTATATCTATCATGACTTTTCATTCAGAAGTTTTAAATTTTGATCCAATATAAAATTTCTCAATAGTTTCCTTTATTTCTTTTACCAACTTTTTCTGATTCAAGTATGCTTTCCCTATTCCAAGTTAATAAAAATAATCTTGTATATTTTGTAGTGCTTTTATTATAGTTTTTTCTTTAATAGTTAGGACTTTAATTCATGTATTTTTGTGAATGAGATTTAAAAGAGATTTCCCCCCACGTTGGAAGTGCCATTGTTTTTCATATATAAAATTAAGAGTAGACAGTAGCCAAATTGTACAGTGTCCTAGAGGATATAATAAAGATCTTAAATTTTGTTCAAAGTCTGATGACAATAGATTTGAGGTGTTTTTTTATTATTTTAAATTTATTTTGTATCCAGATATAGTAAAACACAGTCTTTTTGGTGTATAGTTCTATGCGTTTTGACAAATTCATAAAGTCCTGTAACCACCATTGCCGTGATTATGATACAGTAGAGTTTCATCGCTCTCCAAAAACTCAACCCCTTTGTAGTCAAATCCTTCCCCGCCTTCCCCTGAGAACCACTGGTCTGTTCTCCTCTATAGCATTGCCTTTTCCAAAATGTTATACGAACAGAGTCACACAGTGTGTAGCCTTTTGAGTCTGGCTTCTTCCACTTAGCATAATTCATTTGAGGTTCCTCCATGTTCCTCCATGTTTCAAGTGTCAGTATATCATTCCTTTTCATTGCTGAGTAGTATTTCATTGTTCTATAAAGATACCACAGCTTGTTTATCCACTCACTAATTGACTTTCTGAGGCCCTCCCAATTTCCAATTTCCAATCTAAAACTGGGGTTTAGGGACTAAGGCTATTGTTCAAATATTATATTTTTTGCATTTCATGTTTTCTCTTTAAAAATCATGTTTGTGCTGTTTTATAAATATGTTGATAACAGCATGTAAATTTGTTTAACTGGCTTCAATGCTCACTGCCAGTCCTTTCATATTCCAACTTCTTCATTTTTTTAATTGTATAAAATGTTTTAGTTTTTATAATTTCAAAGTCATTAGTAAATCTCAGGTTAACATAAACAACGGGCATTCAATAAATTTTTGATTAACGTAAACCTTCATATGGCCAAATATATTCAACTTGATTCTATGTTTTGTCTTAAGAACAAACTTTGGTGAATAACTTTCCTGGGCAAGTGTAAAACTTGCCTTGGAATTACGCTTTGTATTATTTTACAAACAAAATCACAATCTCAAATGGCATTTTTTGAATAGATGGAAGTTGCAAAGGGAACTTAAGCTCGAATTTAGTTTTTAAATTTTAAGTATAAAAACTCCAATCACCACTGTACCATGAATATTGACTAATTCATCTAAGTAAGCTTTTTTTTTTAACTATACTTTAAGTTCTGGGATACATGTGCAGAACGTGCAGGTTTGTTACATAGGTATACAAGTGCCATGGTGGTTTGCTGCACCCATCAACTCATCATCTACATTAGGTATTTCTCCTAATGCTATCCCTCCCCTAGCCCCCCACTCCCTGACAGGCCCCAGTGTGTGATGTTCCCCTCCCGTGTCCATGTGTTCTCATTGTTCAACTCCCACTTATGAGTGAGAACATGTGGTGTTTGGTTTTCTAAGCATTTTTATATGTTTTGAACCATCATTCTCAGGAAAGTCTAGATTTTTACAAAATCTTTGAGTGCAAAATATTTAAGGTTATTCTCCAACTATTTAGATATGACAAACCATTTTACTTCGTTTTAACATGGCAATTTATTAACAGATTATTTTTTATCTAAGTTTTTCCATTTATTCAAGATCATGGAATTTAAATAAAATAAAGCTGCATTTAGAGCTGATAAGTGGATTCACAGGTGATACTTTGCCTGTTAAAATGAGCTTTTAGGCCAGGTGCGGTGGCTCACACCTGTAATCGCAGTACTTTGGGAGGCCAAGGGGGGCGGATCACTTGAGGTCAGGAGTTCAAGACCAGCCTGGCCAACATGGTGAAACCCCGCCCCTACTAAAAATACAAAAATTAGCCAGACACAGTGGTGCATGCCTGTAATCCCAGCTACTCAGAAGGCTGAGGCAGGAGAATCTCTTGAACCTGGGAGGCAGAGGTTGCAGTGAGCTGAGATATCACCACTACACTCCAACCTGGGCGACAGAGTGAGACTCTGTCCCAAAAATAATAATAAATAAAACTTAAGGCCAGGCACGGTGGCTCACGCCTGTAATCCCAGCACTCTGGGAGGCCGAGGCGGGCGGATCACAAGGTCAGGAGATCAAAACCATCCTGGCTAACACGGTGAAACCCCGTCTCTACTAAAAATACAAAAAAATTAGCCAGGCCTGGTGGCGGGCACCTGTAGTCCCAGCTACTCGGGAGGCTGAGGCAGGAGAATGGCATGAACCCAGGAGGCAGAGCTGGCAGACAGCTGAGATCGTGCCACTGCACTCCAGCCTGGGCGATAGAGTGAGACTCTGTCTCAAAAAATAAAATAAATAAAATAAAATAAAATAATTAAAAATTAAATGAGCTTGTGGCACCTTAACTAGTAGACTGTAAAAAGAAGAAAACTATTGATAGAGATGTTTATCTCAGTATAGGCTGCAATCTATACTACTAGAAAAAAGGTTATTATTAAAACAGCAAATATAGCGTCCCATTTCAAAAAGACACAAATAATAAACTAGGGTCTGATCACATCCAAAATGAATCACATCCAAAATGTATAGGCTCATTCGCATTGCAAACTATCTGTTAAGCAGAGCACTGTGCACCAGTTATCAGTCCCAGGGGAGCAAAACATCATACTCTGGTTACCAGTTCCAGGAAAGGACTCTTAAACACTTCTGCCCCTTGCATATTGACATCAGAGTAGGCAAGGGAAACATAACACAGTCAAGTGCTGGATGGAGCAATGGGTTAGCTTTAAGAGAAGAGACAGAGCAAGACCAGCTTCAGTAGTGTGTGATGATCTCCCATGCCCAGTGGGTCTCTTCTGGCAGCTGAAGTAGGGCAGTAGGCTACATGTGCCCCTCTCCTGGGGTAGACGAAGGACACCAACCTCCCAGGGGAGTCTGAAATACTGAAAGCTGGCTGCATGCCTAAGGGCCACTAACGCATACACTTATGCAGAACAAAGGAGTACATACTGAGTCACAAACAGGGAAAGATATTCCTATGCAAGGTGATAAGCCCAGTGCAGGTTGTGTGGGCGCTTGGTAAGCAAGTGTGCCCAGCCCAAGGCCCATTCTAATGTGGCTGAGCAGGAATGGAGAGGCGGCATGCACAATGGCTTTCCCAACACTATCCTTTTTTTTTTTTTCTTGCTTGCTTGCCTTCTTTCTTTCCTCCTTTCTTTCTTTTCTTTTCCTTTTTTTTTTTTTTTTTTTTTTGACAAAGTCTCATTGTCCCCCAGGCTGGAGTTCAGTGGCGGGATCTTGTCCCACTGCAGCCTCCGCCACCCAGGTTCAAGCAATTCTCCTGTCTCACCCTCCCGAGTAGCTGGGACTACAGGTGTGCACCACCACACCCCGCTAATTTTGTATTTTTAATAGAGACGGGGTTTCATCATGTTGGCCAGGCTTGTCTCAAACTCCTGACCTCAGGTGATCCACCTGCCTCAGCCTCCCAAAGTGCTGGGATTACAGAAATGAGCCACCACACCCGGCCACCCAACACTATCCTAACCAGCTGTACCTGGGTGACAACTTCTGCTCAACAAGACCATAAGTCTGGGTACCTCTATGGTTTAACCCTTGACCCTTTTTCTTTTAAAAGCCAGACATGTGAAAGTCATCACATAATTTTTAAAAAGATATGGGCAAAAATGAAACTTCTGTGAATTCAGACTTTGATAGGTAGCTGCATCTCCCAGAACAAATATGGAGATCTTAAAACAAATTGAAGTTACTGTAGGAAAATGAAATATCTATCATGCATATATAGAAACTTGATGGGTTTTAAGTAAATTTAGATAATAAGCCAAACAATTTACTAATGTAAAAAGCCACAAATAAAGGGCATAATTTGAACAGGCAGCTATTTCATAACTTACTGAAGAAATATACAAAATCTTGAAACGTTTATCAAAAGTTAAAGGTTGATGAATGCTATTGAAATGCAAAATATTCCATAATATTCTGACAGGCTTTTTTTTTACACTCCTATCACGAAGATTTCCTTTATGTTTTCCCAAATATAATCTCAAGAACACCGGGCAGCTCTCACCCGGAGGCTGGTTAGGTTGGCGGCTCTGGTGCTGAAAAGAACACTTCTCTCAGGAAACGGTAGTCACACCCCTCCGGTTAAATTTCAGAAGTCCTGCTGAAATACATAGAGATATAATCTTGCATTGCTTTATTTTATTTGTTCTGACTTTTCCAGCAGGTATTTCGAACGCAGATGACATTTCTAGGTTAATTAAGACGTTATTTCTGTCCTTCTACCGCTTATTCTCTTGTCTCCGTACATTTCCGGGAGCTGGGGCGCAAGGAGGTGTTTGCTCTCCCATCTGCCCGGCAGGTGATAGAGGCAGGAAGGGAGCGCCGCCTGCCTGGTCTTGCACCTCGTGGTCATAGGATGCTTGGCAGGAGCTGGCGCCGACGCTGAAGGACCCGGCGCGATGCCACGAAGCCCGCGCGCTTGCCCTGGATCGCTTCAAGCCGAAGCCCCGCTGAGGCAGCCAGCGCAGGTCCGGGGAGCCCCCTGCCGGCTGGAGCGGCCCCTCCAAGCCTGCAGCAGTGCGCCTCTTCCAGCCTCTTGGGCTCTTGCTTCTGATCCATCATCTCTCCATGAACAAGCCTTCATGTTCAGGTGATTTTTAACAAGTTCTGAGCTTCGCAATATCTTATAATTGGATCACTATTCTCTTTTTCATATTTATCATTTCTCTAATCAGCTTTCTTGTCCAATGTCCTCCACATTTGGGAAGTTTTCTGGTCTGTTCTCCAATCACTGATTTAAATTGCATTAGCCCCTCTAAGGCAATGGCAAGTTCAGGAATGCAACTTCATTTCTGATTCAGAGTACCTTTCTGCAGGTTTGGCATAAAATTTATTCTTAGTTATTCCTATGCTTTCTGCATCTTGGGGTCGTGCCATGCATCTTGCACAGTGCCAAGGGTGGGAAGAGGCTCTTCAAGCAGCCTGTCTCTGCTGCTTTCATGCCACATGTAGGGCCGGAGAAACTACTCTGTAGCTGCCTTTCTTTCCTCGGGACCTAGGGGGCAGGGAGGAGGAAGAGGACAGGGCATGTCTGCTCTGGGTTAAACTGTTCTTGGAAGCCATTTTACCCCTACCTGGGAACTCTCTCCCTTTCTGGACTTAGGTTTTGGGAAATAAAACATAGAAAAAAAGAGTTTTCAGGACAATATACCTTTCCATCCTATCTCATATCTCCTAAAACAATAGGCATAAACCCAACTACCTGCATGAATGAGACAAAGGGAAAGGGGGAAAATAGGGAGGAAAAACCCTCACTGTATTACTTTTGAATAAAGTAATATTTCAAAATGCTAAGTAGCCCTCTGCAAATTGTTTATGTCTTCCACCAAAGCCCAAGTCGGATTTCCATTTGGCTATTTAAATTTTGATTTACCTGCATTTCTTTCTTATCTCTCCAGATCCCTTTTCTTCTCAACTTGTCTGCATCTTATCTTAATTTTCATTGAAGCATGATTTCTCTTTGGGCTTTCTGCTCCATTTTTCAAAAATCATGTCTTCTTTACATCACTTTTAATACACTACACAATTTTTCTGAAATTTTCCTCTGGCTCCTGAAAAAAGAAGTTATATTTGTTACCATGCTTCTTTTTTTGTTTATTCATTCTTTTTTTGTCGTGTTTTAGAGGTGGGGTGTTGCTGTGCTGCCCAGGCTGGCATGCAGTGACTACGCACAGGTGCGATCCCTCTACTGATCAGCAGGGCAGTTTTTACCTGCTCCATGTCTGATCTGAGCCAATTCACCCCTCCATACATAACCTGGTAGTCCCATGCTCCCAGGAGTTCACCATTTGGTGTCTAACTTATTGCAGACACCCGATCGGCATAGCACACTATAGTCCAGAACTCCTGGGCTCAAGTGATCCTCCTGCCTCAGCCTCCCGAGTAACTGGGACAATAGGCATGCACCACCACACCCGGCTTATTTATTCTTAACCCAAGGGTGACAGACTCAAGTCTTGCCAAAAGAGGCCTATGCAGCTTGTCATTGGCACTTGCTACGGGTTGAATTGTGTGTCCCCCACCACCACCACCAAATTCATATGTTGAAGTAATAACTGCCAGTACCTTAGATGTGACCTCATTTGGGAACAGGGTTGTTGCAGGTATAAAGATGAGGTCATTAGGGTGGGCACTATTCCAATATGGCTGTTGTCCTTACAAAAAGGGGAAATTTAGACACAGACAGACACCCAGGGAGAACATCATGGAAAGATGAAGAAGATGAACATAGAGACTGGGGTGATGCTTCCATAAGCCAAGGAACTCAAACCTTGCCAGCAAACCACCAGAAGCCTAGGGAGAGACACGCAACAGAGTCTTCTCAAAGCCCTCAAGATTTCAATCCCAAAGCCACTCGGATCTATCTAAAACATAAAATTACCTTTGTCACTTCCTGATTTAAAATATCCTCATTATTTATGAGATAGGAGGATCAAAGCCTCTGGATTTGCTCTGCTCCTCAGGCTCAAGTCCAATCTTTTGCTTTCCCCTGCCTTGCCTCTTATGGTCCAGAAATATCAATGAGCTTTTGTTTATCCAAACTTACCATGGTGTTCCTTGACTCCTTGTCTTGGCTGTACCATCTCATCTTTCTTATCTTATTTCTTTCTTATCTCTCCAGATCCCTGTTCTTCTCAACTTGTCTGCATCTTATCTTTTCATTGAAGCATGATTTCTCTTTGGGCTTTCTGCTCCATTTTTCAAAAATCGTGTCTTCTTTACATCACTTTTAATACACTACACAATTTTTCTGAAATTTTCCTCTGGCTCCTGAAAAAAATAAGTTATAATTTGTTACCATGCTTCTTTTTTTGTTTATTCATTCCTTTTTTTGTCGTGTTTTAGAGGTGGGGTGTTGCTATGCTGCCCAGGCTGGCATGCAGTGACTATGCACAGGTGTGATCCCTTTACTGATTGCAATTATTACCTCACTCCCACTTCCCATGCCCTTGTCTCTTGTCTGGGTAACTCCTCACTCTTCAAGATTCGGATCCCTTCACACCTTTTTGGGAAGTCCCCCAGATGCCCACAGCCAGGGCCAGGAACTCTTCGTGTCTGATCCCGATTCACCTGGAGACATCTTTAACATTGTATTTGCCATATTATATCATAATCATCTACCAATGTGTCAGTCTCTCCAGACTTTAGCCCAGGGTATGCAGTGGGTGCTCAATAAATGTGTGTGGAATTAGACATTTATTGAATAAACAATTGCTCCAAGAATGTTAGAACAGCTCTGCCCAATGAATAGATACCCCAAAGGCTGATCCCCTTCATAACCTACCCAGAAACGTTGAATAAGAATGTTTCTAGCAAAGGATCTAAACACAAAGGATGCACCTCAAAGGGACAAAGACCCAAAAACATGAGGTGGAGATCATGCCAAAGGATGGCTTCTAAGGTGAACTAAACTCCAAGTACTATATTTCATTATGAAATTCAGGTGGGCAAAGAAACCTTCCAAGAGAGTGATCATAAGGTCATTCTACAGATCGTAGGAAAATAATAGAAAGGAAACTTTACTCTTTTGTCTCTGAGATTCAGACATTCTAAAACCAGTCACACATGTGTTTCCAAGTAATAATTTTAACCACATGAGTAAAGGTAAAAGAGTGAGCTTTTGGCCAGGCAGGTGTCCCACGCCTGTAACCACAGCACTTTGGGAGGCCGAGGTGGGCAGATCACTTGAGGCCAGAAGTTCAAGAGCAGCCTGGGCAACATGGCAAAACCTTGTCTCTACTAAAACTACAAAAATTAGCTGGGCGTGGTGGTGCGTGCCTATAATCCCAGCTACTGGGGGATTGAGGCGGGAGGATCGCTCGAACACATGAGCCCTGATTGTGTCACTGCACTCACCTGGGCAACAGAGTGAGACCCTGTATCAAAAAAAAAAAAAAAAAAAGAAAGAAAGAAAAAAGAAAAGAAAGAATTAAAAAAGAGTGAGCTTTTATGGAATTTTAGGCACACAAATATATTTGTACACCTAGATGTTTTCTCCCTCTGCTTTTCCTTCAGACGAAGCACCCTGGGCAGCTCAGATGTGTGAATTCCCTGCGGGAGGTTCCCCATTACCTGCTCACCATATAATGCATTTCACTTACTGTATAATAGCTCAAACAACAAAGTGAAAACTGTTGAAGGTAATGATTTCTTTTCTGTATTTTGCCCTGTTCCATCATGCTGTAGATGAAATAAAATCCTTCTTTGTCCTGGTGTGGGAGCTTCATCTTTCCCAGACACTCAGGATCAATAGATGGCCACAGGAGGGCCTGCAGGGGTTTGTTCATAGAGACAGGGCACTGGCTGAGAAGGCCTCCTGGCTTGTCCCCTGGCTTCCACATAGTGCTGGAAATAAGCAGACAACCACAGACATCACAAAGAATGCTTCCAATGTAACCTTAGTTCGTCTTTGCTCCTTCCCCCACTGTCTGCCTCACATTCACTCTAGGGCTGCAATTCTTCACCTTTAACCAAGTCCTTTCTGCCAGGCAGGACGCACCACTCTGCAATTTCCATTTGTCCAGGAGATTAGAAGGAGGAGGGACGATGGAAGGAGAGGGCCCTGTCATTGGGCTGTGACCTCTCACCTGGCAGCCATGTCCTCATCTATACAGGGGCCCTATAGTCACTGCATACCAGGAACCTTGAGGCTTATTGTTAGCTGGAAATGTCCCCATTTCACCCTCAGACCATTCCTAAAGGGATCTAAGAGCCAGTCCTGCCACACCTCCCTGCATAGAAACTGTGTCCCAGCGTGGGCCACAGAATCATGGACTTATGGGATCTCAGGATGTACAGGGCCTTTTTATGTTTTTTAGTGAAACCCCTAGTTCAATTTTTTGGTTCCTTGCAACAACCTACAAAGTGGACATCCCAACTGTATCAATAGAAAATGTAATTGTAACTGTCACTTATTATGTCCTTGCCAGGTGCTACTCTAGTTACCATGCTAAGATCTTTACCAGTATTCTTTAATTGTATTTTCACAATATCACTATAACTATAATTACTCTCCCCATTTTATAGACAGGAAAACAGGAGCTTTAAAAGATTAAAGAAGTTGTCTGAGGTCACATAGCAAATGGCATACTCAAATCTATATCTTTCTGACAATAAATCAAATGCTCTGAATGAATACTATATCGAACTGCCTGAAATGTAATACTTGCATTGATAGAGAACTCATTACCCCAAAGAGTATCACATTCTATCTCTGGATCACCATTTTTACACTTATCTAGAATTTGCCCACCTGTAGTTTCCACTCTTTGGCAATAATTCTTTTGCTTAGTTGTGTGCAGAACAAATCTACCCCTGTCCACTGGCTATGCCTTCAAGTATCTGAGAACAGTAATGTCCTGTTCGGTAAGTCATTTTCTCCTTTTCACTCTCTGGTCTTTCCACAGGGCTTCAATCCCCATACACCTCATTTTTCCAAATTTCATAGGTCACTTTTCCTATCTCTTCTACCAGGTTCTACTGAAGATGAAAAAAGTGCTTTTTTAAACCGAAAGTATGGCAATGTTTATTTTTGTCTTTGTAAGCTCCTTAGTAATATATACAAATCAACTAAAGGATATATGTTGCATGTGATATTTTAACTTTTGATATGACTTATTGAAAAAATATATAAGGATACATAGCCATTATGTGTCTTCAAATCATAGGAAAGTATCATGTCACGAATGTATTAGGAAGGCAGTTGGGGTATCACATAGTAGTTGAGAGTTAGGGGGTCAGGCAGATCTTCAGTGTACCATCTACTGGTTCTGTGACCTAGGAGAAGTTATTTAACTTCTCTGAGCTTCTGAGTTTCCTCATCTGTGAAGTGAGAATAACAATAATATATGCCTCCAAAGGCTGCAAGGAGGACTAACTGTGTTAAGTTTTGTAAAATGCTTAAAATATTATAGTGTCTGGCACTTGTTCGATGCTATATATTTGTTAAATACCTGACACGAATAAATCTTTCATTGAATTATGAGGATTAGGTACATCAGGTGCTTAGCATAAAGAGCGATTTATTAATAAGAATAGGCTTATGATGCAGGAATATTCATCACATATGTAAATAATCTGAAGTTCAGAGAAGTTAAGTAATTTGGCAATGATTACCCAGTCAGTCAGTATCTTAGTGAGAATTTGAACACGGGCGTCCTGGTCTCTTAATCACCATGCTATACCACCTTAATCAGCATAGAAATGGAATATTTTCTCCTTAACACAGAGTTTGATAGTCTTTGTCTCTTTGTGTTGGGCTGGACCAAGAAAACCCAATCCTGTCCTCTTTCTATTTTTTCTCTATTCCTAAGAGCACTCTCCTTTCTCACTTGTATATGAGTTCCTAACAGTAGACACTTGAGCACCACTATTCTGTACAGCTCTTCAGACAATCCCACATCTAGATGCCAAGCTGAGGTTGGCATTCTCACTAATTTGCTGTTATAAATATTAAGCTATCATAAGCATTAGCCTACATATGACTCTTTCATATTTTAGTTAATTATTTTAGGGTAGAAATCCAGAAGTGGAATTACCAGAAGTAGATATAGACATTCTGGCCGGGTGTGATGGTTCATACCTGTAATCCCAGCACTTTGGGAGGCACAGGCAGGCGGGTCACTTGAGGCCAGGAGTTCAAGACCAGCCTCGGCCAACATGGCAAAACCCCATCTCTACTAAAAATACCAAAACTAGCCAGGCATAGTGGCACATCCCTGTACTCCCAACTACTCGGGAGGCTAAGGCACAAGAATCTCTTGAACCCAGGAGGCAGAGGTTGCAGTAAGCTGAGATTGTGCCACTGTACTCCAGCCTGGGTGACACAGCTAGACTCTGTTTCAAAAAAAAAAAAAAGAAAAGAAAAGAAAAAAAAATAGACATTCTCTTGGCTCAGTGTATACTGCCAAGTTGTTTTCCAAAAAAATTGTGTCAATGTATAATGCATCATTCATATAGTATTGATATTATGGTTATTACATTTTAAAATTCATAATTTGTAATTATAACATTCATAATTTATTAATATTTATAATATTTAATGTAAATGTATAGTATATATAAATGTTATAGTAATTATAACTTTGGTAGTGACAAAGTATTAATTTATTTGGTGAAGTATATGCATTTCTTTGTTACTGATAATAAATATATCATCTCATTTTAAAAGTTTGCATTTCTTCTTTTATAAATTGATTCTTCTGTCATTTGCACATTTATCTGTATAACTATAACAGGATATTTCCCAATGGTGGCTAATGAGAGAATTATGGGAAAGTATAGAACACTATTCAAATGCAAAGCACGGTATGATTTTTATTTAATAGGAAGACATTTTGTGCAGCGATTTCTGATTGACCACAGTTTGATCAAGTGCATTTGTTAATGTGTTCTACATTTTTAAAAAGGAAAGGAGAATTTGTTACATTCAGAGCTTGCTGCCACTCCTTTCCTACGTCATAAAGGGTCAGTTGCCCTTGCTCACACTGACCTATTCTTTACCTCTCTGCTTCTTCTTTGTGCCAGAGAGCAGAAATCTGACCCTTTGGGGATACCACCCTCTCCCCTACTGTTCTCGCCAACCTGAGGCAAACTTTCTCCTACTTCCCAGAGCCTGTCAGAAGTGATGAAGCCAGCCTGCCCCTTGGAATCCAGAACCATTTTCAGAATCTTGAACTTCTGTGACCTCTCAGGGTCTCCTTGTGTGAAGTTTTTGACGTCAGCGTCTCCTGTGACCCTTAGAAGTCACTAATGTGTCTAGCACATCCCAGGTGCTCAGTCACCGTTGAACTACAGTCATACTATCTCCTGGTAAAGGCTCTTAACTGTCCATGTTAGCCTGATATTAACATCCCGGAAGCTTATACTGTCGTTCTTCCTTCCAGGCTTAAATAAGGCAGCCCCTTTATCCTGTCACAGGTTCTCTCTCCCTACCTATCCTTACCTGTTTTGGATAACAACCTTTCTTATTTCTAATAGATTTATTTCTCTCATTTCCTTCCCTTCTCATAGTTTTCCTCTCACTTTCTCCTCTAGTTTGTCATACTCTGGCTTTAAAACAATCAAACATGTGCCTTATGGGGAAAAAAAGACAATTTTAATTTACCTTGCTTCTTCTTTACAAATGTATTGTGGCTTCTTCTTACAGTCCAAATCCAAAACTCTATACCCACCCACTGCCTTGAACTCCTTCCTCGTTGTGAAAGTAGGGTGGGGCAAAGAGAGAATTCATGCCCCTCCCAACTGCTCAAACAAGTAAAGGTGCTGTTATTTGCTACCTTAATACAATAATTATTTTATTATATCTCACAATTTTATGGATCAGGAATTTAGACTGGGCTCAGCTAGGCGATTTTTCTGTTTTACTGACATCATTGGAGATCACTTGGTGGTATTCAACTGTCAGGTAGGCTTATCTGGAGGGTCCAACATAGCTGTACTCTGGTGCCTGGTGCCTTGGTAAAGAGGGATGACGATGTGGGGCCTCTCCAGCATGATAGCCTCAGAGAAGTTTGCTTTCTTACGTGCCGGCCCAGGGCTCCAAGAGCAAATGTTGCAGTGAGTAAAGCAGAAGATACAAGGACTTTTATAATCTGGTCTCAGAAGCCACATGGCATCAGTTCTGTATTATTCTACTGGTCAAAGCATTCATAAACCTGCCAGATGCAAGGGGAAGGCATATGGACCCTCATCTTTTGATGGGAGGAATGTGATGGATTTGCAATTATGTTTTAAAACGACTACAGATAGAACCACTGAGAAAGATTCATGGTTAGCTTTGGGGTGAGGATTGGGAATTAACCTGTTGATAGCAGAGGTTCACTAGAGTCAGCAAGGAATAAGGTCTCCTCTTGTACATTTTAGTCATACTATACCAACATTCTTAACCACTACTTAGCCATCAGCCTCACAACCTAACAACTCCATCACAGTTGTACTCCCTAAGATCACCAACAATGTTAGAGTCAAATCCGGTAGGTTTTTCTTTGTTTTTGTCCTCTTGACATTTTTTCTAAATCTGACACTGGTCAGACCCAATCTTTCTTTAATCGTATTCTTAAATATCAGTTCTATCACTGGATATGTTACTGTTTCTTGTTCTCACTCTACCTTTGACAAGGCCATTCTTTCCAGACTATAAATATGAGTCTGGGTCCCCCTATGGTTTGGCCCTTGAACTCTTTTCCTAGTCTTATTGGAGTAGTCCCATTTTCCCGTGTAAAGCATGCGCCTTTCATTGCTTCCATATGGTGACTACCAAATACCTCCCAGCTCTATTTCTTGCTCTTTTAGCATGTTAGATGCAGCTTCCTAAGCTATCTAGATATCAACAGTATTCCCTCCAAATAATTCTAAGACTTTTAAAAATTGGTTTAATCTTCTCACCCCTAAAATCACCTCCCTTACCAATTGCCTCATGACAATCAGTTGGTACCATCACTGAGCTTGCAACCCATGTTCTTAAACAGAGTAATCTTTGACTCCACATCTAATCATTCATAAAGCTGTATTGTCTATCAGATTAAATGTGACATTTATGTGAGAGCACTTCATAGTCTGTAAAGCGCTACACAGGTGATAACATGAATCTACACTCATAATGGATTTGCAGGCTCTGCTTCTCATTTGGCTTCTACAGACTCATCCCTCACCAACTTCTTGCCCTACCTCTCTCTTTTTTCCCCATCACCCAATTTCCCAGTCACTCAGGCCAACAGAATGCATTCTATATACGCGACCTGCTTTCTCCAACATCTTTGCCTGTATGCATGCCACTTATTTGCCTCAGTTGATCTTTATTTCAACAAGTGTTTGCAGAGGAGAAACCTCGCTGGCTCCTTCTCCTTTCTATTTTTTTTTTCAGAGGCTACCCGTCAGGTCAACATTGCCTTTTGCAGGGAAGCTCCGCAAGCCTGACCTCCCTTGAAAGTGCCTTAGGACTGGCTTCTTGCACAGTACACAACCTTTACTTATAGAGGGGTTGAAGATTATTCTTTATTCATGTTTTATTTCCTGTGCTCCTGGAGGATATGACTCTGACTTCCACTGACTCTTTTGGGGGCTTAAGTCAGGGTTGAGTACCAGAGGCCCTAGATAGCTGGATGTAGATTCTGGTAATATCAAATGGATCTTTGGCTTATCTGAGAGGTTCTGGAAGCTGGGACCTGACCTTGCCCATTTCCCTCTTTCTTCTGTTTCCTATTATTTCCCACTGTTTTTAAAAAGTTTTTTTTCTTAAGTTTTCACAAGAATAAACATTGAAAATAGCATTTGTACAAAGATTGAACTAGGAAAGGCCACACAATCAACACATATTACATCATTATAGGTAAGTTAGCAGGAAGATTTCAGACCTGGGCTGGCTCTGGAACCACATTTTACACCGTTGAAAATAAAAGCTGGAGTACAGCTGACTTTCCCAGCCTCACAGAGTTGGTAAGCTGGAGAGCTGCACCTGGAGCCAAGCAACCTGCCCTGTCCTTTCCGCTGCACCCTCTAAGAAATGTAATTAGAAGAAATAAGTGGTATCTCATTTTGTATAGAGCTTTAGCAACGTACTATTTGCTTTCTAGTGTGTCTATTGTCTCGTTTGACATCTCTCAAAAAGTGATGAAACGAAACGCTTTCTTTGACAAGTTCAGAGTGTTCTTGGTTCCTGCGTGGGATTCTTCCAAGTCTGAATTTGGTAGTGGGAAGAGAAGGAATCCGGAGGAAAGAGGATGAGAAGTTTAAAGGAGAGGAAACAGAAGCAGAGAAGCTGCAAGCTGCCTGCAAGTTGTCTGGGGAGTTGGAGGAATGGGAGCGTGCCCCGCTCTTCCTTATGGGAGAGCTCCAGCTCGGCAGGACCTTTTACCAAGGCTCTGATATCGTGCTGGTTTCCGAAAAGCCCCAGCCGAGGGTGTGCAGCCAAAGGATGACAGAAGGTGAGGCACGTGCGGGTGCGCGGGTGCTGACCGCCGCGGCGCGCCCTCCCTCCGACGCGCGGAGTGCAGGGCGCAGACAACCAGGGGCCGGCCCAGGGCTTTCGGGGAGCGAAGCAGGGCTCCCCAGGCGCCGGGCGAGGATGGGAATGGGAGGGACCCGATGCTCCCGGACACGCCCCCGCCTGGTCCCACGCCCGGGTCTTCTGAGACCTCGCGCGGCCCAGCCCCGGAGCGGCCCAGCTATATAAGTCCCAGCGGAAGACCGGGGCGCAGAGGGTCCTGCTGGCGCGAGGGTGGATAGGAGGGGACCCGGGGACTCGGCACCCAACGCCGCGCTACGTCTGCAGCCGCCGCCTCTGCACCGCCGCTGCCCGGCGGTCGGTTCAAAAAACAGAAATCGGGTTTGCTGCCCGGCGGACAGGCGTGAAGAGCAAGGGAAAGGAACTTCCTCCACCTTCGGGGCTGGAGCCCTTTTCCTCTGCATCTCCAGTCTCTAAGTGAAGATGGGGGGCCTGACAGCCTCGGACGTACACCCGACCCTGGGGGTCCAGCTCTTCTCAGCTGGAATAGCGGCGTGCTTGGCGGACGTGATCACCTTCCCGCTGGACACGGCCAAAGTCCGGCTCCAGGTAGCCAGGCAGAGGGGTATGACAAGGGGTCTCAGGGCAGAGGGGACGCTGTTGCGCGCATTCCATTTATTCTCTGCTTTGGTGTAACCACTGTTTCTAGGCAGGGTAAGTGGCCTTCCAAAGCAGACTGGCCTTGTCCCAGGGCTGGTGCTTTAGGATGGGAAACTGGAACTTTTTCTGGGATTAGCTGAAGAACCACCAGGGCCACAGAGAATGGGTTGACCATGACTACTACCAAATTCTCCCAAAATTTAGGGTGCACTTAGTATTCTAAGCCGAGAATATTGGCCTCTCCTGAGTTTACTAGTCAGGTGCTTTTTCCTTTCTTTGATTCTTCGGGTGTTCTGTCCTATCCTACTGCCCTAGGGGTTCTGGAGAGTTCCTGGGGGGGGGGGGGATATTCAAAATGTGCATTGTAGCCAGCCTCCCCCCATCTGCGCGTGCGCGAACACACACACACACACACACACACACACACACACACACACACACACGGGGTAGAGGGAGGTGGATGGAAGAGGGATGTTGCTGAGAAAAGAAACGGAAAATAGAAACACAGGGGGAAATCTTGGCTTAAGAGTGAACTCAATTTCGCTCCCTTCTGATCTGCACCTTTCTTATTTCCAGGTCCAAGGTGAATGCCCGACGTCCAGTGCTATTAGGTATAAAGGTGTCCTGGGAACAATCACCACTCTGGTAAAAACAGAAGGGCGGATGAAACTCTACAGCGGGCTGCCTGCGGGGCTTCAGAGACAAATCAGCTCCGCCTCTCTCAGGATCGGCCTCTATGACACGGTCCAGGACTTCCTCACGGCAGGGAAAGAAAGTAAGCCGTCAGCGTTCCTGGGAGGGGCAGAAAATCCTTGGACTCCGCTCTGTTCCAAAAAATGTAACACACCGAGGAGTGGTTTTCATAAGAAATTGGCGAGAAAACATTCATATTTGAACTCTCCCTTCCCCATATGTTAGCTCGTTGTTCATAGAAAGAAAAAAGTATGCAAAATTGATTTTTTAGATGCAGATTTATACTTGCAAAAGTCACCCAGTCATGGAAGTTTTGTGCCCAATTTGGATCTCCATCTGGAGAATATGGGTGGGCTACAGAAAAATGTTTAACTTAAAGTTCTCCAAACAGGGAAGTATATCAGAAACATCTATGGAGCTTGTCAGAAATCCAGACAAGGACTACCGTGGTGCTCTGAGTCTGAATCCTCAGGCGAGAGACCAGAGTGTCTTTCCACGAGCTTCCCTCATCATTTGGGTACGCAACAAAGTTCAAAACCTTCTGTTTGAAGCAAAGAAAGCCAGACTTTGTGAAGAGAGTTGAAAGGACAGGAAAAGACATATTTCCTCTTAAGAGGTTCCTCATAAGGTCCAGGAAAGACCACAGCAGAAAAAGTGGACGAATGCTGTAGGGAGTTTGTTTAGGGGAAAAAGAAAAGGAAACATATTTCCTGAGTGCCAGTGCACTCTAAGAATTCCTGTCACTTTAGGTGGCATTTATTTGAGGGCTTAACTATGAACCAGACACTGTTCTAAGTGCTTCAGATACATCACAACTGGAAGGGTACTAGTATCATTATCCCTTGGCAGATGGGAAAACTGAACACAGAGCAGATTCATCACTTGCCCAAGGTCACACAGCTGGGAGGGGGCAGAGCCAGCGTTCAAACCCACGCAGTCTGGCCTCAGACTCCAGGCTCCTAACCCTGTTCTCTACTGCCTTCTGCACTTCTCATACGAGTCTGCCTATCATTCAAACTGCACAACAATGCTGTGAGTAAAACGTGTTAGCCGAATATCAGGGCAGTTAAGTAACATGAACAAAATCACACAGCTAATCAACATCAGAGGCACTTTCATGTGGAGTAGACAAGCCAGAGAGAAGATGTGCTGATGGCAAAATGAATACATTAAGTGAAATCCACCTTGTAGATTTCATCATTTCTGCTGTGAGTAACCTTCAATGCTATAACTTTATGGGATAATTTATAAATATTGTCTATACAAATATGTAAGTTATACTTATCCACGCAAGTACTTTCAAAGTGAAGATAAAGTCTGGATGTTACTAGACCAAAACCACATTTTGATATTTATAGATGTAGCAAGAGAGGAAACACAAAGGAGGTAAAGTTGCCCATTCAGGTGGTTTTCTTCACAGATTGACTGTTCTACCAATTGTTGTGGATTTTGGGCACCAAATTAATAGGATATATGTTGGCAGTGTTCTATGTTATATAGATTCAGTTTATTTAGTAGGCTTTATTGAACTGCCATGTGCCAGTAACTATGTTAGGTGTTTAGATGGCAGATGTATCTCTAGACAGAGCTTACAGTTGAGAGTATGGGGTGTGTGGGGAGAAGTGAATAGATGACTATATTCCATGACACATGCTGTATTACAATACAGTTCTACTTCGCTTAACCATGGGGATACATTCTCAGAAATGAGTTAGGAGGCAAATTGGTTGTTGAATGAACATCACAGAGAGCACTTACACAAACCTAGATGGCATAGCCACACCTAGGCTATGTGGTATAATCTATTGCTCCTAGGCTACAAACCCGTGCAGCATGTTGGTATTGAATACTACAGGCAATTGTTACATAAAGTTAAGTGTTTGTGTACCTAAAAATAGAAAAGGTAATGCTTTGCACTACAACCTTATGGTGGTTGGGATGTCACTAGGTGATAGGAATTTTTCAGCTGTGTTCTAATCTTATGGGACCACCATCACGTATGCAGCACATGACTAACTGTAATTACAAGATGGTGGCCATATTCAACACAACTAGTTAACCTAGCCGTGGAGGCATGGTCCGTGAGATTTTCCTGAAGAGTTAATGTCTGGATCAATTCTGGACGGGCCAGCAGAAGTACTCCAGGCAAAGGGGTGAGAAAGGACTTTCCAAGTAGAGTGAAGGTCGTGTACAAAGACTCAGTGAGGAGCAGAGTGAACATAGCACAGGGAGGACATGTTGATGAGGAAGGAGGGGTGAAGCCACAGAGACAGGAGGCAGCCAGATCACAGAAGGCCTTGCGGGCAGTGCTAAGGAGTTTGGATTTTATCCTTACAGTGGTGGGAAGTCGTAAAAATGTTACGCAAGGGAGTGGCATAAACAATTTACATTTTCAAAAGATCACTTTGGCAGCAGATAGAGTATATATGTAAAAGGAGTAAGAAAGAGGTAAGTTAGAAAGCAAGAAATGATCAGGGTATGCCCTAAAGCACTGGCAATAGGAAAAAGAGATGTCAATAAGAAAGATTGAGAAAGTATAATTGAATTGACTTGGTGAACAAATAGAAGCAAGGCATAAGGGGCAGGTAGAAATATGAGATGACTTCCAAGTTTCTGTTTAAAGATACCCTTTATTGAGAGAGGATGTATAGAAGCCGTCTTAGGGGGAGGACAAGAAATTTGGTTTAGGCCATGTCAACAGGTAATGGCCAGTAGGCACATGATTCAGTTTATTTAGTAGGCTCCTTTTAGGAGATAAGTCTGGGCCAGATTCCAGGAAGTCACAGCAGGGACTATCAATAGAGTCAAACAGCAGAGAGTGTGGAAAGGACTGAAAAGTGATCATGGTACATAACAAATGGAAGCTCACTGATTTTCTAGTAAAAACATCTTCAGCAGAGTAGTGTGGTATAAGCTATATTGTAGGGCACTGAGGAAGAAATGGGCTCTGAGAAGTAAAGACAAACAATATGTTTTGTAAATAAATTTCTTTTAGTTCTTGAAAAACAAAAAACAAAAAAAAAAACACAGGCTCTTTTCCAGGAAGCTTGATTGGGAAGTGAAGAGAGGGATTTGAAAGTTGGAGACTGGAGGATAGGATGAGTACATCAAGATACACTACATTGTAGTGCAATGCATTATAAATGTGAGCTAAAAGTGAAGGCATTTGTAATCATATGATATTGCCAATTAAAAGACAGCTGTCAATCATATGCCCAGCTCCTGGTAAAGCATGATGAGAAGAGTACAATCATGATAGTGATTTAAAACTTGCCACCAGTTTTGTGGATTTTCTTTGTGCTAGACAGTGTAAGCTCTTTATCGATATTATTTAAGTCACACAACTCTAGGAGGTGGATATTATTATCCCTATTTGACAGATTAGGAAAGAGAATTATAATGACTGAGAAAGTCTTTGCTGAGTAAATGTTGCTGAACCATAATTTTATATTTACTTAATGATAGAAATGAATATTGGGCTTCAAGACTATTTGTATTTAATAATATCTGTCTTGCGCAACATAAGCTAATTTTTTCAAAATTTTAAGACAAAAATCACTTTCTTCTCTCCTGTCTTCTTATTTTTGTTCCCTTCACATGATGTAGCCTAACACTACTTGATGGCCCATTTCAGTGCAGCTTTTGTCCACTGGGCCTCTTCTAAGGCCACTAAGTCCCATAATTAACATTATCATTCGTGGGAGAAAGATCAAGCCTCATTGGTGACAGGTGCCTCCTCACAGTCAGATAATACTGAAAAGAGGGCTAAATACAGGAAAGAACCAAGCTGAATACAGGAAAGAATCAGGCCACTGTGAAAATAAGCATTGTGTTTTCTTGTTCCTTGAAAGTCTTCATTTTTAAGAAATTTCAGACACCTGAAGTTTTCTAGCCTTACTGTGAGTTGATACACATTTAGTACATGATCAACACATGAACAGGCATTAGAGAAGTAGAAAAGCTGTAAGAATACAAAAATATGGGCCAGGTGTGGTGGCTCATACCTGTAATCCTAGCACTTTGGGAGGCCGAGGCAGGCGGATCACCTGAGGTCAGGTGTTAAAGACCAGCCTGGCCAATATAGTGAAACCCTGTCTCTACTAAAAATACAAAAATTAGTAGGGTGTGGTGACACGTGCCTATAATCCCAGCTACTTGGGAAGCTGAGGCAGGAGAATCGCTTGAACCCGGGAGGCGGAGGTTGCAGTGAGCCAAGATCGCACCACTGCACCGTAGCCTAGATAACAGAGCAAGACTCCATCTCAAAAAAAAAAAAGTACAAAAATATGAACCACTGAAAATTAAAAAGACATGCATGCATTCTAAGTCTCTACTTTTTTTTCTCTCTGGATAGCAACACCTAGTTTAGGAAGCAAGATCTTAGCTGGTCTAACGACTGGAGGAGTGGCAGTATTCATTGGGCAACCCACAGAGGTCGTGAAAGTCAGACTTCAAGCGCAGAGCCATCTCCACGGTATCAAACCTCGCTACACGGGGACTTATAACGCGTACAGAATAATAGCAACAACAGAAGGCTTGATGGGTCTTTGGAAAGGTAACTAACTTCAAAGTGGGTTTTATAACCACCAAAGCACATACATACAACTAGCAACTTATTGTAAAGTAGAGTTAGTAAACATTTTCCTTTTTTTTTTTTCCCCAGGGACTACTCCCAATCTGATGAGAAGTGTCATCATCAATTGTACAGAGCTAGTAACATATGATCTAATGAAGGAGGCCTTTGTGAAAAACAACATATTAGCAGGTAACTTCCGATTTCATATAACAAGCAGGTCTGCACCTTTAGAATTTCATCTTGGAGCTTCTGCAGCCACCTTATACTCAGTCTCTTAACTCTAATAATTTTCTCTTTTTAAAAATTAAGTAATTTTGAACCATATATAACTTTATGAGAAACAGGAAAAGACCAAAATATTAAGTTTAAGAAGTTTTGCCACAACAAAAATATTTTGCAACGAAAATAACAGGCAATTTCATCTTATGTCAGCATTATTCTCATTTAATACTAGTATATGGGACTTTTGTTAGAATCTTATTCTTTATACAGCAGAATTCAGGAGGTAAGTCCATCCTGCACTATATCCAAAAGATCTAGTTATACAAGGAGCTTATCAATGGTCTCATCCAAAAAGTAAATACCATAAGATAGGTTCTTAAAAATAATATTCTAACAACTTCTAGAGACATTAAAATTTCCCTTATTTCAATAAAAAAGTATTAGATGCTCATACATTGGGCATTATTGTAGGCCTTAAGGGCACAGAGGAAACTAACAAGTTATTTTCCTAAAGTGTTAACAATCTCTTAAGCCATTTACTCTTTACCTTCTTCTTCTAGTGCAATACCTTTCTTATTTTATTTATAAGACATCTTCATTGACCTACTGTTATCAACAGGTTTATAAAGATGTGACAGATAACTAAATTGCAAGCCCCCAAAAGTCTGATGTTGACCTGTTCATCGTTCCATTTTAGATGACGTCCCCTGCCACTTGGTGTCGGCTCTTATCGCTGGATTTTGCGCAACAGCTATGTCCTCCCCGGTGGATGTAGTAAAAACCAGATTTATTAATTCTCCACCAGGACAGTACAAAAGCGTGCCCAACTGTGCAATGAAAATGTTCACTAACGAAGGAGCAACGGCTTTCTTCAAGGGGTAAGATATGATCTTGTGTATCTGTAATGTGTTCTGGCTGTCTGTGTGCTTTGGGACACTCTTATGTCAAGCAACTGACATTTAGCTTACAAGCCTTAGTATATTCATATACTTTGTATTGATTTTTCCTTGCCACAGATTTCTCCAACCCACCGATTCCACTGTGCCAGAAAGTAAAAAGACATGATATTCAAATTTTCTCAACTTTGATCAAAGGCTCATTCAAGACCAGTGCCTTTTCCATTGGTCCCAATCTATTGGAAATGTAGACAGTATTTTGCCTTCTCTGGGCAAGAAAGCTATAAAGTAGAGGGAAATCATAATAGAGAGCTATGAGAGAACAAGATTTGATTTGATTTAATTTGTTGGACTCAAGTTTTAACATTGTAAAACTAGAGATAAGACATCACCACCAATCTAGAAAACTGATGCAGAAAAGTATTTGATTTGGGTAATTATTACACTCACCTAGAAACAAGTGTTGCATAATAGATTACATATTTCCATAATGCAATGTTGTATTGGAAACTACCTTCCTAAGAAAATATAGTATGGGCTCGGTGTGGTGGCTCACACCTGTAATCCCAGCACTTTGGGAGATGGAGGCAGGAGGATCACTTGAGCCCAGACTGGGCAACAAAGCGAGACCCTGTCTCAACAAAAAATTTAAAAATTAGCTGAGTCTGGTGGCACGCACTGATGGTCCCCTCTACTTGGGAAGCTGAGGCAAGAGGATCTCCTGAGCCCAGGAGTTCAAGGTTTCAGTGAGCTATGATTGTGCCATTGCACTCCAGCCAGGGAGACAGAGCAAGGCCCTATCTCAAAAAAGAAGAAGGAGAAGGAAGAAAATACAGTATTAAGTAATCTGTCAATATATTCCACAAGGATTACACTAGTGGTTAAATAATAAAATTCTATTACCTTTTTAAACTGTAAGGCCATTCCTCAAGCTTTATAAATTAAGCATGAATGCATCACACACATTTTATAAAAAGTTCCAACTCATCAAAATCTGTACTTACGATACATTAATACAAATGAAGTGCATTATAAAATTAACTTAAAATGGATATACCAGTTATTAAACCATTAACCATTTAATAATTTTATTTTTTTCAAATTTAAAAACTTCGGGGGAGAAATACTACAACATGGATGAACCTTGAAAATGTTATGCTAAGTGAAATAAGCCAGACACAAAAGGACAAATACTGTATGATTACACTTAAATGAGGTACCTAGAGTAGTCAAATTCATAGAGACAGAAAGAATAGAAGTTACCAGGGGCTGGAGGTAGGAAAAAATGGGGAGCTGTTTAATGGCTAGAGAGTTTCTTTTTGGGGTGACAAAAAGGTTCTAGAGATGGATAGTGGTGATTGTTACACACAATGTGTATGTACTTAATGCTACTGAAATGTAATTTTATGGGTTTTTTTTTTTTTTTTTTTTTGCAGTAAAATACCCCACATTGGGAAGTGAAGAGAAACGTGTTAAGAGACTTGAAGGAACAAAATTGGGGCGGAGGGGTGTTTTTTATAGGTTAAACAATAAAAGCCATTTAAACATTAACAATTTCTCTAAGGACAAGAATTGTCAAGATTGAGACAGCACCGATTTCTTGACTCTACTTAATACTTCTTTGGTTTCTCTTCTTCCTTCCCCCTTCTAATAGTTTCCTACCTCCCATTCAGAAAGCAAAGCAAAACAAGCAAAAATTCCCCCTTCCCTCAAAAAAGGAAAGAGTTTTTGAAAAAGTTCATGTCAGAGAAGAGAAGACATGTTTTGGGAGTAAAGGATATTTGTGGATTTGTATAGTTGTGATCATCAGGGCTGTGTTGTTCTGAAGTAATATAGGACATCTTGAGGAAAATTTATTTTCAGCAGAGGAGGGAAAGATGAAGAATAGATACTTTTAAGCATCTTCACTTGAGGAGTGGCAAAATGAGAAGCATAACCTGCTATAATCACTTTAAGAATTTCAGACTGAGTGTGGTGGTGCAGTCTCTAGTCCCAGTTACTTCGGGAGGCTGAGGTGGGAGGATTGCTTAAGCCCAGGAGCTCGAGGTTGCAGTGAGCTATGATTACTCTACTGCATTCCAGTCTGGGTGACAGGGTGAAGCCTTGTCTCAAAAATTAAAAAAAAAAAATCAAACAAACTAATCGAATGATGACATGCGCTTTTCTAGGTTGGTACCTTCCTTCTTGCGACTCGGATCCTGGAATGTCATTATGTTTGTGTGCTTTGAACAACTGAAACGAGAACTGTCGAAGTCAAGGCAGACTATGGACTGTGCCACATAATCAGCTTCAAGAAAATGATGTAACATACCAGTGGGAATCTTGCTGACTGGATCATAAAAACAAAACTTATTACTTATTTTAACCTAAAAAGATAAAGGAATTTTGGCAGAGAATTTTGGACTTTTTTATGTTAAAAAAAGGAAAACTAATGCCTATTTCATATAACATTTTTTTTCTCAGTGTCTTAAGAAGGGGAAAGCAAAACATTCAGCATATACCCTGGCAAATGTAATGCAGATAAGCTACTGCATTTGACGATTTCTGGAGTGCAATTGTGTGAATGAATGTGAAGAACTTTAACATGTTTTAATTACAATTCCAACTGGTGGAAAAGAAACTGAGTGAAATGCAGTGAAATACTTAAAAATGAAGTTATTAAAATATTAGTTTTTATTTATTAACCACAGTTGTCAGTTAATATATTCAATAAAGTATTGCTAATACCTTTTAAAGTTTGCCTTTTGAGATCTATACCTGGGTGTAAGAGTCAAGTTCACCTACAATACAATACTGCCCAATAGCAAGTCTTTAGAATAGCAAGTTTAAAGCCTAAAGCACGTCTTTAGAATCATAGGCATGAACCTACTCTGAATGTTACTAGTATAGATTTTTAATGTTTAGAGTCCAGATTTGATGACATCTTTAAGAACTTCTAATCTAAGACACTATATTCATTTTGGCAGGATTGTTACTAGAGTCCTGGTATCTGTGCTAGCATCACATAATTTTAGAGCTGGAGGGTATTTCTGGGAAGAGAGAGGAACAGTTTGAGATTCCTACTGAGATGAAAACGAACCTTCATGGAATCTTTCAGCAAAGCCAAATTCAAATTCATCATTAGCACCTGTAGTAACCTTTTTAATGTCTACAAACTGCATGCAGAAGAGATAGGGAAACAGTAAAACAGATATTAAAAGAAGTTTTTAAGACAAAGCCCAGCCTGATTTTAAGCCAAATACAAGGATTGGCAGCTTGGATGAGCAGAAAGGTTACAGGCTGCCAGACATCAGTCTAGTTCTGTTTTAATCAACTCCACATTACATTTACTATTGGGGATTCTCATCTTGACCTCATGCATATCTTCCTCATTCATTACCTGCAAAAGTGTCTTGTAGCAGATGTCTTCCGTGTCCCACACATACCATTTTGCTCTTTAGTGCCTGCTGGCCTGACTTCCTATTGCCATGTCAGCACCTGCCCTTTTTAGGGTCTTCTGGCCACCAGAGCCAACTTTACTCACCTGTGCATGGCATTCTAGAAGAGCAGCAGGGAAAATAATACAGCCTCAGTGCAGCCCTTAACCACCAATAACCAGTAGTAGTTGGTGTACAAATATCTCAGTTCCTTCAACTGTCAGGTGGAATACCGCTGAGGGATCAAACTATAGTAACACACAGTAGTGTTTTGCTTACTATGGTTAACTAAAAAATCACAGGGTCTTCATGCATTTGGAAAGGATACTTTATTTCTTACAAAGAGTTACAGCCTACAAGGTGGTCATTCTGCAGGCTAGAAAGCATATCCTCCAGCAAAGAGAGAGGCAGGCACTTCTAGGGAAGGGAGAGTAAGACAGAAATTTAAGTTGAATGTGTTGGCCAAGTAAATGTATTCAACAGGCTACAGGTGGACTCATGAATATTCATGAAGGCAGTCCTGATGCATGCATGTTAAACAAACATGCATGTTACACCTTGGGGTGGAGACTTAACATTTAAATATATTACAGTTAGGCCCTATACATGAAAAGGTGAAGCAGGGACACGAAGGCACACAATGCACCATCTCTGTAAACAGGCCAGAGCCAGTCCACGGTAGTTGGTCTCTTATCAGGAGAAAGCTACTAAAATCCTCTTGTCCAATTAAAACTGTAGTTATGGCTGGTGGAAAATGGGCTGAAGTCAGTCAACACTTGGTGAAGCTGCAATTGCTTCAGACACTCAAGGCCAGTGTTTGTTTAGCTGCTTGAGAGAAAGAAAAATCTTGTGGCAGTTAGAACATAGTTTATTCTTTAAGTGCAGGAATGCGTGACTTAATCCAGCCTGGCATGGCCTTAGATCCTGTTTATAATTTGACATCTTATAGCTCACAAGTGATATGAATATGTACACAGAAAATCCAAAAGAATTGGCATACATAATAAGAGTTCGGCAAAGTGGCTAATAAAATCAATATTTAAAAGACTAGATACTTCCAGCAAAAGGAAGTTAGAAAATAAAGCTGTAAAAATGTATAATAGCATTTTAAAATAGTACCTGGGAATAAATACAACAAAAAATGTGCCATATCACTATGGAGAAGACTACAATGCTACAAAGAATATTGCCACAAAGTTTCTGTTCCCTCAGTCTGTGATCTCTATTTTAACATTCATGCTGGTCAGTTGTGTCTAAACCATCCAACGGAGGGAGTATAACAAAACGTGTCTGACCTTCCATTCTATCATGGCCAGGAATTCAGTTTTGAGGGTTTCTCTGGGGTCCCCTTGGCCAAGAAGGGGTCCTTTAGTCAGTGGGAAGCAGCTTTAGGATTTTTAGTTTACAACATTTGTGGACTGACTTCTATTCCCTATCTCAGTTCCCTACTCCTTTACCAGTGTTTCCTGGGATCACCTCCCAAATGAATTGCAAATCCTTTCCTCAAGGTCTGATTCACAGAGAATTCAAACTAGGACAAATCACAACCTTAAAATAGCATGTTTCTTTCAAGAATAAGGAAGAAAACATATAACTTTATTTCTTTGCCTGGGACCCTGGTCAGGCAATGGGCAGTTGCAAATGGAGGGAAGCAAGTTGGCCAATTCCTGGTACAGAGAAATGTCAGTCATCAGAAGATATTTGAAGATCTGCTATGCTCTAGACACTGTGTATGCTACACAGTGGTACATAAAGCAAGCATAGGCTCTACCCCCATACAGAAGGAAATATAAGGGAATCGATCTGGTATCAGATGGTACCTGGGGATTTACCAAGTGCTTTGATAGCAGCCTCAGTGATCTCATCTGATAGGGACACAACTGTGGGGAAAAGCCCCTACAGGCCTGAGGATCACCAAAGTTTTTCTTTTTCATGAAAAGTAAGTGGCAATAATCATAGTCTGTTCCTTGTTTAACAAGGCAAGCCATTACTTGAAACAAGGTAAGATATAAAGTCTACAAATCATTCTTGCTTCTTTTTGTCTTCATTTGTTAAAATGGGAAAATCTTCATTGTGGAATATAACACATATACATAAAAGTGCATAAAGCAAATGAATATTTTAATGTATTATTACAAAGTGAACTAACAGGTAACCAAAGTGAAGCTCAAGAAACAGAAAATTGCAAGCACCACGGAACCACCTCCATCCACAGGATCACAACTTGAGACCATCTTAACTTCGCTTTCATGGTAAATGGTTTTCAGTGTGTTTTTATATAGCTTCACTGTTTAAGTATACATCCCTAAATTATATGGCTTTTCTATTTTTAAACTTCATATAAATGGAATCATCCAGTACATTTTATGTGTGCACCTTTTGACCAATATTACAAATTTAGAATTCACACAACAGTAGGCTAGCTAGGCAGCTCTGCTAATCTTAGCTGAATTCAGTTGGCTTTTAAATTCAGGCCATGGGTTTTTGACCAGTTGTCATCAACTCCATGTGGCTCTGATTCATCTGGTACCCATGGACAAACCGAGGCATACTCTTTTTCATGGTGATGGCAGAGGCGCAAGAATAAGCCCAATTGCTCAATCCTATTTCAAGCCTTTGCTTATGTCCACTAACATTCCATTGATCTTGGCAAGTCACGTGGTCAAGCCTAACATCAAGGAGCAAGGAAATGCACTCCTTATTGGGAAATGGAGAGGACTGAATATTTGCTGCATAAATCCAAACTGGCACAGCACATCTGTTCAACATGGTACTAGAAGTCCTAGCTACTGCAGTAAGACAAATAAATGGATGGAAAGAAATAAAAGTTACTGCTCACGAGTGACATGAATGTGTACACAGAAAATCCAAAAGAATTGGCATATATGAGCTTGGCAATGTGGCTAATAAAATCAATATTAAAAAGTCTATATACCTATATTTCTATATACCAGCAAAAGGAAGTTAGAAAAGAAAGCTGTAAAAATGTATTATATAAAAGCATTTTAGGCCGGGCACGGTGGCTCACGCCTGTAATCCCAGCACTTTGGGAGACCGAGGCAGGATCACTTGACGTCAGGAGTTCGAGACCAGCCTGGCCAACATGGTGAAAACCTGTCTCTATTAAAAATACAAAAAAATTAGCTGCTCATGGTGGTGGGCACCTGTAATTCCAGTTATTCGGGAGGCTGAGGCAGGAAAATCACTTGAACCCAGGAGGCAGAGGTTACAGTGAGCCAAGATGGCGCCATTGCACTCCAGCCTGGGTGACAGAGCAAGACTGTCTCAAAAAAAAAAAAAGTATTTTAAATTAGTACCTGGGAATAAATATAACAAAAGATGTGTGGTATCACTATGAAGGATATAATTCTATTGAAATGTTTTTTAAAACTATATAGGCATATAACATACTCTTTGATTAGAAAAAACTGTTTTCACATTTATCTTACAGATTTAATGCAACTTACAGAGTCAAAGCATTTACTTTTCTCATTAATGGTCTGTCCCTAGAGGGAAATGATCTGCATCAAACCACTCCATAGGTCTCCAGTCTTTCTAAATTTGATTCCAATGTTTTACTGTTAAGTGTATTTGTTGTAGTTTATAAGGATACACTTTATAAAATTAATCACTATTTTCTCATTTACTATTTTTTAAACATAAGCGGGGAATTTTTATCAAATGTTTTTTCTGCATCTAAGACCATCATATGATTTTCAAATGTTAATATGAAAAATTACATTAGTTTTATTCTGGTGATCAACTGAACTGAGCCATAATTGTTCACATATTAAAGCAATATATCAACAGAAAGACTTACAACAATTTCAACTTGTTTTTTATTTGCTCACTTAACATTCCAAACAAAATGACATTTTACACTATTGCTTTTACTTAAGAAGTCAATTGCCCTATCCAAAGTAGACAAAAATCCCAGTTCCTTTAAGTGTCCAAGTGGTACTTCTTCCCCCAGAGAAAGCTACTTGAATACTTTAACAGAAACATAGAATCGTCCTATAATAGTAAGGTAGTAGTTGGGTCTTACCTGCACTACATTTAAAACTTTTCTCATTAAAAACTGAATACAGAAAAAAAAACCCAAACACCTCCAGTCATGATTCCTCTCAGATTTTTAACAATTCCACTAACCTTCATTAAAAATTGCTTTTGTAGACAGGTGTATAAATATGAAAATGGAAAGTAAGCCTCCCCACATCTGTTCATAGAGAAGTGGGGTAGCGCATTTATCTTGAGAAAACAGCTGCTGGTCCCCGTTATTTCAAGAAGGATAATAAACACTATGGCCCTCCAAGTCAAACCTCCTATCTTCTGCGCCATGATCATGTGTAACCTTTTCTGTTCTGGCTACGAGCATCTACTTTTCATGCTCACGTGATGCTTCTCTTTTGAGCAAATCTTTGATGAAGTTGTATTTCTCTGAATGTTCTCAAAGGGTAGAAAGAGTGCATGAGCAATTATAGTACTGGAACAAAAGTGAAGAGTACATATATTTTCACGTAGAAAAAATACATACAAATCCAAGTAGCTCCGAAAAATAGAAATCGGGTGGGAATTTTTAAGAAAAAGATTGTTTTCTAAACTGTAAATGGTGCCAGTAAGACACTGATTTTTATATCTAGCTACATCACCATATTTATGTACAAAGAGAAGTTGGTATAGGTTCACTGATACCCCCAATTTCTCCCATTTCTTTAAAGATTGTCTTTCAGATCTTATTAAAACTGTAACTGTTAATTTTTAGACTACTTCCTGTCACTGGCACACACTCTTTAACCTGGCACATACAAAAATTCATTTCAACATTTATTTACTTTTTTGATGCTAAAACTAACATAATTTTTTGGCTACTTCAATGCCACGATATTCTATCACTACTTTGGCATTACTAATTATTATAGAAATAGGTAAGATTCTAAATATGGATTTTAAGACTACGTAAAATTCCAACTACATATGTCAAAAGGGAAAGTAGGAAGGTAGACACAATTATATTTTTGTTTTCATGTATATCACTGTCATGAGTATGAAGGCTCATGTTGCATTCTAATTTACAACTGACATTGGTGACATTTTGCTTGGCTTCTAGACTCAAACCCTAGAATTTATTAGTGGCTTGTAGATCAATTTGCTGTAAAACTATCTGAAATGGTTGCAGATTATTTTAAGCAAAAACAGAATGATACCTGTAACGTACAAATGGAGGTGGATTTAAAGAACATATTATTGAGCAAACTTTACAATGACATTTTCTTAACGTCATCATAGTTTTTCTTCCTAGAAGGGAAAAAACTTACTTAAAATTTTCCCCTTCTATACTTAAAGCATTCTTAAGTATATTGACAAAGGTTTAAATCAGTTCAAGCTCTCAGCTGTTGGAAGATCAAAACACAAAGATAAGCATTTTCAGCACAAACATCAAAAGATGAACAGAATTGCTTTCCATGTAATAGTTAATACCTTAATACAATGAACTTGTCAGGATTTTGCGATATATTGTATAGCTGGACAATAAAGCATGAAAATATTTTTTAAAAATTAAGTGAAGATATTCCCAAAGTTGAGACGTCCCCTACAAGAAACCAGTTTTTAAATTCCTGTAATACTGAAACGCTAAATTGCCACTATTGTAATAAAGTGAACCAAATTTTTAAAATAATTTTATCTTATTGAGAAACTATTTTTAACGCATGCACTTTAAATGTATGTGCTATACAACACTGTGTCTTATTTTCCAATTGAATATGTCTTACCACTCTTCTAACAAGTTTGAAAGAGAGGTCTGTCAATAGACACGAGCAAATACTTATATAGTCTCAGGTCTTGCTCTATCACATACTAGCCAGTCCTTAAACACTTGATATATACACACATTAAAAGGTGTGCTAAATATCATCATGTTTTAGATGAAATTATGTCCTTAAAAGGTTGGTTTCTGTAGGATTTAAGGAGAACTTAAACTTTGCTGCTCTAAACTTTAGTTTTGCTATCAGTACAAATGTGTAAAACTCACCAAGAAGAAATCATTCCCGTAAGAATCTCATCACTATATAATCGTTGACAGCACTTGCTGCCCTCCTGAGATTTTAGGAGACTAAAACTATATAAAATGCACAGTCGTCAAGTCATCTTCAAGCTATTTTAGTATCCCACAAACAATTAACATAAAGTTCATACATGGTTATCTAAAAACACCATGGAGTCAAAGAGAAGCAAGAGTTAACAGTAAGTCAAATAAACCAACGATGTTTAACTGAGATTTTTTTAAAACTTAAGCTTTCTTAAGTTTCAAAGACAGTTTTATTTAAACAGAAACTGTCTTTTATAATCTTTTTGTCTTTTATATAATCAAGATTTTCTTGGCAAATACATCTCTTTTCATAAACATACATAGGTAGAGAGGTTTCATATGTAGGTAGAGCAGTTTCATAAGCATACATAGGTAGAGAAGAAAACACTAAGGTTCTTTTCTACAACTGATAAAAAGCAAATACTGAAGATGAGAAAATGCCTTTAAGCTTTCAAATAACACTGTGGCATTTTAAAGTGTGTTATTTAAAAACAAAAAAGCTAGTCACCAATACTGTCATTCTCTCATCAGTTATGCTCAATAATCACAGAAACCCAAAAGGAGGCCCTAATTCTTTATTCTCTCTGCTGTATCTCTGCTCTATCTGCTACTAATGAAGCAACGTTATGACATGTAATTAAGAGGCAAACAAAGAAAACCATAAAGAAACACTCGCTGTTAAATAACCTAGAAATAAAAATCAGACAAAGAAAATTAAAAACAGCCATTTCCAAACTAAAAACCAAAAAAAACTTAAAGAGCTTTGAAAAGGATACCAACTTGATCCTACAACACATAAAAATGAAAATTGATATTACACATTTTAATCAACCAATTTAATACAAATACCTGATTTATACTTTTACACCAACGGGCTAAGTCCCAAGTTCCAAACTGTAGTTCACATGACTCTACAGAGGGGATCTTTGGAAGGATAAGGTACCTTTGGAGAACAGTGTATAAACAATTGTAAACATACACTGATTGTCCACTAGCTTTCTTAAATAGAATTTCTGAAATATTTTTGTAGGAAATTATATATAAGAGTGTAATTGATCAGATAATAATTCCTATTACAACATATAAATTCTGTTGAATGTGCAAAATGTGGTAGAAATAGAAGATACAGTGGATGATTTATACTTTTAAAGTAAGTGCTACATTACAATCCAGTAAAAGTCCTTTAATCTTTTCATGAAACTTCTCTCTATACAAGTTGAAATACATAATGCTTTCTGGTTCTTCTTCAAACCAAAACTTGTCAAATTCATAGACAAGATAACCTGCAGTTAAAGAAAAACAAAACATTTAATCCTCAACGTTGAAATCACATTCAAACCATCTCATCTTTACAGAGTATATAACCATCCTTTAAATTCCATATTAGAATACAATAATCAAAAGTAATCTCAAAACTATTAGAAGCCTGAGAGACTTAATAAGACTTAATAAATCATTTAGTGTACATTTACTATTTGTCTCAAAAATCAACAATGTCCCTCAAGCTTAAAAGATGTAGTACTTTCAGCCAGGAGCAGTGACTCATACCTGAACTCTCAGCACTTTCAGAGGCTGAGGTGGGCAGATCGCTTGAGGCCAGGACTTAAAGAGACCAGCCTGGGCAACATGGTGAAACCCCATCTCTGCAACAAATACAAAAATTAGCCAGGCATGGTGGCATGCACCTGTTGTCCCAGCTACTTGGGAGGCTGAGGTAAAGGGATCACTTGAGCCCGGGAGGTCAGGGCTTCAGTGAGCCACGATTGCACTACTGCACTCCAGCTTGGTTGACAGAGTGAGAACCTACCTCAAAAAAAAAAAAAAAAAAAAACAACAAAACAAAACAAAAAAGATGTAGTACTTTCGAATGATACCTTGAGAAAAGTTTCCTGAGAAACTTCCGAAGCACAAAAATGCAAGTGATGAGAAAATGTTGGATAAGGCTAAAGTGTAGGAAAGTTATTTCCTACTCAATTTCTAAATCTAAGAGTTACTTCTACTTTTTTTTCAATGAACTATCAGCATCCCCTCTTTTTTAAAAAAATGCATCCACTCTAAATCGGCTTAATATTTTTGGCTTTCAATATCCTCATTATGGTAGCCAAATTAATCCCCAAAATGTTAAATGTATTTCATGAAACTGAACTTGTTTATATATACACACACACACATACATGTAAACTTAAATGTGAATTTAAAACCACTCAACATCAAAATATCTATCAAGAAGTACATAAACAATGTGTAGCATGTAATGGAATATTGTTCAGCAATAAAAATAAATGAGCTAATTTGTCCATTTTTAAAAAATAACAAAAAAGCTATTAATACACACAACAAATTATGCAAAAAGAAACCAGACCAAAATGAGTAAAAACTGCATGATTCCACTTAAATACAATTCTAGAAAATAAATGCAAACTCATCTATAGTGACAAAAAAATTGTGGTTCCTAGGATGGTGGGGGCAGGGGCATGAGGTACAGATTACCAAGGAGTACATAAAAACTTTCAGAGGTGGTGACTATATTCACCATTTGGATCATGGAGGTGGTTTCACAGGTGTATACATATGTTAAAACTTATCAAATCATAGATGTTTAAATATGTGCAGTTTATCATGTAATATAATATGTGCAGTTTATCATATACCTTAATAAAGCTGTTAAAAAGTAAAGCAAAAAATAAAACCACCCCAGTCCTACTTTGTATGTAATCAAATGTATTTATTGAATTATTTTTTAAAATATTTCTACAGTGCTCACTAAATGCTCATATACTGTCAGAGCAGCCCTAGGATGCAAGTACTATGTTGTTATTCCCACTCTACCAAAGAGGAAACAGAGGTGCAGAGAAGTTAAATGATGTGCCCCAGATCACACAGTTTGTAAGTGGTCTCTGTTGCAAAAGCCAATGAGTTTACACAAAAGGGTGGCTAGACTATCATGATTGCCTACTATGTAAAAAAATGGAAATCCCATTTTAATAATATTGATCATAAAGCAAACATTAATGGTTAAAATCATTATATTCCCACACTGAAATATCATTTCATAAGAAGACCAGTTTAAGAAAGATTTTTGGATTATTCTCAATATATGATAAAACAGATTTTTGTCAACCACGATATATGGGTAAAATCAAGAAATGAAGCCTCTGGAGAAATACCATCTGCTATCTCTATCCCCCATACACTGTTAGGGATGTACAATAAATACATTTAGAGATTAATGTTCTGCCTAGTATTACAAGGCAGATAGCTATCCAAATTTTATGGCCATACCATTTGTTTCAGTATATCTGGTTATTTTGTTTTAGATAAAGGACCATTCTTATGTCCTTTAAATTGCTTTTTCATTACTGTCAGTAATGTGGCCCATTCAAATGACTACATGGGCCTGGAACAAACTGCTCAAGTTAAAGCACTAGGAACTTCTTGCTTCAGAGTGAGGCTATTGATCTATAATATATATCAGTGTTAGAGAAAGACTAACTTGAAGAACGGAGACTATAATAGCTAAAGTGATTTAATGTGACATCAGGAAACCACAGGAAAAAATACTGAAATTCTAGGAAACTGGCAGGGTCATCCTTGGCATGACTCCCAAAGTTTTGCAAAAAGTGATGGAAAAGAGCTGTTTTCCATGATGCACATATTTTGTCCTTTTGAGTCCAGATGTTTGGAACACTTAAGACTCTGTAGAAATTACCGTATGAAATGTCTAAACCTGAAATTCCCTGCATGTATTTACTGCAGAGGTTAAGGATAAGAAAATCATAGGAAGGGGGATTGACTGTAAACTTGTATCTCACCAGGGTGATGAAAATGTTCTAAAAGTGGATTATGATGATGGCTACCCAATTTAGCTCATTAAAATCCATTTAAGTGTATATTTAAGATGGGTAAATTCTATGATATATAAATTATACCTCAATAAAGTTGTTATTGAGACATAACTTTCTTGTTATACAAACTTGAGGTGTTACTTTTTTTTTTGGAAACACCAAACCAGAAGTCCAGCTAAAATTTTGGCCCTACAAAACTAGAATGGAGACATCCTAGACCGGAATATACAAAAGACAGAGGTCCCAAAATCCTGAGCCCTCTTGCTGGACTAGTGGTCAGTAACTTCCCAGAATCATGGTGGATACCTGCTCACGGTTTGGATGTGCAAGATGACAATGGAGCCAAAAAGCCAAACTACCAACGTTTCCAGCCCTTCCTACACAGGACGCATTAAAACAAAGGCAGAGATCAAAGGAAAAGGGGGAGATGAAGGCAGATCGTAGGGAAACACAAAATGTGGAAACTAATCTCTGAACTGTTCTTCCTTCTGGAGAGAAATTATGACCTTGGAACTAATTTGTGCAAACTAATTGATTCTACTCCTCTACCAAAAAAGTATGCACACTCAAAAGACAAGGATTCAAGTTATTATTCTAGTTAGAATAGGTTCCTCTTAAGAAGAAAAGCAGAACCTTATTTAAGATGTGAAACTTCCAATGGTAATGGGTATGAAAATCAAGTTTTTGGGAAACTTCTGCTTAAAAGGTACATAGGTATATGTGTATGTGCATTTTAATGTCTCAAAATAATTGAAAACCATAAGCTTCACTGTTTCCAGGATGATCTACAGCTCTTATAGATTGAGCTGACAGGAGGCAACTGAAAGGGTTCTACAATGACTTTTCTACCTCAGATATTACACTTTAATGTCCTTCCTATAGAGGAGCCAGCCGAGACGGTGTGAGGGTGCTGGAGAGCAACAGTTCCCACAGATCCTCAAGTTCCCTGGTCTTTAGGGGAAAAATACTGCACAGAGGTCATTCTGTACTGCTTTCTAACCTACCACCCTCCTGTATATACTGAGATATGGGAAACTGCTTAATTGTTTGGGGAGTTTTTAAATTGTTTTTTTTTTCTAATTTTATGAAGATTTATTTTTTAAGTTCCAAGGAACTTTAGTTTTCTTATTTGTAGCTAATTCTCTTCTTAAAATTTATTTTTTTTAATTAATTAGTCTATTTTTATTTTTATATATATATTATTATACTTTAAGTTCTAGGGTACATGTGCACGACGTGCAGGTTCATTACATATGTATACATGTGCCATGTTGGTGTGCTGCACCCATTAACTCGTCATTTACATTAGGTATATCTCCTAATGCTATCCCTCTCCACTCCCACCACTCCACAACAGGCCCCAGTGTGTGATGTTCCCCTTCCTATGTCCAAGTGTTCTCATTGTTCAAGTCCCACCTATGAGTCAGAACATGCGGTGTTTGGTTTTCTGTCCTTGCGATAGTTTGCTGAGAATGATGGTTTCCAGCTTCATCCATGTCCCTACAAAGGACATGAACTCATCCGTTTTATGGCTGCATAGTATTCCATGGTGTATATGTGCCACATTTTCTTAATCCAGTCTATCATTGTCGGACATTTGGGTTGGTTCCAAGTCTTTGCTATTGTAAGTGGTGCCACAATAAACATATGTGTGCATGTGTCTTTATAGCAGCATGATTTATACTCCTTTGGGTATATACCCAGTAATGGGATGGCTGGGTCAAATGGTATTTCTAGTTCTAGATCCCTGAGGAATCGCCACACTGTATTCCACAATGGCTGAACTAGTTTACAGTCCCATCAACAGTGTACAAGTGTTCCTATTTCTCCACATCCTCTCCAGCACCTGTTGTTTCCTGACTTTTTAATGATCGCCATTCTAACTGGTGTGACATGATATCTCATTTATGCTATTTATGTTCAATAGGTAGCTAATGAACAAGGGATATATTTCATTTAAAAAAAAAAATAGAGGCAAGTTAGCAAAGTCCCAGCAACAACACTTTGGAATGGTAAAGGAAAGCATCTCACACCTGCTAGAAATCTTCAGTACACTTGAGTAGGATCATCAATGCTGTCCTTAGGAACCTGAAACCTGTTCCCTCCATTTAAAGACATGTTGCATTGGCTCCTACTTTGTGTAAGCATCCCCATATGATTCTTTATCCTTTTCCATTAAGGGAGAAAAAGGATCTAGACATACAGTGCTGGGGTTAAAGTAGAGGTTGGACTGAAGATATACATTTTGGCATTTAATGCGCATTTGGTATTTCAAGCAAGGGACCAGATGGTATCACTTAGGAAAAGTATGAGGGCTAAAGAGAGGAGTGGGCACAGGGCCGGGCCCTGAGGTGCTCCTAATCTAGTAAGGCAGTGGATGTCTACAGGAATTCCTGTGGGGCAAGAGAAAAGCCAGGAGAATGTGGCATCAAAAAAGTCATGATAATGTTTCCAGAAGAAACATGCGGTCATTTACACCTAGTGCCACTAAAAGGATCAAATAACATGAAGAAAAAACATGGCGATTGTATTCGGCAGCAAAAAAAGTTGGTGTCTAAGAAAAATCAGTGAGAGCAGAGTCATGGAGAGAGAAACTAAATTGGAATTAGATAAAAACTGGAGATGAAGAAATGAAAAAGCAATTATTGAAAAAGTTTCATGAACAAAGAAAGCAGAGAAATGAAGCAGTATCTGGAGGTGGACACTGCACTAGGGGGATGTTTTGATTGTGAAGATGACAGCTCCTCACTGAATGCAGTGACTTTGTCTTCTTCTCTGCTATATCCCCAGGGCCTAGAACAACACCTAACACACAGTAAATGAATAAACTCCCCAGAGAAGAGCACGTCTGAACTGAGACTTGGAAGATGAGAAGGCATCATCTGGAAAGAACAGAGGGAGCTGGAATAGTGTTCAGGCCAAGTGAATGTCACTTGCAAAGGCACGGAGTCAAGAGAGAGCATAATATATTTGAGCAACTAAAAAGACTGGGATGCCTCCACTATAGAGTTTGTGGGGGTGAGAGGGGGGCTGGTATATGGCAAAAGATGAGCCTGGAGAGGTTACCAACGTTCAGATTATGCAAGGCCTTATAATGGGAATCCTTTGAAGAATTTTTGCAGTGGAGTAAAATGATCAGATTTTCATTTTAAATAACTATAATTTCAATGTGGAGAAGAAATAGAAAAGTGTGGCCGGGCGCGGTGGCTCATGCCTGTAATCCCAGCACTTTGGGAGGCTGAGGCGGGCAGATCACGAGGTCAGGAGATCGAGACCATCCTGGCTAACACGGTGAAACCCCGTCTCTACCGAAAAAACACAAAAAATTAGCCGGGCACGGTGGTGGGCGCCTGTAGTCCCAGCTACTCGGGAGGCTGAGGCAGGAAAATAGCGTGAATCCAGGAGGCGGAGCTTGCAGTGAGCCGAGATAGCGCCACTGCACTCAGGCCTGGGCAAAAGAGCGAAATTCTGTCTCAAAAAAAAAAAAAAAGAAAGAAATAGAAAAGTGTTACCATAAACAGACCGCTAAAGGCTATTACAGTAACCTAGTAACAAAGGCCTGATATTGTACAATTACAATGGGGATAGAAAGAAACAGACACATGCAAGAGAAAGTTAAGATGCAGACAAAACTGGAATTAGGGTGTAAGTAAAGGCAGGGAAGATTCTGCGAAAAGGAGACATGGATGATATTTTCAACAATGGAGATGAAGAAATTATGATTTGGCAACCTATTATCTAAGTAGTTTCTTATATGCTACCAACATGCAAATGACATTCTAAAGACACAAAAAGATCAAGAAAAGTAGCGTGTGAAGAAAAACTAGATTTGAGTTCTTTGCTTCTGAACAATCGCTTCAGAAGATGGATTCATTGAATTAAACCTTCAGTATTCAAATATTATCACTAAAAGTGAATGGAACAGAGAAAGTAAAGACAGCTTTAGGAACAGTTACTCAGTACCTCCAACCTACCACAAGAAAATTTGGCCTTGAAATTCAAGGCAGGGGGAGGCGAAAAGTTCCTCTAAATTAAATTTCCTTCCAAAAGTAATAAAATAATCTGGAAATGGTCTGTCCTTAACAGCATTCATTAACCAGCATCCAAGAGGGAAAATACATTTTGTAGTTCGCTGGAAAATGAATGCCTAAAGAAAAATTACATGAATCTTAGATGTGTCTACATGTGAAATACTGCCTTTTATAATCAGCAAATATAAAAACTGAAGTATAGAATACTCTTGGGGACTCATCTTCCACTATTTTCTTATTTTTCAAAGACCCTAAGTAATAAAATGATAAACATAAGTTATATACTTCACAGAGGCAACAGATTAAAATATATATTATACATTCCTAGTGGTTTAAGAATTATCTTAGATCTAGTTTTAACTCATTTTAATACTCACAATAAAACTGATGAAAGTGTTCCATTGTTGGTATACCAGGAACAAAGTTATAGAGATGAAACTTCAAAGCTTCACTCTTCAGTAAGCTATAAGCCATCTCTGTAAGATTGATTCCAACTATTGCATAAGAATACCTATGTCAGAAACATTACCAGTTATACCAGCTAGCCAAATAACTCATAAAATAAATTAAAATTATGTTAGGAATTAGTAGAAAGTGACTTCAGGTTTAACACAGTATTGATTTTATGATAATCTCTACATGGTAAGAAAAATATACCAGAAAGAATTTAACATGTTTGCTTTTTAAAGCCTGTATATTTTTCTGGATATAATCTAAGAAATAAAAATAAAGCTCTATTCACATGATATCTAAAACTAAAATTCTTAAATAAAAAAGGGGTCAGGGGACTATAGACACCAAATCTCATTGATTTCTAAAATACACTGGATAATCTGGATAATCTGATGTTTTTTTTTTCCATTATCAGGGTACTTATTTTTATGATCTAACATTGTTACTATGCTTTTTCAAAGATTAGGTACCATCAGAATATTTTAAAAAATAACGGTAAGGTTAATAAAACCACCTCAGTTTGAATTTCACTTTACAATTTTCAAAGCTATTTCCCATTTTCCTATTACTTTTCCAAACTATTTCTTCTTCCTATCTTCAAATCTATTTCTCAAAAAGATTTTATAAGGGCCATTATCTCCATTGTAAACTATATCTTATGATAAAAATATACTGAAATACATACAAAATTGGTTTACAATCACATTTTTCCTTAAAAATAATGTATCACGTAATATCCTTTATAAAGTTCTTATTAAAATACTTCATTTTAAGAAATACCTTGATATACCTTCAAATTCATTAAATCATCTAATCATCATAAATGCGAGAGATTACAGCTTCTTTAATATACCCAGCTTACCCTAATTTTGGATGATTTGAACGGGAAAGAATCTGATGAGCTTCACTAGTGTAATTTTCACTGAAATACCTAAAAAGTTTAAGAAAAATAATCAAACGAGTGTATGCCATTCAAATGTAAGATATCCAGAACCAATTTAAAAAGCTACTGTCAAAATGATAGTCCTAGTATTGCCATGAGTATCCTGATATGTCTCAAATCACTTCAGTGATTCACAAATGCTTCTGAATCAAAATTTCCCAAGCTATCAGGCCTATGTAGTACAGAATATAGGTCGTTGACAAGACTGTAAAGTATTTTAATAAATAGATAATATAAAAAGAGACTACCTTAAAAAAAAAAGTTCTTTTTGTTTTTTTTGCTAGTTCTATTTCTATAAAAGAGTCAATATGTACCTGTTAGGACACTCTTCCTTACACTTAGGTTCATTCCTTCTACTACAATTTAAGTCTATGTTGTTTAGTGCCATTTTCAGTGCAATCAGAAGGGAGTCAACAATCTTTTTGTAATGAGAAACCTCCTTCACCAATCATATAACTAAAATACTAGCTATAAAACAGAAGTATTAGTAGTATAAGAGGGATGTATATGAAACTATCTATTTGTAGGCACATATATCCTTTTAGCCTATACCAAATCTATTTAACCTTAGGGTCACCTCAAAATGATAGACACACACACGACTAGATGCTCACGTGAGGATAAAAATAAAAAATAAATGTTCATGGTTTATTTACATTTTAGAGGACAAAATCATTGACATTTTCATAAAGCATAGAAATTTCTAACTCTTCCCTCTTTATTCTTCTACAGGGTATTAATATACACTTCCTTATTTCTTCACTGGCTCTAATTTTCAACCCATTACACCAGGGGCTGTTAGCTTAGAAGTCCATGAATTAATGATAATTTATGAATGAAGGGGAATCCAGGAACCATCTTACATTATGGACTTTTTCTGTATATACATTTCCTGGGGACAGAGTATACAAAGCTTTCATCAGATTCCCTAAGGGATCTGTAAACACCAAAATAGTTTAAAAAGTCTTGCTTAATGCAATGCTTTCCTAAGTCTCTAATTTTTCTACTTTATCCCTAGATTGACTCTAAAATGCCCTCAGTTGTTTATATTTCATTTTTGTAATAATTCAGCATTGCATTTTAATAGTCAAACTACTCTTAAAATATTCAATCTATAATACAGAACAACTTTCAATTTCCTTCCTGAATTTAGTTAACCTCAATCTTTATAGTATCAAATGGTGAAAAATAAACATCTATACACAACAAAAAAAACCATCAATATTAACCTAATTTAGCCAATTTCAGGATTTTTTCACAGTGAGAATTATCCAAACTCTAATGGTCTAGCCTTCCCATTCTAGACATTTTATAGTCTATAAATCACAATTTCATGGACAGACCCAAACACAATTTGTACATTTGCATATCCTTATAGGAGGAAATTAATCTTCCAGGCTATCTTCTAGAATAGTTTTGGCTATCAATTGTGACTTGAGTTACATATTTGGGGATTTCACACATGTAGCTAATCATAAGTATTAAAGAAGATAAAGGAGAGAAAGTTCATAACGGTAGTCTATACAAAGTCAGGAATGCAGGTAGGTAAGTTGTCACAGGTGGGGAAGAACATATGTAAAGAGACTTTATTATCACCTTACCTGGTTATATTTGCCAAAATAGAATCAGAGAGCCCAGAGAGAAAAAGCAAGTGAATAAAGGCAGTAGGAGTATACATAATTATTTAAGAGGTATCAGAATGGAGATCAGAAAGAAAAAGGCGAGGAAAGCATTGGTAAGTAAAGAAATCACATACACAATTATATTTCCACCAATGTCTTTTTTTTTTTTTTTAAGACAGGGTCTTGCTCTGTCACCCAGGCTGGAGGTGGCACAATCATGACTCACTGTAAACTTGAATTCCTGGGCTCAGGCAATCCTTCTACCTCAGCCTCCCAAGTGGCTGGACTACAGGCAAATGCCACCACGCCTGGCTAATTTTTGTAGAGACAGGGTTTCACTATATTGCTCAGATTGGTCTCAAACTTCTGGCTTCAAGTGATCCTCTTGCCTCAGCCTCCCAAAGTCCTGGGATTACAGGCGTGAGCCACTGTGCCTGGCCTCCAATATCTTCATATTGTTGCCAACACATTAGCAAATACTTCTAGCACTGCAGTTATTAAAATTCAGAGATAGTATGAATCAACTAGATCACTTCTTATTAAAAGTAACTAGATCAGAGATTACATGTAATTTCATTTAGGGAAGAAAAGAAAGTTTACTTTCACTTACACAAGATTGATTAATCCAAGTATGCCCATGCCTCTGAAGTCTGTCTTGGGATCATCACCCTGAAAACCAATTTCAGCCCACTGCTTGGAGATTCTAGCGTTTAACTTCTTCGTGGGCATTAGAAGATTCCAAAGCTGCACAAACATATTTCCATTATTAAGACATTTTCTTTCTCATAGTTTGTAACTAGTAATTTAATGCTATCAAATAACTTTTGTAGAAAAATCATAGGTTAAGCAAAGACTTTAGAACATTTTTCAATTATCCTAAAACATGCAGCACGTTTATTCCCATTAAAAAGACTGGTATAAAGAACAGATTTTGAAAAGGTAACAAATAATACACAAAAATGTTAAACAATGAGATGTCTTTATTTACTAATTAATACAGATATGCCCAGAACTGGTAAACTGCTTGAGAAAAACACAGTATTTTAGGAACTTAGCCCTTGCTTCAGATACTGTATAGTTAAATAGGCTCTATTATAATGGTGGGTTAATAGTCCCTAATCAGAACGAAAATAGGTGTAAGACAGAAGAGCATGAAGAAATGATACTGATAGCATTCCAACTTGTTTTATAAATTTTCAGTTTAAAAAAATACAATTTGGGCCGGGCGCGGTGGCTCATGTTTGTAATCCCAGCACTTTGGGAGGCCGAAGCGGGCGGATCACGAGGTCAGGAGATCGAGACCACGGTGAAACCCCGTCTCTACTAAAAATACAAAAAAATTAGCCAGGCGTGGTGGCGGGCGCCTGTAGTCCCAGCTACTCGGAGAGGCTGAGGCAGGAGAATGGCGTGAACCCGGGAGGCGGGGAGCTTGCAGTGAGCCGAGATCGCGCCACTGCACTCCAGCCTGGGTGAAAGAGCGAGACTCCGTCTCAAAAAAAAAAAAAAAAAAAACAACAACAACAAAAAAAAACAATTTGGTTTTAAATAAATATCTTTAAGGATGAGGATTTAAGAAAAACTATCAAGCCAGGTGCAGTGGCTCATGCCTGTAATCCCAGAACTTTGGGAGGCTGAGGCGGGTAGATCACCAGGTCAGGAGATTGAGACCATCCTGGCTAACATGGTGAAACACTGTCTCTACTAACAATACAAAAAATTAGCCAGGCATGGTGGCAGGCGCCTGTAGTCCCAGCTACTCAGGAGGCTGAGGCAGGAGAATGGCGTGAACCTGGGAGGCAGAGCTTGCAGTGAGCCGAGATGGCGCCACTGCACTCCAGCCTGGGCAACACAGCAAGACTCCATGACTAAGAAGGTTTGTGAAAATTTGCAAAACAGAAATACTTGCATTTTTTCCCATTTCATTACCATTTAAAGCATTGTTGAATAAGGACCCCTAATGAAAGGAGTATTCTGTTACCTCAAATAAAATGTGAAGTGACCTTGCTTTAAAACAGGGTCAAGACTGGCTCTGAGGCTAAATCTAATCATTATATTAGGTTTACCTGGTCACTACTTTTATTACCAACACATGTGACTTGCTTACATTAGCCTCTCTCCATGAATTCTGCAAGGAGTTTGATTATGCCAATGACAAGGCCTCAGTGATGTGGTGAGAGCCACAGTGCAGAACCACTAGTATTAAAAATTTAATATGCATGAATATTGAATTTATGGGTTCCATTCCTGGAGATTCTAATTTTGTAAGTCTAAGGTGGCACTTTGGAATCTACATACTAAACACTAGTTAACGCTGGTAAAGGTGGTCCTTGGACTACACTTAAAGCAAGATGGATTACATAGCTCTTTACCTAGTAAGACTGCTGAGTATGTGTAGTGTAGAACTGAATTTCACCATGAAGCACCAAGGTAAAATTCCCCAGACTAGAGGGCTAGGACTTGTACTTTTTTACCTCAGAAGGAAAGGTATCGTGTAGCAAGGGCCTAACATGAAGGGAAAAATGATGACAATGGGGACAGAAATAGCAGTTAATCCTCAGTAAGTGCCAGGTACTATTTTAAACACTTTAAATATAAAAACTCATCCATACAATAACCCTTTGAGATACATATTTGTATTATCCTCATTTAACAAAATACACTTTTAATGAAAAAAAGGGCCTTTATTGTTTTTAAACTTGTATCGCTTAGTGTTACTTAGATAGTATCAATGTTTGTTTCCACTGTATTTTTGTTATAAAGAACTCCTAATTCCAAGTGCAATGCGCTATTTTCTTTAACCATTTTAAAATAAAATTGGAATAGGTATAGAGGATGGGCAGGAGATTCAGCTCTGTTCCAGGCCCTACCATTCTAGTACTAAAGCAAATCCCTTCATCTCCCTGGTCCTTAGAATCTTCATCCCTCAAACAAAGGGACTAGTCTAGATGATCTGTAAAGCTTACTCTAGGTCTATTACTCTTTAATTTTGGCACCTCATTGGCTTTATGCATTTATACTTTAGAAATAAGAAACAGGAAAATTCTAAGTAAATAATTTTTACTCTCTTAAAGTTTACATCTTTTGTGGCATTACTTGGCAATTAACATTCCATGAGTCCCAAAAGATTGGACATAATAACCTGAAAAGGGATACACGTTTTCAATTTGTAAGTAGCTGAAAAAATGCTTAACTTATATGAGCAATTTGTATAAAAAGTAGGAGAAAAATCTGAAACTTGTAGACATGTACTTTTTGGTTGAAAAGATCTCTCTTTATAGGTTTTTATTTCAGAATTAAAAACATTAAAACAAAATTTATTTGAATATATTTATTCATATAAATATATATTCATTATATATTTATAATAATGCTTATCAGAAAATTATAAAAATAGCTAACTAAAAATCTTTCCATATCAATGAAATCCAGCATAATAAAATTCTCTAAGGGCAAAGAAACCATATAAGCCTAGCCATACAAGCCTCTAGAATTTGCAGACTTTACTTAGCTGAAGTCTGATTTATTTTTCTAGTGTTCAACAACTCCACATAAAGAAAACAGAAATTTACCTTCATGAGTAGCTCTTCATGCTGTAGGTTATCAGAATCATATGGCCTTTTCCTCACACTTTCTACATCCAAATACAGCTGTTTATAACCAGTTATCTGCAGTAAGCACATCTTCATGCAGATTTTAAAACTAAAAATGATAAAATTATTTTTAAAAAGCATACCTTCTTATCACAATAAAGTCTTTCATAGCTTGTGGTTCGTATGTCTATTTAAAAAGCATTTCCTGGCTTTCAGTTTAATATAAGACCCACCAAAGGCCTCCTTGAACACAAAACATTATGCAAAGTATTATATAGGATACAAGGCCTAGAAAGAAGGCAAGACATGGTAGGAATGGCAAACTTCACAACTATAAGGATTTGTGAAGGATTTTCTCTTCATGTTTTCTCTGGGCAATCCTATACATTCCTAAATCTTTATTGCCAGATTATCACCAGTAGACTTAATTTTCCAAGTATATATAAAACAAATAGCTCCACAACAGGTTGTCTCAGCTCTAAATACAACTGCTTCTCTTCCCTAAAGAAACATGCTCCTTCTTTAGTGTCTAGATCTATTAATGACATTGCTATCCATTAGTTCCCCAAGCTACAGCACTCCAAGTTCTGACCTGCTTCTCTCCATCACAACATGTCAAAAGATCCCCATACCCTAATCCTTTCTATCTCTGAAATGTCCTTCAAAGCAATCCTGAGAGCACTCTTTCTCTACTGTATTTATGCCTTTGTCATTTCTTGCCTGAATAACTCAAATTTCCTATTCTTTATTCCTTCTGCCAGCCTCCCACATTATCAAATCTACTCTCCATCTTCCTAAAATACATATCTAAAATTGTAGCTTGTTTGCTTAAAAACCAGAGGACAGGCCGGGCGTGGTGGCTCACGCTTGTAATCCCAGCACTTTGGGAGGCTGAGGCGGGCGGATCACGAGGTCAGGAGATCGAGACCATGGTGAAACCCTGTCCCTACTAAAAATACAAAAAAAAAAAATTAGCCGGGCGCGGTGGCAGGCACTTGTAGTCCCAGCTACTCGGAGAGGCTGAGGCAGGAGAATGGCGTGAACCCGGGAGGCGGAGCTTGCAGCGAGCCGAGATCGCGCCACTGCACTCCAGCCTGGGTGGGACAGCAAGACTCTGTCTCAAAAAAAAAAAAAAAAACCAGAGGACAACATCTACATCCTTCAGTGTGGCATAGAAGACTCTGCAATGTATCAATCTAGCATTTCACTCATTTCTCCAGCCACTACTCTGCTCATATTCAATGATCCGCTACAAATAACTCCCTATCATAATATTTCTATGTCTCTGTGCCTTGCTGGCACTGTTCCCCTACCCATTCCTCAAGGTCCAATGTAAATACCACCTCTTGGGTAGAACTATCCTCACAGTTCCCTCCTAGACCCTTCCTCGTCTCAGCTGAAATAAACTGTTCCTTCCTCTATATTCACATAGAAAATGCTGAATGAAGGAAAAAGTGTGAAATACTATGTCAATATACCAGCGCTGGGAACACAGAAATGGGATAAGTCCTCTTCTTATGAAACTTAGAATTTACAGAGGGAAGGACAAGAGTTAATCAATGACTATAGTACAATGGGTTAAATGGTATGATAGCACTATGAGATGCCACAGCGATGCACCTAACTCAGAATGGAGGAGCCTGGGAGGACTTTACTAGAGGAGGACACAGGAACTGTATTTCAAAAGACATAGTAACCAAAGTTATTAACCTTGGGGAAGTCATGGTAAGACACCTTGAAGAACGCAGATGATATACTGGCATTAGCACTGGGCTGGAAACCAAGAGATATAGGTTGTAGTCCTGATTCTATCACTGCCCTCTCTGGATCTCGACTGCTCCTCTTGTGAAGTGAGAGCGCTGAATCAGATGATCTCCATAAACCCTTCAGCTCTCAAGTGTTACAACAGTGTGTGATCTCGATACCTCACAGGCTATAAATGCATAATAAAAAAGAATAATGTAAAAAAAGCACACCTGGCATCCTTCTCAGGGTTAATATTCTTTTCCTTCATAATATCGTCTACACATTTGTCCACTTCACTCTGAACAACACATGTCGCCTTCTGTAAAACCTATTTATGTGAAAGAAAGCCAAATGAGAAAAATTCTTTGTAGCTGAAAAAGACGTAGTTGTGAGGCATTTAATCAACCTTACAAAGTAGATATTAAAAATGTAAAATAAACCCAGTTTGTTTCAACCAGTTTACTTCAAATTTTCTCTAGGGCTAAACTTATAAATAAATATATATATACAGTTTTATAATAAAAGAATAGCAACATGATGTATCAGAGGAAGGCTTCCTCAACTGAGTCAACAGGTTCTCAGCTGATGAGTTCTTAGCAAATGAGCTGCCACCGTACTGTTTATTAAGTAGATATTTTAATTATATAATAAAAATGTTTAAAAATCTTGAATGCATACGTTTAAAAAATTAAATGCAGAAAAGAGTTGAATCTCAAAATCTTGTCTCCAGAGATCACCACTGGTAACAAATTGGCATTGACAAAAACAAAATCAGATCAAATTTGAAAACTGTAGGAATTTACTGTGCATACTGAAGAACAGTTCACAAACTAAGACTTCAAATCAAAACTGGTAAGAAAAATAAAAACAGAGTCCTTAGTTTAGATATACCCCAAGGTGAGAGAGAGAGAAAGAAACAGATTTCCCCAGAGAAAAGTAAAAGGTGAGAAGAGAATGGTCAAAGATCTATTAATAACAATCAGTAAAGATACAGATATGGTCAACAAAGTCTAGCTCGTCCAATCCTGAGATAATATGGGTACAGGAAGAGTGCTGAAGCTTAAATACCAGCACTGGTAAAAGGACTACCTTCGTCATGGGTAGACATGGCAAAAGCCATACCTTTTGCATGTATTACAAACTCCTAAAACATTAAAAATCCATTTCAATGTCACCTCCTCTGTGAAGTCTTCCCCAGCCCTAGAGTTACCTACTTCTTTTCAGTCATACTTCAGTTAGAGAGCACTGACCACACCATATTTTCTCTATGTTCTCCACCAGCATTTGTCTCTCTTATTTACTCTTATATCTTGAGCGTCTAGCATAGCACATTACTGATTATATGCTCAAAACTGTTAAACATATGCTACCACCATAGCTTAGCTGTGTACACATAAATGGAATCAAAGTATGTACTCTTTTGTGTCTGGCTTCTTTTGTTCAACATAACGTTTCTAGGATTCATCCACATTCTTACTCATATCCACATTCTTTCTCATATCTGTAATTTGTCCCTTTTAATTGCTGAGTTGTATTGCATGAATATACCTCAATTTGCTTATTCATTCTCCTGGTACTAGAAATTTGCATTGTTCCCAGTTTGGGACTATATTATACTTTTGGTAAATATACATTTTCATTTTTTAGACACCTAAGAGTGAAATTACTAGGGCAGTATGTGTTTAACTTTCAATGAAATTGCCAAAACCACTTTCCAAAGTGATAATTTCATCTTCTACCCCAACTGGTATTTGCAACATCAGTGTTGTTAGTCTATTTCATTTAGGTAACTTTTAGGTAGGTAGTGTCCTCTCATTGTGATTTTCATTTGCATTTCCCTGATGACTAATAATGCTGAGCACTTTTCCAAGTGTGTATACACGCACCCACACACACATATACACCTTTGTCAAGTGACTGTTCAAAGCTCTTGCCCATTAAAAATTCTGTTGCCTTTTTATTACTGAGTTATAAAAGTTATTTACTAGACACAAGTCCCTTATCAGACACATATGCTGCAAATACATTCTCAGTCTGTGGCCTGCCTTCCTTTCCTTAAAGGTATCTTTGATAAGCAGTTTTATTTTGATGAAGTTTAACTTTTCAATTTTTTTAAGTGGCAGCATAACCCAAGGTGGAAGATATTCTCCTATGCTTGCTTTCAGAAACTTTAAAGTTTTAGCTTAAACATAGGTCTAACACCCATATTAAATCAGTTTTCATGTATGGTAAGATATTGAAGTTGAGGTTTGTTTTTTCCCCCATATATACCCAGTTGTTCCAGCACTATTTATTGAAAAGACTTTCTTCTCCTCATTGAATTGCTTTGATACCCTTGTTAAAAATTATATGACATATTAGGTGTGGTCAATTTCTATTCTCTCATCTATTACATTCATCTTTTGACTAGAAAGTCTTAAAGTCGGGTAGTAGGGGTCCTTTTAGAAGATTATGTGGGCTGTTCTAGGTTCCTTCCATTTGCTTATAAACTTTAGAATGAGCTTGTCAGAATCTTCAAAAGTAGTTAGCAGGGGTTTTTACTGGAACTGCATTGAATCCAAAAATCAATTTGGGAATTAACATCTTAATACTGAGTCCTCCAATGCATGAATACAGTGTATGGTTCCATCTTCATCTTTCTCAGCAATCTTCTCTGAGAGTTTTAGTGCAGAAGTCTTATGCATCTTTCATTAAATTTAGCCCTGAATATTTTATGTTTTCTGGATGTTTTGTAAGTGGTATTGTTCTTTATTTTCCAAAAGTTTGTTGCTAACATACAGTAGTATACCATGTCCTGTAACACTATTAAATTCATTTACTAATGATGTCGGTAGTTTTTGTAGATTTCTTAGGCTTTTCTACATTCACAAAGTATGTCATCTGTTAATATAATTTATTTCTTTCCAATCATTATGTCTTACATTGCTTCTTCTTGCCTTACTGCACTACGTAGGATCTCTAGTATGATGCTGAATAAAAGCAGAGAAAGTACATATATTTGTCTTGTTCCCAGTTGAATGTGGTGAGCATTCAATAATTGTGTTATGTATCATGTTAGCTGCAGGTTTTTCACAGCCTTTCATAGGTTGAGAAAGTTCCTTCTATGCCTAGTTGAGATTTTTTAATCATGAATTGGTACTGAATTCTGTCAGTAACAGTTTTTCAGTATCTGCTGAAATGTTCATATTTTTCTGATTTACTCTGTTAATGTGGTAAATTACATACATTGATTCTGAAAACTCAACATGACAAGCCGGGTGCGATGGCTCATGCCTGTAATCCCAGCACCTTGAGAGGCAGAGGTGGGTGGATCACCTGACGTCAGGAGTTTGAGACCAGCCTGGGAAACATGGTAAAACTCTGTCTCTACTAAAAATACAAAAATTAGCCAGGCATGGTGGTGTGCACCTGCAACCCCAGCTACTCGAAAGACTGAGGTGAGAGAACTGCTTGAACCTGGGAGGTGGAGGTTGCAGTGAGCCGAGATCACGCCACTGCATACCAGACTGGTCAACAGAGCAAGGCTCTGTAACAACAACAACAAAAAAACTCAACATGACGTATTATCCTTTTTATGTATTACTGGGATCAATTTGCTAGCATTCTGTTAAGGACTTTTGCACCTATATTCATGAAGGACATTGAACTGTAATTTTCACATATTATATTGTCTATGTCTGGCTTTAGTATCAAGATGATACTGGCCCCACAAAGTGTGTTTCTTTCTATTCTGTTTCCTAGCAGTTAATGTAATAGTGGTATTATTTCCTCTTCCTTAAATGTTTAACACTTCACTGGTGAAGCCAAGATTGGAGATTTGTGAAAAAATTTTAAATTACAGTTTCTATTTCTTTTTTAAGTATATTACTATTTAGATTTTTTTTATCTCTTTTTGTGTTAGTTTGGTAAGTTGTTTTTCAAGGACTTTGTCCATTTCGTGTAAAATCAAACAATTTACTGGCATAAAGTTGTTCATAGAATCCCCTTATTATACTTTGAATGGCTATAGGCTGTAGTGGAAAAGTAGAGGCCCAAAAATGCAAATGTGCATCACTATAGCATTAAAAGAAAACTAAACTAATGCCATAAAATGTATTTATTATTCGACTATTTAACAGCTACATTATTATTATTTAAAACCTAAGACGGCAGCTGCAATAAAAAGACAGCCACCAAAAACACTAATAGATTGCCAAAGTATTCCTCCCTAACTTTCAGAAATTCAAATGCCTGTATATACATAAGTACAGTGGAGCTTTGCTACATTGTCATATATTGCATGGGAGCCAGACTTCTTAGCAGAATATTGAATTAGACTCCTCAAATTCTAATAAGTCGTTTTGTTTACAAATCCCGAAGTTTAGTAACCCTTAATATCTAATTGATAAATAATCCTTAATCGAAAATATAAGCAAATAAGATTCAATTTGTAACGAAGAAAGAATGCACACTGTGGAATAGTGCACAATCCAACAGGATCATACTTCAAGATCACTGCTTTAGGGAATCACTCTGAATAGATTAAAATCACTTTTATTCACAGCAATCATTGGCAATGCTAAGTAATCTGAAGTACCAAAGAGGTTTTCATGAATATCAAACTTCTAAAATGATTATGGTATATATTGGCTTAATTACACTATCATTAATATTATTAGTAACCACTATTTGTTGAATACTTATCAAGTATTGGGCATTCTCTTAGACTGTTCTCATAGTAATATCTCTAATTTCAAAACAACTATGTGGGTATGAATAGCTTTTAGAATGAGAAAATAAGTAACTTGTACAAACAACTGGTAATTGATATCAGGATTTGAACCCAGACTTTTTTATTGAATAAAAATGTAATTAGGCAAACCGAAATATCACAAAATGAGAAACAGATTTACCCTACAAAGTAAATGGAATATACAAATTAGGTGCAATATACACATAAATTATATTTTTAAATTGATAAGGCTACTTCTGTTTATTGGCAAGTTTGCCTTAGATTTAAAACCTTAAAAGAATAAATCGTAAGTGATTTAATTTCAGTATTTACCAATTTGTTGACTATTCTCTTTGCAGGATGCCCTCCAAAGTACTATTAGCAATTTCTATTTTCGAATAATGAAGTTTATAAGAATACAATTATAATGTTTACTTTTTAAGTGAACTTTTTAATAGCAAGCAACAGAGGTAAAAAATAATGAACATTTTATTTTTCTTTAACTTGTAACCACTACTTTAAAATCCCCAAACACTCTAGTCTACATTTACCTCTTCCTTCTCTAAACTTGTTTACAATTACATTCAATTCCAGTCTTCTTTTGTATATTTTTTGAATATCTCAAAGACCCTGGTTGAATATTGAACATGTGGTAGTCATTTAAATCCTTGAATGGATTTGACCAAGGCACTGGAGTTCTTAAATGTAGCATCTTATGTATTGTTCCACTTAAGCTTGGCATGATTTTACCACACATACAACCCCATTAATAAATTCTGTGACCAAAACTGTTGTTACAAATGCAGTTATAACAATTACACTGATAGATGTGATACTGAGTCCCCAGTTCCAGAACCTCTACAGTAAATTAGTAAATAAAAGACACTACACACTCTATTCTGAAAAAAGTAAATTTTCATTTACTTATTATTCTTTATCCTCTTATTTTTCTCACTTATTTATTCATTCACTCAATAAATATTCAGATTCCTTATCACGTTCCAGGCACTGTTTCAGGTACTAGAAAAACATCAGTGAACAAAACAACAACCAAAAAAACCAAACAATGCCTTTTTCTTTTCAGTAATGGAAAAATAAATAAGTAAAATATTTAGTTTGCTAGTGATGGTCTGTGCTATAGTGAAACAATTAAGGAAAGTGGATCATAAAGAGAGACAAAGGTATACCCTTAGGTAGAGAATGGTCATGGAAAATCTCATAGAGAATGTCATAACTGAGCAAAAATCTGAAAATGAGGAAGTGAGCTAAGCTTTTAAGTGGAAGAAGATAATTCTACTTTAACAGAAGACCTGGTGCAAAGGTCATAAACCAGAAGCATGCTGATGTGTTTGGAAAATAACAGGCAGCACAGTGGTGATGACCAGCGAGCAAGGCAAGAACAGTAGCAGATAAAGTCAGAAAGTAATGAAGGGGACCAGATAAGTTTTAGTGGACAGCAGTGGCAGTGTTGGTCAACTTCCAGGCTGAGAGATGTCAAGGTATTTGGAGGAATACACTACTGAAAAATTTGGTTGGAAGCTGGGGATTGTGGGTATAACATAAAGAGCTCAGCTATGGTTTTACTCTCTTTATAATGTCGAGGCTTAAAGAAAACAGGTTTCACATAACAATTCATTCTAGAGGGTCCAGCACCCAAACTGTTCCAAACCAACTTGTTTAAGGTCAATTTGAAAAATGCACACAGTTTCCTACAGAAACAAAGTTAAAGCAGTTATGATCCACAGTAGTCCCCAGACAGCATACTAATATGCTATTAGTGCCTCAAGACACTGCCCCCACTGGCAGGAACAGCTGCAGCAGTATCACCTGGGAACATGTTAGAAATGCAATCAGAACCAGATCAGAAATTCCGGGGATGGGGCCCAATAATCTGTGTTTTAACAGGCCTCCAGAAGATTTTGATTCTTCCTTAAGTTTAAGAACTACTTTTGTAATGGACCTGAAATATAACACCTCCCCAAGTGCATCTGCTACAATTTCTAATATTGTTACTTTGGGAAACTGCATCCTACGTTTCAAATAAAGGAACTATATAAATAGATAAGGTATAAATAAATTTTGAGAACCAGCAACTTGTTAGCTTTCAGGACCTCCATATCCTCATTTTAAAAAATATATTAATCACTCTAACAATTCTGAACAAAGGAGTGTAACTCTGGACTCTACCCCCAAATATTCACTTATATGTATGAGTTATTCTTACATAGACCATTCTTAAAGAGTATAACTAAATCATTAAAGTACCTATTTTAAAGGTTACTCTTCAGAACATAACAGATATGCTTGCAACTCTCAAGAAGGTCTATTTTATTTCTGGCATGATTCATATTACTAGACAGTAGCAAATCAACATTTTTTACCTTGAGCCACATTTTACATCCTGATCAAGAAAAAACATTCATGTGGATGTCTAAAATACACACAGATGTATGCAGAAATAATTTAAATAATTATAATAGTATAAAAAATTCCTAAAATATATTTAACCATATTATGACCAATGGTTTCTAAATATTTTCTATTCTATTCCTATTATTGTTTAATACTGGTTGTGTTCTATTATGGGATTTCAAATAATGGTCTAGATGACCCGTATTCTATCCTTGCCACACCAAATAATCTACGTGTAGACAAAATTGTGAACTACAATAGGGAAGTAACAGCATGTGGTAGACTGAATTATTGGTCCCAATTCTTCATTACCCTGTAACTGAATTATACAACCTACTCCCTACCATAGCCTTATGGTGGGCACATCATATTTCTCCACCCCTTGACTTGGGCTTGGTCATGTAACTTGTTTTAACTAACGGGTTGCTAACAGACATGACACAAAGAGACTTAAAATACGTTTGTGTAGTTGAGCCTTCAGTTATCCACAGTGAAAACATTCACCAGGTACCTGTTAACCCCCAACCTGAGTCCCAGATGAGACAAATGGAATAGACAGGAACTTGGCCCTAGCTTGAAGTAAGGCTTCTACGGTTGACCCACAGACATATGAGCAAGAAATAATATATCGTCTTATGCCCCTGAGATTTTATAATAGTTTGTTACATAGCAAAAGCTGACTAATACATAGCATGAATTATGACTTATTTTAGCTCAAAAGGTACACAACCTAGGGTTTTCTCTAACTATCCTAAGTTGCTTTTCTCTCATATAATCTATCCTGAGGACACAGTCTAAAAGATGACTTTCCTCCTAAGGCCCTGCTTTCCCAAAAGCTATCAACTCTTAAAGCAAAATAAACAAGTAAAACCTCAGAACAGGACAAATTATTCAAGCATTTTCTTTGAAACACACATGAAAAACACACACATATAGAGAAATGTTTGAAAACAGAGTATTACCTCTAAAGGGGGAAAATTTCACTCAATGTTCCTTATAGAAAACACTCTTCTAGCAGGGCACTTTTTATTTTTTTAAGAAAAAATATGTCCAAGTTAAGTTTTCTAGAGTTACTACCTTTATGTTATCCTACCTTATTCTTGGAGTATGTCAAGGAATTTTCTGAAATGACAAAAATAAAGATGTTATCACTTAAATGCTGTTTGTGAATTACCCTATAATAAACAACCAGTAAAAATATCGAACCAGTAATAAACTAATAGTTCCAGGAGATCTAATTTCTATGTAACAGCAAGCATTTTAAAATTTCATCTTACAGTATAAATATACGATTTCAAAAAACTCAACCAAACACAACATACCTATTCAAAGGGGTGACACCAACCTCATTACCTGGGGTCATGTGTTTCTGTTTAGATGCCAAAGTGTCTACTAACCACTGCAAATTCACCCATAATTGTGTCACAGTAGCTCAGGTCCCAGAAACTCATCTTAAGACTACAATGAGAGTGTTCTCTACTGCATTTTCATTTGTTAGCCTGAGCCTTTAGATTTGAGGTGATAGCAACCAAATCGCACAACAAATGGGCAAGGACTTCAGATTATCTTGTCAACCCTTCTCACCAGACAAATAGCTTCTCCATTCCTGGTTTCTATATCAAGAATCACAGGAACATTTTTATTGGTCTGTTTAAAAAATTTCCTGGCACATTTACAAATAATATTCTTTTCTCAGCAATTTGAAAAATGTAACAAATGCCTTTATATATATTCTTCCCCCACACTATAAAACACCAACCCATACTGCCTGAAGAGATTTCTTATCAAGAGGTACTTTGTTCTTTTGAGTAGTCAAAAGGGCAAATTAAAAGAGCAGCAATAATTTAAGTCAACCATGAAGTTGTAAGAAAACTAGGAAAGTAATTAAACTTAATCAACGAGCTGCCCTGAGGCAGCTTCTGTCTGTCATTCTTCCGATGTTGTCTTGGATACAGGTTCCAATTGCCAATACTCCACTCTCTCAACCTGACAGGGGTTGATTTCTCAGTCGAAGCACACTTGATCAACACAAAAGGAAATCTGGCTAATTCACAATTTTCCGTTTAACACAGAGAGCATGAGCTAGAGCACTTCTCTGCTCTTCCTTACTCTGGCTGAAAAGAAGCGACTTCAAACCACAGTTCTTACTCATCCGTGTTCAAATTTTACAGTAAAATTTTCAATGAAGCACTGAAAACTGATGTATTTTAGAAAGCAACAGAGCAACACCGTTCAACAGAAATATAACACGAGCCAAGATGTGACCCATTTGTGTACTTTGAAATTCTCTATAGCCACATTAAAGTAAAAAGAAACAGATAAAATTTTAATATATTTTAAACCCAACATATCCAAAATATTACCATTTCAACATATAAAGAATATAAACAATTACTGAGACTTTTTACATTTTCTTATAAGTCTTTGAAATACAGTTTATATTTTACACTTACAGCACATCTCAATTTAGACTAGCCACATTTCAAATGCTCAATATAATGTGGCTATTGGCTACGGTATTGGACAGTTGAGAATGAGTCCAATAATCTTTCCTAGAGACCACTGGATACATAATTACGGGCCTTTCATAAGTAACAGTAAGAAAGTAAAAGACTGATGAAGGACGCTAAGTATAAAAATGGATCTAGACTGAGGCACTCATTCTTCCCACCATATGAGTGAAAATTTCAAAGGGATTATATAAGTATAGAAATTTTTCACCAGAAAATAGGTTGCAACTATAATCTAAGGAATAACTGATAAACTTCAGGAGCCAGAGAAGATAATTCTTTCCACACATAAGCAATTAAATAGCCACTTTCTAAATTCATACAATTTTAGAGCTGAAGGAGTCAAAGCGGGACTTCAGAGCTTATGAAATTCAGTTTAAGTGACTTGTCAGGATACACAAGAAATACATCTGTCACTGTGAGTACAGAGAAAAATATTCAGTTAAACTTTTATTAGTACATTTTCTTTTTGAACAACATTACCTATCCTGTGTGTCCTTTGTGCGCCTACATAGGTATCAAATATTCGCTGCAATTCACACTTCCCAGTCATCTGTCGTAATAGCCATTTCATCCAAAATCGAAAAAAGTGCCCATAGAAGAACTCCCACAAAGAAACAAACATTTTTTTTTTCCTGGAGGAGGGAAATATACAAGACAAGCTTAATGACCTTAAACAGAATTTTAAAATTTAAAAAATTAGTTTATACAACTGATCAAATCTCAAATTATGTATCTATTATTTCATTGTGTCTGTTTTGTGACAGTGTTTAGGCATCTAAAAACAATGGCAGGTGTAATACATACCGCTTAGATTAATTAAATGATGATCAAATGGCCAATTTATCACTTTTTCAAAACTAAAATTCAAACAAAGTACTCAAACTATTCAATGGCTTGAAAGAATAACAGAATCGTTTGCACTTTTTGCTAAATAATTGTATTTCATATCTTAGTTTCCTAATTTCCCATTCTTTGAGAACTGGGGCTCAACAGTTCAAGATCAAGAGGACCCCAACTAATCAACAATTAAAATATATACCAAAACATCAGAATTATTTTTATAGAATACGCTCTTCTTATCCCATGTGGATAATTCGTTACAACTGTCCCAGTCAGGTGATGCCAGCAAATAAAACTCTACAGACTTAAGTATACAAGTTGAACACTGAGTATATAACACCTTAGCTCATTCTTGATTTTCCATTCAATAGGTCAAGGGCAGAAATACTAACAAGTTTTTGTTTTGTTTTTTTTAAGTACACACTCGATACAACTGTATCTTATGCCATAAGAAAATTCTTCAGCTTCTAAATGAAAAAGTCAGGGAGAAACTAGTGAGAGGGAAATACTTAAAAACAAAATTGCTCGTCTCCTTCCTGCCTTAAACATTCCCACAGACACGTCATCTCTGGACTTAGGGCCTGAGGAGGGACTGTCAAGTTCGAAGTACCCGCAGGTCAGTGCAGAAACAGCGCATAGTACAGCTGGGTTGATCATTATCTTGAAAACCAAGCCATCTAGTCCGCGCTCATTAGGACAAAAGCGCAGAACTGCCGAGCAGAGGGGATGCACGCCTAGCGGCGCCTGAGCACCCCAGGGCTCTGGGCGTCGCTGCGCCGACCCCCCTCGCGCGCCGCCCGCGAATGGGAGGGCAGGGCTCGCACAAAGACCCGCCGGCCCAGGAGCCCCCGGGTTCCCGCAGAACCCCGCGGGGCTTGCGAGCCCGCGCGCTCTCAGCGCAGCTGCACCGATGCAGCCGGGGCAAGAGGAAAAGAAACAGCAGCCACCTCACAGGAGCGGAAGAACTAGGGGGAGCAGGAGCTGCCTCGGTTTCCCCACTGCAAACAGCCGGCAACGGAAACGACGGAACTCTCCCTGCAAGCACCGCGACCCGGAAGTCAGGGAGCGAGGCCGCGGACCCGCCTTCCCAGGGCCACTGCCCGCCCCGCCCCTCCGGCCTCTTCCGATTGGCCCGCGCTCCACCTATTGGTAACGCTGGAGAGAGGTCGAGCTGAGTGGCCCAGGCACCAGGGCTCAGATACTAGGGACGCCCGGACGGTTTCCCTGGCAACGGCGGCCAGGAGCCCCGCCCCGCGCCAGAGTAGCGTCTCCCGGCGCTGCGCTGGAGACTTTTCCCTACTTGAACCTCAGGTCGTTAGCGCAGGTTGACACCTTGTACTATTCCTCGGCTCCAAGCGCGGAAGAAACCCTGTGCTTACGGTAACTTATAGTGCCTTAGTTACAAAAGCAATTTCATCTGCACTGAAGCTTAATTCTGTGAAGTAATTATGAATAACTCCACTTTATGCACGAGGAAAGGGAACGAGCTACTTGACTGTGGCCAATACGTGGCAGATGAGGAAAGTCCATGTGTTGAGAAAAGAAGTTTGGACTTTATCCTATAATACTATAGGTCTAAAAGTTAATTTATCAAATGTTTATTCCCTAACTGGTTGTTTTTGTTGAAAAAGTAATTTCGTGATTACTTTTTAAAAACTTCAAGCAGTAAGTTTCTTAATTCAACAAGTATTTGTTGATTGTTAGCACAGGCAGTGTTCCAAAAGGCAGTCAAACACGAAACAAACAGCCAAATATTTAATCTGTCAGATGCTACTAAATGTTAAGGGTATAGGAGTTGTTAGCTAAGGGGTAGTGGGGAGTCTGTGGGGGAAGTCATTGCATACAGTGTGGTCAAGGAAGTCTCATTATTAACGTGGCATTTTGGCCTCATTGAATGAAGTAAGGGAGTTTACTGTGGGAATATCTGGAGGGAGAGTGATCCAGGCACCAGAATGACAAATGCAAAGACCTTGAATTGGGAGCGTTTTTGAAATGTTGGAGGAAGAGTAAGAAGGCTGGGGTGGCTGGAGGAGAAAGAGCAAGAGGGAGAGTAGAATATAAATACAAAGGACAACTGATATTGAAAACAAATTCCCCCATCCACCAAAAACTCCTGATACCTCAGTCACCTTGCTCAGAAGCAACCAGAATTACTTTATTGTTTCTAATTCCAAAAATATTATATGCAAGTGTATATATGTACATTCCTTCCAACTCCTTGAATTGAAGCAAATGATACATGCTTTCCCACATCTCAACCGGCATTTAAAAAATGGACTAATTGTAGAACACTAGCCATGTGCAGGGTGCATAAGCCATCATCCCTGTCCCATACCCACAATGAACTTGGTAATGAAGTCTGGATAGACACTATAATAGTAAAATCACAGAATCCTAAATCTTACAGAGAACATATAACTATCATCTAATGTAATTTTTAGTTATAGATTAAAAGATTTAGAAAGGCAAAGTGCACAGCCAATTTGGCAAATTGAGATATAAACTACTATTTCAGGAGGATCTCCATTATTACACAAACTTTTACATAGTAGAAGGTGAGATAATTCTATATGTAATCCTTTTGCCTTTTCAAAGTGCTATACTGAGTGTAGGCAGTGCAGTAGAGGAACTCTCTCCTCCTTGTTTCCCTGCTGCCTGTTTGCCCACTTCCATTTATGTCTTTCCCCATGAGAAGAGAATGCTAATATGTTTTGTCAGAGCCTGAGAAATTGATTAAGCTGCATTTATTGTAAGCAGGGTCACTGTACATTAAAACTTCTTATGCATAATTTTTGCCTCTTCCCTTTTCCACTAATTCACTTGCATGTAACTGGCAGATACATTAAACCAATCCTGTTTCTCAGGAAAGATTGTCCATCTCTATTTCTTATTCTCTTTGGTTTTCTTCTTTCTTGTGGCTAGCTAAAGGCTAGTTATATCCTAAGATTAAGATTCTGATTTCATGGAGAAAGTGGGACCTTCTCCATCTAGGTCCCTAGGTCTCTCAACCTGTATGCATCTACCTGGCCTTATCAGATACACCTACATACAAACCAAAGGCAATAGTGGTATGAAATTTGGTTATATTTTTTAGTAGTACTGAGGAATCTCTGCTTTCTTGGATTCTCAGACTAAACAGACATGGAACTGTTGATTTTAGAAACTGCTTAATGGAAACAGTTCTTTGGTATGACTGTTAATCATCAACTTGTCACAGTGTTCAGTATTTGATCCACAGAAGACCCAAATTAAATATCAATGCCCCTTTGGGAGTGTGTGATGTCTGAAATACCTTAAATTTATACTGAAAAGGAAAATTTTATATCCATTTTGTTAACAGTGAAACTGTTGCTTCTGTGGAAGCATTAAAAATATAAAGGGCAGTGGCAACCCTGCTTGGTTTTATGATGATTAGTGTTGAGCTTCCCTGAATAATATGCCTCTGCCCTGAACTATTGTAGACATTGTGATTAGGGGGAACCTCATGCACAGGTTCCCAGTATGATACTTTTAGTGAGAAAACAAGGATTCGAATAAACAGAATGCCAAGGCAGATTTGTTCTCACAGCTACTGATAATGGGCTTTATCAATAAAAAGAAAGTTTAAGCTGTTCAGAAGAAAGTTAATGGGCTGGGGTGAAGATACTGACCAGAATAAGAGAAATAAACATTTAATCAGGTAGAATGATCTTTAAAAATTTTCTGAAGGGCAAGTGAGGGGAGGGAATAGAGAAGGAAGAAATTGATAGGATCCTACAAAGGGTTTGACAGCACATTAACAATAGCTTAGAGAAGGGAAACCTACTTTAGCTCCTGCATCCACCTCACCTAACCTACCCTATCAGATCTGTTGCAATTATCCCAGCCTGGAGGAGTATAAAGCCAGCAATGATGAAAAAATAGGAAAATAAAGTGTGTTTAGCACAGGGTAATGATTTTAGCTTGTCTACTAAGGTTGTGGGTAAAAGGATAAATAACAAGGGAAGGATGGGCATAGTGGCATGTATCTATAATCCCAGCACTTTGGGAGGCTGAGGCAGGAAGATCAGTAGAGCTCAGGAGTTCAAGACCAGCCTAGTGAGACCTCTTCTCTACAAAAAATAAAAAAAATTAGTCAGGTGTGGTGGTGCACACCTGGAGCCCCAGCTACTTGGGAGGCTAAGGTGGGATCACTTGAGCCTGGGAAGTCAAGGCTACAGTGATCCATGATGGCACCACTGCACTCTAGCCTGGGAAACAGAATGAAACCCTGTCTGAAAAAAAAAATTAAAGAAAAAGAAAAACTTGAGAGAGAAGAAATCCTCATATGACCCCTGGCAGGGGGTCCAAGGTTGTATGATATAAGTTAATGTTGAGTGGCAGAGGATAGTGGAAACCTTTTTTGGAATTATTAGATGTACTATAATAGCAGGGGAATAAAAAGACAATATTAAGGTATGAAAATGGAAGTTTGGAGTGTATCGAAATACTACAGTAGATAGCACCAGAATCACTGTGAAGCTACAGATGAAGAAATAAAAAACAAAAATCAAATTCCTGCCTTTACCTGTGGTGATGGAAAGCCAAACTCAGTAAAACGTTTGAAGATATTTATTCTGAGCCACACGTGAGGACCATCACCTGTGACATACCCCCCCCCGCCCCGGAGGTCTGAGAACATGTACCCAAGGCCACTGGGTTACAACTTTATACATTTTAGGGAGACATAAGACATCAATCAATATATGTCAGGTATATATTGGCTTGGTCTAGAAACGTGGGAGAATTTGAAGTTCTGGTGGGGAGGGGCTTATAGGTCATAGGTAGATTCAAAGATTTTCTAATTGGTAATTGCTTGAAAGAGTTGAGTTATTATCTAAAGACCTAGAATCAACAGAAAGTGGTGTCTGGGTTAAGATAAGGGATCGTGGAGACCAAGGTTCTTATTATGTAGATGAAATCTCATAGGTGGCCACCCTTAGAGGCAATAAATGGCAAATGTTTTCTATTTAGACATTTAAAAGGTGCTAGACTCTCAGCTAATCTCTTTAGGATCAGAAAAACACCTGGAAAGGGAAGGAGATTCTCTACAGAATGCAAATTTGCCCATAAGAAACAGCTTTGCAGGGCCATCTCAGAATATTTTGGGGTAAAATACTTTGATACTTCCAGGGCCTGCTATATCTGTTGTGTGATGCTATACTAGAGTAAGGTTGGAATTTGGTATCGTACTGCTACAAAGAGTCTGCTTTTTCAGTCTTAAGATCTCTGTTTTTAGTATTAATGCTGATCAGTTGTGCCTGAATTCCAAAGGAGGAGAGTATAATGAAGGATGTTTGACCCCCAACTTCCCATCATGAGCTTAACTAGTTTTTCAGGTTTCTTTGACATCCGCTTGACCAAGAGGAGGGGTCCATTCAGTTGGTTGCAGGGGCTTAGAATTTTGTTTTTGATCTACACCTGAATATGTAATGAGAATGGATGTGATGAAAGGTCTTGTCCTTACCAGCTTAAAGCCAAGCAAAATGTCTTTAAAAGATAGAGAAGTCTGCCCTCCACTTGGTTTTAATTAGTCAGGCAATATGGAAGCCCTGCGACTCGCACAAACCCTCCTTTGTAGTAAATAATCAGACAGTGTCAGATTCTGGAAGGACACGAGAAATCTTATCTTTCATTAAGAAACAATGGGAGGGAAAGTGCTAATCCCCACTAATGCTTTCTATTAATCCTATGTGGCCCAGGAGAAAAAGAACAAGCTTTGGAGAGAACAGTTAAATATCATGATTTAAATAAGGTAGTTCCCATGATTTAAACAAGTGTCTGTTGTGCTAGGCATTGTACAAGCTGTACAAGAGGTCCAGCAAGATAAATATGACTTTTTTGTGCTAGATTAGGCTAATGCTATCCTTTTGATCTCACTCAGAGAGAAGTCAAGCACAGTTTGCTTGTACATGAGAAGGAATGTAATGTATCTTTAGGTTCCTTCCCCAAGGATATCCAACTGCTCCAACTCACTGCTACAGTTTGGTGAGATTATCATCATTATCATCATCAAAATGAAGTTAATTCATTATATTGATGACACTGTGATGATTTCCTGCTTTGAGGAAAAAACTCAAGGAGAGTTGAGGGCTACAACGGCAAATAAGACTAGTGGGATGGTTAATCAATCCAGCTGAGATTCAGAGTTTAGCCCAATCCGTAAAATTTCTAAAGATAACTTTGGGCCACCAGAGATATTCCACAAACAGTATTATATTCCCTTTAGGATCCTGCCAATTAAAAGAAGACACAATATCTTGAGGGACTGTTTGACAAGCTGTGAAAATTTGTAATGGACAGTGGCCCAAGTATGCTACTGGGACCTTAGGATTCTAGCACATTCACACATGATTTTAGAAGTTTCTGACACTGGAATACAGTACATGCAAACCACCTTGTGGCAGCCACTGAGATTTTTTTTTAACTCAAAAAGTTCCTGATAATGGCGCTAGAGAGCCCACTTGCTGGCATGCTACTGGACTCCACTGAAATCAGTCCCCATAACTTAAGAGCATCAAATTATATTAAGACTTGAACTACCTATTATATCACAAGTGATATAAAAATTAGGTTGTAATAAAGAGGAATCTGCACAACACAATTTTCAAAAGAATTCATGTCAGGAGAGGTGTCTCTGGGGAGTTATAATTCCTACATGAGCAGGTAGCATCCTTGCTTTAGAACTAATTAGGAGACCCCTTCTGTTGCTGAATGATCTAAACCTCATGACTCCACCAAATAGAACAAGTTTCTTGGTTTGTACATGAGAGTTTCTGTATAGCAGGAATGCCAATATAGAAGTCTGCTATTATTTATCTATGCCCGGTAAAAACTCAGTCAAATAACACAAGGTAAGTTCATGCAATGGGCTGAGAGCAACGTTCATGACAGTGGAGGAAGAACCACTTAGTTTTTTTACCTCAGGGCAATGTTTGGATATTTACAGAGTCAGATAGTAAGCAATAGTCTAACTATGTGGTCAGGAATTTGATTTTTTTTATTATACTTTAAGTTCTAGAATACATGTGCACAACATGCAGGTTTGTTACATATGTATACATGTGCCATGTCGGTGTGCTGCACCCTTTAACTCGTCATTTACATTAGGTATATCTCCTAATGCTATCCCTCCCCCCTACCCCCACACCACCATAGGCCCCAGTGTGTAATGTTCCCCATCCTGTGTCCAAGTGTTCTCATTGTTCAATTCCCACCTGTCAGTGAGAACATGTGGTGTTTGGTTTTCTGTACTTGTGATAGTTTGCTGAGAATGATGGTTTCCAGCGTCATCCATGTCCCTACAAAGGACATGAACTCATCCTTTTTTATGGCTGCATAGTATTCCATGGTGAATATGTGCCACATTTTCTTAATCCAGTCTATCATTGATGGACATTTGGGTTGGTTCCAAGTCTTTGTTATTGTGAATAGTGCCACAATAAACATACGTGTGCATGTGTCTTTATAGCAGCATGATTTATAATCCTTTGGGTATATCCCCAGTAATGGGATGGCTGGGTCAAATGGTATTTCCAGTTCCAGATCCCTGAGGAATCGCCACACTGACTTCCACAATGGTTGAACTAGTTTACAGTAGCAACCAACAGTGTAAAAGTGTTCCTATTTCTCCACACCCTGTCCAGCACCTGTTGTTTCCTGACTTTTTAATGATCACCATTCTAACTGGTGTGAGATGGTATCTCATTGTGGTTTTGATTTGCATTTCTCTGATGGCCAGTGGTGATGAGCATTTTTTCATGTGTCTTTTGGCTGCATAAATGTCTCCTTTTGAAAAGTGTCTGTTCATATCCTTTGCCCACTTTTTGATGTAGTTGTTTGATTTTTTCTTGTAAATTTGTTGAAGTTCTTTGTAGATTCTGGATATTAGCCCTTTGTCAGATGGGTAGATTGTAAAAATTTTCTCCCATTCTGTAGGCTGCCTGTTCACTCTGATGGTAGTTTCTTTTGCTGTGCAGAAGCTCTTTAGTTTAATTAGATCCCATTTGTCAATTTTGGCTTTTGTTGCCATTGCTTTTGGTGTTTTAGTCATGAAGTCCTTGCCCATGCCTATGTCCTGAATGGTATTGCCGAGGTTTTCCTCTAGGGTTTTTATGGTTTTGGGTCTAACATTTAAGTCTTTAATCCATCTTGAATTAATTTTTATATAAGGTGTAAGGAAGGGATCCAGTTTCAGCTGTCTACATATGGCTAGCCAGTTCTCCCAGCACCATTTATTAAATAGGGAATCCTTTCCCCATTTCTTGTTTTTGTCAGGTTTGTCAAAGATCATATGGTTGTAGATGTGTGATATTATTTCTGAGGCCTCTGTTCTGTTCCATTGATCTATATCTCTGTTTTGGTACTGTTTTGGTTACTGTAGCCTTGTAGTATAGTTTGAAGTCAGGTAGCATGATGCCTCCAGCTTTGTTCATTTGGCTTAGGATTGTCTTGACAACGCGGGCTGTTTTTTGGTTCCATATGAACTTTAAAGTCGTTATTTCCAATTCTGTGAAGAAAGTTATTGGTAGCTTGACGGGGATGGCATTGAATCTATAAATTACCTTGGGCAGTATCGCCATTTTCACGATATTGATTCTTCCTATCCATGAGCATGGAATGTTCTTCCATTTGTTTGTGTCCTCTTTTATTTCGTGGAGCAGTGGTTTGTAGCTCTCCTTGAAGAGGTCCTTCACATCCCTTGTAAGTTAGATTCCTAGGTATTTTATTCTCTTAGAAGCAATTGTGAATGGGAGTTCACTCATGATTTGGCTCTCTGTCTGTTATTGGTATATAGGAATGCTTGTGATTTTTGCACATTGATTTTGTATCCTGAGACTTTGCTAAAGTTGCTTATCAGCTTAAAGAGATTTTGGGCTGAGATGATGGGGTTTTCTAAATATACAATCATGTCATCTGCAAACAGGGACAATTTGACTTTCTCTTTTCCTAATTGAATACCCTTTATTTCTTTCTCCTGCCTGATTGGCCTGGCCAGAACTTCCAACACTATGTTGAATAGGAATGGTGAGAGAGGGCATCCCTGCCTTGTGCCAGTTTTGAAAGGGAATGCTTCCAGTTTTTGCCCATTCAGTATGATATTGGCTGTGGGTTTGTCATAAATAGCTCTTATTATTTTGAGATATGCCATCAATACCTAGTTTATTGAGAGTTTTTAGCATGAAGGGTGGTTGAATTTTCTTGAAGGCCTTTTCTGCATCTATTGAGATAATCATGTGGTTTTTGTCTTTGGTTCAGTTTATTTGATGGATTACGTTTCTTGATTTGCATACATTGCAGCAGCCTTGCATCCCAGGGATGAAGCCAACTTGATCGTGGTGGATGAGCTTTTTGATGTGCTGCTGGATTCGGTTTGCCAGTATTTTATTGAGGATTTTTGCATCGATGTTCATCAAGGATATTAGTCTAAAATTCTCTTTTTTTGTTGTGTCTCTGCCAGGCTTTGGTATCAGGATGATGCTGGCTTCATAAAATGAGTTGGGGAGGATTCCCTCTTTTTCTGTTGATTGGAATAGTTTCAGAAGGAATGGTACTAGCTCCTCTTTGTACCTCTGGTAGAATTTGGCTGTGAATCCGTCTGGTCCCGGGCTTTTTTTGGTTGGTAGGTTATTAATTATTACCTCAATTTCAGATCCTGTTATTGGTCTATTCAGGGATTCAGCTTCGTCCTGGTTTAGTCTTGAGAGGGTGTATGTATCCAGGAATTTATCCATTTCTTCTAGATTTTCTAGTTTATTTGCATAGAGGTGTTTATAGTATTCTCTGATGGTAGTTTGTATTTCTGTGGGATCAGTGGTAATATCCCCTTTATTTTTTTTATTGCATCTATTTGATTCTTCTCTCTTTTCTTCTTTATTAGTCTTGCTAGCAGGCTATCAATTTGGTTGATCTTTTCAAAAAACCAGCTCCTGGATTCATTGATTTTTTTTGAAGGGTTTTTTGTGTCTCTATCTCCTTCAGTTCTGCTCTGATCTTAGTTATCTCTTGCCTTCTGCTAGCTTTTAAATGTGTTTGCTCTTGCTTCTCCAGTTCTTTTAATTGTGATGTTAGGGTGTCAATTTTAGATCTTTCCTGCTCTCTCTTGTGGGCATTTAGTGCTATAAATTTCCCTCTACACACTGCTTTAAATGTGTTCCAGAGATTCTGGTATGTTGTGTCTTTGTTCTCGTTGCTTTCAGAGAACATCTTTATTTCTGCCTTCATTTCGTTATGTACCCAGTAGTCATTCAGGAGCAGGTTGTTCAGTTTCCATGTAGTTGTGCGGTTTTGAGTGAGTTTCTTAATCCTGAGTTCTAGTTTGATTGCACTGTGGTCTGAGAGATAGTTTGTTATAATTTCTGTTCTTTTACATTTGCTGAGGAGTGCTTTACTTCCAACTATGTGGTGAATTTTAGAATAAATGTGGTGTGGTGCTGAGAAGAATGTATATTCTGTTGATTTGGGGTGGAGAGTTCTGTATATATCTATTAGGTCCCCTTGGTGCAGAGCTGAGTTCAATTCCTGGATATCCTTGTTAACTTTCTGTCTCATTGATCTGTCTAATGTAGACAGTGGGGTTTTAAAGTCTCCCATTATTATTGTGTGGGAGTCTTAAGTCTCTTTGTAGGTCTCTAAGGACTTGCTTTATGAATCTGGGTGCTCCTGTATTGGGTGCATATATATTTAGGTTAGTTAGCTTTTCTCGTTGAATGGATCCCTTTACCATTGTGTAATGGCCTTCTTTGTCTCTTTTGATCTTTGTTGGTTCAAAGTCTGTTTTATCACAGACTAGGATTGCAACGCCTGCTTTTTTTTGTTTTCCATTTGCTTGGTAGATCTTCCTGCATCCCTTTATTTTGAGCCTATGTGTGTCTCTGCATGTGAGATGGGTTTCCTGAATACAGCACACTGATGGGTCTTGACTCTTTATCCAATTTGCCAGTCTGTGTCTTTTAATTGGAGCATTTAGCCCATTTGCATTTAAGGTTAATATTGTTATGTGTGAATTTGATCCTGTCATTATGATGTTAGCTGGTTATTTTGCTCGTTAGTTGATGCAGTTTCTTCCTAGCATTGATGGTCTTTACAATTTGGCATGTTTTTGCAGTGGCTGGTACCGGTTGTTCCTTTCCATGTTTAGTGCTTCCTTCAGGAGCCATGTAAGGCCGGCCTGGTGGTGACAAAATCTCTCAGCATTTGCTTGTCTGTAAAGGATTTTATTTCTCCTTCACTTATGAAGCTCAGTTTGGCTGGATATGAAATTCTGGGTTGAAAATTCTTTTCTTTAAGAATGTTGAATATCGGCCCCCACTCTCTTCTGGCTTGTAGAGTTTCTGCAGAGAGATCCGCTGTTAGTCTGATGGGCTTCCCTTTGTGGGTAACCTGACCTTTCTCTCTGGCTGCCCTTAACATTTTTCCTTCATTTCAACTTTGGTGAATCTGACTATTATGTGTCTTGGAGTTGCTCTTCTCAAGGAGTATCTTTGTGGCATTCTCTCTATTTCCTGAATTTGAATGTTGGCCTGCCTTGCTAGATTGGGGAAGTTCTCCTGGATAATATCCTGCAGAGTGTTTTCCAACTTGGTTCCATTCTCCCCATCACTTTCAGGTACACCAATCAAACGTAGATTTGGTCTATTCATATAGTCCCGTATTTCTTGGAGGCTTTGTTCATTTCTTTTTACTCTTTTTTCTCTACACTTCTCTTCTCACTGCATTTCATTCATTCAATCTTCAATCACTGATACCCTTTCTTCCACTTGATCAAATTGGCTACTGAAGCTCATGTGTGCGTCACGTAGTTCTCATGCCATGGTGTTCAGCTCCATCAGGTTAGTTAAGGACTTCTCTACACTGTTTATTCTAGTTAGCCATTCATCTAATCTTTTTTCAAGGTTTTTAGCTTCTTTGCAATGGGTTCGAACATCCTCCTTTAGCTTGGAGAAGTTTGTCATTACTGATCATCTGAAGCCTTCTTCTCTCAACTCGTCAAAGTCATTCTCCGTCCAGCTTTGTTCCATTGCTGGTGAGGAGCTGCGTTTCTTTGGAGGAGAAGAGGTGCTCTGATTTTTAGAATTTTCAGCTTTTCTGCTATGGTTTCTCCCCATCTTTGTGGTTTTGTCTACCTTTGGTCTTTGATGATGGTGACATACAGATGGAGTTTTGGTGTGGATGTCATTTCTTTTTGTTAATTTTCCTTCTAACAATCAGGACCCTCAGCTGCAGGTCTGCTGGAGTTTGCTAGAGGTCCACTCCAGACCCTGTTTGCCTGGCTATCACCAGCGGAGCCTGCAGAATAGCAAATATTGCAGAACGGCAAATGTTGCTGCCTGATTCTTCCTCTGGAAGCTTCGTCTCAGAGGGGCATCCAGCCATATGAGGTATGAGTCGGCCCCTACTGGGAGTTTCCTCCCAGTTAGGCTACTCGGGGTTCAGGGACCCACTTGAGGAGGCAGTCTGTCTGTTCTCAAATCTCAAACTCCATGCTGGGAGAACCACTACTCTCTTCAAAGCTGTCAGACAGGGACATTTAAGTCTGCAGAAGTTTCTGCTGCCTTTTGTTCAGGTATGCCCTGCCCCCAGAGGTAGAGTCCACAGAGGCAGGCAGGCCTCCTTGAGCTGCGGTGGGCTCCACCCAGTTTGAGCTTCCAGGCTGCCTTGTTTACCTACTCAAGCCTCAGCAATTGTGGACGCCCCTCCCCCAGCCTCGCTGCAGCCTTGCAGTTCGATCTCAGACTGCTATGCTAGCAGTGAGCAAGGCTTGGTGGGCATGGGAACTCCGAGCCAGGCACAGGATATAATCTCCTGGTGTGCCGTTTGCTAAGACTGTTGGAAAAGCACAGTGTTAGGGTGGGAGTGTCCCGATTTTCCAGGTACAATCTGTCACGGCTTACCTTGACTAGGAAAGGGAATTCCCCGACCCCTTGTGCTTCCCAGGTGAGGCAATGCCCCGCTCTGCTTTGGCCCACGCTCCATGGGCTGCCCCCACTTCCGACAAGCCCCAGTGAGATGAACCCAGTACCTCAGCTGGAAATGCAGAAATCACCCATCTTTTTCGTCACTCACGTTGGGAGCTGCAGACTGGAGCTGTTCCTATTCAGTCATCTTGGAACCTTCCTTTTTTTTTTTTTTAAAGAAATGTTGTCCTTCTCTGTCACCCAGAGTGGAGTACAGTGGCACAATCATAACTCACTACAACCCTGAACTCCTGGGCTTGAGCACTCCTCCCACCTCAGCCTCTCACGTAGCCAGGATTCTAGGCATGAGCCACCATGCCCAGGAATCTGAGAATCTTGGTAAGTTAACATTAAGAATACCCCAGTGCAGGGGATTTGACTGTGGAAGGCCCTATGGGATTTCCAAGGAAGGATGATAGTGGGTCAAACAGATGCCCATGATAAAAATCAAACTGATTCAGAAGATGAAGAAAATGTAAAGATGATCACCTGCCATTCCCTAGAAGTAGTCACCTCAGCAATTTCAGTAGGCACAGTGGTGCCAAAGCCATGTAAGAATGTGTGAAATAATTATATATTCCACCTGTTCCTTACCTAAGCCACTAATATGGCAAGAGACTGATGAATGCTAACCCAAAAATAGCCATTTAAAAATGCCATTTGGGAAAATCTCCTGGGCACATAAGTCTGAGCATATGGACCAGTGAACTATATAGGATTACTATTTGTAGCCCCGCAGAGAATTCAAGTAAGCTTAATGCATATGTCATCTTGAGCTAAGGCTGCAGCCACAAACACTATCAAGGACTTGGAACAGTGTATTATACAACCATTTGGTTCCCTATCATACATCTCACTGTACAAAAGAAGGTATTTTATGCAGCCACTGTGCAGAACTAGCCCCCTCCCCAGAAAGAATCCTAACATGATATGGACATGCCAATATCATATTCCACCTATGGAGTAACTGTCAAATTACTTTTGACATAAGAACAGATAATTGAAATATTTATTATTGAAAATACAGTATAAAACATGGGATATGAAGGGCTGGGCTGGCTGGCTCATTCAGGTGACTGTGTGCTCTGTCCACATATGAGGGGAAGTAAGGCAGAAACAGATTTAAAAAGGCTTTTTAGTGCTAGAGGAGGGAAGGAAGAGGTGGAGGATGCTGCTCTGCTAGAACTCTCTCTGTTTCTCTCTTGCATTTGGATGATCCAGTGGAAGAAAAAATTGCTGCCCAAGACACAACTTCTATTGCTTTGAACATATATGTACATATTTTTCAGGAAACCCCTATGCTGGGTAGTGACTTCATATCATGTGGCCAAACAAGGATTGGCTGTAAGTTCACCCATTTTTCCACTCACCCCATGTAGTGGGAATATAGCTATGTTGCACTTGACTGAGGCAGCCCTGCCACTTCTTCTCAAGAATGGACAAAAGGCAAGGCCCTGGCAAGTTTCCTACTGCTGTCTTCTTTATGGGTTGATGGTATGACTGAACTAAAGGCCACAGGCTGGGAGACCACATCTATGTTCTGACAGGTGACAAATGGAAAAAAGGTGAAATATTAAGAGAAGGAAAACAGGAGAACAAGTAAATGATGACTCTGGGGAAAGTACTGTCACTCTTAGCCCCCTAGAGTGTCTCAGGGTGAGAAAATAATGCACCTGTGGCTCAGGTATAAGGACATATCATGGTTTATGATGGAATAAATCTTCAGAACTGTTCTCCTCCCAAATCAAATTAAAGCTGATTTACATGACTCAGGATCCCTGAACCCCTGCCTGAATGGTAGCAGACTGGCACTGTTTTTTCTGTTGTGATTTATGGGTTATGCTTATTTTTCTAGTTCTTTTCTAGGTTCTCTTTGTGGTTTCCTAGCCTTCATTGGGACCAGGAATGTGCCTTGGGCTTCTCTCACTGCTTCCAGGGGCAACTGAGGCTTCAGGCAGCCTACACGATGCTTTTTTGTTAATTAGAAAAACATGCACTCCTCACTCTAAACAGACACAGTCCTGCACCACAGTTCATTTGGAGCAAGCGCCGATCTTTAGCCTTCACCTTAGCCTTCCTTCAGGGCCCCTTTGGTAGGACACAACTCATATAACTATACTCAGTGATCCTGGGGCCTGATGTCTTATTTCAGAATGCCAACCTTGCTGGAAATTGTTTGTTTCCAGCAAACAATTTGTTTCAAACAAGAAATTGTTTGTTTCTTCCTGGTGCTGACTGCACCTAGCTGAATCTCCAAGTTGTCTCTTATTTCTAGATTTTCTATTACTGTCCCATACTTACCTGCTAGGTTCCCTGTATTAGTCAGAAGTCTTTCAGTTACAACCTATAGAAACCTTACCTCAAACTGATTTAATTGATGAAAGAAATGCATTGGCTCATGCCACTAAAATAACCATAGATTAGTATAGATTTAGGCATGACTGGATTTGGTAGGTAATCAAATGAAATCCTTCAGAGCTGCTTCCACCCTAGTCAGCATTACCCTCTGGCAAGCTCTCCCTTCCTACAGGCAAGATGGCCCTAGAAACTCCCGGTCTAGACTGAAAGGTCTCATAATATAGCCTCTTTTGGCTGATTTAAGTCAAGTGCTGAACTAATCTCTGTGTAAAGGATCAGAGACTATGATGATTGGTCGGAGCTGGGATGTATGTGAACCCTTCCTGCATAAAGTTGGCAGAGAGGGCATTAGTTCCTCTATCACACACCTGTTGCTGCAAAACAAACCATTCCATACATTGTGGCCTAAAATAACAATTTCTTATAAGTAGGTGGGTTTGCTGAGCTCAGGCAGGCAGTTTTTCTGCTGGTTTCTCTGGAGGTCTCCTATACAGCTGCATTCAGTTGGAGCTTGGCTGGTGCTGGAGTATTCAGGTTGACCTCCCATCACAGTGCTCCTCTCCAAGGAGCTTCTAATCAGTCAGTAGTTTGGCTTGGACTTCTTCATAGCATGGCAATTGGGCTCCAAGAAGGAGGATGCAAAAGTTTCCAGTCCTCTTAAAGCCTGGTTCAGGAGACCCAGAATATCCCTTCTGATAATATGTATTCATTAAGGCAAATTATGAGGTCAACACAGAGACTTCACCTCTTCATGAGAGGAACAGCATACAGAGATGAGAAGAATTGTTAGCTAACTACCACAGATCCCCTAAGAAAAACCAAAGTCATGTTACAGTGGGGACAGTTAAAAGACCACATCAGGGCTGGGCACGGTGGCTTACGCCTGTAGTCTCAGCATTTCGGGAGGCCGAGGCAGGTGGATCACGATGTCAGGAGTTCGAGACCAGCCTGACCAACATGGTGAAACCCTGTCTCTACTAAAAACACAAAAATTAGCTGGGCGTGGTGGCGCACACCTGTAATCCCAGCTACTCAGCAGGCTGAGGCAGGAGAATCGCTTGAACCTGGGAGGTGGAAGTTGCAGTGAGCCAAGATCGCACCACTGCACTCCAGCCTGGGCAACAGCGCGAGACTCCATCAAAAAAAAAAAAAAATCAGTCCCTGTCACTCTGTTGAACGCTCTGATGCTTATTACTGGTCTGTACCCTATTCCTGTTTCTGTTCATCCAGTTGTTGGACCACACATTCTGCTGGCTGGAAGGGACATCCTCCTTTTGTCTGCAGCTCGGACTTTCAATTCAGGGGACAATGCTAGAACCTGATGCCTCTAAAATTACTGTGTCTTTTTTCAGCTAATCAGGCCAGTCTTGGTATGTCCAAGGATAGTAGAGATAAATTTTTGTAAATATTGTTAAATTCCAGAATATAATGGCCAAGGGACATAATGAAATGTCCCTCACTGGCAGCAAGAAATGTGGTGGTGTTATTAAATAGGTGTTTGGGGATCATTTTGCCAAAGGGGATGGACTGGGTTTTTCTAAGTCTGATCTATGATTCTATGGAATGCTATTGTGCAATGATTCTCAAAGTATGGTTTCTGGACCAGCTGCATTAATAGCATGTGAGATCTGTTAGAAATGCAAATTTTGGGGCCCCAACATTAACTTACTGAATCAGAAATTCTGAGGGTGGTCCCAGCCATCACCTTGTGTTTAACAAGATGATTCTTATGCATGCTGAAGTTTGAGAAGAATGGCTGTCCAAAGTCATTATCTTTCAGATTGTTTTCACCTTCAGGATCCTACGTATAGATGACACTAGAAAGATCTGTCTCCACTAAGTTTACTTTTCTGTGCTAATAATAGTTATGAGACCACCATTTAGATTAAGGTTAACTAAAGAAGCCTTGATGGGTGTTTGTGACACTGGTAATATCCTCAAAGGATACTCTTTCCATTCCTATTATTTTAGCAAATATTTATCTTTAGCCTGACAGTTCTTGACTTCTCATGGTCTGGATGTGATGTTAATTTAGACAAAAATCACAAAGGAGAATTCTGAAGATCCTTGAGAATACTACTGCATCCTCTATCTGGATTTCCTGGAGTAAAATTTACTGTTGGCTTAACTGGTTGTAGGTAGGTTGACTGTAGGTGGAGGCTTATGTTTCAATCAATACCTTTGATCTGAAAGGCACCTTGAAATATGCAGTGTGGAATATGGTATGAAAATGTCAGCCAGGCACGGTGGCTCATGCTGGTAATCCCAGCACTTTGGGAGGCCGGGGCGGGCGGATCCCTTAAGGTCACAAGTTCGAGACCAGCCTGGCCAAAATGGTAAAACCCCATCTCTAATAAAAATACAAAAATTAGCCAGGTATGATGGTACATGCCTGTAGTGCCAGCTACTCAGGCGGCTGAGGCAGGAGAATTGCTTGAACCTGAGAGGCTGCTATTGCAGTGAGCCAAGATTGCGCCACTGTACTCCAGCCTGGGTGACAGAGCAAGACTGTCTCAAAAAAAAAAAAAGAAAGAAAGAAAAAGAAAGAAAATGTCATGATCTCTGTTTTCTAGGGACTCATAACATGGTAGAGGAAATAAAACATGTGCATAACAATTATATATAATGCAGATTGAGGGCTCTGAGAAAGGGTCCAAGTGCTATAGGAGTTCAAAAAACGCTTCATGGAGGAAGTCCCATTTCAGCTCAGTCCTGACTAGTTTTGATAGGCAGGAATATGGATGTGTTTGAGGTGCAGTCCACATTTGAGCATAAAGAGGAAGCTGAAGTCAAGAACCAGCAGGTGAATATTTATATCCCCAGCACCTCATTCCATAATTGGCACAGAGTAGATGCTCAATAAATATCATGTGTCCTGGTTCATAGACAAACCATTGACCCATTGGCTGAGTAGCAGATTTTGTTGTTTTTTGTTTTTGGGGAAAAAAGGAAGAAATAATACTTTAAATGTAAACATTGATTGGAAGATACATTCTGATTTCAAAAACCTTAAAATGTGAAAGTGCTTTTCTGAATTTTGAAAACATGGTATTTAGTGAGTTTGAGCAGAGTAGAACTTTTGAGTACTCCAACAGAGGCATATGCAGCTGGAAAGGCAGATGGAACCAGATTGTGGAAGACCCAGGACTCTAGGATAACACTTTTGATTTTTCAGAAGGAATCACGGAAGGATTTTTGAACAGGTAGTCTGCTGTAGGAGAAGTAATAGAGTCAATGAGAAAATTATAACTGCTTTGTATGAATAGCAACAGAGAAAAAAAGAACAAAAACGTATTGAGCACTTACATTAAGACAGAAAGTATGCGTATGCTAAGTTCATTTTTAAAAAAATTAAACAATGTTAACATTTTGCCTTTTCCTCCCAATGTACTTGTGTATGTACATGTGTGTGTTTGTGTGTGTGTGCTGCATCATATGTATATATATTTGATATAGAATATTTGTACATATTTATGGAGTACTCGTGGTATCTTGTTACATGTCTAGAATGTGTAATGATCAAGTCAGGGTATTTAGGGTATTCATCACCTCAAGTATGTATCATTTCTATATATTGGGAACATTTCACGTCTTCTGTTTTGAAACATGCGATACACTATTGTTAACTATAGTCACCCTACTCTGCTGTCAAACATTAGAACTTATTCCTTATATGTAACTGTATGTTTGTACCCATTAACCAACCTCACTTCATCCTCCTTACCATTCCAAGCCTCTGGTATCTATCATTCTACTTTCTGCTTCCATGAAATCAATTTTTTTAGCTTCCACATGTGAGTGAAAACATGGATATTTGTCTTTCTGTGTGCCTGGCTTATTTCACTTAACACAATGACCTCTCCATCCGTGTTGTTGCAAATGATATGATTTCATTCTTTTTAATCGCCAAATAGCATTTCATTGCTAAATTATTATGAATGTTATTTAATCTCAGCCAGTTTGAACAGATATTGTCTATCCCCTCTTACTGATCAGGAACCCAAATTTAGGGAGGATTAAAAACTCTTCCCAACACTACGTTGCTAGTGAATGATGACACTGTTTACCTTCAAACAAAGTGTAAAAAATAGTTACATATTTAATATGAACATTCTATTTTCCTTTCTAATAGCACTGTACTCCTTAGTTATACTAATTTCTTGAATCCAGAAACTAGTAATTGACTTATTTGGGAAAGAGGGAGATGTTTTGAGAAACATTATCATTTTGATTTCAGTTAAGGTGATGTGTCAGAGATGGATGGCTGACCACCGAAGGTTTGTAATTGGCTTGTGTGGTAGAGGTGTGGAGGGGAAGCAGCTAGCCAACCAGAAACTAGAGTTTCCACTTCTTTTGCCTCTAGTTTTCTCACCAATAGAATTTGAGCAGAATTAAGTTGTGTCAATTCTGGTCAAACTTTCTTCTCCACATTCTTTTTCCTAATCCTCTAGTGGAATGAAGAGGATTTCTAAACCTTAGAAGAGAGAGGAAGCAACAAAATAGAAGGGGCTATGCCTCTGACTGATTACGTGGAAAGCTACAAACCAACCGGAAACTCTGGGATTAGACATTACTTCAGCAAGGAAAAAAAAAAACTCTATTAAGCCACGGAGGTTTAGGAGTTTAGTTGTTCCTGGAGCAGATATTAACTCAATGAGAGGAGAGCTTAGAGGGGAGAGATCAAGGAGTCCATAGACAGTCTCATCCTACTGATGTTCTACTGTTTCTCAACTTGGGTACAGGTTTGATAAGCTGCTCGAGGAAAGTCACCTAACAGTTACTGCGCACCCACCACGTGCCAGGCAATGGGGCGCTTTCCCTAGTTTATCGTTTTTAACGACCAGCAGCCCTGGCCAGCGGTTTATAGCACGTGCTGAACCCTAGAGCAGGAAGCAAAAGGTGCAGAAGTTCTGTGGGAAGGCGGCTTCCCAGGACGGGTGTGCTGGGGACCCACGCGGCACCGCGGGGAGGGGTTTGATCTTTCAACCCTAATTGTCGGCGGTGTAAAACTTTAGCATTTCAAGTAGTTAAAATTTTCAATTTAAGACTTAGGAACCCTGTAAATTATGAACCCAGCCTTCCACGATTGCTCTTAACGTTGTTTTCAGTTAAATTTTCGTTTACTTACACATGTATGACTTAAGTGCACACAAGGTAATCTTGGTAGGAGTGCTGAGGTTGAAGTTTGGGAGTGGCTTCATGTTTTAGCCCTCCAGTTAATACTAGATTTTATCATCATATACACAAAATATTCTATATCCTACATGTTTCAAAGATTAGGAATGCATATTAATTTATCTGCATTATAATATTTCTACTAATCTTTATAGTCTTTTGACATAGTTTCCCTCCTCTTCATTTTCTATAAAGAACATCATCCAAATGTCTATTTATTTTGGCACAATGAACAATAAGCACACTTATAACAAAAAATAAATGATTTCTTGTAATTAGAAAGCAAAATGTAAAGTTTTATAGTATTTTTTTTTTTTTTAACACAGAGTTTCGCTCTTGTTGCCCAGGCTGGAGTGTAGTGGCCCCTGCACTGCAACCTCTGCCTCCCAGGTTCAAGCAATTCTCGTACCTCAGCCTCCTGAGTAGCTGGGATTACAGGCATGTGCCACCACGCCCGGATAATTTTCGTATTTTTAGTAGAGATAGGGTTTCACCATGTTGGTCAGGCTGGTCACAAACTCCTGACCTCAGGTGATCCACCCACCTAGGCCTCCCAAAGTGCTGGGATTACAGGCATGAGCCACCGCACCCAGCCTAGTAATTTTGGAAGGTAATTTAGAATGTTAACCTCAGAAGTTTTAATACCATTAATGATTTTATAATGCAACTGTAGACTTTGAGATCCTTACAATCATTTTGGTGTGTTTTCTAGTTATGACAAGGAAAGAGAAGTTTGATTCCTCAAAGCATTTATATCATTATCATTCATATGTTCAAGTTCAGAAGCGAGATACTGTTCTTGAGAATGAAACACTTAAAATAACAGACAAATCAGATTTTTTCATTTTTTAGGTATGCCTTTCTGTGGAACTTAGCTCTAAAATCATTAGGATATCAATCCTATAATGAGCTGTTCTCACATCAACAAAAGAAAACACAGATTTCACTTAGTTTCTGAAGTAATTATTTTTATAAAGCACCAGAGATAGTACCAATGTCTTAAAAATTTAATCTATAGTTTCCTATCAGTGAAAATTTGGGAACGTTTATTAGAAAGATGGCCACCACCTAGTGCTTTATTCTTTCTCCCTCTTTAAAGTTAACTAAATTTTGCCGGGCGCGGTGGGGTTGCTCACACCTGTAATCCCAACACTTTGGGAGACCGAGGCAGGTGGATCACAAGGTCAGGAGTTTGAGACCAGCCAGGGCAACATGGTGAAACCTCGTCTCTGCTAAAAATACAAAAATTAGCTGGGCATGGTGGCACGCCTGTAATCCCAGCTACTCAGGAGGCTGAGGCAGGAGAATTGCTTGAACCCAGGAGGTGGAGGTTGCAGTGAGCCGAGATCGCGCCACTGCCCTTCAGCCTGGGTGACAGAGAAAGACTCTATCTTGGAAAAAATAAAAACTAAAAAATAAATTAAATTAAATTAAATTAACAATTTTATGGGTAGATAACATTTTTGTTCATTTTTATAAGCTCATAGTATTAACAGTTCATAATTTGATCAACAAATATGCAAGCTCTGTGAGGACAGAACGTACTTCCTGTTTTTACCTGCTCTGTTGTGTTCACTACTGTGTCCCAGCATGTGGAAACTACATGGCATGTAATGAGCATGCTAAATATTGGATGAATAAATGAATGGTTGAGATAATGAAAGACTCAATGAGTTTAATAAGTACCTATTCATGTTGTAGGCATGTGAACAGCATCAAAGGACACCCCCTCTCCCTTTCATGAAGCTTACATTCTGCTTAGGGTAAGTAAACAACAAACAAATGATATAATTACTGTATGATATCAGGTGTTGGCAGGGTTAGGGAAAGGAAAGTCCTGTTTTAAAGGAAAGGGCTGTCAGAGAAGGATTACCTGAGCAAGTTATATTTGAGCAGATTCTCAAATGAAGTGAGGAAGCGTCATGTGTGGATATCTGGGGGAAGAGTATTTCAGACAAAGGGAAATGCAAGTACAAAGGCCCTGCGGTGGAATCTCCTTGATTTGTTCGAGAAACAGCCAGGAGGCCAATGTGAACAAGGGGGAGAGTGATAGAAGTATTATATCATGGGGACCATAGTAAGGACTCTGCATTTTATTCTGAATAAGATCGGAAGCCATCAGAGTTTTGTGCAGAAGAGTAACATGATCTCACACATACATTTAAATATTATTGGATGTGTGCTATGAAAGAAAGAAAAGAATTACGGGATGCTCCAAGAATTTTTAACTTAAACTAGGGTTTCTCAATTTTAGCGCTGTTGACATTTTGGGTTGGGTAATTCTTTGAGGGGAGGGGGCTGTCCTATACATTGTAAAATGTTTAGCAGCATCCGTGGGTTCTATCCAGGAGATGCCAGGAGCAACACCCCCTCTCCCGTTGTGACAGTGTCTCCAGGCATTGGCAAATGTCTCCTGAGGGAGAAATCATCCCTGGTTGAGAATGAGTGGCTTAAATAGAGAAATGGAGCTGCCATTTACCAAAATGGCAAAGGCTGGGGTAGGAGTAGGTTTGGGGGTAAGGTCACTATTTGTATGAAGTGCTTATTAGAGATCCCAGTGAAAGTGTTGAATAGGTGGTTGGATATATCAGCCTGCATCAGGATTAGCAGTATAAAGTTGAGAACTGTTAGCATATAAAGCCATGAAACGGGATGAGATCACCTAGGGAGTGAACAAAAGGAGTAAGTCTTGGGGAATTTCAGTATTTCAAAGTAAACGAAAAGCTAGAAAACTGAAAGAGCTAAACCAAGAAGATATTTCAGAGGAGAGTGCAATAGTGTCAAATAATGCTGAGAGAACATTCTCTAGTAATGAAAAGCCATCTCACTCGCAATCTTTGAAGTTATCATTCCCACATTCTTGGTGAATGCAGCAGGCCCTTGATCTCCAGGGTCTCAGTTTGAGTAGGTACTTCATCCCAGTCACCTGGAGATGATAATTAAGGTAACTGTTTTGCCAGTGCCTGTCATGGAATTCTATTGTCCTATTTTCCATGGGCAGTGTGGTGGGTTGTCATTGCATTTAAGCCCAAGTACATCAGGTAACCAATTCCAGATTTTCTTCTTTGAGAGTGTTTCCTGGGTAATGCAACCCCACTCCAGGAGCCCCTAGTCATCTGCTAGCTACCTCCCTTGGAAAAGCCAACACTTGCCTGCCACTTCCATTGACAATCCTGGCCCTGTGGCTGGCCTGCTACTACTCTTGCCTCTGGCTACTGCCTCAATGTCTGACACCCCAGCAAAGGCTGACAATTTGGTGGAAGAATCACGAAAAGGAGAAATACTACCTCCTTTCATACACCCTCTAATTTAGCACAACTGCCTCCCATTGGCAAAATATAATGAGAATACCACTTGCAAGGAAATCCGGGACAAGCAACAGGTTTCCAGTTTGATCATACAAAGGAAATTTAGAGGGGCCTATAAAGACAGAGCGTCAACAGACACAATTTTTAGAAAGTCTTGGAACAAAGAAAACTAAACAGCATCTTATACAGGGACATCCATAAGTGTGATAAAATTACATTTTAAAAAGTAAAAGAACAGGCCAGGCGCGATGGCTCATGCCTGTAATCCCAGCACTTTGGGAGGCCAAGGTGGGCAGATCACGAGGTCAGGAGATCGAGACAATCCTGGCTAACACAGTGAAACCCCATCTCTACTAAAAATACAAAAAATTAGCTGGGCGTGGTGGCGGGCGCCTGTAGTCCCAGCTACTGGGGAGGCTGAGGCAGGAGAATGGTGTGAACCCAGGAGGCAGAGCTTGCAGTAAGCCGAGATCGCGCTACTGCACTCCAGCCTGGGCAACAGAGTGAGACTCCATCTCAGAAAAAAAAAATAAAATAATTAAAGGAACAATAAACAGATACAGTTTGGAGAGTACTGTAGTATCATCATGAGATGGGGTGGGAGAGGAATCAGAGGTGGAAGCAGAGGCATCAGGTAACTTTCAGTTATTAGCTTGAGTGATGAGCTATTAATTTTACATTATGTTGCAGAACTTACCTATGTATTACATGTCTTCTTTTCCATATATAACTTTTTAATCAATTAAAAGAATTTGTATAGTGGGAATAAAGAAGCAAGAAAATGGAAATGATAGACTTACAGTACCCAATTCACTTAAAGATGTAAAAACAATAAGAATGTATTTTTGAAAAAGTTCAACTTGGTATATAAATACAAATGACTTTTTATTTTTCCAGTAACTCCTCATGTGTGTTCTATTGAGCCCCCTTCTCTGCTTAGATGTTTAGAGAGACAATGAAGACTTATTCTGTGTCTTTTTTGGTCACTTTTGATTATTCAGTCTCATTCCTGTTTTTAAAGACCCTGTTTCACTATTTTTAAAACTTTAATCTCCTAGTCAACTTGAAACTTTCCTTTTCTTTCCCTGCTGGACAGGCAAGACTTGTGGTTCAAGGAAAATGGAATGGCAGATGAGAAAATGGCAAAACTTCCACAAACACTAGTGGCTTGAAACAATCACTTTTTTTTTTTTTTTTTTTTTGAGACAGAGTCTTGCTCTGTCATCCAGGCTAGAAGGCAGTGGCACAATCTCGGCTCACTGTAACCTCTGCCTGCCGGGTTCAAGCAATTCTCCTGCCTCAGCCTCCTGAGTAGCTGGGACTACAGGTGCGTGCCGCCACTCCCGGCTAATGTTTGTATTTTTCGTAGAGACAGGTTTTACCATGTTGGCCAGGCTGGTCTCAATCTCCTGATCTCGAACAATCACTTTTTTAAAATTCTTGATTTAGTAATCAGAAATTCATGAAGGGTTCCACCAGGCAGTTTATCTATAATCTGAGGTGGTGTCAACTGGGACATTTGGAGCTGAAGGCTCTACTACTAAGAAGTCTTTTTCCCTTGCAGCTCCAGCATCTCCCTCTCCTCTCCCCACACAGTGGTGCATCCTCCAAAGCCTCTCCTCATGGCTGTGTTTGTTTCTCACAACATTGTGGTCTTAGCAAAATTATACATTTTCCCCCCAACAAGGCAACTACCTTTTAAAAGGCAGGAAGTAGAAACTGCCAAGCCAGTTAAAGGCTATACCCCAAACTAGTACTGCATTACTTTTGCTATATATTACTATAGCGAAAGCAGTCATAGGATGAACCCAGATTCAAGGAGGTAGAGAAATTGACTTCTTGATAACTCACTGGGAAGGTCAAAGTGCACAACACCATTTGACCTGGAGGCTATCTTTGGAGAAACAGTCTGCTGCACCCCCCTCCTCCTTTCTTGTGCTTCCCTTGTGGTACTAGGGTGGGAAAGAGCTGGGGGGACAGAGGTTTTCTTCCATGACAGCAGCCTGGTGGTTTCAATTTCTCTAGAAGACACTTGGATGTGGCAGACATCTAATGCTCTTGTAGGGGTAGTTTGTGGCTGCTTCTGAGATATCCATCTCCTGCTTGAACTCTTCCTCCCTACCTCTGCCTTTGCCAGAGCCCCTTGTTGCTGGGAATCTTCTGCCTGGCAGATGACCTTCTTGCAGATGACCTGCAATATTCACTTGAGCCACAGCCGACTCCTATGTCTTTGCCGCTTCAAGCTGCATGCCTTGAACTTCGTATGTTCCCCCTCTTGGCTTAGTAGGATCTCTCCCTTTCTCCTGCCCCTTTTCATCTGGCAGCATGAGAATTTTGGTAGGTCTAGCAGTTCCACAATTTTCAGGGTAAAAATGTTCCTCAGCCCCTGAATTGGTGAGGAGAGAGCTCATTCTAGAGCACCCAACTTTATTTCTTGGGGATCTCTCTTCCCTTGATGGAGGGAAAACACCCTCATCGCCATCCAGTTGGGGGAGTGTTTCACCAATGTGTGTGACCTTGTGGGAATATGCCAACAAAATAGATTGTTATTACTGTCCATGGGGCAGAAGAGGAGCTCTCAGACGCAGCTGTAAGTAAGTAGAATCCAAGGTCCAAATGTGGGTTATTCAAGAGAATAATTGAAATTTCCTGTGGAATTTAAAATACACGTACAACAACAATGTATGCCAGCAATTACAAGAAAAGGTAAGAGAGGGAAATAGAGTTAAATTGTACTAGACTTGTAGAACTATTGAGAAGTGAGAATGTAAGAATTGCTATTCGACTATTAAGTCGAGGATTCATGTTGAAATATCTAGTTGAACCACTAAAATAATAGTAAAATAGCATAACTATATCACTAATTGCATTAAGCGTCCCAAAAAAGAAATTAAAATATTTCCTCATTGGATATATGACAAAACTCAACTTGATGATTACTAAAAGAGACATATTTGAATTTTAAAGACAGAAATTTTGGAAGAAAAGGGATGGAAAAATACCCACAAACCCAAACCAAAATAAAGTTGATGTAGCTGTATTATGTTATCAAGCAAATGGGCTCATGGCCCAATGTATACAGAAGCCAGTAACTTTAACACTGGCTTTTGAGGAAAGAAATTTCTTTTTTTTTGCAAAATCAGCCAGCAAGAAGATCAGACTCAGGCTCAAATCTTTGTCTCTTATTGGGTCTGGGCCAAGTTTTAAGGGATCATAGGACAAGGGAAAAGATTTAGGAACATTGGCTTGGCAGGGTCTAATTGGAGGGCTTCCAGTCTGGCCATTGATGGTAAGGTATGTTGAGGCAAATTTTAGCTCCAGATCTTCTGGGCCAACAGATCCCTCACATCTGAAAGAGTTCCAGTGTTCAGGTTCTGGTCATGTCCCAGGCTTCTTGATTCAGAGGGAGGATTCATTGGTTCTGGGTGTGGTTAGAGGTCAAAGTTTTTGCTATTGCACTTACCCAAGCTATATGAATTGCAGTTTTGGGCTCTGTTACACCTACAAGGTAACTGGACACCTTTCAAAAAGTAGGTCTTGTTTGGGCTGGTCTTGTGATTATACTAATATCAGCAAAGTAGACTCTAAAAGTGCAACATAAATGTTGAATAAACATAGAAAAACCACTAGCAACTGAGAAAATGCAAGTTTAAAACATGAGTTACCAGTTCATGCTATTCTGTTCCTTAAATTAGGAAATTGGACATTTAGTGAGAATATGGAGCTTTGAGAATTCAAACTTCCCTTGGAGGAGTACACATTCAGTCGCTTCTGTTATGAAACATATACCTTTCCTATGTCTTAGGAGTTCCACTACTAGTAGGGTTGAAATTAGTGTACAGGCTTATCAATGGTTTATGGCCAATATCTGTTCTCACTGATTAGTACCTATACCATATATGTTGTTAAATATTTTAAATAACATCTCTACCACCAGATATATCCTAGGGAAGCTCTTGAACATGTTTACTGGGAGACACGTACCAGAATATTCTTGGTAGCGTTTCTTATAATTGTTACCAACAATAGAAGAGACAAACATGTTGTGGTATATTCAGTACACTGGAACATTTTACATCAGTAAAAAAGAATAAGCTACAGCTTGATTCATCAATATAAATAAATCTCAAAAGCATAAATTGAGCTAAAGAAGCAAGTACAGAATTTTATTAATGTACAAAACCAAGTGTAAGTCAGCTTGCAAACATAGTAAAACTATAAAGGAAAGCAATAAATGATTAATACAAAATTCAGGATTCTGCTTATCTGGGGGTAGGGAGGAAGGGGAATTGGATCTGGGAAGGAAACAAGTAGAATATCTAAGGCTAAGGTAGTTCGTGATGGGTTCATGGATGTTCATTTTTATTATTATCCTGTAAGCTGTCTTATATACTCTTCGTAATGTCTAATATATTTCACAATAAAACCTAATGCATAGAGGGGCCACTCACAGGGAATTTAAAGGGCTTAGTACATTGTTTGAGTTGATTATTGCAAAGTGTACATGGGGGGAGTAATCTGAAATGTACTTTATGTTTTTAGTTTCATCTTCTAGTAATTGCCTTTGATATTCTTTATTTGGGGCCACATTGGGTACAAGTAAACTAATAATAAATTTAAAGTGACCTGCCAATGCTTTAACATTATACCTTTTGCCCTTCTATTTACCCCCTGAGTGACTTACATACGTTCCCCAAGATAAACTGTAGTAGGCCATTCTTGCATTGCTATAAAGAAATATCCGAGACTGGGTAATTTATAAAGAAGAGAGGTTTAATTGGATCCCGGGTCTGCATTTCCTACAAACATGGTGCCAACATATGCTCGGCTTCTAGGAAGGAGCTTTTACTCATAGCAGAAGGCTAGGCTGGAGCAGACAGGCATGTCACATGGCAAAAGCAGGAGTGAGAGAGAGTGGCAGGGAGGTGCCACACACTTAACCAGATCCCAAGAGAACTCACTATCATGAGGATAGCACCAAGCCATGAGGGATCATCTTCCCCCATGACCCAAATACCTCCCACATTGGGGATTACGATTCTACATGAGATTTGGTGGGGACATATATTCAAACTATATCACATACCATACCATTTCACACTCTATGCACTTATGGTGGTGTTTTCTGAGGCTGGAATGCGCTTCCCTTCTTTCTGCTGTAGGCAAGCTTCTGTACATACAAGTTCTCAAGTCTTCCTTCTTCTCTGAAACATTCTCCACCTCCCCTACTCCTCAGTTCTCCTTAAGAATTAATCATTCCTGCCTTCCTGTGCCTGTGGCACTTTGAGGATAATTCCATTTTAACAATATATTATAATTAGTAAAGTTTAAATATATGCACCATTCCCACATTCCTTGCAGTCTGATTGTCAGGAGCCAGATTTTATTCATATCAATTTAATTTAGAGCAGGAACCAGATTTTATTCATGTTTATTTACCTACCACATACAGAGCACATGGCAAGTATTTAATGGAAGAATAGAAATCTCAGCATGCTTCTTGCTACTGGAGGTGTTTAGTGAATGAAGTGAGGTCAAGTCACGTTCATGGCCATGTTGTATAGGACGTGGTAGACCAGGGCAAGTAAGCACTCAGGGAACTATTTATAATCTTTGAGCAGTGTTTCCAGAAGATTAATCAGGGATTGGAGGTGAGAGACCAATTAAGAGGCAATTATAATAGTGCAGCTAAAGGCAATAAAGCTTGAAGTATGGTAGTATCAATGATGATAAAGAGAAAACCATGAAAGTGGTCTGTCACAGTCCTTCTCAAATTTTAATGTGCGTAGCAGTCAACTGGGAATCTTATTAAAATGCACAATCTGATTGTCTGCATCTCAGGTCTGGGGTGAGGCCTGAGATACTGTAGTTCTAACAAGCTCGTAGCCGATGCCGGAGACATGCCATCCAGTGTGGTAGTCAGGTGGCTTTGAAGCACTTGAAATGCAGCTAGTGAGTGCAACTGAGAAACTGCATTTTTTATTTTATTTTAACTAGTTTGAGTCTACATTTAATAACTGAAATTGTGCAAAATATTTCTCCATTAAGCAAAACTACTGTTTTGGTAGGATTACATTTCACTGTAATTATTAAAATTTAGCATCTGAATTGAGATGCACTGTGAGTGTAAAATACATTCAGGATTTAGAATATTTAGTACAAAAATGTAAAATAGCCCATTGTTTACTTTTATGTTGAAACATTTTGGATATATTGTATTAAATAAAATATATTGTTTAAAATTACTTTCACTTGTTTCATTTGTTTCTTTTCACTTTTTAAAATGTGACTACTAGAAAATTTTAAATTACAGATGTGGCTTGCATTTTATTTCTACTGGAACACAATGCCTTGGAGCCTTGCTGTGAGAGGCACAAATCAGTGGCACTTAGGATCTAGCCTGGAACCTATTTTTAATGTGCAGAAGTCACATTCACCCATTGCACACTTGAACTGGTGTTTGTTTTCACAATTTCACTATAGAGATGCCCAGTTGACTCAAAGCATCTAATTATTGTTTATTTCAAACCTTTGCAAAATAGTGTTATAACATTTCATCCTCACTAAATACCTGGGTAAATATGCAAGTAATTTCAATATTTTAAATAGAATATTGATGAATGAATTACCAGGGAAAAATGTACAAGAAGCAGATCTAAGATTAGAGATTATGTCCTTTAACATTTCTTTATGATTGTTGCTGTAAATACTGCTTCCTCTAGAGAAAACTCTTTCTTTTCATGTTTATCAAATTGATCCCTAGGGACTGACCTACAATGTAGAAACCCACATAGGTTGCATCACCCATGATATATTAACTCAGAACACACAATCCATTTTGCAAAGAGAACATTACCTGGGAAACCCTAATATCATGGCCTTAAACTACATCTCCCTCTAAGGTTTGTAAGCATCTTCAAATAGTATCTACAATATGAATATTTAAGGCTTATCTGGATAGGTGCAGTTCTTTTGATTAAAGCATGATTCAGTTTAAGAATCACTAAAATTTGTTCTTATACTGACAAGTCCATTCATTTCATTAATTTATTCATTGAGCATATATTTGTATAAGAGCTATATGCAAATCACTGTTTCAGATAGTTGGAATTTAGTGGTAAGAAGTTCTTGCTGCTCTCATTCTAGAAATCTCTGGAGTGAAACATGAAAGCAGTCAATACATAATATGAAGTCAGGTGGTGATAAGTTATTTGAACAGTGAGAACACATGGACACAGAGAGGGGAACATCACACACCGGGGCCTGTTTGGGGGTAGGTGGCTAGGGGAGGGTTAGCATTAGGAGAAATACCTAATGTAGATGACGGGTTGATGTGTGCAGCAGATGTATACCTATGTAACAAACCTGCACATTCTGCACATGTACCCCAGAACTTAAAGTATAATTTAAAAAATAATAAGGGAAAGACAGGGGTGTGCTATCTTACAAAGGATGGCAGGGTAGTCTTCCCTGAGGTGGTAATGTCTTAGCAGAAAACTGAATGAAATTAGGGACCTCCTGCCACAACAGGATATGTGATAAAACAATGAAAGGATATGGGGGAAGAGCATTCAGTGCTGAGAACATTGCAAAAGCCAAAGCCCTAAGGTGGGAGAGTGTTTGGCTCGTGTGAGGAACAGCAAAGAGGCCAATGTGGGTGATGCTGGGCTCCCTCAGAGTGAGGCAGGAAGAGTAGGAAATGAGACCAGGGAGGAACTCAAGGACTGATCACACAGGGCTTTGTGGGTCATGGTAAGGACTTTGGTTATTTTTCTAAGTGTGATGAGAAATATTTTGGAGGGTTTTGAGCAGGGGAGAGGAATTATCCAATTTTTGCCACAGGCTATCCACTCGTCTGCTCTTGTTCAGACAAAACAGACAAGTTAAAAAATATTAAATGTTTCAATCCAAATGTATCATCATTGCTTTTTTTTTTTTTTTTTTTTTTTGAGACAGGGTCTTGCTCTGTTGCTCAGGCTGGAGTGCAGCAGTGCAATCATGGCTCCACTGTGGCCTTGATCTCCTGAGCTCAAGCAATCCTCTCACCTTGACCTCCCAAAGTGCTGGGTTTACAGGTGTGAGCCATAACATCCATCCAACATACCGACTTTATTTCCTTTGAATACATAACCAACAGTGGGATTGCTGCATTATGCAGTTCTATTTTTAATTTTTAAGGAGCCTCCATACTGTGTTCCATAATGGCTACACTAATTTATATTCCTGCCAACAGTGTGCAAGAGTTTCTTTCTTTCCATATTCTCACCTTTTGTCTCTGATAATAGCCATTCTAAGAGGTGTGAGGTGGTACCTTGTTTTAATTTGCATTTTGCTGATGATTAGTGGTGTGAAGCACTTTTTTTTATACTTGGCCCTATGCATGTCTTGTTTTGACAAATATCTATTCGAATCTTTTGCCGATTTTTTACTTTTTTTTGCTATTGTTTGAGTTTCTTATATATTTTAGATACTAACCTCTTATCAGATGTATGGTTTGCAAATATTTTCTCCCACTGGACAAATTTCAACCCATAGATTGTCTCTTGGGTTGAAATATTTTCAAACCATGTTCTCTTCACTCTGTTAATTGTTTACTTTGCTGTGCATAAGCGTGTTTAACTTGATGTAATCCCATTCGTTTATTTCGTCTTTTGTTATCTGTGATTTTGGAGTCATATGTGAAAAATCATTGCTCAGACCAGGTCAATAAGCTTTCTCCTAATGTTTTCTTCTAGTAATCTTTACAGTTTCAGGTCTTACACTTAAGTCTTTCATCCATTTTTAGTTGATTTTGTATGTGAGTTGAAATAAAGACCTAATTTCATTCTTCTGTATGTGGATATCTAGTTTTCCCAACACCTTTTTATTGAAGACAGTGTTCTTTCCCTATTGTGTGTTCTTGGCAACTTTGTCAAAGATCAAGTTACTGTAAATGCGTGAATTTCTGGGTTCCCTATTTTGTTCCATTGGTCTATGTGTCTGTTATTATGCCAGTACCATGCTGTTTTGATTACCATAGCTTTGCAATATATTTTGAAGTCAGGTAGTGTGATGTCTCCAGCTTTGTTCTTTCATTCAAGATTGTTTTGGCTTTTTGGGGTCTTTTGTGGTTTCACATTAATTGCAGGGTTTCTTTTTCTGTTTCTGTGAAAAATGTAATTGGAATTTTTTAAAGGATTGCATTGAATCTGTAGATTGCTTTGTGTAGTATAGATATTTTAACAATATTCTTCTAATCCATGAACATGTGCTATCTTTCCATTTATTTGTGTCTTAAGTTTCTTTCACCCAGATTATATAGTTTTCAGTGCACCGTTCTTTCACCTCCTTCGTTAAATTTATTCCTAAATATTTTATTGTTGCCATTGTAAATGGGGTGGTTTGACTGATTTCTTTCCTGGATAGTTTGTTGTTAGTGGATAGAAACTTTACTGTTGATTTTGTATCCTGAAACTTTAGTTTATGTGCATCATCATTACATCTTTACAACAGCTCTGAGGCAGGGATTTTTTTGTATGCATTTACACCAGAAGGAGCAGAGGCAAACAAAAATTAAGCAATTTTCCCCAGATAACACAAATATTAAGTGTATTATACGTGATTTGACATCAGAGCCATCAGAACTCTTAAAAGAATATTTTGTAATTTATTTAGCAAATGTCCTACTGTTGGGCACTTTGGTCATTTCCAATTTTTAAAAATAATGCTAAATACTACAGCCTATGTTAAATATCCTTAGTCCAAATCTGTGCACATACTCCTCATAATTTTCTTCAGATAATTTCTTAGATGTATTTCTGGGGGTTAATGGGATTACACTCTAATACAAATCTGATACACGCACACCATGGAAAATTTGTAAAACAGGAGCACAGAGTAATAAAGGAAAAAATCATTTATAATCCCGCCTTTCTCATGTCACTATATTTAACATTTTGTTCTTTCTTTCCGGTCTTTTATATTTGTACCTATGCACATATTTACATATGTAGTATATACTATATGTATATAGTACTGTATATATACACATATAATACATATATAGTACTATATATAACTATATTGAAACTTATATTTTACATTCTTACCTATTATAGAAAATTGTGTGACACCATTGCTACATGTACAAATATATACATATGTTTTCATTGCAGATAATTGATTAATTAATTGTAGAAACCATATTTTGGAGTTTAAAGAAAATATGCTACACTTAAGAAACAAAACTGAAAAAAATAGCCAAGAGATGATGAAAGTTTTGAATCGAATGAAGTATGAAATTACAAAGAGAAAAAATTTGTCAGGAAACTTAGGTTTGTGTTGATTTAGTTTTTGTATATTGTGGTTTGTTTGTTTTGTTTTGTTTTTGGAAATGTAGACTCAATGTCTTATGATTTTAGGGCATCTTCTCTCTATAAACTTAACTATATCAGTACTGGTTCTTTTACTGTGAGACATGCAAAAATCAGGTAACAGATATCACTGACCTACTTCCTCTCATCTTGACCTGGAAAGTAGTCTTCCTGTGCTTTCTGGCTCTGTGAATTGCAGCACCATCCATGATCCATTCAATAGATGCAACCAGAAACCTGAGGATCACCTCTGACCCCTCCCTCTGCCTCTTGCATACTTCCGTGTCAGTAATAAGCAATCCTGGTTGATTCACCACTCTATATATCTCAAAACTTTGTCCACATTTTCTATCAGCATTTCTGCTACATTAGTCAGGCAACCTTCCTGCTTCACCTGAGTGACTAGTAACATACAGCTAATTTTTCTCATATAAACTTTCAGTGGCTTTCCATTTCTCCAGGACAAAAAGTCCTGCCTTGTGCATCCCCTTTGTACTCCAATCCTCCCCCTACTCTTAATCCCTGGCAACCACTGATCAGATCTCTGTTCTTATTGCTTTGCCTTTTCCAGAAGCCATGCAAATACAATCAAACAATGTGTAACCCTTTGAAACTTGCTCCTATGGCTTAGCATAGATTTACCCAAATTGTTGTGTCACCAATTGTTCTGTTTATAGTGCTGAGTAGCATTTCATTGTATCGATGTTCAATGGACATATTGTTTATCCTCTCACCAATTGAAAGGCATTTGGGTTGTTTTCAGGTTTGGGCAATTACAAATAGATGTTACTATAAGCATTCATGTACATGTGTTTGGTATGAAGAGAAGTTTTAATTTTTTTAGAATTCATATGTAGAAGTAGGATTGACAGGGCATAGGTAAGTATACGTTTAACATTATAAGAAACTGCCATACTGTTTTCCAGAGTGGCTGTACCATTTTTCACTCTCTCCAGCAATGTATGAGAGTTTAGTCACTCCAGTTTATTATAGCCATTTTTTTTTTAAACAGGCTCCTGCTCTGTTGCCCAAGCTAGAGGGCAATGGTGCAATCTGGCTCACTGCAGCCTCCACCTCCTGGGCCCCAGCAATCCTCCTATCTCAGTGTCCCAAGTAGCTGGGACTACAGTCATGTGCTACCACACCTGGCTAATTTTATTTTTTGTAGAGATGGGGTCTCTCTATGTTGCCCAGGCTGATCTTGGACTCCTGGCCTCAAGCAAGCCTCGCACCTCAGCCTTCCAAAGTGCTGGAATTACGGGACCATGCCTGTCCTATTATAGCCATTCTAATGTCATGATATCTCATAGCTTTATATTGTATTTCCCAGAAACTAATGATGTTGAACATTTTTACTATTTGCCATCCAGATATCTTCTTTGGTGAAATGTCTGTTCAAACGGGGAATGCAATGGCACAATCATGGCTCACTGCAGCCTCCACTTCCTGAGCTCAAGGGATCCTCCCACCTCAGCTTCCTGAGCAGCTGGGACTCCAGGCACACGCCACTATGCCCCACTGCGTGTGTGTGTGTGTGTGTGTGTGTGTGTGTGTGTGTGTATTTAGAGATGAGGGTCTTGCTATGTTGCTCATGCTGTTCTCAAACTCCTGTTTTGCCAGTTTCTTTAATTGGGTGATTTTATTTTCTCGTTGAGTTTTGATAGAGTTCTACACATTATCCTGGATACATATCAGATGGATATGTGATTTGGAAATACTTTCTTCCAGTTGGTGACACTCTTTCATTCTCTTTCTGATGCTTTCAGGGGGGCAAGCATTTTTAATTTTTGATGAAGTCTAATTTATGAATTTTTCTTTTATGTATTGTTTTGTTTTTTGTATTTTTATATTGTATCTAAGATCTCTTTACCTATCTCAGGGTCATGAAGGTTTTCTTTTTTGTTTTTAAAAAAATTCATAGGTTTATGTTTTACATTTATGTCTATGAACATTTTTAGCTAATTTTTATAAACAGCATGAAAAACAAGTCAGTGTTCAGTTTTTTCCACGTAGATGTCCAAGTGTTCAAACACCTTTATCAACTGTCTTTTCTGCATTCAATTACCTTTGCAACTTTGTCATAAGTCAGTCAACCATATTTTTGTGAACCTAATTCTGTATTCTATGATCTGTTCCATTGTTTATATATCTATTTTTTATATAATATCACACTGTTTTGACTACATTGCTATGTACTATGAATTAAAATTGGGCAATTTGCGTCCTCTAACATTTTCTTTTTCAAAATTGTAGAGGCAACTTCTAATGAAGGTTACAAATATAGTCATTAAATTTTAGGGGCTACAAAGCAAAGTTATAAAGATACAAATTTAATAAAGCGATATTAATCAAAGTAGCAGAGTAAGCCAATCACAGCATGTTTCAGTTATACTTTTTTCATTTGGAACTGACAGTTCCATTGTCCTCTGTGTATCTTATAATTCTAGGCTTAAATTAAATATTACTTTATAAATAAATATGAATCAATAATAGTTGAGCTATATTTAGCGTTATTATTTTGATAATTTACATTTTAGAGTATTTCTTTTATATATTGAATGCTAAATTAATCTGTGAGTCTATTAACACCCCTTTAAAAAAATTATTCCGGGGGGAGAAAAATCCCTATGATCATATACTCAGAGGCATTATTTTTTTCTTTCAGTTGCACAGAAAGCAGACATATTAAATAAAAATGAAACAGTGTCTAATACATTTGAAGACTTAAAGTTCTTTTTTCCTCATCTAAGGAAAGAAGGTAGAATTTATCCTGATGTAATCATTGGCAAAGGGAAAACTGGTGGTAAGAAAACTTAGAATTGGAAAATTAAATACAGGTATTTTGATCTTTGGGGACATACTTTTAAGTTTTAAGATGTAATCCATTAATATCTTAGATTGATATGCAGACTACCAGCCTATCTGGCATTAATTTGGATTACTAGAAGTCAGTATATTGTCTGGCCGAAAATAATAGTTTCATAAATATTTGGTGACTTGAATTCAAATTTAGCGTAACACAAATGCTTTGAAAATAAGTAATATAAGTCAAATATACATTAAGTATATGCCAAATGTTTGGCAAATCTTTTCTCCTTGTTTTTGGTAAATCTATTCTTACCTGGTTGTTTTCCTATTTCCCAGTCTTTCTGGAGACCAAGGTCAGTAATAGCTTTATACAACAGGTGATATTTGAGGTAAGCCTTGACAAATGAGTTCAGGTTCACCAAGTGTACAAGACAAGAAGCTTTGGAGTTTGAAGCAGGAATATTAAGCTAAGTCTCAGGATACCTGCCTTTCCTATAAACCTCACTCATTCCAGTGAGTGAGTCACTCTAGGCCAGGCCCATCGGCTCCATGTTTTAACATACAGTTTTGTTGGAACATAGTTATGCTTATCCATTTACTTGTTGTCTATGTCTGCTTTTGTGCTCCAATGGCAGAGCTGAGTAGTTGCAACAGAGATGGTATAACCCAACAGCCAAAAATGCTTACTATCTGCCCCTTTATTTAAAAAAAAAAAAGTTTGCTGACCTCTGCTCTAGGAAGTTCCTTGGGAATAAGTAGTGTTGTTTTGTATCATATGCCTCTGATGACATCGTTTATCTATTGCATTCTGTGTTCCACTTACTGAGTTCTATGTTTTCTTACATTATCTCATTTAATCTTCACAATCCAATATAATAGGGCCTATTATTGTCATCTCTGTTTTGCACCTGAAAAAACTGAGGCTTAGAGAAATTAAGAAACTTCTGGAGTTCATACTTGTACTCTTTACCTGTATATACATATACATGCATATGTGTTGTGTGAATGTATGAGAAAGTGCATGCTAGACAAAAGCTATAGTCTGTAGGATGAGGAAAAGTTGAAAGATACACGCAAGAAAAACAATGCATAGAAACGATAAGATATTAGACACCAAGAATAAACATAACCTTGCATAAGCATCAGCAAATATAAGTGGAAGCCCATGACACAGAGTGAAAGGAAGGAGAGAGAGACCCAGTGGTGTTTGGGAGGAGCAATAGACCTCCTTGTGCAGGGGGTTGGAGGGTTGAGACAACCCAGTTATCAGAGCTGTGTTAAATCCAGAATAATTTTCTAATTCCCCAACTATTTATTCATCTCCAATCATGATGTATATATTTATCCTTCTTTTGAGGCCCTTTTGGTGGCTTTTCTCAATTACCAGAAGCGATTTAAGGAAGATTCTGTTCCAGGCAACTAAAAAAATCCTAACACATGAAACATATGTAAGAGGATTGAAGCCTGTGGCAAGGCCTACTAGGGAATCCATCATCAGTCTTGTTTATTCTGTATTCTAATAGATCTTGGATAATTTCTGCTCTCTGTAGCCCCTCTATAACTATTTTTTATTGAGCCCCTCATCATTTTGTGCCTGGTTTATGGAAACATATTTGTAATTTCTCTTGTGATTTTAGTATCACCAAAGTCAATCCATTCATCATACTTTCCTCGAAGATATGTTAGTAAAATTCATCACTGATCATACTTGACTCTTGCTTAAAATCCTTCAGTAGACCCTCAGTGCACGTGAGGTGAAGTTAGCCCCTTGGTAGGGTGTATGCAGAAAAGGCTGTATCTTTCAAATCTCAGTCTCTTCCATGCCTCTCCTTTCCAGAAACCATAAGCCACTTGCAGTTGTCACAGATAGGCCAAGTTCTTTGAGAACAGATAGGACAAGCTTCATATATTCTGCATGTGCTAACCAGTGCCTGTAATGAACATACCTCCTCTGACAAACCATAACTGATTTGTAATGTGACTCCCTTATCCAATATGATTTTTCAGCTTAAATGACAATTTCTCTGTGAATTCTTCCACATCTCCCCATTTAATAAGCTTTTACTCTGTTCTGGGCACTTCTTAGGCCCTGGGATATGGGGTGAACAAGACATAGAACCCACCTTCATAGAGACAAATGATAAGGTAATTATAATATAAAGTGACTGGTGCTGTGATAAGGGAAATACCAGGGTGGAGCCAAAATCCTATGCTGTGCTTTCTGGAAGAAGTGTCATATGAGTGACATGAAGGGTAAAAGAATTGGAATAGACTAAGTAGGGAAGTGGTAGGTGGTGGACAGCAGAAAGTAGAGGGTGGTCATCCAGATAGAGAAAAAGAAATGTGCAAAAGTCAGATGGCAAGAAGGCTTAGAAAGGATGTGTGTCTTGCATGCACAATTGGGGCTGGAGGATATTGGTAGCAAGACCATGGACACAGGCCAAATAATAAAGGGGCTTGCCCCTTTATTATTTATTCAATTTCAACTTATTATCATTACCATGTATCAGTCTTTATGTTAGTGCTGGATTTATAATATAAGCACACATGAAGGTGTCTCTGCTGTCACCAAGCTGACATTCTAGATAGGAATGGATACATATGTGGCACACATATGTGATACAGTGTGGTGATTCCTCATGGATACATGGCACATGGATACATATGTAACAAACCTGCACATTGTGCACATGTACCCTAAAACCACATCACAAAAGGAGTGATGAGTACTATGAAAGATAAGGCAAGAATGCATAGCTGGTGAAAGGATTAAGCGTCAATTTGTGATCAAAATGACTAATATTTAGTTGAATCCTGAGAAATAAGTAGAATTATCAAAGGAAAATAGAGGAAGAAGAGTATTCTAGGCAAAAAGAATGGCGTGTGCAAAGGCTTCGAGGTAAGAGTGGTATTTGGTCAATTCGAAAAGTGTGGGTAGTTGAAAAAAAGGGATAGATCAGGACCAGGTCACTAAGGGCCTTTTAAATATTTGTAAATGCATTGTAAGGCATAGGAAGCCATTCCAGGAATTGCCTTTATACTGTGTCTTACAGCTTGAAACTTGATTCCTGCCTCAATCTATCCATAAAAATCAATTCCAGGTGGATTGCAGCTCTAAATATGAAAGGCAAACAATAAACCATTAGAAAATCACTCAGAAGAATGTCTTTATGACCTGAAGATAAGTAAAGATTTCTCAACAAGACCCAGAAAACCCAAACAATAAAGAAAATGGATGACAAATTGCACTACATTAAAATTAAGAATTTCTCTTCATCAAGGGGCAAAACATTGAAAAGGGAACCAAGAGTGGGAGATAATATTTAATAACACACACAACTGACAAGGGGTTCGTATTCAGAATATATAAAGAGTATCAATACAATCAATAAGAAAAATGCAGACAACTCATTAGAGAAATGGGCAAGGGCTTAAACAAGGATTTTACAAAAGAGAATAGCCAAAGCCAATAAGTGGCCGGGCACAGTGGCACATGCCTGTAATCCCAGCACTTTGGGAGGCTGAGGTGGGCAGATCACTTGAGGTCAGGAGTTCGAGACCAGCCTGGCCAACATGGTGAAAACCTGTCTGTACTAAAACTACAAAAGTTAGCCGGGCATGGCGGTGCATGCCTGTAATCCCAGCTACTCGGGAGACTGAGGCAGGAGAATAGCTTGAACTCAGGAGGTGGAGCTTGCAGTGAGCTGAGATTGCGCCATTGCACTCCAGCCTTGGCAACAGAGTGAGACTCCATCTCAAAAAAAAAAAAAAAGCCAATAAACATGTGAAGATATGTTCAAACTCAATAGCAATCAGGGAAACACTGATTCCTGCTGTTCCTTCCAGAGTTCCATAGTTTTTCTTAAGTAAATACTTCTCAGTTTATCAGGGCCCTGAAATGACTGTTTTGACCTTTTTTTTTTTTTTTTTTTTTTTTTTTTTTCAGTTTTATTACTGCTTTCTAGAAAGAGGATTTTCTGAGTTTCTCACTTAGCCATTCTGGAAGTCCTTATCCCTATCTTAAAGAGGCAGTCATAAGGCTGGGGATGTTGTGTATCTTGCCTAAGCCCATATGGCCAGGTACCAGTATAGTTACGATTGGTAGCCTGAATCTTAGCTGCACCCGTACAGCCAAGATGTGTACATCTTGGAGCCCTAATGCTCCAGCTATTCTTGGCCAACAAAAGTTACTTAGAGATGTGGATTCATTCCATCAAATCATTTAGAAATTACTTCATACATTCTTTCACAGATGAAAATATTTCATAGTAATTTTTTCCTGTTTTGGGTTCCAGTGTCTTGTTAGAAAAAGAAGAGAGAATCGACCAATATGTGACATTTTATACTCAGTTAGATGAAGCTATAGTAAGTGGAAAGTGGTTAGTTTTATTTTCACTACACCAAAATCTTTTAACATGAGAACATCTTGGAGTCTATTTAGTGCTTTTACTAACAATCCACTGCAAATTTCCTCAAAAAGAAAATGGAACACTTTTACACTGTTGGTGGGACTGTAAACTAGTTCAACCATTGTGGAAGTCAGTGTGGCGATTCCTCAGGGATCTAGAACTAGAAATACCATTTGACCCAGCCATCCCATTACTGGGTATATACCCAAAGGACTATAAATCATGCTGCTATAAAGACACATGCACACGTATGTTTATTGTGGCACTATTCACAATAGCAAAGAGTTGGAACCAACCCAAATGTCCAACAACGATAGACTGGATTAAGAAAACGTGGCACATATACACCATGGAATACCATGCAGCCATAAAAAATGATGAGTTCATGTCCTTTGTAGGGACATGGATGAAACTGGAAACCATCATTCTCAGTAAACTATTGCAAGGACAAAAAACCAAACACCGCATGTTCTCATTCATAGGTGGGAACTGAACTATGAGAACTCATGGACACAGGAAGGGGAACATCACACTCCGGGGACTGTTGTGGGGTGGGGGGAGGGGGGAGGGACAGCATTAGGAGATATACCTAATGCTAAATGATGAGTTAATGGGTGCAGCAAAACAACATGGCACATGGATACATATGTAACAAACCTGCACATTGTGCACATGTACCCTAAAACCTAAAGTATAATAATAAAAAAAAAGAAATATGTGATAAAAATTAACATAGTTCGGATTATTTTTGTAATACAGTTTCAAACACTCATTTTATTACCATAAGACTAACCCAAGCATAGGAATAAGCATAGAATAAATGCTAAACTATGTTTTTCTCTGTGGTATGGAATGATGATTTCATACTCCTATGTCCGCAGTTTCTTTTGCTCTGGGTATTTCCACTGTTAACAGAGGAAATTATAGTTACCTGAAACAGACACTGACCTCTGTTGTCTCCAGGATGATGCTCTCCCAAGAGAAGGATTCTGTAGTGATTGTCTTGGTCGCAGATGTACATATACAAAATAAGGAGCTCTCCTTACTCTCACCCTATGGTCTCCAAATTCCCTTCCTCAGTGGTAATAATCATTGTACCATGTTGAAAACTGTTTTCTTAATTTTAAAAAGCAACCCATAGATGCCTTTTTTGGATACCAGACAACATACTTAATACTTCTTCGATACTGCTGAGAAGGAATTAAATATGTAAATCTAAAAGGACAACATAATGGCTTCATGTGGGAAATACAAGATTGCTAAATTTGAATTGCATTTAATATAGAATCCCTGAATCCCTGCCTACTATATGGCTCAGAAGTTATATTTACAAACAAAATTAAAATTATTAAAATCGATGCTAGTAATAAAATGTGCCCAGTCCAATAAGAGGTTGGTATATGAATCAAGAGACAATTTGTATTAAGCAACAACACCTATGATTGAGAGACTTTCTTATGCTTGAGAGATTGTAGATGATTTTTATACACATTTATAACCTGCATTACATCCCTGTGAGGTAGCTATTACTGTCCTGATTTTAGGGATAATGGACCTAGATCTTACAGAAGGTTAGTAACTTGCCAAGTAATTAATGGACCAGATTCAAGCCTAGGTCTCTCTAATGACCCCAAGGATTTCCACTTTGTTCCTAATACCATTTAAAACTATAAAGTACTGTGTGAATATTAGCACCATAAGACTTTTTGGAGAGAAATTTGGCAACGTGTGTTAAATTTAAATGTATATATATTTTGTCTCAGAAATTCAAATTCTGGGAACTTATCCTAAGGAAATAATCAGGCAAGTGTATAAAAACAGTAAAAATGGTGGGGCATGGTGGTTCACGCCTGTAATTCCAGCACTTTAGGGTGCTGAGGCAGGAAGATCACTTGAGCTCAGGAGTCTGAAATCAGCCTGGGCAACATAGCGAGACCTCCATCTCTACTAAAAAAATTAATAGCTGGAAATGATGGTGTGCACCTGTAGTCCCAGCTACTTGGGAGGTTGCAGCAGGAGGATCATTTGAGCCCAGGAGATAGAGCCTGTAATGAGCCATGATTGCACCACTGCACTCCAGCCTGGGCTACAGAGCAAGGCCGTGTCTCAAAAAACAAACAAATGAACAAACAAACAAAAACCAGTAAAAATATGGCAGTATAGTATGGAAGTTGAGAACAGACTCTGGATTTAGATGACCGAGGTTAAAATGCCAGCTTCTCTACTTCCCAACCAGTGAACTTGAGCAATTTACTTAGTTTATCTATGCCTCATTTTCTTTTATCTCTAAAATTGTGATAATCATATTGCCTATGCCATAAGGTTGTTGGGAGATGAAATTAGCTAATATATTTAAAGTACTTAGAATGATGTGTGGCACATAGTAAGTGCTCAATAAATAATTATTTCAAGGATTTTCAGTGCACTGTTGGGTTATGAAAGAATAATATTGGAAACAACCAAAATGGCTACCCATAAGAGGCTGATAAAATACCTTGCTATATATCTCCACAATGCAATACTCGGTAGGCATTGAAATAAGAATGAATATCTATACTCACTGATATAAAGTGATGTTCATGTCCTATTGTTAAGTGAAAAAAAGCTGTAAAGCATCATGTTTAACATAACGTTATCATTATGTTAAATAGGAATGAAGGAAGGAAGGAAAAGATGGAGGGAGGGGAAAATATATAGAAACAAATGAAACGTATGAAGAAAAAGAAAACGAGCAAACTTTGGCATGATATAAAGATATCATTAATATAAATAATGGTTATCTCTAAATGCTGGGATTAAGAGGAACCTTTATTATCTTTATTCTTTTTGTTATTGCTTGAATTTTCTATAATAAAGATGTCTTTGAATGCAGAAAAACCTCTAAACAAAACAAGCAATAGAAGAACTATTAGAAAAATAGAAATGAAAGGTTAAAATTATTGCATCCCAGTTTAATTTATTAATATTAAAAGAAAGCATGCACATAATCTCCAAAATATTTCATCCTATTGCCTTATTTTATATATTAGAATCTTTACTTCTTTGCTGCTAGCACAACCCATGTCTGTCTAAAATGTTTAGATTTGTAATAAAACATTGGAGGAAGATTTTTAAATGGAATATAAAATGCTTATGATATATGACTTTGACGCCATGTTTAAAATACAATATGTTTCAGTGTGAGACAAATAGCCAGTGATTCAATTTATGGTTAAGAGCCTCCAGTACTATAATAGATTTATCTACATCATGTCTGCTATTTTTAAACAAGAAACCTGAGTACATACATCCAGAGTTGCCTTTCAGAGTACCCAGATTCAACAACAGAACTGTGATTGTTCAAAATATTTTCAAAATTTTGTGTTGGAAATGCTTGTGGGCCCTGAGGCTACATCTTGTAAATGCCACGTTATTTTTTTAAAAATTATCCCAAGAGGGTAAACCATCAAAAGCTTTTTGCAGGAGTCTGTCATCTAATCTAGCACACTGTTCAATGAAGAGCAGGTCCACAAAGTTTATTGTCAGGAAGGCAAATTGGAATCAAGCTGAGTAATACTGTCTGGAGAAATATGATGTAATTTTGAAGTAAGCTTACTGTCATATAATACTCAGGAAATGAAGAGTAGTTTTCAAAAGGAGTAGTGCTTTGAAATAAGCCATTCATAGTTGACCATTTTTAGACCAAAAACATCTTTAGATATATAATATTTTATGTAATCTTATATATCTAAAAGGTATATAATTTTAAGGGTAAATTTTTAAGGGTAAAATTTGTATTGTAATATTTCACATTGTGGCAAAGGGAAAAGAATGAAATATTTCCTGTATTCAAGTCAAATTTTTTAAGAACATGGATATTTTTAAATCTTTTAATAGAAGGTAAAAACACTAAAAATTATTAGTATGCAATAGCATTTCACACACAAATTAGATTAATATGTAGCAAAAAAGTTGTATTAATAGAACTATGAGACATGCTTAGTTTCAGTAAAACATTTTTCTCATTTTTAGAGTAATGAAGATTATTTACATTCTGTTGTTAAAATGATTACAAAAAAGTAAGTACTGTCTGATATATTTTTAAATTAGCCATTCTTTCATTTTTCTATCTTATTTTTTTCTGTCCAATTGTATAATTATTTTCTTAGTGATCATATTCTTTTTAAAGAGTATAGCTGTGCAGAAAGAACCTGTAGTCCTTTCTAAGCTGTGATGAAGTACGGCTTAATGGTTTTCCCCAATTTTGCTGGATATCTACCAATTGGAATTTATGTTTTTCATGTTATACTGTTTATACTGCATGATAACCATTGGTACTGAGAGAAGCCCATTGAGTTATTTTTAAAACATTCCTGTATCCGTTACTGTATGAAGTTACTTCACCACTTCTGCTTATAACCTCCTTCAGCTGTAAGCAGCCGAAGCACGTACAGATTAACCAATATGAAGCTCTTTATCAAGCAAGATGCTGTGGAATGGACCCTGCCTTCCAAATGCTAAGTTCAAATGAGTGATACAACTTGAAAAAGAAACGAAAGGAAAAGAGAGAGAAGGAAGGAAGGAAGGAAGGAAGGAAGGAAGGAAGGAAGGAAGGAAGGAAGGAAGGAAGGAAGGAAGGAAGGAGAGAGAAAGGAGAAAGGAAAGCAAAAGGAGGGCCAGGCATGGTGACTCACACCTGTAAGGCCAGTACTTTGAGAGGCCAAGGTGGGTGGATTGCTTGAGCCCAGGAGCTCGAGATCAGCCTGGGCAACATGGCCAAACCCCGTCTCTATTGAAAAAATAGCCCCCAAAATTAAGCCAAGCCTGGTGGTGTGCACCTGTAGTCCCAGCTACTAGGGAGGCTGAGGTGGAAGGATTGCCAGTGCCTGGGAGGTGGAGGCTTCAGTGAGCCAAGATCATGCCACTGCACTCCTGCCTGAGTGATAGAGTGAGACCCTGTCTCAAAAAAAATAAAAATAAAAATAAAAAAATTATAAAGAAAGGAAGGAAGAGACTAGCATTGTCCTAGTGGTAATGGGGAATAAATATGACAACATGTAGAGGAAGAAGTATTTAATTTAACTCTACCTGCAAATATCAAGAAGGACTTTCCTGAGAAGGTAATAATTGAGCAGAGTCTGAAGGAATAAGTAGGGATTCTTCAGGCAGACGGGGAAAATGTCATGCCTGATAAATAGAATTGCTGAGGAAGGCAGAGAGACCAAAGAAGGAGCATGCTAGACTTTTGAACATGTAAGTCTATTTTGGAAATGGGTATTTGGAGTTAAGGCAGAAGGACTGGTGGGAGATAAGGCAGGTGCTGATGACATCACGAAGGGCCTATGCACCATGCTAAGGAATATGCACTCTGTGCTGTAGACCAGGGCTACAAATGTGGCCTTCAGGCTGAATCTGGCTGACAGGCCGTGTTTTGTTTAGCCAGTAAAGTGTTTTGCTTTGTTTTATTTTTCCTCACCAAATAGCTCTAGTGGCTGAGGCAGTTAGTTGTTCTAGTCAAAACGATTCCAGCTAATAAGTGTAGAATGAATGGAATCGGATAATCACCGTTTTGAAGCGCGTCATTAAGTGAGAGGGTTGGGGGAACTTTATGAGGAAGGTATGCCTGTCAGTGTCTGCACAGGAAAACTCCTGGTCGTTCAAATAGGGGAAACAGGCAATTTCACACAAACAATTGGTCAAAACAAGTTTCAGAGGACTGAGAGCACAGAAGGGAGAAGAAAGAGCACAGAGCAGCGGGAAGGAGAGGGCATTAAACCCGGGGATCAGAGGCTCTGGAGATCAGCCTCCTCAGCAGCTGGAACCTCCGCCACCGCGGGAGCTGAAAGAGGAGGAGCATCCTTGGCTTCTACTGCCTTCCAGTCTCTTGTCACTTACTGCTTCCCGCAGGCAGAGGCCAACCGGTACCCTGCTAGCAAGGGTGCCCCGCAGGACAGGATGCACTGCAGAGCAGAGGGGTGCGATGTGCAATGTGAGCTGCGAGCAGCCAGGGTCAGGGACCCCACCCTCACCTCCAGCAGCTCGGGGTCGCTGAAAGTCTGGCGATTAAAGTGATGCCAAGAAAGAACTATTGAGAGTTATTCCCCCGACTTAAACAAAACAACAAAACAAAAAACCCTGAATGCAATCAAGCCTTAGGAGCTGAATTCCAGTTTACAGGATACACAGCAAATAAAGGAAGCCATCTGGGGCAACACAATCAAGATGTGGGACCTTCTGTAGAAAACTGATCCAGATTCTTTAAAAAGTGGAATGGGGGATGAAAGAAAAATGAAGGTTACCGGTCTAGATAATAAATTTTAAAAAAGAAATAGGGATAATCAATTACAATGAGCGACCTTATTTGGGTACTTGTTTGAGCGCCTACTGCCCAAAAATTGGCACTTTTTAGACAACCGGGGACATTTGAAAATTGACTTAGTATTATGTGATGTTAAATAATAATTTATAGTTTTGCAAAGTGTGAATAATGGCATTGTGGTTATCTAAATAAATGTCCTTTTTAATATTCACACTGAAGAATGTAAGGGCGAAATGATATCCAGCACTTGTTTTAAAATACTTAAGCAAAAAAGGGGCAGCTGCGTAGATGAAACAAACGTGGCAGAAAATAAATGATTATTGAAAGAAACTGATTTGGGGTTCATTATATTTCTATTTTTGTGGAGGTTTGGTAATTTTTATAATACATATTTAAAGAATTGAATGTAGACTATTCTAAGTTCAACTGATAGGAAGAAAAGTCAAAGCACACTGTCTTGAGGGAGACAAATACTGTTTGGGAGGTTTTGAGGTGGAAGCACCTGGAGTTTTTACTTGTGCTGTAGTAGAGAGAGGAGGGGCTGATGAGGCAAGGCACGAGGGAACTGGAGACTCAGGTGGAGGGAGCTTTAGACAGGACTGAGACCAAAGAGGAGATGAGAGCAGGTGAAAGAGTAGAAAAATTAATTTGTTGGGGGAAAGACAGTGTAATCACCTCAAAATTCCTTTTTTAAAGATTTCTCTTTTCTCTGTTAAGGAGGTAAGTCTCTGTGTTGAGAAGGAGAGATTCATTGGCAGTGAAGGAACTTAGGGTAGTGAAGGCTTGAAATAGGTGACTTATGTGAAGGGAGAGGGATTAAATAAAGATTAAATAAAACACCATATACATCTAGTTTTTCCCCTAAAAGACTCCCCAGGAAAAAAATTACCTTATACTTGAACCCTTAAAAATCTTCTCATAGTCAAGGATGCCTTCTCGGTTGCTTTATACTGAATGATAAACTACTATTTAGAGAAGACACATTATCCTGAAGTGGCCTCAATCTATGCTAGTTTGGTATTCTTATAGGAGACTCCTGAAAGAATCAATTAAAAAGAAGGCAAAGGTGTAAAACGATTCCTGGGGATATGACTGCATCATTGTAAGCCTTTTGAAGGCTTTAAAAAATTTAAAAAATTAGAGTATGTGGTTACGTGTAAAGATCTCCAATGAAAACATTACCTAATGTATGAGAATACTTCTGATTTGCTACAAAATTTTCAGAGACAACGTCACTGGTTTTAGATATTGCTGTATTGTAGCTACAATTGAAAATCAAGGATACTGGAAAACTATGTCAGGTGATTCAAAAAGTGATTCTAGTGGTGATAATTATATTGATAATGCCAATGCAGGATAAAGAGTTGGAATAAAATTATTTTTTGTGAAAGTAGAATAAAGCAATAATTTAAAATTAACATGTTAGGGGTGAATATTCAATTTAAAACATTATCAAAGGTAATACAGACATATAACTTTTAAATTTACATGTCTAAACTTTTGCCTTTTTAATTCAGCTAAAAACCCTTTTCCTAGGTTTTCTCATTAGGGAAATCAGAGATTGTTCTATATTTGGATTAGTCCTAAATTGAAACTATATAATTTTTAAAGGACTCATCTATGTTTGTATATAATCTCATATGAAACTGTATATAACTATGCACTTTACATAAACCTATAGAGTTGTAAGATTTCCACTCTTGTATGACTATAAGGTAAAATCATTCATTTTTAATGACAACAACCCAGAGTTATATTATTTTCTCCAGTCATTGGAAACTAGCAATTCCCATAAAATTAAGTCAAGGGCTTTTGATGCTGTATATAAATAACCTAACAAGCTATAAAAGTTTTAAAGAGTCCTAGAAAGGTGTCAACACACAAAATTTCAAGTATCTTGCTTAAAACAGATTGAATAAAACCAAGACTGGAATCTTTCTCTCCATCATGACTGGGAAATTATATCATCAAAGTAGAAATTGTTGTAACTTAACTTTTGGTGCCTTTTGGACTTTGGATGGAATTTTCTAGAGGACAAAATTCGTGTACTCTGTAATCTAAACTTTTTGATGATTGTGTATGCTGCAACTTGATGTTATTTCCCTTTACATCTACTAAATTGCTGCATAAGATCTTGTAGTTTAAAGTTACACAAATTCATTTTAAAATTTAGATATTATGTTACTTTTACCACAAAGCAAACAACCAAACTCTCCATTCTTTTTTTTCCACGCCAGTATTTTCTATTCCCCAAGGAACATATTAGAATTCGTTTTTTAAAAATCTTTTCATTTGATATATCATAAAATCAGAGGGCAGCCAGTAAGACGTTCATCCCCTTCACTCCTCCACTTACACTCCCACCAAAATAAATGACCAAAAACCTTTCCACTAATGTACAGAGCCTGGGAAGAATTCCGGCATGTATTTTGAACAGTTCTTTCCCCCCAAGTTTTTAAGTTACTATTCCAGTTTTACAGATGAGGAAATTAAAGATCAGAAAAAATAAATTACTTGCTTGAAGTTAGGAAGTAAAAGAAGCAAAATTGGCACAGAGACTTTTCTAGGTCTAAAACCCATATTCTCTCTAGCACAATATGCTACTCAAACCCCATTTTCATGATACATACCCATTATAAAACATGAGCTTTCTTCCATGTGTGTTTGTGTGTGTTTATATATACTCAGGCAATCCTTGATTTGCAAGATAGCATGGGGCCATAAAAATGATTGTGCAAGTTGAAACCGTGCAAGCCAATATTAACAAACAATGGGAAAAAAATCACAATTGTTCCATGACCTTTAAACGTGTGTTAAAACATTACTCTCTGTCAACTATAAATATATAGAAAAATGAAAAATATTGTTAAGCTAATTTATTACACTGTAATTTAAAACATTAAAATTGAGTATTAACGATTTGACTTATTTTAAAAATTTTATCAAGAGTAATGTAAATGGTCCTTGCCTTTTTCTTATCACAGAACTTAAAATACTGAGCAAATGTCTTTTCTATGCTTCAGCAAATTGTTATACTCCTTTCTAAGTTTGGATCAGTTCCAGCATTTTATCATTTGTGTTTTCAATGTCATGAAACATCTCTGAGAGTTCCTTTAATGTGAAGTTTTTCAGCAGCATCATTTCCTATGTGACATAATTTCACCACAACCATTTTTCTTATTTGTCAGTTAAGTTCACCTTCACTAAGTTCCCTTTGTTGCATCTCTAGAGTCTCTCAAACAGAGCAGGTGTCAACATTCCCATGATCAGCTCTTTTACAGCACAAATTCACTTCCAGCGTTCACTTTCTGCACTTTCATCTGTCAGCCAATTTCCTCTTTGGATTACCTACTTTTGTTAAATATCATGTAGGCTTATCACTGGGAGGTGAGGCAAGACAACCGCATATTTTGCTGTCAACAGGTGAACTAAATAGCAGATGTACAGTGACCAGTCACCAAAAAACTTTGAAAGAATGATGCAATTAGTCACTAATGATGATGTGCATCTGCTATTTATATAGCTCATGAAGAGCTAGCAGTGAAGTTTGTACTTTACACAATTGTTCACAATATATCATGACTACAGTGTTGTTGTGGGAGACTGGTGTTATTTAACTAGAACACAGTAACTGAAATTTATACATTCAGAATTGTACAAAGCAAAGACTATCTATTTTGCCCATAATGGAGATTATGCATATAGAACTGTAAGCTTTTAAATTTTTATGTAGTACAAAATAAACATTTCCTTGAACCTTTAACATGTTAATAAATAATGTAATGCCTAAATTCCAATCTCATTTAAAATCATATTATCTCTAAAGGAAGACCATTTAAAATTTTTTACTTGGTTTCCCATCCTTTACCTTGATGGTACAAAATTTATACTGGAATTTTTATGAATCGTATTTGATGTAGTTTAGTGATGTCCTTGTTGGTCTATCAACATTAACGTTTAAAAATAAAGATGCTAAAGAGTATACATAGTCCTCCAATGAGTTGTGGACAAGAGTCTGACTAAATCTTTGCTTGCTGTGGTAATCTTGTTTCAGGAGCCACATTGCTATTCAGTAGGACTCTTATTAAATTCAAAATTATGCATTTAAAAATTATCGAATGTTCCTGCTTTCTTGCAGTCACTGTGTTCTCATAATCCAGTCAGAGTACACATCTGGCTGTAAACTTTAAAAAAGTCAAAGTACCTGTAATTTTTATAAGAAGAAACTAATTTTATATTGTGTATTTTAATATGTCTGTTATTAATTTATAAAAAAACATACTTTGGCTAGTTTTATGATGCTGGTATCATGTATCAATGTGAAATAATTAAAATCAAATATGTGGACATGCATAAGAAAATTATTTTTAAGTATTTATGTTATTCTGGAAAATTAAATATTCAATTATAAGTCTGCATTTACTTCTATTTATAGATTCAAAAGGCAAGTGAGGTCTGGATCCTTAGAGGTCATTTCAATACCTGCCTTTCTATACTCAAGCATGTTAAATGCCAAGCACTTAGCTGAGGCCTCACAAAAATTAGCCAGGTATGTCATATTAGAAAATAGTAGCCTTAAATAACTAACTTCATCTGATAAATTCTTGGAATCAGCTCATATTAGAAAGTATTTCAGACACAGTGGTGTTCTGGAGCTGGCTCCTACTGGCTTGCAAGACCCAACTATGTGCATCACTTCCCAACTCTGTGTTCAATAACATCGAGTTGATAGCATGAGCCACAGTAGGAATATTTACACTGTGGAAATGGGCAAAAGCTACAAAGCAGGATGTCCATTCCTCCACCCCCAAGTCAGTTGTTAAACATTTACCAGCGCACCACTGATGGTCTATGTTCACGTGTATAGACAATAATTAGCAAAGGCATAATGAGGAAGGGGAGAGCCTGGGATTATAAATCATTACAGCTGGATTCTAGTTCCAGCTGTTCTGTTTGCTGGTCATTGTAGGCAGGTAATTTCACCTTTTTTTTCCTTAGCTTTCCTAACTTTCTAGTGTGCATAATGACACCTACATTGCATAATTGGAAGAGTCATTATGAGAATAAAATATATTTATGAAAGAATCTTTAAAAATTAAAAGCTCTATACACATACAAAGTATTATAATTTGGGGTATTAGGGTGGTAGATATTACAGGAAATGTAATAATTTGGTTCCTCAAAACTTAATAAAGAAAAAGACATGCCAGAAATCAGAAAAAGGTCTTATCCCAGGAAACCAATTAGCCTTCTTTTGTTTTAAAATTATAAATGGTGTGTCAGAATCTAGGAATCTTTTAAGCGTTTGTTTTGCTTTTAATTAGTGGTCCACATTATGCCCGGTTTTTAGAGTCACAAAGCTTGGAGTCATCCTGGATCTTTGTTTTTCCTTCAGCCTTTTATATCTCTGTCATTGTTTCTTTTTTAAAATCTCTCTACACATTGTCCCTCTCATCCTCCTTCCACTGGCTTGGATTTAGTTCAGGCCTTCACCATTACGGAGTCCCTAATCCTAGCCTAACCTAGCCTCTCTTACAATTCATTCTTCATGCCGTACCCAGAAGAATATTTTCTCATATGAGATCAAGTCCAAAGTTTCCCACATATCATAAAATATCCTTCATGATCTGGTCTTTGCCAACCTTGCAATCATTAACTTCTTTCTGTCAGCTCTCTGTGCCCTAAAACTAAGTGGCATGCTCTTCCACCCTTTCCACAACTTTGAAAACTTACTGTAAGATAGTCAACATTGTTGATATCTTCACATAGCACTTATCTAATTGTTGTAATTTTATTTTTTTTTTTCATATGAGGTTGTGAGACGCAGAAGGGCAAGAATGACCTTGGGTACTGCTTTTTTTGTATTCAGGACCTGGTCTGGTATCTAGCTTAGTATGAGAATAAAGTTTCTTTGGGTGAGTTTATATCCAGGCAACCCTATGAGCAGGGATGAGCTCTTGCCCCATACTACAAGCCTCCCCACCGAGAAAGCAAGCAGGGCTCTCATGCCTCACCCCTCCCTGCCTGCCCACACCTTCGCACCTTCGGCAGTGGCTTCTGTGCTCATATCTGCATTTCCCATTCACCCTGCCCCCAGATTATGCTCAAGAAAATTTGTGCTCAGTCAAAATTATTACAAAGTTCAGCTAGGGGTTTCCTTCACCCTGTGACCCCTCCCCAGTTCCACTGGCTGCCTTCCGTTCCCCAAGGAACTCTGTGAGATAAGGCCAGGAATGAGGTCCCTGGGCTGGAGCTGGGGACCAGGAGTGCCTACAGGGCTCTTCCCACTGCTTCTTCTACTTTTATATTTCTCTTGGCTCCCTAAATCCATTTCAGCTCTAGGTAAGGTTAAATCCTTCTCTTGTGATCTGGATTTTCAGGTTGCTCAGTGGGGATGTGTGTATGGAGGCCAACTTTTCCCCCCTTACACTTTGGGAACTCACAGTTTTTCAGCCATCTCACAGAGTTTGCAGTGGCAAGCCAGTTCTTTCAAAGGGTTTGTGAATTCTTTAGGTTTTCCCGGTATGTTGCTGCAGTGTTTCTTGAAGCAAACGTTCACAATGTGAGTCTCCAGGCACTGTTCTGCCTGGCCAGGCAGGAGCTGCACATTAGTCCTGTCTCCTATCCACCATTTTTTTTCTATAATTCTCTCCTTAATTCTTTTCAGTTATCATTCAAAATTTTTGACTCCCTAGAGTTCAAATTGCCCCAAATTGGCCACAATCAATCAGCTGGAGAGTAGTAATTCATACAATTACTCCATTCCCTAGGATTGGGAGAGCTGGGGCAATGTGTGCTCACATATTTCATCAGAGGCCAAACATAAAGTCAGCTTGTGAAGGGAGTTAACATTGGGTTTCTTCAAGAGGACCATGAAGAGTTCCAGAGGCTTGTGGAGACTACTTTCAAAATAAAAACAAAAAAAGCAACCTTTCCCTTCCAAGTAAACCAAGGGATAAGACTCAGGGGAAATGGTTTAAAGACCCATAAAAAGAAATATTAATATTCTGTAGCAGATGGTTAACCCTAAGAATTGGGGAGAAAACTCGTGGATGATAGAATCAATAAAGAAAGCTGTTAGGAGAGACATTGAAAAAAGAATAAACTTTCTTTATACTTTCATTTGAACAAGACCTAAAATCAGAAAGAATATTAACATTATTATCTAGATCAAAACTTATCTAGATAAAAATGTAAAACAAATGGGTTGTGCTTATCCTGGTTTAGCAATGGTAGACACTGTTCATTGAATAAAGATGGAAAACTTTTTAGTATAAGCATATTCAACTTAATTGAAATTAAGTAAAATTAGTTACTTAATTGTAGCTAGTACTCTGTTAGTAAACTGCCAAAGAGATTTTTAATTACTAAAGTATGCTTATAAATAAAAATTAATAACGACAAATATTAACAGATCTTATTGATTACCTTTAGTTGGCGAATCAAATAAGTATTGGATTTTTGCATTTTGATGCCGTATGCCCAACCCAAGGCCAAGTATTATTTACAGGTCAGAAATTGGGGTGTGTGTGTGTGTGTGTGTATGTATACACACACACACACACACACATATATATAAATATATACCAATTATATCTGTAGATAGATATAATTTAAATTGAAAGTGTTAGTTTCTCCCTCCTTCCTGTAATTTATTCTTCCTCATTGTGTTCCTCCACCTTAATTTATACTCAGAAAATAGAAAATACTCACTGTATTAAAATGCCAAAGGAAGTTTAAAATTGATTATGTATCAGTATTCTTACTAGGTTCACTGTTACAGAGAAAATTATAGTTACCTGAAGCAAACTGAAAAGAAAATCTCAAAAAAAAAGAAATTGTAGTGCCTATATTTATTTCTTGGCTTACAATTTTATTAGATTAAGCAAATGCATTTTGAGCATTTGTCAGACATTACATACACTTATCATTGCTACCCTAAATTTACTCATAATACTTTGTGAGTAACACAGTTCTTAGTGCCTTACTGTATTTGTAAAATTGAATAAATTATATGTAGTTTGTACCCTATAAATCCCTCTACATTGTTAAATAATAATGTTGTGTTTGTAAATAGTAAGTATGGACCTCACTACATAGACAATGTGCACTTATTAGAAGAATTTGCAAAAGAGAGTTGTAGACTAGAGAGAAAGTTAGAGAAAGGCCTAAAGCAAGGTCTTCTCTTTTATTGGAAGAAAAAAAAAGGTCCCTTTTGATTCCTAGTTAGTGGCAATATCATGAAAACACGAGATCCAGGCAATGTACTCATCCCAATTTGAAACACCACAGTTCTATTCTGTGTCCTCATAGTGTGCCTGAGGACTGTGATAAGATAATAATGTGTATTTCTATGATTTTCTACCTCTCCATTGTATACAAAAAGTCATTTTCCATTTATTACAGTGCACTGGGCATAGGGCCAATTATTTAAATGTACTGCAAGTAGGGTTGCCAGATAAAATACAGGACACCTAATTAACTTTGAATTTCAGTTAAACAATGACTCTTTTTTCATGTATGTCTCATTTGTTTTGTTGTTGTAGTAGTTGTTACTAAATCTGCCAAGCCTAGTTGGAGGTGATGAAGGGGCAGGGAGTAGAAAGATACTTCCCATAAAAATGCTTTAACTGAAAAGAATACCCACACACAGAGAAGAAAGGATCAGCACAAGAACTCCAGCAACTCAAATGACCAGAGTGTCTTCTGTCCTGCAAATGACCACACTAGTTCTCTAGCAAAGGCTCTTAATCAGGCTGAAATGGCTGAAATGACAGAAATAAAATTCAGGGTATGGATAGAAATGAAGATCTTCAAGATTCAGGAGAATGTTAATACTTAATCCAATGAATCTAAGAATCAAAATATAACAATACAGGAGCTGACAGATAAAATAGCCAGTATAAAAAATAATCTAACTGACCTGATAGAGCTGAAAAACACACTACAAGAATATCCTAATGCACTTGTAAGTATTAACAGTAGAATAGACAAAGCTGAGGAAAGAATCTCAGAGCTTGAAGACTGGCTTCCTGAAATAAGATAGTCAAAAATAAACAAGAAGAGTGAAAAAAGAATAAACAAAACCTCCAAGAAATATGAGATTACATAAACAGGCCAAATCTATGAATCGCTAGCATCACCAAATACGACAAGGAGAAAGCCAACAACTTGGAAAATTTATTTCAGTATTTTGTCCATGAAAGCTTCTCCACCCTCGCTAGACAGGACAACATTCAAACTCAGGAAATGCAGAGAACCCCTGCAAGATATTAGAAGATCATCCTCAAGACACATAATTATCAGATTTATGGAAGTCAAAATGAAAGAAAGAATGTTAAAGGCAGCCAGAGAGAAAAGGCAGGTAACCTGTAAAGGGAACCCCATCAGGCTAACAGTAGACCTCTCAGTTGAAATCCTGCAAGCCAGAAGAGATTGGAGGCCTATATTCAACATTCTAAAAGAAAAAAAATCTTCAACCAAGAATTTCATATCCAACCAAACTAAGCTTCCTAAGCAAAGGAGAAATAAGATCGTTTTCGGACAAGCAAATGCTGAGAGAATTCATTACCACCAAACCTGCCTTACAAAACCTCCTGAAAGGAGCACTAACTATGGAAAGGAAGGACTGTTACCAGCCAATGCAAAAACACATTTAAGTACACAGACCAGTGACATTATAAAGCAACCATACAAACAGGTTTGCATAATAACCAGCTAACAACACAATGACAGGATCAAATGCACACATATTAATACTAATCTTGAATGTAAATAGGCTAAATCCCTCACTTAAAAGGCAGAGTGGCAAGCTGGATAAAAAAGCAAGTCTTCAAGAGATTGGTATGCTGTCTTCAAGAGATCCATCTCACATGCAGTGACTCTTATAAGCTCAAAATAAAGGGATGGAGAAAAATCTACCAACAAATGGAAATCAGAAAAAAGGCAGGGATTGCAATCCTAATTTCAGACCAAACAGACTGTAAACCAACATCAAAAAAGACAACGAAGGGATTACATAATGGTAAGGGGTTCAAGTCAACAAGAAGAGCTAACTATCCTAAATATATATGCACCCAACTCAGGAGCACCCAGATTCATAAAGCAAGCTCTCAGAGACCTACAAAGAGACATAGACTGCCACACATAATAGTGGGAGACTTTAATACCCCACTGACAGTATTACACAGATCATCAAGGTAGAAAATTAACAAAAGATATTTAGGACCTAAACTCAACACTCAACCAAATGAACCTAATATACACCTACTGAACTCTCTACCCCAAAACAACAGGATATACATTCTTCTCATAACCACATGGCACATACTCTAAAATTGACCACAAAATTGGACATAAAACAATCCTCAGCAAATGCAAAACAAAACCTCAAAATCATACCAACCATGCTTTCAGACCACAGTATAATAAAAATAGAAATGAAGACAGAAAATTGCTCAAAACCATACAATTACATGGAAATTAAACAACCTGCTCCTGAATGACTTTTGGGTATATAATGAAATTAAGGCAGAAATTAAGAAGTTCTTTGAAACTAATGAGGACAAAGGTAAAACACCAGAATTTCTGGGACACAGCTAAGGCAGTGTTAAGAGGGAAATTTATAACATTATATACCCACATCGAAAAGCTAGAAAGATCTCAAGTTAACAATCTAACATCACAGCTAAAAAAAAAAAAAAACTAGAGAAGCAAGAGCAAACCAGCTTCCAAGCTAGCATAATACAAGAAGTAACCAAAATCAGAGCTGAACTGAAGGAGACTGAGACACGAAAAACCATTCAAAAGATCAATGAATCCAGGAGTTGGTTCTTCAAAGAAATTAATAAGACATATGGACCACTAGCTTAATTGTAATAATGAAGAAAAGAGAAAAGATTCAAATAAACACAATTAGAAATGACAAAGGAGACATTACCACTGACTCTACAGAAATACAAATAACCATAAGAGGCTGCTATGAACACCTCTATGCACACAAACTAGAAAATCTAGAAGAAGTGGATAAATTCTTGGACACATACACCCTCCCAAGACTGAACCAGGAAGAAAGTGAATCCCTGAATAGACCAACAACAAATTCCAAAATTGAATCAGTAACAAATAGCCTACTGAACCAAAAAAGCCCAGGACCAGACAGATTCACAGCCAAATTCTATTAGATGTGCAAAGAAGACCTGGTACCATTCCTAAAGAAACTATTCCAAAAAATTGAAAAGGAGGGACTCCTCCCTAAGTCATTCTGTGAGGCTAGCATCATCCTGATACCAAAACCTGGCAGAGACACAACAACAACAACAAAAACTTCAGGCCAATATCCTCAATGAACATCAATGCAAAAATCCTCGATAAAAAACCAGCAAATCAAATCCAGCAGCACATCGAAAAGCTAATTCACCACAGTCAAGTAAGCTTTATCCCTGGTATGCAAGATTGGTTCAATATACACAAATCAATAAATGTGATTCATCACATAAACAAAACTAAAGACAAAAACCACATGATAGGCTTTCAATGGTACTGGTACAAAAACAGACACATAAACCAATGGAACAAAATAGAGCTCAGAAATAATGCCACACATCTACAGCCATCTGACCTTCAACAAAGCTGACTAACTAGCAATGGGGGAAAAGACTTCCTATTCAATAAATGGTGCCGGGATAACTGGCTGGCCGCATGCAGAAGATTGAAACTGGACACCTTCCTTACACCATATACAAAAATCAACTCAAGTTGGATTAAAGCCTTAAATGTAAAACCTGAAACTATAAAAACCCTGGACGATAACCTAGGAAATACCATTCTGGACACAGGAACTGATAAAGATCATATGATGAAGATTCCAAAAGGAATTGCAATAAAAACAAAAGTTGACAAACAGATCTAATTAAACTAAAGAGCTTCTATATAGCAAAAGAAACTATCAACAGAGTAAACAGACAACCTACAAAATGGGAGAAAATATTTTTTAAAAACCAGTATTTAATAAAAGTCTAATATCTAGGATCTGTAAAGAACTCAAAGTTACAAGCAAAAAACAAACAACCCCATTAAAAACTGGATAAAGGACACAAACAGACGCTTTTTTAAAAGAAGACGTACATGCAACCAAGAAGCATATGAAAAAAAATGCTCAGTATCACTAAGCATTAGAAAAATGCAAACTAAACCCAAACCACAGTGAGATACCATCTCACACCAGTCAGAATGGCTATCATTAAAAAGTCAAAAAATAAGGTTGGGCACGGTGGCTCATGCCTGTAATCCCAGCACTTTGGGAGGCTGAGGTGGGCAGATCACCCGAGGTCAGGAGTTCGAGACCAGCCTGGCCAACATAGTGAAACCCCATCTCTACTAAAAAAAATACAGACATTAGCTGGATGTGGTGGCGCGTGCCTGTAATTCCAGCTACATGGGAGGCCAAGGCCCTAGAATTGCTTGAACCTAGGAGGCAGAGGTTGCAGTGGGCCAAGATCGCACCATTGCACTCCAGCCTGGGCAACAAGAGCAGAACTCCGTATCAAAAAAAAAAAAAAAAGGCAAAAAATAAAAGATGCTTGTGAGGTTGCAGAGAAAACAGAACACTTATACAGTGCTGGCAGAGTGTAAATTAGTTCAACCATCATGGAAAGCAGTGTGGCAATTCCTCAAATAACTAAAAACAGAACTATCATTTGACCCAACAATGCCATTACTGGGTATATACCCAAAGGAATACAAATCGTTCTACCATAAAGACACATACACACATATGTTCCTCTATTCACAATAGCAAAGACACAGAATCAACCTAAATGCCCATCAGCAATAGACTGGATAAGGAAAATGTGGTACACATACACCATGGAATACTACACAGCCTTAAAAAAGAACGAGATCATGTCCTTTGCAGGCACATGGATGCAGCTGGAGGCCATGATTGTTAGTAAACTAACACAGGAACAGAAATCCAAACACTGCATGTTCTCACCTATAAGTAGGAGCTAAATGATGAGAACGCATGGACACATAGGAGTGAACAACAGATACTGGGGCTTACTTGAGGGAGGATGGTAGGAGGAAGGAAAGGATCAGGAAAAATAACTATCTGGTACTATACTTAGTACCTGGGTAGCAAAATAAGCTGTACACCAAACCCCTGTGACACAAATTTACCTGTATAACAAACCTACACATGTACCCCTGAGCCTAAAATAAAAGTTTAAAAAAAAAAATACTTTAACTGAATTATTACTTAAGGTCATGCCCTTGACTTTTATTAAAGGATGATATACTAGTACTGTATAACACTTTTGCACTTTCTTCAAAACTGTTATTTAAAGTTTTCTTATTCTCTTTTATGTGAAAATACATGCAAAAATTCTCTTTTAGAATTTGATGCCGGGAAAAGATATTTCTCAAAAAACTATCATGATTTAGTTGGTTTTGTGTGGGGTTTTTTCCCCTTTGACTAACAAGAAATTCAAAACTCATTTCATATGATATATAGCATCCATATAATCTTATATTAAAAGCAGAATTTCTTCAGTCCTCATTTTATATTTAATCTCTGGCTTTTTCTCATATATTATTATTAAAGGATTATTGTGTTTTCACTTTAAATTACCCTAAACCTTTACTATAGTTTTGTTATAAAAATCAAATAAAATAAATGTTTTAAACTATTTGTATATTATCTACAATGTTTTTTTGGCTGTAATGATAATCTGACTATAAAGATGTCCCTGGAATCCCACAGATGGAAATCTGCTTTCAATCATTTTAATAACATAAGAGTATTAAAATTGGCATTGTCTAATACATCTTAAGAATCTTATCTTCTCCCAATATAAAGTTACCTTCTCTACATAAAAAGGGTGGGTGGTGTCAAAGAGAATACAATAAGGAAATAATATGATTGAGAAATTGCTATGATAATAATTTCATCTTTATGAATTTATTATTTCTAGATGTTACATTTTTTATTTTCATTCAGAAAATAAGAAGATAATTAAGTGTAAGAAGAAACTCCATAATACCTGGAACCTCAGATAACCTTGATATCTAATGGCATGTTTCAGAAATTGTAGTAATGAAAATACATAATTATCTAGCAGATAAGTAAACAATGAATAAACTAGTAGACTTGAAAGTACTAAATGACTTCTTACATCAAGACAAGATAGAACATTGATTTATATTGCTTTTACCCTATTACAATTTAATTTAAAAATACTAAAGGCAAGGAAGCTTTATTTTTAAATTTAAGAACCATACTTTATTGACTTCGATAGTAAGACCATCACATAATCTCAACAAACAGTTAAAAGTTCAAAAGCTTGCTATTGTCATGGAGAAGTTTGGGGTGAATTGGTATATGCTGTTATCCATTTTATTAAGACACCTAAAGAAATAGAAAACACAAATTTAAACAAGCCTGGATCTGACAGTGCCACAATGTCTTCTTGTCTTTTAATAAATGCATTTAAAACTATAAACTTATCCCTATGTGCCATTTGAACTGATTATTAAACATCTTGATATATATGTATTCTTATAGTCATTTAGTTCTAAAGATTTCATAGTTTCTCTCATCATTGCCTTCTTAACACACAGATTATTTGGGAGTTTTTTTTCCCCAAATATATTGGTTTTCTCCATCTTTTATTGTTAATTTCTAAGTTACTTGCATAGTGGTTATAGAACTTTACCCGTGTGATAAAATTTTGAGAATTGTTGTGAATCCTTGTGTTCCATATGACTTTGGAAAGAACGTATAGTTTCTGTACACTCCCTTTTAAATATGTTATATTCATTTGTTTTTAAAAGTGTTGGTTTTGTACTTTAAAAATATCTTTTAGAAGTATTCCTATCTATTGGGTGCAAGATTCTCTTATATCAGGCTTTTTAATTTGGTTGTTGAAATCTTTTCACTCCTTACTAATTTCTATATGCTTGATCCATCAGTTTCTTACAGGGGCCCCTTAAAATCTATTTTTCTTCTTGATGTTGTTCTGTAAGGTATTACTTATTTTGAGCAATAATAAGTGATATTTATTTGTTATCCTTTAATCAAATATTGTGAAATTCTTCATTTCACACTGTTGCCTTATTCTTGAGTGCCAAGATCTCACACATTCGCCTCAGTATGAACTGTATCAAATACAAATTTATAAAGAGAATATGAAAGATGAACTATTTCTGTGTGTCCATTTCATTCTCACCTTTGAGAAGAAAATAAGATATTGTATGTATGTTACAAAGATTTTAAATTTGACTTTAATTTTGAACTTTGGAAATTAAATCTGCCAAAGCATAGTCCCGGATAATACGAAGAATTACAACTAAGTCCAGGAACAGTATTTCTTGAAAAGATAGCAACATTCCTTGAAAAGGTGCTTACTTGGACTTCTTATCCTACCATTGAAGACTAGAACAAAATACCTAAATGATTGGGACCATAAGCTAGGATAAATACTAAAAGAGCCTGTCCAACATTCTGCTGAATGTCAAGAGAAAGCTGAGATGATTCCAAGGGAATGATGCTGCGGTGGTCAGAAAGAGGCATTTGAACCCTGACTGAGATACAGTGAGAGTGAAATATGCTAGAAGAAAAAAGGAGGAAGAGAGTTAAAGACAGCCTTAAAAGTCCAACCCAATTACCATGGTCCTTAAAGAAATGATTCTTGATTAAGAGTGGGTGGCCAGCACAAAGTATTTCTAGAAAATATTTCTAATGTAGCCAAAAGAGATGCCCCTAACTTCTGTCCTCACCCCTGCTGCTTGCAAATGTGGATGTTTGGAGGATCCCATTTACCATCCATGGCCTTTGGTCTGAGATACATGAGGAAGGGGAGATTTGGAGAACCCCAGACACATAATCTGGAGTAGAGCAGAGCAAATAGTGCTTCATTGGTTGGTTTGGACATTTGTTTTATAGCATTTATGCTGATTTTGCTTTATTAAAATCACTCTTCTTCAAACCTACATGAAGACAAATGATGATGTATAATAGATAAGTTTGTAGAAACCAGATTCTCCTGAAATCTTTTTTCATAAAACTACTTTTGATGCGAATAGAAGCTTTGCAAACATTAGAGACATAAGTAAAATTATCTCTATTGCCAAAATTTATCTCTCAAGTGTTGAGATAAGAAAGCCACGAACACCTGCATTATTTATTATTGACTATATGAAGTAAATAGCAATGTAGAAATATTACTACTAATAATTAGCAATTAATAGAAATAGTCAATGTGGCTCCACTCTTGGATAGAGGAGAAAGAGATACCCTCTACTAAAATAGGTGTGTAAAAATGTCTCAGGGTTAATTGTGTACTCTTGCATAGACCTTTCACCCTGTAGTAGGTTTGTGACAATTGTGAACAAATTTACCAAGATAAATCTGGGCAGGCATTCCCATGGGAACACATCTCCTGTGTTTCCTTTTTTAAAAAATAGCCTTGGCTTACATTTTTAGACACTGTGTTCATTTTAATGGTAACTCAGGTAATGAATTATGAGAAAATTTATATAAGCTGACAGATTTTTGTTGTGCTGATATTAGTCTTCTTTATATAAACCCAGATAAAATGTATAATTTCTTAGAAAACAGTTTACCAAAATTAATGCCAGTAGAGACAGAAAGCTTAAACTAACCAATTTTCATAGAAGAAATAGAGAAAGTTATCAAGAAAAAACAAATGATCACAAAGAGACAACAGACCCAGATGACTGCACAGGGAAATTCAACCCAACTTTTAGAGACCAAATAGTCCCAATATTTTTAAATTGTTTCAAAGCATGGCAAATAAAGAAAATTTTTAAATTATTTTAATGATACCAGCACCTGATCCTGGTAATGGTAGCACAAAAATAAAATTATAGAGCAATATCATTTATGGCAATTGATGCAAAAATCTAAAATACAATTTAGAAATAGATTCCCAAGCAACATTCAAAAAAAACACCACACTATGACTTGATATTTATACAAAGAATGCAAGAACCTGTTAGCATTCTGTTAGGAAACCTACTACTAGAGTGCACAATACTAATAGGACTAAGAAGAAAAATCACACAGTTACCTCCACAGATGCTTAAAAAGCCTTTGAAAAAATTCAACTTATGTCCTATTAAAAAAAAGAAAATTGCAATGAATTGTTTCTTAACATGTGGAAATAAACACTCTCATACACTTCTTGTGGGAATAAAAAATGACACAATTCCATGTACCTACAAGACATCCCAGCCATTCCACTCCTAGTTATTCAAGAGACTTGAATAACTCTGTATTAGGCCTTTTTTGCATTACTATAAGGGAATATCTGAGCCTGGGTAATTTATAAAGAAAAGAGGTTTAATTGGCTCATGGTTCTGCAGGCTGTATAAAGGTGGCACCAACATCTGCTCAGTTCCTGATGAGGGCCTCAGAAGGTTCACAATCATGGTGAAGGGGAGCCAGCATGTCACATGGTGAGAGCAAGAGCAAGAGAGTGAGAATGGGGAGGTCCCAGACTCTTAAACAACCATAACTCACATGAACTAACTGAGAACTCACTTATCACAAAGGGGATAGTGCTAAACCATTCATCAGGGATCTGCCACCATGATCCAGTCACCACCCACTAGGCCCCACCTCCAACACTGGAATCACATTTCAACATGAGATATGGAGGGTACACACAACCATATCAGCATCTTTATTTATAACAGCCAAAAACTAAAAACAATCCAAATGTCTATTAAGAGATGGATGTATAAACAGTTTTGTATCTGTGTGGTGGAATACTACTGAACAATAAAAAGGAGCAAACGGTCGATGCACGCAAACACGTGTATAGATCTCAGAATCATTATGCTGACTGAAAGAAGCCAGACCAAAAAAGAGTACATGCTATATAGTTTCATCTATACATAATTCTACAAATGGCAATCTAATCAATAATGACAGCAAACAAATCTGTGATTGCTTAGGGACAGGGGGCAAGGAAAATTTGGGGGTGATTAATATGTTCATTATTTTTGTGGTGTTTCTTGGGTGTATATATGTCAAAAGTCATCAAATTGCATGTCACTCAATATGTCACATTGCAACTAAATATTTTCCCGAAACTTAGGGTTAATCCTGTCACTCTGCTGTTTAAAATAATCTGATGGTTCTATCTGAAGAATAAAGTTTAATTATCTGCCATGACATTCAAGCTCCTTAATAAACTGGCCCCAATGTACTATTCCAGAATCATTTTCTGACATTTACTTTCATGCACTCTACATCTAACTAAAATGGACTAGTTTCCATTCTCCGGATACCTCATGCTATGACCATGATAGCCAGAATGTCTATTCCCTGTGCCTTTGTCACACAGTTCTAATGTCACTTCTTTGATGAAGCTTTCATTTAGGAAGAATGAGTAACAACATACTTTATGCTCCCATAGCATTTTGTCTATGCTGCTATTATATAATTTCTCATATATTATAGATATTTGGTTATATGTCTATTTCCCTAACTACATTATTAGCTATTTGAAAGCAGGAGCCACGTGTTTGTCAGTCAAAATTTTTGCACACTGCCTAGGACACAGAAGATGCTCAATAAATGTTTGTTAAGACTTCTAGTAAGAAGTGACTAAAAGCACATGAGCCTTCCACTCTGAATTCTTATTAATATATTCATTAAAATAGATAACTAGGTACCCCCAAAACAACATTCCAAATTGAGAATAAGAATTAAACATATATCAGAAACTTGGAGTTTTACATATTTTCACATCAATGGGTCAGGTTAACGACCTGTTAATTCACTTTCTGAGCTAAAACACCAAGACTAGAAGCAAGAGTAGGACTTGGCTGATTTAATGATAGCTGCAAACAAGGAAGGTGAGGAGCAGAGGCAAGCAGAAAGTAAAGCAGGGTCTCAATGTAAAAGGCAAAAATGTCCTCATGAAAGCTTCTTAGGGAAAAGCTTTTTCTTGATGCTTGGTTTCACCTCTGTGTGCCAATTACATTAGATCTAGTGGTATTTTAAAAAGCCTTGTAACTCGTCTTCAATGAGAAGAACCATATGTGACGGCATTGTTGTACTTACCACTAGAGAGGAAGTCTAGTGGAAAGCTTCATCTTTCCTTCCTCCAGTTTCTTGTCAATGCCTTTCATTGGCTGACCCCACAGAAACCATTAATACCATCCATAAAGGCCACCTGCATGGGTCACAGAGCAAAGTGGAAGAGGCTAGAGACTACATCTAGTGGGGCAAACAGAAAATATTTAGCATATTTCACCCACTTTGTTAGCGTATATTCTTGTTCATATATCTTGCCTTGGTAAAAAATGTATTCACACAAAATCCCCAGTAACATATCATTATGAGGTGATGCCGAGTCAGTTATACTCTTACCTGAAACCTAAAATCTTAGCTACCACCTGTGCTTCCACATAAGTAGCAAAGGATAAAAAGGAAGCCAAAGGAAACAGATCATGAGACCCATTCTGAGGTTTGTGATGAGTCCTGGGTTGATTTTCAAACTTCCTTCTTTGATAATTCTTTTATGATCCTCTTACCTTCTCCTGATACTTGAATGGAAGGAGTTGTATGAAAATTGGTGTGACTCAACTTTTCTTCCTGTAGAATTTGGGTCCTTAGTGGATGTATCTTCCATTGATCAATACAGTTGAGTAACGACTTACTAAGAAGTGCTAGGTTTTAGATATAGTTCTCTATTGCCCCCATTTTGTAATAGAAACCTATTTTCTCCTTGGTAATCAAGATCAATCACACTGTATACTAACCTTCTTTCCTGCCTACTGGTTAAGCAGTACAGACTGTTAAGAAAGAGCCTCAGATTCTAATTTAATCGAACTATGATTGTTCCCTCCTCAAAGCATTCCTCGCTGGGGCACTAGGACGTTCAAACCCATTGAACTGAAAGTCTTGAGGATAAGAACAAAAACTGTGTTCAGGAGAGGATTTGTTGTAATGAGAGTGGCCACTTCCCCCTCACCCTTGTTTCTCACATTGGTTACCAGATTAAGACATAGCAAATCCAGTAGATCAGCACCCCAATCTCCCAGATATTATTTTCATGAGGAGCTACAACTGAGTCTTCCAAAAGCCATTCCATCATTCTAACAAGGCAACTTCTTTTGGGTGATGTGGCACATAGTCAGACTAGTGAATCCACGGGGGTGACATCATTATTGCACTTCCTTCTCATAATATATATTTCTTGTTGGAAGCCATATTGTGTGGGCTACCGTGGCAATGGATGAGATATTCTGTAAGTTCATAAATGGTAGCTCTGGCAGAAAGGGAATAGACAAATCCACAACCAGAATGTGTATTTCTCCTTGTGAGGACAAATAGCTGCTTTTTCCATCATGAAAGCATTCCAGATCCTCAAAATACTGCTAGACATCTGCCTGATCCCCATAAAAGATAATTCCAGCAAGAGTTCCACATTGGCCTCTGCTGTTGACAGGTTGAGGATTCAGTTACACTGGTAGCTAGATCACCCTCATGAATTAAAGCCCATTTTATTAAATGCATGCATGGCCTCAACCCCTGCCTCCATGACCACTTTGTATATGGGGCCTTTGAGCTTGCATTGTTGGCCAGAAAAAGAGGCTGACGTGGATATTCTTGTCCATCTGGATTTTGAGAACCTGCTCTGCAGTGGATACCTGTAGGGGGGCTTTATGTGGAACATACATATCTTCACACTCTGTGCCCACTCCAAGAAACCCATCCACAAACCTCTCTTACAACCTGCCTTGCCATCAGCGTGTCATTCTTGTTCTTTCTACATCCCGGGTCAGCCAGCCTATCTGCTAGTCCACATATTAGTGAAGATCTATATTAAGGCTATCTTTCTTTACACATGAGTGGACAACCAGGAGTTCTGCCCACTGGAATGATTTCAGCTCACCCCTGCTTTTCCAGGACTTCCCTGAGTGGGGCTGTAATGTAGCAACTGTCCACTTCTCACTGCTACAAATATAGCAAGACAGTTCCATCCACAAACCAGGTGGTACTTTTTCCTTCATTGTTAACTGGTCATAGAGGCCTCTTCATCAGGCCATGGATGCAGAGTGAGAGAGAAATAATAAGGAACCGTGTGAATCTGAGCCACCAGCATATGCAGTTTTGTTATGCTTCCTAGACATGATCACATCTGTCCAATTTTGTGACTTGGTGAATCAGATTACCTCAATTCAGGCCACTTTATGTCTTATGGGCAGGCATTCAGTATTTATCAAGATCCAGTAGTACACCAGGAGTTGCTTTTCAAATGGAGAATTGTTGTCAGCAGAAGAGAGCATCTCTTACTGCAAAATCCTAGTGGTATGTTCTGTGATCCTCCCATTAGAACTTACCAGAAATTCCTCACCATGTCTTTATCGGCCATTGACACTTCTAATGCCACTGAATCTCCTGAGTCATCAGGCCCAAGTAGTACAGACATTCCTTCTGTAGTCTGAACCTGTGGCAAGTTACAGGCCCCACTCAAATCTGGAAGTTTTATAGATACCCAGGAAATGTGTCCTAGCATTGCTGTATGTTATATCCCAAATCTGAGTAGGACTGCCAAGTGTTGTGTCTCTTTCTTTTTGGAGGGTGGCCCAGGGTACAGCAACTTGTTTCTTATGAGGTGATATCTTGTCATAGCCCTCACTCCATGGAGCAGGGAACAAACACGAGGGATTCTGTTAGTTACTGCATATATTTAGCCCTAATACATATTCTGGAACTAGAGAAATACTGCAGGTAGGGGGCTGTGACTTCATGGGACTCCTTTGGCATAGGGACTTAGGCCAAGACTCTATCTAGCATGTGACCTCCATAAATTTGCAGTCTGAACAGAAGAACATGACGGTGCTTGGAGTCTTTAGGAATTAGTGTCAATTCAGAAACAGTACTTTAAAAACTCTAAAAGGTCTGGATATTTCCCTTCAGCTAGTGCATAGTCACCCTGGTTGCTCTGGGAAAAATTTGAGGAAAGAATCATAATATACATGACTATTGATGTTGTAGGCTCCTTCCTCAAGAAAACAGCCTTCCCTTAGTACAAACATGCATCCAGTAACTTTGAATATCTCATTGAATGAATGGTTTTCTGGAAAAAATATTTAAAATTATATAGCAGAAAGTGGAAAATTTGAGTAAATAAGTAATAACTCAGGAAAATTCAATGAACCAATCCACCAAAAGATTAATGCCCATAAAGTTATACTAGTTAAACTTCTTGAAATTTCAAAAAGCAATATAAAATTTCATCCTATATAAATGATTCCAGGGCATGAGAGAATTCTTAAAACTTCCTAATTCATTGTATAAAATAAACTTAATTCTGTTACCAGATTCAGGCAAGAAAAATTATAGACTATCTCAATTATGGATATATATGTAAAAAGGCTAAAGAAACTCTTCATAAATAGAACTGAGAAACAAAATAATGGAATAATCAGTTATGAAAAGGTTAGTGTCTTATTCGGTTTGGCTGCTATAACAAAATGCCATAGACTAGGTGGCTTCTAAGCCACAGAAATTTATTTCTCACAGTTCTGGAGGCTGGGATGTTCAAGATCAAGGTGCTGGTAGATTTGGTGTCGGGTGAGGGATTGCCTCCTCAAAGATGGCACCTTCTCACTGTGTCTTCACATTATAGCAGGGGCAGAGAGTTCCTGGGGCCTTACCCTCATGACCTTATCACCCCCTAAAGTCCCGGCCTCCTATTACCAGACTGTGAGGGTTAGGCTTTCAACATAAGAATTTTGAAGCAACATAAACATTCAGACCATTGAAGTTGTCTTTATTCCCCAAATGCAAGATTGTTTCATATTCAGGAAATTTATATATTAATAATCTCAACATGGGTTGAAAAAGCATGTACTGGAATTTAAAACTCATTTCTATTAAAAACTACTGAAAAATAAAAACAGGAAATTCATTTCACACAAAGAACAATATTATACTATGATAATTTTAATGTTATTTAATTGTACAATTAATGCATACATACTTGTTATTAAAAAAAACTATTACCAACCAGGCAAAAGTTCTACCTGACAACCAACCAAAATCCCAGTCCCTTTCCCAGAAATTATTTCTGATTTCAATTTGGCATGAATACTACCGTATATTTTCCTATGCATTTACATACATATGCACTTATTAGAATATATGATATTGTTTTGGGTTTGTAAAAGCCTTTGGTTAAAATGCCAGTTGATTTTTCACTCAATATTTGTTACTTAATTTTTTCTGTGTCACCAACATGGATCTAATTCTTTCTTTATAACATCAACACAATATTCTAAATATGAATGGAGCATAATTTATTTAGCATTTCCTCCTCTAATGCAGAAATTGATCCATTACTATTTAAATTTTTTTTCAGTGTTACAACAGTGTTTCAACGAACATTCTTCTGGGTGCCTACTTGAGCATAGAGTCTTTTTCCTAGTTTAAATAATCAGAAGTGGTATTGCTGACTCAAAAGGTATGAATATTTTTAATTTTAACAGATACTGCCAAATTGCCACCAGAAATAGCCATATCAACATATATCCCCAAGAGTAGTGTTTGAAAGCAGCAGTTTTCCCAAGCCTTGCCCTTTGCCATTAGTGAGCTTTGAAATTGTTGCCAGTCTAGTGAAAGCAGTATTTTGTTATAGTCTTAGTTTGCCTTTCTCAAATTACAAGTAAGTTTTAAATTTTCTCACATATTTATATCTTTCCTGATTTTTTTTTTCGTTTAAGATGGAGTCTCACTGTGTCACCCAGGCTGGAGTGCAGTGGCGTGATCTGGGCTCACTGCAAGCTCCACATCCCGGGTTCACGCCATTCTCCTGCCTCAGCCTCCCAAGTAGCTGGGACTACAGGTGCCCGCCACCACACCTGGCTAATTTTGTGTGTGTGTGTGTGTTTTTAGTAGAGATGGAGTTTCACCATGTTAGCCAAGATGGTCTCGATCTCCTGACCTCGTGATCCACCCGCTTCGGCCTCCCAATCCTAATTTTTTTAATGAGCTATATGTCTTCTTCTTCTTCTTCATTTAAATATGAAGTTCTTAAAACACATACAGGAACCTAATTAAACTCCTAAACTAAATATTAATAGTTTGTCATATATGTTAAAACTACTTTTCTCAGACAGTCTTTTGTCTTAAACTTATTTTGTATTGTCTTTTGACATACAAAAGTTTTCAACTTTGAGATAGTCAAATATATTAATAATTTCTTTTATGACTTTTGCACTTTTTATATTGTTTAAAACAACCTACCTACCCACATCAAGCATATAGTCCCATATATTCATATATTATATTATAAAACTTCTGTAATTTTTACAGTTTAGATTTCTATTTCCATTAAAATAGTGTGTGTGTGTGTGTGTGTGCATGTGTGTGCGTGTGTGTGTGTGTGTAATGGTAGAAAATCCAACTCTAAATCTTTCCACCCCAAATGTAGAGCCAGATGGCCCCACTGATTTATATATTTATTAGTCCATTTTCATGCTGTTGATAAAGACATACCCAAGACTGGGCAATTTACAGTAGAAAGAGGTTTAATGGACTTACAGTTCCACATGGCTGGAGAGACTTCATAATCATGGCAGAAGGTTAAAGTCACATCTCACATGGCGGCAGACAAGAGAAGAGAGCTTGTGCAGAAAAACTCTTGTTTTTTTTTAAACCATCAGATCTCATGAGAGGTATTCACTATCACAAGAGCAGCATGGGAAAGACCCACCCCCGTGATTCAATTATCTCCCACCAGGTTCCTCCCATGAGACTTGGGAATTGTGGGAGTTACAATTCAAGATGAGATTTAGGTGAGGACACAGCCAAACCATATCACTCTGCCCTGTCCCCTCCAAAATCTCATGTCCTCACATTTCAAAACCAATCAGGCCTTTCCAATAGTCTTTGAAAGTCTTAACTGATTTCAGCATTAACTCAAAAGTCTGCAATCCAAAGTCTCATCTGAGACAAGGCAAGTCCCTTCCACCTATGAGCCTATAAAATCAAAAGCAAGTTAGTTACTTCCTAGATACAATGGGAGTACAGGCATTGGGTAAATACAGCCACTCCAAATGGGAGACATTGGCCAAAACAAAGGGGCTACAAGCCCCATGCAAGTCTGAAATCCAGCAGGACAGTCAAATCTTAAAGCTCTCCTTTGACTCCATGTCTCACATCCAGGTCACGCTGATGCAAGAGATGGGTTCCCCATGGTCTTGGGCAGCTGCATCCCTGTGGCTATGCAGAGTATATCCTCTCTCCCGGTTGCTTTCACAGGCTCATGTTGAGTGTCTGCAGCTTTTCCTGGTGCACGGTGCAAGCTGTCAGTGGATCTACCATTCTGGGATCTGGAGGATGGTGGCCCTCTTCTGACAGTTCCACTAGGTGGTGCCCCACAAGGACTCTCTGTGGGGAGCTCCGACCCCACATTTCCCTTCAGCACTGCCCTAGCAGAGCTTCTCCATGAGGCCCCCGCCCCTGCAGCAAACTTCCGCCTGGGCATCCAGGCGTTTCCATACATCCTGTGAAATCTAGGTAGAGGTTCCTAAACCTTAATTCTAGACTTCCATGTACCCACAGGCTCACCACCTGGAAGCTGCCAAGGCTTGGGGCTTCCACCCTCTGAAGCAGCAGCCTGAACTATACCTTGACCTCTTTTAGCCATGGCTGGAACAGCTGGAACACAGAGTACCAAGTCCCTAGGTTGCACAGAGCAGGGGAGCCCTGGGCCCAGCCCACAAAACTGTCTTTTCCTCCTAGGTCTCTGGACCTGTGATGGGAGGGCCTGACATGAAGACCTCTGACATGCCGTGGAGACATTTTCCCATTGTCTTGTGGATTAACATTTGGCTTCTTGTTACTTATGCAAATTTCTGCAGTGGAGATTTTCATTTCTATCACATTGTCAGGCTGCAAATTTTCAAAATTTTTATCTTCCATTTCCCTTTTAAAACTGGATGCCTCTAACAGCACCCAAGTCACCTCTTGAGTACTTTGCTGTTTAGAAATTTTTTACACCATATATCCTAAGTCATCTCCCTCAAGTTCAAAGTTCCACAAATATCTAAGACAGGCAAAATGCTGCCAGTCTCTTTTTTATATATGCTGTGTGGTATGGATTGAAAAATATACTTATTACATGTGAATATTCAATTGTACCACCACAATTTGATGAAAAGACTAGGCTTTCTCTACCAACTGCATGTGTACCTATGTTAAAAACCAGTTCCCCACACTGTCTTATTCTGTTTTGTGTTGCTATAACAGAACACCTGGGACTGGGTAATTTATAAAGAAAAGAGATTTATTTAACTCACAGTTTGGCTGGCTGGGAAGTTCAAGGACATGGCTCTGGCTTGTGGTGAGGCTTTTGTACTAGGCCAAAAGATGGCAGAGAAGGTCAACGGGGAAGCAGACACATGCAAAGAGGGAAAACCTGAGGGGCACCTAGCTTTATAACAACCCATTCTCATGGGAATAAATCCAGTCTCATCAGAGCAAGAACTCACTCACTACTACAATGGCATCAAGCCACCTACAAGGACAGGACCTTCATGACCCAAACACCTCCCATTAGGCCCCACTTTCCAGCACTGCCATACTGGGGACCAAATTTCAACATGAGTTTTGGTTGGGACAAACCAACCATATCCAGGCCATAATACATACACATGTAAGTCTATATAGAATCTATTCTGTTCCACTGATTTGTCTGCCTTGATACTAATACTCTTTGATAACTCTTTGATAACTATAGCTGTATATCATTCTATAAATCCTAAAGTCAGGTAGTGTTTCTGGGGGGGTTTATCTTGAGACACAAGATAAAAACTCAGCATGGGCTCATTCTGCCAACCATATAGTTTAACCAGACGAATTCTGGGGAAAACAATGATGACTATTGTCATTACTATTATTTACTATTGTTTGGTATTTTTGTTAAAGTAATAAGGAAAAAACCTCAGAAAATAAGTATAAATATAAGAAAGAAAAGATCCTTTTCTGCCATAGACATAATTATACATCTTGGAAATAAAAATCAACCCACTGGAAATACTTGTGGAATACTTGTTTCCTTTTCTCTATTTTCTGCACCATTAAAAAGCACATTTCTAAATATATGAAAATATACAAACTTTTTAAAGTATTATTTGAATTATCTAGGCTCTGAGTCCACTCATTGTATTTGAGTTAAAACTTCATTCTGCATAGCTCTTTAATCCTGATAATCGAGGCATTTCCTATATTCTGCATTTTTCAAGTGGCAAGGTGTTGTGGAAAGAGCACAGGCTTTGAATCTTCACTCTGCATCTTAAGATCTGTGTGAATAAGTTATGTAACTGATCTGGGTCTATTTCCTCATAAGTAAAATGAGGATGATACCTGTGGGTCAATTGCATATAGCAACTTGCACATAGTAGACCATTAATAAAACACAGCTCTGATTTTGATTACAAAACAGGCTTCCAACAGGAAGCCATCAAGTAGCACGAACCTTTCTGCTTTTTTTTTTTTTTTTTTTGACGCAATGTCTCACTCTGCCATCCAAGCTGGAGTAGAGTGGCACTATCTGGGCTCACTGCAACCTCTGCCTCCTGGGCTCATCCCACCTCAGCTTCCTCCCACCTCAGCTTCCCAAGTAGCTAGGACTACAGGCATGCACCACCATGCCCAGTTAATTTTTTTTGTATTTTTTGTAGAGATGGGGTTTCATCATGTTGCCCAGGCTGGTCTCAGGCAGCTCGGCACAAGCGATCTACCTGCCTCAGCCTCTCAAAGAGCTGGGATTACATGCATGAGCCACCATGCCATGTCACCTTTCCTGCTTTTTATGTTTTTCTAGATTTCTGATTACTGTAGTCCCTCCAATCTTGATTACATCGCCTTGGTCTCTTCCCAAATCTCTCTTCAACTTGGATGTGTCAGAACACTTCACAACTCTACCATTCAGCATTACCTTCTGGAACTCCTGCCCTTGTATTATTAAACACTACATCACTCTCAAAAAGCCATATCCCTGGTCTCATTTTCAGATTATTCTTTCTCCTCTGACATTATCACACTGTATTATTCTGATGAAAAGTTGCCTATTAAACAAAACTATAAATATTATATTCAATCATCCTTTCAATAAGTGGCATATAATTTTGGAGATATGTTAAGGCCTTAAATTTCAAGGTTAGAGATTACAGTTCATTCTGTGGGTAATGTAGGGTCATTGGAAACTATTGAATGAGCTGAGGATTAAACTATGAAGTGTAGGTGGGAGGCTCTGAAGGGGAGCAACTAGTTAGGCAACTCTAAGCAACAGTTTCTAAAGGAGTGAGAATCTAAACTAGAGAAATAGCACAGGGACCGAAGGGGGTGAGGACCTCTTTTAGATGATTTTATGGAGATAGAGTTTAATTTATGGAGGCAGTGAATGTAGCAGCCAAAGAGTAAAAAAATATTCTCAAGGTTTTGAGTACTATGTGACCAAGAAGATACTACTAAATCTTGCAAAAATTCACCATTCTTACATTTTTAGTTTTCAGCTTCTTCATTGCAAACTTTGAATGGATCCTTTAAAAAATCCCTCTCTAGCAGTTCAAGTGTATTTGTTACGGGCCACAGAAGTATGTTGAATAATAGAAGTCAGAAGGATGGAAGAAAGAAAGAAAGGGGATAATGTTGTTACAAAGTATCTCAAATAAAATGTCTTTTTAACCAGTAAATTTTAACACTATCCAAACACTTTCCCAGAGGTGACAAAGTCAAAAGTTTAGAAATGCTGGTCTTAATTAGTGAAGCAATGTGAAAAAAACTCAGTGATCTTGACCCCTAGCCAATAATGATACGTTGTGCATGGAATGCCACCAAACCCTTAAGATTGAAACTCTTCAATAAGGGTGTTAGACTCACAAGTCAATTAAATGTTGTTAATTAATCTTCCAATAAAATTAAATTATTATACCAAGTTCAAAGTCAAGATTTACTATAAAATATTAAGTAGTAAAAGCTGAATGATCCAGTATATAAAAGGCAAAGCAGCTTGTGATTGAACACTACGTTTATGCTGTAGTTTTATTTCAATGTGTTTGAAACTACAGGCTCTGGGAGAGACAGGCCTGATTTACATCCTGTTTCCACTATTTACGGGTTGTGTAACTTCGAGCAAGTTGTCATCAGTTTCATCGCCTGGGTTTCCATGAAGGTTAAACAATGAAGGTAAGCCCCTTAGAGCACAATGAACACAATAAATGTTAGCAGCTCTTATTAATAGTGTTGTTCGAGAGAAAAAGAACATATTGTTTTATGTACAATGTATTTATTAACACTTAACATATCTGTATTTGTCATATACACACACCAGACAGGAAAGCTCCTTATTAATCACCATGACCGCAGATCTGTTAACATCTAGAACTCTAGAGAAAGCCTAGAGCCCTAATCTTGCTGCACTTATTACTGGACGTTGTTCATAAATATGATTTACATAAAATTCAGGACCCAATCATTGCGCAACAGGAGGTAGCACGGTCTGCAGAGAGGGCGGGCGCTCAGAGGAGAAAAAGTCTTCGGACTTGCAGGGGGAATTCCTCCTGGGCTAACCCGGCAGCGGGGTCCAAGCCACAACCGGCCGGCGGCGGCACAGGCTCCATGTGCGGCTCCCCCTGGAGGCGGTTGAGCCCCTCAGAGCAGGAGCGCGCAGCACGCGCCTCTGGCAGCCTCCGCCTCCCGCCCACCGCCGCACGCGCATGCGCGGTTAGTAGTCGCTGCTGTGCGGCCGCCGGCCGGATTGGTCTGAAGAGACGCGGGGAGCAAGTGGCAGGGACTCGGACATCTGAGCTGCCACTGCCGAAAACAGACCGCAAGAGAGGTGCGTGAGCAGCAGGCCGCGTTCCCGCTGTCCCGCTGCCCTTTGCGCGCAGATTGGGGTGAGGAAGCGGAGTCGTTGCCGCTTCCCCCAGGCACCCCGTTATTTTGCCGCCAGAGGGCTGAACCAGTCGTGGCCAGGTGATAGTGGATGTTGAGTCTGGCGATGGGGCTGCAGCGAGCTAGGGTCTTGACTCGGCTCTGGCGGCCCCGTGGGTGGACGCAGGGGGTCGGTGCCACCTGGGTCCCTTTGTGTCTCCAGCACCGCCGCATCCACCTGCTGCGCCCGGGCAGGGGCGGACGGGCGAGGGGACAGCTAGGTGCCTAGCCCGGCCGGCCTCCCCTGCGGGCTTGAGCCACCGGGAGCCGAGGCCGTTATTCCAGCGGTTGCCATTGCAGCCCCGTTCCACGCTCGAGCCCCGGGGCGCTCTCCCAAGGGTTGTGGAGGGGGCCCGGGGGGCGTCCGGACGCTGCTCACTCTGCTGACTGCTCCTTACAGAAACCCAAACGAGATCAAATAGGCTCGGCTGTCTCAGTCTCCATCTGTGGAAGCGAAGGGACCCCACCTCACGGCGGTGGGACCAGGGACTGTCGGCCGCTCCCTGGATACCCGCGCGGAGCCCAGTGTGCGCCGCCTGGGGGTGGGCGAAAGGGCTGGTTGAATCCAGAGAGGCCCTAATTACTAGACTCATTATCGCCCCAGGCCTGTTTACCATCAATCAGACACTTTCGCTGATTTTATTTATAGCATCTGCCCAAGCAACAACGAGGAGGTGTTTGCTTGGGAGTTAAAAGCAAGTGGCAACCAAAGCTCAGGACTAGGAGAGAAAAGGTAAATAACGTGGCCACGGGAAGAAGTCTCAAATTAGAAAAGGGTTCATTAACGTAGAAACTTTTTGTTGCTTAAAAGCAGGCAAAATCCCGATCTCATCTGATGATTTTGCTTGCTTTACAAATGTCGACATCACTCGAGGTAGCCCTCCTTTGGGTCATTGTAAGTTTGACCTCTTTTCAGTTTGGAGTTTTGCCTTCACGTCTTAACTGGTTTGATCTTCCAGTCACATTTAGATCTCATCCCCAAATCCTCAGAACAAGATATTCTGTACTCTGTCTTAGCTAGTTGATAAGGTATTGTGTGTAAATGATGGAAGTATGTTGATACATCTGTCTAGAAATTGAACAGTGTTGTAAGTTAGCTGTAGTACTTTTTAAGTACCTAATAAATATTGGTGTTTTTAAATAGAAAACTAGAATGATGAACTTTAAAGAATCTTTGGATTGTCTAGTTCACGTCGCAAATGAGAAAACAGGCCCAGAGCAGTTTTAATCACTTGTCTTTTTAATAATAAAACTAGAAACTTGGTGCGATGGTGCCATGTTCATTGTACTTTTTATTATATCATTCTACATTGCATTCCTGAAGCCACATAACAACTAAAACTTTAAGTAATAGGTGATTGTCAAACACCACTTCTGGGATATACCAGTGTTGGTCCCATCCTCAGTCAGCCATTAAAACTGAATAACAGCAGAAAGGCATCGCAGTTATAAGAAACAGCAAGTACAAAAGTGTGTTAAATAGATGTGTTGAGAGTGAAAGAAGGCCGGGCGTGGTGGCTCACGCTTGTAATCCCAGCACTTTGGGAGGCCAAGGCGGGCAGATCACCTGAAGTTAGGAGTTGGAGACCAGCCTGACCAATATGGTGAAACCCCGTCTGTACTAAAAATACAAAAATTAGCCAGGCATAGTGGCGCGTGCCTGTAATTCCAGCTATTCGGGAGGCTGAGACAGGAGAATCGCTTGAACCCGGGAGGCAGAGGTTGCAGTGAGCCGAGATTGTGCCCCTGCACTCCAGCCTGGGTGACAGAGCAAGACTCCATCTCAAAAAAAATAAAAAAAATAAAAAATTACAAAAATGTGTCACAGAAACATAAAGGGACCATAGTGGTAGAAAAATGGCAGCTGTAGACTTGTTCAATGCAGTGTTGCCAGAAACCTTCAATTTGTGAAAAATGCAATAAATCAATGTGCAGTAAAATGAGGTATGCCTCTATGTACACACACACACACACACACACACATACACATACCCTATTGATTCTGCTTCTCTGATGAACTCTGACTAATAAAATGGCTCTCCTCCAAGTAATGATTCAGGGATTCTGCAACTTTCTACCTTGTAATTCTGCCATTTTCAACCATGACTTTCAAAATTGCTTGCATCAAACCAGAAGGGGAAAGATCATAAAGAATTATAATTCATAATTATGGGAAGTTTTTACGGGCAAGGGCTGACAATGGCATACAGGTCTTCTATTTACATTCTATTGGCTGGAACCAGGTAATGGTCACATCTAGTGCCAAGGAAATTACCCTTGTGATCAGCCAGCAATTTCTCCCACACCTTACAACAGATATTGCATATCCTGTGATTGTCTTTTCTTTGTGTGCCGTACTTATCTTTGATGTGACAGTGAGCATTACTTCAATACCAGCACATGAGCTGCACTTTATAATTTGTAATTTGGGGGTGGTAGTGGAGATCCAGTAGGGTTTTTAGGAGATATCGGTGTAATTATTTAAAGTAGACCAGACTACTTGATCTAGATTTCAAAGACTGGGAAGAATGGTATCTCATTCATGGATAAAGTTACTTGTGCTTCAATTCGTTATTGAACTAGCACAGAAGCAGTGCAGAGAACATACATGAGATCAAAGATATGTGTTGGTGCAGAAGGATGCAGTTCTTTAGTGCCTCCCTTCTTATGAAGGCACAACTGATACTTAGTGATCTCAGCAAGCCTCATGGAGTGAGGAATACATAAGAAGCTTGGAACTTTGGGCATGCTAACTTTTATTTTATAAGGAGGGAAGAGAGTGATATTAGCACTTAATGTTCTACCCTATACCATATAAACAAATTCTTGCTGTACTAAAATTGCATAACTTAAAACAGCCATGCAGATCAATGAAGAAATAGATAACACCACAAGCCAACCAAACATAATAAACATATGGACAACACTGTACCCAACAATAGCAGAACACACATTTTTCTTAACTGCACATAGAACATTCTCCAGGATAGACCATATTAGATCACAAAACAAGTCTTAATGAATTTTAAAAGATTGAAATAATACAAAGTAAGTTTTCTGAACACAAAGGAAAAAAACTAGAAATCAATAGTAGAAGGAAAACAAGAAAAATTCACAAATACGTGGAAATTAAACAGCACACTCTTGAACAATGAGCCAAAGAAGTCTCAAGGGAAGTTAGAAAAACATCTTGAGACAAATGAAAATGAGAACAAAAGATACCAAAACTTATGGGATACAGTGAAAGCAGTGTTAAAAGGGAAATTTATAGCTTTAAACACTTACATGAAAAACAAAAGATCTCAAGTTAACAACCTATCTTACACCTTGAGGAACTAGAAAAAGAGCAAATGAAACCCAAAAGTTAGAAGAAAGAGGGAAATAATAAAGATTAGAGCAGAGAGAAACGAAATAGAAAACAGAAAAACGAGAGAAAACAAGTGAAATCAAGAGTTAATTCTTCGAAAAGGTCCACAAAAAAATTAACAAACCTTTAGTTAGATTAAGAAAAATGAGAGAAGACTCAAATAACTAAAATTGGTAATGAAAGGACATTACATCTGATTCTACAGAAATAAGAGGGATTATAAGAGAATACACTGAAGGATTGTATGGCAACAAATTGGATAATCTAGATTAAATGGATACATTCTTAGAAACACACACCCTGTCAAGATTAATCATGAAGAAGTAGAAAATCTGAACAGACCTATAACTGGTAAGGGGACTGAATCAGTAAACAAAAACTTCTCAGCAGATAAAAGCCCAGGACTAGGTGGCTTCACTGGTGAGTTCTACCAAACATTGAAAGAAGAATTAATACCAGTCCTCCTCAAATTTTTCCGAAATATTGAAGAGGAGTAAACACTTCCAGATTCATTCTATGAAGCCAGCATAACCCTGTTATCAAAGCCAAAGACACTACAAGAAAACTACAGAGCAATATTCCAGATGATTATTGATGCAGAAATTCTAAACAAAATACTTGACAACAAAATCCAACAGCATATTAAAAGAGTTATATACTATGACCATGTTGGATTTATTCCTAAAATTCAAGGACTATTCAACATAAGAAAATCAGTGTAATACGCCACATTAACGATGTAGGGAGGGGAGAACACATGATCATCTTTATTCATGCAGAAAAAACATTTGACATGATTCAACACTCTTTCATAATAAAAAACACTCAGTACACTAGGAATAGAAGGCAACCACCTCAACATAGTAAAGACCATATATGAAAAGCCCACAGTTAACATCAGACTAAATGGTGAAAGACTGAAAGCTTTTCCTTTAAGATCTAGAATAAGACAAAGATGCCTGCTTTTTCCACTTCTCCCGAGCCAGAGAAATTAGGGAAGAAAAAGAAAGAAAAAAGACATTCAAATTGAAAAGGAAGAAGTAAAATTATCCCAGCAGATAACATGATCTTATATGTATGTACAAAACTGTAAAGATTTCACAAACACAATACAAAAATCTGTTAGAAATAATAAATGAAGGCCAGGCATGGTGGCTCACACCTATAGTCCCAGCAATTCTGGAGGCCAAGGTAGCCAGATCACTTGAATCTAGGAGTTTAAGACCAGCCTGCACAACATGGCAGAAAAATACAGAACATTAGCTGGGCATGGTGATGCTTGCCTGTAGTCCCAGCTACTGGAGAGGCTGAAGTGGAGGATCACCTGAGTCCAGGAGTTCAAGGCTGCAATGAGCCATGATGGTGCCACTGCACTCCAGCCTGGGTAACAGAGTGAGACCCCATCTCAAAAAACAAACAAATGAATTCACTAAAGTTGCAGGGTAAAAAAATTAGCACACAAAAATTAGTTACACTTCTGTATACTAACAATGAACAGGAAATTAAGAAAACAACTCCATTTATAACAACATCAAAAAGAATAAAATACTTAGGAATAAATTTAATCAAGGAAGTAAAATACTTGTACATGAAAAACTATGAAATGCTGCTGAAAAAATTAAGAAACATATTAATCAATGGAAAGACATTGTGTTCATTGGGATTGGAAGACTTAATAAGATGGAAACACAACCCAAAGTAATCTATAGATTCAGTGCAATCCCTATCATAATCCTAATAGCACTTTTTGCAAGAATAGTAAAATTCATATAGAATCTCAAGGGACCCCAAATAGCCAGAACAATCTTGGGAAAGAATAAGTTTGGAAATCTCACATCTCTGTTTCAAAACTTATTACAAAGCTGTAGTAATCAAATCAGTGTGAGACTGGCATAAAGACAGACATATATATCAATGGGATACAATAAAGAACCTAGAAATAAATTCCCACATATATGTTCAAATTTTTTTTATAAAAGTGCCAAGACCATTTTGTGAGAAAGGACAGTCTTCTCATGAGATAATATTGGGGAAACTGGCTATCCACATGCAAAAGAATGAGGTTGTAACCTTACCTTAAATCAGGGACAAAAATTAACTCGAAATGGATTGAAGACTTAAACATAAGAAAACTATAAAACTGTTAAAAGAAAACATGGAAAGCTTCATGACATTGAATTTGCCAGTAATTTTTATTTGACACCTAAGGCACAGACAACAAAAGAAAATATGTATAAATTGGAAAACTCAAAATTAAAAAGTTCTGTGCATCAAAGAACACAACACAATGAAAAACCTATGCAATGGGAGAAAATATTTGCCAATCATATATTTGATAAGGGATCAGTATCCAGAATTTGTAGGAATTCCTACAACTCAAAACAAAAACAAAACCTGATTTTTTAAATAGGCAAAGGACCTGAATAGACATGTTTCCCTTGAAGATATATAAATAGCCAACAAGCACATGAAAAGATACTCAGTATCACTAATCATCAGGGAAATGCAAATCAAACCACAGTATGATACTACCCCATATTAGGACCTATTAGAGTGGCTACTATTAAACATAATTTTGAACAAATGTTGGCAAGGATGTGTAGAAATTGGAACCCTTGTGCCTTGTTGGTGGGAATGTAAAATGGTAAAGCCACAATGGAAAACAATATGAGGATTCAAAAAAATAAAATTATTATATGATCCAGCAATTCAACTTACTGGTATATACTCAAAAGAATTGAAAACAAGGTCTCAGAGTTATTTGTATACCCATATTCATTGTAGGATTATTCACAACAGCCAACAGGTGGAAGCAACCCAAGTGTCCACTGACAGACGAATGTATAAATAAAATGTGGTATATACACACAATGGAATACTGTCCAGCTTTAAAAAGGAGGGAAATTTGATACATGCTACAACATGGATGAAGCTTGAAGGCATTATGCTAAGTAAAATAAGCCAGTTACAGAAAGGCCAATACTATATGATTCCACTTATATGCAGTACCTAGAGTAGTCAAAATCATACAGATAGATATTAGAAAGGTGGTTTCCAGGGGCTGGAGGGAAGGGTAGTGGGGAGTTGTTAAATGTGTGTAGCGTTTTAGTTTTAGAGCGTGAAGAAAGTTTTGGAAATTAGTTGTACAACAATGAGAATATGTTTTACCATGTGATTTAAAACAATTTTAAATGCATAAACTAACTACTTCATTTTCTTGTAGTATTACACCAGCATCTGGCCTCTCAGAGTGTCAGTACAGACTTGTCGATAGCATACCTCTCTCCAAGAAATGAGATGTGACAAATCTCATAGTTTTGTTTGGAACTTGATAACATGTTGGCACCATTGTGAGACAGATTTCAATACTGTGAACTTCATGATCTAATTCTCAGTTGTCAGCTGGTGCAGCATTGAAGAATGATAGGATACTGCAGCATTACGCAGAAAGTATTAAGTCTGTATTTCTGATTTTTTTTTAAAAAAAGGAACAAATAAAAACAATACAACTGCATTGTCTACAGAATGCCTTGTAACCAATTGCAGTTCTTTAAAAATATCTGTTTTTGTTTTGTCGATTGGGAATAGTACCTACACTATTCATGTCCTGGGCTGCAAAGATTAAATTAGCTAGTTCTTTTATGTAAATATAAGATCATAGAATTTTAAAGAAGAAACAAACTTTCAAGACAAAGTGTTTTCTGAACTTTTTTCTGAAGCATTGGCAACTATTTCTAAGGAAAAGTCGGGAAAAACTATAATATAGAATACAAATAAAACTGGTGTGCTCTGGTTGAGTTAAGGGTAGAGTTCCAGATAGAGCACTGCCTGCTTGGCTTCCTCTTAACTCTTCCTTGGCAGCCCAGTACACCAGAGCTCAAACAAAGCACTTAGAATGTATTTTTTTCAACAAATTAATTATTTGGAACCTAAAGTGTACATTCATTTGAAAGAGAGGATATGGGTCTAAAGTTATATTAATGTTCATTATTACTAGTATTATTTTATGTGTTTTTATTTTGCTCAAAAATGATTAATAGCAAGTCAAGCAAAGTGCCTTTTACTACGTAACATGGAAGGCTCTTAGACTTTTAGAATAATGAAGCTTTTAGAGTTCACAATAAGCAATTTGCAGATATACAAATTTCTGTGCCAATAACTAGGAAATTAAGGAAATAAGCCTATTTCATTGTGTCAAATTGATCCCTTTACATTTACTTCCTATCCCAGTTATACCTCTTTTGTGATTTAGAGAGATCAAATTCTAATTAATGACAGCATCCATCATTTTTTTGTTGTCTTTGTCCATAAATATATAAGTAATTATGTAATCATAGAATTATAGGAATTATATATGCAAAAGAACTTTCTCCATAGCAGTCTACCTGATTACAATAAGCCCTATATTTGTTTGATCTTTTGACTGTGCTTTGATTTTAGTAAAACACTACCACATTAAATTTGTGATAAAAAATTTTTTGTATCTTTTCTCAGCATTTATATATAAATGTATTTTGGTTTTATAATTATAAAATTTCCATTTTTATGTTTATATACACTTAAGCAACATTATAATAAAAACAATTTCAGTGAACATTTAGGAATCATGATACTTTTTCTTGTAAAGAGGTCGACATATTATTTGTGTTTGATAATTACTATCATCTTTATCTTTAGATTTTGTGCCGTTGGCTCTTTGTTTTTGGACAAAGGCCTGCATCTATAGAATCTGTTTCCTACAAGATTTGAAGTTTGTATTTTCACTTGCTCAAAGCATAATTTAAATAATTTTGTCAGTGATTTGTTTTAAAAGCCATCCTAGAATAAAGGAGCTATTATGGAGAAATTATTTATTTCTACATATACTTAACACTTATTTTCACGACTTTGTTTTATTTTCACTAATTACTTTTAATTTCACAGATAATCAATATGCATTTCCAAGCCTTTTGGCTATGTTTGGGTCTTCTGTTCATCTCAATTAATGCAGAATTTATGGATGATGATGTTGAGATGGAAGACTTTGAAGAAAATTCAGAAGAAATTGATGTTAATGAAGGTGAACTTTCCTCAGAGGTATGGTTATTAAGAAATGAATTATAAATTATTCCTTTATGTAGTACAATGAAGTGATTGACCTCTGGTGATTCATTTCAGTTCAAATAATCTTCATTTCAGAGATAGATAGAAAAACATTGGTTTTTTTTCTAAATATCTTATTACTTTATTTTTTAGAGTGCCCATGTAATTCAGAAATTTGTTCATGGCACCTAGCACAGTTTCTTAAACAAATGAATATTGGGGAGGTTTTTACTATCAAAACAGGAGTTTGTCACTGATTAAAGAGAACTAAGCTAATAGTAAGATTTTTATTCATATTTCTGACATTGCTAGATCTTTTCAAATAAAAGGCCATATAATTTGTAATTCTTCGAGAAGTAAAATATTTGTCTTTATTTCTCTGAGAAAAGAAAATGCTAAGAAGGAGGATGAATTAGAAAAGGAAGTGAGGGTGAAGGATGGGCATTTAGTAAACCTGACTCGTGTTTCTGTCTCAGCATTGTTAAATGTATTTTGAAGTAGTGATTAACAGGAGTCTGAGAAATTGCAGGGATTTTCGTATACCTTGATGATACATAAGAGCTTTTATATTGAGGAATAGTCATATCTAACCTTGTGATAATCAGAAATATTTTTGATGGTGAGAAAGCATTAATTGTATTCTGCCAGCTACTGTTTGAAGGGTCAAAGGGAATAATACGTAGCTGTTACAGATTTCTTTACTTCATTTCCTCTTATTAAGAATTTTTCATTTGGAAATGTGTTGTTTCACTGTTTAAAATGAATAGTATGTTTCGCCTGTTAAATTTAAGCTCTGTAAGGACAATTTTTTTAAAGCCTAGTTCTATAATCTGCAGAAAGTAAGTACTCCAAGTACTAATAATTACTGACTTGGATACAGTTACTACAGGGTCTTTGAAGGTTAATATTAATACTTCAAAGAAATTGACAGGTAACTACCACTCGACTTATTTGGTGATACTTTGAGAATATGATAAGAAGTGGGAAAGAATGATTTTTGATGCTTCTAATTTTATAGCATGAGTAATCTACATAGGGTGAAGTATAAATAAAGGGCAAAATAAACTGATTTTAGGGGTGGCCTATCAGAAGGAAGCCTCTTGTGACACCATTGCCCATTTTGTCAATCTATAAAAATATAGAGAACAGTAAAGTTGTAATTCAGTAAACTTCATAGAAGATTGGCAGCTTTGGTAGCTGAATCTTGACCCTGTCAGTAATTATGTGGAATTTTGTGTAAGTACTGATTTTCCTCCCTTAAACAGACAGGAAGTGTTTTACTATCAGGGTGCGATAGGGACAGTGAAAATAGAAAAAGTATTTCTGCACCCTTTCCCCTAAAGCCTAATGGAAGAAATCTCACTAATCATACAGATACAATCACAACAAGGTGATTCTGAGAGGATCCAGACTAACCTATTACTTTAGGCAAATTTTTATTTATTCGTCCTCAGTTTAAATTATCTTTTGATAGTTTATCAGTCTTTACTCTTTTAAATTATTTTGTTGGTAAATTCTGTATCATGTAGTAAAAATGTATGAGCTTTGGAGCCTGACAGTCTTGGCTTTATGTGTAAGTTCTACAATTATCTAACTGGACAGCGGTAAGCAAGTTACTTTGTCTGTCCCAGTTTCATCATATATAAAGTGGTTACTGATGATACTTCCCCCATAGAAATATTATGAGAATTAAAGGAACCACTATATCATCAGCAATACCACTGCCACCATCATCATTATTGCCAGTCTAACAGCTAACACTTCAAAAACACTTGAAACAATGCTTTGTTGATAATTGCTTTGCAATGCTATCTCCATAGAATCTTTTCATTCTCTGGGTTCCTAATCTTGGAAAATTATATTATTATCTTTTAGGGTACTTAACAGTAAAACTTAAGAGTTAATTTTAAAAGCCTATGTGCTTACTAAGCTCTACATCTTACATGCTTTTCATTATGCTATTTCCTTTGCTCCCAAAGACTTTTATCCATAAATATTGTCACTTGTCAGAGTCCCTTTGTTCCTTCTGTGTTTGAAGGGGTCAGTGTATCCACTGTTTGTACGTATAGTACTTTTTTCATCATGGTATTTCTTATATTTTCTTGTACCTTATCATTACTAGGATACAAAGTTTTGTATCCTATTTGAGTTTGTCACCTCATATCTGTATTACCTGCATGTGCATTGCATACTATGTTCTTCACTAGGAAGATTATTTAATTGAAGCATTTGTGAAAATGAATAACTTTAGACTTGGAAAATCTCTTTTCCAGATTAAATATAAGACACCTCAACCTATAGGAGAAGTATATTTTGCAGAAACTTTTGATAGTGGAAGGTTGGCTGGGTGAGTATTCATTCAAGAGAATGTTTTCTTTGATTTATTAGCTCTTTTGAAGTTATTAGGTTTTGGCCTATGAAAATTACCTCTACTACAGATCTATAAAAAATTTTAAAGTAGTTTAATTGACAATGTAAATCAGTACTTAGTATATTTTTGTAATTGATAGAATGTTTAATTTGAATAGTTACTTATTCAAAGAAAATATACTAATTCTGAATGTAAAGATGAAATTTATAACATTTCTTTATTCTCTAGGACAGATATTAACACTTAAGTTCAGACACAAATATGAGTACTGTTCTACTCTAAATAATGGAGAAAACAAAAGTTAATATTAAAATGATTATTATGTGTCAGATGTCCTTTAAAAAAGTAGATAATTACCATATTTAATCCGCATTTTACAGGTAAAGAAACCTCGGTTTCTTGTACCTTACCTGTGATCATACAGCTAGTAAATTATAGATTCCAAATTTGGTTTAACCCTAGCCCTTCAGGATTATGTGTAGGCATCCTTATTTAGCATCTAAGTATGAATTTATTGTTGAATGAAAAGTGACTGTATTGGGTGATCTTTTGTTGTATTTCTGTATGCATTGTGTCTATAAATTGCTGATTTTATTGTTAATGACATATATGTATGTTCGACTTTATTTACAGATGGGTCTTATCAAAAGCAAAGAAAGATGACATGGATGAGGAAATTTCTATATACGATGGTAAAATATTTATTTAAGTATTAGATATAACCAGTATGGCCTGGAGTTCACTAACCTTTGAGATTATATTTTTGTTAAATTGTGTTGGCTGGAGTCCCCCACCCTGCCTCACAATAAAATGTTCAGTCTTTTATCTTGTCCCTCTTCAATATTTCTGAAAAACCCTTTACTATTTCTGAAAATCTCACTCTTAAGCCAGCTAATCTAGTTTTCTAACTGAACAGTTGAATTTTCACTCTACTGCTGTTAGACTTTTGCATTTCCTGAAGCAGTATTTTCCAGGCTACTGCTGTCTCTATGGTTTCATCTCAAGCATAGACACACTAGATCAAATTATAATTTATGGTAAGATTCTCCTAGCAAGTAAAAAGCAGAGGATAACTAATGAGAGCTACAAGATATGTGGCTACTTCTGGAATCCTCATCTCCAGGTCTATATCCATTATCATAGGGTGTCTAATAGGATTATCTTCAACCTTAGCTCTAGAAAGAAATGTCCCATAGGCAGGGATCATATTGTCTTCCCTAATAGGACTACCGTGGAGTATGACCAAATATTTTCTTCTTTGTGGTCTAAAAACCAGCCTCCTTGATTGTTATATGCTGATGCAAGATCAGCCTCTTCTCACAGTTACTGATAGTGATAATTTCTTCTTTCTCAGAGGACCTCATACTCATAAACATGTGGCCTTGCAATCAGACTGTGATAAGCAGTTACATCACAACAGCAAAACAGATAGCATGTTGGATGTCAGCTCTCTGTTTCCTTTTCATAGTTTCTGTTTAGTGTAAGATAAAGATCATACCTGCATGTCTTCCTTTGCGTGGTGTTCGCCATCCCAGCAAATCCCCTGTGCATATATATACACATATATATACATGTATACACAAATATATACACATATACACATATGTGTGTGTATATATGTGTGTGTATATATACATATGTATATATATGCTTATCTACTCCAAAAAGGACACCACCATATGCACAGAAAAAGCAGTAGTGGGATTTCTGGATCAAATAGTAGATCTACTTTCAGTTTTTTAATAAACCTCCCTGCTGTTTTCCATAGAGGCTGTATTAATTTACATTGCACCAGCAGTGTATAAATGTTCCCTTTTCACCACATCCATGCCAATTGTTTTTTGACTTTTTAATAATGGCCATTCTTACAGGGATAATGTAGTATCTCATTGTGGTTTTAATTTGCATTTCCTTGATGATTAGTGATGTTGAACATTTTCTAAACATGCTCGTTGGCCATTTCTATATCTTCTTTTGAGAAATGTCTATTTATGTCATTTGCCTACTTTCTGATGGGATTAATTTTTTTCGTGCTGATTTGTTTGAGTCTCCTCATTCTGGATACTAGTCCTTTGTCAGATTCATAGGTTATTAATATTTTCTCCCACACTGTGGGTTGTCTGTTTACTCTGATGATTATTTCTTTTGCTGTGCAGAAGCTTTTTAGTTTAATTAGGTTCCATTTGTTTGTTTTTGGTTTTGTTGCATTTGCTTTTGGGTTCTTGGTCATGAATTCTTTGCCTAAGCCAATGTCTAGAAGAGTTTTTCTGGTGTTATCTGCTAGAATTTTTATGGTTTCAGATCTTAGGTTTAAGTCTTTAATCCATCTTGAGTTGATTTTTGTATAAGGTGACAGGTAAGGATCCAGTTTCATTCTTCTACATGTGGCTTGCCAGTTTTCTCAGTACCATTTATTAAATAGAGTGTCCTTTCCCTAATTTATATTTTTGTATGCTTGGTCAAAGATCAGTTAGTTGTAAGTATTTTGCTTTATTTCTGGTTCTCTATTCTGTTCCAGTGGTCTGTGTGTCTACTTGAGACCACTACTATACTGTTTTGATAATATGGCCTTGTATAATTTGAAGTCAGGTAATGTAATGCCTCCAGATTTGTTCTTTTTGCTTGGGATTACTTTGGCTATTCAGGCTCTTTTTTGGTTCCATATGAACTTTTGGATTTTTTTCCTAATTCTGTGAAAAATGTTGTTGGTATTTTGACAGGAATCGCATTGAATCTGTAGATGGCTTTGGGCAGTATGATCATTTTCATGATATTGATTCTTCCAATCCATGAGCATGGGATGTGTTTCCATTTTTTTGTGTCATCTATGATTTTTTTCAGCAGTGTTTTGTAATTCTCCTTGTATAGATCTTTCACGTCCGTTAAGAATATTCCTAGGGATTTTTTTTTTTTTTTTTTTTTTGCAGCTATTGTAAAAGTCATTGAGTTCCTGATTTGATTTTCAGTTTGGTCGTTGTTGCTATGTAGCAGTACTACTGATTTGTGTACGTTGATTTTGTAACCTGAGACTTTTATTGAATTCATTTTTCAAGTCTAGTAGTCTATTGGATGAGTCTTTAGGGTTTTCTAGTTATGCGATCATATCATTAGCAAACAGTGATAGCTTGACTTCCTCATTTCCAATGTATATGTCCTTTATTTCTTTCTCTTGCCAAATTGCTCTGGCTAGGACTTGTAGATAAATTTGTTACTTCTTAAAATAAGACCTCTATAGGGGGCGAGGGGCAAACTACAAGTTAGTGCTAATACAATTCACCATCAATGTGAGAGAAAGAAAACCAAGTACATTAATCTTTTTCAAAAAAATATAATATGACCAAATTGGGGGAGAAAGAATAGAAACTTGGAAACTTAATAAGAACCGACACATTTTTAAAAGTCTAAAAATGTACGTACAATTATAGACCAAAAATTACCCCTCTTTGATTTCTAAGACTGTGTCTGGTTCTTGCATTATATTTCTTAGAAAGAAAACAAAATGATATAAGAGCATTTGTGATTCAAAAGTGCTCATTAATGAATATTTTGAGTTGACACAATACTGGAAAATAACTAGTTTCTGCCGAATCGAATTTTCTTGGAATAGGCAATACCTATCATTTTCAAAACAGAAGATTTTACACAAATTAATATAAGTTGATTTTCTATTCTAAAACCAGTGAAAGAGTAAAGTCTAACACATAACTTTTGGGCTATAGGTAGCCCACCTAGCTTTGCATTGTATGTGGCCCATAATCTAATTTCAGGAACGTCCTGATCTTAACATGGAAAATCGTAACCCAGGGAAGGCCTAACTCAGTTTGCCTTGTTATAGCTTAGCGCTTATGCTGCCTTCCTGGCCAAAAGTTCTGAGAGCTGATTAGTGTAGCCTGAGAAGGGTTTGTGTGAATTAAGCATGCAGTTTTCAAAATGAACTTTAAATCTTTACAATAACTGCTGCAAGTAAGAAAAGTAGCTGATGAGTGTTGTGCATTTCAAAATAAATAGACTACTCATTTTGTGTTAAGGATGCTCTTTGTGTCATATGCAGTTTTAAGTATGTCATTTTAAAAATACAATATTGACATACCCTATTGAGACAAACCACACTTTATAATTTCATTGATTAAAAACTCTTTCATAGAAAAACCAAACTAATTCAGCTTTAAGAGTGACTTAATTAGACACTATAGTGTTTGCTATTAGTTTTGACAATTTTAGTTAAGAAGATGAAATCATTCTTTGATAGAAAAAAAGATAAATGAGCAGGCATACATATATAGTTGAAGATATTTCCTGATTTAAATTTTTATTTTTCCCAAGTCAGCCTTCCTGGGAAAAAATTATTGTTCACAACTGCTGATAAATAATTCTTAGGTCAGTGTTTTCTGTTTTAGTTTAATTTGCTTTGCTTTATTTTTTAGGAAGATGGGAAATTGAGGAGTTGAAAGAAAACCAGGTACCTGGTGACAGAGGACTGGTATTAAAATCTAGAGCAAAGCATCATGCAATAGCTGCTGTATTAGCAAAACCCTTCATTTTTGCTGATAAACCCTTGATAGTTCAGTAAGTGTTGCTATGTTTTTGGATACTTTTTCTGAATTTTGTATTAGCTTTGGCTTCTGAATATAGCTTGTATTTTGAAAATGGATGTAAAAATCTAGATCTTCCTTTTCTGTTTCACTTAGTTAAAACACAAATGTGCATATACACACAAACATACCCATGCTTTCAATGAAAAGCAGGTAAATGATAAAATTATACAAAGATCAACCATTCTTATGGCCTAGTACTAATATTTATATTTGTTTATTTCAAGGAGTTGTATGTGGGCTATTAAGCAGTATATTTCCTTTGGTCTGAGTGCTTGTTTTGACTAAATGAGGAATAAATAGTTTGGCTCTCTTAAAAAAATTTAAAAATTATGTGATATATACTGTAATATATACAATTCTGCTGCCATAAACTATATAATGCATAATAAAAATCACCACTTTTGTTTTACTCTTAAAATTATTTGTTATCCAAATATTAAACTTAATATATTCAGAATAGAATCATAAATATTGCTATTAAACCAGTGATAAGATTCAAAGGCAGAAAATTTATTTCAAAAATAAATGTTTATGAATACCAGTGTCTTTCAAGCGTGGACCCCTTTTAAAGGTCACATTCTCATAGATAATCCTTTCCTTCAACCTCTCTACCTCCCCACCATGCCTGGCATGGTGCCTCATGTGTGTAATCCCAGAACTTGGGGAGGCCTAGGTGGGCAGACAGCTTGATCCCAGGAGTTCAAGATCAACCTGGGCAACATGGCGAAACCCCGACTCTACAAAAAATTTTTTTAAATTAGCCAGGCATGGTGGTGCCTGACTGTAGTCCCAGCTACTCTGGAGGCTGAGGTGGGAGGATCACCTAAGCCCAGGAAGTCGAGGCTGCAGTGAGCCAAGGTCATACCAGTGCATTGCAGCCTGGGTGGCAGAATGAGATCTTGCCTCAAAAAAAAAAAAGAAAAAAAAAGAGGACCAAGAATTGAATAGCAGTCTTTCATATGTTTAAAAACAATTCAAAGGAGAGTGAATGTTTGTCTCCTCTTAATATTGATAAAATGAAATGGGGTAAATAAAATGAAGATATTTATATTAAATGCTATAAATGCTGATTTACAACATAACTTTACTATAAAGCTACTTTTCCCAAATTGTGTACATGTTAATATACATGCATATAATTGAAGATGAAGAATATCCTAACTTAAAAAATAGGAAGTAAAGCCCTGGCACGGTGGTTCACACCTGTAATCCCAGCACTTTGGGAGGCCAAGGCGGGTGGATCACGAGGTCAGGAGATCAAGACCATCCTGTTTAACATGGTGAAACCCCGTCTCTACTAAAAATACAAAAAATTAGCCAGGTGTGGTGGCAGGCACCTGTAGTCCCAGCTACTCGGGAGGCTGAGGCAGGAGAATGGGGTGAACCAGGGAGGCAGGGCTTGCAGTGAAACGAGATCATGCCACTGCACTCCAGCCTGGATGACTGGGCGACAGAGCGAGGCTGTCTCAAAAATAAATAAATAAATAAACAAAAATAAAATTTAAAAAAGGAAGTATGTTAGCTCATTAAAGACTGAGAAGTTCTACGTATGAAAACCTGTTTTCAGCATTACTACTGTGTTTCCCAAACTCATTTGATCACATAAGTTTATTTTCCCACCTAACAATAATTGCTATTTCATGGAACAATTTGAGAAATGATACTCTGAAAAAAGTAAGGTTACCATATACTCTGCATATGTCCTTGGTTTTCCTATGACTATAAGTTTAGCAGCAGTCCAGTTGTATGATAAAGATTTTGTTGATCCTCTAATCCATTGTGAATCATTTATACTAGGTAAAAGTTAATTATTTGAAAACTCTGAAAGTTTGCAGTATAGGAAATGGACAAAGTGATTGAATCTAGGCATAATGGAACAATGAAACTATGTTCACATTTATGCAGCCACTGTACAAAATTGTTTTTTCCAGTTCTTACCTTTTTACAGAACGCTCTGTCCTCAGATAACGTATTATAAAGCAAAATCTTTTTAATTTTTTTTTCTAAAAACAGTGACCTTTAAGTCATATCATGTACCATGTCTTCTACTTATAGTCTTCAAATACTTAAATTCCATGAAAAACAAAATTTTGTCAGCTATTCCTTAAAATAAAGACTTTGAGGAAAACAAACTGTCCTCTATTTAAAAAACGGAAAAGAACAAAAGAATACCTTCCTTCTGATTATCATAGAAGAATTTTGAGCATGTATTTGCCCCTCATTGGGCATGATATCCTTTAATCATCATAACAATTTTTTGAGGTGTAAGTATGGGCCATGTCTGCGTATTATAGATGAGCAAATAGAGACTTAGAGCTTAAATGACTTGCCCTTACCCAAGGAGTCACTAGAGTAAGTGGCAGAATCAAGAATAACTCTCAGGTCATTTTGACTTTAAAGTACATGCTTGTAGCCACTGTTGTAGATAGCTTAAGAAATAAAGCATGGTAGAAAGTATAGGGGAAAATCATCCCTTTCAAATCAGAGATACTTAAAATTTTGTTTCCTCTGTTTTTTTAATACAAAATATGTACACCAATTGAGTTCAAACTGTTAAAATTTTGTATGCTATCATGCTTTACCTTCTTGTCACTAAATTTTTTCAGAAACATTTATAACTATAGTCCTTTATTAAAATGATCATTATTTCTGGTTGTTTCTCTAGTTTTCATGTCTTTTTGTTTTAATTCATTTAATGAAATCATAACCTTTTTTGTTTTTACTGTTTGACAGCCATTTCCTCGTTGATTTTTGTCACATGTAATTCATTAATTTAACAAAAAAAATCTCTTCAGTAAGTCTATGCCTCATTGCTGTAGCAAGGCTATTTGCTTTTAAAAATTACCAATAAAGGAAAAAAAAACTTTGCTGAGAATTACACTGTGTTGTAAATTCATAAGAGACTCTCGTGTTCATTCTTTTAGCTGTTAAACAGAGAAAATTTCCCATATCTCCTGGCTGTTTAGGTCTGAAATCCAGCTTATTGACTGAGATCATGAATCTCTTTGCTGGAGCTATTTAATTAAATGTACAACTTATTTAACATGGTAAGATGTAATGAACTCTAGGTTTCTAAGATCATTAGCAATTTCTTAGAAATCTTGCTGTAGCTGTCGTTCTTATGGCCTTTTTTTTTTAGTTTATAAAGTATAAGTATAGTGCCTACCTTATCAGAATTTGAAATTTCCTGTTGTAGTTTTAGTCACAGTATCTTATTCTTAATTTATCAGTTTTGATGGAAAAAATTTTAAACAAATTGATTGGTTTGTCTGCAGTTGATTGTAATCATTCTATTTTTAATATTTTAATGATGTGTCTTGTATTAGAGTAGTAGAAATGCGTTTCTGCTTATTTCCTATAGGTTGTAGACATGCTTTACATGAGCTTTCTCATAATGTAAAAAAATTTATACTTACATGAATTGAGAATAATAACATTAGATTTTACAGAGCAATTAGTAATTTTTATTTATCAGTAGTACGGTTCTTTTTCCCTTTATTCAGATATGAAGTAAATTTTCAAGATGGTATTGATTGTGGAGGTGCATACATTAAACTCCTAGCAGACACTGACGATTTGATTCTGGTATGATATTTTAATATTTAAGAAAACCTTATTAAAGTTAATAAGTATTTTTAAGGAACAATTGATAAAACTGAAAATTTTATCTTCAACTGAAATCGAAAAGAATTGTAGATATCTTTTTTCAACGTGAATTTTTATATAGCTCTTACAATTTGCCTTCAAGTTTTATATAAAGCGGTGTTACTTTAAGGCATCAGTTTTATAATCTTTAACAACATGAAAAAGTTTACCATGTCTGTAGGACAAAAACTACATGGTACTTATAAATTCTTTTGAAATATAGCTTAGAGTTATTTTCTTTACAGAATAAGATTTTAAGTTTGTTTAGAGAAGTATAACAAAGCGAAGCAGTGAAACAAAATGGCCAAAGAACCAAATTAAAAGGGGTTAGCAACCCACAGAAAGTAACTAATTTTAAAAACTTTTCATGATGAAGTAGCTTTATACTTCTAAGAGGTTGTATTAGGACCATTGGAAGGTTGGGGATATTTCTTATAGCCTTCTCCTGTAAAAGATTATTTCAGACTTTCTGAGTGTAACAGAAATATGATACATGAGACATCAGAGGTATATTTTTCAGAACACGTGGCTGTACATAAGCTATGAAATGTGGATGGAAGACTTTTTCATGTACTACTCATTATTATTAGGATCAAGTGAAGGAGAGGCCATTGTAGTATATGTTGAAGCTCTTGTTTTAGATGAACACTTGAAGGTAGGATGACAAATCTAATGCCAAGTATTTCTATAAGCACTTTATCTGATTAATTCATTTAATCCTTAAAGAACTCTTATAAGGTAGGTACTATTATCATCTCCATACTTTAGAGGTAATGAAATGGAGGTGCAGAGAGCATTAAAAAATTTGACTCAGGGTGACATACAGCTAGTTTAAGAGGCAGTGGTAGGATTTGAACCCCAGTATCTGACTCCATACCTCATGCTGTTAACCACTATGCCATGCCAAATAAAGAGAAATGCATGTCCTCGTGTCTGTTTTTATGTCTGAATGAATCTCTCTTCATCTTGTGCTCAGAGGGTCATTTTCTGGTATCTTCCTAAATAATAGTAATGGGTAATCATTTTAGTCTTAAGGCCATAAATATGCTTTCCTCTAATGCCTAATTCTCTCAATAAAATATTAGTAATATAGATTTACATAGAGAATTAAAGCATATTATGATGTTGCTAGAGTATTTTCAGCTTCTGTCCTACATCTTCAGGAAGTAGTGTGTACTTAAAAAAATCTATATTGAAGTAAAATTTGTCATTTTTCCATGTCCTTTATTTTCACTTGTATTAAATAGCTAGCTCTTGGTGAATTACCATTTAATATATTTTTGTAAACTCTACCCATTGGATAAAATACAGAAATTCATGAAATACTCTGTGATTCTGGACTAATGTCAACACTTCTCTCTCTCTGAAGGAAAACTTTTATGATAAAACATCCTATATCATTATGTTTGGACCAGATAAATGTGGAGAAGATTATAAACTTCATTTTATCTTCAGACATAAACATCCCAAAACTGGAGTTTTCGAAGAGAAACATGCCAAATCTCCAGATGTAGACCTTAAAAAGTTCTTTACAGACAGGAAGACTCATCTTTATACCCTTGGTATACCCTTTTAATTCATTCATGTATTCAAAAATATTTGCTATTGATATATTCATGGCAAGTGCTTTACAAGAAAACAAACATGCACCCCATCCTGAAGCACTTATCTTTTCCGAAAATAGGACAGATATAATGACAGCACATATAGAAAATAAAGTGCCATGTAAGAAAGAGAGACGAGGCACGGCTAAGAGTTCACAAGCAATATTACTTCCAGCTTAGAAACTTGGAACAAAACTAGGAAAGATTATATTTGAACTCTTCTTGAAGTACAGATAGAATGTGGAAGACAATAGGGTGAAAGGACATTTTAGACGTTGTGACAGTGGTGCTGTAAGAACAGAAAACTAGAAAATAAAAAGGAACAGGCCAGAACAGAAAACTAGAAAATAAAAAGGAATAGGCCTTTAATGCCAGACTAAAAATTTAGATTTTATTCTGTAGCTAGTTGTGATTATTGTTATGTCCTACCTTGTGTTGGTTGTGGCATGTTTCGAAAGGAAAACCATTGAGCAGCCATATATTAATATACTTAAGTAAATAGGAATTTGTATAGATACGGGGGTGAGGGACATTATAAGGAGTTGTTTCTCCCATTCTCAAGTACAATGGCTGTAGAGCTCTGGTCAGCCCACTATCAAAATCAGAGCATATTGGAACCTAATAGGACATTTTGAAATGGCCCTATCGGCTTCCTTTCTCATGTCTCAACTCCACCCAAGATTAAAGTATTTCAATCTTTTTCCCCAAATGCTGCAGTTGTAGAAACATTCATTTTGTCTGCTAGGGCAATGCCCGTTTCATCTTCAATATTAGATGTGATAGAATAAACATCTTTATGAAATAATTGAAAAATAAAACTAGGCATTTTGGGGAACACCAAGTAAACTGTAGAAATAATGAGAAAATATTACTAGAACAGAATAAATTAATTTTTTGTGTTGTACTTACAACACTTTAAGATTGTATCAAAAAAATTAAATGCTGAAAAAGATTAGCTTGTATTTTGTAACTATAAAAGAGTGAAGCTGACTTGTTCTGAGTCCCAAAACAGAGCTATTTGGTATTATTTTTTATTTGAGAAGTAATGGAGCATTTTATTTTAAAAAATGGAGTTTAAAACAAAATTTTATCTTTAGGAAATATATCTAGTGATTTAGTGTATTGGTTCAATACAGTGGTTATTCCTCTATTTCTGGTTGGGAAAAAAGTTTTACCCATGGAGTTAAGGGTAGTTACATTATTTAGAAGATTATCTTTAAAGTGTCTATCAAAATGATAACTATAATATATTTAAATTGGTCCTTAGTGATGAAACCAGATGACACATTTGAGGTGTTAGTTGATCAAACAGTTGTAAACAAAGGAAGCCTCCTAGAGGATGTGGTTCCTCCTATCAACCCTCCCAAAGAAATTGAAGATCCCAATGATAAAAAACCTGAGGAATGGGATGAAAGAGCAAAAATTCCTGATCCTTCTGCCATCAAACCAGAAGACTGGTAAGCAAATAATTCGGTAGCAAAGCATTATTTGGCATAACTAGGTAATGAAACAACATATAAGTGAAGTTTACAACCAATGAAGCTTTTTTTTAAACATCGGAACTACTTATTTTTAGTATTTTGGGTGAGATATTTTCTAAAATAGATTTTACACTTTCCTCCCTGTTAATTTTTTTTATTTCTATTGATAATTATGTTGCATTTTTCAATATATGTTTATTTTTTCTATTTTCAATGCTGTGGATAAAAAATTTCACAAATCCAAAATACCAGTGCTTTAATTTTCATTCCTAGTTTGATCTTTATTGTATGTGGGTGAGAGGCCAAGGTGGGCAGATCACCTGAGGTCAGGAGTTCGAAACCAGCTTGGCCAACATGGCCAAACCCCATCTCTACTAAAAACACAAAAATTAGCTGGACATGGTGGCGGGTACCTGTAATCCCAGCTACTCGGGAGGCTGAGGCAGGAGAATTGCTTGAACCCAGGAGGCAGAGGCTGCAGTGAGCCAAGGTCATGCCACTGCACTCCAGACTGGTGACAGAGCGAGACTCTGTCTCAAAAAAAAAAAAAAAAAAGTATGTTTGCCCTTAAATGAGAGAAACCACATATAACCACTTCATTCTGATTGTTGAAATGTGTTAGAATTTGTTTTACAAAGTACTAAATGAAACGCTCCATTAAGTTTTAACTTTTGGTTACTCTGAGCACTCAGAAACTCAAGATGACATTGGTATCAGGCAAGCACACATCTGTACATTTGTAGAGTTGATTATTTCTGTTTATTTTGTAACTCATTTGGAAAATCATTAAGTGGCCTCTTGTTTAAAATTTCTATCTTTCTGTAATGATGAAAATTATATTAGTAGTTCAGTACTTTATGTTTATATACTTTAGAATTTACTAAGTGTTTTTGTTTTTGTTTGAGACGGAGTCTCGCTCTGTCACCCAGGCTGGAGTGCAGTGGCGCGATCTCGGTTCACTGCAGCCTCCGCCTCCTGGGTTCAAGTGATTCTCCTGCCTTAGCCTCTTGAGTAGCTGGGATTACAGGCGTGCGTCACCACGCCCGGCTAATTTTTGTATTTTTAGTAGAGATGGGGTTTCACCATGTTGGTCAGGCTGGTCTCGAACTCCCGATCTCATGATCTGCCCACCTCAGCCTCCCAAAGTGCTGGGACTACAGGCGTGAGCCACCATGCCAGCCTAAGTGTTCTTTTTAAAATAAGAATACTAGAATTAAATAAGGAGAGTTTTAAAAATTATACTGGAATAGGGAAGAACTTTCCAAATATGGCATAAAATCCAAGAATCCTTTAAAAATAAGTTCAACTACATGAAAATAAATGATATGTATATTGCAAAAAAAAACACTCCCTAAACTATTTCAAAAAACACGCAAGAACCAGGAAAAATTATTTTCAATCATATAGCTAATGGAGAGCTAATTTCTTAATATAAAGGTAATGATCTAAGAAAAAATAGTTTTTGTATATCACTTATGCTACTAAATGTACATTCAAAGTTCAGTGAGATACCATTTTTCACCTACCACATGGGCAAAAATCAAAAAGTTTGGTAACACTCTTCGCAAGGACAGGAGAAAATAGGTACTTTTGCATGCTGCTGGTAGAACCGGAAATGGAGTGTAACCATTATAGAGAGTAATTTGGATGCTACTACCAAAATTTAAAATGTCCATACTCTTAACAATTATATTTTCACAGATGAGAAATGGCATATATTCTAGGACATTCACTATAGCGTTGTTTGTATTAATAATAGTAAAATTTTGGAAACACTAAATGTCCTCCAAGAGGAGATAAGCTAAATAAATTATGGTATATCCTCAAGTAGAAAACTATGCAACTGTTAAGAATGAAGCCATATATATATATGCTCCAGCCGGGCATGGTAGCTCGTGCCTGTAATCCCAGCACCCAGCACTTTGGGAGTCTGAGGTGGGTGGATCACCTGACATCAGGAATTCAAGACCAACCTGGCCAACATGGTGAAACCCCATCTCTACTAAAAATACAAAAACTTAGCCAGGCGTGGTGGCAGCTGCCTGTAATCCCAGCTACTCTGGAGGCTGAGGCAGGAGAATTGCTTGCACCCGGAAGGCAGAGGTTGCAGTGAGCCGAGGTTGCACTATTGCACTCCAGCCTGGGCAACAAGAGCAAGACCATCTCAAGAAAAAAATAATAATAATGGAGCTCCTAGAACAGTCTTGACACATAGTAAGCATGCAATATATATTTGTTGATGAATGACTGAGTTTTTAAGTAACAAAAGCAAGGTCTAATACATTATGTATAGAATGCCATCATTTGTATTAAAAAAAGAATGTATACGTGTGTGCATGTATGCACAGAGCACAACAGGGAATATGTACTAAAAATTGGCAAGTTAGCAGAAGATTTAGGTGGGTGGTAGATGGGGACAAATAACAGGCACAAACAAAAGGGAGGGAAATAATTTTATGGTATCTTCTGAGTGTTGTAATATGCATTTTTAAACTTTTTGAATAATTAGTAATATAAAACGTTGTATTTACAGGGATGAAAGTGAACCTGCCCAAATAGAAGATTCAAGTGTTGTTAAACCTGCTGGCTGGCTTGATGATGAACCGAAATTTATCCCTGATCCTAATGCTGAAAAACCTGATGACTGGTAAGCACTCTTCATCTTCAAATGTCGATTTCAAATGTTTCTTACATGCATTTTTGTTACTAGTTTATATGACTGATCTGTGACTTGAGGTTACTGTATTTGCTTTGTTTTAATATCCTAAGGAATGAAGACATGGAAGGAGAATGGGAGGCACCTCAGATTCTTAATCCAGCATGTCAGATTGGGTGTGGTGAGTGGAAACCGCCCATGATAGATAACCCAAAATACAAAGGAGTATGGAGACCTCCTCTGGTAGATAATCCTAACTACCAGGTAACAACTGCTTGTTCCAATTATTTAGTGAAGTTAAAAATGTGATCTTTTCTGTTTAAATATCTAATTACCTATGTTAACTTTTGGAAGTTCCATTTTTAATTTTAAGATGTCAAAGAAAATAGACCCCAACTAATTTATATTTTAAAAGTAGAGCATCAATTATTTAATTTTCTGGGGAAATAAATCACTTCATACTATATTCTTCCCTAATTATCAGTTGATGCTCACTTTGAAATAAAGTTCTATTTTAGAAGTAAATATAAGAAGTGAATTTTGATCAAATAGACTCACATTGTACATTTTAGTAATTAATGCCTGTGCTTAATTAATGTACTTATTATTTAGTATTATTAAAATTCTGATTTTTGGCCAGGCACGGTGGCTCACGCCTGTAATCCCAGCACTTTGGGAGTCTGAGGTGGGTGGATCACGAGGTCAGGAGATGGAGACCACCCTGGCCAACATAGTGAAACCCTGTCTCCACTAAAAATGCAAAAAATTAGCCAGACATGGTGGCGCGTGCCTGTAGTCCCAGCTACTCAGGAGGCTGAGGCAGGGGAATCTCCTGGACCCTGGAGGTGGAGATTGCAGTGAGCTGAGATCACACCACTGCACTCCAGCCTGGCAACAGAGCAAGACTCAAAAAAGAAACAAACAAACAAACAAAAAAAACACCTGGCGCGATCTTGGCTCACTGCAGCCTCTGCCTCCTGGGCTCAGGCGATTCTCCTGTTTCAGCCTCCTAAGTAGCTGGGATTATAGGCACACCCCAGCACGCCGGCTAATTTTTGTATTTTTAGTGGAGACGGGGTTTCACATGTTGGCCAGGCTGGTCTGGAACTCCTGACCTCATGATCTGCCCACCTCGGCCTCCCAAAGTGCTCAGGTTACAGAAGTAAGCCACCAGGCCCAGCCCTGATTTTTTTCTGATATCAATCGACATCTTTTGAGTGTATCTAGCTTTTTATATTAAAAGTTTCTGTGGTATTCCCTTAACCCTCTAGTTTTATCTTTGTAATTATTTATGGATACGTTCTAACATTATATATATGCAGTTTCATATTCTAATTACTCACTGTAGTTTTTATTAAAAGCATTTAACACAAAATGTTTCTTTCGGTAAATTTTTTTGTTTAATGTCTGTCTCTTTTATTCGACTTTAAACTCCGTAATACAGGAACCATGTATGTCTCCATCATCTGGCATAGTGCCTGGCCCAGAATACATATATGCGATGGTGGAGTGAGTCAGTAAACAATGATATTGTTGAATGTATTTGATTTAATTGACAGTTTAATCATTTGAGATCTAATGGAAGTTTTATGTTGAGTAGTTGTGCTGAGATTCAACCATACCTGATTAATGATATCTGTCATGGGTACATGTTAGATGGAGCAACTCCATTTTTGCTATACAGTGATCTTTCTGATTTGGACAACTTGAATAACATTTTGCAATGAATAAATGTACTAAATCTAAAAATGTGTCCAAAGTAGACAAATTGTGAAATTTATTCACGTTTCTGTTTATATTGGATTTTCCCTTTTCCTTGTTTTGCAGAATTTAAAGTTAGTATCACTCATAGGGAACATTGTGTACACAGGATAAAGAAACAAGATTTTATATCCAGTATATTACTAATGAATTAATATCAGTTAAAATTCTCTTTTTTCCAGTTAGGATTGCAAATTTCATTCAACAGCAGCTACTTATTAAGCAGCATTTATAACGAAGTTATTTTATTTGAAAATGTCTTCAATTACTTTTCTTCCAGGGAATCTGGAGTCCTCGAAAAATTCCTAATCCAGATTATTTTGAAGATGATCATCCATTTCTTCTGACTTCTTTCAGTGCTCTTGGTTTAGAGCTTTGGTCTATGACCTCTGATATCTACTTTGATAATTTTATTATCTGTTCAGAAAAGGAAGTAGCAGATCACTGGGCTGCAGATGGTTGGAGATGGAAAATAATGATAGCAAATGCTAATGAGGTATGGTGTTGACCAATAGCAGTAGTGATATAACTATGAATAATAATAATAAGATTTGGTCTTGGTTGTAGGTTATTCAAATGGCTCTTTTAAATGCAAATAAATGTGCAGTAATTACTAAATGCCAAGGAAATGTGTTTGAATAAGTTTATGTAGACAGAATATTTTGCTTTTTATGTTACTTCATTATGAGCTATATATGCATATGTAAGTCCTGATTTTATTCATTAAATTATAATATCACTAATGGGATTTAATGCTTATTTACTGTTCATAGAAGAAGACTACTTAATATCTTTGTCATCTTGCCAGTTCAAGGCCTAAGTGATAATGATAATCTAAATATTACTGTTTATTTATTTTAACTATTTTTTACTTAGAGGAATGTACAAAGAATTTATATTTTAACATTATTAAATTCTATTCCAGTTTTTTCCCGAAACCTTAACACTGTTTAGAAAAGGTTGGGCTAAATATTTCAACACAATGCATCTTAGAAAATGTATCATTAAATTCAGTTGCTATAAAGAAAAATTCTTACCTTACATTTGGTTACTTGGGTCACTAGCAAAAAATCATCAAAAGGGTAGGTAAAGAGGGATTCTTGTCTTGAACCTCTTGTAACTAAAACATTTGATTTTTTAAATTTTATTTTAATAAGAGAAATAATATCCTTACTGAGGGTCTTGTGTGTGAAATGTGTTTATATAAAAAGGAAAACAATTCTGAGGTGTGATTTTTAATAAGTTCTTTAAAAGTACAGAATGAATGATCAGAATACAGAATGAATGATCACTTCAAATAAACCAGGTAATACATCCATAAAAGGTAATTCTATTCTGAAATTTACCAAAAAGGAAAATTACCATTTTTCTTGCCGGTATGTTAGAAGTTTCCACTTTTGTCATAACATACCTTCTGCTGTCAAGTCTCACTCAGTGATGCATGCTAATAATTAAATTAGACTTTACAAAGTATAAGGTGGGAAAATGAAACTTCTTTTACTTACAAGTTCATCACTCCTTAATGTAAAATGCCTGAGTAAATAAGTTTTTTTGTATCTTGTGTTACCCAGTAAAGGTTTGTAAAATCTGAATTGCATTTTTATGCTTATCTCATCTATAGCCTGGTGTATTAAAACAGTTAATGGCAGCTGCTGAAGGGCATCCATGGCTTTGGTTGATTTATCTTGTGACAGCAGGAGTGCCAATAGCATTAATTACTTCATTTTGTTGGCCAAGAAAAGTAAAGGTAAAGAAAATGGATTTCCGTCAACTTTTTTCCCCCAAATTTCTTATTGTTTAGGAGTTCTATAAATTAACCAAGTGATTCTTAAAAGTAACAAACTAAATGTCTCATAAGTTTTACTGATAGTTCATTATGTATGTTATCAATTATTGCAAAAAAACTTTCAAAATAGCACTCTGCCTTTAGTAAAAATAACTTATGTTAACTACCACAGAAAAAATATAAAGATACAGTGTATAAAAAAACCGACATATGTATACCACAAACAAAAGGAGTACTAGAGCAAGAAGGAAAGGAAGAGAAAGCAGCCCTGGAAAAATCAATGGACCTGGAAGAGGAAAAAAAGCAAAATGATGGTGAAATGCTTGAAAAAGGTAAGACGATGAGAGTGATTTATAATGGAGACTCTGGGTAAAACTCATAAAACAGTATAATGCCTTAAAATAACTAGGTGTTACATTTGTTTATTATCAAGTTTATACATCTGAATCTCCCAAGAATATGTGACTGTGGCAAGAAGGAGTAATAGTCCTCTGAGCAGCCACCCTGTTTATAGTTTTTGTATTCTAGGAAGAAGGAGATTTAAATAGTGTTCAGTTGCTGGAGAGCCCAGCAGTTATGAATCCCTAGGCCACTGCTTTTTGCAAGAGTGTTTCTTGGCTCTGGGAGTGTAGAAGATGAGATGGAGGGTGATAGAGGGTATATATCATGGCCTCTGTAGAAAAGGAATACATATAAAACAGGTGATTGCAGCAACAAAATTAACACCAAGTCTTCCAACGGCTATTGTTAATCAGATGCTTATCATATAGAAGAAATAATTTAATTAATTTTCTGAAAGGATTGCTGAATGTATATCCCCTTCCCACCCTATATTAAACTCTTGAAGATGTTAGAACTGAAGTCACCCTTTGGTGGCTCTCCACTGAGACCTCCTTACATGAGGTAGAAATAAAATTATTGATTTGCCTAGTGTCCCAAGCCAAATGTCTTGAAGCACAATGTTTAACTCACTTGATGAAACAGTTGACTTAAAAACACATGTGTGTCTATTTTTAAGAGAGTATATATATATTATAAACTGTCAATTAAATCAAATACATTCAACAATATCATTGTTTACTGACTCACTCCACCATCGCATATATGTATTCTGGGCCAGGCACTATGCCAGATGATGGAGACATACATGGTTCCTGTATTACGGAGTTTAAAGTCGAATAAAAGAGACAGACATTAAACAATATACACACATACACACATGTACATGCACATGTACATGTGTGTATTAGGATAGGTATCTAAAACGACAAATACTTCAGGCTGTAAGTTTTCAGCCTTATTTTTGTAACTTCTTAGTGCTTAGTATATTGATGTCTGGATCAACCTTATTAAGAGGGCATTCAAGTATCAGAAGGGCCTGTTTGTATAAAGATACTTTCACCACTTTCACCTATACATGTAATACCACATTGGAACTACATGGAAGAAGTAGAGTTGATTTTTCAGCTTCCGTTTCCCCAAAGCCCATTCTTGGTGGGGTAGGAGTTTTTACTTTATATAGCTCCTAGGATGCACTTAATATCTTTTGGTTAATAGTGATGACAAAAGTTGGAGGTTCTGCTAAACGGAATCCTAAGGAGGGTCAATAACTGAAAAAATGCATGATAATGTCCACAGAGAACAAACATAAGTAAATAACGTATTGAAGATTAAAAGATCACCAAAAATTAAAGGAAGTATTTTCCAAGACAGGAACACAGGAAAGATGATTATTTTTTGGTTTTCATATTACATACAGACTGAATGCTTAAGAATTTTTTTAAACTTGTCCCCCAACTCAAATAGGATTCATTTATAAAATATGGTAATATGAGTATTTATAATTTTTAAAATTTTGAATGGAAGAAGTTGCTTCTAAATCTTGGAATAAACCTTAGAATTTAAATAAATCCCCTTTATTGTATTTAATACTTTTCAGTAGCAAAATTCTAATTTATTGAGTCTTTGCTTTTAATAAAATCTGTATTCTAGAAGAGGAAAGTGAACCTGAGGAAAAGAGTGAAGGAGAAATCGAAATCAAAGAAGGGCAAGAAGAACGTAATAAATCAAATAAGTCTGGGTCAGAGGATGAGGTAACAGAAAATAAACTGGTTTCTATGTATAGTTGTTATCCATAAAAAGTTATTTCAATAAAAGCACCAATCTGGTTTATGAAAGAATTTTTGCCATATTTCTCTCAGCTTTTATAAGAGCCTCTATATTGTTTTTAAAACATATCCATAAGGAGGGAAAGAAAAATACTATAATTTATATTGTCTCAATGCCTAGTAAAACAGTATAGAGCAAGCCTGTGACTTACAAAATATAAAGATAGAATACATGTATCCAAAATTATGACTTTATCATTGGAATTCTATTGAAAAGCATAATAAACACATTGTTTGAATATTTAAAAGATAACTATCATTATTATAATTTTTATAGCTGTTATAAAACATCCTTATTGTCTCAACATTTTACTCTCATGTTTTGAAATATTTCATTCATTGGGTAGTTGAGTACTATCTGCCTGATAGGGTATTTTTCTCAAATCTTTAATGAACTTTTCCCCCCTTATTAGTCTACCTCTTTTTGTGTCCTTAAATAAAATGGAACTTTGCACAATGCTTTTTTTTGTAAGTTATTATGGAATGAGAAATCCAGAGTATAATTAGAGCCAGAGCTTTCTTTTTTCTTTTTCTTTTTCTTTTTTTTTAACCCAGCATAAACCAAAAACCAGTTTTCTCTGGCCCTTAAAGAGATGCATAGCCTTACCCCACAGAGTCACCATCCTAACGTATTACATTCCAACTATGTAGGTAGGATAAAAGTACAGTTCTGCCTGCTCTTGCATATGATGAAGTAAATTTTGTATTTTATCTATTTTAAGAAATTCTCCAAATAAATTTGCAATTATTGTTCAGTCTTTCCTCATGTTTAATCAGTACACATACTGGTTGCTGGTCTTCCTGCCCTCTGAGTTTTTATAGGGACTTTGGAGACCATTATTTAGTATGAATATCCATATTTAGGGAGAGCTAGGTGAAGAGAATTTCTTCCAGAGCCAAGTTTTAAATAATCATTGTTTCTGCTGTGACTTTCTTAAAATAATACCTGCAGTCATTTACTTGAATATGTATTCTATTTACATTTACTTTATAAAACACTTTGTGTACCTTCAAAACTATCTTAATTCCATTTTTCAGTCTTTCTGTCTTCTTATGTGTATGTGTCAGTGAGCTAGAATACGTCGATTTTTGTATAGCCTTGAGAAATAATTATAACTTTATTTCATATAATACCTTCATAATAGCACTTGATAGCACATATATTTTAGAGAATAATAAATATACTATTTACTACTATCTACTAGTTATGTGTTATACTAAAAGAAACCTTTTCATAATTATTTTTTCTAGATGAAAGAAGCAGATGAGAGCACAGGATCTGGAGATGGGCCCATAAAGTCAGTACGCAAAAGAAGAGTACGAAAGGACTAAACTAGATTGAAATATGTTTAATTCTTGAGAGGGATGTTTGGCATTGTAAAAATCAGCATGCCAGACCTGAACTTTAATCAGTCTGCACATCCTGTTTCTATATCTAGCAACATTATATTCTTTCAGACATTTATTTTAGTCCTTCATTTCAGAGGGAAAAAAAAGCAACTTTGAAGTTACCTTGTCTTTGAATTTAGAATAAAAGTGGCACATTACATATCGGATCTAAGAGATTAATATCATTAGAGTTACACAGTTTTAGTTGTTTGGAGATAGTTTTGGTTTGTACAGAACAAAATAATATGTAGCAGCTTCATTGCTATTGGAAAAATCAGTTATTGGAATTTCCACTTAAATGGCTATACAACAATATAACTGGTAGTTCTATAATAAAAATGAGCATGTGTTGTGTTGTACAGAGCTAAATGCAATAACGTTTCTGTATGGTTGTTTGATTCCATCAACAATTGAAAGTGTTGTATATGACCCACATTTACCTAGTTTGTGTCAAATTATAGTTACAGTGAGTTGTTCGCTTAAATTATAGATTCCTTTAAAGACATGCTTTGTTCATTGCTGGATTCTATTGCAGCATATTTTACATTTGAATACAAAGATAATGGGTTTTATCAAAACAAAATGATGTACAGATTTTTTTTCAAGTTTTTGTAGTTGCTTTATGCCAGAGTGGTTTATCCCATTCACAAAATTTCTTATGCATACATTGCTATTGAAAATAAAATTTAAATATTTTTTCATCCTGAATACCCTATTTAACAGGTTATTATTGGGGAAGCTTTATATTATTTTCCTTATTACTAAGAGATTCTAATGGCTGATTTCAATTCATCATGCTTTTATATGTATATATTTTTTTCTTGTTTCCAGTGGGGTTGGAATGCTTTTGTATTTGTATCTTTTTTTTTTTTTCCTGACAAGTTTCAATCTATTTTAAGTCTGTCATCTCATCTATGAATAGCTTCAAAGCTGCCACTGAGATGAATAGGAGCAACTATTATTATTGCTCTTCTTTTTAAAGCAGTTACCATGTCACTAGACTACATTAAATTGGAGCTGTGTTGTTCCATTTAAAATATTTTATTTATGAAATTCTTATGTCTGGGAAACAGGTTTAGACTCTTTGGAAGAGGATCTAAATCTTTGAGACCACAGAACTACTTGAATACTAACTACCTAGAGAACTTTCTGCATGTTAGGTAAGATTTTGGATTCCTTCATAGATGTACACATAACCCCATCTTTGGGCAAGCCCTAAACTATTACAGGTTCCCATACAACTCCTTCCCCAGTAGGTAAATTTAGAACTTATGAATAAGGAAAATAAGTCTCTAGCTTCTGCTTTTACTGAAGGAAGTCAAACATAGCCACTAATACTATTCACTCCTTATTTCAAAGGGTGAATTGAAAAAGAAAGTAAGTTATTTACTCCATTGCTGTACTCTGAACTTCTATAAATTGGTGATAGAAAATCTTAATACATAGTATTTAGCCGTACTTTGTATTTCTTTAATATGAACTGAACACATCTTGCAAGCATTCTCCCTCTCTAGCTCACTTTGCATTTGCAGTGTAATAATCCTAGATGAGAATATTTCTGAAGGTAAACCACTACTTCGGGAGATACATTTTTTTTACTCAAAACCTTCTTGCCTGGGAAGTCTCTTGCATGTGAACATTTTTTCTAAAGATTGTTTAAAGCTTGTTTATATATATATATATATATATATATATATATATATATAAAATACTTTAAGTTCTAGGGTACATGTGCACAACGTGCAGGTTTGTTACATATGTATACATGTGCCATGTTGGTGTGCTGCACCCATTAACTCATCATTTACATTAGGTATATCTCCTAATGCTATCTCTCCCCACTCCCCCGACCCCACAACAGGCCCTGGTGTGTGATGTTCCGCCTCCTGTTTCCAAGTTCAATTCCTACCTACGAGTGAGAACATGTGGTGCGTGGTTTTTTGTCCTTGTGATAGTTTGCTGAGAATGATGGTTTCCAGCCTCATCCATGTCCCTACAAAGGACATGAACTCATCCTTTTTTATGGAATACTGCATAGTATTCCATGGTGTGTATGTGCCACATTTTCTTAATCCAGTCTATCATTGATGGGCATTTGGGTTGGTTCCAAGTCTTTGCTATTGTGAATAGTGCCGCATTAAACATACGTGTGCATGTGTCTTTATAGCAGCATGATTTATAATCCTCTGGGTGTATACCCAGTAATGGGATGGCTGGGTCAAATGGTATTTCTAGTTCTAGATCCCTGAGGAATTGCCACATTGTCTTCCACAACGATTGAACTAGTTTACACTCCCACCAACAGTGTAAAAGTGTTCCTATTTCTCCACATCCTCCCCAGCACCTGTTGTTTCCTGACTTTTTAATGATCACCATTCTAACTGGTGTGAGATGGTATCTCATTGTGGTTTTGATTTGCATTTCTCTGATGGCCAATGATAATGAGCATTTTTTCATGTGTCTGTTGGCTGCATAAATGTCTTCTTTTGAGAAGCGTCTGTTCATATCCTTCACCCATTTTTTGATGGGGTTTTTTTTTTTCTTGTAAATTTGTTTGAGTTCATTGTAGATTCTGGATATTAGACGTTTGTCAGATGAGTAGATTGCAAAAATTTTCTCCCATTCTGTAGGTTGTCTGTTCACTCTGATGGTAGTTTCTTTTGCTGTGCAGAAGCGCTTTAGTTTAATTAGATTCCATTTGTCAATTTTGGCTTTTATTGCCATTGCTTTTGGTGTTTTAGACATGAAGTCCTTGCCCATGCCTATGTTTTTTTACTTTCTTGGTTGCAGATTCATTGTTTGGTTAAACTTCATGAGCTCGCAGTGGTAAAATTTGAGCAACTAAATTTGCCAAGTCACTGCTAATTCCTGTGCACGTACTCCTTTGTGGATGTACCATAACTGACGGGTTTAACCAAAACTAAAACTCTAATGTATAACCTGTACTATATCCATGCAGTAGACAGTCTTTCTTAATAATCAAATGGCTTTTTCCTTTTACTCCCTAATCTGACTTTATTGTTCAAAATGACCTATACTTTATCCATAAAGGAGAGAAAGAGTGTATTTTGCTTTTCTTTACTTTAGTTTGCCTTTTCAGAGGCTTTTTAACTTGATCGGTGTAAAGTAACGTCCCTTTTCTTGAATATTTTTTTACTGATAGTCTTGCTTCCATTAATCATTTCTCCAGGAAAACTTCATGTTTCTAGAATTAGTCTTTTTGAGGTATCAGTCCACATTTCGAGGAGAAACATGATGGAACTGCTTACATGTTAAAATGAACCACTAGAAATGAATTTAATGTATCTTAAAATTTCAGAATTCTAGTCCAAAAATGGTTCTGTATTCAGTAGAAACTATTCAGAATAGTTAAAACATAAATACATTACACTCTAGGGATCTGTGAACAGTTTTTTGTTCTCTTAATTGTGGCTATATGTTTTAACTTTAGCAGGATTTAAAGATTAACTATAAGATGGGCTAAAGTAAGATAACTAAATATTTTATATGCGATTTATTAAAACATAAAAGAATTTCTGCATAAATTTCAACAATTTCTTCCCCCAAAAGTATATAACTCCCATGTATTTCCATAGTATGAGAGCTGAGTTTGGGAAATAAAATTATCCCTAATCTGAAAGGTCAGATATGGGGCAAGTGGATGGGAGAGAGAATGCATAGAAAAAGTAAGGTAGTTTTAGAGAAGATGGGTAACAGGATAACTGGAAAAATGGGCTTTTACCACCTAACATAGTTATCACATATTTTATGTTTGTTAAATGAATACTTTTTTGGTAAAATTTGGGGATATTTCTGAGTTTTAATAGCACTTGATAAGCCATCTATAATATATACATTTTAAAACAAGATAAATACATTATAAAATTGATTACAATGAATGTACAACTTCAACTTCTGTTGTCCCTCAATCCCCCCTTTCATAGGTCCAAAGGCCAACGGCCAACATAAAGTCCCTGTTATATTAAATGTGCCTTTTTTGTTTGGTTTGGTTTTTGTTTTTTGAGGAGACAGAGTCTCACTCTGTTGCTCAGGCTAGAGTGCAGTGGCACCATGCAGCTTTGAACCCTGGGCTCAAACTTCTCACCTCAGTCTCCCAAGTAGCTGGGACTACAGGCAAGTACCACCATGCCTGGCTAATTAAAAAAAATTTTTTTGTAGAGACATGGTCTCACTATGTTGTTCAGGCTGGTCTCAAGATCCTAGGCTCAAGGAATGCTCTTGCTTTGGTGTCCCAAAGAGCTGGGAATACAGGTGTGAGCCACCACACCTAGCCTTGTAAATTTGTCTTTTAAATACCATTCATCTCTGATTTCAGTGAAATAAACTACAGCTAGTTTTCTGATAAGAGTAAGAGGGAATTAAGTTTCTTCCAATTCTTAACCTTTCGTGTCTTCACATTGTCTGTTCTTTCATGATTTACAAATGGTCTTAACAACTCATCTCTGTTGTCCACTGGCAGTAATTTTGGATACATGCACATTGAAGAAGAATCTGATGACAATCACCACAACGTGTTCAGGGAAAAACAAAATTTTTATTGGGCGAAGTAAAGAATGGCTTTACATTCTAAAGTTAAGATCAATTTTGCTTTTCTTTGGACCACAAAATTAATTTTAGATTTTATAATTCAACTATCATTTTTCTCTTACAAAAGGGACTAGATCACAGGGAAGAGTGACAGGAATAGAGATGCGACATTAACTGGTTGGAACTAAATGCATACATGATTTTGGTTACTTTTCCACAAAAGGTTTTGTTGCTACAATTCCATAACCAAAAATCTCTGAAAAGTTAAAGATTTTCCTAGCATTTTGGCAACAAAACTCACCTGGGTAGCTGAGCCTGACCTCCCTGGCAAGGTTTTTTATATATATATATATAGTCTTTCTTTATCCTACTTTAATACTCATTTTGCTGCAGAAATGTTAATATGCTTGATTATAGGTGTTGCCCCAAACCATATTGGTATCTGAGTCATAACATTTTATAAAATCTGAAAAACTCTAAATTCTAAGACATCTGGCCCTACAAGTTTCAGACGAGGATCTGTGATGTGTAGTAACCTGCTGTGAGTCCAAAAGGAATATAAAGAGGACACATTTTGCATATGATGGCAGTGTCAATATTGGGGAAATTCCTATTGGGAAACAATGGGGAAAATGGGTGCCTTGAACTATTTGGGATGCTATAACAAAATATAGACTGGGTGGCTTATAAACAACAAATTTATTTCTCAGTTTTGGAGGCTGGAAGTCTGAGATCAGTGTTGAGGGCCCTCTTCCAGGATGCAGACTGCTGTCTTCTGTGTGGCAAAGAGAGCTCTCTGGGGTTTCTTTTAATAAGGACACAATCCCATTCATGAGAGCTTCACCCTCATTACCTAATTATCTCCCAAACGGCCCACCTCCTAAAAGCATCACATTGGGGTTAGGATTTCAACCTAAGAATTTTGGGAGGACACATTCAGTCCATAACAAGGAGTATGCTGATTTTTCCCTACCAAACATTATTCTACCAGCATGTAAACTAGGAAGTATTAAAGAAAAAACCATTCTGACACTTGTTAAAGCAGTAAAGACGACTTTACTCAGGACTGTATATGTTAAGACCATCACCCAACAAGGGAAAGAAACTGGGCTCAACTAACACAGCAAATACAGCTGAGGATTTACAGTCAATGAGCAGTGATGAGGTCAGTGGATGGAAAATTACTAAGTGGAGACATCAAGAGTAGGGTGATTCTTGCCAAAGACAGGCCAGGTTGATGATCATCAGTTATTGAGGATGGGATTATCTCTAAACCGATTTAGCAGGATTTTTGCTAAAACTGGACTAGTCAAAAAGAGGGCTCAGAGGTGCCTGTCTAAAATTTGGTCGACTCTTTCCCAGAAGCTGGACACAGTCCCTGTGCACACTGTGTACCATCTATATTTCTAATGAAGAAATTATCCTTAAGTATTGCATAGCAAAAACTAAGTAAGTATATAGCATTAGCTTACCATTAACATGACAAGCAGTGGGGATATATTTTGACACCTACTAATCTGATAAGTCTAGTTGGAAAAAGCCAGAATGTTAAATGAATTGGCTATTCCTTGTTTTCAGCAAGGTATCAAAAAAAATTGACATTTTCCAGCAGAGATGGAAGGGAGTAGACAAAGTTCTGATACAAGGAACGTCACGAAATTAAGCCAATTGTTTCTGAAGTCTGAATAGCAGCAAAGGTTCAAAATTATTTTTGAGGTGGGGGAGATTGGGGGGAAGCCCATGAAGACTTCTCTACCAATTGTTAAGCCAAAGGAACCCAGCTTTGCAGTGATGATCTGCATGTAACATTCCCAATGTAATCTTATTTTTAGTTGATCTCAAGATAGCCTCCATTAAAGAAAGGCAAAGGTAATACATACTTTGAGAATTTGGTCAAAAGCTTGGTTGTGGTTCCTCGGCATATGCAATCAGAAGCATATTGATAAAAAGGCTTGAGTTTTTGAGAGAATCGTATTCCAAAGAAACATGAGCTTGGCCTTAAAATGATGGGCACCAAGTTCACACCAGCAGGAAGTGGACTGTCTTCACAATTCCCATGGAGTGAACAGTCAACCTCTACTTCCGAGGTAGCCATGGAAGAAAATGGATAAGGGTAACTTTCCAGAGGGGAAACCACGGAGATCAATGAACAAGGGAGTCCCCTGCCAGAGATCAGAATCATAGTCGAATCAAGGAATTTCTCCACTACTAGGGACAAAATCTTCATACATCTCCCAGGAGCATTCCACAATTTTTACATGTTTCCCTCTATTCCATTTTCCAAATTGACACTTTTTATTTGGCCATCCTGTCCCAACTACATTATAAATGGGCAGCAGCAAGGGTGAAAGCAAATAATTTGCCTATCAGTTTAGAGATTGTCAGACTATTAGAAGCCACATCTAAAGGGATGGACCTTTAATAGAAATCCTAGATTGTGAGCTGAATCACTAGCTGGATGAAGAGGGATTACTTTCTATGTAAGGGAAGATACTTGGTAGCACAAGAAGAGCTGTGGCTGTGGCTGAGGCTGCTAGCGGCCACCAAAATCTTGTATTTATAGCTGGAATATGGCTTCCCAGCCAGGGACTACATTTCTCAGCTCCTCTTGTATCTAGATGTAACTAAGTCTCCACACCATGGGAATATGAGAAGATATATGAGCCATTTCCAGGCACAGCCCATAAAACCTTGCATATGTACACTTCCATGTTCTTTTTCTGCAAATTAGAATAACCAGAGTGACTTGAAAGCCATGATTTAAAATGGCAGCACCATCCTCAGCCAAAGTCCCGAATAACTATGTGAACAAGGGCTGCTAGCCTGCAATGCTGACCTTGGAACCACTGGTTGGGAGAGAAACTTCTGTATTTATATTCCTTATCACTGGGTCTCTTGCTAAAGTAGCTTAGCCTACCCTAAAAAATGTAACTTCCTTTTTCCCTGGAGATACTGGATCCTTTGAGTGCTTTGCTTTTGTTTTCTAAATTAATGTATAATAGCCTATGATATTTACATTGATAACCAGTTATAGTTGTATTAATAAAAATATTATTCCCCTAAATAATCAGTAACTGGGTACTTAAATAAGATACACTATTCTGTGGCATTGAATAACCCTGGATACACCAGTATACCTAAATACCCCATTTACTTAGGCAACTATAACTAAAACACACACAACCTCTGAAATAGCTTTTTATTAAACAGCAAAGCAGAACTGCAACACAACTTAAATGTCTGTAAATTAGGTCACAAAAGGGATGCAAAATGTTTGCAGTTTGACTATTATATATTCATACAGCTAAAGTCATTCATCAACTCTTACACCAATACATAAGATTATTCCATGATTAAAAGTAGCCCAAATCTAATAACCATAAGCTATATTAGTGGATCTCTTTTCATATTATAAGATTTTAGCATTACTTCCAATATTGATTCCCTTACCAAATGGAATCTACAAGCTAAATTTTTAAAAATTGTTAAAGGATGACTAAAACTCTTCAAACCCAGTAGCAGGGTTTACAGAAAATTCTAGAACAAGTGAGATAAAATACTGAGCAAGATAATAATTATATATGTAAAACTTTCCCATTTTATTCACTATTCTAATACTAACACACTGTTATGGAATTTTGCAGAAGTTGACCCACTGGGTACAAATCACCTTAGAGACCAAACTCTTTGTAACTGTTCTCATCCAGATGTGGCTTACATAAGGGTAGTCAAACTTAATCCACTTTCACATATATTTCCCAAAAGATCTACTCTGTGCCAGAGAAAACACAAATCTGGAGTGAAAATATTTGGAGTTGGTTACTACTGTTTACCAAGTACTTTTCCACCCTGTTTCCATTTTTCCTCAAAATTTTCTATTTTAAACATACACATGACCAGAAATTATATATTTTCAGATAATACAAAATGAGTTATTTTGTGCAAAAAGAAGTTTTTAACAACAAATATTCCCAAGTTAATTCAGTTTCAAAGAAAAACCTTCATTTTTAGTCTGCACCTATTTCCAATTAATTAAAGAGACACTAGCATTGCTATCTTAACACTAAATACACAAATGACAAGCCCTAGCTGAGACAATATCTTATTTTGGTTAAGTTTCAACAATTAAAATACAGGTTACTCTCAGAGATGATTAACTATTAAAATTACGTTTACAAATGTGACACCAATTTTTTTCCTCAGGGGAAGGGAAATAGGAAGGAAGAGGCAAATGGAGAAGAGGCACAAGATGGTGGACAGGGTACATAAAGCTGTGCATTTAGTACATGATTTTGGTCACTTTTTCACAACATGGTGGTTATTTTCTTGTATATCTTACTAATCCTATAATAAAAGACAGTGCTAAACCTACAAATTCGATAAAACATTCATCTTTAAGTTTCATAAATATATGCAATTCTAATTATAAAGTCTCTACAATACATTTACACGTTTTCATAGACTAACATAATACACAGACTTATGGAAGTCTCCTGTTATTGTGTTATTTTTGTCTACATCTGACATTATCTTCATAAATATTCAATAAAGCCACAAACAAAGGTACTGTAACTTTTGGAATCTATCCAAGTTTTAAAGAAAAAATGATCAGCAGCAATTCCATAAAACAGAAGGGTGTCAATCCCTTACTTTCTTTTGCTTTTTGTGTCAGTTGTTTGAAAAACACTAGAAGCTGACATGAGATTTTCTATATATTGTCCAAGAACTTGGTTTTCTGATTTTAGCTTCAGATTTTCTTCCTTAACTGCATCTACTCTTGCAGAGAGATCTATATAAAAAATAAAAATGCCCATTATCAATAAAACAATGACAATGATTCCATATTACAAAATTCTTAGGATTCATTCTTAAAAGAGATAACACATCCTTAAATTTTAAGAATACGGATTTTAGAGACAGCAAGGTAAACTGAGTGCAAATTAGTAGACAAATTCCTAAAAAGATATTTCACATTAGACTGTTATTCTTCATAAATAGCATTAATGTTGAGTAATTTTTTTAAAAAGACTTTGTTTTTAAAATGTGAATTTTGGTTCATGTCTTATCAATATAAAACCATAACATCTTTACTAGAAATGTTTAAAATATACATCAGTTTAACACAACTGAATTCATATACTGAATACAGGCAGTCAGTTTCCAAGCAACTGATCATCTTGTATTGTAACATTATCAAGACATTCAATACATGCAGTTCCTGATGATCATATAAGAAGTTAATTCCGGCTGGTGGCTCACGCCTGTAATCCCAGCACTCTGGGAGGCCGAGGTGGGTGGATCATGAGGTCAGGAGTTTGAGACCAGCCTGGCCAACATAGTGAAACCCTGTCTCTACTAAAAATACAAAAAATTAGCCAGGCATGGTAGCAGGTGCCTGTAATCCCAGCTACTCAGGAGGCTGAGACAGGAGAATTGCTTGAACCCGGGAGGCGGAGGTTGCAGGGAGCCGAGATTGCGCCATTGCACTCCAACCTGGGCAACAAGAGTGAACTCCATCTCAAAACAAAAAAAAAGAAAGCTAATAGGGAAGTCACAGATGACTTTTATTAACTCTGTAAAATGTAAGTCAGTGGGAGATTCTGAGTGACATGATCTGCTCACTGTGGCACCAAAAACACAATCTTTTAATTTCATTAAAACTCAAAAGATGTTTCAGTTATTAATTTTATGCAAGACTTAGAAAATGAAAAAATTTAGATGAATTCCTTTTTAATCTCCAAGGCTAATACATTGTTTTTACTTTAAAATAAGCTTTATTAAAGTGGACTTAGTAACACATTATGGGGACTTAAAAGGGAGTCTCAGACTAGCCAGCATTATGTTAAGCTTTAAAGAGGGAAGCACAATAACAACATTTGACTTGACTGAAGTGTATCTGTTCTTTAAACTACCAAAGCAGGAAGATATATATATGTGTGTACTTTGAAGTTCATTCTTTTAAAAATTATACATCCTAACAAACAAAATTTAGCAATATAAATGTTTACAAGTTCAATTAATTGGCTGTCATTCAAATAAACTACAAAATGCAAGCTAACCTTCAAGTGTGTGTTGGAGTTCCAACACTTGATTAATAAGTCTTGTTTTTTCCTCCAGTTCCACCTGATTTTCAGCATCAACTGCTGTAATATAAAGGTTCAAATTTACTATTAATTAGCATTAGGTACTATTTGTGTAGGGTAGCACTTAAAAATCTGCAAAATGTTTTATATTCATTCTTACTTGACTTACACAAGAGCCCTGTGAAATAAAATTTTGTATCCCCAAATTGCAGATAACGACACCAAGGTAAAGAAGATAAAAATAACTTGCCAACCTCTCATAGCTAAGGAATGCAAGCTGCTTTGGTTGGTCCTTTCTAACACTAGATGAGATATAAATAAGTAATTAGCCAAGATCAAAGTCTTCTAAACATTGTTTCTCTGCCCTTTCCATTGCCTAATAAAGCAAAAGCATCCACAAAACCAGGAGTATACAAAAAAGAAAATGAAGAACATACCATCCATGTCAGCATTCATCATCTTGGGTAACAAACTTTTGGGCCTTGGATACAAAATCCTTGATGAATGGTCTACAATAAGAAAAATTCAGAAATATAGACACATACAGCAATAAAATATAAGCCTGCTTTTCAAAGGAGGATGATTTTGTTAACTATGACATAGAAGGACTTTTCATATGCTTTACTATTTCTAAGAATAAAATAAATGCCTAATGGGTAAATAAGCAAAGGATATAAATAGTTTGAGTGAGAGAAAATGTTGAGCTTCTTGATAATCAAAAAATACATAAATCCCACTGTACGATTATTATTTTTAAAGGAGATAATGATCAATACTAGCAAAGAGTTATGGAAAAACAAATACACAAACACTAGACACAACTTTTAAATATGTAATCTTTTTGGAAAGCAGTATGATAATAAGATTCATAAAAACATTTAAATCTTTTTTAACTGAGTATTTTACTCTTGGAAACTTAGGCTAAGGACAATAATGCAAAGAAAGTTATATACATAAAAATCACTTCAATATTATTTACAACCAAGTCAATCAGAAACAACATAACTGCCCAAAGAGTCTGGTAAATTACAGTTGTGATTTTCTTTTTAAGAAGATATATTTTTATATATTTATTTAGAAATGAGGGTCTCGCTATGTTGACCAGTCTGTATTAAACTGCTGGACCCAAGCAATCCTCTCTCCTTAGCCTCCTGAGTACAGTTATAATTTCTAATGGAGTGGCTACTGAAAATAATTATGATTATAATATATGAAAGAATGTGTATAAAATTGTATATTCACTGATGTAAATTATGTGAAATATACATAAATATGCATAAAAAACATGAAAATGAAAAAATGCTCTGATATTAAGGATGACAGTATGGATGAAGATAAAATTTTTTCAAATATTCTTCTTCATTAAAGTACTGCTTTACATATACTGTTTAATTTTTTACAAATAAAATTCAATAGAAAAATACTAGACCATCTAAAATATTAATATGGAATAAATGAAAAAATGTCCATTCATCAGCTCCTAGTCAGGGTTACATCAAAGCAGACTAATCAGGATGTAAATAAGTAAATAAATACTAACATTTTATTATTACAATAAAGACTTCTAAATATTAGAACAAAAAATTTCTATAAAACATGTTCTGCTCCATTGCTAACAATCATTTCAATGTGTTTAAAATATATTAAATAATGCTACCAGATTATTACTGAAAACAGATTTGTTAACCAATCTAATCTACTACATTGAAGCAACCTAGACTCGTCAGTGTTATTCTTTCAACAAGTATTTATTGAATATCTTCTATGCCCAAGGCATTGTTATGCCTCCGTATCTTAAACAGTAAAAAGCAGACCTATTAAATAAGGATATCTACATACTAGAACTATAATCACAATAAACAGATATCAGTATATTACACATTCTCTCACAGCTTCTGTTAATACAAATCTTGTTGTACTTCAGATACTAACATGAAATTTGAAAATGTCCAGTGTACATCTACATAAATCCTGTTACACTTTAGATACTTACATGAACTTCAAATTAAAATGCCCAGTGTACATATATATAAACTTCAAGTTTGTAGTTCAAGTAAGATAGCACTCACTAGTCTAGAAAGAAGTATGAAATATCCCTTGTATAACATTATTAAATAATTAACTACAAATGGTATACAATTAACTTATAATGCTGAATAAACCTACTCCAAGTCTTCTAGCATCTTTCCCCTTATCTAAACGGCACTTAAAGTTGCTCTGCCTGACCTCTTTTTCACATGATTTAATTCTCAGGTTCTCTGCATTTCAGATTACTAAAATTTTTCCAACAATTCTTTTTTTAAAAGCTATTCGGCCTACTATAGTATTTAATGACCACACTCCAAAAACTATTCCTCTCCATTGAATCAACATGTCTCTTTAACTATAATTGAAGAGAAAGAGTGTTAGTGAAAACTTGATTTGACATTTCCCTGACAGAGAAGCACACCTGTAATCAGGTGCTAAGTCACTCTTTTCATACCATTTCAACCACTGATCTGGCTAAAAGAGGTCTGAGTGAGATGAGAGAGGCAACAGCCAAAAGCAAAAGTGATCGTGGGAGTGCTCAGCAAGAGTAAGCTGCAATTTGGCAACTGTCTTGCTAAGTAATAAATTAAAAGTGCTTCAAATTTCTCATATCCAATGATTTTAAGGCTACAGCTAGAAAGAATTTTCATGATAGCTAATAAGAGTTACAAGATATACAAGCCAAAGCAACAATCAGAAAATCGACACAGCTGATTTTGAAGTCAGATATAATACAGTGATAGGGTAGTCTTCTTTTGCTTATGTTTCAGACTAATATTTAAATTAAACCATAAAGTCTGCAAAAACACAAGTATTCCAAACTCACCAATATAAGAGGTAAAGAAAAAGAAGCCAGTTTCTGAAATTCTGACCACATATAATCCAAACAATAGAAAACCTATGCATGGTTTAGCAACAGTGTGACTTCGTCTGAAAAAGCGAAAGAAAATAAAAAGCAAAAAAACGGAGAGGGCTTATTAAAGGAAAAATTACTCTTACACTCAAGATTCAGGTGGAGGCAGGAGCACAAAAGTAGTGCCACAAGAACAGTGCTATTGGATATACAACGCGAGAGAGTACAATTCACACCACAGTCTATGTAAGATTGCACCCCAAGTGTTGTACAGTGCAAAACCCACCCACTGCATTTGGCAGCCCTACACATAAGGGCATTACTCCTTAGTACAGTGGACCACAGCAATACCTGCTGCCTCCCCACAAAAAAAGAACAAGAAGCAATTGTATTTTATTGTGATGTGATCAAACAGACCCACCTCAAAATGCTACTATTGTATTAATATATATTCAAAGTCTTTCAGTAGATTTAGGGCAATAAACTGATTTTTTTGACAAAAGGGATCAAAAGACTTGCTGAGTTCTTTACGTCAAAGTATTTTAGCCATGGATTTCTTCTTTTAAAATAGCATTGATCCTCAAACTGCACAAAGTCTACATTAACACAGTACTACATCATAATAGGTACTTAATACTGAGCTTTTCAGCTTTTTCAACTATAAAATCCTTTTTTTACCTATAGTTGCTATAACATCAATCTAATTCCATGTCAAATATGCTCTTAAGAGTTCACTTTCAACTCCTTCTGCCCCTACATATAAAAGCAAATCTGATGAAACACGAGAAAATTAAGACCAAGTCTGCTCAAGCGTAGGAACACTGAAATGAATTTGGGGTGCTGAGGCTGCTGTGCCTATCCTAAACCACCTTACCCCAGAAATGGACATGGTTCGCTCAGATTCTTCAGCTCTGATGTATGGCTAGGTCAGACCTTTTAAAGGTTTCTCAAAAAACACAGTAAATTTGGGTATCTAGCCTTGGTTAGTGGAAGGGAATCTAGAATTATTTTTTGATTATTTAAGTCCAGGAGGCAGAACGCATAGAGAGAATACAAAGCAGGAAATGTGGCAAACATTAAGACAAGATCCATTTAATTAAATAATTTTTGCCATGCACACACACCTGTGACCAAAGACGATCATCTTACCAAATATGCCCCTATCTTCTTTTACAGTATCTCTAATAGTGCACAATATCCACAATATTACTCTCCTCAAGAGGCAGCCTGGCACAATGATTAACAACATGGACTCAGATTACCTGGATTCAAATCTTAGCTCTGCAATTTATAAGCTCTGGAACCCTGGGCAAGGTTAACACCTCAGCCTTAGTTTCCTCATTTGTAAAATGTGAATAATAACCGTACATATCGCATGGGTTTGTTGTGAGAATGAGTGGACAAATACAATGTGTTTGCAACAGTACCTAGTACATAGTAGGTATTCAGTAAATGTCTGCTATTGTCTTCTCTACCTTTTAGCTCTAATTTGGGCAACAAAAAGAATTTCAAGAAAACCATCTGGTCCAGCTGCTTCATTTTACAAATAAATCAAGGCCAAAGATGACAATGGCTTCCTGAAGACCACAGAAGTAGTTAACAACAGGGCCAAGACTACAACAAATGCCCAGTGTTTTTTCCACCATTCCAAGACAATTATTGTCACATCTAAGCCTGCAGATTTTGAGACTTTTTCCTAATATCCGTCCATCTTCAGCCACTCAACTTTTCTGCATCTAAAATTGATTTCACCATCTGTCATACTAGAGGACTAGTAAGACTGCTAAAATAATGTCTTCGTGCATTAATGTGCTAAATGCTTTGCATATGTTATTTCATCAAATCAACAGAAGGAAACTGCAATTTACAGATATGGACACTAAATTTCAGAAAGTCTATATATCCTTCAGAAAAGCTGTTTCAGAGGTTTCACAGCCAATGTCTCTACCAAGAATTTGAACCCAGGTCTAACTTCACAGTCCATGCTTTTTCCATTATGCAGTGGAAGAAACTTTAATATGGCCCTAATCTTAAGCTTGCCAAACATTTTGCTACCACTGATGTCAAACTCCTCTGGAATCTTTACTAAGCAACTGAAAATAAACTCCATTCCCTTCAGGCTACGTCAACTTCAATATAATTTGTCTGTTCAGATCTGTTCAAGTTCTGCTTTGACTTGTTCTGGTTAAATAAATCCAGTTTCAAATTCCACAAGATCAAGGAATTGTTTTGGCCAAATGAGGATTTAAACGGAAGCTACACTCTCAGAGAATGGCTAGCTACACTGATTTTAATCAGGGATACAGGTACCAGAATACATGGGCATAGCTTTGGGTCCTCGGGCATAAACAGCGTGTTGGGAACACCGGGAATGGCATCTGTCCTTATTGTTGCGTAATAGTCTGAGGTTAACACACTGTATAACAGAAGCCTTGCCTTTCAAGAATGTATCCTCTTTGTCCTTTCCAAACCTTACTTCCCAAAACTTGTTCAGCAGGACTCTGGGGAGAAGACGATTCCGAAACAAACCCAGGTGCCGCTTTCGCCGCCTGGAAAGATGTTCCAATCCTTATTCTGCGGCTCACTAGTCTCCCCCCACACCTCGGCCTCCCCTCCCATCTCTCAGGCTCTCGCAGAGCAGCCACGGGAAGGTGCAGGCGTGCCAGGTCCCATTCCACCCAAACGCCCCTCCCGCAGTCCAATTCCAGAACCGGGGGCTGCAAAGCGGCTCCCGACCCAGGAGCTGCGGGGAGAAAGCTGCACGATGTTTGCGTCAGCGACCGCGAGAGGCCCCTCTCCCAAAGAACGCCTGGGCCTGACAACGAAAACAGGAGAAAAAGAGGTTGCGCAAGGGTTCTGCAGGTAGCCAGGCCTCCGCCGCCCACCGAATGCCCAGGCCCGAGACCGCTCCTCCCGGGCCCCCGGTGCGCAGGGCCGCGTCCAGCCCGCTCCGCCCTCCAGGCCCTCGGAGGTACCCAGGCTGCAGCTCTAGTCGCCTGTGGACAGGCCCTCTGCTGCCCAGGACGGCGCTCACCTTCCGCTTGAGGCGCCAGGAGAGGGAGGGATCCAGCCGACACCTCAGCCCGGGACACCTGGACCAACTGACGCCGGCAGCTCCGCCCACTCCGCCCACAGAACGTGCGCCGTGGAAAGAATCCCGCCCCGTCCCGGCCCCTCGCCCGCCAATCCTGACTCGAGAATACACGCCTGCGCATTAGCTGCCCGCCGCCCCCTAGTCGTCCAATCTCAAAGCACCGGAATCCACCTTTGCCGTAACAAAAGGACACTGACATCCAATCAGGATTGAGGTTGCTGTGGGCGGGACCTGGAAGAGCGACAGCCAATTACAGTAAAGAAGCGAAGCGAAGCTAAGCCGCTCAGCTGAAGCGGCTCGTCAGGTCTTTTAGGAAACCTGAAGATTGGAGTGAGAATCCCAGTGTGGAAAATCAGGAAAGAGGTTAGTATGAGCGACAGAGAAGTCATTCAGGAAAGAGGTTGATATGAGCGACAGAGAAGTCATTCAAGTTCAAGAAAAGAGCGTTTGCGAACCGAGCAGAGAAAGTCAACGCGACACCGTGGTTCCTCAATTCTAAAAGCAGACTTTTTCATATTTTTCTTATTTCCGAAGTCGGAAAGCTTATAGTTGAGCTAGTGGAATGTCCCTCTCCTCACGCCCCTCCTCCCAAACTATTATTAAATCTGTAGTGCGTGGCCATTTAATATTTTAGAATTGAGAAAATACCCTAGTGGTACTGAGGCATAGCACTTGTGCTCACCTTACCCTGGTGGAGCCTCACAGCAACCCACAGAAAGGAACTGAAGCCTGAGCGTGAATACATTTCTTGCTCAAGGTCACACATACGGTAGCAAGTGTAGAGTGTTCTTCGTGACACCGCTCATCGTAATCTAGCACTTGACACAAAGCGGCATCCTGCTTTAATATTCGTTGAGTACAAGGTAGACATCCACAGCAATACATTATTATTTTGGCTTTGGCACAGGCTCCTGAGCTGTAGAGACATGCCTTATGTCTCCCTGTTTCTTGACTTTTTACTTCTGGCACAGTTTGCTGACACATCGCCTTAATCATTTTAAGAGCTATATAAAAAGATCTTCCATTCAGTATTTTGAGAACTGTACATTTGGCTGAGACTACAATATTCAGTTTGAGGAAATTTACTAGAATGCAATGTAGGAGCTAAATAAATGAAAAATATCCAACATAAATCTAATAGGAGTGCCAAAAAAAAGAGACTAGAGAAAATGGATGCAGGCAGTATTCAAAGAGTAATAACTAAGAATTTTCCAAGATTGTGGAATATTTGAATTTTCAGATTCATGAAGTACTTATTCTTGAGCAGGATTAATATAAAGAATTCTATGCAATGGTGCAATTGCAGGACACCAAAGATCAAGAGAAACTATTAAAAGCAACTTTTTGTTTTTGCTAGAACAGTATTTTTTAATATTTTTAATTGTAGTGAAATATACATAGAATAAAATTTGCCATCTTAACCATTTTTAACTTCAATAGTATCAGATACATTCCACATTGTTGTTCAACCAATCTCCAGAACGAATCTCTCTTTTCGTCTTGCCAAACTAAAACTCTATACCTATTAAACAGCAGCTCTCCATTTCCTACTCCCCTCATCCCCTGGCAGTAATCATCTTACTTTCTGTTTATCAGTTTGACTACTCTAGGTACCTCACGTAAGTGGAATGATACAGAATTTGCCCTTTTGTGACTGGCTTATTTCATTTAGCATAATGCCTCAGCGTTCATCCATGTTATAGCATATTGCAGAACTTCCTTTTTAAGGCTGAATAGTTCTATATATCGTTTACTATGTGTATTATACCACATTTTGTTTATTCATCTATCAGTGGACACTTAGGTTGCTTCCTCCTTTTGGCTATTGTGAATAATACTGCTATGGACATGGGTGTGCAAATGTCTCTTTGAGACCCTCTTTTCAGTTCTTTTGGATATACACCCAGAAGTGTGTATTAATTTGTGCTGAATCATATGGTAATTCTATTTTAAAGCAACTTTTTAAAAAGTAGTATTGACAAAAGAATAGACAAAAAGAAAATTAGAAAAAAAAAGGGTACCTGGAAGTCGGTATACAATAAAGATATCTGGTGAGGAATAACTGTTTCTAAGGTTGTAGGGAAAAAAACTATTATTCATTACTGTTGGGAATGTAAGTTAGTACAGTAACTGTTTGTGGGATATAGAAAACACAAATTATGGTGGTTCTAGTTAAATTGGCTATTTATATAAAAATAAGAAATTTAATCCCGATACCACAAGAGAAATAAAACTAAATTCCAGATGAAATAATGACCCAAAATGTGAGAAACAAAACTCTAAACTTTTAGAAGAAAAGCATATGTCTTTATGATATCACCATAGAGAAGAAACAGCATGATACATTAAGGAAAGATGTAAAATATTGATTATTTTAAAATTTGGAAGTTTTACAAACAGAAGAGAAGCCATCTCTAATCAAGTTAAAAACAAGCCACAGGTTGGCAGAATATGGTAAAACTCTGAAAATATAAAGAATTCAGGCCAGGCGCGGTCACTTACACCTGTAATCCCAGCACTTTGAGAGGCCGAGGCAGGTGGATCAGGAGGTCAGGAGATTGAGACCATCCTGGCTAATACGGTGAAACCCCGTCTCTACTAAAAATACAAAAAATCAGCCGGGCATGGTGGCGGGCACCTGTAGTCCCAGCTACTCGGGAGGCTGAGGCAGGAGAGTGGCGTGAACCTGGGAGGCAGAGCTTGCAGTGAGCCGAGATCGCGCCACTGCACTCCAGCCTGGGTGACAAGGCGAGACTCAAAAAAAAAAAAAAAGCATTCAGACAAATCAATTCAGACAAATCAGTAAGAAAAAGACAACTCAAGATAAATATATGCAAATAACATAAGTAGGCCACTTACGGAAGAGGAAAACTGAACGGCCAGAAAGGTTTTTTAAAAATGTTTATCTTCACTAATAATTAGGTAGAATAACATTTAAACAATTAGATAAAGAGGCATATTCATCAAAAAGACGCAAAATCCTAACCACAGTGCTACAAAATAGCAATGAATCAAAAATTAATTGAATTCAAACAGTTCATTACTCCCTACTCTGCAATTTGTAAAACAAGTATAGAGATAATTTGAGTATACAGAACTCAAGTCCCAAACTTTTGGGTATATTAGAATCACCTGGGAATCTTTTAATTATTCTAGTGAACAGACCACACCTCAGAATAAATTACAATCTTCAGGAGTGAGATACAGGCATTAGTATTTTTGAAAGCTATGAAGGTGATTTTGAAAAAAAGCTGGCAAATTTCTGAACTATTGATACAGAAGACCTGAACAATCCTATCAGGCAACTTGACCTAATGGAGATTTGTAAAACATTGCACCCAATAACTGAAGAGCACACTTTCTTTTCCAATGCACTTGGAACATTCATCAAAATAGAGTCCACTGTGTATCATCAAACAAATCTCAGCAAATTTAAAATAATTGAAATAAAAATTATTTTCTCTACCCACAAAGGAATTAAACTAGAAATCAGTAGCAGAAAGATATTTGTAAATCTCCAAATAGTTGGAAATCAAACTATGTACTTCCAAACAAACCATGGGTCACAGGGGAAGTCACACACAAAAAAATTAGAAAGTAATTTTAAACTAAAATGTAAACATATCAAAAGTTGTGGGATGCAGCTAAAGTAGCGCTTAGAGGGATTTTTTTTTTTTTTTTTTTTTTTACCGTTAAATGCTTATATGGAAAAACAAGGAAGGTTTCAAATCCAGAATGTAAGCATTCATTTTAAGATATTAGGACAAGAAGAATAAATTAAACTCAAAGTAAGCACATGGGAGGAAATAATATAGAGTAAAAAAATCAATCCTATTGAAAAATCATAAAACAATAGAAAAAATAGTAAAACAAAAAGCGGTTCTTTTAAAAGAATAATAAATTTTACAACTGTAGGCAGACTTATCCAGGAAAAAAAAAGAGAGAAGACACCACAAATTACCAATATCAAGAATGAAAGCAGGCACAGACTATAGATACTGAAGGAATATTATGAAAAATCTTATGGCAATAAATTTGATAATTTATGTTTTCACAGTGGTACCAAAGTAATTCCATGGGAATGGATAGATTGTTATTTTCAACAAATGTTGCTGAAACAAGTTGATATCAATATGCAGGAAAAATGAATCTCAAGCTCTACCTCACAGCATACACAGAAATGTTAATTCAAAATGGACCACAGTCCAAAACATAAAAGCCAAAATTATAAATCTTCTGGAAGAAGACAGAGAAGAAAACCTTCATCCCCTTGGTGTTGGCAAAATTTTTTGAGATGGGTCACAAAAAACAATATAAAAAATTGTAAATAATTGAACTTCATAAAAGTTGAGGTTTTCTGCTCTCTATAAGACATCATAATGAAAATGAAAAGATAATTCACAGGCTTGAAAAAGACAATAGTCACAATATATTAACAAATGACTTGAATTCAGAATATCTAAGAGCTATTTCAATCAATAATGGAAAAACATTCCAAAAATACTGAAATACTAACCAGCAATTAGAAAGGAATAAATTTCTGAGATATACATAAGAACAAACTGTTGATAATAGATGAATCTAAAATATGTGGAATGAAAATAGCCAGATACAAAAAGTACAGACTTTATTGTTTTCTTAATGTAAAGTTCTAGAGCAGATAAAACTTATCAATTGTGACAGAAATCAGATCAGTGATTGCCTGGAGTGGAAGCTGAGAGGAGGGCTTACTCAAAGGAGCATGATGGGACTGTTTGGGGTAATGGAAATGTCCTATAATAACTTGACTGATTGGTGTGGTGGTTACACAGTGTATGTGAATGTCAAAAGTCGTCTTCTGTAACTTAAAATGTGTGCATTTGATAGTAATTTTTCCTCAATAAAATTGATTTTAAAAAAAAATGAGAAGACTAGTGTATTAGGGTTCTCTAGAGAGACAGAACTAATAGGATATATATATGTCCTAATAATATATATATGATTACAATATATAATTATAATATATTATATATAATATAATATATATTAGGATATATATGTAGGATATATATATCCTATTAGTCATATATATAATGTATTTTATATATACATATGTAAAGGGGAATTTATTAAGTAGTTTTAACTCACACGATCACAAGTCCCACAATAGGCTGTCTGCAAGCTGAGGCAAAAGGCAGCCAGTCCAAGTCCCAAAGCTGAAGAACTTGGAGTCCAATGTTCTAGGATAGGAAGCATCTGACATGGGAGAAAGATATAGCCTTGGAGGCTAAGCCAATCTAGCCTTTTCACGTTTTTCTGCCTGCTTTATATCCTGGCCACACTGGCAGCTGATTTGATGGTGCCCACCAAAATTAAGAGTGGATCTGCATTTCCCAGCCCACTGACTCAAATGTTAATCTCCTTTGGCAACACCCTCACAGACACACCCAGGATCAATACTTTGCATTCTTCAATCTAATCAAGTTGACACTCGGTATTAACCATCAACAACTAGCCATGATTTTTTTAGAGTCTACAATGTCCTAGTTATGCTACATGTGTTGTTTTACTTAGTCCTCAAACCATCCAGTCAGCTATGTATTATCAATTCCATTTTGCAGGTCAGAAATAAAGGATCAAAGACTGTCTTGTCCAATATCATAAAGCTAGTGATATAGTCTGAATTCAAACCTATCTTTTTATTTGTAAAATGAGTATCATAATACCTGCTTTACTGAACTGTTATTAGGATTGCTAGAATTAAATAAAAATATAAATAACTGTAAAGACTCCAAATTGAAATTACTTTAGAACCACCACCCAAAGAAGGTGGGTTGGAACTTGGAGCCTCAAACTAACCAACTCATGTTTCTACTAAATTAAAAATATCGACATTCTCCATAGGATTTAAACAGGACCCAGGGGCTTATAACATAATAGTCAAAATATTCAGGATCTAATTCACAATTATTCTGCTTATGAAAAACCATGCAAATCTCAATTCCCATGAGAGTAACCACAAATACCAACAGTGAGATGACACAAATGTTGAAATTTTCTGAAAATGATTTTAAGCAGCTATTACAAAAATACCTGTGTAAGTAATCATGAAAAATCCCAAGATAGAAATGATAATTGGAAGTATGAATAACATAAATAGAAGATATAAATAAAAACCAAATGGAAATTTTTAGAACTGAAAATAATAAAATTATTTAATTACATTTTTAAATTCTAATGAAATTTAAAACTCACTGCAAAGAATCAGTGGCAGGATGGAGATGAAAGAGGAGTTAGTGAATTTGATAATTTCAGTAGAAATTATCCAGTCTGAACAACAGAGAGAAAAATTATTGAACCAAAAAATGAACAAAACCTCAGGAACCTGCAGGCCAAAAAAGATCTAACATATGAGTCATCAGAGTCCCAGAAGGAAAGGAAAAATAGTATTGTACTGAAAAATGTTTGAAGAAATAAGTGTTTTCCAAGTATGGCAAAAGACAATCTCACAGAGGAAGAGTTTCATTAAGAAAATGTATTAAAAGGTCCTAGGGGGAGGGGTATAGTTAAAAAGATTACTGAGAAATAGTTAACTAGACACTGAGCATCAATGTTACTAACATCACAAAGAGAGACAGATGTCATTTACTTTCTAATGGAAAATGAATATACCATCACCTGTGAAAGTCTGATTAAAAAAAATTGAAGCCTGATTTGATCAAGCCCATAAATTATCAATTTAACAGGAAATACAGCGAACTGAGAAATATGTCAAATCTACTACCTGCATAAAATTATCAAAATCCAGCTGTGAGGCTGGATGCAGTGGCTCATGCCTGTAATCTCAACACTTTGAGAGGCCAAGGCAGGTGGATCACCTCAGGTCAGGTGACCAGCCTGGCCAACATGGCAAAAACCCATGTCTACTAAAAATACAAAAATTAGCTGGGTGTTGTGGTGGGCACCTGTAATCCCAGCTACTTGGGAGGCTGAGGCAGGAGAATCACTTGAACCCAGGAGGTGGAGGGTGTAGTGAGCCAAGATCATGCCACTGCACTCCAGCCTAGTGACAGAGCGAGACTCCATCTCAAAAAAAAAAAAAAAAAAAAAAAAAAAAAAATCCAGCTATGAAAAACACTACAGGACACAGATTTTAAAAACAAAACAAACAAAGCCCTTTTCTTTACCAAATAAATTGCACTTCCCTATAAACATATACTATGCCTACTATGTACCCACACAAATTTTTTTAAAAATGAAAAAATAAAATAAATTGCACTGGGGGAAAAGGAGTGGAAAGAAAACTTGTAGATTAAAGACATTTAAAATATGTAAACCAAAAATAAAATTATAAGGCCCCCCCAAATATCTGACTGGACCCCTCCTCTCAGCCAAGGGCATTCCAAAGTTAACCTGAAAAACTAGTTAAGGCCATGATGTGAAGGGGTTCAGACATGCCTCATTATACCCTCCTCCCTTTTAGAATTCAGGAAATGCCGACCAGCATTAACATCAACAGAGAACTGAAGCCTGATAAGAAACATTTGCAATCGGCCAGGTGCGGTGGCTCAAGCCTGTAATCTCAGCACTGTGGGAGGCCAAGGCAGGCAGATCACGATGTCAGGAGATCGAGACCATCCTGGCTAACACGGTGAAACCGTGTCTCTACTAAAAATACAAAAAGTTATCTGGGTGTGGTGGCTGGTGCCTGTAGTCCCAGCTACTCCAGAGGCTGAGGCACGAGAATGGCATGAACCCTGGAGGTGGAGCTTCCAGTGAGCCAAGACCAGCTTGGGTGACAGAGCAAAAAAAAAAAAAGAAAAAAGAAAAAAACATTTACAATCTATTCTCTCTGAAGCCTACTACCTGGAGACTTCATCTGCATGATAAAACTTTGGTCTTCAGAGGGAGGTTCCAAGATGGCCAAATAGGAATAGCTCCAGTCTGCAGCTCCCAGCGTGAGCAATGCACAAGATGGGTGATTTCTACATTTCCAACTGAGGTACCAGGTTTATCTCACTGGGGCTTGTCAGACAGTGGGTGCAGCCCATGGAGCAGGGTGGGGCATTGCCTCACCCAGGAAGTGCAAGGGGTTGGGGAATTCCCTTTCCTAGCAAAGGGAAGCTGTGACAGACAGTACCTGGAAAATCGGGTCACTCCTACCCTAAATCTGCACTTTTCCAACAGCCTTAGCAAATAGCACACCAGAAGTTTATATCCTGCGCCTGGCTTGGAGGGTCCCATGCCCACAGAGCCTCGCTTACTGCTAGCACAGCAGTCTGAGATCGAACTGCTAGGCAGAAGCGAGGCTGGGGGAGGGGCATCCACCATTGCTGAGGCTTGAGTAGATAAACAAAGCAGCCTGGAAGCTCAAACTCGGTGGAGCCCACAGCAGCTAAAGGAGGCCTGCCTGCCTGCCTCTGTGGACTCTACCTCTGGGGGCAGGGCATAGCTGGACAAAAGGCAGCAGAAACTTCTGCAGACTTAAATGTCCCTGTCTGACAGCTTTGAAGAGAGTAGTGGTTCTCCCAGAATGGAGTTTGAGATCTGAGAATGGACAGACTGCCTCCTCAAGTGGGTCCCTGACCCCCAAGTAGCCTACCTGGGAGACACCTCCCAGTAGGGGCCAACTCACACCTCATACAGCCAGGTGCCCCTCTGAAATGAAGCTTCCAGAGGAAGGATCAGGCAGCAACATCTGCCGTTCTACAATATTTGCTGTTCTGCAGCCTCCGCTGGTGATACCCAGGCAAACAGGGTCAGGAGTGGACCTCCAGCAAACTCCAACAGACCTGCAGCTGAGAGTCCTGATTATTAGAAGGAAAACTAAGAAACAGAAAGGACAACCACAACAAAACCCCATATATACGTCACCATCATCAAAGACCAAAGGTAGATAAAACCAGAAAGATGGGGAGAAACCAGAGCAGAAAAGCTGAAAATTCTAAAAATCAGAGCACCTCTTCTCCTCCAAAGGAACGCAGCTCCTCACCAGCAATGGAACAAAGCTGGACACAGAATGACTTTGACTAGTTGAGAGAAGAAGGCTTCAGACAATCAGTAATAACAAGCTTCTCCAAACTAAAGGAGAATATTCAAACCCATCGCAAAGAAGCTAAAAACCTTGAAAAAAGATTAGACAAATGGCTAACTAGAATAAACAGCGTAGAGAAGTCCTTAAATGACCTGATGGAGCTCAAAACCATGGCACAAGAACTACCTGATGCATTCACAAGCTTCAGTAGCTGATTTGATCAAGTGGAGGAAAGGGTATCAGTGATTGAAGATCAAATGAATGAAATGAAGTGAGAAGAGAAGTTTAGAGAAAAAAGAGTAAAAAGAAATGAACAAAGCCTCCAAGAAATATGGGACTATGTGAAAAGACCAAATCTACCTCTGATTGGTGTACCTGAAAGTGACGGGGAGAATGGAATCAAGTTGGAAAACACTCTTCAGGGTATTATCCAGGAGAACTTCCCCAACCTAGTGAGGCAGGCCAGCATTCAAATTCAGAAAATACAGAGAACCCCACAAAGATACCCCTCAAGGAGAGCAACCCCAAGACACATAATTGTCAGATTCACCAAAGTTGAAATGAAAGAAAAAATGTTAAGGGCAGCCAGAGAGAAAGATCAGGTTATCCACAAAGTGAAGCCCATCAGACTAACAGCAGATCTGTTGGCAGAAACTCTACAAGCTGGAAGAGAGTGGGGGCCAATATTCAACATTCTTAAAGAAAAGAATTTTCAACCCAGAATTTCATATCCAGCCAAACTAAGCTTCACAAGTGAAGGAGAAATAAAATCCTTTACAGACAAACAAATGCTGAGAGATTTTGTCACCATCAGGCCTGCCTTACATGGCTCCCGAAGGAAGCACTAAACATGGAAAGGAACAACTGGTACCAGCCACTGCAAAAACATGCCAAATTGTAAAGACCATCAATGCTAGGAAGAAACTGCATCAACTAACGAGCAAAATAACCAGCTAACATCATAATGACAGGATCAAATTCACACATAACAATATTAACTTTAAATGTAAATGGGCTAAATGCTCCAATTGAAAGACATAGACTGGCAAACTGCATAAAAAGTCTAGACCCATCAGTGTGCTGTATTCAGGAGACCCATCTCATGTGCAGAGACACACATACACTCAGAATAAAGGGATGGAGGAAGCTCTAACAAGCAAATGGAAAACAAAACAAAACAAAAAGCTGGGGTTGCAATCCTAGTCTCTGATAAAACAGACTTTAAACCAACAAAGATCAAAAGAGACAAAGAAGACCATTACATAATGGTAAAAGGATCAATTCAACAAGAAGAGCTAACTGTCCTAAATGTATATGCACCCAATACAGGAGCACCCCAGATTCATAAAGCAAGTCCTTAGAGACCTACAAAGAGACTTCGACTCCCACACAATAATAATGGGAGACTTTAACACCCCACTGTCAACATTAGACACATCAAGGAGACAGAAAGCTAACAAGGATATCCAGGAATTGAACTCAGCTCTGCACCAAGCAGACCTAACAGACATCTACAGAACTCTCCGCCCCAAATCAACAGAATATACATTCTTTTCGGCACCACATCACACTTATTCAAAAAATTGGCCACATAATTGGAAGTAAAGCACTCCTCAGCAAATGTAAAAGAACAGAAATTATAACAAACTCTCAGACCACAGTGCAATCAAACTAGAACTCAGGATTAAGAAACTCACTCAAAACTGCTCAACTACATGGAAACTGAACAACTTGCTCCTGAATGACTACTGGGTACGTAACGAAATGAAGGCAGAAATAAAGATGTTCTTTGAAACCAACGAGAACAAAGACACAACATACCAGAATCTTTGGGACACATTTAAAGCAGTGTGTAGAGGGAAATTTATAGCACTAAATGCCCACAAGAGAAAGCGGGAAAGATCTAAAATTGACACCCTAACATCACAATTAAAAGAACTAGAGAAGCAGAAGCAAACACATTCAAAAGCTAGCAGAAGGCAAAAAATAACAAAGATCAGAGCAGAACTGAAGGAGATAGAGACACAAAAAACCCTTCAAAAAATCAATGAATCCAGGAGCTGGTTTTTTGAAAAGATCAACAAAATTGGTAGACCGCTAGCAAGACTAATAAAGAAGAAAACAGAGAAGAATCAAATAGACACAATAAAAAAATAATAAAGGGTATATCACCACCGATCCCACAGAAATACAAACTACCATCAGAGAATACTATAAACACCTCTACACAAATGAGCTAGAAAATCTAGAAGAAATGGATAAATTCCTGGACACATACACCCTCCCAAGACTAAACCAGGAAGAAGTTGAATCCCTGAATAGAACAACAGGCTCTGAAATTGAGACAATAATTAACAGCCTACCAACCAAAAAACGTCCATGACCAGATGGATTCACAACCGAATTCTAACAGAGGTACAAAGAGGAGCTGGTACCACTCCTTCTGAAACTCTTCTAATCAATAGAAAAAGAGAGAATCCTCCCTAATTCATTTTATGAGGACAACATCATCCTGATACAAAAGCCTGGCAGAGACACAACAAAAAAAGAGACTTTTAGACTAATATCCCTGATGAACATCGATGTGAAAATCCTCGATAAAATACTGGCAAACCGAATCCAGCAGCACATCAAAAAGCTTATCCACCATGATCAAGTGGGCTTCATCCCTGGGATGCAAGGCTGGTTCAACATATGCAAATCAATAAACGTAATCCAGCATATAAATAGAACCAAAGACAAAAACCACATGATTATCTCAATAAATGCAGAAAAGGCCTTTGACAAAATTCAACAGCCCTTCATGCTAAAAACTCTCAATAAATTAGGTATTGATGGGACGTATCTCAAAATAATAAGAGCTATTTATGACAAACCCACAGCCGATATCATACTGAATGGGCAAAAACTGAAAGCATTCCCTTTGAAAACTGGCACAAGACAGAGATGCTCTCTCTCACCACTCCTATTCAACATAGTGTTGGAAGTATTGGCCAGGGCAATCAGGTAAGAGAAAGAAATAAAGGGTATTCAATTAACAAAAGAGGAAGTCATATTGTCCCTGTTTGCAGATGACGTGATTGTATATTTAGAAAACTCCATCGTCTCAGCCCCAAATCTCCTTAAGCTGATAAGCAACTTCAGCAAAGTCTCAGGATACAAAATCAATGTGCAAAAATCACAAGCATGCCTATACACCAATAACAGACAAACAGAGAGCCAAATCATGAGTGAACTCCCATTCACAATTGCTTCAAAGTGAATAAAATACCTAGGAATCCAACTTACGAGGGATGTGAAGGACCTCTACAAGGAGAACTACAAACCACTGCTCAACGAAATTAAAGAGGACACAAACAAATGGAAGAACATTCCATGCTCATGGATAGGAAGAATCAATATCGTGAAAATGGCAATGCTGCCCAAGGTAATTTATAGATTCAGTGCCATCCCCATCAAGCTACCAATGACATTCTTCACAGAATTGGGAAAAAAACTACTTTAAAATTCATATGGAACCAAAAAAGAGCCCGCATTGCCAAGACAATCCTAAGCCAAAAGAACAAAGCTGGAGGCATGACGCTACCTGACTTCAAACTATACTACAAGGCTACAGTAACCAAAACTGCTTGGTACTGGTACCAAAACAGAGGTATAGACCAATGGAACACAATAGAGCCCTTGGAAATAATACCACACATCTACAACCATCTGATCTTTGACAAACCTGACAAAAACAAGAAATGGGGAAAGGATTCCCTATTTAATAAATGGTGCAGGGAAAACTGGCTAGCCATATGTAGAAAGCCAAAACTGGATCCCTTCCTTACACCTTATACAAAAATTAATTCAAGATGGATTAAAGACTTAAATGTTAGACCTAAAACCATAAAAACCCTAGAAGAAAACCTACCATTCAGGGCATAGGCATGGGCAAGGACTTCATGACTAAAACACCAAAAGCAATGGCAACAAAAGCCAAAATTGACAAATGGGATCTAATTAAACTAAAGAGCTTCTGCACAGCAAAAGAAACTACCATCAGAGTGAACAGGCAACCTACAGAATGGGAGAAAATTTTTACAATCTACCCATCTGACAAAGGGCTAATATCCAGAATCTACAAAGAACTTCAACAAATTTACAAGAAAAAATCAAACAACCCCATCAAAATGTGGGCGAAGGATATGAACAGACACTTCTCAAAAGAAGATATTTATGCAGCCAAAGACACATGAAAAAATGCTCATCATCACTGGCCGTCAGAGAAATGCAAATCAAAACCACAATGAGATACCATCTCACACCAGTTAGAATGGTGATCATTAAAAAGTCAGGAAACAACAGGTGCTGGAGAGGATGTGGAGAAATAGGAACACTTTTACACCATTGGTGGGACTGTAAACTAGTTCAACCATTGTGGAAGACAATGTGGTGATTCCTCAAGGACCTAGAACTAGAAATACCATTTGACCCAGCCATCCCATTACTGGGTATATACCCAAAGGATTATAAATCATGCTGCTATAAAGACACATGCACACATATGTTTATTGTGGCACTATTCACAAAAAAAGACTTGGAACCAACCCAAATGCCCATCAATGATAGACTAGATTAAGAAAATGTGGCACATAGGCCGGGCACGGTGGCTCACGCCTGTAATCCCAGCACTTTGGGAGGCCGAGGCGTGTGGATCACGAGGTCAGGAGATCGAGACCATCCTAGCTAACACGGTGAAACCCCGTCTCTACTAAAAATACAAAAAATTAGCCAGGTGAGGTGGCGGGCGCCTGTAGTCCCAGCTGCTCCGGAGGCTGAGGCAGGAGAATGGCGTGAACCCCGGGTAGCGGAGCCTGCAGTGAGCAGAGATCGCACCACTGCACTCCAGCCTGGGTGACAGCGAGACTCCGTCTCAAAAAAAAAAAAAAAAAAAAAAGTGGCACATATACACCATGCAATACTATGCAGCCCTAAAAAAGGATGAGTTCATGTCCTTTGTAGGGAAATGGATGAAGCTGGAAACCATCGTTCTGAACAAACTATCGCAAGGACAGAAAACCAAACACCACCTGTTCTCACTCACAGGTGGAAATTGAACACTGAGAACACATGGACACAGGATGGGGAACATCACACACCAGACCCTGTCGTGGGTTGGGGGATGGGGGAGGGATAGCATTAGGAGATATAACTAATGTTAAATGACGAGTTAAAGGGTGCAGTACACCAACATGGCACATATATACATATGTAACAAACCTGCACGTTGTGCACATGTACCCTAGAACTTAAAATATAATAATAAAAATAAAAATAAAATAAAATAAAATCTGTATTACACTTTCTCCAAAAAAAAAAAAAAAAAGTTTGGTCTTCATAATCCCTTATCATTTTAGCCCATACATTCCTTTCTATTGATTCCGGGTCTTTAGATAGTAACTTAACTCTTTCAACCAATAGCCAATCAGAAAATTTTTAAATCTCTTATAAGCTGGCAGTCCCCATTTCACATTGTCCTTCCTTTCCAGATCGAACCAATGTACATCTAACGTGCATTGATTGACATATTATGTCTCCTTCAAAAGTGTAGAAGCAAGCTGTATCCCAGTCACCTTGGGAACATATTGTCAGGACCTCCTAAGGCTGTGTTATGGGCACATCCTTAACCTTGGTGAAATAAACTTTCTAAATTGATTGAGACCTGTCTCAGATAGTTTTGGGTTCACAAATACATGTTTTAAAAATAGACAGAAAAACCTATGGTTTATTTTGGATGCACCTTTGGAAAATAAAATTATTTTTAAAATGCAAGAAAATGATTGCCATAAGATAGGATATAGTTATTTTAGAGTGTTTACCTTTTTCAAATTCCAGAACCAAATTATGTTTGCTAGATAATTTAAACTTTAAAATAAGTCTTTAGAAACTTTAAAAAAGATAACATACAAAAAGATAACTATAAGATTAGAGAGTAATATATCTTTCACAAGATGTTCAAATTTGATAAAACAGTGTTGCTGATCATTAAGATGTACCCTAAATGATTAGGGAGAAAAAAACCCACCTTGAAATGACCAAAAGATGCCTAAAAGAATAGTACATCTAAGCGAGTATAAAAAGGAGAGTTGAAATTTTGACAAACTGATCATGAAATAAACATTCATTAAACTACATATTTATTTTATTAAACTACATATTTATTTTATAGAGGTTCTATATTTGTATTATATTTTTCAGTAAACATGGTTTTAAAAATTACTTGGCCATAAAAAATTTCCCTCTTCTGGGCCGGGCGTGGTGGGTCACGCCTTTAATCCCAGAACTTTGGGAGGCCGAGGTGGGCGGATCTCCTGAGGTCAGGAGTTCAAGACCGGCCTGACCAACATGGTGAAACTCCATCTCTACTAAAAATACAAAATTAGCTGGGTGTGGTGGCACATGCCTGTAATCCCTTGGGAGGGATCACAGGCGAAAAGGCGCAGGTAGGGGAACAGTGAATTATGTATTCATCTTGTGCTCAGCAAATCAGCACTTTACATAAGATAGGGTGAACATAGAGTAGTTACCTATGGACATATTTAACCTTTAATCTGTAGCTATCTGCTTAGGAACAGAAAGAAAGGCAGCTCTTGCAAGACTCAGCTTTCAGCTTATTTTCAGCTTTCAGACTTGGGAGGTTGAAGCAGGAGAACTGCTTGAACCCAGGAGGTGGAGGTTGCAGTGAGCCGAGATGGTGCCATTGCACTCCAGCCTGGGCAACAAGAGCGAAACTCTGTCTCAAAAAAAAAAAAAAAAAAAAAATCCCCCTTCTGAATAAGGAATGGCTATAAGTACAAATAGAAACCACTGAGATTGCATAGAAATATTTGATTATAAGGTGAACATTCATGCAACCTGGACTATGTGAATATTGATAATATAGTTCATCTAAATAAAGGCACAAAATTAAATTTTTTTTCATAGAGAATGGGGGAAGTCATAACTGAAAATTGTACAAGGCAATGTATTATGTGGGGGAAGAAATGATAAATAATGAAATAGAGAACTTCCAAGATCTTTTTGATGTTCCAATCTGGCACACTCTCATTGTGCACATACAAGCTGCTATTTTGTCTTAATTAGAGGGTTCTAAACATACTGTGGATATTTTAAGGTGAAATATGCTAAATGGACGCATTTTTGATAACTTTCAAGTATAACCAGGTGTGTTGTCTGATGCTTTAAGCTCATTAACTTGCAAAACATGTTTCATCTCATTCCTAAATAAGAACTCACATTTTCCTTTTTACTCGTTTTTTTCACTTAAAAGGTTATTGAATTCATTGGAAAATGAATGCTGTTCTGAATTTGGTGAGTAAAGAATATAACCTATTTGTTAAAACTTGATTTCAAAACTAGACGTAATTGTATACTACAGACTAGTATACTATACTCAACAGTATACCATATAGCTATTTGGTAAATTAAGGTGTTCATGTATACTTTTCTCAAGATTCTAATTTCTGATAATAACCAAGAGTAAATAAATTTGATCAGTCATTTTCATTTATTTGTTCAATAGGTAGGGGAAATGTAAGAAATTACCAATGTACTTTTAGAGTTTCTCAAGCAAGAATTCCAAAGTATTTCAAGGTCTTTATGGAATCAAGCTTTGACTTTATCATAAAAATGGAAATAATTAGGAATGATTCTGTGCAGTTTCGGTGCTGTGAAAGGAGAATAAAAACTCGAGACTCCAATTCACTCTGCCAGAAGGAAAAAAATAAGCCGAAAGCTGAGTCATGCAAGAAGCTGCCTTTCCTTCTGTTCCTAAGCAGATAGCTACAGATAAAAGGTTAAATATCTCCATAGGTAGCTACTCTATGTTCATCCTATTTCACGTAAAGTGCCAATTTGCTGCGTGCAAGATGAATACATCATTCACCATTCCCCTACCTGCGCCTTTTCTCCTGCAACATGTAGATTACTATACCCTCGCTCTTCCCTCTCCAGCCCACTTTTCCCCTTTAAATACTGAAGCTCTCAAAGTCATCCTTGGATAAAGGAACAGATCACAGACTGTTTCTGTGATTCTGTGTTCTTGTCTTCCAGGTATGTCCTTAACCTTGGCAAAATCAACTTCTAAATTGATTGAGACCTGTCTCAGATACTTTTTGGTTTACAGTCCTTATTTTTCTCTAGATAATATTTTCAAATTAGCATTTCCCCCAGAATTGGTATTTATACCTCTGGTTGTACAAGATGAATTTTTAAAAATAGTTACGTTTATTTTATTATAATAAATATGAATAATACAACTAATTCTCAATTCACAGATGTTAACATGTTGCTTAGAATAAAGCTAGGTTCAAAACTGATTTTAATTAAGTGGTTAATTTAATGTGGCAAAATTTATGATGTTGGTATATGACTGGTTCAGAAAACTGATCTACCAACAACGTGACAAGCATTGGTTTGAAGAAGAAGAAACCTGGGTTCTTGTTCTGGCTCAGCCTAGATTCAATTCATTCCATTCTTTACTGATTTAAAAGTTTAGTTTTGTGACTATATCATGAGCTAGATATTGTGCAGCATTCAAATATTTGAAATTAACCATAAGACTGCAGGGAGTTAGTCTCTTTCCTGTCCACCCCTGTTTCCTCAAGTGAGGGCTTGGAAGAGAGTTCATTTAGCTTCTTAACATGGTATAAAATAACATTAAGAACTTTATCAAACAACACTACCAGTGAGATAAGTGAGTTGTTCCCCATATTTAAAAGTCAATCTTTGCTGGTAAGATTGTGTCTGACCATCCAGCTTTTGGCACCCTGCCTGCCACAGGTTCTCAAAGCATATTTCCTGAGTAAATCGTCATTGAGCCACCTCATTCCAGCTTTTGTGATTTTGTGATTCTGTGATTCTCTAAACATGAATCTATATTTTCAATCATGTCAGCTGGGTACATGCTCACTAAAATTTTATAAAAATAATCTGGCTTTAGACTGGGTGCGGTGGCTCACGTCTGTAATCCCAGCACTTTGGGAGGCTGAGGCAGGTGGATCACGAGGTCAGGAGACCAAGACCATTCTGGCCAACATGGTGAAACCCCATCTCTACTAAAAATACAAAAATTAGCCAGGCATGGCAGCACACACCTGTAGTCCCAGCTACTCGGGAGGCTGAGGCAGGAGAACTGCTTGAACCTGGGAGGTGGAGGCTGCAGTTAGCCGAGATCACGCCACTGCACTCCATCCAGCCTGGGCGACATAGCAAGAGTCCGTCTCAAAAAAAAAATAATCTGGCTTTAAAATCAAGATTAATCATATGTGTCTGGGACCGTAAGGGAGATTCTGTTTTTAACAAGCATAAAGTAATTCTCTGAAGAGCATAGAAGTCAGGGTTACAGTGATAACTAGTATTTTTATTTATTTATGAGAAATGGTCTTACTCTGTCACCCAGGCTGGTGTGCAGGGTCTTGCTCTGTCGCCCAGGCTGGAGCGCAGTGGTGCGATCTTGGCTCACTGCAACCTGCACCTCCCAGGTTCAAGTGATTCTCCTCCTCAGCCGCCCGAGCAACTGGAATTACAGGTGCCTGCCACGACACCTGGCTAATTTTTGTATTTTTAGTAGAGATGAGGTTTCACTATGTTGGTCAGGCTGGTCTCAAACTCCTTACCTCAAGCAATCCACCCACCTGGGCCTCCCAAAGTGCTGGGATTACATGCGTGAGCCACCACGCCTGGTCGATAACTAATATTTTATAAAAGAAAGCACCTGACCTTCTTCCTTCTTGCCAAACGCCACCAGCATGGTGTTCAGGCGCTTCATGGAGGTTGCCCGTGTGGGCTACATCTCCTCTGGACCTCGTGCCGGAAAACTGGTTGCAACTGTAGATGTTAGTGATCAGAACAGGGCTTTGGTTAATGGACCTTGCACTCAAGTGAGGAGACAGACCATGCCTTTCAAGTGAATGCAGCTCACTGATTTCAACCTCAAGTTTCCACACAGTGCCCACCAGAAGTATGTCTGACAAGCCTGGCAGAAGGCAAACATCAATACAAAATGGGCAGCCACACGATGGGCCAAGAAGATTGAAGCCAGAGAAAGGAAAGCCAAGATGACAGATTTTGATCATTTTAAAGTTATGAAGGCAATGAGGAACAGAATAATCAAGAATGAAGTTAAGAAGCTTCAAAAGGCAGCTCTCCGAAAGCTTCTCCCAAAAAAGCACCTTCTGCGAAGGGTGCTACTGCTGCTGCAGCTGCTGCTAAAGTTCTAGCAAAAAGTGACCGCTGTGGGCAAGAAGTCTCCAGCTCAGAAGCTTCCTGCCCAGAAAGCCACAGGCCAGAAGGCAGCTCCTCCTCCAAAAGCTCAGAAGGGTCAAAAAGCTCCAGCCCAGAAAGCACCTGCTCCAAAAGCATTTGGCAAGAAAGAGGAGATTAGAAAAGTAATAAAAGTTCTATTTGGAAAAAAAAAAAAAAAAAAAAGAAAGAAAGAAAAAGAGGCACTCAAGTTGAAAGCAAGGCTCTAAAATGCTAGGCTGCTCATGGATTTTTAAAATTGCATTATACAAACATGATCTTTACAGTTTTCCATTTCCCTGGTAACCATTTATGATAAAAATAATCAACTTATTTGATTTCCTCTGTCAGCTTTTGTCAGGATCTGGGATGTTACCCTACAGTTGACCCTTGAATAATGTGGGGCTTAGGAGGCGCCAATACCCTGTGCAATGGAAAATCTATGTATAACTTTTGACTCCCCCAAAGTATAATTGCTAATAACGTACGTTGGCTGGAAGCATTACCAATAACATAAACAGTCGATTAACACATATTTTTTATATATGTTGTATTCTTACAATAAAGTAAGCTAGAGAAAAGAAAATGTTATTAAGAAAGTAATAAGGAAGAGAAAATATATTTACTTTTCATTACATGGAAGTGGGTCATCATGAAAGTCTTCATCTTCTTCATCTTCACATTGAACAGGCTGAGAAGAAAGAGGAAGAGAAGGGGTTGGTCTTCCTGTCCCAGGGGCAACAGAGGCAGAAGAGATGGAGGAGGGAAAGGGAGGAAGGAGAGTCAGGACACTCAGTGAAACTTTATGAAAATACATTGTAAATTTCTGTTTGACTTTTTGCTTCTTTTCATTTCTCTTAGAATGTTTCTATATGGTACACCTTTCTTCCACTGCTTTGGTTTCAGTGCCTGTATCAAAGAAGTTTCAGTGCCTGTATCATAGAAGGATCCATGTCGTTCTTTTTGTCCAAGAAGTCAAAAGCAGTCTTGAATAATTGGAACCCTTCTGCCATATTGTCTAATGTCAATTTGTTTTCTGGCACTGCCTCTTCTATGTCTTCTTTCTCATCATGTGGCACTGGTTTGGAAGCACCAATCTCCACCACGTCTTCTTCTGTTAATTCCTCTGGTGTAGTATCTATTAGCTCTTACATTTCTCCAAGATCCAGATCTTGAAACCCTTCACTTTTCACTTTTTTTTTTTTTTGGCCATATCCATAATATCTTTCATGATTTCTTTGATTGGCTCTGTGGTAAATCCTGTGAAGTCATGCACAATATCTGGATAGTTTTCTCCAGCAGGAATTTATTATTTCAATCTTGATGACCTTCACAACTTTTTTTTTTATAACAACGATGACATCTTCAATGGTGTAATCCTTCCAGACTGTCGTGATGCTGTCTCTATCAGAGTTCTCTTCCATGGCGTTGACAATCCTTTCCATTGAGTGCCCTGTGTAATAAGGCTTAAGGGTTCTTAGGAGCCAAGGATCTAGAAGCTGAATTAAAGACCTTGTGTTTGGGGGCAAGTAGACCACACTGACAGCTTCAGTGTTGAACTCATGGGGTTCTGGGTGACCAGAGGCACTGTCCAATATCAGAAAAAATTTAAAGGTAGTCCCTATGGGCAAGGTAATTCCTGACTTCAGAGACAAAGCATTGATGGAAACAATCCAGAAAAAGGGTTCTCATTGTCTGGGCCTTCTTGTTGTACAACTAAAAGGCTGGCTGCTGATGTTTTTCTTTTCCCTTCAATGCTCAGGGATGAGCAGCTTTATAGATAAGGGCAGTCCTGATCACAACCCCCCCTGCATTTGCACAAAACAGTATAGGTAGCCTATCCCTTCCTGCCTTAAATCCTGGTGCTCACTTCTCTTCCTTATTAATAAATGTCCTTTGCAGCTTTTTTTTTTTTTTCCAGAATAGGGCACTTTGATCTGCATTAGAAACCTGTTCAGGCAGATACTCTGTCTCCTCAATGATTTTCTTAATGGCATCTGGGAACTTGTCTGCTGTCTCTTGGTTGGCAGAAGCTTCTTCTTTAATTATCTTGACATTTTTAAAGCCAAATCTCTTCCTAAAATTATTAGACCATCCTTTGCCAGCATTAAATTCTTCAGGTTTACATCCTTTGCCTTCCTTTTGCTCCAAGTTGTCATATAATGACTTCGCTTTTTCTCAGATCACATCACAGTAGGTATGCTTTGCTTATGGCAATCCTGCATTCCCACAGAAAAACTGCATTTTCAATACTAGATAAAAAGGTATTTTGCAAAAAGCGTAAGTTTTTCATGCTTGCTGGTGTAGCTGCAGTGATAGCTTCATGAATTTCATTTTCTTTTTTCACAATTGTTCTTAAGCTGAATTGATTTATCTTGAAACGATGGGCAACCACAGCTGCAGACTTCAATCTACGATACATATCAAGCAATTCAACTTTTTCTTGTAATGTCATGAATTTTCTCTGCTTCTTGGGAGCACTTCCAGCATCACTAGTGGCACTTTGTATGGGTGCCATGGTGTTATTCAAGGTTTACAGTATTGCACTAAACACAATGAAAAACACTAGAGAACCACAAGAGATTACTTTTTACTGTAATAGGCAATTTACCGGAGAGATGAACTGCTCACACAGAGATGATTAGCGTCCCATGGCATTTTAAGTGGATACTCACAGCACTTAATCTCACAGCAATAGCAACAGGAAGTGGCTGTGAAATTATTACAGTAGTACAGTATGTACTATAGTTAATTTTATGCACTTATGATTTAATATAGCATCTGTATATTTGTTTACACTTCTCTCAACTGCAAATGGTGCCATGTGTGGTCTGTAAGCATGTGCGTAAGTTTTGATAAATTGTAACTTTTTATAATAGATTTGTGATATTTTATGGTAATAAATAATAACACAGACTAGTATCTACATATGTTTATGCATTTGTGACATGCCTAATTTTTTAATATATTTCTAGGCTATGAAGTTTGTGAATTTTTCCAAATTGTCAAAATCTCCAAAAAATTTTCCATTATATTTACTGAAAAAAATGCATACAAGTGGACTCATGTATTTCAAACCTGTGGTGTTCAAAGGTCAGCTGCACTTACAAGCTAACGATTGCCTGTTTCATGAATACTGCCGGAAGACATGAGATGTCTGGATCACAGTCTAAGGCTCTCTTACTCCCAGCTCATCATGAGCTTCGTGCTGATTTGTTGCTGTTACCTATGTCCCCCGAGTCCCACAGGGATGAGGCAGAGGGCCCCTGTAGATGCCTATACATGCGGTGGGTTATGATATAGGAGAGGAACGTTGAGTTTGGGGGATCTTTGACTTTTATGGCAAGTGGAAGCAAGCTTGCTCTTTAACCAGAGAGGCGTTACCTCATCCCTTAAAGTTGCTCTCTGCAAACATACCTGAGTAAAGCCTGGGTTGGGGCCTGTATTCTTGGCACACCAGGAAGAATATGCAGTGACACTCAGGGCCCATCCCAGTTTGCTTCTCCCAAAAACCTCTAAATTGAATGATGTTTAGTTCTGTGTCAAACTCCTGTTTTTCTTCCTCCTTCCTTATACAGTATCCTAAGGGAAATACTACAAAATGTCTCAGAAAGTGTTGGTTGGATATCTAAAGTTTAAAAAGGAAGAGAATCACATCAGCTGGAGATTAAAGAAGCATCAGTAGAACTCAGTGGCCATTAATAGAAATATTTTTAAAATAAGTGGAGTAGTATTTTTGTAGCTCCCTCCCTAACCTTTCTTTCTCACTATTTGACCAAACCCTACAACAGTAAGAAGTAACAGCCAGGCACAGTGGCTCACGCCTGTAATCCCAGCACTTTCGGTGGCTGAGGTGAGCAGATCACCTGAGGTCAGGAGTTCCAGACCAACTTGGCCAATATAGCGAAACCCTGTCTCTACTAAAAATACAAAAATTAGCGGGGCATGGTGGCTCGGCCTGTAGTCCCAGCTACTCGGGAGGCTGAGGCAGGAGAATCGCTTGAACCCAGGAGGTGGAGGTTACATTGAGCCACGATCACACTACTGCACTCCAGCCTGGGCAAGAGAGTGAGACTCTGTCACAAAAAAAAAAAGAAGAAGAAGTAAGGACATGCCTGTCTTTAGACTGTCTTTAGTTTGTTTTAAAACAATTGCTTAAAATTAGTAATTGCCAGGATAGTTAGTAACACTCATCACAATGAAGCAAATCATGCCCAGTGTGAAGCAAAGATATGGCCAGGCTCTCTTTTTCCTTCTTCAGTGAAGGCAGAAAACTAAAGAAAGCCTTGCTACTAAGGGATAAGGGCTGTGTCTGTGTCCTGCTCAGAATCACTCTCAGTGTCTGCTCTAAAGGCTGATGACAACCAATTTAAATCAAGTTCAAGTCCCCTTCAGCCTTAGAAGAAATAGCTCCTTTAGTTATTGAAAGAGCCCAGAATTCCTTGCAACTCATTCTTTATTATAGAATTATGAGTTCTGGAGTTGGTAGATTTTCTTTTTGTACTACATGAAGCACATTACAAGAAAGTATCCTGTAGCTTTCATTTTGGGAGAAAATAGATATAGTCCTCAGAGATATTCTGAATCCATTTGTCACTCACAGAAGTTTCTTCACAGGAGATCTCCATGACTCTTTATGTTTCGAGGTATTAATTTCACTTGGAGCATTGTTTCTCCCACCCAAAGAGTTTTATGTTAAAATACATTATTTTATTTATTTCTTTAGAGACAGGATCTCGCTTTGTCACCAAGGCTGGAGTGCAGTGGCATAATCATGGCTCACTGCAGCCTCAACCTCCTGGGCTCAAGTGATTCTCTTGCCTCAGCCTCTCAAGTAGCTGGGACTACAGGCACAGAACCATGCCTGGCTAATCTTATTTCTTGCAGAGATGAGGTCTCACTATATTGCCCAGGCTGGTCTCAAACTCCTGGGCTCAAGCGATCCTCCCACCCTGGCCTTCCAAAATGTTGAGATCACAAGTGTGAGCCACTGTGCTGGCCTAAAATACATTTTAATAGAGTTTTTCCTGACAAGCACCATTGGCCACAACTGAAGTCAGCATTTTAACATTTTCATGTGACAGTCAGTTCTAGCTTTGATGTAAAAGTCCTAAAGTGTACTCTTAGCATCACTTTCCGGAAAAAAAAAAAACCCCACTGCCGTGCTGCAAGGGACCATTGACAGAAATGATGATTACAGTGCTTATCCTACAGGTCTGTCAGCAAGATAAAATAAGAAAATTTGAGAGAAGTTGCCTGGCATGGTGTCAGTACTCTTGGCATATCAGCAAAAATATGTATCGAAACTCAGGACCCATCCCAGCCTGCTTCTCCCAAAAACCTCTAAATGGAATAATCTTTAGTTCTGTGCCAAATTCCTATTTTCTTCCTCCTTCTTTATACAGTATCTTAAGGGAAATACTACAAAATGTCGCAGAAGGTGCTGGTTGGGTATCTAAAGTTCAAAAAGGAAGAGAACCACACAAGCTGGAGATTCAAGAAGCATCAGTAGCAGTCAATGGCCATTAATAAAACCATTTTTTATTAAAATATTGAATCTGAATAGAAACCTCCTGTACTTCATTTCTTAAATCCCTTGAGGGTAGTAACTGCATCTTCTCCATTGATGTAGCCCCTGCCAAGCACAGTGCCTGAAGGCAGGTCCACAGACATTGGCTGAATAAACGAGTGCTTTGCTCCCAGTCTGTACTTTCTCAGTGTCATAAAAAAGCTGAAATGTTTGTGCTGCATTTGAGGATGACACTGGATTTCCACAGTGCCTTTTCGCCTCAGAGCTTATATTACTTTCTATCAAGTTATCTCCCTGCCCCTCATCACATCCCAGTGAGAAAGCAGAAAATCCTAGAAAGTCATTTTCCTTACTGTTCCGGTGGTGGCTCTTCACGCTTACAGAACATTAGGCACACCTGGAACATCACCTAGAGGGACACTGACGTCACCTCATCATAACATACGTCTCTGACAACTGTCAGGAGATATTCCAAGTAAACGAAAAGACACCGTGAATGCCCCTTAGGGGTTCTACACAGGGAACTATTAGTGACAAAAACCTATTTATTCTCTTTGAGATGGTATGCTGGTGACCTCTAGTGGCAAAATTGGTTCAAAATCAGTTTCTATTTCCCACAAAATTTACTTCTTTATTAATTCATACTTTAATTTTATCCTTTATTTAGTAACATTCTCTACTTGTGGAATATTCTTAATTATGCACAATGATTTGTGTCTGTTCATATCCAAGTAGTACAATTGTGGCATTTCACAAAATCACAGAACTTTTGAGCTGAAAGTGTTCTCAAGGGATCTATCAGTCTTATTTCATTATACATGGAAAATGAGACCCAGAGGAGTCAAGCGGCTTGCCTGAATCCTCACCACAGGGGGGCGACAAAAAGTCTTCTGACTCTAGCACACTGCCTGCCGGATAGTAGAATCCAAGCGACTAAAGAGAAAATGGGATCTTGTTTAGAGTTCCATGCGGAGGAAGAGCAAGGACGCTGTCCTATCCCTCACTATTGTATCCTGGGTGTGTAAGGAGCCTTTAATTCACAGGTCTTCAGAGAGAGTACAAAGCATCTGAAGGACCATCCCTGAGGAGCCTCACCCATATCTGCATGGGCATCTTTAGATCCCATGTCTCCAGCCTGAGTCTGACATCATATTGGATGAGACTTCTGGGACGTCTTGAGAGAGTAAATGTATTTTGCATTTGGAAGCATGTAAATTTAGAAGGATATAAATAATATATGTCCAGAGGACCAGCTGTGGTGATTTTTTAAATGGTCACAAATCCCTTGACATGCCCTCACAAACAAGCTCTCCTACGTTCCTTCCCCTTGAAGCTGAACAGGCTTGGGACTGCTTCCACCCAGAGAGTGTAATGGAAGTGACGCTGTGTGACTTCTAAGGATCAGTCATAAAAAGGACACACAACCTTCCTTCTTGGTCTTAGAACACTTACTCTAGGGAAAACTAGCCACCAAGAAGAAATACAATTCCCCCAAACCACTGTACTAAAGAGACCATATGTAGGTGCTCGAAATGACAGCTCCAGCTCAGCTCCCAGCTAGCAGCCAGCTTCCACCGTGGCTGTGTGAGTGAGCCACCTTGGATACACAGCCTGTCTAACTTCAGATGACGGCAGCCCCCACCCGCATCTGACTGCAGCTGCAGGAGAGACCCCTAAGGGAGAACCGCTCAGCTAAGCCCTTCCTGAATCACTCAGCCACAAAATAGTGAGCAAAATGAAATGCTGTCGCTCTACAACACTAACTTGTGGGTAAATTGTTACACAGCAATAATATACGGAACAAATAGTTTCTTAAAGACATTTCATTCTGTAACAAACACTGAATGAAAATGCAAAATAACATACACATGTTAAATCCTGGTGGAATTGCAGTTAATCTCTTCAACTTTCATAAATCAAAGAGTTCTTGGTCCAAATGAATAGGTATTCTAGGTGACAGAAATATAAGTTCTTCCTCTTTCTTGAAATGGTGATTCCATTTAATGAAATGGTGATTCCATTTAATAGAATAGTGATTAAAATGGAATGGTGATTCTATTTTAAGATGGCTAAGTAAACTGTATGCAGTTTTCCAAAGGGAATTTTCTATTTCAGAATCCTAGCCTTTCTCAACCAGGTTTCCCCAAATGAACCACAGAACACAAAAAAGGATTTGAGTGACTACTTTCTGAATTCTCCCAAGAGTGTTTTATAACTAGTACCTTTCTAGATGCAAGGAAAGAATTTAATTCATTGCATACAATGAACACCTTAGGAAGGCTTAGTTCCCTTTCAGAACCCAGGCTGAGAAGGCTGGGAGGCACTGTAGGCTAACTCAACCATGCAGTAGCGTTGTCAACTGGAAACTGAAGTTTAGAGAGGTTAAATAATTTGCCCAATGTTACCACAGCTAGCTGAGCGAGGGTTTGATTGCAGGGACTTCAACTCTAGAGCTTGGAAACTTAGTCATTACTCAGTGTTCCTAAGAAAAATACTCCATAAATGGGTAATAAACAAGGGAAATGTTAGCTCTTAGCAGCAATGTTTGTATGTGAACAGGTAATGGACTTAGCAGCAATGATTGTAACTATCTTGTAATGCAAATTACAAGTGCGTAAACTCAAAGTTATCTGAGCCAAAAACTTTTTCCTTTTACTTAAAGTAATAAAGGTAAAACTTTTTAAAAAAGTATTCAACTCAGGTGTTGCTTTATCTCCAAACCCGTAAGTCATCAATACAATAGGGAGTGTGAATCAGGGGAAGGACAGAGGAGCGGAGTGCAAAGGTCAGGCCCTGAGACCAGGGCGAGAAAGCAAAGGGATTAGGAGTGCATAGGCGTGAGAGAGAGAGAAAGGAAGGGAAGGAAGACAGAACACAGCAATGGAAAGAAGACACACACCACAGAAAGCACTCAAGAGAGGATCAGAGGCAAGATTACAACAAAGGACACAGTGGATAAAACATTTGTTGAGGGAAAGAGGAAAAGGGGAGAAAAAGAGAAGGTGTGGAGTATAACGAATTAAAGATGCTACTATTCGTCATTCTTTATTAGAATAATGAAAATAATACCAACTACGATGGGTTAGGAGAAGTAGTATAGTGAGATGGCAAAGGCAGCTCTGATCTGTCTCACTATTTTGTCAAAGTGGCATATCTGATATGTAGAATTTAAGGTCATAATCGTAATGTGAGTCCTGGCTTTGAGATCCAAGTGAAAATACCAATGTTTGGTTTATAAACACCTTATCTCCTTAGGGAAATTAAGGTTAACAACTTCAGGAGCCCAGCCACATGGCAATAGGAACATGCATTGTCTACACCTACTTCCATTCAGTGGCATTCACTGCAGGAGGTGCCAGGCTGAAAGTCAAATCAGATACACTGAACTGACAGCTGGATATGTAATGGGTGAATGGATAAAGGAATATTCCACTTTTCCTCGTTGACTGCTCTTCCCTATCTCTACTGGTGAAAAATTTGAAGACAAATTTACTGGAGAAGAAATGAAGTGAATATAAGTGTAAATTTGAATAATTTAAGGCAGTAGGAATAGAATCTCTGTACAACTGATTACTATATATAAAAGATTTTAAGGCTGGATGCAGTGGCTCACACCCGTAATCCCAGCACTTTTGGGAGGCTGAGGCAGGCAGACCACTTGAGGTCAGGAGTTCGAGACCAGTCTGGCCAACATGGTGAAACCCTGTCTCTACTAAAAAAAATACAAAAATTAGCCAGGTTTGGAGGCAGGCTCCTGTAGTCTCAGCTACTCCAGAGGCTGAGGCAGGAAAATCACTTGAACCTGGGAAACGAAGGTTGCAGTGAGCCGAGATTGCACCACTGCACTCCAGCTTGGGCAACAGAGCAAGACCCTGTCTCTAAATAAATAAATAAATAAATAAATAAATAAAAGATTTTAAGGCACTATGTATCTCTTCCTTTTATCCTTCTCTAAGGCTATACTGAGGATTATAACTCACTTAATAAATTAGGAAAAAGTAAATCTATTCTGATATAAATAAATAAATAGTTTGAAATGAAATTAAATATTTATATAGTCTCAAAATATCTCCCTCTAAAATACTTGCTAATTACTGAAGGAAAAATGAGTCAGACACCACCCGTAATCAAGAGCTCAAAGTTAACCTCACTGGTAAAGGGAAAATAGAAATTATACACCACCTGACAGTATGTAATGAGAAGAACACAGTATCATTCTGCTATATTCTTGCCAAACTTATTGATCATGAGGAAACATCAGAAAACACAAACCGAGAACCATTTTACACAATGACTGCTCTATAATCTTTTAAAGTTATGAAAGTCAAGTAAAGATGGAGGAAGTGTTCCAGATTGAAGGAGATGAAAGTGACATGACAGCTACATGCAACATATGATTTTAAAATGATACTTTTTGGAAAGGATATTATCAAGACAACTGGTGAAGCTTCAGTGGGCTTTGAAGATTGGGTGAGAGTGATGTAGGGATGCCGTTTTCCTGATGTTATTGGTTGTATTGTGGTTACGAAGGAGAAAGTCTTTGTTTGTAAGAAATACACACTAATGTATCCAGGAGTGATAGAGCATAGGCAACTTTCAAATAACTTAGGAACAAAACAATCTTCTTTAGGTTACTTGAAAATTTTCTATAGTTTGAGATTATTTCAAAATAAGGGATAAAATGCAAAAGACATGACTGTGCTGAAGGGTGGCATTTACAATTTGTGCGATCTCTCCTTTACTCTCCACCCTCCATGCCTTGAATATCCTGTAGCTAAATTTGCCACTTTCTACATTTTATTTTTCCAAACAACTTTTCGCATGCATCACCATAGTGGTGTTGTGATAGATGTCCATAACGCAACCACTGATATTTTCACATGCTTCTGAAAATTATCACCCATGTTAGGGTTAATACCTTAGTTCTAGATATTAGAAAAACTCTAGTATTAATCTCATTTTTATGAAAAAAATTGCATAAATATAACATGAAAATTAATAACCTATAATCCCTTCACACTAATATATACATTTTTCCAAGTTCCCTCCCCATTCTAGTCCATGTATATAAATTACTTTTGCATGGTTGTAATTGCAACATAGATACAATTTTATATTCTATCTTTCATGTCTGAGCATATTCCAATATTGGTAGAGAGCCTCTGGGCTCTTCTTGCCCTCTGATTCTATGATTACATTTTTGAAACAATGACCTCATAACGTAACTGGAGGACCATATTTCATTATTCAATACCTGCAATGCAGGCACCTTATTGCTTCTACCTAGTCAGTACAATGCAAAAATGCTATCTATCTAGTAAGTTCAATTCTGATGCATTGTCATTTGATAGAGGCTTTGAAGTCACCTAGACCTGGGCTTGAATCCCAGCTCTGCATTGTTCAAGGTACTAAACCTTTCCGAGCCCAGTTTTCAATCTGAAAAACAGGGATAATATCAATAGCTTGATATTTGTGTGGATTGAGATAATGCATATAAATTTCTTAGCACGGTGCCTGGCATATAATAAGTTTTTAATGAATGCTTATTATCATTATTCACCTAAGAGACTGTATTAGTCAGGGTATCATTGCTCTATAACATTGTTATATATATGTATATGTATATGTGTATATATATATATATATATATATATATATATATATATATATATGATGTATAGGCTGAGAAGCTGGGCCAGTCTCACCTTCTTACATTTTTCTGCCTGCTTTATATTCGCTGGCAGCTGATTAGATTGTGACCACCAGATTAAGGGTGGGTCTGCTTTCCCAGCCCACTGACTCAAATGTTAATCTCCTTTGGCAACATCTTCACAGACACACCCAGGATCAATATTTAGCATCCTTCAATCCAACCAACTTGACACTCAGTATTAACCATCACAGAGACACATGACTAGTTAGTAAAGTGTGGGGTTACTCCAAACATTTGAGACTCTTAGTTTTATTTGTGATGAGTGATGACAGGTTGCTTTTTAGATAGAAATAAGTATCCAAATAGTTAACTAGGATTTCCAAAGAAACAACTGATTTTCTAATTGTCACCAGAATTGAGAATCTACAGGAAAACTAAAATGACATTTGATTAATCATTTTTTCCAACTCCTGCATTAATCTTCCTCCCTCAAAAAGGTTTAAAAAAAAAAAAAAAACCTTAAGGATGTAATCATTAGAACATGCAGTTTGCTTTTTAAAAATAATCAATTAGTTATGAATTTGTCTAATTCCTTTCACAGTCAAATGATTACATGTTACAGAAAAGGCATAAATATCCCAACCTACAAAATGGACAAATAGAGGGGTTACTGTTTGTGTTGGTAAAAAATATCCTGCAAAAAAAAAAAAAAGTTATTTGAGAAATTCCTTGAAATACAGGCTCTCCCAGGGCAATTGTATGCTTGATGATCACTAAATATTTCACAGAGAGACACTGGCTGAGAAATGTAGTGGTTAGGGGTCAACAGTCACTGTAAACTGAAGAGTCTCTCAAATTATAACATTTTATTACAGAAATTCCATTTTTACAGTATGGCAAAGGGCTTAAAGCAGAAGGGACAGGAATCCACTGTGTCAGATGAGAAACACTGTAACAGCACAAAGCTCAAGTCATTTAAAATTCCAAAATAAAAAAGAATGATAAGAAACATTGCTAAAAAAAAAATCTTCTAAACATTTTTATAAAGGAAGCTAACCTCCTAACCACAAATGAAGATGAAAGCAAAATATTCACATGGAGGAACAAACAATAGTAGAGCCTTTTGTCTGCTAAGAAAAGGTAGTATAGATTTTCAAGAGGGATAAGAAAAGAAGAATGTGTTTTAAAATACGAGCTTTTCAAACAACTTTTACTAACGTCACACTACCAGCAATGAAAACCACGCATGTGCGCAGTCAAGTGCTCTGAGCCAAAGTCATTAAGCTGACAATGAAACGTGTATGGAGAAAGAAGGGAACAATGATTAAATGGGGAAGAAAGTGAGTAAGGGCTGAAAAGAGCCTGCTGTTGACTGTGTGCATCCCAAGAAGGCTGGTGGAGGGAAGACCCAGGTCACTGTAACAGAAAGGCGGCAAGAGAGGCTCACTGTTCTTCCAGACCATTCATGTGAGCTACCACTGAGTCTTTTATGTTCCCAATGTTGAGGACTGAAAATGAATACTAGGCCGGCACGGTGGCTCACGCCTGTAATCCCAGCACTTTGGGAGGCCGAGGCGGGCGGATCATGAGGTCAAGAGATTGAGACCATCCTGGCCAACATGGTGAAACCCTGTCTCTACTAAAAATACAAAAAAATTAGCCGGGCGTGGTGGTGGGCGCCCATAATCTCAGCTACTCAGGAGGATGAGGCAGGAGAATCGCCTGAACGTGGAAGGCAGAGGTTGCAGTGAATCAAGATCATGCCACTGCACTCCAGCCTGGCGACAGAGCGAGACTCCGTATCAAAAAAAAAAAAAAAAAGAAAGAAAGAAAAAGAAAAACAGAAAATGAATACTAACGCCTATCTAAGAAAGCAAAACACCTCTTTCTGGAACGGCTTTTACAATAACTTTGATTCTGTGATTGGTGGATATATTGTTTCAGCAGTGTCACTTATAAAGCTTTTGGATCATTTCAAATGTTTATTTCTAGGCTCGTGGAGCCCAATAGAAGCTGATTCATCTGGTTTGTCCTGTTCTTTTGGGGCCCGTGTCCTCCTTCTCTCAGCACCCAGACTATCTTTGAAGGCCAAAGCAACCTTTAAATTCTCTAAGGAAACCAGGCTTTGACCCTGAAATTCTGAACAAGTCAAGCAGGCAGGAAGCCTGTGAGGGAAAGTGTGTCCAAAGCTGATCCCATCCAACTGGGGCCTTTGTGAAATGAAGGGCCCTGTGTCAGCCCCCTCTTCAGGAATTCGGACTTGAGACAGGTCAGCATCTTATTAGCTCATGAGCTCAGGTAAATAAAATTCACCCCTGATTTTCAGGATCTCCTCTGGATTTCTCCCTGGAAAAAAATTCACCATAACTATGAAGGATTTTGTACAAATTTAACATGAGAAAATTCTAATGCCCCCCTCCCTCTTTTGTGGTTATTCTAATGACGTAGAAAAAACATATAGGCAACCAATGGATGTTTTTTGTCTTTGAAAGGAAGAGTCAAAATATTACTACTTATCCTTTGCTGAGAAAATTAGAGAACACTCTCGATTACTGAAAACATTAAATACTGCGCTAACATGTCATTTCTTAAGCTTGTTTACTGAAACTAGTTTTTGCTTTATGCTAGATCATTTGTTTCAGTTAAGTGGATTTCTTCTGATTGAAGATTTCTCTGCAGAAAGAGCACTTACAATTTCTAGCAATACATTAGTGACCCTAGAGCCATATCACTCCCAGAAGCTGCTGAGAAGCAGAGTTAATCTCCTTTTTCTTATTGAATCTCTTATGCTAAGTCTCTAAGGCATTTTGCTGGGCCAGGGGAGGTATTCCTAATGCCACTGTCCATATTTTCTTTAGCTTACAGGAACAGATATTTTACTCTGCCCATGGCATTATCCATACTTATATGGATCCCAAATGCCAATTAAGATTTGCTGAAACTTTTTGCCATTGCTGGTGCAATTGACATACTTGTTTGATTTCACTAAAAACAACATTTCCAACATACTAGAGATTATCTTTTTCGATAACCTTAAGGATATGGGAATAATCTTTTAAATTAGTATTCATAGCCAAATTCACTGGAGGGTGTAAAGAGAAATGACACTGGTGGCAAGGGGTTCTCTAGTCCTGACCAGAACACGCTCAGCCAGCACTCGCCACATCCTTGTGTACTTATTTAACCATGCCCCCACTCTGGGACTCTCATCTGCACAGTTGTCTCCCAAGATGTCCAGTGTAACCCAGCAAAGCTGGCAATGGCCGCTTGGCAGACACTTGGGAGCGTGGCGCTGGCTGCAAACACTGGCCCATTCATATCAAAAAAGAAAGGCCTGCTCCCTTTTCACCGACAAGACTCCTGCTATGGCTCAGTGTTCTCTCAGCTGGGGAGCCACAAGTCTATTTCCTTCTTTAGCCCATATTATAATGGAGGATGAGATGAAAAGGAATACAGACCCTTGATACCTTTTACTTAGAGTGCTAACTAATGCAGGGCCTCGTGTCTGATCTTCTGCTTGGCTGAGGGGATGGCAGATGGCCTTCTGAAAGCTTTTCAAACCCGGGCTGCTTTCAGCAGGGCGTGAGGGGGTATTGTTACATTTTCCATATAGTGGTAGGAAGCATCACTGAATAAAAGCACACAACAATTGTGCCACTTCTCTGGGAAGCATATTACAACCTTACAATGAGGGCTAATTGGCTGACACCAAAAGCAGACGCAGACGCAGCTTTGAATATTATTCAGGAGAGGTTTTAGAGAGCAGAGTCAGGATGGAGGCTGAGGCATAAAGGAGAGGAGCGATGGGAAGGACATCGACGGGGAGGCGGCGAGGGCTGGCATGAAGAGGGAAAAGAGTGGCTTCATTATATTCATCAGAAAAAAATCGTGCTCTTGTATAAAGAGTTCCTTCATATCCATCTCCCCTTCCTTATCAGGAGGACGTCAACAGGCAATCCCAGCTTACAGCGCCATGTCCACAGGACACTGTCGTTACCATGAGAACTGATGTGGCCAAATCTCAGAGCCTTCTTCTTTTTTTTTTTTTCTTTTTAGACAAAGTCTCTCTCTTGTCGCCCAGGCCGGAGTGCAATGGCGTGATCTCGGCTCACTGCAACCTCCACCTCTCGGGTTTAAGCGATTCCCCTGCCTCAGCCTCCCGAGTAGCTGGGATTACAGGCACCTGGCACCATGCTCAGCTAATTTTTTTTTTTTTTTTTTCAGTAGAGATGGGGTTTCTCCATGTTGGCCAGGCTGGTCTCGAACTCCTGACCTCAGGGGATCTGCCAGCCTCAGCCTCCCAAAGTGCTGGGATTACAGGTGTGAGCCACTGTGCCTGGCCCAGATCTCAGAGCCTTTTAAGAAACTTTTATGTGAGCTCCTTGAAGTGGGCAGCAGAGAAAGGAAAGCGTACCGAGTACTCACTTTATGCCAGGCTAGTTCAAGACACCACCTTTATTGTTTCATTTAATCATCAAAACAATTCTGAGACTTATTCTTATGATCATTTTGCAGCTGAGGGAATGGAGGCTCAGGGATGGCAGATAGCTTGCACAAAGTCTAACAGATTCAAATCCAGGCATTTCTGACTTCAAAGTTCAAGCCCTTCCTGCCACACTCCCCTGTGCCAATTCTTCAAATAACCAGGTCCTGCCTACTACCTGGCATATGACAGTAGGTGTTCAATAAATGTGTTCTGAAAACAGAACTAAACTTACCCAGAAGTGTGGATAGAAAGAAGAGACGACAATAGAAAAGAAGTGTCTAAAAAGTAGAGACAATTTAGGAAAGCCAACCCTAGGAGTCAACTCTTAGCTAGGGGCTGGCCTGCCTAAACTGGCACTTATCCCAACACACACAAATTCCATCAGAATTCTTTAATCAAAAGATGTTAAGCCATTCGACTTGTGCTGGGTGCTGGGAATACAGATAGTTGAAAACCCAGGCTGTGTTTTAGAAGCTCGCAGTCTGTCGAATAGTCTGTTCATACACTATGAAAAAAATGCAGATAGAGATAAGTTAGGGGAGAAACTTTCTGAGAAAGGAGAAAGGAAATCTAACACAGCCTGGAATGATCAGGGAAAGCTTCCTGGAGGTGGCATTGCCTGAATGGGGTCTGAAAGGGTGAGTAGAATTGACCAGATAAAAAGAAAGGTGGGTAGTGTTATTCCAGACAAAGTGAGAAGCAGCACAGCATCCAGAGGCATGAACTAGGCACTGTGTGGAGGGAACATTAATTGTCCCCTACTGAGCTCAAATGGTGTGGCAGAAAATGACACTGAAAAGATAGGGAGAGCCAGGAAAAAGGAGACCTTCAATGCTATGCCAAGTGAATCGGACTTCACCCTTCAGGGGCTGCGAGGCATTGATTGTTCTCTACAGGCAGAGGTAGTGATGTGGCCACTGTGGAGAGTAGATTTGAAGGGATAAAACTAGAAATAAGATAAACCATTGGGAGGCGGGTGCTGTGGTTTGTGTTGAGGATAATAAGGACCTGGTGAGAGAGGTGGTGGCAGGGATGGAGAAGACCAGATTTATTTGAGAAACATTTCCAAGGTCAATTCAACAAGAATTGGTGATTGATCAGATTGTGAGAAAGAAGGAATGACATATGGATTTCTAGCTTTTGTAACTGGGTGGATGGTGGGGCCATTAATTAAAATTATGAATATAGGAGTGGGAATAGATTGGGGGGAGAAGATAAGTTTATTTGACACCTGGAAGATAGCTAGGCAAGCAATTGGATTATGAATCAGAAACTCAGAAGAGAGATGAAGACAAGTGATAAGATTTGAGAACAGAAGTCTGAAAATAGTTTCCTCTGCAGTCACATCTGTCCTGCAGATGTGCTTTGTTTGGATCTCTGTGCTATTGTTTTTAAAATTAGGATTAGGTGAAAAACATGGAAAAACCAGGAAATTGTACAAAAAATTGAAATATCCAGTGTCTCTTAAAGTTTCCACTTATTTGCATTTCTGTCCCTCCAAGACAATAGTGAATCAGAAGCAGAAAGTAGCTCTGCCTTTTGAGCTGGGCGCATGCTCTCCAGGGAGCCTCAACCCTCAACCCTCCTGGCTGGACCCACGCCTCAGTGTTGGTTGTCATTCTATCATCACAATTGCTCTGTTGTTTTCTTACTGCAGAGTTAAGAGGAAAGTAAACTATGTTGTTCCCTTACTTCAGTCAAAAGTGGAAAATGCAAGAAAACAAATATCCCAATTTAAAAATGGGTAATGAGCCTAAATAGATGTTTCTCAAAAGAAGACATACAAATGCCAATGGGTATATGAAAATGAGCTCAATACCACTAATCATCAGAGAAATGCAAATTAAAACCACCATGAGATAACATCTCCCAACTGTTAGGATGGCTATTATCAAAAAGATGAAAGATAACAAGAGTTGGCCAGGATGTGGAGAAAAGGGAATCTTTGCACACTGTTAGTGGGAATGTACATTAGTACAGCTACTATAGAAAAGTGTGGAGGTTCCTCAAAACATTAGAACTACCATATGATCCAGCACTCCCACTACTGGTATATATCCAAAGGACTTGAAATCAGAATATTGAAAATATATCTGCATGCTCGTATTTATTGCATCATAATTCACAATAGCCAAGATATGGAAACAACCTAAATGCCTGTCGACAGATGAATAAAGAAAATGTGATATGATATATATATACACACACACATACATATAGTGGAAGTATTTAACCTTAAAAAAGAAGGAAATCTTGCCATTCGTAACAACATGGATGAACCTGGAAGATATTATGTTAGCCAGGCACAGAAAGACAAATACTATGTGATCTCACTTCTATGTGGAATCTAAAAAAGTGGAACTCATGGAAGCAGAGAGTACAATGATGATTATCAGAGGTTGGAGGGTGAGGATATTGCGGAAATGTTGGCCAAAGGATACAAAATTTCAATTCGACAAGATGAATAAATTTAAGAGATCTTTTGTACATCACGGCAACTATAGTTAAAAACAATATATTGTATACTTAAATATTTCAAAGAGAGTAGATTTTAAGTGTTCTCACCACTAAAAAAATAACTATGTGAGGTAAATTATATGTTCATTAGCTTGATTTAGCCATTCCACTACATGTATGTATGTATGTATATGTATATGTATATGTAGCCATTCCACTACATTTTATATATATAATGTACACCATAAACCATAAACATATACAATTTTTATTTGTATTTAGTAAATAATTAAAAAAGTAGAAAATGAAATCTAGTCCAAGAGGACTGTGTCTCCTAAGGAAAATGGTGAGAAATGAAGAATCTTCCCATAAATTTAACATGCAAACAAAGCATGTCCTTGAAAGAATTAACCTTGAGATGCCATTGTGAAATAAACCATAGTAAGAGCAATGTCTGGTACATGTAAAAGATGCATGATGAAAAACCTGATAAACGAAAAACAGAATTGAAATGTCAATAGCTTGTTTTAGAAAAGTAATGAAAAAAATTATGATATACTATTGCCTCTTTCCCACATACACATTGCCTGGCCCTGAAGGTGTTTGAATTTGCGATTTCTGTTTTAGAGTCGCTGGGATATAGCAACAGGCGGTGAGAATGGAACTAGGAGTAGATAGGATCATCCAGAGAGTGTGTCCAGAGAGAGAACAGTAGCCAAGGACAGAGTCTTGGGGAAACGCTGGAGGACACACATTCCCAAAAGAGCCTGAGATGAAAGATGAAAGAGGCTGAAGAGGAACCTGAGCCGTGCGGTGGCATCAAAGCCAGGGGAGTGGAAGCATAGGAAGGAAGGAGAGATCAATGCCGTCTAATGTCTTTTGTCCTGCACTGTATGGCTCCCACCTCTAAGGTCCCGGAAGTGGGGCCAGTTCAGCTACAGTACAGTTGAGACAAGAGATTCCTAAACTATCTTGGTTTATGGTGCCCTTAGTGTCTCAGTAATTTTTTCACAGTGCTCCAAAGCCAAAAGAAACACCAAACAGTTCCACATACTAAGTCTTTAGATCCAAACATCTTATTAACATTGTTATGTCCAAAAAACCTAGTAGCCATTAAAAAAATTACTGTACCTAAATTAAAAGAAGATATATTTTTATTTCATTCTTAAAGGAACACACTTACTTATGGGATGTGTGCACCTGTTGGGCACTGCATAACTTCTCCAGCCTTCTCAAACTGTCACCCTCATTATCTGTTCTACAATTGACTTTCGTACAGAACTTGCTTTTTATCACAGCAATTGCAGAAAACCCAGAATTGAAAGAGATGATGTCACTGAAAGATACATAGTTCAATCTAATGTGAAACAGTTAATGACCACCAGCCAGTAGTCTTTTCAGTGTCTGAGAGAGGTTGAGATGCCCTCATGGAACCCCTGTGAGTTTGCTGCGGTGCCCTGGAGCATCTTGGCACACAGTTTGGGAACCATGTGGTTAGATAGCATGGAGAGGTCTGGAATCCTATCATTTGTAATGTTTCTTTGGGGACATTTGTTCTGAAATCCATACAACTCACGTGCAAGTAAATTTATGAAGCACAACTGGTTTGTGACTTGAGTAACTACTGGCATTGCCCGTTCTCACTGCTCCATACTGCAGGAAGTAGAATTACTTAAATAAATAAAATTCAAAGTAAATGAAAGTTTGACTAATGCCTTCAATCCTTTCCTCAAACAAACCTTCTCAAGAGTTAGTAAAAACTTCCTTCTCCTTTCTCTCACCTTCCTCTGAATAAGAAAAGAAGCAGTATAAGGGGGAGGCGATGGGGGTAAAAGGAGACAGTGATGGATCTGACCAGTCACACAGCGATCAGTGCCGGGGACTCGAGGCCTTTCTATTCAGAATTAGAAATGAGCGGTCCTTGTGTGAGACCCTCCGTATCCAGCAGCTTCCAATATCGCACTCGGCTGGCATCCAGTAGCCGATGTCTTTCTGGACAATCACCAAAGCCCACCCATTAGGGCCTATAATCCTTACAGTTTTTAGAGTTCACTAAAAGGTACAAGGCTTTCTCTGGTATCCAGCTCCAACAATCTACCAAAAAGCCCAGCATAAACAAACACCGCCACCACCACTCAATATCCATGCAGAAACTGTAAGATGAGAAGGGTGCTCACCTGGAATGCCCGCAACCATGGGAGACTTGGATTGGAACTTTGGCTCTATCACTTCCTGGAGAGGCCTTAAGCAAGTTACTAAAAAAATATGAGCTACAGTTTTATCATCTATAAAATAGGACCACAATATCATGATGATGTTGTAAAGATTAAATAAGATGTTAAAAGGATGTAACATTGTATCTGGAATCCAGTAAATGTATTGAAACTATTGCATTTAATATTGACTCTGAATGTATTGAACATAGGAGTTTGAGAAATGCTTCCTTTCTAGGTAGTCTCTCTCTGCCTCTAATTGGCTCTGTTCTCTCGGGCAAGGCACTTAGACTCTCTGGGCCTCCCTTACATATATATATGTATATGTACACATGTATGTGTACACATATGTATGCACATGTGTATATTATAAAAAGAAAAGTAAGAAATCGAACTAAACTTTCTTTTAATATAAGCATACCTTTTTAATGCTTTACTTTTGCAAGGATTCCACAATTTGAATGAATGATGTCTGCTAAACAAGTTCCATTTTTTCATAATAATTTGTTTTCCTATTTTTAGTTATCAAAGCCCAAGAACGTTTTATTAACAAGGACGAACCAGTGTTACCATGTCAAATGAATAAAATTGTCTCCAAAAGCCAAAGAAACGTGGTGTTTTTGTTAACTGGCACATTTTCATCACAAATATATGGACAATTTCCATTTACCATTTTGAAATATGGAAACAGCAGAAATTAATACTAGTTCCTGAGTCCACCACTGGTTATTATGCTGGACCAGCTCCAAAGGCCTTTTGTGCACTGCGATTTTGTGACTCAGTCTAACAAAGGAGAAGGAGGCAGCAACTGGGAGCAAGGAGACGTTGGTCCTCTCGTGTGGTTGCTGACACTCTCACTATCAACCAGAGAGCGTTGCTCACTCTTGCCTAGTTCTTCAGCACCCATGCCCACACACCCAGGCTCCATTAGCAAGCAGCTCCTATGCAGCCCTTCTCAAAACCAGTGCCAACAGTGGACTGGACACCTGAACTTAAATTCCCTGCCCCCTTGCTCTTTCCTCCACTGGAAGTGTGAAAGTGGCAGAAGATGAGACATGGAGGGGAAAGTTGAAGGGGTGTGATGAGGTGCGTCAGAGAGTCGCTGTAGAAAGGCCTGGCACCACCAACAGTCCCCACTTTCAGGCTCAGCCCATGCAGAAAAAATTCTGGGCTGAGTCACATTCTAAGCAAGGAAGCTTTCTATACGAACTGCATCCTCCCACAGCATATAGGGCTCCCCATGCGCATGCTCATCTCGCCTCCCGAAGCTAAGAAACATGGGTTTCCCCTGTCTTTGTTTCCTTCACTGCCTTCTGCAGCTCTGTCTGCTTTCTAAAACACCCTGGTGGGAGCATGTTAAGGACAGCAGTATCCCATTTCTTCAACAGCCCAGTACCTCGTACCTTTCCTCCCCTTATAAAGACTGAAAATACTCCTCTTTGATTTCCAAAGACCCCAGCATGTTTATGCAGTGCCAGGAGGGAAGCTTAGGTCTGGCGGTGGTTTCTGTTAATTGTCTGGCCGCACTTTAGAAAGACGCTTTTTGAATCTAAGCATTTAGGGAGAAAGTGGAGAAGCGTGGCTGTATGAAAGAGCAATTGATGTTAAATATTCATGCTCGTGCTCTCTGTTAATCAAAATTAGTAACCCCCATTGCTTAGCTGCAGTCTTGCTGGCTTCATACTATGATTGTGCTAAAGGAACTTGGATAGAAAACAACAACCACCACACACACACACAAACACACACACCACACACACCCAAGGACTTGGGTGCTTATAGGTTTGAAGTGTTTCCAGTTAACATTGTGCAATTCAGCACTGTCTATTTTTTCCAAGATGTTGAATGAACCATGGTTATCCTTTCCATCAGTATTTTAGAACTGCTCTCCCACTTGGTTCCTTCTCTCATGTTGAATTCAGCAAACTTTAGCCTTAAAAATCAGACATTTTCTGCAATAATCCTTAAAGCTAATTGTAGCATAGTCTACTTCATTTTTCAGTAATGATACAATTATTTTACAAGATAGAAGAGAAACTGACTGTAATTGAACAAAATATGGCGATATTATAGGTTGTTTTCGTAGCAACTTTGAGGTGATGTTTCCTGAACTTTTAGGAAATAAATATTTTATGTTTTTATTTATTTTAAAAAGTACATGTTATATAATGACAGGAACTTTAAAATTATCAGTGAATTTAAAAGGAAAAAGAAAAACACCTCTTAATTAAAACCTGTTTTTGTAACTATATTTTTTCAAGTTTTCTACAATGAGTATGCTTTATCATTATACTGAAAATAATAAAAGTTATATTTTTAAAAAACCGAGCTGTTGTTGAATTGTGTGTTTGAGAATTTATCCATTTCTTCCTTACCTTTGTCATCTGCAAGAGAAGTGTTGGTGAATGTGCTGTCTTCCTCCTCCTGTTTCCTGGACCCGTCCATCTTGTTCAATTTTCAGACCTGTTAGTAAGAAAAATGAAGGCAGAGAAAAGCAGCAGTTGTCCCATGTGACCACCCTTGTTAAATCATTAATCAGTGAACGTCCAAGCAGGTGCTATCTGATCCTTGCACTAGCCACCCTCTTCCTGCTTTCCACCTGAGAAGTTCTTATCTGAGTGTTGCATTCTTAACCGGAAGTGGTAGGAGACCCAAGTTAAAGACTTACAACCCTTGACCGGAGGCTGCTGTGCTGGCACGGCTGCTGTACCCTGGCTAGATGCCAAACCGTGCCTTCAAGTTTCCTCAGGCTGAATTGCGCAAGGAAATTGCCCAAAAAGCGTAAGGATAAGGTTGGGGGAAGAAATTGACTTTATATGATTAACATATCTTTTGGATACCCACGGTAAACTTCTCAAGGATTTATCAATGACCAGAGCATGACCTGGGGGTACGTCACAACCCCTCAGAGCCTCAATGTTCTATCTGTAGTATGGGGATAAGTCTGTTGTGAGGATTAAATGGAAACTGCCTGGTACATGTATGAAGAAATAAGATTCTCTATATGGCATATATGAATAAATAAGATTCTCTATATATTGAGCTCATCAATACTCTCTCATATTACTGTCCAGACACCTCACCCCGTAAAAGTTCACTGAAACAACAGGGTCTCCCTTTTCTGTTTCTGGAGTTGAGCCCAAGAGGAGAGATGTAGGCTAGCCCTTAGGCAGAGACCCTTTGTTTGAGGAGGAAGTATTTCTTTACAACTATTTATCCAGGTGCCCTAGTTCACATTTGTATACAGACACAAAGCAAAACTATTTTAGAATTTCAAATAATCACTCCTTTGGGGAAAAAAATAGCCAAATTTGATGAAGCATTTTAAGCAGATATTAAAATTGTTACTACATGCTACATTCTGCACTAAGTGCTTTGATACATATAATTTTTTTTATTCAGGTGAGTTCATTGTTACTATATCAAGCAGAATGGATGTGAGCTGTTGGAAATCCTGAATGTTAAAAATTAAATTCACTAGAATAGAATTCCCCCAATTTTTCAATTATATTCTGCAAATATTGAGTGCCTATTCTATACAAGCTGAGCACTTTGGAGGTTCAAAATAAAAGGTTTATTTATTTGAATCCTGGAGGTTTACAGAAGGAAAAAAAAATATGCAGCTGACAGGACCCTGAAAGGCTTAGAGAAGGGGACATTTGAGATACATGATCAATGAAAAGTGGGATTCAACAGGCAAAATTGGCCAGGTAGTGAGTGCTTTCTCAGTGAAGGAGTATGGGCAAAAGCTCAGAGACAGGAAGGCATTGGGCACATCTAGAAACCAGGAGTATGAGATACAGGTAAATAATAGGTGGGAGATACGGTGGAAAATAGGATGTCATATCTAAGAGAGGTTTGAATGCTAGATTGTGTTAGTTCAAGTCCTCTAAGAATCAGACACCAAGATGGGATTTTTTTTGTTGTTGTTGTTTTTTTTTTTTTTTTTTTTTTTTTGAGAAGGAGTCTCGCTCTTTCACCCAGGCTGGAGTGCAGTGGTGCAATCTCGGCTCACTGCAGGCTCCGCCCCCCGGGGTTCACGCCATTCTCCTGCCTCAGCCTCCCACGTAGCTGGGACTACAGGTGCCCGCCACCTCGCCCGGCTAATTTTTTGTATTTTTAGTAGAGACGGGGTTTCACCGTGTTAGCCAGGATGGTCTCGATCTCCTGACCTCGTGATCCGCCCGCCTCGGCCTCCCAAAGTGCTGGGATTACAGGCGTGAGCCACCGCGCCCGGCCAACCAAGATGGAATTAAAAGGATGAGATAAAATAGGGAGGGAGGCAGAAATGTCAGAGGGACATTATAATGATGCAAGTCTGTCAAAGTGAAGTGAAGTGAAGACAAAGTGGAATGGAAGGTCCAGCTTGATCTTCAGAATAAAGAAATTTTGACAAGGATGTCAAAGAATACTTGACCCAAATTTGACCATAAGAGGAGTCTCATGTCTCCCAGAAATGGCCTCCCTTAGTTTTCATGCAGCACTTAGTTACTGGCTGGGAGCAGCTGGCGGAAAGTGGGACTTCTGTGCAAATGTAGTTATGGATTTCAGAGCACAGTAGCTGAGGTCCTTGATCAGTTACACTCCCTGTAGTTGGAGGTCTACAGGGCACAGGCTCATGGCAACCACATGAGCTGCTTTTTCTAGCAACTCTATATATAATCATGGACCAGTATTTTAGGAAGCATAAAAATTCCTCTCTTGGCTGGTCCATTTCCTGTCAGTCCTAGAAATAATGGCACACACTTTAAAAATGCCTACTATGTGCTAGGCAACAGTCCTATGGGTAGGCACTAATATTATTCCCATTTTAAAGATGAGGGAGCTGAGGCATGTAAAGAGTTTAAAAAGCAATGAAATGTCATGCAGCTAAGCAAGTGGTGGAGCTAAGATTGGACTTCATGTGCTCTGGCTATAGGGTCTGTGCTCTTAACCATTGTATTATCTACTCATAATAAAATTATCACGTGAGGGAAGGGATGCAAGAGAAAAGTTAATTGACTTAATAAAAGAATTATAAACCAAAGCGTGTATTTGGTTTAATGCATATACTTGGTTTTATTTTTATTATTTATGACCAACTTTATGTTTTGTTAGGATTGACTAAGCACTTGATTCTTTGCCTTCTTTCTGATATTCTTCAAGGATATTTCTTATGAAATGTCTATCCTAATGGATGGGGGAATGAAAAGAAAGAAATCTCGGCTGGGCTCACGCCTGTAATCCCATTACTTTGGGAGGCCAAAGCGGGTGGATCACAAGGTCAGGAGTTCGAGACCAGCCTAGACAGCATGGTGAAACCCTGTCTCTACTAAAAAAAAAAAAAAAAATACAAAAAATTAGCCAGGCATAGTAGCACACGCCTGTAATCCCAGCTACTCAGGAGACTGAGGCAGGAGAATTACTTGAACCTAGGAGGCGGAGGTTGCAGTGAGCTGAGATCTAGCCACTGCACTCCAGCCTGGGCGACAGAGTGAGACTATCCATCTAAAAAAAAAAAAGTTAGTCAGCATTGCTATCATCCCCATATTCACTGAGGAAAAGTTATAAGGGAAAAGAGGCTTACTTTTAACTGAGGTAGAGAATTCTCTGTGGATTTAAATTATCCATGGTGAATATTTTCCCTTTTGTTTTCTTCTACTAGTTGTATAGTTTTAGCTCCTATACTTAGTCTATTGATTTCTTTTGCATTAATTTTTATATATGGAGTGAGAGGTAGGGATGCAGCTTCATTCTTTTACATTTGGATATCCAGTTGCCCCAAATCTATTTGTTGAAGAAAATTTACATTTTCACCACATTTAATTGTCTTAGTATTCTTTTTGTAAGTCAATTGGCCATAGATGTTTGGGTTTATTTCTGGAATCTCATTTCTAGTCGATTGGGCTATATATCTACTTTTATGCCAGTACCACACTGTTTTGATTACTGTAGCTTTGTGGTAAATTTTGAATTTAGGGAAGTGTGAGTACTCCAACTTTATTTTTCTCTTTCAATATTGCTCAGTGTATTTAGAGTCCCTTGCAGTTCTTATGAATTTGAGGATCAACTTGGATTTGCCACAGGATTCTTAGATTGACACTAAAAGCACAAGCAACAAAACAAAAAATAGATAAATTGGACTTCATAAAAATTAAAAACTTTTGTGCATCAAAAGACATTATCAAGAATGTTTGGTGGCAGGCGCCTGTAGTCCCAGCTACTCGGAGAGGCTGAGGCAGGAGAATGGCGTGAACCCGGGAGGCGGAGCTTGCAGTGAGCCGAGATCGCGCCACTGCACTCCAGCCTGGGTGACAGAGCAAGACTCCGTCTCAAAAAAAAAAATAAAAAATAAAAATAAAAAAATAATAATAAAAAAGAATGTGAAGAGGCAATGTACAGAATGGGAAAAAATATTTGCAAATCACATATCTGCTAAGGGTTTAATATTCAGCATATATAAACAACTCTCACAACTCAATAACAAAAAGACAAACAACACAATTTTTAAAAATGCACAAGGAATTTAAAAGACATTTCCCCAAAGAAGATATACAAATGGTCAATAAGCACATGAAAGGATATTCAACATCTTTGGTAATGAAGAAAATGCAAATCAAAACCACAATAAGATACCACTTTATACCCACTAGGATGGCTTTAATTTCAAACAAAAACAAAACAAAATGGGAAACAAGCATTGGTGAAGATATGGAGAAATAGGAACATTTGTATATTGCTGGTGGGAATGTAAAATGATGTGGCCACTGTGGAAAATAATTTGGCAGTTCCTCAAAAAGTTAAACATGGAGTTATCATATGACCTAGCAATTGCACTCATACATATATGCCCAAGAGAAATGAGAACATATGTCCACACAGAAACTTGTGCATGAATATTTATAACAGCATTATTTACAGTAGCCAAAAGGTAGAAAAAACCCAAATGTCCATCAATGGAGAAATGGATAAATAGATTGTGATACATACATTCAGTGGAATGTCATTCAGCTGTAAATAAGAACAAAGTACTGATACATGCTAAAGCTTAGATAAACCTCAAAAACAGTATGCTGGGGGGGTGGAGCCAAGATGGCCGAATAGGAACAGCTCCAGTCTCCAGCTCCCAGCCCCAGCGACACAGAAGACGGGTGATTTCTGCATTTCTGCTTGAGGTACCGGTTTCATCTCACTAGGGAGTGCCTAACAGTGGGTGCAGGACAGTCGGTGAAGCGCACTGTGCGCGAGCCGAAGCAGGGCGAGGCATTGCCTCACTCGGGAAGCGCAAGGGGTCAGGGAGTTCCCTTTCCTAGTCAAAGAAAGGGAAAACAGACGGCACCTGGAATATCGGGTCAGTCCCGTCCTAATACTGCGCTTTTCCAACGGGCCTGGAAAACGGCACACTAGGAGATTGTGTCCCGCACCTGGCTCGGAGGGTCCTATGCCCACAGAGTCTTGCTGATTGCTAGCACAGCAGTCTGAGATCACGCTGCAAGGCGGCAACGAGGCTGGGGGAGGGGCGCCCGCCATTGCCCAGGCTTGCTTAGGTAAACAAAGCAGCCAGGAAGCTCGAACTGGGTGGAGCCCACCACAGCTCAAGGAGGCCCGCCTGCCTCTGTAGGCTCCACCTCTAGGGGCAGGGCACAGACAACCAAAAACTCAGCGAGAACCTCCACAGCCTTAAATGTCCCTGTCTGACTGACAGCTTTGAAGAGAGTAGTGGTTCTCCCAGCACGCAGCTGGAGATCTGAGAACGGACAGACTGCCTCCTAAAGTGGGTCCCTCACCCCTGAGCAGCCTAACTGGGAGGCACCCCCCCAGTGGGACAGACTGACACCTCATTCAACCGGGTACTCCTCTGAGACAAAACTTTCAGAGGAACTATCAGACAGCTGAATTTGTGGTCTCACGAAAATCCGCTGTTCTGCAGCCACCGGTGCTGACACCCAGCCAAACAGGGTCTGGAGTGGACCTCTAGTAAACTCCAACAGACCTGCAGCTGAGGGTCTTGTCTGGTAGAAGGAAAATTAACAAACAGAAAGGACATCCACACCAAAAACCCATCTGTACATCACCATCATCGAAGACAAAAAGTAGACAAAACCACAAAGATGGGGAAAAAACAGACCAAAAAAACTGGAAACTCTAAAAAACAGAGCACCTCTCCTCCTCCAAAGGAACGCAGTTCCTCACCAGCAACGGAACAAAGCTGGATGGAGGATGACTTTGATGAGTTGAGAGAAGAAGGCTTCAGACGATCAAACTACTCTGAGCTACGAGAGGAAATTCAAAACAATAGCAAAGAAGTTAAAAACTTTGAAAAAAAATTAGAAGAATGGATAACTAGAATAACCAATGGAGAGAAGGGCTTAAAGGAGATGATGGAGCTGAAAGCCAAGTTTCGAGAACTACGCGAAGAATGCAGAAGCCTCAGTAGCAGATGCGATCAACTGGAAGAAAGGGTATCGCTGATAGAAGATGAAATGAATGAAATGAAGAGAGAAGGGAAGTTTAGAGAAAAAAGAATAAAAAGAAATGAACAAAGCCTCCAAGAAATTTGGGACTATGTGAAAAGACCAAACCTACGTCTGATTGGTGTACCTGAAAATGATGGGGAGAATGGAACCAAGTTGGAAAACACTCTGCAAGATATTATCCAGGAGAACTTCCCCAATCTAGCAAGGCAGGCCAGCATTCAGATTCAGGAAATACAGAGAACGCCACAAAGATACTCCTCGAGAAGGGCAACTCCAAGACACATAATTGTCAGATTCACCAAAGTGGAAATGAAGGAAAAAATGTTAAGGGCAGCCAGAGAGAAAGGTCGGGTTACCCACAAAGGGAAGCCCATCAGACTAACAGCTGATCTCTCAGCAGAAACTCTACAAGCCAGAAGAGAGTGGGGGCCGATATTCAACATTCTTAAAGAAAAGAATTTTCAACCCAGAATTTCCTATCCCGCCAAACTAAGCTTCATAAGTGAAGGAGAAATAAAATACTTTACAGACAAGCAAACGCTGAGTGATTTTGTCACCACCAGGCCTGCCCTAAAAGAGCTCCTGAAGGAAGCACTAAACATGGAAAGGAACAACCGGTACCAGCCCCTGCAAAAACATGCCAAATTGTAAAGACCATCGAGGCTAGGAAGAAACTATAGCAACTAACGAGCAAAATAACCAACTAACATCATAATGACAGGATCAGATTCACACATAACAATATTCACGTTAAATGTAAATGGGCTAAATGCTCCAATCAAAAGACACAGACTGGCAAACTGGATAAGGAGTCAGGACCCATCAGTGTGCTGTATTCAGGAAACCCATCTCACGTGCAGAGACACACATAGACTCAAAATAAAGGGATGGAGGAAGATCTATCAAGCACCTGGAAAACAAAAAAAGGCAGGGGTTGCAATCCTAGTCTCTGATAAAATAGACTTTAAACCAACAAAGATCAAAAGAGACAAAGAAGGCCATTATATAATGGTAAAGGGATCAATTCAACAAGAAGAGCTAACTATCCTAAATATATATGCACCCAACACAGGAGCACCCAGATTCATAAAGCAAGTCCTCAGTGACCTACAAAGGGACTTAAACTCCCACACAATAATAATGGGAGATTTTAACACCCCACTGTCAGCATTAGACAGATCAACGAGACAGAAAGTTAACAAGGATATCCAGGAATTGAACTCAGCTCTACATAAAGTGGACCTAATAGACATCTACAGAACTCTCCACCCCAAATCAACAGAATATACATTTTTTTCAGCACCACACCACACCTATTCCAAAATTGACCACATAGTTGGAAGTAAAGCTCTTCTCAGCAAATGTAAAAGAACAGAGATTATAACAAACTGTCTCTCAGACCACAGTGCAATCAAACTAGAACTCAGGATTAAGAAACTCAGTCAAAACCGCTCAACTACATGGAAACTGAACAACCTGCTCCTGAATGACTATTGGGTACATAATGAAATGAAGGCAGAAATAAAGATGTTCTTTGAAACCAACGAGAACAAAGACACAACATACCAGAATCTCTGGGACACGTTCAAAGCAGTGTGTAGAGGGAAATTTATAGCACTAAATGCCCACAAGAGAAAGCAGGAAAGATCCAAAATTGACACCCTAACATCACAATTAAAAGAACTAGAAAAGCAAGAGCAAACACATTCAAAAGCTAGCAGAAGGCTAGAAATAACTAAAATCAGAGCAGAACTGAAGGAAATAGAGACACAAAAAACCCTTCAAAAAATTAATGAATCTAGGAGCTGGTTTTTTGAAAAGATCAACAAAATTGATGGACCGCTAGCAAGACTAATAAAGAAGAAAAGAGAGAAGAATCAAATAGATGCAATAAAAAACGAAAAAGGGGATATCACCACCGATCCCACAGAAATACAATCTACCATCAGAGAATACTACAAACACCTCTATGCAAATAAACTAGAAAATCTGGAAGAAATGGATAAATTCCTCGACAAATACACCCTCCCAAGACTAAACCAGGAAGAAGTTGAATCTCTGAATAGACCAATAACAGGTTCTGAAATTGTGGCAATAATCAATAGCTTACCAACCAAAAAGAGTCCAGGACCTGATGGATTCACAGCTGAATTCTACCAGAGGTACAAGGAGGAACTGGTACCATTCCTTCTGAAACTATTCCAATCGATAGAAAAAGAGGGAATCCTCCCTAACACATTTTACGAAGCCAGCATCGTCCTGATACCAAAACCTGGCAGAGACATAACCAAAAAAGAGAATTTCAGACCAATATCCTTGATGAACATTGATGCAAAAATCCTCAATAAAATACTGGCAAACCGAATCCAGCAGCACATCAAAAAGCTTATCCACCATGATCAAGTGGGCTTCATCCCTGGGATGCAAGGCTGGTTCAACATACGCAAATCAATAAATGTAATCCAGCATATAAACAGAACCAAAGACAAAAACCACATGATTATCTCAATAGATGCAGAAAAGGCCTTTGACAAAATTCAACAACCCTTCATGCTAAAAACTCTCAATAAATTAGGTATTGATGGGACGTATCTCAAAATAATAAGAGCTATCTACAACAAACCCACAGCCAATATCATACTGAATGGGCAAAAACTGGAAGCATTCCCTCTGAAAACTGGCACAAGACAGGGATGCCCTCTCTCACCGCTACTATTCAACATAGTGCTGGAAGTTCTGGCCAGAGCAATCAGGCAGGAGAAGGAAATAAAGGGTATTCAATTAGGAAAAGAGGAAGTCAAATTGTCCCTGTTTGCAGATGACATGATTGTATATCTAGAAAACCCCATTGTCTCAGCCCAAAATCTCCTTAAGCTGATTAGCAACTTCAGCAAAGTCTCAGGATACAAAATTAATGTACAAAAATCACAAGCATTCTTGTACACCAATAACAGACAAACAGAGAGCCAAATCATGAGTGAACTCCCATTCACAATTGCTTCAAAGAGAATAAAATACCTAGGAATCCAACTTACCAGGGATGTGAAGGACCTCTTCAAGGAGAACTACAAACCACTGCTCAATGAAATAAAAGAGGATACAAACAAATGGAAGAACATTCCATGCTCATGGGTTGGAAGAATCAATATCGTGAAAATGGCCATACTGCCCAAGGTAATTTATAGATTCAATGCCATCCCCATCAAGCTACCAATGACTTTCTTCACAGAATTGGAAAAAACTACTTTAAAGTTCATATGGAACCAAAAAAGAGCCCGCATCGCCAAGTCAATCCTAAGCCAAAAGAACAAAGCTGGAGGCATCACGCTACCTGACTTTAAACTATACTACAAGGCTACAGTAACCAAAACAGCATGGTACTGGTACCACAACAGAGACATAGATCAATGGAACAGAACAGAGCCCTCAGAAATGATGCCGCATAGCTACAACTATCTGATCTTTGACAAACCTGACAAAAACAAGAAATGGGGAAAGGATTCCCTATTTAATAAATGGTGCTGGGAAAACTGGCTAGCCATATGTAGAAAGCTGCAACTGGATCCCTTCCTTACACCTTATACCAAAATTAATTCAAGATGGATTAAAGACTTATATGTTAGACCTAAAACCATTAAAATCCTACAAGAAAACATAGGCAATACCATTCAGGACATAGGCGTGGGCAAGGACTTCATGTCTAAAACACCAAAAGCAATGGCAACAAAAGCCAAAATCGACAAATGGGATCTCATTAAACTAAAGAGCTTCTGCACAGCAAAAGAAACTATCATCAGAGTGAACAGGCAACCTACACAATGGGAGAAAATTTTTGCAACCTACTCATCTGACAAAGGGCTAATATCCAGAATCTACAATGAACTCAAACAAATTTACAAGAAAAAAACAAACAACCCCATCAAAAAGTGGGCAAAGGACATGAACAGACACTTCTCAAAAGAAGACATTTATGCAGCCAAAAAACACATGAAGAAATGCTCCTCATCACTGGCCATCAGAGAAATGCAAATCAAAACTACAGTGAGATACCATCTCACACCAGTTAGAATGGCCATCATTAAAAAATCAGGAAACAACAGGTGCTGGAGAGGATGTGGAGAAATAGGAACACTTTTACACTGTTGGTGGGACTGTAAACTAGTTCAACCATTGTGGAAGTCAGTGTGGCGATTCCTCAGGGATCTCGAACTAGAAATACCATTTGACCCAGCCATCCCATTACTGGGTATATACCCAAAGGACTATAAATCATGCTGCTATAAAGACACATGCACACGTATGTTTATTGCGGCACTATTCACAATAGCAAAGAGTTGGAACCAACCCAAATGTCCAACAACGATAGACTGGATTAAGAAAATGTGGCACATATACACCATGGAATACTATGCAGCCATAAAAAATGATGAGTTCGTGTCCTTTGTAGGGACATGGATGAAACTGGAAAACATCATTCTCAGTAAACTATCGCAAGGACAAAAAACCAAACACCGCATGTTCTCACTCATAGGTGGGAATTGAACAATGAGAACTCATGGACACAGGAAGGGGAACATCACGCTCCGGGGACTGTTGTGGGGTGGGGGGAGGGGGGAGGGACAGCATTAGGAGATACACCTAATGCTAAATGACGAATTAATGGGTGCAGGAAATCAACATGGCACATGGATACATATGTAACAAACCTGCACATTGTGCACATGTACCCTAAAACCCTAAAGTATAATAAAGAAAAAAAAAAAAAAAAAAAAAAAAAAAAAAAAAAAACAGTATGCTAAATAAAGGAAGCCAGGCACAAAAGGCCACATATTGTATGATCCCTTTTACATGATATATCCAGAAAAGGCAAGTCCGTAGAGACAGAAAGCAGGTCGATGGTTGTCAGGGGATGAGAGAAGAGGAGAATGGGCAGTGATTACTTAATGGCTATGGGGTGGGTTTCTGGGGTGATGAAAAAGTTTTGAAATTAGTGAAAGGTGGTGGTTGCATCACTTTTGGAATATTACTAAATGCCACTGAATTGTGTACTTTATAATGGCTAAGTTTATATTATGTGAATTTTATACCAACTTTAAAATAAGATTAAAAAATACAACTCAGAGAAAAAAATTATCCATGGTGTCCCTGTCTCTACATAGTATGAATAAATACATTATTTATAAGTATCTTAAATTGTAACTACTTTACAATTCAAATTCAACAGATGACTAGTGTACCATGTATCACAGAATCAAGAGGACCAGAATATACCTGCATCAAAGGAGGTCAAGGTAAGAATGCACATCTTTATTATTAAGACAATCTTCCCTAAAACAGGACTCAAAAGCATAAACACTGAGGTCAATATGAATATATAATAAATCTCATTTTTTAAGTGGGCAGTGAGATATAAATGTGTGTGTATGTTTGTGTGTGTGTATGCTAATCGGTATTGGGATTACAGAGCTGAAGAAGGCATAACATGAGGAAAATTAGTAAATTAATCATCATTCTCACACTCCCTTTGTCATGATCTCAAAATATCAATATCAATAATGAAGAACATTGGAAGCCAGTGTTTGCTACGGGCTTTCTCAGAGCTTTTTATGAACAATAACCAGGGAAATATCTCTTAAGAGCTCTCAGTACCAATTATGACATCTGGAGTGTATGCAATCAGGAGATTCCCAGAGAGAAACTGGCATCTCTAAAGACGGTGCAAGCATTCCTCTTTGGTATAAAAGGTTCTCTTTCTTTAGGAGTAATTTCATGTGAAACTATTTGGATATTTTTGACAAATTAGTGCAAATTGGATTAATTCAACCCATTAGCTACAAAAGGAGAATGTGATGGTAAAACTTTATTTTCATTACATATAACTAATAGCAATAGCTAGTATTTATTGAGTGACTACTCTTTGTTCAGGACTATTCTCAGTGTTTTACCTCCGTCATCTCATTATCCTCACAACAAATCTATAAGGAAACAGAAACATGAGGACAAAATGGCTTGCTCATGACCCACAGCCAGGAAGTGGCAGAGCTGGGATCCAGGCCCAGGCAGTCCAGGTCCCAAGCCCACACTCTCACCACAGTGGCGGCGTCTATAATACATAGGCATTAAAATACACAATCTGATTAATATGCATATTGTGTTTTTACCTCTACATGTTCATTTTAAAGATGAAAATCAAAGATGTAATCAAGATGTAAAAAGAAAATATTAGGAAATTCTAGATTTCTTACATGTATATATACCTAAACATACACACACCAAGTGAAATAATCACTTTGTATAATGTCTTCAAGATTCATCCGTGTTGTTGCATATTGCAAGATTTCCTGTTTTTTATTTTATTTATTTTATTTTTGAGACAGGGTTTTGTCATGTTGCCCAGGCTGGTCTTGAACTGGGCTCAAGCAATCCACCCACCTCGGCCTCTCAAAGTGCTGGGATTACAGGTGTGAGCCATCATGGCTGGCCTATGGGTGTCTAAAATAGTCAAACTCATGGAATCAGAGAGTAGAATGGTACTGGGGCTGAGAGGAAGAGAAATGGTGGGGAACTGCTATTCCATAGGTATAAAGTTATAGTTATGCAAGATGAATAAGTTCTAGAGAATGGCTGCATAAAATTGTGCCTGTAGTTAACAATATGGTACTGTACACTTACAAATTTGTTCAGACAGTAGATCTCACATTAAGCACTCTTACCACAATAAAATAAAAATTAGGAAAAAAAACAGTTTCGCTATTAGTGTTTTTTAATTTAAATTTTCCATTAATTATATTCTGTTTTAAATGAATTTATCTTTTTGTTTTCACAAGTGTATTTAAATTATATGTCATTTAAATTATGGATTCAATTTCAGTAAATATACCTTAATATGCTAACAACTCACATCAAGACAGGAATCTTTACATAAGCAATTAGCTCTGGCAATAGAGTGATAAATAGAAACACAATTCTTGACTTTATTGATGGATATTCTCTTATAAGACATCAGTCTGGATTCTTCAGCATCAGCAATAATGAAGCAAGACATTCATAATATGCTTATTTAGGTAGGCAGATAATGCATACAAATTCTGTTTAATAATAGAATTTGGCTGGGCATGGTAGCACACACCAAGGCAAGATGATTGCTTGAGCCTAGGAATTTGAGACCAGTCTGGGAAACATAGTGAGACTATCTCTACAAAAAAGATTTTTTTAATTAGCTGGGCGTGGTGGCATGCCTGTAGTCCCAGCTACTCAGGAGGCTGAGGTAGGAGGATCACTTGAACCCAGGAGTTCAAGGCTGCAGTGAGCTATGATCACACCACTGCACTACAGTATCAGTGACAGAGCAAAATGTTTTCTCTTAAAAATATTAATAATAATAGTAAGAGAATTTGGCAGCAATTGGTAAAAACAAAATGCAGTATATATAATGTTTTGTAATTCAACATAACAAGAAGGGGTTAAATGATGTGGATTTGTAGCTTCCTGTTTTGTCCAATTATCTTTAAGCCATCTACTCCAGCAACAAGATGTCAGATTTCATTCCACCATTCATCAAATATTCATGTGGCATCCACTGTTCTTCCAGGGTAAACACTGTTATTTCTTTAAATGCCTTCCAAGATGCCCAGTTCTGCATGGGCAACACAGAAAAATTTAAGGCAAAGTTTAACACATTTTATTTTACACATTGTATGTAACTTTTAGTCAGTATATAAGTTACCTAGATTCAGTCAACATTCATTCAACAAATATTTATCAAATACCTGCCATGTGCTAGGCATTGTTCCAGGCACTGAGGTTATAACATAAATGAAATAAAATACTTTTAATCACAGAGTTTATATTTTGGTGGAGAAGGCAGACAATGATTAAACACGAGGTCAGGAGATCGAGACCACGGTGAAACCCCGTCTCTACTAAAAATACAAAAAAAAAAAATTAGCCGGGCGTGGTGGCGGGCGCCTGTAGTCCCAGCTACTCGGAGAGGCTGAGGCAGGAGAATGGCATGAACCCGGGAGGCGGAGCTTGCAGTGAGCCGAGACTGCGCCACTGCACTCCAGCCTGGGTGACAGAGTGAGACTCCGTCTCAAAAAAAAAAAAAACAGATAGACATATACATACACAAATATATATACTACATGTGTATTTAAATATATACACTATATGTATATGCAAATATATATACCACATGTATGTATACCTAAACACACACACATCCAGTGGAGAGGACAGAAGTGCTATGAAGAAAAAATTGCAGGGTAAGGCACACAGAGAGTGATAGGAGTGTGGGTGTTATTTTATATACGGGGTCAGGAAGGCCTAGCTGATGCAATGACATTGGAGCAGAGACTAAAGAAGTTGAAGGAGCCAGCCCGAGGGCATCTGAAGGAAGAACACTGGCAGAAAGATCGGCAAGTGCAAAGACCTTGAGGTGGCATGAACAGGTTTGGCATGCCCAAAGAAGGTGTTAGAACAGGGAGGTTTGAGTGCTGTTTGGAAATATATCAGGGACTGACCATGTACAGCCTCACAGGCGCTTTTAAGTTCCTTGGGTTTCACTCTGTGAGATGGGATACGTTATGCAGAGGAGAGGCATGATCTGGCTTCTGGTTATAGCAGGATGACTCTGACTGCAGTGAAGAAAATAGACACTGGTTAAAGGGTGAGGGGTAGGGGAAGGCAGAGTCAGGCAAGTGAGTTTAGAAGACTATTGCAGTAATCCAGGCAAGAGATGGTGCCGTGATCTGGACTTGAGTGGTCACTGTTGAGGTGGTATAAAGTAGTCAAATTCTGGACAGATTTCAAATCTGGATCCAAAGGCATTTGCCAATATGGAGAGTAAGAGAAAGATCAGTCAAAGATGACTCCAGGCCAGGCGCGGTGGCTTACACCTGTAATCCCAGCACTTTGGGAGGCTGAGGCAGGCAGTTCAAGAGGTCAAGAGATTGAGAGCATCCTGGCCAACATGGTGAAAACCCATCTCTACTAAAAATACAAAAATTAGCTGGGCGTGGTGGCACATGCCTGTAGTCTCAGCTACTAGGGAGGCTGAGGCAGGAGAATAGCTTGAACCCAGGAGGCAGAGGTTGCAGTGAGCTGAGATCATGCCATTGCACTCTGCACTCCAGCCTGGGTGACAGAGCAATACTCCATCTCAAAAAAAAAAAAAAAAGATGACTCCAGGGTTTTTGGCATGAGCAACTAAAAATTGAGGTATCATTAGCTCAGGTGAGAAAGACTATGAGAGAAACACATAGAAGGAGAAACTTAAGAGTTTGATTTGGGGCATGTCTAGTATGAGATGCCTTTAAACATCTGATATGGTTTGGGTCTGTGTCACCACCCAAATCTCATGTTGAAATGTAATCCCCAGTGCTGGAGATGGGGCCTGGTAGGAGGCGGTTGGATCACGGGGGTGGTTTCTAATGGTTTAGCACCATCCCACTAGTACTGTTCACATGATAAGAGTTTTCATGAGATCTAGTCATTTTAAAGTGTGTGGCACCTCCCCTATCTCTCTCTTCCTCCTGCTCCTGCCATGTAAGATGCCTGCTCCAGCTTTGCCTTCCACCATGAGTAAAAGCTCCCTGAGGCCGCCCCAGGAGTAGATGCTGCCATGCTTCCTGTACAGCCTGCGAAACTGTGAGCCAATTAAACCTCTGTTCTTTAGAAATTACCCAGTCTCAGATGTTTCTTTAAGCAGTGTGAGAACAGGTAATACAACATCCAAATGGAAATGTTCAGTGAGCAGGTGAAGATGAGTCTGGAGTTTAGGATAGAAGCTAGGGGAGATATAAACTTGAGAGCTGTGAAGGTGTGTAAAGCCACAGGACAGATGCCTTGTAGCTGTCCACACTTAGAAATCAGGAAGATGAGGAGGAATCAAATCAGGAGACTGAGAAGCAGCAGCCAATATGGAAGGGGAAGAAGCAAAAGACTCATGTTCTGGAAGCCAAATGAGGAAATTATCTCCAAAGGACAGAGTGATCAACAGTGTTAAGTGGTCAGATCAAATAAGGTAGGCACTGAGGGATGATCCCATGTAAGATGTTTAAATGGATGTCTGGTTTCAGTTTCTAACCAGCGAGAAGATCTGATGAAGATAGTGGCTACAAAAATAAGGAAGTGGGGAGTGATCAGGAAATGAAAACTATAAAGAAAAAGTCCACTTGGGAACTATGAGCAACTCTTTTCCAGCAGGGTGGATTGGAAGCAGAGGAGAACAGGATGGAAAATGTTTATTTTCATAGTTCAGTGGTGAATTCAGAATTTTTCTGCAGGAAGAACCTGGGTCAACATTCGGATTGGCAGAAGACAGGTGGGCAACTAGTCTTGGAAATGCATTTTATATTAGATTAAGAAAATGCTATTGTCCTTATCAAAGAATTGGAGAGAGGAAAGATTAAAAACTCTCCCAAGCCTCCCCTTGGAGCCACCATTGCCCAGACTTGAGGGCTGTCACATACTGATGTTAGCCTTGCACAGAGCTGCCTAATAAGGGAAAGTGGGGTCTGAAATACATCCCATGCTCTGCTCACCAAACCATGCCCTAAACCTCCCAGGTATGCCTTTTCCTAATTTGCATATATACCAGCCATATGCTGCATTGATGCAACAAAAACTGTTTTTTTCATCCCAGTGGGCACGAACTGTATTTATCAATTAAATTCTTGTATTAATGAGAACTGCCAGCACTCTACTCTCTAACTGAAAATTACTCAGAATCTGTAAAGTGTTTTTTAAAGGTGAGCTATTCTTACTTTCAGGTCCATATCCTTACAAGGCATTTATTAGTGTTAAAACTTTCAAAGTCATTTGACTCTTACTATTAAAACATGTCTACTATTGAGAAAACAAAGCCATGAATTAAATCTGACTTCAATAAAATTTCACATGCCTTCCTTGAACCAAGCAACTGATACTTGCTTATGTCTAAACTCTGCAGCCCTTGTCTGAAAATCTTGATTTGTAGCTCACTAAGGTCAGTATGTTCCTATTATTGTGGCATTGTTGGCTCCCTCTGGTGGATAAATTATGGGAACATTAATTTTAAGTGCTCTTTAACAAAAAGCTTCAGCATTTTGTTTTTGTTTTTTAATTTTTAAATTTGTTATTTCAGTAGGTCTTTGGGGGAACAAGTGGTGTTTGGTTACATGAATAAGTTCTTTAATGGTGATTTCTGAGATTTTAGTGCACCCAGCACCCCACAGTGTACACTGTACCTGATGTGTAGTCTTTCTCCCAAGTCCGCAAAGTCCAACATATCATTCTTATGCCTTTGTATCTTCATAGCTTAGCTCCACATATGAGTGAGAGCATAGGATGTTTGGTTTTCCATTCCTGAGTTACTTCACTTAGAATAATATTCTCCAATTCCATACAGATTGCTGCAAATGCCATTATTTCTTTTTATGGCTGAGTAAATTTTATATATATATATATCACTTTCTTTATCCACTCATTGACTGATGGACATTTGGGCTGGTTTCATATTTTTGCAACTGCAAATTGTGCTGCTATAAACATGTGTGTGCAAGTATTGTTTTTGTATAATGACTTCTTTTCCTCTGGGTAGATACGTAGTAGCGGGATTGCTGGATCAAATAGTAGATCTACTTTTAGCTCTTTAAGGAAACTCCACACTGTTTTCCGCAGTGGCTGTACTAGTTTACATTCCCACCAGCAGTGTAAAAGTTTTCCTTTTCACCACATCCATCCCAACATCTTTTTTTTTTTTATTTTTTGATTACAGCCATACTTGCAGGAGTGAGGTGGTACCGCATTGTGGTTTTGATTTGCATTTCCCTGATAATTAGTGATATTGAGCATTTTTCCACATGCTTTTTGGCCATTCGTATATCTTCTTTTGAGAATAGTCTATTCATGTCATTAGCCCACTTTTTGATGGGATTGTTTTTTTTTTCTTGCTGATTTGTTTGAGTTTTTGTCAATTCTGGATATTAGTCCTTTGTCAGATGTATATTTTGCGAATATTTTCTCCCACTCTATGGATTGTCTGTTAACTCTTCTGCTTACTTCTTTAGCTATGCAGAAGCTTTTTAGTTTAATTAAGTCCCATCTATTTGTTTTTGTTTTTGTTGCATTTGCTTTTGGGTTCTCGGTCATGAAGTCTTTGCCTAAGCAAATGTCTGAAAGGGTTTTTCCGATGTTATCTTCTAGAATCTTTATGGTTTCAGGTCTTAGATTTAAGTCTTTGAGCCATGTATAAGGTGAGAGAGGAGGATCCAGTTTCATTCTCTGACATGTGGCCTGCCAATTATCTCAGCACGAGTTGTTGAATAGGGTGTCCTTTTCCCAATTTATGTTTTTGTTTGCTTTGTCAAAGATCTGTTGGCTGTAAATATTTGGGTTTATTTCTGGGTTTTCTATTCTGTTCCACTGGTCTATGTGCGTATCTTTATACCAATACCATGCTGTTTTGGTGACTGTGGCCTTATAATATAGTTTGAAGTTGGGTAATGTGATGCCTTCAGATTTGTTCTTTTTGCTTAGTCTTGCTTTGGCTATGTGGGCTCTTTTTGGTTCCATATGAATTTTAGGATTGTTTTTTCTAGTTCTGTAAAAGCTTTAACTTTTTGAAGCCTTGAGGGCTTTGCTGTTCAAAGTGCATACAGGAGATTTCTTGTGATTATAAGCTAAGTAGATACAGGACATTTTTGGGAGCAGTAGATTGGGAGGTGCCAAGGAAGGGATAGCCAGGGTGGCAGTGACAATCTTGTAGACATGTGTCAGATGGAACCACTCTTCATAGGCAAAGGGCTTTTAAAAATGTTTAATTGAGGTATAACATACACACAATAAAGTGTGCAAATTATAAGAGTACAGATACATAATATGTATCCAACACCCAGATCAAAACCATTTCCAGAACTTCAGGGTAAGAATTTTTTTAGTTGGTTTTGCTTATTAGCATTCAGGTCAATTTTGAAGCAGAAAAAACAACTTGTAATTACAGAATTGCTGCCAGTAGCGTGCCCAAAGGAACTGTGAGGAATAATTTGTTAAATGCATTGAGGTGAAAAAATGTCGGGCACAGAGGTTGACTCGAAGACGGCACACAGATATTACTATCCTACAATCTGAAGTGAAAATTACTCATTTTTGTCCCTTGCTTGGTTGTGTTCATCAATTTACTCTTTTTTGAACAATTTTCCAATTCTACTCCCTTTCTTCAGTTCAAAACACATCAGTTGAGTGTTGTATGCTCAGGACTGTGGATTCAGAGAGGAATAAGCTGTGGTCCCTGCTCCTCAAGAACTATTAGACCAGTTAGGTTTAAAGCAAAAGTAGGAGATGGGTGACTGTAATCCAATGTGTTAAGTGTCAGTAAGAAGAACTAACATGATAGAGCATGTCCTGTGTGCTAAGCTTTCTTCTCAGCATGTTCCCTGCATCTTCCCATTTAAAACTCATCACCGCTGCTCTTCCATTACTGGTGAGGAAGCGGAAGCATGAGGAGTCTGGTGATGTCCCCAAGGACTATGTGGCTGGTGAGTGTGGCTGCCAGGACTTGGCTCACGCATATCCACTTCTCAAGTGTGGCGTTGGAGGCACCTGCCAGCAGGAGATCTTTGAATATCTTGCCCTTTGAGCTGCCCAACAAGCAGCAATGCGCAGCACTACAGAAAAAAAAACATGCCAAACAGCTTCTTTCCCTGATACAGTCCTAGTCCAGCCCCAAACTTGCCATTTCACAGATTCAAACAAAAGCTGGCTGCATCCTTGTAAAAATTCAAAGGCATGTTTTATTTTCATATGGAATACAGCAAAGTGTTGGATTACTCCAGAGTGAACACTTGACTATTCATTGTTATAGCATGAGTTTCTCCAAATCATAGGTAATCAACATAATTAGTTGTCAAGCATTTCAAACAAAGCATTTGTTTTGTTTGAAACAGGGTCTTGCTGTGTTATCCAAGCTGCCGTTTACCTCCTGGGATCAAGCCCCTGCCTCCCAAGTAGCTAGGACTACAGGAGTGTGCCACTATGTCCGGCTATGTGTCAAGCATGTTTTTAAAAATAATTTCTATTTAAATTGCTGGTTGAATTGTCCACTAATAAGTGATTTTTTTTTCAGTATTGAAAGCATAGTAGAAAGAATTATTGTAACCTTAGAGAGCTCCAAATAGTTCAAAACAGATCAGTGTGATGGTGCAGGATTTTGAAATCCCACCTGAGAGTGGTGTTTGCATCTTCCTCCTATCGGAATTTGCTAAAGCAGGCAAAGACTGAGGACAAAGACAGCAGAGCCTTCCCACATAATCACAGAGTCCTTGCTCTTCGAACAGAGGTAAATTCTGTTCATCAGCAACACTGTGATGGCTTCACACTTAACACTCCTTAGAGGACAAGGGCCAAATTTAACATAAACTAAATTTTGTTTATCACAGGTTAGATGCAGGTGGGAACAGGAAAATCATAACTAGGTCTAGTAGTAGTTTTGATGGTGCTGATGTGGGAAGTGATTTTCAACTTCTTCAAGCCATTCTATACAACATCAGGGTATGCTGTAAAAATGATGTTTGTGTAATTATTAGAAGAGAGAATAAAGGTGGAAACATTTGAGTTCCAACATTTATCACGGCTGCCCACTTTCAAGACTGGACCACAGGCCTCAGGAGCAGAGTCACATTGTGAGCGGTGATTGAGTTTCACCAATGTAATGTTATCGGATTGAGCTTTGTTGGGGCTACAGTTCTTTGTGTCTAATTCATAATTTTGCCATGGTCTCCTAGGTGTATAAGAATTGTAAACACAAGCATTTGTATATTTGTATGTTTAAACATATGCTTAAAACAAGATAATAAAAACACTTTAGCATTAGAAGTCCATGGGAAGTTTGTTTTCTCCTTAACAGTGTAGGGGGGTCTGCACATAACTCATTTGAGAAATGCTGTACTGTAAAGCGTGGGCCTACAGAGGGAGACAAACACAGGCCTTGCTTTTCAGGAGCTCACATTGACAGAATTCACCACAGTGGACGCAAGTGAAGAAATTATACATGACCTTTTTTGAAGTCATGACACTATATTTATTGCTGTTTTGTTTTTTTGTTTCGTTTTGTTTTAACTCTCTGGCACTCTTTAAAAGTTGCTGCTCAGCAAATAACTTTTTTTCTGTGTTCCCTTTTGGGATCTCCCCCTAAACATCCTCGTTGATTTTTCTTTTTTAATTTGCATACAGTAAAGTTCACTCTTTGTAGACTACTGTTCTGTGGGGTTTGAAAATGCATAGAGCCATGTATCCACCTGCCCAAGTAAGGTATAGAAGAGTTTCATCACGCTAAAAATTACTCCTCATCCAGTCCCTTTGTAGAAAACCTCTCCCATTTCCCTCAACCCTGCTAACCACTGAACCACTGACCTGTTTTCTATCCCTATAGTTGTGCCTTTTACATGATGTCATAAAAATGTAATCATATGATATGTAGCCTTTTGAGTCTGGCTTGTTTCACTTACAGAATGCATTTAAGATCCGTGTTGTTGTGTAAATTGATAATGCGTTCATTTTTACTGTTGAGTAATAGCCCACTGCATGGATATATCACAGTTCATTATTCCATTACTTACTAAGGGACATCACAGCTGTTTCTGGTTTGGAATGACTGTGAATAAAGTTGTTATACACATTTTTATATGAGTTTTTGTATGAACATAAGTTTTCAACTCATTTGGATAAATGCCTTGGATTGAGATTTCTGGATCATGTGGGAAGTATATGTTTAACTTTATAAGAAATTTCCTGGCTCACGCTTGTAATCCCAGCACTTTGGGAGGCCGAGGCAGGCGGATCACGAGGTCAGGAGATCGAGACCACGGTGAAACCCCGTCTCTACTAAAAATACAAAAAATTAGCCGGGCGTGGTGGCGGGCGCCTGTAGTCCCAGCTACTCGGAGGCTGAGGCCGGAGAATGGCGTGAACCCGGGAGGCGGAGCTTGCAGTGAGCCGAGATTGCGCCACTGCACTCCAGCCTGGGCGACAGAGCAAGACTCCGTCTCAAAAAAAAAAAAAAAAGAAATTTCCAAATTGTCTTCCAACCTGGTTGTGCTATTTAGTATGCTCAACAGCAATGAATGAGAGTTCATGTTGCTTTGCATCTCACCATACTGCAGGTTTTTCTCTATTCTAGCAATTCTGATAAGTATGTAGTGCTATCACATTATGGTTTTCATTTACATTTTTCTGATAAATGATGCTGAACACCTCTTTTATATTTATTTGCCATTGATATCTTCTTAAAGAAATATCTGTTCAGATATTTTGCCTGTTGTAAGATTGGGTTGTTTCTTTTCTTATTGCTGAGTTTTAAGATGTCATTATATATAGAGAGACATATTATATATACACTCTGGAAACAAATCTTTGTCAGATATGTGATTTGCAATTTTTTTCCCAGTCTGTGCCTTGTCTCTGTGCCAGTCTTTTTATTTTCTCAACTGCATCTTTGGCAGAGCCAATATTTAAATTTTGATAAAGTCAAATTTATCAGTTTTTTTCTTTTATGGATTGTGCTTTTATTGTTGTATCTAACAACCCATTGCCAAACCCAAGATCACACAAATTTTCTATGTTTTCTTTTAGACATTTTATAGTTTTATGTTTTGCATTCAGGTTTATTATCCCTTTTTAGTTAATTTTTGTTTAAGGTACAGAGAGATTCATTTTTTGCAAATGGACTATTCTGGCATCATTTTTTTAAAAACTATCCTATGTCCGTTGCATTGTCTTGGCACCTTTGTTAAAAATGAGCTGACAATATTTCTGTGGCTCTATTTATGAATTCTCTTTTCTGTTCCATTGCTCCATGTGTCTGTCCTTTAGCTAATTCTATACTGTCTTGATTAGTATAGCTTTTGAATAAGTCTTGAAATCCTAGAGCGTGAATCCTCCAACTTTTTTTTTCTTTTTCAGCATTGCTTTGGCTATTCTAGGTCCTTTGCCTTTCTATATAAGTTTAAACATTAGCTTGTCATCATCTATAAAAAGCTTACTGGATTTTGATTGGGATTTCATGGAATCTACAGATCAAACTGGGGAGAACTGGCCTCTTAATAATATTAATGCTTCCAAATCATGAACACAGTGTATCTGTCAATGTGTTTAGATTTTTCTTTAATACCTTTCATCAGTGTCATTTTCAACATATAGACCATGCACATGTTTTAATAGACTTATACCTAAGTACTTAAATTTTTCAGTGCAATTGTAAGTGATCTTGTTTCTTAATATCAAATGACAACTTTTCATGTCTGGAATATAGGAATATGATTGGTTTTTGTATATTGACCTTTTTAAATGTACTTATGAGTTCTCAGAGTGTTTTGTATATTTTTGGAATTGTCTACATTGATAACCATGTCGTCTTCGATTAAAGACAGTCTTATCTTTTTCCTTTCAAAGCTGTATGCTGTTTGTTTTTCTTGGCTTATTTCACTGGCTATGACTTGCAGTCTGATGTTGATTAGGGATAGTCAGAGAGGACATCCTTGCTTTATTCCCAGTTTTGGAGGGTAAAACATTCAGTATTTTACTCTTAAGTATGATGTTAGTTGTAGGTTTTTCATAGATTTCTTATATAAAGTTAAGGAAGTTCTCTTCTATTCCTAGTTTTCTGAGACTTTTGTCATGAATGGATGTTGAATTTCACTGATTTTGTTTTTGTTTCTATTGAGATGAATGCATATAATATAATGAATTACATTGATTGATTTTTTAAATGTAAGCCCGATTTTCTTTCCTGGGATCTGAGATAAACCCCAACTGGTTTTATACTATTCTTTTAATATATTGCAATATTTGATTTGCTAATATTTTGTTGAGCATTTTTTGCATTTATTTTCATGAGGTATCTTGGGCTATAGTTTTCTTTTCTTGCAATGTGCAAGCTGGTTTGAGTCTTAGGGTAATGCTGACCTCACCAGATGAATTCATAAATGTTCTATATTCTGGAAGATATTATATAGAATTGGGATTATTTCTTGCTTAAGTATTTTGTAGATTTTATCAGTGAAACCATCTAGGCTAGGAGTTTACTTTTCAGAAGTTTCAAAACTATAATTTCAATTTCTTTAATAAATACTGGAGTATTCAGGTTAGGTATCTTTCTTAAGTGAGTTGTGATGGTTTGGCTTTTTAAAAATAATTGGTTCATTTTATCTAAATTGTTGAACTTATGGACATAGTATTGTCTGTACTGTTCTCTTATTATTATTTTTAATGTCTGTGAGATCAGTAGTGATGTCCTTTGTTGCATTCCTGATGTTGAGAAATTGTGTCTTCACTCTCTTTTTCTTGGCCAGCTTGACCAGTGACTTACCAATTTTATGACTTTATCAAAGAATCAATGTATTAGTCCATTTGAATTGCTATAAAGGAATACATGAGGCTGGGTAATTTATAAAGAAAAGAGATTATTTGGCTCACTATTCTGCAGGCTGTACAAGCATGGCACCAGCATCTGCTTGGCTTCTGTGAGGAAGATTTTACTCATGGTGGAAGGTGAAGGTGGAGCACGCATGTCACTTAGAGCAGGAGCAAAAGAGAGAGAGGAGGAAGTGCCAGGCTCCTTTCTAAACAACCAGATCTCATGCGAATTCATTACTGTGGGGAGGGCACCAAGCTATTCATGAGGGATCTGCCCCTATGACCCAACCACCTCCCACCAAGCCCCGCCTCCAACACTGGGAACCACATTTTAACATGAGATTTAGAGGGGACAAAAATCCAAACTGTATCAATCAGCTTTTGGTTTCATTGATTTTATGTATTGTTTTCCCATTTTCAATTTCATTTATTTATGTTCTATATTATTTCCTTTCATCTGGTCACTCTGATGATATTCCTAGGCCTAGCACTCTGGGCCTGCGGTGGGCATGGCAACCTCTAAAGATCTCCAAAATGCCTTCGGGGCCATTCTCCTCTTGTCTTGATGAATAGCACCTGGATTCCTTCTATCCCTACTAATTTCCTTATCAAATGGTCACTTGGCCACCCCCATGATTTTCTTTCCTAAACATGTTTTCTTATTCTTTACGTGGCAGACTGAGACTTTCTGAATGTTTATGTTCTGCTTTTCCTTTAATTGTAAATTCCATCTTTAAATTGTTTCTCTCTTCTCACATTTTACTATAAGCAATTAAGAGAAGCCACTTAGCATCCTAAAACACTTCTCAGCTTTGAGACTTCTTCTGCCAAATATCCTAGTTCATCACATTTAAGTTCTGCCTTTTCCATAAAATCCTAGGACATGAACATAATTCAGCTAAGTTCTTTGCCATTTTGTAACATGAGTGGCCTTTCCTCCAGTTTCCAATATTTATTCCTCATTTTCATCTACAACCTCATCAGAATGTCCTTTACTGTCCATACTTCTACCAGCATTCTGTTCATGACCACTTGAGTAATCTCTAAGAAGACTGGGGCTTTTCCTACACCTCTCTTCTTCTTCTGAGCCCTCATCAGAATCGCCCTCAGTGCTCTTAATGTATTGTCACAGCAATATAGGCTTTTTCCAGCATTTGCTCCAAAACTGTTTCAGCCTCTACCCATTACCTAGTTACAAAGTTGCTTCCACATTTGCAGGTATTTATTAAAGCAACACCTCACTCCTCTTCTACCAGTTTCTGTCATAGTCTGTTTTAGACTACTATAACAAAATACCACAGACTAGACAATGTATCTTAAAGAAACAGACATTTATTTCTTACAGTTCTAGAGGCTGGCAAGTCCAAGATCAAGGTGCTAGCATCTGGTGAGCTAGATGCTAGCTAGAGCTCCTTGCTGCATCCTCACATGGCAGGAGGTGGAAGGGAGCAAACCTACTCCTGCAAGCCCTTTTTATAGCAGCATTTATCCTTTCACAAGGGCAGAGTCCTCATAACCTAAACACCTCCCATTAAGACCCATCTCCCAACATTGTTGCATTAGGGATTGAGTTTTTAACACATGAATCTGAGGGGGATACATTCAGAACATAAGAATGTCTGTCAGTAATTGGAAAATTGTCAACAATTATTTCTTAAACATTTCTTCTACCCATTCTTTCTTCTCATTCTGGGATTTCAAATTATGTATATGTTAGACTGTCTAATATTGTCCCATAGCTCTTAGAGACTTTGTTCTATTTTTTTCTACTCTGTTCTCCTTGTGTTTCAGTTTGAGTAAATTTTATTGACCTATATTGCACTTCATTAATTATTTCCTTGACTATATCAAGTCTACTGGTAAGCCCATGAAAGATAGTCTTCATATCTACTACTGTGTTTTTGATGTCTAGCATTTTTAGTTGGTTCTTTCTTGTTGTTTCTATCTCTCTGTTGAACTTATCTATCTGATCTTGCATGTTGTCCACCTTTTCCATTAGTCTTTAACATATTTGTCATAGTTATTTAAAATTCCCTGTCTGATAAATCCAACATGTGTATGAGGCTGGTTCTGATGATTACTTTGCCTTTCGAAACTGTGTTTTTTCTTGCCTTTTTGTGTACCATGTGATTTTTTGATGAAAGGTAAATATGTTATATAGGGCAGTAGATACTACGTAAATATTTTTATGCTTGGAACTGAGCATGCCTTTCCTTCTGCTGGACTTTTAATGTGGGAATTAGTGTTAATTTAGTCCAGAGTTGGACTGGAAGTTTGTTATTGCTATGGTTACTCTCAGGGCTCCAGAAGCTTTAAACTCTCCTAGTGATATATTGTTTCTGTCTCTTCTCTTGGTTTTGAGTCTCCTCTTTGTGCTATCCTCCAGAAAGAGTCTGTATGTAGTTCTCCAAACTATATTCTTCTGCAACTCTTGTTAGTATGGTGGCCCAGAGAGAGAGGGGGCGACCTCTTATGTTCTTCTGAAGCATCAGTCTTAGCAGAAACTGAAAACCTGGGTCTCAGTGGCTCCTGCAACTTTTCCAGCTGTAGTGCTGGCCTAGCAAATATTCCTGCCCTGTCCCCAAAGTGAAGCTTCTTTTCCCTCATGTTCTCCTCTCCAAGCTGCAGTCAGTTTCTAGAGGTACAGTTTTGACCGACTTGCCTTTGCAGATTAAAGCTTTGTTGGGTAGGAAAGATGAGGGGAATGTATCAGGGTGGTGTTTGGGCAGTGGCTGCTGTTCCCCTTCTCTGCCAGCATCTTGGAGGACATTTTCTGAGGCTTCTCCTTGATCTCCCCTGTGAGCTCCTGTTGTTCTTGGAGGGAAAAACTGTAAGAGAGTGTGAACCCTCTGTGTCTGCAGCCCCTGAGACTTCACACTGTCATGCTAGTGTTACCGGAAACCGGTCCTGATCCACACCCTAAGAAAGGGTTCTTGGATCTTGTGCAAGAAAGAATTTAGGGTGAGTCCATACAGTAAAGTGAAAGCAGTTTATTAAGAAAGTAGAGGGATAAAAGAATGGCTACTCCATAGACAGAGCAGCCCCAAGGGCTGCTGGTTGGCCATTTTTATGGTTCTTGATGATATGCTAAACAAGAGATGGGTTATTCATGCCTCCCCTTTTTAGACCATACAGGGTAACTTTCTGAGGTTGCCATGGCATTTGTAAACTGTCATGGCACTGGAGAAAGTGTGTCAGTGAGGACGACCAGAGGTTACTCTTGTGGCCATCTTGGTTTTGGTGGGTTTTAGCCTGCTTCTTTACTGCAATCTGTTTTATCAGCAAAGTCTTTATGATCTGTATCTTGTGCAGACCTTCTATCTCATCCTGTGACTTAGAATGTCTAACCATCTGGGAACGCAGCCCAGTAGGTCTCAGCCTTATTTTGCCCAGCCCCCTGGAGTTGCTCTGGTTCAAATGCCTCTGATACTAGCTCACACTTGGCCTTTAGCGATTCTTTAAACATTTCTAGCATAATCTTCTTACCAGTTTTTTATGGCATTTGGCAGCCTCTGTTCTAGGTAAGTGTATGCTTGAATACTGTTTCTCCCTGCAGGCCCTTGTGTTTCTCTTGGTTTTACAAAAGTTATTTGCCTATAACATAAGTTCTCTCATAGGTTCATAAAAGTTGTTAATTTTGTAGTTTATCTAGTTTTTTTTTCTCATTGTTAGAATGGGAGAAGTACTTTTCTAACCTCTTAAATCTCTGAGCTTTAACAAGAACCATTATTTATTTTGGAATTTTAAATTTCTCTAGCATTAACTTGATTTTGAAAGTTTTAGAGAATTTTTGCAACAGCCACAAACCATCTTTCTGTGTATATTTGGAAATTAGAACTGAGAATCACTAGTAAAAATGGTATAAAAATGAGAAAAAAAATGAAATTTGGGGTCACTAAATTGTAAGTTTTTTTTCTTTTCTGTATGTTTCTCTCACTCAAACTTGGATTTCATATGGGCTCAAGGAAATTATGTGGTAGCACAGAAAGCAGAAATATCTCCACAAAGTTTTGGGTTTTGGGCCAGGCACAGTGGCTCATGCCTGTAATCCCAGCACTTTGAGAGGCCAAGGTTGGTGGATCACCTGATGTCGGGAGTGTGAGACCAGCCTGACCAACATGGAGAAACCCCATCTCTACTAAAAATATAAAATTAGCCAGGCTTGGTGGCACATGGCTGTAATCCCAGCTACTCAAGAGGCTGAGGCAGGATAATCGCTTGAGCCTGGGAGGTGGAGGTTGCGGTGAGCCAAGGTTGCGCTGTTGCACTCCAGCCTGGGCAACAAGAGTGAAACTCCATCTCAAAAAAAGAGAAGTTCTGGGTTTTGTTTCCAGAAGCCTGAGCTCACAGTAGAACTTACAGAGTTTATGATAAAGAAGAAAAAAATGGGAGACTTTTTAGAAGAAACAAAAAGGATAACTGGAGGAATAGAAGGCTTCCTAGAGTAGAAAAAAGGTTCCTGCACCAGAAGTGGAGATGAAGGGAGGCCTTGGAATGGACAAGAAAAGATGCCACAAGTGTAGCAGGATGAGCTGCAGACAAAACCCCTCAGACACCAAGTTAAAGAAGGAAGGGCTTTATTCAGCTGGGAGCTTCGGCAAGACTCACGTCTCAAAAACTGAGCTCCCTGGCCGGGCGCGGTGGCTCACGCTTGTAATCCCAGCACTTTGGGAGGCCGAGGCGGGCGGATCACAACGTCAGGAGATCGAGACCACGGTGAAACCCCGTCTCTACTAAAAAAAAAAAATACAAAAAATTAGCCGGGCGTGGTGGCGGGCGCCTGTAGTCCCAGCTACTCGGAGAGGCTGAGGCAGGAGAATGGCGTGAACCCGGGACGCGGAGCTTGCAGTGAGCCGAGATTGCGCCACTGCACTCCAGCCTGGGCGAAAGAGCAAGACTCCGTCTCAAAAAAAAAAAAAAAAAAAAAAAAAAAAAAAAAAAAAAAAAAAAAAAAACTGAGCTCCCCCAGTGAGCAATTCCTGTCTCTTTTAAGGGTTTACAACTTTAAGGGGGTCCGTATGAGAGGGTCATGGTCGATTGAGCAAGCAGTAGGGTACGTGACTGGGGGCTGCATGCACCAGTAATCAGAACGGAACAGAACGGGACAGGGATTTTCACAATGCTTTTCCATACAATGTCTGAAATCTATAGATAACACAAGCAGTTAGGTCAGGGGTTGATTTTTAACTACCATGCCCAGGACGCGGTGCTGTGCTATCTGCCTGTGGATTCCATTTCTGCCTTTTAGTTTTTACTTCTTCTTTCTTTAGAGGCAGAAATTGGGCATAAGACAATATGAGGGGTGGTCTCCTCCCTAACAAGAACCCATGGAGAAAGAGCTGCATGCAATATCTAGGCAAACAACACCCCTAAGCCATGTTACAAGAGAGTCCCCTGTCTTAGGTGTGGCTTGGAAGCATCAAAATGTCAGCAGTCCTGAAAAGCCCTTAAGATCATGGGCAACGGAAGTCTTAGTGGAAACCTGTGGAACAGATGAAAACACCAAGTCTCCGTAGACACCTTCATACTGCAGAATATGCTGGGCACTGACATGACCTTGAGAAGGGAGGGGAGGCTCTGAGAATGACTCAGATTATATTTTCTCATGAGCCTGGAGAAATTAGTCAAATTTAATTGATTTCTAGAAAATAAAGAGATTTGGTATTGCTTGCATACCTTAATTTGTAGACTGAGAATCATACCTGCTACAAAAGTAATCCATTCCCAGGCACCTAGTTATCATAGTTTCATTGAAAATATTTTATATTGTAGTAACCAAAGAATTTTTCCACTCCAATGCATCTGAGGGATTCAACATGCCCTCAATTGCAATGATTCCTTCTGGGGTGCAGTGGGGTGGTCAGGGCAGCAAGGGAAGGGCACTTTAAATAAATCCCCAGGTGATTCTGAAAAGGACTCCCTCCACACACTCACTCCCTTTTTCCACCACTTCTCTGAGAATCTGTGTTCACCTCTTTTGGTCTATGTGCATGTTTTTCAATTAGGACGCTAAAACAAAGACACAGTTTGACTCTTGTAAGCAAGAGGTGTGTTCTTACAGAGGTGCACGTAAAGCAAATATATCTATGTGCAAACATGTAACGCTATATACATAGATTGAAATAATTGCTGTTAATGGCATTACAGGCAACTAAAGAATAGGTATGTTTGTGAATCTGTGGCTAAGAGAGAAAAATCCCTAGATTTCCTTCTAGGAAGTCGTTATTGACTTGGGAAACTGTCCCCGATCTGACCCAGCCTCCCACTGAGGTTGTAAGAAGGATCAAGTGAAACACACATAAGCATCTGAATGAAAATGTCCCCAGAGTGAACAATTGAAAGAATTACCACTATCCTCCCATTCACATCTGTTGACTGAGGCCCTGGAGCTGGCATACTGATGAGAGATGCTTGACATTATTATAACAGAGTTGTGTGGTTTTTGTTGGTGTTTCTGCCAGTGAGGCCTCACTGGGGGATGACACATTATATGTTCCATTTTCCAGAGCTTCTGTCTGGTGCCAGTGTGAAGAAACACAGCTAGAGACCTGGTGATGGGACTTATTTTCTTATTTCTGGAAATGTTTCACCACCGAAAAAGCCACTGCAACCTGCTATCTTAACGCTACAGTACATGTTGGGCCTATTTCTCTTGTCTAATAAAATCATATGATAGCACATCTTCTCTCCCCTGGGTGGAAAAAAGGCCTGAAGGCAGGGATCCCTTGGAAATTACAGTAAAAAGCAAGAAACAGGTAAAAGTAGAGACTTCGAAAAATCTGGGTTAAAGCATTCAAAGAGCAAGCTGAGAGAGGCAGGTTATCCCTTGTGATTTTTCAGTGGAACACAGAATACATACCCTGGTTCCACCAGACAGTGCAGGGGTCACAGGAGGCCACTGCAGAAAGTCCTGGGAGTTGCCCAAAAGCTCAGCTACTTGGACCTGCTAATAGAATAAATCACTGGGAACAGAAATATCCTGTCAAGAAATTGGATGAGATGTGTTTTTCAGAGTTTGCTTTTAGTATAGCACACTGGTTAAGAATTCAAGCTCTACAGTTAAAATTTGAACCCCAATTCTACCACTTAACTAAATTGGGTGATCTCCAGTCACTTACTAAAATATAAACAGGGAATAGGATTATACCCATCTGAAAGGGTTGTGGTGAGAATTAGATTAGGTAATGTATATTCAGTGCAGAGCCTAAAGAACCACACAATAAATGTTAGATACCGTTAGGCATACCGTTCCTTTGAAAATACCTAAGCTACTGTCTACTACTTTGTACTGTTACTTAGAGGTCACTTCAGAATGAACCTCCTTGAAAAGGAATGTCTTTGACACAGGGGAAGAGTGGAGATTTGCATTTTTATTATTTCACTCACTGAAGAAAGAGAATATAGAGTTCTTTACAGGGAACTTGTTGGGATCAAAAAACCATTCTTTAAGTAGGAGTCCTAACATATAGGGACACTAAATTGCTCCTAGTCCTCAGATCCTTGATAGAAACTGTGACCCAATGTTAGATTCTTTTGGGTTCAAGGGACACAGACCCAAATTTGGTGGTTGGGGGTTATCGTAAGAATGAACAGGAAAGTGAGAAAATGGAAAGGAATATTCAGCAGCCACACAGCCACACCTTGTGGAGAACTTGGTGGCGGGGGTGGCGTTCACAGCTGTTCAGGCTCTCAGATCCCAGTGGCCCCCCTGGCCCTGGACATCTCATTGCCTTCTGAGGCCAGCTTCTCATTGCTCCCCACACTAGTGTCACCACTGAGCACCTCGCTAGCTGCTCTGCCAACTTCCACATCTACCACTCTTGCTTCCCTCTCCCCTTAAGATTTATATGCAAAAGAGAGAATCTGCCTGGGATATTTTGCTATTTTCCATAAGAATTCATGAGAATTCTTACTCATGAAAGCACTGGAATCCCAAAAGAACACAAAGAATGAGATCTGGGCTGGGTCGCCAAGATGTAGCTCCCAAAGTATACTCCATCGCGCCTGGCCACTCTGCCCTCAACGATCGACCTGGCTGAATACGACATATCTCTGGAGACCCAGTGGGCACAAGCTTAGCGATTGGCCATAAGGGCCTGGCCTAAACAGGAATACCTACTTCAGTATAACAACCCTAACCGCCAAGGGCTCATCCAAGATATTGCCTTGATTTGTTGGACCTATGCAAGATCAGCAAGTGTCTATCCCAATTTCAGACCCACTCCCAAAAATCCTCTCTTGGGAGCTTTCTGTGGAATTGGGCCCCTCTTCTTCTAGTATTATGTTTTCAAAACTGACAGGAATAGAAAAGAAAAACTTATCCAGGAAGGAAAATTGGGTTGAACATTTAACAACGCATGGCAATGGCAAGGATGACTATATGCATTCTTTTTTTTTTTTTTTTTTTAAACAGGGTCTCTGTCACCCAGGCTGGAGTACAGTGGCGCAATCTCTGTGCCTCCTGGTTCAAGAAATTCTCCCATCTCAGCCTCCAAGGTAACCAGGACTACAGGCGAGTGCCACCACACCCGGCTAATTTTTTGTATTTTTAGTAAAGACAGGGTTTTGCCATGTTGGCCAGGCTGGTCTGGAACTCCTGACCTCAAGTGATCCACCCACCTCAGCCTCCCAAAGTGCTGGGATTACAGGCATGAGCCACCGCGCCTAGCCGACTGTATGTATTCTTGCTTAAATAAATATTCTCTTAATCATTTAAAAAAAAAACACGACTGGATTCTTTCATGAAATGATGACTTTGTTGCTTTTACTCTTGGCTTTACTTTGTGTATTAGCAAGAGGGTCTTGAATTTAGTGGCTGCCTCCTCCGGGATACTAGCTTAGGCTCTTAGGTCTGAGACCTCTATCTCTTAGGTGCAGATGGAAGATTTGCAATAAAAGATATAAATTTTCTGCCATTATTACTCTCCACACTTGTTCATATGCTAAGTTTAAAATCTATATTTCTGCTGGACACAGTGGTTCATGCCTGTAATCCCAGCACTTTGGGAGGCTAAGGCGGGCATATCACCTGAGGTCAGGAGTTCGAGACCAGCCTGACCAATATGATGAAACCCCATCTCTACTAAAAATACAAAAATTAGCTGGATGTGGTGACACAGGCCTGTGATCTCAGCTGCTCAGGAGGCTGGGACAGGAGAATCGAGAATCACTAGAACCTGGGAAGCAGAGGTTGCAGTGAGCTGAGATCGTGCCATTGCACTCTAGCCTGGGCAACAAGAGCAAAACTCCGTTTCAAAAAAAAAAATCTGTATTTCCAGTCTGATAACTTTTTGCTTACAGGATAAACTTCAGGTTAGTGGCTTTTAGTTTATTTGTTCGGTGGAAGTACAATGTATGACAAATGCATTGAGTAACATCAGGATTCCCTGGCATGAAAAGGTGGAGGACTGACTCAGCCAGAGTTTCCCTAAAGTACCTTTCACATGGGCTTTCCAGAACCTAAATGACCATCATTTATTATGTCACTTTTACTTAGCTGACATGTAAAATGTCATCTCAATTTTACAGAAAATTCATATGAAGACTGATGTGACCTTCAAATTAATTTCTGTCTTGATAGGTCTATAGGTTGTAAAATTCCTAGATGGTATAAAGGCCAGAATGTTGAGTTTTTTAAAAAAATTCAGCAAAAAGGCATTCTATTCTTGTTGTAGCAACAATTACAAGTTTGTGACACATGACAACAAAAATACCTTGATTTAAGGATAATTTTACTTCAAACTACCAATTAAATATATAATTATGTGGACGAGGCACTGTGGCTCATGCCTGTAATCCCAGGACTTTAGCAGCCAAGTGAGGCAGAAGGATCACTTGAGGTCAGGAGTTTGAGACCAGCTTGTGCAACATGCCAAGACCCCAGCTCTACAAAAATATATTTTTTTAATTAGCCAGGCATGGTGGTGCACACCTATAGTCCCATCTACTCACGACCGAGGTAGGAGAATCGCTTGAGCCCAGGAGTTCGAGGTTACAATGAGCTATGGTGGCACCACTGCACTCCAGTCTTGGCAGCAGAGCTAGACCTGTCTCAAAAATAAATAAATAAAATAAATATATAATTATGTAATCACATATGTAAATCTTGGCCTCCTTGTACTTTCAGTGCCCCAGTTCAAATTCAAAGGGTATTTTTAGTTCCTGTTTTTCCTTTTTACCAAGCTTGATCAGTGAACGAGAAAGTCTTATCAATCATCTACTTGCTGGAAATCATAGAGCTTTTGAACCACACAGCTCATTTCAAAATTAGAAATGCCTCCACTGAGGGGCCCATGTCAAGACCTTCCAGAAGCAGTTGTCACTAGATCTTAGGTCTGACATGTGTCTTTGGGTAAAAGCAGCTAAGAAATGTTTCTGGAGATGGTATGAGTGGAGAAAGCAATAGAAGTCGTATTTCTATTCTTTAACAAGTAAATCCCAATTCATATTTGCCAGAAAGCAATATAGCTATTTCTCACTAAAAGTGTTTGTTCTAAAATGTTTGCAAAACAAAATTATTTTTAAAGTACAGCATACTTTCCCATTGACACATTCTAAAGATGCAACCTCAAGGAAAATTTTTAGGTGGCAGAAAAATATTTTCTTACTATTCATAATAATCACTGACATTTACTGAGTGCTGACTACTTGCCAGGCATTGTTCAAAGATCTTTACACAATTCTTTCATTTTATTCCTCACAATGATCCTACTAGGTATTATCTCAATTTCCCAGGTAAGAAATGTAAGACCAAAAGAGTTTAAGTAAGTAGCCCAAAGTCTTATGGTTGGGGTAAAGAAAAGATGAACTCAAGCAGTCTGACCCCAAGGCACCCCCCTTCCCCACACCACTGTGCTGATATCAACACACATCCAGGCTCACCAGGAGGAAGAGGGCATGTTCCTGGTCTGCCAAGCACTGAGATAAAAATACACTGTAAGTTGGATCATGGGGTGTGGGGTCCTCATCTCCACCCTTGATAACATCCTAAGAATTCATCTAGGATGAATTCTGTTTTTCTTGGCTTTAAACTCATTCATGGTAGATGACTGGATAATGCTAATTGCATGACATATATTCACTCATCATAAGGGGTTATGAGTTAATGTACTCCCTCCCTAGGGGTATTTACAGCATTGGTAGTTGAATATTAGTTTATGTTGATTGAAGATATTACAGTTTCACAAGTGCTACTGAGAAACAATTGTAGAAATCAGACAAGTGAAGGTTAAAAAAATCTTTTTTTGTTTTTTTTAAGAGATAGGGGTCTGTTGCCCAGGCTAGAGTGCAGTGGCACAATCATAGCTCACTGCAGCCTTGAGCTCCTGGGCTCAAGTGGTCCTCTTACTTCAGCTTCCCAAGTAGTTAGTAGTTAGGACTACAGGTGTGCACTACCATGCCTGGCTAAAAACCTGTTTTATTAAGGATAAGTTGGATTGAGGAGTAGGAGTTAACTGTGGCACAGGCAGACTCTCTAATGTTTTTCCCTAGGTCTAACACTTGGTACATCTCACTCAAGGAAGGCTTGGCTCCTCAGAGCACACACACAGAGCAAAACAGCTGCATCATCTGCATCTGCTATGTCCCTACACTGGAACAAAGTGAGAGCTAGGATTTGAGACCTGGCCCTGGAAGGAGAGCTGGGTCCTAACCCCATCATGACTGCCACCCACAAGACAGGAGGTGGGCAAAACACACCCACCCTTGCGGGGAGATCCGAAGAAGAAGGGACAGGAAGAGCAGAGTTTCCCATGAGCCTGGAGAAACTCCCCACTTCACCAGACAGCTAAATCATGACTAGTCCCTCAGGGAAAAGTGAACAGGGCTGAGAGGGGCTGAAGCTACTTTTCCCAATGCTTTCAAAATAATGAAAACTCCTATCATATGGTCCAAAGCAGGAACGCATGAGGGAGAAGGAAGGTTCCCTACAATGCAAGAAATTATGTCAAATGCTCTATGCCTACTGGTTGCTGCTTTACATACACATTGCACATAGAGTGAAAGTTCCTGAAGGGTTTATTGTTCTTCAGAATTTATTTAAGATTTGACCGGAACCTTGTAAAAAAGATATACCAGTCCCACTGGCAACAGGCAGCTGGTAATGCACCCATAACATCCTAAGAAGAGTGCTATCCAGGGGAGAAGCTGGTGACTTCCCCTGGCTGACAGGCAGCAGAAGCCTATTTGAAATAAGGAAGCATCATCTTTAAAGAGCCTTTAATTAATATTGTATCACTTCCAGCACTGTAGGAATTCAATAATGGAGCAACCCAACCAAGTACAACTGGTTGAAGATCAATCAGGTTTGGATTTTCATGTGACAAAGATTTTTTTTAAAATATAAAGCATAAGAATTTACAATCATCCCCTTCACCATATTTTAGGGAAGATTATTGTTTCAGTGGCTCAGTTCCTATGCCTTTGGAGGCCTTTGGTGTGCTGGTCAGAGAAATGGGTAGAAAAGATAAAGTACGGGGAGAAAGTAAAGAGAGGTTTACTTGATCTACATGGGAAAGAGCATAGAGCTGCCTAAGGAGGCAATGAAAACATCTAGAACTTGGCAAGGATAGCAAGAGAGAGGGAAGGAGGGAGTGTCAAGAGAGGCAACCTAGGCTGGAGATTTTGAAAGAGAGAAGAGAAATTTCAGTAGCTGCCATGAGCTGTGGGGTTTGGGGGAGACAGGAATGGAAAAGTGGATTTGTTGCAAGTTTGAATAGGCACTTCTGAATAACTCTCTTTTACTCCAAGGAAAGCTTCAATGTATTAATCATTCTTCAAGAATTTGGAATGGCATTTGTTTTTCTCTTGCATATGTTATCATGAGGTAATAGGCTTTAAGGAATAGCAAAGAAGCCCAGATTTATTTGGATATATCTATTTGAATCTTTCTAGAGTGAGTCATTCTGTGGGTACTGTGCTTGTCCACAAAGTATAAAGTGGTGATTGTAAAAGGATGTGCCTGGGAGGTGGCCAGAGTACAGGATGTGACAATGCCTCAGCAACACAGTGGTGACAAGGCTATGTTAGAAGGGAGCCCAGCAGAAGCCAGAGACCTGAGTGCAGCCACTTCTCCAGCACACTTCCCGTCACCTATCAGTGACTCCCCTGACAGAGACTCATGGTTGGTCTTCAGCACGTTGTCTTTGGGTCTTCCATTCTGCAGGATGTTTGCCAGAGAATGGCCAGCTGTGAGGTGAGGCTCCACCTGCTGGGCACAGGGTCATGGAAAGTCACTGCTCTGGAATTAAAAGTGCATCACTTCAGGATCAGCACTGGTGCTGTGTGACTCTTCACCTACTTGGCCTCAGTTTCTTCACCTGTAAAGCAGTTGTCTTGGGAAGATGGTATCAATGATCCCTTTCAGCTCTTATGCTCAATGATACCTTTCCAGATACTCATTCCTTACTGTATCTATTGCTCCCACTTTGTCTTACCCCAGGGCCCTTGCCATCTCCAACTCCTCACCCAGATGTTTATTCTACTCACATCATGGCCCTCCCAATTAGACCTAACTGGGTGTGAGCAAAAACACTGGGGCTGTGGCTAGAGTGCCAAAGCTGCCTGCTCCTGAACTGTAAGCTCTAGACTGGCTGGGGGAGAAAAGAGGGCAACTCATCAGTGACCCAGGCACTCTGGGAACCATGTTCTGCATGCCCCTTCTCCACACACACAGAACAAGACAGTAGAGCCTGTCTCTGGAGCTCAGACAGCTTGCATAGCAGGAGGAAGCAGCTTTGCTTTTCTCCAGACACTTCTTAGAGCCACTGAAACAGCAACTGGATAAATATAGGAGGATGACGCATCAACTCTGAGTGAATGTGAGTACATGAGCATGCGTGCACAGACAAGCCGGCAAGCTGCAGGCTGCCATGTGGCTCTCAACCTCCAAGAATCGACACACGGGCTCCCAGAGCCAGAAAATCTTAGCAAAACTTGGTGTCATCAAAGAATCTTGGCAGGAGGGTGATCTGAGGCCATGAGTGCAGTCATGCCCTTGGCTCCTTGGAGCATTCACGGAGGTCACCCTCTGCTCAGCCCTGGCTATATATAGTCCTGCATTCTCCAGTGTGCATACAGTCTTTCTGAATGAAACACCAGAAATCCTCCCAGGCCCTGTGAAAGCATCAACTGAGTGGCATTTGAAGGTCCTAGAAAATGAGTGGAGGAAACAGAGCAGGTGTTTTGCTCATTGTGAAAGGCAAACGCTGACTTGGAAGGTTTTGAGGTAGGGAATATGGGCCAATCTCAGCACTGCCAATTTTTAATTACTAGCACAATTAGCAGCCTGGCCTAACAACAAGCCTATTTTGTAAAACTCTGTTTAAGAACCAGCAAATTGTGGCAATAGCACTAAACAGATGAATAGCACAGTCATCATATCCCACTCTCTGAAAGCAATGATCTGCCTGCACAGTCCTGAACTTATCACAGCCTCTACCACCAGCAAATACCTGACATCCTCTTCTCAGCCCTGACTAAATTGGCATAAGGGTAAGAATCATGTCTCCATAAAGGCCATCTTCCTGTGGTTGATCAATCATATTAAGTGAACTATATTAAATCAATGCAATATACATCAACATTAGCTTCTTGGGATAAAATAAAATAGAATCTCCCTGTCCTCTTATTATCATCTCTTGTCATGACCACTATTTGAAATAATTTTGAAATATTTAATGTAAAGGCATACAACCCCTAAAGGTTGTGAAATAGCATCTCCTTGGAGATAGGATTTCTGTGAGAGACCCAGTATCCATGAGTGTCCATCCGGCCTTGATAGAACTCATATGTGGTTGAATCTGTTACTTAGATCAAACCTAAGAGACTCAGACAGGCCAAGATTATTCCTCTGGGATGTGCAAGATCCCTGAGGAACAAGAGGGGCTCATAAACAACAGTAGAGGATCTTTGTAAGGAAAGGAAAGCTGTAGACTTTTCTAGACCATAAGACTTCATTTCTAAGACTGAGTTAGAGAAGCAGAAACCATAGACTTTGATAAGCACCTCTTGAGCTTTAACTGAGCCCCTAGCTCTTGTATTCTTGGGTCAAGACAAGTGATTGCTGATTCTTCACTGAGCTAAACTTTAGGCAATCATGATGGAAGGAATCTCAGACTGCTTGAAGAAGATCTGGGTAACTCCCTACCTACAGAACCACACTGATTTTAGCAGAGTATGCTCTACCAGAAGATCAGCAGAGGACTGAGTAGTGTTAATTGCAGAGTTACTGTATTAGGCTGCTGTAATAAAATACCTTAGACTGGGTAACTATAGGCAACAGAAATGTATAAGCAACGGTTCTGGAAGCTAGGAAGTCCAAGATCAAGGCACCAGCAGATTTGATGTCTGGTGAGGGCTTGCTCTCTGCTTCACAGATGGCCCCTTCTTGCTGCATCCTTGTTTGGTGGAAAAGATGAACAACATCTCTTGGGCCTCTTGTATAAGAGCACAGACCCCATTAATCACCTTCCAAGGCCCCATCTCTTAAGTGCACCATGTTGGGGACTAGGTTTCAACATATGTATTTGGGAAGACACAGACATTCAGATCACAGCAGTCACTAAGAAGAACTTGCTCCCAAATATTGCCTCACTTCATGCCTAATTCCACCATTATAAATCTATTTACTGGAGACAAACATTGCTTCTCTTTGAGAATCATCTACAAATACTATGCAAGGGAATGTCAATCATTCCCCACCTTCTCCTGCTCAGACCTACAAGCATACTTCCTAGGGGTCCTGACCAGCTGGCTTCCAGTTAAGTTAGGCCAAAGGGAAGCCCTAGCAGGAATTAGAGGGCAGGGGAAAGAAAGAAGTGGTAGTATTCCCACCTTTCTGTCCCTCTGTTTGGGGGTGTCTCTGGCAGTGTCCACATTTCCCCTGTGGTCACACCAGGCCTCCAGTGTTGTCTGGGTGGTCCAGGCACTTTTCCTTGATACCTCTAGTTCTTGCCATTGCTAATCTTTGCCTCTACATCTCCTGTTTGCTCTTCAGCTCTCACAACCCATTTGTAGCTGATTCCCCTATTCATTTTCTTTATTGAACTACCTGACTTGGGCTGTTTTCTTGTCTCCATCCTAATTTACTCAGGGGGTACTGATATGGTTTGACTGTGTCACCACCCATATCTCATCTTGAATTGTAGCTCCCCTAATTCCCACTTGTCGTGGGACAGACCCAATGAGAGGTAATTGAATCAATGGGTCGGTCTTTCCTGTGCTGTTCTCATGATAGTGAACACGTCTCACGAGATCTGATGGTTTTATAAAGGGGAGTTCCCCTACACAAGCTCTCTTGCCTGCCACCATGAAAGACGTGACTATGCTCCTCATTCGCCTTCTGCCATCATTGTGAGGCCTCCCCAGCCATGTGGAACTGTGAGTCAGTTAAACCTTTTTCCTTTATAAACTACTCAGTCTTAGATATGTCTTTATTAGCAGCATGAGTACAGACTAATACAGTTAGCATATAGATGTATTATAAGTGAGCTTAATTATTATTTTTTCTCTGCAAGACCCTATAGTAGAAGGGAAGTTCCAGGAAGCTCAAGAAAGAAGGATTTAAAAAGGGAGAAAAGGCGAATTTTCCCCAGGTCTTCTCTACCTACGAAAGGTCCTCCTGACTCTAGTGTTGTGTGGGAAAGCCATAAAGAAGCAGCTGTCTTCCACAATGCTGATTTGTTACTCTCTGGCTTTACATCATGGAATCTCTGCCCCAGCTGAAATCTGTTTGCTGGCATCCATGATTCGTGAGCTCCCAATTGCAGACTTTTGCATACCCATCCTCCTCCCCTATGACCACCTCTCCCCTACCTTCCTCTCTGTCTATATAGGTATATGGCTCTTCCTCCTTGACAAACCAACTTAAAGCCTAAAATCTGAGCACTGTTATTGTTATACAGCCTGTCAGCAAGTTATAGGCGCAATCTGAGCTTAAATCCGCCTGCATTCTTTTGTTCATTTGTTTGTTGGTTTGTTCTTGCCAGAGAACTTGCAGTTTTGATTATAGGTGCTTTCCTATTTGGCCAATAGAATTTTAAGGTCCATACAAATATAAGACAATGCCTGCTATTTCTTTTGCTGCCTGTTCCTGCCCTTCCCTCTGTCCCTCCAGCTCCCAGCAATTATAACATCTAGAACTGCTCTAGTATGTCCAACAAATATTGACATGCTGCCTAAACAAAATTCCTCAGCTAGAAAGACTAGGCGTATACCTATTTGTCAAGACAGCATGCTTTCTGTAGGAGGAATGCCGGTCTGAAAACCTTCAGACCTATTCTATCTCTGACAGAACAACTCCAGTAGAATGCAGTCGCCAGGCACAGGGTTTGGTCAGTCATTATTTTTTCATTTCTCCCTGGGCCTTGTGTGCTTAAACTCTATCTGCAATGCGGTTGTTTTTCCTTCAGTACAAACCTCCTGAAGGGGATTCTTGCTGATGGCATCTGTGGCAGAGACGAGCTCATGCCTGAAGAGATAAATTATTTATGGTGAATGGTGCCCTAATGGATTCTGTGATCAATAATGCTTATAATAGCACAGCAGTGGACAAATCACAGAAGGGCTAGAACATGTGTCTACATCATTCTGAGAAGATGGGGTCCACCAGATAGCAAAAGGAGAAAAGGGGTACTTATGTCAACCTCAAATTGGTTCTGGATCAGGAATAAAGGGCAGCATTAGGTTTGTTCGTTGGTTGGTTTGCTTGTTTAAAGGGACAAATCAGTTTCTAGTCATGGGGAACACCGCACCAAAATGCCCCTAATATTATCCCCTTCCCAAAGACCAGCCTTCCTGCTCTAATCTAGCTAAGAGTCTCCCCAAAGTTCTGAGCTTTCCCAGCAGCTCTGCAGAGAACAGCCTGAGTTTCTCACTGTGTACTGGTATATGGGCTGCCTGCAAGTAATGAAGACATTAGTATCTGTTGCTTAGAGTGTTAATTGCTTCACTGTAGTGCTTAGCCCCAGTTCCTAGGCAACATCCAATATCGCAACAGGCCTCTTTGTGCAGATGTATAATCCTAAGTTTAAAATTTCTCAAGACTCTGCTCTCTTTTATTTTTGTGGTTTGTTTTGTTTTGTTTTTTGGCCTGCAGGAAAGTCCTACCAGGATATCTAACCAGAATTTCAAAATCAACATGTCCAGAATCAGTGGCATTATTTCTATATCTCTCCCCGACCTCCTACCTGCTACCTCACCCTCCCACTCCCTGCAAAACAAAACAAAACAACAACAACAAAACCCTGGTTTTGCTCTTGATCTACTGTCATCCTGTCACCAGTGTCCTGTAGCTATCCATGCCCAGCGCCATATGCTTCCCTTTCCAGGCTTAGCTCAACTATCACTCTCTTTCTGAAGTCTCCCCTTAAATCTGAAAAACATGGTGCTTAGGTTTCTCCCTAAGCACCACTCTTCACTTCTAGCTGATGTGATGGATAGTTGTATGTGTGTCATCTCTCAAATGACACAATGAACTCCCTTTAGGGTATGCAGCGTGTCTTAATCAACTTTGAATGTCCCAAAGAGGCTAACACAGCACAATAATAGACTTTCCATTAGAATTTATTGAATAAATGATTAAATGAGCAAATCGTATGTAGGTAACAGAGGCGGCACCGGCAATGCTTGTTTTCTTTATCATCTATATCCCTAAAGTGCACAATAGAAAATAGTGGGACGGGACTAAGCCACATCAGAGCAATTCTAAGTGAACAGCCCTCAAACTCTGTTCCACTATACTGAGCTCCATTTTCCTATACCTGGATTTGCACAGGCGTTTCCCAAAGGAAGGAAGAGTTCCCAGTATTGTTCCCATAGCTCCAGCTGAACTGAGGAACTCAGAACTTTGAACTGAGGAACTCAGAAGGACTTTCTATAGAAAGGACAGAGGAACCTGGGCTTTTCTAGGCTGATTTGGATGTGGAAAAGCTATGCCAGACATTCCCAAGGCACTAGATAGCTATAAAAGAAAGAAATAGATCAGGATCTTAGCCATGGGCACTGGAAAGTGTTGAGTGTCACCATGGTCAGGGGCTTCTCTAGTCACCCCTGGGATCCAATAGCCAAGCAAGGTTGGCAGCAGGGCCACAGGGCCTGAGGTCCTACTTTCCCACTCTCACATAGGCATCGTCTCATCTTTTTGAATTGATGGGGTTGTCTTGGTAGGCCAGAGGTAGGAGATAAAGAAAGATAAAATTATTCATAGGTAACATTCGTACATGCATCTAGCCAGTACCAGGACATGCAACAAATAGTAATTTTTTTTCTGTAGACCCTTTAGTTGGTGCCATCTAAGATGTACTGCTGGGTGTAACTCTCAAGATAAAGGCTGTCTGCATAACCCCCTAGAGAAAGCTTTTATTTTAAGCTCTAGGTAAAGGGCAATAATAAATTTGCAGCCAATTCTCTGGTCTAGGTTTCAGGACCCACATCCCATGTAGTCCCAGCATGTGTGGCACAGCCTCTCCTTGTTAGTAGGTTCCATTGTTGTTGCAGTGAGAACTTTAATTTTGTATTTTCTCACTTGGGTGCAAGTAAATTTTTCAAACATAAAATTGAGCTAATGTCATCATTGAGCATTTCATTTACTCTTTTTTTTCTTATAAAAGAAACCACCCTTGAATATATTTGGCTGTGTGATTGCACAGTCAAATAAGGATACATTTAAATATTCAACTGGGTAACTACGTCTACAGTCTACTTTTGTTACTGGCTTACAACACTATACGTGGATAGGAACACCTACCTTGATAATGTTCTTGATATTCACTTTGGTCCCTTGTGAATGACATAAGCCTTGCTTAGCTGATTTATTTCCTCTTCTAATCTCAGCAAATCACTGATTATCATTGAGAATGACATCCATTCTGAAGATACTATTCAGGATGACTTCAGGACTAGAAATAGTATCTGGCTTCTTTCTAGTACATTTTACCTAAAGTTTCATGTATGAATGGGAGAACAAAAGCCTCAGATTGTCAACTAACTCTACCAAGTCTTACAATAGTTCAGTGTTCATCCAAAAATCAAATCCGTAATTCCAGATCATTTCTTCAGTTCCTTCAACTCTTCTTTGAAGGTAAGAATCTCAAATCACTATATCCTCAATACTTTTTGGCAACAAGGCTCTCCTTCTCTGTATAATTTATCCCTGGGTCTGTAGTAGGTCTTCAACAATAAATCATTGTTGAGGGTAGGCAGAATGAAAAGACAAAGACCCCTTTGACTTTCTGTGGACAGGAGATGCAATGAGCTTATCTCACAGTTTTATAATCTGGAAAAAAAAGCTGACTCAAATCATTACGTGAGAAATCAAACGCATGTTCCTTGTGCTTTTGTCAATTAGGCTTCTTTTTAGAAATATAAATCCTGGCTGGGCGCTGGGGCTTGTGCCTGTAATCCCAGCACCTTGGGAGGCCCAGGCAGGCCAATCACTTGAGCCCAGGAGTTTGAGACCAGCCTGGGTAACATGGCGAAATCCTGTCTCTGCAAAAAATACAAAAATTAGTCCAGTGTGGTGGCACGCACCTGTGGTCCCAGCTACTTTTGGGAGGCTAAGATGGCAGGATCGCTTGAGCCTCGGAGGGCAAGGCTGCAATAAGCCGAGATTGTACCACTGTACTCTAGCCAGGGCAACAGAGCAAAAACTTGTCTCCAAAAAACAAACAAACAAACAATAATAAGAATAACAGTTTTCAAAAAGAAACATAAATCCTCAGAAAAAGTGATTGTGTAATTCCATGGCGGGGAAACAGTGTGTGGAAAATGTAAACTTTGAGTATGTGCACGTTCAACCATGCCTCCATCTGTAACTTCACAGCTGAGACCCAGACTCTCATTTGATTTTCTAAGCCAGGCAAGATTGATCAAGAATCCTACCAGAAGAAAGTTTTCAGAATCCTGACCTCACTCCAGCAGAAACGTTGTTGGTGACAATGTTCTGGAAGACACCTCAGCATGAATCTCTGGAGCCAGCATCTGGTATCACTGCCATCTCTGGGGTGAATACTGCAATTAAGAGCCTACCCCTCTATGGTGAATAAAAGGGTTGTGAAATTTTATGTAGCAGTGAAGAGTGTCTTGGAATTAATATTTGTACAGCTTATGAATATAAGTGTCAGAGGGAAGAGACTTTCACATTTCATATACCCAATTCCCCCTAACTCCACAGAGATCAATTGAAGACAGATCATGTTTTGTTGCTGAAAGACCCTGGAATGGAAAATCTAACACCCTACTGGTTTAGAACTTACCAGAAGTAAAACTGAAAGCACAACAGAGTTCCTTCACTTGTACATTCCGCCTCAGATACTCATCCTGCCGTCCTAGGACTTCAACCATACCTCCATCTGAAATCCTAGGTTAGCTTTCCATCACTCTCCATCCACCACTCCCATTCTTGGGTGACCACTGCCTTTCTCCCGGGGCCATGCGCTGACGACCTTCGCTCCTTTGTTGTAAGCTTGGCTCACTGAGGCAAAGGTCCCTTCTTTGGGCTCCCATTTTCTGAGGCATGTTATGTAAGAAGATGGCTGCCTAAACCAACCAGTTCCTCACACTTGATCCATGGATATCAATGTCACTGCCATTGAGGAGGTGCCAGCCCTCTGTCCTGAGACTCATTGCAGAAGAAGGCTGCCTTGCATATACACATGTTGTACTTGAAGGCAGGAAATAATATTTCATCTGAAACCACCAGGTTCATCCATTTCCTTAAAACCACTTAGACATTAAAGAGCAGATGCAGAATTCCCACCAGCACTGTTGCCATTTTCTGTCTCAGAAGGATTCCCTTTCAGTCAACAAAGTGAGTGCTTTCCTGGGCCTCGGCTTGGCTTGAACAATACAAGAGAGACCAAAACACTTTCCTGGCACAGACAGCCTCCATTCGCATGCTTGGAGGGTTTTAGTTCCTTCTTCACCCCAGATGCCCAGCAGAGACACCCGGCTTTCTCTCCAGTGCTGTTCTGAGAATCTGCCAACTTACAGTGATGAAGCTGGCATTCTTTAGTGGTGATGACTCACGTGCTGTCATCAGCACAGGCCGGGCACTGGGAAGTACCTGGGGGAGAAGCCCGGCTGTGACTGCTATTGCCTCAGCTTTCCTAAGAACCCTGTAAGGTTGCCCGTGAGTGTGCAGATGCAGGCTCTAGCCCTGCTGATCCATCCTCCTGAGGAGGGCAGACTGAGATCAGGAAGGGGAGTGAGGAAGTGAGGGAGGCCAGAAGGAAGCGCCATGTCTCCCTGACACTCCAGCAATCTTTATGATATGAAATGGTTCTGGTTCTTCGCTAGCAAAGCTTTATTCACTGGGAGCCTTATGCAGCTAGAGAATTTTGCTCACAAATAAAGCAGAGATGATGCCATGTGCTCATCAAACCTGCGGACTTTGTCTCCGAGACCCACAGCCAGTGAGATTTCCCAGCTCCCTTCAATTAGATGAGCCATATGACTGAGTTCTGGCCACTGAAAATGAGAAGGAAAAATGTGTATTACCTCAAAGCTGGGCGTATAAGACTGTGATGTGATTTTGCACACTCTTTCAACCCCATGAGTGGACTTAGTGTTCATACCCAGGGTGAACCTGGCAGCCATGCTTTAAAGGCAGAGGGTGGGCCACAGGTGACTGTGGGGAACAAAGGACTGTGAAGTGGGTGGGAAATAAGCATGGTTGTGCTAAGGCACTGAGACGCTGGGCTATGATAGCAGCAGCCAGCCCTGCCCACCCTCACTACTACAAGCATTGCCTTCCACATTAGTCCCCAAATTGTGTGACTACTGCTCTAAATTTTTAATATTAGAAATAAAGACTCATAAATAATAAAAAGGCAAATGACATTACAATTCTAATGGAGGAGGGGTGTACAAATGCTTTAGTTGTCTTAGAATTTGTTTATATCCAGTACTGCTCAAAGTAAGTAAATTCCATGGGAAAGCTTTGATATCTCCAGTTAAATCACAGATTTGAGCTATAGTAACATTTGTTGATATAGACTCTGACTAGTGTTCTATTTAGCTTCTAACTTTAAGAAATTCCCACTGGCAGCTGAACAGTCCCAATTCTTTAAAAGAAAAAATTTGAAAAAAGAAAAGAATGGTAAACTGTGAGGGTAATTCTGAACTGATTTTTCTTTCCTTATGAATTCATGTGACTTCTGAGTTGGCATTTAGCACTACATTTCTGTGTATGTTTCTCACAGGCTGGGCCTATGCTTTACCACACTTTACATCCCTCATAATGGCTAGTACAGTGTTCTTCAGTTTGCTGGATTTTAAAAAATCAATTGCTTGATTATTATGTATTGCATGCCTACGTTAAAATTTCTCATGTAACCCATAAATATACGCACCTACTATGTACCCACAAAAAATCAAAAATTTTAAAAAAGCTGTACATGGTGGCTCATGCCTGTAATCCCAGAGCTTTGGGAGGCTGAGGTGAGAGGATTGCCCAAGGCTAGGAGTTTGAGACCAGCCTGGGCAACATAGTGAGATCCTGTCTCCACAAAAAATAGAAAAAATTAGCCAGGCATTTCAGTGTGCGCCTGTGGTCTCAGCTACTCAGGAGGCTGAAGTGGGAGGATCGCTTGAGCCCAGGAGGACGAGGCTGCAGTGAACTATGATTGTGCCACTGCATTCCAGCCTGGGTGACAGAGTAAAGCCCTGTCTCAGAAAATAATAATAATGAATTAATTTATTAATTAAAATTTTAAGAAATCAGTTCTTGTCCACCTTTTATCTTCCATCCCTTGGGTCATCCCTCTATTCAGTCACTTCACATTTTTGGCTTCAAGAAAAGATAACACAGCAAAAAATTAGAGAAAAGAGGAGTCACTGATTGGCCACAGGAAGGAAGGAAGGGAGCTGGAGGAAAGAACTCAGAGGCTGGTGGGTCCCCAAGAAACATTCCAGAGCCTCCTTTCAGGAGCTTAGCCTGGCACAGGCATGGGGAGAAATGACAGATGTCCTCCTTACCCACCTTGGTTGGTTCTGCCTGCAGAAGGAAAGAACTTGCATTCAGGTTCCCAGCTGGAGCCCAGGAAGGCAACATGATCCCCAGAATAATGGTGTGCTTGTGTGCCCACTTAGTGTGAGGCACTGGTAAGATCACACGAGTGGCAAAGAAATAAGGAAGGCTTTTGGACAGTCTCTTGGAGGTTTCTGAGGCCCAGAATTGTGTGACAGAAACAGATAACACCTTTGTGCCCAGGAGAGTCCCGGAAGTAGCTGAGAGAGAGAGCTGGATGCAAAGAGCCCATGGTCGGGAACCAGGGATGACTCAGCAGCCACCTGGTGAACCAATAACTAAAGACCAGATGGCAAGGTGGACACCTCCGGGGAGGCCAGCATGGATGGCGAACGATCCCGAGGACCAGATGTCCCCTTCCCAATACCTGGCACTGCCTAAGCCTCCAAATGTAAATACAACCCCAAGGAAAGGGGCTGGGGGAGGGTGGGGAGATAAGCCAAATTTATTTAGATTGAATTTCTACAACCCCAGAGGAATGGAGGCTTAAAAAGAAAGAAAGGGAAACAAAGAATTATGTTTCAGACACATCTGACTATGTGGAATGAAATTGATACCTGTGACATGTGATCCAAGAAACGGGGGTTTCTATTAACCTTAAAGAAAAGGCAAGAAGGAATTTAACGAGTCTTGTAATTTCAGGAACAATGGAGAGCCTCCCTCCCTCCACTGTCTCCTGCACCTCTGTGATGGTGTTTGAATTTCCACCATCACATTGCTTTTTTCCTTTGATTTTAAATTTTCCTCTGATCATACACATACTATTGAGGAATGTTCGCCTTATTAGTCACTTATTCCTTGATATATTAATAAATCAGTTTATCCTATGCTTTTTGACAGCAGGGTGCAAGCAAGAAATGTTTTTCCTACACAAGGGAAGGAGGGAGAAAGAGGATGGAGAGGAAAGAAGGGTGTGGGAGGGCAGGAGAGAATGAATGAATCAAAGGACCAAATACCATGCAAAAAATGAAGAGAGTGGTAGCTCTGAACACAAACTTTGTCTACCTTATAATTTTGAGTAGGAGTAGCCAGAGATAAGGATAGAGCCAACTCTGTGTTATGAAAAACTACCTACTTCTCCTCGAGGTGGCCGCCCTTCCTGGGGAGGTGCAGTGCTTTGTATGACTCATCTCTAAGTGCTGCGTGGGCTCCGGCAGCAGATACTGACAACAGTGCCCCCCCACAGTCACCAGAATGCTCTCCCCTCCGGCATGTTCCCTCCGCGCCTCTCCAAGAACCTTGCAAATAGCAACGAATTCATGAAGCCCAACAGTGCACCTGCCAGGCAGGTGCCAATTCAATCAATTAAGCACCAATAAACATTATTTCATGGGAGAAATGGTGCTGCTAACTTAGGGCAGAAAATATGATTCAGAGAAGTCCCAGGGCTTGTGAAATTAGGGCTTTCTGTTGAGGAGTTAAATCAGCCTTTTGTGCGATGAGGCTGCAGCAGGGACAGAGCATATAAAGCAGGTGCTCGCTGTGACATGAATCTGAAAAGTTAAGCCAGGAGAGAAATAGGTAAATAAAAGTGAATGTAAGACCTAAATCCCACAGCAAGGGCAGTGACAGGAGGAGAGTCACTCAGCAGCCACAGAAAGATACTGTTAAGATGGAAGAAAACAACGCCCAGTCTTTTGTGTTCAGGGAAAGTGAATTATTAGTTTTTTTTTTTCTTGTCGTGACCTTGTGATATTGAGTAGCCTCTCTTCAGACAATCAGTGTTGACATCAGCTACATGCTCAGATCAATAGACATTTCAGGGGATGGCGAGAAACTGTGTTCTCAGAGGCAAGGCAGGAAGCCTGCGTACCTCGTTCACCCACCATGTCACCCGGTTTACCAGGAGATTAGGATGTGGAAATGGGTCAGTGTCCTTCAATGGCATCAGCGAGAGAGGCTTTTCCACTGCACTTTTCAAGGATGAGTCAGTCTGTGGGTTATTTTCCACTAACCCAGGCACGTGGCCATTCGTTAAATCTGGAAATAAATCATGCACGGCGCCCCTGGGGAACTGTATTTGTTTTGCATGGTTCTTATTCAGCACATCCAGCTAGAAAAGACAGCCGCTCCACCCTTACCAGTTCTGAAAACATAAACTGTGCCTTATTTTCAGGCTTTCTGCCTTCAGAGATTTTGCCCATTGCTGGTTTGGAGTTTCCTAACAGCATCTCTCACTAAGAACATGCTTATTAAATCCATTTTGGATTTGATCTTTGTGAATATTAATGCCAGTGGGGGCTGTGAAGACCCCTCTGTGAAGCGACTGTCACAACCAGATAATGATTCACACCTAGGCATGTGGATCGACCCTGCGACAATGTGCCTGGAGCAGTGAGTCTGAAATCTTCATTCTCATAAGAATCATCCAGGGAACTGTTAAAAACGCAGATTCCTGGGCCTGGTTCCCACAGATTCTGAGTAAATAGGTCTGTGGCAGGGACCCAGGCACCTGCAGTTTTATAATCCAGGTGATTTTCTTTCTTTTTTTTTTGAGACGGATTCTTGCTCTGTTGCCCAGGCTGGAGTGCAGTGGCGTGATCTCGGCTCACTGCAAGCTCTGCCTCCCGGGTTCACGCCATTCTCCTGCCTCAGCCTCCCGAGTAGCTGGGACTACAGGCGCCCGCCACCGCACCCGGCTAATTTTTTTTGTATTTTTAGTAGAGATGGGGTTTCTTCGTGGTCTCGATCTCGTGATCCGCCCGCCTCGGTCTCCCAAAGTGCTGGGATTACAGGCATGAGCCACTGCGCCCGGCGCTCCAGGTGATTTTCATGCAGGTGGTCTTGTGATGCTACTTAAGAAATGTAGGTGGTCTTGTGGCACTACTTAAGAAACAGTCCTGAGCCGGAGCCCAGACAGCAGGCGGGGCCACGCCGTCTCACCTGTCTCCTTGCTGTTCTTTCTGTCTCTCAGCCCTTGCCCCCAGGAGCTATCCTGCCTGGATTTATTCTGTTACTCCGTTGTCAGATCCCACTTGGCCAGCCTAACTCTAACAATTGGCTTCTAGAAAGCATGCCCCTGTGTGCCTCCAACCTCCACGTGGCCAAGTACGGCAGAGGTCACATTCACGTGGAGTGGTGGGGTGTGCTGATGGCCTTCTGAGATTTTTTTTAACCCATGGTCCAGGCAACCATGGTTCCTTTTCTGTTATTTTACCTCTTACCTATAGACTAAAGATATCAGATGTAAGCTCCTACAAACTGCCACCAAGTGTAAACCTGAAGGGGAGGGATCCCCATCATTATATCATAAGCATTTTCTTCAAGAAGGAAGGAAATATACTACTAAAATCTCCCAGTTATCTGCACTAATGAAGAAAACCATGACACAGATAATACAATTATTTTTTACTTTGAAATTAATTGCATGGTTACTTGACAGAAGATATGCTTCCTAACTGTGCTTTATTTAACTAATGTGTGGCTATTTCCTAAGCTGTATACCAGCTGATTGCTGGCATGGGGTTTAATTTCAAATTTATTATGATAACTACACTTATGCACAATGTGTAAAACCTCAAATCACAGGGTCCAGGCATTTGGACACAGAAAACCTTGGAGAAGAAATAGTTATGAGAGCCAGGGCATGGACCAGTGCTACTTTTAGCTGTTTCCAGGTCAGCAGAAAGGAAAGCAAATGTGATGTCATCACCAGGTCTGTACCTCTCCATGACAGTGTCATCAACATTTCAGCTCATGGTGGATTGCGTGGCATGGTTTATGTGGTCCTTTCTAACCTTGAAATCCCATGAACCTAGAACTTGAAACATAGTGGCCAGATGTAGGCCTAGAGAGGAGCATAATCCTTAATGGTCTCCACTAGCCCAAGAAACAGAGCACGGGTCACTAAAATTTTCTGCTGTCAATATTTGGACTCATTTCCTCAAAGTCTTTGAATAGGAGAATTTAGTCGGTTGGTCAGCTGGGTACAATTGTTTGTACCCACAAAAACTCTCTAGGGCCCATTTTTTCCTGACAATGAATTAGGTATTTAGATAGAGAATTGCATTCGTGCATGTAGGGGACTTTCATGCTTAGGCACACCCTGAAGCAATAATGTCTTAAATCAGGAATCACTTAATTTCCACAGTGGCATCCGGTACTTCCATGGGAAGTAAGCTGAGAATTATTATGCAGGTTACTGCCCCCTCCTCAATATCTTTCCTTGGTAGTGACACTACCTTATTCTGCTTCCACACATTCCTGTCCATCATTGGAGAGACTCACTGGAAGTTGGAGGGAAATGGCATTCCAAGTGAGTGACCTGGGCTGACATACCTGGGATGTCCCTGAGGCTGCCACTCTCAGCATGCCTCGGTGCTTTGGATGCCACGATAGTTACCACACCTGCCAATGTTGGGTTTAGGCCCTGGTTACAAGTGTCTCTGTATTTTGTTTTTTAATGTGTTTTAGACCCAAAGGCCCTTCTTTAACTTCTTTCCATCTTAGCAAAGGACTAAAAAGTTATGGCTGAATGGGGAAAGCTAAGTTAAAAGTTGGCTTCTGGGAACCCTCACCCTAAGCTTTTGCTGCCTGGACAACTTCCCTTTCCTTTCTGAAGAGCCCCCAGTCGCTGGCTCTGCTTTACTCTCCCCTTGATGGCTGCCTCCATGAATCCTATACGTGGGGTTGTTCCATCACCATAGTGGCCATGGAAGTGGATCACTCAGATCTCCTTTTAAGGGGATCTGCTGGGAGGCACATGGCTGATTGACAGCCCTCAGCTGCTGCACCTTTGGATACACTGTGGGGTTCTCTGGAGAGCTTCCAGCCAATGACAGGGAATGGTAGGTGTACTGGACCCATCCATTCCTGCCTGGCGTGGAATTCTCAGCAACTATGGCTTTGGGTCTTCCCATTGGCCTGGCCAAGACTTACCTAAAACTGCACTGTGGTCCATTGCAATCCTTCCTTTCTTCCTATCCAATTCTTCTTTCCCTCTCTTCTTTAGTAGGTGTCAGACCGGCACTTCCGTCTCAAGACTCTCTGACAACTCCTGCTCCTCTCTTATTCTTTTAGTTTACCTCAACAAATAGCTTACACCTCCAATCCTGTCTTGGCGTGCTCTGCTCGGTAGATACAAGACACACCAGGAGTGATGTGAGGAAACAGGCAGTAAAGATAAGCCTTTGCCACTGGGTTACTCAGGCCCTCCCTGACAAGGAGGAGCCCATCTTGAGTGGTATGTGGAGTATGGTTATTCCCTGGCACCTAGTGGCAGCCCAGTTGTTTAAGATTTCATGTGAGAAAACATTCTGTTGGGGGAGAATGGCTTTGCATGTGCAAAGATTCAGACGTCTGAAAGATATAGGGGGAACACATGAGCTACACATACAGTGGAGTTTGCTGGCTGCTACTAAGTGGTACAAGTCTCCTACAGGGGAATCGTGAGAAACCAAGAGCAGTTGACATACAGATAAAAGCTAAGAGTGGGAGCCAGAGGGCCTTGCTGGTAGTTTATAGGAAGCCTCTTCTCTCCTGCACTGGAAGAGCAGACACAGCTAAGCTGCCAACTCAGAATCTGATAGTTAAAGTTTCAAAGCCCCAGTGATGCTTAAACCAACTCAGATCTCCTATGAAATCAGGGTCCTAGTTGGGGAAACATGAGACCCTAAAAACTGGGATGGGTACATCTGGGTGGATGGTCCCAAGGGCTTTGTTGCTTTAGATTCCTCTGAAGCCTCAGAGCTTTCAGAGGTGGCTCCCCCAGAATAAGAACTAGAATTTTTCCAATTCAGAAAGATACAGCAACGTCCCCTCCTCGGCAAGGTAACAGGTGCTCCCCTCAGGAATTGTCCCATCTCTTATTCTGGCTTCCAGGCCAATAACTAAGATGAAATTTCAGCATACTCCAGTCAGGAATAGGTTGGGTTTCATAAGGAAAAAGGAGATTATATCCCAATAGAGCTGTGAGAATTAGCTAGCATTAAGCCATCAAGAACAGAAAGAGTACCAGTCAGGCGCAGTGGCTCATGCCTGTAATCCCAGCACTCTGGGAGTCCAAGGTGGGTGGATCACTTGATGTCAGGAGTTCCAGACCAGCCTGGCTAACATGACAAAACCCTGTCTCTACTAAATATACAAAAATTAGCTGGGCATGGTGGCATGCGCCTGTAGCCCCAGCTACTTGGGAAGGTGAGGCATGAGAATCACTTGAATCCAGGAGGCAAAGTTTGCAGTGAGCCAAGATTGTGCCACTGCACTCCCGCCTGGGTGACAGAGCAAGAACCTGTCTCAAAAGAAAAAAAAAAAAACAGAAGAGTACCCCTGGAAGCAGATTTTGAGCATGCGTGATCAAGGTGGTTGAACATAAGATGGGGGGCAACAGAGATGGTCAGTCAATGAGGATGCTGCCATAATCAGAAGAAGGCAGGAACAGAGGAGCAGGAGGCAGAGGGTGGTCGTTCCAATAAACAGTCATCATCATTCACCTATTTCCCAGGTCTGAGAAGATTTTCAGACCTGGGCCCCATTTACCTAAGAGGTGGCAGGATCCATAGGTAGAATGACACTATAAAACCATGGCAAGCATAAACTATAATGAGTTCTCTAGTCCTTTCCTAAATAAACTACATACACTGGGGAAAGGAAATTCATCAGATATTTTGAGGATGATCAGACACAAGCTCTGAGCTGGCATTGATACCTGGAGACCTGCCGTATTATCACATCCCCCCCCAATAGAGCTGAGAAATCAGATGGATCCTGAAGAATGACCGTTGCCTACTGCAGGCTTACCCAAGCAGTAATCCTGATCAAAGCTGCAGTGCCTGATGTGATTTTATTCCCAGAACATATTAATAAGCCTCAGGTACATGGTACACGGTCATTGATTTGGTGACCAAGAAATGATATTGATTATAATTCGTTTTTGTTCTGGTGCTTTTCAAACTCACTCACCCTCTGCCATAATACAGTCCCAGGAGACCTGGACCTTCTGGACATCCTGCAGAATGGTATATGGATCCATTACAATGATGACATCATGCTGACTGGGCAAGATGACAAGAGGTTGCTATACACCAGAGGGCTTGGGAAGACACATGCCCTGCAGAAGGTAAGGTATATGAAGAGTCAGGCGGCTGCCACCACGTGAAGTGTTTAGGACTCCAGGATATAATCTCTAAAGTAAAAGACAAATGGCTTGCAGCCCCTATCACAAAGAAAGGAAGCACAGCACCTGATAGGCCTCCCGGCTTCTTTTGGAGATAGCACATTTCATACCTACCAATACTACACTTAAGAATATTGGGTGACTCAGAAGACTACCAGCTTTCAGACAGCCCAGGAGCAAGAATGGGCTCTGCAGCAGATCCAGGCTTGCCCTGCCACTCAGGCCATAAGGTCCAGCAAGCCCTGTTGTGTTGGGAGAGCCAATATTAGAAAAAAGATATAGTGTGGCGTTTATGGCAAGTCCCCAGTGAGAAAACAATAATGCAGGCTTCTGGGGTTCTGGAACAAGGTTATGCCATCTATAGCAAAATTATTATATGCTTTTTGAGAAAGCCCCCACATGTTCCTGAGCACAGAATGCTTAGAATGGAATGCTGGACCATGGAACATCAAGTGACAATGCATACAGACTGTCCACTGTGATCTGGGGTTTGTTCATTCGTTTGTTTGTTTATTTGTTTGTTTGTTTGTTTTTGAGACAGAGTCTCACTCACTGTTTCCCAGGCTGAAGTGCAGCAGCACGATCTCAGCTCACTGCAACCTTCGCCTCCCGGGTTCAAGTGATTCTCCCGCCTCAGCCTCCCAAGTAGCTAAGACTACAAGCACACACCACCATGCCTGGCTAATTTTTGTATTTTTAGTAGAGATGGGGTTTCACCATGTTGGCCAGGTTGGTGTCGAACGCCTGGCCTCAGGTGATCTGCCCACCTCGGCTTCCCCAAGTGCTGGGAATACAGGCATGAGCCACTGTGCCCTACTCAATCCAGGTTCTTTTAAAACTGCCATTTCATGAGGTCACATAGGCTCGGCAGTAGTCTATTGTAAGATGGAAATGAGTGGAACCAAAGGCATGGGGGAAGTTGTATGAACAGGGAGCCCACCCCCCACAATTCCATCCACTATCCCCAGCTCTTACCTCTTGTCAAGGAGTGTCCCAAGTGACCAGCTGAAGAAAGAAAGAGGAGAAAGCCCAAGGTTGGTTTATGATCTGTGAAGGGTCTGAGATTTTACCCTGCCTGTAAGCTAACAAGTTATCCTGACACTGTTGTATGGCTGCTGGCAGAAAATTTAAGGTCAGAGACAAAGAACTTTATTACTCAGCACAATTGCAGCAGCCAGAGTATCAGCATTTTCTTACACCAGTTCCCTGGGCTCTCTTTCCTATACAGCAATGCAAAAACATGCTAGGTGACACCTGCACATGCAGTGGGCTACATTACAGAAGAAACTCAGTTTGGGGAACCCAAACCTTCTATAATGGGCAGTAAGCATGCCTGCTCTTTGCTCTGGAGGGAGACACTAACTCTAACTTTCAAGGTCGTTTACGACACAAGCCTCCTGAAGAAGAGGGGCTGGAACGGAGGCAGTGAGTGCCTCTGCTTGAAAACATGCAGAAATAATAGACTCGTGGCTTGATATGAGGTGCAAGCCAAAAATGAATGGCAGCCATATTACAGCCATATTCAGGGAGTTGCCTTGAAAGACAGTAGAGAAGGGAAACTTCTCAATGGGTAGAGCAGTGAGCAGTGCACCTGACCATTCACTCTGTGACCTGAGCTGAGAATACAGTGGTCCCCTTTATCCGTGGGGGATGCGTTCCAAGACCTCCGGAGATGCCTGAAACGGCAGATAGTACCAAATGTATACATATATATATACACACACACATATATATGATACAGTTGAATTTATAAATTATGCATAGTAAGAGATTGACAATTATTACCAATAATAAAATAGAGCAACTATCACAATATACTGTAATAAAAGTTATATAAACATGGTCTCTCTCTCAAAATATCTTATTGCACAGTACTGCAGGTCACTGAAACCATGGAAAGCAAAACCACAGATAAGGGGGACGACTGTTTATAGACTCCTGGGCTGGCCAGAAGCGTGGGAGTAAAAACACTGAAAGATTGGTGAGGAGTCCTGGGGTAGAGGCATGTCAGTGGACATATAGCATTGAGCATTAAGTGTCAAGATTGCTGCACCACACTTTAATATCCACTAAAAGTAATGGGTGTTACTTTTAATCCTCACAGAAGAGGTACTGAACAACCAAGTAGACAAAATGATGCAGCCAGCTGCTGTTAGCCAGTGTCTTTGTTATCAGCTTTCTCTGAGCTGGCAGGATAAACACATGAATGGAATCGCCACAGGGACAGAGATGGAGGCTGTGTATGGACCCAAAACTGCTGGCTTCCACTTGAAAAGGCTGATCTGGATACTGCTGCCTTTGAATGCACAACCTGTTAGCACTAGTTGGAACTAGTGCCTCTGATATGGCACTAGTTGGAACTAGTGCCTCTGATATGGCACTAGTTCTTAAGGAGCCCAATGGACCATTTAGTGACAAGTCACTTACACTAGGTCCCTGCCATCCTGCAACAGTCAGCAATTCACAGGTATGGGTACCAATCTCAAAACGAATTTGCCCTGTCTGCCCACAGAGCCTCAGCCAGCACCACTCTCCAAGGGTTTACAGTATCTCTGATCCACAGTCTCAACATCTCAAGTAATACAGTATCCAACAGGAGACCCACTTCACAGTGAAGGAAATGAGGGGGTGGAGCCATGGGACACACTCTATCACCTGTCACACCATCCAAAAGCAGCCAGCCTTGAAATCCTGAAAACTCACTTGAAAAGGGCAGCTGATATGCTGGCTCAGAGGAGATGGGACATCATTCTCTGGGACGCAGTGTGTGCATTAAGTCAGAGGCCCCTTTGTGGTGTTGTGTCCCAGTGGGAAAAGTACATGGGTCCAGGAATCAATGAATGGAAGCAGGAGTGACCCTCCTTAATATCACTCTCTATGACTACTGGTTCAGTTGGTACTTCCTGCCACACAACTCTACCCTCTGCAATGTTAGAGTCCTGGTCCCCAAAGGAGTACACTTTTGCAAGGGGACATAGCAAGACACATTTGTGTCTGCTAGCATCTGTGTTAATGGTCTGTGTGCGAAGTCATGTATGTTGTGTAGTAGTGAGTGTGTGTGTCGTGTGTGGACGTGGAGGAGATCTCTGCATGTGTGTGCACCGTGTGTGTTGTGTGATCAGGTGTGTAGTATGTGGCATGTGTATGTATGTGATGTATGTGTGATATGCGTATGTGGTGGAGCTGTGTATGTATGTGGTATGGGGGTGTGTTTTGTATGAGGGGTATATAGACATTTATGATATATGTGGGTAGTATGTGGGTATTTACATGTACTGTGTGAACATGTGTGGTATGTGTAGGGGGTATGTGCATGAGGGTGATGTGTATGGTGTGTATACATGTGTGTAACTTGTATATGTGTGTGTAGGGTGTGGGGGCACATGTATGTATATGTGGTATATATACATGTGTGCTGCGTGGTGTTTTGTGTGTATATACTTGGTGTTATGTATGTATGTATGTGTATGATGTGTGTGTATGTGATATGTGATATGTGAGTGGTATGGGTGGTACATGTGTATATATGTTTGTGGTATGGATATGTGTGTGTGCATAGGAGGATTTCTGTATGTGTGTAGTGTGTGTGGTGTGTACTTATGTGTGTGATGTGTACGTGTGTGATGTGTACCTGTGTGTGTTTTGTGTGGGATATTTGCATGGTGTTTGCATGTGTATACAAGTGTGCACTGTAAGTGCAGTATATATATATTCGTGTGATATGTAATATTTATGTATGTATATATGTGTGATCTGTAGGAGGTATGTATTTATATGATGTGTTTGCCTACATGTACACAGTATGTATAGAATTGTGGGTGTGACACATGCATGTACATGGGGTGTGCATGTGTGATGTGCAGTGTAGGTCATTTGTATGCATGTGTAGTATATCTATGTGGTATCTATACATAAAAGTGTGTTCTGTGTGTGGTGCATGAGTACAGCATGGGGTTGATATGTGCCTATGTGTGTGATAAATATAGATATGTATATATGTGTTGTATGTGGCATATGTGTGTGGTATGTGTATAAAGTGTGGGGTGTATGTACATGTGTGGTGCATGCAGTATGTGTTCATGTGGTAGGTGTGCACTCTGTGTGGTATGCATGCGCACACACGTGGTGCATGTAGTATGTGCACATATGTTGTATGCAGTGTGTGATATGTGTGCATGCATATGTCTGTGGTCTGTGTGTGGTAGTTATGTGCATAGTGTGTGTCTGTGTGGTATATGTATAGATATGTATGTTTACATGCATGGTACATATAATGTATGCACATGAGTGTGGTGTGCGGTGTACATATGGTGTGGCCTGTGTGTGATATGCATGTGTGTCCATGTGTTTGGTGTCTGTATGTGTACATATGTGTGACATGTGGTATATGTACATGCATACTCTGTGCGGCGTGTGCACATGCATGTGTGTAGTGTGTGTACATATGTGTGGTGTATGGTAGATGTATGTGCATGGTCTATGTGGCATGTGCACATTATGTGTGTTTAGTATGTGTGTAAACATGTGTGGTGTGTGGTATCTATGTGTGCATGATCTGTGTGGCATGTGCACATGATGTGTGTGTGTAACATGTGTGTACCTGGTATATGTATGTGCATGGTCTGTGTGGCATGTACGCATGATGTGTGTGTGTAGCATGTGTGTACGTATGTGTGATCTGTGGTATCTATATGTGCATGGTCTGTATGGCAGGTGCATATGATGTGTGTGTAGCGTGTGTGTACACGTGTGGTATATGGTATACGTATGTGCATGGTCTGTGTGGTGGGTGCACATGATGTGTGTATGTAGTATGTGTTCCTGGTGTGTGTGTGGTCTTCCAGCTGGGTAGTCAGGGAGCCCTCTGGGGGAACAGCTAGTATCTCTTCTTTCTCTCACTTCCCTCCCAAAGTACCTCTGTACCCAGCAAGATCTTGAGAGCATTGGCTGATGAGAGTCCATTTCCCAAGTAGCTTAGAGGCTGCGTGACTCTCACAGTCGTCCTTGACAGCGGCTCCAGCGCCCCGCCTCCCGCACACACCACACCGCCCAGTATTGGGCCAGAAGCTAAGCAACCGTGATATTGGCAGTCATGCTCGTGTGCTCAAGCCACCCATGTGCACGTGAGGAACGGCGCGGGCGCACGGCTGCACATGCCGCCCAGTCTGGGCTCTAAACAGCATTGCATTCTAAATGAGCAGGCTGGCTCATTAGAGGGAAAAGCAGTCTCTAATTCCGTGTTACATCGCCTTTTGGCTCTGCTTTGTCTTTGCAGACACCAGATCTCATCTGTTGGAAGCTGCATATGGCTCGTTAAAAGGACAGAGTCTGGGAGGGGCAACAGTGGGGCTCGCAGGCCAGATGCCACCACCCTATCCCTCCCTCTGTTTTTTGTGTTTTGTGGTTTTTTTTTTTCAGCCTTTAACATTTTTCCCTTTCTTGGCTTAGCCTTCTTTCACCTACCCAGTAAAAACGGTGGGCTGGTAATAACTACCATTTATCAAGTACCTACTCTCTGCCAGCCACAATTGTATGTGATCTGTGATCCTCACAACAAGCCAGCAAGGTAAGCATTCTTTTTTTTTTTTTTTTTTTTTTTTTGAGACGGAGTCTTGCTCTGTCACCCAGGCTGGAGTGCAGTGGCTCAATCTCAGCTCACTGCAACCTCCACCTCCCAGGTTCAAGCAATTCTCCTGCCTCAGCCCCCGAGCACCTGGAATTACAGGCATCCACCACCACACCCGGCTAATTTTTGTATTTTTAGTAGAGATGGGATTTCGCCTTGTTGGCCAGGCTGGTCTCAAACTTCTGACCTCAGGTGATCTACCTGCCTCAGCCACTCAAAGTGCTGGGATTACAGGTGAGAGCCACAGCACCCAGCCCAGCAATGTAAGCATTCTAACACCATGGTGCAGATAAGGAAACTGAGTCTGGGAGATTGGAGGATATGCCTTCATAGAGATGCATGGATGGAAACCAGGTCTGTTGGGCTCTTCCCTCTGTGTCACTTAAACACAGGGCCACTATACTAACTGCTTAGCAATGTCTTGGTTCATTGAAAAGGGGAAGAGATTTCTAACCTACGTAGCCTGTATTATAAGAGAAATACTGCTTTCTCACTTAAATATCTCCTGAAATTGTGAAAAGCCCTATTTCTGTACTACTTCTCTTGGCATCTCTATAATCCAAAGGACAAAAGTTACAATCTAGAGATGCTTACAAAATGCCCTAGCTTTTTACCACCCCATCCTAGAATACAGTGAGCAAAAGCTCCTGTCCTGTCAGCTCTGTCATTGGTCTTTGTCTTTGAGGTACTGGCCCCTTGGCCATTGCTGGTTTTCTATAGCAGTAAACCATACCCTACATCAAATAAGTACACTCTCTTCCATTTATTTTAGTTCAGTCATCTGGTATTTTCAAAGACCTGTTTGTGACAAAGATGTGCTCTACCACAATTTTCCTCCTATCATCTAAATTATCTCTTCTCTCTTTTGGCTCCTTAAGAAAAATTTGCTCCTGATTACAAGGATATGTCGATTTCAGGGAGGCAGAGGAAGAAATACAACATGATGTCTATTGAACACAACTTTGGAGTAAGACCTTGGGACCCAACTCCTGTTTGCTTCATATACAAGCTTTGAGACGTGATGAGTTTGCCTCAATTCTCTAAGCCTCAGTTTCCTCATCTGTTGTTGTGAGGGAAATAATGCATGGAAAGCTCTTAACACAATGGCTGGCACACAGTGAAAGTGCAAGACATTAACTATTATCATTAGAGTTTTCAATTGGAATGAATAGGAGACTTAAATTTGCATGATTGTACTTTTACAGTAAGCCATTAATGATGCATTCATTTAGTTTTCTACTCCCAAAGATCATAGATTTGATTAATTATAACAAGAATTTAAAAATATTTCCATTATTCAGAAATAACCTACAGAGTCTAAGCCTGTCCTTTCCTTCCTCCCTTTTTCCCAATCTTTTTTTTTTTAAAGAAATAGCAATTATGTAGTCAGATTCACTGGCTCTTTCTTCTTCTCCCTGTTAACAGGCTAAGTCTTAATCTTGATTAGGCAGCGTTGCAACTGATCTAAGTTCTCCCCAGCTTTCAGCCCAGCCCCTGCTTCCCCAGGCTTCAGAGTGCAGCTCTGCACCACCCTCTCCACCCCCGCTTAGCATCAGAACGTTGCCAAAGTTAAGCATCTATAAAATGTTTCTTTTGAATAGTTGTCTACCTACTTGGATATTTTTTCCTTCTCCCAGAGGCAAAAATTGGACCACTTAATCTATGCTGTAGGACAGTCTTGCCCCTCAGAAAATACTTGAGCATATTAAGTTGTTATGAAATGGATCTGAGAAGCAGAGTTCTGAACCATGCCCACGAATTTCCCAGCCTCATCACACTGGCATTCTTTCATAGCCCCGAAATACTTTCCACTTGCCCTTCCTATGAATGCAAGTAAAGCAAAGTCTCTTGACAAAGCAAATTAAGAGTAATCAGTGGTTTGGGTTTTTTTTTTTAATTATTATTTCCTGTGACTCAAATCAAACCTATTTCTCAATTGTAACGTACGAAAAGAGAGAGATCAAGTTGACATTTAGGAAAATTGAACATTGATAAGTAAATTGCCTTCACTCAGTCTCTCAGGTTCTCTCTCCTTTCCCCCTACTCCACCACACCCCGTGGCCCTGCTCTCTGTCACACACACAGCTGAAGTATCTTTAAAGGGTACCTATTTCCTGCAGATCATGCTTATGTTAATCTCACTTCAAGTACAGATGCACCGAGGACATTACAGGGTCAATCATTTTTATCCACAAAGCTTTAGATTCCACTACGTTATTCAAACTGGACAATGGACTTCCCCATTTTGTGCCCAGACCTGCTCACTAATAGAGTGACCTCCTTGTTATGGGTGAGGATATATTTGATGCTAAAACTGCTACAAATTTTTATCAGCATTTAATCTTGAGACTGTGAATTACTACATCCTGCATGTGTTGGTATCTTACTTTGATTAAAAATGGGATAAATCAGTGAGAGAGTCTTTTTATCCAAGGCCATGTTCCTTTCACATGAAGGTCATATACGGGCTAATTGGACAAAATATAAATCATGATTTTTTCCACATTCAGTTTTAGATCCTGACCTGTTTTGTGTCAAGAAATCACAGGGAGCCCAACCTGTATCATCAAGATTGTTTTGATTTACAGATGATTTCCTTAAATCATAGCATGATGACATTCAATGCAATTCCAAAATTAAGGAATGGAGAGTTCAGAGGGACATTTAAAAAAAATGCTTGTAGTGTTATAGGAAAAAGTAATCAGAACTTTGACTCCATTTGCTTTCCTGTATCATAGAAATGTTGAGGACAGGACAAAAATATAACTCCCACCGGTAACACCAGTCATACCCTCGCTGGGAGAGGTGATGTAGAAGAACTTCCATCATTTTGATCAATTGAGGAGCTGGTCTCTTCTTGCTTTAGGGTTCATTGGTCTGCTCTCTAATTTTTATAAGGTATAGAAAATTTGGCCTTTAGTAAAATGGGCAGGTCTCATTTATTTTTTTCATGTTAAATATTTATTTTGAAGATTTCAATGAAAATTGTGCTAGGATAGTTTTCATTCCAAGACATCCATTCTCTAAACTTAAAAATAAGATGGACATGCTTACAGAGAAAGAAAATATATAAACCTGTTTCTTGAATGCTAGATCCAATCTTAATGGCAATGAAAAGAAACAAACTTCTCCCTCAGCTTTCCATCTCCCAAATGCAGGTGACCCCAAATAGGGTTGCTAGATAAAATATAAGATGCCCAGTTAAATGTGATTTCAAAGAGCAAATTTTATTTTTGTATAAGCATGTCACAAATATTGCATATACTGTTTCCTTTGCTGAAGTTGGCCACCCAACTCCAAAGCCTTTAAGTAAATGTTCCACAGCTGTCCTGGGAGTTGGAGCTTAAGAGATTGATAATCCCACAGAATCAAGAGCAGTGAGGTAGCTGAATGTCATTAAATCAACCTTTAATTTTACAGATGATCAAACAGAGGTTAAAGAGATAAAAGCCATTTTCTAAGAACACACAGCTGACGATGAAGAATCAGGTGGAGCTGCATCCTCTAAGGAGCATCGCCTCCTTATACTGTTACTTGAGGAGTTAGACTTTGACTTTAGAATTAGCACATGGGCAAGCATATTCTGTTTCTCTGTGCATCTGTCTAATAAAGCAATAGGAATATAGCACAAGTAAACTCTATCGCCTCCATGGGAAGGGAAACAGAACTGGCTACCTTCATGGGGGCGGGGGGTGGGAAAGGGGAGGCAAATTACAGAGAACAAAGCGCAGATTAGTATCTCAATAAATTATCCTGCCACACAGGCTTTCACATGTCAGGTTTTCTTAAAGTGGGGCACATTCATGTTAGCAATTCATGATTACTGTGGTTCATTATGGAATCTTCCCCTGGAGACCTTTCAGAATCAGATAGAAGGCCATTTGTCTTTGTTAGCCAAGTTGCAGCCCTATCAAGAGACCTTCAGAAGGATGAATTTAAATGATTTCCCCAGAACTCTTCTGAACCATGGACTCTATGAAAATTTAAACAACTAATATTATAATGTTCAAACCTAAGACTAGAATAAATGCAAAAGTAGCTTGGTGTTATTACAGAGCTTCAATATTACTCAAGGATTTACAGAATCATGGAAAATCCCTCCAAAGGACATGGGAATGCCCGGATTGCTTTCCTGAAACATCATAAGGGGGCAGTGTAGCCTATTTGGTCGATGATGATTAAGGGTGTTATTTATATGCATATAGGATACCCAGTTTCCTCACTTTTTGCATGAGATGCATTCTAGAGAGCCCTCAAAACAGGAAAATGCATTTTCCCCCACAAACAGGGTTAACTAAGGTCAGAGGCTGAGATACTAAGGTCCCCCTCGCCCCCTGAGTTCCCCAGAGGCTCTTCCTCTGATTGGCTTCGTTTCCAACTCCTATTTCCCATTTCTCTTGCTTTTCCTAAGTAAGCTAGTGAGGTAGCAGGGAGAAGGCTCAAGTGAAACTCCACACTCCCCCTGCCCCAGGTGGTCCTGAGTTGGAGATATGGGGGAGGTCACCTGCTCCCCGGCACCTGCTTCCAGCTGGATGAGGAATTTGCAAGCCAGGTCAGTTCTCTGCGATCCAGGATGAAAAAGACTGAGGCCACAAAGCAAGACATACAGCACTGCCTAAGTATGCCCCCCACATAACCCAAACGACCAAAAATGTAAGCCATGAGTATTAGGACTGGAAATGTTTCCCATATGTGGAGCCTGTGGACGGCTTTGGAGCTTATTTCATCTAAACTATTCGTTTTTCTGTGAACAAATGAGGGACTCATTACCAGAAATCAGTCTTTCAATCTTCACTGTTAAGGGAGAACCCTTCCTCTCCACACCTGATGTGTCCCTCCAGGTGGAAGGAGTCTCATTAGCATAAAATTCCTGGCCTCTCTCCCCACACCTCTTGCCCATTTAAGGGAAGAAAGAGTGACCTAATATGATGGGGACTTGGGGGAAAAAACCTAGGTGAGTGCCACCTCGCCTCTTCCTCCTCTCCTTTTCTTCTGTGGGGAACAAGTTGCCCAGAGGAACATGCTCTGCTTGCCTGCTGCAGTACAGACTCTCTCTCCTACAGAGAGAGGATGAGACAGGATGTCCAGACCGCGTGCTGTGGAGTGAGTAAATGTGCATAAATCTTGCATTCAATATCAGGAAGACCACTTGTCAAAACATATAAGCCATATTTCTTGAATAGTAACTTTTGTAGCAATATAGATGAAATTTGGCCTCCATCTGCCTCCATCTTTTGCCTTATTTGTCCATTTTGAATTTCCGCAAATGTATTGGGAGCCCTCAAATCTCCACATCCGTGTGAGGGGTTCTTAAACATTTTCAGGTCGCAAATTACTTTGAAAAATCTCATGAAGCGTCTCCTCAGAAAAATACATTTCCTAAAGCCCATATGTGGATCTCAGTTAAAATCTGCCTGATGTGTTTTCATGATGAATTTTATAAGGTGATATATACAGAGCAAGTCAAAAAGACTTAATTAGCTCTTTTTAGGAGTCCATGAAAACACAGGCATTCGACAAACATCTGCCTTACCAACAGTCAGTTATTCTAGACGCATACCAAGTTTGATTTATTTCATTAAATAAGCAATGACTGAGGGACTGCTGTGTAGCAGGCTCTCAGGTAGGCACTAAAGGGAGAAAGAAGTATAAAGAGAAACAAGACAATACTGTTGACCTCAAGAAACCCAGTCTAATGGGAAAACACAGTGGTGAGTAAAAAATCACAACATGGCCAGGCGCAGTGGCTCCCATCAGTAACCCCAGCACTTTGGGAGGCCAAGGTGGGTGGATCCCTTGAGCCCAGGAGTTCAAGACCAGCTTGGACAACATAGCAAAACCCTGTCTCTACAAAAAAATTAAAATACAAATACAAAAATTAGCAGGGTGTGCTAGCGCATACCTGTAATCCAGCTACTTGGGAGGCTGAGGTGGGGGGATCACTTGAACCTAGGAGTTTGAGGCTGCAGTGAGCTGAGGTCACGCCACTGCACTCCAGCCTGAGCAACAAAGCTAGACCCTGTCTCAAAACAAACTAACAAAAAATCATGACACAATGGACTTTGCAACTCACTGTAGCCATATGATTCAGCTCTTGCCAAAGGAGTGAAATTGGAAGTAGTATGTGCAACTTCCAGTTCACGTCCTTAAAGGGAAATGAAAAATCTTCCCCTTCCATTTTCTCCCTTCACAATAACTAAAATGTATTTGCTATGTTGAAAGCTAGAGCATCCATCTTGGGCCCTTGAGAGAAGCCACATATTGAGGATGGCAGAGCAAGAAGATACAAGAAGTCTGGGTTGCTGACACCACTGAGCCAATACACCTACCCTGGAATACTGGCCTGGGAGAGAGAAAATGAGAGAGAGAAAAATGTAAGTTCTGTCTTGTTTAAGCACTGTATTTTTAGGTCTCTTTGTTACAGCACCTAAGGTTTAAACTAATACACTGTGAAATGCACTGAATCACGGGAGAACAGCATATTTGATGGGATGAGGCTGGTGGCAGCAGGCCTTTTTATTCTTAGGTTATAGACATAGAAACCAAGGCAAATAAGTTACATCTTCCAGAAAGTCACAAGAATCGAATCAAAGCTCAAATTTTCCTCTTATGTTCCAAGTCTAGTACTTATTATTTAGCATGTCCAGTATCCAAGGATAGTCCTTGAAACAAATTCTTTAAAAAAAACTTCAAGCAGTTGACTAGTGGCTGCCATGTGCCAATCACTTCAGTGAGCACTGAGGATGAAATACAAAGCAGAAACAAAGTCCATGCTTTCATGGCCCTTGTAGTTGGTGATAGAGGTTGCTTAATCACAAAAAAATGAGTATACTATTACATATCTATACAAGTTCTCTTGATGAAACAAACATGGACTTAGGAGAATATGTCATAAAGAAATTTGACCTGGATGGGTCTCTGCATAGGCTTTCCTGAGCTCATGTGCTTGAACTGCACCCTAAAGGAACAGAAGAACTAAACACAGTGGAGAATGAGAGAGAATATTCTCCAGGTGGCAACAACAGCATGTGCAAAGGCCCTGTGGTGAGAAGCAGCACGAAAAGTGTGAGGAACTAGATGAGACCGGGTGAAGTGCAGAAGAACAGGGATAGATTGGTGCAAGATGAGGTGGAAAGGTAAGTAGGGCCAAACTACACAGGATCTTGAGGAGCATATTAAGGATCTTGGTGTTTAACCTCAGAATACTTCATCCCTGGGGAAGGAGAATGAGAGGAAAGGGGAGGACAACATGATTGGTTCTGTTTGTATTATGAAGAACAGATGGGGTTGCGGGGGGGCAAAGTGAACACAGGGGAGTGATTGCAACTGCCTAGGCAAAACATTATGATCATTTGGACCGGAGGTATGGCAGGGAGTGGAGATAGTTGTCAGCTGGAGGCCAATTTCCTGGCATAAAAGGGAATCTCACCTGCTATGATTTGAATATATGTGTCCCTCCAAAATGTATACATTGAAACCTAATCAACACAGTGATAGTATTAGAAGGTAGGGCCTCTGGGAGGTGACTAAGTCATGCAGGCTCCACCCTTGTGAAGGATGAATGCCCTTATAAAAAAGGCTTCACCTGTAATCCCAGCACTTTGGGAGGCCGAGGCGGGTGGATCACGAGGTCAGGAGATCGAGACCATCCTGGCTAACACGGTGAAACCCTGTCTCTACTAAAAATACAAAAAATTAGCCAGGCATGGTGGCAGACACCTGTAGTCCCAGCTACTCAGGAGGCTGAGGCAGGAGAATGGCGTGAACCCAGGAGGTGGAGCTTGCAGTGAGCCAAGGTCGTGCCACTGCACTTCAGCCTGGGCAACAGAGCAAGACTCTGTCTCAAAAAAAAAAAAAAGGCTTCAGAGAGCTGCCTCCCTCTTCCACTTTTCCACTATGAGAGGACACAGCAAGAAGGCATCATCTTGGAAGAGGAGTGTAAGCCTACACCAGACACCAAATCTTCAGTCCTAGTCCTTGATCTTGGACTTCCCAGCCTCTAGAACTGTGAGAAATAAATTTCTGTTGTTTATAAATTATCTAGTCTATGGTATTTTGTTATGACAACAGGAGCAGACTAAGGCAACACCTTTAGCCAACTATACTTAGTTCACCTAGATAACTCAGAAGAAGCAAATATACATAGAATTATATAAACTGTGTGAATTGCAAATGTTTCAAGCTTCCAGAATCCACTATGGCAAATATTTGCTTTTGCTAGAAGTTTTGCCACCTTTGTTTTCTTATTTTTGCATTTGTTTTACCTTCTTCTTCTTCCTCTCCTTGGTAGAGAAAGAGCCAACAAATCTCTAATCCTATAAGTTACATCCAGGATAATTCCCATTTGGGCCTTTCCCTAGAAACAAACATGAATCCTCTGTGTGTGTATTTGTTAAGTGACTAATACAGAAATCAATGGCCATCACATTCTCTGGGCATGCCCCTATTGTTTTGTTTTGTTTCAGACTTTGTTTTTATGCTGCTTTTTTACTAAAAATTGGAAAACAATACTCTTTGTCTAAAAATATCTCTTTGTACATATTCTTCAAAAGCTTATAAGCTACTTAAGAGAACATTTTTCCCTCCCTTTTCCACCAAAAGTACAAAGATAAGTTATTCCTTGATGAAATTATTGACTATACATCCCACAAGACTTCCTTCAATAGCAAGTAAATATTCCCTCCATAACAATGGACGTGGAATGGAATAACAATGGAATAGCATGAAGAATAGGAAAATTCTTAGAGTTTTAATAAAAGATTTCTCAGAGGACCCAAGGAGGCTGGTTTTACACAAAAGAGACTTGGTGATTCACAAGAGCTCCCCCTACCCCCCACTCATACACTGGGGAGGGGGGGTCTGCAGCCTAGTTGTGGGTGGCCTCTACCTGAAAGTGATAGGCTTACCCTATTCCCTCTTGGCCTATAGATCATAGGCTTGAGTCTTTGTTGAGCTCTGTCTCTAAGCTCACAAAAGAGAAATCCCACTCTGAGAAGTGAAATCTAGTTGCATTTCAAACACTAATTTTTACAAGGGGGAATAACAATATAATTTTTTTAAATTAAATTCTGAAGACCCTAAAATTCGGACTAATTCACAAGAACTTTCTTTTGGTCCCTATCAAATATACAGAAATTCAGTTTAAGTTTGCAAAAGTGATCCTTAAAAGACCTCCATGAGGAGAGAGAGTAATATTAGCATTTACATTGTTGGTATGTGCATGAGACTTCTTGATCTGCAGTCCAATACCCTGCCTCAGAGCTATACCCCCTCCTGATATGTGTGTGAGACTTCTAACTAAGCTGACCAACTGTCCCAGTTTGCCTGGGACTGAGGGGACTCCCAGACATGGTTCTTTTTGCTTTAAAACTGGGAGAGTGGCCAGGCGAGGTGGCTCACGCCTGTAATCCCAGCACTTTGGGGGGCTGAGACAGGTGGATGACCTGAGGTCAGGAGTTCAAGACCAGCCTCCCCAAGATGGTGAAACCCCATCTGTACTAAAAATGCAAAAAATTAGCTGGATGTGGTGGCACACACCTGTAATCCCAGCTAGTTAGGAGGCTGACGCAAGGAGAATTCCTTGAACCCCTGAGGCAGGGGTTGCAGTGAGCCGAGTTTGTGCCACAGCACTCCAGCCTGAGCGACAGAGTGAGACTCTGTCTCAAACAAACAAAACAAACAAACAAAAACCTGTGAGAGTTTGGCCAGGCAAAGTGGCTCACACCTGTAATCCCAGCACTTTGGGAGGCCAAGGCGAGTGGATCACCTGTGGTCAGGAGTTTGAGACCAGCCTGGCCAACATGGTGAAACCCCGTCTCTACTACAAAATACAAAAATTAGGCCAGGCACGGTGGCTCACGCCTATAATCCCAGCACTTTGGGAGGCTGAGGTGGGCAGATCACGAGGTCAGGAGATTAAGACCATCCTGGCTAACATGGTGAAACCCCATCTCTAATAAAAATACAAAAAATTAGACGAGCGTGGTGGCGGGCGCCTGTAGTCCCAGCTACTCAGGAGACTGAGGCAGGAGAATGGCGTGAACCCAGGAGGCAGAGCTTGCAGTGAGCCGAGATGGCACCACTGCACTCCAGCCTGGACAACAGAGTGAGACTCTGTCTCAACAACAACAACAAAAAAATACAAAAATTAGCCGAGCATAGTGGCACACACCTGTAGTCCCAAGTACTCGGGAGGCTGAGGCAGAAGAATCACCTGAACCTGGGAGGCATAGGTTGCAGTGAGCTGAGATCATATCGCTGCACTCTAACCTGGGAGACAGAGCAAGACTCTAGCTCAAAAAAAAACCAAAAACAAAACAAAAAAAAACCTGAGCGAGTTCAGGGGAAACTGAGATAAGTTGATTACCCTCCCTAATATATGCAGTTCATTAATTTTCTGAAGGAATTTAAGCATCAATCCCTCAATACGTATTTATTAAGGACTTATGTCTGCTCAGTACTCTGCTAGGCACTGTGAAAGATAAAAATGGTATATAACTCATGAGCTCCATTCCTTGTCTGAAATTCTGTGACTCCCTGATTGCTTCCCAGAAGTTAATAATCTAATTTTTCAAAATATGCAATGACTGCTTACTAAACATTACTTGTCAGGCACTGTGGTTGGCACTTAGGATGCAAACATAAATGAAAGACCAAATCTGGCCGCAAGGAGCTTACTGATTTAGGGGGAAGATGGATGATATAGATAATATGTAATACCATACAACTTGGTAAAGGCTATCATACATCTATGGCAAAGTCTCAGGCACACACAGCATAGCAGGATGTGACTAGCTGGTTGCAGCTATGTGCAAAGACAATGATGGTACCAGGCAGCATGTGATATGTTTCATGCAAGTGGTGGTCTACATTCTGCATAATAAACATTGTAATAGTTCAGAGACAGAAAGAGCCCTCTTAACAGGGTCATTATATCTGTGTATATAGGGAAAGACCTCATTGAAATGAGAGGATTTAAGATAGACTTGAGTAAAAATTTAATATGTATGGATAAATATAAAAGAAGCCTTGCATGGACCAATCATACTAGTTTGTTATAAACGTACGATTATGTTTTATCCAGTTCTGTGCATCTGAGGTGCAAAAACCAACCAACCACCACCAACAAAACATTAATTAGCAGAGATGGGGAAGATAAAATTCCATGTGAATGTACCAGCATCACCAAAGATCTAGATTAGAAGCAAGAAAGATTAACACCCTTTAGCATTAGATGGATTTAACAAAAAAGGAAAGGTTTATGTAGAAGAAAAAGATAAGAAAAAATAGGCTAAGGTCAAATTATGAAAGATCCTGAATTGCCAAGAAGCTTGGAATTCCTTCATTAGACACCGAGGAGTGGTTGAAGTCTTTTGGGAAGGGAAGTGCTAGGGTGAAAGTTGTATTTTAGGAAGCTGAATCTGGATAAAGTGATAACCCAGGTCTTGTATGAATTAGAGAAGATTCTGAGTTAATTAGTTAAAGCCAAGGAAGTTTTATCATGCATGGAAGGGAATATTAAATACAGTTCTCCCTTTTTGTGGCAGAACACAGCTGCTGGCTGAAGGGAGGGAGAGGTTCTTGGCATCTCCCTAAGAGGTTGGGAAGCTGATGCACCTGCCGAGAGAGAAACTGGCACCTCTTCTACATAGAGAAGCATGGCAGCCATGAGTGAACATTTTGCCTTCATCAGACGCCCCTTCATAACTGGAGAAGGTCATCTCCAAGGAGAAATCAAAGAAACAAGACCTTCCACCTCCAATTTCCAAATAAAAAAACACCTAGAAAATGGTTGCACCTATATATGCCTAGATTGAACTAAAACAAACAAAAGTAGAGAGAAAGTCTTCCACATCATTCCATATTGTAGACACTTTCAAATTCCTTTCTCATAATCTATGTCTATTTCTAATTCTACCTGTACAAAATATAATCATGCCTGCTTGTAATTACTTACGCATACATGAATACTAGTAAGTTAAACTCACTCATCTATTTACAAAGACAGGGTGATACATAGTAGCTTAGGAATTGCTTCTTTTCCCTATGATTTTAAATGTACAACGAGTTTCTTTCTAAAACACATATTTGCAGATGTCACTTTAAACACTATTTTCTGAGATTATATTTTCCATAGAAAACAGATGTCTGCAATTATCCCTTTTTTGACCTCTGAGACTTATCAAAGTCAAATAGGTAATCATCCAATCAGACGGGCTATCATTATCAGAAGAAAAGTAATTATAATCTGAATATGTTTGAACATGATTATTATAAGCTTTAAACTGTTACACTTTTGATTGGGGCAGAATTGGAAGACATTATCACTTCATAATTCAAATGATGTAACTTCTCTTGTTTTTGTCATTTAGAATCTGGAGAGCTAAATTTATTTAACAATATAATTCTTTAAACATGAACAAATTATGCAATAATCTCTTTAAAACCATGAGAATGCCTCTCAAAATCTTGACAGTGAAATTAGGGGATTTTTCTTTTTTTTTTTCACCAGAGCAAATCAGAGCTCGGCACTGAGCCCCGTCAGAGTGGGAAGCTTGAGGCAGACATGTTCATTTCACAGACATTTTGTGATCTGCTTGATTCTTTCAAAGAGACGAGCTGCTTTCCTGCCTACCTGTTGAGGCCCACACATGGCTGGTCCAAAGCAAAAGGAGAAAATTAGGCCAAATACAGAGATGATCAGAAAGAAAAAAAAAAGATGTGTAAAAGAAAAAAATATCTTTCCAAAGAAGATGTATAAATAGAGAAATGAATTAGAAATAAGGATATGAATTTAGAGGGAGAAGAATGTTGAAAACTAAATGCCTTATAGATATAGAGTAAAACATCATTTCCTATTGAAAATAATTGTATAGGCCGGGCGTGGTGGCTCACGCTTGTAATCCCAGCACTTTGGGAGGCCGAGGCGGGCGGATCACGAGGTCAGGAGATCGAGACCACGGTGAAACCCCGTCTCTACTAAAAATACAAAAAAATTAGCCGGGCGTGGTGGCGGGGGCCTGTAGTCCCAGCTACTCGGAGAGGCTGAGGCAGGAGAATGGCGTGAACCCGGGAGGCGGAGCTTGCAGTGAGCCGAGATCGCGCCACTGCACTCCAGCCTGGGAGACAGAGTGAGGCTCCGTCTCGAAAAAAATAATAATAATAATTTTATAAAACCTGATTACACAGCCCTTCAGTCCAGATGTTTGTTTAACTTGGTGAGGGGTCCTGATTTTTCTCCTTCATGTTTTCCAAGATCTTTTCCCTTTGTATTCTATTGTGCTTTCCAGCCGACCTGCTCATCTCCTCAGGAAGGGGCTGTGGGGATGCCAGGGCATTCCTGCGCTGTTGCTGGGGCCTGAATTAACAGTGACCTGGGGAACGTCGATAAAAACGAGCACGTGGGCCCATCAGAGAATTTCTGTAGCTCAGAAGTGCTGGGTGTTTGTTTTCTCTGAACATGGCAGAAGGTTAGAAACTGTAAGAAAAGAGGGGCCTTCAGAGAATTTGAAAGGCACTGAATGTATGTTTTTCCATAATCAGAACATTTCTTAGAACAATGGTTTAGGAGGCATCATTCAACTTATAATTTTAGTTCAGCACACTGAAGACCGGAGGCTTCCCCTCCCCGCCTTCCTCCTCCACCCAAATATAGGAGACCTTTGGAAAAGCCAAATTTGCACTTAATATCTTTCCACTTCCCATATTAAAAGTACCCCTTTCTTCTTGGTGACACATCTTTTTGACTTAATTTTTTCCCCTTCCCTGCACCCTCCACACCTATGTTTCAATATGCTTCATTCAACAAAGAGCTACTAAGTGCCTAATATGGCCAGGCACTGTGGATATACCAGTGAACAAAATAGACAAATACCTCTGCCCTTCTGAAGCTTACATTCTAGTTAAATTCTTATCAATGCTGGCTGCTCTGTTATTAACTGATAACAAAGGTATTAAAGGCGTTATCGAGGATGTAAGGTGGTGTTCTTTTATCATTCAGGGAACCTGCATCTTTGGTGAGGGGTAGGGCCCAGTAATGTGCATTATTAAGCTCCCTTGGTGATCTGGACCCTACTAAAGTATAAAAGTGATGACACAGGCTGGGCACAGTGGCTAACACCTGTAATCCCAACAGTTTGAAAGGCCAAATTGGGAGAATCCCTTGAGCGTAAGAGTTTGGGACCACCCTAGGCAACATAGTAAGACCTGGTCTATAAAAAAAAAAAAAAAATTTAAAGGTAGGTGGGCATGGTGGTGAGGACCAGTTACTCATGGGGGCTGAGGTGGGAGAAGCCCAGGAGGTCAAGGCTGCAGTGAGCCATGATCACACCACTGCACTTCAGCCTGGGCGACAGAGCAAGACTCTGTCTCAAAAAAAAAAAAAAGAAGTGATGATAGAAAGTGTGACTCCCACCACAGAAGTGGGAGAGTTGCAAGCTAAGCCATAGGAGGGTTGACCTTGTGCTGCCAGAATCTCTGTGGCTGCCTCTTGTAATTTCACCACACGGACAGGCACCCGTTCATTCCACCTTTCCAAGGCTGGGCTGTACAGACGCCTCCTCTGCTCTCTCTAGTGTGCAAAGACTGTGAGCTCACTACTTTGTTAGTCCCTCAGTGGCAGAGACCCTGTTTGATTAGCATGACTAATGATGTATAACTCCCTATCACCTAGCACAGTGCCTGGGACAGTGTGAGTGCTCAGAAACATCTAAACGAAAGCCTGGCTGTCAGTTTCACTTCCCAAAAGCTTTGACGCTCTTTTTAGTCCACATGGAAAGATCTTCCATTGTCTGTGTGCTCCCTGTTGGTCACAGATTCCCAGCCTTACATATTATCTCACAAGATGTCGAACTGAAAATTCCCAGCTAGATTCTTACTCTACATTTTATCCAGCTCAGACACCTAGATTATGGCACTACTTTTAGATGGAGATACTTTCTTGACATTTAGACCACGATGCCAAACCTTTTGCACATCCATGCACTGCTTCTGATGCATTTAGCTCATTAAAGTAGGTGGCATCTAGCTGCATCCACCTTCTCTCTCCTCCTAATCTACTTTCAAATAACCAAGGCAGCCTATTAACACTTGGTGTTTTCATTCAGACTTTGCACACTACTGCCTTTGAGCCTTGTGATCACATCATTTCCCATCTTTTCAGAATGTTCTTTCTCCTCAGTTTTGCCCGGACCCATTCTATCCAACTTTCAAGACCCACCCAGCAAACACAATGCCCATCATCCATCGTCTCTGAGTGGGGGCAGCAGCAGTCTGAATGACTCTTTTCCACAAGTCTTCTGTAACCACTACAAGCAATCCCTCCTCCTGCTGATTGCTTCATGCAATTATTTTCTGTAGAAATTACTCAGCATCTTCATTTGCTCTGTAAATTATGTTTTTATACAATTATAGATGCCCACATGTATGCTTAATTAGCTCGATGAGGGGCAGAATAGCACATTGGTAAGAGCATGGTTTAGGGGGTCCAGCAGACTCAGGTTTAAATCTAGGTCCTCCCCTTGGTGAAGATATGACTTACAACAGGTTACTTCTCGGGATTTCAACTTTTCCATCTGAAATATAGGGTAATTGTATTTACCTGTATCAAGCAGATCTTTTTATTCTAATTCTTTCATGTGTGGGACCTTGCTGACCCTGGAGAGATTGCTGCTCCCAAAACTAGCCAATTCCTAGAGATAGTAACCAACTGATCTGTGAATGTGCCTTTCTATGCAAACCAACCAATCTAAAGCCCATACCCACCCATTACCTCCTTTCTCTGGGCCCTCACATTTGGGTCACTAGTCCTGTATCCTAGTCACTGCCAGGGCCAGGTAGCAGGCAATGAGGGGTACACCCTATGCCTCAGAGCCTGCTAAAATTATTCAAACTATCCAATCCCAGTACCAGCCTGGACAACATAGTGAGACCCCCATCTCTAGAAAAAAAAATTTAAAAATTAGCCAGGCATGGTGGCACGTGCCTGCAGTCCCAGCTAATAGGGAGGGTAAGGTGGGAGGATCCCTTGAGCCTGGAAGGTTGAGGCTGCAGTGAGCTATGATTGTGTCACTGCATTCTAGCCTGGGTGACAGAGCAAGACCCTGTCTCTAAAAAAATAATGATCATAAATTAAAAATAAATAACCCTAACAAATTCCAAGGTGATGCTGATGTATTGTTTAGGTACCATACTCTGAGAATCATTAGCCTAATCATAGTAATCCTTCAATGAATGGTATCCCATAATTATTATTTTATCAGTTCCTTTAGGTCAGAAACTAAACCTTATACCTTATATCCCCCATATCAAAGGGGCTTGCAGCAGGCACTCAATAAAAGATGCTGAAGGCTATTTGACATTAAAGCTTACTAAATAGTGAAATCTACCTATTAAGATACGTTTGTGACTAGTCTGGGCATGGTGGTTCATGCCTGTAATCCCAGAACTTTGGGAGACTGAGACAGGAGGATCAGTTGAGGCCAGGAGTTGGAGACCAGCCTGGGCAAGCTAGCAAGACCTTGTCTCTACAGAAATTTTAAAAATTATCCAGGTGTTGTGGTTATGCACCTGTAGTCCTAGCTACTTGGGAGGCTGAGGTGGGAGACTCGCTTGAGCCCAGGAGATAAAGGTTACAGTGAGTTATGATGGCGCCACTGCACTCCAGCCTGGGTGACAGAGCAAGACCCTGTCTCTAAAAAAAGAAAAAAGGTACCTTTGTGAATAGACTAGGAACTTGTCTAGTTAGGAATATGTTCTAGTTAGCCATTGCTGCATAACCATAACAAATCACCCCAATGCTTAGTGGCTTAAAATAACAACCATTTTATTATATCTCATGATTTTGTGGGTCAGAAATTTGGGCAAGGCTTGGCTAGTCAATCTTCCGTTTCATGAGGCATCGATGGAAGCCATGCAAAGATACTTGACTGGCAGCTGGGCTGATTTATTTATATGGCTTTATATTTATTTATATTTATATTTATTATATTTATATACCTTGCAGGGATGGCTTGAAGCTGGGCTCCACTGAGACTGTCAGCTGGAGCTCCTCCACATGACCTTTCCAATGTAGTGGCTTCAGCGTAGTCAGATGCCTTACATGGCAGCTTAGGGCTCTGAGAAAGAGTGTTTCAGTTAGTAAGGTGAAAGCTACATGGCCTTTTATGATCCAGCCCCAGAAGTTCCATTTTGTCACTTTCACTGTACGCTATTGGTCGTCAAAACACTCACAAGCTTCCCCCACTGTCTCCCCAGATTCAAGAGCAGGAGATGTGAATCCCTCATTTTCATAGGAGGAGTGTCAAAGAATTTGTGGGCCACATTTCTAAACTATCCCATAATGTGTGGTTGCAGCCCTGTGTCTAGTGAAGGGAATAAAACAAATAAGCAAATGACCTAGGGCTTTATAATTGTACTCTGCTATTCTCCATTCTGAACTTTTGATATTGAATCCTCTTCCCTAATATTTCATTGGAAGCCAGGCAGCTTCCCCATGACCGTCTTCATCTTATGACTGTAAGTTGGAATGAGTATCCATATACCTGTCAGAATTGCCTAGTGCAGTAAAACCCACAATGAAATTGCAGGTTCATTATACAGTATGAAAAATCGCATCCCCCAAGGACACAGTCCCAGTTGGCATTTCTCTCTCCCACTGTAATCTACAATGCCTGGGATACAGGTGTGCTCCTCATCTGTGTCTCCAGTTTTGGGATGGGAGCCTGAACAGCCAGATTCAAACCCGATGCCCCTGTTGTCTCCGAAGGAAGCACCAGCAGTCTGAATGACGCCTTCTCTCATGTCTCCAGGGCTGTACTCCCTTTGAGATCCCGTGCTCTCTGACCAGCACAACATGTCAGCAGGAACTAAATGATGACCTCAGCAGCAGTCCAAGATTATTTTGGTTACATTACTCTCTGTGATTATCCAAAAGGGAAAACAAAAAGTCACTTAAACATGCAGCTTGTGCTCTTCCAGCACAACAAAGGATCTCCTGGAAATCTTTTATTTTTTAAAATGACATTATAATGTTATGCTTTGTTTTCATCACTTTTATCATCATTTCTTAGCAGAGGCCCAAGTGGCTCAGCTAGGGTAAAAGGGAAAAAATTATAATGATTCATTTGTATACATTTGTCCTAGTGGGAATTTGATGTGATGGAAATATAAGAATATTAAATTAGAAGCACTCACTCCCTTATTCTCTGTTCTATTTGAACCAGACACAAGATACAAACGTTATATGGGGCCCAAGAATGCAACAGTAATTCAGTGATGCATGAGCCCCCACCAGAACACTTGATTATTTCTAAACTGAGTGGACATGAGCTTTCTCTGCTCTCTGGTGTCACTGATGCCTCTCTTTTAGTGAATCCTTCACCCCATCCCAAATCAATTCCTCCATTAAAGTCCCTACCTTAAGATAACAGCTTACGTAGTTCTGGAGAGAATGGGGTCAAGTAAGCCACACACCGGGCTGTCCTGAAGTGGGCTTGTTTCCCTACAAACCTCTTTCAGCAAGGCGTCCCCAGGCCGGTCCTTAGCAGCTCTCTTCCGGGAATCAGAGCTGACCAGCTCCGGAGGCCAGTGTATCGGTGGGGATCTAACCAGGAAACAGAAACCACCAGAGAATTCCAAACAGGACTTTGATGCAGGGATCAATTACACAAGGGATGGAGGAGCTGACAGGCCAGCCAAGGCGGGGTGAGGAATCCAGATTGCAAAGACAGGAAGCTGACACCGCCGCGGGGCAGAGGAAAGGGAGGAGGGAGTTCCCGGAGCTCAGGGTGCCTCGTGGAGTCTCCGCATCACAGGGTGGAGGCTGGAACCTTAGTGGACCTGTCTGGCAACAAATGGAGTGGGAGAGGTGCGCAGCTGGGAAGCAGGGGAGAAGGCCTCGTTTCTCCCTCTCTACCTCCACCATCCAGCCTGTCAGCGCCTCCTATCATCCTCCGATCTTAGAAAAGCAACCTACAAGGGTCAGACCCCTTTGATTTAGAACAGGGTAGAGGAAGGGCAAGAAACAGATCCCAGGAAAACAGAGCCAGAATGTGCACTGCCAGTAACCCCGCAAAGCTGGTCTCACTTGGATCTCTGCAGTCTCTCCAGGCCCCTGCACACATCCATCCCTAGCTCACGTTCAAAGGTCTCAAGCCACCGACGACTATGCTGACAACACTGATGCAACCTTGTGGGATACCAGCCTTTCTCATGAAGGCTCCGCTCCCATCAAATCTCCAGCCTCAGTCAACCCGCTCCTTTGGCCTCCCACCCAGTGCTACCTTTAGCTCACTGTGGTTCCCGCTGACTCACCAGTGTCTTTACCAATTTGACTTGATCTTAGATCCATTTCTGTAAGCTGAACTCCAGCTCTAGTGGGTGTGGTCTGGGTTTGGTATCAAATAACCTTCTTTCTCACCACAGAAATATTCTATCCTTTTCTCTTTTCCAGCAGAAGATGGCGTTTTGCTCTCATGATAGGCCCAATTCAAGATGGAAGGGAGGGAGACTCCACCTCTTTGCAGGAGAGCTTGTAGGGTGGGAGAGATTGCTGTGGACAACTTTGAAAATTACAACCAGCCCCAGGCAGAGACTTTATAGATCTCCTCAATACTAATTAATAGTTTTTCTCAAAGATTTCCTTCCTCCCTTACTTTTTCTCTTTCTCCCTTCCTCCCTTTTTATTTTCTTTTAGTACCTAGACACAGGAAAACTTAATCTTTGGGAACCAGCACATTTCTGAATACAGCTTAATTACAGATTAAATTTTGAAAGATTTAATGGCTCTTTATTTTGTCTTGATTTTGTCAGTCTAGACTCTAACACCTTTACCACTCATATATTCTAATATATTAATAGAGAGAAACTGAACTCAGGCCCTATCCCCATGTTAGAGACTGATTGTGCCCTCTCAAATTTAATGTTGAGGTTCTTCCTAATCCCCAATGTGATGGCATTAGGAAATGGAGCCTTTGGGAGATAATTAGGTAATGAAGGTGTATCATCTCACTCTCTGGGGTGCCCTTATAAAAAGGAGACTCCTGAGAGCTCTTAGCTCTCTTTTTAGCTATCAACACAGAAAAGGGCCTTCACCAGAACCTGACCATACTAGCACCCTGATCTGCTACTTCCTGCCTCCAGGTCTGTGAGAAATAAATTTCTGTTGTTTATAAGCCACCAAGTCTATGATATTTTTGTTACAGCAGCCCAAGCTGACTCACACCCCCAAGAAAGCTGTCTCTACTGGCTATCAGGCAACACAATCATCTTCTAGGTATGACATTCTTACCCACAAAGTTTTTCTGCAACTTCTCCGTTTCCATCTTTGGCCATGTCAGGGAGTAAATAGATGCTCTCCCTCCCTAAACAACAGGACTTAACAGCAATCAAATCAAAGATTGGGCCTCAGAATTAATTGTACCAGGCCTACCCAGCAGAGAGCAGGAGCCCTTGAGACCATGGTTCAGCTGGGGAGACAGCCCTGGACAGAGCAGAGGGCACCTTTGCCGAAGTAGGTCCTCCAGCCCTGGCTGCCTCAGTCTTTCCACCAAGCCCTGGAAAAGAGGCTTTTCTGGTGTGATCTAGCTCCCACAGAGGGTGAGAGAAGAGTTCACATGCACAAAAGATGGTCTTTCCTCTTGAAGTTAAGTGTGCTACAGAGATGGGACAGATGGCCACATCTTAATCAGAAACTAGACTTCAAGATCATTGAGGGTAGTGTTAAATCAAGTTTAACCTAAAGCTAAACGTTTCTCTGTACGTCGTGAACTATAGCCTACATGGAAATGTAAACAAACTGTAGTCTACCGTTGTGCCAATCACCAAGTTTTGATCAATCAAACGTGGCCAAATGTTTAAATCATGTTCAAATAAGGCAAATGCTGAGCTATAACCAATCCAGCTGTTTCTGGACCTCGCTTTCATTTTCTGTAAGTCACTTTCCCTTTTCTGTCCGTAAATATTCTTCCACCATGTGGCTGTGCTGAAGTCTCAGAGCCTATTGTGGCTCAGGAGGCTGCCTGATTTGCAAATTGTTCATTGTTCAATTAAACTCTTCTAATTTTAGTGCAGCTGAAGTTTTTCTTTTAACAGAAGATACAAGCAATATACTGAAATGCTCTGACCACCACATAAGCATTTAAATACGCGGCTAAAAGAAAACGGAGGCAAACTGAGAGCAAGTGAAATACCCTTTCTTTGGGTTCTGATTTCCTTGACTCAGGGACCAACTTTTGGGAACTACAACCATTATGATTACGCTGAGCTTAGCTCCAAAAACCTATCAGAGCTAAACCTCCTTTTTAAAACAACTGTTTTATAATGGCCTTTTAATATCCTCGATAAAATTAATATGCATAACTCATCCTCACACATTTCAAAAAGAAATCAGGCCGGGCGCGGTGGCTCACGCCTGTAATCCCAGCACTTTGGGAGGCCGAGACGGGCTGATCACGAGGTCAGGAGATCGAGACCATCCTGGCTGAACCCTGGGGGGCGGAGCCTGCAGTGAGCCGAGATCGCGCCACTGCACTCCAGCCTGGGTGAAAGAGCGAAACTCCTTCTCAAAAAAAAAAAAAAAAAAAAAAAGAAATCAACACAATGCCCTGATATAAAAGAGACACAACATTATTTATAATAAAATCATGTGCATTTCAATATATATATATTCATGCCCAGGCATAGCTACACTAGAAGTCACAATCAAGTCATGAAGCCTCATGATGCGTAGAGGCCCTAGAAGCATAATAGTTACAAATGCAGCTCCGACAGTTCATTGTTTTCGTCATCAGTGAGGTGATTTTCTGAAATGGGGAACCACTCCCGACAGCACTCTAAACGAAGCAGAGTATAATCTTCTTGATTGGTATGATCATTCAAAATTCAGTGTATGTGAAAACAATGCAAAAAAACTCATGAAATTTTTTAAAACTGAGTTAGATTCTAAGTTCCAATAATATTAGGTTTTTCACCTATCAGGACGTGTACATCCCAGATGAGAACACTCAAAAGTCATGTGGGATACAGGATGAATTGTTTTTGTTGGCCTCCACCCACTAAATGATCATAGTATCCCTATCCTTGTAACAACCAAAAGAAGTCCCTGCCAATGTCCAAAATGACCTCAAGGGCATCAAAACCATTCTCTCAAGTGTTTCTCAGCTAGTCTTTTTGAATGTATTCTAACTGCTAGGAACTTAAGACTGCTAGGAACTAAGAGCTTTATATGTATGAAGGTCCAGGTACAATTATTATTTCCCTGTCACACGTAAGGAAACCAAGGCACAAAGAGGCAAAGTAACTTCCTAAGGTCACATAACAAGGTTGCAGGTTGGGGTAGGAGGCAAAAATAAGCAGTCCAGAACCCACATTAACCACCACTTCCTTCCAGTCATGGTGGCAGGCACCTGTAATTCCAGCAAGTCAGGAGGCTGAGAAGGGATGATCACTGGAGCTGGAAGTTCGAGACCAGCCGGAGCAACATGGTGAGACTCCCATCTCTAAAAAACATGTTTTAAAAATTAGCTGGGCATGGTGGTGCATGCCTATAGCCCCAGCTACTCAGGAGGCTGAGGCAGGAGAATTGCCTGAACCCAGGAGTTCGAGGCTGCAGTGAACAGTGATTATACCACTGCACTCCAGCCTGGGCAATAGCAAGAGACCCTGTCTCTTAAAAAACAAAACAAGGCCGGGTGCGGTGGCTCACACTTGTAATCCCAGCACTTTGGGAGGCCGAGGCGGGCGGATCACGAGGTCAGGAGATCAAGACCATGGGGAAACCCCGTCTCTACTAAAAATACAAAAAATTAGCCAGGTGTGGTGGCAGGCGCCTGTAGTCCCAGCTACTTGGAGAGGCTGAGGCAGGAGAATGGCGTGAACCCGGGAGGCGGAGCTTGCAGTGAGCTGAGATCGCGCCACTGCACTCCAGCCTGGGCAACAGAGCAAGACTCCGTCTCAAAAATAAATAAATAAATAAATAAATAATAAAAAACAAAACAATTACCACTCCCTTGCTTTGTTTGCCTCTTTATTTGTGAGACTTTTCAACCTGTTTCCTACTGATAGGTCTAGGTTCTGACAACATGAAAAAGACCTCCAGACAATCACAGAAGACTCTATTGACTTATTCTGTCCTGTTTCTCTTTCTAAGCATGAAAATCCAGCAACACCATTTCCACGGCCTCCTGAAAGTGTCCTCGGAGCTTGGTTCTTAGCTCACCTCTGTGACCCTTCCCAAGTTTGCCTTTCATCCATGGGTTGCTGACCTATTTCACCCATTCGGGTGATATGATAACTAAGCCAAGTAAAGGGGGCATAATTTACTGCCTGCCCCTGCTTTTTCCAATTATCCCATTTGAGCCTCGCTAATCTTTTCCTCGCCTCTCTCACCTCTCCTCACCTCACCGAGCTCTTCCATTTGCTCTGTCAGACCACTGGGTATAGTGATGATAACCTGCTTTCACTCCCGGTGTCATCTCAAACAAAGGCCTGCTTCACCAAATGGGGTGTTTCAGCAGCGAGCAGCTCAACTCTCACCCACAGCTGCTCTCCACACGGCTCAGGGAGAGTCTCTGAGCACAGATCTGGAATGCAGAGTCCCCAGCCTCATGCTCACCCTTCTTTTAGCTGTACATCAGCAAATTCTAGTTGGCTTACATGTGCAAGTTGGTTGGAGCCTCTGTAATACTGATTGTCCTAAATTGCTCTGTGGAAGACAAGGTCTCATGCTCCTCGCAGGAACATCATTGTCAAGCAAGTAAACATAAGTCACAAGGTCTTTGAAAATTTGCTAGGTACTCTGGCCATGAGCTCCACTAGGCTCCCCTCCAAGGATGACATCCAGCTGTATGAGATAGTTTAAAGAGATGCAAATGCACCCAAACAGGATTATGCACAGGATTTTAATTTGCCTGTGCCTAAACAGTTACTCTAAGAAAATTTTCAAATCAACACTTCGGTGTTATTCTCTGATATGGTTTGGCTCTGTGTCCCCACCCAAATCTCATCTGGAGTTGTGATCCTCAGTGTTGGAGGAGGTGCCTGGCAGGAGGTGATTGCATCATGGGGTGGTTTCTAATGGCTTAGCACTGTCTCCCTCGGGCTGTTTCCTGATAGAAGTCTCAAAAGATCTGGTTGTTTGAAATTCTGAAGCACCTCCCCCTTCACTCTCTCTCTCTCTCTCTCTCCTGCTGCCATGTAGGAGGTTCTTGCTTCCCCTTCACCCCTCCGCCATAATTGTAAGTTTCCTGAGGCCTCCCCAGCCATGCCTCCTGTACAGCATGTGGAACTGTGAGTCAATTAAACCACTTTTTTTTATAAATTAGCCAGTCTCAGGTAGTTCTTTATAGCAGTGTGAGAACTGACTAATATGTTCTCTCATAGCTATTTGTTCTCCCACCTCGCTTTCCTCTGCTCCTATTCAAGGAGCCACTATCATTGAGCCCAACACTCTATAGCGGAAACGAGAGAAGATATAGAAGGACAAGCAAAGAGAGAAAGCACAGCACAAAAGGACTGTAGGGCAGTGTTTTGGAGATTATAGTTTTAATCCAATGTGCCAAAGATAGGACATCTTCAACATGGAGTCCTTCAAAGCCCTGAGAGCAAGCCTGGCCTTATAAAGAACACATTTCACCTCAATCAAGTCACAATCAGAATCCACAATGTTTCTCCTCAATCTTCAGCAAACAGAGGTGCCCATAAACAGAGACCTTGTTCTCTTTCTCCTTTTTCCTTTCTTCCATCTGTAGCTCCTTCCATTTTTTTTTCCTGAATAAAACAAACACAGAGGCACTAGTCTAGTACAAAAAGCCTTTCTTTCATAGGTCTAGTGGAGACCCTGGTCAAACTACATGGAAATATTCAAAGCCCATCACCCAAGAAAAGGCACGGAAACAATGAAAATGTATTTTATCAGTTACATCAGGAAATGGAATGTTTTAATTCATCTTTCAAACACTAAATTCAACCTCTCAGTGATTAAATTGAGGTCTAATAAGAAAAGATGGCATATCTGAGTCACCTGTCTTGTGTTTTAATTCTCCTTCTCCTGCCTGCTGCACTCTTTTGACAATAGAATCCAGTCCTGCTTCATATGACACCAGTGTCCCTTGCCTTTCCCTCCTTCCAAGCCCTGGTCACACATTCTCTAACTCCTTGCTCGTCATCTTCACCAGATACCCTTCAACACCTCCAGCCCGAACTCACCTCCCCTTTGCACAACACTCCTCACTCCTTATCCCTCCGTAACTTCAGCCCCCTTTCCCATTCCTGGCTGGAAGCAACCCCATGGTATATTTGCTTATATTCTACTTTGTAACCAGTACATGATGCATCTCAGCACTAGACTGTAAGCTCCTTAAGAGTAGAATCTGTGTTGGGTTCATTTTTGTATTCATCACATCATTTAGCAAGTGCCGTGCACATTGGAGTACTCACTAAATATTTCATGAATGCAGAGGGCGCTCAGCCTTTTCTGTTGGTGGCAGGGAAATCAAAGGGACCCAAATGAATGGGGGAAGGCCTGGAGCACTATTGTGGCAAAGTCTGGGGTATGGGAAGGGAGCAACATCCTCTGCAAATGCCTTACAGAGCGCTGGTCATTCCAAATGTTCAGTCAGACATAGTTGACTGACTGACCAATGCTCATTGCTCTTGGAGAGCTGTTGGAGTGGTAGGGTGATGGCATTTTCTTTTCATTAGCCCTAAAGGCACAGATTCAGGAGCCAGAGCAAGGGGGCACGTTACATACTCTTTCTGCCTAGTGCCACGGACAACAAACCCCAAGTCTCTGCTCCTGCTGGACTGCCACAAACATATATAATGTCTACAAACTTTGGATGAAATGTATTAGGTCATCACCATCATTATCACAGTTTTTCACTTTCCCACTAAACTATGAGCTTCCTAAGAATGAGGATCAATCTACCTTAGTACCTAACTCATTCATCTTGATAGCTATGATGCCTGGCACATTGGTGCTCAATGAATATGTGTTGAACATCGAGTTCAACTTAACATAGAGAGCTCTTAATATACATGAGGCTAAAACTATGTATGTAAGGAAATGCAATTATTAAGAAAAACTATTAATCAGCTGTTTTTTAATGTTCATGGCAAACGGTCCTGGAATGAATATGCTTAAACTAAAATTAAAAAAAAAATAAATCAGAACAATTTCTTTTCTCTCTCACAGTATATTTTACAGACCACCTGCATCAGAATCACCTGGGATATATTACACATAAATAGAATATATATGTTTCAGATTCATGTGTCCCCACTCCAGAAGGAGTGAATGTTATTCTTTGGAGTGGGCCTGGAAGCCTACATTTTAAACATACACTGTAGGAGTTTAGCAAATTTGAGTACACTAAAATTTCAGGACATTGGTCTGGAGTGACAAGTGAGAGAACTGTAATGGGAAGAGTTGATACAGCCCTGAGACTCAATTGTCCAAAATACCTGAGGAATTTTCTCTCTAGGTTCTTCGAGCATATGACAGATCTTAGTCTCTGATGACTTAGAGCCAGGAAACTAGTCAAAATGACTTCACAAGATTCTTTCCAGATAGGTTAATGTTATGAAAAACACACTCGCCATCATTTCAACACGTGCAACTTCAACATGCACAGGAGCAAACTCTGGAACTGTCATTTCTTTGCTGGTGATGAAAATGGCTTCACTAGTTTGTCTTCCTTTTCAGGTGCTTTCTCTTCTGTTAATTAAGTCCAATATTATCGAATACCTTCTTAGTGCAAGGCTCATGCAAGAGGCTTTGGAAGGAAGTTAGAATATGAATCAACCATCTGTGAGGAGTTCATCACACAGGACATACGATGAGAGGTACGCATATGAAAGTTAGGCAGCAACCCAAAACACTAGGGAAAATGTCATGGGACAGTGTTTGCTGAGTGCTCAAAATTAATTATATAAAAATAATGTCTCAGGGTATTCTGTGGAGAGTGATCATTTCAAGCTGGGAGTGAGATTTGACCCAACCTCAAGGAATGGGGGAGGATTTGGAAAGGCAGAAAGGAAAAGGAAGGGCGTATCCAGGAACTGGAATGCCATGAACAAATTTTAGATGAGGAGAGGTAAACCCATTTGACATGAGTGGAGGTTTAATCAAGAATGGCGGGAAATAGATGAGTAAACTGGAGAGCTGCTTCATGGAGGGTTCTAATGCTATACAATGAGAACGTGGGCATCTTCTTAGAGGGAAATTGGAGGATTACAGGTAAGTAGGTTTTGAGAAAACATTATTTATTTAGCTAGTTAGTTTTTGAAGACATGGTCTCACTCTGTCACCCAGGCTGGAATGCAGTGGTATGATCATAGCTCATTGCAGCCTGGAACTCCCAGGCTCAAGCCATTCTCCTACCTTAGCCTCCTGAGTAACTGGGACTACACTACCATGCCTGGATAACTTTTTTTTCTTTTTAGAGATGGTCTCGAACTTCTGCCTTGACTGCGCTCCCAAAGCACTGAGATTACAGGTGCAAGCCACCATGCCCAGCCGAAAAGTAGTACCTTTACAAGACTAATCCAATGGCAATTGTAGGGTGATTTTTGAAGAGAAAATATGTGCAGTAGATAGACAATTAGAAAGCTACTGCAATGGACCACACACGAGATAAAAAGACTCTCGGGGTTGGAGCACAGTAGGAATGAAGAGCAAGAAAGAAATGCAAGAGATATTATGAAGTGAAGAAAGGACAACAAAACTCAGTGACAAACTGGACATGGGGTTGCAAAAGAGAGAGGAATCAAAGATGGGCATCCTTTTTCATCTTGTAAGTATTGATCACCGCTTAGCCATATCCAACCTTTTGTAGACAAAGGTGTTTCCTCTGTTTCTGAGTCTTGCCCATGCATTTTTCCCTTGACTTATATTAGCTTCAGTAATAGCCCGGTCTGTGCATTTCTAGGCATTTCTGTATTGCATGCTGCTATGAAAGAGATGTCCAATTCCACTTGTTGAGAGCAAACAGAATCTGGCAAAAACCAGGCCATTGTTCAGTGGTAAGTCGTATCTTGGCACATCTGCTTTTTAGTGAAAGTACTCTCGCTCAGATGTAAGTGTGTAGCCAGCAAGAAGCCATTAATGGATGATAGATCAATTGATAGATAGATACATGGTGGGAGAACCATGATAAGGAGAACTGCCAGCACATATGATATGCCATCATTTCAAAAAATGGAACTATAGTTTCTACACTGGATTTGGTTCCTAAGGGAAGAAAATGCAAGCTATTCTTGGGGCTTACTCAACCATTCAGAAAGAGAAGAGAAAGCAGACCCTGAAGCCCTAGAGGAAGATTCACTGTGCTCCAACTCAGACAAAATCTAAAGCGCTTCTTCAGCTTCTACAATGAATGAATCTCTGGTAAATAAGGAACTTTAAGCGGTGAGGTCAGAGGAGAGAGAGATTGGCATGGCATTCACCTCCCATCCCAGAGAGAAGGGCAAGTGCTTTGGTTAAGGATGGCCTGATTATATGGAGTGTGTCTTACCTGGAGAAGGGTAGAAAATGTCTTAAGGTAACCCTCAATCAAAAAAATCCAATGTTTGATGGAGATAGGAATAGAGATGTCTCCTACACATTTGGAAACAGAAGCTGGCCTCAAGGAGAACCAAGGAACACTGCAGAAAGTGGTAGATGAGGTTGTACTTCTGGAAAAGGGGACAAGATGAATCATCCAATTAGATATGGGTAAAATCTGGGGAGAAATAACTACCTAATAAACATCTCATCACAGCCAGAAAATGGGGGTTATTTCCACCCTGGGTCTGGGCCCTCTAGAGCTGTGTGGGCAGAAAGACTCCATGGAGCTCGAGTGCCTGGCGGAGGGTGGAAAGAGCACCTCTGCAGACTGCTTTGGCGACAGTCCACTATGCTGTGCAGGTGTGGCAGGCTGAGAGTGGGAACAGCCGGATGACCTATGTGAGAAACAGCAGTCAGCAGTGGAAAGAAGAGGCAAGAACTGTCTGAGGATCCCACTCGTGCCTGGGATTGGAGTTTCTGCCAGCTTGTCACCAATTCTGCCTGTGCTTGTTCCTTGCCCAAGAGGCAGAGACTGATATGAAGACTCACGGCACTGTAGCCAGAGGTGCAGCGATATCTCTGGTGCATGGATTCCTCCAGCAGTTCTAGGGACCTGGCAGGGCAAAAGCCTGCCACATGGAAACAGGAGGATAGAAACAGTCATGATCATGATGCTGGCTGGCACTTAAAAGTGCTTATTATGCGCCAGGCACTGTGCTGAGCTCTTCACACATTCTAGTGCTTTCAACCTTCACAATGAACTATGAGAGCTATTATTATCCCCAAAGAAGACTGAGGCAGAGACAGGTTAAATAACTGACCTATATTTACACAACCCAGGCTCCTCACCACTGTGAGAGAGCTCAGATGACTCGCCCTCAGTTTGGAGTCTGAAAAAGAAACTCTGAAGAAGAACAGAGACACAGATTGCCAGGCTCTACCCTAGGCCCAAACCTCCCCGCTAAATACTGGCTCTTACAAGCAGATGCCTTGAACAAAGCCTGTGCCCAGCTAAGTGAAAATCTTTCACTTACCTTCCAGAGGTCACCCTGATGCAGACGAAGAGAAAAGATAAATTTGCTCAGCTTCAGATGTAGCCATCGTTCCTATCACAGGCAAGAGCATCTCCGTAGTGATGAAAAGCTCTATAATTTCAAATGTGTTATTGGTTTAAGCACAATTTACACTAGGGATGAAAAAAAGGAAGAGATTTATGAGATGTAAGATAGAAAGAGAAACTCTTGTCCCTTAGTGGCTATTAGAAACATTGCCAACATACCATAAATGTGTGAAAGATGACATGATTATTTTGCATTTCCACTGGGCATTTCATATATTGCAAGAATTTACTGGGGCCAAAGTCCCCAGTAAAGATGGTAGAGTCTGGGGAGGGGGTGTGGAGGAGGCCCTACTGACCAAGCCCCCATCTGGGATGGGTATAGGGCAGGTGGCTTTAGGCAGAGAGAGCACACTCTGTTGCCTAAGGTACAACACCTACCAGCATCCTCTCTATTTCCTGCCTCTAGCCACCTGCTCTGGGGGCAGGTTCGGTGGCCAGGCACTGCCCCATGTTTCCTCAGGCTTTGGTGTCAGATTCTGGGTCTAAGTGTTCCAGTCCATCACAAAATCTGAAACAAGAGAGAGCAGCCAGGACAGGGGAATTGGCAAAGTTCATCTAACTATCCCCAAAAGCCTCATAAACATAAGTATCCAGTGAGTTAGTGCCACCAACCTGGCCCCAAGAGACACAGGATATCTTATCAAAGAGAAAGAGATTGGTGATTAGAAAGTGATTTACCTGAAACCCACTTGAAATTATTCTCACAGCTGGCCAATCTGGACCGGTTATCCCGGCAGGGACATCATCAACATCAACACCTGAAAGCCCGGTCACAGGAAGTTAGTCACAGGGCAGGCTGCTGAGTCAGGGCTGGGATGAAGGTCACACAGAGTCCTGGGGTTAAACCGGGTGATACGTCCGAAGCTCCCCTGACCCAGCAGCCAGTGTCTTGAGCAGGAGGTAAACTCCAGCTCTGACCCCTGGAGAAATGTGATAGCAGGCTTGGGCTTTTAATTAATTTACTTATTTGTAGAAATGGGGTCTCACTATTTTGCCCAGGCCGGTCTCAAACTCCTGGCCTCGAGTGATACTCCTGCCTTGGCCTTCCCATGCTCTAAGATTACAGGTGTGAGCCACCATGCCCAACTTTTGGTTTTGGTGGGACAGGACAACAACTATTGGGAAATTAGGGCTCTAAGATTTGTTCATTTTTTGGTGACATCGGTCATTTCTTGTGGAGCCAAGTACAGGGTATACGTCCCATGGCCTGTAAGAGAGAAGGCAGATGACTGGGTGAGGTTTCACTTTCTGCAAGTCGGATATCTTTCCAATGGACCTACCACTCTCAAACACAAATGTTAAGAGAATTAGCAATAGAACATCTGCAAGTCAACTGAGGTGTCCTAAGGGGAAGTGCTATGGAAATGGTCTCATGAAGCACTTGTGAAGTTAGCGATATGGAGTCCTTAAACAGATGGAAATGAGGACCACATGTCAGAAGTCCTGGATTTCACTATCGTGACTCCTGTATCTGACCAGGAGAGTACTTTAGTGGCTGTACCCTATATTTAAATTTAGGCTGCAAATGGAAAAACAGTTTTTACAACTCTAAATACACTTTCTACTACAGAGAATGGTGACTGAAGCAAAAGTAAAAATAGCTGCTCGCACCACGGTTTGAGAAAATCTAAATCTGAAAATGATCATTTTTATTTGCATGCTACCAAATAAGGACATTGGGGAAGCAATGAGTCACCAGTATGTTAGCATTTACCAGATTCCAACATGATGTGAGGATATTCTTTAAGATGAGATTTGAATATGCTGTAATCTACGTTAAGCTTTACCCTTGAGGTGTAACCCTAAGTTCCTATCTGAAAAATGGGCCGTACTTGGGAGACTCAAGTGGGAGGATCGCTTGAGCCTGGGAGGTGAATTTGCAGTGAGCTGAGATTGTGCCACTGCATTTCAGCCTGGGCAACACAGTGAGACTCTGTCAAAAAAAAAAAAAAAAGCCAAATCACAGCTCTACAGCACAGTTACAGCAGTGCTCCAATTAATGATTTCAATGCCTTCAAACACTCACGCAAATACAAGGGAGTAAGACCTCACATCTGAAGAGTACCTTAGGCTTTTTAAAGTACTTTCACCTACATTATCTCATTTGATCACATTTGATTCTCACAAAATCCTTGAGGCAAGGTGTTTTAAGTGTGTGGTTGCCATATTAGAATATCATTGAACTGTGGATCTTTCTGTGGAGACAGGATGAATCACTACCCTGTAGGAAAAAAAAAAAGGAACAAACAAAGGAAAACTAGGAGGTTTAGAGATCTAAGCTCCCTGTTAACAGGCCCCTGTCACATGGCCCCTGTATAAACCAGTTCTCTTAAAGTGCCAAAACCCAGCAGAAAGCTTTAGAAATTGTTTACAACCCAAGTGTGTTTTCTTCTTTTCTATGCTTTTAGAAGACAGTTTAAAGAGAGTTAGGGAATGCTCTGGCCTTTTGTTTTGAAATTTTCTCTGCTTGTTGTCTGGTTGTCTGCAGACTGTGAGATTGGTCTATTTGCTTTAAACAGACTGAACAACTTTTAAAACAAGCAGGCTGTTATGATGGGTTGACTCATTTTGGATGTGCAAAGATGTTTACTGAGCTTCTCATTTAAAACTTGAAAATTCTTCTGTCTCAGTGTGACACAGTAATAGTTTAAAGGGGAGCGCCGTCTGTTGTAGTGTTTTGGAAGGTGGCATAAGAAAAATGTCTCTGTTCTAAAGCATGATCAGCTGCCTCTTCCCAAGGATTTTTCATGAGCCTTAGAAAGAAATCCGTATCATTTAAGTTCCCAAGGGCAAACCACCTTTGCCAAGAGACCACTGAGTACAATTTCCAAAGATGGAACACATTTCCTGTTATGTTTCTGGTTTAGCCCAGTATCAGAGGTGGCGCTCAGTCCCTGCACCCCAGGGGAGAATGTTTTCTGGAGAGTTGGGGACGACTGCAATAGGTTTTACATATTAATTTATCACAGCAAAATAATGAAATGAATAAATGAAGATGACATCCACATTCCCCTTCTTCACGCTACAGAGGTGGTGGGGTGGAAAGGGGGGTAAAAGGGATTACCACCAAGCCAGGAAGCTTATACTTCTGTCCCCTCGGCCTGAGTTAGCACCCATCTTTGTGGAACACAACTCGCTGTGAGGGGGTTTCTCCTGCCAGAAAGGAGGCCATGGAGTGAGCAAGTCCGGGAGTGCTGGGCATTAGGACGTCAAACAGCAGGTCGTAGGAACCAGGGATTAGGAAACAAGAGGTCTGGTCCTGCCTCCCTCTCTAATTATTTGTGTGACTTTGGACTAGGCATTCTACCTCTTTCATCCGTAAAATGAGAGGGTTGGACTACGTGTTCTCCAAGGTCCCTAACAGCTTCTAAAAAAGAAACATGTAGAGAGGTTGTGAAGCAAAACATGATGATCCCTGTTAGCTGTAAAAGGAACAGACCTTGGAGGTGGTGCAAAAATAATCCGCAAGGAACCCTTGCGGTGGGTCGGAAAACTATAAGGAAACGGAGAATTGTGCGTCGTGTATAACATGAGTGGATATGTATGAGACAATCTAAAATGGGGCACATGTAAGCTCACATCTTAAAGCAGAAAAGTCAGGCTTTTGAACCGAGGCTTGCCCTATTCTTTTCTACAATCTCTCCCCATGATAATGTAGCACCTTGTGCACACAATTAAATGTCAGCCACAGAAAACATTTTCCTTGGCTTTGTTGTTCCAGAACGAGATTCTTTTGTCCTCAATATAATGGATATGCAGAAACAATGATAGAACAGAGATTTTTTTTCTAAAGCGATGACAAACACACTGCTGCTTCCTCCCTCCCTCCCTCCTTCCTCCTTATCCCCACCCCCAAAAATAAATCATTGTTCCAAAAAAAAAAAATCCCATTGTCTATTGTCCACGGAGATCAAGATCTGCCTAGGAACAGCTCCGGCGGGCGCCGCAGCAGCCCCGAGCAGCCGGTAGGTGGCGCACGAAGGCAGCGCAGGCGGAGCGCGGGGCCGAGCCCAGAGCGGGGGTCTAGCCGCCCCCACCCCTGCCGCCGCCGCCGCCGCCGCCGCCTTCCACCCCCTCCTCGCGTGCTAATTGCTGGATACTCTACTGGGACTTCGGTCAGGGAAAAAGAAAGCGGGAATGGGAGGCGGGGGAGGGAGGTGGGGAATCCGGTTCCGAATACACAAAGCTTCCTGGGCTTCGGCGGCCCAGGAGCAGGGCGCCCTCGGCCTCTTCCCCTCCTCCCTCCCCGGGCCTCGGCTCCCGCCGGAGGGGCACACAGACCAGCGGGAGCAAAATGCGGACCGCGTGCACAGCCCCACGCGCCGCGGCGCCTGGCGCCTGCCCGAGTCTGGTCGCCTCCCTCCCCAGCTCACCCATCCCGGCCGCGGAGCCCGGACCCACCCCGAGCGCAGGCGCGCCAGGCGGGAGTCGCCCTCCCCTCGAGGAATGCCGAGGCCCACAGGAGGATTCCTTGACCTGACCGCGGGCCCCTGAGCAGCGGGTTCTGCCCGAGCCCGAGAGCGGGAGGCCCCACCAGGGGGTGCCTGGGCCGGCGGGCGAGCCCCCTTCCCGGAGGAGCCGCGGGGCCCATGCCCTCTGTGTCGGGGCTAACGCTGTCAGTTCCTGCAAAGATGAACGGCCCATGTGGTCGCCTGACCCCCCAACCTCTGCCTGGTGGAACATGATGTTAAAGAGTTCTGCTGGCCCTAAAGTCAGAAGCCTGGATTGAAACGTGAGCATTGACACCTTGGAGCTCTGTGACCTTGAGGATGTTCCTAAATTCCCCAACTCCGCACCTCCCCAGCTATCAAATGCGGGGAATAATACTTACTTCCTAGGAATGTTGTGAGGATTTTTTAAAAGTGGTTCTTAACTTAGCAGGAAGCCTGGCATAGAGTAACTATCATTATGAACAACCCGACTCTCCTTGCAGGAGGGAGAGGCACAGTTTGCCGCCCTTGAGACAGACCTGGCATCACTGTTGCAGAGACTCAGGAGTAAGGGTTCCCAGCCGGGGAAACGTGGCTCCTAAAAGGAGCTCCCATCTGTCCTCCGCTGCCCCCAGCCCCCATCCTCCTCCTGCCCTGCTGCTGTGACTGTTTGGGGCACTCCGCCTCTCCCTCCGCTCCCTGGATAGACCTGTGATTTATGCCCCTTCTCTTTTGGAGAGTTCTGACAGAGCCGTATCACCCGGGCTTGGAAGGCAAACACACGGGGTGGAACCCCGGCTCCACCATTTGCTAGCTGGGAATTTAACCTCTGGGGCTTCAGTTCACTCCTCTATAAAATGGTGGGCCTGATACCTACTACACAGGTTTTTTTGTGATGATTAAGGGAAATACTGTGTATAAAGGCCTGGCAAGTACTATCTCTTCAGTACATTTGAAAATTTAAATTTTACAGTTGAAATTAGGTTAGATTATCTTGCAGAAAATGATGGTGGTTCATTGGAATTTCCAGATTTCCACCGAAGGTGAACCCAGCAACTAACAGCTTCTTACTCCCATCTGAGTCAGCAAGGTTATTTCCCTGCAGGAAAAGAGCAGAAATCCAGTGAGGCCGCATTCTCCCCAGAGCCTCACAGGTATAACTCAGACACTTACTTAGGTTTAGTTGGCCATTTTAGAGCCGGAAGAGTCTCTGGGGGTGGCCTGGCTTTAAAGTCGCATTCTAAGTCATGATTGTGTGTCTGGCTCATCAGGGCCTCCTTCCTAGCCGTCCCCACATGCACACTGCCGCCCAGGCAGAGGTGTGATGGCTGGGCAACAGACTGAGCCAGCACCCACTGAGGCAAGTAGGTCAGGAGCTGTGGACCCTTCTCTAACAGGATACTGGAGAATTTCTGTGAGCATCGGATTTGTGTAGCTGTTAGAAGTTCAGGCACTGGGCAGACTGATTCCCAGAAGCAGTGGCAGGACCAATAGGCAGCTGTGGTTGCCAGCCTCCCAGATGACCTCCAGTGACTCTTGCCTCCTGGTATTTATGTTCTTGTATATTCCCCTCCCCTATGAAGCAGGGCTAACCTGTGTGACCAAGTGAATATTGCAAAATGACAGTGTGACTTTCAAGCCCATAAAAGGCATTGTGGCTTCCACCTTGCTGTCTCTTGTGTCACTTATTCTGGGGAAAGCCAGGCACCATGTCATGAGAACACTCAAGCAGTTGCTTGGAGTGGTCCGTGTTTCAAGGAACTGAGGCCTCCACCATCAGCCAGCAGCAACTCACCAGTCATGTGAGTGAGCCATCTAGGAAGAGGGTCCTCTAATGCTAATCACACCTTTAGATGACAGCAGCCCTGGCCAACAGCTTGGCCTGGTAAGAGACTCTGGGCCAAAATCATGCAGCTAAGCTATCCCTGAATTCCTGACTCACAAAACAACTGTAAGATAAAAATATTTCAGCCTATTTGAGGTGCATAGATGCTGTATAGATGACCAATATGGCAACATGAAAAGAGTCCCAGGCTTCCATTGGCCAACGTGGGGCTGATAATAAGGGTTCTGCCCCCTCACTTGATCAGCTCTGCTGTTCCATATATGTCTGTGATCTAAAAACCTTTTTTTGACCTCACCTGAGGCCCCACCTTCAAAGGATCTAGGGGAAAAAAAAAGAAAAAAAAACTCAAACCAGAGTCTCCTAGTAGCACCAAGTTAATAGTAACCCTAACCTGTGTTTTCAAAGAAGTGCTGAGAGTAGGGCATCCCCTCCCTCCCCGCACCTCCTCCCCACAGTCGGTTCTGGCACCTGGCCTAGGTGTAAAATTGTCAGCACTGTCACTGCTTTTTGGTCTTATTATGAGTGTGTCTGCTCTGATGTGCTGGTTCCGGCATGTCATGGGAGAAGTGTGAGCACAGAAGAGGAGGCTGTGTCAGATCTCTGTCTTCATGTTAGCAGCCTGCCTCTGAAAAGGCTGCAGGTGAACGGGAGGAGACAGGTTATGATGACCTGAAGGGTACAGAGCCAGGCTGCTCCACGGATCAGGTGTGAATGCTAAAGTGGTCAGATCACTTTGCTTCTTTCTGAAGTTTCCTGGGTCAGTTCTAGGACCGGTTACCTGTAGATAGAGACATGAGGCTGAGTCCATGGCCCTAGCAGTGGCAAACTCTTGTGCACCACTATCTAGTAGAAGTCTTACAAATTTTCACCATTGCTCACACTTAAGAGTCATGTTTTTGGCCAGGCACAGAGGCTCACGCCTGTAATCCCAGCACTTTGGGAGGCTGAGACAGGTGGATCACCTGAGGTCAGGAGTTCAAGACCAGCCTGACCAACATAGTGAAACTCTGCCTCTACTAAAAATATAAAAATTAGCTGGGTGCCTGTAATCCCAGCTACTCGGAAGGCTAAGGCAGGAGAATCACTTGAACCCGGGACACAGAGGTTGCAGTGAGCTGAGATAGTGCGATTGCATGCCAGCCTGGGCAACAGAGCGGGACTCGTCTAAAAAAAAAGAATCATGTTTTTAATTTAAGCAAAGCTGTTTAAAATAAATCACTAGATAATAGTCTTGGGCTGACCAAATGCTACTTGAAATCTGTACTTTGATGAAATATCTGCCAATGAGTATAGTTAACTCATATTTTTAAATGTAAATGAATCCAAGATATCTGAGTGGGTGTTTATACTATTCTGCTAGAGTTCGAGGCTGGTTATTTGGTGTAGACTTTAGATCCCCTAGATAGCGGCCTGTAATGGGGTTGGCTTGTCAGAAAACATCAACCTCTTGAAAACCATCCCGATCCCCTAAAATCCATTTCTTATTTTTGATGTGACACTGTTTCAGCTTTTTATTTTTTTCAGAAAGTTTTATTTCTGCTATATTTTTAGATTCAAAAGTATTTATTTAAGGTGAACAAATGATACAGCATACACAACTGCTGGAACTGCTTTTTAATTGAGAACAAAAAGGGAATACCTAGGACAAGAATATGCAATTACCACATTTATTGTTTTCAGTGAATTTTTGTCAAGTTTTATTTTATTGTTAATGTGATGATACAGCAAGCCTTGGAAAAGAATAACACTTGCGTTAAAGAACAAATCTAGATAAAAATGGAAAACGGAGTTAGCCACAACCCACAAGGCCTTCTTTGGGAAGACTCTTGAAGAAAACCGACTCACACTTCACAGAAGAATATGGCACTGTCATTTTTCCCTTTATAGTGCCGAAGTGTTCCTGAACAAAGGCCTCAAGACATTATCAACTCGTCATCTATTTTGTGATGTGCTTTCTATTTTCAGGAACCTGCCCTCCTCCCTCTTTGTTCCTGATGCATCTGGTCACTGGTGCCTACTACTTTGGTCCCACACACACTCAGTGTGGCCAGCCCCCACCTGGAGAGTTCACCATGGTGCCCAAGAGCCAGACAGGCAAGGTCATTGTCCACCCACGGGACCAGAGGAAGACGCCAGGCCCCACCCACTCCCCACAGACAAGCTGGAGCTATATGAAGTCTGAAGGAATATAAATTATTCCAAATGATCTGGAAAGAAAGTGATAGACTATAAGTACATTTCCAAGCCCTGGATATTGTTTAAAAAGCAAACAAAACAAAACAAAAAAAACTTCTCTTTTCTCTTGCTGGGATTTCTGATGATACAGTAAACAAGTCCCAACAGGTGACCTAATCAAAAATAGCTATATAGCACTTAGAAATGTATATAGCTCAACCATCAACCTTGCGGAGTAAGGAAAGAAGAAACTGAAGTATTTATACTTCACTGGTAAACAATGGAATAGATTGTCTCTAAACATGTCTTCCAGCTAAAAAATTCTGCAGCGTAGTTTCTATAAATGACTTTAATCTGATTTTAATATTCATCCATTCAGCCAGATATTCAAAAATTATTTAAGTGCCTGTTATATACTAAACACAGATATACATTAATGAATAAAATAGACACAGGTCCCTCCTACGGGCTACAGCCAACCAAATGACAAACAATTACAGATACACTTACAAACTGCGTACATCTGGGGGGAAAATTAGATTCAGAGATAGAGAATAACATAATGTATCTATATAGACAGACGGATTAGAAATGGCCTCTCTAAGCAGAAAACATTTAAATTAACATTTGAACAATTTAAAAAAAGGTCTACACTAGCCATGTACAGGGGTGGGAAGTATTGATGTTCCAGGAAAATTTAAAAACACATACACATGGCACACAGCATAGGGAAAGACCCTGAGAAGGAAAAGCATGGTCTATTTAAAGAGTAGAACATTATGGATACAGACATTTGCAGACTGGAGAACAAGCTAGAATCAAAGCCTGTCAGGGTTTGACTGGGTAATCTAATCTGGCCATCTGACCAGTTCTTAAATCCCCATCGTAGTATGCCCTCTAAATAGCCAACCAGTACTAGGAGAGGGAGATGGAAAAATAATAAAAATAAAGCCAACCAGCTTGTGCTCAAGTCTCTCCAACGAGAGGGAATGTACTACCTCTTGAAGTATCCATGCCAGTTTGGTTTTAAAATATGAATGTGTTCCACCTTAAGGAAGCTGGAACTGGAATCATGAGTTGTAAGTCCCAGGCCTGCACTTGAGAAAATTTTTTAGTTGAAATGGAAGACCCTACTTAGATAGCCATATCTCCCATTCATTATTACATGGGATGCCAAGAACAGGCAGCAAGATTTCAAGTTCATCATCTTTTTTGAAGGAGAAAAAAAATTTGAGAATGATAAGACAGCTCTCACAAGCTTTCCACACTTTTCTGTTGTAGCAAAATTCAGGTCAGCATCCTGGCAAGCCAGCGATGGTCAGTTGTACTCTTGCAAGACAGCCGTGTATTTGGGCTGCAGTGGGGAGGTGGGAGTGACATTCCTGTGGTCCTTGTGGCACGTCACATGGAGGAAGTGCATCGTACCCTCCAAGTTTACAAAGTCTTTGATAACATGAGTTGGCTTCCACATGACCAGTTATTGCCCTCACTAAAGAAGCTCTATAGGATCCCAGGAAGATCCTGCCAGTTATTTGCTGGTATTGCCCACAGTCAGCACATACCACCAATAGTTTGAGGCTGGTTTGAGTATTTATTTGTTCCAGAGTACATAAAGAAACCTAAGTTTCCAGGTCTTAAGAGAGGCACTTCCAACTTTACAGGCCACAGACCATCTTCTCTTAAAGTCATCTATGAATTTTCATATGGTGACCGTTGACCCAGCCTCATTGAAACAGCCTTCAAAGGATTTTGGCTTGTCTTTCAGACAGGCTAAGTGTGTGAAGGCTGGGTGCAGTGGCTCACGCCTGTAATCCCAGCACTTTGGGAGGCCAAGGTGGGCGGATCACGAGGTCAGGAGATGGAGACCATCTCGGTCAACATGGTGAAACCCCATCTCTACTAAAATACAAAAAGTTAGCCAGGCATGGTGACGCATGCCTGTAATCCCAGCTACTTGGGGAATCACTTGAACCTGGGAGGCGGAGGTTGCAGTGAGCTGAGATCGCACCACTGCACTCCAGCCTGGTGACAGAGCAAGACTCTGTCTCAACAAAATAAAAATAAAAAAAAATAAAGTCTGAAAAGTCGAAACGTTGACCAAGACAAAATGCAAACCCATGCAAGGAAATCCAATTGGGAGCCAAAGAATTTCACCACTGAAACACAATTAAAAATCACCACAGAATTTCAATTCTCAAATAGGAGTAATGCTCTAAAAATATAAAGGCGATGGAAAAATAGAGAAAAAAATCAGAATATCCTGATAAGGCTGGCAGGTGGAATATGGTGTCCATATGTCTCCTGGTTTTAGACCAAACTAAATAAAAATCCACAGACCAGTGCCGCAAATATCACCACCAACTTTTTGAGCCAGTTCATGAGCCTATTAGACTGCTTCACATTAAAGCATATGCTAGATTCACCAACATGCCCTGGAATGCAGCCAGCCCACCAGGACTGAAGGGATGTCTTCTGGGCTGGCCAAATGTTAAGAAGGAATGTCAACAGGATGCTCTTAAAGTTGCCCTGTGGTGAGCTGCGGTGGGACAACTTGAAGGAGCAGGCCAAAGGACCCATGTTAAGACTTACTCAAACGTTGCATTTTGTGATGACTTCTAGCAGTAACAGCTTTACAGAGAGAGCAACAGACCCTGCTGGCCAGCAGCAGGGAGAAACAGAGCAGATCCTTCTGACCAAGAGGCATTTGAGGACTGGCCCCGAGAGGGAGCCCATCTGGAAAGAGCAACCGGCCCTGTGAACAAAGATTGGAACCATAAGCCACAGGTCAGTCCTTGACTTTCATACAACCCAGATGCAACCAGCAATTGTTCATCAGTGGAGTGTGGCAGTTTGGAACTCAGGTTATAGAATCAGATGGCCTGGGTTCAAATCTTGACTTTACTGTTTAGTAGTCAGATGACCACAAGAGAATTTCTCAACTTCCCCAAGCTCATTTCTTCACCTATAAAATTATAATAATCATACCTACCTTATAGAGGAGTCTATGAATACGTATGCTACCTGTTAGAACAGCACCTGGCACATAGTAGCTGCCCAATAAATGTTTGCTAGATTGTTATCAGTCTTTACGGCTCCTCACAGAGAAATGGAGGTCATATTATAGTTTGCCATCGACAGGTCTGTGTTCATATTTCTGCCATTTACTATCAAACACTGAGGGAAAATTATTAAGAATTTTACAGGTCAGTTGCTTCCTCTGGCAAATACAAATAATAATACATCATGGCTTTTACAAAGATTAATTAGATAATAGGCACTAAACAAGTGACAGGGTGTGGTATGCTATTGGGGCTCGGTATATGGTAATTATTATTATTTGGTCCTGATGGCCGAAGGTCTGGAAGTTTCTGCTATGACAGCAGTGTTCCATATCTGTACTGTGTAATGTGGTAGCCATTAGCCACTTCTGGCTCCTGAACACTTGAAAGGTGGTTAGTACAACTAAGGAACTAAACGTTGAATTTTAACTTAAGTTTAACTTAAATATGCACACGTGGCTTGTAGCTCATTCATTGAACAGCACAAGCTGGGTTGCTCAGGCCTTATCCTGTCCTCTCCATATTCTTTCCATGCACATGTCATGCACATCTCATTGACCTGTAGTGTCTATACCAGGGGTTTGGAAAAGAGCAGAGGGTGTAAATGTAGATTTTGGCAGGTTCATAAGTCTTGTGGCATAATCGAAAGAAGAAAAGTCAGTGAGTCTAGGGAGACCATTCCATTCCCAGCTCTGTGTAACGTCCTTGGGCAGGTCATTTAGCCTCATCTTCAGAAGGGAGGTTTGATACTGACATGATTTCAAAGTTCCCACTTATCATATCACTATGGGGAGAGGATAAGAAATACTACACAAGAAATGCTACACAAACTTAGACTTAGATTGTTTTTCAGGTTCTGAGTTGCATTTAGCTATGTTCAGTGTCTTCCAGATTTAAAGATGAGTTATGTAAGTGTTGATATACAAACTAATATAAATGAATAGGCACAGATAAAAAAGAAATTGAGGCCAAGCAGAAATTAACCTCAGAGCAAAGAAAAGAGATATTGATGAAAAAGCACGTGTGTTCTGTCGGAGCTGAGTGCTCCTGCCATATCGTTTTGCAGAGATGCGGCCTTGCGACAGTGTGGGCCAGCGCGGAGAGTGCTGGGGAACACTTGACTAGTGAAGACTTTGGATACGTAAACCCATAACATGATGTATTGTCTCCAGCTGAGTACAAAATTCTACAAAACAGATCTCAAATCCACACTGAGTAGAAAGAGCACAGGACAAGGAACCTGGAGGCCAAGATTCCATTCCTGGATCTCTGACCAACCAGCTGGGTGACCCACCCTTCATCTTGCTAACTTCTTGGAGCCACAGTTTAATCATCTACACAGTGAGTTGGTTGGACCCTACTCCTGCCAGCTTGAAAAATCTGTTATTATGCTTAGAACCCTAGAAATTTCAAAGATGCTTTTCTATGCCAGGAACCTAAAGTGTGAGAAATTACAGGAGCTAAACCTGGTAACAATTCCCACACACAAACACACACACGTGCACACATTTTCTGTTAATCCTGCTGAAGAGTGAGGCCGTGCCCTATCTAATATGACCCCGCAGTCCCTATCTGAAGCAACATATGAACCATAGGTGGTGGTACCCACTTGGTTATAAGCATAATTGTGATGATTAGCCTTGATGGTATCCAAGGAGTATTTTTAGATTATTTAAAGAGACAGAGCAAAACAATTATTTGCATTATCAGGTTGTTATTGGTGGTGGTGGTGATATGTGTGTGTCTGTGTTAAGGCAAAATGGGAAAGCTCACCTCCTGCTTCTATGAATGTTGAAATATAATAAACACTGTTCTCACTGGGGATGTGCTGGTTCGTAGCAAGAAAAAACAGCCATGATTTTCAGAAAAGGAAAACCAGTGGCTAATGAAAACCATCCAGATAATTGAGTTTATTAATCTATGTGGCTTTAAGTCATCTTTCTCCACTATTTCCTAGTCTCTAAGTTCACAAGCTGTTTTGAAGCTCAGCTCCCTCCCTAATTCTCCCAAGGCAGCTGTGCGATAAATAACACTCCTTGCCCTCTCCCCAGACAACAGAAAGTGTTGGTTTTGGAGAACACCTGGGGAGTGAGTCCCCAGACATGCACACACCATTTTCAGACCGGGAAGTCCCTTTGAGGCATTACTCACTGGACCCTGAACCCCAATCATCTCAGGAAGGAAATTAAGAAACTGCAGTGTTAGCTGAGTCCACTGCCCATGTTCATTCTGTGCTGCTTCTTGGCCTTGCTGCCCCTCCAGCACCCAGAATGGCTGTACTCTACACAAGAGCAGTCTCCGCTGCAGCTTTTACTTCCTGGTGACAGCCTGGCTGCCCTAGTAGGTGGGGATTTTGCTCCTTTGTTGGAGCCCTTACAACTAAATTTATGACTCTTTTATTAGTTTGGCAGGTGCTTTAAGTGAGGGAGGAAAGAAGTGGCATAGCGTGCAATGTAGTTTCCGTTTGGAAAACGAGGAAATAGAAGTATTTATCCACAGTCATTTTCTGCTAAAAGCTTGCAAAAGTTTTCAGGTATCATTAAGAAGGGGCCTTCTCCCTGCTTCAAGCATAGGTTTCTGGAACATGAAGGCTAGAGGGAGTCTCTAAAATCATGAAAACTTCTGCTGGTGGGAAAGGGGCCTAGACAGAGAAGTTAAATAACATGCCCAAGATCCCGCATTGCACAGCGAGTGAGAGCTCCAACACTAATGCCTGGATCAGCTCATTTCCCTGCATCTCACCACAGCCGCACCCCACTTCCTCTTTATCTCAATTTCTCTCTTTTCCTCCCTCCTCTGTATCACCTTCAAAAGGAACATTTTTGTGGTGGGCCTAGGAAGAAACAGTAAATCTATGGAAGAGACAAAGAAGGTTGCCAGCGTTTTTGCTTGCCTGCCTTCCTCCCTCCACTCCTTCCTTCCTGCCCTTCCCTTCTTCCCCATTCTTCCTTTCTTGATATTCACTGTTCTGTCTTTGCCCAGGAAATAAAACTGCATTTTAAAGAAAAGGACTTGTTCATGTGTGTACATGTGAGTGTGTGTGTGCATGTGTGTGAAGTGTGTGTGCATGTGTGTGAAGAGTACGTGTGTAGTGTGTGTAGTGTGTGTATGTGTGTGTGTGTGTTTGTAACCATGACTATCTTTCTGGAATAAGCCAAAAAAAATGTAAATGGCCTTCCAAGCAAGGGGAACATATAAAATGATAGTTTTGTTTGCCTGTCCCTTGAAAACCTTAAAAATCAGTGTGTGGACAAATGATTCACACACCACAGACCCTGGGTTGCTGCCCTTCCTTTTGTTTTTCGAGATCATCCCATTTCCTTTGGGCTTCTCCCGGCTCTCCTCCAATCCACTCCTACCCTTGCCAAGTTGTCTCTTCCATTATTAGTCATCCTAATAAACACTCCTAATAAATGCAGACCCTATAAACCAATCCAGGATGCTGCTTTTGGCTCCTCTGCCGCCTTTAGGAAAGACTGATACCTGCATTAACTTTGTCATCTGTCCTGGAGAAACCCAGCTGAGATATCTAACATATTCTGCTGCAAGCTGCAATATAATGGACATATTTAGTGTACATTATGTTGTTAAATGGAATCTGCATTTCTAAGTGAACTAAAAATGCTTAATTATTAATAAGCTCCCCAGGGATTGGTGACATTTGGGATGATTTTATCATGCTGTAGATATTTAACAACACAATATGTATGGTAGTATTTAATTCAACTTCTTTTGTTTAAAAGAACATTCCTCCCAAAGTCATTTGGACTTATATACTATGTAGATTAGTCTCTGAGTATCCAGACTCAGGTAGAGGTAGAGGGAATTTACTGAAAAATGGGACGGAACTGAAGCTGGGGCAACAGTGCGGGGAGGGGTGAAAAGAGGCACCAAGGAGCCACATCCTGGGAGCTGGAATTGGTTTGGGGTGGGCTACAACAGGAGCTTTCATTGAGGCGGAGGCAATGGTGGCAATAAAAAGTTAATGGAAAGATCACAGGACTAGGAATTAGGGCGCCAGGCTTCTAGTTCTGCACCAATTTGCAGCGTGACTCTGAGCAAATTACTTTACCTCTCAGAGACAGAGTTTTCTTCTATATATGAAAGGCATAATTGCACCTTCCTTAGCTACCTTATAGAATTGTGAGCAAGGTATATAAAAGTATACCTTGGCTCCAAAAACTCAAGCATTTCATAACAAACATATTCAAAGGTGGGGAAAAAGGAAATAGTATTCACTAAGCACTGTCTACGTGCCGGGGGTTGCTTCCAGTACTTTTACAAACATGAAGTCAATTAGCCTTTGCAAAAAATCTGAGACAAACCTGACTGCTCCCATTTGCAGAGTAGGAGATTGAGGTTCAGGGCCTTTGCCGAAGGTCACAAAGCTAGTGGCTGAGTCGAGCTGAAAACCTAAAGGGAACAGGTACATATTTGAGCAGACAATATGTGAAGGCAAATGGGTCACAACTTTAATTTGTAAATAGGAATGTTCCATCAACCTAAGCATTTGGTTGACTTATACATGGTGATATGCATTATCACAACATATGAACATTAACATGAAATTTTAGTTATTTTGCCATCCATCTAATTCTTGGCACAGTTCTGATATTAAGGAAGGAAAATCTCTTAGTGTCAAAAATAGATTTTTAAATAAAGTAAATGTGGCTGGGTGCGGTGGCTCACGCCTGTAATCCCAGCACTTTGGGAGGCTGAAGCAGGTGGATCACGAGGTCAGGAGTTTGAGAACAGCCTGGCCAACATAGTGAAACCCTGTCTCTACTAAAAATACAAAAATTAGCTGGGTGTGGTGGCACATGCCTGTAGTGCCAGCTACTTGGGAGGCTGAGGCAGGAGAATCGCTTGAACCTGAACCCGGGAGGTAGAAGTTGCAGTGAGCTGAGACCATGCCATTGCACTCCAGCCTGGGGAGCAGACTGAGACTCTGTCTCAAAAAAAAAAAAAAAAAAAAAAAATGTATATATATATATATATAGTAAACGTTTAGGAAGTCCTGCCATTAGGTTTATAGGATCTTGATCTGTTAGTAGCGGATTGACTGATGATATTGAATTTAACACTCATTACTTCCTCATTTCTGGAATGTCACGGTGCGACTGGGTTTGGATGGTGTTTTAGACTCCAGTAGTAACAATTATTTCTCTTTCCTCCATTCCTGTTCGGCACCCCGTGTTCTCCCCAGGATGGTGGAGAGCTCATTTGCATACAAATGCTCAGCACATTGTGGGTCCTGGTTGGCAGTGTTCAGCCTGGAGATAAAGTTATTGATGGCTGTTTATAAGACAGACAAATTGGAGCAGGGTTCGGAGCAAGAGACCAGAAGCCAGTCCATCACCTGCTCCCTCGGTGACCTCGCGTCACCTCTTCACGCTTCAGTTTCTCCATCTGTTGGTGGAAAGAGTGATACATGATACCTTGCTCTCAGACTGTCAGGAACATCTTTGGAAAGCACTAGGAGATGCTGGAAGAGGCCCCAAAGCCTTCATAGTTGCCTTTATGTGGTAAAATAAAACCTCATCTGATGATTTATAAATTACAGAAAATATGATTTTTTTCTCTCAAAATAAGAAGATGAAAAAGTACTTATATTTCTTCATTCATTGGTCGATAGTATTTCATTAAATCCACTTCTATGGCTGGACCTAATGATTCATTTAAATATAAACGGATAACCTGTAGAAGGTGCACAAGCAGATGCTATTATTACCAATAGTTAACTTTGCTACTGTGAAATGCATTTCTACACTACTTTTAACGCTTTTAGCATGCTTCCTCTCTCACCCTCACTACACAGTCACAGACACACACACTTCCCCATGGTGGCATGGCAGAGAAATGGTATCATCTCCTCTATTTTACAAATGAGAAAACCTAAACTAGAAGAAGTCAGTAAACTGCCACCTCCATCCAGATAATTACAGACAGAGTTAGAATAATCTAAGCCTTAAAACCCAGCTCTTATCCTTCCCAACTTCATTTTTTATAACCCTGAAGACTGGCTTTTTTTTTTTCTCTTTCTGTTTTTGTACATCTTTTTTTTCCCCCTCCACTTACTGATCTCACAGGGCTACAGGTGCCTTCTCCATATTCCTTCTCTAGGAAGGCTTCTAAAGCAACTCTCATCTCTGAGGTTCTCAAGTAAAGTTTGCAGGAAAGTGAGAGCTCAGACATGTCTGTTTGCTTGTTAAGCTTGTTCCTCCTTGTAAGCCCGAATAAAAACCTGCCGAAAATCATATTACTGCGTCACTGGGCCCTCCAGACTGCTCTAAGTGGAGGATCCAGTCATGCTGCACAAGTCATCTGCAGGCTGAAATAGCTGCGTCGTGATGCTATTACGGACATGAGCTTGTTTTGTATGAGCTTCTAAAGTGTAGCCAGGCTTAAGAAACAGAAGGGAAAGCATGGATTGAACACCAAAAGAGCACCTTAAAAGGATACTTTTTTCCTGTCGGAAATTAAATTGTAAAGCTTATTAGAAACTGATGAAGAGACACAGAAAAGCTATAGCTGATAAGGTACCAACCCCATTGTTCACACATATCCAACAACGACTTAATTCTCTGCATCCCATTTGCCAACCCTGTCTGCTATTATTCCTTCCCAGCAAGTGCCCCGGAGTACCTGCCCAGTACCACTCAGCCAGAAAAGTTTCCTGAGATTTTTTAATACTGAAACAAAGAGGTCTGCAAGTGGGAAACCCAATACGATAGACAGCTGGCTGCTGCTGGCCATGGCATGACTGCCCAAGCTCAGACAGAAAGAACAAACCTTCTCGAAGATGTTCCTGTCTGCCCCACTTAAGCCACTACTGCCAGGGCAGGCATCCCCAGGAAATCGCCCTGTAAAATGAGCAGCTCCTTTTCAACAGCAGACTCCCAGCTGCTTCCCACCTCGGAGGCTGCTATTGGGCATGACAGGGCAGTCCTCCTGGCCTGGCTTGCACTCAGCGGGACTATTAGGAGCCCTGGGCTGGGAGGCACAGGTGAGTGGGGGCAATCCGGCAGCCCCAGGTGGCACACCTGCCCCTTGCAGGGCCCTCTCCAGCTTTAGATTGACAGGGCTGGTGATTCTAGGGTTGGATGCCCTTTCCAAGTGTATTGATCTCCCCTCCTCTTCCCAAATTGCGCCATGCACCTTCACCCACGCTAAAGCCCTGCCTGGAAACAGAACACTGTGGCCAGCCCTTCCCCCAAGAGCCAGAAGGGCCAGCTCTGGCCCACAGCCAGGCTCTAAAGAAACAGCATAGGGCAGAGAGAGGCGGTGGGTGGGGCCGAGAGCCTGTGTTACACATTCAAAGCCTAATTTTGGATCAGAGTCATCCTTGTAGCCAAGCCTGAAAGATCACCGAGGCCCCAAAATGAACCCGCAGCTCTGAGGCATGGCCTGGACGAACCCTCAGCTCTCTTGCCCACATGCTGCTCTCCTTAGGGAAGTTAAGTTAGGCTTGTTTGGATTTTCACTGGTATTTTTTTAAGCAACATCAGTTGTCTTTTAGCCTCATGCTAGCCGAAGGCAGTTCACGTTTCCTACCCCTATCTCTCTGTACATATTCACAAAATGCCTCAGCTGAGACGCTGACCAGAAGCCAGGGCTCCTAATGCTACTGCCTAAGACACGCCATTCTGTTGGTGGTCACACCAATCAGACAATAGGCCAGTCGGATGAGGGCAGCTGCAGGTGAAAGCAGTCACCTTCCCATTAACAATAGAACCAACTCTCTCTGACATGGAAGAGTCTCTTGCGAGAGGAGAACCTGGACCAGAACCAGTGCTGGCCTCTGGAAGCCACAGGAGAGAGAGAAGGGCTGCTCCCTCATCTTACGAGGGTGTGGGCACTTCCTTCAGAGAATTTGTTGCTGCCAAGATCAGGCTGTTGCCTCCCTGGAACTCGAGGTATGGGGATGCTTGTTTGCAGAGCTGGCCAGCCAGCAGCCCAGAGCAGCTGGTTGTAATTATGCGTTGCTGCTTCAGAGGAAGTTGCTGGCTGCGGAGCGTGTGCTGGGCCTGGCTGCACATTGGCTGCTGGGCTTAAGGGAACAATGGAGATAGAAACCAGTGGCAGCAGGGGAAGGGGAGGAGCGGGACGAGGGTGAAGACAGGCAGAAAGAAAGGGCAAGAGCTGCTCCCAGCGCTGAATATGGAAAAACCCACATCTGCACTCCAAGGATCCGTCTCTTGTTCCCAGACTTAAAACAAAGTGCATGCCCCTCTGTGAACAGCCCCCTGACTTTTCTTTTTAAGCTGTACCTGCTGCACACTGTATTTAGAGAAGTGTGCCTGGCTGACATATTGAATAGCACTCCTCAGCCTGTTTAATCTAAATTGACTGCATCTTTGTAGCAGCTGGCCACAGGGAAAAACAAAAGAATTCATGATGAAAAAGGCAAATCTCTCTTGACGAGAAAGTACCGCAGCAGTGGTAGCAGCAGTTAAACATTTCAGTACCTTGCTAAATGCTGTGCCCAGATGCGTACATCAGGAGGAAAAGAAAAAAGACAACTTTATAGAAGTGAAATGTGGGTTAATTAACAAGTTTTTTTTTTCCTGGATGGAGAAAAACTTATTAATGTCTGGTTCTTTATACTTTTCAAGATTTCTTCAGTGTTTCCTAATTAGAATGTAGCAGGAAAACGAACAGAGGGAAACCGGTGAGTTGTTGGGGGTTGGAGGGCTTTCTTCCTGCTGCCTGTGTTTGGAGCCCCCCACCCCCGCAACTTCAAACCAGCAAGGATCTTCCATCACATATTTATGGACGGTCACATCTACTTAGTCTTTCTGTGGTTCCTTCCTCCTTTCAGCCGGGAGCTTGCTCATAGCATTCACACAGCTCAGAGTTCCCAAGAAAGTATGCAGAATCCCATGTTTCTGCCAGCTGAGGGGATAAGTTGAAGGCCCCAAATCAGACAGTGCACAGGCCTGAGAGTCCTGTGGCCTCTTGGTGACCCCTCTCTACTCATACAACTCCTGATTTATGTTGTTTTAAAAGGGCAGGTGTCCTACCTGTTATTGAGCACCCTTGATGTATAAAACTGACAGCCACGCACAATGACACATTATTGGCTTGGGTTGGTAAATGAGGAGGCAATTTCATTACCTTTTCCCCTCATCCATTGCCTAGCACAAGATTACTTGAAATGCTATCAATCAGTAGGGATGAATGCAGGGAAGTGCCCAGCTTGTGTGTGGGCATGGCAGCCTTGTGCCCTAATGATTACAGAAAATAAATGATGATGCTATTGTCTTTAGGACTGATTGCAGGATCTCCTTATTGCCTGAGCAAAGAGATTATGGTGACAGGTCAAAAGGATTTTTCCAGTAAGTTCTGAGTAGGTACTATTTTTTCTTCTTTTTTCTTCCTTCTCTTTCCTCCCACTTTGGTCCTAGTTTTTTGAGGTTTTTTTGTTTTTGTTTTTTGTTTTTTTTTGAGAGGGTCTTACTCTGTTGCACATGCTGGAGTGCAGTGGCATGATCACAACTACTATAGCCTTGAACTCCTGGGCTCAAGACATCCTCCCATTTCAGCCTTCCAAGCACGTAGGACTACAGGCACATGCCACCATGCCTAGTTAATTTTTTAATAAACATGTGGTCTCACTTGTTGCCCAGGCTAGCCCTCGATTTTCTAAACACACATATACATGTACACATACACAGTTAGTTTTCTAGAGCTGGGCTGTTCAATACAGTAGCCACTTATAGGAATTTAAATGAATTAAAATTAAATAAAATGTAAAACTCAGTCTTACCGTCTCACTAGCCATATTTCAACTGCTCAGTAGCCACCGGTGGCAGTGGCTCCCATATTGGACAGCACGGAATTAGAGACTACTTCCATCATTGCAAAGTTCTACTAGGCAGCCCAACCAAGGGCATCTATTTGCTGTTCTATCTCAGGACTCCTGTTCCTTTTAGAATCCTTTACCTATAATTTCTATAAAGGTGAAACTTTTTTTAAAATCACAACTTAAAACTAATTAGCTTCCTCCCAGCAACTAAGGGAAAGCTATCCAGCTACTCTGCTCATAGATCTTCTAGAAGAGTTAGTTTGTCAGGGTGTGGCAGAGTAGACACTGAAAGGACATAAAGTCAGCTAAACTAGTTTTAGGCTGTCTGACCCTAACCTATTTCTTTAGATAATTTTCCTATATAATTCTTAATAATAGCTAGAAGGAGCCACTCTGAAGCTAAGTGATGTGTCAAGAAAGATACCGGGGTATCTCCATAAAAATTTGCACAATAAATAGAAAGTAATAGCTCCTTTAGAACTACACAGTACACACTGCACTACAAATTCCTGCCGTGAGGCTTTGAAGTTGGGTGGAGATGCGCAGAGCAATGAAGCACTTTGATGCAGCTGGAAGCATCTTCAAAGCTTCCAGAGGGAAAGATTAAAACAACTACCTGTAACCAATTGTTCAGGTCTTTTGTGTGTGTGTTGGTGGGGGTAGGGGCTGGACCACACAAAAATTAAACAAATAAACCAAAAACTGCATGGAAGCACTGTACCCAAATTAACTACAACAAAATGAAACAAAGGATAGGCTATTTAATTTAACGCTTTTGCTGGGAAATAAACTGCACCAAAATTTTTATTTTTTATTTTTATTTTTGAGCTTAAAATATAACCTCGTTCACATATGGCACATACATTCTATATTTTTAAATTTGTCATTTCAAGTTCCTTTTGCAAATCTTCCAACTCTGCTTTGTTCTCATCTTTCCTAGTGATAAGATAAACTATGTATCTTATTAACAAGTTAGACAACATGAATACAAAGTTTATCCTGAGCCTCCCACAGTTTAATTTAAGATGAAAGTGTTCAAAGTGCAGGCCCTATGAGTATGTTATTATTCACAAATTCGTATGAACTTTTATTCCACTCTATTGTGGTGAGGGTATTGGTGGGTAACGGTGCGTTCCTGGAAGCACATAAACAGGATATTGCCAAAGTTGCTTTTTTAGTCAATGCTACTTTATCACAAAGCAGCCATTATATGTTACTGCCACAACCCTGGGTGATCAACTGGCCTGATTTTCCCAGTTTTCAAGGCATAAATGTGAACTTGGCCTTGTTGGACTGTGAGGCTGAAACAGGAAGGAAGAGCAGAAAAGAGACTGGACCAGTCAAGTCCAGCTTGGGAAGTTTCTAGGGAAGGAGTTAGAAACCTTTAGAGTTCAAGATCTCGGCCTCTTCCTTTCTGACCCCTGCTGGGGAGACTGGGATGAAGTTGCGGGGAGGGAGGGCTGTTGAATGTTCCCTGTGGACCATTTCAGAAAAACAACTGGAGATGTTGTCCTACTCAGTGAGTCAGGGAGACGATCTGACAGAAGCTACTGGCCTGAGTGTCAATAAAACTTCACCCCTTTTTAATCATTTTCCCCATGCCTTGGGCTGCAGACCAAACTTTGAAGTAAGCAGTTCCAGGCCCAAACAATACCTCTGACAGTCGGTTTGGCAGGTTTCATCGTCACTAAGGCTCCTGTGGCAGGTGAAAGCCACAGATCTCTGTTTGTGGCTATCCGTTCTCTTATTAAACTAGAGGTTCCCTTCTTTATGCTGGAAATAGGGCAAATGAGGAGGAGGGAGGCAGGAGGGTGCCCTCTGACCAATTGCTGGCCGAGGCAGGCTCACTGTTTGACTCAGAGAGTAAGCAAGAAAGAACCAAATGGTACCATGATCCTTGATGAACAAATCCTCTGAAAACAAAGCCCCTTCGTAATGAAGCTGGCTGTTTTCTTTTTCTTTAAGTCTTCATAAATCATATGCAGCAGTGTTGGCATGAGTCATATGGCTCGATAGCAAAGCTCCTGCTAAGCCACACAGCTGCACGGGACAAAAATACCTCGGTGAATAGAGCATGTTTGTCCTGCATGGTTTATGGTATAAATAAGAAATCAGCGAAATTTAGGGTTTCCCCAGCCTCTCATTTCTGAGTCTCATAATTCCTGGCTGCCTCCTCTGTCCCTTCAGCTGCCCAGTGTCAACCCATGTCCCAGCATCCTTGCTTCTGTCCAGAAAGCCAAGGATCTGATCAGGGTCATCTTCATGTACTGACTGTCTCATTCATTAATGACCTACACTTTAGTCCAAGTGAGGTTTAATCAACATGGAACCCCAACCAGGTAAAGGTACTTGGTCCTTTAATTCTACAGACTAATGAAGGATGTCCACCTTATTAAAGGACTTTTTTTTTTAGACAGATTCTCACTCTGTTGCTGGAGTCATATGGCACTGGAGTGCTGTGGCATGATCTTGGCTCACTGCAACCTCTGACTCCCTGGTTCAAGCGATTCTCCTGCCTCAGCCTCCCAAGTAGCTGGGACTACAGGTGGGTGCCACCATGCCCAGATAATTTTTTTTTTTTTGTATTTTTAGTGGAGACGGGTTTTCACTATGTTGGCCAGGATGGTCTCAATCTCCTGACCTCATGATCTACCCACCTCGGCCTCCCAAAGTGCTGGGATTACAGGCATGAGCCTTTAGGCGCCCGGCCTAAAGGACCCTTAATGTATGAAGCAATATGGAGCACAACGAGATTACATATGTGTAACTCCTACCCTGATTTTGCCCTTGTTGGGTTTGGGGGCCTCTTGTGAAAGGTGCCGGTGGGGGTGGGGGGGCAGGGGCAGTCAGAGGTGCCATCTCTCCTCTCCAGATAGTCTGTGTCATTTGCAGAGATGTGTCTGGGCCAGACCCAGCTCCCTCTTCGAAGCCTGTTCTGGGCTGTGGGGGTGATCGAATAGGGCTGAGTTTATTCTGCTGTAATCCAGACTAGTCTAGTCTAGTCTAGCGCACAGGCTTCTTTTTCAAACCTTTTCTCTGCTTCCCTGGAGGGTCACAGGTTAGCCCTTTGATTCCAGCTTCTTTTTGATTATCTATCCCTATCTTAGAACTTCCAAATACTTGTTTTCTGGCCCTGTTTGATGTAATTTTGTTTAATATTGAATAATGTCATACTGTACCAACCTCTTTTCTGTCTTCCTTGGATGGGTCCTTATGGCTTCTGTGTTATTGCTTCATCAGGCAATGAAGTTTCTGACACTAAAGTGTGCTGCTAGAATGAATTTGCCTCATTAACGGAGGTATTACCATGTATGTGGGTCACCGCGTATCTCTTAGGTAGCATATCTCATTTACCTTCAAATTAGGGTATCGTTTAATATGTATTTAGGGCCTTGGTTTTAAGAGATGTATTTCTTTAATTAAATACATATTTTGAGTCCTGACAGTTGATATGTTTTGCTTATATATAAAATGTTTATATAATTTGCCTATCTAAGTTCAGTGAAGTATAAAATACACTAATGAATGATAGTTAATCATTTTACAAATATAAGCCTAAATTTTTGTGGCTGGACTAGAAATAGCCTAAGACTTTTTGAACATTCTGGGCACTGTTGCTTTTGGATTTATTTTCCTCAATACACAGGATAGATTCTTGCCTGCAATGGTACTTTAAAACAGTTTTCCAGCCACATTCTGTTTGGGGACTTTGGCTGTGGAAAACAAGGAGAAAGGTAGAAGGCAAGATGTTTTCAGTAATTGTCTTTTCTCTTTGAACTTTCTGTTTACTTCCCTGATCCTTCTCAATGTGGAAAGACAAAATGAACTTCAATGTCAGAAGGAACTAGATTTGAATCTATTAGCTTATAACCTTGAACAGGTTGCTCGACCTTTCTCATCCTTGTTATTCTCATCTTTAAAAGTGGATGATGATGTACATTTCCTAGGTTGGTTGTGAATTAAGGGGGCTTAGCCCAATCCCTATCTATAATGGAATTCAGTAAATGCCAACTCTTTTCCTATCTCTATCTTCATTTAGATATCAGTATCAAATAACCATATTTAGAAGATAATATGTGAAGGTGTTTTAGTTTTGTCCCCATCATCTTGTAATTAAGCTACATTGTCAAATAGAATGTGCATCTAGAAAGTTCCATTGGTCTCACAGAATATGGATGTCAAAGCATCAAGCCCCAAGGCTCTTTTGTCTATTCATCTGCAAGTGGTCACGTGGAATCAATCTGGTGGGAAACTGGGCAACCAAGAGTCCTAGCTAGGCTCCAGGCTGGAGGAGGACTCAGTGAGGTGTATACCTACCTGCTGCTATCAGCTCCTTTCTAGATGTGTTTCGAAGACCACAGACTATTGCCTGCTGCCACCCCACCTCCAACAAGTCTCTGCTTTCGTTTCGTTTAAGAGCTTGTCAGTGACAAACACACAACTCAAACCTAGCTTTAAAAAAAAAGTTCGGAGGGCGGGGGTTGTGGAGTGGGGAGCTTACTAGTTCACATAACTTGAAAGCATAAGAAAGTGACACTGACTTCAAGTACATCTGGAAAATATGTTCACCCACTAAACTAAACCCCATGGTTGGGACAGGCAATTATTTAATTGGTTAGACTTGAGTCACAAGTCTCCCCCTGGAGTAAAGGGTAGGATCAGTTCTACCTAAACTATGTGGACAAAGAGGGAGTATGGGGTGGCTTGCAAAAATAAAAATATTGGTTTCAGCACATACAAATGCAATAGATATAGATTGCAAGCTACTCATAGAGGAGAAAATGTTGTGGGAGTGTTAACATATGAATCCAGATTGTCAGCTGGTATCAGTTGGGTTCAATCCAAAGGCAGAAACTAACCCTGTTATTTTAACAGAAAGAAATATGGTATAAGGAATTCAAAACTAGGCAAAACATTGTTAACTAAGTAACTGTGGTGGTTAATTTTATGTATCAACTCAACGAGGCTAAGGGATGCCCAGATAGCTGGTAAAACATTATTTCTGAGTGTGTCTGTGAAGGTGTTTCCAGAAGAGAGTAGCATTTGAATCAGTAGACTGAGTAAAGAAGATTGTCCTTACCAATGTGAGTGACCAGCATCCAATCCATTGAGGGGACTGAATAGAACAAAAAGAAGGAGAAAGAGTGAATTTACTCTTTCTGCTGGAGCTAGGACATCCATCTTCTCCTGATCTTGGACATTGGTGCTGCTGGTTCTTGGGGTTTTGGTCTCAGACTGAACTAGACCACTGACTCTCCTGGGCCTGCAGCTTAGAGATGGCCACTCATGGGACTTCTCAGCCTCTGTAATTGCATGAGCTGATCCCTCATAATAAATCTCTTTTTACATATCTACATAAACCCTATTGGTTCTATTTCTCTGAAGAACCCTGACTAATATAGTAACTAAAAGTATAAAAAGAAGATATTAAGATACCCTAGAGGTCACAGCTACAGGAAGCAGCTTTAACTATTAGGCTTGGGGAAGAAGGGAAAGGATGGAATTGTTAAAACCTAGAAGCTTGGAGGAGATGCTCTGCAGACCTAAAACTCAGCTCTCTGAGAAGAGGCACTGCTCAACAGATGCCAGTGGCCAAGGGAACACAACACAGCTGGTCCTGCAAGCGTTGGACAAAATTGACACTGGGTTCACTCACTGCTGTGAAAAATCACTGCTGCTTCTCAGTGAAGGAGCATAGCTGTGGGCTGCCCACAGCCATGGCAAGCACACATCAAGCCAAGAGGAAGCAAACAGGAAGGAGGTGGTCCCTTTGCCTCTTCCAACCTTGCAGGCTTCCTCTAATACCCTCTATTTTCAGAGCCTACCATGGACCTGCTGGTGGAGGAGAAACGTGGTTTGTAGAGTCTCCACCCCAGAATCATAAATCCAAGTATACGAGGGTGGTTGTGGAGCCCAGAGACAATACCTTCATGACTGGCAGGTGATCACACTCTAGTGTGAATTTGGTGCTTCCTTAAAGACTAGCAGACAGTGAATGTGCTAAAGAAATGGAAGTTTGCATATACACCATGGAATACCATGCAGCCATAAAAAAGAATGAGATCACGTCCTTTGCAGGGACATGGATGAAGCTGAAAACCATCATCCTCAGCAAACTGACAGAGGGATAGAAAACCAAACACCACATTTTCTCACTCATAAGTGGGAGTTGAACAATGAAAACACATGGCCACAGGGAGGGGAACAACAAACACCAGGGCTTGTTGGTCAGGGGGTGGTGAGGGGAGGGAAACTAGATGATGGGTTAACAGGTGCAGCAAACCACCATGGCACACGTAGACCTATGTAACAAAACTGCACGTTCTGCACATGTATCCCAGAAGTTAAACTAAAAAAAAAAAAAAAGAAAAAAGAAAAAAGAACCATATTCAACTAAAAAAAAAAAAAAGAAATGGAAGTTTGTACAGCATTGAATAATGCATGGAGAGCTCAATAATGTTTCTCTGCTACTGTCCAACTCAAGGTCATTCCTGGGGCAGAGCAGACCTGAAATCAGAGGGGCTATACTAGGTGTGGCCATGAAATAGAGACAGCGCGTTCCAAGGAAAGCATCTCATCACCTTGAGTGATCCTTTTGGGTGTCCATGTTACAAGTAGGTCAAGCTTTGCCTTTTCGATCCAGGCTGTAGGTAGTCGATGTCTTGGTAATTACTGAGCCATGTTGACCGAAGTTCATCAGAAACTTTTCAACGACTAAGCATAAACAACCTTGCCAGAGGAAGGAGACAGCTTATTTACACAAAATGTTTGTGCTTTTCTAAGGTAAGGTTCTTCTCTTGGTCAAAATTTTTCAATAACTCTGTCACTTGAGATTAGCTCTTGAGGCCCTGAAGTTTCAGAAAAATCTAATTTCTCTGGTTGTTCTAACCATACTAGGATGGCCACTTTGATATCCAAGCAAATCTTGTGTGTGTGTGTGTGTGTGTGTATGTGTGTGTGTGTATGTGTGTGTGTTTAATAAGGCCAGGTGGAAAACACATATTCTGTAAGCAATAAATGTCAGAACACCAAGTACAATTTGGTGAACTTTACTAGAACCATTATTAAGCAATACAGCCCTTCTCCTTGCTGCAACAAATTGTGAGGGCTCAACTTTTCAAAAAAGGAGAAAAGCTGAACAGTGCTATTAAACCAGGGCTCCATTTTTTGCTTATTGTTAGCAAGGGTTGTCATCAAAACTAAGGTCATGTCTGTTAATAAATAGTAATAAATTACAATTGTTCCAAGTTAGGATAAACTTTTAGGAAAAAAATATGGATCTAGAAATCAGTCTTCATAAGTGACTTTGAGCATAATAAAAATCATAAAATACTCTAATGTATTTAAGCTAACTGCTTTACAGTTTTCAAAATGGGTTCATTATCTATCTTTCCATTCAATCCTCACAGGAACTGTGTGAGGTAGGTAAGATTTAGTGTTCAACTTCGCATACATACACATGCACACACATACACACACACACACACACACACACACACGCACCCTGATGCTCAGATAAATGGAGGATCTAGGGTCAAGAACCAAGTTTTTGAATTCTACCTTGGCCCTGTTTTCATTGTTGCTCCTTTGTAAACTCCATGGCCAGATTTCATAAAATGTATAAAAGAAAAGGATCATAGTCTGCTATTTCTTACATACACAAAAGTAGTATATCTATCATTTTAGATACTACACCTGAAATATAACTTACAAATAATTGGGAAGCAAGATTAGGAACCAGGAGAAGAAGAATATGAAGAAAAAGAAGGAGGAGGAGGAAAAGAATGGCAAACATGTACTGATGGTAGATACTTGCCAATTTTTCTCCTTATTGTCTTTCCATTTGTGTTGCTATAAAGGAATACCAAGGCTGGGTAATTTATAGAGAAAAGAGGTTTGTTTGGTTCACAGTTCTGCAGGCTGTACGAGAAGCATAGCACCAGCATCTGCTCAGCTTCTGATGAGGGCTTCAGGCTGCTCTCATTTATGGTGGAAGGCAAAGGGGAGCCGGCTTGTGTAGAAATCACAATGTGAGAATGAAAGTGGGAGAGAGGGGTGGGCAGGCACCAGGCTCTTTTTAACAATCAGTTGTCCTGGGGAACTAACAGAGCAAGAACTCACTCATCACCCAAGCATGGCACCAAGCCATTCATGAGGGATCTGCCCCATGACAAAAACACCTCCCACCAGGCCCACCTCCAACATTGAGGATCAAATTTTAACCTGAGATTTGGAGGGGCAAATATCCAAACAAATATCATTTATGTAACTCCTAAAACTACCTATGAGGTATATATTTCTTTTAGCCTCATTTTGCAAATGAATAAACCAGTGCTCAGGTAACCTTCCAAAGGCATTTAGCCAGTAAGTTGCAGAACAAGGATCAAGTCAAGGTTTGTCTAATCTAGAGCACACACTCTTCTCTACTCTTCCATGAAGCTTCAACCAGTGGCAAAGCTGTTTTAAATGCTGATCCATCCCATTATCTCAGACCTGCCCAAACACAGAGTAAATAAATAGCATGAGGCCACAGCCTGACACATTGCAAATATAGCCTCCCTTCAGCTTTGATTTGCCGTATGGTCTTGGGTAAGGCTCTCCTTCATGTTCTTCCTCTGTGAACAGAGAATGGCAATATCAGGGCTATCTCACTGGCTATTTGCCTCTGATTTACCACCATTACACCTGGCCACCAAAAGGGCAGACCACTGACCAGAAAAGTAGACCTTTCCCTCTGACTTTGTTTAATAGCTTATAATGAAAGATGACATGGAAACCCCCATTATTACCTAATTAACTGTAGTGGATAATATTTTTCATATTGTAGGCCTCAAGGCAGAAACTGAAATTCAATGCTGGTATAAGCAGTGGTGTCTTTTGAAATATTCATTCACAGTATAGCATATTTCCCCACAAGTAGTTTAGTTGTTCTTACTAGCTTTGTGTTGTCTTCATAACATACCAGAGACATTAATCCATATTATGGACTTGGAACTTTCCTTTTCTCTGCTTAAAGTCTAAGCAATTTTCAACTTATAAAACTTAAAAGTGCCTGAAACCACAAAACTTTTTTCAGCGCCCATAACTAAAAAAGCGCTGACTTTTCCCCCCTGAGATTTGTATAAGAACTTTGCTCATAGGCTGATGCTTATTAACTGGAGTTCTTTATCCTGACCAACTTTTAATTTCCTGAAAATGGGGGCTTATAATGCGGAGAAGACGCAAACAAATCCTAATCTAGGATGATCAGCTGGATGGGCAGATGAGTAGATGACTGCTACCCGAAGATTATAATGTCCACAGGTTTTTTTTCTTCCAATTAAGTGTAGATGTGATTATCTGAACATGCAGAAGTATTCCTTTAGTAATTGTGCTAGACTAACAATCTAAATTTATTTTATATAATATTCTTTTTAATAACAGTGTCTATTAAAGACATCTGTTGAAAGTCTGTAATGCTTATTTCATGGGTAGGCAGCATAAAAGTGTCCTTTAAGAATTCTGTTTTCAGTTTAATGTTATGGGCTGTTAAGGAGAAGGTTTATGGGTGTAACATTATTGGTTGGAATTTGACTCAAATTGAAATCAGGCCCAAGAATTTACTTATCCATAATATTATGAAGGGCTTTTTAAAACATTAAAAAGTTTAACTAAACAAGAATATTAGTACAATTTAATGTTTTACCTGCCGTTCTCAAGGCCATTCAAAACACTTTCTAATCACCAGATTTCAAATTCATGTGTTAGCCCGTCTCTCATACTACAAGGCTTTTAAAAATCAGAGATTTATTATATCTGGCCAATACTTTAACTATGACAGAAAAGGGAATATATATTTGCTGAATTATGTGACTATAAATGAAAAGGAGAAAAGTCCCATATGTCATGCACCCTTTGTTAGGATTTGAAGCAGCAGCTGATCCGTGGGGATGGTGCTAGAATGGGGAGCCACGGAGCCCCAACCCAGGCTTGGCCTGGACAAACCACCATCCCTAACACCATTGCCAGCTAGAAATTAATCACCCTAATCACCCTACCCATTGGCTAGGCTTAGCATTCCTATAATTTTATTTTAAAACCTCAATGATCAAGATTAAAAGAAAGCAATAAAACATATCAAATTTTTACTAGAACAGTTTGAAGATCCCCCCATTCTCCATGCCTGTGGCCTTGATGCTTCTTTTGCCATCGCTATTAGTGACATGAGGAATAATTCACCACTGTCAGGGAATTTGGCTGTTTCATCACCTACATAAGAGACCTGCATAACTCCATGGTGATTGCTGTCTAGATGAATTATGTGTATCCTTCATGCACTTTTTGATTGAACAGTGATAACAAATAATGCATTATCCTGTGCCACTGTCAAAGACGAACCTGCTATTTTTTCTTACCGAGCAGTCAAAGAAAGACCTTACAGAGGGATTTAAAATGACATCATGATACCAATCCCAATTTATTACAATCAGTAAGAAGCAATTGCCAGGCCAGATTAAATATAATAAAGGTAAATCTCAGTGACAACACATTCTATTGTTTAGAGCTGGTGCTAATTGTACTTAGGAAAGCACAGATTAAACAATGCCCAAACTGTGGCTGATAAAATTTATATTATAATTTCATATTCACACCTGCCAGTGGGGATCTACTGGCTTTGCCATTCATTTATTCATTCATTCAACACATATTGTCGCACACCCACTAGATGCCTGAACCAGACACTAATGATCAGCAATAAACCAGACAAATAGGGGCATCGCTCTCCAATGGCTTATAGGCAGTTGGGAAGACAGAATTTGAGTACAGTTGACTCGAACAATATGAGTTTGAATCTGCACAGGTCCACTTATTCGTGGACTTTCTTCTGCTTCTGCCCCCCCACAGAGACAGCAAAACCAACTCCTCCTCTTCCTCCTCCTCTTCAGGCTACTCGGCATGAAGACGACAAGGAAGAAGACATTTAGGATGATCCATTTCGGCTTAATGAATAGTAAATATATTTTCTCTTCCTGATAATTTCCTAATAAGATTTTCTTTCTCTAGCTTACTTTATTGTAAGAATACAGTATATAGTTTACATAACATACAAGGTATGTGTAAGTTGACTATGTATCGGTAAGGTTTCTAGGCAACAGTAGGCTATTAATAGTTAAGTTTGGGGGGAGTCAGAAGTTATACATGGATTTTCAACTGTGCAATGGTGCTGGTGTCCCTAAACCCTGCATTGGTCAAGGGTCTAGAGTATTTACAAGTGTGAAGAATATTGGGAAGAGACAGGCAGGATACTCTAGAAGCATGTCACAGGAAAACCTAACCCAGTCAGAGTCAGAAAGCCCTCATAAAAGAAATGATGTTTAAACTGAGATCTAAAGGACCGGAGAGACTGGGTGCTGTGGCTCATACCTGCAATCCCAGCACTTTGGGAGGCCAAGGCCGGCAGATCACTTGAGGCCAGGAGTTTGAGACCAGCCTGGCCAACAAGGCAAAACCCTGTCTCTACTAGTAGTACAAAAATTAGCCAGGCATGGTGGCGCATGCCTGTAATCCCAGCTACTGGGGAGGTTGAGGTGGGAGAATCGCTTGAACCCAGGAGGTTGAGGTTGCAGTGAGCTGAGATTGTGCCACTGCACTCCAGCCTGGGTGACAGAGCGAGACTCTGCATTTAAAAGAAAAAAATGGACATGAGACTGGAGAGGGGGCACCATTCAAGCACAAAGTCCCTCAGACAGACAGGAGACACAGGGCAAACCTGAGAAACAGCAAAGTCCACTTGTGGGTGTGACATAGACAGGGAGGGGGAAGCTGGCCTTACGTGAAGTTTACTGATGCTCCAAGCTGAGCCATGAACAATAAACCAAGAGGAAAAAAAAGAATTATTATATCAATAAGACTTTATTATAGTATTATTACAGAGGCATGGAGAATCTTAAAACTTTTCTTTAATAAGGTATATTTTATATACAGAGGAACACACACACATGCACACACACACACAGACACATACACACAGTTATGCACTGCATAACAACAATTCAGGGTTCAGTCAGTGACAGACCACATATACAACAGTGGTCCTGTAAGATTATAATGGAGCTGAAAAATTCCTATCGCCTAGTGTCATAGCCATCATAATGTCATAGGGCAACATGTTACTCAAAGTTTGTGGTGATGCTGGTGGAAACAAACCTACTGAGCTGCCAGTTATATAAAAATATTGCACATACAGTTATGTACAGTACATGATACTTGATAATGATAATATCTCTGTTGTTGATTTATGTATTTACTATACTTTTTATTATTATTTTACAGTGTACTTCTTCTACTTATTAAAAAAAAAAAAGCTAGCTGCAAAACAGCCTCAGGCATGTCCTTCAGGAAGTATTCCAGAAGAAGGCATTATTATCATAGGAGATGACGTGTGTTATTGCCCCTGAAGACCTTTCAGAGGGACAAGATATGGAGGAGGAAGACAGTGATGTTGATGATTCTGACGCTGTGTAGGCCTAGGTTAATGTGTTTGTGTCTTCATTTTTGCTGTTGTTTGAGACAGAGTCTTGCTCTGTTGCCCAGGCTGGAGTACAGTGGCACGATCACAGCTCATTGCAGCTTCAACCCCTTGGGCTCAAGCCATCCTCCCACCTCATCCTTCCAAAGTGCTGGGATTGCATGTATGGGCCACTGTACCCAGCCTGTATCTTATTTTTTAACAAAAGTTTTAAAAGTTAAAGAAAATTACATAGAATTAAAGCATTTTAAGGTAAAAAGAAAGAAAGAAAAAAAATATATATATATATATTTTAGGAACAGAGTCTTGCCCTGTAGCTGAAGTGCTGTGGCGTGACATTGGCTCACTGCAGCCTCAAATTCCTGGCCTCAAACGATCCTCCCACCTCAGCCTCCAGAGTAACTAGGACTACAGATGCACAACACCTTGCCTGACTAATTTTTTTCTCTCTTTTTCTTTTTCTTTTTTTTTTTTTTGTAGACTGTCCCTCACTATGTTGTCCAGGCCAGCCTTGAACTCCTGGCCTTAAGCAATCCTCCCACCTTGGCCTCCTAAAGTGCTCCGATTACAGAGGTGAGCCGTCATGCTAGACCTGATCTAAAGAAAGACAATTTTTTTGTACAGAGGTAGGATGTGTTTGTGTTTTAAGCTAAGTGTTACTATAAAAGAGTCAAAAAGCTTTTTTAAAAGTTTGTAAGTTAACAAGTTACATAAGCTAAAGTTAATTTATTATTGAAGAAAGAAAATTTTAAAAAATGAATTTAGTGTAGCTTAAGTATCCAGTATTTATCAAGTCTACAGCAATGTACAGTAATGTCCTACGTCTTCACATTCACTCACTACTCACTCACTGACTCACCCACAGCAACTTCCTGTCCTGCAAGCTCTATTCAGAATAAGTGCCCTGTGCAGGTGTACCATTTTTTAATCTTTTATACTGCATTTTTACTATGCCTTTTCTATGTTGAGATATGTTAAGATACACAAATACTTACCATTGTGTTACAGTTGCCTACAGTATCATGCTATACAGGTTTGTAGCCTAGGAGCAATAGGCTATACCTAGCTGTGTAGTAGGTTACACCATGTAGGTTTGTGTAAGTACACTCTATGATGTTCATACAATGACAAATCACCTAAGAGACACATGATTGTATATACAGTGTGTGTGTATATATATAAAATATATATTAAATGTAAATCTATAAATATATAATATATATTAAATATATAGGCATATATAAACGATATAGGTATATATAGCTTAAATAACTTATTGAACTATTCATTTTCAGCTCCATTGCTACTTGGAATAAAGATGGGTAACAAAGGCCAGAGATATTAATGAATAAAAAGAAATTTGAGGATTGCCTCTAGATTTTCAAAATTCGTAGTATTTTGCTTCTTTCACCACAAATTGAAGCTTAGCTGTATATTGAAGTTCTATTCTACTGCCGTGAAAGGAAATGTTTATACATCAATGTGGATGAATCTCAACGTATTTTGTGCATAAAAGAAAGTCTCAAAAAAATATATAGAATATAATTCAGTTTATATAAAATTCAGAGAAACACACCACCAATAAACTGTTAATAATATACATTTATGTGTAAAATAAATAAAAATGAGAGAAAGGAAATATGTTGAAGAGGGTATAAAGAGTGATTTAAAAATTACAGTGATGTATTTCTTAAGCTGGTTGATGGCATGACATGATATAAAATAACCATTTTATCATTTTTATTTAACTTATAATTTGATAAGTATATACCTATATACTTTATATATGCCTATAATATATATGAACAATAACTTTGACAAATAATACCTGATGTTTGCAAAAGACTTACTACTTTCCGCAAGGTGATCATTTAAGCCTCACCACAAGTGTAGGAAGTAGGCATACTCCAAGTTTTCAGTCCGACAGGTGAGGGAATTGAGGCTTCGAGATATTTGGTGGCTTTACTAGGAAGCCCTTGATGTGGCAGAGAGATACAAAAATCCACTGCTTTTCTCTCTCTCCGCTGCATGCCCATGGATTGATGGGAAATAAGAACAAGAAGGAACTACAGGCTTGAATGACTTGAAAATGTTGTGGCTGGGTGCGGTGGCTCACACCTGTAATCCCAGCACTTTGGGAGGCCGAGGTAGGTGGATCACCTGAGGTCGGGAGTTCGAGACCAACCTGGCCAACACGGTGAAACTCCGTCTCTACTAAAAATACAAAAATTAGCTGGGCATAGTGGCGGGCACCTGTAATCCTGGCTACTCAAGAGCCTGAGGCAGGAGAATCGCCTGAACCCAGGAGGCGAATGTTGCAGTGAGCCAAGATGACGCCATTGCACTCCAGCCTGGGCGACATGAGTAAAACTCCATCTCAAAAAAGAAAAACGAAAGAAAATGCTGTGAACAGTTTTTCCTGATATTTCATAACCTCATTTTAACCTTTGGGTGTGAGTCTGAAGAAAAACCCATTCTGATGTAATCCCCACAACTGAAATTCAGCCTTGCTTCTGGCCTTCTAAAGCTTTAGAGAAAAACAACATCACACATTGCTGCATTGGCCATGTGAAATCGTCATTCAGAACCTCTTTTCTGTAACTTTGTAGTGCAGAAGAATGTTTAGTGATGAGATTCGCCCCAAATATCTCGCATTTTAAGTTCTTTCATATACCTGGTGTTCATTTATTTCTCACAACCCAGTAGCCTTCACAGGCAGCACTGGCTCTAGGGTGAACCTGGATTTGGCAGGAGTTAAATAACTGTTTAGGAAGGGGAGGCTGTGAGGAGCAAAGTGCTGATCAGGTCAATGATCTCCTTATCCCAGATCTAGTCTTGTCCACTAGAGTATACTCTGTCTACACCTGAGAGTATTTTAGTTATGGTACTGGCAAAGATTGTCTCTGAGGTCCTGAATCTAAGTGGAACACTAAGCTCATCCTTGAGCTGGTCTCATGGCAGAAACAGTTTGCAGTGGGCTCCTTTGTGTAGAAGCTCAACTTCCCTGCTGGATCTGCAGTCCCAGGGCTGTGTCATAACTGGATGGGTTTAGGGACCTTGGAGATGATGTAAAACATCAAGCCAAAGATAGTGTCCAACTTTCTTGCCAACTTGTAAATTTACGTTTGTATTTTATCATTATCCTTTTACCCCATTTCCTATGTTTTGAAATATTTTTATTTATAAAACAAACCACTATCAAAATATATAGGTCTTGTGGCCTTATCTTGCATAAATAAATGCCCTGTTAAGCATGTCGCTATAGTTCTTGGGCCTCCATCCTATGCCCAAGGACTGTTAGTGTCTGCAACGCAGGTTCCCTGAGGTCCACAGTAGTCCCTGGGCATTTGGGGAGTAGGAATCGCTGCTTGAATTACTTAGACCCAGGGGACTCCTGACCTGTACTGATTTGAAACTTAGCTAAGTTTGATTAAGATGAGCTGCAAGGCTAGAAGAATACTTTTCTAGCTCCTGAATGAACCTAGTCAACTGCTCATGATCTGAGTTTTGGAGGAGTTCGTTGTTCTCTTTTCCTTCTCGAACACAAATTATGGGAGACATTATTTGCTGAAGTGGTATTTGCCTATTGAGGATTTACAAAGGTCTTGGGTATCCTTCTCAAATGCCAGGCATTTGCTCTAGTCATGTACAGCATACTTTATTAGGCTGACTGAATAATGCAGAATACAATATAATATATGTAAGTGTGTGCATATATATTATACATATATATACGCACACACATACATATGTACAACATATGAAAAAGATTGCAACAGACTATTCACGTATGAAGGAAATTGGCTCAATGCAGTGGCTCACGCCCATAATCCCAGCACTTTGGAAAGCCGAGGCAGGAGGATTGCTTGAGTCCAGGAGTTTGAGGCTGCAGTGAGCCATGATTGCGCCAGTGTACTCCAGCCTGAGCAACAGAGTGAGACCCTGAGGAAGGAAGGAAGGAAAGAAAGAAGGAGGGAGGGAAGGAGAGAAGGAAGAGGGAGAGAGAGAGGGAGGGAGGGAGGGAGTCCACTGTACCCAGGACAGCCTTGAGGACAATTTTCCAGTATAAAAATGTCAGTAGTGCCAAGGTTGAAAAATCCAGAATTAGAGTGATAGTCTGTCTATTCCAAACTCTTATGACATTTTCTTGATGTATACATTGTTACATGATGCCATTGTATTGTGCGTGTATGTGTGTGTTTTCTTCAGTAAGTTTTGTCATCCTAAAAACAAGCCATTATCATCCTTAATTACCAGACAATTTCCTTTATGATTAAACTAACACCCTCCACTTTCCTCATGGAAAAGCCAAATATGAACCCTCTATGTTTTTGGTAAATCTATAGTTGAGGACAGAATTCACGATGTTGCTAAATCCACCATATATAGAATGCTACCAAAATTAATTTATCTTAGGTTTCAGGGCCATCAAAAGCTCACCTTTCTTGGTGAATTGATGTGTGTGTGTGTGTGTGTGTGTGTGTGTGTGTGTATTTTCCTTTCTCTTTCTTTCTTTCTTTTTTTTTTTTTTTTTACTTTTGGGCGATAAGTACGATGTGTTTCTTTCTTTGCTTTGGGAAACTCAATGCTAAGTTTTTCTCTCCATTGTCCTCATCCACTCACTCACTTTACTTTTTGATTCTTATCTTCTTATGTCTTGATCATTTGTCTATGGTGCCTTTTCAACTAATTAAATAATTAATTAACTAAAAATGTTCTTTCTTCCTGTCTCCATTTTCTTCCCTCCAATTAATTCTTTGTGTGTTCCCCTATAGATTTCTTTATTTCCTTACTTTCTATTCCATATCTTACTTCTTTCATTTTTAAATGTAATTTTAAATTTTAATTTTACAACTTTAAATATTGCTAATTTATTGTCTCTTTCAGATTGTTGCATTATCACTTGTAATGTTTGATGTTTCTCCTCTTGACATCACAGTGATGGCTGCCTCATGTGATTTTTAATTTTTGTGTGTGAGTTTATCTTCAATAGGGATTATCGTTTGTTTGTTGTTGTTGTCGCTGTTGTTGTTTTTCCTTAATGGAATCCATACATCCTTGTTAGTTGAGGAATTAGTATATGTATTCTTTTTGAAAAAGTTATATTTTCAAAATATACATGTAAGCTATATTTCACAGTAAAAGTTAATACAATGGCAGTATTAAAAATTATTTGAAATTTTTTATTACTTCATCATGTAAATAGTAATGGAATAAACATACCCTCACATACCTGAGCATTGTTAAATAAGAACATGTATAGCATTAAAATATGAAAGATAAATCTATGATTTAAAAACAAATTCCTGGCTGGACACACGGTGGCTCACACCTGTTATCCCAGCAATTTGGGAGGCCGAGGTGGGCGGATCACTTGAGGTCAGGAGTTCGAGACCAGCCTGGCCAACATGGTGAAACCCCATCTCTAGTAAAAATACAAAAATTAGCTGAGTGTGGTGGTGCACACCTGTAATCCCAGCTACTTAGGAGGCTGAGGTAGGAGAATTGTTTGATCCCGGGAGGTGGAGGTTGTGGTGAGCTGAGATCGCGCCACTGCACTCCAGCTTGGGCAACAGAGCGAGACTCTGTCTCAAAAAATAATAATAATAAAAGAAATAAAAACAAATTCCTGGCCTGGACGTAACATATATCACTTTTCTTTATATTCCTGTGGCAGTCATTCTGATGGCCAAACTCAGACACAAAGGGAACCATAGTCCCTAGCTAAACAGTTGTTTCTCTGCTATGAGAAGAGTGTGCATTTTGGTGGTCAGCTAGCCCTCTCTACTACAGCGGACATGATTCTAAAGGGATCTCTTCTCTTCTCTTGCTTTGTCTCCCTAAGCCTAAGCCTTTAATATGCTGTGGTGCCTCCCCTGTCACAGCTCTCACTCCACACTCACTACTTCTCTAAAGATGGCATCAGGGGCTGGGAGAAAGACCTGTGTGCCCACCCAAGTGTTAATGGAGTCAGTCCTTCAACATGAAGAAATGGTGACAAGCTATGTGCTCTCCACACAAGTCCACAAGAAAGTTAACTCTCTGAAGACAAGCACTCTCCCTGTCTTGTTCACCACTGTATCATCGGCACCTAAAAAGTGGCTGGCACGTAGTGGGTGCTCATGAAAATTTGCTAAATGAAAGACTAAATAAATAAATGTTTCTTTTTCTCCCTTCCCATTTAGAAGAAATAGAATATCTCTCTGATCCTTTCATCTGTTCCTCCCAGCCTTTATGTCTTATTGGACACCCACCTGTCCCATCTACTATCATGCCAACATTTTCTATTTTCCCATTAATCACCCCATTCTGTTGAACTCTCTGGTTTCCGCTGCGCTGTGCTCCTCTTGTCTCCCATTGTTCCAGAGAGTAGGAGACAAGAGGAGCAAAACCTCAGCTGGTTTGTTGGGCTTATCAGTGTCCAGACCCTCTTCCTTTCATTGCGGCCTTTTTTATTTCACCTAAGTGATGCTTAATTAAAGTGTAAATGAATGTCTTACAGAATATCCTGCCAATGTCCATTTGCATCCTCTGATTTGTGTGATGTCTCAAGGAACCTGCAGTGGGAAAGCAGCACTTGACTTCTCCCATGACTGGATGATCTTCTTTCTGCTTGACGGGACAGCACAGGTTGAGCCAGGCAACTTGGAGTGGCCACAATGCTTCCCGTTCCCCAAAGACAGCTGCTTCACACCCCCATGCACTGTCTCCTGCCTGTTCCTCCTTCACACAGAATCCACGACCTCTGTCCTTTATTTAGGACATACTTAGGAATACTAAGTATTTTCTTCTTTTTGCTGCTATTGTAAATGAGATTGTTTTCTTAACTTCCTTTTGGAGAGCTCATTGTTTTTTGTGTAGAAACACCACTTATTTTGGTATGTTGATTTTGTATTGTGCAACTTTACTAAATTCATTCATTAGCTCTAACGGATTTTTTGGGGGAGTCTTTAAGGTTTTCTACCTATATGATCATGTCCTCTGCAAACAGAGATCATTTTAATTCTTCCTTTCCAATTTGGATGGCTTTATTTCTTTCCTGGCCTCCATCCTCTATGCCTGGCCTGTTCTTTGGAGAATAGAGTGTAGCCATTCCTGAAGGTCTCCTCTCATTCCTTAAAGCCCCCTCCTCACAGCCCATCTGTTTTGTATGAAGGAAGGCAGGGGACTGCCAGCTGCCCTATGTTTTTTGTTTGTTTATTTGTTTGTTTGTTTTGAGACATGGTCTCATTCTGTTGCCCAGGCTGGAGTGCAGTGCCACAATCACGGCTCACTGCAGCCTCAACCTCTTGGGCTCAAGCAATCCTCCCACCTCAGCCCCTCGAGGAGCTGGGACTATAGGTGTGTCCCACCACACCTGGCTAATTTTTGTATTTTTTGTAGAGACTGGGTCTTGCCATGTTCCCCAGGCTGGTCTCAACCTCCTGGGCTCAACCAATCTGCCTGCCTCAGCCTCCCAAAGTGCTGGAATTACAGGCATGAGCCATCGCGCCCTGCTGCCCTGTGTTTTAACACTTCTAAAGTATATTATGTAGGACTCACAAATCCAACTTAAAGTACTTTAATCAAAAAAGGGAACTTTGTGGGAAGGGTACTGTGGAACCTCTTGAGAGTCAAGGAAGAGGCCCTAGGAGGAACAGGCATTCTGGAGCACTGCAGGGGTTCTGTCTCTCCTCTCTACTTCTTTTGTCACATCTGTGGCATTTCCCTCATGCTGCAAACTGGTGTCCTTTTCTCCTTGGTCCACAAGGCAGTTTCATGCGCGTCCGTGTGAAGAGACCACCAAAGAGGCTTTGTGTGAGCAATAAAGCTTTTAATCACCTGGGTGCAGGCGGGCTGAGTCCGAAAAGAGAGTCAGTGAAGGGAGATAGGGGTGGGGCCATTTTATAGGATTTGGGTAGGTAAAGGAAAAAGGGGGGTTGTTCTCTGGCGGGCAGGAGTGGGGTTCACCAGGTACTCAGTGGGGGAGCTTTTGAGCCAGGATGAGCCAGGAGAAGGAATTTCACAAGACAATGTCATCAGTTAAGGCAGGAACAGGCCATTTTCACTTCTTTTGTGGTGGAATGTCATCAGTTAAGGCAGGAACCAGCCATCTGGATGTGTACGTGCAGGTCACAGGGGATATGATGGCTTAGCTTGGGCTCAGAGGCTTGACATTCCTGTCTTCTTATATTAATAAGAAAAATAATACAAGATAGTGGTAAAGTGTTGGGACAGTGAAAATTTTGGGGGATGGTATGGAGAGATAATGGGCGATGTTTCTCAGGGCTGCTTCAAGGGGTGGCGTGGGAACCTAGAGTGGGAGAGATTAAGCTGAAGGAAGATTTTGTGGTAAGGGGTGATATTGTGGGGTTGTTAGAAGGAACATTTGTCATTTAGAATTATTGGCAATGGCCTGGATACAGTTTTGTATGAATTGAAAAACTAAATGGAACAAGAGAAGGAGAAAAACTGGTATAAAAGGTCTAAGAATTGGGACGACTCAGGACATCTGATTAGAGAGTGCCTAAGGAGATTCAGCATAGTCCTGCCAGCAAAGATTATTTATTTACTTCAAGAGTTAAGAGTGGCAGTTTGGGGATAGCACCAGGAGATATCAGCTGTGATGGCTTGGAGAAACAGTGTAAACCGGCAGTGTAAAGAAGAGCAGGGCATGTACGAGTAGTTGAGAATGGTGAATAGGAGTATGACTAGACAGAAGATAGTAGGGATGACAAGTTTTTTGGGGGCACAGTCTAAGTTGGTCTGGTGTCTGGAATGAGACTAGGGCCTAATAAAAAGGAGCGTCTATACAGGAGCTCAAATGGGCTGTACCTTGTAGCATTCTGAGGACAGGTCTGACTTCTGAGAAGGGAAAGTCATAAAAGTATTGTCCAGTCCTTTTTAAGTTGGTGGCTGAGCTTGGTGAGGTGTGTTTTTAAAAGACCTTTAGTCGGTTCTACTTTTCCTGAAGACGGAGGACCGTAAGGGATATAAAGGTTTCACAGAATACTAAGAGCCTGAAAAACTGCTTGGCTGATTTGACTAATAAAGGCTGGTCTGTTGTCAGACTGTATAGAGGTGGAAAGGCTAAACTGAGGAATTATGTCTGACAGAAGGGAAGAAATGACTGCGGTGGCCTTCTCAGACCCTGTAGGAAAGGCCTGTACCTATCCAGTGAAAGTGTCTACCTAGACTAAGAGGTATTTTAGTTATCTGACTCACGGCATGTTGAGTAAAGCTAATTTGCCAGTCCTGGGTGGGGGGCAAATCCTCAAGCTTGATGTGTAGGGAAGGGAGGGGGCCTGAATAATCCCTGAGAAGTAGTAGAATACCAGATGGAACACTGAGAAGTTATTTCCTTGAGGATAGATTTCCACGATGAAGGAAATGAGAGGTTCTAAGAGGCGGGCTAGTGGCTTGTACTATAGCATAGCCTGCCTTTGCTGGTGTGTGGCGATTAGGCCTGGTGGAACTGCCATCAATAAATCAAGCATGATCAGGGTGAGGAACAGGAAAGAAGGAAATATGGGGAAATGGGGTGAATGTCAGGTGGATCAGAGACATACAGTCATGGGGGTCAGGTGTGGTATCAGGAATAATGTGGGAGGCCAGATTGAAGTCCGGGCCAGGAACAATGGTAATTGTGGGACTTAACAAAGAGTGAGTACAGCTGAAGGAGCCGGGGAGCAGAAAGTATATGCGTCAGGTATGAGGAAGATAATAGATTTTGGAAGTTATGAGAAATGTAGAGAGTAGGTTGAGCATAGTTTGTGATTTTGAGGGCATCTAAAAGTATTAGGGCGGCAGCAGCCACTGCACAGAGACATGATGGCTAGGCTAAAACAGTAAGGTCAAGTTGTTTGCACGGAAAGGCTACAGGGTACAGTCCTGGCTCTTGTGCAAGAATTCTGACCACACTAACCATGCCTAGGAAGGACAGGAGTTGTTGTTTTGTAAGGGATTGAGGTTTGGGAAATTAATCTGACCCGATCAGCAGGGAAAGCACGTGTGTTTTTATGAGAATTATGCCAAGATAGGTAACAGATGAGGATGAAATTTGGGCTTGACTGAAGTAATGGGGGCTGTCTGTGAAGCCTTGAGGCAGTATAGCCCAGGTAATTTGCTGAGCCTAATGGGTGTCAGGGTCAGTCCAAGTGAAAGCAAAGAGAGGCTGGGATGATGGGTGCAAAGGAATAGTAAAGAAAGAATGTTTGAGATCCAGAACAGAATAATGGATTGTGGAGGGAGGTATTGAGGATAGGAGAGTATATGGGTTTGGCACCATGGGGTGCATAGGAAAAACAATTTGGTTGATAAGGCATAGATCCTGAACTAACTTGTAAGGCTTGTCTGGTTTTAGGACAGGTAAAATGGGAGAATTGTAAGGAGAGTTTATAGGCTTTAAAAGGCCATGCTGTAGCAAGTGAGTGATAACAGACTTTAATCCTTTCAAAGCATGCTGTGGGATGGGATATTGGCATTGATCGGGGTAAGGGTGATTAGGTTTTAATGAGATGGTAAGGGGTGCATGATGGGTCGCCAAGGAGGAAGTAGAGGTATCTTATACTTGTGGGTTAAGGTGGGGGAATACAAGAGGAGGACGCAAAGGAGGCTTTGGATTGGGAAGAAGGGCAGCAATGAGATGCAGCTGTAATCCAGGAATAGTCAGGGGAGCAGATAATTTAGTTAAAGTGTCTCAGCCTAATAAGGGAACTGGGCAGGTGGGGATAACTAAAAGGAGTGCTTAAAAGGGTATTGTCTAAATTGGCACCAGAGTTGGGAGTTTTAAGATGTTTAGAAGCCTGGCTGTCAATACCCACAACAGTTATGGAGGCAAGAGAAACAGGCCCCAGAAAAGAAGGTAATGTGGAGTGGGTAGCCTCTGTATTGATTAAGAAGGGGACGGACTTACTTTCCACCGTGAGAGTTACACGAAGCTGAGAGTTACGCGAAGCTCGGCGTCCGTGATGGCCTAGGGGGCTTCCGAGGCAATCAGGCAGCATCTGTCTTCAGCCGCTAAGCCAAGAAGATCTGGGAAGGAGTCAGAGAGCCTTGGGCCAGAGTTCCAGGGGCTCTGGGAGTGGCTGCCAGGTGAGTTGGACAGTCCGATTTCCAGTGGGGTCCCACACAGGTGGGACGCCGCTTAGGAGGAATCCTGGGCTGCAGGCATTCCTTGGCCAGTGGCGAGATTTCTGGTACTTGTAGCAAGCTCCTGGGGGAGGAGGTTCTGGAGGAACGCCTGGCCGCTGCAGTTCGGGCATTTGGAAGTTCTTGTGTGCTGGAGATGTGGCTGGGGTTTGTCTCACAGTGGAGGCAAGGAATTGCAACTTTTTTCTATTATTGTACACCTTGAAGGTGAGGTTAACTAAATCCTGTTGTGGGGTTTGAGGGCCGGAATTTAATTTTTGGAGTTTTATTTAATGTCCGGAGCAGATTGGGTAATAAAATGTATTTTGAGAATAAGACGGCCTTTTGACCTTTTAGGGTCTAGGGCTGTAAAGTGTCTCAGAGTTGCTGCCAAAGGAGTCATGAATTGGGCTGGATTTTTATATTTGATGAAAAAGAGCCTAAACGCTATCTGATTTGGGATAAAGGAAAAGGAGCATTAACCTTGACTATGCCTTTAGCTCCAGCCACCTTTCTAAGAGGAAATTGTTGGGCAGGTGGGGAAGAGCTAGTCGTGGAACTAAACTGTAAGCTGGACCTGGTGTGAGGAGGGGAGGTGATAGAAGGATTATAGGGTGGAGGAGTGGAGGCTGAGGAAGAATTGGGACTTAGCTCGGCCTGGCGATGAGCAGCCTGGGGAGAAGGGGAAAGGTCAGATGGGTCTGTAGAAAAGGAAGACTGGAAAGACTCAGCGACGCTTGGGGTTGGGACTGAGGGGACAGGGTGAAAAATGCCTGGACATAAGGCACCTCAGACCATTTGCCCATTTTTCGACAAAAATTATTTAGGTCTTGTAGGATGGAGAAATCGAAAGTGCTGTTTTCTGGCCATTTAGAGCCATTGTCAAGTTTGTATTTGGGGACAAGCGGTGTTGCAGAAGAAAATAAGGTGTTTAGGTTTTAGGTCAGGTGTGAGTTGAAGAGGTTTTAAGTTCTTGAGAACACAGGCTAAGGGAGAAGAAGGAGGAATGGAGGGTGGAAGGTTTCCCATAGTGAAGGAGACAAGCCCAGAGAAAAGAGAGCATAGAGACATGGAGGGAAGGGGTTCGGGGGTTCTTACCCTCCAGAAAAGCGGCAAAGGGGTCGGGGCACAGAAATAAGGGATTGGGGGTTCTTGCTCCCTAGAAAAGTGGGACTTGCCGCTAAGGGTGAAGGAGAAGGGGTTGAGAGGTACTTGTCCCTCCCCCAGAAAAGCAGAGAAGGGGTAGAGACACAGAGAGAAGGGGTTGGGGTATTTGCCCCTCCCCCAGAAAAGCGGGACTTGCCGCTAAGGGTGAAGGACCAAGGCAGGCATCCCTGCATGGTCTGACACCTTTGAAACATGGGTGAATAATCAGAGAGGCGTCCCCGCGATGATTAAACAGCAAGGGAAGGCTGCCTTCCCAGTCTGTGACTGGTGCCAGAGTTTTGGTCCACAGATAAAACATGTCTCCTTTGTCTCTACCAGAAAATGAAAGGAATTGAAATTAAGAGAAGGGAGAGATTGAAGTGTGGCGCCAAGATTGAAAGGAGAAAGAGGTTGAGGGATAGTGAGGGAATTTGAAGAAGAGAGTAAAAAGAGGCCGCTTACCGGATTTGAAATTGGTGAGATGTTTCTTGGGCTGGTCGGTCTGAGGACCTGAGGTCGTAGGTGGATCTTTCTCATGGAGCAAAGAGCAGGAGGACAGGGGATTGATCTCCCAAGGGAGGTCCCCCAATCCGAGTCACGGCACCAAATTTCATGCACATCCGTGTGAAGAGACCACCAAACAGGCTTTGTGTGAGCAATAAAGCTTTTAATCACCTGGGTGCAGGCGGGCTGAGTCCGAAAAGAGAGTCATGAAGGGAGATAGGGGTGGGGCCGTTTTATAGGATTTGGGTAGGTAAAGGAAAAGGGGGGTTCTCTGGCGGGCAGGAGTGGGGTTCACCAGGTACTCAGTGGGGGAGCTTTTGAGCCAGGATGAGCCAGGAGAAGGAATTTCACAAGACAATGTCACCAGTTAAGGCAGGAACAGGCCATTTTCACTTCTTTTGTGGTGGAATGTCATCAGTTAAGGCAGGAACCAGCCATCTGGATGTGTACGTGCAGGTCACAGGGGATATGATGGCTTAGCTTGGGCTCAGAGGCCTGACAGGCAGAAAACCTTCTGGAGAATATTACCAGTTACCAGCAGTTCAGCCTCCTAGATTATGGCTAGCTCAACTGTCTGTCAATCTCAACTCAAAATTATTAGGGAAAAGACTCATTGGCTGAGCTTGGATCAGAAAATTACCCTTAGATCAGTTAAATCTGTTCAGGGTACAGTGTCCAAGTATAAAAGTGATGCTGCTCCTGTAGCCATTCATTCATTCACTTTAATATTCTTAGCTTCTACTTACATACAGAAAGCATTGTGCTAGGCAGTGAGGATACCACACTGACAGACTCATTTAGTCCCTACCCCTATAGAATTTATATTCCAGTAGGGAAGACACATCATACACATATACTACATTATTAAATTCATGAATTACAAATTGTGATGATGCCTTTTGCTGGCCATGAACATGTGCTGCTTGGTCTGCTGCAGCAAGCATGATTGACTGATGGCCCCTGGCCACTGCTCCTCTGGATTTACCGCAATGTTCCTGCAGGGACCCACCCGTTCCTGATGTGCAGATACACCTTATGGTGACCCCCAGTGAGTCACACCCTTGAAGACAACCCTCCCTTGAGTGCTGGCAGAACTTGTGACTCACTTCTAGCCAAAAGAATACCAGCAAAGGTGAAGGGATTTTGCAGATGTAACTAAGTTCCCAAATCAGTTAACTCTGAGTTAACCAAAAGGGAGATCATCTTGGTTTTGCCTGACTTAATCTGGTGAAAATCCTCCAAAGAGGTACTCAGATCCTCCCAGAGATCAGAGTTCTCCAATTGGCCTTGAAGAAGGGTGCTGCCGTGTTGACAGAGGGCTGAAAATGAGAAGTACACATGGCAGGGGCCTGTGGGTTCCTCTAGGAGCTAGGGTGGCCCCTACGGACAGCCAGCGATAATGTGGGGGCTTCAGCCCTGCAATCTCGAAGAACGGAATTCTATCAACAACTACATGAACTTGGAAAAGGATCCCAAGCTCCAGAAAGAAAAACACAGCCGGGCACGGTGGCTCATGCTTGTAATCCCAGCACTTTGGGAGGCCGAGGCGGGTGGATCACAAGGTCAGGAGATCGAGACCATGGTGAAACCCCGTCTCTACTAAAAATACAAAAAAATTAGCTGGGCGTGGTGGTGGGCGCCTGTAGTCCCAGCTACTCGGAGAGGCTGAGGCAGGAGAATGGCATGAACCTGGGAGGCGGAGCTTGCAGTGAGCTGAGATCGGGCCACTGCACTCCAGTCTGGGTGACAGAGCAAGACTCCGTTTCAAAAAAAAAAAAAAAAAAAAAAAAAAAAAAAAAAAAAAAAACAAAAAAAAACCACAGCCTGGCTGGCTAACATCTATATTACAGCCTCTGAGAGCCTAAGGAGGGGACCAAGTTCAGCCCGACCCAGACTCCTGACCAACAGAAACTGTGAGATAATCAAGGATGTTGTTTTAAACCACCAAGGCCGTGGCAATTTACTATGCAGCAAGTGAAAAACACATCTGGTAAGAGCTAGCACTTTCCCAATAGTGCCTCATTCCCAAGAGCAACAAGGAGATGCCCTCCTCGTCTCTGGTTGCCAAGCTCAAAACTAGAGTTAAATGTGTAAATCACAAGGTATCTGAGACAGGTCTCAATCAAGTTAGAAAGTTTATTTTGCCAAGCCTAAGGACTCACTCATGACACAGTCTCAGGAGGTCCTGACAACATGTGCCCAAGGTAGTCAGGGTACAGCTTACTTTTAGGCATTTTAGGGAGACATGAGACATCAATGAATATGTGTAAGATGTACCTCGGTTCTGTCCAGGAGGGCAGGACAACTTGAGGGGGGGCTTTCAGGTCATAGATAAGAGATAAAGGTTGCATTCTTTTGAGTTCTTAATCAGCCTTCCACCGAATACACAATTTAGTGTGCCTCAGTGAATCTGCATTTTTACCTAAACAATAGGGCAGAGGAAGCAATCAGTTTATCTCAGGTGAGCCTCAGAGGGATGACTTGAATTCTGTCTGGGCTTTGTCCTCAAGGAATTTCCTTGTGGGCAAATTGTGAGGAAGGTGTGTAACTTTTTATCTTTGTAGATATCTTATTTAGGAATAAAATGGGAGGCAGGTTTGCCTGACATTGTTCCCAGCTTGACTTTTCCCTGGGGTCCCAAGATTTATTTTCCTTTCACACAAGCCAGCAGAACCTGGCGAGGTATGTGCCGTTCTGATAAGGGAAGAAAGGATGATACACTGAAGGTATATCATCTCTGGTGCAAGCGTTAGTTGTCATGTACCAGCAGAAGCCAGGGGAGTACCTCTGGGATTAGATTTTGAGGGTGTTTGACGGGTAGGGTCAAATGTAAGACAGATAAAAAGAATGTATTATATTAAGGACATCTTCACAGGACACTGGTTTAACAACCTGATGAGGGCCTCAGGGAGCAGCATGGTTCTTAGAAGCCTAGAGGTAGTGCTGGACAATGCTGGGCAAAGTGCAAATATCTGAGTTGTCCTGGCAGACGGTAGAGGAAAGAATACAAAGGCTGAAGGATGTGGGCATGATGAAATGGATAGATATATTATGCCCAGAAAATCCACCAGGATTATGTCAGGTAGGAGGGCCCAGAGGACACCACATTGTTTATCAAACCAATTCAGCTACTGTTGCCTGTGGTTGCCCAATTTGTCAGCAACAGAGGCCAATGCTGCACTCCAATGTGGCACTTTTCCTCAAGGAGAACATCTGGCCACTTGGTGACATGTCAATTACATTAGGCTCCTGGTATGCTAGAAGGGCCAGCTGTCCGTGCTCCCCGGGATAGATTCCTTTTCTGGTATGACTTTGTCTTTCCTGCACATAGAGCCCCAGCCAGTACCAACCGGGAGCTTATACAGACATTATATCCCATATACATCATAACATCTGACCAGGGGACTGATGTAAAAGTAAAGATGTGTGGCAGTGGGCCTATGACCATGAGATCCACTGGTCATATCACATATTGTATCCTCCAGTCTCAAAGAACAGAAGAACAACCTTCTAATGTCACAGCTGAAGTGTTAGCTCAGACGTAATAGTTTGCAAACATAGAGTGCCATATGCATTAAATCAGAGAGAACTGTCTATGGTGATATGTCTCTAATAAGAAGACTCTAAGAGTCCAGAATGAAGGGCTAGAAGCAGGTGATACCATTTACCACCACTCCCAGTGACCAACCAAGGAATGAGTTTTAGTTCTGTGCTTTTCAAGGTTGGAGGGTCCTAATCCCCTAATCTTGCCAGGGACATATCAAGAGTCCATTGAACTGTAAGATATGACAGGGCAATTTAGACCCCTAGTGTCCAGGGACCAGCAGGCAAAAGAAGGAATCACCCTAGTGGTAGGACAATTGACTTGATCAGTAGGAGAAGGTAGAATGGTTTATATATAAACGGGGCAGGAAAGAGTATGTGTGGAACCACAATGATCTCCTTGGATGATTCCCAGTACTCTTTTTTCCCTTGGAAACTGAGAAGAGTGTGGTAACCAAGAGCTTAGACTCCTTAGGAATGAAGGTTTTGTCACATGAACAGTTAAGTCACCAAGACCTTCTGAGAGGATAGCTGAGCATAAGGGAAAGGTTGAATAGATGGTGGAAAGTGAGAGGATGAGTGTTAGTTGGAGCCCTGAGACCAATTGCACAGATTGGGACTATATTTTGTACCAGTAGCTTCCCTTTTCTAAGTTTTCACTCAGAAGGGGAGGACCATAGGAACCATCAAGGAGCTGCTATCTAACCCTGCCTGAAAAGGAAATTCATCTGGGACAGGGAGTAGACCAGTAGACTCTGTTAGCTTTGTCAGCTTGGGCTGCTGTAACAAAACACCTTAACTTGGGTGGCTTAACCACCAGCCACTTACAGTTCTGGAGGCTGGGAAGTCTCACAATTCTATAGACCGGGAAGTCCAAGATCAAGGTGCCAGCGTGTCTGGTGAGGGCTCTCTTCCTGGTTTGCAGAGGGTCCTCGTCTTGCTGTACCCTTACATGATGTAGCGAAAAGCAAGTTCTGGTCTCTTCTTAGATGGGCACTAATTCCATCAAGAGCACCAGCCACGTGACTTCATCTAAACCTAATTACCTCCACACAGCCTTACCTCTAAATGCCATTACATTGAAAATTAGGGTATTAACATATTAATGGAGGGGCAGGGAGCACACAAGCAGTCAGTTCATAGCACTTGGCAGCCATGAAAATGCACTTGTCAGCCTGGCACGGTGGCTCACGCCTGTAATCCCAGCGCTTTGGGAGACTGAGGCAGGCGGATCACGAGGTCAAGAGATCGAGGCCATATTGCCCAACATGGTGAAACCCCATCTCTACTAAAAATACAAAAATTAGCTTGGTGTAGTGGCCGGCACCTGTAGTCCCAGCTACTCAGGAGGCTGAGGCAGGAGAAACGCTTGAACCTGGGAGGCGGAGTTTGCAGTAAGCTGAGATAGCGCCACTGCACTCCAGCCTAGCGACAGAGCAAGACTCTGTCTCAAAAAAAAAAAAAAAAAAAAAAAGCCCGGCACGGTGGCTCATGCCTGTAATCCAGAACTTTGGGAGGCTGAGACAGGTGTGTCACCTGAGGTCAGGACTTCAAGACCAGCCTGGCCAACATAGTGAAACCCTATCTCTACTAAAAATAAAAATAAAAAAAAATAGCCAGGCATGGTGATGGGCACTTGTAATCCCAGCTACTTGGGAGGCTGAGGCAGGAGAGTCACTTGAACCAGGGAAGCGGAGGTTGCAGTGAGCCGAGATCACACCATTGCACTCCAGCCTGAATGACAAGAGGAAAACTCGGTCTAAAAAAAAAAAAAGAAAAGAAAGTGCACCTGTCAGATTACTAACTGCAGGGTTGTAAATGACTAAAGGTCCCAGATGCTGCCCTTCTGTACCCATCATTGTGTTTGCAACAAGGCCAAACCTGTGGGCTCCCAACCAATGACTGAGCATGGCACTGGTGCTAATGAAGACTCACTCCTACAAGATGTGGGGCTCCTTCTCCAGCGGGTGCCTTTGGCTCAGTGATTCCCTGTAGGCCTGGCTGAAACTTTCTCTGCCATGTGCCAAAGTTTGAGGCTCTTCAACTCTACTCTCCTTCCTTCCTTTGCTCTCTCCTCACAGGTATCAGACCTGCACTGCAGTCTGATGGCACTCCTCACCTCCTCTTGCTCCCTCTCCCTATATCCTTCACAGGCAATTCCCCCAATAAATCTCTTGCATGTCTAATCCCACCTAACCATCTGCTTCTTATCAGACAAGACTAGATATTCCATAAAAAATGTAACAAGTTGGATGCTGTGAAGAAGAAGAATGTGGTGATACAAGGAGGGGGGATTACTTTACACAGGTTAATTGGAGGAAGCATTGGTGAGATTTGATCCCAGACTCTAAGGAGATAACCTTTGAGTTAGGATGTTAAATAAGGGGAAGCAAGAGCTATGCAGACAGCAAAAGCATTGTATTCTGACATGGGGAAGACCAGGAAGGTTGGAGTCTAGTGGCAAGGGAAAATGGCAAGAACAATATGGAAAGTTCTGCAAAGGCAAACCCAGTAGGATTTTGTTGATCATCTGGATAAGATGAGATAGAGTTACTGTAAACAAGGGGAAAGCAATACTATATGTGCAAATAACACCATATGGTATAGAATTTACAATTTTGTGTGGCAATGTCTTCCAGTACTAATTTATTTACTCATTCATCTGCTATGTCATTCAAGTTGAAGTTTCTACTAAACAGAAAACTATTCTCTGCATATTCATGTCAGGCCCACAGAGCAAAAGCTTGTTTATGGGGATTATAAAATTCTAGGGTCTAGACCTCAGCTTTTTAGGCTCAGAAATGCAATGTTTTCTGTGTCCTAACAAAATATCAGACTGTCCAGGATAGTCTCACTCTAACCAAACTCTATACAGGCTGATGTCTACCCCAAAATTGTACTTATAAAAGCCAAAATGTTAATTGGTCATGGTATTCTTGCTCTATAGCAGAATCTATCCAGAGTTAAAATTTAATCACAGAGTTATTTTTATCAACATCTATCTGCTAACAGATGAAACCATCCCTCACTTTCCTCTAATAGTCTATGTTCTAGATTTCACACAGATCATATCCACACTTCTGTTCACACATCATCGGACAGAGCGCAATGCAATTGATTAGATTAAAGCTTTCCTTATTATGATCTCATAACCACCATGCTTCCCTTAGCCTACCTTCCAGGTTATTGTGAATCAGTTTGGGATTTTCCTGTAATTTTTCAATTGCACATTTATTGGAAAGCTTCTTGGACTATAAAAAGAGTAATTAGTAGTAGCAAACATGATTATAGATGTCATATAATGCTTGCTTATTATTGGTTAAGCCCTTTACATAAGTAACTTAATTAGATTCTTAAAACTACTGTGATGGAAGTCCTCACTAGAGCAATCAGACAACAGAAAGAAGTAAACCACATCCAAATTGGAAAGGAAGAAGTCAAATTATCCTTGTTTGCAGATGAAATGGTCTTACATTTGGAAAAACCTAAAGACTCCACCAAAAAACTATTAGAACTGATAAACAAATTTAATAAAGTTGCAGGATACAAATCAACATACAAAAATCCCTAATAAGAAATTAATAACCAGAATATATAAGAAGCTCAAACAACTCATAGAAAAAAATCTAATAACCTGATTTTAAAATGAGCAAAAGTTCTGAATAGACATGTCTCAAAAGAATACATACAAATGGCAAACCAGTATATGAAAAGGTGCTCAACATCACTGATCACCAGAGAAATGCAAATCAAAACTACAAAGAGATATCATCTTACCCCAGTTAAAATGGCTTTTATCCAAGAGACAGGCAATAACAAATGCTGGAAAGGATATGGAGAGAAAAGGGAATCCTTGCATCTTTTTGATGGGAATGTAAATTAGTACAACCATAATGGAGAATAGTTTGGAGGTTCCTCAAAAAGCTAAAACTACCAAATGATTCCAACAGTTCCACTACTCGATATGTATCCAAAAGAAAGGAAATCAGTATATCGAAGAGATATCTGCACTCCCGTGTTTATTGCAGCACTATTCACAATAGCCAAGATTGGGAAGCAACCTAAGTGTCCATCAATAGAAGAATGGAGAAAGAAAAGGTGGTACATATACACAATGGAGTAATATTCAGCCATAAAAAGAATGAGATCCTGTAATTTGCAACAACATGATGGAACTGGAGGTCACTATGTTAAGTGAAATAAGCCAGACACAGAAAGACAAACTTCACATGTTCTTATTTATTTGTGGAAGCTAAAATTTAAAACAGCTCAACTCATGGAGATAAGAGAGTAGAATGATAATTACCAGAGGCTGAGAAGGGTAGTGGGGACAGGGGGGATGAGTGGGGATGGCAAATTAGAACAAAAATATAGTTAAATAGAATGAATAAGATCTAGTATTTGATAGCACAACAGGGTGACTGCAGTCAATAATAATTTATTATACATTTTAAAATAACTAAAATAGTATAATTGAATTGCTTGTAAGAGAAAGAAAGGATAAATGCTTGAGGTGATGGATACTCCATTTACCCTAATGTTATTAGTATGCATTGTCTGCCTGTATCAAAATGTCTCATGTACCCCATGAATATATATACCTACTTTGTACCCACAAAAATTCAAAATTAAAAAACCATACTGTGTGCATGAGACATTATAATCCCCTTTTTACAGAAAAGAAACAGGTTTAGAGAAGTTAAGTAACTTGTAACTTCCAAGCCAGTTCTTGATTTCTTCAATTCTCTTGTTTTTTGCCTTTTCTCTTCCCCTTTCTCCTTTTCCCTCTTTTTCTCTCTAATTTAAATTTAAAAACTATACATGCAACATATTAAAATATTTCAAAATTACAGAAGAGGATAAGATGAAAAGTAAAAATCCCATCTTATCCATTCTCACTTCCTTACCCCAGCTCTGGCCCACCCTACAGAAAGTAAATCATTCAGTGTAACAGTTTCTTTTGTATAAATCTCATCATATTCTAAACACGTGCACATATGTGTGTATATATGTGTGTACATGTGTGTGTATAGTATATATGTGTTTCCCAAAATATACATACTGTGCACAACGGGGTATCTTCAACCTTTTCCCACCTTATTTCTTCCGGATACATTTCATTCTTTTAAATGGATTCATCCAGATGCTACTATTTTCCATTGATCTGCCTATTTGGACAAAGTATTTTAATTGCTATAGACACATTTTAGTATAATATAATTCTTCTTTTCCTTTATTTTTAGAATTTTCTTGACAGTCTTCACATTTTTTTTCCAAATGTATCTGAGACACGCTTTTTTCAAGTTCAAAACAATAAAATGATGGGAAAGAAAAAACTGCTTACATTTTGAGTGGGATTGTATTTAGATTACAGATGAATTTAGAGAGAATTGATATTTATATATTATTTTGTCTTGTTATTAAAAAACATGGAGTACATAGTTTAGCCACGAACAAAAAAAAAACCCCACAATTTTTAAAACTAGTTAACACAATAGAGTGTAGTAAGTGTGGAAGCAACGTATGTGAGGGTGTTATGAGTGTGTGGAAAAGAAGAGAAGAGGAACTCATGAATTCACCTTTGCAGTTGACTTCTGGATTGAAATCCATCTCCCACTCATCAACTCCCTGGTTCTAGTTATGGCTTCTGAAGCTACTCAGAATTTTATCTCTTCCTAACTGTTGAAGAGAGTGTTCACAACTCTTTAAAACTTTATTACAACTAAACATCACAAATTTTTTAAATGACACGATTTTTCTTTCTCTTACAGACATCAACCTTTGAGATTGTGGTGTCCAGAATTTAATGCAGTGGACCCTTGGCATGTGAGAATTTTTAATTTTGCAATTTCAATAATTTGTGTGAAGTTTCATGACACCCAAATATGAAACACAAATTTGAATCATGTAGGCTTCAGTGGAGACGTATATTCACTTATTCATCCATACTTGAGTTCAACAATAGTTTATATTGATGCAAGAATAATTCCTTCGTGATTCTCTCTGGTTTTCAATCATCTGCACATGAGCCTTACTGAACCGTATGCTAAAGTGCATATGAATCATGTGAGAAACTGTGTGAAAGTTCTATGTGAGGGATATCATCAAATACCTTGCTTTGTATGCTATCTTTCTTTTTTACGGTTTTTCAAGGTATAATTGATGTACAACACACCAGATTTTAATTGTACAATTTGATGAGCTTTTACATATGTAAAAATTCAGGAAAACTTCACCACAATAAATATAATGAACATCTCCATCTCCCCGCTAAATTTCCTCCTGCCACTTTTTAAGCCCTCTCTCCCTAACCTCCCATCCTTCAGTCCATCCTGAGGCAACCAACTACTGACCTGCTTTCTGTCACTATAGATTTGTTTGCATCCTCTAGAATTTTATATTGATAAAATCAAATGTATATACTCTCTTTTGTCTGGTTTTTTTCCACTCAGTATAATTACTTTGAGATTCATCCTTGTTGTTGCATGTATTAATCCCTTATCCCTTTCATTGCTGAATGGTCTTCCTGATAGGGATTTGGCACATTTGGTTTATCTATTCACCTGTTTATGGACTTTTGGGTTGTTTCCAGCCTGTGACTATTACAAATAAAGCTGCTGTAAATATTTGTGCACACATCTTTGTGGAGACATATCTCTCACTTCTATTGAGTAAGTATCTAAAATGGAATGGATGGGTTATGTGATAGATATATGTTTAACCTTTTAAGAAACTGCCAAGCTGTTTTCCAAAGTGGTTGCACCATTCGACATTGCCACCAGCAGTAAATGAGAATTAGAATTGCTCATTATCACTGCAAATACATGGTGTCGTCTGTCCTTTTGATTTTAGCCATTTTAGTATGCATGTTGTGGTATCTTATTATGGTTTTATTTTGTATTTATCCAATGAACAATGATGTTGAGTATATTTGTCACCTGTATATTTTCTTTGGGAAGTGTCCATTCAAATCTTTACCAACAAAATATTGCTTTTTATTATTATTGAATTAAAATGGCTATTTTTTCTAAATACAAGTTTTTTTCTTAAATATGTGTCTTGACAATATTTTCTCTAAGTCTGAGGCTTGCTTTCTCACTTTCATAATAGTGCCCTTTGAATAACAAGTTTTTAATTTTGGTAAAACCCCGTTTACTTGTTTTATCTTTTCTAGTTATGTCTTTTGTGTCCTATTTAATAAATATTTGCCAAACCAAAGGTCATTAAGATTTTCTTCTGGATTTTTTTTGTCTAGAAGTTTTATAGTTATAGCTCTAACACTTATGTATGTGATCCATTTTAAGCTAACTTTTAGCTTAAAATTGTGTCAGGTAATAGTCAGGTTTCTTTTCTTTGCATATGGTTATCCAGTTTTTCCACCACTGTATATTGAAAAGATTGCTGCTTTCTATTGAATTGCCTTGGCACTTTTGTCAAAACTCAATTGCCCATTGTGAGTCTATTTCTGGATTCTTCTCTTCTATTGATCTATATGTTTATTCTTATGCCAATATCACACTACTTTGATTACTATAGTATTCGAATAAGGCTTAAAATCACATAATGTAAATCTTTCATACTTACTGTTTAAAAAAGTTGTTTTAGTGATTGTAGGTTCTTTGCATTTCCGTATAAGTTTTAGAATCAGCTTGACAATTTCTTTTTTTAAAAAGCTTGCTAGGATTTAATTTGGACTGCATTGAATTTATGAGGAAGTTGATGTCTTAATAGTATTACACCTTCCAATTTATGAACATGGTATATCTCTTATTTATTTTTTTACTTTCTTTCAGCAATGTTTATAGTTTCCAAAGTACAGGTCTTGCATATCTGTTGGCAAATGTATTTGAGTATATCATAAAAGTATTTCATATCTTTATGCTCTTGTGAATTGTATTTTTTAAAATTTCCATTCCCAATTATTTGTTGCTAGTATATATGGAAATGCAATTAATTTTTCATTAACATTGTATCTTAAATACTTGCTGAACTTGGCTGGGCACTGTGGCTCACGCCTGTAATCCCAGCACTTTGGGAGGCCAAGGCGGACAGATCACGAGGTCACAAGATCAAGACCATCCTGGCTAACACAGTGAAACCCCATCTCTACTAAAAATACAAAAAATTAGCCGGGCATGGTGGCACATGCCTGTAGTCCCAGCTACTTGGGAGGCTGAGGCAGGAGAATTGCTTGAACCCGGGAGGCAGAGTTTGCAATGAGCCAAGATCATGCCACTGCACTCTAGCCTGGGCGACAGAGCAGACTCCATCTCAAAAAAAAAAAAACTTGCTGAACTTATTAAGTCTAGTTTTTTTAAATTTCTAAAAATGTTCTGCATAGTTGATCATGTTGTGGCCAAATAAAGACAGTTTTACTTCTTCACATTAAATCTGCTTATTATCTCAAATACAATGCTAAGTAGAAGGGGTGAAAGCAGACACTTTTGTCTTGTTCCTGATCTTAGAAAATATCATTTTTTTCACCACTGAGTATGTTGCCTATCAGTTCATACTATAGGCATCACAGTATGCTTGTAGGTTCTTTGTAAATGCTTCCCTAACGGTTCTTTGTAAACGGTTTTTTATCACTTTGAAGATGTTCCTTTCTAAGCCTAGTTTGTTGATAATTACTCTTAGAAGTGAATTTTGGCTGGATGTGGTGGCTCACGCCTGTAATCCCAACATTTTGGGAGGCTGAGGAGGGAGGATCACTTGAGCTCAGAAGTTCAAGACCAGCCTGGGCAACACAGCAAGACCTTGTCTCTACTAAAAATTAAAAAAAAAAAAAATTTAGCCAGGTGTAGTGGTATGTGTCTGTAGTCCCAGCTACTTGGGAGGTTGAGATGGGTGGCCCAGTTGAGCCCCAGAGTTTGAGGTTGCAGTGAGATATGAGTGCACCACTACACTTCAGCCTAGGCAACAGAACAAGGTCCTGTCTTTAAAAAAAGAAAAATGAATTTTGTCCAATGTTTTTACTGCATCTATTGAGATGATCATATGGTGTTTTTTTTAGTCTCTTAATATGGTGAATTACATTACTTTTTTAATATTAAGGCAACTTTCCATTCCTGGGGAAAATCCCCCTTAGTCATGATGTCATAAAATAAGAAAGGATTATTATCACCAATATCCTCCCTGTATATTATGAAATTTGATTTGCTAAAATTTTGCTGAGAATTTTTATGTCTATTTCTACGAGAAGCATTAGTCTCTAATTTTACTTTTGTGTAATTTATTTGCCTGGTTTTATATCAGGGTAATGCTGGAATCATAAATAAGTTGAGAACTCTTCTATTTTCTGGAAAAATATGTTTAGCATTGGTGCTAATTTTTAAAAAAGATTTGGTAGATTCACAAGTAAAGCCACGTATGCCTGCAGTCGTTTGGATTTTGGGGTTGTTTTTTTTTTTGTTAGAAGACTTCAAACTGCCAACTCAATGTCTTTAATAAATATAAGGCTAGTCAGATTACTATTTCTTTTTTAATGAACTGTAACAATTTGTGTCTGTCAATTAATTTGTTCATTTCAGCTAAGTTGACAAATATATGGGGATTCAGCTGCTCACTCTACTCTCTTATGTTTTCTTAATCTCTGTAGGAAAAATTATGACATCTTTCCTCTCATTTCCTGTAACAAACCCATTTTTGATATAAAGATAAAAATAGGCTTGTAGTAAGAGAATGGAAAAATATATACCATCCTAGCACTAATCAAAAGGAAGCTGGAGTTGCTACATTAACATTTTGTATCTTCTCTCTTTTTTTCCCCAACCAGCCTGGATGAAAATATCCTTTGGTCACATTGTTTTTTATGTATTGCTGTTTGAATTTTTAATTAATTTCTGCTCTAATCTTTACTATATTCTATATTATATCTATTTGGATTTCATTCATTCTTTTTTCCCTTCTTTCTTAAAGGTTGAAGTTGTTGATTTGAGATCTTTCTTTTCAAGTATTACAATTTAATGCTATAAAATTTCCTCTAATTTTAAATTTTCCTCTTTAGCTGCATTCCACAAATTTTGGTGTTTTCATTTATATCAGTTCAAAATACTTTCTAATTACCTTTTTTATTTCTTCTTTGACCCATGGGTTATAGAGAAGCCTATTATTTAGTTTTCAAATAGTGGAGGAATTTCCAGCTAGTTTTTAAAAATTGATTTTTAATTTAATTTCCTGTGGTCCGACAACATCTTTTGTATTTTCTGTCTTCTCATTTTATAATTCTTAAGAGAGTTATCTGGAGTCTCATATTATTATAGTTTTTCTATTTCTGCTTTTGACTCTACCAAAATTTTGCTTAATATATTCTGAGGATCTGTTATTAGGTACCTACATGCTTAAAATTATTATCTCCTTTTGATAAATTGACTCCTTTATCACTATGCCATTTAACCTTAGTAATATTCTTTTTTTAGAAATCTACTTTGTCTGATGTTAATGTAGCAACTCCAGCTTCCTTTTGATTAGTGCTAAGATGGTATATATTTTTCCATTCTCTTACTATAAGCCTATTTTTATCTTTATATCAAAAATGGGTTTGTTATAGGCAGCTTAGAGTTGGGTCTTGCTTTTTCATGCAATTTGAAAATACTGGCCTTTTAAATGGAGCTGTTTACACCATTTCCATTTAATGAGATTATTAATAAATTTGTATTTAAATATAGTATGCTGCTAGTTGTTTTCTATTTGTCCCATATCTCCTTTATTCACATTTTGTATCTTGAATTAACTACATATGATTTTCTCTCTTTTGGTAGCTTATTAGCTATATCTCTTTGTGTTTGTTTTTAGTGTTTGCTTTGGAGTTTATACATTTCCAACTTCAAGTAATCTATCTTCAAGTATTTTATTGTATTATTTCATGTAGAGTATAAGAACTTAGCGATAGTGTGCTTCCATTTTTCCCCTCTGGGCATTTATACTTTTGTCCTATATTTTATGTGTAATTGTTGTAAATGCACAATACATTGTTATTATTTTTTGCTTTTAACAATTACATTTTAAAGACATTTTAAAAATAAGAAATAGAGCTTTTTATATTGACTGACACAGTTACAATTTCTAGTGTCTTTTATTCTTCTGCACAGATACATATTTCCATCTGATGTCATTTTCCTTCTGCCTTAGCATGTAATATAGTACAGATATGTTGGTGATGAATTATTTCAGCTATTCTGTATCTGAAAACTCTTTTTGCTCTGGCTTTCAATAGGTATTTTATGGTGTATAAAAATATAGATCATATTTTTAAAAATTTAGTACTTAAAAGATGCTTCCCCATTGTCTTCTGGCTTGCATTTTTCCCCACAAAAGTTTGCAATAATTCTTATCTCTATGTAATGTCTTTTCACTGTTGCATCCTTTTAAAATGTTCTTTTTATCACTCCTTTTAAGCAAATCGATTGTGAAGTGCCTTCTTTATGTTGTTATTGTTTCATTGAACTGCTTTCATCTATGAATTTATAATTTTCAGCAAATTTGGAAAATCTTTATTCTTTCTTTATAGGTTTTTTTTCCATCCCCTCTTCCCACTCCTCTCCTTCAGAGACTCCAAATACATTTATATTAAGCTGCTTAAAATTATCCTACAGCTCACTGATACTCTATTTTTTCCTCAATTATTTTTTTCTCTCAGTTTCACCTTCAGTATAGTCTATTGCTATGTCTTCAAGTTCAGCATTTGCTATAGTGTGTATGTTGTGTCCCCTCAAAATTTATATGTTGAAACCTAATCACCAACATGATAGTATTAGGAGGTGGGCCTTTGAGAGGTGATTAGGTCATGAGAGTAGAAGCCTCATGAATGGGATTAGTGTCCTTGTAAAAGAAGCCACAGAGAACTGCCTTACCCCTTCCACCATGTGAGAACACAGTGAGACGCTGCCATCTATGAGAAAGAAAGCTCTCAACAGACACTGAATCTGCTGGCACCATTGGTCTTGGACTTCCCAGCTTTCAGAACTATAAGCAATAAATTTCTGTTGTTTATAAATTACCCAATCTAAGGTATTTTGTATTTTGTTTTAGCAGTCTGAATAGACTAAGATACCAATCTTTTCTTCTAAAGTGTCTAATCCATTTTTAATACCATCCACTATATTTTTCATTCCAGACATTGTTTTCTCATCTCTAAAAGTTTAATGTATGCCTTTTTTACATCTTGCATGTCTTTCTTTAACATGAGTATGATTTCATCTACCTTCTTGAACATATGGGATATAGTTACAAGAACTATTTTAATGTCTTTGTCTACTAATTATATCATCTGTATCATTTCTCAGTTGGTTTTGATTTTTTTCTCATGTTTCATTTTCATTTTCTGTTTCTTTGTATGTTTGCCGAGTTTTGATTGGATGCTAGACATTGTGAATTTTACCTTGTTGGGTACTGAATATCTTGTATTATTTTAAATATTCTTGAGCATTGCTCTGGGACATAATTAAGTTTGAAAACAGTTTGGTGCTTTCAAGGCTTGCTTTTAAGCTTGTTTGAGAAAACCAGAGCAGCCTTTATTCTAGGGCTAATTTTGCTCCACCATTGAAGCAACATCCTCTGAGTACTCTACCCAATGCCTCATCTGCTATTAGGCTTTCCTACTCTAGCTGGTGGGAACAGGGACTATTCTCAGCCATGTGCAATTTCCACACATTTTTACCTCTACTCTTTGAGTGGTTCTTTCTCAAGACTTGGGTTATTTCTTCATGCACATGCACCAATTGGTATTTAGCTGATTACCCAAGGAATACACTCTGAAGATCTCTGGACTTTTTTCTCTAGGCAGCTCTATTTTTTCTGATACTCTACCCAATGAACATAAGTGCCTTGGCCTCCTTGAGCTCCCAACTTTATCTCTTCAACATAGGGAGATTGCCAGTCTCTTCCCGGGTTTCCCCTCCCTGTATTGTGGCCTGAAAACTTTACCTAGGTAGTACATTGAATCAGTTGTAAAGATCAGCTTGTTTGCTTCTTAGTGATCACTGTCCTGTGCTGCTTGTTATCTAATGTCTGAAAAACACTGTTTCGTATTACTTTCTAGTGTTTTTAGTTGTTTAAGGAGAGAAGGTAAATCTGATCCTTGTTAACTCATCTTGGCAGATGCAGAAATTCCTTATATATTCCTATTAGTGACAACTAAGATTGCTTTTACCCATTTTAAAAGCTAAGTTTTCAGCTTGCCATCTATCACAACCTATGGGTTTTTCATTCTTAACATTCAAATTCCCGATAGGTAAAATCTCCTTGATTTTGTATTTGTATGATTGATTTATCTATGTGAACTCAGATCTTTTGTTTATTCTGTTAAATTTTTTTATATTAATTTTGATCCTTAGGTCTTTTTGAATATTGCTTCTGCCATGCATTCTAAGGTCTATTCAATTTATGCAATGAATATTTATCAACGCCAGTTATGTGCCTGGAACTGTTCTAGATGATATGGGGCATACAAACACAGTTTTTGTTCTCATGGAATTGATTTTGGGGGTTGGGGAATAAACAATAAGCAGATTAAAACAGACACATAAGTACATTATTTCAGATTAGGATTTCAACATACAAATTTGGGGGGTGGGAATGGGCACAATTTTCCACTTCTGTAATTCCAATACTTTGAGAGGCCGAGACAAAAGAATCACTTGAGCCCAGGAGTTTGAGGCTGCAGTAAGCTATGATCATGCCACTGAACCCCAGTTTGGGTGACCAAGTGATGCCCTGTCTCTAAAATAACCAAAAAAACAAAAACAAACTTGAGGGGGCACTACAAATATTCAGTATGTAGCAGGTAGTGCTATGAAAAAAATAAAACAGAATACTGTAACAGAGAATAAGCAAGACAGAGGAGTGCCTACTTTAGCTTAGATTTTCAGGGAAGTTCTTTGTAAGAGTTATTGGTTGCAAACAATAGAAGACAATTCTGCTTAACTTAAGCAAAGAAGACGTTTTGTGTAAAAGTGTCAGGTAGCTAATAACATTGATACATTGGCTATTGAACCCAGGTTCAGGAGGACCCAAGGGAGGCAAAGCACAGCCAAGATAGAATCACTGGATAATCTGCGTGTTAGCTTAACACCAACGAGCCACAGCCACTGCTAATAGAACCACCACTCAACAACCATCACTGTGATGATCATCAACCATCATGTCTGTTAACATTCCACCAGACTATCATGGCACCAGAGTTGCCATGAAACTATAATTGCCCCTGCCCCAATACACCATGCTCTTGAGATATGAAGTCCAGGGTCAGGAACTGATTGGCTACATTCAAGCCCATGTCTTAGTTCTCACAGGGAGTGAAAGAGAACACCTGCCTCTTAGCAGTTTCCATAGTGGGAGCCAAGGATGTTTGTTGGGCAGATAATAAACCATATCTTTACAGCCTCTCTAAAAAGTGACATTTGAAGTGATATTTGAATAAGGAGTAAAGGCAGCCATGTGAATGAAGATCTGGAGCAAACACACTCTAGACCAAGACAGCAGCAGAAGCAAAGAGTCTAAACTAGGAATTGGCTTGGAGTTTTCAAGGGACAGAAAGTCCCTGGCTGGTTGGAACATAATGGACAAGGGAAAGAGAGTCAACAAATGGGATCTAAAAGGTGGCAGAGACCAGATATGCAGACTCCTAAAGACCATGGAAGGACATCTGCATGTTATTTTTATTGAACACAGAAAATATTGGAGAATTAGAGGATTATAGAAAAGGAAGTTATACGATCCTTCCTGACGTTGTGTCACTTAACATTTTAACAGCATTTTTTTTTTTTATATTTGGTTGTTAAAATGTTATAGCCACATTAAAGAAGTTTAGAAAAAATCATTTTAAATTCCATTCTATTGATCCTATTTTCTTTCCTGCCTATTCTCTTCAAATTTGGCCTATGATTTTATATCACTATTTTTATATCGCTGCCCATTGTACATATACTTTTACATTTTATTATTTTTACTGAATATTATGTATTCTACATTGTTCAACACTAGGGATAATGCTATATTATAAATTTGTCCTTACAAACTTTCTTTAGGATGAACATTTAGGAGTGAAACAATCAGGTCATAAGATAGGACGTTTTATTTAAAATGCAATGCACATTGCCATGGAGCTTTCTGAAAGGGCTGCAGATTTATAATGTTAGTGAAGTCCATGAGAATATTAGTCTCACTACAGAATAACTTTTAAATAACCTTGTTGACTTTGCAGATGTCGTATGATCAGGGCCACTCTCATTTTCGTTTATTTGATGACTACAGCTATCCATGTTCATTGAGGCCCCAAGGAAAGAGTGGAACGAGGCAGTGGACTTGTAGGAAGAAGTAAGAGGGAAGGCAGTGTATCTCTGGCCCAGCTTTTAGCCCTATCTATAATGGTGAAACCACAGCCTCCCATACTGCTCTGCTCTTTCAAGCTTGGGGTTCCTGAAGTGTCTCAACAGTGCCTGCAAATGGTCACCACATGGCGTTTTCTTCACCGTGGCTCCCATTAATGGCTGCTTCCAAGTCAGCTCCAAGCCTCAGAGCCTAGGTCCTCCTGCCCTTCTCCCTTTCCCTGACTTCCCACATATTCTCTGCCTGGTTCGACAGGCAGCCACTCCTCCCTTCTATGCTTCCAGATCAGGTTGCCGAAGTGGGGAAAATTCCTGCCCTCCCCACAGCCACTAGTTTTGCTGCAAAGAGTGCTTTCTGGTAATCTGTTTTCTTAGCAATTCAGAGTCATTCATTCATTCATTCAACTCTAATTATTCAGCAATGCATCAATCAAAATCCCAGTGGGTAACAGATGGCACACTCAAACTGGGCCACTGAGAAGAATTTAATAAAAAGATTATTTACAAATATGGGCAGAAGTTAGGGAAACCAACAAAAGATGATGTAGTACCCGGGGGCTAGCAACAAACAGGAGCTGTTGCCACCTAACGGGCAAGCAGAGAGAGTGGTTACAGGGGTCCAGAGAGAGTAGCTTGAGGGAGAGGGCTTCCTGGCAGGAGCCGTGGCCTTGGGAAGACGGATGCAGGCAGACAATGGCAACCCCACCAAGGGGACTTCAGGGGAAGGCACACTCCCTGAGTTCACCTTCCTTCTTCCCCTGGTACAGCACCATGCCTCTTACTGGCTGACTGCAACCACACACCAGAAGGCAAGAGAGCCTCTTAATGGATTCTGGAGTTGGAGGACAGAGTGGAAGCATCACTGACCAGGGTTTAACGATGGCCTGGGCATCCTGAGCTTCTCATGACAGCTGATGTAAACAGGAATGAAGGCCATGATGAAATTCTTCATTGTCTCAAGGCAAATAATACTGCTGAGGCTGCCACTAATATTTGGAGGGGAGGGAGGGAAGGATGAGAATCTTGCCAAGAGTATGCAAAGTTCTGGTGCCACCTCTTCACTCTTCTTAATGATGAGAAGATGTCTGCGGAGGACAGGATTTTGCTGAATTCAGCAGCTCTAAGGCCTACTCTTAGACTCACGCCATGGGAGTGTGGAAGCTGGGTTGTAATTTTACTTTCTTTTTTTTGCTCAAATCACCCTGCGGCCTCCCACTGTCCCTCCACCAAGAACATGCGTGCCACTTATTTCATAACTAACAAGTGTTGGGTCCCTATCAGGTACAGGACTCTGGGAATAAAAGATGCAAGCCATGGTTCTTCCACTCAAGAAGCTTCCAGTCTGATGGGGAAGATTGCACATAAACGTATAATTAGAATACAAAATAATAAGCACAATGAGAGAAATACGGAAAGGATATCGCAGGAGCACAAAAGGGAAGTATCTAATGGCGGAGATGGGTGTAGATGTCAGAAAAGTCATCATGGGAGAGGTGATCATCTCTTCTGGTGGAGGAGATTCTCTGCTAAGCGTCTTTCGTCCATTTCACAGACAGAGCTTAGTGAGATGATGATCCCAGACACTCCCTGAGATTCTCACCGCTCTGCACAGTGTGAACTGCTCCTCCTATGAATGTGTCTTTTACAGAAGTATATTTCCTCTTCTGTGAATTATTTCTATTCATCATGTTTTTTCTTATAAAATTTAACCCAGTTTTTTACATATTATAGATATTATTCTGTCATGTTTGATGAAAATCTTTTTCACAGCCTGATTTTTTTCCGTTTAATATTAGTGATCTTATTTTGCATTTTATGGAAGTTTTTAAATTTCACATATTTAAACCTGTCATTTGTCAGTCTTTTCTGTTTAGATTACGTTTCTTTATAGCTGAGAATATTATCATTCCTCTATAGCTCTACAAATATTTTACTCTATTTTTTTTAAGGTTAACTCTCTTTTTTTATTTTATTTTATTATTATACTTTAAGTTTTAGGGTACATGTGCACAACATGCAGGTTTGTTACATATGTATACATGAGACATGTTGGTGTGCTGCACCCATTAATTCGTCATTTAACATTAGGTATATCTCCTAATGCTATCCCTCCCCCCTCCCCCCATCCCACAACAGTCCCTGGAGTGTAATGTTCCCCTTCCTGTGTCCGTGTATTCTCATTGTTCAATTCCCACCTATGAGTGAGAACATGCAGTGTTTGGTTTTTTGTCCTTGCGATAGTTTGCTGAGAATGATGGTTTCCAGTTTCATCCATGTCCCTACAAAGGACACGAACTCATCCTTTTTTATGGCTGCAGAGTATTCCATGGTGCATATGTGCCACATTTTCTTAATCCAGTCTATCGTTGTTGGACATTTGGGTTGCTTCCAAGTCTTTGCTATTGTGAATAGTGCCGCAATAAACATATGTGTGCATGTGTCTTTATAGCAGCATGATTTATAATCCTTTGGGTATATACCCAGTAATGGGATGGCTGGGTCAAATGGTATTTCTAGTTCTAGATCCCTGAGGAATCGCCACACTCACTTCCACAATGGTTGAACTAGTTTACAGTCCCACCAACAGTGTAAAAGTGTTCCTATTTCTCCATATCCTCTCCAGCACCTGTTGCTTCCTGACTTTTTAATGATGGCCATTCTAACTGGTGTGAGATGCTATCTCATTGTGGTTTTGATTTGCATTTCTCTGATGGCCAGTGATGATGAGCATTTTTTCATGTGTTTTTTGGCTGCATAAATGTCTTCTTTTGAGAAGTGTCTGTTCATGTCCTTTGCCCACTTTTTGATGGGGTTGTTTGTTTTTTTATTGTACATTTGTTTGAGTTCATTGTATATTCTGGATATTAACCCTTTGTCAGACGAGTAGGTTGCGAAAATTTTCTCCCATTTTGTAGGTTGCCTGTTCACTCTGACGGTAGTTTCTTTTGCTGTGCAGAAGCTCTTTAGTTTAATTAGATCCCATTTGTCAATTTTGACTTTTGTTGCCATTGCTTTTGGTGTTTTAGACATGAAGTCCTTGCCCATACCTATATCCTGAATGGTATTGCCTAGGTTTTCTTCTAGGGTTTTTATGGTTTTAGGTCTAACCTGGAAGTCTTTAATCCATCTTGAATTAATTTGTGTATAAGGTGTAAGGAAGGGATCCAGTTTCAGCTTTCTGCATATGGCTAGCCAGTTTTCCCAGCACCATTTATTAAATAGGGAATCCTTTCCCCATTGCTTGTTTTTGTCAGGTTTGTCAAAGATCAGATGGTTGTAGATATGCGGCATTATTTCTGAGGGCTCCATTCTGTTCCATTGATCTGTATCTCTGTTTTGGTACCAGTACCATGCTCTTTTGGTTACTGTAGCCTTGTAGTATGGTTTGAAGTCAGGTTACGTGATGCCTCCAGCTTCGTTCTTTTGGCTTAGGATTGACTTGGCGATGCGGGCTCTTTTTTGGTTCCATATGAACTTTAAAGTAGTTTTTTCCAATTCTGTGAAGAAAGTCATTGGTAGCTTGATGGGGATGGCATTGAATCTATAAATTACCTTGGGCAGTATGGCCATTTTCACGATATTGATTCTTCCTACCCATGAGCATGGAATGTTCTTCCATTTGTTTGTGTCCTCTTTTATTTCATTGAGCAGTGGTTTGTAGTTCTCCTTGAAGAGGTCCTTCACATCCCTTGTAAGTTGGATTCCTAGGTATTTTATTCTCTTTGAAGCAATTGTGAATGGGAGTTCACTCATAATTTGGCTCTCTGTTTGTCTGTTATTGGTGTATAAGAGTGGTTGTGATTTTTGTACATTGATTTTGTATCCTGAGACTTTGCTGAAGTTGCTTATCAGCTTAAGTTTGTTGTTGTTGTTGTTGTTGTTGTTTTTGAGACAAGAGTATCACTTTGTCAGCTAGGCTGGAGTGCAGTGGCATGATCTGAGCTCACTGCAACCTTTGCCTCCTTCGTTCAAGCAATTCTCATGCCTCAGCCTCCTGAGTGGGACTACAGGCATGCACCACTACTCCCAGCTAAATTTTGTATTTTCAGTAGAGACAGAGTTTTGCCATGTTGCCCAGGCTGGTCTCAAACTCCTGGCTTCAAGTGATCCACCCACCTCGGCCCCCTAAGTGCTGGGATTACAGGTATGAGCCACCATGCCCAGTCTACTTTATCCTATTTTCTACCAGACTTTTGTATAATTTTTGATTACTTGACAATGAGTTTACATGTTTTTAACATATGGACATAAATTAATTCTCCTCCCAAATATGATAATAGTTTCTATACCATCCAACTTATTGATAAAACTGTGGGAAAGTCCAGAGCCAAGCCTGCTACCCAAACCACTGGAAGCTTCCTTTGAGGCTTATCCTAATCTATCAATCAATATTCTTGGTAAGTCCCCTACAGATCACCCATTTCATTGTGTGTATTTTGCATGGTACTTGTCTCATTCCTGCCAGAGATGGTAATGGTAGGCTCCATGAAGTCAGGAACGAACACCCTTACCACCTAACACATATTGTTTATTTGGCAGTATAAACATTCGTTGAAAGAAAAAAAGAGAAAAGAGAAAGAAAGAAATTAGATAGCTGAGAATCCACCCACTATCTTATTATTCATCTTCCTGTAAGTACACAAGGATAATGTGAAAGACTCTCAAATGCTACTTAAGCCACCTGACTTATATTATTTCCTTGACCCACTAGTCTAGTAACCTTATCAAAAGAGAAAATTATGTTAGTCCACTATGTTGTCCCTAGTGGACTCATACTGACTCCCAATAATCACTACTGTCTTGTCTAAGTGCTCTCAAAACATCTGCTTAATAATCTTTTCTAGAACCTTGTCTGAAATCACCAGTAAGCTTCTTGACTTCCAGAATCCATTCTCACCTTGCCCTCACTCCTTTTTGAAAACAAGGACAGAGGCCATGTTCTATTGGACTTTGGATCCTCTTTGCTGAGTACTGTTCTGGAAAATAGAAAGTAGTTGCATAATAAATGTTTAATGCACAAATGGCCACATGAAAAATAACTGACTATCATCCAACAAAATCATCTAGATAGCTTAAGTGAAATTATTCAAATAAACATGCAATGTTGCGTAACACATGCCAACAAATCAGCTCTGTTTCATGGTCCTTCTGGGTATGATGTACAGGCAGCCACGAAAGAGCTCACTGCATTAGAAGGGATTGATAGAAAGGCAAAAATATTAAGCTAGTCCCTAAAGGGGGTTCTGACATCAAAGAAAAGTGCTGCCTGATCAATATGGCAATCTCCAAGTTTAGGTCTTTTGAGCAAGATGTGACCTAGACTGTGAAATGGTTGCAGAGATACAGCTTCAATACTGATTTGCTATTGTTTGAAAGGTCTTTTATTCTATTCCTTTGTCATTAAAACAAGGAAGAAAGAAAGCTTCATGTGCCACAATGTCTTCTCAGGTCTGACTGCTTGTGCGAGGAGTTGAATTGCTAGTCTCTGGGTGTACAGGAAAAAATATTTTAAAAGTGAAATAAGCTGCATTAGTGAGTTGTCTGCCTTTGAATATTTAACTTAATTCTTAAAGTTATTGCCAATGGATGGTATGTTTAGCACCATTTGTCATAAAGCAGAATAAAGCTAATCTTCTGAAGGTCAGGCTGAAGGTCTTCCAGTTTAATGAAGCATCAATATTAAATTGGAATGAATAAATTTGTATTAGGAGGATCTGATAAACAATGCCCAATCTAGGAAGAGGAATGAATGCAAGGCTAACTAAGGCCACATTCTGTAATGACATGTTCTAACCAAAGATTATCAGGCCCCTCCGCTGGCCTGGAGACCTGTCGGTACAAGTGAAGAGAAAGAGTATACCCAGAGTAAGCCCCCCACTCCACAATTGATGGGCAACAGGGGTCATGGGAGAGCCTCGCTTGCTGGGCTCCACATCTCCCTGCAGGACTCACATGACAGCCTCCCACCTCATCTAGCTCCTGAAGGCGCCCTTGCCCTTCCTGTTCACAGCTTGTCTATCACCACCTACCTTGAGATTGTCAGGTTCAAGGTCTTCATACCCGTAATCACTGTTCATGTCAGTCCCACAAGAAGCCCAAGACTCCCAGATTGCCTCCCAGTGCCAGACTGTCATCTGCAGTATCTCATGTTGCTTTATATGACCCCCATCTCTCACTCCTCCTTGCCTCCTGCAGCCCTTTCCCTGTGGTCTCTGAAACTCAAGGTCAATAATCATCAATAAAATCTACTCCACCAGGGTTGGCAAGCTTTTTCTGTAAAGGAGAAAATAGTACATGTTTTAGGGTTTGTGGGCCATATGATCTCTGTTGCAGTGACTCAGCTCTGCCATTGCAGCCCCAGAGCAGCCATAGACAGTGCATAAATCAATGGGCATGGCTTTGGTGGCTGCAAGAAACCTTTATTTACAAAAATAGGCAGCCCACAGGCTATAGTTTGTTGACATCTGCCCTATATTCTCAGCCTCTTCGAAGAACATTCCTTGACTTTTTCGGCGGTCTCCTTGAGAATGTGTCTTCCCCTGCAGCCCTGTCGGGTGGTCTGATAGCTCTTTATTGTTTGTATGATGGAGTCAGAGGTGGAATAGATACTCTTCATGTTCTACATTGTTGCTTCAAGCCTAGTCTCCTTCACTTCTTCCTAAAAATGCTCAGCTTTAAATCTCATTAATCAGCTGCTATCACTTCCTCAACCCCTGGTTTCAGCCATTGACTGACCCCAGGGCCAGTACCCCTCATGCCTTCAAAACTATAGCAACCAATTCACTATCACTCTCTTCAAAACCAGTCCAATTATTATTCCTGTGATTTTAATAATCAAATATTCTTTCCAAGGCCTTGGCCTGGCAATTCCTTAATCTCCTTTCTCTAAAGGCCTTGTGCTCGCCTCAATCTCTGTGACTCCCCTCTATGGTTATATCTTTGATCTTTTCATTATTAATAATTTCAACACCTCCAAAATCTTGATTTCAGACATCCTACTCTCTTACCACCACCTATCATCTCTCCAGCTTGTTCTCTCTGCACCCCAATACAACCAATCCTTCTACAACACCAGGACTTTAATGCAACGATCCTATCTCCTTCTCCCTGTTCAAATCCCTCAGCATCCTCTCTCCCCTCCCTACCCAGTTTCATTCCATGGTCTATCTTTATAACCATTCCCTTGCATGCAGACTTGACTCCTTTGCTCCTGTCTCTCTCTCTCTCTCTGGAACTGGCTTGGCTAAACCAAAACCTTAGTTAAATTTCAACTGAGCCTATTGGTCAAGTATCCCCTCACTACCAAATAATTCTTAGCAACAAGCATGTTGTTAGTTTCCCATTTGGAAAAAAAGACAACCCTCTTGACTCCACTGCCCTGCATTTATTAATATCTCTTTCCCTTTATAGCAAAACCTAGGAAAAGACCTGTCTATTCCCACTGTTTGCAATTTCTCTTCTCCCATTCTCCCTTAAGCCCTCTCTAATCAGGTTCCCCTGCCACCACTCCATCAAAGTTGCTCTTATCAAGTCACCACATTGCTCAGCCTCAGTGGATGGCACTGAGTCCTTATCTCACTGAGCTATCAGCATTTTTTCTGCCTACACACACCCGAGAGTCTGCGGTAAACTGTGCCTCTGAAGAATGGAAATAGGGTTCTTGTTTCATGAAATTAAATTTGTGGGATATGAACAAACCAATCTATAAGAATATGTCTTATAGCTACTCACCTATCTGCCTTCTCCGAATTAACGATGATTTATGACAAAGCAGTAGTAAGGAATGTTAATTGGCTTCAGTTTAGTACACGAAGATTTCTTGCCAGGGACCGTGGATTGATAGGAGAAAAATTTTAAGGAACATTGAAATTTTTGTTTTCCAACTGAAACAGCTCCTCCACTCTTCTATCCACCTTAATAGTGGGAATCACAGAATAGTGTTAGACTTGGAACACATCTTACAAAACAACTAGTCAAACTTTTCTTTGACAGAGAAAGACTGTATTAGTCCAGAGAGGCTAAATGACTTCCCAAAGCCTCATAGCCCATTTGAGAGTGGAACTTGAACTTCACATTCTGTGTCCTTTCTATCACACTCACTGCTGCTAAGCACCCTTACAGTTCTCTCAACATTTATATTCTGTGGTGATGCTTTTCATTCATTCTCAAGAATCCTTTTATTCCCCTGGACTGTGTGGGGTCTTTAACAATAACATCCCTTCCACTAGCAGCTCATAGGTTTTCCTTTTTTTTTTTTTTTTTGAGACAGGATCTTGTTCTGTTGCCCAGGCTGGAGTGCAGTGGCGCAATCATAGCTCACTGCAGCCTCAAACTCCTGGGTTCAAGTGATCCTCTTGCCTCAGCTTCAGTAGCTGGAACTATGGATGTGTGCCACCACACCTGGCTACTTTTTTAATTTTTTGTAGAGACAGGGGTCTCACTTTGGCGCCCATGCTATTCCCAAACTCCTGGCCTCAAGCAATTCTTGCGCCTCAGTGTCCCAAAGTGCTGGGATTAGAGGCATGAGCTACCGCACCAAGTCAACTGATAGATTTTTGAATGTGTACGTTCTATATTGATGCATTTCATTCACTCTTCAAGGGGTCCTATTGCCCTCTTGAATGAGTTGGGATCTCTGGTTCCATCGAGGAACACACTTCTCTTATTAGGGCTAAAACTGACAGTGGCTCTGATTTGTTGCTTTGCCCCCAAGTTGTAAGGGAGATATACTTGGCAGAGTCCCAGACTGCATTCCAGAGCCAAACACTTAATGACATTCTTGATTGTGCAACATTTGAAAATACCCTCCTAACATGAAATTCTAGGCTTGCTGCCTGGTCAGCCACCAGTCGAATGCAGTTGCAGTGCTCCGGCTCCATGCTTCCAGGAGTCTTTTGGCCTCTGCACCTCCTGGCACTCTGAGTCCTGTCCAAGTTGTTCTGCAATAGAGTTGTTTTTGTATGTATCTGTATAGTCAGCACAATGGAAGGAGAAATGAGGCATCCCCCCTCCCCAACACACAAATGACAGACCTCTTAGGATGATGATAAGCAAAGTCCCCTCTTTTTAAAACCACTTTATTGAAGTTAGATAAAAACATGTACATATGTAACATATACAACTGGATGAGTTTGGGGATAGGTATACGCCCATGAAACTATTACCACCATCAAGGCCATGACCATGTCCATCATCTCCCAAAGTTTCCTCCCACCGTCTTTATTGTTATTATTATTCTTGTTGTAGTTTGGTAAGAACATTTAACAAAAGATCTACCCTCTTAGCCAACTTTAAGTATATAGAACAGATTGTAGGCTATAGGCACTACGCTATAGAGATCCGCAAAGACCGCTTAACAAGACCAACTGGTTTCAAGAACAGCATAAAGCTTGCTGAAGACTGTTAACATACCTAAAAATGACTGTGGCAGCTTATAAGGGGGTTCTTAATAGCAGCAATAATGACGACTAACACTTAACTATGCATCAAATACTATCCCAGTCTCTTCATATGTATTATATTTAATCCACGCAACAACTCTATAAAACAGGTACTATTATGGATGAGAGACCAGATGCAGAGAGATTAAATATCTGCCCAATGTCACATGGCTAGTGCAATGGCGGGACAAGGTTTGAACAAGGGGCATCCTGACTCCAGAGTCTTCACTCTTAACCACTGCATACCCTGTGTCTCTGGAAGCTATGAATAAGGGAGCCAGAGTCTACCCTTGGCAGAGCCAGACAGGAATGTGAGGATAAAGGGTTTCCCTCTAAACAACCCTGCGGGCAAGGCTATCTCTTCGCTGGAGAAGAGTTCCTCAATGGATGCTATAGCATCTATTTTTCTGAATCTCCACTTATAAACTCACTTTAATATTGTAATTTGGTCTCTCGTGAAGCTTAACCTGCAGAGGGAGAATGCCAATCAACACATGGGCATTCTGGTTTTCTGCTCAGACTCTGTGGGTTTTGGTTAACATGAGTCTAACAGTTCCTCTGAATTCACTCTCCAGCTGCTGACAGATCAAATTCAGGGCTGAGAACCAAAGGCCTGAATGTAGCAAGTACCACCCTGGGGAGATCCAGGTGCTGATCTCTCCTCGTAACTGCAGACATCTTGGCATCATGAACCTTTTCCTTTGAAACTTCAATGGGCTTATCTCCCTTATTACAGTGGTGGCTTCTTGATGGAATCCACAGTGTTTTCAATGCCTTGGTTTTCCCCACTGTGCCTGTCATTGCCCTGCCCAGGTCCCTAGGACATGCCAACCTGCTTCAGCTGACTGCCTACTGCCAGAATCTGCATCTCTGTACTGAGGGCTTTCCTGCCCCAGAACAGCAGAGAGGGAAGCCACGCAGCAGGATGAAATTGCCTGGCAATTAATCTACTCCCCTCCCAGTAGCCCTCAACCAATGATTCTTGGGAATAGGTGTATAAATACCCCAGCACTCTCGTCCCTCATGGGGAATACTTCTGAGGCTCTGTGTTACACTGTTCCCCTGCAGGATTAAGTTCCAGGACCTGCACTGGTATCTGCTTAGTAATACATGTTTACTGGCAGCTTCCCAATCTCTGCTTCACTTCCCCACTCCCCTGCAGCATCCCTTGTGTCCTGGAATCCTTGTCTCTGGGCCTGCTGTGCTTGAAACCCAAAATAACATAGGGAAGGAGGCAAGTAGTGGTTTCAGAATGCCTATTGTGCCTGGCATTGCTACAGGTATAATCTTCCTGAGTCCTCACCACAGCCTTGGTATAAAAGAAGCTACTTCATAGAGGTGAAACGTGAAGCACAGAAGGATGTGTAACTTGCTCGTGGTCACCTGGCAGCTCAGTGGTCAAGCTGGATGCTGAATACTCACCCCTTCTCTTTGGCCTGATGGCCATCCTGTTTCCATCCTACCCCCGTGACCTAGGCCAGGGTTTCATACTCTATAATAGAGATGCAAAAATATGTGTAGAATAAATCTTTGGATATTTCTGGAATAAACTCTGATGACTTGCAATCCTATTACCTATTCTGTGGCTACAGCTGCAAAGATAAAACATGTATCAACATAAGCAAGTGTTTTCAAAACACCTTTTCCTCCTCTGTTCTGTTTCTCTTCACAGAGATTGAGACTGTGCCAAAGTTAAGGCAGGGAGCGGGCATGACTCATTAACAGCCTGCTCGGCAGGCTGGACTGTGAAACTCTCCACATATCCACTGATGACACAGACACAGAGGCGAGGAAAGGAGGAGACTAGGTGAGGCGTGAAGGCGGATGCCCACACTGATGTGCCTGGCTTGACTCCTGCAAAAATGCTTCTGTGCTTTTGTGTAGACATTGCCTGAACTCCACTGAGAAAGACAGCTCAGTGAAGGGTTAGCGTCTTCTCACATCTGGCAAGAAAGCAACCAGATTTTTTTTTTAACCTCAGAGGAAAGCTACAGTTTTTAGTATTTTTCTTTTTTTTTCCTCAAAGGTCTCTCTAGGGTTAGTCAGCCAGTCATTATTGAGCATACATAGAATATAAACTCAGCAACAGGTTCTTATCCTCAAAACCTTTAGGGTCTAATCACAGAACTTAGCAATCGAATCCTCCAGTTGGACTGAAGGGTCCCGTTCTCCCTGTTGTCCTGCCTCACCTGGAACTCAGACTCAAGGGTGATTGCCTTAAGTTGTCCCAGGAGACAGCACTGCCCATTCTGCTGTCTTTTCGGTGATACTCTAGTAAGCGTCTAGCTTCTAGGCAGTCCTCAACCCCGGAGGCAAGGGAAGTGGTGTTGGCTAGGGACTCTCCATCCAGATCACCTGTGAAGACCCTCCCTCTTGATAGGACGAGATGGATTGTCTGTAAGGGAGTAATTGTCCTATATCGTCACTATTGATTAAACGCTGAGAAACATGCTTAGGTTGCATTTGCTGTCAGCCGAACTAGTGATGGTTCCGTGTCTTCCTATAAATTCTTCTTTTCCAGCTGGGCTTTTTTGTGGTTTAGTATTAAAATAGACACTTCCTAATTAGACAGATCTCTGTCGTGAGGATCAATCTGAGAACTTCTGTGGTGTTTTCATATTAGATATCTCTTCACAAATCAGCCCTGTGCTCTCCAGCTTTTCTAAATCATAACTCATTGAATAGCTTCTTAAGCAGGCAACAGCCACATAACTAGTAATTAGAGTCCTGTCAGCTGATATCAGCAGCATTAGTTTTCAGCGGCTGACATCAGCAAGTCCATCATATATTTAAAGCTATAGCTACTCATAATTGTGATGAATACATCAGGAATATCCAATTAATAAGAAAATTGTTTTTTAAAAAACAAGTAAAAGCATGTTTGCTTGAAAATATAGAAAACAAGTTAAAATCAGAATTACAAGCCAAATTTCAGCACAAACATGAGTCTGTAAGAGCCCATAGATCCTAGACAGTCTTCCGGGGTCTGGCACAGACATCTATCATAAATCCACAAACAAGTCTGCTCTTTCTGATTAGAGAATGGAGTTGTTTGGTCAAGGTTATAGAAAACATCTGTTTTAATGACAGAAGTCAGGAGAAGAGCAGCACTTTGAGCATCTCCATTCTTTATTCAGATTGCTCATAAAAGAGCTAGTGATTATTTTCTTTCAAATATGTTCAGATTTAAAATAAAGCAAAATAAAGCGTTGACTCTTATTTGGAAGAAAACACACCATAGAAAGCTTGTGTTTATTTAAAAATTCAAAAACTGAAATTGTAGAATAACACTATTTGAACAATAGCCGTATATTTTTCTCAAAATAATTATGAATTGATATGACCATAATACAGAAGAGGAAAAATAGAATAATTTCAAATTAATTAAATATAAATATTATGAAAGCTATTTTATACTTAGAAAATAATCAGAGTAATAATAGTTTTCTTTACGGAATGTATTTCATCTATTATTTAACTGCTAGTCCTCAAAAATGCTATCAAAGTGATATCTATTTTTAGACTTTGTTTAAGGCTTTGCACCAAATGGATGATGGCTACACCTGCAAAGGCTTACCTATCAAATTGAGTTAGCATGAACTAGACCGCAGTTGCAACTAAACCTATCAACCTCCAGGAAACTCTGTCTGCTGCCACCAAAATACAAGAGCTAAAATTTAATAAAGGAATTCTAAACAGGTAACATTTTTCTTTCTCCACAATTTGAGACAGCGTTTGTTCATCGTATAGAAATGGCAAATATGCATGTTGGAAAATCAGAAAACAAATATGTCAGGAAGCATTTTATGCATCATTTAAAATTATATTTAAACAGTTCCCTGGCTGTAAATTAAAGAAAGGAAAAATTATGTTCCTAAGCTTTCATAAATGTCATATACCAAATTCATAGAAATTAATAAATACAAATCAAGTACAATTTATCTTTTTTTCATTAAATAAAGCAGTAATTCACCAAGGCCAAATGAGAGTTACAGACACTAACACATTATTAAAGGGAACAACGATACTGTATTACCAGAAATGCTTGTAACACATTAGATATGTTGCCTCAAATGGACAGGAATAAATTAGAAATAGTATGTATATTTTATGACATATTGATAGTTTTTCTTCCTTGTTTAATCCACCCCTCTTTTCTCATAGTTTAACCCTTCCCCTGGGGCAACAAATGCTATCAGCTCATGTCACAAACCAGTTCAGGACAATGCAATGGCTAATAAACCAAGGGCAATGCATAATAAGGAATATTTGTATACTTGATCCAGATCGGAGAATAAAGTGCTGATCCTTCACAAGCTCTTCTTGTTTGTTGACCCACACAGACATCTAACCCTGCTTACATTTTTGAGGATAGTCTGGACAAGGGGGCAATTTATAATTGTGGCTTGTAATTACCTGCAGTGCACTATAACCCAGGGATCTCTATGTGCTCTGTGACCTGGTGCCAATTGGACTAGAGAGGGAGACAAGAAAGGCACAGGGATGAAGGTTGTTTTCTTTATTTAAAAATAGCTTTTTTCAGGCCAGGCACAGTGGCTCATGCCTGTAATCCCAGCACTTTGGGAGGCTGAGGTGGGTGGATCACTTGAGGTCAGGAGTTCAAGACCAGCCTGGCCAACATGGCGAAACCCCGTCTTTACTAAAAATACAAAAAAATTAGCCAAGTGTGGTGGTGCACATCTGTAATCCCAGCTACTTGGGAGGCTGAGGCAGGAGAATTGCTTGAACCAGGGAGGTGGAGGTTGCAGTGAGCTGAGATTGTGCCATTGCACTTCAGCCTGGGGAACAGAGGGAAACTCTGTCTCACAAAATATATATATATATATATATATGTATTTATGTATATATATATATAATAGCAAAATATATATATATTTATATATATAATAGCAAAATATATATATTTATATATATAATAGCAAAATATATATATATATAATAGCTTTTTCAGATAAAATTTATGTTATATAATTTGGAAAATACAGAAAGATTACAAAGTAAAAATCATCAATCCTTTAACCTCTCAAAGAAATTACTGTTAAATTTTGGTGTGTTTCCTCCTGGTATTTTTATATATATGTGAAAGACACAATTTGAAGTATATCTTATATCCTGCTTTTATTTGTGGGCATATTTCCATCTTATTAGGTATCCCTCAAATGTATGGGGTGTTTTGTTTGTTTTTTGGCTGCATAGTATTTTATTACATATACTGTCATTTATTAACATCCCCTGATGTTGGGCATCTAGGTTGTTTCCAATCCTCTTGTGCTCCAAATAATTTTGTAGCAAAAACATGCTTGTATCTTTTTGGCAAGAATATGTACATTCTTATGTGCATCTTTGATTAATTCCTTGGAATGAATCTCCTATTATGGTAAATGTGCTCTTGTTACATCTTGCCAGATTCCTTTTTAGAAAATACGATACAGATTCATGCGGCCAACATCCATGATCAAGGGTAAAATCTAACCGCAGCCTTACCACCACTCATTATTTTACAGTCATACATCACTTACTAATGAGGATACATTCTGAAAAACGTGTCATTAGGTGATTTCATTGTTGTGGGACTATCACGGAGTGTACTTACACATACTCAGATGGCATAGCCTACTACACACCTAGGCTGTAGGGACTAGCCTATTGCACCCAAGCTACAAACCTGTACAGCATGTACTGCACCGAATACAGTAGGCAATTGTAACACAATGGTATTTGTCTATCTAAACATACCTCACCATAGAAAAGAAACAGTAAAAATACCATAGAAAAGTTTTAAAATGGTACACCTGTATAAGACACTTAATACGAATGAAGCTTGCAGGACCGGAAGTTGCTCTGGGTGAGTCAGTGAGTAAGTGGTGAGTGAATGGGAAGGCCAAGGACATTACTGTACAATACTGTAGACTTTAAACCCTATATACTTAGCCTACACTAGATTTCTCTAATGTTTTTTCTTTCTTCAATAATGAATTAACCTTAGCTTACTGTAACTTTTTCTATATATATATATATATATATATATATATATATATTTTTTTTTTTTTTTTTTTTGAGACAGAGTCTTGCTCTGTCACCCAGGCTGGAGTGGTGCAATGGCACAATCTCAGCTCATTGCAACCTCCACTTGCCAGGTTCAAGCAATTCTCCTGCGGCAGCCTCCCAAGTATCTTGGACTACAGGCATGTGCCACCACGCCCGGCTAATTTTTGTATTTTTAGTAGAGATGGGGTTTCACCAGAAACTTTTACACTTTTTTTAACTTTTTAACTCTTTTGTAAGAACACAGCTTAAAACGCAAATGCATTGTGCAGCTGTACAAAAGTGTTTTCTTTTTTTGTATTTTTATCCTATAAGCTTTCTCTGTTTTTAAATTTTAATTTTTTTTTTTTTTTTTTTTTTTTACCTTTTAAACCTTTTTTTTAGAACCCAAGACACAAACACACACCTTAGCCCTGGCCTACACAGGGTCAGAATCATCAACATCCCTGTCTTCCACCGCCACATCCTGTCCCACTGGAAGGTCTTCAGGGGCAATAACACATAGGGAGCTGTCATCTCCTATGATAGCAATGCCTTCTTCTGGGTACCTCCTGAAGGACCTGCCTGAGGCTGTTTTACAGTCAACATTTTTTCATGAGTAGAAGGGATATACTCCAAAATAACAATTAAAAGTACAGTACAGTAAATACATAAATCAGTAACAGAGTAATTTATTTATTATCATTATCAAGTATTATGTACTATACAAAATTGTATGTGCTCTACTTTTAGGTAACTGGCAGTAGATTTGTTTACACCAGCATCATCACAAACACATGAGTTGTGTTGTGCTGTATATGATATTATGACAGCTATGATGTCACTAGGCAGTAAGAATTTTTTAGCTCTGTTGTAATCTATGGGAGCACTGTTATATACGTAGCCTATTATTGACCAAAACATTGCTATATGTTACATAACTGTAAATTTTTTTAAGTGAAAATGTAAATAAGTGAAAATTGTTTTTTAAATTTTAATTGACATTTCTAAGATAAGTGAATTGTGAATATCTATTTCAATAGTTCTTGTTATTTGTATAAAAATACACATGATCATTAAAAATATAGAAAAATTGCAAAGAACATCTATTATCCAGTAATAACTAGAGCTAACCATTAAATTTTTTAATTTATCCCCTCTGATACATATGTATATTATATAGATATGAAATTATACTGTACATATTTTGTAACCTTTCTGTTCAACAAAATACTTGTACATCTTTCCATATGATATAAATTTGAAGCATCGTTTTTAATATTTGCTATGTACTAACATTTTCTTAGCTAGATTCCTATTGATTGGCATTTAGGTGATTTTGAGGAAACTGAACATTTTGATGATTTTTGTCTTTATTTAAAAATATATTTTTAAATTTAAATGTTTTAAATTAAACATTTCAAACCTACACAAGGGTGTAAAGAATAATGCAATGAAATTTCTATGCCTATCTCTGAGTTTCAACAAATTCCAACATTTTGCCATAGTTAGCTAAAATCTTTTTAAAGAAATAAAACAATATAAATATGGTTAAAGCCTCTTATGTATACCCTTTCCAATCACATTCCTTTTATTCTATCCCCCCAGAATAAATTGTTGTATCGCATTCCTATGGCTGGTTTTATTATAAATTATATCTTCAATTACATAGTATATCCATAAACAACATATGCTTGTTGTTCTTAAGCTTTTAATATTATTATGCTCCATATATTCTCCAACTTACTTTTTCCCTCAGCATTATATTGATTTTAAGCTTTATCCCTGTTAAAACATGTAGTTTTAGGTCCTTCATTTTCACAGCTGCACAGTATTTTGCTATATGACTGTACTTGACAATTTACATAGTCATTCTTCTACAGGCATACCTCGAAGATATTGTGTGTTCAGTTCCAGACCACTGCAATAAAGTGAGTATCACAACAAAGTGAGTCACACAATTTTTATGGTTTCCCAGTTCATATAAAAGGTATGTTTACACTACATTGTAGTCTAGTGTATGAAATAGCATTATGTCTATAAAAACAATGTAATACCTTAATAATACTTAATTACTAAATATGCTAACGATCACCTGTGCCTTCAGCGAGTCATAATCTTTTTGCTGGTGGAGGGTCTTGCCTGCTTTTTGATAGTTGCTGACTGATCAGGGTGGTAGTTGCTGAAAGCTGGAGTGGCTGTGGCAATTTCTTACAATAAGACAACAACAATGAAGTTTGAAGTTTGTCGCATCAGTTTCTTTCTTTCTTTTTTATTTTTTTATTTTTTGAGACAAAATCTCACTCTGTCACCTAGTGGCACGATCTCAGCTCACTGCAACCTCCACCTCCCGGGTTCAAGCGATTCTCTTGCCTCAGTAGCCGGGACTAGTTGTGAGCCACTACGCTAATTTTTGTATTTTTAGTAGAGATGGGATTTCGGCATGTTGGCGAGGCTGCTCTCAAACTCCTGACCTCAGGTGATCCACCCGCCTCAGCCTCCCAAAGTGCTGGTGCTGCATCAATTACAAGAAAGATTTCTCTGTATCATGTGATACTGCTTGAGAACATTTTACCCATTTCTGTCAATATTAGAGTCAATCCTCTCAACCTCTGCTGCTGTTTCACCAACGAAGTTGATATAATATTCTAAATAATTTGTTGTCATTTCAACTATATTTAAAGCATCTTCACCAGGAGTAGATTCCATCTCAAGAAGTCACTTTCTTTGCTCATCCATAAGAGGTAGCTCCTCATTCATTCAAGTTTTATAACAAGATTGCAGCAATTCAATAACGTCTTCAGGCTCCACTTCTATTTCTAATTCTCTTGCTATTTTCACCACATCTGAAATTACAATAGTAACATCAGAGATCACTGATCACAGATAAAACTGGTATAATAATACTTAAAAAGTGTTAAATATTGTGAGAGTTATCAAAATGTGACACAGAGACATGAAGTGAGCACAGGCTGTTGGAAAAAATGGCCCCAGTAGACTTGCCTGATGCAGGATTGCCACAAACCCTCAATTTGTTAAAGAAACAAAACACAGATCTGTAAAGAGCAATAAAGTGAAGTGCAATAAAACAAGGTATACCTGTATATTGAAGGTGATTTCTGATATTTTGCTACTACAAATAATGCAGTAATTAATATTCTGGTACATTATTCCTATGTAAGAGTTTCTCTCAACTAGAGAATATTTTCTAGAAATTGAGTTACTGGATGGTTAAGTACAAGCATCTCAACTTTCTGTTCAATTTGCTCTCCAAAGCTGTTCTACTAATTTGGACTCCCAAAAGTAATAGCACATGAGCCCCTTTTAGAGTCAAACTTTTAATTCTACTAATATGATAGATGTAAAAGGGTATCTCATTTTTATTTGCACATCCCTGATTGTTAGTAAGGTTGACCATCTTAACATATGTTTATTAACCATTCGGTTTTCTTCTAAAAACTGCCTGTTTATGCCTTTTGCCCATTTATCTATTGTTTGTCTTACTAACTCTTTGTGAGTTAAATACACAGCAAATATTTCTCTTAGTCTATAGCTTGTCTCTTTACGTATTTTGGCTTTTGTTGTTGTGTGGTTGTTCTTTATCTGATGTTAAAGTTTTAAATTATAATGTTATCCCATGTGTCCATTTTTTATGGTTTGTGCTCTTATGTCTTATCTAACAAATTTTTCCCTACACTGATTTATTAGAATAAAAGTCCCAAATTTTATCTTAAAAATTTTGCTTTTCAAATTTTTAAATTTTATTTATTTATTTATTTATCTGAGACGGAGTCTCGCTCTGTCGCCCAGGCTGGAGTGCAGTGGCGCGATCTCGGCTCACTGCAAGGTCTGCCTTCCGGGCCCACGCCATTCTCCTGCCTCAGCCTCCTGAGTAGCTGGGTCTACAGGCGCTTGCCACGACGCCCAGCTAATTGTTTTTTGTATTTTTAGTAGAGACGATGTTTCACCGTGTTAGCCAGGATGGTCTCGATCTCCTGACCTCGTGATCAGCCCGCCTCGGCCTCCCAAAGTGCTGGGATTACAGGCGTGAGCCACTGCGCCCAGCCTGCTTTTCAAATTTAATGCTCTAATCCATCAGGAATTTTTTGCATAGGACTCCTATTTCTTCTCCATATGAAATGTTTTAGTACCATTTATCAAATATTGATATTAAATTGTGATGCAACTGCTCTCCTATACCAACTTTTCCATAGGCCAATTTCTGAACTTTTATGTTTTGTCTCATTGATTTGTCTCTTCTTGCCCTAAAATCACACTGTCTTAAATATTCTCAGCTGATATTGGTTTGAGATTGTGACATTTTGTTCCGCTTCAGAATTTTCTTGGCTAGTTTTTGTCCTTTACTACTGCAAATGAATTTTAGGATTAGCTTGTCAAATTCTATGAAAAACTCTACTGTAGTTTTGATTGGATTTGTATTTACTTTTTACAATAATTTGAAGGAAATTGACTTCTTAGTGTATTAAGTGTTTTTATCTAAGAACATAGTATTTCATCCCATTTTCTTCATATTCTTCAACAATTTTTTTGTGATTTTTTTCAAAAACTTCTTACACATCTTTGTTGGACTTACTCATAGTTATCATTTTTATTACTCGTAAATTATCCTTTGCTTATTGTATTTTCAAATTCATCATTACTTACGTATAGGAATGCTATAGATCTGTACTTTGATCTTGTATTGAATATATTTGAAATAGGTCAAATTCTTTTATTAGCTCTAACAGGTTGTTCAAAAACTTTTTTTTGTACTCCTTTCATAGACAGTCATATGGTCTACATATAAAAATAATTTGTCTCTCAATTTCCAGTTCTTAGTCCTCAAATCATTGCTTTCATCTTACTACATTGTGGAACAGCAGAGTAATACCAGACATTCTTGTACCTTTTCTTACTTTAAAGTTCTAAAATTGCTCTATTAAGAAAAGGAGTTCTATCTGAGTGTGGTGGCACACACTTGTGGTCCCAGCTACTCAGGAGGCGGAGGCGGAAGGATCAATCGGCCCCAGGAGTTCAAAGCTGCAGAGAGCTATGATTGTGGTACTGCACTCCAGCCTGAAAACAGAGTGATAGCCTGAAAACAGAGTGAGAGCCTGAAAGAAAGAAAGAAAGAAAGAAAGAAAGAAAGAAAGAAAGAAAGAAAGAAAGAAAGAAAGAAAAGAAAGGAAAGAAAAAGAAAGAATGGGGTTTCTATCTTTTTTAAATGTTTCATACACATTATCAGATTTATTCTGCCTTTCATTCCACACATTCTTATTCAGAGCTTACTCTTTACCAGGCACTTTTATAAATGTTGCATATAGAATGGTCAATGTGACAAAGTCCTTCATGGAGCTTGCAAAATAGTAAACAAAAAATATATACATTCTATATTATAGTTATATGTAATAATTATATTTATATGTAATATATACTATAATATATTATATATATTATATAATATATTATATATTATATATTATATATATTATATAATATATAATATATAATATATAATATATAATATATTATATAATATATTATATATAATATATTATATATTATATAATATATCATATAATATATGATATATAATATAATATATAATATATTATATATAATATAATATAATATATAATATATTATATATCATATATTATATATAATATAATATAATATATTATATAATATATAATATATTATATATTATATATTATGTTATATATGATATATAATATATATATTATATTATATATAATATATATTATATATTATATTATATATAATATATATTATATATTATATTATATATAATATATATTATATATTATATTATATTATATATATACACACACACACTTTCAGGTATGGATACATGATATGAAGGGAAATAAAGAGTGACAGATAATGCATTGTAGATAGAGTGTTCAGAGACAATCTCTCTGAGAAATTAAAATGTGAGCCAAGAACTGAATAAGTGGGTTGGGGTGTATTTTGTAGGCTCTGAGACAGAATTCAGTATGCAGGTCATCCAGGATGTGCCCTTGGGACCAACACCTACAAAAGCAAATGGAAGAAAAGAAGAATGGGTAGAAGGAGAAATTGAATGGATGGCAGGTCCAACCACAGCCTTACCCAGTTCTCATAGGGAGCGTAGAGCTAGAATGATCCCATTTAGGAGTTAGAATAAGTAGAAGCAAGGGTACTTGGCCTTTATAGCCTTGCAATGATCAGACGTTGAGCATGAGCCACCCAGAAAGTAGTAGGACCATGGGCAAGGTTGCTTTCTTCAACTAAGACAATCCCCTGAAGAGGCCATCCACTGAGGGCTGTCCATTGAGATTCTAGCAGGTCAGATAACAAGACCTTCTGAAAAGGGTCTGGCTGGTGCACCATAGGCCATGTGACAATCTCTATGAAAGGGGCAATGAAAGAAACGACTGAGTTAGGTATGAGCCCGGTATGCCCAAGAAGCTGAATGAAGGGCAGTGTGACTAGAAGGGAGCAAGCATGGAGACTAGCAGGAGATGAGTCACTAAGGTAGACCAGGGTCAGGCCACAAAGATGCTAGCAAGAACTTCAGACTTCCTTGGGAGGGAAGACTTTAGGGAATTATAAAATGGAAAATTATATAAACTGAATTATGGGCCGGGCACGCTGGCTCACGCCTGTAATCCTAGCACTTTGGGAGGCCGAGGCAGGTGGATCACGAGGTCAGGAAATTGAGACCATCCTGGCTAACATGGTGAAACCCCTTCTACTAAAAATACAAAAAATTAGCTGGGCATGGTGACATGCACCTGTAATCCCAGCTACTCAGGAGGCTGAAGCAGGAGAATCGCTTGAACCCAGGAGGCAGAGGTTGCAGTGAGCCAAGGTCGCACCACTGTACCCCAGCCTGGGCAAGAGAGCAAGACTTTGTCTCAAAAAAAAAAAAAAAAAAAAAAACAAATAAAGTAAACTGAATTATGTTTTAAGAAGTTCTCTCTGGCTACTGTTGGTGGAATTAACGGTAGGGGAACAAGAGTTGAAGCTAAGAAACCAGTTGGGAAGCAACGGCAATCGTGTAAGAGATTATGCTGGCTTGGACCATGTTGGTAGCTATGAAATGGATGGATTAAGGATATATTTGAAGATAAAACTCACAGGATTTAATGGTGGATTTAATGTAAGGTTGGGGAAAAGAGAGCAGTCAAGGATGAACCTACATTTCTGCGCTTAGCAATTGGTAAAATGGAGTTGCCTTTACAGAGTTAGAAAGGACTTAGGGAGGAAAGGGCTGAGGAAAGGGTAGATGTTAACTACAAGGTTGGAGCTGGATATGGTTTGGATGTCATCAGTGTACGCATGGTATTTGAAGTCACAGGAATGAATGCAATCACAAGGACGGCTGATATAAAGAGAGGAGGTAAAACTAAGAAAATATAGGGCTGCGCTCCAGGGAACTTTGATGTTTAAATATCAGGAAAATATTGTGGCCCCAGAGAATGCGAATGAGAATGGATGACTATTCATCTGGGAGGAAAAACCAAGGGCAAGGAGAGTTACAAAACCCCAGGGAAGAAAGTATTACAGAAAGAAGGGAGAGATTTTCCATGTCAAATGCTGCTAAGAGACTAAAATAATAATTGCCCAATAAATTTGGCAGTGAAACGGTGACGATTATACCCTGATTTAGTTGGATTGAGGTAAAAATACTAGATAGTGAGTCTAGAAATAAGATTAAGGAAATTCCCTTCTATTCATAATTTACTAAGACTTTAAAAAATCTAAAATATTTAATTTTATCCCAGTGTATTTGTGTGTGTGTGTCTATTGAGAATTGTTTTTCTCTTTCACTCTGATAATGTTGGATTACATTTATGTGTTTCATGATGTTGAAACATCCTTGCATTATGGGAAGCTCCATTTAATAGTGATATATCATATAGATATGCAATACATATGTGTGTTTAATTCAATTTGTTCTTATTTTACTTAACATATTCATAAATGAGATATGGCTGTTTTATGATGATCTTTTCTTGTACTATCCCCTTCTACTCTTACTTTCAAAGTTATACTAGCTCCATAAAATGAAATTGGTAGATTTTCTGCTTTTCTAGTTATCTAGTTATTATACAAAATAATTTGTATAACACTAGGATCATCTGTTTAATTTTATGGAACTGTCTGGCCCCAGGGTCTTTGGGGCAGGGGGTTAGGAAGGTTAAAGAAGATATTTACCTGTAGATTCCATTGCTTTAATGTTACAGGTTTACTGTTGTTGGGTTTTTTGCTTTTTTCTTCTCCTTGATTTAATTTTGAAACTTGTTTCCTATTGGCTCTCAGGTCAGTTCTCTGTCTTCCTGCTGCAAATTAGATTTAGATTTCTAAGACTCCCTATCCAATCAGTTAGTTTTGATCAATGGTAGGCACTACTAGAAGACTAGTGGGTGGCAGAAAGAGAGAAACCAAGCTATTTCCGCTGCCCTCTTTTCTGCCTCCAGCGTTCGCTGTCTCTTCCAGGGTTCCAGGTCCCCAATAGATCACTTTTCCCTGTCGTCCCAGTTCCCTTTCAGCCTCTGCCATAAGTCCAGTTCCCACCAGTGACCCTGGGTCTTAAACTCTAGTAATGCCAACTCCCCTCTTGGTCCCTCCAGTCCTAAGGGTGTTAACAACTTCCTGATGTTACTAATCTCAGGGTTGCCTCATCACTCTCTGTTTCACTTTGAGGTTCTCTCTTTGTAGTGACTCTTCTGTATTAAATTCCTTTTACCAGACTACCCGGAGAGGCTGTAAGTCTATAAATCTCAATGTATAAATCTAACAAAATGTGTACAGAATCAGTATGGTAAAAATTACAAGGATCCAATGAAAACTAAACATGATCTGAATAAATGGAGAGACATCAGGGGCTCATGGATTAGAAGGCTCAACATAATAAAGATGTGAATTCTTCCAAATTGATATACAGGCTTAGTGCAATTCCTATGAAAATATCAGTAAGATTTTTTGTAGATATAGTTAAGATTATTCTAAAACGTGTATGAAGGCAAAGGAACTTGAGTAGCTAAAAATTTTGAAAAAGAATAAATTGGGAGGAAACAGTCTACCTGATTTCAAGACGTATATAGCTGCAGTAATCGAGACTGTGGAGCATTAGTGGAGGAATAGACGCATTAATCAATGGAACAGCATAGAGAACCCAGAAATGGATCCACACAAAAATACTCAACTGATTTTTGACAAAGGTACAAAAACAATTCAGTGAAGGAAGGATAGCTTTTCCAAAAAATAGACTGAACCAATTTGATATCCATAGGCCAATAAATAAATAAATAAAGCCTCAACCTAAAGCTCACACATCTTACACGAAAATTAACCCAAAATGTATCACAGGCTTAAATGTAAAATGTAAAACTATAAAACTTTGAGAATATCATTGGAATTTAGAGCTAGGCAAAGTTTCTTTTTTTTTTTTTTTTTTTTTTGAGATGGAGTCTTGCTCTGTCGCCAGGCTGGAGAGCAGTGGCATGATCTCAGCTCACTGCAACCCTGCCTCCTGGGTTCAAGTGATTCTCCTGCCTCAGCCTCCTGAGTAGCTGGGTCTACAGGCATGCACCACCAGGTCCAGCTATTTTTTTTGTATTTTTAGTAGAGACGGGGTTTCACCATGTTGGCCAGGATGGTCTTGATCTCTTGGCCTCGTGATCTGCCTGCCTTGGCCTCCCAAAGTGCTGGGATTACAGGCGTGAGCCACGGCGCCCGGCTGGCAAAGTCCTTAAAATCTTTTTTTTTCTTTTTCTTTTTCTTTTTTTTGTAGCGACAGGGTCTCATTTGTTGTCCAGACTGGTGTTGAACTGACTTCAAGCCCTCTTCCCACCTCAGCTTCCCAAAGTACTAGGATTAATGCTGTGAGCCACCGTACCCTACCAAAGTTCTTAAACTTGATGCCAAAAGTGCAATCCATAAAAAGAAAAACAAATAAATTAGACTTCATCAACATTAGAAACCTTTGCTCTGGGAAAGATTCTGTTACGAGGATGAAAAGACAAATTATAAATTGGGAGAAGATATTTGCAAAACACATATCTGACAAATGACTTGTACCTAAAATACAGAAAGAATTCTCAGAGCACAACAGTAATTTACAAACAATCAGATAAGAAAGTGAGCAAAAGACACGAACAGATACTTCACCAAAGAGGACAGACAAATGGGAAATAAGCACATAAAAAGATGTGCAACCTCATTAGCCATTGCTACACATCCATTAGAATAACTAATTATTTTTTTCTTTTTCAGAGATAGGATCTCTCTCTGTCACTCAGGCTGGAGTACAGTGGTGCAACCATAGCTTACTGCAATTTCCAACCCTTGGGCTCAAGAGCTCCTTCAGCCTCAGCCTCCCAAGTAGCTGGCCCTGCAGACACATGCCATGCCTGGATAATTTTTAAAATTTTTTTGTAGAGATGGGGCTGTCACTATGTTGCCCAGTCTGGTTTTTTTTTTTTTTTAAATCTCCTTGTTCTCAGGAATGTTCACTTTTAGTTGATTTCTATAAATAACTACTCAATTGTGTAAATATATATTTCTATATTGAGGTAAAGAAAATTTAGGACTTTGACTAACTAAATTTTCAAGAGAGTAATGCTTTAAACTCATTCTATTTTACGTAGTTACAATATTCAGAAATTGAGTGCCTATTTTCTGTAAAAATCACTCCATCGCGGTGATGAGGGTTCCTAAAATATCTCATCTTGTTTAGCTCCCTATTTCATTACGCTCAGGGAATCAACTATGTGCACCAAACATATTCAGACTGTTCGCGCATTCCACAGAATATCAAAATGAAAGGTTGCAGCCATGCAAAAATATAGTAACTGATTTTACTTGTTCCTTATTTCTTCTCAGGCAATGCAATGGGCCCGGGTTAATTCGCATGGCTTATAGAGGACAGTAATTGGGAGCCTCTTGGATTCAGAATACTACTGGTCTTGCCACAGTTCTGACAACCTGTCTCCATCTTCCCGTTAGAAAGCACCTCAGACTCATTCTTCTATGCAAGGCAGCCCAAGTTGCCGGGGCAGAAAAAAATGTTAGGACGTATATTCCTTATCAAAAGGAGGTTGACACCAAAGCACTTACTCAATGGTCCCTTTCAATCTTAAAAAATATAGCCAGTTATCCTGGATTAATTCTGTTTCATCAGGAGTTCAGACTCAAAGTATCCTTTTTATCTCAAAGAATCCCAAGTCCTCAGAAAGTTATGTGCCAGATGACAAGTCCTCATCTGAAGACCAGCCTCCTCTGAAGTGTTGGTCTGGACCAAATCTCAAATCTGATATTGATTTTTAACTGCCGTGAGGTTGGTTAGAGTCACTGAATAACAGCAAGGAAGCTCTCAGTTTTCATCTTGTTGTAAATGGTATTAGATGTAGTAGCATCTGCATTTTCAATAGTATTGAATACCCAAAGTTATTCAAACATTTTTTCAAGGAGATGAATGTATCACATATCCTTATACTTTTAAAGGATGTATGTATGTTATTACTTTAATCCTTGTTACTATTTTGTTGTAGAGGCCTGTAGCAGTGTTTCCAACTCAAAACGTGAGAGTTGCTTTGCTTATCTTTTCCTTGATAGGTCCCTGTATACCCAAATTCACTTTAATACACCAAGTGGAATAACTTTCTTGTTGATTAGCTTTATTTATGAGGAATAACAGAATTCTGGAGCTGAAAGATGATATAGCTATTAACCTTCTGATATACATAGTTAAGATAACAAAGCACCAGTAAAGTCAAGATCAAACAATTAATTAGTATCAGGCCTAGGATTTTAGAATTGATGTCTCGTAACTCCTGGCCTAATGTTCATGAAAGCAGAAGGGCCTGTGAATAAAGAGGAATATAAAGTCCATTCAGAAACCACCTGAGATATCCCTGTATTTTATAATGAGTCTATTAGTAGTATAAAAATTGTTACTTCTGACATGTTATAAACAAAATCAACAATCTCATGGACTCATTATGAAGCACTTAAAAACTATGTTTTGAGGGTTTGAAAGGCAGAGAAAGATAGCCAAAGGAGCTGTCTGCAAATGGGCAGCTTTCCCAGATAGCCCCAGAAGGAAGAATCAACAAATTAATGAATCAGACTCCTTTTAATAGTTCTATTATGTTATCAAATTGTGAGTATAAGACCCTATGACTTCATCACAAGGTTTAGCATGCTGGCTGAAAATGTTGACTAAACTTGCGTTTTTTTAAAACGCTAAAATTTTAACAAGCTCTTGACATTTGGAGGAAAAGAAGCCTACAAAGCTCTTAAGTTCATCATATACACAAAACCGTATTCAGTATCACAATGATTTTATAAACCTGGCCTCATCCTCACAGGTAGTTTATTTCTGAATTCTTACTATTTGTTCGTGTATCAGGCAAGCTCACATAATCCTCCAAATAAACCGGTGTGGTAGCTCTTATAATCAATATTGCCTCCATGTTATAAACAAAGAAACTAAGATTTAGAGAAGTTATATAACTTACCTGAGGTCAGGCAGCTCGTATCAACAGGGCTGGGGATTTGAACCCTAGTTACTGACTGCAGAGTCTAGATCCAAATCACTATGATATGTAAGCCCCATTTCGTTATAGGTAGAGAGACAGGAAATTTCTGTATCTCCAATGCCCAAAATTGTGCCTGACACCTGTGAGTACATAGTAAGTATTTGTTGGATACCTAAATGAATAAATTTACAAAGGTAAAAAGGACTGACTGCATCTTCAAATGGACTTATAAAGCTCCTACCAAATTTATAACATATGCGTAACCCACGAAGTCATTTCAAATAAGTCTTTGCTGTTACCTTGTTGGTCTCAACTAAATTGCTTCAAAGGTCAAAATGTGAACTGCAGAAGAGTCTACCAAGCTTTCCACTGTCTGTTTACTCTCTGCTGTGCTGTTTAGTTATAACACTGGTAGAGATACTTGATAGTGGGAAATATTTTTATCACTGAGAAGTAAATTCAGGGCATAAGTCTTTTCAATTCTTGCACTTCTTTAGTGTCTCTTAATAAATATGTGAGAAATGCATTCTAATTGGGAGACCTAGCAGTTGTGCATGGTGCCTGGAGTCAGCCTGAGCTGGAAGCTAGGTGCCAACTCTTGTCATCTGTGAGACATTAGTAAAATTATCTCTGCCTCAGTTTCCTCATTCAGAAAGTGTTGTGTGCCCCCTAGGTTGTTGTGGGAACCAAAAGAGATAAGTATACAAGCTGGGCATTGTGCCCAATAAATAGGACGTGATCAGTAAATGTTAACTATTATTACATCAAAAAGATTTTGCTTCCTTCAGTGTATAAAGAAAAACTTAATTCATTCATCAGCAAGCAGGTATGAAGTGCCCCTAGCCAGCCCCCAGCCCTTACACCAGCCTCTGCTCCATGGGTAGGAAATTGAGAAACAATGCAATTGTCTGCTTTCATGAGCTCAGGTTTTAGAAAGAGATTTGGAAGATAAATAAAATAAGATGCACTTGTGACTGGTGGTGAAAAGGGGCTCAAAGAAGGGTAAGGGGATGTAGGGAGATGTTGGCCAGGAAGGTCTCTGAGGGCCACATCTGAAGGAAATGAGGCATGGGCCCTGCAGACATCTGGGAACAGAGCATTTCAATGGGAGTTCCAGGCATACTAAAAATTTTTTAGGCCAGGCGCGGTGGCTCATGTCTGTGATCCCAGCACTTTGGGAGGCCGAGGCAGGCGGGTCACCTGAGGTCAGGAGTTCAGACCAGCCTGACCAACATGGAGAAACCCTGTCTCTACTAAAAATACAAAAAAAAAAAAAAAAAAAAGATTAGCTGGGAGTGGTGGCACATGACTGTAATTCCAGCTACTCGGGAGGCTGAGGCAGGAGAATCGCTTGAACCTGGGAGGCAGAGGTTGCAGTGAGCCGAGATCGCGCCATTGCACTCCAGCCTGGGCAACAAGAGCGAAACTCTGTCTCAAAAAACAAAAAAAAACAAAGCAAACAAACAAACAAAAAAACGTTTTAAAGGCCCTTGCCTTTTAAGGAAGCGTGAAGGAGGAATTCTAGAGGGAGAAGGGACAGCCAGATCCTGAAGGAACTTGTACACCACAGTAAGGACATTGGATTTTACCCTGAATGAGATGGGAACCATTAGTAAGCTTTGAGCAGAGGACGGACATGATCTGACATGTACGAGAAGAGTCACTGAGGCTGCTGTGCTGAAAATTGACTGTATAGGGGCAGGGGTAGTATCAGGGAGACCAGTCAGGACACATTGCATTGGTCCATGTGAGAGATGGCGTAAGTTTAGGCCATGATGGTAGCAGAAGACAAGATAAGGGGTGGTTAGATTCTGGAAACATTTTAAAGGTAAAGCTGACACAATTTGCTTTTGACTGGATGTTACACATGAGAGAAGGAAGAGTAAAGGTGACCCCAGGGTTTCTGTACCAAGGCATTGTAGTCTAGTGTTGTCACTGGAGAAAAAGGATGTGTTAGTCAGGGTCCTCCAAAAAAAATAGAACAAATCAAATAAAGAGAAAGAGAGAGAGAGAATTTATGATAAGGACTTGGCTAAGTGATTATGGTGTCTGTAAATCCCAAGATCTGCAGGGTGAGTTGGCAAGCTGGAGACCCAGGAGAGCCAGTGGCGTAGTCTCAATCCTAAGGCTGACGGCCTTAAGACCCAGGAAGAGCCAATGTTTCAGCTCAAGCCCAAGGCAGGAAAAAAACTGGTGTCCCAGTTTGAAGGCGGTCAGGCAGGAGGAATTCCCTCCTACTCAGAAGAGGGTCAGCCTTTCTGTCTTATCAGGCTGTCAACTGACTGGATGAGGCGCACTCATACTAGGGAGGGCAACCTGCTTTACTCATTCTGTGAATTAAAATGTTCATCTCATCCAAAGACACCCTTGCAGAAACACCCATGATGTTTAACCAAATATCTGGGCCCTCTGTGGCCCAGTCACATTGACACATAAAATTAAGCATCACAGCAAAGGAACAATTTTGGAGAGGAAATTGAGAGTTTTGCTTTGGTCATGTTAATTTGGTTCTATTTATTAGACCTCAAAGGAGACTTGTGGCTAAGCAATTGGGTGTAGAGATCAGTGTCCTGGAGATATGTTATTTTTCTTTTCCCTTGGACATCCCATATCTAATCCTGATGTGAAATTCCTTATGTTAACATTGACTTTAACTGACTCCGCTTTAGTTCTTAGGATTAAATTGTTAATTTAGTGACACTTATTTAGCTATATCACATAACTTATTCCTTAAGACATTATGACTTCTCACTTTTCTGAATCTTCACTTTTGTTATCTCCTCTTTCTGGATGCCCTCTTCTCGTCTGTGCCCCTTGCAAAATACCTATTTATGATTCATGAGATGGCACCATACCCTCCTTGAATGTTTTCCTAAATAATTTAGGCAAATTTCAGACTACAGACATGGCCATTCTTTCCTCTCTGTAAAGTCTCCCTCCCTTCCTTTCTTCCTTTCTCTCTTTTTCTTTCTTCCTAAAAACAGAAAATTGGCCTGGCACTGTGGCTCACGCCTCTAATCTCAGCACTTTGGGAGGCCGAGACAGGTGGATCATGAGGTCAGGAGTTCATGACCAGCCTGGCCAAGATGGTGAAATGCCATCTCTACTAAAAATACAAAAAATTAGCTGGGCGTGGTGGCGGGCACCTGTAGTCCCAGCTACTCAGGAGGCTGAGGCAGGAGAATGGCGTGAACCCGGGAGGTGGAGCTTGCAGTGAGCCGAGATCATGCCACTGCACTCCAGCCTGGGCGACAGAGCTCCGTCTCAAAAAAAAAAAAAAAAAAAAAAAGGATTTATTTTTAAATTGACAAAAATTGAATGTATTTATGGTGTACAATCTGATGCTTGAATATATGTATACATTACAGAATGATTCAATCAAGCTAATTAACATATGCATTGCCTCACGTGCTTATTATTTTTTTGTGGTGAGAACACTTAAAATCTACTCTTGTAGCAATTTTCAAGTAAGAATACATTGTTATTAACTGTAATCACTGTGTTGTCAAGTGAACTCTTGAGTTCATTTCTTCTGTCTAACTGAAATTTTGTATCCTTTGACCAATATCCTCTTTTGTCCCACCCTGCCAGACCCTGTTAATTACATTTTTCTCTCTATCTCAGTGAGTTTGATTTTTGAGATTCCACATATCAGTGAGATCATGTGGTATTTGTCTTTCTGTATCTGGCTTATTTCATTTAACATGATGTCTTCCAGGTTGATGAATGATATTCCATTGTGTATATACTGTATACCATATTTTCTTTATTCATCTGTTCATGGACATAAGTTGCTTCCATATCTTGGCTAATGTGAGTAATGCTGCAGTGAACATGGAAATGCAAATATTTCTTTGACAAACTGATTTCATTTCCTTTGGATATATACCTAGTGGTGGAATTGCTGGATCATATGGTAGTTCTATTTTTATTTTTTTGAAGAACCGCCACATTGTTTTCCATAATGATGTACTAATTTACATTCTTACCAACAGTGTATAACTTGCTTTTTAATATTAACAATATGCAATGGAGATCTTTTGATGTCAATCAATATAACTGAATATGTCTTAACACTTGCTTATTTAAATGTTTATATACAATATATTTTATTTATCCAAGCTTCCAATAATGACATTCAGTTATTTTCACTAGTTCTACTATGATAAGTAATACTATGATTCATGTGCAGCCTTATGTGTGTCTTTTAAATTGTTGCATATATTTCATTATTTGGATACAATACAATTTATTTAGCCAATCTCTAACATATTATATTATTTGGATATAATACAATTTATTTAGCCAATCCCTAACATATTTCATTATTTGGATATAATACAATTTATTTAACCAACCCCTAAATGATGGCTATCTCAATCACACTGTGCGTGTGCATATGCAAGCGCACACACACACACACACACACAGAAAGAATAGAAGCAAGGACGGGGCGCGGTGGCTCACACCTGTAATCCCAGCACTTTGGGAGGCCAAGGTGGGTGGATCATGAGGTCAGGAGTTTGAGACCATCCTGGCTAACATGGTGAAACCCTATCTCTACTAAAAATACAAAAATTAGCCGGACGTAGTGGCAGCGCCTGTAATCGCAGCTACTCGGGAGGCTGAGGCAGGAGAATAGCTTGAACCCCGGAGGCAGAGGTTGCAGTGAGCTGAGATTGTGCCACTTCACTCCAGCCTGGGTGACAGAGCAAGACTTTGTCTCGATAAAAAAAAAAAAAAGAAGAATAGAAGGAAGGAAATAAGGAAAATGTAGAAAAATGAAGAATTATTGGCTTATGTAATGAAACTTCTATGGCACCTGGCTTTAGGCTCAGCTGGATCCAGGGCAGAAACTGTGCCAAGAGGATAATCTCCATTTCTTGGTTCTGTTTTCTAGTGGGTTGGCTTTATTTTCAAGCGGACTTGTCCCATGTTATATCAAAGCTGGCAACTTTAAGCTTCTATGATCCTTAACTTCTGGATTCCTAGAGAAGGAAATGTCCTTTTTTTTTTGGTAATTCCAACAAAATTCCCAGAGGGAGCTTTAATTGGACCAGCCTGAGTCACTGACTTTGAAACAATCACTGTGGTAAAGACAGACATGGCCTGGGTGAGCAACATGCCCCTGGGGCCAGGGAATGTTCACCTTCCCTAGCCTTCTGCAAATCTCATGGGCTGAGAAGGTAGATAGGATGGTTTTGAAAAAATATAAATGTGTTCTGTTACCAGAAGGTATAGGTATGCTTATTGTGAAGCCAAAACCATCAATACTGAGGATGGATTAACATAGTTAAACACTAGCGCTTCTGTGGGGAAGATTTTAATGATTACAAACCTATAACATCTACCTGTAAGAAGGTGTTCATGGTTTGAAACCTCATTTTAACCAACATATGTTACACTGTTTCTCCATTAAGTTGGGGAAGATTCCTGCCCCTTGCCAATCAGACTTATCTTCTCACCTTTTTGCAACATCTGTTTGTTACTCATCCCATGGATGGTGAACAGAGTTGGTTCAATGAACTTCCACTGCCCTGGGCAGCTATTACTTCATCCCTGGGCCAGGTCTGTTCCTTAATGGTAGGTGAGGTATTATTGACTTTTTACTTCTTCTGTGCTGAAGATTCGTTGTTTTTTTATTTTGTTTAGTTTTGTTTTTTGATTTTTTGAGACGGAGTCTCTCTCTGACGCCCAGGCTGGAGTGCAGTGGCAGCACCTCGGCTCACTACAACCTCCGCCTCCCGGGTTCAAGTGATTCTTCTGCCTCAGCCTTCCGAGTAGCTGGGACTACAAGCGTGTGCCACCATACCTGGCTAATTTTTTGTATTTTTAGTAGAGGCAGGGTTTCACCGTGTTAGCCAGTATGGTCTCGATCCTTGATCTCCTGACCTTGTGATCCACCCGCCTCGGCCTCCCAAAGTGCTGGGATTAGGCGTGAACCACTGTGCCTGGCAGTTTCTTTCTTTCTTTTTTTTTTTTTTTTTTTTTAGTTAAAGACAGAAGCTCACTCTGTTATCCAGGCTGAAGTACACTGGAGCAAGATCATAGCTTGCTTGCTGAAACCTTGAACTCCTGGGCTCAAGCTATCCTCCCTCCTCAGCCTCCCACGTAGCTGGGACTACAGACGTGAACTGCCATGCTAGGCCTGAAGATTTCCTTTAAAAAGAATTAATAGGAAAGGATGCAGAAGAAATGAAGAACATTCAGCCCAAAGCTGAGACCTTTGTTTTGAATCTCATGGGAGCTGATAATACTCTAATTCTAAAATTGTCATATTTCACACTAGATTATTTTCTGGCATCAAAAGCCAATGAGTAATCAGAAGCCTGACTGGATCAAAATATGTGGATGTCCTGGATAGGTTAACCATTTGGTGGACCTGACATCACTTTGGCATTAATACAATGGAGAAACTAAGGATAATGGAAGAGCCTATGTCACTGGTAGCTCTCTCTTCTCCATAGTCTTAAACTTGCATATCCCACTCAGTAAGACAAAAACCCTATATCAGGACACACCCTTCTTAGTAACCACCTACCTTTGCATGGTTCTAGGACCTCTCAAACTCTACCCCACCTCTGCACCAGACAGATCATCCTAGTGTTTCTTCTGAACAGGGCCAGCCCTCTCCTGTATCATCCCCCCTTGATCCACCCTCTGCAGTTATAGTAAATTGTTTTTTCCATCTCCTTACATGTGTAGTTGGGCCATCCTTAAACCTTTCCAGCTCAGAGGAATGACGAGAAATTTGAGGGACCTGACAGTGCACAAGTGGATAAGTAAGCTTTGGAGCCAATGTTAACCAATTTGGAGCCAATGTGAACCACAGTTTGGTGACACTGAGAGAGTAGAAGTGGAAGAAGCAATCGTACGTGTGTGATGGAGACTGGGGGCTGGGCCAGGGAGGGAGAGATAGTTTGCCAGCAAAAACAAGATGACTCACAGAACTATTTTCAAACTCTTTTTAGCTGTGGAACCCTTTATTCAAAGCATATCTTGCTCCAATTTGAAAAACAAGGCAGCTGAGTTGAAGAAGAGCCAAGATCCAGCCCGTTTCCCCCTTCCCATACAACAGCCCCTGAAACCCCTCAGAGGGAATTCTTAGGGCTCAACACGGCTGAAAAACTGCTGACCTCAACTGTCTACTGGAGTAAAAGTGAAGAATGCAGTTTGTTCAGAGACAAACTGATGTTGCCTAGGCTTTGTTCCAATATTAGAAAGGGAGGGCACAGCTAAGGAACAGACAATAGAAACCACTAAACAGATAGATACCTCAGGGCAATTTTTCATCAGACAATGAAAGTGATGCTTTGTGTTCTTCAACATTGTATCTTATTTTTACTTTCAAATAACATGTACAGGATGGGAAACCTTAGTGTTAATATTGGGGGTAATTCTCACTAAGCTTAGGTTAATTTTTTGTTTTCAAATTCTGTTTTTTCTAGTCTTGTTTTAACTGTGACAAATCTTTTCCTAGTCTCCCTTAAACTCTGCTCAATCAAGAACTGACTACACTTCCCTCTTGCTAGCCTATTGTATTATGTACATTTCCTTCTCACCACTAGATTGTTAAGCTCCCTCAGGGAGGAAAACGTTTCTTTTCATGTATGTATCCCTCGCACCTACACAGGACTAGTCAATAGTTAATAAATATTTGCTTAATAAATGGCACTAGCAGAGACAGAATGGCTACGAGGCCCCTACAACAACCATCCCATAAATGGGAATTCAGACAGTGTGGTGGTAGGTAAGAAAGAGGCTTTCGACCTGATTTGAATGCAAGTTATATAAACTCTTTAAGCCTTTGTTTTCTCATCAATAAAACGGGAGTAATAACGTGGTGGAGTTACATCTTTCTCAGGCCTATAGTTGTAATTACCTTAAAATCCCTATGCCTTAGATTGAACTGCTATAACAAAAATACCATAGACTATTAGCTGGGTGTGGTGGTGCGCACCTGTGGTCCAAGCTACTCAGGAGGCTGAGGTGGGAGGATTGCTTGTGCCCGGGAGATCTGCAGTGAGCTCTGATTGTGCCCCTGCACTCCAGCCCGGGCAACAAAGTGAGACCCTGTATCAAAACCAACCAACCAAACACTATAGACTAGAAGACTTAAACAACAGAAATTTATCCCATACAGTTCTGAAGGCTGGGAAGTCCAAGATCAAGGTGTTAGGCTGATTTGGTTCCTGGTGAAGGCTGTCTTTCTGGTTTGCAAGTGGACAGCATCTTGCTGTGCCCTCACAAGGCAGAAAGTGGGGGTGGGTTGGAGGGAAGCAACCTCTCTCCTATCCTTTGTTATAAGGGCACTAATCTCATTATGAGGGCTTCACCCTCATGACCAAATCACCACTCCCAAGTCCTACACTGAAATACTCTCACACTAGGGATTAGGGTTTCTGTGTATAAATTTTGGTGGGGGACACAAACTCAGTCCATAGCACTTTCTATCAACCATGAGGTAAACTAAATCTAGTATACAGAGTTTGGCACATTCCTCTATAGACTCTTAGCAACTCCAAAATCTATAGCCCTCATCCCACCATTTATTTATTTATTTATTTATTTGAGACAGGGTCTCACTCTTGTCATCCAGGCTGGAATGAAGTGGCATGATCACAGCTCACTGCAGTCTTAACCTCCCTGGCTCAAGCGATCCTCCCACCTTGGCCCCACACGTAGCTGGGACCACAAGTCTGCCACCATGCCTGGCTAATTTAAAAATATTTTTAGAGAGGGGGGTCTCACTATATTGCCCTGTCTGGTCTCAAACTTTTGGGCTCAAGTGATTCTCCCACCTTGGCCTCCCAAAGTGCTGGAATTACAGCCACCACCTGCAGCCTCTCCATTGTTTGAGTATGGATGAAGTAGATGGACCCATTGAATTAAAAATAAACGTATGTTTATTGCAGCACTATTTACAATACCAAAGACTTGGAACCAACCCAAATGCCCATCAATGATAGACTGGATAAAGAAAACGTGGCACGTATACACCATGGAATACTATGCAGCCATAAAAAAGAATGAGTTAATGTCCTTTGTAGGGACATGGATGAAGCTGGAAACCATCATTCTCAGCAAACTAACACAGGAACAGAAAACCAAACACCACACGTTCTCACTCATAGGTGGGAGTTGAACAATGAGAACACATGGACATAAGGAGGGGAACATCACACACCGTGGCCTGTTGGTGGGTGGGGGGCAAGGGAAGGGAGAACGTTAGGACAAATACCTAATGCATGCGGGGCTTAAAACCTAGATGATGGGTTGATAGGTGCAGCAAACCACCATGGCACATGTGTAACAAACCTGCACGTTCTGCACATGTATCCCAGAACTTAAGATAAAAGAAAAAAAAAAAAGAAAACACACACACACACAGTAAAAATCGTTTTAAGGCTTAAAATATATATATACACTTTTTTCTTTTTCTTTTTTATTTAACAAACCAGAAGGCATAGTTTAATTCATGTGTGTTAAAAGCACATTTGGGCCAGCTCTGGTTTCCATACATCCTAGGGTTGTTGGGAATATTACATTGGTTAATATATGGAAAATGCGTTGGCCAGTAGCTGACATCTGGCTGTGATGTACAACAAATGTGAGCCCCTTCCCCACCTGACAGACAGCAGAGTGCAGTTGGGGTGAGGGGATCCAAGAGGCTGGCTCTACTCTGCCTCTCTTCCACCTCTGCACCTCTCCAAGTCAATTTATAGAATACCCCAAACCCAGAGACACAGCATTTTGAAATGTAAATCATATCGAACTATGATTTTCTTATATTGCATTCAAACAGTTTCTATAGGATGGCAGTGCAGTGCTGCTCTCCTCAGGGGCTATTGCCTGGCACTGGCCACACACAAGTCCCTTTCTGATTTTGTAACTTTGGTAAATTGTGTGCTACCATTCCCTCTTTCATTTACGTGTCCCCCACACACAGTTACAGAGCTCTGTCGTGGAATGCCCCGTGTTAGGTCCCAAGACCAATAAAACACAAGTGAGACATAGACAGGCAAATAAACAGTTACAATAGAGTGTGATAATATAAGTGCCAAGACAGAAAAATGCCCACTATTCTCAGAGCACTGAGAGGGTGGCTAGCTCAGAATGGGGGCTGAGGGCATGGCCAGAGACAGCTTTCTACAAAAATGACTCCTCAGCTATAAACCCTCTGCAGCAACAAACTTCTGTTAAAATGAGATCTGGATAAAACGCAGTAATTTTATTTTATTTTTTTGAGATGTAGTCTCCCTCTGTCACCCAGGCTGGAGTGCAGTGGCGCCATCTTGGGTCACTGCAACCTCCGCCTCCCAGGCTCAAGCGATTCTCCTGCCTCAGCCTCTCGAGTAGCTGGGATTACAGGTGCGCATCACCATGGCTGGCTAATTTTTATATTTTTAGTAGAGACGGGGGTTCACCATGTTGGCCAGGCTGGTCTCGAACTCCTGACCTCAGGTGATCCGCCTGCCTCAGCCTCCCAACGTGCTGGGATTACAGGAATGAGCCATCGCCCCCAGCCAAAACACAGTACTTTTAGTTTTGTAAAAAGGTAGAATCTTAAAATGAGAAGGAACCTTAGGAATTTGGTTACATGTTTCTTCCATAGCTGGGTTCAAATTGAGTCTCTGTCATTTTTAAGCTGTGTGATTTGGGGAAAGTTCTTTAAGTTTTCTGTGCCTCAGTTTCTATATCAGTGAAATAGAGGATAACAATAGAATCTGGAATAGCAAATTTTCAATGACTGTTGGCCATCAGAATTAATTATTTCTAAGGTTAACAGTTTAGCTGATTATGGGCCTTGAATAAATTTAAAAATTCATAAATATTTTCTTTCAGAAGTCTTCAACTTTGTATATAAAAGCCAGACATTGTTCAAGTCAGATGCCTTATTATATTAAATTATTTAACCGTGAGAGTAGAAATACATATGAAACAGAATGAGACTTTTTAAAAAAATTTCTCTGCCATGGACTTTAGATAACCTTTCCCCTAATAACCATGAAACCATTATATACATATTAAAATACACGAATAAGAAAATAAATCCTATTAATTCATACTCCTCTCAAAATTTATGACATGGTCTAGGACTTAGTAAACCCCTTCTTAATAAAAAATGAGAATTAACAACATACACAGAATCTTGCGAGAGGTATTTAAATAAGGAAGCAAATTTTTGAAACACCCCTAGTTCATGAGGCATGTCACCTATATGCAATTGGTTCACTAGTTAAAAGGAGATCATTGAAATAGCTCCAAGAGGCCAGTTTTGTTAGGCTAGACAGAGTGCATGCTTCAAATGAAAATCTATAGCTTTAAAGATATTACATAATCAAGATTTTCAGTTAAATAAGGCCAACCTTTTCTCCTAATAAGGAGGTTTTATTACACAGGGATAGATATTAATATAACATACTCAAAGTACTAATGCTGAAAATGGCTAGTCAAATTCACCCTTTTGGGATTTTGCCTTTGTGTTGCCACTTCCTCAATATTTAAAGGTCAGAATTCACACACCCAGCTGAGGTTAGGAAGGCCCGAGAGATCTGGACTAGTGATTCTGGTAGAGCAGATGGCAAGGGTCATGTGGTCGTTGACTCAGGCTACGTGCCCAGGCAATTGTTGTAAATTTAAGTGGATTTAGAACTGCCTTCAGTTTTCACTCTCTCCTACACCACCGAGCTTTCTAGAGTGTGTTCTATTCTGTGGGACATAACAGGATTTTGGCAATGTTAGGTTAAACAAAGTTAAACATGCTTTGCTTCGAGATTTCTTGTGACCTTCAATGTGGTAATAACTCTTTGGAGAGATGCAGTACAGAACATCTCCTAAACTTACTTAGCTCAGAAGCCTTTCTGGTAAAGCATCTTACGGAACCAAGTTTTTCAGACACACTTTTGAAAACGCTATAATAATACATCCACCGCATTGCCAAAGTAAGCAGTGTAAATCAGCTTAAATCCTTTTAATAGCAGCCATTGTCCCAAGGATATAGTCTAAACTGGATGGCCTTGAACAATCCAGGTCCTGCCTGTCTCCCCAGCCTCCATCTCGTTTCTCATCACACCCTTTCACACTCACAATCCTGTGAGAAGGAACTACCGGTGGATTTTTTTGGAGATGGATTCTTAGCTCCTCCAAGCATGCACTCTTTTGCTTGTTCCTACACCCACTCCATATTAGTTCCATTATGGCACATACTGCCCTGATTCTAGTTGGCCGTCATTGAGGTTGGGACTGTGTTCCATACACTGTTATTATGCTGTTCCCCCAGTGCCTACCACAGTGTGTGGCACACAGAAGGCCATAAATATATTCATGGAATTATTGAAATGATACCTATTGCTAGACAGCTGAGGGCATATCCCCCAGCTGCTAGTAATTTAGGAGTGCCTGGGCCCCACTTTGGAAAGATATAAAGGTTTGGTTGCTCATATGTGGGCAGCAGAGGGTTCCTATTCTTCTTTAGCCACAAGATACTCTTTCATAAAAGCAGATCTATTGATCCATAGTAAGAGGGAAACAGAGGTGGCATATAGACTGGAATTTCCGCACAAAGGTCTCTTTCTTGTCACTGGGACACTAGGCCCTCTCAGATGAATATAGGAAGATGACACAGACTTGGTGTAAAGGAAATGGAACCCGGTTGAACTCCTCAGAACTGCCAACTTTGGCTCAGAGCCAGGACCGCAGGATAACCTGGTGTAGGTACATATTCATCAAGCCCTTCTTTCCTTGGCATCCAGAGAGATATCATCACAGTTGGGGATGCAGGCATAGGAATTTCTTTCTCATCACTGCTATGGCATCTCAATTATTATTATTATTTTTTGTCATTCAAGAACAATAGCATTGATGCTCTGTCTACCGCTTTCATCCAGAAGTTTTGCCTTGTAGCAGGCTCACAGAAAAGACAAAGATGGTCATGCTATCAGTGTTCTGCTGTGAGAAGGGACTGAAATTGCTTCTCCAGAACTTGGATTTCTCTATGACTTTCAAGGAGTTCTTTCGGAAGGTGACCAACAAAGCTGGAAACTTTGCAGGACCATATCATGAGATCTGGAAGTAGCCAGCATAAAGGTCTGTGTTTCTTCTAAGGTCACTGGAGTAGATCAACATCTGTAATTCAGGGTGACTGGTATATGTTGCTCAAGATGAAAGCCTTGTTTGCTTCTTGCTTCTTTCTTCTAATCTTCCTGCACAATGAGAATGGGGTTTCTGACCTCTGGTATGTCACAGTAGAGTCCTGCACAGGTCGGTTTCTCAAAGATTCTTCCCCTCTGGCCATCACACACTTTCAGTTCTTCCTTTCCCCAAATCTGGGGCTTGGAGCTTGTGGCTGCCACTCCCTTCTTGGAGAGAGAAAAGACGGGTGCCTGTGTGTGTGCTTGTTTGTGTGTACACATGTAACAGTTTTTCTTTTGGTTATAGCCCATTCATGCACTAAAATCAGGCAGCAAAGTATACTGTGGTTGTGCAAGAAGAGCTTCATTCGTCATTGGGGAACTCTGTGGTAAAACCACAAAGTGTGCTGTCCCACCTGCTGGTTCCCCAAAGGGAAGGATGCAAATTATTGTGTCTTTTTGGTTTCCCTTCATGGTAGTAGAGGTAAACAGCTTGAAGGGAATACATGGTGCTGCTATCGTTGTCATTTTTTCCCCAGAATGAGAAACTCTCAATGAATAATTAAATTCTGAGTCACAGGAAAAAGCTAAAGTGAGAACCCAAGTCTCAAAAACTAAAGACCCAGTGCTTAAGACCCTCAAATTTGTTGCCTCTGTAAATCAAGCTGCAGTCTTTTATGGGTGATGGAGGCAAGTGAAAGAGGAGGGATAACAATTAAACTACAGTGTGGCCGGGCACAGTGGCTCACACCTGTAATCCCAACACTTTGGGAGCCCAAGGCAGGTGGATCATCTGAGGTCAGTAGTTTTAGACCAGCCTGGCTAACATGATGAAACCCCGTTTCTACTAAAAATACAAAAATTAGCCGGGTGTGGTGGCGTGCACCTGTAATCCCAGCTACCCAGGAGGCTCAGCCAGGAGAATCACTGGAACCTGGGAGGCAGAGGCTGCAGTGAGCCAAGATGGTGCCATTGCACTCCAGCCTAGGCAACAGAGCAACAAGACTCCATCTCAAAAAAAAAAAAAAAAAAAAGAATTAAACTACAGTGAAGAGGGAGCAAAGCGAATGCAGAGTCATAGCTTCCCCTCTATGGCGAAGCCATGTGTTTCCTGAGTTAATAGAGATATTATTTAGTGAATATGTGAAAAACATAAAGGCCACTTTGCTACCTCTTTTTCTAATTTCTTAAAATTCTCCACATATTTTCCGAATCTGAGCGGACTCTTTTGCTACAGACCTAGTCCAGTTAAATTTTCTGACTGAGACTTGAAGAGGGGCAGTTTGATACAGAAATTTGTATATTAACTAAACAGCCTTCAGAAAAAGTATGGCAACTTCAATGAAACATACACTCTCTTAAGTTGGTTTTACTGCTTGGAGGTAGCCTCACACCGTATTAAATATTTTGCTGCCCATTTTACCATATATCCAGTGAATATTAAAAATATCGTTCACTATATAGAACTGATTAATTGAAAAAAAATATAGCTTCTTATCGCTGACATTATGAGGTTAGAAATAGCATCCTGTGCTAATCTGCAATGCCAAGAAATGAAGATGGTTTAAATCAGATCTCATGACTAATGCATAAGATCCAAAGTTCTTTTATTCCTGGCTATTTTAGAAAACTGGGGTGTATTTTTACCCTAAAAACTAATTAAGATTTATTGAAATAATACAAAATGACTTATAATTAACATCTCACAATCAAGATTTATAGTTTACTGATTATTAGAAAAATGATAATTTCTCCATCTTAATTTTTAAAAATATGGATATGCAATGGTTTAAGTCCATATTCAAGAATATTTGATCCTTAGTTGTTATTTTTTGTTTTTAGATAATATCGAGAAAGATAATGTGCTTTAATAAAATGGAGAGTTTAGATTGATTTCTGCAGTTGCTAGTCCATTTTAATTGTACTTATTGTTAATTCATTGAAATGGAAAGAAATATATCCAGCAATAAAGTAGGCCTGTTATTTTTGCTTGTTTTTGTTTTGGTCATGACAAACTGTGAAATGCTGTGTTTTTTCTATAGTTCTAGTCCATGAAATCTGCAATCTTTCCACTTGATTTACGAAGGACCTTAATTACTGCTGTCATTAGCACCTAGTGTTCAAAACAGTCTGTTTAAATGTACTGTTAGTCTTACCTCCAAGTCCCTGCTTGCTTTATTTTTTTCCAAGGGTAAGTAAAACAATAATTGACTTAGTAACAACAATCATTATGTACAGTGAATTAAATAATATTACACATTTTTGATGCCTATTTCTATTTATTTAGAATTTGGTATCTGTGTGTTCAGTCTGGCCTAGACTTGGAACAAGTGTCCATAAGTAGCGCTGTTTCTAGCGCAGACTTATTACCTGGGTTTTGAAAACAAGTCACTCATTTGCCTTTTTCTTTCCACATGGATAGGGATGACAGACAACTGCTGTAAAGCTTCAATGTTTCTGCCTGGTCATGCACCGTTCTGCAATATAATGCATAAATGTATAACAACTTGGGATCGCTTGATACTTCCCTTGGAATAAGGAAACCCTACCAGGCGCGTCCCCGCGCACGCGCGCGCGCGTACACAGACACACACACTCACACACGCTCTCACGCACACACACAGGTCAAAAGTTGATTTATTTCTGAGATTCCCCCAGAATCTTTCTTCTCTCCGTTGCCGGCGGCTCTGGGCTCCTCGGCAAGGCGGTAGTGTGGTTGGAGGCGTGGGAGGGGCGCCGGGCGCCGAGGCGACGGAGGCAGGAGCCCGGTGCTGGTGCGTGCCGCGCCCGCTCCTGCCGGGTGAGAGTCCGGGCCGGGTTTTGCGCCGTGTCCGCGGGCCTGTCTCACGGCCTCCAGCCGCCGCCGCTGCCGTGTTTACTGAGCTCGCGCGTCCTGATATCACTCCGCTGGCATGGAGGAGGAGGAGGAGGTGGAGGAGCGAGAGGAGGAGGAGGAGGCGGCGGCGGCGGCGGCGGCGAGCAGTTGATCATTGTGATGGTGGCAGGAGCAGCGGCGGCAGCGGCAGCCCAGCCGAGCGTTAGGTGCTGCTCTCCGCGCGGCGTTTTGCAAAGGACTTCACCGATCTACTTTTGCAGTCGCCTCGGACTGTCCATGTGTTTACTTCCCCCAGCCCGAGGATTCGATATCTAGGTTCCTGTGAAATGCAACTGAGCAGCCAAAGTACTTTGAGAACACGGGGCGGCATAAACACCAAAACTTTTTTGTGGAAGGAAAATGCAATAAGCAAGCTTGCCGTTTTCCGATGCGGTGTGGAGTGAGTGTGTGTCGCGCGTGTCCGCACTGGAGGCATATGCTTGTGTGTGTACATGGGGTGTGTTTTTCGGTATGTAGGGAGAAAATGCTTGCCAACCACCGGAAATCTCCTGGAATTTATTAGAAAATAATGGATTATAAAAAGAAGGCAGGCGAGGAGCGGATCTCCCCTTGAGTTGCAACCCGATTTGCTGCTGGCTCAGTTTGTTGTGATTCTTTTTGTTGATAGGTGTCTGATGGTATTCCGATAACGTTTCCCCCTTTTCTTCCCCTTGAGCTTTTACAGTTTAAAAAAAGGAAACAAAAACCACCCCAAAATCTCCCCCCCTTTTTTTTTCGCCCCGTCGGGATCGCCGTTTCCATCCATGTGCTTGCGTCTCCCCCGCGTTCCACTTAAACTATTTTAATCCTTGGACCCAAGGAGGAGGCTGATAGGGGGGTGGATAAAAAAAGTTCTTCCAAAATAGTGTGCCCGGGGAGCAGGATGGGGGATTTCGCAGCCCCCGCTGCTGCCGCGAATGGCAGTAGTATTTGCATCAACAGTAGCCTGAACAGCAGCCTCGGCGGGGCCGGGATCGGTGTGAATAATACTCCCAATAGTACTCCCGCTGCTCCGACTAGCAATCACCCGGCAGCCGGTGGCTGCGGCGGCTCCGGGGGCCCCGGCGGCGGTTCGGCGGCCGTTCCCAAGCACAGCACCGTGGTGGAGCGGCTCCGCCAGCGCATCGAGGGCTGCCGGCGGCACCACGTCAACTGCGAGAACAGGTACCAGCAGGCTCAGGTGGAACAGCTGGAGCTGGAGCGCCGGGACACCGTGAGCCTCTACCAGCGGACCCTGGAGCAGAGGGCCAAGAAATCGGGCGCCGGCACCGGCAAACAGCAGCACCCGAGCAAACCCCAGCAAGATGCGGAGGCTGCCTCGGCGGAGCAGAGGAACCACACGCTGATCATGGTGAGGGCGCACGGGCAGCGGGCTTGCGGCGCGCGTTGGGGGTGGTGGTGGTGGGGGGGGGGCATGGAGCTTCTTACACTGGGGTACAAGGGTCTGATTTGCACGGTGGGTGAGGTGGGCTGAAGCCTAAGGGTTAACGTCAACTTTTCTTAAGGAAAAAACTGCCGTCGCCGCTACCTGTTAATCTGTCAGGGTTGTCAGATTTGGGGAGGAGGGGGCGAGAGGGGAGAAGCCAGTCACGACTGCGAGGGGCGGAGGGAGCCTAGAGGAGCGTCGGAGTGAGGTGCTGGAAAAGTTTCCCCCCTTCCCTTTCTTAGATGCCGATTTGAAAGAGTGAACCCCTGAGTTGAAACCTTGCTCCTCCTCTTCGCCGCTCCCCACCCCACCTCTGGCCGCGCCGCCTCGCCTCCCCAGACCCGTCCCCATACGCCCACCCCTCTCAGCACATCCTCCGGGTGCGTGGAGATATTGATGCTGCCGCAGGTTCTGGGCGGGCACCAGGCCCTCAACCCCTAGGGGGAAGCGGGGAAGGAGAGCCTCTCGCCTCCTCTCCCCAGCTCACCCTCTTTGGGCTGTGAAAGTCTGAGAGTTTTGTGAATGAACTTTGAAGTGGGTGAGAAACGAGCGAGGGTGGCTGCGCGCGGGGGTGCTCGCGGGAGCGCGCGCGGATGCGGGGCGCGGGTGCGCTCCGCTCTTTGCTCGCGACTCGGGGCTAGCCCGGCAGGTGGAGCGGCTGGGAGGGTTAAGAGGGGGAGCAGCCTGGAGGGGGCGGGAGGGGAAAGCAACACCCAGGGTTTGCGCCAAGAGGCCCCACCACGCAACTTCGCTTGGGATTCTTTCCTTTTTTCCTTTTAAACTTGCGTACACGGAGTCTTTCTCCGCTTGGCGCCCCCGCCCCGCTGCCCGCCAACTTTGGGGTCCTGCCTAATAAGCCCAGAGCAATGGAAGGTAGCAGGGAGGTAAAAGAGGCTTAAATGGCTGGGTGGGCGGGTTCGAGATAGGATGAGCAGCCAATGGCTTAACTTCTCCAGGAGGAAGGGGCAGTTCCCACCCCCCAAGCCGGAGGCTAGAATCCTTTCTCCCCTCTCCGGTTCTTTTGCTTTCCTTTCTGGGTGAGGGGAGGCCGGAAGCTTGGGAAAGGTGTCTGCGCCCCCTCCCCCACCGCGCCGCCGGGTGCTGGGTGGGCCGGGCGACGGGAATCCTGGAGCGTGCCGGGGCCGCGCGCCTTCGCCTGTTTCCCGTGCAGACCGCCCAGCGATCGGCGGCGCAGAGCCCGGCAGGGGCGGCCCTCCCGTCGTGCGGTTTAGAAATCGCACACGTTCCCGGTCTGTGGGTCCCCGGCGCCGGGGTGGTGCCAGTGCTGCCGCGGGCTTTCGCCGGGCGCTCGGGCCGGCGCTCGGTGACAAAGAGTTGGCTTGGGGGAGGGGAGGCGACGCCGCAGCGCTCGCTCCCCACCTCCCCCCACCCCGCACGTGAAGAGGAACAATTTGTTTATCTTGGGCTTCAAGAATCCTTCCCCCCTCCCAGTTCTCCGAGGGCGCTCAACCCCTCCTCCCTCCCCTCCCAGGTCGGCGCGATCCTGCCCAGTCCCGCCGGCAGCACCTTCCCTCCTCCTCTTCCTCCTCCCCCTCCCCTTCCTCCTCCCTCTCCCCTTCCTCCTCCTCCAGCTACTCTTGCCCGCCTTCTCCCTCCCTTTTGGAACGTGGCCGTGGGGGAGGGAGCGGGAGGCGCTTTGTCCGCCTCGCGGCCCAGCTCAGCCCCCAGGGCCGCTGGGCTGGGAGGGGTGCTGCGCCCCGTGGCCCTGCCCCCTCCATCGCGGCTGTCCCCGCCCCGCCGCACCCCCCATGCCCCCGCGTCCCTCCTCTCCGCTCCCCCTGCGGCTGTGCCTGCCCCGAGCGCGAAGAAGGGGCCGTCTCGGTTGGTTTTGAGGAAGAACGACAGTCCCAGAGTCGGGGGGGAGGTTCTCGCTTTACAAACAGGAAGCCGAAAACCACTGACACACTGTAGCTTTTCTGATTGTAGCCGGAGGCGGGGCCGGTCCTGCATCTCGACTGTAGCTCCGGTCCCTTTCTCCAACCTATTTCTTTGCCAGCCCCCGCACCCCTAGCGCCCTTCCACGGAGGATGAGATTCACTTTGTGAACCTGAGACAGAATTTAAGAGGCACTGAAGGTTTCATGTTTGCCCACCCCGCGTCCTCTTTTCGTGTGTTTGTACACCCCACGCGCATGGATTGCGAAGAAATGGGCTCCTTTCGGGAGGCTCCAAAATTCCCGTGCCACAGAATCTCTCACAACCTTTGGGGATCAAGGACTGCTGTGGCGTTTACCTGGCCAGCTGGGCGACTCTGGAACAAAAGCCAGTGCCGTTCCCAGTGCCGGGTCTCTGGACACGGCAAGATGAGTAGAGTTTGCGACCAGAAACTTTTGGTGTTTGGGTTGTGTTCTCTGGTTTCCGCCCCGGTGGAGGGAGGGCTCGGGTGCGCGCGCCTGGTTTGTGATACACTCGCAGGTGGAAGCAAGCCCAGCCTCCTGACCTTACTGGGAAGAAGACAGCAAGACCTAGCCACAGCTTACTTTTGAAAATAGAAAGATAATGCTTGCTTCAATAGACAGAGACATCAGCTGTAGATTTCATAGTGAATCCCAGTTTAGCAAATTAGCAACAGATAGACTTGAAAGATGACTGCCTGAAAATGAAATTTTCTATCATTTCATGACAATGATTTACCCTGTTGATTAGACTTACGCATTAATAAATGCCAGGGCTATGTACAGAATAGGAGTGTATTTTAGCTTCAGCTGTTTCACATGCATTTCTCACTGGTATGTGTGATGAGTGTGATGAATGTAATGTAAGCCTTAACTCAAGCAGAGTTGCAAGTAAATTCTGTTTACCAAAAAAAAACAAAAAACATGCTCTACAATTTATATTTCCTTTTAAAATAATTAGTTTAAAAGTTAACCTTGGCCTCTGAGAGTATTTTAACAGTCTGTATTGAGGTAAAATCTCAAAAATAGAGGTTGTAAAGAAAACGTTGCTCTTCATTTTCTTGAATTGACTGCAAGATTATAGTTGTACTCCAGTGAGGCACAGAACAATTAAATGTAGTTCTCAGATTGGGCGCTCTATTTGGAAAGCCCTAAAGAAAAACAGTGATCACCCACAACCAAATAATAATAGCGGTGATATAAAAATAAAGATGAATAGGATTCTTTACTGTTTTATTGGTATTGTTTACCTTCTAAGGACCAATATGTCCGAAGTACTAAATATCGATTAATTATCTTTCTGCCTCGCTTGGATTAAGAAGGCAGTCTAATGAGGGCTTTGCCTCTTTTGATTTGTTTTCCTATCTTACACATTTACAAGAATGGGCATGAAAAACAACAACAAAAAATAGCAAACAAAAAGCAGAGTGGGTGAGGGGTAAAAAATTTTCCTTGGCTCCAGGCTGCCACAGAGGGGGCTGGGTTCTGTGTGAGTCCTCACCAGCCCTGTTGATAGAGCAGGTGGCACAGACCTGGGTTTGAAGCTGCACTACCTCAGGTATTAGGTCCATTCTGAACATGTAGTCAAATGATCCCACCCCAACCACCACCACTTTATTGACATAGAAGTTTTTTTCTTCCCCTCAAAGACTTGGTGAAAATTATTGACTTCACCTATCAGAGAGCCTCAGTTGAAAAGATAGCTTTGCATTATTTGTGGTAACAAAAGGGGGCATTGTTTATTTGCTGTATTTGGAACTGAGGTCCTGGTTAAAATTTTAAGGTAAATTTCAATTGACAAGTTCATTTTCAAGCTGAGCAGGCACATCAAAAAGCATGACAGTGCACAGTTTTCAAAATTTTAAAATGGTGATAGTCTTACTTGACTTAGATAAGACCCATATTATTTTCATGACCTCTTCGCTATATTAGCACTATCGTAACTTTCAGAGTGTGCTTAATTTATATACAGCTTATAGACTGCATAAATCTAGATGACCCCTGTTCTGAAGAGCTTGTCACAAAAAATTCATAACATGCGTTTGACAATAAACGTGTTATTACCGAGTACTGGAGACAACTACAACCCATCCAAAATGTTCCATCCATTCCTGGAATAGATTCAGGAAATGTCAACATATTAGTCCACTGCTAAATTTCCTTATACATGAATCTGGCTTCCCATTTCTTACCCTATTGATGGTAAATTACTGGCTCTGTATCAATTTTTTTGGCAAACTCGTATTACCAAGCTATTTCTACATCTTCCCTTTGATAACCTTTTCTTCGGCTTATCCTGTTCTGCCGCTAGCATGGGTAACAGGACAGACTGTCTTTCGGAACGCTTTCCATTGCCTAACACAGTGTGCCTTAAGTTTGTGGAAAACTTTTTGAAATTTAATTTTTTCTGTCCTTCATATGTATTTTTTTCTTTTAATTCTCAAGAAGCATTTTTTAAGGTCCAATACATATTTAATTCTGTTATGTTCTTTGGTTGTGGCACATTTTATTTAGTACTGGCAGCCAGTGGTCAGAAAAGTAGAAGCAGAGTTAGTTAAGCATTAATCATAATCTACAAAATGCTCTTCAAGCTGAGTTCCTTCCCAGGGAAAGCCAAGTTTTCAGGAAGATAGTATGCTTGATACTTTCTATCCTGTCTCCTTAGACTTATAAGGGCAAACTTCAGAATCTTTTTCAAGTTTTCTGCCACCTGATAGGAGAAAAATGGGCAGTCCTGGTACATAGTTTACTGACATCTCTGGAAGAAGAAGGATGAGAAGTTTAACATTAAAATAGAGTTATATAGAGTTATTTTCTGAATATCGCTGTGAGACTAATAGCCAACTGTTGTTAAAGAAGTTTTCCTGCCCATTTGGTTGAGATAGGAATATGAGGCATTTCTCTCTCTCACGCATGCACGTGCACACACACACACATATATTCATTCACTCACCCTGGTGTGTCATAGAAGGGATCCAGTGTAAGAACCTGTTTTACATGTTAGATAGTAATTCTTGGATATATTTGAAGTACTTGTGTGATTACTGTTCCCTGTTTGTTAAGTAACAGTCCTCTCTTATACTCTTGAGCTTAAAAAGGCTAAATTCTGTTGTCTTTTTCCACATTACCCATCTTGGAGAACTGTGAAATCAATCAATCAGACGTCAGACTCTTATAAAGAGGAACATATTTAAAACTCACTGTCAGGTTTTTCATAGTGTTTACCTTTTAAGTCTCCCAAATAGCTTTACATTTTTCACTCTATTCAAAGGCTGATTATTGAGTTTGCAGATCCTCTGGCTGCTTGCTTTGTTTTTCCTTCCCTCACCTGCTGCCAACCTTTTGGTCTTTTCAGTGATCTTTAACACTGTTATCAAAGAGTGGGAAGAAGCAGTAAGAAGAGAAAAAAATTAATTTTGGTGCTCCTGACTCTCAGAACTAATGAAACAATCAGATACAATACCATTTTGGATTTAGTATGGATTTGCCTTTATTCTTACTTAGCACAAATAATAAAGACTGAGTTTCTAATTTCATTCATTCATTCAGCAGCATTGGTACATTGTCCATAGTGTTTCATGGAAGTTAAAATACTAAATCACGCTCTTGCATACAAGACTTTGACAATATATATTCTCTGTAGATTTTCAGTATTATTCTAGCCAGATTCAAGGGGATAACAGAATTTTTTTTTTTTTTTTTTTTTGAGATGGAGTCTCACTCTGCCGTCAGGCTGGAGTGAAGTGGTGCAATCTCGGCTCACTGCAAGCTCTGCCTCCTGGGTTCAAGTGATTCCCCTGCCTCAGCCTTCCGAGTAGCTGGGACTACAGGCATGTACCACCACGCTCGGCTAATTTTTTGTATTTTAGTAGAGATGGGTTTTACCATGTTGGCCAGAATGGTGTCGATTTCCTGACCTTGTGATCTGTCCACCTCAGCCTCCCAAAGTGCTGGGATTACAGGTGTGAGCCACCGCGCCCGGCAGATTTTTAAAAATCAGTATAGTCATTGGTGCTAATGACAGCAGTTTCAGGCTTCAGGGTGTTATATCGCCTTTCCATGATTTTTAAGGAAAATATTGTAATATGCTTTACTTTCCTGTTGTTTCAAACCAATTTGACATTGGTATCTGCAAAATAAGTTAATTTGCAGTTGACTGCTCCAAAATTACAGGATTCCCCCACAAATTAAATTTTTATTACAAATACAGCCTGCTTTCCAGACAGATTCCAAAAATTCACTATTCAGTTTTGTGACTTGGAAATGTAGCTTCTGAAAAATCAGCTGTCACCAAGAACTGATTAATTTAGTTTAATTTTTTTTGTTGTTTAAATCTAAGGAAGTTTAAAGAACAAAAAAAAATAGGGTTAGATAAAATTACACAGAAAATGGAGTTGAGGGCCTGCTATATAATAAATACTTAAAGATCATGGGGTTCCATTCAGTGGATCAGAGACGGAGCACACTTTTTTTAAAGTCTACTTGGCAATTCCATCTGTTAAACAGTGGAGGGGATTTTGAGTTCTTTTCTCCATTTGGGACAGAAGCACAGCATTCAGCGTTGTCTGAGGGCCACATGCACACATGGATAGGAGCAGGAAGCTACTACTATGGCAAGCTGTGTATACTATTCTTGGAGAAATTTAATAAAAAAATCTCAAAAGGTGGCCGGGCACAGGGGCTCATACCTGTAATCCCAGCACTATGGGAGGCCGAGACCGGTAGATTAATTGAGGTCAGGAGTTTGAGACCAGCCTACCAACGTGGTGAAACTACTAAAATACAAAAATTAGCTGAGCATGGTGGTACACGCCTGTAATCCCAGCTACTTGAGAGGCTGAGGCAGGAGAATTGCTTGAACCTGGGAGGTGGAGGTTGCAGTGAGCCGAGATTGTGCCATTGCACTGCAGCCTGGGCAACAAGAGTAAAACTCCTTCTCAAAGAAAAAAAAAAGGCCAGGCGCAGTGGCTTACGCTTGTAATCCCAGCACTTTGGGAGGCCGAGCGGGCGGATCACGAGGTCAGGAGTTCGAAACCAGCCTGACCAACATGGTGAAACCCCATCTCTACTAAAAATACAAAAATTAGCCGGGCATGGTGGCGCATGTCTATGATCCCGGCTACTCGGGAGACTGAGGCAGGAGAATTGCTTGAACCAGGGTGGCGGAGTTTGCAGTGAGCTGAGATAGTGCCACTGCACTCCAGCCTGGTGACAGAGCGAGACCCCGTCTCAAAAAAACAAAACAAAAAAATCTTAAAAGGCTTGCAGTACTTCCTCTGACATAAAGAAAGTGATTCCTCAATAATAATTTAGGCACCTTTTAATTATATTGGACCTCCCATTGGTTGGAAATGACCTTTATGCTGAAGTAGAACCTTTTAAAATGCTAATAACTAACATTCATCCCCCCTTCACAATGGCTTAACAACTGTAGAAAACTTAAGTGAAATATTTAGTTTTTAACTACCAACTTCCAGAATTTTCCTAACTCCTTTTATTGCCATCCTGTTGAGTAGAATCTGGTTGTGTATCATTTCATGTTTATGGACCCTCCACCCCTCAACTGTTAACAGCGTTTACTTCCATGGGTAAAGGAGCTTATTAGGTTACACTGCTGTGTATCTCTCCTTCCCTTTCCCAACATCTTTCTCCACCTCCAGAGCACGTCTGGACAGGGGCTTCTATCTCTTCAAAGGAAAAGGCCGAAGTGCTCTAAGTCTATTTGTGTAGATTCAACCTGGGTTGCAGCTGTGACTCAAAAGGATTGCACAGCTGTGAAAGACATGCTCTGCTTGTGCCCTTTATTCTCACTCTGGTTGGTTATTTTTCTTTATTAGATGCTGAAAGTAGCTCAGTGATTGAGAGTGAATCTAAAAGGCTGGGTACCCAGTAAAAGCCTTGAACTAGTGGTAAGGTAGGAGAAGCAACAAGGGATGAGCATTTTGGAGGCATCACCTAGAATGGATATCAGAGGAGAGAGACGTGAGAGCAGGTGTGGGTAAACAGACTATATCCTGGTTCTTTGGGAATTTACAGAAGTAAAGCATGCTTTTAGTAACCTATTCTGAACTTGGAGAACTTACTGAAACTCGAATATATATTTTTAAGAGCTAATGGCTATATCGTTTGTACCTGGAAAGCAAATCATGTTCCTGAAATATTTCCATGCTCTCTTAAATTATTACTACTGCCATGTGAATGGATTTACTGTAGGATTCCTTTAATCTTTTTTTTGTTTGTTTTTTGGTTTTCCTTTTTTTTGGAGACAGGGTCTCGCTCTGTCACCCAGGCTGGAGTGCAGTGGCACGATCCACCTCCCAGGTTCGAGCAATTCCCCTTCCTCAGCCTTCCGAGTAGCTGGGACTACAGGTGCTCGTTACCACTCCCAGCTAATTTTTGGTTTTTTTTGGTAGAGATGGGTTTTTGCTGTGTTTCCCAGGCTGGTCTCAAACTCCTGAACTTAGGCAATCTGCCGGTCTCGGCCTTCCAAAGTGTTGGGATTACAGGCATGAGCCACTGAGCCCGGCCTTAGTTCATTGATTATTAACTGGTAGAGGTTTGGCCCTACCCCAGGAACATTTGGCAATGTAGGGAGACATTTTTGGTTGTCACAGCTGGAGGGCTGCTACAGGTGTCTAGAAGGCAGGGGTAGAAGTGGGTAGAAGGAAGGGATTCTACTAATATCCTACAACAGATTACACCCATAACAAAGAATTACCTGATCCAAAATATTGCTGCGGTGAGGGGCCCTGCTTTAAACAAGGAGCTCTCCTAGGGTTCTGAAAATATGAAAGAAGTTGGGTTTACACATGTGGCATTACTCTCAGCTTTTTAAAAACATCATTACTTGAAGAGCAGAGAGAGGCAGAGGTGCAGCGATGAGGTGAAGGATGCCTGGGAAGAAGTTAGAGGACTGCTGTGTTGCATGGCAGCGCCATCCTAGCTGGCCTTGTAGTATGATGTTCTGGCTGTTTACTTCAAGATTGTTACCTCTTCTTGCCTGTCAGAAAGGTGAATTCTTGTCTTTTTTTGAGACGGAGTCTTGCTCTGTCGCCCAGGCTACAGTGCAGTGGTATGATCTCAGCTCACTGCAACCTCCACCTCCTGGGTTGAAGCGATTCTCCTGCCTCAGCCTCCCGAGTAGCTGGGATTACAGGCGCCCACCGCCACGCCCGGCTAATTTTTGTATTTTTAGTAGAGACGGGGTTTCACCATGTTGGTCAGGCTGGTCTTGAACTCCTGACCTCATGATCCGCCCACTTCGGCCTTCCAAAGTGCTAGGATTACAGGCGTGAGCCACCGTGCCTGGCCAGTTGTCATTCTTTTTACCTCACAGAGTCATTGATCAACGAGTTAGTATATGTAAAAGTCCTGAACACCTTATGGTGCTGCACAAATGCTAGGCATATTTTAATGGGTGACTTTCATTTCACTTAGTTGTTGCCTTCTGCCCAAATGCAGACTTAAAGTTGAGTGATTTGAGGCTTATTTCACTCGTGCACAAGCCAACGTCTCCTGAACATGTACTGAGCAACTGCTGCACGTTGGGCACTGTTCTAGCCACTGGGGATGCAGTGGTGAACAGGACGTCCTTATTCTCACTGGACTACAGCAGGACATAGTTTCACATTTCAAATTAGTTTTGTGAAATGGTATTTGTTGTCTTATTAGACATGTAGATGGAAACACTTAAAAAAACGAACGTAGGAAAATCCTAAGGGCGTTAGATGCTTTGTATCTTCTTGCAAGCGTTGCTTTGTGTAACAAAATTCATTTCAAATAAAACTGTGCAGAGGAGAGGATTAGTTGGTGTGGTGGGGAATAAGATTAAGGTATGGTATAGTTGTTAAAAATGAGGCAGATCATTGTCTTTCTTTCCTCCCTTGTTTTTGGGACTAGGTGACACTTGTAGCATCATGATCATGGCTTGACACTGAACTTTTAGAGGAAACTAGACAAAGAGGAGAACATTTAGAAAGAAGCATGCAGGAAGGTGCAAAGTCTTGAAACGATGTCACAGGAAGAACAATTGGAAGACCTGGAGGTGTTTAGTCTGATTTAGGGGGTGATAGGATTGCTTTCTTAAAATATTTGAGGGACTGTCACTTGAAGAAGGGATTAGATGTGCTCTGTATGGCTTCAAGGGGATAAATTTAGGATCTTGTTGACAGTTATTAGGATCCAGGTTGTGGTTTAATAGATATATTTAAAAAGCCAATCTTATGAAAATTTAAGCTGTTCAAAGATGAAATAGGCTGCTTTGCTGAGTAGAACTGTCCCAGCAAAAGTTGTTCATTTGGCTGGAACATTGGAGAGAGACAGGGACTTTGTCTATTCATTATTATATTTCTATGACTTGAAAGGACCTACCTGTACATAGGAGGAACTCTAAATATTTGTTGAATAAATTACTAAATGAAAGTAAATAGGTTAAGAAGTGACTGAATTCCTCCCCTCAATGTTATTTCCTTTCTCAGAAGTAACTACAGTCTGGAATCTCTTTCTCCAGACCCTCTTCTGTTCATTTACATATATATTATATGTTGTACATATTGTACATAATCACATATTCATTTTTTCTACATAAATGGAATCATATTATGTATACTTGTCTGAAATACACTTTTCTCTTTCATATATTTTAGAGAGCCATCCAAGTTGGTACATATAGATCCTCAACTTATCCTTTTTAACGGCTATATAGCATTCCGTATTGTGACCATTTCATAATTTATTGAATGATTCTCTATTGATTGATACTTTGGTGGTTTCTTATTTTTTGCTAATTAAATGTTTCTGTAATGAACATCCTTATCCATATATCCTTGTACATATGTGAGCATTTCTGTAGCACAGATTTAGGGTTCTTTCTATAGATATGTATAAAGAGAAAAAAGTTGGCGGAAAAATCTCTTAATCTAATATGGTTTAATATAGCACCTGAATCTTATTACAGCCCATTTTAGGGCAAATGATAATTATGTCTCCTTAACAATATGGCTTAAAAAAGTATCAACTCTAGTAACTAGTGTTGGTCTTTGCACAGAACATTACTAGTTTTTAAAGGCTGTGTATTTGGCAATTAACACATCTTACAGGAGTGACGTTCCTTTTTCTCAGCTGGCCCTTAAAGAGGTTTTACTGAAGGAGGAACCTGCTCAACCAGGTCCTGTTCATTCTATGAAAGTGGGAAATTCACTTCCTTGAACAATTTTGTGGTTCTTTTTACCTTTCCTGAGCTTTGTGTTTCACAGGCATGATTATATGGCTTTATTTGCGAACTGTATTTCAGTGAGTGATACAGAACCTGGGGTGTTCGTGGGTGCAGATTGGAGTGGTCATAAAAATCTCAGGTCTGTGAGTTGCCACTTCCTACAGGTTAAATTACCCTGACTAATCCAGTCATCTGTGTAACACGGTAATAACAACCTGCTGACCTGGCCAACTGTAGAAAATGCATCAAAATGGACTTGCTTCGACAGGCACCTTATAGCATTTGTTGAGACAGTGAGAAGTCCTATCAGTTTTCATTACACACAGGTGCTGCAGTGGTCTGAAGACTGCCCTTCATCAGAGTTCTTAGTTATTTTGCTTTCCCTTTGGCATAGCAGCTCCCTTACGCTAAGATAATAATAATAATTATCGTCTACATTTTTATAGTAGCTGGGGCAACCTGGCTCCAGAATCTGTGCTCTTGGCTACTACATTTTTCTGCCTTCACCTGACTGCAGTGTTTCTTCTTGAAAAGGTTGTCCGAGCAACTGCATTTTCTAAATAGCCGTGTTTTCCCAAAGGGCAGTTCTCATCTATTTGACTTTCCTTTATTGGTCTGAACAGGAGCCACAATTCAGGGACATGGTAGTGCTGGTTCTTGCCAGGCCCCACTGTTCTATGATGAGGTCCCCAACTTTGCTGTCTCCTGGCCTCACATACCCCTGGCCTTGAGTGTTTCTCCTCTCCCCATCTCCTTTCCCACCACGTCATGTTCCACCTTTGTGACAGTGAGAATAGGACCTGGAACCTTGTACGAGGTGCATGTGGCAATGATTTGACCCAGAGAGAAAAACCAAAGGTGGGAATGTACGTGATTCGGCGCCTAAACTTTATATGTCATTCTCTACCAAATGATTCCAGTAAACTAGTATTATGCTTCAATTTATGATCTAGATTTGGTTTAGCCATTTTTTTTGCCATTTAGCTGGGCCCATAGCATCTTACTGCTTCCTTCTTTATTCTGAACCTTTGGCTAGCTAAGTTAATGCAGCTATGTGCTCACTGTAAGCTTTAGGGAAGGGGGCTTCCTCATTCCATAGATAGCTAGGTGCCTTCTGTTTCAGTGGCTTAAATAGCAAAAGTTGGTTGTGTACATAAAATTAAAAACTTCTCTCTTAATCTTGCACCTAGGCCATCCAGTATGATAAATTAAGAGATTCTCTTTTTTTTTTTTTTTTTTGAGACGGAGTCTCGCCCTGTCGCCCAGGCTGGAGTGCAGTGGCGCGATCTTCACTCACTACAACCTCTGCCTCCGGGGTTCAAGCAATTCTCCTGCCTCAGCCTTCTGAGTAGCTGGGACTACAGGTGCGTGCCACCATGCCCGGCTAATTTTTTTGTATTTTTAGTAGAGACGGGGTTTCACCATACTGGCCAGGCTGGTCTTGAACTCCTGACCTCGTGATCCACCTGCCTTGACCCCCCAAAGTGCTGGGATTATAGGCATGAGCCACCGCACCCGGCCCCAAATAAAGAGATTCTTAAAGGTGCTGCTCTGGTCATGCAATAAAATTTCAACCTATAACTTTTCCTTAATTCTTTAGTTTAGCTACTCTACTGTCCCTCTGAGGAGTGCCATCTTATTTTTTGTGTGTTTGCTTCTAATATTTCATGGTTCTATTTCTTTTATTTCTAGCACTAGAATGTTTTCTTTCTAGGATGACTTTCACCTATACGCAAGGTAGACAACTGTCTTGCATTTTGCATGAAGTACACTTCTCTTTATATTGATTATAGATAAATGGTTATCTAAATGTTTTGACTACTAGTTATTTCATAGCTATCTAATTATAACAACTATTAGATAAAAACTATTTTCCAAAGACTATTGAGATTACAGCTGTTGCAATGAACATCTAATTTCTAATTCCTTTGGAAAACATTTTATTTTTATTTGAAAGAGTCCGGAGATAATTTATAAGAAGTAATAAACGACTAAAATCAAATCTTAACCTTACTATGGATTTTGTTGTTGTTGTTGTTAAGAGACAGGGTCTCCCTTTGTTGCCCAGGCTGGTCTCAAACCCCTGTTTTAAACTATCCTCCTGCCTTAGACTCCCAAAGTGCTAGGTTGATAGGCATGAGCCACTGTGCCCAGCTGGATTTTTGTTTTTAGTGTAACTCAAAAAGTGAGTGTTTCAGACCGTTTCTTTAAAGAAAAATGTGGCAAAGTTTCAAGACTATTCCAGCCTGGGCAACAGAGTGAGACTCTGTCTCAAAAGAAAAAAAAAAAAAAGACAACAGGGGCTTGCTCTGTCACCCAGGCTAGAGTGCAGTGGCACCATCTTAGCTCACTGCAGCCTCCAACTCCTGGGCTCAAGGGATTCTCCTTCTTCAGCCTCCTGAGTAGCTGGGACTACAGGTGCGCGCCACCATGCCCGGCTAATTTTTAAAATTTTTTGTAGAGATGGTTTCTCACTGTGTTGCCCAGGCTGGTCTCAAACTCCTGATCTCAAGCGATCCTCCTGCCTTGGCCTCTCAAAGTGTTGGAATTACAGGCATGAGCCACTGTGCCTGGCCTAAAGGCTAATTTTGACAGAATAGCCAAATAGCCATATGAATTTATAAATAGGAGTATCTTGTTAACATATACGCAAAGAAATTTGACATATGTCAGAATTCAACAAAATTTTCTGGATACTAAGTCAAAGAAGATATGAAATTTTAATTCTTTATTCTTGAGTTTGGGCTTCAAGATGCCTAAGTGATAATACTGCCAGAGTTCCCGGCTGGGGCAAAGCATAACGTTCCCTTCCTATGCTGCCATCTTCTGTTCCTGGCTCCTTTTGTCCCCAGTTCTAATCCACTGTGGGATTTCAGTCCATCCTTTCCCCTCTCTCACTAGGGAGAGTGTGTGGCAATAGCAGTGGACTCCTTTGCCAAGCATGCAGGTGGCGTTTGTCTTTAATCACTTAAGGTATTTCCTCATGGTGGTGTGTGCAGATCAGCACCTCGTGGGTTGTAACATTCTCTTACTATTCCCATCCTGCAGTAGCCCTCTGCCCGGAGATTCTCTGATGTTTGGTAAACAGAGGTGGTTTATATAAAGAAGCAACTTTCTCAGTTTAGAAGTTGTTATAGCTAAATGGTTGAAAATGTATTTTGCAGTTTAACTAGGAATTCTTAAATGGTTTGCAGCTGCTATTGGATTTTTTCACGTTCATTTTCTTCAATGAAGCATGGAGACAATGATTTTAGATTTGGATTTCATGCTGCTTAATTCTTAGAACCTATTGAAGGAATATTTGAAAAAGTTGTTCGTGAAAATCGTAAATAACCACACTCAGAAATACTTCTGGCAAGTTGTATTTGTTAGAGTGGAATATGTCTGGAGCCCACAGTGAACTAGCAACATGAAATGGTGACTTGGTGGGTGACGAAATGTGACAATCAGGGATGTCTGGCATTCAGGCTATTGAAATTTAAATGGGGTATTGTTTTTTTAGTGTTGGCTCCTGTTCTTAGATTTAAAGGATTTAATATGAATCATTCAGGGGCTTTTTATTAACTTTCAGTTTGTGGTTGAGATTGGAATTGGAAGGCTCAGAAAGATGTAACAGTAGTTTCAAGTAAAGGAGCTTAATGATAGTGTGTGCCTGTGAGAATCATGCCTTCGTGCCCTCCACGGAGGCACAGGTTGTTTGTGTTACTGGTTTGGTAGGGTTCGTGTTTATCTGTGGTCTGGAATGTCAAAGGATTGCAAACTAGAGAACTTTGCTTTCCTCTTTATTCTGAAGTAATGGTGTAGGAGTTTCTGGTATTGACTTCTGGGGGTGGGGACCACCATATATGGAAGAAGAAAGGAGGATTGGCTGGCTTTGATATTCTCATCCACTTTTTCTAATGCCATTTTCATTACTCTATGAACAAAGATAGTGCGTACTTTGAATATTTATGTCTATCTTTTCCTTCAAAGTGCAATGCACACTTGTTTTCTTCAACTTTTTGTAATATATGTGTTTATGATACACTGAAGAGCAATAAATTTGAGGAGCGAGATAATTAGCTTTGACAGACTTACAGAAATGAGACTGTAGGAGGAAGAAGCAAGAGGATTGCTTAGAAAAATATTTGATTACTGGGCTTGAGGAAAATTATCTAGAAAGAAAATTTTCAACGTTAAAACCCACAACCATATGGGTGGCACAGGTTGTAGGAAGAAGTGACTACTTTTGTGACTTTTTGAAAAAATTTAAACTTTGTTTATAGTTTAAAAAATCTTTAGGCCGGGCGCGGTGGCTCACGCCTGTAATCCCAGCATTTTGGGAGGCCGAGGCGGGCGGATCACGAGGTCAGGAGATCGAGACCATTTTGGCTAACACGGTGAAACCCCGTCTCTACTAAAAATACAAAAATTTAGCCGGGCGTGGTGGCGGGCGCCTGTAGTCCCAGCTACTCAGGAGGCTGAGGCAGGAGAATGGCATGAACCCGGGAGGCGGAGCTTGCAGTGAGGGGGATCGCTCCACTGCAGTCCGGCCTGGGCGAAAGAGCGAGACTGCATCTCAAAAAAAAAAACAACAAAAAACTCCCTTTAAAATTTTCAAAATAGAATTTTTAAATGGAGAAATTCAAAATACTGAATAATAAAATGGGAGGAAGAAAAAGCAACCCAGCCACTGGTGCTAAATTTCCTAAGGTTATTCACATAGCCCTTTAACCTCTTTCTTAGCATCATTGTTTATCATTTTTTGAGGAATCTTTGTTTAATAGCTAGCTTACCTTAAGAAATAGTTTTCCTTTCCCTTTGGTGGCTCATACATTTGGGGAAGTGACCTTCAAGAAACGTGACTCATTTTGCACCAACTTGACTTAGTCATCCATCCAGCCTCTCCCAATTTGGGGATGCTTTGCAAAGGGAATGATTAAACACTGCCCATGTCTATAAAGAGGGACATTAACCATGGGTTAGGTTAAATTATTCCTACTGTTATACATTATTTTGTGTTTTCTGGACTAATAAGAAAACTTGACAAAGTGTAAGAGATTGATTATGGCACAAAGTGGGGAGAGTTAAGATTCATGTCATCTGAGATAAACAAGGCTCCAGTATCGCCATTATTTCTGCAGCCCTTTCTCCCTGGGTTAAATTATGCCCTCATCCACAATGGAGGTCACGATAATATGTGGGGGGGAAAGGGATGTATCTAGAACATTCTGGGATATACTGGGCTTATTGCTTATGAGAGGCAAGAGGAGGCTTTTTAGGGGAATTTTCACTGAAAAATAAAATGTGCAGACACTTCACAGTCAAGGCTATGGGATCAATTACATTTGGCTCCTGCCACCTCTCAGCAGCAGGGTCTCTACACATGAACTAGGGAATTGCTTGAAGGAAGCCCCTCCCAGGAATGAGTGGGGAGAGTGGAAAGGTTTGGATTTCCCTATAAATTGAACCCAGTGTCACCAGACATCAGTGTGAGGGGCTCTGTTATAACGTCCAGCTTTTCTTCTGTCCACACCCAGGAGTTGCTCCTCTTCCTGCCACCCCATTCTTAGGTCTTTTGTTCCATGAATAAATATTATGTGGTTTGGTGCTCATTACTCTTTGATATGAAAAAAAGGCAATTCATTAGGTTGAAGGAGAAGGGGGAGGGAGATACCATTTTTCACCGGTGCATCAAGCGTGGTTACACTGATTTGAATTCCCAGAAAAGTAATAAAACAGTGAAAATAATGATAAAACAGCTCCTGGGCTGACAGCTGTGCAGCACATGGGGACACTGAAGACAGGCCCCACTGTTGCAGCAGGACAATATTGTGGAGCATATGGTGCCATGGCAAGCCAGTTGTTGAACTCCGCGGCTGGCTTTTGTTTGGGGAACTCTCTCAGCATTGGGTGTATGGTGGCTCTTCAGAGACTTCTAGTCTCATTGGCAAGAGGGCTCTTGGCCCCATGCCAGCCTTGCTGTACGGTGGCTGACCCAGGCCATGTGGAAAAGCTCATGCTTGGAAAACATTCACTCCTCCTTACTTTGGTCACTAATCAAATCATTTGTTCAACAAATATAAATTGGAATCTTTTTTCACAGCAGCCCAGTGGCTACATTACAGAGGGACAGTTTCCTCCAAGGATGCCAATTAATTATTAGATGCGTTAATTCATTGGTGCTCAGTACTTCTTGTAGGAGTGAAAGTTGTTTTGTTTTTAATGCTTTTCAGAGCACTTTGCACATGACGTCTTTATTCTTAAGGCTTAAATAGCTAAAATCAGCAAGTGTCTAGAGCCAGGGTTGCTGCTAGAAAGGAGATAGAGTATCCGTCTATGTGGTTTTTACAAGACAGTGTTAAAATAGGCCTTTTGCTGAGCATGGGTCTATTTTTTAAATGTGTGAAGCCGGCATGTGTATGTGCATAAAAAGGCTAATTAACTCCACTTTCCTCCAGAGGGGTCTCCTTGGCTGCCCTGTGAGTGTGCTCCACTGTGGCCAGAGTTGCACCATCCTCCTGAGCCCTTTATGACTTCAACACCTCTGTAGTTATGGACACCCATTCTGGTTTCTTTTCTTTTGATTCCAAAGTGCAAAGGATGATCCAGCAGGGCTACTCGGTCCTGGGAGAGGTTCCTTCAAACGCAGCAGAAGGCGAGGCTCAGAGAGAATCACACTCCATGAGGAGGGGCTGTAGCCCGTGCCATTGTGATTCGTGCCTGAGAATATTTTTATTGCAAGAGCTAAAAGGAGAAAACGGGTGATATTCACACTCTGATCGAAGAGCACCAAATGTCACCATATTCTTGGTCTCTATGGGACCTTTTTTTTGCAGAACACCCATGAAGGTTGATGGGGTTATGGTGCTGGGACAAGCGAATTTCTTTTTCTCATGAACAAATGTCATTAAAAGGCCAAAATCTACTGGAAAAAAATACACATGTATGTATATGTATATTTATTTCTGTGGTGTTTTTCTAATCACTCATCGGAGTTTATATTTTAACACTGGGCTCTGCAAGGGGAACTGATATTTTTTCAGGCTTTAGTTTTTACATTTTTAATCACTGGTCTTGAAAAAATGTTTTTAAGTGGAGAATAGATCTATTTACAAATCTGCTGTAAGTGGATATGCACTTGCTGTAGCATTCAGGGTTGGGGAACATCTATGCCTGTGCCCTGGAGGTGATTCAGAGCATCTGGAGAAATGATTGGGGTTCCGTTTTCTTCTTGACTTGCCTCTCTTGACTTGGTTGTACAAGTTCCTTGAGTGTGGGACCATCCTTTCAACCTTTCCTTTCCTTAATGTGCTTATATGAGTCAAAGTTAGGGGAAGTATTTCTGGTTTTACTTTCCCCGTACTTCCTAAGTAGGGGACCAATCTACATATTCTCCGTTTAAGAAATGGAAGCAAGAAGATAATGAGCCACAAAAGGCCTACAGTTGACTCTTCTTGCCCTGAGCACTGTGGAGCCAGTCATAGATAGCCAGTCCTGGAGGTTTTAATACAACTGTCACAACCTCCCTGGAGGGAGAAATGGGAGAGATGGCAGAAGGGATGAGTGTGGAATAAGAAAGTTGGAGAAAGAGGAAAATGGTGAGGGTAAAAATGATCAGACATTTTGGGGTGTTAAGAATGGGTAAAAAATCAAATAGATGAAGTATCCTTGTTTCTGTTTAATTAAATTTGTAAATATCCATATACATATAGCCATTTTATGTTTACAGAATGAGACAGACGTTCTGATTATACAGCATGTTTATAGGATGAATGGAGCGACAGTGAGACCTAGCTCACTTACTCGGTCACCAAATAAGTAGGTGGCAAAGTAAAAGAAGAAACAGGTTTTTGACTATTCTACCTTTGTTACAGGTTTTCCATTTGGATGAAGAAATAGGAATCTGAAAATGTAGCTATGTTGTTTTACAGACTATTAGGAAATATAATCTTGGACGGTTATGGGCACAGTTCAATTAAAAAAAAAACTTGCCCCTCCATGTGATTTGTATTATAATTATTTAATCCCTGAAGGACTCTTATAATTGAATTTTAGGGTGCTTCATTTACATTCTAGCTGGTGAGAGTTGCAATACTATCACTTTGTGGTCCTCTAATTGCCATCCCAAACATTCAAAAAATGCCCTGTGATTCAATTATAAGTATCTTTTGGGGACTGTGTAATTATATACTATGTAGTTATCATTATAAAGCACCAGGGGACATTAAGCCAATCAGATAGCTTTAGTGGCTGGATGTTCATAACCCTGTAATTGATACCACAAGGTGCTTTGGGTAATGGTACAAATTTTATAAGGCAGGACCACTGTAGTTTTAGGTTCAGGAAAGAGTTACATACTAATTTTTAAGTTACACAAATAGGACTTTTAAAGTAAACTCTCTTTTTTTCTTTTTCTTGGCTTTTATTTTAACCTACTCAAACACTGTAAATAAATATTTACCGTGTATATGGCATGTAACAGCACATAGTGGCTCCTTTTGATAGAAATCCATCTCTGGGCCGGGCGCGGTGGCTCACGCTTGTGGTCCCAGCACTTTGGGAGGCCGAGGCGGGCGGATCACGAGGTCAGGAGATCGAGACCACGGTGAAACCCCGTCTCTACTAAAAATACAAAAAATTAGCCGGGCGTGGTGGCGGGCGCCTGTGGTCCCACCTACTCGGAAAGGCTGAGGCGCGAGAATGGCGTGAACCCGGGAGGCGGAGCTTGCAGTGAGCCGAGATTGCGCCACTGCACTCCAGCCTGGGCGACAGAGCGAGGCTCCGTCTCAAAAAAAAAAAAAAAAAAAAAAAAATCCATCTCTGTTCTCCCCTCCTTTTAAAATAAATACAAGTATCAAAATAATCTTCAACATATTTTTGATAGTACTTATAGTGAGCACTCACATTTTGTAATAAACTCTTATCAACACAATAATATTAAAGAGTGGACTGACCAATTTGTTCAGAATAAATGAAATAGGAAGTTTCAAGATGTAGACCAAAAACCTCTACAGCTCTCATTGAAAGGAAAGGGGAGGGTACAGCTGCATATGTAAAGCTATGTCTTTGTGAAACTAAAATTAAAGCAAGAACAATATAAGAAAATATGCTGCATATAGGGAATAATTACTGGATATGTGTACCTAGTAATCTTTGAATTACAGAACAGTGAACAAATGTTTTCAGGGATGTTCGTGCAAAGTAAGAAGTCTTCAGCCTGCTCCTCCCAGGGCACCACGAAGGCATTTGCTTGCAGACGTTGCCTTCTTTGGAGCTCTTTTAAAGTGGTCGCCAACTGTCAACAGCAATTGCTTCTGAGTAGTGTTCAAACAGCCCTGACATGGGTCCCTTGGTATATCATTATCTAGTCTCATATTTAACCTTTTTCTAATAGCCTCCCCAAAGTCCAGAGTTTCCAGTTAGTGCTAGAGGAAGTTAGAAAAGGTGTTTTTTTCCTTGTCTTGACTGCACAGCTGTGAGAAGCACAGGTATCTGAGAGTGATCTTTGTTTTTCCTTTCTTTGTCTATGAGGGACCAGTTATACGGGAATGGGAAAGTAAAGTGACTTGTTGAGATAGGCCAAGCTTTGCAACGAGTGTCAACACACTAATAAGAACTTCCCTTTTTCCAGTTTTTTACTGAGCTCCTTGTGGATTCACTCTGTTCTTACAAGAGAGAAGGGCAAGGGAGAACGAGCATTCGTGGACCGTGCCTCTCCTCCTTTTCTGTATTCTTCGACTTGCCATTGCAGGAGCATGTGTACCAGTAAGAGGTCCATACAAGCTGCCGAATGTGGGCCGGGCCTAAGGACAGTGATTGCATGGGTGTAGGCTTCACCCACGCACCTCTGTGTGGTGAACAAGACCTGTTTATCCAATTGCCGCACATACACACTCATGACCGCAGTGCCTTTAAATGGATGTTACTTTATTAGGAGAAGCATATGGAAATGATGACATCTCTGATGTCTCAAATAGAGATTGAAGACAGCAATCCTGAATGTATGTGGGTGGGGAACACCCTGGTGTCTCATTTTGAGTGGAAGCCAGGGTCAGATGACCCAAAGAGCCTTCTCCTTCACCCTTCACAGCCCCTGGCTTGGTGCTGGGACAGCAGTAGGCTGATTGCTGATGTTTGGGCACCGCTGCCAACATCACATACCACTGCTGCCCCTGAACTTGGACATGGAGATGGCAGAGGTGGATGAGATGGGCCATGGAGGGGAGAGCTAGATGGAAGAGGGAGGGAAAAAAAATGAAATAGTAAGAGCAAGGAATGGTAGGTGACATTGGATGTTGACTATTACCCAGAATTAGTTTTTGAAATGGTGAGAGGGAAAGTTTCTCCACTTTTCTTAGAGATAGCTTGTAGAAATTCCATTCTACTTTTCCTTCCTGGCTTGTTACCTTCTAAAGCATCTTTGTGGTTCCGCACAAATTCCAAGGTACCTTCTGCCTCTGTACTAAGTTCTACAGCAGAAGTAGTATGGAGGTCTGCAGGAGAAGTGAGCCCACCTCTTGTGCGGAGCTCTTCCCTCTACTCCCTTACCACTGCTACAATGAACTTTGTGACCTTGAGCAAGTCACTTCATCTTTTAGGACCACACAACTCAAGGTTTGATTCAGTTGACTTTTAAGGGCACATTACAGTGGAAGGAAACAGATTTCAAATTTTTAGTAACTTTGCATGGCCATATTGGTACTACCTTAAATCCTAGGAGTATCTGCATCCTTCTTCCTGGCTACCTAGAGGCCTCCACCACTACAGAAACAAAAGACGGCTTGACCTTCACTGAAATGATTGGAGGGTTTTGGCCAGCAGATAATAGTTTATTAATTGAATGTGTATGTGCATGCGCCCTGCTTGGAAGTAAGGTGAGTAGAATTAGGGTTAATCAGCAAGATGTGAAGGGATTTTTCCTAATTCCGCTGGTCCTCTCTGTTTAGAACCTGGGTCTTCCCTTTCCCCATGCTCTCCTAGCACCTTATACATGACGTGGCGGTTGTCCTGTGTTGCTTACGGGTGAGTGGCCAGTGCTGGGTGGTGAGCAACTTGAAAGCAAGGTTTGGATCTGACTCATAGGAGGAACTCGATAAATGTTTCTTGAATGAACCTGCATAATATTGACTATTTCATCATATCCTTATTAATTACAGCATTAGTCCTGAATTTCAGGGCTAGCATCTTGTAATATGGCTTGTAAGCTAGGCTGTAAGCTTTTCTTCTGGTTAGTTGGGGCCACTTTTCTTGTCTTTCAGTTACACTTATCCATCTGCTACCCAATGGTGAAACCAAGGCATACTTTTAAAAATGCAATTTCTAAATGATTTTTAAGTCAAACCCTTCTTTCAGCAAGGCCAAATAATACCCGAAAGATTTTAATCAGTTTTTAAAAATTATTTTATAAACTGCAGTTTTCAGGCCTTTGTAGCAGATAGGTGACCCTCAGAACAATTTTTTAGACTCTCAATTTCTTCCTAGGAGACTATCTCATACAACATAATATTGTACCACTTTTAGTTGAACTTCTTTTAGAAATATGCATTTGGGCAGATAAAATTATGGGGGTGAGAAAATGGGCCAACCTATAGGACTCACGATATGTGCAAACAATATTCTGTAAACATAGACATTGTTCCTTCAATTCTAAGGGTTCATGTCTGTTTTTGGCCTGAGGATTACATAGTGATTCTGCTGAGATGCACGGATAAACTGTTTGCCCCATGCCACAATTAAAAAACAAAAAGAGTACCTATTTGGTTTAAGTTTGGAAACAGAAGGTTTTTTCCCAAGTTAACTTTCTTATCCGGTGATTATGTCTGTGCCTCTGCTAACACCTAGATTTATTATTGGTGCCTTTTCCACCATTGCAGATTCATTAAAATAGTAACAAATATTAAGTTGTTTTGTTTTGATTCTTTTTTTTTTTTTTTGAGATGGAGTTTCACTCAGGTCGCCCAGGCTGGAGTGCAGTGGCGCAATCTTGGTTCACTGAAACCTCTGCCTCCTGGGTTCAAGTGAGTCTCCTGCCTTAGCCTCCTGAATAGCTGGGACTACAGGTGCACGCCACCATGCCAGGCTAATTTTTGTATTTTTAGTAGAGACGGGGTTTCACCATGTTGGCCAGGCTGGTCTTGATTTCATGACCTCGTGATCCACCCGCCTTGGCCTTCCAAGGTGCTGGGATTACAGGCTTGAGCCACCGTGCCCGGCCGTTTTGTTTTGATTCTTAATCACCAGTTAGACTTGGGGTCTTTTCGTTGCTGTATGGATTGCTCATCAGCCTGAAAACTTCTGTTCTTCCTTTCGTTTCTACACGTTTGGTCTCTCTGGCAGACTAAGACTCAGCCTGTCTTTTCAGAGAACCAGGGGAAATTATCAAGCAGGCAAAATCTACCTGCTCTTCTGCTTTACTCTTTAAAACTATGTGCTGCAGCTGAAATCAGTTTTGATTTAGTTTGATCAAAAATAACTGTCTCATTCAAAGAAGGTATGCGTAAGAATTGGGGGTAGGGGGGATTTAGAATCACCTTCTTTGTAGAATTTTGGTTTGACCTTCAAATGGGACAACTGGTGTTCTAAGTTATTCCTGCGTATAGCATCTATGTGGGGTCCCGAATTTGTCATGCCTAGAAGGGGGCTTCCGCGGTCCCATTGATGGAAAAAAGTGATAATACTAACAGCTCACATTTTCTGAGTGTGAGACACTTTTAAATGCTTTGCATGTTATCATCTCTTTCAGTTTTCACAACGACCTTCTGAGGCTCTTCTAATTATTGTTTCCATTTAAAAGATGAGGCTACTGAGTCCCCCGAGAGTTTTGATGATTTGTCACAGTTAATGAATGGTGGAACAGGGATTCAAACCTGGACATTATTGCTCCTGAGGCTGTGTGACTACGACTCTGATGACCTCTCGATGTTGGTCCTAGGAGGAGACCAATGGATTTAGGTCTTCGGAAGACTACCTGTGCTAGTGGAGCATGATGGAAGGGAAATCTTGAAGGTTCACACCTAGTTGTTACTTGTTCCATTTACTCCTTGCCTGGGTCTCTCCATTCTGCCCTGACCTTAAGGACAGGGAGATGCTTCTGGCTTGCCCGGGTGTTAGTTCTTTCCCTTGCCCTGCATATGGCCCACTAGCGATGGTTGTTGTGAAGATGTACTGTCTACTTTATCTATTTGTTCCCCTCCCATATGGCCACAGTCAAAATCTTCTCTGGGCTTGAGCACACATCTAGAGGACCACAGCAGCTGCCTTTGTGTGGGGATAGCCTGCATGGGTGCACCCTTTTTTTTCACACAGAGTGCCTTTCCAAGAGCTCCAAGTCCTTGGTGTTAGAAGGATACTCCTGCTGCATAGATCCCGTTGCCCACGGGGAGCTCTGAGCTGACATTCCCTAACAGAACCCAAGCAGTGGTCAGAGCTTGGCGTTCCTTAAAGGCAGGGGTGCTGCTGGGTCTGAAATAGTACTTTGGATATTGCAGGTGCTCCATACATGTCCATGGACTTAGTTGATTTTTAGCCCTGCATATTGTTCCTCGGCACATGGTTCTTCTCTGAGCTCCATACTGCCCTCATCTTCTCTCATCTGTGACTGTACCTAAACTCTTCTTGAACCTATGAGTATTTTTGGCTTCTGCACCTCCTGAGGTGTGATGAGTTCTCTGTTTTTATGAAGAAGAGATCTTACCTCGTATTGCTCTAAAGCACCTGTCTTAATTGAAGGTGGAAGGAGGAGTTTGGGGCAAACCAGAGAGGAATATGGACAAATGAGGGGCAAAAGAGAGCCAGGGCACAGCAGAAGGGGTCTCACCAGGGAGAAGAGGAGCTGCCTGTTCTGTCACTTAGGTCTCCATGATGTGCTGGGATGCTGTCTGTGAGGCACTGGATGAAGGCAATTTAGTGAAGTCACATTAAAGTGGCTCCAAGGTTTGATGTCACAATAGGTCACTTTGACCTTCTATTTATGATCAGCTCTTGATGTACACATAAAATTTTGGGAAGTAAGTAAAATATATATGGAGGTTTGCTTGTGTTCTGGTGGATAAGGTCCAGCAGGTTAAATCTCTGTGCTTTTAGTACAGCTACTTGATATCTGGGCCTCATTTCCCCACCTGTAAAGCAGGGGTAACAGTAGTTCCTTCCTCATAGTGTTGATGTGAGGACTGAAAGACACAGCTCTTGTAGAATTTTCAGTACAGTTCTGGATCCACAGTGAGACTTCTATAAATACCAGCTGTTATTATTAGCAAACCACCAAGATGCCCACTATTGTGTCTCATGATGGCAGGCTCAGTGGGAAGCCAACATGTTTTCTCCAAAAAAGTAGAGCATGACTCTGGGTTTGTGGTGCTTGTTAGATGGAAGAGTTGAGCTTTTGCTGGCTCTCTGTACTTCTCGTGTGGAAGGTGCTTTGCATGTTTAGGCCCCATTGCAGTGACTATCAATGTGAGTCCAAATTCCCTCCACACTTTCTATCTGTCACTCCTTTTGGACATACCATATACTGTCTCCCATCATTTATCACTGACTGGTCACATGGCACCTCTTAGGAGCCAGATGCTGGGCTGAACATTGAAGTGACAACCATCTGGGTTACTGCCTCTCCCCTGCAAGAACGTGAGGGCTCCATGGATGGAGGATGAAGGTACAAAACACAGCGCATGAGCAGGGAATCATGAGTGTTTTGGTGTTGTTGAAACAGAAAGCTCAGGACATAAAGTGGTGGGAGAAGAGGCTGGTGAGAGAGGCAAGGCATTAGGACGCAGAGGGCCTTATCTGCCACGCTCAGAAGCATAAGCCCTATGACATAGCAGAAGAGAAACCATCAAAGGATTAGAAATGAGGGTGTGATGTCATCATGACCATATGAAAGACAGGTTTGAGACCAAGACTGGATGGAGGGAGGTTGGTGAAGATGTTACAGAATACTCAGCAGAAGATGTTGAAGGGCTTCAAGTAGGTGAGTAGTGGGTAGAGATGGAGATAAGAGACCATTTTCAAAATATATTAATGAGTCCATTGAGTAGACAGGGGGGACTGAGAGAAATCAGGGATGACTTCCAGTTTTCTGGCTTGGAAAATGGTGTCACTAGCCAATTTAGGAAGAGTCTTAGGTTTTGGAGGGAAGATGTTTGGTTTTGGACATGCGACGTTTAATGGGTGTGTTTATGGTCCATTCTGAAGGGATGTCCGGTAGTCATTTGGATGTATAGGACTAGAGTTTAGCCAGAGGTCTGGGTTGCGGGTATAGACATTGCAGACGGCTGAAATTTCAGAGTGGATGAAATTGGCAAAGCACATATAGCAGGAAAAGAGAAGAACAATGGCAGGAACTTTGGGGAACACAAGATTCAGTGTATTTCTGAAGGAGGAGATCCTTCAAAGGAGATGAAAAAGGAACAGTCCAGTTGGCGAGGAGCACCAGGAGAGTGGTGTAGTGAACACTAAGGAGAATATAGTCAGCATAATCACATGCAGCAAGATAAGGGCCAGTCTCCTGGGATTTGGCAACTGGAAGCTCCTGGCTTTTTGTTAGAGGGTTTATAATAGGATGGTGTAAGTAGAGGCAGTGGATGAAAAGTATGGAAGAGGAGGGGCTGACTTGACTGAGGAAGAAACAGCATGTGTATGAGGGAAGAGACCCCACATTCAAGAGGGGCCCCTTCAAGTAGTTGGTAAACCTTTTGGGGGTTGGAATGCCTTGAATATGTGTGGCTTCCTTGTATTTTTTTTTTAACAATGCTTATTACAGTCCTTTATTATTGTTATTATTCTTTTAAAAGAGGGCCCATTAAATGAAATAATGGTATTGCCTCTTTAACACCTGTACCTTGGCCAGGCATGGTGGCTTACGCCTGTAATCCCAGCACTTTGGGAAGCCGAGGCGGGTGGATCACGAGGTCAGGAGTTCGAGACCAGCCTGACCAACATGGTGAAACTCTGTCTCTATTAAAAATACAAAAATTAGCTGGTGTGGTGGCACGTGCCTGTAATCCCAGCTACTCAGGAGGTTGAGGCAGGAGAATTGCTTGAATCCGGGAGGCGGAGGTTGCAGTGAGCCAAGATTGCACCACTGTACTCCAGCCTGGGCAACAGAGCAAGACTTTGTCTCAAAACAACACCAAAAAACACCTGTACCTTATGGCTGGGCACTGTGGCTTATGCCTGTAATTCCAGCACTTTGGGAGGCCAAGGCTGGAGGATCACTTGAGGTCAGGAGTTTGAGACCAGCCTGGGCTACATAGAGAGACCCTGTCTCTCTACAAAACAAAGAGACAAACAAAAAACCTGTACCTTCTCCTCTGCATAGGAGTGATGTGGTCAGTCAGTTTGCCTTGTGCATGAGTAAGTATATATGTGTCATATAATCTGGATTCTTGCAAAGGACAAATAAGAATAAAGTCATGTGATTACCAATACATTTTTAAACATCTTTGTTTTTTTTGAAATTACTTTTGTAAAGTTTTTAAATTAAAAGTCAGTTTTAAAGAAAATTAGAGACAATGTCTTGCTGTGTTTCCAGGCTGGCCTCAAACTCCTGGGCTCAAGCAATCCTCCTGCCTCAGCCTCCCAAGTAGCTGGAACTACAGGCATGTACCACTGCACCTGGCTCCAATAAATTACTTTTTGTGGTGAATTCTTCATTGTTTCATATTATACACATTTGAGTAGCTTTTATTTTGTTTAAAAATGTTCTTTAGTATGTATCATTTATATGTGTTAATATTAATTTATATTCTGATATAAGTTGACATGTCTTTTAATAGAACATATATGAATTGAATGTCTAAATTTCAGAATATAGAAAAATAAGCTAAAGTTGGGCTTAATTAAAAAACCAAAGTCGATGCTCAAACTCTTTAATTATAATTAAAGGACATTAGAAAACAATTAATTTGTATGAATCATCTCTTTTGGAAGAATTTGTTGCTTCTGCGCTGTAGCATCTGACTCTTGGCATTGGATATAGGGCCTCTGTCATCTGGGTATTTCCCTCTGAGGCTTGCTTCTGTGTGAGTTTCAGAGACTGGAATTGCTCTCGTCACGACCCTAATCATGGCATTCAGGATGCTCATGGCTCTGCCACCTGCACCAGGGCTTTTCTATATTAATAACAAGGTGTAATCCATGTTTTCTAGCAGTTTACCAGCTAAAGGACTGCGAAGGAGGGCCAACTTAAGACTAATTAGTATTGCAGATAGGTCTGGTAAGCCCTGAATGTCCAAATGCTAAATCTACTTCTTCTAGCTGTTCCTGCTTTTTAAAGAGGTGCTTAGGCCTCTATTTTGTGATAGCTTTTGATTTCTTCTATTCTTTCACCTAGATTTTATCGTGCTTTTGGGGGTAACTTGTGCAAGGTCTCCAGGCGCTTAAGAGAGCACTTCCTAATGGTTATATTTTCCCAAATTACGAGAAAACTTGGAGATGTCCAAGCGTATTTCCCTCCTAGAAACTCTCCTGGCCATACCTAGTCAGTGCTGTTTAAGAGGGATTTTCACTGCATTAGGCACCAGCTAAGAGCTACGAAATAAGTCAGTATGGCTCTGTCTTGGGCATATCGAGGAGCTAATCAAGAAGGTTGTATCTTGGGCAATGTTTCAGAGTAGCCATCATTTTCAGCTTTCTATGCACAGATTTCAAGGCGCTAACATAGACATGACAGTGTGCATAGTGTGGTGGATTGAGACTAGATGTTCAAGAAGCCTCAAGGAAACTGGAGAGGAAGGGCAGAACGTGTGATTGTTAAAAACCTCGGAGAAAAGGGCAAGGTTAGGTAAGGCATTTTGACTACTCAAAGTGGAAGTCTGAGAAGAGAGAAAGCTAGTAAGTGGTTACTGATATATGTTTGGAAATTCTAGGGGAGAACTCTGGGTTTTTCCTAAAAACTGGAATAAAACAAGGGATTTTCATTTCAAGCCTTAGTCGCTTTGGGGTTCATTGTGAAATATGATGCAAAAACAGTGTTATTTGTTGTGAAGCTGCCTAAGAAAAGGTGTCACCTTGCACCACCCCAGAAGCCTTACAAAGGTGTAGGGTTTTTCCCTGCCGCTTTATCCTTTTTATTATGAATGAGTTCTTTCTTACCTCCCCAACTTCATTTTCTTCTTCAGAGTCTGTGCAGCACCTGCCTACACAAAAAGAAATCAACCATCTTTTAAAGATGTTGCCCCCTCACAATAGAATTTAAAAACTTTTGCTCCTTAAATGTTTCATCTTATTCAGATCTAAGTGGTGGGGAACAATAATGGACTTCAGACGTGAGTCTTCTGATGGGGTAGGGTGTACTTTTTTTCTGTGGCTCCAAATGACATCCCTCTGGATGGATCAGACTTAGGAACCAGAAAACAGAAGACCTAATGAAAGTTACATTTGAGAGAGAGAAAGAGAAAATAGGAAAGTATATTCAAGAAGTTCCCCCACCTTGACATCTTAGAAAGTCAATTTCTCACCTACTTGTAAAAGTACATCTTTAAAAAAAAAGTACTCACAATTATACTGTTCAGTAGTGACATGTACTATGAAGTTGGGGTTTAACTTTTTAGACCTTTTTAAATTATGTGAATATAAACATAAATGTACCTTTTTCCTTTGCCCAAAATTGCCAATCCCTTATAAATAATTTTATGGTTTATTCTGTGTGTATTTTTGTAAGCCATCTTAACAAACCTTGTTTGGGACAGGATAGGACTAAATAAACATGGAGTCACATTGTAGTAGAAAAGTAGCTGTGGTCTGAAATGTGCCAGTCCTTTGTTGATTGTAGCTGTCTCTTTAAAAAGCTGCAGAGCAAAAAAAAAAAAAAAAAGCCGCAGAGCTTTACCTAGAAGAAGTTTGAAATGCTCAGAATTTCTATTTTTGTCTGATTTTGAGTATCATGGCCATATTGGTTTAGTAGAGAATAGGAGAGATTGGAGTAGAGAGTAGGGAATAGGATGAGATAGTAAGAACAGTATTTCAGGAAAGCTCAGACCTTACCAGCAGGTTAAAAACTCTTAAGTATTTGAAGTCCTTAAAGATATTTACTTCAAGTTAGCCATTGGTGTGATTTATTTTAAGAAATGATGGCACTTTTAGATTTTCAAAATGGTTTTATAAAATGGACTCGTTTGGGAGGCTAAGGCAGGCAGATCACTTGAGGTCAGGAGTTGGGTACCAGCCTGGCCAACATGGTGAAACCCGATCTCTGTTAAAGATATAAAAAGTTAGCTGGGCATGGTGGTTCAGGTCTGTAATCCCAGCTACTTGGGAGGCTGAGGTAGGAGAATTGCTTGAACCGGGAGGCGGAGGTTGCAATGAGCCGAGATTGCGCCGTTGCACTCCAGCCTGGGGGACAAGAGCAAACTTCTGTTTAAAAAAAAAAAAAAAAAGACTCGTTTGATTATTCCTGTCAGAAGAATCAATTTCTCACCTACTTTAAAAAATAAGTATTAAAAAAAAAATCACTCACAATTGCACTGTATTAGCCTGTTCTCATGCTGCTAATAAAGACATACCCAAGACTGAGTAATTTATAAAGGAAAGAGATTTGATCGACTCACAGTTCCGAATGGCTGGGGAGGCCTCAGGAAACTTACAATCGTGGCGGAAGGAGAAGCAAACACAGCCTTCTTCACATGGCAGCAGCAAGGAGAAGTGCAGAGTGAAGTTGGGGAAAAGCCCCTTATAAAACCATCAGATCTCGTGAGAACTCACTATCACAAGAACAGCATGGAGGTAACTGCCCTATAATTCAGTTACCTCCCACTGGGTCCCTCCCATGACATGTGGGGATCATGGGAACTACAGTTCAAGATGAAATTTAGGTTGGGACACAGCCAAACCATATCATGCACTATTGAGCAGTGGCATGTGCTATGAAATTGGGGTTTAATATTTTCTTTAGATAAATAGTTCCCCTCAGTACCTTTTAAGTATAAATACCTCTAGTATATTTAAATTTTGTTTTGGTCTTTAAAATTTGACTTAGATATCACTTTGACGGATTAAAGCCAGTTAACAAAGTATGTCTGTAAAACTCTAGTTTTTGCTTTGCCATATTGAGTATCAGCATAGGCTAAATCAGTGGCTAATATATAACAATGAAGGCTTTATCTCTACTTTGAGTCTATACAGCCTAACACCTCTTTTCCCCTTTCAAAGTGGTGGTTCAGTCATGATTGCCAGCCAAAGAACATTTCTGATTGATTGTAGAAATTGACTGTAGAAGAACCTTGGAACTTGTTTACTATTAGAATCAAGGGAAGGATGTGCTATGTTGTAAAGTTGCTGGGATAGTCTTCTAAGGCTTCCAAGAGTGCATTATTTATTGGAAAATAAGGAGTATTTAACATTTTAAATTTCACCTTGGCCATGGTAAGTGCCAGTGGAATATTAATATTTGTACCTATTTGGCACAATTAGGAATAGCTAAATGTTTCTGCTTCGGATACCACTGTGCAAGATAAAAACAACCCCAAAGCTTTAAGAAGCCAAGAAATTGGGCCTGAGTTCATCATAGTTTTATGTGTCCAAATGAAAATGACTTTGCCTTTTGCTATTTCTCTTTGCAGCATATCCACCAGCAGAATTTTCAGTGAAAATTCAGTGCAGGCTATATTAGAAGCTTAAAGTTAAGTCTGTCCCTCAGTGTGGATTCGGTGTTTAGCCCAAAAGATTTTTGTTGATAGTAGAAGTACATTTTCCGCAAAATCACTGTGTGTTTTTAATTATGGTTAAAGATTGACACAATGTAACCCATTCCCAAGGATGCTATTGAGTTGTGAACTGAACGTTACTGCCGTGCTTTAGCTCTGGGAACAAGCAGTGAAGGACACCTTTTACATATCTGTTTGTAATTTCAAAATGAAAAGAGAGTAAAAAGACCAGTTAATAACATAATCCATATGTTTCTCTATGAGGAAAAAAAAAAAAAGGTTAAGGAGAAACTATTCGATCTTAGCTGTGACCAGTCTTTATATGGGAAAAGATTAATTCTGATGGACTAACTATATCTAAAATTAGAACTGTGGGAAAAGGATTATATGCAACAAAATGCAAAAGATTAATGTGGAGGCATGATGCCTAAGGATTGGGTACCCTTAAAATATTAATCTACATCAGGCACATTTGCAGTTTCATGTACCAATAAGGAAATAGAGAAACAGAAATGATATCATATCAAGAATGATATGAAGCCTTTTAACCAAAGGTTTCGTTCATTTGTCTTTGGTTAATAACTACTTTTATAAGACATCATCAAGCTTGTATGTGCAGCTTTTTGTATATGGTATCAGTAGTAACCTGTAATTTAATACTGCTCATTACTCATTAGGGGAGGCACTCAGATTCACATTGTAGGTGTCACACTTTGGTTAGCTTTTAACCTCAGGAGACAAACTTGATTGTGATTGGAACTCTCTTTTCAAGCCCACAATAATTACTAATTTTCCTCTCTAGAATAGCTAATAGTAGTTGACTAAATAGAGAGATTGAGAGATGTTTGACCACATAGGAGATCCTGTCTTCAAATGCATAAATATTTCGGATCTTGTTTGCACCTGTGGTCCCAGCTACCAGGGAGGCTGAGGTGGGAGGATCCCTTGAGCCCAGCAGTTGGAGGCTTCAGTGAGCTATGATTGTGCCACTGTGCTGTATAGCCTGGGTGAAAGAGCAAGACCTCATCTAAAATAAAAAAGGAAGGAAAGAAGGAAGGGAGGGAGGGAGGGAGGGAGGGAGGGAGGAAGAGGGAAAAAATTGTGTATCCCACAGTGTCTCAGGAAGGAAGGAAGGAAGAAAAAAAAAATTGTGTATTCCAAAATGTCTCTCCAGAGGATACTATAAAAGAAGTCTGTAATGACTATTTAGGTACACTAAACCAGCAGTGCATATCTGCAAATCGGTCATGAGATGTGAGAAAGAAAGGTAAGAAAAGTATATCTAGGAAGGTACTAGGTTAGTTAAATTAAGTTGATTTCTGTCTAATATAAGACTTGAATGGCTGAATCTAGGTTCCTTTCATGCCTCCTAAAGTGAGTGGGCAAATGGTTACAATGCCATTTCAAGCACACCTATTAAAAATTGTGGACTATAGTAACATCTTTTAAAGTGGTCTCTAGGAAGGGTTATGTAGTGGAAACTGAATAGGTTTTTCTATTGTGTGAGATTGGAGGTGAGAATAAGATCTTGAGGTTGACCTTATCGGGGTGAATTCTGAAAACACCTGTATACCACACCTGACTTTTGCCTTGAATTCTCTGGGGAATGCCACCATACCCCTTGCCTGTTAATATATGTATTGAAGCTAGCTTTGACTGAAGCTGCTGCTTACTACCGTTCCCCTGGCTAACAAGCCTACATTAATTTCCCAAATCCTTTGTCAAAAAAATAATTAGGTTGGTTTGAATGATTACACTTAGAATGTAGGATGCTGCATCCATCCTGTGTGTGCCATCAGACGCCTTGTGTGGGGGAGGTGAACAGAATCCCATCAACTTGGGTTACTTGATCAGAAGTGGCTCTTACGCATGTTATTTTTGCAGTTGGAGAGAATGTTAGGCTCTCTTTCCCTGCTACAGCATGATCGTTTCCAATGGGCCATAATACTTTATGAATATTGACCAGAGGCATGAATCGAGGCTTTCCAAAATATGTATTTTTTAATTTGAGATAGGATCTCACCATGTTGCCCAGGCTGGTCTTGAACTCCTAGGCTCAAGCAGTCCTCCTGCCGTCACCTCTCAAAGTGCCAGGATTACAGGTGTGAGCCACCACATCTGGCCCCAAAATATTTTCAATGTTATATACTCTTGATATCTGTATTTTCACCCTGGAATGGAGGTTCCACAAAGGTAGTCAAGGTTATGGTTCTGCTACCTGATCCTCATTTTCATTGTTTATTGTTATTATTAGCTAATACTTATATGCTACTTCCTATGTACTACACTGTACTAAGCATTTCATGCTTGTTAGATCCCTTAATCTTCAACCTAATGAGATAGGTGTATGTATATACAGATGAAGAAATTGAGGTGCAGAGAGGCTAAGTGACTGGATGGAAGTCATACAGCTAGTACACGGTAGGGCTGTGGTTTGGACCCAGGCATTCTGGTTCCAGAAGATTGCACTCAGGACTGTTACTTTTTAAAAGATTGAACATGGTAGGGAAAAAAGAAAACAAACCCACAAATATTTTGACCTGTGGGTTGGTTGTAGCTGATATCAGAGAGAACATTTTTTGTGGTGGTTGTCTAGCTGTAGGCTCTGAAGAAATGCCGGCTGTGGGTGTCACGATTCTCATTTTAGATTTAAAAAAACAAATTTAGTGTGTTCTTTTAAGGTTTTATTTCTTTTGTGTATTTGCATATATTACCATGCGTGGTTATCTGTGAAAATCCTTAAAAACATGTATACACAAATTACCCTTAGAATTACTAGATAAATCTTTCCTTCTTAATCTGAACTATTGACTTCTGATATTGTCTGATGTGCTTAGAGAAACTGTTGAGCTCCTTTGATAATCTCATGTTTTTGTAATTTTATTAAGGATATACCTATAATTTAGAAACATTTTATTTGTATTTTTATGAGACTTGGAAGGTGGCATCAGATTAGATCAATTTTTCTATTTTCTATTAATAATTTTGAGATTTTATATATATACACACACATATATATGTGTATATATATATACCTGTATACACATACATACATATATATTTATATATTTTTTTAGACAGGGTCTCGCTCTGTCACCCAGGCTAGAATGCAGTGGTGCAATCATGGCTCACTGCAGTATTTTGCAGTATAAAAAACTGATTTGGAATCCCTTGCTTTGTCTCTGATGAAGCATTTGTATATTTTCTTAAGGAAATAAATATTCTGTAAATCATACTTTAAAGTTTTATAGTTAGAGTATGCTTAAAAACATAAAACCACATTAAAGTTTAACTTATTTTTGGAAGTTAGATTTTAATGTGGTCAGCAGCACCAAGTAAACATGTAAATTTAGAAACAGCTTTTAAAAGTCTTACTTGAAAGAGAATAGTAAGTGTGTAAGAAAATACGAGGGAGATATTTGGATCAATATAATTAGGAATCCCAAATATTTGCTTTGGGTAATAGTAAATAAGATGCCAGATAATGGCCTTCCCCATAATTAGGATTTTGCTTATATTAAGACCCTAAAAATCACCCCAGATCACACTAAGGATAAAAGGAGAGACTAGAGAAATCCCCATTTTGAGAACTTTAAAATTTTTCTAAGGAAGAGGAAATAGAGCTTTTTAAATTCTGCTGTGGAAGAGGAAAGGCAGTCCAAGTCTGGAACTCAGCATGTTCTGCAAGCTAGAGATCTAACATGAGTGGAGGTCCTGGGTTAATAGTGAGAACACTCTGGGTGCTAGTATTGCAGAAGGTGATCTCCATAGCTATACTCTGTGTCTGTATATAAAGTGCCCTATGCTTTTAAAAAAATCTCATCTGTGAAGGGAGTTGGAAACCCAAGTGCTGATCTTTTGTCATCAATAACAATCCCTAGCCACATCTTTACAAGGTAAGTGTTACCGTTCAATTGGTTTGACTGTGTGTAGCTTCCTAAAAACCTGCTGCCATTTCAGTTGAGTGAAGCATGATTCACTTCCTGCCCTGTAGGGTATACACCAGCCTTAATGGTTTCGTCTGGAAGTGGCCAGAGCTTGGAGGATGGAGGGAATGGCAACTTTTGAAGCAGTGGGGTTAGAGGTTAGAGTGGCAGTCTCTAACGTGACTTTCTGAAGGAATTGAATCCAGGCAGTTGGCTCCACGTGACTTGTGTTCTCTTTTGTATTTCTTTGTCAGCCTCCCTGTCCTTTTATTGAAGTAGAATAGACACCATCTTGGTTTCTGGTGACTGGCAATAGCCCTGAACATGGCAAGAGAAATGTTCTCTGTGTAGGTGTCATTTTCAGGAGACCTCATCAGCAACAGTGGAGGTTTTGAGTAAGGAGCTTCCTGAATAGGAGCTGATTCCCTGGGGGCCCTGGATATAATAGAGTTGTTTTGAACACATGAAAAAAGGTAAAGAATTCAGAAATTTAAGAACACAGTATCACTTGATTAATTTGAGTCCAGATGTTAATAGTTTGTAGTATTGTCATAAGGCTTTTTGCCTTATATGAAGGAGTGCTTGTAAACAGACTAACAGTAAATAAAGCAGGCATGGGAAGGACATTTAACCTATTCAGCAAGATAAACTGCTTTTATTTAGAATTACCTTTTTTAAAAAAGGGAAACAATGAAATAATTGCAAATAAAATTACCAACTAAAGAATCTTAAAGGACATTTATTTGGCAAATATATGTACTCTATATATTTGTATATACTTAAAAGTAATTCCAATTTTCTATTATTCCATGTCACCTTCAACTAGTGTGAATTAGTAAATATTTTCTATATTTAAATAGACATTTTCATTTTCAGTTTCTTTGTATTTGGTGGGAAAACTTTTTATATTGAAACCTAATTGAAAAAGAGTGATTTTTACATTATAAGAAAGAATCTTAATTTCACAAAATTTTGACCTTAATATTCATCTAATGGCAAGATTTCACCCTACAAATGTTTGCAGAGACATTTCAATTGGATAAATTGAGTACACTTGCTTTTTGCTCTTTATGTACCCATTTCCAGTTCCAGATCAAGGAATGTTTTGCATGTGTCCAGAGTCACCAAAAAATGAACTTATGTACCTGCTCTTAAGTCTCTCACTTGCTTCTGAATATCTGTAGTCCTGGGGTCTGCTGAAGGCACTGATCACCTCCCAGATCAATCTTGGTGTTAGTCTCCTGCACTCATTACTTTGTGTTATTGTGGATGAAAATATTTACTCTTATGCATTAATTTGCATGACCACATAAAAATTATGAGGGATATTTGTGGCTTTGCATATTTCATTTGTTTATGAATTGCTCATTGAGAGCAGTTTCTTTCTAGCCATAGTTTTATTTTAGAAGTGAAAATTGAGAGTGAAAGCATTTGTGTTAATTGAGACTGAGCACTTGAGTTTCAGGAGGAAGAGAAAGAAGTATTTTAAGACTTAAAAATAAAATGTATTGTTATGAGCTATGAATAATTCAAAAGTAGTGCTAACTCATGTGGAAGTTTTTATGGGATGAAATCTTTGAGTAGAAAGGTAATGAACTGAAAACATTATTTTACATATCTCCATAGGACAAATGTTTAATAAAACTTCAGCAGCATAATTAGGACATCGTATTAAAATGAGACTTCATGTGTCTTGTCCTGAGGAATGTTAATGGTTCTATAGGATATGAATTCAGAGCTTTTAATAGGGCAATTTGTTTATGAGTTGAATGAAGTTATAGTGTACTTTTACTGTTGAAGATCTTAGTGCAAAAGAAGTGGGGCAACTGTAAATTTTAACACTCATTCAATATTTGATGATATTAGGGATTATTATTAAATATGTTTTGGATGTGATAATGGTATTACGGCTATATTGTTGAAAATAGGCCATAACTTTTAAAGGTACACTCCACAGTATTCACAGATATAAAGTCTGGCATGTGCTTTGTATAATATGGGAAGGCAATGTGGGTTTGGGGTATGGATGAAACAAGACAGGCCATGAGTTGAAACTGGTCACTGGCAATTTATTACATTCTGGCAACGTTTGTATGTTTGAAGTTTTGAACAATCCAAAGTTTCTTAAAAGGCACATGCATGTATACATCCGGCTTATTGAGGAGAAATACACTGATACTTAGTCAAAGATAAGGAGGGTTTCAAGAGAAAGAGTTGCCTAAAAATATCAGAGGTTTGATTGCACTGCAATTATATGCAGCTACGTAATTTAAAAACCCAATAATATTGTTGTTTTATTTTAATTAAGATAAGCTTCTACTTAAGTGAAAGGAAGAAGAACACTTTGGCTACAGTCTTTGATTCAGCAAACATTATTTTAAGCCCTCTGTGCCAGGTACTGTTGAGACTGCGGGAAATTCAAGGAACAGCACAGATGCAGGTAAAGTAGCTGGTAAGATTTCTCCACGTCAATCCACAGCGTGATGTGATAAGAGCTATAACAGACTTACACAAAAGTATGATGGGCACACAGAAGTTGGAATGATTTTATTCTACTTTCGTAGGGCAGAGGGAGCAGGGAAGGGGCATATTAAGGAAGACTGCATAGGGAGTTGGCATCTGATCTGCCTTGAGGAATTAGCAGGGTTTTTCTACCCGGAGAGGATGGGAAAGCCTTTACAGGCATAGGAAACAGCATGATCAGTAGCACAAAGGTGGGAAAATGAGTTCAGTGAATGGTGACTGGGTTCACTGAGTATGAAGCACGGAATGGGGTAAAACGGGGTGGGAGCAGATACTGAGAACATGAAAGTGACACTCAGTATGTGAGTTTCTCCCTGCCTGGAGAGCAGCATTACTTATACCTGTCAGCCTGAGTTGCTAGGTCCTGTTCCAAACTGTGCCTGTGACTTTGGATGGACTTTGATTAGAGCAGTTCTAGGTATCCTAGCTGCAGGGTCACTTCACTTGGGTAGACAAACTGGCATTTGTGCACAGGTGAAGTTAGCTAACAAACACCCAACAAGACTCTACTCCTCTGCCAAACAGGTTGCTCCCAAGCTTTTGTGGGAGTTTTGGTTGCTTTCCTGTTTTATGTTGAAAGATATTGGTGGAGTTTGAAGGCCACCGAGTAGGAGTGTAGTTGGTACTGTCTACTGGAATAGAACCGGGAAGATCTGACTCTCCCAGAACAGTGGAAGGGCTGACTGGCATCATTGAAGAAATAGTCCACTACAGTGCAGGACCTAGTGGACCATGATAAGCAGCTAGAACTATTTCTGGGCAGAGGAGGACTTTTTCCATGAGACTAATGAAACTTGACCTCAAGTTCCTTCCCTTGCACAGCCCTTTACAAGGTTCAGTGAGGGGCCCTAGAAATTTCTTATAGTCATGCTTTACTTTTTTTTAATTAGTAATTTTGTTTTATTTATTATTATTATTATTATTATTATTATTATTATTTTTTTGGGACGGAGTCTCGCTCTGTCACCCAGGCTGGAGTTCAGTGGCGTGATCTCGGCTCACTGTAAGCTCTGCCTCCTGGGTTCACACCATTCTCCTGCCTCAGCCTCCTGAGTAGCTGGGACTACAGGCGCCCGCCACCACGCCCAGCTAATTTTTTGTATTTTTTAGTAGAGACGGGGTTTCACGGTGTTAACCAGGATGGTCTTGATCTCCTGACCCCGTAATCCGCCCGCCTTGGGCCTCCCAAAGTGCTGGGATTACAGGCGTGAGCCACCGCGCCCGGCCAGTAATTTTTTTCTTAAAGGATAAAATATTATAGACTTCAGGCCCTACAAAACTCGAAACTCCCTTTGCTTCTGAGCATTGCATCGAAGGTTCTTTATGCTTTATTTTTTCTTTCTGAAAAGAACAGATAGCAATATTTTCTGTCTCATAGATGAGTCACAGATTACTATGCAATTATATATGTAAAATGGAACCAGATGCAATTTTCTGGACAAGTGGAATGTGATAAATAATTTGGTCCCGGCACAAGAAGGGAAGGAACCCACACCTCCTGGGCAAGTTCTACTGGTTCTGAAAAGAGTCTTTGCTACATTTGGCCCTGTGGGCAGACTGGCTGGTGTGCTTGCCCTTGTTGCCACCATTTTGCATTATTGCTTTGGAACTCTGATCTCTGTGTTCTCACTTTTCTCCTACCTGACCTTCAGCTGCCCATGGCTTTCATAGCCCAGCTGTGTGTGGCCAGAAGCAAAGCCAGTTTCAATGTGACTGTTAAGTGAGCACATGGAAAAAGCTGCACTCTCTGGCTACTTTCTACAGATTGACCAGTGATGTTTCCATTCTGCACTGAATTGACCAGTGATGTTTCCATTCTGCACTGAACAGATTGATGCTTATTTTTATATTGGAAACCACCAAGTCAACATGTTACCTTTAAAAATCTGGAGCATGACTTGGAGAAATGGCTACATTCTTGGGCTGGAGCAGGGAAAGTCCAACATGGGCCTGAATATCCAGTTGAGGCAGAAAGTAGGGGGAATTGTCAAAGAATCAAAAGGATACAGGGGCCAGTTTGATGGGCTCCCACTGGACAAATGGGGATAATTTAACCATCAAAATAAATATGGTAATGAATTATAACCAGTTAAATAAAATAATAATTTATAAATCCATACTGATATAGAAATTGATGAAATAAACAAATGAGGGGAGAGGTGAAAGCTCTTGTTTAGAGAGTCAACTAATAAGTATAAAAAGAGTTATGGGCTGGGTGTAGTGGCTCAGAGGCCTGTAATCCCAGCACTCTGGGAGGCCGAGGTGGGCATGTTGCTTGAGCCCAGGAGTTCAAGACCAGCCTGGGCAACATAGCAAGATCCTGTCTCTACAAAAATTAGAAAAATTAGCTAGTATGGTGGCACATGCTTGTAGTTCAAGCTACTCAGGAGGCTGAGGCAGGAGGATTGCTTGAGCCTGGGGAGGTCGAGACTGCAGTAAGCTGTGATTGCACCATTGCACTCCCCCTAGGTGACAGAATGAGACCCTGTCTCAAGAGAAAAAAAAAAAATGATGAAGTTACAAAATCATCAACATGTGCTAAGACTGGTGGGTGAACGTTTGATGAGGAACAGGATATTTACGTAGTCTCAAGGTATCTCCCTACAGATTGCTTATTAATTAATTACAAAGCAAATGTAATAACTTTATAGCAGAAAAATCTAGAAGATATAACTTAACCTAAATAATCCAAGTTAATATCACTGATACAGAGACAAACAAACATCATGTGCCTCTTGATATTATGCACTGAAAAGGACATAGCATTATTTCTGTGTTAATGTGAAAAGTTACCAGAGTCTAATCATGACGAAACATCAGATGAACCAGAACCAAGGGTCAGTCTATAAAGGAATGAGCCTCTAATATTCAAAAATGTCAAGATCAAGAAGACAAAGAACTACTGAGGAGGGCAAGGGTGAGGGTTGGGGCCACTGACATGGCAAGCTGGAAGAGGAGAACAAATACTTCCACTCTTTCCATTGATTATGGAAGCTTTGGCTTCTTTTAAGAGGAGGTTTCTGAGCCAGTTTTCAGTTTGCTGTTTGAGGTGGTATTGGAGAAATATTCCTTTTAAAATGAAGATTACAGAAGACAAGTTCCAAGTGGGGTATTCTCCCACAGTGGGGGTGAGTAACAGGAAATTCCTTTACTAATGACAACTTGAGTTTTCCAGCTCTATTCTATCAAATCATTTAAGTTTATCTAGCCCTTGTTATCTAAATGATGTTTATCAAATTCCACTATAAGGGGAAGGGGACAAAGCTAGGATGACTAAGTGAAATCCACTCACGATTATATGAAAATACTTCATTGAAGTGTTATACATTGGCAGGATTGATTGGAATGTTCTAGTCCTGGACTGGCCATGTTAACCAAAGATGACTGAACATCCATGTGTTTGCACGCATCTCTGTCTGTGATATCCTGTAGAAAATGATGCAAACTATTGAATTTTTCCATTAGTAGGCTGATCTTCGGTTGCATCTCATACTGTCTTTTTCCAGCCTCCTCTGAGGACTGCTAATGAACAAGGAGGTGGCCCAAGGTGATCAAGAAAAAGATAAAAAAGCCCATCCAGCAGCCACCAAATAATTAACGTGGCTGTGTTACAGAGGCCTTTGGCTAATCAGGCTTTCCGTGTTTGTTGTATAATGTACAATAATGTTGTTTAATTATTGTGCTATGCCATGTTTAATACATACCATAGGTAGTGTCAGTTCATGACTATAATGTGCTGACAGCTGGTTAAATGTTTTATGGCTGTGGTTTTTAGGATTTAGCCATAAATAAAACATTTCAGGCCCATTCTGACAGGTGCACAAACACTAATCTAACAATTCATTATTTATACTTTCTAAAAAATTACATCACTCTTGTCCTTTCATGGGTTGGTATTTATTCCATCATATGAAATTGCTTATTTTTTATTTTTTCTTACTAGGATATTTTATGCTAACCACAAAGCTAGGTACCACTTCATGTAACTTTATTAGTAGTTAGGGAGTGGATAATGGGCATGATTTTGTTCCTGTGGAAATGACTGACATTCAAGAAGGGTGGAGCAGTCTTACTAGGATTTGAGCTGCCTGCACGAGGAGGGTTATCTTTCTCTGTGCCCTTTTGTCCATTTTTTGCTTTTTGCAGTTCGCTTTTCAAGTCCATGTGACTTTGAATGTTGCCTTTAAATTTAATTACTCTTTCCTGTAAGTACTTTTCTCCACAAGGCTTTTTTCCACAGAAAGTGTTTGCTGGTCAAAGTTCACTTTTTAATACTGCATGAATGAGACTTTGCTCAAAGACGGGGTTGTACCCACCACCAGGAATATGCAGTACTGAATGCAAACGCCGGACAGTCAGGTATCCATCTTATTATTAGAGCGTGAAGGAAAGGTGTGAAGAATGCTGGAAAAACGACGATAGGAAAAGTGTTCATGTGGAAGGCATCTGCCGTTTCCCCCTTTCCACTCGCCTGAACTGATGCACTGTGCAGTGTCGCTGTGCCTGCTGCACGCGGTCGTAGGGGCTTCATCGCCCCTGTGCAAGCGTTTTGTTGGTAGTAATGAAATGCCTTTAGAATAGGCCAAAAACTAGGACATTTTACTGTCTGATTTCCTTACTCAAATTTTAAAAAATCTTGAGATGATCATCAGTGAACTAGAGTTGTTCATGTATCCTTCTTGCTGGCTGGTGCATTCCTTGGCTGCAAAGGGACAGTTCACTCACAGGCGGCTCCATTTATACCAGTCACAGCCTCCTCTTTCTCCCACCCACCCCCTTTTCCACTGAAGATTTCTTTTAGTTTTTGCAAAGCAGCCATGTGAGAGGAATAAAATAATTTTGAAGAGCATTATATGGTGGGAATTTTGACAATGAGTGGAAGATGGTAATTACTCTCTTCCATTAGACTCAGTGGCTTTGGACAGATAAGCTGTATTGAAACGTGTGACCAGGGCATGGGATCATGGATTGTCTTTCACTGTTGTCATGGCGACAGTGATGCAGGTGGCCTATAACTGCTGGGCTGTCAGATCTTATACATCAAACTGGTGCTAAGTGAAAATATGTTAGAGGCATTGGGGAAAAAATTGCCAGCAGTGTTTATAGGATCAGCTGGAGAAAAGCAAGCCTAGCTGAAGGAAAGCTTTCTGTTACAAGCTCTAGGAGATTCTGAAGAAGTAGGAGTTACTTTTTATTAATAAGATGAAAGTGGACTGTTAAAAGAAGAAATGGTTTCTGGGTGTTGCGTGGCTGTCTGCGTACACATTGTCAACACGATGCCTTTCTGCTTCCCCCTTGATCTAATGTGATAATGCAGTAGCTTCAGAGGAGGCAAGGAGACACCGTGCGGTCTAGAAGCTTTGCTTGGGGGCTAGGGAACTAGTTCTGCACTCTGAAAGAGGTTTCAGTCCTCCTTTTTCCAGAGAGCACCACTGAATTTTTGCTAGTGAGAAGTATAAGAAATCATTATCATAAAATTCCAATAGAGCACTGTAACTACTGCATGGAGTATAGAGTTGTACTCTGTTATGTGTACTGGACTACACCTACTGGAATGTAGGAGGATACCTTCAACTGTGGAGGGGTTCCTTTTTGTCAAGCATAGTTATCACACCTCCCCTTTCCTCTTTTTTTCTTCTCTTTTCGCTTTTCTCAGTCTCTTCTCCCTTAAACATTGATAAATGCCTTCAACTGAAACCTTCAAATGTTGAGACAATAAGTGTAACTTGTATGTGTGAGTGTATGGTGCTTTGTCTCAACAAGTTGAAGCTAGCTTTATACTTCTCATTTAGCCATGCAGTCTTGTAAATAAGAAGAAATATATGTTTCCATATCTATGCTATATTTGAGAAAAAAGAGGGACCAGGGAGTTTAAAAAGAAGTATTCCTGGGCTGGGCAGTGTGTTCCTTGGAGAGCCAGGCACAGCAGATGAGGCAGTGGTTGTTTCCTGGTAGGGCCCCTGAGTCAGGCAGTGTGGCCCCAGCTTCTGACATTTCATTTATCTTCTTTGGCATATTCTTCAGTATTCAAATTTAACTTAACAAGAGTAGGTGAAAAGATTACTCTTATATCCCATGGGATATAACTGATCAGAGTATGAGAGATTCAGTTTAATCCACCACACATGGATTGAACATATACTAAATGCTGGGAATTTTGCTTGGCCCTGGTAATCAGAAGGAAGTAGAATCTAACATTTGTTGAGCATCTAGTATGTGCTAGGTCATTAAATCTTTTAATCTCCACAATAATCTTGAAAAGTAGATATACCATTATCATTCTGCAGATAAGAACCTTGACAAAACCAAGATCCAAATGTGGTATGCCTGACTTCAGACTCTGTGTAGTTTTTCTTTGATCTTGTGGTTTCAAGGAATGTACAGACCAGCCTTGCCATCAGAGAGCTCACAGTTTTGTTGGAGACTCAGGGAAGCATTAAATGACTACAGTGCAGCTTAAGTACCATAATAGACATGCACTGAGGAGCACGAAGCAGGGGACAGCCTGCTCCCAAGAGTAGCCCATGGCAGAGCAGGTTATTAAAGGATAATTTGAAGGTAGATGAAGAGGAAAGGGCATTTCAGGCTGAAGGGCAGCATGAGTAGAGACATAGAACAATGAGGCCGTGGCCCACATGTGTGTGTTTGCACATGTGCATACATGGTGGGTTGGGAGGGATAGAGGATGGGGAAAGGTATATAAAGTGATCCTCTAGAGATGGCAGGACAAGCCCAATATGTCCTTTGTCGTATATGTGATTGGGGATTCAAAGATGATGGTTGTGGTTATTTCCTTTTAAGTCTTTACAGGCTAGAGGTTGTTAACTTGCATGGTAGTTCCCTGTAGATTTTGTTTTTTTTTTCTTCCCCCATTTCTTTTTTGTTCCTCTCAGTGCCTTTTCTCAGCATATGTATTTGCTCACCCCACCATCATTTTTTTTTTTTTTAATCACTCTGGCTGAGGGTTCTTTTCTACCTAAAGAAGCATTTTTTTGGTCGGGCACGGTGGCTCATGCCGGTAATCCCAGCATTTTGGGAGGGCGAGGCTGGCGGGTCACCTGAGGTCAGGAGTTCAAGACCAGGCAGGCGGGTCACTTGAGGTCAGGAGTTCAAGACCAGCCTGGCCAACATGGAGAAACCCGATCTCTACTAAAAATGTAAAAATTAGCCATGTGTGGTGGTGGGCGCCTGTAATCCCAGCTACTCAGGAGGGTGAGGCAGGAGAATCACTTGAACTCGAGAGGCGGAGGTTGCAGTGAGCCAAGATCGCGCCACTGCATTCCAGCCTGGGTGACAGAGCGAGAGTCTGTCTCAAAAAAAAAAAAAAAACAAAACAAAACATTTTTTCATCAGTAGTCTGTGAGACCCTAAATAAGAGGACATATCAGACAGAACAGGTGAAGAGACTGGTAACCCATCAGTGCTAGACAAATAATCTAAATCATTAAAATGAGGAAGGTTTGTACAGTCAAAGGACTCAATGATGTAAGCCCCAAGTAACTGATTGAAAACTAGACTCAGATTTAATCTCTGTGTTAACCGCTGACCAATATATTTTCATTGTGTAGTTTATATACATTAAGGAGATTGGTCCTCCATTCAGTAATGTTTATAAATTCTCTGCTTTTTTATTTTCTTGTTTCTATAAAAACACCACTCTTTGGCTGGGTGCAGTGGCTCATGCCTGTAATCCCAGCACTTTGGGAGGCTGAGGTGGGCAGATCACCTGAGGTCAGGAGTTAGAGACCAGCCTGACTAACATGGTGAAACCCTGTCTCTACTAAAAATTCAAAAATTAGCTGGGCGTGGTAGCAGGTGTCTGTAATCCCAGCTACTCAGGTGACTGAGGCTGGAGAATCGCTTGAACCCAGGAGGCAGAGGTTGCAGTGCGCCGAGATCGTGCCATTGCACTCCAGCCTGGGCGACAAGAGCGAAACTCTGTCTCAAAAAACAAACAAACAAACAAACACCACCACTCTTCTTAAACCTAACTTGTTTATTAACAGGTTTTACTCCAGAATTAATCTGAGGATTTTGCTAAGCCTTCATATTTTAGACTAGAAAAGAAAAACAGTGAATTGCTTTCAAGCTGTGATTGGTTGCCAGTGCTTTACAAATAGTCCAGGTAGTTGCAACACCAATGATTAAGAAAAAAAGGTAAACATTAAAGCCATTAAAAGTGATGAAATTGAGTATTGGTGTGCAGCAGTCTCCATGCTGCAATAAATTCATATACAATTTTAAATCCTAGTACTTTAGAGGTATTTGGAAATACTGATTTTTTTAAATAAGAAAGCAGAGTTAAGGTCACAGTTGCATAAGGAAGATTCTTCATGACTTTTATGGTCACTTCTCCGTGGGTGTGCACACACATGCCCACACACAAATGCGTACTTCTGTTGGATTGGTGCTTCTAAGACTAGGAGCATATAGCAATTTACCATGTGTATCATGTAAGGAAATTTACTTGGGAGAGTTATAAATCCATTGACCAGAATGGGGGCTTATGATAGTTGAGAGCAATTAGAAGGAAAAGAGTGTTTCTGTGACAACCAGGACTAATTAGAAGGATTAGTCAATCTACCCTTGCTTCCAAGCAGGGAATGTCTAATCAAAGAGAAAGATTTTTGGAAAAACAGGAAATGGAAAATTAATTTGAGCCTCCTCTCCCCACATCTTTTTAGATGCCTCAGGAGGGGCTCTTTTTTTTTTTCTTCAAGTCAGTTTTACCAAGAAATTTCCTGAAATAAAGACGACGAGTGATTCCTTCATTTTGGGATGACTGCCCCTAGTGTATAGCATAATGCAGAGTGATGGAATTATTAGTGAGGAGTCCTAAACGTGGGATTAGGAGCCATTGAGGTAGAAAAACCAGGCTGGCTCATTTCACATCTTTTGAATTTGGAAAGCCATAGCCACCTCACATTCAGCTATAATTATTTTAAGGATAGAAATGTTTTCTCCTAGTTATTTCATCGGGTGATTTGCACACCAGGATCCCAGGAATCCAGCATCCTTATCCTGGGCCAGGCCAGTGTCTCCATCACTTGATTGATGTGTGATGGGTGTATTGACCAGACTGGGGAAGAGGATTTTGTTTTTTTCCTCTATGTCCCCCACAGGCAACTTCCCAGAGTTACATGCTCACTTATTAATTTCTCAGTGAAACTATTTAAACAGGCAGCTGTTTGTTATACTTTATCAATACGAGGCTTTGTGAACAAGAAAAATGAGTGCGATCTAACTTGAAAATGCCCTGTAGGGAATAATCCTGTTTTGTCAGACGGAGGATGGGCTGACCCTTTGGGTTTTTTCATGTTTAATTCCCACTATTTATTCCATAAGGTACTAAGAGGGTCTGTGGGAGTCCTTGATACTTACCTGGGCTTAGTTTAGCTCTGAAAAAGTAGCACGGGAGCAGGAGACTTGATGAGAACTTAAAATGAAGTGTCTGGCTAAGACCAGGATAGTCGAGTTGCTCGCGAAACCTCTGGATTCACCGCTGGGTAAATCTGGTATCATGATTGTTTTGATCACCATTTAAAAATGTCTTTTCTCCAGTTACAAATCAGATGTTTTGTCCAAGAATGTGCACTAGCACAAAAGGACTTTATTTTGCACAACATCTTTTCTTTGATAGGACACAATTTTCTCAGGCCTGAGTTACATGATGGGGGTGGTGGCTTTGAGGAACATGGAGGGTCTTTTTGTGGCAGCTAAGTCAGGGAGTTTCAGGATAAGGATGCTGGGACATATTTCTGTTAAGCAGGGGATTCTGGTGGAAATACCAGGACTTTCTTTTACTGCTTACATAAATACTCTAGATCCTCTGTGCCCACTCAGAAAGTTGAGGGAGAAAAACTGAAAAGGCCTTGAATTAATATCTCAGATGAAGGACAGTGCCACTAACAGTCTATGAAAATACACATTAAAAATATGTAATTTTAAATCCCTTTGGTTTGGTTTAAAAAAAGAAAAGTTTTATAATGATGCCTTTATTCTTTTATTTAAGGTACTTAAAAAATGTATATATTATGGCCAGATGCAGTGGCTCATGTCTGTAATCCCAGCACTTTGGAAGGCTGAGGCGGGTGATCGCTTGAGCTCAGGACTTTGGACCAGCCTGGGCAACATGGCGAAACCTCATCTCCACAAAAAACACAAAAATTAACTGGGCATGATGTTGCGTGCCTGTAATACCAGCTTCTCGTGAGGCTGAGGTAAGAGGATCACTTGAGCCCAGGAGGTGGAGGTTGCAGTGAACTGAGATTGGGCCACTATACTCCAGCCTGAGCCACAGAGCAAGATCTTGTCTCAAAAAAAAAAATTATATATATACACACACATACATTTATATATGTATATACACATTCATGTATATATATATATTATATATATATAAAAGTTTTTTTTTTTTTTGAGACAGGGCTCACTGCAGCCTTGACCTCCTGAGCTAAGGCAATCCTCCTGCCTCAGCCTCCTGAATAGTGGGACCATAGGTATGTGCCACCATGCCTGGCTAATTTTTTAAATTTTTTGTAGACATAGGGTTTCTATTTGTTGCCCAGGCTGATCTTGAACTCCTGGGCTCAAGTGATCCTCCCGCCTTGGCCTCCCAAAGTGCTGGATTACAGGCATGAGCCACCACACTTGTTCTTATTATTTATTTTTAATAGCAGATGATCATCTCTATTAAAAACAGAAGTGAGTGATACGATGTGTACAACAGTGCACATACTGTATCTTTACTGAGAGAATAGTGGAGAAATACCTTTGTTTGAGCCATTTCCTGAACAATAGAATGGGGTGGTTTGTAAACCAAAATTTGGTCTCTGCTTTGGTGAAGCTAAGAGTGCAGTTTTGATCTTAATATGCTAGTAGCCAACACAGCTGAAGGTGATGCAGCGTTTTTACCTCATTAGCAGTGTATTAGGCTTAGCTGGTAAGGCTTCACCAGCTTGCAGTGCCCAGGAAACTGACGTAATAAGCAGCAGGTCATGGGCAACACGCATGTCATCTTGGTCCAAGATACTTCCATCCTGCTGTGTCTCATATTTGTTGTAGAATGATTCACATAGAAAAACCATTTTGATTTTTCCTGTCTTTTAAAAACAATACTTCAGTTTGTCTTAATGCTTTCTGTAAAGTTGTATCTCCAATATGCCGGTTTAATTTTGTATGAAACTGGAATTTTAGATGAAAGGCTTTCTAATGCACAAAAGAACCTCAGCCCTTTCTCAGAAGCACAACAAACACACATATAAACAACAACAATAAAAGAGTTCCAATTAGGATTTTCAGAACACAAATACCCATTTAAATGTACCTAACATTTCTCTGCTAGAAGCCACTTTAAATTATTGTTCTTTTTAAAAGGAAAATCCAATATAGTTGAAAGCTTGTGCTTTATAAATATGAGATGCTTCCCTGCATTATCTGAAAGAGGGAGAAAAATCATGTCTTGCTTTTTGGGATTTAACCTGTTTTAGCTGATCACAAAATCTTTATTAATTGCATTTATTAGCTATATAGTACTCCAAGGTCTTTGAAATTTTTTGGTTGCAAAAATGTGATGAAAAAATTAAATTGTATATTATCCTGTAATTTTGCAAAAAGCACGTGATTGAGTTGTGCCCTGCCAATGACTTCTAGTAGGAGAGCAAGCAGTGGTCCTTCCTCACCGTTGAGAGTGGGGTCGGGGAGTTTCCGGCCGTTACAACAAGGCCTGCATTATGGGGACGGTGAGGGGAGTCTGGCCATAGAATAGGTTTAGGTGTGAGCTGCACTTTCTGCCTTGTTAAGTGTCCATTTTTCTGGATTTTACATTTGTGTTCCTATAGCTTCAGCTTCCCTTCTTTCCTTTACTTCCTGCTGTGGCCTTCATTCTCTTCACTTGGTGTTGATGAGTAATCTTACACAAGGCCATTTTCTATGGACATAGACTGAGGCAGTGATGGGATGGTGAAGCACCACGGATAGTAATCAGGGGGACCACGGACAATGGCAGGGAGCCAGGGTGTGTACTCTGGCTCTGCACTGACTGGCTTGGTGATTTGTAGAGTTCTTAGGGACTGACTCATGTGCCTGCAAAATTCATAGGTTGAAACCCTAATCCTCAATGTGACTGTATTTGGAGGGCGGGCCTTGAAGGAGATAATTAAGGTTAAATGAGGTCATAAGGGTGGGGCCCTAGTCCAGTATAACTGGTGTCATTTTAAGAAGAGGAAGAGACATCAGGCATAAGCATGCACAGAGAAAAGGCCACGTGTGAGGACACAGATAGGAGGCGGCCATCTGCAAGCCAAGGATAGAGGCCTCAGGAGAGATCTTGGACTTCTAGCTTCCAGAACTGTGAGAAAATAAATTTCTGTTGTTCAAGCCACCCTGTGTTATTTTCTTATGGCAGCAATAGCAATTGCTAAATACAGATATAGAAGAATAACAAAGTCTCTCTAGGCTTCCATTTCCCATCTTGAAGATGGGGCTGGAAATCGTTTCTACAATATAGAGTTGTATGAGAATAAACGACATAATGTAATCAATATAGTGCCTCAATTCATGCCTTCTCATAGATGGAGAATTTATGCCCACAAGCACAGGCTAGTGTCCATTTTCTAATAACTCAGCTTTTTGCTGAGTACTTAGCATTAAAACAAAACAACACAAATCATTTATACATGTTAAGTTTCAAGTTTCCCACTTCGTTTTGCCTGGCTGATGGCTCATAGAAGACACAAACTTATGGCACAGATGACTTCTTCTGGTTCCAACTTATGTTATCTCTTTTTCAAAAGTTAGTTACATTCTCCATATATTTTAGTGTTGTTTTATTGGCTAGAAAGACAAAACAAGGGGAATCTGGCAAATGTAAAAAAAAATGCTCAGCTGACCCAGCACATGGAATTGCATTTACTAATTTAGGCTATTTTATATAGTGGAACAACATATTTGCAAAATAATAATAGTACCTTGAGTTTACCTAGCATTTTTTTGGCCAAGAAACTGAAGGTGTTTTCAATCCATAACCTGATTTCATTTCTAATTTACACTGATCTAAGAGGTATCATGTATGCTTCTCTTCATGTGATAGCTAGGCAAATGAAGACACAAACATTTCTTCCTCATATACACAAGAGATGTGGATGGTAAAAGACTGAAATGGAGGGTCTCCTGGCTTCCTGAGTAGTATTCTACCAAATTGTTCCTGAAGTTATTAACCACATTTGACCCAATATCTGTTGACAGATAGAACAGCTGTGGGTAAACTGAACTTATCTTAAAGAAATGTGTATTATACATTACACAAGTGCGTTACAACTGCAACTGTCCAAGAGCCTGGTGAGTTTCTCATCCCCTCAACTAGACCATCAGTGACTTGGGAGCTCTATTCTACACAAGGCCACTTTCCTCCCTTTGGAGGAAAAGTATTCTGTTAGGTAGGGTAGGAAGCTGGGCTAAAAGGGATTAAGATTGTGTTCCAGTTACCTGTTGCTAACTAGCAAACCATACCAAAACTTGATGGCTTAAAACAACCATTATTTGATTATATCTGTCATTTTGTTCAAGCAGGGCTCAGCTGGGTGATTCTGCTATTCCATGTAGCATTGACTCTGGTCCCTCGCTGTTAGTCAGTCAATGGCTGCTCTGGTCTGGAGGATCCAATATGGCTTCACTCACCTTCCTGGCACCTTGACAAGGATGCCTGGAAGACTGAGCTCCCCACTGGGCCAGTCTGCCTCTCCATAGAGCCTTGGAGCCATTCCATGTGGTTTCTCCATTAGGGTACTCATATTTCTTACAGGGAAGCCCAAGGTTTCAAGAGGCCAAGGCCAAAGCTGTTAGTCATATTAAGCACTAGGTTTGGAAATGGCATAATATCACTCCCATATTCAAAATCACTCCCATACTTGATTGGTCCAAGCAGTTATAGGCAACTCACCTTTGAAAGTGGTGGATGCAGGGTGTGGAATAGACACATCTGTCCATGGAAGAACGATCAAAGAATTTGTGGTCATTTTTAATCTACCACATATGGTGTATACCTCTGTGGTTTGCTGAGGTTTTTGAAACCTTTTTTTTTTTTTTAAATACACCTAAGACTTCATTTTAAGTGCATCTTAGTTTTGCCAGAATTTGAAGCACTTTGGTAATGGCTTGCTCCATTTCTACATTATACAAACATACACACACATATATATGTTTTTCCACTAAGAAATGCCTCTATTCACGGGGCATTGTTTAGTTTCTTCTATCCTCATTCTGTCCTTTCAGTTCAATAAATTATCTATTTGGTTTTATTTTCTTCTTGCAAGGAATGATAAAACTTGAGGACTGTTTGTAAAAATGAATACAATTTGGTCTCTGTCATGGAGGAACTGAGTCTAGTGGGGTAGACCCTCATAGATATGGATAACTGGAGAACAAAAGTTTAAATAATAAACTTGAGAAAGGCATAGACACATGAGTGGAGGCTTGAGTCAGCAGAGGAAATCCGGGAACGTTGCAGAGAGGAAGTGGCACTGGGGCTAAGCCTTGAAGGAGACAGTGATCTCTACAGATGGGAGGGAGTGGAGTGGGGCTGGCATCCCGGAGGAGTGGCAGTGAGAGTCCATGCACCAGAGCAGATGGCATGCTCCACTCACAATGACTGGGTGCCTGGAACGTGGGGGCTGCGGTCGTTCAAGGGGCAGGGGTGGGGTGGTCGTGGGGGAGGTGAGGCTGAACAGATGAGTTGGGGACACGCGGACTTTCTCTGAATGCAGATTTGTTCTGAATGTTATCGCCATAGGAGGATTTGTGGCAGTGAGTGCCATCATCAAATTTCTGATTTTTGAATGCTGTTTCTAATAGCAGGTTTGGGATGGTTTGAAGGAGTAGTAGACAAAAGGCTGAAAAACCTGTTGGAGGGCAGTAGTCCAGGAGAGCTGAAACTGAGTGATAGAATGGAAAAGAAAGATTTTGAGAGGTGTGTTGGGGAAGGGAGGTTGGAGAAATAACTTTCTGATTGTCAAACACGTGTTCAGACATTCTGCTCATCCTTTATCTAATTTAATTTTCGCCAAAATACATTTTTCATATGCAGTAACTGAGGCTTTGAGACGTTTAAAAATCTCCTAGCTAGAAGTGAATAGGATTGAGATTCAGAGCCAAGCATGTTTGGCTACAAACTGTCTATGATTTCCCATGAAACCTCATTGCCTTACCCACTGAAAATAACTCCAGGCAGGAGGATTGCTGGAACCCAGGAGTTCGAGACTGCGGTGAGCTATGATGGTGCCAGATGTATTCCAGTCTGGGTGGCAGAGTGAGACCCTGTCTCTAAAAACAAAGACAGAAAGAAAGAAAAAAAAGAAAATAGCTACAGATTTCTTACTTGTGAGACTGGGTGGATGCTTGTGCCAGTAACAAAATTAAGAACTCAGTATTTTGCTTAAGGCTTTTAAAAATGTTTTGCTCCTGAGTTGTTTGTGTGCACGTGTGTGTGTGTGTCTGATATACTTCCAATGTGAATAGAGTTTTATGAACACTTAAAGTTTTTAGCTAGTGTCTATCAATTCTATCAACAGGAATGTAACAGATCAAAAAGTACTGTAAAACAGACAATTCATGTCAATTTTACTGTCCTTATTTTTTTGTGCATAAATTATTCTTGGCCTCATAACTGATTTTATTGCACATTAGAATCTTATAAACAAAGAGCCTATTGTACCACATATGGAACAGACCGAGACATCAAGGGAGGGCTGGGAAGGAATGGGGAGGAAAAGTAAAAATGAGTCAGAGAAACAATGTAGCAGTTCATGTGGGAACTTCCTCTGAATAGAGGGCATCCCTCCCCCACCTCAAAATAAGTCACCTTTCTCATTTTAAGAGCAAAAAGGCAAGAGAGACAGCAACCTATGTCTCTTAAGTTCTATTTCTGTCTAAACCCTGGAGGCCAGGGTGTGGGTGGCTCCAGGGCTCTGCTCTTGGGTCCCCAGGTGAATAGCCTGATGCAGACCAGTAGCCACATGGCCTTTGTGCCCAGGACTCATGGGCAGCGTGAATCTCACTTGCAAATTCAATCCTTGGTGCAGATCACCATGAGATATTGAAAATAATGGTGTTTGGCATTGGTACGGCGTCCAGTTGGTTGCATTTTCACAGGCTTTCAGAGCCCTTGAGAAGTCCTGGTGATGATATGGAAAGGATAAGGAAGGGGGAATCTGGCTTCTCCTTTTGGTTGCTGAGGCTCTGTGTTTGCAACAGAGCCTGGCATATACGAGGTGCTCAATAAATATTTACTAAATGCATGATTGCTTGAATGCCATGTGCCAGCTTGTTAAGTGCTTGCCAGCTGATATTTCACTTAATCTTCATAAAAAATGATGAAACCTAGTTCCCCATTACACAGATGAAGAAAACAAGGTCTAGAGAAATAATTTGCCCAAGGACGTGCACATTGTATGTAATAGAGCTTGGATTCAAAAAACCTTTGACCGTTTGAGTGAACTGCAAATGTTCTTTATCACAATATTGTTTGGGTATAAATAAACACACTTCACACATGCAAAATAGAAGTTCTCCCAGTTTTTGAAAATGTGAGAACTCTTAAGAACTCCCTGGACCGAGCACATAATTAATAGGTGTTCAGTAAGTGTTGAATAAATGAATGATAGCTTATTCTCTCTATTCTAATACTTCGTAGTGGAGAAAAACGTGGAGGACTTGAAGGCTTTTAGCTTTAAGTAAAAATGCTATTTTCAAGACAAGTTTCTTAATACAGGCAGGTTGACAAAAATGCCAAGCCAGTCAATGATAGCTGGTTCATGCCCTCTGTCCTATGCCAGTTTGGAAATATTTGGTGGAAACACAATATTGGAAATATTGTGGTAACTTTTCCCATCTGGTTAACAGTCTTCACTTCCCTCTTGTCGCCAGGAAGGAACGTGAGCTGGGAGATGAGGTTGTGAAATTTCCAGTTTTGCAGGTATGGTCAGATAAGTGGCCAAACTTTAGCTTCTTTCCCGTCATTCTCTCCACTTAACTCTTTGGTATTATTTATAAAATTAACCTTTTTTTTTCTTTCTGGCCCCTCTTCACCCCCTGTCTTCCTTCAGTACATTCCTTCTTTAGTATCCGGTTTCGGGAAGATTTTCCCTTTAATGCTTCCCAACTTTTTTTAAAATCCCATTTCAAAGCCCTATCTTTTGTGAAAAATAACCAGGTATCTCTCATCCTTCCTTTCTTTGGATTTACTTTGGTTGTACTTGCCGACCCCCTAAGGAAATGACCATGGGACTGTAACAAAGCGAACAAAACCTCGGCTTCGTCTTCTTCTTCGTCTAAGCAGCTCCTGTACACTGAAGGAGCTGAGATGAGGTGGTGAAAGGTGGAGGGAGAGAGGAAAGGAGAGAGAGACTGAGGAGAGTGGGTTATCAAGACCAAAAGAAGATGATCATTTCCCAAGTGGAACCTGCCTTGGAATAGACTCATCTCTTATGCTCTTGTCCTAAATTGAAATCTTAGTCCGTTTGTGTTTTGCATGGATGGGGAGGTGTGGGACATGCTATATTTGGCAGTTTTCTGGCAGATAGGGTTTCCTGTTTCACTGTGTTTTAAAATAAAACTAAATATACAAATGTATTCTCCAGGGTATTGGGCTGTTTTAGGCTGTGCACTCTTGGTGGGCAAGGCCTGTGCCGTGGCTACTTAATAGTTCCATGCTGGATGAAGTTAAGCAATGGCTCATTTGTCAGGTATCTCAGCAGTAAAATTTCCAGATAAACGCAATCTACTCCAGTAAATGCTAAAACTCCTTAAAAAAAAATCACCTTGATAGAAATCATCTTAAAATATTCTCTCAACTTCCTTTTCTCTGCAGGTAGAAAACATTGCACAGAATGTAACTCTTTCTTGGTATCTCGCTCATCATTGTGAGGGTAAATATTGTACCTTTATTGTGTGATGGTGTCATTAGGGTTTGTTAATATGTGTGGAACTCGTTGTCCCTCAACATGAGCCATCCCAAGACTACTATGTACTTTGTGTTCTTCTAAAGTTTGTCAGGGTTCTCTCTTCTGCACTGCTCCCACTGTGTCAGTCCCCAGAGCCTCTTGCCACCTCACCTCTTCTCATATTTTACGTCAAATAACTTGCTGTGACTGAGGAATCAGATCGCACAGATTATCAAGGTGAACGTTAAGCAAGAACAAATAGGCCCTGAATGCAGACCAGATGACCCCTTCCACAAGTTACCTCTTTAACTTGTGTGTGGACTTTCTGATACGTATTTTGGCTTCTCAGAAGTGTGTCTGACTGAGGGTCCATGCTGTATTCTGGTTAGTTAAGGTTTCAAGATAAATGAGCTGTCATTCTGTGACTCATCGAGAACTGTTTTAAGCAGCTACACAGCCTTGGAGAATAAAGGATGTCTAATCATCTCCAGTTTCCTGTCCTGGTTGACGTCATTGTCACCGTCATCATCTTCAACTCCATCGCATTATTAAGTACCCCAAAGTGCGTAAGTTGCTAGACAAAATATGTTCCATAGACACAACCCTTGGTGTCTAGGAGTCTGCCTTCTTTAAATAGGTAGCACCAGAATGGGTCTAAGGCAGACTTAGGTATTGATTGCCCTGTGGTAGGTAATAGAGAGCATCCGCTAGTAATTTGAAAGTACAAATGCAATATCCCAATTGCTGAGAGCCTGCTGTGTGTAACAGGAGCCCACAGTGTGTAACTGGGTGCTGAGACTACACAGGGAAATATTACCCAGTCCCTGCCCTTTAGGAGCTTGATCCAATGACAGAAATGTGTATGAAGCACTTAGCCCAGTGTGGAGGTGGGGAGTCCCTGAACAAAGTCAGAGTTATTAGCTGGGTGAAGGGGAGGAGGGGCCTTTCTGTGGAGAGGGTGGAGCCTGAGCAGGAAGCAGGAAGCTTCCTGTGGGGGGGGGTAGGAACCAGTGCAGGTCCCTGCCGCAAGGATTGAGTGGGTGACAGTGGAAAGGAACATGGGTTCTCAGATGTTACTGGGGGGCTTGGAGGGTAGGGCAGAGGGACACAGGGCGATGGAGTTAGACTTCTGTGTTAGGCGGCCCCTGGAAAGAAGAGAGGGCAAGAAGGGCAGTGAGGAGGATGGATTTGGGCTTGAACTAGGGCTGTGGTCTTATCTAAATTCTGGGAGCTGGATTTGAGAAATGTGTGTGAAATAAAATTTAGAAAGCTTGCAGAGGATGTAGGAGATGGGGAGAGGGGACAGTTAAGCCTGACCCTCAGCCTGGTGCGCAGGGTGGTGTTGCCAATTGGGGGTCAAGAGGGAGAGGAAGATGAAGGATTCAGGTTTGGATATGCAGCTTTGACCTGTCTGTGGAGATGCTCCAGAAGCAGTGGGGGGTCCAGACGAGGCTCAGTGTGATCTCCAACATGGGCAGTGGTGGGCCTACTGATTTGCTCTGTGAAAGTTGGGGAGAGCAGCTGAGATTTCTGGGAATAGATTAGGCAGGAAGGAGGAGAGGTTCTTCCTATTCAGGCAAATTGAATCTGAAAAAAAGAGAGCAAAGAAAGATGTCTGGCACCCCAAGGGCAGGTACTCTGTGACGTCCTTTGAGAAGGGGGCGGGGCTCCTGCCTGAGGCAGGGTCAGGGCGGCCCCAAGGCTGTGGGTAGCTGCAGCCTGGCTGCGGAGAGGCACCTCTGCTGCAGTCAGGGGCTTGGATCCGCCCTGCTGATTGGCCTGGGTTTTGCTCTTGGCACTCAGTGGCAAGTGTCCAGACCTCCACTGAGCTGCCACGCACAGCGAGAAGGGCGGGAGAAGGGGAACTGGTCTTTCCATACAGTGTCTTCTGGCTTTGAGACAAAAGAAAAAGAACAGCTTATTGCACACTTCATGACACAGAGAGGCAGCTATTGATCAGCTGAGAAACATTACAGACAGACAGACAGGAAAGGAGGAAGGAAGCAGGAAGATGATCAAATAGTTTGTTCAGCTTGAAGCCGCATTTTTACAAACACAAAGAGCCCAGAAGAAGAGAAAGTTACTTTTGTGTGGGTCCTTAATTAGGAAGTTCACGCTGGCTACCGGCTATCTTAGGAACTACTCTCCATCGTTTGAAGCGCTCTCTCCATCAGAGATGGGTCAGGGTGATGACTTAAATGAGCGAGAAAGGAGTAAATTGGTTCCAAGTTTAAGGTTTTCTTAATTAGAAGGCCTGAGAGAAGATGAGTGAGGACAAATCCGAGTTTCCCTGCGTGTGGCTGGCCATCGCAGCATCACAGCATTGGCCGGCTGCTGCTTAGCTTTATTTTACTTGTGATTTTTCTTTGTTATGCACCGAACAGATTCCCCTCTCTGGTATTCAGTGGGGAGCATATAGCCGGAGGATAGCAATTAGCTATAGCTAGGCCAGCTCCTCTTTGCACAGCTCAAGATGACGTGTACAATTACTTTGGCACCTCACCAGCTCTTTCAGACCTTTTCTGTGCATGATGGGAAGACAGGTCCATTCTCTGAGAGTCCCTCACTCCCTCCGCCTCCCAAATTCCCCCTTACCTGGATGAAATCCTGATGTAAATGGACCTTGCCTGCAAATAGAACCGAAGGGACTTGTTATGTCATCAGGCCTGGCAGAGCTCATTGGCAGAGAAGTTAAGAGTTTTATTTTAGACCCAGAGACCGGGCTGTGCAGATCCAGCTGGAATAGGTCTCTTCTGGCTCAGCCTCAGCTGCTGGCCCTCCTGCTGTGGTTACTGGGGCTCCAGAGGATGGAATGTCAGGAGGATCATGCTGCACAGTGAGCAGGACAACCTGAGGGTCAGATCAAATGCACTCCAAAGGAAGTCTCAGGCTAGGGTAATACAGCCAAGGTGCTGCCTCTACAATCAGGGGAGGTTTCAACCTTCTGAGAGGAAAAGCCCTAATGCAGCACATGATGGTATAGATTTGATCCAGGAAGGCAGAGTAAACAAACTATTTAAAGACATGAGTCTTGGCTGGGCGCGGTGGCTCACGCTTGTAATCCCAGCACTTTGGGAGGCCGAGACGGGCAGATCACGAGATCAGGAGATTGAGACCATCCTGGCTAACATGGTGAAACGCCGTCTCTACTGAAAATACAAAAAATTAGCTGGGCGTGGTGGCGGGTGCCTGTAGTCCCAGCTACTCGGGAGGCTGAGGCAGGGGAGTGGTGTGAACCCGGGAGGCAGAGCTTGCAGTGAGCCGAGATCGCGCCACTGCACTCCAGCCTGGGTGACAGAGCGAGACTTGTCAAACAAACAAACAAACAAACATGTGTCTTAGCTTTTGTGGTTAGGATCCACTGAGCAACCAAGAAAGGATATCTGCAGAACTGAAAAATCTGGACACATGGTCTGGCAAGCTTTTTTTCTGATTTAGTTATAAAAAGTCACATCTGGTTGTGCCTTTAAGGAATTTTTTTAAAAATAAAATTTTGTTACCAAGTATAGAATGTATCACCAGTCTATAATATGACAATAGAATGCAAATATAATTTTTAGATATTTCAACTCACGACCGCCTAAGAAAATTCATATGTTCCTCACGCTTTGGGGCCAAGTTATAGATGGGTGAACAACATCGTGCCTGGAAATCTGCTCGCATAAAAGAGCAGCGAGACCTATAAGGTTTTCCTGTCTTCACATTTGTAGACTAGCCCTGGGTGGATTTCACAATAATACAGTGCAGGAATCCTTGCCACTTCCTCTGCTTGTCTCTTGTCTGCTGTCACACTAAGCAGCTAAAGTTTCTGTTGCTTTAATATCACCATCATTATTATTGACTTGGTACTTAGGGCTCAAATTTTCTTCTTTTTGGTTGCCTCAGTGTACAGCCAGGCACAGCACAAAACTGGAGTGTGGGCAGGTAGTTTTGGGTCCCTTCTGGAGCTGTTTTGGGAGCCTCTGCGATAGGAGAATACCTTCGAAGCTCCCACAGAGCAGCAGGGAATGAGGGGTGGGCTCCACCCGCCTCTGGAAGCCAGTCGGCTCTCCTCCCGGTGTTTTCTGTTCTGCTGTCGACTGGGCCTGGCCCCTGATGGCACACATTGAAACGCAAATGACAGCAGTAATTGGCTGAGAGATAAACCACGATGAGTGAGTGAGCAGTGCGGCGGGGAGTTAAGTGGCTAAGTGACAATTACTGCTCTGCAGCCTCCGGGATCAGGAGCGGCCGCGCCGTTTGTTCTCGGTTTTAAAGGAGCAATAGCACATTAATTGAAGGAGGGCTTCTCGGTTAACATGCCTCACCCGACTTCTCATCTGATGCTGCTTTGAGGAGTAGGAGTAGGTGGCCTGGAGAAGGATTGCCTCGTTGATGATCTTCCCCCAACCCCACTCCCCCTTTTTGGATTAGAATTTTGGAAACCCATGTCCTTGATTCTGGTAGAATGATAGTTGGTTTACCTTGAAGATTTTGTAAAAGTTTCCTTGCAGGAGGAAGGCACCTGTTGACGCTCATTCGCAAGGTTTCAGTGTCTGCATCGGGGAAAAGCAAGGATTTAAATTAAGTCTGAGTTCCCATCTTTCCCTCCAGACAGTTCATTAACCCTCTGAGATATATATATATATATCTTATATATATATATCAAGTTTTTATCTCAAAAATTATCTATAAGCTAGATAGAGCAACGGACAACAGAGATGATACCCCACTGCTTTTTGGAGTGTATAGTCTCGTTTGAAGATAGGAAATAAATAGAACTATGGCCTACTGTTTTACCTGCCCAGAGTGGGGATCCTTAGTAAGGAGAATCGTGGGGTCCTTGGAGAGGAGAAGGTTGCAGTCCTTGAAGAGAGGAAGGTTGCTAGCCTGGGTCTGCCCTGCTTTCTTTGAAAGGCCCTGTTCTGGGCATAAACAGCCATTAAGATGATTAGTTTGGGCTTGATAAGTAGACTAAACAAACCCTTGAACTAGTTGGGAGCCCTTTCTCTCCTGTAATCTGCCTTTCTACTGCATTCAAACTAATTTCTCAGGGTCTGAATACCTTACAAGTACTGTCTAATGGGTGTATTGTTTTTGTTTGTGTGGTTTCCTTCAGTCTCAGCAGCTTGGTCCTTGGTCCTGTTTTTTTTTGTTTTTGTTTTGTTTTGTTTTTTTAAACTGATCATCCTCTCTAGTTGAAAGGGTTCTAACCAGCCTCTTGCCTTGTGCAAGGAATTAGTCATTTCAGGAACAGGAACTTGTCTGCTTTGGGACAGATTTCTACCCAGAGGCTTAAACCTACATAAAATAGTGAAAATGATTTAAAGAAAAGGTAGACCCTAACTGGTGGCAGGTAGGAGAAGCTCAGCCCCTCTCTTACCTTATCTTGGAAGGCTTTAGGAAAAAAATCTTGCCTGTCAGCTAAAGCCAGCTTTGCTGCGAGCAAGGAGAATGGAATAGGAAAAAGCAGTTGTACCTGATTGTGTAAAATAGTGTATGTAGGGCTTTTTGCTATGCAGACGTCATGAAATCACCAGACAGAGATGGAGATGCTGGCTTGTCCTAATTAGAGAAAGCCCTCTGTCCAATTTCTTTCTCTGTCTTTTTGTTGTTGTTGTAGTTTTGGTTTTGGTTTTGAGACAGAATCTCACTCTGTTGCCCAGGCTGGAGTGCAGTGGCGCAACCTTGGCTCACTGCAACCTCCGCCTCCTGGATTCAAGCGATTCTCCTGCCTCAGCCTTCCAAGTAGCTGAAATTACATGCGCTTGCCACCATGCCTGGCTAATTTTTGTATTTAAGTAGAGACGGGGTTTCACCATGTTTGCCAGGCTGGTCTCAAACTTGCAACCTTAAGTTATCTGCCAGTGTCAGCCTCCCAAAGTGCTGGGATTATAGGCGTGAGCCACCATGCCTGGCCTGTCCAATTTCTGAAGAAAGCCTAGATAAGAATTTGTGGAAGCATGTAGTAGTAGCCACAGACTCTCCACGAAGATGAATAAGTTATTCTTTAAATGAAGCTTTTCTAGGCAGCTTTAGCTTTGTGGTAAGAGTTAGACCGTCTAGGTTTGCATTCTGACTCTGCCACCCACTGGCAAGTTGACCTTGAGAACATTGTTTGATCTTCTCAACTGTCAAATGAGATAGCAATATAACCTAGTACAGGATTGTTCTGAGAAGTAAATGAGCTACTGTAGCACTTCAGCTGTAGGTAAGCACTTAAAACAGTGCCTGGAACCTACTAAGTGCTGATTAAATGTTAGCTGTTGCTATTATTGCTGTGTTGTTATTGTCATTCCTGTTGTGTGCCTCATATCTTTAGTATGAATCACAAAGATAACAACAACATTCTAACATTCCATGAAGACCACACAGGTCCTGGGCAGCCCTAGAATCACTCCCGCTAGAGTTCATTTCGCTGTTTCATTTTTAGATATTCCACACTGGAAAACAGAGCTACACAGAAGCATTCTGTAGAATGTCCATTGAAAGATTAACACCACCACCACCGTAAAAACACACCGCAAATTATTTGGGTGTAAACCTGGTTCATCAGTCTTAAAACGGCAAAAGTAAATCCAGAAGGTTGGTGTTAATTTCTTGGGGGATATTGTCCAGCTATTATGTCATCAAAGATGCATTGGATTTGGAGAAATAAATTTTCTAATACCTTAAATCATTTTAATTCACATACAGTAAAATGTACTCTTTTTGGTGTACATTTCTGTGAATTTTGGCAAATGCCTGGATTAACCACTGCCACATAGGGTAGGGTGCGGTGGCTTAACGTCTGGAATCCCAGCACTTTGGGAGGCGAAGGCAGCAGGATGGCTTGAGGCCAGGAGTTCAAGACCACTGCCACAATCAAGATGTGGAACAGTTCTGTTACCCCACCCTCAAAGAACATTTCCTCGTGCTACCCCTTTGTAGTCAAACAATCCCCTGTACCTCCAGTCCCCAGTAACCACTGACCTGCTCTCCATCCCTATGGTTCTGTTTTTTCCGGAATGTCATGTGAATATTATCATAGAATAGGTAGCCTTTCGAATCTGGCTTCTTCACTTAGCATTGTGCATTTGAGATTCATTCATGCTGTTATATATATCAGTAAAAAGCTTATTTTAAATACTCATAAATCATTGAATTCTGGAGCTAGATGAAATCTGAAAGATCAGAGCCAAACATTCTCATTTCCCAGGTGAAGAAACAGAGACATCCTAGGGTGAAGTGACTTGCCCAAGGTCATGAAACTAACGAAAGAAAGAGCATGAACTTGGAATTCCAACTATGAGTTCAGACAGTGTCTGTTACATCATGCTGGGATTAAGGAGAATGTGTAACTGATTGTCAAGGGGGGGTTTCCATTCTTTTTCTTATTATTATTGGTCAAAATCTGATCAAGCAAACTAAGCCTTGCCTTACTTATAATAACAATTTTGGAAGGATTATATTTTTAGGACGTGCGATTTCTTTAGAAAATATATGGATTAGTGTCTTGGTAACACATTTCTTCCTGAGGCACATCCGTATCTTTGCTGGTGTCAGTCATAGGTATGATATGATAATAGAGCTTCACCTGAAGGCCTGTCATTTATTTTGTGTTTACAATAATTTCTTTTCAAAAACAAATTCGTGGGAGTATTTTGAGTATTACTATCTTCCTTGTCATTGATGTTTTAAATACCAGCATGTTTCTAGGTGGCTTATTCTAGAGCACTCAACCAGTGGATTCAATAAAGAGCAATTGGTTCCACAGTTCATTTCTTCAATGATGATTTGTAGAAATTCCACACTGAAAGCACCGAACAGTGGGAGATACAATTAAGACACTGGTTTTACTCAGCTTACATCTGATGACTGGGTATTATGAAATAGTACACAGAAAACTCGAAATTAGTTCTTTTGAGTACTCTTAGAGTCTTGCCAAGCACTATGATAAGGCACATTCACGTTCCTCAAGAAGCTTTTAAATACCAAAGGAGGTACCAGTGAAGAGCTCCTGGCAATGCGTTTTCTTGGTGAGAACCAGTTGGGATATGGTTTGTCAGTGCATAAATCACCTCAGAATTGTGTACACTGCAGAGACAGGGTCAGAGCTGTACTATAGGTAGTTCCTCTGATAGTACCACATAGAATAGGACAAAGACTAGAAGCTGGAACATGACTTTGCTAGTCTGGGCAGAAGTGAGGAAGGCCCAAACCGTGGAGCAGTGGGAATGGAAAGGAAGAGGTGTTTTGGACATAGAGATAACTGTTGAGGTAAGAAGGAGAATCATTCAAAGGATAAGACTACACCTTGATGACTTTTTGAACAGCCCTGTCATGATGGAGAAATTGGGGTTTGTCTGAGAGAAGGGCATAGAGGAGAGAGGAGGGAAAGCGTTCTCCCTCTTAGACCAGTCAGTTTTCCTTCCTCCCTTCCTTTCTTCCTTTTCTTTCTTTCCCTCCCTCCCGTCCTCCCTCCCTTCCTTCCTCCCATCACACTTTTTTGCCCAGGCTGGAGTGCAGTGGTGAGATCGTAGCTCACCGTAACCTCGAACTCCTGGGCTCAAATGATCCTCCCTGTGTAGCTGGGACTACAGGTGTGCACCGCTATGCTCGGCTAATTTTTAAAATTTTTTTTGGAGTTGAGGTCTCATGATGTCGCCCAAGCTGGTCTCAAGCTCCTGGTCTCAAACGATCCTCCTGCCTCAGCTTGGCCAATTTTGTTTTCATGTGCTTATGTGTGAACCTGTTAACAAGTATTTACGCTTGATTGTAACTCATTTTCAGAAGGCTAAATTTAATCTCATTTTCCTGAAGTAGAGAATTCTGTTTTTCATCATAAAGAGTTGGTTGTATAGTTATGATTAAACAATTATTTTTGTCCCCTTCCTCCACCTATGGCATGATTCAGTGCTTAAAAAGAGGCAGTGTGAGTAGTGAAGGAGACCCAGGATGAAATATAGATGATAAATTATCACCCTGAGTAGTACACACCCTCATTAGGAGCTGAAAGAACATATATTAAGACAACTTTAAAGTGAAGTTATGTGCCTAAGACACTTTAAAAAAATAAATATGAGTTTTAAACCCAGCGTTGATTGAAATGTAGAACAACATCTTCACTTACACTTTGGTGATGTTTCTGTAAATGGGTACAATATATCCAGGGAAGAATTTCACAATAATTAAAAAGAGGTAAAACTTTATTGTTTGTAGCCTAGAAACCACAGGAAATTGCAAATCACTGTGAAGAATAAAGTTTCTCATGGTAGCATTATTTCCAATGAAATCGAAACAGTGCAAATTCCCAAATAACAGAATGTCAAGGCAAATATTGCCTAATAAGACATTTTATTTGTCTTTAGAATGGGATGGTATGACAGGGATGAGTCTATGAAGTCATATTCATTGAGAGGATGTATAAGATGGCATGGACCCTCTGATTACCAGTAAAAGAGAACATCTCTAGTAAAAGAGTCACACAAAAAATAGAAAATTTCAATTCTGAGTAAGGATTGGTAAGAGGGTGTTTTGTATTTTCCTTTTTGAGATGGAGTCTCACTCTGTTGCCCAGGCTGGAGTGCAATGGCATGATCTCAGCTCACTGTAACCTCCACCTCCCAGGTTCAAGAGATCCTCCTGCCTCAGTCCCCCAGTAGCTGGCGTTACAGGCACACACCACTATGCCCGGCTAATTTTTGTATTTTTAGTAGAGACGGGGTTTTGCCATGTTAGCCAGGCTGGTCTCGAACTCCTGATCTCAGGTGATCCACCCACCTCGCCCTCCCAATGTGTTGGGATTACAGGCGTGAGCCACCGTGCCTGGCCTATTTTCATTCTTTTTTCAAAGTGAGCAATAGGGACGTAGCTTAAAAGAAAGAAAATTTCTTTTTAAAATCTCTCTTTTTTTTCTCTACTCCTATGACAGTTTAGAAACAAAGAAAATTTCTAGTGTAATGGTTTAATGTTCATGGTCCCCTTCCCCTCTTTTCTCTCCTTCTCCCCACCCCACCTTTAAGTGGTTCAGGTTACATTTAGGTTTACTCTATATTATGAGAGAGAGTAGGAGGATGAATGTTAGGTAACATGGGGTACCTTAAAATGGCGCCGTACCTTAAGATGGGGCCGGTTCCCGGTTCTTTTCCCCTCCTTGACTGGGCACTGTCTGAACCCGCCAAAGGAGGGCCAGTCAGAAAGAAGCATCTCCCGCCTTCCCTTGGGCACGCCAGCAGCCCTCTCTCTTCTCTTCCTTCTTCTTGCGTGGTGCCGCTCCATACCTCCATTAAAGATCTCTTGACCGCGACCGGTGTAGTTTGGTCTCCGCCTGGCCCCTTTCAATGAATTCACCATATTCGTGAGGGTCTGAACACTGGTACTTTAGTTCTGATTCTGCCATACCTGTAAGATCTTGAACCAATCACAAAATAATTGATATTTTAAATGCCTTTTTTTTCCCTTAAAGAATGATTGAAATTTCTTCATCCTCTCTGTTCTTACATTGATACTGAGAAGATCGTTGGAATAAAGCATGTAAAACCACTTGAAGCATTTGGACGACCGGACAGTGTATTTATAACTCTATTGTGGGACAAAAGAAAACAAAAGAAATGGATACTTGGCCGGGCACGGTGGCTCACGCTTGTAATCCCAGCACTTTGGGAGGCGGAGGCGGGCGGATCACGAGGTCAGGAGATCGAGACCACTGTGAAACCCCGTCTCTACTAAAAATACAAAAAAAAAATTAGCCGGGCGTGGTGGCAGGCGCCTGTAGTCCCGGCTACTCCGAGAGGCTGAGGTAGGAGAATGGCGTGAGCCCGGGAGGCGGAGCTTGCAGTGAGCCGAGATTGCGCCACTGCACTCCAGCCTGGGCGACAGAGCCAGACTCCGACTCAAAAAAAAAAAAAAAAAAGAAATGGATACTGGAGATGACCTGTTTGAGTCCAAGCATGTGTGCTTATCAAAGTGAGATTGAAGGAAGAGAAGTTTCAGGGGACGCCGATGGGGCAGGGTCTTACCCAGACACATTTGTGAAGTAGCGCCTATGTGTGGATGGCGGAGGGTCAGATCAGCTATTCCCGCCTTAGAGCAACTTTGGACACATCACTGAAGCTTTTAATGTTTTATGTATGTGTACAGAGAAATGCTTTTAAATTGGAAAACAAACATTTGACGAGGGCCTGTAAGAGCCATTTCTTAGATTAGAAAAGACTTGTGCTGAATACAAGAAAAGAAAACATCACGGTGAAATGGAAAGTTTAGATGAGTTTTAGTTAGAGCCAAAATTTTCTTCACTAAAGTAAATTTAGACCAGTAGTAGTTAAAGGGGAAAGCATAAATTTTCCACTGGCAAAAATGATAGAGGCCAAGAAGAAATCTGTAGGACAAATGGCCACAGATATAAAATAATTAAAGAACGACAGTTTTCAGTGCAACTGGAGCTACGGTCTCTGAGAAAATGTGACTAATGAAGGCAGCAGCTACACTCAATAGGTAGGATTTTGGGTGTCTTATTCTTTATTTTGAAACTGTATTTATTATACATGAACATTGAAAGGTACCCGTGGGTTAAGCATGCTCTTGTGTGAGAGACAAGAAAAGCAATTAGAAGTATTTTCAGAATTCTTTTCATGCCCGTGTGTTTGCCTGTTTTGGCCAAGCAGCTCTGGAAACAGCTGCTCTGACCCTTCTAAGAGGTTTGCATAAGGACGCAGAGAGTGGATGTTCGTAGCGAGTGGGAGGAACCAGTGCAGGTATCTCTCGTTTGTTTTCCTTTTCCTGAGTCAAATGGGGCAAAGTAGAGAACCTTTTAGCTTCTATACATGTGCACAGTGTGATTCAGGTAACCAGGGGCGGGGAATGGAGTAATTCCCCCCTCGGGTTTTATGAGGGTGCCCTGGGGCCTGGGCTCTGTCCCCTGGGAAACGGATCCAAACTGAGGTGTCCTTTGAAGTTACTGGCTGCTCCACTTAGACCAGCTCTATGACTGCAAAGCAAGATGAGTAACTGGTCCCAAATGTTTAACTACCCATTACCTGTTTGTTAAGAGCTTGGGAAGAAATACGTAAGGAAAACACAAAAACAGATGAGACAACAGCCATTTAGACCTTATTTGTTTTTTCGTGCTGTGGCTGGTATGTAAACAAACCCTTGATTTTGTGAACTCTGTTCACATCCTGCTAACAGCTTCACTGTGGTCTGGGGGCAGATACTGCGATGCCAGAAGCATCAGGGGGATATTCAGGGGAGCATTTCCAAATTATCACCAAATGATAGCAACAGCAGCCACAACAAGGACTATAACCCAATGTAAACTGTATAGCTATCCTCCCCTACCGCCCCCCGCCCCATGTTTTTAAGGTTACATTGGACTAGGGTGATGCATTGTAGGGGAAAAAAAGGTAGTATTTTAAATATTAGACCTTTGTATTTTTCCCATCGTTTGATAAAACCTTGAACACAATGTGTTCAAGTCATTCGTTAGTCCTCAAAGGAGGTTAAAGGATTCTCTTTCTTTGGAAAATTAAGTTTTGTTTCTGGGGCCCAAAAATAGTTGCTAGAATTTTTTCCATTTTGTTTGTTTTGTTTATGAGTCTTTTCATTTTGGAGGTCAGGAAATAAATGCTGGCATTAGGTCATGCTTCATAGTAACGAGGTGAAAAGTGGAATACTAGGAATAAAGTGGTGGGAAAGGAGGTAATGGGGAAATCTGAGACATAAATACTCAGATACAGGAAGTTGAAGAATTTAGGAATAAATAAAACTTCAAATGGCTGATCTAGTAGTGAAAATGTATAAAGAAATACACAGCATTACTGTTGTCTTTGAGGAGCCTGCCTGATATTTAGGGTGGCAGTATGCCAGGTTTCATACCTTCATTCCCTGTGTATACATGCACATTAGATTGTGCACGTGGCAACAAACCATCAAAAATAGTTGAGAAGAGTTTTGTAAACAAACAAAACATTTAAGTGATTGTAACAAGACAAGTAGGCCTGGCTGTAAAGTTGTGTCTGCCACTAAAGGGTAAATCCCTGAGTAGTCATCGGCCCTTTGCTTGTCTAGTAATTTAGATTTTCAGAAAGCGTTTGATAAAGTTTCTCTCAAGTGCATATTATTAGATAATAGTAATCATTCATTCATGCATTCATCCAATAAATACTTACTGACTGCTGAGTGATGGTGACATATTATAGATTTCAGATTTCTAGAAATAACCAGAACTGGGGAGATGGGGTTGGCCATTCTCTGCTGGCAGGAGGGTGAGTTCCATTATCAGTAGGTTTCTCTGTGTGTGTGTGTGTGTGTGTGTGTGTGTGTGTTTCTAGGGTGTTTCTTTTGCCATTGGGCTTTTCTGTAGCCTACAGGAGTCAGTGTGTTGGGGCGAACTTAAGGCCTGGAGGAGGAGTGGAGTGGGCCAAATGCTTGTAAACTGCCTGGGAGAGAGGTAGAGAATGGCAAGCGGATCTAAAACAAAATAAAAAACCCAGACCCTGATGTTGGCAAAACATCAGTTGGCCTAGTTAAAACAGGGGAAACTTAGGGGAACCTTGTGGTTAGACTGAGAGGTAAAACTAAAGAATAACTGGAGTTGCCAGTAAAGTGGATGGTAGCATGATGTCATAACTTTGACAGGCAGACCTGCATGTTAGGAAAAGCACACGGTTCAGGAAAGGCTCAAGCGTCAGGTCTGAGAAGCCCAAATGGCATTTATGTGCAAACAAGGAACATATCCATCTGTATTCCTTCCTGTTTTTCTGACTACTTAAGATTCCACATTAGATGCTCCTGACCTCCCTAAATCTGGCCCAGGGCAAGAAGGGTGACTGTGCATTGGAATGGCATGCATGGGAGTGCTCATTTATTCAGAAATCATTTGCAGAGCAGCAACCATGCATTAGTTATATGTGTAAAAGTAGTGGGCATTTTCTTCCACCACCTAAGAGGAGTGGACAATGTGGGGAAAGATAGGGGAAATGTTTTACAGATGCCACAAAGATGAAGCTTCTTTCAGAAGGTGAGCTGTAACGTAGTGGAAAGAGACAGACAAGACCTGAGCTTTATTTGCAGTTCTTTACTTACTAGCTAGGTTCTGAGTCTTAGATTCTTTTCCATAAAATGAACATAGTAATTTCTATCCTTTTCCCTCCTAGATTTGTTGTAAACATGAAACTATTCATAGAAAGAATACAGAGTAAACTGTTAAGCACTATATACATGTTTGTATAATCAGACGATTGTTTTCAAAAGTAATAATAGCACACCCTGAGCGGTTAGAGTTGCTGATGAACCTTGCCTGTTTTCAGGGATTGCCTCCTTGGTGGAGCCTCATGAGTCCAGTTCACTTGTAAATAGAACCTTCCCTGGTTCTCTTTGACTTTAGGGCTGTTGGTACGAGCTCAGCCCCGGTGGGACCCAGGAGTTTCACACTGGTCTCCAACTTCAGGATTTCTGACAAGCTCCTAATACAGTTTCTTAAAAAAAAAAAAAAAAAAAAAAAATTCCTAGAGTGGTTGAGTTGCCATCTGGGGAAAGCCTGGTGGGGGTGCGTTGGTGCCTTGGGATGAGCAGGACTTTGTGCCCGCCCCATTTGAACTTTTACTTCCTGACAGCAATAGAGATGGACTTGCCTGTGAGGTCGGGAGCTGTATGCTGGGGACTGCGAAGGCCATGCCTTGGTATGGGCTCGTGGCCATAGTAACGACACTGCTGTGGGCAGAGCTCCACGTTAGGCCCAACAGGCAACCAGGCAGGGAGGAAGGACGCTGGGAGGCAAACATGGGCAAACAGCATCTTCAGATACGGAGGTGGTCCCAGCCAGTACTGCAGGCCCACCTTCCTCTCAGAGGCAGTCGCTGCTTTGGCCAGTGTGTCTGTATGACTTGTTTTAAATTAGACGAGGCCTGAAAAATGAAAGGAAAACAAGAGAAGAATTTCACTATGAGAACATATGGAGATGACCAGATTCGTCCCACTTGAGCCCCTGGGCAGAATAAACTTGCACTGCTAGTGGTGAACAGCAGTGTGCAATAAAACATTCTTCCCTCGAACCCTTTAACTGTGAAAGAGGCACAAGGGGAGAACGCAGCAGGAATTCTTTCTTTTCAGCTGCTTCCTACTCTGTTGCTTACATTCACTCCGCAGATCTTATTGGTCTGCTACTGTGTGTGAGAGGGAGAAAAGACTGAGTGTGTGTTTTATGGAGGAGACTGATTAGCTTTGGCCCTGTTTTTGTGTCATTGGTGGTGCTATGGATCCTATTTTATGTTTACTGCCCCTTGACATTTCTTAAAAGGAGTCTTCAAAGCAGAAGGTCCTATTCTGAAGATAGGTTTCTGGGCAGTAAAGTTGACAGGGTTTAACATCAGGAAAGTAAACCTAATAGAAAAAGAAAGAAGCATAAACAACTCCAGCTACATTCCACAGTGGCCTTTGATGAGAAGAGGCCTTGTTTATGGAGATCTACGGGCAGCCTAGACGGTTCACATCCTCTGGTGGTGTGCAGTGTGAGGTCTGTTTCCTACCCTCCCCATTAGATGACCCCAGCATTTGTAGCAGTGGCTACATATTAAAGCCATTAGATAAAATCATGCCAATAAGACTTCAATGTTTATTCACAGAATTTCTCAAATTGGGTCACTGTTGACTTATTCCTCCCTCATCTATTTCTCCCTTACCTCAGCCAATCCCAGTGCTCTCTCTTCTTCAGCCAACCAATGCCTGCATATTTAGTGAATTTTGCATTTATGTTATTGAACTTGAAACCAACTTGCTTAATATAACCAAGGCAGTACCTAAAAAGCTTTATTTCAGTAAACGCGATATTGGTAAATAAGGAGACTGTTGTCTTACGGTCCTTGGATATACTATTTTTCTCCTCAGTGATAAGACAGTGAGTTAATGAGGATTTTGCTTGTGGGACTTCGGGTGTAGGTTGTAGATGTGTGTTTACATTTTGTGTTCATGTACAAATGTGTATGTATATTTGTTTTTTTTAAATGTGCTTAATCTCCTGACAAAGACATGTTATTTTCTTTTTTATACTCATACCTCTTATAAACAGAATTCCAGGGGGAAAAATCTAGGCAGAGGAAACCTAAAATATTTTTAGCAGATAAAAAGTGATGTTGCTATAACCACAGATATTCAAACAGAAAGTAAAGTAGACATGAGAGAATGCAATGTGGTCTATGCATTGTAACATTTCCCTTTATAGTAAGGCATGGGGGTTAGGGGGAAGAACCCACCTCACAGCTCATATATTTTGTGTTCAATGATGTGTAAACATTTGGCTATATTTAATAATTGAAACTATGAATTCCATTTTTCTATATAGAAGCCTGCTCAAATCAGAATTTCTTTTTATATACAAACAAGCAAAAAGATTGAGTGGGATTTTACCTTATGTGGAATAGCACAGCAGTATAAAGCCAGGTGTTGGTTTTAGTGGAATCAGTGTTTCAAGCGAAAATAGCCATCATTGCTGCCTTTCTTCATCAGTTTCTATACTAACCAGGCAGGCCTCTGCATTGGGAAAACATAAGTGGGAGTGGAAACCAAACAATGGGAAGTTTTCATATATTTTCTTACCTCCATGTTGAGTGCTTACCAACTGCAATTTTAGAGGGTAGGTTTTTTAGAGGTGCTCTGCAAACTGCCTATGGTGAAAGACCGGTTTCTTCTCCTTCTATTTCCAATCCATTTCTCACTGTTACATTTAGAAAATACAATAAAAATGTACTACTAGAAAAATGATCATGTGTTCGAATGTTCCTTTAATTACAAATTGCTGTAGGCCTCTCATCATGCACTTTTAAATTTCTGTGCTTATCCTGTGGGCGTGGAACATTACCGTTTAAGGATGAGAACCAAGTCCAGACACCATGCTTTGAGTAACACCGTCTTTGGGCACATTCAGACCCATGAGTAGAGCTCCTGTCTGTGACGGTTGGATGAGTGAAAAAGCCTAAAGAAGAGACATTTCAGCTGTTTGCCTTTTCTGCAGGCGTTTCTGTGCTAGCTCCTTCAAGCTCCCTCTTTAGTCTTTGCCTCCCATTCTTTCTATTGTATACCTTTGGGTTAATTACACATCTTAACTTCCCGTTTCCTGCAGATTAATCTTCACTTCAAAAATGTAAGTGATTACATGCACTTCTTTTTCCCAAAATTAACTACCATACACTCTGGTATTCATTGTTCAAGGGAGTATCATATTTTTTATTAATACATTTGAAATAAATCCAAACACCTGTCTTGCATTTTGTAAACATTTTCTCAACTCCATGTTGAGTGCTTACCAGCTGCAATTTTAGAGGGTAAGTTTGTATCTTAGAGTGAATTACACCTTCTATGAGTAAATACATTTTACAGGTCAGTCTGAGACATTTACATAACAATTAAGAAAATATATTGCCGACTTCCTCTCTTTGGCTTTGAATGCCTACAAATGGCACTAAATAAGAAGAAGGTCATGGTATTAGTAATGCAGAATTCAGTCTTTGGTCTGGGGTCATTTGGGAAATATTAACTACTTTCTTATATATGGCTAGGCCTTGACTAAATGCTTTTTAGTATTCTTAGGATTTTTTGGGGGATGGGAGTTGTTTACTCTTTAGTTTCCCAATGCAAGAAGGAAAAATATAAATATGTAGAACTATGGCCAGGTACAGTGGCTCACGCCTGTAATCCCAGCACTTTGGGAGGCTGAGGCGGGCAGATCACTTGAGGTCAGGAGTTTGAGACCATCCTGGCCAACACGGTGAAACTCCATCTCTACTAAAAATACAAAAATTACCAGAGTGTAGTGGCGGGTGCCTGTAATCCCAGCTACTCTCGAGGCTTGAGGCAGGAGAATCTCTTGAACCTGGGAGACGGAGGTTGCAGTGAGCCGAGATTGCGCCCCTGCACTCCAAGCCTGGGTAACTGAGCAAGACTCCATCTAAAAAAATTTTTTTTAATTAATTAATTAATTAATTAATAGAACTATAATTTGCTTCATATGTTTCCTCCTTTCAGAAGGATGTTCATTCACAAATCAGATTTTCCCTAATTTCTTCCTTTTTTAAAAAGGCGGTTGACTATCGTGGCTGAAGAGGTTACCTTCCTTTCTGGAAACTCAGAGGTCTCCTTACCAGTGGTGGGCACTGTATAAAAGAAGGCACTGAGCTCTTGATTCCTGGTTTTTGCTTCCTTGTTATCAACTCCAACATGGGATTCAGAAGGTGGACTTCCCATATCTGGATCAGCAGAGACCTGCGAGATTTTTTGTATACCATTGTAGACATAATTATAATTTAACACCCACCCCGACTTTCTCTCTCTGTCTCCTGCCTCTTTTTCCTCCTGTGACAATGGTCTCTAGGGCCTGGTGGTTGGAAATCACCCCTCTGTTTCCTTTCCTTTCCAGCCCTCATGGTGGATCCTGGGAGTTTGTGCTGAGTTGGGAGGGTGGGTCCCTCTTCTTGGAGCCTAGCACAGAGAAGTTCCTTTCATCCTGGCAGTAGAAGCTGGAGACAAAGCTTAATTTCCTTGACTCTCTAGCTTTCTTTTCATTTTTATGCCTTCCTTGTCAATTCTTGCTCTAGTCCCTCTTTTCCAGGAATCTTTAGCTTTCCATCATTTTACTGTTGTTCTGAAGGCACAGATTGCTCATCAAGCCTTCAGGAAGTTACTGGGTCTTCTGCCCAGGCTCCCTCCTCCATTCCCACCCTCTCCCATCCTATGGCGAGTGAGATCCCTGAAAGCAGAGAAGCTTGGAGTGGCCTTCTCTGATTACCACAACATCTCTGGTGTCACATTAACAGCCCTGAGCTCTTGTAGCTTTCCTCAAAGCTCTGCGTGGGAGGCATAAAATGTAATACAAATAGTAATGATTAAAAGAGTCCTATTTTTCTCTAGTATTCTCCCATTTCTAAAGTAAAGCAAGGGTCGTACGGCTCCTGTTAGTAGCTTGATAAAGTTGGAAATTATTAGTATGGGAGAGGGTGATTTTTTTTCTTAAAACCAAAACATCTGATGCCTTTTCCTTGGTGCTAGAGCTATGGTGCCTTCTTGTCCTTTGCCTATACTTTTTATTCTTGTTGTTTTCAGACCCTGTTACAAGGACAGGGAGTGAAGAAGGGAGGGACTTAACTTCTAGGAAAGACTGTTGTGACTGATTCATTTCCAGAAGTGTTTGGGAACAGAAAAGCCTGTCTTTATTTATTTATTTACTTATTTGAGACGGAGTCTCGCTCTGTTGCCAGGCTGGAGTGCAGTGGCACGATCTCAGCTCACTGCAACCTCTGCCTCCTGGGTTCAAGCGATTCTCCTGCCTCAGCCTCCCGAGTAGCTGGGACTACAGGCGCGTGCTACCACGCCTGGCTAATTTTTGTATTTTTAGTAGAGACGGGGTTTCACCATGTTGGCTGGGATGGTCTTGAACTCCTGACCTCATGGTCCGCCCACCTCGGCCTTCCAAAGTGCTGGGATTACAGGCATGAGCCACCATACCCAGCCCCTCTCTTTATTTTTAACCCTGCTTTGCTCAGAAAGGGATAGTGGCTGCCTTGGTAAATAATACTAGCCTACTTCTATGTTCTCTGTGCAAAGATTTGATATATATTCTGCCTCTTAAACCCCACCGCAACTGTAAGATAGTTACTATCTATCATCAGCCCCACTTTGAGGATAAGTGAACTGAGGCTTGGAGTGGTTTAGTGGTCATAGAGCTTTATGATAGTTGGAATTTGAATTCTAATCTGTTTGGCTCCAAAATTCAATGTTGCATTGAGAAGGGGGCAACATAATGGAAGAAAGCATTGGCCTTCCCAGTGGAGTGATGCTTCAGGGCTGCCTTTGATGCGGGGCTGCAAGATTTTGTTGGGTGAGGAGGGAACAACCCTCTGCTTCCTTTTGTGGCAGTACTGATGGGGAAGTTTTGTATGAATCAGAAACATTGATTTTGTAAGTTACATTGTTAAGATTCCTGCTTAGACATGGAGAGATCAAGAATGATTCTCCATGGCATTTCAAGTTAAAGAACTTGAAAATATTTATTAGAGATAGGATTCCTGCCGGGTGCGGTGGCTCATGCTTGTAATCCCAGCACTTTGGGAGGCTGAGGGGGGTGGATCATCTGAGGTCAGGAGTTCAAGACCAGCCTGGCCAATATGGCGAAACCCCAAAAATACAAAAATTAGCCAGGCATGGTGGCGGGCGCCTGTAATCCCAGCTACTTGGGAGGCTGAGGCAGAGTGAATTGCTTGAACCCTGGAGGCGGAGGTTGCAGTGAGCCGAGATTGCGCCACTGCACTCCAGCCTTGGCAACAGAGTGAGACTCCGTTTCAAAACAACAACAACAACAACAACAACAAAGAAAAAACAAAAACAACAACAAAAAAAACAAAAACGAGATAAGATTCCTTCCCTGTGTCTGCCCACGAGCTGTCTGGAACCATGCACCAGTCAGGAGATGGCGACTTGTGGCAGCCCATCTTGGGGAAGAACAAACTGAATGGATGGTTAGAAGGGACAGAAAAGATGCAGACAGGTTTCAGGGAAAGACGGTGTCCACACAAAGGCCCATGGGTTAAGGAGGCCAGATACTAGCTCAGAATCAGCAGCTAAGAAAAGGCACTTTCTGGAAGCCTCAACAAATCAGGCAAACCAGATGGCAGCAAGAGAAGTAGGCATAGGTGAAGCAGGACTTCAGGGGCCTGGAGTCTAAGACTTTGAAGAGACAGGGGAAAACTGCAGAGTCAGTACAGGATGGAGGAGAGTTTTTTCATTTCAACCACAGAAGTCTCATTTGTCTCATTTTTGTGCTCACACCTTAGCCTGAGATCTCCACCAGCCAGGAAGTTTGCCTGAGCTTTATTGCTCTTAATTGTTTTACAAAAGCAATGCATTTTCACTTTGCAGGTACAAAATTAAAATGGTAACTTAAAAGTATATTGCAGAAAATATCTAAGGCAGCATCCTTAGTCACCATAATATCTTATTTGATCTTCACAGACCTTGGTTGGGGCATAGAGAGGGAATATTCCTAGAAAGAATAAATAATAACTTTTATATTATTTATATATGTATAATATATATATAAAATGGGCCAGGTGTGGTGGCTCATGCCTTTAATACCAGGGCTTTGGGAGGCTGAGGCAGGAGGATCACTTGAGGCCAGGTGTTTAAGACCAGCCTGGGCAACATAGGGAAGCTGGGTGTGGTGGCTCACCCCTGTAATCCCAGCACTTTGGGAGGCCAAGGCGGGTGGATCCCTTGAGGCCAGGAGTTCGAGACTAGCCTGGCCAAGATGGCAAAACCTCATCTCTACTAAAAATACAAAAAATTAGCTGGGTATTGTGGTGCATGCCTGTAGTCCCAGCTACTCTCGAGGCTGAGATGGGAGAATCGCTTGAATCCGGGAGGCAGAGGTTGCAGTGAGCCAAGATCATGCCACTGCACTCCAGCATGGGCAAGAGAGAGAGACCCCGTCCCCCCCACCCCCACCCCCCAAAAAAGACTAGCCTGGGCAACATAGGGAGACGTCATCTCTACAGAAAAAATTTGAAATTGGCCAGTCATGGTGATGGGTGCCCATGGTCCCAGCTACTTAGGAGGCTGAGGTGGGAGGATTGCTTGAGCCCAAGAGTTCCAGGCTGCAGTGAGTTATGATAGTACCACTGCACTCCAGCCTGGGTGACAGAGTGACATCCTATCTCTAAAAATAAAATAAAATAATATGTATCTATGTTTAACTTTCACATTGTGCTTTAAAATATATAAAGTGCACATACATATATATTCTTCATAACGCTCTATGAGGAAAATTGGTTAGTGAACTCATTAATTGCTAAGCATCTAGATTTTGATGTTAAGAGCACAAGAGACTTGCATTTTGTTAACTTGTTTTTTTCTACACATCTATATTTTACTTTTTTCGTAATTATTTAATGCAGTTAATTTTGGAAAATCTCAAGCAGGTGAAAAGTACCTTGACACTGGAAGGAGACATAACCTGGAACAAATTCCTGTCTCTGCCACTTGCTGGCAATGTGACCTTGGTCAAATAGCCTAAACTTCCCAAACTTCAGCCTTCTTATGGATAAATTGGCACTAATACCTGCCTCACAGAAATGTTATGAGCATTAAATGAGATGATAGATCTAAAGCACTTAACAGTGCTGAGTCTGTCATAAGCGTTCAGTAAAGTAAACTACAGGTTGAGTATCTCTAATCCAAAATGCTTGGGACCAGAAGTGTTTTAGATTTTGAATATTTCTGGATTTGGGAATATTTGCATATATATAATGAGATATCTTGGGGCTGGGACCCAATTCTAAACACGAAATTCATTTATTCTTCATATGCACGTTATACACATAGCCTGGTAATTTTATACAATATTCTTAATAACTTTGTGCGTGAAACAAAGTTTGTGTACATTGAACTATCAGAAAGCAAAGGAGTCACTATCTCTGTCATCCATGTGGGCCATCTGTGGTGGTTTGGCATCACCGTCATTCCTGACTGTGAATTTATATGGCCCCTTAAGCAATCATTTTCTTACACTTACACACCTAAGTACTTAACACTAAAATATGACATACTATGAATACAGTGAAAACTAATATGCTCAGGGTAACTAAGCAGCACAGTAGCATCACCAGAAGAGCTGGGATGCGGAATAGACTGCATGTTGTGTGCCTGTATTTTGACTGCGACCTGTCATAAGGTCAGGTGCGGAATTTTCCACTTGGGGCATCATGTTGGCACTCACAAAGTTTCAGATTTTGGAGCATTTCAGATTTTAGATTTTTAAATTAGAAATGTTCAACCTATATGACTGTTGCTGTTAGCTGACCCTTCCAAGGTCATTTGTGGTGGCAGCTGAGGATTCTGCCTTATATGTTTTCAAAGGACCAGGGGGTTGCTGGTAGGAACAAGGAAGGAAGAAGCTGGGGAATAGCTGGGGATGAATAATGACCCTCTCCCTCATAGTGCACATGTCCTCTTTCTTTCTTTCTTTCTTTCTTTCTTTCTTTCTTTCTTTCTTTCTTTCTTTCTTTCTTTCTTTCCTCTCTCTCTTTCTTTCTTTCTGTCTCTCTCTCTTTCTCTTCCTTCCTTCCTTCTTTCCTTCCTTTCCTTTCTTCCTCTCTCTCTCTCTTTCTTTCTTTCTTTCTTTCTTTCTTTTCTTTCTTTTTCGAAGTCACACTCTCTCACCAGGCTGGAGTGCAGTGGCACAATCTTGGCTCATAGCAACCTCCGCCTCCCGCGTTTAAGCTATTCTCCTGCCTCAGCCTCCCAAGTAGATGGGACTACAGGTGCGCACCACCATGCCCGGTTAATTTTTGTATTTTTAGTAGAGACAGGGTGTCACCATGTTGGCCAGGATGGTTTTGATCTCTTGACCTCGTGATCTGCCCGCCTCGGCCTCCCAAAGTGCTGGGATTACAGGTGTGAGCCACCACACCCAGCCACATGTCCTCTTTCTGATTACTTTGCTCCCTGCTCCAAACCAGGCCTCCTGTTTGATTTTGGTGACCCCAGTTTCTCATTAATATCCTCCTCAGAACTCTCCAATCAAGGCACTAAAGTGAGTTGCAAAAAGCAACATATGGATTATTTTGAAGACTATTTTTTCTAGCTTTAGAAGCTGTGAATGTTGCTTGACTCACATACACCCCCATCCCCAAAACGGCAGGCGGGGGATCCCCATATCTCGTGTCTCTTGTATACTGTGGGTGCCTGGCACAATACCTCACAGCCAGGAAGTAGGTGCTCACTGCAGGTTGGGAGAAAGATCAAAACACCAGGGAACTCATCTATAGTACCAGAGTCTCTCTGATGGAAGTCTATAAGAAATTTTGTTGAAAAAGTGAAGGGTTGGGCGAGTTGGTTCACACCTGTAATCCCAGCACTTTGGGAGGCCTACGTGGGTGGATCACTTGAGGTCAGGAGTTTGAGACCAGCCTGGCTGACATGGTGAAAACCTGTTTCTACTAAAACTACAAAAATTAGCCGGGCATGGTGGCAGGCGCCTATAATCCCAGCTACTTGAGGGTTGAGGCACGAGAATTGCGTGAACCCAGGAGGTGGAGGTTGCAGTGAGCCGAGATCTTGCCACTGTGCTCCAGCCTGGGTGGCAGAGAGAGACTGTATCTCAAAAAAAAAAAGAAAACGTGGATGTAAATTGGTACGGAAAGCCAGATGGTTGCAGATTTGTTGATTTCCAGTTCTCCCATAGATTCAGTAGTGCTTATGACCAGCCATCGCTCCTCCCTCCCTAGACAAACACGCTTTCTGTTGGTCAGGTTGAGGGGCGACTTAAATTTAGAGAAATTTCACCCAGGAAATGCTCATATTGGGATGAACACATAGGACCGCCTGTTTCTTTTTACATCTTCTGTGTTAACCCAGAAGAAGTGACAAAGAAGTGGCAACTTCATCCAGCATATCCTCTTCTACCTCCCTTTATATTTTTCCACTTGTGAGGTACAGCTGTCCCTTGGTGTCCATGGGGGATGGCTACAGGACCCTCCGACAGACACCCAAATCCAGGGATGCTAAAGTCCCTTTTATACAATGGTGTTGTATTTGCATATAACTATGGACATCCTCCTGTATACTTTTTTTTTCTTTTTTGAGATGGAGTTTCACTCTCATTGCCCAGGTTGGAGTGCAATGGCACGATATTGGCTCACCGCAATCTCTGCCTCCCAGGTTCAAGCGATTCTCCTGCCTCAGCCTTCCGAGTAGCTGGGATTACAGGCATGCACTACCATGCCTGGCTAATTTTGAATTTTTAGTAGAGACGAGGTTTCTTTATGTTGGTCAGGGTGGTCTCGAACTCCTGACCTCAGGTGATCTGCCTGCCTCGGCCTCCCAAAGTGCTGGGATTACAGGTGTGAGCCACCGCGCCTGGCCTGTATACTTTAAGTTATCCCTTGATTTATTATAATACCTAACACAATGTAAGTGCTATGTGAATGGTTGTTACACTGTATTATTGAGAGAATAATGACAAGAAAAAAGTCTGTACATGTTCAGTACAGTCATAATTTTTTTCCTTCAAATATTTGGAAAATATTTGGAATATCTGTTGGTTGAATCCACAGATGCAGAACCCATGAATACAGAGGGCTGACTATACTTATGTCTAGAGAAGGAAGGATTATGGCAGCTACTGAGACCTATCAATGGTTTTCTTCACTTTTAATACTGTTGAGGGAGTGGGTGGAATGAAAGCTGGAAGTGTCTGGGTGACAAACCAATGTTGAGGTATTTGTGGTTGCTTTTTGGATCACAACACGCTGTCTGTTCTCCCCCTTCCTCCCCCACTTCCACCACATGGGTTCATATCTCAGACATGAACACATTCTTCAAATATTACATTCTAGGACATTCTTGCACCCCACACCAGCCTGCCCAAGGGACTTTCTGATCATGAATGAGAGCTTTCTTAACTAATGATATTCTTGACCATCTGTCCAGCTGGTCACTGAGAACATAAAGCAGATGTGCGCATTCTCTCTCTCTCTCTCTCTTTCTCTCTCTCTAATCCTGGTCCCTGTAAATTATAAGTTTAAAGATTTTCTGTGTATTGGATCTGAAAGAGAATGTCTGCTGACACGTTTCACTGTGGATTTTTTTTTCTTTTTTAACTGAGGTCTATGTGGCTGTGGGTCTGAGAAACGAAGGGATTTGTTTTTAAGTCCTGGGCTATTATGTATGTGTTTATGTTTATTATCATATGCCACTTTGGATTTCTTGACATTAAAAAAGTAGGTGTCTTGAGTTCTCTGTTTTTAACATTTAAAACTAACAGGGTTAATGAGAATGTCCACAATAGCAGGGCTGGGGACAGGGGTGTCACCTCAGTGTAAAAGCTGCAAAATTAAAAAGCTGGGCAAGTGTCTGTGCCTGGATGGTTTCATGGAGATGCAGGAATGTGTCTCCTGGAGATCCATTTCCTTCCTAAAGAAGGAAAAGGCTGGTAGAGTCAGCTGGATAGCACAAGTTCTGGGCAGCCGTGCAGCTCTCTCAGATGGTGTTCCTGAGGGGAAGAGAGGGAGAGAAAGAGAGAGAGTGTGTGCAGAGTCTGTGCACACATGGGTCCTCTGCAGCAGCTCTTTGAGACAGCTTGTGAGAAACGTCATTTGTTTTTGTCCTCCCAACAATGACAAGGTGCACAGTATGCATCTAATAGACAAAAGAGGCTTCGGAAGATGAGACCTAGGTGAGTGATCCTGGAAGCCGGAGTTGAGGGCAGAAAAATGCTGCCTTCCTCCTTAGGTGGCACATTATTATCTGCTGTGGGAAGTTTGGCAGTGCCCACTAAGACCCCAGGGCCGCATTGCAAGGTGGCTGCAAGGCCAGACCTAGCTGTGTGGTTATTAGCACAGAGGAGGTTCCCCCTCTGGAGAGGGAAGGGGGCGTTTCTACTTCCTAATGATGTTTAATGGATGACCATCTTAACCAAAGGGAGAGGGGAAAAGTCATTTGTGTGTGTGCAAGTCTCAGTCAAGTTCGAATAAAGATAACAAGCTAAAGTATGAAGAAGTTGCCTTAGGTAGGAGTCCTACCTTCTGGAGTGGCTCATCTGAAGGCATTTGTCCACTGAGTGTTGAGGCTTTAAAACTGTTCATTGTCACATAGGTGCCATTTGTAGTATTTCGAGGAGTTTTTATGATTCTGACTTGGGCTTTGCTGAGCAAAGCCAGTTTCATTTCGGTTCTTGGGTGTCAGTTACAGAGATGCTACAAGGCAGTTTGTTTGCCTTTTTTTTGTGGGTTCTGCTTTCAGTTTTGAAGCTTGTCTCTTTTTGTCCTTCTAGAGTGTGTTCTACTTTATTCTGAATGTCTTCATCAGTGAACTGAAAAGTAAGCTCACCTTCAAAGAGAAACATTTTAATGATGGCAAAACAGGCTTTCTAAAGATTAAAATGAGATTGTCTGTAGGCCTCAAAACCAAAGTACTTGGACTAAAATATGAAGAGATTTTTTTCCCAACCATTTATTTTAACATGAATGTATGCTACTCATTCAACAAATATTTCTGAAGCACTTGCTAAGTGGGAAATATTGAAGTTGGAATCAGAAATGCAGTGGTGACCAAGACAGTGTCCTTGTCCTCACAAAACTTGGAGTCTGGCTCTTTTTTAGATTTTTTTTTTTTTCTTTGAGATGGAGTCTCGCTCTGTCTTCCAGCCTGGAGTGCAGTGGTGTGATCTTGGCTCACTGAGACCTCTGCCTCCCAGGTTCAAGCAAATCTCCTACCTCAGCCTCCTGAGTAGCTGGGATTACAGGTATGCACCACCACACCCAGCTAATTTTTGTATTTTTAGTAGAGACAGGGTTTCACCATTTTGGTCAGGCTGGTCTGGGACTCCTGACCTCAGGTAATCCGCCAGCCTCGGCCTCCCAAAGTGCTGGGATTACAGGCGTGAGCCACCACGCCCAGCCTAGATTTTTTTTTTTTTTTAAAGACTCCAGTTCAATCTTTCTCCATGGTATGATTTTACTATGTATTCTATTCTGTAGTCCTTCTGCTAGTAAATGCATCCCTGCTCCCTCTTCTTCTTCTTTCTTCTTTCTTCTTCTTCTTCTCCTTCTCCTTCTCCTCCTCCTCCTCCTCCTTCTTCTTCTTCTTCTTCCTCCTCCTCCTCCTCCTCCTTCTCCTCCTTCTTCTTCTTTCGTCTTTCTTCTTCTTTCTTCTTTCTTTTTTTTTTTTTTTGAGACAGAGTCTTGCTGTGTTGCCCTGGCTGGAGTGCAGTGGCGCAATCTTGACTACTAGAGAAAGAGCCAGCCCCTGCATAGTGGAACCGAGTCAAAAGACTCCACATTTCCCCTTCTACTATGGGACAGAAATGTTTTGAAGTTGCAATAATCAAGGTGAAATTTTTTTCCCATGTAAAGTCGAAGCTGATAAAATCACATATTGATTATGTGGTTATTCAAGCTACTTAGAAAACCTGATTTTTCTAAAAGCTATCCATCTTGTTGTATTTCCATTGTTCTTTTTCACCTTTTTCAGAATATAAAGAAGCGAGGAATGAGAAGTTCAGAAAGTTTGACCTGTCAAATTGTAAAATTCGTCAGCAACTCTTTCAATGTTTGGTTGCAATAGGGAGGTAGAGAGGAACATAGAAACCAGATAAAGCGATGGTAGTGGGTCCTAATTACATTAATAGCTAACATTAACTCAATGCTTACTATGTACTAGAGAGTGGTCTAAGACTCTAAATAGTAATAATGATACAAAAACAACACATATTTATTGAGTGCCACTATGTGCCTGGCTCTGCTCTTCATCTTTTATAGGTATTTACATATTAAATCCTCACAGCAATATGAGATAGGTGATATTATTTGTTATTGTTTTAAAAATGAGAAAACAGATTTTAGAGAGGTAAAGTAATATATTTTAAGGTCCAGCTTGGAGGTGCCTGGGTTAGGATTTAAATCCACATTCGTTTCATTCTAACACTGGGAGAGTGAGCTCCTGGTAGAGTTCTCTTTCCAGAACAGTGCTTGTTTGCATTCTCTTGCAAATTTAAGAAATGACTCAATCAGTCTGAAAAGTGCCTAGGCAGAGAGAGACTCTTGTTTAAGCACTCACACCCACTACATGTCTTTGAAAATTCCTTTGTGAGTGCCTTCAAGTTAGTGCTCATACTGTACCTTCCCCTTGAGAAAATAATTCATGATATGCTTTCCAAAGCATTTACTATGTACAAAGCCTGTGTGTGCTCAGGTTTATGGGAGAGTAAACTATCTGCAAAGATTATAGAGAATGCAAAGGTTGATAAAACCACTGTGGCAGTTGCAAAACATGGCACTAAAACTAGTTGACACTCTTCCCATTGAGAAGTGAGGTCTATGTCTCCTTGCATCTGGGTGGGCTTGTGACTTCTTGGACCAAGAAAATACGTGGAAGTGATGCTGTGTGACTTCCAAGGTTTCCAAGGCTAAGTCAGAAAAGGCCTTACTGTTCACAAAAAGCAGATTAAGAAAGGTGAAGATTGCCAGGTGTGGTGGCTCATGCCTGTAATTCCAGCACTTTGGGAGGCCAAGGCAGGTGGATCACCTGAGGTCAGGAGTTTGAGACCAGTCTGGGCAACATGGTGAAACCTTGTCTCTACTAAAAGTACAAAATTAGCTGGGCGTGGTGGCGTATGCTTATAATCCCAGCTACTTGGGAAGCTGAAGCAGGAGAAACTGCTGGAACCTGGAAGGCGGAGGTTGCAGTGAGCAGAGATTGTACTGTTGCACTCCAGCCTAGGCAACAGGAGTGAAGCTCCATCTCAAAAAAAAAAAAAAAACGATTAAGATTGACATTTATATATTACCTGAAATGTACATTTTAAATGTTTGAAGGCTTTAAATGTGGGAAAAAATTCAGCCTTATGCTATATTTATTATCACAAATAGAATTAGCTGCCTAATCTTGGCCATTGAGTATGCTTTTTAAATATCGAGACAATACAGAAAACTCTGCTGTTTTAGGAACTTAATTCTATCAACCATACCCCTCCCCACCTTAATTATGTTTATATCCTAGGACATGACAATTTAATTACATACAGACATTGTTAGCAAGTTTTTTTGTAAATAATACTTATGCTGTCTCCCTCCCTAACTTTGTGGCTATCCCAAGCACTTCTCTAGAATCTGTGTGACAGATTTGCAAACTCTTGGCCATTTTGATAACTGGGCTCAAGTCATATCCCTGAGCAGCAGAGGAAATTAAATCCTTTCTGAGAGTCTTAGATGTTTTTCTATGTCTCTTCTTTCTTATTCTCTCTGTCTCTGTCTCACACACACAAATACACACACACACACACACACACACACACCCCTAAAATTTGTTCTGAATGGCCCACTACGGCTGAATCATTTAGTGACTTCATTGATTACTATCCTGAGTTCTTCTTCCTGCTTCCAGACTAGTGAAAATATTCCAGAAAGCTTTAATATTGGAGAAAAGGCATGCCAAAATGTATTATTCAGGGATTCATAGATGAAAATTATTGTTGCGGTTGCTCGTATAAGTGATGCTGGCCCTAACCCATTTACATAAAAGATTGGAAACCTTTGAGATTAAAAATAGCCTGTGTGGTATAAAATCCCTTTCATTCTGTATCTCAAAAATTGGCACTAAAAGATTTGCAGTTCATCTCTCAACACAGATCTGCAGATATTAGGTTCAAACTGATACTAATTGAGATTTAAATTGGATGGGTTCTCCCAGAAAGGAAGCAGCAGTTGGTGGGATGGGTGGATCTGGGGCAGTCCTGGCACTGCCTATCAAGTGTTTGGCTATTCTAGGCCAGGTCCACACAGGCCTCCTGTGCTGTGTATATTCCCTGCCTCTGGTGACCTTGCAGGAAATAGAGTCATTTTTTTGGCAATACGATTTTTTTTCCTGCTCCTGTTTTTGTGGATATCCTTGTATTCTGAACTAAGTTGGAACTCCCTGCTCTGAGATTAATTCCTAGGGCACATCTTTCCACATACATGTCAAATTGGGCAAGCTTGTGTGGCCTGAGAAGTCTATACTTCATTAGAGAGCGCTCTGGGTTTTGAGTGTCAGAATGGTGCTTTCTAAAACCTCTGTCAAGAACAGCAAGTAGAGCGATGCCGACGTTATCCAGGGAACCTGTTGCACATATCAGGAGCTGGCCTTTATTCCATGTCTTCTATGCAATAAGGCACTATGTTAGCTACTAGCTACTTAATGATGTATTTACTCCTGATAGCAACTTCAAAGGCATTATCCCCACCCTCATTGTTAGAAAGCCAAGGCTCAGAGTGGTTATCAGTCCTATTTGATAACAAAGCTATGATTCATACTCAGGTCTGTTTGCTGCTCAAATTCATTCACTTCTCATACACACCAGTTTTGAAAAGCAAAGGTCCAATCTGGGATGTTTCATATGTCTGATTCACTTATTTTCACACATCTTTTTTGGTCTGGTTAGTGGACACATGGATGTGTTTCTGAAAATTGCGTGTAGGTCAGTCACCAGTAACAGTGGGCACACCAGTTGCACACATCAGAGGTCTGTGTAAGCTCTTACAAATGAGAAAAACTTTGAGTAAATCCTTTTGTAAAGTTAGGATGTCATTTATTCATGGAGCAGATATTTATTGAGCAGCCTCTTCATGCCAGGAGCGGTGCTATGGTATGTTTCCTTATGGACCTTCCTGTTTGATGGAGGTGCGGGGAATCGTGATGGTGAGGTGGGCTGGGCAGAGGAAAACCCTTTTTATGATGAGGATAATCTCACACGGATTCAATTGGTCTATAGCTTTTGATATTCATGAGTTCAATTACTTTTTAAAGAGGGAATACAACTTGTAACTTTTGATAGCCTAGGGGAGATATAAGGCAGGGCTGTTCCAGAGTGGGTTCAAAAACCTTAATATGGATGAGTCAGGGTCCAAATTCTCACAACAAACTCTGCTAGCCTTGCTAGTCTGACAAGTGGTGAAGGTCAGCAGAGACTGTCTGTATCGAGTTTATTCCAGAAGGTCTTGAAGATGGGAAAGCCAAGAAGCGTTGATTTTGAAAAGTTACAGCTCTGTGGGTGAAAGGCTGCTCCTGGTTTCCAAAAGCAGAAAGAATGGGCTGTGTTTTATATGAGAAACAGCACCATCAGTAGAGCCAGCTGATATGTACAATGATTACTTCTTTTCTTTCCGCTTCTACAAAATAAATGCTAGAGAGATCAGCTTCTACCTTGATGGAATTTTTCTCAGGGGGAAAAAAAAGCAAAACCATAAGTCCAAATACAACTGAGTGTTCAATGTTAATTTAATGTATACTTTCACATCTCTCACTATATGTAACTTCACACAGTGGCTTTTGGATTTTACTCTGTAGAAAAGCAAGTTTATACTTCTGCTTTGCTACTAGGTCTTGGCATTTAATGGTGGAGACAACTTCATGGATAAGAGTTTTACCCCACAAGTGACTTTACATGTCCGTGAAAAGGCAGAGATGACCTCAATCCAGACTGACTGGTGGTGATTAGAAAAATGTCATCTCTGTTTTTGATTTAAAGAGTGATTTAGTGATTTGGGTGAAAGAATCTTCATTTTCAGGGGATGGAAAGTTTGGAATCTTTGGAGCCTTCCAGCGATTTGAAAAGGGCCTTGAGAAGACCTTCTAGTAATTAGAAGAGAGCTTTAAGAAACAAAACTTATAAGTCTCCCTTCAGTTTTAGGGCATAGCTGTTGTTCTGTTGTTTTTGGTAAGGCGAGGAGGGATGAAGGCCAGGAGAGAGAAGTGGTGATTTGCTGATGGGTGGACAGAGAAGGAAGGCGTGTTCTTCCTGAGGGACAGACTGAGCTGATGAATACACTCTACTGTTAAATATTGGCTTCCAAAGAGGACCAGGCCACAGCAGAGTCAAAAGGGACTCAAGTTTTGTTCTTATTGATCTGCTGGGAACTAGAAGCCCAAGCTGGATGGTTACGTTTTACCTTTCATCGAGGAATCAGCCCAGAAAACTAGTTCTTGAAGTGTGGAAAAGCAGAAAGCCACCCTCTAACCCAACTATGTAAACAACAGAAACATTTACAAATCAGTAAAGCACTTTTATATGCCACCAATTGAGAAAGCTTTGGATACTTGTGTTCCCTTTACATTTCATCTTATCAAAACACAAAAGGCTTCGAATGTCCCACTTACATTTCCCCTGGCATGAGTGTTATATCAGAATGCTAAGATACCTCGCTTATGAAATAATTGGATTTAACTCTCAATTTAGTCATTGCTATAGGTACTTTATAGAATACATTTTTTTCCTGAAATACCTCCGCAATGACCATCGATTCTTCAAAGAAGCAAATCAAAGGGGATTGTTTGAAATTTAGAAAGCAGAGGCCCATTTATGTGATTAAATATGGATTAGAACCAAATTATTAAAATACAAAGTTTGCATCTGATTTTCCCCAGTAAGAAGTGGGGACGATGTAAGAAATTGGGACGATGTAAGAAATGGGAGTTTTCCCAGCAGTGCTAAGGAGGAGAAGGGGTCTAAGAAGATACAGGGTCTGTCTTGATGCTTGATGAGCACATTCTTAAATAACCTCTTTCAGCATGCCTAGTGTGACTTATTTCATATCCACCTATAGCATCTGATTGTATATTCAGTGTTCTAGAGAGCACCACACAGCATATCATAGTGCTACCGTATGTTTAGCAAAATCTTGGACTAAAAGAAAGACAACTTGAAATCTTTCCTTTTACTTTTTTTTTTAAAGCAAGCAAGCAAACAAATAAACAAAGTAAGAAGTAAAGAAGACATTTATAGTGTTCCAGATGGTCAGTTACTGTCAGTTACAGTATTTCAGTCTTGTGCTGGAAGATTCTAACTTCATGATGTCTGCAAATAAGAAGATGATGTGTGTTTTAAACAAGCTTAAATAATAACTGTAACGACCCCAAAGCAAGCTATAAAAGGGAATATAGGCCCCTGTGGGAAGTAGATTGGGAAACCCATTAAGGCTACCCAAAATGTGGACCAGGTACGAAGCGGAGATAGTGCTGAGAGGGCCCCACAGTGAGTGTGTGGGAGGAGGACAGGGGACCTCCCTTACCAGGGACACTGGCAGGCTTTGGCTTTCCAGACAGAATGGCATGACTTGAGTCACTTGTCTTCCTGATTATTTCCTAGGAAGGATCTATCTATGCATCTTTAAATACTGACCACTTATTACAGTCCTGTCCTCCTCTTGGATTCATTTTCTCTCTCTGTGGCTTTCATTCCCTCTCTGTCTGTGTCTCTGTCTTCTAAGTTTTGAGTTCAGGCCTGGCTGCCTCTTTCCTGCATGGTCAAGAGATATTAATAAAAATAAGTAAAATTGTTTGGCTTTGAAATCCAGCGAACTTGAGTTCTGGCCATGCTTCTTAATAGCCCTATGATCTTAAGCAGGTTACTCAAAAGCAAATTGCCTCTGTTTTCTCATCTAGAATGGGGCTAATAATACTTGCATCATGTTGTGAGGAGCTATGTAAATAATGTATATAAAATGTTTAGCACAGTGCCTGGCACATAGCAAATGTTTAATGAGTGGTAATACTTTCTATTAAAAATATTAAGATAAATATTGCAGTTACTCACTTGTAAACCACAGAAACATGTTTATCGACCAGAATTCCATATCCAGCAACCTCTTCTTCTGATGAGTAAACTCAAGGAAGTACTGTGCAGTTAAGGAAATAAGTGGAAAAGACTTCTACATAACCCAAATAGATACTCAAAATCTATGTCCTAGGACTATGCACTTTCCTCATAGCTGTGCTTTTCCCATTCCTAAGCAGTTCTTTACTCATTTCATCCTACCTATTTGTATTGTATATGTGATTTTAACAACTGCAACAACTGATTTCTAAGCTTATAGCAGGTTAGATACAGCAAATTAGAAGAGAGAAGGACTGACAAAGGCAGCTACATGGTGGGCAGAAATAAGTAATAATAGCAAGTAGAAGGAGAACCCATTGAAAGCAGACAGAACACTCTCAGAGCACAGCAATTTAGAGTCATTTTTAGTAGATAACACTAGTTCTTAAACCTTAGCCTCCATCACAATCATCTCGTGGGCTTGCTTAAACATAGATAGCTTGGCCCTGCCCCAAGAATATCTGATTTAGTAGGTCTGGGAGGGGTCTGAGTACAGTATTTGCAGTTCCGTCAAGGTGATGCCAGTGCTGCTGGTCCTGGAACCATGATGGTGTGGGAGACAGTTCACCACGGCCTGTTAAATTCTCTGATTTTCATGGTCCAGAGATCAAGAAAAAAGTTTAATGTTGTCCATGTTCTCTGCTTAAGAAGGCAAAAGGGTCTGAAGGTATGTTATTCCAAATAATTTTTTTAAAAACCCTATTCAGTGTGTGAGGAGGGAAACTTTGAACTATCCAGAAGAGAGATTGCTGTCCACAGTGATGCGTCATCTGAGGCTCCTGAGTAACCAAGTCTGCTGGGTGTTGTTATAATGGGGGCGGGAGGTATCTGTTCCCACTTGACAATGCTATTTATGGTTTTTTGGAGGTATTTGTGTTGGGTATTGCTGTGCTTTCTCCTCCTTTCTTAGTGACTTTCTAGACAAAAAGACTTTAGAAACAGATGTTTTTTTCTGCCACACCAACTGTCTGATTCAATGTAGCTCTCATAAATAGTTGAGTTTGTTTCAGTAACAATGTCAAAACACTGGGCTCTGTGGCAGTTGCATATACAGGCACCATATTGTCATTCTCTTCTCAGTTCCTTTTGCCAGTTAGTGGTAATTTCTGCCAACACCAAATGAAGTCTAAGTAACAAGCTTTGGACTAAGGTGACCGCTTCTGAGAGAAGCAACAGCCTTCCTCATGAAGACCATTTCCATTCTGAACATCATATTTTCTTATTTTTCATTAAATAGGTGAAAGCTATATCTAGGCTGGCACAAATTTTTACTGGCCAAGATTGTATTTTAGTAACTGCATATAAACTTGGTCTTGTTACTTGCCTTGAGTTGACGTACTGGAACTCTTGCATCATGGTGAACTTTGATCATTGTTTTGATTATAGAAATCCTTCAGAATTCTTTCACACCAGACCTTCTAAGAACAGCATTTTGTTTCCTGCCAATCTTAGCTGTGCTAGATTGCTGTCTTCCTCCTGTATCAGAGGCAGTATGTTTTTTGACTAGACAGTGAATGCAGTCTCCCGTATCGTAGTTAGGGGATTACTTTCATTAGGCAGATCTCTCTCTATGATAAATCTCCTTGGTGCAGTGAACTGTTTAACTTACTTAGGGACTGTGTTTTCTTCTGAGTCCAATTCCAGTAAAAAGCAATGACTGTTCCCAGGGTGTTCACTGAAAAATGAAATATGGCTCTAGGATTTGGTGCTGGTGACTGAGGGAACAGGAAAAATAAAGGGAAGATGAGTAGAGCTTTGACAATCCAATTCTGCTTGTGGGGACCACATAGAAGTCGACATCAAACGTGCGTGCCTTTTTGTCACTCCTGACTGTATAAAACCTGAGCCATCATATTTCTTCGTGGCAACTTGGAATGAAAACAAAGATTTCTGGGGCTCCAGTTGCTGCTTCTCCCTTCCTATTTAACTGAGCAGATGATGCTCTGCTGAATTTCAGCTAGAACCTGGGCCCAGTGACTGAAATCCAATGGCATATGTATGTAGATTTCCACTATTATATGTGGTCATGCTGATTGTTGCATTAATACCGTAATTAGGAATAGGTCAAACATTTTACTTTTATATGAATAACAAAATATTCAATACCTGTATTTAAATGAATTCTAGAATATTTGAGGGCATCAGAATATCATTTATAATAGCAACATTTTACTTAGGCAATGGTTATTCAAACACTATTTTATAACATTAATAAAGGGTCTGACACTTTGTAGGAGAAATCCGTAAAATAAGCAAGACTGTTAACTTTCCTTTTAATTTAGTGTCTGTCTTTGAAATGGCATTCTATGCATTTGCTGTGACTGGACATGTCCTGTTCAAAGATCTAATGCCCTGTTCAAAGAAATTCTTATAATGTTTTTCAGATCTGTGTTACTGAGCTATATCAGGGGAAGCATATTGGGGGTTAAATTAAGAGAACTTAGCCCATCTTGGTTCACAGGCCTGACTTTGATTTCAGGCTTGTAACTTTTTTTGTTTGTTTGTTTGTTTTTGAGACGGAGTCTTACTCTGTCACCCAGGCTGGAGTGCAACGGCAGGATCTCAGCTCACTGCAACCTCTGCCTCCTGGGTTCAAGTGATTCTCCTGCCTCAGTCTCCCGAGTAGCGGGGATTACAGGCGCCCGCCACCACACTCAGCTAATTTTTGTATTTTTAGTAAAGAGATGGGATTTCACCATGTTGGCCAGGCTGGTCTCGAACTCCTGACTTCAGGTGATCCACCTGCCTCAGCCTCCCAGAGTGCTAGGATTATAGGTATGAGCCACCATGCCAAGCCTAGGCTTGTAACTTCTAATGGCTCTATTGTTCCTTTGTTTTGATGTCCTTGCAAACCCCAGCTAAGCTTTTCTAGACCTTTATTAATAGAAATAAAAATTGATATTCTATCATATATATCACATATCAAAAATTGGGGATCTTTTGACTTTCATATATAATAATTATTTTGTTGGAGAAAAACATTTTTGCCAATGTTTTAAGATGCCTTTTGCTGTTCTTTTTGAAAAAGATGCATATTTGATTTTGCCATTATAATGCTATAGAAACCCTGATAATTTCTGCAAAACTAACAAATCCTTTAATTTTTTCCTATCTCTTATCTTGGTCTTTAGCTCTTGTAGACACACTTAAAATTATATAGGTCAGTTTTCACCCCAGCCTCCTTTCAGCGAGGAATATGCTAATACAAATTTATGAAATTTGACCTATATCAGACTGTCTTCTGGCCTAGATGTGGTAATTCCTTTCTTGAACATTCAGCCATTTCTTTATGCATTTCTTTTATGAGTTTTTAAAATAATGAGTATTTTTAAAATCTCCTTAATAATCAGATAATGAGAATGTCAGAGCATTTCTTTTCACCTTTGACCTAAATCATCCTCAGTCAGCAGCTGTTCCTGAGCACATTCCTTAGGAACTGGGTGTTATCAGATGTTTGAAACTTTTCCATCCATAAGTCTGTGTACAGTAAAGAGAAGTGATTTCCTTCAGGGAAAGGAACACCCTCCCTGCCAGCAGGCATTCCTCTCAGAAGTGTTCATTGAATCCCGACTTTGCCTTGTGACTGTGTTGGTTTTACCTGGTATGCTCCTGTGACTGTGCTAGGGATATTACAATGAGTAAGAAAGAGGTTTTCTTTTCTTCCTCAAGCTTAAAGTTGCCCTAAAGCTTTTGGTAATATAAAGGTACCTGTTTCTTTGCTTCTTTTAGACAGATTTTTTTAAAATGAAAGTAAAGCTCCAGTAGAAATAATGAGAGTTGTTCTAGAAAGCACTGCATTCTGATTCTGCTCTGCATTTAAATAATCTAGGCAGAAGTGAAATTACATTGAAAAAAACAGTCTTCACCTGAATCACAGTGTTGTTCAGCGTATGCAGAAGAACAGATGCCATTACCAGTGTTTTATATAGAAGATGCCGTCTTCTCAGGAGGAAACATAGCCCCAGACTCTTCATTTGTCTCATGCAGATTCTCTTTTTCTTTTTCTTCCTTTATTCTCCGTTCTAACTGCGTTTGGATTTCTTATTGGGCCAATAACATGAAGGTCCTTGTTTAGACCCAAAGGATTAATTCAGAAGAACAGGAAAAAAGTTATAAAACAAAGTAAATGCTCAAATAGGAGACTAATGAAACAAAATGATAGTGGATTAAAATAATGGGAATACCAGAAAGCTAGAACATGGTGAGTTAGACACTATGTTGAAACATGAGAACATGAAATAACTGAAACAGGCGGGATACAAATACTAAGAAAATATAGATTAACAATAATGCCATATATATACACATGTATGATATCTAACAATATAATTTTATTATATATAATATATATGATTGTTCATTTTATATCCAATATCTATCTATTCAGCAGGAATAATGGAAAAAATACATCAAATGTTAGGTTCTCTTTTCTTAGCAAAGAAACTTAAATTAGTAATTTTAAAAAATACTCTAAACTTGGGGCTGGGCAAGGTGGCTCATGCCTGTAATCCTAGCACATTGGGAGGCTGAGGTGGGAGGATTGCTTGAGCCCAGGAGTTTGAGACCAGCCTGGGCAACATAGACCCACCACTAAAAAAAAAAGTACTCTAAGCTTGAAGGGCTTCAAAGACAGTGTTCCAAAGGGAAGACATGGATCTATTTTACTTTTTGAAAGAATCATGCAATTTTTTCCTTCCTTGTCCATTATTTGTTAATATTTAATTTTGAAAGGGTATGGTACCTTTTAACTTCTCAAATGAATAAAATAAAACTTCTTCAGTAATCTACATTCCATTTTTTTAAAAAGCATTTTTAAAAAGAGACAGAGTAACTGTACATTTAATCAGAGATCTTTCATCAACCTCAGTCATCTGAACCTGGAAGTGAGTTGAAAAAAAAAACCCACAACTCAGAGAAAGGTGGTGGTGGTGGCAGTGGGGACCTTCACATTGAACCCTGGCAAGGCATGGCGTCACTTTGAGATCCTCCATAAGCCAACCATGTATAAAATGAGGAAGAAGACTAGAAGCAGGGTGAAAGCAACAAGGACAAAAATAGCAGAGAACAGGAAGAAAGGAAATACAAAAAGCAGACTTGGAGACCTGGAAGACATGGTATTTGGGGTCCTTGAGTGCAAGATCAAAAAGCCCTATTGAGTTTAATACCTCCCCAACCCAAAGATAATTGAATTGCAGCCCATTATTACTACTAATATTCATAACGATGATCTCATAATAAACCATCAAGAATATGGTATTTTCTGTTTAAGAATACAGGAATATAAATATCTAATGTTTTAGAAAGATTTCCATAAAAGTGCCTTTTACTTCAGCGATAAACTTCAAGTTATCTGGATATTCAACTATGTGGAATATTGTGTTTCTCTTAAAGACTGATAAAATATTATCTTAGCCATCACCTTAGAACATTCTTTTGCTGACCAAGGGGCTGTTCTTAGGTTTCTTCTGTTTTAATGCTGGTAAAACAGAAAAGATTTAAGACAAAAAGATTTTGTCTTCTTTCTGTAATTTCAGGAAAAAAATCTTCTGGCACACACTCCTGGAGTCCATACTAGTCTTTTGGGGAAATATATATATAATAGAGACAAGATCTCGTTCTGTTGCCCAAGCTGGAATGCTATCATAGCTCATTGCAGCCTTGAACTTCTGAGCTCAAGCGATCCTCCCACATTAACCGCCCAAATAGCTGGGACTACGGATATGTGCCATCCCACCTGGCTAATTTTTAAATTTTTCGTAGAGACGGGGGTCTTGCTTCATTGCCCAGGCTGGGCACTGGTTGGGCTTAAATCCTGACTTTGTTATTTATTATCCTTCTGATTTGGGCAAGTTACTAAACTTTTCTAATCTGTGTTTTTTTTTTTTTTTTTTTTTGCCCCAAAATGGACCCCATGTAATAGGACTGTTGGGATAATCCATTAATGTTCCTGGCTTAGTGCCTGCACACAGTAAGCACTCAATAATCATAAGCTATTATTGTAACTCCTGATTTTTTTTTTTTTTTTTTGAGACGGAGTCTCGCTCTGTCGCCCAGGCTGGAGCTCAGTGGCGCGATCTTGGCTCACTGCAAGCTCCGCCTCCTGGGTTCACACCATTCTCCTGCCTCAGCCTCCCGAGTAGCTGGGACTACAGGCACCCGCCGTCACGCCCGGCTAATTTTTTTTGTATTTTTTGTAGAGACGGGGTTTCACCATGTTAGCCAGGATGGTCTGGATCTCCTGACCTCGTGATCCACCCGCTTCGGCCTCCCAAAGTGATGGGATTACAGGCATGAGCCACTGCGCCTGGCCTGATTTGTTTTTATGATCAGAAGACTTAGATTGGGATAGAACCTTTTTTTTTTTTTTTTTTTTTTTTTTTTGAGACAGAGTCTTGCTTTGTCGCTGAGGCTGGAGTGCAGTGGCACATCTCGGCTTATTGCTACCTCTGTCTCCCGGGTTCAGGCGATTCTCCTGCCTTAGCCTCCCGAGTAGCTGGGACTACAGGCGCCCACCACCACGCCTGGCTAATTTTTTGGTATTTTTTAGTAGAGACAGGATTTCACCATGTTGGCCAGGCGGGTCTCGAAATCCTGATCTCAGGTGATCCGCCCGTTGCAGCCTCCCGAAGTGCTGGGATTATAGGCGTGAGTCACCGCGCCCGGCCAGAATCTTTTCGTAATGACTCTAGGAGAACACAAAAAGAAAACTAAGGCCGAGGCAGGAGAATCGCTTGAACCTGGGAGGGGGAGATTGCCGTGAGCCGAGATCTCGCCATTGCACTTCAGCCTGGGCGACAAGAGCAAGACGACTCTGTCTTTAAAAAAAAAGAAAAGAAAAGAAAACTAAGATTAGCTGAGGGCATGCTGTGTGCCAGGCCTTGAAATAGGTGCTTTTTAGAACATATGTCATGACACCCTTACAAAGTACTTGGGAAACTGGAATGTAGAGAGGTGATTTCTTACTCTGAACACCAGTTAATTTGGTAAAGCGAATTCCCCCTGCAGCAGGAGCCATGCCGCATGGAGGACTGCATACACGCATGGAGCTGGCGCCCCAGTGCTTTCCAGTATTGGCCTCTGGGAACAGCTCAGCCATCCTTTCTTCTCTGTCAGTGTCTGGGGCTCCCAGCCCTTACTTCTAATGCCACACACCCCTGTTGCTGCAGCTGATTCTCATCTTGCCTCGTTTTCCCCTTTCTCTTCTTTCCATGTGCTTTTCTTTTTTCTGTTTTCTCTCCTATGATCGTTCTCCATTTCTAGGTTTTTGAATAATGTCTTTTATAGGTACTGCAAGCCAGTCAATGTATTTTTTTACCTTTTTTTTTTTTTAAACTACTAACTGGCCCTTCATTTGGTGACCAGTGTAAATCCTTCAGTTAGGATCTGGGTCTTTGGTCACCATCTGTCTCTGGTACTTAGAGCACTGCCTGACTGCCCGTGGTGGGTACTGAGTAGATATACTTGATGAAAGAACTCATGATGTGTAATTTTGTACCTTTGGCTTTTTGTAGTAATGTTTACATGTAGCTGAGTGTTCAGAGAGCTATATTTTTACCTCCCAAGAGGTGGTAAAATATCTGTTTCTAAGCTCCTTTTGAATCTGGGGATTTTGCAGAATTCTAAAGGTTCTAGAAAGCCAGATTCAAGATAAGCAAAATATAGATGTATTTATGAGTTACATGTTGTCGTCCAGGCAGCTGATTAGTGACAGCAACCCAGTAATCTGGTAAAAAGAATAAGCAAACAAATAAACAAAAACAATAAGCAAACTATCCCCAGGGATCTTTCTAAATAAGGGGCAAAAAAATTCTCACTGCTCTGGGATTTTTTTTCTTCAGGTTAGTGCCGGTGGTTTTATCATACATACCAAGCCTGCTTAAAACAAACTAATTAATACCATCTTCATATACCCATAGAATTTCAAAAAATGACAAGTAGGTTTTTTTATTATCTGTGTTGTGAACTTGTCACCCCTGTTACTTTGAATCACTTAATTTTAAGAAATAAATGAGATATTTGGGGTAGGGGAATAGAGTTCATCAGAATAACAGATTCTTGAGTGAGAAGGGACTTTAGAGACCGTGTGGTCTGACCTAAATAATACAGGAATTCCTTCTACAGAATCCCTGACAGATGGTCAGACACTTGTGTTTTGAATACTTTTTAGTGTCAGGAAATTTGTTATTTCAAGAGGCAGCATATTTCATTGTTGGACAGTTCTAAAAGTTAAGAAATATTTTTAAAAATGACAAAATTTCTATCTTTCTTTCATCCACTGATTCTAGTATACTTTAAAAATATTCTACAGTTGTGTTTTAGCATAGGTTGACCAAATCAATAGCTGTCTAGTATTTGTGGAAGACAGAGGTGGGGACTCATCACTGTGCTTGGTGCCTTGGAGGGCACTGAAGATTCTAAGGTGATCCCTGCCTGTGGGGAGCTGATATACTAATTAGGAGACGAGATTAAACACACACTAAATTAACTGACAAGTGATGATCAGATGACTGAAGATTTCCCCATACTCTCATAGATGTGGAAGCCTTGCAGGAGAAAGTTAGGAAATAAGAAATAAGCCTTGAAATATGATTGTGTGATTTTGCCAGGCAACAAACGTGTGAAAACAGGAGAGGTGCAAGGCATCTTAGGCAGATAATGAAGAGACCGCCATCCTCATAGAAACTAAGTTAAATAGGAAGAATATGGAGGAAACTGAAAGCTCTAAAGAAATCTTTATTTTAATCAACAAACCAATCAATCAAGTCTTATGTTACAGTTTTTCTTTTTTCTTTTCTTTTCTTTTTTTTTTTTTTGAGACGGAGTCTCCCTCTGTTGCCCAGGTCCCAGTGCAGTGGTGCAATCTTGGCTCACTGCAGCCTCTTCCTCCCAGGTTCCAGTGATTCTCCTGCCTCAGCCTCCCGGGGAGCTAGGATTACAGGCATGCGTCCCATGCCCGGCTAGTTTTTGTATTTTTAGTAGAAATGGGGTTTCACCACGTTGGCCAGGCTGGTCTCGAATTCCTGACCTCAGGTGATCTACCTGTTCCGGCCTCCCAAAGTGCTGGGATTACAGGCATGAGCCACTGCGCCCGCCCATGTTACTGTTTTTCAGAACATAAAAGTAATGTATGTCTATAATAAAACACAGACATGTCTTAATTTAAAAGTGAAGAGAAAAAACCTTATCTTTTGTTCTACTTCCTATTCTTAGACCTAACCACAGTTTTAACCATATGCTGACCCATGAGCCAAAACCCTAGCCTGCCCGCTGTTTTGTATGGCCCATGTGCTAAGAGTGATTTTTGCATATTTAAATGGTTGAAAAGATTTTCAAAATAATGATAATGTTTCATGGCATGTGAAAGTTGAATAAAATTCAGATTTTAGTGTCCAGAAATAAAGTTTTGAATTTTGCCAACCAAGAATTTGTGGAAATGTGTTTTCTGCCTACATTAGAGCCTTGATTTTGTCCTTTGGCCCTCGGAACCTAAAATAGTTACTAAATGGCTCTTTACAGAAAAAATGATTTGCTGGCCCCTGATATATTCAGTCAAAAATTTTAAAATAAATATGTGCATGCATGTATGTTACCATGTTTGGTTTTGTTTATAAAAGTAGAATTGCATGGACCATGTTGTGGCAAAGTTCTTTAGACCTGGCACGATTAAGTTAAGGTATTTCGAAGCCAGATGGCCCAGAGGAGAAAAGCCAGGATCTGGGAATGTGGCCCCTGCAGTAATACTGGTGTAAAGTGGTATGCTCCCAAACAGAATTACCTAATTCGGATGGGAATGGGAAAGCCAGATGTGAGACATTCCAAAGTAATAGTCCGAGGGGCATGCTGAGTCACTGAAGGAGATGAAGGGGAGTAGTCGGAGTGTCCCCCATTTCCAGGTTGGTGTTGAGAGAATGCTGCTGCTGTGAAGACATGAAGAATATTGGAAGGGGCTGTTTGGAGAGACAAGTTTCCAAACAGCCTATCCAACGCTAAACCGGGAGCACCAGTTGTTGGTGGCTGCCGTTCATATTACCATCTGAGGAATGTGTAACTGCCCAGAGTGTATTTGTCTCTTACCATGATTGACTTAATACAACTTTTAGGTTTTGAATGAGGGGGGTTCTGTGGGCCTCTTTCAGCTCTATATACCTCATAAGTGCTGTCTGTTAGGATGATACTGGATATTGGACTTTATATTAAAACAGTTTCTGGAAAAGAACTGATTCATGGAGACAAATTTATCACCACTTACTCACTTTCCCTGTTAGGAGGAAATAGTTGCAGATATAAGAATATTTTGAGGGAAGGAGCTTCTCATTAAATAGAAATATATGGGGTTTTTTTTGCCAGTTACGGTGGCTTACGCCTGTAATCCCAAGACTTTGGGAGGGCGAGATGGGTCGATCACCTGAGGTCAGGAGTTCGAGACCAGCCTGGGCAACATGGTGAAACTCTGTCTCTACTAAAAATACAAAAATTAGCCAGGTATGGTGGTGCATGCCTGTAATCCCAGCTACTCAGGAGGCTGAGGCAGGAGAATCACTTGAACCTGGGAGGTAGAGGTTATAGTGAGCTGAGATCACACCACTGCACTCCAGCTTGGGCAATAAAGTGAGACTCCACCTCAAAAAAAAAAAAAAAAAAAGAAAGAAATATATGGGTTTTTTGAGGGACATTTAAGGATGCCATTTTGAACACCCATACCCCACTGAACAGATTCCTACACGGGGTCTAGGTGATCCATGGCAGAGTCACAGAGCTACACTTTGCACACCCCACACAGGTGTGTGTTCAGATGTGTTCTGCCAGTGGGAAAGTCTATGGAAAAGAATGAAAACGTCACTGCTGTGCTATTAATTGGTTATGTAGCTGGCTACCCCGCAGTGGCTCCACCTTGTGGATCCGTGTCTCAGTGGAGAGCCAGTACAGCTGCTTTTCTGAGTATCCTTTCACTTAATACTCATTTTAGTGCTAAAACATTAGAGTTAGGTAGGTATAGGTGGGTAAATTTAGCCTTTTATTTAACTTATGTGTGAACCATTTCTGGGCTTTTCGTAGGTTTTACTTAAACCTCCCACATTCTCATTTTTTTCCTTAACCCATTTCATGAAAGCAACTGATAAATGAGGTCACAAAGTAAGAAACTTAAGAATGTAAATAGGGCCATTGCAACTTTGAGACGGTAACACAAATTAACACACACGGGGTGAGGTATCAGTAAGAGATCTGAGATAGTCCTCACAGGGCTTCAGAGAGAATTGCCAGGTTCTGGTGGCTCAGTGGCTAAGTCACGGGCTTTAAATCAGGAAGCCTGGTTCTTATCCCGGCACCTCCACTAGCTTGCTCTGTGACGTTGGATGAACTGCTGAGCTCCTCTGCTTCTCAGTGGGAAAATGAGAATAGCACAATGTAACATCCAGTTGTTTCAAGTAGAATGGTTGGGAATAAAAAGCAAAATATTTGCATAACACTTCAAGCATCCAGAAAGAAGGGTAATATTTAAATTTTCAGCATTACTTGTGTTCTGTTCAATGTGTACCTATCTTGGTGAAGATTCATTAGGTATTCTTTGTCAAAAATGAAACAAGCTGTACCTCCTGAACCATTAATTTAATTTTTTTTTTTTTTTTTTTTTTTTTTTTTTTTTTTGAGACTGAGTCTCATCTCTATCATTCAGGCTGGACTGCAGTGGCTCGATTTCGGCTCACTGCAACCTCCGCCTCCTGGATTCAAGCAATTCTCCTGTCTCAGCCTCCTGAGTAGCTGGGATTACAGGCCTGTGCCACCACGCCTGGCTAATTTTTTTATATTTTTAGTAGAGACAGGGTTTCACCATGTTGGTCAGGCTCGTCTCGAACTCCTGACCTCAGGTGATCACCCGCCTCAGCCTCCCAAAGTGCTGGGATTATAGGCATGAGCCATCGTGACTGGCCTGAACCATTAATTTTATAATCATCTGACTTACTGCTCTTGGCACCTTTAAGATGGTTTTAAACTCAGTGTCTATTTTAGGGTAAGTCAAGGGTTCTGTTAATGATTTTGTTTCTTGCCCTTCCTAGACTTATAGATATTGTCCTCAACATAGAGGAATTTGTGCTATGCCTTCAGAGAAGTATAAATGACTTCCATAATTAAATGGATTTCTTTCTCAATGGGAGGGAATTTCTGCCATCTGACTAAATGCATACAGTAGAAGGGATGGATTAACTAACAAACTATTGTATAAACTGGAAGTGGAGTTTCTAGATACCTTGATTGTACTAGTGCTTCATATGATATTTTTCTCTGTAGAGCAAAATTCAGTGGATACTGAGTAAAACTTTCATTTTTTCCAGGATAACTTCATTGGGTATCAAACAGGATTAACAAGTAATTTCAAGGTAGTGATTCTGAAGGAGGTGTGGGCTCTTCTCAGACTATGTTTTCTGCCTCTTTTGTATAGAATCACTGAGAGAGTTGGTCACTTTATAGATTGAGAGCGTGTTGTATCCCCATGGGTAAGGACTCCTGCCTATAGAAGGTCCTGATTTATAGGTTCAGAGGCCATCCTTAGAATGAGGGGGCTGAAAATTTCCTTCTCCAGGTGTTAGCCCGGAGCAGAGAGAAATGTGTTCAGTGGAGCCCATGGCAGTGGAACAAATGGCTGCTTTGGAGAACCTGGGAGGCGGTGCAAGGATGTACAGCTGTACCCCGAGCAGTAGGTGTCACTGTAGTCAGTGGCTTTTACTCCTCAGAGCCTAAGGGGTTAATTGGGTCTGGTTTAGAAGGGCAGACAGAGGCCCATCTGTGCCCTCCAGAGTGTTGGGCTTTGTCTGTAGGGCACCAGTTGATTCCAATGAAAGACCCAAGTTGACTCCCATTTTTTTCTCTACAAACAAAAGAAGGATGCTTTCCCACTTATATTTTAGGGTCTAAGGCTAGGCTCTTAGATGTTATGGAGTGGGGTGGGTTGGGATGGATAAGTAGGTGAGATAATCCTTCTAAAGTTTGGTGGGAAGACCTAGAATAGAGGGAAGGAAAATTCTATTAAGAGAAATGAAAGAATATGGAATAGCAGAATACATTGCCTTGTTGTTATTGGCACTGAGCCCTGTTATATTCAGGCAGTGTGAGCTTTCAGAACTTCTATCAGCATCCTTCTTAGAAATTTCCCTTTTACCACAAAGGAGGCAAAGGAAAAAAAAATCTTTCTAGCAGAGATGTATTTCTCTTTTGCCACTTTCCACTCCAGAAAGTTAATTTTCAAATGCTAAAATGGAATTTAAGATTTAGAAATAGCTACTGTGTTGACTAATTAAAAAAAAAATCCTGTGATTACGTAGCCAATTGCTTTTTCAAGTACACCCAATTTTACTTCTTTTCTAGTAACACCCTGGTGTGAAAACAAAGTAAAACCGAGTAAACTCACTGTAGAATTTTAGATGCATCTTATCTCTTATTTTTTGCCTAGATAACCATCTTTCTCCCCACCCACCATCCAGGCAGCACAGTGTAGTTTGTCCTTTAAAAAAAAGGAAGGCAACGTGTATGATTTATACGTAGATACTCATTAAAAATAACTCCTGTCCAGTCTTTGCTCTTCCCCCATAGCCTGCCTGTTGGTTGTTGTTAACACCCTGATTAAGCCTTGCTCTTAATAGTACAATATATTAAGCTCAGCCTGCTCTCTCTTCCCCCCTCCTCTGTTCTCCCTGTGAGTGAGTGGCTCGTTTTAAACCATCCGCACACTTGCTGAGCCAGGTGGCGTTGCTTCCTGCCTCTCCTGCTCGCTGTTGCTAAGTGAGAGGCACCATATCACACATAAAGCTGAACCAATAGCATCCTGACCCCCATAGGCTGGTAAAAGCTGAAGAAAGAGAATCCCACAGCGTTGTCTGTGACCGGTGGGTCCTCCTCTCCCTCCCACCTTTTCTTTTCCAACAGGAAAGGGAGGCGGCGAGGGAGATGGTAGGAGGAAGAGGGAAGAAAGAATGGGGGAGGTGAATCCTAATATGCCTTGCTGTACTTGCGATAAATGCCATTTTTTTTTCTTTGTGAAGAAAAGGAGTGGTAGCTTCTCTTGTGCAATCACAAACCAGCGGATGCGCTTCTTTCTGCCCCCAAACTGCCTGTGTTGACAAAGCTCAAACTCTGAATAAAGACGTCTGTTGACCTGCATATCTGCTTTGCTCCTCTCTTTCTTTCTCTCTCGCTATGAATCTTTTAATCCCCACAGTTTTGCAGATCTTGGCACCCCTGTTCATTCTTCCTCTTCACCTTTCTTGTTTCATTTCTGTCTCACAGTATTCTTTCCAGAAAGCATTTCCTTTGAATGTAAAAATTAGCAAAGTATTTCGTATATCGTCGAAGTTAGGAAGTCATCAGATCATCCTAGGGAATGGGGCAAGGGAAGGGGAATGTTTATAAAGGGGATTTTAAAAAACTCGTTACGATTTTCAGTCTTGGCAGGGTCTAAGCAAGCACAAAGTGAAATGTGAAAGGCTGTTCTTAACTGGATAACTGCCAGTATAGACAGCCAGTGGTATAGTTGAGATTATACAGAGGAAATGACCTTTCTCCTGTAATTACCTGGATATTTTAGGCAACATCAGACCCAAGTTACCTGGGCAATTATGGCTTTGTAGATCTGACCTTAGGACAAAACAGATTCCAGTTAAGTTTTCCATGGAAAACATTTGCTATCTTTGGTAATAAACATAGTGAAGGCACCCACTGTTTTTGCAACCATGTGAAGCCCAGTTACAAGGAGACTTTCTTCAGTTCTATGCCCAGTAGGTTCCCAATAAATTTCTCCTGACCTTTTGGAGATGGCTTTATTATTTGGTCACTTGCATGCCTTTTGAAAAAATAACCTGTGTTTATTTCTGAATCAAGGGTATTGAGGTTTCCTGTAACCTCTTGCTGAATTTGCACGTTTTGGGAAGATATCAAAAGAATGATATTCATCCTTAAACTGTCCATTTCCCTCAAGAAATTTTCCTTTCATTCTTGAAATTCTGCCCTACTGTTGGGCCAGAAATCCAGTCCACTCACTCAGGATCACACAGAAAAGTGATCATTCGTCTCCCACTCCACCTGCTTTTTCCCAGCATTTACACTAACTTTTGTGTTTGTTTGAACCAAAACTAAAATGTCTTCTTAAAGGGACATTTAAAGGAAGTATGTGGGGTCAGATTAAGCAAAAGGGAATTCCTGGGGAAAAGCCTTACCAAATGTTGAGAACTGGAATGTTTTTCTTTTTGTCTGAAGAGCCTATCTTTTTCTTAGTATCACGAAGTTAAAGATGATCATTGCCGCCAGCGCTCACTTACAATATTTAAAGCTAAAATTCGCAGACAGTCTTCAAACTTCATTTCATTTAAGTTCAGTCTCCTCCAAGCTAAACCAGAGATATTTACAGGTAGCCAAATGCTCAGATCTGAGCAGCGCGTCCATCTTCTGCTGTGCCCATTTTTGGGGGGGGGCGGGGGGGGAGGGTGTAAATAACAAATTCAAGCTCCAAGAGCGGGCAAAGAAGTTTAAAAATAAAGGACTGGCCGGCAAGTCCTGTAAAACTGGCTTGTCCTGCAGTTGGCCGGCCGGCCGGGATATTATTAGGTATTATTCATTCATCGCTCTTCTATTTTGTGCTCAGCCCTGTGCTGAGAGTTTGGAGCTGGAAGCGCAGCGTGAGCCACATCCTGGCTCCGCGCCTTCATCTCTGGGTTGCAGCCCTCTCGGTTTCACCAACTTCATTATTCAGATACGGGCGCTGCAATTCCGCCAAGTAAACCTGCCAGGACCAGCTCCTCTAGCTTCTCTTCTTCCTGGTGTATAATTCTCTGCCTTGAAATCCCTGCTTCACACCCACCTCCGCTGCCCTGAATTTCCTAACTCAGCCAGCCAAGCACAAATCCCTCTAAGTCCCTCAGTGCCTTCCCCCCAGATCCGCACTTGCCCAACGGTCTGTCTAGGCACTAGCTATGACATCGCTCTGGATACCTGATCAGTCCTCTGCTTTGTCCCCCTGTGCCTTTGCTTAGGCTGCACCCCCCTTCCAGATCGCTTCTCCCCTAATCTCTCCCTGTGGAAATCTTGGCCTCAAAAGCCCATCTCAAATGCAGTTTCTTCACTGAAACCCTTCTCTCAGTCTCTCAGACTGCGTCTTCCAGCCCTTCCAAACACCATGGCCACTTTTTGCGACCTCTCCTTCAGAACTTTCCATCTTCTACTTAGAGTTGTCTTTACTGTTCCTTGGTAGTACCAACAGCAGCTCAGAGGAGGTGTTTAGCCACTCTCTACTCCACACGAGCCTCTCTGCAGCATTGCCTCAAATAAATATATTATATATATATAGACTGCATTTACTATGCAAACACAGCTTCAATACAGTCCCCCCCACCCCTCCCCGTGCCCTTTGCGACCCAGTTGCCAACCCTAAATTCCTCCTTTGTAGAAAATCTGAAACCGGATCCTCCCTACTTTATCTTAAGTGATTCAGGCCCAGAGCTGTGTCTTCCTCATCTTTGTATTTCCCAGTATTTGTATTTCTCACTTAATGTAACTGTCTTGCAGCCAGTAGGCACTGAAGAAATCTGTTGAATTGTTATGTAATGAAGCCCAGAAAACCTGAAAGATTATGTCTATAATTCGCCAGGTTTTCAAACTGTACATGTAGAGAAGAATGAAGTTTTCTGTGAATATTTTGAATTAGATAATGAGATCACAAAGAAGTTTAATTAAATCTTATTTATCAGTCAAGAGAGCCTGGATGATGGTATAGTAACAAAGAACCCCCAAATCTTAGTGTTTTAAAGCAACAAAAATTTAGTTCTTGCTCATGTTTATTGTGGGTTGGTGGGCAGACGAGATTCCCCTTATCATTGTTACTCAGAGACCCATTCTCACAAAACCAGCCACGATCTCATACTAGTGGTTATGCTGAAGGAGAAAGAGCTCCAGAGGGTCTAACATCAGCAATTTAATGTCCCTGCCCAGAAATGGTCCCCATCACTCTGCTCACAACTTATTTGTCAGAACTAGTAACATGACCTCATCTAACCACACAAGAGCCAGGAAGTACAGCTCTACCATGTGCCTGAAAGATAATTAGAAATATTTAGCCAATAGCATAAATAACTCCCAGTTTTATTATTCACTCAGGGTTTTTAGAGGGCATTTATATTTCATATTGACTTTGGAAGCATAGAGAATATTCATGCAATTCCTCTCCCTTTGCATATATTATTCTTTTTCTCACGCACCAAAACATGTTGCTGCGCTTAACCCTAGAAGACTAGGCCACAGCAATTAAGGGATAAGTGGTTCTATTTTCTCTAAGTATAAGATGGAGAACTTGCCCATTGTTTATAGCTCTTCAACTGCTCTTACCAATACTTCAGAAGCTCTTCTGATGGGTCAGTGAGGCTCGAGGCCCCTATCCAAGGGCTGCCCCAGGTTTACTTTGAGTGTTGCCATAGTCAGGATCATAGGAAATCAGTACAGGTTTTATAAATTTTTTCTAAGAAATTAGTCAGAAACTGTGAAAACATTATATAGTAGCTGAGTTATTTTTTATAGTGAAAAGCTGCAAGGAGCATAGATGTCCAACCACAGGAGATTAGCTGTGTAAGTTATGGTATATAGAGAAAATGGAATACATATAATCTTTAGAATTACACTTTAGAAGAATATTTTAGATTGAAAAAAAATATCCCAATACATTGATTGCTACATTAAAAAAACAAACAAACAAAAACAGGCACTAGAACAGAATATATAGCAGATTCTTTTTTTTTTTTTTTTTTTTTTTGAGTTGGAGTCTTGCTCTGTCGCCCAAGCTGGAGTGCAATGGCGCAATTTCAGCTCACTGCAGCCTCCGCCTCATGGGTTCAAGCGATTCTCCTGCCTCAGCCTCCCGAGTAGCTGGGATTACAGGCACCTGCCACCATGCCCATCTAATTTTTGTATTCTTAGTAGAGACAGGATTTCATCATGTTGGCCATGAACTCCTGACCTCAGGTGATCCACCCACCTTGGCCTCCCAAAGTGTTGGATTACAGGCGTGAGCCACTGTGCCTGGCCCAGATTCTGTTTTTTAAAAATACATTAAAACTGGGAAGAAAAACACTAATATGTGAATGTGAACAAGGCTTGTCTCTTTCTCTCTGTGGTGATATTTTGAGTAGTTTTTGTGCTTTTTTTCTTTGATTTTTCTTTCTTTTTTTTTTTTCTTTTGGTTAAGTAAGCAGGCATGACTTTTGTTGCACATAAGGAGATATGTAAATATCTCTGGCCTCTGAAGTGTGTTAATTTCAAGTAGCTTACATGGTGTTACTTCTTTTAGGTGAGTAGTTTGATATAAGAGGCACACAAATGACTCTCATATGTCTGTGGTGGAATGAGCCTGGTGCCAAGACAGAAATTCAGAAACAGTGCTCCTGTGGATCGGGAGACAGTTTGACGTCAGTTCACACATGTCCAGGCGTAAGCATTTTACCATTTCTTGCCCTTTCTTCTGCTGAGGCGTTGTATAGATCTTCCATGGCATTTTGACTTGACATTTCACAGCTGCTGCAAATCCACTAAGCAGGGACATGACACAGGCACTTTGAGGCCGCTGGTAGCACATTGGTTTGTAAAGAGATGCTAAATTTGCTGAGATAGTGAAAAACTGGCATGTATTTATTTTGGGATGAAACGGACTCTTGCGAAATAAGGGCCCATTCTGGAAGAACTGGTAACACTCATTCATCTTGTGTTGTGCACTGAGCTATAATGCTACAGCTGTCATCCACTTTCAATGAACGATTGTCATATTGTCAATCCACAATAATACAAAACAATTTTCATTCCCCATGTTGAAGCATCACCATTGTAATATAATTCAGTTCATATTAACAATGCTTTGATGACAATTCCTTTCCACTCTACCCTTAAGCCCTCCCTCTCTCCTTTTCTTAACCAAAGGGAAATGTATTTTGGCAATATATCTCCAATGTTCACAGTTTTCTGCTTTTAAAACATCTCAGGCCCATAGCCCTCATTGAAACTGCCGGGAACACACCAATCTTTTTTTTCTTTCTTTCTTATAGAACTGTTTTGGGATTAGGTAGTGCCTTATTCAGGAGAACTGAAAGTATTTTTACCCATTTGTCTTGTTTATTCTTAAAACATCTCCATGAAAAAGGAACAGGTATTATTTATTCCCTTTTTATCAGGAGCACAGTTAGAACTTAACTCTCTTCGCTTTAGATTTATAATCTTTTCATTAAAAGATGCTGCTTACTTTTCCTGGTATTAACAGTGATGTCAGTTGCTATTTACATGGGAAAATTAACTACCCTAATGAATTTATATTCGCTGATTTTCTCTAGAGGGGAAATTTATTCTGTGTATGAGTCTTCACTGATTTTCAACGTACTTTTCTGTCAAAATAGATTATTTTAAACTGATAGAGAGTGTTGTCTTAGAATAGTCCCAAGAGCTGAATCTAGGTGGGCACAATTGGTAAGATTGAAATATACTGTGTGTACCCGTGTAAGCTCTTCCAGGGACAGTGCTGCCATTTTTAAAGAAAAATTTTATTGTGGCTGTTGGCCACTTTCACTTTTCTCATTTTTAAATTCTTTAGTAGCTCAGATACTTGCCTAAAAATATGTGGCAGAATGTGGGGATATGGAGAATTTGAGGAAGGGAATAAGTTGAATGTCAGAAACCACCAGAAATTTTTGGAAGGTCACGAATCCCCCAGATGACCACTTGGAAAATGCTACAGTATTGCTTTCCCGGGGCCTGTTTGTCGGCATTCCTATAAAGTAAAAATCAGGGCTTTCAAAACAGCACATTCTTCAAATATAGGAAAACAGATTGAAACTGAATGAGGAAAAGAATTGTGTTTGGGATCTAAGAGGTGAACAGAGCCGTAGGTAAGTCAGTCTAGATAGATTTAGCAGACCTAAGTGTCTCCTATTCTGCATCCGTAAGTGAAGACTTGAGAAATAAAGAGAGAAGAGGAGTGAGAAGCAGAGGGAAAGGGAGAGATACATTCATAAAATATGCAGGTCATGTTCAATTTGTCATGTCCTTAGTGCTATGGTGCATCTGGGAACAGTCCTGAATTTGAATGGCTTGTCTTTTTTTCCCTATAGGTAGACCTGTTTTTTGTTTTTTGTTTTTTTTAAATCAGATTTGGGTCCTTGTTCCTGGCTTGGGCAGCGTGGTCACTGAGCCTGTAACAGCATTACACCACTCAGGTCTAAATGCCTCTGAGACTTGAGTTATAAGACTCACCCAACATCTTGGAACAGGAAGTGGAGACCCTGCCACTAACCGAAGCTTCAAACTTCATGGAAAGTTTGTGCCTGGGTTGGAATGTTGCCAGGGCACCAGGGCAGGTCTCTCTCCTCTAACAGTAAGCAACATGGGGCCCACAGGAAGCTCTGCAGTCCCTTACGCATTTTCATCTCATAGCCAAATCCCCGCAACACTGTCTTGTTACATGGCCCCTGTGTGACTGGGTCAGACAAATGAGACATCAACCTTAATTTTACCTTGGCCACATTTTTTTTTCTTTTTTTTTGAGACGGAATCTCTCTCTGTCACCCAGGCTGGAGTGCAGTGGCGTGATCTCAGCTCACTGTAACCTCCGCCTCCGGGGTTCAAGCGATTTTTCTGCCTCAGCCTCCCAAGTAGCTGGGACTACAGGTGCCTGCCACCACACCCGGCTAATTTTTTGTATTTTTAGTAGAGATGGGGTTCACCATGTTAGCCAGGATGGTCTCGATCTCCTGACCTCGTGATCCGCCCGCCTCGGCCTCCTAAAGTGCTGGAATTACAGGTATGAGCCACTGCGCCTGGCCAGTGAGGGAGGCTCTCCCACAGAGTGGGGTGTGTTTAGGGGAGGGACAACTGTGAGGCATGGTTTTGTTAAGCCATGGTTTGTTCATAAGGCTGTCCTTTGTGGTACAGAAAACTCTGCCGGCAGCCTTTAAAGCCACAAGTTACAAACAGTGAGCATAGTTTTGCATTCATTCACTTATTCACACATCCACTCATTCACTAATAAAATGGCTGAGTGCTGGGTCGCGAGTCGGATATTTGGGTTTGAATCCCAGCTCTGCCATTTCCTGACTGTATAATTTGGGTACATTACTTACTTCTTATTAGTAAAATGTGGATAATAATACTTCCTACTTCACAGGAGGTTTGTGAAGGTTAAATGAGTTAATATATGTTTCCAATAGTAACTTATAATACCTAGTAAGACCTTAGTAAAGGTTAGTTGTTCTATTTTTATCTCTTGAACAAGAGATTGCTACCCATATAGTCTTACCAAGAACTTTTCTACTAAAAGATTTCTCATGAAATAGGATCTCTGGATGAAGGAATTGCAACCTTCCATTTAAATCCAGAGGTGTGTTTTTTCTTTGTATTTATCATTGTCTGGACTATTTAAAAAAATATTTTCCCCATGTTAAACAGTGCTAGAGGTAAGATCATTCCTCCAGTTGTTGGAAGGAGGTGGGATGGATTTAATTCCAGTTCTTCAATTTGGAACAGTTGATCCTCTTGCCTGCCTTGCCCTCTCTTCCCTTCTCTTCCACTCTCCTTTTCTTTTTGAGGTAGTGTCTCACTCGGTTGCCCAGGCTGGAGTGCAGTGGCGTGATCTCGGCTCACTGCAACCTCTGCCTCCTGGGTTCAACCTGGTCTGCCTCAGCCTCCCGAGCAGCTGAGATTACAGGCGTGCACCACCAAGCCCAGCTAGTTTTTGTATTTTTAGTAGAGACGGGGTTTCGCCATGTTGGCCAGGCTGGTCTCAAACTCCTGACCTCAAGCAATCCACCCACCGCTGCCTCTCAAAGTGCTGGTATTACAGAGGTGAGCCATCATGCCCGGCCTCTCTTCCACTCTCTATTCTCTTTCTTCCTTCTTTACCTTCCTATCTCTGGCCTATTCCATGAAGCCTGAGCTAGCAAAGGCATATTTATCCAGTGGTATGTATATAACCATTCTCATTCAAGTTGTTGCTTCAAGACCCACTCACAGAATGTGTAATTTACCTCTCAAAAATTCGGATACCTCTGTATGCATTTGTATAGAAATACATATTATTGGACATCAAATAACGCCCATATATGTAAAAGAAAATAAAATCTTATTTTAAATGTTGGGAATATAAGCGTTTTAAAAATGTTCAGTGTGTCAAACAACAAAATGATTCCTTGGTGTCCTCCATGAAAGTTTCAAAGACTATTTCAGAGACAAGCAGAATGGATCAGACACTCGCTAAATAGTAATTGTAGTTCTGTTCTCTCAGGGACTTGAGTTGAATTAAATGTATTAGCTTAGATTGTCATAACGTCTCAAGAATAGAAGGAGGGTAATATTTTATGTTTATGTAATAAGTGAGACTATTATTATGCATAATATATATATTTGAATCCTATTTAAATCGGCAAAGAGTTCATTCTTGACACTGATTCTCCTACTCTGGCAAGATGAGGTCAGTAGGAAAGATATAAATATGGCAATTACTCTGTGAGTAATTTAACATTTACATTTTCCACAAAATTATGATGTCCTTTTGTTCATCACCATACCCTGTATTGTTGATTTTTTGAAGGGGTGTGCTTTGAAGTTTCTAATTTCTGTTGAATGTAATATTTTAGTGTGGCGCCCAAGGGCTAGAGGAAGGAGGGATGGACAGATTGGTGGATATCAACCATATAAACCTTGTGTAGGAGAGGGAGAGTTGCATTACTTGTGGATGTTCAGGTGGGAGGGACCCTTGTCCTCTACCTGGAGATGAGTTCTGTTTGTGAATCCCGCCTAGTTTTTGAAGACTGCACTTGATGAGTACTTCCCTCTCTGGAGTTTAGGCAAATTTTGAGATGTGTCCTGGAGTTCACGGTATATTTCTTTGTTTCCCTTTGCCTCCCACCCAATAGCCATTCACTCTTTCAGATGATTGGAGCTGCCCTCAACACTACAATGGAATAGAAATGAAAATGGGAAAACATTCCTGCCTTCAAGGATCTTGTTAGATGCTCTCTCTCTCCCACTTCTTCTCTCTGTGCGTCTCTGAGACCAGATATAAGTAAATACCTATAAAGGAAAAAAGTCAGAAGTCGGAAGCACCCCACCCCTTTCCTGGGCCTTTTCGACCCTAACCCCTCTGTTGTTGACTACATTCTGGTCTCACTGGTCTGTCTCCTCGTGTCTTTGTGCACTCCATTTTCCTCATTCACTTGTTTAGTTTCTGTGAGTGTGCGTTGTTTGCCCGTTCCAGCAGTAGCAAATGAGTTGGCCTTTGAACTTCCTGCATGTTTCCATTTCTTTCTTGAGGGGTAGGGATAAGAGGAGAGGTTGATAGTGGTGATAATAGAGTGTCTTTGCTCCTAAAAGGTAAAAGAGGAAAATCCCAGGCATTGTACAGGAGTGCACTAGCACCCATGTCAGAGTAGCTCTTGTTGCTTGGTATGTGTTACTCTGGGACAATCCACTGCAGTGGCCTCTTTGTCAAATGCATGCCTGGCCCTGCATTCAGACAGCACTGCAGGGCAATACGAAATACAGAGATGGAATGAGACAAGCAGTGGCAATGCCGTGTCACCAGCAGAGTTGGGGTGGGTGGGCTGTGCCTACAGTGCTGTGGGGGTCAAGAGGAAGAGCAGATAACGAAAGCCTCTGGGAGAGGAGACATCACCTTCAAGGTTAGGGGTCTGGTGATTCAGAGAATGGTAATGCTTCTGATCAAGGCATGTTTAGTCCTCAGACCATTCATGGCACAAGGGTAAAGATCACCATGCATAGTCAGCCATGGTTCCATGGCTGTGGGCTGCGGGAGTTAGTGGGCCCGTGGATTTCTGCTAGAATGTGCCCAGGTGACCGTACCAGGGAGCAGTCCAGCAGACAGGTTGGGACATGATAGGTCTGTCATCCAAAGCTTCAGCGATGCTTCCTGAAATTTCCTGAGGCTGGTGTGGTTCTCCCCTTTGAATTTACTCTTCTTTCCATGATTCCCTCAGTCTTCATCCCAAGAAAGTTATGGCATTGTGTTTGCCTTGATTTATCCTTTTTTTTTTTTTTTTAGACGGAGTCTTGCTCTGTCTCTCAGGCTGGAGTGCAGTGGCGCGATCGATCTCGACTCACTGCAACCTCCACCTCCCGGGTTCAAGGGATTCTTCTGCCTCAGCCTCCCGAGTAGCTGGGATCACAGGCACATGCTGTCACACCCGGCTAATTTTTTGTATTTTTAGTAGAGACAGGGTTTAACCGTGTTAGCCAGGATGGTCTTGTATCTCCCGACCTCGTGATCTGCCCACCTTGGCCTCCCAAAGTGCTGGGATTACAGGCATGAGCCACCGCGCCCAGGCCTTATCTTAGTATTATTCCTGTATATGCAGAAGTTGCCCTGTCGTTGCAGCTGTCATTCCACAAGCACCTTCATGAATAATAATAGCCGAGTTTGCAAGTGCTAGCTTCTGTTCCCTGTGTTTTATGTAGACTAACTCTTAATGATTGTGATAACCCTGTGAGGTAGGGACTATTATCCTCCTTTACAGATGGGGAAACTGAGGTACAGGGCATTCAGTACTTGTCCAAAGTCAAACATGTAGTAAGTAGCAGAGCTGGTATTATGGACCCAGGCAATCTGGCCTAGGAGCCATTGCTCTAAATATGTGTGACACTTCCTCGGGACATACAGCGATCATGTTTGGCCCTAGGAAGTCAGGGAAGGAAAACATATAATCCTCACCACCAGTAGAGAAAAAAGACACACCTATAAAAATATCAGAAGCCATGTAGGATCTCTCCATACTGATGTGCTGCCTGTTTTGTTTGCTTTTATCAGTCCAAATATGTTTCTTTGGAGCCACAAGAGGTGCACCACTGCCAGCCAGCTGGGTGACCTTGGACAATTCATTTCACTCCCTGCCTTATCTGTAAAATGCGGGTGTGAGATCAAATTATCTTTAGGGTCCCTTCCAGCTCTGAAGTTTTGTGATTCTGTGGTTCTGTGGTTTTGGAATGTTTTTGCATAGAGCACTTGGCAGCACTAGAAACAGTCAGCTCTTCCAAGTGCATTTCTTTCTGACTCTCTTCTTCACCCATGTAGAATTTCTGAAGTATCCTGTGATCTTTATTAATCACACAGGGACTGTCATCTTCTCAGACTAGTGGAATGGCTAAGGTGCCCTCTGCAGAAGATATCGTAGCTAATGTTCTCATTACTGACTAATTGGCTAAAGAGACTTCTCTCACATTGCATTTAGGCTGATTGATAGTTTTCTATCACCTGATGGGTGGAATGGACAGCCAAACCAATTATCACCACAATGAGAGCCCCATACAGCAGAGCAGTGCAGCTCGAGACAAAGGGCCCTTATAGATTATGTCTAATCAGAGTGCCTGCTGAGAGTTTGTTAAACAAAATGATTTTCTGAAAAGTACAGTTTAACATGCGTTGAAATACATGTACCTTAGGGTCATATGTAACTCAGTGGGCCTTGTCTTATTGAAAGCAATGTGTTTCTGATTATGTAAATATGGATAGCCCGCATAACTAGTCAGCTGTATAACTAACACTAGTTATCTTTGTGCTGAATGAAGATGTGCATTTGTTTGTTCAAAACTGAAGCTGCAGGCCTCCTGTGAGTCACATCGTGGGAGACATGCTCTACTTAGATGGAATCTTGTAGACATAGGGCATTACTCAGATTCCTTTTTGTATTTTCTTTTCATGTTGCTCAGGCTATTTAAAGGAAATAATATTCAGGTCACTTGCTTAGTCATTTAAATTGAGTCCATTTCTTTGTAGCTAATGCATTAATTTATTGAAATCTCTATTTAAAGCACAAACTCCAGTTTTAGAGCGGAAAGATAATAATGTGTTAAGGATTCATGTTAAAACCTAACCCAAGGAACTTCTTGATCACTTCTTAGTCTGTTTTTTGTTTTGTTGCTGTTTTTTTCTTCCTTTTTTTTTTTTTTCCTTAAAGCAGAGGCTCAGAAGTCATTTATAGTGCTTCCCTGTACACAGTCTTGAGTTTCAGGTTTTCTGGGAACCAAAACATCAGGGTTCTTAGTGCCTCACTTTCCCAGTGATCTACTGAATTGTGTTATACAATCGTCAGTGGACTAAAAGATACCAGTGAATTAATATAAGGTCTTTTACTTCTATTTCCCCCAAGCAGGGCCACAGCGATGTCAACTGGGATCCTTGGAACTTGTGACAATATCAGTGTGATATAAATTCTTGTGTTGAAGCAAGTTTCAGTGTTGGAAAGTGGGACTGAAGAGCACAGAGCACTGACCATAGCAGCAGCATGTACCATAGTGTACTTCTGAGCCACCGTCATCTTCAAGGTGTTTTCTAAAATACACACCAAGAGTTGGATTCTAGAGGAGTAGGAGACAAACTTTTGGGAAAAGAAGTGAAAGAAAAAATGGTTATTTTTATAACTTAACAATTTTCCAGTAAATTATTCTTGCCTGACTGTTAAATAGAGGGACAGAGGAAGAAAGGATATGCCACTTGGAATGGGAAAAGGAGAGCTGGAGCACAAAATTGGCTGTGGTTGAGGTAGAAAATAGGCAGCTGTTCTTCTCATCCTCTTCTGAGCCTTCTGCTCCAGGAGATTCCTGCTGGAGCTGTGCTTGGACTCTCTGGCACACCGTACAGTCTACAATGAGCCATCAAAGAAGTTGCAGGAGAGGTGCTGATCTAGCTCAGTACCCGACTTGAAAGGGTCATTGTGTGGCACAGCAGTGGCATGGCTGTTTTCAAGGGAGCAGGTTTTTAATCGCGGTAGCTGTTTCATCCTCCCTGTAGTATTCTCTGACAGTGAAGATGGTGCCAGTAAATACTCATGTTCCTGCTTGTTGGGTGACGGAGGTCTTGCTTTACATCCCTCTCTCCAACTGCTGTGTCCACTTGAGGCAAATGTATCCAGGAAAGCAGTGAGGCAGGCAACGACAGGGGCCATTGGTAGATGTTCCCTTGGCTCATTTTAATACATACTGCGTCAGAATGGGCCTCACATGCATTAGAAATCACACATACTTGTTATTCAATGAAAACCTTGACTGACACTGTATGTAAGCTCAGTTAACAGCAGAAGTACTGTTGACAACAGAATAAGGCTGTAGTACAGTGGCCAGTCAGTTAGAAAAGGAATCGGTCCCAATCCTTACTTTCCTGTATAATCTATTCCCTTTCGTGGGTGTGCTTTGTTTCTGATTTGAGTTCATCTCAATTCATTCTCAACTATGCTGTTTGTTCTATGAACTCCCCAGTAAGAAATACATCAGGATATAACTCTACCCAAAAAGTAGATAATGTGTTCCGAAGGGAATTAAACTAAAGCATTACCCTTCAACCTCAGGTAGAGCAATTTGGTGCTAAACTTTATTAATGTTAGTTTTTTGTTTTTGTTTTTGTTTTTGTTTTTTGAGACAGAATCTCGCTCTGTTGCCCAGGCTGGAGTGCAGTGGTGCAATCTCGGCTCACTGCAACCTTCACCTCCCGGGTTCAAGCGATTCTCCTGTCTCAGCCTCCTGGGTAGCTGGCGTGCCTCCACGCCTGGCTAAATTTTTCTATTTTCAGTAGAGACGGGTTTTCACTGTGTTAGCCAGGATGGTCTTGATCTCCCGACCTCGTGATCCACCTGCTCAGCCTCCCAAAGTGCTGGGATTACAGGCGTGAGCCACAGCGCCCAGCAATGTTAGCATTTTAATGGAAAGATTTTTACATATATTCCCTAGAGGTAAGGACATGGTTTGTAATTTAAAAGCTATATATTATTAAGTGATGATTGCAGTAATTATACTACTGGATAAAACAAGGAGGAAAACCTAGGTGCTGTGTTCAGATATCTAATTTGGAAAGGACTCCGTTGATTTCACATATTTGGAACATGAACATTCTGTTTTTCAGGGTTTCACCTTAGAATTTCCTTGGCTTGGCCGGGCATGGTGGCTCATACCTCTAATCCCAGCACTTTTGGAGACTGAGGCAGGTGTATCACTTGAGTTCAGGAGTTCGAAACCAGCCTTGCCAACATGGTGAAACCCTGTCTCTACTAAAAATACAAAAAAAATTAGCCAGGTGTGGTGTGGCAGGGACCTGTAATCCCAGCTACTCAGGAGGGTGAGGCAGGAGAATTGCTTGTACCTGGGAGGCAGAGGTTGCAGTGAGGTGAGATCATGCTACTGCACTCCAGCCTGGGCAATAGAGCAAGACTCCATCTCAAAAAAGAACTTCCTTGGTTCATATTGTTGGACAACTGAATACATTTTTAGCTTGTGTCTGGTAACTGTTTCCCAGTGGGGTTTGTAGATGTTGCTTTGCCTGCCTCTACCCATGTATAACCTCCATCAATATGTTATTTGATTTGGTTGTATATTATTAACTGGAACTTCCTGGAATCAGACAAGCAGGGATTCAAACTACAATCAAATAATAGCAATGCCTTCTTTGTTACCTTTCTTTCAACTCTAAAGCAAGACAAAAATTCAGCTACTGAATAGTTGAATACTGAAAATCAGAGGTATCTTCACAGAGCTAGTAAGCATCAGACTTGATTTGAATCCAGGTACTCTGATTCCAGATCTCAGTGCTTTTAACCACTGTGCTATATGGCGTTATGGAGCATCTAGCACAAAATAGACATCCAGTGAGATGATCAGATATTTGGGAGTTGAGGTGCTCCTCAGGTTGGGCCCACCCAGCCTTTCCTTCTGATCCTTGTTCTTCAGTATTCTGCCACTCAAACCCAGTAAAATCTTTCTTTCTCATACCATATCTCTTCCCACTCCATCTCTTTTTCAAGGTATGTGTGAACATTGGACATCAAAACTTCAATGGTTTATTAAGAGTTTAAATTTCTTAGTAATCTACTCCATTTCTGTCTAAGTCAAATCACAACCAGATGTGACTAAGACTATCTCACATCAGATGTTCATTTGTGAGGAATCAACTTCCAGGTTGAGTCTAAGGATCAGTTTGTATGTGGCCTGTCTCTTCCATAGGCTACTTTGTAAGCTATAAAGAGTCCTAGACAAGAACGCAGAAACCCTGGGTCCTCGTCTTGCCTCTATCCTGATTCTTCTCTGGCTTACCTCGTGGAATTCTTGTGAATGAGATAGAAGCCTTTTGTAAACCTTGGGTGCTATACAAAGCTGTTGTTGTTGTTGTTGTTGTTATTATTATTGGTCCACACTGTGAGAAGGGTGGTATATAATGATGACTCTGACACCCATTGCAAGGTGGTTAGTCATCAAAAAACAACTCATTTATGTTCAGGCCATTGTAGTTCAAAAGGTGGGCACATTCTTTTATAGACCTCACAAAGATTTTAAAATAAGAATGCACACTTTAAAAAAGTCTCATAGCATTGCTTAATGCAAGCAGACATTATTCCATTGTATGCCCAGTGCCATGCCAACATTTGAACATTTATTCAGTCCTTACACATGCATACTTAATCCTCCCGATAACCCTGTGTGGTGAGTACTGTTGTTATCCTCATTTTATATATGTGGAAACTGAGAGCTTAGGTGACTTATCCAAGATCACAGAGCTAGTAAGCATCAGAGTTGGTTTGAATCCAGGTACTCTGATTCTAGAACTCGGTGCTCTTAACCACTGTGCTATATGGCCTTATGAAGCATCTAACACAAAATAGACATCCAGTGAGGTGATCAAATGTCATTCGGGAGTTGAGATGCTCCTCAGGCTGGGCCTGCCCAGCCTTTCCTTCTGATCTTTGTTTTTCAGTATTCTACCACTCAAACCCAGTAAAACCATTCTTTCTCTTACCGTACCTCTTCTTGCTCCATCTTTTTTCAAGGCTGAGCCCTTCTCTGCAAAGCCTTTCCTCGTCACTCAGGTTTTGCATGAGCTTCTTCCTTTTCTAGATACCTACATTTTGTATTTGGAAATTAATTACGGCCTCTATTCATGGTCATCTTTTCATATGTTTATGTCATTGCCACAGGGCTTAGTTATAAACGGCATGGAAAAGCCCTTGCTGTTTGTTTCGAATAGCTCTTAGTGCAATGATGTTCACAGGATGTGTTCAATAAGTGCTTCTAGGTCTATTGATTATGTGCAATCCATATAGGAAAAGGATGTTCAGCCACAGCCTTATTCTTGTATGCTTTTTGGCAATTCCAACACAGACTCATGCTCTGAACACCCGTTCATGGTTAGAAGCTGGTGGCTTTTCCCAGGAAACACAGTTTCTCCCTTTCTACAAACTTTTGACCAGAAAGAAAAAAAATCACCCAGTGCACAAAAGCCAGAAATGATCTTGAAGGATAAGCAGCCAGTTGCATTCTTTCACTTTTTTTTTTTTTTTTTTACAAACAATGAGAGGTTTTTTTCCAATGGTAGAAATGACATAAATTCATTGTAAGGAACTTTGGAATTTATCAAAAAGTGTAAAGGCAGAAGAATAAAAATTGACCATCTTCCTAGATGTCTAGTAAGTTTTCCTCAGAATAAATCTTTAGAAATGACGTTGACAGGATGAAGAGGGTTCAAATGTTAAGTCTTCGATAACATACTGTCAAATGCCCTTCAGAAAGTTTGTACTAATTTACCCATTTTTACCATCGATATGGATGTGAGTCTAATACTTTCAGTATTATATAATGTGTAATAAAAAATATTTTCAGATAACTTACAGGTTTAATAGTCAAAGTACAGTACCCAACTGCTTAGACTTGATGAGGAACTGAATGGAAGTAAAATGATTTTAAATATCTGGTTTACTAAAACCAATTAACAATTTCATTTTCCTTAAAAACAGAATAATTTCAAGTCTGAAGTTTTCATTCAGGTTAAAATCAGTCTACATTCAATGCTAGAGGTTCAGCAAATTCTAAGACAGGTCATCCGCTACAAAGATAGGCCGGAGCAGCCACTTTCAATTTTGCCTGAATTTTATCACTAACTGTGATAAAAGGGCACTTAACCTCTTTTAGCTTCCCTTGCCTTGTCTTTGAAAATGAGTGGGTTGAACTAAATTGTATCTACGACCATTTCCAATTCTCTGATTCTAGAACCATCAATCTAAATCTACATGGATACAACCAGAGCTATAGGAATACTGTTTAGTGGGTGGGAAAATGAAATTTGCACAGACAGGTAAATTTGAGGCTAAGTAGAGTTAAGATCCAAGTTTCATATTTTCTTTGGAAAAGTTTTGATTTATTTAGTGGTTGCTATTTATTAAGACTGTTGGCCAGTCAGCCAAGGCAGACAGAGACTGCAAGTTAGTTCCAGTTGCTGAAAAAGTTGCTTCCAGTAAGAGTTGGGGGTGACGGAGAAGGCAAGGCTGGAAATAGAAACGTAGGAGAATTTGAGCATATCTCAGAGTACAGAGAGATCACTCTTAGCTGGGAGAGAAGGAAAATCTCTGTGAAAGAAGAAATTTTTCAGATGCACCTTGGCAGGCAGAAATAGTAGAAGGAAGTTTCTGATGAAGGTAATCTTGTCATTCCCAAAATATCATGATGACTAACCCCATGAAAGTTTAAAATGTATGGATAAAAGTTTCCATGCCACTACAGGGTTATTATAAAATTTAACTTAAATCCCACTTCAACAAATGTCAGTCACTGAAGATCTTTGTATAACCAATATTGCAAAACCTTTGCTGATGGATTACTTATTTGAATCAAAATTTAATATAGCAAAATTTCAGTGAAGGAGATGTGACAGTCTCATAGGGTTTGTTGTCTATCCTCTAATAACTTTGTAGTCTCCTCACATCCAGTCACAAACTTCCTCTGAGTTGGAAGCCATATGAAACTTTTTGTTCTCTGCAGCAGTCTAGAAGAAAAAATTACTTAGTCCATTTTTAAATATTTATTCTTTCTATAATAATATTATATACACAAAATCTCAGCTTTGACCCTCGGAAGAGAGCCGAAGGTCCAATGTTCTGATGATTTCATATGGATATACACTGGCTGTTATTTGAAGAATAAATATTTAAATCATAGAATGAGTAAGCATTGGAAGAATAATGATGGCATTTTCTTTGTTGTTAATCTATTTGTGCCTGAGTTTGCTTTAAATGCCTCTTTAAATTTTTTTCTAATATAGTGGGACTAAGGAGAGTAGTCCTAACTAGTGGCAGTATCGGAGGACAGGGGTGTGACCGTGGTAATTTAGTGCAGGAGCACAGCATCAGTACAGTCTGTGGCTGTTTTCTGCTGGGTTTTAATCTCTGCTGTCACTGCCTATCATGAGATAACTGGAGCCCAGGTTTTTCAGATGGTATTATATGCTGATGCTGTGTTACCAACCTCTGTAATTTCTGAGTTTCTCATTATCAAAGGTGGGAGCCTCATCTCTGCTTAACACAGCAGTGCCTGGAGAGGTAATAATGTTGATGATTTTTACCATCCCTTGGGTTTAGAAGGTCTCCTCTGTTATGAGGCTTGCCCAGTGGCAGGAGGTAGCCTCAGAACTCCCTACCCCTGGAGCACTTAGTTGGCAGCATTTGGAAGCGTGTGCTTGTATCTCCGCAAGCTGGGAGACTGGGATGGAGAGCCAAAAAGGGAGGGAGGAGGTGAAATGCCTAGGGAGTTGAATGGAAAGAAGTGAGATGACGTAAAGGAATCTTGAGTTGTCAGGAAATACAGAAGCAAAACCAGGTAGAAAAGAAAAACAAAAACATGGGACAAAAAGGAAAAGGTGGGAGGAGGTGGATGGAGGTGAGGATGGCATGCCTTGAGATAGCTGTTTGGAGCCTGGCCCTTATTTTCCTCTGTCCGGTAAATGAAACTGAATTTTGTCTTCCTGTGGCATTGATCTTCACCTGGGCAGGTAAGACTTTCCCCTGGTAAGTGTTGAACAATTTAGGGCAGGCCCCCTGCCAAAGCTAGTGTGCGTTGTCCAGTGCCTTATGTGGTAGTTTATCAATAGGTGGTTGTAATTTTAAAATAATTAATCTCCTGTCTCCAAGGAAGCTGCTATGAAATCACTGACGTGTGGTCGGTGGGACATTTAAAGATGAAGAATACAGTTATCCTGAAAATGGGAGGGGAGGAGTGAAATGAACTAGGGACCGCATCAGCACCAGAACTGAAGGGGTGGAAAATAATTAGAAGGGAAATAAGACACAGAGAAACCAGAATGGGCAAAGAGAAATGTGTGATTGGGGAAAAACAAGATCCTTACCTCATCCTTTTCGTTTCTTCCTACTCACAGAATGTTAAATGCACTCCCAAATGAAAATAGTGTGGATGTGTGAGTGACTGTCACTCAGAGGAGGGAAAAACTCAACTGATTTCATCTTCATCATCTTATTTTGTCAGACCAAGCAGAATCCTCCTTAAACTATCCAGAGTAACTTTGGTTAAAATATGGGTGTGTGGCCAAAAGCTTTGGATAGATTTATTTTGTATGAATTTTAAAAAACAAAATAAGTTACCATCTTTGCTTATGGTAGTTTTGAAAGAAAAATATACATGTTTCCTAAGCTGATATTAAAAGTGGCATTTATGTAATAATTATGGGTGACTTGTTTCAGTCTTTTTAGAAGACACATAAAATTGAAATGATAGATGTAATATTTACAAATAGTATTATGCTTACTAATATAGTAATAAGCCCTCTTTTTCTGTAGTTTATCCCTAATGAAATATTTTCTCAAAATTTTCCCTATTTTAAAAAATTTATTTTTGTGCTACAATACAAGGTGAAAATTAGTTGGTAATTAATCCAGCAATAACAGTTAACAGTCACAAATTCAGTTACCACACAAATAAGAAAGGAAGACAAAAAGGAGTGGATGTACTTAAATCCAAATGTGAGCATGGATATCACCCAGAAAGAGAAAGAATTCAGCATTTCTCTTAGTTTGTGGTCTTTGAGGCATAACTGATAAGTGGGAAAACAGTTGTTCTAATCGCAGTGGCAGTGTTCAAGGGAGGAACCATTGCTGGAAGTGACCAAGTGTACTATTTTGAGGTGGGAAACTCACCAATAGGGATCATTTCCCTTTTCTCTAGTTGAATTGGTGTTGCTGCTACCCTGTGCTGAGCAGGGTTTGGTTTTACTGATTGACTGAGAAGATGGTACCTGTCCCCCTGGGCTGAGAGCAGGTGTACCTGGGCAGTCTCTGATCATTTAGCTGGGTCCTGTGGTTCTGCAGCACTTCTCACCTTGCAAAATTGGGGCAGGTGCTTTACTCAAGGTCAGCGGTTTCACCTCGAAGACTGGACATCATTGTAAAAACCAGATGCAGTCTAAAAGTGACAATGACAACTGTGCAAAAATAGAAGGAAAAAAAGGAGAAAGCTGAAAGTAAATGAAGTCTGTCTATAGGACTCTCACAGGAGAGCATGAACCATCAAAGAGGTTCCAGAGTTACAACCAAGAAGTATTTATGGCGGTCAGTGGTGCAAAGGGTAATAATACAAACATAATAAAGAAGAGAAAGGAAGGCATACTAGAGATAAAGGAGGCCTAGCATTAAATGAATAGGGAGATAAGCTTAATGATTATGCTCAAATGACTGAGCTATTGATGGCAAAATGGCTGAGCTTTGGAACTGCTTTTTAAAACTGGCCTTTAAGAAGATAAATAAGGATAATTAAACAGTAATGAAGACCCATTTCATTAAAAAGAGAAGAAAACAAATAAATAGGCAAGATCTTAGATGATGTGTTAGCCAGTGTTAATGGAAGTAATAACGAATTCCTCAAAATATGGTAGCTCTCCTTTGGAATCAAGAATAATGAGAAAGAGAGAGAGAAAGAGAGAGATGGGGAGGAAAGAGAGAGAGAAACAGACAGACAGACACTGGAGTAAAGACTGCATATCCAGTTCTCACTTGTTTAGAGTATCATTGGCAGAGATATCTCAGATTCATTCTCTTGTCTTATTTTAGCCACTCTTTTTCAGAATCCTTACCCCAGGAACCTCTTTGTCAGAACTTCCAGTTAGAAGCCACACATGCTTTCTCTCTTCTTCCTGCTTCATCTATGCTCCAGTGTTGCTAATGTATAGTAAAAATAAAATGAGAAATAGTTTAGGAGAGACGTTGTCCTGTACACTTCACAGAACAAGAGCCCCTGAATAATTAATTTCTAAATAGAATTAGTGTTAAGCCTATTCCAAACATAATACTTGTCCATAATAAGTATTCCATAAACATTTGTTGGATAAATAAGTGAATTAGGAAAACTACATTGCTAACACATTTGAGAGGGTAAATATATGAACATCTATGAGGTATTAGAGCCAAGAGCTACAAACAGCATAAATCTATAAAGCTTTTTCATGTTAGACCAACTTAATCGATTTTTTGTTCTGAAAATTGGAAAACAGTGGACAAAAAGAATACACTAGATATATTATTGTATCTAAATACATCCAGACGTTAATGGAAGAATTGATAGCAGGTCTCATGAAATCTAGTTCAGAAAATGAATTCAAATTGACTTGAATGTGTCAAATTGATTGAAAACTGCCTGAAGGACTGAAAGTGTAATGATAAATGGCAATGTATTGAATCTGGACGAGTGTTCAGCATGGTCTTATTTAATATCTTCATTAATTATCTGGGAAAGGATATAAACAACACATTCATTAAATTTGAGGATGCGAATGAGAGAGGTGTTTTTAAGCACTGGGTAGGGCAGAGGGCAATATGAAGGGAACTAACCTGCTCAAGAACAGAATGATGTTAATAATTTGATGAAAATCCGCTAATGGCCTGGCAGTGTTCTGTGCAGAGCACAATCTCAGGCACTATAGGCGATTAAAAGATGAGTTAAAGCATCTCAGCAGACAGAGTGCAAACAACTAAAGTGTACCACGGGGGAAGGTGAAGGAAGTGCTGCATTAGAGGTGCAAGCAAACTGCAATGGAAGCAAAGAAGTGATGAAATTCTAAAGAGAACAGTCAGGACTGCAAATTCACATTGTTACACCATGAGAAAAACAACTGCAGCAAGAAACATCCCAGAGACGTAACTAGGGTTAGATAAAGGGTAATGCCATGGGCTACCAAGAAGCAACAAGACAGGGATATTTTTTGTAAAGCATGCCATGTGAGTCACAGATAATGGAGTTGGGACATTGGGCTCAGCCAGTTCAAACTCACTGCTCAACAGAACCTGTCTTTTTTTTTTTCTTTCCTTTTTCTACTATTTTGCTTTCTTGTGTTAAGGTAAACTACTAGGAACTGTTTTTAATTTAGTTTTTAATTATGATCTAAGGATCAGTACTATGGAAACACACATAATTATATAAGAAAGTATTGCACATATAAAGCATTATTTATTTTATAATATTAAACAAATGGCAACGATCTAATGTTCAATAGTGGGGGAAAATTTACAAAACTTTACTGTCTGTACTTGACAGGATATTCTCCAGCTACTAATGGGTGTTTATGCAGAATTAGAACAGGAAAAAATGCCCATATTTTAATGTTAGATGAGAAAACTGGGATGCAAAATTTACCATAGAGTGTGATCAAAAGCAAAAAGCTAGTGCATTTTTAGCAACAAAATATATCAGTGGCTGTCTTTGTGTAGGGGGAAAGAGGAGGCTAGAAAATAGTATTTGTTGAGTCCAACCAACTAATTTGTTCAATGTTTCTTTCTGTCGTAAAGGTTTTTATTTGCATTTTAATATATGTTTTGACCAGATGTGGTGGCTCAGGCCTGTAATCCCAGCACTTTGGGAGGCTGAGGCAGGTGGAGTACTTGAGGTCAGGAGTTTGAGACCAGCCTGGCCAACATGGTGAAACCCCCCGTCTGTACTAAAATACAAAAATTAGCCAGGTGTAGTGGTGCATGCCTGTAATCCCAGCTACTTGGGAGGCTGAGGCATGAGAATAGCTTGAACCTGGGAGGTGGAGGTTGCAGTGAGCCAAGATCATGCCACTGCACTCCAGCCTGGGCCACAGAGTGAGACTCCGTCTCAAAAAAATATATAAGTAAATAAAATAAAAATTTAAAAATGTATATATGTGTGTACACACACACACACACACACACACACATATATGTGTTTTGATGAGCCTCTAATAAAGGCATTTAAGGAAAGTTTAATGATTTAGTTACGTGGTTATTTTCTTGGAAAAAAAAAATCGAGGTTCCTAATCATTGAGGGATATTAGTTGTCTTGAAGATCGATGTATGTTAAGCACACCTAGAATAACAAACAAATTTGGCTGTTAGGTATAACCCAATGAGTAAAAGACAAGGATGTGCATTATGACATTATAGCCACAGTGGTCAGGGAGGAGCTGCCCATGCACACAAACTCGCACATTCCTGCACACGGGCATACTTCAGTAATGAAACCACGTACCCCAAGGACTGAGAGCCAATCCGTGGGAGAGGTTTTTAAACGCCAAAACACATAAGGTGGGCAGAGATCCGAGACTCATTTTATTTAGTATTTTTCAGTCGGGGTTGAGAGCATTGGGTAGAAGGACACTTCTAGACCAAGTTGAAAGCAGCAACAGTATATCTAGAGCTGACAGCTAGTGTAAAATCTTCCTGAAACAATGTTGGTGCCATGGCTGTGTTTCTCTTGTCTTCCTGTCTGTCTCTGGTCCAGGTTGCCCTACGCTCTTCCCTTTAATTCTTATTCTTTTTCCTGGCCTCAGTCCTAGGGGAAGTTAACTGTGTACCCAGGTGTGTATCTGGCATTTCTCTAGCAGGTTTTTAAATAATTTTATCTAACAATTATTTTCATCAGGACAGAAATATTTCCATATTCTTTATCAAGATGCTCTATCATGAAAATTGTCAAATATATGCAAAAACAAAGAGAATGACCCTTCATATACCATTATTCAGATACACTGAGTACCAAGATTTTGCCATACTCACTTCATCTGTCATCTCCCTCTTTTTTGTCAAAGTAAATATCTCAGATGTGTCATTTCGCCCTTATTTACTTTAGGTTATTTTTCAGAAAAATGGAGAGTTCTCATATAACAATGATGCTATTATCAAGCCTAACAATATTAGTATCATCTAATACCTAACCCATAATCAAATTAACTCAATTGTCCCAAAACAGCCTTTTTCCAAGTAGGTTTGTGTCAATCAGGATCCCAACAAAGTCCACACATTACATTGATTGTTATATCTCTTGAGTCTTTTTAATCTATCTCTGCTTCCTCACTCACCCACATTAACACATTAGGGAACATGTTTTGAATAATTTGGGAAAATAGTCATAGAGTACTCTTAGGAAAGAATAATGGGGTTGAGGATGCTTAATTTAGCCCATCCTAACTTCTGGGAGATTTTTTTCAGAATATTTTGGATGGTTCTCTCACTTTTTTTATTAAGCATTTGGGAAGAAGATTCTGCAGCCTACTCAGGTGAGCCAATCTCATGGCATTGAACAGAGAAGACATGTTTTCACGTCTCTAACCAGTGTTTTTCATGGTGTACGTCAGGCCTTTCTCCCTTGATCTAAGTGGAACCAAGAGGTTAGATACTCCCTTTTCTTTAGTTATATCATGGGCTTCATGTAACTCCAAATTGTATCTCTTCCTCAGCTATTTATATATATATTTTTGGTGGTGGTTCTATTGTTTTACAAATTTAGCAAGAGGTTGAATAGCAGGGTGATTAAGAGCAAAGATTGCTGGAATCAAATCTTGACTCGGCCGGGCTCGGTGGCTTATGCTTGTAATTCCAACACATGCCTGTAATCCCAGCACACGCTTGTAATCCAGCACTTTGGGGAGCCAAGGTGGGAAGATTGCCAGAAGCCAGGTGTTCGAGACCAGTCTCAGCAACAAAGTGAGGCACCCATCTCTGTTAAAAATTTAAAAATTAGCCAGGCACAAGGATGTGCACCTATAGTCCCAGCTACTCCAGAGGCTGAGACAGGGAGATCATTTGAGCCCAGGAGTTTGAGGCTGCAGTGAGCTGTGATAGCACCACTGCACTCCAGCCTGGGTGATGGAGGAAGACCCTGTCTCTAAAAAAAAAAAGAAAAAAAATCAGTCAATCAATCAATCTTGACTGCTGCTTACTACTGGTATGTGACCTTGGCAAGTTACTTATCCTATCTGTGCCTCAGTTTCCACATCTTGAAAATTGGATAATAATAGTATCTATCTTATAAGGTTGTTAAGATTAATACACACACATATACATTACTTAGAATAATGTTTGTCACATACTAGGCGTGTAGATGAGTGTTAGCTATTGCTGTTATGTCATTAATATGCTCTCACTATAAAAACAAGGAAGTAAAAAGTCAGTTTCAACTTGTAGAGAGGATGTTCTTGCTATAAAAACAAAGTAAAAAATCAGTTTCAATTTGTAGAGAGGTAGTGCTTTCTACACTGTTTTAAAGGAGAGTAATATGTAAATAAAAGTAAAAGGTGAGTAATTTTTTTGAAACTGTGTGAAAGTAATATATTTTCAATATTAGGGACAATCCTTTGGCTTATGATATTTTTCCAAAAGAAAAAGTTAAAATGTCAGAATTAACAGCATTTCAAGTGAAAACATCTTAGAATGTGGCCTAAGAATGTAGACCTAAAGAATCAGTTGTAAGAATTTGCTTCATTTCTCTGTTTTGGGTGAATTATGTTTATTAAACTTGCATATTTAAATGAAAAAGCACAAGAAACTTTTTTAAAAGCCATGTTTGAATGCCAGCAAATATTTGAAAGAACAAATATAAGCTTGTTTTAACAATTCTCTGCAAATTCCCTCCCTCCACATATCCCCCTGACAAATAGCCTTTGCAATGTGAGTACTTAGCTTGGGCATAAAGGACTGAATGTGAAGATGTGTAAAAGATCCATTGTCTAGGCTGCTCCTGGGTGATGGAAGTCGCTTCTGAGGTGGGCTTAGCAGGAGGGCACTTGCTCACTTGCCAAGAGTGCATCCACAGACCTCAGCTTCCATGCACATTGATGATGGCCGTGGAAGCACATGGGCTGAAAATACCCTTAGAGCTGCATGGCTGGACAGAACGTCTAGCTATTATGTGGTCCATCTCTCAGGAAATTGAAGTCCAGGGAAGCTAGGCAACTTCTCTAAATCACACAGGAAAATAAGATAGGAACTTGATTTGCTGTCTTCCTGGTCCAGAGTTCTTAGTATCATTCTGCACAAAGATGTGAATAGGGGTTATGTAAAAAGGATTATATGGTCAAAAGGCTTGGGAAAACCTGGGTTCCATATGTTATACAGGTGTTTTTCCTGCAAGATGTCTCAGAGCCTTCAATATCTTAAAAGGGGGATTATTATGCAGCATTTCTCAGATTTATTTGACCATGGAACCCCTTTCTTCACTGAATATGCTTTGGGTAAAAGCTACTCTGTGCTATCCCTTACTTGAATAGAGTACACAACATAACTGAGAGAGAAAGTCACAGCATAAGCTCATAATATTTATTATAGTCATCTTGACCTGTATTTGAACTAGGGTTATACATTCTTCTATTGAGTTAGCAGTGACAGATGAAGACAAGGAAGGAAAGGTAAAAATTGATTAAACTGCTTATTTAGTGGGCAGAGGGAAAAAGAGATGGGCATATTTTGTCTATTCTCAATTCCTTGAATCTTACAAAGAAGAGATGAATTTTTCTTCTGACTGTGCCACCTGTCCCATTGCTTCTTGTCTGGCCTACACACATTTTGCTATTTCTAGAACCAAGTTAATCCATTGTTCTTTGCTGGACATCTTATTGATCTTCCATGTTATTAATATTCACTTTTGGCTGCCAGATTAGCTCTAATGAACTATTTACATTTATTTTTAGCACACTTAGAAAGTTGGGACGTATTATCCAGATTGCATTCTACTGTGCAGGAATTGTATCTACAAATAATGAGAAGTCTTGACTTTCCTTCTTTTTCCGATTTCCCTTACTTTAACTTTACCCTAAACAGAAATAAAGGAAGTCTTCAATTAATGAACAGGCTGTTCCAATAGTTTTTTGGGGGGAACTCAGAATTTATGTTCCCATAAAAACAGTGTTCCTAGGCTAACCCACTAAAAAAACATTTTACCCATAGTGATTTTAAAAGTATACATTTACATGTTATTTACAATAAAAGGGAAGCAATTTGGTTTCAAACATCATAGAATGTATTTACCCCTATTTGAAACAGGTCCTCCCCTCTCGTGCTCACACTCACTTGCTGGAATTTGGAACTTCCCTTGGGTCCCTCCAGGGCTGTGGCACAGTCTAGAGTAGGGCTGGACCAAGAACTCTGGAGCCAGACTGTTGAGGTTAGCACTCCATCTCTGCTACTTCTGTGCTCCTGGTAGGCTATGTTACCTTTTGGTGTCCCAGTTCCCACATCTCTAAAATGGGGATAATAATGGTATCCATCTCATAAGGCATCTGACACATAGAAAACTGCTAATAGGTATTTGCTCTCATTATGATGACAGTGCTGATGGAGTGGGGGTGGACCTGATGGGACAGTGGGATTCAGGACAGGACTCAAGCCAAACAAAACTGGAGGAAGGATTGGGATCAGTGGCACCAAGAAGTGGGGGAAGAAGGGAGGTTGGTGAGTAGATTCAGGAATGTTAAACTGGATAAAGAAGAGAAAGAAGAAAGAAATGAGATTCCCAATGCAGTTATGACCTGAGTAGGATTGGAGAAAAAGGAATTGGAGAGGGAAGGGAAATTCTTGGGTCATTGTTTTAAAAATGAGAAAAAAAAATGAGGTGAGGAATATGGGTAGATATTTTTGCTACTTTTCAGCTTCAAGACGTAGGTCTAATTACTTAGCTACTTTGAACCTTATAAATTGGGAATAATAGTATTAACCTTGCAGGGATATATAAAGATTAGAATAGTGTATCCAAAATGCCTGGCACACATTAGGTAGGCCCTCAATAAATGATGATATTTGTTCTTACATAAAGGTTATGCTGCTAAAGTACTTCCAGCAAATCATTCTTTTTTTCCAGGCCTAGTTAATTTCTATTGCTTAAGTAATCCATACTCACTTCTAAAAAGTATAAAATTAAAGATAGTTAAGTAACTTATCTAAGCTCACACAGTTATGGAATGATTAAACTGGGATTCAGAGCTTGCAAGTGTAACTCCAAAGCCCGTTCTCCTAAATAACACACATATTTGTAAGTCCCAGCAGGTACAGTTGTTTTATTTCATATGGCTATAGCTACAGAAGGGAAGCAGTCTTCTCTTCTCCACGTATTGTCTATTTTCATCTCTCTGTAACTCCTTGGGTACTTTAAAAATGAAAAAGTGACCTACACCTTTGTTTCTCTGGATCAGATGTCGTCTAGGAAGTATGTATTTGGCTTCAGTTTGTTTCACTGGTAGTTTTTTGCAACTATCAGAGGATGGAATTTTGCTTTGTCATCTGACCCAAGCACAAACTTAGGTAAATTTATGAGAACGGGCCAATTTCTACAGAAAAGCTGACTCTAGTGAAAGATTTTTCTTCCCCAAGTCAATTTTTTAATTTGTATTTGATCTGTTCTGCATGGTGTTTGGCCCTCCTCTTTGCAAGTTTTGCAATTTCACTGTCCAACAAGCAGTATCTGATAGGAGTTTTAATAAGACTCTTCACCCTTCTTTGTGCTCAAGAAAATATTGTCAGCACTCTTCCATTCCCTCAGAAACAGGATCCCACCCACTCTGACATAGCTGTTCCACACAAGAAACCAAACATGTAAACCCTAAACAAAGAGCGTTTTATGCCAAGGGTTATTTTTTCTCTTTATTCTGTAATATATTTATACACTTTTGCTCAATATCAAACTATTTGAAGTCATTATAATAAATCCAGAAATATGTGCTTTATAGCCTCAATATGAGTAAATACCAGGCCAGAACAGACCAAATGCACAAACAAAAAAAAATCAGCCTCAAATTAGATTTCATGATGTGATTATTTCATATATTTCTGAAAACTGTTCTTTTAAATTCTCTACTGTTTTCTTCCATCTTTTCAATTGTCTCCAAGTCTGCCACCCCCACCTAGAAAAAGAGTCTTCTGTTTGCATTAGGACATTTACATAGGCATTTCTTTCCTGGAGAAATATGACAGCAGCTGAGATAGCACAGGCCTTGTTAATACTTAACACTGAATAAACAGGGCAGGTAATGACCATTGTAATACTTCCAAATGCAGTACAGCAACACAGTTGACAAAGGTCAGGAGAGAAAAAAAATAGCACTGGTGTTAGCAGTGGGAAGAATCTTCTGAAATGAGACTTGAGAAAACAAGGCATATGTACTGTGTCTTAAAGCCTTTGTTGAAGGGAAGACTACTAAGCTCCCTCAGAACTGGTGTTCCAAGATTTGTAATCTCAATACTGAGAAGATGGAAACATAAGGACAAACTTTAGTACTAAGAAATCCTCACAGTACCCAAGGCTTTAATATTTCTTCAAATAAATTAGGCAGTCAGGTCAACCTACCTAAATATTGTATTAAAGGCACCCTTTTATGCCAACTTCGCCCAAAACACTCCCAGCTGCTCATTGTACACTGAAGTTACACGATGTATCTTTTCAAGGACCTTGCAGTCTTTGCTGAAAAGGACTTCGGTGCTTCCAAGAGTAGCTCTCAGGAGACACCTCTTAGATGAGGTGTTGTTTTCTGGAAAGGTGCTTAAGTTCCTAGATTGTACAGCAGTGGAAAGATTGAGGCTCTAACATATATTTCAGAGAGCTGCCTTATGTTTTTGGCCATGTTCATAAGCAAGACCCAGTCATTTGGGTGAATAAGGAGCTGCCCATCTTCCTAGGCCAGAGGCTTCAGAGTCTATTTGTTCATGCATTCATTCCTCACTCATTAGGTATTTATAGAGTAGCATCTGCTATGGGTCAGGCTGTTTTCTCAGCGCTGGGGATAAATAGTGAACAAAACATTGTCAAAGAGCTTTGGGTCCAGTGGGGAAGACAGACAAGTAAACATTGTAATATAGTGAAATAATTAATTACAGGGTGACTAAGGTATACTTCACTCAGGCTTCTGAGGGACCTGCAAAGGTTTTACATAAAAAGTGTCTTTGAAGCCCAAAGATTTATTAGGATTTTGTCAGTGTTGGGTAGGGAGAGTTTTCTAAACTAAAAAAACATATCCAAATCCCTGGAAAAAGAATATGGTCAGTTAGGGGAACTGAAGGTAGTTCAGTGTGGGCAGAGGGCAGAGTTAACCTAAAAGATAAGTGAACAGAAAACAATTAGAACCCAAGTTCGTCAAGAGGTTGAGGTTTAAACAACAATTTGGAAAAGAGAAAAAAAATTATTCTTCAGTTACTAATTTTGCACATATTAGCAATTTGAATTGAGAGGTTTTGTAAGACTTCATTTATTTTTAAGTATTTTTTTCATTTTTCTTGTCTTTTTTATTTCCAGTTTATTGTCAGTTATGACCGCTCTGTGTTAATTATAATCATGAAAAGTTGAGAAAACATATATGTGCCCCAACATTAAGGGATTAGTTACGTAAGTTATAGTAAGTTAAAAACACTATGTCCCAAAATATTATATACAAAACATTAAACTAAGCCCATTTATTTAAAACATAAAATCATAAAAACATGATTAGCAGAAACCATTTCTATTTTATCTTCTTGCCTCTCTAAGTGCAAAGTACCTGATAATAGACTTCCAAAAATTCTTGTGGATGAATTAATGAATGAATGGAAAAAAAGTAAGCATGGCTACAAACAACTATTAGACTTTACCTTCCATAAAGAAATGCAGAAAAGTTGACAGAATATTTTGATTATTATTCGCTTGGAGTTTGTAACTCAGGGCCAAATAACTGTCCTTTGCTTTTTCCTATTCCTTCCATGTAGTGACATTATTAATATATTAAGATAAGATTGTTTTCTTTCACGTTTGCTCTTTCACTGCTACAAAAATATTATAGTTTATGCTTTTGTTTGATCTTTCCATGAGTAGATACATGTGTATTTGTTTCTAATATTCGCACATTCATTTTCCACTTTGACATTGTTGTGTAAAGGGTTTTGGTTTTTTTATTATGTGTTATACATTTGTTTGGCTTTGTGAGGTTAGATATACCAGCAGAAGCTGCCACATAAAAAAGGGGAGCACCCAGAGGTTTAAATTAGAATCTGAGTAGTTCTCAAATTAAAATTTTAGGTTATTTGAATTGGAGATAGCTACACCAGCAGTTGTCTGTAGAAGCCCAATTAGACTTAATAGAAAATTAACCCCACCCTAACTAGCACTAATAATCTAGCGTATTCATTTCTTTTTTTATTTTTAAAATTAACCTTTTTATTTTGAGATAACTGTAGATACACGTGCAGTTGTAAGGCATGATACAGACACATCTCATGTATTCTTAGCCCAATTCCCCCCAATGGTAATATTTTAAAAAACTATAATACAGCATATCAACCAGGGTATTAACATTGATACAATCAAGATACAGAACATTTCCCTAACCACTAGAATCTCATATTGCCCTGTTATAGCTACACCTATTTTTCCTCTGTCCCCCTTTCTTAACCACTAGATACTCATTTTTATAATTTTGTCATTTCAAGAATGTTATATAGACAGAATCACATACTGTAAACTTCTGGGATAGGTTTTTTCTTTTTTTTTCCTGCTCAGCGTGATTCTCTGTTGTGTGTTGTGTGTATCAATAGTTCATTCCTTTTTATTGCTGAGTAGTATGCCATAGTATGAATATACAATACTTTGTTTAAGCATTCATCCCTTGAAAGATAATTTTTTATAGGTTTTGGTTATTTATGAATAAAGCTGATATGAGCAATCATATACAGGGTTTTCTGTGGATATAATTTTTATTTTTCTGGGATAAATATCCAGGAGTACAACTGCTTGGTCATATGGTAGTTGCATGTTTAGTTTTTAAAGAAACTGCCTATTTTCAATAGGGGCTGTATTATTTTACTTGTCTACCAGCGATGTACGAATGGTCCATTCTCTAAATCTTTGCCAGTATTTGGTAGTGTCACTGTTTTTTATTTTAGCCATTCTGCTAAGTGTATAGCGATGTCTCATTGTGGCCTTAATTTGCATTTCCCTGGTGGCTAATGATGTTGAACATCTTTTCATGTGCGTATGTGCCATCTGTATGTCATCTTCAGTGAAATGTCTGTTCAAGTCTTTTGCCCATATTCTAATTGGAATGTTTTCTTACTGCTGTGTTTTGAGAATTCTTTATATAGTCTAGATAGAAATCCTTGTTAGATATATGGTTTGCAAATATTTTCTCCCAACATGTGATTGTTCTTTCGTTCTCTTAAGAGAATCTGTCACAGAACAAAAGATTTTTCACAGAAAAAAACTTAACCAAATTTTCCTTCACTCGTTATGCTTTTGGTGTTGACTTTAAGAATTCTTTGCTAGCTCTAGCTCCCAAAGATTTTCTCTTACTTTTTTTCCTAAAATCTTTATAGTTTTACATTTTACTTTTAAGTTTGTGATCCGTTTTGAGATACTTTTTGTATAAGGTGTGAGGTTTAGGTAAAGGTGGGTATTTTTGGTTTGGTTTTGTTTTATGTTTGTTTTGCCAATGAATGTTTAGTTGCTCTAGCCATTTGTTGAAAAGTCTGTCCTTCCTCCATGAAATTGCTTTTGCAACTTTGTCAAAAATAAATTGAACATATTCGTGTTAGGTGGATCTATTTCTGGGTTCTCTATTCTGTTTCATTGGTCTAGTGTTTGTCTCTTCACTAGTACCCCACAGTCTTGATTATCATAACTATATACAGTAGTAAGTCTTGAAATCAGGTACATTGATGCCTTCTACTTTATTCTTTTTTTTCAAAATTGCTCCCATTATTTCAGTCTCTTTGCATTTTCATATACATTTTAGAATATTTGTCTTTATCTACAAAAACTATTGCTCGGATTTTGATAAGAACTGTTTTAAACTTGTGTATCAAGTTAAGGAAAAGTCACATCTTACTATGTTGTCTTCCAATCCATTGATACAGTATGCCTCTCCATTTATTTAGATCTTCTTTGGTATTTTCATCAGAATTTTTTAGTTTTCAGCACATAAGTCCTGTATATGTTTTGTTAGAGCTGTACCTAAATATTTCATCTTTTAGTAAGTGTAAATGATACTCTTCTCAAATTTGGTGCTCACATATTTATTGCTAGGACATAGAAATATAAATTATATGTTGTATGCTAATCTTGTATCCTGTTATCTTGCTGGACTCACTAGTTTTAGGAGGTCCTTTTTTTTTAAAGATCTCTTGAGATTTTCCATTTACACAATCACGTCGTTCATAAAGAGGAACCAATCCTTTTTCATCTGTATATGTTTGTTTTTATGTATTTTTTTGAGATGGAGTCTTGCTCTGTTGCCCAGGCTGGAGTGCAGTGGCACAATCTGGGCTCACTACAACTGCCGCCTCTCGGGTTAAAGAGATTCTCATGCCTTAGCCTCCTGAGTAGCTGGAATTAAAGGTGCGTGCCACCACTTGTGGCTAATTTTTGTATTTTAGTAGAGACAGGTTTCCACCATGTTGGCTAGGCTGGTCTCAAACTCCTAACCCCGAGTGATCCACTCACCTCGGCCTCTCAAAGTGCTGAGATTACAGGCGTGAGCCACCACACCTGGCCCATCTGTATACTTTTAATTTTATTTTCCTGCATTTTTGCCCTGGCTAGCACTTCCAACACTTTGTTGCATAACAGGAGTGAGAACAGACATCCTTGCCTTGTTCCTGGTATCAGGGAGAAAGCATTCAGTCTTTCAACAATAGCTATTTTAATGATAGATTTTTTTTTAGATGTTCTTCATCAATTTGAGGAAGTTTCTCTCCATTTCTAAAAATTAAGAATTTGAAGAGTAAAGAAGTTTGAGTATTATAAATCTTACAGTTTATTATTTTCTAGCTTAAGAAATCATAGACCTTCTGTTCTTGCTAGTTAGTTATGTCTTCAGGACTTATGCAAAACAGGGTAACCCAGAGTGATAGACATCCTTTTTATTGATGTTTCATGATTTTAAATTTCATTCTCTTTTTTCTTTGTGTACTTGACTTTGCTTTTCTTTTTCTGACTTTTTTCTTTTAAAAAGTGCATCGGTAGACAATACTTCTGTGTTGTAATTGGTCAGTGGAAGACTTTTAATTCATACTTTAAAATAATGTATGCTTACAAGGAATATATATTTCAAAGAGCTATCTGAAAATTAGTTTCAATTGGAATTCAAAGTAATCTTTATTTGATTTGTACTTGCCTCATTTTCACTTTAAATTTTTAATTACTTTTTAAATTTTTTGAATTTTTGAATTTTGAAGTACTTTTCACTTTTAATTTGAATGTGCAACTTTACTTTCTTGTATAAAATTTAATATCGCCGGACCAACTCACTTGGATGTCTACTTTTATAAAATAATGCCAGCTTTTCCATTCTTCCTATACACATATAATTAGGTCTTTCAGTATTTTAGACTTTTTGATATCCTAGTGTCCCTAAGGAAGAGAGTGATTGAAGTTTACCACTTCCTATGACATTAATGCTGAACTTAAACATTTTCAAGGCAAGGTGTGAACACAGAACAAATATATCTTCAAGTTATGAGCAACAGCAGCAACAAAAAACTAATTCACACAGATTCACTCTATCGTAACCTACCACGTCACTCAGCAATATAAAATTGTTTTGGTCATTATATATACTTCTGTACCATCATTTAGACTCTAAGCACCATGAAGGCAGGTATCATTTCTTTTTCATTTACCTCATGTACATGAGGCACTCAATGAATATTTGTCGAATGACTAATTTCTGATGACTGTGTGGTATTCCGTTGTTTGGACACACCATTGTTTAGTTAAGCAGTCCCTTTCTTTTGGACATTTAGGCTGTTCCTAGTTTTTGCAGTAATAAACATGTAACTAATCTTTCCAGCCCCTCCTACTTTGATGAGTCATCTAATTTTAAATTATGTCTACATTCGGCTTTTGGACATCTATATTTTTTGATCATTTATCGTGCTTTGTCATTTTAATTTCTCTACTCTCTGGTTGGTTGGATATTTATGTCAAGCTGCTTAACAAATGAGCATATGGCATTGCTTTACTGCTTTACTATAGTGTTGGGAAGTCAGAACAGTGTTAGATGATGAGCCCTTTAGAAGAATTTAGAAAGAAGTTGACTCGAAAGGATGTAAAAGTTGTGAAATATATAAGGCCAATTTAGGAGATCACAGAAAGATGGTTTCACATTGTGCAGCATCTGTAATGTTGCTCCTGCAGAGATTGGCTTTGCCCATACCACTGAAAGAAGCCTCATCCCATTCTCAATTGCTTTCAGAACAGCTGAAAGTGTAATGGGATTCACACCGCATTCCTATCAGAAGGTCCAAAGAATCTCAGCACCATCATTTATATACCTTTGCTGAGTATCTGTTATGGTCCAGAAAGGTTCTCTATTGGGGACTGTGGAGAGGCACCTAGATACCCAAAACACAGTGCTTGTCCTCAAGTAATGAAGGAATTTACACTGGGGATGGGGAAGTAAGACTGAAGCCCTATGGCATTATGGTCAGAGCTCATGCTCCAGAAATGGACACACTTGGATTGGAATTAGGCTTTTTCTTGGTTGTATGACTTTGAGCAAGTAATCTAATTTCCATAAAGCTCAGTTTATTCATCTAGAAAATGGAAATAATAGTGTCAAAGGTTATTTTGAAGAATACATGGAAAAATGCATTTAAGACTCTTCGAAAAAAGTTTGGCATGAGGTAGGTGTATATTTTTTCTTGAAAAATAAAAACGGGCACAAAAGACAGTATGGTATCATGTCAGAGATAACATAGGATTTGTGGTGACAGAGAGACTACTTACAGCTAGTGAGAGTGAGGAGGATGTTATGGAAAAATGTAGAAAATTACTTGCATCTTAAAGAACAGTTAGGATTGCAGGTGGCTGAGGGAAAAGTAAGGAAGATATTCCAGAGGAAGAAATGGCATATGCATAGGCAGGGGGAAGAATGCAGGCTGTGTTCATGGACTGTAGGGAGACAAGATGGCAAGGGTGAACGCGGACTGAGATGCGTGCGTGCCCCTGGCGAGCTAATCATTTGACTCCTTAAATATTTGACATTTTCTAGTGGGAGAGTAAAGGAAAGAATGGTTTTCTGTTAATAAAATAGGTATACCCAAATAGTTCTTTCTTTACCTTCAAAATAAGATGTCTGTTACATGCTGGGAATGCAACATGACATTTTAACCTATTTGGACTTGTCTTTCATTTTTTAAAAAGCACTCATAATTGGATATGATTAGTCATATGCACTATGGATAGAGGTCATTTCCGTGGATACCGGCACTTGATCTCTTTGCTCAGGGTATATTGTGTGCTTTTATGGGAATGGCTCTTGTTTACATTTTACCAATGAGTAAGGAGTTTGAGGGTAGAAACCTGAGTTAACCAGCGCTGTATTTCTAATTGATTAGTGGTGTTTCAGTGCCCCCTATGGGATGGTGCCAGGGCAGTTGTCTCATTGGATATCTGCATAACTGGACTCAGGATGAAGGAGAGGAGTAGAACCTAGACCTCAAGAGGTAGGTAGGACCAGATCCTGGGGAAACTTGACTGGCTGGGTAAAAAGCTATAGATTTTAAATTATTAAGCAAAGCGGTCTCTAGAAAGGCTGTTAAACAAATGCCCAAGATGGAACTTAGGAACATTTTATTTGTTGGTGAAGTTCATGAGAATGAAGACAGGAAGCTGATGTGGTGGTCACTTTAAAAATACAAGTGTGAAGTCCTAAGTGCTGGCCTTGGACAGGAGTAAAGTGAATGGGAGGAAACTGAGAACTGTAGGCAAGAGGAAGAAAGAACTGATGGACTGGACGACTGATTGCATACAGGAGGCTAGGAAGAGGGAGCATGCTGAGACAACAGAGATCTTGAGTCTCGTTGACCTTCCTGGTATGTCTGTCACCTACAGCCTATAACATTCATGATTTATGTCCTCTGACACATAAAACATAACAGGTTATTTTCTACCTCACAGAAACCAAACCAAAGCTTAAATTTCCCAAGCAAAACTTGTTTTTCAGTCTATACAATATTAATTCTTTTATCTTCTTTTTCTCATTGAATAGCTCCAAAATAAAATTTTTTGGGTTGCCAAACTTGCAAGAATTCTCTGTTTTTCAAAACTTTCTATTTTAAGACCCCTTCCTTGCAATAAAATATGGCTGATTGAAGAGGCATTACATAATAGGTAATTGCCTAAAACATCTGTAGACTTTTTTTTTTTGAGATTTAGATCACTTCTGTAATGTATGATAAAAATGAACTTAGACTTACTAATTTGGAACTTTTAATAATTTAGGCAGGAAGAAATTTCCATTGTAATTCTACATAAAAAACTTTTTCCTCCCTTTTCACCTTTTTTCAGTGGTGGAATGTTTACAGTGGATTAAATATCAGAATGAATTATTAATTGCATTTTAGAAAAGTGCTTAGTGTACTAAAACACCTGTCCTCTGCATATACAGAAACTGCAGTGCACAAACAGGCAGAGAGGTTAGATGTTTTTAGCCAAACCTGAAGCAACAGTAAAAATCATTAAGGCCATTAGTTCACCTGAGCCACTCCTCAACCTCCCATAAAAACAAGAAAACCTTGAGTAAAACCGATCAATGTCTTTTCTCTGTTTGGTAAAGTCATCAAAGTAAAGTTTTTTGGGTCTATTTGTCATATATATATACACTTTATATATAAAAATATATATATTTGTCATATATGTATAAATATATGTCATCTATATTTATACATATATATATATATACAAATATATGTCATCTATATTTATACATATATATATATATACACACATTTTTTTTTTTTTTTCGAGACAGAGTCTAGCCCTGTCGCCCAGGCTAGAGTGCGGTAGTGCAATCTTGGATCACTGCTACCTCTGCCTCCTGGGTTCAAGCAATTCTCCTGCCTCAGCCTCCCGAGTTAACCGGGATTACAGGCACTTGCCCGGCTACTTTTTGAATAGAGACGGGGTTTCACCGTGTTGGCCAAGCTGGTCCTGAACTCCTGACCTCAAGTGATCTGCCCGCCTCGGCCTCCCAAAGTGCTGGGATTACAGGCTTGAGCCACTGCGGCTGGCCTCATATATATTGTTTAATGGGATCATTATTTCATTCATTTCCCTTAATTCAAGTTAGAAATAGCTTGATATTTTTATCAAATGCACCCTGTTTCAAAATATTTTGGCATTTCTTTTGTTTTTACTGATCTTAAAGGATTTTTCCTAACATGAGCAGATCTTATGAAACTGTTGTAAGTATGTGAATATACTCAACAAAATAAGTTCAAGTAGATACCTTAAAAACTTATTATTGGGCAACATTTATTGACTTAGTTCTAGTTAGCAATGCACTTAAATAGCATTTCTTTAAATAAAACTTCTTGGTTCTAATTTTTAAATTGTTTAAACTGATCTACCCCTGACAAAAAGAAGGAATTAAAAAGCAAATATGACTATACTAGCAAATATGCATATAGTTACATATTCACTTTGAATGAACACTGACATTTAAAAACACCATATGGCACAAACATAAATATGTGTGTGTATATAGGTGTACTTAACAGTGGTACAAATTTCCAGTCACCCCAGTCAAAACATCTGATTTAAATTTATTCCTTCTGCTGAATGCCAGATATGCAGGTTAGGATCAAGTGAAATGAGCCCATTTCAATAAAGTCTAGAACTAACCAGTGCCCTCATATTTGTGGTACACATTAATTTTTTTAAGTGAAGCATAGTAGAGAATGAAGAATGAAGTTTCTCTTTGTTCCTTCACTTTATGTTGTAGATTTGATGGTACTCTCCTACATGTAAGGGTAAAATTACCTCTTTGCAATGGAAAACAAAATTTTTCGGATGTGGAAGCACCCAATAAAAGCAATGCCTATTTCCACACGGTCTAAGTTGAAAACAATTTCTCTGGATAGCCAAAGTTGCTTAATTTTCTATGCCATCCAGCCATTTGCTAAACCAGTGGTAAGCCCAGTCCTAGAATGTCTAATTAATGATATTATGAGAAGATACATTCTATCCCAAATGAGTTTAACTTGAACTGATAAAATTCGTGTGAATCTAAGTACCTTCCCAGATTCTTATGAATCTAGGCAAGCATCTCAGATGTCAGCTCCGTAAGGACAGGGATTTTTGTCTCTTTATTCACTTCTGTATCTTTGACTCCTAGAATAGTTCCTGGTGCATAGCAGGTACTCTTTATGTATTTGTTGAAGTAAATCAATACAATTAAATCTTGTGCCTGGATTGCTCAGAATAGTTTCCTTGACTTAGGGAGAATTTAGTGAAGTGATGTTTAAAATATTATTATAGCATGTTACAGTTGAATGGAAGAACCAACTAACGTAATGATTCTTAAACATTGGTCAGCATGGTTAATGGAGGACAAAAAAAATTATAGGAAATGATCTCTTGCTAAGAATAAGATTGCCCACAGACAAAGGCTGAGAGAATGCATTCTCCACTGGACTGTAATACAGACTAGAGAAAGTGGGTCAGGATTGGCAACATCTGTGAATGGGAGGGCAGCGAGAAAACTTGTCCTATAGAAAATTAAAAAACAAAAAACAGAGACAACTCCCGTACAGCACGAGGCCTGTGGGAGCCTGGGGCTTGTTGGTTCGTAGATTTGACCACTCTCGCCTTCCTGGCATTTCCCATTTAGTAAACCAAAATTCTAGGGACCGAAATGCACATTACTTGTAACAACAGGCACAGGCTGATGTTTTGTCTCAGCATTAGTTATTGTCAGATTTGAGCATGCGTACAGTAGTGCAGATACATACTATATATTGGGTATCTATCATGGTATTATATTAAGAACTCAAAGTCACGGGGATTAACTGTAACATTGAATCACAGTTTAAAAGATATTGGAATTTGGGAAAGATGACCCTTTTAGATATTCAAAGGTTTTAAGATTAAGCCAAATATGCAAATTATAATTTATGAACAATTTTGCGGTCCTTTTTCTGTCAGATTAATTGGTAAAGAGTTTTTGTGGTGGGGAAATAATACACATGGATCCACATCCCTGTGAAGGCTGCCAGGTCACAGGGATGTGGCACTGCCTGACAGAGTGTCTTTTATCGCAAGGAGTCAATTGCAGATCAGGTTAATGTTTGTGTGTGTGCGTGTATAAAGGTTGTTTACAGATAGAAATTCATCTCTTTTTTCCATTCTCATAAATTTTATTTGTTTATTGGAGTAAGACACATTGAGATTATCTGGAAGATGAACTATGTATATTCAGCATCTGAAAATCAATATAAAGGCAGGCTTTTAACTTGTGAGAGACAAAAAAAGAATAAGACCTGTCATTTGCTTTCTCATCTCTTACCAGCTCACAGTTCCACTTCGTAGTTCCTTAAGAGACCAGTGTCAAAAGCGAATGATAGGCTGTAAACCGTGTTCCTGATAAACCTACCTTATTTGAAAAAGTGTTTGGTCAGAAAATGCTTGGTCCTCACCATGTGATAGGATTCTGAAAGGTCAGAAACCTGTAAACACCATGCAAAAACATTTTTAAAGTTTTTTTTTTTTTTTTTAATTGAGACTGCGTTTCGCTCTTCTTGCCCAGGCTGGAGTGCAGTGGTGCGATCTGGGCTCACTGCAACCTCCGCCTCCCGAGTACAAGCGATTCTCCTGCCTCAGCCTCCCGAGTAGCTGGGATCACAGGCATGTGCCACCACTTCCGGCTAATTTTTTTGTGTTTTTCGTAGACACGGGGTTTCCATGTAGACCAAGCTGGTCTTGAATTCCTGACCTCAGGTGGTCTGCCCGCCTTGGCCTCCCAAAGTGCTGGGATTACAGGTGTGAGCCACTGCGCCCGGCGTAAAAAAATATTCTAACTCTGGGAGTAGCCTAGGGTAAATATCACAAATATTAATCCCAGACGTTTGAAATCCCTTTTCTCAGCAGTATAAATTGACTTAATGCCGCCCAACAATGCCATTTCTTACTGATGAAAAATTCTCTTTGACAGTAGAGCCAAATAAATGACTGTGAGTTACTAGATTAAGGTGACCTACAGGGCCGTGTCCTTAAAATGGCAGGAGGTTTCATTGCAAGAGCAGAGAAGCAGTTCTGGTGGATGGAAGTCAGTGGCTTCTTCAGGATGGTGTGGGAGAAGGCACAGGGTCAAGAAGTGGAGTCCGGTAAGGCTCGTCGCTTTCCCTGCCTCTCTCAGTTAGCTGTGGAGGGAAGAATGGGATCAGCTTGTTTTTCCCAGGCCATCCAGTGGCTGGTGGCTTTGGAATATAACATGATCTTCCCCCGACCACCTCCCTTTTGTTCCAAATGGTGAGAAGGTAAAAGAAACAGATACAGAAACCTTTTTTTGCCATTTCTTTCTCCTCTTTCTTTCTAGATCTCTGAGGCATTCCCTCCCCACTGCCCTCCCTTTACTGAAATATAATGGAATATAGAAACATCTCCTTTTGCCTCATTTTCCATTCCCTTATTATTATTTTAGCTACTAGGAATTAGCATTAGGAAGAATCCCAGGAAGGAAAAGCTGTAATAAAGATTATCATTTCCAAGAAGGGACCAGCCCAGTGTTTTGTTTTGTTTTAGATTTTAGGCTCTTTGAGTGCAATTTTCCTCCAGTTGGTGATAAATTTTTAGCCGCTATGAGGTCTTTTCACTTTTTATCATGTATCCTCTTGTTTTCTCTAATCTCTTTTAGATCTTACTTTTCTCTCTACAAAGATTAGTATTTTCTTCAGTGGAAATTTATGAACAAGGCTATTTTAAAAAATGCTGATAAAATATCCTTGTATGTTTTCTTCATATAAATATTTGCACCAGCAATATATAGGGCAACATTCTATGTTATAGGATATGTGGACTCAGATTCCTTTTCAAAACTATCACCTACCTTTATCCTATTTTACCACCAAAGCTTATTTTACCAAAAAGCTTGTGAAGCTTTTTATTCTTTAAGCATAAACAAGTTTATATTCATTTGTATATGGCACCTACCTCAAGGGGTTGATGGGAAGATTAAATGAGTTACTATATCCAAAATACTTGGGTTAGTGCCTGGCAGCGGGTAAGCTCTATGTAAGTCTTTGCTATTATTATTATTTTTTATTAGCTTTTATTATTTTTATTTGATAGAAGAATATAGAATATCAATTTTAATTCATCTCCAGCTATGGTTGGATGCAGTTAGCCCTGCAATTGTTTGAACTTTAGAGGTCAACAGATGTATTTCAGTTGAATGAGAAAATATGCTAACCACCTTTTTCTCTGCTCTGCCTAGGGGTCTTCAAATGCCTCCTAATTCACTTTTTCACTTTTTTTTTTTGAGACAGAGTTTCACTCTGTTACCCAGGCTGGAGTGCAGTGGCGCCATCTCGGCTCACTGCAACCTCCATCTCCCAGGTTCCAGTGATTCTCCTGCCTCAGCCTCCAGAGTAGCTGGGATTACAGGCACCTGCCACCATGCCTGGCTAATTTTTGTATTTTTAGTAGAGTCGGGGTTTCACCATGTTGGTTAGACTGGTCTCAAACTCCTAACCTCAAGTGATCCACCCCTCTTGGCCTCCCAAAGTGCTGGGATTACAGGGGTGAGCAACCGCACCTGGCCTGTTTCCTAATTCACTTCTTGTTCAATCTAATAACCAACCAGGAGAGGGGAGTGCTATAGACCCCTCCCCCTTCCACTCCTATTGGCCCCCTAGAATTAGGAACAAGACAGAAACATATGTTTTGGCATCTTATGTGTTCTCATAAGAAAGAGTCATCTTACTCGATAAAGTCCACTTAAATCTGGAAAGCCCTTGCGTGTCACACAATATCTCAAGTGGCAGCCTCCAAACAAAAGATGACTATAGAACCCCCAAAATTCAAGGTCAGGAGACTGAATAATGAATGTCTGTTTATCCACCTGGTGCTTTAAAACTGACCTATGTTTCCCATAAGATGTCTTGAAGTTGAATTATGTCACAGCAGTAATGTCTTTAACACTATTGGGTGAGATGATTTGAGAGAGATCAGATTTCATCTGGTGAGTGACAAGGCTTTACTCCCTCTTGCAGTGTATTAAAACAATTAAACATTAAATGCATTTTACTGCAGACTGTTTGACTCACATGTGCATATTAGAATATTTTTTTCAAAAACCTATGAAATAGGAGCCTAGCTCCCTATGAATGTTTATGGCGCTCATTAACAAAATTCATCTCCAGGATGTAGGATTCTCAGTTTTCTCTTTCTAATCTTCTTTTGGGAGGATGGAGGATGGGTGGAAATCAGTTTTCCCAGCTAGATCTGCATTTTTCCAGTTAGAAAAGATGTTTCATTTTAATTTGTTGTCTGATGGTATTGAAATATTTTTCCAATCTGTTGTTCTTTAAAAGAGCAAGCCCTATTCCTGTCATCATCCATTACCTGGAGCGTTGTTTAGTAAGTGCTTTGTTTGTAAACAGAGAGTGGTTTTAAACAGATCTAATCCTGTGGTGATCATGTTTCCAACATTGGAGGGCGGCTGCCTGGCAGCAGCACTTTTCTATGTTTTAGTTTTTTATTTCGGTTCTTCTGAATTGATTATTTCCCCCTAATATTTCCAGGTTAAGGAATATTTTACGCATATTATTTGTCAAATCCACATTTCTCTTTCTGCCAAGGAGGATTAGGAATCTCTAGTGAATCAACCTTCTCTAGATAGTTTCTAGGAAAGAGGAGAGGTCAAACAGGAAAAATCCTAGCCCTCTGCATTGTCTTAACCATTTGAACTAACCAGGACAAAGGGTAGCAACACCACTGAGTTAACCCACTGCATTGTTCAAAGCCCGTCCTCCACATTCACCAGCACCCCAGCACACTTAGCCAACATATTTCTACCTGTGTTTTTTGAAGAAGTACAGATTTTAGCTACTTTGCTGAACTTCTGTTTTCCTCCTGATTATTTTGTTTCACAAGAATTTCTAAACTCTTAAGGAAACCAAAATCATTCTGTTTGGTTTTTGATAGTTGAAAATACAGCTGTATCTGGGGAATATGATGATAGAGAGGAGTAATTTCTTATGTTAAAAAAAAAAAAAACCTAAGGAAAACGGTAGCCCTCCTTTCGGCTAGGAAATGACCATGTGTCTCTCCACTGGGGAGCGGCTGCTGGAAGCCCTGGGCTGGCAGGGAGAGCGGGTCTGGGAAGGAGGCTGCGCCAGGCTCCCTCGCAAGCCCCGTGGGCGCTGCGTTTTTCCCGGAGCCGTCATTGTCTCCCTGCGAGTCTCATGGCGTTCTTTGTCTGCGGTGGGTAGCTTGTGTCACACACCCGCAGCCCATTGCACTCAGCCACTGTTCATCCCATTTTCTTTCTCTCTCCTCACTACTCTCCCCCGCCCCCTCCCCAAACCCCTCCCTTTCTTACTGGTTTTGTGATTCAAGGAATTTGAGATCATTTAGGTGAAGTAGATGCTCAGAAGGAAGGGTTTCTTATGAGCTTCAAAGAAGTGAGGAAACAAGATGTGATGCCTTTAAAACTGACAGTGCCCCTGTGTGGATCTGGGAATTACGTTCTTGAAGTAACAGCTTTTAGTTAAAAATACTGGGTGCTAGGGGAGTGGGGGTAGATGGTCCTTCCCTAGCACATTCATAATAAGTAAAGAAACTGTGCCATTGAGTAATACCCCCATCCACCAATATTCTGGGGTGAGAATATTGAGAGAACTGCCAGTGCCTTCTGTGCCACTGTTAATAAGAGACAAAGTGTGACAACAAATGCCTTGTGAATTTAAATAGCCAGGTATGGTGTTCAGAAAGGTGTCTGAAATAAACACACTAATCCACATTCTGTCTTGTGCAAAGTAAAGCATTAAGGGCTTGGTGCAGCTTTACTCTAAAGTGCCTGTGTGCAGTCTGTCTCCTTTTCTTCCCATTACCTATAGCTTACAATGCTTTCTAAGTGATTCTCTTGCTTGTGCGGAGAGCAGGAATGGGAGGAAGATTGAGTTGACAGGGCTCTTAAAGCCATTTGTAATTTACACAGAAACTTTCCTTGTGGGAACTTAAAGCACTTCACGTATGGAAATCATATACCTGGGGCAGACTTAATTCAAGGAGCCCAATCCTTGATTGTCATAGATATGGAAACTGAACTTAGGGGATGTTTTGGGATGTTTCCTAGGACACAGAGTTCTAGCTGAGCTAGGACTTGAATCCGGCACTCTTTCAAGACTCCTTCAGGGGCACGTGTTAGTATCTCAGTCCCCTTTGAAAGATGTTGCTGGCAAAATGTTATTATCCTTACTTTAAAATGGGGTACACGAAAGCACAGAAAAAGAAAATTCTCCAGTGTTAACCCTTCGTGACAAAGCCAGTGAGATAGGACACTGTCTTTCTTGCAGTCCTTCTCAGCTATTTGAGTTGAATCATATTGGCCTCAAGGACATCATCCTTGGCCTCTGACATGGTGCCAGGATTCTCATGTCTGCTTGTCTTTCCTGCACTGTCCCCTAGCCTATTACCCTTAATAGTATTTAGTTCTTTTTCTCCTTATGCCCAAGGGGTGTCTTGTGTTTTTCTTTTACTAGGTACTTTTCTCCCAGTGTATCTGGAACTTCGTCTGAGAGCTCCCTCTAGAATTTTCCCCTAGGTAACCCATACCCAACCCATGTTTACAAAGAAGCAATGCTGCTGTCACTTCCAAATGCACCCCAACTCAGTGGTGTAGTAAAAGCAGAACTGGCCTGGGGGCAGGAGGTCAAGTCCTCGTGCCATCAACAGTTCATGATACTGATTAACTCTCATGCCAAGTTCCTTCCAGCTCTAGAACCCTAAATCTTCATAGAAATTTGCAGAGACAAATTTTGATAAAGAAGTGGTAAATTGAAACATCCACCAAGTTGAATTGTTTTAAAAGCCTCAGGCTTCTGGACATCCAAATCGTTAGTTTGACTTTGGAGCGGAGTGCTTGTCCTTGCCATTACTTTCCTGCCACCACAGCGGGCACGGTTCCAACAGACCCTGCCAGTGCCTACCTGGGGAACCACTGCTGCTGGTAAAGTAGGTCCCTTGGGAATTCTGCAGTACAAGGGTCGCTGTGTAAGTGGACAATGAATTTTAATATGTACAAGTTTCCTTTCTGCCAACTTGGATTGGGTATATCTAGTAAATAAATCAAGCGGTACTTGCCGCTATATTGTTTTGGTTTTCTGTGATGTGAGAATATTGTGACTAGGCTCCAGGGTGTATTATTCCTGAGGGCAGCCGCATAAGTGATACCGTGTTAGGCAGTGGGGGATTGCTGCGTAATAAGTAGTTAATGATGACAAGTCCTAGATCTTCCGATTATAAGGCTAGTATTTAGAACCTATAGTACGGTGGAATTTAAAGCCATTATTGTCTTCTGAACATTTACAAATGTATCATGAAAATAAATTTGATAGAAAGTTGACCAGTCTTACTCTTTCCCATCGTGACTTATTAAAAATCATATTTATGTTTTCTGCTTTTGCTTCCACCTCAGACCTCAATGGAAATAACTTTTCAGACTTTACATCTATTAAAAATGTAATTATAAGTTAAACAGGGCAGACATCAGGTAGAGAAAAAAAGAAGAAGCCAGGCACAGGAAGACAAATGTGCATGATCTCTCTTAAATAGAGAATCTAAAAAAGTTGAACTCCTAGAAGCAGAGAGTAGAATGATGTTACCAGGAGTTGGGAGTATGGTGGGAGGGGGTGAGAGATGTTGATCAAAAGATACAAAATTTTCAGTTAGACAAAAGGAATAAGTTCAAGAGATTTATTATACAACGTGGTGACTATAGTTAACAATGTATTGTATATGTGAAAATGGCTAAGAATAGATTTTAAGTGTTCTTTCCACAAAAAAAATGGTAAGTGTGTGAGATAATGCATGTGTTAATTAGCTCAATTTAGCCATTGCATAGTGTATACATATTTCAAAACATGTTGCACATCATAAATAAACACAATTTTAATTTATGAATTAAAAGTTAATTTTAAAATAATAGTGTTCATTTGAATTATTTTCATATTTCCTTTGAAAAAGGCATAGTAGTCTCAGTGTGAACCTGGTTTGTTTTTTTGAAAAGGAAAAAGTAAAAAGCCTCCCAGTGTAGACTGGCAGTATTTGTTAGGCCAAGGAAGGATATGATTAAATAGTGATAAACTTTTGTGAAGTACAGATAGATTTCATTATCCAAACAAGTTACAGTACCTGGGGATAGACTCATTATAGTTTTTATAGAATCATCTGGATATATTGGGAAATATTGCTGGGTTAGTTAATACACAAAATAAAACCTTTGATGGATGCCTGTGTGTATGGACAGAGTATTTCTCTGGCCTTTTGTCCCTTCTAGTTTTGAGCTGTTCCTTATATAAGTAGTGACCCAGGATAGGGCGAGCTCAGTGTCTTAAACACAGCTCTGTGCCGACTCCAACAACTTTGACTTTTTCTCACTCTGCGACTGACTAACTCTGAGACCTCTTGGGGGTATCTTTTAAGCTCTTGGATCTTCTTTTACTGGAATTATAATACCTGCTCCCTACCTTCCTTAAATGAATATTATAACAGTTATCAGGATATATGGGATAACATCTCCCATAAGAAAGCAATTTGGAGCCTTCAAACTGGTTTCATTATAGAGAAGAAGCTCTGCAAATGTGTTTTAACATCGTAAGAACTGATGGTGGCTAAAACTGCAACTGCTCATGGAGAAAATTGGAGTAGGATGTTGCAGATTTAACACACATCTATTCCATTCCAGGCTGAAACAGCAAAATCAATCTATGTTTTGATAGTTTATTTGAGATTTGGTTCTTTGATCATGCTTGCATTGCATTTAAAGCAAAAAAAAAGGCCAAATCTTTTCCTTTTTTTTTTTTTTTAGACGGAGTTTTGCTCTTGTTGCCCAGGCTGGAGTGCAATGGTGCGATCTCGGCTCACCGCACCCTCCACCTCCCAGGTTCAAGCGATTCTTCTGCCTCAGCCTTGGGAAAAGTAGCTGGGATTATAGGCATGCACCACCAAGCCTGGCTAATTTTCTATTTTTAGTAGAGATGGGGTTTCTCCATGTGGGTCAGGCTGGTCTTGAACCCCCGACCTCAGGTGATCCACCCACCTCGGCCTCCCAAAGTGCTGGGATTCCAGGCATGAGCCACCGCACCCGGCCAAGGCCAAATCTTTTCTTAAGTCTTTGTTGTTTTTCAATTGAGGGTGTTATTAACACAGCTAGATCATTGAGCCAATCTTTGTCCCGTTCCCCACCGCCATTCTTCTTCTCCTTTAGGAATAAAATTCTCCAGGGGAAGTGGGCTGGGATAAAGGTTTGGGTAACTGGCCCTATAGTTTGGTTTTGATGTAAGTAAAGGGATACTGGGCTGTGGTGATTAAAGCTCATTCTGGACCATTTTTCTGGTTGTTGAACCAATTTGTTACATCATCTCAGGCAAGTATGTTTATGTGCGTTTAAGGAGCTAGTATTGATTTTTAACTTCACCAGCTGTGGTGAGTTTTAGTTGATGTTGGCAAAGCTCTTTTTATTCCCAGGTTGAATCATGCCATAGGAAGTGCTGTGTTTTTTTTTTTTCTTCAGGGATAGGGAAATAGAGGTTATGGATCTTCTACTGCTTTGCTGGCTCTTTTTATCTCATAATTTTAGTCAGATAGCAATAAAGAGCCATTGAAAGTAATGAACAGTCTTTACTGAGGTAAATGAAGATGACCGTGATAGTTTTAATATATTAATCAAATGGTATTGCTGTTTAACCTTAGCAACATCTCAATCAGATGCTTGCCTGAGATTAACTGAAAAACCCATTGTGACTTTGAAGAGGAAGATCATTCCAAAAAGTAAAATTAGTTATAATTGGATGTTTTGGGGGAGAGACTTTTAGAAAATGGTCATTAATCATATTCTTCATATGACACTTGGTATACATGTTTGGTGAAACACAGTGGGCAGAAATATCATAGAAATAGGGGGAAAAGCACATTTCTCCCCCAAATGTACCTGGTAATCCATATCTGTGAATCGTGGGTCATTTACTGAGTTCTTAATGTATATCCAGAACTGAGGCCCCAAATGGCTTAACTTAAATCTTTAATTTATCAATTGTGTTTTTATTCCCTTATAAGAAAACAGTCCACAGTTTCGAGTTGGTTCTTATGCACTCAAAAAGACAAATGTTTTATCAGACCTACAAAGAACTGCATGACATTTGACACTATAAAAGTTATATTGGATGGGATGTCAATAATCTAGAGTGCCACGCCTCTCTGTAGTATCCCCAGCATTTAAAAATAAATGTTGGGTGGGACTTCCAGCTATAGCCAAGTAAGGAAGTCAACAAATCTTCTTAAGAAAGCAAGTATAAGGCTGGACAAAATGAACAAAAACAATCACTTCAGTGCTTTGGAAATTGAGTAAGGCATACAACAATCGGGGAAGCATATATTCTAGAAAAACTGCTGAACTTTTGTTAGAACAGTGGGAATCTGTGGAATTGTTGCCTAGGGTGGCATCCATCCCTAATGCAGTTCAGTTGTCATGGAGATTCTAGGAGTAGAGGACCACAGTCCATAAGGACAGGCAGGTTGCTGCTGCTCTCAAAGGCCCCTTCAATTCGGAATGGTGGACAGTGCTCATGACTAGTGGCATTGTCAGTGGCCATAATGATCCTGGTGGCTGTGGGTTGGGGATGGCCAGTGGGCTCTATTTTCCTGAGGTTGCAGTTGTGGTTGAATTAAGCATATCCCCAGATGAGGCTGCCCATGTATGCAGCAGACAACAAAGAGAGTCCAAGCAATCTACACACTCCTATCTAGTCTTGAGGCTGAGCACATGCATAGAAGAGATGAGGAAGAGTCTAGTGGAAAGCATAGGCTGATATCTACTTGAAAATGGGCTGAACTTTGAGTGTGCACCTCTACCCGCAGATAGATCCATCAGCGGAGAATGGAAGTTTTCCTGGCTCAAGGTGTTTGATCACAACCTGTGTCCAATCATTGGCCAGCCATGCAGAAACAGGGGTGACAAATAGGAAGCCAAGATTAAAAATGAAAACAAGAGGTTTTTTTTTGTTTTTTTTTTTTTTGTTTGAGACGGAGTCTCGCTCTGTTGCCCAGGCTGGAGTGCAGTGGCGCAATCTCGGCTCACTGCAAGCTCCGCCTCCCGGGTTCACACCATTCTCCTGCCTCAGCCTCTCCGAGTAGCTGGGACTACAGGCGCCCGCCACCAGGCCCGGCTAATTTTTTTGTATTTTTAGTAGAGACGGGGTTTCACTGTGGTCTCGATCTCCTGACCTTGTGATCCACCTGCCTCGGCCTCCCAAAGTGCTGGGATTACAAGCGTGAGCCACCGTGCCCGGCCAAGAGTTTTTTTTTAAAGGCTGAGAAGAGACATCAGTGACCTCATACTGCCAGGGAGACAGAATTCACAGAATTAATCCAGGCCAGTTACTAAAGAAATAAACAACAACAGAAGCAACAACTTTCAGGGGAAAGATACCAGAATCCAGAATTGCTACATTGTGTCATCTTTAATGTCCATTTTCAACAAAATGTTATGAGCTATGCAGAGAAAGAGGAGAGTGTAACCCATACTCAGGAATAAGAGAAGTCAATAGAATCTGAGTGTCCCCAGATGTTGGACTTTCAGACAAAGACTTCAAAACTGTTACAAATGTGTTCAACATTATGTATAAAACAAGTATAAAAAAGACTTTGAAAGGTTGAGGAGAGGCAGACCAGCTTGGGACAAGATCTAGAAGAAACCATGTTTAAAGCATTAAAGGAAAGTATAACAATAATGAATCAATCAAATATGAATCAAGAGAGAATCTTAATAAGAAAACAGAAATCTATTTTTAAAAAATTAAAAAGGACCAAATTCTGGAGTTAAAAGTATAAAAATTGAAATTTTAAAAATCATTAGGTGGTCCAACAGCATATTCAACAAGACAGAAGAAACCATCAGCTAATGTGATAGATCGATAGAAATTATCAAATTTGAAGAACAGAGGAGTAAAGGATTGAAAAACGAGCAGAGCCTGAGAGACTCATGAAACAATTTCAAGCATGCTAACATACATATAATGGGAATCCTAGAATGAGAAGACAGAGAAAGGAGCAGGAAAATATTTGAAGAAATATCATCAAACACTCCCCAAATTCCTTAATATACACTAACACAACAAATAGAACTAACTCTGTGTAGGATTAATATCTAGATACATCATAGTCAGATTGTTCAAAGAGAAGACATTGACAGCACCAAGAGAAAAATGGCTTATCACATATAGGGAGCATCAGTCTGATGAATGGCTGGCTTCTCATTTTAAAAAAAAGAATGACAGAATACTAAAAGAAAAAGATACCAGCTAAGAGTTCTGTATCTTCTGTACCTGACCAAACTATCCTGCCAAAACTGAAGGACAAATTAAGACATCCTGAATTAAAAAAAAAAAAAAAAAAAAAAAACACAGAAAAATTGCTGTTAACATGCCTTTCTTACAATAAATACTAAAGGAAATCCTTAAAGCTAAAAAGATGACTCCAGATGACTGGAATCCACAGGAAGAAATAGCACTGGAAATGGTAAATATGTGGGTTCATGTAAGTGACTATATAATTATATATATCTTATTTTTATACCTTCTTTAAAAGACATGAAATGATATAAAGCAATAATTTTAAGACTCTACTATTAAGTCTATAGCAGATGTAGATGTATATGACATATTATATATATCACAGTAACAGCACAAAGAACTTGGGAGGGAGTGGAGCTCTACTGGAGCGAATTTTCTATATTTTACTGAAATTAAGTTCGTGTTAATCTGTAACAGATTGTGATAAGTTAAGGTGCGTATTATAACTTTCAGAGTAACCACGAAGAAAATAACTCAAAAATTAGTAAAATGGAATTAAAGGAATTAAACTGGTAGCCAGAAAATATGTATTTAACACAAAAGAAAGCAGTAAAGGAGGAATAACTACAAAAAAAAGTGACATAGAAAAATACCAAAATGGCCTTTTAAAATCCCAACTGTATCAATTATATGTATGTATATATATATATATATATATATATATATATATATATAATTTTTTGGGGGGGACAGAGTCTCAAAGAAAATTATTTTATTTTATTTTTTGTTATTATTATTTTTTGAGACAGAGTCTCTCTCCGTCACCTGACTGGAGTGCAGTGGCGTGATCTCGGCTCATTGCAACCTCTGACTTCCTGGTTAAAACGATTCTCCTGCCTCAGCCTCCCAAGTAGCTGAGATTACAGGCACGTACCACCACACTGGCTAATTTTTGTATTTTAGTAGAGATGGGTTTCACCATATTGGCCAGGATGGTCTCAATTTTGTGACCTCGTGATCTGCCCTCCTCAGCCTCCCAAAGTGCTGGGATTACAGGTGTGAGCCACTGTGCCCGGCCCAATAATATATATAATGTGAATGGTCTAACCACTCCAATCAAAAGGCAGACATTGTCAGACTGGATTAACACACACACACACACACACACACACACACACACACACGATACAACTACATACTATCCATAGAAACATTACTTTTGACTCAAAACATATTAGTATAAAAGTAAAAAAGTAAAAAATCATTTGCTATGCAAATACTGATCATTATCATCAACAAAAATATATTTTAAGAACTATTACTAGAGATAAAGAGGGATATTTCATAATTATTGATATTTCACAATTAAAGGATCAATGAAGAATATACATCAACTATATATTTATTAATATATTAAACTAAGTACAGAGCCTCAAACATGAAACAGAAACGCACAGAACTGAAGGAAGAAATAGACAATAATTCAACAACACCAGTCAAAGATTTCAATATCCCACTCTCACTAGTTAATAGGATAACTAGAAAGCAGGACTTTCTCTAATCACCAATGCTATAGAACACTTGAACAACACTGTTAACCAACTTAACCTAAGTGACATACATAGAACAATCCGTTTAACAATTGCAGAATATGCATTCTTTTCAAATGCACAGGGAATAGTCTTCAGAATATACTATATGCTAGGCCATAAAACAAGTGTCAATGAATTTAAAAGAAACCATATGAAATATGTTCTCCAACCACAATGTAATTAAATAATAAATCAATAATAGAAATATTTGGAATTGGACAACACTCCTGAATAACCCGTGAGTCAAAGAAAAAATTAGATAATATTTTGAACTTAATGAAAATGAAAAAACATATTAAAAATTATGGGATACAGCTAAAGCAGTGCTTAGATGGAAATTTATAGCTTTTATTGCCTATTTAAAGAAAGAAAAATGGTCTCAAGTAAATAACTTAAGCTTCCACTATATGCAACTAGAAAAAAGCAAATGAAACTCAAAGCAAGCAGAAGGAAACAATAAAGATTAGAGCAGAAGTCAATAAAATAGAAAAGAAAAAAACAATAGAGAAAATCAGTGAAACCAAAAGTTGTAGCTAGACTGACCAAACCAAAACAAAGCAAAGGACACAATTTAGCAAATCAGGAATGAAAAATGAGCCATACTACTGACCCAACAGAATTTAAAATAATTATATGGTAGTATTGTGAGCAACCTCACACCAACAAATCAGATAAATTAAATCACAGACAAATTCCTAAAAGATACACATCACCAAAACTGACTCAAGAAGAAATAGAAAGGATAGAACGATAATAAGTAAGGAAATCAAATTAGTATTCAAAAATCTTCCCACACTGAAAAGCACAGGCCCAGATGGCTTCACTTGTGGATTGCATCATATATATATAAATCCTTCATTAAGCCGTTCTGAAAATAGAGAAGGGAACACTTTTGAACTTAGGATACTAATGCCAGACAATGATATTTACAAGAATGTCCTCATGAGTATAGATGCACAAATCCTTAACAAAATATTAGCAAATTGAATCCTGAAATGTAAAAAAGATAATGCACCATGATCAAGTGGGATTTATCCCATTAATGTAAAGTTGGTTAACATCTGAAAATTAATCAATGTAACATAATGTATTAATAGACTAATGGGCAAAAACCATGTTATCATTTCATTAGGCAAAGAAAAATCATTTGACAAAATCATTTGATAAGACCCAACACCCATCCATGATAGAAACTTCAACAAATAGGAATAGAAGAAAACTTCCTCATCCTGATAAAGGACATCTATAAAAAACTCCACAGTTAACATCATATATAATGATGAAAGATGATATAGTTTCTCACTAAGGCAGGGAAAAAGTAAAGGGTGTTTATTCTTGCCACTTACATTTAACATTATACTAGAAGTTCTAGACAATGCAATAAGGCAAAAATAAAGGAATCAAAAACAGTTTATTCACAGGTGACTTGATCCTGTATATACAAAATTTTAAGGAATACACATACACACACACACACACACACACACACACACACACACACCACCAGCACCACCACCACCACCAATTAAAACTAATAAGTGAGTTTAACAAAATTGCAAGATACAAGATTAATATACAAAAATGTTCCATTTCTATTCATTCATTCATTCATTCATTTATTTTAGAGACTGGGTGTCTCTCTGTTGCCCAGGCTGGAGTGCAGTGGCACAATCATAGTTCACAGTAACCTCAGGCTCCTGAGCTCAAGTGATCCTCCCACCTCAGCCTTCCAAGTACCTAGAACTGCAGGCATGCACCACCTTGCCCAGCTAATTTTTCTTCTTAGAGATGGAGTCTTGCTATGTTGCCCAGGCTGGTCTCAACCTCCTGGCCTCAAGCCATCCTCCTGCTTCAGCCTCTCAAAGTGCTGTGATTACAGATGTGAGCCACTGCACCTGGCTGCATTTCTATTATAAAGAACAAACAATCTGAAAGTTAAATTAAGAACCCAATTCCATTACCAATAATATTTAAAAAGAAAGACTTAAGACTAAGTTAGCAATAGAAGTGTAAGACTTATACACTGAAAGCTGTAAAATATGACTGAGAGAAATAAAAGATCTTAATAAATGGGGAGACATTCCAGTTCATGACTTGGAAGATTCAGTATTGTCAAGATGGATATTTTCCCCAAACTGATCTGTAAATTCAATGCAATCCCTATAAAATACCAGCTAGATTTTTTGTAGAAATTGACAAGCTGGGCCTCAAATTTATGTGGAAATGCAGTGAACCTATAATAGTTACAACAGTTGTACAAAATCTGAACAAAAGTGAAGGAGTTGCTCTACCCTGTCATATTTTAAAATGTGCTATAAAGTGAAAGTATTGAAGGCAATGTGGTATTGGTACAAGGATAATCATATAGATGAATGAAACAGAATTTTGGGAGTCCAGAAATAAATGCTTATGTTATGGTCAGTTGGTTTTCAGCAAAGATGCCAAGAGAATACAATGGAGAAAACTATTGTCTTTCATCAGATGTTCCTGGAACAATTGGATATCCACATTACAAAAAAAGTAGACCCCCATATCACATGAAACACGAACATTAATTCAAAATGTATATTTGGCCTCAGTGTAAAAGTTAAAACTATGAAACATCTAAAATCATAGAAGAAAATCTTTGTTACCTGGGTTGTGGCAACGAATTCTTAGATACAACACCAAAAGTGTAATCTATATAAGAAAAATCGGTAAGTTGGACTTTATAAAAATTAAAAACTTTTTTTTTTTGAGACAGAGTTTTGCTCTTGTTGTCCAGGCTGGAGTGCAGTGGCACGATCTCGGCTGACTGCAACCTCCGCCTCCCAGGTTCAAGCAATTCTCCTTCCTCAGCCTCCTGAGTAGCTGGGATTACAGGTGCCCGCCACCACACCCAGCTAATTTTTTCGTATTTTTAGTAGAGACGAGGTTTCATCATGTTGGGCAGGCTGGTCTCGAACTCCCAACCTCAGGCAATCCACTCTTCTCGGCCTCCCAAAATGCAGGGATTACAGGCGTGAGCCACTGCGCCACGCCAAAATTAAGAACTTTTGAGGATCAGAAGAGGAGATTAAGAAAAGGAAAAGATAAGAAAAAAAGAAAAGAAAAGAACCATACTGGGAGAAAAATGTTTGCAAATTATATATCTGATAAAGGACTTTTATCCAGAATGTATCTATGTAATACATGTATGTATATATGTATGTCTATTTTTTTTTTTTTTTTTGAGACGGATTCTCACTCTGTCACCCAGACTGGAGTATAGTGGTGCCATCTCGGTTCACTGCTACCTCCACCTCTTGGGTTCAAGCGATTTTCCTGCCTCAGCCTCCTGAGCAGCTGAGATTACAGGGGTGTGCCACCATGCCTGGTTAATTTTTGTATTTTTACTAGAGACGGGGTTTCATCCTGTTGGCCAGGCCGATCTCGAACTCCTGACTTCAAGAGATCTGCCTGCCTCAGCCTCCCAAAGTTCTGGGATTACAGGCATAAGCCACTGTGGCCGGCCCTGTATGTCTATATTTTAAACACTCTTGCAGCCAAATATTAGAATATAAACAAATGAGCAAAAGATTTAAATAGACATTTCACTGAAACAGATAAACATGAAGTATGTGCTCAATATTACTAGTTATGGGAATGTGAATTAAAATCCAAGGAGACACCATTTCACACCACTGGAATGGCTGTATTTAAAAAGTCACAAAATAGGCTCGGCATGGTGGCTCACGCCTGTAATTGTAGCAGGTTGGGAGGCAGAGGTGGGGAGATCACGAGGTCAAGAGATCAAGACCATCCTGGCCAACATGGTGAAACCCCGTCTCTACTAAAAATACAAAAAATTAGTTGGGCATGGTGGTGCATGCCTGTAGTCCTAGCTACTCGGGAGGGTGAGACAGGAGGATCACTTGAACCCAGGAGGCAGAGGTTGCAGTGAGCTGAGATCACACCACTGTACTCCGGCAATAGAGTGAGACTCCGTCTCAAAAAACAAAAACAAAACAAAAAAAGACACACAATAACAAGTATTGGTAAAGTGTGGAATCTGAAATTCTCATACATTACTGGTGGGAATGTAAAATGGCACAGCCGTTTTGGGAAAAAAAGTGACAACTTCTTTAAACTCTAAGGAAAACTTACCATGTGGATCAGCCATGCTGCTCTGAGGCCATGACACTCTAAGGAATCTACCCAGGAGAAATGAAAATATAGCCACACAGAAACATACACAAATATTCATAACAGAATCATTCTTAGCTAAAAACTGGAAACAAGCCAAGTTGTCCATCAACTAGTAAATAAAATATGATACAGCCATACGATGGAGTACTTCCTTCACAGCAGTTATAAGGAACTCGATGCCTGCTACAAGATGGATACCCCCCAAAATTATGCTAGTTAAAAGAATCCAGATACAAAAAACTACATTTATACGATTCCAATTGTGTGAAATGTCTAGGAAAGGCCGATTTGTGGAGACGCAAAGTTGATCTGGGGCTGCTTTGTATTGGTTGTGGGAGTGGAAATTAACCCTAATAGGCATGATGAGACATTTTTGGAGTGATGGAAGTGTCCTCAAACTGGATTGTGGTGATGATTGCAAAGCTCTCAAATGTATTGAATTGTACACTTGAAAATTTTTGTTGAATTATATACTTAAAATAGGTGGTTTGTTGTTGTTGTTTTTCTGAGACAGGGTCTTGCTCTGTCACTCAGGCTGAAGTACAGTGGCATGATCATGGCTCACTCCAGCCTTGACCTCCTGGGCTCAATGATCCCCCTGGTTCAGCCTCCCAAAGCTCTGAGATTATAGGTGTGAGCCACTGCGTCTGACCTGGTGGACTTTATATGTAAATTTTACCTCAGTAAAACAATTTTTTTTCAAAAGAAAATCTATTGGCACAGAAGTAACTTTTTAACCTTCAATAATAATATTTTCAAGAACAGGATTTATGTTGGAAATATGTATTAAATGATATTAGTATGACCATTTAAAATTAGTAAATACTATTCATATTAAACATCTTTTGAGCACATGTTGATTGATGATTATTAGAAATAGTGTGACCAGGGTTTATTTTTATTTATTTATTTATTTTTTTGAGACTGGAGTCTTGCTCTGTCACCCGGGCTGTAGTGCAGTGGCTCTATCTCGGCTCACTGCAAGCTCCGCCTCCAGGGTTCACACCATGCTCCTGCCTCAGCCTCCCAAGTAGCTGGGACTGCAGGCACTCACCAGCACGCCTGGCTAATTTTTCTGTATTTTTAGTAGAGACGGGGTTTCACCATGTTGGCCAGGATGGTCTTGATCTCCTGACCTCGTGATCCACCCGCCTCGGCCTCCCAAAGTGCTGGGATTACAGGTGTGAGCCACCACGCCCAGCAGACCAGGGTTTATTTTCTTACGTATTATTTTATACCTCTCAAGTAAATGTAAAGATTTCTCTATACTGAGGTTGTCTATATAACTCTATAGAGGTTGTAGTCAGCAATACTTCAGACTCTGAAAAGTGTGAAAAGTGAAAAAAATCAAGATTACTTTGTTGAAACAAAACAGTTAATTTCTTCTGATTCCATCCTATTTCTTTTCTTACAGTCCTGATTTTTTTTCTTTTACCTGACAATATACTTTAAAGATACTTAATATTTAAAATATTTAAATTATTCTAGAAGTGATAGAAGTGAATCTCTCTTTCTCTCTCTCTCTGTCTCTGTGTGTGTGTGTGTGTGTGTGTGTGGTGGGGTGCAGGGGTCAGCAGTGGTACCAAGGGCAGAGACTGGATGAATAAAATTGTTAAATTACTGGCTATGGCATGAACATATTCACGTGTTCCCTGCTGCTATCCAATCCTTTAAAGGCCTTGGCTTTCAGTGAAGAAGGGTAGCCTGACAAAAACACCTGGGTAGGAAGACAAACAGGAAGAGGCTTTTCACCAATGGCTTGGTGATGCATGTGGGATAGGAAGCAGGCAGCATTTCTGGGCTTCACCGTGATTCCTGTGGGCTCCGTGACTCATGGACTGTGAGTCATAGCATCCCACACTGAAGACGGCTGAGCCGAAAGGTTAGACACATTCAGTGGCAAGTTCAACAAAAACTGTCCAGATTTGCATGATACAGGTAATAGGGAGGAAGGTCAGGCAGAAGACAGCAGAAGCCGTCGGCTTCCTTAGATGCTGCCACAGGGGAGGCTGATGGTTCTAATTTTCCTGGCCGCCTCTCTGGGCAAGTGCTCCAGAGACCTCATTATTTCATTAATTCTTACAGTGCCCTTGTGGCATAAGTAAGGTGGCACCTATTATTAGGAACACTTTTGTTAATGGAACATGAATGAGTCCGTTCAGAGTGGTATTTTATTGGCGGACAATGCCTTTGGTAGTTCTGGAAGCTTTGTATCCTTGGCCAAGATTCCTGCTTCTGTCCCGTCCAGATCCCTGTCTCTGGAGTGTGCTTTCGATGGACAGAGTTTATAAATCGTCGAGAAGGGGCAGTTCTGCCAACTGAGGCGACTTGCAATTTAGTAAGTCTGTAGCCAGCAGCTGCCTCTGCAAGGAATCAAGAGAAGAAGCAGGTTCAACAGTGAGCAGTCACTTCCATCAATGATGCTGAGCAGGGGTAGAGCAGGGTGATTGCTTCAGGAATGTGTGGTATTTGAAAGTGATTGCCCCCTGTTTAACAGGGGTAAGATAAGGACACTTCCTTCTCACTTCCTCAGCCGGTGATCTTGCTTGTTAATTGGGAGCTGCCTGTTAGTCCAGAGTGTTTAACCTCAATTTTATTGAGATGAAGTTTACATACAACAAATACACCAATTTCAAGTACACAGTTTGAGTTATGACAAATGCATACACCCTTGTAACCACCACCCCAGTCAAGATGCAAATATTTCTACTCTCTTAAATGCTCTCTTTTGCCCCTTCCTGTCCCTGTTGTGTATAAGTTTACGATGGGACAACTAAAGAACTGAAGTGATCTGTAAATGGCAGTTGGATGGAAGCCTTTAATGAACTTAGACTTTCCTGTGCTCTCCAGCTCATGAAAAGGGAATTTTTACTTGTCTGGAAAAACTGTTAAAACCCAGCAAAAAATACACCTCAAGGATTAAGTGTGGGACAACTCATCTAAGGCGTTTCCCCCATTTCGATTAGTTCCCATGATTGTTAAGCCTAAAAGTCCTTCAAAGTAGTAATGGTGGGACAGTTCACTGTTACTTTTTTTTTTTTTTTTTTTTTTTTGAGACAGAGTCTCGCTCTGTCGCCCAGGCTGGAGTGCAGTGGCACGATCTTGGCTCACTGCAGCCCCTGCCTCCCAGGTTTCAGTGATTCTTCTGCCTCAGCCTCCCGAGTAGCTGGGATTACAGTCACGCACCACCAGGCCCAGCTAATTTTTGTATTTTTAGTAGAGACGGGGTTTTGCCATGTTGGCCAGGCTGGTCTTGAACTCCTGACCTCAGGTGATCCGCCTGCCTCGGCCTTCTAAAGTGCTAGGATTATACTGTTTCTTGTTTTTTCTTTCTTCCTTTTATTTTTTTGAGACGGAGTTTTGCTGTGTTGCCCAGGCTGGAGTGCAGTGGCATGATCTCAGCTCACTGCAGCCTCCACCTCCTGAGTTCAAGTGATTCTCCTGCCTCAGCCTCCCAAATAGCTGGGATTACAGGCGCCCACTACCGCACCTGGCTAATTTTTTTGTATTTTTAGTAGAGACTAGGTTTCATCATGTTGGCCAGGCTGGTCTCGAACTCCTGACCTCAGGTGATCCACCTGCCTCGGCCTTCCAAAGTGCTGGGATTACAGGTGTGAGCCACGGGGCCCAGCCACAGTCCACTGTTTCATAAAAGACTTGTGCTGAACAAAGTGGCCAGGCGGGAAGGTGCACCAGACTCCACGTACTGACAGCTCTGTGATTCATGCCGAGAACTCCCACACAGTATCATCTTCTAAATGGAGATGACCGCAGGGAGAACAAAGGTGCCACACCCCAGGAAGAGAAGGAACAGGTTTATATTTTGACATGCTAGAAACACAGAGAGGCTGATTTTTCTTTTTCAACTTCTCATGGACACCATAAAGAACGGCATACAGATAGAGGCATTCTGGACATACAGTGATGACACACGGCGTTCCCACCACAGAACAAAAAGATGAGAAGTGACATCATAACAACCCAACGCTATGGTGACCAGCAGTATTCAGAAACAATCGACATCTGTTTTTCTGCCTTACCATGGCCTCTGCCCAGTCATTTTCTTTGAGGCTGTTTGCTTTCAAAAAACTGCTGACCAGGAGACGTCGTATGATGCCAAAATATTTATAAACTGTCCTCCCTCTGGGAGTGAGGGAGAGGGAGAATATTGCTTGTTTTAAAATAAACCTTAATGTAGGGCAGGTGAGTGGCTAATTTATCCATTTATCTTTTTAACACGAAGAAAAAGCAGCTTGCTTTTCTGCCTGGGCTACAGTGGGAACAGTGGCTAGCTCACAGATCACTTCTCACACAGCCCAAACCTTTTCTAAGTGGCAGGTCGGCAGCCCTCAGGTTGATAGTGCAGAAGTGCTAAGTGCATTTGATTGGTATCATTACTGGTCTCTAGTAATTGATTACTGTCCATGGTGAAATATTCAGGGCAAGCACACAGCCAATAGCAATCACTTAATCCATCATGGCTGTTTGTTCCTCATCTCCTGAGACCTATCAGCCACATGCTATCCAACCCCACCAGGCAAATTGCCGATGGCTGCTTTGTGTGTACAATTTACTGTGTATCTACTGTGTTTCCTGTGTTAACCAGAGCCACTGGCTTTAGTGAACAGGGGAAGGCAAGGGAGGCTCTTGCTTTCCAATGTCAAGTTTGCTCTCTGGTTCACCTCTTTGGCCTCTATTTTTGTAGAGATTTATGATTCATTGGCATTGGTTTTCATTGCTTAAAAAAAAAAAAAAAAAGTAAGTCGAACGGTGTAGTGGTTATATTAGGAATATTAATTGTAAGACTTGAGATAGGTTGATTGGAATAAGATCCTGGAGGGTTGTTTGTAATGCAGATTTTTTAGAAACAAGAAGTGGGAGAATAATGAGTAACAACCAGAACTAATCAGTTTTGTGTGTGTTTAATCCAGTGATAATGACTAAAAGTAGTTCTGTAGTTCTGTTAAATAAAAAGAAGTAGAAATTCAGTGGCTACAGCATTTTCTCGGCTTTCTTCCAAAATGCTTTATCCTTGGATCTTGGCAAATATGCCTGTCCCTGATGTATGCTAAGGAACTGTGATACTCAGCCCAAGCAAGAACATAATAGGAGGAGGAGGACAGCTGAAAGGAGAAGAATAAACAAATGACTACTACGTGTGACAGCACTCTGATGACAAGGGATGACCCTGTCCACAACGAAACTCGGAAAAAAACCAGTTTGTATTTATCAGTCCATAGGAAACAATGAGAGCCATGGGTGGCAGAAAGCATGTGCTGGTCTGCTCTTCTGCTTTTCCTGACCTTGCTTTCCATAGAGCTGGAAGAAGCATAGTGAGGGCTAGATATTTGCAAAAGGGGGTGCTCCTAGTGAACTTGGGAAGCCAGCAGGAATGAAGTTGAGAAGAGAATGATGAGGCATGGCCTCAGAGACAGCAAAGAGATCTGGTCTATTTCCATAGCCACTCTTGAAGAGATTGCATCCCAAAATTTATTTAATGAAATTGCTATTAGGGTCTCAGTGGAGATCTTTGTTGCCTCTTTTGGTGTGGTTTGCTTAAACTCTCCCTAGTGTCTGTAGCACATGGTAGAATTCTAGCTAATTCCTCACAGGCTAGGGCAAATATGGCCATGCGTGTGGTGCCTCTGAACAAGCCTTTCCATGGGCACCTCCCTTCACAGGGCAATCTCTAAACAGCACAGAATCTTAATCTTTGTACCTATGCATTCCTCATCTGGGGCTGCTTAGCTAAATGACATAAACAGCTGGTTTAAGTGATTCACAAGTTAGTTGGGCGTGTTTCACTGTTGCTTACAATCTATTTTAGCTCAAGGAAATAAATTTGCACACCTAAAGGCACTGACCTTTTGTTGTATACAGTGAGACTTCAGCTGTTGCATAGAGTGTTGTAATAATCCTTCTGCTTATTGGCCAACATGTGATGTACTTTATGATTTGAAGCTCTTTAAGATTTGAGCATTCCTCCTCCAGAACTCTGCTCCATGAGGAGCAGAACCTGCTCCACAGCAGGTTTCCCTTCTGTGTCTGGAGTTATGTTCCTACCCTCACTCTTGAGTCATTGGCATTGAAAACTAAAATAGTTGCCTGTAAGAAAGATCAACTTTATTACTTCTAGACTTGGCTTGTGCTGTGCTAATATCTGTCACCTTTTAGGAAACTTTTAAAACTCTGTCAGCTTGACCTGTTTTTAAAACTCTCAGAGATTGTCTTTGAGGATGTCTTACTATGCTAAAGAAAAGCTGACTTTTGTGTATAGGAAAATATAATCTAGTGGTGTTTCTCCATGTCATAATGAATGTCCTCTAATCAAAAACTGCCAGAATCTATATTTGCCATATTAAATTGCAGAAAGCTGCAACAGCTGTCTTGTTCTGTTTGCTGTTCCATTTATACCATCTGTGATGGTTAGTCTTATGTGTCAACTTGATGGAGCTATACTGCTCAGTTACTTATCAAACACTAACCTAACTGTTGCTGTGAAGGTATTTTGTAATGTGGTTAACATCACTAGCCAGTTCACTTTAAATAAAGGAGATTACCCAGGGATATCTGGGTGGGTCTGATCCAATCAGCTGAAGGCCTCAAGAGCAAAAACTAAAGAAAGTCTGTCTCAAGACTGCAGCATAAAATCCTGCCTGAGTTTTCAACATGCTGGCCTGCCCTACAAATTTCAGACTTGCCAGCCCCCACAGTCGCATGAGCCAATTCCTTAAAATAAATCTCATGTTGGTTCTGTTTTTTTAGAGAACTCTGATACACTATCTAAATAGTATATTTGAAAGAGCAGGAGCGAAGTATTTAACCTTGTCTTGTGATCCTCTTTTGTGTAGGCTATGCTGTAATAAGTGGATGCCTAATCATTTCAGAAAATTAGGTATGTTGACTTTTTCATACAAAGCAAGAGGAACACAGAAATTGGTACCCATGCTTGTTAAAATATGTATGAATCCTCTGGCTACTCCTCCCCATTCACAGTTAATTTTAGTACCTTGGTTACTATCCTTTTCTATCCATCTCAACCTGTCAATATATTTGATATCACCATCCATCTATTTTCATGGCTTTGTGGCTTCTTGATCTCCTCACTTGCAATATATTCTCCTCCACCCCATGCAAACCATCTATTCTGAAGGCCACACTGTTGACCTGTCATCAGCAATAACTGATCTTACCTTCAAATAGCCCACTACTCCACTGCCACCTCCTGTTCTGGCTCCCACTTCTTGACTTTATCAAAACTCATCCCATCTGCGGACCCAACCGTGTTTTCCTGATACATTACTTCCCTCTTAAACCAACTCAGATCTCAGGGTCCATTATTATAATTGCATCTGTATGTCTACTCATTACATTCTCTCCCATCTTATCCTCCATTAAACTTGACTGGCAAAATCCGCCCTGGATTTGGTAAAAATCCATTTACCCAACTACTGTGTGCCTGCATCGCAGCAGCTGAACATCACTGGAGTAAAACACATGGGGGTGCTGACCATTCCCTCTTGAAACTCTTGACCATTATCAAGTGATACTCCACTGCCCAGCACACTTACTCTGTCTTCCCTAGTGTGTTTGCTTTTTTACTTTCCAAATGATATTTTACATCTTCACCCTCGTCTAATACTGTTTTCCATGTTACCAAATCTAGCACAGATCGAGCACCCCAAATTCAAAAATCTGAAATCTGAAATGCTCCACTATCTGAAACTTTTCGAGTGTTGACACGAAGCTCAAAGGAAATGCTTGTTAGAACATTTTGGGTTTCAGATATTTTTTGGATTTCAGATGCTCAACCAGCAAAATATAAGGTAAATATTCCAAAATCCAAAAAATCAAAATTCAAAGCCTTTCTGGTCCCATGCCTTTTGGATAAGAGATAATCAACTTGAAGTCACTCTTCTGTATTTATTTACCTCTCAGCAACATTTAACCTGTTGACTATTACCTCTCTATTATAACATAGGTATTCTAGCTGGTCTGAAAAGGCTATATATTGTATGATTCTATTTTTATGACATTCTATAAAAAGCAAAACTTTGGAGATGGTAAACAGATCAGTGGTTGCCAGGGATTTGGGAGGAAAGAAGGGTTGAATAGGTGAAGCATAGAGATGTTTTAGGGTGGTGGATATACTCTGTATAACATCATAAAGGTGAATATGTGACACTACATTTGTCAAAATCAATGGAGTTTTACAGCACAAAGAATGTACCTTAATGTGTGGAAATTTAAACAAAATATTTAGGAGGTCAGAGGATCCCAAGAAGGAATGCAGACTCTGACAAAAGAATCTAACTATCACGAATAGATGAAATTACCTCACTGAAGGAATTGGGCGATAAAGGTGCTGACCTAAGTAACTTTGAAAATGCATAGAGACTGCAAAACTGAAGGCAAAAGCAGTTGTGTATAAGCATTGTACTCTGATTGATAGTTTTTTCCTAATGGAGGTGCAGATAAACACTTCTGAAACAACATATGATATATTGGAACTGAATGATTAAATAAGTAGATGGTGGGAGGCAGCTTTCTCACTATTGAAGTGGAGGTTACAGTGAAGCGAGGAGAGTAGGCTAGAGTGGTCTATGTGGTGATGTATTGGAGTTGAAAACATCAGTATGAACTCATGTTTAGCTTAATATAGATACAGATGTATGCATATACATCAATGTTATAGATACGTATATATACATAGGTTAGCATTCACATATATATTCCCTTGCTCTGTCAATTGAAAGGGCCTAGAAATGACACCACAGCAACAATGAACACACGTGGGACCCAGACCTTGGTTTCTCATACCATTCTCCAGTAAAAACAACCATAGCTTCTTGAAGAAATGGCTGATTGTAGGGCTGGGTGGGGGGAAATATAGGAGCCTGAAATATCTTGTAACAGCAAGAGTTAAGGAAGTATTCAAAAAAACTCCCATAATAATAGGGGTATGTCAAAAGGGCACAGGAGCCAACTGAACAAGTGCCTAAGGTCAAAGCTGGGACAATCTGAGCAAAATAAATAAGGTAGCATGGGATTATAACTGAAAGTATAAAATAAACATCCATGAATCTATACTGGTATAAATAAATGATGGAAAAAATCAATGTGGAAAAAGACAAATCTATCACACAGAAGAATTTCAAATAATTTATGTAGAATCTCCACCATCAAGGAAGTGGAGTATAATTTCCCACTCTTTGAATAGATCTGCACATAGTGACTTCCTTTTGAAAAGTACAGTCAAGAAAGGAGGGGGAAAAGAAGGAGTCACTTTACAATGAGGAAAATGGCAAATACTCCCTCAGCCAGATGGTGAAGCTTCACATCAGTCGTGATAAATCATGTTGATATCATGCATCCTTGATATGACGTGATGAGAATGGCACTTTATCTCTGTGGTCTTCTTCCTGAAAATCTATAACCCGGGTCTAGCCATGAGAAAAACATCAGACAAATCACAGCTGAGACATTCTACAAGCTTGTCAGTCTCCAAATAGCTGGCCCATCCTCTCCAAACTGATTATCTATAACAAGGAAAGCCTGAGGAACTGTCCCTGCCAAGAGGAGCCTAATGAAACATAATGACTAAAGGTAATGTTGGTATCTTGGATGAGATCCTAAAACACAAAAGTGACATTAGGTAAAAATGAAGAAAATCTGAGTAAAGGATGAATTTTAGTTAATAATAATGTGTCAATATTGGTTCATTAGTTGTGACAAATGTACCATCCTAATATAAGATGTTAATAATAGGAAAAACTAGGTACAGGATATATGGGAACTTTCTGTATTATCTTTGCAAATTTTCTTTACATCTAAAACTATTTATCATGGGCTGAACTGCTCCCCACCCCTGCCCACAATATTCATATATTGAATTCTAAAGCCCTAGTACCTCAGAATAGAACCATACTTGCATATAAGGGCTTTAAAGAAGTGATTAAGTTAAAATGAGGCCATTGGGGTAGGGCGCTAAGCCAATATGTCTGGTGTCCTTAGAAGTAAGAGAAACACCAGGGGTGCCTGTGCACAGAGAGATGGCCATGTGAAGAGGCAGCAAGAAGGCAGCTGTCTGCAAGCCAAGGAGAGAGCTCTCAGAAGAACCCAACCTTGCCAGGACCTTGATCTTGGGCTTCCAGACTCCAGAACTCTGAGAAAATAAATGCCTGTTGTCTAAGCCACCCAGTCTGTGGTATTTTGTTATGGCAGCTCTAGGAAACTAATATACTATTTCTAAAATAAAAGATCGTTTTTAAAAACAACATTGGCATTCTTTCTGTTCCCAACCCAGAACTTTTCCCGGAACTCTTCTTGTAATTCAGATTTTAGCTTAAAATCAACAGAGAGGAGTATTCTCTGGCTACACAATTCTCTACCGCAGTACCTTATTTTACTTCTCTGAGTGAGGCTGACCACCAATGGTTTTATTATTGTTATTATTACTTGTTTATTCATGTATTGCCTGTCTTCCTGCAGCAGAATATGAGCTCCCTGAGAGGAAGAACCTTGGCTGTCATGCTCACTGCTGAATCCCTAGCACCAAATGCCACCATAAGTGCTGACTACATAGTAGACACTCAGTGGATATTTGTTGAATGGACAATGAATCCCCCGGGAGTCTGGTGACTCTTGATTTGGACAACTTAACTCTATCATTAGACTAAAAGCACCTTTATGAGTCTTCCTAAGTTAACCGGGTTCTAGAGGGTGAGCAGATTACAATCAGGGTAGCCCAGGGCATTCGATTTTTGATATGTTTGGACTCCATGTAAAGAAGTAAATCAGCCTGGGTCTAAACCAGGAATGGAGGCTAGGGAGATGATGTCTTAGCCAGAACTCTCACAAAGCTTCAGAGACTGGGGAAAAAAATCAAGTCAAAATAAGGCCACAGTAATGGCCAAAGGAGGTGTGTATGCACAGGGTGGGGGAAGGGAATTTCTCTCAGGGATCAAGGTGGAGAGTGACAACTGATTCTCAGAGTGGACCCAGTCTTTGTTGTCTGTGGGTATTGAGGTTGTAAAGCCAAAAGGATCCTTCCAGATGAGGTGAGGGATCCCAGAAGCCAGGCCTCAAGCCCTAAGATAAAGAGGCTTGTCTGAACTAGGGCCTCCAGACAGCTAGCTGGGGTCAGGGCTGAGCTCGGCCTCTGGAAGACGCCGAATGCATAAAGGGAGAGCCCAGATCCCAGAAGCTCTGTAGCAGGCCAGCCAAACAGATAGTAAGATAGTCCAGAGAGAAAATAGCTCAGTGCTCAGTCAAGCCCTGAGACTGTCCATACTCACCTAGACCCTGGGTGGGACAATGGGATATTCCTACTTACTATTGGCAGTTGTTCCAGAGAACCACTGCCTGAGTCCATTTTGTGCTGCTATAACAACATACCCAGGACTGGGTAATTTATCAAGAACAGAAATTTATTTTCTCACAGTTCTAGAGGCTGGGAAGTCCGAGATCACGGCACCAGCAGGTTCAGATGTCTGGGGAGGGCTACTCTCTGTCTCCAAGATGGTACCTTGATGCCACATCCTCTAAAGGGGAGGAACACTGTGTCCTCACATGGCAGAAAGGTAGAAGATCAAGCTAACTGAACGCTGTGGGAAGCCTCTTTTATAAGGGCCTTACTACTATTCATGAGGGAGTAGCCTTCATGGCCTCTTAAGGGCCCTGTTACCTCTTAATACTGTCACATTGGCAACACCTGAATTTTTGAGGGGACACATTCAAACCGTAGCAACCACTAACCCAACTTAGTGGCTAGGCCTGGATAGAGCTAAAGCAGCAACTAGAGAACACATGTGGACAGTATAGAAGGAGCTCAGCAGACAGGGGCAAATGGAGCTGGGAGGCAGTGGTGTCTACGGAGGGTTGGTTGGACAAGCTCTGCCTCCAAGCAGAAAAATGTGAGAAGCCATGTTTAAATGAATGCCATGTAAAAGAGCTAAAGAGGGAGCTATGAGCCAGGTAAGTCTAGACTCATTTCTAGCATGTTGAAGAGAAAGGCAACTTAGACCAAAACGTTTAAAATTTTATTTACAGGTTCTGTGGTCTCAAATCATTCTAATCCTTAGTTCTCTCACCTTTACATTGGGAGTAAAAATAATACTTTTCTTGCAGGATTAATGAAAGGCTTGTAGATAATGCAGGTATAACACCTAATACAGAGCTGGACACATACAAGATGCTTCATAAGTAGTGGCTGATATTATGATTTTACTAGTACCCATGAGCAGGCTTTTTGCTTTGTTCTGTCAGTTTCTCTAAGGTAACTAGTCATAGAGCTCTTTCAAAGTAGTCATAGAGCTCTTTGAAAGTGAAAGGAGGATGTGTACTTGTTTCAGTGCCATCTGGAAATGGAGAAGTGGCAAATCCGTTTCCTGCTATATAGCCAGTTCTGTGGGGAGGCCAGGTGGGCAGGCTGACTGGCAAGGTCTCTGGGGGGGGATGTCATCCATGGGAGGGCCAAAGAGAGCCACCAAGACAGATTGGGGATGGGGGACAAAGAGACCCAAGGCTCTTTGATAACCTGCCAGGGCCCAGATTGGAGCCCCTGGAGAAAGAGAATGTTGTGAATGCCTAGCGCAGTTGTGTGCTCTCTCTCTTTTTTTTTTTTTTTTTTGATGTGGTTGATGCTGGGAAGTCATGGGAGGCATTTGGAAGACACAGTGAGGGTCAACTGCCCTTTACCCAGGAGGAGAAAGGGCAGAGAGGCCATCCTCTGCCACTCGTTTTTAAAGCATTTGTAGATCTTCATTTTTGCAGGACTTTCCTTTCAGAGAGAAGTGGCACTTGAGACCACTTGCCACCTGTTGAGGCTCTTCTCTGCTCACTCCAACAGGCCTCCTGGAGAGGTCTTGGCTAATGCAATCTGGGCCTTGGGATAGATCTGCAGCCAGAGTTAGTGCTGAATCCTCCTGTGCTTGGGAGGCTCACCACTCCCAAGGATGGGGAGCCAGGAGTGCCATGCATCTCCACATTAGCTCACTTCCTTTGAGGCTGAAATCAAGAGGGAGACTTTGGTCCAAAGACTTTTTTTTGTAACCTTCTTGGGCTCCATTCTTCACATGTGCTTCCGAGTCAAGGAGAAGGAGCACAGACCTGAGGGATGGAGTGAATTCTAATCCAAGCTCTGAAACTGACCAGTTGGGGCCTGGAAGCAAGACTGTGGACCTCAGTCTGCACTTCCCCTCCCATCAGTAAAGTGAGGGGATCCATTGTGCTACCTTCTGCAGTCCCTTTCAGCTTTGGTGTCCACTGATTCTGTGATGAATTTCCCTTAATTTCTGCTTAGGAACAGAAAAGAGCATAGAAGATCCTTTTTTTTTTTTTTTGATAGGGAGTTTCACTCTGTGGCCCTGGCTGGAGTGCAGTGGCGAGATCTTGGCTCCCTGCAGCCTCTGCCTCCCGGGTTCCAGCAATTCTCCTGCCTCAGCCTCCCGAGTAGCTTGGATTACAGGTACACGCCACCACACCCAGCTGATTTTTGTATTTTTAGTAGAGACGGCGTTTCACCATGTTGGCCTGGCTGGTCTCGAACTCGTGACCTCAGGTGATCCACCAGCCTTGGCCTCCCAAAGTGCTGGGATTACAGGCATGAGCCACCGCGCCCGGCCAGAACATCCTTTTAATTCTTATCTGGATACTTAATTTATATGTCCATAAATAGTATTACCAATAAGGGCAGAATGTTCCAAAGTAGGGTCTGACTGCATTTTTAAACAATGCAATTTTCAGAGCTCCACTCTTCCACTCCTTAGTCTTATGTGAAGGACACACTTGGACTAAAAAGGTTATTACTTTATCATAATTTAGGGATCTCTGTGAGAGATGATTTAGGCCAGAGTTTCTCACCCTCGGCACTATCAGCATTTTAAATTAGATTCTTCTCTGTGGTGGGGACTGTCCTGCGTACTCTGGGATGTTCAGCAGCATCCCTAGTCCATTGGGGCTGCTATGACAAAATACCGTTAACTGGGTAGTTTATAAACAACAGAAATTTATTTCTTGCAGTTCTGGAGGCTGAGAAGTCCAAGATCAAGATTCAGTGTCTGGTGAGGGCCTGTTTCCTGGTTCATAGATGGTGCCTTCTTGCTGTATCTCTCCTGGTGGAAGGGCCAAAGCAGCTCACCAGGAACTCTTATAAGGGCACTAATCCCATTCATGAGGCTCTGCCCTTAGGACCTAATTCCCTTCCTAAAAGCCCCACCTTCTAATATGGCACATTGATGATCAGGTTTTAACATATGAATTTTGGGGGAATACAGCCATTCAGACCATAGTACCTGGCCTCTGTTTAATCGATGTGACACCCTCTTCTCCCCACAGTTGTGAAAACTAAAATATCTCCAGACATTGCCAGATGTGCCCTGGAGGGAAAAAAATTACCCTAGTTGAGAACCACTGATTTAGTTTTAATTTAGGGTATGTATTTAAAAGGCAGAAAAATAAGTATAGAATCAAACTTGATTAAGCAAATGCCTCTAAAAAATACTGAATTTTAAAAGAGGTAATAGTAAAATTTGAATTTGCGGAAATGTAGGACTTGCTTTTAAAGCTCCTATCTTACGTACATACTAACCACATATAGCTTCTCAACTGTACTTGAGATTTCTTCAATCAGGAAATAAGACCATCCACCTTTTTTTTCCCTGAAGATATCACCTATGATTCTAAGTAATATTGGATGACTGGATGTTAATGTACTATGCCTTCATAATTTCTAAAGAAATGTATGAATAAAATATTAACCTGACATAAATAGTACTTTCTTGCTGTGGCTCTAGTAAAGTCTTAACATCTGCACAGACTGGTAAAGACTTCATCACGTCCCCTCTTTCTTTTTCCATTTCCAAGATGCTTATTCACCAAGGCTGATGTTAAAAAGATTTCTTGTCATCTGCCCTGATTACTGTTTTTGGGGGAGGAGAAAACATAATGAAGAGAAGAAGAAGAAAGGAAAAAAAACCAGAAGAACAGGATCTGTCTTTCCTGTATTTTGTGTTCCTGAGAGCTGATAGAGAACAAATTGTGAAATGTGGGAGGCTTTGCCCAGCATTCAGGCTGAAGTTGCCTTAAAAGGAAAGTATGGCACGTTATACATTTCCCACTTCCTTCTTTTTTAGTTTCCTTTTAGCCATTCTCAGAAATGTAAGCAGGAAGAAAATAGCAGTCAATTATGTTTGGAAACAACTGAAGTTAAATCTGACTGATATTTGTTTATAAAACTATGCATCATTTTATTTTCAGTACATTTTCAGTTCCTCTTTTGCCCCTGACATTCTCCTAATTCCCGTGGTGAATATGTTTCCTTTAATCCAGGCCTGAATACTGAGATAGTTAACAGCCCCTGGTTGTTATTTCTCGATGAAGTCTATCCTAGTCAGCTCCTTTTTTCTTCCCATTGCCTTCCTTTAGTCCAAGTTTTCATAACCTCTAGGCCCTCCACTTTGCAGTTCAATCTGTGAGGTTAATGACTTCACACCTTTTTCATTATATTCATGCCTTCATTCACTGGACAAATAGTTCCTGGGCCCCTATTCTAGGCCAGACACTGTTCTAGGCTTGAGACATACGGCAGTGAATAAAGCAGACAAAACCCCCTTTCCTCATGGAGTTTATACTACCCAAAGGAGGAGAGCAGTGGATAGAGACATTTTACAAAGTAAATAAATCATATCACATGGTAGAATACGGTAGATGTAATGAAAGAAGAGCAGGGAAGGGAGATAAGGAGATATATGGGGTGTGTATGTGTGCACGCGTGCGCGCACGTTCGTGTGTGAGCCTGTGTGTATGGAAAGGGTAGGCTGCAATTTTAGATATGGTGATAGGGAAGGCTTCACTGAAAAGTGACATTTGAGCAGTTACATGAAGGAGTAGCCAAACATGGAGATACCTGAGGGAAGAGCAGTCTAGGCCGAGGAAACGCATGTGAAAATGCTTGAATTGTGCCTGGTATATGAGGAAGAGTCTGAGGAGGCTGGTGTGGGAGAGGAGGAGATAAGGTGACAGTTGATAAGGGTGGAAGGAGCAGATGCTGCAAAGCGTTGCAGGCCCTTGCAAGGACTTTGGCTTTTTTTTTTTTTTTTTTTTTTTTCCGAGATGGAGTCTCGCTCTTTCACCCAGGCTGGAGTGCAGTGGCGCGATCTCGGCTCACTGCAGGCTCCGCCCCCCGGGGTTCAGGCCATTCTCCTGCCTCAGCCTCCCACCTAGCTGGGACTACAGGCGCCCGCCACCTCACTCGGCTAATTTTTTGTATTTTTAGTGGAGACGGGGTTTCACCGTGTTAGCCAGGATGGTCTCGATCTCCTGACCTCGTGATCCCCCCGCCTCGACCTCCCAAAGTGCTGGGATTACAGACGTGAGCCACCGCGCCCGGCCAGGACTTTGGCTTTTATCTGAGAGAGATGGGATGCTGCTGGATGGCTCTGAGAAGAGAATGGTGTGATTTGACTTGCAGGTTAATAGGATCATGTCACCAAGTCGTCATATCACTTCCCCTACTTAAATCCACCACTTGACAACATATAATCCCTTTATCCACAGAGACAAATACAAACTCATCTTCCCTGCCCCAATCAAGAATTTTTCCAGTCACCCTGCACAAGCCCTCTGCACTCTCAGTAAACAGTGACCACCTCCTGCCCCTTTCACATTCTACCTGTCCTTCAAGTCCAAGCTGAAATTTCTTTTTCCAGAAAACCTTTGCCACCTCAAAATTGATCTCTCTCTCCTCTGACCTCCTATTGTATTGATTATTTATCAATAAATACAATATAATATATGGACTTGACCATATATTATCTGGACTTCACCATATATTATCTTGGATTGTTTTCTAAGTAGGCATTGAAAGGTTTATAGAACTTGAGACCTAGAAGAGTCTCGGGAATCATCTCTTCTGACTCCTTCATTTTACCAGTGAGGAAATGGAAGCCCAGCAATGTTTAGGATATTGCCAAATTCACTCAACTAGCTGTTCAATGTGTACATTGCCTTTCTCAATTAAATTATAAGTACATTAAGGAATGATAACATGCCTTCTACTTCTCTAAAATCTCCTATAATAGTGGTTAACATAGTACTCATGTAACAGACACTTACTAAGTTCAATTAAATGGCTGGGTGTGGTGGCTCACACCTGTAATCCCAGCACTTTGGGAGGCCGAGACAGGCAGATCACAAGGTCAGGAGATTGAGACCATCCTGGCTAACACCGTGAAACCGTCTCTACTAAAAATACAAAAAATTAGCTGGGCGTGGTGGCGGGCGCCTGTAGTCCCAGCTACTTGGGGAGGCTGAGGCAGGAGAATGGTGTGAACCCGGGAGGTGGAGCTTGCAGTGAGCTGAGATAGCGCCACTGCACTCCAGCCTGGGCGATAGAGTGGGACTCTGTCTAAAAAAAAAAAAAAAAAAAAAAAAACTTCTATTAAATGTAAGAATAAATTGATTTTTAGTTGGTTTGTTTTTTTTTTTTTTGAGACGGAGTCTTGCTCTGTCGCCCAGGCTGGAGTGCAGTGGCGCAATCTCGGCTCACTGCAAGCTCTGCCTCCCGGGTTCACTCCATTCTCCTGCCTCAGCCTCTCCGAGTAGCTGGGACTACAGGCGCCCGCCACCATGCCCGGCTAATTTTTTGTATTTTTTAGTAGAGACGGGGTTTCACCGTGGTCTCGATCTCCTGACCTCGTGATCCGCCCGCCTCGGCCTCCCAAAGTGCTGGGATTACAAGCGTGAGCCACCGTGCCCGGCCTTTGGTTTGGTTTTAAAGGAACATTGTAGGCCATTAATTCATCAACCACATTTGGATTATGTGTTCTAAATGCAAAAAGCTATGTAAAATACTTGTATGTAATTTGGCTTGAATTTTAGGGATTTGCCTGTGAATGTAGTTAGATGGGAGAATGAGAAATTTTGCCTTTGTTGGAAGTTTTTGTTCTGATGTAATGGTGAAAGGTAATTCTATCATCTCTGCATGACACAGCTATTTTTGTTGCTTCCGCAAGATTTATCAAAGCAGTTTGGATTGAAAGCAAATGGTTTTTGACCGTTCTTTGTCTACAAGGGAGAGAGAATCGTGGCAGCATCCCATCCTCTGAGCTGGTTTTTGTTTTTGTTTTTGATTTTGTTTTTTGTTTTTTGGAGAATAAGTGGTTTTGATTACAGGTGTGAACTTGTGGTATTCACAGATGTTGGTGGCCTGTCAGGACTATTTTAGGAGACCTCATTTATCCTTTGACCAAGAAATATCCTGACTGGGGCCTGACTTGAATATATAGCTCCCTGTGGGGGTGATGCCAAGGCTCTGTTCCAGTAATAACTGCTCAATGAAACAAAGAGGTTTTCAAGAGTCTGTGGTCCAGAACCTACACTTACTACACTTAACCTTTACGATGTAGACCCGCCCAAACAAATCAATAATCACTTTCCAGTGTTTTAATCTTCGCCGATAGATTCAGCACTGTTTTGAATTTGGCCTGCGTGTGACCAAAACAATGGACTGAAGTAGGGAAAGCAAATTCAGCCTGCCTTTGCTATTCATGCACTGCAGCCAAAACAAAGCTCCTGAGGTTTGAAATGACTTGTTGGAGAAATCCTGCTGGTTTTAGAGAACTCTTTTAAAGCCCAATATTAGTGACCCATGGCCTGGCCCTATGACTGGGTCACTTAACTTAGTTGACCATAGCATGATTTCAGTATGCTAAGAAGAAGGATGAAACACCTGAATGAGTCAAGTAGCTTGATTTATGGCTAAACACTGGATTCTTACTCTAAGCAGTCATCCAACAGCTGAATATCAGTGGTCACAAATCCAAGATAAAATGTAAATGGCTCAATGAACTCATCAGAAACAGTCTTACTGAAAGAGAATCCAGGTAGTATATTCATCTGAAAGAGAAAATGAAATACCTGATATTTTTGTTGCATAATCTAGGTAACGTATTCTGTGTCGTATTTTGTTTATAAGTGTATAGTTCTCTAGCTAATCTAAATGATTGTTATTATTTTGCTCCTTTAGAATTATCAAAAGCTTCATATATTTATTTTCATACTTAAGACATGGATAATTCCTCTTTGCAAATTGTCTTCAGAATTCACAATTAAAAACTTTTAATTGAGGTATAATTTACATAAAGTAAAATTCACTAATTTTCAGTGCATATTTCTGTGAGTTTAGATAAATGTATACATTTGTATAATCACCATCACAATTATGATATGGAACATTGCCATCTTCCCAAAACCTTCTCTCATTTTAGCACACTTTTGCTATTACTGTTATTTGGTGGCAACTATTTTAGTGGATTGACTTTGTAGGAAGTGGAAAAAGCGTAAGGAGCCAAGTCTAGTGGCTAAGGTGGTTGTTGATCACATGGAGTGATGCATCTCTAAGTCAAAAACAAAATGTGACTATAAAGTCATGGGCCTCTGTTTTCTGATAAGGCTTGTAAACTGGTTCTGATGGTCATTTCAAAGTTGAACTTCAAAGACATTTTAAACAAAGGATTGGTTATATTTTTGTAATAAACGTTAGAAATGTCGCCCAGTGTGGCTACCACTGTAAAGGGCAAAATTTATTTGGTTCCTTAATAGACACCTGGTATTTGCAGATTTAACATTTTGTGGAGAGTGGTGGGGGAAGGAGGGAGAGGATCAGGAAAAATAGCTAATGGATACTGGGCTTAATACCTGGGTGACAGGATGATCTGTGCAACAAACCACCATGGCACACATTTACCTATGTAACAAACCTGTACATCCTGCATAGGTACCCCGAACTTAAAAGTTGGAAATTTTAAAAAAAGAAAAGCATTTTGTGTATTTAAAAGAACCCCAAAAGTGTGAGATAGAAAGAAACCTGTAATTTTGCCAAAGCATAAATTTGAATCTTGAATTTACAAGCTAAAATGGGTTCCGAGAGCAAGTAGGTCCGCTAGTGAATGAGCCACGCCCACTGCTGATCCTCCTAATCTCAGAGGGCCATGAGAAAGGTCCATTCCAAGTCTGGACCAGGGAATGCTCACACTGTGATTTTTTTTTAAGGTGTCTTCTTTAGAAATGGCTCCCCAAAGAAAGTCAAGTGCTAGTATCAGATTTTGGAAGTGAAGAAGACTAAGAAAGTAATTCTACCTAACCCGGAAAATGGAAGTATTGACCAGATTAAAGGGTGGTTAGGTCATGGCCATAAATGAATTTACCATATGAAAACAAGAAAAAAAAATTAAAATTATTTCAGAGAAAAATATAACTAATGCAAAAATCACTCCTTAAGAGGGAAATAAGTCATTAGGGGCTGAAGAGATCCCTTACATTTTCAGTCATATTTATATTATGAAGCACAAGGCAAATTATATGCTATTGTATTCCTGAATTTGGGAATTCATTAATATTGAGGGTTTATTCTCTAGGTTCTGTTGTATTCATTCAGATACCAGTATCATTAAATATAGTTATACCTGGTGTGCAGCCAAGAATTTGAGGGAAGTTGACATTTGAAACAGAATCTGTGGAGCTAGAGATAAAGAGAGTCCTTTGGACACTTTCTGTAGTTTAGTCCACAATCACCAAATGAGAGTTGATTGAGAGGGCCTGGGAGGCTTGTGATGAGTTGTAGTTGCAGTGCAGTTTAGGTAGCCCAGAAGGTACAGTGAGAAGAGTTCGTAATCAGAGGAGATAACTCAAAGAGGTTGAAAGCTGGTGGTTCCACTTTTTGAGAACTAGAAAGGAAAACTGGGATATGAAAAGATTGTGAAACTAACCCCTCGGTCCTTAATACGTAGACATATATCATAATTCTAAGGCTTTCTAGTTCTAAGACAGAACTAGTTAACAGTAGAGACAGGAAATTTGGATTTTTATTTTCTCATCTGTGACTATGGGCGATTCCATATCTTTCTCTGGAAATCAAAACGAATAAAGTAGCATGATTGGGATGTTTGACTGACTGCCATATGCTAGGTGCTCTTCTAGGCCTCTGGAAACAATGAAAAGCCAAAGGCCCTGCTTATAAGGCACTTTTAATGGTAAGAAAACAGACATGAAAGTGAACTGTGAAAATTCAGTGGGAGTTGCTGTGATGAAGATCATGTACCAGGTGCAGTTAGAACCTCAGGAGAGTGAGCCCCTAAGTAGACCTCAAGATACTTAGGCTTGTTGCTTCTCTAGCTGACCTTGTTCCTTCATTTGGAGAAAAGGAGATGGTGCTAAGTCCCTGAAATTAAATGACTTTCCTCATCATCTGTTACCTAAACTGCTTGGGCGTCCTCCTAACCACCTTCTGCTTACTAATCTCTTGATTCTCTGATCCATTTTTAAAACCCATGCTCCATTTTCCTCTTAAGACCCTGGGTGGATCTGCACTGCCTGCACAGTAAGTCCAAAGTCCCTACCATGATTTCAGAGCCACCATCTACCTCCCTGTCACCATAGTCCTCCACAGACTGTGCTTCAATCCGCCTGGCTACTCTCCTGCCTTTGTGTGCTGCCAAGCATTTCCTACTTCCAGCTTTTGCTCGTGTTTTCTTGCTCGTCTTCTCCACCTATCAAAATCCAACTAATTTCATCCAATGCTCTACTCAAATGCTACCTTGTCCATGAAGCCTGCTCTAATCCTCTCAGTTCAATTTAATTATTGATTCCTTGCATTTCCACAACACTCATTTGCAGACTTCTCTGACAATAGTTGTACTTTGCTTTGATTGCGGCTCGTGTTTCTATGTCTATCTTTTTCACTAGATGGCAAATCCCTGGAAGGCAGGGACTGTATCTTTCATAACCCACTGACCTCATACCCAGTAGTTAATAAAAAGTCTTTATCAAATGCTGTTGAATATTGCCCAAGGTCAGATGTTAGTGGCAGATCAAGGTCTGAAAACTTGGTTTATTTATATTTCTGTCAAAATTTTAGGAACTCCAATATGTTACTTAACATGTGTCTACTCCATCAGGTGCTTCACCTTGGAAACACTTCTTTGTGAGTCAGTGGTGCGGAATCGCCGGTGTAGTCAGGGCTGCCAATGTTTACAGTGGCAGAGGGATTGAGGAGGTAGACAGGGGAGGGATGTGTTTTGGTAGAGCATGCTTTTCTCATCTACAATAGGCCCTATGAATATTTGAAGGGGAGTCTGGAAGCTGTTTCCTATGAGCAAGGTTAAGTTGAAATGCAAGAAGTAAAGATTAAGGAATAGTAACATAAAATCTGTATTGTGAATTCTTTTACATAAATATGTTACTATTGCCAGGAGAAGTGGTGTCAGGGAGCTTTTCATATGTCTACATTTTAATACCCAAATGAAAAGTTTGCTGTAAATTATCAAATGTGGAAATTCTTCATGCTTATAAAGGTCCTTGACAAAAGAATGTGCTGAAAGAAGAAAGAGAGAGAGAGTGTGTGTGTTCATATTTTTCTGATGCAAAAATGTGGGGAAGTAGAAGGGAGCAGGGGTGAAGTGAGGAGTGACTGGTTCCATCTTGAGTATTTTAAATCAATCTCTCTCTCTTCCCGTGCCCTGCCTCTCTATCTGTCTACCTACCTACCTATCCTGCAGCGGGGATGGTGGGAGTGTGTTACAAATCCTGGTCAGCCCATCCATTATCTGGTATGCAGTGCAGGGTCCGCAAAGGGGAGAAAGAGACTGCAAACCTTCCCTCCCTTCCACTCAGCAAGCTCCTTCCTCTGCAGGTTATCAAGATCAGTGCTGAGTTCCTGGACCATTCACCTGAGGTCTCCCATTCACTGGCTGGCTGGCTTTGCTCCATCTCCATCCCTTCCCACCCTGGCTGGGATGGGAGGGCTGGCACCCTCTGCTTGTTTCTCTTGCTCTGCTTGTGTTTTCTGTCAGGTCTGGCTATAGTCACTTGATTGCTTCCAGGTAGGTTTGGGGCAGCACGCTGCTCTGCTTGCTACACTGGGACTGGAAAATGCTGGTAGGATACAGCCTCCTCTGTCCTCCAGACATCAGCGGTGGGATTTGCTTTCTGTACTCCCCGCAACCACTAAACTGTGTGCAAATGAAGGCATTTAAATGGTCATGTATGCTGAATAAGTTCTTACTGAGAGATGGTAGTTAAGAGCTGGTTTCTGGAGTGGAACTACAGGATTTCAAGCCTGTTCTTCCTCTCAAGATGGCAGAGTACTTGACCTCCTTGTGCCTTAGTGTCCTCATCTGTAAAATGGGGCTAACAGAACCCACCTCAGGGAGTTTGTGAGGATTAAGTAAATTAATACAGAAACAGCACTTAGAGAAAGTCTGGCCCATAACAAGCAATATGTAATCATCAAACTTACTACTGTAAGAATGGTTTTGCCTGCTGACTTGCCAAGGGTCATTAGTAACCTTCTTGACCCAAGGAGAAACTGAGGCACTGAGATAAAGCAGCCAGGTAATGGGGGTCAAATTGAGTCCCTAGTGTTGTTTAACTTCAATTGCAAATAAACCTCATATGGGCTCTGGTCTACACTTCACAGATTCTTTTTTTTTTTTTTTTTTTTTTTTTTTTTTTTTTTTTTTTTAAGACAGAGCCTCACTCTGTTGCCCAGGCTGGAGTGTAGTGGCACGATCTTGGCTCACAGCAACCTCCACCTCCCAGGTTCAAGTGATTCTCATGCCTTAGCCTCCCGAGTAGCTGAGACTATAGGCATGTGCCCCCATGCCAGGCTAATTTTTGTATTTTTAGTAGAGACTGGGTTTCACCATGCTGGCCAGGCTGGTCTCGAACTCCTGACCTCAGGTAATCCACCCGCCTTGGCCTCCCAAAGTGCTGGGATTACAGGCATCAGCCACTGGGCCCGGCTTTTCTTTTCTTTTCTTTTTTTTGAGACAGGGTCTCACTCTTCACAGATTCTTGAGGAAGGATAGACACCCTAACGTGACTTGAAAGTTATGTGGAGCCTGGGGTGTGTATCTGTGGGGGTGTCTGTTGGGAAACAGAGGTTGACTTTAAATACAAGTATGGCAAGAAAACAATACAGAGTGAGATCTGAATGCAGCACAGGGCCTGCCAAGAGGCAGGGAGGCTGTTTCCCCTTTGTCCGGGCATTTGAAAAAAATCAGTTCCAAACCTGTGCCAACCAGAATCCAGTCCTGTAGACACTGTGATTTTGTAATTTGCTTGCATCTGTGTTTTGCTAAAAGCTTTCAGTTTTAGATGCCCTCAAGAACTCTTCAGGCCTGGCAGGAGAGGCACACTCTCTCTCACCGCCTTATGTACGCAGCCTCATGATAGCAGGTCTCATTTGGGAAACTGCCGGGGATGAAGAATAGAGAGTGTGTGTGTGTGTGTGTGTGTGTGTGTGTGTGTGTGTCCCTTAAAAAGAAAACTAACAATATTTTTTCCACGTTATTTTTCAAAAGGGGAGTACTGTAGGCTGCAGGGAAATAGGGTAAGATTGTATTTTAATGCCAGCTTGATTCTCAATCCCTTTTCCTTCCCCTGTTTCCCAAATGCTACACACAGGAAGGGCACCAATGAAGAGACAGAAAGGTGACCTTGGGGAAGAGCTGTGAATTTTGAGGGGGTGACTGCCTTCATTGAACACCTATAACTCCTCCCTTTCATCATCTGCTTCTCCTCTTTTTACTTAGCAGTGAGGAATTCCCAAATATTTATGAAGTGCCCCTCAGAGAAAAAAAGAGCTTCTCTTTACCATTGTTGCTGTGTTGTTTCTTGTAATATTAGGACTTTTTTCGGTTTTGATCCTTACTTTAAGTATAATTAAATTTCTTCACAGTTGTTAAAAATGGCATGAATATTCTTTTATTTACCAGAATATATCTATGTCTACGTGTATGTCCATGTTCATGTCTATGTCCCTCAGATAGATCTTTATTCTTCATGTCTCTTTTTTAATTCTTGATGTAGCTTCAGCTTATATCCAGGAGGGCTAGTGCGCTTGATTAGTGGCAAGTCAGGAGGGCTGTATCACAGTCATTCAAGAAGGTCCAGTGTTGTGAACACTTTTTCCTTTCACGATGGGTATTTTTGTCATTCTTAAAGCCTGTTAACCAAAGACTGCTCGTTGGTGTAAAAAAATTTTGTTAAAATAATGCTGGACTCCAATTTAGTGACAATAATGTTAGCAATTTTACTCTGTGAGTAACTGATCACTAGCCCACATCTCTAGTTACTGTGAAGATCCGCTGGTAGAGTCATCAGGCATCAGTCAGAAACATGTAAGATAGTAAAAGGCTTTTCTGTGGCTAAGAGATTCATCTACATGAGTGGTAAGCCCATCCTATTAATAATCCTGTCAAACTAGAGACAAACCAAGTGAATGTAAATGCATCTTAGGAAGGGCAAAGGCAGGGACATATTCTGCCTGTTTTACCTTTGATGAGCTGACTTCACCATTTTTCTAACATGAAAAATCCTTGCATGTTTCTAGTTCCTAACATCTGGAGAATGGCAGGGGGTGTACTGCGCCGTGTTCTGCATGTGTTATAACCTAACGTGTTCATTATAAGTGGGGTGCTCGGTTAAAATGAATTTTAAGAAAAGTTCAAAAAATTGGAAGACTTTAAAAGATTCATTTTCGAAGAGTTAACAGGTACACATGATACATATTTCAAATGGTATGAAACTGAATACGATGAAAGCAAGCAGGAAGACTTGATTGGAAGCAATTTTTTCTTGGTTAGTTTCAGGCAGTATTTTTTCATGTTGACTGCACTGCCAAAATCATTTGCGTTCACGGTGGTGGGTGAATGGTGGTGGCTTTTTGTTTGCTTGGTTTTGGCTTTTGCTGATGGAAAAAGACATAAGTATAGTTATGATGCAAATGTTTTTCCTCAAGTTAATTATATTACTTGGCCAGATAGTTTTTCACCAGTGCCCTCCCTTCCCCCAATCCTGTGAGCTGTAGCCTTCTGTGCCCTTGTGTTCTTATAAGAACCTCACTGGAGCTGGCAGTGGTGGTGTGTGCCTGTAGTCCCAGCTACACCGGAGGAACCCTTGAGCCCAGGGGTTCTTGGCTAGCCAGGACAACATAGCAAGATGCTCTTTTCTCTAAAAATAAAATAAAAAAGAACCTCACTGGTAATAATCAGGTGTACTTGTGACTAAAAATACAAAAAACACAGTTTAATAAAGAATCTCAGATAGATTAAAAATAGAATGAAGAAATGATGTGTTAGAAACAGTTATATATGTTAAGTGTGCAAAAAACACACCATTGTTACAACATTTTGGCTACAATTGCAGTTTTCTCATTCTGTTGTCCTTTTTAACATAAAACAGCTTTTTAAAAAATTGAAGCAAAGCGGTTCAGATATAGGAGAGGATATGAAGATATTAAGCTGCCATTCTCAAAGGCAGTTGTAGGGAACATTTTAAAACATAGTGATGTTTTAGTCTTTTCTGCAGATTGTTATGGCCACAGAGGCTGCCTGAGCCATGCCTTATACTTATGGAAGGGAGAGCTTATAATAGCAGGAAAAAACAAAAATGGAAGGGTTCAACTCTCAAGTTCATACAGAATTCCAAACTTTCCGTACGTTTGTGTTATGAAAATCCAAATGGCTTGTAAGATTCTGTGGTAATTACACAGATCATGAGACTGTCATTAAAAAAAAAAAAAAACTAGCAGGGAGTTATTTTGGGTTTATAAAAACACTCATGGACTTCTACTTTTCAGTAACAAAGTGAAAGCAATTTAAGAGACAAGCTGTCTTGGAATTGTAGAATACTTTTACCCCTGCTAGATTTTTGTAATTTAATTATTAAAACAACAATGTTTTATGTATTTAGGGTCACTTGCTGTTATGTACTGGAGCAGAGTTGTGATTATATACATTTCTTCTTAATTTTATATTCAGTAAAGCCAAGTTGGTACTTGAAATTAGCCATGCTGGGAGTATTTACATCATCAAAATTGACCAAAGGTATATACCAGGACTTCTCTTTCTTTTTTTTACTTTTCCTGGAGAGCTGGTTGTTCGCTATTTGCCAGCATACCACTGGATTTAAAGCCTCATTGAGTTGCATTAATCAAGATATGGAAGAAATCTAAAATAAGTAGAAGTACAGCTCTAGGCCGGGCGCGGTGGCTCACGCTTGTAATCCCAGCACTTTGGGAGGCCGAGGCGGGCGGATCATGAGGTCAGGAGATCGAGACCACGGTGAAACCCCGTCTCTACTAAAAATACAAAAAAAAATTAGCTGGGCGTGGTGGCGGGTGCCTGTAGTCCCAGCCACTCAGGAGGCTGAGGCAGGAGAATGGAGTGAACCCGGGAGGCGGAGCTTGCAGTGAGCCGAGACTGCGCCACTGCACTCCAGCCTGGGCAACAGAGCGGGACTCTGTCTCAAAAAAAAAAAGTACAGCTCTTGTGTATCAATGAAACATAAAATAAAATTAAAAATAAATAAATAAAGTAAAAGGACCATTGTTTGGAATTCAAACATTGTATAAAGGGGTAAAAAACCTGGTGGAGAACTAGACATGTGGCATTTGTGGCAGTTACCACAAATTGTAAAAAATATGCTTTTTTTTTTAATTTTTGTTTTTCTTTATTCTATAAATAAACGGGACACATGTGCAGAATGTGCAGGTTTATTACATAGGTATACATGGGCCATGGTGGTTTGCTGCACTTATTGACCCATCCTCTAAGTTCCCTCCTCTCACCCCCACCCCCACCCCCCATCAGGCCCTGGTGTGTGTTGTTCCCCTCTTTGTGTCTATGTGTTCTCATTGTTCAACTCCCACTTATGAGTCAAAACATGTGGTATTTGGTTTTCTGTTCCTGTGTTGGTTTGCTGAGGATGATGGCTTCCAGCTTCATCCATGCCACTGCAAAGGACGTGATCTCATTCCTTTTTATGGTTGCATAGTATTCCGTGGTGTATATGTACCACATGTTCTTTATCCAGTCTATCATTGATGGGCATTTGGGTTGGTTCCATGTCTTTGCTATTGTAAATAGTGCTGCAATAAACATAGGTGTTCATGTGTCTTCATAGTAGAGTGATTTATATTCCTTTGGGTATATACCCAGCAATAGGATTGCTGGGTCAAAAGGTATTTTTAAAAATATGTTTTTCAGTGGTTGTGGTGGCTCATGCCTGTAAAAATATATTTTTCAGTTATTCAAAGTCATTAATGGCCTAGTCTTACCATTTTGGATGGAGTGAAATGAATCATATTGTTGTCAAGTGAATGTCAGCCATATGGCAGGGTTGTCTCCTGTGGAACATAGCCATCATCATCTCTTAAAATGACAGAGTACCTCTGGGAGGCTCCAAGACTTGCGTGACATTTCTTCCTTAAACTCAAAATATTACTACTTCTAGTTGCTAATATTGTACAGATACAGAATTTGAGGTATGAGGAAACATAGAGTCCAAATAACAAATAAAGATCAGATCACTGCTTTTACAATTGTCTCCAGTGCCTCCCTATCATGGCTGGGGCACTTTGAACAAGAATAGTTACTTCCATTAGTGGGATTCTCTGAGCTAATAGTCTGACCCAAGGTATAATGCCATTTTGCCAATGCATTTTGAAAATTTGACACAAGGGATTATTGCCCAAGGAAAATAGAAAGTGAGTATCTATTTGTTGGCAACTACTTCATACCAATGTTTCATTGTCGGCCACGTAGACAGGGTATCATGGTTCTACTTCTGGCCAATTGCACTTACTTAATTACTAGTTCTTGTACCCTTGCTACTCAAACTATGGTCTGTGGACCAGTAGCTTTGGCATTAAATAGGAGCTTTCTACAAACACAATCTTGGGGACCATTCTAGACCTCCCAAATCAAAATGTGTTACTTCACAAGATCCCTAGGAGATTTGTCTGTGTGTTTATTTATTTGTTTAGTTAGTTAGTTAAGACAAAGGGGTCTCGCCATGTTGCCCAGGCTAGTCTTGAACTCCTGGCCTCAGGCTATCCTCCTGCCTTAGCCTCCTGAGTAGCTGGGACTACAGGGATGAGCCACTGCACCCAACTTGTACGCACATTAAAGTTTGAGAAACCTTGCCTCACCTCTTTACTAACTTCATTCCCAAAACAATCTGAAGAGCTCTTCCTTCTAGGGATGTTAAAAGAAATGGTGGGTTTAAAACACAGAAAAATAAACTAGAAGTTTGGATGAATGGTTAAAAAAAAAAAATCAGTTTTATTCATGATTATTGCCGTTCCCTTCACCTAGCTGTAGTCTCCATTACAAACTTATTTGCTAGTGGTAAAAAAAGAAGCACCAAGGCATTCCCCCATGTAACAAGAGGGTTAACCTGGAATTTCCAGAGGGAACCGTATTTTCTGAACAAATTGACTACTTCTAAAAGCTTGCTTTTACATGATATGCTGCTACAGTTGAAGCCTCACTTTAAACAGCCTCTCTCTCTCATTCCTCTCTTCCTCTCTTTTTCTTGGTTTTTAAAAATTAAAGTTTTAATTTTAGAACAGTTGTAGATTTACAGAGAAGTTGCAAAGATAGAACAGAGAGTTCTCAAATACCCTATCCCTATCTTTCATGCTTTTTGACCGAAGTTGTATTTCTACTTTTCCTAGATTGGCAGAGTTTCCTGGCTAAGAAAGCAAAGTTACAGCACCTAACACAAATAGTATTTGATTAAGGCTAATTACAGTGCTGTCACATAAAAAGGGGAGAAAAGAAAGCCGGCTTTTTCTACCAGCAATGAAATAACCTGCTGTCTATCTACTGACTTAATAGCTTTAATTGCCAGAACATAATCAAGATCTGGTGAATTTGTTTGAACATATCAGCAGGCACCAAATATTTCAATGAGATCAAGTTGTCTAACTAGTTATGCCCTAACTTGAGCTGAAATAGCTCTGACAAAGTGAGTTTTGTAGGCTAAATGGCAACACCTATTGAGACAGGCCCACTGATATGATGAGTTGATTTATTAACTCTCTGGACAGAGAAAGTTATAGGTTTAACATCACCACTTTAGATAAGCCATAACCCTCTAAAGTGTCTGACTTTAAAAAAAAAAAAAAAAACCAGGGTCTCACCCTGTTACCCAGGCTGGAATGCAGTGGCATGATCTTGGCTCACTGCAGCCTTGACCTCCTGGGCTCAAGTGATCCTCCCACCTGAGCCTCCAGCCTCTCAAGTAGCTGGGACCACAGGCACATGCCACCATGCCCACCTAATTTTGTGTATTTTTTGTAGGGACAGAGTTTTGCCATGTTTCCCAGGCTGGTCTCAAACTCCTGAGCTCAAGTGATCCACCTGCCTCAACCTCCCAAAGTGCTGGGATTACAAGTGTGAGCCACCGTGCCCAGCTTTGTGTCTTAGTTCTCATGATGTATTAGGTTAGGAATGTATTTATCCTTTATTTGGAGACTCATTTTACTTCCTGTTTATTGAAAACTTTTTTCCAAGGAGTGACATAACCAAATATGGGCACTTCCTTTAACAAACTTTGTAAATACTCTTCAGATCATCAGTAAGGAAGTCACACGTGAAAACAGCCATTCTTCTACATTTTATTGTACTCTACTTTCTGGCTCATAGGAATGTGGAACTAGAAATCCAGGCACATCTAAAACAGTCTGTCCCCAGGAAGTGAATCTAACAAATGACTTCCAAAAACGGGGGCCCACAACAGGCTCATTGTGGGGCCTTGCCAGGATGATGGAATTGACTGGGTCCTCCCTCATTCTGTTTCGACTCCAGGATAATCTAATGGAAGGTGTTTGTTGGTAGTCGAGTGTGTATACCCTTGAGCTTTTGGAAAACATCTGGTGTTCAGGTGAAAACACCCCTTTCTGTGGAAAAGTAGGAATAATTTGTTCTCTATTTAGTAATCATTGAATTCCTCGAAGGAGTTCAAACTCTTAACAAACAAAAGCATCCAGTCAAAATAATCTCAAAAGAAGATAACTGCAGGTGATGTTTTTAGTAGCTTTGAGAAACAGGCAAAATTGCAGAAGCAAGAAGAAAACACAGCTTAGAGCCCCCACGTTGTTCCCCCAGAGAGGCCACCTTTTCAGGGAGGATGGCTAGTGCTTCTTAGCTGGTAGTGCAGTCGAGAGGTGATCGTTACCTGCAAACCCAGATCTCTTGCCTGACTGGAACCAGTGATGTAAGCACATCTGAGAAGGCTCCATGCACCCAACAGAGATATCTCCTGGGTCTTGACTTGAGGCTGACTGACACTTGTGGCTCCTTTTGAAATCAAGTCACCTGGGTTACTGTTGACAGAGACTTGAGGAAAAGGACTTGGGCTAAAGAACGTTCACCTCATTTTTTTTTTCTCTTCCTTCTTTCTTAGCCAGGATTATCTTGACCTATTTGCCACCAGGTTTTCCTCACAGGTCCAAACTTAAGCAGTGGCTTCTAGGAAGCAGCTGTGGGACTCTGCTCTTTCTGCTGATTTTCAGATGTGCAGAAAAGCTGAGGATGTCAGGAGGACCCTGGAAAGGAACAGAAGTCTGGGGATTTTGCTTTTCAAGTTCCTGCTGTTAATTTTTTCCCCCATTTTCCTTTGCCGCATCTACTAACTCTTTGAGGCTTAAGAGACCCAAAGAGAAGTTTGTCCTAATTTTAAACTTGCCTCTGTGGCTGCCCTGTAATTTTCATTCCACAGCCTAAATTGGAACGTGTCTCCATAGGTTGGGCTCAGAACATCTCTTTCTGTGAAGCTTTACCAAGCTACCCTTGGTATAGCAGAGGAGCTCCAGCATAAAATCCAGGATTCTGTTTTTGTCTGAAGACCACCATGGGAAGAGCTTTGTCCAATTTTAAAAGGTAGTGAGGGAGAAGGGGCAAATGCAATGCTGAAGCCAATTATCTTTTAAAACAGACACATTTCAGCAGAGTGCACAGGACAGAATGTTCATATTCCTTCTTTGACACAATTAAATTTGAGAATTTTCTGTTGAGATGATCAAAGCAAGATTCTTATTCTCTATGTACTTCCAAGATTCAAGCTATGTCCTTTGTCATGAAGATCATGTAACTCCCTCATTTTCTGTAAAACTCAGCTCCATATCTTCCTCCCCCAGTGTAGGGTTTTTGGAGTGACCTCAAACCATCATGAGCTTTCCTTTCCTCTGAATTTCTAGGACAAGCATGTACTTGGATCTCTGTGCTTCTCTCCAACTAAATGATAGTCTCTGCTTTTCAATTTGTCTGTGTCTATGACATGCCAGGCACAGGGTAGGGTATAGAACGTGATCCTAGTGAACAGTTTTTTAATTAATAAATTCATTGTTATCTCCTGTAATGATCTAAAAGTCAATAATTTTCTCACCCTTTTAATCATGGGTACTAATGACCTTAAAAAGTTCTACTTGCATTAGAAAAATGGAATATTTATACTTGTTATACATAAATCTGCCCCTCAAACAAAAGATACATTTATATTTCACTAGCAGCATGGAAGAAATCAGCAGTCATGATCCCAGATAGTTCCTTCCTCAATACCGTCAATGTTTTCCCAGATTAGTCCATTATAGGTAAGCTGTTCACTTCCTTCAGGACCCAGAGTGCCCCGGAAACTTCAATACCTGCCAATTGCTGAGGCGGAAAAGGCTCACACGCTCATTAAAACTGCTGCTGGCCAGTTTTTTTTGTTTGTTTGTTTTTTGTTTTTTAATTCCATGAGCACACCTGAAATCTCGCCTTGATAGCAGCCTTCTTTTCTGCCATAGAGCAGTACCCAGGATGAAGCAGATATGTCTTGAAACCTTTCCAAGGCATTTTAAGAACTAATGTGCTATGGAAGCCTTGGAATAAGGATTTCTGCCTGAAAGCCCCCATAGTCTGAATTCCATGGATGAAGAATCAAGACGGTTAGGAAAGGTCCACACTCCATGCCTGTTCCTTGAATGCACTGATCTAGGGGCTACCTGGTTTTTACAGGTAGATGTCAAGAACTGTGAGAGCTCTGAGATTTTACCCCACTTACAAGCTCCTCAGTTAACTGCCTTTCTTCATCTAGGAGATTTCATTAAAATGCTTTAGTTCTTTCTCCAGAAAAGACATATCTGTTAAACTAATGTGGTTGGTGAGAGCAGGTAGTTATAGTCTGGTGCCCAAAAGACCAAGCTCCTTGATTCAGTCTTGACACAAACTAGTGAGCCCCACCTAGAAAAAATGGTCTCAGAACTGCAAATCCCAGCCCTCACCCAGGATAGCCATTTTACAAAAGTATGCCACTGGTGGCAAGAAAAATCAACAAAGAACAATGGATGTGTTGGCATGAGTCCAGTACTATTGCAAGAATAACAATGCAAGCACAAGCTCTACGAAGTAATTAGTATCATTGTCCTATGTGTGAAGGACAATAGAGTATTATCATCATTTTGGTCCTGATTATTAGTAGTTTTCCAAAGGCCTGAAAAAGGATAAGTACTTCAGACTCATTAAAACAAAATGGGGGTGGAGTTCTATGGGCTACAGACGTAGCACACAATTCAAGACCTGAATGTGAAGATAGGCATCAATCTGGCTCTGGTTTCTTGCGTAAGTGACTCTCTTGACATGCCCCAAATTTGCCAGATCTGCTTCTTCTAGGATCACTAATGTCCTGCTTCAATGCCACCTCTCTCATGGAGCATTTCCCAGTCTTCCCCCTGGCAGAAGTCGATTCCTCTTCTGAGTAGGGTTTGGGCTCTGGCAGTTGTAACTGTACACCGAACCTTTTAGCTTTGTGAGTGCACTATCTGTCTCATCTTTCCTGCTAGACTATGAATTCTTGGTAATAGAAACTGTGCCATATTCGTGCAGGTATCCTCCACACTGTCTTTTGAACATAGGTTACACTCAATAAATATTTATTGAAAGAATAAATGAATGAATGATGACAGAATTCAGAGAGAGGTACAGCATCTCTGGAATGTCAGCGGGAGTACCTCATCTAAACATTCTCCATAGAAGACGGTCCACATGAAACACCCAGCAAGGAGGGTAGCCAGAAACACAAAAAAGAGGAAATGGATAAATGAAGACATTCATAAATAAACAGTGATAACGTCATTAGACTCTACTGTGTCTGGTTCAGCTCATAGAATCCTTTATCTTCATTTTATTTTTGTTATCCAGGATGGGTATTGTTTGTGGAATTCACTCAGGAAAACTTAGTAATTTTCCAACATAGTTAATATTCAGATATGAAAAATCTCTTACAGTTTAAATGGTGAATAGATGCTAATTTATACGTATATACTTATGCTCAGAATGCCTAATTAATGATCTTCTGTGTCAGTCACGGATATGTTAATGAGCTTCTTTTGCTCCTGTGTCATAATTGCATTGCTCCTATCTAGCTTAAGGTTGGGGGAACATTTTAGCTGTGGACTAGCAAATGATGCAAAATAACAACGAAACAACTAATATTTATTTGGTGATTCATAAGTTTTGGAAATGTGGAAGTAAATGATCATAATAATTTAGGGTGAGAAGATGTAAAGACAGCCAAAGAAAAGGCAGTTGGCTACTTTCATAGTAACTCTCCGTTTGTTGAGTATAAAAAGATTTGCTTGATGTGCAGGACTATCTTTCTTTGGTCCAAACACTGGATTCACCATCTTTCTAACACTGTAAACACTAAGGCTCTGTGATAAAGGGAACTCTACCAACAGGCATTATCCTACAGCCCATGAGAAAGAGCTGCTGTGAGTTCTCTGTATTCCCTTACCAGGCTGCACCAAACATGGAGGTCACATAACATAGTGGAGCTTCTGTCAGCCTGGGCCCCTGAGTGCCTAGATGGAGCACAGCCTCCCCACTCTTCCCCTACGAACCTGAATTGGAAATATAGAGGCAATATTTGCTGTACTTAAGCCAGTATTTAGATGGGTTGTTTTTCTCAGGAACCAGAAGTTCCAGCTTCTAAATACTTCCTATGGTCTTTGTTTCCTCTGCCTTCTTAATATATTTTGTTTTCTTCCCCAAATTCATGCTTATTTTCAGCCACAAACTTTGACACTTTAGTCTAGCAGAGTCTGGTTGCATTTGATTCCTAACTTGCTGCATTTTGGCTTTGTGACTTTGGGCAAGTTAATCAACCTCTCTGAGCCTCTGCTTCTTCACCTGTGAAATGGAGTAAGAATGTCAATCATGTTAGAACAGATATCAGGATTAAGAGAGTTAATGTGGCTAAAGCCCATTACAAAGTATCTAGCAAGTGACAGAATTGCTCCCATTTTCCTTCCCTTTTTCTGTTTCTTCCTTAGAAATGGAGTAGTTAAGACCACAGCATCTGAAGGTAGACTGGGCCTAACTCCTGTTTCTGCCATATTCCAGCTGTGTGACGTTGGACAAGTTGCTTAGCCTTGCTATGCATCAGTTCCTTGAGATATAAAATGTCACTTCTTGACATTTAGTAAGTGTGCAAAAAAAGCCAACTATTAATATCCAGCAAGCTAAGCAGCTGGGTGAAAATGGACTGCTAGCAAATCAGTGTGTGTGGATTGGTGTCATCTGTTCTAAGGGTAAGGAAGCCCTTCTCCTGGGTTTGAAGCAGAGTGTCTCGGCCTTTTGTCAGGGACAGCAGGGAACACAGGCCCTTGCCCTACTTCTAGATCTGTGTGGAGGCCATTTCTGCTATTTCTCCTCTCCTGTATGGAGAAATCTGTTTTCTCTGTGAAAGAAACACAAGAATAGATTGGTACGACCTCTCCTGAATGTATATCACTCCCTGTCACTTTGTGCAGGGGTGGAGTCTGGAATGCCCAATCTCTCTGTTCCTTCCTCCCTCTCCCACTCTGACAAGCTGTGGGAGGAATAAAGGGCTTTGTGCCAAACCTTTCATTCGGGGACTCTATTTTTCCTTTCTTTTTATGCCAAAGGCAAATAGTTGAGTTTGCTTGTTGGAAGTGAGGCTTCTGAAATCATTCAGCTAGCCCTGACATTTTAAAGATTACAAATTATTCTCCAAGTGGTATCAGAATTTGATTTTACATGATCTTTATCTATCACTGAAATGTATTGCTCGACTTTTTAAGAACAATGAAGCAATGAATTCTAATAACTGACCCCAAAGAAGCAGTGAAATTTAGCCCCTTTTCTCCGGCTACATCCACAGCAATAATGCTAGCATTTTACATCTAGAGTTGATTTACAGATTTCAAAACACTTCCAGAAAAACTCATTTGATCCTCTCATATCCCTGAATGGTAGACATGCCAGAAATTATTGTTCCCATTTTACAGTCAAAAATACTGAAGCTCAGAAAGATTAAGTGACTTGTCTACCAATTGTATAAGTAGCAAGTCCAGTATTCTGAGTAGAATTCAGAGATTTCAAACCAGTTGCTTTGTATTAGAAAAGGTAAGGTTGTGCCACAGTAACAAATCTACCCTCCTCTAGCTCCCTTCTTGATTCCACTGGCTTAAGTACAGCAAATATTCCCTCTATATTTCCAATTCAGGTTCGTAGGGGAAGAGTGGGGAGGCTGTGCTCCACCTAGGCACTCAGGGGCCCAGGCTGACAGAAGCTCCACTATGTTATGTGACCTCCATGTTTGGTGCAGCCTGGTAAGGGAATCCAGAGAACTCACAGCAGCTCTTTCTCATGGGCTATTGGCCAGACCAGTAACATGACTCCCAGTTAACTACCTGAGAGCCTAGCAAGTCTTCCCATATGCTCAGAAAAGGAGGAGAACCAGCTACCATGAGCTCCAGAAATCCCCATCACAGGCTTTTAGGTGGTCCATTTAAAGAGACTGTGCAATACATGGGAATTACAATTCCAATTACATTTGGAATTAAGCACATATCATAATAAAATTGCAGCCAGAGCATTTCATTTTTTTGAGAATGATGAAAAGAGAGAAAACAAATTTAAGTAGCACTTGATACATGAGTCAGTTGTTAAAAAGAAGAAAGAAACAATTGTAATCACAGTAGATCATGTTAACCTTATCCTTTTTGGACCTGACCTTTTAAAAATTGGGGTTTCTTCCAAAAGATGTCGGGAAAACTTAGGATTTAAATTGAATAGCTCTATCCCTTCTGTCCCTAATCTGTTGTACAGAGAAACTTTTAGATTAAAAAAATAAAAACTTAAAGTTTTCCTTAGAAAACATCAGGTTTGCCCCTAAGATATTTTAAAAATTTAGCAAATCAACCTAAAGTTTTATTATCCACTCAGTTTATTTCCCAGGGAATAAGCATCTATGTAGTTTCCCCTCTCTCTATTTTTGGATAATTGATGTAGAGAAAATTTGCAATCAGGGACTCTGAGTAACATTGAGGGGTTGGGTTTGGATGGCCTTTTGGTCCCAAAGATCTTAGAATATTCAGAGATAAAGACTAGACCTGCAAGCTGAGCAGAAAATAGAACTGTCCAGGGCCAGCGTAAGACTCCTTAAGACATTTCTCCTTCTTTTAAAAAAATAGTAGATGTTAGCTTTCTTTCCCATTATTATTATCATTATCGCTTCTTTTATTATTATCATTGTTATTCTTTAATTTTTAAAAATTTTTATCGATACATTATTTTTGTATATGTTTATGGTATACAGGTAATATTTGGTTACATGCATAAACTATGTTATGATCACATCAGAATATTTGGGTAATGACATGTGCCTGTAATCCCAGATACTTGAAAGGCTGAGAAGGGAGGATTCCTCGAGCCTAGTTGTTTGAGACCAGCCTGGGCAACACAGTGAGACCCTATCTCAAAAAAACAAAAAGAAACACTTCTTACGCAAAGTGAATCTCTTGCATCCACCCCCGTTCCATAAAGCAGTCTGCCATAGACCAGTTGCTGCCTGGATTTCCTTGTGTTTGAGCTGCCTTGGCTCCAGCCTCTGGACTCACCTTAATGCAGGGCTTCCCTTATGGCTTATTCCCCACTCTGTGCATTCTGGAAGCAGCTGTACTTGTCATGGGTGGAAGATCCACTGATGCGAACTCCCTGCTAAACACCTAGCAACACAGCAGAAATTCTGACAAAGGTGTTCCATGGAAACACAGACATGTTTTCTACCCCACCTTTTCTTTTTAAAATGAAGTATTTTTGATAAAGTGAATTTTAAAACATAAAATAGCAATCCCCAAAGCACAAGCTAACAATAGTAATTATAATCATAATTGGCACTTGTATATAATGTCATTTTGCAGGGGGTTCAGCCATTTTCACAGGCATCACCTAGTCTCAGCAGACACGTTTGAGTTTCCTAGGTCATAAATCTCATTGTCTGTATTCTAAGGATATAAAATAGGAAAGTGAAGCAACTATCCAAGGTGGCAGGGAGGACACATGGACAAACGAGAACAGGGTTTCTCAAGTGTGCCTGAGCACAAGAGTCGACTGACACTTGTGAACAATTTGGCTTCCTGAGCTCCACCTCAGAACTACTGAATTCGAATTTTCAGGAAAGATGCCCAAGAATCCTTTTTATGAAGATGTATGGTTGACTTGTGGTACCTACATTTAGGAATAAATTGATCTAACAGAAGAAGCAACCCCTGAGTCCTCTCTGCTATCAGCCTCCTGTCGCCGTTGGAAGGAAAGGTGAGTCTCTAAGAGCAAGAGAAAGTTAACCCCAAGAATTCAGATGCAGTATAGGAATGGCAGCTACTGCTACCTATCCCTTGAGTTTTCAAGGAAAGTACACTTTTATGTATTTTTAAATGTCAACACTTTGTACCACTGGTTTCGAAAAAGGCCCTGGAGACTAATAGTAGTGTGCATAAGCATTCTTCTGCTGATCTAAAAACTGGATTCTTTTAGAACTTGTGTTTTGTTTTCTTTTTTATGAGACGGCGTCTCGCTCTATCGCCCATGCTGGAGTACAGTGGTGCGATCTCAGCTCACTGTAGCCTCTGCCTCCTGGGTTCAAGCAGTTCTCCTGCCTCAGCCTCCCGAGTAGCTGGGATTACAGGCACCTGCCACCATGCCGTGCTAATGTTTGTATTTTTAGTAGAGATGGAGTTTCACCATGTTGGCCAGTCTGGTCTGAAACTCCTGACCTCAAGTGATCCACCCGCTTCAGCCTCTCAAATTGTTAGGATTACAGGCACGAGCCACCGCACGAAGTTGTTTCATTAAATGTAACTTTTGAGTGGTTAACATATGCCTACGATACAGATTCAAAAGGCTAAAAACAAAATATGATGAGAGATAAATCTCTTTTCTACCCCTTTCTTCCTGTCTCCTAGTTTCCTTCCCCAGAGGAATCCACTGTTACTATTTTCTAGCATTTTCTTCCAGAGACATCTCAAGCATATAGAAGTGTATATGTAGGCACATGCTTTTTTAAAAACCCTAATGATAGCATACCACGTTTAACATCTATGTCATTGTGCCTGATTGATAATTTCCCTCTGACATCACTTAGTGATTTGTGCGGTTAAAATAACTTTTGTGATAGAGAAACCCTGAAATCCCCAGTGACTTCAAATATGAGTTTTTTTCTCTGTCATCCAACAGTCCAAATCCAGGCATTCTTTGGACAGGCAGCGAGCTCCTTCCACCTTGTAGCTCCTCCACAGATCTTGGAATCTTTTGCTTCCAGCTGGTTGGTGAGAAAAGAGATAGCCTAGGGGATTTGGGGGAGTCCTGACTTTAATGTGCCAAGCCAGGTTTTTATGGGCCAAGCCTAGAAATGGCACACATCATTTCTGTCCACAGTCTTTTGTCGAGAACTAAGTCATATATCCCCTTCTAGAGCAAGAGGAGCTGGGAAATGCAGTCCTTGGCTGGGCAGCCACTCACCAGCATCAAATTTACACAGTTGAAAGGGTGCAGACATCTTTGGTGGGCCACTAGCCATTTCTGCTGCAATTTTTATTCCCCCCAAATGTACTTGGTTTTGTTTTTTTTTAAGTGCAGTGGATGGGATTTTGTTTTCCTCTTGGCACATGTGAGGACAGTCCGAGGTTGGTAGGGATTTTTACACCCCAGATGTGGTCTGTAAACTGCAGAGTTTGAGAAGCACTACTTTACGCAGGAGGCCAAACATTAAGTTCAGCTTTTGTCCCTGCTCATGTGTAACCCCAGGTCCCAGAACTGCCCCACTGCATATCTCTGGACAGAGAGACCCCCTGCCTACCTGATCACTTCATACATTGAACCACCTCGAACTAAATAACCTCCCTATTATCTAACCCAGATAGAGCCAAGAAAAGAGGGATTCCAGAATCCCCAACTCACAGTCTGCCTATAAAGCATTATAGTGATATTATAATGGCCCTTCTTTTTGTTTGTTTTTTGAGATGGAGTTTCGCTTTTGTCCCTTAGGCTGGAGTGCAATGGCACGATCTCGGCTCACTGCAACCTCTGCCTCCCGGGTTCAAGCAATTCTCCTGCCTCAGCCTCTGAAGTAGCTGGGATCACAGGCACCTGCCACTACACCCGGCTAATTTTTTGTATTTTTAGTAGAGACGGGGTTTCACCATGGCGGCCAGGCTGGTCTCAAACTCCTGATCTCAAGTGATCTGCCCGCTTCAGCCTCCCAAAGTGTTAGGATTACAGGCGTGAGCCACTGCGCGCAGCCTAATAGCCCTTCGTAAGCTTTAATTTAATGGCTTCATCCTTCTTCACCCCTTGGCCCCCCTTAATACTAGAGTTGCTACCCAGAAATTTTCTGGGATCATTTTTGCTTACCAAACTTTCCTGCTACTGGAGACAAAAAAAAAAAGAACAAAAACAAATTAGCAATGTAAAGAACATTTGTTGAGTTCACTGTTGGAGAGAGCAGTTCACAGAGCTGCTGAGAAGCCACAGCTGACCCTTTCCTCGCTCCTCTCTGTAGGAGCCAGCTGCAAGGAGAGGGACCTAAGGCGGTAGAGGGAATGGCTCCCTCCTCCACAGCTCTGCATGCGTCAGCCCCCAAAATAGATATGTGGGGACCAAGTTGTGATGGCAGGGAAACAGCAGAAAGAGGTGAGGCTGCCTCTGCTCCCTGCCCTCCAGGCCCCCACAAGCCAACCTGTGACCTCACTGGTGGGCCTCCGGTAGCAGGGAAAGACAGAGGCCCCGCATCGCCTTGGCATTTCCGCATTTGTTTTCTCTTCCTTGCTGATGTGCATTGACTCTGTGGTCACTGTTCTCCATGTCAGCACATTCAAAATTGCTGACTGTCAACACTGAAGGCAGCGTGGCTGCTACTGAAGAAGCCACAAGGAAAACAGCTTTGGGCAATGGTGGATGTTCTTGGTGTGACACATTCCTAGCTCCCAGCACAGGCCCTTTACAAAGAACAGGGCTTTGCGGTTTGGGTAGGATGGGGAGAAAGAAACAGGGAGGGAGAAAGAGAAGGAGGCTTGGCTTGTTGAGATCTTTTCTTAAGGAAATAACTATTGGTTTCCTAGAATTTGAACAGCTGAAATGCGAGATTGGCAGTAAGCAAAATGTGATTGTAACAATCAAACCCACGTGCAGACAGAAGTTGGGAGTCATTAAGGCAATGAGGTTGTTCTTCAGGATCTTGGGAGGAAAGAAAAGGTGACCAAAATGCCATTTAGTAACCAAATGGCCTCTTCAAGCCCTTCAGGCTGGGCCAGAGCTGCATGCAAAGCTTTGATGGTGTGGGTGGTGCTGTTCCCTTGGGCAGAGCTTGGCTGGAGGACTCTTAGCAGGGTGGCCACGAGTCTCTGGGGCCCCTACTTGGGGACTTACACAGACCAGGCTGTATGTCTTTGTAGCTTGTCAAACCACAACTATTCACAGAAGGCGTGTGGTTTAGAATCTACCACAGTCAAACCAGGGAGAATGTGTTACCCAGTTCCAGAAAGGTTGCTAGTTTGTGTGCTGTAATGGAAAGTGGCCAACTTTATCTTTTCTTATAAGAACTACAATGGGCAATCAGGATGGAGGCTTGATCTACAGGACTCTCTACTGAGGGTCTACTGCGAAAAAGGTGATAGGAGGGAGGTGCTGGTTGTATTAATCACAGTCCTCTAGAGACAGAACCAATAGAAGAGAGAGAAAGAGAGAATTCATTTTAAGGAATTGGCTCATTTGACTGGGGGCTGGTAAGTCCAAAATCTGTAGACCAGACTACCAGGCTAGAAATTCAAGAGTTAATATTGGCCAGGCATGGTGGCTCATGCCTGGCTCATGCCTGTAATCCCAGCACTTTGGGAGACCAAGGCGGGCAGATCACGAGGTCAGGAGTTTGAGACCAGCCTGGCCAGCATGGTGAAACCCCATCTCTACTAAATATACAAAAAATTAGCCAGGCATGGTAGTGCGCATTTGTAATCCCAGCTACTCAGGAAGCTGAGGCAGGAGAATTGCTTGAACCTGGGAGGCGGAGGTTGCAGTGAGCCGAGATCACACCACTGCACTCCAGCCTGGGCAACAGAGCAAGACTGTGTCTCCAAAAAAAAAAACAAAACAAAAAAAAACACGTTAATGTTGCAGTCTTGAGTCCAAAATCTGCAGGCTGGAAGCATAGGCAGGTTTTCTGTATTGCAGTCTAAAAGCAGAATGCTGCTTCTTTGGGAAACCTGTCTTTGCTCTTCAGGTGTTCAGCTCACTGATGAGGCCCACCTACATTATGGAGAGTAATCTGCTTTACCCAGAGTCTACTAATTTCAGTGTTAATCACATCTAAAACTAGCCTTCCTAGCAACATCTATACTGTTATTTGACCAAACAACTGGACATCATAACCCAGTCAAGTTAACACTTAAAATGAACCATCACATGAGGAATTCAAGGAAAGTAAAGGCATGAAAATGTCAAGCAGTTAACAATCTAGTTAGAAGGCATTTAAGACAACATTGATATTTTTAGGATTCATATCATGATAAATTTCATGTCAATTAAATTTGTGTTTGTAAATTAAAAGTACATTATATTAAGATTTCCATAGTATCAGATGATGGATATTTCTTTAGAATAAAAGTTATGTTACAAGCCAGACCGTTTCAGTGACATGCTTCCTGGTTTTTGGGACAGATTGTACGTGGCATAATCTCTGATCTAATGGGGATTCATTGGAAATAGTCTTTTTTATCTTGGTGTCAGAAGAATAGTACATGGGCTATCACAGAGCACTGAAAGAGTGGGAGTTCAATTCCTGATACTGCTTCTATCTTATGATAAGAGTCTGAGACTAGTTAATTTCTACTACCGGCTGGGTGTGGTGGCTCACACCTGTAATCCCAGCACTTTGGGAGGCCGAGGTGGGCGGATCACGAGGTCAAGAGATCGAGACCATCCTGGACAACATGGTGAAACCCTGTCTCTAGGAAAATACAAAAAAATTAGCTGGGTGTCGTGGCGCATGCCTGTAGTCCCAGCTACTAGGGAGGCTGAGGCAGGGGAATTGCTTGAACCCAGGAGGCGGAGGTTGCAGTGAGCCGAGATCGCGCCACTGCACTCCAGCCTGGCAACAGAGCAAGACTCTGTCTCAAAAAACAAAAAAAGAAAAAAAAAATTTCTACTACCACTTTTGTATTTTAGAAGCATGTCAATAAGGCATAGAGGCTGCATGGCCATAGGGAAGAGCTTACCCCTGGAGTGAGACTGCCTGGGTTCACATCCCAACTCTGGCACTACTAGTGTATTATCTCTCTTACCTGTGCCTCGGTTTTCTCACACGTACAATGGGGATGATAGTTTCTACCTCACAGGGATCTTGTGAGGTTTAATCGTATTAACATATGTGTCTATACATAGTGTCATGTAAGTGTTTGCTGTTTTAACAATTACTGATGGATAATATGAAGAGATAGAGATAAAGTATGAGAAAAGGGTTGAGATGGTTGAAGACAAGTTTTTAGAAATAGATTACACTTTGGAGCTTTGCTCTAATTCAGTCCATGTTTGAGACCATTTCTAGTGTCATCCTTTAGGGAATTCATTTCATAATCCTCTTACATGAATTGAAACCAAGATGGAGCCTCCTTACATCAAATTCTGCACTGTAGTTAATAGTGTCGTGGAGAATTTCCAGAGTATTAATAATGAGCTAATACACCTATGAATGTTAAATGTCTTGGAAGCAGTTTCCTGATGAGCAAAAAGCAGATGTGGCAATGGCCGTGGTCTAATTTCCCAAGAGGCAGTTAAATATAGTTTTTAGTCCTTTTCAAAGCAGTTATTTGAAAGCTAAAATATTTTCCCTAAAGGCCCATCAACTGTTCTTAACATTGGAATGCAGTATTTGGGTAGAGCAAAAGTGCTCAGGAGTGTGTTTGCTTCCTGTAAATCTAATTGACCTTTGTAAATTGTTGGTTTTTTCCACATAGACTTTTGTTTTGTATACTTCCACGTTTGACTTTTTAGTGTAGAGTGGTAGCTTTTATTATTTATTTATTTATTCTGAGATGGAGTCTCGCTCTTGTTGCCCAGACTGGAGTGCAATGGCGTGATCTTGGCCCACTGCAACCTACCCCTCCCGGGTTCAAGCGATTCTCCTGCCTCAGCCTCCTGAGTAGCTGAGATTACAGGCATGCGCCCCCACGCCTGGCTAATTTTGTATTTTTAGTAGAGACAGGGTTTCTCCATGTTGGTCAGGCTGGTCTCAAACTCCCGACCTCAGGTGATCCGCCCACCCCAGCATCCCAAAGTGCTGGGATTACAGGCGTGAGTCACCATGCCCAGCAAGTGGTAGCTTTTAGTGTTCTAGAAATCCTAATTGAGAATAATACTAGTTATTGTTTTGTTTTGTTTTGATTTTTGAGACAGAATCCTGCTGTCGAAACTGAGGCATAGAGAGATTAACTTGCTCCAGGATCACAGCAGGTAGTTAGATTCTAGATATAGGAATACAAAAGCCCAAACACTTTACCACTAACCCCTAAATTAAAAGGTTAATTAAGCGCCATAAATTAAAATCAGCCCTCCTTTCTGCTAGGGACATGTAGGTGCTTTGCAAGGTGTGGATTGAGCTGCCCTCAGGTCTGCAGTTCTTTTAATAAATAGGACGGAGTCCAATCCGCCATGCTAGAAAATTGTAATTTTTGTAGCAGCATTGTTAGTGTTACATGAAACCAGACTTTCCCAGGTTCCTGGTGGCAGAGATGTGTGTATAGCTTCTCTTCCATGGACAAGTTTCATCTCTGGAGGCGATCAGGGCAGCCTGTGTAGAAGACTAAGACTTAGGAATTGGGCCGTGAATAGCTATCCATGTCCATTTAGCAAATACCACTTCGCTATTTTAAGAGCAAGAAGGAAAATGCCATTTAAATAGTGATTTAGACTTACAGGAAGGACAAGGCAAGGATAAAATCTACCAAAGATTTTAAGAAAATCTCCACCCTAAATAAAAATTGAAAGCAGTACAATTTTCATGTCTACTGTATGTGTATTTTCAGAAGGGGACTTTTTTATGCAAAGGACACACTGACATCAATGACTAATGTTAAAAAACAACAATTGGAAAGGTTGCGCAATGTGGAGATTCTTCCTCTATATTTAGAATAAAACTTTGTGTTTTTACTGTCAGGATGTGCGCTTAATTATAGCATGTTGCAAACTTTGCTTTTCTAAAGAGAGAGAGAGAGAGAGTGTGTGTGTGTGTGTGTGTGTGTGTGTGTGTGTGTGTGTGGCTTACTCTGCCTGGAGAAATTTGGGTGCTATTTTTGTTTTCCTTTTGAAACATCAAGAGTTGATATAAAGTAGTTTTAGAAGTGTAGTATTTATTGACCCTCAATGAACTGATGACCTCCCTGAGGCCAGGAAGGATGTTTTATTCATCTCTTTCAGCTTTTATATTTTATAATCATTATTTACATGAATACCAAGGATGTCACCTGGGCTGGGCTGTTTGGAAGGATTTCATTTTGGTTTTTGTTTAAGCAATGCACAAATTATTCTTCTGGAGATAAAAATTTTTTCTGGCATGAAAACTTGCATTTAGAAAAAAATCTGTAATTATTCATTATATTATTCCCATAATTAGCAGTTATACATTTGGTATAGTTATTTATTGACTTTCAGGAGTCACCTTTGTGTGTTTGTACATACCTGTGTGCTTAACAAAAAAAAAAAATTATTGCACTGAGATTATTCACATTGTCAGGCTCGTTATACAGACTGAACAGTATTTGGTTCTAGCTGTAAGTCCTTCATATCAACCATGAAAATTTGCTCGAGCCCACATTCCCTGAAACTGAGAGAATCACCCTAGATGGTTTGTGGAAATAATTAATAAACTTCATCTCACCTTCAAAAACTGCTATTATGAAACTGATGCATATATTATCTTTAGCTTCTGAATATAAGATTTCATCACACCTTGCACACAGTAAGTTTTCCAATGTTACATATCTTGAATGATTAATTCAGAAGAAATCAAGGTGGAATTAAGATGAATTCTTTTACAAGCTCACATTTTGGGGGGTTAGCGTTCACAAGGTTTGTTGGTATTTTCCATTCTGATTCTACCGTCATACCATTTGGGGAAACTTAACATTTTCTCATTAGATGTCTGGTTCTAAAATAGAATATAGTTAATCAGGACTGAGAAGGTGTGCAGTGCATACACTTATTAAGGAGCAATCCACTGGCTCCTTATTACAGCTATTAGTTCCCAGGCAACACCTTCCACCTTTTTTTGTTTGTTTCATACAATGGCTTATTAAAAACCACTGCCTGAATAAATGCCTTAGTATGATGTATAGGGTAAGGTAGATGAAACTGCATTGGCAAAATCATGATCTGGAGGAATTAAACATTTCAACAATTTAAATAAAATTTTAATTTGGTTTTATTATTCGTGGGAAAAAATACACATTGGACAAATTTATTAAATATCTATCCTATATCAGGCTGCTTAAAATCAGTGAAACAAAGTTTATGAACCTAGTTTAAAGTTAACATGATTTATCAATATTTGAATATTTTCATGCAGTTAAACCTTTGACTTTATAGCTGAAAGAATACAGTGTTGTGGAATATGCTGGCAGCTTGTCTGTGGTTTGGTTTTCATATTAAGTATAAATGTTTGGCTATTTGAAAAGAGATATTGGCATCCAGCAGTAATCATTCCCTAATACCAAATATGAAACTTCCAGGTATAAGGATAAATCTTTAAAAAAAAATAAAGTTTCTTAAAGTTTTAGACAGTCATATCAGTGTGTTGCTGGAAGTAATTTAAACATCTGAATTCATCAGAAGCACATAAAATGATAATTCAAAGAATCTGCAGAAATAGGAAGAGTTGTTTGCTTTGGAATAATTCAGTCTTAATTGAGAACCTATAATTTAAGAAAGAAGAGAAGCTCCTTTTTACTTAATAGCCCAAGTAAATAAGGAGAAAAGGAAGCCTGGGAGAGTCAACAGACCTTATTTCAGAACTTCCTGGAAATTGCCTTGGAGGGTTTAGGGGGTGGAATTTTCCTTTTTAAAATGTTGTCTTTAGGCCGGGCACAGTGGCTTATGCCTATAATCCCAGCACTTTGGGAGGCCGAGGTGGGCGGATCACTAGGTCAGGAGATCAAGACCATCCCGGCTAACATGGTGAAATCCCCTCTCTACTAAAATTACAAAATACTAGTCGGGTGTGGTGGCGCATGCCTGTAGTCCCAGCTACCTGGGAGGCTGAGGCAGGAGAATTGCTTGAACCCGGGAGGCGGAGTGTTGAACCCGGAGGTTGCAGTGAGCTGAGATTGCACTGCTGCACTCCAGTCTGGGTGACAGAGCAAGACTCCATCTCAAAAAAAAAGTTGTCTTTAGGCCCACAACCCAACCTTAAGTTACCATATTGTATTCCAGATGTTTTATAGTGGATAATCAACAGATCGTGGTATCAGAAAGGTGGTATTTAGCATACAAAATCTGCTACTGCCAGAGGATTTCCATTGTACATATTCCAAACAGGTAAATCCATGTACATTCAGTGTAGGCATTGAATTCAAGTTGATACACATCCAGGTTAAGAAGCAAACTCTTCATCCTGGTTCTTTCTATTTGCATTTTAGCCAGAAATGATTATGTATGCAATCACTTGGATCCAGAGCTGGCCATTCTCTAGAATTCCAGGAATGCTGCAGTAAGCTTATCTTCTTAAGCCTAAACCAACCTCATGTGTGCCCATCCCCCATAACCCACCTCCCACCCTATGGCTCCAATTACATGGGCTTCTTATTCTTCTCTAATACTCTGTTTGTTTCTTCTCTACTTCTTTTCTCTATTTTCAAATCGTAGACGTTTTATTTTTCCAGCCCCTGGCCACTTGTGACCCCTCTCAAGTCTGTCTCCAGGCACCAACAACTGTGGGCCCTCTTTATTCTTTTCCTGTCAATCGTGGCTGTCTTCACCAATATCTTGTTTTACATCTGTATGCTGTAAAGATTATGAACTTCATTTCTTCCATAAGAGAAGCAACATTCTCTTCTTCAAACTTATATGATTAGAAGGGGGAGGCGCTATTGAAAACAATCCTGTATTTTAAGTTTTTTATTTTGGAGAAATCTTTTTATTTTAGGTGAAACATTCTTTAAAATTTTTGTCAGCACCCCCATTTCACATATATAAATGAAATAAATTTTGATTGTACATTTTTGTTTAAAATTATATGGCTTTTGTTGAAGAAAAACATTCAAAATACAAATATATCTCTATAAACATTTTATCCTGCAAAAATGTAATATCAGTTGTTTTGAGTTATGATAGCTGTTCTAACAGAACAGAGCAGAAAATGTTGCCCAAATTAACCTGTCAACCTGAAAATGGTTTGTGTCTGTGTGATTTCACAGATATCTGCTTTATTTAGCTTTGGGGAATAAAAGGACCAAATCACAATTCAGTTTTCTAATATAACTGCTCCAACATGTGTTTCTATATAGTTTACACATACAAAATATACCTAACCATAGAAAAACTATAAATCTGAGTTGTTTATAATTAATATTAGGAGTATAGGCAATAGGGACATAGTTTGGCAAAAAAAAAAAAAAAAAGTAATGAAATTGTATCTTCTTGAAGGTTGATTTAAATCATCTTTCTGATGACTGATTTAAGTAATATACAGCCTAAAACAAAGGGGGCCGAGTGACCTCATGGCCATGTCATAGGGCAGTGGCTCTCAGATAAGATGTGTCTGCTCCAGTTCCTCTGGACAGTGTTATGTCCACATTAATCACAGAGAACTTACTGCAGTAATCACAAAGTGGTTCCAGGCCACATGTTTGTAGCAGGGCATAGGATAGAAAACAGCAAGGCGTCTATCTATCCTGTGTTCATCAGCCTTAATGACATGACGCTGTAAGTGGGCATGGACTCCTAAATCTCTTAGCTAGGCTATTAATGTAATAAAATCTTCTGGGTTGTGTTCTTCTTGATATTATGGCTCTTTGTTCTGGTATTAAAGGATGCCTGCCTTCCTTCCTTCCTTCCTGCCTGCCTGTCTGCCTGCCTTCCTTCCTTCCCTTCCTCCCTCCCTCCCTCCTTCCTTCTTTCTTTTCTTTCTTTCTGATGGAGTTTTGCTCTTGTTGCCTAGGCTGGAGTATAGTGGCACGATCTCTGCTCACTGCAACCTCCGCCTCCCGGTTCAAGCGACTCTCCTGCCTCAGCCTCTGGAGTAGCTGGGATCACAGGTGCCTGCCACCATGCCGGGCTAATGTTTTTTTATTTTTAGTAGGGACGGGGTTTCACCATGTTGCCCAGGCTGGTCTCGAACTCCCGATATCAGGTGATCCACCCACCTCGGCCTCACAAAATGTTGGGATTATAGGTGTGAGCCATCGTGCCCGGCTTAGTATTAAAGGTTTCTAATGTGAAGTAAGAGAAGATTGTGTAATTCCTTCAGTTATATGTAATCCTGCTGAAATACAAGAGCATACTAGACCATCGGGCGCAAAGCTGACCGTCACTGTATGTCTTACTCCTAACAAGGTTTAGCATGTATCAACCCCCTAAACACATACATGTACTCAACACATGCTTGCACACATACATGTACATTTTAGTTGATGTCTAGTCATTACTATCATTCTTACTGTCCCCAGAATTCTCCCCCAACCCTGAAAAAAACCACTACCACTACCACCACCACCACCAACAACACATTAGGATTATTAACTTGGTATCCTAGTTTTGCATACCAGAATTAGGCTACAACATGACCCTTAGGAAGAAAACTTCTTAATAAACACAAGTACTCTTGAAAGCTATGTAACTAAAGCATTAACCTGTCTCTGCATGTTGATGACTTTGTTTCAGAAACTTACAGTGATACACATCAATGGATGAGTAATGATCATTTTGCAGAATTTGCATAATACTGTAGGAAAACCAAGATTAAACACTTATAACTAAGGCTAGAAAATCTTCCACCCTGAAAAGAATTTTCAAAGATAGTAAAAACATAATTTATTACCAAATTCCATAATCTGGGCAGTATGTGTTGCCAATAATGTACAGCTAAATCTAAAAAGAGAAAACAAATTTTAAAAAGCAGCATGTTTTTATGAAAACTAACAGTACTAACTCATCATACTGAAACCCTAGACCAAGTCTACATTGTAGGGGTGGAGAACATTTGAACATTTTAATTTATGATTGTAAACTGAACGAACACAAATGAGAGATCCAACCCATTCATCAGCATCACTTGTGATCTATATTTAACATAGATTATAGGACAATATCATTAATAACAAAGTCGGAAAATTGAACCAACTCCTAAGTTATACAAGTGAATCTTAATCGACAGCAACTCCCTGGTATTATGTCTCCATGTGCTGGGACATGGAAAAATGCAGTGTGAGTTGCAGTCTGCTCTTAGAGTGAAGGGTGGTATGTGCCAGTTATTGCATCATGTTGTATATGTGAAGAGGGATAAGTAATGGCATCCACATCAAATTATTCAGGAATTCAGTGTGCTGGGGAGAAGCCAAGTGGGGTCCCAAGAAAGGAGTCCGGTTTTGAACATGAGTATCAGGGCTCATTCATGAAGCAGCTAACACAGATTTTGGGAACAATTTGCTTCCTTTCTCAGCTTTCTTTGGCCTGGTCTAAAATGTACCACATACTGTTTATTGAATGCCTTCTCTGCGCCAGATGACTTTCTCATATTATTGCCAAAGTAGTCATCACAGAATTGAGGAATTATTATCCCTTTCTACTGGAGAGGAAACCAAGACTCAAAGCAATTAAGCACCTTGTTGAAAGTCACATAACCAGGAAGTGAGTTCAGATTCCAATCAATCTTTAGGTGCCCTATTAAATCTTTACATAGTGTGCAGATATGACATAGATTGGGTAGGATACACGTAGAGAAAACAAGCTTCCCCAGTACAAGTGTATAATAAATATAAATACTGTTCCTAGTGAGTTAACTGAAGCAACCACAAAGCAGTATTGGTGGTGGGGGTAGTGGAGAGGAGAAGAAAGGAAGACTGTAAAGATACACCTAAAATTTGAAACAATGTGAAAGAGCTATGGCAGCTGGAAAATTAGGGCACTGACAAATTATTTGGCATGTAGAGGTACAAAACTGGTTTCAACAAATGTCTATTGGGCCAGGCGCGGTGGCTCATGCCTGTAATCCCAGCACTTTGGGAGGCTGAGGTGGACGAATCACAAGGTCAGGAGTTCGAGACCAGCCTGGCCAACATGGTGAAACACCGTCTCTACTAAAAATACAAAAAATTAGCTGGGTATGGTGGCGGGTGCCTGTAATCCCAGCTACTCAGGAGGCTGAGGCAGGAGAATCGCTTGAATCCAGGAGGTGGAGGCTGCAGTGAGCCGAGATCACGCCACTGCACTCCAGCCTGGGTGATAGTGTGAGACTCCATCTCAAAAAAAAAAAAAAAGCTTCTGTTGAGAACCTACTGTGCACAAAACACTGTACCATGCCTTGTTCAGAGACAGAGGAGGTATCCTGTCCCTCACGGAATGTATAGTTGAATGGAAAAAAATCACAAATAACAATGTATTGAGAGCTATCACTGGAGATATTAACAAGGTGCTATGGAAGGACAGGAGACAGGAGATTAAATTTTAACAGCAAAGACCCCCTTGTTGAGAATAGGGTTTTGAGCTTGGATTTGGAGAATAGAGAGAGCTGATCAGGGGAGGTGGGGGATGAGAATGGGCGAAAAGGGCATTCTAGGCACTGAGATCAGTAGGCAGAAAGAAACATGGTGGGAATCCAAGGAGTGCCCAAAAGATTGGGCCTCAGGCAGTAAACCAGACAGAGCCGTCTTTTGGAGAACCTGGAACATCATGCTAAGAAGTTTAGACTCTATTAGCCATGGGGAGCCATGGAAGATTTCTGAGCAACTTAATGACATCTAGAATTGGACTCTAGAATGATAATTCTGATGCCTCTGTCAAGAATGAGGAGAAGTGAGAATAATTAAAAGGTTTTGCAATAATAATTTATACAAGAGGTATGGGAACCTCAGGGTCTGTGGCAGTGTGAAAGGAGGAAGCACATACAATCATTAAAGAGGTAGCCTCAGATGAGATGTAGAGAATGAAGAACTGCAGAGTCAGTGATACAGCTATAGGTCTTCTCAAATAGAGGTATCATGTGTTTCCGAAAGAAAAGAAATAAAGCTGTTTGTAGACCGCAGACTTAAATGAAAAGCCAGTCTTCACAGTACGCGGAGTGGGGAAGGATGACTGGTCACTGAGCTGTCTTTAGACATACGTGCATCAAGAGTTATAAAAGGTTATTAGCAGAATTGCATCTGGGAAAGACTATAGATTACCACACGTTGCATTAATTGGGTTTGTGTATATTCAAATGTGATTGTGCGCTGGGTAGGCACTATGCGTACTGTTCGTTGAACATAAAAATTAGTCTCGTTATTTTAATTACAATACATATAATATCCATATCTTTAAACACCTTTATCAGGGAAAAAATGGCCTCCATTGACTTGAATTATCCATTTTTTTTAAATTTAGACTTTTATCTTGATCCATTATGTAACCCTTGAGGCAAAATGAAGGTGTGCCATTTTTTCAGAATGCAGCAGGCTATTAAAAGAGTTCATCCTCTTTCATAACCACCACCACTCCACTCCCACAAGCCTATCGGATCTCATCACCCAGGCACTATTATGATATGTTATGTGCTGACATCGTATGGGTATTAGAATGTCATTGTGTTTTCTGATTGTCTGATCTAGAGGTGGCTTGAATGAGTGTAAAAAGCCTTACAAACTGATAGTAGGCCCAAGTTCTGGCCTTAGCCTGCCTCATACTGGCGTTGTGACCTTAAGCCAATCACCTCATGACTCTGGATCTCAGTGTCCTTTTCTGTAAACTGATGGAGTCAGGCTAGATGGTCGGTAGGGTCTCCCCGACTTGTAGGATACTCTGTGCGCTTGAGGCCCAGGGCTTAGCATTGCTGTTTCCTCTCTCCCAGTCCCTAGTATTGATCATCTACCCAAGAACTGAGAGCAGTTCAAAATGTTTGCTATTGTAATTTCAGAATATGTCATTGCTTATATTTTAAAATCTTTCTGCCTTGGGGGCCACTCATAGCCCTTGGTGCCCAGACTTAGTAGGGATGTAAATATGTACACACTGGCGTGGGAGGCAGGGAAAATAGGAGCACTGGGTATATGGATCAAAGCAATGCTTTTACCTTGCAGACAGCCACTAAATCAGTGTTAGTCTTTTTAGCCTCAGAATCCAGCAAGGGACATCGAGTGGAAGCCTGTGCATCTTGATCTGTCTGGTTTGTAAAATTTTGAAGTCTAGGGAAATCGCATGTAGGCAGGAAAGGTGTGATGTAATTTATGGATGCAGTTCTCCTAAATTCATAAGCAGAAAGCACGTCTGTGTGCAGACAAGCCTAAGAAGAAGAGACACATTAGAGAAGGGCCACCAGAACTAGAGAAGGGACAGCCAAAAGTGGAGTTTCTGCATTTGTTGCCTCTGAGGGTAAGTAATAAAAATACCCTTTGCTGGCCAGGCGCAGTGGCTCATACCTGTAATCCCAGCACTTTGGGAGGCTGAGGCAGGCAGATCACTTGAGGCCAGGAGTTCAAGACCAGCCTAGCCAACATGGTAAAACCCCGTCTCTACCAAAAAATACAAAAATTAGCCAAGTGTGGTGGTACATGCCCGTAATCCCAGCTACTCGGGAGTCTGAGGCAAGAGAATCCCTTGAACCTGGGAGGTGGAGGTTGCAGTGAGCTGAGATCGCACCACCACACTATCCTGGGTGACAGAGCAAGACTCCATCTCAAAAAAAAAAAAAAACTCCTTTGCTAGATCATTGTCTAGACCAGACTTTTGCCACTAACTCTTAATTCACTTTACATCATCAATAATATGAAATCTTGTGGTGTTTTGTTGTTGTGCATTGAATCTATGAAAGAGGTTAAGAATAAAGGATTTCATTATAGGTAACAACAATGCAATAATCACATTTCCATCGGGGCGACATTCGATAAAATTATACAGATTTAATTCATTACTAAAAGAAAAGTATCACTATAAAACTTTTAATTTGAGTGTATCTTTTAGAAAATTTGGCTAGCAAGAAAGACAGGTTAGCAAATAGCACTATGAGCCCTCTCTTTTTTGAAAAACAAAAGTAAAAATTAGCAGATGTTTTCTGACTTATTTTGATGGGAATGTGATAGAGTTGTTTGACACTGGGTAGAAACTTGACTCTCCCTTGTTTTCATTATATAGCAAAATAAACTCCTGGCTCCTGAATTCAGCCTCTTGCCTCCCTTGAGCAAGATGAATTTCTAATGGCCTTGGTTCTTGAAAAGCTCTACTGAAGCCACGATTTAAACAGGACTTTCTTTCAGTGGGGTCACTTTTTAAATGCTATTTAGGTGGCTTTGTTGAGGAGTTGGGGGAAAAGATAAAGAGGAGGAGGTAAGGGCAAACAAACGTATCTCAGGTGTTTTTTTCAACTTTTCTTTTTTTAGAGACAGGGTCTCACCATGTTACCCAGGCTGGAGTGCAATGGCTATTCACAGGTATGATCATAGCACATTGCAGCCTTGAACTCCTGGCCTCAAATGATCCTCCTGCCTTGGCCTTCCAAGTAGGTGGAACTACAGGTGTGTGCACACACAAAAAAGAAGATATCTCAGAAAATATCTGAATTCTTTTAGAACAATATTGGCGACTATGTAAATTGGTACAGCTATTATGAAAAACAGTATAGAGGTCCCTCAAAAAATTAAAAATAGAACTACCATATGATCCAGCAATCCCACTTTGCTTCCGGATATGTGTCTAAAGGAAATGTGCATGTCAAAAAGATGTTTGCACTCCTGTGTTAATTGCAGCATTATTCACAATAGCCAAGATATGAAATCAGCTTAAGTATTCATCAACTGATGAATGAATTTAAAAATGTGGTGTGTGTATGTGGGTGTGTGTGTATACACACGTATAAACAATAGAATATTATTCAACCTCTAAAGAGAAGGAAATCCTGCAATTTGTGACAACATGGGGGAAGCAGGAGGACATTATGCTAAATGTAATAAGCCAAGCAGAGAAAGACAGATACTACATGATATCATTTATATGTGGAATCTAACTCAGAGTAGGATGATGGTTATCAGAGGCTGGGAGGCGGGGAAAATGAGGAGATGTTGGTGGAAGGGTACAAACTTTCAGTTATGCTGGATAGATAAGTTCCAGGGATCTAATGTACAATATGGTAATACAGTCAGTAATACTGTATTGCATAATTGAAATTGCTGAGAGAGTAGACCTTAATAGTTCTCAACACACAGAAAATAAATGGTAACTATGTGAGGTGATGGATATGTTAATTAACTTGTGATAATTATTTTGCAATGTATACATATATCAAAACATCATGTTGTGCACCTTAAATGTATACAATTTTTATATGCCAATTATGCTTTAAAGAAGCTGGAAAAAATTAGCAGAAAGCACAAAAATAAATTATGAAAAATTTAAAAACTAAAACCCCACAACGAGCAAAAACCAAACCAAACCAAAAAAACAAACCCTAGGAAAGCTGAAACACTTGAAACTCTGAGAATAAGTGTTAGATAAAGGAAGCCCTATTTTCCTCCAAGAAAGAACCCCAATATTTGATGTGATGGATTTATGATTTTCCCAGGGAAGAGAAGGAGGGCAGGGAGTTGAGGGCTTATTAAGATACTGCCCAAGTAGCTTCAGCTTGGTGAATATTAAGCTTACTGGGTATTGTTTGCTGAATATATTTTTATTGCTTAAATCTATTTCACGTATGTTATTTATTTATAACTTTAAAGATAATTTAATATATAAAACCTTCTCTGCTGAAACGTGGGTATTAATTTCCAAGCATCATTTATTGCACTTATGGCTGATGGATTGTTATGAGTCAGAACTAATAAACTTGTAAGGATTAATAGAATATCAGTCCGAAAAAAAAAAAAAAAGAGGTGTCTTGATGGTTGCCATGTAACTGCATCTGCCTGGAAGGCTGAATTACATGAGAAGTCGGCTGTGCTCTGTGCCTTGCTGAGGAAGGGGGGTGATAGGCAGTAGGGGAGAGCAGTAAAATGGATGATTAATACCTTCTAATTGAGTGGATATTGGCAGCCGTACGTTGCCCAAGACACTAAGTAGCTGGCAAACTGATATCTTTTGCTAAACATGGTTACACTCTCATGGAAGTGCCTGTTCTGTAGATTAGGCCAGGTGATGCTAAGGAAACCTGGCTTTGTTGAAACAAACCAGGCAAAAGATTCAACAAGCAGAAAATTACTCTATGCCTTAGGGTTTATTTTCTCTCTGCAAAAAGAGAATCTTGCACTCCATGTATGTTACGAAGTGTTGTTAGGGCAAAGAGGTTTAGAAAAACAACATCAGCAACCCACCAGATTTCTTTGACATTTAGGGAAGAACGCTTTAGTGGTTGAGTTTGGTTTTTTCCTTACTCCCTTGAGGAATACTCCTTAGGAAAAGCTGAAGTCCCTTAACTACACATGCTTTTGAAGTCAGGGGCGGAGACAGCCACATGGTTCATATTTGCCTTTCGATGGGGGTAGAAATGAGAGAGCCGAAGAGCCCCGTGGACGCCCTCACCCTCTTCCTGAGAGGGTGATGGGAGAGAAGGCAGCCAGGAGCATCTGCTTCCTGATTAATGGAGAGTGACATCACCGCCGCATGCACAGCTGAAAACTCGGGTCAGGGTTGTTTTTTGCACATGTTAATCTGTATTTCCAGTTGAGAAGAGAATTGCCACATTTTCACACACCCTCTTATTTCCATTTTATTTTTCTCCTTTTCCCTCCCTCAACACTCACAAGTATGCACATTCATGTTCACTCACACACACACCCATAGTCACACACTTACACACATTCACACATGCATAGTTATACATTCACATATTCATAAATACACACATCACACACAGACACATTCACACACAGACATGCACTCACGAATATTCATAAACACATTCACACATGACATTCACACATACACATATTGACACACATAGACACACTCATTCACACATTCATATATTCACACACTGGCACACAAATTCACACACTTAGTGTCACACAGTCCCAAACACATTCATAAACATTCAGACATACTCATTCACATATAGTCACACTTTCATAATCACATACACTCACAGATATACACATTCACACACATTCACACATAACACACAGTCACACTCATAATCCCATTCACTCACACACTCATTCACACACATTCACACAGTCACACACTGAATCGCATACACTCACAGATATACACATTCACACACACATATAACACAGTCACACTCAAAATCCCATGCACTCAGACACACACTCGTTCACACACACCCACACCCCATCCCTCTTCCTTTGGGACGCCTCTTCCCTGCTGTGCTACTCCTGGTTTTCAAACAAAGCCCCAGGCTGACCTCAGGAAGCGGAAGGGTTCTCTGGGTTACAAGCTGCCTGTTACTGTAATCATTTACTACACCTGAAGTTTGATCGGCCAAATTGGATTAAGTAAATATTTAGCAGGCAGAAGCTGTCCTGACTGTGGAGTGTGACAGACTCCACCATGTTGCTGGCATCAGGCCCAAACGGCGTAGCCGCCCCACCAGCTTTACTCACTCCCAGGATGTAGGTCTTGAGAAGCCCAGAAAAAGACCTTTTTGTGGTGCTGTCTTGGTGAAAATTTGGAGATATTTAAGCAAATTCACGTGCATGAGAAGGAGGCTTTTCCGTGTAAAATGCATTACGTGTTGGATGTCTCCCCATCCTGCCCTGTCCCCACCCCTTGCTCCTATTTGGAAGATGGTTTGGGGTGTTTTTGTCTCTTGACAGCAAGTTACAGAGTAAGGAACAACAGCGCCCCAGTTTACCTCAAAGGACAAAGAGGTTGGCTCTGAGGATGCTCATGGGCGGCCCCTGAGTAGAAAGAGCCAACCAGGGAAAATATAGGGACAAACCACTCCCTCCAAGGGGCACAGGTTCCATCTATCATCTGTCTTACCTGTGTGGCTATGCGTGTGTCCCTTTCTTTTCTTCCTTCTTTCCCCACTCCTTCCTTCCTTCCTTGCTTCCTTCTTTTCTCTTTCTTTCTCTCCACATCTCTGTCTCCTCATAGGAATTTCTTAGTTTCTTGGCTTTCGAATGTGACTCATCCCCTCCCTTGGCCTGTCTGCTGTGTCGCTTTTAGGTTCTGCTGCCACGGCTAACTATGTTTCCCTGTGTTTCCAGATACACTTGGGAGGGTCAGAAGCTGACAGACCAAGCTCATTTTTCAAGCCAGTCTGTGTCATACAGAGACCAAGGGTTTTCCTTGGGTTGGGTCCTTCTACCTGGTTCAGTCAGCTGTGAACAAAACTTGTGGAATTTGGTCGTTTTCCTTAAAATGGAGATACGAGAGATCACTATGGCTGGCGTGAAAATAGTTCTGGATCTGATTGTCTTTTCAGTTGTTTGTCCATCAGGTGAACCCACTCTGAAGGGACTTTTGGTAACATTTTTCCAAAAATGAAGATAATTAATTATACTTATTTGAAATGTGTGGTGATTTTAGGTTTTTGGTTGATATCTCCTTGGACTAGCAAAGACTTGGTTCAAAGATAGTGTCTATTAGTATAGAGATAAATGATCTGTAAGGGGGGCATTTAAAACTCTTAACAAGCTGTTTTCCTGCTCCCCTCAAGCACTTTAGAAGCACTCATTTATATGTAAACAATCAATATGCTAATTGCAAATAAGCCTTATCTACTTATTAAAGCACTTAACTGACTCGAAGTCCCTGTTAACGAAGCAACATTTTGTTAACCTTAGTTTGAGGTACTGCATAATCTTGAGATCAATGAAACTTAAGTTTCTTTGAAAGGATTTTATAATGTTTTTCCCCACATGATGACATCCTTCCATTCCAGTTAGTTCAAATTAGGTGATATAAAAAAATTCCAAGATATCAAAAAAATCAAGATAACAAAAACTTATAAACCATCGAGGAACTAATGTAAAAAGTAAGCAATGAAAATCTGAGAATAGGAGAAAGTTACTGCCCCTGTTGTGAAAAATAAGAATTAAGTACCTTTTATTTGAATGATGTTTTTTCTTACAAAAATTTGGGCAAAGAAAGGCAGGCAAAAATACTATTCAAAGCAGTATGCAAATCAAAAAATTATTTCTAAAGTACTGGGTTTTTTTTGTTTTTTTTTTTTTTGTTTGAGACGGAGTTTTGTTCTTGTCGCCCAGGCTGGAGTGCAGTGGCACCATCTCGGCTCACTGCAACCTCCGCCTCCCGGGTTCAAGCAATTCTCCTCCCTCAGCCTCCCGAGTAGCTGGGATTACAGGTGCCAGCCATCATGCCCAACTAATTTTTGTATTTTTTTTTTATTATTATACTTTAGGTTTTAGGGTACATGTGCACAATGTGCAGGTTTGTTACATATGTATCCATGTGCCATGTTGATTTCCTGCACCCATTAACTCGTCATTTAGCATTAGGTATATCTCCTAATGCTGTCCCTCCCCCCTCCCCCCACCCCACAACAGTCCCCAGAGTGTGATGTTCCCCTTCCTGTGTCCATGAGTTCTCATTGTTCAATTCCCACCTATGATTGAGAACATCGGTGTTTGGTTTTTTGTCCTTGCGATAGTTTACTGAGAATGATGGTTTCCAGTTTCATCCATGTCCCTACAAAGGACATGAACTCATCATTTTTTGTGGCTGCATAGTATTCCACGGTGTATATGTACCACATTTTCTTAATCCAGTCTATCGTTGTTGGACATTTGGGTTGGTTCCAACTCTTTGCTATTGTGAATAGTGCTGCAATAAACATACATGTGCATGTGTCTTTATAGCAGCATGATTTATAGTCCTTTGGGTATATACCCAGTAATGGGATGGCTGAGTCAAATGGTATTTCTAGTTCTAGATCCCTGAGGAATCGCCACACTGACTTCCACAATGGTTGAACTAGTTGACAGTCCCACCAACAGTGTAAAAGTGTTCCTATTTCTCCACATCCTCTCCAGCACCTGTTGTTTCCTGATTTTTTAATGATGGCCATTCTAACTGGTGTGAGATTTTTTTTTTTTTTTTAGTAGAGACAGCATTTTACCATGTTGGTCAGGCTGGTCTCGAACTCCTGACCTCAGGTGACCCGCCCGTCTGGGTCTCCCAAAGTGGTGGGATTACAGGCATGAGCCACCGAGCCAGGCTTATTTCTAAAGTACTTTTACAAAGTTCTTTTTATTCTCCAGAAGGGGAGATTATGGAAGGAGACTATACAGGAGGATTGTTGAGCCTGGGGCAGAAGTTTAGGCAGAAGGAAGACAAAGGCTTCTGATGAAGAAGATGCAGTCCATCCTCCTAAGCTAATGTCAGGAACTTTAGTATAGTAGAAAAAATTAGAGGGTATGATCCAGAACATCAGACATCATATTAAAGCATAAAAACCTAATTAAATATTACCTAAAATAACATGGAGTAGAAAGCATTTTAATACATCCCTGCAATTTTTAGACGGTACAAGGTAAGAGGAAGAAATGACAGCAGGAATCCTGTCATGTCCTAAGTGTGCTGGTTCATTTTAGTTGCAAGAACGATAGACTTGCTTGGGTTACCACATCGCTCATCAGTGAAGGTTTATGGAAGGATAAATGAGGTAGCCAGAAGAGGAACGTAAAAGAAAGAGCTGAACTGCAGAAGAGCGAGGCTATGCGGTGCCTGGGACTTGGGGCTTGCTTTAATGCTCTGCTGGCGCCGTCTTGAGATTTTTTATAATTTTTGATCAAGGGGCCCTGCATTTTCATTTCACACTGGTCTCACAAATTGTACAGTCGGTCCTGCTGCCACCAGAGGTTCCTTCCCAGCAACTTGGGACACAAGCCATAACCTTAGGAGAAAGAAGAAAACACGGACTCTGCGTTGCCTCTAATTCTTCTCCCCCACATCTGTTACCCCTTTTTTTAGAGAACGAAAAATGTACCTATAGCAGTCTTTCTCATCTCTGTCAATATACAGAGCCTACTGGCCAAGCTTGAAATGCCTGTAGCAATGACAGAGCCTTCAATTTCCTAACTAGAAACTTAAAAAAAAAATCATGAAATCAATTGGTAACATAAGAACTGAAGGAACCAACATACTAACATGTAACTAGTAAATAGGTACAGATGTCTAGTGTCACGTTACTCTTCATTTAAACATAAGAAAAAGGGACTGTGAAGAGGGTACCTGAGAGTATGGAGACCAGGGAAAGTGGTGACTGAGGAGAGAGTGTGTCGTGGGAGGTACGGGGACAGCACACGCGGGTAGAAGATGATTACCACGTCACAGTTTCTGCCTCTACCTATTCCTTGCTACTGTGTTGCAGTGCTTGCATTGACCCTTCAATCCTGCCAACCTTGCTTCCCTTAATTTATAAAGATGTTTCTTAATATGGCAGCTTTGTAATTAAGGGAACTTAATTCCTGGAGGAGTGGCTGTTTAGTATCTTCCAAGCTGCTGAGTTTCCTGATGGCTGGGACCGTTCCTCTTCATCTTTGCACTGTCAGCCTGTCTTTGCACTAGTGAAGCCCAGCGAACAGTCTTCATCTGCACCTTTGTGAACTCAGTGCTCACAAACTCTGCCTGGAAACGTATTCGGGCCATGAGCACCCTTAGATTTTTTAGCATCTATTGTGAACTTCTTCAATGTGGTTCTTTTGACTCTCCTGAAGAAGAAATAGTTGGCCTCCATCTTCCACGTGGTACTTTTATATCCTGAAGAGGATAATTAAATAATGTCTTCATCTTCTTTTCTGAAATGAAAATTATCTGTTATTCTGTGGGAATCGTGTCTGTTTTAGGAACCATTGTAGCAGCTTTGTTCTGTGAGAGCCTTTGGGGCAGGAGAGACACTTTGTCTAAAATAAGGCTTGAAGTCACTCACCTGTACAAACGGGGAGATGAGAGAGCAGGTGGATGCAGGAGTACTCAGTGAGGACCCGTTCCTCTTTGGGGCAAGGCTGGGCATTCACACCAGACTTCCTTATAGCCAACGGGTCTGCAGTTCCTAACTCCTTCCCAATCGAATAGAAGAAAAGTTGCTTGCTCTTTTTCCCTCCACTTCTATCCTTCCTGTTGCCCTATGACATGGTTAAGTTGTATATCATCCTGCAAACAAATGAACACATTTAGCTCTTTCCTTTCGTAATAAGAAAGATAATAAGAACATAATAAACAGAGACTGTGGCACGACAGCAGTTGACTCGCCATTGCTTCTTGAGCCTGAAAGACAGTCTCCAGCAAGCACAGCCTCTGCCCATACGTTATGTACCAACTAATAAGTGTTGTCATGATCCTATAGATGCTAGTATATTTGAGTTTAAGCTGTTCCCTGCAATAAACTGCATCTGAATAGTGATACAACATTAATAGAGTAGCGGTGATGGTTCCATTCTAACTTCAGTGTTCTAAAACTCCCTGGTGACTGAAGTTATATGGCTCTGTTGTAAAAGCTTCGGAGTCATAATGGATAAAATGGGGGCAATTTCTAGTTTAGAGAGTGCTAACTATCTACCTTCAAAGAAAATACCGCTCTGTGGTGATTATCAATACCAATGGCTAACCACAACCACAGATAAATTCAATTTCATTACCATCAAGAAATTTCATTTTGCTTTTTAGTGTAGTTTTCTCCTCTGCTAGCGACTTCCAGTGCTGCTAAAAAGTAACAGCACTGTTTGATATAAAGTCTGATTTTTCTCTCCTTTTTTGTCCACTCACAACAGAGCACTGAAATAGTCACAGGGAAGTGATCTATCTTAACTCTGCATTTGGGGGGGCTATTGAACACTTTCCCACCGTCTTGCTTATCTCCTAATTTCTAGCTCTGGTTTTTAATATCTCCTTTTGAAATCCTGAAGTTACCTTTGACTCTTTTCTTGCTCTTATCAAATTTGTTGTCAAAATTGATTATGCTCGTATACATCCCCTTCTCTTCACACCTGTTGCCCTTGCCCCAATTCAGACCCTGTCTGAATATTCTAAACCATTTCAGTAGCTTCCAAATATTTATCTCCTCCAAAGATCTTCTCTATCCCCCAAATCCCCCTCCATTCTGAGTTCCACTGTGTCACTCCTGACAGGTCACTTCTCTACTCACAAACTTGCAGGGGCTCTCCACAGCCCACCAGACAAGGCCACATTCCACTGCAGCCAGCAGTTCATGGAGCTCTGGGACCCAGCTGCCCCCACATGCTTCCCTCACAGGACCCAATTCCCACCCAGACACACAGCTTTTCTGTTTCCTTGGCATGCCTTGCCTTACTTCTGTTCCTTTTTGTGCTTTTATTCAAGCTATTCCCTTTTCCTTGTTTGCAGATCCATATCTTCCCCATCGTTACAGATCCACAGCTTCTCCATGAAGTCTTTCCTTATTTTTTCAATGGGAGTGCATTTCTCCTTCCTCTACACTCCCAGAGCAATTTATTTGTTTCTCCAAACAGTCCTTACTCTCTGTATTCTTTTGATATGTTTTCTGGTAGCCCATAAACTACCTGAGGGCAGGGCCTAAGATTCATTTGTAATCCACCCAGAGTTCTACCCCAGAGCCCACGGCCTTCAGCATGGTACATGCCAAATTAACATTTTCTAAATGAATAAATCCATTTCCAAATCAATCCATGAATGAGTTTAGAGCTTATTATTAAATGTAACTATCTTCTAAGTTAAAGGAGAGTAGTAGAGGTATCGCATTGATGGAGAAAAAGTTATGGAAACAGAAAGGAGAAGGCCAGCATGAACCCTGTGATGTTGGCTTGGAATCAGGCTAGGAGTAACTCATGTTTTTAAATGTATGTATACACACACACACACACACACACACACACACACTCTCACACAGAGACACTCAGATAGATGCAGAAATATAGCTGTATGTATATAAATGGTTTAGCATACACACATATATTACTGAGCTCTGTCTGTTGATAAGGCCTAAAAGCAACAGCCCGGTAGCAATAAGCTCACTCAGCACCTGTATCTTGTTTCTAAATGTCATTGTCCAATAAAAGGAACTAAGCCACCCTGGCAAGCAGTTGATTCCAGAGTTCAGGCAGGGCAAACACAAAATAAACCTGAAACATCTTAAAGTGCCAATACATAAGGAAAGGCACAGAAAAAAGACATGGGCTTGTCAAAAGGACATAGGAGTCCACATAAATGTGTTCCCAGTGGCCAAAGACAGAGGAATTTGAGCAGCAAGATAAAAAATGATAGCATTGGATTTTCACCCATAGAATAAAGTAATATCCAGAAGTCCATAATTTATTTTAAGAATAAATAGGAGAGAAGGGACAACTCTTTCTTAAGTAGAATTCCAAAGAATACATATAAAAGGAAAGTGGAAAACAGAACCACCATTGGGGAAATAACTGTTACAGACAAGATTCACAGATTGATGCTAAAATTAGTGGGCAGTGATTTGAGGAGAAACGGAATTTGCGTAGTCTCAGCATATCTCACTTAAAATGTTATTTGCTACCAAGGGAAAAATTAAGTAACTTTACAGTGAAAAAACCAGCATAAACCACCCTAAGCAAGTGATCAAGTGAAACATCATATAATAAGACATATTGACATCGTGAACCCCTTTATATGATGTACAAAGAAGGACACAATATCATTTTTATAGTATTCTTGCTAAAAATACATAACCTCATTCCAGTCCATTAAACAAGCCAGGTGTGGTGGCTCACACCTGTAATCCCAGCATTTTGGGAGGCCAAGGTGGGAGGATCACTTGAAGTCAGGAGTTCGAGACCAACCTGGATGACACAGTGAAACCCTGTCTCTACTAAAAGTACAAAAAAAAGAGAGAGAAAGAGAGAAAGAAAAAAGAAACTCATTAAACACACACAAACTGAAGGACATTCTACAAAATCATTTTCATCAGTTCTCCTCAAAAGTGTCAAAGCCAAGAAAGGCAAGGAAAGACTGAGGAATTGTTATGGCCTGGAAGGCAATATTTCTCTGTGGAAAAGTAACAACTAAGTGCAATATGGGGTCATCCGGAATAGGATTCTGAAACAGAAAATGACAGTGGTGGAAAAGATGGTGAAGTTCTAATGAGGCCTGTAGTTTAATTAATAGTATTGTATGAGGATAATTATGCTATGGTTATGTAAGCATATGGTTAGCATTGAGGGAAGTGGTGTAAAGGATACAAGCTTTGTACTCTGCAACTTTTCTGTAAGTCAAAAAAGTTCAAAGTTTAAAAAAAATTAGAGGCTTTAATTAATTACATATATTGTCATTAATATAGTAGGCATTTCTTTTTTGTTTGTTTGTTTGTTTGTTTTGTTTTGAGACGGAGTCTCACTCTGTCACCCAGGCTGGAGTGCAGTGGCGCGATCTCGGCGCACTGCAAGCTCCGCCTCCCAGGTTCAAGCAATTCTCCTGCCTCAGCCTCCCAAGTAGCTGGGACTACAGGCTCCCGCCACCATGCCCAGCTAATTTCTTGTATTTTTAGTAGAGACAGGATTTCACCATATTAGCCAGAATCGTCTTGATCTCCTGACCTTAGGTGATCTGCCCGCCTCGGCCTCCCAAAGTGTTAGGATTACAGGCATGAGCCACTGCACCTGGCCCTATAGTAGGCATTTCTTTAATCGAAAAGGATTTAAACTACCTTTAAAGAAAGTCAAGCAGTCAAATATTCTTTTTATTCTTTCTATACATGACTTCTTTCCATGCCTTACATCTCTTGTTTCCACTTGTTTGTAGATATATGGGTCTGACAACGTGAGAAAAATCCTTTTTCCTTCAGGTCAAATAAACAGAGCATATGCCTTCTCGGTATATGGGTGTTTGGTTTTTGAAGCTGATACAGCTCTGTCTGAATCCTCTGTTGAGGGCAAGATGCAGCCAGCAGCATGTCCTCCTTTTTCTGGACCTTCCCATCACCCTAAAAAGTTCTTTGAGCAGGACCGTGGGCTGCCCTCCTTGCATCTGGCATTTCTCCATCCTCCTCTTTCTTCTTGCATTGTGACTTGGCAGATTGCTCACGATTTTCAGTCCCAAGATGAATGGACTGACACCCTTCACTTCCTTTGCCTTCTATGCATTCTCCTTTTCCAGTGAACCAATCAACATGCTTTTTATAAAAAACTTTTTATTTTAGAAATGTTCAAACATACAGAAGAGTAGAGAGAGACTATAATAAAACACTTGTCCACTTGATCTTAACCAGACAGGCACCCTTTCCAAAGAAAGGCAATTGTGACTACCTGAAATTAGATGTCATCAATGGTGAGGCTGAAAGTGGCACACTAGCCCCAGTTCCTATCATTCTCCCATCCTTATTTGGATACTCTCAGTTTTTGGACAACACCTTGGTTTTTTTGGCCACTTTATCTTATCAAGAGTACAGGGACTGGGGCCGGATCCGGTGGCTCATGCCTGTAATCCCAGCACTTTGGGAGGCCAAGGCAGGTGGATTGCCTGAGGTCAGGAGTTCGAGACTAGCCTGACCAACATGACGAAACCCCATCTCTACTAAAAATACAAAAATTAGCTGGGTGTGGTAGCGGGCGCCTGTAATCCCAGCCTCAGGTGGCTGAGACAGGAGAAACGGTTGATTCCAGGAGGCAAGGGTTGCAGTGAGATGGGATCGCACCACTGCACTCAAGCCCGTGCGACAGAGTGAGACTCCATCTCAAAACAAACAAAAAGAGTACAGGGACTCACTAATCCTCTCTCCCACCCCTTGCACATTGCAGATTGAGGTCATTTCTGGGGATGGTTAATGAAAAAGGAACCTCTCTAAATGTTTCGCTTAGGGGTCCAAAATTTAGTTTGTGCTCCAAATCACTTTTTGCTCTAAAGGTCTCATTTTTCTAAAGGAAGCTGAAATCATGTTTTGCTGATTAGGCCTCTATGTTACTAAACACTGGAAAAAAAAAAAAAAAGAAGTTTAGTGAAAGGTCACCGAACCAGAGCTCTTTCCATTGTTAATTTGGGTTTTTCCATCATCAGTAATGCAGATTTGGGAATCTCAGGTTTTATTTCTCATGACGCATTCTAGTAATTTTTGGTCCTCAGGAAGTAATGAGCTAAATGAATACTGAAATGAGATCAAGGAAGCTCTTCTCAGAGAAGGTAGTAGGTGAATAATAAGATGCTATTTCCTAAGGGGAACAAAGATTTTTACATCTGTGTGCAAGCAGGATATCAAAGTGCAAACCCACCCCTCTTTGAGAGAAGTAGTAGTTGGGAGTGAAGTAATGGAACATCTGGCTTGTTATTCAATATAATCCGCCAGATGATGAAAGTACACTTTAGTATACCTGACTCCAATGATTTTAATAATCATTTAACAATTGTACAATAGGGTATGACTTCTGTTTCGTGTTGGTGAGAAGGATAGAATGCTATTTCTTGATCCAGGATAACATAATTCAAGATAACAGAATAACATGGAGAAAACATTTCGTGTGTTACAAATTAGAAAAAGGGAGGAAAAGTTTTATGTAAATAATATGAAACGTAAAGATTTCAGAGATAGTTCTTTATATATTTGAGGGTAAAATAGCTTCTTAATGTACGCACAAAAAAGCAATTAAAAGAAGAATACCCTGTCCATTTGTGATTGCCTCTACTCTGATCATCTCAGAATCGCTGTTAACGAAATAGTATCTTTTACCACATTTCTCCATCACTGGAATAGAATTTCCTTCTGTGATTTTATTACAATTCAGCCGCTATCTCTGGATTAGAATGACATTATAGAAGCACAGGGATTTTGTGAGTTTCTATGTCTGGGGAGAGGAAAAGAGAGTAATAGGTTGAAGAAGTTTGGCATCGGTATCACTTTTTTATTCCGTGGTGATATGTCAAACACTAGGAAGAGAAAAGAAAAAATGTGCTGTTTCTGCTGAGTGGAGATGGGAGTGAGTTCATGTCTTATTGAGGAACAGATCTAACATTCCTACAGACTTTACGGTCTGGAGATACAGCAAGGTACTATCAAAACAGGGTCATAGGGAGTCTCATAAATGCATTGGTCTATCATCTTTTGCAAGGTTCTCTTCCTTCATAATAAGGATAGCCAGTAATCAAATAACTAGCTTTTTTCTCCTAGACAAACAGCAGACCTGTAACCAATAATAAGGTCAGTAACTTATGACCCTATGAGTTATCAAAAAAAGTTAATTATCTACCTTCTAATAAACCAGGGAAACATCCAAATATTTTTAGAAAGCTTTTGATCACAGAGGTTTAAAGTCTTTAAAAATTGTTTTTATGTTTTTATTAAAAGGTGTACACACACACACAAAGACTACCCCTTAAAATATGTACATATAAAACTTAAGTAGAACACTTTGCTTCCCAATATACAAGACAAGCAAGGCATTTATCAGAATTTTCAGAAGGGGTTTATAATGCACTTGTCCATATTTCCAGGCCTGAGATAATGAGGCTGTTCCATGAATGTTAAGTCAGGAAACTAAGGAGAACACAAGAACCAAACACACTGTATATGTATAATATCTGTAAAATCATAATGCCTCACCTGACGTCAACAGTTATGGGCACTGAAGATGACAGTCCTCTACAAGCTCTCATGACTGTTCCCAGTCAGTAACAGAGGGAAGTGGGCAGAGTGTGGTGCCCCACTGCAGGGTGGGGCTGGTAGAGCCTTGCTGTTTGCTTGGTGGAGCTTCCACCGTCTGGATCCCGGGGTGTGGGAGCTGGAGTTTTTCTAAAGCTGGTGCAGTAAGAAATACAAAGTCAAGTCTAAGGTACAAGGCCAGACCCTCTCCTGTTCTAGGGACTCTCAAAATGTGCTGGTCTAGAGACCCTGTCAATGTGCTTTTATAGTGAATACTTTTCAGCGTGTTACTTATCCCTCTGGCACCTTATCATGAGCAGAGTTCCCTCCCTTTCTCAGCACTGGGGTGCAGGGGATCCCATGAGATTTCAGATCTACCCGGCACCCCCGCAAGCACTCTGGCCTCAAACCCTTTGAAGGAACAGCTCTATCTTTACACCCATTAGATAGGCACTACTGCTGGCCAATGCTGACAGCAGCCCTCCGCTCCATCTTGGCTGTGTCTCCTGTGCCAGGAACCTCAGGAAATAGACAAGGATTTGGCAAAATTCCTGGTGAATAGATGGCACCACGTGAGCATTGTGGGTAGCATTTCTCTGTGTTGCCAGACACATACATTGCTGCTTTCTCACTCTTCCTTGGGAAAGATGGGCCATTTTGGAGCTGATTTTGAAACGAAAAAGAAGGAGAAGTAAAAGAAACCCTAGGCTCCATAACCAGAACTTAAAAACAGAGAGAATGATTCACTTTTCCAACTTCTGCTTCTTGGGTGAGAAATAAATGTAAATCTTGTGTCTAATTCCCCTGATTTTTCAGACTTGGCTAAGGCAGAAAACCAATCCATTGCATTATCGACTGGTATCATTAGCTTGAGGTTAGGGACCCACCGTTCTCTCTGAAGCAGGCCTGCCTTCTTCTCTCTGCCTGTATGTTATCCCTCTATCATTTTTGCTCTCTCTGTCCATCGCCTTTGATATGGTAATGATCTTGCACAAGAAAAGCCATTTTTTAAATATGAGTGCTTAAGGAATTAAAGGTGAGTGAGAAGGTGGAGGGTGTTAAGGATGGCAGTTTGTCATTAAAAAATAAATAAGTATACCTCTTGGAATTAAAAAGCAAGCAAGCTGAAGGGAACAGAAGGGGGAGGACAGGCAGGTGTCTTTCCAAACGCAGGAGACAGTATTACTAACAGGCTGGTTTAAAGCCGTCTTAACAATGTGCACTTGCTCTCCCTAGCTCCTGGATTGATTTCCCTCTGCCCTCCACAGACCTGGCTGCAGTTAAGCCTTGTGTCCTCCACATGATGCTGAGCCGAATCAGATTTTCCTTTTAGTTGTTCGATCAAATTTTCCTTCCTAGAGCTTAGAAGGCACACTTGGGACCACATAGTAATTGCCTCCCCACACTGAACTGCTGATACCTTTATTGGATTGGCATAGGGTTTCAGAGGACTGTGTTTAACATGCAGTGAGCCGCAGCAATGCAAACAGCTCCAGTGTTTAAACAAGCATCCGTTAGGCCAGGAAACAAGGCAGTGCCAGCCCATTTGGTGCTCTGTAGTGCTGGCAGCTTAAGGTGAGCGGGCAACCCAGGTGCTGCAGTGGGAGAGGGCAGGCTCCAGGGGAAGTGGAGGAATTGTAGTGTCAGAGGAGGAGCTGATTCTCTTTAGATTTGCTGAAGGGGGTTAGTGGTGAGGGGGAGAGAGAAGTGTTGTGGCTAGGGACATGTGCAGAGCTCATTAATATCTCATTATGTTAGAATTGCAGTCTCCCCACAGATCGGCGTTAACGTTGGCAGTGCCAGAGGAAGGGCTTTGGGAAGCAGCAGCCCCCCCCCTCCCTCTTTCTGCAAGCCCCAGCAAGCTCCCTATGCTTGTTTTGCACTAAGGGAATGGTGGTGTTGAATTTGTGAAAGAAGGCTGTGAGAAAACCCCACAGGAGCAATAGTGAGCAGCTCAGGAGAGGGTATGAGACTGAAAACTGTAGTTTGTAAATAACAAAGTGACCAGCTTTCACATGTGCCAGCCAGCCATAGAGAGGGAAGGAAACTGACCAGAAGCTGGAAAGGAAAATCGTGGAAGTTAAGCACAAGCCACTTGGAGTCTGGATGTAAGTTGGGAGTTCGTGTCAGGGGCAGTAGATAGGCTAGCTCCAGATTCAGACCTCGATTTCCCAGAGAATGTGCCACCGGCCCACTGAGTTTGTCCAGGGCTCCTGGAGGCTCTCTGGAGTGTACCAGAGCAAGTAAAGTGGACAGGAGAGGGGGGAAAATGAGGAGGAAAAAGAACAGAAGAAAGCAGGATTCAGCCAGTGGGATTTGGTGAGACTGCGTTTTTGGCTGATCCCACCTGCCCATGTTGGTGTGAGTGGAGCAAAGGGAAGATTCTAAAGCAGAGAGAAGGTGGTGTGCAAGGGCCTATTCTTCAGATCTGACCTGGCTGAGCCCAAACCAGACTTTATCCCAGAGATTAAATCCCCCTATGTGCAGCCCTGGCCCCAGCTGGGCTCCTGCAGGTCACTCGCCCCAGACAGTCATCCTGGGGACTCCAGTGCTGGGACTGGGGCCCCCTGGGAGGAAAAGTTGGAGCCATGCTCTGTAGAAATTACAGCCTCCCTGCAGACACTTAATTCGGCTCTATTAAGGATCGGATGTCTCCGTCTGCCCTGGACAGATGTGTGTCCTCCATTAATGAAAGGTGGTTGATGGCCACTTTAGTGAACAGTTATGTAACAGGATGTACCAAAACACAACGGTGTGTGCATGTTATATTATAAAGACCTCTTAATGTAATTCATCGTAAAGTTCTTTGAGAATATTCTTTTTCTGCCTTTTTGTTTTGGGGAGTTCTTATTTCTACCTTAGAATGTTCTTTCTGTGGATTTTGGCATTTGGCTTCCACTTCTAGCACCAGTGCACAGACACAGCCGCACAGATCCACAGAAGTGTTGCTTGTGTGGATACACAGCCAGTCCTGGGCTCAGTAGGCAAATGAAGAAGCACATGTCCTTGGTTAATATCATATAAAGTGACAAGGCCACAGTTTGCAAGCATGTTTTGTGAAGACCCTTCTGGTCACACTTTGTTCTGACTTAACACAATATTCCATTAAAATATGGATTATTCATTAACTTACAGAAAGGCAAAAAAAGTGAATGTCATTGAAATCTGTGTTCGCTTTGGAAAAAAAATAACTAGAGTCATTAATCATTAGTTTGTTATGAACAACAGTGCTTGTAATGAACATTTAAAAATAAATGTATTTGATAATCGCAACCAAGTTTATTTAGGTTAGAAAAACAGTTATGGCATACAAATAGTGCTGAGAAACAAATTTAACAAGGCTTTTTTACAGCATGGCTTCTATAGCAAAAATAGTAAGATTCAGCCTGATGTGTATTAAAATCTATTATTCTTTTGACTCTGCAACTTTGATAAATCAAGCAAGAGTCATAAGAACAAAGAGAGGAAACAGCTCAACTGCTATAATTTCATAGCCAAATAGAAGAAAAGTCTACCTTTTGTCGTTTACATGACTTTACCAAGCTTAATCCCATGAAAACAAATGAACAAACAAAAATGAAGACTCAATAGTTATAAATAGTAAACTAGACCTCTAGGGCTGAACTCCTGTGTTCAGCTGCACCAGGTCCCTGTTGTGGGATGTTCCACATTCCATGAAGTCTTGGCCTGTTTTTCCATGTGCTGTTCACCTCCCTCAGTCCTCAGTGGCAGGAGCAGAATCCACGCAGAGATTCTCACTTCTGCCTGTCATTCCCAACCTCTGAACTCGTCCATCTTACATCCCTTTGCTTTTCTTTCTAAGAAGGAGAGAAGGAAAGTTAAGCTCCATCCAAACTTTCTACATAAAAAAGTTATGACATCCAAATTGCCCATTTGAAGAGAGAAGGATAGTGATTCAGCAGAATTACAGTTCAAAATAAAATGGGATTTAACTTTGAGTTAAAAAGAAAAAGTGAATCCTAGCTCCTTTAAGGCATTTGCCATGAATAAAACTTTAAAGTGAAATATCAGAAAATCAAGGATGAGATGGGACTTAGAGAGATCCTTCATCCCCTTTCCTCCCCCTTCTTCGATGAAGACCATATCTAAATCATCCCAGATGGCTGTTCTATTTTTAAAGATCTCCAGAAAAGGAGATTCTACCACCTCCTCAGTAACTCATTCCAGCATCTCTTGTTCCTCACTGCCAGAATATTTTTTCTGAGAGCCCTCAGAGGGAAAAAGACACACTATCCTAGATTTGGGGACCTGTAGTATTTCTCTTTAGGATTTAACCCCACTGTGCATATAGGAAACTAAGAGACAGATAATGTCTTTCTCTCTCCAGTGAAAAAGATGTTTTTTCTCTAATATTTGGCTTTAAATTACATTTGTGTGCTTCTTGGGGCTCAATCCAAAATTCTCTTGCAGGCCTGTGGTATGCGCAGTACTCTGCTAGGTAAATGGAGGGAGCATTAAGAAACGATTCCTGTTTACATTCTAAAGAGTGAGGTCACACTCAGCTCCAGAGCCCACCTACTATGCTGGACAGACATGTTCATGTAATCACTTATTCTTTCATTCCAAAGATACGTACTGACCACCAGTCGTCTGCTTATCTCTCTGCTAGACACTGGAGACAGACACATTAGTGAGCAACACAGACTAGGTCCTCGTCTGCAAGGAGCCTACACTCAAATGGGAGAAGACAATACCAAGGAAAAAGGAAGAAACAAAATGATTATAAATTGTGACCAGTGGTGTGAAGAAGACAAAACAGAAGGATGCAATAAAGTACAAGTGGGAGGTGCAGCTCACTGAGCCAGGGTGGCCAGAACAGCCTTTCTGGGGAGAGATGTGAGCTGAAATCTGAAGGACGACAATAAGCCCAGCAAGGAGCTGGGATAAGCGCGTTCCACATGGAGAGAAGCACCAGTGCAGATGCAGAGGAGGGAAAGAGCCCTCGGAGAGGCCAGCGCAGCCGCCTGGAGTGTGGTGGTGGAGGAGAGACGGGTATGAAGGAGCTGGGAGACACCAGACCATCCAGTGCCTCTTAGGCAAGTTTGACTTTCAGAGAAATGGGAATCTATAGAAGGATTTGAGGCAGAAAGACGTACTCTGAAGAATGTTTTTCAACAGTGACTCTGGATGCTGGTGGAGAGTAGACCGGAGAGGGTAAGATGGGAAAAACGGCTAGTGGAACAATAGCGCAAGAGTCCAGGCAGGGAGCAGGCAGGGGAGACTCAGAAAAGGTGACAGACGGAAGGTGTGTGTGCTGGCCACACAGACACAGCGTCCGGACATAGGTGTGCCCCATTTTAAGAAAACAAAATACATAAAAATCAAAACTTAAAGAGAAAGTCTGATTATTCCCTTTATAAAGGGACTCACCTCAAGTGTCTATTCTGTAAAGTAAAGGAAGATGTGTATGGGTCTTTGACTATAAATTTTAATAAGAGATATAAAACCTTAATAGACGGATCATGGAATTAGAAGGAATCATAGAGGTCATTTTCTCCTACTTTCCACCCAATAAAGAATCCCCTTTGCAAATCCCTGACAGATGAACATGCAGCCTTGGTATGAAAACTTCAAAGGACAGGAAGCTCATTAGCCTCACAAGGCAGCCCTTTCTATTTTGAATCGCTCTAATCGTTTTTTAAAAGTTTCTCCTTATATAGAGGCTGAATTCTTTCTCCCCATTACTTGCATCCATTGATCTTAGTTCCATGTTCTGGAGCTACATAGATCAAATCTAATTCTCTTCCTACATAGCAAACCATTAACTTTTTCAAGAGGAACTGTGGCATTCCCCCTCCTCAACTCTCCTCTTTCTCTAGCAAAATGTCCTCAGCTTCCTCCCCTCCTTTTCACTTGACATGGTTTCTGGGACCTTCTTTCCCCTGGTATTACCCTCTTGCTGCACTGCCGCCTGATGAGAGTGATAATTTCAGAATGGAGCCCAACCTTCTAGATGGCATCAATGCAGAGCATAACTATGTCTCCCTGGACTCAGAGAACATACATATACTTAATACAACCTGGAATTGCAAGAGCACATGGCTTCAAACTTCAAGGAAACCAAAGCTGCTTATGAGACAGGTTTTCCTGCCTTAAATGCAAGATTTTACAGCTCAACCCAGCAAATCTTGCTACTGCTAACCTATAGGAGAGTGGTTCTTGAACTTTTGGAGAGTCATGGGCTGCACTGAGGATCTAAGAAAAGCTTTGAACCTTCTTTTCTGGAAAAGACACCCACAAAATTCTGCATACAATTTTCTAGGGTTCTCAGAACTCTGGAAATCCATTTTTATGTAAACCTCCAGTTTAAAAAGTCAGCATTATCAATGTCACAGAACCCTTGTCCTGTCATCTAAGAAATGTATATCTGCATTATCTCTATATTTTATTATAGTATTGTACAGGAAGTTAAAGAACGCCCACTTGAAAATCCCTACAAGTCACTATAAAATTGTTAATGAGAGAGGAAAGTTACAAAAAGTCTTCAAGTACCATTGGTGGATACATCTGCTTATGTTACCTTACTTAATCCCTACAACCCTCTTCTGAACTAGGCAATATTAGCCTTATCTTATGAATGAGAGGAAACGTAAAGCTATTAATAAAGAAAAATAGAAAGACCTGGGTGAAGGCAGTGGCTGCCGAGTGCATATTTTTACAACTCTCGCAATAGAACCATGGTTGGTGGCCCTCTCGACTTTTCAGTACTGAGGCCATGGCCACCTGGGGCACAGCATACATGCTTATGAGCAGGATTGGTTTCCTGGGAAATGTGTCCTTATATTGGCGCTTCAGTAGTGATATCCCTGGAAAGTGGTCCCCAGTAGGATTAGCCACTACCATGACCCCACACAGGTGGCCTGCTGTCACCAACACCATTCTCTTCAGAATCAGGCTGGCATTGGGTTAGTGGCCAATGTATAGTTATAACTCAGCAACTCAGTAGCAGAAATGTTCTGAGAACGGCTGAAAGGACAACAGCCCTTATAGGAGATCAGTTTCAGAGAGTAACTTCTTATATGCCAGCCAATCATGGATGGGAGAAAGCAGTTCTGAGGATGCCTTCCTTTATTTCCTATCTCAGGAGCCAGGCTGTGGAATAGTTTGGAAATGAGAAACACATTTTATTCACAAGTGGTGAGGCTTGTAATGGAAAAGCACAGGCTTTGGAATTCAAATCTCACACTAGCTATGTGACCTTGGGCAATTTATTTAATCTCCCTGAGCCCCAGTTTCCTCATTTGTATAAATGATGTTTATTAACCTACCTTGCATGGTTGATGTGGGAATTAAGAGAAAACATCTTGAATTTGCCTGGTATTTAATGGATGCACACACAAGAAAAGCTTGCTGTTTGCTGATAACTTTGAGGAGTGCATAAATGGTTGGGGCCAGTCTGAGTAGCAGTAAATTTGGTTCATCTGTGTTAGCAGGCTTACTCTGGTTTGGACCCGGATTCCAGAGTGATTCCGGAGGAATTCCTGTCCCCATCCCTACCCCTCATCACTCCAAAATTTTGCTTAAGATAACAAGGAGGTCAGGGCATGTTCACTGTGAACCCCCCCTCCATACAAGGTGCCATGTTATGGTGGGTTCAGAGGAACCCCCCCACCAATGCTGCTTAGCCACCAGCCTTACAAGGGATACTGGATGCTGTCGTACCTTGGATTCATACACACAGGTTTCTAAGATGAAGCAGTGTGGTAACTTAGCCATTAGTAGATCTCAGTCATAGCCTACACGGACATTTCTGAGAGAATCCTTGGTTAAACACTACTAAGAGCAGAACTAAATACTGGTTAGGGCAAGTTCTGCCCATGTAGGTTCTATGAGGCTCTGTCTGAAAGTTAGGTTTAAACATAGAGATGGGGCCAGCTAACCTCATCATTCTGAGTCATTGGATGGAGACTAGACTTGGTCATCTCCCTTTGCTAATAAGGAAACTGACATAATTAACTGAAGGAAATTAACTTGGATAATTTTGCAGCATGAATCTGCTTCCAAAGAGGAGTTGGTTTTTTTCCCTCCCTGTGAGCTGTTAATTCAAGAGGCTGTGTTAACCTGCTGCTGTTGCCAACTGACAAATGTAGTATTTTCCTGATCAGCCTCTCAAGCCTTTTCCCTTGCTCCTCCAACAACAGAGAGAGGAGTAATAAACTATCCAGAATATTTTGCAACATGGGAGTCATTTGCATGTCTTTGTAATATGGGAGTTGAATGCCTATTTTCAGTAAATATAAGCCTCCCAGTTGACTTAAGGTAATTGAATGATTTTAGATTTATTGTATATGCCCTTTCCCCTTAGCCACTGGTTTTAAGCAGGCATAAAATCACATCAGAGAAAAAAAAACCTGACTTTTGATATTCAAGTTGGCTCATCTGAATTAAAACCAAAATATGTGGAAATTGGGTTATCCACACCAGACTTGGATCCCTTTGTCTGTGAACCCTCAAAGTCTCCAGCAGAGCTGAAGGTAACGTCTTTCTTCAGGTGACACTCTGGGGCAATTCTGGGGAAAAAGACAAGGAGAGAAAGATGTGTTTAACTTTATTCCAGTTGGTTTCATCTTCCTTTTTAATTGATTTTTGTCCTCTCCATCATTTTCTCTCCCAATTAACTTTGAATTTCTCTCATTTAGTTCTAGCTGTTTGTTGATGGTCGGGTTTGGTACATTCGGGTTAGGCATTTTGCTGTGTTCTTTTCTTTCCTTGCCATTAGTTTAAACGAGGTCTAAGCTCACAGTCTAGCTCTATTTCTGGAGAGACCTGCCACCTTTACAGGATTTACTGTGGTCATTTTCTTTTTTTTTCCTCCCCACAATATGGTGCTTTGTGAATTAAAATCAAGGTTCCTGGGGGCTGGAGGTAGGAATAGGGCAGGAGAAGCCTAGCCACATTATAATGAATAATAATAATAACTGTCTCCCTCTGTTGTGAGCTCTACCAGGCAGACCATGCTGGGCATGGTGGCATGTGCCTGTAATCCCAGCTACTCAGGAGGCTGAGGCAGGAGAATCGCTTGAACCTGAGTCAAAAGAATAATAGATTTTAATAGACATCAGGCTGAATCTTACTATTTTTGCTATAGAAGCCATGCTATAAAAAAGCCTTGTTACATAGGTCCTAGTGTATAAATGATGCTCGACGAGTGTCTGTTGAATGAATGAACTAATTTTTGCCGAGCCCTTTATAATGTATAAAGATGCTTCACATAGCAACATGGGGTGATTGTTTTGTGTGTGTGTGTGTGTGTGTTTTCAATGATTAATAGATGATTTATTTAGGCAGGAATACATACAGTCATCATTGCCAGACTTAATATGAGAGGTGAAATGTTCGATCCAATTTTCCTTCCTGGATAAGTTTTTCTTTCCTATCCCTCTCAGTTTTGATAATATAATAAATGAAGATGAGGGGCCCAAATCCACACAGAGCTCCCATGAGTGAGTTTTTAGGAGTGGGTCTGAAATTAGGATAGACATTTGTTGTTTTTGCATGGGCCCAACGAATCAAGGCAGGATTTTCGATGAGCCCTCGGCGGTTGGGATCGTTGTACTGAAGCAGGTACTCTCGTTTCAGCCGAGCTCTTACGGCCAACCGCTCAGCTTGCGCCCGCCGGGTTTCCAGAGATATGTTGTATTTGGCTGGGTCGAGGGTCTCAGGCAGAGTGGCCAGGCTCGACGGCTTATACTTTGGGAATGACATCTTGGCGACCCAGGGCACAATTGCGCCTGCGCGATTCTGGGGTGATTGTTTTTAAGACCTTCACAAAACCATTTCCTCCCTCATTTCATTATGATTGTGAAATTGCTTTGGAATTTTGGAACTGTGATACTTTTGCTGTATGCCTTTCATAAAAAGCCAAAGTCTAAATGCTTTTAAAAATATATATACGAGGAGCTGTGGAAGGAAGGCAGGAGGGAAACAATTTGTTACTGGATAATTTCTTGTAAAAAAAAAAATTTTTAATGTCGTTATCACTGAATGTTTTTTCTTTACAATTGCAGTTCACAACTCTTTTCCTCCTCTTTTACTAGGATGAAGGTGAATTTTAACAAAAGCAAGAAATATTTTAAAGGAAGAGAGCAAGTGGGCAGCCAGGGAAAGCTTTGTGTTTGTTTTTATGACTTGTGTTTTGACTTGGCGGATGTTCAAGGTTATTCTGCCTAACCAAATAATCCACACTGCTTCCATATCAGCAATAGCTGAGCTACCCTTCCAAGGGGCGCCCACCATAGTCTTCTGTTAAGACGTTATGAGGGACCTAAACCCTTGTCTTGCACTGAAATCAGTGGCAGCGCGGACACCCCCACAGCCTCTTGGTTCTTTTGCTCTCGCAGCCATTGCACGTCTGCTTCTGAGAGAGTCACCCAGGAGTACATAACCGACAGCTTTTTCTTAGATGGCTTCATCTGTTCGCACTCATCACCAGACCATTAATGCTGACTTTTCCCCCATGAAACTCAAGTGTAAAAGTAGGAAAATAATTGGATTACTGTTATCCAAAAATCATTGGCACTTAGGACAAAGACCAAAGTCAGAAAAAGGAAAAAGCAGACAGATTTAGAAATTTTAAAAATTAGATAGGTTTTTGACTTTTACGGGTGAATTAAGAGCCATACTTAGGATTATAATGCATAAAAAAAAATTAGGGGACAAATTAGGTGAAATAAAATCCAGAACTTCTAGATGATGACAGCACTAAGGCATTACTTGTACACATCTACTCCACATATTTCTGCCCCAGGATACTGAGATTTTTTTCCCTCCCCTCTTGGTTCTTAGAAGCATACAATTTAGTGTGTTCATATGCATGCCTCATTTATGCCTGGAAAAGACAGAAAGAAAACCCTTTAGTAAGGACTGTGATTCAAAATATGTGTTACATTGACTTATTACCTACATTATCACTGTGTGTCAGGAAGCATATTGCTCACAGGTGGGATGCACAGTAATTTGGAAATACTCATTTTGGCCTTGGCATAGGATGACCTTGGCCTACTGCAGATTCATGCCCTGTGGCTATATTAGTTCCTAGGGCTGCCATAACAAATACCACAGACTAGGCGGCTTAATACACTAGAAATGGATTGTCTCACAGTCCTGGATGCTCGAAGGTAAAAATCAAGGTGTCAGCAGGGTGAGCAGGGTCCTGCTTCCTCTGAGACTCTGCAGAGAATCCTTCCTTACCTCTTCTTGGTTTCCGGAAGTTTGTCAGCAGTCTTTGGCATTCCTTAGCTTGCAGCTGCATAACTCCAATCTCTGCCTCCGCCGTCAAACGGCACTCTCCCTGTATGTCTTCGTGTTTTCACATGGCTGTCGTCTTATAAGATGATACCAGCTGTGTTGGGTTTTGCCTGTTCTACTCCAGTATGACCTCATCTTAATGAATTTCATCTGCAAAGATCCTATTTCCAAATGAAGTCACATTCCGAGGTACTGAAGTTTAGGACTTCAATATATCATTTTGCCGGGGAGGACACAATTTAACCCACAACAGTGCCTATACTTCTGCTTCAGAGCTCAGAATGTTACCTGTTTTCCTGTAACGGACTAGCTGTATGAAACCTTCATTTACTTCTCTCCTCAAGCCTTTAGTTTTTCCTCCTTAGCAGTGTTCTTCCTTGGAGATGGTAACCTTGTGTCAAGGTCATTGAGAAAAGAAAGACTATTAGAGCCAAACTTCTTTGTCTCCACCTCTCCCCGTTCCATCTCAACATATCTCTCCCCCACATTTTTTTTTTTTTTTTTTTTGAGACGGAGTCTCACTCTGTCGCCCAGGCTGGAGTGCAGTGGCGCAATCTCGGCTCACTGCAAGCTCCGCCTCCCTGGTTCACGCCATTCTCCTGCCTCAGCCTCTCCGAGTAGCTGGGACTACAGGCGCCCGCCACCACGCCCACATTGTTTTTTAATCACTCTTTTGATGGCATTGATGTGCCCTTCTTCATTGTCTCAAAAACAAACACCTCTATGGGAATGTAAAATGATGCAGCCACTATGGAAAACAGTATGTCAGTTTCTCAAAAAATTAAAAACAGAATTACCATAAGATCCAATATTTCTGCTTCTGGATATTTAGCCAGCAGAACTGAAACAGGGTCTACAAGAGATATTTGTATACCCACATTCATTACTAGCATTACTCACAGTAGCCAAAATGTGGAGGCAATGGATGAATGGATAAACGAAGTGTGGTATGTACATATGTTTTAGTCTTTCCAGGCTGCTATAACAGAATACCAAATACTACATGGCTTATAAATAACAGAAACTTATTTCTTACAGTTCTGGGGGCTGGGAAGTCCAAGATCAAGGTGCTGGCACATTCTTATCTGGAGAGGGCCTGCTTCCTGGATCATTGACAACTGTCTTCTTCCTATGTCTTCACATGAGGGAAAGACTGAGGGAGATATCTGGGGCCTCTTATAAGGGCACTACCTTTCATGGAAGATCCACTGCCATGACCTAATCACCTTCCAGAGGCCACACCTCCTACCTAATATTAATACCCTTACCTTGGGGGTTAGGATTTCAACATGTGAATTTCAGCAAGGAGACAACCATTTAGACCATAGCAATATAGCATGAAATATTTTTCAGCCTTAGAAAGGAAATCCTGGGCTGGGCGCAATGGCTCACGCCTGTAATTCCAGCAATTGGGGAGGCTGAGGCGGGCAGTTTGCCTGAGCTCAGGAGTTCACAACCAGCCTGGGCAACATGGTGAAACCCCATCTCTACTAAAATACAAAAAATTAGCTGGGCGTGGTGGTGTGCACCTGTAGTCCCAGCCACTTGGGAGGCTGAGGCAGGAGAATTGCTCGAAACTGGGAGGCAGAGGTTGCAATGAGCTGAGATTGCGCCACTGCACTGCAGCCTGGGCAACAGAGCAAGACTCCATCGCAAAAAAAAAAAAGAAATTCTGACATGTTGCAATACAGGCGAACCTTGAGGACATGATACTAAATGAAATATTCCAGTCATTAAGAGATAAATATCGTATGATTCCACTTACGTGAGGTACGTAGAGTAGTTAAATTCATAGAGACAGAAAGTAGAGTGGTGGTTGCCAGAGTCCGGGGAATGGAGAGGATGAGGAGTCGTTTCATGAACACAGTTTCAGTATTGCAAGATGAAGATTTCTGGAGGTGGATGGTGGAGAGATGGTTGTACAACAGTGTGAATGTACTTAATGCCACTGAACTGTACACTTAGAAATGGCTAAGATGGTAAATTTTCTTTTACTAATATTTTAACCACAATTATATATATCTGTATGCCTGTATTATACTTCTCGGACTTTCCAACACACATTTTCACTTGTCCTTCCTTCCTTAGTGTCAATAGTTCCTGCTTCCTGACTTCCCTTCTCCTTCACACCCACTCAGAACTTACTTCTCCTGAAAAGCTTTAACTTCACCTAATGACATACAACCTATGATGCCTTTTTTCCTTCTTGCAACAAGATTTCATATATAGAAGAGTCTCACCTAATATCTCCATTCTTCAATTCCTAGTATCTCCATTTGCCTCAGTTCCCTGACCAAAAACTGGCATTCATTTACAGTACTATTCTACAACTGTGCTGTCCAATATAATAGCCACTAGTTGCATGTAGCTACTTTGAATTTATTTAAAAATAAATGCCTCAGTATTTAAATAAATTTGAGTTTAATTTAAAAGCCAGTACCTCAGTAGCACTAGCCACATATCAAGTACTCAGTAGCCACATGCAGCTAGTGACTGAAGTATCGCACAGTGCAGATGTAGAACATTTCCATCCTCTCAGCTCTGTTGGACAAACAACACTGTTCTTGTGCAAGGATTCTACTCATCACAGTCATCTGGAGGGCTTATTAAATCACAGTGTGCTGGGCCCCACCCTCAGAGTTTCTGATTCAGAAAGCCTGGGGACTGGCCGATAATTTGGATTTCTAACAAGTTCCCAGGTGATGTTGAGGCTGCTGAGTGTCATAGAGGAACCCTCGCTCAGATTCTCATGAATTACTTGGTTACTAACCTAGTGGTCTCTTAGTTCTCATTTCAAAGCTGCAACTGACACTACAAATTTGACCACAAATTATTCTTGTTTCGTCCTACTTTCTTGATGATGTTTTATGTTGATCTCTCACCAATATGATTTTTTTTTATCTCTTTGCTGACTCCTCTCATTTAATTAACAGGACTCATTTCCAACTATGCATTTACTTTCTTAGGGAGCTTCTGTGCTTATATATTGTTCAGGCAGACTCACATGTATGGCTGGATGCCTCTCATTTCTAAGGCTTTATTTTTTTTGTTGTTTTTTTGAGACAGCGTTGCACTTTGTGGCCCAGGCTGGAAGGCAGTGGGGTGATCTTGGCTCACCACAACCTCCACTTCCCAGGTTCAAGCGATTCTCCTGCCTCAGCCTCCTGAGTAGCTGGGATTACAGGCACATGCCACCATGCCCAGCCAATTTTTGTATTTTTAGTAGAGATGGGGTTTCACCATATTGGCCAGGCTGGTCTTGAACCCCTGACCTCCACCTACCACGGCCTCCTAAAGTGCTGGGATTACAGGTGTGGGCCACCACACCTGGTTTAAGGCCTTATCTTTGGGTTTGCGGGATAACTGTATTTGGCTATACCACTGCTCTTGAACAGTATGATGTTAAAAACTAAGCTGTACTATGTCTGCCCTCTCTGACTGGTGAGTTGATGCTTCCCAGGTCTTTGATAATTGTTGCTATGTATTTCTTTCAGCGATGTTGAGATACTTGCATCAAAAGTTCCATAGACGTGTCAAGTATTATGTATACCTGTTCGTTAAATATTCATGCAGTTAGAGAAGTCACCACTGCACAGGGCTGAGTAATTTCCTTAATGCTTTTCCTCATGGTGGCCAACTGTTTTATAGACATAATCTGACTAATCCTTTCCATGAGGTATAGTAGGGGTCAGATGTGAATATGCCTATTTTCAAATTAGGAATTGAGGTACAGAAAAGTTTAACAGAGTGATCAGAGTCACAAAACTGGTTCTGCTTCTGCCAAGGAACTCCAGCTCGAGTGCAGGAGTCCCATGCTAAGCCCCAGACCTCCATGCAAACCTCTAACTACTAGACAACACTAAGCTTGCAGGTTTAAAACATAAAAAGAAATTGCTAAATGTGATTCAGGGCGTACTTCGCATAATGTATTTCTGTGACACTTCATAGTAATGAGATAATTACCATGGGTACAGTATTAGAGTATACATATTCTGTTAAGTTACAGCTGCAAGAAATCAGTAATGGCCATTAATCATTCCATGTTCATTCTCTGTGAATCTCAGATAGAAGTGAAGTTCAGAGTTCCAACAAACCTAAGACAAATTTTATAGTCATCATTTCTGCTGTTTACATGAAGTTTATGAATACAATAGACTTTCCCTAATTTAAACTAATTTGGGCAAACAGATGCCTGAATTGAGAAGAATGTGAATTGAAGTATGGTAGTAAATATATACTGCATGTGATATATTTAAAAGTAACAACAGTAATTCAAACTAGACTAGTGAACTGTTAGTAAATAAACATCCTTGGGGAACTACTTAAATATCTGAGAAGAATTCATAATACATGTATCAATTGCTTATTTAAATTAGAGTCTCTTGAGTTCTTGAGTTTTTGAGACTCATTTCTATATTAAGTAGGTTAAACATTCCCCTTATAACCTTCATTATACCTATTCTTTTACACAGTAAGCTTTTTTCGTACATAAGGATAAATATTCAGTTGGCCCTTGGCCAAGTTACAGCTAAATGCAAAATTAGCAGGAATTTAATTAATCAGATTTTACTACACAGTATACAGAAATAGTTATAGACAAACTTATTCTTTTCAAAATCAGGAATTAGTTACACATTTTAGAAGAGAATATGTAAACACATGGTTTACATAAAGTTAAAAGGAAATCTAAAATGTCAGTTTGTTCATCTTCCAACTATAGACAAGTAAACCTAGACAGATTATATAATTCTGGGCTGTTAGATCTATAGGGGACTTCAGAGCTTTTGTCCAGGGCAAAAATGGCAGCAAAGCATAGTCAACTGACTGCCAGAGAGGATACAGCTTGGCCATGAGAGACGTGATTCTAGGTCCCAGAGCCCCTGACTCTAAGCTTACAATAGGTCCACAATCCATCTGCTTATTCTAGGTAATACATGTAATGTGGACACCCAGAAAAGGTAGACAGCTTCTATATGTAACCTGGTCCAGTATCTAGTTACCCAAACTGACACGTTCAGACCCTTGATGTCACTTAAGGCCATTTACTCAAAATCATTCACGGTGAAGAAGAATGGTGCACAGTTGTATAAGTTAGCCAAGCTGTGGTTGCCAGAATGGGATACAACATTGTTATCTGTGTCAGACAAGTGTTATGCATGAAAGGGAGCATTTTCCAATAGACAGGAGCAAAATAGAAACATGCAACAGGCTACAAATTCCTTTGAAATCAGGAGACTTGTGCATCTTTTGCATCCTCTGCACTTAGCTCAACACCTGACACCCATTGGGCCATCAAAAAGTAACAAATTCTTGTGAATGAATCATGTAATTTGAACACTTGGTTTTCTGGCATTTTTATAAAAGATAATTGTGATTAGGATTCAAGTGTAATTTTTCTTTCATGTTTACCAAAGTCAAGAAACCTTTGCAGAAGAATGTAATGAATTCTTGTTCTCTGATGTAGAATAAGGATCTTATTCAGTAACTACCTGCCAAGTTCAGCCACCCATCAGAGTTAAGAGTGCCTTCCAGGGTGATTTTGAAAGTAAGTTATTGATTTGTATCCAGAGTCCAAATAGGGACTCTTAGAGCTGGAACAAACCTTGGAGATCATGTAGTCCAACCCTCTCATTTTATAATTGAGGAAACAGAGGTCTGGAAAGGTTAAGTAACTGCTGCCTGATCACATAATTAAGTTTGTTTAGTTACTGTGCTTTGCTGAGATCTGGAAAACACCACATGCATATTTTTGCTTTTCAAGTTCCTGACATTTTCTGTTGTGTACACTCAGGGTATTTTTAAATACTGATAAGCATGTGAATGCAAACCTCATGTAGTCAAATCTGGCAGAGTGGGCAGTCTTCAGTGAAATCTATTACATTGCCTTGCTTGATACCTTTTTGTTCAGCTCTTTTTGATGTGTGGTGTTTAGACAAAAGGTAACAAAATATTCAATGCAGTAAAAATCTTCCTTTCTTTCACATTCACATGACTTCAAAAGTATCTCTAAAGTCATCAATTGTTATTACAAAAAAAAAAAAAATTTGCTTCTGAACTGAGACCAAGGTGAAAAAAACTCTGTCCCAGGGGAGTTTTAGAGAGCTACAACCATGCAAAAGTAGGTAGTTACAGAAAATATTATGCAAACTTAACTGTAGCATTATAGTGGAAACTGCATAAATAATATCTGGATGGCTAGGTAAGAAAGATAAAACCATTGAAATACATACTTTTTACTCTACAGTTTTACAGTACATTTACAATGCACCACAATTTGAACAGAAAGTTGACAAACTCTGAACCTGTTTTAGGCAAAGTGATTTATCGCATGAGGCACTGGGCCGGCGCAGGAATCCTGACCATCATTCCTTGTTCTTCCTCTGAGTTACATTATGGCCCTGGTCTCTGTGTCTTGATTTTCCCACTGTACATCTCTCTGCAGTCAGGTAGATTATGGAAAATCATTGTAAAGTGACATTTACTAAGCTGCAGGGAACAAACACTATTCAGAGCCTCCTAAAGTCATGGCAGGCTAACTTCTGCCTCCTCTGAGGTTTTGCTTAGAGTCATCTCTGACTATACTTCTTTGCTAATAGTTAAGGAGTGAATGTGAAGTTTATTCTGAATTTGGGAGACAAACACTTTTGAAAATATATACATGCTGGGCAGGTGGTATGCGCCCATAGTCTCAGCTACTTAGCTACTTAAGAAGCTGAGGCCGGAGGATCACTTGAGCCCAGAAGTTTGAGGCCAACCTGGGCAACATAGTGAGACCCCCATCTCAAAATAGGTAAATACATTAATAAAAATAGGAGTATACATATTGTTAAACTCTGAACCAAGTAGCAATTGTTGAGCTACTTGCCTCAAGACCAAGTCTGAGTTGTACTGATATGTACATTAAGGATGGCATTGTCTATTTGCTTAACAGCCATGCAGGAATGATATTGGATCATGTAATGGGCTGAGTTGTGCCCTCTCAGATTCATTTGCTGAAGTCCTACTCCCCAGTTTCTCAAAATGTGACAGTATTTGGAGATAGGGTCATTTTAAGTTAAAATGAGGGCATTAGGGTAGGCCCTAACCAAAGATGACTACTATCTAATAAGAAGAGGAAATTTGGACCACAGAAAGACGCCAGGAATGAGTGCTGACAGAGGGAGGACTGTGCAAGGACACAGTGAGAAACTGGCTGCCTGTAAGCCAAGAAGAGAGGCACAGGAGAAACCAACCCTGCAGACACCTTGATCTTGGACTTCCAGCCTCCAGAACTGTAAGAAAATTAATGTATGTTGTTTGAACCACCCAGTTTGTGGTATTTTGTTATGGCAGCCCTAGAAAACTAATACAGATCACTTCGAATATTTTACCTTTTGTAACCAGCTATAACTGATTTTTTTTTTTTTTTTTTTTTTGAGACAGAGTCTCACTCTGCTGCCCAGGCTGGAGTGCAATGGCATGATCTCGGCTTATTGCAATCTCTGCCTCCCGGGTTCATGCCATTCTTCTGCCTCAGCCTCCTGAGTAGCTGGGACTACAGATGCCTACCACCACACCCAGCTAATTTTTTTGTATTTTTAGTAGACACAGGGTTTCACCGTGTTAGCCAGGATGGTCTCGATCTCCTGATCTCATGATCCACCCACCTCAGCCTCCCAAAGTGCTGGGATTATAGGCGTGAGCCACTCACTGCACCCAGCCCTATAACTGATCTTTATCATTACAAAATCAGAAGTTATCACTAGAAGTGACCATTTTTCCTCCAGTGTCTCCTGAAACCTTCTGGATAAAGTCCAAGCTTCTTACCATGGCACACAAGGTCTATACAGCTCCTTCTTCTGCAGGTTTGTTTCTCCACACTTCCACCCTACACTGTGACTCAAACCAGATACAACCACAGTCAGGCGCTGCATAACGACATTTCAGTCAATGACAGGCCACATATATGATGGTGGTTCCACAAGATTGTAACGCCACATTTTTCATATTTTTACTGTACCTTTTCTGTATTTAGATATGTTTAGATACACAACCAATTACCATTGTGTTACAGTTGCCTGTAGTATTCAGTACAGTAACATGCTGTACGGGTTTGTAGCCTAGCAGCAATAGACCCCAGGTGTGTAGTAGGATATTAGGTTTGTGTGAGTACACTCTATGATGTTCACACAATGACGAAATCACTTAACACATTTCTTAGAATGAATCTTTGTCATTAAGCAAGTTTTCGCTTAAAACCATGCTTCCACCTGGGCGACAGAGCGAGACTCCATTTCAAAAAAAAAAAAAAAAAAAAAACATGCTTCCTTCTCCTCTGACCCAAGGTGGTGCTCTCTCTGCCTGGGCTGTCTTCACCTCACTATGAATGCTTAAGTTCTTGGGTTGTGTATCAGCCCCAGCAGGAAGCCTTACTTCATCTGGACTGAGTGGCATGTGGCGCTTTGTGCTCCTACAGCGTGGTCGCCTATGCCTACTGCAAACGACACCGTCTTTGCCCATCTGCATTTCTTTCCTCTCCATTCTGAAGGAAAGAGATTGGCTTTTGTTCAGTAGTGTGTCCCTACTTGCTGATGCAGAACCCAGCACCCAGTAGATGTTCAGTTAGTTACATCTAAGCATGAGCAAATTTGTGCAAAATATTCCTTTAAAATATCAATTGAGAGCCAAACCCATCTAAGACACTGAGAGGACAGAGACATGTTCAAACCAAATTATCAGTTTCATTAGTTTGCTAGGGTTGCCAGTACCACACACTGCGTGGCTTCAACAAGAGCAATTTATTCCCTCATAAGGAGGCTAGAAGTCCAAAGTCAAGATGATGGGATGGTTTCTTCTGAGGCCTTGCAATGGTCTGAATGTTAGTCCTCCAGAATTCATGGTTGAAACATAATCTCTGCTGTGGTAGTAAGAGGATGGGGCCTTTAGGGAAATGATGAAGTCATGATGACATCACCCCCATGAATGGATTATTGCCTCCCAAAGGGCTGGAAGGAACTAGCTTAGGCCTTTCCCTTTGCTCTTCTGTGTTTTCACCATGGGAGGACACAGTGTTCCCTTTTGCCTTTCTGTCCCTTCTGCCATGTGAGGATACCTAGATGGTGCCGTCTAATGAGTAATGGACGTTCACCAACACTGACATTGCGAGTGCCTTGATCTTGGGCTTCCCAGCCTCTGGAACTGTGAACAAATACATTTATGTATAAATTACCCAGTCTCAGGTATTTTGTTATAGCAGCACAAACAGACTAAGATGGGCATCTCCCCTTTCCTGGTAGATGGTCATCTTCTTATAAGAACACCAGTCGTATCACATTGGCGCCCACTCTAATGACCTCATTTTAACTTAACCTCTGTAAAGACTCTGCTCTAAATATAGTCACATTCTGAGATACTGGGAGTTAGGACTTCAACGTATGAAGTGGACACAGAATTCAGTCTCTGATCATTAGCCATGAGCACTGGCTTCGTAGGTATTTACCACCTTTGTGTATCCCTAGACTGGACGTAGACTGCTACATTGTACTTCTCCAGAAGGTTATTAGCCATAAAGATTCTATAATAAGGGTACATTTTTGTCAAGAAAGGAGCATTTTGTAGTTTGTTGTTTTCAGAGGTTGGAGTAGGCTATTATATTGGGAATTCTACAGCCCCAAGAATAAAGTCCTGGAAGACTGACGTTATGAAATTACTGCAGAATTCATTGCTGAGGCTGGACACAATGGTTTAAATCTCTAATCTCAGCACTTTGAGAGGCTTAGGTGGGAGGATCGCTTGAGCCGAGGCCTGGGTGACAGAACAAGACCCCATCAAGACCCCATCTCTAAAAACAAAAAGTTTTTAAAGAATTCATTGTGAACATTACTGTCTTCACTGGAAATTCCTGTTCTGAAATGGCCAGTACTTGGTTAACCCAGGAAATTCAATGGTCACGTGTCCAGTTCCTACCCAGGAGATGAAAACATTGGATCGGAAGGTTTTCTTCCTGTCTTCACTGCTCATTGGACTTTCAGGACTGGAAGAGGTCTGTGGATCACGATGAAGTCTTGATGTCTTTTCGCTTCAGATTGGACACAGAGATTTTCGGCTGCCACGTCTTAAAGGGGCACTAAAGGGTCCACCCGGGCTCAGCCTTGGTCACTCTCTGTACATAATTGAAATCGCTGCCCACAGAAGTCAGTGAGGTTGTGGCGAAGAGGCTGTGTAAATGACTCTGACTGTTGCTATAACAACAGTACCTTGGTCTAATTTCTTTTGAAAAATGTATTTCAGCTGGTGGGATGAAGCCGAGCAGCTTCGCCCCACAGATGAAAGCTCTGCCGCCAGGCTCCAGAGCTCTGCTGTTTACAGACTGAATGTGTGGTGTGTACCTCCGCCTGGCTGAAAATTTTCAGAGCGGGTCAAATGACTTCCATGTTTGCCTGTATGTGAGAACGTGCCTGTCTGTGTGTGGGTATCTTCTTCATTCATGGGGGATTCATCCTGGGGAGAAAAATTCTCTCCTCCTGCCTTGGCTTCTGTTTATTAACAAAGTTACTCAAAAGACATGCAAATAATGACAGTTCTGTAATTGGTCAAGGAAGGCAAGTCCCTAAGCCTCTTCTGGTTTGGAGTAAAATCTGTTGTGAAATGGAGAATGGAGGCCTGGGAGTCGGATGCTGTCTAGAAATAAGAATTATGTCCTGTTTGCTCGCTCATTGAGACGTACGTGCGTGTGTGTGTGTGTGTGTGTGTGTGTGTGTGTGTGTGTCCAGGGGAAGGAGAGAGGGAGAGAATGAGAGAAACTGGAAATTCTCTTCCAGGAGGTAGCTGTTAGCTGCCTGGGAGTACTGCTTTATGCAAACTGCAACTCACAAGAAAGAAGAGCAGTGTCTGGCCTCTGAGGGAAACACGAGGCTTTTTATAGAGTAAGAGATCTTATTTCAATACTTTTGTTTTCCAAAGGGAGATAAACATGTGCCGGGATTTTATTCAAAAGCAGTGTCAGGTCCGGGCACCCTGGCTGTTCGCATCCTGCTAAGCTGGTGCACGACTTTCAGTGCTGTTGAGGAAAACAGTCTTTTGGAAGGGCTGAAAACAAAAATGAGAATTTCTTATTGAAAAGAAAGGACATTTTAAGTAAACAATGAAATAAAAAGATTGTTGAATCCTCCCCAAGGGAGAGAAAAGTACTCAGCCTCCCTGAAATATTGCTCTTTCCCGCCTCCCTCCTTCCAGAAAATAAACAAATCGAAACCTCACGCTTAGTTCTAACATGCCTATTCTTTGGTCTGTGTTGTTGGTGCAAGTCTCCAGCTGTGAATGATGCAGATAAGATCTGATCTTTTCATTTGCCGTCCTCCTCCCTTATGGGGAGGAAAGCCTTCCCTTCTTCCTCACCAACCTCCTTTACTGGCATTTCTTTACAGCTCTAAATAAAATCCCATTAGGAATTTCAGATTGTAAGGCAAGGTCATGTATACAAGCATGTTTGAATAGAAAATGTATTCATGACTTCTAGTAGGAGATTATCAGGAGATATTCCTAAGGATATTGTTTCTTGTCCTTAAAAATAAATGTAATGTTATATGTGTGTGTATTTATGTATATGAAACAACAGAGCAGTACAGGGTTCAGATTGTGGAATGCTGATGGCAACTACCAGTCTCAGTGGAGCTTTTTCCTACAGAAAGCTACTGAGTGAAGGAAGCAACCGCTGGGATGCACACATTTGCTGTCTTCTGAAGTTTTCAGGGCTGCAGCCATCATCACATCTCAAACACATGCTAAATTTGCAGAGTGACATCTTTCCTTGTAGACGAAGCACAAGGCTTTTCTGTGAATCAGCCAGATCTGACTCAAAGACATGAACACATCCCCTTTAGAGCATCATGACACAGGTGTCTAGAACACTTTCCCAGAATTTTTAAGCAGGTTTGCTGCAGTTTGATTGGGACAGAAGTCATCAGATGCAAAATAGCAGAGTAGGTGAGAGCATAGATTTGAGAGGCAGGCACAACTGAGTAGGGCTGTGCTGTGTGCCCTAGGACAAACTACCTGTCCTCTCTGAACCCATTCCTGTCCTTTAGGTTATTGTGAGGGTTAATCGAGGTAAGATATGTAAAGCACTTAGCTCAATGCCTGGCTGGTTAGCTCTCAGTCAATTAGAATATTGTATGACAATAATATATTGAAACATTTAGTAAGCAGTGAGTCAACTTCTCTGATAAAAACTTAGAAGATTAGAGCATTCTACTGAAAACTATGTGAGATTTGAAAATCATATGGCCTTAGCATTTGCAAAGATAACAGTCTTGCTTTTAATGAGTAGTTGATAATTTCGTTAACACCAGTTTAAACTGCATGTATAGAGTTTGTGAAAAACTTTATAACTTCAGATACAAAGACTACACAGGATTCCTGTGACTGGTGATGAAAATATAATTTATTCATTCCATTGGGAGAAAGCCAGGAGCCTGTAAAAACATTTATGTATTTGGAAATTTGGAGATTTGAGGAGATCTTGGAACTTAGAGTTTCTAAATGTGGAGGACTTCGGCTGCCACTGCTCCTGATGTTTAATGATCCATTCTCAATATGTTGTTGTGCATTCAGTTAGTACTTATTACATGTTTAAGCAAATTAAAGGATAAAAACATACCTAAAGATTCAGCCACACCTCCAAAAAAGATTTAAAATATTTTTAAAGGGTAAGTAAATCAGGATGTTGCTTTAGCACTTACAGCTGGAATTGGGTGGGCATTCATGTTCCAAACATTGAAAAGAGGCACCATCAACCTTATGTACTTCCAAGACTTTTTGGGAATAGAGTTTTAAATGTGACCCATAGCAGAAAGAAAAAAGATCATGGTCATTTCTAAAAATAACCTCAAAGTACCTTAAAATGTTTTGAGTGGTTCTGTCCCCCTGGGCTGGGGGCTCCGCAGTGCCCCCGTAGTCCCTTGGGACTCTGCAGCTATTATTTCAGATGCCCACTAAGAGGGTGAGGCCCCTCTAAAGAGGATCCGTTTCTTCCTGGAGGATTTCAGAATGGAGATTTTTAACTGCTTATCGCTGACATCCCCTCCAGACATCCAGCATTTCCCACTGAACAGGTACAGAGAAGCCACATTCTGGGATGGTCGAAAGCAGAGGTTTTAAACACTTGGCTCTTACGGCAATATTATATGTGATATATACAGATTATATACATAATTTTAAAATTCAAATTCATTTACTCATAGAGAGTAAAGTTGTTTTCTCTCTAAGTAATGTTAGGAATCTATAAGATTGCCAAGGGAGGCTTCGGGACTTGTAATAAGATTTTTCTTTTTCTTTTTCTTTTCCTGTTAGTCTGCCCTGCACATAGATCTCTCTAAAACAAACGTATCCAACTTTTTTCAACATATGTGTGGCATGTGGTCACTTTTTGGCATGGGCTTTGCTCTGGGGAGTGAGTTGAGCCTTCAGCACCTGGCACAGAGCCCGATACACAGACACAGAGCACCCCTCAGTTCACTGAATGAAAGCGAAGGGAAATATATAATGTGGAGGAGGAAATGGTCAGGGATATTACTGTGCTCAGAGAAACCTAAAATGTTTTAAAAAATACACATTTTTATGAAAAATATTCTAGAAATCCAGCAAGCTTCTGCAGAATTCAGAATCCTCTAAGGTTTCAAAAAGCCCCATCTAGAGCACTGTTTCTTAGTTCTGTTTATGAGAACCCCTAGAGTATCACCAATCAACTCAGGAACATTTTGTAGTGACATTGGGTTTGTATGTGTATGCATACTTAAAAAAAATCACACCACCAACCTCACAGTGTCAGAATCCAACAGAATTATTAATCTAGATCAGAATTTCTAAAACCTGGGGAATCCTAGACGAACAGCCACAGAAGAATCAGGTTTTTATTCAGTTTCTTTAGATACATGTGCCCCCACCTTGTGTCCCAATCTAGGCTACTTAATTAGAAACTATGAAGGTGGGACCAAGAAATCTGCATTTTTAACAGGTTCTCAGGTCACTAGTTACATTAAAGTGGGAAAATTACTAAAGAAAATCAAACCTCTAAATAACTCTCAAGATCCTTTCTAAGGGCACTTAAATCTGGAGGACAGTTCTGGAAATGTTTTGCACACTCTTCATATTCTACTAATTAAAATATCTAACACATGAGTATTCTGGGTCATTCATTAAATAAGCAAGTCAAATTCATCCATGTATGAAACTGGAAAACATCATTCTCAGTAAACTATCGCATGGACAAAAAACCAAACACCGCATGTTCTCACTCATAGGTGGGAATTGAACAATGAGAACTCATGGACACAGGAAGGGGAACATCACACTCCGGGGACTGTTGTGGGGTGGGGGGAGGGGGGTGGGACAGCATTAGGAGATACACCTAATGCTAAATGACGAGTTAATGGGTGCAGGAAATCAACATGGCACATGGATACATATGTAACAAACCTGCACATTGTGCACATGTACCCTAAAACCCTAAAGTATAAAAAAAAAAAAAAAGAATAAAAAAAAAAAATTCATCCATGTGTTCATAGGCTTATTACCTGCTGGTAGAATGGAAAGAGAATAAGCATGTGATAATTGATTCCAGTGAATCATCTTCTAGTTTGACCAGAACAGATCAAAATGACCAAAATGTTCTCTTTGAGCCTCGAAATTAGTTATAGCATCTGCAAACTGAGACTCTGTCTTATCTTCAAGCCTTGGGAAAGACTTGTGTCCCTACCAGCTGGTGAAGGAAGCTCACTCACACTTTTGGTTGAAGAGGGTGCTATAGTGGATGAGAACCACTGGAAGCCTTTGTATGGAAATTTAAAATTCAAGTCTGAAAATAAGCAGCGTTTGGAGTTTACAGTCATGTGAAAACATGTGACATGGTAATGTCGCTTAAAGTCTCTGGATTTCAGTTTCAGTTTTCTTTTCCACAGATCACTTCATATGTTCTCTAGTGGTTCTCATCAGGGATTCCCTAGACCCTTAGAGTCCTCAAAAATAATAGGAAGGAGATAGTCCATTTTCGGTATTTTAAACTAACCAAAAGAAATTATACGTTTATTCTGAGAACACTATGCAGTCCAACATTTTCAAGAGCCTGCTTTGGGGATCAATTGCACCAACTCATTGTGGTTATTTGAGAGCTCTTTTTAGCATTCATTCATTCATCCATGAAGGAAAATAGCTATAGTGTGATATGAAATAGAATGTCATGGAGGGTCTCTTAACCAACATCAGCGTTGTAGGAAATGGCTGTCAACAGAGACTGCGGAGTAGGTAATGTCTAAACTGAATTGTAAAGGACACATAGAATTGGTCAGGTGAAGAAGCTGGTTAAGTGTAAAATATGCAAAGGTTCAGAAAGAGAGAAAACAAATGTGGTATGTCCTGAGAACTGCAAATAATTAAGTATAGCTGAAAGTTTGGAGTTGAGTAGGGTTGCGGGGTAAGTGGGGGAAGATGAGAGGTAATGGCTAAGCCTGGAGAGTTTAGCTGGGATGAGGATCCAGTCAGAGGGCCTGTGTGCCAGGCCTGAATGATGCTGAAGATGGTGGACAGCTTTAGAAAAGCTTAAAGTGAAGAATGGGCATGATCAGATACACAATGTATGGAGAAAACCACAGCCACGATGCAGAGAATGGGTTGGAGGTGGCGAGACTGAGGCTGGTCAGGAGCTGCTACAGAAATTCATGAGAGAAATATTGAGACTCTGAATGGGGTAGTGGCATTGTGGGAGGAAGATGAGACTAAAGTTCATAGAATGGATAATTCTTGAAGTTTAATTGGGTATGGTTGGTGGGGAGAGGCTGGAACCAAGGAAGGTCCCTGAAAGCACAATCTGAGAAAGCATATCACAGGTGGCATCAGAACCACATGCCTTTGATGACGGCATGACTGTGCTTCGTCCAGTCCTGGATGAGGGTGCAGTGTGTTTATGGAGGAGTCAGTCCTGAGTTTGAATTTGAATCTGGGTTTAGCCATCTGCCCGGCCCCCTGAGTTCTGTAATTTCAGACACACTACTTAACCCATGATGCCTCTGCAAGATGATTGTAATAAAACCTATCTTTTAGAATCACTGGGAGCAGGAGAGAAGGAATATGGTGGTTTACTAGAGTTGGACATTAGAAATTGGATGTCTTCCATCTTAGAGTCTTCATTATTAATAGCAGCATCACTATCTTTATTCCCAAGCTTTGTGATCCTGCCCAACTTCATGCAAAATCAGGGACAGGACAGTAAGAGTTTCTTTGACTTGCCGGCACTGCTAAAAGTCTAATGGAATAAAAGACCTCTTTGTCATGGACACTCTGGCCCATGGAACACCTCAAGAATCTGCTAGGATTGGGGGCCCCTGTGTCAGCAGAGGCCTGGTAATCTTAGCCATGCCCCTCCTTGCTGTGGGTGTCACGCACCCTCGCCCACCACACCCTCTCCAGAACACTGCCCCTTTCCCTGTAGAACCATCCAGCCAGCACATAGCCTGCTCCACAGGTTTGTGGTGAGGATAAAATATGATTCTGTGTGAAAGTTCTTTGTAATTCCAAAGGCACAGCTATTCTTATTACTACTGGTTTGGACATAATGCACAACCCTCCCACACCCCATTCTGTCTTTCTCTGCCTCTCAGTTTCACTGTCTGTCTTTCTCTCTCTCTCTCCACACACACACACCACATACCACACACACACATACACACCAGTTTCACAGAAACACAAGCCATCAAGCCACACTAAATGAGGGACTTGCGCTGGAGCCATTATGGAAGAGGAATTGTTTCCTTCAGAGTAATTGACACATGATAGCAGCCCATATTGTCATAGGCATTGGATGAACAGCCTACTTCAGCTCCTGGCACCACAGCTTCACCTAATGGGAGAAAACATTTATATGTAATAATAGTAATACAAGAGCAAGGAGGCTGATGCTCAGGAAAGAGTTTCTGTGATTCTTCCATGAGGGTGCGGTCATACTAAGAGGCTTCGGGCTTTGCGAGACGGAAGAGCCAGGGACTTCCTAAGATAAGGCTATTTGGGATGAGACTCTGCCCTGAGTCCTGAGGAGAGGAAAGTCACAGGGACATTTCCCTGTGGGCAGCCAGGCATTCCCATGTTCTCTGAGCAGGGAGCTTATGAATCAGCCTTCTCAGACACATAGCTGGCTCTGTGTCTCCCTCTCCGCCTCCCTCTGTCTCCCATGAGGAACATAAAGAGAATTAGACTCCCAGACCACCTTTCCATATAGCAAAGGATGATGAGGCAGACAGAAGGGATGCTAAGATTGCTGTGCTATTTTGGACATAACAAAACAAAACATAAAAATTATAGCACAGCATCTTCAATAATGTCTTTCTTATATTCCAAAATGCAGATACATGAAATATATAAATCGAGATTTGGGATAAAGGGGCATGCAGTGGAGAACTTTAGGCCCTGGAGGAAAGGGAACACTCGGAGGTTCCAATCAGGTGGCATGCTGAAAATGTATTTGATTCGAACCTCAACGATCTGTTCTACAATCTAGGACATGAATGCATTAGCACTTGGACTTGGACTTGAATTGCAAATTTGATTTTTGTTGTTCATATTAAAAAAGCTACATCAGATGCTTGGAAAACATTAGGGTTTTGCTGGCTAGAGAACAGAAATACTCTACCTATTTGTGTTTTGAAGATGCAGTAAGCATTCCTTCTCAGTTGCAGTTGTAACTATTTGTGGTACTGAATTTTGAAAATGGTAAAGCTAAGCCTTAGTGGGTGTTTACTGGTATCAGGTGTGAGGCTAAGTGCTCTCTACATTATTTCATTTAACCAGACTCACGATAACTCTATGAGCTAGATATTATTGACCCACTTTGCAGGTAAGGAAACCAAGCCTTAGGAGAGGTTAGATAAGTTTTCCAGGATTCATTTATTCAACATGCATTTATTGTCTATTCTGAGCTACTGGAAACAAATGGAAGAACCCCTGCCTTCATGTAACTTATATTCTAATGGAAGGTATCATAGCCAACATTTCTTAAGGACCAGACAATATTGATATGTATTAGCTCTTAGGTAGGTGATGTTGGATTTGAACTCAAGCATTCTAACTCCAGAGCCAGTGCTCCTGTTTCTCTAATTCTCACTGTACTGCCTCACCCAGCTGCTCACTCAGCCGTAAGAGGTGAAATTTGGGTTCCCAGCCAGACCTGCCTGGCTCTATGGTCTTGGCCACCACCATTTTACAGAGAAACAAATGGACCAGCTTCGTTTACTTCTCTGTCCTGCTCCATTCATTGCATGACCTGGAACAGAGTCATGGACTTGGACTTTCTAAAATCGAGTCAGTTCACTGTTAAGACAAATGCTTATGTTTTGAAGGTTAACATCACTCCAGGGCCAAAAGCCCTAACCCTCATTTCCTTTAAGTCCTGAAGCAGTGATATTTGACCATGCTGCTATGTTTGGAGCTATGTTCAAGTATCTTCCATACTTCTGCTCAAAACCATGGTATCTTGCTTTGTCCAATAAATAATATCATTTTCTAGCAGTTTCTATGTAATACAATGAGTTGAGCCAGTATTTTTTTTTCCATCAAATTCCAGTGTGTTCCCATTAGGGCCTTGTGTTCAGCAGTTCGAGGGCCTCTACCAAATGACTATGGGCTGTGTTTGATATTGTAAAAATATAAGATTTAGGAACAAGGGTTAGACTGGATTTTTACTCAAGGACCCTTTCTACTCTGTTTACTTTTCTTTCTTTCTTTCTTTCTTTTTTTTTTTTTTTTTTTTTTTTTTGAGATGGAGTCTTGCTCTGTCACCAGGCTGGAGTGCAGTGGCACGATCTTGGCTCACTGCAGCCTCTGCCTCCCAGGTTCTGGGAGTAGCTGGGACTACAGGTGTGTGCCACCACCCCAGCAAAATTTTGTATTTTTAGTAGAGACGGGGTTTCACCATGTTGGCCAGGATGGTCTCAATCTCTTGACCTCGTGATCCGCCCGCCTCAGCCTCCCAAAGTGCTGGGATTACAGGCGTGAGCCACCGTGCCTGGCCATACTTTTCAAATATAATCATCTACTTATGAAAAAGCACCTAGCAGTAAAATGACACTTTGTGAACTTTACCACACCTCCACATTAGTTTTATTATCCATGGTGCTCTTCTAGAGGCCTGGCAGTTTCACATGTGAGTGTTCAGATGTCAGGGGCAAAGGGAATCCTCCTCCTCTCTTGCATTGGTTCTGTAATATACGGCACCTTGCCAAGAATAAGAGAGTACCCGAGTGGAAAGACCACTGAGCCTTTTCTCTCCCACTCTGTCATTCTGCCTTCTGCCTGCAACTATGTAAAGTCACTGAAACCCTTCTAACCCCTCCCAGTTGCCCCTCTGTCACTCAGCAAGCATCTCACCAGCAGCTATTCTATGCCAAGCTCTTTCACCACGCCCACATGCATTGGCCCTTTCTGGCAGAAAGCAAAGCAGCAGACAGATGAGTTAGGTTTATAATTGATAAGTCCATAGAGTTAGCAAGACTTTTCATAACTGGACTTTTAAAATGATAGCTTTTAAAATAAAACTTTCTAAATGTTATCCAGTGGATAACACTCTTTAGGGTAAGAGATCTATCACTCCCAAAACCAGGAATGTAGAGGCTGGAATCAGGCATTCCTTATGGTCAATGGGGCTGCCTCCTGCTCGGATTCAAACTCTTCTCTTAGCCCCTGTGAATTAGACAATAGAATGATTCATTCCATTTGCAATTGTTTATTAACCACTGCTATGAACCTGAGGACTGGGTGCAGGCCTGTGGTGCTTACACAGTAAGCACGTCAGCCACAGTCCCTACCTTCTTGGAATTCACCAAACAGACACTTAAGCAGCTGCCCCAAAGCATGATAAAAGCTATGATAGTGAAGTACGGACTGCTTGGAAAGACCTATATCAGGACATCCAACCTAATATAGTCGGTCAAGGAAGGCACCTAACATAGCTAGGGTGGGGAAGAGTATAAGATAAGATTTCCTAGAGTAAGTGAAATCTAAGATCTAACCTGAAAAATTAGCAGCTATTACCCAGGGGAAGAGGAGAGGGAGCAGGAGGACGTTCCAAGAAAACAAAACAACGTGGACAATGCTTTAGAGGCGGAAGGAAGCTTAGCACCTTAAAGGTGAAAGAATTCTAGGCTCTGAAGAGAAACCGGAGTACCAGCACCTTTAAGGAACTAAAAGAGTTTCAAGAGAGTTTATGGAAAATGTAGGGTAAGGGAGAAGAGGGGAGGAGATGCTGAATAGAGAGGCAAAAAGATGAGCCTGGAAAGATGAGCAGGAGCCAGGTGGTTTTTGGCAAGAGTCAGTTTGGACTTTTTTTTTTTTTTTTTTTTTGAGACAGAGTCTCGCTCTGTTGCCCAGGCTGGAGTGCAGTGGCACGATCTCAGCTCACTGCAAGCTCCGCCCCCTGGGTTCGTGCCATTCTCCTGCCTCAGCCTCTCAAGTAGCTGGGACTACAGGCACCCGCCACCACGCCCAGCTAATTTTTTGTATTTTTTTTTTTTAAGTAGAGACAGGGTTTCACCGTGTTTGCCAGGGTGGTCTCGATCTCCTGACCTCGTGATCCACCGCCTCGGCCTCCCAAAGTGCTGGGATTACAGGCGTGAGCCACCGCTCCCGGCCCCAGTTTGGATTTAACCTAAAGACAGTGGAAGTCATTGCAGAGTTATAAGAAAGGCAGTCTATTTTTTTTTTTTTTTTTTTTTTGGAAAATGTGGCATTGTAAGGAGTAGATTAAGGGAACACAAAACAGTAAATAAAAAAATAGACTAAAGAGCAAATGAATGGAAGCAAAGCATAAATGACGAGTTAGAAGATGGCTGCAACAGTCTAGTAAGAGATAATGGTATCCTGGCCAAGGACAGTAATAGTAACGGAGGAAGGAGATGAGGGGCACATTAGTTATATTTTGGAGGTGGAATCCATAGGACTTGGTGGTTGCTGACATGGGAGGTTTCAAGAGAAATGCTCAAGTATCTGACTTGGATAAATGGATAGATACTGAGATGGGGAACATTGATGAGGATCTGGTTTGGGTAACAAAGGATAATAAGCTCAGTGTTGAGACATGTTGAGTTTTAGATGTCCATGAAATATCCAGTAGGAGAACATTGGATTTAGTGGAGCTGAGCACTAAATCCAATGAGCCTGCTTCACCTATCTTCTCTGGGCTGACGACCCCAAAACAAATATACCCAGCCGAGTTTTGTGAGCCTGGGAAGATGAGCATCTTTTGGGGCCGTCAGCCTAGAGAAGATAGTTGAAGCTGTTGTAATCGATGAAGTTGTCTAAGCAAGAATGTAGAGTGAGCAGAAGGAGAAAAAAAGCTTAAGACAAAACATTGAAGAATCCCATCCTTTAGGAAAAAGAAAGACTACATAAGAGATTGAAAAAGAGCTGGTAAAGAGAGAAAGGAGGAAATTGAGAAGAATATGATGTTGTGGAAATCAGTGGAAAGGTGCTTTTAGAAAAGAGTGAGCCTATCAAAAGGTGCTGAAAGGTGAGGTCACATAAGAACTTAAAGGAAGTTTGGGATTGCAATAAACATTAACTTTCAATTCTATGCTGTTTAGTACATGTGTTAAATTCCATATTCTTAGAAGTTTTTATTTTAGCATTTTTTTAAATGTTGATTTAATTCCTTGATGTTCTCATTTAAGTTGTGGCAAGAATTTAGGATAGATATTAACATCTTTTTCAAGTATGTTACATTTTGGTCCAAGTCTCATGTCTAGCATTCATGGTGTCTCACACCTGTAATCCCAGCACTTAGGAAGGCTGAGGCAGGCTGATCACTTGAGGCCAGGAGTTCCAGACCAGCCTAGCCAACAGGATGAAACCCCGTCTCTACTAAAAATATAAAAATTAGCCAGGTGCGTGCCTGTAATCCTAGCTACTCTGGAGGCTGAGGCAGGAGAATCGCTTGAACCTGGGAGGTGAAGGTCTCAGTGAACCAAGATAGCACTACTGCACTCCAGCCTGGGCAACAGGGCAAGTCTCCATCTCAAAAACAGAAAAAGAAAGAAAATAATAACAGATTATTCTTCCTTGCTGAGAGTATTGCCCTTATTAACTATCTCTTTTCTTTTGTTTCCCACCCTTCAATCTTTTGTTTGTTTTCTATCTCTTAGCCCTCTGAGCTCTGCTTTTAGATAAAACCTTTTCCCATACAATTTGAATTGCAGTGTTGCCTGATTTTGAAATTATAAGTATGACTTCTTTCTTGTGTGTCGTAAACCACTCAAAAGTTAGTTCATAGCAATGCACATCGCAATCCTTAAAGAGTAAAATATGACTTGGAGGTTAGTCATCCTCTTTCCTGTTTCTTTTCCAGCTACAAGAGACTGTGAAAAGGAAGTTGGAAGGAGCTCGATCACCACTTAATGGAGACCAGCAGAATGGTGCTTGTGATGGGAATTTTTCTCCGACTAGCAAACGAATTCGAAAGGACATTTCTGCGGGGATGGAAGCCATCAACAATTTGCCCAATAACATGCCACTGCCTTCAGCTTCTCCTCTTCACCAACTTGACCTGAAGCCTTCTTTGCCCTTGCAGAACAGTGGAACTCACACTCCTGGGCTTCTAGAAGATCTAAGTAAGAATGGTAGGCTCCCTGAGATTAAACTTTCTGTCAATGGTTGCAGTGACCTGGAGGATAGCTTCACCATCTTGCAGAGCAAAGACCTCAAACAAGAACCTCTCGATGACCCTACTTGCATAGACACATCAGAAACATCTCTTTCAAATCAGAACAAGCTGTTCTCAGACATTAATCTGAATGATCAGGAGTGGCAAGAATTAATAGATGAATTGGCCAACACGGTTCCTGAGGATGACATACAGGACCTGTTCAACGAAGACTTTGAAGAGAAGAAGGAGCCAGAATTCTCGCAGCCGTCAACTGAGACCCCTCTCTCCCAGGAGAGTGCGAGTGTGAAGAGCGACCCCTCTCACTCTCCCTTCGCACGTGTCTCCATGGGATCTCCCCAGGCGAGGCCTTCTTCTTCTGGTCCTCCCTTTTCTACTGTCTCCACAGCCACTAGTTTACCTTCTGTTGCCAGCACTCCCGCAGCTCCAAACCCTGCAAGCTCACCAGCAAACTGTGCTGTCCATTCCCCTCAAACTCCAAACCAAGCCCACACTCCAGGCCAAGCTCCACCTCGGCCTGGAAATGGTTATCTGCTGAATCCAGCAGCGGTGACAGTGGCCGGTTCAGCATCAGGGCCTGTGGCTGTGCCCAGCTCTGACATGTCTCCAGCAGAACAGCTCAAACAGATGGCTGCACAGCAGCAACAAAGGGCCAAACTCATGCAACAGAAGCAGCAACAGCAGCAGCAGCAGCAGCAACAGCAGCAGCAGCAGCAGCAGCAGCAACACTCAAATCAGACTTCAAATTGGTCTCCCTTAGGACCTCCTTCTAGTCCATATGGAGCAGCTTTTACTGCAGAAAAACCAAATAGCCCAATGATGTACCCCCAAGCCTTTAACAACCAAAACCCTATAGTGCCTCCAATGGCAAACAACCTGCAGAAGACAACAGTGAATAACTACCTCCCTCAGAATCACATGAATATGATCAATCAGCAGCCAAATAACTTGGGTACAAACTCCTTAAACAAACAGCACAATATTCTTACTTATGGCAACACTAAACCGCTGACCCACTTCAATGCAGACCTGAGTCAGAGGATGACACCACCAATGGCCAACCCCAACAAAAACCCCTTGATGCCGTACGTCCAGCAGCAGCAACAGCAACAGCAGCAGCAGCAGCAGCAGCAGCAGCCACCACCTCCACAGCTCCAGGCCCCCAGGGCACACCTGAGCGAAGATCAGAAACGCATGCTTCTCATGAAGCAGAAAGGAGTGATGAATCAGCCCATGGCTTATGCTGCACTTCCATCCCATGGTCAGGTAAGTGTGAAAGTGAGACACACTTCGAGCAGTTCTTATGGTGCATTTCAGACTGTCAATGTGTGATGCTCTACAAGCTTCCACTGTAGTGGGGTCTAATTGCCTGCAGAAAACCTCTTTACACATCCTCAGGTAGTGGCCAGGTTTGGAGTGTTCTTTTTCCATTTCTCCTAAGAGATGGAAAAGGGTGGCACGATAAACTTTCTTGTATTTCAGTGTCTAGGAATCAAACTTCTTTTATTCCCAACTGCAGATAAGAATTACATAAAATTCTCACTCTGAGGGAGGGAGGCTGCAGAGGTCACTCCACCAAACAGGGCACTACCTCTGTAGCTTCTCTCCCAGCTCGCATGATCCCAGGCTCTGGGTGGTGGGAAGCGAGGGACATTCAGGGCTATCTACAACAGTTTTATAAGGCCCTGAGCAGCCTTCAGCTGTCTTACTGAATTACGAATGATGGGAAATTTGGCTTGTTGATGTTCAAATGTAGGGGAGCTTTCTGTATTTTCAAAGTGAAGTGGAGGGTAGATTTTTGTGGGACCCTATAATATTTAAACACTTGCTGCTAGACTAGCAACAGTTAGAAGCTGGTTCAATCTTCTTACTTGGGAGTGCAATGAAACCTCTCTGATTCATTCAGCTCTATTTCTGGAAAATGTGATGGTGAATATATCTTAGTGGTGTATTAAAATGAAGTCTCTACTTTCCCACTGTCCTCCTTCATGAGAGGTTGGGCTCTTGGTGTGCATGGTAAAACATGAGCAGCAGCCAGTCGGGAAGTGAATAGCCATTGACAAGCTTTTCACTCTCTTCATCCTGACCTGTGGCAAACAGCCAAAGCTCCTTTAATATAACATTTTTTCTACCCTGAAGGGGAGAGTGGGGAAATGCCCATTAAAGTGACTCCCCCTGCCCTACATGGATGAATTCAAGAGAGATCATCTTACAGCCAGTTGCTGTGCTGTTGCCTCAATTCTTCCAGGATGCAGACACAGTCATTTTACTTGGAGAATTTGCAGAAAACTTTAGAGGCCCTCATGTCTAAACAGGTTCTAACTAGTGCTTGGATAGGTGTCCACAGTTGAGTACTTTAGAAGCACTGGGAAGTAACGCAGGCAGATCTTGCCTCACTTGGTTATTTGCATCTTGCAGCTCCTGGAGTGCCCCACCCCACCCCCGAAACCCCAAGCTTGATGGAGCTGCAGGGCTGGAGGTGGTACTGGCCTGCAGAGACAAGCCTGTGCTCTGTGGCTTCATTCTTGTCCTCAGCCTTGCAACCCCCAAACCTCACAGTGGCTTCTTGTCTGCACATGCCAGCCTGCTCTAAAGATTCCGTCTGGATAAATAAAAGTATAACTTGGTTTACATTGACTGCAATCAGTAGCTAGTAGAAAAATATCATTGAAATGTGAACTTTTATGTATTATCTTAGTTTCATTAAGAATATTTACCATTGGGGAAATACAGCATTTTATACACTTCCAGATTAAGTTCTGAAGCAGGCAGAAATATAGGCAATATACATGAATGTTTGTGGTAGCCCAGGCGTGTCAGAAGGTTTATGAGATCACAAGCTGTCAGAATGGTCTGTTGTTAATACAAATTGTGCTTCTACATTTGCTGTTTTTACACTAGCTACAGTAGAGTATTTCCTTCAAGCCAGACCAAAGATGAATAATTAATTCCAGTTCACAGGCTCTGCAGACATGTGAGTGCAATGATGCAGCCATCCTCACCCCCACTAAATGTCTTTTGAAATGTGCCAACTTGGGACAAAGTTCCTGTCTTTGCAGGAACATGAATTTTAAGGGTACTTCTTTCAGGTCCTTATGCCTGCCTAACTATGAGTCACTGAAGCTGGTAGCTGCAGAGGTCATGTTTTGAAAGAGCTCAGTCAGCTGAAGAAGCAAAATGATGTTTTTCTGGATTAAATCTGTGTGCTCCTCCTCTCTTCTCTCGTCTCACGAAGTATTTTCAGTGTGGACAGAATATTCTTTTGTGAGTCCTCATTAGAATAATCACTTCTTAACCTCATAAAAACTCATCAGGTAAAAGCATGCTTTTTAATGAAATATTAACTCACCACTGTTTGAAACGAGCTTCAAAATACATATATAAACATGTGAATATCTTTCTGCAAACATATCATTTATTTCATGTTTTTATCTGATTGTGAAGCAGTATTTACATAGTTCTCAGAATAGTTCATTACATTATATGCGGGTACATTCCACAAATATGAGCACGAATTACAGGTACGATATAAAATATAATTATACATAGGTTTAGTTCAGTTTCGTTTTCTGCTACTGCTAGTGAAAACTCACTTTATTCTTTGTTGATCACAATAACCATGATCAACATTTCGTTTTAATGAATGACTTGAGCAGCAAAGCCTTTTAGGCACATTTATTTCAAGAAAATTGTCTTCTACAGATGTTTACTTATTCGGAACATTTATATAAAATGCCATCTCTCTCAGAAATGAATAGAAATGCGCTTACTTCCTGTATATTTCAAAAAAGAGGGAAACAAAAATAGAAACAAAAGATATTTCAAAATTTTGAATGTGTTTTATCTAGAAATTCCATTTCTCAGAATTTACATATTATTCTTTTTGATCAGATTGTTGAACAAAGATTATGCTCATGTTGTTACTTATGATAGTGAAAAATTTGATCCAAAAATAAATATTTTGGAAAAATAAATATGTACATGACATTCATGATATAAGTGAATGACTAATCATATGGAAATGCTCATAATATGAATAAAATAGGTCATAAAACAATTATATGTTACAATACAAATTGTGACTTTTAATATGTGTAGAAAAATACTGAATAACTAAAATGTTATTTTAGGAATTCTAAATACTGAATTCCTAAAATGTTAGGAATGATATTTATTTCTGGCTGGAAAAATTATGAGTGATTATTGTTTTCCTCTTTATATTTAACTGAATTTTCTAAACTTTCTATCATACATGTGTGTTAATTCTACCCTCTGGGAAAATACTTTTTTAAGGAATGGAAACTCCCTATTTAAAAAAGTTTACCCTTCGTTAATTCTTTTTTTAAAAAAATTCTTAGTTGAATTGATTTGCCAGTTGGATTGAGGCAATATCATTATTTGCTATTCATTGGCATATATTAGTTGTGAATCCCTGCTATAGTGAGTAGTCCCAAAACCTGCCTCCCACACTCAGTCTCTTTTCCATTCTGTCTCCTCACCCCTTACCATGTTCTCATTCCTAGAAAATTTTAGCTAAATTAGTGACAGTGAAAGTAGCAATAACATTTTTTTACCATTAAAAGTTTTTGAATCTTCTCTGAGATATGTTCTTATATTATTTCTTTATTCTTTACTTTTTTTTTTTTTTTTTTTTTTGGGATGGAGTCTCACTCTGTCACCCAGGCTGGAGTGCAGTGGCACCATCTTGGCTCACGCAAACTCCGCCTCCCGGGTTCACACCATTCTCCTGCCTCAGCCTCCCGAGTAGACGAGACTACAGGCGCCTGTCACCACGCCTGGCTAATTTTTTTTGGTATGTTTAGTAGAGACAGGGTTTCACCGTGTTAGCCAGGATGGTCTCGATCTCCTGACCTCATGATCTGCCCGCCTCAGCCTCCCAAAGTACTGGGATTACAGGTGTGAGCCATGGCACCTGGCCTACTTTTTTTTTTTTTAAACCTTCTGGAACTTCTATTAATCATGAACTAAACCTCCCAGATTGTCTCTAATTTTCTTCTTACCAGCTTCACTTTTTAAAAATTAATACATAATATTTATACATATTTATGGGGTACATGTGATATTTTGTTACAGGCATAGAATATGTAATGATCAAGTCAGGGTATTTAGGGCATCCATCACTGTATTTATTCTTTCTTTCTTTTTTTCTTTTTTTGAGAAAGGGTCTCACTTTGTTGCCCAGACTGGAGTGTAGTGGCACTATCATAGCTCACTGCAGCTTTGAATTCCTGGGCTCAAGCCATCTTCCCACCTCATATCCCAAGCAGCGGGGACCACAGGCATGTGCCACCATACCTGGCTAATTTTTTTTTTTTTTATTTTCAGTAGAGACAAGGTCTTACTATGTTGCCCAGTCTAGTGTCCAACCCCTGAACTGAAGCAATCTTCCTGCCTTGGCTTCCCATAGTGCTGGGATTACAGGCGTGAGCCACCACACCCGGCCTGAGTATTTATTATTTCTCTGTGATGGGAACATTTCAAGTCTTCACTTCTAGCTATTTGAAATATACACTACATGTTCTCCAATTTTTAACATATGTGTTTTTGTTAAGAAATAGAACTTACTATGGTCACATCTGTGTTTTTTCTTCCTAATCCTGTTGTTTCTCAAGGGCAGGATCTCTCTGTCTTCTTTCTTACACACACACTTTAGCTGATTTTTGCATAGTGCCTAGCACTGTGTCTTAAACATAAGGATGTTCAATAAATCATTTGATGGTGATTATCAAAGTTTGGGTCAAAAATATGATTACAGTTGATTATCAGCTCCAGTGGAGAAAGCATTAGCACAAATAACACAGAGCTGCTTTTGAGATCAAATAGAAGAGCTGAAAAGGCAAGTCTAGAAAGAATCCTTTGATAGGAGGTGATTATCTTGAACCAGCAGAACAACAGTGAGATTGCTGGGAAGGCAACCACAATCCCTGTGTCTGACAAACAAAAAACAATGGAGCAACTATGAAAGAAGTAAACCAAAAGCAGAGACCACTTGCTGGTCAAGGACGGTCACAGGCCAGCCCAGAGCCCAAGAATAATTCCTGTGGGGAAGAGCAGAAAGGGAATCATTTCCAAAATGTGATGTTAATTTTTCATACTTGCAATCTGAGGACTAGATACATCATAGGTGACTCTGCTACTTTATTCTTTACACGTGTGTTTTCTACATGCGGCTGTGTGCATCATAATGAGTATATGTGCTCATATTTTACAGAATGTTTTTCACTTTCAATTTTATTTTACCAGAATTTGTGGAATGCCCTGTGTGGTATATTATTATAAGCTTTTTAGTCATAAAATCTCCAGAGAAAGAACAGAGCTGCAATATTCATAGCCATCATGGAAATCTCTTGGAAGATATATTTTCCTTAACTTCAAGCGGCCAGGCATGGTGGCTCACACCTGTAATCCCAGCACTTTAGGAGGCCGAGTCGGGTGGATCACCTGAGGTCAGGAGTTCGAGACCAGCCTGGCCAACATGGTGAAACCCCATCTTTACTAAAAATACAAAAAAATTATATGGGAGTGGTGGCAGGCGCCTGTAATCCCAGCTAATTGGGAGGCTGAGGCAGGAGAATCACTTGAACCTGGGAGGCAGGGGTTTCAGTCAGTGCCCATTGCACTCCAGCCTGCGCAACAAGAGCAAAACTCTCAAAAAAAAAAAAAAAAAGCAAGCAATTATTTAAAAAAAAAAAACTTTAAGAACCTGGAACCCCTTTGTTCAGTTTCCTTGATGTATATATTGTTTACCTTATCCAAGTAATACACATGCATAGTTCAGAAAGTCAAATACTGCTAGGGGGATTTTGATGAGAAACAGTAGTCTCCTGCTTCACCCATGCCATTCTTAATTTCTGCTTGCCAAAGGCAGCCACTTCCATGCAGTACGTTGTCTTCTCATTTATCTCCATAAATTGCATTTCTCAAGTTTTCAGTTACTCAATTCTACAGAAGATGGGGGGGTGCACCTACTTACACTACCCCCTGACAAACATACACAACCCCCCACGCACACAGTCTCTCTCTTTCTCTTCCCCATCCTCTCAGTGTAACTAGCTATATTACAAATCATGATTTTAAAAAGTAGCCCATGTTTACAAGACTAATTTTTGCATAGTGCCTCACAGTTTAGCCATGTAGTATACTATGATTTTGTTTCCTTGTATAGCTTTTTGTTTTCCTTGGAATTTATGATTGCCCTTTTGGGCAGGGTGAGGGGCATGTATTGTCTCTGTACCTACTTTTGATCCATCCTTAAACTTTTCTGACCCTGTAAAACATTCAATATGATCAAGCACATCAGATAATATAGTTTTTCTTATATTTTCTTTTCTTTTCCCTCTCTCCCTCCGTCTTTCCTTCTCTCCTGAAGTTCTCTGCCCTGTTGGTTCTGTCCGCTTCTGTCTTGCAGTTTTCTTGGTCTGCTGCTTAATGGAAGTCTTGCAATCACCCTTCACCATCGTTCTTGGAACGTTTCACCACCATTCTGTGTTGCGTCATCTGTTTCCTTGATCCCACCTTTTTATTTGAATTATTCCCTCAAATCAGTGGAAGTCCTCATAGTTTCTTACAAAAGGGTAAATGGGAGATTATTCTTATGGAAGCGATTTTTGAGACTGTCTTTATCCTTACGTTTGATTAATAGTTTACCTGATGTAGAATTATAGGTTTTTTTTGTTGTTGTTTGTTTGTGTGTTTTTTTTTTTTTTTTTTTTTTTTTTTGAGACGGAGTCTCGCTCTGTCGCCCAGGCTGGAGTGCAGTGGCACAATCTCGGCTCACTGCAAGCTCCGCCTCCTGGGTTCACGCCATTCTCCTGCCTCAGCCTCTCCGAGTAGCTGGGACTACAGGCGCCCGCCACCACGCCCGGCTAATTTTTTTGTATTTTTAGTAGAGACGGGGTTTCACCGTGGTCTCGATCTCCTGACCTCGTGATCCGCCCTCCTCAGCCTCCCAAAGTGCTGGGATTACAAGCGTGAGCCACCGCGCCCGGCCGTTTGTTTGTGTTTTTAAGACGGAGTCTCGCTCCATCGCCCAGGCTGGAGTGCAGTGGCTCGATCTTGGCTCACTGCCACCTCTGCCTCCTGGGTTCAAGCAATTCTCCTGCCTCAGGCTCCTGAGTAGCTGGGATTACAGGCACGTGCCACCACGCCCAGCTAATTTTTGTATTTTTAGTAGAGACAGCGTTTCACCATATTGGCCAGAATGATCTCAAACTCCTGACCTCAGATGATCCACCCTCCTCGGCCTCTCAGAGTGCTGGGATTACAGGCGTGAGCCACTGTGCCCAGCCTATAGAGTTACAGTTTAGAAAACACATTTAATTAGAATTTTAAAGGCATTTTTTCATGGTCCTCTGACTTTCCTACTATTAATAGTCTTAAGTCCAGGGCCATTTGGATTCCCCACCCTATGTGTGTAACCTGTTTTTTCACTCTGATAACTTTTCTAATATTCTTTACCCTGAAATTTCATGATGATACACCTTAGTGTATCTCTTTTTCATTCACTGTATCTAGTACTATGCACTTTTTAAAAAAAAATCTGGAATTGTGTGTCCTTAAGATCTTGGATATGTTCTTAGATTATTTCTTTGGTAATTTCTCTCTTCTTTTTTCTCCTTTTTTAACTTTCTGGAACTTCTGTTTGTTATGTATTAAACCTTCTGGATCATACACTGATTTTCATATCTTTTATATTTTTCATGTCTTTGTCCTTTTGCTGTATGCTCTGAGATTTCCTTAACTTCATCTTCCAACCAATTATTAAATATTTCATTTTATCACATTTTTAATTTCCATAGGCTCTTTCTATTCTCTAATTTATCCTTTTCAATCCAAGGCTATTAATTATCATTTTAAAATGAAGCTTTCCAGGCCAGGAGTGGTGGCTCACACCTGTAATCCCAGCACTTTGGGAAGCTGAGACAGGTGGATCACTTGAGTTGAGACCATCTTGGCCAACATGGTAAAACCTCGTCTCAACTAAAAATACAAAACTTAGCCAAGCGTGGTGATGCATGCCTGTAGTCCCAGCTACTCGGAGGCTGAGGCAGGAGAATCACTTGAACCCAGGAGGCAGAGGTTGCAGTGAGCTGAGATCACACCACTGCACTACAGTCTGGGCAACAGAGTGAGACTCCATTTCAATAAATAAATAAATAAATAAATAAAATTAAGCTTTCTTGTGCTTCCTGCTTTGTCTGTTTCTCCTAAGCATATTTTTTCATACGCTTGTTTTTCTTTCTTTCATAAAAGAAGCTTTTCTCAAATATCTGTTTAAGAGAGAGGCACAATAAAGCTAATTAGTTGCTTTGTGTGCTTAGATGGGGCTTGTAAAATGTGGTGCTTTGTTACAGGATGATTCGCCTAGAACCTGCCCATTTCACTGGGTCAGTGTTTGTAGATTGTTTTCCCTTAAGCTAGACAGGAAAGACTTCCATCTCATGGCTGAGGGTTGTAAACTTGGATGCTCACTTTCTGGAGCTGAATAAGGGTAGGGAGGTAAGAATTGGTGGTGATGCTGAGGGGCGTCTTACTAAGTTCTATGTAGACTTTCACTTAATCTCCCTGTTTTCATATGGCTCCTCAACCCACTCTGGCTAGGCCTGGGGTCCAGGATTCCAGAGTCCTATGGTTTCATCTCTGCAGAGCAATCCACCCTCCTTCTTGTCTGAGGGAGGGTATCTGGTCCACTTCTTAATTATACAGGATTGCAGCCAGTTTTCCTTTTTACACTCCCTTCTACCCTGGCATTCAGAGGTGCCTCTGGTTCCTAAGTCTTCACAGCGTTGTTTAGCTTGAATCATCTTGCTTGATTTTTGGCTTCTTCTACTGCAGGATTAGATTCAGCTTTCTCTAAGCTGCTAAGTCGTTTACCACTCAGCCAGCTGATTTTCATCTCCCAGAATTTTGTTGACACCCCTCAATTCCTATTGCCATCCCCCATCTTCTTTGTTCTTAAATGTTTATGTCATTTTTATTCCTGTATTGTGACTGTACTGGAGCATTGGAGGAAGCCAAGATTAATGTGGGTGTTCATTCTACCAGAGGCTCCTTCAGTGATTTTCAACACCTTTCTGTTGAGTATCGAATATTGTCCAATATTGAAATTTATAATTTTACAGCAGAATTCACATTATTGTTTCTAAGACTTTTGGCTCCAATAGAGTGGGTTTCACAAAACCAAAAGTGCTCTCTTAACACAAAATTTACATATGTCAAATACATGTATTGAAAAAGACAACAGTGTCAACATGATCATCATGCTATTTTGGAAGAAGATTTTGTGATTATAACTATTGACTAGTTTTCAGGATCTTGAAATACTGACTTACTTCAAGGACTATAAAAACAGTTCAGGTTCATGACTCTGACTAAGCCAGTAGTACCAGGCCACTCAGGGGCAAGGTGGAATATGGATAGAACACTCCTCATTGACTGAATCCAGGCCTTCCCAGCTGAGGGGAAACCAGCAAGCAGAAGGGCCCCAAAATCCAGATCTTAAGTGCAGTGCCCCGGCTGATGGGTAAAATACCTCATTTCCATGTACATCCTGGCATATTTTGGAAATTGATATTCTGTCAGAGTTTTAGAAATATGAGGCTAAGAGAAAGCAGCAGAAAAGGAAATATTTTAGGAAAGGAATGAGCTTTCTAGAAGAAATAGGTTTTGTTTTGTTTTGTATTTTAATTTTGAGATGGAGTCTCACTCTGTTGCCCAGGCTGGAGTGTAGTGGCATGATCTGGGCTCACTGCAACCTCCGCCTTCTGGGTTCAAGCAATTCTCCTGCCTCAGCCTCCTGAGTAGCTGGGACTACAGGCACACGCTACCACGCCCAGCCAATTTTTTGCATTTTAGTAGAGATGGGGTTTCACTGTGTTGCCCAGGCTGGTCGTGAACTCCTAAGCTCAGGCAATCCACCCACCTCGGCCTCCCAAAGTGCTGGGATTAGAGGCGTGAGCCACCGCACCCAGCCCGAAAGAGGTTTTAATTGCACTCCTATGAAAATACTCCTTAAAGGTTTTAGGGGATGAGAATATTCTTGTTTACTGAGAGAGCTGATAACCCATCAAACAATGGTTCTGAAACATTTATGGGCCTAAGAGTCACCTGGGGAAAGCATTCAAGATGCAGGTAATCAGATTCCACTGCTAAAGGCCCAGAATCTGTAGATCTGGGATGAGGCCTGGGAATGTGCATTTTAATGAACATCCTCCTGCCCGCCCACATCTCCCAACCACTATCACCACCACGACCGTTTTCTCCCAACCACTATCACCACCACCACCATTTTCTTTCTTTTTTCTTTTTTTTTTTTTTTTTTTGAGTCAGAGCCTCACTTTGTCACCCAGGCTGGAGTGCAGTGGCACAATCTTGGCTCACTGCAACCTCTGCCTCCTGGGCTCAAGCAATTCTTGAGCCTCATCCTCCTGAGTAGCTGAGATTAAAGGCATACACCATGATGCCCCACTAATCTTTGCATTTTTAGTAGACATGGGGTTTCACCATGTTGGCCAGGCTGGTCTCGAACTCCTGACCTCAAGTGACCCACCTGCCTCAGCCTCCCAGGGTGCCGGAATTACAGGGGTGAGCCACTGCACCCGTCCACCACTACCATTTTAAAATGGAGAAGGCCGGGCGCGGTGGCTCAAGCCTGTAATCCCAGCACTTTGGGAGGCCGAGGTGGGCAGATCACGAGATCAGCAGATCGAGACCATCCTGGCTAACACGGTGAAACCCTGTCTCTACTAAAAATACAAAAAATTAGCCGGGCGCGGTGGCGGGCGCCTGTAGTCCCAGCTACTCGGGAGGCTGAGGCAGGAGAATGGCGTGAACCCGGGAGGCGGAGCTTGCAGTGAGCCGAGATCGCGCCACTGCACTCCAGCCTAGGGGACAGAGCAAGACTCCGTCTCAAAAAAAAAAACAAATGGAGAAATAGTACATAAGATAACACTGAGGGCTGGGCGCAAAATGAACAAACAAAAAACAAGGTAACACTGAGACTGCAGTTCAAGCAGCCTGTATTTATTTCATTGCTAAATATTTGTATATGTTTAAATATGGCAGTTATTGTCCTGTTGATTCTCTTAACAGGACAAAGTAGTCCGTCCTCCAGTGATCCCTCCTCCCCAGTCCCAATGTAGTGAAGAGTGGGATTTTTCTTCATCTCTCCGAGAGGGTTTGTTATTCATTTTTCTGTCTCAGGAGTTAAGGGCACAGTCTTATAGTGCCAGGCTGCTTTCCTTAAGATCTGTAGAAAGACAGACTGCAAAGGAATGGATACTACACACATTAAAGGCAACGCAAGGCTTATGTAGGGCCTCTTTGGGGCTGTTCTCCTCAGAGCAAGACTGCTGTCAGGCACAGAGGTCAGCCACAACCCTGTGTTCTGTGTTCTGATGCTCGATTGCATCAAGGATGGCAGACAAGCAACTTTCCCAGGTGCTCCTGAGCTTCGGGGAGATGTTGCCTCAGCCGGGTGCCCAACTTCATTCCATTTCCAGACTCTTAGATTCCCTTCCTTTCAAGGTGCGTTCTGCTACACCCTAGGCCCCTACCCAGTGCACTCACAGGTAAGAGAGTAGGCCCAGCTTTATTTTTTCCCAAGAGGAGGCTACTAGCCTAAGGGTTCGACACAGGTGTAGAAAATTGTAAAATGGCCAATCGTATCCTCCCTGTGTATATTCACTCCTCAAAATCATGATATTATGGACCAAAGCAAGATACCGAAACAGTGTAGTTTAGAGTGTCCAGCAATGTGCAGTCTGGTCAGGGAGATAAGGGTGATACAAGGGAGCGAGTAGTCAGTGCTACCTTACTAAATTTTACATTCAGGATTCGGGGCAGGGAGAACAGCAAGGGTCAGTGCAGCCTGGAGAAGACAAAAGCAGCCTCCAAAGGGCAACTGAGCTTCGAGATAGACCAAGAATGAGTAGGAGTTGGAGGGATAGAGGGTGGGTAGAAAGGCATTCTGCTGACAGCAAAGCATTATTCCTTCCGTGGCCAACTTAGATTATAGCCAGGCTGGAGGGAAGGGTTCCGGTGGGGAATAGCGAGGCGAAATTCGAATGGGAGAACATTTAGAGGACTTTCTACTATTTTGAGTGTGAGATGGTAAGAATGTCTATCTGGACACAGCAGTTAAAATGTAAGAGAACAATGGCCACAGTGGCATTTAGAGGGAAGAAGTAACAGAACTTGGTGCTTGAATAAATGACAAGATGAAAAGAAATGAATCAAATATTTATGATCATAAGATTAAATATTGGGATGGTATAATAGTTTCTAAAAGATGATCACATGTATACATGTAAATAATCAAATCTTATTTACAGTATATTTAAAAGCAATTTAAACACTTGTAATTTACTTTGCTATTATTTATCTTATTCTTCTGTTTTATATTTCCAGTTTTCTGAGGTACTACTTGTCCCACACTCTGCAAAATGTGTGAAGCAAGCTCATGGCTATTTTTTAAAAAGTTTTTGCAACATTGAGCCACAAATAGCTACTCTGTGCTTTATAGTTGGGCTTTTTGTTTTTACAGGTGTTTATTTTTTAGTAAATTCATATCACTATGAAAGTGGTTGTTTTTATTAGAGTAATAACAGACTATCATATGTTCCTTTTGCTTAATATTTTTATTATAAAGATTTACTTTGTCATATCTTAGCAATTATTTGAAGAGAGTCCTTTCTAAAGATAGTCTTATGGAGCACGCTTTAAACAGTTCCAAGCTTTAAAGTATATTGTGTCATCGTTCATTAACTATTCATACAACTCTGGGCTCTTCTAGAGGTTATAATACTCTTCGGGGGGGGAAAAAAACGCTGCTTTCCTATACAAAGTTATTCTATTTTATTTTGGTTCCTGGGCAAGATTATCTAGAATTCATCCTCTTTATGACAACAAATGGTTTGTAGCGGATCTAGTACATAGAGAATCAAAATATCTTTCATGGCCGGGCGCAGCTGCTCACGCTTGTAATCCCAGCACTTTGGGAGGCCGAGGCGGGCGGATCATGAGGTCAGGAGATCGAGACCACGGTGAAACCCCGTCTCTACTAAAAATACAAAAAAAAAAAAAAAAAAAAAAAAAAAAAATATATATATATATATATATATATATATATATATCTTTCATGTTAGTTAGATTTCCAATACATTGTCATGATTAGTTAATATGACACATGAGATTATGCAATTTACCTATATGTTTTATTTAGTCAGCAGTAAATAGTGACCCCAAATTCTATCCAAACTAATAGCTCCCATTTATTAATATCATGATTTCCTACAGGAGGTTTTATAAACATATCTGCATTCTCTAAATGCTCTTCTTAGATCTGAGATGTTTGGGAATTTATTTGGCCTGCTTTTCTGCACTGGGCACTGGCCAATTCATACAAAGGATGTTTTAATGGGCTTGCTAGGCCAGGAGTAGTTTCAGTGCCATGTGGAAGTTAGTCAGGGGTGCAAGAAAAAAGATTGCCTTGGATGTAGAGTGCAGTCCACTTCAGGCAACGCCTCTCAGCCGATGAACTGCAGCCCCAGCCTGCAGGCAACCCTGGTGTGATGGCAACCCCTTGTGTACCCTCTGCTGGACACTGTTGTGCCAGGCACAAACTGCACAGCCATCGGTGGCAGCCTGGGTCCACATGATCATTCACTAAAAGCCACTATGAGTGAGAGCTAGCTTTTAGATCAGTGCAGTAAGAATGAGTTACATGTGCCACAGAGTGCCAAAGTGTGCTCTTGCTGGGGCCAGTCAGAGCCTGTACTGCAAAGCCTGCGAATAGAAGGGTGATTGAAGGCCCTGGAACAGGAGGCGATTCACATCTGAGTATATTGCAGCCTTCCTGGTAGATAGTGTTAGTTTCAGTATCACCCATTAGTAAGAGTTTCATTAGTGTGGCAGAAAAAGCCCAGAGACAAGACTTGGAAACACACTTGCCCCTTGCATCCCTCTCAAAGCAGTGACAGGTTTAGTTTCCAAACTCTAGAGCAGCAGTGTCCAATCAAAATAGGATGCAAGCCACCAGTGCAAACTTGTGATTTTTAAATTTCTATTGGCCATGTTACAAAAGGTAAAAAGCAGCTTGTGACATTCATCTTAATATACTTCTATTTAACCAAATATATTTAAAATATGATTATGTTAACATGTAATCAATATAAAGATTACTAATGGCATGTTTTACATACTTTTTTTTTTCATACCAAGTGTTTGAAATCTGATGTGCCTGTTATGCTTATAGCACAGCCCAATTCGGACCAGCCACATTTCAAGTGCTCAACAGCCACATGTGGCTAGTGGCTACTGTGTTGAACAGCGCGAGTTAGAACAACAACAAAAATCAGCTCTGTGATCAGAAAAGTAATAGGCAAGACCAGAGGCGATTTTTTTTTTTTTTTTTTTTTTTTTTTTGCTGTTTGTGAGCCTCTTACTCTTTACATTGCCTTTTAAAAGCTATGTAATCCTACACTGGATGGAATGAATTAGTGCTTTCCAGTGCCCTCCGCCTGGCCAGGGAGCCAGCCCTGTGCTCTGGATAAGCCAACCCAGCTGGCTTTGTGCCCATGCTGTTAGAATTCACCTGATCTGTGTGGCTCACTGCCTTCAGAGATTTCCATGGCCATTTGTGTGTAGTGCAGCTGCTTACTGGGAAAGGAACGCCCCTATTCCTGACACCCTGTAGTCAACATATAACATTTGTGAGCAGCCCTGGGGCCATATAAACATCCTGCTGTGAGGTCAGGAGCACCTGACCCCCTATTAACATGTCAATGAGAGTGGCTGGTGCGCTGGGCTTGTTTTCTAGGGTTTTGATGAGCCTCATTAATTATGTTGAGAAAGAAAGGTGTGCAGCTGGAGAAGAACCCACTTAGCTCCACGTGAACATGAATAATTGGACAGTTGGCAGAGTGTTAAATTAGCGGTCTAGTGAGAGAAACTGGTGAATAAACACAATTCCCCAAAACACTGCAAAGCAGTCACAGTTCTCTCCGTTTTTGCAGGGCTCCCACCACTCTCCTGACTTGAGAACTGCCTAGGTATGACATCAGGTAGGATCATTTAAGGAGCTGCCTTGGTAGGGAGGTGGCAGAGTGTAGAGGTCAGGAGTCAGCTCTGAAGCCAGAACAGATCTTCAAATCCTGACTTTACCACTTCAATACTTGCAGGACCCTGGGCGGGTTATATAACCTGTTTGTATTTCAGGTTTTCATCTAGAAGATGGGGATGATCAGCTGGGCATGATGGCTCACGCCTGTAATGCCAGCACTTTGGGAGGCTGAGGTGGGCGGATCATGAGGTCAGGAGATCGAGACCATCCTGGCTAACACGGTGAAACCCCGTCTCTACTAAAAATACAAAAAATTAGCCAGGCATGGTGGCAGGCGCCTGTAATCCTAGCTGCTTGGGAGGCTGAGGCAGGAGAATGGCGTGAACCCAGGAGGTGGAGCTTGCAGTGAGCTGAGATCGCACCACTGCACTCCAGCCTGGGTGACAAAGCGAGACTCCGTCTCAAAAAAAAAAAAAAAAAAAAAAAGAAAGAAAGAAAGATGGGGAAGATAATCAATAGAGTTATTATGATGATTCTGTGTATTATCTTACGTTAAGCATTTAAAATAGTATCAGACCCATAGGATGTACTGTATGTGTTTTTTAAATTAAAAACATTAATCATGTGATTTGTACTTTTTTAATCCTCTAGGAGAGTGTAAGTTTCTTCAGTTTTCCTTTAAGCCAGTTTCATTCATTCATTCATTCAACATATTTTATGTGCCTATGGTGTCTAGGCATTGAGCATACAAAGATAGATTCTGGAAGAAACATATTATCATATATATGTGAAAATTTTATAGACAGGGACTGTAAACAAAATGATAAAAGTGTATTACTGTTCTCTTTTAAAAGCCAACTGTTAGCAAGTTTTACTGGTGATTTTTAAAAAATCAGTCTTGGCTCTGACAAGATTGTTCCTCCTGCATTTACCTCTATTTAAAATAAAATCCACTTATTTGTCATATTTTAAAGTACAATATTAAAATGCCATCTTTTTTGTTTATGTTAAATGATTTTAAATGAGGAAAACATCTCAAGACATAATCTAGCCAGTCCCCACCCCTAACTCTAGAGGTCTGTTAGACTCTTTGAGGCCTTACAGTACCCTCATTGTTTCTGGTACCTCAGTAGATGAGAAAAATCATTTCTCTTTGTTAAAATCAGAAGCTAAAAAAGAAGGTGGGATTTAATTTACCTGAACATTTTATAACATCTAATCTATTTACATATTAAATGCAGGTAAACACATATTCCAAAATAATGAAAAGAACTTTTAATAAAACTTTAAAAACTTAACTCCAAAGTACAGAAGAGCTCTATTGGAAAGATTACCATATTAGTTATCTATTGCTGTGTAACAACTTATGCTCAAAACATAGCCACTTCAAACAACATTTATTATCTTACATGGTTTTCAAGGGAATGCAGGAGCAGCTTAGCTGGGTGTTTATGGCTCAGGCTCTTCCATAAGGCTACCATGAAGCTGTCAAGTGGTCTGCAGTCATCTGAAGGCTTGACTGGGGCTGGAGACTCTGCTTCCAATGTGGCTCCCTCCCATGGCTGCTGACTGGAGGCCTCAATTCCTCACCACATGGACCTCCCCACAGGGCTGCTTAAGTGTTCTCGTGACATGGCAGCTGGCTTCCCCTGAGTCAGCTTCAACAGAGACCAAAGAGGAAGGCACAGTTCATTTCATGACTACTATCGAAGTCACACACCTTCGTTTCTTCATTGTTTCATTCATTAGAAGCAAAATAATTTAAGTCCAGCCACACTCCAGAAGAAAGGGATTAGGTTCTCCCTTCTGAAGGGAGTGTCAAGAATTTGTGAACATATTTGTGGACACCATAATGACCATGAATGGCTTTTGACATTTTATAACATGCATAAGTGGTACTGGCTCAGGAAAGCTTAGGATGGGAAGAACTGAGCTGGCAAAGGTGAGCAGCTCCATTTTTGAGGATACATAGATCAGATGTGCTGGAGTGAGAGGAGGGATGAAATCATAGGCTCCAAACATACCAGAAATTTCTTTTCTTCCACTTAGCAGTCCTGGACCTGATATCAAAGCTGTGCTGCATAGCAGAGAAGCAATGCAACATTCCGTGGTGAAATGTTAAGCCTTGCCTTTATTTAAAGTAGGAAACAAAATATCTGCGTGATTATTTATTTAGTTAGTTAGTTATTTTTTGAGATGGAGTCTCGCTCTGTCTCCCAGGCTGGAGTGCAGTGGCACAATCTCAGCTTACTGCAATGTCTACCTTCTGGGTTCAAGCAATTCTTCCTGCCTCAGTCTCCTGAGTAGCTGGGATTACAGGCGCCCGCCACCATGCCCGGCTAATTTTTTTAATATTTTTAGTATAGACGGGGTGTTGCCATGTTGGCCAGACTGGTCTCAAACTCCTGACCTTAGGTGATCCACCCACCTCAGCCTCCCAAAGTGCTGGGATTACAGGCATGAACCACCGCGCCCGGCCGTGTGATTATTTTTCTAACTCTAAACCCAACCTTGTTATTGATAGGATTTTTATTTCTGCTTTAAGAATTCTTTCCATCACCTTTTCATTTTAAGACACTTATCATTTCTATCCCTTCCTTTGTCCCCTGTGCTGTCCTTCCTTCTGAAGTTCTCACCCAGAAAGGCATTACATCTTTGATGCTGCAGTTCACTTCTGTGTGCACCCCCGAGTTCTTCCAGTACATCCTCCAGTTCCTCTGCTTTCCATTTCACAACCTGGTTTCAGTTAGTCACACTGTAACTTCCTGTTACTGAATATTTCAGGGGCCAAAGCTCTCTGTGCCCTATGCTGTCCACTTAGTCGTCTGTCTCCACATTTGTATCATTCACAGCAAGATGCATGCACACAAATCCTTTAAGTCCTTCAGGCTTTTCTTTCCATTTCCCCTTCAAATATGAATCACCTAGCAACATTTATTGAAGACCAATTGCACATGAAGCTGTGTTCCCATTACTGTGAGCCTCACAAAGGAAGTAAAAGCCATGGTCCTTGCCATTAAGAAGTTTATCCTCTACTAAAAGCTGGATTAAAAAAAAATTTTTTAATAATAACAGCATACAGATTCCTGTTTATATTCAATAGAGTGACATGTTGTCCAAGTTACAATGATCAAATGCAAGGGTTATTTCTTTGTGTACCTTTTAATTGAGAAAGCTAGCCATCTTTTGGATTAGGTAAATACATGTGCCTTGATGAGAAATACTGCTACAAAAAATTAGTGCCTGATGTTCACTTCCTAGTATTGTAAACAGGTTTCACCCAATCTGGTGAAATTTCAAGGCACGTTTTTGAAACTAAAATAAATAAATAAAGCATTTATTAATCCTCTGTAACAAAGATATACCCAATTAATGTAACAAGTAGTTACAACCGATAACTGAAGCATAAGCAGAAGGATAATTGTATTAGTGTCCTAGGGTTTTCTTCTTTTCAAAAAGATGTCAGCACTGTGCATTGTTTTACCTTATTTTTAACGGACTGTTGATCAGAAAGGGGAGTAGGGAAACTGGGTTGCGAAGGGTTTTATTAACAAAAACCCTTCAGGAACAAAAAGTGCAACCTGAGGAAGACACAGCTCAGGGAGGAGGACCCAGGGGAGTGAGGAAGCCCCTCAAAGCTCATTAGAGAGATTCAGCTTATGATACAAGAAGCAATGGGTAGTCATTGTAGGTTTCTGAAAAGAGGAGAGTACTATCTTGATCAAAGTGATTGGCAAGAGAGATGCTAGGAAATAGCATACCTGGAACAAAATAATTAGGACCTGACTGCGTGTGACCCTGGAAATAGGTCCAAAGAAAAAGCAAGAGATTGTGAAAGTGACCATGGGCAGGGGTGGGGACAGGAAAGGAAGAGAGGCGTCAAATTTGACTTCCAAACCTCCATCCTTAAAAAAAACTGAGGATGGCCATTGGTTCCTGGCAAAGTGAGAGCTGAATTGACCAAAAGTTGTTTACTCTAATTGGCTTAATTGTCATTTGTACATTTAATGAAAGTTATTTTTCTGTGGAGAAATAAAGGATTAACAGTGTGAATTTGGGGCTTATCTAGGTGGTAGGTAAAGACATATGAGTTGAACCACTTCTTGAGGAATGTTATACATGCGAAAAAATGTATAGTCTAGCATCAAGTCTGGAGATAGCTAGAACTAATGACCATGAAAAAATGATAGACCATGAAAAAATGATAAGCACACAAGAAATAAAATGTGTGTATTGTGTGACTGCATGTATATTTGTGTATGTACACACAAACATGCATTCCAAAAACATCTGAAAACCCACTCATCATCATGTTAGCCCTAGGTAGTTCTAACTAATGGTAACACAACTGATACTTCTTTTCCTTTCTTTCTTTTTTTGCTTATCTGAATTTCCTAATTTTTCCTGTTGAATGTATATTACTTGTATAAGTTTCTTCATAGTGAGAAATTGTTTTAAATCTTTGGTGAAATGAAAGATATAGATACAAAAATTAGTCAAGTGTGGTCCCAGCTACTTAGGAGGCTGAGGTGGGAGGGTCTCATGAGTCCAGGAGGTCGAGGGTACAGTTAGCTGTGATTGTGCCACTGAACTCCAGCCTGGGAGACAGAGTGAGACCCTGTCCAAAAAAAAGAAAGAGATAGGAATAGAGTTTTCAAGGTCAGAATTTAGAACAGAGGGATCCTTGAAATAAGACCCAAGATGAGGAAACGAAGACCCTGATAGTTATGGGATTTATTGCTAGGCTTTCAAAAGAAGAGTATGCATTTTCTAATGCTTAAAAAGCATTTTTTCATTTCAAGACTTAAAAATAGTAATAAATACATCAAAAGAAGAATGGAGTTATTCTCATCTGCTAGAACTTGGATTGATCTAAAGCACTGGTTCTCAACCTCAGATGTTTTGTTCCCCAATCACCAAGTGGACATTTGGCAACATCTGGAGATAGTTTTGGTTGTCACAACTTGGGGGCCAGGGGTAGGGTGGGGTGAGGGGAACGGGGAATTGACGCTGCTACTGGCACCTAGTGGGTAGAGACCAGAGATGCTGCTAAATATCCTACAATGTACAGGACAGTCTCCGCACAACAGAGCATTATCTAGTCCAAAATGTCAATAGTACAGAAGCTGAGAAACTCTGATCCACAGTAAGGTACATATTCACAATGACCATTCATGGAGTGCTTTATGTGCCAAGACCTGTACTAAGCCCTTGACATGAAACATTTAATCTTCAAACGATCTTGAAATTCAGGCATGTAAAGTTAAGTAGTCTGTTTAAGGTCATATGGTCAACACTAGAACTAGGAACCAAAGCAAAGCCTATTTGAATCCAAACCTGAGCTCTTAAACCTTATGCAATTTTGCCTACATGTTGACACTCACCGAATGAAATGGGCACAAGAAAGCCATCTCAAGATCACAGCCAACATTCTGATCTCATATTTTTTTCTACTATTGCCAAGGCAGTGGCCTCTTAGCTTCAGAACGTTTAATCACCTAGAAGGTAATAGGTGGTAAAACAAATTGCAATGCTTTTCTATGTCTCTTCCCCCTCACTCTTCCCTCCATCCCATCTTTCAGATAAATGTTTATTTTTTAATGAATATTATGTGTGTTTTGTTGGAGTTTGGCCGCGGGGGTGGAGTGGTATTTGGTTGGTCATGCACATAGGTGCTGGTATATTTCTTGTCTGCATGCCTTTTGATCATGGAGAAATACTCTGCAAATGTCTGAGAATTAGTACTTTCCAGCATCATTTTGGCAAGACATTTTTATTTAGCTCTTCTCCAGCTTCTTGGGTCTTCTCACGTTTATCTCTGGATAAAATTCTTGTCTGCAGCATCCTAAAGTTACTTCAACCTCCTTGTCATTTTCACTGAAGGACACTGCATATTAAAAACAAAAATTTTATTGCCTTCCAAAAGCTGACTTCCTTGGGTCCTTGAGAACATAGATCCACAGCTCGATGGATCTAATTACTTGCTTGTCAACTGGAGGAAAGAGTAGAGTTCCCCAGTATCATGTACCTTCTGCTGCCAGCACTCACCGTTTCTTTTCTGAAAACTAGGATTTTTAAAGAAGTTTGACTTCCATATACTAAACTGCTGTGGAAGCAAAAGAATTGGAACATACCAATCAGCCTTGTGAATCTATCTTCTCTTTGCATGCTTTCCACACAAACATGGGATTGAAATAATCTGTTCTAATGCTGACATGCAGAAAGACCATAGCACAGTTCTTCAGTGCCCCACACATTTCTGTGGCTCCCTTAAGATTATTTTAAGCAATTAAACGTCAACAGCAATAAATAAAATTGAGAAGGAAATTTGGATAAACCTATGCACAGGAAAAAACTTATTTTAGAATTCTTTTCCTGTGAGCTTTTACTATAAGGATTGTGTTTCAATACCACTGCTATCACTCGTGGAGAAGGAGAATTTATTTGTCTCCTTTATCCTGTTTTGATTTTTAGAGAGAAATTTTACCAGTTCATTTTTTTTTCACATTCTATTTCTTTTGACACAAAGTTATAAAGACAAAATGCCACAATTTTTAAGTGAAGACAATGTTTCAAGCATTGTTCCACATACTCTGCACACATTCCCTCATTTAGTCTTCACAAGGCTTGTCATAAAGATATTATTACCTCTATTTATATATGAGAAGACTGCGGCCTAGAAACATCAAGTGAATTTTTTCTAAGAGCACGTATCTAGTAAATGGCAGAGCAGAGATTTGAACTCAGAGCCCTTTGAGTTTAGGGCCCAGGCTTTGCGTAACTTCTGTGTAAAACTGCCTTGTAGGTGACATATTAAACTTGAATTTCAATGTTATGATCTTTCAAAGAGCTAACAGCACTTTCACATTTTAATTTATTTTCATAGTATCAAGCTGAGTAGCTAAGTGGAATGAATTCATAACGTCAAATGAATCTTGAATGATCCTATGACCAAACTTCCGTATATATCCAATATCAACAGTACTGTCTCTAAATTCCTGCTAAATGTGTACGTAGTATGCCTTGCAGATTGAACAGGGAGTGTTTCTTATACAACTTGCACAGTCACCGTTTTCCTAAATAGCTTCTAAGTGTAATCAGATGGTCAGAAACAATATCTAGGATTTTAGTTAAAAAGTGTGGCTGTTTTACATGTATACATACACACACACTCACACCCACACATGTGTTTCCATTTCCCACAGTGCCTAACACAACCCTAGGTACAAAAGAAGTGCCTTATAAATGCTTGACAGATTGGACTTCTCTCTAGAGAAATGTGAAGGAAGAGAACTCAATTCCAGAAGAATAATTACGGTATGCTGAAGCAAAGACCCAGTTCACTGATTTTTGTTTAAGAGTCCCGGGGCAGCCAGGCCATCTCCCACAGGGGCTGTGAAGGCAGTGTGGGGCGGTGGCCTCAGCCAGGGGATGGACCTTCACTTACCAGCTGCAGGGTCTTCAGTAAGTTATTAGCTATCCTTGAATTTCATACGTATTTCTTAACTTCAGTTTTCTCGTCTGTGGAATAGTGATAATAATATTCTCAAAGTTAAATTATTATTTTCATTGTCATCATTATTATTTTAGGTAGGGCACCAGAGAAACAGAAACCATTTTACTGAAAAACTTCCAAATTTGGAATCAACAGATTCTGGTTCAGATCTCACATTTGATGTTTAACAACTATGTGCCTGGGGCAAGCCTCTCCAGTTTCCTTATTGGCCAAATGAGATGATAGTGCCTACCTTGCAGGGAACATTAAATATGGTGACTGTCAGGAGCTTGGTATGTAGCAGATGCTCAACAAATGTTAACTCTGATTATCATTTTCTGCTTACCAAAGCTGGTAAATTACTTTCCTAGAACCTTAGCTTCATTTCTGTGGCACCCTCTAGGCCTATGAATTTTAACTTTTTTTTTCTTTTTGAAGTAACACATCCCTTTGAGAATGCAATGAAAGCCACAGCAATATCACCAGAAAAATACACATTCCCAAAGCAAACATGGACACATTTGCAGGGGATTCATTGATTCCCAGGTTAAGATTTTCTGGTTTAGGTCCAAGAGGGTAACAAATACATGACAATCCAGACGGAATGGTTATTGGCTTTGTAAAAGGATTTATTGTAGTATTCCCATTGCAACTTTCCCAGTATCATTAAAATCGGATTCCATTTACAAAAACTCACTTTATTTAGAACATTTCAAGAACACATTTTATTTCATTAAAGCAAGCCTCTTTTAACAAAACATATTTATCAAATGCCCATTATGTGCCTAATAAGGTGGTGGGTGCTGCGAGGAACAAAAGAAGCTTAACATGTTGTCCCTGCCCTCTGCGTTTCTTTCTAATTGGAAAGGCAAGTGAACAAGGCAGCATGAGATGTATTAGCGCTATATGCTGATATAATCAAGTACTAAATTGTGTATGCTTGTGTGGGTGGGCGCACAAGCCTCACATATCATTCTCTGACCTTGAATTGTACACAAATCATTAGCGTCAAACTGGAATTGCCGACTGCTCCCCCACCCCTTGTCTTCGCTTGGCTGACTTCCATCACAGCCTCTCCCTCTATGTCTGAAACATACTTTAGAAAAGAGGGGTGAAACAAGACAGTGAGGAAGAGAGAAGAATCAATAAAGAAAAAAAGAGGTCACCTGTCTGTGGTTACTGCCGCAAATAGATTCCATCTTGGGCGGCGTCCGACCCAGGAGCCCCCAAGCTCCATGAAAACCTCTCTGGGGGACACACAGTAGCTTATCTTCCTTGTTTACAAATTAACTGCTGGGTCTTCTGTCGGTGACCGAGTCTGAAGAGGCAAAGAAGGCCTGGCTACCAGGAATGGGCACTCAGCCACACTGAAGGTCCAAACTTTGTTCTGTATTCACTGCCTAAATCCATGTGCATTTAACACTGGAGAAGATCTGCAGGAAAATCACTAGGTGAGAAGAGACAAGAGTGTCCCTCCCTAACATTTGCGGAGCCCCAGGCAAGAGTGCAGATGTACCATAGGCCTCATCCTTAATTGTTATACTTCAAGCTAACAAACAATTAAGTACAATATGTCCTATCAGCTGATCTTGACAAGTATACCTTCGTAGCCACTGGGAAGGCCCGGTTTGATGTAGAATCCCTGCCTCCTGGGATTTCTGCAAGTTGGGTTCCCTGGACCACCCAATTCCCTTTCCATCCCTGGCTCTGTGCTGTACCTCAGGAGCTTCCGACACTTGTGGGACATTCCTGGCCATACCTCCAAGGTCCACCTGCATGCCCCTTGGCCATTCTTTGGGCCTAGAGGTACACACAGCTGTGTGGCCACCTTCCAGAAGACAGACCTGGGAAAACAGACTTGAAATTCTCTAAGCAGAGAATCTGGGGCTCCGGGTATCCAAAGAATGGTCTAGAGGTGGGAACACAGGCTCTCGCCTTGCTTCTGCAGACTACTTGCAGTGGTAGACATGTATGTGGTCAGAGGAGGACCCAAGCAGACTCTCTAAGGCTGGGGCCAGCTCAGGAGCCCCTCAGTGCCCATGTCTAAGGTGTAACTGCAGAAAAGAAGAAAGACTTGGGGAGGAGATTAAGGCAGAGTCATTAAGATTGCCTAGTTCATTTTGGGGGGAAGAGGATAAGTTGGGAAGAGTTAAACAAGAAGAAAAAGAGGCTGATGAAAAGAAGGGAGAAGCCCAGAACCTGGACCACTTCTACAAAGATAGGGACTCCTAATTTATTATTGTGTTTAGTTAGAGAATGAAAAAAAAAAAAAAAAACCTTTTACAGAGTTGTCAAAGGGCTCTATAATTCAGGGACAAGGGATATGAAAGGCGAAAGAAGGATGGTTTTGGAGCTAAAAGCAGGGACTAGGAATGATTTCTCCCCAAGGTCACCTGGATCCATCTTGTTTCTGCACCTTCCCCTCTTTCCTGATGGATACTGGACCCTTGACCCATTCAAGAAGAAACATTCCACCTTATTGTATCCCCTAAAAGAAAACACAACTGAAGCTTAATTTTGATTCTCCAAGGAGAAAAAGAATAACTATTTAGACAAGTAAAACTGAAGCATTTCATTGAATTTTTAGCTAGACAGAGAGAAGATAGTTGCTGTATTTGAAATTGCACTATTTGCAGAATTAAAGAGGAAAGGATATTTTAAATTTTGCCCAAATATACTTGGTAGAACTGAAGGAAACTCTAATGATATTTCAACATTATAATTTGTCTCCATTTCACAAATTCTTTGTTTTATAAATAAAATATTTGAGTGATTTAAGAGGGAAGAACATAACAAGTAAAGCTTTGTGGCAAAAAAAAAAAAAAAAAATCAAGATACAAGTTTGCGTTACTATTTTCCTAAATGTATTTTTATCCATATTTCACTTTTTTCCTGATCAGCTTTCTAGTCAGAGAATTTGAGATCCCTTGACAGTCCTATAATTCTGCGTAACGTTGTCCCTCTTGCTCCCAAACATGTTGATGGCAATTAAAGGAAGTGAGTAAGTGAACATAGTTGACTTTTAGTCATCAGGAATTTATCATTCAAGATTTCTTTTTCTTTTTTTTTTTTTTTTTTTTTTTTGAGACAGAGTCTCGCTCTGTGGCTAGGCTGGAGTACAGTGACACAATCTTGGCTCACTGCAACCTCCGCCTCCCAGGTTCAAGCGATTCTCCTGCCTCAGCCTCCCGAGTAGCTGGAATTACAGGCGCACACCACCACACCCAGCTAATTTTTGTATTTTTAGTAGAGACAGGTTTCACCGTGTTGGCCAGGATGGTCTTGATCTCTTGACCTCGTGATCTGCCCACCTCGGCCTCCCAAAGTGCTGGGATTACAGGTGTGAGTCACTGCACCTGGCCCATTAAAGATTTTTATTCATCACAAGTGAAGCCAACAAGTAAGTCATAGTATGAGTAATTAATTATTATACTGGAGTATGAATTTGAGGCCTGTACAAGGAACACACCCATCAGAAAGTTTGTGAATGAGCCACACTGTGGCCCAGAGTCTGTATCTTCCTTCAGCCTCTGCTTCCCTGCCTGTCACCCACCTCAAAGTGGCTCTCATGAAATGATCATTTGTTATTATTCTTCATCACTATTTACATTTTACAAATTTTATTAAGTTCATGTCTGAAATTGCTACAATAGTGATGTCATTGACACCTATGGTGAAAAATTATATTTTATGGCAGATATTATTTTACAAGCTTCTATAAGTTTCTTTGGTCCTGTATTTGTCACATCATTATGGACCTGAAGGTGTGCCCACTGATGAAATATTTCGTTACGATTTGTTGAGTTTTGTGGGGAAACTTCTCTGCTCTTACAGTTTGTTCAAATTTGGCATCAAGAATGTTTCTGGATATATTCCCCTCCCATGTCAAGGGTTTTTAGTACAAAAAAAAAAAAAAAACATGTCGTGGTATTACCACAGAAAGTGAAAGTACAGAAATTAGGAAGTAAACACAAATATAGCACACTAATTGTAACTTGTTACATTTGTAGAGCATTTTATGTTCTGAGTGTTTGAGCAATCACCACTTTCATCTTCCTTTTGAGAGAGGAAGAAACAATGTTACTCTGCACATTTTATAAATAAGAAAAGGCAGCCGGGCATGGTGGCTCACGCCTATAATCCTAGCACTTTGGGAGGATCACTTAAGGTCAGGAGTTCGAGACCAGCCTGACCAAAATGGAGAAACCCCGTCTCTATCAAAAATACAAAATTTGCCGGGTATGATGGCACATGCCTGTAATCCCAGCTACTCAGGAGGCTGAGGCAGGAGAATTGCTTGAACCCTGAAGGTGGAGGTTGTGGTGAGCCAAGATCACGCCATTGCACTCCAGCCTGGGCAACAAGAGCAAAACTCCGTCTCAAAAAGAAAAAAAAAAAAGGCACAGGAAAAAGTGTGTAATGTGCCAGAAATCAGAAATCTCACAACAAACAAATGAACAAAGAATAAGACTTACCATATTTTTAACACCTGAATGTTAAACATTATGCTAAGCATTTCACATATATCAACTCCCACCTTCACAGCAACCCTATAATGAAGATACTACTATTTTTTTTTTTTTTTTTTTTTTTTTTTTGGTGACAGAGTCTCACTCTGTCACCCAGGCTGGAGTGCAGTGGTGCAACCTTGGCTCGCTGCATCCTCCGCCTCCTGGGTTCAAGCGATTTTCCTGCCTCAGCCTCCCGAGTAGCTGGGATTACAGGTACCTGCCACCACGCCCAGCTAATTTTTGTATTTTTAGTAGAGACAGGGTTTCACTATGTTGGCCAGGGTGATCTCTATTATTATTCCCATTTTGTAGAGAGGCAAGTGAAACTCGATGTATTTTGACAGCCTGAGAAGGGTCCCATAGCTAATAACTGGAGCCAAGGTTCAAATTCAGCCTGTACTGCTCCATATTCCGAGCTTTTCCACTCAACACTGCTACCTACATCTGGGTCTCCAGAGTCCTATTCTAGTTCTATTCTAGTCCAGTGCCCTTTCCACTTCTTATATGGGTATTTGTTGACTTATTAATTCATTTGTTCATTACAGAGCGCCTCCTCTTTGCCATGCATTGTGTTCTGGGTGGCAGCTACAGAGATAGTGAAGAAGAGTATCCACTCTTACCCAGCACATGTCTGGGGAGACCAATGGGTCAACAGCAAGATTACAGCATAGCATGAGTGGCCTATGACAAAAACAAAGGGCAACATGGATGGTTAGAAGAGATATTTGAGCTGAATATCAAAGGATGTGGAAGTTTGTCCAAGAAAAAGGGAATTCTGACACAGCAAGCTGGATGGTCAAACGCAGTTTGGAGTTGAGGAGGCAGTTACTGGAGAGATAAGAAGGTCAGAATGTGAGGGGCATCTGTGGCCAACTCTGTGGTTTCCAAACATGTTTGCCCACTAGAATAACCTAGGGTCTTTAAAAAAATGTCAAAATACAGGCCACATCCCTGACCAATGAACTCACAATCTCTGGGGCTGGGACATAGGCATCAGGTTTTTTTTGTTTGTTTGTTTTTTGTTTTTTTTTTTTGAGAGACAAGAGTTTTGCTTTTGTTGCCCAGGCTGGAGTGCAATGACACGATCTCAGCTCACTGCAACCTCTGTCTCCCACGTTCAAGCGATTCCTCTGCCTCAGCATCCCAAGTAGCTGGGATTACAGGTGCCCACCACCATGCCCAGCTAATTTTTGTATTTTTAGTGGAGACAGGGTTTCACCATGTTACTCATGCTGGTCTGGAACTCCTGACCTCAGGTGGTCCGCCCCCCTCAGCCTCCCAAAGTGCTGGGATTATAGGCATGAGCCACTGCGCCCGGCCGGCATTGGTATTTTTCAAGGCTCCCCAGGTGATTCCAGTGTGCAGATGAGTTTGGTAACCACTGGCCAAACCAGCTCGTAAGGTCTTAATCCTAGAGTGTAATCAACAGGGGCTTATAGAAAAGGAGAAACATAATCAGATTCGTTTCTGGAAAGGGTAACTGGGCCTACTGAGGGTACACCAGGCAGGGAGTATCTGGAGCCACCAGCAGGTGGGAGAAGCAGCTGTGCAAGAGCCTGACAGAAGTTGGAAAGGCTGCCCTTGAATTTCAACAGACCTCAGTTCAAAATAAAGGTCCACCTTTGCCAGCTTTCCATTTCAGGCTATTAACTAAACCTCTGTGAGTTTGATTTCCTTATCTGTAATGTGGAATTTCTAATACCTATTTTGCTTGATTGTTGTAAGGCCTGTGAGACTACACACACACACACATCGGCTGGTTAGACATTCATACATCTTAGTACCCTTACACAAAGAATAATGATAGGATATGTTGGGGTAGACTAGTTGGAACTTCAGATGGTGAGGCAAGCTTGGAGGAACAGACAGAAAAATTAAGAGGCAGGGGCCAAGGATGTCTGAGATGGATAAAATTATACAGTGAGAATGTGCCCAGGGAGAAGAGAATGAGTTGAGGATAGAGCCTTTGGGAACGCGAACCTTTAAAGAGAAAACAGGGAGAAAGAGAAATAAGAGAGAAGTGATCCAGGAGGTATGAAGACAGCTGGGCAGGAGCGAGAACCTGAGGTCTCAGGGTGGCCACCACAGAAAGATCAAGAGTCAAGGACTGGAAAATGATGCATGGATTGCATTGTGGTTTCAGGTCTGCCAGGGAAAAGGAAGGTCTCATCTTTTAATATATACAGATGTATATATCTTTGTATATACACATGTATTGTATATACACATATTATATACATCTATGTATATAAAACTGCCTGAGTTTAAAAACACTGAGTACCTACAATACCTCAACACTGGGGATCTAAGTGGACACTGAGAAATTTAGAAAATGAACCAAAGTTAAGACTGAAATTAATCATTACAAGATCAAAAGTCATCTATGATGAAGAGTTTCAAAATGAGCAGTATCTGTCCATCACAAGACTGAACAAACTGAGTGTTTTTACTGAGTACCTACGATACCTCATATTGTAGGTATATGTATACATAGATTTATTCCAAAGGCTCCACTGAGTGCCCGTGCGTGCACATTGTGTGCACACAGCCTAAGCTGGAGCCAGAGCTCAGAAGATTGATGACGTCAATCTGGCCCAGTCCTTGCCTAAGTGGGTGCAGGATGGTGGACAAAGCCGACCTCTCCTCAGGTTTGAACAGAATCAAGGAAACAGTTGTCGTATTTGTCTTTATTTTGTGAGAAAACAAAGGTTGGCTTGACTGGGGCAAGAGAAAATATGAGAGAAGGAAGATGAAGAGCCGCTGGTGTCCCAGCCTCGTGCTCAGCGAGGACGCCCTCCTGCAACTGCCTGCCTGTTTCCATGGGCTCCAGGGCGCAGGAAATGCCTCATGGAGAACTTTCTGGAAGATGGCCAGGAGAAGCCCCTCTCTCAAGGGCTTTCTGGGAACCCAGGGGACTATCTGCAGAAGAAGGTTCTTTGGGGCGCGGTGGGAAGCCAGGCAGGCCTCCTCTCCTGCGCGCTGGGGAACGCAGGATCCGCATGGAAGCGACTCCGACCCCACGGCGTTTCCACGGCTCTGCGGCTTGGGAGGGAGCTAGGGGCTTCAGGAACTCAGGCTGTGGGTTTTCGAGTTGCTTTCCTGATAAATGAAAATCCTCCTGATAACATTTAGATTTTGTCTCTCCAATAGCAACGGCAGCACGTCTCGCTGAGGCCCGCGCCTGCCCCCGGGTAGTCGAGGCTCGCGGCTGTTCCTCCAGCCCCCACGCCTTCGTCTGGTCACTCCGGCCTTGCGCCCTATGGCGCTCAGGCCTCTCCGCTCTCGTTTGCTCTCGCACAGACGGTTTCCCTAAAAAAAATCTTGACACGTTTAAAACCTTCTCGATGTCGATTTTTTGAAAGACCTGAGCTAACACACTATTTGAGAGGATGCGTTTAACAATGCAGGATTCAAGATTTAGTTCTCAGCTAATTACAAGCAAGGTAATTAACCTCCTTACGTCTCAGATTACTCATCTGTAAATTGGGAATAATTTTAGTATATTTCTCATAAAATTGCTGTGCCTATTAAATAAGAGAATGCCTATAAATCAAGTAACACAGTTCCTAGCACTTAGTAAATACTGCTTGTTATTATTTTTGAAGTTAACACTATTTTCAGTGTTCTTTATTACAATGGTAATAGGTATTCTATATGAGGTATACAAGGTATTCTACATAAAATATAGTAGAACTTGGCTGGGCATGATGGCTCACGTAATCCCAGCACTTTGGGAGGTTGAGGCGAGTGGGTCGCTTGAGCCCAGAAGTTCTAGACCAGTCTGAGCAATATAGTGAAACCCCATCTCTGGAAAAAAAAAAAAAAAAAAAAAAGCCAGGCATAGTGGCCTATGCTACTCCGGCAGGAGGATTGCTTTAGCCCAGGAGGTGGAGGCTGCATGAGCTGCGATCATGCCACTGCACTCCAGCCTGGGCAACAGGCCCAGACCTTGTCTCAAAAAAAAAACAAAAAAAAAAAAAACGCAGTAGAACCTCTGCTAATGTTGGTGTCATAGGGTAAAATCAGAGATGTTTTTCATGATTTTCCTGGAAGTGCATGCCTGGGACATGATTTGACTGACTATATTAGCAACTCCTGGTATCCTGAGGTGCTTTTGAGTGTGGTTTTAAGGACTTGGGCTGCCTTTTGATATTAACTGAGAGCTGAGCTAGTATAGTCATAATCATGATGGTATTCTCAGAGGTGAGGGATATACCTCAAACTTCTGTTTTTACTCTGGTTTCTAGACTCCAATCTTGTTCATAGTAGACAGATACTGCTCATCTTGAAACCCTTCATTGTAGATGGCTTCAGATCCAGTAATGATTAATTTCAGTCTTAACTGTGCTTCATTTTCTAAATTTCTCAGTGTCCACTGAGATTCCCAGTGTTGAAGGCATTGTATCCTGGATGCGTTCGCGGTGTTAGTGACATGCGGAAACCATAGACTGGCACATGTGAACAGAGAGCTGCCCGGGTGATGACAGAGCAGTCGGGAGCAGAGACACCGCTTGAGAGGGACCCAAAGACCTCAGGCAGTGCCACCCTCTCAAATCTCCTCCATGGCTTTGTGCTTTCAGTGATTCTTACTGAGTATTAACTAGCTGTGTGGGACGCACAGAAGCATGTGACATGGTCTTAGCATTCAAGGAACGTACAATGAATTCATTTTTTTTAGTGAAGTCTCATAATTTGACTGAATGGAATAATTTCCATTGGCATGGCAAAAAAAAAAAAAAAAGGAGCCAAGAATCATCAGGCTACCCAGCCATAGTTCTGTTCTGGTCAAAATTGTTATGAATGACTTGGATAAGTTATAAAGGGCACGTTTATCAAGTTGGACATGACCTAGGGCTGAGAGGAATAATGAATACAGTACATTGAAGAAAGGAATGGAGATCTAAAAAGATCTTCACAGTTTCAAAATCTATCAAAAGTAGTGCATAATGAATCAGTGTAAGGCACACCAGTTACTGTGTGACTTTAGACAAGTTATTTAACCTCTCTATGTCTTTGTGCCCTTAGGTGCAAAATAGGAATAATGGTAGCACTTACACATAAGGTTGTTCTCAGTTTGAAAATCAGCACATTAAAGTGCTTGTCATGCCTGTCACATTGTAGATACTCAGTAAATGAAGCGAGTACTCCTTCCAGTCTGCAGTTGCCGGATAGAATTTATGGTAGCCCAGATTAAGGTGGGGATGGTCCACTGTGACTGCACTCGTCAGACCACGCTAGGTGGCATATGTCCATTGAATGCCACACTTGAGAGAGAGAAAGAAACTGGATTTTCAGAGGAAAGTAGCTACAGTGGTGAAAAAACTTAAAATCATATGATGGAAGGTTAAAAGAACTGGGTCTATTTTGCCCGAAGTAGGGAAGACTCCAGTAGTACATAATAGCATTTTCTATTATTTGAAAGGTTCTCATATTGTAGGTGGCTTAGATTTATTTTCTACCTAGGGGCCAAAGGTGGATATTTCAGAAAGACAAATTTTGGCTCAATCTAAAGGAGACTTTGCTAATATTCAGAGCTGTTCAAGGATGGTAACAACCTCCTCAGGAGGAAATGAAGTCCTTCTCTCTGGAGGTGGTCATAGGCCAAATAGCTACTTGATTAATTGATGGGGAGACTTGGGTACCTTAAATGTCTAACCTCTGAAATTCTGTGGTTCTGAGAATCAACAGAGCTATTTTAGTCAAAACAATAGGTAAGAAAACTTATTATCAATATGTTGATTTATTATACACCAATGAAGAAAATCCAAAGTCACTAGATCAGAATCTGGCAGTGGTAACTTTCCTTTCAGGTTTGAAGGGGGTGGGGTGGGGGACCTCTATCATGTTCTGGAGGAAGCGACCTCTCATCCTCTGTCTCTTGGCTTTGTCGAATGTATTTGAGCCCTCTAGCTCAAAAACAGACTTTCCGCTTGGCTGGGTGCACACAGCCAAATAAAGAGTGGCTCAACAGACAGCTTCTTGTTTATCTTTCTTAATCTCTTTTAAACCTCTTCCTGCCTCAGCCAGCAGTAAACCAGTTGCAGAGGTTAAGTTGGCTCCCCACTCCTCTTTCTTGTTGGTGTTTAATGTCACTGATATTTGTATTTCCTATTTGCTTTGGGTGGAATTTATTGTTTAAAATTACAAAAACTTCATTATGCCTATGCTAATTAATTATCTTCTTTTATGTTTTGTTTTCGTGACTTCTTGTTTCTTGGATTTCCTTCATTTTTTTACTCCTACAATTAAAATTCAGAACCACATAGACAGTTTTGCCTTCCCCTTTGTGTATTTAGATTTATTGTTGCCTTAAGCATCTGTTAATGTTACAAAATAGCATACAGATATGGTTTATTAGTTGTCGTCTCCTAAGAGTTACAAATTATTCAATAATAGCAAAGATTATACTTGTTGATGTACTTTCTTTTGGTGCATAGAATGGGACACCATAATTCTCCCGTACTCTTCACAGAATCACAAAGTTTAGAGGTGAAAGATTGCCGATTTTCTTAAAGGTACAAGCTTTTCAGGGCTTATGTGTGGCTTCAGCTCTAACTCCAGCACTTTACAACTTCACAGAACTTGGACAAGAGACTTTACTTCAACCTTTAACTGCCTGAGTACAACGTATCAGGATGAAGACAACCATTTGCTTTCTGATCACTGACAGTTGACTCTCTGAGTGCTACCCGCCCATTCTGCCTTCCCAATATCTCCATCCAGAAAACTGCTTTATGCTAGAGGAGAGAGTTAAAGTCAGTCGCTGCTTGTGTCCGTCCAGGTCTCTACATTGCAGGTCCTTGTAGTTCTCCTTTTTTCCAACAGAAGGATCCCTCTCCTGAGTTCTCTCCTCTGTCTCCATTTGAATTTGACTTCGTAAATGACAAGTTAAATTCATCTTATTGCTTAAGAATATTTTTCGACTACACTAACAGGCACCCATTTATGCTACACACTTTGCATAAGATCCTCATTTCCAGTGGGCTTTTCTCTCCATTTATTCTATATATACTGGACAGCTACAAAGTGCCTTGCACTGTGCTGGGTAGGAACAGGGGAGATAAAGACAAGACATTGGCATGGCTCTCCAGGAGCTTGTAGTCTCTTGTGGAGATAGGCAGACAGCTGCACTGCAGTGTGGAATGAGCTAGAGTCCTGGTAAACACAGGTCCATCTGGAGTCCTGAGGGATGGTCCAGACAAAGGGGACTGAGTCCGTGTATAGCAGAAGGAGTGGGATCCAAACAGTATTAAAGAGTGACTGGGAGTTTTCCCGAGCCCACATTTGGAATAGAACAATTTTTATACGGAATTTTTATTAGGAAGCATACAGTGGTTTCCTCATAATAACTTTATTCTGTTTTCTTGTGGACTCATAAAATTTTTTGCTGACATATGAAAATTAGAACTTAGAAAGAAGGGGTTTGTAATGTAGTCTCCACAGGCCTGGACCAGGCTCATGCTCTCCAAATGATAGCAAACCTTTGATGCCCATGATAAAGATGAGATAATGCATATAAAAGCACTTCATAAGGTAAAGGAAGCAATACAAATGTGAGGTTTTAGGACAATCAAACATCCTTTTCAGAATATTTTTCACTCCTTATAAATTCCCCGGTGATTTTTAAACCTGAAAACCTGAAATGCTTTGGAAATATGAAGCAAAGAACACTATGCAATGCATGTAGATATGCCACTAGGATGATAAATCAAATACATGTGTTGAAAAACAGAGGAAAAATAGAGAAAGATCGTTCTAAAATACCCTAACTGTAAAACATCCCTGAAGCCATTTCACTCGGACAAATTTCTTTTCTCTAATATATACATTGATAAACTTTTTATTCTGACGTTGTTTCATCTCTTTGCATGAAATGCTTTTCATCTTGCTGCAGCTTCATTCCCTCAGACCTCCAAACGTGTCAGACCCTGAGATTTATTATACACCAGCACGTAGCATAGGATGAAGTTCATATTCAAATAGAGTGAGGACAGAATTGCTTAACATATAACACCTGCTCCAGCTATACCCCATTCGTCCTCTGGTGAATCTTCTAGAAACTGCAGACGTCTGAACATGCTCAATTCTAGTGGTAAGAGATGGAGCCGAAGATGCTGAGCCACCCCCGGGCTCAAATCCATTGATTTAGAATTGAAAGTGGATCTACACTAGTGATTAAACAAACGTCATTTCCCTTTCTCCTGGGTGAGAGCACATGGCTGATTTAGGAAATAGAAGGAGGCTGTGGAGGGGAGTTGAGAATGGTCCCAATGAACCTGAGGAGTCTAAGGCTCAGATTCCACAACGAGGCTGTGCCATCAGCACAGCAGGATATCCTTGCAGTGGAGTGTGTCTTACAGCTATACCATGCTGCTGGCGAGGCCAGCAGATGACCTGAATCCCCACCACCATGTTCTGCAACAAAGAGCAGGCCTTCCTCCTGCACTAGCACTCAGCCCTGTAAGTGATCTTGGGCACGGAGTGAGACTGCCCTCAGGACAGGAGGAACAGAAGTCTCCTGGACTGGGGACTGTGGTCGTGCTCTCCGCTGTTGCCACCAGGCCTAAACCAGCATTGAGTGGGACATCTGCAGCTTGAGGCTATCCAAGAAAATGTTCCTCACCATTAAAAAAGAGCAATGAAAGATGGTTTTATGGATGACACTGTCACTTAACATCACTGATACGGTAGACCTAGAAGGGCCCTGAGAGCACATCCAGTCCCCTCAATATATGCCTGTCCCTGGGCACACTAGACATCAGAATTAGCATAGAATGTGGGGGGAAATTGACTGTAATAGTGGCCAAAAGATTAGGTTTATAGCCCATATTTTGCCATTAATTTGAACCTTGTGGATTTGAGCAAGTCACTACACCTCTCTGGCCCTCCATTTTCTCACTGAGAACTGAGGAAGCTGTGTAGGTAATAAAACAACCAACATTTCTTGAACACTTCTACATGCCAGTCACTGAACTGAAACTTTGTAGACATCAGACTTAATTCTCAAATGACCTGTGAGGCTATATTCCTCAGTTTTTCAGGTGAAGAAACTGAGGCATAGAAAGGATAAAAAAATTTGGCCGGGCACGGTGGCTCATGCCTGTAATCCCAGCACTTTGAGAAGACGAGGCGGGCGGATCACCTGAGACCAGGAGTTCGAGAGCAGCCTGGCCAACATGGTGAAACCCCGTCTCTACAAAATTACAAAAAAATTAGCTGGGCATGATGGCGCATGCCTGTAATCCCAGCTACTCAGGAGGCTGAGGCAGGAGAATCGCTTGAACCCAGGAGGCAGAGGTTGCAGTGACCCGAGATCGTGCCACTGCAGTCCAGCCTAGGAGACAGAGCGAGACTCCGTCTCAAAAAAAAAAAAAAGAAAGAATAAAAAATTTATCCAAGGTCTCATAGCTGCTCATAGCTGGTAAAAAGCAGAGCTGGTATTTAAACACCCCTCTCCACTCCCACTCCCCCAACCTTGGAAGGTAATGAAGTTTCCTCCCCCATTAACATCCTCTGATTTTCTGACTGCAGTGCCTAAAGTCCTCAGCAAGTGCTAATAACACTGAGGTGTTATTATCAGCTTGGCTGTTCTCTTCAGCTTCTCTGGGAGATAAAGCTTGAGGATGATCAGAGATCATTTGCCTCCTCCTGAAGAGGCTTTTGTGTTCTTATCACCCAGCCTCTAAAGAATGTCCCCTAGGTACCTCCAGGCCATCTCCATAATCCTCAAAGCATCCTTCCTACTTCCCTCCCCCAATCAAACTCAGCAAATACACCTGCAGGCCCCCCACCTGCCCTACTGTCTCTTTGTTTATTCAAGAATACAAGGATTATTTATTCCATACCTAGAACATATATATACAAGCATCCTCAGCAGGGTTAGTTTAGTTTGATTTTTACCATTTTCAAAAGGGAAACAGATACTATTATCTTGAGGAAAGGAGCAACTTTTTAATGGTACCATTTGAAATGGATGAACTTTGAATACAGATTAGAAGCCTGTCCTTAGTCTGTATGTGTAAGGGAAGCAGAAATGAGAAGTGTAGAGTTCCCTGGAATGTGTGGATACTAGGGCTGACTGTGGTTCTGTAACTGAATCACTTTCTGGTTCTGGTCACCTAGTCATTCTGTAATGTCAGGTCTTGTCTGTAACACAAGAGGATAGTAGTAAAGTGTGTACTGTGTGTTCCTATTTATAAATCACTTTCTCATACATTACTTCTTTTCAATTAGAAAATAAATAAGAGAACTGAGGCCCATCATAGAGAGTACAAGACTTGCCCAAGATTGCCCAACTGGTAAAGGGAAACAAAGCAAGGAGACAAACCTAAGGCGTTCTTTCCATTTCACAATGGCTGAGTCAGTAAGAAAGGCAGAGACATAACCAGAATGCTGTATTTTGGCAAATGTGACGTTCCTGGAATGGATTACTAACAGTCTAGAAACATGGAAAGTACCATGCAATTAAAAACACACAGTCCAGGCCAGGCACGGTGGCGCACACCTGTAATCCCAGCACTTTGGGAGGCTGAGGTGGGTGGGTCACTTGATGCCAGGAGTTTGAGATCAGCCTGGCCAACATGGTGAAACCCTGTCTCTACAAAACTATGAAAAAAATTAGCCAGACATGATGGCAGGTGCCTGTAATCCCAGCTCCTCTGGAGGCTGAGGCAGAAGAATTGCTTGAACCTGGGAAGCAGAGGTTGCAGTGAGCCAAGATCGCACCACTGCACTCCAGCCTGGGTGACAGAGTGAGACTCTGTCTCAAAAAAAAAAAAACAAAAAAAGTCTTCTGAATTTTGGTGAGCACTGGAAATACAGGAAGTTACCAACAATAGTTTTCACACTTCCTTGGACCTATGGTGCTTTCTATGTATTTTACATTTTACTCTGTGACCATGACATGGTCATAAGTTGATTTGCAGAAAGGTTATAAAGAACCAAGAAACTTACCCCGAAAATTGCTATGCCCTGCAAAGTTTTCATCCAGCTTTGTTCAGTACCCTGGCAAGGATATGCTTGATTAAAGGATCTTTAGCAATTGAGAACAAGTGTTCAATAATTCCAAAGTTTGTACTTCCAAATTTGTAAATCTATACATCTGTATTATTCTGTATGTTTACTCTAGCCTGTGACATAGAGCCAGAGTGAAGATTGCCAAGGTGCCAGTCCTGCTCAAATTTCAATTAGCAGCAGCAAGTCCCAAGGTACTCAGGGTCTTAGAACCCATTGGTTTACTTTGGAGAGAGACCATGTGCAAACTTAGAAGAGCGGCTTTCACTTCTCCGTTTCCTACCAGTGATCCCTCAGCTATTCACTCAAGAGATCTCTAAGGTCAGTTTCTGGCAGGAACATCCCTTCACCCTCCTCCAACAATCAGCCATTCACAAGTGGCCATTATTTTAATGTGAGCACATATACCTATGCGCCAAGATGATTACAGTCTGCAAGCATAGCCATGTTTTCCTATTTCCTTTGTAATCTCAAGGGTAGTCCTAAAGCCATGTACACAAAATCCACGTTCCACTTAAAGGCCTGAGCCAATGCCCCCACCCAGCCTATCTTACTTATTCTTTATGTTAGCCCCATATCGCCAAGTAGGAACATGGTTTAGAAAACAGAAATAATGAACTGTATGTGGGTTGTCATTGTTTGAAAAGAGAAAACAACCCAAAGACATTCTACATTCTAAGACAATTTGGTTGCTGTTTCTCTTGCTTTTCTTCCAAATTTCTCTCCAAGCTCCAGGGCTTACAGCCTTGGGCACTGGCACTATAAAGTGGATTTTCAGAGCCAATAGGAGCTGGCCTTCCTTTGAAGAGTCTTAAAAGGCCCTGAAGAAGAAAGTAGTCCAGGTGGCATGTTACATCTGTGATGTCAAACATGCAGGGCAAACCGGTAGCTGACCTAGACCATAGATAAACAACACCTTTAAGAAGTTGGGGCCAGGCGCGGTGGCTCACGCTTGTAATCCCAGCACTTTGGGAGGCCGAGGTGGGCAGATCACGAGGTCAGGAGATCGAGACCACGGTGAAACCCCGTCTCTACTAAAAATACAAAAAAAATTAGCCGGGCGTGGTGGCGGACGCCTGTAGTCCCAGCTACTCGGAGAGGCTGAGGCAGGAGAATGGCGTGAACCCGGGAGGCGGAGCTTGCAGTGAGCCGAGATTGCGCCACTGCACTCCAGCCTGGGTGACAGAGCGAGACTCCATCTCAAAAAAAAAAAAAAAAAAAAGAAGTTGGATAGTCATACTGTCATGCTGTGTATCTAAGAAAAGGCTGGCCTTCAGTTCCTGGTTCTGATCAGTTCTAAGAGCCCCAGAAAGAAGGCTGTAAGATTATAAAGCCATTGGTACCTTCAGAGAGAAGGTGCCTGGAGGGACGGTATTTGAAAGGAGAGCATACTTAAAGTTCTAGAACCCAAGTTGCCAGAGTAGTGAATGCTAAAACTCCAAAGATATTTCATGTAAAATTACCATAATTTCTCACTTTTCTGAAAAGAGGCTCTTAAAATATGGATAATTTTCTAATGTCAACCATATCTTACATTTTGGTAGAGGGCTCTCTCTCAATCTTTTTTTTAATCTTGCAAATAATCCTCTTTCTGTCTTAACATGAGTATATGTGTACATCAAAAGCTTTACTCTCAACGATCATTTTGGAAGCAAAGAAAATATACATTGGGAGGCTGAGGTGTGTAAATCACTTGAGCTCAGGAGTTTGAGACCAGCCTCAGTAACATGGTGAAACCCCCTTCTTTACCACAAATACAAAATATTCTCCAGGCTTCGTGGTATGCACCTGTGGTCCCAGCTACTCGGAAGGCTGAGGTGGGAGGATCGAGGATCGTTTAAGTCCGGAACGCAGAGGTTGCAGTGAGCCAAGATTGTGCCACTGCACTCCAGCATGGGCACCACAGTGAGACCCTGTCTCAAAAAAAAAAAAAAAAAAAAAAAAGAATATATAAGGTTGAGGTTTATACCAGTGCTAGATGTTGATAACAACCTAGCTTATCTCATGGGCTAATAGCCTTGGACAAAACCATCTAATTTATTATCCAAACCAGGGCACTTTTGAGAGTGAAAAGGGGCACTAACCAAAGAGGTCACTGGGACAACTTCTATAAGCCAGGAAAGTCCTGGCAGATCAGGATGTATGGTCACCTTAATCATGCAGAGTGAGATTAACTGGATGAACGAGGAGTGCTGAGACAGTAATAGTGACTTGAAACTATCCTTTAGGATGTTGTTTTGCTTTATTTAAATGTTTACATCTATTTTACACAAAATGATATAGAAACTTCGATTTTATAAAACACTGCTTGCTTTTCTTTTTTTAATTGTGATATCAGGTACAAGACAACTGGCTACAAACACATAGGGTGTAGAGGGGGGAAATATACTGAATTGAATAAAATTTAGTGTCAGGCAAGTAAGAATTTTAAGCAAACTGGAAAGTTGGTTGACAATACCAGTGCTATTTGTCTGTAAATCTCATGTAAGACATGAAACACATTTTTTATATAGTATAAAGGTCCATGAGTATATTTGTTTACAGTTAGCATATCAAGCCATGTTTCCTCATAAGATCATTTTCTCTGTAACTCCTATAAATGTACCAAATATTATTTAAAATGTTAACAGTTACAGAAGAATCTCCTTTCAGAATTTTATGTAATATTACAAGGAAGCTTGCTGATCCACAAATGAACCATAAAAGGATATTTTGATAGGATAGAGCAAATATGACAAATTAAAATCTGAGTGGTTACGTTACAGTGGATCTCATTTGGATTAACTAGGGTGTACTTCAGGGTTCTGTTGCCATCACATGCAATATTGTTACAGTGCAAGTAATTTTCAGACTCAACATTTAAAATTCTTCTTTCCTACTGAGGCTCCTTTTACCTTCATCATCACCCATTCCTGCTATTCCTCCTTCCTGTGAACAAACTCATGATATAACCTCTTAACTGGGGAGAGCCAACCCCAGAAGCACAGTTTAACCTGTTTATCAGCTTTGAGGTCAGATCTTGTCTTATTTGTCTCTGCCCCGTGTTTCCTGTAGACACAGCGTCTGGACCCTCCTTTCAGTTATTTGCACTAATCCTTTTCTACAGGAAGTTCCTAGGGACCAATCATAGCCAAGCAGTTCATACAGTTTTCCTTTTAACCACTTAGTCTCTGGTCCAGAGAACCCCTAGAATCCTAATATAGAATCACAAACCTAAGTTTGCATTCACACCTACACAGCAGTTCAAGTATGTCTGGTTTTGCTGTCTATAATACCTGTGTTTGTTCATTATGTTTCTCCTTTTCTATGATCAGGATAGTCATATGTACTATTAAATAGGAATCCATTTGAAAAAAGATGATATTAATGCACAGTGCAAGAAACAGTAAGATCTAATAGTGTTTAAATATATGTGTCAGAAAGAACATTGCCAGAAAAGGAGAGCAGTGAAAAGGGGACATAGAGATTGCTGAGCAAGAAGGGAAAGAAACAAAAAGATGCAGGGGCTCATTCTAGCAGGTTGAAAATGGCATTTTTCAGTTCAGCTAATTTGTCTTAATTGTTTATAATCTGAGCCCAAAATAATGGCCAAAGAATACATTTGGTGTAATTTCATAGCATAAAGCGTGTCCCTTTTCTGATCACTACATCCTGTGTATTGAATTTCCTCTAGAAATTGACTTGCCTTTTCTCTAGTCTTAGAGGGAAAAAAATCTTACTTCCCACCTATTTCATAGCTAAAACTTAGACAAAACTTACTCTATTCTCTTCTTTTGTGTTTATTTATGTAAGACATAAGTGCATATCTCTCAAGAATTTTTTAATGGTCAACATTTTATTATGATATTATTTTGCTTAGCTTGGGATTTTTCATGAACTTTTGTCTTCTTAGAAAAGTAATTTGTACAGATAGGCAAAAATAAGAAAATTTAAATCACCAAAATTCACAGTACCCAAAAATAGCCACTGTCAGAATTGCTGGTGTGTTCAATGTTGTTTTTTGTTCAATCATTAAAGGGCTATTTTTGAGGGAAGGACTCTGCTTATTTCAACATTGTTGTGTTTGTAGATGCATATATCTCACGCATTAATGCCTCTGGATCTATATGAGAATAATTTTTTTAATGACTGGAATATGTAACTAGAAAATATCTGACATATGCAGCTTCTGCCTCAGCTTTAACGGTGCCCTGGTGAGAAGCAGCCGTCGATGCTGTCATTTCTGTGCACACACACAGACATCCATCCATCATGAATATTTAAAATTCAATCATTAGGTGCAGCAGCAGCAGTGGCAGCATATTTGTTGCAACTGATCAGCCACTAATGGTTTAAAAACTTAGAAATTGGGGGCTTCTTTTATCAATTGAAGAGGATTATTCCAAGCCACTGAAGCTCCTTGTCAGAATGGAAAAGTGTATTAAAAGAGATAAGATTGCACACCCCAGGGTCGCTTACCATATGTAATTTACTAAGCACACATGCTTAAAAGAAAAATAGATCAAATGGATGAGATTGGAGATCCCTAAAATAGTCTCCTGTCCAGATCAAACATACCACCAAATAAACAAATAAACAAACAAAATAGCCTGAATTCTGTTTCTTCCTGAGTCCCATGTAGATTTCTGGTGAAGAGAGCCATGCTTTGTGACCTAGGCTTGCCACTCAGTCATCCATCCTTCCAGATTAACTTTCCTTTTCAAGCAAGCCTTTCACAACAATAGAAGCAGCAGTGTATTCAGTTGTCACAATAATCAGGTGAAGCATGTTTTCTTCCATTACCATGAGTTTGGTGATGAGCAACAGGGCATAGCTAGAAAGTATTTTTGAAGATTACCTCCTGTATTTAATTGATCCTCTTCACCAGGGCAATCAGCTTCCTAGTGCTAGCAATGGCACTTTGTTTCTTAATCAGTTCCCGGTTCTCTAAATCATATTTAAAAGGCTTTGTACAGAAGCCCAGAAAACAATGTTCCAATTTATCTGATACCTCCCTATGAACTGAGCTGTCCCAAGTGTTTGAGGGAGAGACACAGTATCAGGTACGCATGGAAACATGTGTAAAACAAGCACTGTGGGATTCCGTGTGACTCTTGTAGGACTCCTTGAACAATATTTTTATGATTTGCTCAACGGATTGAATCTGAGTGATCTTGTACTCTCCATGCTGCCCTCTGCACCCAACTTCCTACAATATTCTGGACAAACAGGGGTCTAGGCTAACCCAGAAGAAAAGAACCATATATATATTTTTGTTTGTTTGTTTTGTTTTTTACACAATATAGATACACAATGTGAATAATGGAGGAAAGAGAGAGGGGGAAGAAAGCTGAGAAAGGAAGAAGAAAGGAAGGGAGGAAAGAATGGAGGGAGGGAGATTTGTCAAGTGGTGAAATTTGTACCATTTGCAAATCAGTCAGCGCTCAGTCCCATTACCCTGTCTCTGGCCTGTCTTCTCATAGATTTAGAAAATCCTAAGTGTGAACTGTGAAAATCTTACTGAATGATGTGGGAAGAAGTAGATCCATCCAGTCTCATTACACTTTTGGGGTTTTCCCCACCTTTGTGCTATCAAAGAATTGTGACATGGCCTCACAGGGAAAAACACACAATTTTCCTCCAAAAGATTACAATGAATCACCTTGATTTTCTAAACTAAAGGATATCCTAATAAAGCCATGCAATAGGTATTTAAAGTATATTGGAGAAGGCCAGAAGCAAAAATGTCTTAATGGAGCTATATTTTAAAGACTGTGCCTGTAAAGAAAAGCTCTGTCTGCTACCAAAAGTCATATACACTAATGGCTATTTTAAAATACATCTTTAGTCTGGGCACGGTGGCTCACGTCTGTAATCCCTGCACTTTGGGAGGCCAGGGTGGGTGGATTGCTTGAGCCCAGGAGTTCGAGACCAACCTGGGCAATATGGCAGAACCCCGTCTCTACCAAAAATACAAAAATTAGCCTGGTGTGGTGGTGCGCGCCTATAGTCCCAGCTACTTGGGAGGATGAGATGGGAGGATCACCTGAGTCCGGGGAGGTTGAGGCTGCAGTAAGCTATGATTGTGCCACTGCACTCCAGCCTGGGTGACAGAGTGAGACCCTATCTCAAAAATTAAAATAAATAAAATAAAATACATCTTTAAATATAAAATAATATTTAAACTATTATTAGTAGGTTGTTTCTTTCTTAAACTCTTCCTCTTACAGGCAAAACTGTTGTAGTTTGGTGATAGAGTTTGGCTAGTAAAATAAAAATAAAGTACAGTGCTAGCTTCTTATAAGCCATAGTTTAGTCACCAAGGCTTCTGGCAATCTGTAGGTAGGAATATTAAGGCACAAAATGATCTATAAAGACTTGCATAAAAAGCCACTCATAAGCCGAGGAGAAAGCATTTCATCTCCTGGATTTTTTGTCACTGTCAAGCTGTCACAAATAACTATAAGAATGTCTTCTTGGAGCATTTCAAACTCTGAGTTCTCTGTTTATATAGATGTTGAGATTTCCTCCCACTCCTAAAAATATATTCTAGAAGAAGGGGTTAAAGATCAACATTACCCTGCTAAACCTTACTCTGACTCAAGATTTATTTAACGAACTGTAATCTTACTACTGCACAGATTCAATCTGTTGAGCAAATAAAAATCATTTTGAAAATGACCTACCTATGTATTTATTCAGTTTGTATTTCAGAATTATAATATCAGGTATAAGGGGATGGTGGTACCAATGAAACTATTATATACCATTCACCATAGATTTATAAAGGAGACTACAAAAGAGAAAATAAGAGATGACATCATATGAAGTGCTTTAGTTCAGATAAAGGAAACATCCAAAAATACTGAGATGAGTAAAATTTTATTCAAAGTAGGTTCCTGCTTTGTCTTGATTTCAATCCATTCCAACTCCTGATGTCATTTACTGTGTGAGATCTTAGTACAATCATGAAAAGAATATGAGCATTTATCAAAACTCTGACATCTGTATGTTTAGAAATGAACTTATATAGCAAAATATTATTTCCTTGCACTTATTTAATTTTTCTAACTTCAGTTTCTACCTATGTGTCTCTGTCAGTTTGACCTGATTCAGACACCCAGAACTTTAATAAAGAAGCCCTCTTCTGTTTTCATTCTTAATGGATATACCTTTTCCCATGTCCACATTGAGCCTCCCTTCTGTGTACTCTGTCTATTGCAGCCACATGTCTAGTGCCTTCCTCCTCTCTGTCACCACCCTCACTTCTTCTTTCCCATCTTCTTACTTCTTTGGTGTGACCTCTCTGTAGGACAGCGTGCCATTTCTGATTCCCCACACACATACCCCATCATTGATACCTACCCTCAGTATTAGATTCTGTCTAAGTAATTTGTGGAGCCATCAGGCTTTAGTAAGTATTTGACTGCAAGTCAACACCCATTATCTCATTAAAAGGGATGCTGTATTGAGGCAGAGGGAGAGAGAGGGAGAGAGAGAAAGAGAGAAAGTCCCCTCCAGGAGAAAAACCATATTGATGGTATCAAAAGGAAAGGAAGGTGAATAGTGTGAGCCGCCAGAATAGGACTAAACAAATGGCAGGCTTTTGTTCAGCTCTCTGGCATCTGGACAGCAGCTCTCTGCCTCTTACTCAACCTGTCCCCAGGCTCTCTGCAGTCTTGTCTTCTGGTCTCATTTTATGTCATCCCACTATTGATGAACAGAAAATTTGGGCAGCTGCCCACCATCCCTGTATCCCACCCACACTGTCAACAACAGCATGTGAAGAGGAGCCGTGTGGCTGCAGTGGTAAGGAGGGTACAGTCTATGACCAAGAAAGAGACACTAAGTAGATGATTAAGAGCAGTACACACTGCTCTGACAGCCTTATTGTCACAACTGATTTTCAGGATATTGGCAGTGATTCTGAAGCCTGTAGAAAGTATCAGGTTTTAAGGGATTGCGAGTTCACCAGTGGTCCACTCTTGGTGAAGTGGGATGCCTTGCTTGGTATTGTTAACTCCCACATCATCTCTGTGCCAAGAAAAAGACACCACAATGCCACCAACATCTAAACAGTGGCATCTAATTGATTTTAATCTTAGTTCAACAGTGTGACCAGAAGGATGTTTCAATTACCATCACCATATGGGACACTGAGTGTCTGATTAGTAGGGATGCTCCTGTTCTTCATTCTTTAGGCAACTACTCATTATTGCATAAGATGTTGTTTCTGATGATGAAATTGTATCCCAATGGACTCAAATAGTATGCATAGAAACCTGAAGGTGTTTCGCTTACAGCCAGAGTGCAACAGAGGTTTTGGAACAAGCTGGGTCCTACTAGAGCCGGAGGTGTAGCAGCTGCAGACTTCCACTCTACCCGCACCTCACATATTAGTTGTGAATTTGATAAATGCCATCCTGAAGAGCAATTGATTTATTAATTAGCTGATTCAGAGTGTTCTTAGGACTCATTTGGGATATGGAGTCATTATAATTTAAAAATGTCAGCGCAGTGCAATAGAAGATGAAAATGGCACCTCCCAGGGGCCCTGTGGGCAAAGCTTTCTCCTTTGGTGAGTGGGGTTTCTCTCGATGGCCACAATGCCATCCATGGGAAGTTGCTTCATCAGACCCAAACAGTGGGGTCTCAGGAAGTGAAGAAATGCTTATTTTTTGAAACAGAAGCTGGGGTCCAGGCTAGGACGTGATCAGACCAAGCAGGACAGTAATAATTTGGTTATTAAACTGGAGATAGTAGCAATTTCATTAGAAGACTGCGAATTAAGATACTTTAGGAGTCATTTCTAGAGAAACCCCAACTGTATATAATTACCTACATCTATGAATAGGTAATCCTATAAATTTTCTAGCAAAACATTGGTGAACTAAGAAGGGAAAATATGGGCTAGATTAACTTATTATGAATGTTAATTCATCAGGTTTTGGGTTTTACTTTTGCCTTGTCCTTAAACATGGGTAATTAAGACCTGTCAGTAGTGTAAGTTGGGATTTGAGTTCAGGATTTTGGAAATATTCTAATTCCCTGTATTGGGACTGGGTAGTAAATCTAAAATTGTGATATATCAAGTTATTTTCTGGTGTGTTTTCTAAATTTGAGCACATGGACCCGAGAGTAGACACGTCTTAATATGTACTCAGCTTTGGGCAAAAGATAGATGGCATCATCTTTCTTCGCATGCTGAGCTCCATAGTAGATTGAGGACTTGGGTTGGAAGCAATAAGGTAATTGCCAAAGCCCCATTATCAGGTGGGTACATGTAGAGCTTTTGGGAGGAACAGATGCCATAAGTTATCAGTTTAGTCTTACCTTCTCTTTAGAGGGAAAAGAAGTTGGAGAATGCATGTGCAGCTAACAAAAGGAGCTGGCCTTGGCCAGACGTGGTGACTCAAGTCTGTAATCCCAGCACTTTGGGAGGCTGTGGTAGGCAGATCACCTGAAGTCAGAGGTTCGAGACCAGCCTGGCCATCATGGTGAAACCCCCAACTTTACTAGAAATACAAAAATTAGCCAGGCATCGTGGCGCACACCTATAATTCCAGCTACTCGGGAGGCTGAGGCAAGAGAATCACTTGAACCAGGAGGCGGAGGTTACAGTGAGCCGAAATGGCGCCACTGCACTCCAGCCTGGGCAACAGAGTGAGACTCTGTCTCAAAAAAAAAGGCAGGCGGATAACTTGAGGCCAGGAGTTCGAGCCTGACCAACATGGTGAAACCTCATCTCTACTAAAAACACAAAAATTAGCTGGGCGTGGTGGCACACACCTATAATCCCAGCTACCTGGGAGGCTGAGGCATGAGAATCATTTGAACCAGGAGGCGGAGGTTGCAGTGAGCCAAGATTGCACCATGCACTCCAGCCTGGGTGGCAGAGCAAGATCCTGTCTCAAAACAAATAAAAAATAAAAATAAAAATGCCTCCTTTCTAGGATTGTGGAAAGAATTAAACTAGATAATGAGTAGATGCTCATGAATGCAGTAAACGTGAGTTCTCTTCTCTTTCCGTTTTTAGTTATGTGATACAGTCACTTACCCATTCCATAATTAGTTTCCTTGCATGTAAAATCAGGGGATAATAATGTCAACAAATAGTTATCTGCTTAAAATTGTTTATTAAAAAGCAGGTATGTTCGCATGAATAAAACAACCTTCCCTTCCTTTTAAACTCCTTGTTTGGCATCCTCAAACCTCTCAGCTTGTTTCAGATGGGAACTTCAACCCAATGTCAGGTCACAGTGCCCAGGTTGATCTGTACTCCATGTGAGCTCTGAAAGCATCACCCCTGCAGAGGCTGGAAGCCCTAGTCTTCCCAGGGGATGCCTTGTCTGCAGGTACTGCCCCCAGCCTGCAGTGAACTCTGGACCTTTTATTGATCTTGTGTGCATCTGGCTCCACTCTGATACCAGGAAGAATGGGGGTTGCTGGCCCTGGACTTGGTCCTGGACAAATAAATGTGTTTGTCAAAGCCCTTTCCTGACATTGGTTGTCTCTAGCCCAGGTGGCACTGTGGAGGGTAATTAGTTCTCTTTATTAGAGGGAACATCAGGAAGCTCTACGCTGCTCACCGTGGACACATGCAAAAAGATTTTGTTAATGCAGCTGTTACTTGCCTTTTCATTATGCTAATGGGCAGCCTGTAAGAAATGTAACTTCCTGTCACTGGCACCAGGCAACACCTATCAAACAAAACATTGTTTCTTCTCACTGTTGATAAGTGTGACTTGTGGGGGCCAGCGACAGGATGCTCATTTTTATCTGCTAAGTGCACAGCGCTTGTAAAAAACCAGCAGTGGCCTTGTTACCACTTGACATGACACTAGGTTTAGCTGTTTACATTGACACACTGCTGCACCCTTTTAGAGCTGCAGCCAGGGGTCAGATTCATTAGAAAGCGTCAGCGCCGATAGTGAAGCAGCATCTGGTGGGATTCTCTCTGCTCTCCTGTTGGAAGCAGCAAGGCAAGGCGCTTGCATCTTGAAATGGGTGATTTTTAATTCTTCTCTTTGTTTGATTATTTGAGAACCCCTGTTTGTTCCTTGACCCTACATGAAGAAGATGAGAGAGAAAGAGCTGGGCATAGCATTCACCCCACTGATGAAGAATGAGAATGTTGGGGCCTGCTGTTTGTTGCTTTTCTTTTTGCTGATGTGTGGCTCTTTGTTGCCCAAAAGGTCTGCAGAGAGGGAGTTAAATGCATGTGTTTTTCTTGCACAGCAGCAAGGCTAAAATGTGGAAGTAAGCTAAGTAAACCTTTATAATTAGTCCTTTATGTCTTTCTCCTTTTGCCTCCCTATGTATGAGTATTGCCTTAATAAATTTGGTGACCATACTTCCCTTATAATGCTGGAAGCCACATATCTTTTGGTTCTATGTTGTTATCCCTTTAGTCATTTAGGATATGGAGGATGATAGCCCAGAATCCTTGGTTCATTTTGCAATCACTGTGACCAGATGAGTTGCTGATAACCTAGAGCAGCCAGAGCGCTTGTTGCATTAAGAGCCAGAGCCCAGGCCTTTACTCTTGCCACATGTGACTCTATGTCCAGGAAACTATGTGCAGGACAATGCACGCGACAACTGAGAAGTTTCTGGAGACCTTTCATAATGTTATGTGAGGGCTCGCTGGCTACCGTGGCAGAGAGAGCAACATCCTCCTTACCTTCAGAAACCTCTGGCACCACCAGCATTGCTGACATATCTCACGCCCTGTCACAGCTTCTTAGTTCAACGGGCTGCAAAAGCTCCTCCCTGGCCGGGCGCGGTGGCTCACGCTTGTAATCCCAGCACTTTGGGAGGCCGAGGCGGGCGAATCACGAGGTCAGGAGATCGAGACCACGGTGAAACCCCGTCTCTACTAAAAATACAAAAAAATTAGCCGGGCGTGGTGGCGGGCGCCTGTAGTCCCAGCTACTCGGAGAGGCTGAGGCAGGAGAATGGCGAGAACCCGGGAGGCGGAGCTTGCAGTGAGCCGAGATGGCGCCACTGCACTCCAGCCTGGGTGACAGAGCGAGACTCCGTCTCAAAAAAAAAAAAAAAAAAAAAGCTCCTCCCCACCTCCACCTGTTCATAAGGTTGTAAGGATAATTAGTGCATTTTCTCAAGTTAAATGATACGCTCATTTTGAAAAGCAACTACCACATTATCCTGCCCTTGCCCTTGGGAACTGGATCCCTTCATGCGTCGAGAATACCCCTTGCCAGGCCTTCTCATCCAGCCACTGCTCACACTGCACGGGGGCTTCTGTCTGGGTGATTCTTGCTGGGTCATGCCAGGAGGTATTTGGCATTTCCCTAAAGCCCATCATGTGAAGTAAGAGTACCACCGAATCACGAAGCTCTGAGAAGTTTTGTTAAGATCAGTCATGGCTTGATCAGTCCAAGCATTAGGATACCTAGTTTGCAAGTCCAGTGTTGTCCACCTGGCCTGGAATTTACCAACTGCTCTGTGGAGAGCTCTCATCCCACTTATGAACTGTGCTGCTTATATCTGCACCTTATTTTTCTGTATGCCCAGTATGTAGCTATGAAGGGAGGATCCCAGGGACCAGAAGCCAGGGGTCTTAGTGTGGTTTATATGTCATTGCAGTCTCCATCCAGGTCTTTTCCAGATCCTGGGATGCTGCCAAGAATTTTCATGCACAGGAAGACAGAGATGGTCGTGGTGATATACAGACTTATACAGAAGATGTTTTTCTATCTTTGGGGGGCTTTTGACCCCTTTCCACTCACTTGAATTCACATAGAATAATTATATGCTCTTCTGAGGGTTTACTGCTGGGTCAGAAAAGCAGGGAGAGTTGCTTTTGGATAGTAATCCCCACTGCTGGCCACCAGCAGCTGCAGCCTCCACAGCAGCTGCTTCCCCTCGCCTCCATGCCACCATCTCCCCTTCATATCCACTATCTCCTCGTCTCTCTGCAGGTCATTTATAATCAGCAGTCATGGCGTACAGGCCTCATTAGTGATATAGCCATTCCTTCAGTGCTTCAGAAATAATCATTTAGAAAAAAATGCACGGTTTCCATCCCTTGAGAGCCCATGAGTGATGAATTTATTTCAGTTTGGCTGGCGTGGCTGTCTTGCTCAGCCTTATTTCCATATTTATTTCAACAAACAATGTAGGGTGGGAACAAGAAAACACATGGTGGGTGTACACACACGCTGCATATCTGCTCCCTAAGTTGATTCCTCTTGGGGAAGGATGAAAAGGAATGCCAACGAAAGAACTCTCCATTAAAAAAAAAAAAAAGATCTGTTGGACTTGGATGGGGTGCTGTATAGCAGAAGATGAGCTAGTTCATGATGATTTGTATTTGAGAAAGTGTGGGTAACATGGCAAAAGCAATTGATCCTTAGCCCCCCATTCTGGTAGTGGTGTTTCACGAGTACTTTCGCCCCTCGACCCCCTTGCTCCTGGAGGATCTGATTTATGTCATGGTGGACAGCAATGGACTTTTGATGCCAACAGAGGATCCGGTGCTGCTGTCTGAATCTTTCATCTAGACCTTGTTCCTTGTGATGAGTGGGGAGGGGCATGTGTGGGGATCACAGGCTGCTCTGATGAGGAATGATGCCAGCGCGTTCTTGATGGCAAGTGGTGTCCATGAATCAGACTTGCAGATGTGCAAGCCACCTGGCTTCAAGAAATCAGTTCTCTTAAGACATTTAAGCTTGACTGAGGATTTGGCTAAGGCTTGGCACTTAGCCCACCTGCATTTTTTAGGGTGAATGTTTTCAAGTGACTTCAGCCAAGGGTCAGAAGAAAAGATCTCAGAAATCTGTTTAGAACTATATTACTGACACTATGTCAAGGGGCCAAGCAAACCACGACACCATTGTTAACCTCACCATTACAAATCAAGGGAAGGGAGGAGGACAATACATCTTGATTCTGTGGGGATGCTTTGAAAGTGGCAGTTCGTGTTTTATAGTAGCAATAATAATAATAAAAGTTTTTCTATTCTAGGATGAAAGGAAATAGAACATGCAGAACAGTATCTTGTCCCAAACATAGCAGAACACCATTTTTCCTATGGAAAACTTGGACAGTGCAACCAATTTACCAGAGAAAGAATGGAAAAAGTATCTTGGAAGAACCAGAAATAAAAATTTTTGATTCAGGGACCTGAACAGCAACACTTTCAGAATCTCTTGTTCTCAGAAATGCATTTTACTGAGCTTAAGATTCCTTTTTCTAAGGAAAAATGGCTTGCTTTCCTGAAACTAAACAAAGCAGGGAGGCTCAGGGGTGAAGAAAAAGATGACTTGAGCAATATCTAATGGATACGCTCCTCCCCAAAATTAGACTCCAAAATGATATGAGACAGAGGGAATATCTCAAGGGTAGGGAATCATCTGTAAGACAGGGCAATACTGCCGAAATGCAGTATTTTTAAAGAAATAAACCCCAAAATAAAGCTAAAAATCTAGTGCCTCGTCGAAAATTAACTGTAGATCCACTTACATGCTAATATCACAATTAAGAGTAGCCTTGGGACCAAATGAAAATCTCCTTTATTAACAGAGGGAGCCTTGTTAGGGCAGCACATACAAGGTGGCCTCCAGCTACCTTGTGTCATCCTATAATGGTGATCTGGGAAAACATGTCCCAACCCAGGCTTCGCCGATGCACCCATGCCCTCGCTGGGAGCCTCATCTAACATGAACAGATCTCCCAGCCAGCTTATCCTCCAGCCTTTCCATCTAAGCAGACAGTACAGAATGACTCTTATTTACCCAGCCAAAAAGATTTTTATTATCCATATAAATATATATATTTTATATATATATATATATATTTTTTTTTTTTTTTTTTCTTTTTTTGAGACCGAGTCTCACTCTGTAGCATCGGCTGGAGTGCAGTGGCGTGATCTCGGCTCACTGCAACCTCCACCTCCCAGGTTCAAGCAATTCTCCTACCTCAGCCTCGAGAGTAGCTGGGATTACAGGCATGCGCCACCATGCCCAGCTAATTTTGTATTTTTAGTAGAGACGGGGCTTCACCATGTTGGCCAGTCTGGTCTTGAACTCTGACCTCAGGTGATCCACCTGCCTCGGCCTCCCACAGTGCTGGGATTACAGGCATGAGCCACAGTGCCTGGCCTATCCTTATAATAGTATTATAAAATAGTCCTGTGATGTAGGAGAAAGTGCCTTTCTTTGCATTATCTGATTACTGAACTGTGCTCTTGCCATAAAAGTGATTTTGTTTTGTTTGTTTGTTTGTTTGTTTAGTTTTGGAGATGGAGTCTCGCTCTGTCACCCAGGCTAGAGTGCAGTGGCATGATCTTGGCTCACTGCAAGCTCCATCTCCCAGGTTCATGCCATTCTCCTGCCTCAGCCTCCCAAGTAGCTGGGACTACAGGAGCCCACCACCACGCCCAGCTAATTTTTTTTGTATTTTTAGTAAAGACGGGGTTTCACCGTATTAGCCAGGATGGTCTCCATCTCCTGACCTCGTGATCCGCCCCTCTTGGCCTCCCAAAGTGCTGGGATTACAGGCGTGAGCCATTGTGCCAGCCGGGAAAAGTGATTTTGATAGGGATGGTGTCGGGCTTAGTATTGGAGTTAGTAATTCTTTTTTTTTTCCTTTTCTTTTTTCTTTTTTTTTTTTTTGAGACAGAGTTTCGTTCTTGTTGCCCAGGCTGGAGTGCAATGGCGTGATCTCAGCTCACCGCAACCTCTACCTCCCAGGTTCAAACGATTCTTCAGCCTCAGCCTCCCGAGTAGCTGGGATTACAGGCATGCACCACCAAGCCTGGCTAATTTTGTATTTTTAGTAGAGATGGGGTTTCTCCATGTTGGTCAGGCTGGTGTCAAACTCCCAACCTCAGGTGATCTGCCCTCCTTGGCCTCCCAAAGTGCTGGGATTACAGGTTTCAGCCACTGCACATGGCCGGAGGTAGTAATTCTTTAGCAAATTAAAGTCTGAAAGTTTCTCATACTGTCTAAGAGAAATAGCCAAATAGCAGTAGCAACTTAGTAAGTGTCAATGATGCTGTATTCCACCAAGAACAACATAGGCCCGTGCTCTCCAGCATTCCTACATCTCTGGAGAAGGGCATAAGAGCCAGGAAGCCAGAAAGGCCCCTCGCCATTCTATCAAACGAGGGCTCCAGCACTTGGCTAACCTCCTGGGGCTGGCTTGCTGGAACTGTGGTACGCCATTTTTAATTGGTAATTTGACCTCCCCAAAACATGGCATTAGGACAGCAGAAGTTGATAATTGAATAAAGAGGATCATCGTTGTTGTTTTGAATTGGAAACAGTTCTCATAACAACCCTCTGAGGGTATTTCCTGTCACCACCCTAACTCCTGCCCCGGTAATCTTATACTGCAGAGGTCTGTGATTTTTATGACGTTGATGCTTTTCTCCCAACTGCCCTTTCTAGCTTTTTTCATTTACTGATGAGCTGGCAGACGATAGACGGGTGAAACAGACAAATTGATTGAGGAGCTGAAATGTAGATGTGTGTCTGGTCTCTATAACACCTTTGGGGTCCTGTGTGAATTTACCTGTTTATTTGTGTGTCTGTTATTTTGGTTCACTTTATGATGTGATTTATCTATAGAAACTGCCGTGAAAGTGAAGAGACAGAATGGTGAGGCTCAATGTCTTCTTACTGGCATTTCAGCCCTAGAGGGCCGAGGGTCACATGATCTACCACCTTTACTGGCTTCCCTGATAAAGTTCTGTGTCTTCCACTGTCTCCTGCACAGTCCCATTGGCCCCCTGTGGTGCAGTCCCCAGACCCCTCACCCAGGCACCTTCATGAGTAAGCATCAAAAATGTATTCCTGAGTCTCAGCTCCCTGAATTATAATGTTATTCTCTTTTCCATTATATAGATGGAATTTTTCCCATCATCTTTGCGTTTGAATTTACTTCCTTTGAGCCACAATCAGTTCCTTCATGAAAATAACATTTGACTCTTCTGTCATTGTATGAAGAAAATTAAGGCCCTCTTTGGAAAAGTTATATGAAACATTGGGGGAGATGCAGCAGGATGCAATAGAAAAAACTCTCAAGTCAAAGAGCTCACCCTACCTAGTTACTCATTTTGCCTCAATGACCACAGGCCACTGAGTAAAAATAGGGCAGGTCCCCGCTGATAAATTGGAGAAGTCAAATTAGTTCATCTCTAGTCTCCTTTCAGCCTTAAAATTATTTTTCCAGTCTGTGTAGTATTATCATGGATATCTGTATATTAGGACCCACTCCAGAATGGACTTTTTTTTTTTTTTTTTTTGAGACGGAGTCTCGCTCTGTCACCCAGGCTGGAGTGCAGTGGCGCGATCTTGGCTCACTGCAAGCTGCGCCTCCCGGGTTCACGCCATTCTCCTGCCTCAGCCTCTCCGAGTAGCTGGGACTACAGGCGCCCGCCACCACGCCCGGCTAATTTTTTGTATTTTTAGTAGAGACGGGGTTTCACCGTGTTCTCGATCTCCTGACCTCGTGATTCGCCCGCCTCGGCCTCCCAAAGTGCTGGGATTACAAGCGTGAGCCACCGCTCCCGGCCCCAGAATGGACTTTTAACCTCAGTTACGGTCTAGTCTGTTTTCTGGTTCATGGAAAGCCATAGGTTCAGAGTCTGGAAGGAATATAACAAGAACTGAAACAAAATCAGCCTCAGGACGCCTCAAATAATAAATGAAAGCTGAGCTCACATGTCTTTAGTCAGTCAGCAGTGTTCACTGAACACTTAGAATTTGTAGCATAATATCAGCCGCCCTGAGGCATAAACTAAAACTCATTCACTACCAACTCAGGACAGAAGTATAAACATGCATGCAACCAAGCGTGCTTATGCACACTGCTGACACACAGGGCCATCCCTGAGCTGGGATGAAGGGGTCATCTCTCTTCAGCCCCTGCTCTTAGTGAAAACATTTACTTTAGTTAAACTTTAGTTCATTCTAGTTAAATCCAAAACACTATGCAAGAACACACATCAGAAGTGGGGAGATCCCCCTTGTCTTGTTCCCCTCTCCCTATAAGTGGGATTTTTGCCAGAGCTGCTTGTTTCCTCAGCCAATGGGAAACATATTAGTAGAACATGAATGAAAATCCAGAACTCTTTTAAGATTACTTTTCCCTTTGCACTGATCAAAATTAACTTCTTGGAGTAAACATAAAATCAGGGCCTATTTCACGGTTCATACCCTCTCTCTAACTAGACTTAACCCTCCCTCCCCCTTATTCCAGAAAGGGGTAGTCACCCTTTGATCAATTTTTTTTTTTTTTTTTTTTTTTTTTTTTTTGAGACGGAGTCTCGCTCTCTCACCCAGGCTGGAGTGCAATGGCGTGATCTCGGCTCTCTGCAAGCTCCGCCTCCCAGGTTCACACCATTCTCCTGCCTCAGCCTCTCCGAGTAGCTGGGACTACAGGCGCCCGCCACCACGCCCGGCTAATTTTTTTGTACTTTTAGTAGAGACGGGGTTTCACCGTGGTCTCGATCTCCTGACCTCATGATCTGCCCGCCTCGGCCTCCCAAAGTGCTGGGATTACAAGCGTGAGCCACGGCGCCCGGCCCCTTTGATCAATTTTATGACATCTCCGTGGTTAAAATTATTTTGACTCAAAATTAGTAAAATTCCTAGAGCAATTAAATGCACTGCTTCATGTTGGAGGAACTGTGCTATATTCCAGCCTTTGCCCACATTAGCCCAACCTAATGATGATTGGGCAGGTGTGTGTGAGGGAGGGTATTCTCCAGGGAACCATCAGCATCAGCATCACTTTGGAACTTGTTAGAAATGCAAAGCTCAGGCCCTAGCCCAGACCTACTGAATCGGACTCTGTGTTTGCCAGCTCCCAGTGACTGCAACGCACCTTCAAGAAGCACTGTCTTACAGAGGGCGCTGGCCGGCCACGGGGATCCCCAGGCCACATAGAGAAGTGGTCCAATCTACTTGCTACCGCCACTAAACTGCCTAGTGGCTGGTGCAAAGCTACCGGGTAATCCCTCCCTCCAGAGAGCTGCCAGATCTTTCAGGCCCACAGCTGTGATCCACAGAATACACTATCATATTGTTGCAAGAGGAAGAAAGATCAATGTTTAACCACAGTAGCACTCCACTATATCATCAGTTGTGTCTAGTATAGATTCCAGTAGAAGTGTGTGAGTCCTCTAGCAGAAAGCTTTTGTGTAGGAATGAAGATAAGTTTCCTATTAAAACTCACGCTGGATTGAAGTCTCATTTCAAAATGGCAGCGTTCTCTATTTGCCATTTCTATTTCCCTTGTACCTGTCACCAAGTTACATAAGTGATTTTGGATTTTTGTTAGGATAAAGTTTTAATGTCAACTGAAAGCAGGGGGAGCATCCCCCTGCCCCCAACCTGATTTTTCCTCTTCTTTCACTGGTTTTTCCTCTTAAAGATCCCAAATTTCTTCCCACTCTTCAGGAAGCCCCACCCCTAGCCTAAGCACAATCTATTAAAGAGGCTTTCTGCTAATTCAGGTTCCCGTGTGAGAAAGGATACTGTGATTCATTCTTCTAAAGAGCTGGTGGAGAGCCCCCACCCCCATCCCATCAGTAGCCCCTGGGGACTGAAGCAAATGGGCAAGTCGGTTTGTCCCCAAGCCGCAACCCCTGCATAATGATGATGGAGACCTTCAAGCGGCCACCCCTTGGCACTGCAGCCTTTAAATAACAAGGAAAAGCAACAGCTGTGAGAATAAATTCTTGCATGGTAAACTTAGGGCCTCGAACTCAGAGTCGAAGCACTGTATTTCTCATCATACTCCTTCCACTAGGGTTGTGATGATCTTGCCAGAAAGTGTTGTTTCCCGGTTTTCTCCTGTCTTTTCTCTTTCCCCTTGGCTGCCCCCCTTCTTCCTCCCACTCTAGCCTCCACGCCTCTGCTCTCCCACTCCCCAAATCGAACATGTACAGATTTTACGGTTCACTGGAGAATAAGTGGCTGTCATTTCACAGACAGGCCAGGATGTAATTAGCCACAATGCATTGGAGTAATGGAACAGATGTCTCTTTGTAAACTGAGTTTGCCGCGGAGCACCGCGTGTGTGTGACCTGCCGACTGCTCTAGGCGCTTCCACGCAGCCCCTCCCCCTGTCTTTCTCTATCTTCCCCAGCCCCTCTCTGGGTTCCGGGGCCAGAGGCTGGGCTAACTTGCGTGTTTGTGTGTTGACTGTTTTTGTTTTTCCTCTGCTTCCCTGGTTGGCTCGCTTCTGCTGCTGAGAAGCTGCTGGTGACGTGACAAAGAGTGAGGGAGCTGAACCTACGTTTATCAATGTAGTCATTCACAACAGAAAAGGTGATACCCCTCTTATGAGATAATTGGTAGTTTCAAGTTGCACTTATTACTGGATGATAATACACCAGCAAAATCATAAATTACTGTTATGCTGTCTGGCCTGTTGTTTTTTCTTAACTAGAAATAAAGGAGATGCGTCTCCCTTCTTCCAAGGTTATTATTTAAAATTTAAGAGGAAGAATCCAGGCTGATCACTACAGGATGATGTGGACAAATATCAGATTCTTAAACTGACTGCCTAATAACCATTGAGTTCATTTGTTTATACAGATTATGTGATCGTATGGACCTCTGCCTTTCTGCACATTTCACTTTAAATATGAAGGTCATACCTTAAAAACATTTTTTTTAAGTAACGACTTTTGTACATCCTTACTTTTGAGGCTGGGGATTTAGTAAGTAGGCACCAGGCACAATTCCTGTTGGTGGGTCAATCCCAGAGGAAAGTGTGGGAAACACAAGGTCCATCTGCAGGGAAAGAACAAAGTTGGGAAGAAACAGTGAATAAAGGTGGACAGCGCTTCACTTTGTATAGCTTCTCTTCCCACCCCAGGAGAATGAGTGGTACGGATGGTAAATACACCCAACTCCTCCCTCAAGCCCCCTGCACATTTGAGGGAAACAATCCTTATTAGAATATGGGAGGGTGCGGTGGCTCACGTTTGTAATTCCAGCACTTTGAGAGGCTGAGGCAGGTGGATCACCTGAGGTCCGGACTTCAAGACCAGCCTAGGCAACATCGCAAAACCCTGTGTCTACTAAAAATAAAAATAAAATAAAAATAAAAAAAATAGCTGGGCGTGGTGGCACACGCCTGTAATCCCAGCTACTTGGCAGGTTGAGGCATGAGAATCACTTGAACCCAGGAGGTGGAGGTTGTAGGGAGCCAAAATCGCCCCACTGTACTCCAGCCTGAGTAACAGAGAAAGACTCTGTCTCAAAAAAAAAAAAAAAAAAAAAATATGGGGCTGGGCATGATGGCTCACGCGTGTAATCCCAGCACTTTGGGAGGCTGAGGTGGGTGGATCACGAAGTCAGAAGATCGAGACCATCCTGGCTAACACGGTGAAACCCCGTCTCTACTAAAAATACAAAAAAATTAGCCGGGCATGGTGACATGTGCCTGTAATCCCAACTACTTGGGAGGCTGAGGCAGAAGAATGGCTTGAACCTGGGAGGCGGAGGTTGCAGTAAGCTGAGATCACACCACTGCACTCCAGCCTGGGTGACAGAGCAAGACTCCGTCTCAAAAAAAAAAAAAAGAGTGAGAGGGATCAACTCCCTGGAATAGTGCTGGCCTTTGTTCCTCAGGATATCATGTTCGGTTTAATTGACTTTTTTTCTCCTGGCCACATGCCCAGGATCTTGGCTTTGGGTACTCATAGGAGAAGGCGATCCCATGCTCGGGTCTAAGGTTAAGCTCCGGTGTGTGCATATATTTGGTTCCTTTGTCAGGTGAGAAATACTCTTCTGGTTTTCAACTTGATCACTGGAGTCAGCAAGACCACGCCCTCTTGGTCAGGGATAGAAAATCTTGCTAGGCCTTTATCAATAAACAGACAGTGTTGTATTTATCATATGGGAAAACTAACTGCAATAAGAGCGTCTAATATTAAAGTCTCTAACTGGGATCTTGGGTTTGAGTTTGGCACTAGTGTCAGTGAATCTTCAAATGTTTTCTTAATTTAGATTTTTTTATTTTAAGATTTTAGGTGTTATTTTTCCCAAAAAAGATCCAAGGATCTTCATTTGAGTTTTTAAAAATCATTAAAAGTTTAAAAACAGCAGTCTATTGTTAATTTTTACCCTGAGGATTTTATGATAAATAATAGATGGAAATAGATCGTTGGTGGATGAAATTGATACTGATACTGGTTTAGCAACAAGTAATTGGAAACCTCCTCACCATGACCTCATTGATTGTCCCTTGATTGTGAGAAAGTTGAAACCTCTTCTATTCTCTGAGGGGTTTTGGTGGCCATGATTGTGTCATTGGTACAAATTTGGAAGAGAAAATGTCTCATTTTTTACTGATCTCCTTATAGCCAGAATGTGGAGTACCCAATATGCCCTAAGCACTCTATCAATATTGCTTTGGTTGTTTGGGTTTCATAACTCAAAGGAATCCTTTGTATCCTCAAAGTACATCGTAACCTCCATTGCTAGTATAACTATGTCTGAATGATTTCTGCTTCCTAATTAATGCCAAATTGGGATCAGTCCCCAATTTTGTAAGAGGCCGGTGATTGTTCATGGGATCATGTGGCATGCCTCCTTGAGGAAAGGAGAAATAATAGGATCATGTCTTATTCTTTTTAATCCTCCTTAAAAATTAGCACAGTGTAAGCTGGGCGAGGTGGCTCACACCTATAATCCCAGCACTTTGGGAGGCCGAGGAGGGTGGATCATGAGGTCAGGAGATCGAGAACATCCTGGCTAACACAGTGAAACCCCGTCTCTACTAAAAATGCAAAAAATTAGCCGCACATGGTGGCGGGCGCCTGTAGTCCCAGCTACTTGGGAGGCTGAGGCAGGAGAATGGTGGGAACCCAGGAGGCGGAGCTTGCAGTGAGCTGAGATTGTGCCACTGCACTCCAGCCTGGGCGACAGAGTGAGACTCCGTCTCAAAAAAAAAAAAAAAAAAAATTAGCACAGCATGCAAAAGTATTTATTGATTATTTTAACATGAACTAGATTTCCAGAGATACAAATTGTATAGGATCATTGATTATTTTGAAATTGCAGGTATCTGATTATAGCCAGGATGTACTGACATTTTAGAGAATCTTTGCGGAGAAAGGACTGTCAAGGTCCTTCAGCTTAACCTCTTGCCAAGAGCAGCAGTCTCCTCCAAAACTCTTTGATAAGATGGCCATGGAGTCCTTGCCTGTCATCCATTTTCATTTTTTGGATATGGAGTGATTTGAAAGTCCTTCCTTGCACTCAGCTGAAATCTCTCTCTATATAACCTCCACTTTGTTCCTATGTTGTGACACGGAGTAAATCTACCCTTTTTTCATAGGCAACCTCTAGAGAGCTAACAAAAGCTTTCATATTTCTCTAGCTTCTCTTTCCCAACTCAGACATGGCCAGTTCCTTCCACTATTCCTTACATTAAACATGATTATCTGACCCATTGTCACAGAGGCTATCCTCTTTCTGACATGCTGATAAAAACTGGTATCTTCTTAAAAAGTTATATTCCCAGATGTGTATATGAAATTCCAAATGTCATTTGACCAATGCAGACTTCAATAAAAATTAGCAAACTTATTTGCAGCCTAAAGGTGCTTGAATCCATTATAAACCTCACATAACATAACATAAAGCACATACAGACAAGATTTTCCTAGCACAGCACAAGAGCAGTTAGTGTTAGCATTTGTGAATCTATTTGGGTATTAATACTTTCCTGACCTGGTAAGATTTGTATTTTTCTTGTCGTTGTCATTCTTCCTGCTTACTCTGCCAGTATACAAGTCACTAATGCGAATAGGAGCAGAATTACTGTGGAGTTGCCCATCACTGCACAGTGGAATCCAGACCCCTTGGTATGTTCAGCCTCCTCATCGGCCTCCTGGCTTCGGTTCCTTCCCCTTCTTCATAACATCTGCTACGATTTACCATGCCAGTTCCTCAAACACAGGCTCTTCATGGCTTCACACCGGTTATTTCTCTACTTGGAATGCTTTGGCCACACTTGATCTGATTCAAAAACTTCTACTAGTCCTTAGTCCTTTAAGGCTTAACTCAGGAATCACCTTTTCTTTCCTTTCCTTTTCTTTTTTCTTTTCTTTCTTCTTTTGTCCTTCCTTCCTTCCTTCTTTCCTTCCTTTCTCCCTCCTTCCTTCCTCCTTCCTGTCTTTCCTTTTCCACTTCCTTCCTTGCTTCCTTCCTTCTTTCCTTCTTCCCTCCCTCCCTCCCTTACTCCTTCCTTCCTTCCTTTCTCTTTTTTCCTTTCTTTCCTTTTCCCCTTCCTTCCTTCCTTGCTTCCTTCCTTCTTTCCTTCCTCCCTCCCTCCCTTACTCCTTCCTTCCTTCCTTCCTTCCTTCCTTCCTTCCTTCCTTCCTCTTTCGACAGGGTCTCACTCTGTCACCCAGTGGCGCAATCTTGGCTCACCACAACCTCCACCTCCTGGGCTCCAGCATGAAATCACCTATTCTTAGCCCTATGTCAGGACCATGACAATGGGAGAGGCCACCAGATTTCCACTTCTTAACCAACCCTTGAAGTCAATGTTCCATGTATATTTTTGTTTTGTGAGTAAAGACCACAATTCATTACAATAAAACTATGTTTTTTTTTTAAAAAAAAAAAAAAAAAAAAAAAGAAGTGCGTCTTCTGCAAAGCCTTCTCTTGCCCATTTCAACCTTCGTCTCCATGAAGTGCCTACTCCACGCTGTCATTGCAACATTTATCATTTATTATGTTGTATTTAACTATTTGTTCATTTGCTTGGTGTCTCTAGACTTTCAACTCCATGATGCTGAGGGCTTTGTTTATTCCATGGAGTCCCACTATCCAGACAATGCCTAGTCTCTTAGTAGGATTCAATGTGTATGTGATATCTGTACAGGTCCACTAGGACACTTAGCTCTCTCTGTTTAAAGGGATGGACAAAGAAGTTCTATCAAATGCTTTGCTCAAGCACACCCTGGCCTATTAGTGTAGTAATACCATTAAAAAGAAAAGTGAACTTTGGTGATGTGTTTGAGTTATATTTTTTTGTTTTGCTTTATTTTATTCTTTTTTAAAAGTTCAGGCTAGATCCTGGTGTCCTAACATCAAGGCTTTCTCACCATGTGGAGCATCCACGTCACTGACTATCACAAATGCTATTACAGCTCCATCCTAGGCCATGTTATAATTGGTTTTTTTCTAAATGTTAATGGGTTTATGATTAACTATAATTGTATGTAGGAACCTACATAGAGGACTAATTATAGGTGCTTATGCACTCACCTTTTAAATCCCTACTATGTGCAAGTGTGTCAGACAAATAACATCTTGGCAGCACTGTAATGACTATGAATATAATCAGTAGATGAAATGATGCTGGATTCTTCAGTTACAGGCTCACTTTTTCAAGAGTTGACACACCATCACTGTATTTATCACCAATTAAATTTCCTTATAGTAGTTACTTGCAGTAATTTTTGAGGCAATCACCTCAGCTCAAGTTGCCACAGCAAACCACATAATCTTACCAAATAGAATTATTATCAGCAGTCATCATCCGCATCAATTCTTTATTAAAGACTCATTTCCCAAACCATTTTAAATTGTGGCTTAGAGTAAGTCATTTATAACCACATTTTGGAAATAGGCACATTATATTTCCACTTCATAAATATGTTTTATTAGTAATGAGTAGTATAGTATTAGATTACTATTAGTGTTGGAAAAATGCTTAATTAACAAAGATATTGGATTGGAAAAAAAAATGACTCCGGGCATATTTCTTCTTGACCAAATTATTTTCTGTTTTTTCCCCCCTAGTCCTTTGTAATTTTTAATTGCATTCACCGATCCCAGAGACTGTGTTTCCAGGAATCTGCGTAGAGAAGCTGAAATCCAATAAAAGCACAGGTTCTAAAAAAACATTCCTGTTACTGTGTCAGGATCTTTTAGCATCTTCACCTTAACCCAGTCCACAGCTCCTTTTCAGAAACCCTCAGCAGTCAGTCTTTGTTGGTGAATGGCATTGCTGAGAACGATTCCTATTACACATCATAGAGCAGCTAGATTCCTGTTCTGGTTGTGGTCATCGTAAACTGGTATTTGAAATCCAGTGCCGTTTTTTCTGTCACTCTTTGGGTGTCTTTATTTCTGAATACATACACCTCCCTGTTTTCCATGTTCTGATTTCGCCTCACTTTCCAGAAGAACAGTAAGTGCCAGAGGTCACTGTGCCAGGGAAGCCACCAAGACGCTCCTATCATGCACATCAGACTCTGTGTTAACCTTGGGCACTCACAGCCCTGCTTTAGCCAGATCCTTTCCTGAATGGTTGTTACTCATTTTTACCTAGAACTTCTGGCTTACTTTCTTTCTGTCCTCAACTCTTGTTGAGATTCTTCCATTGTTTCTTATTTTATTTCATTTGCAGTGGCGCCTTTAGCTTCCCTATCTTGTATGAGAGTGGCATTCTTTTGATTATTTTCCATTCTTTTTCCAAAGGGAGAGGGATCTTTGCGTGATGGTGCAGTATGTGTCTGCAAGGGTCGAGTCTGTGTTCTCTGAAGCAACAAACCACATTTGTGGATGTTTTGCTAACACAAAAGAGCATGGGTTTGTGTCTCAGCCTAAATGATGGAGTTCTGGACAGCTTAAATCTGAAGTAGCTTGCTGGTTCCCTAACAGCAGGCAATTATGTTACACTCAGGGAGCCTCTGCGCAGGCTGTTCTTATGCAGATAGTTGTCTGAGGGAACAGGAAGAGCATTCGAAATATGTGAGAGCCATGTGACAATTCCTCAGCAATTGATTGTCCACAATTGTGTCCTAATTGCTGACGCCACTGGTCTATCCATACTTAATGTTTTGTTCAGGTATCTTTCCCAAGGTCCCTAGTTATGCGATTCGTGTTCATAAAAGCTTCTAATATGGCCCTTCTGTTCACCCAGCAGGTGAATAATCCCCAAGTTAATAAGAAGGTAAGCACTCTTATGAACACAGCTTTAAAAGGCTCAACCCAACTCTGAATTCACACTGTGAGGGAAAACTACCCTTTACTGATACTCCTTGTGGCATACACAAGTGAGCCAGCCCACGTCCGCTTCCCAGGGTAGAGGGGACATTGACCTGGGATGCTGAGGTGGGGGCCGGGGTCAGGATGGCTCAAGTGGATGCCAGGGGAGGCTGCTCAGTAACAAAGACACCGACAGCACACTCTTCTCACGTGGGAAGGAAAAAGCTTCTGTGAATCAGAGACTCATCCTAGCCAGTGAAGAGGCCAGCCCAGCTTAGCCAGAAGATCTACGACAGATACCCCCTTCCTCCCACAGGGCTCCCATGGAAAAGCCGACAAGGGACACGAAACTGCTCCCAAAGTGATATCCCGAGCCCGGGTTACAAATGAGGACTGATGTTCCACTGAGAAACTATAATGGCCTTATCACAGCAATCATCCTAGAACACCCATGCCTCCTCTCTTCTCCCTTCACATCTGACTGGTTATCTATTGTTCCTCATTGCCAGTGCTTGTTTGAAGAGCTCGGCAGCATTTGCAGGTATAAAAGAACGTGCACCTTTTTTTTTTTTTCCTTCTCCTCTTCCTTGAAGTCATTGTCTATATTTAGGTCAGTGACGTGATGAGAGATGTTGATGTGTTTTGTACCTCGAGCTGCAAATTGCCTCTCCAGATACAGGGGAATGGGGAGGCTCTAATGGCACTGCTTGTGCTCCGTGCCTTGCAGGAGGAAGCTACCACCCAGCCCGTGGCTGCCTGCGGCCGAGGGTGGGCTCTGCCTCCTGCCACCCACCAACGTGCTGCAAAAACACACATGGCCACGGAATCTGGCCTCCCAGATTCTATGCGTGATAGAGGGGACTATTTTATAAAAAGGTGAGAGGGAAGGTCGTAGGAAGTTGCTTTATCCTTTACCTGGAGTCCTTACCCAGCACTCTGCTCTATCAAGTAGAAAATGTGGCCCTGATAAATCCTGCCCACAAAGGAACTGTGCCTTTTTAACATGCAAATGTTCAGCCAGAGAAAGTAAATAGACATCTCCTGCTTCAGGGAACTAGGAGACAATCACAGCCACCCCTCACCCCACCCCCAATACCATTTCCCTTTCCTCTTCCTATTCTAAGAGAAAGAAATTCTAATTTTTTTCCATTATTCTTTTTTTTTTTAAGAGGGAGGGGCTTGCATTGAATTGCTCTTAAGCCACTGTCTTCTACCCCAACTTCCTCCCGTCTAGATAGGCTTCATTAATTTGATAAGCCGACACCAAAAGAGAGGGGTGGCGGTGGAAGGGGGCGGGGTGCTGCAGGAGGGGCTGCCTAGGGGCTGCCCTGAGGTTTTAGAAGATGAACTGCTAATGATGTTGAAGACGTACCTTTTCAGACTGCATGGTCCCTCTGGAAAATCAGGGTCCTTTTTTACTTATTCTGATTGTACTGCAAGAACTGAAAAATAGAGGCCTGGTTGAGATGGAGGGGGTATATGGGCTGGGGCGGGGGTGGTAAGTAGACAGATGCATCTCCAAGGAAGAATCCGAACACGTCAGTTACACAGCTTGAAGGGCCTTTTCTTTAACAGGGTGTCTGATATTGTCATGCTAAAAAGTCAGAAACTAATGGGGGAAAATAGATTAATTTGCTAGGTCATTTATTGAACAGTCTTGCTTGATACTTACAAACTAGTGAAATTAGTGCAAATTGGCAATATGAATATTTTGATCAACATCTGTGACCCTTGAATGCAAACCGAGTAGGATGCAAACCACAGAGCTTTTAACATGTCAGAGGCACTAATCTTTGCTAGTCCTTTCACATCTTCTAATATGATGGAAGCTGATTATACCTAAGAGAGCCATCTGTATAATCGTCCCAGGACAGTCCCAGTTTATGCCAGTTGTCCTGGCTTGGGTGAAAAATTATATAGTTACCCTAATTATTTCCTCTCAGCAACTGGGAGACGCTGAGAGATCCCCAGCTTGGGTTTGATTCTATTTTTATTCTCTGTTCTCTTGCACACTTTCAAGATCATTCTCAAACATTTACTGAAAACAGATGTGTGCGGCATTCTGAGGATAGAAAGGCATTTAAGGTAGGATCTTTTCTGATTGCAGTTAGTGGCAATATAAGCGACTTGCAGGTATAACAATATTCTTGAATCATAGATCAGAACCATACCCTGGCTTATTTCCTTCTGAAATAAATTCCAAGCTGGGGGTGGGGTGTCAATGGTCATCAGATGTTAAGGAAAAACAACCCAGGCTACTGAACCCCCAGAATTTCTGCTTCAGTATATATTTTACTTCCTCCTCAATTTTACCAAGTGACAGTGATTGCTTTGTGGACAGCCAGCTGCTTTGTGGAGACCAGGAGCAGCTTTGAGCCTGAAGGGTTGGGGTGAGGGTAAATATTTCAAACACATGAACAGGTCTTGGCCTACAGACCTATCAATTGCTTAACTAGAATCTAAATTAGAATGGCTGATAAACATTCATTTATTAAACAAATATTTATAGAGTGCCTGTTGTGTGCTAGCCGCTGCTCTAGGCACTTAAATCTGTGAGCGGATAAAAAAGAATAGGAATTCTGCCCTTGTGCAGCTTACATTCTAGCAGACATTAAGCATCATGAATGAGTGTAAATTACATAGTATGTTAGACAGTTGTAAGTGCTATGGAACAAAGAAAAAGCAGAGTGGGGTGAGGGAAGGCAGAATGATGATCCAGGGCACTAGGCTTAGAAGCTGCTGATGCCTTTAATTCCACCTTTGTTCTGCTGCCTCCTGCCCAGAGCAGAGCCCACTTGCAAACACCAAGGACCAGGAATGCCAACATGCACATGCAGATACACAGAAGCTGCAGACCCACAAGAGAAGTGACACAGGCAGCAGCCACAGTTCATGACCTTTGTTGCTCCAGCCCTGGCTGCCACAGCCAGTGGTACTCTGTATGTGTGTCTTTATGAAAGAGCTCAGGATTGGAGGGTGGGCAAGGATGGTTGTAGGTCCTGCCTTTGAGGTGGAGGGCTGGCCTCTGCAGTCCCAATTCAGTTCAGGGTTCTCAGCTGGAGTTCTGGGTTTCTTTCTGCCTTTGTCAGTGGTCCATCACGTAACCTTCAGTGTGAAAGTTATCTATTCCTGCCAGTGGTCGTATTCATAGAATCTTAAGGTAATAATAAAATTTGACTGACTTGCATAATGAGGAATCATTTACTGATTTTCTAAGAAGGAAGAAGCCAGCAGTATGAGTTCTTTAACAGTCAATGATATTCCAAAGACAAAGCCACACAATGTCCAATATATTTGGTCTATTTCATTCATCTTAAAGCTATGTGTTTTTTTCCTCCTGTCATGTGTTCTACAATTTCAGCTGAATAGGAAGGATCAAGGTAAATACCCCCAGGCCCCTGCCTGGTTTTGGAGCACTTTAGGGAGAGATACCACACAAACTATTTCTTCTGCTCTTCAGAATCAGGGCTGTGCTTCATGTAGCATGGTAAAGACGATGTCATCAATTTGGTGGAAAAAGGAAACAGAGTTCTGATTCTTCTGTCCCATCCATTAACTGGAACTGAAATTGGGATTCCTATCTTCCTCCCTGATTAAGGTTCGAGATATAGAGCTGATTCCTGAAGTAAGCCTGTTTTGCCCAGTGCAGGCAGCCATCCTGCTAACATCTTGATGTTTGTGTGTACCTCTGCAGCTGCTTTCTTTTTGTTTGTGGTCACTCAAAGGAAGGAATGCATTCAAAGGCAGCTCCAATTCTGATGGAGCAGATGCTGTTCTTAAGTATGAGAACACTTACCCTGGCATAAAAGCTGTGCTGGTATGTCTAGAGCCAATAAGGGCACACTTAAGACTCAAAAGCACAAGGCCTGATTCTTCCTCTACCAAACCTGTTGCCCAGAAGGGCAGAGTGCGGATTTCAGGAGGCCTGATGCCCAGAATTTACCCCAGAAACTCAGCGTTAATCACAGAACAGGAGGTAGAGCTCCAGCAGCAGCTCAGTCACTGAGCCATTGTTTCCATGGCCTCTACTCCCATATTTGCCACAATGATAGCAATGTTGGTGGTGGTGGTGGTGGTGGTGGTGGTGATAATGATGATCCTGATGATGATAATGGTGATGGTGATGATGTTGATCCTGATGCTCATGATGGTGGTGATGATGATGATGGTTATGATGATTATCCCGACTTCTAATTGCTTTACCAACAGAAAGGGCTAAGAAAGCTGTGTGAAATTTAAAAACTGGTCCCAAATAGATGGTTTGTTTCTGTTTTTATCAGCTCTCTAAATACTGAACTCCATAGGCAGTTGTGAGCATGCAAATAATCATTTTAAAAAGTAAGTACTTCTTGGATGTCTACAATTCACATAGTTGTGAATAGTATAGTACTGGGATAAGCCTTTTATCTCACTTAACCCTCACACATCTTTTGAATGTGGGCACTACTGTCCACATTATGTAAATGATAAAAATTGGCCTGGCACATTTTGTTGTTACCAGTTACCCAGCTACCATGCTACAGTCAGATTTTGAACTTGGAAGTGGCCAGTGCCAATGTCCAGGCCAACTTCCCTGGTGTTCTCCTGCTCTCAGCCTCTTCTATTCTTCAGATGGAGTGTGGTAGAAAGGTGTGCCTCACAGCAGGGCCCTGCTTACTTAGGTTAGCTTGCTGCCTAATACAGTGGTCCCCAACCTTTTTGGCACCAGGGACCAGTTTCCTAGACGACAATTTTTCCACAGACCAGGGGTCGGCTGGGGGGATGGTTTCAGGATGAAGCTCTTCCACCTCAGATCATTAGGCATTAGATTCTCATAAGGAGCATGCAACCTAGATCCCTCACGTGTACAGTTCACAGTAGGGTTTGTGCTGCTGTGAGAATCTAATGCCACTGCTGATCTGACAGGAGGCGGAGCTTAGGTGGTAATGCTCACTCTTCCACCACTCACCTCCTACTATGCCACCTGGTTCCTAACAGGCAATGGACTGGCAGCAGTCCATGACCCGGGGATTGGGGACCCCTGGCCTAATACATATGTTTCACAACCTTGTAACAGACAGTTCATCTAATTAATTTGAATGGAAACTTAGTGATCGGCTCCATACAGGCAGAAAAATAATCCATCCCATTGTGATAACAATAGATTTACTTAGATAATAGAAGTTACTGCTTCCGATCAATTTGACAATGGTTTTTCTCATAGGAAATTTCAAACTGTGTCACCAGATACTTGAGAAATTACTATGGAACACATGAAAAATGGATATAGAACAATTTAGCAGTATGTGGAGGACCTCCTCAAAGGTGGTCCTACTCCTTGACCTACTGATTCTACTTAAAGAAATGTTTTCCTAAGAACGTAATTAGAGATGTGATCAAAAATATATGTATAAGGATATTCACTATAGCACTATTTATAGTGGTGAAAAATTGGAAAAAAAAAAAGACCTATATGACCAAAAGTAGAGAATTGGTTAAGTACATTATGGTATATTCAACTGAAAGAATATTTCATGACTATTGAAGTATTTTAGAAGAGTGTTCATTGATAACATAGGGAAATGTCCACACTGTAATAAGTGAAAAAGATAGAATATAAAACTACATATGATCCCAATATTTTCAACAAGTGAGAATGTAAATAACTTGAGGTTGGATTTTTGGTTTAGTGAAATGAAGAATAAGTATTTGTTCCTATAACTAAGTCTGAATCTAAATGAAGAAAAAGTCTTCATTCCCATAAACTAAAGATTAGTTTCCATAACTAATTCTTTCTTAAAGATTTTAGGAAACAACCTAGAGAAAATGTTGGCAGTTGAAGAAACACTTTCATCAGCCTAAGTCCCCAGTGAAATGAGTAATAGGATAGTTAAATATCAGCCTTGAAACTATTAAATACTTCATGTTTCTCTTTATTTTTCTTCTTTACCTTAAAATGAATTTAACCAGAAGTTACCTTCTGATAAAAGGTGATGTTTTTGTAATTTCATGTTTCTTTAAAAGCAGACTCTTTCAAAGAACAGCAGAGATATCTATGACATTCGGGTCACAGTTGCTTCACTACCATGATATTGACACAGGTTGGTCAATTGACAAACCTTTATCTGATCAGAAAAATGGCACATCAGAGATTTGCACAGCCAACATGGAAGATGTCTCATATCCACCATCCTGTCTAGTGGCAGTCATATGGATAAGGGAGGCAATTTCTCTTTTATACTACAGGTGGAAATTGGAGAGAGAGGTAGGGTATTGGAGTGCTGAGTACAGCACCATTGCCTGAATGAGAAAGCCCAAGTCATCAAAATACTATCTTAATACTACGGGAATCAGAGCAGAAGAAAATTAGTGTGTTCTTCAACACATGGGAAAACAGCTATAAATGAGAACCATGTATGTCCTGGAAGGACTTTTGTCATAAAGTGTAAAATATCAACACTCACAGTCAGTTAAAGAAAGTCTTCAGATCTGGGTAGGATTAGATTGGAGAGAAATCTGAATCAAGCATTTGTGAAGAAGCTACCAATTTATACTTAGCTATTTTTGCTAATCTTGTTTTTATAATCATATCTCTGAGAACACTTAGGTGTTTAGAAAATAGTGATAACTACGTGTGACCTCTTATCGGGTGGCAGTATTGTCCAATTGGAAAAAAATACCCGAGAAGAAGTTAAAAGTGAGCTGAAGGCCAGCCTTGCAAATCTAGCCAATCAAATGATTGTAGACATCACACCTGTCTCCTTCTCTAAGCCAAATGTGAGAAAAAAATAAGATATTGAAGCAGTTTCATGCAGGGGATACAATTGGAGCCATGCTACCTATGGAACAAAATACTAGCCTCTTAGCATTACATTCAAGATTATATATAATCTGACTCCAAATACCTTTCAGCTTCCTCTCTGTCTCACCATGTCTCTCATCACTGCAGGAACACTGTTCTTTCTCTTTCTCTTGAGTGAGCCACACACTTCAGGGAGCCAGAGCCTCAGCCCATTAAGTTCCCTCCTCCTGGACTGGCCTGAAATGCTCTGCTTCTTTTCTTTGCTTGTCAAGATCACTCTCCCCGCTCCAGGCCCAATCAAATACCACTTCAGCCAGAAATTATCCATCCTTTTCCATACCTGTAGGTTTTATACCTGCCTTCATTTCATGCTTATTTTATTCGGCCTTACATTTTTGCTGGCTGTTTGTTTCTCTCCCCTATCGGATCATTATTCATTTGCATGCACCTCCGATGCCAGCCAAATGAGTTCATACAACAGGCACTTAATAAGTGTTTGCTGCATTTAGTCAAGTATAATATGCTGTATGAATATTAAAATGTTTGATACAGGCCATATGTACAACCAGATTTTCCAGACAAAATATATGAAGAAATATGACCTTGGGACAGAATATTTGAAATTGAACTGACACTACAAGACCCAGGTTGCGAAGGCTACTATAATCCGTAGTAGTAGCGAACGTTTTGGGGTATTTGCTTCATTCTAGGTATTACACTAAGTTCTTTCCATATAATATCCCATTTGATCATCCCAACACAAGGGAGTGGGCCTCATAGCAGGCACTAGTGTCTTTTGTAACAACTTCCTTTGTTCTGACAATGACAATTTTTCTCCAACTCTCATTGGTATTCTGTAGTGTTTGATGATTTTCCTATTCCTGGGGAACCTCTAAAATGTATCAACTCTTAGGAGGATGGACTTCTCCTAAGTAAAATAGTCATGCATGGGAAGGAATTGTGATATGACCTCAATTAGTTAGAAAAAATCTCGTGGAAGAGATTAGTCCTGCTTTAGCAAATATTTATGAGGACACACTATGTGGCAAAGTACTTAGTAAACACTGGGGACAGAAAACAGAGATGCCACCTAACCACATGCACAGGAGTTTAACCGCAAAAACAGACATTAATGAAATAATCGCACAGATACATAATTACAGCCCATGATGAGGGCAGGTGCTGTGAAGGAAATGTATAGACAGCCATGAGCATGTCTAAGCTAGCCTAGTGAGGGAGGTGCCAGTCAAGGAAGGTTTCTCAGAGATCCGGAAAACCAATAGATGGTAGCCAGGGCAGTGATTCTCCAAGCATGGTTCTAGGACTAGCAGGATTAGCATCACCTGGGGACTCGTTAGAATTGCAAATTATCAGGTCCCACCTCAGGCCTACAGTATTAGAAATTACCAGGAGTGGTGCCCAGTATTGTGGCATTTTAACAAACCCACCAGGCAATTGTGATAGACCCTCAAGTTTGAAAACCACTATACCAGCAGATGAGATGAGCTGGGGATGGGGCTGAGGCAGAGCATTCCAGCTACAAGAAGTCATAACTACAAGAAGCAGTACAGTGAGTCCCCAAGGCTGGGAGGAACACAGTGAGCAGGTGGAACTGCCAGGAGGCCAGTGCAGACAGCCAGAGGAAAGCGGGGTGGGGCAAAGCTGGAAGACATACTGGTCAGATGGCTTCAGGGCTGGTGGTAAGATTCTGCCCACTGTCCTGAGAGCTGTGGAAAGTCACTGAAGAGTTTCAAGCAGGAGTGTGATAGGATCATTTTAAAAGCATCCCCCTAACCCAGCATAGAAAACTGATGGAGGGGAGTGGATGTGAAGAGATTCATTTGGAGGTGACTTCAGTCCTCTGATCTGAAAAATCACTGAATGGAGGGATAGGACATGAAAACAGAGGGAGGTGATATATATGGAGGAGGTGACAGTGAAAGGGCTTTGGCAATATTTGGAAATGGGGATGGAACCTAGGTTTCTGGCTTATGAAACCAGATTGACGATGGTGGTCCCAGTCACTGACATACAGAAGGTAGAGGTCATGGGTTTCATTTGGATCATATGGATTTTGAGGTATAACCTAGACCCTGGCAGAATTTGCATGGATGAAAGCCACGGAAAAAAAATTATTCTCGAAGGGGAGATATGGTGACCACTGAGCTAACAAATGGAGATGGAAGTGAGTTTTTTGATGTTTGTTTGCCTGTTTTATCATTCATCCATCCATTCATCCATTCATTCTACCTATTACACCCTTCTAAGAACACGGAAGCATTTTAACAACAGAAGAGGAAGATTGGTAGATAGGATCAGAACCAGCTATGGCAGATCTTGATTTCCAAGCTAATGGTGTTGGATCACCATTGAAGGTAGTCAGAGTAACATCATGGCAGAGGTATGATTCAGACGGGTCGCCTAGCACCTAGCCTGTGTTGTACACAGGCAAGAAACTAGGGGGAAGACCATCACAGTACACTCTAAGAATGCAAAAGGACTCTCATTCTTTCTAATTGTAATATAAAGTTAGCACTTGGGGACGACTGGCACATTCACATACATCCATTCATTCATTATATTCCCTCCGTGTGGCTATGTATCTTTAACCTGTATAGTCATACAGTTTGGGAATAGGACAAGATAAACTTTGAGAGTGTGGAATCTAGGTCTTTTTCTCCCTTTTAGTTTTCTAGAACCAAGCAGAGGTTAGGTATTTTAACAGATGCTAATGTTAATTAGAAGTGAAAGACCTACACTTAGTAGGCACTCGAAATCTATTAAATTGAATTGGATTGACATCAGTGGTGTCTTGAAAGAAGATGCAGCACAACACTGGACTTCTCAAGGAGAAAGGGCTGAGCCATGGGGGCCCTTGCATGAGAATTAGGACCTTGGTGACCCCCATCTGTTCCTCCTTTCCTCTCTCCCTCCCCCACCGCTGCCATGGCGACATGTCTGGAATCACAGTAAGCCTTATACCCCAGAGAAAACAATACTCTGTTTGAATGGTGTAAGTTGGCCTCTAAGCTCACGATCTGCAGGCCCCATCCCCCACAATCAGGGGATTCTTACAAAAGGCAGCTTTTTACCAGAGGGTCGGCCGCACTGCTGCTCATCGATTTCAGCCCATTTTATCCCTCGGCACTTTCACTTGTTTGTTTTTGAACTCACACCACAGCCTGGATGCTGTGCGTTTCATTTTGGCGTGAAGTTACTGATGTGACCGTCTGCATCCCCTCCGCTCAGCCTCTCAGAGCACCGTGATTCTTTCTTTTTTGTGTCTTGTCACTGCTGTTGACTCACCACGCTGGGCTGTTGGAGCTAAACTGAATTAGTAACAATGCAATCAACATCTCTATTTTTATCTTTGCACCCCCCTCTCTTCCTCCCCTCCTGACTGACTCACCATTTCTAGGTCTCAGAGCTTGGCAGTCTTAGAATTATATTGGAGCTGGGGTGAATATATGCACAGATGTGATATTTCTACCATTCAACACAATGAGTGTTTTATTTTTTTTCCTGGTAGCACAAGGGTTCAGGCATTAGAAGTATTATTTATTATGCTCATCGTCGTCCGTATTGTTGCTGTGTTACTGCTCAAGCTGGTGTTTATCTCCTGAGGTCTGAGATGAATTGTAGGCAAGGCAGGGAGCCGGGATCTGATTTCTGAAACTCGTCTTCAGAGGAAACTTCAGTTGTGAACTAAAACTTTTAACTTTGTCCCAGTTGAATTCTGGAAGCCTGAACTGGAATCTATATAAAGTATATACTAAACACAAAGTAGTAGTAGTAGTACCTTTAAAAAATGCACAATGAATGCAGAATATCTTATTCTGCCTAGGCCTCTGCATGCTGTTCATTATATTAATTTTATAATTTATGGAGATAGATCTATTAAGAACCTGGGCTTTTGGAGCCCAGATTTGAATTTGTTTCTGCCAGTTATTATCTGTAATCTTGAACAAATTACTTAATTTCTTTGTGTCTTTTCTTTTATAAAATGGAGACTTTCACCTCTCATGCAAATGTCATAGTCCATATCTCATAAAATTGTTTTAAGGATTAAATAAGCTAGTATTTATAAAGCACTTTAAAGTGCCTAGCACATAATAAGCTCTCAATGAATGTGGGCTATTATTATTCAGCAGGCCATATTTACCTGTTATAAGAGAAATGATTCATTCCTGAAAACAGTTTCTTTTAGCAAGCACAGTACACTTCAGGATCTTACTTTCCCTTATTCCTGAATTTACAAGCCATCCATGTTATGGATACTAAGTGGACACCAAGTTCCAGAACAGACCTATTTGTCTTTCGTTCATAAGTCGAGCTTTCTAGCTTCCTAGTCTGCCTTTTGCATAGCCAGAATTTTAGTTTCTCATCAAAATTAGGTTTTGGCTGTCATGTGGTCTAAATCCAAGTACACTTACTTTTCTTCTCCAGATAATTATATTTTACATAGAATGACTTTTCCTTGGCTTATCTAATGCTGCCTCATTAGACTCTAAACCCTAATGAGACTGTTTCATTTCTATAGCACAGCCATGGAAATAGCATATAAAACTCTCTGTAGAAAATTCCCTTTGTCTTCCATCACCCAGGTTCCTCCAGCCCTACGCTCTTTACTGGGTGTGGGAAGGAAGAGCAGTTGCTGGACTATTTTGGCAAGAATCCAAAGAGAGGGTCACAAAGCTCAGCTGCAGGTAAGATTTGGAAGGTCCCCAGAAAACTCCCAGCCACTGTGTGCCCGAGAAACTACATTATCAGCATTGCCTACCAAGTCTTGCTGGTGGGGGGAGGGTGTTACCCACCTTTCAGCTATCATAGCTGTACCAAAAATTATCTGAACCACACAGTTCATTGCAGTTTGTTCATATCTACACAGCAGCCACAAATCAAGAGAAGCTTGGGCACAAGATCTGTGGGAAGCAGTGCTGGGAGTTTTGAAATGGTCCCCCGTAACAGGAAGCCCTCTCGGGATGGCTTCCAAAGCCTGAGGGAATTAAACACACTCGAGTCACCTTCGGTCTGATTAGGTGTTCAGGGATAGCTAGTTGGCTGTTTTGTTTTTTAGTCAGTATCTTTAGCCAGCTAATAGTTACATAACTTGAGATCACAGAGTTCTGTAAGGCATAAGCCTTATATGATAGGAAGCATCATCGCCATCCTGATTTCTGCTCTCCAAAGCTTTACAAATTTTTAGCTACTTCTTCTAGTATGAATCTGTGCTTCTAAATAACATGTTTCTGCAATTATCTCTTGATTATTATGTTTTAGATATTACCTATCGACTTTCTACCATGGAAAAGGGAGACCTACCTACAGTTCTCTTTCTGCCTCTCAGATATGCTTCCTCTTCCTCCATCTTCCTAATTATTGATATATCACAACTTTTGGTGAAATCATCATTCTGTGTGTGTGTGTGTGTGTGTGTGTATGTACTATAGCTAGCTGCATGTTGGGCTTTGATGACATTTCTGTTGCCACTTTTGCTTTTTCTCCAGTTACTGGCTCTGTTTCCTTATTTCCTTGCTCAGTTTTTTGTGGTCCTGTCCTGAAATCATTCACAGAGTCTTCATCAGAAGGGTGAATCTTCTCTGGATACATTTGCAGACATCAGGTAATCAATCCATTTCTTTTTCTTTCTGGGATCCTTCCTCCTGGAGTCCTGCATCCTTTGGCCCCTGTCTGGATGGCTGCAGAGCCGGCACCCTGAACCTTTGCTTCAGAACTTGAGCCTGTGGGGACCCAGTTCATGGATTCCAAGTATTCTCTGGCTTGGTTTAGTCCCCATTTCAGTGGAATGTATTCTCTGATCACTGCCTGAGAAAGGGTACATGAGAGGTAAAATTTGGGGCCTTGCATGTATGAAAATAGCTTTATTCTGCTCACGTCTGACCAAATAGAGGATTCTAGGCTGTAAATAACTTTCAGGAGGAATTTTGAAGCACTTCATGAATTTTCTTCTTGCTTCCAAGGTTGCCACCAAAAAGTCCACTGCCATTCTAATTCCCACTTTTGGAAACACCTAGGATCTCCTTTATTTTTAGCTTTCTGAAATTTCACAGTGGTATTCCCTGCTATGGCCCTTTTTGCACCCATTGTTCAGGGAATTTTCTGGGCCTTTCAACCTGAAAGTTCATGTCCTTCAGTTCTGTGAAAGTTTCTTTTATGATTTCATTGATAATTTTATGATGTTCCCTACTCTATTTTTTCTTATCGTTTCGGTAACTCCTGTTATTTGGATCTTGTACCTTTTGGACTGAACCCCTATTTTCTTATCTTTTTCTTTTCTATTATTCATATTTTTTACTTTTGTTCTATTTTTGAAAGATGTTTTTAACCTAACCTTCCCACTCTTTAATATTATTCCTATTACTATATTTCTAATTTATGAGAGTTTTATTTTAATTTTCTAAATGTTTATTTTTATGCCATCCTATTCTTAACTCAGATTCTCCCTTTTTTTTTTACATTTCTGAGAATATATTAAAGATTTTTTTAAATGTTCTATTGCTTTTATTTTCTACTTTCTCTCTTCCATGTATTTATTTATTCGGAGCCTGCATTTTATATTAGAGGCTTTCCTCAAATGTGTGGTCATCTTTACCTGTACCTTCATCGTGAAGAGTAAGATACTAACAACCTAACTTGGAGCCTTGTTTTCATAAGGACTCTCAAGCGGCGGTGATTGGCCTGAAACCCAGCTGTGGGGAATCCAAGATCTGTTAGTCATTCCTCACAGGCTGGTTAATTTCCCTAGATAGGAGTCTACTGGGCTTCTGTCTAGAAGTTGTAAGACTGGCTGCCAGTGTTCTTGAAGCCAAGCACCAGACAGGTTTGGAGTGAAGTAAGATTATCCCACCACTGAATTGTAGATTTCCACTTAATTCCCATTTCTGTTACAGCACTCCCAACTTCGACTGAGCTTTGTGTCCCTGTGCCAGAACTCTCTGTTTCTACTTTTGCAAAGAGTAAAACCACCAACTCTTTTAGGGTGGAGAAGGAACAATAGGATGGCCATGTACTGTGCACGGAATGAGGGATGAGGGAGAAGGTCTCAGAGTCTACGACTTCTAATACAGAATTTCAACTACTCATACTGTTTTTTTAGCCCCATGTGCACCTTCATCATCAGAGGTACCTAGTGCCTCCAACTCCTAGGCTCTTTAAGATTTTCTTTTTTTGAGACAGAGTCTTGCTCTGGTGGATAGAGTACAGTAGCACAACCATAGCTCACTACAGCCTTGACCTGGGCTCAAGTGATCTTCTTGCCTCAGCCTTCTGAGTAGCTAGGACTACAGGTGCATGCCACCACACTCAGCTAGTTTTGTAATTTTTTGTAGAGACAGGGTCTAGCTCTGTTGCCAGGCTGATCTCTAACTTCTGGTGATCCTCCCTTCTCAGCCTCCCAAAATGTTAGGATTATAGGTGTGAGCCACCACGCCTGGCACCTCTTTAAGATTATTAACATACATTAGCTAACTTCTCCTTGGCTTTCCCCCACTGAATGTTTTTAATTTCAGCTTTTCCTGCTCTACTGAATTAGTTACTGCACATTCATCCACTTTCTAGTTCCCAAAATTATGTTAACACTTCATATATGTTTTTGTCTCCTCTCTGACACTTAATACAGAGTTTTGCTTTTCAGAAAATTCTGTCTTTTGTCATTTTTGTGGAGTGTGAGAGGTAAAGTAGAAAAGAAATGGAGATAAACATGTATTCAGTCATCAATGTTTAACTGCAGTTATGATCTGACCCTTTAATTCTAAGAAATACCTTCACCATCTATGTGCATCAAAATAAAATTGTCAGGTTACTTGGCAAATCCTTCATTCTGGAGTATTACCACTTGGAGCTGCCATAGTAATGTGGGTCTGCCTCAGAATTAAGAAATGCAATGTGATTCTAGAGCTATCCCAGGAAACTTAAGTCAGGTTTCCCTGGTTCACCAGTAAGTAGTCTAAAATTCACAGGTCAGAACCAACCAATTCCCTGGATTCTGACCTGAGATCCAGACTGTAACTCCAGAGCAGCCGAAGTAGCTAATACTACCCAAGCCATGGGCTGAAGATACCAGCCCACACTCAGCCCCTTGTCCAAGGCTTTTCTAGACTGTGTGCACTCTGGAAACACAGGATGATGGAGGCCCTTAGTGAATTAAATTTAGGTTCAAATTCCAGCTCTACCCTGTAATAGGATATCAGTTCAGATTGCTTTGTCTGTATGTTAGAAGCACTCTATAACAATGGCGTAAGTTTTAAAAAGTTTCATTTTCCTCATGTAATAAGAAGACAGATATAGGCAGATGAGAGGAAATGTAACTGATGCGCAATGTCAGCTATTTCATATCTCCTTCTGTCTGCCTACCTAATGCATGGCTTTTATCCTCATGCTTGTTATCTCAAGGTCACAGAATGACGTCTTCACGGCTGGCCTTACGTCTGCACTCTAGGCCAGAGGAAAATGAAGAATGCAACAGAAGAAAAGGGCAGGGCCAGTCACAAATTCCCAACATACTTCTACAGACATCTCATTGGCCAGAACTGTATTACATGGCCACCCCTAGCTGCAAGGGAGGCAGGAAAAAATCCCTCCTCAAGTACAATCAGGATTCTAACAAAGAGAAGGAATATTAGCTAGGCAGCCAGTGGTGTCTACCACACTAGGCAAAAAATTATTTAAATTCACTTGATTTTTATAACCCTAACTATAAAGTGAGAATAAAAAACCTACCACATAGAGTTGTAGAGAAGAATAAAGGGGAAAATATTTAGAAGATGCATACCTGACACATAATGTGCCCTCCATAAGTGTTAGTTTCCTTCTCTGGGATCCTTCTGTGATCACTCACAGATCCCTCTGTGCTCTGATTTCTGAACATACCACAGTATCATATGCTGTGAAGACCTATACAGATATATATTACTTGATAAAAATTAATTTTAGGCCAGGCATGATGTCTCGTGCCTGTAATTCCAACACTTTGGGAGGCCAAGATGAGAGGATCACTTGAGGCCAGAAATTTGAGATCAGCCTGGGCAACATAGCTAGACCCTGACTCTAAAAAATTTAAAAATTAGCTGGGTGTGGTGGTGTGCCTATAGTGCCAGCTACTCAGGAGGCTGAGGCCAGAGTATCACTTGAGCCCAGGAGTTTGAGGCTGCAGTGAGCCATGATGGGGCCACTGCACTCCAGCCTGGGTGACAGAGCCAGACCCTGTCTCTTAAAAAAAAAAAAAAAAATCAATTTTGGTTTACACATTGCATGACACCTCTTGGCAAAGCATTAGGAAAAATGAAATTTGGAAATCACAAGTCAAAAAAATGTATTTTTCGCTAGAATGTCTGAATATAAGACTATAAAGATGATTTTACTGTCTATGTCTTTATTTCTCCTCCCTTTATAACTATCCACCCACCAACCTCTCTTTACTAAACTCTTCTCTTGATCCCTTGAGAGGTTCCTCAGTTTGTATTTACCATTATTCATCTACAAAGCTTTATTATGCAGTCACTGGAGCATCCGTGTGTGTGTGTGTACGTGCAGGTGTAAATGTATATTTCTTTAACCAGCCCAACAACTGACCACCCCTGTGCTTTCTTCACACAGCAAACCAGGTGGGAGTCAGGAAGGTGGGGGCTCACATGTAGGGTGGGTTATGGCCAGCCAAGCCTGCAACTGAGTATTTATGAAAACAAAAATGCTCTGTTAGAGTTTGGGTCTCAGAGGGTGAGAACACATATGGTTTCCGTGGTTTTGGTCCACAGAGTTTTCCCGCCTGTACCTACGATGGACTGTTTCCCATCCTGCCTTGTTTCCCGCCCCAGGCCCCGTGACTGACGTGTGCCGGTGCACAATCTCGCAGAGGGTGGGGACCAGGGTCACATCTCCACAAGCTACATTGGAAGGGGCCTTTGTTTTCTCTCTAGCAAAATAAGCATGGGTAACAGGGTAGAGGTTTGGTGCTGTGGCTGCTTCCGTACAGTGAAAAAATAAACAATATTCCAATCCCGCATAAGCCAGGCTGCCTCCTAAAATCAGCAGCTAAGAGCACATCCTCTCAAGATAAACACAGAAGGGAAAGAAAGAAAGAAACCTCTCCTTCCCCATTTAAAAATGTTTCCCTTCTGTCATGGCCCTTGTGTAGCTAGTCTTTGCCTACATTAAGTTCTGGCTGTCTGTGTAGAAAAAAATGCCACAGTCCAAAGGAGAAGCTCTTTCACAGGGAAAACAAAAGGCAGCTGTCAGTTTAATCCCAAGCTCCCTGATAACATTCCAGCAGAGTTCCTTTTCCTGGAGATGAAATAAGAACCCTGGCAGGCCCTTTTGACTGGTCACATAAATCATTTGTAGTAATTGCTCTGAGAAAGGAGAGCCTCTCAGGCTCCAAAGAGTGAGCAGGGGAGTCACACACCGACATTCTTTCTTTCTGTCTCTCATAAACACACACACATGCACACTCACAAACACACCCTGTGCCACTGCCACTAGCTGGTCTCACACACGTGTGCATGCACCCACACGCACACCCCTCATCGCAAGGATCGCTGAGGGGAGTTGCTCACACTTGGGTAAGATCAGTGAGCCACGTATATTTTTCAAAAGCATAATACGGAATATCATAAACAGCTTATGTTTCCTTCTCTTTGAGATTGAGGCCATGTAAATTGTTCTGAGTATGGTTTGGGAGGGGATATTGGGAGAATTGACAGGAAATGTGCGAGGGAGAGAACACAAAGGTAAGAGGGGGAATGGCAGTGACTGGCTTTGTTAGGCTTATCCATTGCTGTGTATCCTATAATGTGTCACCTGCTTCCTCCTTTTTGCCTTTTCTGGTGAGAACTGAGATGTGGTCATAAAAATCCCCCATCCTGTGATCTGGGAGTTGCTGCTGAGGCTTGGCAGTTCACTAAGGACCGAACTCTGAAAAGCCACAAAGCTATAATATCCCTTCCCCTCTGTGGCCAATAAAGCTGGTGATAATCAAATAACAGGGCTTAGAAGTGGTATGGTGCCTGCAGCGGTTGGCCACAGGCCGGTGATATACACCCTTCACTTGTAGGCTGATGTGTGTTCATTGAAAATATTGAGGCCACCAGTGATGTTGGTGGGGGGCTCCCCCAGGCACACACAGTTGTTTGAAGAATGAATGGATGGATGAATAAATACATGAATGGATGGATGGATGAATGAATGATAGATAAGTTGAGCTCACTGCTATGTTATGAAAATAGCTGGAAAAGTCAGAAAAATTGGATAGCTCCTCTGACAGGTGAATGCCTGGCCCCTCTCCACACACTGCAAGTTATAGCTGTTCTCAGCATTGTGCCCGTGGATAGAGAAGAGAAAGTGAAGGAAAGGAAGAGCCAAATATGAATGGGGGAGTGTACCTTACCCCACTCCACTCTTCAATCCTGATTATAGAACAGCCCTGGTTATGAATCAGTGCTGCCATTGAACATGCAACTTGGTAAGCTAAAATTCACTGTCATTTTGTTTTGTTTGATAAGAAAATATATCAAATTTAGAGTGTATCATGTATGGCTATATGCTTTGTCAAGCTAATAATAAAGTCAGCCTTCTTTATTTCTTTCCCAATTTATTTGACACCAATGATCTAACTTCAAAAGGAGAGCAAACGAGGGTTGGCAAAGAACTGTGTTCCTCCCAGTGTAGCTCACGTGTAAAAGCAGTGTGTTTTCTACCACAAGGCTCTTCTGCCACTGAGGCACGGAGTGTTTTAGGGTACGTGTATTCTCCCTTGTGGTATCCTACGGTGTCTGAGCTCAGGCCATCGATCCTTGGTTGGATCTTTCTCCCATCTGCCCCACCCATAGCCTTGGATATAATTTATCATTCTTCTCTTGGCTACCAAGCCAGTTGTTACAGGCCGGCATGTGTAGGTGTACTGAACCAAAGATGGCTCCTGAGTATGGCTAAACAAGTGCAGGGTTTAAGATAATTCCGAATCGAGGCTTTCAGATATAGGTTAGTAGATTTTTGCTTTCATCTATAAGGTCTGCTTAGGTTGGAGTTCTAAACTCAGACATACACAAAAAAACAAATAATAATAGCGTATATGCATATGATACTTTACAGTTTGCAAAGCAGCTTTTCGAATGGCAAGTGTTGTCAGTTGTTATTTTTAAGCTGAAGAAACCAAAGTTTAGAGAACGATAAATGGTTTATTTAGGGTCATAGAGCCAACAAGTGGCAGAAACCGGAATAGAAGCCAGGTGATGACACAGCTAATTTAGTTTGCACTGAACGTATATTGTCTCTTTAAATTATTATGGTGAATTTTAACAAATTCCTTTTTACATAATATTTTAAGCCTAAAAAGTCTGTTTATTTTAGAAATTTAAAGAAATATGCACCTGATGTGTTTTTAAAATCATGCCTAATCCTACCATTCAAGATGATCTCTCTGTATCATTTGGAAGTGATGCATACTAGTTAATTTCTATGCATATGAGACAAATATAATGTCTTGATTTAGACAGCATTAAATCCAACAGCATTTGGTTTTGTATCCTACTTTTTTCACTTCTATTATTGAGGTTTTTGGTCATTTAACATTCTTTATAAAACTTGATTTTTAATGCCTCCATAATTTTCCCATAAATTATTTAAAAATTAACCTGTCACCTATTGTTGAACATTTTAGTTGTTTACCTTTTGTTGTTCACAAACATCCTTTTAAATCTATCTTCAGTGGAATTTCTGATTATTTTCATAGTGTAGATTCTTTTTTTTTTTTTTTTTGAGACAGAATCTGGCTCTGTCGCCCAGCCTGGAGTGCAGTGGCGCCATCTCGGCTCACTGCAAGCTGCGCCTCCCAAGTTCACGCCATTCTCCTGCCTCAGCCTCCGAGTAGCTGGGACTACAGGCACCCGCCACCACGCCCGGCTAATTTTTTGTATTTTCAGTAGAGATGGGGTTTCACCTTGTTAGCCAGGATGGCCTCGATCTCCTGACCTCGTGATCTGCCAGCCTCGGCCTCCCAAAGTGCTGGGATTACAGGCGTGAGCCACCGCGCCCAACCTCATAGTGTAGATTCTTAAAAGAGCAATTGCTGGGTTGGAAGTTGTTAACTAGGATCTTGACGTGTGTTGTATAATTGGTTTCCAGAAAGATCTTATCAATTTATACTTGCCTACTGAATGAGCTCTCTTACCACATCTCCTCCGGCTTTAGGAATTATTATTTTAATCTTTTTCCAATATAATAGTGAAAAAATATATTTCGTTCTTTTAATTTGCATTTGTGTGATCATTAGTGAGACTGAACATCTGTTAAGAATTATTGGCTAAATTACATTTTTCATTCATAAACTGTCTTCTATTCATGCCTGTTGCCCATTTTTCAAAAATAGGATATATATTTCTTTTTCTAAAAAACTTACATATTATAAATTTGCATTTATGCCAATATTTTGTCCTAGCTTTTAATCTGCTTCTTAATTTTTAAGGGTTTTTAATGTGCAGTTTAAAAATTTATGCAGTGAAAACTATTAACCTTTTCCCTTGTAACTTCTAATCATTTTATACTTAGACTTTATACCAAAATCGTGAAACACTGACTTTTAAAAATGTTTTGGAGTTCATTTTTTACATTTAATTATATGCTCTTCAGAAATGTATTTTGGTATAGTTGCGAGGTGCAGATCTAACTTCAGATATCCCCCTTATTCTTGTCTGTTTATTTCATAATCTTTCATTTCTCCATATTTTTAACAGATAATGAATTCTTAAGATCTCCTTCTGGACTATCATTTCTCTTGCACTGACTTACTGGTTTTTCCACCACTCGCGTAGTATTCCATTATTCTGGTTTTACAGTAGGTTCCAACATCTCATATTGCCTTCTTTAGCTTCCTTAGCTTCTCCTCCCAGTTTATTTTTCCAGAATAACTATAAAAAATTTTATTAAATTCCTAAATGAATCCCTCTGCAATGCTGATTTGAATTATATTAAATCTATAGAATGGTCTGGGAAGAGTTGACTTCTTCACACTATGCAGTCTCTTCATTCAGGAATAAGAAATATATCTCCATTCACTCAAGTCTTTTTTAAAGATTCTCTAATTTTCTTCATGTAGTTTCTATTCATTTCTTATTAAGGTTATTCTTGGGTAACTCAAGAGTTTAATTATTTCTGTTTCTGAAATCATTGCAAAGTGGCATTTTTAAAAAGAGGGTCTTGATTAGCCAAATTTGGGTTAGACTATGAGAAAACCCAGCAAAACCTGACAAGCTAGAAGTCATTAGTAATTAAATAATTTCTATCTGAAAACTAATTGGATTAAATTAACCCATTTTAAGGTATTATTTCTAAGACAAGAAATGTCCAACTTCTATTTCTATGTCACCATCAGTGACTATTCCTAATAATATACCACTTTTAGTCATTGCATAAACAGGAGATAAATGAAATTCATCCCTATAATAAATTCTTGTTGTTGTTGTTGTTTTGAGACGGAGTTTTGCTCTTGTTTCCCAGGCTGGAGTGCAATGACTACATCTCGGCTCACCACAACCTCTTCCTCCCGGTTACAAATCAAGCAGTTATCCTGCCTTAGCCTCCTGAATAGTTGGGATTATAGGCCCTGCCACCAAACCTGGCTAATTTTTGTATTTTTAGTAGAGATGGGTTTTCGCCATGTTGGCCAGGCTGGTCTTGAACTTCTGACCTCAGGTGATCTGCTTGTCTCAGCCTCCCAAGGTGCTGGGATTACAGACGTGAGCCATCGCACCCAGCGTCATTTTTAAATAAATTGCTATTTGTCACTACTAAACAGCACTGTTCTAGACACACTATCCTCTACTTCTAAAGCCACACTTCAGACCTTAGCCCAGTAAAACTTTTCTTTTGATTTCCCAAAACATACATTTTTTCCGTTACAAATGTGAATAGTGTCCTACTACTTAAGTGTACACATACATATGAGACTATAAGCAGATATAAATTAATATGCTTGCAGAAAGAGGATGTATGATAGAATTTTAGAGTATAAGCAGACCTTAAAAATCAACTAGCCCAAGCCATCTAGTCTTACTGGGATCCATGAATGTATTAAAATTCTTAGTGAGGCTTGGTGTGGTGGCTCACACCTGTAATCCCAGCACTTTGGGAGGCCGGAGTGGGTGGATCATTTGAGGTCAGGAGTTTGAGACCAGCCTGGCCAAGATGGTGAAACCCCGTCTCTACTGAAAATACAAAAATTAGCCAGGCATGGTGGCGGGCACCTGTAATCCCAGCTACTCTGGAGGCTGAGGCAGGATAATCGCTTGAACCTGGGAGGCGGAGGTTGCAGTGAGTCAAGATCACGCCATTGCACTCCAACCTGGGTGATGAGGGCAAAACTCTGTCTCAAAAACAAAAACAAAAACAAAACAAAAAAAAAAAAACCTTAGTGAGATCACTTGTGTATGTGTGTATCACGTGTGCATTTTTCTGAAGGAAGAATCTATAGCTGAATTTCAAGTGGTTGCCAACTATTTAAGACCCTAAAAAGAACTGAGAATGACTGAGCTACTCCAACCTTCTCACTTATCAGATGAGAAGACTGAGGCCCAAAGTGCTGAGGAGACACACCTTTGGGCACACAGCTCTTCAGGGGCAGAGCCAAGGCAGGAAGCTGGGTCTGCTGACCCCCGGCTTTTTCTGTAATACCTTTCTGCACACTACATGTGAAGATCATATCAGATCCCTGCATCCTCAGTGTGCCTGCATGGTGTGAGCTGGGTGTGTTGAACTAGTGTGGAATTTGGAACCAAAACCCGACACTGAGATTTAGCTCTGGACTCAACAGTTGTGTGACCTTGGGCAAGATCTTCAACTCTGACCTCAGTTTCCTCTTCTATGAAATTGAGTTGCAGGAGAAAAACTGATCTCACAGGCTTTAAAAGAGGATATAATGAGGTGATGTGTGTAATGCATACATAGCCAGGCACTTTATAAACTGTAAAGTGCTGTGTGGCGTTATTATTTTCATCATGACTCTGGGAGAATTGGGGTAACAGAAGCACAGTGGGGGTATGTGGCAGTATTAGTAGCTTTCAGCTGCCACCCTGCGTACACCAAACATCTCATCCTTCACCAGAGCCAGGCTCCCTGTGCTAATTAGCCCTTTCTCCTGTTTTCCTAGCAAACATGGTCATTAACTTACACATATCCCAAACACCTGCTGACAGAAGTTCTCTATGATCCTATGCCCAAGAAAAAGAACATGCAACTCTTAGAACTTCATAATAGGGGTTCTGTTTTTGTTTTGTTGTGCTGTATAAAAATCTTTTTTTCCAAAAATGGTAATCTACAACATTTGAAGGTTTATGATAAACTATGATTTAAAAAAATCCTTTTAAATCTTCTATCCAGCAGCACTGCATTTTCATTTTATATTTTATATATGATTTTTTTTTTTTGAGACACGGTCTCACTCTGTTGCCCAGACTGGCATGCAGTGACATGATCTTGGCTCACTGCAGCCTCTGCCTCTCAGGCTCAGGCGATTCTCCCGCCTCATAGGACTACAGGTGTGAGCCACTGTGCCCAGCCACTGCATTTTAAATTGGTCCAAAAACCTCATGGAGGGTTCATCAGTTCCTGTTATTAAGCATCTTGGAAGAGCCACAAATCCGGATATTGGAAAGGGTAACATTTATAAAGAGAAATAGTTATACCATTTCTCAGCACCATAATATACAATCACTTAACACTGTTTGCTATAGAGTAAAATTAGGTATATTTTTGTCTTTTAGTTAATAATACCTCTTACATTTGGAACATGCTGCTCAGTTTCCAAAGCACTTTAAATATATGATATTTAATGTGTAAATACACACCTTATTTAATCCTCTCAACAGTCATGTTAAGAAGGAATGATTCTCTTCATTTTTAAAATGAAGGAATGGAGGTTAACTGGCTGGAGGCCCACATTTAACTATCAGCACGGCCGGGACTTGACCCCGCTCTACCATCCATCCATCTCTCACAGGCTGCAAGGCAGCCTCGCCAGGAAGGCTGTGCCACTGCAGGGGCACTCAGGGAAGCCTGCTCCTATAACAAACAATTGTACTCATTTTAATTTTTTTTTTTTTTTTAAGAAATAGGGATTGTTCATTACATTTGTGATTTTATTATTCCAATATTTAGGATAGAGGAAAATAAAGAGAAGTATTCAGAGATTGAGTGAACAAGGGGAAAAGCAGTAAGCCAAAGGTAAGGTGATGAGAGGAAGTCGGGCATGGCAGCAAGCAACGAGGAGTTGCTCATGGGAACAGCGAACAGATGCAACTGGATAGGAAGGATAGGAAGCCAAGGAAAGAGAGAAGGGAACACAGTGATAGATCCTAACCCTGCTGCAGCCAGACACTCCAGGGAGAGGTGCACATTGGAAGATGTGTATGATCTTCCAGGAGGCAGTTCTAGCCAACTTAAGAACCAATCAGCGCCATCCCAGATGTCCCAGTTATAGGATATCTTCAGGCTATCCAGCCTGCTCTCTGTCTACCCCATTCAGTAAGCAACTGGATCCCAGTGGAGCCGGAGAATTAGAGCTCTCCCCCTTCACTAGACTCTGGAATTTAGAAGTAGTCTGTTGCTGATCAGAGCCGTAGGGTTGAAACCCTATAGCCAAAGAGAACCCTTGGTATTAAGAAATAATTACAACCTGCCGAATCACATGTGCAGCCACGTTCTGAAGTGGGCAGTCTGTCTGTCCATCTGGCCCCTTTCTGCTCAGGTCTCTTGGGCATCTGGGGAGCTCAGGCACCCATGGAGAGCCTAGACCTATACAGCAGCCTGCCCTGTACTTAGGAATTAACTCTTCACAAAACTGTACTCCTGTTTCTCACCTGTTCTTCTCATTTAACAACTTTCCCACCTTAGTCATTCTGTCTGCTGTGATCCTAAGCACCACTGCTGCCCGGAAGTTCCAAAGACACAAACATGAACAGACACGTGTGCCCGCATGCACGCACACACACACACATCCTATTCCTGCTCTTTTCAAATTAGGTCTCCCTTGGATGCTGACCCAAATCTGAAATCTTTTCTTGGTTTCACCATCTTCACTAGGATATACATTATGGCTTTCCTTTTGATGGAAAAAGTCCACTGTTTCTCAGCCCATGTTTTATGCTCCTCCCTTCCCCTCCCCTCCTGCCTGCAGGCTTCATCCCTCCCCACAGCGGTGGTACAGCTGAATCCTGCCCTGTTAGAAGTTTCCTTGTCTTAGGAAAAGGGTTGGCAGTTTTAGAAAACAAACAGAAAAAGGAAACCCAGTTAAATTTGAATTTCAGATGAACAACAAATAATTCTTTAGTATATGTGTAAGTTAGTGTAAGTTGTTCATCTGAAATTCACATTTAACTGGGTGTTCTATATTTTATCTGGCAGCCCTTTTCGGGGGCCATGTCAGGCAACTCAGTGTCCTCTCAAGAGGATATCTTAAGAATGGTCACAGCCCTGTGCTAAAAGTGGCTTTTGCCATTGAAACTGGCACATCTCATAGGGAGCTCCTAGCTACCCTTAGAAGCCTGGTTATTTCTAAGAAGTAAGCAGATTCCAACTGGATTTGTCAGTCCAATCCAGGCATCTGAAGCCCAACATGCACCAGGCCAGATCCCTGACAAATCTCCCTACCTGCATAGAGCTCATTATCAGCATCCCAATGTCATTTTATGTTCTCTCTGCCAGGATTTCCTCCAACTTTGCAAATAAGGGCCAAAAACATCACGGATAGCTCAAACAATTTGCCAGCCTTGTCTCTCCTCAACAGGATTACTGGTTGCAAAATAAATGAAATCAGTGTTGTTTACAACTCATCATCTAAAATTATTATTCATTTTGGGCAAATGGCTGTTTGTAAAGCTAGGCTGCCATATTTTGAGTCATTATCTCTCATTTCTTTCAGAAATTAAAGCTGACTTTGAGTTTTCAAATGAAAACAAATCGGAGGCCTTTCTGATTGTTTTATCTTGCGTGTACAATCTTCCAGTGACGGAGGCCTCCTTCGTCGCTAACGTCTGAGCAGCAGCTGAAGAGGTGCAGCTCTTTCTGTTCTCCTCTTTTGAAAATCTCTCTCTGCTCTGTAAAACTTTTAAAACAGAAACTTTATACTTTTCAGTAAGTGATGAATTTCTCTTTTTTCATCTTCATTTATTCTCATCATCAAGTCAATTACTAAGTGCACAGGTATTTGAGACAGCCCCTATACACAGGAGTTTATGTCCTAGAAAGGCAAAATCTTTATAAATTTGCCTTTGCTGAGACCACACAAGTAGACTTCTGTGCAACACTCTCTGCCTCCTTAAGGAAGACGGGACAGGTAATCATTAAACAATCTAGACATAGAAATGGCCTTCTTCCTGTTCTAACCACTCCTAAATCACTGTACTCATGAACATTTACCAGGGAACATTTAAGAATATTCACTTTGGTTGATGCACGTAACATTTTTTCTAAGTATGAGTTGTTAAGGTCTGAAAAAAACAGTCTGATTCTGCTTTTTACTGAAATGAAAATATGGTTTGTCATAAATTTAATAATATATTTATATATTCTTTAGTGTTGTGGAAGAATAAATACAGTCCCTTGCAGTACAGTTTTGTTTCATGCAAAGATTTAAGCTTTTTCCTGATATTATAAATATTTTGTCTCATATTCCTTTTTTTCTCCTCTTCCCCAACTTGTTCTGAAACTTAAAAGGGTAAATACTAAAGTGCATTTGCTTCTGTTTAAATAGGAGTCACGGGGTTTACTGAGGGCCCCTCCTCCAAAAATGAAATTGTAAAGGACTGGAATTGAAATCACCAGCAGCTGTGCCTTGCCCTCCTCACTTGATGTCGGAGGGAATTGGTTGATTCAAAAGTCCAGTCTTGAGTTTCCACAGAATAGAAAATGTGAATCACTTTGACCCAGCGGGAAAGATAAGAATGCATCTCCTTCCTGTCTTCCTTCCCTTCTCTTGCCTTAGTCTCATCCATTTCTAATTTATAAGCTTCAATTTCAGTTTTCCTCACATGAACCTGATAATGTACTGTCTTATGAGGACAGAAAGAGAATTTAGTTAACTGCCTTCCTTGGATTTTTTAGTTTTCTTTCCACTGCCCAGGGTTTAAAGTATCCATCTATTTTTCCTTAATACACACATGCACAGTACACACTTTAGCTGTGAGCATTTGTCTAGTTATGTTTTGACTTCAGTCGTTTCAACCTTGAAAGTAGAATAGCTACCTTTATCATTAGCCAATTCATAGCATTAGGTTGATGTATAGTGTCAGGATATTTTTCTTTGCAAGAATCACTCCAAGGACGGTTGATCTCAAACAAATAGAAACAGTTATCACTCATAAAAGTGATTTGCTTTAGAAGTTGGTCACTTAATTATGTGTAGTACTTCACAAAAAAATGGCAGTACTCACCTACAAACAATAAAAGTCATGCTTTTGAATGTTCTCACCCAATCTTTAAACATAGAGGACCAGAGGTTACAATAAGGCTGCCTAGAGTTGGAATGCTCTTATTAACCATGGAACAGAGAAGCAAGCTCGGGATAAAAACTGAAAACCTTGCCCATAAGTTTAGGCTGCTTTAACTGCCTACGCTAATCACTTACAGACCAAGGAATTCAGCTGCATTTAATCTGCCCAGGTAAATAAATAAATTTATTAGATAAGATATTTAAAATTACAAAATTTAATGGGAAAAGGCCATGAAAGGGCCTGATAGGACATCAGGATGAGAAAGGAAATGTTTACACATCCTTGTTAAATTGGACAACTTTCCCTATTCTGAAGTACAATACCAAAAGTATTTGCTATTTTGTTTAATTTTGGAGGTAAGGCTAGGACTAAATTTAGAAACTGGCAGAATGTCAGTCTCTGAGGGTTTCTACCATCTGTACTAGGAGGAAGCGTTGTTTTTGTGGAATTGGCCCTGACCTGTTTTACCTCATAGACTATGAATGATGTGACACATGCATAAGGGAGATTCCGAGGTAAATTGCATAGGGAGAGAACATCATGACCAGTGATTAGGGCTGGCAACAGCTATGGCCTTTGTGATGACCTTGTCTTTCTGTTGCACTTGACAATACAGTTACTATAGAAGCCGTTGTTGAAGGTGGGCTAGTGTGGTATCTATCCCTGCAGAGTATTGCCTGACAACTTCGGACACTGAACTTTTTGCAGAGTTTAGCTCTGTCTAGGATTATGGATAGAATGTCAGAGATGAAAGGCATTTTGAGAGTCTTTGGTTTGGGTTGAGTTCAGCCATTTAAAGATGGTGATATTCAACTGTTTTTGATCTACAAAAATGGCAGTTTCATATGGCTCAACCTAATAGTTACCATTCATTCTAAGTACTTGGCACCAAGGCTCAGAAAGCGTAAGTGATTTTTTTCTTATTGTTTTATGAAACACATTTCAACAAAAGAAATGTTGAGGGACTGCTTCTGTGAACTCCAGTATACCTGCCACCCAAATTCAATTATAAAGGTATTGCCACACTTTCTTGATCAATCCCCTTTTTCTCTTTCTTTCTTTCTTTCTTTCTTTCTTTTTCTTTCTCTCTCTCTCTCTCTTTCTTTCTTTCTCTCTCTCTCTCTCTCCCCTTTCTTTCCTTCCTTTCTTTTTTTCTGAAGTGCTTTAAAGCAACTCTTATACTTCAGGTCCCTTCACCCCTTCCTTTTTTATATATACATATACAATTCTAAAATATAGATATTTTCTTAGGTAATCACAATGCCATTATCACTGTTATCAAAATTCATAGTCATTGCTTCATCTATAAATACATTGCATCAAAAATGCTTTTTATTGTTGGTTAGGATTCAAACCATTGCACTGGGTGTTACATCTTCAAGTCTTTTTTGGGGGGTGCAGGGGATAGACATATTTATTTTGTTTATTCTTTTTTCCTTTTGTTGAAGTATCTTTAAAGCAAGTTCCAACCAAACATCATATCAATTTACCTCTATATACTGAGTATGTATTTCTGAAAAAGTGAACTACCCCTCAATCTGGTCTCTGCCTCTCTATGCTCACACCCAGCCAGTGATGCCCTGGCTGCTCTGTGTCCTTGCTGTGAATGGGAGAACAGCCCCTTCCACCAAGGATGTGGTGTTTGGATTAAGCCTTTTACTCTGGAACAGCATACACACTCTTTGCTTTTTAGTATATGCCTTTGACTTGTTGAAAAAAACTCAGCCCATTGTCCAGTGTCCATGGGAATGTGTGTCTTTAGCCATATGACATTATTAGCTTGTACATGATCCTAACTGTGGCCTCTCACCTTACTCTCCTGACCCCACATCCTGTAGCATGAACCTGCTGACATGTTCGCTCAGATGGTCAGGATCACTCCATAACTGGACTCTTATTAGTTAAATGTCAACACGTGTATATGTGCATTTTTATCATGTTTTTATGACTTTAAAATAATGCCAACTTATGTTGAGATAAACTGTAAAACTGAAGTTTCACATGACATACATAATATTTTGTTCAATTGTAAGAACAAATTGAAGGCTGCAGCCTCAGTAAGCAGTGTCATGTAGGGGGAGCACCTGCTCTGGCCAGGCATGATGACATCATCACTTTTAGACCTCACAGCAATCCTGTGAATTACCAGGACCATTTTACAGATGAGGAAATTGAGTTCAAGGGAAATTAAATAACCTACTTATGGCTCTCTGTGTCCAAGTCCAGTGCTCAGGTACAAAATAAGATCTGGAAAACCTAACTACTGGGTCTTTGTTGTAGTCATCATTCGTTCATTCATTCATTCATTCTTGCTGTATTCCAGTCACTGTGCTTCACTTTGGTGACTATCATTTCTCTTTTGATTTGCGATCATTTTAAAGCATATATATTGTAACCTTTTTGCAATTGCTGGTATAGAGGGGTAGAACTAGCCTCTACCTCATGGTTCATTATATCATATTAGGTATTTGCTCTAGGTTCTGGTAGGGCGAGCTAAACCATGATCTGTCCAAATCCATCTTGATCGGTTGATTGATTTTTCAACACATTCGAATCACTAGATTATTCGCTTTCTTCTGAGGGTGGAGCCACAAGGTTCACACCCATGGAAATCTCTGATAGGGTACTCTAGCCTGGAGGACATTTAAATGCTGTTGTAAAGCCTGGGAAGAGGGTAGTGTATCTTGAAATCCATGTAGGATCTTTGTACCAGCTGGGCTTCATTTCAGAATCTACTGCTGTCATTACAAAATAGCTATTTTCTCTTTAATCTGTGTGCCACATTGCAGCAATTTTCATCAAAAATATATTAAGCCCCTGCTGTAAATTGGCCCCACACACCCTTGTCAGACACGTGAAGTGTAAAATATCTTCTTTTTTCAAAGTTTCTTCTCTCTCTAAAGCCCTAGTAGATATCAGCAGTTCCTGAAGCCTCGTAATAGTCGTTGTATCTGTAAGCCAGAGATTATAAAGCATAACGAATCTGATCCAATGTCAGAGACAGATCTTATCCTTTGTTTATACAAAATTACAGAAAAGGCATTCTAGAAGAAAAAACATGAAGCCCCCACATTTCCATGTCTGATGAAACCTGACCTCAAATTGCCCAAGAGAAACTAGTTTTCCAGCCTCAAAAAAGAGGTTCCCACGTGCTACCCAAATGCCCTCAATTATTACATACCTGTGCTAAAGAAGATACAGTCACACTTACAGTGGGGTAAATGGGAAAGTCTGTCTGTGAGAGACAGAAAGAATGTGTGTATTTACATGTGCATTTGTGTGCACACACATGCGTGGTTACACACTACCCTCTCCTAAAGTAATTTAGGATCCTCCAGAAGGGTTTTACATCTCCACAACAATGTGGTACTACCACATGTTGCAAGTGGGGTCAGCTGGAAGCCTCATTCAGGAGGTCGGCTAAAAAGACAGAAGCTTGTTTCCTGCTTGCAGCTTTCGAGACACTGCATCTCTGTGGTAGGGAGATTTGTCAGGCTGATGCCAAGAATGTCTGCCAGTGTTATGGAGAAAAGAATGGAGTCCATTCCTTACCAGAAATTGTGACTTTTTGAAAATGTCTTCCACTCCCATAAAAGAACACAAGAACTGTGGTGCCTCAAACATTCCCCAGAAGCTCCTATAATAAGATAGATTTGACAATTTAACAGGAAATTGCCTCCAAATTTTAAACCATTATAATTTCACCCTTAACACCCACTAAAATGCATTCAGCAATGTTTTGTGTATAATATGCATGGCATATAAAGCATGACCCACTCAACTGAATTCAAATTTGGTTGACATCCTTTTACTTTTGTTTTTAAAAATCAACAGCCAGAAGTCTACACTTTAAGGGACTTCCAAAGTTACTTGCTTGTTTTTCTCTTCAATAAAATGTCTGTGAAATTCAACATTATGTTAGGTTATTGTCGAGTTAGTCTTTTTTTATTACAATTATTAATGAAATTTCAAGTTGGACAGTTTTTCAGCCTTTCCTGAATTTCAGAATGGGTTATTGACATGCTGACAGGTATGATGCAAATCTTCCATCGCTTCAGCTGTGCCTTCTCACCTAACTCTGTGGCTGCCCTTTCTGATCCCTGGGGAAGAAGCAGTATAACTTCAGTCTCAGTCACTGTCTAAGCAGAGATAACTATATTGGTAAGGCACAGTGATATTTTTTTCCTCGAAAACTTCAGCTATTTGGGAGTTTCTAGGTGTCATTGCCACCAATTCTTACCTTCCTTCAGAAAAGAAGCCTTCAGGACAGGCAACCTCTTGGCACCTGACCCTAGTCTGTTAAGCAGTACGAAGACAGAAACAATCTTGGCCAGCTCCACAGAGGAGCAAAGACTGTTGGCAGTGTCATCTGCAAAAACCAAAACCAGATGCGCTCTTCCAGTGTGGGACACAGATTTGCCACCTCAAGCTACATTTTAGCCACAACACAGGGAGCAGAGAGATTGGCATTTTCCCAGTAGGAAATCATTTTGAAAATTGGACAAGAGCTCTTCAGACCAAATAAAAGTCCAAATTTGCAGGCCGCCTCAGTAAGTCACAGGAGTTGATATTTTAGAGCATAGGAATTGCTAAGGTGGAGATGAAAGCAGTTAGGAATAACAGTGTGCTTAAGCAAAGCCTGGGAGTTGATACAGAGGCAGGATCAGGACCAGGGTGAGGACAGTAAGGCACCTGGTGTCCAGTGCACCGTCAGATTGGGAGTGAAGATGATCCTACTGGGACACCAGGCACCCCACTGATGGCCTGGGTTGATTTTATTGATCGAATCAGCTGACTAGATGTCTCCCTCCCTCCTCACCTTCCTACATGTGTCCTTCCTGGGGCTTCATAGAGAGAAGAGCCTTCCCAGATAGAGCATTGTTCTTTGACCAGAAGTGTGTGATGACTTTGTCTGTTATCTGGGATTCTAAGAGAATATGGTGTTCTGGTTCATCTTATTGAAGTAACTAGAATACTGAACATGAATATTATAATTTTTCAAGCAAAATACATTATATTAAAATGAAGTAAGTACAGTGTAATCTTCTTTTGATAATGATTTATAAGTTGCTTAAAGATCATACAAGGCCAGGGGATCACAGCCATGAATATGTAATATCCATGTAGGACTGTTCCTTAGGTACATGAGAACTTCCTGACAATGAGTTCTGGCTACTGTTAAAAGGTGAGTAGCCAAGGTGTACAGTGCTGTTCGGTTTTTTTCTCTTCCTTTCTAATTAGAAAGTAATGTATTCTCAGTGTACAACCATAATAATATTCTCCTAGGGCTGTGCCTCACCATTGAACACCATTGGAATATTCAAACAACTACCTATAGATGTTTGCTGATCTAACATGAATAAATTACAGACGATTGTGTTTAATACCGTCTGGAGCTAAAGATCTGTATTTCTGGACTCAGATAGTGTGTAAGTTAGGTTCTTTGGTAGAAAGCAGTGAAAATCAACTCAGGTGAACCTAGGCAAAGCTGTTAGCCCACAGATTTCAGAATAATGCAGAACCAGGCTTGGAAAAGCCACAGGAATAAAGAAAACTCTAGGGCTCTTTTGGCAGGAATTCGTGTTTAGGATTTTAAGATGCCACCAATGAAATGAGTCGATTCCAGCTGTTTTCCATCCTTGCATCCATCTGCTTGAGATTCAAAGATTTGGGAGAGAGTGTCCACTTGGCCAATGGGTCCTGTGTACACATCTTGGTGATTGGAGGACTAGGCACCTTGCCTTGCAGTTCCACAAAGTCAGTGGAGATTGCTCCCCAAGAGGACTCTGGAATGTTATTACTAAGAGGGAGAAAGTGCATACTAGCATTAATAAATGTCCTGTACAGGGAGTTCCCACAGTCACACTGAGTGTTCAGGTCTCTGATGTAAGCAGGTTGAGTTGATGCTCTTTCCAATGAACCTGTAACTCTAAATTTAAGGTAGATGGGCTGGAGGGAGGTGTGGCTCAACAGCATAGCACAGTAGGTAGCTCTAATATGAATAAATGTGTTTCGTTTCTTTGGATAAGTAAGAATGGATCTACCAGTGAGGTAATACCCACCCATCCTCATTAGCATTCTTAAAGAAAACCAGTTTTGCCGGGCGCGGTGGCTCACGCCTGTAATCCCAGCACTTTGGGAGGCCGAGGCGGGTGGATCACAAGGTCAGGAGATTGAGACCATCCTGGCTAACACGGTGAAACCCCGTCTCTACTAAAAATACAAAAAAAATTAGCCAGGCATGGTGGCGGGCGCCTGTAGTCCCAGCTACTCGGAAGGCTTGAAGCAGGAGAATGGCGTGAACCCGGGAGGCGGAGCTTGCAGTGAGCCGAGATTGTGCCACTGCACTCCAGCCTGGGTGACAGAGCAAGACTCCGTCTCAAAGAAAAAAAAAAAAAGAAAACCAGTTCTACCAGAACTAGAATTCTACTATCCAGTGCAATGTTAATAGTGTTAATAGCTTTGAAAAATCATGTAACAAAGAGAAAAAGAAGGGCTTTTGGCTTAGTTCCACACTTTATGCATTCCATTAGTTTTGTTGCTGTTTGGGTAGCTTATAAGCAGCAAGTATATAACATTTTAAGTGCTGTATATCTGAAAATACAGACCAGAACAGAATAGCTATGCCATGGTGGTTAATTCACTTTGTTTAATTGTGAGATATATTATTATAGAATGTTTGTAACTCAGATCCTTATGAAGATCATAAATTAATATCAAACAAAATTTTTATCCTAAATATTTTTAAACTAAGTTGATATTAAGACATCAGCTTAAATCTCTGTTCCAAAACCATCTATATTGTTTTAAATATGCTATCTGTAAAGGATATCGGTCACCCATTGTTACAGGAGGAAGTGGAGTAGATGACTTCTCAGATCTCTTAATCTACTATGAGTTTGAGCCTCAAACCTTTTGTGTTACAATAAAAATGTTTTCGTTCTGTTCTCTTCATATATCCATGAGCTGAATCGCATGCTTGGAATCCAACACAGTGCCTGAGTCTTAGCAAGTACTCAATAAATGTTAATTGAGTTAAATTGATTTGTTCAATGCAACAAAAATGTATGTAGCACTGTCTGCATTAATATTTCTGTAGCCTCCAACATGCATCTGCCCAAATACCCAAAGGATCTAAGTTCAGACAGAGATCCCAGTATATCCAGCACCATTAACAGATGGAGCCTCCATAATTACCATGTCCACCTGTCTGCAGTGGGCTGTTCTGGGAAGGAACACATTCATCTACAATAACAATGCTGGGGAGCTGGCTGCTAAACAATAGCTTATGTTGGTAAGGATGTGATACAGAACAACTGGCTAGAATACAATGGGCTGGAAATACTGTAAAATATGCTCAGGGTTCTGGAATAATACTGGTTTTGGAATAATGTGCTTTGTGACCAAATAGCTCAATGGTTAACTTTCAGGAGGGACATTTCCCTGTATTATGAGTAAAGCTGCTTTGACTATTATCTTGAAAAGGTAAATAAATGCACTGAAGGGAATTCTTAACATGTATTATGAAACTTCTTTATATTATATTTTAGAGGAAATATATTTATAACCTTATAAGTCAGTGACAGTTTATTTAGATAATGGGTGCCCTTTTTTTTTTTTTTTTTTTTTGAGATGGAGTCTCACTCTGTTTCCCCGGGCTGGAGTGCAGTGGCGTGATCTCAGTTCACTGACTGCAACCTCCACCTCCTGGATTCAAGCAATTCCCCTGCTTCAGCCTCCCGAGAGTAGCTGGGATTACAGGCACGTGCCACCATGCCTGGCTAATTTCTGTATTTTTAGTAGAGATAGGCTTTTGCCATGTTGTCTAGACTGGTCTCAAACTCCTGACCTCAAGTGATCCGCCTGCCTCAGCCTCCCAAAGTGCTGGGATTATAGGCGTGAGCCACCGTGCCCAGCGGTGGATGAGATGATGTAAGGATAATGGATGAAAATGTATCTCATATATTTTGAAGATTTATATAAGGGTTAGTTTCCATTATTATAAAACTTTTAAAGTTCAGTACATATTAAGAGTTTAAAAGATATTTAAACAAAATATCTATCTAAGTTATCTTTAAGCCTAACTTAATTTTATATCAGTTTAGTTTTCTATTCAAAAATTCTGTTTGTTGCTAATCTGGTCTCTTTAAATGGTATCATCTCCTCTGCAAAACTCCCAGAACAAAAAGAGGCACTAATTTTCAGGTTTCTGTATGTTTCTGTGGGAATTCAGTCAAGAGCTGGTTGGCTAAGGAGATTTTAATATGAAGTTACTCAGGTACAGCATTATTCACAATAGCCAAAAGGTAGCAACAATCTAAATGTCCATCAATAGATGAGTGGATAATCAAAATATGGTATGTACATACGACAGAATGTTATTCAGCCTTCAAAAAAGAATGAATTTCTGATACGTGCCACAACATGGATGAACCTTGAAGGCATTATGTTAAGTGAAATAAGCCAGACACACACATAAAAACAAATATTACACAATTCCATGTATATAAGATACCTGAAATGGTAAATTCATAAGACAGGAAGTAGAATAGAGGTTATCAGGTGCAGGCAGGGAAAGGTGATGCAAAGTTATTGTTAATGGATACAGTTTCTGTTTGGAGTGATGAAAACTTCCCTGAAATGGATAGTGGTGATGGCATATAACATCGTGAATATACTAATGCCACTGAATTGAACACTTAAAAATGGTTAGAATAGTACATATGTTATGTATGTTTTCTACAATGAAAAAAAGTGGTTTGTTCTGTACATAAAGCAAAAAAAGAAAGATTACTCAGGAAATTTTTTTAATTTGGCAAGGTATATATATATTATATATATAGGGTATATATTATATATAGGTATATATTTTATATAATATATATGTCACTAGGGTGGAGTTGACACATCTCACAGCCTAGGTGGGTGGCCCCTTCCCTCCTCGGTGACCCCTATCTGTTTCTCTGAAGCCGTCTGCCCCAGAGATGAGAACACCATCCTCAAAGAAATTTGTTGGTCCTGGGTCCTGAAAGAGTTGTTAGTTAAAAGTGCCTGAATAATTGCAGTTTACCATTTGAGCTTCCCAACAAGGTCTGAATGTCCTACATTCCCACAGTCAGCTAGACTTCTCCTAGGATTCTTACACTGGCACCTCAGGCTCAGCATATTCAAAATCTAGTTGGTAAGTTCACAAGCTTCTCGGTCACCCAAGTTTAGTCACCTTCGACCCCCATGTCCAAGTCCCTCCACACCTGTTTCATCACCCTTCTCCTTCCTGAATTCGCCAGCATTGCCATAGTTGAGTTTGGAAAAACAAAAACAAACAAACAAAAAACAACCTTTGAATTAACTTTCTAACTGTTCTCTTTAATCTTCAATACTTTCTCTCTCTGTTCCAAGACATGGTCAAAAAAAAAAAAATTATATATCACTTCTTTGGTCAGAAGACTTTAGTGGCTCCTCAGTACTTACATACTAATAATTTTTAAAACTGCTTACATGACATTCAAAACCCTGCAGTGTCCCCACCCAGGCCTTGCCCCTGCCACGCCTTCACATCTGCCTGTGCCTAGTCACACTGGGCTGCTAGCAGCTCCTACACACGGACTCAACCTGCTGTGTGCTCCTCTTCACTCACGAAGATCCCTCTTTCTAGATTCTGCTTTCTAGACTCTGCTTGCCCTCTACCCACCCCTCCTGTGAAATACTACTCTTCTTCCAGACTCAGCTCCAACACCCTTTGTGAAGACTTCTTAGGTCCAGACTACCCCACCCCAACCCCTAATCAATTCTAATCCTCCCAATGTTTCCGTGGAACACTGTGAGTTCCTCTTTTAAGATGCTTGACACATTCTGCCTGTCTTATTATCAGCTGTGTGATTAAGTCTCCTTTAAGGGAAAAACCATATTTCATAGCATTTTGTATACCCTATGACACCTAGTCTACTGGCTTTCATGTGGTAGGTATTCAGCAAATAAAACGAATTGGCCTGTATTTGAAAAGATTGTATTTGATGATCTCTAAGGCTACTCTAGCATTAAAAGGCCTTGGTTATATGAAATAAACCTAAGTCAAGTCTTTCTGTATCAGTAAAAATTAAATACAGCTGCAAATAACAGAGGTTTTCTTTCCTCCTCTTCTTCCCCACAACAGTGGTTTAAACAGCATTGTTTATTTTTCTTTCACCAAGAAAGTGATCCAGAGCTACCCTGCCAGCTCCACAAAGTCATCAAGAACTCAAGCCCACTCTCCACTCTGCCATCCCTAGGTTGTGACCCTCGTGGTCTATCAATGGCTTCTAGAGCTCCAGCCATCGCGTAAGAATTCCAGGCAGAACTTCTGTTCTAGGAACAGAAGAAGGAGGCATGTCCTCTTTGACGGAAATTTCTAAGAAAAAGCTATTCAAAATTTCACTGTATCTCATAGACCAAAACTTAGTTTCTAGGCCATCCCTATCTGCAAGAGAAGTTAAAGATTATAGTCTTTTAGCTTGCTAGCAACGGGCCCAGCTACAAATAGGGAAAATGGTAGGCACCTAGCAGTTTTAGCCACACTCTTATTGGTAACTTTAAAAATGGGAGGATTTCATTCTGTCAGATGTGAGGTTCTCTTCAGGATATATAGAGAAAGACATTGGAGACAGCGAGGAGCAAAGAACTGGAGACAGGATGTGACATATCTTTCTCTAGGTATCTAAGATAAGAAATCAGGAAATAATCGTGAAAAAACATCTAGCAAACTAACTGAGTCTAGTTTCTATTCAATTAAAAGAAATGCCACCTTGAAGAGAGAGAAATGGGAGGGAGTGCGGAAGGCTCCATTTGACAAGCCCCCTGTTGCCACCACAGGTTGCAAAAGAAGCCAGGATAGAAGGTGCCTATACAGGAAAATGAGCTGTCTGCTAGGATTTCTCGCTGAGTTTTCAATGTAATATCGAAAAGAAACGGGAAACATTTTAGGATCATTTATTCTCAGCACAGAAATAAAGGTGCTTCTTGAGGTTGAATTGGACTCTGGTGCCTCATCTTCAGGACTGTCCTCATTAACTTGTTGGGATCTTTTACATGTCACTTAGCATAGAATCTCACCAAATAATGCTTCATTCTACACCTTTTAAAACCCACTGGTTTCCAAAAATGTAACAAGAATAGATGGCAAAAGCCCTAAAGTAGAGAGTTAAGTACAAAGCTTCAAATTGGCATGGTTAATAAAAAAATTAAGGATTGCTATGAGGCACTTCAGGCAAAGCTAAACAAACTAGGGGATTGGGTAGTGTGAAAGCAGATGAAATTTAATTTGGTTAAGTGTAAAATAATGCACTTTGGGAAAAATAATCTAAACTTCTCATAATCTCTGATAGGCTCTGAACTCATAGTAAAATAATTTAAGAGTCGTGGTTGATAACTTGGGGAAAATATCTGTCTGGTGTGCAGCAGCAATTTAAAAAGCCAATAGGATGCTTGGGGTTAAAAGAAAAAATAATACAGAAAATTTAAGATAACATATAAAACATTAGTGCTATTCGGTGTCCAGTTTGGGTTATCACAGGAGATATTAAATCCCAGAAAAGAGACTTGAAAATAGTTTAGAAAAGTAGTGAGACTTGGGATTTATATAAGCTTGCTGACTTGGAAAATGGCATTTTTGAAGAAGGAAAAGAAGGTGTGATACAGAGAACGGGAATAATAATAATTTAGAAAGGGCCACTTCCTCCTTGGTTCTAGTGTCACATGGTATAAAAAGGCAACACTTAGTGAATTCAACAAAAAAGAATATGTAACAAAGATAGAAGGTGGTCTTTAGCCAGTGTTCCGTAGTTGTAGATTTCCCTGTTCCAGGAGGGGACCTGTATTTGATTAAGGGGCACAGAACTACATTAACATTTATGTCTGTTCAGCTGAGAATGATAAGTGAAGTGTAAGGAAATCCCCTGTGGGGCGCAGGACGGAGCGGTGCTGCAGAACGAGGAAGGTTCAGTAGAGTGCTGCTCACAGCCGGGAAGGGAAAACTGAACAAAAAGGCTCAATGGCAAACCCAACTGAGGCACGTTCAATTTTTCTATTACATATAGAATATTTACTTTTCCTCCACCTGTACGCTCATGGTTCAGCATTTCCCACTGCAACAATTGGCAGGGGTGCGTCTCTGAGGCACAGTGTGGTGTAGGCTCTGACAAGGGATGTCCCCGGGTGGAATAAGCAGGGGTGGGGAGCAAGGCTAGAAACATGTTTCCCTCAAGTCAATATATCGTGCTGTCTTTCTCCAGTGGAAACTGTACTAGCATTAACCTGGCCCTTGACCCCACTTTAACCTCACCTCCTGAAACCCATAATCCCGGGTTATCCATTTTCCAAATATAAGTTACTACTGAGCCGTGCTTCCTGCTGTGAACACAGCCTGCCCGGTGACGGCAGTACTGTTGTATTGACAGATATGTCTGTTACCAGCTGACACCTTGGAGAACTGATTGATTGGCTCAAACAAAAATCTAGAGATTTATGTGAAGGGCCAGATAGGTCCTTCACAGCATTTTCTCAGTTCAAGATGTCACTTCTGCCTTACGCACAGGAAGCTAAAGAGCAACCACACTTCTACAGGTATTTAGCCAACAGAAAGCAACCCAATTTCCACCTAGTCCCTGTGAAATTAGCATCTGGGCTGAGATTTGCTGGCCACTCTTCATAAGCCATATATCAGCTAAAATGATACCTGAAATCAATCCCCCCAAATACCGTGAGACTCCACTTTTCCCCTTTCCATGGTTTCTCACATCCTTGAAGCACATTAGCACTCATACGCCTTGTCTTAGTCTGCTTGGGCTGCCATAACAAAGTCCCACAGCCTGAGTAGCTTAAACAACAGACATTTATTTTCTCACAGCTCTGGAGGCTGGAAGGCCGAGGTGAAGCTGTTGGCCGGGTTGCTTTCTTCTGAAGGGCTCTGCTTGGTTTGCAGACAGCCATATTCTTCCAGTCTTACATGGTCACCCTTCTGTGTCTGTGTCCAAATTTCCTCTTCTTAGACGAACACCAGCCATATCAGATTGGTGCCTACCCTAATGACCTCACTTAATTACCTCTTTAAAGGCCCTGTCTCCAAATACAGTCACATTCTGAGATGCTGGGGGTTAGGACTTCAACATATGAATTTTGGTGAGAGACACAATTCAGTCCATAACGTCCGCATTTTACCATCATGAACTTAAAATTCAAGATTTAATTACTTTGCCTAGACCATGTGGCAGGCCACTATTAAATTGTCATTAGACTTCCCAGGCCCCCTTCTCTGTGTATGAGAAGCTTGCAAACCACAAGCTGCCCCCTGCTCACTTGCCAATCAAGGACTTTTCTTAAAACACAGAATAGCTCCACGACCCAAAACCCTCAGTAGCATTTTAAATTCAAGAAATCTATTTGTTTTATCACAGAAAAAAAAATTAGTGCAGAGATATGTGAATGAAGGGACAGATCTCTCCATGCAGTGCCCCAGGCACTGGGGAGCCATATTGTTCATGCTGGGTGATATTTTTCCAAACAATACTCTGCAGTGCAGCACCAGCGGAGCAACAGCCCAGCAACCACATGCAACCTGTTCCTGCCAGTGGGGATCACCACATTCCGTACAAAAATAAAGAGCCGTGTTTACTGCCCAATTCACTCATCAAGAACACTCTGATCCCAGAACAAGCATAGGGAACCATTATATTCCTCCTTCACAGCCCGTCCAGGGGAATTAGGAATACAGCTCTGCTGTCATTTTATTTTCTGCCCAGAGCCCTATGAAAGTGAACTCTGATTATTAATATTTTAAACATGTAAACAGCAAAACCCCATCCATGTCCTTGGTCTTGGTATCAGGATCCGGCACCGTGTGGGAGGACCCAGAAACTGAGGGGCAGGCTGTGGTTCAGACATTGGGCACCCAGGAACCATGTGGCTGGGTGGCTGTCAGTTAGGAATCCAGGTATCGGCCCTGGCCTCACGAGTGTTTGTGTCCAAGCTAGCCGCCTTCTTTTGTATAAATGTAAGGGGTACAAGTGTAATTTTCTTATATAGCTATGTTGTGTGGTGATGAAATCCAGACTTTTAGTGTATACATCACCCGAATAATGTATGCACATAGTACCGTTCAGAGATTTCTCATCATCTACCCTCCTTCCACTCTCCCACCCTTCCTCATCTCCAATGTCTATTATTCCACACTCCATGTCCACCTGCACACATTAGCTCCCACTTGTGAGAACCAAGCTAGCCTTCTAAACCTCTCCAGGATCTTTCTCTGGTGACAACAAAGAAATGAAGCAAGAGAGTGATCGGAGATGAGGGCAGGGGCTGCAGACTTGGCCAAGGCGTAGCCCATAGCAAAGGCCCGAAGGACGGGGTACCCTTCCAGTCCAGTTTAATTGGTCCTTCAGAAGAATGGAGAGAATAGCACATTGGGGGACTAAGTAGGAAGATATGAGAATTGTATTAAAAGCAATACAAATGTTTCTTTTTAAGGAAGGGAAGGAGATTCTTGAGAAAGGCGACCCACACACGCACACAAGAAAACATCAGCACTCATGCAGGAACAACGAGAGGCCATAGGGAAATATTTTTAGCAAGTGGAAGTCAATCACAGCAGGGAGAGAAGAGGGGCGGGTAAAGAAGGGGCCTGGAGCCTCGCAAGTGAGCCCAGAGCCCTGCGGTGGAAGCCACCTAAACCAACACCATTCTCCCTCATCCCGTGCCTCGCCAGGATCGCTTGGAATGCCATTGGAGAGGCAAGATGGTTTTAGAAACAGGAAATTGGAAGTGTTCTGCTTAAAATGCTTCAGGCTCTGTGTGAGAGAGAAAGAGAGGGTCTGTGTGTCGATAAGAGGAGTGCTTGTGTGGACGCTCCCAGGTCGGCTTGCGGGCAGCTGGGCGGCATCAGGCGGGCCTGGCCTTGTTGACTGCTCTCATCAACAAAGGCTTGCTTGTTTTGCATAGCCATTTTCCTTGCATTTCAGAACCAAGGGTCCTTTCTTCTTTTTTTCTTCTCTTGCATCAGAGAAAACTGTTGTGTGCAGATGCTCAGGAAGGTAAACATATGCATTTTAATATCTGTGGCTCCCCCACAGTCAGTGAGCTATTTCCTCCACCCAGGTGGAAAGAGGATAGCGGGCCTCTCTGACATGCTGGTTAGTCTGAAAACAGACCGCTAAATGCATAATGAAGAGCCTCCGAGGAGTCAATCTGCATGTTAAAATGGTGTTCAGCAGCCCGGGCTGTCACACAACATAATTTGAAGATGAATGTGCATCCAATCAGACGGCCAATCGCTGACTGGCAGGGTCTTGGCTATTAGGATTACCTACCTGTCTGCTCGGTGGCGGTGGGGTTTCCAAGGAGCCACGAGTTAACCAGCACCCCCCAAATCTGTGACCAGACAAATGAGCCCTCTCTTGGGCATCCCCAGATTTGCGTGGTCAGAATGATGCCGAGAGACAGTCTGAACCGGAGAGGAGCAGTTAAAGAAGCGGTTATTGATCCCAACAGAAAGACACAGGGCTTTCAGCATGTTGGAGTCCAGGGGCTGGAAGCAATAACAAAGGAAAATGTTCAGCTTGACACTTGGAAGCAGAAAAGCAGGTTCTGAGCAGCCCCACACCAGCAGGTACTACCTGCCATGAGGTTTGTGTTGCAGCCACTGTAGTCGCTGCTGCCGCCACCACAACTACAGTTCGCAGCCAGTAACAGCCTTCACATGAATGATGTGTAGACACCACTTTTGTCTCTGAACGCTTGACAGCAATTAGGACCTGACTCCAGGGGCAGAACATCACAGGAACACCGGAACACTGGAGAAATGAGGTTAGAGCAAAGAAATTAGCCATCTGCCTGGTGAAGACTGTGTCCTGGAGGTAGCATTTACGTAGGAACAACAGGCAACACGTATCCATTTTCATTGTCCTGTGCTACAGATAGACAGAGGACAAAAGGGCTTTAAGGACCATGTTTTCTTTAAGGCCCCTGTACCTAGCGAGGCTGCATGTCCTTTTTTTCCCTTCATTCAAAATGCCTGCTGGAGCTGCTGCTAAATGACAAGCCCTGGGGAAGGATTCCTATCAGCTGAAGTTTTATGCATTGCTCCTTTCTTGAGGTTCCCAAACACTGAAAATAGGCAGCCTAAAGCCAAATTTGGAGCATAGGAAAGGGCAGCAAATACAGTTGTAAGGCTCTGCTTTGAATGTTGCAAATCTTGGAAAAAATATTTTTAGGTGAAAGATGATTCCCAAATTGAGCCCCAAAGATGTTCCAGCAGCTCAGAGCTGTGGGGTTGACATCGGAGGCCTACTGTCTTAAGTGAAGCCTCACCCATAGACACTGTAGGTTCTGGGTGCGCACACCACTAGCTCTGGCCAGCTCCTCGGCAGTAAAGAAGCTCAGTTTGCAGCTGTTCCTTGGCTGAACTTTGCCATTCATTACAGGACAACCAAAAGGGGCACCAGGAAGGCCCACCTCCATTTAGCATGTCTATTGCCCTCCTAAGGGCCCTGTTAAAGTAGGGAAAGCCACCCAAGGAAGTCTTTTATATATATATGTATGTATATATACGTATATATACATACATATATATATATACACGTATATATACGTATATATACATATATACGTGTATATATATATACACGTATATATACGTATATATACGTGTATATATATATATATACACGTATATATACGTATATATATATCAGCTAACATGTCCATGTGAACTGTTAATAGTTTCACCATTGCCAGTTTGGTCAAAAAGTCAGTCCCAGCACAGTGGCTCACACCTGTAATCCTAGCACTTTGGGAGGCTGAGGTGGGAGGACTGGTTGAGGCCAGAAGTTTAAGACCAGCCCGGGAAACATAGTGAGACCCCCATCTTTACCAAAAAAAAATTTGAAACTAGTTGGGCATGGTAGTGAGCTCCTATAGTCCAAGCTATTCGAGAGGCTGAGGCAGGAAGACTGCTTGAGTGCAGAAGTTTGAGGCTACAGTGAACTATCATTGTGCCACTACACTCCAGACTGAGTAACAAAGTGAGACCCTGTCTCTAAAAAAATCACAATAAAAAGTCAGTGAAAGTATTGAAAAATGTTTGGCTGTTTTTTTTAAAACTGATTTGACTCGTCATGATTTATGGGATGGGGATATAAGTCTAGGTTTATTACTCAGATCTCTTTGTCCCCTCCCTTCCACTCCTCAACAAGTTCCTTCAATGCTGCATTCCATGGGACAGTTCCCCATGGTATCCAGCAACCCTTCCATCCGGTCCAATTCAGCCTTTGTTGGACCAAACTGACACTCATATTATTATTCTATCAAAGAACACAGATGGGTGGTTGCACATGGGGATTTTCTCATCTTTAGCATTTTATGCTGTTCATTTTAGTAAACCACTTTGACCTTAGGGTGCCAGATATTTTCTCAGTTTTTAAGGAGCAACAACATCACCATGAATAGATGGCTGGTGTTGAAACCAGTGCCATGCCCCAGCCATGGAACAAGCTTGGCTTGGGCTCAGTGCCCTAAAAGTAAAACCACACTTCACTGCCCTGTGTGAAGCCCGAGTGTTTCACCACATTCTCCCCCATTTGCCCACCTGTGAATTAGAATAATATTAATAGTTAATCCTGCCTAATGCAGGAGAACAAATGAAGCTAGTAGAGAAAATAGCCGTAATGGGTGTGCTGTACAGATTTTATATATATATATATATATATATATATATATATATATATATATATATATATACATACATGAAAATGCTCTGAGATCATTAGAAGAAAGCTCCTACCACAACAATCTAGTGATAGAATTGGGATTTTGAGATTTACCAAACTTTTAAATATCATAAGCTTTGCCACATTTAAACAGCATACCTTGACCTTTTAAACTATAGAACTCTCTGGCTTTATATCTATTTGTAGATATAAAAGGCTTTCCCTTTCATTGTTCAGGCCCCAAAAGTGCAGCAACTGAATTGTGCAGCATAAATTATGATCCAAATAGGAAAAGGTGGGTGGGTTATATTGCTTCATGTTGTAGAGTGTTTCTGGGTTTTCCTCTGCAACTCTATTTTTCAGTGATGATGTACAACACCTTTGACAGTGGTAAATAATAAAAATTTAAGAATTTATAATACACAATTCAAGCAACATCCAGAGAGTAATGCATTTTGGATAAGGAGCTAGTGAAACCAGTTATAGTAGTTGGGCATAGGGATGTGAGTGCTGAGCATTCTAACAAAGATAAAATGATGATTTTGATGGTTTCCTATGAGCAAAGGGGAATTATCAAAGCCTGTGTAATTCTTTGCCATCAGAAATGTGCAACACATGTCAGGTGCAGTGGCTCACGCCTGTAATCCCAGCACTTTGGGCGGCCAAGGTGAGCAGATCACGTGAGGCCAAGAGTTTGAGACCAGCCTGGCCAACATGGTAAAACCCGTCTCTACTAAAAATAAAAAATTAGCTGGTTATGGTGGCACGCACTTGTAATCCCAGCTACTCAGGAGGCTGAGGCATGATAATCACTTGAACCCAGGAGGCAGAGGTTGCAGTGAGCCGAGATGGTGCCATTGCACTCTCTAGCCTGGGTGACAGAGCAGGAGCGAGACTCTGTCTCCAAAAAAAAAAAAAAGAAAAGCAAGAAAGAAATGGGTGACCCATGCACAGCCACATGTAGACAATAAAAAGCAGTTTTTTCAAGGATTACTCAGGAGAAACAATGAAAAGGGGGAAAATACAAGGTAAAGCATTCCACCTGTCTTCTGGAGTTTGGCAGAATAAGCACATGCACATTTGAGGTTGGTTAAGAGTCTCTCCTTGGCTTGAGGTTGTTTGAACTGTGTCCTGAGTGACAGTATTTGTGGTGTCTGCCTTCTAGGTAGATGGTTGGCACCCAGAGAATTCTCAAATTCAGTAGACCCAATTCTCTTCTTTACCGCAAAGGTAAAGACCTCAGAATCTGTGAACAAAGAAGGAAGGGCCTCCTGGCACCAGTTGAGTTTTCTGGGTCAGAGCCGTCCAGTGGAACTTTCTGGAATGGGAGAGATGTTCTGTACCTGCACAGCCCAATATAGTAGCCACTAGCCAAGTGTGGCTATGAACACTGGAAAAGTGGCTGACACGCCTGCAGAAATGAATTTTTAATTTTATTAAATTTAAATGTAAATAGTGGGTACCGCCTCGGACAGCATGGCTCTACGTTACGTGGTCTTCATAAGGAACTGGAAGTCAGGAATGGCAGTGCATCTGCTGGCCTAGGGGCGAGGGAACAGAGCAGAGTCTGCAAGCTGACAGAGAACAGCACTTACAGTAGCAGCATATGGCTTGCGCCCTACAACATAACGAAGACTGATCTGTGACAGAGTCCGGGAAACATCTTTCCCTGTCGGCCTCCCCTCCTCCACTCATTCTGATTGCAGGGTGGAGAAAGGGCCTCATAGTCAAGCCTGGTTATTGTCAAGCTCAATTTGCCATGACTTTTATTTTCCAAAAAGCAATCTGGCCAGCTGTGGCTGAAAATGAAATCACCAAAGTGACAGCCCCTCACCCCTCCGCTGATTATTGATTTATAAAGAATCCAGTCCGTGTTCCAGTCTGTCCTCCTATCCTATGGTCATGTGTATCGCTGGCAGATCCCAGGATACAGATGCCGTCTAAGAAATACTTTTTAATATGGGCAGTAAATAGTAACTTGTATTTCTAAATTTGAGGAGATTTTTACTGACCTTTCTCAAACATTTTAGAAACAATCTTAAATGTAAAAAATCAGGACTATAAACCTGAAAGACATAATTAAAATTGTGACCACTAGGACCTTTGGGGTGATGGGGCTCATAATTTATTTTTAAATTAAGTTTCTAAATTTATTTCCATTATCTTCCACTCCACCAGCCACCTGATGATAACACTTTGGGATTCTGAACTGAAGAGCAGCAAAGCCAACTAAAAACCTACTAGAGTTATGCCTTCTGTGAGGTGTGTGAATCAATCATTAGCATTTATAGAGCCCCCCAAAGACTGTTCCTCAGCTCTTTAGGGAAATTAGGGCAAAAATAAAATAGATTACATCAACCTTGCTCAAAAGGCCTTGGCTAACTGGCTGGGGCAATGGTCAGCCATTGTATGTATGCACGGCCTACAGAAATCTTGCAGTCATATCTTCCAAGGGTCCTTCCAACCCTCTTTTGTCCAATTCTGAATCAAAGTAGGCTGTGTAAAGGCAGATTTAGAATAGCTCACAGCATTTTTTTTTCTTTTTCTTTTTTTTTTTTTCTTTGAGACGGAGTCTCGCTCTGTCACCCAGGCTGGAATGCAGTGGCGCGATCTCGGCTCACTGCAACCTCCACCTCCTGGGTTCAAGCGATTCTCCTGCCTCAGCCTCCCAAGTAGCTGGGACTACAGATGCCTGCCACCACACCCAGCTAATTTTTGTATTTTTAATAGAGACGAGGTTTCACCATGTTGGCCAGGGTGGTCTCCGTCTCTTGACCTCGTGATCCACCCACCTCGGCCTCCCAAAGTGCTGGGATTATAAGCATGAGCCACTGTGCCTGACCAGCTCATAGCATTTTCTATGGGAACGTGGAACCACAAGGGCCTTATAAATGTTATGGAGGTAGTGCTAGAGATTCGCCCTCAGGAAGAGTAAGGGAGGTACCCAGTCTCTAATGATTCTTTATGAAGAAGAAGGAAAATAGTAACTTCAATTCATCCTGACGGGTGATCCAACTCAATGGTTTTCAAGTGAGATAGCAGATCTTAAATCCCCATCTTTTTCTCCTTCCACTGTGGCTGCCCTCTGAGACTTAAGGTCAGCCCGCTGTGCTTTTTCTCTTGCTCAGAGAAACTCCCCTAAAATTCTCTGACCCTGATAAGGATGATGTCCCACTGGGTTTTACTCTTCTGGAGGAGGCAAGGCCCTCACTTCACTTCAAAAGTGCACAGCCCTATGAATCTCTAAGTCTAAAATATTGTCTAGTCCATGGAGGTATAAACCATGCAGAACAGTTTCTTTTTCTCATCTCCAGCTCTCTTGGGATAGCAAGTAACAACCTGCTTTTATCATGGTATTCTTTTATTCATCATTTAATTTTTTCATTCAGCCAATATCATTGCATCACCCCAGCGTGTCAGTTGCCTGTCCAAGGCTTGAGAATACCGTCATGAGCAGGGTGGATAAAGCTCTCACTCTCAGAGTGTGCACTTTCTAGTAGCCAGAGAAGGCCCATGGAGGTGACACTTGAGCTGAGACAGAACGACAAAAGGAGCTAGCCAAGGGAAGAGCTAGGTCAAGAGTATTCCAGCCAAGGGAGCAGCTGGCACAAAGAGAGCAAAGCTGGCTTTTCAGGAACAACAAGAAGGTCAATGTGGCTCAAGAGAGCAGCAGGGAGAGAAGGGTGGGTAAGATAAGGGTTCAGCAGAGGGCAGGAGCCAGCTGATGCACAGCCTGGAAGACCATGGTCAAAAGTGCCAGTTTTATTTAAGCATTATGGGAAGTCTTTGAATAGCGTTAAGCAGGTGAGTAACATCGTCTGATTTATGCTCTAAAAAGCACCTGGGCTGGGCACCATGGGGCATGTCTGGAGTCCCAGCTACTTGGGTGGCTGAGGCGAGAAGATTGCTTGAGCCCAGGGAGTCAGGGCTTCTGTGAGCCATGATGATGCCGCTGCACTCCAGCCTGGGCAACAGAGCGAAACCACATCTCAAATAAATAAATAAATATATATATATATAAATGTTTTAAAGCAGGTGTCTGGAGAATGGATTGAAGGACAATACAAGGCTCCTCCTGGCTGGGTCCAAGCAAGTGATGATGATGGCTTGGACTGGGGAACTGGCAGTGGAGACTGAAGACTGATCAAATTCAGATCTTCTTGTGGCAAGGTCTGCTGAAGGACTGGATTGGGCGTAGGTAGAGGAGGGAAGGAAATGTGAATGATTTCTTGAAATGTTTACTTGGCCAACACAGTAGATGTTGGTATTGTTTTCAGGAGTGTGGAACAAAGAACCAGAAATTCTATTTGGACATATTAAGTCTAAGATCCATGTTAGCCAGCCTGTATTTTGGGTTACCCTGCGTTTCCATAAGTTCTTCCTTCTATCTGAAGAACCGTCAGCTTTTCCGGGGCCCTGTACCACATCAGCTTTTCATTTAAACCTGTAGCTTTTTGTCAGTTCTTCCTCTCCCAAGCCCTGGAGAGGAGTGGAGGAGTGTCCCTTCGAAACCCTTCCTATATTTGAATACAGTCACTGTCACCCCTTAACCTTTTTTCCTCCAGGATAAACAATGCAATTCCTTTCATCTTGCTTTGGAGAACCTTTCTTCCATCCCTTTAATCATGGCTATTGCTGCCCTCTGTGCCCCTATAAGTTTTTTACATGTCATTTTGTAGATGCTGGAGCCAAAGTAGGACACAGAAGTCAAATAACAGTGTCACGCCAGTAAAACAAAGAGAGCTTCCTGGCCTTTACATGTCACTCTCTTTCTAAGCCATCCCAGGATCATGTCCTTTTCCCATGAAAGCCCTGTCCGGCTGATCCTTGGCCCTGTGACCTCTGCCCCTGGCTTCTGTCTATGCCCAGGCTTTGCCATCCAGTTTTGGTGCCTTTTGTTTTGGGGTTTAAATGTACCATTTTGCGCGTATCTGCTTTCAGTGTGTTTCCATCCTGTTTTTGTGGGGACCATCCAAACATGGTTCAGGGAAAGCCTCAGTCTACCTGAGAGCCTCTGATAAAATGGCCAGTGGCTGCAACTCTACACTTTTCCCTGAAGCTGCCAGGAGCTTTGTTATTTTTCACTTATCTATCAGTGTGGTCTTCGGAGTGCTTTCTAAACACTTATCACCTAATCTGCAGAGTCACTTCCTTAACCCTCCCAAGAAGGGTTCCAGAGAAAGCAGAAAGGAATGTAGGAGGTTTCCAGGGCCCTATATCACAACAGGAACCATTTCAGACGTAATCAGATCTCAAATATCTCTCTAATTTAGACATATCAGCATGTTACAGCTCTTCCTAGACTATCATAACACCTCTGCAACAAAATACAACAAAAATGAGTATCCCAAAATAAAATTAGAGCAAAATGCCATAAATTAACAGCAATTGACATCAAAGAACTGTTGATTTACAAAATAATCATTTTTTTCAGCCTACATGCATTGGAAAATTGTCTGTGCAGATGCATTTATCATTTGCCTTGGGTTAATACATTCTTATTTGGCATGCTATTTGGTGGGAAATATTTATGTAAGATTTTTATTTCCCATAAATAAGTTAAATGGCAGCCGTAGAAGCAGAGCTTATCATATTATTATTTGGCTTTGCCCTATTTCCCTGAGTTGGGGGAAGATGCAGAGTTGCCTAACGGTTGCAAGTTGTACCTTAGAAATATTTCCTAAGCAGTCGGAACCATAAAATGCTTTAAACTAAGCTGAAGGTAACAGGCTTTTGAGGGAACCCTGAGTGTAGCAGAAAGAAAAATAGGATGGCAAAGGATGTCCACTGTGCTTTTCACCCTGTCAGCAGATGATAGCAACTGTTTGACGTGATATACCAGAAAGATAGAAACAATAACAATGAAACAAGGATGCCTTGGAAAATAAAATGCAAATCTGAAATCAAACGGAATCGTTCTGCCCCCCGAACCACTCCTCTCTGCTGCAGACTGCCCCCTCTTTTCCTTTCCGGGACCACAGCTCATCGTTTAACCTGGGAGATTGTAAACTCCAGTTTCATTCTTCATCCTTAATTTAGCTAGACAGACCTTTGAAATGGCAACTAAATTACCTTTTGGTGAAATCAAATCTTCCCTACTAGCCTCAAGCAGAGAGGAATCTAGACCGCAAGGGCCAGCTAATGTGTCCCAGCAGCTCCCAGTCACTCTCCTGGAACCCACAGAGGGTGCGCTCTATTAAAGTGTTACTCTCATCCTTTGTCCCCCGCAGTTTATCCTGTAGGGGGTTACTTTGCACAGCCTTTTCTTTTCTGACTGCCTGCCTAGCAGGAGGTTGCTTAGGGCAGTAAAATGTTTATTACCTGTTTATTGTGTGAGTAACTGCAGTCTAGGAGGAGAAAATATTTCCCAGTTTACCTAGGGCAATGAAAATAGGATTAAGAGTTCTGAGGGCTAAGGAAGGAGCAGTATAAAACCCAGAGAATCATATACCATGCAGCCATGAGAAGCCCAAGCACCCTTGCATTATCCTTTCATTCTAGTCATGGTGACTTTTCCTCTTATTCTCAGACCCGTGTAATTCACCATTATGGATCTGGGGATTGCTGGTATTCTAAAAGGAAGTCTTTCCCCAAAGAGAGTTTGGCCCACATCCCAGGTGTAGCTATCAAATTGCACCAAAAGACAGATCATCGGCCTGATTAGCGTTTACATACACATTTATTTCTCTTTCCTCCAAAGTAAGTTACAAACAGCTTAATTTCCACCAATTCTGCAGTTTGGAGATTCAATAAGATATCATATAGCAGTTCAAGCCATTCTACAACTGCCATTTGTAGTAAATTCTGTTATCATGGTTTAGAATAATTCATGTCTAAGATTTAAAAATTACTATCATAAGTCTTCAATTAGTTCTTAAACATGATTTTCCTTCTGCCATCCTCCCCTCCCTCAATTTTTTTCTCTTCTTGAAGACTCTTCCTGTCTTGATCATTAATGGAGCGACAGAGTTTAAGTCCTTTTCAGACTTCACACAATTATACTTAGCCATCTCTGAAGATGAAATTACTAGGGCTTCCTAAAATGCTACTACTCTTAGAAGTGGGCTATAGGATTGAGCTGTAATTACTTCTGGAGTCTGTTGTCTCTTCATTCATTCATTCATTCATTCATTTGTTCCTCTATCCTTTTGGCAGATATTGATTGAACTCCTACTACGTGCCAGCCACAGTGCTGGCCACTTGAGATAAAGCAGTGAGCAAAATAGACATAAGTCATCCCTGCCCTCATGTTGCTTACAGACTTGGAGGAGACAGTAACAGAGTATCGCCCAGTTAAATAAACAATTGCCAAGTGTAGTAGTTGTCAAGGAGGATTTGTTCAGATGAGACAGTCAAGATCAGGAACATTTTGACCATTATTTCTGCTTCTGCAGTGAGATGAACAGCCAAAGCCCAGCTCTGGAGCTCAGCATTCCGACTTGGAGCTGAGCCAAGTCCTGGTGCTCTGCTGCTCTTTTCTGTGGCTCAGGCACATCTCTTGTCCTTGTTTGTAAAGATGAAGCTCACATGGCCTGCTGCAAAGGATGGCCTGCTATGGCTTGCTTCAACTCCTAACCATGTGCTTTAGATCCCAAACTTGAAAACTGTTGCAGAAATAAAGCACCCAATTAGAAACAACCCATACATATGGTTTCACAGTGGTCCGGTTGTTTGTAATTTTTCATCAAATTGAACATTTCTCAGTCATCTTCTTCAAGTGCCTGTCTCAAATCTGAGGTCCAAATCCATCGAGGTGCTTAAGTACAGTCCACACAACATGAATTGAAGCGTGGGCGATCTGGCAATCTTTATGTCAATATGATACATGGAAAGGGTTGCCAGATAATTCAGACTCCACAGATTCACTCTCCTGTTTATCTGAATTGTTAGTTTAATTGATTGAGGAACTTCAGAATCTCCTTTTTTATCTTGTTTTGCACAGGCTCATCTTCTCTTCCCATTTACACTTCGCCTTTTGGTAATGTGCTCACTGCTACCCTGTCCTCGGCACTACCTAGGATTGGAATTATTTTTCTGTAGCAGCAGAGATCCATGGACACGCACACTTCTGACTAGTGAAGAGGAAACTCTAGGGCAATGGAAAACAGGTGCCAATAACCAGCACAGTCAAGCATTTATCCTCTTGAAAATTGTATTTCCCTGAGCATTTAGTGTTATCCTTTTGCAGTTGAAGAAGCTGAAGCATTGGGAGAGATTTAAGTCTCTGATCTGATGAACACCACTCTGAAGAGTGACAAGGCTTAGCAGTCATCACAGTGCCATCAGATATCAGGATGCTTGGGATTGGGTATGGCAATGTGAAGATGATGAACTCTTCTGCCTTTTTTCTGTTTGTCATCATGAGCGTATGGCGAGCCAATACATTTCAGGGCTGGAATTAAGGCTAAGAATCCCAAAGCCTGTTGATAGTTCTATCCTCAGCTTCTGGACTTCAGTTATACAGACTGGCTTTCAGGCTTCTTTTTAAAACTACCAAAAAAATTGGGGCATGTGCTTAGACTTTTAAAATGTAATACTTGAAATAGTAAAGCTGATTTTGTTATAATGTTATCCTATGATCATAGAGCTAGAGGAAATGTGATACATTATTTTAGGGTTAGGGCCCTCTACTGATACTTTATTCTTTTTTTTTTTTTTTTTTTAAGTAGAGACGGGGTTTCACCATCTTGGCCAGGCTGGTCTCGAACTCCTGACCACGTGATTTGCCCTCCTCGGCCTCCCAAAGTGCTGGGATTACAGGCGTGAGAGATACTTTATTCTTTCCTATGGTATTCCTGAGAAGTGGCTTTGCAGCCTCTGCTTGAAGACCTCCAGTGACAGAACATTCACTGACTCATTTTACATTTGGGAATTTCATCCTCTTGATGCTTGCTATAATACAAGTTAATGGAGGGTCAATAATGTTAAGATAACTTTGGCCGGGCGCAGTGGCTCACACCTGTAATCCCTGCACTTGGGGAGGCCGAGGCAGGTGGATCACCTGAGGTCAGGGGTTCAAGACCAGCCTGGCCAACATGGGGAAACTATGTCTCTACTGAAAATACAAAAAAATAGCCAAGTGTGGTGGTGGGCACCTGTAATCTCAGCTACTTGGGAGGCTGAGGCAGGAGAATCACTTGAACCCAGGAGGCGGAGGTTGCAGTGAGCTGAGATTGCACCACTGCACTCTAGCCTAGGCAACAAGAGCGAAATTCTGTCTCAAAAAAACAAACAAATGAACAAAAAGATAACTTTAAAAATATCTGTGAACTAGGAAAGCAAGAGCTACACCTGAAGAAGTGTAGGTCCTTTTACCTCTTTTTTTTTTTTTTTTTTTTTGTTTGAGACGGAGTCTCGCTCTATCGCCCAGGCTGGAGTGCAGTGGTGTGATCTCGGCTCACTGCAAACTCTGCCTGCCAGGTTCACGCCATTCTCCTGCCTGAGCCTCCCCAGTAGCTGGAACTACAGGCACCCACCACCGCGCCCAGCTAATTTTTTGTATTTTTAGTAGAGACGGGGGGTTTCACCATGTTAGCCAGGATGGTCTGGATCTCCTGACCTTGTGATCCGCCCACCTTGGCCTCCCAAAGTGCTGGGATTACAGGCGTGAGCCACTGTGCCCAGCCTTTTTTTTTTTTTTTTTTTTTCCACTTTAAGTAGAGGTGGCCTGGTGTGGGATGGTTCTTTCTAGACATAGCAATGATTCCCAAACTTCAGTGTATCACCTGGTGAACTTGTTCCAATTGAAGATACTTGGGCCCCATCCCAGAGATCCAAATCTGGGATGGGCCCCTGAAAGCTACATCTTCAAAGCACCTGTAGCTGATTCTGGTACAGGTGGTCCCTCTGGATTACCTAATTAAGAAACTCTGTCCTAGGCTGGGGAATTTGCAGTTAAATAAGCTAAGGGTTTCCTGAGAAATCTTTTACAATCTTCCATTTTCTCAACCAGAAAATTATTTCCACCAGCTAAACTCTAGAGGAGCAGTGTATAAACTATTGAACTCTGCCCTTTATTTTACATCCTGTAGTCCCAGATATTTACATAAAAAAAAGATTGAAGTTTGAATGAATTTCTTCCCAGCATTTGCTAATGAGAGAAAGGTATAGGAGCTTGTGTATCCATGGCCACAGAATCTTATCCCTCTTCCAGGGAAGGAAAGAACTTCTTCACTACCTGATGTTTTATTTATGCATTGAGTCATTTAAGGTGGCTGGTCACTGGAATAGTTAGGAATGACACCGCAAAAAGGGTCCCTAGATATACAGGATGATCAGCCCATAACACGAGGCTCAATCTTAGGAAAGTTCTAAGAAATGGCTTTGGTTCTTGGACCCACAACAGTGTACAGTCTATACAATGGCTGCCCAAAACCCTCTCCAAAATACAACCGTTTTAAAGGAAAAGGGCTTCTCGTTCGATGTGCAGCGTAATACATCACTGCCATTTTATAAACTGTAGCTGTAACTTTGGGTAAAGACTTCATGAATGGATAAAACTTAAGATTCTGAGTACTGTAAAGAGCTCTCCAGAAGGAGGGTATGGTGTGGATCCTTCATGGAGGGTCTTTGAGGTTTCTTGCCACACTTGGTCCTCCTAGAGAATTTTCTAAAGCACACAGCCACATCCAGTTGTTAATCCTTTCACAACCTCTGGGCAGCCTTCTCAACCTGGTATTCTCTGTCTTCAATACCCGCCTCCTCTCCCTAGTCCTATCCACTCATCCTTTCTGCTGGATACATTTTGCTTTACAAATACACAGGCCATCCTATCCTTTCAAGAGAAACTTTCTCTGATGTCATTTACTTTATTGTGTAACATTTTGTTGGGGGCCAGAAGATCTGGAGGGTCTTTGGAGTTCACCTTTGGGCTGAGGGCTACTGAGCTAATTCTAAAAAGAGATCAGCAGTTGGCTGGCTTCATTCCAGGGAAGATTCCAAAAAAGCAGGGTCAGACTTTTATTTTTAGGAACAAAGAGCAACTTTCCAACTGAGCGCCTGCCTCGCCCTCTGACATCAGTATCCTATTCTGTCCTGCTTCAGCTCAGCCACCACCAATCTCCTCCTCCCTATCCACCAACTCCCTTAGGAGCCTGGGAGGAGCTTGTTGCCAGGGACACAAACAGAATAGTCTTTAAAAAAAAAAAGTGTAAGTGAAGAACTAAAGTGGAGACTTCCGTTTTCCTTCCCCGACCCTTGCCCTGTCCGTGGGAACAACGGTTAGACTCTTAAAGCTTCCATACATTTAAGCCAGAAGTGTCCAAATATTTTTTGCCAATACTGTATACTTAATTCATAGGCAAAGGTAATGAAAATTTCTAACATGTCTCTGAATCCTCCTAACAGACAAGGAGTCTTGGCTGGGCACAGTGGCTCATGCCTGTAATGCCCGTACTTTGGGAGGCCAAGGCAGGAGGATCGCTAGAGCCCAGGAGATTGAGACCAACCTGGGCAACATAGTGAGACCCTGTCTCTACAAAAATAAAATAAAAAATAAAAAACTAGCTGAGACATGGTAGTATACACCTGTGGTCCCAGCTACTCAGGAGGCTGAAGTAGGAGGATCGCCTGAGCCCAGGAGTTTGAGGCTGCAGTGAACCTTGATTATGCCACTGCACTCCAGCCTGGGCAACAGAGGGAGACTGTATCTTAAAAAAAAAAAAAAAAAAAAAAAGAGGCCGGGTGCAGTGGCTCACACCTGTAATCCCAGCCTTTTGGGAGGCCAAGGTGGGTGGATCACCTGAGGTCAGGAGTTCAAGACCAGCCTGACCAACATGGAGAAACCCTGTCTTTACTAAAAACACAAAATTAGCCAGATGTGGTGGCACATGCCTGTAATCGCAGCTACTCGGGAGGCTGAGACAGGAGGATGGCTTGAACCCAGGAGGCAGAGGTTGTGGTGAGCCGAGATCACACCATTGCACTTCAGCCTGGGCAACAAGAGCGAAACTCTGTCTCAAAAAAAAAAGAAAAAGAACCTTGACATGGAAGGTCTTTAGACTCACCATATTTTATTGCTGGTGGATAAGTGTCATATTTACATGTAGATTTTCATGGTGACTGTACTATTGAGCCTTGCAGTCTCTTGTAAGATATGCCACTCAAAATAGTTTCCCTAGGAAAGGCTCATCATGGTAAACTAGGGTGTGTCACTACTGTGCAGATGGCCTTCTCTTGTGGATTATAGAACAAAATGAACAAGAGAGCACCCTAATCAAAGCAGCGTGTCTTGTGTTCCATGCACCTGAGATGTGTTCTCAGGAGAGTGTGTTTTGACACTTATTCTACTACATCTGGATTCGGGGACCCCAGAGCCTCTCTGGGCATGAAGGATGCATCTCTTCTCCTGTAGGAGAAGAACACCCACCCTGTATCCCTGCCTGCCTGTTCCCAGCTCCAGGCTGAGTCATTGAAGCCCAAGTCTTCTTTGCCAACCTGAAGGGTTCTGTAAGCCTTTGCTAATGGTAGGGCTTCTGCTTCTGCTGAGACTCGGAGTTCCTTTAGTAAATTCACCAGGAGGTGACCTTTGGAAAGAGACCAGGACTGTTCTTCCTAGACACCATGTTGTTACCAAAGCAGTCACAGTCAGGACTGGGGCTCAGTCACCCCCTGGGGCTGCCATTTCCCCATTCCTGTAGGGTCATGTACACCTTCTGTCAATGTTGACTGAAGCCAGGTGAATTTAAACAGTCACATCCTATGTTATCACCTAAAAGAAAAGGGGGGGAAATATATAATTGACCTGAGGGGAAGCAGGATGTTGAAGAGTGAATGCCCAGCATTCCTGTTGGTCCAGGAGAGCCACGATAGCTTTCAGGCCTTGACTTCTGTCTACCCAGACCCCATACATCAGCCAGCACCATGGGATGCTGCCGCAGGACTGGTCTCTGCCCTGGCCCACCAAGGCTACCTTCTCAACATCAGCGTAGTACTGAGAGTAGCAGCAGGAATCCACATTGGTTTTGCTTTATTTCCCGAACATTAGTAGAACAGTTTAAACATGTGGTGTTACATTGCTATTGATTCATAAGGAGGTATTTACAACTGTAAGCCCAAATATAATACATCTTTATACTTGAGCCCATACTGTTATATTGCTATGGCCAAATTAATCTGAGCAATAGTAAATACTAATACTTGGGAATTATAAAGCAACTTGTTTCTGAGAATCAAAATACTTATCAGAAGTTATTTTTTACAAGAACCTGATATTTAAGCAAATAACTTAAACTTGTGGCATAAGACTATCAAAAATATATTTGGCAAAGTTCTAAGTCCTCAAAAGCAAGTGCAACAAAAACAAAAATTATCAATTAGGACCTAATTAAAGAACAGCAACACACACACACACACACACACACACACACAAAACTATCAACAGAGTAAAGAGACAACCTACTGAATGGAAGAAAATATTTACAAACTTATCCATCCATCAAAGGACTAATATCCAAAATCTATAAGGAACTTAAATCGTCAAGAAAAAACTCATTAAAAAGTGGACAAAGGACATGAACAGACATGTTTCAAAAGAAGACATATGAGTGGCCAACAAAGATATTCCACCAAAATAGGAGACATCATCTGGTGAAAAATTACAAAGAAAATAAAATAAACTTGTTCAGAATTTTGACATATCCTCATCTAGAATATAATATGCCATTCTGGCCATCACATCTCAAGAAATAACTAACTAGAACTAAAAAAGGTTCAAGGAGGAACCAAGTGATCAAAGGTGGTGGTCCTTAACCTTTTTGGAGTCATAGACTCCTTTGAGATCCTCTCTAACCCTTTACTCCAGAGAAATGCATGTGTGCACACACACGGTTTTGCATGACTTCCATGCTAATCTACGGCTAACTTGGGGTCCTCAGACCAAAGTTAATAACCTTTCATTTAAGAAATACTATGTGAGAATAAATTTAAAAGTTTGGATTCTTCTGTCTGAATACATAAAGACTGAAAGGAGCTATAATGGGACTCCAAAATCACCAGGTATGTGATTAATGTAATATATCACACGCATGTTCACCAAATCCTGGTATAGTAAGACAAAGTCGGAAGGACCATTATGGAGTTTGAAAGAGGCAAATTCAAGAAGAAGAAGAAAAAAAGAAGCATCACTCATTTGTATGGCTGGTTTCATAAGCATAAGGAATTTCATTAATGTAAGATGTGGTAAGACCAGAACTATAAGTAGTTTTTAAGACAGCTTAAACCAATTTCATGGATGATAGATCTGTGATGAGATGTTAGCGAAAACTCAGTGGTTTGGTATGTGGCCCTCACAATTTGAGGTTGACATCAACATAGACAACCGTGCTTTCCTAACGAACACATCCGTCAGCACGTCCCTTGGTGCCACCAAAAGAGATTCCGTGCCAAGCTGAATAGCTGAGTGGTAGGCCTGACCCAATGTGGACTTTTTTGGTTAGAATTAATCACCTATGCCCGCTGGAAAGTTGTTGTGATGCTCATGTTTTATTTTGTCCGTTTGTTTCTTTGGGAGGCAAAGGAATATAAATTGGGTTACAGAGTAATCACATTGACATAATAATAAAGTAGACAATAATAGTCATGTGTATACTTGTTATGTGTACACAAGGTATTTTTGTGAAGTGGGAAGGAACACATACTGTTACCCCCAATTTTTCATGTGTGGATACCAAAATACAGAGGGCAACTAGCTCAGCCTCGCACTTAACGTCTCATGACATTCACTGGCCCCCACGGCCATGCCTGCAGAGCTGGCCTGCAGGGAGATGGCACAGTGGCAAACCTTGGTCTTTTCTCAGTTTTGTTCTTCATGTGCTGAGTGCCCAGATGCCAGAACTTTACCTCCCCTTGACTTAATTTACCTTTTTATCAAATAGAGTGGATGATTTCTAAATCATGGTAGAAGGAAAGGGCAGAGTTGGAGTTGTCGGGAGAAGAAGGAGAAGATCTGAGCAGTTGCCCCTTCTATTGCTGTACTCCAGAGAAAGCAGCTGGGTGTGGCCGGTTACCATAGGTGCCAAGCCCTATTCTGTCATGGTTTCTGGTTGTTTATCAAAGGAACCAGAAATTGTTGGCAGTTCCCCTCATTGACACTACCTTGGCACCTAGAGCTTTAAAAAAATCACTTGTGACTGGGCGCAGTGGCTCACGCCTGTAATCCCAGCACTTTGGGAGGCCAAGGTGGGTGGATCACCTGAGGTCTGGAGTTTGAGACCAGCCTGGCCAACATGGTGAAACCCTGTCTCTACTAAAAATATGAAAATTAGCCGGGCACGGTGGCGGGCGCCTGTAATCCCAGCTGCTTGGGAGGCGGAGGCAGGAGAATCGCTTGAACCCGGGAGGCAGAGGCTTCAGTGAGCCAAGATCACGCCACTGCACTCCAGCCTGGGTGACAGAGTGAGACTCCATCCCAAAAAAAAAAAAAAGAAAATTACCATGAAGGGAGTTAACTGAGTAGTGTCTTATGAAACAACCAGTGAGACTCACTTTGTGGGAAGAGAAACAGGAAAAAGGGGAAACTAAGAAGAAATACACAACACTTTGCCCAATGATCAGCACATAGGTGCTCGACAGATACTTCATTGTTTTTTTTGTTTTGTTTTGTTTTTGAGACAGGGTCTCACTGTATTGCCCAGGCTGGAGTGCAGTGGCATGATCATAGCCCACTGAAGCTATGATCTCCTGAGCTCAAGTGATCCTCCCACCTCAGCCACCTAGTAGCTGGGACTACGGGCACGCACCACCACACTTGGCTTATTTTTTTTATTTTTTATTTTTAGTGGAGACGAAATCTTGCTATGTTGCCCAGGATGGTCTCGAACTCCTGGAGCAATCCTCCTGCCTCAGCCTCCCAAAGTGCTGAGATTACCGGCATGAGTCACCACACCTGGCCAATACTTCATTCTTCATGGATGGAAAAGATTGTAGACTTCTAAGCATTTTCCAAATAAAAAAGCTATGATTTGATTTCCAACTTTTAAACATTGCATGTCCTTTGCCGTTTACTACATCCTCCAAAAAAACCTTGAAATGAAGAAGGCCACCCTTAAAATACTTCAGAGGCTGAAAATATGATTATTACATTGGAATCCTTTAGCCTACGTGATATTTCTTTAACTTTGCACTTTCAGGCCCAGTAAAGCCAAAATCAGGGTAACCAACGTCATTTTATAAAATGTTAAAACCCTAATTGCAGTTCCTTTTTTAAATTATTTTAAAGATTACTTAACAACATTAGACAGTGCAGAAAAGAAGCAAGGGAAGCATTCCTAATCCTACCATCCTAAAACAACAAGTAATTTCATTTTTAATATTCCCTTCCAGTTTTAGACAATGTGCATACATATTTTTTCCATGTGCCCCACAGTGACCATCATGGTGAACTTATCATTTTTTACCAGATATAACATGTAAGGCAGATGAGAGGGAGATGAGAACCAAAGAAAATAAATAATAATCCTTTCAGTCAATGGCAGCCCAAATGGCAGCTGTTAGTGGGGCTGCCTAAGATGAGGTAGGCATCTCTCTCGTCCCAGCTAGGAGTACTGACCAGCCTGGGGGACCGGTCCCAGGGTAGGCACTGGTGATAACTTCATAACCATTCACATCGAGGATGGGCCCACCTCTGCCTCAGCCCCTGCTTCCCCATGAACCCAGGCCCAGCCCTGCATTGGGAGCTGCCCAGAGTAGGTGCAGTCGCTGAAGCAGGAGTGTGGCTGCGATGCCAGCAGTGAGCCACGCCGAGCTCATTGAAAGCAAGCGGACTTCCTGTGGCCCCTGCTGCTCTCAGTGGGATGTGGACAGTGCTTTTACCTGTAGAAGATGGCACCACCCCACAAAAGAGAACACACTCAGTGTCTGTGCACAGCACTCCCTTATCACCAGGAGATGTTGCTATTCTTTCCCCGCGTTTCCAGTAGAATGCCCAATAACAACAGCAACCACATTCTCCATCAGGTTTCAGGCTTTTCGGAGTCACAAAGTGCTCTCGCATGCATTAGCTCACTAGATCTGCACAGCAACTTCAGGAGGCCACCGGGGTGATCTCTGTCAGCCCCACATCAGGCAAAAGGGCAAGTGAGACTTGGAAAGATGAGACAATGTCCTCAGTCACAGAATGAAAGTTCAGTGGCTCTTGGACCTACTGACCATTCGGGAAAAGGTCGTAGCCTCCTCTGCCCGGCAACATGCAGGGGCACAGACGTCCCCTTGTCCATGCTGTTTAGCAAGCAGCCTTGCCAGGCATGTGCACAGGAGTAAGTAGGGGCCTTTCCAGCCGGGCATTGGTGAGCAGGGCGTGGAGTTGCTGATAAGGGAGTCTAGCAAAAAGATGTTTAAAAATAAATGAATCCTGCCCATGATGGAAAAGTTTTGCTTGTTAGCAGGATTGCCTGTCAGCAGGACTACAGATCCAGGTATGCAGTGTCTTTTTGGTGCTACCATTTCTGTCTCGTGATATTAAAAAATAATATATTGATTACTGCTACTTCAGTTTGCTCAGCTTAAGGAAGCTATTTATTTTTGAAAAGTGGCAAAGTGAGGAAATGACTTTCTTCACTTGGCATGGCTTCTGAGATTTTGGAATCTCAGAGCCTACCCTCTACCCCTTCACCCATTTCTTGTGGGTTTAGAAAAGGAGCATATCAGTTCAGTATTATTTTTGCAACAGAAGCACTTCCACTTTGGCTATTTTTAGCACGTCAGGTGCCCTCTGCCTGCCATGAACTTGGTATACTCAAGTGTTTAATTCAGCGGCCTCTCTCATTTGAAAGGGAGACTGTTCCAGCACTCTGCCCACCATAGCTCCACTTTTACAGCTGCTCGTAAATTTCTGAACATGCAGAGATATCTTTAGCTGTGACTCCAGATATTTCCTGTTGAGCTGCAAGATGCAATCCTGCAAGCACACTGAGGCTAAATATACCCTCTCAGTCCAGGATTCAGCCAAATAAACAGGGGCAGCATCAACATGATTTTTTTAATCCAATGCTGAACAGGTTTTTTTTAGTTAGATTAATTAAGCAATTCTGTTTATTTTGGCAATTGAAGTCATTTCAGCTTCCCCTGAGCCTTTAACACCTAAGCATCATTTTCTCTCCTGATTCAAGAACTGACCAGAAGCCCTGGTGCAGGGAACTCACATATTTGAATACCGTGTGCCTCTTTAGCTCCGTACTTCTCGTTGCTTAAACAGATGGCCCCCTCAGCAGCCGACTCCGAGCAGCTGCCTTGTTCATTCTCACAGAATCCAGACTCCTCTTCAGCTTTGCCTAGGGCCTAGTCATTCAAGGGAGAATAAACCCTAGGATTCCCTATCAGGAATGTATCCTTTGGGGACTTGACAAAGGAAAAGGATGTTAAAATCTTTCCAGGTTTAATCGTGTGGCAGGAGGAATCTCCTCTCTAGAGTTAAGTTCTTGTCCACAAGGGATGCAGACCTTTTAATCAGACCCTAAAAACTTAGATTGTCATCCCGGGATGAGTCCCTGAGTTCCCGGAGAAAGTTCTATTCCTCCTGAATCTTTAGGGCAAGCAGTATCCACCAAATACCACTGGTTAGTTTCCTTCTAACCAAAATCAGCCAATTGCAGGCCTTCATAGACCAGGAAGATACTATGCCAAGAGAAGCCAAAGGAAGCAATGTCAGGAAGCCTAACTTTGGCACACAGATAACCAAATATGCACACACACCCCCACTCCAGCCCTCCTTAGAGAGACCATGGGCTGTGCCTGGCCACACCCCACCAGATTAAACTCCCCTCAAATGGTTGTTAGGGTCAACGAGGTCTACAGAGAACAGTTTATTCTCACCCATTTCTACCTGCCTCTTAACCAGGGTTCAGTGGGGTTAAAGTTTTAGCCATGAGTGTAGCGATGGAGCCTCATGTGACACTTGCATACTTTCTTGAGGAGGCCTGCCTGCAAAGATAAGTTTTGGATTCCCATTGAGGAAATCAGTTCCTCGATTCTCTCCTTTGAATGTCCTTTTTTGGTTTATGATGCTGAATATTTCTGTAACTCTCTGTAGGTTGGGGGCCTCTTTGGGGACTGTTATCATTTGGCAAACACTATTACACATCAAAATGTATTAATCAGGGCCAGCCACAAAGGCAAAGGTACTATAAGCAGTGGGCTTGAAAAATCAACAAGACAGGAGAAAAAGAAATCCAAATGAATGACAATCACAATCACTGTCCCTTATTCATGCATGCTAGGGCCAAGTGCTCTAAGCATGCTACATATAGCAACTTAGGAAGCCTCACAAAAACCCTGTGAAGTTGCATCCTTTCTGTTCCCATTCTTCCTTCTTAGGTACCTATTGTGTCCCAGGCGCTGGGCTAGACACAGGGGATATAGTGATGAATTAGATGGACAAGGCCCTGCACTCATGGAACAGACAACATGCTTGGTAATGAAACATACAATTGCACAAATAATTTCTAGAGGCCAGGGACTAGTTAGGATTCTGCAGCTCCAACAAGAGTCCTTCATCCATACAAGTTTCTGCATGTGGCATAGAAGACCCTAGAAACCCACAGTGGGCTCCCTGGGCTCTAGGTCCGTCCAGCCTCTCTAGCCTGACTTCTTCCTGTCTCATGCCCTATGCTTCACAATCCAGCAATATAGAACTGCTTGTCCACAGGGCTGTTCTTTACCTTCATTACTTTGCTCATGTCCCTCTTCCTCTAACGCATTGCTTAACCAATTCCCACACAGCTTCCAGGATCTACATCTGGAGAAAACTCTCCCTGACTCCCCTTGACCCAGCCAGGCTGGGTTAGTTGAACTTCTTTTGTGATTCCAGAGTCCCCCGTGCTAATCTCTATCACTGCACTTGCCTCACCGTTTCACAGGCATCTGTTGAGGGGCCTGTTTCTCACTAGCCTAGGTGCTCCCTGGGGATATACTTTGTTCATCTTTTTAGCCCCTGTCAAGTAGCACACTTCCTGTCCTGTAGAGTGCCATCAGCGAATACTTGATGGATGAATATGCATCTGTGCATGAGAATGTGCCTTCTGTGCTCTAGTGGAGAAGGTTAGGAATTGGGGGACTCTGTGTCCTATCTAATCGTTATTAATGGGATGAAAGGGAGCCTAGTAAGGTCCAGCAGTAGAGGCTGTAGCTGTTGGAGCAGGGAGGAGGAAGAAGGGGAGCAACTGTAAAAACCTCTCCAATTCCCCTAACACGCCCCCCCCGCCCCCAGACTCTCTTTGATCACTTGCAGTGGTGGGAAATGAAGCAACCTATTCCATGGTCCATTCTGTCGAAAAGTTTTCCCTTTTGTTAAACAAACTTGGCTGAAGACTTTTAGAAAGCTGTCCTCTAGGGCCAGGTGTAGTGGCTCATGCCTGTAATCCCAGCACTTTGGGAGGCTGAGGCAGGTGGATCACCTGAGGTCAGGAGTTCAAGACCATCCTGGCCAACATGGTGAAACCCCATCTCTCCTAAAAAATACAAAAATTTGCCAGGTGTGGTGGTGCGTCCCTGTAATCCCAGCTACTTAGGAGGCTGAAGCAGGAGAATCACTTGAACCCGGGAGGCAGAGGTTGCAGTGAGCCGAGATTGTGCCATTGTACTCCAGCCTGCGCAACAAGAGCGAAACTCCATCTCAAAAAAAAAAGAAAAAGAGAAAAGAAAAGAAAGCTGTCCTCTAGAACAACAGAGCAATTTGACTCTCTTTTCTATATAACAATTCCTCAAATATTTCAAGAGAATTGTTACGACCATCCTGTACTCATTTTTCTTTCCTAAATGATTCTAGTTGTCCAGCTTTTTCTCACTCTCATGTCACACCACTCTGGATACACTCCAGCCTCTTGGTATCTCTTTCAGAACGTGGTGTCCTGAGCTGAACAATATTCCAGATGGCTTCTGATGGGTATAGAATATAGTAGTGCAGTTTCTTTCCTGAATCTGCAGCTTAAGTTCAAATTCACGTGTTTTACAGCCTCATCACTTTGTCAGTTCTTACTGTTCCTTTGGGCAATGAAGCTCCTTGGTGTTCTGCATACAGTGAACTCTTGTCTGGCCACATGTAATAATTATAAAGTTATTGAGCATGTCCTGTGCCCATGAGCCAGGCGCTGTGCTAAACATGGTGCCATCAGTCCCTTACTTAATTCTCCCACCTACACTGAGGCTGAGTGAGGGTAAGTAATTTTCCTGAAGTGCTAGGTTTACAGCCCAGCAGACTGATTCCAAAGCCCACGTTCTATCTATCCCACTTCCCTGCATCCCATCCTGAACTTGTGTAGCTGGTTTCTTGTTCACCTGAATTCTAGATTTACCTCTGTTAAGTTTGACCTGAGTTTCTGCTCAACTTTCAGCATCTTGGAAACTCCCCAGGGAGAGTTTAGCTCATCTTTTCAGGTTTGTATCATTGTATCTGCTGCCTTCATCCACGTCAGTGACAGTGCCTTATCACTCCCCATTGACACCAATCTGGGTACCAGTAGGACCAGACTTTCAGCCAGCTTCCAAGGAACCTACTTTTCACTTCTATGCACTGTTTTCCATCTTGTCCAAAAGTCGTCATGAGAGAGTTTGCCAAATACCGTGTTGTTGAGAAGTATCACATATGTGGCATTCCCCTACTATAATCAGTTAACAGCAGTAAGGAATAGTGGGAAAGGTGGCCTCTTTGTTTTACCTATTTTCGGAAATCCTGTTTAATCTTTTCTCCTAAAACTTTGCAAGAAATCAATATCATGTTCACCTTTACCCCCTGTGTGAAAGTGGGCTATTGCCTTGCTTCTCTTCATGGTTCATTCCAGTATTCCATTATTTATTCATTCTCAATATTAACAGTGTTTCCATAACCACAGATGCAAAAAAAAAATTCATCTTAAATCATTTTTCTTTTCCCAAAAATATTAAAATAATGCATACTTCTTATAGAAATATCAAAATAGGTAAAGAAAGCACAAAACAAGGTTGTCTAACAGTCCTAGAGACAGCCTCTAACATCTGCAGTTCTTTTAATAACCTAGAAAGCAATTTGCCTAGGTGCTAAAACAATTTATGGCCAAAACCTAGAGTTGGTCTTCCACACCTAGAGCAGGGACCACAGCCTAATAGTAACTAGAAAAATTGTAAGGGAGAGATGCTGGTTCAAGGTGAGGAGTCAGGCCGGGACCTGGAGCAAGGGCAGGTTGGATGTGGAGGGGTAGGAAGCAGGAGTTCCCTGCCACGTGAGCCCCACAGACACCAGCCTATTCCAGCAGGTTCACTCGGTTTCTGCTGCATACTTCAGTGTGTTGATATTCAAGGCAATATATTGGAGTCCCCCATCCCTCTGGATGTTGTTTTCCTGGGGGAGTAACCGGACTGCTCTTCTGCTGCGGCTCTTCTCTTTCTGTCATAACTGCTGTGCCCTGTACCATCCAGCTGGAGAGTTTTATCTGGACACATTTCTGTCTTCCCCTCAAATGTCAGTTTGAACATCAAGATCGGAGGAGAAATCACATGGGCGAGAAGGTTCTTTCTGGGTGACTGTGATTTGTTGGACATCTGTCTCCCAAGTACATGATGTTCATTTTAGAACCAGTCTCTCAACCAATCACTGTGATTTTTCACAGATGGATGGATGGACAAACATCTAACAAAATGTCTTGTAGATTCTCGTCAAGAGAGGTTCAGGTGCCACGATGCCCAGAGGTCCCTTCCAGCTCAGTGGTTCTTTGAGTATGTGATTGATATTTTGGAAACAGGGATATCACTTGATGTATTTGTCAGTGGCTGGCGATCTTCAGGAAACTTTAGTTTGGTCCAGGAAAAGCCTTGAGGAAGATGTGACTAGTATAGAGGAATTTGGAGAAGAGACAAGACATGGATAAGGTGGAAAAGCCAATTCTGAGACAGTTGTTGCTGGAAAATAAACGGGGGCATCAGTAGAGGACCAGAAGTGTTCGATAACATACCAAGCATACTCCTGCAGCCGAACATGGCTGGAAGGGAGGCAGGAAAACTGCTGTAACTCTCATGTCGAGAGCTTGGCCCCAAAAGGCCACAAGAGGTCATACAAATCGAGGTTTCAGACCCAGATCAAAGTGTGTGTCTGGTATCAAATGAACAGCTGGGCATACATCAGTCTTTCTGGCCACCTCTGCACACACAGATCGATAACAATCAGCTGTAGTAGCCATATCTTAAAATATTAACAAAAAAAAGTTAAAAGATTCAGATTCTACCGTGACTCATTGGTTCTCTTCCTTTACACAGCAACGTATACTCAGGCCACATCTGCTGAGTAGGAAGGCATACCTTCCTTCCCTGGATGCCCAGAACTGTGATTTAGACAGGAGCCTCAGGAAATGCAGATGGCTTTCTCCCAAAACAAATTTTAAAAGTTGTCCTGAGTTGAACTGTGGAGGGTCAGGTAGGAATGTAACAAGGTTGCAGGAAGCAGCTAATCACAGACCTATTTTCCATCATTTGTTCATCACTCAGTCATTAGGTCCTAACTGCATGATAGGCACTGCAAGAGGCGAGTGAATACAAAGACAAAGGCTGGTAAGGGACCCCCAGCCAGGGGGAGAGAAACTGATGGGCATGCGGTTGTGACACAGGCATTGAGAAGGCCAGTGGAGGAAAGGCAGAAGGTGCTTTGGATATTCAGAAAGGAAGTGACCAGCCATGCTGATGGCAGGGAGGGCTTCCTGGATGTGATACTAGAGCTAGAGTTCAAGGATGAGTAGAAGGAGTTAGCCAGGTAAAGAAGGTAGGGGGACTGGAGGCAGAGAAAGCAGACAGGGGAGAGCAAGACACATTCAGCCAAATACAAATAGACTGGTAGGATCAGAGGTAACATGGGGGCTGGCATGGTGGCCCTCAACAGATGAGGCTGGAGAGGTGGGTCATGAAGTGTGCCCTGATAAGGAATAGGATTCTTTTTTTTTTGTTTTTTTTTTTGAAATGGAGCCTCACTCTGTCGTCCAGGCTGGAGTGCAGTGGTGCAGTCTTGGCTCACTGCATCTCCCAGGTTCAAGGAGTTCTCCTGTCTCAGCTTCCCCGGTAGCTGGGACTACAGGCCCATGCCACCTCGCCCAGCTAATTTTTGTATTTTTAATAGAGACGGGGTTTCGCCACATTGGTCAAGCTGGTCTCAAACTCCTGACCTCAGGTGATCCACGTGCCTCGGCATCCCAAAGTGCTGGGATTACAGGGGTGAGCCACCACAACTGGCCAGGAATAGGATTCTTACCCTGCTGGAGTGTGAGTGTGAGGGGGAGTACGGGCAGGCTCAGGACCTGGTGGCTAGAGGGTGTATTGGAGAGAAACCAGAGTGAAAAATGGACAACCAGCCAGGAGAGTAGCAGAGAGCTCCAAGGGAAAGTTGACAACCTGGACCAATGAAATGCCAAGTAGGGTGCTGTGGAGGAGGTAAAACTCCCTGATTCTCTCATAGCTTGGATATGAAGAGAGGGGGGCCGAAGATGAGGTCTAGGATGATCCCCCTGGCTCAGACATCAGGCTGGCAAGATGGCAACAGCATATTCAGAGGCCAGGAACACAGAGGCATGCATTTGAGACCAGAGCGGAGTGGGCAAGGTCACTGATTTCATTCTGGTTCCACAGTGAGTTATCTGTTGGCTGTGATAATGCGCTTCCAAATTGCTGTAGTGGCGGAAGACTTAGTCATGCATTCATATCAGGTGCTGCAATGTTAGAGAACCTCCATAAAAATGTTAGGGAGAAGGGCAGGGGTTTTGGCTTTGCAAAACCTGGGTGTTTCCCCAGATAATTATTCTTACTTTGGTTCTGAAAAATATTGTGTGCTGCCATTCACAATAACAACCGTTTCACGGGTGCCAAACTGTCAGACATTAACTCAATTCAGAGCAAAAAGTTGCAGAGGGTGTGGGGGGAATGTGCAGTGTGCAAAGAGCTGCCCGTGCTGGTAGCCTAAAGTACAGCCACAACCAAGTCATTTCCAGAAATGTTTTATTACGAGCTTGAATTTGCACATCAACTTCTCCAAGGCAGCTTCCCTGTGAGGTAGAAGTTAGCTAGTGCCTCGGGGTCCCTTTAAGGTTTAGGCTTGGAGTCCTTGACTCTCAGGTATAATTCTTGGGATATTCTATGAAAATGTTGACAGACAACTTTTTAAGGCCAACTTTCTGTCTTCAGCCATGTGTGATTCTGTTACATAGACCAATATACTACTGGTTTTAGTTCCCGTGTCTTGATGGAGCACAATAAAAATATCCTCAAAATTAAAGATCCATTTTATTCAATACCATGGACTTTAAAAGTGAATAACGTTTTATCAGTGCACATCATATTTTTCAAAATCATCAATGTTTTCACTGGGTGGAGGGAATGTTCCCTTCAAAGCATACTAAACAACCAATACATTGGGATTAGAAGGTTCAAAGTAGCATTCTTCCCCGGACAACCTACACGCTTTGCTGTCCTTATACTCCTGCAGTATGTTCATGAATACGCTGCAGAAAGTTGCTTTTTTTCTTCTACTATGTGCCGCTTTCCTAATGAATTATGTAGATGAACAGATAACTTTTGAGTTAACTTTCACACTTAGATTTATTCTTTCCCAGACCATAGCGGGTGTTTTGACATAAGTCCTGCAGAGCTAGAAATTTGACTTCAAATTTGCAAAAACTATTTTCAACCAACTTTGGACCCCACAGTGTTCATTAAATGAATTAGAAATTACAGAGTTAGGGGGTTTTTTTAATTTTATTTTAACTATGGCCATATCTTGATCCATTGCCTAAAATTCATACAACGAGAAATTTTGGTAGAACTTCCTACACTCTTCAGGCTCTTCCTGGCCTGTTGTAGTTTCTTCAACAGACTGCCCAGGGCCCCTGTGTTAAATGTGTCAATGTTTACTTAATACTGACATGCAAAAGCTCACTCTTTCTCCTTCTTTTTCTGCTGTTGTAGTAAACCATATATAGGGACCAAAAATTAATTGGAAATCCTGAATCTTGCTCTGTCGCCCAGGCTGGAGTGCAGTGGCGTGATCTCCACCTCACTGCAAGCTCCGCCTCCCAGGTTCACACCATTCTCCTGCCTCAGCCTCCCATGTAGCTGGGACTACAGGCACCCGCCACCACGCCCAACTAATTTTTTGTACATTTAGTAGAGACGGGGTTTCACCGTATTAGCCAGGATGGTCTCGATCTCCTGACCTCGTGATCCACCCGCCTCGGCCTCCCAAAGTGCTGGGATTACAGGCGTGAGCCACCATGCTGGGCTGGCACAGTTTTCTTAAATCCACATTGCTGAGGTAGTGGGAGGTCCAAGCCAAATAAGGAGCAGGCTTTCTCCAATGTCGTTCCCAGTGCATTTCACTCCCAGAGTCTACAGGTGCTATTCTGCCTTACGGCTGTTGAAATACGGAACAGCAAACCGGCTGTCATTCGTAAGAATTGGTGCCGGCCAGCTGGCCAAGCCAACTACAGGAATAAAGACGTGCCTTTTCACTCTGATACACGGGGACTTGCTCTGAGCAGACAGCTGAAGAATCTCAGGTGACAACCCCGGGGAAATGGTGTTTGTGGCACTCAGGCATTCGCCACCCTGAAGAGGCAAAGCAACACATAGGATGTCAGCCTGCTGATTAAGGAGAACAGAGGCCGACCGTGCCTGCTTCTGGGACTTTGGGCAGAGGAAGAGAAACTGAGGGGAAAGCTTAGATGACTACATGTTATAAATAAACTTTAAATAATTTTAAAAATTAATTTTATTTACAGTGTCTTGTTTACTAGGAAAGAATCATGAAGAATCACAATTGCACTGGGCTGGTCATTTTTTAAAAATTGAACCTAAAGTATAATCCAGAGACCCTTGTGTATTATGGAAGTGTAAATAGGTCATATCTTTCCAGAGGGTATTTGATAATATGTACCAAAACATGAGCCTTAAACACATTCACGCTCTTTGACACAAAACTACTTTTAGGAATTTACTGGAAGGAAATAATCAGAGATATACCTAGAAGTTTAGGTACAAGAATGTTCATTTCAGCATAAAGTAGTGAAAATTGGAAATGATTTAAATGTCCAACAATAGGCAATTGGTTAAATAAATGATAACAGCTTTATACAATGGAGTAATATGCAGCTATGATCCTTGTCTTGTTTGAATGAATGTTTTGGTTGGAAATATATTGAGTGATTACCATTTTGTGGTAACAATTAGCAGTGATTTTGCTTTCCCATTTTATATTTTTCTGTGTTGTCCACATTTTCCATAGTGGATAAATTTATAATCAAGAAGAAAATAATGTTTAAAGAACTATAAGAACATAAACATGTGATTAAAATTAGTGATATTTTACATTTAAAAACTCACCCATAATTGACCTCCCTAATACACCTTTGTTTTGCATAGTAATATTGTTTGCATTAGGCACTTGTTTAAGTTTTGTGGTTTCAGTCATAGGGTATATGCCAGTTTATATGTTACTATTCAACTAATATTTTAGTCTATAATTATCACATTCGTAACTTTATAACATTACAACATATTAATGTACATATGTATAGTAGGTAGTATTAATTCTTAATTCTGCCTTGGGCAAAGAGGGTTTTCATTAACTCTCACCCCTCCCTCCACCCCAGTCTCCAGACAGAGTTAATCATTCCCTTATCTGTCTTTTGCTCATTACACAGTTCTTCGTTTCCATTTGTCTCCTTTCTGATGTAGGAGTTCCTTGAGGGCCAGCCATACCTGTGTGTCTTGGTAGCCCTGGTGTCCAGCACTGTGTCTGGCATATGCATGAGAGAAAGGAGAGATGGATCCACAGATGGACAGACAGAAGAAATGAGTGGGGCTAAGCTTTGATAGTTTAACATCTATTTGACTTGAGTGGCCTTGTAAACTTATTAATCCTCACCTCAGCCTCAGGGAAGTATGTAGGGAAGGAGCATAAAAGATCTGCAGTTGCCCTAATACAGATATTTTTCCCTTCACTTATTTTGTAAAATTATATTTTATTTTCATGGTAGTTTTAGACTCAAGGTTATAAAGGCCTGCTTATAGTAGTTCTCCTACCAGCTCTGAAACTCACCTTTAACTTTTTTCTGTCAGGATTTTCTCCATCATGAGTATTAATCACGTTCCTTTCCAAATTTGTATCAATACCCATAATAGCAGTTAAAATGCTCCTAGCAAAAAATAAATAGATAGATAGATAGATAGATAGATAGATAGATAGATAGATAGATAGATAGAAAGAAAAGAAAAAAGCAAAGAGGCAGGCTGCTTAATGGGTACAGAGTTTCTGTTTAAGATGAAAAATTTCTGGAAATAGATCGTGGTTATCGATCACACAACATTGTGAAGTACTTAATGCCACTGAATTGTACATTTAAAAGGAGTTAAAATGATAAATTTTATGTTATGCATATTTTACCCCAATGAAAAGGGAAAGAAGGAAAATAGGAATTGAGTGGTATGGAGCCCACTCTTTCTACTAATCTGTTTTTCACTAGCTGAGCCCTCTCCTGAAACAGGATTCAAGATGGTCGTAAGTCTTTTTGAAGACAGGAAGAATAAATTCTTCAGGTTTGTATCGTATCCTATTATCTTGACCTAGCAGATAGGTTCAAAAAAATCACCCTAGCCTGCAAAAACCTCACCATCCTATTTTCTTTCCCCCTGTTAGCTCTTCCCAGTGTCACCACAAGGAAGTGGCTAATGACATAGCATTAACAGCCTGAAGAACTATGGTTATCAATGTAGAGGGACATTTTTTTCCCTTAAAATTATTGCCTGCCTCTAGCTTTTTTTTCTTCTAGAATCCAGCTAAAATCATTTAGGTGTTAGTGCTGCGATCTTCGAGTGGCCATGTTACTTCTTATCTGTACACATGCTGTCTCTGGAGAAATATGTATAAATGCTATGTGGTAAAGTTTTTATTATTATCATTTAGAAAAATACAGAATGTATTTGTGCCAAGCCTTCCCTGAATGAAGACATGAGAAGTCCTGGCTTCCAAAGCTTCCCATGACCTGCCAGCCACTTTCCCAGCCATCCTCTTTTTGGCCCAAAGAGGCTGGGGAGTGGTTATCACTCACCCCCTTTTCATAGGTGGGGTTGTGAGCACAGAGAGAGCCGGGCTAGGTCCAGGGTGGGTGTCACACACTGGAAGAGGAGTTAGGTCCACCATGCTAGACCTGGTGGTTGTATAGGAGCCTAGTCCCAGGCCTGTGCCCATGCAACCACAGGCCTAAATACCATATCTCATTGATCGTAAGATCACATTTTTACATCTGTGAAATCAGGATGCATCTTACAATTGATGGCATACCATAGTTCTGTAGGGTGCTTTTTTCTTTCTTTCTAGTAGTACATAACATGAGCCTTAAAATTTATCAGTCTTAAAGCTAATGAAATAGGAATTATTAGGGAGAACCTACAGATAGCCATCTGTAACATTTTGTAGAAATTGCTGAAGTATCTATCTGCAAGGAAAGTTAGAATTTGAATCCCAAAGTCGCAGTCAAGAGAAAACATAAGGCTATTCCAGAGTTAGGCAGTAATGATAAGCTTCAGATTTCTGCTGCTGGGCTCAGACCATAGTAGTAATAAATGCAATACAGGCTTCCTTTTATATGGAGGCTCCTTGAGGTCTCTGCTTTGAATGTGTACCTTTGTTTATCAAAAGGAGCTATATTGTAACCTTACATGCAGACACTATAAGAAATAAGAATGGATACTTTGTGGATTAGAGGTCAAAGGTGTCATTGTAACTCCATGGCTTGCTGTGGGCAAAATTGTGACCTGGGCTGAGTGTATTCCAGTATCCTCTTTCCTCCTTCCTCCAGGCACAAGGTCTACCCACTGGCTCCCTGGGTTCCATCAAACCCACCCATCTGTGTACCACCCCTTAGAACCTAAGCACTGTTTAGGGTTAGGGGCTGTTGTGGGTTATATATACAGGTTGAGCATCCTAATCAGAAAAGCTAAAATCTAAAATGCTCCAAAATCCAAAATTTTTTGAGCACTGACATGATACCACATGTGGAAAATTTCACGCCTGACCTCATGTGATGGGTTACAGTCAAAATGCAGTCAAAACTTTGTTTCATGCACAAGTTATTTAAAATATTGTATGTAATTACCTTCACACTATGTGTATAACATGTATTATGAAACATACATGAATTTTGTGTTTAGACTTGGGTCCCATCCCCAAGATACCTCATTATATATATGCAAATATTCCAAAATCCCAAGAAATTCATAATACTTGTGATCCCAAACATTTTGGATAAGGGATACTCAACCCGATTATGTTAGACTACTCCAAGTAATATTTTAAGTATCATAGTAATCTCCTAGAAGATCTAAACCCAAATGGGAAAATGTTATATTTAGACAGGGATATGGGAGAGATATTTTTCAGAGGCATTTTGTTATTTGTCACATACCTATGGGCAGCTACCCACCCCATCTTTCTTTGCCTACTCTGCAGGCCAGATCCAGAGTTAGACCCTGAAGACAGACGACTGACCTTCAGGTCTAACTAACTTGAAGAAAAGAGTGATTGAATCACAGGAGGCAGCTTACCAGTTGTTCCAAATAGGAGTAGACATCTCCACTCCCACTACCGATAAAAGAATGCTCATTTTCAACTGAGGCCTAAGTCAGAAATGTAAAAGCAAAACAAAAACCCTTCTTCTGAAACCTCCTCCCACTCTAGTTTTTAAAAGAGGGCAGGGGGTAGGAGGTAGTGATGAGACCTGAATGTGAGAAATGCTAGGATGAAAATCTATCACTAACTTTTGAAATTCAAAATAGAGTGCCTTAGGAAGGCCATTTTTAAGTAAAATATACAAAGAAAGTAATTGAGCCTAAAGAGGGCCTAACTACCTCTTTAAATTTATATTTTTATCAGCTGCAGGAGGGTAGACTTCTTCACTGGGGTCAGACAGAGTGAACAACGGAGGAGTGAATTCCAGTGTGTCGAGTTTCATCACGTGGTGTAATATGGTTCAGATACAGCTCAATCAGTAACTCTCAAATTCAAAGAGTATTTAAGGCTTAATATCTCCAAGGAACAAAGAGAAGAAAGCCCAAAACTGCACCAAAGGCCATTTCTAGAGTCCACCTGGTTTGCATTTAGTGCAGAGGCAGCAAATGCTGAACCATCCTCAGAAGGAGGACTCACGACCCACCGCCTAGGAGGCCTCTCTTTCCCTCTGATCGGTTGATTTTACTGAAGCTAGAGAGTGACCCACAGGGGATGCTGTGTTGCTTCTAAAGCTTCTAATGCCACCTACGAAGGACTGGGGAATTGTCACCCCTTCTTCCCTGTCACTTGGAGCTATGGGAGGCACCCAGGGGATCTGAACCCTCCCTTCCCCTTCACTTAGCATTGAAATATCATGTGGGCAATGAGCTACCTTATCTTGGGGGTTTGGAATTCTTGCAGATGAATTCCAAAGCACTCTGCCATTCAGAGTTTCTTGTGTGTTTCACGGCTGTGTTTGGCATCCTATTGGCACTTCAGGGTACAATCAAATTCACTGTCACTCTAGTGACATGAATAATCCATCCATATTAATGAAATGATAGCTGTTCCTTGCCATCTCTTTTCTTATTCTTAAGTTGATTTCAAATAACATGAATTCCACTTTTGGCAGAATAGGGTGGGGGGTGTTCTTATTCATCTCCACTATGGGAGTTGAGAGGGGGACAAAGAGATAATGGAATGATGGTGATGTAGAATAACTGTAAAATAATTACTGCATTGCTCAAAACTCTGTATTATTCATCTATGTAGTGAGAGCTCCTGTTTGGTACCACACTTGAGTGGCAACCTCACCAATTAGCACTGCCACCGCGGGTCTGTGAATTGCATGTGAAAATAGAATTTGTCCAGAAGTGCTCATGCAAATTGTGCAACACAAATGTGGCCTCCATGTCAAGTCCTTTCACGTGTTCTGACAGACTCATGTCTTTCCAGATTTCTCTGATCGGCGCCCCCCACCCCCTTGACAGTTACCAGAGCTCATAAGCCAAAGGAAATAGTTCCTGTTGCCATGAGTACTGTGTCTGTGGTGAGGTTTATGAGCTGCTCCTAGGGCTGGGTTTTTGCCTGAGAAAACAATCAGATTTTCACTGAGATCTGCAAGAAAGCAGATTAGGAAGGGAATATATGCAAATATCTATGTTAATGCCACCAAACCTATAACTTGGCCCCATGGTGCTTGTGTAGCAGTTCTCTTAGAGAAAACTTTTTTTGCATTTAATGTATATTTCATGTTTTTGGAATCTGTGTTAATGCAAAGAAACCTGGAAAGCAAAAGCATTAGGTCAAATATGAACTTGGCTATGATTTTATATAATTGGGGTATATCATATCTTTGTGAACATAGAAACTGTACATTTATAAACCATTCTTTGCCTTTTCTCAATTTGAGGAAATTTCCAGTCTTTCCTGAGGAAGAAAATATTTTTTTCCATTTGAGCTCTGTTTAGAGCTTTTGGATTGTTTTTAGTTGGCAGTTTGTGGGGGACCAGATGGGAGGGAAGAGGTGCCCTCTGGAACTTCAAGGACGTGTGCAGCCACAATCGTGCCGACACTCTGTTCACCAAAGAAGCAGGGTCAAAATGGTGTGCATGCAAAGAGGAGCCCCTAAGAGAGGCTCTCTTCGGAGGCCAGCAAAACAAAGCCGGGTTGAGTTTGCAGGCCTTGAAAATGGCCGCTGGCAAAATACCTGGTCAGGCCGAGACCTTCTTTTACTTTTCCCTGCCTTTCTACCGTTCAAAACCTCGGAACAGTTACTTGAAATTGCTCAACTTTCCAAAGCTACTTGCATTCAGACTGAAACAAAAAAAGAAATTTTACCCCAATTGTGCTTTTGCTCCTTATCCCAGAAACATATAGACTATAGAAAGCACAGCTGTGGTCAAGCTGAACCTCATCCTGATTTGGGGGACTGAGCCGAAAGTGTCCTCCCAGCCAGGGTCTGTTCTTGGCCTCTTCTCAGCCTGACTTTTCCCCAGCAGCCTCCTGCTCCTTCAGTTTCACTCATTCCCACTGATGCATTTTGTCCTCTTCTCTCCCCCTTGTTGTATGGTTTGATGTTCAGGACAAGAGATCCTTTCTGCAGTTGGTTCTCAATCTGAGCTCCACTTCTTTCCATTTCTAGACCCTCCTCCTGGTATTCAGATCCCTTAGTGACTCTATTTTGGGGTGTGAGCCTGTTTCTCTGAAGCCCCTGAAAGGAAAGTGATAGGCATCTTGGTGACCAGCCCTAGAAACCCCAGCCTAGGGAGTGTCTTCTCTTATGGCTCTAGTGCCCCAAACCTCAATTCCCATCTTCCTGTTTAGCCCCTGGACAATGTAAAGAGATAGAGGCCCTCTTAGAGCCTGTGAGTATCTGGAAGCTGAATGTACCATGGGCAGTGTTCCTGTGAATTGTTTTCCCATCCCCCTTTCAAAGGCCCACCACCTCTATATGTGCATTTTTTTTTTTTTTTAGACGAAGTCTTGCTCTGTCCACCCAGGCTGGAGTGCAGTGGCATGATCTTGGCTCACTGCAACCTCCACCTCCCGGATTCAAGCAATTCTCCTGCCTCAGCCTCCCAAGTAGCTGGGATTATAGGCACCCACCATCATGCCCAGCTAATTTTTGTACTTTTGGTAGAGACAGGGTTTCACTGTATTGATCAGGCTTGTCTCGAACTCCTGACCTCAGGTGATCCACCCACCTCGGCTTCCCAAAGTCCTGGGATTACAGGCATGAGCCACCACGCCCAGCCTATATGTGCATTCTTATTACTCTTAATAAGTATCAGTAATCAAATGATGTGTGAAAGGAATATTTTTTTTTCTTTTTTGAGAGGGAGTCTCGCTCTCTCGCCCAGGCTGGAGTGCAGTGGCATGATTTCGGCTCACTGCAACCTCCACCCTCTGGGTTCAGGCAGTTCTGCCTCAGCCTCCCGAATAGCTGGGATTACAGGCACACACCACCACACCCGGCTAATTTTTGTATTTTTAGTAGAGACAGGGTTTCACCATGTTGCCCATGCTGGTCTTGGACTCCAGACCTCAGGTGATCCACCCGCCTCGGCCTCCCAAAGTGCTGGGATTACAAACGTGAGTCACTGCACCTGACCTACAAGAAAGATTTTTTTAAAGTTCTTCCCCCCAGAATTCATTCTCTAAGTAAAGAGATGCAGATGCTTAAAGGAAAAGTTTCTGTCTAAAAGGTGGGGGAAAGTTGCCCGTGCTCTGCACTCTTCTCCCTCCTCCCACCGGCGCCACAAACTCTCAAGTTACATTTCCTTCCTCAGTGATGCAGAGAGTGTGGATTTAGTATAAGCTTTAAGGGTTCAAATAGATTGGTATTTCCACCCTACAGAAACCATCATTTAAGGATTGACTTCCCTGCACGTTCTGAGGACAGGACTTCCCTCCACCCTCAACCCCTTTGCTTTTCCAAGAGCACAAAACGAAACCACTAAGGGCTGCACAGACTCAGTTGGTTCCAAACACAGGAACAGTGAGAAGCAATTGCTGCAAGCCTTGGGCCATGAAGGAAAGCCACGGCCGGTGGCCCACAATTTCTTAAGATGAACCCCCGACAAAAGCTAGCCTAGTCCAGGACAGCAGACGCCAGCAACCCCCTCCCACCCCGACTCTCCCTAGGCTTTTTATTACCTTTACTTGATCAAAGGAAGGAAAGCAATCGGTCTCTCTTCTACTTGTTTAATAAAAGAAAACATAATCATAGTTTGACACATTACTTTTGGTGGGTGCACAGAAAGAATATGCTATATTAGAAAGGGAGAGAGGAGGAGAAGGGGGGAGGTGAAAGGAAAACAAATTGGCTGCCTGCAGAGGTCCAGTGTCAAACGTCTGCGGAATCTTGTTCCTTTAGATACTGTGGGAAAGACCATGGCAACGAGGGGCCCTAAGAGCGAGAGAGACAGATGGGGAGATTTGCAGCCCCTCCCTGGGATTAGAAGACAGAACAAATAGGTGAAGCAATCCATTTTCCAGAGCCCAGTGGTAATTTCAGAGTGTTGTGGACCAGGAAATCTGCTTCTCCTCTGTTGTCTTGATAAGGGGTAGGAAAATTTTCAAAGGGAAGATTTTTCATTTTCTCAGAGAAGACACTTAGCCTCCAAGTTGGTGATATAAAACATGTTTTTACCTGAAACCACCAAGGTATTCTTAACTTCAATCATAAATTTTCAACAGTCCAACTGGTTGTGTACTGATGAATTATTTTGTTAGAAATTATTCTTATTATCATCACTAGTTCAGATTTAAAAGGTTAGTGGAACACATGCAATGTTAATTATCTTATAAAAATATAACATACCATTTCTGTTGCAAACAAGATTTAGCAATAAGACCAAGAGTGATTTTCTAACTTTTTAATCAAAAATCCAACCGAGAGCTTATGCTTAGGAAATATTTAGTTATCACATTTGTTATGAAGTCTACTTGTCATGAAAAGTCTTTAATTGGGCCACCATAGAACTTTCGTTATTACTTGTCAGGCCTTCTTGAAAAAAGGTGAGTGAATGAAACATTTAGTAGCAGGAGAAAGTTGGAGAAACAAGTTAAGGAAGCACAAAAACCAAAAGGTTTCTTCTTCTCCAAGTTGTTGTGGTCACATTTCCTGTTACTGCCTGCCATCTTTCCTTCATCCCCAGGATGTATTGTGAGGGCTTTGGAAATATTCACAGTATATACCTACTGTTCTACTCCCTGTCAAAAACCAAGTGGTATGTTTAAAATCCTGTATACTAAATTCACATTTAAATAAATTTAGTTTTTTAAAAATAGGGAAGGCCAGAAAAACTAGCATTATTTTTACCTGCTTTTAAAGCAGGGATCACTATATCTCTGCCAGGTTTCTGGTAGCCGTGTGGGCTGGGCAGAGCACAATAATAGAGACAAGAAATGAGTGGGAGGAGGTGGGACCCCAGACCGGAAAGTGACCCCAGATATTTGCACATGAGAATTATTATTCTTGCAGGAATATGCCTGGCAAGTGCATTTGGCTTTTTTCAGTTCCCACAGTCAAGTGCCAAATCTCAGCCAGCTTCCCCTCACCTCCTGATGGGATTACCCCCATAGCTGCCTCCCAACCCTTCCTGCTCACTTTTCTCTTGATCCAGCCCCATTCTAATCTCTGCTTTACCTGACACTAGCTTAATCTCCTTAAAGTAATGCATTCAGCGTTTATTCCATTTAAGAACCTGCTGTGGCTCCTGATGGCCGGTGGTCGAGTCGGCTGGATCTGCCTGCATGCAGACCTGTCCATGGCCAGTCCCACCCTGCGAAGCTTTCCTCTTACACATCCCAGCAAACACCCCAGCTTTGGGTGGCCACCTCCCTCCTTGCAGGTGGCCACTCTCCTTCCTTCCTTCCTTCTCTTCTCACTCAAATCCAAATCTACACTTCCATCAAGGCTTTCACTCAAGTCCCTGCTTATCCATGAAGCTCTTTCCAAGTGGAACCAGAGAAATGTTAGAGCGAGTAGAAACCTTGGAGAATCCCTGGACTGGCTTCCTCATTTCATAAAGGAGAATACTGAAGCTTAGAAATGTTCAGTGACTTGCCCCAGTTCAAACACTGCCTAGAACTCATGTGCCTTGTATCCACATTTGGGCCTCTTTCTATGCCATGCCACCGCTCCGCCCATCCCGGGTCTGGTCGGCCTGACTCTATGGAAATCAAATGGAAACAGAACACATGCCACACGGCTTGCCTCTTGACCAGCCGGTGTCATCTTTGAGCTGTTCCGTGAAGCGCACCTAGTCTCTGCACTCGGATTTCAGTCTCCCTCCAGGACAGGGGCCGTGGCTGCACTGCACTGAGAGTCTGAGAGTCCCACCAGAGCCCCTGCCATTGTGCTGGGGTACTGGGCCTGTGCAGACTCCTTGAGCAATAAAAGTTTTTCAAAAAGTGGGATGCATATTCAGATTGAAAGAAAACTTTAATAGCAAAATGAACACGCCACACATTGTGTTCTAGTGCTCAGACTTCAGGGGGAGGTATACTTGTTTTCTGAGCAATATTTGCATTTTAGCCATGAAGTGACTTACTCCACATAAAATCCCAAGCAAAGCTATAACCACAACCCATGCTCCTGGGGGGTGGTATATCATATTAAGCAAGTGGGTTGTTTGCTTATTTGTTTTGTTTGTTTGTTTTAGCTGTGAGTGTTCTTTAAGAAAAATCAACTCTAAGATCTGGAAGCTGAAACTGAAAATGGCACTAAGGATATACAATGCCGTACAGCTTGAAGGGAAGGGTCTGAGGCTCCATGTTCTCAAACCAGATCCCTGAACCTCTATTAGGTCAGCCACCTTGGCAATCAATTTAACTGACCTAGTCAGCCTTCCTTATCTAAGTCTCTTAGCAGAAGGTGAATCAGAGTATTCCAGACCTCTCTAGGTTCCTACCCAAGGTGTTTGTGCATCTGACTACAGGATATATTTGGGCTGTGTCCCCAAGAAACCTCTGAGAGGTACTAAGAGTGACTGGGACCCTACTACTACAGCAGTGACAACTCTTAGTGACAATGACCGTGGCAGGACTCTATGGCCATGGGGATGGCCCCTCCACATGTGAGCTCTCAGCACCCTGTACATGAATGTTCACTCCTTGAGGACTTACTTTTATTTATTAATGGGGACTCAGAGACCCCATCTTTCCTTCAAAATTCTCTGTGACTACATCAAAGAAAAAAGGAATCAAGATTGGCCTTGTCAACCTTTTTTATATGCTTCTAAATATGATTCAGAGGTAGTGTTCTCAAGGCCTTCAGTACAAATTATCCCCTGAGAACCTAAGGAAAATAAAGGATCTCACGCTGGCTGGCTTTTCCCCGTGTGGCATCCTTAGGATCTGAGACAGATTTCAAGTTCAGTTTCCAGGTTTCTCATCCCCACTCACCCCTCCTCCACTCCTCAGCAAGTTTACAGCCGTGTCTATTTAGTGTCAGCTTCCAGAAAAGGTTTGGTTGACTTGAGAAGGGTTTAATAATTGCTGATTGAGAAATTGTGTATTCTTAAAATGGGGGAGAGGATAAAGGGAAACAGAAACACAAAGGGGAAAGTAATTATTTGGGCCAAAGTACAAGAAACTGTGTCTATTAGAGAAATGGTCCAAAGGGAAGGAAGACCAGAAACAGGATACCTAGTGTCCAGGGAGCTTTCTCAGGTTGACAAGTCTCCTGAACAGCAGGTTAGATCTCCCTGTCCTACTCCAGCATTAATCACCCTGCCCCTCCTGTTCTGATGTTATCCTCCCACAAGCAGTCACCTTGGAGAGAAGTGGTCATGGTTGCAGCAGCTCTTAAAGGAGGCGTGTAACTTTAGGTGGAGACGTGTATATGTGAATCGTGGTTATGCTGTAAAGCAGCCCGCCTGGATCTGGGAAGCAGAGTGAAGGTGGGTATGAAGTCAACTAGCTAGAGGAGAAATTACCCCAGAAAGCTTTTGGGGAAAGATGAGGGGGTGGTAGTGGCCATTTGAGGGGATATCATGGTAAGGAGGTCAGACTTGGCTTTAGTTTCTGGTGGAAAGAAATTAGGAAACTGGTGCTACATCCCAGATGTTTAAGCAAAAATATTTATGCTTTTAGAAGGGATAGGTGGCAAAAAATATTTGGTGCATAACCCCCATCTTGGAAGACCTCTATTGTTACAGTAAAAAAGGTGGATTCATTCCTCACTAAATTTTCCCATCAACTTCCCAAGGGCAATTATACTGTGCGCAGGATAAATACAGGACGTATAAAGAATGTTTATTCTAGGGTCTCGTTTCGTATTCAGCTACCAACTTAACTTTTATCCTAAGCAAAAGTGGTCATTTGTAAACAGGGATATTTTCCTCCACACAGCTGAGGAACTGAAGTGACCATTAAGAACCAACAAAATCTGAGCTGAAAATATAGGCCCCACCTAAAGTTTCTAATTTCCTCATTACTAATAGGGACGATACTGAGAGCAAACCTTTATGAGCGCCTACTATAAGCCAAGCTCTGCTGAATCATGCTTCCCAAGAAGAGTTCTGATTAAAGAGAGTGAAAAGTTTAAGATGGCCAGGCGCGGTGGCTCACGCCTGTAGTCCCAGCACTTTGGGAGGCCGTGGCGGGTGGATTACCTGAGGTCAGGAGTTCAAGACCAGCCTGGCCAACGCAGTGAAACCCCATCTCTACTAAAAATACAAAAATTAGCCAGGCGTGGTGGCACACGCCTGTAATCCCAGCTACTAGGGAGGCTGAGGCAGAAGAATTGCTGGAGCCCGGGAGGCGGAGGTTGCAGTGAGCCGAGATTATGCCACTGCACTTCAGCCTGGCTGACAGAGCGAGACTCTGTCTCAAAAAGAAAAGAAAAGAAAAGTTTAAGATCTGTAGAGAAGATGATTTCTCATTGTTTCCAGAGTCCTTTATCCAGGTTACCATGTGTATGTGTGGCGTGGAGTCAAGGGCTGTGTTAGACCTCTTTGAGTGCTATATTCTTTCTAAACTTCCTTTTCTGCCTGTGTGTCTCCAAGTCTTCTCAAGGTTAAGAAAATACTTGAGCCATTTCTATTTGTTGGAGTCTCAGGTATATTTACAAAATGAAGAAATGACAATAGGGCTTTTTTTAAATGCAATGTTTTTATTTTTAAAAATACAGCATAGGGCAATTACACTGTGCACAAAATAAACACAGGACGTATAAAGAATGTTGATTGATAATGGACTTAGAGCAGCCCGATCTAATAACAGGGCAGAATTGTCTCACTCTGTCACCCAGGCTGGAGTGCAGTGGCACAATCACAGCTCACTGCAGCCTCAACCTCCCAGGCTCAAGCGATCCTCCCACCTCAGCCTCCTGAGTAACTGGGACTACAGGTGCACACCACCATGCCCAGCTGATTTTTTTATTTTTAGTAGAGATGAGGTCTTGCTGTTGCCCAGGATGGTCCTGAACTGAACTCAAGCAGTCCTCCTACCTCAGCCTCCCAAAGTGCTGGGATTACAGGAGTGAGCCACCACGCTCAGCTCAGGGCACAATTTAAAGCTGTAAAATAGATGCTATTTTTCAATCCTCTCAGGATTTCTCAGTGACTGTATATGTAAAACCTTGTTTGAAGAATATGTCTAAAAATCTAAACTCAAGGTTCTTGCGGATGCAAGGCCCAGGGTCAGGTGGTCTTATGCCCTGATCCCCCATAGGCCATCACGGACCAGGTATGAGCCCTTCTCCTAGACTTGCTTCCTCTAAGAAGCTGGTCGTCAGCCACAATCTTTACATAAGGAGAAGTACCAATCCCAGATTTCTAAGTGTTTCTGTTTTTCTTTCTGCTTCCTTGTGTTTTTCCCTGCTCTAAGTCCTAGCCTCCTCAGACCCCACCACCGCAGCTGGGCAGGCTTCTACTCATAGGAATGGGGGCCGAGGGTGGGGAAAAGGGCAGCCCTCCTCTCAGAGCCTCAGCATCACATGGTCAAACCCGGCTTCCCACAGACAGGTTTAGCAGTCGGGAAACCGGCAGAGCAGGCTGACATGGGCCCTCCCTCTCACAGCCTCTGGAAGGAAGGAAGAACATGGGGACACCGTGGACGGGATCGTCTCAGGCAGTCAGCACTGATCTCTCTCAGCCCCCCTCCCAAGGCTGTGGTGGTTCTGGAGATGATGGCGGAAGTGCCCTTGCCTTCCCTCCACAGCCTTCCCTGAGCACTCAGCTTCCCTTCCCTTCTTCCTGTCTTGTAGTGGTTGCAGCAGAGAGCTCCATTTGGCAGCGTGGTGGTGCTCTTGTCTATTAATGGAAACATTGGCCTGTCTCCCAGTATAACACAAGATAGGCCTATGCATCAGTTATGCAATCTTTGCTTTGATGACTTCATCAGAAAGGGTGGGTACAATAAGAGAGAAAGGCTCGGGTTGGGGGAAACAGTAGCTCAGGAGGGGAAAAAAATCTCCCTAGCAGCTGAAGACAGCTGAGACTGCTCCCCCTCCCTATTTTTAAATCAAGGAAAGAAAGGTAGCAAACATATGGGTAAAAAAAACCTAATGGAGCAGCTGACAAACCACTTTCAGTCCATGTGTCCTGACAGCGGCCACTTGCATGCTGGCAGAGGCTGTGCTCGTCTCAGTGGTGCAGGTTTCCCAGCCCTGGTGACTCAGGTTTTCTTACAGCTCCAAGGGAGAAGACAGTCTGTGGAGGCAATGGCAGTTTTCACCCACCTCTCGAGTTCTTGAACTCCAAAGGTCTGGCTGGTTCTGGCCATGCACTGTCGCTTCAAGCCTAAGACAGAGAAAAGCCATAGAGAGCTGGGTGGTGCCACAGAGAGCAGGCTTGTCCAGGTAGACCAAAGAATTCTTGGAAGATGGTCAGTACCTTTCCTCTGGGACTTAGGAGCTCTTTGTGGCAGCAATGGAAAGTCGACCTAGTTGCTGAACCTGTATCCAAGCCCAGTTGTTGAAGCCATGTACAGGTTTTGAAAGGGGACCTGCCACTTAAGCATGTCTGTTACACCCTCTAGAGCGTAAGGTGGGCTCAGAGAGAAATAGTCCAGGTCCCAGACGTAACCTGGGCCCCTCTTGAACTCTACATTTCACTCCATAATAGTTTAGCCTTATTCTTAACAAGCTTTTAAAAATAATACTAAAAGTAATATATATTCATAATATAAAATTTGAAAAAGCATAAAAATAAAAATCCCATATAATTCTTGTCTAACAAGACTATCCAGTGGCTAGTGTTTTAGAAACTGCTTTTTTTGTTTGTTTGTTTAACACCTGAGGACATAAAGAAAAAAAAAAAAAAAGAAACTGCTTTCCTCCCCTACCTTTCTTAACTATATATAGTAAGCTTGTTTCTATGTGATTAGATAGTCTAAGGAGGCATGATTTTTATTGGCTGCCTAGTATTCATGGTATGGATGTACCATAATTTATTTAATCAAGCTTCTATTGTTGTACACTAATGAACTTTTAACCAATTGAGAATTGCTTTGGTGGTGGAATTAATCACAAGAAAGGGATAAAAAGGACTCTAATTTACATCAAAGGCAGACGAAAAGCATAACTCTCAAAGTTGTGTTTCCATTGGAGGGACTTATGGTAACTATGTTCAAAGCACTGATAAGGACAAATGGTATTTTTGTTGCTTTTATCCCTGCAAAAAATGGCCTTGAAAGGCTGACCTTCCTGTGGCTGGTGGCATTCTCACATTTTGCACTGGACTGCCAACTTTAACCCTTTCTTTAGCATTCAGCAGAGGGTCAGCTCAGGAGCTCGGGGAAGCTGTCCATTATAGGGCCATCATTTTGTCCTCTCCAGTTATACCTGATGTTGGTTTAGGCTAGAATTCATTCCAGCCAATTAGTCAGTTGAGTTCAGTAAATCTGTATTTTGTTGCAGCCGTGGCCCTAGCTCTGTGCTGGATACTGGGAAGACTCATAGTCTTGGTCCCAAAGAAGCTAAAAGCCTTGCCAGGAAGGATGCCATAAGGATATCATCCTGCCAGGAAATGATCACTTGGAAGCATTTGGAAAGTTAGAAGTTCCTACCTCTCCCATGTTACTTAGTTAAGAATCAGTAGGTGTGTGTAATTTTGTATATACCATGATCATAAGCATAAAAATATGTTATTGCATCTGGGATAAAACTGGGAGGAAATATAAAAACACATCAAAATATTAACAGTGGTTACCTTTGAGTGTTAAAAATGAGTGTTAGCTTTTTTCTGTATACTTTTTTTCTATCTATACTTTTCTCCATTTTTTTTCTCTGTACTTTTTTTTTCTATCTATACTTTTCTGCATTGTTTTTCATATGTTCCCCAGCAATTGGGAAGCAGAGGAAGGAATCAGCAATTTATATATTTTTAAATAATTATATTTTTTAAATAATTGCCGTATCAATTAAGCATTTAGCTCCCAAAATAATGGGGACCAAGACCTTTTTGTTTGTTTGTTTGAGACAGAGTGTCGCTGTATTGTGCCCAGGCTGGAGTGCAGTGGTGCAATCTCAGCTCACTGCAACCTCCGCCTCCCAGGTTCAAGCAATTCTCCTGCCTCAGCATCCTGAGTAACTGGGACTACAGGTGCACGCCACCAAGCCTAGCTAATTTTTGTATTTTAGTAGAGATGGGGTTTCACCATGTTGGCCAGACTGGTCTTGATCTCCTGACCTCAGGTGATCCACCCGCCTTAGCCTCTCAAAGTGCTGGGATTACAGGCATGAGCCACCATGCCTGGCCTGGCCATGACAAGTCTTGTTCCCCTTTATTTTAGGAGCTAAAGCTAGAGCCAGAAACACAGCACTTCCCTCACCCTGAAGGATGCCCTGCATGATCAAGAGGTTTCGGCAGTAAGAATAACCACCACAGGCTGTTTGTTATGTGCCAGTCACTGGGCCCATGGTGGAGCTGAGTTTCTACCCAGGCCTGTGGGGTTCCCCCAATGTACACTGTTCCTTTCTAGAAGCTGAACCAAGAGCTTTGCTGAACCCATTTAGCAGCCTTCGCATTGGGCCCCAAGTTATTGCTGTTTCAGTGATAAGCCTCCTAAATTGATGAACTCTGCCTCAAACTCTGTCATCTTGGGGACACAACCATCACGCATCACAAAACAAACCTTTTAATCCAATCTTCTTCAATAATCTGCTGAGACAGAGGAGTTTAGATGGAGTGGGCCCTTTTGGAGCTCTGCTATGAATTTATTGTAAACACCTCTCCAAACCCACAGTAAAAATTTTTCTGGAAAAAGAAAGTTTGTAAAAGAAAATCAAATCACTGCCTTGACACCTGATCAACTTCAAAGGGAATTCTAAGGTTTTATTTTATTTTGTTTCTTCCTTCCACTTATGGTTGAATGATCTAATCTTATGCCCTTTCTTTAAATGTCAAAGTTGATACCACAGAGGCATCCCAATTTTGGGTAGCAGGCAACATATAAAAAAAAAATGATGCATATTTTGGTGCTCTTTCAGTTGCATCCTTTGATCCCAAGGGTTTCTACCTTTTTATTCTATGCCCATTCCTCTCCCCACCCCCTTCTCATTTCTTTTTACTCCAACATCCTCCTGGGTGGTCTGCTCAATTTAGACCAGATGCATGTTATGGTCAGTGGAAAAGTCAGAATCCCAGAGACGCCACCACCAGCTGTGGGACATCAGACAAGTTCCTTAACCTCTCAGAAATTCGGGCTTAAAAAAAAAAAATCAACAAAATGAGTTAAACATACAGGTGAAAGCCCCTAGTAGAGTGTTTTGCAATGAGTAGGTGCCCCATAAGTGTTACATTCTTCATATTTGAAGAACTCTTTCAGTCAGAGGGAACTTTCCTCAAATCATAGCTTTCCATAGTTCACCTTATTACACCAGGGACTTGTAAGCCTAGGGATGTCTGATGCTCCCCTTAGCAAGGGCATTATAGGGGACTCACCCTTACTCAGTCATGGGTGCTCCTCAGCCTCCACAGCACAGTTGCAACTGGAGTAGTCGGTCCTGAAAGAATTGGCTCCTTTCGGCTATGGGCTCCTTTCAGAATTCTTGGGTTTGCATTGCAAACATCACTGACCTGAGCAACCCTCTGAAAATTTTGAGAATTTTGTTCCAAAGCAGGAAACTTTGCAATAGAAACCTAAGCAACTCAGCACCCTGACTTGCTTTTGAAAGTGCAGCTTTGCAATCTAATCAGGGCACAGGATTATTTGCCCCAATGATTCTCTATGGGACATCGTAATCACCTGGAGAGCTTGTTAAAACACCCCCAAAAGTTCTAATTCAGGAGGCCTAGAGGGGAGCCTGGGAATTTGCATTTCTAACAAGCTCCCAGGTGGGGATTAATGCATTTGATCCTGGAACCACACTTTGAGAACCCCTAATTTAGTTCATTTTTCCCAAGTTGCCCATACTGGGAATGGGGAGGTTTTAGAATATTCTTAGCTATTTCCTTTCTATGACACTTCATTAACTATGTCACCTCCAAAATTTCCATTGTCAAGGAGTCTTATGAGTATGGTTTTCATTTCAGGGAGTGGGGACTGAGAGAGGTCAGATGGCTTGCCTGAACCTCTGGGAGTCACAACCAGGCGCCTCTGTCTAGCCATCATGGGTGTTCGATTCATCCTGTGCTGCTCAATAACATAAAACTGCTGCGCTCTTTGGCCAAGCAATTGTCATGTTAGCTTTCACCTCTGATACATACTTCCGCCTTCTCAAACTTACTAATAAAACTTTCAATAGTATCTTTGCAGGAGAAAGCCTCTGGATTCTGCTGAGAGGTTGGATGTAGCTATCTTTTGATATATAAAATTTAGTCGAAATCCCACTTGGGCTAAAGATTCCTTCCTTTAAAAAAATTTTTTTTTTTACTTGACCCAATTCAGAGTGAGTGAGTGAGTTTGTGTGTCTGAAAAGCACAGGTTTTCTGGGGCATCCTTTTTGTTTATGCATTGATTTATTTTTACTCTTTCCTGCCACGAACAATCCTCATCTCTGTCCTCGTGTCCTTCCCAGCCACTAACACACACGATGTGGCGGGGCCTGGGAAATGCGCCCGCCAGAGCACACCGCAGCCTCGCGGGCTCCCGAGCGGCGCGCGCGGGCCGAGGACCTCCAGGGCCCCTCGCGGGTCTCCCGAGCGCCGCCGCGCCGCCCCTGCCCGCGCCCGGGACCGCCTCGTGGGCTTCTTTGTTAGGGCCGCCTGCGCCGAGAGGCAGTCTAGGTCCTGCCGGGGACGCATGGGCCCCACTCCTGACTTCCTAGCCGGAGTCCCCTAAGGACTTGTAAGCATATAGGCTCGAGTCGAGAGGCTAAATTAGGCCCCAGGGGACTTTTTCAATAAAACCCTAAATTTCATTTAGGTTGTTCGTAGGCCAAGCGATTGCAAGGACTCTGGGCCGAAGCAGCGGTGCCGGGCCGACCCGAGGCTCGCTCCTTATCGCCCCCTCCCCGCGCCGGCTTTGTGCAGCTGGGGTCCTGGAACCCAGTCCCTCCCGGGCTGTCGGCCCTGGGATCTGGTGTCCGCCACCCTCCCCCCGCCGGAGGTCGCCACTGCCCCCCTACCCCACTCCCAGCCCTTCCGTTTCCTTCCACGTACCCTTCCCGCGCCCTCCCCCACCTGAATTCTCCCTCCCCTCTGGCTGGAAGAAAAGTCAGTAATAAGAAACCAGTTCAGTGTCAGTCGGAGGAGGGGGGGAGATAACCCCAGAGATACACGGCAATGGAGAGAGAACTCATTTTGTGTAAAGAGGGCCTGGAGTCACCAGGGAATTCCTGGATTGTCTCAGGCTGTCGTGTGTGATGTCCATCACGCCGTGCGAACACCATCTGCTCGGTATTATGCTCTCAGTTGCCAGGCTACCTGCTGTACGCAGTAACACTTGACTGCCTGGCTCCACGTTCGCAGCGCTCGCCCAGACGCGCGGGGCGGGGGCCGCGGAGGGGCGGGCGGGAGCCCTGATTAAGCCATCTGCGAGGGGAGGGGCGCGGGCGCAGCGGCGGCCGGGCGCGAGGCCGGGCTGACACCACCATCTGCTGGGGCGCGGGAAGAACGGCAGCTGCTCTGCGTTCCCCCGGCGAGGGACGCCTGGAAAAGGCTGAAGCCCTGGGCGTCCTGAAGCCCGTTATCCACGGGGTCCCCGTCACCCCAGCCTCCTCGCTGCCGGCCGTCTTTTGTGATTCCCTGCTCTTTGGTTCGCCGCCAGCAACGCTGGCCCCTCTCACCCAAACACTATGCATGTTCTTGAAAACACTTCAGAAAAATAAAGCTTCCCTACGCACAGATTTGTAAATAAACAGCTGGCTGTTCTTGGGAGATATTTTTACCACAACTGTTTTTTGAAGTCGAAAACTGCCTGTTTGGGGGAGGTAAGGGTGCTTTTGACACCTCCTGCCTCACTCTAGCCTTTAGAAAATTGCTGAGATCTTTTCCCTGGAGGGGAAGATATGTAAAACAGGTTCGTTGGTTTTGATTTCTGTCTCCTCCTTTTATTTTACTGAAGAGTGAGAGGGTTGGGCGAGTAATGAAGATCTATGTAGCCAGTTGGATTTTTGAGGGGAAGAAACTGTGTTAAGATTCTTGGGAGAAGCAAGGGAGGTCGTTGGGCAAGGAGTGGATTGGAGAACAAGCCAGTAATTACAACTAAAAATACTGCATCATTTGGCTTCAAGGCATTACATTTCGCATGACGAAAGCTCAGCCTGGTTTTCTCTAATTGCACAACACAGTGTGTGTCCATCTTAGAAACAAGAGCAGTGGCTTGAAATCCTGAAATTTGACAGACTATTTCTCATTAAGCCCTCTGAGACTGGAGGTTAAAAGAAGCCATGTATTACGAAACAGTTAGTGGCCTCGGCCAGCTTAATGTATAAGGCAAGTCACTGAGTACATCTTCACACTTCGAAATACACCTCAGAGTCGGGGGCTGTAGGTGTCTCTCATCCACTGTTGAATGCCGCAGAGCTTGTTGGGAAAGTACTAAAGATGTTTCATATGGAAGGCAGTCGTTTAAGAATGCACATAGTGGCTGGAAGCAGTGGCTCATGCTTGTAATCCCAACATTTTGGGAGGCCAAGGCAGGAGGATTGTCTGAGGCCAGGAGTTCAAGACCAGCCTGGGCAACACAATAAAACCCCCATCTATACAAAGAATTTAAAAATTACTAGGGCATGGTGGCGTACACCTGCAGTCCCCCACCTACTCAGGAGGCTGAGGCAGGAAGATTGCTTGAGCCCAGGAGTTGGAGGTTGCAGTGAGCTATGATCATACCATTGCACCCCAGCCTGGGCAATGGAGTGAAACCCTGTCTCTAAAAAATAATAATAAAATAATGCATACAGCCCTTCCTGCCTGTAGGTCTTCAGTGAGAAGCCTGAAGGCAAAACCTCTGGGAGGGAATTATTTGGGGAAATATATAATCCTATCCCTTTGGAAGGGTTTTTTTTTTCACACTGTGCTTTTGAAGTATTTCTTTTTGGCCCAGGAAGACACGGGCAAAAAGTGGTTTGATGTATCATCGTCACCCCATTTGCCTCTCTCTTTCTTTTCCCAGTGGAGAGGAGGCTGGGAAAGCAACACTTCTTCACTCCTTACTACTTCCCCAGCTGTGCGGGCTGGTCACACAGGACAAGCACATCTCAAAGTGCACAAAGATAAACGGCCATCCCAGACCAACCCTCTCAAAAAATCAAGCTGAAGAAAACTTTATCTTCCCTCGGGCCTCATTTTCTTTCCAACTCTCTCCTCCTTATCAAAACTGGAAAGTATCAAATATACTGAGACAGAAAAAACAAACTACATATCTGCATTTTTGCTGATTGGCTGTTTATATGTCAGTGTGAATTCATTTGTTAAAGTGTAAAGACAATCAGCCATTTGTCCCTAAAGGTGCCAAGAAACAGCTTTATTTCACTGGAAGGAAGGGCTTGGAAAACAGGTAGCAAATGTTTGGGGGAAATGGGAAGACCCTGAAATATCTAGGCCCCTCCAAGGGTTAGTCCTGAAGTAAACTTTCTGGTAGCACAAAACTTCCTGGCATTTTTTAGAATAAGATCTTTTTATTAACATCAAAAATATTTCCTAGCTGTCTTTGTGTATGTATAGAGAAAATACACAAAGGCAAAACGTCTTATTAATTTCAGCTACAGCATTTACACATAAAAAATAGAACGCCGTGCACTTATGAGAGACACACTATATAGGTCTACAGGCTGTTCTTAGGTGCACACTTAACACCATGAAGACACGCCTGGGAGAGGCCTGAGCTGATAGGAATACTGAATTGAGAATCACAATTAGCGTTCTGCTTACTCATGTAACCAAATACCACCTGTACCCCCATAACTTATGGAAAAATTTTTTAAAAATTTAATTTTTTAAAAAAAGTAAAGACAAGCTATCTGTTACAAAAAAAAAAAAAATAACGTTCTAGTTCTGCTAGTTCTGTGTCTTCCATTCATTGATTGTGTGACCTAGGCTACTGCACGAACAAACCAGAGCTTCTTGGGCGATTGTTTCTAGGGTAAGAGGAGTAGCATTTTGGTTTGGTTTGGTTTTTGTTTGTTTTGCTATTTTGTTTTGTTTGGAGGGAAGAAGAGCAACTGAAGATGCAGTTGAGGTCAGTCATAGTAGAGAGGGAAGCCTGCATGGTTCTACAGCACACCACAGAAGGAAGGAGGAACACAAGCCCAAGCCATAGGGAATCAAATCCAGGATGATCTCTCTAGGAGAGACAGAGAGAAACTTCACCTATTTGCTTTGAGAAAAAACTGCCAATATGTTTAATGGTATCTGCAGTGGAAAGGCAATAAAGTAAAAAGAAGAAAAATATTAAAATCCCATTTGGATTTAAAAATTTTTAAATGATAGAGTTGTTCACATTTGCTTCTTACTATTTAGGTCTCATAATAGTGCTTCACAAAATGACTGTGAATATCCTTATATGTGTGCCCATTTAATCTGTGTCAGCTCCTCCATGTTCACATTAATTACGTGAAATTTTAATGAGGTAGAAGGAATTTCTGCAGAATGTTCAGACCATACTTGCCACTGCTAGGTAGTCTTGGTAGAAAAAATAGGAAAGGAAGTGACTAGAAATTGAATCTGGGCCACACACCTATTCTTCCCATTCACTGTTTTCCCGTAATAGTCTATACTGTCCAGCTCAGAGCATAAACTTCGCCTTTGAGCACATTCTCCATGTAGTCACCTGGGCTGTGTGGAATTAGGTCTTTACCACTTGACCTCCTCTTCCCTAAGGACCAGTCCTTAAAAGTTGCCATTATTCGACTGGCTGACATATAATTATAGAATCAAGTGACCCAATCCAACACCCCATGTTTAAATTATCCCAGACATAGAAGACTCAATTCTATTTTTTTTTTTTTTTTGAGACAGAGTCTCACTCTGTCGCCCAGGCTGGAGGGCAGTGGCGCGATCTCGGCTCACTGCAACCTCCGCCTCCCGGGTTCAAGCAATTCTCTGCCTTAGCTTCCCGAGTAGCTGGGATTACAGGCGCCCGCCACCATGTCCGGCTAAATTTTTTTTTTTTTTTTTTTTTTTTTTAGTAGAGACAGGGTTTCACCATCTTGGCCAAGATGGTCTCGAACTGACCTTGTGATCCACCCAAAGTACTGGGCCTCCCAAAGTACTGGGATTACAGGCCACTGCACCCAGCCGACTCAATTCTATTTTTAAAGATATTAGGAGATTACATAGCTTTGGTCAGTGCAAAACATTCCCAGTTCTCACCATCAACAACTCTGGCCAGGAGGATTTTTCTTTTTGACATATATCTAAGCTCTCAAATGTTGCAACTCATTAGAATTCCATCAAATATCAGATGTGTTGATTAACAAATTCCTGCAGTTTTCTGCAAATGTCCCTCCTACTTGCAAAGAATACGTCCATTTGGCCAAGTAAACAGTAAGAAATAAGGATTAACAGGTGAGGTCAGGATGTCTCTCGTGTTCCAGACTTTAGGTGAGCTCAGCCTGAGGGCTTATTCCCTTTCCTTGGAGGAACACAGGATGTTAGTTGAAAATCCAGTCCATATGCAATAGTCAGTCCCATCCGAAACAGACTGGACTTGGCCTTGGAATTCCCAGAGCCATGCTCTCTTACTGTCCCTTGTGGCCTCTCTCATTCTACTCAGGTAAGGTCGGGTTTGAAGATACTTTCATGGAAATGCAATGCGTGCCACTCAAAAACCCTCTAGTCCATAAGCTGGGACTTCTGCCCCGTTCTCTTTTTCCAGGGGCTTCCCTTCAAACGGCAGTGAGTCTCCATGGGGAATCCCTGCATCTCTCTCTCTCTTGTCTTCCCAGGAGCAGCATCCAGTTGGACTTCCCCGAACCACAGGCCCCATGCAGTCCTCCGTGCCCCCAGGCTCAGGTGGCATGGTCTCAGGAGCCAGTCCCGCAGGCCCCGGCTTCCTGGGCAGCCAGCCCCAAGCAGCCATCATGAAGCAGATGCTCATTGATCAGCGGGCCCAGTTGATGGAGCAGCAGAAGCAACAGTTCCTGCGGGAGCAAAGGCAGCAGCAGCAGCAGCAGCAACAGATTTTGGCAGAACAGGTAACATGCCCCTTGGCATGATTCATTCATTCAGCAAGCACTTATTCAGCACCTGCCTGCTGCCTGTGAGGAAGTGGCAGTTCACATCCTCCGTCAAGATGCTCACGGTCTAGCATTTCCCAGGATCACAAGAGAACCTGAAGAATTTAGACCTTTCAATTAGTTAGGGTTTTTCCTATAATGAATTAATTTGTTCTTAAAAGACAGGCTCCAGCCATCAATTTGAAGGCCTGTGTGCCAGAGACATTTCTTTGATTCAAGTCTGACTCCTTTTCTTCTGATTTCTGGTACGGGGTCTGTGTAATCAGCACATGGTGGGGACTGTCTCACATGCTCCATAAGCCGTAATATTTCTAGCTTGAAGAAAAAAATAATAATTCAGAGAACTCTGTTTCTTAGAGGAAATTGACAGGAGGAGGAATTGAGGAGAATTCTATAGAATGGGTAATGAACAATGGATCGGGAACAATAGCAGGACAATAAGGCCTACAGAACTACCTAGAAACCTGAACTCTGGGTCACACACATGGTGCAAACTTAAGAAAACTCCCCACAGCTTTTAAAACAGCTCAGGAAATCTGTGAGTTAAAGGAAAGCCTAACACAAATACAGCTTTACCTTAGGCATCTTTGTCCACCCTCGCCCTATAATTCCTCAGCTTTGAGAGAAAGCCTTCCCTGCAGACTGCTCCTGTAGGTTTCAATTTGTTTTGTTTTTAGAGATGCCCGTACCTGACTTAGCATTATCCTAGGGAAGGGCCGGAGGCTGTCCACAAGAGATCCCCAGGCAGCTTCTGTGGGGGTCTGCACAGAGAATCTTGCACAGCAGGCTGTTTCTTATAGGAGGTGTGAGGTTGTCATATAAAGCTGAAGGCCCAACATAGGTCTGCCTCACAGTTATCCTTCTAGAATGTTCCTGATAGGGTCAGAATTTTGTAAATTTTTTCTTAAAGAAATAGAGATGGGGTCTCACTATGTTGACCAGGCTGGTCTCAAACTCCTGGCCTCAAGTGACCCTCCCATCTCAGCCTCCCAAAGTGCTAGGACTACAGATGTGAGCCACCATGCCCTGCCAGAATTTTGCAACTTTACTAAGCATCCACCACCGCGTATCCTGTGTAGGACACAGGCCCATTGAGGTCCCTATTAACCAAGAACAGCAGTTCAAAGTAACACCAGGCATCTCCCAAAGAGAAAAATTATACTGCTGAGCACAGTTCACTTATGTTCCCTTTTTTTTTTTTTTTTTTTTGCTTTTGTTCCTGAACAGCTGTGTAATTATCTCCCTTTTTACCAAGGTCAGTCAGCCGCCTGGCAGCTATTGTACAAACAAACCTCTATCCCTCTCACCTACATAAGGTGTGCGACAAGGAGCCATGCTAATCTCTCTCAGGCAGTGATAAATGGAGCTGCCGAGGGCAGCTGGGCTCTGTAAATCCTCTCCTCAGCCAATCCCAGGAAATCTCAGGTGTGCCTGATGTTTTGAGTGATGGCTTTTGATATGTGTGCTGTGACCAAAGACACAAAGAAGGCCCAGGGCAAGCAGGCAGAGCTCAGCTGTGCAGCCCAGGGGTGTTCCCACATGGTGAGGCCAGCTCGGCCCTGGGGAGCACAGGGCGTGGGAAGAGTGTGAGAAGAGACACGTCAAGATGATGCCCCTAGACAAGGAGGTGAGAGGTCAGGGGAGACCCCTCAGAATCCAGAGCATGGAGAGAGCTGGGGCTTCTTGGGAAAGACAAGGGAAATGGGAAGCCGTGACCTGCGGATCATTCCATGGCAACAGTGTGTACCAAAAGATGATAAGGGATGAGGGGAGGATCACTTTCCTCAGGGCCAGGATTTGTCCATTCTTTTGCATGTGATGTGATTTTGGAAAAACCACTAACTTCCCTCTTCATCTGCCAGATTAGGTTTTAATAATTTCAGAGCCTCATGTAGCTGCTTTAAGGATCACATAAGATCATGTGTGTAAAATGTTTTGGAAGCTGTATGTGCTGCACACATGTATGTGGGGGCCTGTCACGTGGCCCTGGTGTCAGTGAATGTCATGTGAGAGCTGCAGCCACATGGCCCAGCCAGGTCAGTGGAGCATCTTGCCTGTACCTGAGGAGGATACAGATTTAGTGCAGGTTGTCCAAGTGCAGGTCTACGAGGAGTAAGTGCTCAACATTTTTTTTTTTTTTGAGACACGGTCTCGCTTTGTCACCCAGGCTGGAGTGCAGTGGCATGATCTCGGCTCACTGCAACCTCTGCCTCATGAGCTCAAGCAATCTTCCCACCTCAGCCTCCAGAGTAGCTGGGACCACAGGCAAACACCATCACGCCTGGCTAATTTTTGTATTTTTAGTAGAGATGGGGTTTCACCATGTTGGCCAGGCTGGTCTCGAACTCCTGGGCTCAAGCAATCTGCCTGCCTCGGCCTCCCAAGGTGCTGGGGTTACAGGTGTGAGCCACGGCACCCGGCCAGCTCTCAGTTTTTTGTTTTGAGAGTGAATACTGCCAGATCAACACCAATCTCGGTTGCTGCAGCATTGAAAGTGTCCTCACACTTTGGATTTTGGAAACAGATTTTGGGTTTCCTGTAAGGACATGTGAGGGAAAACAGAAAGATTTGGGATCTTACATATTTTGGGAAACTTTAAAATGATTCTCAGTAGACTTGGCAATCAGAGCAAAGCAGGTTGAAAGTAGGCATGAATTCACATTTAATGCCGTATTCTCAAAAAGTGCAAAGCACATCACCTCTCATCCATTCACAAAGGTTAGACAGAACTTACAAACATTCTAGATCATGAAGTCCCATCATTTTACAAATGAGGAACTGAGGTTATGTGAGGAAACTGAGCTTATGTGATTTATATGAGATCACAGAGCTAGAGAGAGACAGAGCCAGGATGGAACTGAGGACTCCTGATTCCTGACTCCAGGATACACCCTCAGTCCCCCACAGGCTGCCAGGGGCTCATTCCTAGTCATAAGTGGGACAGTTAAATTCTTATATTATATGGGAAGTTTGACTGAGGAGAAGCTGTTAAATGCTCAACTTACTCTCAATAATGCCCTTCTATTGCTGCCTAAAAGATTTGCGTGGTTTCTTGTCTACACTTTAATGGTCTACACAATCAATTAATTTCAACAGTTTTCTGTAGAACATTATGGTAGGCACCACGGGATGGGGTCAACAAGTCAGAGGCTGTTTTTTTCTTTGGTTGCCAGAATACTGGCTGGCCTTGTAGAGAAAGAGAAAAAGAAAAGAAAATTATAGAGCAGCCCAGGAACAAACACAAGAGAAAAAATTGAAATAAACACAGGCGTTAAGAGGTGGTCAGTGTGTGTTGTTTTTATAATGAACACTCTAAAGAACAGGGACCTTGTTGTATATTCTTTATAGCCCTTGCAGATGAAAGGTACTTAATGAATATTCAGCAGCTGCAGGGAGCAGGTTAAACAACATCCCGAAGGTCACACAAGCTACTTGACGGCAGACCTAGAACTAAAACCTCTTTCTCTGCTCTTTCTGCATCACTCTTATTTTCTTTCCCTTTGCACATACAGCACGATAATGATAATAGCCTTCCCAGTATATTGGTAGCAACACTAGCAATGCAGCATCCCCGTGAGTGGAAGAAGAAAGACTAAAATGCAGGCCTCCTGGTTCGCTGGTATATGTGGAATCCCACATGGTTTCCTCAAAGCAGTAAATGCTGAATAGTTTACATGTAGAGATGTATTTTACAGGCAGTGTGGCTTCATGGGAATAAGATTAGCCTTTTTTGTATAACCCCTGAGGATCTCATCTTCCTATGCCCAAAGCATCCACTTAGGTCATTAAAAAGCAGTTGCTTGTCCCTTTGAACTCAGTCCCCACAGCGCTAAGGAAAGCATGCAGGCTGATGTTGAGCAGTCCACGTCAAAACCCCTTCCCGCAGCATGCATTCTTCATGAGCCAGCAAGTCCACACATCAGAAATACATACAGATGTCCACCAAAGGCATGTACGGGAATGTTCACAGCAGTCACATTCGAAACACAAAAAACTAGAAATACCAAAGGTGACATCACTAGTAGAATGAGTAAATAAATTAAGGTATATTCATATGATGGAATACTATCCAACAGTGAGAATGAACAAGCAACAAGAATTCACATCCACGTGGATGAATCTCACAAATACAGTGGTGAATGCAAGAAGCCAGACACAAAAGCAGCATCATGTGAATCCTTTTCTGCAAAGTACAAAAGCAGACATAACTGCTCTATGTTGTTAAAAGTTAGGACAGTGATGCCCATGGGTCAAGGGAGGGTGATGACTGGAAGGGGCACGAGGGGCTCCTGGCAGCGTTCTGTTTCTTGATGCGGCGGCTGGTGGCCCTGAGTGTGTTCGTTTTGTGAAAACCTACCTGACTGTATCCTTAGACTTTGTGCACTTGCCTGTATGCATATGATTCTTCAACACAAAATTTAGTTTTGGGGAAAACACTACCTTCCTCGGAACTGCTAGGATATTGAATTGTGTGCTTGCTCCTTGTCTCACCTCTCCACCCCTCTTGTGTTCTGTCGTTATAGCAGTTGCAGCAATCACATCTACCCCGGCAGCACCTCCAGCCACAGCGGAATCCATACCCAGTGCAACAGGTCAATCAGTTTCAAGGTGAGGCCAGTGCAACCTCTCTCATTTTATACCTTCCAGTGGTGAAGCGTAAGTGAATGTGTAGCCAGAGGCATTGCCTTACATGCTGTATTTGTGTCCAGGAAATACTTAAAATATGTAACTACTGGTAGGTTAAGAGTACTAACCAATCAGAATGGATTCCTAGAGGCCTCCTGTTGTGTCAGGCATTAACCTTTTGGTCACTGAGTCACAGAGAGGTTCTAGAAGGCACAGGGAAGGGTCAGGGTAGCTGTCGGAGTTGGGACTAGAATAGCTGTTCTTTACCAAAGGTACACAGTATTGCAATAGTTTAACAACCAGTAAAGATATACTGGTGCCTGTTGGCTCCATATAAACTTTGTTTATGTTTAGATCGTCATCTTAGTGACTACAGGGGCAAGAATCTTGTGCCACATCTTTTTTGCTTATCCCAGCATGTCACCTGACCAAAGCCCTTATCTCTAAAGCTGAAGTGGAAGAATCTGGCTTGCAACAACCACTAGTCTCTGCTGAATGTAGAAGACAAATAGGGCCTTGAGGCTGATTGAACTGATCCTGTAGCCATTTGCGGGAATCCTAAATCATGACCCAGTAGCAGTGGGCGCACTGTATGTCAGTGTTGGCACTCCTTTATAAATGTGGGAGGCCCACTCAAATATGAAACCCTTCCATCTCTAATAGAGAGAGCCCTTGGCCGGGTGCGGTGACTCACGCCTATAATCCTAGCACTTTGGGAGGCTGAGGCGGATGGATCACTTGAGGCCAGGAGTTCAAGACCAGCCTGGCCAACATAGCAAAACCCCGTCTCTACTAAAAATGCAAAAAATTAGCCGGGAGTGGTGGTGCATGCCTGTAATCCCAGTTACTCGGGAGGTTGAGGCACAAGAATCACTTGAACCCAGGAGGTGGAGGTTGCAGTAAGCCGAGATCGCACCACTGCACTCCAGCCTGGGCAACAGAGCAAGACTCTGTCTCAAAAAAAAAAAAAAAAAAAAGACTCTTGAGGGTCTTATATGGGGTGAAGAAAATAGCCTGAGGAGCCTTCCTAATCTTATCCACAGGAGTTTTCAGGGGGCTACAGGGGTCACCTAGCAGCAGAAATCCTAATCCCATTCTCTGCCCATTTTGTGGGATCTAGATCAATATGTCCTAGCTTCTCAAAAGTTACCTGTTCCTGTAAGAGTCTGCAAAAAGCTATGAAGTCTCTTGCACAGAAACATATAATATGTAAATATACAAACTTTTATATAATTTCGCAAGTATCCCTGAACTTTATCAATAGACTGGGTGAAAAATTTCTGATCTTAACTCTTCAGATTGCAACACACAAGGTTATTGAAAACAACTTAGTGGGTCACAACCAACATTTTTAAAATGAAATACAACAGAAATTACCAGAGCATATCAGAGACTTCTTTCTGTTTTAAACCCACATGTATATATCCTGGATCATGAACTGTGAGCTGTAGTTTACAGTCTGAAAGCCATTGATATTTACTGACAGATCACATTGAAGATCACCTGTAAAAATACTGGGTCTTGAGTAGCTACCACTCCCTTCCACTTCCGGGATGCTTATATCACATTAGATCCTTTGGCCTTGACACATTTGGCCTTGACACAGGGAAGGACAAAAGTAATTCAGTTATCCACAGGTGTTCTGTGCACTAAATCAGTGCCAGTGGTTTTTGAAGAATTATGTTTCTGACTTTGCCATGGGTAGCTTCGGAAGAGTGGGGACTAGTCATCATTACATATAGTTGTTGTTGCAGATACAGAGCCCAGCTTTATATCTGTAGTTCTCAAACTTTAGCCGCACTGAAAGCACCAACGGAGCTTATTAAAACGCACACAGTGTTTCTGATTCAGTAAGTCTGAAGCTGGGCCTGAGAATCTGCATTTTTTACAAGTTCCCAGGAATCACTGATTTGGCTAGCTAGGGAACCACGCTTGAGAGCTGCTGCATTATATTATCAACTAATTAAAAACATAAAAGCTGATACACCCAGCATAATGTCTCTTGAGTTTTCCAGGTTCATAACTCATGTATTATTTGTGAGGGAAAAGGGAGCCACCACAATTTAATAATTCCCCTATGTTACAGAACATAGACACATACTTATATGAGTTATTCTGAATATTTTGGGTCCAGTTAAAAACGTCTATTCCAGGCAGGTGCAGTGGCTCACTCCTGTAATCCCAGCACTTTGGGAGGCCAAGGCAGGCAGGTCACCTGAGGTCGGGAGTTCGAGACAGCCTGACCAACATGGAGAAACCCTGTCTCTACTAAAAATACAAAAAATTAGCCAGGTGTAGTGGCGCATGCCTGTAATCCCAGCTACTCCAGAGGCTGGGGCAGGAGAATTGCTTAAACTCAGGAAGCAGAGGTTGTAGTAAGCCAAGATCGTGCCATTGCACTCCAGCCTGGACAACAAGAGCAAAACCCTGTCTCAGAAAAAAGAAACAAAACCACAGAGACAAAAAAATTAAAGTCACCTGAAATCCCACCATCCAGAGATGATCAATCCTATTCTTTTGTTTCTATATAAATAGACACCCACAAAAATTGGGATTGTACTGTACATGGGTTTTTGTAGCTGACTTTTCCACTTAACAGATCCTGATGTTATTCTTGTTTATACTTCAGAAGCAAATTATTTTGCACTCACATAGATACGATATCATCCTCAACCAATAAGATACTATTTTCTTTGGAGGTGAGAGAGAATTCACCTTTGGGGCTAAGTTAGAAAGAAATGGCTGATCACTTTGCATTTTCTATTCATGACGTGGAACATGGTTCAGTAGAGAATACTATCAATAAAGCCAGTATGACATTTTAGGGTCCTTGAACTGATTGGTTTGAGATGTATAATTTGTTTTACTATCTTCAGTATTTTCATGTGTTTACAGACACCCTAGACAGCATGATGTTATGCATCTGGGAAAATAGCAAACTGAAAAATAAGCATTATCATTCTTGGAGAGAAGTTTTGTTAGGTATAACTGGCATGAGAACCTATCCCATACGCTCACCATTATACATTTCAAAGGTCTTAAATGACTGTCTTTCCCTCATTAAGTTCTGGATCTCTGGGCAATGTTACATGGCTATGGGGAAATGCTTATTTTTTTCACAAATACAGGCTTCTTGTGAGTGAAAATAGAACATAGACTTTTTTAGGAAAAAGTTGGATACTATCATCTCTATTTGAATATACAAAATTTTCTTGGACATTGTGATGTTAACCAGCAGACAAGAAAATTAGACTACGGTGTCTCACAATAATACCTGTTTTAGACCAAAAAAAGAAAAAGAAAACATAATCTGTTGTTTAACACATGTAGTAATCAGGTAAAGACAAGTTAATTCCTTGGACACATCTGAATTTTTTTCCTTTGTATATTTAAAATCACAGAAGGCATAAAACTAGATTAATAAAAGTCTTTTTATTTCTCATAGGTGGAAAAGAATGTGGTGATAGCTGATTTTAAAATGCCTTTTAAAAATAAGAATTACATCAAGATAGTGCAGTCATTTACACTAAATAAAAATAAAGGTTGGCTTGGATTAATGTATCACTGCCTATTAAAAGGCATTGTAACATTTCTGCCCTCTAAAGAAAGGAACCTATTTCTCATTCACAAAATTATTCCAGACAGTATCCAGTCCTTTAACATATCCATTATAAATATACCCCAAAATGGCCAAATTATAGATGTCCTTTCATCTATTTCTAGCAGCCCATCAGACTGTTTATATTAAATTTGGGTCTATCCAATCAATCTCTGACTCAGCAATATTTTTCCCTTAAACTTTTTTTGTAAACAACTCAATAACCCATTTCACCACAGTTGATCTTATTGGCCATGCAGTCGATAAAAATTTAGTCGTTAAGGTCACAAAACTTCATGACAAGATTACAAGTTGCAGTATATACTACCTTCCAGTGTTTTACTAGGAACTTTTGATTTTTCAAAAAATCACTTAGATATAATGAAGCTTAAAAAAATATATGAAAACATTTCTAGGGATTTCCCCCAGATCTTTCAGGTTTCCTGATTGATAGAAACCATTTCGTTTTTCAATGCAGTATGATACTGATCTCAAGCCACAAAAACTTGAGACTTTCTTTCTTAAAGAAAGGAAGAAAATGTGGAGACATATTTGCAGCCCAGAAATCAATAGCCACATCAGGAAGACAAAAACATGCTTCAGTTATCTACCAGGGTGCCAGGTTGAACTAGGTTAGACTATTCTCATCTGGTTTCTCATCACAGTTCCAGGTGGGATCAAATTTGCTTAGAATATTGACTGGCTCCCATGCTGCACCTTCTTTAAATGTCCAGGAAAAAAACTATTTTTCTTCTTCTCATAGACTCAATCATTAGCAGGGACATAGAAAAATCCATTTTTGTGCACCTCCTAGATCTTTGCAACATTGACTGCTGTTCTACTGGCAACATTTCCGTTCTCTTGGCTGTTTGGAAATTTCCTGGTAACATGTAAAGAAGGACTCACTCAAATGCCTAATTAAGGTTGAATGACTTGGTGTGGACACTCTGGCCACCTTTTAAACAGCGTTATTAAAATTGTGTTAGCAGTTTGCTGAGAGAAATAGTCGTTGCCGATTTGAAGGAATGGACTTCGCTGTAGAAATGCATAAAGTTTATGGCCAAGTCACACGTAGCAGGATGATTTCTTTTTCTAGCTCAGGAAGCTGGCCAGTTTGCAATGACATGTTATGATTCAGAGAATCTGGAGCATGTTGAAATCTACAGAGTGGATCCAAAAAATGTCCTATCTGTCAAAATAGCTGCTTAGCAGAAGCAGTGGCCTTTAACCTCTCAAATCCTACTCAAGTCGTAAGGGAAATTAGTCTAATGGTCTTTATTGATAGTATTCTCTACTGAACCATGTTCCACTTCATGAGTAGAAAATACAAAGTGATCAGCCATTTCTTTCTAATTTAGCCCCAGAGGTGAATTTTCTCTCACCTCCAAAGAAATAGTATCTTATTGGTTGAGGACGATGTCATACCTATAAGAGTATGAAATAATTTGCTTCTGAAGTATAAACAAGAATTACATCAGGATCTGTTTAGTGGAAAAGTCGGCTACAAAAACACATGCACAGTACGATCCCAATTTTTGTGGGTGTCTATTTATATACAAATAAAAGAATAGGAATGATCATCTCTGGATGGTGGGATTTCAGGTGACTTTAATTTTTGTCTCTGTATTTTTTAATACTTTCAAAATTTTCACAATCAGCATGTTATAATCAGAAAAATAATCATTTTTATTACAGATTTATTATCAGAGCATCCTTTCGTATAAAGGAATTTTGTCATTCCCAAAGAAAATTCCAACATCTTGTTGCAGTATATTGCTTATGGAGAAGAGTGAGTGGTATGTGTCCTCTTTTTCACTGCAGGTTCTCCCCAGGATATAGCAGCTGTAAGAAGCCAAGCAGCCCTCCAGAGCATGCGAACGTCACGGCTGATGGCACAGAATGCAGGCATGATGGGAATAGGACCCTCCCAGAACCCTGGGACGATGGCCACCGCAGCTGCGCAGTCGGAGATGGGACTGGCCCCTTATAGCACCACGCCTACCAGCCAACCAGGAATGTACAATATGAGCACAGGCATGACCCAAATGTTGCAGCATCCAAACCAAAGTGGCATGAGCATCACACATAACCAAGCCCAGGGACCGAGGCAACCTGCATCTGGGCAGGGAGTTGGAATGGTGAGTGGCTTCAGTCAGAGCATGCTGGTGAACTCAGCCATTACCCAGCAACATCCGCAGATGAAAGGGCCAGTAGGCCAGGCGTTGCCTAGGCCCCAAGCCCCTCCAAGGCTGCAGAGCCTTATGGGAACAGTCCAGCAAGGAGCACAAAGCTGGCATCAGAGGAGCTTGCAGGGCATGCCTGGGAGGACTAGTGGAGAATTGGGACCATTCAACAATGGCGCCAGCTACTCTCTTCAAGCTGGGCAGCCGAGACTGACCAAGCAGCACTTCCCACAAGGACTGAGCCAGTCAGTCGTGGATGCTAACACGGGCACAGTGAGGACCCTCAACCCAGCTGCCATGGGTCGGCAGATGATGCCATCGCTCCCGGGGCAGCAAGGCACCAGCCAGGCGAGGCCAATGGTCATGTCTGGCCTCAGCCAGGGAGTCCCGGGCATGCCAGCGTTCAGCCAACCCCCAGCACAGCAGCAGATACCCAGTGGCAGCTTTGCTCCAAGCAGCCAGAGCCAAGCCTATGAGCGGAATGCCCCTCAGGACGTGTCATACAATTACAGTGGCGACGGAGCTGGGGCTTCCTTCCCTGGCCTCCCGGATGGTGCAGACCTTGTGGACTCCATCATCAAAGGCGGGCCAGGGGACGAGTGGATGCAGGAGCTTGATGAATTGTTTGGTAACCCCTAGTCAAGAGAGGCCCTAAGAGCCACAACTCGAGTGGTTAAAGCTTAAAAAATGAAAAAGAAACAGGATGTTGACCCATCCTTGTTTTTTGTTTTTTTGACCCACGTAAACTGAGCAAAACTGCAGCTGGCTGACAGTGGAAGATCCAGGTGCCAATCCACAGCCCCGCCGGGCCTCATTTCACCTGATTTTCACACAGCAATCGAGATGAGATGCCATGCAGATCCCTGCTGCGAGAGAGACAGACACCCAGAGGAGCAGATGGGAAGATGAAGCCGGCCAGAGCCCTTCTGCCCAGCGCGCCCTGTGATCGCCTGGCCCAGCAGGAGCTGCTTCAGCCGAGAGGGACTATTACCCAAGAGAGGTATCCTCAGCCCCTCCTGCCCCAGGTCGGGAGACAGCAGCTTTGGAGACACAAAAGAGACAGAGCCTCGGCCAGGGAGAGCCCCAGAAGAGGCTGGGTGGTTGCACAGGCCAGGTGCACAGGTTGGAAATGCACTGAACTCTGGGTGCCGAGAGATGTAAGGCTTTGAGACATGCCACTGAATTTGGAGGGCAGGCACGAAGAACAGTGAGATGGTCACAAGGAGACAACGGATCCTACAGGACTGTCTGTCTCCTGCCCCATCATGACCCTCAGGAATTGCAGAGGCTCTGCTGTCACAAGGAGAGCAGGCTGAGTTTGGAGCAGGGTCCATCCAGCAGTCCTGGGACGGCTTCCTTCTGCTGGTGCCCCTGGTGGCAGTCCCTCCAGGTGGGGCTGGAGCCTGCTGGCGCCTGATACAAAACCCATACATCCAGGTGGGTCCCATCTATTTCTGGCGGCTGCAGGGCAGAGAAACCCCTACTGGACCCTGTGTGTCTGCCAGCCTGGAGCCTTTGTCTCCAGCCCTGCCTTTATTCTTCCTTGCCTCCACACCAGCCTCCCCTTGCTTCTTCTTACAGACTATCCAAGAAGTGAAGCATATGTCTTCAGGGAGCCTTGGGCAGAGTCCACATAAATGCAGGAAGAACTTAGACAATGCCTGAAATGCAAAGGCGACACTGGAGTTTTCTTTCTCTAACATGTGTAGAATTGAATGAATATCTGCCTGGAACCGAGAGGGCTGCTCTGATGTTGGGGCGTCGGTTTTTTGTGAGCCACATATCATATTTCTGATATCCCCAGGAAGGAGTGGCCTGGAGGTCACTGGTTCAGGCTCCCTTTGGGCAAAATCCCGGGAGTGATGCTCTAAAATCCACCTTTCCCATCATCCCTACTCATCAGAGAGACAAATATAAAATCCCAGAGAGGTGGAGGAGCTAAAAAAGCAATTGCTCCACCTTACAAATTTGGAAAGAAAGGAGAAGATTTAGTTTATTTCATATGGGCAAAGTAGCCCTCTTCCAAAGTCCTGTACAGTTGTTCTCTTTGTCATTGACACACATCTGCCCTAAGCGAAATCTGTCAGAAGGAACCAACAAGGCTCCGTGCCTCCCCTCCCAATCCCCCTTTTGGAGGCCTTGTGGCTTCAGTGTTGTCCTAAGTGAGAGTGGTGTGTGCTTTTCTCCTGTCCCCTCCTCCCTCCATGTCCTAGATGCTGGCTGCCTTCTGTGCACTCCCAGGCAGCTCACCACGGAAGAGTCGGAGCCTGTGGGTTTGGACTGGCCACACTCAGTCCTGAGAAGGCGAGTTGCCATGGAAAGCTGGGGGCAGAGGGGTTTGGAGAGGAGGCAGTGGGCAAACATTGCCTTTGACTTGCTCTCCATGTACCCCGGGTTGTAGATCTGCTCAGCAAGGGGCAGGATGTAAGGCCAGAGGTGCCTGGTGGGTGAGAAGCCCAGGCAGGGGCTGGGTGCCCTCTCCGAAGAGGTGGCAGCAGGGTGACCCTGAACTCCCCAAATGGGGAGTGATGCCACTGGGGAAACTTGAGTGGAAAGAAAGAGATGAAACCAAAAAAAAGCAAACAAATGAGAAGACACAGAAAACATAATTACCTTTTCCTGAAAGGTACAGGAAATAAATATATAAGCAATGATGAGAAACTGGAGGTGGCTAATCGAAGTGGGACAGGGGTGGGGGCTCCATTATCTTTTAAAAGCTTCCTCCAAATGCTCAGTACTGGGACCAACTAATAGAGAGGTAGATTTTAAAACGGTGGTTTTGTTTTGGTTTTGTTTTGGTTTTGTTTTTACTACGGTGCTGATGTATATGTAATGTCTAAAAAAAGTTATTTGTACATAAGTTTTTACAATACTGCAGATATCACTGGGTCTACTATCTGTAAAAAATATACATATAAATATATATATACTGTTTGTTTAAAATAGAGTATTTTTATTTCATTCCTTAACTCATCATCACAGCAGGGGTATTGCACTTCAGATGACATCTAATTACTAATTTGTACTGTATGACCTATGGCAACTTGCTCCATTTTATTCAGATTTTTCTAGTTTTCTGTTTTTACTTTGTACATTGAGCATTGCTTATTTCCTTTTAAGAAATGTACAGAACTCTGAAATGTAGAAATGAAGTGATGTTGACATACCACTTTTAAAGAAAACAAAAATGAAAATAAAAGATTATCTGAATCAATCCAAAGTATAGTTTAAGAGCCTCACTGGATCTCCAATCTTAATTAAGCAGACATATTATTCCTGGGTTTTAATTGATTAACTGCAGTTCTTTTCTCAAAATTTTGATTGATATCATTCTTTCTTTAAACATTTATTTAATGGGAGAGAGAGATCAATCATTCCCAGCCTTTGCATTCAACTGCACAACTGATACTTTACTTTCTAAATTTACTGCCGCACTCTGAAAGATGGGGCAAAGGGAAGGGAGGAAAGTCAACTTTGCATGGAACATAGTGCAATCCATTTGTAGATTCAGTACCATAACAATCCCATTTCCAACTGGTTCATCTGGAGGTAGGGAGGCTCCACTGGAAAAATAACTATTTTTGTCAAAAAAAGAAAAATCGGAATATATTGAGGGGAAGTAATAAAGGTTCTTGTTCCACTGTCGTGAGCACTGTCAGTAAACAGCCTCTACCACCCCACTCCTACCAGGCCACTTTGCATCTCAAAGCCATGGCCTGGCTTCACCTGCACCCACCCACAGAATTGAAAGTGCTTAGAAGTTTATACCCCTCTGGATTGACTTTAGCCAGTGACTCACTGGTGCAGGAGTATAAAAGCCCAGTTAACTTGTCTGAACAAACTCAGATATAATTTTGTTCCAGAGCTCTACTGCAAGATCAGGCAAAGGCTGGGACTTGGTTTAAAGGTGCCCCCCAGGCCGGGCACTGTAGCTCACACCTGTAATCCCACTCAGCACTTTGGGAGGGCAAGGCGAGCAGATGACTTGAGCCCAGGAGTTTTGTCAGAGGCGTGTGAACCAGAGCAATTCCACGTTAAATAGGAGCTGGGTAAAATGAGACTGAAACCTACTGGGCTGCATTCCCAGACGGTTAAGGCATTCTAAGTCACAGGATGAGATAGGAGTTCAGCACAAAATACAGGGCATAAAGACCTTGCTGATAAAACAGTTTGCAGTAAAGGAGCCAGCCAAAACCCACCAAAATCAAAATAGCGACGAGGGTGACCTCTGGTCGTCCTCACTGCCACACTCCCACCAGTGCCATGGCAGTTTACAAATGCCATGGCAAGGTCAGGAATTACCCTATATGGTCTAAAAAGGGGAGGCATGAATAATCCACCCCTTGTTTAGCATATCATCAAGAAATAAGCATAAAAATGGACAACCAGCAGCCCTGGGGGCTGCTCTATGGAGTAGTCATTCTTTTATTCCTTTACTTTCTTAATAAACTTGCTTTCACTTTGCACAGCAGACTCACCCTGAATTCTTTCTTGCATGAGAGCCAAGAACCCTCTCTTGGGGTCTGCATCGGGACCCCTTTCCTGTAACACATTTCTCTGTCCTGCAACATATTTCTGGCAACCACAGAAGGGACAATAGTGCAGAAACCCTCACCCAACAGCTACCTTTGGGTAAGTATTGGAGTCCTCTAACATATTTCTGGAGAATGATGGGACGATACTGGGGAGACCCCTCCAACCCAAAGGAAATAAACTGCAGCACTGATTGGAAGACTTTGGGTAAAAATGGCGGGGTACCTGGGTAAAGAATGGGATTGAGTTAGAGGCCCAACTTAGTGGAGTTAGAGTCTCTCCTAAGATAGAGGGGGTTAAAGGCCCCCCCTTAATAAAAGGCAAGGATGCTTGACCGACCTCTGGTTAGAGGCCCGACTTAGGAGAGTTAGAGTCCCTTCTAAGATTCAGGGGGTTAGAGGCCCCTCTCGGTAAAGTCCCTCTCGGCTAAGAACAGGTTCAGCACTATGGGATGTTAACTGCTATTCTCTTTGGATTAATCTCCCTTGTACTTTGCTGACGGCTATGGGTGATAGGATTAGGAATGTACAGGATCCTGGGACATGGGGAGCTTTTTCCTGCCTAACAAGGGAAATTTGAGAGCTGGTAGGATTACTGGAAAAGATCCTTGCTCCACTGACAGCAGCCGCCTGAACTTTTCAGTGTCGCTGCAATGGGTGGTTCTTGGATCTCTGGCCTCCCTGATTATTTCACCTTCCCCGCCCTGCCACAGACAATGTTTTTCTCTCTCTCCTTTCTCTTTCTTTTCTATTACTCAGGGCGACCATCTTGCCCAGAGACCACATGTTGAAACTCCTAGTCGGAGGTTAGATTAAAGATGACAGCGCCCATCTGAGGGCAAATTTAAGCCTTGCCAGTTTGATATTGGGTGCTAAGCAGACTGGTTAATATCTATGTTTTATTACGCATATTTTGCTTTAGCCAGAATGAAAAAAATACCTTTCCTTTATGATGTAGCTTGGCCCCCAAAGGCCGTGGTGCCACAAGCCGGATCACTAGGGCCAGTCAGGGAAAGAGAACCCAGAAGCCTAGTATGCCGGCAAAAGCGGAGGAATTTCTTACCAGTCAGATTTCTGGCTTCTCTCTCTGTGCAAATAGTTGAATGAATGGGGGAAAAAATCAGTGTTTATGTCCTCTGTAAAGTTTTGATTAATGCAAAAAAAAGAATTCTAAGGCTAGTCTTAAGCTGGTGTATTTTGTGCCATGAATTCGTTTTTCTGTGTCAAGGGGTACTTTAGGATAAAACATGGGCTTAGAACACCTGTAAGCCCGCTTTTCAGGATGACCTCGCAAGCTGGTCAGTAATAAACTTGGCTGCAGGTCCCCGAAACAAACAAAAAACTGGATGAGGTCTCCACCTTGTTTTATGTCCTTGGGAGCTTGACCTTTTAACCATGCAGTGGTACCTTCCCATTGTCTCCACCTTCCAGGAAATAGGAATTTTAGGATTCATGTCATAGCTCTAAAAATCATATTAAATAGTTAAAAGCCTTTGCAAGCTCAAAATTAACTACTCTAGACTCTTTCTGGGAAAGGAACTGGAGACCACCCTTTGCTATAGCTCAGCAGCTAAGATCTTGCACTTTCATAGTGGTAGTCAGGGTTCGATTTCCCCACCTACCATTTGTGGTTTAATATCTGCATGACCTTGTCTATTTTCTTCTCCATGGACTGTCTTAAATTTTCCTTTCGCTAAGCACCTAGGAGGTTACCTTTGGTAGAGTTCAGAAGCTGGAAATATTGGCCGCTTGGCATTGTTAAAGTCAGGTAATAAGAGATCCGAAAGGATTTCTTTTTTAAAGAGCACTATGGTTAGAAGTCAGCTTAATTAAAAGTAGATAAACAAGCAATAGATATATTTAAAAGGCCATTAATGTTTTTCTCTTTTTGGAACTTGTTTTTCTGGAAAAAGCTTTTTTCTTCTCAGTTGACTGAATTATTTTTCTCTTTTTTTTTTTTTTTTTTTTGTCTTGCCACTCTTAATGCACACATGAGAGGCCCTAAGATAACTTTTGGTAGCCTGGGACTCCTTGGGAAAAACAGAGGAGGTGTCACAGACCCCATTTTGGGAAAAAACCTGTTTTCATCATGAAACCCCAGGAATTAAAAGCAGATGGATCCCTCCCAAAATCAAAGGCTCTGTTCTGTTTTGCACTGTGTTATCTGACGGTTTTGAGTTTGGGGGGGTATCAGAAATTACTTCGCATTTTGAGACAGCTTTGCTGTGTAATAACTAGGTAGGAAATATACTTTAAGGGATGGCTAATAGTAGTTATGGAGGGATACTTTGACTCTGCACACTTGGAACAGAGAAGCATGCTTTGTTTTGTTTTTCAGAGTCAAGGAAACTTTTCTTTTGAGCTATTTACAGCTTGTAGCAATTGAGTAAAGTATACTGCTGTGAACAGAATTTGGAACATATTTGTTTCTCTCTAACCTGACTTCTCCAGAATTTGGAAATTAGTTGTATTCTTAACTTATGGCAATATACTTATTTGCATAAGTGCAATACGAATCTGTTTTCTTTTGTCACAGGACACAATTGGAGAAACAGGTTATTTTACCAAGGCTTTGACTGGAATGGTGTGCTTTCCTTTAAGGAATCAAACTTGACTTGTAGAGCCAATAAAAACCCTTTGGGGAACTGGCCTCATACCTTGCCTACACAGTCCCTGTACAGGGTTTCTGACCTATGGTAAGTAAAGAATGTCACTTTCTCACAGGTCCAGGAGCCCCAAGTTATCTTGGGACCTCAAAAGGACAGGAATTTACCTAACTCATAGGTATTTCAGAGTACAAACCCATGGCAGGGTTCAGCTTTTAAAAAAGTCTTATCTGAGATTCCTTATGAAACAGAGTTCCATCAAAGCCAATTAAAATGCCTATGTGAAAAATTATTATCCTTGCTGCACTTTATACAAATAATCAGGCCAAGTATAATAAAGCAAATCAGTCTTACCATAATTTGTCTTTAGTAAAAATGGGAAACTGGAGTGAGAACTACTATGTTTCAAGAACTATGGTACACTTGTTATTAAATTCTAGTCTCACTAGTTGTTTTTAAGTTTGTTTCTGCAATTTAGGCTAACCCTGTTTATTCCTGTGAACTAACCAGTGATCTCTAACTGCTGCTCAGAGGAAATAAGAGGGATGGGTAATGTAAAAGTCTGGATCAGTATTCTAATTCTGGGCACATTACAATCAGCTACCAACCCCATATCAGCTTGGTTTCAACAGTTGCACAGTTGATGGAAAGCCTTCTAATTTAGCTTACTTGGAATAACTTTACTTATTTTGCTTTACTCTTGTGGAATATATTGCTGTTATACTCTTTGTGTAGGAATACAGAACAAGCTTACTGAATGTTTTCTTAAACTAAACACTTATTAATCTTCCAGATATCACTTCTTGTCAAAACTCAAGATTCATGAATGGCCCTCATCATACTGATGCTTTCTGACTGAGTTCCTCTACACCCTGAATGCAAGAGACCCTCATAGTTAGGCAGAAATATCATCGCCCCTATTCAGCCTGAAGAAGTTACAGAAAATGGATCTTTGTCCCTCTGCAACCCTTAGGATTAAAAGTTCTCTTATAAAAGAAAGGGAGGAAATGTCAGAAGTGGCAACTCCATCTTAAATAGGAAGTGGTAAAATAAGGCTGAAACCTACTGGGCTACATTCCCAGACAGTTAAGGCATTCTAAGTCACAGGATGAGATAGGTCAGCACAAAATACAGATCATAAAGACCTTGCTGATAAAACAGGTTGCAGTAAAGGAGCTGGCCAAAATCCAGCAAAACCAAAATGGCGACGAGAGTGACCTCTGGTCTTCCTCTCTGCTACACTCCCACCAGTGCCATGACAGTTTACAAACGCCATGGCAAAACCAGGAAGTTACCCTATATGTTCTAAAAAGGAGAGGCATGAATAATGGAATAATCCACCCCTTGTTTAGTATATCATCAAGAGATAACCATAAAAACAGGCAACCAGCAGCCCTCGGGGCTGCTCTATGGAGTAGCCATTCTTTTATTCCTTTACTTTCTTAATAAACTTGCTGTCACTTTGCACTGAGCACTCACTCATGCAAGAATTCTTTCTTGCACGAGATCCAAGAATCTTCTCTTGGGGTCTGGATTGGGACCCTTTCCTGTAACATATTTCTCTGTACTGTAACAGTTTGAGACCAGCCTGGGCAACATGGTGAAACCCCATCTCTACAAAAAATAGAAAACAGCCGGTCATGGTGATACATTCCTGTAGTCCCAGCTACTCAGGAGGCTCAGGTGGGAGAATCACCTGAGCCCAGGAAATCAAGCCTACAGTGGGTTGTGATCATGCCACTGCACTCCAGCCGGGGTGACAGAGACTCTGTCTCAAAACAAAAAAAAAAAAAAAAAAGGGAAATATAAAGGAGCCCCCTATTTTGGCTTGTTCCCCTTCCCTGTCCTGTTTCCCTCACTCCCTTTCTTTTTCACCTCTTGAGAGCCCTTTGTTAATAAATCACATAGATGTGAATCCACCTCTCCACTTCTAGGAAATGACCTAAGACTCCTCATCAAACTTTAAAAAGCTTAGTATCACAACATGTTTCAAAACTGGGTTAAGAGGAAAATTAGGCCACAGAATAAAGTCATCATCAAAAATAGTTACAAAACAAAGGTAAGTTTTAATATACACAAACCAAAAGGAAGAATTTAATTATGAAGAAGAGGCCATAGCTACCCTTAGTGGGCTATGGTTCCAGACAGGTTGGCAAATAACACCATGTAGGAAACAGCGTGGCACTGGGCTTTGTTCTTTTGATATTGGCTTAGCACTCTCCCAGAAAATATAGGATAGAAAATGAACTGATTCCGGGGTGGAGGGAGGGCACAGGGGGACACTGACGCTAGAAGTAAAAACGTGAAGCTCTGAGAAGAGTTGATTACTCCTAGTTCCAATCAATTCAAGCCACATATTTTTACTTATACTCGTTTGGCACTGGATATACCTTTTAATTTTCTTTTTGATTTTTTTCCTCTTTTTGTAAATTCGGTTTTCTCCTCAATTCTCTTTTAAGTACTAAGGACATTAAATTCCTCCACTACTCCTCTGGAGTAGCTGCCACAGACACCTGCCTCATTTCATGCAACAGGTGGAGGTAATTACTGCAGCTCTCACACATGCGGGGCCCAGGCGTCTATGCCACACCCAGCACAGCTGCCAGGCCAGCATGGATGACCGTGGATCCATCAATACCACTGGATCTCCTAACAATGCTCAACACAGAAAATCTTCAGGGCTACCAAGAATCTGATTTTAGGTTTTAACTTCTCTTCAGATCCTTTAACTCTTTATTATAAACATTTTGAAACAACCAGGAAAGTAGAAATAGTAATACAACGAATACCCATACACTTATCAACTAGATGTAATCATTAACACTTTGCCATAAATGCTTCACGTATATATTTCCCAGAACCATTTCAAAGTACATCCAACCACTTTATCCCTTAATGCCTCAGGACACAGCTCCAGAGAATTAGGGCATTCTCTTCTCTAGCTACAATATAATTATCACACCTAACACAATTAACATTAATTCCCTAATATCATCTATCCATATTCTGTGCTTAAATTGTTTCCATTGTCTGGCCGGGCACGGTGGCTCATGCCTGTAATCCCAGCACTTTGGGAGGCCGAGGCAGGTGGATCACAAGGTCAGGAGATCGAGACCATCCTGGCTAACACGGTGAAACCCCGTCTCTACTAAAAAATACAAAAAATTAGCTGGGCGTGGTGGTGGGCACCTGTAGTCCCAGCTACTTGGGAGGCTGAGGCAGAAGAATGGTGTGAACCCGGGAGGCGGAGCTTGCAATGAGCAGAAATCGTGCCACCGCACTCCAGCCTGGGCAACAGAGCAAGACTCCGTCTCAAAAAAAAAAAAAAGTTTCCATTGTCACACAAAGGTCATTCATAGTTGTTTTTTTCTCTTTTTTTTTTTTTTTTTGAGATGGAGTTTCGCTCTTGTTGCCCAGGCTGGAGTGCAGTGGTGCCATCTCGGCTCACCACAACCTCCTCCTGAGTTCAAGCGATTCTCCTGCCTCAGCCTCCGGAGTAGCTGAGATTACAGGTGCGCGCCACCATGCCCGGCTAATTTTGTATTTTTAGTAGAGATGGGGTTTCTTCATGTTGGTCAGGCTGGTCTCAAACTCTCGACCTCAGGTGATCCGCCCGCCTCGGCCTCCCAAAGTGCTGGGATTACAAGCATGAGCCACCGCGCCTGGCCCATAGTTGTTTTTTTCTAACCAGAATTTGATCAAGGATCTCACATTGCCATTTGGTTTTTATGCCCCTTAAGACTCTCAACGCAGAAAAGTTCTTCTCTATCCCCCACTTCCTGACATTGACTTTTTAAGGCAACGAATCTGATTTCTAAAAATAAAATTGATCAATTTAGTAATATACAAAAAATGTACATGTAATTGTCAAACTGATCAGAAACCCACATCTCTGTGGCCAGAAATTGTTGCTCTCCGTAGCCAAATCTAATAGGAATGAAAATAATCAAAAGGTTGCCTGGTGACAATCAATTAGAACAAAGGAAAATCTATCATTTGAATGTTTAAAGTGGCAAGGCCTTGATAGTCTGCAACACCCATTGCTTATTTCCACGTGTTTAACCAAAGTGTGTGTGTGTGTGTGTGTGTGTTTTACCCTGCCCAGAGCCAATTTAAGTACAAAACAGAAATTGCTTAAAAATCTTCAACTGTAAGATTTGGAAAGTTTCTTTTCAACTTGCAAAGGACATGGTTATGAAGTAATTATGCCTTAGTATCAAAAATTTGCATTCTCATCCTTCATTGGTCTCAATGTATAAAACAATTAAAATGTCACAATCCAAGTCGTGATCACAATTGAAAAGAATATTAAGTAAAAAGACCATAGAATCATAGCTTTTTAGCGTACTTGTCCTATTTTACCTAAAAGAAAACCAAGGCAGAGAGCTACAAGGTGCTGGGGTAGCACAGCCAGCAAGTGATAGGACAGGATAGGGTGGTCTGGTTCTGGAGTCTTCACTTCTTTGATTCACAGCCTCCTACTGATGGGGTGCCTTGTCCAAATTCAAATGGCCAATGAGTAGGGGAACCTGAGCTAGTATGCAAATGTGCCCACTCCCAGGCCAGAATATCCTCAGTGTGCTTTGGGGTATTTAATACTGTACTGCTATTTGGGATGCAGGAGGTTATGTATTATGGGAACACTAGTATTTAAGTGTCTCTCTCTCTTTTTCTATTAATATTATTCCTGGCCTTTTTAACTTCTATTGTATCCACAAAAAAAGAAAAGTACTACTAAACAACTTTTGAAGATGCCCACACCAGACTCAAGGCTGTCCAATTTTCTTTGGAAAATTGACAGAGGGCCCTTTTCATGACGTCAAAATATGTTATGTATGCTCATAATTCATTTTGCCTTTTCTTTGAAAGCTGTGAGGTAGAATCGTTCTCATTTTACAGATGAAGAAAATGAGGAAAAGTATTCTGCATTGTGCCAGACAATGACTGCACATCAGGGTCAGAACAGCTTTGGGGGTTCTGCTGTACTTCCCACATCACCCTCCAAACCCCACGACACAGGGCGTGCAGCAGAACCCAACTCAGGTTCTACAGCCGTGAGCATGACCCACCTTCCTCAGCCAAGAGAAAGAATATTCTCTTCGCACTTGTCCCTGGGCAATTCCTTGAAGTGGTATCTTTTTTTTCTTCTTCTTCCTCTTGAAATTGTGCCCCAAAGAATTCAAGAAACCAGTAACTAAAGGAAATTCTTGAATTTGGAGGATGATAGATAAGAAAAGAAATAACTTACTGAAACACTGAAACTCTCTCTCCTTATGAGATTTAAAAAAAAAAAACTGGCTGAAATCTGTTGGAACCAAGATGGCTAACTGGAGTCTGCACAGAACAAGCTTGCTGATGTCACAGCCTGAATTTCCAGGGACATTTCATACTAACTCCTCTGGAATTTGCACATGCTACCCCTGAGGCAGCATAAAGAGATAAGTGGACATACCCAAGGACTTTTCAGACCTCCCCTTTCTTTCCACCAATCACCTACTAATCTCAAAATTTACCCCCTGACATTTTCTAATAAAAATACTGCTTGGAAGCCAGCAGAGGGAGACAGATTTGAGCTTGACTCCTATCTCCCTGTGAGTTGACTTGCAATACAAAGCTTTTGTTGGCCGGGCAGAGTGGTTCACACCCGAATCCCAGCACTTTGGGAGGCTGAAGCAGGAGGCTCACTTGAGCCCATGTGTTGGAGGCTCCAGCCTGGGTGACAGCAAGACCAACTCTTTTTTAAAATTAAATTTTTTTCTTTTCTCAAAAACCTGGTTTTACAGTATGGGCATCAGGCAGCAAGCTCATTTGGCTTGGAAACACCTTTTTCTTTATAAAGTACATTTTTATAACCTGTTTTGTTTTTCTTTGGGTTTTTTGTTTGTTTGTTTGAGACAGAGTCTGTCGCCCAGGCTGGAGTGCAGTGGTGCAATCTTGGCTCACTGCAAGATCCACCTCCCAGGTTCACACCATTCTCCTGCCTCAGCCTCCTGAGTAGCTGGGACTACAGGCACCCGCCACCATGCCTGGCTAATTTTTTGTATTTTTAGTAGAGACAGGGTTTCACCGTGTTAGCCAGGATGGTCTCGATCTCCTGACCTCGTGATCCACCCGCCTTGGCTTCTCAAAGTGCTGGGATTACAGGCGTGAGCCACCGCGCCCAGCCTTCTATAACCTGTTTCGTTTTGTGCTATCAGTTGATGACTCCCTTCTCTGGCTACTCTGTGTTTGCCTGATGTCCCCCACATGCCTTCCTATCTGTTGTTTTCCTATAACCAATGAAAGGGCTCAGCTGCCTTATCAGCTTCTGTCTGAAACTTTCCATCAGGAAAGAAGCAGTCAGAGTGGCAGGATATGTCAGTAGTCCTCAGAAAGGCCAGCACACGGGTCAGGCTGCTGTGTCCCTACACAACCGGTCATGACTTCAGCATGCATTTCTAAAACTAGGGCACAACACACTTCCACTGATGATATGAATGTACCTACCCCAAACAAATTTCAATTCTTAAACAGGAAATGTATTCTCTAAAGGGTGTGTTTCTACAAAGCCATTTCAAGAAAAACAGAATAAAGACTTTATTTTTATTTGACAAATGATACCATATTACCTTCATGGTGGGAACAGCTTCTGCAAGCATTAAAGGGAAGAGAAAAAGTTAGAATTGCCGCCTCAGTTTCTTGGCAATATTGAGGTCCAGATATTCATCCAGAAAGCTGTTTGCAATTCCCAGGGCACCTAGGAGGGTCAACAAGGCCAAAATCCCCAGACTCAATCGGAAACCAGTGATCCTGCAGGGTGGACATGAGGGAGAAAAGTGACAAACTGGACTGTAATAAGGAAGCTGAGAGTCCTGAAATAGGCTGTCCGATCGTTAACACTGCCCAGAACTTCTATATTTTTGCAATTTGAAAATTTTGGCTCATCACATAAGTTAAAGGGAATGCCTAGCCATAGAGATCACTTGGTTTCTTTGACCATTCAAAGCATTATCAAGGCTAGGCAGGATTATTTCCTCGGTAACTTTCTGGAGACAATGCAAAATTTTTGCAAGGAACTAGAGTCCCCATTCAGTGCACAGTTTTATACTTGCATTTTCCCATCTCAGGCCTAATTGTGTATGAACTGGCAAGACTTGGCCTCAGACAGCATGGATTACTTTTGCCACCACAACTCGCAGTGCTGTTAATATCTCTCAAGAGAAGGAAACTGACGCAGACCTTATCCTGCTACTTTTTGCATAAATACAAAATTACTGGGTTCTCCTCACCGTTTTTTAGCAGCTTCTGAATATCCCCAGAAGTATAGGTGACGGCCATATATGTACACCAGACCCAGACAAGTAGCAAAAACTATAGAGGGGGTGGGAAAGAAAGAAAAAGCACAAAATACAACAGCAGTCTCTTAAGATGTTGTATGAAGACTGAGAAAATATTCACAAAACATATATTGGACAAAATACTTATATTCAGAATATAGAGAGAATCCACATAGGAAGGAAACAAATGTGCCAATAATCACAAGAAAAATGTTTCAACCTGATTCAACATTAACAAATTCCCACTTAAAACTATAATGAGGCTGGACGCGGTAGCTCAGGCCTGTATTCCCAGCACTTTGAGAGGCCGAGGGGGGTGAATCACTTGAGGTCAGGAGTTCAAGACCAGCCTGGCCAACATGGTGAAACCTGGTCTCTACTAAAAATACAAAAATTAGCTGGGCATGGTGGCGGGCACCTGCAGTCCCAGCTACTCAGGAAGCTGAGGCAGGAGAATCGTTTGAACCCAGGAGGTGGAGGTTGCAGTGAGCCAAGATCATGCCACTGCACTCTAGCCTGGGTGACAAATCGAGACTCCATCTGAAAAATAAATAAATAAATAAAAAACTATAATGAGATGGCACCACCACACATCCACCAGAATGGCTAAAATTGTGAAAAAAAAAAAAAAAAACAACAACAACACAAAATGTTGTTGAGGATGTGGAGCAACTGGAATCCTCATACATCATTGGCAGTAATGCAAAATAGTACAGCCACTTTGGGAAAAGTTCTGGTAGTTTCTTATAAAATCGAACGTAACATTTGACTCAGCAATCTCATTCCTATGTATTTACCCAAGAGAAATGAAAGCATGTGTTCACAAAAGGACTTGTTTAAGAATGTTCATTGCAGCTTTATTCATTATAGCCAAAAACTGGAACAGCCCAGAAGCCTATCAACAGGAGATGGATAACCAAGCTGTGACAGAGTCTATTCAATGGAATGCTACTCAGCAATGAAAAGAAACAGATCCATGCAACACAACATTTTGCTGAGTGAATGAAGCATTATACAGGCTACATACTGTATGATTCCAATTATATGAAGTTCTAGAATGGACAAACCTAACTGATGAAAACAATCAGAAGTGCTTGCATCTGACTGAGAGAAGCAGGAGGACACTTTCTGGGTGGTTGTCATGTTCTAGATCTTGATAGAGATTTGGACCACACAGGTGTGTGTACTTCTCAAAATTCATTGAAGATTTATGCATTTTATTACATACAAAATTTATCTCAAAAAGAAATATGAAATACAGTATGATGATGTTCTGTCATCGCACCCAGTGAAACATATCAATGTTTTCCCTATGTTAGGGCCCCGCTCTCTTCCTCAGCACCTCACAGATGCAAGTTGCCAGAGCCCTACTGTAAACATTTGGAGTCTACATGTGGGACTGTGATATGCTAGATTAAATTAATTATTTTACTTGGCCGCATGATTTTTTTTTTCTTGAGACAGGGTCTTGCTCTGTCACCCAGGCAGGAATGTGTGGCATGATCATGGCTCACCACAGCTTTGACTTCCTGGGCTCAAGCAATCCTCCCACCTCAGCCTCCTAAGTAGCTGGGACCACAGGTGTATGCCACCAGGCCTGGCCAATTTTTTAATTTTTTTTTGTAGAGAAAAGGCCTCCCTATGTTGCCCAGGCTGGTCTTGAACTCCTGGACTCAAGCCATCCTCCTGTCTTGGCCTCCCAAAGTGCTGGGATTGCAGGTGTGAGCCACCACACCCAGCCGCGTATCTACCATAAACCAGGTATTACTTTAAGGATTGAGGTTAGCAGTGAAAAAGATACAAGCTCCCTGACTTCATAGAGTATACATTCTCTCAGCAAAGACAGACAACAAAGAAAAAAATGAGAAGAAAAGTCCAAACTTGAAAGTGCTGTGAAAGAAATGAAGAGAGATGGGAGAGAGAAGAACTGGAGGAGGCTGCCAAAATGGGGTAAAGGAAGGCCTCTGGAGGGGATGACATCTGTATCAGCGCCAGAGGACAGGAACGAGGGGACCAAGCAAAGAGCTGGGAAGGAAGAGCTGGTAGACCCTTCCCACGGTCTGAGGAAGCCAAAGAGTTCTGAACATGGTTCTCAGTTTTGAGACTCCCTGTCTAGGGAGTTACTCCCAGAAAGCCATTGAGAACAGTTCAGCAACAGTTATAGGTGACTTACTTTGGATGAGAAAGAATGAAAAGAAATTTCTGAGAAGATACTCAAGAAATCCTTTCTGACAGGCAGTCTGCCTCATTCAGCCTATCACAGAGAAATCCAAAGGGTCAAATGGCAGAGACAGAGTCCCATTACCAAAAGGCGCTTTTCTTATTAGTTGTTAATGTGCTCTTACGTGACAAGGAACAGCAGTTTCATTCATGCCCTTAAGCGACACAAGTATGAGTTGGAATAAAATGAAGAAGTCTTTCTCTAAAGGACATTGTACCTGAAATTCCTCAGTTCACAGTAAAAACTACAAGAAAGAGAGTGATGGGGTTGCCTTTGAAAGCAGCTGGATTTTGGTTTATTTAAATCTTGGCAATCAAGTATAGACCAAAATGAGACAGTGAAAGTTACCAGAAAAAGGAGACTGAATTTCTCCAACGAAGGTAGCAGGGGCTGGTCTGACTCACTGTTAAACGCATAAGCCAAGTTTGGAGAAAGCCCTCAGCTCACCAAGGATACCCCAGTCAAATAGAAAGTGGACGTTTGTAGAGTCGCTACATACAAACGGCAGCACTACATACTTGGAGACCTTTAAGGAAAGGTGCATGGGTTGTTGGCACAAATACCTACAGACCCGGCTCTGCACTTGAAAGGAAAAATTTCCCCACATTGGTGAATGTCAAGTTGGAAAAATTACTTAACATCTCTGTACCTCAGCTTCCTCATCTGTAAAGTAAAAATTATAGACCTTCCCTCATATGAAGGTTTTAAATCCTGTAAATCTTACACATGGGACAATGTATGCATAAAACTTAAAAACAGTACCTGGTGGCTGGGCGCGGTGGCTCATGCCTGTAATCCCAGCACTTTGGGAGGCCAAGATGGGCGGATCACGAGGTCAGGAGATCGAGACCATCCTGGCTAACACAGTGAAACCCCATCTCTACTAAAAATACAAAAAACTAGCTGGGCGTGGTGGCGGGCGCCTGTAGTCCCAGCTGCTTGGAGAGGCTGAGGCAGGAGAATGGCGTGAACCCGGGAGGCGGAGCTTGCAGTGAGTAGAGATCGCATCACTGCACTCCAGCCTGGGCAACAAAGCGAGACTCCGTCTCAAAAACAAAACAAAACAAAACAAAAAACAAAAACAGTACCTGGCACATAGTAAGGGCTCAATAAATAATAGCTATAATGATAATTATTATTATTTTCTTTTTGAGACAGGGTCTCACTCTGTCACCCATGCTGGAGTGCAGTGGCACTATCATGATTCACTGCAGCCTGAAACTCTTGGGCTTGAGAGCTCCTCTCACCTCAGCCCCCCAAGTAGCTGGGACTACATGTGTGCCCAGATGGCTTTTTAAAAAAAAATTTGTAGACACAGGGTCTCCTTTGTTGCCCAGACTGGTCGTGAATTTCTGGCCTCAAGCAATCCCTCCACCTTAGCCTCCCAAATTGCTGGGATTACAGGCATAAGCTGCTGGACCTCGCCAGCTATAATTATCAATGTGAATTGTTCATTCTGTGTCCTCTTCCTTCAGTTAATTAGAATTATAGGTGACCCTTGAACAACATGGGTTTAAACTGCACAGGTCCATTTATACATGGATATTTTCAAATAAATATATTGGATTGTGCAGGAGGTGGGTTTACAAAAATAAACACATAAATATACTGGAAAACATTTTGGAGGTTTGTGACAATTTGACAAAACTCACAAATGAACCACATAGCCCAGAAATACTGAAAAATTAGGAAAAAGGTATGTCACAAATACATAAAACAGATGTAGATACTGGTCTATTTTATCATTTACTATCATAAAATATACACAAATTTTTACAAAGCTTCAGCAGAAAGCCTATATAGACATATACATATGAATTTTATGCAAAGTTAAAATTTATCAAAGCATACACAGACCATAATACATGGTGCCATTTGTAGTTGAGAGAAATGTAAACAAATGTAAAGATGCAGTGTTAAATCATAACTGCATAAAATTAACTATAGAAATACTGTACTACTATAAATATTTTGTAGCCACCTCCTGTTGCTATTGCAGTGAGCTCAAGTGTTGCAAGTATCTGCTTAAAAGGTGATGCTAATCATCTCCAACTGAGCAGTCCTTCTCTCCAGAAAATTGCGTATCGCAGTAAAAAGTGATCTCTCAGGGTTTTTGCCTATTTTTTATCAATGTTTGGTGCAATACCATAAACCTTGAATAATGCCATGAGACCCATACAGATTGCTACGAGTGGTGCTGAAAGTGCTCCCAAAAAGCAGACAAAAATCATGATATTACAAGAAAAAACTGAATAGCTTAATATGTGTCATAGATTGAGGTCTGCAGCTGTGAGCTGTGGTTGACCACCATTGCAAGATAAATGAATTCAGTGCAAGGACCAGTGGAAAAAAAAAAAAAAAGAAGAAGATGAAGAAAGAAAAAAGGAAACGATAAGAAAAGAAAAAGGAAAGAAAAGGTGATTTGTAAAGCTGTCACTTGTAGCTATACCAGCAGGGGGAAAAACCTTGCACTTTTTCCAAAATATCTTTTTATCTCATATTGCAATGCAGCTTTTATGTGGGGGCAGGATTGCTATAAGAAACACATACTTGTAGACTCTAATAGGATTCAAGAAAAAGCAAAATCCTTACATGACAACTTTAAACAAAAGGAAGATGAAGGATCTAAAGCAGAAGAATTTAATGCCAGCAAAGGATGGTTTGATAATTTTAGAAAGAAATTTAGCTTTTAAAATATCAAGATAACAGGAGAAGCAGCTTCTGCCAACCAAGAAGCAATACATGAGTTCCCAGGCACCATTAAGAAAATCATTGAGAAGAAAGGATATCTGCCTGAACAGGTTTTTAATGCAAACAAAGGTGCCCTGTCCTGGGGGAAAAAAAAAGTCACAAAGGACATTTATTAGTAAAGAAGAGAAGCAAGCTCCAGGATTTAAGGCAGGAAGGGATAGGCTAACTCTACTGTTTTGTGTAAATGCAGTCAGGTTTATAATCAGGACTGCCCTTATCTATAAAGTTGCCAACCCCCTGAGCCTTGAAGGAAAAAGATAAACAGCACCTGCCAGTCATTTGGTTGTACCAAAAAAAAGCTTGGACAACAAGAACCCCTTCTCTGGATTGGTTCCATCAATGCTTTGTCCCTGAAGTCAGGACAGGATTATCTTCTAACATTCTTTTGATATTGGACACTGTCCTTGACCACCCGGAACCCCATGAGTTCAACGTGGAAGGCATAAGTCTACTTGCCCCCAAACGCAATATCTTTAATTCAGCCTCCAAATCAGGGGGTTATCAGGACCTTTAAGGCTCATGATACAAGGTACTCTATGGAAATGATTGTCAATGTTGTGGAAGAGAACCCTGAAAGAGCATTATGAATGACTAGAAGGATTACATCATTGAAGATGCTAGCATTGTTATAGGAAGGTTGTGAAAGCCATCAAACCTGAAAAAATAAATTCTTGCTGAAGAACGCTGTGTACAGACGTTGTGCATGACACTCACAGGATTTACAACAGAGCCAATCAAGGAAATCATGAAAGAGATAGTGGCTGTGGCAAAGAATGTGGGGGATAAAGGGTCTCAAGATATGAATCTTGGAGAAATTCAAGAGCTAATAGACACCACGCCAGATGAATTAACAGAAGATGACTTGGTAGAGATGAGTGCTCTGAACCACTGCCAGATGATAAGGAAGAAGACAGAAGAGGCAGTACCAGAAAACAAATTGACATTAGACAATCTGGCAGAAGGGTTCTGATGATTCAAGTCTGCTTTTTTACTTCTTTTATGACATGGACCCTTCTATGATACAAGCACTGAAACTAAAGGTAACAGTGGAAGAAGGATTGGTAATATATAAAAACATTTTTAGAGAAAAAAAGCAAAAAAGTCAGAAATGATGATATTTCTATAAATTTATACCTACTGCACCTGCCAATTCTGTCTCTCCTTCCACCTCCTTCACCTTTTCTGACTCTGCCACCCTTGAAGCAGCAAAACCAACCCCTCTTCTTCCTCAGCTTACTCAATGTGAAAATGATGAGGATGAAGACCTTTATGATGGTCCATTTCCACTTAATAAATAGTAAATAATTGCTCTTCCTTAAAATTTTAATAACATTTTCTTTTCCCTAGCTTGCTTTATTGCAAAAATACAGTATATGATACATAAAACATGCAAAATATGTATTAGTAGACTATACTCAGTAAGGCTTCCAGACCAGCAGGATATTAGTAGTTAAGTTTTGGGGAATCAAGTTACATATAAATTTTCTACTGTGTGTGTGTGGAGCGAGGGGGTCAGCGCCCCAACCCCTCCATTGTTCAAGAGTCAACTATAGATCATTAGATTTGAAGACAAAGCTCATGTCATTTTCATCCTTGAGTATCTAGCATATAGTTTGTCTCAATATTTTTTTCATTATTGAATTAAATTAGAATGAAGCCAAAGTTCATGTATCTGCAACATAGCACTCTGATGCACACACTGTTTATTTTGTTTAGTCTCCAGGATTGGTAGCTATATAGTTGCATATCTGCTCCTTTTTTTTGTTTTTTTGAGATGGAGTCTCTGTCACCCAGACTGGAGTGCAGTGGCATGATCTCAGCTCACTGCAACCTCCGCCTCCTAGGTTCAAGTGATTCTCCTGCCTCAGCCTCCCGAGTAGCTGGGATTACAGGCATGCGCCACCAGGCTCGCCTAATTTTTGTATTTTTAGTAGAGACAGGGTTTCACTATGTTGGCCAGGCTGGTCTCGAACTCCTGACCTCAGGTGATCTGCCCACCTGGGCCTCCCAAAGTGCTGGGAATATAGGTGTGAGCCACCGTGGCTGGCCATATATCCACTCCTTAATGGTTTAAGCATCATAGTCATCATTAGAACACAGTTGACTGTATTTTAACATTACCTTGGTTGAAATACCACCCAGCCATCCACAATGTAATTATGAATATAGGATAAAACTCCACACAGTTTTGTCTGCAGAACAAAATAAAGACATAGGTTATTTTATGAGAAAACTATACACTGAAGCATTGATTTTTCATCTAGAGGTAAATGTTCAGCCTATTTTAACAAAAGTAGTATAAGAACTTACAAAAGAGTTTAAATGACCTTTAAATTTAAAATCAATCTTTCAAGGTTGAACATTGTTTAAATCTCAGAGCAGGGCCAAGAATATTCTCCTACATATAAGTTGCCAGTAGTAGAAATGAGTTATAGCACTTTCCCAAAAGACAGGCCTCCTGAGCCTAAAGATCGCTCCATATCTTGTTGTGTTTTTTTGTTTGTTTGTTTGTTTTGTTTTGTTTTGTTTTTTTGAGACCGGAGTCTTGCTCTGTCGCCCAGGCTGGATGCAGTGGCGCAATCTCGGCTCACTGCAAGCTCCGCCTCCCGGGTTCACGCCATTCTCCTGCCTCAGCCTCTCCGAGTAGCTGGGACTACAGGCGCCCGCCACCACGCCCAGCTAATTTTTTTGTATTTTTAGTAGAGACTGGGTTTCACCGTGGTCTCGATCTTCTGACCTCGTGATCCGCCCGCCTCGGCCTCCCAAAGTGCTGGGATTACAAGCGTGAGCCACAGCACCCGGCCAGATCACTCCATATCTTATCTAAAGAACTTAAGAGATTACTCAATTCATATTCAAGAGATTTCTTGTTTTAAAAATTCCCTCACATCCATTGCCTTCCACTTGAGTTACCCAGAACATTACAAATGGTCTTTAAATAATTCCCTTAAAATCTCCTGAAGTAAATGAGTGAGCATAGTTCATTCCCATTTTATGAAGGAAGAAACTAAGGCCTGAGAGCCCAGACTGACATGCATTGCAGACAATCAAAGATAGACAGCATCCATCTCTAGATTCCAAAGCTCTGTCCTAATGTCAAGTCATATTGCCTCTATTCATAGAAGACTTGGATGGAAAATCTGACACTAATTTAAGCAAAAGGGAATAGTTCTCTGGGAGCTGTAATTAATTCATCTGCATCTAACAAAGGGGAAAAAGATGAATTATATTCATCCTCCCTCCTAAGGTATACTTCCAAGTGATCTTGGTTGGGTTGGCCGAGCTCTTTGCTGACAATTTCACCACCAGAAAGAACTTTAACGTAATGTGTGATGAGGTCTTGAATAGATCCTGTGGAAGGTCATAGTCTACAGGATTGTAAATGACCCCATATCTTTCCTTCAGTAAGCCTCAAAGCTTGAATACTTAATATTACAAGGCAATTGATCTAGAAACAGATGATGCTGATTGTTGAAGACCTAGGTCGTTTAGCCTGGGTCACCATAAGTGATCTTTTTTCTCTGAATTAAAAAAAATAAAAAAGCATAATTACAAAGCGTAATTCTTCCCTCATTCTCCATAATCCCACAGAAAATTGTGTCTAGGTCAGCTCAACCTTATCAGCTTATGCCTCAACTAGATGGGAAAAAACTCCCCAATAATAACTCAATCATCTTTTAAAGCTGGGTAAGAAACATGCATCATTAACAAGCTCAATGCTCACAGAAAGACATGGCTGAGGTAGAGTCCTGAAGCACATATGGAAAATTTTAACCCCACCAGCAAAGACACCAGCGAGGTTACCCACACACATCTCTAAGGGCCAGGAGGGTGACCATCAGTCCCCTAAAAAATTGGAAATGGATAATGTGAATGCAAAATTGCTTTCTCCTTCCTTTTGGACTGTTGCCATTACCACCCAAAAGGCCACTGGTGACCCAAGGAATGTCTTGTCTAAAGCCTAACACTGATACTCTCACAAACCGTAACTAGAACTTTCTACAACTCACAGAAGTAACCAAAGTTTTTCCTCCTGCTGCTTCTCATTCTTGGCATGATTTTGCTTCTGATGGTTGTCTTTCCACTAACGTCTTTTTGAGTGGCTGTGATAGGTTGAGTGAAAAGACACTTGATAAAATTCGTACTTTACATTACAGCTATGCAAAGAATAAACAGCATTCCCACGTTTCTTCTTCCTTGGCTAAATCCATAGGCCTGTTTCCCATGAGGTAAAATGGAGTAGTAGCAGAGGAAGGCTCTAGTCCTTCCACACTCACTGAAATTTTATATGAACTGTTTTGGAAACATAACACAATTGTTCCATCATTTATTGTTTTGTAATACACCTTAAATTATTCCAAATGTAAGCATCAAGTTTTTCCACAACATATTTTTATTCAAAAATTAGGTGTGATAAGATTGTTTTAAAAGCACCTTCGAAAATAGCCCAGGTTAGCCTTCATAAAAGTCTAATTATTTAGAGTTTTTTCTAGTGGCCTTGGCTTGGCATCTGGGGACAAAGAGATAATATTGTGTAAGAATGTCCTAAGTCCAAACCGCACTGCAGAGGGCAGAAGCCCTTTGGGTGTCTGTCCACATAAATTGATAGGCATGTGTGCTTTTGTGTCTCTTATCTGAAAGAGGAAGAAGGCCTTTGAGCAAGGAGAACCAAATAAAAATAGACGGGATGTTTTGGAGTTCCCCCTGCTGCCCTCACAAGCTAGGGAACTAGTTTCACACCTAATGGGAAACCAGAGACCAGAACAAACGCTGACGGATCGTCCTCATGAAAAACGTGGTGAGATTCCAGACACAAGGGGTGCCATGCCTCAGATGACAGAAGAGACAAAGCCGGGGAGAGTCACACCCTTAATCTCCCTCTGCCACAGACCCAGAGCAGCTCCTGGTGATGGTGGAAGGCACTCCAGAACCTGGGGAGGGTATCGTACTCACAGAGGACTGGGGAGCAGGACAGTGGCACAGCCCCTTGCTTCAACTGCTCGCCAGCAGGAGCTGTGTCCCTGGGCACATCCCCTGTAATCCCAGAAGGAATTGGGAAGATGGGGAACCGGGGTGCTGGGATCCTGGCTGAGCAGCAGGTGGCTGGAAGCCACTGAGATTTAGGCAAGGATGTGATTGCAACTGCATTTGTGCTCACAGGATGGCAACTCCTGGAGTACTGGAGCAGCTCAGCACCATATCTCTGTACCTTTCTTTCTCAAGAAATAGGCCCATTGTACCCTACAAGTGGTTGGTCACTGCTGAGCTCACCCCAACCTCACGTCCCAGCTGTGCTCACTGTACTTCACCCTGGTCCCTCTTTTGCTGACCTGCCTCAAGCCTTAGTCCCTTGGAAATGAGACTTTGCCCATTTCTTGCTATCATCTCTCAGAGACTGAAAATAATTGCCAGGTGCAGTGGCTCATGCCTGTAATCCCACCACTTTGGGAGGCCGAGGCAGGCGAATCACGAGGTCAGGAGATCGAGACCGTCCTGGCTAACATGGTGAAACCCTGTCTCTACTAAAAAAATATAAAAAATTAGCTGGGCGTGGTGGCGGGCTCCTGTAGTCCCAGCTACTTGGGAGGCTGAGGCAGGAGAATGGTGTGAACCCGGGAGACGGAGCTTGCAGTGAGCCAAGATCACGCCACTGCACTCCAGCCTGGGCGACAGAGTGAGACTCTGTCTCAAAAAAAAAATAGTAATTATCTGACCGCCAGTGGGGTGCCCTGTTTGTTGCTGACAGTCTTCCCTGCTGCCTGCCTGGTGAAAGCACCAAGTATTGCTTTGGCCTTGAAATACCTGGAATCCCATTCTACCTGCTAATTGTCACCTTCTCCAGCCCCTCCACCATGTGACCACGTCCTTCTGCCTGATTCTGGGTCCCTCCAGGCCTGGATGGTGTCCCACAATAACATGTCCTCAGTAAGCTGTCAGCAGGCATGTTTAACTCAAGGGGACCAAACTCTGAAAATTACTTCTTGACAATCCTGTCAGTGGCTAACTACAGTTTCATTGACATGAAAACAATTTATAGCCTCTTTTAAGTCATGAAGGCAGATATATTCTATCCTCTTATTACAGGGGATCCTCAGGAAAATTTCCCAAATGGAACAGCAAACAGCCTGCAGCAGCTGTCTATCTTCCCTTCTGGTGAGAACAGGGGGTAGAGTTGATTATGACCACTGTCTCCTCTCCTGCATGTCCATACTGGAAAAACAGGCTGTCCATGGGATAACAGGCTGTGTCTACTCATTCCCTGGCGAGAGCCCTCTTTGAACAATCCCATGCTCCTTTGATATTGAAGCTTCCCATGAAAGCTATCTTGGCTTGCCTGGGACTGAGGAATTTAGGGGGACATGGAGCTCTAAGTGCTAAAACTGGTTAAGACCCAGAAGAACTGGAAAGAGTCCTGTGGGCACTGTGGAGATTGAGTAGTTAAAGCTGCTGAGACCCCTCGTTGTCCATCCCAATACCATGGAGCCTGGGCCCTGGGGGCTCAGGACTACTGCACATTCCCACCTGGATCTGGTAACCAGGAGCAATGAGGATGGCCCCAAAAATGCTATTTGGGCATTGTCTCAGTCAATAAGCATACTACAAAGTTTATGCTATTTGGGGGTGAGGAAAAGAATCAAACTGTGGCCTGGCACCTCCAAATGTGGAAGTTCCTTCAATACTAGTCTCCAAACTTTTCTGATTGCATAGCTCTAACAGTTGCACAGCCCCATAAAAATATGCACACATCCTCCTGTAGCAGAGGAGGCCCACACCCAGGAGCTCCCACACAGGACTGGACTTGAGCAAGACATGAACTTCCACTGTGTTAAACCATGGAGAATCTGGGATTTATCCATTAGCACAGCTAATACATTCAACTGGAAAAGAATATCATATTCATTATAAAACAAACATTATAAAAATTAAAGGATGGGGGATCAGGAAGCTGGTTCACGCCTGGAATCCCGGGCCTTTGGGAGGCAGAGGCAGGAGGATCATTTGAGCCAGGAGTTTGAGACCAGCCTGGGCAACACAGTGAGACCTCATCTCTATAAAAAAATAAAATTTTTTTTTAAAAATTTAAGGCCGGGAGTGGTGGCTCATGCCTGTAATCCTAGCACTTTGGGAGGCCGAGGCAGGTGGATCACTTGAGGTCAGGAGTTCAAGACCAGCCTGGCCAATATGGTGAAACCCTGACTCTATTACAAATACAAAAATTAGCTGAGCATGGTGGCATATGCCTGTAGTCCCAGCTACTCAGGAGGCTGAGGCAGAAGAATCGCTTGAACCCAGGAGGCAGAGGCTGCAGTGAGCCAAGATCGCACCACTGCACTCCAGCCTGGGCAACAGAGCAAGGCTCTGTCTCAAAAAAAAAAATTTTTAATTAAAGGATAGGATTTTAAGAATAAGTATAAACAGATGCTCCAATATTTTCCTCACCCTCACAGTGGATTACTTAGTGTATTCCTTCAAAGTGGGCACATCACTTGGGAGACTTCTGGCCTAAAACTTTTTATGAATATTTCTCTATTTGACCGTGTCCAATGAACACAATATGCAACTTTACTTGCAACAGCTTTGTTCAGAAAATATGAAACATTCTCCTAAGAGAAAACCTCATGAGCCATTTCTAATGCCGTGTTCATAGATCTTTTTCTAAATAAAAACAGACAAAGCAATTCAAAGGAGGTTTGCTTCTTGCAGGTTTTTTGTTTGCTCCTGATTTTTTCTCCTCTTGTTTAGGTGACTCATCCTGAAGCAGTGGGCTGTACACCGCCATGAGCCGCTTGCACTCTGAATGGATGACCTGACCTTGGTCTTCTGACTTTGGACCCCGGGCGGTCTTTTGGATGATTACACTGACTGGGATCAGAGCAACAGGTTAATATGCTCAGAAAAGGCTTGGGGATGAGAGGTTGCTGGAGTTAATCTTTTTATAAAGACGTGTAACTGCCTAAATTGCTCCTTGTCAAGTAACTCTGAGTGGGGACACAATAGGGAGGTGGCGACTGGTGGCAGGAGGGCATGAGTCCCACCACTGCCCTTCAGTGGTGCTGCTTGTAGGGAACACAAAGAGCATGCAGGGAAGGGAGATTTGCCGTTCCTCCACATCCCAGCTCCCTCTTGTCCCCTGACCACCTGGAGAATCTCCCAGCTTATGTGACAGATGCTGCTTGGTATTTGTAAGGACACTGGAGTTTGAGGAGCTCATCACACAGAGTCACTCTGTCATTTTGGGAGATCCCTTTTTTTTTTTTTTTTTTTGAGATGGAGTCTCACTCTGTCACCCAGGCTGGAGTGCAGTGGCGCGATCTCAGCTCACTGCAACCTCCGCCTCCTGGGTTCAAATGATTCTCCTGCCTCAGCTCCCAAGTAGCTGGGATTACAGGCATGTGCCACCACGTCCAGCTAATTTTTGTGTTTTTTTAGTAGAGATGAGGTTTCATCATGTTGGCCAGGCTGGTCCCGAACTCCTGACCTCAAGTGATCCACCCGCCTTGGCCTCCCAAAGTGCTGTGATTACAGGCATGGGCCACTGCACCCAGCCCCCAGCCATTTATAATAATGGAGTGGATAAGGGCATCTAGTGCTTTCTGCTATTGTCTATGATGGTTACACTTGTAAGAAAATAGGAATATGTTTACTGTCTCTTTTTTTTCCACTTATTACAAAAGTCAGTGGCCCACATTACTGTAATCTTACAGTTGCACAATATCTGAAAAATCACTATTCTTGTAAATTTTCCTTTTCTCCACAGTTTTTAGATATGCATTAAGGTCACTAGTTTTAATTTCCAAATTTCAGAATCAGAATTCAAAATGACATTAAAAAGTTAATAAAATATAAAAAAAAATACAGAATCACAGTAGAATGAGAAGAGGCTAATATTTCTAAAGGGTACCGAGATTCACAGTGATCAGGCTTACCTGTGCCTTGTGGCAGGTTAATTTTGGAAAAGGAACTGAATAATTCAGCATTAAGCAAATAGGAGTGCATTCACAAGAACTAAGAGGCAATTCTTCTGTCTTAACCAGCACCAAAGAAACCATTATTAGTATACTAGATATACATCTAGACTCCAGGTTTAGAAATAATATTAAAAATTTTTGTCTAAAGAGAACCAAAATTTCTAAATGGTTGGAGAAAAAAAGCTGAAGAATTAGTGCTCCCTAGCCTCAAAATCCAGAAGATGAAAGATGCTTAATAATGGTCTTTCAGCACATGAAAGGGAGTGAGGTCAGCAGCTATTCTCCCCTTCCAGTGAAGGTAGAATCAGAGGAAATGTACTTAAATTGCAAGAAGATCAACTTATTACTTGGATCTACTTTTTAGATTTTATAAAATGACTTTACTCTAAAGGGATCAAGGTGCTCAAATTAGATGAGATAGAATTTTCTAAATTCAGCAATAACGTAAAGGAATGGTCCTTGGTGAAATTATAGTTGCTATTTTCACAATTTTAAAGAATGCATTCTGGCAAAAGACAGCAAGACTCTAGAGACTGTCATCTGTAAGTCCTCTCCTGTAAAGAGGGGAAGAGGAAGTGAGTGGAGATTCTAAGGAGCCCAGGGCTAGTAACTCAGAAAGGCTGGACTCCATATCAGCTCTGCTCACAAATAGATACCTAGCCTGAGACGACCTTCAAACAAGAAACAGTCCTTTAGGATCAGTGAACCTTGAAGTGACTGCTGATGAGATGTCAAGGTCCACCTAAAGATAGAATTAGTCATAACTATGGGCTTCTTGCCTATGCTGAGGGCAAAATCAGCAGGAGAAAACGGTAGGGAAAAGGCTGGACCTCTAAGCTCTAAGTCCTTCCAAAGAGGCAAAGGGAAACCAGTGCTTCTGGTCCAGGAGAGCCAGAAAAGACAGTACATTCCTCCTCCAGGGAAAAGAACAGATAACCAAGTAGGCTTTGGACTGAACTGGTTATCCCAGGGAATTCTGCTCTAACTACTTCAGATAAAGTCTAAATGGCTTTGCAAGCAATGACTCTGATCTGGTTTGGCTGGATTTATCCTACACCTTAGAATCTAAGGCAAAAATTGGGATAGGGCTGGGAAAATTCACGAAGAAATTCGAAGTATGGAGTGGAGCCATCTCCATTCACTCTTCAGTGAGTAACCAGGGGAACAACTACTGTGTTGTTGCTCAAGGTATTTCCTGGCTCCAAATCTGTCCTGATTATTGATGGTCATTTTTAAACCACTCTCTGTTCTACCATGATTAATCCAACAAAGCAAAACATTTCTAACCAGGAAACTGGGTTTGTATATAGTACTTACTTTATAAATAGTAACTTGAGAGAAATACTTGGAAATGGTGTTCAGTTTTATTCCTGGGACAAGAGGATTCCAGATATAGAAGAAGAGGGAGAGCAAAATAACTTCAAAGAAAGTCAAATTTGTGGAAACTATGAGAATAAAAATAGAACCAAGAAGCGGCCCAGGGACTTAGGCTGCTTGATACCCAGTAGTTCCCAACAAGTTTTCAAATCATGAAAGACAAAGTGGGAAGATCTGGAATTTCTTCCTGTGATGATTTTTATAAATAGCATAGTGTCTCCCAAACTTCAAGGATTAATCTAACACTGTCAAAGTTTTAGCCTTTTAATGTATCACTATCTTTCTATATATCAGCTTTTTTGCTTAAATTAGGAAAAAATAAATTTTACATCATTACAAATGCAAAAAGAGTATAACTTTCTAAATAAAGGTTAAGTATAAAAATAAATCCAATGAAAGCAAAAAGTTACTAAATTCTAGTTAGATACTATTGATTGCTGAAGGCTCTGACCATGAGATTCTTTCTCTGTTGAATAGGGTGTAAACCAAAAATTAAATTCTAAGGCCCCCCAACCGTCTGAATGGACTTCCTCCTCAGCCAGGGCTCTTTTAAAATTTAACCTGAGAAGCTGTTTCAGGCCATGATGGAAAGTGAGAGTCAGACATACCACCTTATACCTCTTCAGCATTAACAGCAACACAGACTTTAAGTCTGATAAGAAACCTTTTACAAACTATTCTCTCTGAAGCCTATAATCTGAAGGCTTCCTCTGCAAATAAGAACTTTGGTCTCCATAATCCTTTATCTTAACCCAGACATTCCCTTCTGTTGATCCCAGGTCTTTAGATAAACTCAACCAGATGTCAACCACGAAAACTTTTAAATCTACCTATAAGCTGGAAGCCCCCCCGCTCCCACCCCACCCCACTTCACATTGTCCCACTTTTCTGGACAAAATCAATGTATTTCTTAAATGTATTTGTTGAAGTTTCATATCTCCCTAACATGTATAAAGCCAAGTTGCACCCCAACCAAACTAGGCAGTGTTTTCAGGACCTCCTGAGGGCCGTGGCATGGGCTATGATCACTCATATTTGGCTCAGAATAAATCTCTTCAGGCTGAGTGTGATGGCTCATGCCTGTAATCCCAGCACTTTGGGAGGCCAAGGAGGGTGGATCACTTGAGGTCAGGACTTTGAGACGAGCCTGGCCAAGATGGTGAAACTCTGTTTCTACTAAAAATACAAAAATTAGCCGGGTGTGGTGGCACGTGCCTATAGTCCCAGCTACTCAGGAGGCTGAGGCAAGAGAATCACTTGAACCCAGGAAGGGGAGGTTGCAGTGAGCCAAGATCATGCCATTGCACTCCGGTCTGGGCGACAGAGTGAGATTCTGTCTAAAAATAAATAAATACATACATAAATCTCTAAGTATTTTATAGAATTTGACTCTTTATGTTGACAAGGGAAAATGGGTGTGCACAGGATATCAAAAACATATCATGATGACTTCCTGCTAAACATGGCAGATTGAACCCATGTTCATTTCTTCTCACTTCTGAAGCTTCACTAAAATGCTAGTTAAAGAATTAAAAAATAGATATGAGTAATCAAGAACAAAGAGAATGAGAGCAGACACAAGAGTAAAAGAGAGGAAATGAGGGTAATCTGGCTGCAACATCTGTCACCCCATCAATTGCCAGGGTTGATTTGGCTGATCTGGCTGGCTAGGCGAGTGTTCCCTTCCTCCCTCCCTACTCCATGTGCGTCCCTCCCAAAGCTGCATGCTCAGTCAAAGAGGACGACCATCCTCAATAGAGGAGGACCAGTTTTCGCTCAAGGGTATATGAGTAGCTACGCTCCCCTGCTGGAACCTCCAAACAAGCTCTCAAGAGTGGAAGAGAGCCATTAGCAAAATTCCGCAGGAAAGACAGCACACGGAGGAACAGTGGCTGGACTGGTAGAGTGCAGAAAGCCGAAACCTATGTGCCTGCTGAAGGAAGAAGCAATGAAGACTGAGACCATCCTTACCCCAGAACCCAAAGAAGCTCAGGAATTGGGCGACCCAGGTACCTTAGAGGCCAAAGGCTGGAACATAAGAGTGGTTGAAAACCTGAATAAGGAGGGCTTAGCTGCCCTCCACCTCTGCTTCCCACTCCTGAGCCCCACCCTGCTCCCCATCACAGGAGGTGGGAGGCTTATTGCCTGGAGAAGCAGAACCAGAGACCGTTGGGGACTTCAGGAACAACAGAGGGTGCGGGTAAAATTCTGTCCTGAAAACAGTCAGAATCTGCATGCTGCACACTGCACAGTCGAAAAACCTTCCTGTCTTTACCTACGGCACTCTGAAAAGTCAGGCCTATTATCCTATCTCCACCCCTCTTTCCTTCAACCCCTGAAGGAGGTTTAAAGAGTTTTCTCTAGAGAAACTAAGTGGTACCAGAAAGATGACCTACAGATACTTTGGGGGTTCTCCAGAAGAAAGCTGCCTCCTGACCAATCATAAGCCCCAGCCATGCACATGGAGCTTCCACATCACTCTCTAATGCCTCTTTCTTAACAGCCAGTTGAGAATTATTAATACCAGATGTTTGGGTAAAACCTCTAAGATCTCCTGTATTCAGATCTCTCTGCAGGACCCTTGTTATCATCTTGACCTCCTGATGCCATCAGGGCTCAGTCCTCTTTTCTTCTTTACCTACTGATATGGTTTGGCTGTGTCCCCACCCCAGTCTCATCTTGAATTCCCACGTGTTGTGGGAGGGACCTGGTGGGAGGTAATTGAATCATGGGGGCAAGTCTTTCCCATGCTATTCTTGTGACAGTGAATATGTCTCACAAGATCTGATGGTTTTAGGCCAGGTACTGTGGCTCATATCTGTAATCCCAGCACTTTGGGAGGCCAAGGCAGTCGGATCACCCGAGTTTCGGTGTTCAAGACCAGCCCAGTCAACATGGTGAAACCCTGTCTCCGCTAAAAATACAAAAAATTAGCTAGGCACGGTGGCAGGCACCTGTAGTCCCAGTACTCAGGAGGCTGAGGCACAAGAATTGCTTGAACCTGGGAGGTGGAGGCTGCAGTGAGCCAAGATTGCAGCCACTGCACTCCAGCCTGGGTGACAGGGTGAGACTCCATCTCAAAAAAAAAAAAAAAAAAAAAAGGTCTGATGGTTTTTAAAAGAGGCATTCCCCTGCACAAGCTCTCTCATTTTTTGCCTGCTGCCATCCATGTAAGATGCGACTTGCCTTTCTCCATGATTGTGAGGCTTCCACAGCCACATGGAATTGTAAGTCCAATTAAGCCCCTTTGTTTTGTAAATTGCTCAGTCTCGGGTATGTCTTTATCAGCAGTGTGAAAACGGACTAATACACCTACACATGCTCCCCTAAGTGATTTTATCCAGTCTCATGGCTGTAAATCATCTTCCTGTGCCAGTGACTCCTGAATTTATATTTCCAGCTCAGATCTCTCTCCTAAAATGCAGATTTGTTTATCCAGCTGCCTCTCTACTTGGAGGTGTAACCAACAATGTATTTGTCAGTTTATGATGCAATCATAAACAATCCAAATAGCTTGGTAGATCATAATGCTTAAGGCCTCTCCTTTACAGTAGCATAAGTCACATCTCAAACACAACATGTCAAGACTGAACCTCCTAATACTTCCCCAAAACCACTTCTCCTGCAGCCTTCTCCATTTCAGATCATCACAAGGCCATCCTTTGGGATGGATGCTCAGGCCAATAATCCAAGAATCATACTTGACTGTTCTCACACTTCACATTCATTATGTCAGAAAATTCTACTGAGTCTACCCTCAAAATATATCGAGAACCTGACCACTTCCCATCATTTCACTGCTATCTCCCTGGCTCTAGCTGACAGAGACAGGAGACAGCCAAGGGTCCCTGGTGAAACCCCACCCTCAAGTCTAAAAAAGCTTGAAGGCCGAAAGGCCAGACTGCTGGTCCAGGATGAAACTCGCCACCCTGAGGGAGAACTGCCCCCGCTTGCCCACCCTTTCCAGACTGATTCTTTCTGAATAAAGCCCGCATGCTCACTGGGGGAACGAGGTGGAGCCACAGGAAGTTCGCACCTTGTGCAGAGGGAGGAGCTCGTGGGTGGTGACCTGGAATTAATCTGTGAGGCAGGGGCCTGTGAGTAGGACCCCCTCCCGTTTTGTTGAGAGTTTCTTTTTTTTTTTTTCTTTTTTTCCTTTACATCCAATAAATTCTGCTCTACTCACCCATCAGTGTGTCAGCACGCCTAATCTTTCCTGGCCATGTGACGAGAACCCAGTTTTAGCTGAACTAAGGAGCAAAAATTCTGCAACACAGCCACCATCATCTCTTGCCTGGAATTCTAAATGAATTTTCTGCTTCTACCAATGCCTCCATACAGACTCTTCTCAGCAAAGCAAACAGGATTCTCCTTTTAAAATATAAGATCATGTCACTCTTCTGCTTAAAACCCTGTCATGACTTTCCATTTCACTCAGAGAAAAGCCGAAGTCCCCTACAGTGGCCTTTAAGGCCCATGTGACCCAGTCGTCTATGACCTCTCTGAGTTGACCTCCTCCCACTCCCTGCCAGGCTCCTCCTCTGCAGCCCCCTGACCTCCTGACTAACCCACTAGGTGTATCCCCAGTTAAGGGCTTTTCCCTGACTATTCTCTCTGACCCAAGAGTTCTTTCTCTACACGTTAACAAATGTCACCTTCTCAGCAGGACCTACACCCATGGCCTTATTGTACCTCACAGACCACCCAACTTACCCCCGAGGAACCCATCCCATACCCTCTTACAATGCTATCCTTTTTGTTTTCTTTCTTTTTTAGCACCGATTACCTTCTAACATAATATATGATTTTCTCTTTTGAGTTGGGGTCTTTCTCTGTTGCCCAGGCTGGAGTATAGTGGCATGATCATAGCTCACTGAAGCCTTGAACTCCTGGGCTCAACCAATCCTCCCACCTCAGCCTCCCAAGTAGCTAGGACTACAGGTATGTACCCACACGTGGCTAATTTAAAAAAATTTTTTTAATAGAGAGAGGGGGCTCTCGCTATGTTGCCCAGGCTGCTCTTGAACTTCTGGTTTCAAGCAGTTCTCCCACCAGGGCCTCCTGAGTCCCTGGGATTACAGGTGTGAGCTACTATGCCCAGCTTATATTATTTTCTTACAATATCATCTGCTTATTGTTTATTTTCTGGCTTCCTCAGCAAACTCCAAGAGGGCAAGGATTTTTGTGGGATTTGTTCATGAATCTAGGCTAAACTATTACAACAATGCCCAGTACACAGAGGTGCTCAATAAATACTTAATGGGTAAATAATAAACACAAATGAAAGACAAAGGCTAAAAAAGACAAGAAGACACTTGGAAGAAACAGAAATGTTACAGATAATTTTTAAAATTATAATTAAAATCCTCAAATGTAAGAGAATAAACTACATCAATGAAATAAAAAAGTGATGGTTTAACATCAGCACCAACAACTAAAAAACAATCAGAGAATAAAAATAAGTTATTGGAAATTAAAATTATGATATCTGAAATTTCAGATAAAATGTTAGAAGTTGAAGAAATTCCTCTGAAAGAACAAACATCCAAAAATATGAAAACCTGAAGATAAAAGAAAACTAGAGGATGAGGCCTGGAGGTTAACACACAACTAGTATGTGTTTTAAGAATGAAAGAACAGAGAAAATGAAGGAGAGGAAATTTGGGGGAAAAAATAATATTAAAAAATATTCTGGGCCAGGAATAGTGGCTCACACCTGTAGTCCCAGCACTTTGGGAGGCTGACGTGGGCAGATTGCTTGAGCCCAGAAGTTCGAGACCAGCCTGGGCAACGTGGTGAAACCTTATCTCTACCAAAAAATACAAATATTACGAAGGGCATTGTAGCATGGACCTGTAGTCCTAGATACTCAGGAGGCAGAGGTAGGAGGATTGCCTGAGCCTGGCAGGTCAAGACTGCAGTGAACTGAGATTGTGCCACTGTACTTCAGCCAAGGCAACAGAGTGAGACCCCGTCTTAAAACGAAAAAAAATTCTAAAACAGAAGGACTTGAGTTTTCAGGCTGTGAAAAGGCCTCACCTGGGGTTGAGCACAGTGAAGGAAAAGCCTCTCAACAAGCACAATGCTATTGACATCTTGGGAAAGTAGGCCAGGCAAGATCCTGAAGCTTCCATAGTTTCCAAACACAAGGTCCAAAATCAGAATAGCACAGAACATCTCAACAATATCAATGGAAACTAGGAAGCCATGGAGCAAATTTTTTCAAAAATTCTGAGGGTAGGGATTTCTAATACAGAAATGTATGTAACCAAGCCATCCCTTAACTGTGAGGCAAGATAAAGGTGCATTTTCAGATACGTGAAGTCTCAAAACTTTACCAAACATTCACCCTCTCTCAGGAAGCTTCTGACGGGCGTACTCCACTAAAACAAGAGAGAAAGCCAATAAACAGGAAAACAGGAGGTCCAGGAAATCCAAATCAGGAGAGTATAAGGGAAATTTCTAGGATGGTGACAGGAAGTCCCAGGATAGCAGCTGTGCAGCAAGCACCAATAGCATCCCACAGCTTGAAGGGAAAGTGGAGGACTCAGGCAGAAATGACTCCAAGACAGAAAAATGTATTACTAGATTATCTAATGCATTTGAATGTAACAAAAGGAGATTTTCAGTTCTGCAGAAGATTTGGGCATGAAACTAAGCAAACAAAGAAATAAAGAGACAATTATTAACCCTAGTGAAAAAAAAATTGCACAAGAAGGAAATGTAACCACAGTATACTATATGGCCCTGCTTTCAACATTATTTTCTTAATCACAATAATATAAACATTCGGTATTGATTTAACTCAACAGAGTGATATAATGTTACTGGAAGGATGAGGTAAGGAAAAGAGGAAGTAAAGGAGCGTGAAATTATTTCTTCCATAAAAAGAAGCCAACTGACAATGTCTAAAATTTGTGAATCAATAAATAGCAATGAAAGTTATAATGTTTAGAAATATGGAAGTAAATACCCAAAGTAGTAATCAAAAAGGGTTATCTCTAGGGATAGAGGGTGAGGGGAGGTAGGGACAAGGAAGAGTTATTTGTTGTCATAAAACCTGTAATCCTACTTTATTTTCAGATCATGTACATGAATTACTTTGATAAAAATAAACATTAATTTTGAGGTGTGGGACATGCTGGCTCCAAACCAATACTTTCCACTTGACATAACCATAAGGATTCAAAGATAATTGAAATGAGAATGACTTTTCATCATGTAGTTCAATGTTATTTAAAACCAAGTCTACACACCTCTTACAATTATCTCGTGTACTCTCGGTGGTATTCACCCCACACTTTCAAGCCCAGGGAGTAGTCTGTAAAACCCTCCTTGGAGCAAGTGGGTAATCAAGAGACCAATGTTATCATCTCAAGGACCAAGGCCTACCAAAATTGATTCAAGATGTAATAAAAAGCCTGCCTAGTCCAATAATCATTAAAGAATGCAAATCCCATAATTTAAAAATTTCCCACAAGGAAAACATTAGGTCCAGATTATTTTAAGGCAAGTTCTACACAACCTTGAAGGAACACACTCTTCCAACCTTATTAAAATTCTCTGAGAAAACAGAACAGGATGCGCCCTCCAACTCATTTGAGACTAGGTTCATCTGTATCAAAATGAGACAAGAACCAGACAAGAAAGGCAAAGTATAGGCCAATCTCATTCGTAAACATAAATGAAAAATCCCAAGATGGTAACAAAAGAACCCAATGACGTATCAGTAGTGATGCATGAAATGTTTCTTAAAGCACTTATTTTGGGGGATGAAATATAAAGGACGCCCTAGCATTCCTGCAGCAGGCAAGTTCATAGTTTTATGGTGGAACATTCTGTGTGGGTCTGAAAAAACAAGGAGCACAAGGTGATCAAAAACATGGCGCATGCATGTGAGCTGGCAAGCTTTCTCGTTCTTACAGGTTTCTGATTTTAAGAAATGGTTCACAGAGAAACTGGCAGAAGATTAATCCTGATCTACTTCTGTTTTGAAGTAGGGAGGAAAAAATAAGAGAAAATTGTGGCATAACTAATCCGACTTCAGACTATTGTGGTCTCACAAGGCTCCAGGGGGCCTCTTTGACCCAGTGTCCCTCCTTGGGAGACAGATTAGTCCCTCCTGAGATCCCAGCCTTTTCTGTAAATATACCCTGCTGAATTGGTAATAGATGTGGGCAGAGACTTCATGCCCCGAACCCTTCAAACTTTATGGATTCTGAGAACGGTCTTGGCTGTCAAGAGTGACTTGTTATAACTGGATATTGCACATGAACTTAGGGTCTTCTCCATGTCCCTTTCCCCTAGTCAGGAATTGTGTCTCTATGGCAGGCATAGATCCATGAAGGGTGGAAGAAGCATTACTTACTGTGCCCGAAATACTCTCTCAAACTCTGGTGACCCAGTGACTGCTGGGGGCGTAACTTTGTATTTTAATCTTGCCTTTCCAACTTGCAAAGCAAAATAACCTGCAAGTAAAGGGAAATGTTGCGTTAAAGATGTGGCACATCATTAGTCATTAGTGAAATGCAAATTTAAATCACAATTAGATAGTACTACATACCTATTAGAATGTCTAAAATCAAAAAGACAGATGATAGCAATTAAAAAAGACAGACAGGAGAGGCTATGAGAGCAACTGAAACTTTCATACAATGCTGGTGGGAATGTAAAATGGTACAACCACTTTGAAAAACAGTTTGGAAGGGAGTCTTTTAGTTAGATATACCTCCAATGTATAACCCAGTCATTCCACTCATAGGTATTTCCCTAAGAGAAACGAAATTGTATGTCCATACTGTAGGGGCCAAAGCCCTTGGCCCCCTGGAGTTTCACTGAAAATCACTGACATGAGGCAGATTAATTAACAGAAGTTAAAAGAAAGATCACACACATTTATTTCATATGTATACATAGCAGCCTTCAGAACAAAGACCCAGCTCCACAGTGAGGTACAGAAGTTCATATGCCATCTTGAGGCTACAGAAATGTGAAAGGAAAATAAATCTCAGGATCCCAAAATCACTAAGCCAAAGGAAAAGTCAAGCTGAGAACTCCGGCAGGCAAACCTGCCTCCCATTTTAATTCCTAAATAAGATAGCTACAAAGCACAATTTGCCCACAAGGAAAAGCTTATCTTCACAGGTGCTGGACAGAAAGTCATCCCTCTGCTCATCTGAGACAAACGCATATCTGATTGCTTATGTAAAAATGTGCCGGTCGCAGTGGCTCACGCCTGTAATCCCAGCACTTTGGGAGGCTGAGACGGGTGGATCACCTGAGGTCGGGAGTTCAAGACCAGCCGGACCAACATGGAGAAACCCTGTCTCTACTAAAAATACAAAAAATTTGCCAGGTGTGGTGGTGCATGCCTGTAATCCCAGCTACTCAGGAGGCTGAGGCAGGAGAATCACTTGAACCTGGGAGACAGAGGTTGCGGTGAGCCGAGATCATGCCATTGCACTCCAGCCTGAGCAACAAGAGTGAAACTCTGTCTCAAAAAAAAAAAAAAAAAAAAAAAAGTAGATTCACAGAGCCAGACTAAATTGTGTATTCATGAAAGGCTTATCAAGGACTCAAAAGAATGCAACCTATGTCTCTTATCTATCTATGACCTGGAAGCCCCTGCTTTGATTTGTCCTGCCTTACCTGGACCAAACCAATGTACATGTTACACATATTGATTGATGTCTCATGTCCCTCTGAAATGTATAAAAGCAAGCTGTACCCTGACCACCTTGGGCGCATGTCATCAGGACCTCCTGAGGCTGTGTCATGGGCATGTCCTTAACCCTCACAAAATAAACTTTCTAAATTGGTTGAGACCTATCAGATATTTTGGGTTCACAGAAGCAATGCAGGCTCAGAACATGGCCAAAAAAAACAGGTTATGGTGGTAGGTCAGGTTTTAGTGGCAAGACAGGATATGGGAGGGGAAGAAGAGGAGGCTCAGCTAGCCAAGGGAGTCATGTTATGCAGATGAAATCTCACAGATAGCAGCTCCTCAGAGAAAATAGATGGAAAGTGTTTCTTCCAGATCTTTGCAGGTGTCAGACTCCATTAATCTCTCCCAGATCTGGACAAGGGAAGGCCTGGCTGCATTAATGGAGATTCTCCACAATGCAAAGTTCCCGCACAAAAAAGCAGCTTTGCAGGGCCATTTCAAAATCTGTCAAAGAAATCTATCTTGGGTAAAATATTTTTATTTCCTTCAGTACAAAGAATTGTACACAAATATTCACAGCAGCTTTGTTTGTAACAGGAACAACTCTGTGATGGCTAATTTTATGCATCAACTTGGCTAGCATATGGTGCCTAGTTGTTTGGTCAAACACCAGCCTAAATGTTGCTGTGAAGGTGTTTTTTTTAGATGTGATTAATATTGAAATCAATTGACTTGGAGTAAAGCAGATTACCCTCCTTAACGTGGGTGGGCCTCATCCAATCAGTTGAAGGCCTTAGGAGCTAAGACTGAGGTCCCCCAAGAGAAAGGACTTCTGCCTCCAGACTGCCTTCAACACCAGATTGTAACATCAACTTTTGCCTACCAGCCTTTCCTGCAGATTTCAGACTTGCCAGCCCCCACAATTGTGTGAGCCAATTCCTTAAAATAATTCTCCGTGTGTGTCTCTGTGTGAGTGTATGTATTGATTCTGTTTCTCTGGAGAACGCTGACTCATAAGAGTCTCCATCAACAGGTGAGTAGATAAATAAATCATGATGGAGCCATACAATGGGATACTACTTAAAAATAAGAAACAGGAATAAACTAATGGGATACTACTTAACAATAAGAAACAGGAATAAACTAATGGGATACTACTTAACAATAAGAAACAGGAATAAACTAATGGGATACTACTTAACAGTAAGAAACAGGAATAAACTAATGGGATACTACTTAACAGTAAGAAACAGGAATAAACTAATGGGATACTACTTAACAATAAGAAACAGGAATAAACTAATGGGATACTACTTAACAATAAGAAACAGGAATAAACTAATGGGATACTACTTAACAATAAGAAACAGGAATAAACTAATGGGATACTACTTAACAGTAAGAAACAGGAATAAACTAATGGGATACTACTTAACAGTAAGAAACAGGAATAAACTAATGGGATACTACTTAACAGTAAGAAACAGGAATAAACTAATGGGATACTACTTAACAATAAGAAACAGGAATAAACTAATGGGATACTACTTAACAGTAAGAAACAGGAATAAACTAATGGGATACTACTTAACAGTAAGAAACAGGAATAAACTAATGGGATACTACTTAACAGTAAGAAACAGGAATAAACTAATGGGATACTACTTAACAGTAAGAAACAGGAATAAACTAATGGGATACTACTTAACAGTAAGAAACAGGAATAAACTAATGGGATACTACTTAACAATAAGAAACAGGAATAAACTACTGATACCCCCCAAAAAATGAGTGAATCTCAAAATAATTATGCTGAATGAAAGCAAGGATTTTAAAAAAGAGTACTACTGAATAATTTCATTTATATAAAATTCTCAAAATGCAAATGGATCTATAGTGACATAAAGATTGCCTGGAGATGGGGAGGCCAGGAGGGAGGGGCCACTAAAGAGAGCAAAGACTACCTGGTGGCCATGAAGCCGACCATCCAGAGGCAGAACTCCTTATCTGAGGAGTTTAGAAATAATTGATCTTCCCTACATCTAAGGCTGGTTCCAGGCTTCTTTCCCCAAAATTTATACGTAACTAGACTTTCTCTACCTCTATACAGCTCCGGAATGCATGCATGATGACACTCATTGTGCAACCCTTGCTGACATTATGACACCAAAATGTCTACAAATGTAATCATTTATCATGACATGCGTGGCTAATATGGACCAAATTACCCCTAAGCTCTTGCTTTAAGGTCCATAAATTCCCCTAAGGAAAATCCTTCCCGGCGCGCTCAGTCCTCTCGCTGAGGCAGCCCGCTGCACTCTTCTGCAGCTTTCTCTCAATCTAATAAAACTTTCCTTTTCAAACCTATACTGTTGTCGGTAAATTCTTACTCCCTGTGGGCCAATCACTTTCCATTGCCAGGGCTCTGACACCTTGCCCAGCAGGTACAAGAAAACTTTGGGGATGATGGCTCCTGCCTGCCGAAGTTTCCCTGTTATAAAACAGTATGACTTTCTTCTCCTTCATTTCATTAGATAATCAACTCTGATGCCTGGGACCACCTTCATCTTGTGATGAGCTCTGTGGACTTCTTTCACTTCCACATCCATACTTCCTCCTCTGTCAGTCTTTGAGCCTTCAATAGGTCTTGCCTCCTGTCCTTAACTTCCTCTTTTCACCCCATAATAAACTTCTGGCATTGAGACAGAGCAAGGAACACTCTTAGGGACCTGCCAGCCACCTCAAGCATGGAAATAAAAACTCTTGAGTTCCTTCAAGGGAAATTCCAAGCACCTTGTTAGCCTTCAGTCCCGCTAAGTGAGAAGGTAATAATAGTTTAAATAATAGTCACCCAAATAAGATAGAGTTACAAGACGTTCGGTTCCCTATAGAAACTAAAGATAACGTCTTCACATAGGTTCTTGAGTTGTTCCTCAGAAACCAGGACCTCCACCAGATGGAAAATGCTGACCACTGTTACACAGACCTCAGCTAAGCGGGAACTGAGGACTGAATTCTGACCACAATTCCCTGTTCTAAATTTCTTCCTGAGGGACCTGCAGAGAATCACACACACAGGTTAAACCTCGTGAAAGGAAAATAAATCTCGGGACCCCCAAATCACCAAGCCAAAGGGAAAAGTCAAGCTGGGAACTGCATTGGACAAACCTGCCTCCCACTCTATACCTAAATAAGATAGCTATAAAGATTTTTTTTTTTTTAAGAGAGAGTCTCATTCTGTCACCCAGACTGGAGTGCAGTGGCATGATCTCAGTTCACTGCAACCTCCACCTCCCGGGTTTAAGCAATTCTCCTGCCTCAACCTCCCGAGTAGCTGGGATTACAGGTATGTGCCACCATGCCCAGCTAGTTTTTTGTATTTTTAGCAGAGATGGGGTTTCACCATGTTGGCCAGGCTGGTCTTGAACTCCTGACCTCAAGTGATCCACCCGCCTCAGCCTCCCAAAGTGCTGGGATTACAGGTGTGAGCCACTGTGCCTAGACCCCAGGTTAAACAACAACAAAAAAAAAACTACATAGCTCCCTCACAATTTACCCACAAGGAAATTCCTTGTGGACAAAGGACAGATAGAACTCAAAGTGATTCCTCTGCTCACTTGAGACAAACACATATTTGATTGCTTCCTTTGATTCAGTAAAAAGCTAATCAGAAACTCAAAAGAATGTCTCCTATCTACCTATGACCTGGATACACACTTTTGAGTTGTCTCGCCTTTCCGGACTGAATCAATGTACACCTGACATAGATGAATTTATGTCTCATGTCTCCTTAAAATGTATAAAACCAGGCTGTGCCCTGACCACCTTGGGCACATGTTGTCAGGAGCCCCTGAGGCTGTGTCACGGGCATGTCCTTAACCCTGGCAAAATAAATTTTCTAAATTGATTGTCTCAGATACTTTTTAGTTTAGAACCTTAACATTTCTTTCTGCTGACCCCAAGTTTTTAGACAAAGCCTTGCTCCCTTAACCAATTGCAAACTAAAGAATCTCTGAATCCACCTGTGGCCTCTAAGCCCCTGTGTCAAGATATCCTGTCTTTTGAGGCCAAATGCCTTATGCTTTCCTGAAATATACCTCTGCCTTTAAAAACCCTTGCTTGGGCCAAGTCTGGTGGCTCACTCCTATAATCCAGAATTTCAGGAGGCCAAGGTGGGAGGATCACTTGAGACTAGGAGTTCAAGACCAGCCTGGGCAACATAGCGTGACCCTATCTCTATAAAACAAATTTTAAAAACCCATTTAGGTGTGGTGGCTCACACCTGTAATCCCAGCATTCTGGGAGGCCGAGGCAGGAGGACTGCTTGAGCCCAGGAGTTTGAGACCAGCCTGGACAACATAGTGAGACCCCATGTCTATAAAATAAAAATACAAAAATTAACCAGGTGTGGTGATGGTGCACGCCTGTAGTCCCAGCTACTTAGGAGGCTGAGTAGGCAGGATCGCTTGAGCCTGGAAGGACAAGGCTGCAGTGAGCCAGGATCAATGCACTCCGGCCTGGGTGACAGAGCAAGACCCTGTTTCAAATAATAATAAAATAAATAAAATTATAAAACTCTTGCCCGAAAGCCATCGGGGAGTCAGGGTCTTAAGTGTTAGCTGCCCAGTTCTCCTTGCTTGGCACCCTGCAATCAATGCCTACCTTTCTGTCACTGCAAATCCTGGTGCTTGTGTTTGTTTCTGTGTGCTGGGCGAATGGACCCATGTTCACTTGGGTTACAGCAACTATTATTTCCCTTCACATTATTTCTTTCAGTTTTAGCTCCTTACCAGTTGTCTCCCCCACTATCCCCTTGTCTGACTTGTTTGAGTACCTCAATACCTGTTTCCTACTTGCTAATGTTTTAAAAATGGTTTCCTTTTAAAATTCCACACCAAGTGTGTAGTTTGGGTCTCTCCCTGTGTTAAGAGTATTAGAGGCAATGTGTTTCCTACTGGAACAGGATACGATCTCCCCTCTCACAAGAAGTCAATATTGACCCTGGTATAGCAAGGGCTCTCAAAGCAGGTTCTTCCCTTCCGCTAATCCCCTTCTGCTACAAATAAGCTGTTGTTTAGGATTTAAACATTGTCACTGAATATCTAAAGTGTGTAAATGCTGGCCGGGTGGCCGGTAGCTCACGCCTGTAATCTCAACACTTTGGGAGGCTGAGGCGAGCGGAACACTTGAGGTCAGGAGTTTGAGACAAGCCCGGCCAACGTGGTGAAACCCCGTCTCTACTAAAAATACAAAAATTAGCTGGATTTGGTGGTGCACACCTGTAGTCCCAGCTACTCAGGAGGCTGAGGCAGGAGATTTGCTGAAACCCAGAAGCCAGAGGTTGCAGTGAGCTGAGATCGCACCACTGTACTCCGAGTCAAAAAAAAAAAAAAAAAAAAAAAAGTGTGTAAATGCTTGGGATCGGAGTTTTCTCATTCATACTGCAGCCTGAGAGAGCAGAGCGAGGAGAAGGAATGTACAGATGGGCCCTGACTGTCTCCAACCCTGGGCTCCATCCCTCCAGGGCAGCATCAATCTGGAAAGGCCAATGACTCATGGGCTCAGCTAAAGGGATTTGTCCATTGAGGGGGAAATGAGGACTTGGCCACTCTGCACCTGCTATTACCGTTGCTTCTAACATGCTTCACAGCGTTGCAGAAAATACTTGGCAAGTCTTCTTGTTTCCACCTATAAAATGGAAATAATGAAAGGTATGCGCTCCTAGACTTATGAATTAGTAATGCACAAGAGCCTAGAGCTTCAAAATGAGGCTGGGAGTAAGCAAGCTTTAAAAGTGCTATCTTTTCTTATGCTAATTGCACCCAGTGGGCATCTGTTTGTGACACTAGCAAGTGTGAGTAATGAGCTTTAGTAAATGGAAGAGGTACTGAGATATCCCACCTACTCCCAGCCCAGCCCCAAGAAAGAGGATTCAGCTGGGCTCACCTCCAGCCCCAAGGGATAGAAGCCCTTCTATTCTCTCAGGTCAGGGGCCTCAGAGAGACCATGGCTATTTTTGGAATAATATGATGAGAGTGGGGCCGGGTGTGGTAGTTCGTGCCTGTAATCCCAGCACTTTGGGAGGCTGAGGTAGGTGGATCACTTGGGGTCAGGTGATCAAGACCAGCCTGGCCAACACAGTGAAACCCGTCTCTACTAAAAATACAAAAATTAGCCAGGTACAGTGTCGTGTGCCTGTAGTCCCAGCTACTCAGGAGGCTGAGCCGGGAGAATCACTTGAACCCGGGAGGCAGAGGTTGCAGTGAGCCGAGATTGCACAACTGCACTCCAGCCTGGGCCACAGAGTGAGACTCCCTCTCAAAAAAACAAAACAAAACAAAAAAAACAACAACGAAAACTAGCCAGGCATGGTGGTGCACCTGTAGTCCCAGCTACTCGGGAGGCTGAGGCAGGAGAATTGCTTGACCTTGGGAGGCAGAGGCTGCGGTGAGCTGAGATCACACCACTGCACTCCAGCCTGGGTGACAGAGCAGTATGTCTTAAAATATATATACATATATATGATGAGAGTGGGGTGCTATTTCATCTCCTTTTCTGTAGAGTTTCAAATTTATTTCCCTTATGAGTTGATTAAAACCTCTTGAGAATAATCTCCTTTTGCTTTGCCTGTCTTTCCTCTTTCCCTAGCTTTCTCCAGAGATACACATGTGCTGGGGAGAAACCAAAAATGAAATCCTAAGCCACCAAACAACTGAACAGACCCCCTCTTGGCCAAGGGAACCCCAGAGAGACCTGAGAAACTGAATTCCCTGCCGTGAGGGGAAGAGAGGCAGGACACACCTGGTTGTGCCCCCTCCCGTTTGGAGTTTAGGCACAACTGCCCAAGATTAAGGTTAAAATGGGGATCATAAGACTAACAAAGCCAGCTGCAGCAAGAAGACATCAAACTGTAGACAAGACCTAAGGCCTTGCAAGGCAAGGGTTAAGTCACGCCCTACAAACCATCAAATCTCATTAGGCCAGTCCTTTTAAATTAACCCAGTATGTGGCTTACTTTCCAACTGACTCTGGTATAGCATCAGATGACCTCTTTATCTTTTTTTTTTTTTTTTGAGATAGGGTCTCACTGTCACCCAGTCTGGAGTGCAGTGGCACGATCTCGGCTCACTGCAACCCATGGGCTCAAGCAATTCTCACACCTCAGCCTCCCAAGCGGCTGGAATTACAGGTGAGCGCCACCACGCTCAGCTAATTTTTTGTATTTTTAATACAGACAGCATTTCATCATGTTGCCCAGGCTGGTCTTGAACTCCTGGGCTCAAGTGATCTACCCACCTTGGTCACCCAAAGTGCTTGATTAAAGGCATGAACCACCACACCCGGCCACCCTTTCTCTTAATGTAAGCATTTCTTTGTGCTGAATTCGTCTTTAAACAAAGCTTTACTCCTTTAACAACTGCAAATTTGAGAATCTCTGAGTCCACTTATAACCTGTAAGCCCCCTGCTTTAAGATATCCCACCTTTTGGGGCCGAACCAATAGATACCTTCCATGTATTGATTTATGTCTTTGCCTGTAATTCCTGCCTCCTTAAAATGTATAAAAACTGTAACCCAATTGCCTTGGGACCACCCACTGAAGGCTTCTTGGGTTTGTGTTTTCTCCGAGCCATGGTCACTCATATTGGCTCAGAATAAACCTCTTTAAAAGATTTCACAGAGTTTGGTATTTCTGTTAACCCCCCCACCGAAGGAAATCAGAATATTGCACCTCAAAATATGACTGAACTAAAGAAGCCGCCTCAGGGTCTTTGTGACCTCTCCACTGCCTCCTGTCTCAACCTGTGGTCTCTACCAAGGCACAGGATGCGGCTGGGCAGTCCTCTGAAGCTCCCTTATCTACCTAGAAACCAGACCCCCTAAGACAAACACAATGGCCTGCCATCTCCTCCCTCAGACCTCATTATCTCATGTGGAAAAGGAGACCGAGGAATGCACACACCTGGACGAACTTTTCCACCAGATTAAGCCTACCCCTCTGACCAATCAAATTCCAGAGAATCATTGACAAGTTACTTTGTCTCCCAGTCCATTCATTCTCCCTAATAATCGTTTACTGCCACTCAAAAGAATTGTCTGCATTCCCCATTTCCTCCCTCCCCTGTGAAGAATGGTATACAAACTGCTGTACCCCTTTGGATTATTGGGCAACCATTCTCTCATGCTGTGCATATTAAAATAAATTGTCATACCCTTTCTCCTGTTAATCTGCCTTTTGTCAGTTGATGTTCAGTGAACCTTCAGAGGGTGAAGGGGAAGCTTTCTCTCTGCCCCTTACCCCCTGTGATGCCCACCCAGCCACAGCTGGGTTCCTTCACCCTGTCTCTACCTCTCCATGCAGCAGAAACTTCTCTCTTTGAAGAAGGACCTTAGGATGGGAACTGACAGTACTGAGTTCCTACATGGGGCCAGGAACTGTGGTGGGATTTCCTCCCCAGGGTCCCATTAAATCCTGTTTGATGGTAACACTGAAGGGCAGTGTATCCTGAACAGGGACACCCAGCCGGGAAGTGGCTAGACCAACAGATACAGCTCTGTCTGTCTTCAAAACCTAAGCTGCTTCAACCATGGCACATGGTGTCCTGACTCCATGAACACCAAACTTGCAAAAGGAGCAAATTCTGGTTCCTAATGCCAGCTAAACAGTTGTGTCTTCCTCTCTCTGTCTGCCTCTTACACTCTCTCTCTCCTTTGTAAACCAAAAATAAAATTCTAAGCCCCCCAACCATCTAAATGGAGTCCTCCTCTCAGCCAAGGGCATTCCAAAGTTAAAACGAGTTCAGGCCATGATGGGAAAAAGGTGTCAGATGTGCCTTATTATATCCTCCTCTCTTTGGAATTCAGGCATAACTGACCAGCATTAACATTAAAACAGACCTTAATGTTAGTCCAAACTGCACCATTTTGTAAGCCCCCTGCCATTTCACAGACCTTGGTCAAAGTAAAACATTCCATGGGGGTTCGGGCCCTGAGAAATACTGCCTAACCACCTGACCACAAGACACAGGAACATCTTTATCATACCCTGCCAAGCAAAGGCCCAACTGAAGAAATATCCCTATCAAATCCTGACAGAGAGCCCAAGGAACATCCCTGGCCAAAGCACCTGAACATAAGAACATCTTATCAATATTCTCCAGGGCAGCAAGCCATACTGCCCAAACCCCTCCCACCCATACCTATACATACCCCAGCATGTAAGTAATGGTTGGTTCTGGCATTAAGCTGGTCCCCCACCTCCACAGGTTTTTGTACTATACCTGTGTTGTTGTAAAGCCTCTCTCTCTCTCCCTCTCCCCCTCCACCCCTCTCCCCCTCCTTTCTCTCTCTCTCTCTCTCTTTCACCCCACCTTCCCTTTAAAAAACCTAACACTTAAGACTTTTTGTAGCAATGAGACACCAAATTCCAGCCTGACTCTAGTATAGCATCACATGACAGATAGCTGGCCTTGAAAGAAATTGAAGTATTTTACTCTAAAATATATTTCTTTGTCATATTTTGAAATGGTCCTGCAAAGTCGTCTCTTGTGGGAAAAGTCTACATTCTGTAGAAAATCCCTTTCCCTTGCCAGGTCTTTTCTCTGATCCAGGAGAGAATTAACAGAGTCTGGCATCTTTTCAAGTCTCATAAGAAACATTTACAATCTATTCTCTCCAAACGCTGCTACCTGGAAGCTTCATTTGCATAGTAAGAACCTTGGCCTCCACAACCCCTTATCTTAACCTAGGCACTCCCTCCTATGGATTTGAGGTCTGTAGATAAAACTCTTTTAATCAATTGTCAATCAGAAAATCTTTAAATCCACCTATGACCTGGAAGCCCATGCCCCACTTGCAGTTGTCCCGCCTTTTGGGACCAAACTAATGTACATCTTACATTAATTGGTTGATGTCTTATGTCTCCCTAAAATGTATAAAACCAATCTGTAGCCAGACCCCTTTGGGCAAATGTTCTTAGAATCTCCTGGGGCTGTGTCACCGGCCACTGGTCCCTCATGTTTGGCTCAGAATACAGCTTTTCAATTATTTTACAGAGTTCAACTCTTCATCAACATCTTTTTTTTTTTTTTTTTTTTGAGATGGAGACTCGCTCTGTCACCAGGCTGGAGTGCAGTGCCGTGATCTCAGTCCACTGCAACCTCCCCCTCCCAGGTTCAAGCGATTCTCCTGCCTCAGCCTCCCTAGTAGCTGGGACTATAGGAGGATGCCACCACGCCCAGCTAATTTGTGTATTTTTAGTAGAGACGGGGTTTCACCATGTTGGCCAGGATGGTCTTGATCTCTTGACCTTGTGATCCACCTGACTTGGCCTCCCAAAGTACTGGGATTACAGGCGTGAGCCACCGTGCCCGGCCCTAACACCTTGTCATTAAACGTTCCCTGTCCACCATTAACTATGTGGATTCACCCAGTCTCCTCTCCTCTCTCCCCACCCCTACCCCCACTCCATCCAGCCCCCTAACATTCTGGCCCCAGTTCACACAGCCCCATGCAGAAGCAGCAAACAGGGAAGATGAGCACCTCTGTCAGCCTTGGGACATCTGTGGACCTGCAGGCCTAGGATAAAGGCGCATTATGGTTTGGTAGCACCTGTGAGTCAGGATAGGTCGCCTTAGACCTGTTAAATTAGGTTTAGCCTAAAGCTGCCTTCTGACATATTTTAAGTTCGGCCTAAAGGTTTCTCCGTACATCATGAACTGTATGCTTCCATTTTCTGGGAGTCGCTTTCTTTTTCTGTCCATAAATCTTCTTCTACCACGTGGCAGCCCCAGAGTATCTCTGAACCTATTCCAGTTCCCCACGCCCAACTGTGAATCGTTCTTTGCTCAATTAAACTCAGTTAAATGCAATTTGTCTAGGGTTTTCCTTTTAACAGATCTAAGTGCTTCTTTAATTAGAAAGAAATATCCTGCTCTTCTCCACAACAGATTGTGTGAATCAAACCACACAACGTGAGTCTGAAGGTTCAAGATCTTCATACAATCTCAAAAGACTGGCTAGGCAAGACATTGAGCATGCACGGAGGCCTGGACTGGATCCTCAGCTGTGAGGCCTTCCTGCTTCTGGCTATTTGTGTAACCTGAGCAGTCTACAGCTTGGCCCTATTTCCTGGTACAGGCATACTTGGAAATATAAAGAAATATGCATGCTTGGTAAGAAGTCTTACACTCTTGCACTCGGACCCCTTTCCCCAGCTGACATTGTAGGTAAGATAATATGAATTGAGCAAATGTGACTCCCATGGAGTAAAAGCCCTCTATTTAACCAGGCAGTCGCGATATTGAATAATCCTAGGGGGAAGCTGTTTTAAAATTTAGAGCTAATTACTTAATCTAAAGCTCATATTTCTGAAGGAAGTTTTTTCAATCTGATAATCATACCACCATAGGCAGTTTATTTAAGAAAACACATTAATTAAAACAACAACGTTCAAGAAATCACAACCAGGTTTAGAAGCAGGCACGTTTCCTTTGGAACACTTGTAATTAATATTCACACCACTTCCTGCAGGTTAGCAGGCTACTAACGCTCGTTTGAACGGGCTGTGGGTCGTAACCACAGGTGATGTAGAATCGCTGAGCTCTGAGGCCCCACAGCGTTCCAGTTGGGAGAACTAATCTCTGAAATGTTCTCAGTCTCTGCTTGCCCCTGGGAAGGAGGGGAGCAGGCGGCATGGGTGACCCTGAGGCGACTGTGCTCTGAGGACCCAGAGCTACCTGCAAGGGCAAGTAGGAAACAAAACACCGGCCCCATCTCCCTCCCTATCTCGTCTCCCTATCTCCCGCAAGCCTTGACTCACACACACACACACACACACACACACACACACACACACACACACACACACGAACTTCCCATGCCTCTTACTTTGCTGACAGGCCGAGAGAATAGAGACAGCAGCCAGCAGGATCGAGTTCCCGGCCATCTTTCTCACGGAACTATTTGTAGAGCGCAGGGGAAGATAAGAGGCGCTTCTTGACTTTGAATGCTGACCTTCCTTACCGGGTAAACAAAGTTGAGGACCGAGTGGAGGGAAAAGGCTGATTCAAGCGGCTGAATGACCTTTGCTCTGGAACAGAAGTCAGGAAGGCAGGCAGGTCTGGGGCTGCCGGTCACAGATCTTTATGGGGCTGGGAGTTGCTTCCGGCGTTTGTTTAAGCCTCTCCCATGCCAGCGGGCAGGGCTGCAGCTCACTGTGGGACCAGCCCTCCAGCCGCAGTGCCAGTTACGCCATCTTCTCTGCCAATGCACAGACTCTCTGGATCCCTTTCATCCCCACGCCCTTCCCTCCCAGGGCCTTGCTGAGACCTTTCTCACCACCTGTGGAAAAAGTCAGATGGAAGTACTTACTTAATCCTGTTGAAATTTTAAATGCTAATTTAAGCCAGTTCTAATTTATTCACGCTCTGAATGGCCGATTTAGGATTTGAACCCAGTCTAGCAGATTCCAGCTGTGCCCTATCCCCTGCACCAGGCTGCCTCTCACTGTCACCTAGAGACTCTGATAATAATCTTACTTTTTTTTTTTTTTTAAGACAGGGTCTTGATCTGTCACCCAGGCTGATGTGTGTAGTGGCACGATCATAGCTCACTGAAGCCTCCAACTCTTGGGCTTAAGTGATCCTCCTGCCTCAGTCTCCCAAGTAGCTAGGACTACAGCCACAAGTCACTGTGCCCAGCCATTTTTAAAAAAATAAACCAGCTGGGCGCGGAGGCTCACACTTGTAATCCCAGCGCTTTAAGAGGCCAAGGAGGGCAAATCACGAAGTCAGGAGATCAAGACCATCCTGGCTAACACTGTAAAACCCCTTCTCTACTAAAAATACAAAAAATCAGCTGGGCATGATGGCACACACCTGTAGTCCCAGCTACGCAGGAGGCTGAGGCAGGAGAATCTGCTCTTTAGAGATGCAGATTCTGGCCTGGAAGAATGGCTTATGCCTGTAATCCCAACACTTTGAGAGGCTGAGATGGGCAGATGGCTTGAGCTCAAGAATTCGAGACCAGCCTCGGTAACATGGCAAAACCCCATCTCTAAAAAAAATACAAAAATTAGCAGGGCATGGTGGCACATGCCTGTTGTGGTCCCCACTACTTAGGGGGCTGAGGCAAGGGGATTGCTTGAACCCAGGAGCCTGGAACTGCAGTGAGCCAAGATCGTTCCACTGCACTTCAGCCTGGGTGACAAAGTGAGACCCTGTCTCAAACAAATAATAAAAATAAAGACGCAGCTTCCCAAAAAAGAAAGCTGGGGGCCTTTCCTCACCCCATCCTACAGCACCATTAGAGGTGTATGTCTTGGCTCAAGCTGCTATAACAAAGAAACCATAGACTGGGTGGCTTACAGTAGCAATCTATTCGTCACAGTCCTGAAGGCTGAGAAGTCCAAGATGACAGTGCTGGCCAATCAGTTCCTGGTGAGGGCCCTCTTCCTGCTTTGCAGAAGGACACCTTCATGTTGGAGAGACAGAAAGAGCAAGCTTCCTGGTCACTTCTTATTATAAGGGCATAGATCCCATTATGGGGGTCTATGCTCATAACCTCACCTATAGCTAATTATCTGCCAAATGCCTGATAACATCACGTTGGGGGTTAGGGTCTCAACATATGAATTGCAGAGGGGACACAAACATTTAGTCCATAGCAGGGAGCTCCCAGTGTCTGCTGGGGAGGGCAGTTGCCTCAGCCTCACACAGACCCTACAATTTAATGACACAACCTTGGGTCTCTCTGAGCCTCCATTTGATAAGATGGGGCTAATAAGAGCTGAAGAGAAATTTAAATGATATAGTCCTATTCTAAGGATTGAATTAGTTAATACTTATAGAGCACTTAAAACAGCACCTGGCATATACAAATGTGTTCTGTGTGTCTGCAAAATAAACACACAAAGTATCTAGACAAGTACTTAGCATATAATGTACCTAATGTTAAAAGATACTTTCAGAGGTAAAAATCATGCCTTTCATACAATATGAAATGAAAACATATCAAAATTTTTATGTAACTCATTCATGAGGGAACCAGTAAGATGTTATAACCAGTTCAAAGGAGAATTCATGGAACTACACATATATAGGAAAGAGGGAATAACAAAATTAATGTATAAATAGTTGCAAGCCAGGTCTGCTCAAAGTTTCTTGTTGGTCTTCAGGCTTCCTTGGCTGTTTGCTCTTGAAATCATTGACAACTAAGATTAGATAAGAAGGCAGAGCCAAGAAGCCAGGGCAGCACCAAAACATTCTTGTATACTCAGTTGAATAGTTTTGGGCTTCAGTATATGGCAGAGATTCTAATCTGCAAACTAGCTGCCCTGAACCCATATCACCATCTACTATAATAACCTCCCAAATGACAGATCTCGAAGGAGAGATCTACACTAGGCCTGTAGGCAGGCAGAGGCTCTCAAAGTCAGAGAACTGCTCGGGAAGAGAGGAACAACAGCAGGAGGACCTGAGCAGAGAAATGTGGCCCTGGCTGATGACTGTAACTTTTGGGTGTTGGTAACTCTTATTTTGAGAGACTCTTGAGTACACCTGTACTAGTCAACTGGTTTAAAAACTACAACTTGCAGCCGGGCGCGGTGGCTCACGCCTGTAATCCCAGCACTTTGGGAGGCAGAGGTGGGCGAATCACCCGAGGTTGGGAGTTCCAGACCATCCTGGCTAACATGGTGAAACCCCGTCTCTACTAAAAATACAAAAAAATTAGCCGGGTGTGGTGGCAGGCGCCTGTAGTCCCAGCTACTCGGGAGGCTGAGGCAGGAGAATGGCGTGAACCTGGGAGGCGGAGCTTGCAGTGAGCTGAGATGGGGCCACTGCACTCCAGTCTGGGTGACAGAGCAAGACTCCGTTTCAAAAAAAAAAAAAAAAGACAACTTCCCAGGTTCTAGACAAATCCTGAGGTTCCCTACTGACTTCTCCCAGCCGATCTTAAGTCAGTCCCCCAAATCCAGATTCTAAGAGATGGTTGACACAAAGTAAAAAAATAAAAAATCAATTAATCAATAAAACCTCAAGTGCTTCAAAACCCCATGCATCTATTTAAAAAGATCTTCATTGTCAGTATATGTAGTTATTGCCTCTAGGAAAGTATAAAAGAATAGAGCATTGGATAATGAAATGTTTATCACCTTCTGCAGTGATAAAATTTCCAGGTGACCCACAGCTGAAATACGGCCATAGCATTAACAAAAACTCACAAAAATTAGAGTTTCTCTGTACGTTTTCCCTGGATTGGTTGAAGAGGAATGGCATTTTCCCTGAATGTTGTTCCCATAGATCCTTCTAGTATGTTCCATTTATTACATTTTTCTATGAAAAGGAAAATAAGAGGACGAACAGCATACTGGTAATTACTACGGTTTGAATGTTTGTCCCCTCCAAAACTCATATTAAAATTTAACTTCCATTATAATGGTATTAAGAGGTAGGACAATAAGAGGTGATTAGGCCATGAGAGCCCTGCTCCCATGAATGGATTAATGTTGTTATCATAGGAGTGGATTGTTATAAATGTGAGCTTGGCCCTCTCTTGCCCCCTCCCTCTCCCTTTGGGATGATATAGCACAAAGGTCCTCAGCAGATGCCAGCACCTTGATATTAAACCTCCTAACCTCCAGAACTGTGAGAAATAAATTTCTTTTCTTTATAAATTACCCAGTGTGTGGTATTCTGTTATAGCGACAAAATGGAATAAGACAGTAATGATAGTAAAATGTTTTTAAAATATTTTTATTATCTATGTAAACTCAAAAGAAACCTAAAAGAGTTTCTGAGGACTTTGGTTATTACTGAATCACTGTTACCAAAATTATACTCTAGGTAAGGTGAAACAGAGAGGCCAAGATTTGATCACATAAAAAGAAACCTGAACCATGTAAAAGAACTGCTTTCGTGAAATGTAAACTCTAAATGTAACTCTTTCAGTATAATTTTGGTAATAGATGAAAAGAAATGATATATTAAACTATAGAAATGTTTTTCCTCAGCCGGGCATGGTGGCTCACACCTGTAATCCCAGCACTTTGGGAGGCCAAGGTGGGTGGATCACCTGAGGTCAGGAGTTCAAGACCAGCCTAGCCAACATGGTGAAAACCCATCTCTACTAAAAATACAAAAATTAGCCAGGCATGGTGGTGCACATCTGTAATCCCAGCTACTGGGGAGGCTGAGACATGAGAATCACTTGAACCCAAGAGGTGGAGGTTGCAGTGAGCTGAGAACATGCTACTACACTCCAGCCTGGGTGACAGAGCTTGCTCTGTCAAGCTCTGTCTCCATCTCAAAAAAAAAAAAAAAGGTTTTTCCTCAAACCAATTGCAACCCCCCAAATTATTCCCTGGTGTCACCCTCTCTGTTCACTTGCTACCCTTCCAAAAATGAGAGCACATCATCCAGGTTTCTGCTGAGCACTACAGCAGGGCTGTCCTCACTGCCATCAGGCCAGGTAGCAGAAAGAGACAGAAAATACACCTCTTTCCCAGGAACTATCACAGTGATCACGATTATCAATGACCACTTAACTCTCCATGTACCCAGAGTTCATTACATTATCTTGCTAGAAGTCCTGACTAGTTGAAGAATCTTGTAACTACACAGCAGTCTTTCTGTGTTTTGTTTTGTTTTGAGAAACTGAGGCTGTTTTACTCTATCACCCTGGCTGGAGTGCAGTGACGTGATCATGGCTCACTGCAGCCTCAACTTCCAGGGCTCAAGCAACCCTCCCACCTCAGTCTCCTGAGTAGCTGGGTTTAATAGTAGCTTTAACACAGTAAGTTTTTAAGCAAAGCCTAGATAAATGCAATTTGAAATTATGCTCCATTTTGCTTCATGTTGCAAAAAATTAGGAAATTTTAGTCATCCTACAGAATATTTTCTCCCATTTCAGTAACTGCAGCATTTTGCTTTGTAGCCCTGAGTGTGAAGAACCGAGCTAAAGAGGGCAAAGGCATTTTATTCCCATTGAGGAGACTTTGCCCTGGACCAGACAGGGCAAAGGGTTACAGCTGAATGCCAGCTACCTTCCAGCAGAAACTGCCCACTACCCAGCACCAGTAATGACATATCAAGGCTCAAAGATAAAGACAGAAAAAGAGAAGAAAGGCAAGGAAAATAAAGATCAGTTGCCAATGTAATGTAGAAAAAAAGAGTACGAGGTTTAAGCTCCTATCTCTGTGTCATGGTGGACAAGTTGCTAAACTTCCTGGACATGTGTTTTCAAAGGGAAATAATGATACTGACCTTGCAGGGTTCCTCTGATGAATAAATGAAGTCATGTGAAGGAAGCAAATAGCACAGAACCCGGCATGATGCTGGCTGTCCACAGGTGTCACCACCCTGCCCATTCTCTCTGCCATCCCGATGCCCTCCAACCCTGGGTGGAAGCAGAAGAGACTAGGCCTATTTGTTGCAAAGGCCATATTACAAAGCAACAGATGATTTTAGAATGCCATTAGAATTTCTGAGACAGCACGGATTTCCCAGAAGAATAGAAACAGAGCATTTGAATTGCTTCAAAATGGCTTTTGACAGTAATAGACGGTCTCAACCTGAGTTGTCTTAAGTTTGCATAAGGCTTAGGAGAGGATAAAATAAAGCAGGATCTAGAGATTGGTGAGGAGAAATAGAAGTCCCCACTCTTGACAGCTCTCAGCACATGCAGCCCTCCCCACACACACAAAGTCACACACACACACACACACATCCAGATTCACACACATTCCTACGCACGCACACCCACACTCATAAAACCCTCACGCACACACGCAAACTTGTGCACTCACACATTCACATTCATATACTCCCACCACACATTCAAAACACACACTCATACACTTACATACTCTACAAAAACTTATGTTCCAAAAGGAGATTTGTAAGCTGAATGTTTAGACCTCAGAACACATATTTTCACAAAAATAATATTATGGCCAGGAGCAGTGGCTCACGCCTCTAATCCCAACTCTTTGGGAGGCCGAGGTGGGCGGATCACTTGAGGTCAGGAGTTCAGGACCAGCCTGGCCAACATGGTGAAATCCTGTCTCTACTAAAAATAGAAAAATTAGCCAGGCATGGTGTCGCGTGCCTGTAGTCCCAGCTACTCTACTCAGGAGGCTGAGACAGGAGAATCACTTGAACCCAGGAAGCGGAGGTTGCAGTGAGCTGTGATCGTGCCACTGCACTGCAGCCTGGACGACAGAGCCAGACTCCATCTCAAAAAAAATAATAATAATAATAATATAAATGGTAGCCATGTTTCCAGGTTACCACCCATGAAACAAAACTTTCTATTCTTTTTTTTTGCTTTTGTGTTTTAAACCAAATTTGAACCCATAAATTAGGTAACATACTGCATATTGGAAATTAAACAACAACAAAAAGAACTAATACTATTGGTTTGCCTTTTTCATGGAATCATTACAAATTTTTTAAACTGAATAGTACTTTGTATTAGATGCTTTAAAACAGGGTCAACTGGCATGAACATGCGCTGGCTCCTGTAGGCCATGCTCAGAGCTAGACTGTTGAACTTGCTGGGATAGAGCAGCAAGAGACGGGACAGGCTGGAGCCCAGAGGGCTGAGGTGCTCTGGATGAGCCCAGGGCTGCTGAGAAGGCCTCACTCTGATGGGGGCCTCTCATGCCCACCCTGCCAGCTCCCAAATCCAGTCAACAGAAGGCACTATACTAGGCCCTATGCCAACCACCGGACAGAATTATCTCAACTAATCTGCATAGTCAAACAGTAAAGTGCATATATTATTCCCATTCTTCAGATGGAGAAACTGAGACTGAGAGGTTAGTGACTGGCCCAGAGTCAGTACAACCCAGTCCTGCTGCCCCAGAGCCTTTACTCTTAACTTTGGCTGCATATTGGAATCATGTGAGGAGGGGTCATTAAAAATTACAGAACTTCAGATTTAATTAGCTCAGGTTCAGCCTAAACACCTGAACCTTTTAAAGCTTCCCAGATAATCCTAATGCACAGCCAGGTGGAGAACCACTGTCTTAACCAATGTTTCTCAGCATAGCCCATACCACCGCTACCACACCGGAGGTGACAGAAACATGCAGATGTCTGGGCCTCATCCACAATCCATTATGACACGCCAGCAAAGCACACATGGTCTCATGTAACTTGCACAAAACTCCCAGGAGGCTGTAAATTATTCCCATTTTATAGATAAGGAAACTGAAACTGGGATCTAGAAAGCTTCAGGAGCTTGACTAATCATTTCACTGCATCCTAAAGAAGGAAGATGGGGCAGGGCTGTTGAGGGGGTGAATAATCTGGTAGGCGCCCAAAGTGAGCATCAGTGGTGCCAGGATAGAGGAGAAAGGGGTGTGGAAGGTTCTGCAATGGCAGAAGGGAAGAGGTGAGGCTGGGAGAGATGGGACCTGTAGGCCTCAGGGGTGCTGCCCAGGAGAAATGCTGGTTTCCACTGGAGGAGTTTACAGGATGCCTGGGTGGAAGAGAGAAGGACAGACAGACATGGGAGGGAAATCTGAGGCTGAGATGGGACAACAGGCTCGGAGGCACCAGCAGAGGTAAGTGTGGCTGGAGCCGAGTCTCAGCTGATTGGGCCCAGTACATCCCCGCCCACTGGCTTTGAAGTGCATGGAGACTGGTGATTCTCACATTAGAATCACCAAGGGCGTTTTTGAAATAAACACTGATTTAACTGAAAAATCTCCAGGACTACCAACTACTGCCTCAGAGAACTTACTGAGATTTCTATGCACCAGAGGAGAGTTTACTCTCTTGAAACCTACAGCATAGCATATGATTGGGCTACTTAAAGAAAAAAAGGGGTACTGTGGCTTCACTTATGTCTCTCTGGGGCTTGTTAAGGCAAAAGAAAAAGGGCAAGCTACCCCTTTTTTGATGAGAAAACACAAAAGGTTGGTGGATTAAGAACAAACAGTTAAAAGCAGCTCTTATTCACTTTGAAATATGGTGCTAAACCTGCATCTGGGCTGACACACCAAACAACAGTCATTTCAACACAGCACAATCCTGTTAGAACATGACTCACAAAAACACCGATGTGTCTAGATCGGAGGCCAAGTCACGTCCTGCACAAAAAGAAATGAAACACAACAAAACAAGAAACCTACTGGCCCCAAACAGGAAAGCCCTCCTGTGCGTGCAGGCCTGTGACTGCATCCTTCAGCTACCTTAGCAACATGATAAAGAATTTTGAAAACTGCTTGCCTGGTTCGTTCTTTCTTTCTTTCTTTCTTTCTTTTTCTTCCTCTTCCTCTTCCTCTTTCACTTCTTCCTTTTCTTTCTCCCCCTCTCCCTCCCCTCCTTCTCCTCCCCTTCCTCTCCCTCCCTTCTCCTCCTTCTCTTCCTCCTCCTCCTTCTTCTTTCTTTCTTCTTCTTTCTTCTTGTTTTTCCCTCGTTCTTCTTTCTTTTCTTCTTCCCTTCTTCTTGCCCTTAGAGTGTGCCTGGTTCTCACCTTTGCTTCTGGGACTTGGGCAGGATGATGTCCTCGGAATTTCAGTCTCTGGCCATTCCCAGACAAACCTGTCTGGGACAGGAATTCCAGACAAAACAGCTTATCCGCCCTTCCACGCCCCCTCCTGCATAAGCCTATTTCTCATTCTCTTCTCAGAGGTCCCACTGGCTGGTCATCTAATTTCATCCCTAATTTGCAGTAGAAGGATTCTAACAGCCACACATTCAGAGCTGGGAGCTGCAGTTTAAGGTGTTCTATCAAAATAACATATTTTGTGGAACCGCTAGGGGGAGTCAATCCAGGGCTGCCAGACCTACCGGGATAACACCACCAGAGGCAGCTCAGCTTCCAGGCAAGCCACCCTCTGAGGTCCCTGTGATAGCTTACTCCTCCAGGTTTCCAGAAGTCCCTACAGATGCACATCAGCGAAAATGGAACAAGTCAGTTAACAAAAACTGCCAAAATCATGCCTAAATAATGTCCTATAAAAATTCAGTTTTTCAGAGATTAACACATTGACCATTTCCAGCAAGCGACCTGTAACAGTCAATTGCTCAAAACCCACAGGTGCTCAAATGTAAAAATACCAGGATTTAATCCTTAGTCCTGATTCACTCAGAGCTAGACAGAAGCCAAACACATACGCTGCCCCAGAGACGTACATTCCATGGAGAAGGGTCAGAAAAGGACACTGTAGGTTTGGCGTCCCTGTGGCAACCTGTGAGGGGATAGAGGAGAGGTGAGAAAAGACACAAGGTTTCCACCTGGTGGTGGGGAAATCCCTAGCCAAGGGGATGCCCGTTTTTTGATCAATATTCTGAGGAATTGGATACCACACCTTGGACTTCGATTTGATACCTTGATGTACCTCCAGCTTTTAAAGTGGCTTGGCAAAAAAAAAAAAAAACAAAAAACAACTTTGCATAAATTCTTTGGAAAGGAGTGGGTCAGAGAGCTGGGCAGTGTCTGAAGAGTTTCTCATCAGGCAGTTTGGTTGGTAAAACATCCGAGAACTGGGTTTTTATTCATACTGGAATGAGGGTACTGCTTTGCAATGAAAGAGAAAAATCTAAAGCAAGGAAAGGGGGCCAGGTACAGTGGCTCACACCTGTAATCCCAACAACTCAGGAAGCTGAGGCAGGAGGATCGCTTGAGTCCAGGAGTTCTAAGCTGCAGTGAGCTATGACTGCACCACTGCACTCCAGCCTGAGCTGCCATCTCAAAAAAAAAAAAAAAAAAAAAAAGAAAGAAAGAAAAGAAAAGAAAGAAAGAAAGAAAGGAAGAAACCAGAAAATAGGAATGCACATAAGGCCGGGCGTGATGGCTTATGCCTGTAATCCCAGCACTTTGGGAGGCCAAGGCAGGCAGATCACTTGAGGTCAGGAGTTCAAGACCAGCCTGGCTAACATGGCAAAACCCCCATTTCCACTAAAAATACAAAAAATTAGCCAGGTGTGATGGCACGCCCCTATAGTCCCAGCTACTCAGGAGGCTGAGGCAGGAGAATCACTTGAATCTGGGAGGTGGAAGCTGAAGTAAGCTGAGATCGCCCCACTGCACTCCAGCCTGGGAGATGGAGCAAGACTCCATCTCAAAAAAAAAAAAATGTGCATAAGTAGTATTTGCCCATTCACTTATTCATTCATTCATCAAATGCATTGAGTACCTACCACATAGCAAGCTCCATACTAAGTGCTGAGACCCAGGGATAAGCAAGACAGACAACAGCCCTGCTCTTCCAGTATTTACAGCAGAGTGAGGAGGATGTACATTAACAAGTCATAACCAAAGCGAATTAATTCATGATCAATGTGGAGAGTGCTGTGAGAGGTCCCAGCTGCCATGTGAATGTATGTCAGGGGGCCTAACCTAGTCTGGGAGGCAAGAAGAGCCTTCACAAAAGCGACATTTTGGCTGAGGACTGATCCTAAAGTGTTAGCTAGATGAATGGTGCACAGGTGTGTGTGTGTCCGAGGGTGGACTGGAAGGAGAAAGGGGAGTATTCCAGGCTGAGAAAGAACAGTAAAAGGCTTGCAGAGGGAAAGGCTATGGCATCGTCAAAGAATCCTGAATGAAGTCCAGTGTGGCTGTTGCTTAGAGACCTGGAAGAGAGTAGTGTCTGCTGTGCCAGGGTTGGCCCACATAGGGTCGTGTTAAGTATGCTTACTTCATACCGGCTGTTCTCAACCTGGGATGATTTTGTCCTCAGGGGACATTGGGTGATGCCTGTAGACATTTTACTTATTACAGCTGGGGAGTGAGGTGCTACTGGCACCTAGTGGGTAGAGTCCATGGATGCTGCTAAATATCTTACGTTGCACAGGGCAGCCCCCACAGCAAAGAGTTGCCCCGCTCACAATGTCAGTAGTGCTGAGGTTGAGAGACCCTGTTTACAAGGAGGATGTGAAGCCTGTCATGGGTTTTAAGCTGGAAGGTTTTGTGATGAGATTTGTTTCAAAAAGATCACTCTGACAGCAGTATGGAATGATGGGGCAGTCTCACTCGTGTAGATATGAATGGATCTGTTAGGAAAGCATATTATGGTCTAGGCAAGAGAAGATGTTGGCCTGGCCTAGGGAAATGTCAGCATGGATGGGGAAAGAGATTTAAAAGAACAAATCAATTGCATTTCAGGGCAGATGGGTTGTAGAGGGTCCCTTAGCCCATGCTTTCTAGACAAGGCTGGAATGCTGAGGCTTTATTTGGCAGGTGCAGTATCAGGGCAGCAAAAGTGATGGGAGAGCCAAGTATGGCAGATTGGCCAGAAGCAGAGCATGTCCAGGTGGGGCGCTGCTTCAGATGCCCTGTGATGAGATGTAGCCAGTCACTGCGCAGGCACCCCAGCCAGCCCTCAGGGGATCTCTGGACAGGCTGAGTGGAGAAACTGCACCTCGGCACAATCCACTGAAGGGAGGAAAGGAGAGAGAACTTATTTTCTTTTATTATATATATATTTTTAACGTTTATTTTAAGTTCGGGAGTACATATGCAGGTTTGTTACATACATAATAAATGTGTGTCATGGGGTTGGTTGTGCAGATTATTTCATTACCCAAGTATTAAGCCTAGTACCCATTCGTTATTTTTCCTGATCCTCTCCCTCCTCCCACCCTCCACCCTCCAAAAGGACCTGGTGTGTGTGTTCCCTCCATGTGTCCATGTGTTCTCAGGACTTTATCTTCTATACCTCATCTCCCAATGGGGCAGTTTCCCCCATGGCAGTTTTTAAACAGAACTGCAAATTCTTTGCCATTTCTCCCGTCGTGAGGTGGGGACACGCAGCAGGAGTGATGCTGTGCAGCTTCTGCTTTGTTCACTGGGGCCCTCATGCTTGGAGCTCTCGGCTGCCATGAGAGAAATCAGCTACCCGAAGGGCACCATGTGAGCCCACGTGTAAGGGCTCTGGGTGACAGCTCCAGCTACGGCCCCAGCACACAGCCCTACCTGCGTGGATATACGTTCATATGATTCTAGCCCACAGCTGTGGGGGCACTCCCAGCCATTGTGTCCTCAGCTGAGGCCTCAGACATTGAAGAGCAGAGACATGCCAGTCCTACTGTGCCCTACTGACCCACATAATTCATTAAAGCCTAATTAAATGGTTGTTATAAGCCCCTAAACTTTGGGGTACTTTGTCACACCTGAGTAGTCACCAGAACAACCTCATTGCAAGGTAACAACTCAGCTTCCCAGGGTGCATCATTTGGCTCCAGTGATACCACCCCATGCCCTGCAAGTGTGGCACTTCAGACAGGAGCCAGGGACACCAGGAGTATGGCTGGTGGCCCTTTGGTGGCAGGATTGCAGAGGCCCCACAGGAAGTCAGCCGGCCACAGCAGAGCCAAGGTAGAGTGCATGGCTGAGAATTCAGGAGAGAGGATGAGCTCCAGAAAATTGGGCGCTGCACTGGACGTGCCTGATAAAGGAAAGAGAGAGAGAAAAGAGGAGTTAAGGATTTCCACATTTCTGGTTTCTGAACAACTAGATACATTAATGATGGGGCAATTTACTGCCACAGAATTTAGACCAAAGGAGGGGGCTAGGATTGAAGTGCCTGTGAGTCCATTAGAAATGACAAGAAGTGGGAGCCCAGGTCACCAAAGATGGTCAAGATCATTGATCTTGAGACCACAGGGCCCCAAGAAGGCTTAAGGGTCTGTCCCTGATTCTTGTTTCCTGTGTGAGAAATATTTTGCAGGTGTCAGGCTGGGACTCTTGACCAGCTGAATTACGTATTTCCAGAACAGGATGTTAAAGAAGACAGAAGCGACCCCAGGAAAAAGCGTGGCTTCCACAAGAGCTGCCATATACAAACACACATGCCCTACAACGCTGGCAGGAGAGATATCATCAGATTTATTTATTTATTTATTTATTTATTTATTTATTATTTGAGACAGGGCCTTGCTCCATTGCCCAGACTGGAGTGCAGTGGTAAGATCCCTCTTGGCCCATCAGATATACTTTTTAAAAACACTGGGAAGGGAAGGCTGGGCGTAGTGGCTCGCGCCTGTAATCCCAGCACTTTGGGAGACCGAGGCGTGTAGATCACAAGGTCAGGAGTTCAAGACCAGCCTGGCCAATATGGTGAAACCCCGTCTGTACTAAAAATAAAAAAATTAGCTGGGCATGGTGGCGGGCACCTGTAGTCTCAGCTACTCAGGAGGCTGAGGCAGGAGAATCGCTTGAACCCAGGAGACGGAGGTTGCAGTGAGCTGACAGTGTACCACTGCACTCCAGCATGGGCGACAGACCAAGATTCTGTCTTAAAAAACAAAATAAAACAAAACAAAAAACTGGGAGGGGAAAATACTTTTTAATTTTCTAATATGTTAGAACCCTTTCTCAATGTGTAACTCTCCTCATTCTTCTCCCTCTCATCTTTAACCAAAATTGCAAATGTTCTACATGTGCATCATGTTAGTCTATCCTGTGTTATTTAGATAATTGGTGCCTTTGACTTACATTCTTGTAAATGTTGCTTTAGTTCATAAACTCATAATATTCCCAGACCTGAAGCCTGTCTTAAAATTGATAATGTAAATCGTCTAGGCCTGGATGCCTAAAGTGATGGGGAGCTCACCACCTCCTGTTTCTGATCATAGGTAGGTGAGATTCCTTCTGCAGCAAGAAGTCAGGGGCAGGCCTGTGACACTAGCTCTGATTCCTGCAAATGACCAAACAAGGGGCAGGGCCTGGTAGTCTCCCGGTCCCAGCTGAGGCTCCCATGACCTGCACCCTCCTGCCCTCCCAACTCTCAGGTTCTCCCAACAGCCCTCCCCCAGCTAATTTCATAAAAGGCAGTGCCTATAGCACTAAAAACTTTTGATCTGTCACAAAATCATGGGAAGAGAAAGAAATACAAGAAAAGAGAAAGAAGGGAAAGAGGGGTGAATCATTAACAAAGGCACCACATCCCCGATACTGTACTGTTTTGGGTGCTTTTTTCTCAATGAATTCTCACAAAATCCTGTTGGTATTAGTGATCCATATTTCTTACATAAAGAAACTGAGTCGCAAAGAGGTTATTACTTAACTTGCCCAAGATCGTACAGCTAATAAGATGCAGAGATAGAGTCCACTTTTGACTCCAGTCCAGTGCTCTTTGCACTATTGCTTTCTTCCCAAGAGTCATTGTATCCACTCCTCTTAAAGAAAGGAAGGCGTTAAGTTTGGGATAGACGTAGCTGTGTATGCACAAGAACCACTGTACCTCTCCCTGAACGCCACCAGATGGCGCAGTGGAAGGCTAAAATCCTGTTGCTTTTTATCAGTTCACTTGGCGAGACAGGCGTGGGGGAGGCCAGCTGCAGGGAGAATGTCAAAACAGAGTTCTATTTAGGAAAATGAAGCCTTCTGCCTGCCCCGTCTCCCACCGGGATCCTTGGATGGCTCTCGGCAGACTATAAATGAATTCGCTTCTTTCTTCCTTTCCCATCCTACTGCTAACCCACATCTCTGATTCTATTTTCTCTCCATCTCTGACACAAGGGCACTAGTTCCACCCACATCAGAGAATAGTGTGTCCTGAAGACAGAGAGGAGCAGGCAAGCTGGGTGGTGGGGAGAATCAAGGCCTGCAGTTTCTTGTAGCAACTGGAGGGGCATTTCCCAGACATCCCTTCCTGCCTGCTTACCCAACACACACACACACCGTAACACAGACATGCACAACACACACATCTCATAACACCATAACATGCACATATCATAACATACACACACACATGAACGTGCACACAACACACATGTGCTAATCTAAGGGCCCTGTCTTAGCCTGATGTGGCTGCCATAATGAAGTACTACACACTATGTGGCTTAAATCGGCTTGAGGGAGACCAGCTGCAGGGAGAACGTCAAAAAAGAATTCTATTTAGGAAAATGAAGCCTTCTATTTTCTCAGAGATCTATTTTCTCACAGTTCTGGAAGCTGTTAAGTCCAAGATCAAGGTGTGGGCAGGTTTTGTTTCTTCCGATACCTCTCTCCTGAGCTTGCAGATAGCTGCCTTCTCACTGTGTCCTCACAGGTTCTTTTCTTTGTGCACCCTGATGTCTCTCTGTGTGTCCTAATCTCCTTTTTGGACACCAGTCAGATTGCATTAGAGCCCATCCTACAGCCTTATTTTAACTTCATCACCACCAACCCACCCCCCCCTTTTTTTTTTTAACTTTAAAGACAGGGCATCACTCTGTTGCCCAGGCTGGAGTGCAGTGGTGTGAACATGGCTCACTGCAGACTCAACCTCCCAGGCTCAAGTGATCCTCTCACCTCAGCCTCCGGAGTTGCTGCGATTACAGGTGTGTGCCACCACGCCCACCTAATTTTTTAATTTTTTCTAGAGACGGGGGTCTCCCTATGTTGCCCAGGCTGACCTCGAACTCTTGGCCTAGAGCAATCCTCTCACCTCAGCCTCCCAAAGTGCTGGGATTTCAGGCATGAGTCACTGCACCCAGCCTATCACCTGGCCTATCACGTGGCCTGTCTCCAAAAACAGTCATATTCTGCGGTACTGGGAGCTAGGGCTTCAGCATATGACTTTGGAAGTGGGAGGATACAACTCAGTCCATAACAGGACCTAATCGCTTATTTTATTTTATTTTAATTCTGAGTAGTGGGTGCAACTTTGTGCTTAATAAAGATGTTTGACCCCTAGAGGTCACAGGAGAAGTCCTAGGTTACAATATGCTCACTAACAAATGAACCTCATCATTTGTGTGACACTAAGGGTAAATATGGCTGAAATGATCCAAGTAATTTTAAGATGAATCCTCCCTCCCAGGAGCCTCACTTGGTTACCTGGATAGATCTGGTTTGGAGGTCTCTATTGATGACCAGAACATCACCAGTGTCCACCTCTTTGTGAAAAGCAGTCCTTTTGCTGTTCACTCTCCTTCAAATGTCCTCCAAAGCAGACCATTCCTGGAGTTCATAGAACTCCCTCATTCTCTGAGATTTTTCTAACCTGGAAGATGGTGCTGAGAAGGCTTCCTAGATCTACCTGATATAACCTGGGTAACTGTAGAGGTAGCAGAGTTGTCTTCAGGTTGAAAGTTTAGAGCAGAGGGTCTGCTCAACCCAGAAGTGTCCCAGGCCAGGCTACATGGTGCCTTGTTTAGAAGAAAGTCATATAAAATTAAGAAACCCCAAAGAATGAGGATCACTTGAGGCCAGGAGTTTGTGACCAGCCTGGCCAACATAGACAGTCCACGTTCTATAAAAAAAAAAAAAAAAAAATTTGTAACTAGCCAGACGTGGTGGCAGACAACTGCAGTCCCAGCTACTTGGGAGGATGAGGCAGGAGGATCACTTGAGCCCAGAAGTTGGAGGCTGCAGTGAGCTGTGATTGCACCACTGCACTTTGCCAGGATAACAGAGCCAGATCCTGTCTCTAAAAGAAAAGAAATCCCAAAGAATTTGTCTCCTCCCAGAGGGAAAATTATATATATATAATTTTCTGCCTGACGAGGCCAATAAGGCCTGGGGTCTGGGATCAGGGTTTTCTCAAAGCTGGGCGGTGATCATAAGGTCACTTTGATACCTATGGACCTCCAACACCTGCTATTCCCAAAAACCACTCTGCTATCCCCTCAGATGGCAAACTAGCACTGTCTGCTGACCTAAGTAATTCTCAACCCACTCCCCATTTGGCCCTCTCAAGGGGGCAGCTTGCCTTATTTAAGACATACAATTTTTGTACTTGAATAAAGTTAAAGTTACACGAAGCTGAAATGGAGCCACAACTAAGTGCAGGCAATAATTGTGAGTCCAGCCTCCTACAGTTAAGAGTTGCGCTCCTTTGGCTGGGCGCAGTGGCTCACGCCTGTAATCCCAGCACTTTGGGAGGCCAAGGCGGGTGGATCATGAGGTCAGGAGATCGAGACCATCCTGGCTAACATGGTGAAACCCCATCTCTACTAAAAATACAAAAAATTAGCCTGGTGTGGTGGCAGGCACCTATAGTCCCAGCTACTCAGGAGGCTGAGGCAGGAGAATCTCTTGAATGAGGGAGGCGGAGGAGGTTGCAGTGAGCTGAAATGGCGCCACTGCACTCCAGCCTGGCAGAGCGAGACTCCATCTCAAAAAAAAAAAAAAAAGAGTTGCTCTCCTTTGGGGACAGTGAGAGACAAGTAGCAGGGGCCACTTCCCTGAATGCTCTCCTTCGTGGTGGGAATTTGTCTGACCTGTTTAGAAGTTCTACTCCATGAGGGTTTTTTTTTGGGTTGTTGTTTGTTTTTGTTTTTGTTTTTGAGATGGAGTCTTGCTATGTTACCCAGGCTAGAGTGCAGTGGCGTGATCTCAACTCACTGAAACCTTTGCCTCCTGGGTTCAATTGATTCTCCTGCCTCAGCCTCCCGAGTAGCTAGGATTACAGGCACATGCCACCATGCCTGGCTAATTTTTGTATTTTTAGTAGAGACAGGGTTTCACCATGTTGGTCAAGCTCATCTCGAACTCCTGACCTCAGGCGATCTGCCTGTTTCGGCCTCCCAAAGTGCTGGGATTACAGGCATGAGCCACCACACCCAGCCTACTCCATGAGGTTTTGATTAAACAGTTCAAAATTTATACTCAGGAAGACCTTGTTTTATTGTGCTTAGCCTCATTGCACTTTGCAAATATTGTATTGGTTTGTGGCAACCCTGTGTTGAGCAAGTCTATCTGTGTCATTTATCCAACAGTGCATGCTCACTTTGGGTCTCTGTGTCAGCATTTTTCAGCAATAAGGTATTTTTTAATTAAGGTATGTACATTGTTTCTCCAGTGCAATGCTATTGTACACAATAGACTACAGTATAGTTACTTTTACATGTACTGGAAAACCAATAAATTTTTGTGATTCAACCCACTCACTTTTTATGATATTTGCTTTATTGAGATAATCTGGAACCAAACCCACAATATCTCCAAAGTATTGCCAATAACGAAGCACTACATCACATCAGGCCCCATGCTAGGTGCTGGAAATACAAAGGTAATAGTCTGCTGGAGGAGACAGGGATCTAATTAAATTTATGTATTTATGTATTTATTTGAGACCAAGTCTTGCTCTGTTGCCCAGGCTGGAGTACAATGGTGTGATCTCAGCTCACTGCAACCTCCGCCTCCCAGATTCAAGCAATTTTCCTGCCTCAGCCTCCCGAGTACCTGGGATTACAGGCGTGTGCCACCATGCCTGGCTAATTTTTGTATTTTTGATAGAGACAAGGTTTCCCCATGTTGACCAGGCTGGTCTCGAACTCCTGACCTCTGGTGATCTGCCCATCTCGGCCTCTCAAAGTGCTGGGATTACAAGTGTGAGCCACTGCACCTGGCCATCTAATTAAATTTAATACAGTAAGGCATGTGCAATAATAAAAGTTTGTGTAGGGTACAAAACAAGCCAAAAGAGGAAAGAGCTAATCCTTCATGGGAAGGTCAGAGTGGGCTTTACAGTGGAGGTGACCCATGGACAAGGGTATTTGAAGGATGAGTAAGAGTTCACCACACAAGGAAGGGTGGAACAGAGAAAGCTCCACTCAGAAAGTGCACAAGGCATGGAACAAAAGCAGAGCGATGCGAGACAGTGTGTCTCCGGAACTGCAAGCATTTTGGAAAGGTGGAAGCAGAAGTGTGTGTGAAGGAGGAATGTAGGATGAGCTGAGGGGGTAGGAGACAGATCATCTAAAAGAGCCTCAGGTAAGCTCATGCAAAGAGTTTGAACATTCTTCCGAAAGTCTTTATATGATTTGAAGCAGGCTTGTGGCCTAGTCAGGTGGACATATGAGAACAGCCTGGGGGAGGAAGGATGGTGGCTACTGCAGTCGTCCTAGTGAGATCACATAAGGCCAGTGGCAATGAGCATGAAAAGAAGAGGATGCAATCACCAAATATCTGGGAGGGGTTTAGTGTGTGTGGGAGAGAGAGGGATTTAGATATGATTTCATACTTTTTTCTAGAGTGGCTGGGATGGTGGTGCCAGAGGTGGAGAATGTTAGAAGGGAGTCGATTTGGAATGAGAAGGTGAGAATTGTCTTCAGTATGCCATGTTTGCCAGTCAAGTGGGAATGTCAATAGGCCTCTGAATATATGGGTGGTCTAGAGCTTGAGGAAACATCAGAATTGGCAGAAGAGATGCAGGCATCATCAACATATAAGCATTTAAACCACCTATGACGATGAAATATCCCAGGAAGTATGAATGAGAAGAGAGAGCAGAGGTTGGAACTATGAGAGGCAACAAAACATAATGGCTCAGCCCATAGGATGGGAGGAAATATTTGCAAATTTTGTGTCTGATAAGAGAATAATATCCAGAATATGGCCAGGTGCAGTGGTGGCTCACACCTGTAACCCCAGCACTTTGGGAGGCCAAGGCGAGAGGATCACTTGAGCCCAGAAGTTCAAGAGCAGCCTGGGCAACATGGTAAAATCCCGTTTCTACAAAAATTACAAAGCATAGCTGAGCGTGGTGGTGCATGCTTGTAGTCCCAGCTACTTGGGATGCTGAGGTAGGAGGATTGCTTGAGGCTGCGGTGAGCCATGACAGCACCGCTGCACTCCAGCTTCCCCCTGCCTAAAAAAAACAAACCGAGATTATATAATGAACACTTACAATTCAACAATATAAAAGCGAACATCTCAATTCAAAAACGGGCAAAGAACGTAAATATACATTTCTCCAAAGATACGCAAATGGCCGTCTTGGTCTATTCAGGCTCCTACAACAAAATATCATAGACTAAGCAGTTTCTTAAAAATGAAAATTTGCTTCTCAAGTTCTGGAGGCTGGGAAGTCCCAGATCAAGGTGCTGGCAGATTTGATGTGTGAGGAAGGCTGTCTTCCGGTTCATAGAAGACTAATTTATTCCTAAAGGCCCAACTTCTTAATACTGTCACATTGGCAATTAGGTTTCAACATAAAAATTTGGGGGGTGGGGGACACAAATATTCAGACATGGCAACATGAAAAGATGCTCAACATGACTAGTCATTAGGGAAATACAAATCAAAGCCACAATGAGATGCCATTTTACACTTGCTGGGATAGCTATAGTATTAAAAATGGAAAATAGGTGTTGGTGAGGATATGGAGAAATTGGAACCATCATACATTGCTGATAGGAATAAACAAATCATGCAGCTGCTATGAAGAACAGTTTGGTTGTTCCTGAAAAAGCTAAGCACAGAATTATGATATGAGTCAGTGATGCCACTCCTAGGTGGGTACACAAAGGGATTGAAAGCAGGAACTCAGATACTTGTATGCCAACATTCATAACTGCATGATTCACAAAAGCCTAAAGGTAGAAACAATCTGTCTCCATCAAGAGACGAATGGTAAAACAGGCCGGGCGCGGTGGCTCATGCCTGTAATCTCAGTTCTTTGGGAGGCGAGGTGAGCGGATCACCTGAGGTCAGGAGCTCAAGACGAGCATGGCCAACATGACGAAACCCCATCTCTACAAAAAACAAAAACAAAAATTAGCTGGATGTAGTGGCACTCACCTGTGGTCCCAGCTACTCAGGAGGCTGAGGCACAACAATCACTTGAACCTAGGAGGCTGAGGTTGCAGTGAGCCGAGATCGTGCCACTGCACTCCAGCCTGGGTGACAACAAGACTCCATCTCCAAAAAAAAAAGATGAATGGAGAAACAAAATGTGTTATATGCATACGGTGAAATATCATTCAGCCATAAAAAGGAATGAAATTCGGACACATGCTACAACACGGACGAACCAGAAAACATCATGCTAAGTGAAATAACCCAGTCATGAAAGCACAAATATTGTATGATTCCACTTATTGGAGGTACCTAGAATAGGCAAATTCATGGGGACAGAAAGAAGATTAAAGGTTGCCAGGAGCTGGAGAGAATGGGGAATGGGGAGCTATTGCTTAATGGTTATAGAGTTTCTGTTTGGGGTGATGAAAAAGTTTTGGAAATAGTGATGATGACTGCACAACATGTGAATGTACTTAATGCTACCGAATTGCACATTTAAAAATGCTTAATGATAGGTTTTATGTTATATACATTTTACCATAATTTTCAAAAATTAATAATATAATAAATATGTAATAACTTAATAATGCAGTATACCAAAAACAATGGAATTGCATACTTTAAATGAGTGAATTGTATGCAATGTATCATATGTAAAGACTGAATGGAAGACCAGGCGCAGTGGCTCACGCTTGTAATCCCAGCACTTTGGGAGGCCAAGGAGAGCGAGACCTCATCTGAGGTCATAAGTTCAAAACCAGCCTGACCAACATGGTGAAATTCCTAAAAATACAAAAATTAGCTGGGCATGGTGGTGCATGCCTATAATCCCAGGTACTCGGGAGGCTGAGGCATGAGAATCACTTGAACACAGGAGGCAGAGATTGCGGTGAACCAAGATCACGCCATTGCACTCCAGCCTGGGTGACAGAGTGAGACCCTGTCTCAAAAACAAACATACAAACAAACAAAAAAGATTGAGTGGAGATTTCTCAAAGAACTAAAAATAGAACTACCATTCTATCCAGCAATTCCACTACTGGGTATGTACCCAAAGGAAAAGAAATTATTATATCAAAAAGATACCTGTACCCATATATTTATCCTAGCACTATTCATGATAGCAAAGATGTGGAATCAACCTAAGTGTCCATCAACAGATGATTGGATAAAGAAAATATGGTATACATACACTTTAGGGTGCCACTCAGCCATAAAAAGAATGAAATCATGTCTTTTGCAGCCACATGGATGGAACTGGAGGCCATTACATTAAGTGACACAAGTCAGACACACACAGACAAATACTGCATGTTCTCATTTGTAAGGGGAAGCTAAATAATGTGTACACACAGACATAGAGAGTGAAATGATAGACAATGGAGACTTGGATGGGTGGGGGATGGGAATGGGGTGGGGGATGGGAAGGTGGTGGAGGATGAAAAGTTACTTACTGGGTACAATGTACGTTATTTGGGTGACAGATAACCTAAAAGCTCCGACTTCACCACTATACAATTTGTGCATGTAACAAAATTACACCTGTACCCCATACATTTATACAAAAATTTTTTAATAAGTAAGATTGACCAGAAGAAGATTTCAATGAAGAAGACAGAGAGGGGCTGGCCCGAGCAGGAGGAGAAAAACCAGAGGACTGTGACACTGAGGAACTGAAGGAAGAGAGTTTCAAGGAGTAAAAGGTCAGCAGGGTCAAGTGCCACAAATGAGAACAAAGCATTCACTGAATATCACCATTGAGAAATTTACTCAAATAGGCATTCAACCCACTTTTATTGAGCATCACAACATGCTAAGCACTGTCCAGGGAACTGGGAATACAAGACAAATGAGTCCAGCAACTTGCACTTTGGTGACAAAGACAGCAACATCTGTGAGCAGAGGTGCCCCCGTCAGTGTCATGCAAGCTGGTTGCACAGGATGCTGAGGAGGAAGAAGGAGAGGCAGCTACACCAGAGAGGAGAGCTCAAGGAGGGCAACTCAGAGCAGGTGACACAAACTGAGTTTTGAAACCTGTAGAGGACAAGGAGGACATTGGTGCTAGCAAGAATAGCACAAACAAAAGCACAGGGGTATAAAATGGCTCCTTGCATTTGAGGAACAGCAGCTAATTCACTGTGGCTGGAGCCAAGGGTGAGTGTGGGAGAATGAGGGAACGGCATTGCCCAGGGAAGGAAGTGTGATAAATGCAGTATGGGCAAGACCAGCAGGGCCTTGGGCTTGGAGTTTGAGGAAGGTGGCAAGACTGCGAGCAGGGAAGCCAGTTAGAAGTTTGTTGCCATAATCCAGCAGAGAAGTAAAGCAGGCATGAGCTAGAGCGGCAGCAATGGGAGCAGAGAGGAGAGAAAGGGCATTGGAGTACATTCTAGGAAAAAAATGTACTGAGGGCTGTTCAAATATATGGGCTGAAACAGAGGGTAGGATTTGGCTTGGATAAGTGGTACAGTGTGGTGCCTTTCATTAAAATGAGAAATACAGAAGAAATGAGTTTGCAGGAAAGATGATGAATTCATATGCTCAGAGACAAGGGGAGCATCTCCCCAAAAATAACTATCAGCAGGAATTCCAGCCCTGAGCCATGTGTGGCTAAGCTAAGTATTTCAGACTGTAAGAGAAAACCAAGTTCCTACCCTCCTGTACTCCCAGCATACCTCAAATCCCTGTTTGCCTTAGTTACTGTCCTCTCACCCTGCGCCTAGGACCTCGTCAGGAGCACCCTATGACCACTTGACTACAGAAGACAAAATTCAGGTCTGATTTACAGAGGGTTCTGCCATATAGGCTGGGCACTATCTGAAATATGAATGGCTACTTAAGTCTGAAGCAGTGGCATGTGCAATACCGCAGCAATGAATGACGCATTCCCTAAGTCCGCAGGTCATGGTTTAGGCAGACACACTGCAGGCCTGGAAGGCAAATGAGTATCCAGAATAAGTGTCGATCGCAGTGAGAACAAAGTGCTGCCACTTCCATTATGAAAGTGACCTTTTGTAATCAGTCACCTGCTACCAGGTGACTGGCTGTGTTTCCCATTATCTTAAAGAGCTGGCCTGATAGAATGGTGAGATGGCCTTTATTTTTTATTATTGTGGTAAAAAAATAAAAACACACCTAACATGAAATCTACTCATGTAACAAAAGTTTAAGTATACAGTATTGTTAACTATATGCACACTGTTGTGCAGGGGGTTGGCCTTTTGGTGGCCCACTTATGGTACCAGCTCAGTGGCAACCCTTTGTGGAACTGGGGAAATGTCCTCTAGATTGAATGATATTCTAAATCAGCAATGGTGTGGTTCTTTTTCTCCTATAACTAGGATTCACAGGCTTGAATCGTTTTGCTATTACACCTAGTGATCCTCTAGAGAACATTTTGCTTCCCATCCATGCAACTTTAGGCTCGGTTAGCCAAGGTATGTTAGTTCCCAAGGAAGGACTGCTTCTTTTTTTTTTTTTAGAGATGGAGTCTCGCTCTGTCACCCAGGCTGGAGTGCAGTGGCGTGATCTCAGCTCACTGCAAGCTCCGCCTCCCAGGTTCACGCCATTCTCCTGCCTCAGCCCCCCAAGTAGCTGGGACTCCAGGCACCTGCCACCATGCCCGGCTAATTTTTGTAATTTTTGTATTTTTAGTAGAGAGGGAGTTTCACCATGTTAGCCAGGATGGTCTCGATCTCCTGACCTTGTGATCTGCCCGCCTCGGCCTTCCAAAGTGCTGGGATTACAGGCATGAGCCACTGCACCTGGCCAGGAAGGACTGCTTCTATCAGGGACACAGCAATGGTTCCATTAAGCTGGCCGCTTTGTGTTCCTCATGTCAACGCCTCAATAGAAAAAAAAGGGAGTTCTTTACTGGCTAAGATATTTGCCCCGATTATCAAGGGGAATGGGGTTGCAACCATACATTGGGAGTATGAGGAGTATGTCTGGAACACAGGAGCTTCCCTGGAGTGTCTCAGTACTCATGCCCTAGATTAAAGTCAACAGAAAACTACATTATCAGGACTGCTGACGGCCAGACCTTTCAGCAATCATGGCTTAGGTCATCCACCAGGCAAGGGATCACGTCCAGCCAAATTTGCTAAGTGCAAAGGAACTATGGAATAAATAATGGGAGAATGTAGTTATAAATACCAGCTATGAGCCGGCTGCAGTGGCTTACGCCTATAATCCCAGCACTTTGAGAGGCCAAGACAGGCACATCACTTGAGCCCAGGAGTTCAAGACCCACCTGTGCAACATAATGAAATCTCATCTCTACCGAAAAAAAAAACCAAAAAAATACAAAAATTAGTGCACATGCAGCCCCAGGCTTGGCCTTCTGGCCTCTATCCTAGGCCTCCTCACCTGCAAACCTTGTTTCTTTGCTCAGAGCTCTCCACAGCTGTGTGGGCCCCATGGCTGCCTCTAATCCTCTGTCTAGTCTCCTTCTTCAGCCATTAGTCATTTACTGCTTAGACACCATATTGAATATGAACCTTACGTGGGGTTTTGATCATCTCCAATCCCCTTCTTCTACCAAATGGCCCAAGCAAGCACTATCTCCTTTCACAGGTTGAATGGAAAGGGAAGCTGGGCTGGTGTACACTAGAGATAAATGGGGCAGGTTGCGCCTTTGCACAGCGAAGTCTGTGATTGTAGGTTTTGTGCCTTCTACACAAATATTTTTGTTTCAAAAAAAAATTAGTGCACATGTATTCCAGCTGTTCAGGAGGCTGAGGTGAGAGGATGGCTTGAGCCCAGGTGGCAGAGGTAGCAGTGAGCCATAGTTGCACCACTGCACTCCAGCCTGTGAGACAGGGTGAGACCCTGTCTCAAATAATAATAATAATAATAAATAAATAAATACCAGGTATAACCATGTGACCACTTCCAGAGGAAAGTTGTAATAATTATGAGTATTTATTTCTGATTTTGATACAAATGTATATACATATAAACTATTTTTTCTTTTCCTTTCTTCCATCCCCCGCATCTAAATGCATCTTTACATCTCATGGAGACAATGTGACTCTGTTAGAAGACAAATAATCATAGCCCGAAGAGGGATAAAGGGACTTTGGATCCTCTTTTGGAGAAAGAGTTAGTATGGGTTTGGTTATACAATGGACAGTTGCATTATGATAGATGAAAGGGCTCTTTATTTGGAAGTAAATCTAAGTATCATTTAAAGATGTGTACAGATTCCATGCTGGCATGAACTCTGGTGGGTTTGTAGCTTGTTAACTTAGCTAAGCTGGAACTGGGTTCTCCATGTTCTACTCCCTTCCTGAGTAGTTCTGGGTTAGTCTGGGCCACAAAACAGAAATTATGTGTAAGATTTGGAGGGCAGAAGTGCAGCAGCAATGATCGACTTCTGATACTTGGAAGGTCAGTGCAAAACACAAGATGATGTTGCAGCTTGGGCACATCATTCCTTGTGTGCTGGTCAGCTTGTTGGCAGCGGGAAGCAGGCAGCTGCAGCTGACCTCTTGCCTCAGCTGCTTTGACGCTGGGCCAGGTACATGTTGGATTCCATGAAGAAGGGCACCAGATTCCCCTGGAGATCACTCGCATCATTAATGTAGGAGGTGGGAGAGGATGAGAAACTGATAGGAGTTTCAGTCTGTCCTCGCAGAGTCTGGCGCATCCATGGAGGTTCATGTGTCCTTGATTCCCCCCTCACACCTGTCTTCCTTTCCCAACTGCCCAGTTGCCTGCCCTATAGCCTTCAGCCAGCAACTGAAGCAACAGCCACATGGAGACTGCATAATCAGTCCCACAATTGCACAAGGTCAAGATCCTATAATAAATCCCTTTATATAAATATATGTGTCTACACAGGTGTCCTTATGTGTGTCTAAGTACGTGTGTGTGTGTGTGTGTGTGTGTGTGTCTTTCTGTTTCTCACACTGAACTCTGGCTGACACAGAGTGGAAGGGTAAGAATGGATGCCAAGTAACAAAAGGGAAAGACTGTTCCAGTGGTTGGCCTCTTTTATCTTATATCTCTTTCTTATTCTTGCCCTGCTCTGCTCCATACTGTTGGAGCCTTACCCACATGGCTGAGTTTTCCAGGCTTCTTGTTCATCTGGCTTCTAGCTTGGTTTATACACCAGGAAACCCTGTCAGGAGCTAGGAGGATAGTGGGGAGAAAAACTCAAGGAATTTCTCCCTCACATTCTCTGGCTCTATCTCTGACTCTTGCCTGTCTCCAGCTCTTCCCAACATGCCCACCATGCTTTCACCTGTCACCCAGTGACTTTGTTCCTGGGCTGGTGATGTGGTCTCTTCCTTTGTCTCTCCAACTTAAGGGTGGTAGCAGCTTCATGCTGTTGCATCTTTGGGCTATCTCACCACCCCTTGTTTGACTTCTCAGTCCATCCATTATCAGGGGAACCAGCCCTCAATATTTCTACGTAGGTTCTTTCTATTTTCCATAAGTGTTGGCTGGCTGAGAAATAAAGAGAAAGAGTACAAAGAGAGGAGTTTTACAGCTGGGCCTGCGGGGGTGGATCACATATCGGTAGGACCGTGATGCCCACCTGAGCTGCAAAACCAGCAGGTTTTTACTGAGGATTTCAAAAAGGGACAGGGTGCAAGAACAGGCAGTAGGTCACAAGATCACATGCTTCAAAGGGCAAAAAGGAGAACAAGATCACATGCTTCTGAGGCATGATCACAAAGATCACAAGGCAAAGGGCAAAATCAAAAACTCCTGATAAGGGTCTATGATCAGCTGTGCACATATTGTCTTGATAAACATCTTAAACAACAGAAAACAGGGTTCGAGAGCAAAGAACTGGTCTGAACTCAAATTTACCAGGGTGGAATCTTTTCCACCTGTTCCCTAAAATCGCTGTTATTTTGTTCTTTTTCAAGGTGCACTGATTTCATTGTGTTCAAACACACATCTTTTACAATCAATTTGTACAGTTAGATACAATTACAGTGGTCTTTAGGTGACATACATCCTCAGCTAACAAAGATAACAGGATTAAGAGATTAAAGTAAGACAGGTGTAAGAAATTATAAGAGTATTATTTGGGAAATGATAAATGTCCATGAAATCTTCACAATTTATGTTCAGAGATTGCAGTAAAGACAGGGGTAAGAAATTATAAAAATATTAATTTTGGGAACTGATATATGTCCATATTAAAATGAAATCTTCACAATTGATGTTCTTCTGCCACGGCTCCAGCCGGTCCCTCCGTTCGTGGTCCCTGACTTCCTGCAACAATCCATCACTTACATAACCAGTTCCCTGCATTACATTCCCACTGTTTGAAACACTTAAAGTAGTTTCTTTTTGCCTGGCTGGACCCAGGCTGACACAGCTCACTTGAAATTTGAGTTCATAAATTTAAAGTGAAACCCATTAAGATGGCATGTGACTTTTCCCAGTGGCATTCAGTTCTTCTTCAGGGGCAGACACAGAGTAGGCAGATTTGGGTGAACTAGGGCTGGAGTTTGGCCAGGAAAATTTGAAGGAATGGAGGAAGTTGAAGGTGAAGGATGGCTTTTGGCCAAGTTAGGAGAGAAGTGAAGTTATGAAAGCTGAATGGCAATGTGAAGATGAGACCATCAGAGGCTTAAAAATCCATGTGTGGGCCGGGCGTGGTGGCTCACGCTTGTAATCCCAGCACTTTGGGAGGCCGAGGCAGGCAGATCACGAGGTCAGGAGATCAAGACCACGGTGAAACCCCATCTCTACTAAAAATACAAAAAAATTAGCCAGGCATGGTGGTGGGCACCTGTAGTCCCAGCTACTCGGAGAGGCTGAGGCAGGAGAATGGCGTGAACCTGGGAGGCGGAGCTTGCAGTGAGCCGAGATGGCGCCACTGCACTCCAGCCTGGGTGACAGAGCGAGACTCCGTCTAAAAAAAAAAAAAAAATCCATGTGTGGGTGGTCATTGTTAGAGCAGGGGTGCTGCAGCAAGTGAGCAGGGAAAATCCAAAAGGGTAATCAGGCATTTTAGGATGCCTGAAAGCAAAATTTTGGAAGAATGTAACAATTAGTAATGATAAGATATATAGTATGACCATGGGAGTGAGTGGCTAGAAGGGTTGGAGGCTAGGTTCAGGGAAATTAGATGAAGAAGCTGAGAGGCCAAAGTGTTGAACGGATTCCTTATGGAGATATTGAACCAGTGCAACCCTAAGATTTCTAAAAAACTTGGGTCTCTCATCTGTCACTTAAACCCTAGAGAATGGGGCCCAGCTTGTTCTCTTCTCTTCTCTATCTGCTGTTCTCTCTCAACCATTACCCTCCATACATGGCCATGGCTGTTGCTTGTATTCCACAAGCTCCAGCAGCACATAGCTGTTGTGTATAATAGACATTCATCAAATGTTTACAGGTAAAAGAGGAGACCACAGCACAGCACGAAGCTAGAAATAATTTAAAACTAAATATTACACATAATGTCCTAAAGTCCTTGAGAGGAATTTCTCAAGGACCATTTTCCCCCTTAAATCTCCACCTCTGCCAGTTTTGTTCAGGTCACTTCCCTCTCTAGAGACTCTTCACCTTTCCTCCTGTCCAGGGGATCTGAAACCACCCTCACAGGGTTAACAAGAATGACAAGCCATGCTTTAGGCAGAATTTTAGTTAGGCATTGACCAGGGTGCTCAGGTGCACTTTGACCCACTTCCCTGCAGCTGCTAACTTACTGAGAGTCACAGAGCAGGCTGACCACCGGTTCCTCTATTGTTCCTATCGATGGAATCTGTGACACTTGACCTTTTAACCCAAGAACGGCTTAAGGTGGTTTTCAGAATTCCTGCAGAGCGGCTTCCACCAATTGGTTTAAAAATCCCCACCAAGAAACTCACTCAGCACAGGAATATGGTTTCTTCATCTCCCCATCCCATGACTTCACTCCTCACTTCTGGACCAATCGACAATCCCCACACTTTAGCCCTTTGCCCATACAGAGCCCTTAAAAACCTCATCCCCAAACCTCTCAGGGAGGTGGATTTGAGGTTTCCTCTTGTCTCCTCATTTGGCTGCCCTACCATTATTAAGCCCTTTCTCTATTGCAACTCCTGCTGTTTTGGTGTATTGGTCTATTACTGGGAATAGGGAATGGGAAATCAAACCTGGTGTTCCTATAATATATATGATCCTCTGGCCCCCTCTTGCAAGCCTATAGGGAAATACTCTTAAATTAATGTACAGTGAATGTACATGCAGCATGCAGTCCTCTTTTCACAATCCCTGCTCCTGTGGGGTCTCATTCTTATTTTTAAAAGTCTTTTCAAGGTATTTCCCAAAGAAAAGAGTCACCAGTCTTTATGATGAATTCTGCTCCTTCTCAAACTTGCAATAATCATAGAATTATTTTGATAAAGAACTTCATAATGTTGCTGTTACCCAAGACAAAATGACATCATGTAGGTGACAGTGTTGGAAATCTGAAAAGCACTTTTGTAATTCAAGTATAAAAGGAGAGAAATATTACATACAATCCCACAGCCTAGTCTAGTTAAAAGATGATCCAAAAACTGAAGATCCATTGGTCTGCAAGTCCTAGACATGGCAAACTTGAAGAAACTGGGCTGTGGCTAAATGCAATGCTCAGTTGAATGCACACTTAAATAAATGAAAGAAGTGTGCATAGGGTGTAACACAAGGAGATACTTAAGCAGGCAGGTTTTAGCCATTCCAGTGAAAAATGTTTCAGAATCATCATGGAAGCCAGGCTAGGTTAGAGAATGAATGTGAGTGAGAAAATGGAGCAATCAGCATGGCTTTTGTTTTCCTAGAAGTTGAGTGTGAAAAGGAGAAAGACAGCATAGTAATCACTTAGTTTCAGCCATACCACTCCATGGCATGATCCACAGTCTCCTCTGAAGTCTGGTTTTTTCACACTCATCCTGTCTCCTAGAGAAGACCCTAATAAAGGGTCCCTTCCAGCATCTAGCTCTCCATTCCCCAAGTGCATTGGGCCATGTCAGACCATTTCCTGAGTTAAGCTTAGTGTAACTGGAGAGACAAGTAAAAGGGACAGGCCTGCAAACGTGGAAAGAAAAGCAGGGAGGTATGCTATGGACTACACTGTATCCTTCCCAAAAACCCTATGTTGAAGCCCTAATCCCCACTGTGTCTGTGTTTGGAGTTAGGGCCTTTTAGGAAGTGATTTCCTTAAAGAAACTTCGAGGATCACTTGAGATTAAATAAGGCCAGAAGAGGAGGGCCCTCCTCCAATAGGACTGGTGTCTTTATAAGCAGAGGAAGAGACACCAAAAGGAAAGGCCATGTGAGGACACGGCAAGAAGGCAGCTATCCGCAAGTCGGGAAGAGATGCCTGCTGGCACCTTGACCCTGGATTTCCAGCCTCCAGAACTGTGAGAAAATAAAATTCTGCTATTTAAGCCACCCAGTCTGTGGTATTTTGTTATGGCAGCCTGAGTACACTAACATAGGATGGTTAAGAAAAACAAACAAACAAACAAACCTACAGTCATCCTTGGTTATATACAGGGTATTGGTTCCAGGACCCCCACAGATATCAAAATCCGAACATACTCAAGTCCATACTCCAGTCCTACAGAACCCACGTGAAAAGCTAGTCCTCAGGTTTTGCATCCTGGGAATACTGTATTATTGATTTGATTTGGTTGAAAAAAAAAAAAAAATCCAAGTTTAAGTGGACCCTTGAAGTTCAAACCCGTGTTGAACTGTACAGTTCAAGGGTCAACTGTAATAATAAAGGAGGGAACTTGTACTTTGTACTTTTCTGCACAATTTTGGGTAGGTCTGGCTCTAATGGCATAACTTGAGAGAGAAAGGGAGAAGGGGAGCATGTGACACATGTCAGTCTGTCACAGCCCAGGACACCAGCTCCCACCGGCCTCACCCTCCCTCCCCATCCCTATTTGCTGTCCTCCACTCCCTGGGCTTCTTGGCTGCTGGTCAGCCTCAAAGGTTGCTTAGTTTTAAAATATCCCTGCTTAGACGGCTGATGTTCCGTGGTGGGACTCATGGATTTTTTTTCTTCTGATTTATGCTAGGATCAAAAGAAGCTTTAGAGTCTTTCCTGTTGTTATCGACCCATTGAGATCGGCTCTGCAGCCAGAGGCCTCGCTGTGATTCGCCGAACGCCAGGGATTAGCGAAGATTCCACAAGAGATTTGAAGAGTACCCAGCGAGTACACCTTGCGTTTGTCTTTGAAAGTATATTATGGACCCAAAGTGGTGCATCACCCACAAATTCGTCCCCCTCCTTTTCTCTCTAACCTTAGGGGAGTAAGGCATTAATTAGTTAAACAGTTGAGCAGCTCAAAGGCTTCTTTTCAGCAGCAATGGCTCACGTGGCTGCTTCTCATATGGACAGGTTGCTGCTGCCAAGCGGGGGTAAGGGCGGGCAGCACTTACAGGGAGTGCTTGTTTAAACAAGGCCAATTTCCAGCCTACTTTGCAATGCAAATGCTTTCAAGAGCATCCCGATTGCTCCTCAGAATTAGCTGGAATAAAGACACTTAGGAGGGATGTAGCTTGGTTTGTTTCCAGCCTTTTCTTCTTATGGCTGAAACCAGTTTCTTCAGTTTATTCTTTGGCTTTGATGTGTTCAGAGTTTATATCATAAGGAAAATCATTTTATTCTACAAGGCAAACAGTTTAAAATGGGAATAATTTAATGTTGTTTTTGTTTCGTTTTGATTTAAAAAATAGTGTCTTTTAAATGCACCTTTTAAAACTGTATGCCCTCGAATTGTTAATTTTGTGTGGCCAATTTCAGGCTTCTTGGGCTCTTGGTCATCATGAAGCCATCCTGCTTGCAGAAGCCTGTGGGAGGCCAACATGGTCTTAGCATTTCTGTGTCTGACCAGGTGCCTGCCAAGCCCACAGTAAGCCCTCTTTAAATAACCCCTTTGGTGAATTATTTATGGTGCAATTGAATTAATCTTTTAACTCTAATTCACACCCTAAAATGTTGGTTTGGCCATTTTGTAAATATTTGTCACAAATGGGCATTTGTCCTGTATTCGTCGGTTAGAAGTTCAACCAAAAAGTGTTACCATGTACTAGATTATGTTCTCTGGTTAATTTGACTTATTACTAAATTAATACCCTTATATATTACTAAGATTGTCAACTTTATGACAGTTCTTCCAGCAGTGATTCTCAAACTCCTAAGTGCAGTGAAGGAGGCACAGCTTTTTGTGTCAAGCTTAGTAATATTTTTAGGTATACGCCTAAAAAAAAAAAAAAGCATTCTGGGGCATTTCATTAATTCTTTCACTCATATATTGACAGAAGCATTTTTTTAAACATTTGTGGAAGTTTTTCATTGAGACAAAATTGTACATATTTATGGAGTACATGTCATATTTTGATACATACTTGCAATGTGTAATGATTACATCAGGATAACCGGAATATCCATCACCTCAAACACTTAGCATTTCTTTGTATGGAGAACATTTCAAATTCTCTCTTCTTGTTATTTTGAAATATATAATAAATTATTGGTAACCATAGTTCCCCTACTTTGCTATCAAATGCTAGAGCTTACTCTTTTTTTTTTTTTTTTTTTTGAGACAGAGTCTCGCTCTGTCACCCAGGCTGGAGTGCAGTGGAGCGATCTCAGCTCACTGCAACCTCCACCTCCCAGGTTCCAGCCATTCTTCTGCCTCAGCCTCCCAAGTAGCTGTGATTACAAGTGTGCACCACCACGCCCAGCTAAATTTTTGGATTTTTAGTAGACATGGGGTTTCACCATGTTGGCCAAGCTGGTCTCGAACTCCTGACCTCAGGTGATCTGCCCGCCTCAGCCTCCCAAAGTGCTGGGATTATAGGCGTGAGCCATGGCACCCAGCCAACTAGAACTTATCCTATCTAACCGTATTTTGGGGCCTTTGTTTTTTAATAGAGACAGAGTCTCACTGCATTGCCCAGGCTGGTCTCAAACTCCTGAGCTTAAGCACTCCTCCAGCCTCAGCCTCCCAAAGTGATAGGATTGCAGGCATGAGCCACTGCGCCTGGCCTAACTGTACCCATTAACCAAGCTACCAAACTCTCCTCATTCCCCTCTCCCCCGTACCCTTCTCAGACTCCAGTAATTATAATTATTCTCTCTACCTCCTTAAGATCAACTTTTTAAGCTCCCATATGTGACTAAGAACATGCAATATTTATCTTTCTGTGACTGGCTTATTTTACTTATAATGTGCTCCAAGCTCATCCATGGTGCTGCAAATGGCAGGATCTCATTCTTTTTATGGCTGAATAATATTCCATTGTGTATCTACATCACGTTTTCTTTATCCATTTATCCATGATGTGCACTTAGGTTGATTTCATATCCTGTCTATTATGAATAGTGGTGCAATAAACAGGGGAGTGTAGCTATCTCTTCAATATACTGATTTCCTTCTTTTGGGTATATACTCAGCAGTGGGATTGCTGGATCATCTGGTAGTTCTATTTTCAGTGTTTTGAGGAATCTCCATACTGTTCTCCATAGTGGTTGTACTAATTCACATTCTCACCAACAGTGTACAAGGAGTGTTCCCCTTTCTCCACATCCTCACCAGCTCTGTTATATTTTGTCTTTTTGATAATAGCCACTTTAACTGAAGTGAGTAATATCTCATTTTGGTTTTGATTTGCTTTTCTTTGAAGATTAGTGATGTTGACCATTTTTTCATATACCACACAGACATTCATTGAGTAGACTCAGCTCTCACATGAGAAACCCATAATCTAGGGAAACACATAAGCAAATGATTACAAAATAGAGTGATAATGATGGCCATTTTCCTAGCTTTTTTATTTATTAAATATCACCACTGGGTTGACTCAGTAGCATCTCATATACTTGATGGGCTGCAGCAGATATTGGCACTCAGACAAGCCAATCTTAGGCATCAGAGTCCTGTAGCCGTGGCAGCCTCACCCCTGTGCTGGGTGGGAGGCAGGTCGGCTGAGCGGAGGTGCTGGAGGTGTGTGTGGTACCACGACTGGGCCACAGGAGCTGCACAGCCTCACAGCACATTAGCCAATGGCCCCATGCCAACTCTCTTGGCTGGGTTTTCTGGAACGGGTACCTCCTTACCATTCCAAGAAAAAGTCTCCTCCTGCCCCCCAAAAGCGGGGGGCAGGTGATCCAAAAGATCACTAAGCAAATGCCTGTTTGTCCTTTGGAATACTCAACCCTGATCAGTGCTGAATACTCAATCACCAACTATGTGGAAGAGGCACAACCATGGCAGACAACAGGTATAGAAAGAGCAGGAATTCTTCTGGCAGTAATTCTTATATCAAATACAATGGTGGCCATTCCCCCAACAGCTCTGCAGTTGGAAGAATGAAGCCTTCAAGTAAGGCCAAAGTCCTACTCTTTGAGGGCAATTCATCTTGGCCAAATCCCTCAGGAGCAGGGCCATGCGGGGATTACAACTGTTCATGCAACACAACAGATTGGGCTTAAGCTGGCCAGGGCAGTGATGGGCTTGTTATCTTAATTGTAGTTGTCTGTGTCCCAAGAAAATGTTATCAGCTTTTCAAAAAAACTTTCAAGAGCAACTTGGACAGCAAGTTGGACAGACAACTTTCAAGAGCAAGTCAAACCCAAGCTGCCCTCCTTGTCTGCATATCCTGCTCTGTTTTCCCATTTGGGAAATGAAACCAGCAGCAGCTGAGAGAGAGAAGGTTCTATACTCACTGGTTTTCTCCACTCCTGCCACTCCCTCCTTCCCCCTCCTCTCTGTCACCCTGAAGAAATCTCCTTCTGGAATAAGGTGTCGTTCATCCTTGTCACCTCCAGCATAGTTCTGTCGGATGCAGTGAGGTGCTGGATTAAGATTACAAGAAGCGGGAGGATTCTTGCAAAGAGAGGACAACATCTGCTTGACTATGCCAAGGGCCCCCTTGTCCCCCTGACCAAGAGGGCCTTCGTGCTCCCTCAGCTTGACTGAACTTTAGGCAGGATTCTTCCTAACCTCCCTTTTTTCTTAGAGCATTTCTTGTCATTGTACATTTTTTCTCTGCCCCTTTGCGATGTATGTAAATCTTTTCAAAAGCCTCCTGCCAGTTTTACAATCCAGGAATGTCTTTCTCAAGGACCTGGGAGCCCTCCCTTTGAAATGTAATCATCAAAGGAGATGGCACCCCTGTCTCCCAGTCTTTGTGGAGGGTTTTGGTGGGAATCTAACTTCAGCAGGACACCTTCCTCCAAGTCATAAAACCATCCCCTGTCACAAGATAGAAAAAGTTTATTAGCAAACACAAACGGCCTACGACCTCTTCACAACATCCTCTGGTATGTTTCACTAGCCTTTAAAAGCCTTTAAAAACTTTGCACCCTCTGCATCAGCAGCATTGAGTTCACACTGAGTTCTAGTCCCTCTCCCCTGTTGCAATAACTTCGGATAAACTTCCTGGCCTGTTTAACTTTTCCAGGCAAGTAATTTTTTTCTAATACTAATTAGAAAATTTTTGATTTGATGTCCCCCTCCTTACACCTCCAAAATCTGTCTCATTTCTTTGTAGCATTGGTCCTCAAACTTCAAAAAGCATGTTTTTAAATAACCTAGAGGGCTAGTTAAAACACATTTCTGCGGCTGGACATGGTGGCTCACACCTGTAATCCCAGCACTTTGGGAGGCCGAGGCAGGTGGATCACTTGAGGTAAGGAGTTCGAAACCAGTCTGGCCAACATGGTGAGACCCCGCCTCAATTAAAAATATGAAAATTAGCCGGGCATGGTGGCATGCACCTGTAATCCCAGCTACTCTGGAGGCTAAGGCAGAAGAATCACTTGAATCCAGGAGGCAGAGGTTGCAGTGAGCCAAGATTGCACCACTGCACTCCAGCCTGGGCCACAGAGCAAGATTCTGTCTCAAAAAACAAACACGTTTCTGAAGCAGGAGGCCTGGGATGGGGCTTGAGAATGACATTTTCAACAAGTTTCCAGATGAATTGTGGCCGATGTAGAAACCACACCTTTAGAACGACGTTAGCATGTTTTTTGCACAGACGATCTTAATTCCCTGAATTCCCTTTAGTTAATGGAGACTCTAGTACACCATCCTGCAGTGGGCCACTACCATAGCAGGTGAAGAAATTTTCTTTCCCACAATCTTCTTCCTCTCTTTTTCATACTTTTCCCTCTTTTGCTCTCTGGCCATACGCCTTCCTTTGCTTTCCTCCCCTTCCACTTCTAACTCACAGCAATTCTCTTCCCTCTTCCAACCAGCCTGTTCCAAAAAAAAAAAAAAAAAAAAAAAAAGTCCCCTTTTATTCCTTAGGGTAGCACTTGTTTTTGTTTTTTAACATCCAAATCCTTCTCAGAGCCCCTTCGAGCTCTGTCTCTGGGGAAGGCGGAGGGGGCTTCCCTCATCCTCCCTTGTTACCTAGCAACTTATCTTCTTCCTGACAAGTCACCACCCTGCCAGGATGCCAGCTGATGCACACACAACAAAGGGAAAGTGAGCGGACACCACCACTCCAGTCCGCTCATAGAGGACCCTCTGCTCATTAGCACTCCGATGAGTGGCTTGCTATGGGCAGGTCCCCCAGATGCCTCTCCCCCAGGAAGCTGGCCACAGTGCTCCTCCAGGGATCTCAGAGCGATGGCAGCTTGTCAAGTTCCTGAGTCGCTGGGTATGTACTGGGAATTTCAGATTTAATCCCTAATTACATCCAGCTCATCACCTTTGTAATAGGAGCCATAATCATCTTTTCATTGTCATCTTTGAGTCACTGGGGCTGTGTGGAAAACTATATCCATATTCATGCATGTGTTTTCTATTTTGCTACTACATCCTCTTCCTTAGACTTCAAAATGAAGGGGGATTTTCTTTTATCCTGCAAAAGCCTTTATGAAAGAAGGTGTTTGCTTAACACTTTCAAGCTTCCCCATTGACATCCTTTGTTCTCTCTCTACACTTTCATGGATTAACTACTTTGGGTCCAGCCATGGTAACCAACTTCAATTTGTCACAGAAAATGTAGATGTTTTTAGGTAGGGCTTATATAGTGGAAAAGATATGGATGCAAACTCCCTTCCTGGACTAACTGAGGAAGGAAGATTTCTCAACCTCACTTTCTGTAATCCTAAAAGAAACAGTAGAATAGGAAAGGAGGAAAGGAGAGAAAGATAGAAAGAGAAAAAAATTAACTCCACTCTAAAGAAAAAGGTATTGATAGCAATAATACTTATAACAGAGAACAATGGAAAACTACCCAGATGCTTGGCTGGGTGTGATGGCTCATGCCTGTAATCCCAGCACTTTGGGAGGCTAAGGTGGGTGGATCACGAGGTCAGGCATTCAAGACCAGCCTGGCCAACATGGTGAAACCCTGTCTCTACTAAAAATACAAACATTACAGGCATGGTGGCGCATGCCTGTAATCCCAGCTACTAAGGAGGCTGAGGCAGGAGAATCACTTGAACCCAGGAGGCGGAGGTTGCAGTGAGCTGAGATCGCACCATTGCTCTCCAGCCTGGGCAACATAGCAAGACTGTGTCCCCACTGCCAAAAAAAGAAAGAAAATTACCCAGATGCCCAATAGGTAAATGGACAATCATTATAGCAATGCAACAGAAGATAATTAGATCAATTTCACAAATGGCAGCCTAAGTAAATGGGCCATACAAATCACAGAGATAAGTATTTTAGTATATATTTAAATATACACAAGCATGCAATATATAAATATAGCTGACATATTTTAATATAGTAACTCATGGGAAAATAATCCAAGAGAGATTAAACACACTGGTTAGATTCATGCAAAAATACATTAGACTGTTCAGAAAAATTAAGAACAATATGTGAAAAGATATGAATAGAGCTGTGCTGTCCAATACGGTAGCCACTAGCCACATGTGGTTAACTGAGCACTTGAAATGTGGCTAGTCCGAATTGAGATTTAAGTGTAAAACTGGATTTCAAAGATGTACTATTAAAATATATATCTAAAATCTTTCATTAATAATTTTTATGTTGACTCCATGTTGAAATGATCTTTTAAATATATCAGATTAAATAAAATATATTGCTAGAGTTAATTCCACTTGTTTCTTTCTACTTTTTAATGTGGTTACCAGAAAATGTTTAATTACATATTAATTAGTGACTTGCTTTGTGGCTTGCATTGTATTTCTATTGAATAGTGCTGGTTTAGTGTTTAATGTTTACTAGATCCTTTGTTCTACAAAATTACCATGAAACTTCCTGCTTTGTTTGTATTTATGAGGTATGTGAGTTGTGGAATGTGGAGTGATTTGAAAGTAATATTTCTGCACAGACCAATTCTAGGGTTGGCTTTTTGCATACTATAATAACTTTAGACAAATAATGGAAATTGTGACTTCCCCAGGAAGATGGGGACTGGGGGGAGAGAAGTACGGAGGAAGGGAAAGGAGGCTTGGAGAGGAAAGGAAGAAGGCCACATACTCCAGAGGTGATAGGATCATTGAAAAAAACTAAATGTGTGGCTTGCAAGAAGAGGAGGTGGCCTCCTTCTAAGATGTCCCTTGTCACTCTGAAAAAGACTTCCTTCCCAAACCAAGTCTTTCCCATTGGGCAGTCAGCTTGGTCTCTTGAAGTTGAGGAAGGCCCTGCTATTAATTGTCCTAGGAGAAAGAGCATATCCACTGAGCTATGACTCAATGATCTGTCTTAGGGTGGGATTTATTATTTTCATTATTCGTGTGTTTGATTTTGTTGTTAGAGTTCCTTCCTTAAGACTGTTTGTTGCCCACAGCTTTTAACGAGGTGGATGGGGGTGGTAGTGTGCTGAGCAGAGCAGTGCTGATGCTGACGACAACACCACAGCAAACAGCAAACAGGACATGCAGAGCAGGAGACAAACTCGTCTTCCCAACCAACCTTTAGCGGAGGACTAGTCAGGGTGTGTGGCTATTATGTTCTAGTGGCTAGGAGAGTCCCAGCATGTGCTCTTAGAGGCCATTTTGGAGAGGATGAAATGGAGAAACTAGGCACATTATTCATCTCAGAGACTCTCTGGACGTGAGAGAGAACAGTAACTGTATTCAGGCCTAATCCCTCAGGTGGCTGCCTTGGCGGCCACTCTCTTTACCACGGAAAATTGCCCCCCAGATGGAAACCTGTTGAACTTGGAAAAACCTCTTTGTTTCCAAACAGACAAAAACAAAACAAAACAAAACATGATATACTTCTTCTTAAGAAAAAAAATTGTTATTCAACTACTATGTCCCATTTTCCCAATAAACATTAATTGAACTGCTAGTGGGCACCATTCATCCATTTAACAAGTACTGAGCCCCTAGTATGTAGCATATAGTGTAAATGAGACCCTAGACTCTGAAAGATCCTGAATTCAAATTTTGGCTCTACTATTTCCTGTCTGGGTGACCATGGAAAATTACTTAATCTCTCTGAGCCTTTCTTTATCTGTAAAGAGGGGAAATAATTAATACAGTGTTGTTCTGAGATTTAAATGAGTTAATACATAAAAAATACTTTAAAATACATAATAGGCCAAGTGCGGTGCCCCACGCCTGTAATCCCAGCACTTTGGGAGGCTGAGGGGGGCAGATCACTTGAGGTCAGGAGTTTAAGACCAGCCTGGCCAACATGGTGAAACCCCGCCTCTACCAAAAATACAAAAATTAGCCAAGTGTGATGGTGCATACCTGTAATCCCAGCTACTCAGGAGGCTGAGGCACAAGAATCGCTTGAACCCAGGAGACAGAGGTTGCAATGAGCCAAGATCATGCCCAGCCTGGGCAACAGAGTGAGACTCCATCTCAAAAACAAAACAAAACATGATAAATGCTTACAATGTGGAAAATACTGACACAGAGTAGGTGCTGTAAAAGTATTTGTGGTTATATGCTAGCTAGTGTCTGTTAAGGATACAAAGACGAGCACAACACAAATTTTGCCCTCAAGGAGACTCCACTTGGTGGCCTTTCACACACACTACTTCACTGAACCTTCACTGCCAGACTGAGTTAACATTGTTAATCTGAGGTTCAGACAGATTTTTTTTTTTTTTTGAGGCAGAGTTTAGCTCTTGTTGCCCAGGATGGAGTGCAATGGCACTATCTTGGCTCACTGCAACCTCCGCCTCTCTGGTTCAAGCTATTCTCCTGGGTCAACCTCCCAAGTAGCTGGGGTTACAGCTCGACTAAATTATCATTATTATTATTATCATTATTTGTACTTTTAGTAGAGACGTGGTTTCACCAGATTGGTCAGGCTGGTCTCGAACTCCTGACCTCAGGTGATCCACCCACCTCAGCCTCCCAAAGTGCTGGGATTATAGGTGTGAGCCACCACACCCAGCTGGCTCGGACGGATTAAATTACCTGCCTGAGATCACACAAATAATAAATGGCAGGTGTGATTCAGAGCTAGTTTTTCTGACCGTAAGTCCAGGGCTCTTTGCTCAGGAGTATGCTGCCTTTTTAGTCTAGAGGCCGCATCTTAGCTCAGCCTGTGAAGCAGAAGTCTCTAACCCCAAGAACCTTAATATGGATATTTTTCTTCTGGCAGTATAAGTTAGGGTCTCTAGGGAAGCAAGTAACAGAAAGTCCTAACTTACACATTAAGAAAAATTAATTATCTCACATTTTTACAAAGTCTCAATGTAGGTTGCTGCAAGGTTTGATGCTTTAATGACATCATGAAGGACCCAGATTCATTCCATCTCTCTGCTCTGCATTCCTCAACGTGTCAGCTTTGTGCCAGAGTCACAAGATGGCTACACTCCTCCAGGCATTATATGCATATATAACAACATACCCCAAAAGAAGAGAAGACTTCTCCAGAAGCCTCCCAGGGGACCTTCACTCATGGCTTATTAGATCAAAGCCCCTCCTTAAACCAATCACTAAAAAGGAAAATGGAATTGCCATGAGGCTCAGCAAAATCATGATTTACCCCTGGATAGGAATCAGGGTCACATTCAAAGAGCATATGGACATGTGAAGGAGCATAAACACAATCACAAAATCGGGGCTCCCACCATTGGTTGCAGAGGCAGTCGACAGTGTCTGCTACAAGTGACATCAAGTAGCATCTATCAAGTGGCATTACTTTAACAAATATTAACAATAGGATTCCTTATCTCAGTTTAGAAGAAAAATCCAAAATCAAAGTAGACTGAAGATAAGGTAAACGGTGATGTTTGCCACACTAGTGGTGAGGTTTTCATAGTTTTGCCCAAACCAGTTTTTATTTTTAGTGCTTGGTTGGGGTCACTGAAACTTCCAGGTTGTCCTAACCTGTTAAAATCTTTTAAAACATTATTTGTGACTGTTTCTCTTTGGACAGTGCTTTTTGTTAATCACAAAAAACAGGGTAGAAGGTAATAACATATGCAAAGGGATGTGTAGCAATCAAAGGGAAATTTTATCCTTCCTAGGAGACAGGATTTATGGAACTCCTGGATCTTTTTTGTGTCTGATTGTCGAAGTCTTGACAGCCTTTCAATTGAGGAACACGTTCGTGTCTGTTAAACTAATTGTAGCTGTTCACTCCACTATATAATTTTACAACATTTCAGCTTCAAATAGAATGGCTTCAATAAACATAAAGCAGACTGACACATCCCAGATTTCTGCAGTTTATTTTACACCAAGAAATTACATTTAGAGATTTCCAGACACATACTATAAATGAAAATTCAACAGGAAGTTTCTTTCATTTCCTCTAGATCTGACCTATATTTCAAAAATATATGAGTGGGCTATAACCAGGAACTTCTTCTCTTGCTCCCATTATTCACACTGTTTTCTGAAGAGTTTTTTCTCATCCGTGACTCTAATGGCCATTAAGGGAATTGCAGACATTGGAAGATTATACAACCCTAAGTGAAATGAGTGAAATGGTAAATGTTACCCACGAGATGGCCAAATTGTATGGTTCTGAGCTACCTATCTCCATCAGATTAACTAGAAAAGCTAGACCTCCTCTGTGCTTTTAGCATGAAATAGACAACACTCATCCTTTTCCATTTATACAACCTTAGATTTTATTTATTTATTTATTTATTTATTTTTGAGATGGTGTTTCACTCTTGTTGTCCATGCTGGAATGCGATGGTGCAATCTCGGCTCACTGCAACCTTTGCCTCCTGAGTTCAAGCGATTCTCCTGCTTCAGCCTCCCGAGTAGCTGGGATTACAGGCACCTGCCATCACACCTAGCTAATTTTTTGTATTTTCATTAGAGACGGGGTTTCATCATGTTGGCCAAGCTGATCTCGAACTCCTGACCTCAGGTGATCCACCTGCCTCAGCCTCCCAAAGTGCTAGGATTATAGGCGTGAGCCACCACACCCAGCCAAGCTTAGATGTTTTTAATGTGAGCAACCATTTGGTAGCTACTTCCCCAGATCATATACCACCCACCTAAAAGAATAATGTGATGATGAATTAGATCCAGTGTATGTAATTTCCATGGTTTGAATGTATGTGTCTCTTTAAAATTGTTAGAGCTTAAACCTTAAAGTGATAGTGTTAAGAGGTGGAGGCCTTTGGCCAGCATGATGGCTCACAGCTGTAATCCCAACAAATTGGGAGGCCAAGGCAGGCGGAACATTTGAGGTCAGGAGTTCAAGACCAGCCTGGCCAACATGACGAAACTCCATCTCTACTAAAAATGCAAAAATTAACCAGGCATGGTGGCGCATGCCTGTAGTCCCAGCTACTCAGGAGGCTAAGGCAGGAGAATTGCTTCAACCCAGGAGGTGAAGGTTGTAGTGAACCAAGATCCTGCCACTGCACTCCAGCCTGAACAACAGAGCGAGACTCCATCTCAACAACACCACCAAAAATGAGGTGGGGCCTTTAGCAGGTGATTAAGTCATGAAGGCCTCATCCTCGTGAATGAGATTAGTACCCTTCTAAGAAGGCTTGAGGGAACTAGCTAGGCCTTTTGCCCTTCCACCTTCCACTATGTGAGGATGCAGCAACAAAGTATAATCTTGGAAGCAGAGAGCAAGCCCTCACCAGACACCAGACCTGCTGGCACCTTGATCTTGGACTTCCCAGCCCCAGAACTGTAAACAATAAATTTCTATTCTTTATAAATTATCAAGTTACCAAACATGATCTAGTGTAAAAGAATAGCTAGGAGAGGTTGAGGTTTTTGTTGTCTGTTTTTATTAGAGATGGTGTGTCTCATTATGTTGCCCAGGATGGAGTATGGGGCTTTTCACAAGAGAAATAATCACAGACTGCAGCCTTAAACTCTTGGGCTCCAGTGTTCCTTCCACCCCAGCCTTCCAAGTAGCTAGGATTACAGGTGTGCATCACTGCTGGACTGGAAGATGGCTGCTTTTTAAGGTCTTGGGTATTTCTGCTTAAAACTCAACTAGCCAGGCTCTACTTCAGATAATGTGTAGAACATGGTGTGCACTAAGACTCACACATGGTCTTGGGTTAAATGAGACATTGCATATGAAATCTCTCACAGTGCTCATCATCACATAACAACAACAGTAATAACCACCAACACTCATGCAGTCCTACTACGTCCCAGGCACTCTTCTAAGCACTTTACATATATTAACTCTTTTTTGATACTCAAAACAACTTTATGAAGGGGACTCTACCATCTTATAGGTAAGGAAAGAAAGGCTCAGAGTCATACTATTAAGAAGTGGTGGAGGTTAGATTTGAATCAGGACAGATACTCACTCAATGCTTCTCTACTAAACTCAATATAATTTGAGCTTCAGAAGGATTTCAATGGCTTACTCGTGATCTGGGGATCACATTAACCCTAATTCAATTGATTTAAAGCTTGAATTTCAATCTTTAAAACATTTTTATAGTAAGAAATGCATTTTCCTCATAATCCAGTACACAAAATACACAATACAATACTCACCTTCACAATATGCAATGCACAGGCATTTTCTATTCTTTCCTATTCTGTACCTTTTTTTCAACCTTGTCACAAATAATTAAATTAATTTCTGTAATTTGAAAATCCCTAATAAAAGAATTTTTTTCTCAGCCCAAATGGATATATGGGTCAAACATTGATTGACATGATGTACAGAAAAAAAACCTCCATAAGAATTATCACTATCGCCTGATTTTTACCTCCCAAAGATAGGCATTAGCATACTAGCAAAATAGTGAATTCATGTCACTCTCTGCAAGCACAAATACCTCTTTCACAATTGTCATAGTCAAAAAACAATTAGTATACATACAGCACCAAAGTTCTGTCCTTGCAGCAAAATGTCACATTTACTGTCCTCTATTCAAATACCATTCAATATATCTAACTTAAGTCAGCTAAATAAAAGAAATTCACTTTTTTTTTTTTTTTTTTTTTGAGATGGAATCTTGCTCTGTCACCAAACTGGAGTGCAGTAGCGTGATCTCAGCTCACTGCAACCTCCGCCTCCCAGGTTCAAGCGATTCCCCTGCCTCAGCCTCCTGAGTAGCTGGGACTAGTCACATGCCACCATGCCTGGCTAAATTTTTTTTTATATTTTAGTAGAAACGGGGTTTCAACATGTTGGCCAGGATGGTCATGATCTCCTGACCTCGTGATCCGCCCTCCTCAGCCTCCCAAACTGCTGGGATTACAGGTGTGAGCCCCCATACCTGGCCGCTTTCTTTTCTTTCTTTTTTCTTCATTTATTTTTGGCTTTTAAAATTTCTTTTCTTCTATTTTTCCCTTTTTTCTATTTTCCTTTCTTCTTTCCTTTCTTTTTTTTTTTCACTGCAACTATAACAGATAAAATTTCTTTCTTTTTTTTCACCCTTGAATTCAACAAGTATTGAGCATCATCACCAAGACAGGCACATTCTCTGCCCACATAGAGCTTACAATTCCAATGAAAGAATAAAACAAAGTAGGCCATTAGCTTAGATATTTATGTATTTTGTTTTTGTTTTGAGATACAGTCTCACTCTGTCACCGAGGCTCGAGTGCAGTGGTGCAATCTTGGCTCATTGCAAACTCCGCCTCCCAGGTTCAAGCGATTCTCCTGCCTCAGCCTCCTGGGTAGCTGGGATTACAGGCGTGCACTGCCACACCTGGCTAATTTTTGTATTTTTAGCAAATATGGAGTTTCACCAGGCTGGCAAGGCTGGTCTCGAACTCCTGACCTAAAGTGATCTACCTGCCTTGGCCTCTTAAAGTGCTAGGATTACAGGCATGAGCCACCAACACCCAGCCTTTATTTTATTTTATTTTTTAGATATTTAGATGTAGATGCTAGTTTAATTCCCTCTTTTTTATAATAATTGACACATCAAAATATCTCTAGGTCGGGCATGGTGGCTCACGCCTGTAATCCCAGCACATTGGGGGGCCGAAGTGGGCAGATCACTTGAGGTCAGGAGTTTGAGACCAGCCTGGCCAACATGGTGAAACCCCATCTCTACTAAAAATATAAAAATCAGTCAGGCGTGGTGGCGCACGTCTGTAATCCCAGCTACTCGGGAGGCTGAGGCAGGAGAATCACTTGAACCCAGGAGGCGGAGTTTGCAGTAAGCTGAGATGGCACCACCGCACTCCAGCCTGGGTGACAGAGTGAGACTCCATCTCAAAAAAAAAAAAAAAAAAAAAAAAAAAAATATATATATATATATATGTATGTATGAAGCAGTTCAATACGTATTTTATCTTAAGACACCAGGCATCTAAAGTGAAAACAAATACAAAACCCAGTACTTCTCATGTATTATTATGCTTTTTCACTGGAAGAGTTTTGCACAATAATCAAGACCAGAGAAGAAATACATATTTGGCTTTAAAGTAACTTCTCTTCTAGTCCCCTAGGTCAGTTACCTATGATTTTTTTTTATCTTTTTTTTTTCTTTTTTGGTAGAGATGGGGGGTCTCACTATGTTGCCCAAGCTGGTCTTGAACTCCTGGCCTCAAGTGATCCTCCCACCTCAGTCTCCCAAAACACTGGGATTACAGGTATAAGCCACCACGCTCAGCCCTGATTGTTTATCTTGTCCTTGAGTTTTATAGATATCCTTTGGATTGAGTCCACATACCTACATAAATCAGACATACTGGAGGCAGCGGGGAGGGACATCTCTGTTTTCACCTAATGTCCAAATAATTGAGACCAAGCTGTATATTATTGGTTACCGTTTTCAGTAACTTGATAATTTAAGTTTGGGTCCTCTGCTTAATAAAAATTCCAAGGAGCCTACAGATGGTACTGTAAGTACAACATCACCCTATAAATAGTAGGTAGCAGATATTATGCTGGTGTAAATTTCACTGAGAAATTTTTACAACTATAGAAAAAGAGGAATTGGATATGAGTCCAAAAAACTCGTTCTCCTCCTTCAATTGTTGTCCAAATGCCAGGCTCTCAATGAAGCCTGTCTATGTAGACCCACTCCCAATCCCCTTTCCCCTGCTCTCTTCCTTTTTTTTCCCATTGTACTTAACACCTTCTAACATACTTTATGATTAACTTAATATGTTTATATGTTATTATGTTTACTATATTAATATGATTAATATGTTGATTATTGGTTGCTTATTATCTTGGCCCCCCACTTCATCCCCACTGGAAAGTAAATCTCCAATAGAACAGGAAGTTTATCTGTTTTGCTTATTGATGTATACCAAGCCCAATAAATGAACACCCTGATTGATTGATTGATTGATTGGATAAATAAAGGAAGACTGCATCTATTGACTTTCTAGTATAATCCACAGTGCAAAGTAAGGGCTTTGGAATCAAACTGCCTCTGTTCAACTCCCAGTAATTCTATTTATTATAATGCCCCAACGCCCCAGTTATCTTAACAATAAAATAAGCACAAAATGATACCTAGCTCTCAAAGATGTTGTAAGAGTTAATTAGAATAATTTTCCTGATGCAGCACATACTAAATTCTCAACAAATATTAGCTGTAATTAAGTGTGTGCCTGGTATCTTCACACACCTTATTTAATGCAGGATCCCAACACTGTGCCAGTGGAGTGCCCCGAAGAATTTTATAAGGACTCTAGGCTGATGTGAATAGAACCCTCAATTTGGGGATCCTTGGTAAAACCAGAATAATTAAAGAATGATCTTAGAATCACATGGAATTTTATGGGACAGTAGGAGGTACTGACTTTTCTTTCCTCCAAATAGCAAAGCATGAATTCACCAATCATTTCTCCTACACACTAACTTCCCCAAATAGGGGCTCCAAAGTGAAACTCCTGTAAAGGTCAGCAAGAATAAGGTTGTGAATACAAGGATAGGTTCTCTTATAGTAAAAATAAGTTGGTGAAGAGCACATTCCAGAAATATTGTCCTTTCAACTCTAGACAATTGATGAGAAAATCACATGTAACCAGCCATTTTCCGTTGACAATGGGCCAATACTAAGAGAACCAAATGCTAATACTGTCCCAGCTATGAACATGCTCAGTGTAGGGGCTGAGTGAAATGGAAAGGCTGTAATCATTTGCCAATTTTTTTTTTTTTTTTGAGATGAGGGTCTCACTCTGTCGCCCAGGCCAGAGTACAGTGATGAGATCTTGACTCACTGACTGCAGCCTCCACCTCCTGGGCTCAAGTCACCCTCCACCTCAGCCTCCCAAGTAGCTGGGACTACAGGCACATGCCACTATGACTGGCTAATTTTTAAAATTTTTTTGGAGAGACAAAGTCTCTCTATGTTGTCCAGGCTGATCTCAAACTCCTGGACTCGAGTGATCCTCCCAACTTGGCCTCCCAAAGTGCTGGGATTACAGGCATGAGCCACCGCACCCAGCCTATTTGCCATTTTATGACAGGTGGGGATACTCACCACCATACTAACAAGGAAGACACTTTGCCAACATTTTAAAGTGTCAGAAATAAGACTTTGTATTTTGTTTTCTGTTGCCTATATTTAAAATAGCACATTAAACAGCCAAACTGCAGGGTTTCCAGATAAACAACCTGCTCCAATATTTTAAATTTGTTGATAAAACATGAATATGAGTCATTATTCCGATGTTTCACTCCAGTCCCTGTATCTCCTTACCAAGAATTGGCGCTCTGAGCACGTGGAGAGGCAGACCACCTGTGTTCCCCTGGGAATGTGGATTACTGTGGCTTCATCAGAGCTCACTGGAGGAGAAAGGGTAGACACACTTTGACCAAGAATATCTTGTGTTTCTTTTTTCATTTTCTTTTTTTCCCCACTCAATTCCCTCTTCAGAGAAAACCAGGAATTTCATTTCTAGAATTTACTGGACATGTAATCTAAGATAGGTCCAATGAATTGCCCACAATAATATTTACTAGAACATTGTGTATTTTAACTTAAAAAATGGAGAGACCTGGGTGCAGTGGCTCACGTCTGTAATCCCAGCACCTTGGGAGGCCAAGGTGGGCAGATAACTTCAGTGCAGGAGTTTGAAACCAGCCTAGGCAACATGGCAAAACTCTATCTCTACAAAAAATAAAAATTATCTGGGCCCGGTGGCACCCACCTGTAGTCCCGGCTACTCAGGAGGCTGAGGCAGGAGGATCGTTTGAGCCTGGGAGATCAAAGCTGCAATAAGCTGAGATCATGCCATTGCACTCCAGCCTGGGCCAAAGAGTGAGACCCTGTCTGAAAAAAAAAAAAAAACAGAGAGAGAGAGACAAACTGATGTTGCAGAATTGGAGATTACATAGATCAGGAGTCAGAAAACTACAGTCCATGGACCAAATCCAGCCTGCCTACCGGTTTTGTAAATAAACTTTTATTGGAACACAGGCCCACCCATTCACTTATGTATTGCCTATAGCTGCTTTTGGTACAATAGCTGAATTAAGTAGTTGTAATAGAAATCACATCTATTTGTTTCCTATTGCTGCCATAACAAATTACAACAAACTTAGTGGCTTAAATAATACAGATTTATTCTCCTAAAGTTCTGGAAGTCAGATATCCAAAAATCAAGGTGTTGACAGGGCAGCACTCGTCCTGGAGGCTCTAGGGGAAAATCCGTTTTGTCTTATCTATTATAGCAACTAGAGATCACCTGCATTCCTTGGCTCTGGGCCCCATCCTCTATCTTCAAAGGAAGTAGCACAGAATCTTACAATTTGTCTCTCTAATCCCTCTGTGTTCCTCTTATAAGGACCCTCGCGATTACACTGCGCCCACCCCGATAATCCAGGATAAACTCTCATCTCAAGATCCCTAATTTACTCACATCTACAAATTCTCTTTTGCCATATGAAGTAATACATTCTCAGGTTCCAGTGATTAGAATGGGAACATTTTTTGGAGGGCCCATTTTTCAGCCTGCCATACCCTATAACCCACAAAGCCTAAAACATTTACTATCTGGCTCTCTACAAAAATGTTTGCTGACCCCTACCTTAGACCTTGAGGCTGACACATCAGAGCAGCAACACATGGCCTGTAGAAAGAACTGCTCTGCCATGTAAACCCACAAGAGCTCCCCTCTAAGCCAGTCCTCATTGGAAACACTTACCTGTAATTAACTATGAAAAACCTCAAAAACATATCTAGCATTAGAAGAAAATCTAAATTTTCAAAACATAATCAGGATTGTTTTTGGCTAAACGGTGCCCTTTTTCTTGACTTAGACATCTTTTTTTTTTATTTTCAATAATATTGGCAGGCATAGCTAATAGCTTAATCAGTATCCATTTTCCCCTTCTTTCTTACCAATGCAACCTCAATTTTTAACCAGGTAGCAATATGCCCAGTTAATATTCATCTCTCCAGCCTTGCTTACAACTAGAGATGGCTCTGTGACTCATTGGATCGATGAGTTAAAAGCAGAAATCTGCTGAATGGAGCCTCTGGGAATACTATTGTTTTTATAGCTTAAAAAGAAATAGTGCTGACTCACTCAGTTAATCCCTGCTGCCCTTTACCACATCACACTACCCTGTCCTGCTGCCTGCACTACCTCCTTCTTGCCACTTCTATTCAATGTGGTACTGTAGGTTCCAGCCAGGGGAGTTCAGCAAGAAAAACGAAAAAAAAAAAAAAAAAAAAAGCGTCCAGTTAGAAAGGAAGAAATAGTTGGCCGGGCATGGTGGCTCATGCCTGTAATCCCAGCACTTTGGGAGGCCGAGGCTGGCAGATCACCTGAGGTCAGGAGTTCAAAACCAGCCTGGCCAACGTGGTGAAACCCTGTCTCTACTAAAAATACAAAAATTAGCCGGGTGTGGTGGCACACGCCTGTAATCCCAGCTACTCAGGAGGCTGAGGCAGGAGAATCACTTGAACCCAGGAGGTGGAGGTAGCAGTGAGCTGAGATAGCGCGATTGCACTCCAACCTGGACGACAGGAGCAAAACTCTGTCTCAAAAAAAAAAAAAAAAACCAAAGACAAAAAAGGAAAGGAAGAAATAGTTATCTCTATTTGCAGACGACATACTCTTGTCTACAGAAAATCCTAAATAATCTGCGAAAAAATTGATTGCAGCTAATAAATGAATTTGGCAAGGTTGCAGGATACAATATGAATATATAAAAATCAATTATATTTCTATACACTAACAATAAATAACTCCCAAATGAAAACAAATCCATTAACAATAGCATCAAAAAGAATGCTTCTGCTTTACTTGTTTCCAAAATTCTCACCACTCCCTTTACTCTCTCTGCCTATCCCAACCCCTACTCCTTAGCCTCCCAGCCCTCTACTTTCCCTGCTTTACACACACACACACACACACACTCAATTTGTATCACAGCAGCAGTTTAACGAAAACATGGATTTGGATTTGGACTGATCTAACTTTTAATCCAAGTTTCGCTTTTTGTTTGCTTGTGTCCATGAAGCATGTACCTAAGCTCTCTAAGCTGTTTCCTTGTCCATAGAAAGGGGATAATAAAAATACCTAACTCATGGGGGTTTTGTGATGTTTAAATTAGATGTATATAAGATGTTTAGCCCAGAACCTGGCACACTGTGTGTTCTCACCTAATGGTGTATAGTAGCTGTGACTGCCGCAGCTTGCTAACCACCAGAGATGTTTGTAAAAACAAAACAAAACAAAACAAAAAACTCATCCTGGACTGATTTCATTCTGCTGAAGATCAGAGAAGAAGAGACCATGGCTTACCCATGGGATGGCAAGAATTATATCTGTAAATAATAATAATAATAATAATTCCTTGTTCCAGTGGAAATTTTCCTAGATGTAATACTCCACTGTTAAAGTACTGACCTGTCTTTAGATGCTCTTAGTAAATACACGGTTCTATCAAATCTGTTGTTTCTTTTTTCTTTTTTTTTTTTTAGATGGAGTCCTGCTCTTGTTGCCCAGGCTGGAGTGCAGTGGCGCGATCTCAGCTCACTGCAACCTCTGCCTCCTGGGTTCAAATGATTCTCCTGCCTCAGCCTCCCAAGTAGCTGGGATTACAGGTACATGCCACCATGCCCGGCTAATTTTTGTATTTTTCATACAGATGGGGTTTCACCATGTTAGCCAGGATGGCCTCAATCTCCTGACCTCATGATCCACCTGCCTTGGCCTCCCAAAGTGCTGGAATTATAGGCATGAGCCACCATGCCCAGCCCAAATTTGTTGTTTCTTAATAAGGAGACTTTTTGGCTTACATATAAAATTATTAAGGGATAGAGCAATAGATACTCTGTGAAAGAGATAATAGGAGCAGGATATGGCTTGGAAGAAAGAAGGCAGGATATGTGAAATTAATAATGGTCTTCAATAAGGATTTAACAACCTATTATGAAGAGTACAGTGGTCAGTTCTGTTCCATTTCCACTAAAACAGAGATGAAGTATGAGGCTTAACTGTGGCATTTAAAGTAGAGAGTTAGTCAAGTCTGGATTATACACGCTTAGAAAAGGGAGTCAAGGAACGGATAATGAGGACCATTTTATAATGTAAAACTGTGTTTGGCCTTAAAGTGAAGTCACTGACATTTATTCAGGGAATGTCTTTATGAAAACAACCATATTGATTGTCTTGAAGATTGTTTTTTTGCTGTTGCAGTTGCATTCACTAGTTGCGCAACTGATTAGATCACTCAGTAGATGATTCTTGGTAATTTTTCATGCTAAGGCATCTAGTTAATTAGGTTTTATCATGATTAAAAAAAAGAAGAAGAAAGAAAGAAAGAAGCAGCCCATTCTTAGATTGGTTTGCAGACCACGGTCAGCCAAGGGGCACATTCCCATACTCATCCCAGCCTCCTGGGACCAGGACTTCTCCACTCGCCTATAAACTGCTTCATCCAGGCTCCTGTCTTTCAGTGAGGATTTGGGCTCTGGCTTTGAACTGTCTCCTCCTCAAGTACCATCAGCATCTTAGGTGACCTGAAGCATACCTCAAGGACCCATCACACCTGAGTTCCTCGCTTCTTTGCCTTTCTTCTCCCCTTCAGCCGCCAATGAGTTAAAAGTACAAATCTGCTGAATGGAGCCTTTGGGAATACTATTGTTTTTATAGCTTAAAAAGAAATAGTGCTGACTCACTCAGTTAATCCCTGCTGCCCTTTACCACATCACACTACCCTGTCCTGCTGCCTGCACTACCCCCTTCTTGCCACTTCTATTCAGTGTGGTACTGTAGGTTCCAGCCAGGGGAGTTCAGCAAGAAAAATGAAAAAAAAAAAAAGGGCATCCAATGGACACACCTTGACCTTGTTGTCCCAGATCCGCTCCTCCTCTGAAATCAGAAAACTGAAACTTCTCACCCTTCCAACCAGGAGACTCAGTTACTTCCCAGACACCATCTCCTTGGCCCCTGCAGCCCCACCTTGTTTCTTGAGTCAACTCTCCTGATCTCCTGCTTCAAATCTCCACCCTTCAATTCTGTCACCCCCACCTCACCCTCTCAGCAGATCACCCCACCCCATCAGAAGAAAACAGATGCTCCAGAAGAGAAGATGTGGAACACATGCCATCACATCTCTACACTGCTTCCGCCTTCTTCCTTCCCTTCCGTTATGACGGAGAAAGTCGCTCATCCGTCCTAGCTCCTGGACGCTAGACCGCTCCTCAACTCCCTGCTCAGGGGGAGACTAGCTCCTCGTGTTATGTTCAGTCTCTACCTTTCTCTACAGAAAGGCAGGAACCAGGGAGCATTTAAACACATTCGTTTTTTCCCAATCTTGAAAGTAAAATCAAAGCCCCTTGTCAAACCCCCTTCCAAATCCTAAACTGTCTTTTTCCTCTCCATGGAGAGTCATCTCTTCTCTCCCTCTGCAGCCCTCCCAAGTCCCACAGCAGCTGGGTCTTCATCTCTCCACTGCACCCAGAGCCACGCGCTGACCCCGATAAAGCTCAATGCAGTGAACACTCTTGGGTTTGTATCTGTTTTACCTCCAGGCAACATTTGTTGCTACAGACTACTCCCTGCTCTCTTCCTTTCTGTAATCCAAGTGCTCTCTAGGTCTCATGTTCAGTCTCCCTCCTAGACTCCTCCACCCTGGAATAATGTGTTTTGTGTGTTTTCTTAGGGCTGTGTCCTGCATTCTTTTCTCTTCCCGCTCTTCCAGCTCTCACTGGCTGCACTTGTTTCCTCTCCAGGCTTCATTTACAATCTGATGTGTGACAACCTTCAGTCCTTTTTCCCTAGGGTAGACTTTTCTCCAGAGCTCCATGTAGCTAACTAACAACTGGACACTGCTTCTTGGAGCCAGCTCCTTCAAACCGCTCAACTCATCCTGTCCCCAACAAAATCATCCTTAGCCCTTCCTTTCTCCCAACTCACCCTGCAGGTTCCCTTGCTCCTAGTAATAACGCCACTGTTTACCCTGTTGCTCAAGCCACAAAGTTAGGAGTTACTCCTAAAGCCTCCCTCTCTTGACTCCTGAGATCCAATCAATCATTAAGTCTTCAGTTCTCCGCTCTAGATATCTAGCTAGCTATTTCTAATCCCCACCAGCCTTGCTTAAGTATAGCAAAACCCTCCTAACTGGTCTCCCTGGTTCCTGCCTGGCTCTTGCACACAGCTTTGAATCTATAAAATGTTAATCCAATTGTGTCCTGCATTCCCTCCCCTTCATCTGAAACCCTCTTAAGACTTCTCGTGGCCCTTAAGGGAAAATGCAGCCTCCCAAAGAGGGCTCAGAAGACTCCCAGGGCTCTGCACAATTTGGCCCCCTTACCCAAGCACCGACCTCACTCCTCTGCACTCTCTGCTGCACTCCACACCTCACTCCGGGGCCTCGTTGTGCTCCCCGCTCTCTCTGGACAGTCCTCCAGTACTCCTCTCCTTCTCCCAACTAGGCTAACCCTGACTCAGGCTTCAAGTCTCAGCTTAAATGTTACTTCCACGTGAAGTCCTCTCTAGTGAGTGGAATGATGCCCTCTTACGCCTCCCCTCCACAAAGGCTATTCCACATCCAGGCCGGGTAGCTCACACCTGTAATCCTAGCACTCTGGGAGGCTGAAGTGGGTGGATCGCTTGATGTCAAGAGTTTGAGACCAGCCTGGCCAACGTGGTGAAACCCCATCTCTACTAAAATACAAAAATTAGCCAGGCACGGTGGTGGGCGCCTCTAGTCCCAGGCACTCGGGAGGCTGAGGCAGGAGAATTGCTTGAACCTGGGAGGCGGAGTTTGCAGTGAGCTGAGATCGAGCCACTGCACTCCAGCCTGGGTGACAGAGTGAGACTCTATCTCAAAAAACAAAAAACAAAATGCTATTCCACATCCTAATCCCTGGAACCTGTGACTATCATCTGATAAGGTAAAAGACGTGATTAAACTAAAGATCTTGAGAGGAAAAGCTTTTCCTGGAGTGTCTGGGTGGGCCCTGTCTCAGTCTGCTCAAGCTGCTATACAAAATACCACAGATAGCGTGCCTTAAACAACAGAAATGTTTTTCCTCTTGCTTCTGGAGTCTGGAGGTCCAACATCAGGGAGTTGCCGGGACTGGTTTCAGGTGAGGCCCTGCTTCCTGGCTTGCCTTTTCTCTGTGTCTCTGTGTCTTTCCTCGGTGCTAGTGCAGGGGGAGAGGGAGGTCTCTGGTGTCTTCCTCTTCTTATAAGGGCACCAGTCCTATTGGATTAAGGCCTCGCCCTTTTGACCACATTTACCTCCTTGAAGGCCTTGTCTCCAACCACAGTCACACTGGGGGTTAGGGCTTCAACATATGGATTTGAGGGGGGCACGATCCAGTCCACAAGTCCTAGATACAATCCCGTGTATCCTTATCATGTAGACACACGGAGGAGAAAACACACAGAGAGAAAGAGGCAGTGATGTGACCACAGAGGCAGAGACTGGCATGATGCAGCCGCAAGGTGAGAATGCTTGGAGCTGCCCGGTAAGGGAGAAGGAAGGAACCGATTCTCTCCTAGGGCCTTCCAGGGGAGTGCAACACCTTACTTCAGACTTCTGGCCTCCAGAACTGTGAGAGAGTAACTTTTTGTTGTTTTTAGCCCTCCAGTTTGTGATAATTTGTTACAGAAGCCACAGGAAGCCAACATACTTCCATGACCTCATGGATAAGATTAGGTGCCCTGCCAGCTGTTCCCAGGGTCCCAGTACTGTACTTTCCGTAATCCCCATCACATTCGATGTTTAAAGTCAATCTCGACCTCTAGACGTTAAAGTCATGAGGACAGGGACTTTGCCTTTCTTGCACACCACTTCTTCCCCAGGGCTTGGTACATAGTAGGTGCTCAATAAATACATGTGAGATGGATGAATTCATGAGCTGATATTGAGGAGCTCTTGGCTGGGAGAGTAAATAACCAACTAGCCTATGAAAACAAGCTAGGGAAGTTCTTTCCTGTAGGAGACATTCTCAGTCCTTTGAAATAATTAGGAGAGGTCTTGTCTGCAGACCACAGGAATGACCTTTCAGGGAGTTTTCTAGTCCCTGATACTGTGACCCTGTGGTTTTCAGTTTTCCTAGCAACTTGAGCTTTGGTGCCCTCTGGTGACAGAAATTACTTATCTCTTGGTCTCTTGTTCTACATCTGTCAAGATTGACACAAATCTAGTTACCTGTTGCTGTATAGAATTTTCTCATTATGGAGAAATTGAATTTTGTCTGTGCAGTTACAAGAAATCTGCTAGAATTGTGTGATTAACCAGTCTGTAAAAGTTTCATAAAGCACATAACCTCCAAAGACCTTACAGATGCCCATTCGAGTGTTTCCTTTTGAATATGAAGATTTTCTGATGAAACACAACATTTCAGGTTACGTTTGCTACCACACTTTTCTCCTCAAATAGCTGGGTTTGTAATGTAAATTTAATTACCATTTGGAAAACCAACATTGTAGTTAAGTGGTTGCTTATAATCACTGGAGGCTTACAGTACTTTCCAATGCCTCTAACCCTTTATTGTGATTGAAAAGCAAGTTGTTAGAAGATTGTGTGTGTGCTGTTTGTAAATGAGAAGTTATGGGTCTGGCTGCCTGTCCGTAAACAGACTTGCTTTATCGCCTGAGCTCGTGCAAATGCTGACAGCTCCACAGTCTTCTGATTTTAATTCTGTGAGTTGTGATCCAGACTGTTCCACATGGCAACTGCACGCACAAGTGTGCTCAGCTTCACACCAAAGACGTGTTTCTCAATGTGTCATTTCAAGACGATTTGAGAGGAGGCAGTAAACACAATTTTCTTTCCTCACAGATGACATAATCCTCTTAGCAATAATTTATCATCATTTCTCATTGAGCTTCAGAGGGACAAATGGGTTTGTAAATATTTCAGATTGAGGGTTTTCTGACTCCAACCACTTAGTCAAATAAATAAGCTGCTATTTCCAGGAATTCAACATTGGTTTCCTTACTAAACTGAAGAATCCTTTATATAATGTAAACAACCACCCTCTCATTTTGTTTGTATATTCCGAGTTTCACTTTCCTATTTATACATCTGTACCTACCCACAAGACACTGATGTCCCCAATCTGCTTCTTATAAAGAGGCAGGGTTATGCAGGCCTCACGATGCAACTGCTTCTGGAAAATGCAACTGCGCGCGTGGTGAATCTTCAGCTGGTGAGATATTACAGGTTTCTTTTAAAATTTTTTCTAGAGAGAAATGGGTTAAGGAAATAAAGATATTGGAATGGGGCGGGAAGGTGAGGTGATTATTTTAAAGACTTGGGAGGGAATAGAGTATAATAGTTGAGTATAGCTTCTAGAGTTAGACTGCCTGGGTTTGAAAGCAAACATTGCTATTTGCTAGTTCCGTGCCCTTAGGAAAGTCACTTAAGCCCCTGCACCTCACATTCCTTATTTGTAAAATGGCGGTAAAGACAGTAGCTATCTTTTAAAGTTGTGAGAATTGAGTGACTCAGTGTTGTAAAGACCCTCGAATAGTGTCTGGCACATAGAAATACAGATACAGTACCTATAAAAATATATATATATAATATGTACATATATAATAAATATATAAACATATACATACATGTAATATGATAATTATATATAAAATATATAATAGATATATACATAGAATAATTATATGTACATATTTATTTTATATGTTTATTATACGTATATTCATATGTATTCATAAATTATATTCATAAATATATATGTATATAGACTTATATGTATATATTTATATAAATATATATGTATTTATATATACTTATATGTATATATTTATAAATATATGTATATATATACTTAAAATGTATATATTTATATATTTTATTATAAATATATACATATATAATTATATACAATATATCACATTTATATATAACATAATTTTTATGTGTATATATGTTTATGTAAATTATATACAAATATGTATATGGGCTGGCGTGGTGGCTTATGCCTGTAATCCTAGCAATTTGAGAGGCTGAGGCGGGTGGATCATCTGAGGTCAGAAGTTCCAAACCAGCCTGGCCAACATGGTGAAACTCCATCTCTACTAAAAATACAAAAATTAGCCGGGCATCATGGCACACGCCTGTGATCCCAGCTACTACTCAGGAGGCTGAAGCATGAGAATCGCTTGAGCCTGGGAGGCAGAGGTTGCAGTGAGCTGAGATTGTGCCACTGCACTCCAGCCTGGGAGACAGAGCGAGGCTATGTCTCAAAAAAATGTTTATATATATATATATATAAAATCCTTCTCCCTCAGTTACTAAACAGCCTTCCCTGGACCTGACTATCAGCAATGAGAATTACTCTTCTTTGCCCCATTTCTCTCCTTCTGCCTAAGCCAGAACAATCACTTCTCCTGGAGACAGATTCATTATGAAAGGACTTTAATTCTGGTCTGACAGACTGCTTGACATCGGAGTGCATCCTCAAGGCTTATCGAGATCATCTCATGGAATGATGAGTTGACTTGCACCCACTAAAACAGGGGCAAATCTCCTTCAAAAGATCATGGCAAAGACTGTGTGGGTACTGGAAAGGCTGTGTGGCAGGGAAAAGGCTTGCTCTAACCTAGAAGCCTGCAAGGTCCCCTCTGCACCCCCAAGCAGGGGGCCCGAGTTCATTAAGGCCAGCAAAGCCAACTGACATCACAGGAAACAGAGCTCGTGGGACACCCCGTGACACGAAGTTTTCAACCTCATTGCTTCCCCCTGAAGTCAAGTTTAGTTACCTGTGCTGTGCTGGACCAGCCATGAAAGTAATGAGGGAACTGGATCACTCCAGGGAAGCCCAGGTGGAATAATAGGTGTTACTCAAAAGTACGGCTTTCAACTTAAAAAGGAAGGAAATTCTGATACTTGCTACGTGGATGAACATTGAAGGCATGATGCTAAGTGAAATAAGCCAGTCACAAAACGACAAATATTGTATGATTCCGTTTATATGAGGTACTTAGAGTAGTCACATTTATAGAAGCTGAAAGTAGAGGGGAGGGTGGTTGCCAAGGGCTAGGGGAAAGAGGGAATGAGGAGTTAGTGTGTAATGGGTATATTTCAGTTTTGCTAGATGAAAAAGTTCTGGAGATTAGTTGTACAACAATGTGAATGTACTTACTACTGAGTTGCAGACTGAAAAATGGTTAGTATGGGCCAGGTGTGGTGGCTCACACCTATAATCCCAACACTTTGGGAGGCCAAGGTGGGCAGATCACTTGATGTCAGGAGTTCAAGACCAGCCTGGCCAACATGGTGAAACCTATCTCTACTAAAAATACAAAAAAATTAGCCACACGTGGTGGCGCATGCCTGTAATCCCAGCTACACGGGAGGCTGAGGCACGAGAATCGCTTGAACCCAGGAGGCAGAGGTTACAGTGAGCCGAGATCACGCCACTGCACTCCAGCCTGGGTAACAGACCTAGACTCTGTTTCCAAAAAAAAAAAAAAAAAGTTAGGATGGCAAATTTAATGTTATGTATACTTTTCCACAATTGTTAATTGATTTTTTTAAGTGCAGCTTTTGATGGCACACATATCTCTCCCTCTTCTTTGTCTCCAGAAGATGAGAGGGAGCATGAGACAGCAGACAGGATGCGTCATCTTATTGCATTTATTTCTGTAGACCATGCATTGAGGCTGTCTGACCTTCAATTATTCATTAAACAAATATTTACTGAGTTGAGTACTTACTACATGCCAAGCATTGTTCTAGAGGCTGGAGTTACAGCAGTGAACAGAAAAAGATCTCCCCAGTTCCCTAGCCACAGGGATCTCGCCTTCTAGCAGGTGGAGAAAAACAATAAATAAATAAGCAAGTAAGATATATGATATTTATATGGCAATAAAAGCTATGGAGAAAAATAAAGCAAAGAAGGAGGAAGAAGAAGAGTGTTTTAGGGTTGTATTTTTAAATAAGGTGGTCAGGGGAGACCTCACTGAGAGGATGGTATTTGAGTAAGACTTGAATGAGATTAGGGAGTTAGCTATTTAGGTATCTGCAGGAAGAGTGTTTCAGACAAAATAAAAAGTCAGTGCAAAGGCCCTGAGGCAGAAACATGAATGGTGTGTTTAAGGAAAAGCAAAGGGGCCATTGTGGCTGGAAATGTAAGCAGCAGCAGGGAGACAGTCTAAGAAGAGGTTAGAAACATCACAGAGGCAGCCCAGATCATGAAGGTTGAGACGGAGTCTCGCTCTGTCACCTAGGCTGGAGTGCAGTGGCACAATCTCGGCTCACTGCAACTTCTGCCTCCCGGGTTCCAGTGATTCTTCCGCTATACCTCCCGAGTAACTGGGACTACAGGTGCCTGCCACCATGCCCAGCTAGGTTTTATTATTATTATTAGTAGTAGTAGTAGAGGCAGCGTTTCACCATGTTGGCCAGGCTGGTCTCAAACTCCTAACCTCAAGTGATCCACCCGCCTCAGCCTTCGAAAGTGCTGGGATTAAACGCGTGAGCCACCGTGCCTGGCCCCATTATTTGTCAGACTTTGACTCCTACTCTGAGATAGTAACTAGAGGAATGATATGATCCAACTTCCATGTTAAAAGGATCACTGGGGGTTGGAGCCGGGGTTGTCAAGGGCAGGATCAGGAAGATTAGTAGGATTGCAATACTCCAGGCAAGAGATGCTGAGAGCTCAGCCCAAGCAGGTAGCTGTGGAGGTGGTAAGATGTGGGCAGATTCTGGGTATATTTTGAAGATAGGGCCAACAGGGTTTACTGAGAGACTGGAGGTAATGCTCCACAGAAAGAGAAAGAAGAGGAACATTAAAGATGACTGTATCAGTTTCCTGGGGCTGCTGTAACACATCACTACAAACTTGGCAGCTTAAAACAACAGAAATTTATTCTCTCACAGTTCTAAGGCCAGGAAGTCTGAGATTAAGGAGTTCTTGCTTCCAGGGGCTCTAGAGCAGCCCTCCTCATCCTTCCAGGAGCCAGTTTTGTGAAAGACAACGTTTCCAAGGACAGGGGCAGGAGTGCTGGGGGAGAGAGGCAGCAGGGTGGTGGGTGTGTGTGTGGATGGTTTCGGGATGAAACTGCTCCACCTCAGATCATCAGGCATTAGTTAGATTCTCATAAGAGCACTCAACCTAGATCCCTCACGTGTGTGGTTCACAATAGGGTTTGCGTTCCCATGAGAATCTAATGGCACTGATCTGACAGGAGGTGAAGCTCAGGTGGCAATGCTCATGGGGCCACTCACCTCCTGCTGTGCAGCCCAGTTCCCAACAGGCCATGGACCAGTACCATCGCAGCAGAGAGGTTGCAGACCCCTGCTGTAGAGGATATTCTATTCCTTGTCTCTTCCAGCTTCTGGTGGATCCAGGCGTTCCTTGGCTTGGGGTTACATGACTCTAGTCTCTGCCTTCTCCTCTTTTCTGTGTCACCTGTCCCTTGTAAGGACAACCATCATTGGATTTAGGACCCACCCAAATAATCCAGGATGATTCCACCATGAAATCCTTAACTTCATTAAATCTGCAAAGACCCTTTTTCTGGCTAACACAAAAATGCTTCTGTTTGTTTTAAAAGATAAACCAGTTTTGTTTAACTTTGTTTACTGCAAGCACTAGAAGTGCAATTAGCCCTCTTGAAATTTGGGATTATTTAAAAATAAAGGCTGGGAGCGGTGGCTCATGCCTGAAATCCCAGCACTTTGGGAGGCTGAGGCAAGCGGGTCACCTGAGATCAGGAGTTCAAGACCAGCTATGGCCAACATGGTGAAAGCCAGTCTCTACTAAAAATACAAAAATTAGCCAGATGTGGTGGCGGTTGCCTATGATCCCAGCTACTTGGGAGGCTGAGGCAGGAGAATTGCTTGAACCTGGGAGGCAGAGGTTGCAGTGAGCTGAGATCGCGCCATTGCACTCCAGCCTAGGTGACAGTGAGACTCCGTCTCCAAAAAAAAAAAAAAAAAAAAAGATCCTTTTTCCAAATCAGGTCACATTCTCAGGGCCTGGGGTTAGGATGTGGACATACCTTTTTGTGAGCCACGATTCAACTCACTACAATGACTCTAACTTATTTTAATCTGAGCAACTGTAAAGATGAACTTGCCATTAACTGAGATGGAGAAGAATGCCAGTTTGGGAGAGGAGTCCAGGAGCTCGGTGCTGGATATGTCAGGGTTGAGACGCTTGTCTGACATCCAGTGGAGCTGATGAGTGGGCAGCTGGTGAATAAGCCTGAAGCTTGGGACGGAGGTATGGGTTGGAGATGGAAGTATGAAGGTTCCCAGATGTGGATAGCATCTAAAGCCACAGACCCATGATCTCAGCCAGGGGAGGAGTGTGGACAGAGGAGAAAAGCATCAGGCACTGAGCCCGGGGGCACACCAGGATTCAGATGACCCAGCCAAGAGACTGAGAAGGAGCAGCCAGGGAGAGAGGAGGCAAAACGGGAGACTATGAGGTCCTAGAAGGCAAGTGAGGGAACTGCTTTAAGGAGGAAGGAGTGATCAACTCACAGTAGCAAATTTTCAGACCTGGGTGTTCAAGTAAAAGTTGAAATTTCCTCTGCAGTTTCCTGTAACAAGATTGTGCACGTTTCATGTCACTCCCCTCTTATGATGTGGGAAAGGCAGTGACATCTGCTTAAAATCATCACTAATACACTCATGTTATAATGAAGCATATTTTCAAGGCATGTTGTTACCGTTTTTATCAGCATAGCTTTTCCTTTGGTTCCATGTTCTATGTCTACAACTCAGCAGGGAATGAAAGGCACACGCCTCAGCCCCACACGGGGTCAGGAGAGACTCTCGAGACTGAGTCCTGAGCCACTGTTGCCTGGAGTCGCGCCATTTTCCTAATTCTTAGTTCCTGCGGTAAAAGTCTTGTCCTTAACAGCAGTGGTGGCTGTGTGAGGAAAATCAATCAGGGAAACTGTTTTAAAAGGTTTTAAATGATTACCAGAGCATAGTATAATCACTTCAGGAACCAAGACAATAATTTGACAAGTGAAAAACTCCCCAAATTCCACTGGCTTGCCTGAGAGCCTGTTACAAAAAAACAAACATCTGACAAATCAGTCAATCTAGCTTAAACATCCAAACAGAGTGCTTTGTCACTGAGTGAGGGAGAAGCAGCATGAGATGACTGGGTGGGTTTTCCACCAAATAGACATCCAGAAGAGACAACTTAAATCTTGAGCTGTTTGGGAGGTTTTTAGTGGATGATAATGAATGGTTAAATTAGAGAACTGAGTGCTAAATCCTGAAGAATAAATATGTCTTGTGGAAATTGTTTTTGTGTCTCTGCAGCCAAAATATCTCAGGCTTCACTCATCTGTGACCACAAATGCGATTGCATCAATATTAATATCCTAATCTCTATGACTCACAGCCTCCACCAGCTTGACTTCAAAATCCCCCTCCCTTAAGTGTATTTGGGAATCCTCAGGGTGTGTACTGTATTTATAGTGTCCCTAAACTTGCATGCTTGGCCAAGAAGGGACTCAGACCCCACCCCAGAGAAGCCTGTCCAAGCTGATGGCCTCTAGTGGCCTCTCTGCCCACCTGGAGTCACTTGCCCACCTGGGTGCCCACAGGGCTGTGTCTCACATCTGACGCCTGTGGAGCTGGGACTACTCTGAAACTCCACCTAGGAGACAAGCCTCAGCTCCCTTGTGAAGTAAGAACACTCCCTGGCTACTCCCAGTTGGAGGGTTGACAACGAAAGGTCTCTTGAGCCTCAAATGTCACAAGCCTTAGTCACAAGCTCTTTCAATTTAGGCACAAAGCCCTTTTTTTTTTCTCCCCCAGGCATGAAGTCGTGCTGCCTGGGTGGGAAGCAGTTCTGGAAACAGCCCTCTTGCAGCCGTTCTACTTGAGTCTGCCTCACTGACAGCAGGTTCCTCTCTTCCTCAGAAGGCTTCTTACCTCTCAGATATATCAGTAGTTGTGAATAGATTGATGGGAGGAGGCTACCACCTAACTTTACTTCCCAGAATCTCTGAGTCTCCACTGTCTCCAGCTGGGATACTGTTTTTAGAAAATCTTTTGTCTTTTTTAAAAATTTTCATTGATATGTAATCATTGTACATATTTATGGGGTACAACATGATGTTTCAATACATGTATAAATTATGTAGTGGCCAAATCAGGGTAATTAGCATATCCGTAACTTTAAACATTTATCATTTCTATGTTATGAGAACATTCAAAAACCTCTCTTGTAGCTATTTTGAAATATACAATACATTATTGTTCATTCTAGCCATCCTACTGTGCAAGAAAAAATTGTATTAAGGATTGAAAATGTTCTGTCTATAATGATAGCCCAGGAGACTATTTTCAATTCTAGCAAAAGACAGAAATTGCCGGGAAATAGGAGCAGCAGTGAAAACCTTTTGGAAGAGATCCTCTGTTCCTGTTCCTCTGCAGGCCTCCACGCTCTCCACCTGAGGGAAAACCCATGGCTTGCTTAGAGCAGAGCTGGGGATGCCAGTGGGATTATTCCAGCCTTCACCCAGTCTCCAAGAACCCAAGTAAAGAGAGGGACTCCTTAAGTGGAGACCAGAAGTATTTCTTTCTTCACCCCCAGCTCCCTCAGATACACATTATTTGGGTTATTTTGCAGAGAGGAAAGGATTCAGCAATCCAGAGCTTTTCAATAATCGGTCAAATTTACAATAGCGTTAATAAGAAGCAATTTAATTTCTTTCAATATTTACTATGTGCCAGGCACTGTGCTAAACATCTCACACACACACACACACACACACACACACACACACACACACACACACACATCTCTCTCTCATTTAATCCACACACCAAGATTATGAAGTAGATTTATTATCCCAATTTTGCAGGAAAGTAAATTGAAGTTCAGAGAATTTTTATCGTCAAGACCACACAGCTGATAAGTGTTGACTCGAGAAGCCCAACCCAGTAGAACTCCAAAGCCTGGGCTTTTAACACAATACCCTATTAGCTCTTCACATTCAGATGTAAATATCAATTCAAACTCCGACTGGAAAAAGAAAAGCCCTTCACAAAACACTATTTTATTACAAAAAAAAAATTTTTTTTTAGATAGGGTCTCACTATGTTGCCCAGGCTGGTCTCGAACTCCTGGGCTCCTCCCGCCTTGGCCTCCCAAAGGATTGCAAGCACATGTCACTGAGCCTATGCATAAAACACAATTTTATTGAGGAGTTCCTGTGGACACTATTGCAGTTTGGTCTGTGTTCCATGAAGACTAGTGTGAGTGAGAAAAACACACATCCTGGGGCAGATCCTTGCAAGTTGTGATGCTAGGAGGCCTTAGGAGATCTCATTTCCCTGAAGCCTCCACATCTCCAATGACAAGAATGTGAAGTCGCTTGGCGTACAACTCTCTAGAGAGAGCCATGTATGGGGCAGAGCTCTTCCCAAAAGTCTGGAGGCTCTGGTTTTACTTGATTCAGTGGCTGTGTGTCCTCAGAAAAGTGTTGGTGCCTCCCAGGGCTTCCTCACCCCATACCTAGAAGACCAGGCTGAGGCAGCAGGCGAGGTAATGCTCCCACCGCCCGCCCTGAGGGAATGTGCAGGAGATTGGGCGAGGCTGCTGAGAGAAAGGCTCTATATCACCAGAGGATGATGCTTTTTATTATTTCAGAAACCAATGAGTTTTGTCTCTCAGGCTATCACTCTGCTTCTGTTCACCACCAAGTAATTTCACTAAAAATGAACTCAGAAATGATAAATAAAATGGCCATTAAAAATTTTATTACTGTACATGCCCAGTGGCTATTTTAAAATAAAATCCCTTTGAAATTTTATTATTTACATTTTTTCCATCAAATGGTTGGGATTGTTTGATGGATTAAATGAAACTCCACTTTCGAATTATGTTGCTTTTTAACTGCCAAAAAAATGAGGTATTCGTTTTTAGCTCTGCTTCTCATCCAAAAGGAACATCAAATTCAAGTCCAGAGAAAAGCAATTGTGACGATTTCTTCCTTTTCTTCAACATAATTGTATAAGACTTTTAAATAAATCAGTTCAGTTATTAACCTTCAAGAAATGAGGCAAATGTTAAAAACTAGGATGGCAACCAAGACTCACAAGCACATGGAATCCTTGCAGGAACTGTATGTTGAAGCTTTGTGATAAAATGCACAGACAGAACCAATTCATTTGCATCGCATTTTATAGGATACTAAGTAGAAAAGCTAGTGTCATAATTTTATTATCCTTGTCCCTCATGCATTCTGCATTATGAATTAATGTAGTAATGCAGCATTGAAATCAGCCTGAAAGGAGTAAACATGAAGCTCAGAGCATCTTACTCTAAGGTACATCAATTCTGTCAACTAAAATTTTCCATCGTTGTGTCATTTCACTCTCTTGCCATAACCTAATGACATCAGAGGCACTGAATCTGGAAACCCTGAAGTGACAGGACTTGCCTCTGTGCTGCATGTAATACTTAGAAGAAGTAAAAAACTGGAAAGAAAACCCGCCCCTGGGGAAATGGATAGCCAATGGGAGATTGCTTTGGTGATGTCATGCCTTTTCTCCCTGGTGTGTCCTTGGTTAAATAGAAACAAAGATAACAGTAATGTGCTCCAAGAGTTTGTGAATTCCTTCTGCCTGAGCAACTCCTAGCACTTTGCAGTCATCTCATTGATCTCAGGTGGTGAGCATGATCACTATTTAGAGAACGGTAAGGCTTTAAGACGTGGCAACAGGCGAAAGCCCAAAACGACAGATGGGCCATAGCTGCCTCAGAACAGCAACACGACTCTCTCTGTCCCTAGGGTATGCCAGTCTCCCTGGGATGAGTGACACCACCTGCATTTTTCAGTGATGGTGGGCAAGGACCACTCCAGCTAACAGAGATGGTGGTGACCCTCCAAGAGTGAAGATGGGCTCCAGGGCACGGCTCTAGCATCTAGTTTCACTGCCTCCAGTCTCTCCCACTTGAGCCATTCCAGCCTAGCTCCGACAAAGCACAACACTGACCACATCTCTCTCCTGCTACAAATACAGTTCTGGCATCATCGCTGCAATCTTGTCTTTGCAAATTTAGTACCAGCTATTCTCTACCCACACTCCTGCTCCAGTCCAGCCCAACTATTCCCTCACTCACACCTGCGCTTTCCCACCTCTGAGCCTTTTTCACACTGTTCTCTCTGCCTGCAGTGCTCTTCTGTCTCATGTGTATACCAAGTCCTATCCAGTTTCCATGTGACACCATCTTTAATGTGTGTCCCCATCCACTTTTTCCTCCAAGGGAAAAAAACCTCTCTTTAAAGATGTAAAAAGGTGCAGGATATGGTGTAATGGTGTTCAAATATTTTTGCTTGTATATTCCTCAAATAATTTTCTTGTAAGACCAGAAATGTGTAAGGAGACCAAAATATGTCTCCTTACACATTTTAAATTAACATAAAAATATTTTCATTATCAGTTTAAATAGCTGCAAAATACGTAATTTTTGATGCAGTAGTTTTCAAACTTGAACATGTATCAGAATCACCTAGAGGGCTTGTTAAAGCCCACCAGTTCTCAGAGTTTCTGATTCAGTGGGTCTGGGTAGGGCCTGAGAATCTGGATTTCTATAAAGTTCCCAAGTGATGTCAAGGCTGCTGGCTCAGGGACCACACTTTGAGAAATGCTTGTCTGGTGTATCATAAATACCGACATTTTAAAAATGTCGTATCACTCCTTTGAATGTATCCAGTGGAATTTAAAAACCATAGGAATTTGAGAGCCACCATGATTTATTTTTAATAATACAAAAATTGGCTGGGCGTGGTGGCTCACACCTGTAATCCAAGTACTTTGGGAGGCCAAAACGGGTAGATCACCTGAGGTCAGGAGTTTGAGACCAGCCTGGCCAACATGGTGAAACCCCGTCTCTACTAAAAATACAAAAACTAGTCCGGCATGGTGGGGCATGCCTGTAATCCCAGCTACTCAGGAGGCTGAGGCAGGAGAATCACTTGAACCTGGGAGGCAGAAGTTGCAGTGAGCCGTGATTGTGCCACTGCACTCCGGCCTGGGTGATAAGAGTGAGACTCTGTCTCAAAATAAATAAATTAATTAATTAATTAAAATAAGCTCTTCTTGACAATAGGAAATTTTATATTTTTTTCTTTTTGAACTTTTATTTCTATTCTATTTCTCCAGCAAAATTTTATGCTAATATAAGATATTTTACTCACAATTTTATCGATTGCTCTCCCACATATCTCTACTGCAAATATGTATAGAAATTGAAATGGAAATTTGTTTAAATCTCCTGTGACTATTAGGCTCTGAGTGTTTAAAAATTTTACTCTGGATTAAGTTATCATGACAATTAGTAGTAGTAGATCATTGGAAAAACTAACATAAGTATATATAAATTTTGTGAAATCATTATTTTAAAAAGTAAAGTTTTATTGAAAATATATCTTAATAAGATAGGACTAGTTTTTCTTCCAAATACTTCTTGGTGTGTTTTTTTGTTTGTTTGCTTTTTTGGTTAATATTGCTAATTACTAGAATGAAACAGGTTTCTATATGAATTCTATTCCTACTTTTATTTTTTATAGACACAAGCAAGGAATATTGTTGACATAAGTAGAAATGAATTTTGTAATTGCAATTTTACTTAACTTTCTGAATGCCTTCCAAGTTCTCAATCAACAGTCACAGTGATCTGACATCCAAAATTATTTTTAAAATGTTGATACTACCAGCTAAAAACTTGATGAGGTTCTTCTTTAATACAGTTGAAAGCAGAGAATTAGAAACCACCTGGCTTGTCTGTTACCCAAACATTTGAGTCATCCTCTATTTCACTATTAATATCATTATTTCAAATTCTCCTTTGGTTGCTGCACTGGAGGTTTTGCTTTATTTGTTTGCTGGTTTGGGGTTTTTGTTGTTGTTGTTGTTGTCTGCCTTTTTAACTATATAAGACAAGGGTTGGCAAACTAAGGCCAGTGTGTGCTGATCAAATCCTGCCTAGCCTGCTTTCGCGCAGCCCTCAGGTTAAGAATGGTTTTCATATTTTTGGTTTTTTTTTTTTTAAAGGAAGTACTACTTCTTATTGATCAAATAAATTCTGCTTTCTTATTATCATTATTTTGTATTTGCTCAAGGAAAGCTACTTAAAGACTAAATAAAAACAGAGTTGGGAGAGGTAAAGTGCCAACTTCTTGACCACATGTAAGGAGTTCTTAGACTGGCCCTCCTGTGTGTATAGTTAGGTCTCAATTCACCACCAAGATAAGGCCTGCTTTGGCATATACTCTAAACTCAGGGATGATGTCAAAATTATATCTTCTTTTTTTTTTTTTGAGATGTAGTCTCACTCTGTGGCCCAGGCTGTAGTGCAGTGGCGTGATCTCAGCTCGATGCAAGCTCCGCCTCCCGGGTTCACGCCATTTCCTGCCTCAGCCTCCCGAGTAGCTGGGACTACAGGCGCCCGCCACCACCCCCGACTAGTTTTTTTGTATTTTTAGTAGAGACGGGGTTTCACCGTGTTAGCCAGGATGGTCTCGATCTCCTGACCTTGTGATCCGCCCGCCTCGGCCTCCCAAAGTGCTGGGATTACAGGCGTGAGCCACTGCGCCCGGTCTAGGTTTTCATATTTTTTAAAAGATTGTAAAACATGCATGCTCACCCACCTCCCCAACACACACAGGAGACAGCAGGTAGCCCACAAATTCTAAAATATGTACTATCTGGTCCTTTCCAAGTAAAGTTTTCTGACCCCTGATCTAGGACACGGAAGCCTGGCAGGAGTCAGGAGAGGTGGGGACACACCTTTACTTTGAAAAATGAAAAAATAGGCTTTATAAAAGGCACTGTCTTGATCCCAGCTTTCCGTCAAGATCAATTTTAGAAGAGTATCTATAGAGGATTAGAATCTAGAAAACAACCCCCTATCTATTGCTGCATAGCAAACAACCCCAAACTTAGCCTAAAATCATCACTATCGTTTACTGTGCTCACAATTCTATAATTTGGGCAGGGCTCAGTGAGCAAAGCTTGTCCCTGCTCCATGTGGCGTCAGGAGGCAAGGCTTGACCAAGGATGGGGAGTCTGACTCAGAGGTGGCTCCATCTCACAGATAGCACATTGTTACCTGCTGCCAACTGGGATCTCAGTCAGGATGGAGGCCAGAGACTCTGGGCCCTGTGCAGAGAAGAATGAAATAGCAAGTCTGACTGCTATCCTTAGAAAGACCTATTTGCAAAATTGGTCTTTAGCTGGCATTTGGGAATTGGAATTTGGGGAGGGTTCCCACCACCCTATCACCACCCTGTGTTTAAACTACTTCTACCAAAAATGTGCTAGGCAAGGAGCGCCTACATGACTAGCTCATGATAAGAACCTTGGGCACTGTGCCACTAAGCCCTTTCCTGATAGCTGACAGTTCACACATATGATTTGATATGGTTTGGCTCTGTCCCCACCCAAATCTCATCTTGAATTGTAGCTCCCATAATTCCCACATGTTGTGAAAGGGACCTGGTGAAAATCATGGGGGCAGTTTCCCCCATACTGTTCTCATAGTAGTGAATAAGTCTCATGAGATCTGATGGCTTTATAAGGGGAAACCCCTTTCACTTGGTTCTCAGTCTCTCTTGTGAGGCCTCCCCAGCTACGTGAAACTGTGAGTTCACCCCTTTTTCTTTGTAAATTACTCAGTCTCGGGTATGTCTTTATCAGCAGCATGAAAATGGACTAATACATGGTTACAACTGGCTGCTGGAGAGATTAAGTGTGTCCTGTGGGACTGCCTGTGAAAGGACTGTTGAAAGCTTGTGCCTTGTTTCTTCCTGACTTTGCCCTGTGTGCCTTTTCCGTTTGCTGATTTTGTCTTATATAATTGCACTGTAATAAATAAACCACAACCACACAGAGTCCTGTGAGTCCTCCTAGTGAATCATCAAACCTGGTGTGGTCTTGTGGGCCCCCAACACAGTGCCTTCATGTGGTCCCCACAGTGTCTCATGCCTCCCCATGAGGTCTGGGCTTCCTAACTGCATGGTGACTGGGCTCCAAAAGTAAGTAAGCATCCTGAGAGAGAGCCAGGTGCAAGGTTATGTTATGACCTGTTACGTCCACACCTCAGAAGCCAGGCAGCATCACTCTGCCAACTCTTAGTTGAGATGTTTCACAGAGGCTCACCCAGCATCAAGGGGAAGAGACACACATTCCTCCTTCCAAGGAGTGAGGCAAGACACCAGAAAAGCAAAAGCAAGTAGATGGGAAATATTGTTTAAGCCATGTTTGGATCATATCCTTAAAACTACCTGTGCCCACATACCCTTTGAAATACCTTTGAATACATCTGGATTAGATTCTCCAGTATGAGACCATTGGTACAGGGAATAAAACATTGGCTTTTTTTTTTTTTTTTTTTTTCGAGACGGAGTCTTACTCTGTTGCCCAGGCTGAAGTGCAATGGCGTGATCTCGGTTCACTGCAACCTCCACCTCCCTGGTTTAAGCGATTCTTCTACCTCAGCCTCCTGAGTAGCTGGAATTACAGGCGTGTGCCACCATGCCTGGCTAATTTTTGTTTTGTTTTGTTTTGTTTTGTATTTTTAGTAGAGATGAAGTTTTGCCATGTTGGCCAGGCTGGTCTCAAACTCCTAACCTCAGGTCATCCGCCCACCTTGACCTCCCAAAGTGCTGGGATTACAGGCATGAGCCACCACACCTGGCCTAAAACACTGGCTTTTGAGTTAGAAATACTGGATTGGAATCCTGGCTCTGTCACTTCCTGCTTATGTGATCTGGAATGGGATGTCACTTGCTATCCCTAAACTTCAGTGTCCTTTATTATAAATATCTATCTCAAGGTTGTTTGGAGAATTGCATGAAGCTATTTCTGTAAACCTACCTGCAGGGCAAGGATGAGTACAAATCAGTTTCCCTTTCCGGCTTCCCCACCCCCAGCATTCTATCTTTGACTCTGCTGTAGCAGAGTCTTAAAGTTATTTACACATAAGTCTAACCTTCCTTACTAGAGCATAATCTCCTTAAGGGCATCAGCTGGCCCTTCCACTTTCGGTCCCACCACCTGTCCCCCTCTCCACAAACACACACATACACAACTCCTAGCTCCACGTCTTAGGCATTGCAGTCATTTAGCAAATCTATGAGTGCAAATGTATGAACATTTTCTACTGAGCTCAGTTTAGTGTGGATCACAAAGATTGCACAATCTGGGCTTATTGTCTGGCTGTCTGCCACAAGTCCACCCAAGTCACCACCTTGAGTTGCATTGAGGAGAATGTTAGAGCTGTGTGCTCCACAGGAGTGCATAAGCATGTGCTTGCATGCTACACAAATGCCCAGTAGAAAGGCCTTGTGGCTCTCTGCTGTTGCCTATGACTGGGAGAAGGTAGAGTGTGTCTGTACCCCTTTAGCCTGTGAGAGGCTGTACGCATCACGGTAAAGCACTGGCTTTGGAGTCAGACAGTACTTCTCTGATCATCGACCTTTTTGTTACCTACCTCTACCTAAATGTTCTCTTCTCCCCAGTTCCAGTCTCTCTGTCCCAGTTCTCTTAATTTCCCTCACCAAAGCCTTCAACTTCTCAAATACAGCAAGGACACAAAGTTAGCTCACAGCCATCAAGAGCTGGTGGCCTTTCCATGGGGCCCTCAGTGAGCCCTGGATGAGTGGCCCCACAGTAGAGCTTGGAGTAGACCAGCTAGCCAGATGGACAAAGTGGTGAGAAGCTCAAGCTTGAATTGGGACGTACAGACAAAATGTAGCCACTTTGTTTTGTCTATAATTAGTTTGATCTTCTTCCTGGGCTCTGACACTGGGTATGTCAGAAGAAAATTTACTTGAGTCCTACCATGTTTAAGTCTGTTTCAATCTAATCATTTATGTGGGTCATTTTAGGGCTCAATCTTTCTTGGATAAAAATGCACACTCCTTCAGACTGACAACTGTTGTAGTAGTAGAAATGTTCTACATCTTGATTGCGGTGGTGGTTACACAAGTATGTTTGCCAAAATTCAAACTATACACTTAAAATCTGAGATTTTATTGTATGTAAATATCTCAGTGATGTGATTATAAAAACCAAAAAACAAACTCACTCTTTCAGGTAGCCTTTCCCATACCTGTGTCTCTTCTAAAATGGCTCCTGGTGTTTGGGAAAATGGGCCCCTGTGTCCCTGGCTTGTCTGGAATGGGGAGTCTAGCTAGTTCTCCAACAGAAGAGGAATGAAGAATCCAGCAAGACAAAGAAATCGGTGAGATCCGTGTTTGCCTACCCAGGAGGAAAGATGTAGGGTTTTCCAGCTTGGTGTGATCTGAGTAGCAAAATAGGGCACTTTTCCCCTGGGTCCCAATGTAGCTGTGGTCCGGAGTTCTTTCTTTGTGATCATTCATTCCCTTATTGATGACCATTTTCACCTGTACCACGGCAGGGTAACCAGCCAGTTTAGAGACTTGCTTGGCATCCTTCTGATGTGTTGATTGGTGTATGTGTCTGTGCTTGACTGTTCTCATGGTGCTGGGTGAAGTGTGTGACTCTGGCTTGGTTCTTGTCTCTGGATGCAATCTGCTGGTCTCTAGACAATGTTCCCCTTCTCTCTGGTGCTACTGGCTTCCAGTGCTGAAACTGGCAACTGCTAGTTCAGCAACTCCAAGTCAGGCAATGCAGAAACATGGCAGGGTGGGGATGGGGAAGTCCTCTCTTCCCAACCCTGCCTCATTTCAGTTTTTGCTTCAGAAGCTTGGGCTTCTCACCACTTTCTCCATCTGGCTAGCTGGTCTACTCTAAGCCCTACTGTGGGGCCACTCATCCAGGGCTAACAGAGGGCCCCATGGTAAGGCCACCAGCTCTTGATTCAGCTTCCGCACAATGTGGGAACTTAGGACAGCTCAGGAAACCTAACTCAGGGCCTTCCTTCTCCTTACCATACTACTGTACTCTGCTATGGCTGTGTAAAAGACTGAATGGGACAGAGATCTTGTACCAGGAGAGAAATGCCCATTAGTAATTTCCAAGCATGCACACATGTTATAGGTTCTGAGGGCTTAGGAACAGTTGCTTGAGGTCCAGAGTTCCATTATGAAGCTGAGGAATTTACTAATTTATTCATTCGTTGAATATTTCAGGGTCTTTTGCAAGTTGGCACTGTGTCAGTGCTACACTTGGCTCTACAGTGGTTAGCAAATCTGACACAGTCCTCATGGATCTTGCATAACAGGAAAAAACTGACAACCAAATGATCACACAAATGATTAACTACACAGTATGCAATGCTCCACGAAAGGAGGGCCACGGTGCTATCTCCACAAGAATATAAGAACCACAGTGGTTTTCTTTATTTTGTTCATTGATGTACCTAGAATGGGGCCTCACACATATTAAGTGCTAAATAAGTATTTGTTGAATGAATGAATAAATAAATGCATGAAATCTATGAGATTACTTCTGAGAGGTTGGGGATGAATTCCTGAGGAAGTGTTATTTTGGCTGATGTTAAAGAGAAAAAAAAATTTCTTAGTTCAAATTCTACTAGATAAATTTATATTAACCAAACTCTCAGAGGACTAATTTATACAATAGGAAACACTTATTATTTCGTAGTGGAAGATATATCTGATTTAATATTTCTCTAGAGAATATCCTCCCTAAAATGCCAAGGGGAACTATCTTTGGTATTATTGAAATTTTGAAGAGTTGAGCAGTACTTAGAGACCTCTCAGGGAGCCCAATTAATTATCAGAACACTAATTTAGAAGAAGTTGGAATTAGTAAAATGGTAAATAAACAGATTAAAGAGATATTCATACAAGTCATTTATACAACTGACATGAAACCACTTTCCCACTCCGGGCATTTCGGGGCATTCCTGAGTCATCATCACAGCTCACCTGTCTTTGGGTTGTGCTGGGGAATCACCTTGTCCTAGATTACGAGTGAGGAACTGCATTTATATGAAATGCCAGGGCCCTATTATTTTGCTTTTGACTGTCCATGACTTATTCTCATCAGGGCAAGGCAGTTTTCTCCTTCTTGAGCTTGTGCCTATTTTACCTTTCTCCTGGTTCCTGGCATTCTTTTTTTTTTTTCTTCCTTGAGATGGAGTCTTGCTCTGTCACCCAGGCTGGAGTGCAATGCTGCGATCTCGGCTTACTGCAACCTCCGCCTCCTGGGTTGAAGTGATTCTCCTGCCTCAGCCTCCCGAGTAACTGGGATTACAGGCAAGTGCCACCACGCCTGGCTAATTTTTTGTGTTTTTAGTAGAGACGGGGTTTCACCCTGTTGGCCAGGCTGGTCTCGAACTCCCGACCTCGTGATCTGCCCGCTTTGACCTCCCAAAGCTGGCATTACAGGTGTGAGCCACCGCACCCGGCCTGGCATTCTTTTAACTCAAGATCCATGAGGGCTTTCATGTGCCTCTTACAGGAAGACCCCCATGTATCCATCTGCTTTCTCTGGGTAATGTGTCTGTTTCTCTATGGATGTGTGTGTTGTTTCTGTGTGGCTCTCTCAACATCTGCATGAATGGGCGTTTAAACGTATGGGTTTAGAGTCTGATCGCAGTGTTTTGCCCCTGACTTCACAAGCCCACATGAGCATCAGTCTCACTTGTGAGGCACACTGCCCAGTGGTGGATACATGCAGTACATGTCAGGGTGTGGAAAGTGTGCATACACGGATTTACTATCACAGGTCCTCCAAGGCACTTTGAAGGCTGCTGGCTCTCCTTAAGTGATACTCTGTTTAAACCAAATGAAAGCCAAGTCAAGAGAGAATCTAGAAGGCTGGGCTCCAGTTGGACTCCAGAGAATCCATCATTTGCTGAGCATGGAGAAAAGAAGAGAATGAGTTAATGTGAGTGCTGGCAGATCTCAGAAGAGTATTTTGCTCACTAAAACTGAAAATAGCCTGTGGAAGTAGGACATTTGAGCCGTATGGAAAAGAATTAAATGATATTTTGTAACCAAATGCTGTTAGGAAGGTAGGGGATCTCTACAGCCCCATCTTGATCTATGCACTCTGGATCTGAAGGGTCATTTTTAGCTCATGAAACATAATAAAGCTAATTTCTTAAAAATGAAGATTTCCCCCATCTGCCTTAAAAAAAAAGAAAAAAAATGTTACTAATCATCAACTTCCATATCAACAATAGAACAACAAATTATTTCCTTCAAGCAGCAATGCTGTGGAACTCTTATGGACACCTAGTTCTCTATAATTTCCCCCACTAGATCTGGGAAGCAAGTATCAACAGAGCAGTAAGGAAAGAGTAAGAAGTTGTGGTTGTCTCAAATGGTCCACCCTAAGGCCCGGCGCAGTGGCTCACACGTGTAATCCCAGCACTTTGGGAAGTCAAAGGGGGCAGATCACTTGAGGTCAGGAGTTTGAGACCAGCTTGGCCAACATGGTGAAACCTTGTCTCTACTGAAACTATAAAAATTAGTCAGGCATGGTGGCATGCACCTGTAATCCCAGCTACTCAAGGGCCTGAGGCAGGAGAATCGCTTGAACTTGAACCTGGGAGGCAGAGATTGCAGTGCGCTGAGATCACATCACTGCATTCCAGCCTGGGCAACAGAGCCAGACTCTATCTCAAAAAAAAAAAAAAAAAAAAAAAGAAAGAAAAGAAAGAAAAGAAAAGAAAAGAAAGAAAAATAAAAAGAAAAGGTTCACCCTAAGACCTCCAAGGTCAATATGTCAGCCTCTCTGAACTGCCCCCTGTGGCCTTGCACCTGCCTCCTCTTCCCTCTGGGATTGGGCTTTGCCTTCTCATGAGTGCTGAATTATCTTAAATCTAACATTTCATTTTTTTAAAATGCACATTCCTCATGATGTATGATTAAATCAAGTTTAGCCTAAAGCTTCCTTCTTACATATGTAAGTTCAGCCTAAAGGTTTTTTTGTACATCGTGAACTATAACAATTGGAGGTGTAAACCAACTGTAGCCTACACCTGTGCCACTCACTGAGTTTTGGCCAATCAAATGCAGCCAACTGTTCAAACCATGTTCAAATAAGGCAAACACAGAGCTGTAACCAGTTCAGCTCTTTCTGTACCTCACTTCCGTTTCCTATACCTCACTTTCCTTTTGCTGTCTATAAATCTTCCACCATGTGGCTGCAATGGAGTCTCTGAATCTGCTGTTATTCTGGGGGCTGCCCGATTAGCAAATCATTCATTGCTTAATTAAACCCCTTTAAATTTAATTCGACTGAATTTTTTCTCTCTCTTTTTTTTTTTTTTTTTTTTTGAGACAAGAGTTTTGCTTTGTCGCCCAGGCTGGAGTGCAATAGTGTGATTTCAGCTCACTGCAGCCTCTGCCTCCTGGGTTCAAGAAATTCTCCTGCCTCAACCTCCCGAGTAGCTGGGATTACAGGCACCCACCACCACACCCGGCTAATTTTTTGTATTCTTAGTAGAGACAGGGATTCGCCATGTTGGCCAGGCTGGTCACGAATTCCTTACCTCAGATGATCCACCTGCCTTGGCCTCCCAAGTGCTGGGATTACAGGCATGAGCCACCGCACCCGGCCGAAGTTTTTCTTTTAGCAATATTAGTTACCTCCTCTGAGAGAATCATATTACTTCAGGGCTGCTGCCAGTCCACATGGGACTTTTGGACAAATTGGAAGAGGTGGCCCTTATGCTTTACCTTCATCTGTTGAAAAATTGTCATAATATACTGATTCTGTTTGAATAAGACCCTTTAGCACCATCTGCAGGAAAATCACCTGTGATGTCTAAGACGTGAACAGGGCTCTGTTAGAGTTAAAATCACGTGGCTTCAAAACCAAACAATTTGGATTCAGCCTCTAGCTCTGCATCTTCCAGCAGCTGACCTTGGGCAAATTGCTTAAGTTTTCTGAGCTCCAGGTTTCCCTGTTGGTAAAATGGGAATAATATATGTAATTATCAAGCTTGTCATCAGGATTAAATGAGATGATGTAAAGCATTTAGCATTATGCTCATCAAATACTATGGGTGGTGGAGAAAGGACAGAAACATACACATTAGCAGTGCTCATGATGTACATTAAAAATAGTGAAAATGAGCATAGAATTAGCAGGGTGTTCATTAGGCTCTGAGGTCCCATTATCCCTTGAGAGATCCCCCAGCACAGGGGACAGACACACCATGGAAAGATCCCAAGAGAGGCAAACCACCTTTGCAAAAATTGTATCTGAGGAAATTATGATAGTGAAAGAGACCAGACCTAACCAGCTCCATCTTGCTTCTAACCTTTAAGCTGTCCTTGCTCATTCCTGGGCATAGGCGGAACTAACCTTGGGAAGGAATTTAGTTTATGGTTTGACTCTGAAACAAAATTGTTAATAGCCCTTTCCCCATAAGACTCCCTTCTAGCCTGGGGACCCGCCTGCCTTTGTAGGACTAACAAATTAGCTACAAGATTACAAATTACAGTTTAGGGGTCAGGCAGCTTCTGGCTGCAAGAGTCTGAACCTCCCCAAATTGTTCCTGGGAATAACATCACCATCGTAAAACCTTGGATCAGTGCTTGAGAGATTTCGCAGCCCCTTCACTTGATGGGTCAGCTGACACCACCCAGACTGGTAATCTGGCTCAACCAGTTCTGCGATCCCACTCAGGAACAGAAGATGCAAGAAAACCTCACTTCAACCCCCCTATGATTCCATCTCCAACCTGACCAATCAGCACTCCCCATTCCTGAGGCCCTGCCCACCAAATTATCTTTAAAAACTCTGATCCTGGAATGCTCAGGGAGACTGGTTTGAGTAGTAATAAAACTCCAGTCTCCCACACAGCTGGCTCTTCATGAATTACTCTTTCTCCATTGCAATTCCTGCCCTGATAAATCAGCTCTGTCTGGACAGCAAGCAGGGTGAACCCCCTGGACTGTTACAAGAGGGGCTGGGCCCTATCGTGCTGCACACACAGAAAGAGAAAAAAGCAGGGTGATATGGTTTGGCTGTGTCCTCACCCAAATCACCTTGAATTGTAATAACCCCCACGTGTCGTGGGTGAGGCCAGGTGGAGATAACTGAATCGTGGGGGTGGTTTCCCCCATATTGTTCTTGTGGTAGTGAATAAGTCTCACAAGATCTGATGGTTTTATAAATGGGAGTTCCCCTGCACAAGCTCTCTTGACTGCCACCATGTAAGACATGACTTTGCTCCTCATTCATCTTCTGCCATGATTGTGAGGTCTCCCCAGCCATGTGGAACTGTGAGTCAATTAAACCTCTTGCCTTTATAAATTACCCAATCTAGGGTATGTCTTCATTAGCAGTGTGAGAACTGACTAATACACAGGGGAACATCTAGATAACACTGTAGTGTTGGAGCTTCTCGAGCCAGGAAACAGCTTTGGTAGAAAGGGTAGGCTACAGAGCTCAGTCTCTGGCATCAGCCTCTTTGTCCCTTTGGCTAACCCAGGCAAGACGCCACCAAAGGGGAGGAAATGAGCCCCTAGTGCCATGTGGATTTTCTCTCCTCTGTGAGAGTCACAGAAGAAAACATGAGGAAATGGAAGCATTTGCTCACCCAAGGAATGGGTTGAACTCAGCTTTGCCAGTTTCTATAGCCATGCTGCCTCAACTAACGAGTCAGGCTAGAAATCATTAAACCAATTTAATTGAAATTAATTCAAAATCTCTTAAGAGTCATAAATTGAAAAAGACTTCAGAGATAATGAAATTCGAGCCTATATCTGTAAACAAAAGTGAGACTCAAAGTGGGTTATTTATTTGGTTACCAGTACAAAGTGGCAGAGTCAGGACTTGAACTTTTATCTTCCAAATTCCATTTCCTCCTAAATTGCAATGAAGTGCAATTTAACACACAAGTCACAGAGATCCTATTAAAAGGGCTTTATAGCTTTAATCTAAAAACGTCTGAGGAAAAGAAAGTAGCTTCCAGAGAAAACCAAGAGAGCAAGGGAACCTAAAGATGATTGATTAATTTTGTTTAAAACCTTTGACTGCTGGCCAGACTCGGTGGCTTGCCCCTGTAATCCCAGCACTTTGGGAGGCTGAGGCGAGCGGATCAGTTGAGGTCAGGAGTTCAAGAGCAGCCTGGCCAACATGGCGAAGCCCCATCTCTGCTAAAAATACAAAAATTAGCCAGGTGCAGTGGCACACACCTGTGAGCCCAGCTACTCAGGGGGCTGAGACACAAGAATCGCTTGAACCCGGGAGGCGGAAGTTGCAGTGAGCTGAGATCACACCACTGCACTCCAGCCTAGGTGACAGTGAGTGACTCTGTCTCGAATAAATAAATAAATAAATAAATAAATAAATAAATAAATAAAACCTTTGACTTGATAAATAAGAAGGAAAAACTAGATAATTTAGCAAATAAGGCCGGGCGCGGTGGCTCACGCTTGTAATCCCAGCACTTTGGGAGGCCGAGGCAGGCGGATCACGAGGTCAGGAGATCGAGACCACGGTGAAACCCCGTCTCTACTAAAAATACAAAAAATTAGCCGGGAGTGGTGGCGGGCGCCTGTAGTCCCAGCTACTCGGAGATGCTGAGGCAGGAGAATGGCGTGAACCCAGGAGGCGGAGCTTGCAGTGAGCCGAGATTGCGCCACTGCACTCTAGCCTGGGCGACAGAGCGAGACTCCGTCTCAAAAAAAAAAAAAAAGAAAGATAATTTAGCAAATAATGATAAGGAAAACACTATTTATTAAAGCTTATGAGATGTAGTCAATATTTGGTCAAAGAAAAAGTCACAGTCTTAAAATCATTTTAGCTTAAGAACAATGAAGGTGAAGGAAGTAATTATTCAACTCAAGAAAATAGAAAAAGAATATTTTTTAAAATACAAGGAAAGTAGAAGGAAGGAACTAAAAATGAAAAAATATAATTAGTTTGAAAACAATGTTCAAGACCAGACTAGGCAACATGGTGAGACGCCCATTTCTACAGAAAAATTTTAAAAATTAGCCAGGTATGGTGGCATGTGCCCATAGCCCTAGCTACTCAGGAGGCTGAGGTAGGAGTATTACTGAAGCCCAGAAGTTCAAGGCTGCAGTGAGCTAGGGTCGCACCACACCCAGGCTGAGCAACAGAATGAGATCCTGAAAGAAAAAGAGAGAAAGAGAGAAAGAAAGGAAGAAAGAAAGAAGAGAGAGAAGAAAGAAAGAAAGAAAGAAAGAAAGAAAGAAAGAAGAGAGAGAAAGAAAGAAGAAAGAAGAAAGAAAGAAAGAAAGAAAGAAAGAAAGAAAGAAAGAAAGAGAGAGAGAGAAAGAAAGAAGAAAGAAAGAAAGAAAGAAAGAAAGAAAGAAAGAAAGAAAGAAAGGAAGAAAGAAAGAAGAAACGAAGGAAGGAAGGAAGGAGAAAGAGAGAGAAAGAAAAGAAGAAAGAAAGAAAGAAAGAAAGAGAGAGAGAGAAGAGAGCCGGGCGCAGTGGCTCACGCTTGTAATCCCAGCACTTTGGGAGGCCGAGGCAGGCGGATCACGAGGTCAGGAGATCGAGACCACGGTGAAACCCCGTCTCTACTAAAAATACAAAAAAAAAATTAGCCGGGCGTGGTGGCGGGCGCCTGTAGTCCCAGCTACTCGGAGAGGCTGAGGCAGGAGAATGGCGTGAACCCGGGAGGTGGAGCTTGCAGTGAGCCGAGATGGCGCCACTGCACTCCAGCCTGGGCGACAGAGCAAGACTCCACCTCAATTAAAAAAAAAAAAAAAAAAAAAAAGAGAGAAGAGAGAGAAAGAAAGAAAGGAGAAACGAAGGAAGGAGAAAGAGAGAGAAAGAAAAAGAAAGAAAGAAAAAAGAAAGAAAGAAAGAGAAAAAAGAGAAAGAAAGGGCATGAAAGAAGAAGAAAGAGAAAGGAAGAAAGACAAAATCAGTGGGATTGATTGATTGATTGATTGTTGGGAGACAGTTCTTCAGCATCTCTTGGTTTCTGAATACCTCAGGACAGGGGCAGAGGCAGAGGCACTGGCTACCTTTCTTGTGGACCATCTCTTCAGGGAGGTTTGTATAGCAAACAGGTTTGCAAGACAAAGAGAGGGTCTTTACCCAGAGCCAAGCACCCAGCTTACTGTCCTTATAAAAGATTCCGGTTCCCTAAATTTAGGACTTAGATTCCTCTCCTGTAACCCACTCTGTGTGCAGACATCATGAGACTTTCATGATGTTAGGTGGAACTGGGGTTAGGGAACTGGCACAAATCTCTCACCTAGGAGACCACTGGCAGACTAATTTGTTAGCTTGCACGTAGGAGAAAAAAAAATCTCAGGTCCTTTGCAGTTCTTCATATGGATAAAGAAATCCAAGAGCTGGTTCACTGAGGGGAAAAAAAACAACCAGAAACAATAATAAATAATCCATTAACTGGTCTTGAACAGCGCAAAAGGACAGCTTCAACTCCCCATGATTTCATCTCTGACCTGACCAATCAGCACTCCCCATTCCCCACCCACCAAATTATCCTTAAAAACTCTGATCTCCGAATACTCGGGGAGACTGATTTGAGTAATAATAAAACAACTCTGGTCTCCCACACAGTCGGTTCTGTGTTAATTCCTCTTTCTTTTTTGCAATCCCCCTGTCTTGATAAATCAACTCTGTCTGGGCAGTGAGCAAGGTGAACCTATTGGCTGGTTACAGTCTAATTTTTAAAACTAGGGGAAAATACAAATAGATTAACACATATATAGGAAACTATAATTCTTACAAAATAATTATTTGCACAACTATATGCTGATAGTTTAAAAATCAGAGTGAAATGGATAATTTTGAGGAAAACGTAAAATATCAAAATTCAATCAAAAAGAAAAACCTGAACCAAAGGTTTTCCTGAACGGGCCAATCTCATCCAATAAACTGAGAGGCCAAAGCTAAGGTCTTGGTCTACTCAGCAGATAAGCCACATTCTTCCAGGACCCACCCACTCACTTTCCCCTGGCTCTTAATCAAAGATTGAGACAACCTCATCAGCCCCCAGGCCCATGCTAGGCTGTGCTCGGAGTTGAAAATGGAGGTCAAGTTTCCCAGCCTTGATCCCAAACACTATAATGCCATCATATGACCAAACTTTCTAACTGCATTTTTTCACTGGAGCAAGAAGAGAAATAAAAAATAATTTTTATTAAATTATGTTGATATATAGTCCTTATGAGTCCTAACCTTTACCTTTTGAGAAGCGTTCTTTATTTATAAAATAATACCTTTGCCCTGGAAATGCTGGCTCAGAAGCAACCGATTTTGATTTGACAGTCAGTAAGATCACCAGAAAGAGTCTTTTTGTGCATGTCAGTGCATTCTTTTGGCTTAATCTGCTGCTATATACAACGACTCTTCCCTGTACAATCCACTTGTTAAAACAGAGCGGTGGGCTGGGCGTGGTGGCTCATGCCTGCAATTCCAGCACTTTGGGAGGCTGAGGCAGGTGGATCATTTGAGGTCAGGAGTTTGAGACCAGCTTGTCCAACATGGTGAAACCCCATCTCTACTAAAAATACAGAAACATTAGCCAGGCATGGTGGCATGTGCCTGTAATCCCAGCTACTTGGGAGGCTGAGATAGGAGAATCGCTTGAACTCAGGAGGCAGAGGTTGCAGTGAGCTGAGATCGCCCCACTGCACTACAGCCTGGGTGACACAGTGAGACACTGTCTCAAAAAATAAAAATAAAAAATAGAGCAGTGGTTCTCAAAGTGTGGTCTCTGAACAAGCAGCATCAGCACATTTTTGGACCACTCGCTACTGTAATGGACTGAATGTCTGTGTCTCCCACAAAATTCGTATGACAAAATCGTAATCCTCAAGGTGATAATGGTACTAGGAGGTGGGGCCTTTGGGAGGTGATTGGGTCATGAGGGAAGAATTCTCAGAATAGGATCAGTGCCCTTATAAAAGAGGCACTAGGGAGCTCCCATAGCCCTTCTGCCATGTGAAAGCATAGTGAGAAGGCATTGTCTATAAATCAGAAAACAGGCCCTCACCAGGCACCAAATCTGCCAGCACCTTGACCCTGGATATCCCAACCTCCAGAACTGTGCGAAATAAATGTTTGTTGTTTAAGCCACCCCATCTATGGTACTTTTTTATAGCAGCCCGAACTGGCTAAGATACAGGGTGAATCAGGAACTCTGGGGGTGGAGCCTCACAGTCTGTCTTTCAACAAGCACCCCCAGGTGATTCTGAAGCACGCTTGAGTATGATAAGTACTGTAATAAGCTATATTCATGTGATCTCCTTTAGTATCCATCAGAGCCCACTTCCTGTTGGTTGCATCAACCCTACTCAGAAGGAAAAAATTCCATTCCTTTGCAGCCCCCCTCCCGCTATAAATAGTGAACACTTGCTCACCAGCAGCTGGAGTTCCGGCCCATCCTTGCTGGAGCTCTCCAGGCTCTGTGAGGCAGCTGCTGCAGAATACCAATAGCTGAAAGAACAAGGATATTCACATGTGCTGAAAATTTGACAATCTCTTAGGCCTTGCTCAGTAGAGTTATAAGATAGTTTTGCCTTATAGTAAAGCAAGTATTCCGCACCCCCTTTTTTTAAGTGATGGAGCCAATTCACAGCTACGGTTCCCAATTCTAGCTAAATGTGGGATTTAAAAAGGCAGCAAGATCCAAAGCTGAGGCAATAAAACTAGAAGGACCAGAAACCAGAATCCTTTCTCTGTCTCTGTTCCTAATTCACCATATGACCTTGGGAACATCAGTTAAGCTTTTAATTGTTTAATATTCCTGGATGTGAAATATGAGAGATAATGACCCCTTTTTCCTTTTTCATGGACCAGTATTTAGATTCATTACATGATCTAGAAAAACAGGTTTTAAAAAGAGCCACGGGCAGAGCTGGCCCTTGGTCTAGTCTCTACCCACCTTCTCCCAAACTCAGGGAAAGATTGGGAAGGGCTAGTAATTTAAAGACTCCCTCACTCATACACACACATGCATGACAAGAGCCGTTAACCCAGCACCAAAGTCACCATCAAGACAAATTGGGCCACCGCAGCCCTTGGCTTGTCTCTCTGACTTCAGGGGTATGAGGGAGGTATAGGGTGCATTTTCATGATTATCTTACCCTATGTTCACCCTGATCAAAATTTTTGACCCCAAAATAGGGACACATAGCCTAACAAATTGAGGCTACCTATTGGGAAACTAGGCAGGATTTTTAAAATCAAAGGACATAGATTGCAAACCTCTCACCTCCTGGAAAAATCTCCCAGCACTCGCCCTTCCAAGGGGTCTTGTGATCTGCCTCCACCCGCCTCGCCTTGGGAGCACTTTCAGAACCCGAACCTTTTCTTTGCTGTTCCTTCATGCATTCTAGGTGCTCAATGCGTGTTTGTTGAATGAAAGATAAGAGTGTCTGGATGGATTCTTCCTCTTTGAGGGAGTACTTGATGCACATTTTAGCCCACTTTCACCTGCTTGTTACAGATGGCTGCATACTGCTCTGTGTTAATCTCCACGACAGATGCCTGGGGCCATTGCTTCTCAAGATGTAGGATTCGATCACAATCAGAAGCCTTAGCTATTGCTCCTACAACCTTCTTTCACATGATAAACCAAGGCTCGGAGAGAAGAAATGACCCGGATCTATACTTTGTCTAGAAAATTCATTGTTAATACATTAAGTTATTGAGTGACAATTGCTATATCAAAAACTTGGAAATCTTCAGAAGCTAATAATGGATTTGGGATATAAAGGACATCTGGATATTGTCGTTGAGGGATGAGGAGCATACTTACACACAATTCGGCACTTACTCCTTTGTTACTACAATCAACTAATTCAGCTACAATCACAAAGAGCAAAAGATAGCGCTTTTGAAACTAGGGCTGATGCAATTTGGCTCCCACAGACCTGCCTGAGTCCTTTCGAGGATTATAGACCTCCCAAAGCTCCAGGCAAGAGGGAATGTGCCCTCAAGGGTTTCTTAATATGTCCCTCAAGGAACACAACCAAGACTTTTATAGTTGCTCTTGATCTATTGCTTACTGTGCCAATCAGTTTATGAGGGAGGCCTTGGGTTTTAAGCATCTTTGTGTTGAAGAAGCTGGCATTTGGAGAGGAGCTTTCTGCCCGAGTAGAGGAATCATAATTAGGGAAATAATTCAAAATTTAAAATGAATGTCCAGGCCGTGCACGGTGGCTCACGCCTGTAATCCCAGCATTTTGGGAGGCCGAGGAGGGCAGATCACCTGAGGTCAAAAGTTTGAGACCTGCCTGGCCAACATGGTGAAACTCCGTCTCTACTAAAAATACAAAAATTAGCTGGGCATGGTGGCTGGTGCCTGTAATCCCAGCTACTCAGGAGGCTGAAGCAGGAGAATCACTTGAACTTGGAAGGCCGAGGTTGCAGTAAGCCGAGATTGCGCCACTGCACTCCAGCCTGGACGACAGAGTGAGACTCTGTCTCTGTCTCAAAAATTAAAAATAATAAAGTTTAAAATGAAGTCTACCCAGCAGGGTGAGCCTGGGCAGAATTCTAAGAGGCAAGAAGCTGTCCTATCTTTAGCATCTCTCCCTTCCTCTGCTCATACTTGCCTTGCTTCCTTCACAGAGGCTGTGTCTCCTCAACCTCATGCCTGCCTAACACCTCAGTGTCCCCCTGGCCCCACCACCCCTGGCCTGACTCTATAGTCCTCTCCAGACCCACCTCTGCCTTTGCACCTCAGGCTCTAAACTTAACCTTCTCTCCCAAATGAAATGTGCTTCTCTTCTGCGTTGATTTCATTTGTGCACAGTAAAGTGTTGCTATTTCAGGTCTGCCTATGGTAGATCAGAAAGGCGGGTAGATGGACAGAGACAATACCTCCTCCTTTGATAGCAAAGTGACATTTCTGTCTGTTCAAGCCCCAAAGGCCAGATTCAAATTATACCTTTTCCTCTGCTGATGTAAGTTACAGGCCCACTGTTCTGCCCTTGGAAGGGTATGTGCAGAAGGCCTCAAAGAAGTGATAGAAAAGGTCCCCCAAAGTTCCCCAAACATTATTCTTCCATGATAATAGCACCATGATTTGCAGACTGTCTACCAGGAATGAGGCACTCCAAATCTCACCAGCAGCCTACGAGGTGTTATCACCCTCGTGTTACAGATGAGAAAACTGAGGCTCAGAGACATTAGTATACTAACTGGCTGTTGGTGATAGAGCTTGAATCTGACCCAGGTCTTCTTGGCTTCAATGAGTAAAACAGGGACTTTGCTCTCTAGTGAAGACCAGGGACCATGAGGATAAATTCTGATGACCATTTGAAATCAAGACCCAGTGAGAGGCTCTGCTGCCAGCAAGAGCGGACAGGAGTGTTGTCTTGTGCTTGTCTGGGTGGAAGGCAGAGAACAGTTCACTGGAAATGAGACAGTTTGTAACATGTTCTTGACAGAGTCCTGCCTGAAAGAATGCTTCCCTCTTTAAACAAAACAAATAATTTGTTTTCAAGTTTACTCACAAACAGAACCAACTTAAGTTTTTGTATCCAAACATTCTTGATAAGCAACAAACTCTTTGGTGATAACATCTTGCAGGGAAGAGACTTTAGACAGCAAAATATAAAATAACTTTTACTGTTATGGATTCAATTGTGTCCAAACCCTAACCCCCAGAACTTCAAAATGTGATCTCATTTAGAAATACAGGCTTTGGCCAAGCACAGTGGCTCATGCCTGCAATTCCAGGTGGGAGGACTGCTTGAGGCCAGGAGTTTGAGACCGGCCTGGGCAACATGGTGAAACCCCATCTCCAGAAAAAATAAGAAATAAAAATTAGCCAGGCATTGTGGCACATGCATCTAGTCCCAGCTACTTGAGAGGCTGAGTTGGGAGGATTGTTTGAGCCCAGGAGTTTGAGGCTGCAGTGAGCCAATATTGTGCCACTGCAGAAGGAAAGAAGGAAGGAAGGAAGGAAGGAAGGAAGGAAGGAAGGAAGGAAGGAAGGAAGGAAGGGAGGAAGGAAGGAAAGAAGGGAGGAAGGGAAGGAGGGAGGGAGGGGAGAGAGAGGAAGGAAGGAAAGGAAGGAAGGAAGGAAGAAGGAAGGGAGAGAAGAAAGAAAGAAAGAAAGAAAGAAAGAAAGAAAGAAAGAAAGAAAGAAAGAAAGAGAAAGAAAGGGAAGAAAGGAAGAAAGGAAGAAAGAAAGAAAGAGAAGAAAGAAAGGAAGAAAGAAAGAAAAGAAAGAAAGAGAAAGAAAGAAAGAGAAAGAAAGCGAGCTTGGGAGACGTAATCAAGTTGAAATCAGATGATTAGGGCAAGCCTTAATCCGATATGACTAGTGTCATATTGGAGAAAGTTAGACACAAAGACTGATGTGCACACAGGGAAGGCAATGTAAAGACACAAGAAGAATGTGGTCGTGTGCCACCAGTGGCTCACGCCTGTAATCCCAGCACTTTGGGAGGCCAAGGTGGGCTGATCACTTGAGGTCAGGAATTGGAGGCCAGCCTGGCCAACATGGTGAAACCCCGTCTCTATTAAAAATACAAAAATTAGCTGGGCGTGGTGGCATACACCTGCAGTCCCAGCTACTCAGGAGGCTGAGGCACGAGAATCACTTGAACTCAGGAGGCGGAGGTTGCACTGAGCCAAGATCATGCCATTGCACTCCAGCCTTAGTGACAGAGAGCCACTCCGTCTCAAAAAAAAAAAAAAAAAAAGAAGAAGAAGAAAAAGAAGATGGCTGTGTGACTGGAGTGATGCATCTACAAGCCAAGGAAACACTAGAAACATAGAAGAAGCAAGAAAGGGCCGGGCGCGGTGGCTCACGCTTGTAATCCCAGCACTTTGGGAGGCCGAGGTGGGTGGATCACGATGTCAGGAGATCGAGACCACGGGAAAACCCCGTCTCTACTAAAAATACAAAAAAAAAAAAATTAGCCGGGCGTGGTGGCGGGCGCCTGTAGTCCCAGCTACTCAGAGAGGCTGAGGCAGGAGAATGGCGTGAACCCGGGAGGCGGAGCTTGCAGTGAGCCGAGATGGCGCCACTGCACTCCAGCCTGGGCGACAGAGCAAGACTCTGTCTCAAAAAAAAAAAAAAAAAAAAAAAAAGAAGAAGCAAGAAAGGATTCCCCACTACGGGTTTCAGTGGGAGCATGGCCCTGCTGACACCTTGATTTCAGACTTCCAGCCTCTTGACCTGTAAGATAATACTTTTCCGCTATGTAAGTCACTCAGTTTGTGGTACTTTCTTTAGAGCAGCCCTAAGAAACTGATGCAATCACCAACCTAGATTTTAAAATAATAACAACAACAACAGAAGCAATAATGGTGTGCAATAACACATGTCCTCATTTAATCCTCTCAATAAACCAGTGAAGTAGGTATTATTATTTTCCCATTTTAGAAACAGGCAGGCCGGCACAGCTAAGTAAGGCTAAGAAATTTGCTAAAAAGGGATGGGGCTTTGATTTGACTCTGGGCCACCTGACCTGGAAGCCTTCCATGTTTTATACTCCTGCTGACACTGTAGAGCAGGTTCCATGGAAAACCCCAACTGCCTGGAAAGGAAACCCACACAACTCCCCAGCCAGGGAGACCAATATTTATGGCCTTGTCTTATTATTTCAGTTAAAGTAAAATTGTAAGTAGCTGCAAAATGTAAGTGCTCCAAACACATTATTAAGTAAAATGTAAAGTAGTTTTAAATTAGTAATAATCTGGGATTATCTAGACACTGCTTCCCACTATTAGTATAAATTAGTCAATAATTGAGTCTCTGTATTTATAATAGAGATAATAAAAGAAGTTATGTAAGAAGTGTGACTGTTTTCATTTTTTCCATTTGATAAAACTGAAACACAGAGAGACAACTGACTTGTCCAGAAGACGTGGCTGCAATAATAAATCCAGAACTAGAGCCTAGATCTTTTTATCATACTTTTTTTTTTTTTTTTCAGTTGGAGTCTCCCTCTGTCACCTAGCCTGGAATGCAGTGGCACAGTCTTGGCTTACTGCAACCTCTGCCTCCTGGATTCAAGCGATTCTCCTGCCTCAGCCTTCTGAGTAGCTGAGATTACAGGCGCACGCCACGTCACCCGGCTAATTTCTGTATTTTTAGTAGAGTCAGGGTTTCACCATGTTGGCCAGGCCAGTCTTGAACTCCTGACCTCAAGTGATCCACCAACCTCAGCCTCCCAAAGTGCTGGGATTACAGGTGTGAGCCACCGCGCCTGGCTTTATCATAGTCTTAGTCCAGTATGCTCTGCCTCTTTTAGAAGCAAACTTGTACTGATGTATTCCACATATGCCTGAATGCAAACAGAGGACATATGTAATACAATTCTTATTTTTCCAATGAGATTCTCCCTCCCCCAGATTAGCCTAATTGGATATATAAACTATTAGGATGTAGACAAGATTCAAATGTCTATGATATTTCAGAGATTAATTTGGTTGCACATATATATTACTTTTTAATTGACACATAATTGTATATATTTATGGGGGACAGAATGATATTTTGATACACATACACCATGTGTAATAATCAACTCAGGGTAATTAGCATACTATAACCTCAAATATTTATCATTTATTTGTGTTGGTGACATTCAAAATCTCTCTGATAGTTATTTGAAAATATGTAGTAAATTACTGTTAACTATAATCCTACAGTGCTATAAAAAACTAGAACTTATTCCTCCTCTCTAGCTGTAATTTTTTTTTTGGTCTTTTTTTTTTTTCCTTTTTCTGTAGAACGGGGTCTCGCTATATTGCCCAGGCAGGTCTCGAACTCCTGGGCTCAAGCTATCCTCCCACCTCTTGCCTCCCTGAGAGCTGGGATTACAGGTGTGAGCCACCGTGCCAGGCCATTTTTTTTTTTTTTTTTTTTTTTGAGGCAGGGTCTCACTCTGTGGCTCAGGCTGGAGTGCAGTGGCATGATCTATGCTCACAGCAACCTCTGCCTCCCAGGTTGGGGTGATCCTCCTGCCTCAACCTCCCAAGTAGCTGGTATTACAAGTGTGTGCCACCACACTTGGCTAATTTTTGTATTTCTAGTAGAGATGGGGTTTCACCATGTTGGCCAGGCTAGTCTTGAACTCCTGACCTTAAGTGATCCACCCACCTTTGCCTTCCAAAGTGCTGGGATTACATGTGCAAGCCACCTCACCCAGCCTCTAGTTGTAATTTTGTATGTTAATCAACCTCTCCCTATTCTCCCGCTCCCTCTACCCTTCCCAACTTCTAGTTACCACTATTCTACTCTCTGCTTCTGTGAGCTCAACGTTTTTAGCTCCCACATAAGAGTGAGAGCATGTGATCTTTATCCTTCTGTGGTTGCACATATGTTTAAATCACACATTACATAAAACAATACCTTAAGAAATATAGCTTTTTAGGCCGGGCGTGGTGGCTCACGCCTGTAATCCCAGCACTTTGGGAGACCGAGGCGGGTGGATCACCCGAGGTGAGTAGTTCCAGACCAGCCTGGCCAACATGGCAAAACCCCGTCTCTACTAAAAATACAAAAATTAGCTGGATGTGGTGACACGTGCCTGTAATATCAGCTACTCGGGAGGCTGAGGCAGGAGAATCACCTGAACCCAGGAGGCGGAGGTTGCAGTGAGCTGAGATCATGCCACTGCACTCCAGCCTAGGTGACAGTGAGGCACCGTATCAAAAAAAAAAAAAAGAAAGAAAGAAATACAGCTTTTTAAACATTTGTATTAACTTATGAGATACAAATGTAATTTTGCTACATGAATAGAAACATAGCTATCTTCAATCCCACATTTCGTGAAACAATTTTATTCAAACTCTTCACATACATCTTTGACACTAATGTCTTCATCACTAGACCCCCTTTCAGAATCATCCCATATAATTTTCAAGAGCATACTCTTTTTCCTGCCCAAGCACTTAACATTCCATATAAGACACTCTTGTTGGAAATGTTACCCCGTTTTGTAATTTGTCTTCTAAATTTAGATTCATCATCTAAAATATAACTATTTACTGCTATTGCTTTTAAGTGATATTTAGGAGTTCGTTTACTTGACATAAAACACTTAATAATTATGAAGTACTCTTTGCAGGAATAATTCCTAACTGTGTCTTCAATTTCTTTGCTTCCTTCTTTACCAGTTCTACTGGGGTACTCTTTCTATAAGCTTCCAAAATTAGGGTTGATTTCAGGATAATGGGTCTTTCCCAAATAGAACACTTTCTTATTCAAAATAGGAGAAATTTCAAATTCTGGAAAAACATGAGAAATTTTAGAAGACCTCCTCTATAAGGAGATGGCCCCTGCTTTTGGGGCCTAACTTTTAGGAGATAAAAAGCTTTTGCCTCAAAGTAGCAGCACAAAGATCAGATATAGGGGGAAAATGCCTGAAATTACCTTGTGGTAAACACCAACGAAACTAAAACTGAGCCCATTATTTTTTAAGATGTAGTATCATGTTTATACTCACATAACCCAGGCAGAAGCTCTCTGAGGAACTCTATGAGACCCGGGAGCCACCCCCGTCACATACTCCAATTTCGGCTTCATGGAAGACTTCCTATAGCTTGACTCCAGCCTCCAGAATTCACTGGAGAGAAGTGTCTGCATCAGCCCTGCCTGCCCTCTGCATGCTGTGCATCTGCAGGAATGTTCCTCACACGGGCTCAGACCTGCCCAGGCCCAGCTGCTCCAGGACAGACTCGGCTTTTGTCCACAGCCCTGTCAGATGCAGGACTGTGGCCTGGCCATGACAGCTGGGCTTCCACTCCGCTCTCTGAATCTTCCACACCCCTGACCCTTGCTGCTTCATTCTTCTTTGTTGGAAGCTGCTTTTCCCCAAGCACTAATATTCAACATAAACATTTAAGTTGTATTTCTTATTCATTTTCCCTGTTGTGTTTCCTAGAATTTAAACACATTTTGTTTTCTACTTAGCATAGTGGGTTAAATAGGCTTTTGTGGGCTAGTCTGGGAACATTGTTTCCAATGAAAAATGCATTCTGTGTTGGAAACAAACAACATACACAATGAAATTTTCGGAACACAACCTCTTTGTAGAGTGGGGACTGCCTGTCCTGCCCCATATATCAGAATTAAAGTCTGCAAAGGTTCTCTTTACAAATCTCGGCAGCTTTAAAAACAAAACAAACAAACAAACAAAACAAACAAACAAACAAAAAACCCAATCTGGGATGGAAAGGTAGGAATCTAGCCACATCTGAAAGAACATGAGAAACAGATGTGTTTTTTTGTTTGTTTGTTTTGTTTCGTTTTGTTTTGAGACAGAGTCTCGCTCTGTCGCCCAGGTTGGAGTGTAGTGACACGATCTCGGTTCACTGCAACCTCCTCCTCCTGGGTTCAAGTGATTCTCCTGCCCCAGCGTCCCCAGTAGCTGGGATTACAGGTGCCTGCCACCATGCCCAGCTAATTTTTGTATTTTTAGTAGAGACAAGGGTTCACCACGTTGGCCAGGGTGGTCTCGAATTCCTGACTTCAGGTAATCCACCGGCCTCGGCCTCCCAAAATGCTGGGATTACAGGCATGAGCCACCACGCCCACCGTTTTTTGTTTTTTTAAATCATCCTCTTTCTAATTGGGGGTAGTGGTGGAGGGTGGGGGATGTAGAAATAAAGTGACATAATTGCCCTCTGCCTCCTTAGGAAAACACCAGACCTCTGAGAAGGAGGTGATTAAACCGTTCAGTCACTTGACAAAGATAATCTAATTAATTAACGAAAGGATTTAACACCCACGTCTGGAGCATTTGCAATGTGCTAGACACCCTTCTGCATATGCCGTGACAGCTCTGACATGACAAACAAGGTCTGTGGAGAAACGCAGACTAGGTAACAGAATAAACAAGAATGTGTAAGGTGGTGACAAATGCTGTGATGAAAATTAACAAAGGGAAGTATTAAACCAGAGGAGTATTCAATAGAAGTGTGGCTGGGTAGCTACCCTTGGTTGGGTGGCCAGGGAAGCCATCTTTGAGGAAGTGACTTTTATGCTAAGACCAAAAACCAGCTAAGAGAAGATAAGGGGAGGGGAATCCCAGGTAAAGAGGAACTGCGAATGCAAAGGCCCTGAGGTAGGATAGAACAAAGCAGTCTCCGCCTCCCAAAGTGCTAGGATTACAGGCGTGAGCCACCGCTCCTGGCTACACTGGAAGGCTTTAAGCAGGGCAAAGCCTTATGTGATCTGACTTGAAAGGCCACTCTCCTACCCGTGAAGAACAGGCAAGAGTAGAGGCAGAAGCACAAATGAATCAGATGACAGCTGGGATGCTGGTGGCCACCATGTAGTGTACACTCAACCGTGTGCCTGGAGCTCCTTAAAGCCCTTTATCTGCATTATCCATTAATCCACACAACCTCTCTATAGAGTAATTTCTAGAATTTCCATATTACACATACGTGTAATAAAGTCTAGAAAAGTAATGTGCCTCCAGCTGATAAGGTGTGTGTGTTTTTTTTAACAACCTCTATTTATAATTATATAAGTCAATAATAGTCATCATAAGAAACATTTTTTAATGAGCAAAAAGAAAAAATTAAATCACTTGAGATCACGTCATCCTGTGATAAGTACTATTAACATTTTGGCTTATTTTTACTAGATGTTGTTCCATGCAAGTATATTATCTACTGTTCTCAAAAGCATATGATTGCTTGCTTCTACACATTAAATAATTTCTAGATTACAAATGTTTACAATTTTATTATTAATTTTAAGAACACTGCCTACAAGTTCATTTTTTTTTCTTTTAAATAGAGACAGGATTTCACCATGTTGCCCAGGCTGGTCTCAAACTCCTGGGTTCAAGTTATCCACCCACTTGGGCCTCCCAAAGTGCTAGTATTATAGGCATGAGCCACCACTCCTGGCCTACAAGTTCATCTTGAATGAAACTATAAAAAAACAGTGGCTCACACCTGTAATCCCAACACTTTGGGAGGCTAAAGTGGGTGGATCACGAGGTCAGGAGTTCAAGACCAGCCTGACCAAGATGGTGAAACCCTGTCTCTACTAAAAATATACAAAAATTAGCCAGGCGTGGTGGCGGGCACCTATAATCCCAGCTACTTGGGAGGCTGAGGCAGAGAATTGCTTGAACCCGGGAGGCGGAGGTTACAGTGAGCTGAGATCATGCCACTGCACTCCAGCCTGGGCTACAAGCAAGAGTCTGTCTAAAAAACAAACAAACAACAAAAAAACTGTGGCTGGGTGCAGTGGCTCATGCCTGTAATCCTAGCACTTTGGGAGGCTGAGGTGGGTGGATCGCTTGGGCTTAGAATTTCAAGGCCAGCCTGGGCAACATGGCGAAACCCCATCTGTATAAAAAAATTAAAAAATTAGCCAGGTGTAGTGGTGCACGCCTGTAGTCCCAGCTACTAAGAGGATACATTTAATCTATGCATATATATATATATATATATATATATTTTTTTTTTTTTTTTTTTTTTTTTTTTTTTGAGACAGTCTCGCTGTGTCACCCAGGCTGGAGTGCAGTGGCACAATCTCGGCTCACTGCAACCTCTGCCTCCCAGGTTCAAGCAATTCTCTGCCTCAGCCTCCCAAGTAGCTGGGACTACAGGTGCACACCACCATGCCCAGCTAATTTTTGTATTTTTAGTAGAGACAGCATTTCACCATGTTGGTCAGGCTGGTCTCGAACTCCTGACCTTGTGATCAGCCTGCCTCAGCCTCCCAAAGTGCTGGGATTACAGGCGTGAGCCACCATGCCCAGCTATGCTTATACATTTTTATAAACTGTCTGAAACGGCATATACCAGATTGTTTATCGTAGTTACTGTTGGTTGTTAGGATTCTGAGAGATTTTTACATTTTCTTTTTGATATTCTATTTAATATCTCTCCAATGAATGTTTTTCTTCTAAAATTAATAAAGTAAATGGTGATTTAAAATTATAGATTAAGACTGGATTTTTTAAAAATTAATGAAGTTTGGCTGGGCTCGGTGGCTCACGCCTGTAATTCCAGCACTTTGGGAGGCCGAGGGGGCGGGTCACCTAAGTTCAGGAGTTCGAGACCAGCCTGGCCAACATGTGAAACCCCGTCTCTACTAAAAATACAAAAAAACTAGCCAGGCATGGTATTGGGCACCTGTAATCCCAGCTACTTGGGAGGCTGAGGCAGGAGAATCGCTTGAACCCAGGAGGCGGACGTTGCACTGAGCTGAGACCGTGCCATTGCACTCCAGCCTGGGCAACAAGCAAACTCCATCTCAAAAATAAATAAGTAAATAAAAATTAATGAAGTTCTTCAAAAAGCATTTTTCTGTCTTCCATTTCCACAGCTCAAAAGCCATCTGTCAGCTGTAACTTGCTCCTAAGATGGTCATCCTTATCCATGGCCAGCCAGCCTGCTCATGGTGGGCTTGTTTGCATTGGACCCTCAGTGATAGAACAGTTTTTCCTGGCAATATGCTTGCCAAACCTCCTGGACACCTGTACGTCCAGCAGCATGCTAGGCACTGTGAAGGATGGCGCATCTGCTGCAGAGAGAATCTCTGCCCTCCACTCAGCCACCAGAACCAGAAAAACAAACTGAACAACTTGAACCCAATAAGTATATCATCTCAAATAAGGGATGGGGGTCACTTGGGACACCTCCACAAAAGCATACCCCCAGAGACAAGGCCAAAGCTCTCCTCTGCCACTAAAGGCCAGCCATGTATATGCTTTTGTGATTTTGTCATTTCCCCTATGATGCAGTTTGGATGTTGTCCCCTCCCAAATCTCATGTTGAAATGTAATCCCCCATATTGGAGGTGGGGCCTGGTGGGAGGTGGTTGGATCATGGGAGTGGATTTCTCGTGAATGGTTTAGCACCATCCTTCTGGTGCTGTCCTCATGATAGTGAGTGAGTTTTGAAGAGATGCGGTCGTTTAAGTGTGTAGCACCTTCCGCCTCTCTGTCTTGCTCCTGCTGTGTCCATGTGACTGCTGCTCTCCCTTCACCTTGTGCCATGATTGTAAGTTTGCTGAGGCCTCCCCAGAAGCTGAGCAAATGCCATCATGCTTACTGTATAGCCTGCAGAGCCATGAGCCAATTAAATCTCTTTTCTTTCTAAATTACCTGGTCTCAGGTATTTCTTCATAGCAATGTGAGAACAGATTAATACACTCCATAAGTCCATCTTGTATGGCACCATAAAATTGATGTAGAGCTTCTTTAAGAACTTTTCCTTTACTCAACAATCTTCTAGAATTATTTCTCCAGAACTGTCCTGTTACTTCCATTTCCTCTATCTGTGCCTTTTCATGGTTTGCACAGCTGTGGTTCCAATCCCACTCTCACTACTTATGTGACTCCAGACAAGTTATTTGAACTCACAGTCTCGGGTTTCCTCATTTATAAATGGAGATCATATTCTGTAAGATCATTTTCAGGATGAAATGAAATGATGTGACTCAGTCTCCTGGGAAACAGCACACTGTCTCTAAATGCCATCTCTTGTTGCTTCACCCCTGCCCTCCGATGCCCACCCGCTGAGGAGTCTTGTCACTCTGCATGAAGTGTGAGGTATGGCTGAAGACCCAATGGGCCTTGATTTGAGCCTCATTTGGCCACATTTCAGTTGTGGGATCCTGGGAGAGTCCTTAAACATCTCTGGTCTTGGGGGTGAATTATTGTGTGGTGCAAATGAGCTCAGAGATGCCAAACTACATTCCATTCAGGATACATTCCATTCAGGATAAACCTTTCCAAATACTTGAAAGGTATATGTCAGCAATAAAAATAGCCCCTTAGATGAAAATCAGCCTATAAACAAGATGACTCTACTTGGATATAACCAATCCCACAATTCTCAATGCACATTTTCAGAAGGATTATTTTGAAATATTAAGGAAAGTTAGTTGCAGATACTCCAAATTCTATAGGATTGGCAAGAAGGGAGAGATCACTGACTTGCCCCTCTCTCTTATCTTGTCTACAACTGAGAATGAAGCTGACCTGGTTCAAATCACAACATTTGCCACACCATCCTGGGGGAGAGCACAGAGCAGGGGACACAGGTGATGTCGAGGTGCAAAGACTTTACAGCTGAGTAATGACCAGGCTCCCTGCTCTGCTGAAGAACTCACACTACCTGAGACTTAAGGCATTCCCCAGATGCCAGGTTGGGAAGTGATGCTTATAACTTGCAGAAGACCTACTCTCCACTGGCATTTTTCTCCAAGGAGACAGTACAAGGCCTACTGCAGGGCTGCTTTCTTTTTGATCCTCTATCTTGAGCACAGGAGCATATGAGCAGGGCTCTTTAAATTTGTCTGAAAGACATTCCAAAAGTTGGCCACAGCATCTTTTCCCAAGAATTGATCTATGGACTCAGCAAGGAGGATCAATAAGACCTTAAATGACCTGAAAGAACATGCCAGATCCAAAGAGGCTGCAAGACAGGTCTCCAGCAAATACATACAGGAAGGGATGGCTTAGCATCAAGCCCCTCCGGGTGAGGGCTGCCTGTAGATCGAGGGTTGTCATTTCAATGCTAGGTCCCAGAAACACTTTAATCAACCTGTCTTTGTTTGTGACTGAATGAAGAGGACCACATGGATATTTTCATTTCTGGATATTGGATTCAAAGCCAGAGAGTCCCATTTGGAAAATGAAGAGGACACTTTGCCCTCCATCTATGTTATAGTAGATGGAATCTGCATCCTTGAGGTGGCATTCTGTTGCCTAAGCCATCAGAGCAAAGGGCCAGCCTCTCCACTCCTGCACAGAATAGAAATATCTTTGAGCTGAGTGCCCAGGAACACGTGGATGACTGTATCACAGGACAGGCCACATGGGTCTTAATATGTCTCTGGTCTCTTTCTCAGAAATCATGGTAGTCTAAGAAGGTTGGCTCACTGTTGATGGCTCGTGAAGCAGAAATGAGGTGCTTTCCCAAGAACTTGAGAACCAGGTTGCTCTCAGAAAGTTTGACTACCAAAATCTGCACACTCAATGGTTTTGGCTAGGATTTGGGCATAAACCAAGAGAGTGACTCAATTTGTGACTGAAGAGTTTGAGGATTACCTCAAATTCCCATTAAAGTGACTTGGCTGTAATGCCAGGAAGATAGAGAATGTCATTATGACTTAGAAAGTGTAAATCTGCCTAGTGGGCTGTATAGGACACTGTGTGGAGAAACAGGTTTGAAGAAACTACAGCACGGAGAAAGAAGCTTGAAGCCTCAGAAGCCACAGGGCCATCTAAGCAGAGGTGAGTGGGATGGGTAGGCAGCCTCATTCTTTCAGAACACTGTATCAGGAGTATTTGTCTTGTGGACCACACAACTAACGTCCTTCATTCTACTCCAGATAGCTAAGCAAACTTTTGGATGGAATTTGTCTTCTCAAGTACATTTATTTATATAGAAAGACCTTTTGCCCTGACAATGTGAGTATTCTGATCTGTCCATCATAATTCAGGCACACATCTCAGTCTCTCAGGGTCTAGTTAGTGTGAGTCCACTTGAGGAAGGTCAAGAGCTGACCCCGATGAATGTTATGACATTTGTGATAAATAGGTCAGCTGGAAATACTCCTGTGCCCATCCTGGGTATTGTAGTGTCAAAAGAGTATACCATGTACCTGCCCTCTGCAATGTCTACTTTTGCAGAGGACCAATTGCAGGACCCAATAATCTTAATTTTAGCCTAGTAAAGTAATTTTTCAAAAGCAATTAGAGAAAATAATATCTAAGAAAACACATTTGGTTTTGGTGGTGGTTGTCTTTATTTTTCAAATTTCTGCAATCCTATTGTTTTTCTAAAGTAATTTCTAAAACAGATGCCCCTTTGAAAACTATTTCCAGTTTTTCTCTTTTTGTGTGTGTGAGAGTTTGTTTGTTTTTTTTTTTTTTTTTTTGAGATGGAGTCTCACTCCATGGCCCAGGCTGGAGTGCAGCGTAGTGGTGCCATCTCAGTTCATTGCAACCTCCGCCTCCCAGGTTCAAGTGATTCTCCTTCCTCAGCCTCCTGAGTAGCTAGGACTACAGGCATGCACTACCAACTTTTGTATTTTTGTAATTTTTGTATTTAGTAGAGACAGGGTTTTGTATTTAGTAGAGACAGGGTTTCACCATGTTGGCCAGGCTGGTCTTGAACTCCTGACCTCAGGTGATCCACCTGCCTCTGTCTCCCAAAGCGCCGGAATTACAGGCGTGAGCCACCACGCCTGGCCTCATTTTTTTTTTTTTTTTAATCATTTCACTCAGCAGCTTCACCAGGCCCAAGCCTGACATCAGAGTTTTCATATCCCATAATGCAAAAAAACCCCAAGAACTCTGTGAAGGAACAATATTGGCCCAGAGTCGACCCAAACAGGGAGATCTGGGCTGCATCTTCCCTTCCCCCACCGCCCCAGAAAGTCTAAATTTAGTTTACTGGATACACTGCAATGACATTAATACGTTGCAAAAACAAGAATCAAGCAAAAGAGAAAGAGGAAGCTTAATGTGGCATGAGGTATTTTAATACCATGGCAACTGTGGTGTCTTCTCTATTATTTAATTCACTTCCTTAGGTCAGGTTATTCTGCCCTCTCTCTCCTGCACTTCCTGTTGCTGTAATCAAATCAGGTCACCCTGAATCTGTAAGTCTTCTTCCTGACTGCAGTCATGTCTATTTCCAGCAGAATGAATTTTCTCCATTTCTTTCTTTGCTCCCTGGACCTTTATTTGATGTCCTTGATGTCCCTGCTCTTCCCAGTGCTCCACAAGCTGCAACCGCTTCCCTTTCATCCCCATCTCCTCCCCCACCCGTTTCTTCGCTGCTTCTCTCCCAGCCCCTCCCTCCAGATTCTGCAGTTGTCACTAACACGGTTAGCCACTTGATTAGTGACTCAGTGATTCAGAACCCAGCAACCTTGGTTCTCCTAAAACTTCCATGCTTCCCTCCCTAGAGTCAAGATAAAGGTTCTCCCCTCACCTGCCTGCCCAGATAGAGCCATTAAGGTGAGAGGACTTGAGTATTCAGTTTGTTAGAGTTGCCCTGGCTTCTTCCCATTTCCTTTTATGTGCCTTTTCCTGGGGCTCCTCAGGCTCTCTTTTCTGGAGAAAAGGTGGACAGAGAATGTTTGAGCTTCGAATTTATGTAGCTCAACTCTTCATTTACAGATGGCAAAACGAAGGACCCCCCAGAACTGAATTGCCCAGTTGCTTGGCTAGTTCTTGGTGGAACCAAAACAGACAAAGTAAAAAGTCAATCAAACTGGCTAATTTGGTGGGAAAAAATCTTATGAAGGAGTGAGCAGTGCCAAAACGAGACTTGATGATTATTTAAAAGCTCTTTCACTAATTCTATCTTTGTCTTCCTGCTGGCGGTGTAAGCAAGTGGTGGAAACCAGAGCCAGGCCAGCAACCATAAAACCACCAGAGCACCTGGAGAGGCTCTGATGCGACTTCCTACTGCTGAGGTCTCAGAGGCTCCTCCCTCCCAAATACATGGAGACCCAGAAGACTGCTTGGGCCCCTCCACTCCCTGCCAGCCAGCAGGATGAGGAGTCAGTAACAGCCAACAGTAGTGAATCCCACATAAGTTCCACATTCACTACTTGTTTCACAATTCGCTTAGCATGCATAGCAGCGAATTGACAGAATTGTTTCCCCTAAATGTAGGAAGGTGCATAAAATACAAGAAGCTTGTAAAAATATATTTATTGCAAAAGTTATATCAGTCTTGTATGTAAGCACCAGCCTTCTCCAAGGAAAGACAGGGGTGGTAGAATGAATAAAATTAACTCAGTATTTTGACTGCTTGCTGCAGTGGAAGAGGGACTTATGTTTCCCAAGCTGGGTATGAAGAGAAGGAATATAGCCTTGGAGGCAATGGAAACTAAGCCAGAGCAGCTTAGAAAAGTCACCCTCCTCCTGATTCAAGACCAGAGACAGGAAAAGAAAAGTCACTCTCGGTGTGAACATGAAAGCAAGTCTCACCCAGCCTAGATGTTGGATGTCCTGTGCAGTCCCGTTCCTCCCTGGTAGAGCTTGTTCTGTCTCACTGGGATCTGCCAAGTTAGGAGCTGAGCCACGCTGCTGCTGCTGCTGCTGCTGCACATTGTTTGTGATTAAGAGTTTTATTGATTTTTCTAGCCCATGACCACATTGGTGGGGACAGAGTACGACAGGGGAAACTGGTGGAAAGCCAAGTAGAAAGAGAGTTTATGAAATGAGCTCTCAATGAAGAAAACTGTGGGAAAGAATGCGATGGAAGCAGATTTGGGGCTAGTCGATGTGGGAAAGTAGAACAACTCATAAATGCTCTTCAGATTTGAACTGAAACAAAGCACTTTGCCAAAACATAGGAGGAGAATCCAGTCTGTGAGAAAGACTCAGCACTGTTTATATAAAACAGAATATTCCTATCTGCAAAATCATTGCTGACAATGCTTAACCCACATTCTGTACCAGGCACTGTGTTGTGTTCTAGGACCATAAATAAGAATCAGTCCGTCTAGAGAAGGAGACTCGAAACATAACACAACATGATTTGTAAAGATACAAGTGGATCTTAAGAGAGTCATAAAAACATTTTGCCCCAGCTTTGGACCCAGAGCCAGCAGGAATGAATGGTGGGGGAAGAGGGATGGGACTGTGTCCCTGCTGCTGCCTGCCTCATGTGCAGATCTGGTGAAGGTTCTCTGTAGTTTCACCCCGCATCACTAATGACTTTGCTAGAAAGACCCTGCTCCCTTCCTGTCCCTGCCTCTTGTAGGTCCGGAGGACCCCTGCTTCACCGACGGCGGGGGGCAGGTGGGGCGGGGTGCGTAGGCAGGGTTTCAGGTGTTCTCAAGATAGTAGGTAGAAAGGGAGCACTTGACAGTTTGGGTGCTTAGTACAGGCTGGGAAAACCTCACAGCACCAACGGGACAGTTGGACACTTGCAACATGATTCCTCCCCTCTCCTTCACTCCCACACGTACGCACCCACCATGAACCTGTGTCTTCTGTGCGTCTTGAGAGGAGATTTCTTCCAGCCTCCCAGCCCTGCCTCACTCCCTTTGAGTAAGAGAATAAAGTCTTTTTGCTGCTCCCTTCAGCTTTCAGCATTGTTTTTGCCCCTGAAAATCAACTGGAAACTGGGGAAGACGAGTATCTGGTATGTTCTAGTGCACCAGTATAATATGCAAGACAGGAGGTGATATGTAAAAAGGTTAAATGAGAAAAAATATCATATAATTCAAAACCAGTGAGTGACCGAGCTCAGTAAATGATGGCTTTTAAAAAACCAGATATAAAATCCTGTTTCTGTGGTTCATGTTTGAAGATGAGGTAACCTAAAGTGGCTCTTTCATCTTCCACTGCACGTACACCTTCTCTGTTTAGCCTTGGACTCCCAGTATCTGCACTGGAGGACTTTAAGGAGGTCAAACCTAAGCCAAGAGACTTCAGAGAGGTCTAGACTAAGCTAGAGGGTGTCTTGCTTGAGCCAGAAAACCTCAGAGTGGTCTAGCCTAAGCCCCAAGGGCCTTATGTCAATGTAGACCAAGCCTCTAATCTGGAGGAATTCAGGCTGGCTGGTTGGGCTCCCAAGACACCTCTGCAGGTGAGCAGCACCAGGACTCAAGTCTCCTAACTTCTGGTTCAGGGCCCTCCCCTTTCTAAAACAGTCAAAGGGGCTGAAATTCCTGGAAGTGTGTGGGGCTAATGTCCCTAGCATTGTTCTCTTTTTCACAGAGGAAAAGCTGACTTTAAGAAACAAGCCGGCAATACTTGACAAAAATATCTACCATTTAAGCACAGAGCCAAAAGCAAGGAGTAGTCTCCTGGGCGCTGGAAGTATTTTGAAATCCCCAAAGTCTCATTCATTGATCAGAAAACAAAATGGAACTACTTTTTTTTTTTTGCTCCCTCCTCCCCTCCATGCAGTAGCTGTTCTTGGCAGGTGCCCAGAGCGGCACCCGGTAATTCCACGGTACATTGTGTACATTTGCATCTGTTTAATCGGCTATTTACAGTCGCCCTTTACCGCCACCTGTAAGAGGCAGCGCCATAACGACACTAAGTGGCCGGGCCGGAAGCCGGGTGCCCAGTGGTTTTCTCCACTTGAGGACGCCTGTATCTGTGAAGTGGTTGGCACTTGGAGAAACAGAGGAACAGCTGGGGACATCACACGTACAGGGCGGGAGGCGCGGGAAAGAGGCGCGCCAGACGGAGGGTCCTTCCTTCCTCGTTAGCTCCACTCGGCGGCTCCTTTTCCATTACCACAGCCGCGAGGAGGAACCTGCCGAGCCTTCGGTGAGGCTTGTTTCCTGCCTGACAGAGAGCCCGCTGCCATTTGGATTTGATGAATTTCTGAATCACGCGAGGGCCTGGCGACCCGAAGGAAGGCGGGGAGTGGGGGCGCTGGGGTGGCCCCGCCATCCTGCGGAATCCGGGCCAGATAACAGCCCCCGAGCTCGGGAAATCGGCTTGCGGATGTGATGCGGGACCGCGAGGACACCTGCGCTCCCTTGCGTGTCGCACTCGTGCAGCTCCCGGCGGCGAACGGGGTGATGTGGGGGCGAGGGTGAGAGGAAGTCCAGGCGCCAGAGCGTCAGAAACGCTTCCTTAGCTTCCCTGGCACTTTGGAGGTTGTCTCGAGGGAACACGGACAGTGCACCACGGACTTTCAAGTTGCTCCCAGCACAACGGGAGGTCGGGAGCTCGGAGCCCCCACGGGCGATCCAAGTGTCCTCGACAAGCCCGCAGCTCCCAGGACCGCGTTGAGCGCTCGGGGCGCGCCAAGCCGCACCTAAGCAAAAGAGAAACGCTGACGGGCCGGAGGCGGGTTGGCTGGGACGCGGAATACGCGCTGCCCCGGAGCGCCTTTCGTTTTAAGGAGCCTTACTTCTGGAAAGGGACAGGGAACTGTCAATCAGCGAGGGAGGGAGCGCACCGGCGCTGGGTGATGTCAGCGGATCAGCTGCTCGATAACAAAGAGGGGGTATTACAGGAGAAAGTTGCAGCAGCGGCGACGGCCAAGGCGGCACACCGGAGCCTCTGAGGCGAGGGGAAAGTGGGCGAAGGGAGGGGGGGACGACGGCTGCTGCCGCAGCAGCTGAAGGCCAAGGAATTGAAAGGGCTGTAGGGGGAGGCAGTGCGAGCCAGCCCTGACTGCTCCTCCTCTTCCTCCTCCTCCTCCAAACTCGCGAGCCTCAGAGCTCGCTCAGCCGCCGGGAGCACCCAGAGGGACGGGAGGCAGCCGCGCAGCCCCGAGCTGGGCAGGGTCCCCAGCCGCCATGGATAGCGACGACGAGATGGTGGAGGAGGCGGTGGAAGGTACAAGCATTTCTCCGGGTCCGGGGGAGGAGGTGCAGGGGGCCCGGAGCGCGGAAGGAGTGGCGGGCTGCGAGCAGCGCGGCGCCGGGCCGCGCGGCCGCCACTGTCCCCTACACGGGTGGCCGGCTGCCCGGCTCGGGCGGGGGCCCGACAGCCACGGTCACGCCGCCGGGAGCGCGCACTGCGCGGCGGGGCGCAGGCCGAGAATGGGGCTCCGCCAGGCCGGGGGCGCTGGAAAGGCACGGCCGCTCCATCCCGCCCGGCCACAGCCTGCTTCCACCCTCGGAGTTGCGAAACCTGCCCCGCGCTCTGGCCTTTCCGCCTTCGGGCGCGGAGGGTGGGTGCACTCCGCAGGGCAGCCCCTTGAGGCCGGCGGACTCCGCGGAGCAATACTCTAGCCCAGTTTTGGCCACCCCGATCCCCTCCCGGCCGCCAGCCCTTCCCTTCTGCTGCCTCTGCGCCCCGCGGCGGCCGCGGCCGCGTCCGGGTAGGTCCCCCGGCGCAGCGCACGGGGCCAGACCAGGCACGTGGCAGCCGCGGCCCAGGCGGCAGCTCTTCCGAAAAGATGAAATCATTGTCGGGCGAAGGACAAGTCTCCCGACCCGGGACTCGAACGTGCGCCGTCCGGGAGGGGGGCAGCCCTCCCGTCCGCTGCCCCCGAGCGAACTCAGTCAGGCCTCCCCCTCCCCCTTCCTGCTTGGCTGGGATGCAGCCGCCACGCTGTGCAGGCGCGCCGCGAGTCCGCACCGAAATTGCTGGGTGACACTTAACTTTCTGAATTCCATGCCGTTGGCTGTGGGTGATATCACCGCCTCGGTGTCGTGTTTCTCCGCCCCTTCTCTTCTACCGCCCCTCCCCCGACTTTTCTCGCCACTTTGTTTTGCTGAGTTTCTCCACCTTTTTTTTTTTTTTTTTTTTTTGCTAGTTCTAAAAAAACGATGTGGGGACGTTATACAATCTCGTTGTTTGTATCATAGGATGTTATGATTTTGTAACAGCGAATACTGGAAAATACTCTTTAGCGTATTTATTTGGTTCCACTACATACAGTACGTCGTGATGTTTTTCAGTGTGGTGTGGTATGATACCAGAATGTTTTAAACTAAGTATGTGAGTAAATAATTTTTAGCTGTTGGTTGAATCAGGTTTCTGTCTGATTTGTATAAACGCAAGTTCTGACGAAAGATAAAGAAAAAAAGTGGCGACACTACAAATGCATAAGGATACATGGTTATTGTTACACTGGGAAAAATCAGTTTTAATGTTTTCATAAACATAACTCCCTTTGCAGTGCTTCTGAGATCTTAAGGGGAGATTAAGCAGACTAATATTTCTGAACTCTTGAAAAGTATCCAATGTAATGCCAATATTAAAACTTATTTCTTTCTCTAACTTCGAAGCCAATTAAAGAGTGTGTGGTTTTTGTTAAAATTTTCACCATGTTGTGAACTCACAGAGCTATTTATCTCTCTAATAAATAAAGCCAGTGTTGGGGCTTACTGGAGTAAGGCCCGGATACATTGATTGAGTTGATCCACAGGGAGCCTTCTGAGAAGTTAAAAGTTGTTGACTTTTTGTGCCTCCATGTTGTGAAAGATAAAGGAAAAATGACCTCAGATTGTTAGGGCTTGCTCTCTTTCTTCAACGTTTACTTTTACTTGTAAAAATTAAATACAAACCCTTGATTGCTGGTACTGTTCTCCATGTTAAACCACATCCATTCCCCTTTGAAGCTGTTTACAAACATATGTCCAGTTGTCCGTAGTCCTCAGGCTCCTTTGCAGACTGTGAGCAAGAGCTTTAGAAATGACAGTATTGTTTTTTGAGACCATCCACTGGATTTGAAAACAGGGAAGTTTATATAAGCAGGGATGGTTTTGTTTTATAGGGTAATTATGTACATTATTGTCCAAAATCAGAACCCCCTTGAGAATGAGAGGGCACACTATTAATAATGATGCTGGGGCAAGTAGCTTAAGCCTTGAATGTCTGGGGCAATCTGGGACACATGGTCACTCAGTTGTAGCTAACTAAACAATTAGAGCAGCACAGAATCTTTAAAAGCCCCTAGAAGCATCTCGGGCTCTAACTTGCACAGTGCCTGGAATGTGTGTGTGCACATGCAGTAAACTGTACCTGTGTGTGTGCTCTTGTCCAGCCATTCTTGGCCTTTTTAGTGCTGTTTGCAACAGTCTTTACATAACATCTAACACTTACATAGGGGACTGGTATAAACTGCTTCTGCTCTTTCCCAAAGAGAAGCTAGTCTGAATATCTTAGTGTTTAAGTACCAACTAATCTACCTCTTTCCATAAACAGAGCCTCTGTTCTCAGTGGTTTCATTGTCATAGCTATTATTATCATTGCTATAATTGTTTAGCTCCTATTAAGTGCAGGCCCTGTGCTAAGTGTTTCACAGACGTTATCCATTCAGCCTTATTCAGTCTTATGAGGTGGGTACTAATATTATCGTAATTTTACAGAGGCGGGAACTGAGGCATACAGAAGTTAAGGACTAATCCAAGAACACTCAGTGAGGTGGAGAGACTGGCTTGGACTTCCAAAACGGCCCTCCACCAGACCAAACTGTCTTCTTACATTTTTTATTTTTAATGAGTTAGTCAAATTTATGAAACACTTGATAACCGAGTTGGAAGCAACAGTTAAATATTATGTCAGTGCCATTTTTTATCAGTGTAACTCTGTAGAGGTTGGTTCTGATAGAGTTCAGTGACTTTCAGAAAAATGTATTTGGGGAAAAAAACCTGTGTCCTCTGCAGTAGCTGTCTTTTTCCTTCTTCATTAGAGATTTACTCTGGGGAAGAAATTAGTCTCTTCAGGATTGAGTTTAAACGTCTTATATATCATGTGCATTTGGTTCTCTGTCAGGGTATGATTGTAACTCTGGGAAAGTTCTGAACTCAGGGTGGACAAATCCCTGAGGTGAGGGGAGTGGCGGAGGCTGTGTCGATAGAGTGTTCTGTGTACTGTGTTGGCTGTGCTCTTGTGGGAAGGCAGCAAGCCCTGGGCCTCAGAGGGCCTCAGAGCTCCACCTGAGCTCTGGTGTGGCTTTTGGAAAACACTTTGAGACACACTGGTTCAGTGAAGAGTGATGTTTAGTTTTCCAGTGTCATTCCTCTGGGCATCTGGAAACAGAAATTTATTACAGCATCTATTTATTTTTCTACCCATAGATACAAAGATGAATATGATGTGGTCTCTAATATAATTTCAAATAAATATATCTATACAGATGAATTGTGACGGTTGAGAGGAAGTAAAAATTAGTTCCAGCTTAGGGAAGTCAAAGGGGAAAGATTTTCCACAAGAGGTGCCATAGAGCTGAGTCAGGTTGAGAGGGGAACTTCGTGAGTGAAGACACGGAGGCATGGAATTCTGCGGGTGCACCCAGAGAACAGTCATTTGATTTTGCTGCAACATGGAGCTTACAAGGAGAAAAGTGGAGGGGAAAACAGGGAAGGGAGGCTGGGTAGCAGGCTGAGAGCATGGACTGTGTGCTGGAAGCCAGGGAAGCCGTGGGGGCTCTTTAGAAAAGGGAATGACAGGATCAAGGCTCCGCTCCGAGAAGATGAACAGGCAGTGGCCAGCAGGACAGTCAGAGGGGCTGACACAGCAGATGAGGTACCTTGAAGTCTCTTTGCAGTGGTCCAGATGCACAGTTATGATGGCAGGAAAAACAGAAGGGCCTGGAAGTGTGTAGGAGACATGGAGGAAGAATGATCAAAAAGGGGAAATAGCAGAACAAGGGGCCAGAATGAAAATAAGCAGCTCAGTGTTCCACTGCCACAACCCCTTCAAAATATTAAGAATATTTTTTATTAACACTCCCCCTAATATCAGATTCTACCTGTCTCTACTAAGACTGCTCATGCCCTGTATCTAGGGAAAATACATATGAAGTGTATTCGTAGCACCCTTTCTGTGTGGGCCACACATTAAAATTATGACCCTCACAACTAATACATGAACCCTTGCCAACAATTACCCTTATAAATAAAATTATCCAGGTAACAAACTTGCATTTGTGCCCCCGGTTCTAAAATAAAAGTTGAAATAATTTTTTAAAAACCTAAAAAGATAAAAAATTTTAAAAAGATCAAAACATCAAGCTATGTTTTTAGGAGTCAGTGATTGAATGCATAACCAGGAGGGCATGTTCTTTGCATTAAACAGAATAAGGTTGCCTTTTATTATTGTTGTTTTTTGTTTTTCAATTTATTTATTTATTTAATGAGATGGGGTCTCACTGTATTGCCCAGACTGGTCTCCTGAGCTCAAGAGATCCACCTTGGCTTCCCAAAGTGCTGGGATTACAGGCGTGAGCCACCGCGCCTGGCCTATTATTGTTTTTTAAAGCAATGTTCTAGTCTACAAAACCAACAGTGTGTGTGTAGGGTCTCTGGTTCTAAGGGAAATACTCGCACACCACTCTCAGATCTCTAGTGAGTAAGCCTGAGACATTAAGCAGCTGGATGTCTGATCCTGAGGGAGTTTACTTTGCTGAGATTGAGATGTACATTGCTACTTAGAATATAGGCCTGGCTCTTATCAGATTCAAGAAGAAGCTCCCTCAGAAGTAACTAGAGGGAAAAATTGTAACTTTCTATCTGTTCAATAGATAATGACCATAGAACAAAGTGAAAAAGTAGACTTGTGAACTGATACTTTTTTCCTTTCTCTAACTTCTGTAAATGTTTAAAATCATGCTACAGACAGATACACAGAACATTAGCTCGGACGACGTTATAAACACAGAGCCGTCATTCAAGTTAATTTTCCCTGTTGCTTGGGCCTGGTATTCATCCTCTGTTCAGTGGGAACTCGCCTGGAAGGCTGTTGGCTGACTTGGCGCATTTTACAAATTGACCTCATGCAGAGCAAGGAGGACTGGTGTTTCCCTTCAAGTTAGATAACACTTGGAAGAGATAGGACTTTGCAACCGGGATATGCTGTTGGAAACCTGGTCGTTCTATGTGAATGATCTTAACCACAAAGCCTTCTTCCACTTCCCTGCCAGGGACCTAGGGGTTCCTACCATTTTAGAGGTACCTTCTTACCATCACCAAGGAAGAGTGTGTTCAACTAGTTTGCCAGTGTCTAGAATGGGAATTAAAGGATTTGGAGAAGGGGCTTTCAGTATTCATCAGCACACTCAGAGTGGCAATGTCTCTTGGGCAAGTCTCATAAAGCATTGGTGTCTTCATCTGTAAGATGAGAATATGGGAGACTGTTTTGAGGCTTACATTTGATAACAGGAAAGCACATAACCCAATGCCAGATCATAGTAGATTCATACACTTTTTTTCTCCTCTGTTTATCAGTACCCCTGTGCATTAAATTGACTTACTGACATGACAAAATATTACATGATCTTATTGTCCAAATATTACATGATCTTATTGGCATTTGAAAGAGTTATGTCAGACTCTGTTCTAGCACTAATGTTGAAAGAAGATGTAAGAGCACTGCAACCCAGTCTCTTCTCTTTCTCATGGAAAGTCTCTGTTATTGTTTTGGTTGTGGCTGCTGTTTTAGATATAAAGTTCTACTGCTAGGAAAACTACTCCGGGATATTAAATATTCAGAGTGGAAGTCTCAAATGATCACAATCCTTAATCTCTAGTTCCTTTAATTGATCACACCCTAAGGATGTAAAGAAAACAAAACAATCCAGGAAGGGGCTCCTGCTGTCATCTAATAGATTTCAGAACTCTCTCACAACCAGCAATCTAAAAGCCTTTAGAATGTCAGGGCGTGGTCACATGTCCAAGTACCTCCTTAATGTGCAAGGTCACCCAGAGTAATGGCCATCATTTGGTAGCTCTCCCCTGTCCTTTTCTCTCCCAAGAGCTTAAGGTGATGATAGGGCTCCTCTTCATTTGCCTGTTGAAAAGCATTGAGGCCAGGTGTGGTGGCTCTTGCCTGTAATCCCAGCACCTAAAGTGGGTGGATCACTTGAGCTCAGGAGTTTGAGATCAGCCTGGGCAACACAGTGAGACCCTATCTCTATAAAAAAATTTTTTTAATTAGCCGTTTGCGAGGCTGTGGTGGGTAGATTGCCTGAGGTCAGAAGTTCGAGACCAGCCTGGCCAATATAGTGAAACCTCGTCTCTACTAAAAACACAAAAAAATTAGCTGGGCGTAGTGGCAGGTGCCTGTAATCCCAGCTACTAGGGAGGCTGAGGCAGGACGATTGCTTGCACCTGGGAGGCGGAGGTTGCAGTGAGCCAGGATCGCACCATTGCACTCCAGCCTGGGCAAAAAGAGTAAAACACTGTCTCAAAAAAAAAAAAAAAAATTTTTTTTAAATTAGCCGGTTGTGGTGATGTCTACCTATAGTCTCAGCTACATGGGAGGCTGAGGCAGAAGGATCACTTGAGCCTACAAGTTGAGGTTACAGTGAACTATGGTCTCATCACTGCACTCCAGCCTGAGTAACAGGGTGAGACCCTGTCTCTAAAAAATAAAGGAAGGAGGAAGAGAAAGAGGGAAGGAGGGAGTGAGATAAGAAAGGAAGAAAAGGAGGGAAGGAGGGAGGGAGGCAAGGAGGAAGGAAAGAAGGAAGGAAGGAAGGAAGAAAGAAAGAGAAAGAAAGAAAGAAAGAAAGAAAGAAAGAAAGAAAGAAAGAAAGAAAGAAAGAAAGAAAATTCTTCATGGAGTGGAGTTGACATTTTTGTTGTCATCTCAACTGGGGTCAGTACTATCCTCCAAGGGCTTACAGTATGTTATATGACGCTTTCAATTTTCCCTAATATCTAAATTCCATTGCTGAGGGTGCACCTTCAGTGTTTTATTCAGAAATAGGACAGGGCTGAAGGAAGGTGGAAATTAATTTATATTGGAAATTTTTTTCTTAGTGTTCAGATTTATTGTAATTCTCTCAATCTAAAGTGGAATAACAAATTTTATCAAACATAAGCTTTTAAAACTCTGAAATATGTGAACTGTTTTCTATGGTGAAAGCATTTTCAACAAGTTAATAAATGCTCTAGTATGAGTCTAAACTGATTATTTGGATATTAATACCTAAATCAAAAGTAGGACACTGAATTTATATGCCTAAATTTAACTTGATCGCAACATTTCACTAAAAAAAGCTCTTAGCAATACACTGAGTTACTTTTTTTAATGAAAAGAAAAAAGCAAATTTAATTTATTTCAATGAGAGAAATGGCATCAGATATTTAGAAAATAATTGTCCAAGTGATTTCATATAACTCAAATGTCACTGAATTTATGTCATGTACAGTTAGTTTTTGAGCAAGAAGAAAGCAATTATGGCCTAGTTCCCTTCTGACCATTAATTTCCTGGTCCTTTCCTCTTTTGTGTTAAGAGGAAGGGATCCATACTGATTATGATTTATTTAAGTAGATGTGTCTTATTGTAAGATATTCTAGGTAACCCACTGTATACAGAGTCAGATGTAGCAATAAAACACTGTATTTGTTTGCAGCTATTTTATGTTTATGTAATTAATAATACAAATAAAGAGCATATTTATTCTTTTTGTTGTTGTTGTTGAGATGGAGTTTCGCTTTTGTTGCCCAGGCTGGAGTGCAGTGGCACAATCTTGGCTCACTGCAACCTCTGCTTCCTGGGTTCAAGCGATTCTCCTGCCTCAGCCTCCTGAGTAGCTGGGATTACAGACACCCGCCACCATGCCTGGCTAATTTTTTGTATTTTTAGTAAAGACAGGGTTTCACTGTGTTGGCCAGCCTGGTCTCAAACTCTGGACCTTGGGTGATCCACCCACCTCAGCCTCCCAAAGTGCTGGGATTATAGGCGTGAGCCACCACGCCCAGCCGCATATTTATTCTTTATAAGAGTGTGTACTTACCATCTTTTCCAAGGGCTAATATTCTTTTATCATGTTAGAATAAATTATTTTAGGAGACTAAAGCTTTCATTGTGGTAGTATGGTTTGTGTTTCCTTTTATGTCTGTGAGCCATCTGGAAGCTACATTTCAATGTTTAATGTCCCTGCATTAGACACAGTGTTTAATGTTTTCATACCTTTTCTCTCCATGACCCAGGTTGTTACCCCAAGAAGAAGCCAGTAGAATAACTACTGCCTTCATTTTCACCCACCTCTGCAAAATTAGCTCACCAGAATTATTGGGAAGACACCAATAAGGTGATTCCTGGGTTTTGTAAAACATGTAGATAGTAATAAAAAGCATAAACATTGACTGTAAATGTCAATATTAAACTATACCAATCTTTGACCTAGGAAGAACCAGTGACTTAAACGTCCATGTGATAACTTCTGCTGATGTTCACAATCATTGCTTAAATGACCATGTATACACTCTGGCTCCATTTAAAATACAAGCCCTCTGAGACACAGTGGTGGATGGTATATGATAAGGTTATTACTAAACATTCAAAGCTGAAAGATTTTGTAAAGTAAAGCAGTAGGTTTAAGGTTAAGCTTGAGTTTAAGGTGAGAAGGACTCTGGGTTTCTGTGTTTCTACAATGAGCTGTATAAATCTTAGGGCAGTTTTAAAGATATGACTATGTTCCTCGTGTGAATATAACAGTAACAGTGAGATTTTCAGACTGGCTAGCAGTCCTCCACATCATATTATAGAATGATATATAAAATCATATTGCATACTTAATGTTCTAGAATTAGATAATTTATTCCAAAGACTGTGTATGTGGCAATTGACTATAAAACAGTGGAATCTCAACCACACTTCAGTTAAGCATGAGAGATTAGAGGCATCAATTCCAAATATGAGGACTCTCGGGAGAGTACTTGGTAAATTGTGACATGCCCTGCAGAGAATATTACTGATAATGACTCTCAGTTCCAGGTAAAAAGCAAGCTTATTTAAAGTTCATATTCTGGAATGTGTCTAAGTCTGTTCTGGACCTATCCGTTCACAAAGTGTACATAACAATCAATTTGGTACTGCTGGTGCCAATGAGGTGAGAAACCTTTGCACGCTGACTATCCTTTCATGCCAGGGAGGGGACCCTTTGGCAGCGGGAGGGGAGTTGGGTGGGGGACTTGTCTGGCAGCATCTGAATGCTCAGACGTCAGATGGGAGGAGCACTGAAGATGTTAAGGTTTGCCTTGTGGTTCCCTTTCTCCAGGGCACCTGGATGATGACGGATTACCGCACGGGTTCTGCACAGTCACCTACTCCTCCACAGACAGATTTGAGGGGAACTTCGTTCATGGAGAAAAGAACGGACGGGGGAAGTTCTTCTTCTTTGATGGCAGGTAGCACTCACAGTTTTATTTTGTTCTTTGGGGGTACCGAATTATTTTATGTTAAGGAATAATACAAACGAAAGAATTCAAGTGGAAGTTTTTCTACAATTTATTCAATGGGTAAAATTAATCCCTACCTGTAGGCACTGCTTTGGTGACTGGGGAAGTCACCCTGTGGTTATGGGGAAGCCAGCCTAAGGCTTAGCTCTTGTCATCACTGTCTCCCAGAGTGTGCTTGGCCAAAAGATACCAGATTTGGGGGCCCCCATCTTGCATAAGTTGGTTACATGGTCACCCAATTCTTTGATGGATTTCACTTGATCATTCCGGTAGCGCATCTCCCTGAAGTCACACAAGTGGGGATCGTTTTTGTCAGTGGCCAGTTTGCACAGTTCCAGTAGAGTCAGATTCACACTTTTTTCCAAGGGTCACACACACTCTATTGCGTTCAGCACACTCTCTCAGATGTCACGGTCTGGCATCTTAGTACCCCAAAGGAAGATTCTGTCACCTTGTTGGTTCTTCTGCTTCATCAGTTTCTCAGCTTGTTGCCTCTCCTCATGAGATTGATGAAAAAATGCTTGGCAAAGTTCTTCAAAGCCACATCATTGCAGTCCCAGTAATAAGACATAAACAGGTACACACAGGAGGGCAACTCTCTAGACTTCAATTTTTTAAATGCCTGTCTTTGGGATAATTGGTCTTTTTGTGTGATAATTTAATAGTAATGTCAGAACTATGATTTTCCACAGTGTACCTCTAGTTTCAGTATTTTTCACAACAGGATTTCTTTTATTTTACTCTCATCCCCTGTCTGAGGACGCTGAGAGGCAGAGGCTCCTTACTCGCTTGTGATAGATAGAAATGACTATAGGACATTTTTCTTTCAAGAAGAGATGGGGTTGCCCTGGCCCAGCTTCCCAACAGTGACTTTTAGGCCCTGTCAGCTTCAGGAGCAAAGAGTGACCATGTGAATTTCTCAAGCATTTAGTGGAATTCAGAGCCGCAAAAGGGCTACCTATTTTCAGACCTGTTGATTGGATAAAACGGAAACGGACTTCACCAAAGCAGGTTATACGATTCTGTGGGATACTGCACCACTTACTAAACTCTTGACATTGATAATAGGCCAAAGCTTCCTTTGGGAAAGAAAATGTCTAAGCTGACAACTGAAGGGTGATGGCAGAGACTGGTATGTGACCCAGAATCCCTTTTCTGTAGGCGAAGTGGGTTGTTTGAAATGGGGTAACATTTCTCAGGCTGTCAATGATCTGATGCAATGAGGGGTGAGAAAAGCAATAAAAACCCTCTAAATAACTTTTGTAAAATTTCATTTTAATTATAATTCCAACCTTCATTTTCCCATTGCCCCCAACCCCACCTTTTTGTAAAGCAGCGTTTTGCTTACAAACTGTAAATTTTAAATTGTCAGATATTTTAATTCCTTTCTTTTGGGTGGATACTTAAGTGCCATAGAGGCCTGTTTCAATACGTTGGTATTGGCCTGGGCATGCTGGCTTACATCTGTAATCCCAGCACTTTGGGAGGCTGAGGTAGGAGGATTGTTTGAGCCCGGGAATTTGAGAACTGACCGGGGCAACATAGTGAGACCCTGTCTCTGCCACCAGGTGTGGAGACCCTGGGACCTGTGGTCCCAGCTGCTGGGGAGGCTGAGGCAGGAAGATTGCTTGAGCACGCCAGCCTGGGTGACAGAGCAAGACCCTGTTTCAAAAAAAAAAAAGTTGGTATCACTGCTTTTCTCTCCTATGACTCCTTTAACCTATCCAGAGGGAAACTTTTCCTGCCCCATTTCCACTGCAATTTTTTTATAGCTCTTTTTTCTGAAAAGTGTCACTTTTAACCTGATTCTGCAAATTATTTTATTCATTCAACAAGTACATATTCATGTAAACGTCTCCTTCATCTCCAAGGACAGAAGTTTCCTTGAGGGCAGAATCTGTGTCTATTACATCTTTTATGCCTCATAGCACTTTCGCTTAATTTAATACTAAAAAGAAGTCCTTGCTAAGTGAGAGTGGGAGCTGAAAGAGAGGGTAGAATTCACCCAGAACACCCCTCACCCACCACACACACACACACAAACACAAACACAAACACACACACACACACACACTTTAAATCTGGTAGTTTGATGATGATGATAGCCAGTAACTGACTCTTTGGGAAAACAGTCCAGCAGATTTGTTTGAATTTGGTGTTGGTTACCTGCTTGCTTTATGGGGCTGATACACAGAGTACTGATGGGCTAGACTAAAATTCTGAACCAGTGTGCCGAGAATGAGCTACTTGTTAGCTTCAAGATGCTGATCCCCTCAGCCCTAGGGTAAGATAGCAAAGTGGGGCCTGAGACTTCCTGGGCACCTGTCTTCTCATATCCAGATAGTAACTTCTAGCCCCAAATAGCTTCATCCACTTACCGCAGTGTGTCAGACAAATGCATTAATTTGCAGGTGTGTCATGATATGAACAAGCTGAAGCACCAGGCCAAGTTGCAGCACTAGCCCAGTAACTATCTATAGGCTACAAATACATTCATTGACCTTTTTTTTCCTTTTGAGGCACTAATTCACTATTCTTTTTATTTTATTTTATTTTATTGAGATGGATTCTCACTCCGTTGCCCAGGCTGGAGTGCGGTGCCATGATCACAGCTCACTGCAGCCTCAACCTCCCTGGACTCAGGTGATCCTCCCACCTCAGCTTCCTGAGTAGCTGTGACTATAGATGCATGCCACCACGCCAGGCTAATTTGTTTTGTATTTTTTATAGAGATGGAGTTTTGCCATGTTGCCCAGGCTGGTCTCAAACTCCTGAACTCAAGCGATCCACCCGCCTCAGCCTTTCAGGTGCTGGGGTTACAGGCATGAGCCATTGTGCCCAGCCTAACCAATTCACTAATTTTTGTTTGTTTGTTTGTTTGAGATGGAGTCTCGCTCTGTCTCCCAGGCTGGAGTGCAGTGGCGCAATCTCGGCTCACTGCAAGCTCCGCCTCCTGGGTTCATGCCATTCTCCTGCCTCAGCCTCCTGAGTAGCTGGGACTACAGGCGCCCACCACCATGCCCTGCTAATTTTTTTTTTTTTTTTTTAGTGGAGACGAGGTTTCACCTTGTTAGCCAGGATGGTCTCGATCTCCTGACCTCGTGATCCACCCGCCTTGGCCTTCCAAAGTGCTGGGATTACGGGTCTGAGCCACTACGCCCACCCAATTCACTAATTTTTATATCTACCACTCAAACACCTGTGGAGATGTTGATTAAATAGAATCAAGGAAAAATAGTGTTAGCGAGGACCTCAAGAGACTATCTTGGTTATCTTCAAATAGATGGGAGTTAATACCTCAAGGGGAAAATGTCAGTATCATTGCTTTTATTACACATGATGGAGCAGTGTGGTGACAAGATCTCAAAAGGTCGTCGTCATCTTCTTAAGCCCAAATACTGATCATGTTACGAGACATCTGCTAAAAGGATTTGCTGTAAAAATTAGTAAGAGAGTCTTACAACTGAAAAAAAGGCCGAGAATCTACCAGGGTTTTCTAAGGCAGATGTGGGATTTGATTATGGATAAGTCAGTTGTTTCTACATGAAGCAGTTTTTATTTATATTTGTCTATTACTTTTTCTCCCTGTTCCCACCCCTGGCTTTTAGGGCTTGATGTGTTGGGTAAAATTAAATGGGAATGCTTTGCCTTTATTGTCAGTCATCAACCTTTGGTCTGGAAAAATTCCTTAAAAAATGCTGGCATTAGGTTTTGAAATAACAAGTGAGGAGACAAAAACTTTGTATTGAAGAAACTTGTTGAAACCTGTTATGCTGGTTTATGTCCCCATCAAAGAGTTTGTCTGCAGTTGTGGGGACCCATGTTCCCACAAGGAAAGGGACAGGGAAAATCACAGTGTAGTAACAGAAGACTTGGCCTAAATATTCTAATCTTATATGAACACTGAACCCCAGAATATGATTTATGAGAAGTATCCAAACAAACATGAACATATCAAGAAAATTCTAGAATCAGTGTTTCCCTTGATATCGAATGAGATAAATCTGAATAAGAATTTCAAATACCCAGATAACTAGGAAAAATAGCCCTGTGAAATTTTAAAACCAAATTTGTAAATAGAAGCAGAATATTTTATTTAATTTTTAAATTGCAAACATAACAAATGCTTAGTTGAATAAAACAAAACTTCAGGAAATTCAGAAATGTAAAAAGTGAAAGTGCTCCCCCGCTTTTTTTAACTCCAACCCATGCCATAGAAGTAATTACTATTGGCAGAGAATTTGCACATCTTAACTAAACATATTCAAGGTAAAATATAGAAATAGCTATTTTTAAAGTTTTATTTTAATTGACACATAATTGTACATTTTCCTGGGGTAAAGTGTGATTTTTGATACATAAATACATTGTGTAATGATCAGTCAGGGTAATTAGCATATCCATCACCTCAAAGATTCATCATTTCTTTGTGGTGAGAACATTCAAAATCCCCTCTTCTAGCTATTTTGAAGTATACAGTGTATTATTATTGACTGTAGTCACCCTATTATGTAATAGAACACCAGAACTTATTCCTATCTAACTGTAACTTTGTACCTGTTGACCAACCTCACCCCATCCTTCCCTCCTGCCTTCTACTCCCCAGCCTCTGTTAACCACTGTTCTATTCTCTACTTCTGTAAGATCAGCTTTTTCAGATTCCCCACATACAAATGAGATCATGCAGTATTTGTCCTTTTGTGCTTGGCTTATTTCACTTTACATGATGCCCTCTAGGATCATTCATATTGTCACAAATGACAGGATTTCATTTTGTTTTTATGCTGAATAGTATACCATTGTGTACGTATATACCACATTTTCTCTATCCATTCATCTGTTAATGGAAACTTGGGTTGATTTCATATCTTGGCTGTTGTGAATAGTGCAATAAAAATGGGAGTGCAGATACTTCTTCAACATATGGAAGAAATAGCTATCTATTTCTAAATAAGTTTAAGCAGCCAAAGGTACATTGTTTACCTGTTCACAACTGTCTCAGATTCAGAATATTTGCTAGTTTTGAGATTATAATACTTAGTCTTTTCTTCATTATGTGACATAATGTGGAACAGAAAAGCTAAGTTACAACCAGCTTATTAAGTCAGAAACCTAAAATCAGAATACTCATGCTTTACCAGATGGTTTGCCCTACAAATAAGGAATGAATGAGAACATAACCTTATTTTTAAAATTGTTTTTAAAGCAGCTATTGTGTCCATTCCCGCCTCCTCTATTAAAAGGGAAGAAGAAATTATCCTGAGATTCAGTAACTGGGACTTCTTAACATCCACTCTGGTCCCGAGATAAAGGAATTTATGCAGTGCGGTGACAGGGATCTTGAGGCTTTGTTGGTGTGAATCTGAAGTCTGTCTGGCACCAGTGGATTTGCTGGAGTACCATGGGGTATGATGAAAATGTGTAGTGTTCAAAATACTTTGATACACACATCTCTAATTTTTATACTAATCCTCGATTCTGGATGTTTATTTTCATGTATCTTTCTTTAATTGTTCTTATTTTGACCATGATTTATGAACCTAAAGGCAAGACTTTTCACAATCCTAGAATGGTGAACAAGAAGGAGATATTTCTTCAGATTGGCTTTGTGGGGGCTGTGGAATATTAGGGTCATGTGGCTTTTAGCCTAATTATGAGGTGGAGATTAGGTCATTCATTCAACTTTATTTGTTTATATTGTTGATGCCTCTCCTTCACATGCCAATTTGATTTTAAAGGATTTACTACTCCTTGGCTTCTTTCTCCTGTGCCCAAGTCCTTTTCTGATGTTGCTTGGCTACCTTTGCCAAAAGGGCTCCTTGTAATTTATCACTGGCCAAATAACCTAAGCAAGGTCACCCGTCTGATGAGCCACTGAGAAAGGATGGCATTCTCCAGGTGTCAAGTCTATGCAGGATTTCTTGTGTTTAGTTTTCAGAAAGTGCTTGATCACAATTCAGAGAAATTGGAGTTGGATCGGACTTCTGAAGTTCATGCATTCCAACCTCCCACAAGCAGCAAAAGTTTCTTTTGTGTTCCTGACAGTCCTCTAGCTTTTGTTGGAACCAGACCCAGCAAATACATTCATCTGTATTCCAACAAACAGTTCTGATTGAGGCCAAAAATTTTTGTGACATGCAAGAAGAGAGTGCAAATGAAATGGATAACATTGAACAACTACCATTTCTTCAACACTGGACATATGGTCTTCATAACAATCTGGGAGGTGGGTTTTATAGTCCCATTTGACATATGAAGAAACTAAGGCACAGAGTGGCTAAATAACTTGCCCCAGGTGACCTTGTTAAAAATGATTGCAGCTGAGACTCACACCAAGGCGAATTCAATTCTAGAGCCAACCCTCTTTTTCACTATATCTGCTACCGTCTTCCAACTTGAAGCAGGGAAATAGCTGTGGGCCTGACTGCCTTTCTTCCCTTCTTTAATTTTCCTTGAAGTTACTCATCAGCCATAGTTGTGAAATGTTAAAAGGAGTCCTGGAGTGAATTCAGTTATGTTCTTGTAGGGGCCTTAACAACTTGGGAAGAGCTTGGAAGATTGACAGAAGGTTTTCCTGAGGAATCAATTCAGAAGAATTCTGTTCTAGCTATTTGGCCTCCCTGAACTTCCATTTATTTAATTTGTAAAATGGAGATAATTATACTTGCTCTTCAGGATTGCTGTGATTGAATGAGAAAACCTATAAAGACCCTTAAAGTGTAGGACACTCAGAAGGTGCTTAGGGGAAAGGATGGATTATTTTGTTGTTGTTACTATTATTATTAATTAATAATTATTAGGAGAGTGTCTTAGTTTGGGCTGCTATAACAAATTCCATAGACTGGGTGGCTTGGACAACAGAAATTTATTTCTCACAGTTCTGGAGGCTGGAAAGTCCAAGATCAGGGCACCGGTACACTTTGTGTCTGTCGAGGGCCCACTTCCTGGTTTGCAGATGTCCATCTTCTCCTGATATCCTCACATAGTGGAGAGTAAAGGGAGAGAAAACAAGCTTTCTGATGTCTTTTTATAAGGGCATTAATCCCATTCAAGAGGGCTCTGCCCTTGGGACCAAATTACCTCCCAAAGGCCCCACCTCTTAATACCATCATATTGGGTGTTAGGAGTTCAACACAGGAATTTGGGGAGACACAAACGTTTAGTCTGTAGCAGAAAGTTTTCTTGAGGTTTGTTTTTAGAAAGCAAAACTAAACTTCATTATTCACTCTTCAAATATTTTACTGTTATTTTGAGGCTTTGTAATAATTAGATCTATAGTAGACTCATAGATCTTCTCTTAAAGGATAAAAAAAGAAAACCTTCAAAGATAGACAGTACATTATATTATATGGAAGCATTAGAGCTCTCCATCAAACTTGCTCCAACACCTTGGGAGAAGTTGAAGTTTCTGGCTGGAAATAGTTCTAGCAGATGGGTTGGATCTCCTTGTTGCTGCTCTTTGCTCATTTTGCAGTGTTTCAAAAGATAATATATATTGTCATATAAAATAATTCCTAAAATAATGTTTACACTAAGGGTCACAATGCAATTTGGTTAGAGATGGGAGTTTAAGGAGTGATGATTCATTTTTTAAATTTCCTCTCAGTTATTGTGTTGCTATGGCTGACAAAAGGAAGGGAACACAGTGGAAGGAAGGGAACAGAATTTAGGCCCCAGGAGGCAGAAAGTCCGAAACCTTCTAGACCCCAGAACCGTGAAGAAAAGCCAAAACTGTTAAGTCTCTAAGAACAGTTTTCTATATTCAAATACTAACAGGAATTTTTAATGAAAATACAGCGATATCTGAATAAAATGCAGATATATAAGTCTGGGAAAACAACTATAAAGTTTGTCCATTTCTTTGTAAGTTAGATTTAGATTTCTTAACTGATTTCTCGAAATTTAACTCTTAAGTACAAGAGGTTGGATAAAACAGGCAAAATTGGTCTATGTGCAGAAAAAGAAATTTAATTAAAATTTATGTTTTAATTTCCTCAACATGTTCCAGTTGTTTGATTCAGATGATGGTACCAGAAAAATCAAACAATTGCAAGACCATTTTTGTAATTTCTTAATATACTAAAGAATTTGCCAAGATGTTGAAAGGAACTTTAAGAAAATACAAGTTAAGCATGTTAAGAACATTATGCATAGTATGATCCCATTTTTATTAAAATAACAAAAACAGAAGGTAGGAAAATGCATGGTATAGAAATGAAAAGAGTGGCCTGGAGCAGTGGCTCACACCTGTAATCCCAGCACAGGCTGAGGCGGGTGGATCACTTGAGGTCAGGAGTTCGAGACCAGCTTAGCCAACATGGTGAAACCCCATCTTTACTAAAAATACAAACATTAACCAGGGTTGGTGGCACACACCTGTAATCCCAGCTACTCAGGAGGCTGAGGCAAGAGAATCACTTGAACCCAGGAGGTGGAGGTTGCAGCAAGCCGAGATCGCACCACTGTATTCCAGCCTAAGTGACAGCAAGACTTCATCTTAAAAAAAAAGGAGTGAAAAAGTCTTAAATACTGTAGGTGAAATTGGAGAAGAGGACTGAGAATTTCTACTTTCTGCATCTTAGTATTACCTGAATTGCTTTTTATGTGTTCGTTTTACAATGAACACATATTGCTTTTTTTTAGAGGCATTTATTTTCTTCCAGTCAATTGGATCACTCATAAATTATTGCAGATAGGAATTTTTCTTGCTTATTCTTTAAAAATAGATTTAATGCAGTTTTGTAAATTTCTTTATCTATTTCAGTGTTTCATAACTGTTTCTTTGATGATGCTTTTTAAACCTAGTTTTTTAGTAGAAAGCTTGCCATCATACACATGAATATGCATGTTTAATAATAATAGCTGTTCTTTATTTAAGCAATCACTATGTGCCCGACCATATTCTAAGCATTTGATATATATTAACCCATTTAACCGTTATAACAACTCTCTGAGTAGTCCAGTTTACAAATGAAGAAATGAAGCATAGGAAGTTTAAGAAACTTTCCTCACGTACAGCCTATATGCATATCGAATTATTATAAGGATGCTCCCTGCACTTGAATAACACTGTTATGTTCCTTCTCAATCTTCTCTTCTCAATGCAAAATGATCCCAGTTTCCATTTCTATTCTTTTGCTTAGGAATTATCAACATGAAGTTTATATGTTAGGGGAGGGATACGTGGATGCATATTTCCTAATTTGTTCCCATAAAGGGCTTACAATCTAGTTAGAGAAATAGGACACGTAAATTTAACATCGATAAAGACATGGAGTGTTCTGTAATAGTACATGCCTAGGCTCCGATGAGTAATGTGCATGGCAGGGCTGCCAAGATCAGGATAGATTTACTTTGTAGGAAAACGAGGTTCCCCGTGGATAATGAGTAGGCTCTGTTTAAGACAGTGACCAGCAGACTTGCTCTGAAACCCAGCTCTCAATCCAATTTCACCAAGAAACATTAGAAGGCTATTTCTATGTACCCCCTTTTCAAATATGACCCGATATTAACATTTTAATGGATACAAGTCTCGCTCTGTTGCCCAGGTTAGAGGGCAGTGGTGCAGCCAGGCGCGGTGGCTCACGCCTGTAATCCCAGCATTTTGGGAGGCCGAGGCTGGCAGATCACTTGAGGTCAGGAGTTCGAGAACAGCCTGACCAACATGAAGAAACTCCGTCTCTACTAAAAATACAAAATTAGCCGGGCGTGTTGGCGCATGCCTGTAATCCCAGCTACTTGGAGGCTGAGGCAGGAGAATCACTTGAACCTGGGAGCCAGAGGTTGCAGTGAGCCAAGATTGCGCCATTGCACTCCAGCCTGGGAAACAAGAGTGAAACTCCATCTCAAAAAAATAAAAAATAAAAAAGATTGCAATGGTGCAGTCTCGGCTCACTGCAACCTCTGCCTCCTGGGCTCAAGCGATTCTCGTGCCTCAGCCTTTCAAGTAGCTGTGGTTACAGGTGCCTGCCACCATGTCCGGCTAATTTTTTTATTTTTAGTAGAGACAGGGTTTCCCCATGTTGGCCAGGCTGGTTTCGAACTCCTGACCTCAGATGATCCTCCTGCCTTGGCCTCCAAAGGGCTAGGATTACAGGCATGAACCACCATGCCCGGTCTATTTTTTTTTTTAAGACAGAGTCTTGCTGTCACCCAGGCTGGAGTGCAGTGGCACGATTTCAGCTCACTGCAACCTCCGCCTCCTGGGTTCAAGTGATTCTTGTGCCTCACCCTCCTGAGTAGCTGCAATTACAAGCATGTGCTACCACCCCTGGCTAATTTTTGTATTTTTAGTAGAGCTGGGGTTTCACCACGTTGGCCAGGCTAGTCTTAAACTCCTGGCCTCAAGCGATCCACCTACCTCGGCCTCCCAAAGTGCTGGGATTACAGGCATGAGCCACTGTACCCGGTGGCTTCTTTCTTTTTTGATAGAAAAATGCCAGAGATTTCAGAATATTCATTATTAGTCCACGATTATTTTTGTTTTCAATGAAGAAAAAAGAAAAGAAAAAAAAAGTCATAACTCTTTTTCCCCCCGGCTGGCCTTAAGGATTTTAAAAGTTTGCTCACATATGTTTTATGGAAAGCAAGGAAAAATATAGTGTGGAAGCTAAGCTAAATAAAGGTCAGTGAGTAAACTTTCAATATGAGCAGAGCTTTTTAGAGCAGGGATTAGCAAACTTTTTCTGTATGTGGTGAGAGTAAAATCGAGGCTCTGTGGGCCACATACGGTCTCTGCTGCAGCAATTCAACACTGCTGTTGTAGTATGAAAGCAGCCATAGATGATGTAGAAAGGAACATGCATGGCTTTCTTCCAGTAAAACTTTATTTACAAAAACAGTCGGCAGGCCATAGTTTGCCAGCCTCCTCTGGAAAGAACAGTTAGAGAGAAGGGTAGTGCCTTGAATGCCAATCTAAGAAATGTATATTTTATTTCTTCAATGACAGAGGATTTTAAAAACATCATTTTTATCACCCTGGAGAACCCAGTTTATGTGTATAATATGCCCCCTTTTGTCATCAGATTTCATCTAACTTAAAAGTTGCCAAGAAAGCTAAGCTGTGGCCTCAAGCAGATGGCTGAAAAAATAACTCAGTAAGATTTGCTTTCCAATGCCTTAAGAATTTGCATTTGTGTACCTTGAGTCAGTTGGGCTAGGAGGGAAATAGCAGTTTGTTCTTTGTACTCTGATAGATGGGACGATGGGCTCCACAGGTAAGGGAGGTTAGGACAAGCCACTGAATACAGTCGGGGGAAATGTCTGCAAGTCCATATTATTTTTTGTCTGATTTGCAAGACCTATGTCTTGTAGATTTGATCATAACCCTGAGAAATATTGGCAGACTAGTCTGTCAGGGAGTAATATTCTACCCAAACTCACACAGGAACATTTTGAATGCTGCTGAGAATCCAAAGTCAATAGGGTTGCCAGGATGAGCAAATAAAAATCTAGTTAAATCCAGGACACCCAGTTAAATTGGAATTTGCTCAACAAAAAAATGTAGTATAATTATATCCCATTCACTATTTGGGACATTCATAAACTAAAAAATTATTTGTTGTTTATCTGAAATTCAAACTTAGCTGGGAATCCTGTATTATACCTGGCAATCCTAAAAATGAAGATAAATGAATAAATAGTTTCTTGCACTACGTAAATTACATCATTATGTCACTTGATTAGTACCCTTCACCAAGGATTTTTTTTTTAATTCTGAGAGTCTAATGACAGTTGAATCTCATTACTTCCAACCTCACTGTTTTAGAATTTTGATTATTTATGCAAGAGCTATGCTAAAGTGCACTTTATTCTCTTCATGAATTTAGGAAGCCTATTTGTCATTGATAGTACAAATAAAACTGAAAGAAAACTATCTCCTTGGGAGACTACAAATAGTATAATTACCTTTTAACCAGAAGCTATCGTTATTTAGAATGTGCTTTTCGTTTAATAATTATAGACCATTCACAGTTGTTCATTGAAATAAGTCAAGACTTCATCAGACAGAGTCAGGTGCAGCCACCTAAGTCCTCATGGCCCGCTTTGCGTCCCATCTGCTCCAGTTCACAGTGTGTCTTGCCAGTCTCTCCTATACCATTGTGTTTGTTTTGTTCCTCATCCCCTCTAGAGCCTCACACAATGCTTACTACTGAGAAGACACACTGTAAATGTTGACTAGTTGTGGCTGAGAGGCCGAGTTGGGTGGATCCCTTGAGCCCAGGAGTTCGAGACCAGCCTACGTAACATGACAAAACCTCATCTCTACAAAAAATACAAAAATTAACCAAGTGTGGTGGCACATACCTGTGGTCCCAGCTACTTGGGAGGCTGAGGTGGGAGGGTGGCTTGAGCCCCAGGAGGTCGAGGCTGCAGTGAGCCATGATCATGCCACTGCACTCCAGCCTGGGCAATAGAGCAAGATCCTGTCTCGAAAAAAAATTTACTAGTTGAATTAATGAATAAATGCTATCTGCCTATGTTAAAATAATCAAGCTGTCTTTCTTTCAAAATTTTCTTACATTTTAAATTTTAAAAATAATTTGAGTTGGTCTTTCCCTATTTCAAATTTTAGTACTTAAAGGGAATTTTGGGTAGTTTCATTGCATAGGGCCTTTCAGAGGATAACAATGAAAACATGTTCCTGAACTTGCAAATATGTATTACAAGGAGAGAGATGGAGAAGTGCTGGTAAAATCGCATGAGCATCCCTGTGAGCTTTCTTCTGGTGTAGGACCATGGGTCTCAAACTATCAGGATGCTAATGATATTAGCAGGGTGGAGCCTGCAGTCTTCCTTACTTGCCCCTACTGGCCATGATCATGGATGTATGTATATGTATACACACACACATACACATGTATATACATAGATATACATACATACATAGATATATAGATATACTTAAATAAATCCCCATATGTCTTCCAAGGAGATGGAAGGGATTTAATTTGACTGGATACCAATTATGGCTATCGCTGATAAATAATACATTAGTGACTTGAAACAAATGTGTAGACATTGACACACTTTAAGCCACATTTGTGTCATTAGAGATTGCTATATACAAGCCATCTGAAAGACCCTTGAGAACTACCAGTGAATTCTGGAGCACTCTTGAGGGAAATTAGACGTGAATGGTTTGCGTGTGGAACAGGTAACACCAGAATTTCTATCGCCTGGAAACATACTCAAGTGAGTTTGTTCTCAGTTTCCATCAGTAGCTTTTTTCTTCTCCATTTTCTCCAGCAGAGTAAAAGGATTCCCAGGAACCATGAAATTAGGTATTAACTCTCCGTCTTTCTTCTCAGTCTTACCCACGTCCCTGAAGCATCTCTTCCTAGCAGTCGATGATAATTTAGGAGGCTGCGCTGAATCCATGTCAGGGCTGACACAGCTGGGCATGCAGTTCCTTGGATATGATCCTTTCTTCTAAGAGAGTCTGACTATTCCTTTTTGTTTTTCCTTTCCTCACAGCACCCTGGAGGGGTATTATGTGGATGATGCCTTGCAGGGCCAGGGAGTTTACACTTATGAAGATGGGGGAGTTCTCCAGGGCACGTATGTAGACGGAGAGCTGAATGGTCCAGCCCAGGAATACGACACAGATGGGAGACTGATCTTCAAGGGGCAGTATAAAGATAACATTCGGCATGGAGTGTGCTGGATATATTACCCAGTAAGCCCTGTGACTGTTCACTCTGCTGGAAAGTAACATACTGTGACTCTTCACAATGAAGAGTAAAATGTATTCTGTGTTAGAACTTGGGAGCTGTGAAACCTGAGAGTCACCACAGCTGACGCCAAGAGTTTATGAGGCATGCCCTCTCACTGTTACTCACTATTGGCTTAGATTGTTGGCCCTTGAATCCATTATTAATTATTTTTCAGCGTTGTTTTGGAAAGGAGTAATTAATCATGATTAAAACAAATTGAGACAAATTGGTTTTATTGTATCACTAATAAAGGCAAAATATATTGCTTTTAATTCTTTTGGCACTCAGAGGGAAATAGTGGAAAATTTCATTGTTGCTATTAGTTTTATTCCCTGTTTCTCATATGTAAAAACCAGTCCAGCAATTTTTAATTTGGGGGAGCTTACTGCACTGTTGTTACTTGATTTTACAATTCCACTAACTGCTTTTTAAGGTGTTTTATGGTTTATATTGTTTAAATTAAGGTGATTAAAATTAACTTACCTTTGAGTATTTGATAGCATTTTATGATATTTCTGGAGTCTATTAAAGTAAAAAGATATGGCAGAACCCATGGTTGGAAATTAATGCTCTAATCTTTGTTTGCATTTCAAATGTCCCATCTGTTGTTAGTGAATTTCCAGAAAATGTTTCAGAGAATACACCTTAGAAAACACTCTATTTTTATTTTATTTTATTTTTTATTTATCGAGACAGGGTCTTGCTCTGTTGCCCAGGCTGGAGTGCAGTGGCACAATCTTGGCTCACTACAACCTCCGCCTCCCAGACTCAAGTCATCTTCCCACCTCAGCCTCCTTAGTAGCTGGGATTACAGGCATATGCCACCACATCTGGCTAATATTTTTATGTTTTCTTTTTAGAGACAGGGTTTCTCTAAAACCTACTCTTGAACTCCTGGGCTCAAGCAATCCACCTGCCTTGGCCTCCTGAAATGCTGAAATTACAGGCATGAACCACTGTGCCTGGCCAGAAAATATTTTGCTTAATATTTTATTTTGTTCATAACTTAAGTCAAAATACTTTTTTTTTGTTTTGAGACAGAGTCTCACTCTGTTGCCCAGGATGGAGTGCAGTGGTGCCATCTCGGCTTACTGCAACCTCCGCCTCCTGAGTTCAAGCGATTCTTCTGCCTCAGCCTCCCAAGTAGCTGGGATTACAGGCACACGCCACCACGCCCGGCTAATGTTTTGTATTTTTACTAAAGATGGGGTTTCACCATGTTGGCCAGGCACTGGGCTCAAACTCCCGACCTCAGGTGATTTCCTTGCCTCGGCCTCCCAAAGTGCTGGGATTACAGGTGTGAGCCACTGCGCCAAGCTGAAAATACATTTTTTACTCTGAAACCTTATGATTAAAAAGTGCTAATAAAAAGAAATGATCAGTTACATATATAACAAGAAAAGCAATCCCAGCTAAATCCACTTACACATCATTGTTCTTAAAAAATAAGTTATAATCTAGGAATAGGGCATAAGAAAAGAATGTTGTAAAACGTTTTCTAAGAATTGCTAAAGCGTTTAAATATCCTCTTGGTAGGATCTGTGATAGATCAAAAGTTGTAACATGTACTGCTTAGGAGAAGAGAAGCAGAAAGATCAGAAGCGGTGGAGGTGCTGCCCAGGGTAGGAGGACTGAAACCTGGCCCGTGAATAGCCAGGGTGGGCATCTTGCTGCCCAGTGCTGGGGCGCTGCTGATGTGACAGTGCATCTTGAAGTCAGGGGAAGTGGAACTCTCTACATAGAGATGAGTATTGGATTACCAGATTCTCCTACAACCTGTCATTTTACTTGTGACATTGTCAATTAAAGTCCCTAGATGGGATCAAAGATGCGCCAAGATTGGTGAATGGATTGGCCTCGCTCAATGTGGTTGCGTTTTGAAAACCAAAAATATAGCTACATTTTAACCTTTAGCCTTAATTATCTTATTAAATCTCAAAGAAGACTCTGCCTTAGGAAGGAGGGTTGGTGAGCAAAAAAGCAGCCTTTGTCCTCTTAATCCCCACCCAGTAGAGAAATGGGTGTCAGTAGGTGTCAGACCCTGGCTGCTCACCAGTCAAATGAACGATTTCTCCCCCCACGAGGAGGAGCCAGTGAGCAGAGGAGAGAAAGCAGCCGTTTCTTCCCCCACACTCCCTGGTACCTGATACAGCAGAGGAGGAAATTTCTGTAACGGGCCAAAGCAGGAACAAGGGGAGAAAAAAGTGATTTTCCCTACAGTCCATATTTGTAAGCTCACTCTAAGGAAAGAGTATTTCTTTCAAAAATTTACCTTGAAAAAGTTTTTCATATAAGGTTTTTAATTAAAAATGTATAACTCCTTTTGGAAATGAAAGAAGTTCTACTTTATCATTCTGGACAAATAAATTCACTCCCTCTGAAACCAGAAATTTAAACATTTAAGGGGAAAGGTGTGAGGCCCTGGAAAGACAGACTTCTGTTTTAAATAAATAGTAATGTTGGCTTACGTTAGTCATGGAGTATAAGAAGCACAAATGCTCTTATACCCTTCCATTCAATAATCATCACTAAAAGCCTGAAGGCAGATTTGCAGGAAGTATCATCTCCATTTATGCTCAATTATTAAGAATTAACTTGAAGAGAAGAAAGAGCAATGACTATATCCCTAGTGCACTTTCTATCCATTAAAAATGCTTCTAAGTATTTTTCTTTCTATGTAAGTGCCATGATTCATTTTTAAATTTACAGCCCTTTTCCTAGAAGGCAAAAAAAAAAAAAAAAAAAAAAAAAAGGCAGCATTTGGGATCACTCAAAAGTCATCCTATATCACTGACTTTGAGTAGCTAGCTGTTCCTAGATCCTCAAGTTGGAGAAATTAACCAAGCTTTTAAAAGATGTCATGGCATTACTATTGTTAAATCAAACTCCCTAAGATCTTAAATTTTCAAAGTTATACTATGAGGACCTTCTGGATGGAAAAAAAAAAAAAGCAAGAAACATCTCTGGCACCCTAGCTTAAATTATTCATTACTTTTTGGTAACCCTGTTCAATTTAAAAAGCATTTATGAATCACCTACTGTGTCCCTACCACTTATCAAGATATAGAATTATATGATAGCCTCTGCCCTAAAGTACTCAATGACCCTTAGGAATGAAGTAAATGAAAGAGTTAAGCATGAAGCTAAGTGGGCTCCTCTGCTAAAAGGAGGCAAGAGGGAGCAGGAAATAGAGTGGGAAGAAAGAATTGAGATGGGAGTAGAATTTAGTTGATCTTTTTTCACTTTTTCTTCTAATTCCAAAAAAGGTGATGGTATAGGAGTCTCAGAAAGGCAGTGTCCAGACATCCTTTTGTTTGCCTCTGAAGAAGTGAAGATAGCTCTCTTTACTTGTGTACACTAAATTAATTCTTAAGTACGTTTGAACTGAATATTTTCCTAACACACCAGAAATCCAAATTTTAATACTGAGAAGGGAGATCATATGAATAGTGGGTAGGAGTGTCTTGCTAAAGATCGTCATCATATTTGATTTTGGCCAAAAATAACACTTAGTTACATTTCCTTTAAATATTGGTAATTGATGTTACAAATATCAAAGAAACATTATTTATTTATTAGATAGTAAACCAAGATAGAGTATGAGTAACTTGTCCCGGATTACAAACTGCAACGGAGTCTCCCACTCTCTAAATCAGGCATACATGCCCCAAATGTGTATGACTTTCTAGCAGTGTATTTGTATGGAGCTGGATGAGGAGCTATGCATCATGTTTTTCTTACCCAGGTGAAAAGCTCTGGGTTCCTAAACTGTTATTATCCCTACTGGTGCTATATTAATAATGGGAGTGCAGAGGAGAAATTTCTTGGAACTCATGTCCTAGACATACTATATATAATATTTTCTGGTTTTTGGTTTCTCCCATCAGGATGGAGGAAGCCTTGTAGGAGAAGTAAATGAAGATGGGGAGATGACTGGAGAGAAGATAGCCTATGTGTACCCTGATGAGAGGACCGCACTTTATGGGAAATTTATTGATGGAGAGATGATAGAAGGCAAACTGGCCACCCTTATGTCCACTGAAGAAGGGAGGCCTCACTTTGAACTGATGCCTGGAAGTAAGTTGAATCTGCTTCAGATGGGTTGCTCCAATTCCAAAGCAGGTTGTTAGGGCTGATTTGAGAGAAGCTTCTTTTCTCTTCCTCTCTGTGTAGTTCTCTTCAATCGTGTATTAGTCAGGTTTTATTGCGTAACAGACACTGCACCTCCCCAGTGGTTTACAACAGCCACCACAGCTCTGCCGAGCAGCTGTGCTCCAGCTGGCTGAGGCTGGGCTAAGGGGGCCAGGCCAGACTTGAGGCTTCTGGTCAGGTTTGAGTCAGCTCTCTTTGTCTTAATTCTGGGGCCTAATCTGAAGGGACAATGGCAGTGTGGGGCAAGATTTTCCCACAGTGGATCACAGAAGTGTCAGAGCATAAGCAGATACCTGTGATGCCTTTTGAAACCTCACCTTGGAACTGACATGGTGGCACTTTCACTCACTTTTCACTGGTCAAAGCAAGTCACATGGCCAAGCTAGACATCAGTGAGACAGGGAAATTACACCGTACACATTAGTGGGAGATACTGAAAAGTCATGTGACAAAGGGCCTAGGTATATAATTCTCATATAGGGAGGGAATAAAGAAATGACAGCAGTAATTCGTTTGTTTTTTTTTTATTTTGAGACGGAGTCTCACTCTGTCACCCAGGCTGGAGTGCAGTGGCGCGATCTCGGCTCACTGCAACCTCCGCCTCCCGGGTTCACGCCATTCTCCTGCCTCAGCCTCTCCGAGTAGCTGGGACTACAGGCGCCCGCCACCACGCCCGGCTAATTTGTTGTATTTTTAGTAGAGACGGGGTTTCACCGTGGTCTCGATCTCCTGACCTCGTGATCCGCCTGCCTCGGCCTCCCAAAGTGCTGGGATTACAAGCGTGAGCCACCGCGCCCAGGCGACAGCAGTAATTCAATTGATTTCAAATGGTTATCTCTCCAAAAAACTGTGCTATGGTAATAAAGAACCAAATCAAGTAGATCTCTAAACTGTAAAGTGATTGAGCCTGAGCTGTGACTGGAAAATATAAATGCATATTGGCATCTCGAGCCCAACATCTTGCGTGGAGCACAATGTATGAGTGAACCCAATGGAATCCATATTTGAAAAAAGTATTATTTTCCTTTTAGAAGTACACATGTCACACTAAACATTTTTTCTGAGTATAAAATTACTAAGTGTAGAAAATCTGGAAAATATACAAAGAAAAATCAAGAGTATAGGAAAGAGGCAAAGTGTTGGATTACCAGATTGCATTTTGAGTGGCACAGCTTAAGAAAGCTATTTGAATTGGTCTGATTCCCTGAAAACAGTATATGCATGTATTTCTGATCCAGGTTTGGTTATAGGGAGAAAAAAAAATAGAAAAGACAATAAATCTAGGCATTAATAGGCTTAAATAGTATTTAGTTATTTGTGATCTGAAAAAGAGTCTCCAAAGGAAGCTTGTCCAAAAGTGGAAAATTTAGCATTTATATTTAGGTCCAATTTGGGTTGCTTTAAATGTCTTTTTTGTTTTTTTAAGTTAAAAATGGAGACAGTCTAAATGCAATGTGGGATTCTGGATTGGATCCTGGAAGAGAAAAAGGACATTAGTGGAAAAACTGGTGAAATCTAAATAAAGTCTAGAGTTTTGTACATAGTAATGTATCTGTGTTGGTTTCTTAATTTTGACAAATGTACCATGCACTGTAAGAAGTTAACATTAGGAGAAACAGTGAAGATGCTCTGTGCTTTCTTTGCGACTTTTCTATATACAGTCATGGGCCCATAACAACTGTGGTACCATAAGATTATGCCATATTTTTGTTTTTATTTCATTTTATTTTTTAAAGGACGGGATTTCACTCTTGCCCAGACTGGAGTGGACTGGTGTTATCATAGCCCACTGCAGCCTTGAGCTCCTGGGCTCAAGCAATCCTCCTGCCTCAGCCTCCGCAGTAGCTAAGACTACAGGCATGCACCACAATGCCCAGCTAAATACTTTTAAATTTTTTGTAGAAACAGGGTCTTGCTCTATTGCTCAGGCTGGTCTCAAACTCCTGGCCTCAAGCAATCTTCCTGCCTCAGACTCTCATAGTGCTGGGATTACAGACATAAACTACTGCACCCAGCTAAGATTATATCATATTTTTACTGCATCTTTTCTATGTATAGATATGTTTAGATACACAAATCCTTCCCATTAGGTTACTGTTGTCTATGGTATTCCCCACAGTAACATGCTGTACAGGTTTGGAGCCTAGGAGCAATAGGCTCTACCATTTATTAATAGCCTAGATGTGTAGTTGGCTATACCTTCTAGGTTTGTGTGAGTACACTCTCTGATGTTTGCATAATGACCAACTCACCTCACGACACATTTCTCAGAATGTATCCCCTTCATTAAGTGATGCATGTCGTATATTTGAAATTACTCCAAAATGAAAAGTTTATTAAAAAAAAAAGGAAGCAGTAATCTTTGAACTACAAACTCTGATATCTATGCCCTTGATCTGTGTTCTGAAAGGAGACACTATCATAATATTTAGAAATGAGGAGGCTCAAAACAAGGGAGGATCCCAATTGGTGATGCCAATTTTAAAACTTCAGAAGTAGTAGCATTTTTAGTGGCAGGTGCCTGAACTTAAGAATCACCTAATTTGAGACCTATCTCTAACATTTACTATATTGTCCTTGGGCAAGTTATTTATTTTTTCAGAACCTGTTTCCTCATTACCAAATGTGGATATTAGCACCTACCATAAAACACCGTAATGAAAGTTGTTGTTATTACATTCTTCTTGCTATAAATAAGAAACAGTAGGCCAGGCCTGATGGCTCACAGCTGTAATCCTAGCACTTTGGGTGGCTGAGCCAGGTGGATCACTTGAGCCCAGAAGTTCAAGATCAGCCTAGGCAGCATGGTGAGATCCTGTCTCTACTAAAAATACAAAAAAAAAAAAAATTAGCTGGGCATGGTAGCATGTGTCTGTAATCTCAGCTACTTGGGAGACTGAGGTGGGAGGATCACCTGCAGTGAGTTGAGTGCACTGCACTCCAGCCTGGGCAACAGGAGTGAGACCGTGTCTTTAAAAAAAAAAAAAATTGTTGAAAGTGAGAATTCTAAAGGCAATTATTATTTTTTTAGAATTTCTGGTTGCTTTAGCTGGGTGTGGTGGTGTGTGCCTGCAGTCCCAGCTACTCAGGAGGCTGAGGCACAAGAACCGCTTGAACCCGGGAAGTGGAGGTTGCAGTGAGCCAAGATAGCACCACTGCACTCCAACCTGGGTGACACAGAGACTCTGTCTCAAAAAAAAAAAAAAAGCAACAACAACAACAACAAAACTTCTGGTTGCAAATAAACATTCACTTCAAATTAACTTAAGGCAGAAAAGAAAGGGGGGATTTATTGGCAAGATTCCTGCAGACCTCAGGTGTTTTGAAATGTTGAATAGTTTGAGCCTCAAAAGGGCCAGGAACTGTGGCTGCTCTGGCACTCTGAAGATCCCATGGACAGATCTTTAGTCTAATGTTCTGCCATGTTTGTGTCTCTCCTCTGCCCCTTCCAGTTATAATTATTGACCTGCTGACTAGCCACTGGGTTAGGGGGTACAGGGTCCTGTGACTGTAGGGTCCAGTGGTTGGGGAAGGAGAGAAATTAATGCAAATATCTCACGTAAAACACTCCTTGACCTGTCGCCTCACCAGCTTCTCCCTTTCTCTGTGTGCTTTTGTAACCACAAACTACTTCTAGTTCTCTACTTACTTCCTGTGGAGTTTCTCAGCTATGCCACTGCTTCTCACCTGGTCAGCCCTACTCCACATAGTAACTGCTTTTCCTTGGCTAATTCCTACTCAATCTTTAAGGCTTAACTCACTTTTTATAATGAATGTTTGTCCATTGAATAAATGAATTCTAGTCAAAGGGCATAGCATACTATAGAGGAAAGGAGGGAAAGTAAAGGATATGTAAAATCTGTAAAAGTAAAGGATGTGCCTGCAGCCTGGGCATGTCTAAGGGAGCAGAAGAAGGGACAGTAGGCATCGGAAGAGATAGTGTGCACTCCCTGAAAGCAGCAACAGAGGTTAATCCTTTTTGTATCTACACAGTCCCTAGTGTTGTACATGTAGTTGGCACTCAGTAAATTTGTCATAAAAATTTTAGTCTAAGGAGCTAGATGGAAGTTCATAGGAAAATTTCCACTCAATAGAACATATATTCCATGCACAATTTTGGTTATTTATAGGAAGTGGCAGCTGGGCACAGCAGCTCACGCCTATAATACCCGCACTTTGGGAGGCTGAGCCTGGTGGATCACTAGAGGTCAGGAGTTTGAGACCAGCCTGGCCAAGAGTGCGAAACCCCATCTCTACTGAAAATACAAAAATTAGCCAGGCATGGTGACAGGCACCTGTAATCCCAGCTGCTTGGGAGGCTAAGGCAGGGGAATCACTTGAACCCGGGAGGCGGAGATTGCAGTGAGCTGAGATCACGCCATTGCCCTCCAGCCTGAGTGACAGAGCAAGACTGTCTCAAAGGAAAAAAAAAGTGGGAGGGTGGTTTAAATTCTTTTCATGGATTGCTTGGTGGTCTGTTACCACTTTGCTCTCATATCCAATCCATTCATCATTCTTTCACTGCCTGCTATTATTGCAAGAGGCTGCTGCCCCTTGCGGCCTGTATTTTTCAGGCTCCTGTGCATCTGACTTCTGTCTGAGTTTGGCCAAAGGGAGGCCACTGGCTGGCTGGGGACAAAGCAGGAGAAGGCAGCAGGAAGACACCCTCTTTGTGTCAACCAGCATCTCCAGCAGTGGCCCCATCACCTCCTGATTCCATCTCCCATGAAGGAGGCCCAGGCTAGTTCCAACTACCCCAGCTCCAGAGATCCAGGAGTACCACTGTGCCCTCTGTCCCTCTGGCCTCCAGTGGCAGCTTCCTGCTCTTGCCAGTGTCTGGGCTTTTCACGGCTCCATCTGGCTTGTCAGCATTCCATCCCCTGTATGACCAATTCCCTGAACTGAATTCTCTTTGAAACACTCAAATGGTCTGTTTCTGTTGCAGACACTGACTGATTTGGATTGGTTTCTGACTTTTAGTTTGAGGTATTCATTGGGGTTTTGGTTGTACAAAAAAAGCCACTCACAAACAAACAAACAGAAAGAGGACCTAGTAACCATTGGTAACTACTGAAGCATTGCTTAATGGGATTGTGAGTTTTCCCTTAGTGTATATAATCATTTGCTTTGCAGGAGTAAGCCCTCTGATTCTAAATCTTGTTTCTTTACCTATCAGTCTTCAGAGCATCTATCTTCAGTGCTCTCTATGAGGATTCTCTAAGGCTAATCCTTCACAGAGAGCCAGTGTTCATTCTAGGGTGGTTGTGTGCCTTGATTTCTAGACTAAATTACTAATTGGCTTCTGAACCACCGTAATAGAAAGGAGATTATTTTGTTAATGCTTTATCAAAAGCAGTGCTGTTCTCCTTAATTCTGGTGAGGCAGAATTTTATTCTTAGTGAAGGAGACAACTGCCAGGGTTCAGTTGTTGGATTCTGTAGACTGTATCTGTAATGAAGAAAACGACCAGAAAAATTTAAAACCATCCTCCAATTTGATCTGAGCCAAGAGATCTCAGAATTTCATGACAAAGCATTTTATTGATTCCCAAGCATCCTTTAAGTCATTTTAATAAGGAAAATTCAAGAGTGAATTGGAACGTTAAGAGATGCATCTGATGGCTGTTCATGAAGGCCTGAAAATAAAACTGAAGAGTAAATCTAAAATGTATCCATTTAAATTGAAGAACTTCATTCTAGTTGGTATAACTTGATTATGATTTTTGGTTTTTTAACTCTTTGTTGTCCCATGAATAGAGAGAAATGTTATAAATGCTCTTCCCTAACTCTGCACCTGTACTGATATTTTTGTTTGCTTTTCAGATTCAGTGTACCACTTTGATAAGTCGACTTCATCTTGCATTTCTACCAATGCTCTTCTTCCAGATCCTTATGAATCAGAAAGGTAATTTCCTCCTTGTGGTTTTAATTGCAGTGTTTATGTGAGGTTAAATAAGACTAGTGGTAGGAACTTATGTGCCTCTGTGGCTCTCTGCCCAGGCTGGGTTCCAGCTCAGACCAAGCTCCTCATTAAAGTGTCATTTTCCTTTGCAAACCCTCAAATAAATATTTCTATATTCTGAGGAAGACTGTTTTTATTCTTATATAGAATCTGACCCTGTAAGAGAGTTTCCTCACCCATAAATCACAGAACAGCTTGTGTGTCTGTCCTAGAGTAAAACCTCCAGGTAGAAAGAGCAGTTGAGGCCGGGCATGGTGGCTCATGCCTGTAATCCCAGCACTTTGGGAGGCCAAGGCGGGTGGATCACTTGAGATCAGGAGTTCAAGACCAGCCTGGCCAACGTGGTGAAACCCCATCTCTACTAAAAATACAAAAATTAGCTGGGTGTCATGGCATATGCCTGTAATCCCAGCTACTCGGGAGGCTGAGGAACAAGAATTGCTTCAATCTGGGAGGCAGAGGTTACGGTGAGCCGAGATCACACCACTGCACTCCAGCCTGGGCAACAGAGCGAGACTCCATCTAAAAAGAAAAAAAAAGAGCAGCTGGGCCAGGCAGCCAGCTGTGTCGTGGCTGAGCATTCCCTTTCTTAGGGTCCGTGCTGCAGTCACATGCTGGCCCTCTAGGGGAACATTTCATGCTCTTTAAAGCTCTAGCCTGTGCACACAGGATGCCTCCATTTCATCTTAGTCCAGCTGAGGTGTTCTGGAACACAAGACAATTTCTTTTTTCACAAACAGAAGACAAGAGTGAAACAAAGAAAGTATAAGAGGCATAAAAACATTCTAGCTTATAAATGACAAGTTTCTGGTTTGTAAGCCCATTCCCAGAGGGTCACATCCTGTTCCACTTCATGTCTTATTTGTGAGGATGGCTAAACTCTAGCTCTTGAGTCTTAGTATGGCTTTTTCTGGTACGCTCTCTGGGATTCTTCTTATTCCTTAGCAGCAGATCTGTTTATGAATAAGCATACTATCTGAAATTGATTTTCTCTTTGCCTTGTGTTTTGTAAGCATGGCTTACCTCCCATTCACTTTCTGTTCCCGTCTGAGAAATAGGCCTCTTCCTCCATTCAACTGACAGGGCTGACCCCACAATGTCACAATGATGAATGGACTCTTTTTTGACATGAGGCTCTGGCCCAGTTACAAAGGGAGGGGTTTAGCTTCTTTGTTAGCTCCAAAACACAAGACCGTAGCCATACGTGTTAGTCTTATCTGTTATTATTGTTGTGATGAGGCTGCATAATGATGCCCTCAGAACTTTCAGTGGTTTACAGAGTCAAACATTTTGTTTTACACCATAGTTCTGTAGGTTGGCTGAGGTTCAGCCACTTTTAACTGGAATCAGCTAAGCTCAGCTGGCCTAGGCTGGACTCCAGGTTTCAAGTTGGGTTCAAGTCTGTTTCACATGTTTTCTTTACAAGAGAAACAGGGAGCAACAGCCCCCTAGGGCATATTCTTCTAGTGGAGACAGTGAAAAGTCTGGAGGAGGCCAGCAGAAATTTGCCCCAGCCCTTCACACCTGAGACTTGCCTGCAGCCACTTCTGCCCATGTTCTACCAGCAAAACAGATCAGATGGCCAAGCAAGAAGTCAGTGGGGCAGGATGTATTCTCCACCCACCCTTAGGGAGGCACTACAAGGTCACGTGGCAAAGTGGCAGGATGTATATAATTCTATCACAGGGAAGAAGTAAGGAGTTGAAAGCAATAAATCAGTTTTCCAGTTCATGAATAAGCATAAGAGCCATGTAACTAAAATTACAGATGATCAGTTCCTGTAGGGTCATTCCATCCCAGTGTCTGATTAAATCCAGTTCCATAATTATGAGCACTTTTTTCTTTATTTTTTTTTAAGACAGAGTCTTGCTCTTGTCCAGGCTGGAGTGCGATGGTGCGATTTCAGCTCACTGCAATCTCCGCTGCCTGGGTTCAAGCAATTCTCCTGCCTCAGCCTCCTGAGTAACTGGGATTACAGGCACCCGCCACCACACCCAGCTAATTTTTGTATTTTTAGTAGAGATGGGGTTTCACCATGTTGGCCATGGTGCTCTTGAACTCCTGACCTCAGGTGATCCACCCGCCTCAGCCTCTCAAAGTGCTGGCATTACAGGCATGAGCTACCACGCCCAACCAGCTGTTTACTTATAAACCAGTGGTTGGCAAACTTTTTCTGTAAAGGGCCACATAGTAAATATTTTAGGCTTTGCAAGCCATATAATATCTGTTGCAACTACTCAATTCTGCCTTTGTAGAGCTAAAGCAGTCACAGGCAATACTAAGCAAATGGGTATGGCTGTGTCCCAGTAAAACTTTACTTACAAAAATGAGCAGCAGCCAGATTGGACCCTCAGGCCATAGTTAACTGACCCCTGTTATGAACCCTTTTGCTGGGAAATGCTTATTGGATATATCTTATTAATTGTTTGTCACTGTTTCATAAAGAAGATACATCTTGAGGCTAAACTAAAACAGCCTCCTTTCCCTCCCATCTAACACTGACAAACTTAGATATAGCTTTAATTAACTTTGAAAAAATGTTTACTTGTCCAGTAAGACAGTGAAAATTGTCATCAACTAAAAACATAAAATTCTTCCAAAAAATACCTCATATCAAGCACTGAGCATCTTTATGAAAATATAATGATAATTTCTATATTAGAAAGCAAATTTTAAACACCACTCTTAAAAGAGACGTAACTACCATTTGTTTAATTTCCAGTGCCAAAATATTGTGGTTTAACTTTTTCTTCCTCCCTCCCTTCTTAGTTGAGTTATGAATTGACATTTTGGATTCAGTAGCCTTAATGATATTTTGGCAGTTGATGTAAGGAATGACATATTAAGCTGAAAAGGTCACTGTTGAACTCTTTTTTCAATTTAGGGTTTATGTTGCTGAATCTCTCATTTCCAGTGCTGGAGAAGGACTTTTTTCAAAGGTAGCTGTGGGACCTAATACTGTTATGTCTTTTTATAATGGAGTTCGAATTACACACCAAGAGGTGAGTGGGGCTGACAGTGGAAAATCAACTTTGTTGGTTAAAAGGCTTTGCTTCAAACAAAATCCCTTTACCTTAGTACTCACTAGAAAGTTAAAGAAACAGATTGGCTTTTTTGTAAAATTGATTGGACATTTTCCTCCTCTTTATTTTAAGCCTTAATACGATTTTTTTTTAAAGTTCCACAGCTATTTTATAGAGATTGAGGTGATGCTGTCAATAAGACAGTAATTGGTATATTAGACTATACCAATGTCTTAAAAATTGAGGTCCAATCAGACTCTGTAAATAACTAACTAAAGACCTTGGGTGGGGTGCTTTATAGGAAGGCCCCCTACATCTTCTTGTGCAAAAGCCATGCCATACTATAGCCTACATTTTGTCAGGAAGAGTTCTTTTGTCAAAAAAATTAAAAACAAAATGTTAAAGAGTTGAATCACCTCTTGCCTTTAAGATACAATCTTTGATATATTTCAAAGGCTTCATATATGTTTTCTGTTTTTGTTTCTTCACTTTACAGTTAATTTCCCTAAGTGTCTGCCTAAGGGCAAAAGTTCGATGTTTTTAGCACAGCTTATGCGCTCCTTCCTTGTCTGACTTATATTACATGTATGGGACCTTAAGCTTATGGCTAATATTCCACATTTATGTTCACCTTTGCATTTATTCCTATGGAACAGTAAGAGAGAAAATGCTGTGAAATAATAAAGTTATTACACTTTCAAAGCAGTTGCACAGGCAAAAGAGGGCGACGTATTCAAACTGCACTGTGGTCTGTCAGACTACGTCCCATGCAAAGGCCAGACTTCTGTCAGCAATCCAGAGAAATTCAGCATACAAAAGGTGACTTTGGGATATTGATATATTATTTACTTACCCATTTTACAGATAGGGAAATGGGAGCCTAGAGAGATTACACAACTTGCTTAAAGTCAAAAATACAGCAAATAGCAGAGTTCAAGTAGGATTTCAAACTGCAGAATCTGGCTTTGTGCTGAACCTCAATATGCTCTATTGTATAAATGAATGTGACGCCCTTCTTGCCCTGATGAAATTTAGATTCTGTGGGGAGATAAGAAAAATACACAACTAATGGCAGCATAAGGTAGATGTTACCAAGTGCCACATATTGGTATCACATGAATGGTTTTGAATATTAAGGTCCATAAGGCTTTTTTTCCACTTTTGATCACTGCTGTATCCCCTGCACCTAGAACAGTGCCTGGCACATGGTACCACTTAGTAAACATCAGTTGAGGGACTATCACATATGAATAAAAGCACAATTACAATTTAACAGTGGGGGAAATGGTATACCTTGAGAGTCAACAGTTTTGTATGAAAGTGTCATCCTGTTGGCTTCAAAAGGCTGGGCTGCTGTCATCACCAGCTCCTGGGGTGAGTTGGTCAGGAGTGGTTTGGAGAAGAGAAGCCTGATGGTTACACTGCTGTAGATAAGAAGGCATGCTGGTAATCGATGGCTGCCTCCTGGTCACAATGATTTCCCACCTGTAACAAAGGTGGAGGACTTTCCTAGAGTACATTCTTGCATCCCTTACCTTTCTGGTTCCATTTGTGTTCTTATTTTGTTTTTTTTCTTTTGCCTCCTCTTCTTTATCTACTTTTAATTCAAGTTATCTAGTTATATTTGTGTGTGTATTCATCAGGGACTTTAAATCTTTTTTTTTCATATAGAACAAGGAAAAATGAATAAATAATAAGTTGAGCTGCCTGGCACTGACCACACATGTCATTTGCACTCTCAGTATGTGGAGACATGCCTTTTGTTTTGTTTTATTTCATTTCATTTTGTAGTGCTCCAACCTTGAAGTTTTGGCTGAGTGTGGTGGATCACACCTGTAATCCCAACACTTTGGGAGGCTGAGGTGGGCAAATCACCTGAGGTCAGGAGTTTGAGACCAGCCTGGCCAACATAGTGAAACCCCGTCTCTACAAAAAATACAAAAACTAGCCAGGTGTCGTGGTGCACACCTGTAATTCCAGCTACTCAGGAGGCTGAGGCACAAAAGTTGCTTGAACCTGGGAGGCAGAGGTTGTGGTGAGCCAAGATCACGCCGCTTGCACTCCAGCCTAGGTGACAGAGTGAGACCCTGTCTCAAAAACAAAAATAATAATAAGATAAATGAGTTAATATCTCTGATGTCCTTTGAACTTTGGGGAGAAAGGTCCTCTCTAAGGCTCGCTTTCTTGTTTTCTGCAGGTTGACAGCAGGGACTGGGCCCTTAATGGGAACACCCTCTCCCTCGATGAAGAAACGGTCATTGATGTGCCTGAGCCCTATAATCACGTATCCAAGTACTGTGCCTCCTTGGGACACAAGGCAAATCACTCCTTCACTCCAAACTGCATCTACGATATGTAAGTATTACCCGGAGCTGCTGGGGCAGATCTATGCCTCAGGGCCCTGGGACGGAGGAGAGCAGTAAAAGGTGTTATTCTGCCTCAGATAAAGGCTGCTTCATCCGAATGACCATGGGTCCTCTGCCATCGGCCTCAGGGTTATGACTTGAAACTCAAAATCTAAACAGCCTCACTCTGTGGCTTTGGCAGTCTAAGAAATGGAAAGTGCTTTGAAGAGGAGAAATGGTATGGAAATAGTATACCATACCGAGGGGTTGCTGTTTTATTTATTTATTTATTTATTTATTTTCTTTTTTTTATTACTTTTTTTTGCATACAAAAACAATAAACATTTTCTAAAAATACATACAAACAAAAAGATGCGTATCAAACATATTAGGAAGGTTGCACATGGGAAGTTGGGGAATAGAAATGGGGGGTGGGAGTTAAAATAAATGAGAGAGGGACTTTATATGGATCAGTGATAATAACTCAATCCTCTATTTGACAAAGAAGAGGGAGAAGGAAGAGGAAGAAAAAGAAAGTGGGATAAAGGATCAGAAAGGGAGGAAAATAGAAAAAATTAGAGTATGACTCCAGGGTAGACCTGTTTTGTTGTCACTGAGTTAGTTGGTTGGTTTGTCTGTTGTATTCTTCATGTTTCGCCAAGTTGGCCAGACTGGTCTTGAACTCCTAGCCCGAAGTGATCAACCCGCCTCGCCCCCCAGAGTGCCGGGACCACAGGCGTGAGCCACCACGTCCAGCCCCCACATTGCTTCTGGCCTCCGTGGTAGACCTCCCAGACGGAGCGGCCAGGCAGAGGAGCTCCTCACTTCTACCCAGACACAGGGCGGCCAGGCAGAGGAGCTCCTCACTTCCCAGACGGGGCGGCCAGGCAGAGACGCTCCTCACTTCTTCCCAGACGATAGGTGGCCGGGCAGAGGCGCTCCTCACTTCCCAGACGATGGGTGGCCGGGCAGAGGCGCTCCTCACTTCTTCCCGGACGGGGCGGCCGGGCAGAGGCGCTCCTCACTTCCCAGACGGGACGGCCGGGCAGAGGCGCTCCTCACTTCTTCCCGGACGGGGCGGCCGGGCAGAGGCACTCCTCACTTTCTCCTGGACGGGGCGGCCGGGCAGAGGCGCTCCTCACCTCCCAGACGATGGGAGGCCGGGCAGAGGCGCTCCTCACTTCCCAGACGATGGGTGGCCGGGCAGAGGCGCTCCTCACTTCCCAGACGGGGCGGCTGGGCAGAGGCGCTCCTCCCTTCCCAGATGATGGGTGGCCGGGCAGAGGCGCTCCTCCCTTCCCAGATGATGGGTGGCCGGGCAGAGGCGCTCCTCACTTCCCAGACGATGGGTGGCCGGGCAGAGGTGCTCCTCACTTCCCAGACGGGGCGGCCGGGCAGAGGCGCTCCTCACTTCCCAGACGGTGGGTGGCCGGGCAGAGGCGCTCCTCACTTCCCAGACGGTGGGTGGCCGGGCAGAGGCGCTCCTCACTTCCCAGACGGTGGGTGGCCGGGCAGAGGCGCTCCTCACTTCCCAGACGGGGCGGCCGGGCAGAGGCGCTCCCCACCTCCCAGATGGGGCGGCGGCCGGGCAGGGGCTGCAATCCCAGCACCCTGGTAGGCCAAGGCAGGCGGCTGGGGGGCAGAGGCTGCCGCGAGGCCAGACCACGCCACCGCACTCCAGCCTGGGCAACACCGAGCACTGGGTGAGCGAGACTCCGTCTGTAGTCCCAGTACCTCGGGAGGCTGAGGCGGGCAGAGCACTCGGCATCAGGAGCTGGCGACCAGCGTGGCCAAGATGGCGAACGCGTGCGTGCAGCGAAAGGAGAAAAGGCAGGGAGTGGTCGCGCGCGCCGGCAGTCCCAGGCAGTCCGCGGCGCGGGCAGCAGCAAGCGGAGTAGATTGTAGCCTGGGCCAGAGAAGAAAAGAAAGAAAGAAAGGAAGAAAGGAAGGAAGGAAGGAAGGAAGGAAGGAAGGAAGGAAGGAAGGCAGGCAGGCAGGCAGGCAGGCAGGCAGGCAGGCGGGGTTGCTGTTTTATAGCTCCTTTTTTCGTCCTTCAGTTTCTCGTTCTGGACAATTAAAGATAGCATTATTTGAAATAATAGTAAAAATTTAAATTATTCTGCACAGTGGAGAAGATGAAGGAGCCCTTTTTTTTTTTTTTTTTTTCTTTTTGAGATGAATTTTCCCTCTTGATGCCCAGGCTGGAGTGCAATGGCGAGATCTCAGCTCACTTCAACCCCTGCCTCCTGGGTTCAAGCGATTCTTCTGCCTCAGCCTCCCAAGTAGCTGAGATTACAGGCATGTGCCACCACACCCGGCTCATTTTTTTGTATTTTTAGTAGGATGGGTTTTCACCATGTCAGTCAGGCTGATGTCGAACTTCTGACCTCAGGTGATCCACCCGCCTCGGCCTCCCAAAGTGTTGGGATTACAGGCGTGAGCCACCGCGCCCAGCCGGGAGCCCTTTTATGATGTGAAAGGAAGAAGGCAAATAAAGTCCTAAGCCTAGGGCATGACATCTCGGCGTTGGAAAAGACCTATAAAATCAGAGTCCCTATTATTTGATAATAAAAAGAAATGAAGTACTGACATATGCTACAACATGGATGAGAATTGTAGACAATATGCTAAGTGAAAGAATGTATGACTCCATTTATATGAAATATCCAAAATGTAGGAAATCCACAGAGATAGAAAGTAGATTAGTGGTTCCCTAGGGCTGGGGTAGGGGGATGAGGAGTGTGTGCTAATAGGTATGGGATCTCATTGCGGTCTCATTTTGGGCTGATTAAAATGTTCTAAGGCGGGTGTTCTAAAATTAGATGATGGAGATGGTTGCTGAATTTTGTGTGTATTTGTGATATTCAGTGGTTGAAAGGCCACTGAATTATCTACTTCAAAAGGTAAATATATATAAAGGAGTACATATATTTACACTCTGTATATAAATTATATATTAACAAAGCTGTTTTTTTAAAAAAAAAATCAAATAATCCTCTTAGAGTTTGAGCCTTCTCTTCCATCTGCTCATTGAACCTCTTCTTGGAAACCTCCATTGGTGTGGAGCTTACATTATCCACAAAGGTCCAGACAAATAGACAAATGAAGTAGACATTACAAAATTAGCTTCCGGGCTCCGATGACTAGAAAGTTCTTTTTCGTTGTTTTTTTTTTTTTTTTTTTTTGAGACGGAGTCTTGCTCAGTCTCCCAAGCTGGAGTGCAATGGCGAGATCTCGGCTCACTGCAACCTCTGCCTCCCAGGTTCAAGCAATTCTCCCACCTCAGCCTCCCGAATAGCTGGGATTACAGGCACCTGCCATCATGCATGACTAATTGTTGTATTTTTGTAGAGATGGAGTTTCACCATGTTGTCCAGGCTGATCTTGAACTCCTGACCTCAGGGGATCCGCCCGCCTCGGCCCCCCAAAGTGCTAGGATTACAGGTGTGAGCCACTGCCCCGGCCTAGAAGGTTCTTTATAATGAGCCCAAATGAGTTTCCCTGAAATATTCAGCCCTTGGTCCTAATTGTCTCCCTTTTTTTCCTGTGTCCCATGTCAGACTCTTTTACATGGTAGCCCTACAAACACTTTAGTAGTTTTTATATGACCCCTGAACGTGTTCTTCCCAAAGCCAAACATCTCTGACTGTTCTCTAGAGGATATAATTGGGATTCTTTGTGCCATCATCGTTGCTCTCCTTAGCTTGGCCTGAGAATGCCAGTTCTTCTTGGGAGCCAGTGAGCTGCCTGCAAACTTTACTGTTCAGTTATAGCTTGCAGTCCCTCAGTCATCTTGCTTGTTAGCATAAGCAGAATCAGATCATGTGTATTTAATCTGTAGGAAAATTGCCAGGATTTGGAGGTTCCTCAAGAATGTCCATCCCTGCATCCTTGAAATGGCTTAAAAATTTTCCTGGCAACGACTTGCTCTCCTTGGCAGACCGTAACAAGCACTGAAGCTACAACTTCTGTTTAAAGGACGGGTAGAAATGGCAAAGGACATGTGTCATGTGAAATGAAACTGACACTATGATTAACTCCAAGGCTTTCATGGCCAGGGTGAATTAGGCCAAAGCGTCATTTCAAGCTGCACACAGCTTAACGACAACTCTTTAAAGGGGTGGTAACAAACAATCATAAATGCTACTTAAGACTACTCCTTTAAAACAAACCAGGTTGTTGATTTCATTGCAAGGACATGATTTTTCTCACCAAAAGGAAGAACGCACAGGAGATAAGAGGTTTCATTTGTACAAAACCAAGTCCCTGTACTCTGCAGGTTTTCATTTTGTTTATTGTTGTTTGTTAGTTTGTTTGCAAGCAAGCCCAGGGTGACCAAATCTTAGTTATTTGGGGTAATGAGAAGACTACTTGAATAATAACCACATATGAAATTCAGGTACCAATTCATGGTATTCATTTGTTTCAAAAATCATTGGTATTGACATGTACTCTTTTTTTTTTTTTTTTTTTTTTTTGAGATGGAGTTTCGCTCTTGTTGCCCAGGCTAGAGGTACAATGGTGTGATCTCAGCTCACTGTAACCTCTGCCTCCCAGGTTCCAGTGGTTATCCTGCCTCAGCCTCCCAAGTAGCTGGGATTACAGGCATGTGCCACCACGCCTGGCTAATTTTTGTATTTTTAGTAGAGACGAGTTTTTGCCATGTTGGTAAGGGTAGTCTCAAACTCCTGACCTCAGGTGATCCACCTGCCTCAGCCTCCCGAAGAACTGGGATTACAGGGTTGAGCCACCACGCCTGGCCCTGATATGTACACTTTAACCTAAACAAAACACTTCCATAAGCTGTTTGAAATGCCAAGTGGACAAATAGATAAAAGCTGCTTTCCTAGACAACCTGTAGACAAGAGGCTAAGACACTTGGCACAGAGGTTTGGTTTGACTGCTAATCATGTAGCTCATGTTTATAGACCACGCACTCCGGGCTGGTGCTGTGCTAGATGCTCTTCATACGTTGTCTCATTCGGTCCTCCCAGTAACTCAGTGAGGCCACTACTATCACCTTCAAGATTACAGAAAGGAAAAGCAGGTCTCCAAGGCAGAGCAGTTAAGGCTCTTAACCACTGTGCCTTCGGGTCATCTTCAACAATCAACACCTGAAATTGAATTCTTTCTTTTCAGTCTGTCCGTTATCCACACTCTGAAAATGATGACGATAATGAACAGGAAAATGAAAATAAAAGAGGATTATAAGAGAAGCTCTAGGCCTGGAAATTCAACACAGGGTCTGTTTTTTGTTTTTTTCAGTGTACCAGAGGTTAACCAACCTCTATTTCAGGAACATTTTTTTTAGTGAAATATGTTAATTTACTTTAATTTTTTTTTCAGAGATGGGGTCTCTGTCATCCAAGCTGGAGTGCAGTGGCATAATGTCGGCTCACTGCAACCTCTGCCTCCCAGTCTCAAGCGATCCTCCCACCTCAGCCTCCCAAGTAGCTGGTACCAATAGGTGTGCACCACCACCTCTGGCTAATTTTTTGTATTTTTAGTAGAGGTGGGGTTTTACCATGTTGCCCAGGCTAGTCTCGAACTCCCGAGCTCAGGTGATCTACCCGCCTCAGCCTCCCAAAGTGGTGGGATTACAGGCATGGGCCACTGCACCCAACCAAGTGAAATATTTTAATTTAAGCAAAGAGTTGTGATTTTCATAAGGAATTCCTGAATCCACAGTCTAGGCATCTCCTTTGTGGTGGAGTACAGGCTGATAATTCTGTTCACTTGTGTGTTCACACATGCATGCTCACAGGCAGGCAGTAACCAATATTAGTTGAATAGTTGAATCCTACTTTGTGCCAGGCACTGTATAAGGTGCTTTCTATATGTGACCCCTTTTTGTCATGACAAAGACCCTATGGGATAAGTATTACTAGTATTATCAGGATTTTACAGATGAGGAAAGTGAGATTCAGAGATATGAGGTGGACTTTCCAAGAGGACGCAGTAAAAATGTGTTGAATCAGGACTCACACCAAAGTCTTCTGACACCAAGTGTCCATTCCACAAAACATGATATGATACCCAAAAGGGTGGACATAGAGGCCCCTTTGGTGTGAGGTAAAGGTTGTTCCTTTTTACTCCACATAAAAGAAGTCCCAAAGCTACAGACATGCCCATTCCTCCACCACTGATAGAAGGAACCAGCCAAGTACTTACTATCATGCCCCAAGCACCAATCTTTTTTTTTTTTTTTTTTTTTTTTTTTGAGACAAAGTCTCACTCTGTCATCCAGGCTGGAGTGCAGTGGAGCAATCTCAGCTCACCGCAATCTCCACCTCTTGGGTCCAAGTGATTCTCATGCCTAAGCCTCCTGAGTAGCTGGGATTACAGGTGTGGGCCACCACACCCAGCTAATTTTTGTATTTTTAGTAGAGACGGGGTTTCCCCATGTTGGCCAGGCTGGTCTCCAACTCCTGACCTCGAGTGATCCACCCACCTCAGCCTCCCAAAGTGCTGAGATTACAGACGTGAGCCACTGTGTCCAGCTGCCAAGCACCAATCTAACTTAGGGCCTGGAACCTTCTCCTTTGCTGTCTCACCAACCCTTTGTTCAAAATATGACTATAAACTGGGTGCAGTGGCTCACACCTGTAATCCCAGCACTTTAGGAGGCCAAGGTGGGCCAATCATTTGAGGCCAGGAGTTCAAGACCATCCTGGCCAACATAGCAAAACCCTGTCTGTACTAAAAATACAAAAAATCAGCTGGCCATGGTAGCGCACACCTGTAATCCCAGTTGCTCGGGAGGCTGAGACATGAGAATTGCTGGAACCTGGAAGGTGGAGGTTGCAGTGAGCCGAGATCATGCCACTGCACTCCAGCCTGGGCAACAGAGCAAGACTCTGTCTCAAAAAAAAAAAAAGAATAAGAAAAAAAAAAGACTTAAAATGAATGAGATTGATTTGACCAGATGCATATAAAAATAAAGCTGATTTCTTCCTGGCCATGCCTTACATATATCCATTTCAGCAGCTGTTAGGTGAGCTAAGTCTATTTATTGCTTATTTATCTGCCTGTTCTGCAGGGAGCTGTGCAGATGAACAGGATTGGGAGCCTTTGGCAAATGAACATAGCCATAGTGTTAACCTCATTTCTGGTCCCAAGAGGACTTGTTGTAGGAAGGAGATACTGCTCCCTTCATAGGATGCTTCACAGGGAAGTACTAAATAAGCAAGTTGGCAGAGAGGTCTAGACTTCCCTCTTGGGAAGAAATCTTCATCTACTTTCATGCTAGAAAATAATATTTCCTCTCTATGTATAGGGTGGAATACAGAGTTTTTGCCTTTGAAAATCCACAGGGCTCTTTCTTACAACTCCAAAAGCACTCTGGTGAAGCCTTCTCCCTGAGATACAGCCAGGTAATCTGATGCTGCTAGCCAGACAAGCTCAAATGCTGGCGGGCTGCACTGGATCTGATTTCTCATTAATGACAGATTTTTGATGTTAATCATGATTGTTGGTTTATAAATGCAAGGTGCCAAATATGCTTTAAAAAACAGAGCAGTGCTTTTCAAACTTTAATACACCAGTGGATCACCTGGGGGTGTCGCTAAAATGCAGATTCCAATCCAGCAGGTTTGGGATGGGGCCAAGATGCTCCATGTCTAATAAGCTCTCGGGTGAAACTGATGCTGGGTGACCATACTTTGGGCACATGCCAGGCGTACCCAGGGAAGAGCGCCTGGGGGTGATTCCTGTATCAGCCCCTCCCTAGCCTTTGCTTCCAACCTCCTGGTCTGGCCCGGGAATGACTGTGTGCATCTTGATGTTTAGGTTTGTCCACCCCCGTTTTGGGCCCATCAAATGCATCCGCACCTTGAGAGCAGTGGAGGCCGATGAAGAGCTCACCGTTGCCTATGGCTATGACCACAGCCCCCCCGGGAAGAGTGGGCCTGAAGCCCCTGAGTGGTACCAGGTGGAGCTGAAGGCCTTCCAGGCCACCCAGCAAAAGTGAAAGGCCTGGCTTTGGGGTTCAGAGACCTGGAATAGAAACTTGGATCTATGCACTACGTTTATCTGACAATGGGACAACCAGGGACTGCTCATGCTGTGACGTCACATCCTCTCACCATACGTTAGCAACGACTTTCTCGCATACTAACTAGGTTTGACTGTATTACTCATACCAGATTTAAAATTAGCTAGCCTTGCAACAACGTCCTACTGAGAGGTATTGTCGAGCATTTGACATAAGACAGCGTGATGTTCTTTGGTGGTTCAAGTCTAAATCTGTACCACATTCAGAGATGCCAAATGATTAGACTGAAACAGGGAAACGGGGTTTTTCAGTCGTTTTTAGTCAGTGGTTTTTCCATAGTGCTTTTTTCCTATGGCCAGTGCAAATTGTGTTACCACATTTGCATATGTGCCGTATTAAGGGTTGACAATTACTACATCTTTATTCTCTAAATATAGTATAATTTGCCTTTTAACCTTTGATCTGTATCTTGCAATAGAATGGCTTTGTTTTTTACCTAGTGAATAGAAGCCCACTTCTAAAGTCATTTCACCCCTCAGCTCTATTCTCTTTCTTAGATACCCTTTACAAGAGAAAACTTCCAAATGGATTTTTGCATCAATAGCAGTGTGTAGGTCTCTCTGGTTCTTTCTATATCATCATTTTATTATTATGTCCTAATATAAAGTACTGGCTCATAGGGCCAGGGTATTATTATAGAATATTATTCTCGCATGTAAACAAAGATATCTTTGCTTTAAGATGTGAGAAGAAATGAATTTACTTTGTTTGCATTAAGTTATGGAAGAGTTGTAATATATACTTTAAGAAAGAAGAGAAGAAAACTAGTATTTCTAAGCGGTAACTATGGCAATTTTGCAATATTTTCAATAGTGCTAGTAGTTTTTTCCTCCTTGAGTACACATTAAATGTACATAACATAGCGCGGTCAGGCTTGTGGCACAGTGCATTGAATTCAAAAGTCAAATAGCAAATTTGAATTCTAACAGAATTCAAAAAAAAAATTTTTTTTAGTCAGTACTACTAAGGCAGACATACTGATTACTAAGTACAAATCCAGCCTTGATGCTAAAACTCTTCATCATTGTAATTTCAAAGCATTTACCTGCTTCAAAACATTGTAAACTAAGACTGAACACCTGTATAGTTTAAAAGCAACACTATCAATAGCATTTCAGCCATTTTGCCAGCCATGTGTAATCACAACTGCAGAAATAAGGAGAAAACCCCTTTTTTTTTAGTTTAGCTAATTAGATCTGTAACATCACAGGGATTGCTCTGAATGAATTCTGAGAGTTTTGTTTTTTATAAGCACCCTCACCACATGCCATAGCTCTGTCTCTTTTAGACACCTCGATGCAGCGGCTGGAAGGACTGGAGAGCAGCTGTTGTGCTGATCTGCAGCTGTCAGCTGTGATTCCTGTCACCTGAGTCAGTTTGGTCTGGAAAGCTAAGGCCCTCCAAGCTGTAGCAGATAGTGAGCTCCAGCTGATGAGAGAAGGCTTCAGTGGAAGAAGAGTGAGGACATAGGCAGAAGGAAGTTTGCTATTTCTTGTCAGTTGCACATTGCTTTATGAAGACTACAACTAAAGTGCTTAATCCCAGGCTGCTCATGACTTTATTTCAGGTGGCCCCTGGGCACATTGACAGAGTTGCCCTTCCCTTCTTTGCAAGGCCAGGCTTCCTAGAGCACCTGGTTGCATGCTTTGCAGCTGGGTGGCAGTGGTTTCAGGGAGATCCAGTTGGATCCCTGCTTGAAAGCTTAAGCCAATGGTTCACCCATGAGAGGAAGTTTTCAGTGCTTCCAGGAAGATTGCCCACCAAAGGAACTGAATAGAGTTTTTAGATTTAAAGGCACCAGGATAGGGTCACTCTTACTCTGTAGAAAGAGACCGTTCTATACACTGTGACAGATGGGCCAGGGCCTCTGGACTTGCATTCTGATAGGTGCTTTAATTTAAATGTGCCCAAAGGGAGTGACTGTCTTCAGGAGAAAGATGGCTTGCATTAACCTCGCTCAGGTGGGTTGTGCAGCCAGGTCAGGGAATGCGGTCAGGGAGAGGATAGTGCTGGTCATGCCCCCGATGCAGCTATGCTCCGAATGATTTCATTCCTGAGAGTGATAGCATTCTGGTCCTGGCTGCAGTGGGGTACAATTTACGTCCTAAGCGGGGGCTACTCTAATTATCCCATTCAAATGGAATTTTTTTCAAAATTGGATAAAAGGAATTGAAGAGTTGTAAGTAGTGATTAGTCTGCTAATCAGTTCTTCAGATGAGATATTGAATGGTAACACTCTGAGCTTAAAACTCAGCAGTGTCTGTGACCTCCACGCAAATCAGAGGAAGCAATGCACCCACGCTGAGCCTCACTGTGTCTTCCTCCCAACTGTCTTCATACTCTCTGTGTTTTCCAGCTCTTCTTTCTCCTGCCGGTTCTCTTTCCTCTTCTCTCTGCATATGTGAGAACGCCTGGGCGTCCTGGGTAACAGCAGCCCCAGCTGCCCTCTCCCGTTCCCTGTTCCGAGTCCTCTGCACTGTTCTTTCTTGAGTCTCTCTGGCTCTGTGCATGTCTTTGGGACCCTCCTCGTCTGGCTTTTCCTCTGTGTGTGCCTCTCCGTTTGCTTATGTCTCTGGCTCTGTCTTCCCCACCCCTCCCCTCACACACACACATACTCCCAAATGTAAGGCTCCGTCGCAGGTTGGAATCAGAGTGGGGCTTGAGATTCACTGAGTTCTGTAGGTAGGGAAAGAAGTCAAGGGAGTGGAGGTTCTATAAGGAATTAACAGCTGAGGGTGGAAGGGTTTGTTTCCTGTTTGAACCTAAACGCAAGTGGAAAAGAATACTCAGAATGTATTTTTCTACTTTACATCTGCTGGGGAAGGAAATATGTCAGGAAGCCGCTGCATCTGGTCATTTCATCAGCATCGGAATCACAGCAGACATGGAAGATTCCATGTGGTGGGGAATAAAGAAATAACTTTATGCTCTCCTGAAAAACAGCGGGAGCCTATGTGTGTGTGTGTGACACTGTAATCTCAAGGAGATTCACTCAGAGCTGTCTCAGTCCAACTCCTGCATGACCAGATCTTCCCTTAGCATCTTTTCTGTGATGAAATATTATCTTGTGTTAGAGTTAGGAATAGGAACTAACCTGTAGGAGCATGTCCCCAAATGGACATTTGAATGGACTAACAAAAACAACTGGAAAGATTGAATTTCCGACACAAAGGAATGATGAGATCAAAAAGAAAGCAGTGAGGAGTTCTTGAGTCTTGTAGTACCTATTCTTATTTTAACTTGCTTCATCCTTGATCTACCTGAGACACTAAGAAGGAAATTAGTTTTCCAAGAGCTCTTTGAACCTGTCTAGGACTGTAGTTAAACCTATCTGCCCTACAGGGGTTCTTCACACTCGAAAAACTATTTCCTTATCACCAACGACCCACCCAGAAAGGCCAATGAGGCCAAATGTAATAACCATTTTTAACATTTAAATATAACTATTAAAATTGCATTAATTGTGAACAGTGAATTAAAGGGTTGTCTTCTCCGGGAGACAGTATGTGGCACTTTTAGTAAATTTCATTTAATATATAAAAATTTAAATCACTCACTGCAACATGCATTTAAAATCTTCCAAGAAGGTAGAGGTATCATTTTCTGTTTTGCTTTGTTTTAAAACAGTTGCCTCAAGCTTCTGTCCTAAGAGTAGTGACTTAGAATCCAGATATTTTTTGTTTTAGAAAAACAAGCAAAACTATGTTGCAAGACTGACAGTTGTAACGTTTATTTGCCACAGATCAAAGGTTCACAAAGTATATCAAATTTACATCTACTTGGGGTACCTTGATAGATGATTATTGTTTTTCTTTTATCTTTCCCTTCAGGAATTTGGAAACTCGTTGTCACTTTTTTTAATTTTAAAAATACTAAATTGTAATAGTTTTCTTTTGCCAAATGTGTGCATACATATTCAAAGCAATGAAACTATTTCAAGCCATACAACCACAGGGGTGGGAACCCTTTTCACAAATTTTAATGTGTTTGTATGTAAATAGATGTTTGTATGAAATATTTTCATGATAGAATGAATATATTTAAATGAAGTTGAATTATTCCAGTGCTACTTAAACACATTACAAAAATTTTGGTGAGAATTATCTGAGTCTATTGAGATGTAATGCAGATCAATTTTGATTTTTAAAAATCAAAAGCCTACAATAACTCTGACTCTCAGCAACTTCCTCGGCGTTGTTGCACCTGACGTGGAGAGAGCTCGTAGGCTTCCCCAGTGCCTCAGCCGCTTCCTGGTGGAAGTTAGGTGCTAATGGAGGTGTGTTCACCTTTTAGTGATATCACTGCAGGCCTTTGAGGGGCCTGAGAGTGAATCAGAGGCATTAGAGACACCGGTGCAGTTATCTGGAGCACAATTTCTTTGCAGGGCAGCAGAATCAGAAGCCAGACTTGGCCATGTGAACCTCGAAACTCGGTTTCCCGGCCGCCATCAACCGCCACCCTTACTGCCTAGTCACACACGTCAGGGAGGCTGCCCTCAGTGGAGTTGGGGTTCAGACCCCAGGGTGGGACTTCACAGTTTTGCCAGCAATCTCTACCTTCGGACTTCCGCCTCGCAGAGAGGAAGGAGAAGGGAGCATCTGGCAAGGGGCCCATTTCTCAGCACAGTACATTTCCTGTCTCAGCTCTGGAAGACTATGCACCCAAGCACCAAACTTCCAACCAGAGAGAGAGACGTCCTCCAATAACAAAAATCCTTGCTTCCTCTGTCTGTCACTTTACACACAGTTGTTCAAAGTTGTTAAATATCAAGACCAATCACATCCCTAGGACATACCTCCCAACTCTCCTGACTCTTATGTTATTGAAAAAACAAACAAACAAAAACTCCTTTATGATGATATTCAACTTGAGTGGGTTTTTTTTTTTCCACTTTGGTCCTGGATATAATGAAATGATACATATTAGGATAAATTTTCACTGTGTATAGTAGCAATACGAACACACATGCCAATGTATCAACATATCTACTTGGTTACATTTTGAGTTACGATAATTAACCTTGATTCATGTACTGGGAAACTGCAGGGACTATGTAATGCCTGCTTATCACATAGGAAAATTATGTCCATGATTCTGAGCTCCCTTCTTCAAAAGTTTCCTCCTGGGTTTTCTATGTTCTCTCTTTATCCTGAAATACATTTATTAGGTTGTGAGGTATGTTTAAGAAGTAGAAGCCAGGGGTATGCTTTCAGCATTTATTGCAACCAAAAGTTAGCCCCATCCCAGTTAACGAGCATCTTTGGTCTCTTGTGGAATTTGAACTAAATCTATGAGCCTTATTCAATATCTATAATTCTATGATTTTTTTAAATTATGGGAAATTAATGAAAGATGTTTACATGAATAATGTTTGCCCTTACTGTGTTATGAATGAGTGTTTTGTAGTGTGTCTGGGTGCATGATGCAAGAGAGTAGGAAAAATGTTTCTGAAACAAAACTTGACAAATATTTGTAATGAAAGTAAATTTAAAGATTGCTATAATTGCGCTATAGAAACAATGCAAGTATTAAACAAAATATACAATCATCTGTCGTTGTCTTCCTTTGGTCATCTAGGTTAGAAAAGCAATAATGGTTTTCTTATAATGTGTCTACCTGTATATTTAAATTACTAAGTGAACTTTACATTTTAAGTTGTTTTAAAATATTATTAGCCATTCATCATTTTCAGAGCATTCTAGTAAGAGCTGAGGATTTGATATGATTCCACATACACCCATAAATCCAGAAGGATTAGCCACACCAACAGAAAGTGTCGGATTGAATATATACATGGTAAGGGTATGGAATGCAAATGAGATGATCAGGGCAAATAGCTGAAAGACAGGAAACTTCAATTCACTATTTAAAGAAAATATAGAAATTTTGTTAGACGTTGTGGTAGATTTTGGCATTCTGAGGATGAGTCTGAGCTGAGAACCCTAGCAATCCCTTATTCCTGCCCTAATCACAGTCAACATTTCCTTTTTTTTTTAATCTGAGATGAAGTCTCACTCTGTCACCCAGGCTGGAGTGTAGTGGTGCAATCTTGGCTCACTGCAACCTCCACCTCCGGGATTCAAGCGATTCTCCTGCCTCAGCCTCCCAAGTAGCTGGGATTACAGGCGCTTACCACCACACTCAGCTCATTTTTGTATATTTAGTGAAGACGGGGTTTCACCATGTTGGCCAGGCTGGTCTTGAACTCCTGACCTCAAGTGATCTGCCTGCCTTGGCCTCCCAAAGTGCTGGGATTACCGGCATGAGTCACCATCCCAGCCAGTCAACATTTCTAAAGCACAAAAGCCAGTGACAAAGGGAGTCAACATAGTACCTCATTATTAGCTGGGCCTTCTGCCCAGGACCCCAAAGAAGTGAATTCTAGGAAGTTTGGCAGGGCTACATGAGGCACAGTTAGGCCTCAAACTGAAGCAGGCCGTGAGATCTCCTGCTTTATTTTACCTCCCCCAGTTGCCCAATCCTTGATTTTATCCGTGGAAAGAAGGAAACAGAAACAAGTGAGATGACTGGGTCCAAACTGATGTTGGATCAGCTTTTCCACCTACACAGACACGTTCACATGCTAGATCTTTCAGGCAGGGCTTCACCCTCTAACACACATGGGTCAAATCACAATATTAATATTCTTCCTCCTTGTGGGAAAGGGGAATACAGGATTAGAAATTTAATACAAACTGAGGTAAGCTTAAGAAGCTAACCTTGAAAGTTAAAGATTGGGCAACTTTCATGGGTTAAGATGATTGATTTGGGCCCAAGTGTTGTAGAATGAGGTAATATGAAAAGACAAAATTATGTTAGACCAAATTAGCAACCATCCCATCTATACTAATGGGATGGTTACCAATATCTGCCTTTGGGTTTAAATGTTCGGAATCATTCAGACTACCAGTTTATATTAAATGTGAAATTATTTCAGCAGTCATCTCTAGAACTAGGTAACAGCTATTGAAGGACTTTATGCTGTAGTTTCATTTAGTTTCAACTCAGCATCTCACTGATTTGGGATTGTTCAATAAGAAGGCTCTAGTTGAAAAATAAGAGGAAGAAGAAGAAATTCTGTTCCTCTTCTTGAAGCTGAAAAAAAAAGAAAAAACAGAAAAGGGGTTTCTGCTCCAAAAGTATTTCAGAAAATGACTGTTATCTTGCAGAGATAGATGATGATGATAGATAGATAGATTAGATAGATAGATAGATGATAGATGATAGATAGATGATAGATAGATAGATAGATGATAGATAGATGATGATGATAGATAGATGATAGATAGATAGATAGATAGATAGATAGATAGATAGATAGATAGATAATAGATTGATCGATCATGGTAATTCCCCCACAACATAGTGGTATGCTTGGTAAATGTGTTTTTCCTTAAGTTTTATTTACAAAAACCAAAAGCCAGGGTTTTGAATTTAGAGCTTCACTTCTTATAATGTACATAGAAAAAGATTAATGGATCCATCTAGATTGCTACCAAATTTTTACTTCTGTAAGTATCAGAATGCTTCCAGCTTCAAGAAACATCAAAGCCCAACTCAATATGGCCTAAGTAATAAAGAGGGTTTACTATCTCACATAACAAGAAGTGCTGAGTGGCCCTACAGTTAATTCAGCAGCTCCACCAAGTTCTTCCCATCTTTCTGCTCTGCCATTCTCAGCTTGTCTGCTTTGCCTTCAGGGGCTAGCTCACCTCACAGCCACAATATGGCTGCCCAGGTTCCAGCCATCACAGCCAATTTGGCCCCATCCAATAGATGAAAAGAAAAGTCTCTTCTATGGCCTCTATCACTGAGGAAACCTAAGCCAATCACTGGCAATGGCTACAGGGGCACTATGATTATCTGAGTGAAGCATATGGCTGTGGCCTGAACCAGTTTGGGTCTCTCCCAGCAAGTAGGAAAGGGAAATGATAGTTGGGTTGACCACTCACAGTGTCTGCCTCATCTGCATCATGAGTTTTGTTTACTTATTTTCCTCAGAGAAGAAGGGAGGTTAGTCTCTTCAAATAAATTAAATACACGGATTTTTAAAAATAATTCAAATCAATTTAGAGAATTTCTCAGCAGGGGCTGTGGAGGAGTGTTTACAAAGATATATTTATCTAGAGTTTATCAGGCAGTTTTAAGTGTTTTAGATTATTCATTTAATCTTTTCAACAATCATATGATATAGGTAGTGTTACCACACCGTTTTACAGAAAGAAAAACTGAGGCATAGAGAGGTTAAGGTACATGGTCGCAGAACTAGAAAGCCATAGAGGCAGAGTCTGAAGCTGGGCAGCTGGGCTCCTGGCTGCTCTCCTAACCATACTTATGGGAGCTCTCTCTCCTGCCCTTCTCTCCTCTTGCTCTCCATGGGTTAAGGCCAACCTTTAATATCCTGTGTCTTCCTTTCCCTTGATCATCATCAACTTAAGCCTACCAATCAACTGATCTCTCTGACTGGGTCCCTCTTTGATCCAATCCATGCAACACACAGACCAGCTTCTTCTTCTTTTTTTTTTTTTTTTTTTTTCTGAGACGGAATCTCACTCTGTCGCCCAGATTGGAGTGCAGTGGCACGATCTCAGCTCACTGCAACCTCCACCTTCCAGGTTCAAGCAATTCTCCTGCCTCAGACTCCCAAGCATCTGGGATTACAGGAGCATGCCACCACGCCCGGCTAATTTTTCGTATTTTGGTAGAGACGGGGTTTCACCACGTTGCCCAGGCTGGTCTCGAACTCCTGAGCTCATGCGATCTGCCCGCCTAGGTCTCCCAAAATGTTAGGATTACAGGCGTGAGCCACCGCCCCCGGCAAGACCAGCTTCTTATAATTTTATTCTCAGCTAATTTCTATGCTGATCCCGAACTTCCACCTCCTCTGCCTGGGTTTCCAGCATAGCTTCTCCATCCCATCTTAGTTCTCATTCTTTGCCTCTACCACGTGAAGCATCCTCCGTGATGGGGTTTCCCTCTTCCCGCCTCTGCTTCTCTCTTCCTGCCTCTCTGCTGTGGCAGAGGGAGGGTTGTGTGGTGGAAAGGACTTGGGATCTGGAGTCAGACTGTTTTCACCTGGCTTTGCCACTGTCCCTGTGAAGTTGGGCTTTCGACTACTCTCTGGCAAATAAGGATTTGCTGTGGGGTTCAGAAGACTGTTTGCATATCCTCTCTCCCTCTTCCTTTCTGCACTCCAACCACGCCCACCCCCTTACAGTCCAGGAGAGCTGGGCTTGCCCCGCTCTTGGGCATGTCTTTCTCCCAGAGAGCCACAGGCTCTGCCCTTGTGCCCTTCAAGTCTTTGCTGCATGAGGACTTCATTGACCACCCCACTTAAACTGCAACATTCTCCTCCCCCAGCATTCCCAGGCCAGTTTACACTCCTTTATTTTTCACCATGCTTCTCATTACCTTCTAGCATACCGTAGAACTTAGTTATATTATGTTGATTGTTTATTATCTTTCTCCTCCCTCTATAATAGACAGGGATTTTAGTTTGTTTTATTCACTAACATATCCTTAACATTTGATACACAGTAAGCACTCAGTAAATACTTGCAGAGTGAATGCATGAATGAGAGATTGTAATGATTAGGAGAATTAGGTAATCGTCTTAGGTTGAAATCCCAGCCTTGCAATTTCTAGCTGTATGACATAACTTCTTTGTGCCTCAGTTTTTTCTATTTGTAAAATTAAACTATAATGATAACTGGGGGAAAAAAAGATTGAGTTTTGACCCATGGATTGAGCTCACTAACTTTGCTCCGCCTGCTCTGGGATGCCACCTTTCCAGGCATAGCCACAGCCTGCCTCCTTCCAAACAGTCCCCCGTGAAGAGCCCCTGCCCCAGGAAGCCTGGCCTGACTCTTCGGGACCTGCCCTGTCTCCGCTGCCCTGCCACACGTGGATGGACACTGCCAGACCATTATTGTGTGTTCTCGATTGTTTAATGAGTGAAGCTTCTAGCTGGCCTCTCCCTTAGATGACAGGCTTTGCGGGGATCACTAGGCATATCTTCCTGGATGTGCACAAAGCACATGTGGGAATGATTGAGCTAGAGTACTTTTATTTATTTATTTATTTAGGGTTTTTTTGTGTACCTTTTAAAAAAAAATTTCAATAGCTTTTGAGGTACAAGTGGTTTTTTGTTACATGGAGGAATTATCCAGTGGTGAATTCTGAAATTTTAGTGCACCTATCACCTGAGTAATGTACATTGTACCTAATATGTAGATTTTTATCCCTAGCTCCCTCCCACCCTCCCCGTTCTGAGTCTCTGAAGTCCGTTTTGTCACTCTGAATGCCTCTGTGTACTCACAGCTTAGCTCCCACTTATAAGTGAAAACATAATGGGTTTTGGTTTTTCATTCCTTGGTTACTTCACTTAGAATAATGGCCTCCAGCTTTATCCAAGTTCAGCAAGAATTTCTTAAGCTTTACCGCATAGCAGTCCCTCTTCTGGGCCATTAGCAAATCAGCAGTGAATAAAAACAAAATCCTTGCCTTTGTGGAGCTTGCATTTTAGTGAGGGAAACTGATAAGAAGCAAGTAAATGACTGTATGTGCCTGGGTAAGTGGTATGGGACAAAGAGAGGGGAATAAAGAGGGTGAGGAGGTGTGCAGGTCCAAGAGGGGTGCTATTTTTTTGTGGGGGAAGGTCAGGGAAGACCTCATTTCCTGAGGGAGAGAACAAATTATGGGGATCCCAGGGGAAACATTTCAGGCTGAGGGGGGCCGCAGAGAGCCACGACCTGAGGTGGGAATGCTCAGGGAAGCTCAGGAGGCCAGGGGAGCGGCCAGTGGGGAGAGAAGAGAATCAAATTCTACAGGGGCCCTGAAAACCATTTTAAGGACTTTGTTTTAAACTCAGAGTGTGAGGTGCAGTGGTGCAGCCAGGCAGGTGGCTCACGCCTGTAATCCCAGCACTTTGGGAGGCCGAGGCGGGCAGATCACCTGAGGTCAGGAGTTTGAGACCCAACCTTGCCAACATGGCGAAACCCCGTCTCCACTGAAAATACAAAAATTACCCGGGCGTGGTGGTGCGTGCCTGTAATCCCATCTACTCAGGAGGCTGAGGCAGGAGAATCACTTGAACCCAGGAGGTGGAGGTTGCAGTGAGCCAAGATGGCACCACGGCACTCCAGCCTGGACGACAGAGCAAGACTCCATCTCAAAAAAAACAAAACAAACAAACAAAAACCACCAGCTTTCTTAAACTTAGTTTACTACAGGTTCTGAAAATGCTTTTGAAATTGTAATTGCTGTTGGCCCTTTCATTGGAGGGATCTCAACAGAAGAATGGCAAGATCTTCCTCCCACGTGTAAAAGGATCACTCAGGCTGTTGTACTGAGAATAGGCTGGAGTGGGAGTAGGGACCAAGGTGGAAGCAGGGGGTTCATGATGATGGTGGGCAGGACAGAGGGGCCATGGTGAGGAGAAGTGGTTGAATTGGGGTGCATCATAGGAAGAAACAGTAGAATGTGCTGAGATATGGCATTAGGCATTTCACTGATTATTCAGGAATGGTGAGGCCAACAGATCAGAAGACAAATGCCACTCTCAAAAATTTGCTGAAAAATCAACTCAAAATCAAAAGGCAAATTAATTGGAGAAAAAGCACATACATTTATTTAATGTGTATACGCAAGAGCCTTTAGAATGATGATCCAAAGATATAGGGGAAATTGGCCATTTTTATGCTTAGGTTCAATGTAGTATGAAATATGTTTGGACAAAAAGGGCATGATCTAATGCTAACAGGCTGAGTGGGGAAACCTAGCAAAACCTCTCTGTCTAGATTCTTCTTGGCCTCTCTGAGCATGAATTCCTTTCTTCCAGGCACGGGGCAGGGTTGTCAGAACCCAGTGGGTTCTTCTTGCCCACTGCCCTGAAAAAAAAAACAACAGTGCACCGAGAACAGCAGATGTTGCAGCGAAGAAAGAATTTAATGATCACAGGGCCAGCCAAGCAGGAGGACAGGAGAAATTTCTCAAATCTGCCTTCCCGAGAATTTAGAGGCTGGGATTTTTAAGGGTACTTTGGTGGGAAGGGGGTTGGGAAACTGAAAGTATTGATTGGCTGTGGATAAAATCACAGGGGTGTCTAAACTGTCTTCATGCAGCTGAATCAGTTCCTGGGAGGGGGGGTCTTGGGACCAGGTGTCATCTCTGGGTCTGCTGAAATGCTAAATCTGAAAAATATCTCAAAGACTGATTCTTCAGGTTTCGCAGTAGTAATGTTATCTACAAGAGTAGTTGGGGAAGTTATAAATCTTGTGACTCTGGGGCAGAAAGCAACTTACAGAAAAACAAGTTTGGCAATGGCAGGTCATTGTTTAACTCAGCCTATTCTTTAGCAAAGTTCAAGCCACTACCATAATTCTAAACTCGTGTCCTCTTGTTAGTCTTTACAAATTCGATTTCCATTTTTGAACAAGGAGGGGACCAGTTCAAGGAAAGGACTATTATGGCCTCCATACAAGAATGAGGAAAAGCAAGTTAGCCTGGTAGGAGCAAGATAGTCAGTTATGTCAGATTTCCCTGACTATAATTTTGCAAAGGCAGCTTTAGGGCCCTTTCTGGAATGGGGGTCTTCTGACTACAGTCAAATAAGGTAGGTCAGAAAATTTCTTTTTCTTTTTGAGACAGAGTCTCGCTTTGTTGCTCAGGCGGAGGTGCAGTGGTGCAATCTCGGCTCACTGCAACCTCTGCCTCCTGGGTTTAAACAATTCTTATGCCTAATGTTTGTATTTGTAGTAGAGACAGGATTTCACCATGTTGGCCATGCTGGTCTCCAACTCCTGGCCTCAAGAGATCCACCCACCTTGGCCTCCCAAAGTGCTGGGATTACAGGCATGAGATAATTTCTTTATGGTCAGATTTTACACAGAAAGGCAGAGGGAAAGTTAGAGTGATATTTTTAGGTTTTATGGCTGGCTTTGGGGAAAAATGGTTCTGGTTGCCAGGATCTGCCTTGGGGTCTATAGGCAGCCTCTGGGAAGGACGGGACTCAGAGACAGAAGGGCAGGAGAAAGTCAGAGAAAAATCTTTGCTCCTGAGGCTGCCTCTGAGGCCTTCATTTTCGGATATTGTTTTCTGAACCCCAACAATAGTTTGTTATTCACAGTTCCCAAGAGGAGGGGGCACACCATGTTACAGGGGCCACATGGGGAAGCACCAGGATCAAGTAAGAGGTAGACGGAGTGAAGAGAAAATGTGGGCAAGAGCCTGTATTGTGGTGTCTGCCGGAAGAAATGGAGAGGCAGTCAGCAGGCCTGGGATTGGCTAGCTTGAATAACTTCAGTAGATTCTGGGGTGTACCGGCTGTCTTTAGTTGTCTGGTACCTGACCCTGGGGTGATGGTGGCTTGGAGTGGAAGAGGCCTAGGAAGGAAGTGGTTGCAGGCACAGAGGCTGATTTGGTTGGGTTGCATGTGAAAGGTGCCAGGCCTTTGCTATCTCTAGGAATCAGCTAGCCCTGGGAGGGGCAGTCCCTCCAGAGCCCGCAAGGCCCTAGATGTCAAAGCGTCAGCATTAAAAGACATGCTTTAATATAATAGGAAGTAAGGAATCAGGGATGAACTCCGCAGTTTTTGATCTGAGCAACTGAAAGAATGAAGTAATCACTTAGTGCAAATAACGGTCACCACTGATGATACTGATGGTCTTACCGTAAATCTCCTGCACTTCCCCAGTTTTTATTTCTATTTCCAAAACAACCCATTAATTTCTTCATGGTCCAGCTCCCTCTTGTGGTGAGGATTTATTCTCATACTGTTTCTGACATGCTGTAAAACAAACATCTCTAGGGAAAGGATGATTTAACACATTTTAAAAATCCCAGCACTTTGGGAGGCCGAGGCGGGTGGGTCACCTGAGCTCAGGAGTTCAAGACCAGCCTGGCCAACATGGTGAAAACCCGTCTCTACTAAAAATACAAAAATTACCCGGGCGTGGTGGCAGGCGCCGCCTGTAATCCCAGCTACTCGGGAGGCTGAGGCAGGAGAATCGCTTGAACCTGGGAGGCGGAGGTTGCAGGTTGCAGTGAGCCAAGATTGCGCCACTGCACTCCAGCCTGGGAGACAAGAGAGAGACTTCATCTAAAAAAAAAAAAAAACCATGAAAACTCGGTTGATGTTCTTTCCTATCATCAGATTGAACTTTGATTAGCTAAATTAAGACACCACTTCCAGGGCTTTTTAAATTTTTTGTATTTTTTATTTTTTATTTTATTTTATTTTTTTTTTGAGACGGAGTTGCGCTCTTGTTGCCCATGCTGGAGTTTAGTAATGGCGCAATCTCGGTTCACTGCAACCTCCGCCTCCCGTGTTTAAGCGATTCTCCTACCTCAGCCTCCCGAGTAGCTGGGATTACAGGCGCCTGCCACCATGCCCGTCTAATTTTTGTATTTTTAGTAGAGACAGGGTTTCACTATGTTAGTCAGGCTGGTCTGGAACTCCCAACCTCGGGTGATTCGCCCACTCGGCCTCCCAAAGTGCTGGGATTACAGGCGTGAGCCACCGCACCCGGACTTTATTTTTAAATGAGCCCAAATTTCAAGAGGGCTAATAGCACTTCTGGCACCTACAATAAACAAAGTTGAACAAAACTGATTTATCTTTTAAAACAAACAGAAACATTTCTGTGTCATACAGCTCTTTAAAATCTCTCTCTGCCTAGAGCACAGTTATCTGTAAAACATGGGTTATAAGATCGTTAGTACTGGCTGGGCATTACAGGCGTAAGCCACTGTGCTTGGCCTCTGAAATTTCTTTACATATCAGAATTATTATAGCACTCGGACTCGTGTGTGTGTGTGTGTGTGTGTGTGTGTACAGGAACACAACTTATCTAGGTAAGATTTACAGAACCTACAGCTATGTGGAACACAGCCAGAAACCTGAGACTGAGTGACTTCTGAGCAGTCAATAGCTATTTCAGTTCATGCACTTTACTCTGTAGAAGAACAACCATAACACAGTCCCTGTGGAACATCAGGTTCCAGCCTTAGAGCCTCTGACCCAGTGAAAAGTCAGAGCCAGCAAAAGACAGAGGATGGAGAAGATTTAGAAAAATGCAGCTGAGTTTCTAAAAGTCTCCTTTCTGGCTTTTCAACACCATGGCTTGAGATCTATGTGCCTTAATAATCTCTGAAAACGTTCTCAGCCTGTTGCTTCTCCAATTTCAGTGGCCAGAAGAATCACCTGGGAATGTGTAAAAGATGCAGATTTGGGGCTCCACTCCCAAAGATCCCACACCTGGATCAAGCGCCCTGGGTAGAACACAGAAAAGCTGGCATTCCTCTTTACAGTGCAGCCCAAGGGCTGATGCTCATAATGATGTTCCTGAGTAATTAAGAAAAGATAAAAGCGAATGGAGTGTGCTTTGCCTAACGATAATGGCAATTGTCAGAACATAGGCTTCCCTGAAGAACTCAAAATCGCACTCTGGGAGCCATTTTAAGATCTGAAAAGAGATACCTAATAAGTCCCGCGGGAGAAATCAATAAATAAAGTCACCAGAGCGGGGAAAAAGACCCTCAAACCAGCAGGACTTGATTAGATAAAATATCTTTTAAAACAATCAGGATATTAGGAATTTTCTTCAGGCTAATATGGGCGATAAGGGAAGTGAAGTGTGGGTGTAGATAAAACCAGGCTGGCCACATGCTGGTAAGGATTTCAGCTGGGTGATGAGTACGAGTTCATGATCTTATATGTGTGTTTTTATATGTTTTTGAAATCTCCACAATAAAAAATTACAAAAAAGCTTTAAACCCAGGTTATTAGGTATAAACGTACCAAAAAACAGTGTCACAGAGGCAAACATTACCTAACTCTGCCCAAGCAATCACCCTTCTTGAATTTTCTGGCCCCACTGGCAACTAATCCCTATTATAAAGTGGATATATCAGAGATCATTAAACATTACATTTATATAACTGAAAACTCCCTGATATGGTTTGGATCTGTGTCCCCACCCAAATCTCATCTTGAATTGTAATCCCCATATGTGGTGGGAGGGATCTGATGGGAGGTAACCGGGTCATAGGGGTGTTTTCCCCCATGCTGTTCTCATGATAGTGAGGGAGTTCTCATGAGACCTGATAGTTTAAAAGTGGCAGTTTCCCCTGCTCTCTTTCTCCTGCCGCCTTGTGAAGAAGGTGCCTGCTTCCTCTTTGCCTTTTGCCATGATTGTAAGTCTCCTGAGGCCTCCCCAGCCATGCAGAACTGTGAGTCAATTAAGCCTCTTTCCTTTATAAATTACTCAGTCTCCGGTAGTATCTTTAAGGCAGTGTGGAAGTGGACTAACACTGCCCCTGGTTCTGATTTCCTACTCACTAAGCAATTCTCTGATTGCCGAGGAAAATTTTCCAAGGTAACGAATGTGTTCTGATGTAACCTCTAAAAGAAGACAGCCAGGTGAATAAACACCCCATCAGCTTGTGGTTGCCTTCCTTGAATTTCTGGAGAAACAATAGCTGTAATTTATTGAATGACTTACTCTGCAGCAAGCACTGAACTGGGTACTTTTCATTAGTTAATTCATTTAATTTTCACAGTAGAAATGATATTACTTGGAGAGATTTCCATCCAAACTGGTTAAAGGAAAAACGTACAAAAGAATGAACAAAAGAGATTGTGCATTAATCTGGAAAAATATGTCCACTTTAAATACTTACTGCTTGTAATCTATAATGTCATATTCTGGCTATAGTGCCATTATATATAATGTTTACATATATATCTCTCACGATTAAACATTGTTTTTCTACGTAGAATTTCATGTGCATTCCCCAGCTCATTAAAAAGAATTATAGTTTCCTACTTAAGATAATATTATAGTAAATCCACTTAACCAAGCTCTTTATAAACTCATATCATCATAATCCATGAAAGTGAGTGAACCTCGAGGATGCTGCTAACCACTCCATGCTGTAGAATCAGAATTCCTGAATTCCATAGGCATAAGGCATGTGCCTGTCCAACATCCAGTATCAATTTATGTATGAGACATTAATAATACTGAACTTCTGTGTCTATGTTGATATCATCTCTGGCCTTACAAACACAGAATTCTAATACTTTTCCCATACTCCAGTGGAGTGTCTTTCATATCCCCTGGGGTACATGCTCTACACTTTATCATTGTGCTTGTTGGAACAATATTTCCTAGTGTAACAAAAGACACTGTTTATTGATTTATTTTTTCCTCCCATATTTTAGAAGGCTCCTGTCTATTCTAAAGTTAGGTTCAATAACCTAGCATCCTCCCAGTGCCTGTTTAGTCATAATAATTGCTCAGGTATGCTGGATATTGAAGACAGAGTTGAAAGAATGGTTCACCAGTAGACACAGCAGGACATGTGTGACCAGGATCAGTTCATTGCAGGCATCGCAGGGCCTAGAGTAATGAAAGGTAGTGAGAGAGTACATTCAATTTGAGATGAAAAGATCTGGACTCAAGCCCTTGCTCTATTACCTATGATCTTTGTGCTCTTTAATCATCTTCCCCCTTTATAAATTAATCAAATAAGAATTGCCTCGTCTATTTCACAGCCTTGTTTCAGATACAGTGCAGATGACCCTAGTGGCAGATACTGTGGATTGCCTACCCAAAAGACATTCACAAGCCATGTTCCCCTTGTCTTCCTGTGCCTAAAATAGTTACATTCCAAGGATCTCTTGCAGCTAAGGCTGGCCACCAGATTCAGTTTTGGCCAACGAGAGGTCAGGCAAGGGAGGCAGGCAGTCACTGAGTGAGCCTCCAGAAAAGTTATGTATAAGAAATAGAGTCCATTGGCATGCTGCCTTCATTGCTTACCCTCCAAGTCACTTTTCCCAAAGCAACCAAAGTAATGTAAAACAGTAAAGCAGCCAGCCACAGTGGCTCACACCTGTAATTTCAGCACTCTGGGAGACCAAGATGGGTGGATCATTTGAGCCCAGGAGTTCGAGACCAGCCTGGGCAACATAGCAAAATCCTGTCTCTACAAAAAATACAAAAAGTAGCCAGGCCTGGTGGCACATGCCGGTAGTCCCAGCTACTCGGGATGCTGAGGTGAGAGGATCACTTAAGCACAGAAAGGCAAGGCTGCAGTGAGCTGTGATTGTGCCACTGCATTCCAGCCTTAGGCAACAGAGTGAGACCCTGTCTCAAAAAAAAATAGTAAAGCACATCTTGCCATCACCCTGCTGAAACACTTCAATGGCTTTCCATTGCAGCTAGAATAAAAGCCAAGCTATTTACAATGGACTGTCTCCTGCTCCCTCTCCAGTATCATTCAGTCCGTTCTCCCCAACCCACTGTACTCCAGCCAGACCTTCTGTTCCTCAAACTTGCCAAGTGTTTTCCTGGCTCCAGGCCTTTATACCTGCTGATTCCTCTGCCTGTTTGCCTCTAGCTCTTTGCATAGCTTCTCTCTGTCACCCTTCAGCCCTTGATTCACACTGCCCTCATCAGAGTTGCCCTCCTCGACCCTCATGTCTCAGAAGGCCTCCTTGACTTACCTGCTGTCTTACCACCCAGATTGTTTCATTGTTATCCCTAATCCATAGTTATTTTGTGTATTCGTTATTCGTCTGTCTTCTAACACTGTAATATAAGCATCACTGGGGAACAGCTTTGCCTGTCTTGTTTATTGCTACATCCTTAGTCCCTTACACAGTGCCTGAAACATAAGGGATGCTTGTTTAATATTTATAAAATAGAATGAACTTTCCCTATGAATCTCCATCTCCTATTTATTCCTCTTCATCAAAGGAAATGCAAGGCTAAACATGAGTGCATAATGGGAATAACAAGTGTTAACACAGGATTTGCATGATGGGTGGATGACTTCCAGGAAAAAGCAATCAGAGGAGCCAATTTGGTGGTAAAAAAGAAAAGAAAGAAAAAAGGAAGGAAGGAAGGAAGGAAAGAAAAAGAAAGAAAGAAAGAAAGAAGAAAGAAAGAAAGAAAGAAAGAAAGAAAGAAAGAAAGAAAGAAAGAAAGAAAGAAAGAAAGAAAGAAGAAAGAAAGAAAGAGAAAGAAGGAAAGAAAGAAAGAGGGAGGGAGGGAGGGAAGGGGGCAATTGTGATTGGATGAGAGCAGAAAGTAGCGGAAAATGCTGTGTCTGCATTATCAACCAATAGCAATTTGGATTGCCACAGCTACAGACACCTCAGGAGGTCTTGGAAGAAGGCATGTGGAGGAGAAGGCGGCCTAGTCAAGGTGACATACCTGCTTCCTGCAAATTCAAAATCACATGCCAGGGGTGAGGTGGCTCTCATTGTCCATATGAATTTCCATTTCTTTTCACTTCCTTTCTTTACCCACCTTCTCTATTCCACCTCCGCCTGCTACAATTCATCTCCTTTGAGGTTCCCTGTATTGGATAAATTTTAACCCAAGCATTAGGCAGCAAAGGTTTCTGAGAGGAGCAGAGGCTGCAGAATCAGACAAGCCTGGCTTTAAATTCTTGCTGTATTCCATTGTTCTATTTCTTTTAGCAATATTATTTTAGTAAAGTTAACTTCTCTAAGAGAAGCAATAATACCTGTCTCATAAAGGTTATTGTGAAGATTAAATGAGATACTATATTAAGCCCCTGCCCCAGTATGGAGCAGAGTAATAAAGTTATATAACTTCCAAACAAGCAGGGTGAGGCTGGGGAGGAGAGGGGTGGTTAATAAGAAAAAGCAGAAAAAAACAGTATTTGTTAAAAACCTACAGGAGACATCATATTTAATGGTGAAATGTCAAAAGCATTCTACTTTAGATAACGAACAAGACATGGATGTCAGCTGTCACCTCTCTTGTTTAATAACATGCTGGACATCTTGCCCAGTGCAATAAAACAAGAGAAATGTAAAAACTTTATAGGAGGTGGAAAGAATGAAAAAAATTATTTTTATTTGAAGGTGATATAATTTTTGTAGAACACCAAAAAGAATCTCCAATAATTAGGATTAATAAATGTTTCACTTGGTTCTTCAATACAAAATTAATATATAAAAATTGGCCAGGCACAGTGGCTCACACCTGTAATCCCAGCACTTTGGGAAGACAAGACAAGAGAATCGCTTGAGGCCAGGAGTTCCAGACCAGCCTGGCCAACATGGTGAAACCCTGTCTCTACTAAAAACACAAAAATCAGCCGGGCATGCTGGCACACACCTGTAATCTCAGCTACTCGGGAGGCTGAGGCACAAGAATCGCCTGAACACTGCAGAGGTTGTAGTGAGATGAGATAAGATCACACCACTGTACTCCAGCCTGGGCGACAGAGCGAGACTGTCTCAAAAAAGAAAGAATTCAGTCAATCAAACCCTTTAAGAAGAAAATTATAAAACTTCACTGAAAGACATTAAAGAGGCAGGGGATGGTGGCTCATACCTCTAACCCCAACACTTTGGGAGGCAGAGGTGGGAGGATTGTTTGAGCCCAGGAGTTTGCAGCCAGCCTGGGCAATATACCAAGACCCTGTTTCTACAAAAAGTAAAAAAAAAAAAAAATAGCCAGTCATGGTGGGATGTACTGATAGTCTCAGCTACTTGGAATGCTAAGCCAGGAAGATTACTTGAGCCCAGGAGTTCAAGTCTGCAATAAACTATGATTAGGCCCCTGCACTCGACAGAGTGAGACCCTGTCTCAAAAAGAAAGAAAGACTTAAAGAAAATGTAAATAAATGGAAAGATTTACCATATTCTTGGCCAGGAAAACTCAACATTGTTAAGATATTGATTCTCCTAAGTGGACTGATAAATTCAAAGCATTCCAGTCAAAATCCCAACATTGTTTTTTATTTGATGAGTTAAATCTAAAATTTAGGTAAATAACAAAGGCCCAAGAATTACCAAAACTGTGGATGAAGAGCAAGATGTGGGACTTGACCTATCAAATATCAAGATAGAAAGCTTTAGGAATTAAGGACGTGTAGTACTGGCCCAGAAACAGACAAATAGGCCAATTAAATGAAAAAGCCCAGAAACAGACCCAGGCATATATGGAGCCTTCATTGATGATAGAGTGGTCACTATCGTTCAATAGGGAAAGAGTGGGTGACTTAATAAATAGTGTCAGGACAATTAGATATTCATGTAAAAAATATAAAATTAGATCCTCAATTCATACTATATAAAAATCAATTGTAGGTGGATTAAAGACTTCATTTTTTAATGTGAAAAATACAGCCATAGAACATTTAGAATAACATATAGATGGAACAGTTTTTTTACTTCAGAGTAAGAAAAATGTTATTAAACAAGACACAAAAGCACACACCATAAATGAAATTATCAATAAATTCAGTTGTATTAAAATTAAGAACATCTGTTCTGGCCAGTTATGGTGGCTCACACCTGTAATCCCAGCACTTTGGGAGGCCGAGGCAGGTGGATCACCTGAGGTCAGGAGTTCGACACCAGCCTGGCCAACATGGAGAAACCCCATCTCTACTAAAAATACAAAAACTATGTAGGTATGGTGGTGGGCATCTGTAATCCCAGCTACTTGAGAGGCTGAGGCGGGAGAATCACTTGAGCCCAGGAGGCGGAGGTTGCAGTGAGCCAAGATCACATCACTGCACTTCAGCCTGAGCAACAGAGTGAGACTCCATCTCAAAAAAAAAAAAAAAAAAATCTGTTCTTTGAAAGACACTGTAAAAAGAGTGAAGAGACAATCTATAAACAGAGAGAAGATATTTGCCTCACATATGATTGGCAAAGGCATCATATCCAGAACATATAGAACTTTTACAAATCAGTATGAAAAAGACAAAGAACCCAACAGAAAAATAAAAGACCTGACAAGAAATTCAAGAAAACAAAGACATTACCAGAATTTAACAAATAAATGAAAAGTTGCTCATTAGTAAACAGAAAAATACAAACTAAAATCATTAGAATCCATTTTACTCACACCAGATTAACAAAACATCATTTAGTTGGATAATATCAAGTGTTGTGAAGTCCTGCCTCAGGACCTTTGCACATGCTGCCTCCCTGAGCTGGAATACTCTACCTTTAAATCTTAGTGGGGCTTGTTCCTTCACTTCATTCAGATCTGGTTCAGTTGTTACCCTACTAAGAGGCTTTTTCTGACCATAATATCCAAATAATGCCCTTCAGCCTCCAACATTCTGTAGCCTGTTACCTGCTTTATTATCATTTTCAAAGCACTTGTTAACATTTTGCTACATTTACTCTCTGTGTGTGTGTGTGTGTGTGTGTAGTATAGTATATGTACACATAAGCATTCACACACATTTGTTATTATTATTTTGCAGAACCTTTTGAAAGTAGGTAGCTGACATACTAAGTGATTTTCAGATGGCGAACTCTTTGGGGAAAAGGATGATTATGTAGAAAACAAATAACATTCAAATAGAGCATACTGACTGTGAAGAGGTGGAGATTATTATAAATATTCAAGGCTACTGTGAGCAGAATTAAGGAAATTAGTTCCCACTCACCGTATAGTTACTGTTATTTTGCAGAACATCTAAAAGCAGATTGTTGACATCAGGACACTTCATCCCTAAATACTTCCATATGTATCTCCTAAGATTCTCCCACTTAACCTCAATACTGTTATCACAAGTAAGACAATTGACGATCATTCCCTAATACCATCTAACATGCAGCCAGTATTCAAATTTCCAAGTACTCCTTCTTTTAGAGGTCATAATCATATCAATTATATTGAAATGCACCCATGGTACCCTAAGGTTTTTCAGAAAATTTTTTAAAAGATAATTTTACTTCTGAAATAATTTAGCTACAATCAAACCACTTAATTTGCAATCAGTTATAGTTTCTTAGCAAGCATAGTACATGCTTGGGAACTCTTTTGAAGGAAAATAATCCACTAATTGTTTTCAAATATAATTACATTATATTTTTATGAATACTAACATTTTATCAACTACTAATGTTAGCATTAATTTTTAGTTTGCAGACATTTAATTAAATGCTCTTTAATTCTGTTTTATTCATTTTTATTTTCATATTTTGGGGTCAATTCTTTTTTTTTTTTTCAGGTCTCAAAAATTTTTATAGGCCATCTGAAAGCTCCTTTGTCCTAGGCATGGTACAGAAGCTGCCTGTAGAGGCCTTGCCGAGGACAGGAGATAGCTTTCAGTGCATGGCGTCTGAAATAGAAACTGACTTAAGCCCAGCACTTTCTCCCCACTAAGGCAGCTTCTGTGGTTCAAGTTCTAAAAACTGGACGGCAATGAGAAGTCCTGAGGCTCAGAGGGGAAGAAAGAGAGAAAGGTGAAAGCGGTTTCTGGGAGACATCGCTTTTCTGCCTGTGTAGCTTTTTAATGTGTCACTCATGGTGGAAATCATCTTTGAGAAGGTAACAGGACATCTTCTGAGCAAAACTGGTCAGAAACTCCAGATTGAGGCACATCGTTTGGAGAATCTGCTGACTTTTATTTTGTTTTTGCTAAGGAGTATATCTGAAATTGAGGGTATTTAATTAGAAATCATTCAAGGCCGTATAAGGTTCTGGCTGCAGTAAATTGGGGATAATGAGAGATAACACAAAATACAATAGGAAGTACAGAAGTTTGTATCAGAAACTAGTTTGTCAGTTGCAGAATGAAGTCCTCCTTATGTTTCTAAGAGGATTTAATTGGTATAAGTCAATCTGATAATAAGTTAAGTGTCTTAAGGCTTAAAAGGGAGCAGGTTTTGTTACCATCCCCACTTTGCAGGTGAAAAACTGAGGCTGAGAGAGAGCTTCAGCTGTTTGTAGGAGTCTTGGCTGAGATGCAGCTGGCAGAACTGGATCTTGTTTGCTATCATGATACAAGAGAAGAGATGAGGAATTCAGTATTTTAAGATCATTGTATTTTTTAAATTCAGAAATGCAGATTTATTTTCTTTTTCTTTTTTTTTTTTTTTTTTTTTTTTTTGAGACAGAGTCTCACTCTGTCACCCAGGCTGGAATGCAGAGGCACAATCTCAGCTCACTGCAACCTCTGACTGACTCCCTGGTTCAAGCTATTCTCCTGCCTCAGCCTCCCAAGTAGCTGGGATTACAGGCATGCACCACCACACCCAACTAATTTTTGTGTTTTTAGTAGAGATGAGGTTTCACCATGTTGGCCAGGATGGTCTCAATCTCCTGACCTCGTGATCCGCCTGCCTCAGCCTCTCAAATGCAGCTTTGTTTTCTTAAGCTTAGCAGAGACATTACAAGCAAAGTGACTTTAAATTTTTTTTTTTTTTTTTTTTTTTTTGAGACGGAGTCTCACTCTGTCGCCCAGGCTGGAGTGCAGTGGCACGATCTTGGCTCACTGCAAGCTCCGCCTCCTGGGTTCACGCCATTCTCCTGCCTCAGCCTCCCAAGTAGCTGGGACTACAGGCGCCCGCCACTGCACCCAGCTAATTTTTTTGTATTTTTAGTAGAGACGGGGTTTCACCGTGGTCTCAATCTCCCGACCTCGTGATCCACCTGCCTCGGCCTCCCAAAGTGCTGGGATTACAGGCGTGAGCCACCGCGCCTGGCCCAAAGTGACTTTTAATTTTTTACTATCATATGACAAAACTCTCAGAAGACACATATTCTAGGCAAAGTCTTAGTGCAATTTGGCCATAGCACTATGCTAGGCATAAATTGCTCATTTTCACAAATCATGACTCACCCATCATATCAGGAACATTTTCCTCTTGTGAACCTCTTGGAGCCAAGTTGTTAAAGAATCAAGAGGAACACTTCAGGATATGAGTGATTTTCAGATGGAAAACACTTTGGGGAAGAGAATTATTGTGTAGGAAACAAGTGACATTCAGTTACAAGATACTGACCACAAAGATGTGGAGACTATTCAACCTAATGAAGGCTACTATAAGCAGAATTAACAAGGCTAGGTGCTCCTTTTCCCCACAAGAATACTCTAGGGGGACTGGAGCAAAGGGAAGATGCTTAGTATTATATAAATCCTCAAGCAGTGGCTCCTGTCTCAGCCTCTTCCCACGCAGCAAAGAGGCCATGAAGCCATGGAGCCACAAAGCTGAAGAAGACACAACTGTCCCTCTGTAAAGGGCTGTTGTACAGACCACTGACACTCTTTAGATCACACCCTTGTCAGAAAAAGTGTTTCAGCAAGCACTTCCAATGCATGTTCATTGGTTCACCTAAAATTATAATCACAAACCGTATGAGCTAGTAGATTAAGAAACATTTACAAAATAGAAATTTAAAAGGATGAGGATGAAATAAATTTTTAAAATAATTTGTATTTCTTTTCACTTACCAGTCAAAAAAAAAACCTGTTTATTCACAGATACACCAGCCTATTTTGTTGATAATATTTTCTTTTTCTTTTCTTTTTTTTTTGAGACAGAGTCTCACTCTGTTGCCCAGGCTGGAGTGCAGTGGCACTATCTCAGCTCACTGCAACCTCTGCTTCCCGGGTTCAAGCGATTCTCCTGCCTCAGCCTCCCAAGTAGCTGGAATTACAGGCGTGCGCCATCATGCCTGGCTAATTTTTGTATTTTTAGTAGAGACGGGTTTTCACCATGTTGGCCAGGCTGGTCTTGAACTCCAGACCTCAGGTGGTCCTCCCACCTCAGCCTCCCACAGTGCTGGGATGACAGGCATGAGCCACTGCACACCTGCACCCATCCAATAATATTTTTCAAAGTCATTTTTTGAAATTAAATATGCTTCATTATTTTGAAAGTTCTGATTTACTACTTCATGATGAAGCAAGGTGAAGGTTGTTTCTAAATGCAGTTTATGTTGATGCTTGCATTTAATAACTATCAATGGTGAAAACAAATGACCTTACAAAGATCCTCAGATCCAAAACGAACAAAAGCATCATCAGCCAGGCTTGTTAAACTCTGATCCAGAGTTTTCAATTCCACCTACCAGCTATGCAGAAGGTGGTATGTTTATACTGAAGTTTAACTTCAGTATAAAGTTATGCAGAAGTTTATACTGGAATTCACTTGCTAGATTGCCATCTCCCCAAATTGCTCTTGCAAACCAATTAAGCATTATATTTATATTTTTAACAAAAAGATCCAACGCCTAGTCTTAGTTTGGAAGAATTTTAAACAGGATGGAAAATTCTAACTCTTAAAATGCTTGAGTAGGAGAATTTTTATAGGTGTCACAGACTAGAAAAAAAAAACACATCAGATGAAAACATTTCCAAACATCCACTAGGAAGAGATAGATTGTTTATCTAAAAATAACTATTAAGGTAGCATATTCCTTAGCATGAAATATATTTCAAACACTAGCCATCCTGGCTAACACGGTGAAACCCCGTCTCTACTAAAAATACAAAAAAATTAGTTGGGCGTGGTGGTGGGTGCCTGTAGTCCCAGCTACTCGAGAGGCTGAGGCAGGAGAATGGTGTGAACCCGGGAGGCAGAGCTTGCAGTGAGCAGAGATTGCACCACTGCACTCCAGCCTGGGAGACAGAGCGAGACTCTGCCTCAAAAAAAAAAAAGAAAGAAAGAAATGGTCAACAATTTGGATCGGTTATCTGCGGGAAAAAAATGTGTAGCACATTTTTTCAGTTTAGTAAGTCTTTTAATTACTCCATCATGAGATAAACAGTGGACCATCCAAATAGTACAAAACATCTTCATAGTCACCTCCGATAGTTTGTAGAAAGGTCCACAGGTTTTCTGATGGGCTTCTCATTTACAGAATTTACATCTCCTCCCCTTAAAACCAAGCAAGATTTTGCGATTGCTGTTCTGCATGGATACAGAGTGACCTTCGAGCTAAATTAGAAAACGTCCCAGGGCTTTTGCAGGTTTATCTTGGGCCACTTACTCTGGGTGCTTGCAGCCACCATGTAAGAAGTCCTGCTACCTTGAGGCTGCCATACGGAGCAGCACAGAGAAAGAGAGAGAGAGAGATGCCCGAGGAGTGCCGGCTGCTCTGCCCCAGCTGCTGCGTCCTCACCTGGCCTTCGGAAGACTGCAACCTCAGGAGAGACCTCCAGCCTGCACTGCCTGCACACTCCTGCCTTGCCACAGCAGCGAGACAACCAATAATTGTGGTCTTATCTACTCAGTTTTGGGGAAGCTTGTTACACAACACTAGATACTACACATATTATTTCATTCTCACAATAACCCCATGGGTTAGTGTCAGCCCTTTTTTAAAATGAGGAAATTGAAGCATGGAGAGGTTTGACTGTTAGAACATCTAGGATTCAGGCTGGGCACAGTGACTCATGCCTGTAATCCCAGCACTTTGGGAGGCTGAGACAGGCGCATCACATTAAATCAGTAGTTCAAGACCAACCTGGCCAACATGGCAAAAACCCATCTCTACTAAAAATACAAAAATCAGCTGGGTGTGGTGGTACACTCCTGTAATCCCAGCTACTTGGGAGGCTGAGGCAGAATTGCTTGAACCTGGGAGGCAGAGGTTGCAGCGAGCCAAGATCATGCCACTGCACTCAAGCCTGGGCAACAGAGCAAGACTGTCTCTTAAAAAATAAAAAATAAAATAATTTGTTTAAAAAAGAACATCTGGGCCAGGCACGGTGGCTCACGCCTGTAATCCCTGCACTTTGGGAGGCCAAGGAGGGCGGATCACCTAAGGTCAGGAGTTCGAGACTAGCCTGGCCAACATGATGAAACCCCGTCTCTACTAAAAATACAAAAAAATAGCTGGACGTGGTGGCACATGCCTGTAATCCCAGCTATTCAGGAGGCTGAGGCAGGAGAATCACTTGAACCCAGGAGGTGGAGGTTGCAGTGACCCAAGATTGCACCACTGCACTCCAGCCTGGGCAAATCTCCATTTCAAAAAAAAAAAAAAGAACATCTGGGATTCAGCTTCTTTGTGGTCTCACTCCGCAGTTTAAGCGCGGCGTCCTCTGCCTCTCAGCAAGAGAGGACAGAAGCAAGGGTCAAAGGCAGCGGAAGTGATAGATCCAGGTAGGAGACTAGATGTGGGAGTTGGGGAAAGGGAAGCCTCAACAGAAGCTGGAGGTTTTGAGGAAACACAGGAAGAAAAATAAATTTAACGAGGAAGATTGAGTTTATACATTTTATTTTATTTTTTATTTTTATTTTTTTGAGACTGAGTCTCACTGTTGCCCAGGCTGGAGTACAGTGGAATGATCACGGCTCACTGCAGCCTCAATCTCCTGGGCTCAAGCGATCCTCCCACCTCAGCCTCCTGAGTAGCTGGGACCACAGGTACAGACCACCACAGTCAGCTGATTTTTAAATTTTTTGTAGAGATGGTGTCTCTCTTTATTGCCTGGGCTGGTCTCAAACTCCTGCGCTCAAGTGATCCTCCCACCTCAGCCTCCCAAAGTGCTGGGATTACAAGTGTGAGCCACTGTGCCCCACCATTTATACATTTTAAATTACATGTTTGAGTGGTCCACAGATACTGCAAAAGAAAAATGGCCCACATGCAGCAGCCAATTCAGGAATTCAGAGGTAAAGCTGAGGCTCTAAACATGGGTTCAGGAATCAAGTGCCTCTGAAGGTGAGAACGTCGTAAAGGAAAGGGTGTTCAGCCAGAAGAGGATGGAAGAAAAAGGCTCAGGGAGTGGCTCCCTGTCTAGCTGGTCATACACCTTATCCTACGTGATTAAGTTCCCAATGTTTTCAGAATTAAAAAATGTGTGCTCCATAGCGCCTTTGGATGTACAATGGAAGAATACACTCTCAGAAGTAGGCAACGATTACTAATCTTACATTTGCATAAGGAGTTTATGAAAATATAACAAATCACCAAATTAGCAAGGATTTTTTAGTTCACACTTTAGAAGTACTTCAGAAATGCATGAAAATAGCAGTATGCTGTGTTTCCCAGTGAAGAGCTTCAGAGGCGTAGTATCACTTTCTGCAGCAGATGCTGACTGGCTTACTCGACGCCTCTCCATCCTCTTCTAGTGTGCTTTCCTGCTGCAGAGCCTGGGATGATAAAACCTGTCATTCCCAAGATATATTTGCAGCTTCAGTTCTAGGAAGTGAGCAGCGAGAGGGTCACAGGGAGAATGGCCTTTCTTTCCAGTGTGATGTTGGAAGATTTCAGTACTTCTGGGACAGCTTTGGGGACATTTTGTGGCCAGTCCTGAGTGTCACAGGTGCTAAGGAGAGATAGTGGTGACAGTGGACTTTCTACTACAACATCTGGGCATTTATCTTGGCTACTATTGTTCCTGTCTTTGTAGCACCCAAATTTTGGGCCCAGGTCCTCCTAAAAATAACATAAGCTACCCCAAATTCTCTAACTCTCTTTCTTCTTCTTTTTTTTTTTTTTTTTTTTTTTTTTGAGACAGAGTCTCGCTCTGTCACCCAGGCTGGAGTACAGTGGTGGGGTCTTGGCTCACTGCAACCTCCACCTCCCAGGTTCAAGTGATTCTTCTGCCTCAGCCTCCCGAGTAGCTAGGACTACAGGCGTGCACTACCACTAATTAGCCCAGCTAATTTTTGTATTTTTAGTAGAGACGGAGTTTCACCATATTGGCCAGGCTGGTCTCGAACTCCTGACCTCGTGATCCGCCCGCCTCAGCCTCCCAAAGTGCTGGGATTACAGGCGTGAGCCACTGCGCCCGGCCAGTCCCTTTCCTCTTAAATGAGCTAGACGAGATCCCTAACGTATACCAGTTCCATAATAGACTTAACACATATATTTTCATACAGTAGTAAAATTGTATACCATCAATTTTCTCACAGACTGACAAATTTTAACAATTTGAAGCTAGATGTACTTTTCTAGGATAACTTAGATGAGGTATTAGTTAAGCCCAAATAACATTGGCTCAAACAAGATGGAAGTCTTCTACTTGACTCACTTACTGGTCCAAGCATAACTGTCTGGGGCTGTGATGGTAGCAGCACAGCATCTGGGACCCCAGTTCCTTCTCTTTGGTTGCTCTGCCACTCCTAGGGTGTTGCCTAGGAATGACATCTGCATGGTGCACCCATTTTTCACTAAGTCCCTAAAAGGGTGTTGTCCCCTGGGGCAGGTTTAAAGGCTGGTAGAAAGGCACTAACTCAGGCTCTCCCAGCAAGTTCTCCTTGAAGGACTGATGTGCCGGGGCAGTGAGTGGGCCCCAAATCGCTCCCTGACCACAAGGGCAATCCCTAAACAGGGATAGTGCAATCGTCATCCAAAAGTTTTAGTCCCAATGTCCCCAAGTCTCTTCCATATTTCACCTCAAGTGTTCTTCCAGTTAGAATTGCATTCATCTACAGGTACCCAAATCCCCTGAACAGTGGGGATTATTTTTCTCAGCAAAGTCATGAGGTAAGTAGCCTGAGCTGGTGTGGTAGCTGCAGGACACTGTTCTCCAGAGCATTTGGAATGCCAAGGCATCCATGCCAGTGCTATAGCCTCCCTCCCACATGCCAGCCATGGACAGAGGAGGAGGAAGCAACCAGAGGAAAGGGTGGGCCTCTTTACAGGAAAGCAAAGTTTCCCTGGAAATCCCTGGCAAGCACCTGCTCATATCTCTTTGGCCAGAACTGTGACATGTGGCCATACCTAGCTGCAAAGGAGGCTGGGAACTGGTTATCTAGTGGGCTATGTGGCCAGGCAAAAAGAAACCAGGGTTCTGTTAGTAAGAAAAGAGGGAGATGTGTTATTAGCTGAATTGTGCCCCTGCCCCCCCAAAAAGATATTGGGAGTTCTAATCCCTAGTACCTCAGAATGTGACTTTGTTTGGAGATAGGGCCCTCAACAGAGGTAATCAAGTTAAAGTGAGGTCATCAGGATGGGCCTTAATCCAGTATGACTGGCGTCCCTATGAGAAGAGGAAATCTGGGCTGGGTGGTGTGGTTCACGTCTATAATCCCAGCACCTTGGGAGGCTGAGGCCGATTGATCACCTGAGGTCAGAAGTTTGAGAACAGCATGGCCAACATGGTGAAAACCTATGTCTACTAAAAATACAAAAATTAGCCAGGCATGGTGGTGCACGCTTTTATTCCCAGCTACTCAGGAGGCTGAGGCAGGAGAATCACTTGAACCCGGGAGGCAGAGGTTGAAGTGAGCCGAGATCACGCCACTGCACTGCAGCCTGGGCAACAGAGCAAGACTCCATCACACACACACACGAAAAAGAGGAAAAAATCTGGCCAGGCATGGTGGCTCACGCCTGTAATCACAGCACTTTGGGAGGCTGAGGCTGGAGGATCACTTGAGCCCAGGAGTTTGGGATGAGCCTGGGCAACCTAGGGAAACCTTATCTCTACCAAAAAAAATTTAAAAATTGGCCAGGCACAGTGGCTCACGCCTGTAACCCCAGCACTTTGGGAGGCCGAGGCGGGCGGATCACGAGGTCAGGAGATCGAGACCATCCTGGCTAACACGGTGAAATCCCGTCTCTACTAAAAAAATACAAAAAAATTAGTCGAGCATGGTGGCAGGCGCCTGTAGTCCCAGCTACTCAGGAGGCTGAGGCAGAAGAATGGCGTGAACCTGGGAGACGGAGCTTGCAGTGAGCTGAGATGGCGCCACTGCACTCCAGCCTGGGCGACAGAGCAAGACTCCATCTCAAAAAAAAAAACCAAAATTTAAAAATTAGCTGGGCATGGTGGCATGCACCTGTGTTCCCAGCTATTCAGGGGGCTGAGCTTGGCGGATCGCTTGAGCCCAGGAGGTCGAGGCTGCAGTGAGCCAGGCAAGAAATGGAACATATTCTCTCTCACAGGCCTCACAAGAAATCAACACTGCTGATACTTCCAGCCTCCAGAACTGTGAGACAATACATTTCTGTTTTTTATGCCACCCAATTTATGGTACTTTGTTCCTGCAGCCTAGGAAATTAATACAAGAGGGAAGACAAAAATTGGGTAGGCAACCTGCAGTTTCTGAAACATCTATTTAAAAAAATAGGGTTTATAATCATTCTGAGCAAACTATCGCAAGGACAGAAAACCAAACACCGCGTGTTCTCACTCACAGGTGGGAATTGAACAATGAGAACACTTGGACACAGGAAGGGGAACACCACACACTGGGGCCTGTCGTGGGGTGGGGAGAGGGGGGAGGGATAGCATTAGGAGATACACCTAATGTAAATGATGAGTTAATGGGTGCAGCACACCAACATGGCACATGTATACATATGTAACAAACCTGTACATTGTGCACGTGTACCCTAGACCTTAAAGTATAATAAAAAATAATAAGGTTTATATTTAGAGCAGATTTAGGGTCACAGAAAAATGGAACAGAGACCATCGAGTTCCCACAGAGCCCCTGCCCATCCACACACACACACACAGCCTCCCTCACTATGTACATTTAATACATTTGATAAACCTACATTGAGACATCATAATTATCCAGTCCATAGCTAACATTCATTTGTGTGTGTGTGTGTGAGAGAGAGAGAGATTGACAGGGTCTCACTATGTCCCACAGGCTGGAGTGCAGTGGAACAATCTCAGCTCACTGCAACCTCTGCCTCCCGGGTTCAAGTGATTTTGCTGCCTCAGCCACCCAAGTAGCTGGGATTACAGGTGCCTGCCACCATGCCCGGCTAATTTTTGTATTTTTAGCAGAGACGGGGTTTCACCATGTTGGCCAGGCTGGTCTCAAACTCCCAACCTCAAGTGATCTGCCCGCCTGGGCCTCCCAAAGTGCTAGGATTACAGGCGTGAGCCACCGCATCTGGCCAAGAATTCTTATCTCAGGCAAGCTTAGTCTTTCTAATTATGACACAAAACGAGAGTCATGGAAAAGACTGCTAAGTTTCACTACATTAAAATTATTTTCATGCCAAAAACCATTAGGAGCAATGCCATTTGGCAAAAAACAAACTAGGAAAAAAAAATAAAACTCTTACCACTAACTTACCCAAAATATTCAGTATCCCTACAAAAGGCAAAAAAACAAAACCTGACAGAATATGAACAGACAATTCAACAGAAAACGAAATGTAAACATTAAATACAAAAAGATGCTCAACCCTACTCATAAGATAAATGCCAGTTAAAACCACAGTGAGATATAATTTTTCACCTATTAATGTTCCAAATGTCAAAACCTTTGATAATAGACTGTGTTGTGAGTGTGTGAGGAATCAGGCATGCTTTTTATTACTAGTGCAACCTCTGAGGAGGGCGATTAGAAATCCAAATTGCAAACACAGATACCTTTCATCTAGCAATGTCACTTCTAGGAATTTTCCCTTTGTATATACTCACACATTTGAGAAATGACTTATGTAAATATGATATCCATTTCGGTAATGCTTGTAATAGCAAGATTGGAAACAACCGAAACGTTCATCAAAAGAGGGCTATCTAAATAATGGCCAACTAAAAGAATTCCATGAGGCCTCAAAGAGAATGATGAAGCTTACATATTTTAACATGAATTCATCTCCAGGGTATATTGTTATGTGAAGAAACAGCAAATTCAAGGGCCGGGTGTGGTGGCTCGCACCTGTAATCCCAGCGTGGGAACTGGGGTGGGAGGCCAAGGTGAATGGATCACTTGAGCCCAGGAGTTCCAGAACAGCCTGGCTTATAAGATGGCAAAACCGTGGCTCTACAAAAAGTACAAAAAATTTGCTGCATGTTGTGGCGTACACCTGTAGTCTCAGCTACTTGGTAGGCTGAGGTAGGAAGATTGCTTTAGCACAGGAGGTGGAGGTTGCAGTGAGCTGAGATCACACCACTGCACTTCAGCCTAGGTGACAGATTGAAACCCTGTCTCAAAACAAAAAAAATTCATGGTACTGGTTCCTTGTGATAAGAACTGAGGAGCTGGGACAAAGAGTGGGAAGGAGAATTCACCATTTACTCTTTTGTGAATGGTCCAAGTATTGAACCATGTGAATGTATTTCCTATACAAAAATTTAACTTAAAAAAAGAAGTCCCATTACTGATCACATTTTATTGAAACATGGAACTCTCCATTTCCAGCAAGAAAAGATTAATAATGAGGAGCTGAGAAGTAATAAATGGCTCCATATACTCTGTTAAGTTTATGGAATGAATAACCAAAAGTTGAATTGTTTTTGTAATTTAAAGAATGTTCTGGGACTCAAAGAAAAATATACAGAATCTTCTATAATTAAACTACTCAGAAGAAGAAAAATACCAAAAAGCATTAGGATATACAACTTAAATAATTTTAAGTGACGTTTCATCTAACGCAGAACACTTTGAAAAACATATATGTAAACAAATCACAAGAATCAAACTTTTGATAAAGGCAAATTAAAGCAATGTAATAATCTAAAAAATGAAACCAAAGCCTGACATTTTAAAAAAAACATTTGGCCACATACATGAGTGCAACTAGCAGCCCTAGAAAAGAATACTGACTGGTTCATGCAATGAAATTCCTGACCTTGGTCTCTAACTCCTGGGGATTTTAGTTCTGAAATATCTCAAATCTGTATTTTTCTGCCAGTGCTCCAGCTAAAGCTTTCTTTTAGGCTATTTCAGTAAGCTGGCTGTCACCATGACTTCATCCCCTCACCCTTCCCATTGCCGCTGGAATTTATGGCATAAATCTAATGGTCTCACTACCTTGCAAAATGCTTTCATTAGTTACCCATTGCCTAAATAGTAAAATTCAAATGTTTTTGTGTGGCTATCTTCTTTTTTTGCTCCCCTTCCCCCAAAATACCTTCTTCCCTAAATGTGGAAATTGCTTATTTTATCTTTTTTGGCTATTGGTCTTGGGTGGACACCTGGCTCTTGCCAGGCCAATGAACAGTCTATGCTGGAAATTTCAACTTGAGACTGAGAGTTCATTTCTCTTTGAATGACTGCAGCATCCAAAAGTTCAGAAGTACTCAGTGGCCATGTTTTCTGCTAATTAAACCTAAAAAATGGAAAAATCTAGTTATAAAAGAAAGAGAAAATGAAGATGTGCAGAGAAGCTGGGTCCAGAGTTAGGAAATTGTGTGCTCAATCCCAGCTCTTCTTTGAGTCCAGTCACACCCTTGTCTTCAAGTCCATGAGACAAGTCAGACTCCTTACATTAAAATCCCCCTTATAGGCTTGTTCAGACGGAGTTTCAGATACTGCACCCAAGCCAGTCCTAATCCCACTGCATATGGCAACTTGGCAGTTTAACCACAAACTACCTTGCTAGCTTCATTTCCATGTTCTGACCACACTTCCATTCTATCACATACTCACACTGACCTAGCAGTCATTCCCCCCAAATTCAACTCCACTCTTGAGCCCTGCAGTGCATTCACCTGGGATGACTTTCCTCCCTCTCCTTTACATGGAGAATGCCTCACATTTACCCTGAGATGCTGCATAAATGCTTCCACTCATTGTGAAGCTTTTTGATTATCTACTGCTCTCATATCCAAGTCAAAAGACCACTCCATTTTCTGTGCTCATTGTCCTTTGTACATGCTTCTTTGATTACACTGATCACAGTATATTGTAGAATTCCTATTTGTTCATGTACTATTTTGTAAGTTCTTCAAGGACAGTGTCTATGTAGCTCCACTAACACAAGAGAACACGACCCATACTTGATAAATGTTTGATAAATCAGGTTATTCCAACAAACCAAGTGCATTCGGCCTTGCCACACAGGCTGTAGCAAATGTGCTCCCAAAATACATGACCAGCTTCTTGTCTTAATATCTGATTAAGAAAGCAGTCTTTCATGAATAATGTCAATTTTGTGTTTGAACACAACAAGGGTAACTTATACGTAAAATAAACTGACCAGGGGAAGCAGAATCAACATCAGAGGCCCCCACATCCCTAATCCTATGGGGTCTAAATCAGTAACTGCAATCTTATACCTGAGACGTAGTTCCTTCTCTTTTCTCATACTTTCTATACTTATTCATTCTGTTAAATGCTTTTACGTCTAAATACACATCAACCCCTCTTGCACCATTTGCTTTTTGCACTGAAGTATTCTAAAACAAGTTGGATTACTAAACCACACAAATACAAAAGCTATGTTATCAGTTAATTTTAATACTGTGTTGAGTTTTTTTCCTGAAGTGTTCTTTAACCTCAAATGTATACAAGAAAATAAGTTTCCAATGGGTTGGGGTTTTTGTTGTTTTTAAAAGTGTATCTCATATATAATATTATCTGGAAACCAGGAGGAAAAAAAGATTGTTTTATTTTATACTCTACCCAGTAATCAAACAAAGAAAATAAAACACAATTTCTTTGTGGCTAAGCTGGTTTATTGAACTTCATGGGGGAAATGTAACAGTGACACTATTCCACAACAAAATTATTTAGATTTCATGAGGAAACATGTATTTGCAATATACTTTCAATAATGCATTGTTATTAATAGCTAACTACATTAGATTCTGGGGTACTTTCCTTTGCTGTTCTCAAATTAAGACTTTTCCAGAACATGTCTGATATTTTAATTATTTATTTTCAATTAAAGGTCAGTGTTAAATTCTACAGATTTTTAAAATGTGTGATTTGTTCTTTAAAAATTAGTAATTAGTTGTTAGATAGCTATCATTTTGGAAGTGATTTTGCAACAGTGAAATGTTTTATAAATATTTTAAGATACTGAAAGCTTTAACCCCATTCAACTGGTATGTTTTTTAAAAATAAAAACATACATATAAAAAATTAAATTGTTACAAATGAGATACAAATATTTTAAAACTAATAAATAAAGTTAAAAAATAAGTCCTTTCACAGAACTGTAAAGGCTACTACTAATTCCTTACAAAAAGAAATAAAGTTACTCTTTTTAAAACCATAATAACAGTAATAAAAAACCATAAATGTGCTTGGAAAGTCTATAAATTTTCTTCCCCCACTTTAGAAAATATTTTGAAAAGCGATAAACAGATTCCCTTCTTTAAAAAAAAAAGTTGTTACACCCATCATAGTTACTACAGCTGTCATTGTTTTATTACAAAAATAGTTATAAATCAAGGTTAATTTCGATACAAGTAAAACAATTTTTAGTTTTTAATTCCAGCATGATTAAGAAAAATGATCTCCCTAAATGCAAATAAAGCCAATTTGAGCTCTAATACTTAAAATGGAATAATCACTTCCTATAATTATTATTTTCAGTTAGTTCATTTAAAATAATTACTTTGTCTTTATAGTTAAATTATCCAGTTAGGACCACCACGATGATTAAACAAAAATCTTAAACTAGATTAGATTACATTTTTAATTGATTTCCCACATTCTGAAAATATTATAAGTACAATAATCGTTTGGCTTAATTTCCTCCAAAATTATTAAGGACAGCAATCTATCAAAATTAGTGAATGTGAACACTTCAGTTAAAGTCATGGCTTACATTCCATTTACGTAAATAGTTTAATATGTAAGCTTGCTATATTTTATGTGCAAAGACTTAGATTCAAAATAAAAGTATTTAGGTTAAAAAACTTCTTGAAATATTCTTTCCATCACTGAAGGATAGACATTTTTCAATATCTAATTTATTTTTCATACTGAGGAGGGATAACTTGTTGTGACCATAAAATTTAGACATCTTAAAAATTGATACGACACAATACTACTACAGAAATACATGTAGACTAATAGCAATTAGAGTTGTGCCTTCACAGCTACAATCCAAATGGAAGTTGATTTGTTAACTTGGCATTTACTCATTAAATTTATTGGAGTTGAAGGAAGAGCAAGAGATACCATACCAGATACACTGCTTGAAATTAGTAAAGGCTAAGAATAGGTCTCCTGTGTTAGCTAGAAGCTATGTTTACCTATTTTCCCCCAAGTTACAACACTTCATATGCTTTCAGTTAGTTTTTCACTGTTTAAAGATACCAAAATAAAATACAAAGCACCTTATGTCCCTTTATTTGCCTTAAAATCTGACTTATTTTTGCATATTTTAATAGGATTTAGTAAGAAAGCAACTCGGCTGGTTGCAGTGGCTCACACCTGTAACCCCAGCACTTTGGGAAGCTGAGGCGGGTGGATCATGAGGTCAAGAGATTGAGACCATCCTGGCCAACATGGTGAAACCCCATCTATACTAAAAATACAAAAATCAGCTGGGCGTGGTAGTGCACGCCTGTAATCCCAGCTACTCGGGAGGCTGAGGCAGGAGAATCACTTGAACCTGGGAGGCGGAGGTTGCAGTGAGCCAAGATCGTGCCACTGCACTCCAGCCTGGAGACAGAGCGAGACTCCATCTCAAAAAAAAAAGAAAGAAACTCAAATAACTCTTTTAAAAATAATAATGATTTTTGTAGCTCTTATAAGTATTAATTAGAAAATCAAACATCTAGAACTCTTGGAAAAGTCATTCTTTATGGACTGGGAACCAGAAAACATTCTATGCCTTCTTATCCCACTGGAACTAAAGTCTTGGCTCTAAAACATACCAATAATAACAAAACTAAATATGTTAATAAAACAAAGAAAGGCCAGATGCAGTGGTGAGTACCTACAGTCCCAGTACTGGGGAGGCTGAGGTGGGATGATTGCTTGAGCCCAGGAGCTCAAGGCCAGCCTGGGCAACATAGCAAGACTGTGTCTCTACCAAAAAACAAAAAAAGTACTCTGGGGAGAGGCAAATACCAGTTTTTATCCTATTAAGAACACCTCCCATTCAAAGGACATACTATTAGGTATGTCCTAAACCTTTAACATTTTTTTCCAATCCTAGGACAAAAGATTGAACAGTTACTGATCCTTTTAATTCATCATGTTCTCATTTGAAGCTTCCTTCATTGGGCTCTAGATGGAGAGATGTTCAGATTCATCCTATCTTTGCTTCATTTTCAATCTCACCTGAAAACCAACTTTTCCTGTGTTGTCACGGTGACAAACTTAAGTAGATACAAAATACAAAAGCGTGACAATGACAAACAGCAAAGTGTCAAGATGACCCATTATAGTTGAGATTAAATCTTATGACTTATTACTGTCATACTTCAAAAGTATTTTAGTCAAAATTAGATAATATAATAAAGACTGTTATTTAGCACCAGCACGTCATTGCAGGCTTTGGTTCAGGCTTCAGGATAATTCCATTATCAGGGGGTTGACTAAGCATTAATGGTTTGTGGCTCTTAAGCTTATGAGCCAAGGTCATAAATATAGCTTCCACGTGGTCATTATCATTGGGGTTTTTAGCAGACGTTTCAAACAAAGGCATACTGTGTGTGTCAGCAAATTTTTGTGCCAAGTCTGTGGGTACCTGAATGGCACTTCTCAAGTCACATTTATTTCCAACAAGAATCCGTGGTATATCATTGGCTAGCAAATGTTGTTTGCATTCTTCTATCCAAGATGGTAGGCTATGAAAACTAGCCATGTTGGTCATATCATACACAAAGACAACAGCATGTACATTTCTGTAGTAGTGCTGAACCATGCTCTTTCTGAATCGTTCTTGTCCTGCTGTGTCCCACAGCTGGATCTAAAAATGGGAAGAAAAAGAAGAAAACTGAAAATCTCATTCCAATTATACATATCAAGAAATGTAATCATCTTGCATTGTCTTTATTATCTCTTCACTTAAAATATTTTGATTTCTCCCTTCCATAATGTCTTTTCAATGTTACCTATGGGATCCAGACTTCATGATACCAGTTACCTCACAATTAAATTATAATACAAGTGTCAGAACAAATATTTCAATACAGGATTTTCTAAATTTCAGTAAATCCAATTTGTTTAAATAAAATTTACCTCAAAATCTTATTTTAAAATGTTACGAGAAAAATATATCAGGTGTTAACATGTTAAGCATTTAATTCCTATAAATTTGGTTACTATACACCCCTCTTTACCTTTCACTAGTCTAATTTAAAATATTAAACCTAGGAAAGATGTTGTTATGAGATCCAGCCTCCAAACAAACATATACATGTATGTGTATGTCTATGAAATCCAGGCCCCCTTGAAAACTTAAGAAGGCTAGAAAAAAAGCATGAATAAAAACACTCAACATACAATTAAAATGCTTAAAACTATAGATGTCAAAACTTACTAACAAAGCTACAGTAATCAAGACTGTGTGAAACTGGCCTAAGATCAGACACAGAAATCAATGGAACAGAACTGTGGATCCAGAAATGAACCCATATATCTATGGTCAACTGATTTTTAACAAGATTACCAAGACAATTCAACAGCAGGAAAGATTAGTCATTTCAATAAATGGTGCTGGACAACATGCAAAAAATGAGGCTGGATCCCTGCCTCACACCATGTATAAAAACTTACTCAAAATGGATCAAAGACCTAAATTTAAGAGCTAAAACTTTAACTCTTTGTAACCTTGGATTAGGCAATGGTTTCTTAGATACGATACCTAAAGCAAAAGCAATCAAAGAAAAAAATAAACTGGACTTCATCAAAATTAAAAATATTTGTGCAGCCAGATGCAGTAGCTCAGCACTCTGGGAGTCCAAGCCATCAGGGTCACTTGAACCCAGGAGTTTAAGACCAGCCTGCACAAATAAAATTGGAGGGTGGAGCAAGATGGAAGAATAGAAAGCTCCACCTATCATGCCCCCAACTGCCCGCAAGGACACCAAGTTAATAACTATCTACACAGAAAAAAAAAAAAAAAAAAAAACTTCATAAGAACCAAAAATCACGTGAGCACTCATAGTACCTAGTTTTAACTTCATATTGCTGAAAGAGGAACTGAAGAGATAGAAAAAACAGTCCCAAATTGCCAACACCCACCCCCCGCACCCCCAGCAGCAGCGGTGTGGTACAGAGACCTTCTCTGGGCACTGGGAAAAGGAGAACACAGCAATTGAGAGGCACTGAACTCAGTTCTGCCCTGTTAGAGCAAAAAGGAAAACCGGACCAAACTCAGCTGATGTCTACCCACAGAGGGAACACTTAACCCAGCCCCAGCCAGAGGGGAACCAGCAATCCCAGCAGTCCAAACATGAGTTCCCATAAACCTTGCCCTCTGTGTCTCCAAGTAAACTTGAGAAGGTGGTCTAGGCCACAAGCATTGCAACTCTGAGGCAACTCCGAGTGGTAAACTAGGCCCAGAGACAGTGGGCTGGGGCAGACAGGAGACATACTGAGACTCCAGCTGGGGCAGCCAAGGGAGTGCTGCCATCACCCCTCCCCTAACCCCAGGCTGCACAGCTCACAGCTCCAAAAAAGACCACTTCCTTCCATTTGAGGAGAGGAGAGGAGAGGAGAGGAGAGGAGAGGAGAGGAGAGGAGAGGAGAGGGAAGAGTGGGGAGGACACTGTCTTGATCTTAGATACCAGCTCAGCCACAGCAGGATAAGATATTGGTCAGAGTTGTGAGGCCCTCATTCCAGGCCTTACCTCCTAGATGACATTTCTAGATACACCTTGGGCAGAAGGGAACCTGCTGCCTTGAAGGAAAAAATCCAGTCCTGGCAGCATTCATCACTGTTAACTGAAGAGCCCGTGGGCCCTGAAAAACCAGCTGGCATACCCAGGTACTACACTGACAGCCTTGGGTGAACCTCTGAGACTTGCTGACTGCAAGTGAGACTCAGCACATAATTAGCTGTGGCGGCTATAGGGCAAAACTCCTGCTTGAGAAAAGCAGAGGCAAAAGGGGACTTTGTCTTGTACCTTAGGTACCAGCATGGCCACAGGGGGACCCTTGGGGTCCCAGATTTCAGGACTTGACTCTTGGATAGCATTTTTGGACCTGCCCTGGGCCAGAGGGTACCCCACTACTCTGAAGGGTGAGGCCCAGGCCAGGCAGCATTCATGACAAGGGGACTTAAGAGCCCTTGGGCCTTAAGGGAACATTGGTGGTAGTCTGGCAGTACTCCTCATGGCCTGGAGTGGCAGTGGTTACAAGTGGGAAGCTCCTCTGTCTTTGGAAAGGGTGGGGGAGGAAGAGTGGGAAGGGCTGTCACGCAGTTTGAGTGCCAGCTCAGCCACAGTACAACAGAACACCAAGTAGACTTCTAAGATTTTTAACTCTAGTCCCTGACTCCTGGAAGGCACTTCTGGACCAACCCAAGGCTTAGGGAAACTTGCCACCCTGAAGAGAAGGGCACAGGCCTGGCTGGCTTTGCCACCTGCTGATTGTAGAGTTCTAGGGCCTTGAGTGAACATAGGCAGTAGCCAGGGAGTGGCTACAGCAGGCCTTGGGTGAGACACAGTGCTATGCTGGCTTCAGGTCTAGTGCAGTCTAGACCTAGTGCAGAGGCAAAAGTAAAGGGGACTTTGACTTAGTGCAGTCATAGTGGTGGTGGTCACAGGGGTGCTTATGTCACTCCACTCTCAGTATTAGGTGGCTCAGAACAGAGACAGAGAAAGAGAGACTCTGTATGTTTGGAAGAAAGTAAGGGAAGGAAGCACGCGTCTCTGCCTGGTAATACAGAGAATTCTCCTGGATCTTGTCCAAGACCATCAAGGTGGTACCTCTACGAGTCTGCAAGAACCACAGTGTTACTGGGCTTAGGGTAACCCCTAAGGCAGATACAGCTTAGGTCACAACACTCAAGTCCTTTCAAATGTCTGAAAAGCCTTCCCAAGAAGGACAGCTACAAATAAGCCCAGACAGTGAAGACCACAATAAACACCTAATCCTTCAACGTCCACACACAGAAGAATATCTACTAGCATCAACACCATCCAGGAAAACATGACCTCACCAAATGAACTAAACAAGGCAACAGGCACCAATCCTGGAGAAACACATATGTGACCTTTCAGAAGAGAATTCAAAAGTAGCTGTTCTAAAGAAACTCAAGATAACACAGAGAAGGAATTCAGAATACTACCAGATAAATTCAACAAAGAGATTCTTGAAGAATGCATCAGAGTCCTTTAACAGCAGAATTGATCAAGCAGAAGAAAGAATAAGCAAGCTTGAAGACAGGCTAACTGAAAATACACAGAGGAGATAAAAGAAAAAAGAATAAAAAACAAGGAAGCATGCCTACAGGATCTAGAAAACAGCCTCAAAAGGACAAATCTAAGAGCTACTGGCTTTAAAGAGAAGGTAAAGAAAGAGACAGAGAGGCCGGGCGCGGTGGCTCACGCCTCTAATCTCAGCACTTTGGGAGGCCGAGGTGGGCGGATCACGAGGTCAGGAGATCGAGACCATCCTGGTTAATACGGTGAAACCCCATCTCTACTAAAAATACAAAAAAAAAAAATTAGCCGGGCGAGGTGGCGGGCGCCTGTAGTCCCAGCTACTCGGAAGGCTGAGGCAGGAGAATGGCATGAACCCCGGGGGGCGGAGCCTGCAGTGAGCTGAGATCGAGCCACTGCACTCCAGCCTGGGTGACAGCGAGACTCCGTCTCAAAAAAAAAAAGAAAGAGACAGAGATAGAAAGTTTATTCAAAGGGATAATACAGAAAACTTCCCAAACCTAGAAGGTATCAATATTCAAGTATAAGAAAGTTATAGAACACCAAACAGATTTAACCCAAAGAAGACTACCTGAAGGCATTTAACAATCAAACTCCCAAAGGTCAAGAATAAAGAAAGGATCCTACAAGCAGCAAGAGAAAAGAAACAAATAACATACAATGGAGCTCCAATAGGTCTGGCAGCAGATGTTTCAGTGGAAACCTTACATGCCAGGAGAGAGTGGCATGATATATTTCCAAGTGCTGAAGAAAAAAACCCTTTTATCCTAGAATGGTATATCTGGCAAAAATATCATTCAAACATGAAGGAGAAATAAAGACTTTCCCAAACAAAAGCTGAAGGGTTTGATCAATACCATACCTCTGCTACAAGAAATGCTAAAGGCAGCACTTCAATCAGAAAGAAAAGGACATTAACGAGCAATACATAATCACCCAAAGATACAAAATTCACTGGTAATAATAAGCACACAGAAAAATACAGAAGATTATAACACTGTAACTGTGGTGTATAAACTACTCTTATTCTAAGTAGAAAGACTAAATGATGAACCAATCAAAAATAATAACTACGATGACTTTTCAAGACATAATCAATACAATAAGATATAAATAGAAACAAGAAAAAGTTAAAAAGTGGGGAGGATGAAGTTAAGGCACACAGTTTCTATTAGTTTTTTGTTTGTTTATGTAAAGAGTGTTAACTTGTTATCAGGTGACATGGTTTGGCTGTGTCCCCACTCAAATCTCATCTTGAATTCCCACACATTGTGGGAGGGACCCTGTCAGAGGTAACTGAATCATGGGGGCAGGTATTTCCCATGCTGTTCTCATGACAATGAGTAAGTCTCAAGAGATTTGATGGTTTTAAAAAGGGGAGTTTCCCTGCACAAGCTCTCTTCTCTTGTCTGCTGCCATGTGAGACATGCCTTTCATCTTCTGCCTTGATTGTAAGGCCTCCCCAGCCACGTGGAACTGTAAGTCCAGTAAACTTCTTTCTTTTTTAAATTGCCCAGTCTCAGGTCTTTATCAGCAGTGTAAAAATGGAGTAATATATCAGGTTAAAATAATGGGTTACAAGATAGTATTTGCAAGCATCATGGTAACCTCAAGCCAAAAAAATATACAATGGACACACAAATAATAAAAAGCAAGAAACTAAATCATATCACAGGAGAAAATTACCTTCACTCGAGGAAGACAGGAAGGAAAGAAAGAAGGAAGAGAAGACCACAAAACAACCAGAAAACAAATAACAAAATAACAGAAGTAAAATTAAATACCTAGGGATTAACCAAAGAAGTTAAAGATCTCTACAATGAAAACTATAAAACACTGATGAAAGAAATTAAAGCATACACACACAAAAATGGAAAAATATTCCATGTCAATGATTGGAAAAATCAATATTGCTAAAAAATGTCCACAGTACCAAATTAATTTACAGATTCAATGCAATCTCTATTAAAATGCCAGTGACATTCTTCACAGAAAGAGAAAAAACAACCCCAAAATTTATATGGAACCATGAAAGACCCAGAATATCTCAAGCTCTCCTAAGCAAAAAGAACAAAACTGTAGGAATCACATGACCTAACTTCAAATTGTATTTCAGATCTGTAGTAACCAAAACAGCATGGTACTGGCATAAAAACAGACATATAGACCAATGCAACAGAATAGAGAATGCAGACACAAATCCACACACCTACAGTGAACTCATTTTTGACAAAGTTGCCAAGAACATACACTGGGGAAAAGACAGTCTCTTCAATAAACGGTGCTGGCAAAACTGGGTTTCCACATGTAAAAGAATGAAACTAGACCCCTATCTCTTGCCATATACAAAAATCAAATCAAAATGCATTAAAGGCTTAAATCTAAGACCTCAAACTATGAAACTACCACAAGAAAATATTGGGGAAAATCTTCAGGACACTCGTCTGGGCAGAGTTCTTAAGCATTACCCCAGAAGTACAGACAACCAAAGCAAACATGGACAATGGAATCACATCAAGTTAAAAAGCTGCTGCACAGCAAAGGAAACAAAAAAGTGAAGAGACAACCCACAGAATGGAAGAAAATATTTGCAAACTACCCCTCTGATAAGGGATTAATAACCAGAATATATTAGGAGCTCAAACACTACAGCAAAAAATCTAATAATCTAATAAAAAATGGGCAAAAGATTTGAATAGACATTTCTCAAAAGAAGACATACAAATGGCAAACATGTATATGAGACGGTGCTCAACATCAACAATCATCAGAGAGATGCAAATCAAAACTATCATGAGATATCATCTCATCCCAGTTACAATGGCTTGTATCTAAAAGACAGGCAATGACAAATGCTGGGGAGGATGTAGAGAAAAGGGAACCCTCATACACTGTTGGTGGGAATGTAAATTAGTACAACTACCATGGAGAACAGTTTGGAGGTTCCTCAAAAAATTCAAAATGGAGCTACTATATGATCCAGCAATCCCACTGCTGTGTATATACCCCAAAGAAAGGAAATTAGTATATCAAAGAGGTATCTGGACTCTTATGTTTTTTGCAGCACTATTTATAATAGCTAAGATCTGGAAGCAACCTAAATGTCCATCAACAGATGAATGTATAAAGAAAATGTGGTACATATGCACAATGGAGTACTATTCATTCATAAAAAACAATGAGATCCAGTCATTTCCAACAACATAGATGGAACTGGAGATCATTATGTTAAATGAAATAAGCCAGACACAGAGAGACAAACATCACATGTTCTCACTTATTTGTGGGATCTAAAAATCAAATCAATTGACCTCATGGACATAGAGAGTTGAAGGATGGTTACCAGAGGCTGAGGAAGGGTAGTGGGGCTTCGGGGTAGGGGAGATAGGGATGGTTAATGGGTACAAAAAAAAAAAAAAACCAGAAAGAATGAATAAGACCTACTATTTGATAGGCAATAGGGTGACTATAGTCAATAATAACTGTATATTTTTAAATAACTTAAATAATGTAATTGGCTTTTTTTTTTTTTTTTTTTTTTTTGAGACAGGACATTGCTCTATTGCCCAGGCTGGAGTGCAGCAGCACGATCTCAGCTCACTGCTGCCTCAATCTCCTGGGCTCAAGGAATCCTCCCGCCTCAGCCACCTGAGTAGCTGGGACTACAGGTGCAAGCCAACATACCCGGCTAATTTTTTTATCTTTTTGTAGAGATGGGTTTTCGCCATGTTGGCCAGGCTGGTCTGAACTCCTCGGCTCAAGCAATCTGCCTGCTTCAGCCTCCCAAAGTGCTGGGATTACAGGCATGACCCACTGCACCTGGCCTGAATTGTTTGTAACTCAAAGGATAAATACTTGAGGGGATGAATACCCCATTCTCCATGATGTGCTTATTTCACATTGCATGCCTGCATCAAAACATATAATGTACCCCATAAATATATACACCTACTATGTATCCACAAAAACTTCTAAAAATTAAAAAAAAAAAGAAATCAAAATGTTGTTCCATTAAAAAAAAAAAAAAAAAAAAAAGACCAGTCTGAACAACATAGGGAGACCCTGTCTCTTAAAAAAAAAAAAAAAAAAAACACAAAAAGTGGCGGGGGAGCCAGGGTGGGGGGGGAAGGGCCGCGCGGCAGAGGGCAGGCACAGTGGCTCAGCCCTGTAATTCCAGAACTTTGGGAGGCCAAAGCAGGTGGATCACATGAGTCCAGCAGTTCATGACCAGCCTGGCCAACATGGTGAAACTCCATCTCTACTAATAATACAAAAATTAGCCAGGTGTGGTGGCAGGTGCCCGTAGTCCCAGCTACTTGGGAGGTTGAGGTGGGAGAATCACTTGAGCCTGGGAGACAGAGGCTGCAGTGAGCTGAGATCATGCCACTGCACTCCAGTCTGGGTGACAGAGTAAGACCCTGCCTCAAAAAAAAAAAAAAAAAGCTTGTGCTTCTAAGGACACTATCAAAGTGAGGAGACAACTCACAGAATGGGAGAAAATATCTGCAAATAAAATATATCTGAGGCCAGGCATGGTGGCTCACACCTGTAATCCCAGCACTTTGGGAGGCCGAGGCAGGCAGATTATCTGAGCTCAGGAGTTCAAGACCACCCTGGCCAACAGGGCAAAACTCCGTCTCTACCAAAAATACAAAAAATTAGCAGGGCATGGTGGCATGCACCTGTAGTCCCAGCTACTTGGGAGTCTGAGGCACGAGAATCACTTGAACCCAGGAGGCAGAGGTTGCAGTGAGCTGAGATTGTGCCACTGCACTCCAGAACAAGACTATGTCTCAAAAAAAAAAAAAAAAAAAAGAAAAGACCCTTGAAATTCTATCTTTAGCATTTAGAAAGATATTTTGCTAATAAATTGGATGACCTATATAAAAGCTATCCAAGGGAACTAGAGCTGATTTTTTTCTCTTCTAATAACATTTTCTGTAACTCAGATGTTCAAGCATCACTTCATCAATGAAAAATGACTTATAACGTTTTAAGCAAATTATATTCACAAGATAAAAAATAAAAAGCACACAAAAAGGAAATATACCAAAATATTAACAATGGTTGTCTCCAAGGTAATTTCTCCCTTTATTTCTACTTTTCTATTTTCCTTAACAAACATGCATGTCATTTATAAAAACAAACTAAAAAAAAAAAAATGATTACGCAGAATTTAGACCCACCTCAAAGAACTGTGGATGTCCTCAACAAATGTAAGCGGTAATGATAAATGTTAACCCCAGGCCAGGTGCAATGACTCACACCTGTAATCCCAGCACTTAGGGAGCCTGAGGTGGGAGGATTACTTGAGCTCAGGAGTTTGAAATCAGCTTGGGCAACACAGTGAGAGCTTGTCTCTACCTTGTTTCTACGAGTGAGACCTTGTCTCTTAAAAAAAAAAAAAAAAAAAAAGTGAGCTGGGAGTGGTGGCATGCATCTGTGCTTCCAGTTACTTGGGAGGCTGAGGTGGGAGGATCGCTTGAGCCCAGGAGATCAAGGCTGCAGTGAGCCATAATCGTGCCACTGCACTCCAGCCTGGGCAACAGAGTGAGACCTTGTCTCCAAAAAAAAACAGAAGAAGAAGAAGAAGTTTAATCCTAAGAAAACTCTTTGTTTTTAGATGAGACTGACTAAACAATATTCCTCTTCCCATTCCCTATTTAATAAATGGTGCTGGGAAAGCTGGCTAGCCATATGTAGAAAGCTGAAACTGGATCCCTTCCTTACACCTTATACAAAAATTAATTCAAGATGGATTAAAGACTTAAATTTTAGACCTAAAACCATAAAAACGCTAGAAGAAAACCTAGGCAATACCATTCAGGACATAGGCATGGGCAAGGACTTCATGTCTAAAACACCAAAAGCAATGGCAACAAAAGCCAAAATAGACAAATGGGATCTAATTAAACTAAAGAGCTTCTGCACAGCAAAAGAAACTACCATCAGAGTGAACAGGCAACCTACAGAACGAGAGAAAATTTTTGCAATCTACCCATCTGACAAAGGGCTAATATCCAGAATCTATAAAGAACTTAAATTTACAAGAAAAAATCAAACAACCCCATCAAAAAGTGGGCAAAGGATATGAACAGACACTTCTCAAAAGAAGACATTTATGCACCCAAAAGACACATGAAAAAATGCTCATCATCACTGGCCATCAGAGAAATGCAAATCAAAACCACAATGAGATACCATCTCACACCAGTTAGAATGGCGATCACTTAAAAAGTCAGGAAATAGCAGGTGCTGGAGAGGATGTGGAGAAATAGGAACACTTTTATACTGTTGGTGGGACTGTAAACTACTTCAACCATTGTGGAAGACAGTGTGGCAATTCCTCAAGGATCTAGAACTAGAAATACCATTTGACCCAGAGATCTCATTACTGGGTATATACCCAAAGGATTATAAATCATGCTACTATAAAGACACATGCACACGTATATTTATTGCAGCACTATTCACAATAGTAAAGACTTGGAACCAACCCAAACGTACACCAATGATAGACATTGGTATATTTTCTTTTTGTGTGCTTTTTATTTTTTATCTTGTGCATATATTTGCTTAAAACATTATATACACCATGGAATACTATGCAGCCATAAAAAGGATGAGTTCATGTCCTCTGCAGGGACACGGATAAACCTGGAAACCATCATTCTGAGCAAACTATCACAAGGACAGAAAACCAAACACCACATGTTCTCACTCATAGGTGGGAATTGAACAATGAGAACACTTGGACACAGGGTGGAGAACATCATACACCAGGGCCTGTCATGGGGTTGGGGAAGGGGGGAGGGATAGCATTAGAAGAAATACCTAATGTAAATTACGAGTTAATGGGTGCAGCACACCAACATGGCACATGTATACATATGTAACAAACATGCACGTTGAGTACCCTAGAACTTAAAGTATAATAAAAAAAAAACAAAAGACAGTATTCCTCTTCCCATCAATCCTGTTCAAAATTTTATGCTTTCTAATCATATCAAGTCTTCCAGAACACAGAGGTATGAAATTACCCCTTTTTTATTTTTATTTTTTGAGACGGGGTCTCACTCAGCCCCTCCAGGCTGGAATGCAGTGGCACAATCATGGATCACTGCAGCCTCCACCCACCAGGCTCAATCTTCCTGCCTCAGCCTCCTGAGTAGCTGGGACCACAGGCACATGTCACCAGACCCAGCTAAGTTTTTAATTTTTTGTAGAGACAGTGTGGGGGAGGGGGGTCACACTATGTTGCCCAGGCTGGTCTCAAACTCCTGGGCTCAAGTGATCCTCCCACCTTGGCCTTCCAAAGCTTTGGGATTATAGGCATGACCCATCATGCCCAGCCTGAAATAACTCTACACTTTACTGTAGAGCCATAAACGTAACTAATAATTAATGAGGCATTTACAAAGGAATATTTAAAAAGACGCTTCAAAATTTCTCTCATGGAATAACTAAATGATAGGAAGGCTTAGGGCTACTGCTGCCTGCTGCCTTCCAGGCCTGCACACTGAGATGAGAAGGCAAGGAGACAGGAAAGGAGCAACGAGAGACCCAGCCAATACACGACAGGACAACTGATTAAAAACTGTTGGCCATAAAAGGCTAGAGAAAACTTTGAAGGAAACAGACAAGACAGACACTAGGCAAAAAGCAAAGCCTAGAAAACTCTTGAGGCTTAGCTATGAGTGGAATGGTTCATGATGTTTAAATAAGAAGAGAAAATGACACTTTTGGACCCAAGGAAGCGAGATGCTTTCATCTGGTAAATGTTAAATTAGGAAATATTTTCAGAGAAATTTTTCCCAATTTAATACTTAAATATCTTAGGAAAAACGGCTAATATGTGCTCACATCAATCTTATTGCCACTTTAAACATTATAAAGTTAACATAATATATACTTGGCAAGGCGTGGTGGCTCATGCCTGTCATCCCAGCACTTTAGGAGACTGAGGTGGGCAGATGACTTGAGGTCAGGAGTTCAAGACCAGCCTGGCCAACATGGTGAAACCCCGTCTCTACTAAAAATACAAAAAAATTAGCCAGGCGTGGTGGCATACGCCTTTAATAGGCTTGAACCTGGGAGGCAGAGGTTGTGGTGAGCTGACATCGCACCACTGCACTCCAGCCTGGGTGACAGAGACTCTATCACAAAAAAAAATTATTATTATTTTTTATGACAGGGTCTCACTCTCGCCAGGCTGGAGTACAGTGGCACAATCTTGGCTCACTGCAACCTCCACCTCCCATGCTCAAGTAATCCTCCCACTTCAGCCTCCTGAGTAGCTGCGACTACAGGAGTGTGTCACCATACCCAGTTAATTTTTGTGTTTTTTGTAGAGATGGGATTTCTCCATGTTACCCAGGCTGGTCTCAAATTCCTCGGCTCAACTGATCGGCCTCCCAAAATGCTGAGATTACATGCATGAGCCACGGCGCCCGGCCCAAATTCTTCATTTTAAAGGCAGTATTCCTTTCAAATAGTCACAAAAATTTGTTACTTGTCTTCTTAGGAAGCTAAAATTTATTTATTTTAAAATTTTAACAGGGTTTAAGTGAACACAGACCAATACACGAATTGGCAGCACTCAGAACCAGTAGAGGTTGAGAGAGACTCCAGAAAGCTAAAATTTATTTCAAAGATTTGCCATTTGATTCTGTACACCAGACGCACACATTTCTACTCCACATACAAAAAGCAAAAAGAGTTCTCTTGAGATGTTACTAATACTAGTTATGATGTTGTTTTACAACTTAAATTGTTAACAGAAACTCTTATGTAGTTCTTATATAGATGGTCTTTTACATGAAATAATAAAAATGTGTTCTTTGAAAGAATAGGGGAAAAGGAAATTTGATAGCTAATCAGAGATGGAAAACTTGGATTAAAACCTTTAACATTTTAGGTCAAGCAAAAAGAGTATTAAATCAATTTAAAGTCAGATCATTTCTCATTTTGGATAATAAAACCACCAAAAGAGCTGTCATGGCTGGGCATGGTGGTTCACACCTGTAATCCCAGCACTTTGGGAGGCCGAGGCAGGCAGATCATGAGGTCAGGAGATCGAGACCATCCTAGCTAACACAGTGAAACCCCGTCTCTACTAAAAATACAAAAAGTTGGCCAGGAGTGGTGGCAGGCACCTGTAGTCCCAGCTACTTGGTAGGCTGAGGCAGGAGAATGGTGTGAACTTGGGAGGCGGAGCTTGCGGTGAGCCCAGATTGCTCCACTGCACTCCAGCCTGGGCGACAGAGCGAGACTCCGCAAAAAAAAAAAAAAAAGCTGTCATCAACAACAAGAATCTACTATTAGTATTTAGCAGTAGCTAGGTTGCCATTTTTGTTAAAACTTGATACTGGAATTTAAAGTAGAGATTCATGAAGTATTATATGAAGGAATTATACATATATATGAAATTTTTTTTTTGAGATGGAGTCTTGATCTGTCACCCAGGCTGGAATGCAGTGGCACGATGTCAGGTCATTGCAACCTCTGCCTCCCAGGTTCAAGCAACGACAGGCGTGAGCCACCATGCCCGGTCAAAAATTTTTTTAAATAAAGGATTTAATTACAGAATAATAATGGCGATAAGGAAGAGAGCAAGCAGTGAGAGAAAGTATTAGTTATCGCCTTAGAGGAAAAAATACACACAATTTGGAACAGTAATCTTAGTTATCCATCCTCCCTCCCTATTCTTTCACTGCGTTTTTTTTTTTTTTCCCATTACCATCTCTCTCCTGAAGGAATGAGCATTAATTGAGGACTGGGAGATCAGTTGAGCTCCTGTAACTGTTTAGCTGCTGCAACAGTTCAAAGAGGGGTTAAAAAAAGGACTTGAACTAGAATTTTGAAGACAAGACAGTTAACAGAAAGTGTGCAGGTGGAAAACCAATTGGACTCAGAGAACAAAGGAGAGGGGTGAGAGTACAAGGATAAGAAGGATTAAAGTAGTACAACCTAGGTGAATTTTGAATTTCATATGATTTTCATGTATCATGAAATCTTGATATTTTCCCTAAACATTAAAAAATGTAAAAAATCATTCTTAGATTGTGGCCATGTAAAAACAGGCAAAAGACCATTTTTGGCCCTCAAGCATAGTTTGCTGACCCTTGTGCCGTATCTTAATTCTCTGGACTCATCAAAATGTCTTCTTTCCAGCAATTACTCATTAAATATTTGTTTTACCAGTGTGGGGAGAGGTCCTGATTATTTTCCTTTAGTTAATATTAACATTTTGCACTTAACATGGGAACATTTCATTTCTACTGCTACAAAAAAGTAAGCTACTAAACTATTCAAGTAGGAACTGCTGACCTCTAATGGGAGGCCGGATTAAATACAACACCAGGCTTTAATGGGTTGGTGTGATTGCCACTGGAAAACGACTGTGCTAAAGGAATACAATTAGTCATGAAGGGGATACACACACGAGGAAGGAGCATAAGGATTAGAGTAAGGAGTCTCAATTTAAAAGTCGAATGTATTTTTATTTAAGGAATTTAATTTTATAATTTTATTCGACTTCCAAAATTTTGCAAACAAGATTTTCCTCTTTCAATTACTTGCACATACTGCTTAGGAATGGATTAGCAGATACAGGCTTTCTTACATTTCATAAAACATTTTAACGGATTCTGAAAGGGCACTGTTGTTAAGTCATGCTTTCCGAAAATTTTCTAGTCCACGATTATCAAAACATTTAATGCAATATCTCATTTTTATCAAAGAAATAATGTCTAGAATGGCATTTTACTAGTAAAGTAACATAGAGCTTCCCAGCTTTAAGATGAAAAATTAGGAAAAATGTCATTTTAGATCAGGCTACAATTTTCCAAAGACATAATATGAACATTTCAGCAGCACTCAAGATGTATTACAGGTTAACCAAAAAGCAGCAGACACAGCACATAGAATAAAGCTCTTTATATCACTTTTCAGTTTTAGAAAAAAAGGACACTAAAAAAAATTAAGCTCTGTAGTTTTAAAAAAAATGCCCAACATAGCTATATCTTTTCCTACTACAGAAATCTCAGAACATGTCTGTAGTCATTTCAACCACAATAAAAATCTCTCTCAAGTCTCACCATTGGTGGTACAATCAACGGCTAGGGCCTTCGAAGAAAAATGATCTCAGTATCCAAGTCCACATCAATATAACAAGTTAGGCTAAAGTTCAGTAGAAATAATCTCCCCAAAAAATATTTTCTCCTTGCTCTTCCCAACCAGAACTATCAACTCTGTGCTCCCAGATTCGTCATACCTGTGGTTCTGTCTTATTTATCACTGCCAGCACTCACCTCAGTAGTTAGGTAATTGACTTTATACACTGCACATGCTTTATATTTTTTCAATACTATTATCTCTTAAATTTGCATCTGATTCATCTGTGATCTTTAAGTATAAATGGCAACCCAGGAACAGATAAAGGGCCCTCAAGTCCCAACTCCTCCCCCACCCTCATTCTCTCCACTTTTGAAAGAATTTCCTACTTCCGTTTTTGTTTTTGTTTTGTTTTTTAAATTTCTCTCCCCTTAGCTGTCTACTTATGCCCTCCACTATCTCTGCTTTCAACTTTGGGTGTACAATTGCAGAACTAATGGTGGCAAACAGGAAAAATAATGTTAAGCCACTAGGAAAGACAAAGAATCTTTTTAAAGGTACCAACTATGAACCAGGTGCTTCATGTATGTCCTCATCTGATCCTCACAGCAGCCTGATAAGGTATTATGATCCCAGTTTTTCGGAAGAAAAAAACAGACTGAGAGGTTAAAGAATCTGCCTAAGGTCCAGGGTGACCAACTATTTTGGTGTGCCCAATACAGGGGATCCCCGGGATGTGAGACCCAGTTTTAAAACCTGGACAGTCTTGGGCAAAGTTGGTCACCCTATTAAGGACACACAGCCCATCCCTACCCTTTCGTAGGTTCAGATTTGAATCCAGGTTAGTTGGGCTCCAAAGCCCACGTACTTCCCAGATTCCTGCTTCTCCCAAACTTAACTCCCTTGGAACTTCAGAAGCTCCATTATTTTTCACCCCAAAGGCTTCTGGGCCAAACCTAATTCTGGTAAAATGTTTAGCCTTTTATTCTATCTTTTCTCCTGCAAGTATACAAATCTTTCTAAACTCCCTAATACAAAGCACCTCCAAAACCACCACTGAGAGCTCATATGGGACATGAAATACTAATGTAAAAAATTAAAAGACAAAAGCACCAAAGAAAGGTTAATTTCTTTTAACCCAGCTTACTTCACCTTTACCATCATTAGCAGTATAACCTGTTGGGGTGGGGGGCGATGATTAGGGAACTGAAAAATAAATTGTTCTTGCCTCTAAGATACGAGGGTAGGAACGTCTGAAGCAAGCCTGTTCTCCCACCACTCTCCATCCCCACCAAGAGACTGAAATAAAGATGATTGCGGATTTAAAGCAGTAGTATAAGGCAAGGTAGTTCCACCTATGTTTTAAGGAGTAGCATCAACAGGTGGTATTTAGTGGTGGCTTGCTATGAAGGTGTGTCTAAGGTTTATACCATCAAGAGGCCTAAGCCTTGTCATTGATCCTCATTCCACTGTTAGATTCCAACCCCTCAGAACCTCAAACCTGCCTTGAGGCCTATTCTACCTTCTCCACTATTACTGTCACTCAGTGTCCCCAGTCCTAGGGACCAAAAATAACGACTTAAAGGGAATAAAGAATTGGGAGTGTGTCTGAGGTGGCATCATGAGAAATGCTTTTGGCAACCTGAGTAGGAACTATGACATATAGAATGTTTCTGCAGGAAAAGATTTTTCTAAAATCAGTATCATACAGAAACTACTACAGCAAAACTGTATGCAAGACAATACCTAAGTACTTCCTCAAAGGCAAAGGGCTTTACTTCCACAACACCGAAGGCACTGCTTGAATGGATGTTTAATAACTATTACTGATTAAATGAATTTTCCATTCTCGCGCAATTTCACTGTTTTTCCGCCGTTTATATTTGACTGACTCCCAGCACACGACACACAGTCAATGGGTCGGTAGACAAGCCCTACACTCCTGAACTCAAAGTATGGTCCACGGACTAGCTGCACCTGCATCATCAACGAGATTATTAAATCATAACCTGCATTTTCAAAAACAAGATCCCCAGGTAAATCGCATGCACACTGAAGTCTGAGAAACAGTGCCTTAGAAGTTTGCAGTATATGAATCCTTCCAACCCCAACTGCAATCTCATCAGCGTGAGAAAAAAATGGAGCGCACACACACCGTGCACAGGGCCAGCGACCAGCCCACGGTGGGGTTGGGACACCTGTCATCCCGTCCTCCCCAACAGTCCCCCATCCGCTCACCTTGATGCGCTCCCCATCAATCTCCACCGCTCGTTCTCGGAAATCCACCCCTATCGTGGCCTCGGTGCGGTCGGGGAAGCGGCCAGCGCAGAAGCGGTACGTCAGGCATGTCTTGCCCACATTGGAGTCGCCGATCACGATTATCTTGAAGATGCGGGAGCGGGCAGGAGGCAAAAACCCTGAGGCCCCTGACATTGCCCCGCTGGACGAAAAGCTTGCCTCGAGCGACGATTCCATCTCCTCAGCCATTCCCCCGACCCGCCCCAAACTGAGGCGGAGGAAAGGAGACACAGAAAGGCTGAGATTACGCCACCGCAAGCGCGCGCGCCCAGCCGGCCTGTCCGGCTGCGCAACTTCCCAGGGGCTGGTCCCCCCGAGCGCGCCTGCGCACCTTTCCGCCCCGCCCTCGCCCGCACAGGTGTGGCACCCTCCCGCCCCGCCGCAGAGAGCTGCCTGCCCGCGGCCACACGCTAGGCGTCACTCGGGCGGGCGCCGGTCTACCTGGGCAGGCGTGGGGCCTGTCGGGGGCTTCACGGCAGCGCGGAAGGCCAGCCTGCGAGAGGCTGAGCCAAGCGCCCCAGGCCCAGCGCCCTGGCTGACCCAGCCCCGCCACGTCCAAGGTTCCCGCCCTCTGGAGGAAGCCGCGCAATCACTCCGGGGGCGGGGAGAGACAGACGACTGAGAGGAAGGAGGTACCACGGGCGCTCTCTCGCGAGAGGGCCGGAGAGCCGCCTTTGACGGGGGCGTGTACCTGGAGAGCGACGGTAAGGACGTCGCCGGGCTCCGGCGTCGGGTCAGTTCCGGCATCGACGTATCGTTTGGTCGCCCCAGAGAGGAGACAGGTTCCCTCAGCTTGCCGCTGGGGATGTGGCATCGGCTGCGCTCACCGCCGCGGCCTCTGTGAACTGCGGGAGTTGGGACAGCGGCCAGGGCTAGGTTGGGTGGGACGCGAGTCATCGCCGAAAGCCTGCCGTGTGCGGGGCGCACTTGGAGGCGAGCTCTGGGCCGCGCTGAGTTTTGCAGCCTAAGGTTTTGGCAGGCGCATTGCTGTGGGCTGCCGGAGAGCAGGCTGGAGTTCGAGGCCGCCCACCGGAGAGCAGGCGAGAGTTCGAGGCCTAGGCACAGCACATTTCGCTAGGCATCCCCAAGTCCCCAAGAATATCCGCGTGATCTTTGTGGCCAGAGTTTGTTGGGCTAATGTCCCCAGCCCAAACAGTAGAGCACACATCACATGTCGGCCGCCTGCGAGCGTTGAACCTGGTAGTTACTAGGCGCGTCTGGTGGAAATAAAACTCGTTATGCCCTAGTTATGTCTTAGTGCCTGGGTGACGATGATGTAGCGGTTAAAGATTAACTGAGCGCACTTAGAGGTTGTCTTTGTCTACCTAAGGAAAATATCAACAGATAAACCCCCAACCTTAAAGAATCTCCGTGAATTCTTCTGAGGAAACGTGCAATATTGTCATACAAAAGCCCCAAATATGCAAACATTGCTTTTTGTTAAAAGTTTGTTTTGTTTTGCAGTGACATCTGTTTGAGCAGATGAATATGCCATTGGGAAAGTCAAGGACTGTCGGAGAGGAGGACATGGCAGACCTTAACTAAAGTGAGGGGGACAATAGAACACTAACAGTTCTAGGAAAGGAGATGAGCTGCTTATTCCATCAGATGAAATGAAAATGTAGTCAGAACAGATGAGTAGTAGAACTTAAACATGCCCGGAGTCGCCAGGAATTTGCAAAAGCCTTGATATAATTCCTGTTGCTGTAGAAAGACTTTCTACAGTCACTAATATACCAAGTTACGTTCACTAGAAAAAAAAGTTTACTTACCTGGTTTATAGAAATGGGCTGAAAAATCCTAATTACTTACCTGTGAGGTTATTTTCATGAAGGTTAATCATCCAGAAACTATTAGCCTCGGAATATATTTCTTCTAATCTACTCTACCTATCCCATTCAAAGGAGGGAATCTGAAGATTTAAGGACAAAGAGCAGTTGAAAACTCAAAGCTGTGGTTAATGGGAGAATTTCAAGGATGGTTAAAAAAACCATCATTGCACCCCTGTTCTTTTTTGTATTCTGGACTTTTTAGTTTAGCTCTTGGTAAACTACATCAGAAATTCTTTATGCAGAAATTCTTTATGCTAACTCTAACACACATTTTGGGGTATTGCTAATTTAATCTTTGAATACAGTTTTTGCTGTTTCATGATTATATGTTATGTCCTACCAGCTAGATTGCCAACTCTTGACTACTGACTGGAAGTTTATTGTTTATTCAGCAAATAATGAATTAAGTCAGTGAAGTGAGAGATTTCGTGTGTAAGGATTGTTAACTTGAACATTTCACCGGTTACACACAGTTCAGCCCTACTTAAATTTTAAAAATTATTGGACATTGTTATGAGGAGTTTTGTATTTTCAGCTTGTATTTTGAGAGTGTCCTCTATGTGCTGCTCTTCCTAATTGAATAACCCCAGAATCTCCAGAATTGATAATTGGAGGAGATTCTACTGTTGGAAAGAATGGATCGATTATACAGCCCTGTTTTTTGACGTTCATGTTGTCCTTGGAGTCACTACCACTTGGCCTCAAAGTGTGAACATGTAACCCTTTCTTTAATGCTTTGCTACACAGCTGAGCACAAACTGCAAATTTGGATCCTTTATCAGTACAACTTAAAATGGAACAACTTCAATGGCTTAGGGTAAGATAAGTATGTGAAGATACCTTTGTAATAGAAGAAAAAACATTGGATATTAAAGTCACACAGTAGTACCTGGGTGTGGTGGCTCATGCCTATAATCCCAATGCTTTGGGAGGCCAAGGCAGGAGCACTGCTTGAGGCCAGGAATTTGAGACCAGCCTGGCCAACATGGTGAAACCTAGTCTCTACCAAAAAATACAAAAATTAGCCAGGTGTGGTGGCACACACCTGTAATCCCAGACACTCGGGAGGCTGAGGTGGGAGAATCGCTTGAACTAGGGAGGTGGAGGTTGCCGTGAGCTGAAATCGCACAACTGCACTCCAACCTGGGCAACAGAGTGAGACCTCCTGTCTCCAAAAAAAAAAAAAAAAAAAAAAAGTGGGTGTGGTTGTGTACACCTCTACTTCCTGCTACTCAGGAGGCTGAGGCTGGAGGATCTCTTGAGCCCAGGAGTTCAAGTCTGCAGTGAGCTATAGTTGCACCGCTGCACTCCAGCCTGGGTCACACAGCGAGACCCCCATCTCTAAAACATAAAAGTAAAAAACAGGCTGGGTGCAGTGGCTTACGCCTGTAATCCCAGCACTTTGGGAGGCCGAGAAGGGTGGATCATGAGGTCAAGAGTTCGAGACTAGCCTGGCCAACATGGCGAAACCCCATCTCTACTAAAAATACAAAAATTACCCAGGTGTGGTGCCACCTGCCTTTAATCCTAGCTATTCAGGAGGCTGAGACAGGAGAATCTCTTGAACCTGGGAGACAGAGGTTGCAGTGAGCCAAGATTGTGCCATTGCACTCCAGCCTGGGCAACAAGAGCAAGACTCTGTCTCAAAAAAAAAAAAACAAAGTAGAAAACAGAATAGCATAAGGATAATCTTATAAACAAAATAAGACTACTCAATTTTTGCATTTTTTTTTAACTAGAGATGCCACCTCCTGATGACAGTGCCCATTTTGTAACTTGTCTTACTCAGAAACAGCTCTTAGATAATTTTACTCTTTAAGTTCAGGTCTGAGCACAGAGGACAAAGAATTCCCTTGATTGCCTATGAAAGAAAGGGTTCTCAACCTTGGCACTATTGACATTTTAAGCCAGATAATTCTTTGTTGTGGAAGGTTGTCCTGTGCATTGTAGGATGTTTATTTTATCAGCATCCCTGGCTTCTACCCAGTAAATCCCAGTAGCACCCCACCACCAACCAAAACTGTCTCAAAATGTTGCTAGATGCCCCTTGGGGACAAAAATCCTCTCTCCCTCCCTCCTTGAATGCCACTGGCACTCAAAAGGGCTCTTCTCACAAGTCTGATACCCTGTGCATCCCAGCTGATAGTGGGAATTACTTCTCCTTTGAAGACACAATTCCAGTTACCCTGAGAAGTATGGCATTGGCTTTGCTGGCCTCCACCAAATTACCATATCACTGTGTTTAGTAACCCCAGACATCATACTAGGGCTTTAATTTCAGTATATAAATAGTAAATTAGTATCCTTGTATAGGTTAGCTTAGTGAGTTTCGGAATTCTTCAAGTCATATCTTCATAGGTAGGATAATTGTGGAGTTAATGGCATTTGAACTATGTACTCAGTACTATGCTAGTGGTTGGTGCAAGGGGAAGATACAAAATAAGGTGTGATTTTAGCCCATGAGGAATTTATACTTTATCTGCAGAAGCAAGCTAATATGGAACCATTAGTGAACACCTGGATAAAATAGAATGCTAAATTTTACCCTAGAGGTGCTTGACCTGAACTTCAAGAATTCTAAGTGACTTGAAGTATGTTCACAGTAAGAAAGGTTAAAAATGACTCTGCCCACTTGTAGGCAAAATGGGAAGCTAGGATGGCAGACTTGCCAATATTTGATATATGTAAAAAGTGCAGTCATGGCCTCTGTTGTTTCCTCCTCTATCTCGTTCTCTTTATTAGTCCAGGTTCTCTAGAGGGACAGAACTAATAGGATATATATATATGGAGTTTATTAAGTAGTGTTAATTCACATGATCACAAGGTCCCAGAATAGGCCATATGCAAGCTGAGGAGAAAGGAAGCCAGTAGAGTTTCAAAGCTGAAGAACTTGGAGTCCAATGTTCGAGAACAGGAAACATCCAATATGGGAGAAAGCTATAGGCTGGGAGGCTAAGCCAGTCTAGTCTTTTCACATTTTTCTGCCTGCTTTATATTCTGTTCTGGTTGTGCTGGCAGCTGATTAGATGGTGCCCACCCAGATTAAGGGTGGGTCTGCCTTTCCCAGCCCACTGACTCAAATGTTAATCTCCTTTGGCAACACCCTTACAGACACACAGGATCAATACTTTGCATCCTTCAATCCAGTCAAGTTGACACTCAGTATTAACCATCACATTCTCTTTCTCCTCACCTTTAGATTGTTTGATTATGTACCATTCTTTGTATTTGAAACTTCAGCAGGGAAGTAATAGACAATAATTTTTATAAGAACCTAAGTAGCAATACAAGATTTAACAGCTATATTAAACTTTATAACTTGCAGATAGAGAAGTTGCCTTTAATGACCAGGAAACATTTATACAAATAGATTTTTAAAATTAAACTACACCAAAAAAATCTCAATTTTAAGTTACACACTGTTAACAGAGAGCACTAAAAATAATTTTTTAGATAAAAAGGTAAAAGGAAATTAATTGGAAGCTAAAGGGAAAAATGCCTTAAATCTGGGTCAAGGAGAAAATCGCAACTGCGATTGCAGATTTATAAACTATTTAGAAATTAATCACAATGAGAACAAAAAAAATAGAAACATGAGAGTTCAGCCAAAGTAGTATACAAAGTCACAATATTAGATGTTTAATATTAATCAATATAGAATGAATGAAAATGAAACAAATAGGAGAGTATTCTAGGAAAATGGCAGAATAGGAAGCACCAGAAATCTGTCTCCTCACCTAGACAAAAATTAAACTGGCAGAGTCTGTCTTATGTACAGACAATCCCTGATTTACGATGGTTTCACTTTTGATTTTTCAACTTTACAATGGTCCAAAAATGTTATAGATTTTAGTATGCTTCTCGACTTACAGTGAGGTTATGTCCCAGATAAACCCGTTGTAAGTTAAAAATGATATGTCAAAAGTGTGTTTTTGACTTAAGATATTTTCAACTTGTGATGGATTTGTCTGGGATATAATTCCATCATAAGTCAAGGAACCATCTGTATTTTAGAACTGTAGAATTTATTGAAACTTGCAGCTTCCAGAGGAAGACTTGGACAGTACATTGTGGTTAAATTTGGTCAGTTTCTTTAAAAAAAAATTAGTGTAATAGACACTGTCATAGCCTGAGTCCCTTAGAAAATAAAGCCTAAGACAAAATATATATGCTAATGCTTTGAAGAGGATTGCAGAAATGTCTCCAGTTCTCTGTTCCTCCCTATATTCATTCATTTGCAATGTGTCTCTGTAACTCCCCTCATTAAGGAGTGGAATCTATTTCCTCAACCCTGGAGTCTGAGCTAGCCGTGTTATGAAGTTTTGCCCAATGGAATGTGGTGAAAGTGATCATGTGGTTGTTTTAGGCGTAGCCTTTAAGAAGTCTTGAATGCTTCCACTTGCTTTTTTGGGATCCTGCTCAGCTGCTATAGAACAAACCTGGGCTAGCCTACTGGGGGACGAGATTATGTGGAGCAGCAGTGAGCCATCTGTCTTAGAATAGCTGACACTTAGCCAGCCTAGCAACTGGGAGAAAAAATGCGGGAGTGAGTCCAGCAGAGACCAAAAGAATTGCCCAGCGGAGCCCAGCAATATAGCCAATCTATATAGCATTGTGACCCAAATAAATGCATGTTGTTTTAAGACCAAAAAAAAAAAAAGAAAAAGAGGTGGGGTGCAGTGGCTCATGCCTGTAATCCTAGCACTTTGGGAGGTTAAGGCGGGTGGATCAGCTGAGGTCAGGATTCAAGACCAGCATGGCCAACATGGCAAAATCTGTCTCTACGAAAAATATAAAATTAGCCAGGCGTGGTGGTGAATGCCTGTAGTCCCAGCTACTCTGGAGGCTGAGGCAGGAAAACCACTTGAATCTGGGAGACGGAGGTTGCAGTGAGCCAAGATCACCTCACTGCACTCCAGCCTGGGTGACAGAGTGAGACTCTGTCTCAAAAAAAAAAAAAATTGGTCAATTTCCCGTCTTAGCACAGTAGCAGCTAACCATCTCCTACCACTGAATCTCATGGCAGGCAGCTGTGCACATGTTCTTAGAGTGCTTTGCACACAGCTTGTAGGAGCTAGGGGGGCAAAAAGGACGTTGTCCTCAAAACATTAGATCTGTGCTCTGATTCCTAACTGCTGCTCGTTATCACAGAGGTGCAGAGAGTCATTAGCCGTTGTTGCACTTCCATTGTTGCAAGCCCCTCACCTTCTGGGTGAAGGGACTTCCAGGAGAATTAAAGAGCTGGTGCTTCCCTCCCCACTCCCATTCATTTTTCTCATTTTCCCCTTGGAGCCAGACATAAACACAATTGCATATATGAGAGAAATCAGAAAGTCATGGCGCATGCCTAGAGGATGGTGCAGGCTCAGAAAAGACCTGAGAAGACCTTAGATTTATACTTCAAACTCATCCTAGGCAAAGAGGGCTTCCAACAATCAAAAAACAAAAATAAAAGCAGTAACAAAAACAGCAAACCCTGGAGAAGAGGAAGAATCTGATTTCCAGAGTTAACACATTAGTAAATTCTAATGTCTGGTTTTCAACACAAATACCACAAAGGATACAAAGAAACAGGAAAGTGTAACCCATTCAAATGAAACCTAAAGAGACTCAAAAAACAATAGGAATTTAAAGTCAAGAAAATTATTTATGAACAAAATGGAAATATCAAAAACAGATAGAAAACCTAAAAGAAACCAAAAAGAAATTCTGGAGCTAAAAAGTACAATAACTGAAATGAAAAATTCACAAGAGGGATTCAAAGGCACATTGAACAGTTAGAACAAAGAGTGAGAAAACTTGAAGAGAGGATAATGGAAATTATTGAGTCTGAGGAACAGAAAGAAAAGAGATTGAAGAAATGTGAAAGGAGTCTAAGGAAGCTGTGAGATACCTCAAGCAGATCAGCATACACATTGTGATAATTACAGAAGGAGAAGAGAGAGAAAAGGCTGGTGAGAATATTTGAAGAAATGATGACCAACAACTTCCCATATTTGATGAAAAACATGAATATAAATATCTAAGAAGTTCAATAAACTTCAAGTAGGATGAACTCAAACCCATACTGAGATACATTATAATCAAACTATCAAAAGGGAATTTTGAAAGCAGCAAAAGAGAAATGACTCTTCACGTACAAATGATCCTCAATAAGATTATCAGCAGATTTCTTATCAAAAACTTTGGAAGCCAGAAGACAATAAGCTAATATAGTCAAAGTGGTAAAAGAAAAAAATTAGTCTGTCAATCAAGAATCCCATATCTGGCCGGTCGCAGTGGCTCACGCCTGTAATCCCAACACTTTGGGAGGCCGAGGCAGGCAGATCACGAGGTCAGGAGATCCAAACCATCCTGGTTAACACAGTGAAACCCCATCTCTACTAAAAATACAAAAAATTAGCTGGGCGTGGTGGCGGGTGCCTGTAGTCCCAGCTACTCCAGGAGAATGGCGTGAATCCAGGAGGCGGAGCTTGCAGTGAGCGAAGATCACGCCACTGCCCCCCAGCCTGGGCAACAGTGTGAAACTCTGTGTCAAAAAAAAAAAAAAAGAAAAGAATCCCATATCTGGCAAAAACTGTCCTTCGAAATTGAAGTAGAAGATAAGACTTTCCAGATAAACAAAAGTTGAGGGAGTTCATTACCACTAGACCTGCCCTACAAGAAATGCTAAATGAAGTTCTGCAAGTTGAAAGGACACTAGATAGTAACTGAACCTGTATAAAGAAATAAAGATAAGTAAAGGTAAATACATGGGAAATTATAAAAGCTAGTATTATTGTCACAATGGTGTGTAACTCCACTTTTTGTTTACAACATGACTTGAGACAATACATTAACAAAAACCAATGATTAGGCCAAAAGCTAATGTTATTGTAACTTTGGATTTGTTGGGAAAACTCCCTGCCAGGACTGAGAATTGCCCTCTACAAGTGGAGGCAAATTACTGATTTGCCATCAGACCAAAAAAGAGGCAGATGATTCTGGGTTGGCAGGTAGTCAAAAATTTACTCAGGGGAAATTTACAAGGCAGGCTTGGGGAGCAGCAAGACAAGGTAGATTTCAGTGCTTATAGTGCATGCCTATCTAGTCTTTTATATCATGAAGAGGGAATGGAAGGGGCGGGGGAAGTCACTGATGGTGTGTTAAGCCGTCTGGTTGTTTTCTTAATCTGTTTACTCTTGATTACAGGAACTGTTTGGGTTTTGTAGAGTCTGGTCAACATTCCTAAGGAAAGGAGGGATGTTGCAGACAGCAGCAGTTATTTTAGCACTGGTGTGCATTTTTAGGTCACTGCATCCTACAATGCACTTTGTGGTCACATACCCAGAAAACATTTTCACAACAGGTAACTCCACATTTTGTTTTCTACTTAATTTAAGGGACTAATAGATTTAGTTTGTTCTGGACACACGTTATACAGAGATGTAATTATGTGATATCAACAGCTGAAAGGGGTAGGGGACAGGGCAGTTAAAGAGCAGTTTTTGTATGTTTTTCAAATTAAGCTACTATAAATTTATGTTAGAAGCTTCCTTATTTAGGATGTTAAATGTAATCCCATGATAACACAAAGAAAATAGCTAAAAGAAGTTAAGAAAGGAAAAGTTTCATTACAAAAATCAACTAAACACAAAAGAAGACAGATAAGAAATGAGGAACCAAAAAAAAGCTGCAATATATAGAAAATAGCAAAATGACGGAATTCCCTCATCAGTAATTATTTTAAATGTAAATGGGTTAAACTTCAATGAAAAGACAGAGATTAGAAGAATGGGTTTTAAAAAACCATGTTTCAAGACTCCCATGCCACATAACATTTCAGTCAATGATGGACTGCACATAGGATGGTAATATAATGGTAAGATTATAATAACATACTTTTACTATATATTTTCTATGTTTAGATATACAAACACCGTTGGGTTATAGTTGCCTACAGTATTTAGTATGGTAACATGCAGTAACAGCTTTGTAGCCTAGGAGCAATAGGCTATACCATACCATCTAGGTTTGTGTAAGTACCTTCTGTGATATTTACATGATGATGAAATTGCATAACAGTGCATTTCTAAGAACATATACCCATACATAAATGATACATGACTGTATATGCTGTCTATAAGAGACTTAAGATCCAAAGACAAAAACAGGTTGAAAGTGAAAGAATGGGAAAGGATATTCCATGAAACTAATAACCAAATATTAAGGATGGTGATACTAGTATACAACAAAATACACTTCAAAGCAAAAAAGGTTACTAAAGACAAAGAAGGACATTATATACTAAAAAACAGTTCAGGATGAGCACGTTGTCTCAGGCATGTAATCGCAGCACTTTGGGAGACTAAGGTATGAGGGTACCTTGAGACCAGGAGTTGGAGACAGCCTGGGCAACACAGGGAAACCCTGTCTCTACAGAAAATTTAAAAATTAGCTGAGCGTGGTAGCACGTGCCTGTAGTCTCAGCTACTCAGGAGGCTGAGGCAGAAGGATAGCTTGAGCCAAAGCATTGGAGGCTGCAGTGAGCTATGATCACACCACTGCACTTCAGCCTGGGCGACAGAGCATGATCCTGTCTTAAAAAAATAAAAAACATAAAAGGTTCAATACAGCAAGAAGGTATAACAGTTGTAAACATTTATGCTCCTAATGACAAACCATCAACATATATGAAACAAAAATTGACATAATTGAAGGGAGAAGTACAATTCTACATTAATAGTTGGAGACTTTAATATCCCAATCTCAATAGTGGATAGAACCATCAAAATCTAAGAAAGGAAATATAGGACTTTCACAACACAATAAACCAACTAGATCTAACAACCGTATACAGAACACTCTACCCAACAATGAAATACACATTCTTCTCAAGTATACATAGGATAAATTCCAAGAGAGGTCATAAATTAAGTCTGAATTGATTTTAAAAGACAGCAAAATATCTTCTCTGACCACAATGGGATGAAGTTAGAAATCAAAAACAAAAAGAAAACTGGAAAATTTAAAAATCACAGAAATTAACACACTCTTAACCATTAGATCAAAAAAGAAACCACCTGGCATTGGTTGAAAATCACCCCCGGCTTTGGCCATGGCCGCGGGTAAGATTTGGCACCCAGAGCCTCCAGGGGCCTCAGTTCACCACACGCTGCCACATGTGCGGCGGTGAAACCCAGGCCCCGCGGCCTCCCCCTGGATGTGGTCGCTCACGTGGTCTGGCCCCTGACTCCTGACCCAGGCTGCTGACCCCTAACCTCGTTTTCTCTCCACAGTACACTGGTCCTCCCACGCCTGAGACCTATGTTGCCAGGACCGCGGGGTCGGGGGGACTCGGCTGTCCTCCGTCTTTCAAATAAAGCTGTTTGTCTGAAGAAACCACGAGACAAATAATAAAATACTTATAAAGACAAGTGAAAATGAAAACACAGCATACCAAAACTTATGAGACACAACAAAACCAGTGCCAAGGGGGAGGTTTCTAGCTATAAATTCTTACATTAAAAAATAAGAGTCTGGTCTGAAGAAAGCAAAATTGAAAATTATTTAAAAAGAAAAATATCAAATCACCAACCTGACTTTCCAATTTAAGGAGCTGAAAAGGAAGAGCAAACTAAACCCAGAGCTAGCAGTAGAAAGGAAGTAGTAAAGATTAGAATAGATATAAATGAAATAGGGACTAGAAAAATAATACAGAAAAATCAAAATGAAACCAAAATTTGGCTATTCAAAAATCAAAAAACTTTGCACATCTCTAGCTAGATCTACTCATAACAAAGGAGACAAATCAGAAATGAAAATGAAGACATTACTACCATTTCTACAGAAATGAAAAGGGTTATAGGGGAATACTATCAGCAATTGTGTGCCAAGAAATTGGATAACCCAAGTGAAATAGAGAAATTCCTAGAAACACTAAACCTACCAGGCTAAACCATGAAGAAATAAAAAATATGAGTAGATTTGTAACTACTAAAGAGATTCAATCAGTAATCAAACATCTCCTGTCAAAGAAAAGCCCTAAACCTGATGTCTTCACTGATAAATTCTACCAAGCATTTAAAGAAGAACTGTATCAATCATTTCAGACTTCCCAAAAATTGAAGATGAGGACATACCCTTAATACATTCTATGAGGCCAGCATTAACCTAATACCAAGGCCAGTAAAGGTACTACAGGAAAACTACAGACCAGTATCCCTCATGAAGACTGATGCAAAAATCCTCAGAAAGGTACTTGCAAACAGAATTCAGCAGTATAGTTAAAGGATTATACAGTTTAAGTCATCACTTAATGTTGATAGGTACTTGGAAACTGTGACTTTAAGCAAAATGTTATATCAGGAAGCAACTTTTGCCATAGGCTTGCCAGACACACTGCCTCACGCCTGTAATCCCAGCACTTTGGGAGGCTGAGGTGGGAGGTTCACTTGAGCTCAGTTCAAGAACAGCCTGGGCAATAGAGTGAGACTCGTCTCTACCAAAAAAAAAAAAAAAAAAAAAAAAAAAACCTGTAGTCCTAGCTACTTTGGAGGCTGAGGTGGAAGGATCACTTGAGTCCAGGAGGTAGAGATTGCAGTGAGCTGAGGTTGAGCCACTGTGCTCTAGCCTAACCAACAGAAGAAGACTCTTTGTCTCAAAAAAAAAAAAAAGGCTAATTTATATAAACAAGAATTAAATTCCTACAGCATGTTTTTGGTCACAAAAACATCAAAGTTCTAAAGAAAGACCCAAAACATCTCCAGTTTTAAACACTGAAATAAATGCAAGCTACGTGTACATTTAAGAAAGATTAATAAAAACAAGTAAAATATTTACCTAATTTCTGGCAAATCTATGAGTGACAAGTGGTTGTAGTAATGGTGGGTTGAATCAAAGAGTAAATGCTTGCAAAGAGAAAATTGTAAAGAGCACACAGTTCATAAACAATAACAGGTTATGCCTGTAATCCCAGTACTTTTGGGAGGCTGAGGCCAGAGGATCCCTTGAGCCCAGGACATTGAGACCAGCTTGAGCAACACTAGTAAGACATCATCTCTACAAAAAAATTAAAAACACAAATGAGCTGAGCACAATGGTGCACGCATGTGGTCCCAGCTACGCAGGAGGCTGCAGTGGGAGGATCACTTGAGTCCCAGAGGTCGAGGCTGCAGTGAGCCATTTTTGTGCCACTGCACTCCAACTGGGGTGAGAATCTGTCTGAAAAAACAGCAACAAAAAAATGGAGGAAGCAGAGCAAGACAGCTAAATAGAAGCCTCCACCACTTGTGGAGGTGTCTCCTGACAGGGACACCAAATTTAACCACTATCTATATTAAAAAGCACCTTCATAAGAACCAAAAATCAGGTGAGCACTCATAGTACCTGGTTTTAACTTCATATGACTGAAAGAGACACTGAGGATGGTAGGAAAGACAGTCTTTTTTTTTTTTTTTTTTTTTTTTTTTTTTTTTTTTTTTTTTTTAGACAGAGTCTCGCTCTGTCGCCCGGGCTGGAGTGCAGTGGCGCAATCTCGGCTCACTGCAAGCTCCGCCTCCCGGGTTCACGCCATTCTCCTGCCTCAGCCTCCGAGTAGCTGGGACTACAGGCGCCCGCCACCGCGCCCGGCTAATTTTTTGTATTTTTTAGTAGAGACGGGGTTTCACCGTGGTCTCGATCTCCTGACCTCGTAATCCGCCCGCCTCGGCCTCCCAAAGTGCTGGGATTACAAGCGTGAGCCACCGCGCCCGGCCGGAAAGACAGTCTTGAATTGCTAACACCTCCCCTTCCCCAGCCCCCAGCAGTGGCCACGTGGCACACAGAGAGACTCTACACTTGAAGGAGGGAGAGCGCAATGATTGCGGGACTGTGTTGGAATTTAGTGCTCCCCTGTTGCAGTTGAGAGCAACACTGGGCAGAACTCAGCCAGCACCCTCAGAGGGAGCATTTAGACCAGCCCTAGCCAGAGGGAATTTGCCCATCCCAGAGGTCAGAACATGAGTTTCAGCAAGCTTTGCCACCATGGGCTAACATGCCCTACAGTCCTAAATAAACCTGAAAGACGGTCTAGGCCACAAGGACTGCACCTCCTAGAAAGTTTTTTTTTTTTTTTGGAGACAGTCTGGCTCTGTCACCCAGGCTGGATTGCAGTGGCACAATCTTGGCTCACTGCAACCTCCGCCTCCTGGGTTCAAGCAATTCTCTGCCTCAGCCTCCCAAGTAGCTGGGATTGCAAGTGCCCACCACCACGCCCAGCTAATTTTTGTATTTTTAGTAGAAATGGGGTTTCACCATCTTGGCCAGGCTGGCCTTGAACTCCTGACCTCATGATCCACCTGCCTCGGCCTCCCAAAGTGCTGGGATTACAGGCGTGAGCCACCGCACCTGGCCTAGAAAGTTGTAATGCTGTGCTGGGCTCGGAACCAGTGGACTTAGGGGACATGTGAGCTAGTGAGACACCAGCCCAAACTTAACATATCAATATTCAGGCCGGGCACAGTGGCTCATGCCTGTAATCCCAGCACTTTGGGAGGCCAAGGCGGGCAGATTGCCTGAGCTCAGGAGTTCAAGACCAACCTGGCCAACATGGTGAAACCTCGTCTCTACTAAAAATACAAAAATTAGCCAGGTGTGGTTGTACGCACCTGTAATCCCAGCTATTCGGGAGGCTGAGGCAGGAGAATCGCTTAAACCTGGGAGGCAGAGGTTGCAGTGAGCCGAGATTGTGCCACTGCACTCCAGCCTGGGTGACAGAGTGAGACTCTGTCTCAAAAAAAAAAAAAAAAAAAAATCAATATTCAAGTACAAGCTGGTTATAGAACACTAAGCCCATTTAACCCAAAGAAGACTACCTCAAGGCATTTAATAATCAAATTCCCAAAGGTCAACAATAAAAAAGGGATCCTAAAAGCAGCAAGAGAAAAGAAACCACATACAATGGAGGCCAGGCATGGTGGCTCACACCTGTAATTGAGCACTTTGGGAGGCTGAGACCAAGTGGATCGCTTGAGGTCAGGAGTTCAAGACCAGCCTGGCCAACATGGCAAAATCCTGTCTCTACTAAAAATACAAAACTTTAGCCAGGCATGGTGGTGTGTGCCTGTAATTCCAGCTACTCAGGAGGCTGAGGCATGAGAATCATTTGAACATGGGAGACAAAGGTTGCAGTGAGCCAAGATTGTGCCACTCCACCACAGTCTGGGTGACAGAGTCAGACTCTGTCTCAAAGAAAAACAAAAAAACCACATACAATGGAACTCCAGTAGGTCTGGCAACAAACTTTTCAGTGGAAACCTTACAGGCCACGAGAGAATGGCATGACATATTTTAAGTGCTGAAGGAAAAAAACTTTTACCCTCAAATAGTATTTCCAGCAAAAATGTCCTTCAAACATGAAGGAGAAATACTTTCCCAGACAACAAAGCTGAGGGATTTCATCAACACCAGACCTGTCTTACAAGAAATGCCAAAAGGAGTACAATCTGAAAGAAAATGATGTTAACGAGCAATAAGAAATCATCTGAAGGTACAAAATTCACTGGTAACAGTAAATAGAAAAATACAGAATATTATAACTGTAATTGTGGTGTGTAAATGACTCATATCTTAAATAGAACAATAAAAATGATCAGGCTGCGTGCAGTGGCTCACGCCTGTAATCCCAACACTTTTAGGAGGTGGAGGTGGGTGGATCACCTGAGGTCAGGAGTTCGAGACCAGCCTAGCCAACATGGTGAAACCCGTCTCTACTAAAAATACAAAAAATTAGCCAAGTGTGGTGGCAGGCACCTGTAATCCCAGCTACTTGGGAGGCTGAGGCAGGAGAACTACTTGAACCCAGGAGGCGGAGGTTGCAGTGAGCTGACATCATGCCCTGCACTCCAGCCTGGGCGACAGAGTGAGACTTCGCCTCAGAAAAAAATAAAAAATAAAATTAAAAAAGCCTGGGACCTGATGGCTTCACTGCCGAATTTTACCAAACATTTAAAGAAGAGCTATTACCAATCCTGCTCAAACTATTCCAAAAAATAGAGGAGGAGGGAATACTTCCAAACTCATTCTATGAGGCAAAATCAGACAAAGATCAATCAAAAGAAGAAAACTACAGGCCAATATCCCTGATGAACATTGATGCAAAAGTCCTCAATAAAATACTAGCAAACCATATTCAACAACACATTAAAAAAATCATTCATCATGATCAAGTGGGATTTATCCCTGGGATGCAAGCATGTTTCAACAAATGCAAATCAGTCAGTGTGATAATGTGATAACATCATATCAACAGAATGAAGGACAAAAACCATATGGTCATTTCAATTGATGCTGAAGAATCTTTTTATAAAATTCATCCCTTCATGATAAAAACCCTCAAATAACTGGGTATAGAAGGAACATAACATAATAAATGCCATATATGACAGACCCATAGCTAGTGTCATATTGAATGTGGAAAACTGAAAGCCTTCTAAGATCTGGAACACAACATGGATGCCCACTGTGACCACTGTTATTCAACACAGTACTGTATATCCTAGATAGAGCAATCACACAAGAGAAAGAAAAGGCATCCAAATTGGAAAGGAAGAAGTCAAATTATTGTTGTTTGCTGATGATATGATTTTACATTTGGAAAAACCTAAAGACTCCACAAGAAAAGTATTAGAAGTGATAAATTCCATAAAGTTGCAGGATACAAATAAACATACAAAAATAAGTAGCACCCTTTCCACAACTTCTCATTCGTTAGAAACCAGGCTGCATATTCCCGGTGGTGGCACACTGGATTCTGGGCTCTCGCATCCCCACCAGCCTCCCTGAAGGCAGACGGGTGGCCATGGAGACCCATCCAGACCCATGGTCTTCAGCGCAATACAGGGTGGGTGATACCAGGGTGCCAGATGCCATGTTTGACCAGAACATTGGGAAGGTCATAGCCATGCTGGAGGTTCTTGTGTGGAGATGAATTGGTGAAGAGAGAGGCCAGGATGAAGATGCCTCCAGGAGTGGGCCAGTTTGAGACTGGCAGCTCCACCCGGGTTCTGCTCTCGCTGCTGAGGGCAGAAGGGTTCACTGGTGAGACCCTTTGGGGGACGACTGAGGAGGAGGCAAAGCAGCTTGCTTCTTCTGTGTCAGCCAGACCAATGACATCTTGCTGCATCAAGATGTGGATCTGGTGGGCATCAGCATCTCCCCTCCACTCACCCAGCAGATACATGTCAAGGCTCTAGATTTGTTGTCTGTGTCTACGATTGTTTCTGCTGTAAGCTGGCCAGATGAGATCCCCTCCTGAGCCTGTGTGAACAGAATCTGCCTTGGTCTGATATGGTTTGGGTCTCTGTCCCCACCCACATCTCACCTTGAATGGTAATCCCCATAATCCACACGTGTCGAAGGAGGGACCCAATAGGAGGTGATTGGATCATGGGTGCTGTTTCTCCCATGCTGCTCTCATGATAGTGAGTGAAATCTCATGAGATCTGATGGTTTTATAAGTGTCTGGCATTTCCCCTGCTTGCACTTCTATCTCCTGCCACCATGTAAAGACGGTCCTTGCTTCCCCTTCACCTTCTGGCCATGATTGTAAGTTTCCTGAGCCCTCTCCAGCCACATGGAACTGTGAGTCAATTAAACTCTTTCCTTTATAAATTACCCAGTCTCGGCCAGGTGCAGTGGCTCACGCTTGTAACCAGCACCTTGGGAGGCTGAGGTGGGTGGATCATGAGGTCAGGTGTTCAAGACCAGCCTGACCAATATGGTGAAACCCTATCTCTACTAAAAATACAAAAATTAGCTGGGCGTGGTGGTGCACACCTGTAGTCCCAGCTACTTGGGAGGCTAAGTCAGGAGAATTGCTTGAACTCGGGAGGCAGAGGTTGCAGTGAGCCGAGATCGCACCACTGCACTCCAGCCTGGGTGACAGAGCGAGACTCCATCTTGAAAAAATAAATAAATTACCCAGTCTTGGGTATTTCTTTATAGCAGTGTGAGAATAGACTAATACACAGTCCATCAGGGTATCGGGAAGAATGTGGTTTGCAAGAACACAGCAACATCAGTGGATGCCTGTTGGATGGTGATGGCCTTGTGCTACTGCCTGCAGCTGATGAGCCTAGTGGGGAACGTGCTGCATTTCCTACCTGCCTTTGTGTGCACGTGAAGCAACCAATCTCGAAGCACTACGCAGGAGTGGTGATGATCTGCGACACCTGCATCTACTCAGGCAGCCTGCTGAGCCCCAGCCATAGCTGGATCTGTGACGAGCTCATGGGCAGCAGGGGCCTGACACAATGGGGACCTACATTATGGACCTGCTGACCCACCTGATCTTCTGGAGAGCTGAGAAGGTGCACACACTGTCAAGACGTACATGAGGCAGAGTGCCACCATCTGTGGCATCCAGCATGTCACCGTTGATGACTTCTGTTTCAAAAAAAACAAAAACAAAAAAAACTACCTGCCGAAACAGGATTCAACACTGTGTAAAAGAAGGACACAACTTCACAACATCAAGATACTAAACAATGTAACAGTTACCACTATACAATAAAAAATTACTAGACACATGAAGATTCAACAAAATGTGATCCATACCAGAAGAAAAATCAGTCAATAGAATCAGAAATGAGAGAGATCATGGAATTAGCAAAAAAACTACATTAAAACAGCTATTACTAATATAATTAAGAATTTACAAGAAAATATGAACATAAGAAAAATTGAAGATATGAAAAACAATGAAATGCAGCTTTTAGACTTATGTAATGCAATATCTGAAAAAAATTTAAATCACTGTAGGAGTTTAAAGCAAATTTAATTTAGAAGAAAAGATTGGTGCAACTTTTAGACCTATGTAATGCAGTATCTGAAAAAAATTTAAATCATTGTAGGAGTTTAAAGCAAATTTAATGTAGAAGAAAAGATTGATGACCTTGAAGACAGCAATAGAAGCTATTCAAGCTGTAGCACACAGAGAAAAATACACCAAAAAGCCAAACTGCTATGAATGTCTGCAGAAATAAACTTCAGTAGATGTGTAACTCCAAGGACTATAGGTAGTGGCATTGACAGATATGAAAAGTATAGAATATCTGTGTTCTGAATATTTTAAAGGATGTTATAAAGATGAGCAAGAGATTACCAGGAATGGACAGACAGGTTGGAAGGTAGGTGGGAGATGGGGAGATGCTCTAGAAATATAAAATATAATTGTTAGAATAACAAAGCTCAATGGAAAGGTTAAAGAGCAAATTTGATACAGATGAAGAGAGAATTAATAAATGAAGCCACTGAGGTGGCTCATGCCTATTATAATCCCAGCACTTTGGGAGGCCGAGGTGAGATGATCACTTGAGACTAGGAGTTTGAGACCAACCTAGACAACATGGTGAGACCCTGTCTCTACAGAAAAGTTGAAAAATTAGCTGGGCATGGTAGTGTATGCCTGTAGTCCTAGCTACTCAAATGGCTAAAGCAGAGCATGACTTGAGCCCAGGAGTTTGAGGCTTCAGAGTGCTATGATTATGCCACTGTGCTCCAGCTTGGGCGACTGAGTGAGACCTTGTCTCTTAAAAAATAAATGAGAAGATATCTTTAAAAATTACCCAGAGTATACTAAGGAGAGACAAAGAAGTAAAAATACGAAAACAATATTAAGAGATGGAAGCTTGGATAAGAAAGTCACACATATGACTAATTGAAATCTCAGAAAGAAAGAAAAGAAGGAAAAAAGTAGAGGCAATACTCCCTGCCCCCTAATATTTTGTGAAATTGTTCAAACATACAGAAAAGTTGAAAGAATTATACAGTGAACTTTTACATTTACCAATTAATCCTAGAACATTTTGTTATATTTACTATATCATATAGTTATCCACTTAACCATCCATCAATCCTATTTTTTATGTATTTCAGAGTAAGTTGTAGACATCACCACTAAACATTTTTGTGTGTTCATCATTAGTATTCAGTATTGTTTTATAGCTTTTTTGTATTTAAAATGTACATACAATAAAATGCACAAATCTTAAGTGCAATATTTGGTAAATTTTTACAAGTGCATACACCTGTGTAACACAAACTATCAAAAAAAAAAATATACTGCTCTTCAGAAAGTTCCCTTATGCCACTTGCTAGTCAATCCCTGCCCTTTACCTCCCACTGGTAAGAAGTGTTCTAATGAGAGGTATCATTTAGATAAATAGTGCTGTGATTTTTGCAGAAATGATGAAAAAAATGAATTAACAGATCTGGGAGTCACAACATAATGAAAGCAGGATACATAAACAGAAATGTATAATGACATATTGTATAAAGAAACTGCAGAATTTGTAAGATCTTACAAGCAGCTAGAAAGGGCAGATCACTTGCAAAAGAACAGCAGTGAAAATGACAGTGGATTTATTATCAGCGTCAATGGAAACCAGAATTTAATGGAGTAATACCTTTCAAGTGCCAAAAGATAATTGTCAACTAGAATTATGTACTTGCCCAGACTGCCTTTTAAGAACAAGAGTGAAATAGAGACATTTAAAGATAAGTGATAATTGAGAGTTTAGCTCAGAATTATGCATGAAACTCCTAAATGACATATAGTCATGCACTACATGACAAAGTTTTCGTCAATAACAGACCACATATACAATGGTGGTCCCATAAGATTATATTGGCTGAGTATTGCTAATCCAAAAATCCGAAATCCAAAATACTCCAAAATTTGAAACTTTTTGAGTGCCAACATGATACTCAAAGGAAATGTTCCTTGGAACATTTCTTTGGATTATCAGGTTAGGGATGCTCAACACTAAGTATCATGCAAATGTTCCAAAATAAAAAAAAATTCAAAACCAAAATTTTCTTGTCCTAAGGATTTAGGATTAAGGATACTCAACCTGTAATACTGTATTTTTATATATATATATATTTTTATTATAATTTAGGTTTTAGGGTACATGTGCACAATGTGCAGGTTTGTTACATATGTATCCATGTGCCATGTTGATTTCCTGTACCCATTAACTTGTCATTTAGCATTAGGTATATCTCCTAATGCTGTCCCTCCCCCCTCCACCCACCCCACAACAGTCCCCGGAGTGTGATGTTCCCCTTCCTGTTTTTACTGGACCTTTTCTGTTTAGATATACAGATACGTACTCTTGTATTACAGTTGCCTATTCAGTACAGTAATATGCTATACAGGTTTGTAGCCTAGGAGCAATATGCTATGCCATATATTCTAAGTATGTAGTAGGCTATACCATCTAGGTTTGTGTAAGTACAGTCTGTGGTTTGCACAATGATGAAATCACTTAAGGACACATTTCACCTTTCTCAGAATGTATCCCATCATTAAGTGATGTGTGACTGTAGTTGAGAGATAGTATTTCACAGGAGTTAAGAATATGCACTTTGGAGACTCCATAGGTGTGAATCCCTATTCCACCATTTGCTAGCTGTGGAACACTGGACAAGTGAGTTAACACCTCTGTGCTTCAGTTTTTTTTCTCACTTGTAAAATTTTGACAATAATTGTATTTACTTCATGGAATTGTTATGAGGATTAAATGAATTAATATAAAATAAAGCACTTAGAACCAAACCTGGAGTATAAGTGCTTTGTTAAGTCAGAGCTTAAAAAAAGGAAATTATCATAGAAGAATGGTCTGAAGTACAAAATAGAATGGTGAGTGAATAAAATGGTGAACAAGCTTGTCAGTCCAAACAAACATTATCAGTCTACAAAAATAAGGTCTGATTTGTGAAGTTTTGAACTAATGCCTCCAATAACAATAGCAAGTAGGCATTTAGGGAGGGGTCAATGTAATTAAAATTATTCTAAGATCATTGCTTCGTTTCAAAGGAAGGTTAAGATATGTTTGCCTTTACATTTTGTTAAGTTAGACACAAAGTGCAGGGACAGTTGTTAAAAAAAAAAAGGAATAAATACAGAGCTATGGATTCCAATTCAGTGGAGGAAAAATGGAATTTTAAAAATCTAACCATAAAATCAGTTTTTTAAAAATGCAAAAACAGCCAGTGCCGTGGCTCACACCTGTAATCCCAGCACTTTGGGAGGCTGAGGCGGGCAGATCACAGGGTCAGGAGATCAAGACCATCCTGGCTAATACGGTGAAACCCCGTCTCCACTAAAAATACAAAAAATTAGCCAGATGTGGTGGCAGGCACCTGTAGTCCCAGCTACTCGGGAGGCTGAGGCAGGAGAATGGCGTGAACCTGGGAGGCAGAGCTTGCAGTGAGCCGAGATCACGCCACTGCACTCCAGCCTGGGCGACAGAGCGAGACTCCGTCTCAAAAAAAAAAAAATGCAAAAACATTGGGGCTATAAAAATAGTAGCTCAGAAAAAGCAAGGCAAATATAAACAAAAAAGTAAGATATATAAATAAATCCAACTATATCAAGAATCACAATAAACATAAATGTATGACATTTACCAATTAAAAGACAGTTTGTCAGACTGAAATGAAAAGAAAAATCTAGCTGTATGACATATACAAGAATCTGAAAACATACAGGCAAAACAGTAGAAGATAAGAGATAGAAAAACATATACCAGGCAGATCTTAATACAAAGAATTCACATACATATATTAATATCAGAAAAAAGATTTTAAGACAAAAAAGATTATTAGAATAAAAAGGTCATTACCTACTGATAAAAGGTTGAATTCACCAGAAAAAAAAAACATAAAAATTCTAATCCTGTTTGTAACTAATAAAATGGACTTAAGCTGTATACAGCAAAAAATGTTAGAACTACAGGAGGTGGCAAATTTCTATGCAACTCTCTCAGTTCTTGATAGGTTAAGCAAACAAAAACCAGTGTGTTGCTCTAGGCCCTGGGAATACAGAAGTGAACAGGCAGACCATCACCTGCATGCTAGTGGGAAGATAAATAACAAAAATATCAAATTTTGGATAATGATAAATGAATGAAGAAAATAAAATCAAATATAAAGGTAGAATCTAATGGGAAGAGTGGTTATTTTATGAAGGTGGTTAAGGGAAGGCTTCCTTGAGGAGGTGGCATTTATGCGGACACATGAATTAGTTGAGGGAGCAAATGATGTGTATATATAGGAGAATTTTTTTTAGACAAAAGGAAAAGCAACTGGAAAGACCTTGAGGTGAACATGAGTTTCACATAATGCAAATACACATATTTAGCTTTTTGAATCTGCTTAGAATGTCTTTTCCCCCCATTTTAAGTAGAATGTAGAAACCTTACATACAGGTCTACATATCCTGTACCCCTTACGTTAGAGTTGTCATGAATTATGTCTACATATGTTTAAAACCCCATCAGACAATGGTACAGTTTTTATTTTCAACCATCAGATATATTTTTAAAGAACTTAGTACCCATCAATGATAGACTGGATATGGCACATGTACACCATGGAACACTATGCAGCCATAAAGGATGAGTTAATGTCCTTTGCAGGGACATGGATGAAGCTGGAAGCCATCATTCTCAGCAAACTAACACAGGAACAGAAAACCAAACGCCACATGTTCTCGCTCATAAGTGGGAGTTGAACAATGAGAATGTATGGACACGGGGAGGGGAACATCACACACCGGGGCCTGTTGGGGGATGGGGGACTAGGGGAAGGATAGCATTAGGAGAAATACCTAATGTAGATGATGGGTTGATGAGTGCAGCAAACCACCATGGCACGTGTATACCTATGTAACCTGCACATTCTGCACGTGTATCCCAGAACTTAAAGTATAATTTAAAAACAAAAAAAAAAAAACAAAAGAGAATAGGAGAATAGGCTACTATTTTTACACAGATATTTACCATTTTTGGTGCTCTTCCTTCATTCCTGATGTTTTCAGGTTTCCTTCTGGTATCATTTCCCTCTGTCTGAAGAATTTTCTTTAGCAATTCATTTAGAACAGCTCTGCTAGAAATGAATTCTATTAGTTTGTCTTAATATGAGAATGCCATTATTTCACCTGAATTCGTGATGGATATTTTCACTAGATGTAGTATTCTGTGTTGACACTTTCAGTGCTTTAAAATTATTTTGCCACTTCTGGCCGGGCACGGTGGCTCACGCCTGTAATCAGCACTTTGGGAGGCCAAGGCAGGCAGATCATGAGGTCAGGAGATCGAGACCATCCTGGCTAACACGGTGAAACCCCGTCTCTACTAAAAATACAAAAAAATTAGCCAGGCGTGGTGGCGGGTGCCTGTAGTCCCAGCTACTTGGGAGACTGAGGCAGGAGAATGGCATGAACCCAGGAGGCAGAGCTTGCAGTGAGCCGAGATCACTCCACTGCACTCCAGTCTGGGTGACAGAGCAAGACTCTGTCTCAGAAAAAAAGAAAAAAATTATTATGCCACTTCTGTGGTTTGCATGGATCCTGCTGAGAGATTTGCTGTGATTCAGATTGTTTGTGTGTAGGTAGTACTTTAAATTTCTCTAGCTACTTCCAAGATTTTTTTCTTTGTCTTCATTTTTCAGCATTTTGATTGTGATGTGTTTGGGTATAAATTTATGTGTTAAACCTGTTTGAGGTTTGTTGAACTTCTTGAATCTGTAGATTTGTCTTTTGCCAAATTTGAGACCTTTTCTTCCATTATTCCAAATTTTTCAGCACCTTTTGTCATTATCCGAGAGGTCTCTGAGATTCTACTCATTGTTTTTTCAAATCTTTTTTCTCTCTGCTGTTCAGATTGGTTAATTTTTATTGATCTATTTACAGGTTCATTGACTCTGTCATGTTTACCTTGCTATTGAAACCATCCAGTGAATTTTTTTTAAATGTTGGCTATTGTATTTTTCAGTTCTAAAATATCCATTTGATTCTTCTTTATGTCTTCTATTTCTTGCTGATACTTTCTATTTTTTTTTTATTGGTTTCAAAAATGTTTGTGATTGCTTGTAGGAGAATTGTTATAACAAAGTCAGGAACTTTAGAGGGTCTGAGATTTTACCTTACTTGCAAGTTAACAAGTTAGGCTGCCACAATTTCATGAAAAGTGACAGAAGACATGAGGCTTCTGGATCAGAGACAAAGGACAGTTTATTACCCACACGAATAGCAGGAGGCAGAGTATCAGCATTTAACCCAGTTTTCTGAGCCTCAGTTCCCACACAGTGATTCTGTGAGGGCCTGGTGATACCTGTATATGTAATGGGATTTATGAATGCTGTGGGAAACACCAGTCTTTAATAAAGGGCCAGCAAACCTGCCCAGCCTTGCCCTGGAGAGAGACATTATCTTTTTTTTTTAATCCTGGAAGGAAAAAAATCTGTCCTTGGTCCCAAAGGAAGACATTCTATCTTCCAAGGATGTTTGCTATACAAACAGCTAAAAAAGATAGTTCAGAGAAAAAGCTGTTAATGCCTTTGCCTAGAACACCTGTAGAAATGCAAGAGACCAATGGAGAATAGTCTCCTAACAAATATTAGTAGTTGCTTTAAAGCCTTCATCAGACAATTTTATCATCTGTATTATCTCAGCATTGTCCTTTTTTTCCCTATATGAATTGAGATTTTCTTGGGTTTTTTTTTTGTATGCTTTGTAATTTTGGACTGTATCATGGATATTTTGAATATTCTGTTTTGAGATGCCAGATCTTATTTAAATTCTATTAAGAATGTTGATATTTTTGTTTTAGCAGGCAATCAAGCTGGCTAGGTTCCTGCCACAAGTTCAGACTAGTCTTCTGTAGGTGAGAAAGCGCATAATGATATTAATATCCACCTCCCAAACCCCAGTGTGTGTTAAATTCCAGGGTAATAAACCTAGAGGGGCCTTCTTCCTCTTCCCAGATGAAATTCACTTATATTTCAAGATAATGAATAATTTCTCTCCTGAATGGGAGGAATGAGTAGGTCACCAGCAGCTTTGATAAAAGCTTGGAGTCTTCTAAATTTAAGATTCTTCTCCTGTGATGCAACCCGCTGCACAGGAAACATCTGTTGCCTTATGGGAAATGGGGCATGGGGAAATGACACAAGGTGTTGTAAATGCTTTGTGCTTTCAGTAGCAAATCTTTTACAGCACCAGCCCAGCAGTCTGGTGTCTTCTGGCAGTATATGTATATGAAACTGTGGCAAGCTAACCTATTAGCTTGCAAGAAGGACAAAATCTAAGACACTTCACAGTTTCTGATTTAGCGGAAGAGTGGCAGGATGTGAAGGTGAAGGAGCAGGCAGGGCAAATTATGTAGCACCATCCACAGCTAAGGTAATAGATTAATTGTTAATGTTAAAAATAATGACAGCTGGCCGGTCACGATGGCTCACGCCTGTAATCCCAGCACTTCAGGAGGCCGAGGCGGGCGAATCACGAGGTCAGGAGATCTAGACCACCCTGGCTAAAATGGTGAAACGCCATCTCCACTAAAAATACAAAAAATTAGCTGGGCGTGGTGGTGGGCGCCTGTAGTCTTAGCTACTCAGGAGGCTGAGGCAGGAGAATTGCTTGAACCCAGGAGGAGGAGCTTGCAGTGAGCCAAGATCGCGACACTGCACTCCAGCCTGAGCAACAGAGCGACACTCTGTCTAAAAAAAAAATAAAAAAAAATAATGACAGCAGTAGCAGTGGAAAGGAAAACAAGACACTGCATGCTAAGCTCTTCTGCGATGAGGGTGAGAGACCAGGAGGACAGTAGATGACTGTAAAAAAAAAAAAAAGGAGAATGCATGATATGGTCAAGGGAACTAGAATTTTCAAAGGAGAAAAAAGGTCTGGAATTGGCAGTGGGGAATAAGCAGGACACCTACCTCATCTCTAGGCTCCTTTGGTAAGTGGGTTGAGTAATTTTTAAAAGCAGACACAATTTGAGAGTATTGCAGGGAAAGCAATATTATTAGGAGATGGTTAGGTTTTGGTTAGAGTAAGAAAATGAAAGGAATGTTTAGAAAAGGTGTTAAGGATTAGAGGATTTGACTGATGACAATACAGTGCAAGGGTCAACACAGATTAAGAGGAGTGGGAGGCTGGGCACAGGGGCTCATGCCTGTAATCCCAGCACCTTGGGAGGTTGAGTCAGGCAGATCACCTGAGGTGAGGAGTTCGAGACCAGCCTGGCCTATGTGGTGAAACCCCATCTCTACTAAAATACAAAAATTAGCTGGGTGTGGTGGCTCATGCCTGTAATCTCAGCTACTTGGGAGGCTGAGGCAGGGGAATTGCTTGAACCCGGGAGGCAGAGGTTGCAGTGAGACAAAATCGCACCACTGCACTCCAGCGTGGGTGACAGAGCAAGACTCCGTCAAAAAAAAAAAAAAAAACAGAATGGGAAATTAGGCTATATTAGAGCAAAGCATGATGGTGTTACAATTCTATACAATGGACTTTAAAAGATGCAAATAGGCAAATAGGCAAATGGGGTTATTTCTATATTTTTTAAAAAAGAAGGTCTCATTATAGCCTCTTGGGATTGTTCTTTTAAGCAGTTTGTAGCGTGTTATTATAATCTCTTGGAATTGTTCTCTTAGGCAGTTTATAAAGCAGGTGGATATTGTGATGGGTCGGGGGTAGATTTACCAGGATCACATTCAGCTCTTTGTGCCTCTAAAATCCAGTTGGAGTTGTGACTGGAAGGAACTCTGGATGTGTTATTCAAATCTGGGAACACTGGGAATTTTAGAGGCTTTCTTTACAGTCTAAGTCTTTGGTGTTGCTGCCACTAGACAGGCAATCTCCAGGAGCTTGGAAATCCTGCTGTGACTGGGAAAGAGCATAGTGATATAAATAAATATCTACCAGGAAAACCCAAGAAAAGCAACATCACTTTAGGTGTCTCCTCAAACTTCAGCTCATCAGAGGGGGCTTATTTTAATACATTATCTGAAAGAATATCTTTCCTGGTCACTTTCCATCCTCCTTTCTATGCTTTTCCCCACCACCACCTCCTTAGCACTTATCACCACCTGTCATATATTTCTCTGTTTAGTATTTCCTCTCAGTAGGATATAAAGACCTGGAGAGCAGATTTATTATTGCTATTTCCAGGACCCAGAATAGCATTTGGCACATTGTACACATTCAGTAAATATTTGTAGAGTGGATGAATAGATAAACAAGAATATTAGAACCATTAAGCAAGTCTAGTAATGTGACCAATTAAAAAATCAGTAATTCCGCTGGGCGTGGTGGCTCATGCCTGTAATCCCAGCACTTTGGGAGGCCGAGGCAGGCAGAACATCTGAGGTCAGGAGTTCAAGACCAGCCTGGCAATCAAGGTGAAACCCCGCCTCTACTAAAAATACAAAAATTGGTGTGGTGGCATGTGCCTATAATCCCAGCTACTTGGGAGGCTGAGGCAGGAGAATCGCTTGAACTCGGGTGGCAAAGGTTGCAGTGAGCCAACATTGTACCACTGCACTCCAGCCTGGGTGGCAGAGTGAGACCCTGTCTCAAAAAACAAAACAAAACAAAACAAAAAAACAAAAATGACAAAAACCCAGTAACGGTAATAAAAAATATAAAATATTCAGAAGTAAACTAAATGGCAAATAATACTCAAATTTACCAACAGAGGAAATGGATGAATAGAGGAGAGTACCACACTGCTGGATGGAAAGACGTAATATTGTAATAATGCAAACTCTCTTCAAGTTAATCTATAAAATGGACACAATATCAGTCAAAATTCCAGTGGAATTTTTGAAGGAAAGGAAGGGGCAAATTTGACAAAATGATTGTAAATTTCACCATGAAGAATAAATGCTTCAGAATAGCCAATTCATATTTTGAAGAAAGGCATTGATAAGGGACCTTGCTCTATTAGACACAAAAACCTATATAGGAAAAGACAAATGGGTGGTATGTATTAAAAGGTTTTTTTAAGTACATACCCTTTGCCCAGACATTCCACTTCTGGAAAATTTCCCTGAGAAATAACTAGATAGTATATGGCAAACATGTTTATTGAAACATTCTCTATAATGTTATAATGCCAATCCAATTAAAAACATTGATTGTTTGACAGAGGATGGTTTTAACAAAGTATGGTTTAAATAAATTCCTGTGGAATACCACGGAGCTCTTAAGCATGATGTTGTAGAAGTACATTAATTGATATGGAAGGTGATCGCCATATATTGTTATGTTTTTTAAAAAGCTGATTACAAAACAGATGCCTAATACTATCCACATTTTTGTAAAATAAAAATTGGCATATACCTGTGAATAAAAAAACCTAGATGGAAGATTATATATCAAAATGTTAACAATAGTTCTGCATCTGTACACTGAAAAATGGTAAGCTTTCCCCAAAATGGGATGCTACTTAAATTCCTCATTACTGCCACCTGGTGGCAACCAAGGGAGATTTCTCATTTCTTTTCTACCACCTTGAGTACAATGCACATAACATCATAATTATATAAAGTTATAAAGAAATCTTCAGTATCACCTGGTTCTATCCATCATTTTATAGCTAAAGAAATAAAGGGCAAAGACTTTAAGCCACTTGTCTAAAGTTGCACTGTTAGTGAAATTTAATAATAGTAGCAAACATTTGTTGAGCCGTTTCGCTAAGTACTTCAAATGGATTATATCATTTTATGGTCACAGGAGCCTATGAGGTTGGTCCTATTTTCACTCTCACTTATCCCTACTTACCAGATGAGGATCCTGAGGCTCAGAAAAAGTAAGCAACTTACCCAAGGCTGTATAGTTGGGATACAGCCAGTGATTCTGAGTTTCACCTCCCTCTCCTGAACCTTCTGTACTATACCTTCTTAGCCCATTAATTGCCCCTGCCCCTTCCACTAAGTGCCCTTGCCCTTTCCTTGCCCCTTCCTTCAGTGTTTTGGTGACAACTCTTAGCATATGCCCAGTCTTTGTGTTATGTTTCTCATGGATGAAAAGACAGTATAGGCCAGGTGTGGTGGCTTATGCCTATAATCCCAGCACTTTGGGAGGCTGAAGTGCGCAGATCACCTGAGGTCAGGAGTTCGAGGCCAGCCTGGCGAAATCCCATCTCTACTAAAGTAATCCCAGCTACTTGGGAGGCTAAGGGATGAGAATAGCTTGAATCTGGGAGGTGGAGGTTGCAGTGAGCTGAGATCACGCCACTGCACTCCAGCCAGGGGATACAGTGAGACTCTGTCTCAAAAAAAAAAAAAAAGGAAAGATTGATTGATTTGCTGAGAGAAGTATAAGGAAACAAAATGCCCCAAGACCCTTGTCCAGAAGGGAGGGAGGGAGGGAGGGAGGGAGGGAAGGAAGGAAGGAAGGAAGGAAGGAAGGAAGGAAGGAAGGAAGGAAGGAAAAGAAAGAAGGGAGGGAGGGAAAAGACAGTATAAACATTTACAGAGAGAAGTATAATTATCAGGGGAACCTGCCCCCAATATTTCATCGTAGGTTCTATTTTCCATAAGTGTTGGCTGGCTGAGAAATAAAGAGTACAAAGAGAGGAATTTTACAGCTAGGCCACTAGGGGTGACATCACATATCAGTAGGACCATGATGCCTGCCCGAACCTCAAAACCAGCAAGTTTTTATTAAGAATTTCAAAAGGGGAGGGGGTGTATGAACAGGGAGTAGGTACAAAGATTACATGCTTCAAAGGGCAAAAAGCAGAACAAAGATCACATGCTTCTGAGGAAACAGGACAAGGTCAAAGCAGAACTGATGAGGGTCTGTGTTCAGCGGTGCACATATTATCTTGATAAACATCTTAAACAACAAAAAACAGGTTCGAGAGCAGAGAACCAGTCTGACCAAAAATTTACCAGGGTGGAGTTTCCCAATCCTAATAAGCCTGAGGGTACTGCAGGAGACCAGGGTGTATTTCAGTCATTATCTCAACTGCATAAGACAGACACTCCCAGAGCGGCCATTTATAGACCTCCCCCCACGAATGCATTCTTTTCCCAGGGTCTTAATATTAATATTCCTTGCTAGGAAAAGAATTTAGTGATATCTCTCCTACTTGCATGTCTGTTTATAGGCTCTCTGCAAGAAGAAAAATATGGCTCTTTTTGCCTGACCCTGCAGGCAGTCAGACCTTATGGTTGTCTTCCCTTGTCCCTAAAAATCACTGTTATTCTATTCTTTTTCAAGGTGCACTGATTTCATATTGTTCAAACACATGTTTTACAATTAATTTATACAGTTAACACAATTATCACAGTGGTCCTGAGGTGACGTACATCCTCAGCTTATGAAGATAACAGAATTAAGAGATTAAAGTAAGACAAGCATAAGAAATTATAAAAGTATTATTTGGGAACTGATAAATGTCCATGAAATCTTCACAATTTATGTTCATCTGCCGTGGCTCCAGCCGGTCCCTCCATTCGGGGTCCCTGACTTCCCACAACATATAAGGAAATAAAATACCCCCAGCTCCTTACCCCAAGACCCTTGTCCAGATAGAAACTTAGACTTATTAATATATTGAATTGTTCAAGTGTCCATATACTGAGAATCTTACATCAGCGATGTGGAACTATGGATAGGCTTCCTTGGGTTCCCGGCTCCACACTATAACCCCCGCTTCCTGCCCCTTAAGTTTCTGTATAGCAGAGTTAAGAGTGAATAACACCATATGTAGTTGTTCATGTACTTCTTCCCCTTTCTCTTCTAGCTCTTGACAAAGTTCTCAGGGAAAACTCTTCAGCTCTGGATGCCTCCCTTTTTGTGGATCGAACACAAAGGGCATCATTCTAAAATATATACAGAACCATAAAAGCCCCAAATAGCCAAAGCAACCCTGAGCAAAAAGAACAAGGCTGGAAGCATCACACAACCAGACTTCAAAATTTGCTACAAAGCTCTAATACCTAAAACAGCATGGTATTGGCATAAAAAAAAAAATAGGCACATAGACCAATGAAACAGAATAGAGAATCCGGATATACCAACTCATCTTTAACAAAGGTGCCAAGAACATACAATGAGGAAAGGATGGTCTTTTCAATAAATGGTGTGGGGGTAAGCTAGATAACTATATGCAGAAGAATGAAACAAGATTCCTCCCTCTCACTATACACAAAAATCAAATCAAAATGGATTAAAGGCTTAAATCTAAGACCTGAAACTACGAAACTAGAAGAACACACTGGGGAAGTGCTCCAGGACCTTGGTCTGGGAAAAGATTTTTTTGTTTAAGACCTCAAAAGCACAGACAACAAAGCAAAAACAGACAAATGAGATTACATTAAGCTAAAAAGTTTCTGCACAGCAAAGGAAACACGCAACAGAGTGGGGGAGACAACCCACAGAATGAGGGAAAACATTTTCAAACTATCCATCCCACAAGGGATTAATGACCAGAATAAAGATACTAAACAATTTAAGCCAAAAACAAAACAAACAAACACACAAAAATACAAAAGCCAAATCTAAAAAGTGGACAGGCTGGGTGGGGTGGCTCACACCTATAATCCCAGCACTTTGGGAGGCCAAGGCAGGCAGGTCAAGAGATTGAGACCATCCTGGCCAACATGGTGAAACCCCATCTCTACTAAAAATACAAAAAAAATTAGCCAGGTATGGTGGCATGTGCCTGTAGTCCCAGCTACTTGGGAAGCTGAGGCAGGAGAATCGCTTGAACCTGGGAGGCAGAGGTTGCAGTGAACCAAGATCACGCCACTGCACTCTGGCCTGGTGACAGAGTGAGACTCTGTCTTAAAAAAAAAAAAAAAAGTGGGCAAAAGATCCAAACAGACATTTCTCAAAGGAAGACACAAAAATGGCCAACAGGTATATGAAAAAATGCTCAACATTACTAATCATTAGAGAAATGCAAATTAAAACAACATGTTATTTCACCCCAGTTAAAATGGCTTGTATTAAAAAAACAGATAATAACAGATGCTAGTGAGGATGTGGAGAAAAGAGAACCCTCATACACTGTTGGTAGAAATGTAAACTAGTACAACCACTATGAAGAACAGTATGGAGGTTCTTCAAAAAACTAAAAATATAATTACCATATGATCCAGCAATTCCATTACTGAATATGTATCCAAAAGAAAGGAAATCCATATATCAAAAAGATATCTGCACTCCTATGTTTATTGCAGCATTGTTCACAATAGCCAAGATATGGAATTAACCTAAGTGCCCATCAACGGATGAATGGATAAAGTGTGGTATATATGCACAATGAAATATTAATCAGCCATAAAATAATGAAACCCTCTCATTTGCAGCAACATGGATGATACTGGAGACCACTATGTTAAATAAGCCAAGTACATAAAGACAAATATTGCATGTTGTCAGTCATACATGGGAGCTAAAAATGTGGATTTCATGATGACACAGAGTACATTGGTGGTTACCAGAAGCCAGAAAGGAGGGGATACAGTAGGGGATGAAGGGGGAAAAGGATATAAGTGTATTTATTACCACTGAACTGTACACCTAAAATGGTAAAGATGATATGTTACATATTACCTCAGTTTACAAAAGAAAAAACAAATGGCATCAACCTTAATAAGTGTGAAAGTTGTACTAGGGATAAGTCCGCCACTTAAAAGGGAAATTAGAAATCTGAAATAACGAGTGCAGTTAGCCTCTGAAACCCTTGAAGTCCCCAAAAGTCTCATTCAGAACTGGTCCCAAAATGAATACTTACTTTTGTATCATTGTCTAATTAAAGCTGCTTTTTTTAAGTATTAGTTTGCTTCAAAATTAATCATTTTATTTGTATTATTATTATAAGAGTGTTATTTCCTATTCTTCAGCTGTATTTTTTGGAAACAGTGTTAGTGAAAAGAGCTTGACTGTTAGACAGTTTTGAGTTAAAATTCACGTGTTAGCTGTGATGAGGAAACTATTACATTAAATTTTAATTACTTAATTTTATTATCTACAATTAAGGATAATATCACCAAAGGTCGTGGAGAAGATTTAATGGGATGACACATAAAACTAGGACATAGAGGCATCTAGCAAATACACACTTCCTTCTCTTCTCCCTTGTTATATACTTATCCACATGGGCTAGGATTTCTTTGAAGGAACCATTTCTATCTTAGCCAGTGTTCTATCTGAGGTATTTGAGGCTCTCTGCTTTTTTCTTTCACACCCCACTTTCGATCTCTCAATATGTGTTGTGAGCTCTGCTTTCAGACTAGATTCGTAACTCAGTGATTTCCTACTCCTCCACAACCACCACCCTGGTCCAGGCCATCATCATTTTTCATCTGGACTACTATAGTCACTTCCTAACTGGACTCCCAACTTCCACTCTTGCTGCTTGCCATGTATTGTTCACATAGCAGCCAAAGTTATTCTTTCATAAATTAGATCATGTCACTTCTCTGCTCAAAACCTTCCAAGAGCTCTCCACCACTTTTAGACTAAATATCTGAAGTCCTTACCAAATCCTACTAGATCTATGTGATTTGACCCCAGACTATCATTCGGACTTCAGACCTCTCTCCTGCTACCTTACTCTGCTCCAGCAGCACTGGCCTCCTTGCTGTTCTCTTCTTTTCTTTTCTTTTCTTTTCTTTTCTTTTCTTTTCTTTTCTTTTTTTTTTTTTTTTGAGATGGAGTTTTGCTCTTGTTGCCCAGGCTGGGGTGCAATGGTGTGATCTTGGCTCACTGCAACCTCCGCCTTCCGGGTTCAAGCAATTCTCCTGTTTCAGCCACCCAAGTAACTGGGATTATAGACGCCTGCCACCACACCCGGTTAATTTTTTGTATTTTTAGCAGAGATGAGGTTTCACCATATTGGCCAGGCTGGTCTCTAACTCCTGACCTCAGGTGATCCTCCTGCCTCAGCCTCCCAAAGTGTTGGAATTACAGGCGTGAGCCACTGCTCCCAGCCCTCCTTCCTGTTCTTTGATAGTGCCAAGCATACTCCTGCCTCAGGGCCTTTACATCTGTTGTTCCCTCTGCCTGGAATGCTCTTTCTAGATTTTTAATGCCTTGCTTTCTCATTTTCTAACTCAGGCTGAACCTGGGTACCTCATTTTAAACAGATACTCCTGCAAGACTTTCTTCCTCTCCTTATGCTTATTTTCCTCATAGCACTTACCCCACATTGATATTGAGATTTTCTTTCTTCCTTTCTTTTTTCTTTCTTTTTCTTTTTCTTTCTTTCTTTTCTTTCTTTCTCTTTTTCTTTCTTTCCTTCTTTCTTTTTCTTTCTCTTTCTTTCCTTCCTTCCTTTCATTCTTTTCTTTTTCCTTCCTTCCTTCCATTCTTTTCTCTCTCCTTCCTTCCTTCCTTTCTTCCTTCCTTCCTTTCTTCCTTCCTTCCTTCTCCCTCCCCTCCCCTCATATAGGGGTCTCACTATATTGCCCAGGCTCTTGGACTCAAGTGATCCTCCCACTTTAGCCTTCCAGGTAGCTGGGACTATAGGCACACACCACCACACCTGACTCTATATGTAGTCCCACCTGAAATGTAAGTTTCCCACTGAAGTACAGGTTCAATACTTTGTTTTGTTCACTTTGTATCATCAGCATTTACATCTGCCAGGCATTCAGAAATATTCGTTGAATAAGTAAGTGATCAAACTTACCTGCTTCCACAGCCATCCTTTCCCCCTCTCCCTCCTTTTAAGTAGAAGAGATGTTTTTCTTCCTGTCTGAGATTATAATGTCTCCCCTGTGTCTTGCCTCCTCAGCATTCCTTAATATTGCCTATCTTCCACATTCAACTCTCCCTGGCTACATTTTTTGTTTTCTGGCAAGCACACATCTCTCCCATCTTAAATTAAAACAAAAAAAAAAAGAAAATTCTCCCTGGGCATCCCCTGTCAGCTGCCAGTCTCTGTATCTCCTGCTCTTAACAAGCTTTTGAAATATTTATTTATACTCTTTGCATTGCCTCAATTCTGTTTCATTCTAGTTTCTCCAAACCCATAGAAACTGTTCACTCCTGCTTTAAACTTTCTTTCCTGAGCTCTTCCAAGATATTACTCTCTTATTGTTTTTTTAATCTTACTTCCCTGGTTGCTACTTTTCCTGTCCCTCCCTCAAATTTTGTGTATCACAGCGTTCTGATACAAGTTCTTCATGTTCTCCAGATTCTTCCTTGGCAATCTTACCACATCCATTTCTTTAGTTACCACCTAAACCTGGAAGCCCAGCTCACATTTCTCTGTACTGAGCTCATGACTTATTTGACCTAGTGTCTACTTGATATCCACCTTGATTTCCACAAGCACCTCAAAATAAAGATGCCCTCTTCCATCTCCAAACTTGATTCTCCTCCAGTGTTACTTATTTTAGTGAGTGGTAGCATCATCCAGTTGCTCAGGTAGAAAACATGGATATTGTCCTTGATTTATCCTTCACCTTCAGCCCCCTTCCCCCATCTAGCCAACCATTGGCTTCCATTAATTCTATTACAGTGAGAGAAATTGTATCCCCCCAGAAAGATATGTCAAAGTCCCAGCCCCCACTGCTTATGAATGTGATCTTACTTAGGGTCTTTGTAGATGTAATTCAGGATCTTGAGAGGTGATTATCCTGGATTAGGGAGGGCCCTAAATCCAATGACTGGTGTCCTTAAACATGAAAGGAGAGGGAGGTGTGAGACACAGACACAGGGGAGAATGCCATGTGAAGATCCCTATAAGGCTGGAGAGAGAGATTGGAGTGGCGCTGCTACAGGCCAAAGAACACCAAGAATTGCCAACCCCACTGACACCTTGATTTCAGACTTCTGGCCTCCAAAACTGTAAGACAATAAATTCTGCTTTTTTAAGTCATGAAGTTTGTAGTAATCTGTTATGGTAGTCCCAGGAAACTAATTTTCTGCCTTCTAAATAGCTCTGAAATCCATCTATGTTTCTCTACCATCACTGCCTCTAACTAGTTCAGATCATGATTACAGTAATCTTCTGCCTCATCTCCCTGCTACTAGTCTCAGCCCATCTTTCTAAAATGCATGAAATTCATTCCACTATTTAAAATCTGTGAGTAGTTTGCCAGTGACTTGGATTAAGTCTAAATGCCTAGTATCATGGTTTATGGGACTTTATAATTTGGCTTCTGCCTACTTGTGTAGCCTTCTTTTCCCGCTCACCCTCAATTCCGTTTTTTGTTTTGTTTTGTTTTTTGTTTTTTTGTTTGTTTGTTTTTGAGACAGAGTTTCACTTTTGTTGCCCAGGCTGGAGTGCAATGGTGCGATCTCAGCTCACCAGATTGAGGTTTAAGCGCTTCTCCTGCCTCAGCCTCCCAGGTTCAAGTGCTTCTCCTGCCTCAGCCTTCCAAATAGCTGGGATTAGAGGCGCACGCCACCACGCCCAGCTAATTTTGTATTTTTAATAGAGATGGGGTTTCTCCATGTTAGTCAGGCTGGTCTCAAACTCCCGACCTCAGGTGATCCGCCCGTCTCAGCCTCCCAAAGTGTTGGGATTACAGGCGTTAGCCACCGTGCCCGGCCCCCACTCACTCTCAATTCTATGCTCCAGGCATAGTAATAATTTCTGATATTTCTCAGCATTTATTCTGTGCCAGCCACTATTCTAGGGGCTAAATTGCACAACAACCCTGTGAGATAGAAAACAGGTTTCTTTCAATGTCTCAGCCTTTCTCTCGCTGCCAGGATTTTGCACACACTGTTTACACTGCTCTCTGCCTGAAACACTCTACTTTCTTCTCCCTTGCTCTTTGACCTTCTCTCAACTGGCTAATTCATACTAACAGTTTAGGCCCCAGTTTATTCAATACTTCCTCCAAGAAGCGTTCCTCACTCTTCCTAAATCTGGGTGTATGTCCCACCCTCACTGCCCACATTCCTATTACACCCTGAACTCCCCCATCAGAATACTGTTCACTGGTCTATACCTCACACTGTATTTTATGTTTCCTTTGGGGAAGGGCTGTATCTCTATTACCATTGTAACTCCATTCCCAGAATCGAGCACAATGCCTGGCATAGAAGAGATGCTCAATCACTACATGTTGAGTAAATGAGAAAACCTTAAACAAAGGTTGCTAATAGCATTATGTCTCTAATACCAGATAGGGCAGAAAGAAATGCATCCCAGACCTACTTGCCAACTGTCCTCTTCCTCACAATTCTGATGCCTCTGCCTGGACCAGTCCTGAAACATCTTTTCATAGGAATTCCATGAGATCTCTAAGGCCAGTTAATCTCCAGTTCTCTATCATACATATTCAGCACTTCTCCAAATACAAGTCTCTCCAGGTGGTTCTCCTTTCCCAGAGAGCTTTGCAAGCTCTCCCAAACCCTTCTGCTTACTGCTCTCCTTTTTCCTGGGCTTTTTGGAACTCCAGCCTATTCAAAACAAACTCACCTATATTTTCATCCTTTTTTTTTTTTTTTTGGAGACAGAGTCCAACTCTGTCGCCCAAACTGGAGTGCAGTGGCACCATCTCGGCTCACTGCAACTTCTGCCTCCCAGGTTCAAGCGATTCTCAGCTTCCCGAGTAGCTGGGACTGCAGGTGTGCACCACCACACCTGGCTAATTTTTGTATTTTCAGTAGAGACGGGGTTTCGCCATGTTGGCCAGGCTGATCTCGAACTCAAGGAATCCACCTGCCTCAGCCTCCCAAAGTGCTGGGATTATAGGCATGAGCCACTGTGCCTAGCCATATTTTCACCCTTTTAACAGAATATTCTTTCCATCTCTGGCCTGAAATAGAAACCTGTTTTCCATTAGAAAAATTATCTTCCTACTGCTATCTTGGGTGGAAGTTGTTAATTTGTCTCACCCTTGTAGAAAACCCTCTCCTTTCAAACTTTTAATTTTTTAATTATTTATTTATTTATTTGAGATGGAGTTTCGTTCTTGTCGCCCAGGCTGGAGTGCAATGGCATCATCTTGGCTCACTGCAACCTCCATCTCCTAGGTTCAAGCTATTCTCCAGCCTCAGCCTCCCGAGTAGCTGGGATTACAGACACCTGCCACCACGCCCGGCTAATTTTTGTATTTTTAGTAGAGACGGGGTTTCACTATGTTGGCCAGGCTGGTCTCAAACTCCTGACCTCAGATGATCTGCCCACCTCGGCCTCCCAAAGTGCTGGGATTACAGGCGTGAGCCACCACACCCAGCCTCAAGCTTTTATTTTCAACCATCCATCTCTCTACTGCTTCTTACTGTCATCTACTAGTTATTATTCTCTCTGGTTTATGGTCCCATCATCATCTGAGATGACCTCACTGTCCATGTGAACAGCCCTAGTCTCCAATTCCTTGAATCCTCTCAATTTGATACCCTTTAACACATTCCACTTGGTCTATTATATGGCTGTACCTAAGTTTGCCACAATGAGGTGGTTTGTCACAACTTTATTCTGTTCTTTGGTCTATTCTATAGCTAAATCTAGTTTGTTACAAACCAGGTGGTTTATCACCTCTTAATTTCAATCTCATCCATTCCTTTAGCTCATCCATTTTCTTGCTAAAAGCCCTCCTCTGCCACTTCCTTATCCTAAATTTCAATCTTGTCTATTCCTTTAACTCATCCATTTTCTTACTAAAAGTCCTCCTCTGCTACTTCCTTCCTTAAATCAGCCTAGATGCATGATCTAGGTTTCATGATCCAACTTTTCATAAACACCCTCAATCCTTTGTGCTCTTGTTCACCTGGCCCAAATTCGGCCTGGGTTTTACCATGATACTGTGCTCCACTACATTCCAAGTTTGTGGCCTAAGTACTAGAATAGGTACTTTTGGTATGGCAGGGGCATATAAGATGAAAAAAATCATCCAATATAAAATGAATCCAACCAGTATATAACAATATATTCATTTACTTCCTATCCGTGTACCTAGCCTTGTATAGGTAAAAATTCTCTCATCCTCTTATTTTTAATGTTGGTTAGGGGCGTTATGTAAAGCTCCTGTCCAAATATATTGAAGTGCTCAATGGATATGTTCCTTTTGAAATCTTACCACGGTTCTCATGTAGGCTAAAAATGGAACTATCTATAACTTTCTTGCTTCTTACTGGTAGGTTTATTTACTCATGCAGCAAATATTTGAGTACCTACTATGTATCTGGCATACACTTTGCCCTTAAAGAGATTATAACAATATAAAAATAAGACAAATACTCAAAAAAGTTTAAGATAATACTACATATGACTAAAAGAAAGATGGAATGTGTTATGAAAGATCAGAGAAGAAAGAACTTATATCCAGCTGAGAAAATCCTTAAAGAGTGGGCAGAATTTGCTCGGTTGATGAGAGGAAATAATATTTCAGCCAGAGTGAGAGGTACAAGAAAAGGCTTTGCATGGGAAAGGATTAGGAATAACCCAGTTCTTGTTTGTTTACAGGTGGATGGAAAGCCGATTTCCAGTCTTTATGATAACGCCGATGTTCCACTTGGTAAAGATACTGTATGACAATGAAAGTAGCCCTTTCTTTTGTCTTTCAAAGAATGTATTTTTAACAAACAGCCTCTGTGTGATCCTTTTGACCACACAATTTGTAGAGTTAACGCTGAAATTTTCATTAGCAACAATGAAAGCACACACAGGCACAATATTAATATAGATTAATATCAGCCTATTTTGGTCAGAAAGGCTCATTGAAATGTTTAAGAGACAGAAGTCCCAAATCGTAGTAATTTCTTCCACTAGCAGGAGGAAGCTCAGAATTAGTTTTTCTACAACACTAGAGGAATACTACTCAAAAATAAAAAGGAATTAACCATTGATACATGCAACAACACAGATGAATCTCAAAGTAATTGTGCTGAAAGAAACCAGACCCAGAAAAAGGTAAATTCTATATGATCTCATTTATATAAGATGCTAGGAAATGCAAACTAATCTACACATACAGAAAACTGAGGGCAGGTACTGGGAACGGTAGGAGGGAGGCATTACAGAGAGGCATGAGGACACTTTTTGGGGTGATAGATATGTTTACTACTTTGATTGTGAGGATGAGGTCGCAACTCTGTACGTGTCAGTGGTATATTTTAAATATGAACGGCTTATTTTATGTAAACTCTACCCCTATAAAGCTGTTTTTAAAAAAAAAATTCTCTTTGAGAGACATCACCTTTGTCTTTTAAACCATCTTATGTTGAATCTAAAAGATCAGTGTAAAGTTTTAATAAAATCAGAGTGTGTATTTGTCTTAATTTCCAGGACATATAATATAATCATGGTGATTAAGCCAAAAGTACTTACATGATTACCTACAAACTATCATAGTTAAATGACTAAATACCCTGTATAAAGTAAAATTATTATTTTATTCCTATAGATTGAAATTGCTCAACTTTTTATTAGAGAATAATAGATTAGAGGGCATGTTGGCTCACACCTGTAAGCCCAATGCTTTGGGAGGCTGAAGCGGGAGGATCCCTTGAGGCCAGGAGTTGAAGATCAGCTTGGGCAACATAGCAAAAACACATCTCTACAAAAAATTTTAAAATAAAATGTTTATCCAAGCGTAGTGGCACTCACTCACCTGTAGTACTAGCTGCTGAGGAAGCTGAGGCCTGGAGTTCGAACTGCACAATGCTGCACTTCAACCTATGTGACAAAGTGAGTTCCTATCTCTAAAATAAATAATTCAATTTTTATAATTAGGGAACTTTTAAGTTCAGATTATAAGTAAAAAATGGAATAAATAGTCCTGTTACCTGATATGGTTTGGATCTCCATCCTTACCCAAATCTTATGTTGAAATGTAATCCACAATGCTGGAGGCCTGGTGGGAGATGATTGGATCATGGGGGGTGGTTTCTCCTGGTTTAATGCCATCGCCCCCTGGTGCTGTCGTTGTGATGATGAATTCTCATGAGATCTGGTTGGTTTAAAAGTGTGTGGCACCTCCCCCTTCTTTCTTGCTCCTGCTCCTACTATGTGAGATGCCTTGCTCCCCCTTTACCTTCCGCCATGATTCAGAGTTCTCTGAGGCCTCCCCAGAAGCAGATGCTGCCATGCTTTCTGTACAGCCTGCAGAACCGTAAGCCAATTAAACCTCTTTTCTTATACATTACCCAGTGTCAGATACTTCTTTATAGCAGTATGAGAATGGATTAATACACTACCTCATGCAATAATGTAAAAACAGGCAACTCACTGAGAGTAAACCTAATCAACTTGTTTATTTAGATATAAACTGTAGAGATGACATTGCCATCTAGTTGTTGAATACTGAGTATATTGTTGAAACATTCTTGACAATGTTCTATTTCTCTTTTTTGTAGACTTACAAGGAACATACAGAAGCCCCTAACCAATTACATCTCCTTCCTAGGAGTGTGAATGTGACTGCCATAGTGCAGCCCATGCTGCCCCTGGTAATTATATGCCTCAACCCAAGCAGGTGATTATGTATCCTGTGACTACCTCATGCTCAAGGCTCTTCCATATTACACACACACACACTCACACTCAAAAGCAAAACAAAAATAAAACAATCTGCTTGATCCCTGCGCTATAGAGATTAGTTTAGTCAGGGAAACATACAACTAAGCATTTGAATACAGTGTAGTGGGTGCTACAAGAGCAGAAGTACAGAACATATGTAAGCTCCAACAAGCACCAGCAGGAGTTAAAGTTTTAGGGAAAATTAGTGGGAAGTTTACTAAAATGAAAGCAGTGGATAAGAGGAGATGAGATTCTACAGTGTCCTGTAAGCTATTTTATTCTAGAAGCAATGGAAAGCTTTGAACTTTTTGAAAGATCTTAAGCAAGGAAAGGAGGTAATTAAATTTGTACATTAGAAATAATATTCTGGTTTTAGTATAGAGAATGGATTAAAAGGAGATAAGATTAGAGGCAGGGAGAGAGGTTGTTAGAGTAATTTAAGCAAGAGATGATGGTACTAAGCTAGGATTATAAACATGGAAATGGAGAGAAGTTGGAGGGTTTGAAAGATGTTCTGCAGATATAATAAATATGACTTGCTAAAAGCCAACTGTGGAGAATTAGAAAGATGGAAACACCAAAGATGACTTCCATGTTTCTGACTTGACAACTGAGTGCATGGTGGTGTCCAAAAAGTGGAGGAGGTTTTGAGATAATAAAATTCATTTTTACTCCTATTGAGCTGGAGGCACTCATGGTGTATCTAAGAACAAACATCTGTTTGACAACTGAATATATGGTGTGATGCTCACTATAGAGATCTGGACGCTTCAGCACATACATTATCACTGACACCCTGGGGTAGACATAAGGCATGCTGAGTCTATTTCAGGAAATGTGCCTAGACTTAAAATAGATATGCACATAGAGTAGAAGGAAGAAGAGTAGAGAAAATTGAGAAGGAATAGTTAAGGAGGCTCCCTACCTTCTCACTCCACCTCAGGTTGGCAAGCAGAACTTACTGTTGCCCCCTTGGGCTCCCACTGTTTTCCATCTATGCATCTACCAAGGCATCTGTTATGTCATTGAATATACTTATCTTTCTCTCTCCTTCTACTAAACTATAAGGATCTTAGAGCAAGGATCACGTCATATTCATATTTGGATTCCCAGGACTTACAACAGTGCTTGGCAGATAGTCTTTCATAAGACTTTTATTTAATAACTAATGATAGAAAAAATTCATTGAGTACTTTCTGTGTTCTAGGCACTTCATATACAAGATCTGTTATACTTGGGATATACTAAGACTCAGAAAATTTAAGTGAATTGTCCAAGAAGCTTCCAGGATTCAGACCTGGCTCTGTATGAGTCCATGCTTTTTTTTCTACTATATCATACTGTCTACGACAGACTGGTGAATGAAATCTATCTTTAACAAAAGAGGAAAAAAGGGATTGCATCTTATATAAGGCACAGATACTGATTCTTATGCTAAACACGGTGAAGTCCTGTAGAGAAAATCCTTGGGTTCTGTCTCCTGGGGTTACATGCCATGTATGCCAGAAAGTATAGCAAGTAAATGGCTGCATGTCCTAAACCATAAGGAAGTTCATACAGACTAAGCAAAATGCAACTAGTTACCATTTTGCACAGCAGCTCTTGCAAGGATCCAGCAATTACCACTACACCATGGATCTAAGACACCCTCACAAAGATAGGCCAAACACTGCCTGCGACCTTCAGCTTGTCAGTTTTGCTCAAAATAACTTGGCCAAAAGCTGAGAAACTTTAGTACCATCTAAACTTTTCATTCCAATTATGCTTGGTCACTGCTCAGAAGGCAGCTCCCTCTCATCCATCAGCTTCCTCTCATTTCTTGTCTCCAAACTGTGTACTGGGTAGCATCCTGCCAACACACAATGCCCTCCCTCCAACCTTTCAAGTATGGGCTTTGGCAACCTATTCTACTATAAATAAATCCACCTATACCCTCAGCGCTTATAAAAACTTTAATTCCTTTGAAGTTCATTCCATTCAATTTTGTCACCCTTTACCTTGCTTTGTCCCTAATACCTATATCATGTTATTCCTTTAAACCCCAAATTCATTTAATCATTTCCTAGGAGATTTCAACATTCATGTGGAATGTCGGTTGAACATCCAACCATCACAGTTTCAACGCCAGTTCAACCTCATTCCCTTGGTCACACTCCCCACTTTGTTATGGAGCGGTTCTGGTGATTTTCATACCCTTATGCTTCCATTCATATTACCCACAGTGCACCTGATCATTAACCTCATTGAGACCTCCATTCCTATAATGCCACCTCTTCTTCCAGTTTATTCTTGATCCCGCTTCCTTCTGTATCTGGCCTCAATCTCTTAAATTGGTCATATGACCTGCTCTAGTGCTTTTCTTTTTTCTTTCTTTTTCTTTTTTTCTTCTCTTTTTTTTTTTTTTTGAGACAAGGTCTTGCTCTGTCGTCCAAGCTGGAGTGCAGTGGCCCGCTCTTGGCTCACTGCAACCTTCACTTCCGGGGTTCAAGCCATCCTCCCATCTTAGCCTCCTGAGTAGCTGGGACTACAGGAGCTCACCACCACACTTGGCTGATTTTTGTGTTTTTTGTAGAGATGGAGTTTCCCCATGTTGTCCAGGCTGGTCTCAAACTCTTGAGCTCAAGCAATCCTCTTGCCTCAGCCTTCCAAAATGTTGGGATTACAGTCATGAGCCACCAAGCCTGCCCTCGTCAGTGCTTTCAATTACCCTCCATATTTTTCCATCCCTGGTATATCTCTTCCAACTCACATTTCTATAGCCTGCCTGGCACAAATGCTCTCAATTCTCTTCTATCCTTGTCTTTCTCCTATATCCGTTATCCAAATCACAATTATGGATCAGTCCTATAATCTACCTGGCCCCGTAGGCCATTCAGATGAGATGCTAGAAAGAATCACAAAATCACCATACTTTCATGATTTCCAAATTCAGTTCCATGGTTAACCCTATTTATTAATGTTTTTGTCTTTCATCAGCTCTATTCCAAACCATCTCTATTCTCTTCAAGCCTCCAAACTAACCTTTTGCCCCTCCTGCTTCATAAATAATATCACCTATCACTTCCTACTTCACAAAAAATTTGGAGAACATCTAATATAAATCTCTCCTTTCACATCTACAAACTTATAACTATTCCCTTCCTTCTAGTTTTGAGAAAAGGTGTGAAGGTGTTTTTTTTTTTTGTTTTTTTTTTTTTTTTTGTTTGTTTGTTTGTTTGTTTGTTTTTGAGATGGAGTCTCATTGTAGTGCAGTGGCACGATCTCGGCTCACTCCAGCCTCCACCTTCCGGGCTCAAGCAATTCTCCTGCTTCAGCCTCCTGAGTAGATGGGATTACAGGCGCCTGCCACCATGCCCAGCTGATTTGTGTGTGTGTGTGGTTTCATTTGTTTTTTTGAGATGGAGTTTTGCTCTTGTTGCCCAGGCTGGAGTGCAATGGTGTGATCTTGGCTCACTGCAACCTCCGCCTCCTGGGTTCAAGCGATTCTCCTGCCTCAGTCTCCCAAGTGCCTGGGATTTCAGGCACACACCACCACACCCAGCTAATTTTGTATTTTTAGTAGAGATGGGATTTCTCCATGTTGGTCAGGCTGGTCTCGAACTCCTGACCACAGGTGATGTGCCCGCCTCGGCCTCCCAAAGTGGTAGGATTACAGGCGTGAGCCACTGCGCCCGGCCTAAGGTGTGTTTTTCAAGGACCACCTTTCCAGTCTCCTTTGGGACCTGACTCCATCAATTTTCTCCCTCCTTCTGTACTAATTTCTTTCATTCAAATACAATCATCCTCAAACCTCTCAAATATCATGACCCCTCTTTTTATGAGATCTCCTTCTGGTTTCTCCCCTCCACCTCTCCTTATCATCTTATTTAAAGCTTTTTGGAAAAGTGGTATTCTCTTGCTGTCTCTATCTTCTCCTCTCATTTACTGTTCAACTCATATGCCTGGCTTCTGTTCTCACTACTCTGTGGAAAGTATGCTAACTTGACAGAGGACTTGCTAATTGCAAAATTGAATAAACATTAAAATTTGTGAATTTATAATAGTTTGCAACAATGTTTTCCCTCATTTTACTGAGGAGTTGATCTTTGGCCTGAGTATAACATTGTAGTTGGGGTAAAGGTAAGTGCAGATAGATCCTACTTTCTTGGTTTCTAATTATATGTTAACAAGACAACCCAGCAATCTCTAATAATGAATACATCTATAACAGACAGCTCTTAGTTACTTACCTACTGGCATATTATTCACTGGAATAGTTTATTTTGCAGGACACTGTACTTCACTTAAGAGATACAGGGATTGTAATTTCTAATTCATAGATTTGGTAAATGATCTCAGGCACTTATATTCACCATCTTAAAGAACTACCTCGTGCCTGGCCAGGCGTGGTGGCCCACGCCTGTAATCCCAGCACTTTGGGAGGCCAAGGCAGGCAGATCACGAGGTCAGAAGATTGAGACCATCCTGGCTAACACGATGAAACCCCGTCTCTACTAAAAATACAAAAAATGAGCTGGGTGTGGTGGCGGGCGCCTGTAGTCCCAGCTACTCGGGAGGCTGAGGCAGGAGAATGGCGTGAACCCGGGAGGCGGAGCTTGCAGTGAGCCGAGATCGTGCCACTGTACTCCAGCCTGGGCGACAGAGCGGGACTCTGTCTCAAAAAAAAAAAAAGGTGCAAGAACTACCTACCGAGGAAATCTAAATGCCAGCCTAACAGGGGGTTATGAAGAAAAGTTAAGTTTGAAACACAAAGCAGTGCCAACATAAAGTATGATATATATGTCAAAGTGGATAAACACTGTGTAATACATAATTTTTAAAATACTGATATTTAAAATCTCAACATTCTTTTCTTCTAAGGAAGTCCTAAATAGCATAAGCCATTTAACTTCACTTATAATTCCCTAGGCAAAATAATAGGATCCAGGAACATAGTGCAGTTTACTTTGCCTTGAAACTAAAAACCTGGCTTCAAGTTCCTGCTCTAACATCTACAGTTCAGTGACCTTGAACAACCAGCTGATAACAGGAGCAACAGGGAAAAATTACTGTGTGTGTGTGTGTATATATATATGTGTGTGTGTGTGTATGTGTGTGTATATATGTGTGTGTGTGCATATATATATATACCTATATGTATATGGATCCTTTGACCTGGCTCTCTCTACTGCTATCTGCATACCCTTTAACAAGTTATTGAACATTTTGGAGACAGGTATCTATAAGGAAAGGATAATAATACCTACATATGACCACCTTGGAAATTACAAAGGGCAGTAACGTTTTAGGTATTATTTGAGCCTCTTTTCCTCCTGACAAATTATGTTACACATCCTAGTAATCCTCCCCCATGCTTTTTAAAATTCTTTTTTCATTTTCTGGCCATTCTTGATAAATCAGTTAAAGTACCCTTGACCTTTTTGAGAATGTATAGAAACCAAGTAATCATTTGGTTCAATTACAGAGTTTCCCTGCTGAGTCAATTCGCATTATCCATTATTGCCCACCCACACTGTCATTGGGGAATGCAAAATTTAAGTTAAAAAAAAACCCCAAACAGACTCCAAATTAACAGAGAACAAATCTTAAAATTTTGCCACACTTGCCTCAAATGTTTAAGAAATAAGATTGGCCGGGCGCGGTGGCTCACGCTTGTAATCCCAGCACTTTGGGAGGCCGAGGCGGGTGGATCACGAGGTCAGGAGATCGAGACCACGGTGAAACCTCGTCTCTACTAAAAATACAAAAAAATTAGCCGGGCGTGGTGGCGGGCGCCTGTAATCCCAGCTACTCGGAGAGGCTGAGGCAGGAGAATGGCGTGAACCCGGGAGACGGAGCTTGCAGTGAGCCGAGATTGCGCCACTGCACTCCAGCCTGGGCGACAGAGCGAGACTCCGTCTCAGAAAAAAAAAAAAAAAAAAAAAGAAATAAGATTATAGGGGTAAAGCCACTAATGTGTCTCTCCCTCCTTTAAAGAAAACCATTGCTCTGAATTTTGTTTATAATTCCCAAGCCTGTTTTTAAAGTTTTACTTTTGATGAATATATTTATAAACCATACTTAGTATTGTTTTGCATTTTAAAAAATTTGTATGAAGGATATATAATGCCATTTTACTTGCCTTTGGGCAGAACCATTGTTTTGGAAGGTAATCCTTGCTTCACTTAATGCTAACTTATTTAACTGCACATTAGATGAACATAGCACAATGTATCCATTCTTATGTTGACATTTTATTTCCAGATTTTATTATGAACAATGCTGCACTGAACATTCTTGCACACGTCATTCTGGCAAATGTGTGGAATGTTTAAACAGGGCATATACCTGAGCGGAATTACTGGTTCACAGGATATGCATGTTTCATTTTACTAAATGAATATTGCCAATAGCCCTCATAACAATTGTACCAATGTATACTCCTGAAGACAGTGTCTGAGAATTGCTGTTGTTTTACAACATCCTCATCAATATTTGATATTCAGACTTTTAAAATGTTAACAACTTGATGGGTGTTAATTGTCTCATCTTAATTTTGAAGGCTTGAAACACTTCAGTTGCTCAACACCGTTATCTTCTACTTCTCTTAGCCTTTTGACTAGTCTCTTGATCTCTTGCTAGCTTCTTCCTATAGCCACTTCTGTTGGTATTTGCCAGAGTCACCATCTTTGTTTCATCTGAGTAGTCTTGTTCAGGCCATAGTACACACAACTCATTCTTCACCCATACCTAGCTGCCTACTAGACATCTTCACTTAGAGATCTTATTAGCTCCTAAAATTCATGTCTGAAATGGATCTCTCTTCTTCCTTCAATTTCTTCTACCCAATTCTTACTCTGTTTAAAAACAAAACATTTTAAGTCAGAACCTGGACATCATTGTTAACTATTCCTTCTCCATTCACCACCCTCTTTCCCCCAGAGTCAGCTGATCTCTCCCACCTTAACATCCCTCATATTCTTGCTTTTCTCTCCATATTTACTATTGTTATCCTTACCATTTCTTGCCTGAGGCTACCTAGATTGTCCAGTTTTTAGAAGCAAACAGTTTTGGAATTAGACACACTAGGTTTGAATCCAGATTTGGTCACTTATAACCTGTATGACCTTTGGCAGTTACAAACCTAACTTCTTTGACCCTCAGTTTTCCTTTAAAGGGCAACAATACCTACCTCGTGGTTTTCTTCAAGGATTAAATGTGCTAACAAATGTAGAATTTGCCTGGCACATAATAAGAGCTCCGTGAATGATACTGATAGTTATTATTTATTTATTAGCTCAACTATTAAGTCTTGATTAGTCTTGATGCTTCCAATCTTGCTCCCCTTCCCCCACCATCACATTACTAGCAGAATTATTTCAAACACGTATAGTCTTTGTTTGTTTTTTGGTTGGCAGCGTCTGATTTCTGTCACCCAGGCTGGAGTGCAGGGGCACAATCACAGCTCACTGCAGCCTCAGTTTCCTGGGCTCAGGTGATCCTCCAACCTCAGCCTCTTGAATAGCTGGGACGACAGGCGCGCACCACTAAACCTGGCTAATTTTTTGTCCTTTTAGTAGAGATGGGAGATGGAGTTTCACCAGGTTGCCCAGACTGTTCCTGAACTCCTGGGCTTAAGTGATCAACTTGCCTTGGCCTCCCAAAGTGCTGGGATTACAGGCGTGAGCCACTGTGCCCAGCCCCTGAATCACCTAATTCTTTAATCTCAGCCCCAGTCTCATTTCTCAGATTCTGTTCACACTAGGCTACATAAAGCCCCTGAATACACTTTTCTGTTTCACATACCTAAATTCAACGTTCTCTGAAGCTCTTCCTAGCCTATCCAAACAGAAATGAGTGCTGACTCCCAGGAGTTTAGATATTGCTGTTGCATTCACTTGTCTGTCTCCTTTAGGAGCTTGTGAAAAATGTGAGAGCAAGGGCAATGTCATGTACCCCCAGTGTGAAGCATAGCACCTGGAGATAGCAGGCATTCAATAACTACTGGATGGATGGAAGCATTATGAAGTTTGCCAAGTTTGTTAACACTACTAAAGGTTTCAATGAATGTCAAAACAGTGGCAGATAGGTGGTTTTCTCGACTGTGGGAAAGGTAAAATAGTATAAAGTACTAGCAAGTATAAACACAGGCATACCTCATTGTATTGCATTTTGCTTTACTGTACTTTGCAGATACTGCATTTTTTACAAATTAAAGGTTTATGGCAACCCTCCATCAAACAAGTCTGTTAATGCCACCCCAAAGTCATGTGCTCATTTTGTGTCTGTGTCACATTTTGGTAATTCCTGCAATATTTCAAACTTTTTATTATTTCTGTTACAGTGATCTGTGGTCAGTGATCTTTGATGTTACTATTTTGACCATTTGTGGGCACCACAAACTGTGCCCATATAACATCAGCGAACTTAATAAATGGTGTGTGTGTTCAGACTGCTCTACCAACCGGCCATCCCCCCATCTTTCTCCCTTTCCTCAAACCTCCCTATTCCCTGAGACACAATACTGAAATCAGGCCAATTAATCACCCTGCAATGGCCTCCCAGTGTTCAAGTTAAAAGAAGACTTGCACATCTCTCATTGTAAATCAAAAGCTAGAAATGGTTAAGCTTAATGAAGAGGCATGTCAAAAGCCAAGACAGGCTAAAAAAGCTAGAGTCTTGTGCCAAACCATTAATTCTTGAAGGAAATTAGAAGTGTTACTCCAGTGAACACCTAAGAAAACTTTATTGCTGATATGGAGAAAGTTTTAGTGGTCTGGATAGAAAATCAAACCAGCCACAACATTCCCTTAGGCCAAAGCCTAATCTAGAGCAAGATTTTAAATTCAATTCTATGAAGACTGAGAGGTAAGGAAGCTACAGAAGTCTGAAGCTAGTAGAGGTTGGTTTATGAGGTTTAAAGAAAGAAGTCATCTCCATAAATAAAAGTGCAAGGTGAAACAGAAAGTGCTGATGTAGAAGCTGCAGGAGTTTATCCAGATCCAGCTAAGACCATTGTTAAAGGTGGCTATACTCAGTAACAGATTTTCAATGTAGATGTAACAAGCCTTTTATTGGAAGAAGCCACCTTAGACTTTCACCGCTACAGAGAAGTCAGTGCCTGGCTTCAAAGCTTCCAAGAACAGGCCGACTTGTTAGAAGCTAATGCTGCTGGTGACTTTACATTGAAGCCAATGCTCATTTGCCATTCTGAAAATCCTAGGGCCCTTAACAATTATGCTAAATCTACTCTGCCTGTACTCTATAAATGGGACAAAGCCTGGAAGACAGCACATCTGTTTACAGCATGATTTACTGAATATTTTAAGCACACCATTGAGATCTACTGTGCAAAAAGATTGCTTTCAAAATATTGCCGCTCATTAACAATCATCTGGTATCCCAAGAGCTCTGACAGAGATGTACAAGGAGATTCATGCTGTTTTCAAGCCTGCTAACACAATGTCCATTCTGTAGCCCATAGACCATGGAGCAGTTTCAACTTTCAAGTCTTATGATTTAAGAAATACATGTTGTAAGGCTATTGCTGCCATAAACAGTGATTTCTCTGATGGATCTGTGCAAAGTAAATTGAAAACTTTCTGGAAAGGATTCACTATTCTAGATACCATTAAGAACAATCATGATTCATGGGATGAGGACAAAATGTCATTTACTGGAATTTAGAAGTTGTTTCCTATCCTCAGAGATGACTTTTAAGGGTTCAAGACTTCAATGGAGGAAGTAACTGCTGATGTGATAGAAATTGCAAGATAACTAGAATTAGGCCAGGTGTGGTGGCTCAAGCCTATAATCCCAGCACTTTGGGAGGCTAAAGTGGGCAGATCGCTTAAGGCCAGGAGTTTGAGACCAGCCTGGAGTGAAACCCTGTCTCTACAAAAAATGCAAAAAATTAGCCAGGCATGGTGGCATTTACCTGTAGTCCCAGCTACTTGAGAGGCTAAAGTGGGAGGATCACTTGAGCCCAAGAGGTAGAGGCTGCAGTGAGCTGTGATGGTGCTACTGCACTCCAGCCCGGGGGCAGAGCAAGACCCTATCTCAAAAAGAAAAAAGAAAGGCCAGATGTGGTGGCTCATGCCTGTAACTCCAGCACTTTGGGAGGCCAAGGCGGGAGGATCATTTGAGCTCAGAAGTTCAAGACCAACCTGGGCAACATGGCAAAATCCTGTCTCTACTAAAAATACAAAAATTAGCCAGGCATAGTGGCACGCACCTGTAGTCTTAGGTCTTGGGAGGGTGAGGTGGGAGAATCACTTGAGCCCAGAAGGCGGAGGTTGCACTGAGCCAAGATCGTGCCACTCACTCCAGCCTGGGCAACAAAGCGAGACCCTGTCTCATTTAAAAAAAACGAGAGAGAGAGAGAGAGAAAACTAGAATTAGAAGTGGAGCATGGACGGGCCTGGTGGCTCATACCTGTAGTCCCAGCACTTTGGGAGGCCGAGGTGGGCAGATCACTTTGAGGCCAGGAGTTTGAGACCAGCCTGGCCAACATGGCAAAACCCTATCTCTACTAAAAATACAAAAATTAGCCAGGCATGGTGGCACATGCCTGTAATCCCAGCTACTTGGGAGGCTGAGGCACGAGAATCGCTTGAACCTGGGAGGTGGAGGGTTGCAGTGAGCCAAGATCACACCACTACACTCTAGCACTCTGTCTCCAAAAAAAAAAAAAAGTGGAGCGTAAAGATGCGAATGCGACTGAATTGCTGCAATCGCATGATGAAACTTTGGTAAAGAGTTACTTCTTAACAATCAACAAAGTGGTTTCTTAAGATGAAATTTACCCTTGGTGAACATGCTGTGAACACCGTTGAAATGACAGAGGATTTAGAATATTATATAAACTTAGTTGATGAAGCAGTGGCAGCGTTTCGGAGGACTGACTCTAATTTTGAAAGTTCTACTGCGGGTAAAAAGCTATCAAACAGCACCACACGCTAGAGATTCCTTCATAAAAGGAGGAGTCAATTAATGCAGCAAACTTTGTTGTTTTATATTAATTGCTACAGCCACCCCAACCTTTAGCAACCACCACCCTGATCAGTCAGCAGCCATTAGCATAGAGACAAGACCCTCCACCAGCAAAAGGTGACTTGCTGAAGGCTCACACAGTCATCAGCATTCCTTAGCAATAAAATATTTTTAAGGCCGGGTGCGGTGGCTCATGCCTGTAATCCCAGCACTTTGGGAGGCCGAGGCGGGCAGATCACCTGAGGTCAGGAGTTCGAGACCAGCCTGACCAACATGGAGAAACTCCGTCTCCACTAAAAATACAAAATTCGCCAGGCGTGGTGGCACATGCCTGTAATCCCGGCTACTTGGGAGGCTGAGGTGGGAGAATCGCTTGAACCTGGAAGGCAGAGGTTGCGTCGAGCCGAGATCACGCCATTGCACTCTAACCTGGGCAACAAGAGCAAAACTCCATCTCAAAAAAAAAAAAAAAAAAAAAATTAAGGTATGTACAATGTTTTACTAGACATAATATGATCACACAATTAACAGACTATGTTATAAGTATAACCGTAACTTTTATATGCATTGAGAAACCAAAAAAATTGTATGACTTGCTTTAATGTGATATTCAGTTTATTACAACATTCACTTTATTGTAGTGGTCTGGAACTGAGCCTACAGTATCTCCCAAGGTATGACTACTAAAAAATAAAAAAGGCAAATTTGACCTGTTAGTATCTAGGAAAGAATTATAAAGTATTCCTGGCTGGGCATGGTGGCTCACGCCCACAATCTCAGCACTTTGGGATGCCAAGGCAGGTGGATCACCTGATGTCAGGAGTTTGAGACCAGCCTGGCCAACATGGTGAAACCCCGTCTCTACTAAAAATACAAAAATTAGCCAGGCATGGTGGCAGGCACCTGTAGTCCCAACTACTTGGAAGACTGAGGTAGGAGAATCGCTTGAACCCGGGAGGCAGACAATCACTTGAACCCAGGAGGCAGAGGTTGCAGTGAACGGAGATCACACCACTGCATTCCAGCCTAGGAGAAAGAGTGAGACTCCGTCTTAAAAAAAAAAAAAAAAAAAAAAGCACTTCCTGAAACACTGGCCAAATGTGCTGCAGTAGACAAATAAGAATAATCAAGTATAACATTGAGAAACAGAAAGGAACCTTTTATAAACATAATGACATTGTGCAGATGTTGTGGTAATCACTTTCTATGCAGTATATTACTTATCCTTCCAACAGCTGTATGACCTATAAATTCTTAGTATCTTATCTAAGGGGCCTGAGCCATGATTTAAACCTAGTTCTGTCTGACCTAAAAGCTTTAACTACATTATACTACTGTTGTACCAAAGCACCAAGTATTTATACCAGATATTTAGCAGCTAAGTCACAAGGATCAAAGAAAAGTAACTAAAGCATAAGGCAAGGCACCTATGTGAAGACAGACTAAAAAACATAGACCTCCCAGTATGTAAAATTAGAGAAAACCATCAATATCTGTAAACTCAAGACTGGCGATCAACAGTATCAACATAGCCTAACTCATTATCAAATATTCTTTAACCAGTTAAGAAACAAACTAGATTGGACAGACTTGGGAGTTCTATCCAGAATGTTATTTCAACAAATCTCATAAGGCAAATTTTAGCTTGACATATTATTCTGAAGCAAATAAATCTCCTTTCCAGGTTCTACCCTATCAGGCCAACATGTTCAGCTTGAATTCTGTCTGTCCCAGAATTATGGATCCTTTCACATGTAAGATTTGTAGTAGTAATTCATTCATTTATGGATAATGCAGTCTTGTAGGGATATCAAGAGAATATGTATTTGGGGGTTAGGTATGTCTGTATTTTCAGAGAGTAGTATCTACTGCTGATCCTTATTTAAAAGCCTGCTGACTCGTTGCCTTGCCCTGATACTCACTTAAAAACTCAAGCGTCTATCTATGGCAATTATTATTTTTTGAGACAGAGTTTCATTCCTGTTGCCCAGGCTGGAGTGCATTGGCGCGATCTCGGCTCACTGCAACCTCTGCCTCCCGGCTTCAAGCAATTCTCCTGCCTCAACCTCCCCAGTAGCTGGGATTACAGGCATGCGCCACCACGCCCGGCTAATTTTGCATTTTTAGTAGAGACAGGGTTTCTCCATTTTGGTCAGGCTGGTCTTGAACTCCCGACCTCAGGTGATCAGCCCGCCTCGGCCTCCCAAAGTGTTGAGATTACAGGCGTGAGCCACCGCGCCTGGCCCCTCTGTCCTCTGATCTTTTTGAGGAGAAAAACCAATAGTATAAAGTATTTTGTTAACAACTTTATCATCAGACAATAGCTCTCAATTTTACATGTACCTTAGAATCACTGGGGAAGGGAGGAAGTAGAGGAGAGGAGGAAAAGAGAGGACAGAAAATAGAGGAGGAGGACCAATGCCTAGTCCTGATTCCAGATAATTTAAATCAGACATCTTTGCTAGTGAGCCTGGGCATTAAGGTTTATTTTCTACAGTTCACCTCAGATTCTAATACACAACCAATGTTAAATTTATGACTTAAAGGATTCAATTGCCTAGCCTCAGTAGATATTAACTGTGGACCACAGCTATTGGTTGTGATGGACACCGTGAGCCAAGTGTCTAGAAAGGACCATAGCATATCCCTACCTTTTGTCTTCTTGTAACGATTAAAAGTGGAGATACTGGGCTACGAAAAACAGAGCCTTCTAGTAGGTGTGTATGTTACCAATATCCTTATATTGTCTGAAAGATGAAAACTGAGTGACAATCCTTGTAGTAACTTAATTCCAATGGCATGATGTTACCTGGGTGGCTGGTTGCTAAAGACATAAAGGATGAGTAGATTCACTGCCAACCAATGCCACAATGAACAGGCAACTGAGAAAATTAGAGGATGGTCCTTCCAGGCATCCATTCACAGCCATTCCTCTGACAAACTATAGGAAAAAAGCAAAATTTAGATGTGAGCAATATATTCTTAGCATAAATAGACTAAAATGGATCGATAGTATTTTGAAGGAATTCCTTAAGAACAACAGAGAAGGACAAGAGAAGATGAATGGGAATATTCTACATCAACAGATAAAGGATAAAAAATTGCCTTGGCAGATGACCTAAAAGTTAACTCTTTTATAGCTATTATACAATCTGTATATACTGTCGTAGTCACTATACCTTTATACCACAATGTACCCAGTGTAAACCCTTAAGATATCATACATCACATTAAAAATAGATGAGTCTGAAACATTTAATTTCATATCGTAAATGGACATTTCTCTCAAATAAAAAGCATCCTGGCAGGTGAATGAGAAATGTGACATGAAATTGAATGCTTGAAATACCAAGTAGGCTTTTTAACTAAAACTGTTTAAGTTATAAAAAGGTGTAAGTGAAGCAATTGCCTTATTCGTAGGTCCTTTTCTATGAACTCCCGAACAAATGTTAGTTGTACAATAATGCTAGTTAAATACATGTTTCTAAATACTTTTATTGTTAATGCATAGTAAATGTATTAAGTCACTGAAGGAATGAATTAGTATTTAGTACTCCAGAGTTCAGAACTTGAAAGGAAAGGGAAGAATCTAAGAGACAGGTTTGTTATTATCTACTTCTTTAAATGGTTCCCTTTTCATTTTTAAAGATATCAAGTGACAGCATGATTACTTGAAGGCAAATAAGTAGTTCGAAAAGAGATAAGAAGTGGCAGCCAATTTAATTTTTCACTACTGATAAAGAAATATCAGATAGCTTTGGAAGACCACTTTAGAAAGAAACCAGTTCCTATCCCATTTGTGATGAGGCATTAATCACTGGACACTGAACCTGGTAAATTTGCAGATCAAAGTAAACAAGCAGTACTTATAAAAGCCCAAAGTTGGAAAACCATGGTAGATTGGGAAGACAGCCATAAAATAAGGAGAGGCTTCTTGTTTTTGTTAGACAATGCATGGTAACTAAATTAGAAGTGTATTAGCAGAAAGCAAGCCTTGGGATCCAGAACATACTCCAAAAATCCCTTCACTTCCTGCCTTGTTTCTAATTGAGAGAGTAATTTGTACTTATTGAGACCTAGTTGAAGATTTAGCAACAGCAGAAACCTTTATATCACAGAGAAAATTTTCCATCACATCTTCACCACCACCAACTTTTTTTCAGTTAGGAAGAATTATACCACTTTTATAAGATAATGCAGACCCTTAAACTAAGGACAAAGGCCTAATTTTTAAAATGTAAGAACCACAGTATAGTTTTGTTAGATTGCCAAGTATCAACTTTACTTTTGGTACAAGCACCCTTGAATCAAAGTCTGTATTTTGGTTTTGGCACATAGAATTTAAGACTACGAGTTAGTAAAAGTTTTAATTTATATAGTATCAGTTTTTTCTTTCTTCTGGTTACAATCCCAAGAGAGCATTGTTTCAAAGGCAACTGGATAAACTGAGGCACTAGAAACTTTTAGATCTTCTTTCCTGTAATATGCTGCTCCCTCTCCCTACTTTTAATATATCTTCATAAAAGTGGGTGTGTCCTAAGCTGGGCATGGTAGCTTGTTCCTATAATCGAGCTGTTTGGGAGGCTGAGGTGGGAGGATTGCTTGAAGCCAGGAGTTCGCAATCAATCAGCCTGGACAACATAGTAAGATCCCATCTCTGTAACAAAACAGCAACAACAACAAAAGAGGAGGTGTGCCCTGATGTAGGCAGCAGGTTTGAATATAGTATATAACCAAGACAGTACATAAAAGATACTCTTCTGATTTATTAAAACAGCATTATTGGCTGGGTGCGGTGGCTCACACCTGTATTCCAGCACCTTGGGAGGCCGAGGTGGGTGGATCACCTCAGGTCGGGAGTTAGAGACCAGCCTGACCAACATGGAGAAACCTCATCTCTACTAAAAATACAAAATTAGCCGGGCATGGTGACGCATGCCTGTAGCCCCAGCTACCCGGGAGGCTGAGGCTGCGGTGAGCCAAGACTGCGCCACTGCACTCCAGCCTGGGCAGCAAGAGCGAAACTCCGTCTCAAAAACAAAACAAAACAAAAAAACACCAGCATTATTTTCTCCAGAACCTCCTGTACATTACCAATATTTTAATTTCAACAACGATCTCAGATTGCATACTGAAAGGTAAAAGTGCAATTCAGTAATCTTTTCCAAAAATGTTTTATTGCTACAGGTTGAAATTTTTCAACCATCAAAATCAGAACAAAATTTAAGTTTCTGCTCACTATGGTGTAACACAGCCATTTTGTGGGACTTTGTTTTTAATGTAGGTTGGCAGTAGAGTTCAGCAAAGTTTAGATGATAGCAGAATGGTATCATGAAACTTTGTCTATAACTTAAAGAAGTGGGGCATGAGCTAGAATAGAAAGACTGCCTTCTATTTGAAAGGTCAGTCTTTCTTTGAAATCTCAAAGATTCATTTCAAAATTTAAGGCTTTAATTATCTGACACAAGTATATACCTATCTTGCAACAAAGTCCAATATTTTACGTTACAGCTTTTCCCAAATACTATACATGGTAACTGAAATATTCTTAGAAATCATACAAAAGACTTCCCTGAACTTATCACAACCTACCTGAATCTGGACCACACTTTTTTTGATCTCTTCATAAAGTCACAGCTTTCATTTCACAGCTCTAATAGCAATACACCATGGAATACAAACAACACTGTGAAAAACAAGGGCCTGATAAAGCCCACAGCAAAGCTATTCACGAATATTGGCATTACCTTTAGCCATGCTATTAGAGATCACACTTTATTTTTGTGTATAATAAATAAGATACAGAAAAATGTGAAAATATATGACTCAACTATCTAATTAAAGCTGAGTAAACTAACCTAGTCAGATTTTAGTTTTTCAACAAGAAATGACAAGAGTAGCTGAATATAAAGAAAAACAAAAAGAACTTTACTTTCCTATGTTAATACAGGTCAAGAGACCCTTTCTTCTCAAAAGGGTTGGTAACACCAGTTCTTAGCAATAAACATAAGGCACTTGTTTAGATTACAACATCACTCCATTTTTTCCACTTGTTTTTCTAACCCTGTTTTTCCCCCACAGTATCATTTGAAATTAATAGGATGAATGAGGCAAATATGAGACGATCCAGTTGATACTACTCAGAGCAAGAGAGTACAGTACAGTGTTTCAGGGGTGATGTCTGGACATAAAATGAACCCAGTCAAGGTCCTCTGACACCAATGTATCCACTATCAAGTAAACCTGAAAGAAAATAAAAGATTTATTCAATAGTTCCAGTAAAATTGGGTTGGAATACAATACACGTTAGGAATTTAGCTCCTCACGGGTGGCATCTGCATCTTAAGAGTTCTGAGTACTTATGAATATTCATTCTAAGACAATCTACATCATTTGAACATTGTCAAGACAAATAAATGAATTTCATTTCAATATACAGTAGAGTTTAAACAAAATTCACACATACACCCCCTATTATATGGCTGGTACCTCCTCCAAACACCTCATTAGTGGCAGAGGTAGGACTAGTGTTCTTTCCCAACAATAAGAACTTCAGTTGCCACTCACAGGAGTTGAAAAAAAGTTTTTGTTTTTTTTGCCATCTGTTAAGATGTTCCTGAGACAGGGCCAGTTAATAAAACATAACAAAGCACTGGAGTTCGGTTTGTACTTCTCTTTACATCACTTCTAAACTGCTAGACTGGGATGTGGAATGCAGGTCATGTACTATGAAAGGTTGATTGCAGCACAACTGTTCAATCAGTAAAAGGTCTTCGGCAAATTCCCTTTAGAGTATACTTTCTATAAACTACATGTTCCACAAAAAGGTCAATTATATATACAATCGATTCGTTTTACTTAATCTTATTTGCTCAGATCTTCCAAATGCAATGAGAATATTAAGCCTGAGGCTAGTCCTCAGTGTATAGGTTTAACAAATTAAGGCTCATTTTCCCAATCAAAATAGTTTTTAGTTTTCCTTTTAAATTATGAATTACATTCATAGTACCTGCCACCATCCTTGCCCTCAATGAAATCTTAATGCAGGAGCAGCATTCTACTTCATTATGGAATTTCCCTGACACCAGCACTTAGCCCCTTCTAAAAAGCTCCCATCTGCACTGGCCTTACAGCATATTACATTGCCTCTGGCTTGCACCTCTGTTTCCACCTGTGTATTTCACAGAAGCCCAACACAGATTAGTTGAAATATTCACACAACTGTTTTTCAAAACAATTTATTGCATCATATTTGGTACCTTATGTTTGACAACAAAAAGGAAATTACATCTGTAACTGCAAGAAAAAGAAGCTGGTCTGTTATTTGAAAAAAAAAAAAAAATCTTGGGCCCTTTAAAAATTACAAAGTCTTGGGCTTGCCTGAAACAACTGAGCAAGAAATATATTCTTAGAAATGTAGGGCTTCAAGTATTACAAACCTGTGACACTGTGGAAAAATTCCAGAGGTATCTAAACTGCAGCACTTTTTTTTCTGCATATCATGAACAAGGCCTGCTGAGGTTTTTAACTATTAGTCTTTTGATCAGTCATAGAATGGTAGTCAGGAGTTCTGCTCTTTAACCTCAAGCCATGGTAGATTTTCCTTTTTTCACTCTTGGGTGAAAAATTCATGCTTGCTAATTAGTTGGTGCCACATCACAGTGCATTTGGTTCTTGCATTACAGTTTTAACAAGTTTGGCCAAACAATGCTGAAAGGTTTGCATTGTTGTTTTAGTTCTTCAAGTTTTAGTTAAAATTGAGACTGTTACAACTGGTTCCTTCAGTTAAAAACTGTGGTACAAGAACACCAAACTGATCATGTACAGTGAATTTTGGAAACACAAGCGTATTGAACACCTTATAGGTTTCTTATAATTTTGCTTGGTATCTATATGTCCCAGTTTCTACAACATCAAGCATCTGTTGTAGGTTTCTCTGTAAATAGTGATTCACATTGCATACTTCCTATGGTCAGAATCAACCCCGTAACAAAATCAGTCAGATGCTAAAGCCCCAACAACTCTTTGTGCTCAGTGAAAGAATCCAGTGCTAAAACAGCATTTATGCTGTCTGAGATATAGTAAAATCTCACAAGACAAATTTAAAGTAATATTTCTGCCACACACCTGCTTTGTTAGCTGTAACAGCCTCCTGATTTTATATAAATTAGTTTAAAAACATGGGTGGGTGGGTAGGAATAGGATAAGGTATCTTTTTAACCACTCAATTTTAGCAGCTTTAATTTTTTAAGAAACTGAACCTCTATCCTGTAATGTTAGATATTTTATATATACTTTTTCAGCAGGATAAAAAACGTAAAACACTATTTGAAGGCAAGAACATTTACTCCTCTCATTCTGTGTAAGTTAGAGCAATGCAGCAGGTGCGTGACAAAAATATTATATACTAGATATGGTCCAAAGTCATTCCATTTGCTTGTTTAGTGATGTTCAAATTTCATTGGCCAGTTCTTCAGCTTCTGCAGAACTATCTCCATTAACTGTGATCTTCATATCCTCTTCATATCCAGGAGGCATGAAAGCCAAAGCATAAGGGAAAAGCTTATGACAATTTGCTCTATAAATTTCAGCAGCTTCTTTACAGTCTCCTAGGCTACCATCATACAAGGCTTCCAATACCTCCATACATGTCTAAGGAAAGAAAAAAAGTCATGTTATAACTGGACAAAAAAAGGTTCTTACTGTGAATTTATTAGACATTTCAACAGCAAGAGATTTCTAAAATAAGAAATAAAAACACATATTTAGCTATTTACTCCTGCATATACATTCTGTTAGAATGTTCTTCAAGGCCTAATTTAACCATTTCTCCAGAATTGCAGGATTTATACAAAAGGATAAACAGGGATGACTGCAGAAACAGGAATGGGACTATGGTGAGGCAAGCAAGGTATACGGAGTGCTATATTTAAAAAGCCACTCACTCTCAGCAAGTGTATGACCTTAGGCAGCAATGTTACCTCAGCCTTGCCTGGCCCTAGGTATAAACATCCAGATTTACAATGCCAATATCAATTACTGCACATATGCCTTTTAATATTTTTGAAAGCTTAGAGCCAGCCAGCAAACTCAAACACTGTATTCAACCTTGTGTTCAAATTAAAGAGCATCTTAAGGCACATCCAATAACTAAGCAGAAAAGAGTGTCTCAAACATGAAGTGATTATTTGCAAGAAAAATTAGTTCATGAAAATGAATAATTCTTTCAACCAAACCCCTAATTAAGTCTGCTTCTTATCTTTTTTGTTGATTCATGTTGATATGCATTTCTCATGTTTGCTTTGTTAGTATTTTCACTTAGAAAAGCTACTTAGTTTCCAGATACAAAAATCCCTACAAACTTTGCCAGGCTACAAGGCAACTTAAATCCAGGTTACAAAGGACCTAGATTAGAATTTAAATCCAGGTTCTAATCTAAATGGTACAACTAACAAGTCTAATTTTTCTTTCTTAAAGATACCGCCTTCATTTGCTATTAAATGAATATATTTATTAATAACTGTCTTTCAGCATATACATGTTTATCTGACAAATTATAACATGAGGTAGCTATCCATTTGTTTCTAGTTTAAACTACAGTATTTTACAATACACCCATATTAACTTTTATTTAACTTAATCTCATATTGTATTACAAGTTACAAAATAAGTATTTTTATTTAGCCCCTAGTAAATACATCTTTATTTTGAGACAGGGTCTTGCCCTGTTGTCCATACTGGTGTACAGCGACACAATCACAGCTCACTGCAGCTCCAACCTTTCAGTCTCAAGTGATCCTCAAATCTCAGTCCCCCAAGTAGCTGGGAATACAGTGCCACCACATCTGACTGATTTTTTTTTTTTTTTTTTAAGGGATGGGGTCTCATTATGTTGCCCTGGCTTGTCTCGAACTCATGAGCTCAAGTGATCTGCCCACTTTGGCCTACTAAAGTGCTGGGATTACAGGCCATGAACCAAAACGCCTAGCCGAAATACATTTTAAACATGTTAGAATCTTCACTGAGACCACTGCTTGCTCCGAAATGCATAGATATGAGGTGAAATCCAAAAATGACGATGGAATGTATATGATTTTATTAAAACATATTTCTTAAAAAGTTATCCCAAGCTACGTATGTGAAACTAGTTACTGAATGCCGAGCAGCCCAAATAAATTTTAAGATAAGTTGTTTCTGACCCAGATTCATAATGATTTAAAAAACAGTGTGTATAAATACCCAATTATTTCTCTTGGTGAAAAAAGTAGTTCAGTATTCTTACAGAGAGATTATGAAAAACTCTTTACCTGGAGGTTTCTGTTAGTGAGAGATTCATCAAGTGTTGTTGCCAACTCTATAGCTCGCTTCTGACTAGAAGGATCTAAATAATATACCATTTTGGCAGCTAAATGAGAGGGAAATGGGAAATTTATTTCAAGGTAAAACCAACATCTTATCCTTTACTTATTTAAATATAAAAGGCAAACAAGATATATATGCAAAGAGGGTGTGGCACTTTATTAGAAGAACGGGAACAGCTACTTGAGACACTGTTATTCAAAAAATAATAATTCTAAGGGGATTAGCTTAACCATCCAAAGTAAGAGAACGATAGAGGTATACCACGTATATCTACCCAATAAAATAGAATGTATATGCAACACATGCACAGTAAAGGAGACTATGAAGAAACATAAGCATTCTAATAATACTTGTCTTTTTGTGGTAGGACCATGATAGTCTTCTTTCTGAAATAAGCAGAATAATTTGGAGGTTGGGGGACTATCCTATCTCAACAGTGTGAGCCAAAATGCTGAATTCAGGATTCCACAAAGGTATACAAAGCTGCTGGGCTTAAGCCAGGTATTTGAAAAGTACTACCCACATGGTCCCATAAAGGTCAGATTTGGGCTCACTGGCACAGACCCTTGACTTAGATTTCTCACAAACTGTGAAGATAATTTCAGGTGTTCAGCATTGTCAAGTCTGACACCTACATAAGAATGAGAAATGGAACAGGATGGTCCTATCTGAGTGAATTTTAAGAGCCCAATGATGAAAAAAGAAATGAAAGAAAGCTCTACCTTCATTTTATGATATACATTTATGTTCAGTTACACCTGCTTCTTTGTAATGCCAATGCTGAACCAGAAGAGACCACTGACCTTGATTTGTAGTGATTATTTTGCCGTAAGAAATTTAAAAATGTATAGGAAGCATATATATATATTATATATATATATATCTATATGTATAATATATAGATATATATATTATATAGATATCTATATATTATATATAGATATAGATATCTATATATGTTTGTTTTTGTTTTGATTTGAAACAGGGTATCATTATGTTGCCAAGACTGGTCTCAAACTCCTGGGCTCAAGTGATCCTTCTGCCTCAGCCTCCTGAGTAGCTGGGACTACCGGTATGTGCCACTGTGCCCAGCTTAGGAAGCTTATTTAAGCTGCCTGTTTTCATAGGATCACAATGTAACATATACACACTGCCTCTTCCATTCTAAAAACATGTACCTTATATTACTGTTGATTCATTAAAATTACTGAAGTTGGTTTAGAAGGCTAAGAATAAAATAAAGTGATTACCTGATAATCTGTGTGGCAATGAATCAGAATTCCTTTTCAGAAACGTTTCATTAAAATTCTTTGGATTCGTTGCTCCAAAAAGACGATTCATTTCTTGTTTTAATACTGTTCTAACTGTATCAGGTAAATCTTTACTTTCACACACTGCTGAATAAATTAAAAATAAAATCTTAGCAGTTGAATACTCCGATAAAGTTTATAAAAGTTTATTTCTGTTTGTGTTTGAGACAGGGTCTTGCTCTATCACCCAGGCTGGAGTACAGTGGCACAACCATGGCTCACTGTAGCCTCAACCTTCCAGGCTCATGCAATCCTCCCACTTCAGCCCCCCAGGTAGCTGGGACTTCAGGTGTGTACCACCACACCTGGCCTGTAGGAGTTAAATTACCTAATGATGAGGCCAATGAAACACGGCAATTATATACAAAGACAAGATAAAACCTACTGATAATTTAACATTTGCAGAAAGAGCTTACCTATATAAATTGACTGACTGATTGAGACAGACAAGGTTTGACTGTCACCCAAGCTGGAGTGCAGTGGTGCAATTATGGTTCACTGCAGCCTCAACCTCCCAGGCTTCAGTGATCCGCCCACCTCAGCCTCCTGAGAAGCTGGGACCACAGGTGCAAGCTACCACGTCCAGCTAATTTTTCTATTTTTTGTAGAGACAGGGTTTCGCCATGTTGCCCAGGCTGGTCTCCAACTCCTGGGCTCAAGAGATCTGTTCGCCTTGGCCTCCCAAAGTGTTGGGATTACAGGCATGAGCCATCATGCCCAGCAATACACATTTAAAAGAATGTATGTCAGCAGAACAATCTAATGTTCTAAAGGCATTCAAATAATTTTATTAACACAAGATTCATTTCCAGAAAGGAACTGTAAGCAAAGGAGATAACAAAACATGTAGTTTCACAGCCTTCTAAACCCTTAGAGCTGCCCCCCTCAACCTTAAGGTCTGCAAAGCAGCAACTTGAGAGTACCTACCTGGTAAATAGTATCACAGCAACTACGTAGTGCTGAAGACAACAAATTTTCCTCGCCCTCCCTATCTTCCTCTATACCCAAGTAAGGCATACGTTTCAATTAAAAACAAAACAAAACATGGTTGATGTCATTGACCTTTATTTCAGAAACTATGTAAATTGGGCTATCACTGTATAATAAACTCCCAAGGACCACCAAAGCATTTTCCTATTAATAAATAGGCTGGGCACGGTGGCTCACGCCTGTAATCCCAGCACTTTGGGAGGCCAAGGCGGGTGGATCACTTGAGGTCAGGAGTTCGAGACCAACCTGGCCAACATGGCGAAACCCCATCTCTACTAAAAATAAGAAAATTAGCCTGGCATGGTGGTGTGCGCCTGTGGTCCCAGCTACCCAGGAGGCTGAGGCAGGAGAACAGCTTGAACCTGGGAGGCGGAGGTTGCAGTGAGCCAAGATCATGCCACTGCATTCCAGCCTGGGTGACAGAGTGAGGCTGTCTCTAAATAAATAAATAAATAAATGCACTGTTGTCATCACATTCCCAGGCCTTGGGATTTAGAGATGATTCCTCTGGATTGAATCCAAGTTACACTTTGTTTCATTATCATTTTGGTATAAAGAGAGAGTCTGGAGCTTTGAAGCCAGTTAGACTTGGGTATGGATCCAGGCTTGGATAAGTCATAACCTCTCTGAACCTATTTCTTGATCTGTAAAACTGGGGTGATATCTAATCTAAAAGGTTTACAGTAAGGAAAAGCTACTGTGTAAAAGTGCTAATTATGTAATAGGTAGTCAATAAATCATAGTTACTATTTTTATCATAGTGTGAAAACGTTAAGTAGATTTTCCTTATGGCTGGGAACTATGGTGATGGCTTTCAAATTTTCACTTTAATCAGGTATTTGTACTGTGACAAATACATATTCCATATCCATAACTTACGTGAAGCAAAAGTTTCACAGAACACTGTGTGCAACATATGCTGATCTTTTCTACACTATTCTATTTTTATACTGGGATTCTGAGTGCTGGTAATGACCCACTATCCTGCTAATGGATCATTAATCCAAGTTTAAAAAATATAATGAACTCAGTAGGAAACATTTTCTAAGTGAAATATTCTATACATAATTATTAGTTGAATAATTCACTGACATGCTCTTTGTTGGTTAAATAGCATTTCTTCTATTATTCTATAAAACTGGGTAGTTCAAGTAAATGAGCTATAGTGAAATACTTTAGCTTAACCTCTATTATGGCTGTACTTTCAACTTGGTTTTAGAAATTTATCAATACTTGTTTTTCAGTGGAGAAGCAGGAATAGAGAGGGAACAGGAAAAAAAGTTATTAAAATAGGTTACAGCCAACTGCAATGAACATTAATTATCTCAAAAAGAATGTATCTTCTGTACAATAAAAAATATTTACATAGGCCTTGTTGGTTTGCCTGAAATGCTTTCAGGATACTTTACATGTAGAAAGTATCCACATAGTTTGTATCATAGTTGATGAAGAGACGGGTTTTTATGGTTTTCATTATCTTTTTTAACTTGTTTTAATCAGATTAAACAATCTCCCAGAAAAATTAAAACTACTAAAAAAAACTCTACCAAAATTGACGCAAATAACTTCACTAATAGCTGATTCCAAAAAGTTTGAGGCCTACTAATTTTCTCCTAAACTTTTCTGGATTATTTTCCTGGAAATTACAGTTCCAGAAAACTAGAATTGTAACTTCCAGGAAAATATCAATTACAAAAAGGATAAAAAAATTCTACTGCAGTAAAACCCAAAATGTCCTATGGAATTCTGTGTAATGAAATTTTATGTGTACCCTTAAGAAAAGGAGCAACATGAATGTCACAGATTATCAGATGTCCATTTACTGCTAACGACTAGTGGGCAGGGGAGAAAAACTCTAAAAAGCCTTTGAACATGATAAAACTGACAAAAACATCAAGGCCTCAGTTAAGTAGCAAATCCCCTACTAACTCAATTACCTTCCACGAAAGAGTAATAAGTCTTGAGAATCAAGGAAAAGTAGTAACTGATGAGCGAGAAGGGGAATAAAACCTTTTCTAAGGGGCTTTTGATTTGGGTCCTTTGACACCTTAAACTGGAATGTTTGGTTCATGCTATTAGCTTATTAATAGAATGAATAAATTAAGCAAGCACCAATGGTTAAAACACACAATGAAAAGGTGGCTGATTCTTAGCAAAAGGGATTGCACAGGGTTCTCAGGCTAGCTGGCATTGTTAATAATTTGGGTAGAAAATGTTCTTACTTTGTGTAAGGTAATGACTGTTCACTACTAGGTTATAGTACAACCTAGTAAGTGATTACAACTCAAAATGGCAAAATAAATGAGAAAATTAAACAAAGCTTAAAAAAAAAATTTAATAATTTAGTAAGTATTAAAAAAGGCTTAATAAACAACAAATTAGATTATTAAAGAAGGTTGGAGGAGACATACATAAGTATAAAAAACATCTCTGCAGATAAAAGAAAAATGAGTTTGTGCAAATGGGAGAGGAAAAAGACCTAAGTTTCACTGTAGATCAAGGCAGCCAAATACTGCTAATTTTAAAAGTACTTAGGAGAATATAAACATTTAAGAAAATAATAAGACAAATAGAATATAAAAGCGCCTATCTTTTACTTAGCACTGACCAGAAATGTAATTAAGTCCTACAACTTTAAAATTTAAAATCATAAAAAAACTTTAAAAGGGTATTAAATATATCATCCTCATAATAAGACAGTGCTCCTATATGGTAAATAACTGCATGCGGCATTTAGTAATAACATTGTTATTACAACAACATATTCTAGAGATTTGGAGGGTGCCAGTAACCATGCTAAAATCCACATTCACTCAGCAAAGCTTCCGCAACTGATGAAATAGGTGTGGAGGCACTGTTTTCCTCCATACTCTCCAGAAAGGTGTCTGTGAGGGTTTCTTTGTAAAGAAGCAGTTACAACAGTATATCTTAACATGACAAATGTATTCCTGAAAAATTACTTCTAAATTAAATATTTTTTTAAAGTACCAAATATTTTAGTTAAAGAAACCCTTGGGGTATAACAAAGATGCCACTATTTGGATATCTGTATTTTCACATATGCCTTTATAGAACACCCGTTTTCAATAAAGGCAATGAAGCAGTCTACCCAACTTCTTAAAGGCTTTTTAAGAGACAGATCTTTACCAATGCAAATAATCACAACCTAATTTCACTGCCTAAAGTCAGTCAAAATTAGATCACTTTGTAAAGTGATGACGATTTCAGCTGAACACAAAGAGCAATGGGTATAGCCAGTATAGATACTCAGTAATTCTAACTAATTATTAATCATTCTAAGCCCATGTGTATTTTAATTTTCTGAAACCAACTGTTGAAAGAAAACTCATATTAATCAATCTACATACTGATTATAAGCAAATACATTTAAATATGTCACTTTTAATTTGTATTTCAAAAGAAAGTATCTAACTCAAAAGGATTTAGGTTATTTTACTATCTTTCAGGAAAATACGCATAAAGTATATAACAGTGTGTATGTTATTTTTGAAAATACTTCATTTTGAAAATACTTTACATATACTCCATCTTAACTGAGAATAAATTAAAACTATTATTTCTATCCTTAATTTTCTGACCCATGATTGCAAAGTTATTTTTCATACTCCCCCCCCCACAAGAAAAACTAAAGAGAAACAAACTACTAAATACAGTAATTCTCTCCTTTACTTTCTACAATATGGTTATATTATTACTTTCATAATTTTTAAAAATTGAGGAAAAACACTTCTGCAATTCAGTTTTTGTAACACAAATTATTTTTTGGACAAGCGTAAGTATAATTTAAGTCTAATCTTTCTTGAAAGTCAAAACGATTTTTTTTTTTTTTTTTTTTTGATACGGAGTCTCACTCTCTTGCCCAGGCTGGAGTGCAGTGGCATGATCTCGGCTCACTGCAACCTCCGCCTCGCAGGTTCAGGCGATTCTCCTGCCTCATCCTCCTGAATAGCTGAGACTACAGGCGTGTGCCACCATAGCCAGCTAATTTTTGTACTTTTTGGTAGAGACGGGGGTTCGCTATGTTAGCCAGGCTGGTCTCGAACTGCTGACCTCAAGTGATCCGCCCACCTTGGCCTCCCGAAATGCTGGGATTACAGGTGTGAGAAACTGCACCCGGCCAAAATGATGTTCTCAATTGGGACAATTTAGCATTTTTTTGGTGATTGAGATGCCTGATTTAATTTCCTCAGTTTTAAATGTATGGAGTTGGCAATGAGATAGTTAATATTATTTCCAAATTCTATAGATTATTCTGTTAAAGGTTCTATTTCTCCCCCACCAGTCACTTAAAAATCCAAACAGCCATACAACCTGACTACAGGACTACTTTATTATAAATTTATAGTTCTTACAGTAGAAAGAACAATATGAATATGTGGGCTCTAGTCACTGTTGCGTTATTAAGTTTCTATCTGTGTTACCTAGAATACGTCATCTTTTAAGGTCTCAGATTTTTCCCACTATGAAATGAGAGACAATTACTGTAACATTCTACCTTTCAGGGTCTAAGATTCTGTAGTTCTACTTTACATTAAAACTAATACAAAACTGATCTGATTGTCAAAATATTTGAAGACATAGATAATTGTTTTAAAGTAACAAAAAATTTTATGACTCGAATTGTGCTAAGAAAACGTAATTCATGCAAATGCCGATCTACAATACTGATAAATGAGAAAACAGTCCATTTCAAAGAGATTCTTCAATTTTTTTTTTTTGTTATTTATTTTTATTTTTTATTATACTTTAGGGTTTTAGGGTACATGTGCACAATGTGCAGGTTTGTTACATATGTATCCATGTGCCATGTTGATTTCCCTCATCATCACTGGCCATCAGAGAAATGCAAATCAAAACCACAGTGAGATACCATCTCACACCAGTTAGAATGGCCATCATTAAAAAATCAGAGATTCTTCAATTTTAAAACAATTTACTAAAGAAGTTTTACATAACAAAATATGGTTCAAAATTTCAACTTACATGTAACTTTTTAGAAACAGAAACAAAGATGATTCTCAAATATCTAGACTGAATAATTCTATGTCAAAATCAGGTAATACTTGTATCCTTAAAATAAAAACCTTCATTATAAAGAAAAAAGCCCTGCTTTTCCCTTAGCTAATTTAATATGGACAACTTTAAAATCATTTGGTTTATGATAAACTTGTACACACCACTTATACTGTCACCATCAACCACTGTATCAAATACTTAAGTAATGGAAAACAAAAACATACCAGTATTAAAGAGACGAATCATACACTCATGAAGCCAGGGATGACCAGAATCAATAGCAAATGCCCTCTTTACTGATTGTAGCATCAAAAGAAACTTTTCTATAAAAAGAGAAAGTAAGATATATTTTGATCATTGGATAAGAGGCCTCCTTTGGAGGGCCAAGACTTCACAAATAGAAAAAGTAAATTTAGAGTCGATCCCACCAGAACCACAAACATATGATTGAGGCAAACGATTTTACTCAAATTTAGCAATATTAGTTAATATTTTTCACATAACATTAAGAAAGGCTTTGTGAAATATAGAAAATTTAGGTGGCATTTAGTAATATTTAAACTAATGACATATAAGCAAAGAAAATTTGAAGTGCCTTCATTTCCTAACCTCCTTTATTTCAAAATAAAGCAACCTTTCCCACTACTTAGAAAATTTCATTGTGTATATTTGAAGGTATTCTTTATTTTGTGACATGTGAAACAGCTTCCCTTCTGTTTGACTGTTCCTCTCCTGTCAATCCATGACTCCTTTCTCCTCTAAAGGTAGAATAGTTACCAAGGTTATCTTTTCAGTCATTCTCTGATCTTTCCCTATGCTATCCCCACTCCCATTCCCTTTATTTCCCAAGATTCAGTAGTATCTCCACCTGTTAAATGGAAATTTGCACTTGCATACTCAGTCCACTTCCAAGTTTTATCTATAACCACCTCTTTGATAAGACTTTCCTAATTTGGCACCATTTTCCCAATATCAAAGTTCAAAACCCCAGTCTCTTCTCCTAACACTCTTTCCCTTGTCCCCAATAATAAAAAAGCCAAAAATACTGCCATGCCTTTGTCATTACCAATTTCGCACAACTGCAGTGGATTCCAAATGCTAGGGTCCTTTAGAGGTTAGGACACAGCCAAGAAGCCAACTGAATGGGGCTTTAGATTGCCTTTCCCTACTTTAAGCAAAGCAGCTTTCAAATTTTATACTTTGGGGTTCCATTTAAGAATTTTTTAAAAGTGGGAGTTGTATTAACTGTTAAAGTTTGAAAACTATTGCACTATTTATTAAACTTATTTTCCATATTATAATAATTGTGGGAAGTAGAAAATAAAGTAAATATTTTAATCATTCAAAATCTATCAAGAGACAATCTGTTATCTTTTGATCTATTTCTTTCCAGCCACTTCTATATTATATACCTATGTAAATATATTAATAAAATTTCAATTTATAGGTAGTTCTGTATCCTATTTTGGAATAATATAATATAGCAACTTTTCCCCAACATCATTTACTTTTGATAAACATGACCTTTTTTTTTTTTGAGATGGAGTTTCATTCTTGTTGCCCAGGCTGGAGTGCAATGGTGTGATCTAGGCTCACCACAACCTCTGCCTCCCGGGTTCAAGCGATTCTCCTGCCTCAGCCTCCCGAGTAGCTGGGATCACAGGCATGCGCCACCACCCCTGGCTAATTTTTTGTATTTTTAGTAGAGACAGGGTTTCTCCATGTTGGTCAGGCTGGTGTCAAACTCCTGACCTCAGGTGATCCGCCTGCCTCGGCCTCCCAAAGTGCTGGGATCACAGGCATGAGCCACTGCGCCTGGCCAAACATGACTTTTTAAATGGATACTCATATAGAGAAGTACCATGTTATTCAATTTCCTTTAGTAGGTATACTGTTTAGAGCAATAACCTTCTCTTTGATTTTATTAAACAGTTTCTCTTTCCTTTAATATGCATCACCTTTGTGATGAACTCTTTTTTCAATTAACCACTTGGAAAATATTAACTCAGTACTCTAAAATCTGATTATCTACTACATATATAGTCTAAGCATTCTAAACCTGGAAACCAAGACCCTTCATTCATCTTTTACCTGCTCCAGGCAATTCAGACAACCTCAACATTATTTACACACTCCTGTGTTTTCTTAACAGATACTCTTGCCTTCTATGTATCTTTTCCTTTAGAAATATGATCCATCCTTCAAGATCCAGACCCAAAATTTTATCTTCTATTTATAACAATAGCTAATAATAGCTAACATTTATTTAATGCTTACTATATACCAGGTACTAGGTCTAAGCTCTGTGTATTAACTAATTTTATCCACACGATCATCAATTCTTTGAACCATATACATGGTAATTACATCTGACCTGAATCCTAGTTATGTATGTACATCTATCATTGATTCTAATATCCTAAAAGAAGTGATCGTATCATTGTATCTCCCTACACATTCTGTTCATAGCAGGTATTTCTGTGAGAAAGCTGCATTGGCATTTGCTAAATAATCGTACAGTGGTAAGGCTATCAGAGTCGGGTGACTAAGAAATACAGTGATCAGCTTTATCAGGGCCACTGTACCCTAATTGCCTACCTTTCCTAAAGTAAATCTCAAAGGCAAAAAGATGAGTCTCTATCTTGTTCTTCACCAAGTTCTTCAACGGTGTTAAAAATTTAATAGCTTCTTCCAATGGAGTTTCAACCTAACAAAAATAAAAGATATTATACAAATGAAAGTAAGGTTCTTGGGGAATGTGATTTTATTCTACTAAAAATTCTTATTTTTAAAAAATAAAATCACTTACCAGTCACCCAGAAAAACACTTGTCATATTTTAACCTCCTATAACCTAAACGAAGGGGATTTTGAATTCTAGAATTCTTAACTGATTTTTAACCCTAGATACTGTATTATTGCTGGATAGAAACTATCCAAAAAGAAGGAAGTAGATAAAATAGAACCAGAGAAAGAAAGACAGAAAGAGAAACAGGTCAGATAGCCAAGGGGGAAGAAAGAAGAGATGTGAACTAGGACAGAAGAAGTACAAAGGAGACTACAGAGACCATGACAGAATGAGTGAATGTTCTTTATAATTCAAACAAAGTGAAGTATAATCAAGCTATTCAAAATCTTACACTATCCATTCTGTCTTGCTTTGTTCTATAAATTCTACAGGAATTCATATTTATTTAAATGGCATTAATGGTGAGGTGGCATTTTAAAATATTAATATTTATAGAACTGTGTTCCTACCAATTTTTATTAATTACACAAATGTCATAATTTATATACCCGCAAATCATTACTAGGCAGGTATAATGCAATTGTGCTACTATTCTACTCCTGGACTGAATATTAAGACAAGACTAGGCCAGGCGCGGTGGCTCACACTTGTAATCCCAGCACTTTGGGAGGCCGAGGCGGGCAGATCACGAGGTCAGGAGATCGAGACCATGGTGAAACCCCGTCTCTACTAAAAATACAAAAAAATTAGCCGGGCGTGGTGGCGGGCGCCTGTAGTCCCAGCTACTCGGAGAGGCTGAGGCAGGAGAATGGCGTGAACCCGGGAGGCGGAGCTTGCAGTGAGCCGAGATTGCGCCACTGCACTCCAGCCTGGGCGACAGAGCGAGACTCCGTCTCAAAAAAAAAAAAAAAAAAAGACAAGACTATTCCCTGTCTTATCTCAGGTAGGGCTGGAAACCACCACCATATTTATCAGAAGGGCACTAAACATCTGGATTCTATATTTGCTTTCATCACAGAGGCAGTAACAATTAACCCTAATGGAAAATGAATTTGCCACATCTGGTCAATGTGCCTCTGTCAGGACAGTAATTGTGATTTCACCAAAACAGCTTCTGGGCAAGAAAATTGTTTCACTGCATTTAAAAAAAAAAAAAAAGAGAAAGAAAAGCAGTGAAGTGAATTCTATGGGATTCACCATGTCCTAGTGTGTAAAGCAGAAGGCCTTACATGACAATAAAATAACCCATTAAAAGCCCAGCTCCAGTGCCAGAATGTTTTCTTTTGAAGGATACATGTTCTAAACCAGAACTAGAAATTAATATATGGTTCTGCCACTCTAATAACTGTGGATTCAGGAACCAAGAGATAGAGGAGAAAATAAAGGCCCTCATAGGTACGACTTCCCCACACATTTGTACATATTTTACTTCTTGCTCCCATGACTCCATATTCTACTATATAGGAATTTCTGGTACAAGGGGAGAAATATTTGTATCAGAGAAAGGCAGAGAACTGGAAACCAAACCTGCCACCTAGCTGTATCATGCCTTTCATGCCTCTAGGATACAGACTGAAATGAGGGTCAGTGTATTGACCAGGGTAATTTACTATCAGAGAGATATAGCTGCTATTACAAAGGGAAACAAGGACTATAGGGCAGCTGAATCAATACAAGTATTTATATTTAGTTAAATCAAGTACTTGAACTTGGAGAGAGGAAACAGAGAAATTAATTATGTTTCCAACTTTAATAAACAAGAACATATTCTCCCAAAGGAGATCTGGGTTGGGTCTGATATTCCGATATGTAGTCTCAGTCTCTGTTTACTTCTCATAGGTAAAACTTTGTCAGGGTAAATCTAAGTGTTTAAATATACATAGATAACCACAAGAAATCTAACTACACTCTATATTTACTCATACATCGTGCAGAACAAGGTTTTGTATATACATGGAAGCATATAATCAGAAATGCAAGTCTAAAATCAGTATTTCAGGAAAAATAAGTCAAAATATCCCTTGAAAATCCTTTAAGCTGAAGACAGGCAGATATAAAAATATAAATACTTTGTATTACGTGTATGAAAACCATGTTTTCAATACCAAACTGACAATCATCATAACAAGATGTTCACACCAACATAAGCACACAAGAACCGAAATGGACTGTGGCACTCATGCCTCCCATCTCATACTCAGTTGGGGTCCAGTGTTCACTGAGGGAAATACTGGATAGAATTAACCATCATTATGCATATTATTCTTTGTCTCCCTTAAAGAAAAAAGTACATCCAGTCATGAAGAGTTGAATTCACTTAAGTTAAATGCATGTAGGATGAGACTGCACTGCACTTAATGGGCAATTTAAGACACTTCCAAGGGCAATTTTAATCATATGCAATTTTCAAATTTATAAACTGACTTGAAATCTAATCCTCATATTAAGATATGTTGTAAAGGAGTATATCTCTCTAGCATAGCAACTCCCAGCACAGCAACAAAAAGTTCAAAATGATTCAACTTTTTAAAGAAAGACTACCTTACTAAGGAATCATAGCCTTTGGAAGGAAAAGTGTATATACAACAGGAAAAAAAATGCTAGGCTGGGCACGGTGGCTCACACCTGTAATCCCAGCACTTTGGGAGGCTGAGGTGGGCATATCCCTTCAAGTCAGGAGTTCAAGACCAGCCTGGCCAACATGGTGAAACTCCATCTCTACTAAAAATACAAAACAAAACAAATAGTGGGTGTGGTGGTATGTGCCTGTAATCCCAGCTACTGGGGAAGCTGAGGCAGGAGAATTGCTTGAACCTGACAGGCAGAGTGTTGCAGTGAGCTGAGATCATGCTACTGCACTCCAGCCTAGGTGACAGAGTGAGATTCCATCTCAAAAAAAAAAAAAAAAAAGCAAACAAAAAAAATGCTGAGTGAAGGCAAGGAGGAAGATAGGATGAGTGATGAGTGGTACAAAAGGGAATTCATAAATACCAACTAATGCCTCATGGTAAATTGGAGAAACAAGTGATACAGCTTCTGCCAAGACCTGAGATTTATACTCAAGTTGACTGAATACTGACCTTACTAATTCCCATTTTCCTCTTCTCCTTCTTTACTGGAATTACTGGCTTTGATTTTATTTTATATAGTCGTGCTGCATAACGATGTTTTGGTCAACAATGAACTGCGTAAGTGGTCCCATAAGATTATATTGCCCTATTTTTAGGGCATTTTAGAAACACAACTACTTACCATGTATCACAATTGCCTATAGTATTCAGTATAGTAACATGCTATACAGGTTTGTAGCCTAGAAGCAATCAGCTATACTATATAGCCTAAGTGTGCAGTAGACTTTACCATCTAGATTTGTGTACATATACTCTATGATGTTTGCACAACAATAAAATCACCCAAGCCAGGTGTGGTAGCTCACACCTGTAATCCCAGCACTTTGGGAGGCTGAGGTGGGTGGATCCCTTGAGCCCAAGAGTTTGACACCAGCCTGGGCAACATGGTAGAATCCCATTGCCATAATAATAAAAATAAATTAGCCAGGCATGGTGGTGGGCACCTGTAGTGCCAGCTACTCTGGAGGCTGAGGTGAGAGGATCACTTGAGGCCAGGAGGCAGAGGCTGCAGTGGGCCAAGATCATGCCACTGCACTCTAGCCTGGGTGACAGAGCAAGACCCTGTCTCAAAGAAAACAAAAAAACAAAACGAAGCAACAAAATCACCCAAGCATGCATTTGTCAGAATGTATCCCTGTTAAATGACATATGACTGAATATTACCCTGAACTGGTGACACTAAATTTGCCATTTACCACATAGAAGAAAGCTGAAATACAGGATCACCAAAAAAAAAGGTAGGGGTTGAGGGGCGGGGGAGATCCTATATACTGCAGAACCAGACTTGGCAGGCAGCTTTTAAAATAACCTACAAAGCCACTCTGAATTATGATGGCTTGGTATAATTTGATGTTGTTACCACATTGGAGATCTTGGTAAGTATAGATGCTTTTAGACAGGGGCATCTTGGAGGAAGTTAGCTGAGGAGGAAAAACGTCTTATGTACCTAACAGGTAAGAATAATATGTACTGAGGAGCAGCCCATGAAAAAGGGTACCTTGCACTAAGCTTCTTCCAAACAAAGCAATCAGAAGCACCATTTGTAGCCATTACTTTGTTCTCAGACTCTACATTCCTGGCTACAAATAATTAGACCACAGGTTGTTATCTGCCTTGAAGGCAATTATGACACCCTGGACACAAGTAAAACCTAACAGTCTTTAAGGAAACCTAGTATAAGAATTCTGCTCTGTAGGTGTACTCTTTATTAAACAGTAACTAAATAATCAAAAGAGATCCTCTCCTTAAGAAATACATGGGCCAGGCGCAGTGGCTCACGCCCGTAATCCCAGCACTTTGGGAGGCCAAGGCGAGAGGATCACGAGGTCAGGAGATCGAGACCATCCTGGCTAACACAGTGAAACCCCGTCTCTACTAAAAATACAAAAAAATTAGCCAGGCGTGGTGGCGGGCGCCTGTAGTCCCAGCTACTTGGGAGGCTGAGGCAGAAGAATGGCGTGAACCTCAGAGGTGGAGTTTGCAGTGAGCCGAGATCACGCCACTGCACTCCAGCCTGGGCGACAGAGCGAGACTCCGCCTCAAACAGAAAAAAAAAAAAAAAGAAACACATGAAAACATGAAGAGTTATAATGAAAAATGTCATTAAGGAAAGTCATGGGATAAAGGGAAAAGCAAGTAGACAAAGTGATGATGGCAGCAGGCAGGCAGTGAAGGTGGTAAAAGTAGTAGTAATAAAGAAAGTGGGGGCATAAAGATGGAAGGTCTAAAGTTTAAGTTCTATGCCCTGAATGACTGAAATTCTGAGGCCTGAAAGGTCCATTTTCTGTGCTTTCTTGCTTCCCTGTGTAATCTTCCAATAAATTCCCAACAATAAAAAGGTATTGTGTTTGTTCCTAGCAGGTATACAATTATTTGTAAAAAGATGTCAATAAATCCTTGTAGAATCCAACTGGATTTTTCTATATTTCGTGTGTGTGTGTGTGTGTGTGTGCGCACGCGCGTGCGCTATTTTTCTTTTTTTTTTCTTTTAAGAGACAGAGTCTTGCTATGTCTCCCAGGCTGGAGTACAATGGCTATTCACAGGCATGATCATAGCTCACAGTGTACTGCAGCCTCAAACTCCTAGATTCAAGTGATCCTCCCACCTCGGCCTCCTACATAGTTGGAACTATAGGCACATGGCTATATTTCTCATAGCAATATTACTATGTCTATGTGATACTACTGTCCACCTGCTCTGGTGGACAGAATTCTAAACATATTCTCCAACTCTATTTGTTTGGCATTATAATTTTCCTTGGTTATAAAGCAGTCAGGGAAATGATTTTGAGCTTTTCCTTACTAGTGAGGCTAAAATTAAAGTCTGGGGCGATTGCTTACTATATTGCTTTAACATAACAAATTATGCAATTATTTTCATACAAAGCAGGAAGATGTCTAGGGTCAAAAGAAAGGACAAAGGAATGTTATTAATCAAAATGGTTCATGTGACAATGAGTATCTTGGTTTCAGCTTAATGGTTAAAACCAGCAGGTCAGATTTTGGCCTAGGGAAAATATTTACAGCCTTAGGCTAGAAAAGAAATAATGTAAACTGACAACAGAAGTAAGTGGGAGATAGACGTATAGTCCTCAGTTTATAACAAACTCAATTTAGCCTAGACATAAAAACTTGCATGTTACCACTGTAACAGACACTAGATGCTTTACCTATATATTTTCTCCAGCCCTAAATAAGGATTTTCTTAGTTCCATTTTATAGATGAGAAAACCATCAGAGAGGTTAGACAGTGTCCAAGGGCACACAGTGAAAATATAAGAGCTAATATCTGGACCCAGATCAGAATGACTCAAAAGTCAAAATTTTTTCCACCATACTATACTATATGACTTTGGAACAGGATCATTATTTCAAGTTTTAAACATGAAACACGATCAGAAACAAAATATTAAAGAATACTAAAAAATAATTTTTGGCTCTAAAATCTATAATCACATTGGTCAAATAAGAGTATAAAAATGACAACAGCTGGTCATAAAATGTCACTCAATTGTGCTAAACACTATTATTAAGTACCTTGGCCAGTTTCTCTGGAATAAGTTCTTCTTTTGGACCTCCAATCTCCTCATCATCATCATCCTTCTTCTTTTTCTGATTTCTCTGCTGCTTTTCTTTTTCTGCATTTTTTTTCTCTTCTTCTATCTGGGCTTTCTTTTGAGCTCTTCTTTGTTTATTACGTAGCTTCTTTAGCTCTTTGTCAGACATGTTTGCTGCAGGCAATAAGTTAATTAATAAAATTAACAAGCGTGTTAATCAGATTAGTAATTTTAAGTATTATTTGATACTACCAAACTCCCATTAAAAAATATTGCATGAGGCTGGGCATGGCGTCTCATGCCTGTAATCCCAGCACTTTGGGAGGCCGAAGTGGGCAGATGACCTGAGGTCAGGAGTTCAAGACCAGCCTAGTCAGCATGGTGAAACCCTGTCTCTACTAAAAATATAAAAATTAGCTGGGCGTGGTGGTGCACACCTGTAATCCCTGCTACTCAGGAGGCTGAGGTAGCATAATTGCTTGAACCCAGGAGGCAGAGGTTGCAGTGAACCAAGATCACACCACTGCACTCCAGCCTGGGAAACAAGAGCAAAACTCTGTCTCAAAAAACAAATTTAAAAAAATATTGCATGGTATGGATGTAAATGTCCCTATATGTACTTAGCCTTTTTTTTTTTTTTTTTTTTGAGACGGAGTCTCACTCTGTCACCCATGTTGGAGTGCAGTGGCGTGATCTCGGCTTACTGCAACCTCTGCCTCCCAGGTTCAAGCAATTCTCCTGCCTCAGCCTCCCAAGTAGCTGGGACTACAGGCATGCGCCACCACGCCCAGCTGATTTTTGTATTTTTAGTAGAGACAGGGTTTCACCATGTTGGTCAGGCTGGTCTCAAACTCCTGACCTCCTGATCCGCCTGCCTCGGCCTCCCAAAGTGCTGGGATTACAGGCGCAAGTCTCCGCGCCCAGCAGTACATAGCCTTTTAATGGTTCAACATCAGATAGCAAACAATGGAACCACTTGAGAAAACTTTCTTGAAACCATATGGGATATGCATGTAAACAAATGATCACAGCAAAACATGCAAGTTAAACAGCAATATTAAACTATTTGCAATCTATGAATATAACAAGCTGCTGCATATCTCTATGGCTTCAGAGGACTATGCTCACTTAGTTATGCCTTCTCTAACCTGGCCAAACAATTATTCATTCTGTGCTGCCACTATGGCTAATATATTTTGCTTGTCACAATAGTTTGTTTATACAGCTGTCTCTCTTCTAAGCTATGAGCTCTTTGGTAAAGGAGATCCTGTCTCATTTGTAACCTTTTTATTTTCAGGGCCTAGCAGCATGCTGAAACATACAGACAACACTCAAATATTTGTTAACAGAATAAATGAATAACTCTACAGTAAATTAAAAATTTAGTATTGAAAATTAACAATATCCCTATAAGTATAAACTATTGACTGTCTCAAAAGACTGGAAACCACTGACAAATTGCTACAATATAGTGAAATATTTATATTGTTTTGATTTCAAGGAACAAATTTGAAAGCTAAAGGCTCATCCTGTATTTATTTGGATAACATCTGTTAATATTGAGAAATGAAAAAAGTAATTCCAAAATACATTACCACTGTGATTTCAAAATATGCCCACAAGTTCTTCCTTTAAAAAGGCAGACCCCCCCCCGCCTACGTGGGCTATATTTAGTGACTCATGTGTAAGGAGTAACATGCATTATACACCAAGGTATGTAACATTAATATTAGGACATAAATGGACTATAGGTTCCTCCTTGCTTTCTCTTGGATCATTCAGAGGAAGCCAGCTCCTATATTATGAGGAAACTCAATCAATCTTATGGAAAGACCAATGTGTGGCCAAGAACTGATGCCTCTGGCCATGAGAGTAAGCCATCATGGAAGGAGATCCTCCAAGCCAAGTCGATCCTTCAGATGCTCCAGCTGGCAACTTTCTTTTTTAATTTTAAAATATAAACAGAGACAGGGTCTCACTATGTTGACGAAGCTGGTCTCGAACTCCTAGACTCAAGCAACCCACCCGCCTCAGCTTCTCAAAGCATTAGGACTACAGGCATGAACCACCATGCCCAGCCAACATCATGACTTCAGCTGCCTGAGAGACCCAGAGTCTTCAGAAACATACAGCTAAGTGACTTCTGAATTCTTGACACCTAGTAACAGTCAGATAATAAATGGTTGCTATTTAAAGCTGCTATGTTTTTGAGTAATTTGTTTTGCAGCAATAGATAAACAACATAGATTTTGGTACCTGGACATGAGATACTCCTGTAACAAAAACCTAAAATGTGGGAGTAACTTTGGAGCCAGGGAGTTGCAAAAGGTGGACACACTTTGAGTAGGGCTTTAGCGGAAGTTTGAAGAGCCTTGGACTATTCATAGAAGTCTAGACTTTGAGGAGGCTGCAGGTGAGCCCTTAAAATGAAGTGAAGGATATGTTATAGCCACAGAGTAGCAGCAAGTTTAGCAACAGTGTTATAAAATGTGTCAAATGAACTCAGTGAGCTAACTAACTAACTGAAGGGATTTTCAGGCAAAGTGCCCAGGAAAAATGCAAGAGGAGAAAGAAACTACAGAAAAGAGACAGGGGCTTGATGGTTTTGAAGACTCTCAGCCTCTCCAGAAATGGCTTGCTGGGCAAAGAACAAAAAATATGTCAAGAGGGAAGGCAAAGGGCTTGGCGTTACAATCTTTTGTTACTCAGAATATGGTGGTGCCTCACTATTTAGTCTGAAGAAAGGCTCTCTAAAAAATTTAAGAGTATGACTCACAGATTCTCTCAAACAATAAAACTTCTAAGCACTTAAGGGTGTTCTCCCCTCCATAGAAGCTCAAGGTATATGTGGATTCCAATAAGACTCACAAAAGATTCATGATGTTTATTCTATTGGCAGAAATAGTAAATCTGGAAGGAAAAGAACGACAGCACAAAACGAAAAGAGGTCTTTAGACTCTCAACATTTTACTGGCCAGAAGAATACTAAAAAACTACTCAGTTGCAAACAACTGTTAACTTCCAAAAGAAAAAAAGGATAATTCAGAATGTGGAACCAGGAACTCAGAGGGCAGGGCCAAGAGCCACAGAAAATTATTCCAGTCTTGGGTCCTCATCAAAGAACTATTAAGCCATGCCCCACTGGACTTGAGGATGGACGTGGTAACTCCTGTGCACCTCCTAATAACGTCTACAGTGGTCGTCCTATGCCTGTCTCATTTTATATTGGGTGTGTAGTTGATAAATGTAATTTTAGTTAACAGGATTTCATATTAAAAGAACTATAAGTGAAAAGCCACACTTAAGGTTAAAAATAAAAATAAAAAACTATACTCAAGGAGCTGCTTCAGCACCTGTACCTGATTTACATGACAAGATTCTGAACTTTAAGCTAATGTTACAATAGGATAGACTTCTGAAGGCCTTGAAAAGGCTAACTATATTTTGCATATAAGAATAATGTAAGCTGGGCGTGGTGGCTCATGCCTGTAATCCCAGCACTTTGGGAGGCCGAGGCAAGAGGATCACTTGAGCTCAGGACTTTGAGAACAGCCTGGGCAATATAGCAAGACCCCACCTCTACAAAGAATTTTTAAATTAGTTGGGCATGGTGGCATGTGCCTGTAGTCCTACCTACGTGGCAGGCTGAGGTTGGGGGACTGGCTGAGCCCAGGAGTTTGAGGCTGCAATGAGCTATGACTGAATCTCTGCACTCCAGCCTGGAAGACAGAGTGAGACCCTGTCTCAAAAATTAAAAAAAAAAAAAACCCAAAAATTATAATGTAAATAATTTGTAACCAAAATGCAGACCACAGCAGTTAAAATTATGTCTACAAATTCTTCAGTTCTCCTCCCCTCAAATGTAGGTTGTGCTTGATGACTCTTTTCTGACCAATTAGAATGTGAAGGAAGTAATGGTGTGATGTCAGGAGAACAGAACATTAAAAAGGTGTTGCAGCTTCTTCCTTTGTCTGTCATCATTAGCTACCATGTCTTCAGAAACTTTAGAAACTCTACAGAGAGACTAAGAACTAAGGTCTCATGCCACCAGCCAGGTTGAGTAAGCCATCTAGGAAATGGATCCCTTCAGTCCTAGCCAAGCCTTCCAATGATGGCAGGCCCATCCAAAATCTCAACTACAACTTCCTAAGAGACCCTGAGTCAGAGTCACTTAGACACTTCTGAATTCCTGACCCAAAAAAAGGGTTATTTTAAGCTGCTAAATTTAGGGATTAATTTATGATGCAGCAATAGATAACATAAAGCCAACAAAAACAAATGCATTATTTGTTTATCTTTTTCCTAGTGAAGAATCCCTTAATACTAAAAACAAAAGGCAAACAAACAAAAAAAAAAATCTAATACAGCCCAAAAAATTACATTCTGGAAACACAAAACTATAAATGGATGGCAACATAAGCACTGATCTTTTTAACAACTGGTAAAATAATTGCTACCACTTGTAGCCTTGCTATATGATAGATATAATGCATACCTTATATTTTTTCTTTCTTTTTTTCTTTGAAACAGGGTCTCACTCTGTCGTCCACGCTGGAGTGTAGTGGCGAACATGGTTCACTGCAGCTCTGACTTCCAGGGCTCAAATGATCCTTCCACTCCTGCCTCCTGAGTAGCTAGAACTACAGGTGCTCACCACCATGCCTGTTTTATTTGTTTGGTTGGTTGGTTTTTTTTTTTTTTTTGTATTTGTAGAGACAGAGTTTCACCACGTTGCCCAGGCTGGTCTCGGACTCCTGGACTCAAACGATCCACCTGCCTTGGCCTCCAAAAGTGCTGGGATTACAGGTGTGTGCCACTGCACCCAGCCCATACCCCATACATTGTATTTCATTTGATGTCCTCAACAATCTCATGAATTAGAGTATAATATTATTTCATATATGAGAAAACTGAGGTTTCAGAGGAAAATAACTCAGAGTCATGGTAAAAGGCAGAGCAAGGATGTAAATCTACTTCACTTGGACTCCAAAGTCTAGGCTTCTTCTATGCTATACTAAACTCCAGATGATTAAAAAGACAAATGTAGGCCGCACGTGATGGCTCACACCTGTAATCCCAGCACTTTGGGAGGCCGAGGTGGGCAGATCACCTGAGGTCAGGAGTTTGAGACCAGCCCGACCAACATGGAGAAACCCCGTTCTCTACTAAAAATACAAAAATTAGCCAGAAGTGGTGGCGGGTGCCTGTAATCCCAGCTACTCGGGAGGCTGAGGCAGGACAATTGCTTAAAACCAGGAGGCAGAGGTTGCAGTGAGCCAAGATAGTACCATTGCACTCCAGCCTGGGTGAGAAGAGCGAAACTCCATCTCAAAAATAAATAAATATTAAACTTTATCATGAAGCATTATTAGTACTACCTCTATAGAAAAAAAGGCAGCAAGTACACTTTTGTTCCTACTAATCACCACTGTTTTAGCAACTCTAACCATACCAGAAGACATAAGGGGGAAAGGTATAAATATTGAAAGAAATAAATCTACTGCCATTTACAGATTAACATAATGGCCTACATAGAAAATTTTCAAAAATCAACTGAAAAATGATTCAACCTAGTATCAGAAACTTTCTGCAAGACAATCCAATTCTACCGTGTATGCATAAGCAAAAATCTGCATGTAAAAACACGAAAATTCTAAAGACACAGTGTTAGATTGAGAAAAATGGATCATAACAACAGAAACCTATCTGCGTACTGATGTCAATACCATGTAGTTTTAATCATATCTTTAATATATGTTAGACCAAGAAACCATGCCTATGACCTACTACATTATTTTTTTCAGAATTTACCATGTTAAAGGTAGCATTTGGATCAGTGAGGAATACAAAAACCTATTCAATAAATATTACTGAGGAAATAGCAGTCTATTTTGGGGAGGAAGGGAGGTGGAAAGCCACCCTCCACCTCACAACGTATATAAAAATTAACTCTGAATGTTTAAAGAGCCAAATCTAAAAAACTGCAAAGCAGAAGTATTAGAATAAAAACAAGATATTCATAAATATACTTTAAATTTTTAAGTAGAAAAAGCCTTTCTAAGCAAGACCTAGAAGACACAAAAAAGACTAAATATTAAAAATTAAAACTTGTATATAATGAAAGACACTCATCTTAAAGGATAAAACCTAAGTGAAAAAAAGAAAACATATAATCCACTCCATTAAAAATCTAGAAATTGGCCAAACATAGTGGCTTATGCCTGTAATCCCAACAATTTGGGAGGCCAAGGCAGGAGAATCACTTGAGCCAAGGGGTTCAAGACAAGCCTGGGCAACACGGCAAGACCATGTCTCTACAAAAATAAATTAGCTGGGTGCAGTGGCATGCACCTGTAGTCCCAACTACTGAGGAGGCTGAGTTGGGAGGACTGCCTGAGCCCAGGAGCTCAAGGCTGCAGTGAGCTATGATCCCATTAGTGGACTCCAGACTGGGCAATAGTATGAGATCCTGTCTCAAACAAAACCAAACAAACAAACAAAATATATAAATTGTAAACAGATATTTTGCCCAACATACAAAAATGTGAAGGAATAATAACCTTCAGAGCTGGCAATAATGTAAAATAAAAGAAAATCTCAATACCCATGTTGGTGGTAATAAAAACTGATGAACCTTTTATCTCAAATTCTCATACCCTTCAACCCACCGATTTCCACTTCTAATAATCCACGCTAAATAAATATGCACATAATTATGTACAAGGACATTTACTATAGTACTATAATGGTGAAAAAATTCACATAGATTCCTACGTAGTCATTAAAATGTTAACAGTGAAAATAATAATTATGATATGCAGACAGGGAACAATACTATTAAATGGGGTAAAAAGTCTAAGTTGCAGAACACTGAGTATGATATAAATCCAATTATGGACTAAAGAAAAATAAATCAAACAAGAAACCCTGCAAAGAACCATCCTGAAATGCATGTGTATATGTACACATAGAACTCTGGAAATTGTAGTAGTGCATAAAGGGAATTGATCCTTTCACAGGGATAATTGCTGGAATGAAGAATGGGTGGGAGAAAAGTGAAAGGGGATCTTCATATTTGCTAAGTATACTTCTGTATTAATAGTCTCAGCTTTGAAAAGTTAATTGTGTATTATTTGTATAATTTGAAGAGAAGGAGGGAGGCAGAAGAATAAAAAGAAAGAAAAACAAAAGAAGCCAGAGGGTCATAGCTCTCAACTTTAACAGTAAATTGTCCAGCAGATTCTTCTTACTGGTGTTTTCTTCTAAGTTGAAGCAACACCAACAGGTAGAGAGAGATTCAAGTGTATCTGTACAAAGGCTTCAGTATGTGACCTTAGAAATTTCTAAACTGTCCTTAGGCAACAGGAAGTAAAAATTAACGACAAATTAGCAAAATAATTCAAAAGCTGTTCAGCAGGAAGAAGAATATAGAAAGCAGCCAACCATATCCCCAAAAAAGGAATAGGCTCAAAAGAAAAAAAAAAATCTAACACACTTTTTATGCCACAATTCCTACAACATTTTTGCCATGAATAAGTCACAAAATTTGTATTTTTCTACATATGAGATCACTCATTCTCAGGTTCTTCCCCAAATAACTGTCTAAGGAAGACTTCTCCCTAGTCATTCCGATACTATGCTATAAAAATAGTACATTAAAAATGAGTCAAATGATAAGTCACTGTGCAGTTTTCCTAGCTTTATCCCAAGCTGGTTTTTAATGTTCAAGCAATATTCATTTTTAGTAGGTTAATTATAAATTACTATTAAAAAGAGTAATAGGCTGGGAACAGTGGCTCATGCCTGTAATCCCAGCACTTTATTTAGGAGGCCAGTCCCAGCACTCTGGGAGGCCGAGGTGGGCAGATCACTTGAGGTCAGGGGTTCGAGACCAGCCTGGACAACATGGTGAAACCCCGTCTCCACTAAAAACACAAAATTAGCCAGGCGTGGTGGTGGGCACCTGTAATCCCAGCTACTCGGAAGGCTGCGGCAGGAGAATCGCTTGAATCTGGGAGGTTGCAGTGAGCTGAGATCATGCACTGCACTCCAGCATGGGAAACAGAGTGGGACTCCATCTCAAAAAAATAACTAGTAATACTAATAGCCAACACTAATGTAGAATTATAATACTAATTATACAATTAGCAATCTAGTACCTGTAAAATAGTTAGCAATTTATAATTTTGGGTAAACCAGATATTAAATGTAGAACTCATAACATGCAAACTTCTTAAATGATAATGAATAACTGCAAATTAAATTCTTGTTTAACTTTGGAAGCATAAAAGTAAACATTTTTCTTTTGTTGTTTAGAGAACCTTGTATAATATCTTCCCTCGTGGTGCTCAAGACATGGAACAATACTATTAAATGAAAAACATAATACACATAAATACACATAAACACATCAGAGCACAAGAAGAACTCTTGAATATTATACCTGTATCAGCTTCGTGTTCTTTATTCTCATCTGTAAGGGGGTTGTCATGAAGCTTCAGATAGATCTCTATAGCAATTCTTGCTGCCTTGAAGTAAAATGGATGCTGTCGAAGTACATCTTCTAGTTTTAATAAGTCCACATATGATCTAAGGGTAATCTTCCTCATACAGTATGTATGAAAGTCAAACTGGTCATCAGTGATTTCTATAAAATGCTAACAAAATTATCTTTTTATTATTATACCGAAGTACAGCAATGGCTAAGAAAACTACAAAATCAAAGCCTTGGAATACTTGTTACTTTGGCATGAAAAAAACTAGTAAAATTTAAAAAAAACAATTACAATTATTCAACAGGAATATCTTGTATTTCCAATAAGCAAATACAGTTAGCCATTGTCTAGCACAGGATATAGCATACTGCAGGCACAGAATCATTTGTTGAAAAAGAAAGCTTTAAAAATGTTTATTCATTATCCCTTCCTTAATTATACTTAAAGCTATTGTGACAACATCAAACATAATTTATTAACATACATAGTAGTGCAAGTAGATTCACATGTTAAACATTGAGTTTTTATATTTAGAATCATTTGCAAAGGATTATAAGATGTATTTGGTAATTTTTTTTGAGGATACAAATCTGAATGCTATGCAATGTGATGCTGGTATGTGGAAAAGAAATCAATTAGCAAGTAAGTCAAGCAATCAGGAACTTGACGCATTTCAACTAAGCTTTGGTATGCTATAATTGACAATATTACAAATGTGAAATTAGTTATATAAACTATGTTTATCTGTGTAAAACACAAAAAAGAAAAACCAACCACCAGTCATGGTAATGAGTCAAACGTGAAGAGGATTAAGAAAACAATTTTATCAAAAAGCATGAAATTAGACAAGCTACAGAAGAAATATTGTGAAAAGTCTTCCAACATTTATATCTTACCAAGGGTATATGGCATCATCAATAAATTCTACAACGAACAGGGTCCTAGGAGTACTTTAATCAGCTGTGTATGTACTACTAAAGTGGCAGCAGCAATTTGAAAGGTTCAAAAATCAATAAAAACATAGCCAAGATACAAAATTTCCATAAAGTTTTTTAAAAAAGAGTTCTTACTGAAAGACAATAGAGACCCTGGCTGAAAATGTAGTCTATATTTCCATTATGAAAACTGAAAAAAGTGAATACTGATTTTAAAAAGCACCTATTATGAATTATAAGGAGGTAGAAGAGAAAAAAACTATGAAATTTGTCCAAAACCATCAACAGAATAAAACAAGAAAACTTTTATGTAGAAGGTACTTACTCTCTCAATCTCATGACATTTCTTAAGTGCTTCACCAAATTTATTCATTGCTTTGTAAGCCTGGGCACATTCTGTTTGGAACCACATGCACTGCATTTCATTCAAATTCTCTACCGCTGATGTTCCTTCCTATACAAAAATCAAATATTTTCAAGATCATTTTTTATCAAAGACATCATTCTACCACAGAATTTTAAAAAACAAAGATGTTAAGCTGATTTGGACTCTTTCAAAAAATTTTTTAAAACATTCTTATAGAATAGTTAACATGGGAAAGCAATTGAAATTCTCTAACTACTAAAAATAATTTGTAGTTTCACAAGTGATTAAACAAAAGGTCTACATAATTGAGGGTAGGGATAAATACAAGAAAAAGAACACCACCACATAGCAGGTATTCAATAAATATTAGTTCCCTTGACCCCTAAAAAATTTATCTGAACATACATCAACATAAACCAGTTTAAAAGTCCATTGTACAACCCTCTAAAAGGAAAATCCTTTATACCAGTGTTGACTCCAGTATCTTCTGATACGGTGATTTAATTAAAATCTTGGCTATTTTGGTGTCAAAAATATTAAAGACAAACTTTGAAAAATAAGCATGGTATACAAGTATGAACTGGCTCATGTCTTCTTTATTCATAATTAAGAACACTAGTGGTACAAACCCTTGTAAACTTTGAGCACATTTCTTCAGCTTCTTTAATCAGGTTGGCTTTTAGCATGTATTTTGCACATTTGGAGTTGATAAATCTGTCTGCTGTGTCCAAGGCCTGGGCCTCATCCATCCACCTTGCAGCTTCTTTAATATTTCCAGCATGCTTATAAGGTACAAAAGCAAAATAAACCGGTTAGTATGCTAAGTTTACTGTGCAGGTAATTCATTATCTGTTGATAAATAATTTAAAAACAAATGAAAGTAAAGGCATTCTTGTGACTCTTAGATGCTAATCAATATAAAATAATGCATTCTTCCATAATATAAGTTCTGATTTCTTTTTCCAGCCTTCTAGAATGTAAGCTGTCTGACAGTAAACACTTATTTTAAGTTTTGTCTATGGTTAATATTGCCATTGCCTAAAAGTGCCTGGCACATAGTAAAAATACTCAAAAGTAATTGTTAAAGAATAAATAAGGCCGCGTGCTGTAGCTCATGCCTGTAATCCCAGCACTTTGGGAGGCAGAGCCAGGTGGATCACTGAGATCAGGAATTCGAGTCCAACTTGGCCAACATGGTGAAACCCCATCTCTACTAAAAATACAAAAGTAAAGCAAGGGTGGTGGTGCATGCCTGTAATCCCCAGCTACTTGGAAGGCTGAGGCAGGAGAATCACTCTAACCCAGGAGGTGCAGGTTGCAGTGAGCCGAGATCGTGCCACTGCACTCTAGCCTGGGTGACAGTAAGACTCCATGTCAATAAAAAAGAATAAATAATAATAGAAATCTTTTTTTTTTTGAGATGGGAGTCTCACTCTGTCACCCAGACTAGAGTACAGTGGCGCGATCTTGGCTCACTGCAACCTCCGCCTCCTGGGTTCAAGCAATTCTCCTGCCTCAGCCTCCCGAGTAGCTGGGCCTGCCACCACGCTTGGCTAATTTTTGTATTTTTAGTAGAGATGGGGTTTCACCATATTGGCCAAGCTGGTCTTGAACTCCTGACCTTGTGATCCGCCCACTTTGGCCTCCAAAAGTGCTGGGATTACAGGCATGAGCCACAGCTCCCGGCCAATACTAGAAATCTTTAAGTCAAAACATAATTAAATGTGAAAATCATAAAAGGCACGGCCAAATCTCTACGCTAAAGGAACCACGGAAACATTACTGATTAGGAGCATTAGTAGACATTCCCCAGTGTTCCTCATTCTAAGTTACCTAACTAGTCCATTTGGCAAAGCTTCAAAACTAATGAACCATAATCTAGTTTTAAAAAGTGCTTCTTGGCACATGTATACCTATGTAACAAACCTGCACGTTGTGCACATGTACCCTAGAACTTAAAGTATAATTTAAAAAAAAAAATCTAAAAATAAAAAATTAATAAAAAATAAAAAGTGCTTCTTTAGCCGGGTGCAGGGGCTCATGCCTATAATCTCAGCACTTTGGGAGGCCAAAACAGGTGGATCACTTTAGGCCAGGAGTTCGAGACCAGCCTAGCCAACATGGCGAAACTCCATCTCTACAAATAATACAAAAATTAGCTGGGTATGGTGGTGCATGCCTATAATCCCAGCTACCACTCCGGAGGCTGAGGCATGAGAATTGCTTCAACCTGGGAGGCAGACATTGCAGGGAGCTGAGATCGCGTCACTGTACTCCAGACTGGGTGACGCAGTGAGACTCTTTCTCAATCTCTCAAAAAAAAAAAAAAAAAAAAAAAAAAACCAAAAAAAATAAAAAACTTCTTAAATATTACTTAATTTCATTATTTTCTTGCTAAATAAATTACTGGTTTATTAGTCCCTCAAGAGCTTTCATTACTAAATTTTATTTGCAATAAGACAGAGAAAAGCCAACTTTATTTTAAGATGATACTAAGATATATGACTAAAAATTCTCAAGCAAGGCCCAAGAGTTGAGAAGTCAAAAGAGATAATCTGTAGAATTCATAATAGAATCTTCACAGTTTCATCTCATTAACATTGCCAGATACTGATATGTTATCATACTCAAATGTTAATAGAAATACACATTTCACAGCAAATAAAATTTCTTTTGGATTACCTATATACTCTTACTCTCCCAACCCAAGAGAATTACCAGATACGTGTGAATACATACACATTAATGTATGTACGTAAGTATGTGTGTGTATACAGATACAGATAAATGTCCGAATTAGCATGACCACAAGTCTCAAAGTAATTGGACTGAGAAATGTACTATACTTGTTATTTCATTTTTTTCGAGTTATCAAATGTCACTTTTCCTATATTTAGAATCTATAAAATACAGAGAAAAAGTTCATGACAAGTCTCATTACCTTATAAGAAAATAGAAAAAAAGATTTTTACCTTATAGATTTTAGCTTTCACGAGAAAGAGTTCTATTAATGTAGGTGTACTTTCAATAGCAGTATTTATGTACTCCAAAGCAATAGATGGCTGACCAATTTTGTCATAATGTTGTGCCAAGTAGTACTGGACCCAAAGTAATGTGGTTGGTGGTTCCTCCTTTCCATCATCTTAGAAGAGGGAGAAGAAACCAAGATGACACATTACATATATTAAGAGCACCCCCCAAAATGGTCCCTATGTTTATTAACAAGGGAGGTACTATGAAAGGAGTTTATTTATGTATCTAGCTATAAAACTCCCCCTAAGTTTATAAGATCTTTGGAAAGGTCCATATTTTCTTTTCTGCATCCTTATAACCCCTAGAACAATCCCTTTCATATAATAACTTTATGAAACAAACATGGGAGATAAATAAGGTCTAACTACCTAGAAAGAAAACTGAAACAGGTAGGGGGAGACAAGCTGTACTAGAACTATGACAGCATACTGATCAGGATGTTATTTATAAAGGGGGAAAAAATTAAAAATGTTCTCTATTCATGTGAGGTTAAAAAAAAAAAAAAAAAGCCCTGGCTGCTTAATTGAGTTTCTAGCTAATGCACCAAACTGTTTATAAATATACTTGTAATGTGCTTATTTTGAATTTGGTGATTATATTCTTAATATATTTTAATATGCTGAATATGCAAAGATGCATAATTTAAGTCAAATAGAAACTATACCCCAAAAATGAGATGACAAGTAAAAAAATTTTTATATTTTAGTTCATGATTTAATTTTAATATACTGACAAGAAAATGTGTAAGTTAAATAATACAACTCACACATTAAAAAATTCTTTTTTAATACAAATTTCTAAAATCTGAGAACTGATATGTGCTTTCAAAGAAAGCAACAGATTGCTTTTTTTAAAATTTTTCCTAGTAAAAGCAGGATGGCTCAGTGGACAAATAATAGGAGTGGAACTCACCAACTCCCCATCTGATAGATCTGCAACAAAAGTGCTGCATATTCTTGGGCATGTCATTGAACCTCTTCCACATTTGTAAAATATGTAGGAAAATGCTGATAATCAAAGGAACATTATGATGATTAACCAATGAAATCATGGAAAAAAGTACTATTAAATTAATCTGAGACCTAGAAACAATGACCAACCCAATAGCAATATGCACCCAGGGTCCCATACCGGGCTTTCCCACTACAGGAACCAGAAGTCCTAGGAAAAACAATTGATTCCAGATCTGCAGTGGCAGCAATAAACTGGAACGTCTTGTCTTATTAACACCCAAGAAGTTATCAACTACTACTATGGTATGTAAAGAATGGGAGCATTTGAGATTTGTAATATGGTTATTTTGAATTTGGTGATTATATTCTTAATATATTTTAATATGCTGAATATGCAACATCAAATATTTGATATAAAACATCAAATATGCTTAAATCCATGAATTCATAATACTTTTTAAAAATGTATTTGCTGTCTTTGAAGGATGCTATTGAACCAACAATTCATTATTTTGAAAACTGGTAAAGAAATCTTAAAAAGCAGAGAGTGGGGAGAAAAAATCCATTTATCATGCTTTTCCTATGCAAACTGAAACATTGTGTAAACAGATAATAGAGGAAGAAAATTTTCTCTTTTAAAATAATGAAGAATAATAGAGTATCACCAGTTGGTAATTCTTAACAGCTGCTAACATATAAAACAAACACTGTATGCCTACTAATAGAAGAATATGCCACCACCTGTAAGAAACTCACTCACTCTTCTGTTTAAAAAACAAAAGCAAAACCATCAAAACAATATTGAATCTCATCAAATCTCTAGTTGGACCTGTCCATTAGAAGATTCTGTCATGACAGAAGTGTCCTATATTTTCCCTTTCCAACATGGTAGGCATTAGCTATATATAGCTACTGAGCAGCACTTAAAGTGTGGCTACTGCAACCGAGGAATGGAATTTATTTTATTTAATTTTTAAAAATTTTAGTTAGCCACTGTGCTACTGGCTATCATACTAGCAACAAACTTCTACATCAAACTACCAGTTTATAGGAAATTCAGAGAGCAAGGAGTAATGTGTTAAGCAACACATGGGGTACAGTCAGCAAACTCTAGACTGGGAAAAGTGAAAAAAAAAAAAAACAATTTCTTCAACAAATAAATTGCAGAAAAAGGGATAGGACAGAAACCCAAAAGATAAAAAGAGTTTAAGAGACACATCAACCAAATTCAAAGTACACATCTTATCTGAGTCTTCATTCCAACAAACTTAAAAAAGCCAAAAAAAAAAATGACATTTATAACATAACTGGAAATGTGAACACGGACTGAAGAATTATTCTTAAGAAAGTATTAATTTTCATCAGGCATGGTGGCTCATGCCTATAATCCCAGGACTTTGGGAGGCCGAAGCAGGCGGATCACTTGAGGTCAGGAGTTCGAGACCAGCCTGGCCTGGCCAATATGGTGAGACCCCATCTCTACCAAAAATACAAAAATTAGCCAGGCATGGTGGTGGGCACCTGTCCCAGCTACTCGGGAGGCTGAGGCAGGAGAATCACTTGCACTTGGGAGGTGGAGGTTGCAGTGAACTGAGATCATGCCACTGTACACCAGCCTGGATGACAGAGCAAGACTCCATCTCGAAAAATAAATATATTAATTTTCAGGTATGAGAATGGTATTAGGTTATGTTTTAGGTTAAGTCCTTCTCTTTAGACATACTGAAATATCCATGGATAAAATGATGTGATGTTTGGAATCTGCTTCAGAATAATATGGGAGTAGAGAAAAGTAGGAGAGGCTATAAATAAATTCAATCATGAATTAAAAATTATTGAAGCTGAGTGCTGGGTAAAGAGAAGATTATTATACTGTTGCATTTGGTTTTGTAGATGTTTTTAAAATTTTACATAACATTCTTTTCAATAAACTAATGTGAGGCGCGACACAGTGGCCCATGCCTATAATCTCAACACTTTAAGAGGCCAATGCAAGAGGATCACTTGAGCCCAGGAGTTTGAGACCAGCCTGGGCAACAAAGTGAGACTCTAAGTCTACAAAAGATTTAAAAATTAGCCTGGCATGATGGTGTATGCCTGTGGTCCCAGCTACACAGAGGGCAGAGGCAGCAGGATCACTTGAGCCCATGAGGTCAAGGCTGCAGTGAGCTGTGTTCACACCACTGCACTCCAGCCTGGGGAACAGAGCAAGATCATGCCTCAAAAAAAACCCAAAACACAAAAAACAAAGATAATGTAATTCTCTTCTAACCAAGTATCATCACACAATGTGCAAATTAATGGATCTCCCTCTTAAAGGGAAAAAAATTTAATGCACTATGCTTACTGCCTAAGTAATAATACTGACCTTCTGATTAAGAATTTCACAATGTATTAACATTTTCAAGATGTTTTTAAAACATAAAACTTGAGGACTTACCATTGGGGTTAAATAACCGGCAGCTTTTTAGAGAGGTTTCATAACCTACTACTAACTCTTCTATGATTGCCACCTAGAGTACAAACACACAAACACACTTTAATAGAAACAACACACATTTACTATTCTTACGCAAAATGAGTTATTTTCTACTAAAACACTAAATAAACATTCCAACACACACACCCTCCTTTATTAAAAATATCTTAACCTCTAGATACAAATTTTAAAATACATCATACTTTTGCAGAGGTGTGCATTAAGATGTAATTTTATAAAAACTTACTGGTTACTCCTTTTCAGCTGAACCAGAAATCAGGAAAGAGTTGGACAAAGTCAGGCAATATTGTGGATGATTTATATTTTGATTGTTTTATCAAAGTTTGTATAAACAAACACCCACAGTAAACATTTGCACTTAAGAATTAAATGCTACGTGAAAAGGGAAATTCTCTAAGTAGATGACAGTAATCAACTTTCAATTTCACAATCCAGGGTAAAACATTAGTAAAACTCAAAGAATACTTCGAGAGTTTGTTAGGTCCAGGAGAATGAGTGGCCATCCAGGTTCTGGTTTCTCTTGAGTCTTGACTATACTACTCGCTCCTGGCTTCATGAGAGATCTCTGAGCATTTTTTATTTACTACTTCTGTTTTTTGTTTAATCCATGTTTAAGGGATTTCTATTACTATTATGGCTTTATTGAATGACCTCAACCTAACTGACTCAACAGACTAATATCAGCTCTCTCCAAAACCTCAATAAATTGTGAGGACTAAAGATTGCAGCTAGGTTATTCTGGTGCACCCATGTTCCCTCCTACAAGTTGAGCTACAAGCCTACTAAGACTGTTTTGTTTTCTCAAACATCTTTGAATCAGTTGCATTTATTATTCTAATGGCAGAATTCAGTATTGTGTAAACTTAAGATGTGAGAATGAAAATGACTGTTCCATAAGTTGAATACAAAGGAAAGACTAAAAAGATAAATTAGGTATTTTTAACCAGTTTAGATCTAAATCAAAATATCTTAAGTACAAGAAAATCATAAAAATATAGGGTTCTATACATAAGACCACTTCATAAGCATCAAAGTCTGACTCTTTCAAAACTGGAAACAAAAGATCCTACTTGGCCAGGCATGGTGGCTCACATCTGTAATCCCAGCACTTTGGGAGGCCAAGACGGGTGGATCACCTGAGGTCAGGAGTTCAAGACCAGCCTGGCCAACATGATCAAGCCCCATCTCTACTAAAAATACAAAAATTGGCCTGGTATGGTGGCACGTGCCTGTAATCGCAGCTACTTGGGAGGCTGAGGCAGGAGAATCGCTTGAACCTGGGAGGCAGAGGTTGCAGTGAGCTGAGATGACACCATTGCACTCCAGCCTGGGCGACAAGAGTGAAACTCCGTCTCCAAAAAAAAAAAAAAAAAGATATTTTATGGATGTGATTTATGCAAGAAAAAACAAGTGAAACAGCAATCAAAAAAGCCCATACATTGGGTCTCCAACAAAAGACCGGCAAATAAATGCACATTATGTAATTCAGGTTACAGTGTTTCATATGTCTCATTTGCTCCATCTTTGACTCTTCAATGTAACTGATTTTTTAGAATCCAACCAATATGTCTTGATGACACTGTACTTATAAGCAAAATAATCTAAATTAAAATTAAAACACCCTTGGCCAGGCACGGTGGCTCACGCTTGTAATCCCAGCACTTTGGGAGGCCAAGGTGGACGGATCATTTGAGATCAGGACTTTGAGTCCAGCCTGGCCAACATGGTAAAACCCTGTCTCTATTAAAAATACAAAAATTAGCCAGACATGGTAGTATGCGCCTGTAATCCCAGCTAGTTGGGAGGCTGATGCACAAGAATTGCTTGAACCCAGGAGACAGAGGTTGCAGTGAACCGAGGTTGTGCCACTGCACTCCAGTTTGGGTGACGGAGCAAGACTCAGTCTCAAAAAAAAAAAAAAAAAAAAAAAAACAATTAAAATAACCTCTAAAGCAGCATTCTGAATATTATTAACATGTAGCTGAAAGAGTAAGCTGACCTATTAGAACAAAAAAAAAAAAAAACCCCAAAAAAACACTCTGGCTTCTGACCATGAACAAGATTAAAGAAAATGGTGAAGAAATTATTACCTTATCAACTTTTTATAGCCTACCGTGACTCATGAAAAGTTTATAGCAGAAAGGAAACAAAAAACAAATAGGCAATAAGTTACTGGGCTAAAAAAAAAAAAAAAAAAGAGGATGAAATGGAAAAAAGAGGAATCAGAAGCATTTAAATTGCAAACTGGGAAGACTGACATGAGATTCACAAAACATGTACTACTGTGCAGAGATAATCAAGAATCAATAATTCCAAATATCATGCAAAGAAATGGTAGCCAAAAGAAAATATCATATTTCACTTTACCTTTTCTTTGTCTTTGTATAATGATCTTAAAGTATTGAAGACTGGTGGGCAACCCTTGCTGAAATTCATCCTTAGGAACTTATCCAAACATTCTTTAAACTTCTCACCTTGGAAGAGAAAAATCCTTTTCGCTTATATTTATCAAGTATTTACTTACATTTACCAAAGTATTTACTTACATTCACCAACTTACATTTAGTAGAGTTGTTAGACAAGTCTAACAATGTATAGCTTAAACTTAATATGCATACTCATACTTAAAACCAAGAAAATAAACTTTAAATCATAAAAGCATTTTTATTCCTTTGCAATTATTCTCACCAGATAAAAAGTTTAATGGCAGCCTTCTTGGCACCAGTCCCCTGGGATATTTAGTCCAGGCTTCCTCATAAATTTTCAGCCGTTCTAACATATTAGCTGCAGACAAAGAAAAATTCTTTGTTATATGTAATTATAAACTGTATTTTTTTTCTGGAAAATTACGAACTTCTCAAAGTATATTAAAATTCTAATATTTAAAAGAAAATTGGAATTATTTGTAATCTTACGCCTACTATTTCAACAATTATTTTAGACTATTTCTTTTCAATTTTTTTTTATCTTAAGTACATAATTATCTTTATCCTGTTCTGCTTTAGGTACGCTTTTAAAACCTGAGAACTTCTTTAGTTCTGAAAAAGCCTTTGTTATCATGTTTCCATATATTGCTTCTCCTACTGTTCTCCCTAGCTTCTCCCCTCTAACTCCTCTCCTCTGATTTTGGCCATGGCCTCTCTTCCATTCAATTAAAATTTTTATTTCAGTAAGTAGGTTTTTCATTTCAGATTCCTAATTGGTACTTCTCCTAACTATTCATGTTTCATGGCAGCAATTACCTCTATCTTAGATTCCTCCATCATCTCTACTCTTCCTTTTGCAGACAGTGGTGATTACCATTCCTTGCTGGTGTTCCTAAAACAGTCTGAGAATCTTTGTTACAAAGTAATCTGCAACAAGGTTTCTCTTGTATATTTCAATGGCTCACAACAAGGCTTGAAGGAAACAAATCAGATCACCTCTGCTGAGGATCCTGCCTATTTGTTTCTGGGCCTGTTCCCACAAGTGGACCCTATTTATGGGAGAGGGTGACTGGGGGAGCATAGTCTGAATCCAAGTTTGAGTGACAGAAATTTAACCCCTCTTCCCACAAAGGAACAGTGATGCTCATTCAGTCTGGCTACATTTACGTGACCCTGGCAAGTCACTTTGATGCAGCCACAGCTTACCACGGAGCTCATTCTTGCTTTTAAGAATATATCTCCGTTTCTGTCAGTGGAAATTTCCTTTTATTTAAGAGACAGTGTCTCACCATATTGCCCATGCTGAGCTCAAACTCCTGGGCTCAAGCAATCCTCCCGCCTCAGCCTCCCAAAGTGCTGGGATCACAAGTGTGAGCCCCTACACCTGGTTTCCTTTCATGTTTTTGATGCTACTATGCATTTGTGAATTTTTTTCTAAAGTTGTTGCTAAAATTATTTTCTCAACCATTCTATAAATCTATAAAAGAGAAGTTTCAGAACATGCTCAATCTGTCATATTAAATAGAAATTTCAAGTTTACTTTTGTATTCAGATTTTTTTTTTTTTTTTTTTTTTTTTTGAGACACAGTCTCACTCTGTCGCCCAGGCTGGAATGTAGTGGCACTATGTTGGCTCACTGCAACCTCTGCCTCCTGGGTTCAAGAAATTCTCGTGCCTCAGCCTCCCGAGTAGCTGAGACTACAAGGCACACATCACTGCGCCAGGCTAATTTTTTGTATTTTAGTAGAGACGGGGTTTCACCATGTTGTCCAGGCTGGTCTCAAACTCCTGAGCTCAGGCAATCCATCCACCTCAGCCTCCCAAAGTGCTGGGATTACAGGCGTGAGCCACTGCGCTTGGCCTGTATTCAGATTTTGAACCAATTCTTAACCACTATTATTCTAGTTGTGCTTTTCAATGAGTAAATAAAATATATATTAACAAAAGAAACAACAAAATTTAGCAAGTTTTAAACAATACTACCTGGCTTGAGTGCTTTTTCCAAGCCTTTGTAGTAGGCCCAGTTTTCAGGATTTCTCTCTTGCAATCCTCTATAAACATCTGCAGCATCTTCCAAACGACATAGTTGCAACAGAAGTTCCCCTGATTAAAAACAGGAAAAAAAAATTAAATATCTGAGAAAACCTTCCAATTAGAATTTTAACTTTTCCTCAAAATTTCTCTTAAAATCTCATTATAAATCAGTGCTGCTAAGTGGATGGACCTGGTATCCTGCTGAGTTCCCAGTTCCCTTAAGATTATTTACCAAGTTATTTTATGGTCTCCTTCCTTTTTTGAAGTTCACATTATTTAGAAATGCCATCCTCTTCACATCCTCAATTTATTCAGAAAATCTGTCCAATGCCAGGCCAGTTTCTCACATTCACTCAACACACTGTCACCAAGCCATCTTCTACTCCTCAATTATCCTGATATCATATGGAACAACTTCAGCATCGAAATTAATGACTCAATCCAATATCCTAACCTTATGATCCCTTAATCAGCTACAAAACAATTCTGCCATAGCAGCCTTTAATCTGGCTACATTAAAAACTATCTAGACTTTACCTTTTAATGTCTTCCAAGAAGCAAATAAGCACCCTATTTTAAGCTTAACTGTCTTTTCTTTCTGTCTCACTAATCCTACTATTCAACTTTAGAGAAAAAACTATCAGCCTATCAGCAACTTGTCGACTCACTGTTGCCTTCCCTGGACTGCATGACCAATCACATCATCCCTGAATATTAGCAGCCCCAATTATCAAAAATCAATCTTAAAACCTAGACTCTTTTGTTTACTAATTTTAAAGACCAGATCATCCCAACTGTTTATTTGCTCCACACTTTCTCATGGAAGGAAACAAGCCAGATGAAGAGAGAGACACAGTGGTTTCACTATTATATATGAGTTCCAAAGCCATATAAGCTTCAAATATTCAGGATTCCTTTTCTCTATTCTTAATGTGCTTCCCTTCATCCCAAGGTATTATTTTTAAGCCACTACTTCACCCTTGCATCCTTCACTCTCTGTTGTACCTTTCGTTCTCATTCAATAATAAAAATGAACACTTATTGAGTACTTACCATGTGCCAGTGACTTTTTTTTTTTTGTGATACAGTCTCACTCTGTCACCCCAGCTGGAGTGCAGTGGTGCGATCGATCATGGCTCACTGCAGCCTCGACCTCCTAAAGCGATCCTACCACCTCAGCCTCCCTAGTAGCTGGAAGTACAGGAATGTGCCACCATACCTGGATAATTTTTGTATGTTTTGTAGAGATGGGTTTTTGCCATTTTGCCCAGGCTGGTCTTGAGCTCCTAGACTCAAGTGATCCACCCACCTCGGCCTCCCAAAGTGCTGGGATTATAGTCATGAGTCACCGTGCCCGGCCACCAGTGACTCTTAAATGCTTCACATGCATTAACTAATTCAATTCTCAGAACTCTATGAGATAGATTATTATTACTTTCATCACTTTAAAACTGAGAGGACTTAAGTAAACTTCCTAAGAGTCTTGCAGATAGTGATGGAGTTAGGATTTGAATCCAAGCAATTTATCTGAAAGAGCACATATTCATTCATTCTTTCTTTCTTTTTGAAGACAGGATCTCATTCTGTCACCCAGGCAGTGGTGCAATCCTGGCTCACTGCAGCCTCAACCACTTGGACGTAAGCAATTCTTCCACCTACGGCAGCCTCCTGAGTAGCTGGGACTGCAGATGTATGCCAACATACCCAGCTAATTTTTTATTTTTATTTTTTGTAGAGATGAGGTTTCCTTATGTTGTCCAGGCTGGTCTCGAATTCCTGGGCTCAAGTGATCCTCTGGTCTCAGCCTCCCAAAGTGCTGGGATTACAGACATTAGCCACTATGCCTTACAAGCCCATATTCTTAGTATCTGTACCAGTGGTTCTCAACCAGGGGCAGTTTTACCAACATTTAGCAATGTCTGAAGACATTTTGCTTGTCTCAGTAAGGGTGTTGAGTACTACTGGCATCTAAATAAGCTAGGAGTGCTACTAAACATCCTACAATGCACAGAAGAGATCTCCACCCTCAACAACTCAGGCCCAAAATGTCAACAGCGCCAAGGTTAACAAAGCCTGCACTATACTAACCAAAGTCAACTTCATCAAAAACACTAAAAATAACCCGTAGCTGAGTACGATGGTTCGCACCTGTAGTGGGAGGCTGGGGGTGGGGCTTGCAGGGAGGATCATTTGAGCCTTGTTCAAGTCCAGCCTAGGCAACACAGCAAGACCTCACCCCTAAAATAAAAAATAAAAATAACCTGCACCTTTACTCCCCTCTACACTACACTCATCCTCTTTCCCCTTCCCTCTATCTTCTACCTTTTCTGAGCAGGAGGAACTGGTGGTATAAGAATAAACAATAAGAAATTTTGCCTAGGCCGGGCACGGTGGCTCACGCCTGTAATCCCAGCACTTTGGGAGGCTGAGGTGGGCGGGTCACCTGAGGTCAGAAGATCAAGACCAGCCTGACCAATATGGAGAAACCCCGCGTCTACTGAAAATACAAAATTAGCCAGGCATGGTGACGCATGCCTATAATCCCAGCTACTCGGGAGGCTGAGGAAGAATCGCTTGAACCCGGGAGGCGGAGGTTGCGGTGAGCCAAGATCGCGCCACTGCACTCCAGCCTGGGAAACAAGAGTGAAACTCCATCTAAAAAAAAAAAATTTTTTTTTTTTTTGCCTAACTGTGCCCATTGATCCACTTTAAGAAGTTCCTGAGTGATCTTGACCATCTTATCTTTTCCCACCAACTATCCCTACCAGCAACACTGCCTTGAATTTCTAAAGATTGCCAGAATTTCCAAAGATTGATTCCACCTTCACTTCCCTTCTATTCTCTTTATACACCCTGTCCCATTACCTAACTCAAAGTAGGTATTCAATACATATTTTGTGGAATGAGCTGATAGCCTTATTTCTTATTTCATGTAGAAAACGCAAGCAATTAGAGGAAACTCCAAAACACGCATTACATCTACACATTTACTTGCCCGCCACTTATACACCACCACTACTTGTTGATGTGGATGAACTATTCATGTTCTTACCTAAATTAATCCTTCACATGACATCAATCTACCACATGACATCCTCTCTACTGTATCAAATATTCTATCTCTATTGGATCACTCCCCAGTCAGCACAAATACACGCCATGAAAAAACAAACAAACAAACAAAAACTTCTTTTGAGCCTGCATCCCATTTCATCTACCAGCACCCCATTTGTTTCATTTACAGCAAAACTCCTCAACTGAGTCATGTATGCTTCCTATCTTCAGTTCCTCTACTCCCATTCTCTCTTTTTTTCAGATGGAGTCTTGCTCTGTCGCCCAGGCTGGAGTGCAGTGGCGCAATCTCGGCTCACTGCAAGCTCCGCCTCCCAGGTTCACGCTATTCTCCTGCCCCAGCCTGTAGCTGGGACTACAGGCGCCCGCCACCACGCCCGGCTAATTTTTTTGTATTTTTAGTAGAGACGAGGTTTCATTGGATTAGCCAGGATGGTCTCGATCTCCTGACCTCATGATCCGCCTGCCTCGGCCTCCCAAAGTGCTGAGATTACAGGCTTGAGCCACCGCGCCCGGCCTCAGTCTCTTTTAAATAGACTTGATGTTTGGGCTTTTACCATCCTTCTTCCAGAGGCTCAGAAAGTGCTTTTGTTAAGGTCACCAATGACTTCTAAATTGCTAAAAATCCACTGGTCAGCTCTGAGTCCTTTATCTAACTTTACCTATCTGCCATTTTTCCCCATTAATAAAGTTATCAAAGGGATCAAATGAAATAATTTGTCATTTATTTCCACAAAGAAACTTGAGGCCCAAGCCTTGACCCTGGTCATAGAGCTACTTAGTGGCCAATGAGACAAGTTTTTTCCAGACCTGTGATCTTTCCAGTAAGTCAGAAATTTCCTTCCTTTATGATTAACAGAGTACTAAAGAATGACTACTTCAAAGGAAAGAAGGTTGTCTTGGATCTGCAGTTCACAAGAGAGCTCCCTCCAGAAGCCTTAGACTTCCGGTTTTTCTTATCAGTACCATTATCCTCCGACAAAAGTTTATCTGGCAAACAATGGCTATACCTATTATGCACATGGATGTATATTATACTTTTTGTGTTCAACCTCAAGGTGAGCCAAGGGAATTTGAAACCAGCAAACTTCAGTTCCCTAGACTAGCAAGGACAAAGCAGCATTTCAGAAGGTAATTTTTTTAAAAATCACTTGTCCTTTCATTACTTGTTATTCTTCTTTTATTTTCTATACTCACGCCCTCAACTTCTAAAACTGTTAAGGCTTGATTTTCTCAGCCCTCTGCTGAGTGGGATCTACCCCTCCTATCACAATCTACATATTATGAACCCAGATCTCTGGTCTCCCTTTCTTCCAGAACTCATATTCTTTCTGTGTCATCGAAGACATTCAGATTAACCATAAAGACTCTCAGAAATATCCTATATGTATTTCAGTAAAGACTGATTCATCAATATATATTATTAGCAATAAATCTGGCACATACTACATACACTGTAGTTTATCAATAAACTGTTTCTAAGAAACGTAATCCTCTGTCTTATAAAACTCTCTTGTGTTTTGATCAAATTCCATAATATTTTTAATACAAAGATACTTTATTTAAAGAAAGAATGTTACATGAGTCATTTCATTCAACTACTTTTTATTGTTCACAATCAACTTTCTCCTCTATCTACAATACTGTTTAAAGGTACATTTTCCCACATCATAAATTATTAAAAGTACATGAGTAAGAAATAGATTTTCTATCATCAAAAAGCTGAATTATATGAAACTGTCAGCAGCAACTACATTTTTCAGCCTTGCTCTGTCATATTTCAATATTAGAATAAATGACATTCTTTTAAAAATACCTTTGGTTTCTTCTACAGCAAGTTTATCACAAATCTGCTTTTCATAGGTACAAAGATGTTCCAAAGCTTCTCTATAGAGACCTGCTTCCCGAAGAACTTGATTCTGATATAAGAGTAGCTCACTATATTCATAATCCACCTTATCAGGGGATGTCTGTATATGGATATAAGGAATACTGACAGTAAGAATTTTATTTTCGTATCAGAAAATTGTTCACAATACTCAAAAACATGTAAGAAGTCAAAGGATAACATCCGATTGATAAAACTAATTTTAAAACAATTCTTATTTATCTATGGAGCAACTAAGTAAATAATGACAATATTAGGATATAACAGGTTGAATAAAATAATAATCCATAAGTCCATAAACACAATAAATATGGGGAAGAAGGGAAAGCTTACTCAGCAGTAGAATGCCAAATAATAAACCTACAAGGAATGACAAGAGTTAAGAGAATCACCATTTTGCAACTATCATAGTAATATTGATTCAGGCAAGAATCATAATCAATGAATGCTAAAACTAGATGGTGAAAGTTTGATGAGCAACAGGCTATTCAGTCTCAAATTGCACATTAAACACAAAGAGAGAAAAATAAGTTTACAATTGCAAATACAACTTTCACCATGTAATCAAATGGAATGAACTGATAGCATGTGCCTCTTGATGTAATGAATGGAGAAGGACCCAACATCATTTATATGGTTTCCTGCCAAAATTACAAAACTCTATCTAACAATGAGGACCCATCAGAAAAATCCAAATTGAGGGACATCCTACAAAAGCACAGCCTTCTTCAGAAATGTCTATGTCATAAAATACAAAGGAAGTTTTCAAAACTGTTTCAGATTAAAAGAGGCTGAAGAGAAATGATAACTAAATGTAAGGTATGATTCTTAATTGGATCCTGTAATGAAATCAAATCACTAGAAAGGCTATAACTAGGACAATTAGTAAATTCTGAATATGGGCTGGGGATTAGATAACAATCTATCAAGTGTTAAATTTTCTAATTTTTATAATCTGTCCCTATAATACTATCTAGAGAACTGACAACTATACAATTATTTTTAGAAAATACACACTAAAGCATTTAGGGGTAAAGGAGCATGACGTCTTGCAATTACTCTCAAACATTTAAGGAAGAAAATTAAAATAGACAGATACACAGACTTTTAAAGTAAATGCACCAAATATTAACAATTAGTTTAGTATGAATGAACCCCTATGTAGAGTTCTTTGTGCTATTCCTGCAACTTTTCTGTAAGTTTGAAACTATTTCAAAATTAAAAGTAAGCCAGACTATGCACATTTTTTTTAGTTATACTTAGGATCAGACTTAGTAAAATGGCTTCTAGTTATTACCTGTTGTGTTTTCCTAAATTCTTCTAAAATCTTTGCTGCCATTTCATAATCTTCTAATAAATGGTAAGCAATAGCGTAACCAATCCATGATGCTCTCTGCGCAGGTCGAAGCTGAAGTAACTGATATCTCGTTTCCTTTAAAAGGAAAAAAATAAACACTTTTTCTTAGGCTTTCAGTAACAGCAAGTGCTCCTTTAAAAGATCTCCATATTAGGCTGGGCGCAGTGGCTCACGCCTGTAATCCCAGCACTTTGGTAGGCTAAGGCGGGTGAATCATGAGGTCAAGAGATCGAGACCATCCTGGCCAACATGGTGAAACCCCGTCTCTATCAAAAATACAAAAATTAGCTGGGCATGGTGGTGCACGCCTGTGGTCCCAGCTACTCGGGAGGCTGAGGCAGGAGAATCACTTGAACCCGGGAGGTAGAGGCTGCAGCCTGGCAACACAGCAAGACTCCGTCTCAAAAAAAAAAAAAAACCACATATTAATTTATCCCACAACCCTAAGCATTTTACAACACAATGATGGGAACAATAATAGAAAATACTTCAAACATCCATATCGTGGAGCTTTATGGAGGCAAAGAAATATTTGTTAAGAACATAATGAAGCCTCCAAGCTAATCTTAGAATTTTTTTAAAACTTAAGACCAGATTTAAGTTTTTAAAACAAGACGAAACTTAAGACCCTTCTTTATTTCTTGATCTGCTTAGTCCAAGAAAAGAGGCAGGATGGAAAGAAAAGCAAAGGAAAAATATTCAAAAATGTTTTTAAAAATTAAGTGTCCAACTACAGAGTTAAGATATATTTGGAGAACAATTCAGCAGGTACTATCATATAAAGAGGAAAGAACATGAAAGAGGAATTAAATAGATCTAACACTAATTTAAGGGTCAAAACTGAAGCTACAAAAATATATTAGAGTCAGCGGAGGTAGAAAGAAGAAACAAAACATTTGTTTTTGCCAGGTGCGGTGGCTCATGCCCGTAATCCTAGCACTTTGGGAGAATGAGGTGGGGTGGACTGCCTGAGCTCAGGAGTTTGAGACCAACCTGAGCAACATGGTGAAACCTCATCTCTACTAGAACATAAAAAATGAGCTGGGCATGGTGGCACATGCCTGTAGCCCCAGCTACTCAGGAGGCTGAGGCATGAGAACTGCTTGAACCCAGGAGGTGGAAGCTGCAGTGAGCCAAGATCATGCCACTGCACTCCAGCCTGGGCAACAGAGTGAGACTCTAATGTCTCCAAGAAAAAAAAAAAAATTTTTTTTTGTTTTGCTTTCCAGAAAAATGTGGGAAGTAAATGTTAGAGTTACATGTCAATAATAGACAAAGGCATTGTTTATTTGAGGAGTACTGATTTTCTTTCTTCTTTTTTTTTTTTGAGACGGAGTTTCGCCCTGTTACCCAGGCTGGAGTGCAGTGGCGTGATCTCGGCTCACTGCAAGCTCCGCCTCCCAAGTTCATGCCATTCTCCTGCCTCAGCATCCCAAGTAGCTAGACTACATGCGCCTGCCACTACACCAGGCTAATTTTTTGTATTTTTAGTAGAGACGGGGTTTCACTGTGTTAGGCAGGATTGTCTCGATCTCCTGACCTCGTGATTCGCCAACCTCGGCCTCCCAAAGTGCTGGGATTACAGGCGTGAGCCACTGCACCCGGCCTGATGTTAATTTTTATCGAATTAAGTCAACCCTATACCGTAGGCCAAATCTGCCTCACCATAAAATAATTTATTTTTAAAGATCTGATTATTCCAATCATAAACACAACCACTATGGTAGGAGGAAAAAAAAATTCAATTAAATTTATCTTCAAAATGAAATAAAAAATTCCTGTATCTGAAAGTACCCAAAGTTGTACATATTTTCCCCTTAGAATGAAAAAAAGGTCTCTATTTTACTTACCCTGTAACCCTCAAGATCTCGCATTTGAATCTGTAGTAAGGAAAGGTCCCTTAAGATTTGAAGATTGTCTTTATCCCATTTTAGTGCATTTCTGTAACACTTAATGGCTTCATCATACTTCTTGTCTGACCTCTGAAGAAGGCCATAAACGTGCCAACCTAAAGAATTTAGTTAAGGATACAACCTACAAGTCAAAAATTACTATTCCAAATGACCTCCCAAGAAACTTGGAGAACTACAACCATTTATAAAATCACAAGCTTAAAAAGAAGGGGAAGGGGAAGGGGAGATTGATTTCAAAGATACAAAGCAGTTTAATACAGTGGAAAAGAGCACAGCTTTTGGAGTCAGGGAAAATTACGTCTAGCCTGCCTTATCAGCTCTGTAACCTTGGACAAATCAGTCTCATTAAGTTTCCTCATTACTAAAATGTAAATGCAGTGAATCATACTACTGACAACTAAATGGGATAACATAAAGTGCTCACTGGCTGGCACAAAGTCAATATATATATATGTAAACAGTTACTATATTATTAATAGTAAAAGGAAAAAGAAAGAATGGGCCTTCATGGAATCTAGTTATGTAAAGTCATGAAGATTTTATTTTCTTGAACTAACGAGATCCTTAGGACAACCCTTAGTGTAATACAAAGTTTCTAAAACTCAGCCACATATAAAATAAAAACATTCATTCATTTAACCGTAATTATTAAAACTTCTTTTCCTTTTTTTGAGACAGGTCTTGCTCTGTCACCCAGTCTGGAGTGTCGTGGTGTGGTCTTTGCTCACTGCAACCTCCACTCCCTGCACTCAAGTGATACTCCCACCTCAGCCTCCTGAGTAGCTGCGACTACAGGCACACACCAGCATGCCAGCTTTTTTCTCTATTTTTGGTAGAGATGGGATCTCGCCATGTTGCCCAAGATGGTCTCAAACTCCTGAGCTCAAGCAATACACCTGCCTTGGCCTCCCAAAGTGCAGGGATTACAGGCATGAGCCCCCGCACCCAGCCTAAAACTTCTTAATAACTAAGATGTAGGTCATCAAAATACCCTCCTATATTAAAAGATCTTAAAGTCTAGTAAAGGACAGATAAATAAGCAAAATTAAAGTAGGTTGTAAAAACTGCTATCAAGGAGGAGAATAGTCCACTTCCCAAATACAGCCCTTTTTCACTTTAGGTCTTGATTACTGTACCAGCTACCCAACCCACCTATCTTCAGTCTGTCTTCTTTTATTCTCCTACCAAAGTAATTGGGTTTTGTTGTGTTTTTGTTGTTGTTGTTGTTTTTTGTTTGTTTGTTTTTGAGATGGAGTCTCGCTCTGTTACCAGGCTGGAGTGCAGTGGCATGATCTCAGCTCACTGCAACCTCTGCCTCCCAGGTTCAAGCAATTCTCCTGCCTCAGCCTCCCAAGCAGCTGGGATTACAAGCGTCTGCCACCACGCCCAGCTATAATTTTCTTATTTTTAGTAGAGACATGGTTTCACCATGTTGGCCAGGATGGTCTCGATCTCCTGATCTCGTGATCCGCCCACCTCCTAATTATTGTGTTTTTGGTCTCGCTCTATCACCTAGGCTGGACTGCAGTGGCATGCTCATAGCTCACTGTAGCCTCAAACTCCTGGGCTCAAACAATCCTTCTACCCCAGCCTCCAGAGCAGCTAGGACCACAGGCACATGCCACCACCACATGCAGTTAATTTTTTATTTTCTATAGAGACGAGGTCTATGATGCCCAGGCTAGTCTTGAACTGCTAGCCTCAAGTGATCCCCGCCTCAGCCTCCCAAAGTGCTGGGATTACGGGGATTAGTCACTGTGGCTGGCCCAAAATCATCTTTCTAAAACACACTCAAAAGAAATAAGGAAGTCCACTTCCCTTTCCAGAAACTTAAAATGTTTCTTTCTGAGATCAAGCTCAAACTTCAATCTGGCCAGGTGCAGTGGCTCACACCTGTAATCCCAGCACTTTGGGAGGCAGTGGTAGGTGGATCACTTCAAGTCAGGTGTTCGAGACCAGCCTGGCTGGCCAACACTGCAAAATCTCGTCTATACTAAAAATACAAAAAACACCCAGGCATGGTGGCATGCACCTGTATTCCCAGCTACTCGGGAGGCTGAGACAGGAGTATTACCTGAACCCGGGAGGTGGAGGCTGCACTGAGCCAAGATCACACCACTGCACTCCAGCCTAGGTGACAGAGTGAAACTCCATCTCAAAAACAAACAAACAACAACCTTCGATCTAACAACTTTTAGGCCAGAGGTCCTCAACAGAGTCAATAAAATACAGAATGTTGACCGAGCGTGGTGGCTCACACCTGTAATCCCAGCACTTTGGAAGGCCAAGATGGGTGGATGGCTTGAGGTCAGGAGTTTGACACCAGCCTGGCCAACATGATGAAACCCTGTCTCTACTAAAAATACAAAAATTAGCCAGGCTTGGTGGTGTGCACCTGTAATGCCAGCTACTTGGGAGGCTGAGGCAGGAGAATCACTTGAAGCAGGGAGGCGGAGGTTGCAGTGAGCTGAGATCATGCCATTGCACTCCAGCCTGGGTGACAAGATCAAAACTCCATCTAAAAAAAAAAGCACAAACAAACAAAAAACCCCAGAATGTTTAGGATGGCATGCATGAACTAAAAACACATATTTAATATTACACATTTTTAAAGCAAGTCAAAATATTACAAATTTTATTTGAAAAATAATCTTGATTTCCGTAATATAAATGACAAAGTACAACTGGATCAAATCCTCTCAGCTGTATGGATCATGGTTTTATAAACTAGGAAACACTACCCATTAAAATCTAGCTCCCATTACCTATCTTTCCACTCCCTCCCATTTCTATCACTAATACCCTGTATTTCAGGACTTTACCTCTCTTAAATATTACAACAGCCACATAACTGACTCTCATCTTCACCTCCTAAAAATCCTATCCTCAAGGAGTTTAACATTGTCAAAAATTAAAGAAAATTATGTCCATCAAGAAGAACTCAAATAAATCATAATAAAAACATTGGCAGAACACTATACAATCATTAAAAATGATGGAAAGACAACTATCTACGACAGTCTTAATAGTTAAGCCTTTGCTTATCTTTCTAGTCCTCTAGTCACTCTCAATTCACATACTTCCGCCTTACTGGATTAGTGACAATTACTTGAATAAACCATAACATCTTATGTAATACTCCTAAATGTTTTGTAAATGTTTCTAATCAGTATCTTCCTTCACCAGACTGTTAGTTCTTTGAGGGCAAAATCTGTTATCTTTTCTTTGTCTGTACTAAGCCAAGGGCCTGGTAAACATCTGAAAAATTGCTAATTATTTCAGCACTTAAAATTGTGTCAGCCCACAAAGTTGGTATAGAAATATTTGCTAAAGTCTATCTTAAAAATAGCAACCCACAATTTTTTCTCTATCCTCCCTCAGATATTTCTATTTGCTCTTACTCTCCCTTAATAAAATATTTATCCAATATGGTACTTAGCATTATCAGGGGCTATGTTATATATCTCATCATTAAATCTTTACAACAACACAGTTAGGTGGGTATGATTATCCCCATTTTACACATGAAGAAACTGAGCCCTAAGATCACACAGAAAGAAGCTGAAATGGGTTTTGAACCTAAGTGAGGCACATTCTAAGCCTATACTCCAAAAGCTTGTGCTCTAAACCAGGGTATTATAATGCCGCTCTAATATTCCTTATTTTATATCCTTTTTCTTTTTGAGACCCACCACCTACCACTATCACACTGGTGATTAGTTTTCAACAAATGGGGTAGGGGAGTGCCACACAAATATTCAGACCACAGCAATGCCCCCTTTTTAAGAGTGAGAAAAGCTTTCACAGACATTTTTAAAGGCAAGTTCCATTTATCTGTGAAATAAGAGAATGTTAAAACATGGTTAGGTATATAAAAATGTTCCCTGAATGAAGGCAGTTGCTGTTACCCTATTTAAAAAAGAATAATTTCCTCTGTAATTGCACAATAAGAGAGATCTAAAACTTTGACTCTCAAACTGCTGCCTTAGCTCAAAACACCCCACTCAAACCTTAAATATATCTCAAAAAGGATACACACATGACTCTTCAAGTCATTTCTCAAACCTCTACGAACCAATTCATAAGCTTCTTCCTTTTTCCCCAAACAGTTCAATGTTAATCCTTTCATAGCCAGGGTTTCTATTTTCAAAAACAAAGAAGAAAAGGAACATTTAAAAAAAATTAAACATTAAAAACAAATAACAACAAAACATAATCTCAGAAACAAATGCTACACTGCCTTAAGAATTAAAAATGTCAAGGAGATTACTAAGATACTTTCCACTTTCTTGCAGATTTAAAACATTTTTAAAATTGGCAATCCAAGTAAACACAGATTTCCAGACTCTATTATTGGAAAGAGACTCTTCTTTTTTTTTTTTTTAAGATAAAAGATACAAAATGCATGCTATTTGACTAGAAAGATAATCTAGTAATTCATTCTTCAGGGGAATTCCAAGGGATAACCTTACATATCTACTTCATTAAAATATAAAAACTTTATCTTGAAAACATACTTTATTTCTGTGAACATAGGTTATATACGGGTTAAATTCATCAGTGATTAAAAAAATACACACAAATTTCCTACATTTTTTATTTTCTTAAATTTATTTTAAAATGATTCTTTGAGATTACTATTAAATATACAAGAAAAAGACATCAGAAATCTATCATTAGCAACCAAAAGATTAAAAGAGAGTTAAAAGAAATATTAAGTTTTCAGAAAAGAGGAAAACTAAATTCTAATTTTATATGTATCCTATAAAGCCTAAAGGAAGATTCAGAACATTACAATATACAAATCATGTCTTAAACATGACTCGGTCTTGAGAAACTGAAAAACATAAATGAAAAATATGATAGTTTATGAGCAAAGGAGCAAATGGTCACTTTCTGAATAAGATTATAAAGCATACAATTTATACAGCTCAACCAAAGTTCTAAAGTAAATTTTAGTATTCTACCCTATTATTTCTCTTTTCCTACAGAGATAATATTCAAACTAAGAATAAATCAGAACTCAAGTAGAATGTGTTATCATTTTCTTGATATTAAATTCAAAATTCAGTATTAAATTTCACTTTCTCACAGAAGTCAAAGATGAGAGGGTCTGTTCTCTCTGGAAAACAGTTAAGGCCGCTGGGAAGAATACAGTCCAGTAAGAGAGGCCAGACAGGTATGTAGTAAAGCTTTATCTACTTGCACTTACCTCCATGCTCTGCAAATTTGGGATTGGAAAGTATTTGTTTACAGAATTTCAATCCATTTCTATACTGTTTATGTTCATAACACCTCTGTCAAAACAAAAAAGAAAAATTTAAGTTTAGCAAGGAATGCAAACAACTTTAAATTCAACGCTAAATTACTCTTAAATACAACAGAATGTTATTTCCATATGCTTCTAAATCTCGGTAAAATGCCAATAAAAAATACAAAAGGTTCAAATACAGGAAGTAAAAGAAAGACAAAGGAACAAAATATAGATTAGTAAAGTCCAACAACTGAGTGATGCAGAAAGAGAACAGAAAAATAAATGGTATAGAATTTCTTTTATTTTTTTTTTTTAAGACTGAGACTCACTCTGTCACCCAGGCAGGGCGCAGTGGCGTGATCATAGCTCACGGCGACCTTATCCACCCGGGCCCAAGGAATACTTCTATCTCAGCCTCCCAAGTAGCTGGGACTACAGGCATACGCCACCATACCTGGCTAATATTTTTATTTTTTGTAGAGACAGGGACTCACTATGTTGCTTAGGCTGGTCTCAAACTCCAAGATTCTCAAGCAATCTCAGGACTCACTCATGCAATCCTCCCGCCTCGGCCTCCCCAGGGGCTGGGATAACAAGCATGAGCCACTATGCCCAGCTAGTTTTCTAAAGAACATTTTCTTTTTACTGAAGAATATTTTCTTTTTACTGAAGCTTTCAAGCTGAAAGGGCCAAAAAAAGTCCATGCAAAATACATGGAAAAAATACCCAGACTGTAACATACCATAGTGAAATCTCAAAGCCTGAAAATAAAAAAAAAAAAGGTCCTTAAAAACTTCCAGAGAGGGAAAAAAAAAAAAAAGTCACATAAAAAAGATCTATAATCAGAATGGCAGTGCACTCTTATTTCAAAGTAAAAATGAAATACTGTTGAAATCTAGAAGACAAATATACGGCCTTCAAAAGTCAGAGTGAAAATTAAGTTTCAACTTATAATTCTATACCCAGCCAAGTCATCAATCAAGTACAGTCAGTCCCCACATCCATGGGTTCTACATCCGTAGATTCTGCTAACTACAGATAGAAAGTATAAGGAAAAAAAAAAAAAAACTGCGTCTATACAAACGTACACTTTTTTCTTGTAATTAATGTCTAAGCAATACAGTATAACAACTATTTACACAGCATTTACATCGTATTAGGTATTATAAATAACCTAGAGATAATTTACAGTATACAAGAGGATGTGCATAGGTTATATGCAAATACTATGCCATTGTATATCAAGGACTTGAGCATCCCTGGATTTTGGTACCCAAGGGAGATCCTGGAACCAATCTCGCAAAACATCATTTTGCTCCCATACATTAAGACTATATAAGAGGCCAGGCACGGTGGCTCATGCTTGTAATCCTAGCACTTTGGGAGGCCGAGGTGGGTGGATCATCTGAGGTCAGCAGTTCATGACCACCCTGGCCAACATGGTGAAACCCTGTCTCTACTAAAAATACAAAAATTAGCCAGGCCTGCTGGCGTCACCTGTAATCCCAGCTACTCAGGAGACTGAGGCAGGAGAATCATTTGAACCCAGCAGGCAGAGGTTGCAGTGAGCAGAGATCGCACCACCACACTCCAGCCTGGGTAACCGAGTGAGAATCTGTCTCAAAAAAAAAAAAAACCAAACAAACCCAAATACCAAGACTGTATAAGAGCAAAATGACACTTTAAAGCTTTGCAAAAAGCTAAACTTTTGTGTCCGTGTATTCCTCCTTAGGAAGCCATTAAAAGAAATTAAGATAAATTTTTAAAAAGGCACTATTGAGGGCCGGGCATGGTGGCTCACATCTGTAATCCCAGCACTTTTGGAGGCCGAGGCGGGCAGATCACGAGGTCAGAAGTTCGAGACCAGCCAGGCCAACATGGTGAAACCCCGTTTCTACTAAAAATACAAAAATTAGCTGGGCTTGGTGGCGGGCGCCTGTAATCCTAGCTGCTCGGGAGGCTGAGGCAGGAGAATGGTTTGAACCCGGGAGGCAGAGGTTGTAGTGAGCCAAGATCGCGATATTGCACTCCAGCCTGGGTGACAGTGTGAGACTGTATCTCAAAAAAAAAAAGAAGCACTATAGGACTTAGTAAATAAGGAATCTAATAGAGAAAAAAGAACTAGAGAACAGCCACTCCAGATTGGAGCAGAGTCAAAAGCTACTATGGAATAGGTTTCCAGCAAGAGCAAAAATCGAACTAGTGTGCTTGCTAACATGGAAAATGTTAATCATAAGCTCATGACAGAAATATAGGCACATTTGCAGGAAACGAGCAATAGGTCTACAGAAAACCAGGCAACTGCCTAAATAATAGGTATTAACTCCAGAAAAAACAAAAGCTTGTATAAGACTTGGATTTAGTACAAATTTGGCTCAATACTGAACAATATATGCATAGTTATAAAAATGTAAACATTCTGTACCAGTTTATAAAAAACTTGTGATATGGCCAGGCGTGGTAGCTCATGCTTGTAATCCCAGCACTTTGGGAGGCCGAGGCAAGCGGATCACTTAAGGTCAAGAGTTCGAGACCAGCCTGGCCAACATGGTGAAACTCTCTCTCTACTAAAAATACAAAAAAAAAAAAAAAAAACTAGCCGGGCATGATAGCATGCAGGCGCCTGTAATCCCAGCTACTTGGGAGGCTGAGGCAGGAGAATCACTGGAACCTGGGAGGCAGAGGCTGCAGTGAGCCAAGATCATGCCACTGCACTCCAGCCTGGGCAACAGAGCCAGACTCTGTCTCAAAAAAAAAAAAAAAGAAAGAAAGAAGAAAAAAAAACTTGTGTATTAATTATATTGAGGAATGAGGAAGATGAAAGTGGGCAAATGTGTGAATGAGTAAGTTCTGAGTCCTCATTTTCAAAAACTAGAGGTCAACAAATATTTAAAAGCTATGTATCAAGAAGAAATAGTGATATTACTAAGCAACAAGAAGACAAATACCAGACAAAATAAAGGACTGAAGTTGCTTGATTCTGGAGTGGGAAAGCAAGGGGATGGGAGAAAATAGGGAACATTATTTCTTTCATCATAAATCTTTTAGTGCTAGCTGACTTTTAGACATCAACATATGCTTTCACGTGAAAATTTATTTTTAAAGCATTGTATTTGTTGGCCGGGCACGGTGGCTCACGCTTGTAATCCCAGCACTTTGGGAGGCCGAGGCGGGCGGATCACAAGGTCAGGAGATTGAGACCACGGTGAAACCCCGTCTCTACTAAAAATACAAAAAAATTAGCCGGGCGTGGTGGCGGGCACCTGTAGTCCCAGCTACTCGGGAGGCTGAGGCAAGAGAATGGTGTGAACCCGGGAGGCGGCGATTGCAGTGAGCCGAGATTGCGCCACTGCACTCCAGCCTGGGCGACAGAGCGAGACTCCATCTCAAAAAACAAAAAAATAAATAAATAAAAGCATTGTATTTGTTACAGAAAAAAAAAGTGCTCTAAAAGATACAATTCGTGCCAGAATACATTCATATAAATTTTAAACATTTTGCTCATAATTTTTGAGGCAATATATTTAAAATCTGGGAAAGAAGTTAATGCAAGTGATGACAAAAATCACGGTAGAAAAAGTGTAGAAACAGAAAAAAATGTAAAATTTTACATTTTAGCATGAAGAAATCAATTAATTAAGTTCACACTACGGCAAACTAGAGTTGTTTTACAACCAACTATATACCCATCATCTCCAGTTCGTTGTTGCTTTGAGACAGGATCTCACTCTGTGGCCCAGACTGGAGTACAGTGGCTCAATCATAGGCTCGAGCAATCCTCCTGCCTCAGCCTTCCAATGCTGTTGTTTTGCATCTGAAACCTAATATATCCAAATACAACTGATTTTCTCGCCCAAAACGTATTCTGCACCAAGTCTTCACCATCCTGAAGACAGAGTTGATGCCCTCCCCCCTTCAACTCAATCAACCAGATGATTATGCAGAAAAATCTAATCATCTTTGGTGCTTCTTCTTCCCTTCTACTTCTGTCCTCTAGTAGGTCCTATCAGACCCAGTTTCTCAGCAATAGCTTCCTAACTGGTTGAATATTTTCTTTGTCTCCCACAGTCAACTATGCATTCAGCAGGCACAGTGATTTCCGGGATAAGAGGAGGAGAAAGCAGAAGCAGTTACTTGAGAGCTGTCATTCATCATATGTAGCCAAAGAAACATAGTAAGACTAAGTAACTAAATTTAGTGTTCCCATTTACTTAGCAGAAAGCCTAAAAGTAACTTGTTTTTCTTATAATAAGAAAGCACTAAAGGAAGCTATGATGTAAAGACTAACATAATTAAAAGGAATATTCTTGACTTCTTGCTGTTTGTGAAAACTTATATACCTATGAAGAAGAGGGTTAAGTGTCACTGTTCATAAAACCATCAGCTTTCTTAAATTTTATGTGTATAAAAATGTAGTTAGGTGACTTTCACTTTTGACATGATGGAGTAGGTGAAGCTGAACTTGTTCTTTCGTCATAAAGAAAACTGGACAAAATATAAGAAATAACAGGTTCAACAGGTGGTGCTAACAGGTGGCGCAAGAAGGTGAACCATGAGAAAGAGAAACAAACATGACGAGCTCTAGAAATGCCATCACTTTACTCCTGGAGGCATTTTCTAGCTCACAGCACAGGAAGAAGGATCCTAAGCAAACTACAGGAGTCCACAGTTAAGAAACAAAGACTGATGTTCAATGAGGCTGAGGTACTCTGCAAGAGATGGAACTACCCTGAGAAAGAGATCCAAAAATCCAAAGAAGATCCAAAATGTGTCTGTTGTTGAAAACTGTTGAGTATTAAGTTTTGCATATGTAGGGTGAAACATAACAAGGCCAGACAAAGAATGATCAGGACGCATTAAGTTTAACAATTCTCACGGCCCACATGGTAGTGAGAGTTCCAACTTGCCAGAATGGAGTGTCATCAAACAGCTGTAGAATTCAGTAAATACTGCAAAAAGGTCATTCCTTAAGAGTAGACATACACTAGCCCTAGAGTATTAATTTAGACCCACCCTAACAAACCCTCAAAAAAAATCAGGTTGACAGACAAGCATCTTCACTGTACACCACAACAAAGTCCAACGCCACTCTTTAAAGACAGTTAAATTTAGTAAAATAATATAAAACCTATAATGTATAACATCCAATAGAAAATATCTAGACACCTTGTAATCCCAGCACTTTGGGAGGCCAAGGTGGGCGGATCACGAGGTCAGGAGATCGAGACCACGGTGAAACCCCGTCTCTACTAAAAATACAAAAAAATTAGCCGGGCGTGGTGGCGGGCGCCTGTAGTCCCAGCTACTCGGAGAGGCTGAGGCAGGAGAATGGCGTGAACCCAGGAGGCGGAGCTTGCAGTGAGCCGAGACTGCGCCACTGCACTCCAGCCTGGGCGACAGAGCGAGACTCCATCTCAAAAAAAAAAAAAAAAGAAAATATCTAGACACCTAAGAGCAGGAAAACATGATCTATAACCAGGAGAAATTACAAATGTGATGGAATTACAATAAAGAAGTTAAAACAACTATTATAAATGTGCTCAAAATTTAAGCAATGGATAAACAAATGAAGAGGAAAATGAAATATATTTTAAAAAACAAATAAAATTTGTAAAGATGAAAATACAGTATTAAGGCTGGGCACAGTGGCTCATGCCTGTAATCCCAGCACTTTGGAAGGCCAAGACGGGCAGATCACTTGAGACCAGGAGTTCGAGACCGGCCTAGCCAACATGGTAAAACCCTGTCTCTACTAAAAATACAAAAAAAAAAAAAAAAATTTCCAGGCATGGTGGTGCACACCTATAATCCCACCTACTTGGGAGGCTGAAGCAGGATAATTGCTTGAACCTGGGAGGCGGAGGTTTCAGTGAGTCAAGATCGTACCACTGCACTCCAGCCTGGGCAACAGAGCAAGACTCTGAGGAAAAAAAAAAAAAAGAAGGCCGGGCGCAGTGGCTCACGCCTGTAATCCCAACACTTTGGGAGGCTGAGGCAGACGGATCACAAGATCAAGAGATCAAGACCATCCTGGCCAACACGGTGAAACCCCATCTCTACTAAAATTACAAAAATTAGCTGGGCGTGGTGGCATGCACCCGTAGTCCCAGCTACTCGGGAGGCTGAGGCAGGAGAATCACTTGAACCTGGTGGGTGGAGGTTGCAGTGAGCCGAGATCACGCCACTGCACTCCAGCCTGGCAACAGAGTGAGACTCCATCTCAAAAAAAAAAAAAAAAAAAGAAAAAGAAAAAGAAAAACAAAGAAAAGGAAAAGGAAAAAAGAAAATACAGAATTTAACATGAAACCAGCCGGGTGTGGTGGCTCACGCCTGTAATCCCAGCACTTTGGGAGGCCACAGCAGGCAGATCACTTGAGGTGAGGAGTTCAAAACCAGTCTGGCCAACATGGTGAAACCTCCATCTCTACTGAAAATACAAAAGTTAGCCAGGCGTGGTGGCAGACACCTGTAATCCCAGCTACTTGGGAGGCTGAAGCAGGAGAACTGCTTGAACCTGGGAGGTGGAGATTGCAGTTAGCCGAGATCGTGCCACTGCACTCCAGCATGGGCAACAGAGTGAGACTCCATCTGAAAAAACTAATAAAATAAAATTTTAATTTTTTAAAAATGAAACCTTTCCCAGATAAAGAGTAAAGCAGATTTTATGACACTTCAGAAGAAGAAGAAAAAAATCAGTGGACTAGAAGACAGACATAGCAACAGAAACCACCTCAATGAAAGAGAAAAGATAATGTAGAAAAATATAATTAGTGGAACTACAGTGACCTTTCTTCATAATAAAAAAAAATTTAAGAACACTGCAGATCTAAATGTGTAAGTTCAAATGAAAAAGCTTCTAGAACACCTGTAATCCTGGAACTTTGAGAGGCTGAGACAGATCACCTGAGGTCAGGAGTTCAAGACCAGCCTGGCCAACATGGCGAAACCCTGTCTCTACGAAAAATACAAAATTAGCGGGGTGTGGTGGTGCACGCCTGTAATTCTAGCTACTAGGGAGGCTGAGGCAGGAGAATAGCTTAAATCCAGTAGGCAGAGGTTACAGTGAGCTGACATTGTGCCACTGCACTCCAGCCTGGGCAACAGAGCGAGACTTTGTCTCAAACAAAACAAAACAAAATGAAAACAAATACACATACTATCTGATCCAATCCTTCCAACCTAGGTGTACACCCAACAGAAACAGAAACATATATTTGCCATAAGATAGGAAAAAGAATGAGAATAAGATTTACTGGTCAGGCCAGGCGCAGTGGCTCACGCCTGTAATTCCAGCACTTTGGGAGGCCAAGGTGGGCAGATCACCTGAAGTCAAGAGTTCAAGACCAACGTGGCCAACATGGCAAAACCCCGTATCTACTAAAAATATTCTAAAAATTAGCTGGGCGTGGTGGTGCACACCTGTAGTCCCAGCTACTTGGGAGGCTGAGGCATGAGAATCACTTGAACCCAGGAGGCGGAGGTTGTGGTGAGCAGAAATTGCACCACTGTACTCCAGCCTGGGTGACAGGGCGAGACTGTCTCAAACAAACAAACAAAGACTAACTGGCCTGGCACAGTGGCTCATGTCTATAATCCCAACACTTTGGAAGGCCAAGGCAGGAGGATTGCTTGAGCCCAGAAGTTCAAGACCAGCCTGCATAACAGTAAGACCTTGTCTCTACAAAAAAATCAAAAAATTAGCCAGACATGGTGGTGTGTGCCTTTAGGCCCAACTACTCAGGAGAATGAGGCAGGAGGATTCCTTGAGCCTAGGAAGTTGAGGCTGCAGTGAACTATGGTCACACCACTGCACCCCAGCCTGGGCAACACAGAGAGAGACTCTGTCTCAAAAAAAGGAAAAAATATTTATTAGTAACTGGTTAAAAAAAATTAAAATGACAAAAAGGGCACCCAAAATTAATGACATACCTAAACTAAAAGTACTAACTTATAGTCTCTTTTAACTAAATAAGACTAAGTAAAAATCTCTTTTAATTGACTTAGTATTAATGGCCTTTATGCCAAAGGCTTAAATTACCAAAACTAATACAGTAAATATGATATAAAAGGAAATCTAGGTCTCATCTGTTAAAAGTATAGAATTGATAAAGTATCATCACTGTGTAATAATCCTAGCATTACATTCCAAGGTAATTTTTATATAACAGAAATACTATGAACGGAAAAAATTTACTTTGAGGAATTAACAAAGTAGTGAAAAGGGCCACCTTTGGAATCAAAGGCTCTGGTTTCAAACAGTGACTCTGGACTTTAATTCTATAATCTTATGTAGTACTTTGCTGAGTATCAAAAAGAATCCTTAAATCATGGAGAGCAATCATGAGAAAAAGACATGTAAAACACTTAGCAATAATAACAGCTAATACTTAATGAGCATTTACTGAGTCCCAGGCACTGTGCTAAGTGCTTTACAGGGAAAATTTATTTAATCTTAATGATATGAAGCAGATAGTCTTACTATCTTCATTTTACATGAGATAACTGAGGTCCAGGAGGTTATATAATTTGGCCAAGGTCACACTGCTATTAAGTGATGGAAAAAGAATCCGAACCCAGACAATCCAGATACAGAACCATAACACCTAACCATTGTAACTACTTCCCTAATCTAGTGCTTAGAACATTTTACAAAAAAAAACATAAAACTGCTAACACAAGTAACAGCCACTGTAGAAAGCTTTAAAAAAATGAAAAAAGAAAATCAACCCATAATCTCATTGCAGACACAACTGCTATTACACATTCTGATTTTAACAAGAAAATTTTCACCCAAAACTTATGGAATAGTTTACTATTCTACAATACTAATGTGAACCTATACAAATATAATTCAAACTAGCATATAAAAACAGACAACGGCTGGGCATGGTGGCTCACACCTGTAATCCCAATACTTTGGGAGGCTGAGGTGAGAGGATCTCTTGAAGCGGGAGTTTGAGACCCACCGTCTCTACAAAAAAATTAAAAATTAGCTGGGCATGATGGCATGCCTGTACTCCCTGCTACTCATGAAGCTGAGGTGGGAGGATGACTTGAGCCCAGGAGTCCAAGGCTGCAGTGAGCTGTGATGGTGACACTGCACTCCAACCTGAGCGAAAGAATGAAACACTGTCTCTTAAAAAATAAATAAAATTGATATTCTTACTTGACATGTACAATGTAACTTTATTTTACATAGCTGATTTTAAAAATATTCAGGATTCCAATTGGCATTTTTGGTGGTGTGACTGGAAATATCCTTATTTGTTTATGGTATATTTTTCAAAGAGACTCCTCGGTAACATTTAATCAGCATGATAATCCTATAAACACAAAAGGTTTAATCCTTATTGTAGAGGTAAAATTTAGAAAACAAGTAACTTACTCCAGATTACATACCTAACTAGTGGCAAAATTTAAGACTATAATTTAGGTTCTCTGACTTCTGGTTGAAAGCTCTTTCCATCACGTACAGAAATTTTATTAAATGTTAAAGGTTATTAAAGCCAAAATTTTTATCTTTTAAAAGATCTTCTAATCAACAAATTCAACTGTTACATTGCTTACTCAGTCTTACAATCAAATGGACAATAAAAATGCCCAAAATAAAGTGAGAAGCGAACACACAAATTAAAGTGAGAAGCGAACACACAAAATTAAACTAGATAATCCCCTCCAAATAACTGACAGGAAAATTAAAAACTAAACCCCCTCTCTTTGAATGAGGTATGTTTATATTACAGCACTTAGCTTTTTACTTTATCATACTTAGAAAGTAACTAAGTTTTAGATCCTAATGATTATGTTCTCAATTAATGAAATTCAGCTATGTCCTTATTGAAATTATATTCAATGCCATTAATTCAATTATCTCCTGTCAATGTGAGCTGTAAAAATAATTCAGAATGGCAGGCCCCTCCAAATAACTACTACTAATTCATTTCTCCTCAACAAGAACCAACGTGCATTTAAGTGAATAGATCTCAATTTTTTTCATGAAAAGCACTACTTCTATAATAGGTCACTTATTACAAATGAGAATAGAAAGGAAAAAGTAACAAAAAATATCCAATTTGGATGTTGGCCAGGCTGGTCTTGAACTCCAACCTCTGGTGATCCCCCTGCCTCGGCCTCCTAAAGTGCTGGGATTACAGGCATGAGCCACTGTGCCCGGCCCTAAACTAACTTTTTAGGGAACTTACTTTACTTTCATTTAGGGAAAGTGAAATGCAAAATACTACATACGGTATACTTTCAACATATGTTTTACATTCAATTCACTTAAAACAGGTTTTATAAAATGACACAGTGGACAGACATTTTCAGTTCTCCACAGAAGAATCATTGCATTAAACAGAAATACAGGTCTACATTCCCTCATCTGAAACTCTTTTTGTGTTTGGGGAGTTCTTGAAATTTCAAAACTGTGAATAAGGATTTCCCTTGCTATGGAAGGAATGCCAGAGTATCTATTTGTCCTCCTACCTATTAACACCTGCATACGTTAGTTCAAAATCTAACATAATAGTTTCAAAAATAGTAGAATAATAATACAAGCTATTGTTTTTCAACAGGAATTAACATTTAAAATTTTAACACTCTGCTATAGAAACAATAAAGCAAAGAAGCAAACCAGCATATAATTAAAACAAACTGGGCTGGACTCATGCCTGTAATTGCAGCACTATGGGAGGTGGAGGTGGGCAGATTGCTTGAGCAGGAGTTCCAGACAACCCTGGGAAACATGGTGAAACCCTGTCTCTACAAAAAATACGAAAATTAGCTGGGCCTGGTGGTGCATACCTGTAGTCTCAGCTACTGGGGAGGCTGAGGTGGGAGGATTGCTTGAATCTGGGAGGACAAGGCTGCTGCCCTATAGCCTGAGCAACAGCAAGACCTGTCTCAAAAAATAAAAGAGACTGAATTGTTCTAATAGATAATAAAGTCGCATGTGCTAAATTCTGGCACCATACACTCTGAGACTTCTGCTCCCAAATGTATAAGAATAACTGACACTAGATGAGGTTTCCACCAACTATAAAACTGGAAAGTAAACATAAAATAGCTGTTTTCAGTTGTTGGACAAAAGCCAATACAGGACTACGGTTTCAGAAGAGAAGCAGGGCAAATCCCAAGAAAAATCCCTATTTCTGTCTAGAAGCATCTTCCAGACTGCAGAATAGGTGTAAGAGGTGTAGGGGTGTGGGTGGGGGACCTAAACAGAGCTTAGCAGTCTCACTGACCTGAGTAGATATGAGAATTAGAAACAGCTGGGACACCTGGAATTTATGGGGCAGGGTGCTAGAGAGAACTATATACAGAAGAGGCTTCAGAAATCTGCCACAGGAGTTGGACACGGTGGCTCATGCCTGTAATCCCAGCACTTTGGGAGGCTGAGGCAGGCAGATCACTTGAGGTCAGGAGTTCAAAACCAGTCTGGCCAACGTGGCAAAACCCCGTCTCTACTAAAAATACAAAAATTTGCTAGACGTAGTAGCACGTGCCTGTAATCCTAGACCTTTGGGAGGCCAAGGCCAAGGTGCATCACCTGAGGTCAGGAGTTCGAGACCAGCCTGGCCAACATGGTGAAACCACATCTCTACTAAAAATACAACAATTAGCTGGGCATGGTGGCAGGCGCCTGTAATTCCAGCTCCTCAGGAGGCTGAGGCAGGAGAATCGCTTGAACCCAGGAGGTGGAGGTGACAGTGAGCCAAGATCACACCACTGCACTCCAGCCTGGGTGACAAGAGCAAAACTCCATCTCAAAAAAAATAAAAAAATTAAAAAAAAGAAAAGAAAAAGAAATCTGCCACAGGAATCCTCCATCCTCCGTCAAATACTAAGCTGAGGCTGGGAGCAGTGGCTCATGCCTGCAATCTCAGCTCTTTGGGAGGACAAGGTGGGCGGGTCACTTGAGGTCAGGAGTTCGAGACCAACCTGGCCAACATGGTGAAACCCATCTCTACTAAAACTATGAAAATTAGCCAGGCATGGTGGCGCATGCCTGTAATCCCAGCTACTCGGGAGGCTAAGGCACAACAATCACTTGAATCCAGGAGGTGGAGGTTGCAGTAAGCCAAAATTGCCCCATTGCACTCCAGCCTGGGCAACAGAGCAAGACTCCGTCTCAAAAAATAAAAATAAAAAATACACATACACACACACACACACACACACACACACACACACACACTCTAAGTTGAACAGGTACACAGAAAAGGTCTATGAAAGCTGGGCAAAGAACAATTATCAAGTAGCATGAGCCTAACAACTACTGGTGCTCATGCATGGCTGGCAGACATTTGAATTCCAAGTATCAAGTTAAGAGACTACGTTAAAGACTGCAGAATTCAGGCCGGGTGCGGTGGCTCACGCCTATAATCCCAGCACTTTGGCAGTCCAAGGCGGGCAGATCACGAGGTCAGGAGATCGAGACCATCCTGGCTAACACGGTGAAACTCCGTCTCTACTAAAAAATACAAAAAATTAGCTGGGCGTGGTGGTGGGCACCTGTAGTCCCAGCTACTCGGGAGGCTGAGGCAAGAGACTGGTGTGAACCCAGGAGGCGGAGCTTGCAGTGAGCCGAGATCGCGCCACTGCACTCCAGCCTGGGTGACAGAGCGAGACTCCGTCTCAAAAAAAAAAAAAAAAAAAGACTGCAGAATTCAGCAGAGATCCAGAAAGCTCACACATTAGGAATAAGATTAATCTAGACCCATGTATTAGTCCATTTTCGTGCTGCTGATAAAGACATACCTGAGACTGGGCAATTTACAAAACAAAGAGGTTTATTGGACTTACAGTTCCATGAGGCTGGAGAAGCCTCATAATCATGGCAGAAGGTGAAAGGCATGCCTTATATGGCAGCAGACAAGAGAAGAGAGCTTGTGCAGGGAAACTCCGCTTTTTAAAACTATCGGATCTCATGAGACTCATTTACTATCATGAGAACAGCACAGGAAAGACCCTCCCCCATGATTCAATTGCCTCCTACCAGGTCCCTCCCACAACACCTGGGAATTCAAGATAAGATTTGGGTGGGGACACAGCCAAACCATATCAACCCATCTTTATTAAAACTTAAAAACAAGCTTCAAAAAGAACAAGCTAATAAACAAGCAAATTGTCTGCCAAAACGAAACTCTATTAAGAAAGGCAAGAGGATCCAGACATTAAATATCTTAGGATCCACATTATGCAAAATTATGGGAGGAAAATTACTATAAATTCCAAGCAGGAAACTAACCCATGACCCACAGGAGAAAGAAATTAATAAAAAAAAGAGTCAGAAATATTAATAACAATGACTTAAGTAGCTGAGACTTGAAAACAAGTTACTATATGTAACACTAAAGGATTTAAAGCAAAACACAAACGCAACAAAAAAACAAATGAGGGGGCCAGGCATGGTGGCCCACACCTGTAATCCCAGCACTTTGGGAGGCTGAGGTGGGCAGATCATGAGGTCAGGAGATTGAGACCATCCTGGCTAACACGGTGAAACCCCATCTCTACTAAAAATACAAAAAAAAAAAAAAAATTAGCCGGGCGTGGTGGCAGGTGCCTATAGTCCCAGCTAATCAGAAGGCTGAGGCAGGAGAATGGCATGAACCCGGGAGGCGGAGCTTGCAGTGAGCAGAGATTTTGCCACTGCACTCCAGCCTGGGCAATAAAGCGAGACTCCGTTTCAAAAAAAAAAAAAAAAAAAACAAATAAGGGCCAGGCACTGTGGCTCAAGTTTGTAATCCCAGTGCTTCTGAAGTCTGAGGCAGGAGGATCACTTGAGGACACGAGTTTGAAACTAGTATGGGAAACACAGTGAGACCCATCTCTACAAAAAAGTAAGTAAAAGGCTATAAATTTTTTTTTAAGAAGAAACAGAAAATATCAATGAAAAATTGGAAACTATTTTTAAAATGGAAATGCTTAATAGAAGTCACCTTAAGAAATTAGAAAAAATAAGAGCAAATTTAACCCAACATAAGCAGAAGCAAATAATAAAAACAGAATCGACTAAATAGAAAAAATTTAGAAATATTTGGCTTTGGCAAAAAGAAAAAATACGAAAAAAAAAACAGAAGAAATTTGTGAAATCAAAAGCTGCTTCTTTGAGAAGATCAAAAAAATGAATAAATCTCTAGCCAGACACAGTCACAAAAGGGCACAGCACAGAATGGCTTATTAAAGGCCCAGCTTTCTAGCCAGAGGATAAAAAGAGGTGGCTGGGCGAGGTGGCTCCCACCAGTAACCTCAACACTTTGGGAGGCCCAGGCAGGAGGACTGCTTGAAGCTAGGAGTTCAAGATCAGCCTGGGCAACATGATGAGTCTCAGTCTCAAAAAACACCAGGGAGGCCAGACGCAGTGGCTCATACCTGTAATCCCAACACTTTGGGTGGCCGAGGCAGGCGGATCACCTGAGGTCAGGAGTTCAAGACCAGCCTGCCCAACATGGTGAAACCCCGTCTATCAAAAATACAAAAATTAGCCAGGTGTGGTGGCATGTGCCTGTAGTTCCAGCGACTCAGGAGGCAGAGGCAGGAGAATCACTTGAACCCAGGAGGTGGAGGTTGCAGTGAGCCGAGATCGTGCCACTGCACTCCAGCCTGGGCGACAGAGTGAGACTCTGAGTCAAAACATAAATAAATAAATAAATACATAACCCGGGGAAACATTCAGGAAGATCACAGAGAAAGAACTGTGAAAAGCAACACCACGAAGTTGTTTATGAATCTCTAGGTTTGCCCCCTAACCTATACATGCAAGAATATGACCCTACTCACAATATTAAAGCCTTTGAAAACTGAACTAACAGATACTCTGTCCAGGAACCAGACTGGCTATGAAGCAGCACATACATGGAATAGACCCAAATAGGACTGCAAAGATGTTGAAAAATAAACTGACATTAGAATAACATCCCAAAGAGGAGTTGGGACTTGAAGCTTGAACCTAACCAAATCACTAAAACAAAATTATCAACATTTTCCACAGGATTTAAGTAAGATCCAGAGTCTAATAAAATAGTATGCAAAGAGGAAAATCTCAACTTGCCTGGGAAAAGAAACAGACACCAATGCAAAGATGAAAGAGATATCTAAGACTTTCTATACAGTGCCATAAAAATGCTCAAGGAAGCAATAGTGAACAATTTGAAACAATTTTTTTAAGGAGAAAATACCTCACTGTATGGACTCAAGAGCAGAAAGAAGATAACAGATAACAGGAAAGTATCAGCGTGCAATAAAATTTATCCAATCTGAAAAACACAGAGAAAGATGTTTAAAGAAACAGAGATTTTTTTTTTTCTTTTTTTTTTTGAGACGGAGTCTTGCCCTGTCGCCCAGGCTGGAGTGCAGTGGCCCGCAATCTCGGCTCACTGCAAGCTCCGCCTCCTGGGCTGACGCCATTCTCCTGCCTCAGCCTCTCCGAGTAGCTGGGACTACAGGCGCCCGCCACCACGCCCGGCTAATTTTTTGTATTTTTAGTAGAGACGGGGTTTCACCATGGTCTCGATCTCCTGACCTCGTGATCCGCCCGCCTCAGCCTCCCAAAGTGCTGGGATTACAAGCGTGAGCCACCACGCCCGGCGACACAGAGCTTTAGGAATCTGTTGGTAAGAGGAATCCCAGAAAGAGACATTCTCAGTGGCCAGGCACAGTGCATCAGCACCACGGCTGAGCTGAAACACCATATCATGAGATCATGGCATCTGAAACCCACAATATTAAGAAACAGAACTTGGCTGGGTGTGGTGCCTCACACCTGCAATCTCAGCACTTTGGGAGGCCAAGATGAGCAGATTGCTTGAGCCCAGGAGTTCAAGACCAGCCTGGCAACATGGCAAAACCCCATCTCTACTAAAAATACACAATTCTCCAGGCATGGTAGTGTACACCTGTAATTCCAGCTGCTCACGAGGCTGAGGTGGGAGGATCGCTTGAACCTGGGAGGTTGAAGCTACAGTGAGCCGTGACCATGTCACTACACTGCAGTGTGGGCAACAGCGAGTGCCTGTCTCAAAAAATAAATAAATAAAGCAAAAATAAAATAAAAGAAATACAACTTTTGGCCGGGCGCGGTGGCTCACGCCTGTAATCCCAGCACTTTGGGAGGCCAAGGTGGGTGGATCACAAGGTCAGGAGTTCGAGACCAGCCTGGCCAACGTGTTGAAACCCCGTCTCTACTAGAAATACAAAATTTAGCCAGGCTGGAGTGCAGTAACAAGATCTCAGCTCACTGCAACCCCCGCCTCCCGGGTTTAAACGATTGGCCTGACTCAGCCTCCTGAATAGCTGGGATTACAGGCTTGCACCACCATGCCTGGTTAATTTTTGTATTTTCAGTAGACGGGGTTTCACCATGTTGGCCAGCCTGGTCTCCAACTCCTGACCTCAGCTGATCCACCAGCCTTGGCCTCCCAAAGTGCTGGGATGACAGGCATGAGCCACAGCACCCAGCCTACAAAAACGTTTTTAGATATACTGATCCAAACTATCACCCTCTAACTGGATAAGGGAGTATAGCTCTGTGAGAATTCCGTTTTCTTTTATTCAAGCTAAATAGCTTTGTTCTTTTAGCTGTTCCTTATATGAAAGTTTTAAGTTCCTTTTTTTTTTTTTTTTTTTTTGAGATGGGGTCTGTCACCTAGGCTGGAGTACAGTGGCGCAATCTTGGCTCACTGCAACCTCCACTTCCCGGGTTTAAGCGATTCTCTTGCCTCAGCCTCCCAAGTAGCTGGGATTACAGGCACATGCCACCACACCAGGCTAATTTTTGTATTTTTCGTAGAGACGGAGTTTCGCTGTGTTGGCCAGACTGGTCTTGAACTCCTGACCTCAAGCGATCAGCACACCTCAGCCTCTGAAAGTGCTGGGATTACACGTGTGAGCCACCATGCTCAGCCTCCTTTGACATTTTAGACCACTTTATGAAGTTGATATAATATTATTCCCATATTTCTATGTTTTACTTAATTTTTTTATATTTAAGAAAATATGGAATGTTTCATGAATTTACATGTCATCCTTGTGCAGGGGCCATGCTAATAATCTTCTCTGTATTGTTCCAATTTTAGTATATGTGCTGCCAAAGAAGCACTCTATATTAAAAAAACTAATATAGTAGGGTTTCAAAAAAACAAACGGAGGAACTGAAATGGAATTGCTAAATTTTTATTTTTCCAAATAAGCCATTAAAAAAATTTTGGCGTTAGTATTACACACACACACACACACACACACAAAGCATCTTAATATTATAAAGGTAATAAATACTCAGTCTCAGAATAAAAAAGACAAGAAAGATCTGTAAGGAATTTTGCACCAATATTTTTGTGGAGTACAAGCATTAGGGTGTCATTGGTCTGTATCTTTGGAAGTTTTGGACTCAGAAGTGAAAATTACATATATGGTCTTACTAGCAAGCAAAATTGAGTGTAACAATCACCATCCACTTTCTAAATATTATACTCTTGTTAATGTATCATAAAATGTGCCAGATTTTATATTTCATTTATTTTGTAGCATGAAATTATGTCACTTGAAGAAAGAACATTAAAGGGGCATTTCGGATTCCTGCTTGATAAGAGTAGAAATCTGCAAAACAAGGATTATATACATGATTGACAGACAGCTATAAAATATAACCTCATAGTTATTTCCATGACAAATACTTCCAAGGGAGTTTGAAGAGAGAACAATGGGGTAAAACAGAAGTATAACCAATTATCCAATTATATAAAACCTGAATTGCAAATTATTTTAAAGCAAACACAAATATTTTCAGGTATAGCACATAAAAAACATGGATTAAGTCCCCTATAGGTTAATGGCCATCCTCTAATTTGGGTTTGTTTGTTTTTTTTTCAAGACAGTGTCTTGCTCTGTCGCCCAGGCTGGAGTGCAGTGGCATGATCTGGGCTCACTCCAACCTCCGCCTCCCGGGTTCAAGAGATTCTCCTGCCTCAGCCTTCTGAGTAGCTGGGATTGCAGGCATGTGCCACCAAGCCCAGCTAATTTTTGTATTCTTAGTAGAGACGGGTTTCACTATGTTGGCCAGGCTGGTCTCGAACTCTTGACCTCATGATCTGCCTGCCTCGGCCTCCCAAAGTGCTGGGATTACAGGCGTGAGCCACCACGCCCAGCCCACCATCCTCTAATTTCTACACACTCCACAAATCCTCATAAAAACCATATAGGCCAAGAAAAAGAGCAAATAAAATCATCCATAGCTGATCCCACAGCATTATAAGGAGATGAAATGACTAAAAACTCCAATTTACGTATAGGAGCATAAACATTGAAGACCAGAAGCTTCAATGGGAACTGTCCAGAAGAGCAATATAGCAGGGTCCTAGTGGTAACTGAATTACATGTAATATGACCGAGGATTTACCATCAGGAGAGGGCCCCATCTGAGAGAAAGTACCGGCACATCTGAGACATGACAGTGAGAGCAATGGCTGTTGGGAAGTCAAAAATAATACACTTAGAAAGTATGTAAGATCAAAGGCAACAGTTTTAGCAAGGCACAGTTTCTGGGAGAGAAGGAGGTGTCATTTGGAGGGTTGATGATAAAGGGAAAAAAGGAAGTGACCAGAGCATAAATGGCCTACTAAAACAAGACAGAACTATGGCGGGGGGTGCGGGGAGGTGTTAATTTATTTTTAAAACTACATTTCACTGTGGCAACAAATCAGAGTGCTCTTGAACTAAGAGACTGAGAAGGCCACCCTAACCCCATCACCAAAATAAAACAACATAAGATAACAATATTGTTGGTACAGTAAAATCTAGCACAAACAACCTGAACAGAAAAAAGGACTCAGCATTCATACCAAATTACTTATAAGGAATAAAAAGTAAAATACTTGGGCAGACAAAAATACACCAAAAACCCTTACAGAGAAAAGATGTAATATCACCATATCCATCACAAATTTAAAGTAATTAAATAACAAATGCAGACATAAAAGAACACCTCAAATGAGAAACTCAAAATTTTAAACAGAGTAGACAAATAACAGGAACTTGTAAAACATGAACTGAACTTAAATGAAGACTAAATTACAAAAGATGCCCTAGAGAGAACAGATATCATCTAAAGAGATAGAAAATAGGAATGCTTTCACATAAATGAAAAAGAAATAGATGTGAAAAGAATCAAAGAAAAGTCATACATTTAGAAGACAGAGAACAGGTGCGGTAGCTCACACCTGTAATCCCAACACTCCGGGAGGCCAAGGCAGGTGGATCACTTGAGGTCAGGAGTTCGAGACCAGTCTGACCAACATGGTGAAACCCTGTCTCTACTAAAAATACAAAAATTAGCAGGGCATGGTGGCGCATGCTTGTAATCCCAGCTACTTGGGAGGCTGAGGCAGGAGAATCGCTTGGACCTGGGAGATGGAGGTTGCAGTAAGCTGAGATGGCACCACTCCCCTTTAACCTGGGCAACAGAGCCAGACTCTGTGTTGGAAAAAAAAAAAAAAGAGAGGCAAATAAGATTCAATAGTCAAAGATTACTGAAGAATATAATAGAACAGAACTACCAATACTCAAAGCTATAACTCAAGAAAACTTCTTGGATGTCGAAGAAAAAAAAAAGTCATATACTAAGAAATAAAATCAGGTGGGCATTAGCAACACAAGCAAGATACAAGCAGGGTAGTATTTCCAAGAAATATTTCAAGAATCAAAGAAAAGTCATACACATAGAAGAGAGAGAACAGGTGATAGATGTGAATCAAATCTTTTATATCCAGCCATACTGTCCTTCAAATATCAAGGATATAGGAAACAATTTAAACATGTAAAAATTTAAGAAATTGTTCCACAAGCATACCCTGAGGAATCTACTAGATGATGGGCTTTATCCAACCAAGAAGTGATTGAGAATTTCAAGAAAAGATCTGTAAATCTTTAACGATATTATAGTACTAAATTTAAAACAAACGTATTGATGAGGAAGAATAGTATGTAAAATGACATACTCTCACAAAGTAAATATAACTTCGAAAAATCACAGGAAAAGCGACAGAAAAAAAAGAAACTGGAATAAGACCTCACAAGTAAGAAAATGAAACGAAGTGGCTCTAATATAAAGCTAATAAACCAAATAGAAGAAATCTAAAGTTTTTTTTTTAAAAAGAGAGAGACTAAGAGGATTTTTAAAGGTATAATATAAAGGTAACTAACGAAAATATAAACTCTCTTAAGTAAAAAATAAAAATAAAAAATAAGCAAATAAAACCATCAAACAGAATATAAGACCCAGAGTAAGTATAACATAAACCAAAGATGAGATCAATTCAGTGAAAAAGCTAAGGTTTAAAACAGACTGCATCTACAAAAGAGCAAGTACTAATAATACACGTGCTTTACCATTTGGCATGCACTTGTATAGGTATCTCACTACCTAATCTGGGAGGTAGTTTAGAAAAGTACTGCTTTTCTCTTTTACTCAGATTTGCCAAGTCTTTGTTGTTGTTGTTGTTGTTGTTGTTGTTCTTGAGACGCGGTCTCACTCTGTCACTCAGGCTGGAGTGCAGTGGCATGAACACTGCTCACTGAAGCCCGGACCTGCCAGGCTCAAGCAATCCCCCACCTCAGCCTGCCAAGTAGCCGGGATTACAGGCACGCACCACCATGCCTGGCTAATTTTTGTATTTTGGTACAGATAGGGTTTTGCCATGTTGCCCAGGCTGGCCTGGAACTCTTGGGCTCAAGTGATCCTCCCACCTCTGCCTCTCAAAGCACTGAGATTAGAGGCGTGAGCCATAGTCCCTGGCCTATTTCCTGGGTTTTAAAATGTCACTCGCTCTCCCCACAGAAATCTTTAAAATGAATTAGCCTCTATCAAAAGCTTCCCTAGGCTGAGGCAGAGCTTGCAGTGAGCCAAGATCGCGCCACTGCACTCCAGCCTGGGCGAAAGAGCGAGACTCCATCTCAAAAACAAAACCGAACCGAACCGAACCGAACCGAACCGAACCAAACCAAACCAAACCAAACCAAACAAAATAAAATAAAATAAAATAAAATAAAAGCTTCCCTAGGTAGGCTGGGTGCAGTGGCTCATGCCTGTATTCCCAGCACTTCGGGAGGCCGAGGCAGGCGGATCACAAGGTCAAGAGATTGAGACCATCGTGGCCAACATGGTGAAACACGGTTCTACTAAAAATACAAAAATTTGCTGGTCGTGGTGGCACACACCTGTAATCCCAGCTATTCAGGAGGCTGAGGCAGGAGAATTGTCTGAACCCAGGAGGCGGAGGTTGAGGTAAGCCAAGATCATGCGACTGCATTCCAGCCTGGTGACAGAGCGAGACTTCATCTCAACAAAAAAGCTTCCGTAACAAAGAAAAAGTTGGAAGATGCTTAAGTCTCCTTGGTTTTCATTTAGTGGCAGTGGCAATCTAAGATGGCAAAGAATGTGGCGCTATCTCAGGTATTAGATGCAAGACCAGGGCTCTTAGTAAACAGCCACACTTCAGAGTTAAGAACTACTCAAACACAGGATATATGATCTCTACAACTCTAAGTTAAATCATGTACAGTTAAATTCTGTTACAATGCTTGTTTTGAAAACACACATTGGCTCCAACACAATTGATGGGGAGCATTTTGAGCATTTCAAATTTCATGTTTGCTTCTGTGAATTTCATCTGTTAGAAACTCTAGATGAACACAGAAAACAGAATCTAGCCAAAACACGTCTCATAGGCATGCACAGCAGCACCCAGACACACACCTCAAACAACTACCTCAGTTCCCCTTGTATGTTGTGAGCCACACCCATCTACATCTGATGTTACAACTTTCCATCAGATTTCAGATAACCTGCCTTCCTCCACTTCACAATAATTTACAAACTGTAATCCTTCAGATGCCCACTTCTGCAAGCAAGCACTGTCTTTTTCAAGGTAAACTGCAATATTTACATCATAGTATTATGTATTTGTTAACCATTTAACATATGTAAAACAGTACTACCATTTTAAGTTCTTATCTTTGTTTTTAATCTGTCACTAATAATGTTTTTTAATGTCGTGGTCAAACTCATTTTTCCCATAAGCCCTGTGGTTTTTATTGCGTGACTTTGCAAAGCGCAGCGACTTTTAGGAATCTCTATGTCCCAATACAGTGGAATTTCCTGTATATAAAGCATTTAGAAATATACTGTAACAGGCTGGGCACGGTGGCTCACACCTGTAATGCCAGCACTTTGGTAGGCAGAGGCGGGCAGATCACCTGAGGTCTGGAGTTGGATGCCAGCCAATGGAGAAACCCTGTCTCTACTAAAAATACAAAATTGGCCGGGCATGGTGGCACATGCCTGTAATCCCAGCTACTCGGGAGGCTGAGGCAGGAGAATCACTTGAACCAGCGAGGCGGAGGTTGCAGTGAGCAGAGATCGCGCCACCATTGCACTCCAGCTTGGGCAACAAGAGCGAAACCACGTCTCAAAAAAACAAAAAAGAAAACAAATATACTGTAACAATGTAGTCATTAAGTATTGGCTATACTTACAATTTCCTTAAGGGAGTGTCACAAAGTTTATATCAGCTAACATGTAAAAAGTCTAGCATAAAATCTGGCTCAAAATAAATACCAAATAAATACTGCTTTGCTTAATGTTCCCCTTCTTAAAAATTCTAACTTGGTCCTCAAGCATTGATAATTAAACGTAATCTTGTACTATCCAAGGAGTTCTCTTTGAAAAATAGAGTAACATTTTAAGTGTAAGCCATTTTATTGTGAGAGGAAAAAAAAGTTTTTGAATTTGAACAGCAACCATGTATAAAAGCAGACAACCAACCAAGGCCAGGCTTTTTTTCCCTAGGTCTATTGTTTTTAAAAGCAAACTTTCACTTCTCCTTTCATGTAATCAGATAAAACAACTCTTACAGATGCCACTCAGGAATGTTTACACAATCTCCTCTGTAATAAAATCAAATGGAATCTTTAAGATAAAAAATATTACTGGCTTCAAATAATATTTCCCCAAGGTGTTTCAGTAGAAATTTCATATTATTTCAACTGAAGATTTGTTCATATTATACTAACCAAAGAAAGTGCAGTAGAGCCCATCGGATAACAAAAACATCAACCTGTCCATCATTTAATTCTTACGCTGCAATTTTTATTTTACTTTTTTTCCCCCCAGACAAGGTCTCATTCTGTCACCCAGGCTGGAGTGCAGTGGCATGATGACAGCTCATTGCAGTCTTGAACTCTTAGGCTCAAGCGGTCCTCCACCTCAGCCTCCCAAGTAGCTAGGACGACAGGTTTGCACCACCACCACATCCAGGTAACTTTTTAATTTTTTTTTTTTTTTTTTAGACGGAGTCTCGCTCTGTGGCCCAGGCTGGAGTGCACTGGCACGATCTCGGCTCACTGCAAGCTCCGCCTCCCGGGTTCACGCCATTCTCCTGCCTCAGCCTCTCCAAGTAGCTGGGACTACAGGTGCCCGCCACCACGCCCGGCTAATTTTTTGTATTTTTAGTAGAGACAGGGTTTCACCGTGGTCTCCATCTCCTGACCTCGTGATCCGCCCGCCTCGGCCTCCCAAAGTGCTGGGATTACAAGCATGAGCCACCGCGCCCGGCCAACTTTTTCATTTTTTACAGAGACAGAGCCTTGCTATGTTGCCCAGGCTGGTCTCAAACTCCTGACTTCAAGAGATCTTCCACATTGGCCTCCCAAAGCACTGGGATTACAAGCTATTTTACTTCTAAATAACAAGGAAAGAAAAGATTGCTTTAATTAAATTAAAAGTGTAAGGGATTATTTTAATGCCATATTAAGTAGTGAACAATATAATTTTCCTATCTTACCTAGGAGGAAAAAAACCCATATGCAACAAGTTAGACTAGTGTTCTTAAAGTTACAACTTTAATACAAGTTTGTACAGCACGTATCATAAAACAACTTAGATGTTTAAGCCTACAGCTGGCATTTCAGGGAAATTTCCAAAAGTCAAGAATACAACCACAGCATCAAATTCCTTCCACACCCTGACATTTACACTGAGAACTATCACTGAATTGAAGCCTCTTCACTCACCCTTCTTACTATCAGAGTTGGCAATTGACATTCTTTTCAGAACTATTTTTCACTAAGAATCTTAAGTTTGTCTCCTCAACAGGATATTGCCTGTAAATAGAGAGCAAAGTTGTATTTAGATATGAATGCTAATTGCTGGCTAAGCTCACTGTTAAGTGACTTGTTCCCTCTTCCACATCAGCTTCCCAGCATACCAAGAATTAAACCTGATTTTTAAATTTTCTGAAAAACACAAAGCAACTCTAACACTACAATTATTTTCCTTCTAATTTTTTTTTAAAGAGATGGAGTCTCGCTATGGTGCCCAGGCTGGAGTGCAGTAGCAATTCACAGGCGCAATAATCACAAACTATAGCCTTGAACTCCTGGGCTCAACCAATCTTGCTGCCTCAGACTCCTGAGGAACTGGCATGCATCCCTGCGCCCAGCTCTTCTAACATTTTATATTTTAAATTTTATAACAAGCCTATTTCTTAATATCATATATAGTGGTCGTCAACCCTGACTTTGTGTCAGAATCGGTTGTAAAGCTTTATGAAACGACGTATGACTGAGCCCTACTATCTGAAGATTCTAATACAGCAGCAGGCTCCTCACAACAAACTCATTTAATCCTGATACCATTTTTCCTCCAATGCCAAAACCAAAGAAACAATAATAAATTTTCCTCTTATTATGCTTTTGTGATGAAAGAAAGGCTATGTAAACAAATACTATAATTCATTTATAAATTAAACTTCAAAGTCTTACCATAATATAGGCTCTGCCCAATATCCTACAATTACTTCATACACTAATGTACTCTGTAATGCCAAAGCCCAGCTTAACTCCCTTCTCCAAAAATTTATGCAAGGACACAATCCAAAGATCTTTCTCTCTTGCCCTGTAATCACTGTTTTCACACTCACTTCACATAACAAATATTTATTAAACATCTACTATGGTACATCATTTTAACCAATGCAAATAGAGCCATTAACAGACGTCCTTATCTTCATAAAACCTACATTTTAATTGTGGAAAATATGTGATAAACATACAAGTAAATGTATGTCAGAAGCTGATAAATGAGAATAAAGCAAGAAATAAGAAAATAAGGTGAGAAGGACTGACTGCTAGCCAAGGAAGGCCTCTAAATAACATTTAAAGGACACCGTTTAGCCGGGCATGGTGACATGCGCCTGTAGTCCCAGCTACCCAGAAGGCTAAGGTGGGAGAATCGCTTCAACCCAGGAGACAGAGGTTGCAGTGAGTCGAGATCACACTACTGCACTCCAGCCCTCCAGCCTGGGCAACAGAGTGAGACCTTGTCTCAAAAAAATTTTTTTAAATTAGGCCAGGCATGATGGCTCACACCTGCAATTCCAGCATTTCGGGAGGCCAAGGCAGGTGGATCACCTGAGGTCTGGAGTTCGAGACCACCCTGGCCAAAATGGTGAAACCCCGCCTGTACTAAAAATACAAAAATTAGCCAGGTGTGGTAGCAGGCACCTGGAATCCCAGCTACTCAGGAAGCTGAGGCAGGAGAATCGCTTAAACCCAGGAGGCAGAGGCTGCAGTAAACTAAAATTGTGCCACTGCATGCCAGGCTGGGTGACAGAGCAAAACCCTGTCTCAAAAAATAATAATAAAAATAAATTTAAAATTAAAAATAAATAAAGGACACCTGAGCAGAAGTCCTAAAACAAATAAGAAAAATGAGTCACACAGGTATCTGGGGGAGAAAATTCTGAACAGTCCTTTGCATATGATCCTTTATATGACCTAGCTTTTTATGTCCAAAAATGCTTTTATGAAGAAAGAAGATATATTTGAATCAATGCTCTGTCAGAACTGCACTGTCAGAAGCAGAAATATTAAAAGATATATAAGACTGCACACTAAGGAGAGAGATCCCTTCAGTTGAGGCCAGCTGGACAGTATCTCTCCAGTCCCCCAATCACACCGAGCACCATGCCTGCCTCTCTGGAAACTGTTAGTTAACCAGCGCTTCAATAGTTTGGATGGCAATTCTATTATCATCAAATAACTAATTTGAGCCCCAATAATGACCCAGGACTGCAAGACTTTGACACATCTAAAAAATGGAACATTAAATTCAGTTCCCTTTTAAGCTTTAGTCTGCTTTTCTGAAAATACAATGTTGTCCATCTACTACTATTGAAAACTGAACTGCGGTCACTCTGCACAAACAAGTATTTTTAACCCACTCTCTTGACGCAAAAGAATTACTTTTTAAAACATTTCAGGTTTCTAACACAATACAAAATTTTAAAAATATATGCTGTCAGTTTAAAACAAAAACATATATTCATTCATACTGCATCTCACTCCAGAAAGACAAAAATTAAAAAGTAAGCAAACAGGCCAGGCGCAGTAGCATGTACCATAATCTCAGCTACTTGGGAGGCTGAAGCAGGAGGATCACTTGAGCTCAGGACTAGCATGGACAACAAAGTGAAATCCTGGTCTCACACATACACACACACACACACACACACACACACACACACACAAATTTAAAAAGCAAGCAAAGAATAAATTTACCACATTATTAAAAGATTTTCACTTCTCACTAGATTTTTTTTTTTTTTTTTTTTGAGACGAAGTTTCACTCTTGCCCCCCAGGCTGGAGTGCAATGGCGTGATCTTGGCTCACTGCAACCTCCACCTCCTGGGTTCAAACGATTCTCCTGCCTCAGCCTCCCGAGTAGCTGGGATTACAGGCGCCTGCAACCACGCCCAGCTAATTTTTGTATTTTTAGTAGAGACGGGGTTTCACCACGTTGGCCAGGCTGGTCTCGAACTCCTGACCTCAGGTGATCCACTCGCCTCAGCCTCCCAAAGTGCTGGGATTACAGGCGTGAGCCACCACACATGGCCCTCACTAGATTTTTACAGAAAAATCATTTTGTAATTTTTATAATAATTATATACACATTATATATACATATATAAAATAGCAAAACTGCATTTTGTTTTCTGGTATACTTTTAAGGAATAATTTATCCGAGTTTAAACTTATGATTACCGGCAGGGCGCAGTGGCTCACGCCTGTAATCCCAGCACTTGGGAGGCTGAGGTGGGTGGATCACCTGAGGTAAGCAGTCTGAGACCAGCCTAGCCAACATGGCGAAACCCCGTCTCTACTAAAAATACAAAACTTAGCTGAGCGTGGTGGTGGGCACCTGTAATCCCAGCTACTGGGGAGGCTGAGGCAGGAGAATCACTTGAACCTGGGAGGCGGAGGTTGCAGTGAGCCAGAGGGTGCAGTGAGCCAAGATCACGCCACTATACTCCAGCCTGGACAACAAAAGCGAGACTCCATCTCAAAAAAATAAATAAACTTATGATTAACTACTATGTACAGAATGGGATTTCAGAACAGACCAAACTTTGTTTCCATTTTTTGATTTTTTGTTATATTCTAAATACATAAAGTACAAGCAAAAGGCCGGGCACGGTGGCTCACGCTTGTAATCCCAGCACTTTGGGAGGCCGAGGCGGGCGGATCACGAGGTCAGGAGATTGAGACCATCCTGGCTAACACGGTGAAACCCCGTCTCTACTAAAAATACAAAAAATTAGCCAGGCGTGGTGGCGGGCGCCTGTAGCCCCAGCTACTCGGAGAGGCTGAGGCAGGAGAATGGCGTGAACCCAGGAGGCGGAGCTTGCAGTGAGCCAAGATTGAGCCACTGCACTCCAGCCTGGGTGAAAAACCGAGACTCCGTCTCAAAAAAAAAAAAAAAAAAAAGTACAAGCAAAAGTATATTAAAACCAATTTCAAAGTTACTGTCCACTCTTAGTTGCAAAACTGGAATTCTGTCACAAAGAAATTTAATTAATCAGTTAAACTTTCATGTGCATATGGACACCTACTTGCTAACAATTCCTAATCTAAATTTCATCAGCAACTAAAGGTAAACTAAGTATCATTAACTAGCAGAAACATTAACTTTCCCAAAGAAAATAAATCACATAAAATAATTCACCTATTATACAATGGGCCGGGCGTGGTGGCTCATGCCTGTAATCCCATCACTTTGGGAGGCCAAGGTGGGTGGATCAGGAGGTCAGGAGATCGAGACCATCCTGGCTAACACAGTGAAACCCCATCTCTACTAAAAATACAAAAAAATAGCTAGGCATGGTGGCGGGCACTGTAGTCTCAGCTACTCGGGAGGCTGAGGCAGGAGAATGGCGTGAACCCGGGAGGCAGAGCGCGCAATGAGCCAAGACTGCACCACTGCACTCCAGCCTGGGCAACAGAGCGAGACTCCATATGAAAAAATAATAATAATAATAATAATAATTTACCTATTATACAATGTATACAGCCACCTAATAAGTATTACTACTCATTTGCCTAACAAAGAATTCCCTTACCCTCCTCCCACACCCCTCCCCTAAATAGTTAAACACTAGGCAGGTGTGATGTTAAGTGCCCTGAAAAGAAAAAAAAGTTTTATTCCAGACTGTAACTAACACTAGCTGTTGATCTTAATCTCAGTCTGTTTGCTTAATAAAAATGTCCCCCCCTTGAAAAGTTTTGAGAATTAAGAAAGGACTCTAAATAAAGCATGCTGTATCCAAAATGGTAACCACTCACCACATGTGATTATCTGAATTTAAATTCTGATTAATTAAAAACTCATTTCCTCAGTTGCACTAGCCATATTTCAAGTGTGCAATAATTACATGTGGCCAGGCCAGGCACAGTAGCTCACACCTGTAATCCCAGCACTTTGGGAGGCCAAAGCAGGAGGACTGCTTGATCCCAGGAGTTCAAGACTAGCCTGGCCAACATGGCGAAACCCCATCTCTACCAAAAATACAAAAATTAGCCAGGCGTGGTAGCACGCCTGTAGTTGCAGCTACTCGGAAGACTGAGCTAGGAGGATAGCTTGAGCCCAGGAGGTGGAGGCTGCAGTGAGCCGTGATCAAACCACTGCACTCCAGCCTGTGTGACAGAGTTAGACCCTGTCTTAACAACAACAACAAACAAACCTACACATGACCAATGGCTATCATATTAGAGCAGATAACAAGTATTTCCATCATCACAGAAAATTCTGCTGTGCAGTGCTATTCTAAAGCACCTAGAGCAGAGCCTGGCAAATGGTAGACTTCTCATTTTACCTGGCAAATAGTGACAAATCACAAACATAATCATCACGCTATTTTAACTTCTCTCACCACTTTTCTAGGAAAGAAAAATTCTGTCCTTTAACACTTACAACTAACAATATAAATCATTCAGGCTAAAGTCCAAAACTACATTTATTGATGTACAGTATTTTAACTATTCCCAACTTAGATTTTTCTTATGACTGACATTAACATTTGAAGAGCAAAAAAGAGAGAAGGAAGCAGCAGCAACAGCAACCAACCTACCAACACTTGATTGAAAGGCATTAGGGTATGTCCACCTTTTCCAAGCGGGTTAAAATCTAAGGTGTGGATTTTGTTCTAATCTGGCAACCTCATATTTCCTACCCTTAACCTAGATCCTAATAAAGTGGTGTAAATATCTGGTAACATCCTCAAACTTTTAGATAAACAAATAGCATCAACAGTAGGCAAAGGCCACAATTTTCTAATGACTTAATTTTCCATATAAGTTAAAACAGTTTGTAATTACAAAAAAAAAAAAAAAATACAAAAAAAAACCCCAGCTTCTGACAAACACAAGTCTTCCTTAAACTCTTACATAGGACTGGGCACAGTGGCTCATGCCTGTAATCCCAGCACTTTGGGAGGCCGAGGCGGGCAGAACACTTGAGGTCACTAGTTCAAGACCAGCCTGGCCAACATGGTGAAACACCATCTCTACTAAAAATACAAAAAAAGTATTAGCCAAGTGTGGTGGCAGGCGCCTGTAATCCCAGCTACTTGGGAGGCTGAGGCATGAACCCAGGAGGTGGAGGTTGCAGTGAGCCAAGATCACACCACTGCACTTCAGCCTGGGCGACAGAGCAAAACTGTCTCAAAAAACAAACAAAATAAAATAAACTCTTAAATAGTATATGTCACATTAAATTCATCCTGTCCTTTTTCTAGACAAATTATCAGCAAGAAACATTATGCAAGCATTTTGACTAACTGAGGACAATGCTTTAGTCAGAAAACAGAAGAGTAATGTTGGAAAAAAAGAGAAAAATATACAACAAAACTGAATTTTAGAGATCAACTATACTAGATCAAGCCAAGCAAATCTGCTGCAGAAACTCTAAAATTTTTGCAAACTTATGTGTAAAGCAGGTTTCCACTAAAAATTTAAGGAACAAAAAAGTTTATTTTGAAATACAAACTAACTGCATTTCCTACTTAAGTTTATCATAACAAGTATAGTACAACTAACAAAGTAGCAGCTCAAAAGTTGAATAATGCAGGAATGATTTAACAAGTTACCAAGCGGCCAGGAGCAGTGGCTCAGGCCTGTAATCCCAGCATTTTGGGAGGCCAAGGCGGGTGGATCACTTGAGGCTGGGAGTTTGAGACGAGCCTGACAAACCTGGAGAAACCCCATCTCTACTAAAAATACAAAATTAGCCAGACGTGGTGGCACACGCCTGTAATCCCAGCTACTCGGGAGGCTGAGGCAGAATTGCTTGAACCTGGGAGGCAGAGGTTTCGGTGAGCCGAGATCACGCCATTGCCCTCCAGCCTAGGCAACAAGAGCGAAACTCCGTCTCAAAAAAAAAAAAAGTTACCAACCTAGCAACACTTCATTACATACGGCACACACATCACATTATGTCCAACATTTCCTTTATCAGACAGGGCAAAAAAAAAAATCCTAAAACCAAAAGCACTAACTTAGTATCGAATCTCAAGAAACAGAAGCAATTTCAAAAAATCAATACTATCCTTTTGGTCAGTAATACTTTCTTCATTCCTAATGTATGACAACAGTAAGGACATTTTAGCTCCTTTACTTTTCTTTCATTTAGTGACTTCCACATTTCTCTCACATATAACTTATCAATAGATCTTCAGCACTGTGATTTTGGCAATAAACTTACAGGTTTTTGCCCCACTAACACTACCACAAAAAAATTAGATGTTTAATCAAAAATTGCTATTCTACGGATGGTTAAACACACTGTGGTACATCCATATCATGGAATACTACTTGGCAATAAAAAGGAATAAACTATTAGCTGGATGTAGTAGCCCTGTAGTGATCCCCGCTACTCCGGAGGCTGAAGCGGGAGGACTGCTTGAGTCCAGTAGTTTCAGGTTACAGTGCCCTACTGATAGAGCCTATAAATAACCACTACACTCCAGCCTGGAAAACAGAGGAAGACTCTATCTCTAAACCCAAAAGAATGGCAAAATTATACAAATAGAGGACATGTACTGGTTGCTGGAGCCTGCAGCGAGAGGGGATGGGAGGGGGTGGAGAGATAATGGATGTGGTTTTAAAAGGGCAACAGAGGAGGGGTACTTTGGACTGAAGGAACTATTCTGTAGCCTAATTGTAGTGGTGCAATCTATACATGGGGTAACACTGCATAGAAGTAAATACAGTCAGCTCTCATTATCCTTGGTGTCTGCATCCACAGGTAAAAACTATTTTTAAAAATACAATAAAAAATACAAATTTTAAAAATACAGTATAACTATATAACAGTAATATTGCATTAGGTATTATAAGTAATCTAGAGATATTTAAAGTATACATTTGCATAGTTTATATGCAAATACTACACCACTTTACATAAGGGACTCAAACACCCACAAATTTTGGAATCTCGCGGGATCCTGAAATTAACCCCCAACAGATACCAAGGGATGACTGCACCCGCGTGCGCCGAGCACTCACACGCGTGTACAAGTAAACTGGGGAAATCTGAATAAGATTGATGGATTGTATCAATGTTATAATAATGAACCATGGTTTTGCAAGGTGTTACTGTTAGGAAAACTCAGTAAAGTGTACTGTATTATTCCTTAAACTACGTGATTATTACAGTCTTCTCAAAATTAAAAGTTTGACTTATTTAAAAAGTGCTGACACTTGGCCAGGCGCGGTGGCTCACGCCTGTAATCGCAGCACTTTGGGAGGCCGAGGCAAGCGGATCACGAGGTCAGGAGATCAAGACCATCCTGGCTAAAATGGTGTAACCCTGTCTCTACTAAAAAATACAAAAAATTAGCCAGGCGTGGTGGTGGGCACCTGTAGTCCCAGCTACTCGGGAGGCTGAGGCAGGAGAATGGCGTCAACTCAGGAGGCAGAGCTTGCGTGAGCCGAGATCGCGCCACTGCACTCCAGCCTGGGCGACAGAGCGAGACTCAGTCTCAAAAAAAAAAAAAAAAGAAATGCTAACACTTGAGAAAATCTGAATATGAACCAGATATTAGAAAATATTAGAGAATGATTGTTAGAAGCATACAAGACGATGTCCTTATTCTTAGGAGATGCTTGCTTAAGTATTTAGAGATGAAGTTTTTTGTTTTTGTTTTGAGACAGTCTTCCTCTGTTGCCGAGGCTGGAACTGCAACCTCCACCTCCCGGGTTCAAGCGATTCTTGTGCCTCAGCCTCCCTAGTAGCTGGGACTACAGGCGCACACCACCACGCCTGACTAATTTTTGTGTTTTTAGTAGAGACAGGATTTCACTAAGTTGGCCAGCCTGGTCTCGAACTCCTGACCTCAAGTGATCCATCTGCCTCAGCCTCCCAAAATGCTGGGATTACAGGCATGAGACACCGTGCCCAGCCTAGAGATAAGTTTTACGTCTACAACTTACTTTTATACAAATGCATATATATACATATACACAGGGAGAAAGAAAGCATATATGGCAAAATATCAAGTGTTTAAGTAAAGGTTTATGAGTGTTCCTTGTTCTCTCAACTTTTCAGTTTCATTTTTTTTTTCAAAATAAAGAATTGTGAAGAAGAAGTTAAAGATAAATTGCTATTTTAAACTTATGTTATAGTTCTAGCTGCACACCAATTAGTCTTTTTAAGCGTTTAAAAGTAACTTTTTTCCTAAAACTATTTTACAGCTCCACCTACACTCTTAGTTTTAAAAGAAAACAAAACAAAATTCCAGTAAGAATTTCAGGGTAACAGTTTTGCGACACTTTTTGTGACTTTCTAATGTTTTTCAAAATGAATTCACTAAACCTGTAGGGCATATGGACACTTTTGTAAAATCAAAGTTAGTTCAAATGGATGATTATTTATTTCTAGAAAAACTGAATCCCCAGAGTTGTTCTACTTTTCAAACAGGTGAAATAAATTATAACTGCGGGGGAAAAGGCTAACAGTTTCACACACACATCCCAAATCTTAAAAGTCTTAAATTTGGTAAACACAGTTAATTCTATCATAAGGAAACGTTTGCGTGAAAGGGGCAACCCACATACTAAATGCCAAACAAAAAATGTGCTACAATGTGTTAATTATAGCTCCAAGGCTACACGACACATTTTACAATGTAAACAGTCCCTACAAACATCAATGCATTTATGGTTTAAAAAAATGCAAACTGCACACATTTGAAATGTAGGGAATAAGTCTGAGCTAGCGTCAACAAAATCCATCTCAAAAGTTCTCATATGTCTTTTCTCTGGTAAGTTTTTGCATGTGTTAATATACTTCAGTGTATAAGAAAAGTCTAGGTCTGGAACGTTTCAACTGAAGACTCAACTTTTTACTTCCTACCGAACCGCCCCCTCGCACTGGGCCCCACCTCCCGAGAAGAGTGACGGGGTGGGGCTGTTTCCCGCTAGGAAACTAAGAAATAAATGCCTCATCCCTACTCCAGAAACCAGAGAACAAGGGAGGCAGAGGAGCTGAAGACTCCAGTATGCAACTGACTACAAGGAGGTAGTCGTTTGAAAAGCTTTCTTTCCTTCTCTGAACTCCTTCTTTCCCTCCTCTCAGGTCATTCGGTGACCCCGGGCCGGGCGGAGACAGGTGAATCCCAAGAGAGGAAGAGGGAGGGACAGATGATGGAGGGAGAACCGCGTTTAGGCAATGAATGAGCCTGCTGCATCCGCACCACCTGTTCCTTCCAAGGGTGCCACCACGGCCTGCCAGCAGGGTTCCCACACCAACTGGGCCGCGACTCCTGCCGGTGTCGCCCACTTGCCCGCCAAAGGCCGGGCCTCTTCTCCCCCGGATCGGGGAGAATGAGAACCAGCAGTCCAGAAGCCGGGAGGTCGGGGCCTAGTCCGGAACCAGGGCCTTAAGCGTGGGGATGGAAGGAAGAAGCCTGTGGTCCCTGGCGCGCGGGCCATAGTAGGAACCACAGAGAGGGAGCAAAGCAATGCATTCGGCCTGACGAGGACTATGAAGGCGGGGTCCCAGGCGGGAGTGGCTCAGTGCCCGCCGGGCCGAGGTTAGGGGTGACAGGCCCGGTTACCGGCTAAATCCTCCCCACTGCTTGCCCGGAGCCTCACACTTACCAAGATCCGCTTGAAGAGCGCATTCTCCTTGGGCGGGAGGCTCACGGCCGGCATCGTTCCGGCTGCTCCCGCTGCTCCCGCCACCACCCGGCTCGGTCAGTCAGTTTGTCCGACCGCCGCCGCTGCCGTTCCGTAGCTGCTTCAGCCTTGAATATCCCGATCCGCCGCCACCACCAGGCCTTGGGTGTCGCCGCGTTGCCCTACCCGGACACCTCCTTTTTCCTCGTTGTCTTTTTTCCTTTCTCACTTAACGCTGCCGCCGCCTCCCCCACTACGGGTCTCCGTCGGCGGTTCACGTGGTAACTGAACAGACCGACAGAGGCAGCCAAAATGGCGGACGCGGAGGGCTTTCCCACCCGGGTCACGCTTCCTAACACGCAGGCGCGGTGACCTCCTTTCCCCACCTCCTCTGGGTTTCGGAGCTTGCCGGGAAACCTGGAGGCTGGCCCTCTGTGGAGGCCGGGAGGGTCGGGGCAGGCCCCGCCCATCATTTCAGTGCGTGGTGCCCTCGAAGCGCCCGCAGAGCTACGGGAGGCTAGGCAAGTACGGTTCAGACCGCCTCCTCATCAAAAACAGCCTCTCTGGCGCCTTCCTGCTAGATTGACCTTTCATTCCTTGGAAAGAGTCTCGCACAGTGTGTGATCATCGTTTGAGCCCAAAGTGCTAAATACAGGTGTAGGTGTTTGAGAAGCGCTGTAGTTGATTATGGACGAAATACCTAATTTAAGGAGCAGAGGCGGAGTGGAAAATGAAAAAAGCTTCACCGCAGTGGAGACTTGTTAATAGCCCTGGGGAGGAAAGGGCTTAACAGAGTCTGAAAATCGTGAAAGAGCTTGACCGATGAAATGGGCCTGGCTGTCGTATCGGTAATTTGGTGAATGTTGCTTAAGGTCAGCCTGGAAAGGTAGTTAGCCAGATCCGAAGTGACATATTTGCACTGCCAAAGGAGCCTCTGGAGGTTAAAGTATGTGTTTTAATTTCGTTGTTGAGGCCATATAATGCAGAGTTGACGGACCGACCTTATGAGTCACCTTGGAGTGGAGTAGTGGAGACTTAAAAACAGACTACCCTGGAGCTGGCTTCAAACTAGTGCTTAATATTGTGACTCGAACTCCCCATCCCCAGAAATTCTCAGATCTTAGAAGCCAAAGACTGGCAGGGATACTAGAGAGAACTACTCGAGTAGGCGAGGTCAGACTACGTACCGAATAGGACTCCTTCCAAAAATGTAAGTCACTTCATTAACAGCTGGCAGTAAAACTTTTTCAAAGTGGCATTCCACTGATCTAAAAATTTTCAAGTTATATGAGCCACTTTTAACCTTTGGTTTTTGATTACCTCTTTCCAAATCCTGATTTCACTCTGTAGCATTCTTTGCATCATGAATTATTAAACAATATGTTATGTACATGTTTTTTACTCTTTTAAATTTATTTACAAAGATATTTTAATTTTCAAACTTCTCTTAACTGTCCCTGAAAGGTGTGAGTTGAGAAATATGTTTCCCAATATAAACTTGGGTTTTCTAGCTGCTATATTGATTGTCCTCTCCCTTCACCGGGGTCATAAATAAGGTTTTTAACAGTCAAATCCTGGAGTTTCCTTAAATTCTGTGATCTCTCTTCAAAAGTTTGAGAAAATCATATATACAGGAAACTATGTTTCAGTTTGAAATATGGCCAGTATTTTAACCTTAACTTTATAAAACTAAGAGCAAGCTTATAATTCATTTTTAAGCTGTTATTTAGTAATAACCTGCAAAATTCACTGCCCCAAGAGGTCTTTCAACTGTCTGAACTATTGAAAGACAGAAAAATAGTCTAAATGCAATTGATAATTTTAGCTTGGATTTCCAAATCTCTGGCTTCATATCCAAAAATCCCTACAGCAATACTATTTGCTATAGTTCTCTAAATTTCTCCTGTAAAGAATATTGTATTTTCTTTCAGAGGAAGAAAATTTCTGGCCTTTGAAACAATCGGTAGCTTCCACCAGAACCTGAGTACCTGATTAGATGAGCCAGAAATAGAGTTTGGCAAATGTTACATTCTTTTTGGGTGATGACAAAGAAATGGCAATTTTAAAGGCTCGGCAAATACTAGTCTGATTCAACATTTAACTGATTCATTCGCTAGTTAAAATGCACCTACAGATAACAGTCTGTCTACACAGTAGCCTGAATTGAATAAAAATATATATATTTACTCTGATCACCACAATTTTACAAATAGAGATCCCATTTGAGTTATACCGTAAGTAACAGCCATGCTTTCAGAAAGTTAATATATCCAAGGCTATATGCTGCCGCCGCCAAAGCTGCTGCTGATAGTTAATTCATCTTACCCCATGTGCTTGCAGGTCACTATGTTCCAAATGCCAACTCTAAAAAATATTAACCAAAAAGAAAGAAATAAAATAATTTACCTTGCAAACTTTAATTCCACAAAAGGGATATGTTGAGTGAAATTTCTCCATATATGTAAGATGTTCTCTATTGAGACTGTTACATCTTATTAAGTATTTGGATCTTATTTAAAAAAAAAAAAAAAAAAGGCTGGTCATGGTGGCTCACGCCTGCAATCCCAGCACTTTGGGAGTCTGAGGCGGGCGGATCACAAGGTCAGGAGTTCAAGACCAGCCTGACCAACATGGTGAAACCCCATCTCTACTAAAAATACAAAAATTAGCCGGGTGTGGTGATGCACGCCTGTAACTCCAGCTACTCAGGAGGCTGAGGCAGGATAATCGGTTGAACCTGGGAGGTGGAGGTTGCAGTGAGCCAAGATCACACCACTGCACTCCAGCCTGGACAACAGAGTGAGACTCCATCTCAAAAAAAAAAAAAAAAAAAAAAATAGGCCAGGCATAATGCCTCATGCCTATAATCCCGACACTTTGGGAGGCTGAGGCAGGAAGATTGCTTGAGCCCAGAAGTTTGAGACCAACTTGGGCAACATAGTGAGACCCCGTCTCTACAAAAAAATTTTAAAATTTGCCAGGTATGGTGCTGTGAGCCTGTAGTCCCAGCTACTTTGTGGGCTTAGGTGGGAAGATGCCTTCGGCCCCAGAGGTCAAGACTGCAGTGAGCTGTGATGACACCTCTGCTCTCCAGCCTGGGCAACAGAGCTGAGACCTTGTTCCAAAAAAAAAAAAGAAACAATGTAAAAGAAATTCACGTATTTGTCACCCAGATTTAACAAATGTTAACAATTTGCTATTGCTTCTGGGTTTTTTTTTATGTGTGTATAGACAGGATTTCTCAATGTTACCCAGGCTACTCTTGAACTCCTGGGCTTAGGCAATCCACCCACCTCAGCCTCCCAAAGTGCTGGGATTATAGATGTGATCCTCAACACCGGCCTGCTGCTGAATCTTTTTTTTTTTTTTTTTTTTTTTGAGACAAAGTTTCGCTCTTGTCGCCCAGGCTAGAGTGCAATGGCGCAATCTCAGCTCACCACAACTCTGCCTCCTGGGTTCAAGCGATTTTCCTGCCTCAGCCTCCCGAGTAGCTGGGATTACAGGCATGCACCACCATGCCCAGCTAATTTTGTATTTTTAGTAGAGACAGGGTTTCTCCATGTTGGTCAGGCTGACCTTGAACTCCCGACCTCAGGTGATCGCCCGCCTCGGCCTCCCTAAGTGCTGGGATTACAGGCGTGAGCCAGGGCGCCCAGCTGCTGAGTCTTAAAAAATAAAAACTTATAGATACATCTTGGTGTGTGGGGAGGTGGGAGGTTGTTGTTTCTTTTGTTTTGTTTTGTTTTGTTTTTATGACAGGGTCTCACTGTGTCACCGAGGCTGGAGTGCAGTGGCACAGTCTTGGCTTACTGTAGCCTCACCTCCCAGGTCCAAGCGATCTTCCTACCTCAGCCTCCCGAGTAGCCGGAACCACAGACATGCACCATCACACCCAGCTAATTTTTTAAACAATCATTTTGTAGAGATAGTTATCTACCCATGTTGCACAGGCCAGTCTTGACCTCCTGGACTCAAGCAGTCCATTTACCTTGTTCTCACAAAGTGCTAGGATTAGAGGCCTGAACCACTGTGACTGGCCCAAGTCCTAAGTTTGATTCATAGTATTCTCATGAATGCTATATCAATAAAAAAAATGGGTTTTTTTGTTTTGTTTTGTTTTTTGCATTTTATACTGTTTTTCAATTCTTGCTCTTTTTTTTACCTTCCTTGGGAGATGGGATTTTTTCCCAGTGGAAAAATCTTGGACTGAAACTTTGCTTTTCTGGCTGCTAACTCAAATCCTCTCTCTTTTCACTTGGATCATTAATAAGATTTTAGTGTTCAAATTCTGAAGATGCTTACATGAATGTTATGAAGCAACTTCTAACAAAATATTATAGATATTAGTTCCTAGCTGGAATTACTTAATCAGGATTCTTTTCAAGATGGAGTTTCACATACAGCTGAGTACTCCAAGTGTACAGTTCCCATCAACTCTAATATGCTGAGAAAAATGTGCTTATACTTCATCACTTTCCCAAAATACACACTAGTAAAAGGATACAAGGGCCAAAGCTCTGAAAAAGAACAAAGCAGTCCTTCTCAATAGCAGTACTGAAATTAGTAATTTGCTTACTGGTTCTGTATACTCTGACTAAAGGTAGCATCTGTTTCAACTTGTTGGATACTAGCAAAAGCTTCGTCAGGACAAGCTTCCAACGGATGGTGTAGAAAGGATATACAACTGACAGGTTGCTGAGTGGACAATAAGTTGAGAACCAACAACTGTCTCAGCACATTCATTGGGTAGTTTACTTACTTGAGCATGAGTCCAGGAAGTTCAAACTAGGTTACAAACTAAAGTGACTCACAATTTAGCAATCCATTTAGCCACCATTTGCATGTTAAAATGAGCCAGAAAACACAGTGCAATTAATTGACTTTTTGGTCAATAATTTTTGGTTAAAAAAAGATCTTAAAATAACATTGCTAAAGAGAATATAGGAGATTTGCTAACATTTATTTTGGTTTTAAAATTAATAACAAAGTTTAAAGGATTAGTTTTAAAGGGTCAAAATGTATTGTCTGTTACCTATAAACATTTTTACTGGTCTTTAGACATCAGATTGAACTGAATTGAATGTACAAAGATCTGGCTCAACTGTGCAAGATAAAACCTATTCCTCAGAATAATGTCTTTAATAGGCAAAACCAAATAGTTTACTACTACCAGACACTTGTTTAAGCTTCTCAACAACCCTATAGGTTTTATGTTACAGATGTAAAACTTAGGTATAGAGAGGTTAAGTAATTTGCCTAGAAATCATAGAGCTAAAAAGTGGTGAGCAGAATGGCTTTGAACGCTGATTCTACAGCTTATGGTCTAGGGTGGTCCAAGTCTGTTAGGTGGACTAACGAGGATCACTAGATCTGGAGTCAGAAGACCTCAAACTGTATCCCACCTCTTCCATCTATGTGATCTTAAGCCTACCTAAGGCACTAATTCTACTTCACAGGTTTGTGAGGCTTCAGTATGATCGTGGTGTAAATGGTAAGTGTTAAGAGATCTTTTCAACTATAAAATATAATATTTCACCTTGGATGAGTAGCTGTCTTCTTTAAGCTTCATCTGTAAATTGAGGCTTATAACCACGGCATGATATGTGCTCGTTGTGAAGATGAAATAAGACAATAAATGTAAACAATATGATACATTAATGCACCGTGCCTGGACCACAGAATTCAATCCAAGTGCTAGTTCTTATTCGGCACGACACTTCTTTTTTCTGGCTCATGTAGGAAAATTTTAATAAACCTCTTGATGAATAGCCGTAGAGATGGGGTGAAAAACCCCCAGAGGACAGAGAATAGGTAAATTCTTTTTTCTTTTAATTACTTTCTTCCTAATTCCACTTTATAGACAGAAGGCTGAGGCCGAGGTGCTAGAGAACCTTGCCGTGCTGGATTCACGTTGACGCCCCCACTGAGCTCTGCTGCAGAGCCTGCGAGTCCCGCACTTCCGGCCGCCAGGTGGCGCTGGTTCTGTTGCCAACTCGGAAAGACTGAGCTGGGCCACGCAAGATGGCGCCGTCCGCCTTGCTGCGTCCCCTCTCCAGGCTGCTGGCCCCCGCCAGGCTCCCGAGCGGCCGTGAGTATCCTCCTCGTGCAGGCCGACTCGACCCTCAGATTACCCCTCCTAAGGCGGACCCAGCCCACGGGTGCAGGAGGCGGCAGCGGCCCGGGTTCGTCCTGCAGTGACCTTCGCCGGCCGACGACCCAAGGCCCAGCCCACGCCTGTTCCCTACGCAGGACTTCCCCATCACCCGCCTCTAGCACTTACCCAAGTGCAACCTGACCACTCTTGGCCTTTGTAAATGGACTTTGGGTCCTTGCCTTCCCCAGCTCTGTACGTTAGGTCCCGTAAACCGGGAGAAGAGACATCCTCCCCGGGGCGCCTCCTACATGACCACTCCCGAGTCGTCTGAGGGTCCGCAACCCCTTAAACGAGGCTCTGAAAGCCTCGGGCAGGACAGGTGCGTCCTGTCTAACTCGCCAGTGGCCCTGGGCGAGGTACTTGATCTTTCTGAACCTCTATTTCCTTGGCTGTTTAAGTGGGAGATGGAGGAGTTGAAGGGAAAATTAAATGCGATAATACGCACGTAATTGTTAGGGTTTTTTCCCTACAAGGCAGTAAGTTACAAATTTACAGACCCTCTTGCCCTTTCAGCTTCAGCGCGATCAAAGTTCTACGTGCGAGAGCCGCCGAATGCCAAACCTGACTGGCTGAAAGTTGGGTTCACCTTGGGCACCACCGTCTTCTTGTGGGTCTATGTAAGTACTTTACTCCCGGATGTCGTGAGACTACGCCAGCGTGGTAAGGGAATGAGATAACATTGCGAGATTGAATGGTGCTCTTATGTTGTATGGCAGTGAAACTCTCATAACAGTAGAATATTTATATAATCGCTGATACATATTTCTCCATAAGAGTAATCCCAAGGACTAAAAAGAAATTAAGATTTCAGCAACATTGAAAAAGTATGATGGGACTAAAATTTCTGTTATTGTTCCTTAACATGGTTTTGTAAGGAATGGCAGTTTTACTAAATAGTAATTATACTTTCTTTCTTTTTTTTTTTTTTTTTTTTGAGACAGAGTCTCGCTCGTCTCGCTCTGTCTCCCAGGCTGGAGTGCAGTGGCGTGTTCTCGGCTCACGGAAAGCTCCGCTTGGCGGGTTCACGCCATTCTCCTGCCTCAGCCTCCCAAGTAGCTGGGACTACAGGCGCCCGCCACCACGCCCGGCTAGTTTTTGTATTTTTAGTAGAGACGGGGTTTCACCGTATTAGCCAGGATGGTCTCAGTCTCCTGACCTTGTGATCTACCCGCCTTGGCCTCCCAAAGTGTTAGGATTACAGGCGTGAGCCACTGCGCCCGGCAATAGTAATTATACTTTATTTCTTCATGAGAATTGAGGCTAATTGGAGTTTTATGAAGGTACCTTTTTCACATGCTGTAAGGACAAACCGGCAGTGTGCAAGTTGTACAAATTAAATCCCAGTAGACTTCCATTAGGTTTTAATCAATGTTTGTATAAATACATTGTTGGAAATTGTACATAGTGTGTAGCAACCTTTTTAAAAAAATTTTCAGGCCGGGCGTGGTGGCTCACACCTGTAATCCCAGCACTTTGGGAGGCCATGGTGGGCAGATCACGAGGTCAAGAGATCGAGACCATCCTGGCTAACACAGTGAAACCCCATCTCTACCAAAAATACAAAAAAAATTAGTCAGGTGTAGTGAAGGGCGCCTGTAGTGCCAGCTATTCAGGAGGCTGAGGCAGCAGAATGGCGTGAACCCGGGAGGCAGAGCTTGCAGTGAGCCAAGATCATGCCACCACACTCCAAGACACAGCGAGACTCTGTCTCAATAAAAATAAAAATATTTCACACCACGTGCTTTACACATAAACTTGCGTTTAATCATTTCAGCAACACTACGTGGTACCTACTGTTGTTGACCCGTTACAGATAAGAAACACACTTGGAGAAACTAGTTTGCTGAACCCAGTTCTCCTGACTTCAGAGGCCACACTATCCTACAAAACACTGTAAAATACTGCTTCTGTGGGGATAAAATTTCTTTTTAAAGTTAAAGTATCTGCTATATTAATATTTAAAATTTTGTTTTTTATCTAATGGGTTTGAGATTTCCTCCACTGTCCCCCCAGCTCTTAGTTATTTTAAATTTTCTTGTTAAAGTGGTTCAGATTTTTGACTTGGAAGGGGGTAAGAGATTTTGAGTCACTTACAACTTAATAGTAACTCATCTTTTTGAATAATGTTGCTTATAACGAATTTTATACATTCTTAATTTAAGGTTTTCTCTAATAAGAAGCTTAATTACTGCTGAGAGCACTAGAGATTGAACTTGGATCTTTGATTGCCATGAATGTCATCGTATATAAGCCGTTTTTCCAGTTGCATATTCTGTCAGACAGTGGTTCTAAAAATGTGACTGTCCTCCATGACATCTAATTAATACACATACAGTTTTGTGGTGGGGTCCGTCATTCAATCAAGGTATCCCACTTCTAAGATTAGAAGCATAACACGCACCCACCAACCAGCCTGGATCCCATTTAATAACCAAGTTCTGCTGTATCATGTTGATTTACCCCTTCATGATAAGCCATTTCATTACATTTATTACCCACCAAATGAGGTAAAATTTTTTGTCAGTAGTTTAATTTAAATTTTTGGCCAGGTGCAGTGGCTCACGCCTGTAATCTCAACACTTTGAGAGGCCGAGGCGGGTGGATCACCTGAGCTCAGAGTTCGAGACCAGCCTGGCCAACATGGTGAAACCCCATCTCTACTAAAGATACAAAAATTAGCCAGGCGTGGTGGCGGGCGCCTGTAATCCCAGCTATTCAGGAGGTTGAGGCAGGAGAATCACTTGAACCCGGGAGAAGGAGGTTGCAGTGAGCCAAGATCACGCCATTCCACTCCAGCCTGGGCTGGAGCAAAACTCCGTCTCAAAATAAATAAATAAATAAATAAATATTTAAGGGCTCCCTTCTCAAATTTAGTATGTCACATTGTGGTGAGCAAGTTTATACCATTCCTAGTTTTTGAACTTTTGGATCTCTTAGCCTTTTATTTCTAACTAGAATAGTTGTTTATTTTTTCTATCCTTATTCCTTTTACAAAATGTAAGTATCCAGGAAGATTTACATTTCTTTTTTTTTTTTTTTTTTTTTTTTTGAGAAGGAGTTTCACTCTTGTTGCCCAGACTGGAGTGCAATGGCACGATCTCGGCTCACCACAACCTCCGCCTCCCAGGTTCAAGCGATTCTCCTGCCTCAGCCTCCCTAGTAGCTGGGATTATAGGCATATGCCACCACGCCCGGCTAATTTTTTGTATTTTTACAAGAGACGGTGTTTCTCCATGTTGGTCAGGCTGGTCTCGAACTCCCGATCTCAGGTGATCCGCCCACCTCGGCCTCCCAAAGTGCTGGGATTACAGGCATGAGCCACCGCACCCGGCCAGGAAGATTACATTTCTAATTTTAACTGTTTAACTCTTTGTAGCTCATCAAACAACACAATGAAGATATTTTAGAGTACAAAAGAAGAAATGGGCTGGAATAAACTTTTGAAATACTAATGTAGTAAGTATACAAGTTTATTGGATGAATAGATTATGCAAATTAACTTGACCTCTTTTTTAAATACTGAAAAACAAGCTTGTTTTTTGTTTTGTATTAGGTTTATACATTTTAGCACCATATGTCTGTCTGTGACAAATTTATAAATTTGTAATACCTTGCCTCAAGCAGTTGGTTTCGTTTTGGGGGGGGGTTGGGGTTTTTTTTGTTTGTTGTTTGTTTGCAGACCTGTTGGCCAGGCTAGTCTCAAAACTCCTCGCCTCAGCTTCTGAAAATGTTGGAATTATAGGTGTGAGCCACTTTGCTAGCCTCAAAAATCTTTTAGCATAATCATTTTTAATCATTAGTCTTTGACTCTGTTCAAAGAAAGGTACGTTTAAGAATGAAACCAAAATCTGCCAGGCGCAGTGGCTCACGCCTGTAATCCTAGCACTTTGGGAGGCCGAGGCGGGTGGATCACGAGGTCAGGAGATTGAGACCATCCTGGCTAACACAGTGAAACACCGTCTCTACTAAAAAATTAGCCGGGTGTTGTGGCGGGCGCCTGTAGTGACACCTAGGCCTGGGTGACAGAGTGAGGCTCCCTCTCAAAAAAAAAAAAAAAAAAGAATGAAACCAAAATCATATTATTTTCTTAAATCTAATAGTGCTTTACACTTTGCTTTCATAGCACTTATGACAAATTATTATTCTTTGTGTGTGTATTTCTTAATGTCTGTTTGGTATCTTGTACACTTGAGTGTGAATTCCATGAGAACAGAAACCTATTTTATTAATTATCATTTATTCAGCAACTTGCTCATCTGGTCCATTTAGGAGTTTAATATTTGTAGAAGTGATGAATGTATAAGGGCAATCGATTCTTTTTATTTTATTTTATTTTTTTGAGACGGAGCCACCAGGCTGGAGTGCAGTGGCACAATCTTGGCTCACTGTAACCTCCACCTCCCAGGTTCAAGCAATTCTCCTGCCTCTCAGCCTCTTAAGTAGCTGGGACTACAGGCGCGCGCTACCACGCCCAGCTAATTTTTGTATTTTTAGTAGAGGCGGGCTTTTCCCATGTTGGCCAGGATGGTCTCCATCTCTTGACCTCGTGATCTGCCCGCCTCGGCCTCCCAAAGTGCTGGGATTACAGGCGTGAGCCACTGCTCCTGGCCAGGGCAATCAATTTTTAAATTTTTTTCTGCATGACTGTTTCATTATGATTGTCAACTCAACTAATATACAATTGGACAGTTCCTGGTAAAAACCTAGCTATGAACAAGATAGTGTATTCTGCATGGTCTGTGATTTAAAAGAGAAAGTTTATTACACATATATAAAATATATACATCTGGCTGGGCGCAGTGGCTCACACCTGTAATCCTAACACTTTGAGAGGCCGTGGCGAGTGGATCACTTGAGGCAAGGAGTTAGAGACCAGCCTGGCCAATGTGGTGAAACCCCATCAGTACTAAAAATACACAAAAAATAGCTAGGCATGGTGGTGCGTGCCTGTAGTCCCAGCTACTTGGGAGGCTGAGGCATGATAATTGCTTTAACCCAAGAGGTGGAGGCTGGGAGGTTGCACTGAGCCAATATTGGGCTACTGCACTCCAGCCAGCCTGGGCAACAGAGCAAGACTCTGTCTCAAAAATAAATGAATGAATAAATAAGTAAATAATATATACATCTATTGATATGTATCAAATATATATAAGTATACCATATACAGTATATATATATATATATATATGGTGTATTTCTGAAAACCTTTTAAAAAAATCCTATATTAATCCTTTTATAAGTGAAAAGTCACTTAAAAATCTCAGCTTTCATAATTGGGTTGATTAAGTAACTTATATCTGCTGTATAATAAATATAGCGATCACAGACTATCCTTTGTTTTCCATATTTTATAACTCTGAAACTGAGCTCTTTACTGTTGATTATCCAAATCTTTTGCTATTATCTTTTTTCTATTAGCACCCTGCCCATTTCACTACTCTAATCAGCCAATCAAGAGATAAAATGAGGCTGGGCTTGGTGGCTCATGCCTGTAATCTCAGTACTTTGGGAAGCCAAGGCAGTTGAATAGCATATGCCCAGGAGGTTGGGCAACATAGTGACTTTGTCTCTACCAGAAAAAAAAAAAAGAGGTAAAAATGAAATAGGCATTTAAATACAAACCAGATGGCTTTTGCTATTCTTTCATAGTTAAGGCAAAATATTTTTTGTTAAAATTAAATAAAATAAGGTATTGGTACTCTTTGTGGGTCTTTTCTAGACTTTTTCTGATGTTCTAAGGTGAATTCAGAGTAGTTTAATTTTAATATTATTTCTGCTGATTAATGCTACAGTTTTTTTTTTCTTCATTATAGGTATCCTCCATATAGTGATTGTAGCTGTTCCTCTGGATTCACCATCTGTTGAGTTGTAAATGTGAGGGAAAAAGTTATATGTGAATATATATCAAGTCAGCATTTGTATTTTGCATCATTAAATAAAAAGAAATAAAAATACTTCTGTATTCTTCAGATAAAGCATATTGTGACAACTTGTAGAAAATGTCAATTCTAAGGTACATTAATAGAAGTATTTCAGTATGGAAGGTACCACCTGATAAGAAGGTCAGTGGTAATTAAGGACACATTGGTAAGAAAAGTTGGTGTGAACACAGATTCAAAAATCAGGGCTGGCTGGGCACGGTGGCTCAATGCCTGTAATCCCAGCACTTTGGGAGGCCGAGACAGGCAGATCACCTGAGGTTGGGAGTTCAAGATCAGTCTGATGAACACGGAGAAACCCCATCTCTACTAAAAATAAAAAAATTAGCCGGGCATGGTGGCACATGCCTGTAATCCCAGCTACTTGGGAGGCTGAGGCAGGAGAATCACTTGAACCTGGGAAGCGGAGGTTGTGGTGAGCCGAGATCGTGCCATTGCACTCCTCCAGCCTGGGCAACAAGAGTGAAACTGTCTTAAAAAAAAAAAAAAATCAGAGCTGAAGGATTTACTCTTGTTATCACCTCTTAATTTCTGATCAGAACATTTATTTAGTGTATCAGGAAGGCAGAACTACCTTATTACTCAAAAAACAGGATCACAAAGATTGTTTTCTCTAGAGGAGTCATTTTGGTAAGTTAGAAAGGAAGGATGAATCCTGTTACCAGAGTTTTTTCTGACTCCTTTAATTTGAATGATTTTCATTTGGGTGACTACTTTTACACACTTATGGCAACACAAAATTTGTTGTCTTTTTTTTGCTAATGTGACTTTAAGCCTATGATTTAGCAAACTTTAGCTTTTTTTTTTTTTGACTGAGTCTTGCTCTGTCGCCCAGGCTGGAGTGCAGTGGCGCGATCTGGGCTCACTGCAAGCTCCGCCTCCCAGGTTCATGCCATTCTCCTGCCTCAGCCTCTCCAAGTAGCTGGGACTACAGGCGCCCACCACCACACCCTGCTAATTTGTATTTTTAGTAGAGACGGGGTTTCACCATGGTCTCAATCTCCTGACCTCGTGATTCACCCGCCTCGGCCTCCCAAAGTGCTGGGATTACAAGCGTGAGCCACCGCGCCCGGCCTAGAAACCTCTAACTCTTGATTGTTTTTTTTGGAGGGTTTTGTTTGTTTGTTTGGGGCTTCTTTTTGAGACAGGGGCTTACTCCCAGGGTCAAGTGATTCTCTCACCTCAACCTCCGGAGTAACTGGGACTACAGATGTGTGCCACCATGCCCAGCTAAATTTTTTTTATATTTTTAGTAGAGAGGAGGTCTCTCTATATTGTCCACGCTGGTCTCCAACTCTCAAACTCAAGTGATCCTTCCACCTCAGCCTCCCAAAGTGCTGGGATTACAGGCGTGAGCCGCCGTGCCCAGCGACTATTGATTTTTTAAAAAAAGGATGGAGGGTTAGTAGACAAATACACATTTGACTTCCTCAGTAGGAGCACCATAACTTTCAACTCCCCAAAACCTTAACTATTACCAGGTACAGTGGTATGAGCCTGTAGTCCTAGATACTCAGGAACCTGAGGCAGGAGGATCTCTTGAGCTCAGGATATAGTGCACTATGCGGATCGGATGTCCTCACTAATTTTGACATCCATATGGTGACCTCCCAGGAACGGGGGATACCAGGTTGCCTAACAAAAAGACAGCAGTAACCTCTGCAGACTAAAGAGGGGTAAACTGGCCCAGGTCAGAAACGGAGCAGGTGAAAACTCCCATGCTAATGAGTAGAGGGATCACGCCTGTGAATAGTCACTGCACTCCAGCCTTAGCCACATAGCAAGACCTCATCTCTTTAAAAAAAAGAAAGAAAAAAGAAAACTATTAATAGCCTGTTGTTCACTGGAAACCTTACCAATAACATAAACAGTCGATTAACACATATTTTGTATGTGTATGTATTATATACTGTATTCTTTTTTTTTTTTTTTTTTTTTGAGATGGAGGCTTTCTCTGTCACCCAGACTGGAGTATATTAGCATAATCTTGGCTCACTGCAACCTCCGCCTCCTGGGTTCAAACCATTCTCCCACCAGCCTCCCCAGTAGCTGGGATTACAGGCATGCACCACCATGCCCAGCTAATTTTTGTATTTTCAGTAGAAATGGGGTTTCACCATGTTCGCCAATCTGTTCTTGAACTCCTGACCTTGTGATCCGCCCGCCTTGGCCTCCCAAAGTACTGGAATTACAGGCGTGAGCCACCACACCCAGCCTATATACTGTATTCTTACAAAAAAGTGAGTTAGAGAAAACAATGTTTTTTAAAAAAACCTTAAAGGGCCAGGCATGGTGACTGAAGCTTGTAATCGTAGCACTTTGGGACACCAAGGTGGGCAGATCACTTGAGTTCAGTTCGAGACCAGCCTGGCAACATGGCAAAATCCCATGTCTACAAAAAAATAAATACAAAAATTAGCCAGGCATGGTGGATGATGCCTGTAGTCCCAGCTACTTGTGGGGCTGAGACAAGAGAATCTCTTGAGCCTGGGAAGCAGGTTGCACTGAGCCAAGAAACCACTGCACTCCTTAAGGAAGAGAACATACAATTCATTAAGTGGAAGTAGATCATCATAAAGATCTTCATCCTCATGTCTTCACACTGAGTAGGCCGAGGAAGAAGAGAAAGAGTTGGTCTTTCTGTCTTGGGTGGAAGAGAGAGAAGAAAATTCTTTATAAGTGGATTCATGCATAAAGACCTGTGTAGTTCAAAGTCATGTTGTTCAAGGGTGAACTGTACATTTGACCATCAGGAAAGCCCTTTTCCTTTTTTTTTTTTTTTTTTTTTTTGAGACTGGATCTCCTCTTGCCCAGGCTGGACTGTAGTGTTACAATCACAGCTCACTGCCGCCTCAATCTCCTGGGCTCAATGATCCTCTCATCTCAGCCTCCCAAGTAGCTGGGACTACAGGCCAGTCCAGATCTGGCTAATTTTGTTTTGTTGTTGTTGTTTAGACAGAGTCTTGCCCTGTTGCCCAAGCTGGAGTGCAGTGGCACAGTCTCGGCCCACTGCAACCTCCGCCTCCAGGGTTCGAGTGATTCTCTTGCTTTAGCCTCATGAGTAGCTGGGATTACAGGTGTGTGCCACCACACCCATCTAATTTTTTTTATTTTTAGTAGAGATGAGGTTTTACCATGTTGGTCAGGCTGGTCTCGAACTCCTGACCTCGTGATCTGCCCGCCTCAGCCTCCCAAAGTGTAGGGATTACAGGAGTGAGCCACCGTGCACGGCAATTTTTAAAAGTTTTTGTAGATGTGGGGTCTTGCTATGATGCCCAGGCTGGTCCCAAACTCCTGGGCTCAAGCAATCTGCCTGCCTCTGCCTCCCAAAGTTCTGGGGTTATAGATGTGAGCCACCATTCCGGCAAAGCCCTTTCTTGTGCACTTAAAACTTGTTTCAGTTGCCACTTCATTAATTTATAATTTAAACATTTATCTTGAATTATGTACTTGGGCCCAATGTAATCACAAGGTCCCTATAAGTGGGAGAAGGAGGCACAAGAATGTGTCAGAGTGATGTGATGTGAGTGAGAAAAGAGTTTTCTTTGCCATTGCTTCTTTGAAGATGAAGCTAACAGCCAAGGTATGTCAAGAAAACGAATTCCCACCTAGAGCCTGCAAAAAGGAACACAGCCCTGCTAACACCTTGATTTTAGCCCACCTTTGTCAGATTTCTCACCTACAAAACTGTAAGATAATACATTTGTGTTGTTACAATAAATAGGTTTGTTATAGCAACAATATGAAGCTAATATGATTTGTCACATAGTAACAGAATAAGAGTTCAAGCACTTTTCACTAAAACACTTAAAAATTCACATCTCTAAATGGAACAGAAAACTAAGACACTTGAAGTTTTGGAAACTTACAGCCTTAGTAGGTGGAAATAAAGTACACCTTTAATAAATAGAACTTAGTGTACATTGGGCTTTGAGAATATAGCTACTTTGTGTTGTATGGACCTTCCTCTTTTTTTTTTCTTTTTTTTTTTTTTTGAGACAGTGTATCACTCTGTCGCCCAGGCTGGAGTGCAGTGGCGCAGTCTCGGCTCACTGCAACCTCTGCCTCCCAGGTTCACACCATTCTCCTGCCTCAGCCTCCCGAGTAGCTGGGGCTACAGGCGCCCGCCACCACGCCCGGCTAATTTTTTGCATTTTTAGTAGAGACGGGGTTTCACCGTGTTAGCCAGGATGGTCTCAATCTCCTGACCTCGTGATCCACCCGCCTCGGCCTCCCAAAGTGCTGGGATCACAGGCGTGAGCCACCGCGCCCAGCCTTTTTTTTTTTTTCTCTTTTCCTTGTCTTCGCACAACTGATGATGGACCTTCCTCTTGATTATGCCCCTTTAACTCCAGGGAGCCATTCATGGAGGACCAGGGCTGTCCAAAATAACTTTCCAATGATGGGAATGTTCTGTCTGTGCTGTCCAGTACAGTAGCCACTAGCCTCTTGGGGCTATTAAGCATTTGGAATGTGATTAGTGTGACTGAATGCTTAGTATTTAATTTTAATTAATTTTTTTTTCCTGGAGACAGAGTCTTGCTCTGTCACCCAGGCTAGAGTGCAGTGGTGTGATCTCAGCTCACTGCAACCTCCATCTCCTGGGTTCAAGCAATTCTACCTCAGCCTCCTGAGTAGCTAGGATTACAGGCACCCACCACCACGCCCAGCTAATTTTTGCATTTTTAGTAGAGACAGGGTTCCATCACGTTGACCAGGCTAGTCTCGAACTCCTGACCTCAGGTGATCCGCCTGCCTCAGCCTCCCAAAGTGCTGGGATTACAGGTGTGAACCACCATGTCTGGCCTTAATTAATTTTAAATATTTATTTGTTAATATATTTAAGAAAAAATGTTTTGTAAAGAGACAAGGTCTCACTATCTTGCCCAGGCTGGTTCTCACACTCCTGGGCTCAAGCCGTCCTCCCGCCTCGGCCTCTGAAAGTGCTAGGATGAACAGACCTGAACCACCGCTCCAGCCTAACTTTAATTAATTTAACTAGCTAGATGGAGCTGGTGGCTGCTGTACTGAACAGCACCATTTAGAGTTGTGCCACATAGTGGCGCTGGTAAAAATGCTTCCTAAATTAAATAATTGAAACCTATGTTTTTTTTAAAAAAATTGTGAAGATAGGCCGGGTGCAGTGGCTTATACCTGTAATCCCAGCACTTTGGGAAACTGAAGCAGGTGGATCACCTGAGGTCAGGAGTTCGAGGCCAACCTGACCAACGCGACAAAACCCATCTCTACTAAAAATACAAAAATTAGGCGGGCGTGGTGGCCGGCACCTGTAATGCCAGCTACTTGGGAGGCTGAGACATGAAAATAGTTTGAACCTAGGAGGTGGAGGTTGCAGTGAGCCGAGATTGAGCCGTTGCACTCCACCCTGGGCGACAGAGCGAGACTCCGTCTCAAAAAAAAAAAAAAAAAATGAGGATAGAGTGACTCACAGACCCCAAGAATAAGAGTGGACCTGAGCCCAGGAACAATTGAAGCCTGGGACCCAAATGTCATTAAGATTCTTGCTCTTGACTCAGCTATCTGTGAGTCTGCCTTATCTTCTTGGCACATGGACCTTCTCTTCCTCAATCCACATTGTAAAGAGAAATCCACAGCAAATGGTTCCTGAGTTACTTCTCAATTCAAGAGAGTAGCTGGACTGAGCAAGAAGCATTCTGATTTTTCCCCAAAGGAATTTAGAGCTGCCTGTGGTCAAGGGATGATTCTTTCAGTAGTAAAATTGTTTCCAGGCCAGGCGCAGTGGCTCACGCCGGTAATCCCAGCACTTTGGGAGGCCGAGACAGGTGGATCACGAGGTCAGGAGATCAAGACCATCCTGGCTAACACGGTGAATACGAAAAATATTATACTAAAAATATTATATATGAATACTAAGAATACTAAAAATACACAGTCTATACTAAAAATACAAAAATTTAGCCAGGCATGGTGGTACTCACCTGTAATCCCAGCTATTCAGGAGGCTGAGGCAGAAGAATTGCTTGAACCCAGGAGGCGGAGGTTGCAGTGATCCAAGATTACACCACTGCACTCCAGCCTGGGCAACATAGCAAGACTCCATCTCAAAAAAAAAAAGTTCCCACATAAAGAAAGATGCAGACAAAAAAATATGTGAAGTATAGTCAAATAGTTTAATAATAAAAATCGGGTAGACCTTTCTTCAAGATTTAGGTAGTCACACTTGAAATTATTAAGTTGCCTTGGAAAAACAGGCTATATAAACCAAGTTTCTGATATAAGAAGTTGTGGGTTGAATTGTTTCCCCAAAAAAGATATGTTAAGATCCCAACCCGTAGTACCTCAAAAAGTGGACTTAATTGAAAATAGAGTCATTGCAGATGTAATTAGTTAAGATGAGTTCATACTGGAGTAGAGTGGACCCTTAATCCAGTATGACTAGTATATTTAAGAGAAGAGACACATAGGAGAAGATGGCCATGTGATGACAGAGGCAGAGACTGGATGAATCTACAGCCAGGGATTGCCGGCAAACAACAGAAGCTAGAAAAGGCAAAGAAGGATTCTCCATTAACTTAAAAATCACAAGATCTACAAGTTTGGAAATGGAAACTTTATTTCTTGTAAAGGATTACAGCCTACAAGGTGGCCATCCTAAAGACTGGAAAGTATAGCCTCCAGCAGAGCCCAGAGACAGGCACTTTGGAGGAGAAGGGATTGGGGTAGAAGCTTTATGCTGAACAGTTGGCTAAGCATTCATATTCAACAGGTTACAGGAGGAGCTATGAATATTCACAAAGGTCCTTGTTTTAGCCTGTTCTCACATTGCTATAAAGAGCTACCTGTTGGTCAGGCATGGTAGCTCACACCTATAATCCCAGCACTTTGGGAGGCCTAGGCAGGTGGATCACCTGAGGTTGGGAGTTCAAGACCAGCCTGACCAACATGGAGAAACCCTGTCTCTACTAAAAATACAGAATTAGCCGGACATGGTGAAGCATGCCTGTAATCCCAACTACTTGGGAGGCTGAGGCAGGAGAATCACTTGAACCTGGGAGGTGGAGGTTGCAGTGAGCTGAGATCACGCCATTGCACTTCAGCCTGGGCAACAAGAGTGAAATTCTGTCTTAAAAAAAAAAAAAAAAGAGCTACCTGTGACTGGGTGATTTATAAAGAAAAGAGGTTTAATCTGCTCATGGTTTTGCAGGCTGTACAGGCTTCTGCTTCAGAGAAGCCTCAGGAAACTTAACAATTATGGTGGAAGGCAAAGGGGAAGCAAGCACTTCTTCACATGGCCAGCAGGAGAGAGAGAGAGGGTGAGCGAAGGGAAAAGTTCTACACACTTTCAAATATCCAGATCTTGTGAAAACTCACTATCATGAGAACAGCAAGGGGGGAACCCATCCCCATGATCCGATCACCTCCCACCAGGTCCCTTCCCCAACATTGGAAATTACAGTTCAACATGAGATTTGAGTGGGAACACAGAGCCAAATGATATTAGTCCTGATGCATGCATATTGACCAAACATGCATGTAACATACAACTTACAATATGCATGCATATTGACCAAACATGCATGTAACATACAACTTATGTTCGCTTTGGAGTAGAGACTTAACATTTAAATGTATTATAATTAGGCCCTATATGTCAAAAGATCTTTTTAGGATATGAAGGACTCAAGTGTTCAGCATCTGTAAATAGGCCAGAGCCAGTCCCTGGTAGGTGGTCTTTTTTTTTTTCCTCCCCAAAGAAACATGGCCTTGCAGTGCAGTGGCACAATCAGGTCATTGCATCCTTGAACCCCTGGGCTCAAGTGATACAGGTGGGTGCTACCACACCCAGCCAATTTTCTTTTTTTTTTTTTTTTTTTAATAGAGATGGAGTCTCAACATCTTGCCCAGGCTGGGCTTGAACTCTTGGGCTCAAGTGATCCTCCTGCCTTGGCCTCCCAAAGTGCTGGGATTACAGGCATGAGCCACCACACCAGCCCAGTGGTCTTTTTTTTTTTTTTTTTTGAGACGGAGTCTCGCTCTTTCACCCAGGCTGGAGTGCAGTGGCGCGATCTCGGCTCACTGCAGGCTCCACCCCCCGGGGTTCATGCCATTCTCCTGCCTCAGCCTCCTGCGTAGCTGGGCCTACAGGCGCCCGCCACCTCGCCCGGCTAATTTTTTGTATTTTTAGTAGAGACGGGGTTTCACCGTGTTAGCCAGGATGGTCTCGATCTCCTGACCTCGTGATCCGCCCGCCTCGGCCTCCCAAAGTGCTGGGATTACAGGCGTGAGCCACCGCGCCCGGCCTAGCCCAGTGGTCTTATCAGGAGAAAGTTACTGAAATCAGTCTCTCGTCCAATCAAAGCTGTAGCTATGGCTTGTGGAACAGGGTCAGTTAGTGTCTAGTGATGAATGACAATTGTTTTAATATTCCTTATCTGGAGGCCAGTGCTTATTTAGCTGCTAGAGAAAAAGAAAAACCTGTGGCAGTTAGAAATAGTTTATTCTTTAAGTGTAGGAGTGAGTGACTTAACCCTTGCCTAGCATGGCCTTAAACTTCCATTTATAATTTGGTATCTTATTGCCACAAAGTCTATTCCGTCAGTTTTAGGATCTCTATTTTAACATTTATGCTGGCCAGTTATTGTATCTAAAGTGCAAAAGGGAGCAGGTGTAACAAGAGTTGTCTGACCTCCCATCCCATCATGGCCAGGAACTCGGTTTTTAAGATTTTTCTGGGGTCCCCTTGGCCAAGAGGAGGTCTATTCAGTTGGCAGGGAGCTCAGGATTTTATTTTTAGTTTATATCCCCTACAGGTTTCAGAGAGGGAATGGCCCTGCCAACGTCTTCATTTGAGACTTCTATCCTCCAGAAAACTGTTAGAGAATAAATTGTTTTAAACCATCCAAGTTTGTATCCTTAGGAAAATAATACAGAAGTGTTAGGAAATCTGATGTTTATTTTGTGACAGAAGAGATAGTTAATAGACGGGGATAGTACTGAATGACTTTCAAGAGTAGTCAGGCTGGGCACAGTGGCTCACGCCTGTAATACCAGCACTTTGGGAGGCCAAGGTGGGCAGATCACAAGGTCAGGAGTTTGAGACCAATCTGGTCAACGTGGTGAAACCCCGTCTCTATTAAAAATACAAAAATTAGCCAGGTGTGCTGGCACGCACCTGTAGTCCCAGTTACTAGGGAGGCCGAGGCAGGAACATCGCTTGAACCAGGAGGCAGAGGTTGCAGTGAGCCAAGATCGCACCATTGCACTCCAGCCTGGGTGATAGAGCGAGACTCCATCTCAAAAAAAAAAAAAAAAAAGTTGAGAATTGACCATCTTGATTATCTTTTCTCCCTCACTTTAAGTAGTTTAAACCATGAAAAATATGCTTATCAGGACTTTCTTAACTGTTTACCAATTTGTCCTCCTAGTTGCTCCTCTAAATTGTTTAAGTGTGTGTCAGTATTTTTCTCTCAAAACATATAGGCAATAGCCTAAGAATTGAGTGCTCAGAAAAACTTAGCTGATATTTCTGTGAAATCCAAGAAACCACTCAGACTTTGAAAATTTCTTTTATTTATATAGCTCTTAAGCCTTGAAAGTATAATTAATGTTGCCAGTAGAGGACCTTTATAATAATGTTTTCAAGACTAATATAATCTTTGTCAATAATCACAGTTAGATGGAGGTCATCTAAGATAAGCCGAGTTATCTCTGGCCCTAAATTCTTGTTTTTCCAACCAAACGAAGAAAAATTTCAAGGATGTGCTCAAGGGCAGCCTTATGATCAGTATGATTAATAGTTAGGAAACTATTGGCTGAGCCTTACAGAGTCTTCCATAGCAAAGGTGTGTTAAATTTATCTGGGGCTTGGAAGAAACAGTCTGCTATGGAGTGAATTTGACAACTTGAGGGTATGTCCTCTCTTGGAGAATGCTTCATCAAGATTTGAAAAGAATTTGCCATCAAAATGGAAAGCCACAGGAGCAGTTGAGTAGATAGAAATTCCTTTCAACTTGAAAGGCATGAGCTTTTAACTAAGGAAAATAATCTGGAGAAATGGCACTATTTATCTCACAGTTCTTTTCTATCCCAGCTGGTATGGCCACATTCAACCTAGAGAGCATGATAAGCTTCCCCTGGATCTTACCATCTAATAAGAGATGGTGGGATACAATGAATCCCGCCATGTGCCACACTGAAAGGCAGCAGAGTGTAGCAGGAGAGCCTTGAGCTTCACCTTAGGCTCGAAGTCAGAATCTAGCACTGCCTCCTCCAACTGGCTGAGCACATTTTATATCCTTTATTTTTTTTACTTTATTTTTTACATTTCGTATCTAATGTGCCTCTTTTTTTTCTTTCTGAAAAAGAAACAGATGAGGTTTTGCCATGTTTGCCAGGCTGGACTTGAACTCCCCAGCACAAGCAATCCTTCTGCCTCCGCCTCCCAAAGTGCTGTGAACCACTGTGTGTGACTTTTTTTTTTTTTTTTTTTTGAGTCAGGGTCTCACTCTGTCACCCAGGCTGGAGTGCAGTGGCAAGATCTCAGCTCACTGCTCCTTGGCTCAAGCAGTTCTCCCACCTCAGCCTCCGGAGTAGCTGGGACTACAGGCATGTACCACCACACCCATCTATGTTGTAAACTTTTTTTTTTTGAGACTGAGTCTCGCTCTGTCACCCTAGTGATTAAATTAGTTAACTCTCTTTCTGAGTATCAAAAAACCAATCTGGTCATTGGCTTGTACTCTTCTTATGAGAATACGTTAGATATAATTATAATTGGGTTCAGGACTATAACTTCTGAGAAACGTCTATTTACACAGCAAATGAACAAATATTGTGCCTGTTACATGTCAACAGAACTTTAAGCTAGAAGTATTATGTTCATGTCCTTTTTGTTTTTTTAATTCATGACCACCAGTAAATCCCCGGACATTCCCGCCCACCACCTAGTGGTGTCGTTTGCTAAAGGGAATAATTGCTACCTCCCTCAGAGGGTTGCAGTGAAAATTAAAAGAGATAATAGATGTGAAAGTGCTTTATAATTTTTCAAGTGCCAAACACACATAAGGGATTATTATAGTAGGAAATGGTGTCTTCCAAAGAGTAATCATTTAGACAATGTTATAAACGTAATAAATTATTGGTTTCCATATTCAAACCATGACAAGTTCTTGTAGCCACGATTAGACGGAAGAAACTAATAATTTAGTATTTTTAGTTGATGTGTTTTTTTTGTTTTGTTTGTTTTGTTTTGTTTTTTGGGTTTTTATTTTGTTTTGTTTTGCTTTTGAGACAGGGTCTTTCTCTGTCACCCAGGCTTGAATGTAGTGGCATGATCTCGGCTCACTGCGACCTCCGCCTCCCGAGTTCACGTGATTCTCCTGCCTCAGCGTCCCGAATAGCTGGGATTACAGGCCTGCGCCACCACTCCCGGCTAATTTTTTGTATTTTTAGTAGAAACGGGGTTTCGCCATGTTGCCCAGGCTGGTCTCCAACTCCTGACCTCAAGTGATCCGCCTGCCTCGGCCTCCCAAAGTGCTGGGATTATAGACGTGAGCCACTGCGCCCGGCCGCTGATGTGGAAATATTAATTTCACATCCCATAGAAGAATATACAGTGTTTTTGATATTTTAAAGTCGTTGTAACAGTGAGCTGTCTAGAAATTCAACCATTGTCTGCAGATTTTCTTACGATTCTGAGCATCACCCAGTGCGCTAATGGAAGGCTGAGGCTCTTCGCATTTGTAAGACACTTCCAGCTATCCTTTCCTCTCCTAGGAAAGCTAACGGAATGCAGGAGAAAAAGTGGGTTCAGATTACATCCAGCACGATAAACTGTGTCCTTGTTTTAATCTCGTCCAATTCCTAAAACGTTTCCAGCGTGCTGTGAGGAGTTACATTAAGTGGTACAGAATGAGTCAGGCAGGCGACGGCGACTTATAGGTTCCCCATCCCTTTTCTGAGATGCCGTGGTCAGCTCTAGAGACCTCAGGGAAAGCAACAGAGCTGGAGATGGGTTAGGGGAGGATGGTGAGGACTACAAAGGTCTCCCCACCTCCCGGGGGCCGCGGAGGCGGGGCTGGATGAAGGTCGACGTGCCTCCTCCGGGCGGGGCGCTGCCAGGCTCTCAGCCTCTCTGTGGAAGGGCAGCCCGCGCCTGGGTACCGAGGCTGCTGCGCGGCGGACAGCGGTCGCGATGTATCTCCGCAGGGCGGTCTCCAAGACCCTGGCGCTGCCGCTGAGGGCGCCCCCCAACCCCGCGCCGCTCGGGAAGGACGGTGAGTAAGGAGGTCTAGCCCGGAGAGGAGGACGGGCGCCTCCGGTGCAGATTTCGCCCGCGCCCGGGTACCGGCCGGCGCCCAGCTGGCTAAACCCGACCCAGAGCAGCAGAAGCCTGGATTAGAGGTCGAGGGGATTGGGGGAGACTCCCGGGAAGACGTCTCGAAGCTCCTGCAGACTTTGGAAGTAGGGAACTTTTCCAGGGTGCCTCTGAGTCCAGATTATCTGGGTTCGCATCCTGCTCTTGGACAAATGGCTTAACCTGTTTCCTCATCTGTAAAATGAGGGTGATGATGGTTTTGCTTTTTAATGAGTTAATGTATGGTTAAAAGCACTTAAAAACGTGCCTGGCTGACAAAGTCGCAGCTTACCACTTTTATTGTTAGAGGCACCATTCGCTCAACAACCTCCTGAGGAAGCAGAGGAACGGTGGGAAGGCGGACGCCGATCAGCGAGCCGGCCCGGGAGGCGCTGCGAGGCAGTGAGGCAGGGCCCGCTCAGTGGACGCTGGGCGAATGTTCGTGGGGTAAATAAACCTAACCCTTGGCAGGGTCTCAGCAGCCTGAACCCCGCGAGCGCCTGGCTCTGAGATCCACAACCCCCCAAAAGGCAGCGGCCTTTGGGGCACTTTCCTTTGAGGTTGCAGGTCGTCCTGCAGCTGCTTGGCTCTGTAGTCCAAATATTGACACCTTTGGTTCTGAGGATACGCGAGAAAAAGCAGGATACTCAGAAATTAAATAAGGGGGGTTGTTAGTGTGAACTAGAAGCTTATTAAATAAAAACGGACATAGAGGAAAGCGCTTCGTATAGTGCTGGGAACATAGTAGGTGCTTAACAGGTGTGAGCAAGGAAGATTGTTTTTCTTCTGGGACCAGGCTTGCGCTCCTCGGCGGTTCTGCTCCAGCCGCTTTTCCCTAGTCCCCATCCGTCACCCCTCTCTCTTCCACTCCCGATTGGGGGACGGCTCTTAGACAACATTGTGAAGCGTTCTTAACGTTCTCTTCGCTTAGCCTCACTTTCTGAGGCTTCCGAGGTAATTTTAGCCCAGAGGGTGGATTCCAGCCGGAGAGAAAGACGTGCGCGGAGAATTCCATGGGCCGATTTTTTTTTTCACGTTGATTAGGCCTGTGTTGGTGGTGGTGGGAGGGAAGGACGGAGGTCTGACTAACTCGCTTTATTTTTCTTGTAAAATGCTAGTGGAAGGAAGTTACCCCTCAAGTATCAGAAATAAGACGTCTTCGTTTTCCTAGATCTTTATCGCCTTTATTTTTCTAGACCTTTATACCAAATGATATAGAGCTTTTAAATATATATATACACTGATGAAGTAGGGAGAAGCCATTTATTTTAAACTTCGGAAGATAACGGGACTGTTCTGTTGGGAATGGGGAGAAAGATTAGTCCTCTGACCGTGGCCTTTCGTTTTATCTGTCTGCGTTCCCCACCGACATCATGAGCGCGTGCACGCACACACAAATACACACACACACGCACCTTTTTTTTGTAGCTGCAGAAATTCCAAATAATTTTCTTCCCAATTTGCGGCAAAATAGAAATAGTTTAAAAATTTTAAATACGTATCTAGCAATGCTGCTTGTAAAGGTACTGGTCTTTCTCTGATTTTCATCTAACTACTATTTTTGCAGCACTTAAAATGGATTTAAGAACTGTTATTGATTGGAAACAAATTTGTCTTCAGTCGTGGACATTAATTAACCTTTTGTTGATACGTTCTACTTTGATGAAAAATATTTTTTTTCAGTTTTATTGAAGGAAAAAATTTTAACTGTGTCTCATCACATTTTGTTCTCTCCTTTTTGCTTTTAAAAGGGTAATTTTTTTTTTTTTTTTTTTTGAGACAGAGTTTCACTCTTGTTGCCCAGGCTGGAGTGCAATGGCGTGATCTCAGCTGGCCACAACCTCCGCTTCCCGGATCCAAGTGATTCTCCTGCCTCAGCCTCCCGAGTAGCTGGGATTACAGGCACGGGCCACCACAACCAGCTAATTTTTTTATTTTTAGTAGAGATGGGGTTTCTCCATGTTGGTCAGGCTGGTCTTGAACTCCCCACCTGAGGTGATCCACCTGCCTCGGCCTCCCAAACTGCTGGGATTACAGGTGTGAGCCACCAAGCCCAGCCTTAAAAGGGTAACTTTTTAATGAATAAATAATTTAGGTTTATAATAGATAATTGGGGAAAAACAGGTAAAATAGAAAATGGAATTCACCTGTAATCCTACCACTCAGTGAACACAACTAATTACATTTTAGTATATTTAGTTTTCCAGACCATTTTTTTCCTCATTCCTTCCTTATGCACATTATTTCCACAAATCTAGGATAGTCCCATACAGAGTATTTTGCTATGACTTTTCACCTAATAGATTGTAAATATTTTCTCATGTAAGTAAACATTGTTCTGCAAAAGTTATGTCTATTTGTTTCACATTTTATGAATGTGCTAAAATTTGTCTAATTAATCCTTATTGAAAAATTTCTCATTTCATTGCCTTTTTAAGTAACTTGTCCATCATTGTATTTGTATTTAAGTCTACTTAAATCTCTGGTAATTTTAGTTCTTTCTATTTAAAAAAATATTTCTGATATTTTTGTCTGTTTGAGAAATATGAAGGCTATATATTCCCTATTTGATCACAGGTGTACTTTTAAGCCATCAGAAGTCCCACCACAAGTCAAAGCGATAACCTCTTCTCATAGCCTTTGGGGCACATTTGAAGGAAAAAAATTTTTTTCCAAGAAATGGCCATTTATATCCAAACTAAGAACATAAACAGGAAATCGTTGTGATTTGGCTGCTATGAAGGTTTGTAAGCATGTCTTAAGATTTGCCCCGTGCAAATCATAGTCTTCCACTAGTCCCTGCACCCCTATACTTTATGTTAGGCCACATCAAATTGCAGGTTGGACATGCTTAATCCAAAAATCTAAAACACAAAATGCTCCAAAATTAGAAACTTTCTGAGCACTGACGTGATGCCACAAGTAGAAAATTTCACATGTAAGTACTTAACACAAACTTTGTTTCATGCACAAAATTATTCAAAATATTGTATAAAATTACCTTCAGGCTATGTGTGTAAGGTGTATATGAAACATAAATGAATTTTGTGTTTAGACTTCAGTCCCATCCCCAAGATATCTCATTATGTGTATGCATATATTCCAAAATAAAAAATATCCAAAACCCAAAACACTTCTGGTCCCAAGCATTTTATTTTATTCTAATTATTTTTTTGGGGACAGAATCTTTCTCTGTTGCCCAGGCTGGAGTGCAGTGGTACAATCACAGCTCACTGCAGGACTCAAGTGATCCTCCTGCCTCAGCCTCCCAAAGTAGCTGGGACTACAGGCACATACCACCACTCTCAGTTAATATAAAATTTTTTTGTAGAGATGGGGTTCACCACATTGCCCAGGCTGGTCTTGAAATCCTGGGCTCAAGTGATCCTCCCACCTCTGCCTCCCAAAATGTTGGGATTACAGACATAAGTCACTGCACCCACTGCTAACATTTTAGATAAGGGATATTCATCCTGTACTTTGTACCTTCTGGGTCACAAATCTCTCATGCTTTTATACGTTACACCTTCTGCCTCCAGTGCCATTCCTCTTTCCCTTATTTTCCTTCAAAACTCAGGTCTCTTCTATTATGACAACTACCTTGGCCAGCTAGCTGAGTTTTCCTCTGCATGTAGCTTGGCTTAACACTTATTACATTTGTCATACTGCATCACAATTATTTGTCTGTATGTTCATACCCTCCTTCTAGACTGTGAATGGCTTGAGACTAGGGACCTTGTCTGTCTTGTTCACGGTTATATTCTTAATGCTTCTAACAATTCCAAATACATAGTAGATGCTCAGCTGTGTTAGTTGAAAGAATACATAAATGTCTTTATGTCTTTATCTTTAAAATAAAGAATTTGAGTTGTATATACTTTAAGTTCCTTCCAACTTTAAGTTGATTGTAAAAATTTCCATTCCAGGGCATTATAGGATATGCAAATGTTAGTACTACAAAATAAATGTTTAAATATAATAATATAGTACTTTTATCTGTTTCTATTAGTTTATACAGAATTGTACTTCTATTTCAGATACAACCTTTTTGCAACATTTGGCTTAAAAACTTTTTATCTGCCCATCTTTGCTTTATGAGAGAAAAATTGAGATTTCTTCCTATATCTACGTGTGTATTATAGATTTGTAGAAATATGATGGATTTCAACATAAATGCTTGATTTAACATATAAATACAAATTGTATTACATTTTAGGTATAAACATACTGAATTCATTTTTTTAAAAATAATATTTTCACTGAATCCTGTAGTGGAGTACATACAGTACATGGCTTTCTCTTGCTAATGTGCACTTCATTTGGCTGTTAAAATTTTTTAGTGCTTTTGTCATTTCTCCTTACCCACACCTGCACCCCTTTCAAGAAGGCATGATGCTCAGCATCAAGATGACAGGTTTCATGAGTGTTTATCAAATTAGATTGGGAGACTGTCAAGTGGAATTATTACCCAGCCTTGTAATACTGTACTCCCTTAAGCTAAAATCACTTGATGTTAATAGATTCTAGGTTCACTGAGTAGAAAAATTTTAAAAGATGTAATTATTTAAAATAGTTTTGCTCAAGTAGTGAAGCTAACTGTGTTTAAACGTTTTTTTTCCTAGCATCTCTGCGCTGGATGTCATCAAACAGATTCCCGGGATCATCTGGATCAAATATGATTTATTATCTGGTTGTAGGCGTCACAGTCAGTGCTGGTGGATATTATGTAAGTGATTATATAACCACAGTGCTCAAGAATTCATGTATTTTACAACTCATGGTAAAGCTCAAAGCAACGTCAAGATCAGGACATGGGATTAATTAAATATACAACATAGTAATAGATTTAAGTGTCATTAAGCATACACATCTGAAGAATTGCTGGCAATCATTAGAAATACAGGGTTTTCATAAGAATATATTAACTAGACTATTATGAAGGTTTTTCTTTTTTAGTTTAAGTTTTATTTCATTTGAACCTCAGCTTTCTAAATTATGAAGATTTTTGTATGTGTAAAGTCAGTATTTCTTAATACTATTAATATGGATGATTTTCAGTAAAAATAATTGTATTATAAATGCTAATAGTGATAGCTGATACTTCACTGTTTATCATATGCCAGACTCCTGGATCATTTAATAATTACAACAATTCTACAAGGTAGGCACTATTATTAACATTTTTAAAGAATTATTTTGAAAGATTAACTTAAAAATTAATATAGGAGCAGCGTGCAGTGGCTCACGCCTTTAATCCCAGCACTTTGGGAGGCTGAGGCAGGTGGATCACCTGAGGTCAGGAGTTCGAGGCCTGCCTGGCCAACATGATGAAACCCCATCTCTACTAAAAATACAAAAATTAGCCAGCATGGTGGTGCATGCCTGTAATCCCAGCTACTTGGGAGGCTGAAGCAGGAGAATCTCTTGAACCTGGGAGGCTGAGGTTGCAGTGAGCCAAGATCACATCATGGCACTCCAGTCTGGGCGACAGAGTGAGACTCTGTTTCCAAAAATATATATAAATAAATTAATATAACTATTTAAAAAATTAATAGACTTTTTTTAGAGCAGTTTTAGGTTTACAAAATAATGAGCAGAAAGTACAGAAACTTCCATATACCCCCTCACACCCCCTCCTCCTTTCCCCTATTAAAATCTTGCACTGATGTGGAACATTTGTTAAAACTGACAAGCCAGTATTGATATATTATTATTAGCTGAAGTCCAGGGTTTACATCAGGATCCACTCTTTGCGTTGTAACGTTCTGTTTTTACAAATATATTAAATATCATACAGAATAAATTACAGTATCATACAGAGTAGTTTCATCACCCTAAAAATCCCTCTACTCTACCTACTCATTTCTCCCTCTCTCCTCCCAATCTTTTTACTGTCTCCATAATTTTTATTAGTTTTAAATTTTCACACAGTTTGATTATTTGAAAAATTCATATTTGTTCATAAGTTTTTAAAAAATGCAACATAGACATATATAAAATGAAAAGCATATTTTCCTTCCCAGTTCCCATGTCCATTCCCTCCAGGTAAACACTGTAAAACAAAGGTTTTAATAGTGAGATTTTGGGACTAAACTAACAGACATTTTTTAGTTAAGATAAGACTGTTGAGTCATTCACCATTTTGTCATAAACTTTCTAAATCAAAATATAATCTTTATTAAGAATAAAAGTAGGCCAGGCACAGTGGCTCATGCCTGTAATCTCAGCACTTTGGGAGGTCAAGGTGGGCAGATCACCTGAGGTCAGGAGTTCAAGACCAGCCTGGCTAACATGGTGAAACCTCATCTATGCTAAAATACAAAAATTAGCCAGGCGTGGTGGCAGGCGCCTATAATCGCAGCTACTCAGGAGGCTGAGGCAGGAGAATGGCTGGAACCCAGGAGGTGGAGGTCGCAGTGAGCCGAGATTGTGCCACTGCACTCCAGCCTGGGCAAGAGAACCAGACTCCGTCTCAAAAAAAAAGAATAAAAGTAGTGAAGTAGTGCAGTGGCTCATGCCTGTAATCCCAGCACTTTGGGAGGCTTGAGTCCAGGAGTTTGAGACCAGCCTGGGGAACACATTTCTACAAAAAAATTAAAAAATTAGCCCAGCGTGGTGGTGTGTGCCTGTGGTCCTAGGTACTTGGGAGGCTGTGATGGGAGGATCACTTGAGCCTGGGAAGTTAAGACTGCAGTGAGCTAAGACTGCACCACTGCACTCAAGCCTGGGCAACAGAACAAGACCCTATCTCAAAAAAAAATAAAATAAAAATAAAAAAGAATAAAAGTAGAGCCTGGAGTGGTGGCTCACGCCTATAATCCCGGCACTTTGGAGGCCAAGGCAGGAGAATTGCTTGCAGGAGTTTAAGACCAGCCTGGCCAACATAGCGAGACCCCATCACTACAAAAAATGTAAAGAATAAAAGTAGAATAAGCAGAAATTCTTTGTAAACTATAAGAGTACACAGTCACTATATTTTGGTTTAAACCTACAGAAATATGAATAAAGCCAGGCCAGTGGCTCACACCTGTAAACCCAGTACTTTGGGAGGCCAAGGCAGGTGGATCACGATTTCAGGAGTTCAAGACCAGCCTGGCCAAGAAATGGTGAAACCCCATTTCTACTAAAAATACAAAAATTAGCCGGATGTGGTGGCAGGCACCTGTAATCCCAGCTACTATGGAGTATGAGGCAGAGAATTGCTTGAACCTGGGAGGCGGAGGTTGCAGTGAGCCAAGATTGCACCACTGCACTCCAGCCTGGGTGACAGAGTGAGACTCTGTCTCAAAAAAAAAAAAAAAAAGAAATATGAATAAAGGGATGTTTAGTCATAACTAGAAGCAGTTTCATAGGACTATGTAAGATGGCCAAACCAAACCAAAATACATATTCTAATCCTCAGAAAATTTTTTTTTTTTTTTTGAGACAGAGTCTCGCTCTCGTCCAGGCTGGAGTGCAGTGGCGCGATCTCGGCTCACTGCAAGCTCCACCTCCCGGGTTCACACCATTCTCCTGCCTCAGCCTCCTGAGTAGCTGGGACTACAGGTGCCCACTGCCACCACACCTGGCTAATTTTTTTGTATTTTTAGTAGAAACAGGGTTTCACTGTGTTAGCCAGGATGGTCTTGATCTCCTGACCTTGTGATCCTCCCGCCTCGGCCTCCCAAAGTGCTGGGATTACAGGCATAATCCACCAAGCCCAGCCTAGAAATTTTTTAAAGGCTAGTCATAATCTTCAGAAGTTTGAGAGCCTCAAGAAGTCAGGAAACTGCAAACTTGTCGCTTAGATTGTTGTCCTCTACTAATCTGCCAGCTTTCACTTGTGCCCAGATTCCTTTGTTTCTGTCATCTTCTACTGTTTAATGTTGAATTCATTGCTCAGACCCACTCTAGTTGAGGTGTAGGCCACCAAAAAAAACAGAGATTGGGACTAGGCCATGTGATAGGCTGGGAAGCTAGAAGGATGAATTTCATTTGGACACCACTATACCCCTGATTATATTAATATTTACCAGTGCCAAAAACAAACCTTTCTAGACTGCTAACTCATTCGTTGCAAAAGGAATCTTAAACTAAAAGGTTATACACTTGTAAACCAGCCATCCCTGAGAACCCTTTCTGGCATTGTTCTCTCACAGTAGGGATGGAAGTTGTTCCCTTCCATTTCTAAGATTATGTGATTTTATTTTATTTTTTTTTTTTGAGACGGAGTTTTCGCTCTTTTCGTCCAGGCTGGAGTGCAATGGTGCAATCTCGACTCACCTCAACCTCCGCCTCCTGGGTTCAAGCGATTCTCCTGCCTCAGCCTCCCGAGTAACTGGGATTACAGGCATGCGCCTCCACGCCCGGCTAATTTTGTATTTTTAGTAGAGACGGGGTTTCTCCATGTTGGTCGGGCTGGTCTCGAACTCCTGACCTCAGTTGATCCGCCTGCCTCGGCCTCCCAAAGTGCTAGGATTACAGGCGTGAGCCACCGCGCCCGGCTAGATTATGTGATTTTAATCTCAAATGTTGGAAGCCTTAATTGCCAGGAATCTTCGGCTACTTTCAGGAGGAACTGCTGAATGTGAGGCACTCCAAAACCTGTATACTAGTTCTCCCCTTCCATTCCATGTCCTGTACTAAAATAATCTCTATATTAGATTTTTATGAATTGACCCCACAGATGCTTAGTAGCCAAAAGCAGTTTTCCATTTCGAATCAAAATCCTCGACTATTAGGGGTCATTGGAATCTGAAAGAGGCCCCGATCGCTTCAGTTTTTTTTTAGGGTCTGGGTATATTTTATTTTATTTTATTTTATTATTATTATTATTTGAGACAAAGTCTCACTCTTGTCCCCCAGGCTGGAGTGCGGTGGCACGATCTCATCTCACTGCAACCTCCGCCTCCTGGGTTCAAGCGATTCTCCTGCCTTGGCCCCCTGAGTAGCTGGGATTACAGGCGCCTGCCACCAGGCCAGGCTAATCTTTGTATTTTTAGTAGAGATGGGGTTTCACCATGTTGGCCAGGCCGGTCTTGAACTCCTGACCTCAGGTGATCCACCCACCTCGGCCTCCCAAAGTGCTGAGATTACAGGTGTGAGCCACCATGCCCGGCCTGGTCTGGTATATCATAAAAAGTAGTACCAGACTGGCTTATAAAAATTGTAGTATATTTTAAATGTTCATACTAAATAAATACTTAATATCATTTGTAAATAACTGCCAAAGTCTAAATTTGAGACCCTCTCTTTTAATAGACCTTTATTCTACTCTGTGCTCGACTGTGCTGGATTTGGAAAACCTAGATTCTTTGGGCCACACATTAGGGTGAATTATTCTAGTATTGTATCTCTTCAATTCTCTCTAAAGTTAGTCTTTTTCCTTGCCTTGTGTTTCAGCCCCTTGAGCAATGAGACTAATGTCCCTTGGAATGTTGTTCCTGGAATGATCATTTCAGGGATGTGAACTTGTGTACTGGTTCGGTTTTCGTGTACTGAGAACTGGGGATACTGACTTACCATATTGGTCCTATAAGGTGTCAGGAACACGCACCCTACTCGGAAAATATTCCTTGCTTTTATACAGAAAATGTTGATTATCATTCCTGCTGATCATATTTGCTCTGTATGTTTCAAAGCCAAATGATTCAAGTCTGAGTTCACTAAACCCTGGGAAGTTTGCTATAAAAGGGTCACTTTACAACCCTTCTACCTGACATTACAGATTTTCTTTTCTTTTTTATTTTTTTTTTCAGACAGGGTCTCACTCTGTTGCCCAGGCTTGAGTGCAGTGGCACATCTCTGCTCACTGCAAGCTCTGCCTCCCGGGTTCACGCCATTCTCCTGCCTCAGCCTCCTGAGTAACTGGGACTACAGGCGCCCGCCACCACGCCCTGCTAATTTTTTGTACTTTTAGTAGAGACGGGGTTTCACCGTGTTAGCCAGGATGGTCTCAATCTCCTGACCTCATGATTCGCCTGCCTCGGCCTCCCAAAGTGCTGCGATTACAGGTGTGGGCCACTGCACCCGGCCCCAACATTACAGACTTTCTATTTTCACAGCATAATTTTTATACTGTAAAATTGTTTGTAATTAAGCAGTACAATTTTTAAATAAGTTACTTGGTTTCTGATTATTAAAAATTTAGAAGACACTATATATAAATAAATTTTAGAAATCTATAATCTTACCATTAAAAGTTAAACCACTACCAACATTTTCTTAAAAGCTAAATTAATACAAACAATAGTAACTGAATAATGAGATTTTCATTTTTTAATATCATTTTCTAATATGAATATAGGCCAAAGAAGACTACTTAAATATAAAATGAAAGGAAGCCTGCACATTTTGTCTATGATTAAAATAGCTTTTTTCCCAATACTGTTTCTTTCTTTCTTTTTCTTTCTTTTTTTTTTTTTTTGAGATGATGTCTTGCTCTGTCGCCCAGGCTGGAGTGCAATGGTGCGATCTCGGCTCACTGCAACCTCCACCTCCTGGGTTCAAGCAATTCTCCCACCTCAGCCTTCTGAGTAGCTAGGGCTACAGGCGCATGCCACCACACCTGGCTGTTTTTGTATTTTTAGTAGAGATGGGGTTTCACCATGTTGGCCAGACTGGTCTCGAACTCCTGACTTCAGGTGATCCACCTGCCTCGGCCTCCCAAAGTGCTGGGATTACAGGCATGACCCACCGTGCCCGGCCTGATTCCAGTTTTTGACTATTACAAATAAAGGTACCATGAACATTTGTGTACAGGTTTTCATGTGAACCTAGATTTCCATTTCTCAAGGATAAATGCTAGAGAATATTTGTATATGCCTGTCAGGATATTCTGGTTGTAGCATAATTCATTTTTTTCTTTCTTGTTTTTTTTTTTTTTTTTTTTTTTTTTGAGACGGAGTCTCGCTCTGTCTCCCAGGCGGGAGTGCAGTGGCGCGATCTCGGCTCACTGCAAGCTCCGCCTCCCGGGTTCACGCCATTCTCCTGCCTCAGCCTCCCGAGTAGCTGGGACTACAGGCGCCCGCCAACACGTCCGGCTAATTTTTTGTATTTTTAGTAGAGATGGGCTTTCACTGTGTTAGCCAGGATGGTCTCGATCTCCTGACCTCGTGATCCGCCCGCCTCGGCCTCCCAAAGTGCTGGGATTACAGGCTTGAGCCACCGCGCCCGGCCTTTCTTTCTTGTTTTTAGTTATCTTTGGCTAAGATAGTGCATCTATTTCCTTCCCTTTTTAAAAAATTTTATTTTAGGTTAAGGTGTACATGTGCAGGTTTGTTAATAGGTTAATTGTGTGTCATGGGGGTTTGATGTACAGATTGATTTGTCACCCAGATAATAAGTATGGTACTCAATAGGTAGTTTTTCTCTCCTCACCCCGTCTCACCTTTCTTCCTTTTTAAAGTATTCTATTTAATAACACAGGTTTCCAAAAGGGAAGTAAAAGAGTAAGTGGTGTGCACTGATTTCTCTTCTTTGCTACATTGGGATTATGGTTTAAACTTCTAATGGTGATTACAGGGAGACTTGAGTGTACCTTTGGATGTGGCGTGACAAATCTTAAAGCTCAAGAAATAAACCTAAGCATACATTTACTTTCAGGCTTACAAGACAGTCACATCAGACCAAGCCAAACACACAGAACATACAACAAATTTGAAAGAAAAAACAAAAGCAGAGATACATCTATTTCAAGGTAAATGAATTTCTTAATGTTTTATTTTTATTTTTTTTTTAGGCACTAATTTCTATCCACTTAGTCTAGCAATGAACACTATTCGCTTTTGGCTTCTTTCCTAGCTTAATCCAGAATGACTCTGGGTAAAAGTTCATTTAGAAAGGAAAAGCTCAACTGAAACCTGAAGAATACTGTTACACCTTTTGGATGAATGCATTTGACAAATGAACGTTTTACATTTATATTGCTGACCAGTGACTTTTGACTCCTTTGTGTGGTAATATTATTTTCCCCTGCTCAGGCATCCACCCATGCAGGCATGAGCTTTCATTTTCCTCATTATTTAAAAATAATAATATAACTAATTATCTTTCAGTTTTGGCTAAGACCACCTGTGTGCCTTTGTGCAACCAAGGAACATTTGACATAATAGAATCAGTTGTGTATAATGAGTCCTTCAGTTGATAAAATGGTGACCATGGGAACAGAAACTTTATATTTTCACTCTTTCTTTCCTTCCTTCCTACACTTCTTTTTCCCTCCCTCCCTCCCTTCCTTCCTTTCCTGTCTTCCTTTCCCACTTCCCTTCCCTCTTCCCTCCACGGGCTCTCCCTCTGTCAACCAGGCTGGAGTGCAGTGATGCAATCATAGCCTACTGCAGCCTTGAACTCCTGGGCTCCAGCAATCCTCCCATCACAGCCTCTCAAGCAACTAGGACTACGAGCATACACCGCTATGCCCAGCAAATTTATTTTTTATGTTTTGCAGAGACAGGGTCTCACTATGTTGCCCAGGCTGGTCTTGATCTCCTGGCCTCTTATGATCCCTCCTTCTTCAGCCTCCCAAAGCACTGGGATTACAGGCATAAGCCACTATGCCTAGCCACTTCTTGCTTTAAACCATACTTTTTTCCAAGCTATTATTATCAATTACTATGATCACTAGGGATAGAGATATTACGGGCTTATGAATCAGTTTTAACCTGTCATGACAATACTAAGAAACAGAATATCATCAATACATATTATTGAATATAATCATGCGGTTGTTTATAATACTAATAAGCATTTGCATAGAACTTTTTATTTTAATCCCCTTTTCATATACAGCATTTTAATTAATCTTTTTTTTTTTTTTTTTTTTTTTTGAGACGGAGTCTTGCTCTGTCCCCCAGGCTGGAGTGCAGTGGCGCGATCTCGGCTCACTGCAAGCCCCGACTCCCGGGTTCACGCCATTCTCCTGCCTCAGCCTCCCGAGTAGCTGGGACTACAGGCGCCCACCAACACGCCCGGCTAATTTTTTTGTATTTTTAGTAGAGACGGGGTTTCACCGTGTTAGCCAGGATGGTCTCGATCTCTTGACCTCGTGATCCACCCGCCTCGGCCTCCCAAAGTGCTGGGATTACAGGCTTGAGCCACCGCGCCTGGCCTTAATTAATCTTTACAATAGCCCTGTGCAGTAGATATTATCAATACTCTATTTTACAGATGACAAAAATGAGGTTGAGAGAGGATTAGTGATTTCTGAGTCACCTGCTAGGAACTTGGCTACTCTTCCATGCTATCTCATATGAAAGGTGAATAGGATAGCTACTTATTTTTGTATTCTTCATATTTGCCTAAGTAATATATTCAAGTGTGTTTTTTTTTTAAGTTCAAAGAGTTTACAGAAAAGCAGATCCCCCATTTTCCCTCCAAGAGGGAACCAACAGAACCAGTTTCTTGGAATCCTCCTGGAGAGTTTTTGCAAATACAATTATCTAGGCATACAACTTACCCCCCTCCTGCTCCAACCTCATTTTGCCCTAACAATAGTAGCAGACCGTATACATTGTTCTTTTTTTGCTGTTTCACTTGAGAATCTACCTTGAAGACTGTTACACATCAGTGCATGTATTTCTGTCTTACGTGTTTAAATGACCTCAGTGTTTCATTGCCTTCCCACGATCTTTAAATTAATACCTTGCTTAATGACTAATTCTTAAAGGTGAAAAAGAGAATGTTGCAGAAACTGAGAAAGCAAGTTCAGAAGCCCCAGAAGAACTTGTAGTGGAAGCTGAGGTGGTAGATGCTGAAGAAAGTCCCAGTGCTACAGTTGTGGTCATAAAAGAGGCATCTGCCTGTCCAGGTCACGTGGAGGCTGCTCCAGAGACCACAGCAGTCAGTGCTGAAACTGGGCCAGAGGTCACAGATGCAGCGGCGAGGGAAACCGCGGAAGTAAACCCTGAAACAACCCCAGAGGTTACAAATGCTGCCCTGGATGAAGCTGTCACCATCGATAATGATAAAGATACAACAGAGAACGAAAGCTCTGATGAATATGCTGAACTAGAAGAAGAAAATTCTCCAGCTCAGTCAGAGTCAGGAGATGATTTACAGGAGGAAGCCAGTGTTGGCTCTGAGGCTGCTTCGGCTCAAGGCTAATCTCCAGCTGGTAGACATTTCAGCAACAAATGCCATAGAGTGTCTGATAAGTGCTTTTGTGTTTTTAGTACACTTAGTTTAAAAAAAAAAAAAGACTTATTTTCTAGAAAACGTTAATGGGTCTTGAAGATTTTTGGCATCCACTGATAGATTTTAGGACTGAGAGACTTGAGATTGTACATTTCTTACTACTCTTCTACTGTCTGAGATCAGAATATGACATTGCAGTAAAGAGCTTAAATAGTTTCATCTTTGGTTTTTTTTTCTAGACATTTTTCTTTTATCGCAGTCATCTCTGAATTTACATTTTATATTAAAGAAATTGAGCTATCCATACAACCTGTATTTACTTTACTTTCACTGTGCTTTCAGCTTACTTTATTGTACGGTATGTAGGTCTAAAATATAGTTTGAGTCAAATAAAATTAGAAAAGCTTTGGTGCTTCTACTTTTTTCATTAATATTTGCATGTACAAATAATACATATTAACATACAGATACATAACATCACATGAGAAATGTAAGCTTTCGTAATATTATTGAAGAAAGAGCATATAATCTATGGAGAACCCTGCATATAACATTATGTATGCCCTCTCCCATCTATAGTACTTACATAGGGGACTATGTAGATATTTTCTGTTTCAGTTCAGTTCAAACAATATTTATTGAGGATTAGCACTTTGTGCCAGGAATCATTCATTCATTCACGTGTTCAACAAATATTAGCTGAGCACTTACAACATAATAGGTATTGTTTTAAGTGCTCCTGGTTTATATTCTAGAGTGGAACCAGGGAAGAAGACAAATGAGAAAATGATATAGTGTGTTAGGTACTGATAAGTGCTAAGGATAAAAGTGATGAAGATAAAAGGATTGTAAGTGTTAGTTCGAGGTGGAAGTTGTAATTTTAGATAGGATGGCCAAAAGAAGCCTTACTAGGAAGGTGTCTTTTGCGTAGAAACCTGAAAGATATATAAGGGACCATCTAATGGTAGGAGTTAGGGGAATCAGCCAAGTAAGGGAACAGAAAAGGGCAAAGGATCTTAAACAGGATCCTGCTGGGAATTTGAGGAATTGCGAGGTGGCCAGTGTGGCTAAAGTGGAGTGAAAAAGAGGGAGAGTAGCCAGAGATGGTCTCAGAGAGAAAGGGAGTGGGTAGGTGGGGTGGGCTAAATCATGCAGGGTCATGTAAGGTTTCGGCTATGGAGTAAGTCGGGAAATTGTAGTGGACACTGCCGATGCTCTGCCTAGATCCCCTTAACTGAGCCCCTTAACTGGGTACATTTATCCCCAGCTGCTATGAGTGTTACACTCCACAACCCACCCTCACCATAGGCAGTTCACAACCAATGACTGACTGCCATAGTATTACAAAAGGTGGCACCGACTCTGCAGTACAATTGAATAGTTTATGCTCCAGCCCACCCCAAGGAGCAGATTGAAGCTGGTCTCCAGCTGAGATGACTTCCCTGCTTAGTTCTTCCCCCTGCCCTTTTCTGCTTTCCTCCCTCCATTCTCCGGGGAATATTCCTCTCATAAAAGACTGGCCAAAGAATCCCTGTTTCTGGGGAACGTCACTTTAGATCATTGGTACTGGATGTGATCCTGGGAAGCAGGCTCTAAGAATAGGATTCTGGAGTTGTATATTCTTTAGCTAGAGGGCAATGAGACCTTGCACACACATACCAATGCATTTTCCTCCATTTTCTACCAAAAATAACAGAAACATCCTCAAAAGGGATTAAATGACAAAGATCGTTATTACATAACTAGATAGATTGTTATTATATAACTAGATATCCAGGGTTGGCTTATTTTGTGGCTCAGTCATCAAGACCTTGGTTGTATCTGTTGTCCTGCTCTATCAAGAATGTTTTGGGCAAGGCACAGTGGCTCACACCTGTATCCCCAGCACTTTGAGAGGCCAAGGCAGGAGGATCACTTGAACCCAGGAATTTGAGACCAGCCTGGGCAGCCTGGTCTCTACAAAAAAATTAAAAATTTGGCCTGGTGCGGTGGCTCACGCTTGTAATCCCAGCACTTTGGGAGGCCGAGGCGGGCGGATCACGAGGTCAGGAGATCGAGACCACGGTGAAACCCCGTCTCTACTAAAAATACAAAAAAATTAGCCAGGTGTGGTGGCAGCCGCCTGTAGTTCCCGCTACTCGGAGAGGCTGAGGCAGGAGAATGGCGTGAACCCGGGAGGTGGAGCTTGCAGTGAGCCGAGATCGCGCCACTGCACTCCAGCCTGGGTGACAGAGCAAGACTCTGTCTCAAAAAAAAAAAAAAAAAATTAAAAAATTAGCCAAGTGTGGTGGCAAATGCCTGTGGTCACAGCTACATGGGAAGCTGAGGCAGGAGGATCACTTGAGCCCAGGAAGTCAAGGCTGCAGTGAGTCATGTTCATGCCACTGCACTCCAGCCTAGGCGACAGAGCAAGACCCTGTGTCAATAAAAAAAGAATGTTTTGGCTTTATCCTTCTCATAATCATAGGATGAATTGCCACAATTCTAGGTATTTTATAGAGTCTACTAGGAGTGTTTGAAAAAAAAAAAACAAAAACCACAGGCCAGGCAAGGTGGCTCATGCCTGTAATCCCAGCATTTTGGGAGGCAAAGGTGGGCAGATCACCTAAGATCAGGAGATCGAGACCATCCTGGCCAACATGGTGAAACCCCGTCTCTAGTAAAATAAAAAAATTAACCAGGCGTGGTGGTGCGCACCTGTAGTCCCAGCTACTCAGGAGGCTGAGGCAGGGGAATTGCTTGAACCTGGGAGGCAGAGATTACAGTGAGCCGAGATTGTGCCACTGCACTCCAGCCTGGTGACAGAGTGAGACTCTGTCTCAAAAAAAAAAAAAAAAGTTTCCTCATCTTAAAAAAACTTCATACTTTTTTATTCTAATGTTTTATTGTACAAAATTTCACACACAAGTAGCGAGAATAGTATAATGAATCCTCATGTGCACTACACCCAGATTTACCAATTATCAACTCATGGCAAATCTTGTATTCATATTCCTATCCATTACCTTTGACCACCACAACTGAGGGCCCACCTACAGCTAACACTAACTTGAGACATGTGAGTAAGGTTATAAAGTCAAATCTATGATACTGGATATATGTCTGTAAAATAATAGTAATTGTTTACTATTGTTAATTATCTAGTCAATGATCAAATTTTCCTCAACTGTTTCATAAAGGATTTCCCTCTCCCTTCAGTTTGTTTCTTAAGTCAGAATCCAATTAAAGTCCACAAATAGGTGGCCGGGCGTGGTGGCTCACGCCTGTAATCTCAACACTTTGGGAAGCCGAGGCAGGCAGATCACCTGAGGTCAGGAGTTCAAGACCAGCTAGGCCAACATGGAGAAACCCCATCTCTACAAAAATACAAAAATTAGCCAGACGTGATGGCGAGTGCCTGTAATCCCAGCTATTTGGGAGGCTGAGGCTGGAGAATTGCTTGAACCTGGGAGGCGGAAGTTGCAGTGAGCCGAAATCACGCCATTGCACTCCAGCCTGGGTGACAGAGTGAGACTCCATCTCAAAAAAGAAAAAAAAGTCCACAAATGGTAAATACATCTTTAAGTCTCTTTTTCTATAGGTTGCTCCTCCATCTCTCTTCTACTTTTCTTTGCAATTTATGGTTTCAATAAAGTGACTCATTTGATCTGTAGAATTTTTCACTCTGGACTTTGCTTATTGCAACCACATGTGTTTGTCTTGTTTTAACATGTTCCTCTCCCCCATACTGCCTATAAATTGGTATTTAGATTTAGAGGTTTGATCAAAATCCTATTTATTTATTTATTTTAGGGACAAGATCTTATCCTGCTGCCCAGGCCAGGGTGCAGTGGCACTATCATAGCTCACTGCAGCCTCCAACTCCTGGGCTCAAGCAATCCTCCAACCTCAGCCTCCCAAGTGGCTGGGACTGCAAGCACATGCTAATTTTTTAAATTTTTTTATAGAGACAATGTCTCTCTATGTTGCCCAGGCTGGTCTTGAATTCCTGGTCTCAAGTGATCCTCCCACCTCAGCCTCTCAAAGTGCTGGGATTACAGGGGTGAGCCACTGTGCCTGGCTTTGGCGGGAATTATTTGTAGTTCGTGTTCATACATCCATCAGCAGGTGCATAATATTTGGTGCTTTTCTCTTCATTATGTTAGAAGCCATTGATTCCTGATTGTATTAGGAGTTGTTAGATAGTGATACCCTTTCTCTATATTCTTTCCATCTGTTCCTTCCACTTTCCAATATAGAATCATTTTGGCCTATCGTTCTTTCCATTTTTTATATAAACTATATATATATGTATTTATATATACCATATAGCATATATAATATATATAAGTTATATATAGCATATATATAGCTTCTACAAAGAAAAAATGGAAAGAACGATAGGCCGAAATCCTTTCTTAGCTATGTATATAGACAGAGAGCTTATATATATATATATAAAAGAATATATATAAGAATTTCTTATATCTATATAAGAATATATATAAGAATTTCTTATATCTATATAAGAATATATAAGAATTTCTTATATATATAAGAATTTAGTCACAAATTCTTCCCATCTTTTATGTATATAATATATATATAAACTATATATTACATATTTTTTTTTCCTAAATAAGCAGTAATTTACTATACGCATACATTTTTCTACCTTGCTTTTTGCATTCAAGTATATGCCTGGAGATTACTCTAAATTGTAGATAGTAATATTTCTCATTGCTTTTCATGGTTGCATAGAACTACGTTGTGTGGATACCATGGATTCTTTATTCAACAGTCTCCTATTGATGGACATTTGACTTGTGTCTAGTATTTGCTATTACAAATAGTGCTGCAATGTATAGCTTCATGCATATGTATTTTTGCCACTGTATCATTGGGATAGATTGCTGAAAGAGGGATTACTAGGTCAAATACATATGTAATTTTGCTGCTATTACAAAAGTCCTTTCATAGGAGGGCTACCATTTTACATTCCCAAAACAACAATGTATGTGTGTGCCTGTTTCCTGTTTTACACGCAGAAACAGCAATGTATGTGAGTGCCCTAACATTTGGGTTTTTGCTCATGTGACAGACGAAAAATATCTCAGTGAAGTTTTTTTTTTTTTTTTTTTTTTTTTTTGAGATGGAGTCTCGCTCTGTCACCCAGGCTGGAGTGCAGTGGCACGATCTCGGCTCACTGCAAGCTCTGCCTCCCGGGTTCACGCCATTCTCCCGCCTCAGCCTCTCCGAATAGCTGGGACTACAGGCGCCCGCCACCACGCCCGGCTGATTTTTTTTGTATTTTTAGTAGAGACGGGGTTTCACCGTGGTCTCGATCTCCTGACCTCGTGATCCGCCCGCCTCGGCCTCCCAAAGTGCTGGGATTACAAGCGTGAGCCACCGCGCCCGGCCCTCAGTGCAGTTTAAATTTGCATTTCCCTTATTAAGAGTGAGATCGGGGCTGGGTGCGGTGGCTCACGCCTGTAATCCCAGCACTTTGGGAGGCTGAGGCGGGCGGATCACGAGGTCAGGAGATCGAGACCATCCTGGCTAACATGGTGAAACCCCATCTCTACGAAAAAACACAAAAAATTAGCTGGGCATGGTGGCGGGCGCCTGTAATCCCAGTTACTGGGGAGGCTGAGGCAGGAGAATGGGAGGCAGAGCTTGCAGTGAGCCGAGATCGTGCCACTGCACTCCAGCCTGGGTGACAGAGCGAGACACCATCTCAAAAAAAAAAGAGTGAGGTCGGGCTGGACCCGGTGGCTCACTCCTGTAATCCCAGAACTCTGGGAGCCTGTGGTTGCAGATCGCTTGAGCCCAGGAGTTTGAGACCAGCCTGGGCAACATGGTGAAACCCTGTCTCTACAAAAAATACAAAACATTAGCAGGGTATGATGATGTGCGCCTGTAGTCCCAGCTACTCAGGAGGCTGAGGTGGGAGGATTGCTTAAGCCTGGGAGGTCAACGCTTCAGTGAGTCATGATTACACCACCACACTCCAGCCTGAGTGACAGAGTGAGTCCTTGTCTCAAAAAAAAAAAAAAAAAAAAGTGAGGTTGGACATTAAAAAAAAAATTGTCTTTTTTTTTTTTTTTTGAGATGGAGTCTCGCTCTGTCACCCAGGCTGGAGTGCAGTGGCGTGATCTTGGTTCACTGCAACCTCCTCCCCCCAGGTTCAAGGGATTCTCCTGCCTCAGCCTCCTGAGTAGCTGAGACTACAGATGCCCACCACCACACTTAGCTAATTTTTTGTATTTTTAGTAGAGACGGGGTTTCACCATGTTACCCAGAATGGTCCCAATCTCCTGACCTTGTGATCTGCCCACCTCGGCCTCCCAAAGTTCTGGGATTACAGGTGTGAGCCACCGTGCCCGGCCAAAAAATTTTTTTTGATATACTTTTTTTTGTAGCTACAGGGTGTGACTATGTTCCCTAGGCTGGTCTCAAACTGCTGGCCTCAAGAGATCCTCCCACCTCAGCCTTCCAAAGTGCTGGGATTACAGGCATAAGCTACCACACCTGGAGTTTTTTTTTTTTTTTTTATGATTAGGGACCATAAAAACTTTTTTTAATGGTTAAGGACTCTGCATTTCTTTTGCTGCAATCTGTCTGTTTATATCTCTAGTGCATTTTCCTGCAGTGTGTCAGTCCTTCCTTCTTCTGTTTTTTAGAAGCTCTTTATATGCTAGGGACATTAAACTTTGGTCTGTGATATAAATTACAAATATTCTTCCAAGTTTGTGATTTATCTTTTTATTTTACTTATGGTATGTTTGTAGTATAAGATTTTTTTATTTCAGTGTAATCAAATTGATCAATCTTTTTATGTATTGTTTCTGAATTTTGGGCCATTGTTAACATAGTAGATTGAAAAAAAATAGTCACTAATTCTTCCCACCTTTTTGTATACACTCCTGTTAATTGTGACTTTAGGCCAGTCATGGTGGCTCACACCTGTAGTAACAGATTTTGGGAGGCCAAGGCAGGAGGATCACTTGAGCCCAGGATCTTGAGACCAGGCTGGGCAATATAGCAAGACCCTGTCTCTACTTAAAATTTTTTTTTTACTTAAAAAAAATTTTTAAAATAAAAAAGAAATCTGGCTTTACATCTCTTCCCATCAAAAGATAGAGACTGTTTCTTCATTCCCTTGAATTTGGGCTGGCCTTGTACTTTGTTTTGACCAACAGAATGCTATGGAAGTGACTTTCTGAGCTCTCACCCTCTTGAAATCCTGAGACTACCATGTGAAGAAGCCTGAGCTACCCTCCATGAGAATGAGGGATCATATGGAGAGAGGTGCCCCATCTACAGCTAACACTAACCCCAGATGTGTAAGTGAGGCCATCCCAGACCATCGAGCACCAGCCACGATGCCACATGACTGCAGTTATATGAATGACCCCAGGGGAGACCAGAAAAGAACTACCCAGCTGAACACAGACCAAATTGATGACCCGCTAAATTGTGAGCAAATAAAATGGTTGTGTTCTAAGCCATGAAGTTGGGGTAGTTTGTTAAGTAGCAATATGTAGTTAAAATACTTAGGAAATAGGGCAGGCTCAGTGGCTCACACCTATAATCCCAGCACTTTGGGAGGCCGAGGCAGGTGGATCACCTGAGGTCAGGAGTTTGAGACCAGCCTGGCCAGCATGGCGAAACCCTGTCTCTACTAAAAATACAAAAATTAGCTGGGCGTGGTGGTGGGCACCTGTTATCCCAGCTACTCAGGAGGCTGAGGCAGGAGAATCGCTTGGACCTGAGAGGTGGAGGTTGCAGTGAGCCCAGATCACGCCATCGCATTCCAGCCTGGGTGACAAAAGAGAAATTCTGTCTCAAAAAAAAAAAAAGAAAGAAAGAAAGAAAAAAGAAGAAAAAAATACTTAGGAAATAAAACAATTTTGAATTTGACACACTTTTTTTTTTTTTTTTAGATTTAGTATCATTGCTTTTCACATTCCTCAGTGGGAATGAAGAAAGAACTAGCTGTGCCTAGCAGAAACAGATTTTGTCTGGCTTAGCCTTGTGGCCAATTGGTACCTTTTCTAAATTCTTTTCAGAGCTGCTAAATGCTGAAATGTGACTGCATATAGAAGAATTTTTTTTCATTTTAAAATCCAGTATTATTTAAAATGCTGAGGCAGGAGGATCACTCAAGGCCAGGAGTTCAAGACCAGCCTGGGCAAAATAGCAAGACCTCATCTCTACAAAAAATTTAAAAATTAGCTAGGCATTATGGCATGTGCCTGTAGTTCCAGCTACTCAGGGGGCTGAGGTGGGAGAATCACTTGAGCTCAGGAGTTCGAGGCTGCAGTGACCTGTGGTAGCGCCAATGCACTCCAGCCTGGGCAATAGAGCAAGACCCTGTCTCAAAAGAAAATAAGATAAAATAAAATGATGCTTTGAAACAGCAGCTATAAATCCAAAAGCAGCCTATGTTTTATTGATCTTTTTTGAGTTTAACAACCAGTATAATGAAGGTTTAACAACAGTATTCCATAAAAAGCATTTTTACTGTTATACCATTGACTGACCTTTTTTTTTTTTGAGATGGAGTCTGGCTCTGTCAGCCAGATTAGAGTGCAGGGGCATGATCTTGGCTCACTGCAACTTCCATCTCCTGGACTTAAGTGATTCTGTTGCCTCAGCCTCCCAAAGTGCTGGGATTACAGGCATGAGCCACAGCACCCGGCCTGACTGATCTTAATATAATAAAAATGTACTATATATTGAAGAAGTCAAAGTGAGATAGAGTGTGAGGTATAGACTATGAAATGATTGCAAAAGATAAAAATTGGCACAGAAGGCTGGATGTGGTGGCTCACGCCTGTAATCCCAGCATTTTGGGAGGCCAAGGCAGGTGGATCACTTGAGGTCAGGAGTTCGAGACCAGCCTGGCCAACATGGTGAAACCCTGTCTCTACTAAAAATTCAAAAATTAGCCCAGTGTGGTGGTGCACGCCTCTAATCCCAGCTACTCGGGAGGCTGAGACAGGAGAATTGCTTGAACCTGGGAGGCAGAGGTTGCAGTGAGCCAAGATTGTGCCACTGCATGGCAGCCTAGGTAACAGAGTGAGACTGCATCTCAAAAAAATAAAAAAATAAAAAATTAATTGATTAAAAAAACAGGCACAGAATCAAATAGTTCAGTTACATCTCTTTGATGTAGACAAGAGATATAAAGGAAGCCTAAATTAGAAAATCCAACACATTTTCCAAACACTGACATAACCATAAAATTTAAATATTAATGTATTAATGGCTGGGCATGGTGGCTAATGCCTGTAATACCAGTGGCTTTGGAAGGCTGAGGTAGGAGTATTGCTTGAGGCCAGGAGTTCAAGACCAGCTTGAGCAACAAAGAAAGACCCTATCTTTACAAAAAAAAAATTGCCGAGTGTGGTGGCACACGCCTGTAGTCCCAGCTACTCAGGAGGCTGAGTCAGGAGGATCACTTGAGCCTGAGGATTCAAGTCTACAGAGAGTCGATCACACCACTTTACTCTGGCCTGGGCGACAGAGCAAGATCCTGTCTCAAATAAATAGATAAATAAATAAATATTACCTTAATTGTGAAAAAAAATGTATGGAGCAGTCTTTAACAACGGAGCTGAGATAACTATTTTTGTCCATTTGTCAAAGTGTGAATTTTCTATTACAAAGTACAGTATACTCCACAGCCAGTTTTTGAGAGTTCAAGCTGGATTCAGGCGAGATTAGGTTCTGAATGTGTTAGTGGTTTTGATGCCAACTATTTGTCCTGTCAGATAGCATTCAATGACTGGAAACAACACTATCTAGTATAATAAAACATATTATATAATGTTTTTCCCCAGTGAATAGAATCACTGAAAAATTTTCTAGAAAAAAATTATTTTATTTAGCTTTTAGGGTAAGATTTTAGTGAACAAGTTGGAAGAATTATGAAAGTTAAATATTATTTGAATTTCACACATGGATATATAATTTCAAATACCCATTGCTCAATCTAATAATTAAACTAATAAAAATCTCATTTTCTGACATTATTTCTTATGGATAGTGATTTCCAGGGAAAAAATGGATTATGAGTGTATTAGCAGCTCACTTCGGCAGCACATATACTAAAATTGGAATGATACAAAGAAGATTAGCATGGTCCCTGCAGGAGGATGACATGCAAATTCGTGAAGTGTTCTATGTTTTTAAAAACAAATTAAAAAAGAATTAAATTAGCTTTTCCCTTTATCAAGTGGCATAACGATGAGAAGATTGTGGGCATTACTACTTCCCCTTTAGGAATGAGAATTCTTCACATATCAGAAATGCTTTCATTCAGAACTAGGAAAAAGAATGTTCCTTTGCAGTAGAAGATTCTATGAAGATTGTGGTTATATCTATAATGTCTCAAATAGAAGACAAATAGAATGAAAAATTAACCCAAGTTTTAAAATTCATTTTAAGATTAGATGGTAATTAATTAAATTCACAATGCAGTGATTTTATTGTTATTAAGATGTCCAGAATAACAGTTGTTTTAAAGTCACAATGCAGATATTTTAGTCATATAGAACTTTCAAAAGAAAATATGTCACATTTTTCAAAAGAACTAAAGGACCAGAGAAGTATGCTGAGCATTTTCAATTTTACTTCTACCACATCTCTCACTCCTTCCCATTCTCTGCATCTCCAGGTTGTTACCTTAGTTCACTTCTTCATACCTGTAAACTCTAAGCAAATCTCCCTACTGTTAAGTTCACAAAATTACTTACCTTCTAAAATGGTAAGTTGATTGTGTTAACTTCCAGCTAAAGCTTCACTAGCCTACCATAATCTGATTGAAGACACTTAATTTGTTATATCTGCTGGGCACACCTGTAATCACAGCACTTTGGGTGGCCGAGGCAGGCAGATCACCTGAGGTCAGGAGTTTGAGACCAGCCTGGCCAACATGGTGAAACCCTGTTTCTACTAAAAATACAAAAATTAGCTGGGCATGATGGTTCATGCTTGTAATATGCTTGAACTTGGGAGGCAGAGGTTGCAGCGAGCCGAGGTTGTGCCATTGCACTCTAGCCTGGGCAACAAGAGCAAAACTCCGTCTCAAAAAAAAAAAAATTGTTACATCTTTACAGTCAAAATTCTTATAGTATGACATTGAAGGCGGCCTATACTTGTTCATTCCACAATCCATATCTGTTTAATTTCTCTCCACACTTATTTTCTGTCCTTACTCCTATTTTCCTGCAGCCTCCAGCTACCTTCCCTCCCCTATAGATCCAGACATCCTAAATGATTTAACAGCATTATTCCTGGAACTTGCCATCCTGTTTTGTGCCTCAAAGATCTTGCTTAGGTAGTTCACTCCATCTAAAAAGACACTGTCCATCCCTCAACCAACCCAACTCCTTTCTAATTACTCAACTAAACATCACCTGCTTTGTAAAGTCTTTCCTTGCCTGACTGAGCTTACCCGATGACACCTTCCTTTGTGCTATCCTGTGCCTTTACTATTGCATTCATCATTCTGATTTGCAAATATTTGTTTATATTTTAGAATCCCTCACTAGAATGAAAGTTGCCTGAAAACAAAAGCTACATTAGAGCCTTCAGTAAATGTTTACTGAATGAAATTGTGAGACTTGTGAGACTGTGACCTGTTTTATAGAGCTGAACCCTGTGAATCTGCTGGTATTTGGCCATTTCTGACCTACCAAAACAGCCATTTCATAGGGTTCAACCTAACTATATTCCAAAAGGTAAATCTTGGCCGGGTGCCGTGGCTCACGCTTGTAATCCCAGCACTTTGGGAAGCCAAGGTGGGTGGATTACCTGGGGTCAGGAGTTCGAGACCAGCCTGGCCAACATGGTGAAGCCCCGTCTCTACTAAAAATACAAGGTGGTGGGTACCTGTGATCCCAGCTACTGAGGAGGCTGAGGCAGGAGAATTGCTTGAACTGGGTAGGCAGAGGTTGCAGTGAGGTGGGATCACACCACTGCACTCCTGCCTGGGTGACAGAGCGAGATATATATATATAGATATATATGCCTATATAAATATATATATATGCCTGTATATATATATATATATATATATATACACACACACACACACATATATATATATGCCTATTGTTTGTTTCTCAGTACAAAGCCCAATTGTTATGCTGAATGGAATGTTTATTCCATTTGTACTTTTTTTTTTGCTGGGGGTGTTAGCAGGGAGGTGGGGAAGGAGCATTCTATTTATTGATATCTTGCTTAGGTTTCCATCTAGACTGTTGTCCTTCAAATCTTTGTTAACAAACTAGAGAGGCCAAATGTAGGACTGGGGTTCAGTAGCGCTCTGGGAAGCCTTTTGAGCTTTGGAACAAGCATCATCACATTAATCAGTTTACATGAGAACTGTAGCTGCAGGCAGATTCCAGTGCAATTACATGTGCCACCTCACATTATTTTAGCTTCACTGTTCATGAAGAGATTGTTTTCCAAGTATTCAAACCTGACTCTTCATATAAGAGTGACTAACTTTCTCCTAAGCTGAGAGTTGACAAATACTCAATATCCTTTTATTATTCCTTTAAACCTGCTCAGGAATCAAGTCAGTATAATAAAGTTGATATGAGAGCTCCCAAAACCACTGTCCTTAAATACACTGCTTGTGAGCTTGTGAGCTGAGGAGGGGAGGCAGATTTGAGCCCATCTTCTGTCTCCTTGCTCAGCCATCTTGCAATAAACCTTTCTCTCTAAAATAATTAAAATAAAATACATGAATAAAGTTGATATGAGAGCTTATATAAGTTCTTGCAAAGAATTTTCTTATCCAATCATATCTCATTTCAAAAGACTTATTCAGGAAAACAACGGCAATGAAACAGGGTCCCAGGACCATCTTAACTCCCTTTTACCTGTTGGCTATTTGGTTGCGGTAATATTTCCTGCTTCTCCCTACAGTTCAATTTCCTGTTTCCTCACAACTCAATATTAATTGGAGGCAGTTTCTCATATTTTTGTCAGCACACACAGTTGGACTTCATCTGGACTGTCTGCAATTTCTTCGCATGAATGAATTTTTTGTCTAGTCAAGTTCCCATAGTTTGAAGTCTAATATAAATATAAGGCTAAAATATATACCATTAAAAACTGAAGAAGCCAGGGATGGTGGCTCATGCCTGTAATCCCAGCACTTTGGGAGGCTGAGGTGGGCGGATCACCTGAGGTCAGGAGTTCAAGACCAGCCTGACCAACATGGAGAAAGCCGGTCTCTACTAAAAATACAAAATTAGCCGAGCATGGTGGCAAGTACCTGTAATCCCAGCTACTCGAGAGGCTGAGGCAGGAGAATCACTTGAACCCGGGAGGCGGAGGTTGCGGTGAGCTGAGGTTGCGCCATTGCACCCCAGCCTGGGCGACAAGAGCGAAACTCCATCTCAAAAGAAAAAAAACAAAAAACAAACAAATAAAACTGAAGGAAAGGGTGTGTGTAGGGGGGTGACTTACCCTACTAAATATAAAGACTTATAAAGCTATTAAGAATTAAGATAATTGGTAGAGAAAAAATAGCTAATAGAAAAGAATATGGAACTGAGATAAATGCTCATACATGTATGTAAATTAGTATATGACTGGTTACAAACCAGAGAGGAAATGATGGGCTCTTCAGTACGTGATGTGGAAACTACTGGGTACCCATATGGAAAAATAAAGTTAGCCTCTTACCTCATAATATAAGCAGAAAAAATTGCAAATGAATTAATAATTAAAAAATGAAAAATTCCAAAATCTTTTAAAGAAAATACTTTTGTGACTTCAGATAAGGAGGGATATCTCAAGGCACAAAATTACAAAACAGAAGGAACCAATTGATAAATTGGAGTATACTAATATGAACAATTTTTTTTTTGAGACGGAGGTTCGCTCTTGTTGCCCAGGCTGGAGTGCGATGGTGCGATCTCTGCTCACTGCAACCTCCGCCTCCCAGGTTCAAGAAATTCTCCTGCCTCAGCCTCCCTAGTAGCTGGGATTATAGGCACGCACCACACACCCAGCTAATTTTGTATTTTTAGTAGAGACCGGCTTTCTTCATGTTGGTCAGGCTGGTCTCGAACTCCCAACCTCAGGTGGTCTGCTCGCCTTGGCCTCCCAAAGTGCTGGGATTACAGGTAAACAACTTTTATACAACAAAAGTCACCATAATGAAAGTGAAAAAATAAGCCATAGGTAGAAGATATATGCAAGATATAAAACTAGCAAGGACTAGGACAAAGATTCAGAATATTTGAACAATTTCTACCAATGGACAAGAAAAAGAGAAACACTAAACAGAAATTCACAAAGAATAAGAATTCATAGAAAAAGAATGCTGAATAGCTAATACATATATATGAAAAGATCTTCAACTTTACTGATAACCAGGGCAATGCAAACAAAAAATATGTAATATTTAATATTAATAATAATGTAATATGTAATATGTCAACATTTTATACCCATCATCTTTACAAAAATTTCAAAAATCTAACAATGCCAAGCAATGCGTTTGTATACATAGTGCTTATTGGTAGAGCTGATTTGAAAAGGAATTTGACAATATCTAGTAAAGATGAAGCTATTCACACCCTATGACCTAACATTTCATTTTTAGGTATGTGCCCTACAGAAACTCTGACATGTGCTCAAGATGGTAAGTACCAGAACAGTACCAAAAACATTGTAATAGCAAAAAAATTAGAAATGACCTAAATTAGGCCGGGCACGGTGACTCATGCCTGTAATCCCAGCACTTTGGGAGGCCGAGGCGGGCGGATCACCTGAGGTTGGGAGTTTGAGACCAGCCTGACCAGCATGGAGAAATCCCATCTCTACGAAAAATACAAAATTAGCCAGGTGTGGTGGCACACGCCTGTAATCCCAGCTACCCGGGAGGCTGAGGCAGGAGAACTGCTTGAACCTGGGAGGCAGAGGTTGTGGTGAGCTGAGATCGTGCCATTGCACTCCAGCCTGGGCAACGAGAGTGAAACTCCGTCTCAAAAAAAAAAAAAAAAAAAAAGACCTAAATTAATATTAATAGAAAATGGAGAAATAATTTATGGTTTGTTGATACAACTGTGTCCTGGAAAAGTCAGATTCTACATGGATTTTAATGTGTTTAAGTCATTTATTTATTTTTCTAGGAAGGCAACTTACTTAAAAAGAATACCCTTATATATTATATAAGCTTTATATATTAATTGTGCATCTAAATTAACAAGAAAAAGTTTAATGTTTTACACTAAACTTTTGGTTTAATTATAACATTACTAAGAAAAATCAACCTCCTGGATCAAACATAGTCTATAATTTTTTTCTATGTTTTTTTTTTCTTCTTGTACCTGGGACAGTGCTGACACATAGTTTATAATTTAAACTTAGAGTAAACAAACTTTCTATAGCAATCATTATAATCAATGTAATTACCCGTGACAAAAAATTATTCTTGTTGAAGCTACTAAAATAAAACTTTTGAGGTTATAGAAAATTTGTTTTTTGCCGTTTTTAATAAATAGGCTAAAAAAGCAATTTTCTATTGCTGAGATAGAATAACCATATAGATTTCACTTAAATTTTGTGGTAACTTGTATGCAAATATAACATTCTGCCTTGTCTTTTTCTGAACAAAAGATAATTGTTAATCTCGTGTTTGACACTCTAAAAATTTCATTTCAATGGCTTCTTTTTTTTTTTTTTGAGAAGGAGTCTCGCTCTTTCGCCCAGGCCAGAGTGCAGTGGCGCTATCTTGGCTCACTGCAAGCTTCACCTCCCGGGTTCACGCCATTCTCCTGCCTCAGCCTCCCGAGTAGCTGGGACTACAGGCGCCTGCAACCACGCCCGGCTAATTTTTTGTATTTTTAATAGAGACGGGGTTTCACCGTGTTAGCCAGGATGGTCTCGATCTCCTGACCTCGTGATCCGCCCGCCTCGGCCTCCCAAAGTGCTGGGATTACAGGCGTGAGCCACCGCACCCCGTTCAATGGCTTCTTAACCTTTTTCATTGTGTCATTGAAATGTAGGACTTACAATTTCAGTTTTGCTTTAGCTTCACTGTTTCTGAAAAATTATTTCCCAGGTGTTTTTTTTTCTTTGTTTTTGATATGGAGTCTCCCTCTGTGACCCAGGCTGGAGTGCAGTGGCGTGATCTTGGCTCACTGCAACCTCCACCTCCTTATTTCCCAAGCATTTAAACCTGACTCTTCATGTCAGAGTGACTTAGTTTTCTACTTACTGATTACAACAATAATGAATCCAAAAATTGGAAGTTTATATATTTTTATTTTTGTAAGCAGAAAATCAATAGGAAAAAAAGAAAGAATAGGAATACTATATATCAGTGAAAACAGAAGAAATAGAGCTACATGTATCAACATGGATAAATCTCAAAAGTATAATGTTGAATGGAAAAAGCAAATTGTAAAAGGATATGTAGAGTATGATGCCATATACCTAAAAATAAGAAAAATGTTATCTGTTGTTTGTAGATACCTATGTGTATTACAAAAGTATAAAAATATGAAGGGTGATGATATGTATTTTAGGATAGCCGTTACCTCTGAGGAGGAAGGCAGAGAGTGGAATGAGATGGGGAGGAATACAGGAAACTTTGCCTGTATTTTTATTGTATTATTTGTTTTGAAGGATGTGAAGCAAAAAAATGGCAAAATGTTAGGATATTTTCAAGCAAGGTGGTATGTACATGTGTATTTATTATACTATATCTTTTTCTGTATGTCTGAAATATTTTTAAATAAGAATGTTAGATAAAGGAAGATAGGCCAGGCGCGGTGGCTGATGCCTGTAATCCCAGCACTTTGGGAGGCCGAGGCAGGCAGATCACCTAAGTTCAGGAGTTTGAGACCAGCCTGGACAACATGGTGAAACCCCGTCTCTACTAAAAATACAAAATTAGCTTCCTTCCTTCCTTCCTTCCTTCCTTCCTTCCTTCCTTCCTTCCTTCCTTCCTTCCTTCCTTCCTTTCTTTCTTTTCTCTTTCTTTCTTTTCTTTCCCTCTATGGCCCAGGCTGCAATCTACTCGGCTCGCTGCTGTCCGGACTGCCTGGGACTGCCGGCGCAAGCCGCCACTGCCTGCCTTTTCTCCTTTGGCTGCAGGCACGCGTTCGCCATGTTGGCCACGCTGGTCGCCAGCTCCTGACGCCGAGTGCTCTGCCCGCCTCAGCCTCCCGAGGTACTGGGACTGCAGACAGAGTCTCACTCACCCGGTGCTCGGTGTTGCCCGGGCTGGAGTGCGGTGGCGTGGTCTGGCCTTGAGGCAGCCTCCGCCTCCCAGCCGCCTGCCTTGGCCTACCAGGGTGCTGGGATTGCAGCCCCTGCCCGGCCGCCGCCCCGTCTGGGAGGTGGGGAGCGTCTCTGCCCGGCCACCCATCGTCTCGGAAGTGAGAAGCGCCTCTGCCCGGCGACCCGTCGTCTGGAAAGTGAGGAGCGCCTCTGCCCGGCCGCCCCGTCCGGGAAGAAGTGAGGAGCGCCTCTGCCCAGCCGCCCCGTCTGGGAGGTGAGGAGCGCCTCTGCCTGGCCACCCCGTCTGGGAAGTGAGGAGCGCCTCTGCCCGGCCACCCACCGTCTGGGAGGTGAGGAGCGCCTCTGCCCGGCCACCCACCGTCTGGGAGGTGAGGAGCGCCTCTGCCCGGCCACCCACCGTCTGGGAGGTGAGGAGCGCCTCTGCCCGACCACCCACCGTCTGGGAGGTGAGGAGCGCCTCTGCCCGACCACCCACCGTCTGGGAGGTGAGGAGCGCCTCTGCCCGGCCACCCCGTCTGGGAAGTGAGGAGCGCCTCTGCCCGGCCGCCCCGTCTGGGAAGTGAGGAGCGCCTCTGCCGGCCACCCATCGTCTGGGAAGTGAGGAGCGCCTCTGCCCGGCCACCCATCGTCTGGGAAGTGAGGAGCGCCTCTGCCGGCCACCCATCGTCTGGGAAGTGAGGAGCGCCTCTGCCGGCCACCCATCGTCTGGGAAGTGAGGAGAGCCTCTGCCCGGCCACCCATCGTCTGGGAAGTGAGGAGCGCCTCTGCCCGGCCACCTATCGTCTGGGAAGAAGTAAGGAGTGTCTCTGCCTGGCCGCCCCGTCTGGGAAGTGAGGAGCGCCTCTGCCCGGCCGCCCCGTGTCTGGGAAGAAGTGAGGAGCACCTCTGCCCGGCCGCTCGGTCTGGGAGGTCTACCACGGAGGCCAGAAGCAATGTGGGGGCTGGACGTGGTGGCTCACGCCTGTGGTCCCGGCACTCTGGGGGGCGAGGCGGGTTGATCACTTCGGGCTAGGAGTTCGAGACCAGTCCGGCCAACTTGGCGAAACATGAAAAATACAACAGACAAACCAACCAACTCAGTGACAACAAAACAGGTCTACCCTGGAGTCATACTCTAATTTTTCTATTTTCCTCCCTTTCTGATCCTTTATCCCACTTTCTTTTTCTTCCTCTTCCTTCTCCCTCTTCTTTGTCAAATAGAGGATTGAGTTATTATCACTGATCCATATAAAGTCCCTCTCTCATTTATTTTAACTCCCACCCCCCATTTCTATTCCCCGACTTCCCATGTGCAACCTTCCTAATATGTTTGATACGCATCTTTTTGTTTGTATGTGTTTTTAGAAAATGTTTATTGTTTTTGTGTGCAAAAAAAATTAAAAAAAAAAAAAGTTAAATGTGCCCCTATGATATGAATCAGCTGTTCCACTTCTATGAAAGCATATGCCCAGGTAAAGACTACATACATAAATGTTCACAGCAGTATTTTTTTGTGACAGCCTCAAACTAGAAGCGATTCAAATGTCCATTAATAGTTGAGTTGATAAACTATGGTTTATGGAATATCACTCAGCAATAAAACACAATGAAGAATTGATATATTATATAACGTGGTTGGATCTCAAAATAATTATGCTTAGTGAGAGAAGCCAAATGAAAACCTGTACATATTGTATGATTCTGTTTATTTTTTCCCAACCATTTACAACTGCACTATTTATATAAAATTTTAGGAAATGCAAACAAATTTATAGTGTGACAGCAGATAACTGGTTGAGGATAAGGGACTGATGAGGGTTGGAAGGGTGGGAGCTCAAAGAAGCAGGAAGAAACTTTTGCAGGTGATGGATATGTACACATTAAATAAAAACCGGTTATTGCATGTCAATTATACTTCAATAAAACTGTTAAGAATAGTCATCCTACTAGGTTTATAGTGGTATCTTACTGTGATTTTAATTTGCATTCCTCTAGTGACTAATGATGTTGAAATATTTTCTTGCGCTTATTAGTTATCCATATATCTTCTTTGATGAAATGCCTGTTCAGATCTTTTGCCATTAAAAAAAATTGTGTTGTTTTCTTAAAAAAAAAAAAAAAAAAAAAAATACAAAATTAGCCAGGCATGGTGGCAGGTGCCTGTAATCCCAGCTACTCAGGAGGCTGAGGCAGGAGAATTGCTTGAACCCGAGAGGCAGAGGTTGCAGTGAGCCGAGAACACGCCATTGCACTCCAGCCTGGGTGACAAGAGTGAAACTCTGTCTCAAAAAAAAGTGAGATAAAGCTGGGTATGATGGCTCACGCCTGTAATCATGCCACTGCACTCCATCCTAGGCAAGGGAGTGACACTCTGTCTCAGAAAAATAAAAAAAAAAAGAAAGAAAAAAGAAAAGAAAAGAAAAGAAAAAGGCAGGAGTGCAATTGCTCATGCCTGTAATCTCAGCACTTTGGGAGGCCAAGGCAGGTGGATAGCCTGAGCCCAGGAGTTCAAGACCAGCCTGGACAGCAGAGTGAGACCCGTCTCTCTCTCTCTTTTTTTTTTTTTTTTTTTGAGGCAAGTCCCACTCTCTTGCCCAGGCTGGAGAGCAGTGCTGTGATCTTGGCTCACTGCAACCTCCATCCCCCAGGTTCAAGTGATTCTCCTGCCTTAGCCTCCCAAGTAGCTGGGATTACAGGTGCCTGCCACCACGCCCAGCTAATTTTTGTATTTTTTAGTAGAGACAGGGTTTCACCATGTTGGCCAGGCTGGTTGCAAACTCCTGACTTCAAGTGATTCACCCACCTCGGGCTCCCAAAGTGCTGGCATTACAGGCATAGGCCACCATGCCCGACCTCTATTTTTTTAATTTAAAAAAAAGTGGTATAACTTCAACGTTTTATGTTTAACATGGCACTTTATCATTTTTCCAAAAACTAGAGGAATAATTGGCTAACCGGTCCTTTCAAAATAGGATAAACATACATTTGGCATATTTGAAATAGAAACAAATACATTTGGCAACACTATTGAGAACTTGTTGCCAGGCGCGGTGGCTCACGCCTGTAATCCCAGCACTTTGGGAGGCTGAGGCGGGCGGATCACGAGGTCAGGAGATCGAGACCATCCTGGCTAACACAGTGAAATCCCGTCTCTACTAAAAATACAAAAAAAAAATTAGCCAGGTGTGGTGGTGGGCGCCTGTAGTCCCAGCTACTAGGGAGGCTGAGGCAGGAGAATGGCGTGAACCCGGGAGGCGGAGCTTGCAGTGAGCCGAGATTGTGCCACTGCACTCCAGACTGGGCGACAGAGCGAGACTCCATCTCAAAAAAAAAAGAAAAAAAAAAAACAACAAAAAAAACACTATTGAGAACTTGTAAGCCTGGGTTTTACTCTCCTTCAGCACTAAACTAACTGTATGGCCTTTAACAAATCATATATCCTCTCCAACCTGTAAAATGAGCAAGTTGAACTAGTATGTCTTCTGAGTTTCCTTGTGACTCTAAAAAGTTGAGATTACCACTGTACCTGTGAGAATGGATGGAAGAAAAAAATTGTGCTGTCATTAAGGGACCTATTCTGAGGCTAAACGGCTGCCAGGAGACTTGGAAACCCATGCTCGCCGTGAAGGCAGACACTGCCTATGATGTAAAAACTGTAATGCTGCAATGCCTATAAATCCTACCGAAGAGTAAGGCACATCATGAAATTCATCTTTTAGGAATGCTGAGTCTTATTTTCTGCCTCCTGCGCCTACAGTTAATAACTAAATTATACTGTTGTTTTTTTTTTCTCTGAACTTCTCATAGCTCTTCTGCCATAAACAGAACATTACCCTTCCTTATCAATCTGGCTGATTCTAAATGGTTTATTTTCTTAAGGATCTTAAAATCCTTCTCTCAAATGCCACTTCTATGGTCTATTAGGCCTCAAAAATTCTATAGCACCTTTCTAAATAAAGTTAAAGATATTGACTGCAAGCTCCAGCGCTTTCTTTCTTTTTTTTTTCTTTCTTTGAGACGGAGTCTCGCTCTGTCACCCAGGCTGGAGTGCAGTGGCGCAATCTCGGCTCACTGCAAGCTCCTCCTCCCTGGTTCATGCCATTCTCCTGCCTCAGCCTCCCGAGTAGCTGGGACTACAGGCGCCCGCCACCACGCCCAGCTAATTTTTTGTATTTTTAGTAGAGGTGGGGTTTCACCGTGTTAGCCAGGATGGTCTTAACCTCCTGACCTCGTGATCCGCCTGCCTCGGCCTCCCAAAGTGCTGGGATTACAGACGTGAGCCACCGCGCCCGGCCGAGCGCTTTCCACCAGTTAGTTCTGTCTTAATGACCTTCATTACCCATCGTGTCTTTGCTGATTTACAGTCTGTAAGTCCATCAGGTACTTTTGTTTCCTTATTTTTCATAAATCATTTCCACAGTCTCCGTTTCCTTTCTGCCTCTTGGCCTTTTCAGAAGATGTTCCTAATATTTGCAAACAAATTACTTTCTCCCTTTAATTATCTCTGTTCTTCCTTTCAGCATTATCCCAAGAGAAATAAAATAAACTTGCATTATATATTTATCATTTATCATCATATATCATGCTATGTATTTGTTGATTTGATCTTTGCCAGTTTGTTAGAGTTTGGTGTCACATGCTGTTACATAAATTTTTGCAATTAAAACTGGGAAACATTTTCCTCTCTGCACTTGGCTCCCTTCTTCGTGGAGATGTGATTAGCAGGTTGGAGGATGATAGAAATCAGGCCAGGCTTGGGAATTAGAAACCGGTGTGTTCTAGTCATCTCTGTTTTGTTTCAAGAACAAAACCCACAGTCCCTACTATAAGACGTCTATAAAATGTATGCATGAGTCAAAGAAGAGGCCACTAAGGAGTAAGTGGTTGGTGCAGCACAAGCTCATTAGTACTACTAGAAAAACATTTCAAACGTAATGCCTGACTTGTGGATAAATAGTATAAATAAGGTATCACTCCTTATCTGAGTCTCTGGGTTACAATCTACATAAGGACCCAAAATATTCCGAACAATTGGCTTCAGCATAAAAAATAAATAAATAAATAAAGGACCCAAAATATCTTATTAGCCTTTCCCCATAGCATACAGAACAGTGCCAGAACACATAAGCACACAGTGATGATTAAGAAAATGTTTTAGGCCAGGCATGGTGGCTCATGCATGTAATCCCAGCACTTTGGGAGGCTGAAGCAAGAGGATCACTTAGCCCATGAGCTTGAGACCAGCCTGGGCAACATAGTGACATCCTGTTTCTACAAAAAAAAAAAAAAAAGTTAATCTGGCATGGTGGAATGTGCCTGTGGTCTCAGCTACTTGGGAGCCTAAGGCAGGAAGACTGCTTGAGCCCAGGAGGTTGAAGCTTCCATAAGCTGTAATCACACCACTGTACTCCAGCCTGGGTGACAGAGAGAGACCCCATCTCTAAAAAAAAAAAAAAAAAAGGAAATGTTTTATGTTAGTTATTTACTTATAATATTTACTCATATGGACTTCAAAAGGTATTGGCAGTAACTTGCAATAAATCACAGGATATAGGAAAATGTAAAGCCAAGTAGAAGGAGGAGGCAATTATAGATTTGTGAGTAATTTTTTTTTTTTGGGAGAAGGAGTCTTGCTCTGTCGCCCAGGCTGGAGTACAATGGCGCAATCTCAGCTCACTGCAACCTCTGCCTCCTGGGTTCAAGTGATTCTCCTGCCTCAGCCTCCTGAGTAGCCGGGATTACAGGCGCCTGCCACTAGGCCCGGCTAATTTTTTTCTATTTTTAGTAGAGACAGGGTTTCACCATGTTGCCCAGGCTGGTCTCGAACTCTTGACCTCAGGTGATCCACCTGCTTTGGCCTCCCAAAGTGCTGGGATTACAGGCGTGAGCCACTGCATTGGGCCAAGTGAGTAATTTTATTAAATATAAACTCTTCTAGTGCTTTAAACCTTCCACTCTAAGTGAACCACTCACTACGCTGATTTCAGTTGTAATTTTAGTTTTAAGGAAGCACAAATATTATATTTCTTTAACATGGAAAAGAAACACAGTAATGAGAATTCATGCCGGGCGCGGTGGCTCACGCCTGTAATCCTAGCACTTTGGGAGGCCGAGGCGGGCGGATCACGAGGTCAGGAGATCAAGACCATCCTGGCTAACACGGTGAAACCCCGTCTCTACTAAAAATACAAAATATTAGCTGGGCGCAGTGGCGGGTGCCTGTAGTTCCAGCTACTCGGGAGGCTGAGGCAGGAGAATGGTGTGAACCTGGGAGGTGGAGCTTGCAGTGAGCCGAGATTGCGCCACTGCACTCTGGCCTGGGCGAGAGAGCGAGACTCCGCCTCAAAAAAAAAAAAAAAAAAGAGAATTCATTCAACTAAGATCAGAATGAGTCCCAGTTACTACATTTCAAAATCTTAGGATTTAATAAAAGTCATAGGGAGATAGAGAGTATCCTTTTCTGCCTCTGCATGAGTCTCAGAGACTCTGTAAGAGACCCAGAAAATACAAACAAATGACATTTTCAGGAAGGCGTTTCTGGTTCCCTGTTGCATCCTCTGCATCTAGAAAAGATAAAACCACCTAGGCACTTCCCCAGTCACTACAGACTCAGAAAAGGAGCTGCAAGTGACAGCCAAAGCATTCCCCATGGCCAGACAATGAGACAAGGAGAAGCAGCTGGCTATCCCTCTCCTTTGGACTGTTGGGACACAGGAGATCAGAGAAGGTCCGGGTATATTCCCAGATACCAATAATAATAACCCAGTGAAAGGGGTAGCCAAATATGATAGCATAATAGTGGAATAACAGCTATTTTTTCTCTCTTTGGGCTTTAAATAATTAGACATTACTTGCTTTTTTTCCCCTTTGGCAAGTTTATTTTATTTTATTTTATTTTCCCTTTTTTTAAGAGATGATCTTGCTCTGTTGCCCAGGCTGGAGTGCAGTGGCGTGATTATAGCTCACTTCAGCCTCAAACTGCTGGGCTCAAGTGATCCTCCCACCTCAGACTTTGGAGTGGCTACGACTGCAGACATGCACCACCAGGCCCAGCTAATTTTTTTATTTTTTTATAGAGACAGGGTCTCACTGTGTTACCCAGGCTGGTCTCAAACTGCTGGCCTCAAGTGATCATCCTGTCTCGGCCTCTCAAAGTACTGAGGTTCCAGGTGTGACCCACCATGCCTGGCTCCCTTTGGCAACTTTTAATTTTTGAAGAATTCCATTCTTCTGAATAGTTTGAAAATATTTGATTTTCTTCCAGGCATTTTCTTGAAGTAATTTCCTGTTTTACTTTCAGAAATGTAAAATATGTGATGGGGATAAAGAAAGATCTGCCTGATTTTAGGACACATAATACTTATATAAGGCCAAGAGAGGTGTATATTTGTCATCTTTTATAATTGATTTAAAAAGATTGGACTAAAAAGTAAAAATCTGTCACTTGCTTGCCTTGCAATTAATGTGGGAAAGGGTTCCAGCTCCATGTTGAGGTTGCTGGGCTATCAGGTCAAAAACTTCCCTGTCATCCCCTCTAGGATTTGTTCCTTGTTCTGTGATTTGCTGAGTGATCAAAGACCGATGATTATATGGCTCGGCATCTGTATTTCTGTTAAATTGAAATTTTAAAACAATTTTTTTCTTAGACACAAGCGTTGCAGATTTGAGGCTAGATCCTCACATTTTGTGGTCAAGAGGGAATTAGGAATGTGCCATCCCGAACCTGGAAGAGAAAGAAAAAGTACAGAGCAGTCGGTACCTGGTTATAATTTCTGTCAGTCATTTTCACAGCCACACAGCAAGAACCTGTGCTGAAAATAGAAATAAAGATGATTGTCCTCATCTGAGATTTTTCTGAGCATAATAAAGAGGCATCATTACTTCTTAGTATCCTCCTGGAAAGAAGAAACTGAAAGAAAAGTGAACACTGCTTCTCAGTTTTTTCCTCTTAAAGATCACTGGAAAATTTTGTAGCGTCAAAGCTTATTGTAGATAGAGCTCTCTAAGCTCCTTTTATTTGATCAAATTAATTCACTACTTTTCTTTTCTTTTTGAGACAGAGTTTCGCTCTTGTTGCCCAGGCTGGAGTGCAATGGCGCGATCTCAGCTCACTGCAACCTCCGCCTCCTGGGTTCAAGCGATTCTCCTGCCTCAGCCTCCCAAGTAGCTGGGACTACAGGCTCCTGCCACCACACCTGGCTAATTTTGTATTTTTAGTAGAGATGGAGTTTCACCATGTTGGTCAGGCTGCTTTCGAACTCCTGACATCAGGTGATCCGCCCACCTTGGCCTCCCAAAGTGCTGGGATTACAGGCGTGAGCCACTATGCCCGGCCAATTCACTACTTTTCAAGACTCTGAATAACATTTCTTAGTGTATATTTGTTGAGCTGCCTACTATGGTAAATACTAGGTGTGTGAATAGACTGAGTTTACCTTCTGGGCAGAGGGAAAGACAAACAAAATATGCCATGTAATGTGTTAACTACACAGAAATTTGAAAGATGCTGTGGGAGCTTATAGGAGAAGTGGGGAAGTGAATTATGCTCAAAGAGGGCTCCTGGCTAAGGAGAAAATCTTACTTGAGTTTTGAAGGATGAGCAGGGGTAGCCAAATGGAGAGGCGGGGACTTAGACTAATTTAAGATCAGTGGGCATTCTAGGTAAAGGGAGCAGTCAGGGTGAATATTCAAAGTCTAAGATCTTCGGGGTCTGCAGGTGATTCTTGTGGACACTACTAGAATTATTTTATTTTATTTTATTTGAGACAAAGCCCCACTCTGTCGCCCAGGCTGAGTGCTGTGGCGCAATCACGGCTCACTGCAGCCTCGCTCTCCTGTGCTCAAGCGATCCTCCTACCCTTAGCCTCACAAGACTGAAGGTGAGTGCCACCTCACCCAACTAATTTTAATTTTTGTAGAGACAGGGTCTTGCGATGTTTGCCAGGCTGGTCTTGAACTCCTGGGCCCAAACAATCCTCCTGCCTTGGCCTCCCAAGGTGTTAGGATTACAAGCATGTGCCGCCACTGTGCCCGGCCTTCTATTTTAATTGGAGTTTCATGGCTGAGCACAGTGGCTCAGACCTGTAATCCCAGCAATTTGAGAAGCCATGGAACTGCCATGGAAACTGCTGTAACTGAAATTTTGGTTCACAGCCTTCATTGGATTATCTATTGGGGCAAGCTCGTATTGCCTGGAGGATTGCCTAGAATTTGAGGCTGCAGTGAGTCACTGCACTCTAGCCTGGGTGACAGTGAGACCCATATCTAAAAAAACAAACAAATAAAAAATTAGAGTTTCTGGTTACTGGAGAGTTTCTGCTGGTTGTGTTTCAGTGCTATCTAGAGCTCTAACCCTTTTGAACAGAACAATAATGAATCACAGCGTATGGACATATTCGGACTGGTCCATTGCCTTATTGGTCCTATTACAGTTACTGCTGCCTAATGCCTAAAGCATGTCCATGCTTTCACATGAACTAGATATTTTTTTAAATGTAGATATTATGTAATCAGAACACCAGTACCTGGAGGCAACTCTTATGCCATTAATCAAGTATTTTATTGGCTGCTCTTAGTCTCAGCTAACCCATCTGGATTGCATTGTACTACTTTTCAATCACGGAAAGTTGCCTTTTTTTTTTTTTTTTTTGAGATAGAGTCTTGCTCTGTCGCCAGGCTGGAGTGCAGTGGTGCGATCTCGGCTCACTGCAACCTCCACCTCCCGGGTTCAAGTGATTCTCCTGCCTCAGCCTCCCGAGTAGCTGGGATTACAGGCACATGTCACCATGCTAATTGCTGTTACTTTTAGTAGAGATGGGGTTTCACTATTTGGCCAGGCCAGTCTCGAACGCCTGACCTCGTGATCTGCCCACCTTTGCCTCCCAAAGTGCTGGGATTACAGGCATGACTGAGCCACCACACACGGCCCTAAGAGAAGAAAATTTTTAATGTCATTATTGTAAAGGCTATTTCCTGACACCTGTCCCCCAAAAAACAAAACAAGCAAACAAAGAAAAAAAAGCAACTGTAAGCAGGATTACAGCTGTGTTTCTGGACCACACAAAGTGATTATTTCTGTTTCTGAAACTCAGCATATGGTCTGTCTAGAACTCTCTCTATTTGTATGTGGAAAGGTCGCTCTCTTGGACAGGAGTCACGGCTCTAGATTGACACACGTGGAGCAGGAGGATCAGTGAAATCACTCCTGGTCATCAGTGCGGTGACAGAATACCCTCACTCTTGACTTTCTAGATGAGTTAGTGTAAAGTTTTCCTTTTATGGGTAACTCCTTCTAGTCTCATTGATCACTGACTTTCAGATCTTGCCTGCCCTGCCCTGTGGCCCCCAGGGGCTCTGCCTCCTTGCCAGGAGAGCTGCTGGGGTGCTGAAACCCAGAGAAAACCACAGGTCAAGGGCTTGGCTGGGTTCCCACTCATACCTTCATCCTCTCATTCATTCATCATTCCACAAGTATTTATTGAGTGCCTTCTACATGTCAGGCACTTTTATAAGCAGACACCAAAATAGACTAAAATCTGTTTTCAACAGTCTTCTTCTATTCTAAGGTACATTTCCATTAGCCCTGGTAAGGCAGGAAAATAGGGTCTGGAGGCAGGGAACATAAGGCGGATTCACACTTGAGCTATGATAGGAAATATCCTCTCCATAGGGCGTAGGCCAAGTAAATGACTTTGTAACTGTACTTCATCTTCTCCATTTACATAGGACGTACCCAAGTAGAGGGTATTTCAACTCCCAAAAATTCTGCAACAGGGACTTTGAGACTCTATGCTCAGGCCCGCTCCCACACCATGGAGTGTACTTTCGTTTTCAATAAAACCCTTCATCCCTTCCTTTCTTTGTTTGTGCGTTTTGTCCAATTCTTTGTTCAGGAAGCCAAGAACCGGGACACTCTCCATCATTAACATTTCAGCGAATCAGACAGGAGGAGGAGGTAAGCTGAAAAGTTTGAGATTTATTTTACTCCCTTTCCTTTCCGCTCCATACAGGGGCGCTCTCTCTCTCTTTTCCTTTCCAACTGGTGACCCTTGGTGGGCAGGGCCTAAACATGGAGACAGCTGCAGGTTTCTTGCCGTGGTCAGTGAAACTGAGGGGTTTCCTTTTTTTTTTTTTTTTTTTTTTTTTGAGACGGAGTCTCGCTCTGTCGCCCAGGCTGAAGTGCAGTGGCGCAGTCTCGGCTCACTGCAAGCTCCGCCTCCCGGGTTCACGCCATTCTCCTGCCTCAGCCTCTCCGAGTAGCTGGGACTACAGGCGCCCGCCACCACGCCCGGCTAATTTTTTTGTATTTCTAGTAGAGACGGGGTTTCACCGTGGTCTCGATCTCCTGACCTTGTGATCCGCGCGCCTCGGCCTCCCAAAGTGCTGGGATTACAAGCGTGAGCCACCGCGCCCGGCCGAAACTGAGGGGTTTCCATGTTGAGGATGGCCTAACTGCCATCGCATGATTCGCTTATGGGAACAGGGTCTTTTTACAGTTTGCTTAAGGAATCTGGGTGTTTTTCTTTTTTTTTTTTCCTTTCTTTCTTTTCAGTCTTTCAGCGGCTGTTTATAATTGCACTGCCCAGAAGGGGGAAGGGGATCCAGGCGGTCCCTGATCCCTGCAGCTCAGAGCAAACTCGCACGTGTTTCAGGGGACTTAAACTTTCTTTTCTTATGCTAAGTTCTTCCCTTACGTACTCAACTGGCTAAAGACAAAAAGCCCACCTGGCATCCTGTTCTCATTAGAGTTCATGGCTATTCTTACAAGGCTCATACTAGGAGGTAGGCCTTGGAGGGGAAAACCTGCACGTGGTACCAGTGCTGACCTAAGGTTAGAGACATCTGACACTCTAAGATTGGACCCCACAGGAGGATGCTCCATGGGTCCTGTGGACCTCAACCTGCTCAAAGGGGATGCTCTTAGCAGAGGCTCTGAGGTCTAAGTACTAAATCCTCCTTAGAATTTTCTCTCGCAGCCGGGCGTGGTGGTGGGCGCCTGTAGTCCCAGCTACTCGGGAGGCTGAGGCAGGCGGATCACGAGGTCAAGAGATCGAGACCATCCTGGCTAACACGGTGAAACCCCGTCTCTACTAAAAGTACAAAAAAAAAATTAGCTGGGCACGGTGGCGTGCAACTGTGTCCGAGCTGCTGGGGAGGCTGAGGCAGGAGAATGGCGTGAACCCGGGAGGCAGAGCTGGCAGTGAGCCGAGATGGCACCACTGCACTCCAGCTTGGGTGACAAGAGCAAGACTCCGTCTCAAAATAAGTAAGTAAGTAAATAAATAAATAAAGTATAACTTTAATAAACAAGCTAGCTTTAAAATTATTGGTGACATAAAAATAGAAATGCCTTCAGAATTGTCAGCATACATTTTGTCCGAATTTTATGTTTGTCTTTGCTAGATATTTTTAAATGTCAGTGTTAATTCACACTGGGAGCTGCTTGGGGCGAGCCTGCCTCCCATTCTATTCAAAGTCTCACTGAGATAAATGCATATCTGATTGCTTCCTTGGGAAGGGCTAATCAGGAACTCAGGAGAATGCAACTCTTTGCCTCTCACCTACCTGTGATCTGAAAGCCCCCACCTCCCTCCTCACCTCAGAGTCCAAACCAATGTTCATTTTACATATGTTGATTGATGTCTCATGTCTCCCCTGTTAACAGTAAAAAATAAAGTACAGTGAATGGGATAAATGTTTTAGGTAGACTTTGTGTGAATTAAAATTTTTTTTTGAGATGGAGTCTCACTCTGTCGCCAGGCTGGAGTACAGTGGCATGCTCTCAGCTCACTGCAACCTCTGACTCCCTGGTTCAAGCGATTCTCTTGTGTCAGCCTCCTAAGTAGCTGGGATTATAGGCACACACCACCATGCCTGGCTAATTTTTGTATTTTTAGTAGAGACAGGGTTTCACCATGTTGGCCAGGATGATCTCGATCTCCTGACCTCGTGATCGGCCCACCTCAGCCTCCCAAAGTGCTGGGATTACAGGTGTGAGCCACCGCGCCCAGCCCATAAATTAAAATCTTAGTTATTTTTAATGCTTGTGGAAAGTAAAAAGTTTCCTCTTCAAAGTTCCCCTTCTTGTTAAAGCATAAATCATAAGTGTTAGAAATAATAGTTTCTTTTAAAGACTAACTTTCTTCAAGCATCCTTGCTTTGTGCTAATAACTCTTGTTAAGCCCTATCCTATGTAACTGTTGGACATGCTCACAGCCACGTTCCAGCTCACAGCCTATGCCCCTTCCTTATTTGGAAATGTTATTGCTTCCTTAAACCTTTCGTAAGCAACTTCTTTGTTCTTCCCTGCACTTACCTATTTAGGAAAGTTTTAGCTATTAGCAAATCGGGTATCAGTTTAAGAGTGTGATGTCCTGCTCCGGTCAATGGATACAGGGCACAGCAGTAAGGTGGACCCAAATGCATTAAGGGACAAATATGCCTGCTTTTCCTTTGTTCATGTGTGCTCTCGCCATTGTTCCATCTGTGATTGAGCACCCTTTCTGCAGAAAGTAAAGATTGCCTTGCTGAGAGATCTTTTGTCTCTCTGCTGACTTTTCTTTGTGGCACTGATTACCTATTTCTAACATATTTCGTATTTCTAACAATGCTTATTTAATATCTGAGTCATTTCCAATTAAGAAAGGGTTGTAATATAGGAATATGTTTCTGAAATTGTGGAATTGTTCTTATCTGTAAATGTCCATATCTGATAGTTCAGGATTTCTTGCTTTTTAGGGTTTCACTAAAGTTTTAGGTTACTAAGGATAAAAATTCTAGTTAACACGTAATTCTGTATACAAAATGTGCCAGAATCTGTTATTAGTGGAAAAAATAATAATTTTGTCTAATTCAGAAGTTATCTAAAAGTTAGTTCAAATTACAGATTTGCAAAGGTTATTTATGAAATAATGTAGTAAGAAGCCATTAAGTAGGGGAGAAAGATGTGGAAAAAGTTTAAATAATAAAATATTCTTTAAAACCTGATAAAAAATTGGAGACATTTGGCTATTTAACTTTTTCATAGTTAAAGCTCTTAGTCTTGATTGAAGTAAAATAAGAAGTATTGTAAAACATGCATTGGCAGTTTGGCAATCGTTTTTTTTTTTTCTTTTATTTGAGACAGAGTTCCACTCTTGTTACCCAAGCTGGAGTGCAATGGCGTGATCTCACTGCAACCTCTGCCTCCCAGGTTCAAGCGATTCCCCTGCCTCAGCCTCCCGAGTAGCTAGGATTACAGGCACTCACTACCACGCCCAGCTAATTTTTTGTATTTTTAGTAGAAACAGTGTTTCACCATGTTAGCCAGGCTGGTCTCGAACTCCTGACCTGAGGTGATTCGCCCCCCCCTCTGCCTCTCAAAGTGCTGGGATTACAGGCGTGAGCCACCATGCCCGGCCGGCAATTCTTTTTTTAATATAGTTAAGCATGAAACTGGATTTAGTGTAAAGCCAAATTTCACATACATGCTTGCATTGCTTCACACTATGTTTACTGTTTTGTGTGGATAGTGCCTAGAGTACTTATTGGTCATGTGCCTAAAGTGGATTTCTTGATTGCACAGAATGTATAAAATATTGGTGAATGTAGGGATATTGAATTGTGTATCAGGAGCAAAATATTCACTACGTGGGTTTTTTGGGGCCCTAGGTAACACTGTAACCTCTAAGGTAAACTGAGTAGGAAAATTTAGGGTTGGTTTCCTGTTTGTTTTTACTTCTTCTTTTTTTTTTTTTTTTTTTGAGAAGGAGTCTCACACTGTCACCCTGGCTGGAGTACAGTGGCGTGATCTTGGCTCACTGCAACCTCCGCCTGCTAGGTTCAAGCGATTCTCCTGCCTCAGCCTCCCAAGTAGCTGGGATTACAGGTGCCCACCACCATGCCCAGTTAATTTTTTTGTTTGTTTGTATTTTTAGTAGAGATGGGGTTTCATTATGTTGGCCAGGCTAGTCTCAAACTCCTGACCTCATGATCTGCCCACCTCAGCCTCCCAAAGTGCTAGCACTACAGGCGTGAGCCACTGCGCCCAGCCTGTTCGTTTGCTGCTTATTCACCTCTGACTGGTTGTGTATCAATATATATAAAACCATGATGCTTTTTAGTTTCTAGAGGAAGGCTTTCCTTTGGTTCTGTGAATAGTTATTTTGTTTCCTATGCATTTCTAGCAAGTCATCATTAGTTCCATTTATCTGGAATTCCCAAGCTACCTTTGTTAGGCCTGCAAGAATTAATGGAGCACACCAGCTTTCTATCCTTAAACTAACATTTTGGATTTTAGGCTTCCTGATATTTTAAGTTCGTTGAGTATACTCTCACAAATAGAATTTGAGTCATATTTCTCTCTTTTTAGTTTCTCCAAAATTTGTAAACTATCTATGAATATTCTTAATTCATAGCAATGTGTCTCTTTGCATGTGGTCAAGCAGGGTCGCCAGGGCTGCTCATGCAGAGAGAACCCAGAAACCTGGCATGCTGGCAAAAGGGTAAGGATTTCTTACCAGTCAGTCTCTGGTCTCTTTCTCTCTGTGCAAACTGGTTAAATATAAAGTAAAAGTCACTGTTTATCTCCTGTGTAAAGTTTTAAATTAATTGGTTTAATAAGAAGAAGAGCTTAAATCAAATATTTTGTCAGAAAACTAGAAAGTGTAATGCCTTTTAGTTCACATGACTTTAGCAATCTTTGGGAAGTAAAGATGGTTTTAAAGATTTTTGGTAAAAGACAGTATCTTCAAAATGTAAACATGTGGTCTAAGTTATATTCAAATATTAGGTTTGCTAAATGGTTTAAGGTGATAAATTGCTTCTTTGGCTTTTGAAAATTGTTTAACTTGCCTGCTTTCCAGCTAGGTAAGGCCTGGGGATGTGTGGAGTTGGCCACGCTCCTGCTATGCTGAAAATAGTCGAACCTTATCAGAACATAACTTACCAGGTTTTACATTAAAGTTAAAATTGCTAAGAGTTGCCACTGTAACATGCAATTAAGACTACTAGAAACAGTTTTACAGGCCAGGCGCGGTGGCTCACGCCTGTAATTCCAGCACTTTGGGAGGCTGAGGCGGGCAGATCCCGAGGTCAGGAGATCGAGACCATCCTGGCTAACACGGGGAAACCCCGTCTCTACTAAAAATACAAAAAAATTAGCCGGGCGTGGTGGCGGGCACCTGTAGTCTCAGCTACTCGGGAGGCTGAGGCAGGAGAATGGCGTGAACCTGGGAGGCGGAGCTTGCAGTGAGACAGGATCATGCCACTGCACTCCAGCCTGGGCAACAGAGCGAGACTCTGTCTCAGAAAAAAAAAAAAGAAACAGTTTTACCTGCAAGGTGTGTAAGAACAGTTGAATGTGGCTTGTAAAAGGTTATAAAAGGTTTTTACTAGTTTAAAATTTCTGAGTCATTTTGGCAAAATAGATAATTTATGATAATCTGGAATTCTAAAATCAAACTTCAGTTTCAAAGTTGTCTTTCCTAATCCCTGACTTTTTGGATGGATAAGAGGGCCCTGAAAACATTCAGAAAAGAGGTAAACAGGATTTTCTGACATGTTAGGTACATGGGATTGCCAAAATGATGTTCAGTCTTCTTTAGGTTATATTTTTGTGAATATTACTAATATATGTTCCAGAATTATATGGGATTTCTAAAGTAGTATGTGCTATCAATTATAATTATGGTTATTAAATTGTTATTGCAAACCACAGAAATAACCAAATTTCCTTGTATAAAGCTACTAACTCGAGTAGAACAAAAATTAATTAAATACCAAGAAAATACTGTCAGATTTTCATATTAAACCAGCTGATACTGAAATTGTTTAAAACATTTTATAACCAAAGCTTGGTTCCATATTCCTGGGAAGATAAAGTTTCACGTACATTTGATCACCTGGTGGGCCATTTAAACATTTTATAAAGGGATTTCATTCAATTGTTATTTTCAATGTATGTTTTCTGGTTGTATAAAAGCTTTCCCATGCAAGAGGGCTGATGTTATAACAGTAGACTATTATCCTACAGTGTATTTTCACCAGGTGAAGAAAAAGCTTTTTTGTGGTTTGGATCTTCTGGAAACATCAGAGAAAGACTGTCTTTGTCATCCACACTACAACAAAACTTCAGAACCTTGGGCTTTGGGTTTATGGTCTCACAACTGAGAAGGGTCCTGGGTCCCTCCACACTTTTGGAACTGTGCATCCATTGGAACCCTTGAGGTAAAGCTGACCAGAGAAATGTCTTCCGAGAAGCAGATAGCATCCTTGATATGAACAGTTTTTCCCTAATTCACAGATTAAGACTTCTACTGTCATGAAACTCTCATCTTTGAATATTTTTTCTTATGCCTCTATGAACAATAGAAGTAGAAAAGGGGTCTGTTAGGTGCATTAATGTGGTGTACTTTTATTGTGAAGGAGTTTGCAGCCAGCCTTATACATGGATACCCTTGTACTTTGATAGATAAAAGATGAAGGCCCAATGTAGGTAAGAAACTTTAATGATACATACGTTGCCTCATAATCAGTCAAAAATAAAACATCTGTTCATTCCTCTTTTTTTTTTTTTTGTGAGATGGAGTCTCGCTCTGTCGCCCAGGCTGGAGTGCAGTGGCGCAATCTCGGCTCACTGCAAGCTCCGCCTCCCGGGTTCACGCCATTCTCCTGCCTCAGCCTCTCCGAGTAGCTGGGACTACAGGCGCCCACCACCACGCCCGGCTAATTTTTTGTATTTTTAGTAGAGATGTGGTTTCATCGTGGTCTCGATCTCCTGACCTCGTGATCCGCCCGCCTCGGCCTCCCAAAATGCTGGGATTACAAGTGTGAGCCACCGCGCCCAGCCTGTTCATTCCTCTTAACCCACATCATGGGTTAAAGAAAACACTGCCAGGAGGCCTTCACTCTTCTAAAAGGGCATCATTTGTTAGGTCCTTTTTCCGTGGTTTAAAGTAAAAGAAGCAACGATTAGAAATACATCCCTCAGGCCGGGTGCGGTAGCTCATGCCTGTAATCCCAGCACTTTTCCAGGCCAAGGCAGTGCAGATCCCAGCACTTTGCGAGGCTGAGGTCAGGAGTTGAAGACCAGCCTGGCCAATATGGTGAAACCCCGTCTGTACGAAAAATACAAAAATTAGCCGGGCGTGGTGGTGGGTGCCTGTAATCCCAGCTACTCGGGAGGCTGAGGCAGGAGAATCACTTGAACTAGGGAGGCAGAGGTTGCAGTAAGCCAAGATTATTGTGCCACTGCACTCCAGCCCGGGCAGTAGAGTGAGACTCTGTCTCAGAAAAAAAAAAAAGAAAGAAATGTATCCCTCATGATAGGCTCTATAGCAAACTCTACTGTAAAGGCTACAGTTATACAACAATCTTTAAATTCTTTTGTGAAAGTTACGATAGAATTGGCTGAACAAGGAAGTATCTGCAGCTGATGGCACTTTTGGCCTATGGAGAAATACACCAAATGAAGATTATAAAAATTCAGTGGTAGGGGATTAACAAAAAGACTGCCTAGTTAAGTGAGTAAACTCTTTAGCTCATTCTTTGATCTATTTGATTTTAGGAGGTTTGGTTTTTGGGGGACCTTGAGTAAGAAGCATACTCCAAACTCTTGCTATTATCCTCCCAATAGTCATAATAATAGTCTCCCTGGTGTGCTGTTTTCTCTCAAAGGTTTTAAATGCTGCATGCAGCTGTCTCTAGAATGTCATATGGTCTCTCTTCAACTGGAATAACTGGAGCTGAAAGAAATGTGCAACCATGAGGACACTGTAACCTACAAATGACATGCTGCGACCGGAAACACAGAATGATGGTAACTGAGAGTGGCACTAAGACCTTAACTTTTGGTACGCTCTTCACTTAAGTGAGAAGGGGGAATTTTTGTAAACAAAATTCTGGGAGGCCATCGTTTTGGACTAAGCTCATGCACTAGGCACCAACAGACCAAACCAAAATAAAGTTGGTTGTGCTAAGACTTTAAGGAAACACACGAATCGTAGAACAGATCAGTTTTGTCTTTTCTTCTGCAAATCTCTGTAACAAACATTCTTGACAGCATGGGTATCTACCCCTTGAGGTTCCCATTAAATCTTTTAACCAAATTCATTTCCTCTTGCCTAGAGACCATCAAGCTCCAGATGATCATGCAACAAAAGTTCCAGCCAGTTCCAGGTGAAGACACCACCCCTGGTCATCAGGAAGCTACCCTGTCTCTACTAGACAGAACAGGGCGAGAGTTCTGTGATCTCCAATAGGTAGGAGCTATGCCCCAAGTCAGCATGAAGCACTTACAGAAAAAAGACCACCGGTCCCTCTGCTTCCTATAAAGATTTATGAGGATCACATCTCTTAGTGGGGAGATGAGGCAGGAAAACAAGGTCTGGAGGCAGGGAACATAAGGCCCATTCACACTTCAACTATGACAGGAAATATCCTCTCCGTAAAGCGTAGGCCAAGTAGATGACTTTGTAACTTTACTTCATCCTCTCCATTTACATAGGATGTACCCCAAGTAGAGGGTATTTCAACTCCCAAAAATTCTGTAACGGGGCCCTTGAGCCCCTATGCTCGGGCCTGCTCCCACATTGTGTAGTGTACTTTCATTTTCAATAAATCCTTCATTTCTTCCTTGTTTTGTGCATTTTGCCCAATTCTTTGTTCAAGATGCCAAGAACATGGACATTCTCCTTCCTTTTTTTTTTTCTTTTTTTTTTTTTTTTTTTTGAGATGGAGTCTCACTCTGTCGCCCAGGCTGGAGTGCAGTGGCGCGATCTCGGCTCACTGCAAGCTCCGCCTCCTGGGTTCACGCCATCCTCCTGCCTCAGCCTCCCGAGTAGCTGGGACTACAGGCACCCGCCACCACGCTTGGCTAATTTTTTGTACTTTTAGTAGAGACGGGGTTTCACTGTGTTAGCCAGGATGGTCTCAAACTCCTGACCTTGTGATCCGCCTGCCTCAGCCTCCCAAAGTGCTGGGATTACAGGCGTGAGCCACCGCGCCTGGCACCATCCTTCCTTAACACTGGTGCCCTGCTCTTTGTTTCTAGGGCAACTGAAACAGGTCTCTGCCAGTGCAGCTGGGACTCAGTGTTTCTTCCAGGTACTTGCTCCAGTGTCACTCTTAGAAGTGGCTTTCTCAGTACAGCACTTCAAACTCTTCAAATACAGACATTTTCTTCAAGACGTTGTATAGTATCTAAGTAGGGAGAAATTTCTAGTTCAACTACACATTGCACCTCAAGGTAACATCTGCCTTCAATGATTCAGGTCCTGCAGAATGGTCTGAGTCATCCATTCAGATAACTCTGCCCTTATAGTAAATTTCCTGTTGGGTATTTCACCCCTGCTCCACCCCCATTATCATTTTAACTGTCTTGTTCCTACCAGGCTCTCTATGGCCACATTTGTCATCAGATACATGCTGATGAACTTGAATCTTAAAAGAAAGACCCCAATTTCTAATCTCATGAGTTTTTTTCCCTCCCATCCTATATCAATTTGTAGATGCAAATGAAAATGAGAAAAGAAATACCTGGCCGGGTGCAGTGGCTCATGCCTGCAATCCCAGCACTTTGAGAGGCCCAGGTGGGTGAAACACTTGAGCCCAGGAGTTCGAGACCAGCCTGGGCAATATGGCAAAACCCCATCTCTACAAGAAATGCAAAAACTTAACCGGGCGTGTGGGCACGCACCTATAGTCCCAGCTACTCCAGAAGCTGAGGTGTAAGGATCGCTTGAGCTTGGGAGGTTGAGGCTACAGTGAGCTGTGATCAGACCACTGCACTCCAGCTTGGGCAACAGAGTGAGATCCTGTCTCAGAAAAAAAAAAAAAAAAGAAGGAAAGAAATACCCTCCAGCTTCACTAGACTGCATTCAAGATTAAAGGCCAGTAGACGTTACTTCTTTTTGTTTAAGTGTCTAAGCCACAGATCTTTCTTGAGCTAAAAAAAAAAAAAAAGGTCCTGTTGTTGGCTGGGCAGGTGGCTCACAGCTGTGAGGCCGAGAAAGGGGGATCCCTTTGAGCTCAGGAATTCGAGACCAGCCTGGGCAACATGGTGAAACCCAGTGTCTACTAAAAATACAAAAATTAGCCATGTGTGGTGGTGCATGCCTGTAGTCCCAGCTACTCTGGAGGCTGAGGCACAAGAATCGCTTGAACCTGCGAGGCACAGGTTGCAGTGAGCTGAGATCTCGCCACTGCACTCCAGCCTGGGTGACAGATCGAGACTCCCCCTCAAAAGCAAACATAAAAAAGTTCTGTTATCTATGAAATACCATAAATATTGTGCTAAAGTTGACTTTAAAAATGATACAGGCCGGGCGCAGTGGCTCATGCCTGTAATCCCAGCACTTTGGGAGGCCGAGGCGGGTGGATCACGATGTCAGGAGATCTAGACCATCCTGGACAACATGGTGAAACCCTGTCTCTACTAAAAATACAAAAAAATTAGCTGGGCCTGGTGGCGCGTGCCTGTAATCCCAGCTACTCAGGAGGCTGAGGCAGGAGAATCGCTTGAACCGGGGAGTTGGAGGTTTTAGTGAGCCGAGATTGCGCCACTGCACTCCAGCCTGGCAACAGAGAGAGACTCTGTCTCAAACATAAAAAATAAAAAATAAATAAAAATCATACAAGGCAAGACTCTGTCTCAAAAAAAAAAAAAAAAAGATGCAAGGCTGGGCGTGGTAGCTCATGCCTGTAATCCCAATACTTTGGGAGGTCAAGTTATGCAGATCACTTAAGCCTAAGAGTTCGAGACCAGCCTGGGCAACATGATGAAAACTCATACAAAAAATACAAAAATTAACTGGGCTTTGTGGTGGGCACCTGTAATCCCAGCTACTGGGGAGGCTAAGGTGGGAGGATTGCTTGAGCCTCGGAAGTCGAGGCTGCAGTGAGCATGATTGCGCCACTGCACTGCAGCCTGGGTGACAGAGCGAGACTGTTTCAAACAAAAAAAAAAAACAAAAACCTTCAGATGTTTCCTGGCCTTTTATTTTAAATTAAACCCATTCAGTTTTTGTTGGAAAAGTAATATATAATCATTTTTAAATTGGCAAATGTACTCACTTCAGCAGCACAAACACTAAAATCGGAATGATACAGAGAAGATTAGCATGAATGACATGCAAATTCGTGAAGCCTTCTGTATTTTCCTGTAGCACTGTAGGATGACTATAGTTAATAGTTATATATTATACAGTTTCAAGTAGCTAGCTGGAGGGTATTGAATGTTCCAACACAAAGAAATCATAAGTGTTTGAGATGATGGGTATGCTAACTACGCTGATCTGATCGCTATACACATGTGTCACAACATCACTATGTATCCCGTAAGTATGTAATTATTATGTCAATTTAAAAATTTAAAAGTAAAAAAAAAAACATAAAATTGGAAAAGAAAGAAACGTAGAAAGACAAAAAATACAAGCCATATTCTACCATCCAAAGGTAATACTTACAAATTTCATTGCATTTTACACATCTTAACTTCCCATCTATTAAAAATCAGTTTTTATTACATTTTTAAATTTTTCATTATCATCAAAATAATCATGTAGAAAGACATATAGTATAAAAATTTTCCCAGTTTCCCCCACAACAGCATTTCTGAGTTAATCACTGTTATCCCTGTAGACAGTTTTATGTGTCTATTAAACATATTTTCAAACTTTTTGAATAAATAGGTTTTTGTTTGACTCAAAAAATAATACGTTTCTTGGTTTTTGTTTTTTGTTTTTTGTGTTTTTTTTGAGATGGAGTTTCACTCTTTTTGCCCAGGCTGGAGTGCAATGGTGCAATCTCAGCTCACTGCAACCTCCGCCTCCCGGGTTCAAGCAATTCTCCTGCCTCAGCCTCCCAAGTAGCTGGGATTACAGGCATGTACCACCACGCCTGGCTAATTTTGTATTTTTAGTAGAGATGGGATTTCTCCATGTTGAGTCTGGTCTCGAACTCCTGACCTCAGGTGATCCACCTGCCTCGGCCTCCCAGAGTGCTGGGATTGCAGGCGTGAGCCAACGTGCCCGGCACATTTCTTGTTTTTTAACAACTTTGTTGAGGCTTATTTTACATATTATATATAATTCACTGTTTCAAGTGTACAATTCAATAATTTTTAGTACATTTATTCTATTTTACATGTGTAGCCATCACCATGTCAGTTTAGAATATTTTCGTCACTCAGTAAGATCCCTCATACACATTTACTGTGAACCCCTGTTCTCTTGAGCCCTTAACCTAGACAATTACTAATCTTTTTTTTGTCTTTATAGAATTGTCTTTTCTGGACAGTTCATATAAATGGAATCATACAGTATAGATTTCTTGTCTGCCTTCTTTCCCTCAGCATAATCCATTTATTTCTAAAAAGAAACTAGAGAAAAATATGGATGCTTAATAAATTTATCTGAAACGATCTCTCACAAGCAAAAAATACAAAAGAACTTTTATATTCTGGTATAGGGAAAGAACTAAAACCAGTTATCAACTATTGTGAATCTGTGGAAGAGATTTAAATTCTTTGACATTCCACTCTTCCCCCTAGTGGCCAGGACAAAAAGAGTACTGTATATTGTGTTTGTTAGGAAGCATCTCAGATTCTTCAAGTGCTGCTAAGTGAGAGGTATTTTACACTTGGAGTTTTTATATGAAAGATATTTCCTTTCCATTTATTGGAGGCCTTTTTTTTATAAGGCAAATTTGTTGGGAGGCATAATTAATCATTCTCTGTGATTCTTCCCACTGCTGAATCCACCAGCCTCTCCTTAAAGAGGGATTTAGAATAGTGGTTAAGAGGCTGGGCATGGTGGCTCACACCTGTAATCCCAGCACTTTGGGAGGCCGAGGCGGGCAGGTCACCTGAGGTCGGGAGATCGAGACCAGCCTGACCAACATGGAGAAACCCCATCTCTACTAAAAAATACAAAATTAGCTGGGCGTGGTGGTGCATGCCTGTAATCCCAGCTACTCGGGAGGCTGAGACAGGAGAATTGCTTGAATCTGGGAGGTGGAGGTTGCGGTGAGCCGAGATTGCGCCATTGCACTCCAGCCTAAGCAACAAGAGCGAAACTCTGTCTCAAAAAAAAAAAAGAAAGAAAAAAGAAAAAAGAATAGTAGTTAAGAGCTTAAGGTATGGTAACAACTTGCCCATATTCAAATGTTAATTCTGTCACTTGCTAGTTAGGGGACCTTACTCAGCAGGTAAGTGTCTTCTTTTTGTTTTTGTTTTTGTTTTTGTTTTTTTGAGACAGAGTCTTGCTCTGTTGCCCAGGCTGGAGTGGAGTGGCACTATCTCGGCTCACTGCAACGTCCGCCTCTTGGATTCAAGAAATACTCCTGCCTCAGCCTCCCAAGTAGCTGGGACTACAGGCAACCTCCACCATGTCTGGCTAATTTTTGTATTTTTAGTAGAGATGGCCTTTCACCATATTGGCCAGGCTGGTCTCGAACTCCTGACCTTGTGATCCTCCTGCCTCAGACTCCCAAAGTGCTGGGATTACAGGTATGAGCCACCGTGCCCGGCCTTAAGTGTCTTCTTCTTTTGTAAGATGAGGATGATAATAATACCTGTTTTATGGAGTTGTTGTGAGCATTAAATACATTAAGATACATGGAACTCCTAGAATAGTACCACTGAAGCATACTGTCATTCAGCAACATGAGTATTTAAAAAAAAAAAAAGTATTTTAAAAACACAAACCAGAATTCGTTTCTGCTTAAAACTAATGTTTTGGCCAGGTGTGGTGGCTGACACCTGTAATCCTAGCACTTTGGGTAGCTGAGGTGGGAGAATCTCTTGAACTCAGGAATTCAAGTCCAGCCTGGACATGTAATGAGATCACTACACTACAAAAAATAAAAAAATTAACCTGATATGGTGGCACATACCTTTAGTCCCAGCTACATGGTAGGCTAAGGTGGAAGGATTTCTTGAGCCTGGGAGGTTGAGGCTGCAGTGAGCCATGATGGCACCACTGCACTCTAGCCTGGGCAACAGAGCAAGACCCTGTCTCAAAAAACAAAAACAAAAACTAGGGTTTTGTGTGAGTGAGTTATTCAGATGCGTGTGTGATGGGTGCTGAAAGGCTTTCTACTCAAAAATAGCTCCTTCCGGCCGGGCGCGGTGGCTCATGCTTGTAATCCCAGCACTTTGGGAGGCAGAGGCGGGCGGATCACGAGGTCAGGAGATCGAGACCACGGTGAAGCCCCGTCTCTACTAAAAATACAAAAAAAAAAAAAAATTAGCCGGGCGTGGTGGCGGGCGCCTGTAGTCCCAGCTACTCAAAGAGGCTGAGGCAGGAGAATGGCGTGAATCCGGGAGGCGGAGCTTGCAGTGAGCCGAGATTGCGCCACTGCACTCCAGCCTGGGCGACAGAGCGAGACTCCGTCTCAAAAAAAAAAAAAAAAAGCTCCTTCCTAGGCAACTGTTGAAGCTTGACAGTCTGCTTTTCCAGAGCCAGCCCTGTAACCACTGCCTCCCCAATTTTGGAGACAGCCCTCACCAAGAACCTATTTTTACTCACAGGTGGTATCTGAGATTAATTCGACTAGCAGCCCTGTACTTCCACTACTTCCGCATTCCTGTGCTAGCTTTGGGACCCTAGTACCCACCCTCTAAGTTTCATCCTTCTCATAACCTTCTGTGCTTGCACAGGTTGTATGTCCCTAGACTTTCACTGCAGTGTCTGCTTTAGGCACCAGGATCCTCTACAGGAAGTAGAATCTTTCCTGACTACAAACTTATTGGAAAGGCCGGGGGCGGTGGCTCACGCTTGTAATCCCAGCACTTTGGGAGGCCGAGGCGGGCGGATCACGAGGTCAGCAGATCGAGACCACGGTGAAACCCCGTCTCTACTAAAAATACAAACAAGGCCGGGCGCGGTGGCTCACGCTTGTAATCCCAGCACTTTGGGAGGCCAAGGCGGGCGGATCACGAGGTCAGGAGATCGAGACCATGGTGAAACCCCGTCTCTACTAAGAATACAAAAAATTAGCCGGGCGTGGTGGCGGGCGCCTGTAGTCCCAGCTACTTGGAGAGGCTGAGGCAGGAGAATGGCGTGAACCCAGGAGGCGGAGCTTGCAGTGAGCCGAGATTGCACCACTGCACTCCAGCCTGGGCGACAGAGCAAGACTCCGTCTCAAAAAAAAAAAAAAAAAAAAAAAAAAAATACAAACAAAAATTTGCCGAGCGTGGTGGCGGGCGCCTGTAGTCCCAGCTACTCAGAGAGGCTGAGGCAGGAGAATGGCGTGAATCCGGGAGGCGGAGCTTGCAGTGAGCCGAGATTGCGCCACTGCACTCCAGCCTGGGTGACAGAGCAAGACTCCGTCTCAAAAAAAAAAAAAAAAAAAAAAACAACCAAAAACTTATTGGATGTGGCTATTCATTATATGCTTAAGTTTTGCCACTTTTCTTTCCCTGGGGTTGGACTGAGTCTTCATCCCGTATAATTGATCTGGGTCCTATTGGAGCTAGACAGACCACCCAATACTGCCATTTACCTAACTCTGAATAACATCTTCCTGCCAGGAGATGCCTGCTGATATGCCCTGCCTGCCAAACTAGAATTCCTTGGGTATTGTGGGGGCTTATGCCCCCTCAATTTAGACATACGTGATTGGGCAAATTCCATGGTGCAGATTTTATTTTGCCACAAAAACATATAATAGGTCTATTTCCTCTCCTAGCCCTGTCCCTCCATAAGTGTTCACACATGGTAAACTGACCAGGAAAGGCTCTAATCCTCCATCCCTTACCCCAAGAGGGCTGCAAGTCAGGTAAGCGGCTCAAGAATTCAAATATGCTGGGTACAGTGGCTCATGTCTGTAATCCCAGCACTTTGGGAGGCCAAGGCAGGTGGATCATGAGGTCAGGAGTTCGAGACCAGCCTGAGCAACATGGTGAAACTTCGTCTCTACTAAAAATACAAAAAAATTAGCCGGGCGTGGTGGCAGGGGCCTGTAGTCCCAGCTACTCGGGAGGCTGAGGCAAGAGAATCACTTGAACCAGGAGGCAGAGGTTGCAGTGAGCCGAGATCACGCCACTACACTCCAGCCTGGGTGAGAGTGAGATTCCGTCTCAAAAAAAAAAAAAAAAAATTCAAACATATGCCCACATACTATTTATCTATATATGTGTAAAATGTAAACCAAGCTAACAGACTGTTTAATAAAGTCTATCCTCTTTCCATGGAAAATATACCTTCAGAGCAATAAAATTGAAACGTATATAAAGCTGTGGTTTTTCATACAAGCACAAATTGGCAATTTTTTTTTTCTACTTTGAGATGGAGTTTCACTCTTGTTGCCCAGGCTGGAGTGCAATGACACGATCTCGGCTCACTGCAACCTCTGCCTACTGGGTTCAAGCAATTCTGCCTCAGCCTCCCGAGTAGCTGGGATTACAGGCTAATTTTGTATTTTTAGTAGAGATGGGGTTTCTCCATGTTGGCCAGGCTGGTCTCGAAGCCCTGACCTCAAGTGATCTGCCTCCCTCTGCCTCCCAAAGTGCTAGGATTATAGACGTGAGCCACTGCGCCTGGCCAAATTGGCAAATTATTAGATGACTGAATTTAGTTATTATTGCACATTTGCCATCTAATTGTTATTGTCTGGGTAGTCTATTGATAAGTGATATAATGAAGACAATAATCACAAATTTTGATATATTTATTTCATGAGGTTCATTTCAGCAAATCACCAATTATTTTTTACTATTTTATTTAGAGCCAGGGTCTTGCTCTGTCACCCAAGCTAGAGTGCAGTGGCACAATCATAGCTCACTGACTGTAGCCTCAAACTCCTGTGCTCAAGCAATCCTCCTGCCTCAGCTTCCTGAGAAGCAGAGACTACAGGCACATGTCAACATACCCAGGTAATTTTTTTTTTTTTTGAGACGGAATCTCACTCTGTCACCCAGGCTGGAATGCAGTGGCGTGATCTTGGCTTGCTGCAACCTCCGCCTCCCGAGTTCAAGCGATTCTCCTGCCTCAGCATCTTGAGTAGCTGGGATTATGGGCACATGCCACCACACCCGGCTAATTTTTTATATTTTTAGTAGAGACAGGGTTTCACCATATTGGCCAGGCTGGTCTCGAACTTCTGACCTCGTGATCCACCAGCCCTGGCCTCCCAAAGTGCTGGGATTACAGGCATGAGTCACCACGCCCAGCCAATATTTTGTATTTTTTATAGAGATGGGGTCTCTCTGTGTTGCCTAGACTGGTCTTGAACTGCTGGCCTCAAGTGATCCTCCTGCCTCAGCCTTCCAAGTTGTTAGGATTACAGGCATGAGTCACTGTGCCCAGCCAATTATGTTGTTATAATCAAGATTTTAACAAAATTTGTATGTTAATGATAACCATGATCTAAAAGATTCAAAACTAATGCTGGGCACAGTGGCTCATGCCTGTAATCCCAGCACTTTGGGAGGCTGAGGTGGGCGGATCACCTGAGGTCAGGAAATCAAGACCAGCCTGGCCAATATGGTGAAACTCCATCTTTACTAAAAATACAAAAATAAGCCAGGCATGGTGGCGGGCGCCTGTAATCCCAGCTACTCGGGAGGCTGAGGCATGAGAATCACTTGAACCCGGGAGGCAGAGGTTGCAGTGAGCCAAGATTGTGCCACTACATTCTACCCTGGGCGACAGAGCAAGACCCTGTTTCTAAAAAAAAGAAAAAAAAAAAGATTCAAAATAAAATGTAACTGCATTCAAAGTATACAAAATTTGAGTACATTTGAATCAACAATTATAAATTAAATATACAAATACAACTTGAGGTTGAGTGCATTTGGGTACAGGCAATCTCACGCCTGTAATCACAGCACTTTGGGAGGATGAGGCAGGATGATCACTTGAGCCCAGGAATGATATAATAAAGATAATAATAATTCATATATTTTGTATATTTGTTTTCTGGCGTTCATTTGAGCAAATCATCAATTATTTATTATTATTGTTGTTGTTGTTTTAGAGTCAGAGTCTTGATCTGTCACTCAGGCTGGAGTGCAGTGGCACAATCATAGCTCATTGCACCCTCAAACTCCAGGGCTCAAGCAATCCTCCTACCTCAGCCTCTAGAGTACCAGAGACTATGGTCCATGCACCAGGCCCAGCTAATATTTTATATTATTGTGCTCAATATCTATTTTCCCATATAAAAAATTGATGTCAGGCCAGGCATGGTGGTGTGCACCTATAATTTCAGCTACTTGGTAGGCTGAAGATGGAGAATCACTTGAGGCCAGGAATTTGAGGCTGTAGTGCATTATGATTGCACTTGTGAATAGTCACTGCATTCCAGGCTGGGCAATATAGCAAGACCTCATCTCTAAAAAGATTTTTTTTTTAACTGTTGTCATGGTTAATATTGTATCTAAACCTATGCAATAGCTGGCTATGATGGTTAACACTGAGTGTCAACTCGTTGGATTGAAGGATGCAGAGTATTGCTTCTGGGTGTGTCTGTAAGGGTGTTGCCAAAGGAGATTAACATTGAGTCAGTGGACTGGGAGAGGCGGACCCTCCCTCAATCTGGGTAGGCACCATTTAATCAGCTGCCGGCGCAGCTAGGATAAAGCAGGCAAAAGTTGGAAGGACTTGACTTGCTGAGTCTTCCTGCCTTCATCTTTCTCCCACGCTGGATGCTTCCTGCCCTTGAACGTCAGACTCCAAGTTCTCCAGCTTTTGGACTCTTGGACTTATACCAGTGGTTTTCCAGGGGCCTTTAGCCACAGACTGAAGGCTGCATTGTTGGCTTCCTTACTTTTGAGGTTTCGGGACTCTGACTGACTTCCTTGCTGCTCAACTTGCAGGTGGCCTATTGTGAGACTTCATCTTGTGATCATGAGTCAATAATAACTCCTTAATAAACTCCCCTTCATATATATATCTATCCTATCAGTTATGTGCCTGTAGAGAACTCTGACTAATACACCAGCTTCTAAGATGGCTTCCAATTGTCCTTGCCTCCTGGTATTCATACCATGTGTAGTCTACTGCCACATTGAATCAGGGCTGTTCTGTATGACCAATAGAATATGGTGGAAAAGATGCTACATGACTTCCAAATCAAGATAATAGAATTCACTGAAGCTTCTCTCTTAATCTGGGATTGCCTGCTCTGGGGGAAGCTGGCAAGCAAGAAATGAAAACATTCAAGCAGCTCAAGAAGAGAGGCCCACACGGAGAAGAACTGAGGCTTCCTGCCAACAGCCAGCACCAACTTGCCAGATAATGTCAGTGAGTCATTTTGGAAGTAGATTTTCCAGCCTCAGTCAAACTTTCGGATAACTATAGACTTAGTTGACATCTGATTACAATCTCATGAGACATCTAAAACCAGAATATTGCAGCCAAACGACTCCTGAATTTCTGATGATCAGAAATGGTGAGAGATGATAAATGATTATTGATGTTTTAAGACACTAGGTTACAGGATGATTTTGTCATGCAGCATTAGATAATGAACATAACTCACACATATTCATATATGAGTAAAATGAATTTTTTTCATTGCAAAATGTTTCTCAGCTGCCATTGCAACTACTGCAAATAAAACACCAATTCATGAATAGCTCCAGAGCCACACACTGAAACTTGAGTAAAAGCAGGACAAATACATTTTTATTCTATTGTGAACCAATGCTTTTTTAGTGAAGGAATTTACTGCATTCATGCGGTTGAGAAAAAAAAATATCTGAAAGGTAAATTAATTTGTCTTTTCTTTTACTTAAGAACTTTTGTTACTCAAATCCTCCCCACAGCACAGAGCATCATCTATCTCCAATGTCAGCAGCAGCACCACATAAATCTAATCAGCATTCTTTTTTTTTTTTTTTTTTTGAGACGGAGTCTTGCTCTGTTGCCAGGCTGGAGTAGTGCAGCGGCGTGATCTCGGCTCACTGCAACCTCCGCCTCCTGGGTTCAAGTGATTCTCCTGCCTCAGTCTCCCGAGTAGCTGGGACTACAGGCACGCACCACCATGCCCAGCTAATTTGTGTATTTTTAGTAGAGACAGGGTTTCACCATGTTGGCCAGGATGGTCTCGATCTCCTGACGTCATGACCTGCCTGCCTCGGCCTCCCAAAGTGCTGAGATAACAGGCGTGAGCCACCGCACCTGGCTAATCTGTCAGCATTTAGAGGCAGTTGTGTTGTTTCAAGCATATGGCACAAGAGATGCAGAATGGGGACAGAATGGGCCCTGGGGCCTGAACACTGTTGGTCAGAAGAATGGATATTCTAGTGCACTGAACACTGGATCCCAAGTGCCAGAGGCACTCATGTGTTCTTTAACAAATACATGTGCCTTTGTGATATGTGTGGCCGTCTAAAGCGCAGGGCCCAGGGCAGAGGCCACCACTCACCTGGGCCTAAAGCTGGTACTGCAAGTGGACTCATTGTCCAGGTTCTGTGAAAAAAAGAATAATAGAGTGAAGAAGATAAACAGGATTGGCTGTATTGAGGAAATCAATGTTTTTATATGCCCTGAGCAGCAATTATTAGCCTTGACACTGACTGTTGCATACCATTTGGGGAACACAGAAATCTCCTTTTCCCCTGACTCCATGTCTAGTCTTCCTGGCCTTTCTCAACCTCCTTCACTTACTGGTCCCTAAAGGAGCAGCAAAGGATTTGAATGGAGAGTTTGGGAGAAGGAGCTGAGCACGCTCAGGTTCTTCCTCCTTTTCTCTTTGAGTATTGCCTGTCTGCAGGGTACACAATCTGCTCTGCTTTTCCATGTGGTTGTCCACTACTGCCTGCAATGAGGCAGGTAAGTTCGATTCACGGGTGAGATGATAGGTAGCCCACTTGGCTAACACACCTAATCGACATCCTTCAACTGCTTTTCATGGCAGTAGAGGTGATAGTTTTTGCTCTCCTGTTGCCTTACTCTTTCACTTTTCTCTCAGTTGGTTCCACATACAGACATGAAACAGGGATATCATTCACTGGGCCCTCTAAGTCCTAGCATGCAAGGTGGATGAGGTTCACGAGGGCATATGGTTTGAATATTGTACTTCTTTCATAGATGTGGCCACGTTTGGGCACAACTTCTAACTAATTCTCCATAATACAATTTAAACCATGGTTTCACTGGAGGCTCAGGGAGGGAGTGGAAAACGGAAAATAACTTGTAACTATGGCTCAAGTCCAGATATTCCCTGGGAGTCTCCGGCCAAGTTAGCTCTCTGCCTGGCTCTTGCACCATTGTAATTAGTCTGAAGCAGCTCACGCTATCCCGCAAACCTACTTTGCCATTGTAATCTCTAGCATCTCTGCCTCAGAATCTAGACCCTACCAACCAGCCAGACCATGCTGAGTGCCATGGAGAAGAGGAAGACCATCTCTCCTCTGAGCCACAGCTCACCTCTCCAAATCCTCAATTATTGTCCTGGAACTGACCTCTTTCCAAATTGAGCGACAGTGGGAACATATTTTTCTTTCAGAGAAAAATTCATTGCCATATGTAAGTGTGAATTCTGGCCCTATAGTTGTTTTGTTTTTTTGTTTGTCTGTTTTTTGTTGTTTTTTTGTTTGTTTGTTTGTTTTTTGTTTTGTTTCATTTTTTTGAGACGAAGTGTCGCTCTGTCAGTAGCACAATCTCGGCTCACCGCAACCCCCGCCTCTCAGGTTTAAGTGATGCTCCTGCCTCAGCCTCCCGAGTAGCTGGAATTACAGGCACCCACCACCACACCTGGCTAATTTTTGTATTTTTAGTAGAGGCAGGGTTTCACCATGTTGGCCAGGCTGGTCTCGAACTCCTGGCCTCAGGTGATCTACCCATCTCGGCTTCCCAAAGTGCTGGGATTACAGGCAGGAGCCACCGCTCCCAGCCCCTGTGGTTCAGCTTACAATGCAGTATGAAAGTACATTTTTCAAAAGTCTGGGCTATGTAGTGTTAAATAACATCACGGATGAAAAAACAATTGATAAACAATCCACAGGGAACTATATCAAGCCTCCTCCAGATCCTTTCTTTCCCTTTCTTTCTGCTTGAAGACTTTAGGCCTAAATGTTTTCTTTTTTTTGTTTGTTTCTTTTTTTGAGACAGAATCTCGCTCTGTCACCCAGGCTGGAATGCAGTGACGTGATCTCGGCTCACTGCAACCTCCACCACCTGGGTTCAAGCGATTCTCCTGCCTCAGCCTCCTGAGCAGCTGGGATTACAGGCGCCCGCCAACACACCCGTCTAATTTTTGTATTTTTAGTAGAGGTGAGGTTTCACCATGTTGGTCAGGCTGGTCTTGAACTCCCAACCTCAAGTGATCTGCCCGCCTGGGCCTCCCAAAGTACTAGGATTACAGGCGTGAGCCACCGCGCCTGGCCTTTTTTTTTTTTTTTTTTTTTCAAAGACAGGATCTTGCTCTTTCGCCCGGGCTGAAGTGCAGTGGTGCAATCATGGCTCATTGAAGCCTCAACCTCCTGCCTCAACCTCCTGAGTAGCTGAGACCACAGGCACATGCCACCACACCTGGCTAAATTTTCTTAAAAAATGTTTTGTTTTGTTTTTTTTGCCAGGCACGGTGGCTCACGCCTGTAATCCCAGCACAAAATCCCAGCCAAGGCGGGCGGATCAAGAGGTCAGGAGATTGAGACTATCCTGGCTAACATGGTGAAACCCCATCTCTACTAAAAATACAAAAAATTAGCCAGGTGTGGTGGCACGCACCTGTAGTGCCAGCTACTCGGGAGGCTGAAACAGAAGAATTGCTTGAACCCGGGAGGCAGAGGTTGCAGTGAGCCGAGATCATGCCACTGCACTCCAGCCTGGGCAACAGAGTGAGAATCCATCTCAAAAAAACCAAAAACACAAAAACACAGTGTTTTTTTTTTTTTTTTTGTAGAGACAGGGTCTCACTATATTGCCCATGCTGGTCTCAAGCTCCTGACCTCAAGTGATCCTCCCACCTCAGCCTCCCAAAATGCTGAGATTAGAAGTATGAGCCAGCACCTACCCATAGATGGCTATCTTATTGTATACTCACATGGTGGAGAGCAGAGAAAGAGGATGCTTTCACCTGTCTTCCTCTAAGGGCACTAATCCCACTCATTAGGGTTATGACCTAATTACTTCCCAAAGTTTCCTTCTCCAAATACCATCACATGAGGGATTAGGGTTTTAACATATAAATTTCGGGGAGACAAACTTTCAGTCATTAGCAATCAGATATCCTTGATCAGATATTCCTAACCTCATTATTTACCAGGTGTGTAAACAGGCCTATGGAAATCAGAAAATGAGACAGGAATGAAAGAGGTTTATTGGTAAATTTAGCCTGTGAGAGATAAAAGAGGTAGTAAGCAGGATGGGGCAGAGAGAGCCTTAGGCCATTGCAGATTTGACAAAGTCTCAGTCAGTTCAGCAGGGAGCTCCAGAGCAAAGATTGTTAGAAGAGGCCAGCTTTGGGCAGAAACGACCAGTCCTACTTACCCTTGCCATGCACGATTATTGTCTGGGGCTGCCCATGAAGAGCATGGCCTCAAATTGAAAGCTGAGGTGAATAAGCTCCTTGCAGCTGAACAACAGATTTTTTCTTGAAAGGAAAAGCCAAGTATTGAGCTTTAAAGGCTTCCAGAGCAGAGAAGGCTCCAATTTACCAGCCACTTTTCTTTTCTTTTTCTTTTCTTTTCTCTTTTCTTTTCTTTCCTTACCCCTCCCTCCCTCCCTCCCTCCCTCCCTTCCTTCTCTGTGTCTCCTCCCTCCCTCCCTTCCTTCCTTCCTTCTCCCCTTCCTTCCTTCCTTCCTTCCTTCCTTCCTTCCTTCCTTCCTTCCTTTCTTCTTTCCTTCCTTCCTTCCTTCCTTCCTTCCTTCCTTTCTTCTTTCCTTCCTTCCTTCCTTCCTTCCTTCCTTCCTTCCTTCCTTCCTTCCTTCCTTCCTTCTCTCCTTCCTTCCTTCCTTCCTTCCTTCCTTCCTTCCTTCCTTCCTTCTTTCTTTCCTTCCTTCCTCTCTCTCTTTCTTTCTTGACACAGAGTTTCACTCTGTTGCACAGGCTGGAGTGCAGTGGCACGATCTTGGCCCACTGCCATCCCCACCCCCCCAGGTTCAAGCGAGTCTCCTGCCTCAGCCTCCCAAGTAGCTGAGATTACAGGCATGTGCCACTATTCCTGGATAATTTTTGTATTTTTAGTGGTGACAGGGTTTCTCCATGTTGCCCAGGCTGGTCTTCAACTCCTGACTTCAAGTGATCTTCCTGCCTCGGCCTCCCAAGGCCTCCCAAGTGGCACGAGCTACTGCGCCGAACCCAACATCACTCTTAAAATACACACGTAGGCCAAGCGCAGTGGCTCACACCTGTAATTCCAGCACTTTGGGAGGCTGAGGTGGGCAGATCACCTGAGCTCAGGAGTTTGAGACCAGCCTGGCCAACATGGCGAAACCCTGTGTCTACTAAAAATACAAATATTAGCCAGGCATGGTAGCAGGTGCCTATAGACCTAGCTACTCTGGAGGCTGAGGCACAAAAATCACTTGAACCTGGAAAGCGGAGATTGCAGTGAGCCCAGATACAGCCTGGGCGATAGAATGAAACTCCGACTCAGAACAAAAAAAAAGATACACATCTAAGCTGTTGGCATCATCTTCAAGATCCTGAGGATCACTCCCATCTCCCTCTTCAGCCTAAGTTCATTCCCTTCACTCAACTGTGATCTAACACAGTGGTCTTCCTTCTATTCCTAGAAAACGTTCCTTGTTTCTCCCTTTCGCAGGATTTTGAATATGCATTTGCCTCGGCCTGGGGACTTTTTCAAATCCATTCTATGTCTGAGAAATTCTGCATGACCCAAGTTGGTGTGTGTTTGCTTGTTTTTCCTTATTTAACATAGTCTAAATTTCCATCAATTAATGCAATTCTTCTTTTTAAAAATTAACCAAAATAGCCGGGTGCAGTGGTTCATGCCTGTAATCTCAGCACTTTGGGAGGCCAAGGCAGGCAGATCATGAGGTCAGGAGTTCGAGACCAGCCTGGCCAACATAGTGAAACCCCGTCTCTACTAAAAATACAAAAAAATTAGCCAGGCGTGGTGGCGGGCGCCTGTAATCCCAGCTATTTGGGAGGCTGAGGCAAGGAGAATCGCTTGAACCTGGGAGGCAGAGGTCAAAGTGAGCTGAGATTGCACCACTGCACTCCAGCCCGGGTGACAGTGTGAGACTCCGTCTCAAAAAAAAAAAAAAAAAAATTAAGCAAAATATAGGTCAGAGGGCAGACCTTTTATTAAAATAAAATTTTAGGCTGGGCACGGTGGCTCATGCCTGTAATCCCAGCACTTTGGGAGGCTGAGGGTGGATCACAAGGTCAGGAGATCTAGATCATCCTGGCCAACATGGTGAAACCCCATCTGTACTAAAATACAAAAAATTATCCAGGTGTGGTGGCATGCACCTGTAATCCCAGTTACTTGGGAGGCTGAGGCAGGAGAATCGCTTGAACCCGGGAGGTGGAGGTTGCAGTAAGCCAAGATCGTGCCACTGCACTCCAGCCTGGCAACAGAGCGAGACTGTCTCAAAAAAATAAAAAATTAAAAAAATAAAAATTTAAAACATGTACAAAGTATAAATAGGCATCTAAAATACTGAAGGAAAATAGTATCACACAAGTCACACATAGAAAAAGTTGGAGGCTGGGTGCGGTGGCTCACTCCTGTAATCCCAGTACTTTGGGAGGCTGAGGTGGGTGGATCACTTGAGGTCAGGGGTTCAAGACCAGCCTGGCCAACATGGTGAAACCCTGTCTCTACTAAAAATACAAAAATTAGCTGGGTATGGTGTCGGGCGCCTGTAATCCCAGCTACTGGGGAGGCTGAGGCAGGAGAATTGCTTGAACCTGGGAGGAGGACGTTTCAGTGAGCCGAGATCGTGCCACTGCACTCCAGCCTGGATGACAGAGCAAGATTCCGTCTCAAAAAAATAAATAAATAAAAATAGAAATTTACCTTCTGAGCCTGTTTCATGAAAAAGTTAAAAAAAAAAAAAAAATCTTTCCTCACAGTTCTAGAGCCTGGAAGTCTGAGACCAGGATGCCAGCATGATGGTCAGGCTCTGGTGAACACTTCTTCCTGGCTTCCAGTTGGCTGCCTTCTCATTATGTCTTCACATGGCACAGAGCAAGAAAGAGAGAGATCTCTTCCTTTTAGAAGGCCATTCTTTTCAGATTAGGAACCTACCGTTATGACCTCATTTACCCTTAATTATCTCCTAAAACCCTATTTCCAGATACACAGTCCCATGAGGATTAAGTCTTCTGCATATGAATTTGGAAGGAGACACAAGTCAGTTCATAGCAGGAACCATGAAAAAGTCATTAATACATAATATTCTGTGAAAAAATAGCATACAAATTGATGAAATTGGACTGTCATTTCTGGCAGTACAACTAACTGTATATCCTGAAAAACTTTTTACTATAAAACATCTAGAAAATATAATAAATGTGGTGGAGTTTTTTGGGCTTGTTTCTTTGCTTGTTTGTTTTTTGAGAGAAGGTCTTTCTCTGTCATCTAGGCTGGAGTGCAGTGGCGTGAACACCACTGACTGCAGCCTCAATCTACTGGACTCAAGTGATCCTCTTTCCTCAGCCTCCTGAGTAGCTGGGACCAGACATGTACCACCACGCCTGGCTAATGTTTTTAAATTTTTGTAGAGATGGGGTTTTGCCATGTTGCCCAGGTTGGTCCTGAACTCCTGGGCTCAAGCAATCCTCCCTCCTTGACCTCCCCGAGTGTTGGGATTACAGATGTGAGCCACTGCATTCAGCCAGATGTTCTTTTAAATACATAGCTGAACTTTTGCAAAAGAAAGAAATATCTGTAAGGGAAAGGAGGTGGCAAGAGAAAGAAGAGTGAGAATATTAGCTATTGAAAATTGTTATTATTGGCCAGGTGCGGTGGCTCATGCCTGTAATCCCAGCATTTTGGGAGGCTGAGATGGGCAGATCACCTGAGGTCGGGAGTTCAAGACCAGCCTGACCAACATGGAGAAACCCCCCCATCTCTACTTAGAAACACAAAATTTGGCCCGCTCTTTCTTTCTTTCTTTCTTTCTTTCTTTCTTTCTTTCTTTCTTTCTTTCTTTCTTTCTTTCTTTCTTTCTTCCTTCCTTCCTTCCTTCCTTCCTTCCTCCCTCCCTCCCTCCCTCCCTTCCTTCCTGGAGACAGTCTCCCTCTGTTGCCCAGGCTGGAGTGCAGTGGCATGCTCTCGCCTCACTGTAACCTCTCTGCCTCAGACTCCCGTGATTCTCCTGCCTCAGGCGCGCGCCGCCACGCCTGGCTGTTTTTGCATGTTTGGTGGAGACAGGCTTTCGCCGTGTTGGCCAGGCTGGTCTCCAACTCCTGACCTCAAGTGATCTGCCCGCCTCAGCCTCCCCAAGTGCTGAGATTACAGACGGAGTCTCACTCACTCAATGCTCAATGTTGCCCAGGCTGGAATGCAGTGGCGTGATCTCGTCTCGCTACAACCTCCACCTGCCAGCCGCCTGCCTTGGCCTCCCAAAGTGCTAAGATTACAGCCTCTGCCCGGCCGCCACCCCGTCTAGGAAGTGAGGAGCGTCTCTGTCTGGCCGCCCATCGTCTAGGATGTGAGGAGCGCCTCTGCCCGGCTGCCCCGTCTGGGATGTGAGGAGCGCCTCTGCCCGGCCGCCCCATCTGGGATGTGAGGAGCACCTCTGCCCCGCCCCCCATCGTCTGGGATGTGAGGAGCGCCTCTGCCCGGCCGCCCCGTCTGGGAAGTGAGGAGCACCTCTGCCTGGCCGCGCATCGTCTGGGAAGTGAGGAGCGCCTCTGCCCGGCCGCCACCCCGTCTAGGAAGTGAGGAGCGCCTCTGCCGGGCTGCCTCGTCTGGGAAGTGAGGAGCGCCTCTGCCTGGCCACTGTGCAACCTTCCAAGTGTGAAGTGACAGCCTTTCTGCAGGTGTACCCAACAGCTCCGAAGAGACAGTGACCATCAAGAACGGGCCATGATGACGATGGCGGTTTTGTCGAAAAGAAAAGGCGGAAATGTGGGGAAAAGAAAGAGAGATCAGATTGTTACTGTGTCTGTGTAGAAAGAAGTAGACATAGGAGACTCCATTTTGTTCTGTACTAAGAAAAATTCTTCTGTCTTGGGATGCTGTTAATCTATAACCTTACCCCTAACCTCGTGCTCTCTGAAACATATGCTGTGTCAACTCAGGGTTAAATGGATTAAGGGCTGTGCAAGATGTGCTTTGTTAAACAGATGCTTGAAGACAGTGTGCTCGTTAAGAGTCATCACCACTCCCTAATCTCAAGTACCCAGGGACACAAACACTGCGGAAGGCCGCAGGGACCTCTGCCTAGGAAAGCAAGAGACCTCTGTTCACGTGTTTATCTGCTGACCTTCTCTCCACTATTATCCATCCTATGACCCTGCCACAGCCCCCTCTCTGAGAAACACCCAAGAATGATCAATAAATACTAAGGAAAAATAAATAAATAAATATAACCCGGTCAGGAATCAAAAAAAAAAAAAAAGAAACACAAAATTAGGCCAGGCACGGTGGCTCACGCCTGTAATCCCAGCACTTTGGGATGCCAAGGCAGGCAGATCACGAGGTCAGGAGATCGAGACCATCTTGGCCAACATGGTGAAACCCCACCTCTACTAAAAAAATACAAAAAATTAGCTGGGTGTGGTGGTGCATGCCTGTAATCCCAGCTACTTGGGAGGCTGAGGCAGGGGAATCGCTTGAACCCAGGAGGTGGAGGTTGTGGTGAGCTGAGATTGCGCCATTGCACTCCAGCCTGGGCCACAAGAGCGAAACTGTCTCAAAAAAAAAAAAAAAAAAGAAAAAGAAAATTGTTATTATTAACAATTTGAATTGTTAATAATAATTGAAAAATTAAATGACGTGTATACAGGTGTTCTTTAAACTATTCTTTGCTGTGGGCTTGAAAATTTTCAAATAAAAAAACAGTAAAATAGCAACAAAAATGACAACAATATAAACCTCAAATTCTGAACACAGTATCACATAAGACAGGAGAGAGGATGAAGGGGTGGTCAAATTAATGAATTTCAAGGCCCTATATTCTGCAAAAGGGGTAGTGATAGCTACTTTTTGTAGACATAAATAGAAATAGAGAAGCTATACATGTTTTCTTTTTAAAAATTTCATGCTTTCATCTGAGATATTTTGTTTCTAAGTGCGACTTCATAATTTTTAATGTCTTGTTAGTCCCAAAGACATTAGACATGCTTATACAAATATTTCTAAAAGTGGTAAAAAATATATTCAGAAAGATGTTTATCTCAGCATTGCTTATAGTAGCTTCACAAATTGTAAATGACTTAATTGAGGACTGACTGGCTAAGTGAATTATGATACTATATATTTAGAGTTATTCTATGAAATCATGAATAATGATATTCCTTCATATTTATTGACTTAGAAAAATTTTATTCTTGTGATTGAGTAAAATAGGTTACAGAATGTATATATGAGCTCTTTATATAAAATCATTTTACTATATCTATAATTATGACCACGGTTGTCTCTGGGTAATAATACTCTAGGTGATTTTTATTTTGTACTTTATACTTTTCTGTATTTAGATTGGTTTAAATGGGCATGTTTCATTAAAAAAATTAAAGCTATGCTTAAATATAAACGCTAAAAAAATGCAAGGTTTTTTGTTCATTCTGTTTCCCCCTGGTCTCTATCCATTAGCAAAGAAGTCTATGAAATCATTGCACCTGGAAGCAAAGGGCAAGCAAGGAAAGAGCAGACCATGGTTGTACTTTTTCCTCTTTTGTAAGCAGTTGAGCTCCTGCAGTCTGTAGTAGGACTTTAGTGTACACGCAAAAAAAATCTATTGTTTTCTTCTTGTCTGGTAGTTTGGAAGATGTGGTCTATTCCTGCCTGACAAGGAGATACACAGAGAAAGGGGTCATCATTTCCCTGGTTGATTTGAGCAAAAAAAAGATTCTCTAGGGCTCAGCTACCACTAGGGATTAGAAAAGCAGCTGTGATCAAATAAGTACCCAAAGGCTATGGAACTTAATATCAAAGAATTCTTCTCAATCCCAGTACTCAAGATGACTTCTCCCTTCACATTTTTTCAACATTCCGCCCAATTGTTCTACCAGAATACTTTTAGTTCCTTTCTCAGCAACTCATTTTCATTTTCTCTAAACCTTGCACTAGGACACTGCTTCCATTAGGTTTTAGCAAAGTATGTACGTGCACAGGTAAGCTTTTTCCTAGTTATGAAGCATGGGTACCTCCCAGGCTCAAAGACGAACCAAGGTTCTTAATGTTATGTAATCCACAGGCAGGGAAATGAATCTGAGAGTCTCTGAAGTATTTAATATTGAAATATTTATCCTGACCCAAGTCACTTAGCCAAGCCTCCTATTTGTACAGTTATGAACATTTGTCCTTGGAGGTCCTCAAAATCCATTTTCAAAATAATCTAGATTTTTAAAATGTTAAAATCTTTGTTGAGAGTGCAGGATAGCCACTCTCAAATACTGTTAAAGGGAGTATAAATTTGTATAATCTTTCTGAAAGACAATTTGATAAAAGGTTTGCTATTAACTGAATTGTGTCCCCCACCACCCCTCACAAATTCATATGTTGAAGCTCTAACCCCAGTGTGACTATATTTGGAGACAGGGCTTTTAAAGGGTAAATAAGGTTAGATGAGGTCAGAAGGTGGGGCCCTAATCTGATGGGACTGGTGTCCTTGTAAGAAGAGGAAGAGAAACCTGAGCTCTGCTTCTTCCCATGCACCCAGAGGCAAGGCCATATGAAGACACGCCAAGCAGGCAGACATGTAAACGCCATTAAGAGAGCCTTCACCAGAACCTGGCTTTTTGGTTAGAGCGTGCTCTGAATGCAGGACCTTGGTCTGTGTTCACAGTAATGAAGTGGATCTCAGAGTGGCCAACAGCGGCCCATGAGGCAGCCAGACACCCGCAGATCAAGGCTCTCTCTAACTCCTAACTATGAGGACTGTTTCTACTGTATTTGTTTCTTCATTTTTTCCATCCCCCAAACAGAAATATCTTGTCAAAAATGATTTTTAAAGCAGTATATATGCACCCTATAAACAATTAGAATAATGCAAAAGTATGTGAACTAAGAAGACTGTCTGCTCCTGTCTACTCTCTGTTTCGGTATTCTTACATAAAAATGATACATCCTGGCTGGGCGCAGTGGCTCACACCTGTAATCCCAGAACTTTGGGAGGCTGAGGCGGGCGGATCACTTGAGGTCAGGAGTCCAAGACCAGCCCAGCCAACATGGTGAAACCCTGTCACTACTAAAAATGCAAAAATTAGCCAGGTGAGTTGGTGGGTGCCTATAATTCCAGCTACTCAGGAGGCTGAGGCAGGAGAATTACTTGAACCTGGAGCGTGGAGGTTGCAGTGAGCCGAGATCGCACCACTGCACTCCAGCCTGGGCAACAGAATGAAACTCCATCTCAAAAAAAAAAAAGATACAACCTATCTATAGTGTGGAATAATATGGTTCTTCACTCAATAACATATATTAGATGTCTTTCAATGTCAAACGTGTACTGGGTGTCTAAAAAGTTGGGAAATCTGGGATAAATTTATTTTATTTAAAAAATTATGGTAAAATATTCATAACCTAAAGTTTGCCTTTTTAGCCATTTTTAGGCAAACAGTTCATTAAGTACATTCATAATGTGCAATTATCACTACCAAGATAAACTTATTTTTAGACAGCAGGTAATTTACATTTTCAAATAATATTCTCAATATATTTTTTCAACCTCCAGATACCATTTCAGGTAAAGGACCTCTACATTTAAAGCAATGGGTCCAAACGTTAATCAGAGCAAACCAAAATAAATGTACTATTTTCCTTGTATTTCCAAGCTTTGTGGACACTGTAGTGCTCGAGGCAGTCAGGAGATGGAGAGAAGTGAACAGGGTTTCTGTAGTCTTAGCTCAAATACATAATGAATAATGAATACATATATTGAATAATGAATATGTAACTTTGGGCAAGTTAACCTCTCTGTGTTCTATTATTGCTTGATTCTTCTTTCACCATACATTGTAGTGATCTCCAGAGAGTTTTACTCTTTTCTTTATCCTGGTAAACACAGTTTTATAAGTTGTTTTTTTTTTTTTTTGAGGAGGAGTCTCGCTCTGTCGCCCTGGCTGGAGTGCAGTGGCACAATCTCGGCTCACTGCAAGCTCCGCCTCCTGGGTTCACGCCATTCTCCTGCCTCAGCCTCCCGAGTAGCTGGGACTACAGGCGCCCACCACCACGCCCAGCTAATTTTTTTTTGTATTTTTTTTAGTAGAGACGGGATTTCACCGTGGTCTCGATCTCCTGACCTCGTGATCCGCCCGCCTCGGCCTCCCAAAGTGCTGGGATTACAAGCGTGAGCCACCGCGCCCGGCCTTATAAGTTGTTTAAACAGAGACTTGCCTATGTGATAGAATTTAACAGATAGCAAAAGAACTACCCATGCAAACCAACTTTTGTAATGACCTGCCATGTTGCATGGCATTCCAACTTGACATCACTCCTCTGCAGAACTGGCCTCATGGGTGTGCAACCTGTGTGGTTGCACATGTCCCCATGCTTAGACAGACCCTGTACTTGGTTTAGTGTTCTGCTGTTGCCATGTACTTGGTTTAGTGTTCTGCTGTTGCCATCTTAAAATTTTTGTTTTGTATTGTTTTGTTTTGTTTTTTGAGACACTGTCTTGCTCTCTCGCCCAGGATGGAGTGCAGTGACATGATCTCAGCTCACTGCAACCTCCTCCTCCCGGGTTCAAGCGATTCTCCTGCTTCTGCCTCCCGAGTAGCTGGGACTACAGGCGTGTGCCACCACGCCCGGCTAATTTTTTTTTTTTTTTTGTATTTTTAGTAGAGATGGAGTTTCACCGTGTTAGCCAGGATGGTCTTGATCTCCTGACCTTATGATCCACCCGCCTCAGCCTCTCAAAGTGCTGGGATTACAGGCGTGAGCCACCGTGCCTGGCCAATATCTTAAAATTCTTAATAATTTTTGAGTTAGTACACAAGGGGCCCTGCATTTCATTTTGCCTTAGGTGCCATAAATTATGTAGCCAGTCTTTTGGGTGAAAGCATTGTCTTCAGAAGGGTCTTTTTTTTTTTTTTTTTTGAGAAAGAGTCTCGATTTGTCACCCAGGCTGGAGTGCAATGGTGTGATCTCAGCTCACTGCAACCTCCGCTTCCTGGTTTCAAGCAATTCTCCTGCCTCAGCCTCCCAAGTAGCTGGGATTACAGGCGCCTGCCACCACACCTGGCTAATTTTTTTCTATTTTTAGTAGAGACCGAGTTTCGCCATGTTGGCCGGGCTGGTCTGAAACTCCTGACCTCAGGTGATCCACCCGCCTTGACCTCCCAAAGTGCTGGGATTACAGGCGTGAGCCACCGCGTCTGGCCCAGAAGGGCCTTATTTTAAGAGCAAATAATTTACCTGGAAAACATACCATGTTAATAATATACTAGTTAACACATTCACATTTTATCACATTAATTAATGTGTTAACTAATTAATTAAGAAATCAGCACTCTGAAGGATTGAAGCATAGAACCTCTGATTTTTTTTTTTTTTTTTTTGAGATGGAGTCTTATGCCACCCAGGCTGGAGTGCAGTGGTGCGATCTCTGGCTCACTACAACCTCTGACCTCCAGGTTCAAGCGATTCTCCTGCCTCAGCCTCCTGAGTAGTTGGGATTACAGGCATGTGCCACCACACCCAGCTAATTTTTGTGTTTTTGGTAGAGACGGGGTTTCGCCATGTTGGCCAGGTTGGTCTGGAACTCCTGACTTCAGGTGATCCGCCCACCTTGGCCTCTCAAAGTGCTGGGATTACAGGTGTGAGCCACTGTGCCCAGCCAAATCTCTGATTTTTGATGTGGAAAAACATCCTGACTAGGTTGACAGCATGAATACTACCTGCCTCCCAGGGTCTCTGAGAGCATGGGTGGGAGGAGGTTAATAAAGTGCACTGAACACCAGAGGACTTGACATATTTTTGTTCAATGTCAGTACAAATAAAATAGGTGAATAAATGAATAAATAAATAAATGTTAGGTGCTAAGGGGAAGAATGGGGGAAACACAAGACTCAAATTTGTGTGTGTGTGTGTGTATATTCTATAAGGTATAGGCACACAAATTTAGAGCTCCATCCTAAAGTAGAGACTAAATTGTTGCTTCCTGTCTGAGCTACTTTGGCTTATGGTATGCTCTTTAAGAAAAGCCATGCCCTAGGCTGGGCACGATGGCTCACGCCTGTAATCCCAACACTTTGGGAGGCTGAGACGGGTAGATCACTTGAGGTCAGGAGTTTGAGACCAGCCTGTCCAACGTGGTGAAATCTCATCTCTAATTAAAAAAAAAAAAACAAAATCAGCTGGGCATGGTGGCACATGCCTATAATCCCAGCTACTTGGGAGGCTGAGGCAGGAGAATTGCTTGAACCTGGGAGGTGGAGGTTGCAGTGAGTGAAATCGTGCCATTGCATTCCAGCCTGGGCAACAGAGTGAAACTCATGTCTCAAAAAAAAAAAAAAAAGAAAGAAAGGAAAAAAGAAAAACCATCTCCACTCTCCTAGTCATAGCAAATGGGATTAAGGACTGAAGCACAGGCTGAAGGCAGTAGCATAAAGCATGATGAGGGCCAGCTGGCTTTGCAGCAGTCTGGCAGGCACTCTTGTCCAAGGATGATACTCTGCAATAAATGATGACAAGTCCACTCAAATAAAACATCTCTTTTGGGAAATGTAAATACTAGATATACCACAAAGAAGATGAATAGTTTTAGATAAGATTGTTGTTATGAATAAAGATCCTGGTTCCTGTAGTACCTTTTGCACAATCTCATGAAATATAATGCAGCTGGATGAGGCAATTTCCAGAGCTACCTGCCTTTCTTGAAACCCCAAATCCTTATATATCCTTGCAATACACTCTGTCATTGATGATAACCCATGTATGTGTTCCTTCAATCTTAAACAAGCTAGCTAATTCAGAACATACTAATAATATTGCTATAACAAAAAATGTTATAGCCAGGCAGGCATGGTACCTCACGCCTGTAATCCCAGCACTTTGGAAAGCCAGAGGTGGGCAGATTGCTTGAGCTCATGAGTTCGAGACAAGTCTGGGCAACATGGCGAAACTCCATCTTTGCAAAAAATACAAAAACTAGCCGGGTATGGTGGCACACGCCTATAGTCCCAGGTACTTGGGGGGCTGAGGCAGAGGGATCACTTGAGCCTGGGAGGTTGAGGCTGCAGTGAGCCATGATCATGCCACTGCACTTGAGCCTGGGTGACAGCAAGACACTGTCTCAAAAACCAACAACAACAAAAAACCAAAACAACAACAAAAAAATCTTACATAGAACAGGTGAAAGCAACCCAAATGTGCATCAATGGATGAATGGATAAATAAAATGTGGTATATATATATATATATATATATATATATATATACACAATGGAATATTATTCAGCCTTAAAAAGGAAGAAAATTATGTCACGTGTTACGACATGGATAAGTCTTGAGGACACTATGCTAGGTAAAATAAGCCAGTTACGAAAAGACAATTGGTGTATGATTCCACTTATATGAGGTATCTAGAATAGTAAAATTCATAGAGGCAGAAAGTAGAGGGTGGCTGCCAGAGGCTAGGGGGAGGAGGGAATGGGGAGTTACTGTTTAATGGGTATAGAGTTTCAGTTTCGTGAGTTAAATAAGTTCTGAATATCTGTTGTACAACAGTGTGAACCTACTTAGCCCTACTGAACTGATTAACACTTAAAAGTGGTTAGGATGGTAAATTTTATATTATCTATTTTTTTACCATAATTTAAAACATTTAAATTATTCATATTTATTTTTATTTTATTTTATTTTTTGAGACTGGGTCTTGCTCTGTTCCCCAGGCTGGAGTGCAGTGATGGGATCACGGCTCACTGCAACCTTGATCTCTTGGGCTCAAACAATCCTTCCACCTCAGCCTCCCAAGTAGCTGGGACCATAAGTTTGAGCCACTGTGCCTGGATAATTTTTAAAAAAAATTTTTGTAGAGAAGGAGTCTCACTGTGTTGCCCAGGCTGGTCTTGAACTACTGGGCTCAAGTGATTTTCCTGCCTCAGCCTCCCAAAGTGCTGGATTTATAGGTGTGAGCCACTATGCCTGACTGCTTTCTTATGAAATTGTGGCTTTTACCAAAATACACACTTTAAGATTGCTAAAATGATGTTAACCATTGTGTACTATACTTATTACTTTCACAGTGGTAGAGCTCCTGACACTTTGGGAGGATGAAGCAGGAAGATTGCTTGAGGACAGGAGTTCAAGACAAGCCTGGGCAACATAGTGGGACCTTGTCTCTACCAAAAAAAAAAAAAAAAATTAGCCAAGTATAGTGGTGCACCCCTGTAGTCCCAGCTACTTGGGAGGCTGAGGATGGAGGATTGCTTGAGCCCGGAAGGTGGAAGCAAAGCTGCAGCAAGCCCTGATCATGCTACTGTGTGACAAAGTGAGACTCTGTTAAAAAAAAAAAAAAAAAAGAAAGCAAACTTATCTCTTAACCATGAGAATCCTATTGTGAAAACTGTCAGAATCAAAATGGAGTCACTTTTGTTAAAAAAAAAAAAAGAAAGAAAACAACAACAACAACAACAAACCCCAAAAAACCAAACCCTGACAAAGAGGGCTAGGAAAGGCCATGAAGGAAGTGTTTTCTCATGAATAAATGCTGGATGACAGAAACTATTACAAAAGACTCTGCAAAAACCACAATCTTGCACAAAGGCCATCATGCAGATGTTCTGTGAGGACATCTGCTCAGCAACTGCCTCTCCAAACTTGGATTGACATCACCCTTGTTATTGATCTTTGTAACCAAGGATAATTATCTCAAAACAATTATGTAATCCTTCTCATGTTTTCTTCAAAAACCTTTGTCTTTCTTTATGTGATGGTTAATATTAGGTGTCAACTTGACTGGATTGAGAAATGCCTAGATGGCTGGTGAAGCATTATTTCTGAAGGGTGTTTTCAGAGGAGATTGACATGTGAGTCAGTGGACTGGAAGAGGGTGATGCACACCCACCCACCCACCCTCAATGTGGGTGGGCACCTTCCAATCTGCTGCCAGAGCGGCTAGAGCAAAGCAGGCGGGAGAAGGGATGTTCAGCTTGCTGAGCGCTCTCTCTCTCTCATTCTCCTTTCACATACCAGATATTTGCTTCCTTTCCTCCTGCCCTTGGACATCAGACTCCAAGATCTTCGCCTTTAGACTCTGGGACTTGCACCAGTGGCGTTGCAGGGGCTCTTGGGCCTTTGGCCTCAGGCTGAGAGCTGCACTCTTGGCTTTCCCGGTTTTGAGGCTTTCAGACTTGGACTGAGCCACACTACCAGCTTTTCTCTTTCCCCAGCTTACAGAGGGCCTATTCTGGCCTATTGTGGGACTTTGCCTTTTAATTGTGTGAGCCAATTCTCCCTAATAAACTCCTGTTTTTACATATATGTATCCTATTGGTTCTGCCCCTCTGGAGAACCCTAATACACTTTACTTCCATGAATATGCATATTGTTTACTATGGCATGCATATTCCCACTGCAATGTCCTATTCCTGAATAAACATCATTTTCTTTTAGAGAGCCTCTCTGTGTTTATTTAGGTTGACATTATCTATAGGAATTACCACTTTTTGGGTTTAAGACATAACCAAGACACCTTGGTTCCACTGTTGACAACATAGTTAAATTTGGTCAAGTGTCAAGGACACTTTACAAACTGAAACCTGTAAAGTGATGGCTAATTTACCTTCACTTCTCACAGTGCAGATTGTCAGTTCTGGGAATCTGCTTTGTCCATTTGAGTTTGGGTCATGGAGGACAGAAGTGAAGTCAAGGGCATGCTGAGGAAGGAACTCTGAGTGGCCATTCACAGTGTGTCCTTGACAGCACTTCCATTCTCTATTTTATGAGTGTCTCTGCCCCACATGCTTCCGAACTAGCATTTTTACCCCTTCCCACCCAGTTATAGTCCGATTAGAAAGAAATATGTTTTCTTCTGTTCCCCTCCACCACTGCAGCAAATAAAGAGAGGAGGCAATGGGACTGTCATCAAAAAGACATGGTACAAATTTAAACAAGCATTCTCTTGTCAGAACAACTTTAAGAAATTTCAACATTGATGTAACAAGATAGGTAGTATACCCTGTCTCGGGAGAAAGCAAGCAAACTTGGTTTTGTTGACCTATAAAAGACTGTTGACAGTCACTAAATCAGAAATATTAGGAATTTAAAAGATATTGGAAAAGGAAAATGACACAAATCTTTTTTTTTTTTTTTTTTTTGAAACGGAGTCTCATTCTGTCACCCAGGCTGGAGTGCAGTGGCGCAATCTTAGCTCACTGCAACCTCCGCCTCCTGGGTTCAAGCAATTCTCCTGCCTCAGCCTCCTGTGTAGCTGGGACTACAGGCACATGCTGCCGTGCCCAGCTAATGTTTTGTATTTTAGTAGAGACAGGGTTTCACCGTGTTGCCCAGGCTGGTCTCGAACTCCTGAGCTCAGGCAATCCGCCCACCTCGGCCTCCCAAAATGCTAGGATTACAGGCGTGAGCCACCACGCCTGGCTGAGACAAATCTAATTTTCAGACATGGTGTTGTCAGGGTAATACGAATGAAGTCCTTTTGAATTCTACTAGGTTTGTTTCCAACAGTTTAAAGCTCTTTCAGGCTGCTTGAGAATAACTTGCCTAGGTGTGTACTGAAAGATTTAAACGGAAGAGGGCACCAAGTCAGAGAGCTTCAAACACCATGCTCACCAGAGGGAGGGGAGAAGGAGAGAGAAGATGGCATGAAGGGGAGGGAGAGGGAGAAAACTGAAGCAGAAAGATAGAGGGACAATTGGTGGATGGGGATTTATAATTAAACCCAATTGCAATTTGTAAAGGAAAACTGCAAGTCAGTAAGGAAGTGAATATTTGTGTGATTTCTCTTTCCATGCTGGAAAGCAACTGGGATTTGGTGCATAAGGTAGAATTTGTGAATGATGTTGCAAAGGAGGGGTGGATTTGAGAGAACTGAAAGAGGTAGACTGCACACAAAATATAAGTGCCAAGCGTAAACAAAAGAAACAAGTAATTGAAAAAGGTCCTTTCTGTGTTTCTTTTCTTTTATTCATTTTCTTTTCTTTTCTTTTTTTTTTTTTTTTTTGAGATGGACTCTTGCTGTGCCACCCAGGCTGGAGTTCAGTGGTGTGATCTCTGCTGAATACAACCTCCACCTCCTGGGTTCAAGCGATTCTCCTGCCTCAGCCTCCTGAGTAGCTGGGATTACAGGCGTGCACCACCACCTCCGGCTAATTTTTGTAATTTTAGTAGAGACGGGGTTTCACCGTGTTTGCCAAGCTGGTCTGGAACTCCTGACCTCAAGTGATCCACCTGCCTTGGCCTCCCAAAGTGCTGGGATTACAGGCATGAGCCACTGTGCCCAGCTCTGTGTTTCATTTTCTAGAGAAATGGACAAAAAAGGCTGGACCATGAAGAAGCAAATAGTTTTGGTCTTACTGACATTTCCTTCCATTTTAATTTTTTTTAACATGAAAGTCTTTCAACAAATTTTATAAAATTCTATTCTAGAAGGAAAAATATCATAGTTTATGCTTTTTTTCTACATTGGAAAATTACTTTTCAAATATTGTAGGTAAATTATTGGGAGGAGGGTCAGGGAATTTGGTTTTTCCTGGTTAAATCAATAAAGTAAAACTTCATAACATGATAGAACAAATTTTAGGGTCATACAGTTCAAAACAAATATTTCAATATCCCATTGTAAGAATAATTTCTTGATTTTTACATCTGAGATTTTCCTTCTCCGAGAGAACTGCCCATACTGTTCCCCACTGCAGGACATTTGAACAAGGGCTAAGCTCTTCCTGCTGTAAGAAAGCCTGTTCAGAGCAGCACTGTCCAGCAGAAATGGAATGCCAACTCTGTGGGTAATTTTTAATGTTTTAATAGTCACATTTTTAATTAATTATTATTTATTTATTTATTTATTTATTTTTTGAGATGGAGTCTTGCACTGTCACCCAGGCTGGAGTGCAACAGCACAATCTTGGCTCACTGCAACCTCCACCTCCCGGGTTCAAGCGATTCTCCTGCCTCAGCCTCACAAGCAGCTGGGATTACAGGTGCCTGCCACCATGCCCAGTCAATTTTTTGTATTTTTAGTAGAGATGGGATTTCACTATGTTGGCCAGGCTGGTCTCAAACTCCTGACCTCGTGATCTGCCCTCCTCGGCCTCCCAAAGTGCTGGGATTACAGGCATGAACCAACGCACCCGGCCTACATTTTTTAAAAAGTAAAAAGAAAGAGATGAAATTAATTTTTAAAGTATATTTTACTTTACTCAGTAATTCAAAATATTACCTGACATCAAGTCATCAATGAACAGTTATTAATAACCTATTTTACCTTCTTTTTTTAGTACTAAGTCTTTGAAATATGGAGTATTTTACTCTTATAGCACATCTCAATTTGGACAAGCTATGTTAAAACTGCTCAAAAGCCACATATGGCTAAGTTGCTAGTGGACATCATACGTCCAGAACATATTTTTTGGTCATGGAAAAATATGCAACCAATCAGTTAAGTGGCAAATTTAATAATGTGTCTAAGATGCACAGCCATCTAATTTAAATAAGCCCAATTTTATGTTAACTTTTACAATAATTTATTAACAGTTACTAAAATTACTGAATATCCTTTTCACTCCAAATGTTTACAGATTCCTTCCCCCGCCACCTGCCTTTGGATATAAGAATAAGAAAGGGAAGTTTCAACGTGAAAGTAATTTTATTTTCATTTTCAACAAAGTCATTAAACTACTTTTGATATATGTATTTGGGGATCAGGGAAGTCATTTGCACACTGTCTTTAATAATTGCAAAGACAATATTCAAAAGCACATCTGAGAGGCTGGTGTCTGAGGAATAGCAGTTGTTTTATAGCCTAAAAACAGAAGTACAGGAAAAAAAATTTAAGTGATTTACATTACTTTTGTAAATATTGAAATTATATTTTATAGTGACAATGCTATTATGCACATTTCTCCATACAGATCAACATAATGTCGCAATTTTTCTTTTAACTGCTACAGTTTCTCTATTCTAGTAACTTAGTAGCATAGATTCAAAATGCATTTAAAATTATTTTTTCCTTTCTCTCTAGTCTCAAGATGTAACCTTGAAGCAAACTACGGAAATTTTTTTTCCTTAGTCTTAAAATACAGCCATGAAGGCTGGGCGCAGTGGCTCATGCCTGCAATCCCAGCACTTTGGGAGGCCGAGTCGGGTGGATCACTTGAGGCCAGGACTTCGAGACTAGCCTGGCCAACATGATGAAACCCTGTCTCTGCTAAAAATACAAAAATTAGCCAGATGTGGTGGTGCACGTCTGTAATCCCAGCTACTCCGGAGGCTGAGGCATGAGAATTGCTTGAGCCTGGGAGGCCGAGGTTGCAGTAAGCTGAGATCGCTCCACTGCACTCCAGCTGGGTGACAGAGCAAGACTCTATATCAAAAAAGACAAAAGAAAAAAGCCAGGTGCAGTGGCTCATGCCTGTAATCCCAGCACTTTGGGAGGCTAAGGCAGGAGCATCATTCGAGGTCAGGAGTTCAAGACCAGCCTGGCCTACATAAAACCCTGTCTCTACTAAAAATACAAAAGTCAGCCAGGCATGGTGGCACACTCCTGTAATCCCAGCTACTCAGGAGGCTGAGGCAGGAGAATCACTTGAACCTGGCCAGGTGCAGTGGCTCACGCTTGTAATCCCAGCACTTTGGGAGGCCGAGGCGGGAGGATCATGAGGTCAGGAGATCGAGACCACGGTGAAACCCCGTCTCTACTAAAAATAAAAAAAAATTAGCCGGGCGTAGTGGCGGGCGCCTGTAGTCCCAGCTACTCGGAGAGGCTGAGGCAGGAGAATGGCGTGAATCCGGGAGGCGGAGCTTGCAGTGAGCCGAGATTGCGCCACTGCACTCCAGCCTGGGTGACAGAGCGAGACTCCATCTCAAAAAAAAAAAAAAAAAAAATCACTTGAACCCAGGAAGGGGAGGTTGTATTGAGTGGAGATCACAACACTGCATTCTAGCCTGGGTGAAAGAACAAGACTCTGTCTCAAAAAAAAAAAAAAAAAAAAACTATATATATGTATATATATAGCTACTAAGTGTACTTTAAGTTCCATATCTCTCCCTTTGCCAGCATACACTCCCTTGCACTGTGTACACTTATCTAACTGTATGCTTGTTAAGAAATTCCAGGGGCTAATTTTAAAATGAACCCAGCATGGAAACCCAGCTGCAGAATTTGCTCCCACTTACAGACTGCCTCAAAATGGGTAATCTACACCCTGGCCACATGGAGATGGCACTAGCCTATGCTCCAGGTAGACCACAACTCAGGATAGCTGTTAGAACAAGACATACAGATCTGTATCCTGTGTTACTCTCGAATGTTTCCCATATAAAGGCTTGCTTTTTTAATCCCTTCCCTCAGCCTAACACTTGAAACAGTCATTTGGAGGCATCAGCCTTGCCATTTCTCATCTGCTAGCGTTTGGATAATAAAGCTGCTTTCCTTTCACTACATCTTTTTTTTTTTTTTTTTTTTTTTTAGACAGTTTCACTCTTGTTGCCCAGGCTGGAGTGCAATGGCGCGATCTCAGCTCACCACAACCTCTGCCTCCCGGGTTCAAGCAATTCTCCTGCCTCAGCCTCCCGAGGAGCTGGGATTACAGGCATGCACCACCATGCCCGGTTAATTTTTTTTTGTATTTTGAGTAGAGACGGGGTTTCTCCATGTTGAGGCTGGTCTCAAACTCCTGACCTCAGGTGATCTGCCCACTTCGGCCTCCCAAAGTGCTGGGATTACAGGCGTGAGCCACCGTGCCTGGCCTCCTTTCACTACATCTTACTTCTCATGTATGTACAAGTGGTGAGCAACCGACTTGCATTTGGTTACATTCTTTTCTTCTTAAATAAATGCAAATGAGGCTACAATAGTCAGAGTTTTAAAATTTGGCACCAATAATCCAGTTAACCTTTTTTTTTATAAATCCAATTCTATTTTTAATTTTAACTACAATTTTATGCTTAGAATTGAATGAATTATTATTATTTTTTGAGATGGAGTCTCACTCTGTCACCCAGGCTGGAGTGCAGTGCATAATCTCAGCTCATTGCAACCTCCGCCTCCTGGGTTCCAGTGATTCTCCTGCCTCAGCCTCTCAAGTAGCTGGGATTACAGGTGCACACCACCACGCCCAGCTAATATTTGTGTTTTTAGTAGAGACAGGGTTTAGCCATGTTGGCCAGGCTGGTCTCGAACCCCTGACTTCAGGTGATCTGCCCACCTCGGCCTCCCACAGTGCTAGGATTACAGGTGTAAGCCAATGTGCCTGGCCAAATTGAATGAATTATATGTGAATAATGTAGTAGTCAACTTTATTTGAAAAACATGTTTTCTAAGTTGTATAAACTTTCATAAAATTTTGATATTTTTGAATTGTATGTAATAAGTTTTGCCATCTCATGATGCTTTGTGCAGGTTACTATGATTTATGAATCCATTGACCCTAAAATTCTAAATAAGAAATTACTCAACATGCTTGTTTCCATTCCCCTCCCTCCACCCTAATCCTTTAGTTTGGACAGATACTTCTCTAATAGCAGGAATCTCTGGGTTAAATATGGTCCAGCACCCCTTTAGCTGGTTGCTCTGGCTTGAAATGAACTCATTGAACTTACATCTAAAAACCAAAGGGGTCAATCTAGAAATAAATACTTGACTATACTGTTCATCTGCTTGCCTTTGCTGCCACCTTAACATGTCTCTTTTTTTTCAAGATGCTCTTTTGATAATGGCCATTTCATGGATTTGCCTTTTTTTTGGTCAATATTCATACTGACCAACAATTTTTTAAATTTGTTACTTCATAAAAACAAAGAAGGAACACGAAAGAATTTCTTTGATAAAAAGAAGGATTTCCTATTTTTCTTTTAGAAGTTTCTTTAGGCCAGATGCAGTGGCTCATGCTTGTAATCCTAGCACTTTGCAAGGCTGAGGTGGGAGGATTGTTTGAGCCTAGGGATTCCAGAGCAGCCTGGGCAACAGACTGAGACTCCATTTGAACAAAGCAAATTTTAAAAATAAATAAATAAATAAATAAAATAGAAGTTTCTTTGCCCTGTACGTCAATCTGCCTAAAATCTTGCATACAATAAAATAATGTGTTGTTAAAAAAATCAAGTTAAGATGCCCATCATTGTAAAAGATAACAAGTCATTGTTTCCTTTTTTTGGGCCCGTCTTTTCTTCCTTTCTTCTTTCTTTCCTTCACTTTTTTCCTTTGCTTTTCTAATCTCCATTTAATTTAAACGCCACTGGATTCAGTAATGTCCAAGCAGCCTCTGAAAAATTTGGGATTCAAAAAGTCACCACAGGTAAACTGCGGCAACTGTAACCTATCTATAAATTTGTGATTCTTCCCATTGAACTAGGATATCTGTAGACATTTAGAACCTTAACTGTATCCTCTACAAAACTCTCTCCAAGGTTAGATAGTCTAAGTGAGTCTACAAAATACATGCTATCCCTCTCCAGAAAGAAGTGGTCTACGCTCTCAGTGTAGTTTTCCATTTTCCCCTTTTGGACATTCCTTTTGAAGTAATGCTTATTTTTTTCTCCACCATTGTATATATTGGTTCATTGAGAATATTCAGATTTATTGTTTATTTGTAGGTTGTAAGGAAGTAAGGAAATTCATCCATCTTGACCATGAATTGACGTGACATAAAGATTCTGGAGCTGGGACAAGAATACGGGTGGCCCCATAGTGGCTAGACAAGGAAGTTTTGAAACTGTATGTATGGGATAAAGTGTATGTCTATGAGTGTGGGTGATGGTGGAGGGGGGCGTGCAGCCAAGGAACAAACTTTATTGAACATTTTTTTTCCCTCTCTACATTTTTCTTTTCTTCTAGAAATAACACTCCTGTTTTTGGTGAGAATTGATCCACTCTCACCCTATCCACAAGGTCCATGTGAGGATGTGGGTCTGAGGACTGTAACATCTCTTTTTAAACTTCAAGACTAGTCAAGTGTAGTAGTGAGAAGGAGGGAGAGAGGAGAACAAGAAGTTGGATCTATAACTGCCTCTGAACAATCAGTTGAGATATTAATAACTACACTACCTTTCGACCAGCCAAGGTTTAACATCTCTTATGTAGCAAGCTGGGTTGAGAGAAAAAACTGAAGCTATCAAGAGAAGCAGAGAACAATGCGGAGGGAGCATCCCGAAAATGAAAGGTTTTATTACAGTTGTCCTTGCCTGTCCCGTGGTTTGGTTTGTTTTTTTTTCTTTTTAGAGACACGGTCTCAACTCTGTCACCCAGATTGGAGTATAGTGACATAATAACAGCTCACTGCAAGTTTGGTTCTTTTTTCTGTTCTTTTTTTTCTTTCTTTTTTTTTTGTTTTTGAGTTGGAGTCTCGCTTTGTCGCCTAGGCTGGAGTGCAGTGGCACAATCTCGGCTCACTGCAACCTCCATCTCCCAAGTTCAAGTGATTCTCGTGCCTCAGCCTTCCGAGTAGCTGGGACTACAGGTGTGTGCCACCACGCCTGGCTAATTTTTTGTATTTTTAGTAGACATGGGGTTTCACCGTGTTAGCCAGGATGGTCTCAATCTCCTGACCTCGTGATCTGCCCGCCTCGGCCTCCCAGTGTTGGGATTACAGGCATGAGCCACTGCATCCAGCCCGTTTGGTTCTTTAAAGTAAAAAAAATTCAATGACCACCCTGGGCAACATAGTGAGACCCCAATATCTCTATAAAAAATAAATAAATAAAATTTTATAAAGGAGATTTTTCATATGCTACCCTTATAATGCTATCATTTCAGACTGATGTGAACTTTGTAAGTTCTAAAGCTTAAAAAAATAAAATGTTTGTTTCAGACTGATGTGAACTTTGTAAATTCTAAATCTTAAAAAAAAAATGTTTGTTACCTGGTAGACTAAATGGCCTTAAGCCCTGGTAAATATATGTATGTTTATTGTAATCTGTCTTCTCTTTTTTTCCTCTGATCACATCTTTGAAATGTTTATCCTACAAAAATAAAAACAGCTAGAATACCTGGAATATACAAAAAAGTCTTGCTTTTTTGTCTTACTTTTTCATCCTTTCACTCCATTCATTTCATCCCAAAAATCTGATTGTAGAAAACAGGATCACTGTAAAGATGTTGCAGTGGGAAGAGAATTCCACAAATTCAGTCACTTATATTACAGTCCGTGATACTACTTCTTAATCTCATTTCAAGGTATCTAGACCATTTAGACCAAAACCCTTCTGTGTCATCTGAAAACTCTACACTCAAAAAGTTCAGTGCTGGCTGGGCGCGGTGGCTCAATGCCTGTAATCTCAGCACTTTGGGAGGCCAAGGTGGGTGGAGCACAAGGCCAAGAGATCGAGACCATCCTGGCCAACGTGGTGAAACCTGTCTCTACTAAAAATACAAAAATTAGCTGGGCGTTGTGGTGCGTGCCTGTAGTCCCAGCTACTCGGGAGACTGAGGCAGGAGAATCGCTTGAACCTGGGAGGTGGAGGTTGCAGTGAGCAGAGATCATGCCACTGCACTCCAGCCTGGGGGTAGAGCAAGACTACGTCTCAAAAAGAAAAAAAAAAAAAAAAAGCTCAGGGCTATTCACTTGTTGCTGATAACCACATGTGCATCTTCTGTAAAACTTTTTCTGCTGCTGTTCTCAGCATACTGGCATTTAGGAGTTCAGTATATTAGGGCCTGAGAGGCACTAATAGTTTATCTAATCTGGATATTTGGGAATGATGTTATAGGCACACCTTAATATCTAGTTCCTGCCTAATTTAACAAGTATTACATTAATGATTGAAGGGCTCTTTGGGCTAATGATAAATAAAAAATATTAAAGACTGAAATTTTTAATAAATAATATAAAAATAATTAAATTTTCTATCACATAAATATTAGAAAAATACAAAAATTGGCTAATAGTACATGTCAACTACCATATAAAAATACACAAGACATTCTGAGGAAAAACTGAAAAGCAAAATAATTTTGAACATAGAGACACGGCTAGCTATAGTCAAAATTATAAAGTAGGCTGGGTGTGGTGTCTCATGCCTGCAATCCCAGCACTTTGGGAATCCGAGGCAGGAGGATCCCTTGAGTCCAGGAGTTCAAGACAAGCCTGGGCAACATAGTGAGACCCCTGTCTCCATAAAAAATAAAAAATTAGCCAGGGATGGTGGCATGCACCTGCAGTTCCAGCTACTTGGGAGGCTGAGGTGGGAGGATTGCTTGAGCACAGGAGATCCAGGCTGCAGTGAGCCATGATCGTACCACTGAACTCCAGCCTGGGTGGCAGAGTGAGACTCTATCAACAAAACCAAACCAAATCAGACCAAACCAAAAAAACCCCCAAGTTATAAAGTAGATAATTGTCCACATTCAAGTCCACTGTTGGCTAATGAATTTTAGCTCTTTCCTATTTTCCTTAGCTTCCTAATTTCCCTAATCTCTCCCTGCCTCACTAGATCCAAGCCTGCCTCTGTCAATCTATTCTTGACTTCCTCTCTTCCCCTCAGCTTCGCTAGTTTGCTTGCCTCCTGCCCTGACTCAGCAAGTTAATTAAAGAGAGCCTGTTATTGCTAAATCCCTTCCTCTAGGCTCAAGGGCATCACCTAAGACCTTCCTCTTTCCCACTTTTCACTTCAGTGACCTCAAAAAGGGAGCCTGTGAAAATAAGAAAAACTGGATTCAAATTCCATTTTTGCTCAGCTGTATTAGGCAGAGGTATTATCTATCCATAGGAGACCACACTATAGGGAGAGGCTGGCCTGACGCCCTGGGGATGTGAGGAGGAGGAGGAGGAAGAGGATGGGCAGACTGTTAAGAACTTGGAGCCTGGAGTCAGCTAGTTTCCCCTGCTCACTTACTGGTGATCCTGGGAAAAGTCAGTTTCTTTTTCTTTTCTTTTTCTTTCTTTCTTTTTTGAGATGGCATCTTGCTGTTTCACCTAGGCTGGAGTGCAGTAGTGCGATCTCAGCTCACTACAACCTCCTCTTCACAGGTTCAAGCGAACCTCCTGCTTCAGCATCATGAACAGCTGGGATTACAGGCCCGTGCCACCACACCCGGCTAATTTTTGAATTTTTAGTAAAGACAAGGTTTCACCATGTTGGCCAGGCCGGTCTTGAACTCCTGACCTCAAGTGATCTGCCTGCCTCAGCCTCCCAATGTGCTAGGATTACAGGCAAGAGCCACCGTGCCCAGCCATGAGCCACCATGCCTAGCCAGGTCAGTTTCATAATCTAAAATATAATACTATAATATCTTCCTGATTGGGTGATTGTGAGGATTAAAAGAAAGTGCATGGCTGGGCACGGTGGCTCACGCCTGTAATCCCAGCACCTTGGGAGGCTGAGGCACGTGGATCATGAGGTCAGGAGATCCAGACCATCCTGGCTAACACGGTGAAACCCCGTCTCTACTAAAAATACAAAACATTAGCCGGGCGTGGTGGCTGGTGGGCGCCTGTAGTCCCAGCTACTCAGGAGGCTGAGGCAGGAGAATAGCGTGAACCTGGGAGGCAGAGCTTTCAGTGAGCCAAGATCACGCCACTGCACCACCGGTGGCTCACGCCTGTAATCCCAGCACTTTGGGAGGCCGAGGCGGGAGGATTACCTGAAGTTGGGAGTTTGAGACCAGCCTGACCAACATGAAGAAACCCCATCTCTACTAAAAAATACAGAATTAGCTGGGCATGATGGCACGTGTCTGTAATCCCAGCGACTCGGGAGGCTGAGACAGGGGCATCGCTTGAACCTGGGAGGCAGAGGTTGCAGTGAGCCGAGATCACGCCACTGCACTTCAGCCTGGGCAACAAGAGCAAAACTCTGTCTCAAAAAAAAAAAAAAAAAAAAAAAAAAAGAAAGTGCACCTATTAAGAAGATGCTAAATTTCAAAAGTATTTCATTGGCATTTAGGCCTCTGACCACATATAATTATAGATATTATCAATTACTATACCTATTCATTTTTTATTTTTATTTTATTTGTTTTTTTGAGACAGAGTTTTGCTCTTGTTGCCCAGGCTGGAGTGCAATAGCGTGATCTCTCGGCTCGCTGCAAACTCCACCTCCCAGGTTCAAGCGATTCTCCTGTCTCGCCCTCCCGAGTAGCTGGGATTACAGGCATGCGACATCATGCCCAGCTAATTTTTGTATTTTTGGTAGAGACAGGGTTTCACTATGTTAGTCAGGCTGGTCTCAAACTCCTGAACTCAGGTGATCCACCCGACTCGGCCTCCCAAAGTGCTGGGATTACAGGTGTGAGCTGCCGCGCCCAACCTATACCTATTCATGAGCTCTTAGATATTAATTTTAACCAGAAACCAATTTTCATTTCCCATTTTCCTTTCTATTATGGGAGTTTCCAGTCTGTATGTGGATTTACAGTATTTTTAAACTCTCATCTCCTCTCCTCTTCCCATTTATTCCATCCTTTTCTTTCTTTCTTTCTTTCTTTCTTTTCTTTTTTTGAGATGGAGCTCTGTCACACAGGCTGGAGTGCATGGTGCGATCTCTGCTCACTGCAGCCTCCACCTCCCGGTTCAAGCAATTCTCCTGCCTCAGCCTCCTGAGTAGCTGGGATTATAGGCGTCCGCCACCATGCCCGGCTAATTTTTGTATTTTTAGTAGAGATGAGGTTTCACCATGTTGGCCAGGCTGATCTCGAACTCCTGACCTCAGGTGATCTACCTTCCTTGGCCTCCCAAAGTGCTGGAATTACAGGCGTGCGCCACTGCACCCGGCCCCTTTCCTTTCTTTCTTTTTTTTCTTTTTGAGACAGGGTCTCACTCCGTCACCCAGACTGGAGTGCAGTGGCGTGATCTTGGCTCACAACAACCTCCATCTCCCAGGCTCAAGCGATTCTCCTGCCTCAGCCTCTCAAGTAGCTGGGATTACAGGTGTGTACCACTACCGCCTGTCTAATTTTTGTGTGTATATATATATATATTTTTTTTTTTTTTTTTTTTTTGAGATGGAGTCTCACTCTATCTCCGGGCTGGAGTGCAGTGGCACGATCTCGGCTCATTGCAACCTCTGCCTCCTGGGTTCAAGTGATTCTTGTGCCTCAGCCTCCCAAGTAGCTGGGATTACAGGCGTCTGCACCACACCCAGCTAATTTTTTTAGTAGAGATAGGGTTTCACCATGTTGGCCAGGATGATCTCCATCTCCTGATCTCGTGATCTGCCTGCCTTGGCCTCCCAAAGTGCTGGGATTACAGGCGTGAGCCACTGTGCCTGGCCTAATTTTTGTATTTTTAGTAGAGACAGGGTTTCACCATGTTGGCCAGGCTGGTCTTGAACTCCTGACCTCAAATGATCCACCCACCTCGGCCTCCCAAAGTGTTGGGATTACAGATGTGAGCCACTGCGCCTGTCCTCCTTTTCTATTTTAATTAGAAAATTTTGTTTTGATACAGGGTCTTGCTCTGTTGCCCATGCTGGAATGCAGTGGCACGATCACGGCTCACTGCAGCCTCCACTTCCTGACTCAGGTGATTCTGTCTTCTCAGCCTTCCGAGTACCTGCAACTACAGGTGCATGCCACCACACTGGCTAATTTTTGTATTTTTTGTAGAGATGGGTTTCGCCATGTTGCCCAGGCTGGTCTCGAACTCCTAGGCAAAAGCGATCCACCCACCTCAACCTTCCACAGTACTGGGATTATAGGTGTGAGCCACCATGCCCAGCCTTCCATCTTCCACTTTCTGGTATTCACATTTTAAAATATTTGTTTATGGGAGGCTAGGTGAGGTGGCTTATGCCTGTAATCCCAGCATTTTGGGAGGCTGAGGTGGGCGGATCACTTGAGGTCAGGAGTTCGAGTCCAATCTGGCCAACATGGCAAAACCCTGCTTCTACTAAAAAAAAAAAAAAAAAAAAAAAAAAGCTGGGCGTGGTGGCATATGTCTGTAATCCCAGCTACTCAGGAGGCTGAGGTGGGAGAATTGCTTGAATCTAAGAGGCAGAAGTTGCAGTGAGCTGAGATCACGCCATTGCACTCTAGCCTGGGTGACAGAGCAAGACTCTGTCTGAATTAAAAAAAAAAAAAAATTATTTACAGGGAGTTGTCTCACTATGTTGCCCAGACCGGAGAGCACTTTAGCACTAGTCATTCACAGGTGTGATCCCACTACTGCTCAGCATGGGAGTTTTGACCTGCTCTGTTTCTGACCTAGGTTGGTTCACTCCTCCTTAGGAAACCTGGTGGTCCCCTGCTCCTGGGAGGTCACCATATTGATGCTGAACTTAGTGCAGACACCTGATGGGCATAGCACACTACAGCCCAGAACTCCTGGGCATAAGCGATCCTATTGCCTCAGCCTCCTGAGTAGCTGAGCCTGCAGGTGGGCCTCCACCGCCTGGCTGGTATTCACATTTTAATAATGGTCCTTCTATGACCCTTTTACCTTCCATATTGATTGGTTTCTTGTCCTGGCTTTAAATTTCTCTCTTTCTCTTTTGCTTAGTAGTCAGTGTCACCAGCAGATATGGAAAGTCTGCTCAAACTTAAAGTGGCAGACAAGAAGGGAAGCAGGGAGAGCAGCATACAGAAGCCACAGGCTGGAGTAGAGGGAATTAGTTGGCATCTACTAGTGAAGGGAATGTCTGGAGAGTGGGATATAAGGATCATGGTCAGAAGCACCCGAGCACTTTGGCAGTGCCTGGCATGTTAGGCAGAACATAAAGGCCAAACACACCTGGCATGGTGGCTCTTGCCTGTACTTTGGGAGGCCAAGGTAGGAAGATCACTTGAGCCCAGGAGTTCAGGACCAGCCTGGGCAACATGGCAAAACCCTGTCTCTACAAAAAATACAAAAATTAGTTGGGCATGGTAGCAGGTGCCTGTGGTCCCAGCTACTTGGGAGGCTGAGATGAGAGGATCACCTGAGGCTGGGAAGCCGAGGGTGCAGTGAACCGTGATTGCACCACTGCACTGCAGCCTGGGTGACAGTGACAGACAGACCCTGTCTCAAGGAAAAAAAAAAAAAGCCAAACAAGTGAGTCAGAATACGAGGTGACAGCAGCCCCCTGTAAATTTGGGGGAATAGGACAAGAGGCAAAACAGAGAGCAATGCTTTTCATTCTCTTTTTTTTTTTTTTTTTTTTTGAGACGGAGTCTCGCTGTGTCACCCAGGCTGGAGTGCAGTGGCGCGATCTCAGCTCACTGCAAGCTCCGTCTCCCGGGTTCACGCCATTCTCCTGCCTCAGCCTCTCCGAGTAGCTGGAACCACAGGTGCCCGCCACCACGCCCGGCTAATTTTTTGTATTTTTAGTAGAGATGGGGTTTCACTGTGGTCTCGATCTCCTGACTTCCTGATTTGCCCGCCTTGGCCTCCCAAAGTGCTGGGATTACAAGCGTGAGCCACTGCGCCCGGCCAGTGCTTTTCATTCTCTATGTTTGGACATGAACAGTTACAACAGGACTGCCCTACATGTGTCAAAAAAACACTTTAGGCTGGGTGCCATGCTTCACACCTGTAATCCTAGCACTTTGGGAGGATGAGGCAGGAAGATCTTTTGAAGCCATGAGTTTGACTACCAACCTGTCTCTAAAATAAATAAATAAATAAATTCATACATACATACATACAAATTAGCTGGGCATGATGACCTGTAGTCTCAGCCATTCTGGAGGGTGAAGCCAGCGCACTCCAGCATGGGCAACAGAGATAGGCCCTATCTAAAAAAAAACAAAAGAAAAAAGAAAAAGAAAAGAAAATGAAAACAGTATTTTAATAATATGCTGTACTAGTGGTTAAGAGTACAGGCTCTGGAGATGGATTCAATATCCAACCCTGCCACCTACTGTATAACTTTGAACAAGTGACTTAACCTCTCTCAGTTTCAGCATCAACTATGAAATGGTGATAATACTCGTAAGATGAATAAACACAGAAAACCTAGCAGTATATGAATAGAGGGTCAATATTATTGTGTTACTGTCATTATTATTTACTCTTATTAAAATAATGCTACCTACAGTAGTTAGCTGACAAACAGGAAAAACCCCTAGAAAAGAAAGCAAATAAATAATGGGAAAGCCTTTTGGTTTTTCTTTTTTTTAGGGTGATCTGAAAGTGAATGGAAAGACACATTTCTATTAACTCATTTTAACTTAGAAGCGTGGGAGAGTCAGGGTTAAATGCCTTATTTATTTATTAATTTTTTTTTTTTTTTTTTGAGACCGAGTTTCTCTCTGTCGCCTGGGCTGGAGTACAATGGCACGATCTTGGCTCACTGCAACCTCTGCCTCACGGGTTCAAGCAATTCTCTTGCCTCAGTTGCCCGAGTAACTGGGATTACAGGCACCCGCCATCGTGCCTGGCTAATTTTTGTATTTTTAGTAGAGGCCTCAAACTCTTGACCTCAGGTGATCCGCCTGCCTCCGCCTCCCAAAGTGCTGGGATTACAGGCGTGAGCCACTGCACCCGGCCAGTTAAATGCCTTTAAAAATTATGTGGCACAAATATGAAAGTTTGTTTCAAGTAGTTTCCCATGGAAGATATTTATATTTGTGCTTTAATTAGCTAATATAGCATTTATCCTGAATTTTATTAAGTAAACTATTTTATTCAGAAACTGTAAAGATTAATCTGATCGGCCAGGCGCAGTGGCTCACGCCTGTAATCCCAGCATTTTGGGAGGCCGAGGCAGGCAGATCACGAGGTCAGGAGTTCGAGACCAGCCTAGCCAACATAGTGAAACCCCGTGTCTACTAAAAATACAAAAATTATCCAGGTGTGGAGGCAGGCACCTTAATCCCAGCTACTCGGGAGGCTGAGGCAGAACTGCTTGAACCCAGGAGGCAGAGGTTGCAGTTAGCCGAGCTTGTGCCACTGCACTCCAGCCTGGATGACAAGAGCAAAACTGCCTCGGAAAAAAAAAAAAAAAGATTAACATGATCTTAAATCACTAATAAAATGTCTTGATGTTCATTTAATTTTGACTTTTAAACTTATAATAAAGATATGAAAGTGAAATCTGCTAACAAAAGTTGGTTTTAACATCAAAAACATTAAAAAGTCTAACTAGAATAAAGTGTAATTCATCTTAAACATTTCAAATATTTTAATAAAGCAATAAAATATTCTTTAAAAGTAATTAATTTGTAGACAGAATTAATAGAATTCTTCCAACTAAGGCACTATTTTAAAGAGAAGGTTGCTTTTAAAATATATCAAAAACTGAAATTATGAAATGGCTTTAAGTACTTATTTTACTAGAAAACATTACAGGATGAAGTTACAGATGCAACTTATGAGGATTTAACTTCCTTCTATATTCAAAAGTTTATACTTTCTGCTTATCTATCTGATTGCATTGGATGATACAAATTACTATTTATTTTTTGGATGCTTCAAATTTCATCCTCAAAATTACTTCATTGGATTCCGGAAACTTAACCCATGCCCTCCAAATTATTTTGGGTTTGGTTATTCTAAGGCAGCCCTCTTATAACATATTTAATATACAATGTTTAAAAGATTCTGATTTCTAAAAGGCAAAACAATATCTAAAAGAAAAAGTGAGTTTGGGGGACTAGATTACTTTGCAGACCCATAGTATGGGAGAGGTATGAATAATCTTTGTATGGAGGATTGGATATAGTGTTTCACAAATAAGATAGTTTAACGACAGAATATTGCTGTTGGATAGCTGTCCAGAACTTCTCTTTCCTTAAGGAGAGGCAAGTAAGAGATTTTTCTGGCTGTTCCTCTAAAATCTACCTAGTAGTTGTCAACCAGGGAATCTGCTGACCTGTGATGAGGGAATCTGTTTAAAGATTGTGTCAATCACTCAAAATTCACTACTGAGTGAATGCCCTTGTGGCCACCAGCTTCCAACATGTCCCTCAATGATCCTCATCTCCTGGTATGAGTGTCCTTGTGTAGTACTCTCCCACACTGAATTAGGATCAATCTGTGTGACCAAGAGAATACCACAGAAGTGATGGTATGTGACTCCAGAGGTTAGGTCAGAAAAGGCAGCATAGCTTCCACTATATTCTCTTGGACTTGGAATGTCATAAGGGACAATTACCTCATTTAATCAAACATAACTCAGTACTTCCAAGGATTGCCTGAGAATGTGAAGTTGAAAGGTCGGGAGAGGGAAATGACTTACTGGCCACTACTCAGAATTTTGTTTTCTCTTCTGTTCCTCATGTTGATCGTCACTGCCACCCCCATACTGAGCCCTAAAGTGTCCTCCTACCATTTAATATTCTGATATAAAAGCAGGAAAATCTCTTCCTTTGGTTAGTCTATTATACTGAAGGCAGAATGAAATTTTATTTGTTTTATTTTACTTATTTATTTTTGAGACAGGATCTCACTCTGTCACCCAGGCTGCAGTGGGGTGGTGTGAGCACAGCACGCTGCAACCTCAAACTTCTGAGCTCATGTGATCCTTCTGCCTCAGCCTCCCCAGTAGGTGGGACTACAGATCCATACCACCACACCTGGCTAACTTTATTTTATTTTCTTTGTAGAGATGGGGTCTCAAACTATGTGATCCTCCTGCCCATGCTGGTCTCGAACTTCTGGGCTCAAGTGATCCTCCCACCTTGGCCTCTCAAAGTGCTGGGATTACAGATGTAGCCACAGCACCCAGCCAAGGATGAAATAATTAAAAAAAAACAACCACTTTCCTATATATTGAAGAAAACAAAGGGAGAAATAACACAGAGAAAAGAAGTATAAAAGCATTATACCTAATACACATATAATCATATTTATATTTAATATATGTATATGTATATACACGCACAGAAAAAGGTCTAGAAGCTTACAGGCTAAATTTTCATTTATGGTTATCTGTGGAAAAGTAGAGGTAGGGGATGGCTGGGTAAGTGTGAAGGGTAAGTAAGGAGTGGGAAGGGAAATGGAGAGGGAAGGGGAACTTGGGTTTTAAAAAGTTTATTTTGAATTATTTGAAAATTGATGATGAGAATGTATTAATGAATCACTTGTATAATTAAAAAACAAACTATATAACATAAAAAACAAAAGCAAAAGCAATCCAGTTACAACACAGAGATTTCCTATTCCATGATCATTAGCTTGCTACTAGGACTACTGGCCACACTAGACTTTTCCTTCTGACCCCTGTTCTCTAGAATGCTTTACTGTAAACCAGGGGTGTCCAATCTTTTGGCTTTCCAGGGCCACACTGGAAGAATTATTATCTTGGGCCACACATTAAATACACTAACACTAATGATAGCTGATGAGCTTAAAAAAAATCACAAAAAAGTATTTTAAGAAAGTTTACAAATTTGTGTTGGGCTGCATTCAAAGCTGTCCAGGGCCGCATGCAGCCTGCAGGCCCTGGGTTGGACAAGCTTGATGTAAAATTTCTGGGTTCCTTACTCTGCTGGCCTCCATAAGGGATGTGTCTAAGAACCATAGCCAAAGAGCTGCCTGAGAGACATCAAATTAGGCACCTTGCAGGCCAATACGAAGGAAGCAGATTGCTCTCTCTGCTGTTGTTTCAGTCAGCTATCACAACACTAATTCCGGGAACCAACTACTCCAAAACACTATTACTCCAAAACGCTATTACTCCAAAACAGGGTTTGAAAAAACAATCCTTTATTCTTTGGGTTGCTGACCCCAAGCTGGGACTGGCTTCAGACCTGCTTCATACTTCTTCGACCAGCAAACTAGCCAGATATGTTCTTCACATTGTGAAAAACAAGAGTGCCAGAGAGGGAAGGAGAAACATGAAATACCTCTTGAGGCCAGGCTCAGAACTGTCACACTGTCACTTCTGCCTATCTTCCTTCGGCCAAAAGCAAATCGACTGATCTAAGCCCAACAGGAACAGGGTGGAGAAACATCCTATCTCTACTGAGAGGAACTACAAAGGGATGCATGCCCGTATTTCAAAGGGCATGCGTGCATGGAGTAGTGAAAAATTGAGAACAGTAATGTTATCTACCACTGTTATCCACCTGGGACTTTCCAGCTTACTGCCAATTGGCAGTGGGAGAGAATTTCTTCTCAACGTGGCTGACAACAGAAACTATATGACTTGGCAGGTGATATCTGTCCCTAACAACAGGAATCAGGCTTTGTCTTTGCCAGCTCCTTAGTATGCTATGTTATGTTATGAAGATACAATATTATTATTAATTAATTCCTTACAAATATCAAAGTGGGCAATGGTTCCCATAAGTGGTAAGTTATTTCACAAGAAGTGAGATAAAAAGACTCCCTTAGGGTGCTCTGTTTGCAGAATCCTTTTTATTGTGTATTAAAGATTTGAATGTTACCAAAGCTTTACAAATTCTTTAGTTCAAAAGGGTGTCAATAGTCCCATGATTTAAAACTCAGGAATCCAGAAAACTTTGTCAAGAGTTAAGAGGATCTTTGATTAACAATCATGGTCTCCAGGTTTCCTCTGTGTTCAAGAGCAAAAATTTCTTAAATAAGAATAGGAGCCCTCAGAGTTGCTTTTTTTTTTTTTTTTCCTGAGATGGAGTTTCGCTCTTGTTGCCCAGGATAGAGTGCAATGGCGCGATCTGGGCTCACTACAACCTCCGCCTCTCGGGTTCAAGCGATTCTCCTGCCTCAGCCTCCCGAGTAGCTGGGATTACAGGCGCAAACCACCACGCCCGGCTAATTTTTTGTATTTTTAGTAGAGACGGGGTTTCACCGTGTTAGCCAGGATGGTCTTGAACTTCTGACCTCAGGTGATCCGCCCGCCTTGGCCTTTCAGAGTTCTGGGATTACAGGCGTGAGCCACCGCGCCCGGTCTTCTTTTTTTTTTTTTTTTTTTTGAGAGGGAGTCTTGCTCTGTCGCCCAGGCTGAAGTGTAGTGTTGCGATCTTGGCTCACTGCAACCTCTGCCACCTGGGTTCAAGCGATTCTACTGCCTCCCGAGTATCTGGGACTACAGGCGTGTGCCACCACACCCGGCTAATTTTTGTATTTTTAGTAGAGACGGGGTTTCACCATGTTAGGCAGGCTGGTCTCGAACTCCTGACCTCTTAATTTACCCTTCAGGGCCTACCAAAGTGCTGGGATTACAGGCATGAAACACTGCGCCCGGCCCAGAGTTGCTTTTTAAGAAAGGAAGAGAAGACTCACCCCCAAGAAAATAGAGGCAACAACAGTATTAACAAAAGAAAGAGATCGTTACATTCTCAGGCTCTTCAGGGATTTAAATCTGGAGCCTCCTGCAGCTTTCTGACATTTGAGCCTTACTCTAGGGTGATTTCCACGGTTCCCACGTCCCATTCAAGAAAACAGCTATCACCTATATTCCTCAGTGTTTCTTCTTTGCTCCAGACTGGTTTGTGAAGCCATAAAAAGGGTAACGCTGGAGCCCAGAAATCAGCTGGTGAATACCGCGCCAGGTGCCAGGTCCATCGCGGCGAGGCTGCAGGAGCCCGGGAGGGGAGCAATATCAGCCCCGCGCGCACCGGACAGGCTGTGCTCTTTGTTAAACAAATACAGAAAACGCCGCAGCGGGGAATGGTGGTGATGAAGGAATAGACTGAGGCGTTTGTATGCATTAACTGTGCCTAAGAAAGCCCATTAAAGAGACGCTTCTACACAGGGCAACCCACGGCACCGTGTCATTGGCTTTTGTGCACTTGAAGGCGCGTGAGAGTGCCCCGCTCGAAGGCTCCCCTTTGTGTGAAAGTGTGGAAACCAGAAGCGTGCAGCCACTGCTGGGTTTTCGTTTTCGAATTCGCAGGCACTTGGGCCAAAATACTCCCACACCAAAACACTCTCTCATTCTCGCACCAACAACACTCAAGACTTGAGTTACTTCTCCGTTGCGGACCGCGCAAGGAGCGACAATGGCTCGGTGCGGGTGCCCGCAGCTCCCCGGGCAGCGCCAAGGGGCCGCCCGCCGCGCTCCGCAGCTGCGCGCTGGGCCCCGCCACCCGACCGCCAGCAAACGCCAGCACCAACCGCCGCGCGGCCGGGCTGTTGGGCGGGTGGTAATTTCTGGGAATGGGGCGGGGTCGCGGGTGTACTACGCTGGGCTTTTGCTAGCGGGGAGGAGGAGCTGGCGGCGCCGAGGGGCGCGAGGCTGGTGGGGCGGTGCGCCACGTGCGTCACCGGCCGGGGCGGGGCCGGCGTCGTGCTCCTGGCGGGCGTCGCGCTCCTGCCCGAACCCCCACCTTTCACTTAGCCAAGGCTGAGGAGTGGGGACTGGAAGGACCAGGCTAGGAGTTTTTGCAAAACCTCGTCCCCCCGTAACTGTCAGACTGCCCGACTATGGGGCCCTCTCCGGAGAAGGGCGAGAGTCCTGAGTTGGGGATGCGGTGACGGCGGGGCCTGCGGGGGCCCTGAGTGGCGAGGGTGTGTGCGTGCGGTCCCAGCCGGCGGGCGCTGCAGGTGCACGCGCGGCCCCGTCGTCCTCACACACCTGCCCCGTGTGGCAGAGCCCCCTGCACCAATCCAGGGCTGGAGTGGAGAGCGAGATCGGGGAGCCCTGGGCAGGGAGCCGGACAAGTGACGAGCGTCTTTACCTGGGAAGGCGGGTTTGGGAGAAGTTGGGCGAGGAGAGGAGGGCGGGATTCAAGAGACCAAAAGAGGCAGGTTCGGCGGGCTGGTGGGGGCCCGAGGGCGGCGGGGACCCCGCGGGGTATAAATAGCCGGCCCGCGTTTGACAGGCGCTGCGGTGACTGGCGGTGCCGCCCCCGCCCCCCCACCGCGTGGGGAGGGGAGGAGCACTCTGAGCTGGCAGGGAGGGGGAGGCGGACTCCAGTGTCCTGGTGGCGGCGGCAGGAGGCCGAGGGGGAGGAGCCGAGGCGGGGGGTGGAGGGAGGGGGCCGGGAGCGGAGCGGAGCGGGGCGGGGGCCACCATTGCTCCCCGCGCCGAGCTGTGTCGCCGCCGTCGCCTAGGCGGTTGGGGGTCGGTGGGGCGGCGCGGGCGGGGGTCGCTGCGCGGGGCGGCGGGCCTCTGTTTTGTCTCCTCCTCTCCCTGTGGAGCGGCTCTGGCTGCCGGGGAGGCCCCGGCTCCCTCCGGACGCTCGGCCAACGGCGTCGGCGGCGGCTGCTAGTCCGCGGCCCTGCTGAGAGGGAAAAGGACGCCGCGGTCTTCCCAGGCGTCGCGGAGAGCAGGTAAGAGCGCGGGCAGCCGAGGCTGGTGAGAGGGAGCGCGAAGGGCGCGGCGATAAAGCCTGGCTGTCCCGAGTGCCGGCGCCTCCCTCCGCGCCCCCGCCCCGCGCTTGTGTTGTTTGCTTCGGGGTTTGCGGAGGGGTTTTCCAGCGGCTGCGGCGGTGACACCGGCGGGGGGCTGGGGGAAGGGGGCTGAGTGTCCCCGGGCAACGGTCGCGGAGCGGGACTTCGAGAAAGGGGAAGGCGCGCTGCGCGCCTGCCCGCGGGGAGCGCGGGGCGCGGGGCAGGGCTGAGGGAAGAGGTTACAGACCCCGGCGGGGGGGATGGGCCGAGCGCAGCTGATCTTGCCGTGTTTACATCTCTGCGCGAGTCACCTCTGCCGAGAAGCGGACTGAACTGACCCGCCTCATCCCGCAGGGAGGCCAGGGCGGGGGTCCGGCTCCGGAGGAAGCGCGTCCTGGGAGGGTTTGTGTAGGGCGGGAGTCTGCGGCCGGCGCCGGGGCTGGGCGGCGAGCTCGGGGCGGGACCTGGGAGGCTCCGGCCGCTCTGGGTGGCGGGCGGGGCGGGGGCTGGACACCAGTTTCCTTCCCTGTCGTGCCTTATCGCCGCCGCGTACCTTTCCTTCCCGGCGCTGCTAGCTTGCACGACAGGTTGTACTCGGCAGTTCTTTTATTCTCGCTCTCCACGCCGGCACCGTGCTGCCATCTCCCCCTATTCCCCGGGAGGTAGGGAGGCTTGGCTCGGATCGGAATCTGTTTCTTAAAACAAAAACGGGCTCGAAACACGCACGTCCAGTGACCGCCTTCTGGATCCTCGCGAAGCTGGCCTTCAGGGACCGCGCGACGGGATGGTCTAGGGGCGCGGAAGGAGGACAGGGAGGGCTCTGCCAGGGCTGGATGCTGACTCTACCCCAGGAGCTTTGTGATCAGGGCAGCCGAGCTCTCTCTCCTGCTCCATTTGGGCATTTTTACTCCATGTCCATAAAGGACCGAAAAAATATTCGGTAACACCAAGAATAATCCAGATCGCACAGTTTCTAATCTTTTCCCTCTGCCAGCATCCTGGGTGGACTCTTTCTAGGAGTCAAATTCGCTGCAGAATAGCCTTTAAGTTCTTAGTACTTCATTAAATGAGGAAGAGGAGGACACGTCATTGTAAAACTTAAAAATTCCCCCCTTTCTTGTGTTCATGAACATTTACTTCAGCTTAATGGTTTAAATTGTAATCCGGTGATGAGAGAATAGTAATCGTGTGTTTGATAATCAGGTTTGTTTTCCTTTTTATCTGTGATTCTCTATCCCGAAGTAAATTATGCACTTTCTTTGGTGCCAGAATCATGGAAGGATGCATGCTTTACTAAGAAAGGATTGGATATTTGTGTTTCAGAGTTTCTTCAAAAGGTAGAATGACTTATATAGGACTGGAAACCATTAAATTACATTTAAGGGAATTTAGGAATAATAAAACTTTTTATAGAGCATTACAGTTTACAGAGTACATTCATGTAAATATTATTGAGACGATATCTAGTAGTTAAACACATGAAATAGAAAATTGGAATATCCTGGGCATTTGAAATTTGAATATTTATGTCAACCTATTTTTAAGTTTAGTGATATAACTCATTGGATTTATTATTGCCTCTCAGTTCAGACATAAATACTCATTTACAAAATAGCTTGAGTATGGTTGGAAACAATTTGTAACTTTGGGATTTTTCTATCCTAAGGAAACAGATTGATACCTGTGGCCTGTAGGGTCTGCTGATGTTAATGGCTTTACCTGCTCATGTTGTGTACCATTTTTGGAGGGGTAACAGCTTCACTGTGATATAGTTCACATACTCAGTTCAGTTTAAAGTGTAGAGTTTGGTGGGTTTATTAATTTTTTAAAAAATTACTCCATTTTGCAGGTGAACAATTCAGTGGTTTTTAGTACAATTGTCCATCGGTATCTGTTGGGGATTTGCTCTAGGGCCTTCCTCAGATACCAGAATCTATGGATGCTTAGGTCCCTAAAATAAAATGGCATAGTTGCTGGGTGCAGTGGCTTGTGCCTGTAATCCCAGTTATTCAGGAGGCTGAGGTGGGAGGATCTCTCGAGGCCAGAGTTTGGACACCAGCCTGGGTGACAGAGCAAAATCCTGTCTCTTAGGAAAAATGAATAAAAATGACATAGTATTTGCATGTAAACTATGCATATCCTCTTGTATGCTTTAAATCATCTCCAGATTACTCATACTACCTAATCCAGTGTGGATGCTATGTAAATAGTTGTTATACTGTGTATTGTTTAGGGAATAATGACCAGGAAAAAAAGTCTGTACATGTTCATTTACAGACATAGTTTTTTTTGAGTAGTTTCTGTACCTCATTGATTGAATCCGTGGATTCAGAACTTACGGGTATGGAGGGCCGACTGTATATTCAAAGTTGTGCAGCCATCACTATAATCAATTTTACAGCATTTTAATCATCCCCTGGAAGAGCCCCATATCCATTAACAGTCGCTTTTCATTTTCCCTCAGCACTCCCAGTCCTATGCAACCACTGATCGACTTTCTATCATTATAGATTAGAGTGTTCTGGACATTTTATGTAAGTGAAACCATATATGTGGTCTTTTGTGACTGGCTTCTTTCCCTTAGCTTAATGCTTTCAAAGTATATCCATGACAAAGTAATATGTGTCAGTACTTCATTTCTTTTTTTTTTTTTTTTTTAACTTAATCTATTTCCTTTCTTTCTTTCTTTTTTTTTTTTAGACGGAGTCTCGCTCTGTCGCCTAGGCTGGAGTGCACTGGTGCGATCTGGCTCACTGCAACCTCTGCCTCCCGGTTCAAGCGATTCTCCTGCCTCAGCCTCTCGAGTAGCTGGGACCACAGGCGCATGCTACAGCACCTGGCTAATGTTTTTTTTTTTTTTTTTGTATTTTTAGTAGAGATGGGGTTTCACCATGTTAGCCAGGATGGTCTCGATCTCCTGACCTCGTGATCTGCCCGCCTCTGCCTCCCAAAGTGCTGGGATTACAGGGGTGAGCCACCGCGCCCGGCTAATCTATTTTAGTTTTTATAGAGATGGGATTTCACCATATTGCCTAGGGTAGTCTTGAACTCCTGGGCTCGAGCAATCCTCTCTCTTTGTCCTCTCAAAATGCTGGGATTTCAGGCGTGAGCCACTGCACCTGATCCTTTTTAATTAAAAAAAATTTTTATAGTCTTTTTTTTTTTTTTTTTTTGAGACGGAGTCTCGCTCTGTTGCCCAGGCTGGAGTGCAGTGGCATGATCTCAGCTCATTGCAACCTCCGCCTCCCGGATTCAAGCGATTCTCTTGCCTCAGCCTTCCAAGTAGCTGGGACTACAGGCGCGTGCCACCATGCCTGGCTAATTTTTTGTATTTTTAGTAGAGATGGGATTTCACCGTGTTAGCCAGGATGGTCTTGATCTCCTGACCTCATGATCTGCCCGCCTCGGCCTCCCAAAGTGCTGGGATTACAGGTGTGAGCCACTGCACCCACCCTATAGTCTTTTTTTTTTATTCATGAGTAATATTCTATTTATGGATATATTACATTTTATTTATCTGTGCATCAGTTGATGGACATTTAAGTTTCTATTTTTTTGGGCTATTATGTTGCTATGAATATTCATGTTTTTGTTTAGATGTGTTGTCATTTCTTTGGGTATGTACACTTCTTAATAAATTAGCTTTTGACTTACCTGATACCAAAAAAATTATCCATTTTGAGTAATTCAATAATTTTTAGTAAATTTATAGAATTGTGAAACTATCACCTTGAGCTAGTTTTTGAACATTTCCATTGCCTCCAAAATTCCCTCCAGCCTGTTTGCAGTTAACCCTTATTCCCACCCCCAGCCAATCACTGATTGGTTTTGTCTTAATCCATTTGCTTTTACTGGATATTTTGTATAAATGGAATTGTACAATATGTAGTCTTTTGTATCTGGCTTCTTTCACTTAGCATAATGTTTTTGGGATTCATTCGTATTGTAGTTTTTATCAGTTTTTTGTCCCTTTTTACTTTGGAATAGTATTTCTTTGTATAGGTATATGATAGTCCCCCCCTTATCTGTGTGGGATACATTCCAAGACCCCTAGTGGATGCCTGAAATCTCAGGTAGTATTACCTGTGATAAAGTTTAACTTGTTAATCAGGCATAATAAGAGATTAAAAACAATACGATAGAATAGTTACAATATGCTATTCACAATTTCATAGAAGATTTCTTACTGTAGATGTTAGCAAACTCAGCATAAAGTTTTTTCTTATTAAATTGAGAACTTTCACTTTTACACTTAAAAAGTATTTTACAGCTTTTCTTTGGCATATCCAATTGTCATCCTCATTACTCTTGAGCATTTGAGCCATTATTAAGTAAAATAAGGGTTACCAGCACTACGATACTAGTTGATCTGATAGCTGAGATGGCCACTAAGTGACTAACGAGCAGGTAGTGTAGACAACGTGAATATGGTGGATAAAGGGATGATTCATGTCCGAGGCAGAGGGGCATGGTATGAGGTTTCATCATGCTGCTCAGAATGGCACTCAATTTAAAACATAGATTGTTTATTTCTGAAATTTTCCATTTATCATTTTCAGACCATGTTTGACTGTGGGTAACTGAAACTGGAAAGTAAAGCTGTAGGTAAGGGGAGATTACTGTAACACACTTTAGCTGTTGACCAGTTTATATAGCTGTTTCGATTATTTCCAGTTTTTGACTCTTTTGAATAATACTGAAACATTTGAGTACAAGTCTTTATGTGGACATATGGTTTTGTTTCTCTTGGTTAGCTATCCAGGAGTAGAATTACAGCATCATACGTTTAGCTTTTTAGGACCCTGCCAAACTGTTTCCCAAAGTGGCCATAACATCTTATATTGCTAACAGCAATGTTTGAGAGTTCCAGTTTTCTTCACATCTTTGCCAACACTTATTATTGTCTTTTTTTAAAATTATAGCTGTTCTAATGGATATGAATTTGTTTGTTTGTCTTTGAGTCACTCTGTCGCCCAGGCTGGAGTGCAGTGGCGCAATCTCAGCTCACTGCAACCTCTCCCTCCTGGGTTCAAGCAATTCTCATGCCTCAGCCTCCCGAGTAGCTGGGATTACAGGAGTAGCTGGGATTACAGCCGAGCACAACTACACCCAGCTGATTCTTTGTATTTTTAGTGGAGATGGGGTTTCACCATGTTGCCCAGGCTGGTCTTGAATCCTGAGCTCAGGCAATCCTCCCGCCTTGGCCTCCCAAAGTGCTAGGATTACAGGCGTGAGCCACCGTGCCCGGCCTGATTTTGTTAATTCGTTGTGTTTTTTTTTTTTTCTTTTTTTCTCTGTATACTGTTTAGTGGAGTCATTGTGATTTTAATTTTAATTTTCCTTATGACTCATAATATTGAGCATCTTTGCATGTATCTTTTTTCTTAACCCATTTATGCCTGAAGTTGCAATTTTTTTTGTGAAAAATCAGACCTTGGCGATGACCTTGAGCAGTAGGATATTAATAATTCCTACAAGCTTAGCATTCCAATAATGGAACACTTGGCATAAATGGGCTGGCTGGAGTGCGGTGGTGCGACCAGAGGTCACTGTAGCCTTGACCTCCTGGGCTCAAGCAGTCCCCCTGCCTCATCCTCCTGAGTAGTTGGGAATGGGGAATGCAGGTGCATACTACCATATGTGGTTAATTTTTTATTAACCCTGCCATTTTTGTAGAGATGGGGGTCTCACTGCATTGCCCAGGCTACTCTTGAACCCCTGGGCTCAAGCAGTCCTCCTGCATTGGCCTGCCAAAGTTCTGGGATTACAAGCATGAGCCACCGTGTCTGACCCATCTTTTTTGATGATATCGCTATTCAGATCTTTTGCTCCTTTTAAAATTGGGTTGTTTGGGCTGGGTGCGGTGGCTCATGCCTGTAACCCCAGCACTTTGGGAGGCTGAGGTGTGTGGATCACCTGAGGTCAGGAGTTCGAGACCAGCCTGGTCAACATGGCAAAACCCTGTCTCTACTAAAAATACAAAAATTAGCCGGAGATGGTGGCACATGCCTATAATCTCAGCTACTCAGAAGGCTGAGGTAGGAGAATTGCATAAACCTGGGAGGCGGAGGTTGCAGTGAGCTGAGATTGCAACACTGCACTGCAGCCTGGGCGACAAAGCAAGGCTCTGTCTCAAAAAAATAAAATAAAATATAATAAAATTGGGTTGTTTGACTTATTGAGTTGTAAGAAGTTTTTTTTAAAATATATTCTGGATATAAGTTCTTTAATAGATATATGATCTGCCAATATTTCTTCACAGTCTGTTGCTGGTCTTTTCATTGCTTAAAAAATTGGTGGCTGGGCGTGGTGGCTCACACCTGTAATGTCAGCACTTTGGGATGCTGAGGTGGGCGGATCTTGAGGTCAGGCATTCCAGACCAGCCTGGCCAATGTGGTGAAACCCCATCTCTACTAAAAATACAAAAATTAGCCAGGTGTGATGGTGTGCACCTGTAGCCCCAACTACTTAGGAGGCTGAGGCAGGAGAATCGCTTGAACCCGGGAGGCAGAGATTGCAGTGAGCTGAGATCACGCCACTGCACTCCAGCCTGGGCAACAGAGTGAGACTCCATCTCAAAAAAAAAAAAAAAAGGGTGATTGAGAGCTTTTAAAGTGTAATTAGTTTAAATTTTGATGAAGTGTGGTATCTAAATTTTTTCTTTTATAGATCATACTTTTGTTGTCTTATGTGAGAACTCTGCCTAATCCAAGATCTTGAGATTTTTCTGCTTTCTAGAAGATTTATAGTTTTAACAGTTAGATTTTATCATCTATTTTGAATTAATTTCTGTGTATGGTGAGAAATAAGGTTCTAAATTCATCTTTTACATACAGATTGTTCTGTCAACCTAAATAAAAGACAGTCCCTCTGAAAGAAAACAATATTTATTCAGGAATGGGCATTATAATGGGAATATGCATATCATAGTAAACTATGTGCATATTCAAGTAAACTATGTGCATATTCAGGGAAGTAAAGGAAGACATAGTTTTTTTTTTTTTTTTGAGACGGAGTCTCGCTCTTTCGCACAGGCTGGAGTGCATTGGCGAGATCTCAGCTCATGGCAAGCTCCGCCTCCCGGGTTCATGCCATTCTCCTGCCTCAGCCTCCCGAGTAGCTGGGACTATAGGTGCCTGCCACCACGCCCAGCTAGTTTTTTGTATTTTTAGTAGAGACAGGGTTTCACCGTGTTAGCCAGGATGGTCTCGATCTCCTGACCTCATGATCCGCCCGCCTCGGCCTCCCAAAGTGCTGGGATTACAGGCATGAGCCACTGTGCCCGGCCAAGACATAGATTTTTAAAGGAAAAATGAGGAAGATTACATCATTGTTTTAAATCAGTTGTGTTTGGCTATAAAGATCAGTGACAAGAGTGGTGCCAGTCTGAGGTTGGACATGAAGTTACTGGGCAGATATCCTTGCAGAAGTATTTTTTTGTGTAAGACTGCGATTGCCTGATTGCCTTTGTGTAGGTTGTGGCCTTTATGGGTTTTTTTGTGATAGTTTTTTTTTTTTTTTCCTTTTTGAGATGTAGTCTCGCTCTGTTGCCCAGGTTGGAGTGCAGTGGTGTGATCTCGGCTTGCTGCAACCTCTGCCTCCTGGGTTCAAGTGATTCTCCTGCCTCAACTTTCCACGTAGCTGGGACTACAGGCCTGCACCACCACGCCTGGCTAATTTTTGTATTTTTAGTAGGAATGGGGTTTCACCATTTTGGCCAGGTTGGTCTCGAACTCCTGACCTCAAGTGATCTGCCTGCCCTGGCCTCCCAAAGTGCTGGGATTACAAGCGTGATCTGCCTGTCTTGGCCTCCTAAAATGCTGGGATTACTGGCGTGAGCCACCATGCCCGGGCAATAGTTATTTTTTTTTAAATCAGTTATTCATGCATGAGAACCCTCTTTGATGGCCTTCCCTGGCTCCATTTGTCAGGGCTTTTAACACAAATGACCCAATTTTAATTCTAACAACTTTCACTTTTCCCCCTTTTGATTAAAATCTTTCTTTGGACCCAGGCACAGTGGCTCATGCCTGTAATCCTGGCGCCTTTGAGAGGCAGAGGCAGGAGGATTGCTTGAGCCCAGGAGTTTGAGACCCACCTGGGCAACATGGCAAGACCCTGTCTCTAAAAAAACAAATAAAACAAAAGGGATCTTTCTTTGGAAGCATCACTGATCAATCATCTTGTAGTTAGGTTTTAATTATCTTTAGATGCCAGGATGGACCTGTCCTGGGTTGTTGGTATGGTCCCATGTTGGAGGGAGTGCTTGTCAAACTAGGAGTCAGTGTCAGGACCCTTTCAGTCACATTTGAGCAACAAAGGAAATTTGCAGGGAGTGATTCTCAGGCTAAGTCTGCCGGGAATCCATTATTAAGATCAGTTTTTGTCTGTTCCTTAAATGTAGGCTATCATCGCAGGGTTTAGGGCCAGCCCAGTATAATTCTGTTGGGTCAGTATAGTTCTGTACTTCTACAGAAATGTAACAAATAACATGTACAAAGTTTAAAAAGGAAAATACAAAGTAAAATTAATAGTAATATAATACCAGTTTACATAATGGTTTTGAGCCATGAAGCTAGACCTAAAGGCAGTCAGTTGAATAAACCAAGTGACCATGGAGAACTAGATCAGACCTGTTGTAACCATGTGATCTGTTTTCTTATTTTGCATATGAGTCTCAACTTCCTCAAAGGAATTTGTCCAGGTAAATCATGTAGTATTAGTAATAGCACAGACATTTCTTTACTTAACCAATAGCTAATGCAGAGCAATGTTATCATTCGGTATTCCATAACTGGGTTGAATTAAAGCAGAGTGTGGATAATTTTTTTAGGGATGTTGCCAGAGTCACCCACTAGGTGGACTGAAGGATCTCTTAGGTCAAGTTCTGTCAAGTTACCAGCAGAAGCTACTGATTATGAAATTTCAGTTACAACATTATCTTGCCAAGTGAAAAAGCTACGCCTTAAGAGGGGTAAGAGTCTCCCCTTGTTCAGTTATCTTGGGAAAAGCTGCCTACAGTGCGGAACCATCGACTTCTCATCCTGGCTTGCAGTTTGAATGTCTCTGGTTAAGGCATTGGGCAGTTCGGTGAACTTTTCTGTGTGGCTCAGACTTCGAGTACCAGACTTGTCCCTTAAAATTCATCGAGTTTCAGCTTATAGGGCCTCAGGAACAGAGCAATTTCTGTTTTAATAATTCTGTGGAAGAAAGTTGGATTGGAGGAACCTAGAATAATTTAGGATCTAGGCTAGTTTGCAGGTAGATAATAAAAACTCAAATACAGTGTACAGGGCTACAGTCTTAATAACAGATACAGTATAGCTTTTCTTTAGAAACATAACTTTTTATAGTCATGCCAGTTTCTACCAGAGATAATCAGAATAAGACAAATTTGCTTATAAAATAGTTTTATTAATTTTTTGTCTGATTATTTACATAAATGCAGCAAGAATAGCTGTTGACCACAAAGAAATCTCAGATTTACAAACCTTTCAAGACTAGGAAGCCAAACCGAGGCAGGCATTAGATTTCGCCTACAGCCTTAAGGTTCCTGGGCTGGCCAAGAAGTGACAGATTATATTCTCTCACTGTAGGGATGGGAACACCTGAACCCAGACGTTGTGTGTGCATTCTTAAATATGATATTCCAGTCAAAGTCTTGGTGATATAACTAATGTTTCTAACTGTATCCTGTTACAAAGAGAGCAAATTTTTATGAACTTGTGCTAACAACCCTATATTATCATAAAAATAAGAAGACTCATGAATAGTTTCTGAATTTTACTTAACCAATATCTAATGCAGAGGGATCAAGTAGGGAGAAAAAGTAAATGCTTTCACTTTTGTTGAGGTAAGTATTATCTTACCAAATTACTGTAAATGATTGATACTTTAAGAGAAAAAGTTTTCTTAAATCTGGAAAATTGAACATTTAAGTAAAGAACCAACAATGTTTCAAATAAAAGTCATAAAAACATCATTGATTATTTAATCTCATATTTTATTTTATTTTATTTTTTTGAGACAGAGTCTTGCACTCTCGCCCAGGCTGGAGTGCAGTGGTGCGATCTCGGCTCACTGCAAGCTCTGCCTCTTGGGTTCACGCCATTCTTCTGTCTCAGCCTCCTGACTAGCTGGGATTACAGGTGCCCACCACCACGCCCAGCTAATTTTTTGTGTTTTTAGTAGAGACGGGGTTTCACCATGTTAGCCAGGATGGTCTCGATCTCCTGACCTTGTGATCCACCCGCCTCGGCCTCCCAAAGTGCCGGGATTACAGGTGTGAGCCACCGCACCCGGCCTAATCTCATATTTTGTGTTGCTTAATCTTAATTAGCAGTTTTTCTAACTAATCAGTTTCTTCATTAGAATTCTGGAAAATTTTCAGTCCATTGAGCTTAAAGTTATTGGAAATGTATATTTAAGAGTACAAGTCTTTTCCGTGAATCTGATTGCAGATATTTTTATTTTTATTTATTTTTAAATTTTATTTATTTATTTTTTGAGACAGAGTTTCACTCTGTCACCCAGGCTGGAGTGCAGTGGCCTGATGTCGGCTCACTGCAACCTCCACCTCCCGGGTTCAAGTGATTCTTGTGTCTCAGCTTCCCAAGCAGCTGGGATTACAGGCGCATACCACTACCTTGGCTTATTTTTGTATTTTTAGTAGAGACTAAAGACTAAAATTTAAGTAAAGACCAGAGACTAAAGACTAAAATTTTGTATTTTTAGTAGCCATATTGGCCAGGCTGGTCTTGAACACCTGACCTCAGTTGATCCGCCCGTCTCGGCCTTCCAAAGTGCTGGGATTATAGGCGTGAGCCACCATGCCCAGCCTGTTTTTAGAGAAGAATCAAAACTGTGAATGATGAAGGTTTAGAATAGCCATGGTTAAAAATCTGATGAAGTTCATTATAATCAGCAATTGACAAAGAAATTCAGTTATTTTTGTGGCATGTAACATATACTAGAATTATGACTGATGACATACTAGATTTCCAAGAGTTTTATATACTTTTGGAATATTCATATTAATATCATATAAATAAATGTAACTGAAAGAAGATCTAGAATCACTTATTTGTCAATGCTTTCCATATAATTCAGCATATCAAATAAGCCTGATTTAGTTCAGTGTCTCTGTTTCAGAAATCTTTGAGAAGGTCCAGTGCCTTGTGGAACATCCTTAGTTTGAGGTCAAGAAAGACTTATTTATTTTTTATTTTTTTGAGACGGAGTCTTGCTCTGTTGCCCAGGCTGGAGTGCAGTGGTGCAATCTCAGCTTACTGCAACCTCTGCCTCCGGGATTCAAGTGGTTCTCCTGCCTCAGCCTCCCGGGTAGCTGGGATTACAGGCGTGAGCCACTGCGCCTGGCCTAATTTTGTATTTTAAGTAGAGATGGGGTTTCTGCATGTTGGTCAGGTTGGTCTCGGACTCTGACCTCAGGTGATCCATCCACTTCGGCCTCCCAGAGTGCTGGGATTACAGGCATGAGCCACCGCGCCAAGCCAGAAGACTTAATTTAGAACTTCATCCTGGGGAAGTTTACCAAAGATGTCAAAAGGTGTAAAACACCTGATCAAAACAGAATCATAGGTCACTGAAATAATAGTCATTAATTTAACCACAGTAATAATCAAAAGATTTCAAAAGCAATACAGAAAGTTACATGGATGGGAAACAAACAAACAAAAAACCAAAACCCTTAACCCTTCTAAAGCCCAGTTTTCCTAAGTAACCAAAAACTCTAATAAAGACAGCATGAAATATAGGGATTATCTTCATAAACTGCAAAATCTTTGTTTCTTGGGCCAGTTAACAAAAAGGCAAAGAAAACTGCCTGCAATGAGATCGCTTCTCCTAATGGGAAACCCATTTAGATAATCTGGCAGTTGGACCTGATGAAAAATTACTTGACACAGGAAGAATGTGTGTCCAGGGTTATGAGTGTACACCATATTATAGAGAAATGTAAACAAGAAAACTAGTACCTTGAGCAGGAAATACATGGCTCTTAGTAAAATCATGGGAAATTCTGGGTTAAATGGAGCAATTCAGACACATCATGAAAAGCCAATACAGAATTGCTCTAAACTGTAAAGCTGCAGTTCAGAAGATGTTTAAAAATTTAAAGAAACAGATTTCTGAAATAAACATAGAAACCTCTTGCAATTTTTACTAAGAACAGATCAAGACTTCAAGAAAAGCTTGTTTTAACACAGGGGACCAAAATTTTAGGTATTTGTTGTTGTTTTTGAGACAGGGTCTCATTCTGTTGCCTAGGCTAGAGTGCAGTGGCATAGTCTTGGCTCACTGCAATCTCTACTTCCCAGGTTCAAGTGATTCTCCTGACTGAGCCTCCAGAGTAGCTGGGACTACAGGCGCATGCCACCACGCCCAGCTAATTTTTGTATTTTTTTAGTAGAGATGGTGTTTCTCTATGTTGTCCAGGCTGGTCTCGAACTCCTGACCTCAGGTGATCCACCCGCCTCTGCCTCCCAAAGTGCTGGGACTACAGGCGTGAGCCACCGTGCCTGACCAAAGCTAAACTTTTAGAAAGACTTGCAACTAATTTTCTTTTATTTATAGCCAACTTAATCATATGAAAGATCTTCGTTCCTTCCTCCTTCCTTCCTCCCTCCCTCCCTTCTTTTCTTCCTTCCTTCTCTCTTTCCCTCCCTCCATCCCCCCGCTTTCTCTTTCTCTTTTTCTTTTTCTTCTCCTTCTTCCTTCCTTTCTTTCTCTCCTTTCTCTTTTCTTTCTTTCTCTCTCTCTCTCTTTCTTTCTTTCTTTCTTTCTTCTTTCTTTCTTCCTTCCTTCCTTTCTCTCTCTCTCTGTCTCTCCCTCTCTCCCTCCCTCCCTCCTTCTCTCTCACCCCTCCCTCCCTTCCTTCTTTCTCTTTCTCTTGCCCTTGCCCCTTTCTTTCTTTCTTTCTTTCTTTCTTTCTTTCTTTCCTTTCTTTCCTTTCTTTCCTTTCTTTCCTTTCTTTCCTTTCTTTCCTTTCCTTTCCCTTCCTTCCTTCCTTCCTTCCTTCCTTCCTTCCTTCCTTCCTTCCTTCCTTCCTCCTTTCCTTTCCTTTCCTCTCTTTCGTTTCTCTTTCTCACCCCTCCCTCTGTCTCTCCCTCCCTCCTTCCTTCCTACTTCTTTTTTTTTTTTTGATAGAGGGACTCATTCTGTCTCCACTGCGATCACGCCTCACTGTAGGCTCAACTTTGCGGGCTCAAGTGATCCTCCCACCTCAGCCTCCTGAGTAGCTGAGACTACAGGCACATGCCAGTGTGTCTGGCTAGTTTTTGTATTTTTTGTAGAGACAGGGTTTCACTGTGTTGAACAGGCTGGTCTTGAACTCCTGGGCTCAAGTGGTCTGGCTGCTTCTGCCTCCCAAAGTGCTGGGATTACAGGCATGAACCTCTGTGTCTGGCCCACACACAAAATTTCTTTAATAAATTCATCTTTCACAAGCCTTCCACAGCTTAATCAGATCTTCCACAACATTCTTGGGCCTTTAGCTTTGTCCTATACTTTCTTAAATAACCTGTTATTTTACTTTAGGACACAGTTTACTTTATTTTTTCCTTATCATTTTGAAAAGTTATTCTCCTTTTAACCCTCCTCACCAAAATTACATCCTTATAACTTTTTTTATATCTCTCTGTCCTGCTTACTGAGTCCTTTTTATATTATTTCCTTCCTAAATATTATGTTTTGAAATAACCTTAAATAACCTCTGAATTTATTCTTTTTTCTCAATGAATAATACATTCTTATGCTTTTCTCATAATTTTTCTCATCAAAGCCACATGTTTTTTGTTACACTTCATATACAGAATTATATACATTAGTTAGAATTTCTAACTTAGTAATCTTGATTTTTAATGAAAACCTAGAAAGCAAGAAATTTTGAACTGTCTATCATATATCAGTATTTTATAGATGAGAATCATTTTATATATTTTTTTATTTTTTGAGTTAGGGTCTCTCACTATTGCCCAGCCTAGAGTCCAGTGACATGATCATAGCGTACTATAACTTGAACTCTGGGGTCAAGGGATCTTCCTGTCTTAGCCACTGGAGTAGCTGAGATTACAGGAGTGTGCTATCATGCCTGGCTAATTTAAAATTTTTTTTGTAGAGACAGAGTCTTGCCATGTTGCTTAGGCTAGTCTTGGACTCTTGGCCTTAAGTAATCCTCCTATTTCAGCCTTTGAAAGTGCTGGGATTGCAGGTGTGAGCCACTATGCCTAGACTTTTAAATATTTTTTACAAACATTCTCCATAACATAATTTTGTGTGTATTAATAGACCGAAATATATTCAGTCTTTCTATAAGATTTAAGAAGGCAAGAACAAATGTATTTATGTTCAGCAATTGGTGTTTCAGTATTTTTCCTTATTTGGAAATGATCTGGACATTTAATGAGTATTTATCACTAAATTTAACATAATTTTAATATTTCAAATTGTGTGAAAAGTTCATTTATAAACATTTATCCCATTTGCATTTACATACTTTATTTATTTCCGAGACGGAGTCTTGCTCTGTCGCCCAGGCTGGAATGCAGTGGCACCATCTTGGCTCACTGCAACCTCCACTTCCTGGGTTCAAGCAGTTCTCCTTCCTCAACCTTCCGAGTAGCTGGGATTACAGGCACCCGTCACCACACCAGCTAATTTTTGTATGTTTAGTAGAGATAGGGTTTCACCGTGTTGGCCAGGCTGGTCTTGAACTCGCTGGTCGTGAACTCCTGACCTTGTGATCTGCCCTCCTCGGCCTCCCAAAGTGCTGGGATTTCAGGCGTGAGCCACCGTGCCTGGCTCATAATTTGTTATTTTTTTAATTTTAATTTTTTGTTTTTTGAGACAGAGTTTCGCTCTTGTTGCCCAGGCTGGAGTGCAATGGCATGATCTCGGCTCACCACAGGATTACAGGCATGCGCACCATGCCCGGCTAATTTTGTTTTTGAGACAGAGTCTCGCTCTGTTGCCCCAGCTGGAGTGCAGTGGTGCGATCTCAGCTCGCTGCAACCTCTGCCTCCCGGGTTCAAGCGATTCTTCCTGCCTCAGCCTCTTGAGTAGCTGGGACTACAGGCGTCCGCCACCACGCCCAGCTAATTTATTGTATTTTTAGTAGAGTTGGGGTTTCACCGTGTTAGCCAGGATGATCTTGATCTCCTGACCTTGTGATTGACCCGTCTTGGCCTCCCAAAGTGCTGGGATTACAGTGCGCCTGGCCTAATTTTGTATTTTTAGTAGAGATGGGGTTTCTCCATGTTGGTCAGGCTGGTCTTGAACTCCTGACCTCAGGTGATCCGCCCACCTCAGCCTCCCAAAGTGCTGGGTTTACAGGCGTGAGCCACCGCGCACGACCTACTCATAATTTTTTTTTTTTTTTACCAGTTTTACGTGGACTATTTGTGAGAACTGAGATATTAGACAAAGCTAGTCGTCATTCAGGTTACTTTCCTGTTCGCCCTTTTCATAGCCTAAGAATATCACATGTTAACCTAAGAAAGAACCTTAAAGTTAAATGTATGGAGATTTTGTTGATAACTCAGAAGATACAGCTGTTTTCATTAAATAAACACTATTTAATTAGTCTTATCAAAGAGCTTCACAAATAAAAGACTTCTGTTTTTAGGCTGGTTTTATAGTTTTGTAACCTGTGTCAATCATGACATCCTAAAACATTTAGCAGAAACAAATTCTAACTAGTAAAACCAGGCAAAAATGTATGCTGACAGTTCTGAAGATGTTCCTATTTTTATTTCATCAACAAATTTAAAACCAGCTTATTTATCAAAGATTTAAATTATGTGAATTAAAAAGGTATTTGGGTTAATTCCTATGTAAGCACTCACTTATCTAAACCAATCTGAATAGAATTCCTTAAGGAATTTCTGGCTGTATACACAATACGCAACATAATATATGTACATAGGTATAAACACTGCTAAACATATCTAGGCACACGTGTGTGTATGCACACATGGAGACACACACAGAGAGATCTTACTGCATTCACTTTAGAATTTTATTTTTATTTTCTTTTATTTATTTATTTTGAGATGGAGTGTCACTCTGTTGCCCAAGCTGGAGTGCAATGGCACTGTCTCAGCTCACTGCAACCTCCACCTCCCGAGTTCAAGACATTCTTCTGTCTCAGCGTCTGGAGCAGCTGGGATTACAGGTGTGAGCCACTATGCCTGGCTAATTTTTGTATTTTTAGTAGAGTTGGGGTTTCAGCATGTTGACCAGGCTGGTCTCAAACTCCTGATCTCAAGTGATCCACCCGCCTCGGCCTCCCATAGTGCTAGGATTACAGGTGTGAACCACCACCCCAGGCAAATATGATAAAATATTTTAAATCTCCCGTATATTTTGTGAGGGAAAGACAGGGTCAGTGTTTCTTCCAATGACCCTTTTTCAAGATCATTCCTGATGATTATGGTTTTATTGTCCTCTAAAAGTTGCTGCGGGGTTGAAATTTATGTTTTGAGTTGTTTTATCTTGTTTGTAACTTTCTGTAATCTTCCTCATCACTACCATCAACTGATCTTCAGGTCATGAAGTCTTGTCATTTCGTACAGGATTACAAATTACTTGTACTATGGTCTCCATGAAATAGTTTCTATTATTATTCTCTTTTTACACATGAGTCTGAGATCTGGAGAAGATAAATACCTTGCTGTGCAGAAAAGAGTTAACATAGTAGGTCTGAGATAGCTATTCTTAGAAAGGTCTGCTTGCAAGATTGGCCATTGGCTGGCATCTGAGAACTTGGCTCTCACAGTGTTCCCGGTAACTGACTACAGGCACCCACCACCATGTCCGGCTAATTTTTTGTATTTTTAGTAGAGACAGGGTTTCACCGTGTTAGCCAGGGTGGTCTCAATCTCCTGACCTCGTGATCTGCCCGCCTTGGCCTCCCAAAGTGCCAGAATTACAGGCGTGAGCCACCGCACCTGGCCATGTTGCTGCATTTTTGTTGCTAAGGGAAAAGTAAGCTCTGTGTGATCTCTCATGGGAAGGAGAGATCATAAGGAAGTCTGTAAATGGTTCCTCCAGATTCCACCTGTGAATTTTTCCCTTAGGACCTGCTGTGTGTGTGTGTGTGTGTGTGTGTGTGTGTGTGTGTATATATATATATATATATATGAGAGAAGATCTTGCTCCGTCACTCAGGCTGGAGTGCAGTGGTGCGATCATGGCTCACTGAAGCCTTGATCTCCTGGGCTCAAGTGATTCTCCCACCCCAGCCTCCTGAGTAGCTGGGACTACAGGCATGTACCACCATGCCTGGCTGATTTTTAAAAATTTTTTTGTAGAGATGAGGTCTTGCTATGTTACCGAGACTAGTCTTAAACTCTTGAGGTCAAGGAATCCTCCTGCTTTGGCCTCCGAAAGTGCTGGGATTACAGGCATGAGCCATTGCACCTGACATGTACATTTTTTTTTCTTTTTTTTTTTTTTTGAGATGGAGTCTCACTCTGTCGCCTAGGCTGGAGTGCAGTGGTGTGATCTCGGCTCACTGCAACCTCTGCCTGCCGGGTTCAAGCAATTCTCCTGCCTCAGCCTCCTGAGTAGCTGGGACTACAGGCACATACCACCACACCTGGCTAACTTTTGTATTTTTTAGTAGAGATGGGGTTTCACCATATTGGCCAGGCTGGTCTTGGACTCCTGACCCAAAGTGCTGGGATTACAGGTGTGAGCCACCCTGCCTGACCGACTTGTACATTCTTACTACAGCCATAAGTACAACTATATGCTGAGTTGTGTAAGTCCTAGAAAATCTCCAAGTGTAGGGGTGATCTGTGAGACCCTTGACACACCCCTTCAGACTAAAAGGGATCCTGTCCAGCTGAGGCTGAAGATTTAACCTCTGTGGAAGAGGTTTTAACCACTGTGAAGAGGTTTATTTCCTTTTGCCTGGTGATTAGAGTCCCAAGTGTAACAGAGATCATAGTTAGTCCTTCAAATAAGAATAAGCATACTTTTGTTCATTGATTCATTCATCATATATTCTACAGACCCATAAGTGCCTGTGTTCTGGGCCATGTGGAGGAAGACTAAACCTTGGCTTCATTAGATAAAGGGAGATAATCGTGTAAATAGTTTAGACCTCTAACTGGGAAAGTAGGTGTACTTTTGCCCCCTAGTTGCTTTTGCAGGGGACTTTTTTACTTCACAGAATCATGGAAAAAAAAATTATGTTTTAGTTCTTTTATTTGAAATATGGGTGAACTTGATTTAGGGTATAAGACCTATATCTGATAATCTTTGTTTCTTGATAATGCAGAATTTGAGACCAACATTTCTTTCTAGAAAACAAACAAGCTCAACCCTTAAAAGAGTAAAGGAGAAAGAGAATTGCTGATACTGCCACTCTGTCCCTAAGGCCTTCAGAAATTGTATTAGAGAATTAGTGAGCTAAAGAATTTTCTCATACACACACAAACCTTTTTTTTGGAAAGGGAAAAAAATCTGTATGCTTACCTAGATAAGATACATGTAATTTCCATTTAAGATATTTTAAGGCCGTGTGCGGTGGCTCACGCCTGTAATCCCAGTGCTTTGGGAGGCCAAGGCGGGTGGATCATGAGGTCAGGAGTTTGAGACCAGCCTGACCAACATGGTGAATCCCCGTCTCTACTAAAAATACAAAAATAAGCTGGGCATGGTGGCGTGCACCTGTAATCCCAGCTACTTGGGAGGCTGAGGCAGGAGAATTGCTTGAACCCGGGAGTCAGAGGTTGCAGTGAGCCGAAATTGCGCCACTGCACTCCAGCCTGGGCGTGGTGGCTTGCGCCTGTAATTCCAGCACTTTGGGAGGCCAAGGTGGGCGAATCACGAGGTCAAGATATCGAGACCATCGTGGCCAACATGGTGAAACCCCATCTCTACTAAAAATACACAAATTAGCTGGGCATGGTGGCATGCAGCTGTAGTCCCAGCTGTTCGGGAGTCTGAGGCAGGAGAATCACCTGAACCCAGGAGGTGGAGGTTGCAGTGAGCTGAGATGGCGCTACTGCACTCTAGCCTGGTGACAGAGTGAGACTCCGTCTCAAAAAAAAAAAAGAAAAATAAAATTTAAGCCTTCTTTTTTTTTTTTTTTTTTTTTTTTTAAGAGAGAAGTCTCACTCTTATCCCCCAGGTTGAGTGTAATGGCTCGATCTCGGCTCACTGCAACCTCCGCCTCCTGCTTTCAAACAATTCTCCTGCCTCTGCCTGCGCCTGGCCTGCAGGCTATGCTATAGTATCTTCCACATCTGTCATTGAGGCTACTACTCTGCCCCCCTCCACTACCTCTCAGCAAGCCGAACTCATTGCCTTAACTCGAGCCCTCAGTCTAGCAAAGGGACTATGCGTCAATATTTATACTGACTCTAAATACGCCTTCCGTATCTTGCACCACCATGCTGTTATATGGGCAGAAGGAGGATTCCTTACCACACAAGGGTCCTCTTTCGTTAATGCCACTTTAATAACTCTTCTCGAGGCCGCTTTATTTCCATAGGAAGCTGGAGTCATTCACTGCAAAGGCCATCAAAAGACATGAGATCCCATCGCTCAGGACAATGCTTATGCTGATAAGGTAGCTAAAAAAGCAGCTGGAGTTCCAACTTCTATCCCTCAGGGCAGTTTTTCTCCTTCTCTGGCCACTCCCACCTACTCCTCCACTGAAACTTCCACCTATCAATCTCTTCCCACATAAGGCAAATGGTTCTTGGACCAAGGATCTCCTTCCAGGACCAAGGATCTCCTTCCAGCCTCACAGGCCCATTCTATTCTGTCATCATTTCATAACCTCTTCCATGTTGGTTACAAGCCGCTAGCCCATCTCTTAAAACATCTCATTTCCTTTCCGTCGTGGAAATCTATCCTCAAGGAAATCACTGCTCAGTGTTCCATCTGCTATTCTACTACTACTCAGGAATTTATCAGGCCCCCTCCCTTCCCTACACATCAAGCTCGGGGATTTGCCCCTGCCCAAGACTGGCAAATTGACTTTACTCACAGGCCTCTTGGTCTAGGTAGACACTTTCACTGGATGGATAGAGACCTTTCCCACAGGGTCTGAGAAGGCCACCACGGTCATTTCTTCCCTTCTGTCAGACATAATTCCTTGGTTTGGCCTTCCCACCTCTATACAGTCCGATAACGGACCGGCCTTTATTAGTCAAATCCCCCAAGCAGTTTCTCAGGCTCTTGGTATTCAGTGAAACCTTCGTACCCCTTACAGTCCTCAATCTTCAGGAAAGGTAAAATGGACTAATGGTCTTTTAAAAACACACCTCACCAAGCTCAGCCTCCAACTTAAAAAAAAAGGACTCTGTCAAGAATAGAGCCTACAGACTTGCCAACCAAGCAAGTAATTACGCTAAACCCCCTTGGACCCCCTTGGAAACTCGCTAATTAGATGTCCTGGGTACTCCCAATTCTTAGTCCTTTAATACCTGTTTTTCTCCTTCTCTTATTCCGTTTAGTTTTTCAATTCATATAAAACCGTATCCAGGCCATCACCAATAGTTCTGTACAACAAATGTTTCCATCACCAATCATTCTATATGACAAATGTTCCTTTTAACAACCCCACAATATCGCCCCTTACCACAAAATCTTTCTTCAGCTTAATCTCTCCCACTCTGGGTTCCCACGTCACCCCTAATCCTGCTTGAAGCAGCCCTGAGAAACATTGCCCGTTATTTCTCCATACCACCTCCAAAAATTTTTGCCACCCCAACACTTTACCACTAGTTTGTTTTATGTTATTTTTCTTATTAATATAAGAAGACAGGAATGTCAGGCCTCTGAGTCCAAGCTAAGCCATCATATCCCCTGTGACCTGCACGTATACATCCAGATGGCCTGAAGTAACTGAAGAATCACAAAAGAAGTGAAAATGGCCTGTTCCTGCCTTAATCAATGACATTACCTTGTGAAATTCCTTCTCCTGGCTCCTTCTGGCTCAAAAGCTCCCCCACTGAGCATCTGGTGACCCCCACCCCTGTCCGCCAGAGAACTACCCCCTTTGACTGTAATTTTCCATTACCTACCCAAAGCGTATAAAACGTTGCCACCCCTATCTGCCTTCTCTGACTCTTTCTCGGACTCAGCCCGCCTTCACCCAGGTGAAATAAACAGCCTTGTTGCCCACACAAAGCCTGTTTGGTGGTCTCTTCACACAGATGTGAGTTAAAGTTTTAACTTGTATTTCTATCCAGAGTATATTTAGAATCTTCTGATCCGTAGTCAGACGCGTTCGATCCATTGCACCACTGGCCCCGAGCTTATCCAGAGTATATTTAGATGATACTTTGCTGTTCAATTTTCACCATCATAAAACAGGTTGAACAAGTCTTCGTCGATTAGGTTATGCCTGGGAACCTGACTAGTCCAGTTATTTGGTTGAGGATTTCTAGAAATGTCAAAACGTGCCTGATAAGGGAAGCATCAAAATATCTCCAAAGGCCTGGGCACTGTGGCTCATGCCTGTAATTCCAGCACTTTGGGAGGCTGAGATGGGAGTATTGCTTGAAACCAGGAGTTTCAGACCTGCTTGGGCAACATAATGAGACCCTATCTCTGCAAAAAATGAAAAAAACCTCAGTTGGGTATGGTGGCATGTGCCTATAGTCCTAGCTACTCAGGAGCCTGAGGCAGGAGGATTGCTTGAGCCCATGAGGTTGAGGCTGCAGTGAGCTGTAATGTGATGCCACTGCACTCCAGCCTGGTTGACAGAGTGAGACCCAGTATCAAAAAAAAAAAAAAAAAAAAATTATACAGAATTTTGATGATGTCACAAATTATCTAAGTTCATTTCTTACCTCTGTGTGTGTGTATAAGAGAGAGATTAATGATATTTTAGTCAATGATGGATCAGATACACAACAGTACTGTAAGATTATAATACTTTAGTTTTACCCTTCCTTCCTTCCTTGCCTCCTTCCCTCCCTCCTACCCTCCCTCCTTTCTTTTCTCTGTCTCTCTCTCTCTCTCTCTCCTTTCTTTTTCTTTCTTATTCCCTCTGTCGCCCAGGCTGGAGTATAGTCGGCTCGCTACAGACTTCGTGCCTCCGGCTCCCGTCATTCTCCCGCCCCGGCCTGCGGCCTGCCTGGGATTGCCAGTGCGCGCCACCACCCCAGCCTGTTTTTTCTCCTTTGGCCGGAGACGCGGTTTCGCCATCTTGGCCGGGCTGGTCTCCAGCTCCTGACCTCGAGTGGTCTGCTTGCCTCGGCCTCCCGAGGTGCTGGGACTGCAGACGGAGTCTTGCTCACTCGGTGCTCGGTGATGCGCGGGCTGGAGTGCGGTGGCGTGGTCTTGGCTCGCTGCAGCCTCCGCCTCCCAGCCACCTGTCTTGGCCTCCCAGGGTGCTGGGATTGCAGCCTCTGCCTGACCGCCGCCCTGTCTGGGAGGTGGGGAGCGTCTCTGCCTGGCCGCCCATCGTCTGGGATGTGAGGAGCACCTCTGCCCGGCCGCCCTGTCTGGAAGGTGAGGAGCGCCTCTGCCCAGCCGCCACCTCGTCTAGGAAGTGAGGAGCGTCTCTGCCCGGCCGTCCATCGTCTGGGATGTGAGGAGCGCCTCTGCCGGGCCGCCCATCGTCTGGGATGTGAGGAGCGCCTCTGCCCGGTCGCCCATCGTCTGGGATGTGAGGAGCGCCTCTGCCCGGCCGCCCATCGTCTGGGATGTGAGGAGCGCCTCTGCCCGGCCGCCACCCCGTCTGGGAAGTGAGGAGCGCCTCTGCCCGCCCGCCCCGTCTGGGAAGTGAGGAGTGCCTCTGCCGGGCTGCCCCGTCTGGGAAGTGAGGAGCACCTCTGTCCGGCCGCCCCGTCTGGGAAGTGAGGAGCGCCTCTGCCCGGCCGCCCATCATCTGGGATGTGAGGAGCGCCTCTGCCTGGCCGCCCCGTCTGGGAAGTGAGGAGCGCCTCTGCCCGGCCGTCCGGTCTGGGAAGTGAGGAGAGCCTCTGCCGGGCCGCCCCATCTGGGAAGAAGTGAGGAGTGTCTCTGCCCGGCCGCCCCGTCTGGAAAGCGAGGAGCGCCTCTGCCCGGCTGCCCCATCTGGGAAGCGAGGAGCGCCTCTGCGCGTCTGGGATATGAGGAGCGCCTCTGCCCGGCCGCCCCATCTGGGAAGTGAGGAGCGCCTCTGCCCGGCCGCCCAGCGTCTGGGATGTGAGGAGCGCCTCTGCCCGGCCGCCCTGTCTGGGAAGAAGTGAGGAGCGCCTCTGCGCGGCCGCCCCGTCTGGGAAGAAGTGAGGAGCGCCTCTGCCCGGCTGCCCCGTCTGGGAAATGAGCGCCTCTGCCCGGCCGCCCCATCTGGGATGTGTGGAGCCCCTCTGCCTGGCTGCCACCCCGTCTCGGAAGTGAGGAGCGCCTCTGCTCGGCCGCCCCGTCTGGGAAGTGAGCGCCTCTGCCCTGCAGCCCTATCTGGGATGTGAGGAGCGCCTCTGCCTGGCCGCCCCTTCTGGGATGTGAGGAGCGCCTCTGCCCGGCCGCCCATCGTCTGGGAAGCGAGGAGCGCCTCTGCCCGGCGGCCCCGTCTGGGAAGCAAGGAGTGCCTCTGCCCGGCCGCCCATCATCTGGGATGTGAGGAGCGCCTCTGCCCGGCCGCCCCGTCCGGGAAGTGAGGAGCCCCTCTGCCCAGCCGCCACCCCGTTTAGGAAGTGAGGAGCGTCTCTGCCCGGCCGCCCCGTCTGGGAAGTGAGGAGCGCCTCTGCCCGGCCGCCCCGCCTGGGAGGTCTACCACGGAGGCCAGAAGCAATGTGGGGGCTGGATGTGGTGGCTCACGCCTGTAGTCCCAGCACTCTGGGAGGCCGAGGCGGGTTGATCACTTGAGGCTAGGAGTTCGAGACCAGCCTGGCCAACATGGCGAAACATATGAAAAATACGACAGACAAACCAACCAACCCAGCGACAACAAAACAGGTCTACCCTGGAGTCATACTCTAATTTTTTCTATTTTCCTCCCTTTCTGATCTTTTATCCCACTTTCTTTTTCTTCCTCTTCCTTCTCCTTCTTCTTTGTCAAATAGAGGATTGAGTTATTATCAGTGATCCATACAAAGTCCCTCTCTCATTTATTTTCTTTAATTGCCATCCCCCATTTCTATTCCCCGTCTTCCCATATGCAACCTTCCTAATATGTTTGATATGCATCTTTTTGTTTGTATATATTTTTAGAAAATGTTTATTGTTTTGTGTGCAAAAAATAATAGTTTCACTGTACCTTTTCTATATTTAGATATGTTTAGATACACAAATACTTTCCATTGTGTTAGACTTGTCTATAGTATTCAGTATAGTAACATGCTGTACAGGTTTGGAGACTGGGAGCAATAAGCCATATTGTGTAGCCTAGGTGTGTAGGCAGGCTACACCATCTATGTCTGTGTAAGTACGCTCTATAAGGTTTGCACAATGACAAAATCCTTGGGTCCAAAATTGCCTAAGGATCCAAGGATGCCTTTCTTAGGATGTATTTCTGCCATTAAGCAATGCATCACTGTATGTGTATAGCGCATAAGAATATATGTATAAGATTAAGGCTGGGTGCGGTGGCTCATGCCTGAAATCCCAGCACTTTGGGAGGCTGAAGAGGGTAGATCATTAGAGGTCAGGAGTTCGAGACCAGCCTGGCCAACATGGTGAAACCCTGTCTCTACTAAAAGTACAAAAATTAGCCGGGCATGGTATGTGCCTGTAATCCCAGCTACTTGGGAAGCTGAGGCAGGAGAATTGCTTGAACACGTGAGATGGAGGTTGCGGTGAGCTGAGATCACACCACTGCACTCCAGCCTGGGTGATGGAGTGAGACTCTGTCTTTAACAACAACAACAACAACAAAAAATATATATCTATCTATGAATGAACATGTATGTTAATTGGATTACTCAATGTCAAGGCCATGAATATTTTAGCTGTTATTAGTCATGATATGAAACCATGTGTATACCACACAAGAATATATGTATAAGTTTGGCCGGGCATGGTGGCTCACGCCTGTAATCCCAGCAGTTTGGGAGGCCGAGGCGGGTGGATCACGAGGTCAGGAGATTGAGACCATCCTGGCTAACACGGTGAAACCCGGTCTCTACTAAAATACAAAAACAAAATTAGCGAGGTGTGGTGGCGGGCACCTGTAGTCCCAGCTACTCGGGAGGCTGAGGCAGGAGAATGGCGTGAACCCAGGAGGCGGAGCTTGCAGTGAGCTGAGATGGCGCCACTGCACTCCAGCCTGAGTAACAGAGCGAGACTCCATCCCCCAACGACTGCCCCCCCCCCGCCAAAAAAGAATATGTGTATAAGATTAATAACATATTAACTGGATAACTCAGTGTCAAGGCCATGAGTAAATAAGGATTTTGAGATATTGTTAGTTATGGTATGAGACTCTTGAAATGAAAAGTTATTTTTATGATTGGCAAGTTATATCACTTTCCAATTAGCCTCTTCAATCAATTTTTTCTTGTAAAATGAGCTGTAAGATCTCTTCCAGGTTAAAGAGCTTTCTTGCAACTTTTCTTTTTTTTTTTTTTTTTTTGAGACGGAGTCTTGCTCTGTCACCCAGGCTGGAGTGCAGTGGCGCGATCTCGGCTCACTGCAAGCTCCGCCTCCCGGGTTCACGCCATTCTCCTGCCTCAGCCTCTCCGAGTAGCTGGGACTACAGGCGCCCGCCACCACGCCCGGCTAATTTTTTGTATTTTTGGTAGAGACGGGGTTTCACCGTGGTCTCGATCTCCTGACCTCGTGATCCGCCCACCTCGGCCTCCCAAAGTGCTGGGATTACAAGCGTGAGCCACCGCGCCCGGCCTGCAACTTTTCTTATCCTGTTAATTTCTAGCGTCATTTTTAAATATCTGGATTAATTATTTAGTCCTAAAGTAAGTCTCATGATATCAGTGCTTGTTGCCAAAATTATTTATCCTCAGTTCTGGCCTATAAGCCTAAATTGTTAAAAACTATATAGTCCTTACACTTGGTTTTCCTCAAAATGACCTCATTCTCCTTCAAAAGCGAATTCTTTCTTCAAACAATTCATTAGTTTACTTTCTATCCTTGTAAAATGCTGTGTTAATGTTTGTCTTAACAAATAAGAATGACATCTAAATTTTTCATGAGTTGTAATTAGATTAGATTGCTTTTATCTTTTTCATTATTATTATTTATTATTATTACTTATAGAGATGCAGTCTCACTATGTTGTCCAGGTTAGTCTTGAACTCCTGGACTCAAGTGATCCTCTTGCCTTGGCCTCCCCAAAGTCTTGGCCCTACAGGTGTGATACACTCTGCCGGCCTTTTTAATTGTTGTTTTCTGACATGGGTCTTGCTGAATTGCTCAGGCTGGAGTGCAATGGCTGTTCTGAGGCATGATTCCACTACTGATCAGCATAAGAGTTTTGACCTGCTCAGTTTCTGACCTGAGCTGGTTTACCTCTTCTTAGGCGACCTGGTGATCCCCCTCTCCTTGGAGGTCACCGTACTGATGGTGAACTTTGTGTTGATATATGATTGGCATAGTGAACTACAGCTTAGAACTCCTGGACTCAAGCAATCCTCCTGCCGCAGTATCTGTAGTAGCTGAGATTGCATGGGGGTGCCACCACATCTGGTACTATATTCTCATCTGAATCTTTAGCAGTTTAATACAGCTCTGATGCTGCCCCTATACCATGTGAACCAAGAAGTATCTGAGACAGGTCTCAATCAATTTAGAAAGTTTCTTTTGCCAAGATGAAGGATGCACACCTGGGAGGTAGGTTTGTGCCTTTCTCCAAAGATGATTTTGAGGGCTTCAATATTTAAAGGGGAAAGAGGAAGAAAATTTTAAAAGGTGTAGGTAGATAAGAGACAAGCAGTTGCATTCTTTTGAGTCTTTGATCAGCCTGTCACTGAATACACAATTTACCTGTGAGAGGGGAGTAGAGGAATAGCCACTTAAGCCTCGTCTAGCTCAGCGAAAATCTGCATTTTTACATCAGAGGAAGAGTCACATATGCATTGGTGTCAGGTTAGCAGAGGGATGACTTAGAGCTCTTTTGTCCTGCACTCATGAAGATAAGCTATCAAAATACATTATCAGGGTAAAATTCAACATAACCATTTTAGTGTAAAGATCTTGAGGCCCACAAGGAATTTCCTAGTAGGCAAATTGTGAGGGAAGTATGTAGCTTTTTTTTTTTTAAATTGTTGTAGCTATCTTATTTAGGAATAAAATGGGAGGCAAGTTTGCCTGACACAGTTCCCAGCTTAGTTTTTCCTTTTGGCTTAGTGATTTGGGGGTCCTGAGATTTATTTTCCCTTTCACAACTAATATCTTAGGGTCTTGTATTATTAAAAAGATAATAACACATCAAATGACATTCATTTAATGCTTATAGTGTGTCAGGTAGTTTATGTAAAGAATGAAAAGAACTAGATACATCTACTTCTCGGAGTTGTTTTATACTATCTTATGGATGAGAAAATTTAAGTTAAAGGAGATTAAGTAACTGCCCAACATCAGGTAATTACTCAGCATTAAATAAGCCAAAACATAAAACATATGTATTGAGCACCTATTGTGTTTTGAAGATACAGTGGCTGATAGGCTTTTAACTGTTAAATCATACTAGCTCTTTAGTATTGTAACACAAAGAAAATGACTGAGGCAAGTTTGAATTTAGAGGTTTATTTTGCCAAGGTTGAGGATGTGCCCAGGCAAAAGGAACACAAAAATCACAGAACAGCTGTGACCTGTGCTTTTTCCAAAGAGGGTTTTGAGGGCTTCAACCTTTAAAGGGGAAAAAGGGGACAGTAGGGAAAGGGGAAAGAAAAAATAAAGAGGGGGAGAGTATAGTCACATTCTTGTGAGCTCACTAAATCCACATGTTGCATGTGAAAAGGAGTGGGTAGACTGAAAGTCAACTATGCATTCTTCTGGCACTCTATGAATCTGCATTTTACATAAGATAAAGTAAACAGAGGAAGCAGTCAAGTATGCCCTTGTTTTGGGTGAGTGGAGGAATAACTTCTAGTCCTGTGTTTGTCCTGTACCTGTGAAGATAAGCTTTTAATTTATATTGTCAGGGTGAAATTAAATAGAATTCTGTTTTAGGGTAAAGATCTTGGGCCCAGAAGGAATTTACTTGAGAGCAAATTGTGAAAGAGGCCCCCTGGTGAGGTATGTAGCCTTTTATCTTTGCAGCTATCTATTTAGGAACAAAGTGGGAGGCAGTTTTGCATGACTCAGTTTCCAAGCTTAACTTTTCCCTTTGGGATGGTGAGTTTGGAGGTTCCAAGATTTTTTCCTTTATTTATTTATTTATTTATTTATTTTTATTTTTTGAGACAGGGTCTCCCTCTGTTACTCAGGCTGGAGTGCAGTGGCACAATCTCAGCTCACAGCAACCTCTGCCTCCCAGGCTCAAGTGATCCTCCCGCCTCAGCCTTCTGAGTAGCTGGGACTACAGACGTGTGCCACCGTGTCTGACTAATTTTTGTATTTTTAGTAGAGATGGGGTCTCCCCATGTTGCCCACGCTGGCCTTGAATTCTTGGGGTCAAGCAATCTGCCTTCCTTGACCTCCCAAAGTGCTGGGATTACAGGTGTGAGCCACTGTGCCTGGCCTTTTCTTTTCATTTTATTATCCTTTCACAGTATATAGAGTATTGTCAAAATAGTCTTTATGTAATAAAGGGGATAATTATGCTTATTTTATAGGGCTGTTGTAAGGATGGAAATAATGCATAAAACTGCTTGTTTCAATAACTACAAAAATGTATGAGACTTTTGAGGCAGGAGAATGGCAGTGAGCAGAGATCGCGCCACTGCACTCCAGCCTGGGCGACAGACCAAGACTCTGTCTCAAAAAAAAAAAAAAAAGTATGAGACTATTGTTATTGATGTTGTATTTATATTAATATTACAACTATGTAAACTATATAAAATTCCTGTCGGACTTGATAATTTCAAAAGGGAAACAGGACAACTAAAATGTGAATTAGAAGTACTTAAAGCATTGATTTCATTATTAAAAATATTTAATTTCATCAGCTAAATGACTAAGGGTAATGGAGCTTTTTCACTGATCCTGTAGGCAGGAACCAGCTGTGAATTAAACTATACATAAGTGTAAATTACAAGGCTTTGCCTGGTGGCTCACACCTGTAATCCCAGCACTTTGGTTGGCTGAGGCAGGAGAATTGCTTGGGCCCAGGAGTTCAAGACCAACCTGGGCAACATAGGGAGACCCCATCTCTATAGAATAAAAAAAATTAGCTGGGCATGGTGGTGTGTGCCTGTGGTCTCAGCTACTTGTGCTGAGGTGGGAGGATCAGTTGAGCTTGGGAGGTTAAGGCTGCAGTGAGCCATGATTGAGCCATTGCATTCCAGCCTGGGCATCAGAGTGAGATCCCATTTCAAAAAAAAAAAAAAATGGTGTAGACTACAAACTACAATTCTTCTCATTCAGTGTCACGATAATACTGTTAATATTTGAATACAGATGTCTCCTTAATTCTAATTTTGTACATTGTCCTTTTTAAAGTCAAGTTTACTGAAGTTTAATTTACGTGTAGTAAAATTCACTCATATTTTTATGAGTGGAAAATTTGTACTATTTTGCAGTCACCACCACAATGAAGATAATACAATATTTCTTTCACCCCAGAGAGTTTCGTTGTACCCTTTTGAGATTAAATCCTTCCAACTGATCTATTTTCTATTTCTATAATTTTATCTTTTCTTGAATGTCATATAAAATAGAGTCACCCTTTCTGTTTCTGATCTGTTAGGTGTTTCAGATATGATTGGTGCAATAGCAAGTAAGATAATTGACCCTCATGCTGATACAGCTTGCTCACAAATTAAGACTTGTATTATGAGGCAATTAAATCAGAAAAAAGGACAACCTGTTAGAAAATTATAAAAAGAGAATTTGTCAAAGGGTTAGTAAATAGTATTTAATTTTCATATTTTCATGACAAACTATTCAGTTTTCATGACAAACTTTCTTTTTTTTTTTTTTTTTTTTTTTTTTTTGAGACGGAGTCTTGCTCTGTCGCCCAGGCTGGAGTGCAGTGGCGCAGTCTCGGCTCACTGCAAGCTCCGCCTCCCGGGTTCACGCCATTCTCCTGCCTCAGCCTCTCCGAGTAGCTGGGACTACAGGCGCCCGCCACCGCGCCCGGCTTATTTTTTTTAATACATTTAGTAGAGACAGGGTTTCACCATGGTCTCGATCTCCTGACCTCGTGATCCGCCCGCCTCGGCCTCCCAAAGTGCTGGGATTACAAGCGTGAGCCACCGCGCCTGGCCCGACAAACTTTCAAGAACCAATTCACGTGATCAGTTTTCACATATTGGGTGGGAAATTAATAAAATCAGTACCCTTTTTAAGCTCCTCTTTGGACCCTAGTTATAAAAATTAGGTAATTTATAATCCTTGATTCATGACACAAATAATAGCTCAAGCATGGCAGTTGCCTATTTTTAATAATATAACAAACACATGAATCCATCATTCCACGTGAGAACTCGAACCTTGACAAGAACTCACATCAGATTTACCCATGTGGGCCTTAATACAAAACAGAATTTACATTGCCTATGTTTTAATTAGTAGGAATCCCCCAATCCCCACCTTTTTTGGAGTGGGAGAGGCAAATAACTTTTGCTAGTCTCTTGATTTTCAGCCTTGTTTTGGTTTATATTGTTAGAAACCAAACAATAAAATTTAAACAGTTTTGGTATAGTCAAAACTAATTCTTTGCTTTTTGCTTTCAGTGTCTCATCTAATAATTTTTTCTTAATTGTGAGTTCATTAAGATATTCTATATTTTCTTCTAATTTTTAGGGACATTTCATATATTTAGATCTTTACTGTATCTGTAATTTGTGATTGATGAGAGGCAGTAATTAAAAATTTTAAATCTTGTGTGGCCAATCATTTGTACCCGCACAATTTATTAAATAGCTCTCTTTTTCTTTCATTCATTTTTTTTTTTTTTTTTTGAGATGGAGTCTCGTTCTGTCGCCTAGGCTGGAGCGCAGTGGTGCGATCTCGGCTCACTGCAAGCTCGCCTCCCGGGTTCACGCCATTCTCCTGCCTCAGTTTCCTGAGTAGCTGGGACTACAGGTGCCCGCCACCAAGCCTGGCTAATTTTTTTGTATTTTATTTAGTAGGGACGGGGTTTCACTGTGTTAGCCAGGATGGTCTCAATCTCCTGACCTCGTGATCCACCCGCCTCAGCCTCCCAAAGTGCTGGGATTACAGGCATGAGCCACCACGCCCAGCCAGCTCTTTTTCATTGATTTTAATTTACCTCTTTCCTGTATTAAGTTTTCAATATGCATGGGTCTTTTTCTGGGCTCTATATTGTGTTCCATTGGCATATTTGAGTATATCTACACCATTACCTTATTGCCTAGTTAGTATAGACTAGAGCAGTTCTTGAGGAGGGTCTTGGCTGACTTTTGCCCTTTGCTTATTCACATATATATATATTTTTTGAGACAGGGTCTCACTCTGTCACCCAGGGAGGACTGCACTGGTGTGATCACGGCTTACTGCAACCTCAATCTCCTGGGCTCAAGTGGTTCTCCCACCTCAACCTCCACAGTTGGGACTACAGGTGTGCACCACCACGCCCAGCTAATTTTTTTTTTTTTTTTTTTTTTGAGATGCAGTTTTGCTGTTGTTGCCCAGGCTGGAATGCAATGGTGCGATCTCGGCTCACTGCAACCTCCGCCTCCCGGGTTCAAGCAATTCTCCTGTCTCAGCCTCCTGAGTAGCTGGGATTACAGGCACCTGCCACCACGCTGGGCTAATTTTTTGTATTTTTAGTAGAGACATTTTGTATTTTTATTAGTATTTTTAGGGGTTTTACCATGTTGGCCAGGCTGGTCTCGAATGCCTGACCTCAGGTGATCCACCTGCTTCGGCCTCCGAAAGTATTGGGATTACAGGCGTGAGCCACTGTGCCTGGCCACGCCCAGCTAATTTTTATATTTTTTATAGAGATGGGGTTTCACCATGTTGCCCAGGCTGGTCTCAAGCTCCTGGCCTGAAATGATCCACCCACCTCAGCCTTTGTAAATGCTGTGACTAGAGGTGTGAGCTACTGTGCCTGACCCAGATACATTTTTTTACTATCTTTGTCAAGATTTTTGTAAAACCCTCTTGGGGTTTTTAACTGGAAATACATTGAATTTTTTGATAGATTAATTTGGTGAGAATTGACATCCTTAAGATAGTGAGTATACCTACCTATGAACATGGTATTTGCCCATGTAGAATTTTTTTCAAGGAATTTTATGATTTTCTTTATAAAAATCATATATACCCTTTTGGTTAGATTTATTCTTAGGTTTGTAGTTTTTATGGCTATGGTAAATGATACTGTTTGGTTTTTTATTTTTATTTGTATTTGTTTGAGACGGAGTCTCACTCTATCACCCAGGCTGGAGTGCAGTGGTGCGATCTTGGCTCACTGCAACCTCTGCCTCCTGGATTCAAGTGATTTGCCTGCCTCAGTCTCTCAAGTAGCTGGGACCACAAGCGTGTGCCACCACGCGTAGCTAATTTTTGTATTTTTAGTGGAGGTGGGGTTTCACCATGTTGGCCAGGCTCGTCTCGAACTCCTGACCTCACGATCTGCCTGCCTCAGCATCCCAAAGTGATGGGATGACAGGCATGAGCCACAATGCCCAGCAATAAATGATATTCTTTTAAAAAATTATGCTTTGTTGCTGGCCTATAGAAAAACAGCTGATTTTCATCTATTGATTTATGTTGAGAGACTTAGCAAACCCTCTTATTTCTTCTGATATCTGAAGACTATTTTAAATTTCCCATGTAGATAGTATATTTTACGTGTTGCATCATTTCTTCCTTTCCAATTCCTACGCTGTTTATTTGCTTTTCTTACCGAATTGGTTAGGATTGTCAGTACAAGTGTTGAATTAAGTGGTAATTGTAGGTAAATTTGTTTGTTCTCAATACTGGGAGAAAGTTTAAAATATCTTGTTTTTGAGTCTTGGTTGAATTTTTTTCTTAAATTTTAAAAGGATGTTGAATTTTATGAAGACATTTGTACCGCATCTACCAAAATGATGTAGTAGTTATCTATTGCTGCATAACAAATTACCTAAAACATTTTGTTGGTGAGGATATGGAGAACTGGATGTCTTCAAATGCTGCTGGTGGGAATGTGAAATGGTGTAGCCACTTTGGAAAAGCTTGTCATTTCCTCAAAATGTTAAACATACAGTTACTGTGCTCTAGCACTTCTTCTCCTAGCTATATATGCGAAAGAAATGAAAACATTCACACAGAACATATGTCTTGTGCATGAATTTTCAGAATAGCATTCACAATGGTAAAGAAAAAAAAGTAGTTTTTTGGGCAGTTGACCAGGCTGATCTCAAACTCCTGACCTCATGATCCACCTGCCTCAGCCTCCCATAGTGCTGGGATTACAGGTGTGAGCCACTGCACCTGGCCTATTTCTTTTTCTTATCTAATTCCTTTGGCTAGAACTCCTAGTACTATGTTGAATGAAAGTGGTGAAAGTGAGGCCAGGCACGGTGGCTCATGCCTGTAATTCCTGCACTATGGGAGGCCTAGGCAGGCAGAGCACCTGAGGTCAGGAGTTTGTGACCAGCCCGGCCAACATGGTGAAACCCCGTCTCTACTAAAAATACAAAAATTAGCCGAATGTGGTGGTGGGCGCCTGTAATCCCAGCTACTCAGGAGGCTGAGGCAGAAGAATCACTTGAACCCGGGAGGCGGAGGTTGCAGTGAGCCGAGATCGTGCTACTGCACTCCAGCCTGGGCGACAAAAGTGAAACTCCGTCTCGGGAAACAAACAAACAGAAAGTGGTGAAAGTGGGCATCCTTGCTTATTCCTGATTTTAGATGAAAAGCTTTCAGTTTTTCAAGGTTGAATGTGGTTTTTGCTGTAGGTTTTTCACATATGGCTTTTATTTTGTTGAGGTAGATTCCTTGTATTCTTAGTTTGTTGAGTGTTTTTACCATGAAAGGGGTTGAATTTTGTCTAGTGCTTTTTCTATATCAATTGAGATGATCAGGTGGTTTTTTTCTCTCATCTGTTGATGTGGTATATTACATTGATCCTTTTTTTTTTTTTTTTTTTTTTTTTTACATTGATCCTTTTTTTTTTGAAATGGAGTCTCACTCTGTCACCCAGGCTGGAATGCAGTGGCATGATCTCGGCTCATTGCAACATCTGCCTCCTGGGCTGAAGCGATTCTTCTGCCTCAGCCTCCCAAGTAGCTGGGACTACAGGCATGCGCCACCATGCCTGGCTAATTTTTGTATTTTTAGTAGAGACCGGGCTTTCACCATGTTGGCCAGGCTGGTCTCAAACTCCTGAACTCAGGTGATCCACCTACCTCTGCCTCCCAAAGTGCTGGGATTACAGGTGTGAGCCACCAAGCCCAGCCATTGATCCATTTTTATGTGTTAAACCATCCTTACATTTCAGGAATAAATCCTGCTTGATCATGGTTACAATCTTTTGGTTGTTTAAGAATGTATTGTTGGCCAGGCGCGGTGGCTCACGCTTGTAATCCCAGCACTTTGGGAGGCCGAGGCGGGCGGATCACGAGGTCAGGAGATCGAGACCACGGTGAAACCCTGTCTCTACTAAAAATACACAAAAAATTAGCTGGGCGTGGTGGCGGGCGCCTGTAGTCCCAGCTACTCGGAGAGGCTGAGGCAGGAGAATGGCGTGAACCCAGGAGGTGGAGCTTGCAGTGAGCCGAGATGGCGCCACTACACTCCAGCCTGGGTGACAGAGCAAGACTCCGTCCCCCCCCCCCAAAAAAAAAAAAAAAAAAAAGCATGTATTGTTTTGTGAATTTTTCAGTTTTACTTATGTTATGGATTTCTAACTTCATCCCATTATGATCAGAGAACATAGTTAATATGTCTTTTAAAATTTATTGAGACTTAATCTGTGACCTAACATATGGTCTGTCATAGAAGATGTCCCTCATACCCTGAGTAGAATGTGTATTCTGTTGTTGTTAGAGTGTTCTGTATATGTCTGTTAGGTCTAGTTGGTTTATGGTGTTATTTAAGACCTCTCTTTTCTTTTTCTTTTTTTTTTTTTTTTTTTGGGACGGAGTCTCGCTGTCGCCCAGGCTGGAGTGCAGTGGCGCAATTTTGGCTCACTGCAGGCTCCGCCCGCGGGGTTCACGCCATTCTCCTGCCTCAGCCTGCCGAGTAGCTGGGACTACAGGCGCCCGCCACCTCGCCTGGCTAATTTTTTATATTTTTAGTAGAGACGGGGTTTCACCGTGTTAGCCAGGATGGTCTCGATCTCCTGGCCTCGGGATCTGCCCGCCTCGGCCTCCCAAAGTGCTGGGATTATAGGTGTGAGCCACTGCGCCCGGCCAAGACCTCTCTTTTCTTAGCTATTTTCTGTCCGGGGTTCTGTTCGTTATTGAAAGGAGGAGTATTGAAGTCTCCAACTATTGTTGTAGAACTGTCTATTTCTCTTTTCAATTCTGTTAGTTTTTGTATCATATTTTGATGGTCATTAGGCATATAAATGTTTATAGTCATTATATTTTGTTGCTTTATTGTACCTTTTATTAATATATAATGTCTTTTGTTTCTTTAAACTTTTTTCATTTTAAGTCTATTTTGTTTAATATTCGTATAGCTACTCCTGCTGTCTTGTGCTTATTATTTGTGTGGAATATCTTTTTCCATTCTTTCATTTCCAGTCTGTTTGTTTCTTTCTTTTTTTTTTTAACTTTCAAGTTCAGGGTACAAGTGCAAATTTGTTACATAGGTAAACTTGTGTCATGAGGGTTTGTTTTACAGATTATTTCATCATCCAAGTACTAAGCCTAGTCCCCATTAGTTGTTTTTCCTGATTCTGTCTCTCCTCCTACCCTCCAACCACAGAACACCCCCGGTGTGTGTTATTCCCCTCTATGTGTCCATGTGTTCTCATCATTTAGCTCCCACTTATAAGTGAGAACATGTGGTATTTGGTTTTCTCTTCTTGTGTTAGTTTTCTAAGTATAATGGCCTTCAGATCCATCCATGTTCCTGCAAAGGCCATGATCTCATTCTTTTTTATGGCTGGATAGTATTCCATGGTTTATATGTACCATGTTTTCTTTATCTAGCCTATCACTGATGGACATTTAGGTTGATTCCATGTCTTTGCCATTGTGAATAGTGGTGCAGTGAACATACATATGCATGTGTCTTTATAATAGAATGATTTATATTCCTTTGGGTATATACCCAGTAATGAGATTGCTTGGTTGAATGGTATTTCTGTCATTAGGTCTTTGAGGAATCACACTGTCTTCCACAGTGGCTGAAGTAATTTACACTCCCACCAACAGTGTATAAGCATTCCTTTTTTCTCCACAGCCTCACCAGTATCTGTTATTTTGTGACTTTTTAACAGTAGCCATTCTGACTGGTGTTAGATCATGTCTTATTATGGTTTTGATTTGCATTTCTTTAATGATCCACGATGTTGAACTTTTTTTCATATCGTTGTTGGCCGCATGTATTCTTTTCAGAAGTGTCTGTTCATGTCCTTTGCCCACTTTGTTTTTTTGAGACAGTCTCGCTTTGTCACCCAGGCTGGAGTGCAGTGGCGTGATCTGGACCGCAAACTCCACCTCCTGGGTTAAAGTGATTCCCATGCCTCAGGTACCCAAGTAGCTGGAACTACAGGCGTGTGCCACCACAGCTGGCTAATTTTTATATTTTTAGTAGGGATGAGGTTTCTATATATTGACCAGGATAATCTCGAACTCCTGGTCTTAAGTGATCCACCTGCCTTGGCCTCCCAATCCTGGCGCTGTGGGAGTGCCTGGCCTGCCCGCTTTTTTATCAGGTTTTTTTTTCTTTTATATTTGTTTAAGTTCCTTGTAGATGCTGGATATTAGATCTGTGTTGGATGCATAGTTTGTGGAATTTTTCTCCATTCTGTAGGTTGTCTGTTGTTGATAGTTTATTTTGCCATGCAGAAGCTCTTTAGTTTAATTAGATCCTATCTGTCAATTTTTGCTTTTGTTGCAGTTGCTTTTGGTGTCTTTGTCATGAAATCCTTGCCCTTTCATATGTCCTGAATGGTATTGCCTATGTTGTCTTCCAGGTTTTTTTAGTTTTGGGTTTTCCATTTAAGTCTTTCTCCTCACTTTGAAAGGATGGTTTTGTTGGATATAGGATCCTTTGTGGGCAGGTGTTTTCTTTCTCTTTTTTCTTTCTTTATTTTTTATTCCTTTTTTTTTTTTTTTTTTTGAGATAGAGTCTCGCTCTGTCACCCAGACTGGAGTGCAGTGGCACAATCTTGGCTCACAATCCGTCTCCTGGGTTCAAGGGATTCTCCTGCCTCAGCTGCCCGAGTAGCTGGGACTACAGGCACGCTTCAGCAAGCCCAGTTAATTTTTTGTATTTTTGATAGAGATGGGGTTTCATCATGTTGGCCAGACTGGTCTGGAGCTCCTGACCTCAGATGATCTGCTCACCTTGGCCTCCCAAAGTGCTGGGATTACAGGTGTGAGCCACTGCATTCGGCCGTATTTTTTATTCATTTTTTGAAGACAGGGTTTTGCTATGTTGCATAGGCTGGGCTTGAACTCCTGGGCTTAAGTAATCCTCTCAATTCAGCCTTCTGAGTAATGGACAGCAGGTGCCCGCTACCTCTATTGGCTGCAGTTCTTTTCTTTTAGCAATTTGAATATATTGGCCTACTGCCTTATGGCCTCTAAAGTTTCTGATGAGATATCTACTGATAATCTTATTGTGTAACCCTTGCATGTGATAAATCTTTTCTTTCTTGCTGCTTTCAACCATTTCTCTTTGTGTTCAGTTTTTGAAAATTTGATTATATCATGTGTTGGTGTGGGTCTCTTTGAATTTATCTTACTTGGAGTTTGTTGAGCTCCTTGGATGTTTTTATTAGGGTCTTTCATCAAATTTGGGAGGTTTTCAGCTAATATTTCTTCAAATATTTTCTCTGCCTCTTTTTTTTTCTCCCTCTGAGACCCCCAAAATTCATATGTTGGTTAGCTTGATGGTATCCCACAGATCCTCTAGGTCTTTTCAGTCTTTTTCCAATCTTTCTTTGTTTCTGTTCCTTACACTCAGTAACTTTTAGTATCTGTCTTCAAGTTTACTTATTCTTTTCTGCTTGCTCAAATATGCCTTTGAATTTCTCTAGTGAATTTTTCATTTCAATTATACTTTTCAGCTCCAGAATTTCCCTTTGGTTTCTTTTCAGATTTTCTGTTTCTTTATTGGTGTTTTAATTTTGTTCATATATTGTTTTCTTGACTTTCCCCACATCTTTCTTTAGTTCTTGGGGCATATTTAAGATAGTTGTTTTAAAGTCTTTGTGTAGCCATCAGATGTTTTTCAGGAACAGTTTCTGTTGATTTATTTATTTTTTCCTTTGAATGGCCCATCCTTTCCTGGTTTTTTGTTTGCCTTATGAGTTCTTGGAGAAAACTGGACATTTGAATCTCATGTGTTACTCTGGAAATAGAGTCTTCTTCTTCCCCAGGATTTGCTGTTTTTTGTTATTGTTATTGTGTTTTTATTGTCTTTGGTTCTTTAAAAAAAATTTCAATCACTTTTGGGGTACAAGTGATTATTGGTTACATGAATGAATGGTATAGTGGTGAAATCTGAGATTTTAGTGCACCTGTCACCCAAGTAGTGTATATTGTGCCCACTGTGTAGTCTTTTTATCCCTCACCTCTACTCTTACCCTCACCCTTCTCCATAGTCCATTATATCACTCTGTATGCCTTTGTGTACTCAGAGCTTAGCTCCCACTTATAAGTGAGAACATATGGTATTTGGTTTTTCTTTCCTGAGTTACTTCACTTAGAATAATGGCCTCCAACTCCATCCAAGTTGCTGCAAAATACATGATTTTGTTCTTTTTTATGGCTGAATAGTATTCCATGGTGCATATATACCACATTTTCTTTGCTCATTGATCGACAGCCACACAGTTAGTTACAAATCTTTGCAATTGTGAATTGTGCTGTCATAAACCTACATGTACAGATGTCTTTTTGATATGTTGACTTTTTTTCCTTTGGGTAGATACCCAGTAGTAGGATTGCTGGATCAAATAGTAGATGTACTTTTAGTTCTTTAAGAAATCTCTGGCCGGGCGTGGTGGCTCATGCCTGTAATCCCAGCGCTTTGGGAAGCTGAAGCGGGTGGATCACGAGGTCAGGAGATCGAGACCATCCTGGCTAACATGGTGAAACCCCGTCTCTACTAAAAATACAAAAAAATTAGCCAGGTGTGATGGCACATGCCTGTAATCCCAGCTACTCGGGAGGCTGAGACAGGAGAATTGCTTGAACCTGGGAGGTGGAGGTTGCGGTGAGCCGAGATCGTGCCGTTGCACTCCACCCTGGGCAACAAGAGTGAAACTCCATCTCAAAAAAAAAGAAAGAAAGAAATCTCTGGCCAGGCGTGGTGGCTGACACCTGTAATCCCAGCACTTTGGGAGGCCAAGGCAGGTAAATCATGAGGTCAGGAGTTCAAGACCAGCCTGGTCAAGATGTTGAAACCCCGTCTCTACTAAAAATACAAAAAAAAATTAGCTGGGCACAGTGGCAGGTGCCTGTAATCCCAGCTACTTGGGAGGCTGAGGAAAGAGAATCGCTTGAACCCGGGGAAAGGAGGTTGCAGTGAGCCGAGATCGTGCCACTGCACTCCAGCCTGGGCGACAGAGTGAGACTCTGTCTCAACAAAAAAAATTTCCATACTGTTTTTCATAGAGGTTGCACTAATTTACATTTCCACCAGCAGTGTATAAGTGTTTCCATTTCATCAAGTCTATGCCAATATCTATTGTCTTTTGACTTTTTAATAATGGCCATTCTTGCAGGAGTAAGATGGTGTGTCATTGTGGTTTTCATTTGCATTTCCCTGAATGACTAGTGATATTGAGCACTTTTTCATTTGTGTGTTGGCCAGTTGTATATCTTCTTTTGAGAAATGTTTGTTCATGTCATTTTCCCACTTTTTCATGGGATTATTTTTTTTTTCTTGTTGATTTGTTTGAGTTCCCTGTGGATTCTGGACATTGGTCCTTTGTTGGATGCACAGTTGCAAATATTTTCTCCCATTCTGTGGGTTGTCTGTTTACTCTGATGATGATGCTGATTATTATTTTTTGCTGTACAGAAGCCTTTTAGTTTAATTAGGTCCCATTTATTTATTTTTGTTTTAGTTGCATTTGCTTTTGGGGTCTTAGTCATGAATTCTTTGCCTAGGCCAATGTCCAGAAGAGTTTTTTTCTAGGTTATCTTCTAGGATTTTTATGGTTTTAGATCTTAGATTTAAATCTTTGATCCATCTTGAGTTGATGTTTGTATAAGGTGAGAGACAGGGATCCAGTTTCATTTTCTACTTGTGGCTAGCCAGTTTTCTCAGCACCATTTATTAAATAGGGTGTCTTTCCCCCAATTTATGTTTTTCATGCTTTGTTGAAGAGAGTTGGTTGTGGATATTTGATTTTATTTTTGGATTCTTTAATCTGTTCCATTGGTCCATGTGTCTGCTTTTATACCAGTACCATGCTGTTCTGTTAACTATAGCCTGGTATAATTTGAAGTCCAATAATGTGATGCCTTCAGATTTGTTCTTTTTGCTTAGGATTGCTTTGGCTATTCAGCCTCTTTTTTGGTTTCATATGAATTTTAGGATTTTCTTTCTCTAAATCTGTGAAAAATGATGTTGCTGTTTTGATCAAATTTGTATTGAATCTGTAGATTGCTTTAGATGGTATGGTCATTTTCATGATATTGATTCTTCCAATCCAAGAGCATGGGATGTGTTTCCATTTGTTTGTGTTATCTATGGTTTCTTTCATCAGAGTTTGTAGTTCTTCTTGTAGAGCTCTTTCACCTCCTTGGTTAAGTATATTCCTAGGTATTTTATATATATTTTTGCAGCTGTTATAAAATGGATTGAGTTCTTAATTTGATTCTCAGCTTGCTCATTGTTGTTGTATAGCAGTGCTACTTGATTTGTGTTCATTGACTTTGTAACTTAAGATTTTACTAAATTCACTTATCAAATCTAGTAGTCTGGAGGGAGGAATCTTCAGCATTTTGTAGGTATACGATCGTATCATCAGCAAATAGCGATAGTTTGACTTCCTGTTTTCCAATTTGGATGCCCTTTATTTCTTTCTCATGCCTGATTGCTCTGGCTAGGACATAAAGTACTATGTTGAAAAGAAGTGATTAAAGTGAGCATCCTTGTCTTATTCCAGTTCTCAGGGGGAATGCTTGCAACTTTTTCCCATTCAGTATGATGTTGACTATGGCTTTGTCATATATGACTTTTATTATTTTGAGATAATTCCCTTCTGTGCCTTGTTGGTTGGGTATTTTTATCATAAAGGGATGCTTGATTTTATTGAATGTTTTTTCTGCATCTATTGAAACAATCATGTGGTTTTTGTTTTTAATTGTTTATGTGATATATCACATTTATTGACTTGCATATGTTAAACCATCCCTGCATTCCTGGGATTAAACCCACTTGATCATGGTGTATTATCTTTTTGATGTGCCATTTGATTTGGTTAGCTAGTATTTTGTTGAGGATTTTTACGTCTGTGTTCATCAGGGATATTGGTCTATAGTTTTCTTTCTTTTTGTTATATCCTTTCCTGGTTTTGGTATCAGGGTGATACTGACTTCATAGAATGAAGAACAGGTTGCTTCCTTGATGTGGTGCTGTCCCCCTTCCCCTAGGAGTAGGAGTCCCTGAGAGCTGGACTACTGTGAGTACTGCTGCTCCTCTAGCTGCCCAGTGGGGCTGCCACATTCCAGGCTGATTCTGGGGAATGTCTTCAAGGGATCCAGTGATGTTATCCGTCCTCAAGTCTCCCAGCAATGTGTACCAGCATCACCTCTTACGGGGTAACAGGGGAATGACATACATTGTGAGATTCCTTGGTTGTAAATAGCCATAGTGCGTTGGCTTTCTTAAATGCTGGTTGTAGTATTAATAAACTGGTCATGTGGACAGACTCAGGACATCCTGGTTAGCCACGGTACTGCAGACAGTGCTGATAGCTGAGGTCATGCATAAGTTTTCTCCTTCCTGGGTGCAATGTTATTTTACCTGTAGATGCTGTAATAAACTGTGTCTGTTGGCCTCCAGCCAGGAGGTGGTGCTTGCAAAAGAGTGCCAGCTGTGGTTGAACAGGTGGGATTTGTGCTTGTCCTGTGTTACCCATGGGAGGTATTTTGGTTTATCAGATGATGGGTGAGGCCATAGAGCTCGCCATAGAGCTCCCAAAAGTTTCTCTTTTGTGTTAACCTACCAGGGCAGGTGGAGGGCAAAGCCAGGTGGGGGCTTCGTCAGGCAGGCCTTCTCTTTGGCTCTGCATGTGTGGTGTAAGCACAGACCCATGTTGGGCTTTTGGAGCCATTCCCTGGCCACTGGAGTAACGTTCCAGGAAAAGGCTTAGCTGCCTCTACTTCACAGAAGAGTTCATGCAAGGAGTGGGGAGTAGCAGGTGGGAGTAAGTCTCATCCAGCTCCTCCTACACACTTGGCAAGGCAGGTCTCTCACTCAGAGTGTTCACTAGCAGCAGCTAGCTAAATTCCAAGCTGTTTACATACAGGAACCTGAGCTTTCAGGCCACGCCCCTTTTCATCCACTGGCAATGCCAGAGCACCCAACTCCTGTGTCTGTGGTTACAGCACACTTCCCAGTTGTCCGCCCAGTTCAGCCAAGGCAGTTCATTCCCACTTGAGATTATATTTTGAATTTCAAATTGGGAGCTTCTTTCAACCTGCAACCACTGCCTGAGTTAGTTGGCAGAACTTTGTGAACTCTCCTGTGACATAGAATCAGGAATAGCTTCCCTTGGTTTGTGTTGGAGACTGGGAATATGCACAAGGCTCTTCCCGCCCCTGGTCCTTCTTGTATATTCTCCACCGCTCCCTATGTCAGTTTTAGCACTGGGTGGGGTTAAAGCCTTCCTCTGTGGGCCGGATTTCCAGTTTTCATAGTGGGGGTGTATACTCTGGAGGTAATCTCTCTCCGTCTCACACTCTGGGGACTTACAGTTTTTTACATGGCTCATGGTGTAGACTGCAGCCTGCCCCTTCTTTCAAAGGATCTGTGGTTTCTTTCCATTTTTCCATTAAGTTCCTGCATTGCTTCTTTGAAAAAAGTTCACAGTTTGTGTCTCTACCCGCTATTTTTTCTTTCCAAGTGGGAGAGGCATGCCAACACTGCCTCCAGTCTACCATCTTGGGGAGGGTGGGATTTTTTTTTTTTAATTAAAATTTAAATTTTTGTAGGCTGATTCTGTGGCAAGAATCAGCCTAAGGTGTGTTTAAGGTCTTCTCAGGTCTTTTCTGAGCCTGGGCATGTGTGGTCACTTTCCACATTTTTCCATATATATAGTTTTTGAATGTGCTAGTCTTCATTTTATTTTTTATTTTGAGACAGAGTCTTTCTCTGTTGCCCAGGCTGGAGTGCAATGGCTCGATCTTGGCTCACTGCAACCTCCGCCTCCCAGGCTCAAGCTCCTGCCTCAGCCTCCCGAGTAACTGGGATTACAGGTGCCTGCCACCACGCTGGGCTATTTTTTGTATTTTTAGTAGAGATGGGGTTTCACTATGTTGGCCAGGCTGGCCTTGAACTCCTGACCTCAAGTGATCTGCCCACCTTGGCCTCCCAAAGTGCAGGGATTACAGATGTGAGCCACCGCGCCCAGCCAAATGTCCTAGTCTTCAGTGTGTGGCTCTCAAAAGGGAAAAAAGAGTAAAATGGGGTTTGCTGGCCTTTTAAATCCCCTAGAAGTGACTTCAGCCAGAGGGGGAGAGGCTTGCAACAGTGAAGGGAGGCATAACAATAATATCTACTCATTTCTTTGTGTGCTTCTCTGTGATCAGAAACAATAATCAGTGATCAGAGCACAGATCTCTGATATTTGGAAAATAGTCCTTTTTGCTTACCATGGCCCTCACAAGTTGCATGCATACTGTTCCAGGAACACATGCACAGCTGTCTACCCTCGAGTTGGGGGAATGGGTAGCTGTTACTGTGCTGAGAGCTAGAATGACTGAAATTAACCACAGTTTATTGTCCAAGCCTTCCCTTGGAGGTTGTAAGCCTTTAGTATCTTCCAGAGTTCCAAAATAATTACATTAGGTAGATTCTGCCAGTGCAGTTGTTGTCTAAATAGGGATACAGATTCCTGGTGCATCCTACTCCATCATCTTCTGAGAATCCTCCAGCCTGGATTCATTCTTGACTTCTTTCTCTCATACCAATCAATCCACATCAATTTTGCTTGCAAATGTCATCCTTTTATCTGCAAAATATATCTAAAGATTGACCACTTTTTTTTTTTTTTTTTTTTAACTGAGACAAGGTCTCACTCTGTCACCCAAGCTGGAGTGCAGCAGTGAGATCTTGGATCACTGCAGCTTCAACCTGCCCAGCGTCCCGAGTAGCTGGGACAAAGGGGTGTGCCATCACGCTTGGCTATGATCACTTTTCACTACCTCCAGAACTACCACTCTGGTCCCAGCCAGTATCACTTCTCATCTAATTATGGGTTGGTGCAAAAGTAGTTTGCATTACATTAAAAGTAATGGCAAAACTGCAATTATTTTTGTACAACATATATTATTGCAGCCTCCTAACTGACCCGTTTCTGCTCTTGTCCCCTTGTCTGTTCTCAACCCAGCATCTGAATGATCCTTATAATAATCAGATCATCTTTTTGTGTAAAACCTTTCTTCTCTCTGAAGTCAAAGTCCTTACAGAGGACCTACTTGGCTTCCTTCCCTTACCTTTCTGTCCTCTTCTTCAACTATCCTTTCTTCCTCTTGCTCACTGCACTTCAGCTGTATTGGGTCCCCTTGCCGATCCTTTAACTAGTCAGGCATACATCCTCTTGAGGGTGTTGAATTTCTTTTGACTAGAAGGCTCTTCCACCAGGCATTGCCACAACTCACTTCCACTTTTCGGTTTTTACTCATATGTCACTTTTTTAGTGAGTCCTTATCTGACCACTCAATCTGAATTGGCTGCTCTCCCTGCCAAATAATCCCTATCTCTTTGGTTAATTTAACTCCTTAGCCTTCATCACCATCTACATGTATGGTATACTATTTTAATTTTTTCTCTCTCCTCTGCAGTGTAAGATCCATAAAAACAGGGACTTCGCCTTTTTTCACTACTGGGCCCGGGCACCTAAAATTGTGCTATCATATAATAGTGCTCATTTAGTATTTGTTGTGTGATTGAATTAATGAATGGAGTACTTGGGTTATCCTGTCATCAGTGCTTAGTATTTATGTATACTTTATCTAATTTCAGTGAAGTAGAGGCAATAAAACATCTAGTAGACAAATCTGAAAGAGAGATTTGAGTGAAGCTGTAGGAGTAGATTTCATACCTTAGAAAGAGTGTAAAGAATCTGAAGAGAAAAGGACTAGGGATGGGATCCTGGAAACACCCACCTGTAGGTTGACCAGAGAGCAGCACTGTCCTAAGACTTCACTAACTGGGAACAAAAGACCTGTGCTTTAAAGGTCCTCATATGGCCTTCATCCAGCAGCTACACCCCTACCCATAGAGTGAAGACTTTGGGAGGGCCAAGGTGACTAGACTAGTCTACCTGGTCTCTTTCTAGATCAGTGTTTGAATATTTGATCCTAGAATTTCCTGCCCATGTGTCCCTTCACAACTCTCTTCTCTGATTCTTTCCTCTCTCGACTGTACAACACATATGGGATCCCCTGTGTTTAAGGGATGGCCAAGGAGCAGCTGTTTGCAGTCAGGTGACCAGAGCTTGGACCTGTAGGCTTTATATATGTGTGCATATGAAGTTCTTCGTAGTATAAAGTGGAGCTAAAAGTGGGAAGAGAAAAGGAGTTGGCTGCAGATGAGGGGAAAGGGGTATGGACTTTCCTTCCTATGTCCCTACATAACATGAAGGGAGCCTGAGAACTCAAAAATAGAACTTGGCCTTTCAGGTTATTATTAGTCAAGATAGGAGGGTGGAATAATAATTTAACAGCTTGATTTAGAACTTTTAAAAATACTTAGACACATGGTATGTAGGCTTCCATTTGTATTCTTGTCCCAGGCCCCTTGAAAATGAGGGTTGAGCCTGCAAGAGGGAATTGAAAGGGAGTAGCCAGAGAGGGAAAAGAAAAATTCAAGGTAGAGTTTCAAGAAGGGAGTGATTAACAGTGTCAGATGCTTCAGAGGCATCAAGTCCTATGAAGACAGAAATGTATCCATTGGATTCTACAAGCAGAATTTAGTAAAAGTTTCAGTTGAATGGGGATGGATGCCAAACTTTGATAGAAGGAGGAGTACTTGAGAAATCAGAAAGTGGAGACAGAGTATAAAATATAAAAGATTTCTTATCTAGAAACTTACCTGAGAAAGGAAGGAACTGGAGCAGTAGCTGGAAGGGTATGCAGGATAATGGAAGAGGACTTTTTTTTTTTTTTTTTTTTTTTGGAGACAGGGTCTTGCTCTGTCACCCAGGCTTGAGTGCAGTGGCAGGATCACAGCTCACTGTGGCCTCAACCTCCTGGGCTCAAGCGATCCTCCCACCTCAGCCTACCAAGTAGCTGGGACTACAGGTTTGCACTACCAGGTTCGGCTAAGTTTTTTATTTTTTGTAGAGACAGGGGTTTCCCTATGTTGGCCAGGCTGGTGTGGAGCTCCTGGGCTCAAGTGATCCTTCCACCTCCCTCTCCCAAAGTGTTGGGATTACAGGCCTGAGCCACCTTTCCCAGCCAACTTTTCTACTTTTAAGATGAGAGGATCTTGAAAACGCTTACATGTTGAGGGAAAGAAGTCCAATGGTAGTAAGAGATGGTTAAGGAAAAAGGGAATAATTGATGGAACAAGGCCTACGATCAAGTGCTTAAGTCAGTACATTAGCCTTTGAAAGAAGGACTATTTGAGGAGGCTTTGGAGTTAGAAGTAGGGTTTGGGGTGTTTGGATGGGTGCTGATGCTAAGTCGGTGGGGTGAGATAGCAGGAACATGTCTAATAGTGACTCAGGAGGCTGAGGTGGCAGAATCACCTGAGGCCAGGAGTTCAAGATCAGACTGGGTAACATAGCAATATCTTATATTTAAAAATAAAAGTAAAAAATAAGAAATACTGACCTGAGCATGGTGGCATATGCCTATAGTCCCAGCTCCTCAGGAGGCTGAGGCAGAAGGATAGCTTGAGCCCAGGAATTTGAGGCTGCAGTGAGCCGTGATCTCACCACTGCGATCCAGCCTTGGTGACAAGAGTGAGACCTCAACTCTAAAAATTTTTTTTCCTTAAATATTGTTTTATAGTAGTTTTTTGGGCTAGTCCTATTTTTCAAACTTGATTTTATACTCCTGGGGAGCAGGGGTTATACCTGTAGCCACTTACTAAGAACCTGTTATTAGAACTTGCCCAGTGGAGAAAAAAAAAAAAGAAGAACCTGTTTGAAATGCAGCCCATAATATGGAGCATAGGCTTCATACGTTGATTCTGTCCTCACTCAATAGTTGTTGTGTAGTGGTGAGTTAAAATTTTAAGTTTGATAAAAACTTCTGATTTCTCAAAAACCTAGAAATAATTTATTATATTCCTTATGTGAATGTGTGACATATGGCTTTGGAAGTGATTTGTTTTATTAAGTATTTACTATCTCAATCACATCTATTTGAGCATAGTGCTTTTTAATATAATTATATTAATATTGTCTTTTTTCTCCTCCCGCTGGTAGTTCCAAAGAACTACTGGTTCAGATTTTAGCTCTTCCCAAGTTGTGAAAATAGTGAAGGATGCTTAGACTACTTAACATACAAACTGTAAGTAAAATTTATTTCTGCTATTATTATATATATTGGGAATAGTACCTTATGTGGTGATAGTATGATGGGACTGTGGAATTTTATTAATTTTTCTTCTTAAGATACAAAGACTTTCTATTCCATTTTATGTTTATAAGATCAAAAAGGAGGCTAATAGTACTGATCAGTAAGATGAAATTTCTGCTTTTTTTCAGGTATTTCATTTTATTCTAGAAGTTTCTGGAAATTCTTTATTATTTTATTTCCATATCTGTATATTGCCAGCAGGCAAACATAATACAAGGGCATAATATTAATGGAATGATTTATGGGAACTATATACTTTGTCTTCAAATATGCTTGATTTTTCTGCATTCTTTTTGACATGAAAAATTCTGTTAGTAATAAATCTCTATACTTCCTCTGTATGAAAAATTTTGCATACATGAAATCAAATAAAATATTTTTTTAAGAGTAATTTAATGCATAAATCCGATGATATAGGAAGGGGAAAAAATGTAAGAGGTTAAGAAATTACTTGAAACCATTTGCTATATTGCATCTTGAACTAATATCAAAACAATTGAGGAAAGTATGATAGAACTAATATCAAAAAAATTGAAGGAAGTATGATAAAATAATATCGAAGGCATTCCAAGTGGTAACTACTTTATTTTTAAACTACTTTATTTGAAAATATAAGCAATTCAAATGAATCTGTCTTACATACATTTCCTGTATTCAAAGTGTGAATACAAAATGAGATTGCTGCCATAAGCAAAAGACAGTTCTGATTGTTCAAACAAACCAGATGAGGCAAAGAAGAAGAATGAAATATTTAAGAATCAATAATCTTTTGATTTGTTAAATAGGCAAATAGTTTTAAAAGTTTTCTCAGTCTGGCACATTTTATGTATTAAATGAATAAGAGATCTTTAACATTTCTAGAAACTAACGTATTTCAGGAATAAAACAACATCTTTATAAAGGGAGAAAGTTACAACTTTTTTTTTTTGAGATGGAATCTCGCTCTGTCGCCAGGCTGGAGTGCAGTGGCGCCATCTTGGCTTACTGCAGCCTCCACCTCCTGGGTTCAAGCGATTCTCTTGCCTCAGCCTCCCGGGTAGCTGGGATTACAGGCACGCTTCACCATGCCCAGCTAATTTTTGTATTTTTAGTAGAGGTGGGGTTTCACCATGTTGGCCAGGATGCTCTCGATCTCTTGACCTGGTGATCCGCCTGCCTTGGCCTCCCAAAGTGCTGGAATTACAGGCGTGAGCCACTGCACTTGGCACAGTTATAACATTTTATCTCCTAGAATATGAATATCATAATACTACCTATGTACAATTGCTTGTTAAGAACTTATTCAGTATGTTCATGAACTTGATTACTAACTCTTAAGAAGTAGAATGTTCATTACTGCCCTCTTTTGACACGGGGATGTAGAAGCCTATCTTCTTTTTCTTAGTTAAGTGTTAAAATTAGATTGCAAAATAAGTTATGCTTTATTTATGTCCTTCCTGTAATTTTTAAAATAACTTTTCAAATTCTTCCTCTTTTTAGGCTTTCTGGTTAATCATCTTTAGAAGACTGGATTTCTGGATATCTACTCCATTCCATCTCTATTGACTTTTAAAACATGATAATGCAAACCTATAACACTGGCAACCATCAGTGAACCTTTAATTTCATTGATTAATAGCGTTTGAAGCTTCCTCAGGGAATAACAATGACATCAGCAGTGGTTGACAGTGGAGGTACTATTTTGGAGCTTTCCAGCAATGGAGTAGAAAATCAAGAGGTTAGGCATTCAATGAATTACATTTCTATTTTCTTCATAGAAATTTGTGCATGAACTAATTTTGAAATTAATAGGAAACAGATATTTGAGAGTAGAAATGTACAAAGCATGAAATTATACATGTACATGTTGTGTATCCTTATATAATTTAGGTAACAGAAGGTCAAGGAAGGTACTGCAGGGCTCACGTGAATTGTTGGAACACACATATATTAGAATGAACTTGGAGGGAGGAAAGAAATGGAAAGAACACTATAGTATTAGTTGAGAGTTAAATTTAAATCCCTCATAAAACCCATTGTCTTGGATTATACGGTAAGGTATATACTATGCCCAAATACCTAAATTAGATTCATTCTAAGTTAGAATTTTGTATGTGCTGTACTTATTATCTTTGTTTCTTGATTATTTTATATCTAAATCAGTGTGGAGATCCATTGTATTTTAATCTCATATAAACACGAATTTAGATAATTAGTATGTCAGAAAATGAATTCAGGTTTTGAAATTTTATGCATGTAGGATTTTGAATCATTAGCATATTTGGTTATTTTGTTATTGATAACATTGAAGAATTAGATGAGAGTAAAAAAATAACAGTAGTAGAAATACAGGGGCTTCTAGGTCCTGGCTTCTGTTCTCAGCATTCAGTAAAGAGTGAATATTGGGGCCGGTCGGGCGGTGGCTCACGCTTGTAATCCCAGCACTTTGGGAGGCCAAGGTGGGCAGATCACCAGGTCAGGCATTTGAGACCATCCTGGCTAACACGGTGAAACCTGTCTCTACTAAAAATACAAAAAATTAGCCAAGTGTGGTGGTGGGCGCCTGTAGTCCCAGCTACTCGGGAGGCTGACGCAGGAGAATGGTGTGAACCTGGGAGGCAGAGCTTGCAGTGAGCTGAGATCACACCACTGCACTCCACCCTGGGCGACAGAGCGAGACTCTGTCTCAAAAAAAAAAGGTGGGGGAGGGGGGAGGGATAGCATTAGGAGAGATACCTAAAGCTAAATGACGAGTTAATGGGTGCAGCAAACCAACATGGCACATGTATACATATGTAACAAACCTGCACATTGTGCACATGTACCCTAAAACTTAAAAGTATAATAGTAATAAAATTAAAAAAAAAAGAAGGAAAAAAAGGAAAAAAAGTGAATATTGGAAGGGATCTAATTATAATTCAATAGCTGTCATAATAATGGACAATATTTGTTCAGAGCTGAGGTGGGAAAATGGAGTTTTCTATATTTTAAAAAAAAAATCTGTTTTCTCTATTTCCTGTGAAAGATGCTGCATTACTTGTGCTTCCTACCAGTATAACGGTAGAATGGCATGTTTGAGAAACAAGTTAGGACATCATTCTGTGTGTTCTGTAGTCTGGATTCTTTTTTTTTGCCTCTTTGGTGTCTGCTCATTTTTCTAAGATCCAGATCAGCTATGGGCAAATTCACTGGGAACAGGATAAAGTGAAGGTCTTCTTTTTCTTTTCTCAGTGGACTCAAAAACTCTTGTTTCTTTTGTATTCAAATCCAAAACTGGTACAAAGTCCATTAAGAGAAGCCACAGCTGCAGAACATACTGTCTTCCCATCGTCAATGTCTTATTTCTTCCCTCAAGATTCACTTTCTGTATGATCACCTCCAGGAATGACTCAGCAAAGACGTTAGGGATTGGGGAACTGCCATCCCCTCCTAGATTATCCAGACCAAATACTGCTTTTTCCGCAAATGCTTTCTCCTGCCATATAGTTTTGCTCTGTTTTAACCCTATGAGGGGAGCCACCAAAAGCAATAGGCAGAATATCTTTACCTTGTGTTGATTAAAAGATATCATTAATATGGGGAAAATGAGGACAACAGTTTGTTTCTGGAATACTGCTTATATTTTTCTTCCTTTGCATGGAACTTCAGTGTTCACGGCCAGGAGAACTTATCGTGGAAGAAATAATCTCATAAGTGAAATGACTTTACCAAGTTATTATTGACTAGTAATTTATGTGGTAGTCTTACAGGGTGATCACATTTTATAAAGGAAGTCAGAAGAAGACTATATCCTTTTTTTTTTTTTTTTTTTTTTTTTTTTGAGATGGAGTCTCGCTCTGTCATCCAGGCTGGAGTGCAGTGGCGCGATCTCGGCTCACTGCAAGCTCCGCCTCCCAGGTTCACGCCATTCTCCTGCCTCAGCCTCTCCGAGTAGCTGGGACTACAGGCGCCCGCCACCACGCCCGGCCAATTTTTTTTGTATTTTTAGTAGAGACGGGGTTTCACCGTGGTCTCGATCTCCTGACCTCGTGATCTGCCTGCCTCGGCCTCCCAAAGTGCTAGGATTACAAGCGTGAGCCACCGCGCCCGGCTGACTGTATCCTTAATGAGCATGTCAGGTAGTGTGGCCCTAGAGTAGGGCAAACTATTCTGGGGAGTTTTTTGTTTATGCTACATAAGTGGCCACTTATTTTCATTCATTTTTTCCTTTGACTAATACTAATTCACCACTTAACTGTCTATCAAGTACTTTTCTAGGCACTGGGGATAAATATTTCAGAAATGTTATGAAAAATAATTCAGGACTAGAGCTGGATAGAGAAGTTGGTAGGGAGTACTTTAATTAGGGCAGCCAAGGAAGGTTTCACCAAAGTGGTGACATTTTAGTTTAGAGCTAAATGAGGTGAGGGGTGGGGCAATAGAAATATTTAGGGGAAGAGAATTGCGGGAAGAGAGAAAAGCCACTAATACTGGAAACATGGTTTGATTTTACAAAGGGAGATTTGAGAATGGTGGTACTTGAAAGATAGATTTTTGTCTTAGGAGCAGCTTTTCAGGAATGTTTCATTCGTATGTGTATATATATATTTAGAATATATATACTATCATACATATACTACTTTATATATATATAAACCACACAGGAGACCCCCATTTCCATATTGGGGAGACTAAGGCAGATGGATTTCTTGAGCTCAGGACTTCAAGACCAGCCTGGGCATCATGGCAAAACTCTGTCTCAAAAAAAATTTAATAATTTAATACTGAGAGAACTATTGGGCCTGGTGTGGTGGCTCATACCTGTAACCCCTACACTTTGGGAGGCCAAGGCAGGATGATCACTTGAGGACAGGAGTTCAAGACCAGCCTAAACTTTATATATATATAAAGTAGTATATGTATGATAGTATATATATTCTAAAATGTAGAATGAGATGAAAACTGACCTGTCAAGATTTTGTAATCAGAGTCCCAGAACCTAAAGAAAAAATAAATATTTAAAAAGTGGTAGGTATCTGGAGTTTTATTATCACTATTTTTAGGCTTTCTTTGTAACTTTTCCCGTGATTATAAAAGTAATACATTTAATACAATTAGGATTATTCTGTTTCTGAAAATGATGCCCCAGAATAGTAAACTATAATGAGTATAGTTGCAAAAATTATTTTTCAAAATAGTAATAAATATATAAAATGTAGTCATATATTTAAAAATTCAAACTACCAAATATGACTTAAATATATAGGGATAATTTAATAATTTAATACTGAGAGAACTATTGGGCCTGGTGTGGTGGCTCATACCTGTAACCCCTACACTTTGGGAGGCCAAGGCAGGATGATCACTTGAGGACAGGAGTTCAAGACCAGCCTAAACCACACAGGAGACCCCCATTTCCATATTGGGGAGACTAAGGCAGATGGATTTCTTGAGCTCAGGACTTCAAGACCAGCCTGGGCATCATGGCAAAACTCTGTCTCAAAAAAAAAAAAAAAAATACAAAAAACTAGCCAGGCATGGTGGCATGCACCTGTAGTCCCAGGTACTTGGGAGGCTGAAGTGGGAGGATTGCTTGAGCCTGGGAGGTAGAGGTTGCAGTGAGCCATAATGGTGCCACTGCACTCCCGCCTGGGTGACAAACAAACAAAAACAATGAAAAAACAAAAAAGCAAAACCAAAAAACTAGCAGTCAAATCTGGCAGTGTATAAATGGTAGGATGCCATAACCATTTTATTTTTTTTATCCCATGAAGGTAAGTTTAATGAATCAAGTAATTCACCATATCAACAGGAGTGAAAGAGAAAAATTAGGTGATTATATCAGCAGTTACAGAAAACCCATTTGCCAAAAATTAACACCTATTCATTATACAAACTCTCTAAACTAGCAATAAAGGGCAATTTTCTCAGCCTGGTAAAGTGAATCTGTGAAAAACCCACAGGCAACATCATACTTAATGGTTGAGAGCAAGGCAAGGATGTCTGCCCTAACCACCTTTATTCAACATTGCACTGGCAACATTACCACAAGGCAGCAAGAAAAATAAAAGACTCACAGCTTTGAGAAGTAGTAAAACTGTCTTTATTTCTAGATGATATAACTGTGTACCTAGAAATTCCTATGAAATCCACACAACTATTAGAACTAATAAATTTAGAATAGCCAGAGGGTATGAGGTGAGTGTATAAGAAGCTATTATTTATATATACTAGCAATATACAATTGGAAACTGAAGCAATACTATTCAATAAAGCATCAAAAAGCAGCTGGGTGCACTGGCATGTGCATATAGTCCTAGCTACACTAAAGGCTGAGGTGAGGGGCTTACTTGAGCCCAGGAGTTCAGGTGCAGCTCAGGCAAAATAGTGAACCCCCTCTCTTAAAAAACAAAAAAAAGGTAGGGAAAAGTTTAATGAAATATATAAAAGACCTCTATACACTGAACTATAAATACTGTTGAGACACATTAAAGACCTGAATAGAGAGATGTACCAAGTTTATGGATTGGAAGACATACTGTGGTTAACAACAGAGTTGAAGGGCTTACACATCTGATTTAAAGACTTTATATAGCCGGGTGTGGTGGCCCACGCCTTTAATCCCAGCACTTTGGGAGGCCGAGGTGGGCGGATCACGAGGTCAGGAGATTGAGACCATCCTGGCTAACACGGTGAAACCCCCTCTCTACTAAAAATACAAAAAATTAGCCAGGCGTGGTGGCGGGCACCTGTAGTCCCAGCTACTCGGGAGGCTGAGGCAGAAGAATGGTGTGATCCCGGGAGGCGGAGCTTGCAGTGAGCCGAGATAGCGCCACTGCAGTCTGGCCTGGGCGAAAGAGCGAGACTCCGTCTCAAAAAAAAAAAAAGACTTTCTATAAAGCTGCACTAATTGAGGCAGTGTGGTATTGGTGTGCCAACAGACATGTAGATCAATGGAACGTTAAATACATATAAAAATAATCAATATTATTAACTATCAGGGAAATGTAAATTAAAACCACAAGGCGATCCAACTAAACAAACAGAATGAGGAAAATTGATGAGAGTAATACCACACGTTGGAAAGGTTAAGGAGCAGCTAACCTCTCATACATTGCTTCTAAGAATGTAGGCTGGGCGTGGTGGCTCACGCCTGTAATCCCAGCACTTTCGGAAGCCGAGGCTGGCAGATCATGAGGGCAGGAGATTGAGACCATCCTGGCTATTGCAGTGAAACCCCGTCACTACTAAAAATACAAAAAATTAGCCGGGCGTAGTGGCGGGCACCTGTAGTCCCAGCTACTCGGGAGACTGAGGCAGGAGTGGAGTGAACCCGGGAGGCGGAGCTTGCAGTGAGCCGAGATTGCGGGAGGCGGAGCTTGCAGTGAGTGGAGATTGCGCCACTGCACTCCAGCCTGGGGACAGAGCAAGACTTCGTCTCTCCCTCCCCGCCGAACAGAAACAAACAAACAAACAAACAAAATATATATATGTAAAGTAATATAACCACTTTGGAAAATTGAGTACTTTCAAAATTAAATATACAATTGCCATATGATCTGGTAATTTGACTCTTAGGTAAATATGGAATGGAACAGAAAGGAAGGGAAGAAAAGACCAGGATGTTCATAGGAGCATTACAGCCATATGAAGACAGGCAAATGGATAAGCAATTGACATATCTACAGTAGAATTTTCAGCAATGAAGGGAGATGAACTATTGATACATGCAGCAATATGTATAAATATCAGCAGTAAAGAAGTTGGACACAAAAGAGAACTGTTGATTTCAATGTAAAATTTGGGAAAAGGCAGATCTATAGGGATAGAAATCTATAGGGATAGATCAGTGGTTGCCTAGGTCTGCATGTATGTGTGTGTGTGCGCATGCACATGTGGGGATTGACGGGTAAGGTAGGTATGAGGGAACTTTCTGGGGTGATGGAAATGTTCTATTTCTTGACTGTGATGGTAGTTACAGGGATGTTTACATTTGTGAAAATTCATAAGAAAAATAAGATTTTCATCTGGTGAGGCAGATTCTTCCACAAGTTTTATATTTTGCAAATGAATTCCTTTTTAAAGTTGTCAAATTACCTGTTATTGGCTTTATTTTATTTTTATTTTTTGGTTTTTGTACCAATTGTTATTCTTAAATGAAAAAAAGTATTTTGATATTTCTTCTTAGTTATCAGGATCATTGTAAAAAACAGTAAACTCAGACATACTGAGAAAATGAAAATCCATCTTTTGTCTGCTCACCTCTCTTTCACCAGGTTAATAATTTGAGGTGTATTTTTTCCAGACTTTTAAATGTATATGTAAAATGAATATATAAATGGAATCAGACAACAGTACTATTCTATGGCTCATTTTCCTCCTCTTTCCACCCCCTCTTGTTTGTATCATGGATATTTTTCCATGCCAGTATATAGCTCTAACTGCGTTAATTTTTAAATTGATATTGAACAGTCTCTCATTGTATGGATGTTTGTTAGTGTGGGTGTATGTTTTCTATCTCTTTTTTTTTTTTTTTGGCATTATGAACATCTAGCTTAGGGGACTTGTCTTAAAACTGGGTTTGCATAGCAAGTGCACCATTATTTATTCTAGTGACATATTTATTTGGAATGGTTTCTGGGGTTAAATCATGAGAGGTAGGGGAGATGAGTCCTCCCTAAAGGGCTGCCAAACAGCATTTTTCAGTTTTGATAAGATTTTTTAAGGTAGCCTTACTCTACCACAAAACAAAAATGTGGAACAAATTTATGTACTTTTAACATACTCCTGAATTTTGCTATCTTTCTATATATTCCTAAAGTACATTGAGAAAAGGATTACAGTACTACTGCTTTCAGCCATTTCATTGTACTTGTCTTTGGAAACTTTTGATACCTGGAGAGCAATGACTGAGTGCATATAAAGGCAATTTCTAGGTAAACACTGCAGCATTGCACTTGTCTTGCCTCTTTAAACTAACAATCTCTCTCCTTAAATGGAAGTTTTTGAGATTGCTGTTAATACTTAGAGTAGGGTTGCCAGATAAAATACAGGATGTCTAGTTAAATTTGAATTTCAGATAAACAACAAATGACTTTTTACTTTAAGTATGTCCCAAATATTGCATGGGACATTCTTACAGTTATTATTCAGTGTTTCTCTGAAATTCAAATTTAACTGGGTATCCTGTATTTTTTTATTTGCACCCTAGCTTGTAGGGAATTAGACAGCTTGTGCCAAGATCCATGGTGACTTGAGCAAAGTAATGCTAAGTAAAATAACCCTGTGCATGTGTTATTTTTTACTATTTTATTTTTAAGCAAAGACTCCTGGTTTCATCTCTTCTATCCCCTTTCTCCCATAAAAATAGCTACTCTTCTACACAGTACAAGGCAATAATTATCTGAATAGCTGCATGCAGTGTCCTCTGGTCTGTATCATTGGCAGAAAAAAGGCTCATGAAGTTACTTGCCTCCATAGATGAGCAAATGTACTTGTTAATATTAAAATTTGTTGACTTTATTATTCTTTGAGCCAAGCTACAAATATCTGTACTTAAATGCCACTTTAGTTTATATGAAGCGTGTGTTATTGAGGAGGGTATAAAAATTGACTCCGATATAACTCTTACTCTCAAATATCCTACTAGCCAGTCAAGGAGTTGTATATGTAAACACATAATTATAATATGGGACAATGAACAGCGGTAATATTAGGCAAACAACTTGTTCTATAAATATGTAGGCTAGAAAAATTAATTCAGATTGGAGGATTATAGAAGATTCCCTGGAACTAGATGAAAACCCTTCAGTAGATGAAAAGGATTTGGACAGATGTGAAGGCTACAAAATAACATGAGCAAAAGTCTTGGAAATGTTCACATTTAGGAATTAGAAGCAATGCCACTAATTAGTTTATGTTAAGTAATGTAGGGAAATAAGACATAAAGGTGGTATATTAGTTTCTTGGGGTTACTGTAACAAAGTACTGTAAACTAGGTTGCTTAAACAACAAATTTATTGTGTTACAGTTCTGGAGATCAGAATTTAGGAATCAAGGTGTTGATAGAGGTTTTTTTTGTTGTTGTTGTTTGTTTTTTGAGGGCTACAAGGGAGAATCTCTTTAATGCCTCTCTCCTAGCTTCTGGTAGCCTCAGGCATTCCTTGGCTTGTAGATGGTGTTCTCCCTGTGTCTTTCCATGGTTTTCCTTCCCATTTGTGTGTCTCAGAGTCCAAATTTCCCTTTTTTGTAAGGACATAGTCAAATTGGGTTAGGGCTCATCTTAATTATCTTGTCTTAACTTGATCATCTGCAAAGACCTTATTTCCAGATAAGGTCACATTCACAGAAGCTAGGGATTAAAACTTCATCTTTTTGGGGGATACAATTCAGCCCATGACAGGTGGGTTGGGGTTATATTTCAGAGTGTTAAAGCCATTGTTTAATATGTTAAACTTTGCTTTTAGACAAAAGGGGAGTCATTAAAGCTTTTTATGCAAGGAAGTAACACAAACAGTTCTGATTGTGATGTGAAAAGGTGCCCTCTAAAGTTGAGGGCAAATAGTAGATTTGAAAACTATTTCTATTGTTAAAATATAATATCGGCTATCACTAATTGAATAACTTACTCTGTGCTGTGTACTTATACTATGCTAAGAACTTTGTGCATATAAAGTCATGGGACTTTAAAGGATAGAAATATTATAATCTCTTTTTTAAATATGAAGAAACCAAGATTTAAAGAACACAGAGTGAGGAAACAGGGACAGATGTAGATAATTTGTGCCACTTAGACATGTTAAGCTTGAAGTGTTGTTGGCTGAGTATTCCTGTAGTGATAAAGTTGGTAGTTTAAAATTTGGTTTTGGAATTCAGAAGATGAGTCAGAGTAGAGGACAAATACTTAGTCATTATCAGCATAGAGGTGCTATTTGAAACCATAAGAATGGGTGGGCTTGTTTGAGAAGGTAGCATAGGGCAAAAAGAAAGGAGACACTGAAGATAGAACCTCACTAAGTTGGCTAGACTTGAGTCTATGGAGATGAAAGAAGAGTCAGAGGAAACGATTGAAAGTAGCGAAAGTAGCGTGGTAGACCGGGCGTGGTCGCTCACGCCTGTAATCCCAGCACTTTGGGAGGCTGAGGCGGGCGGATCATCTGAGGTCAGGAGTTTGAGACTAGCGTGACCACCATGAAGAAACCCTGTCTCTACTAAAAATACAAAATTAGCTGGGCATGGTGGCACATGCCTGTAATCCCAGCTACTCGGGGGGCTGAGGCAGGAGAATCACTTGAACCCGGGAGGCAGAGGTTGCGGTGTGTCAAGATCACGCCGTTGCACTCCAGCCTGGGCAACAAGAGCGAAACTTTATTTCAAAAAAGAAAGTGGAGTGGTAGAGAAAGTTGGAAGAATGAATTTTTTAAATGAGGGTGATAATAAATGTATGAGTCTCCGGGGAGGCGGTAGAAATTGAAAACTGAAATAGAATTTGGTAGTTATTAACATTTTGAGGCTGGGTGTGGTGGCCCATGCTTGTAATGCCAGCGCTTTGGGAGGCTGAGGCAGGTGGATTGCTCGAGTCCAGGAGTTCAAGACCAGCCTGGGCAACATGGTGAAACCCTGTCTCTACCAAAAAGACAGAAATTAGCTGGGAGTGGTGGCACACACCTGTAGTCCCAGCTACTCAGGAGGCTGAGGTGGGAGGATGGTTTGAGCCTGGGAAGCAGAGGTTGCGGTGAGCCGTGATTGTGCCACTGCACTCCAACCTGGGCGACAGAGCTAGAGCCTGTCTCAAAAATAAAAAGCAAAAAAATATTTTTAGAGAATAGCTTCATGAGGTGGTGGAACATAGATTACAAGGTATATATAGATGAGTCAAGGAGTTAGACTATTTTTTTGAGAAATGTTTACAAGTATATGTCTCAATCGATCAGTTAAAGTTCAGTTAAAGAACTTCTTTAATTGGACTTGTTGCCTTTTAACTTCAGTTAAAGATCAGTTAAAAGTTCAGTTAAAAGAAATGAGAGTTTAGTTTTTTTCTTTTTTTTTTTTAATTTTTGAGACTTGTTCTCAGTTGCCAGGCTGGAGTGCAAAGGCATGATTATGGCTCACTGCCGCCTTGACCTCCTGGGTTCAAGCAGTCCTCTTGCCTCAGCCTCCCAAGTAGCTAGGACTACAGGCAAGAGCCACAACACCTGGTTGATATTTATTTTTTATTTTTTGTAGAGATAGGGTCTCCCTGTGTTGCCCAGGCTGGTCTTGAACTCCTGGGCTCAAGCAGTCCTCCTGCCTTGGCCTCCCAAAGTTTTGGGATTACAGGTGTGAGCCACTGAACCTGGTCTGAATTTTTTTTTTTTTTTTTTTGAGACCGAGTCTCATTCTGTCAGCCAGGCTGGAATGCAGTGGCGTGATCCTGTCTCACTGCAATGTCTGCCTCCTGGGTTCAAGCAGTTCTCATGCCTCAGCCTCCCAAGTAGCTGGGATTACAGGCGCATGCAACCATGCCTGGCTAATTTTTGTATTTTTAGTAGAGATGGGGTTTTACCGTGTTGGCCAGGTTGGTCTCGAACACCGGACCTCAGGTGATCTGCTCACCTCAGCCTCTGAAAGTGCTGGGATTACAGGCATGAGCCCTGAATTTTTTAATGCAAAATGATTTTAGCTTTTTTATGGTCAAAGAGAAGGAACCATTGAAATATTAAAACCCGGCTGGGCGCTGTTTCCGGAGGTGCTATTGTTTTGACTTATGTATTATAATTTCTTTACTTTTCTTTATAGTTTTGCCACCTATGAAAATAGTCCTAAACAATATTTTATTTTGAAAAAATAATTTACCAAGCTAGTTGAGTTAGGAAAGGGCAATATTATCATAGATAGATGAAAGCTTCCAGGAGAAGATAGCTGAATAGTCCGGTTCACTGAGTGTCATGAGCTTGTCTTCAGGTAGTCAGTGAGCAATGCCATGGGTTTTTAGAAGTGTAAGGCACATCCTGCTCTGGTATCTGGCAGTGCTACAGTATGGTATGGGCTGTACATACCAAACAAATATGGTATATGCATATTTGTTCAGCAGGTATATGGTCACATGAAGAGTGCTGTTCTGTATCTTTTATTTCCAAGCCCATGGTAATCTTCCTCCAACACATAGTAGATCAAAGCAGAACACATCTGGGGGGTGAAATCTGTTCTTAGCTGATCCAGGCAGCAGGGCAGGTGGAGTGAGTAGGTACATCAAGGCAAGCCAAATGTCAGTAAAAATCTAGAACAGACTGATCTGGACATTCTGTCCTTAGGAACAATGTCAATGGTTATCTTAGTAATGACAGTTCATGCTGTCTCAGGAGTCACACTGCTATATTTTGGACTGGTTGCCCTTTAAATCTGGTACATAGCTAGGATCCTGGAATCTCTCTTCACAGTCTTCCTGAAGATTCCCATTGTTTCTCTCCTATGTTGATCTCTTGTATCCTGTATTTGCAATAGTTCTCTTTTTTAAAAAATTCACTCTCTCTTATTGATGGGATACATTCTCCAGTATCTTCTTGAGAAAGGATACATGAAAGGTAAATGTTTGAGATCTTTCATATCTGAGAAGATATCTTTATTCTACTTCTATAAGATGATTTGACTGGGTGAAGAATCCTAGATTGGAAATAATTTTTCTTCATAATTTTGAAGAAATTGCTCAACTGTCATCTTCCTTCTAGTATGACTGTTGAGAAGACTGAAGTCTGTGTCCTGATTCTTTGTAGTAACCTGTGTTTTCTTTCTAGAAGCTTGTAGAATCTTTTCTGTTCCCAATATTACATTTCACAGTGATATGCCTCAATGTATGTGTTCCTTAATTTTTTGTACTAGACACTTAGTGGGTCCTTTCAAATGGGTAGCTTATATCCTTCAGTCTTAGAAAATTTTATTGATTTACTTCTTTTTTGTTGATTTCTTTCCAAACCTTTTTTTTCCTTTTTATTTCTTGTTTTTTCCTTATGATTTAGATTTTTGGAACTCTGTTATTCAGATAGTGGAACTCCTGGACTGGTTGGTCATCTAATATTGCTGTCTTTTCTCTCCTGTTTTCTATTGCTTTATCTTTTTTTCTCTGGTTCCTGGAGATTGCCTCAATTTTATCTTCCAAGCCTTTATTCATTTCAGCTATTGTATCTTTAATTTCCAAAAATTCTTTTACTTGTATTTTAAAATGTTCTTTACTGAATTGTGATCTGTTCTTTATAATATCTTCTCTCTGTGTGGAATATGAATATTTGGCTTTTTGTTCATGACTAAAAGTGATGGACTAAAAAGCTAGTTGGAAACTCCATTTTGGGTAGAGTATGATGCTAGTAACTGTGCCTATTATGCCTCAAAGATGCTATTGTTGTTTCTCTCTGGAAAGTAACCTGTCTGCCGCCGAGGTGGAGGAGGTCTGGTTGCTTAGCATCATGAAGGAGAGAGAATGTCTAGGAATCAAAAGTGGGTGTAATTGTTGCTGCTTTCTGTAGATTCTCCACTGTACAGTGTGTTGTTTCTCAGATTTTTTTTTTTTTTTTTGCTGCCAGGCTGATTTGGCTTTGCTGGGTCTGCTAACCCACTCAATACTCATCCAGACACTTTCAGTCTTCCAGGATTTTGTTGTTCTTACCTCTTCTTGTTTGTTGCTCTCACCTCTTGTCCTTGTGTTTAGGTATAAAAGAGTCTTTTACTGTTGTTTTAGTCAACTTTCATGATTAAGTGAAATTATATGCATGTTTTTAATCTGCCAATTTAATCCTAAAGCACAGATTATTTAAAATATTTAATCTATGTCTTACCTCTTGAGACTTGAAAGGATTATTAAAGTTAGCCCTTTTCATCTCTTGTTTTGGTTTTTACATTCATATTTATAATATTTGAAACTCATTATGTGGACTGCTCGAGACTGTATTAGTTCAAGGATTTATAAGTGAATCCAGAATTTGTAAATACAAAGGTTGATTGTTCTTTAAATTTGCTCTTATAGGAAAGTGAAAAGGTTTCTGAATATCCAGCAGTGATTGTGGAGCCAGTTCCAAGTGCCAGATTAGAGCAGGGCTATGCAGCCCAGGTTCTGGTTTATGATGATGAGACTTATATGATGCAAGATGTGGCAGAAGAACAAGAAGTTGAGACCGAGAATGTGGAAACAGGTAGACATCTCATAAAATGTTCATTATTTATAACTTTCTCATTTTGTAAGCTTCAACAATACTATTGCCAGATGAAAAATATACTGAAAAACCTTTTTAATGCTATTTAGTATAGCTTGGAAACCAGTGAAACATCTATGTTTAAGGGAATTTGTGTAGATATAAAAGTTCTACAGTATAATTCTATGAGGTTTAACAGTCTCATATCATGGACTCTATGCACAAAATTACAGCTTCACATAATGATAAAGTTATTTTTTTTTCTGAGGGTGTAAATCCTAGCTGTTATTTATACAAGTCAATAGGCTAGTATTATGAGGACAACTTTTTAAATTAAAAAAATAAATATGGTATTCTATCATTCTCTAATTGATTATGAGTTTCTTTGAGTTAATATTGATGGAGCAATATGATTTCTTCTCGTTAATATCAGAAGAATCTTTGTAGTGTTCTATCAGTTTCCTCTTTGCTTTTTGTCTTCTTAGAGATCTTAGTATTTCAGTCTATTTCTGGTGAGATAGCTATATGTTTAATTGGAGATTAGTATCTATAATTCGTAGAGAAATCTTCTAGTTTTTGCCATTGATTATGAAGAAAATAGAGTATTTTTATCAGAAGGATTGTAGTGACTCTTACATAATAATAAACATGCGAATGTATCATCTTTAGCTGTTAATGGAGAAAAAGAATCATTATACTTGTTGTTTAATCCTAGTAAAAATTCTTTACTATTTTGATACATTTTTATAAATGTAGGAAACTTTCATGATTAAAATTTTGAGTATGTGATGTATTTCTGCTTATGAGGTCCAGTAGTACCCCTTAGGGCTATTAGCCTCTTCCAGCTTAAAACTATTCTTCCTCTAATTTTATTTTTTGTGGAGCTAAGGGATTGAAAGTTACCTTGCTTTTCATAGTACTGATGATTGCAGTGCTAGCAAACCTCGGGTGTAGTGGAAAATTCATTTATCAAAATAGGCAGCCAAGCTGGGTGTGGTGGTGTGCACCTGTACTCCCAGCTACTTGGGAGACTGAGGCATGAGGCAGGTGGCTCGCTCGAGGCCAAGAGCTCGAGTTCAGCCTGGGCAACATAGCAAGACCCCATTTCTAAACAAATAAACAAAAAACCAGGCATCCAACGACTTCATATGGGCTTTGTGACTGTAGTCTGGAGTGGGATCTGATTTACAGTACATAGTACATATCTTTATGAGAGTTTGGAGAATTTTCCAGTCTGAAGCTAGAAGTATAGTGGCAGAGATGAATTTTCTTCTTGAGGAAAAGGATAGGTAGAACAGTTGAAAGTATTTTGTAGGATGATGTTTTGGATTATATATTGTAACTGATTTTATTACAAGAGCATAACTAAACAGAACACTAATAGCAGAAGAAAAAAAGTATGGTAGCTTAAGTTGAAAGCAAAAAAGTAGAACCTGTTTGAAATTTCTGGATGACGTTTTGGTCAAAAAATAAGGAAAACTATGATTTTGGTAGCAAATTGGAAACTTTAAAAAAGATAAACTATAGCACCAAATTTGCATAAGTAAGTAAATTAGGATGTTTATCACATTAAAATACCAGAGCAGATTGGTCGAATCTTATTATTGGTATAATTGACTGTAAATGTTTTATTAATTTAGATTAATTCAGGTGAAACCAATTCAGAATAGGAAGCGAATGTAATCTACTTAAGGGATTTTATTTTTTTAGTCTTCTTGAACTCTGAGGGTAATGATATCATTTGCTGGGCAGAGATATTAGTGATTGTGAAAAGGAGGATATGGGAAGTCTGGGTAAAATAACAGTTACTTTTATGATTTGTTTTTTTTTGTAAGTGGTTTTTGAATATTTGATAATTTTAAAATTTACTTCAACACAAAAAGAAAATGTAAGCATATTACTTATATCATTCTAAAATGGTATAAAAGCACCTCAAAAATTCATTGTACATGTTCCATCTTGGCTCATGGATTTTTGTTTGTTTGTTTGTTTGAGACAGAGTCTCGCTCTGTCACCAGGCTGGAGTGCAGTGGTGCAATCTTGGCTCACTGTAACCCCCGCCTCCCGGGTTCAAATGATTCTCCTGCCTCAGCCTCCCGAGTAGCTGGGACTACAGGTGCACACCACCACGCCCAGCTAATTTTTGTATTTTTTGGTAGAGACGGGGTTTCACCATGTTGGCCAGGATGGTCTCGATTTCTTGACTTCGTGATCTGCCCACCTCGGCCTCCCAAAGTGCTGGGATTATAGGCACAAGCCACCGTGCCCAGCCTGGCTTATGGATTTTAATGTAACTTTATAAAGATTGTTAATATTCATAGATTAGTTTTCAAATCAGCTAATCTGAGCTTAATATTGTTTCTATTAAGAATCAGGCTGAGCTTTGGGAGTCCGAGGCAGGTGGATCACGAAGTCAGGAGATCTAGATCATCCTGGCTAACACGGCGAAACTCCATCTCTACTAAAAATACAAAAAACTAGCTGGGCGTGGTGGCATGCATCTGTAGTCCCAGATACTTGGCAGGCTGAGGCAGGAGACGCGCTTGAACCCAGGAGGCGGAGGTTGTGGTGAACTGAGATAGTGCTACTGCACTCCAGCCTTGGGGACATAGCGAGACTCTGTCTCAAACAAAACAAAACAAAACAAAACAAAAACTAAAAAAAGAATCAAATGCATTTTTAAATGAGTTAAAATCTGAATAAGTTTTCATTCTTCTGACATCTAGGGCATATACAAATGAATAAAGAGTGGTATGCATATTTCCTTTTAGGTAGTGAATTAGGATTAGGTTCATTTCTTATAATATAAAATTGAAACTCAGATTACAGATACATGTAGGTTTTAAGGAAGAAGCTGACTGGGAAGAAAAGGAATACTTATAAGATGGCAGATTTTATTTGGTGAATTAGGGGAATTGAGATCTGTATAGAATACTTCCCTGTGTATGTCTAGGAAAACTTCATGGAATGCTCCTACGTTATAATTTAGATTATGTCAGTCTAAAAAATGTTATATTTATTGGCTTGTTCTGACAGTTATCTGCATGTTCTCATTGGAGTGTTTTTTCCCTTTTATTCCTAAATACCCATATGTATGTGTCCATGTCATAAACAGTGTTCTATTGTCATTTGTGTTGGAGTACTAAAATCATATTATGATTTGCATGTAGCCATCTTTATTATTTTGTATATAAAAGAATTTCTCTTTTTGTTAGTAGTAATTATGGGCTGTTTGTTTCTCCTTTTTGTAGATTTAACAGTCTACGTTTCCCTCACAGAGCTATGTGTAATACTAATGTTCTCTTAAATTGTATAGGAGAAACCAAATATATTTTGAAACTTTAAAAATAGGCATGTTCATCTAAACATACAGTAAATTGCTTGTGATAACATTTGCAGATTAGTAATTATAAAGAGACTTTGAGGAAGAGCGATGAAATATAGGTGAAGGGTGGTCTTGACTCTGGCAGGTATAAAATATCTTCCCCAGTGGCTGCAGGCTCCATCAGTTCTAGGGACCTGCTGGATAGACTGGTATGGTGAATGAGGGGAGGGAAGGAGTTTTTTTGATTCCCTACAGGAGTTTGAAAGTACAGTTTTTATGTTCACTTTAAAAAATTATAAAAATTATATATAATATAAATTTAAAAGGTTGTTACAAATTACCATTTAACAAGCATCACGTTTATACCAATGAACTCAATAATAAATAAGTGTTGATAGAAATCTTTTAAGACCGGACTAGGCTGGGCATGGTGGTTCACACCTGTAATCCCAGCACTTTCAGAGGCCGAGGCGGGTGAATCACGAGGTCAGGAGTTCGAGACCAGCCTGACCAACATGGTGAAACCCCATCTCTACTAAAAATACAAAAAATTAGCCAGGCGTGGTGGCGCACGCCTGTAATCCCAGCCACTCAGGAGGCTGAGGCAGGAGAATTGCTTGAACCCGGTAGACGGAGGTTGCAGTGAGATGAGATCGTGCCACTGCACTACAGCTTGGGCGACACAGTGAGCCTCCATCTCAAAAAAAAAAAAAGACTGGACTAAGGCGACTGAGCTGTCTAGGATTTGCTTCTTCATTTTTCACCTTAAATACTTGTTACTATATTTATCCCTTTAACTTTCCAGTTTAGTTTGTGAGACCAGGTTATGTCTGCATTTGTTATATGTGAGGCACTGTTTTCAACATGTTTCTTTTCAGGGGCAATTTAGTTGTGGAGATGAAAAAAAAATCTATGTTATATTCAAAATACAAAGCAGTCAATAGTCAAATGAGCGTTATTTACAAATTCAAAGGAATTTTCTGAAGAGGAAAGTTCAATTTACAGGATTAGGGAATGTTTTAGAGAGAGTAAAGGACACATGATAGGATCTAGGTGGACAAATAGGAGGTAGGTGAAATGCATTGTAAACTGAGGGAAATAGAGTTAATAAATGGGTAGACTATTGAAATTCAATACTTGTTCAGAAGATCTTGAGTAAATAAGACATTGGCAGGAGATTTCATTAAGAGCTGTGACTAGATTGTGAATTAAATCTCAAGAGTTAGTAATTAGGCACATAAGGAAGCAGAAAGGTTTGGAAGGTTTTAAGTAGAAAATACTAGGGGGCCAGTGCCTTGGGAGGCAGAGGCAGAGGTGGGAGGATCTCTTGAGGCCAGGAATTCAAGACCAGCCTGGGCAACATAGTGAGACTCCATCTCTTAAAAAAAAAAATTTAAAAATTAGCCGGCTATGGTGGTGTGCACCTGTAGTCCTAGCTACTTGAGAGTCTGAGGCCAGAGAATCCTTTGAGATTAGAGTTTGAGGTTACAGTGAGCTATGATTGTAGTACCACTGTGCTCCAGCCCGAGTGACAGTGAGCCATGTCTCTAAAAAGAAAGTACTATGCAATTAGTATTTCAGTTGGATATAGGATTAATTGTAGGGGGAAAGATGAGACAGGAAGACTAGCTGTTGTAGTATGAGTTGAAGGATGACTTGAGAAATATAACGAGGTAGTAGCAACAGGAACAGAAAAGGCTTGTATAAACCATATTACTATATGTGATCTTATATGACGTATAAGGGGAGAGGCACAATTAGGTAAAATATTCTGCTTTTTGACGCTTGGTGATGGTGATAGTAGCACATACGATTTGAGGAAGGCAAGATTGGTGAAGCAGATAAGTTTGGTAGTAGTCATGATGATTTTGAGTTGAAGCAGAACTTTAAAGATGAATATTTAGGCATTTAAAGATGCACAAATGTGGCCGAGTGCAGTGGCTCATGCCTGTAATCCCAGCACTTTGGGAGGCCAAGGCAGGCGGATCACTTAAGGTCAGAAGTTTGAGAGCAGCCTGCCCAACGTGGTGAAACTCCATCTCTACTAAAAATACAAAAATTAGCTGGGTGTGGTGGTGCATGCCTGTAATCCCAGCTACTCAGGAGGCTGAGGCAAGAGAATTGCCTGAACTGGGAGGCGGAGGTTGCAGTGAGCTGAGATCATGCCACTGCACTCCAGCCTGGGCAACAGAAACTCCATCTCAAAAACAAACAATCAGACAAACAAAAAAGATACACAAATGTGTAGTCAAGGTCCCATCACAAAAGAGATGGCATGCTCAAATTAGGATAATTTAAGGAATGTTTTAATAAAAGGCTAGTTACAAACACGTAGGCAAATATAAGATAACCATAAGAGACAGGGCAGTACTGCAGACCTAGCAGTAACTGCTGTTTCTGTCCTTTGGCTCATGGGCCAAGGGGAAGGAAGGGTGACCAGAATCCTGAAGAATAGAGCCCTGAACAGGGAGTCACCTTGGGAGATTCTGGAACCTTTGATCAAAGGACATAGCTAGCTGGAGGGCAATGCCTCTTCCCAATAATATCCTGCTAAGGTACGCCATTGACCAAACTCAGTCTGAAGCCATAGGAATCCCGTTGATGAAGTCAGTCTCCAGGGACAGAGAGCAAGTTGAAGAAGGGTGGAGAATAAATCTGGAGGGGCAAATGGAAGATATCTAGTACAACTAAAGCTTAGTAAAGAAAGGTCAGGGAGAAACTGATTTGGGAATCATCCTCATTTAAAGCCGTGGAAATAAATTTCCAAGGGGAAACGTATTTCACAGATTTTTCCCAAGGAAGCAGGTATGTAAATTCTATATTTGTCTCTCTGTGATAGAGAACAAAGGACATAGAATTAAGGAATTAACCTTAGAGAATGTTTACATTGTAAAGAGTGGAGAAGAAACAAAGAGTAGTCAAATATGATAGAAAATCCTGGGTGACTATTTCTGAGTTTTTTTTTTTTTTTGTCCTTTAAGTAGCTCTCTTTAGTAGGAAGGGGAAGAACATTGACTTGGGTTAGTTAGTTCTGATTTCAAATTTCCCCTTTATCACTTACTTGGCAGTATTTAACCTTTTCAGAGTGTTTCACTCTCAGAAAATAGGAATTCAGGATTGTGAAGATTACATACAATAAATACATAAAGCACAGTGCTTGTGACATAGAGTTTCTTTAACTTCATTAGCACCTTCCCTGTGACTTCAAGTATGGACAGGACTTTTATACATTAGAATGGAATATTTGTTTAACTTTGTTTATGTCTCTTGTTTTCTCCTTCCTTTTGCTTCCACTTTTAAAAAAAGCAAATGCTTTATACCTTCAGTTTATACTTTTTCCTTGTCATTCCTTCCTTGATTATTGTGCTCTGGCATCTCCATTTATCATTCTACTGAAGCTCTTTATCAGATTTCATTGGCCACTCTTCTGTCAAATTCAGTGACCCATAGAATCATCCAGAAGTAATCCTTCATAATCTGGCCTTCTTATCTGCTGAAACACTGTATTCTCCTAGTTATTTTTCTTATTGACCTTTGCATGGATTGCACTATTTATGCTTCTGAGCGTTTGCTCAAAGACAGTTTCCTCCTATCTATAATGTGTTCAGGTAGGTATTAGCCATCCTTTAAGGCCCAACTACATGAAGATTTCCAAAATGATGGTGGTCTACAGTAAACATTCCCTTACCTGATCTGTTATACCATCTGGATATAGGTACTTTCTTGTATTATTTTATTATTTTTATCTATTATCGCTTATATTATTTTTGTTGTATATACTCCTATTGTTTTCCCAGTGAGTGTATAAGGACCTTGAAGACGGAGACCATACTTTTTTCTTTTGTTAAATATACTGTTGAACATATAATAACTAGCTGGAAAATACAAATGGAAACAGATTGAGTTCTGAGTTAGTATTGTAGTATAATCAAGAACCATCTATGTAAAGTCATACTTAAGTCTCATTTTAAAAATCACAGTTGGTGTTCATCATTCTTGCTTGTATCTAATAATTTGATTTTTTTTTTTTTTTTTTTTGAGGTGGAGTCTCACTCTGTCACCCAGGCTGGAGTGCAGTGGTGCGATCTCGGCTCACTGCAACCTCCGCCTCCTGGGTTCAAGCGATTCTCCTGCCTCAGCCTCCCAAGTGGCTGGGACTACAGGTGTGTGCCACTATGCCCAGCTAATTTTTGTATTTTTAGTAGAGATGCGGTTTCACCATGTTGGTTGGCCAGGATGGTCTTGATCTCTTGACCTCGTGATCTGCCTGCTTCAGCCTCCCAAAGTGCTGGGATTACAGGCGTGAGCCACTGTGCCCAGCTCGCTCTCTTGCCTAGGCTAGAGTGCAGTGGCACTGCAACCTCTGCCTCTTGGGTTCAAGCAATTCTCGTGCCTCAGTCTCCTCAGTAGCTGGGATTACAGGCACTCGCCACACATATATGGCTAATTTTTGTATTTTTGGTAGAGATGGGGTTTCTCCTTGTTGTACAGGCTGATCTTGAACTCCTGGCCTCATGCGATCTGCCTGCCTCAGCCTCCCAAAGTCCTGGGATTACAGGCCTGATTTTTTTCTTAAAAGCAATACATGCTTAATGGAAAAAATTGGAAAGTATTGCAAAGAATAAGCAAACTGAAAATCATCACCCCTAATCTTAGCAACAAGGACACAAAGATTGTTGCTTTTTTAAAAAACATTTCCTTTTAGTCTTTTTTAAAAAATGCGTTTTAATCATAAAATATTATATAATACAAGCAGACTGATTAATCTTTGCTAATTTTAATAAACATTGGCTGTCAAGTGGTCTGGTTGGTAGCTTCCTACTTCTGTCTTCTGACCACTGGGGACAGGACTTTGCTTCTTAACCATGTATCAAGACATTAACATTTAGTCATATTAGTTAATTATCAAGAAAACTTAAACCATTTTTAGTGATCAACAAAATTGTGTTTAAACATTAGTTGAAAAGATAGATGATGATTATGAGAATTTTTATATAATTCAATGAGAAAGCAGTGCTTTTTAAAAATAAAAATGAAAGTTTAGGTTTTTAAAATGCAGTTTAAAAAATAAAACCAGATTTCCTTCATGAAAAATAAGATAAGGAGCCAAATTTCTTTCTTGAAGAATCTCAGGACTAATTTGACTTCATGATGAGCTGTCATAACTTTTATATTTGTTATACCATCAGAAATCCTCCCTGTGGCACAAAAGGACTCCTTTAATTAGAAAATATTGTTGCCACAGGGAGGTAGAAGATCGACATGAAAAACTGGGGATCTGAAAAGGAGCCCCTATCCTAGGATTACCTGAAGGTGAAACAGATTGAGCCAGAAGGAGGACAATGCTGGTAGGTTGGTTTTTAATTTATTAAGAATGTTTATAATTTTATATTTCATTAAAATTATTTCATCTACCTTTACCATATTTTTGTTTAAAGGGTGACAATGATTCCTCCTTAAGGAAGGAGAAGTAATATGATAATATTTTTCCTCCAAGATAGTTTGCTGAGTTATCCCTTGCCATATTCTTAATATTTGTTTCTTTTTATAGATAAAGCTCTGGGGCTATTTCATGCCTCTACTTCCTTGGAAGCTACTGTTTACTGAACGTCTTTAAGTCATTTTTTTTTTTGTCATTTCTGTTGTTTTTGCTTCTAATCTACATCTTTTCCTAAATTTTTAGTAAGTGTTTTTTCCCCCAATTATTTATTTTCTTGAGGTTAGCCTAGCCCTAAGTTTTCTAAAATGGTAAAATGTGAATCTTAAGTTCATTTAGCTTTTACTCTAGAATTGTTTGAATTGTAATTGTACTGTGATTTAGATCAGACAGTATTATTAGATAAAAAATTTTAATACTTTAGTAACTATCAGCCAGGTATAGTGGCTCAAGCCTATAATCCCAGCACTTTGGGAGGCCGAGGTCAGGAGTTCAAGACCAGCCTGGCCAACTTGGCAAAACCCCATCTCTACTAAAAAATGCAAGAAATTAGGCAGGCGTGGTGGTGGACGCCTGTAATCCCAGCAACTGGGGAGGCTGAGGCAGGAGAATCGCTTGAACCCAGGAGGTGGAGGTTGGAGTGAACTGAGATGGCACCACTGCACTCCAGCCTGGACAACAGAGACAGACTCCGTCTCAAAAAACAAAACAAAACAAAAACAACAACAACAACAAAAAACTATTTCATTTAGCCTGAGATGCTTTCAATGGTAAGAAACATTATTTTTATACCACTAAAGGAAAAAATGCTGCCAAATATAAACTTTAAGAGACTATCAACTTTAAGATAGGTACTGATTTCAGAGATGTCAAATGTGAAAAAATGTGTATCTTAAGATTAATGAAATATGATTTGCAATTATGAATCTTTCCTGAAACTCATTTACTGGGAATTAAACATTAAAATATGAGGCTTATGAAAAATGGAGGTGAGTTGTGGTATAGAAATCCATATCAATGCTGAGCATGGTCTCTAAATTTTGTGTGTGTGTGTGTGTGAGACTGAAGTCTCGCCGTGTTGCCAGGCTGGAGTGCAGTGGCGCGATCTTGGCTCACTGCAGCCTCCTGGGTTCAGGCGGTTCTCCTGCCTCAGCCTCCTGAGTAGCTGAGATTACAGGCATGCACCACCACACCTGGCTAATTTTTGTATTTTTAGTAGAGATGGGGTTTCACCATGTTGGCCAGGATGGTTTCGATCTCCTGACCTCATAATCTGCCTGCCTTGACCTCCCAAAGTGCTGGGATTACAGGCGTGAGCAACGATGCCCGGCCTCTCAATTCTTTAATGTCTTTTAAGAGAAGATATTTAAGTAAAAAAATCATATAACCATATTGTTTAAAATTATACAAAATAACTATAAGGTATCAGATTATGGAGTATATAGAAAAAGAAAATCCATTTTAATATGACATATTTACTTCAATAGAGTGTTATGCTAATTGAATATCACTTAATTAGTATAACTTTGAGATCTAAAAAGAAAATGAAATGAAGCTTCTGCTTTTTAAGCTGTCTTTTAAAAACAGGATCCTTTAAGGGCTCGTTAAAATAGCACGATTTTTAGTGCACTTGAATGTATGTTTTACAGATTATTAATTATATGAAGGAGAAAATAGTGGCCAAAAGCAAAACCTACTCTGTCAATTAATAAAGCAGAAATGAAAAGGAATGATTTTATTTACTTTTAACTTTTTTTTTTTTTTTTTGAGACATGGTCTTTCTCTGTTGTCCAGGCTGGAGTGTAGTGGTTCAGTCTTGGCTCACTGCAACCTCTGCCTCCCGGGTTCAAGCGATTCTCCTGCCTCAGCCTCCTGAGTAGCTGGGATTGCAGGTGCCCACCACCAGGCCCAGCTGATTTTTGTATTTTTAGTAGAGATGAGGTTTCACCATGTTGGCCAGGCTGGTCTCAAACTCCTGACGTCAAGTGACGCGATCTGTCCTCCTTGGTCTCCCAAGGTACTGGGATTACAGGCATGAGCCATTGCGCTCGGCCAACTTTTTTTTTTTTTTTGAGACGGTCTCTGTCACCAAGACTGGAGTGCAGTGGCACGATCTTGGCTCACTGCAAACTGTGCCTCCCAGGTTCAAGTGATTCTCCTGCCTCAGCCTCCCTAGTAGCTGGGATTACAGGCACCCACCACCACACCCTCCCAGAGTGCTGGGATTACAAGCGTGAGCCACTGCACTCAGCCAATTTTATTTTATTTTATTTTGAGACAGGGTCTCTCTTTGTCACCCAGGCTGGAGTGCAGTGGTATGATCATGGCTCACTGGAGCCTTGACTGTCCCAGCTCTAGTGCTCCTCCCACCTTAGCCTCCCTAGTAGCTGGGACTACAGGCAAATGCCACAACACTCAGGTAACTTTTTTATTATTTGCAGAGACAAGATCTCAGTATGTTGCCCAGGCTGGTCTCATACTACTGGGCTCAAGCAATTCTCCCACCTTGGCCTCGCACAGTGCTGAGATCATAGGCATGAGCCACCCTGCCTGGATGAAAAGGAATGATTTTAAATGATGTTTGTATACCAAGAAACATCTGTTTTATGTAAAGGAAAGAAAAGTATATCTAGACGATAGATCATTAAAAGATATTTGTTTGATTTTGGAAACTAGTAGCCATTCATTCCTTTGTATTCAGAGAGACTTTAAAATTTTTTTTTATTTATCTTTTTTGATAGGGAGTCTTGTTCCGTCACTCAGGCTGGAGTGCAGTGGTGCAATTCCGGCTCCCTGAAACTTCCGCCTCCTGGTTCAAGTGATTCACAGAGACTTTTTAAAGAAACACTAGTTAACTTTTAATTTTGCTATATAACAGTGTATCTAAATAATACAATTTTATTAATTCAGACTGAGGAGAAGGCTAACTGTGGATTATATAGAATTTTAAATGAGTAGCAAAGAAGGTTACAAGTGTTGCCAAGTAGAGATAGTTTTTAAGATTTTCTTAGATGTACAAATAGGAATGCTTTAACACATATCTCTAGGCAAATCCATACATCCATTCAGCCATCTGTCAGTGCTTACTGAGGACCTGCAATGTCCCAGCCTCGGAGCTGAATATCTTGTGGTAAACAAGACCTTCTCTTTGCCCTCATCAGGCTTTCAGCTATGTGTAGATGAACAATTTATTAAACATGTTATTATGATAAAATGTGATGAGAATTATGATAGGATTAATTAAAAGTTTATGGGAGTAAACAGCAGGAGAATGCCTTCCTGAGGATGTGACATCTGAAGTAATTATTCAGGCAGAGAATAGCAAGGTTGACAGTCTGGAGGAAGAAACACAAGGCTTATTTGAGTTGCTGAAAGAGATTCAGTAGGGCTAGAGTATGAATTATGAGAAAGAAAGGGGATTAAAATGAGGTGTAAGAGGCAAAACAGAAAAAAATCTTATTGCTGAGGGCTTTTAAAGCTTTGTATCTGTTTCTTGGATCAATTAAGTCTAAAGGGCAGTGAGGAGCCTTTTTAAAGTTTTGAGCAGTTTTGAAAAATACAAATTTAGTTTTTTTCGAAATAGTAAGTGCTGTAAATGAAAAAAGGAATAGGACAGTCAAAGAATTACTTAAAGTCTCAACTCCTTGGTTTCTCATTCATAGCTCCCTGATATCTAGCTAACTGTTCTTTTTCACCTTCCACTAAGTTGTCTACCTCTCCAGATTTGGGGTATAGGTATGCTCATTGCCTACACTAAGCTAAAAGTAGTAGAGATTAAGATAGTTGCTCAGCCAGCCTTTCTTTTTGGAGTTAACAAGGTAGGTGCTTTGTACGGTGCTGTTTCAGGAGGAGGAATCATTGTCCCTTATCCATTGTCCATGCCCATTTGTGTAAACTTGTGGGTTTTTCCAGGACCTGGGTGAGACTCAAAACAGCGAGTCGTGATTGAATGCCATGCCTATTTGTTGAATTTGTTAGGTATTTATCTAGGCTGGTGGCCTTTAAGTCAATTGTGTAATAGGAGTATTATTTTATATTGAGACCTCGTCTGTACAAAAAAAAAAAAAAAGAAAGGCTGGTATGGTGGCATGGACCTGTAGTCCCAGCTACTCCTTGCAGTCCCAGGTGTTCAAGGTTTCATTGAGCTGTGATGGCGCCACTGCTCCAGCCTGGGCAAACAAGCAAGACCCTGTCTCCAAAAAAAAAAAAAAGTATATCGGGCCGGGCGCGGTGGCTCAAGCCTGTAATCCCAGCACTTTGGGAGGCCGAGGCGGGCGGATCACGAGGTCAGGAGATCGAGACCATCCTGGCTAACACGGTGAAACCCCGTCTCTACTAAAAATACAAAAAATTAGCCGGGCGTGTTGGCGGGCGCCTGTAGTCCCAGCTACTCAGGAGGCTGAGGCAGGAGAATGGCGTGAACCCGGGAGGCAGAGCTTGCAGTGAGCCGAGATTGCGCCACTGCACTCCAGCCTGGGGGACAGAGCAAGACTCCGTCTCAAAAAAAAAAAAAAAAAAAAAAAAAAAAAAAAAAAAAAGTATATCATTTTGATCATTTGGACTAGACAGCATAAGTTAATATATTTCTTTTGGTCTTGATGTCTTTGAGGACTAACTTATAAGTAAAAGTTATCTTGAAACTCTTTCTGTATTTTCAGCGCTGCATACAAACAACTGCTGGTTTTTATTTCCACTGGCATCATTGACAGTGTTCTAGGCCTTAGGTGTCGTAGTAGATACTGTAGAGACAATTATATACAGAAGAGCTATGATTTGAGCCTTCACAACTAAATATATATCAAAGGGCTTTATAATGGATTTTTTTCTTTTTAAAAAATGTAATACACAATATTTAGAATATTAAAAAAACTGGAAAATTCAACTAATGTGTGTGTACTACTAAAATTAATAAAATATTGGCAGCAGTGTTAATTTAAATACGTCTTATGTTCCCCAATTTAATTTTCCCCTTTCTTTCTTCCTTAAGATAATTACTATCCTGTTTATTAATGATATAATGGAATATTTACAATAGAAGTATGGAAGATTCCGGATATGTGTGTTTTTTAATTGCCAAAAAGAAGTGATCTTTTAGTTTAACAACAATTGTTTTGGAGTAGGTTGGCCTGTTAGTGACAAGTTCTCATTTTTATATGGATTTAGATAAAGATTCAAATCATAGCTCCTAAGCAGTACAGTTGTTTAAGATGAAATGAGAGATTGTGAGTATCTTTACAACTGGAGATTTTAAAGCATGAACTAGAATGCCACTTAAGGATATTGTAAAGAGAATTCAAGTGTCAGGTAGGTATTCAAACTAGGTTTCTTTTACGATTTTCAATTCTGAGATGCTGTTTCTTAATAACTTCATTCTGTAAAAGCACGAAAAAACATGATTGTCTATGATACGGTTATCAGTTCAGTCTCCCGATTAGAAAGGTGTTTCATGAAACAAAGATTAGTTTTTTTTAGTACCCAGGTTTTATCTTTAGTTAGTTTTATTCCATGGCCATTCTCAAACATTTTGTCCCTGGATAGCTGCCTTACAGATGTCCGTCTTTGGTCACAACAGGAATTGGGCAAGAAAATGTGACGTAAGCCCATCATACTGTTTTGGGAGAAGGACCAGGACACCAGAGCATGTGCTCTGCTATGGTCAGCAGCTTTATCTTATTTTGCCACTTAAAGAGTCTTAATCTTGTTGTTGTGATTAGGTCGCTTTTTCTTCTTTTACACCAATAGCACAGACATAGCTTTGAGTGTAAATTTCTTAAAAGTTTTTCTGATTAGTTGATATGGCTAGTACTTACAAGATGCTTACATCAAAAAATAGCATTCTTTTTCGAAGCGATTTCTAATATACAATTTTTTTTTTTTTTTTTTTTTTTGGGATGGAGTTTCGCTCTGTCGCCCAGGCTGGAGTGCAGTGGCGCAGTCTCGGCTCACTGCAAGCTCCGCCTCCCAGGTTCACGCCATTCTCCTGCCTCAGCCTCTCCGAGTAGCTGGGACTACAGGCGCCCGCCACCACGCCCGGCTAATTTTTTTTGTATTTTTAGTAGAGATGGGGTTTCACCGTGGTCTCGATCTCCTGACCTCATGATCCGCCCGCCTTGGCCTCCCAAAGTGCTGGGATTACAAGCTTGAGCCACCGCGCCCGGCCTATACAATATTAATTATAACACAAAAATATTTTTTAATGTTTCTTTTTATTTTAGATTCAGGGGGTACATGTGCAGGTTTGTTACGAGAGTATACTGCATGATGCTGAGGTTTGGGCTTCTATTGATCCCATCACCCAGATAGTGAACACAGTACACATGGGAAGTTTTAAAAACATCCTTGCTCCCTTCTCCCTCCCTCCGTTCCTCCCTCCCTCCTTTTGGAATCCCTGGTGACTGTTATCCCCATCTTTATGTATTGTATGAACCCAAAATTTAGCTCCCATTTGTAAGTGTGATATTTGGGTTTTTGTCTGTGCGTTAGCCTCCGGCTGTTCCATGTTACTACAAAGGACACGATTTCATTCTTTTTTATGGCTGTGAAAAATGGGTTTTTGATTAAATAAGTTTAGAAAATGCTAGGTGAAGGAAAATTAAACAGATTTATTTACAGGAAGACTTCTCAGATGTTTTAATATACAAATGTGATTCTAAAGAGGTATCTCTTTTAAGAGATTATCTCTTAAGACTAAATGTCTAATAGACAGCCTTATACCTTTAGAGCAGGACCACCTGGCTTGTTAGTACTACTTTGGCACAGTCATAAATAGCCAAGGGACTAAAATTCTCATTTAATAAACTGTATTATATTCAGCTGTTTACCTCATTAAGTCTGCTACTTCTTAATGCTGCTTGTCTCATGCTGTGGTAGTGCATTTTTCTCAACTAGGTTTTAATTTTTTAATTTTGTAAATCAGACAGTTAAATACTGTGGGTTAGGAGTACTGGCCAGATCCCAAGTTGTCTTACATTAGTGACCAGAAATAATTGTTGGACCAAGAAACTAAGATGTTGTTAGCTTTACTTTTTGAAGTTATTGAAGCATCTTCCTGAAAAAAAAAATAAAGTTAGATTTATACCAGCAGGTTATTTGTGGCAATGATGCTTGTTTACCATGCTCTCCTTAAGGTATATGAGGGCTTTTTCAGGGAGATAACATAGTATCTTTGGCAGAAGATACTTTCCATGATGTTTTTCTTTAAATAAAGAAGAGTTGCTATGATGCCTCCTCATTTGATCATTGCAGATCATTGCATCAGAGTTACTCTAACAGTTCTAGACACGGGGCAGGAAGCATACTTACTTATTTGGGCCCACGATCTTAAAATGTTCAGATGTGTGAGTTTGAAGGTTGTTCTGTTCCCCTCATTTGAGAGTCTTCTGTGACCTTCCTTAACAGCCAGTTGCTCAATTCTTTTATCTTTTCTTATTTTCTACCCACGGACATTTACCTGTTTAATAAAGACAAGTCTGTTCTCAGAGCAGGGTATGTTTTGTTGCCTTCCTATCCATTAACCACCTCCCCACAACCCTAGTCTGCTATTTTGAGTGTGCTTTTTAGTCATTCTATGGCATTTTTAGAAAGCACAGTTTTTTTTTTTTTTTTTTAGAATATGAATGGATTTTAGGGTAATCTAGTCCATCTCTTCAAAAGGGCTAGCTAGCAATGGAGCAGGTCCAGAAACCCTGGTCTCCTGATTGCTAGGATGGGACTGTTTCTGTTCTAGAGTACTGCTTTGGGGCCTGAGAGATTCTGTAGTTTTTGTTTTTTAATAAGCTTCCATAACATAGTTATTAATAAAATGTTCTGAATTTCCATTTTGCTACCAGAAATCAAAAGAGAATTGTGTCTCCCTTCTATCGTTAATTTAATTTGTATAACCTTGAGGAAGCCACTTACTTTTTGTTAGTACGAGTTTCCTCGTCTGCAAAATGAAGAATACAGTAATTGTCTCTCACTGTTCTGAAAACTAATAATAAGGTATTCCCAGTGTTAAGCATGGTGCCTGGCATGAAGAAAGCTCAATACATTCTTCATACTGCTGCTAGTATAAGTTTTCTAAAATGTACTTTGATTATCATTTTCTTTTTTAAAAAATTTAATGACAGCCTATCATCGACAAATTGATTGTCATTTTCTTTCATAAAGCCCTTGTATTAATTATCATGACATTCTGGATAAAATCAAATGCCTTAAAGATACACATTCTCACTTTTTCAGTTTTAGCTCTTACCATGCCTTTTTTTTTTTTCTCTTCTCCTGGCTCTCTAGCTTCCACAACTTGGTAAGGTTTACACTTTGCCTAAAAAGCCAGCCCGTCTGTTTTTATCTGTGATCAGACATTTCTCTAGGAAGGATTTCTTGATCTTTCTGGTATTTATCAGTTTTATCATGTGGTGCTATCCCATACTTGTGAGAGTTGTTATATTTGGTATGTGTATCATATTACCTTTCCAACATTCACACGTTTCTAAATCTAGAATACCCAAATGTTTACTACAAGAAGATTAAGGGACTTACTAATAGAAGTCTGTTTAGCTATTGAGAGGTACTTTTATTTGATTCCCCTAAAATGTGAAAATTCTCTGATTGCATGGTAAAGATGCCTCTCTGTCTCTTTTAACTATAGTTATTAGCTGTTGATTGTTATTACCCTTAGTGTTGTATTTTAGTTTGATTTCTTTGTATTTTTAAAATTGGTTTATAATCGTTGTACATATTTTGGGGTACGTATGATATTTTGATACGTATCTATAATGTGTAATGATAAAGTCAGAGTAATTGGGATATCCATCACCTCAAACATTTATTGTTTTAACAAGAGGTTTTTAACACATGTTTCAAGGAGGTGGTAGTAGTGGTGAAGAGGGTAGTTGTCTGTGAATGTCTATTTATAAAGAGGCCTATCACTCAGAGGGGGTCAACAGAACTTTTAATAGCTCTTACCTGTTAAATTTTATAAGGTTTTCCTTTGTTTTTTTCCTTTTTTAAAATTCAGTGGTCAGTTCTTAGATTGTAAGGTTTTTCAACCTTTTTGTGTCATGAACCGTTTTGGCCATAGGGTGAAGCCCATGAACTTTCTCTCGGAGCATTGTTTTAAAATATAAAGTAAAATATCTAGGATTAAAAAGGAACCGTATATATTGAAATATAGTTATCAAGGCTGGGCATGGTGGCACACGCCTGTAATCCCAGCACTTTGGGAGGCCGAAGCAGGTGAAACACCTGAGGTCAGGAGTTCGCAACCAGCCTGAGTAACATGGTGAAACCCCTTCTCTGCTAAATACAAAAAAAAAATAGCCAGGCATGTTGGCGTATGCCTGTAATCTGAGCCGCTTGGGAGGCTGAGACTGGAGAATCACTTGTACCTGGGAGGCGGAGGTTGCAGTGAGCCGAGATCACGCCATTGCACTCCAGCCTGGGCAACAAGAGCAAAACTCTATCTCAAAAAAATATATATATCTATATATCTATATATATCTATATATAGATATATATATAGTTATCAAACTATTTTAAATTGTGATACATATATCAATGCGTGTGTTTCTGTATTAATAAATAATGAGATCTAGTGACAGATATAATTTACTGCTATAATTTCAAAGTAGTGATGACCATAAATTATACAGAGCAAGACCCTGTCTCAAAGAAAAAAAACAACTGTAATGTGATATGAAAATATCTGTGATTTATATTGGTCATGAAATCACAGATACTACTAAAACAACTGTGGTTTGTGCTTTTATTTAAAACTAAAGAGCTAAATTTTAGTTAGAAGCTAAAAAACTATTGTTCCCAAGTCTCACCCATGTATTATTTTAATGTCATCTACCTTTTTCATCATCCTTTCTTCCTCTATGTTCTGCCCTACTTCCATTCTCTTTTCTCTAATAATCCATACTAGGGATCTGAAAGCCAGTTTAAATATGTCACATTTTAAGTACAGTTTTATGATCCCTGCTGTATTCTTTTTTTAAATGAAAAAAGCCTCTCAAATATGTAGTGGTAATTTTTCATATTCGTTAATGGAGTGAGAATTTAATTTCTTTGGCTGAACATTTAATATATTTCTTTAAATATTTATTAAATATTTTGGGCCGGGCGCTGTGGCTCATGCCTGTACTCCCAGCACTTTGGGAGGCTGAGGTGGGCGGATCACGAGGTCAGGAGATTGAGACCATCTTGGCTAACACGGTGAAAACCCATCTCTACTAAAAATACAAAAAAAAAAAAAACGGGCATACAAAAAAAAACGGGCGTGGCGGCAGGCGCCTGTAGTCCCAGCTACTCGGGAGGCTGAGGCAGAAGAATGGCATGAACCTGGGAGGTGGAGCTTGCAGTGAGCTGAGATGGCGCCACTGCACTCCAGCCTGGGGGACAGAGCGAGACTCCGTCTCAAAAAAAAAAAAAAAAAAAGTTTATTAAATATTTTAATGACCTCTTTGTTGGTTTGAGATCCCTTCTATCTCCATGACAAAAATTTCCATGGCCAATGGTTCTTAAACTTAAGCATACAGAAGAATTATCAGAAGGCCTTGTTAAAATACAGATTGTTGGACCCATCCCCAGGATTTCTGATTCATTGGATCTGTGGTAGAACTGGAGAATTTGCATTTCTAACAAGTCCCTAGGTGATAAGGCTGCTGTTGGCCAGGGATCATTATTATTTTGAGGCAGGGTCGTACTCTGTTGCCCAAGCTGGAGTGCAGTGGTGCCATTATACCTAACTGCTACTTTGAACTCCTGGGATTAAGCAGTCCTCCCACCTCAGCCTCTCAAGTAGCTGGGACTACAGATGTGAGCCAACACACCCAGCAATTTTTTTATTTTTTATTTTTTTTTTGGTAGAGATGGAATCTCTGTATGTTGCCCAGGGTGGTCTCAAACTCCTGGCCTCAAGTGATCCTCCCACATTGGCCTCCCAAAGTGCTGAGATTACAGGCATGAGCCACAGTGCCTGGCCAGGATCATTTTTTGACAGTCATTATCCCTAGAGTGTTGGAAATGATAGCACAGAAAGGGAGTTTCTGCCATTGTTAAAATTCAGTTAACTCGGTAGTTTCTTACTATATTATACCCATCATAAAAAATTGTTTTTGGGGAGTAAAAGGATGGTAAAGTCCTTTCAGGTGTATGAAATAGTGTAACGCATCGTTACTATTCATCATTAAGCATTCATTGAGCACCTAGTAAATGCAAGGCATTATTTTAAGGCACGGGGCTACAGTGTAGACAAGAAAGGCAAAGTCTCTACATTTATGGTACTTAGAATCTAGTGGACAAAACATATAAGTTTGCACTACAGTAAAATTACTTTGTCACAAATCAAATTGTATAACTTTTGAAATTGTTCTTTAAAGTAAATATATAGAATTAAGCTAAAATAATAAACTCATGAATTATTCTTTTCGAGCAGTTAAAGCAGTGGATAGTTTTTTTTCCTCTCCCTTTCCATATGACAGTTATTAGGTACAATTGAGATAGTTAATTCGTAAACTTAACATTTATCATGTACACATTACCTATATTACTGCCATGGCTCCTAGAAGGTGAACAATTCGTTGTTGAATAAGACATGCTTTGTAGCCTCAAAGAAGCTTACTAAGTTGAGAAAAATGAGCATTCAAGCAACTAATAGTATTATAGAGTAGATAGGGTTGGGGAAAGGTGAGAGAAAGAATTGCCAAGTATGGTAGTGAATTCAAATGTTCCAGATTACATTATTGCTATTGTGGTAGGTCCCATTTAAATGTCATCATGAGAGTTGACAGTGAAGGCCTCTGGTTAGAGGCAGAGGAACAAGTCAAATGGAATTAAGTATTCCTAAATCTCATTATTTTTAATTTTTTATGTGTGTAACAATACCATAAAAAATCAGATTTTCCTGTCCTCATTGATGGAAAAATCAGGGAACAATGCTCAGAACTCAGCCTGTTTGCAGTAATTGGTTATGATTTGGGAGTGGGATTAGGAGATGAAGTAGGATTAACTATGACTTTTTAAATTTTTTACATTCCTATATATATATATATTTTTTTTTTTTTTTTTTTTTTTTTGAGACAGAGTCTGACTGTGTCATCCAGGCTGGGGTGCAGTGGCACGATCTCAGCTCACGGCAGCCTCGCCTTTCGGGCTCAAGTGATTCTCTTGCCTCAGCCTCCTGAGTAGCTGGGACTACAGGTGGGCACCACCACGCCTGGCTAATTTTTGTATCTTTAATAGAGACAGGATTTCACCGTGTTGACAGGATGGTCTTGAACTCCTGACCTCAAGTGATCTTCCCACCTCGGCCTCCCAAAATGCTGGGATTACAGGCATGAGCCACTGTGCCCAGCCAACATTCCTGTATATTTTTTTCACTGAGTATATCAAGAGACAAATGTAGCTTTATAGCCTTTATTTTCATTAGAGTAACAGTTGTTTTTTTGTTTTTGTTTTTGTTTTTAAATGAAAGAAGTCCTATGCTGTTTTCTCCTGGTTTAAAGTCAGTGTTTGGTCATAATTGGGTGTTTGATTTCTTTTCACTTTGTAAATAAGCCAAAATATATACACTACTTGAAGAGAATGAGCAATTACATTTTTTATTTAACTAAAATACTTTTCATATGTTTTATATTAAACTGGGTGGTGATAATATGCAATTATTTTTCAGGACTTAAGAATATCTTTAAACAATTATTTGTTAGTGAGTAGAAAAACAAACTTTGTCTCACTATACTCTCAACAGTTAACACAGAAGACCCCTGGGACGTCTGATTACCATGAAGTGTGTTGGATTTCTCTCGACCAATAAACTAGTCAGTCAGTTCTGTAGTGGACACTAGCTGGGTGTCCTCTAATTCAGTTCAGTTCGGACACTGTCTACCTGGAGATAGCATCAGATCCTCTGAGAAACACATTTACCAGTTTATCATAAAGGATATTTAAAGGATACAGATGAAGAAATGCATAGGGCGTAAAGTATTGGGGAAGGGTCATGGAGGTCCCATGCCCTTGCTGGGCATGCCACACTCCAGGAACCTCCACATGTTCAGCTCTCAGGAAAGTCTCTGAACTCATTCCTTTTGGGTTTTTATGGAAGCTTCATTAAGTAGGCATGATTGATTAAGTCATTGGCTGTTGGTGGTTGACTTAACCTTCAGCCCTATTTCCCGAGGCCCAGAGGTTGGGAGTGGGGCTGAAAGTCCCAACCCTATAATCCTGCCTTGTTCTTTCTGGTGACCAGCCCCTATCCTGAAGATACCTAGGGGCTGCCAGCCATTAGTCAATCTTTAGCACACAAAAGGTCACTTATTACTTTGGAGATTCCAAGGATTTTAGGACTTGTATGCCAGGAAATGGGGAGCAAGACTAAATATATATATTTCACACATATTTCACAATATCACAGCTAGAACTTGGGAGATTTTCTTATCACTAGATGAGCTTGCAAAAGATCACGAGAAAGTTTTACATCAAAAAGAAAAGATTAGCTTGGGCAATATGGCAAAACCCCATCTGTACAAAAAATACAAAAATTAGTTGGGCATAGTGGCAGGTGCCTGAAGTCCCAGCCACTTGGAGGCTGAGGTGGGCCGATTGCTTGCACTTGGTAGGTCAAGGCTGCAGTGAGCTGTGATCCCGACACTGCATTCTGACAGAGCGAGACCCTGTCTCAGGGGAAAAAAAAAAAATTATGTCTCCGATCTAGTTAGCAAAAAGATACTTCTTTTTTTTGGAGACGGAGTCTTGCTCTGTCGCCCAGGCTGGAGTGCAGTGGCACGATCTCAGCTCACTGCAACCTCCGCCTCCTGGGTTCAAGCAATTCTGCTGCCTCAGCCTCCCGAGTAGCTGGGATTACAGGTGCCCGCCACCACGCCTGGCTAATTTTTGTATTTTTAGTAGAGATGGGGTTTCACCACCTCGGCCAGGCTGGTCTAAAACTCCTGACCTCAGGTGATCCGCCCGCCTCAGCTTCCCAAAGTGCTGGGAATTCTGGCGTGAGCCAGCATGCCTGGCTGATACTTCCTTTTTTAAATTTTTTTTATTTTTGATTTTTGAGACGGAGTCTCCGTCTGTCGCCCAGGCTGGAGTGCAGTGGTGCTATCTCTGCTCACTGCAAGCTCCACCTCCCGGGTTCACGCCATTCTCCTGCCTCAGCCTCCTGAGTAGCTGGGACTACAGGCGCCCGCCACCACCCACCATGCCCGGCTAATTTTTTGTATTTTTTTTTTTTTCATAGAGACGGGGTTTCACTATGTTAGGATGATCTCGATGTCTTGACCTCGTGATCCACCCACCTCGGCCTCTCAAAGTGCTGGGATTACAGGTGTGAGCCACTGCGTCGGGCTCCGATACTTCTTATATATGGTGTTTGACAAGTCTTTCAGGAAAATCTGAATTTTTTTCCCCATATCACCTTTTTTCTGATGTGTAATAGTTGGAAAATAAAGGCAGGATTTAGAATAATTACTGAGAGTGAAAAAAATTCTTAGGCCAGGTGCGGTGGCTCACGCTTGTAATCCCAGCACTTTGGGAGGCCGAGGCGGGCGGATCATGAGGTCAGGAGATCGAGACCACGGTGAAACCCCGTCTCTACTAAAAATACAAAAAATTAGCCGGGCATGGTGGCGGGTGCCTGTAGTCCCAGCTACTCGGAGAGGCTGAGGCAGGAGAATGGCGTGAACCCGGGAGGCGGAGCTTGCAGTGAGCCGCAATCGTGCCACTGCACTCCAGCCTGGGAGACAGAGCAAGACTCTGTCTCAGAAAAAAAAAAAACAAACTAAAAAAAAAGAAAAAAATTCTTTTGAAGAGGAAACCAAGAACTTGGTTCAAGAGGAGAAAGAAATTAAAAGGCGGTAATTTCTTTTTGAGACATTTACTTTCTTGAATAAACTTGACATCCCTTTTTTTTTCTATTTATCTTTTTCTCTAGGGACATTGGTCTACAGTTAGTATCTAGGTTTACAACATTAAGCTTTTTTCATTTTGTTTGGAAAAACAAGGATGGCAGAATTACATTTGTTTTTAATTCCATTGCTAATATTACATACTTAGGAGGCTATCAGGTGCAAGTTATTTACTTGAGACAAGAAGCACCGATTATTTTGGCTAGGCTTCATCTGAAGGCCTATGTTCTGGGAAGGGGGGCCTCCATAAAAAAGGAAGAACTTTTAGTGACCTTTATCCTTGGGCATAAAAGTAAAGATCAGAAGCCAGTGTATTCAGTTTACCATCTTACAAAAGGAGCCAAGTATTGTATAGGTCAGAGACCACTCTTGTAAGATCATATAAATCCTATGTCTCATTTTGTTATCCTCCGTTTCTCCATAATAATTAGTACCAAGCACTTTACAAAAAGAATCCCCATATATTTGTTTTTGGAGGCCACAAGAAATGGGAAGGCTAATGAGAGACTCCAGTTAATTCTGCAGCTAGTCTTGGGGAAAACAAACTCCAAAAAATAGAATAGCTGAAAGGAGAAGAAAGCAGACTGAATTCTTGTGCTTATCAAAGGAAGAACAAAAGAATAAGGAGTTGTCCTGGATCTGAGACCATTAGTGGGGTTACCTGAGATGACCTGTGATGTGTGTGGCACTGTGTTCTTTTTATGTGAACTAGAGCAAGAAGTTAGATATGGTCCCTCTTGTAAAGAAGCTCACTCATTTGTGGGGAAAATATATAAGGAAACAACTCTTTATAACCTAAGATTTAATAATATTAGTGTTATAAGAGTGAAGGAGAGAGATCTTAGCTATTCTGATGGGAAGTTTACATTTTAGTTGAGTTTGGGAGGATAAATAAAATTTCATTTGGAAGAAAAGAATTTTCTAGTTGAGAAGTCAGTCATTTATTTATACCTTTTCCTACCTTCTCCCAGTCCATTACCAAATCATGTTAATTTTGCCTCCAAAGTATATCTTGAGTCTTCCTATCTTCATTGCTACTAGGCTATTTCACTCCGTAGTTTTTTTACACGAGCTATGTTGATGGCCTTTGGCCTTCTAATCAGCCTTTCTGTTTTCATTATTGCCTCCTCTCCTATCCCAGCAATCTATGCTCACCATAGTAGCCAAAGTGATTTAAAATATAAATTTGTAAGTGGAATAGTGATATTCCCTCCCTAAAATCTTTCAGTGGATTCTAATTGCACTTAAGATAAAATTGAGAAGTATTTTAAAATTGTTTTCACTTAATTTTAATTTTTTTCTGTATTTCAATGGATGCAGTTAAAAAAATGTTTTTTTAAAGAGTTATGGTCTTGTTATGATGCCCAAGCTGGAGTACAGTGGTTATGCACAGGTGCAGTCCCACTACTTATCAGGACAGCAGTTTTGACTTGCTCTGTTTCCAGCCTGGTCTGGTTCACCTCTCCTTAGGCAACCGTGTAGTCCCTCACATTTATGCCGAACTTAGTGCAGATACCCAATTGACTTAGTGCACTATAGCCCAGAATTTCTGGACTCAGGCGATCCTCCTGCCTCAGCCTCCCAAGTAGTTGGGACCACAGGCATGTGCTGCTGCACCTGGCAGGAGTTTTTAACATGGTCTTTAAGACACTGAATAATTTGGCTTCTCAGATTCATCTAGAAACAATAACAATAATAGCAACCCCGCAAAAAAGGAAAAAAAAAGACAGCTCTAACATTTAAAGTTTCTTTACTATGTTGCCAGGAATTGTTTTTAGGGTTTTACATATTAACATACATATTTCACACTCTCAACCCTAGGCCAAATAACTTTTCCAAGGCTAGATAGCTATTTAAGTGGTAGAAGCAAGGATTTAACCCAGAGCCCAAGCTCAAGCATTGTACTCTGATGAATTATATAATATCCCTTCCCCTCACAATACAAATTATTGTAATCACAGTGCCCCTTTCATCCTTCCATTAATCCAAACTCTTGACCTCCACAGGGTGTTCACGCATGCCATTTTCTGTCTGGAGTAGATTATTTTCTAGTTTTCAATTTCTAACTCCTGGTTGTCCTTTAGATTATAGTTTAAATGTCACTTTCTCACAGAGAAAGAGGCCTTGGCTGATATTCTTAAATCTCAATTAGGACTGTTCTGTTATTTTTTATCATAGCCCTCCATTACTTAATGTGTTTTGTTGTTAGCACCTACAACTTGTCATGCATTCAGTTCCCACCATTAGGTAGTAAATACCTTCCAAGAAATTCAAATCACATAAAACCTGGCATTAATGTGAGGTTAATGAAATGGCCTGGGTCAGTCTGGGTATAGGAGGAAGAGGTGTGTGTATGAAATGGGTTCCAGAATTCAGACTAAGGTATCCAAAATCAGTCTAAGGTCCAGCTGTGGTTTGGTGCCACCTGGTGGTGGTTGTGTACTCCTGTGACAGCTTTTTGAGGATAGGATGGAAGATGGGAGCCAGTTATCAGTTGACTTATCTGAATTCATGTATTTAGGAAGTTTTACTTGACTATATTTATATTCGTGCTCATTTGCTTAATGTTTCCACACTGTGCTCCATAAAGTCAGAGACTATATCCATTGTGTTTACTGGAATTTCTCAGGGTCAGGAACCCAGTAGGTTTTCAATAAAATATTTGTTTATTGAATGAGAACACATCATGAACCAGAAAGGATTGCCAAGAACTTTGTATTTTATTTAGACACTGCCCGTCAGTGTAGTTTACTGCTTGTCAGTGTAGTTTAACTAGAGTTTAGGCTATATAGACAGGTATGGTTGAGAGATAAGGCTAGACAGGTAAAGGTACAGTGGGACCAGATTGTGATGGCCCTTGAATAAAATAGTGAGGAACTGTGTGAAACATTATTTGGAAAAGATGAGAAGTGAAAAGAGGGTCATTTATTTTAAACATCCAGAACATAGAAGATGTAACTTTCAAAATACTAACTTTGGGATAGGTTAGGGAATAAACTAAACTTGACCAATTTAACAAAAGGCAACAAAGGAGAATAAAATGATGGAATAGAAATAATAAATCAAGATAGTAGAAGTAAGTACAAAATATATCAGAAATTATATTAAAATTACCTATTGTGATCACAAGACAAGAATCTGTGTTATTTATATTAGATGCATAAAGCAAAATTAAATGAGTGGAAACAGCTAATATATAACAGATAAACCAAAATTAAGTTTTAAAAATATCGGCCAGGTGCGGTGGCTCATGCCTGTAATCCCAGCACTTTGGGAGGCCGAGGCGGGTGGATCACGAGGTCAGGAGTTCAAGACCAGCCTGGCCAAGATGGTGAAACCCCATCTCTACTAAAAATACAAAAAATTAGCCGGGCACGGTGGCAGGCGCCTGTAGTCCCAGCTACCCAGGAGGCTGAGGAAGGAGAATCATTTGAACCCGGAGGGTGGAGGTTGCAGTGAGCCGAGATCGTGCCTCTGCACTCCAGCCAGGGTGACAGAGTGAAACTCCATCTCAAAAAAAAAAAGTTTTAAAAATAGAAAAATCTGTTTACCAGAAAGGTACTAATCAAAGGGAGCTGGTATAATAAAATAGAATTTAGAGTGAACTTTTTTAATTGGGACAGAGAGATACTTTTTATACTGCTAAAAGGAACAATCTAGAAAACAAAATCATCATAAACTTATATGCATCTAGCAACACAGCCTTGAAATACCACTTAAAACAAAAATTTGTAGGAAAACTAGACATGTCTACAAAATAGTGGGACTATCTTTGTCAAAGTGGAAAAAATCAAGCATATATGAAATTAAAAGTGGTATCAAAGAATTCAACTACAAAGGGCTTAACAAACTTTGTAAATTGGAGATATATAGGACATTGTACCTAACCTAATAGAAACTTAAACATTTTTTAGTTATATATGTCAGTTTTTAACCATGTACTATTCCATAGAGGAATATTAACAATGTCTAGAAAATCAGTGTCATACAAAATAGGTTATTTCAGCCAGGCATGGTGGCTCATGCCTGTAATCCTAGTGCTTTGGGAGGCTGAGGCAGGAGGATCACTTGAGGCCAGGAGTTTCAAGCCAGACAGGACAATATAGTGAGACTCTGTCTCTGTAAAAAATAAATTAGCTGGGCATGGTGGCACTCACCTATAGGCCACATTGTACTCCAGCCTGGGTGACAGCTAAACCTTTTCTCTAAAAAGAAAATCAAAGTATTTTGTCATGATGCAAGAATATTAGAAAACAATGAAAAGACAACCAAAATAATAATATTGGAAACTAAAAATTAGTGGATCAAAGAAGAAATGAAAATGTTAAAATACTTATAGCTAAATAACATTGAAAGCATTGCATATTTTTTTCTTTTCTTTTCTTTTTTTTTTTTTTTTGAGACAGAGTCTTGCTCCGTCACCCAGGCTGGAGTGCAGTGGCGTGATCTTGGCTCATTGCAACCTCTGCCTTCTGGGTTCAAGTGATTCTCCTGCCTCAGCCTCCCGAGTAGCTGGGATTACGGGCATATGCCACCATACCCGGCTAATTTTTGTATTTTTAGTAGAGATGGGGTTTCACCCATATTTGCCAGGCTGGTCTTGAACTCCTGACCTCAAGTGATCTGCCCGCCTTGGTCTCCCAAAGTGCCACTGCGTCTGGCCAAAAATATTGCACATTAAAACTTGGAATGTAGCTGGGTGTGGATGCAGACCTGTAATCCCAGTTGGGAGGCTGAGATGGGAGAACCACCTGAGCCCAGGAGTTCAAGGCTGCAGTGAGCCATGATTGTGCCACTGTACTCTCCAGCCTCTGCGACAGAGTGAGACCGTGTCTCAAACAAACAAACAGACAAATAAAAAACTTGGAATTTCGCTTAAGCAGAACTCACTACGAAATATAATAGCTTTGAATGTATTTATTGGAAAATAAGAAAGATTGATACAATGATCATATACCTAAATCTACAATATTAATATTAATAAATAGAAAGTCAATATTAGTAAATAGAAAATAAAACAGTACTAGATTATTAATAAAACCAGAAACTAATAAAATGGAAGAACCTCTGTAAAGACAGATTAAAGAAAAATGAGCACTGGAGAACAAAAATATGGCCAATGGAATAAAAAGTTTAAAAACCATGAAAGAATACTATGAAAAATCTGTTGACAAGGACTTTAAAAACCCGTGAAAGGATAATGTTAAAATTTTATAGTTTAGGCCAAGCACTGTTGCTTACGCCTGTAATCCTAGCACTTTGGGAGGCCAAAGTGGGCAGATTGCTTGAGTCCAGGAGTTCGAGACCAGCCTGCAACATGGTGAGACCTCCTAGCTACAAATAATTAAAAAAAAAAAAAATTAGCTAGGTATGGTGGTGTACACCTGTAGTCTCAGCTACTCAGGAAGCTGAGGCAGGAGAATCGCTTGAACCTGGGAGATGGAGGTTGCAGTGAGCCGAGATCACACCACTACAGTAGAGCCTAGGCAGAGTGAGACCCTGTCTCAAAAAACAAAACGAAACTGTAATTTATAAGTGACTCAAGAAGAAATAGAAAGCCCAGACAAATTAATAACCATTCAATTTCTTTAATCTTACATATGCATCTTCCTCATATTCACATTTAAATAAAGTCCATTATAACATGTGGAAAAAGTATAAAAAAAAGCCCATCAGAGCCAGATTTATTACTAAAATTTCAGAGGATACATAATAGTTGTTATATATAAACTATCACAGAAGAATAGTAAAAGAGGGAAAGCTTTCCAACTCATTTTATGAAGTTAGTATAACCTTAACCTTGAAACTTATCCAATATAAAAACAGAATTTTTTTTTTTTGGTCAAACTCATATATGCTCATAGCTACAAATGTTCTTTTTTTGTATGTATGACAGAGTCTTGTTCTGTCGCCCAGGCTGGAGTGCAGTGGCATGATCTCGGCTCACTGCAACCTCCACCTCCCGGGTTTAGGTGATTCTCCTGCCTCAGCCTCCCGAGTAGCTGGGATTACGGGCATATGCCACCACACATGGCTAATTTTTGTATTTTTAGTAGAGACGGGGTTTCACCGTTTCTACAGGCGTGCGCCACCATGCCCAGCTAATTTTTGTACTTCAGTAGAGACGGGGTTTCACCATGTTGGCCAGGCTGATCTTGAACTGCTGACCTCAAGTGATCCACCCGCCTTAGCCTCCCAAAGTGCTGGGATTACAGGCATGAGCTACTGTGCCTGGCCAATCATAGCTACAAATATTCTAAATAAAGAATAGCAAATGAAATCCATCATTGACTTAAAAATACATAATGACTAAATTCATAATAGGAAGGCAAAGATGGCTATATATTAAAAAGTTAATTATTGTAGCCATGCGACTAGATTAAAGGAGAATACTCATGTAATCATCTCTATAGATTAAAAAAAATTTGTTAAAATTTAAAATCTGCTGAGGATAAAAGACTCTTAATCTGGATTGGAACCTGATAAAGAGTATATATTAAAAATCTATAGCAGGCTGGCACAGTGGCTCATGCCTGTAATCCCAGCACTTTGGGAGGCCGGGGTGGGCAGATCATTTGAGGTCAGGAGTTTGATACCAGCCTGGTCAACATGGCGAAACTCTGTCTGTATTGAAAATTCAAAAATTAGCTGGGCGTGGTGTTGCATACCTGTAATCCCAGCTACTTGGGAGGCTGAGGTGCGAGAATTGCTTGAATCTGGGAGGTGGAGGTTGCAGTGAGGTGAGATTGTGCCACTCTACTCCAGCCTGGGCAACAGAACGAAACTGTCTCAAAAAAAAAAAAAAAAAAAAAAAATCTATAGCAAATATCATGCTTAATGGAGAAAGAAGATGCCAGCTATCAACTTTACTAACTAGAATTATTATTGGAGGTCCTAGCCAATGCAATGAGATGGGGAAAAAAAGGCATAAAGATCAGAAGAGAAGAAACAAAATTGTTATTATTTACAGATGACTTAACACATAAAATTTAAGAGATTATCCAGATAAACTGTTAACGTTGCTAAGAAGTTTCATCAGGTTTGCCGTATGCACGAGCAATAATCAATAAGAAAATGAAACAAAAAAGATCCCATTGATAATAGTAAAAAAACAAAAACAAAACAAAACACCCTTTACTGGGGACCTAAGAATAACTCTAAGATATATAAAGATAAATAAAGAAATCTAAAATTAGATCCCTATTTCATATCCCCTCATTTTACTCATTTTTTAAAATGACATTAATCTTTTTTACACAACAGTCTTATCTTCCTCCCTCCCAAATAAGCATCACATTTAATGTATATTTTCTTAGTGTGTTGAGGTTGTATGTCCTGTTGTACATAATGATTAATGTATATTTTCTTAGTGTGTTGAGGTTGTATGTCCTGTTGTACATAATTAAAATTTATATAAATGGTGTTATGTATCTTATTCTGTTTCCTACTTTTTAAAGTAAGCACTGTTCCTAATATCCTTGCATGTTGCTTTGTGTATATCTTATTTGTTGCTCACACTGCTGCAGAGTACTCCCTTTTAAACATCCACCACATTTTACCTTTCTACTTACTCAGCAATAAATAACCTTCAGTCCCTACTTTTATCTTCGTGCTGCATAACAAACCACTCCAAAATTTATTGACTTGAAACAAGAACCAGTTAATTGTTTCCCTCAGACTTATGAGCTAGTTGTGTGACTCTGCTGTGATGGCTTTGGTCCTGTATCTATGGTCATCTGTGGATCAGCTGGGAACTAACTGGTCTAGGAGGGCCTTAGCTAGGACAACTCAGCCCTCCTTTTGCCTTTCCAGTTATCTTGTTTCTTTTTCGTTTCTTAAGATGTTAGTTGCCGGGCGCGGTGGCTCACGCCTGTAATCCCAGCACTTTGGGAGGCCGAGGCGGTGGATCACCTGAGGTTGGGAGGTCGAGACCAGCCTGACCAACATGGAGAAACCCCGTCTCTACTAAAAATACAAAAAATTAGCCGGGCATGGTGGCACATGCCTGTAATCCCAGCTACTCAGGAGGCTGAGGCGGAAGAATCACTCGAACCCGAGAGGCGGAGGTTGCAGTGAGCAGAGATCATGCCATTGCACTCCAGCCTGGGCAATGAGTGAAACTCCGTCTCAAAAAAAAAAAAAAAGATGTTAGTCAAGAACTCCAGTATTATGTGAAAGTGATATTTTAAAAAGAGCAATAATATTAATGGCCATCCCTGTTTTGTTCCTAATCTTGAAAGGAATGTATCTGAAGTTTCAACTTGAAATTGTTATAGGCTTTAGTATATAATGTATACCAAGTTAAGGAATTATCTTCTATTCCTTTTGTTTTGTGTCAATTATGAGTCCTATCAAGTGCTTTTTTGGCATTTGAGAAGTCATTTTTCTCTTTTACTCTATTAATATGGTCAGTTGATGAATTTTCAGATGTTGAAGTCTTGTCGTTTGAGGATAAATGTTAGTCATCATTTTGCTTTGCGTTGCTTTAAGTTAAAGAGTCTTGGAATCTATTCATAAGTGAAGTGGAACCATAATTTTCTTTTCCTGTCTTTATCTGCTTTGGAATCAAGATTACACTAGGCTCATAAAATAATCCAGTTAGCTTTCACTTATTTTTCTCTTCTACTGCAAACAGCTTGCATAAGTTAAGAATTAATTTTGAAATTTGCTAGAATTTGCATAAAAAATATTCAAGCCTGGGTTTTTTTGTTTGTTTGTTTTTTGTGAGGGAAGGTTTTGTATTATGTTTTAATTTCTTTACTATTTACTGGCTAGGCGCGGTGGCTCACACCTGTAATCCCAGCACTTTGGGAGGCTGAGGTGGGCGGATCACGAGGTCAGGAGATCGAAACCATCCTGGCTAACATGGTGAAACCCCGTCTCTACTACAAATACAAAAAATTAGCCGGGCGTGGTGGTGGGTGCCTGTAGTCCCAGCTACTCGGGAGGCTGAGGCAGGTGGATGTTGTGAACCCGGGAGGCGGAGCTTGCAGTGAGCCGAGATTGTGCCACTGCACTCCAACCTGGGCAACAGAGGGAGACTCTGTCTCAAAAAAAAAAAAAATTTCTTTACTATTTACTATTCTATTCAATTTTGTATGTGTGTGCCTACTGGGAATTTCATATACTTCCAGTAGTTCATATGTTTCAGATGTCAGCTTTAGTAGCATATAATTGTTCATAATACTTTTATTATTATTATTATTATTATTATTTTGAGACAGAGTCTCTCTCCGTCGCCCAGGCTGGAGTGCAGTGGCGCAATCTGGGCTCACTGCAAACTCCGCCGCCCAGGTTCACGCCATTCTTCTGCCTCAGCCTCCTGAGTAGCTGGGACTACAGGCGTCCGCCGCCACGTCCGGCTAATTTTTTGTGTTTTTTAGTAGAGACAGGGTTTCACCGTGTTAGCCAGGATGGTCTCGATCCAGGATGGGGTTTTCATCATGTTGCACAGGCTGGTCTGAAACTCCTGACCTCAGCTGATCCACCCGCCTCGGCCTCCCAAAGTGCTGGGATTACAGGTGTGAGCCACCGTGCCCGGCCCTATTTTATTTTATTTATGTTATGTCATGTCATGTCATGTCATGTCATGTCATGTCATGTCATGTCATTTCTGAGATGGAATGTCACTCTATTGCCCAGTCTGGAGTACAGTGGCATGATCTCGGCTCACTGCAACCTCCGCCTCCCGGGTTCAAACGATTCTCCTGCCTCTGCCTCCCAAATAGCTGGGATTAAGTCGCCTGCCACCATGCCCAGCTAATTTTTGTATTTTTAGTAGAGACAAAGTTTCACCATGTTTGCCAGGCTGGTCTTGAACTCCAGACCTCGGGTGATCCAACTGCCTCGCCCTCCCAAAGTGCTGGGATTGCAGGAGTGAGCCACCACACCCAGCCTATTTTATTATTTTTAAATATCAATTGTATCTGTGGTTATTTCCCCCTTTTTGTTCCATGTTATATATATACATATATATATTCTCTATATTTAAATAATGTGTATATTCTGTTTTCTTGACAACCTTTGCCAAAGTCTGTTTATTTTATTAATGTTTTCAATGTCATCTTCTGGTTTTGTGAATCTTCTATATTTTTGAAAAGTATTATTTTCTGGCTAGGTACAGTGGCTCATCCCTGTAATCCCAACACTGTAGGAGGCCAAGGTGGGAGGATCGCTTGCATCCAGCAATTTGAGACCAGCCTGGGCAAGTGATCCTCCCACCTCTACAAAAAAATAAAAAATTAGCTGGGTGCAATGGTACACAACTGGAGTCCCAGCTACTTGGGAGGCTGAAGTGAGAGGTTCACCTGAGCCCAGGAGGTTGAGGCTGCACTGAGTTGTAATAGCAGCACTGCACTCAGCCTGGGCAACAGAGTGAGACCCTGTCTCAAAAAAAATAACTATTTTCTATTTCATTTTTCCTGCTTTTTATTATTTATTTCTTCTAGTTTCTGTAGGTTTGCTATGTTGCATTTTCCATCTGTGAATTAAATGCTGAGCTTGTTTATTTTTAAACCTTTTATTTCTTTACTAAGTACTGTTTTAATTAAATCACACAATTTGACATGTTGCATTTTTTATTGTAATTCATTTCTAGATATTTCTTAGTTTCTTTATGATTTCCTTTTTATTCCAAGGATTCTTTAACATATACTATAAGAAGGTCGGGCGCGGTGGCTCACGCCTGTAATCCCAATATTTTGGGAGGCCGAGCCGGGCGGATCACGAGGTCAGGAGATCGAGACCATCCTGGCTAACACGGTGAAACCCTGTCTCTACTAAAAGTACAAAAAATTAGCCAGGCGTGGTGGTGGGTGCCTGTAGTGCCAGCTACTTGGGAGGCTGAGGCAGGAGAATGGCGTGAACCCGGAAGGCGGAGCTTGCAGTGAGCCGAGATTGCGCCACTGCACTCCACTCTGGGCGACAGAGTGAGACTCCGTCTCAAAAAAAACCAAACCAAAACAAAATAAAAAATATATATATACTATAAGGGAAAACATTAATTTGACTACATCAAAACTTGATATTTTTCCCAGCACTTTGGGAGGCCGAGGCAGGAGGATCACTTGAGGCTGGGAGTTTGAGACCAGCCTGGCCAACGTGGCAAAACCCCAGCTCCACTAAAAATACAAAAATTAACTGGGTATGGTGGCATGTGCTTGTAATCCCAGCTACTCGGGTGGCTGAGGCACAAGAATCGTTTGAGCCTGGGAGGCGGAGGTTGCAGTGAGCCAAGATCGTACCACTATACTCCCGCCTGGATGACAGAGCCAGACCCTGTCTCAAGAATAAAAAAGTCAAACAGCAGGCTGGCAGAAGATACTTGCAACATAAATCTGAATTGTTATTTAGAATATATTAACATTCTATAGATCAATAAGACAAAACATGCCTTTATAGAAAAATGGCCAAGGACATGAATAGTCTATTCAAAGTGGAAATGTTAATGGCCAGTAAGTATTTGAAAAAGTATTTATCCTTAATACTTAAATACATGCATATTAATATAACAATGAAAAATTTCTTGTTACTCAACACATGGCAGAAATTTAAAAAGTCAGCCTATATCTTGAATTGACAAGCATGTGAGAAAAATGGTAACTCTACCAAACCACTTTGGACAGAATTACGTCAAATTAAAATTGTACTGATAAGCTGGGTGTGGTGGTGTGTGCCTATAGTCTTAGCTACTCAGGAGACAAATGGAAGGTTATCTTGAGACCAGGAGTTCAAGACTACCTTGGGCAACATGGCTAGACCCTTGTCTTTAAAATTATTTTAAAAAATTAGCCAGGCATGGAATATGACTGTAGTCCTAGCTAACTTAAGAGGCTGAGGTGGAGGGTCTCTTGAGCCCAGAAGTTCAAGGCTGCAGTGAGTTATGGTCATGCCACTATTCCCTAGCCTCAGTGACAGAGTGAGACCCATACCAGAAAAGCAAAAAACAAAATACTTACTTTATGACCTAGAAACTCTGTTTATCGGTATATGATGTGGAGAGACTGTAGCATACATGTTTAAGAAAACGTAATTTTTTTTGCAGAATTATTTATAAAAGTAAGAAATGGAAACTTTGCTAATGTGGTGAATAACTTTATTAGATAATGTGATGAATAACTTAGATAATGTGATGAATAAAATGGTGTAAATGCATACACTGGAATACTTTGTAGCATTTAAAAAAGAATAGCCATATTTACTTATACTGACATGGATAGAATGTAAATCTTGAATGATAAAAAATACATTTTAGAATGGCATATATAGTTTAATGTCATTTATGTACCTAGAGCATGTAAAATAATACTGTATGTCATTCAGGGATACATACACAAACACATACGTATGTAAATATATACACATGTAAAAGTATAAAAAATAGAATGGAAGAATATACACTAAACTCATGATAGCAGTTTCTCTGGAGAGATGGAATGGGGTCTGGGGGTCGTATTCAGAAATGCTATCTTCATCTGTTATATGTTATTTCTTGGGGGAAAACAATCTTATAGCATAAATGAGTAGTTGTAGGTTCTGGTTGAGAAGGGGATATGACTATGTTACATTATTTTTAGCAATTTCCTGTATGGTTTAAATCCCCTAAAAATGTATAAGAGATGAGTTCTTAAACTAGGAACATAGATGACTAAGATTTCTAACCTGGTAAGATAATGGTTATTGATAGAGTAAATAAATGAAATCTGTAGATAAAGGATCTTTAGTTATCAGTTGGTTATTCAAGTAGAGATGTTTTTATACAGTTGGAAATTAGGACCTATATATATTTTTTTAAAGTAAATCAAGACTTGATATGCTGATTTTTGAATCAGTGTAGAAATAGTATTCAAAGTCCTTGGCCAGGTGCAGCGGCTCACGCTTGTAATCCCAGCACTTTGGGAGGCCGAGGTGGGCGGATCACCTGAGGTCAGGAGTTGGAGACCAGCTGACTAACATGCAGAAACCCCGTCTCTACTAAAACTACAAAATTAGCTGGGTGTGGTGGTGCATGCCTGTAATCCCAGCTACTCTGGAGGCTGAGGTAGGAGACTCGCTTGAACCTGGGAGGCGGAGGTTGCGGTGAGCCAAGATCATGCCATTGCACTCCAGCCTGGGCAACAAGAGTGAAACTCCGTCTCAGAAAAAGAAAAAAAAAAGTCGTAGGTGGGGGTGGATAATACCATTCTGGAGAGAGTGGAGAATGAAGAGAGAAGGTGGCTAAGGATCATACTTTGGGCGAACAGTCACATTTAACGGTTGTGTAGAAGTGGGTGAAGACAACTGAAAAGAAACAGGAAGAAACAAAAGTCAGACAGTTTACTATCATGAAAATCAAACGAAGGGAAGGATTTCAATAAAGGGGTAGTCAACAATACTTGGAGAAGTAGTAAGATGGAGACTGAGAAGAGGTCACTGGATTTGGCAATTAAAAACTCAGTATTGACATTTGAAGAATTTTTCAGTGGGTAGAGTTCAGAAAATATTATAAGAAATTAGTTAATCTAAATATTCCTTTTGGAATTAAATGAGATTTGACTAGTATATTTTCAGTTAAAACTTTTATTGTGATTTTTTTTTTTTTTTTTTTGAGACGGGGTCTCACTGTCGCCCAGGCTGGAGTGCAGTGGCGCCATCTCGGCTCACTGCAGGCTCCGCCCCCTGGGGTTCACACCATTCTCCTGCCTCAGCCTCCCGCATAGCTGGGATTACAAGCGCCCGCCACCTCGCCCGGCTAATTTTTTGTATTTTTAGCAGAGACGGGGTTTCACCGTGTTAGCCAGGATGGTCTCAATCTTCTGATCTCGTGATCTGCCCGCCTCGGCCTCCCAAAGTGCTGGGATTACAGGCTTGAGCCACCGTGACCAGCCTAAAATTTTTCATAAACATGCTAAACAAGAATTATATATGGGCCCTTGTAAAGTTTCACAAGAATTGCAAATTTTTTTCCCAGTGTATTCAAGATACTACATATTCTTTGATGATAATAAACAACTCAAACCCATGAAATCAGTTGTCATAAATGTTGTTTAAACTATAGAGATCATTAACTATTTTAACTCATATACATTTGGGTGCTTAATAGATGCTATTTTAAAAAGTTGTTTGTGGCCGAGCGTGGTGGCTCACGCCTGTAATTCCAGCATTTTGGGAGGCCGAGGAGGGCGGATCACGAGGTCAGGAGATCGAGACCATCCTGGCTAATGCGGTTAAACCCCGTCTCTACTAAAAATACAAAAAATTAGCCAGGCGTGGTGGTGGGTGCCTGTAGTCCCAGCTACTCGGGAGGCTGAGGCAGGAGAATGGTGTGAACCCGGGAGGCGGAGCTTGCAGTGAGCCGAGATCCCGCCACTGTACTCCAGCCTGGGCGACAGAGCGAGACTCCGTCTCAAAAAAAACAAAAAACAAACAAGAAAAACGTGTTTGTCTAACACCCATTAGAAGAGACTAGCTGCAGGGCTGGGCACAGCAGATCATGCCTGTAATCCCAACACTTTGGGAGGCCAAGGACGGAGGATTGCTTGAGGCAAGGAGTTGACGACCAGCCTTGATAACATAGTGAGACCCTGTTTCTATAAATGAATGAATTAATGAATTAATTAATGACTAGCTGCAATACTTAGCTGACAGTCTTCTAAGAGTGGCTGCTAAGAATTGGACGGAATGGTTTGTCTAGTATAAATCATAAAGTGAAGAATCAACAAGTCTCAAGGAGAGTCTGGCCCAGGGATAAGTTAAAATGCAAAAAACATGAACCTAAGTCAGATCACACCTAAGCTAAGTTTGTATCAAAAACAGTACATTCTGGACCCTTGTCAGAAGATTTTCATGGTTCATGCCTCAAAATGAATGCTATTGTACATATAACAGAAGGACTTACAATAAAATTACTTTTAGGAGTTACGATCCTCTGAGAATCTAAAATTAGCCGTAGTCCTTTTCCTCTGAAAAAATAAACATTTCATTAAGAAAAATTTGCCTCTTTGAACCCCTATTAAAAATTTATGCTTTATGAAGGCTTTTATAATTACAAATAATTTAACATCCTTGGGTGGTAATTATACCCACTCTATATACAGCCCTATTATTTAATTTCATATATAAGCAGTCTTGTGTATCATATTATCTCTAAGACTTTCACCCTTGGTGGGTGGGGAGTTCTGTATGAATTGAGAAGGCTTAATTTCTTCCTTTTGTTACATAATTTAGTGCTACCAGCTTAATAAGCACCTATAACAGAAACTTGCTTAAAGTAAGTACTGGATAATAATTTGTTGAATAAGTGAATTAGTTTATGACTGTGGGTTCGAAGATCTTTATTTTAATAATATTTTATAAAACCTGACTTAAATAAATCAGTAACATAAAAAGCTCAAATAGACATTTAAACAGTAGTATAAAATATATGAAATAATTCATCTTTTTTCTTTTTACATCTGTAGACTGTACTTCTGTAATTATTGTCTATTTTCTGATGTTGACAGACCAAACTTTACTTGGTGCTCCTAAATTATATGATTTCAGCTTGTTGTCCTTCACAGACATATTTTTCTTTTTTTTTTTTTTTTTTTTTTTTGAGACGGAGTCTTTCTCTGTCCCCCAGGCTGGAGTGCGGTGGCGATCTCGGCTCACCGCAACCTCCACCTCCTGGGTTCACGCCATTCTCCTGCCTCAGCCTCCCGAGTAGCTGGGACCACAGGCGCCCGCCAGCACGCCTGGCTAAATTTTTTTTATTTTTTAGTAGAGACGGGGTTTCACCGTGTTAGCCAGGATGGTCTCGATCTCCTGACCTCGTGATCCACCCGCCTCGGCCTCCCAAAGTGCTGGGATTACAGGCTTGAGCCACCGCGCCCGGCCTACAGACATATTTTTCTTACGGTTTTCTTGACCTTGTTTTTTCCCTAAACATGCTCAAGGTACCAACTTTGAATTTCATTGTTTTTTTTTTTTCTTTTTTTGAGACGGAGTTTCGCTCTGTCACCCAGGCTGGAGTGCAGTGGCGCGATCTCGGCTCACTGCAAGCTCCTCCTCCCGGGTTCACGCCATTCTCCTGCCTCAGCCTCTCCGAGTAGCTGGGTCTACAGGCGCCCGCCACCACGCCCGGCTAATTTTTTTGTATTTTTAGTAGAGACGGGGTTTCACCGTGGTCTGGATCTCCTCACCTTGTGATCCGCCCGCCTCGGCCTCCCAAAATGCTGGGATTACAAGCGTGAGCCACCGCGCCCGGCTGAATTTCATTGTTTAGTTGTATGAGAAAAACTTAAGACAGCTTGGCCTCTTCCTATTCTCTCATTCACTTCTCAAAACTTTTTTCTTCCATTTTTCTCTTAACTTCCCATTGCTTTACCTTTGACATTTAAAAAAATCAACCATTTTGCAGTTTATAATACTATAAATATAATAGTAAAATGGATTTAACTTTTTTTATAACTTCTAAATTTTATAGAAGACTGTTTTGTAAGAGTTTTGACCTTAAAGTAATAAGATACTTTGTAACCTTTGTTAAGTAACTTCTTGGGGCCTCAGTTTCCCAATGTGTAAAGTGAAGGAGTGGACTAACTCTGTGGTTCTCAAATAACTAGCTGGAGTGCAGTGGTGCGATCACAGCTCACTGCAACCCGAAACTCCTGGGCTCAAGAAAATGGCCTGCCTCAGACTTGAGTCACTAGGTGCACAGGCCCACCACAATGCCCAGCTAAGGATGATGCTTACTTTAAATTGATTGACAATAAAATATAAAAGCTACCATGTAGTTCATTTTGTCCCATACATGGCAGGTTTACCTAATTCAAGAAAGAGATCCTTATTTAAAGAGGAGTTGTACTTTGGAAATAGCATGTAGGTTCTTTTTTGGGAGAGTGAGGATCATGGTGATGATAGGGGTAGGGTAAAAGGACCAAGAGAATAAATGAATATTAGGAGAAATGAGAAAAAATAGTCATGGGCTATGTAAATCCATTCTGATGCTACACTCATGTTGGGCAAGCTTTTATAAAATGATATCGCATTAATGTTACCACTGAAAACACTTTTTTCTCTACACAGTTCAGTTAATTCGGATGATAAAAATTGTCACCTTGTTATTTTAAATTTGTAACTGCCAGATCTTTTTGTTTATTCAGCAAATACTTATTGAGCACGTACTCTGTAGGAGGCACTGTTCCTTTATGTAAGTTTTGTGTGCAAACAACTTTAGCATAACCTTTTGTTTCAAACAATTTATGTATTATTAAATTCTGAAGCCAGGGAAGCATTTTAATGAAGCGTTATTCGTCGTTATATTGGTTTGATTTCCTGTGTTCAGTAAATTTATAGTCATTAAATTGGCGATTTATCTCCCTCGTCCATTGTATTTTAATATGTTTGTAATAAGGTTAGTTTTCAGCAAGAATTACTTTTTTTTGAAGTAAATGACAATATAAATGTGTTTCCAAATGAACCAAACAGAAATGAAAGGGTACATGAATTTCATGATTAGCATATTGGGGGAGTCTAATCTCCAGAGGTTGGTGTGTTCTGTTTACTAAATACCCGTTTAATGTGCTCTTTGACACTTCTGTTAAGGGAAAAGGACGGAAGTTGGTCTCAGAAAGTAGTTGGAAACTCCTTACTTTCCAAGTAATGCTTTCAGAATATGTTCTAGGTATGACTTTTTTGTTGGTGTTCCTGTGTTAAAAGTGCAGATGTTTCAAGTGAACTGGTTACATGTCGCATAAGGTTTGAAAAAGCCAAAAGAAGTTAAATAGCCACCTTTATTTACAGCTGCAGGACTAGGTATTAGATTGCTTCCAGGAAGAAAATACGATTAATGGCTCTTTTCCAGAGGGGGGACAATTGCAGACTTTTCTTCCGCAGAGCGTGAAATGTGCCTCTTCCTGCCGAGGGGCTGTGCCCTCGCGCGGCTCCCGGAGCCGTTTCCCAGCCTCAGGTGTCTCTCGCCGCAGGCTGCGGCCGCTCTCCGGAGCGAGCGTCCGGGACTTCCTGTCTGGGCGCGGGGCGGAAGGATCGCGTTGCCAGCTGGGGCGGCCGCCACAGCCGCCGCCGCCGCCGCCCCTGCCCCTGCCGTTAGGTGGTGGGGTTTCTCAGCCCGGCGGCGGGAGGCGGGCCGGCCTCGGCTTCCTGTCGGAGGACGCGCAAGGATCCGGGCGTCGGAGTGTGTGCGAGTGCGTGAGTGTGTGTCGGTCGCACGGCGTGTGTCTCCGGCCGCGGGTTCCGCCTCCTACCCTGCTGCCGCTGCTCACGGTGTAAGTCAATGTGAAGCAGCAGCTCCAGCCCCGGGATAAACATGGCGACGTCTCTGCATGAGGGACCCACGAACCAGCTGGATCTGCTCATCCGGGCCGGTAAGGACAGGGGAACTTTTCTCCCGTGCATCGGTGCAGCAGGAGAGGGGGTGCACAGAAGGCGGGGTGACTCCCCTGTAGCAGTCTGTGCTTGGGGGTACAGTGTCTGGGGGTAGAGTGTCCACCTCACAGTCACTGGGGCGGCTGGGGGAAAGGGGGGAGTGAATGAAGTAATGGAGGCGACGAATCAGGAAGTGATCACCTTGGAGAGTAACCTGCCTCGAATCCGGCGCTGTCGCTTCAGGGTGGGTTTGGCGAGCAGCAGCAGCAGCTGCCGGGCGGAGCGCTGGCAGCGGGTGCTGGAGAACGGAGCCGCGGTTAAGTTGGGGACTCGGGGGCGGACGAGTTTTGCGCTTCACCCCAGTTGCTGAGGAACCAGGAAGTGAGTGAGGCTGTTGTCTCTCGGCTGCGCCTGCCACGCTGTCTGGCCGGAGAGGCCGCTGCTGCCCGCGGTCGGGGGCGGCGGGCTTCTCCGTCTAACGCTCGCCACCCCCGCTCGGTTCTCCCTTCAGACTTCGTCCACAATTCCATGACTTCCGCATGGACCAGGCAGCCAGGGACGATGTCCGGTGGACCGATACCCGCCAAAAAAAAAACGCTCTTGACCCTCCCTCCTCCGCACATTCCCACCTTATGCAGTCTCAGGAGTAACGGTCCTGGACAGGGTCACTTAATAATGTTGAGTAACCGGGATGTTGTTTCAGGGGCCCGCCTCCCTTTGCTCATTTAACGGGTGGCTGCGAAGAAACTAGGTTTATGCCCCTTCCCTCGTGGGTTGTTTTTTTAGGGGGAGAATGGGAAGAACACGGAATATATTTGTACCCCTGACCTGGAGGGTTGCGGCGTCAGAAAAGAACATTTATTTTTGTAAACAGTGGGTGAATGTTAAGGAGCGAGGCGAGAGGGAGGGAGTCTTGGCCCTAGGGAAGTCTCAGCACGGAATTGCCCCCTTCCCCTCTCCCCCCGCCAACCTCCCACCACAGCGGAAGCGCCTCGGAAAGGACAGAACAGACGGGATTGACAGGCCTCTGGTTCCAATCTGCTCTCTGAGGTGTTCCAAATTAGAACGTTGATTTCTGGGGGCGGGACTACGGGCCCGCGCTGGGCCAATGAAGATTGGGCGGGAGTGAAGCTGACAATGTACGCATGGAATTGGAGGGAAGAGGAGTGTAAACACGGAAGTGGCCGCAGGGGTGGGGGATGTGCGGCGCCACTGCTGCAGCGGAAGGGCACGGACTTAAGTTACATAGAAAAAGCAGCTTTGCTTAATAGCAGACAGCGCAGTGAGGGCCCTGGATCGATGTAGCACTGCTTGAATACTATTTACTTACTGTAATAGTAAGCATACATGTTCCTCTTCCCGGTTCCTATTTCATATTGCCATGGATGGGAAGTGGGCGATGAGAAATATTCAGGGAACAGTAATTCTGTAAAAGATCTTAACAGTCTTGCATCCATTGTTTTTAGGTAAGGGACTTGAAATTAGTAGTTTGCTTGGCAAAACTCTGACTCAGTTCGATTGGGGGAAATCATGAACACACAGGTATCTAAATTTAACGGAAGCGCTCTAGGTTCAAACAAAGTCTGAAATAATATGTACGTATTGAATACTATACAGTGGTGACCAGTCTTTTATTCTATAAAATGTAAAAATATGTATTTCAGAGGTTCCAAAGGAAAATACAGTTTACTGTGTAGTGATTAAAACACATCTGTTTGACAGTTGCTTTCTGGTCAGAACAAGAACTTAAGTTTTAGTAAGAGAGCACAATGAGAACTTGATTCCTTTGTATATATTGTCCATTACTACAGTATGAATTAAGGGATGGAATTTTTGGCTTTATATTATTGGTACTAATGATATGTGAAGTTGTTGGGTCAATGATATTTCTGTGAATATTGAATATGTACAGTTCAAGAGATGTTGTTTCCAGTGGCTGCGAACACTCGGAAAGAACCTTAGAATGCCTTTGCATCAAAACTTTGAAAAATACTGTAAAGGTAGGAGCGCTTCACTTTGCCATTGGAAACTATTTTTTCGTAAGCTTTTGGAATTACCAGTGAAACTGAATATGGCCTGTAGGTATTTTCCTTGGAGTGTATATATAAAAGACTGTCTTTGGTTTGAAAAGACAAAAGTTTTGTCTTCTTTTGATAAGGGGTTTTAAAAAGGTAAGTGCTGTTTTCCAGCTCTACTGCATTTCTGTACTATATACGAATCTTAAAGTTTATGATAATAATGTTCTGTAAAGAATATGTTTTACGTACAGTTATTTTCAAGTTATGTCACCAATTATGTTCATGTAATCTGAAGCTCCCTTAAAAGCCTTATTTTAGAAGGAAACTTGAGAGAGGTTTGCTCATTTACCCAAGGTTTATTCAGTGTGTTAAAAGTTAGGGAGGAAAGATGGCCCAGAAGATTGGGAATCATGACTCTAAATTTTTATTGCTGCCAATTTTCAATAGCATTGGTAGGATAATGTTTCTAAAGTTTGTATTTGTATAATGGACAGAATACCTTTTTATCTCCTTGAGGGAAGTCATCAAGTGTGGCAGAGAATTCTTCCTCACAAAGATTTTACAGTCTCGGGAGACAGGTGAAAATCTATATAATGTATAAATGTAAAAAATAGCTCCAGTGATTGCTATAATGGATTGATGATTAGTGTAGAATGATATTTATACAACTTCTAGAGGAGATAAGCCTTAGGTTAATATTTTCAGCATAACTTGTTTCTAAGCAAGTATATAACACGTAATATTACCACTGTTGCTACCTGTTAAGGTACATGTTAAGCTCGAATATACTTTTGCTTTTATTTTCTTCCTTGAGAGGCGTTAAGTATCATGTATGCATTCTTTTAGCTATAAACATTTATGCTGTCAGTTTGAGTAAAGGATGAAATAAATAAGCTTATTTATTAAACCTCACTGTCATTTTACAAAGTATGTTTGTAGTAAAGACTCGACATACTTTAGAAAACTTTCATGGACAATATGATGTATGAGAACGAGCCTTGACCCTGAAGAGTTGAGGATCTATATCTAGCTGTCACTAAACTAGCTAGTGACTTAACCTCTTTAGGGCTTCATTTTCTCTAAGAAGACAGGGTTGACTAGATGATTTCTAATGACTTAAAGCTCTAAAATAAGTGGCTTGGAAATACTTAATGGAAAGGTAGGGCTTCTCTTTGGGTTTTTTTTTTTTTTTCTAATATTACACCATGTGAGTAAATATTTCTATAAGTTCATTATGTAATTGTTAGGTTAACTTCTTTTATCCAGTCTTTGAAAATAAAAATGTGTGCCGGGCGCGGTGGCTCACGCTTGTAATCCCAGCACTTTGGGAGGCCGAGGCGGGCGGATCATGAGGTTAGGAGTTCGAGACCACGGTGAAACCCTGTCTCTACTAAAAATACAAAAAAAATTAGCCGGGCGTGGTGGCGGGCGCCTGTAGTCCCAGCTACTCGGAGAGGCTGAGGCAGGAGAATGGCGTGAACCCGGGAGGCGGAGCTTGCAGTGAGCCGAGATCGCGCCACTGCACTCCAGCCTGGGTGAGAGAGCGAGACTCCGTCTCAAAAAAAAAAAAAAAAAAAAGAAAATAAAAATGTGTGCCAAATTGGAACTTGAGGCTCTTCGTACGTTTAAGTCTGTAATATAGTATATTTAATAATTTAGGCTCATTTCTAGTGTATATAGCTTAATATAGGAAAAACAAATGTCTAGCATTATTACTTTCCTAGTATTTATGTGAAAGTGTTGTGTATGAACAGTCTGGATTTTCTGGAAGATTTCTGCCTTATTCTCAAGTATACCTTCCTTGACTTTTTCCTTTGTCTTTTCTTATTTTATTTATTTATTTTTTTTACATTTGCGAAATAAGGTAACCAGAAGTTTTGGTCAACAATGCAGTTATTAAATGAAGGTGAAATTTTGCTGGAAATTTAGCCTAAATATTTTCACTGACAAAACAAATCTATTTTATTAAAGTTCATTATGAAATTGAAAATCTCATTTCTGATTTACTGTAAATTGGAATATGTAGTCTCAATCTTGAAAAGATCAAATTGAAAAAAAAATTAGCAGTATGAAAAGAAGTTAAAAGCAGTATGTGAATAGATGCATTAAAATGAAACTCAAGGAATAACACTAATTTTCTTTTTAAAAAGCTCATTTGAAAATGAATTTAAGAAATTACCCTTCACAGTTCATGGCAGCATTGGTACTAAAATTCATATAAAAACTGAGTTACATGGTCACATCAGTCAGTGTCTAAATAGCCAATCAGAATCATTCAACATCAAACTATTTCAGAAACAAATTTGGTTGGTGGAGAAGGGCAGGCATCCGAATGTTCTTGATAACTATTTAAAATAATTCCTCATGTTTGATAATTGTTTAAAATGATTCCTTGTGTCGTCTATAGCAAAATGTTCAAAAGGATGCAAAGAATTGCTTAAGAAAAGCTTTTTAAAAACTGTTTATCTGTGAGTAGACAAATACTGTTTTACTTACAGAATCATAATTTTTCTTTTTTTTATATTGTTTTATTTTTTGAGATGGAGTCTCACTCTGTCACCCAGCCTAGAGTGCAGTGGCACAATCTTGGCTCACCTCTGCCTCCCAGGTTCAAGTGATTCTCCCACTTTAGCCTCCCAAGTAGCTGGGATTACAGGTGTGAGCCACCATGCCTGGCTAATTTTTGTATTTTTAGTAGAAATGGGGTTTTACCTTGTTGGCCAGGCTGGTCTTGAAATCCTGACCTCAGGTGATCCACCCGCCTTGGCCTCCCAAAGTGCTGAGATTATAGGCGTGAGCCACAGCTCCTAGGCTAGAATCATAATTTGTCATCTACACACTGATGTTTATGTTTAGAAGCTAAAACTTATATAAGCATGAGGATAGAATTTGGTTGTTATTAGTTACAGTTGATGATGAATTACAGCAGCGCTTCTCAAAAACCAAACTCTCTGACCTGGATTCTGGGAGTCCCAAGAGCCTTTCACAGGATCTGTAAAGACAAAACTGTTTTGAAAATAATACTAAGACATTATTTGCCTTGTCACTTTCAAAAGTGTACAGAGGAGTTAGGAGCTATGTATAGATGGGTTATTCCAATAGATTGAAAGAGGAAGGAGAATTCAGCTGCCTTCTATTAAATCAAGTATAATAAGATTTGCAAAAATGTAAAAAAGCTACTTACTTTTTGTTTTTTTAAAGTTATTTTTGTCCAGGCATGGTGATTCATGCCTGTAATCCCAGCACTTTGGGAGACCGAGGCAGGAGGATCTCTTGAGTCCGGGAGTTTGAGACCAGCCTGGACAACATAGTGAGACCCCCGTCTCTAAAAAAAAAATAAAAAAATTAGCTGGGTGTGCTGGTGCGTGCCTGTGGTCTCAGCTACCTGAGAGGCTGAGGTGGGAGGATCACACCCAGGAGGTCTAAGCTACAGTGAACCATGATCATGCCACTGCATTCAAGCCTGAGCAACAGAGCGAGACCTTGTCTCAAAAAACAGTTATTTTTCATAAAAAATATTATTTATGGTTGCAGTAATGGGTGTATTATTTTAAATGAATTAATAATTTTGAAGTTTTCTTTGTAATTTCAAATATGATAAATACAGATAAAATCTCTTTGAGGTCTTCAGCATTTTGAGTGTAAAAGTGTCCTCTGATAAAAAAAGGTTGGAGGATAGCTGAATTACAGTGTTGTTTAGGTCTGTACTGTATGGTAGCCACTAGCTGCATGTATCTGAGTACTTAAAATGTAGCTAAGAAACTCAATTTTTAATTTTAATTAAACTTAAAAACAAGCAGTGGAAAAATTCCTTATATTGATTACACATTGAAATAAAAATATTTCGAATGTACTAGGTTAAATGAAGGTATTAATTTCACCTTTGTGCTTTTACAAATGTAGCTACTGGAAAATTTAAAATTATAGTGGCTTTTATTTTTATCAGACAACTCTGGTTTAGAAAATAATTTCTGGCTGATCTCATCTTGCAGAGGGCAGTTCGCTCTCCCCCTCCGAGAGTATAAAAAAAAAAAAAACAAGAATTGCCATTCTTTTTCCTTTTTATACTTTATAATGCAAGTATATTGATTAAAAGGTCAAGGGGGAAAAGGTAAAGATGGAGTATTCCAGACCTTTAATACCTTTTCCCCCTTTTCATTGCATTCATTTGTATTCTTCATTTACCTATTACTGGTATAGCTTTGGGGCATTAGAGGATAAGTAGTGGTAAATCGGGTTCTGCAGTTGACTGAAGACCTTGTACTATTAGTTTATAGTGTTGCTTATAGGAGAATACCACTATCACCTAATGAAGTGTTTTCTAGTTTTTTTTCACTGCTCTCAAACTAAATTGCTACTCAATTTTATTTTTGACTTGAGAACATTTTTATGAACTAGATCCATTGCCAGCATTCTCTTATGCAAAGCTGAGAGGTATGCCTCTTGTCAGACTTAATTACCAAGTTTGGTATTTTGTAACAGCTGTTGAGTGAGTCTGGAATAGTCTGCAGTACCATACAAACACTAGTTGATTAGAAAGAAATGGAACAAGAAGATATTTACCAATATTAAATGAAGGTACAAGCAAATATTATTTTTGGTACTGTAATAAAAAGTAGAACAGTTCTTGAAATTTATTTCAAGGGGGATTGACCAACAATAGCCACTACCAGTGGTGACTAGAAAATGATAACTGTCAGACTACTTTTAGCTTCATTGCTTCTGTTTTTAAAATGAGTTATTTATTTTTTCCTTCCATAAATTTCATAGATACAGAAAGATACCAGTAAGTCAAGTTTTAAGTAAGATAAGGAATTCTACTTTTCAGCTCTTGCTTGTAGCTTGCTTACTTTGATTGCACAACACTGTTAAATTCATGCGTATTCTTAAGAAATGTGCAAAATTATAGTTGAAATTTTATTTGAATTATTGATCTGAACAAAGCAGTATTTTTTTGAATTACAGAAACAAGTAGGAGAAATATTTCTTAAATTTCTGTTGTCAAAAGTTACTTGACTTATGTAAACAAAAATAAAAAGATAGTGCTCACCTTTACAAAATGTGTAAGTTTTGGAAACCAGCATTAGTACATTATTGTAAATTGATCTGAGAACAGGCTGTTAGATTTTTGTGTTTTGCATTATTTTACTTAGTAAATAAAAATGACAAGAGATAAAATTAGTAAGCAGCAAAAAAGTAATCAGTGTTCCTCTTAACATGCTTGTAACTTACAAAGTAAGTTTATTTTACATTTTTATTTAGTTCTGAAATATCTTCCATTTATGTTTTTGATGCTCTCTGAACTGTAGATTGAGCATTCTAAAATCCAAAACTGAGCACTGATGTGACACTCAAAGGAAAAGCTCATTAAAGCATTTTGGATTTTTAGATTTGGGATATTCAACTGGAAATATATAGTGCAGATATATATATTTTTAAATTTGAAATCTGAAACACTTCTGGTCTTAAGCATTTTGGATAAGGCAATGCCCAGCCTATAGTAGTATAAGCTTCATGAGGCCAGAGATCTGTTCACACTTCTGTCAGGTTTATAGCACAGGGTCTGGGCACATGGTAAATGTCAGCAACCATTTGTCAGTTGTACATAGAGTATTAGATCTTCTGGCTGATAACTTCATAGGTAATTTATGCGTGTTTTATGTCTGCTTGTGTTGCAATTTAGCTCTTGTCTTAGGTGCTTTATGTTGTCATCGTAAATTTAAAGTATGATTCTAAGTGTATGTATTTTACTCTAAATATAAAATATTTCTGAGATATAATATGTTGAATTTTACGGGGGAAGGGGAAGTTGAGATCAGAAATATGTGCAAGAATTACACCTTGAAGAAGTAACTTGCATTGACATAACAATTTTAATAACACAAAATCATGGTTTTGAAAATGTGCCTCAAACTACGTAAGAATTCAGGGCATGTAATATGTAACTGTTAGGCAAATTTCATTTTTTTTATAACTTGAAACATTAAAAAATCTGGTAAAATTCTCTTGCTGTATTATTATTGAATACTTGAAGCTCTGATTTTAATATGGTAAAGTTTTAGGGTGTTTCTTAATACAATTACATAAGGAATTAGTTTACCCAGCATAGTTTATTAATAGCACCTAAGACAAGAGCTAAATTGCAACACAAGCAGGCTTTAAAGAGAATGCTTGCTAGAATAAATTTTAAAAACTGGAGAATTTGCTTTTCAAGGTTTTTTTTTTCTTAGTGTATGTGAGTATTGTAGGGAGGCACTTTGAAAACAGTAATTGAGAATGATAATATGTCTTATACTTAATAATGCTAAGTTTTCTTAAAGTTGAGCTACACAGGCTGATTGAATCCTTTGCCTCAGTGAAGCTGCAGATAAGAGTAAGCAGGGTCACCTAAAGATAGATTTACTTAGAGGTTTGGCTGCCTCTCTGGAACCATTTAGCTTTGAACAGATTTCCATAAATGGAAAGAGCAACTGGAGAGACCCAGTACCTTGTGGATGATGTGCAACAGGTGGTAAAACAGTCATTGGATTTTTAAAATAAATGCTTTCCAAATGACTGTTGTTTAAGACTGAGGCTTTAGCATTTAGGGAACTTTGAGACGAACTGGATTTTTTCCTCTAATTAAAAGTTTCCTGGAAACAATTTTAAAAGATTCATATCGTTAGTGTGTAGTGCTTATGAATTTGTAATATGACTTTATGAAATTTGTATAAACATTTACTTTTAGTTCCTTTAGGGGACATCTTAAAAAAAATCTGTCAAGTTAGACACTCTTAAATATTCATGTTTCAGAACATCTTACTAAGTTAACTGTTCAATATTTTAAGTCAGGATGTGAAATTAATATATTATTAAGATAATAAAATTTGTTCTTGAATTGCTGATTTTCTTGTAAGATCAGTGGGTTGTCCTTAATTCAGTACATAAAAGAAATATCTGCCTGGTGTGATGGCTCTTGCCTGTAATCCCAGCACTTTGAGAGGCCGAGGCAAGTGTATCACCTGAGGTCAGGAGTTTGAAACCAGCCTGGCCAACATGATGAAACCCCGTCTCTACTAAAAATACAAAAATTAGCCGGGCGTGGTGGCGTGTGCCTGTAATCCCAGCTACTCAGGAGGCTAAGGCAGGAGAATCACTTGAACCTGAGAGGTGGAGGTTGCAGTGAGCTAGATCATGCCACTGCACTCCAGCCTGGGCAACAGAGCGGACTCTGTCTCCAAAAAAAAAAAAAAAAAAAAAAAAATCCGCATGTCCGCTCCATGAATGGTCTGTGTTGGGAACCATGGCATATGTAAAAATGGGTTAAGCTAGCCCCCCAGACCTCAAGAAGTTTATAATCTTACAGGAATGATAAGAAATTATCATATTCTTGCTCTATGAAAGGGGAAATTGAAGTTTCTGAGAGAGATTAAGTTGCTTACCTCCGGTAACAGAAATAAGTGGCAGAGACTGGAACCCAAGCTGTTGGACCTGAAAGCCCAAACCACTGACTGCTGTACACATTGTTTTACAAGTAACATAATCAGCAAAGCATAAAGGAAGTGCTAGAAGAAGAGAGATACAAAGGGTGGTAGAATTTGAAGGCTTCATGGGAAGAATAAACTCTAAGAAAAAGTCTTAGGTTAAAACCCACTGAGGCTCTGAAGAGAGCAAGGTTAATTATAAAGAAAGTTCCCAAGTACTCTGGCAGTAAATATAATGCATGTTGTTATCCATCTTTAGGCAGCCCTGCCTGGAGAGTATAGTCGTCCCTCAGTATACCTGGGGTATTGGTTCCAGGATGCCTCCTCCACCTGGCAGATACTGAAATCCTAGAATGCTCAATCAAGTCCCTTATACAAAATGCTGTAGTATTTACACTGTATTTTTAATTGTTGTATTTTTTTATTGCCTCCCCCTCCCCTGCAATATTTTCTTTCTTTTTTTTTTTTTTTGAGACAGTCTCACTCTGTCGCCCAGGCTGGAGTGCAATGGTGTGATCTTGGCTCCCTGCAACCTCCACCTCCCAAGTTCAAGCGATTCTCCTGCCTCAGCCTCCCAAGTAGCTGGGACTACAGGTGCCCGCCACCACTCCTGGCTAATTTTTATGTTTTTGATAGACACAGAGTTTCACCATGTTGGCCAGGATGGTCTCAATCTCTTGACCTCATGATCTGCACGCCTCGGCCTCTCAAAGTGCTGAGATTACAGGCATGAGCTACCACGCCCGGCCCCCCCGCAATATTTTCAATCTGAGGTTGGTTGAATCTGCTGATGCGGAACCCTTGGACATGGAGGGCATACTCTACTCAGTCATTCAAGAGGGTCTGTAAGAATTGAATTAATTGATTAAATTAGCGCAGCATGATTCTGTTAGGTGCCCTGGCTTTAATGGCAATATGTCAAAATATATAATTGCCCTCACAGGGTTGTTAATCTACAACCAGCCTCTCCCTGACCCTTCCTCCCTTCCCACAAGTTAGTATTGGCCTAAAATTGATGCAGGGTTCAAATTTCAAGGATCTTTCTTTGTTTTCCTTTGAGTAAGATTCAAAAACTTCTCAGTAATTTCTTCTGTTGTTGTTTTGAGACAGAGTCTCACTCTGTCTCCTAGGCTGGAGTGCAGTGGTGGAGTCTCGGCTCCCTGCAACCTCTACCTCCTGGGTTCAAGCGATTCTCCAGCCTCAGCCTCTCAAGTAGCTGGGATTACAGGCATGTGCCACCATGCTCAGCTAATTTTTGTATTTTTTGGTAGAGACGGGGTTTCACCATGTTGGTCAGGCTGGTCTTCAACTCCTGACCAAGGTCTACCCTCCTTGGCCTCCCAGAGTGCTGGGATTACAGGTGTGACCCACCATGCCTGGCTAACTTCTCAGTAATTTCTAATCAATGTCATTGGTTACTTTATAATTAACATTCATTTTATATCAGTATTCATTTTATAAAATGTAGATCCTAGCTTTTTAAAAATTATTTCTGTAGTTTATATAGACGAATAGATATCAGCGGCTTAGAATTACTCATGTGTTATTTTATCTTTATTTATTTTTCATTTCTCTTTCAGGAGTGAATATGTTTATTTCTTAGTAATATGTTTTAGTCATGTGTTTCGTGTATTTTTAATTGAGTAGAACTTATTTTTCCTCCAGTGGAAGCATCAGTTCATAGCAGTAATGCGCACTGTACAGATAAGACAATTGAAGCTGCTGAAGCCCTGCTTCATATGGAATCTCCTACCTGCTTGAGGGATTCAAGAAGTCCTGGTATGTAAACTGTTCATTCTTATGTTAAACGTGTCATACTACTTCATATGTCTAAAATAAAGTTTTGTTTTTTTTTTAATCCAATGGAATTGTTGGGAATTCTCAAAGGTATATTACACATGAATATATGACAGCAGTAATTGAACTTTGTCAAGGCCTCCGAGTCTTAAATACTTAATTTTCATAACAAATGATACAGAAAATACCCACTATAGATAGACAAATACTTATTAAATAGCTATTTATACTGTCATGTCTATTTCCTTAACTCTGGGCAAGTTATAAGCCTTCATAGTCCTTCAGAGTATGATAGATGGGAGCAGTTGCCTGTTAGGACCACGTTCAATCCTTTATTCAGTGATAAATAGGCAGTAACTCCAGAGAACCACACATGGTAGAGAGAGAGGGGAGCTTTTGCCATTTTTTTCAACATCCTTCAGAGTGTGAGTTTTTATTTTTTTGTGGTCCCTCTTAGTCTTTAAGAACAACTTTGATAGTCATTTTGTCCAATTCTGATTTGTCCTAATTTTAATTTAATGCCCAAATGTTAATTTGACTTGATACAAAAAGACTGGCTCACCTTCTCATTGGGATTTACAATAAGAGCAACCATACTTCTTAATTTGAATAGAATCCTGTGTATTACTCAGAGATATGAGAATAAATTTGCAGCATTTTTGATCAATCTATTAATCTAAGATAGTATGTATTAACTGTATCTCTTAATTGAAATAGAAATGTCATATCTTGGTTATTTGTGCATATTAGAAGGAAGCCAGAGCAACATTATTTTATGTACTAGAATACCAGATAACAATCTGTACCTACTGTTTCAGTGACTAAAACATCAGGACTCTTACATTAAATAAAACTTTAAATACTGAAAGATATATTTCTTGTCTGTAATGAGCAAGTTTTCCTTTTCATATTCTAAAATGAACTATAGGTGCTTATGTTTTACTGAGTACATATTTATAAATCTTTCAAATTTTGAGCCACATGCATATATTACCTGTTAAAAAAATAATGATGGATATGTGGATGGAAAGTAATTATTAACTAACTCACTATTATACTATTATTTTCAAATGTTTTCACAACTGTTAGAATAATTTAGAATTTTTCCACAATGAGTTTGAAAGTATAAGTGTGAAAGAGTGGAGTGACTACTCATGGTCCTTGCCTTACCCAGAGGATTAACATTTTCCCTTTAAGTTGATTTTCCGTGCATTTATTTTCCTCGTGTAGTTTAAATCATATTGAATATTCAGCAAATTAACTTCTTCAGTATTAAGCTCTTATCCTGCTTTGATTAATTCTTAATAAACCTCACCTCTTCTAAATATTGAACTGTCCACGTGAGAAACATTGATGGGGGTGGGAAATTTTAATTTTTCAACTTTTTTTTATAGTGGAAGTGTTTGTTCCTCCTTGTGTATCAACTCCAGAATTTATCCATGCTGCTATGAGGCCAGATGTCATTACAGAAACTGTAGTGGAGGTGTCAACTGAAGAGTCTGAACCCATGGATACCTCTCCTATTCCAACATCACCAGATAACCATGAACCAATGAAAAAGAAAAAAGGTAGAGTTATATTTATACATTTCTGAGAAGGCAGGTGAAAATTTTTCTCTTTTTCCTCATCAAGGGACATAGAAAGTGGTATATGCTATAGATATAAGATTGATGTTATCTTAACCACATATTCTCAAAGAATCAACATTAAGATTTTAAATTTAGTGTTTTAACATACTCATACTGTTTAAAGGAGTTAGTATGTAAGGCTTGAGGATAATTGCCTGACAATGATATTTAACAAGTGTTCGACACACAGAAGGCAGATCAGAGATTCCCTGCACCTTGTCTTACTCCATCTTCTCCTTGTTGATCCTTTTATGGGTACTTGGTTACTTAAAAAACAAAAACAAAAACACGCACAACATTTTATTCTTTATTTTACAAAGACTTGTCTTCCCTTGCTTTCATGGATATTTTTTAAAAAGCCAGGCACGCCTTTAGTCCCAGCTGCTCAGGAGGTGAGAGGATTGCGTGAGCCCAGGAGTTTGAGGCCAACCTGGGCAACATAGCAAGACCGTATCTCAAAAAAGCCAAACAAACAGTGATATATATATATATGTCATACTAAATAAACAGTGATATATATATGTCATACTGAATATATATATCATTTATATCATACTATATACAATATTCATATTTATTATATATCATGCTATTTTTACCTTATACCTTCTGCTTTGAAACACTAAGATTGCTGATAGAGACTTCTGATTGACATAAACTCACCAGTGGGTAAAGAGCATTTCCACTTACTATTTGACTCCTGCTGAAATTTCTGCTCCCTTCATCCCAGTAGCACATTTTCAACATCATGAGGAAATGGGCAGTAAGTGGGTCTTTTTCTGTTGAAATCAAAGGTAAAATTGGAAAGAAATGACATTCTAAGTAATTGGGTACTCATCTAATTCTCCTTTCTTTTCTTAATTCTTCACATTTTAGAGTAAAATGCTAAAATAAAGGTGGGTTTGAAATAATGGTATTTTCTTTTCTTCATTAAATACAGTGTTTCAGATTGCCACAGTGTGTACCATTCTGTGGTCATTGTTGTAGGGGAGATGAGAATAAGACAGTGTCTTCCCACTTGCAATACATGTAGATTATATGCATCTCAAGAGAGGTATACAGGAGAGAATTTAGGAGGAAGAATTACTTCCTGATGTTAGCATTTAAAAACAAAAGGCATACATATAAATAGCCTTATTTACCCACAGCCTGCTATAGCACTTGGCTGGTTGCATCCAATGAGAGCTGTCACAAAATACTTAAGAAATGTTTGTTTAGATTTAATGCCAGGCATGATGGCTCACGCCTGTAATCCCAGCACTTTGGGGGTCTGAGGTGGGTGGATCACTTGAGGTCAGGAGTTCAAGACCAGCCTGGTCAACATGATGAAACCCTATCTCTACTAAAAATACAAAACTTAGCCAGCCGTGGTGTTGCATGCCCGTAGTCCCAGCTATTCGGGAGGCTGAGGCAGGAGAATCACTTGAACCTGAGAGGCGGAGGTTGTAGTGAGCCGAGATTGCACCAGTGCACTCCAGCCTGGGTGACAGAGTAAGACTGTCTCAAAAAAAAAAAAAAAAAAAGAACCACATTTAAAAGAAGATGGAAAACACCATGAAAAACGGGCCATGTAGGGAGCCAGGATGTGATATGATATAAACCAGGAAATACTTTGCCAGTTTAATACAATTTTATTTATTTCCGTGAAAGCTCTTAGTGACCATTTAAAAATTACAAGGCTGGGTGTGGTGGCTCAGGCCTGTAATTCCAGCACTTTGGGAGGCTGAGGCAGGAGGATTGCTTGAGCTCAGGAGTTCAAGACCAGCCTGGGCAACATAGTGAGACCTCATCTTGAGGAATAAAAAAAAAATTAGCCAGGTATGGTGGCACATGCCCGTAGTCCTAGCTACTCGGGAGGCTGAGGCAGGAGGATCGCTTAAGCCTGGGAGGCTACAATGAGCCATAATCGTGCCACTGCATTCCAGCCTGGGCGACAGAGTGAGACCCTGTCTCAAAGAAAAACAAAATACATGTAACCATTCTGTCTATACTTACTACCATAAGGGAGACAATGAAGCGTGAGTATCATTATTTATATTTTTGTGGTTAAGTACATTTGGGATATACAAACTTAGGTTCTTTTTTAATAGCAGTCCCTCTTTTTATTTTGAGAGCCTTTAATATACTAATGTGCATGGTGGATCTTGCTGTCTTCCAAGAGAAGATAGCATATGGTGTTCTAAAGTTTAATATGACTATAGAACCCATTTTCCTACGGAGGAAATTTATTAAGGAACATGACTTTGGACGTGCCGCTTTATGAGAAAATAAATTAAGCCTTTTTGCACCAACTTTTCTACTAAGTTGGGCTTTTGTGCTAGAATTTAGAAGATGCTGAAGATATTAGTTTTATTACTGTCTGATTCATATGTGTAAATATTATTTAAATTGAGTAATTAAGCTGTGTTCTAACAGAGACCAGTGAACTTTCTGTTTTACTTTTTGTTAAAACAGACTTCTTGATTACAATTACCAAAATTCTAAAGTATATCTGTGCATTTTGAAATACAGATGTTAAGATGCTTTAATTAGCTCTTTATATAGTTAATCTAATGTTTCCTAATGAAGAATAGAGTGACATCAGAAATCTCAGATGTAGAACAGTCACCAAATCAGTAATAATATATTTGATCCTAAAATATGGCCGGGTGCTGTGGCTTGTGTCTATAATCCCAGCACTTTGGGAGGCTGAGGCGGGCAGATTGCCTGAGCTCAGGAGTTCAAGACCAGCCTGGGCAACATGGTAAAACCCGTCTCTACAAAAAATACAAAAATTAGCCGGGCGTGGTGGTGCACGCCTGTAGTCCCAGCTACTTAGGGGGCTGAGGTGGGAGGATTGCTTGAGCCCAGGCTGTAGGGAGCTGTGTTTGTGTCCCTGCACTCCAGTCTGGGTGACAGAGTGAGACTCCATCTCTTAAAAAAAAAAAAAGTATTTATGCGTGTGTATATATATGTATTTGATTTTAAAATACAACATACTTAAGTATTCCCAATTTATTTGTTGAGTCTGCCTCTCACCTGCCAGTGTTCATCTATCTGTGCTCGGCATTGAATATAACTAATTTCAGGCTTAATCCTCTTTCGTGTAGAAAAGTATATAGCCCTTACTTTTTCTATTCATTGTGGATGCTAGTCTGTCTGAGAGAGCCTTATGGCAAAAATGAGGAGGAACAAAAGGGAAGGACACAAACCTTTATTAGACATATGAAATCACTTGGAAGTTTTTTTAGCCTTGTAATGTATCTGCATGTGGAAGTGGGGAAATTGAAACACTTATGCTTACATTCTGGTGAATTAACTGATCCAAAGCAGTAGAGAGTGTTTGATATTTTTTACTTTTCCTCATTTGAGTTCAAAGGGCTTTGCAGATTATCAGATCTTCTGCAATAAGTTGCTAAAGCTGTTTCTCACCATCCTGTAGGACAGAAAACAAATTAAGTTTTTACTAGGATTTGTTTCTATTGCTACACTAATATAAAAGATTGGCAAGGCCGGGTACAGTGGCTCACGCCTGTAATCCCAGCACTTTGGGAGGCCGAGGCGGACAGATCACGAGGTCAGGAGATCGAGACCATCTGGCTAATATGGTGAAACCCCATCTCTACTAAAAATACAAAAAATTGGCTGGGTGTGGTAGCAGGCACCTGTAGTCCCAACTACTTGGGAGGCTGAGGCAGGAGAATTGCTTGAACCCAGGAGGCGGAGGTTGCAGTGAGCGGAGATCATGCCACTGCACTCCAGCCTGGGCGACAGAGCAAGACTGTCTCAAAAAAAAAAAAAAAAAAAAAAAAAGATTGGCAAATCAAGGCTCTGACCAATGTATATGGCAATCAAGGCTCTGCCAATGTGTATGACAGATTACTACTAACTGCTGTAATCTAAAATACAAAAGTGTAATACTCCTTTTAGAAGCAGCTTTTCATACAGAGTATATTCATCTACAAATTAGTATCCATTTAAATGAATAATGTGTAATCAGAAAATCTGCTAATCGTGCCTCTGATATTTTTCTTGTTTTCAACGTATGGTTTCAATATCTTATTTTTTCAGTTGGCCGTAAACCAAAGACCCAGCAATCACCAATTTCCAATGGGTCTCCTGAGTTAGGTATAAAGAAGAAACCAAGAGAAGGAAAAGGTAATTTGGGGAGGGTTGCTTTGGAAGTGAGATGATTTTTTTTCAGTTAGGTGACATTTTTGTATTTGTAAGAAAATTATTTCTAATACATGCACATATGAGAATACTGTCGTTGGTAATAGTTCTTAATAAGGGATGTATCAGCATCATGTGGGGAGCTTTTTCAAAATATCTGTGCCCAGTTCTACACCACAGAGATTCTGTAGCCATAGTTGTATCATGGAGGATATAGGGAGTTTTGGAAAAGGTCCTAAGGATGTCTGATACATCTCCTCCTTAAGAACCATTGACTTACGGGATAATAGCACCCATCCTCATATATAGCTACCCATAATTCAAAGGGGTTTACAACTAAGCCTTGTTTCTAATAATTTCTTTCTTTTCTTATTTTTGTGAGACAGTGTCTTGCTCTGTTGCCCAGGCTGGTGTGTGGTGGTGTGATCATAGCACATTGCAGCCTTGACCTCCTGGTCTTAAGCAATCTTCCCGCCTCAGCCTTCTGAGTTGCTGGGACCACAGGCACATGCCACCATGCCTGGCTAATTTTTTTTGTTGTTGTTGTTGTATAGATGAGGTCTCACTATGTCACCCAGGCAGGTCTTAAATTCCTAGGCTCAAGTGATCCTTCTGCCTCAGCCTCTGAAAGTGCTGGGACTATAGGCATGAGCCACCACACCTAGCCTGATACATAACTTCTTAACTGTTTAGAAGAATTCAAGGCGAGCTAAATTTAATTTTCCAATCAACAAATGTCAGTCACATCAGTCACAATTCAGAACAAAACCATGTTTTTGCTTATTTATTGACTTATTTTTACAGACAGGGCTGGAATGCAGTGGCGTGACCATAGCTCACTGCAGCCTTGCGCTGCTGTGCTTATAGCCTCCCAAGTAGCTGGGACTACATGCACACACCACCACACCCAGCTAATTTTTTTTTTTTTTTAAGAGATGGGGTCTTGTGCTTTGTTGCCCAGGTGGATCTCGAATTCCTAGCTTCAAGAGATCCTCCAACCTCACACTCCCAGAGTGCTGAGATTATAAGCATGAGCCACTGCCCCTTGCCTATTTTTGCTTTAGAATTTGTGTATCCTGATTAAAAATGAAAACAGCACCAAACCCTCCCCCATTCTGTGCTTTCCTAAATTGTTGAGTAAGATGATTTCAAGTAACATTTCTTTTTAAAATTATTTTTATTACTTTTTTATTATCCTTTTTTTTTAAAAATTTTAAAATCTTTTGTAGAAACAGGGTGCCCCTGTTTTGCCCAGGCTTGTCCCAAACCCCTGGCCTCAAGCGATCCTCCCATCTTGGCCTCCCAAAGTGTTGGGATTATAGGCATGAGCCACCGCACCTGGCCTTTAATTTTCTTGTCACTCAGATTCTGACAGATAAAGTCTCATTTCAGTAGTGCTTTTAGATGTGTTCTGTCTGCCAATCTGATAACCAAAAATGTATCACTTTCATGAATAAGTGTTTTCAGACCAATATTCAATAGTTGGATAAATTTTACATTAATATATTTAAATTTATTCTGTCCTTATCAGGTGGTTTGACTTAAATTATTAAGTCTAGTTTAAAAAAAATTGTCACCAGTAAGCCTACCAAGAAACTTGGTATTTCGTTAGGCCAAAAAAAAAAAGGTGACATTGAACACTTATTCAGGAACTGGTGACCCAATTTGGGAGAGGCTTAGGATACTTTTCTTATTTCCTTGTTTGTCTTTGGTTGTTGTACACTTCTAACATCTTAGGTTTCTTCTTTTAATTTATATTGAAAACTTTAAAAGTTACATAGCAGTAAATATTAGAAAACTAAACTGTAAATATACAGTTATTACTGTTGTCTTTTAAATAATTCTTATCCTCAGTGGTATCACTTATACTCGAACATCTTTTGCCTAACACTGGAGAAAAACTGTGACCAGTTTTTACCAGTTAAAATCGCATCTCATTACAATTTCAGTCTTGTATTAAATTTGAGGCGGTGTGTTATAATATAATTAATTAAAGCTATTACATTCAAACCTGTATTCGAAATCCAGCCAGTGTTTTTTCTTCTGTAAAATTGTGATAATTATGTTTGTCATAGGCAAATTCCTTATTACCTGGTAAAGAAAGCTTCTCTTTCTGAATCCTGTTTTCCCTAAAACCAGAAATATAATTTTTAATAATTTTTTTCTTTAGAGACAGGGTCTCACTCTGTCACCCAGGCTGGAATACAGTGACATGATCACAACTCATTGCAGCCTCAGCCTCCCAGGCTAAAGTATTCTTCTGCCTCAGCCTCCCAAGTAGCTGGGACCACAGGCACATACCACCATGTCTGGCTAATTTGAAAATTTTTTGTAGTGACGGGTCCTCCTATGTTGCCAAGGCTGTTCTCATTTCTCATACTCCTAGGCTCAAGTGATCCTTCAGCCTTGGCCTCCTTAGAATTGTTCATTTTAACTTGGGGATGGCAACATGGGTGCAGTGAGTGTTTAAAGATAATCTGAGGGCTTTTGGATGAGTTTAATTCAAAACATGGAAACCTTATGTACAGGGCATTGTCTGTGTTATACGAACATTTCTTGTAGAGTAAAATCTTTGCTCACATTTACTACTATGTGAACAAAATAAAAATGCAAAAAAAAATGTTTATGTAACTGAAGATTATACATGATTTGTTTTAATAGTTTTTAGGTAGTGATGCTGGTGTAATAGGGTCCTAGAGACACAAATGTAACATTGTAAAGTTAAAAGTCATTTTTTTGTTTGTTTGTTTTTTTTTTTGAGATGGAGTTTCGCTCTTGTTGCCCAGGCTGGAGTGCAATGGCGTGATCTCAGTTCACCGCAACCTCTGCCTCCCGGGTTCAAGTGATTCTCCTGCCTCAGCCTCCCTAGTAGCTGGGATTACAGACATGTGGCACCACGCCCGGCTAATTTTTATATTTTTAGTAGAGATGGGGTTTCTCCATGTCAGTCAGGCTGGTCTCAAACTCCCGACCTCAGGTGATCCGCCTGCCACGGCCTCCCAAAGTGCTGGGATTACACAAATGAGCCAACATGCCCGGCCAAAGGTCAGCTTTTTTAGGTCAGTAGATGCATAATGGGTTGAACTCTGCGTTATTAATAAACTTACTGGATTTTCAAGGAAAGCCACAATGAAAGTGAAATGCCAGAGAAAAAACATCAGTACTTTGATTGAAGGTGTTGGGGTAGTGGTAGCTTGTTTTGGAAGCTTCCCACATAGCCTGTATCTTAGATCTGGATTTAAGGATAGTAAATGAATAGTGCATGGAATCCTACAGATGACCTATCTTTTTCGTCTCAGGACTCTTTTCTGTTCTTTTTTTCTTGAGACGGAGTCTCGTTCTGTCGCTCAGGCAGGAGTGCAGTGGCGTGATCTCTGCTCACTGCAACATCCGCCTCCTGGGTTCAAGTGATTCTCCCGCTTCTGCCTCGTGAGTAGCTGGGATTACAGGCACCCGCCATCATGCCTGGCTAATTTTTGTATTTTTGTAGAGATAGGGTTTCACCATGTTGGCCAGGCTGGTCATGAACTCCTGACCTCAGGTGATCCACCCACCTTGGCCTCCCAAAATGCTGGGATGACAGGCGTGAGCCACCTTGCCCAGCCTTCTGTTCTATTAATAAGAACCTTGGCACCTAGAGGTTATGAAGGAATAAAATAAAAACAATCTGAAAAGCCTCTTCTAATGACTGCTGCCCACTACTCTGTCCTCCTTAATAAGGGAAAAAAGAGTGTGATACTTTCTTCTTTTGGGGATCAAGTTTTTTATTTTACTTGCCCAGATTTCCTTTTTGTTCTTTTATGCACATCCTAGCCATCTTCCAAGACTTCATGATGGCCTCCCAGTCCACTTTATTTTCACTCCTGGAATCCCACAGACATATTTTCTATGATTATTTGGAATGTAATTAATTATGCATTGCTTTGTGATAGACCTTATATTGTTTCAAATTGTTATTTATTTCTTACATTGTTGTTTAACTTGTCATCTACTTTCTTTTCCCTTCTCAACTAAATTATAAATTCCTTGAGGCAGGGACCAGGTTTTAAATTCATCTCCTTAAGCATGGTAGGCGATGAATAAGCATTTTATTCTGCAGAAATATTCTAATATTTCCTCATTTTAAAATTTTACTAGTAGTGTGATCCAGAGCTAATGTTACAGTTAACATTTGATGAATACTTGACTAATTTTAAGGAATTACCATATTTTTCCATTTTAGGACCTCAGATTTTAAGATACAAGTATGTATAATGAAATCCTTTAAACATTATCTTCTGTCTACTGGGTGTAATCAGTAGAAAGCGATTAGAAATTTTTTTTTTTTAAATCTGTTTTTAGAGGCAGTAATGTTCTTTTTTTTTTCTTTTTTTCGAGACAGGGTTTCACTCTGTCGCCCAGGCTGGAGTGCAGTGGTGCGATCTTGGCTCACTGTAACCTCTGCTTCCTGGGTTCAAGCGATTCTCATGCCTCAGCCTCCCAAGTAACTGGGATTACAGGTGTGTGCCACCATTCCCAGCTAAATTTTACATTTTTAGTAGAGATGGGGTTTCACCGTGTTGGCCAGGCTGGTCTCGAACTCCTGACCTCACATGATACGCACACCTCCCGGCCTCCCAAAGTGCTGGGATTACAGGTGTGAGCCACCACACCCAGCCAACAGTAATGTTCTTTGCTATCAAGTGTTAATTGACTGGTAGTACAGAGGAAAATGATAAGAAAACGCTTAAAGGGTTGAGGGTAGTTTGCACTTACAATACATACACCTCAGAGTTCATGCCTGTAGGTGAATCAAAGAAAAGTAAGTTTCTTACAAAAAGACCCTAGGTCTGACGCCTAAAAGTTTTATACATTTCATTGTATTTTGCTTGCCTATCCAATAAAATTACTAAGTACCTTTTGATGAATTTTGATCATGGAATTTAGGCTTATCATATGATAAAGAAAGGTGTAAATAAATTTATTCAGTTTAAATCTGTATAAACTAATAAATTTGATTCTGTTTAATTCAGGTTAACTTTGCCTAAGCAATTATGCCTTTGCCTTTACTGAACTCCATATCTAGGATAGGGTGATGTGTAATAGTATAAAAGCCAGAACCTGTATTTTAGCATCATAACTGTAAGCATACATAGGGGATACCTTTTTTTAAAAGTAGAAACAGGCCGGACACGGTGGCTCACACCTGTAATCCCAGCATTTTGGGAGGCTGAGGCGGGTGGATCACCTGAGGTCAGGAGTTCAAGACCAGCCTGGCAACATGGTGAAACCCTGGTGTGGTGGAATGTGCCTGTAATCCCAGCTACTCGGGAGGCCGAGGCAGGAAAACTGCTTGAACCTGGGAGGTGGAGGTTGGAGTGAGCCAAGATGGTGCCACTACACTCCAGCCTGGGCAACAGAGCAAGACTCTGTCTCCAAAAAAAAAAAAGTAGAAACAAGTATATTCAGGATTTTTATGTTACAATGAAGGACACTTTATTTGCTTTTAATTATGTATTTAATTATGTTAATGAATTTTTAATCAATGTCTGTCATTGTTTTTAAAGGAAACACAACCTATTTGTGGGAGTTTCTTTTAGATCTACTTCAAGATAAAAATACTTGTCCCAGGTATATTAAATGGACTCAGAGAGAAAAAGGCATATTCAAGCTGGTGGATTCAAAGGCTGTCTCTAAGCTTTGGGGAAAGCATAAGAACAAACCAGACATGAACTATGAAACCATGGGACGAGCTTTGAGGTAAAAACTCAGCTAGTATTCAAACAAAATTTGTGTATTTCTTTATATTGTCTATTAGCTGTTTAAAGAGAAGCTGAAAAACCTTTACAACTTTTAACTTTGGGGGATATTCTAGAGGAGCTTCTTAGATTTGGAAGTAGGTGGGGAGATAGGAGTTTGGTCTACGTGCTTATAATTTTAACATAATTGGAAAATTCATTTTTGCAGAAAATGTGCTTTTGTACTTAGGACTGTTTCTTAATAGAAATTATGAAGTTGTAGGCTTAAAAAAACTAAACCTCAACAAATTATGGTTCTTATAGTTAGTTTTTTAGTTTTTAGGAGTTTGTTATAAATGGATTTATGTTGATAGGAAAATTTATCTTAAGTTTTATCAGTTTGGCCGGGCACAGTGGCTCACACCTATAATGCCAGAACTTTGGGAGGCTGAGGCGGGCGGATCACTTGAGGTCAGGAGTTCAAGACCAGCCTGGCCAATATGGGGAAACCCTGTCTCTTCTAAAAATATAAAAATTAGCCAGGCCTGGTGGTGCTCACCTGTAATCCCAGCTGTTTGGGAGGCTGAGGTAAGAGAATTGCTTGAACCCAGGAAGCGGAGGTTGCAGTGAGCCAAGAATGTGCCATTGCACTCCAGCCTGGGTGACAGAGCAAGACTCTGTCTCCAAAAAAAAAAAAAAAATTATCAGTTTGATAAACCCACAAAATTCTTTCGTTGTAAAGTACATGAAGTACATGGCTTCTTCTAATTAAGGGTGTTTTTAAGTGAACACATGGTTTATGTGACAGTATTCGCATATCTCTACTAAGTAAGTGTGGCTTAGGTAATTTTTCCAGTAATATCAGTTTGTTTTTATAACCTATGTAAATCAGAAAATAATTTCTACTATTGTCAGTATAGTAAAATATTCAATGGTAAGGTAAATTATTTCTTTTAAGAAAAAGAATGAACTTTCAGCCAGTTTATAGATCTTAAGTTTGTAGGACCTTGGCCCCAGGTTCCAACTTGATTCCTACTCTAAATTTGTAACCTTTTGAGCAGTCTAGGCAGTAAGAGTTTGTTTTTTTCTCATCTGTTATTAGGGATAAGGGAATTTTTCTGTTACTATCCACTGTACATGGTCTTTTTGGCGGAGGTGGAGTGGGGTGGAGAAATAATATACTTGATTAATTTGGCACATTTTCCTCTTACAGATACTACTACCAAAGGGGAATTCTTGCAAAGGTTGAAGGACAGAGGCTTGTATATCAGTTCAAGGATATGCCCAAAAACATAGTGGTCATAGATGATGACAAAAGTGAAACCTGTAATGAAGATTTAGCAGGAACTACTGATGAAAAATCATTAGAACGAGTGTCACTGTCTGCAGAAAGTCTCCTGAAAGCAGCATCCTCTGTTCGCAGTGGAAAAAATTCATCCCCTGTAAACTGCTCCAGAGCAGAGAAGGGTGTAGCTAGAGTTGTGAATATCACTTCCCCTGGGCACGATACTTCATCCAGGTCTCCTACTACCACTGCATCTGTGTCAGCAACAGCAGCTCCAAGGTAAGTGAAGCAAACCATTAGTTATAATGTATTTACTTTTTTAAAAAGTCTCTGTGGTGAAAACAAAATGTCCTTTTGCTTAATATTAGTGTTCTAAGAACCCAGTGTTGTCAGGACTTTGAAAAGTGCTTGATGTTTTAATTATATTTTTATTGTTGTTAAAGTAGATGTCTTGCTGGGTTCAGTGGCTCACGCCTATAATCCTAGCACTTTGGGAGTCCAAGACAGGAGGATTGCCTGAGGACAGGAGGTCATCAAAAGCTTTGGCAACATAGTGAGACCTCCTCTCTATAAAATAAAAAGAAAAAATTGCTGAGCATGGTGGCACACACCTGTAGTCCTAACTACTCAGGAAGCTAAGGCAGGAGAGTCACTTGAGCTTAGAAGTTGGAGGTTGTAGTGAGCTAAGATTGCACCACTATACTCCAGCCTAGGCAACAGACTGAGACCTTATCTCAAAAAAAAAAAAAAAAAGTAGATGTCTTAAATAACCTGAATTGGTTTTTATGGTTTTATCGATGGAGCTTAATGTAGGCTTTAGTTTTTAAAATATATTTGTGTCATGGTATGTTTGTGTCAAACATCAGGGATTGCCAGTACCTCTAAAATTTGGGAGCACTAATTTTACACATTTTGGATTTGTTTTCATCTTTTACCCAGGAGACCTATTTTCTCATTTGGCATTAAATATAATCAGCTTTTTTCTTTCTAATGTACTAGGACAGTTCGTGTGGCAATGCAGGTACCTGTTGTAATGACATCATTGGGTCAGAAAATTTCAACTGTGGCAGTTCAGTCAGTTAATGCAGGTGCACCATTAATAACCAGCACTAGTCCAACAACAGCGACCTCTCCAAAGGTAGTCATTCAGACAATCCCTACTGTGATGCCAGCTTCTACTGAAAATGGAGACAAAATCACCATGCAGCCTGCCAAAATTATTACCATCCCAGCTACACAGCTTGCACAGTGTCAACTGCAGACAAAGTCAAATCTGACTGGATCAGGAAGCATTAACATTGTTGGAACCCCATTGGCTGTGAGAGCACTTACCCCTGTTTCAATAGCACATGGTACACCTGTAATGAGACTATCAATGCCTACTCAGCAGGCATCTGGCCAGACTCCTCCTCGAGTTATCAGTGCAGTCATAAAGGGGCCAGAGGTTAAATCGGAAGCGGTGGCAAAAAAGCAAGAACATGATGTGAAAACTTTGCAGCTAGTAGAAGAAAAACCAGCAGATGGAAATAAGACAGTTACCCACGTAGTGGTTGTCAGTGCGCCTTCAGCTATTGCCCTTCCTGTAACTATGAAAACAGAAGGACTAGTGACATGTGAGAAATAAAATAGCAGCTCCACCATGGACTTCAGGCTGTTAGTGGCAGTACTGACATAAACATTTGCAAGGGAAGTCATCAAGAAAAGTCAAAGAAGACTTTAAAACATTTTTAATGCATATTCGAAAACAATCAGACTTACTGGAAATAAATTACCTATCCCATGTTTCAGTGGGAAATGAACTACATATTGAGATGCTGACAGAAAACTGCCTCTTACAGTAGGAAACAACTGAACCCATCAATAAGAAAAAGGATTGAAAGGGACCAAGCAGCTCACTACGATATCAAGTTACACTAAGACTTGGAACACTAACATTCTGTAAGAGGTTATATAGTTTTCAGTGGGAGGGGTTGGGATGGGTAATCTCATTGTTACATATAGCAATTTTTGATGCATTTTATATGCATACCAGCAATTATTACTGTGTTCGCACAGTTCTCACTTAACTGGTGCTATGTGAAGACTCTGCTAATATAGGTATTTTAGAATGTGAATTGAAGAATGGATCCCAAAAACTTCAGAAAGAGGATAGCAAAAAAAGATCTAGTGCGATTTTTTTTATATATATATATATATATATATATATATATACATATATATATATCATATAGCTTAAGCTGATTTAAAACAAAGGCCTTAGACTAATTTTCGGTTTTCTTTCTTGAAATAAGCTAATGGCTTGTTTGTGTAAAGCTTTTTTATTAAAAGAAAAATTTTAAAAATCTTGTACCTAGCACAGTATTGTTATAGAATTTACATGTAACATTTTATATGGTAGTTTCAGTCTGTCAGTTTCTTAATTGTGGACAAATTAACAGTTGGCTCTGGCCTTTTGCTGTAACATGCCTGTGTCACTCACTTAGCCCTGGCATTTGTGCAGACATATCATTTTCAGTTCTGCTGTCACTTGGAAGTTCAGGCTCAGCATGAATTTTTGTCAGGTAGCTCTAATACCTGGAGTTTTCTTTCTTTCTTTCTTTTTTTTTTTTTTTTTGTTGTTGTTTTGTTTTTTAGTTGAAGTTTATGAGGGAAATACCAGTGTTCAGATTTGAACTATAATAGTTTGTATATTCAACATTTGAAGTATATTCTATTTTGTTGTACTCTTGTTTCAAAGTGTATTCAAGTAGGTTTTCTGAAATATAGAAATGAAATTTATCTTCTGTTTTGGTCTCTGGTGATATTTTAAACAATATTTAAAAGCCAGTATAGAAGTGTTTTAGTTAAGAAGTGATAAAACATCTCTATTCTCCTTCCCAACTACTGCATGAAGAAATTCTACTTCTGTTTTGTTCCATTATATTAATATTTGGCAAATATCTGCATGTTGCCAGTTTCTTTCTAATTATAATGATGAACTATAATGTTCTGCTTAACATAATGAATTTAGTATTTTAGTTGGCTGCACTTAAAGAATTTATATTTGTAAAACACTTCAAACCGTTTGTTTCACAATCAGACCTTTTGTGGATAAAAAGAACAATTACTCTTCTAACCCTTTTACAGATTAGGAAGTTAAGGTATCTGAAGGATTACATAAACTATGTAATTTCAATACTGTCTGTCACTCCATATCTTAATGCTCTTTCTACTACAAAGAAAAGTTACCTATTTTTACATGTTTTAGAAATGTAGATGAACTCATACATAATATTTTTTGTCTTTTAATTGTGTATTTGATCACATACTAAGGTCAGAGATTGTTTATAACAGTTCCCTTTGTAATCTTTTAAACTTTTCCATAAATATATTGATGATACTTTTATACAAAAGCTCAAAGAAAAACTCATTTGATTCTTTTCCCATTTGGGAGTTACTCTCAAATTCTATCTCCTTTTAAAACATTTCCAAAATATTTCAGCTTTGAAAAGCAATATTAAGTGCTTTGGCACTTAATTGTATTATCTTGTTTATTGCACTGTGACTTCATTTGTTTGTCATGTCTTCCATAATACTCATTTAGAGCAACGATTATATTTTATGCTATACCTACCCCTCTCCCCAAGTGCTGAGCATATTAGACACTCAGGTCAGACATTTATTGATTTTAGGAACATTTGCTGAGAATATAAGTCACATGCTTAAATACTTTGCTTCTATGCTGGATTCTTAATCAGTTCTAACAGGGTTAAACCAGGGCTATCTAGCTACCTCTGCTACTCTACTGGAAATTTTTTTCTCTTTGAGAATAAGCACATCTAAAGTCTAGACTTGGAGCCAGGTGTGGTGGCTCACGCCTGTAATCCCAGAACTTTGGGAGCCAAGGTGGGTGGATTCCTTGAGGCCAAGAGTTTGAGACCAGCCTGGCCAACATGGTGAAACCCCGTCTCTACTAAAAATACAAAAATTAACCGGGAGTGGTGGCGCATGTTTGTAATCCCAGCCCCTCAGGAGTCTGAGGCACAAGAATCTCTTGAATCTGGGAGGTGGAGGTTGCAGTGAGCCAAGATGATGCCACTGCACTCCCTCCAGCCTGGGTGACAGCGAGATTCTGTCTGAAAAAAAAAAAAAAAAAAAAAAAAAAAGTCTAGACTTGGAAACATACATGTTGACAGTATATACTTATCAGAATGTTGCAGATTGAAATTAATGATGTGCCTCACCCCCATCCTTCCTGCCCTTTTAATGCTATGGCTTTTAATCTCAGTCCTTCCAAACCATAAATCAACATAATTTATAGTTGCTTTTTTGTGTTCAGTGTATTAGAGGGAAAAAACTCCACATAACCTTGGCTTGATGCTACTACATTTTCCAGCCTCACTTGATCTTTAAATTATGATCAGTAGTCTATCAATTTTTCTTTAGGCCACTTTCCAGCATCAATTCCAGCCTTCACCACCCTTCTCACCAGATAACCAGTATACCTCTATACAGAGGACATGGTCATGAGCTGTGAATTCCCTCCATTCCTGGACCCCTTGCTACAGATGATTTACTTACTCCAACATCCATCCTTACCACCTGTCTCAGGAAGGAGGGTGCCCTTCCTCCTGTACTCAGCATCTCCCTTTCACACCTACTTGGTCTCCTTGCTCCAACAATTGATAGCCTATCTTTCTGTCCCTTCTTTTTCTTCAAATAGCCTGCAGTCTGAATTCTTGCTTAGAAACAGTTCTCCGTGAGATCTCCAGTAACCCAATTGTCAAACGGACACTTTGGTTCACTTAATCTTAGGCCTACTTCTCAAAACTTACTTGGTTTCCCATGTTTACTTCCTGCCTAACCAACTTGTTTTTTCTTTGTTCTTTCTGCTTGTGGGCTTCTTTCTTCTTTTCCTCATACAATTGTTGTCAGGATTAAATGAGTTAATATATTAAGGATTTGTAACTAGTGTCTGGCACATAGAAAACACTCTTATTAGATGTTTACTACTATTATTTCACTAACATAATTGTTAGATAATCTCATCCATGCCTATGGTTTTTACTACCAAATCTATTGTTAAAGCCTAGACTTTTACGCTGTCATTTTATTTTCTCTATTGGAATGCTTCATGAAATTGCATGTCACCCTTGTGCAGGGGCTGTGTTAATCCTTGTATCATTCCAGTATTAGGATATGTGCTGCTGAAGCAGGCACTACTGTATCTTAGGTGGGTTTATCTAATTGCCACTGTCTATTTCTTCCTGAGTATTCAATTGAGCTCTCTTCCCTCCAAAATCTGTTTCTCTTAGCCCAATAAATACCAGCAACCCGGCCGGGCGCGGTGGCTCACGCTTGTAATCCCAGCACTTTGGGAGGCCGAGGCGGGCGGATCACGAGGTCAGGAGATCGAGACCACAGTGAAACCCCGTCTCTACTAAAAAATACAAAAAAAAATTAGCCGGGCGTGGTGGCGGGCGCCTGTAGTCCCAGCTACTCAGAGAGGCTGAGGCAGGAGAATGGCGTTAACCCGGGAGGCGGAGCTTGCAGTGAGCCGAGATTGCGCCACTGCACTCCAGCCTGGGCGAAAGAGCGAGACTCCGTCTCAAAAAAAAAAAAAAAAAAAAATACCAGCAACCCATTACTCATACAAGAAACAACCTGGGGGCCATCCTAGATACTTTACCTCTTCTAATCATTAACCAAATTTCTACTCATGGTACCTTCTAAATACCTTCTTTTCCATCCTCCCTGTCTTTCTTTGTCTCACCAAGTCTCCCTCTAATCCATTCTCCAGGCTACCAGTTGAGAGCTTTCTAAATTAGCAGCTTTCATCACTCATGAACCTTTGTGATTGCTTCAGATTCTTCAATGGCATCTCTTGCTAAAAAGATATGCCTAAGCATAGCAATTACAGTCCTTTGATCTGGGCTCTGCCTATCTCCCCAAGCCTCATGCTCTTGCTACTCCTCTTTTAGACTTACCTGGGCCATAATATTTCATTTTTTCCCAAATATTCTAGGCATTCATGCCTCATGAGCCATCCATTGATGGCTTCTTTCTGGACAACTCGTTCCTCCTTCACCTACATTGGAGTTCAGTTTTATTTACTGAGATATGAGGTGACAGACATCAAAATAAAAGTTTCTGAAATAGGCGTGGAAATCATTCAGGTTGGGGAGTGAGTGAGCGAGCTCAGAACTTAAAGAGTAGAAAGAATAAAGTATATAAAGATAGGTTGGGGAAGAAGAAAAAGAATCAGCAACGGATGTCAAGGACTATTCATAGAGAATAAACAGGACAGATAAGGTAACATTTCAAGATATGGCGGCAACATCAAGTGCAGAAAGGCAAAGCAAATCAGGCTAAAGAAAAGGCCGAAGGCCAGGTGCGGTGGCTCAAGCTTGTAATCCCAGCACTTTGGGAGGCCGAGGAGGGTGGATCACGAGGTCAGGAGATCAAGACCATCCTGGCTAACACGGTGAAACCCCATCTCTACTAAAAATACAAAAAATTAGCTGGGCGTGGTGGCAGGTGCCTGTAGTCCCAGCTGCTCGGGAGGCTGAGGCAGGAGAATGGCATGAACCTGGGAGGTGGAGCTTGCAGTGAGCCGAGATCGCACCACTGCACTCCAGCCTGGGCGACAGAGCAAGACTCCGTCTCAAAAAAAAAAAGCCACTGAGATTACACTGACCATGAGAGGGCAGTTCCAGTGAGTTGTGGTAGTGAAGCCAGAATGTAAGGGATGGGGCACTTGGTACATTACTTAGTGGCCTGTCTGATACCGCATACACTCAGGAGTGTACATTTCTGATCACATTAACAAGTCATGTCTAATTACTAAGACAAACTAAAGACAAAATTTTGGCCTTGGAGTTGTTTATAAGGCCTCTTATGATTCTTTTGCTTTTAAGTCTCCTATCCTACCTTTATGAGGGTACTACGGAGCACTTTATTTTTGGCAGGCAAGAGTAACCCTTTAATTCCACAGCTATCAAAGCAACTTTTCCTTTTAATGTAGCTTTTAACCATTCACAGTACTGCAAGTCTTCAGTGGTTGTGGTTCATCTAGTCTTCAGCCCCTTTGTTAAAATCACTGTCCCCCATAATTAGAACATACTCTGTAGGAACTCAGTACACTGTGATGCCAGCCCTGATGGTAGAATAAGATACTGCTCACCCTTTACAAGGGCACTGATATGCCTCCTATCTGTGTCACACCACCAAACCTTTGAAACACTCACGTGCAGCAGGGAGACTTATTTGAGCACCCATAACTATCTTTCTGAACACTGCAACTCAGTAGTAATGCTTTGGGTTCAAGACTAAAAAACAATACATCACAGCTTCCAAAGTGAAAATATAATACAAGTAAAACATAATTGCTTGGCCGTGCATGTGGCTCATGCCTGTAATTCCAGCACTTTGGCAGGCCAAGGCGGGTGGATCATGAGGTCAGGAGATCGAGACCACCCTGGCTAACACGGTGAAAGTCCATCTCTTCTAAAAATACAAAAAATTAGCAGGGTGTGGTGGCACACGCCTATAATCCCAGCTACTCAGGAGGCTGAGGCAGGAGAATCACTTAAACCTGAGAGGCGGAGGTTGCAATGAGCCGAGATGGCGTCACTGCACTCTAGCCTGGGCAACAGAGTGAGACTCCGTCTCAAAAAAAAAACAAACAAAAAAAACCCTGTGATTGCTTAATGCAAAATACTGCATATCAAAGACAAAACAAAGCTGTGAATTATAAATAGGCTGTAAACTAACAGCAGAGTTACTTTCTCCCAAGATAATTGTTCACATCCATTGCACTGTAGAATCTTTATTTTTTGAGAGAGTCTCGTTCTGTCGCCCAGGCTGGAGTGCACTGGTGCCATCTTGGTTCACTGCAACCTCCGCCTCCTGGCTTCAAACGATTCTCCTGCTGCAGCCTCCTGAGTAGCTGGGATTACAGGCACGCACAACCACGCCTGGCTAATTTTTTATATTTTCAGTAGAGACGGGGTTTCACCATGTTGGCCAGGCTGGTCTCAAACTCCTGATCTCAGGTGATCCACCTGCCTCGGCTTCCCAAAGTGCTGGCATTATAGGCGTGAGCCATCACACCCAGCCTGCACTCTTACCTTAACTTTGAGAAACTTGTCTATTTAGGTAAGTGATACTGTCACTGCCCAAAAAGGAAAAATACTAATCTATATAATCTGCAAATTATTTCTGAATTGTAGGACATTAATTCACTTGAATCCAGTGGTTACTTTGCCTCACATTAGAAATAGCTGGGAAGCTTTTCATAAGCCTGTGTCTTAGCTCCTACTCCATACCAATTAAGTCAGTGTTTGGGAAAGGGAGCCAGGCATCTTTATTTTTAAAATATCTCTAGGTGATTTCATTGTGCAGCAACATTTTAGAACCACTGCCTTATAGTTACAATAAGAAAGCGTTAACATTTATGGTTCTAGGCTGGGCGCGGTGGCTCACGCCTGTAATCCCAGCACTTTGGGAGGCCGAGGCGGGCGGATCACGAGGTCAGGAGATCGAGACCATCCTGGCTAAAAAACAGTGAAACCCCGTCTCTACTAAAAATACAAAAAATTAGCCGGGCGTGGTGGCGGGCGGCTGTAGTCCCAGCTACTCGGGAGGCTGAGGCAGGAGAATGGCGTGAACCTGGGAAGCGGAGCTTGCAGTGAGCCGAGATTGCGCCACTGCACTCCAGCCTGGGCCACAGAGTGAGACTCCGTCTCAAAAAAAAAAAAATTTAGGGTTCTGTGTTCCAACCCAAGTGTTCCAAAAATGGAAAAAGGTAGTTTGAGATATATTATTACAAATAGCTTTTTAAAAACCTACATACTGTGTATTTTATCGATTCTAAAGCCTTTTTCTTATATTTAACATGTCTTTAATTAGGATGACTCTATAAGAGTCTTATGAAACAGTATACCAAGTTAATGTGCCTTGTCTCTTCAAAGAAATTACTCTGGAAAGCTATATGCTAATTCTAATAATGTTACCATTCAAAATACTTTTAAATGGCTTTTTAGAGGAAAATCTAAATTTTACATATATTTAACAGAGACAAATTTCCTGTTGAAGATTTTAGTTTTAAAAAGAGCTGCGTCATTTGAAGTTAATGCGATGTGAATCAAGCTAGGTAATGTCATATTTGGTTCAAATGGAGATGTGGCTATGAGATTGACACAAGTTTTCTTAAGAGCTTCATCAAACATATGGAAGCAGTTCCAAAAAGTTTCCCAAACATTTTTGGGCAGTGGCAGCAGTAACTCAGAGTTTTAAAATTCAAATCAGAATTTTAAGAAACCTTAGAGATTATTCCTTTATTACAAATGAAGAACCTAAGGTTCAGGAAAACTTTTGACTCATCAGTTGGTTCAGATAGTCACCGGCAGAACTGCAAAGAACTCACCCTCTGACTCCCAGTTGAGTTTTAGCCTGAACTCCCACTCATTCCCATCCAAAAACAAGTGGGGGTGAGGGTTGCAGGGAGGGAAACAAGTTTCCCACAAACTGAATTTTACAATATTGCAGAATTTTGATGGGTGTTCTCTGCAGGTTTACCAGTCTGTGGAAACCAGAATCAGATGTCAGACATATACCTTAGGTCCAGTCTTCCACCATCTTTTTTTTTTTTTTTTTCGGGAGATAGTCTAGCTCCGTCACCCAGGCTGGAATGTAGTGGCACGATCTCAGCTCACTGCAACCTCTGCCTCCCAGGTTCAAGCAATGCTCCCAGCTCATCCCCTGGAATAGCTAGGATTAGGCGCCTGCCAACACGCCCGGCTAATTTTTGTGTTTTTAGTAGAGACAGGGTTTTACCATATTGGCCAGGCTGGTCTCGAACTCCTGACCTCAGGTATCCACCCACCTCGGCCTCCCAAAGTGCTGAGATTACAGGCGTGAGCCACCACGCCCGGCCCATTTCTACTTCTATGGTTTCCATTCCTGTATGCAAGTTGTCTGGATCTTGAAGCCTGAACCTGTTTAATATGGCAAGATATTTAATCAGTATCCTGCTTTATTGCTACAAGAGTTTCAGATAGTTTACATATAAGAATAAATTGCCAGGCATGGTGGCTCACACCTGTAATCCCAGCACTTTGGGAGGCCGAGGTGGGCAGATCATCTGAGGTCAGGAGTTCGAGACCAGCCTGACCAACATGGAGAAACCCCGTCTCTACTAAAAATAGAAAAAAAATTAGCCAGGCATGGTGGCGCATGCCTGTAATCCCAGCTACTCGGGAGGCTGAGGCGGGAGAATTGATCGAACCTGGGAGGTGGAGGTTGTGGTGAGCCGGGATCGCACCATTGCCCTCCAGCCTGGGCAACAAAAGCAAAACTCCGTCTCAAAAAAAAAAAAAAAAAAAAAAAAAGAATAAAGAATAAATGGAAGTCAACAAAAACAGGTACAAGAAATTTCTGTGAAGAAAAAAGGAATTTCAAATAAATTACAAAAGAAAACCAATACAGAGAATATATGCTGTAAAGTGTTACACAGTCATTAAAATCCAGCTATATACTAGCTTTGAATATATTGGCAGCCCATAAAGATAACCAGTTGAGATTCATACAGTCCAAGTTTACCAGATGCTTAGGAGACGCAAAGCTTTGCCTAGCATTCTGTCAGGAAGGGTTTTGCTGCCTGTGTGACTAATCTTACATGAATGTTTTCCCAGAATTGAGTTTTCCAAAGAAATATGGTAACAAGGGGCTGGAGTTGTGGGTATTCTGTTTTGTCATTCAAAGGCAGATCTTTCTACATTACAAATCAAAGTACAACTGACAACCTCTCGAAATTGAAGAACCTAAGCACTAGCCCACAACCTCACATCTGCCTAGAGGAACAACTGGGTAGAAAAGACCAACCAACCAATCTTTTGCCCTTCAGTCAGCCCTTCTGCCTATTTTGGGCTTAAACACTTAGTTCTGCCCTTTCAAATTGAAGGGTTATTCTCTTTGGTGGAAAAATTAGGAGTGGGTTGTTATGACATGAAATACAGAGGGCCCTTCCCTTTTTTGTTTTGAAACTTAGCCATTATTATTCTGTGACTTACAATATGTATTTTAAAATTTATATTATTTTACAGATCTCACAAATCTATGAGGTTGAGAGGGCAGATATACTCTATGGATGAGAAAACTTAGGCTATAGAGATGGAGCGACTTGTTCAGGGTCACACTGGTGACAGCTAAGTCTTTTCAGTTACAGCCTGTGCCCTTTGACATGTTGCTTTTTTCCTCTCCCCTTATTTTACATACCCTAGTTCCAGGCCTTTGCCATTCTGGTGTTTGACCATGGCTCACAAATCTCTTGCTAATATCTATCCACTCCAGGTAAAAAATCTGCCTGTCCTATATTTTTATACATGTCATTTTAAAGAAAGTTGATTAGAGCTCTTTATGCATGCACATTCATTTCTTGGATGCCTTTCCTTTAAATCATGTTTTAGTTTTCTCTGTTTTTAGAATTTAATTCTTGGGAATCTTTCAAGTCTAACACACGTGATAAATAATGCATATATATGTAACTATATGCAACATTCCCTTCATTATTAATCTTGGCTGTTTTAAAAAATGGTTTGAATACAGAATATTTGCATCAACTTTTTCCTTTAATTTGAAATACTAGAGTAGCTGTTCTTATTGCTTCCTTTAAAAACTATGACTGAAGTACGCAAACAGTATCAAATGTTCTACTTTGGGCAAAACTAGACTTCACTGTATCAGAAAACTGGAAATCCAGGCCGGGCGTGGTGGCTCATGCCTGTAATCCCAGCTACTAGGGAGGGTGAGGCAGGAGAATCACTTGAACCTGGGAGGCGGAGGTCGCAGTGAGCCGAGATCACACCTCTGCACTCCAGCCCAGGCAACAGAGTGAGACTCCATCCATTATATTCCAGTATTCAGCCACCATCTTGCTTCTAGTCTAATACTGTATGTATGATACTGCATGTGTATTTGACTTACATGTTTGACCATTTGACCATGTTTAACAAATCTCTTGCTACACTGCAATGTCTATTCTCCCTGTTTGTGTTCACTCAAAGCCAAAGAAACGGTGGTAGGGAAGAAGCAAGCACTTTGGAGTCAAGACAGACCTGAGTTTGAATCCTGACTCAGCTACTATTTATTAGCTATCACTTTGCTCAAATTAGTTGACCTTTTGAGCCCCTGTCTATAGTTTTAAGATCATATGTAAAGCTCTTGGAGTCAAAGGAACTCAAATGTTAATTTCATCATATGTATACACCATAATGCCTTATTTAAATAAACAACCCGGTCAGTCATTAATACCACCACGTACTACGGTATCTACTGAAATGTGGCATGAAGAAAACCAAAACTCATGCCATTCCTACTCCCTCTTCAAATTTGCAATTTACCTTCTGAGACTCAATGACAAAATAGTGTACAGGAAAATAGAAAAATAAAAACCAGAAACAATAGTATATAGGGTATAATAGGAAAAGCAGATGAAAGGTACATATGGATGGAATAAGGGATCTATGCAAGGAACATGCAACTTAGGGTGGGGCACAGTGGCTCATGCCTGTAATCCCAGCACTTTGGGAGGTGGAGGTAGGAGGATCACTTGAGTCCAGGAGTTCGAGACCAGCCTGGGCAACATGGTGAAACCCCATCTCCACAAAAAATAAATTTTAGCTGGGCATGGTTTCATGTGCCTGTGGCCCCAGCAGCTCGGGAGGCTGAGGTGAGAGGATCACTGGAGCCCATGGGGTAGAGACTACAGTGAGCTATGATCACACCACTGCACTGCAGCCTGGGTGACAGAGCAACACCCTGTCTCAAAAGAAAAAAGCAACCTATTAAGATTTATATACTACTAAAAAATTAGAAGGCTCATATATGACTTTAAAAAAATTTTCTTTTTCAGTTCCTGGTAATGCATCAGTGAAGGATTCAATCTCCTGCAGTGATAACTAGAAAGGATAACTCAGAGTTTCACTGGATTTTTTCCAATCCCCTTAACTCATAGTAACATACCAATCATATGTTGGTGTTTCCAGAACTGATTTTGTCTGGTGGCATGCCCATGCACCCATATGCCCGCCCTCAACTCATACCCTGTTAATTTTGTTGGCAGACAACACTTGAAACTCAAACATTATTTTGGCCTTCATTCTCATCCAGATTTATTTAAGGCTGCCATGGTTTCTCTTCTGGTTGAAGTATTTTGGGGTAGGTAAACAATGTACCTGCACTAATGAGTATTCTAATCAGTATTGTTCTCAACAACATATGACTAGCAATTAGTCATGCTAAAATCTTAACCAATTCTACATTTGGTAGATGTTCCTGTGCTTGTCCCCAAAATTGTGTGCATACTATGTTACTTTTGAAAACCTCATTTGTTTTAAAAGTGGTTCTATTACAGAATGAGTGATCCATTTCAGTGGACGTTGTTGCAGCTACCACATACATACAGCATAAGTGCCATCAACCTGCAGCTACAGATCTATGTTCGTTCACTTTTACAGTGAAGGCTCCGTGTGTGAATGGATATATGTGGATATGATACAACAGTATTAAAGGAGAAAATCTACTCCCAGATTCTTTTTGGAGCACAAAGACATTAAAAGCACTAGCTTTAAAAGACCATTTATTAATCTTATGTATTTATAACTCACAAATTAAAATATCTATTACCAATAAGTTATTTTGTTTGGAAGAGGCTTTACCTGTAATTTTTACATTTATTTCTGATGGAAGAGAATTCCAGGTTTTTAAATTTATTTATTTATTTTTTATTTTTTTTTGAGATGGAGTTTCACTCTTGTTGCCCAGGATAGAGTGCAATGGTGCGGTCTCAGCTCACTGCAACCTCCACCTCCCAGGTTCAAGCGATTGCTCTTGCTTTAGCCTCCCAAGTAGCTGGGATTACAGACACCTGCCACCATGCCCAGCTAATTTTTGTATTTTTAGTAGAGACGAGGTTTCACCATGTTGGCCAGGCTGGTTTCGAATTCCTGACCATAGTTGATCCGCCCGCCTTGGCCTCCCAAAGTGCTGGGATTACAAGCATGAGCCACCACACCTGATCCAGGTTATCTAGCTTTTTACATTCTTCTTTCTAGATATTCTGAATCACAGTATCTGGTTATCTTAGGAAATTTCAATGAAAGCCCATTAACAGGCTTTCTAGAAAGTTTCGTATCTCTGAAAAGAAGGTCCTACTGACTCTCTTGGCCACCGCCACATACAGCTTCTAAATAACCTATTGTGAATAGCACATTCCAATACAAATAATGATGACATCGAGTGACTGATATCAAATGTATACCAGTATTATTCCAGTGGTAAAGTTTAAATATATAACAGCAATAATGAAAACTAATTGGTTAAATAATTGAAAACTAATTGGAATCTCTTCAAGAAACACAATAACAGGGAACATAGAGGCAGGACAAGGATTATTTTTGAAGAATGTATCAAAGAAATCTGACATTTAAATAACAAAAGCCCCTCCAGGCTAAATAGTTCCTTTGTACTCATTTTGTTACAGCCCAATTGAAAATATTTTAAAGCTTTATGAAAATTACCATAAATTACTTTCTCTATAACTTCTCTTGCATGGTTCTAAAATGTTCATAATGCTATAACTTATTTACTTAATTTTATATGAAGATATAAAAAATAAATGTTGCCATGCATATTGTTTACATTTTAAAAACCCACAAATAACTTAAAATGCTGTTTAAAGAAATTGCTGCTACATACTATTATGGAAGATTCAAGCAAGTCTGAGTTTTTATAGCATCCTCAAACTGAAAAAGCTTCAAAATAACTAAATTTATTATTATTTTAGAAATAGAGATGGGGTCTTGTGCCATGTTGCCCAGGCTGGACTCGAACTCCTAGGTTCAAGTGATTCTCCCACCTTGGCCTCCCAATGTGCTGGTATTACAGGCATGAGTGGCCACCACACCTGACCAAAACAAGCCAATTTAATGCCCTTAAATGATCAAAATGTAATATTAAGGAAAAGAAAACAATACAAGCCAAAATTGGAGTGCAAACACCTTTTTCGCTATAGGTTTTAATTGAAAAGATCTGTGAACTAAAGGGAGTTCTTTTCCAAGGGCATGCTGGAAACACAGAAAATGAAATGATAGAAACTTCCCATGTTTCTATCCTTCCTCTGGCATTGTCTTATCCTATTTGTTTCCCGAAACATTCCGTTAAGACTCTTGTGATTCAAGGTCAGGAGATCGAGACCATCCTGGCTAACACGGTGAAACCCTGTCTCTACTAAAAATACAAAAAATTAGCCAGGCGTGGTGGTGGGCGCCTGTAGTTCCAGCTGCTCTGGAGGCTGAGGCAGGAGAATGGCATGAACCCGGGAGGCGGAGCTTGCAGTGAGCCGAGATCAGGCCACTGCTCTGTCTCAAAAAAACAAAACAAAACAAAACAAAAAGACTCTTGTGATTAAAAAGACAAAAGCAAGTATTTATGAAAGTCCATCAGGTTCCTCAGTAAAGCTGAAGTCACACACTAGAGACAGGTGGTCTGAAGGATAATTGAAGGAAGGTAACCTGTTGGGTCCAATCTGTTCTTCAGTGAGCAGATCGAGAGCTGACCTTACATTCAGAGCATGTTTAGAATACCAGATGTAATCCAGGGTGTGCCTGCACTCCCCTGAGGTCCGGATCTTCCAGGTAGTGTATGGGGGTTCTGACTGCCCATCAGCACTCAGCAGCTTGTAGGCGCTGTTCAGGTTGAGGCTGGAGGAAGCAAAGTGTTTGTAGACCTCTTCTGTTGGCTCTGCATTGAAGTCCCCACACACAATAAGAGGAATCTTGGCTCCTTGGGTGATGTTTTGCAGGTTCTGAAGGAGGTCACAGCCTTGAGCTGATCGAAACCGCTCCCAGCCAGTGCGTGCTTTTAGATGGGTGACAGCGATGCAGAACTGTCGGCCTGACTCCTTGCACTCCAGGGTCTGTGCAATGGCCACCTGGTTGGTTTTCAATGTCATGGCTGTCAGCCTAATATTGGCACTGTTGACTAGTTTGAATCGGTTTTGAAGAAAAAATAAGGCACAACCATCTGGTCCATTGTTGTGTTCTACATCTAGACAAGGTGACCAGGGTTTGGGGAAAAACGTGCCTTGATAGCCTAGTCTACTGAGGAGTGGCTGGAAGGTGTCAAAATAGTGGTCCACCTCTTGGAGGCACAATATATCAGGCTGGTAGGCCAGGATTTCTTCTAGGATGAGACATTTCCTTTCTTCCCATTTGAGTGCTTCAACAGGGCATTGTACAAAGTTGTCTTTGCCTTCTCCAAGAGCTGAAAAGAAAAAGCTAGTCAGTTGTCAGCTCCTACAGAACCATGACTTCAAAGTACCCAGGAGGTTTGGCATCACTCAAGACCCTCAGAATGTTTCCTCTGCTTCAAATGCTTGGAGTGCTTCTTGTCCAAACTGTATTACCCCATCCAAACTAAATCACCTCTCACTACGTGGATGAAGCAAACAACAGATCTTTTGTTTCGAAATGATTTCATGTAACTATATTCCAGGATATTAAGATCTTACTTAAGGAAACTGCTTTGCAGTGCCAGGGATCTAAGCTATATCAAATGAAATAAATGCCAATTTTCTTTTTAAATTTTTTTGGTTTTTTTAAACACCAAGTATTAGTTTTAACCCTGACTATTATGGACACTACTCAGAATGAATGTAACTTATTTTAAATGGGCAGCTTTTCCTACTTAGGGAAAAAGAATCAAAGATTGGTAAGTCACGGAATCTACCCTTATTTTCCAGGAAAAAAAAATCAGGCCCTTGTTTTTCTTAAAATCGCAACTGCTACATAAAAGGCAATGCTACATAGAGTTGATTGACACATCTGTTTTTTAATTTGGCAGACCCAGGAAAGAAGTCCTTTCTACCATAACAAAATGTATATATATATATAATATATTTTATATATATATATATAAATTTTTTTTTTTTTTTTTGGAGACAGAGTATCTCACTCTTGCCCAGGCTGGAGTGCAGTGGCTCAATCTCAGCTCACTGCAACCTCACTCTTGTTGCCCAGGCTGCAGTGCAATAGTGCAATCTCAGCTCACTGCAACCACTGCTTTCCAGGTTCAAGCGATTCTCCTGCCCCAGCCTCCTGAGTAGCTGGGATTATAGGCATGCGCCACCACACTCGGCTTATTTTGTATTTGTAGTAGAAACGGGGTTTCTCCATGTTGGTCAGGCTGGTCTCGAACTCCTGACCACAGGTGATCCACCCACCTTGGCTTCCCAAAGTGCTGTGATTACGGGCGTGAGCCACCGCACCTGACCTGGTTTTTACAATTAAAGCAAGTAACTCATGGTTTATTCTTTACACCTTCCATGTTTGTAGACTATCCAAGAACAATTAAAGTCTGTCTTTTTTTTTTTTTTTAGAAAAAAAAAAAGTGAAAACCAGATGATTCCCTGTCTTAACCTCTTCTAGGAGCTCTCCATGCTGCTGTAGTCACCTCCATCTGCCCACAGCTCTTCCTTCCACATAAAACATTTTAAAACATCAGTGCACTGAAGATGTGCAGAAGCAGAAAGGCAGTCACAGCAAACTTGACTGCAAAGGCACAAAAGAATCCGGCATACCTTGGGCGAGGATGTTCCACTGCATAACCCTGATAGGTGGGTGGGTACTAGGGCAATCTGTCCTCAGATCCACAAAATCCCTCTGGAACCGGGGAGGTCGGGTGTGCAGGACGGCCCTGCATTCCTCAAGAAGCTCTTTAGGATCAATGGGCTCCAGATGTTCTGGGTCAGGTGACACCAAATACTCTGGGTGCTGGGAGGCAGTGCTGCTGTTCAGTGTCTTGGCAAGAGCACTATAGAGTCTGCTTGTACCGGTTCCCATGGAACACGCTACAGAAAAGGAAATCACAATTACACACAGCTCCTTTTCCTGACTTCTCACCCAGCACAACTGTAAGATTAACATTTATTGTCCACCGAAACCAGGAGCTCAATTGTTGCCATATTCGTGTATAAAGCCATTTCTTTTTTCTTTTTTTTGAGATGGAGTTTCACTCTTGTTGCCCAGGCTGGAGTGCAATGGCGCAATCTCGGCTCACTGCAACCACCACCTCCCAGGTTCAAGCAATTCTTCTGCCTCAGCCTCCCAAGTAGCTGGGATTACAGGCATGCACCTCTACCCCCTGCTAATTTTGTATTTTTAGTAGAGATGGGGTTTCCCCATGTTGGTCAGGCTAGTCTGGAATTCCCGACCTCAGGTGATGCGCCTGACTCAGCCTCCCAAAGTGCTGGGATTACAAGCATGAGCCACCATGCCCGGCGTATAAAGCCGTTTCTACAGAGGCAGAATAAAGGAGTTATCAGGTTCCAGCTTTCTACCAGGACAGTTAATTTAGTACTACCGTTAAAACTAGTCTCTGATTAACAGTGAAAACTCATCCTTTTAAGGAAGAAATACTTTGATCTTGATGGCCTCTTCTAACCTAGAATTTGTCTTTGTAATTTATAAAACCAGTCTTAAAAGCAGAGCAAGGCTTAACAAAATCTACATTCCTTTTTCTATATATCTTAAGAATTTAAAGACTAGGCTGGGCATGGTGGCTCACACCTGTAATCCCAGCACTTTGGGAGGCTGAGGCAGGTGCATCACTTGAGGTCAGGAGTTCGAGACCAGCCTGGCCAACATGGAGAAACCCTGTCTCTACCAAAAATATAAAAAATTAGCCGGGTGTGGCGGTGTGCGCCTGTAATCCCAGCTACTTGGGAGGCTGAGGCAGGCGAATCGCTGCTTGAACCAGGGAGATGGCCGTTGCAGTGAGCTGAGGTAACTCTACTGGGCTCCAGCCTGGGTGACACAGCGAGACTCAAAAAAAAAGATCTTGAAGACTAGTTTGTAAAAAGAGAAATGTTAGAAAGCCCATGTTAATGTTAATCCTGGGTGAGAGATTAGGTAATAGCAGACTGCTTGCTACACTGGTCATCTCATCTATACAGATCCCTCTGTTGGGGAAAGTAATGGCTAGATTCTTTCCCATTTCTCTTAGATGTTAAGTGTAAATCAAGGCTTGGGCTTTCTGTAGTAGAACTCTGAACTTCATTGAGTGGTATAGTCTATAATCTTGTATCAATTGCTGGATTTCTTAAAATCCAGAAAAGGGGCTGAGGCCAGAAGGGGTTAAGAGTAAGGTGATTTTGTTCAGCTAACTTCCATCCAGGGCACTACCTTCTCATGAGTTGCCCACATTTCCTGGGATCCTAGAAAGACAAAGAACAAGAAAAAATGCAGGAAGCACCAGTTACTTTGTCTTCCTGAGTTAATTTTTAGTGTTTTGCTTTTTATAATTCATTAAGGAGAACAGAGCATAATCTTCAACTAATTATCATTATGTGGGCAGTTCACTTGAAAGCAGTTGACTGCTCTTTTAGAGGACAACTATGTTTTATTTTCATTATAGTATAAATTAGGGGCACATTTTACTGGGAGTAACATCCAAGATTCTGTGTATGATAAATGCTGGTACCAGGCAATCTGGATTTCCCTCTCTTGAGAGATACCAAGTTTTCTTTATAAAACAAACATTTTATAAATGTAAATATTATATAAAGTTTTCTTTATAAAATTTGGCAGGCTTATCAATCACATCTCAAACTAGCAGTCAATCAAATTCACTATGGCAGGTTACAAAGGAAATTCAATTATTTACCACCAAATGTCCTTAAACATTAAGGTCAATGAGGATGCAAGCATGCTTTTTTTGTTCCTTCCTGTCTACTCAAAGTAGTTTTCCCTCCAGTAAGAAAGCTAGACTACAGCAAATGAACACATACTAATTTTCCCAACAAACACGGCAGATGTGTGTGCATCTGCAAGCAAGCATGCTCTCCCACAAACACACACATACAACTGTTTCCAAACTGTTTGATTTCAATAATTTCATTTTAATTGATCTCCGCCTGAGTACATGGGTCCAAAGGAAGAAATTTTCTTCATGGCTGGCAGTACAAGTTTTGAAAGTCTTTCTTCTTGTACTTTTTTTTTTTACTTCCTGTAGGTTTTTTGGGGAAAACAAACAAAAAACAGCCAAACATCCAAGTGTGGTCTCCTGATCAGCAATGTCAGCATCACCTGGTATTGTGATCCCCAAACTGTGAGCTAACGTGCCCCAGGGAACCACAGCAAACTCACAGGGACACCATGGTATATTTTACATTTTAAATGTGAAATAAACAGTGACGTTTGACACCTATCAGGCTCCGGGCAGAGTACTATCTTGATGTAGAGCTCAGTTTCAATAGGACTGCCCTACATTCCTTTTGATGACATTTTATCTTTGCCAAGCTGAGTTTTAGGGTGGTTATATGAAAAAGCTACCAAGCAAAAATGAATGTGGAGAAAGAAGGATGATAATGTCCAATGGGAGTCAAACATTTGAGGAGTACGTGAAATCAGAAAAGCAATCCTGAACCACACTTCCTTCTAAAAATTTAGAAAAATCAATTTCACATGAAGAGAATAAAGAATAGAACAATATCAGACAGTGAAAGCATGCCAGAAACGTGCCCAGGAAGCAAATCAAACTGCATCCTATTGCAGAGTGAGCTAAGTCTTTAAAAAAATGATACAAGGCTGGGCGCGGTGTCTCAAACCTGTAATCCCAGCACTTTGGGAGGCCGAGGCGGGCAGATCATGAAGTCAGAAGATTGAGACCATCTTGGCTAACACAGTGAAACCCCGTCTCTACTAAAAAATACAAAAAAAAAAAAAAAAAAAAAAAATTAGCCGGGTGTGGTGGGGGGCGCCTGTAGTCCCAGCTACTCCGGAGGCTGAGGCAGGAGAATGGCGTGAACCCGGGAGGCAAAGCTTGCAGTGAGCTGAGATCGCGCCACTGCACTCCAGCCTGGGCGCGAGACTGCGTCTCAAAAAAAAAAAAAAAAAAATTAGAAAATGATACAAGAGGCCGGACGCGATGGCTCATGCCTGTAATCCCAGCGCTTTGGGAGGCTGAGGCGGGCGGAACACCTGAGGTCAGGAGTTCGAGATCAGCCTGGCCAACGTAGCAAAACCCCGTCTGTACTAAAAAGGCAAAAATTAGCCAGGCATGGTGTTGGGCGCCTGTAATCCCAGCTACTCGCGAGGCTGAGGCAGGAGAATCGCGTGAACTCGGGAGGAGGAGGTTGCAGGGAGCCAAGATGGCGCCATTCCACTCCAGCCTGGCAATAGAGCGAGGCTCCATCTCAAAACAAAACAAGAAGATACAAGACATGAAAGAATAACCTAAATCAGAATTAGAAAACTCAGAAATGAGACACCAAAAAGAGTTAGCAATAAAAATTAAAAAGAAATGAGAAAAAGATCAGAGTCAAACCTAAGGATTGCATTTTTTTAAAAATAAAAGGGAGTGCCGGGCGTGGTGGCTCGCGCTTGTAATCCCAGCACTTTGGGAGGCCGAGGCGGGCGGATCACGAGGTCAGGAGATCGAGAACACGTTGAAACCCCGTCTCTACTAAAAATGCAAAAAGTTAGCCAGGCGTGGTGGTGGGCGCCTGTGGTCCCAGCTACTCGGAGAGGCTGAGGCAGGAGAATGGCGTGAACCCGGGAGGCGGAGTTTGCAGTGAGCCGAGATCGCGCCACTGCACTCCAGCCTGGGCGACAGAGCGAGAGTCTGTCTCAAAAAAAAAAAAAAATAAAAAAAAAATAAAAATAAATAAATAAATAAAGGGAGAAAGTGACAAATACTAAAAATGAGCAAAGACCCAAAATATGAGTAATAGCAGTTCTTATAGATGAAGACCAACGAAAGGGAACAAAAGAAATCAAAAAAACTTTAAAAAAATACTTAAAAAGTAGATATTGAAAAAAACACATTGCAAACTTGAGAGTATCAACCCAGAATGACCAACACCAAGTGGTCTAGTAAAAAAAAATCAGATTATCATCAGACTTCAACTGCAATGTTTTATGTGAGAAGAAAATGAAGTAACATATTTAAAATACATAAAGTGTAAGCCAAGGATTTTATATCCAGCAAAACTGGAATATTGTCTCCATGAGCCCCTTATGAGGAATCTACTAGAGCAAGGATTGGCAGTCCTCAAGCTAAGAATGGCTTTTTTTCTTTTTTTTTTTTTGAAATGGAGTCTTCACTGTGTTGCCCAGGCTGGTCTCAAACTCCTGAGCTCAAGCAATCCTCCCATCTCAGCCATCTCAGTGCTAGGATTACAGGCATGAGCCACCACACCCAACAAGCTAAGAATGATTTTTACATTTAAAAAATGTGTTAAGTACATACACACTCACGAATACATTAACAGGACCATTTTTGGCCCACAGAGCCTAAATATTTACTATGTAGCCTTCTTCAAAAAAAAAATTTGCCATACATAGAACTGGAGAACAAGCTTCAGACCAAAATGACCAGAAACATTGGTATAAGAACTGGTGCAGCGCACTAAACACAGAGCTACTTAGCAAATCAATTCTAAAGAAGACTTGCAGGGAGAATTCAGTATGTAATGGCTATATGGCCCAACAATGAACATGAAGATGTAGTACACCAAAAAAGGAGGGGGCAGGATGAGAAAAGCATCTTCAATTTAAAAATTTTAAACTTTTTTCATAAGTTTCATAGTAGCAATCATAATTAGTAATTATGTCTAAGTGATCATAATTAGTGGTGGTACTGGCACTGCAATTCTGAGACTGCTGTGTATATATGAGATGAATCAAATGGGATAGTCTATCATTCCCTGTTGTCTTTTAGGGGGATCTAGATTTTGAGATGCATTTAATAGGCTATTTGCTACAATTCTCAAGGAAAACATTCTTGTTAAAGCCAGCTCATTTTGGACTAATAGCAGATTATCAAATCTGGTCATCTATTTGGCCTCAGAGCCTCTTGGTGGTTTTCAGCAAATTCACCCTCAGAAGACAAAGCTTTTGAGGTGCAAGATATACTGCAGCGTGACCAAATTCTAAGGCCTCAAAAGAGCAATTCTAGTCCCAGTTCTATGACTATTTAGCTGTGCCACAACTCTCTAGACCTGCTTACCTTTTTAAAATTTATTTATTTATTTATTTGAGACGAGTCTCACTCTGTCACCAGGCTGGAATGCAGTGGCACGATCTCGGCTCACTGCAACTTCCACCTCCCAGGCTCAAGCGATTCTCCTGCCTCAGCCTCCCGAGTAGTTGGGACTACAGGCGTGTTCCACCATGCCTGCCTAATTTTTGTATTTTTAGTACAAACTTTCACCATGTTGGCCAGGCTGGTCACAAACTCCTGACCTCAAGTGATCCACCCACCTTGGCCTCCCAAAGTGCTGGGAATTATAGGCGTGAGCCACCACATCTAGCCTTTTTTCTTTTTTTTTTTTTCCCCCAAAGGGCCTGTTTTTTGTTAAGGGCCTCACTCTGTTACCCAGGCTGGAGTGCAGTGGTATGATCATAACCCACTGCAGCCTCAAACTCCTGGGCTCAAGCCATCCTCCCACCTCAGCCTCCCGAGTAGCTGAGACTACAGGTGCACACCACCATACCAGCCAAGATCTGCTTACTTCTCTTTAAAATGAGGGCTTACATGGTCTTAATTTCTCCAAGATCAGGTGGAAAAGGCATCTGGGTTAGAACGGGGGAGACTTTTCAAATCTATGTTCCTATGTTCCTCATATAACAGCTCTACTGTTTGCAGTAGAGACACATATCTTCCTATTAATAAAACTTGGGCCAGGCATGGTGGCTCACACCTGTAATCCCAGCACTTTCGGAGGCTGAGGCAGGAGGTTCCCTGGAGTCCAGGAGTTTGAGACCAGCCTGGGCAACATAGTGAGACCCTGTCTCTACAAAAATAAAAAATAATAATTATTGAAAAAGGATGTTTCACTCAGAATTTCTATTCTCATATTTGAAAAACAATGAATCATTCTTGTCAGGTGTGATAACACTACTCATGTATGGAATAATACACCGCAATTTGCCTTTCAAATTTTATTGGCATAGCTCTTTTGCACTTGTTTCACTGTAGATGAGCTCATCTGAGAAAGATAACATTAGGCTACATTTTGAATAGAGACTAGGTAGAGGGGAATCATTAGGAAGTGTTTACTACAGTCTTGTCTCTGCCCCCTTAGACCTTACAGGAAACCCAAAGATATTCCCCAAGGTGGACTGGTGCACACTGACTGTCAGAGTATTTAACCACAACATGACATAGGACAAGCCCTCTAATACTAAAGTACCTGGGAAACATTAGTCTGTTGCATAATGAGCATGAAGTTAGGACAGAGAGATACAGATGGTCCTGAAAGGTATTTCCACTCATCCACCCTCGTTCTAGACAGCTTACTGAGGGACTCCCCTGTGCCAGGCTGTTCTGTGCTCCCTGCAATTTACTCATCTTCTTTGCACTTTACTCTCTTGAACAGTGGGACCATCACTGGCAACACTCTAATCTTCTTAATTTAATCCAATCCCATAATCCTTGGGATAATCTCTCTGCTCCATGTTAATTTTACATTTTTTATTTCTCTATTCTCTGAGTTTTGTTAAGTCACTGAGTTATGCCAATGTAGTTTTATTGAGTTATGCCAATAAAGTATGTGCTGATTATTTTCCCTAAAAAAATTGGCAAGTATTTGGGGAAACATTAATACTCATGAATTCATGAGAGAAAAACTGGGTGCTAACTATGCAGAATCACTAGGGTATAATAAGGGTTAAAACAATCAGGATGGGTAAGAGTAACCAGAAAAGGACTTCAAAGAAATAGGATTTAGATATGAAGCTCTAATTTGTGACTGTACCACTTGGTCCATCATGGGTAGCCACTCTCATCTTCTGCCCCACTCAAACCACAGACACATATGGCTGTTCATTCATTTTTTGTCAAATCTTTGAGTTGGAGCCAGGCACAGTGGCTCACACTTATAATTCCAGCTACTCAGGAGGCTGAGGCAGGAGGCTCACTTGAGGCCAGCCTGGGCAACATAGCAAGACTCTGTCTCTCTAGAGAAAAAAAATTAAATATCTCTCCAGGAAAAAAAGAAAAAAGTTTTAGTACCTACCGTGTACCAGACACTACCCTGGAGATATATCACTGAGCAAAACAGATGAGTATCTCTGCCCTCATGGAGCTTCTGTACTTTCTAGTGGGGAGAGACAAACAAGACCCTATATAGAAACATATATACATGTGTGTGTAGTCTGTCATATATGGAAAAGTGCTTTGGAGAAAAAGGGAAAAGGTGGAATAGGGAATGCTTGTGGGCAGGCAGCTGTTATTGGATATGCGATGCTTAAGGAGGCCTCGCCAAAAGATGGAATTTGAGCAGAGACCGGGAGGTGGTAAGGAAATAGCCTCACTGGAGACCTGATAAAACATTCCAAGCAGAGGGAACAGCAAGTGCAAAATCCCTGAGGAACATGCGTGGCAAGCTTGATAAACAGAGGGGATTATGGTGGTGTGAACAGTCTGAATAAAAGGAGATGAGGTCAGACAAAAAGCAGTGAGAGGGAGCAGATTGGGTAGGGCCTTGCTGGTCTATCTAAAGACTTTGGCCTTTATCAGAGATGAGAAGCAGCTGGAGAATTCTACTCAAGAGGAGAATCTGATTGACATTTTGAAAATATCACTGGCTGATATATTTAAACTACACTATACTACAGGGACATAAGGGCAGACAGGAGGAAACTCATTTGAGGAAATGTACAATAATCTAGGCAAGAGACAGCAGGGGTGAACTGGGGGGCAGCAGTGAAAGTGGTTGGATTCTCAATAAATCTAAAGTTGGATCCAACAATTTTTGATAACTTAGATGTGATTTGTGACAAAGAGCAGTCAAAAAGGAGCCTGGAGGCTGGGTGTGGTGGCTCATGCCTGTAATCAAAACACTTTGGGAGGCCAAGGCAGGAGGATCACTTAGGGTCAGGAGTTCGAGACCAGTCTGGGCAACATTGGGAGCCCCTGTCTCTACAACAACAAGAAAAAAAAACAGAACAAAAACAAATTAATCAGGTGTAGTGATATGCACTGGTGGTCCCAGCTATTCGGGAGGCTGAACTGGGTTACTTGAGCCCAGGAGATTGAGGCTGCAGTGAGCTGTGATCATGCCACTGCACTCCAGCCTGGGTGACAGAGCAAGACCCTATCTATCTCTTAAAAAAAAAAATGTCCACAGTTTCCAGCTGAGCGACCAGAAGGATGGAGTTGCGAACTACAGTGGTTAGGAAGACTTGACAGGGTTTACAGAAAATAGGAGTTCAACAATTAGATGACTGACATTCAGGAGAGAGTTACAAACTGGAAACAAACATTGGGAGATGTTAATGCACAGAAAAGACTGAATTGAGCGAGAGAAAGGAGATCAAAGGATTGAGATCTGGGAAATCTGCAAAAGCAACGTGAAATGACATGGCCAGAGAAGTAGGAGAACATGAGCCGGGCACAGTGGCTCAAGCCTGTAATCCCAGCACTCTGGTAGGCTGAGGTGGGCAGATCACTTGAGCTGAGGATTTTGAGATCAGCCTAGGCAACATGATGAACATGAAAACACAAAAATTAGCTGGGTGTGGTGGTGCGTGCCTATAGTCCCAGCTTCTTGAGGGGCTGAGGAGGGAGGATCACTTGAGCCGAGGTGTTTGAAGCTGCAGTGAACTGTGAGACACGCCACTGCACTCCAGCCTGGGTGACATAGCAAGACCCTGTCACAACAACAACACAGCAAACAAACCAGGGCTAGGGAATTAATAACAAAGTAAATACTAGATAGACTTTACATATTATTTTTATACTTATAGCACAGTGCCAAGGCTTACTAAGAACCACCTAGGGACTATAATGTAGTAAGTCTATTTATTTAAATTTGTAAACTAAAGAAGACTGAAGATTGAGAGGCACCTTTCTCTTCTCCTCACTTTATTATGGTTTGAATGCATGTCCCCCAAAGTTCATGTATTAGAAACTTGATCCCCAAAGCAGCAGTGTTGGAAGTTGGGCAATGGGAGGTGTTTGGGTCATAAGGGCATGGCTCTCATCAATGGATTAATACCAATATGGTGCGGGGGAGACACAGTGCTGTTCCAGGGGTGGGTTCCTTATAAAAGGGTGAGTTCAGACCTCTCTTGACCTTCCACCTTTGGCCATGGCATGACACAGCAACAAGGCCCTTACCAGATGCCAGCCCTTTGACTGGACTTCCCAGCCTCCTGAACTTTAACTATATTTTCAGTTCTCATCACAATCCTAGGAAGCAGATACACTTATTATGCCAATTTCAAACGTGCTGTAATCCTAGCATGTTGGGAGGCTGAGGTGGGTGGATCATTTAAATCCAGGAGTTTGAGAGCAGCCTGGGCAACATAGAGAGATCCGTATCTAGATGTAATTTAAAAAAGAAAAAATTAGCTGGGCATGGTGGCATGTGCCTGTGGCTAGGGCAGGAGGATCACCTAAGCCTGGGAGGTGGAAGTTGCAGTGAACCATGATTGCACCACTGCACTCCAGCTCTCAAAAAAAACAAAATGAGAGAATAACTGAGTAACAAGTCTCATTGTTTCTCACCTACTTTAAAAAACAACATTCCCCTTTATTGTTGGAGACAGGGTCTCACTCCATTGCCCAGGCTGGAGCTGGAGCGCAGTGGTGCCATCATAGCTCACTGCATCCTCTAACTTCTGGGCTCAGGCAATCCTCCTGCCTCAGCCTAAGCAGCTGGGATTATAGGTATATGCCACCACCCCGGCTAATTAAAAAAAATTTTTTTTTTGTAGAGACAGGGGTCTCACTTTGTTTCCAGGCTAGTCTTGGACTCCTGGCTTCAAGCAATCCTCTCAGCTCAGCCTCTCAAAGTGCTGGGATCACATGCATTAGCCACCACATGCGGCTTAACATTCAACTTTTTTTTTTTAAGATGGAGTCTCACTCTGTTGCCCAGGCTGGAGTGCAAAGGCGCAGTCTCAGCTCACTGCAACCTCCGCCCCCCTGGGTTCAAGGAATTCTCCTGCCTCAGCCTCCTGAGTAGCTGGGATTATGTCGCACACCACCACACCTGTCTAATTTTTACATGTTTAGTAGAGACAGGGTTTTACCATGTTGGCTAGGCTGGTCTTGAACTCCTGACCTCAAGTGATCCACCCACCTTGGCCTCCCAAAGTGCTGGGATTACAGGTGTGAGCCACCGCCCTTGGCCACACTCAATTTTTTTTTGGAGACGGAGTCTCGCTCTGTTCCCCAGGCTGGAGTGCAGTGGCGCGATGTTGGCTCACTGCAGCCTCCGCCCCCCAGGGTCAAGCAATTCCCCTGCCTCAGCCTCCCAAGTAGCTGGGACTACAGGTGCACGCCGCCACGCTCGGCTAATTCACATTCACTTTTTAATTTTCGAGTATCAACCATTAAAAAAAATTCCTTTCATACATAAATACATGTTGATTTCCGGGATTTCAAACCATCTACCTAAGTTTTATGCCTTAATAGGAGTTGCTATTCAGGACTTTAAAAAGATTTTCAAACATTAACAATAGCTCAATATTCAAAGCTTATTTCCTAAGGCTAGACAGCACAAATAATTCACCCATGTGGCAATCAAGATACTGAAAAGTACCAAATCTTGACAAAACCTCTGCTGAACTCTATTTGGCACTCAAATTGGCTTCAGGTCTAATTTTATGTGCTTGGAAATTTTGGATTTGATTCCACACATATTTGGCTTCTGCTCACAATTCATTTTTCACAAACAACAGTAATTCTCATTTTATGTTTTTATTAAAAATTTTTTTAAAAAAAATAGAGACGAGATCTCACTAAGTTGCCCAGGCTGGCTTCAAACTCCTGGCCTTCAGTGATCTTTCCACCTCAGCCTCCCTAGGTGTTGGGATTGGTCATGAGTCACTGCAATGGGCCAGCCATCACTCTCAATGCAACACACAAGTTACAGAATTCATATAGTTAACAGGCACATCAAAATAGCTTTATCTCTTCTGCCTAGTGTCCATTTAGCAACATCACCCCATCCCCTGCCACTGACTAATTCTATAAGCACATTTTTACATACATTTAGAATTGGATGTCTTAATTCCTTGTACCACTATTATTAAAACCTTACTGCTATTTTGCTGTATAAGAATATAACTCTTCTTCTAAACAGTCTTTAAAGAACTGCCAGAGAATTCAGATTATTTAGATTTCTGAAATACAATAGCAGTATGTAAACTCCCATTTGGTAATACCTTTACTTTCCTAAAAAACACAAGTGGGACGCTGGGCGTGGTAGCTCACTCCTGTAATCCTAGCACTTTGGGAGGCCAAGGTGGGTGGATCACCTGAAGTCAGGAGTTCGAGACGAGCCTGACCAACATGGTGAAACCCTATCTCTACTAAAAATACAAAAATTAGCCGGGTGTGGTGGCGGGCGCCTGTACTCCCAGCTACTTGGGAGGCTGAGGCAGGAGAATTGCTTGAACCTGGAAGGCAGAGGTTGCAATGAGCTGAGATCATGCCACTGCACTCAAGCCTGGGCGACAAGAGCGAGACTCCCTCTAAAACAAAACAAAACAAAACCAAACCCACAAGTGGGCTAATCACAAATATATTTGAATATAGGTACACCCTTAATACTACCAATTACTACACACTTCTAAAGCAATCTAGGCAGATCACAATTTAAGTTCCTAAGAATGCTGACCATAAGGAAAACGGTCGGGCTGCAAGGAAACACCCTCACATCAATAATTAGAATGCTGGATGACAACCCCAACAGTCGAGACCCAAACTGACTGGGCCCACCGTTCCAAGCACTCCTAATAGCACTAAGGAATCACTCAGGGCCGGCCGGGCGTGGTGGCTCAAGTCTGTAATCCCAGTACTTTGGGAGGCCAAGACAGGTGGATCACAAGGTCAGGAGATTGAGACCATCCTGGCCAACATGGTGAAACCCCATCTCTATTAAAAATACAAAAAATTAGCCGGGCATGGTGGTGGGTGCCTATAGTCCCAGCTACTCAGGAGGCTGAGGCAGGAGAATGGCGTGAACCCCAGAGGCAGAGCTTGCCATAAGCTGAGATCGCGCCACTGCACTCCAGCCTGGGTGACAGAGCGAGACGCCATCTCAAAAAAAAAAAAAAAAAAAAGGAATCACTCAGGGCCGACCGCTCTCCACAGCTCCACACAGGGTTCCTTCCTCTAGCTGCCCAGCAGCTGCCTGTTCTAGGCTTTGCCCAAACCATTCAGCGTCTAATTACTTCTCTCACAGTTTGCGTTTAGTATCTTGAAACGAAGGGCTGGCAAAAACGCTGATTAAAAACCAAGCAAAAGCCAGGATTATCTTGAGTACGCACCTGGGAAGCTATGGAAGCTGATCAACCTCCACCCGAGGAAACCTTGAAGCACACACAACACACAAAAACTAAGCCATCAACAGCACAGGAAGGCATCCCTGAAACAACAATCCAATGCTGCCATCTACTGGCCATGCGTGTTGAACACCACACAAAAACTAAGCTAATTTAGCATCTGATTTTCATTAGCCTTCTTAGAGTAGGTTCCAGAATACCTGGCCATCTTCAATACAAACAAGAATTCACACAAGATAACCACCAACATAAAGCAGCCTGGATGTTGGATATACAATATATTTATTTAATATATACTGAAGGAATCAATAAAGATTCATAGCAACCAGGCTTAGCTCTATGGATCAACAAATGGCTCTCGGCCGGGCGCGGTGGCTCACGCTTGTAATCCCAGCACTTTGGGAGGCCGAGGCGGGCGGATCATGAGGTCAGGAGATCAAGACCACGGTGAAACCCTGTCTCTACTAAAAATACAAAAAAAAAAAAAATAAGCCGGGCGTGGTGGCGGGCGCCTGTAGTCCCAGCTACTCGGAGAGGCTGAGGCAGGAGAATGGCGTGAACCCGGGAGGCAGAGCTTGCAGTGAGCCGAGACTGCGCCACTGCACTCCAGCCTGGGCGACAGAGCAAGACTCCGTCTCAAAAAAAAAAAAACAAAAAAAAAAAACAAAAAAAACCAAAAAAAAACAAATGGCTCTCCTTTTCTTATACCTGGCCCATTTTTCCTACTTAGGGTACCCTTGGATATTTGAACTACAATCTCTGTCCTTTACTCATGAGACTTTAAGCCTCCCAAGGGCAGGGACCGTTTCCCTTATTTACTGTTTCCCCCAGGATCCAGCCCAGTGCTTTAAACAATGTTAACAGAAGATGGCAAGTGACAGCAAAGTACCAAGAAATTCTGTCGAACATTGATGGAGGACCACCTTTTATTGGTGGAGCATTTTATGGTATACCAAGCATTTTTAATTGCTGTAACCAGTTACCTGCTCAAGAACTCGTTGGCCATTATTTACACCACTTTATAGATAAGAACACTAAGGTTCAGAAGTGTAAATGAGGTCCTAAGTCATCATTAAACGTAACTCTAGGCCAGGCGTGGTGGCTCACGCCTGTAGTCTCAGCACTTTGAGAGGCAAGGCAGGTGGATCACCTGAGGTCAGTAGACCAGCCTGGCCAACAACCCTGTCTCTACTAAAAATACAAAAAAATTAGCTGGGCGTGGTGGCAGGTGCCTGTAATCCCAGCTACCCAGGAGGCTTAGGCATGAGAATCGCTTGAACCTGGGAGGCAGAGGTTGCAGTGAGCCGAGATTGCACCACCGCACTCCAGCCTAGGTGACAGAGCAAGACTGTCTCAAAAAAAAAAAAAAAAAAAAAAAGAAAAGAAAAAGAAAAAAAAGTAACTCTATCTTTCTAAATTTTTGTGAAACTGTGGTGTGCACCCATCAGCTAGAAAATCGAAACTCAAACAATGTGGCACGTCCCTTGAAGGTCCACCTGGCAAATGAATGCAGCCACCTTCAAATTTTGCATGATGTGGGCTTGTATGACAGGAATTTCCAGATCCTAGAGACTGGATTCTAAGTGCCAATTTAGGCAGAAGGATCGCTTGAGCCCAGGAACTCAAGACCCGCCTGGGCAATGTAGTGAGACCCCATCTCTTATATTAAATTTAAAATAAAAATAAAAATAAACTAAGTGCCAAGTTAAGAAGATATTACTTTCTGGCATGAGTCAAATATTTTAGTTAGTGACCGACCAGTCTCCAAGTCTGTTATTGAGTGCCACTGACTGAGTATGACAGGCCTGCCTCGAGTACTGAGCCTTATAGCTAAAGCCTCAGCTCTCTCCAGGAAGTTTGGCCTGCGGTTCCGCAGAGGCAAGGAAGTCTTAAAGCAAGGACTCAAGTTAGGCTGCCTGAATTCAATTCCTGGCTCCACTTTTTACTAATAGGATCCTGAATAACTTATTTACCTCTCTGCTTCTTCATTATCTTCTTCATATAGGTAAGTATAACCTATTTTATTTGGTTACTGTAAGGATTAACTGAGTTAAACTAGAGGTACTTGGCACATCCTAAGTGATTAGCTAAATGTTAGCTATTCTGTTTCATTCTGTAAAACTCACTTTTTTCCCTAGGCATAAAGAGAAGGCTATTATTCAGCTGGGCATGGTGGCTCACGCCTGTAATCCCGACACTTTGGGAGGCCAAGGTGGGTGGATCACTTGAGGTCAGGAGTTTGAGACCAGCCTGACCAACATGGTGAAACCATGTCTCTATTAAAAATACAAAAATCAGCTGGGCATCGTGGTGGGTGCCTGTAATGTCAGCTACTCGGGAGGCTGAGACAGGAGAACTGCTTGAACCTGGGAGGAGGTTGCAGTGGGCCCAAATCACGCCACTGCACTCCAGCCTGGGCGACAGAGCAAGACTCCGTCTCAAAAAACAAAACAAAACAAAACAAAACAAAACAAAACAAAAAGAGAAGGCTATTATTAACATTCGAGATGATGTGCCAGACTGCTTCCATGTATTTTCATTATTCTGTCCCAAATCTGGTGAAGTGGGTATCTGCACAGCTTTCTCTAGATTGAACAACTAGTAAGGGGGCTGGCCCTGGAGAAAGTTACCTGCACCTTAGACTGCTGCTCATCAGCATCTCCAGCCGTGCTGATACTGCCTCAGGGCAACTGCGATGCAGCTGTCCTGCCTGGCCCCAGGCGCACACAGCAGCCCATTCTTCAGGCCAGGAAGAGGTCAAGTTCCATCTCCTCCATCTGTCAATGTCACTGTCATCACAGCACACACACACTGGCACAGCACAGAGTGTACAAAGCAGTGTCACGACCCGCTTGGCATTACCAGAGATATCAAGTGAAGGTCAGAACTCTCAACCTAACGTGTCTAAAAATACAAGCACCTAGACTAAGCGTGACAATCCAAACAACCTCTCTTTGCCAGGTGGCAGTCACAGACCAGACAAAGCTGAAGCGTCATCCAGACAAGACTGAGCCATACCTTCAGCCAGGACACTCATATGGAAAAGCTCTCTAAAGAGAAGGAAATCCCTCCATGATAAATGCTTAGTTTAACATGTTCGACTGGTGCTCAATTGTCTATTGGCTGACAAATCATTTCCACAAGCTGGGCTTTTCTAGCACAATCCTCTGCAATAAAAACATGAAAAAGCAAAACCTAAAAATCTGATGATCCCCCATCACTAACATTTCTGGGACACTTGGAAAAATGACGTGTTTTTACAGTTGTGAGTGGAAATATGAAACTATACGGAGCCTTCTGCTGACTGTACAGAGTCCTCTCTGGATCAGGGATCTACCGATTGTGACCCATGAGCTAACTGGCAGCATCCTGTCTTTGTGCTGCCTGCAAGCTAAGAAAGGCTTTTATATTTTTAAATGGTTGGGGGGGGGGGAACCTTAAGAACAGTAATATTTAATGACATGTGAAAACGATATGAAATTCAAATTTTAATGTCCATAAATAGGCTGGGCGCGGTGGCTCAAGCCTGTAATCCCAGCACTTTGGGAGGCCGAGGCAGGTGTATCATGAGGTCAGGAGATCGAGACCATCCCGGCTAACACGGTGAAACTCTGTCTCTACTAAAAATACAAAAATTAGCCGGGCTTAGTGGCGGGCACCTGTGGTCCCAGCTACTCGGGAGGCTGAGGCAGGAGAATGGCGTGAACCCGGGAGGCGGAGCTTGCAGTGAGCCGAGATTGCGCCACTGCACTCCAGCCTGGGCAACAGAACCAGACTCTGTCTCAAAAAAAAAAAAAAAGTCCATAAATAAAGTTTACGTATTGTCTATAGCTGCTTTCACACTACAACAGCAGAATTGAGTAGCTGCAACAGATATATGGCCCAGAAAGCCTAAAATATTTACTAGCTGGCTCTTTATGGAAAAAGTTTGACAATCTCTGCTCTAGATTATATTAAAATGAGCCTTTAGCCAGGCATGGTGGCATGGGCCTGTGGTCCCAGCTACTTGGGAGGCAGAGACAGGAGGATTGTGTGAGCCCAGGAGGTTGAGCCTGCAGTGAGCTGTCTCTGCGCCACTGCACTCCAGTCTGGGTGACAGAGGAAGACCCTGTCTCAAAAAAAAAAAAAGGCCAGGCATGGTGGCTCACATCTGTAATTCCAACACTTTGGGAGGCTGAGGCAGGCAGATCACCTGAGGTAAGGAATTCAAGACCAGCCTGGCCAACAAGGCAAAAACCCCATCTCTACTAAAAACACAAAAATTAGTCGGGTGTGGTGGTGGGCACCTGTAATCTCAGATACTTGGGAGGCTGAGGCAGGAGAATAACTTGAACCCAGCAGGTGGAGTTTGCAGTGAGCCGAGATCATGCCACTGCACTCCAACCTGAGTGACAAGAGTGAAACTCTGTCTCAAAAAAAAGTATGAAAAATTTTTAAATAATGAACCAAACATGGTGACACATGCCTATAGTCTCAGCTACTCGGGAGGCTGAGGCAGGAAGATCCCTTAAACCCAGGGGTTTGAGTTCAGCCTGGGCTATATAAAGAGACCCCCATCCCCAAAAGAATTGGCCAGGCGTGGTGGCTCATGCCTGTAATCCCAGCACTTTGGGAGGCTGGGATGGGTGGATCATTGGAGGTCAGGAGTTCGAGACCAGCCTAACATGGTGAAACCCCGTCTCTACTAAAAATACAAAATTAGCTGGGCATGCTAGCGCATGCCTGTAATCCCAGCTACTTGGGAGGCTAAGGCAGGAGAATCACTTGAACCCAGGAGGTGGAGGTTGCAGTTAGCAGAGATTGTGCCACTGCACTCCAGCTTGGGTGACAGAGTAAGACTCCATCTAAAAAAAATTAAAAATAAAATTGTATAGGCCATTTGGAAGGCAGCTATGCTCACCACTAGTCCATTTGTATATATATCATAAAACCAATAAAAGATGTTTAGTCACTTAAAAAGGAGGGGAAACAATTTTCATATACAAATTCCCAGAGCATTGCTTGAATAATTAAGGCACATATTCAAAAAAGAATATGTTGCATATCATTGGGCAGGTTGGTTCTAGGCCAAGATAGCAAAGTAGAAAATACATTTATTTTCTCTCCTTCCTAAGATCTTGAAGAAATAAAGTACCTGTATTTAAATTTTTTTTTTTTTTTGAGACAGAGTCTCGCTCTGTTGCCTAGGCTGGAGTGCAATGGCGCCATCTCGGCTCACTGAAACCTCTGCCTCCCGGGTTCAAGCAATTCTCCTCCCTCAGCTTCCCGAGTCGCTGCTGGGATTACAGGCACCCGCCACCACGCGCGGCTAATTTTTGTATTTTTAGTAGAGACAGGGTTTCATTATGCTGGCCAGGCTGGTCTAGAGCTCCCAACCTCAGACAATCTGCCCGCCTTGGCCTCCCAAAGTGCTGGAATTACAGGCGTGAGCCACCGCGCCTGGCCTATTTAAAATTTTTTAAAGAATGCATCAATAACACTGAAAACAAGAAGGGATGCATGACATCAATGGAGCAAAAATTTTGGAGGAATTCCAAGAAGACAGAAACAAGTTTGAATTAACAGAGAAACCAGAGTGAAGGAAAGGGCAGTACAAGTTACCAAAGGTAAACGTGGTTTTCCCAAGAGCACCCTGAAGAAACTCCAAGCTGAATCAAGAAATAGAAAGGGCAGGAGAAGCTGAGGGGGTAACTGTTAGGGCAATTCGTTCAAGAATGAAAGTGAACGGTGGCACTAGTTACACGTGTCCCCTCTCTCACAGACAAAGCCGGGAAGGGTGGCTTTTGCCTGCTCCATAGAACCAAAGAATACCCCAAAGAAAATGGGTGATAGCTTTAGAGTGGCTTGCAAGGGTGAATGGACCTGAAAGAGAAGCAGACCAGATCAGGAGCTAACTCTGAAACTCAAGGATGGTTTTAAAAAGCGGAGAAGGGGTTGGACTGAAGAACACAGAAGGAAACCCTCCTTTCTTTGGCAAAGGCTGTACCAGCCTGCTCCCTCTCATGCATTCAACAAGGAAGCCTGGCTGCCCGCTCTCTAGATTACCTTCCCACTCAGAACATGCAAACTGGCTGGGCGCGGTGGCTCACACCTGTAATCCCAGTATTCTGGGATGCCGGGGTGGGCGGATCACTTGAGCTCAGCAGTTCGAGACCAGCCTGGCCAACATGGGGAAAACCTGTCTCTACTAAAAATACAGTAGCTGTTGTATTATTGGGCCAGGCATGATGGCGCACGCCTGTGGTCCCAGCTACTTGGGGGGCTGAGGTGGGAGGAGTGCTTGAACCAGGTTGGTGGAGGCTGCAGTGAGCTGAGATCACGCCACAGCACTCCAGCCTGAGTGACAGAGTGAGACCCCGTCTCAAAAAACAAACAAACAAATAAAACAGCATGCAAAACTCCCTTCCTCTCCAGGAAAGAGGCCTAAAGGAGAAACAAGCACACACATCTCGATATATTTAAAGTACGAGAGACGTTATAGACACAAAACAGGCTTCTATGAAAAAAGGAGCAATTAAACAACTAGAAATGTCTAGGAATTTAAAATGACTGCAGAACAAAAATTTTCAGAAAATCTCATGCAACAGAGAAGAGATAAAAACACTAAAATATGAATGGAGGCCTGGCTAGGTGCCTCATGCTTGTAATCCAGTACTTTGGGAGGCAGAGGCAGATGGACTGCTTGAGCCCAGGAGTTTGAGACCAGTCTGAGCTGAGACCCCTGTCTCTACAAAAAAATTAAAGTAGGTAGGCATGGTGGAGCACACCTATAGTCCCAGCTACTTCAGAGGCTGAGGTGGGAGGATCACTTGAGCCCAGGAGTTGGAGGTTACAGTGAGCTATGATCACGCCAGTGCACTCCAGCCTGGGTGACAAAGTGGAGACTCTGTCTCTAAAATAATTAAAAAAAAAAAAAAAAAAAAAAGGATGAATAGACACGGAGGAAAGATCCATATGGCCAACAATCTAACAGGAGTTCAAGAACATGAGAACAAGAGACAATACAGTAGACAAAATAACCCGAGAAATGATACAAACTTTTAATGTGCTAAGGCATGTCTTTAGATTGGATGGGCGCATCAGATGCTGAGACATTTATCCTGATGGACCTTTTGAATACCAAAGATAAGGAAATCTTGTAAGCCTCAACAGATAATCAATACTCACAATGGTGTTTAAAAGTTCAGAGGAAAGACTGGACGTGGTACCTGTAATCCCAGCACTTTGAGAGGCCAAGGCGGGTGTATCACCTGAGGTCAGGAGTTCGAGACCAGCCTGATCAACATGGCAAAACCCCGTCTCTACTAAAAATACAAAAAATTAGCAGGGCGTGGTGGCAAGGGCCTGTAATCCCCAGCTACTCGAGAGGCCGAGGCAGGAGAATCGCTTGAACCCGGGAGACGGAGGTTGCAGTGAGCTGACATCGCACCATCGTACTCCAGCTTGGGCAACAGAGCAAGACTCCAACTCAAAAAAATAAAATATTAAACTAATTCTAGAAATAAGTCTCAGTGAGTCTATCTGACCTACAAGATTTGAAAGATAAACATTTTCCTTCAGCAGACCTTCAATGATAGTTAGCATCCATAAAAGCAAAACACACAAGAGGAAATAGAAAAGTATAATATCCCAGGTATTATTAGAATCTGCAGTGTAACTTACTTTGCACCCTGTACTAGACAAGATATTTGTAGTCACAAGCATATTTGCAGACCGGCAAACAGAGCTGTTTAAATACCGGAACCTCAGAGTTGGAGGAAAGATAGAAAAGGGAAAGGAAGACAGCTGGAGAGGATGTACCAAGACCAAGGAATTTCCCAGATATCCTTCCAGAACAATTCTTATTGTCACTTTGGATGCATCATAACTTTTTTTTTTGAGATGGAGTCTTGCTGTGTTGCCCAGGCTGCAGTACAGTGGTACGATCTCAGCTAGCTGCAACCTCCACCTCCCTGGTTCAAGCAATTCTCCTGCCTCAGCCTCCCGAGTAGCTGGGATTACAGGCACACACCACCAACACCCGGCTAATTTTTACATTTTTAGTATAGATGGGGTTTTTGCCATGTTGCCCAGGCTGGTCTCGAACTCCTAACCTCAAGTGATCCCCCTCTCCTTGGCCTCCCAAAGTGCTGGGATTACAGGAGTGAGCCACTGTACCCGGGCAGCATCGTAACTTCTAAACACTTATTTTCATGGACTTGCCAAGAGCTCAAGAGCAGCCTGGGCAATAGTGAGACCCTGTCTCTACAATAAATAAAATAAATATTTTCCTTTCTGCACAACTCTCCACAATCCAACAGTGGTCTCTAACTTTTGGACAGGAGAATCACATCATTGAGAGACTCAGAATAGGCTTCTAAGCATTTAGTAAAACAAGCCACCTCACAGGTGTCCGCCTGTGTTGTCAGTATGTGGCTGTTGTCTACCCGGGGCGTATGTCAGAATCAGTAGATGCTCAGGCCCCACTTGGAGATACTAAAATCCAGAAGATCTGAATGGGACCCATGCATTTTTTTATATACTGGAAGAAGAAAAAATTGTTATAGGGACATTCAAATTGGATAGTACCAATTTTGTTTAGCCTTCTTTCCCCTGGGCACTGTTGCCCACATCCCTGACACTGAATTCTTGCTAAGTATTAATATATGATTCAAATGTTGCTTTGAGGCCACATAGAGACAGAGGACAGCTAAGGTTTTCACTTGAGGTCTCACTCCCTCCGTGGGAAGGCTGATTTTCTCCCATTCTAAGAATAACAATAAATAAAAAGTATCTTAGCTGCTTTCCATGGAAGTCCAAACAGGTTTACTATGAGGCTAAATGCCCATGCACACTGTCCTTCAAATTTCTAATTATTTACTGAAGTATATAACCACCACTTAAGTGGCTATCAAAGCCCTATAAACTCTAATTAGTGGCCGGGCGTGGTGGCTCACGCCTGTAATCCCAGCACTTTGGGAGGCCAAGTGGGGGGTGGATCACCTGAGGTCAGGAGTTCGAGACCAACACGGTGAAACCCTGTCTCTACTAAATACAAAAAAATTAGCCGGGCATGGTGGTGCATGCCTGTAGTCCCAGCTACTTGGGAGGCTGAGGCAGGAGAATTGCTTAAACCCGGGAGGCACAGGTGGCAGTGAGCCAAGATTGCGCCATTGCACTCTCCAGCCTGGGCAACAAGAGCAAAACTCTAAAAAAAAAAAAAACAAAAAAACTCTAATTAGTCACCAGTGACTCCTGACAGCAAATACAGATGCTGTATCTCCCTTCCTAACTCCAAGAAGCCAGAACACAATTGCCTCACTTTTCTTTTAGTAAACATCATAGAAACCTCCTTATTTTACTCACTCTGTAAGTTGTGCGACTACGTGGATACACTCCCATTACAATGTCAGTCTCAAGTTTCCTCTCACTGAACTTTAATATGCAAATTTCTTCCCTTTTTTTTTTCTTTGAGAGTAGCTGGGATTACAGGCGCGTGCCGCCACGCCCGGCTCATTTTGTATTTTTAGTAGAGATGGGGTTTCTCCATGTTGGTCAGGCTGGTCTCGAACTCCTGACCTCAGGTGATCCGCCTGCCTTGGCCTCCCAAAGTGCTGGGATTACAGGCGTGAGCCACTGTGCCCGGCACTGGAATTTCTTCCCTTTCTTAAAAGCTGCTTTTGGCGGGGTGTGATGGCTCATGCCTGTAATCCCAGCACTTCTGGATGGCTGAGGCGGGAGGATTGCTTGAGCCCAGGATTTCGAGACCAGCCTGGGCAACATGGCAAAACCCATCTCGACAAAATATACAATTTTTTAAAGCTGCTTTTGTTGGGGGTCAATGTTCCTTCTCAGGGGTCTCTTGAATTGCCTTAGGCCCCAAGCTCAAAGATCCTTTTTTTTTTTTTTTTTTTGAGACAGAGTACTGCTCCTACTCTGTCGCCCAGGCTGGAGTGCAATGGCGCAATCTTGGCTCACTGATACCTCTGCCTCCCAGGTTCAAGTGATTCTCCTGCCTCAGTTTCCCAAGCAGCTGGGATGTACAGGTGTGCACCACCACACTTGGCTATTTTTTTTTTAATGTTAGTAGAGGCAGAGTTTCACCATGTTGCCCAGGCTGGTCTTGAATGCCTGAGTTCAAGTGATTCACGCCTCGGCCTCCCAAAGTGCTGGGATTACAGGCATGAACCACTGTGCCCGGCCAGGCCAAAGGTCTTAAGGCTCTTCCAGAATCCTCTCCAGAGCTTCTCAAGCTTTCCAGGAATAAGTACCTTTGGGGAAAGGAGGGGCAGAGCTCATAAACACTCCCTAATCTTTTCAGAATCCCCTGGGGCACTTGTTAAATATGCACTCCACCAGCCTTCTCCACAGGAAACTGATCAAGCAGATGGGTGAAAGGCCAGAAATCTGCATTTTAACAAGTGTCCCAAATGATTCTGCCTCTACCCCCTTTCCTAAGATGCTTGCCACAGCTCCTGCATGCGCCACCTTCTTCCAGGCATTGTGTGTGTGGTCTTCTCTGCCTGCCCCCACAACCCCGCAACCTGTCCCCTTCCAAAGCACCCTCCTTTTTCACCTATTCGAAGCAAAGCATTTCTTGACAAATTCAGCCACACTGATTTCTCTTTCTTCTCAACTCCCGCTGCAATTAGTCATGTCACCTTTTACGTGGACTATTCAATAAAGCTTGTGGATAAATTGCTATCAATTCATCTTATTCATTTGTTCTAGGTAAAGTCTAGTGTTGAGACAGCAAGCAAGGTTAAATGATTTACAAATGTTAGAAGTGTGTGGAATGTGAATCTGGAGCCATGGTTATTAATCCCAAAGAACCCCAGTTCACCATGTTTAAACTGTTGCCATTGAATGCTAACAGAAAAATCATACATTAGTTTTCCCACAAGGAAAGCAATTTATTCCATAGCAGCTTGATAATTACAAGCTTTCCAGTTTCTTCTCTCTCATAAGCAGTTTACTCACATAAAGGACATATTAAATAAAGCTGCCTTCTCAAATGAGCTGGTGGCATTTGCCTTTAAAATTGTACCATGAAAAAAAGCAAATGTTCTAATGGTAGAGAACAGTAGTTCAGCCAAGTCTTCATTCTCTGAGGAGGAGGGATGTGGAGGATAGCATTTATAAACCCACGGATGACTTCCAACTGCGTTTCATCTAGTACAGTAACTGTGGCAACTGCTACTTCTTATGGGGGCTGCTATCCTTGAGAAAAGAAAGCCAACACCAAGATCATCCCCAAGGTCACCTTTTAATTCTAACAACATGGAATCTGATAACTCCAAAGGGACTGTACTTATCTTCCCAATAACTACCAATTGCCAAGGGGCATAAGTTATGCAGGAACTGATTAGCAAATGTGGACAGCTGTCGGGACTCAACTACTCCCCACCACAAGGCTCAGAAGTGGAGAGGAGCTTTCGGCCCCTTCAATGTCTCTCTCACATATGGGTGCCAGATGTCCAAATTTGGGGGCACAGAAGAACAATCTAGAGTTATTCTTTTTGTCATTTCATTTGGTTATGTGGAATCCAGCGCCCATCATGAATGACTCAGACTTAATAGGCCTACAGTAGGATCCAAGAATCTGCATTTTAAAAAAGCACTTAATAGGCTGGGCGCAGTGGCTCACGCCAGTAATTCCAGCACTTTGGGAGGCCAAGGCAGGTGGATCACCAGAGCTGGGGAGTTTGAGACGAGCCTGGGCAACATGTTGAAATCCCGTCTCTACTAAATACAAAAATTAGCCCGGCACAGTGGCGTGTGCCTGTAGTCACAGCTACTTGGGAGGCTAAGACAGGAGAATTGCTTGAGCCTGGGAGGTGGAGGCTGCAGTGAGCAGAGGTGGCGCCACTACACTCCAGCCTGGGCAACAGTGCGAGAGACCTTGTCCCACAAAAAATAAAAATTAAAATTAAAATTAAAAAGCACTTAGTGCTGGTTCTGAGGCTCTTTGGAAAACAATGTCCATTTTTGCAAAGTGCCTCTTCTCTCACCCTTCCTCATCTGTGTCTCATGACTTTCTGCATTTACTCCTGCTTTTTCCAAACAAAATGCTTTATAGTAATCTCTTCCAATCCTAACCATGCTTCAAGAGCCAGCTGAAATGCCACCCACTTCTAGAAGCCTAAAAGGGACTTCCTGCTTTCCTGCACCCTTGTGCCATTTCCAAGTCGAGAGAATAAAAGGTGTTTCATTTCATTAAACAGCCATTTCTTTGTGCAAATCTCATCTCTTACTGGGCAGTAAACTCCTTAGGGACTGACTAAAGCTCATGTTTTTACCTCCCATAATAAAGCACCTACATTGTGTGAGACATTCTGTAAAGATCTGGAATGAGAGAACAAGCAATGAATGAATCAATGCATGCATGTTTCTTCCAACAAGCTGCTGAAGCTAAAAATGCATGAACAGGAAAATTGTCTAGACTTTACAGTAACTGCCTACAAAAGTTTAAGTACCATAAAGTCCTTCAATTTCCTTAGCTGTAAAACTAGGGGGTTTCAGGGAATTTCTTCAAAAGTTCATTAAACACTTTCTTGGGTCAAAAGCCCAACATTCCAATCTGACCTGATATTATTACTCAGATAACAGTAATTACTCAGATAACACAGCGATCTCTGTTTTACACAAGCTAACTGTATTCCCATGAGGAGGTACCTACTAACCCTGCCTCTGAGACTTTGAGGGAATTTAAGATATAAGCTGGTACAGAAGACATCACCTGGTTTTCTTTTACTTTTCCTACCTCAAACCTCTAACAATGCTGTTCTTAAAATTTCCAGCAAGAAAAAAGTTATCAGGCAGTATACCCATTCTGGCAGTTATTTCACAATGTGCCACATTCCTACGAAATTGGGGGTGAGGGTGGGGAATCTAACTGTCAAGTTCACTCTAAGGAACAATATAGTTCAGAGTCTCCAGCAACCAATTCAACATCCTAATTTTAAAATGACTAAGTTGGGCATGGTGGCTTCCACCTGCAAATCTCAATTACTCCAGAGTCTGAGGATAACTTGAGGCCAGGAGTTTGATACTAGATTGGGAAATACCTAAACATCCGCCAACAATGCGAAAAGAGTTTAAAGTCTTGGCTTCGATCACATTCCAGATGATCATTTTTAAAAAATATATATATGTATTTTTAAATTTTTATTAATTTTGTTTTGAGACGGAGTTTCACTCTTGTCGCCCAGGCTGGAATGCAATGGTGCGACCTCGGCTCACTGCAACCTCCGCCTCCCGGGTTCAAGTGATTCTCCTGCCTCAGCCTCCGGAGTAGCTGGGATTACAGGCGAGTGCCACCACGCCCAAGCCCGTTGGCCAGGATGGTCACGAATTCCTGACCTCAGGTGATCTACCCGCCTCCGCCTCCCACAGAGCTGGATTACAGGCGTGAACCACCGCGCCCGGCCTATTTTTAAAAATTTTATAGGCCGGGCGCGGTGGCTCACGCCTGTAATCCCAGCACTTTGGGAGGCTGAGGCGGGTGGATCACGAGGTCAGGAGTTCAAGACCAGCCTGGCCAAAATGGTGAAACCCCCGTCTCTACTAAATATACAAAAGTTAGCTAGGCGTGGTGACGGGCGCCTGTAATCCCAGCTACTCGGGAGGCTGAGGTTGCGGTGAGCCAATATCGTGCCACTGGACTCCAGCCTGGGTGACAGAGTAAGACTCCGTCTTAAAAAAAAAAAAGTAAAATGAATCAATGTGTTATTATCACGACTTAAAAAAAACTTAATATCTAGACCATGAAAGCCATATGAGCAAATAAGCATCATTTAGATTTTTTTTCCATAAAAATTTCCGTTAAGTCGTGCAATAAAACGTGTAACCAACATAGTAACTTGAGGCCTCGGAAAGGGGAACTTTAACGGTCAAGAGCAAGAAATTCTGAAAGACGGCCTCTAAGCGTCAAGCAGGAACCTGAATACAGTCTCCCAGTTCTTACCAGCTTTGATGCAAGCCCCAGGCAAGTCGGGGAACAGGGAAAGAGGAAAAAGGGAACAGAGAAGGTTGCTCCGGGAAAGGACCCACTTTCAGGCCAGACACCACGACCGGCAGCCCCGGGCTTCCCATTCATTCCGCGCTGTCTCCAGGTGGCGGCCGCGCGTCAGCGGCCGTGGCGTTCTCGGCCCGGAACTGGGGTGCACTCACCTGTTCGGGAACACGACCTCGCGGCGCCCGAGGCCGCCGAGGCCGCCGCCAGCAGCCGGGGGGATGCGAGCCTGGGAGCAGCCGCCGGCGGGGATAACGGGCGGCGCAGCCCTGGGGCAGGCAGGCGGCGCAGGCCGGGCGCGTCCCTTTGCAGCAGGGCCGAGCAGAGCCGCCGCGGACTATGAAACATGCCGGGCGCCGCCGCCACCACCGCGGCCCCTCGCGCGCCCGAGGAGCGGAGCCCGGCTGGGGCCGAGGGCAGCGAGTCGAACCGACTGTCCGGGCAGCTGCGCAGATGCTCCCAGGCTCCTTCTCGCGCGGCGCAGGTCCTGGGGAAATCCCGGGCAGCAGAGCCCGAGAGCGAGGCACAAGAGCGCTGCGTCGGCACCGTCTGCTGTGAGACCTGGCGAGACCTGCAGGGCGTCCGGCAAGCGCTGCGCGCTGACAAAGCGGGCGCTACCAAGCGGGAGCTGGAGGGGGGATCCGCGGGACCCGGCCACTGCGCGACCACGCCAGGCTCCCTCGACCCGGCGTAATCCTGTTTTAAAAGGAAGCAGGGCTTAGGCTGATTTATAGGGTAGAATCCGTAGGCGGACTAAAATAAGAGGTATCCGTTGAAGCGGTTCCGAAGAAAAATGTCCCCTTCCGCTGGCCAGCATGGAAGCGCCCACAGGCTGGGAATCCCGAGACAGTTCCAGGGCTGTGGCCCAGGGGACACGTGTCTGTCAGAGTGGCAGACGGCGTCCGTGTGTGCCTGCGCGGGTCTGTGTGGATACAGCAAAAGGCGTCCGCCTCCGACCCCCTCGGCAGGGTGTGTTGCGTTAAACGATATTAAGCACAATAAAGCACCGCCTGTGTGCGAGGCGACGTTGATTAAAACAGCGTCCCTTTCCTCAAAGGTGTTATACTTAGGCAAAGGGAGCAGAAGGTGGCAAGGGAAGTCAGACCAGAAAGCTCTACAAGGTAGAATGAGATTATTGCCACAAGATGCCAAAGATTGGCGATAGAGATGACAACAGGCCCGGGATCTCCAGAAAGTTCATTAGAAGGATTGGCATTTGAGTTGGCCTATGACGTGGAGGTCTAGAATTTACCCACGTGAAACTTTGGAGGCGGTGGTGGTGAGTTATAAATGAAAAAAGTAAATAAGGGTGTATTTGGGGAAACAACTCTTAGTCATGTAAGATGGAAGCTAAGGAGTAAGAGGACAGATGCGTGGATAGGTTGTAGTGTAGAAGGAAGGGGATTATAGTAGGCTTAATTCGGTAGATAGCTGCGAGCCGTTGACGTTTTGTAAGCTGGGCAAAGATATGGTCAGGGCTGTGCTTTAATTGGAAATCACATGTCTCTGGTTCATGAAAAGGCAGAAGGGAAATCAGCTGAGATAACAGATACTGTAGACCTGCACCAGGTTACTGTTACTGGAAAAGAAAGGATGGAAGAAACATCTCAGACAGGCTGGGCAGGAAATGATGACTAATCAGGAATAGAAATGGGATGAGGGGGAGGGAAAACCCAAGACTGGATTCTTCCCTGAATGATTCATGAGTTAGAAATGTATTCTATTGGTTTTCCCATGATTTTGCTGATTCCCCTGTATTGTGGAATTGCAAGCTTTTCATCACAAGAATATTCTAAATATTTTTCAGACCTAGGTTATATATCTAACACCTGTGGATAGAGGGTGTGGACAGATCAGCTGGCACAAGTTGATTACAACTTCTGGCAGACAAGCTCCTTGGAAGTCATTAAAGCCTCAGTTTCAGTTTCCTTATCTATAAAACATAGAATCATACCTTAGTCATTAGGTGAAATAAAAAGTGATAATAAGCTACTCTGGGCACACTGCCTATGGGGTAGCCCTGCTCCATAAGGAGCAGTACTTGTAAAAAGAATTTTTTTAAAAAGGTGATAATAAAATTAGCCTATGAAAAGTGTTTTGCAAATATAGCAAAATGTTGATTTTGAATCTAGGTAGTGGGTATGTATGGGTATAGGGACCACGGGAAAAATGTTCCCTTTGTCCTCTGAAGTTTGCTGAAAAATCAACTCACAAAAGGCAGATTAATGGGAGAAAAGGCATATGCATTTATTAATGTGTGCACGGGGAGAGTCACAGAGTGATTACACACCCCCAACGGGGTTCAGAAGCTTGTATACCATCCTGGTAAACAGACTTGGGGAGAGGGGAGCAGAGGCATTCTGTTGAGGAGATGACTAGGGAAAGTGAATGGATCAGGGCGCAGGGATGAACTTGCACATTATCTTGTGAAAGGGTCTGTTCAGGTGGTTACATTTTTAGTCTTACAAGGAAGGGAAGAAAAAACAATTGTTCCTTTTGGTGGGTTTGGATCATAGCCAGATAAAGGAACTTCAACTTCATCCTGTGCTTTGGGAGAGATGGTGCGGGGCAGTGAGGTCAGAGAGACCTTGAGGCTTCCATTCAACAGGTCAAAGCCCCATATTTTGGGGTATCAGTTTCTGAGTCCCAACACGAGTGTTCACTTACAATTATTTTTCCCCCATATATTTGGAGATTTTCATAATAAAATGTTGGGGAAAAGTGCTTTGAAAAATGAAAAAATAACTGTTCAAATATAAACTGTCACTATTTAAAGAGATTCAAAGAGCATGCTATCCTGAAAGTGCATCATATTATTTATTTTTATTTATTTATTTATTTGAGATGGAGTCTCTCACTCTGTTGCCCAGGCTGGAGTGCAGTGGCAGGATCTTGGCTCACTGCAACCTCCACCTCCCGGGTTCCAGCCATTCTCCTGCCTCAGCCTCCAGAGTAGCTCTGACTACAGGTGCACACCACCACGCCCGGCTAATTTTTGTATTTTTTAGTAGAGACAAGGTTTCATCATATTGGCCAGGCTGGTCTCAAACTCCTGACCTCAGGTGATCCCCTCCCCTCAGTCTCCCAAAGTGCTGGGATTACAGGCATGAGCCACCATGCTCCACCTGAATCATATTTTTTATAATATATTAACACTAAGCAATCAGAAAGATAGAAATTAAAACTTATTCCCTTGAAAATGTATTCAGTAAACATTTGTTGAATATACATTATGTGCCAGGCTCTATATTAGAGCATACAAAAATAAATTGAACAAAATCTATTGACAGTTTAGGGGGTAAGACATTGTATAAACAAAAATACTTGTAATTATCTGCTAATAAATACAGAATCACTATATGGACAAAGTATTGTGGGAACAGAGAAGAGGAAATGTTACTGGAAAGGGATCCCAATCCAGACCTCAAAAGAGGGGTTCTTGGATATTGCACAAGAAAGAATTCATGACGAGCTCATAAAGTGAAACCAAGTTTATTAGAGAAGTAAATAAATAAAAGGATGGTTACTCCATAGGCAGAGCAGCACTGAGGGCTCCTGATGGCTTTTTCTTTTTCTTTTTTTTTTTTTAATTGAGATGAAGTCTCTCTCTGTCACCCAGGCTGGAGTGCAATGGCACGATCTCGGCTCACTGCAACCTCCACCTCCCATGTTCAAGTGATTCTCCTGCTGAGCCCACAGAGTAGCTGGGATTACAGACGTGTGCCACCTCACCCAGCTAATTTTTTTATTTTTATTTTTAGTAGAGATGGGGTTTCGCCATGTAGGCCAGGCTGGTCTCAAACTCATGATCTCAAGTGATCCACCTGCCTCCCAAAGTGCTGAGATTACAGGCGTGAGCCACTGCACCTGGCCTTGTTGGCTATTTTTATGGCTATTTCTTGATTACATGCTAACTACGGAGAGGGTTATTCGTGAATTTTCCAGGAAAGGGGCAAGGATTTCCCAGGACTGAGGATTTCTCCGCCTTTTAGACTATATAGGGTAACTTCTGGATGTTGCTGTGACATTTGTAAACTGTCATGGCACTGGTGGGAGTGTCTTTTATCACGCTAATGCATTATAATTAGCGTACAATAAACAGCGAGAAAAACTAGAGGTCACCTTCATCACCATCTTGGTTGTTGTGGGTTTTGGCTGGTTTCCTTTTTTTTTTTTTTTTTTTTTGAGACGAAGTCTCGCTCTGTCACCCAGGCTGGAGTGCAATGGCACGGTCTTGGCTCACTGCAGCCTCTGCCTCCCGGGTTCCAGCAATTCTCCTGCCTCAGCCTCCCGAGTAGTTAGGACTACAGGCGAGTGCCAACACACCTGCCTAAATTTCTATTTTTTTTAGTAGAGACTGAGTTTCTCCATGTTGGCCAGGCTGGTCTTGAACTCCTGACCTCGTGATCCGTCTGCTGAGCCAATGCGCCCGGCTGGCTGGTTTCTTTATCACACCCTGTTTCATCAGCTGAGTCTTTATGATCTATATCTTGTGCTGACCTCCTATCTCAGCCTGTGACTAGGAATCCCTAACCTCCTGGCAATGCAGCCCAGTAGGTCTCAGCCTCTATTCAAAATAGAGTGGCTCTGGCTCCAACACCTCTGACAGAAATAACTAATTGCCTAGAGAAATCAGGAGAGGCGTTTTGAACAAAGTGACTACCAAGTGGAAAGGTATCACAGAGGATATCCACAGAGAACACTAAGGCGAGGAAAGAAGGCGTGTTCCAGGAACAGCAAGTACTACAATCTGATAAGGGTTGAGTGCAGGATGTCCATAGGGAGTGGCTGCAGATGAGGTGGAAGCTGTGGGCAATAACCCAAGGTAACGGGTTCGAGAGGAGTTTGGACTTTCATCCTAGAGACCCACTGAAAGGCTAAACAGACAGGTTGCATTTTTGAAGGATCATTGGATCATTCTGCCAGCAGTGTTGAAAATGGGTAAGGACAATGAAGATGAGGAAGAGTATATACAGGTTCGGAATCTCTGGAGATGGGGTGGGGTACGTAATGGTTGTGTGTTTATTATCTAATTTTTTGAGAGGTCTCACTTTGTAATCTAGGCTGGAGTGCAGTGGTGCGATGATTGCTCACTGTAATCTGAAACCCCTGGGCTCAAACGATTCTCCTGCCTCCGCCTCCCAAGCAGCTGGGACTACAGGCATGCACCATCATGCCCAAGTGATTTTTAAAATTTTGTGTAGAGATGGGGTCTTGCTGTGTTGCCCAGGCTGGTCTCAAACTCCTGGCCTCCAGCAATCATCCCGCCTTCACCTCTCAAAGCACTAGGATTACAGGTGTGAGCCACCACGCTGGGCTTGTATATTTCCTTAAGAACATTACACAGGTGGTTCTGATGCACATCCCTCTTCCTCCCTCAATGCCACCTCCCAGATAAATAAACTGGGGTCAGGATGGTGGAAAGGAGATGGATTTAAGAACTGCGAAGGAGACAGAAACCATAGGGTTGAGTGACATTGAATCTCGGGGCTGAGGCAGGAGATAATGGAATGTAGTGATGACTTTGGTAACTGATGGATAATGGAACCAAATGGGGATAACAGGTGGAGATGCTACTCTCAGGGGAAGATAGTGAGTTGATATGTGAACATATAATTGTGATGTGTCCATGGAACATACAGGTGGAGTCACTTTGTAAACAATTGAAACTATGGGCCCGGTATGGTAGCTTATGCCTGTAATCCCAGCACTTTGGGAGATGAGGCTCAAGGATTACTTGAGGCCTGGAGTTTGAGACTAGCATGGGCAACATAGTGAGACGCTGTCTCATAAAAAAATTAGCCCAGTGTGGTGATGTGTGCCTGTAGCCCCAGCTACTCAGGAGGCTGAGGCAGGAAGATCCTTTGAGCCCAGGAGTTCCAGGCTGCAGTGAGCTACAATCATGCCATTGCACTCCAGCCTGGGTGACAGTGCCAGAACTGGTCTAAATAAATAAATAAATAAATAAATAAATAGACAAATACATAAATAAATAAGAATAAGCCATTGCCCTAAAGTTCATAGCAGGGTCAGAGCCAAATTCGGTTGGGAGTTCAGTAATTGAAGCCATGACTAATGAGTTGACCCAGAAAAAGTTCTCTTAAGTGAAATAGAAAAAACCTTAGGGATAAAAATCCTATGAAAGTTGTACCTTTGAGGAGCTGGTAGAAGGGAAAGAGACTTGAGACTTGGCCAGAGGAGAACAAGGAGAGATTGGTGTCTTGAGAGTATGAAAGGAAAATAAACTTGGGACCCCAGTTCACTCTGCCAAAAGAAAAAAATTAAGCTGAAAGCTAAGTCATGCAAGAAACTGGCTTGCTTTTGTTCCTAAGCAGATAGCTACTGATAAAAGGTTAAATATCTCCACAGGTAGCTACTGTATATTCACCTTATTTTTTATTTATTTATTTATTTATTTTTGAGACAGAGTCTTGCTCTGTCACCCAGGCTGGAAGGCAGTGGCGCGATCTCGGCTCGCTGCAACCTCCACCTCCCAGGTTCAAGTGATTCTCCTGCCTCAGCCTCCCGAGTAGCTGGGATTACAGGAACCTGCCACCACACCTGGCTGATTTTGTATTTTTGGTAGAGATGGGGTTTCTCCATGTTGGTCAGGCTGGTCTCGAACTCCTGACCTCAGGTGATCCACCTGCCTCGGCCTCCCAAAGTGCTGGGATTACAGGCATGAGCCACCACCCCCGGCCTCATCTTATGTAAAGTGCCCATTTATTGAGTGTGAGATGAATACATAATTGACCCTTCCCCTCCCTGCTCCTTTTCTTTTGCAACGTGTAGATTACCGTACCCTCCCTCTGTCCCCTGCAGCCCACATTTCCCGTTTAAATATTGAAGCCTTCAGAATCATCTTTGGAGAAAGGCACAGGCCACCGACTGTTTCTTTGATTCCGTTTTTATTTGTTTTGGATGTCCTTAACCTTGGCAAAAAAAACTAAATTGATTGATACCTGTCTCAGATACTTTTTGGTTTATAGGAGTAAGGAAACAGCTTCTAGAAGGGTGTAACAGTGATAAATTATCCCAAGAGGTCAAGATGGGGACTGAATCCCTTGGATTTTGTCATTTATTTATTTATTGAGACAGAATCCACTCTGTTGCCCAGGCTAGAGTGCAGAGGCCTGATCTTGGCTCACTGCAGCCTCTGCCCCCCAGGCTCAAGCAATTCTCATGCCTCAGTCTCCCGAGTAGCTGAGAGTACAGGCGTGTGCCACCACGCCCAGCTAATTTTTTTTTGTATTTTTAGTAGAGACAGGGTTTTGCCATTTTGTCCAGGCTGGTCTCGAACTCCCAGCTTCAGGTGATCCATCCACCTTGGTATCCCAAAGTGCTGTGATTACAGGTATGAGCCACCATGCCTGGCTAGAAGGCCTTTTTTTTTTTTTTTTGAGACAGAGTTTTGCTCTTGTCGCCCAGGCTGGAGTGCAATGGCGCAATCTCGGCTCACCACAACCTCCGCCTCCCAGGTTCAAACAATTCTCCTGCTTCAGCCTCTGAGTAACTGGGATTACAGGGATGTGCCACCACGCCCAGCTAATTTTGTATTTTTAGTAGGGACAGGGTTTCTCCACGTTGGTCAGGCTGGTCTCGAGCTCCTGACTTCAGGTGATCGGCCTGCCTCAGCCTCCCAAAGTGCTGGGATTGCAGGCGTGAGCCACCACGCCCAGCCCTGAAGGCCATTTCAACCTCAGTATGAATAGTTGCAGGTAGGGGCCCTGGTGGTGGAAATCAGACTGCATTGGTTAATGAGGTGGGAAGGAAGGACACCAATCAAAGAACAACGAGAGAAAGAACTAGGTAATTTTTTTTTCTCTTAAGATTGAAGCAACCTTATAATCGTCAGAAGAGTTTGTCCTGCCTGCTGCACAGACAAAACCAATTTACTGGATGGCATTGTAGTAGAGCTTTTACTTGACACAAAGCCAGCCCGTGAGGCTCAACTAAAGCTAATACTCAAATCAGTTTCCCTGAAGGCTCAGAGGTTAGGGTTTTTATGGACAATTTGTTGGGCGGGGCTAGGGAATGAGTGCTACTGACTGGTTGAGATCATAGGGATGTGGAAAACAAGCCTCCTGCACTGAGTCCTGCTCTCGTGGGGCCAAAGGATCAGTTGAGTCATGAGTCATGAGTCCAGGTGGGGTCAGTCTGAAAAAAATCTTTAAAAACCAATCTTAGGTTCCACAATAGTGATGTTATCTATGGAAGTCACAAATCTTGTGATCTCTGGCCACATGATTCCTGGGCAGTAAGAGATTGTAGAAACTACTCCTACATTTTAGCAGAACTCAGGCCCCTCCAATAATCCTATTTTTGTGGCCTTCACAACAGTAATCCTGGCATTTTGTGAGTCTGAGGTGGGTGGATCACCTGAGGTCAGGAGTTCAAGACCACCCTGGCCAATATGGTGAAACCCTATCTCTGCTAAAAATACAAAAATTAGCTGGGAGTGGTGGCACTCACCTGTAATCCCAGCTACTCGGGAGGCTGAGGCAGGAGAATCGTGTGAACTCAGGAGGTGGAGGCTGCAGTGAGCCGAGATTGTGCCACTGCATTCCAGCCTGGGCAACGGAGCCAGACTCTATCTCAAAAAACAAAAAACAAAAAACAAAAACCAAAGTCTTGCAAAGGCTGCTTTTGGTCCCTAAGCAAGGAGGGTATTAGTTTTAGGGAGGGACTGTTATCATCCTTGCTTTCAAGTTAAATTATAAACTAAATTCTTCCCAAGGTTAGCTAGGCCTATGCACAGAAATGACCAAGGACAGCTTGGAGGTCTGAAGCAAGATGGAGTCAACTATGTCAGATTTCTCTAGTTGTCATAATTTTGCAAAGGCAATTTCAACCTCAAAATATTTATAAGTTGAGGAGAAGGAGCTAATAAACAGAAAAGGTATAGTTATTCTACTAATATTACAATTTTCAGCTTATTGCAGTGAGCTATTATCAGCTGCTGCACTCCAGCCTGGGAGACTGAGCGATATCTGGTCTCAAACAAAAGGAGGAGGATGGGGGGGTGGGGGTATAGGAAAAAATGAAAATTATAAACAGACACTATATGGATTGTTTTTTCTTCTCTTTTAATCTCAGCCCCTGGATTGTGATTTAATAGCTTTATCGACCATACAACTCACCCATTTAGAGTTTGCAATTTAATAGTGCTTAATATATTGGAAGAGTTCATAGGACAGTTTTAAAACATTTTCATCACCCTAAAAGGAAACCCTATAGACATTAGGAGCCACTCTTTATTTCTCCCCAAACCCCCATGCCTGGGCAACCATAAATCTACTTTTTGACTCTATAGGCTTTTTTTTTTTGAGGTGTGGTCTTCCTGTAGACCAGGCTGTAGTGCAGTGGTGCAGTCTTGGCTCACTGCCACCTCCACCTCCCTGGTTCAGGTGATTCACCCACTTCATATATTGTATGAATATACTGTGTTTTTTTTTTTTTTTTTCAGACAGAGTCTTGCTCTGTCGCCCAGGCTGGAGTGCAGTGATGCTATCTCAGCTCACTGCAAGCTCCGCCTCCCAGGTTCACGCCATTCTCCTGCCTCAGCCTCCCGAGTAGCTGGGACTACAGGCGCCCGCCACCACGCCTGGCTAATTTTTTGTATTTTTAGTAGAGACAGGGTTTCACCATGTTAGCCAGGGTGGTCTTGATTTCCTGACCTCGTGATCCACCTGCCTCGGCCTCCCAAAGTGCTGGGATTACAGGCATGATCCACCCTGCCTGGCCACCATGTGGTCTTTATCCATTAATCAGTTGATGAACATCTGAATTATTTCTATTTTTTGGCTATTATGAATAAAGCTGCCATAAACATTTGCATACTTTTTTTTTTTTTTTTTTTTTGAGACAGAGCCTCACTGTGTCACCCAGGCTGGAGTGCAGTGGTGCAGTCTTGGCTCACTGCCACCTCTGCCTCCCTGGTTCAGGTGATTCACCCACTTCAGCCTCCTGAGCAGCTGGGACTACAGGTGCCCGCCACCATGCCTGACTAATTTTTGCATTTTTCAAAGACATGGGGTTTTACCATGTTGGCCAGACTGGTCTCAAACTCCTGACCTCAGATGATCCACCTGCCTCAACCTCCCAAAGTGCTGGGATTAAAAGCGTCAGCCACCGTGCCTGTCCACATACAAATTCTTGTGTAGAAATATGTTTTCATTTCCCTTGGGTGTATATAGGAGTGGAATTGCTGGGTCATATAGGAACTTTTTGTTTGGCTTTCTGAGAAACTGTTTTCCAACACAGCTATACCATTTTACATTCCTATTAACAGTGTAGGAGGGTTCCCATTTCTCCCCTGCTCACCAGCACTTGTTATTATCAGTCTATTTGTTTATGGTCAACTTAGTTAGTGGATGTGAAATGGTATCTCATGGTGCTTTTGATTTGCATTTCTCTAATGACTAGAGATGTCATCTTAAAAAAATGTTTTTCTTGGCCTGGCACAGTGGCTCACGCCTGTAATCCCAGCACTTTGGGAGGCCGAGGTAGGCAGATTACGAGGTCAGCAGTTCAAGACCAGCATGGCCAACATGGTGAAACCCCATCTCTACTAAAAATACAAAAATTAGCTGGGCATAGTGGCGGGCCCCTGTAATCCCAGCTACTCTGAAGGCTGAGGCAGGAGAATTGCTTGAACCTGGGAGGCGTAGGTTGCAGTGAGCCGAGACCACGCCATTGCACTCCAGCCTGGGCGACAGAGCAAGACTCCGTCTCAAAAAAAAAGAAAAGTTTTTCTTTTGCATAGGTGAGGTCTTCCTACATTGACAAAACTGGTCTTGAACTCCTGGCCTGAAGCAATCCTCCTGCCTCGGCCTCCCAAAGTGCTGGGATTACAGGCATGAGCCACCATGCCCGGCCTTTTTTTTTTTTTTTTTTTTTTAAACTCAGCTCTTGTGATCATGTTTTTTGTTTGTTTGTTTGTTTTTTTCTTTGAGACGGAGTTTTGCTCTGTCACTCAGGCTGGAGTGCAGTGGCATGATCTTGGCTCACTGCAACCTTCACCTCCCAGATTCAAGCAATTCTCCTGCCTCAGCCTCTCGAGTAGCTGGGATTACAGGCGTGCACCATCATGCCCGGCTAATTTGTGTATTTTTAGTACAGACGGGGTTTCACCATGTTTGCCAGGCTGGTCCCAAACTCCTGACCCCAGGTGATCCACCCGCCTTGGCCTCCCAGAGTGCTGGGATTACAGGCGTGAGCCACCGTGCCGGCAGCCGGTCATTATGTTTTTACATGCATTTGTCTTTTCTTTCCAGATTAAAGAAATGTGTTCCTCATTCCAGCCCTTATCTACCAAGCTGCCTGTCATTAATTCTAAGACTCATGTTTGTTTGTTTTCACATTTTAACATCTTGTAAATTAAAATGGTCTCTTAAATTCAACAACATTTTAGAATTACATTCATCAAAGGTAAAAATTATAGCTAGTCATTTTCTAATTCTTTTTCAAGATCTGCTTTTCTTGACCTAATAATGACTAGGAAGTTTATGATTTCCCTGCCCTATGCTGACCAGCCTAGGCTCATCATAGAACCTGTTCTATGACAGTTCTTTAACTTTCAGGACGTTCTCACAGGCTTTTAACCTAGTGTCTAAATATTCTGTCCTCCAGTGTAGCAAGCGTGGTGGCCCCAGTCTTACTTTTTTGTTTGGTTTAAACATCATCAGGGCTGGCGCAGTGGCTCACGCCTGTAATCCCAGCACTTCGGGAGGCTGAGGTGGGTGCATCACCTGAGGTCAGGAATTTGAGACCAGCCTGACTAACATGTTGAAACCCCATCTCTATGAAAAATGAAAAAATTAGCCAGGAGTGGTGGCAGGCACCTGTAATCCCAGCTACTGGGAGGCTGAGGCAGGAGAATCGCTTGATCCTGGGAGGCAGAGGTTGCAGTGAGCCGGGATCACGCCACTGCACTCCAGCCTGGGTGACAGACAGAGACCCTGTCTCAAAAATAAATAAATAAATAAATAAATAAATAAATAAATAAATAAATAAATAAATCATCATTTTGGAAGAGACCACGCTGTTAGAAAATGAAGTTCCCTGTGTCTAAGATTTCAGATCCCTGTTCCCCTCCTTTTTGCTGTTCAGTCACCTAGCAAACTGTGTTAGTGCTAGGGCAAACTAACCACCCTGATTTTTGTTGATATTAGAGAGTCAGGCTCTGACCTACTTGTCCATGTAAATAATAGTCAATGTTTCATGTATCTCATTATAATCAAATGTTGATACACCTTGATGATACTATATATATATATGTATATCTGTAAAAAAGGAAATATGGGCTGGGCATGGTGGCTCACGCCTGTAATCCCAGCACTTTGGGAGGCTGAGGTGGGCGGATCACCTGAGGTTGGGAGTTCAAGGCCAGCCTGACCAACATGGAGAAACCCCATCTCTACTAAAAATACAAAAATTAGCCAGGCACGGTGGTGCATGACTGTAATCACGACTACTTGGGAGGCTGAGGCAGGAGAATGGCTTGAACTCAGGAGGCGGAGGTTGCAGTGAGCTGAGATCACGCCATTGCACTCCAACCTGGGCAACAAGAGCAAAACTTGATCAAGAGATCGAGATCATCCTGGCCAACATGGTGAAATCCCATCTCTACTAAAAATACAAAACTTACCTGGGCATGCTCGCGTGTGCCTGTAGTCCCAGCTACTCGGGAGGCTGAGGCAGGAGAATCGCTTGAACCAGGAATTCGGAGGTTGCAGTGAGCCGAGATTGCGCCACTGCACTCCAGCCTGGTGACAGAGCGAGACTCTGTCTCAAAAAAAAAAAGAAAAAGGAAATATGTTTTTCATGTGTGTCTCTAAATCTACTCATTTGCATACCCATCTATCAGATGTCTAGAACCAATTTGATAGTCCTCCAAATTGTGTTCTTAAACTTTTCATTAGCTGGTAAAATAATTGTAGGGAGCAAACACTAAAATTGCTAGTAATTCTAAGGTTTTATTTAAAATTGAACCACAACCTTCAAGCAGACACCATAATAGGATCACATCAGTGACACGAAGCTACACAATTAAGAGCTTCACCCTTGAATGATCTAGCTCAGAGAACTTTGTCTGGAAGGTTAGCACCAAAGGAACTGCTAGGCTGTACATGTAGCCATGAGTTAAAACTGTGTGGCTTCAGGGTGACATAGAATTATTTACATTGGAATTGAGACCCTTTCTTGCAAATCAGCAAATATTCTTAAACCTGTATGAATGGACTGGAAAATTAAATTTTCTAGTAGTAATAATATTATTACATAGCAGCTCCATCCCAATGGGATCATTGGCCTTTTTCAAACTTTAAAAGCATCAGGGCCGGGCGCGGTGGTTCACGCCTGTAATCCCACCACTTTGGGAGGCTGAGGCAGGTGGATCACCTGAGGTCAGGAGTTCGAAACCAGCCTGACCAATTTGGTGAAATCCCGTCCCTACTGAAATTGACAAAAATTAGCTGGGTGTGGTGCCATGTGCCTGTAGTCCCAACTACTCAGGAGGCTGAGGCAGGAGAATCACTTGAACCCGGGAGGCAGAGGTTGTAGTGAGCTGAGATCATGTCACTGGACTCCAGCCTGGTGACAGTGCAAGACTCTGTCTAAAAAAAAACAAAAAACAGGCCGGGCGCGGTGGCTCACGCCTGTAATCCCAGCACTTTGGGAGGCCGAGATGGACGGATCACGAGGTGAGGAGATCAAGACGATCCTGGCTAACACAGTGAAACCCCATCTCCAATAAAAATACAAAAAAATTAGCCAGGCGTGGTGGCGGGTGCCTGTAGTCCCAGCTACTCGGGAGGCTGAGGCAGGAGAATGGCGTGAACCCGGGAGGTGGAGCTTGCAGTGAGTCAAGATCGCACCACTGCACTCCAGCCTGGGGGGCAGAGCGAGACTCTGTCTCAAAAAACAAACAAACAAACAAAAACACCCCAAAATACAGATCTAGTAAATTGGCAACAAAAGGCTGCCAATTTGTTACGCTGTAAGCCAGTTTATTTGAACCACACATCTACTCCAGTATCCTCTATTTCAATTTCAGGTATGCTTTCCCCATTTACGAACATTAATTTAAAAAACCTTAAGGCTGGGTGCAGTGACTCATGCCTATAATCCTAGCACTTTGGGAGGCCAAGGCGGATAGATCGCTTGAGCCCAGGTGTTTGAGACCAGTCTGGAGAACGTGGTGAAACCCCATTTCTTTTTTTTTTTGAGGTGGAGTCTCGCTCTGTTGCCCGGGCTGGAGTGCAGTGGCACAGTCTCCGCTCACTGCAAGCTCCGCCTCCCGGGTTCACGCCATTCTCCTGCCTCAGCCTCCCGAGTAGCTAGGACTACAGGCGCCCGCCACCACGCCCAGCTAATTTTTTGTATTTTTAGTAGAGATGGGGTTTCACCATGTTAGCCAGGATGGTCTCAGTCTCCTGACCTCATGATCCGCCTGCTTCAGCCTCCCAAAGTGCTAGGATTACAGGCGTGAGCCACCACACCCGGCGGTGAAACCCCATTTCTACCAAATAAAAAAAAAAAAAAATCATTAGCTGGGCGTAGTGGCATGCACGTGTAGTCCCAGGTACTCAGGTGGCTGAGGTGGGAGGATCACCTGAGTCTCGGAGGTGGAGGCTAAAGTGAGCCATAAGTGGTACCACTGTACTCCAGCCTGGGCAACAGAATGAAGTGTCTCAAAAACAAACAAAACAAAACAATGACAATCCCAAAAAACCTTAAGGCAAGAATTTCTGTTTGAAGCGACAACCCCGAGTCACCACAATGCTGCCTTTCTAAGATTAAGGCTCAGATTCTAGTTAAAGTCTTCGTTTAGGGGATCCTCAACATCAGTAAGGCAGTATCTTAACTAGAGAGGTGATCATGGACTGCCCAATCAGATCAATTAAATAGAAGCCCTAACAGGGAGCAAGGGGAGGGCTGGAGAGCGGAAAGTTTTATTTCTATATACTTTGAAAATGACAACCAGTCATGAGGGGAAAGCCTAATTACTAAAACCAAATTTTCAAGAGTATATGTCTGCAATCCAGGAAGACTCTTGATTCCTGATCATTTCTTTCTTTCTTTTTTTTTTTTTTTTTTGAGATGGAGTCTCATTCTGTCACCCAGGATGGAGTGCAGTGGCGCGATCTCGGCTCACTGCAACCTCTGCCTCCCAGATTCAAACGATTCTCCTACCTCTGCCTCCCAAGTAGCTGGGATTACAGGCGCCTGCCACCACACATGGCTAATTTTTTGTGTTTTTAGTAGAGAAGGGATTTCACCGTGTTAGCCAGGATGGTCTCGATCTCCTGACCTTGTGATCCGCCTGCCTTGGTCTCCCAAAGTGCTGGGATTACAGGCGTGAGCCACCGTGCCCAGCCAGATTCCTGATCATTTCAAGTTGCCAAATGAGCAGCCTTAAACTGACATACCTCGCAATTCAGTGATCTCAAAATTTGCCTCCATTTGTAAGTGCACAGTTCTCTGAGTTTTCACAAACATATATACTTATGCAATCACCACAACATACAGATGAGAACATTTCCATCACCATAAAAAGTTCCCTTCTGGCCAGGAGTGGTGGCTCACGCCTGTAATCCCAGCACTTTCGCAGGCTGAGGTGGGAGGATCACTTGAGGTCAGGAGTTTGAGACAAGGCTGACCAACATGGTGAAACCCCACCTCTACTAAAAATACAAAAATTAGCTGGGGATGATGGTGCATGCCTTGTAATCCCAGCTACTTGGGAGGCTGAGGCAAGAGAATCACTTGAACCCAGGAGGCGGAGGTTGCAGTGAGCCAAGATCGTGCCACTGCACTCCATTCTGGGCGACAGAGCAAGACCCTGTCCAAAAAATATGTATATATATAAAGAAAAAAAAACTTACAAAATGTTTTTCAAGTGGTTGTCAATCAGGAAGACAGAGAGTCTCATTCTGAGAAGGCAAGCTAGAGGTTTGTTTTTTAAGTAAAATTATGTTCTCTTATTTAAAAAAATTGATCTAAATAATAGATGAGTACAGTCTCACTTTAAGACATTCAATCATTCAAACAAGAGAGAAAAAAGCATCCTCACTTCCAGCACCCCACCTCCTGGGTAACTTACAGCTTCCTTGGAAGGAGCTTGCCTAGAGCAACTGGGGAGAAGCTACCGCTGGCTGTATTGCCTCGGTCAACAGGATAGAAGGGAGAGCAGGAGGGGACTGCACGGGAGCCATCTGGGCGTGTCACAGTTCCTGTTGGTGTGCTCGCTATGAAAGGATTTCTTTTCAGCATTTGGGAATAATCATGTTTAAAGAAGGTTATTTAAAAACAGATATTCCTTCCTCTAGAGTGTACAGTGTTTGATACACACAGGTGGATTCTTGCTTCTCGTGTGCATTTTTCTAGACTCCATTCAAACCACGTCTCTTTGAGTACAACTCAAAAGAGGTTTATGCTTTACATCTCTACATTCCAGTTATATCTTCCTGAGGATACAGCCTACATAGTTCAGCAAATATATGGTCTTTTCCACACCTGGGAAGATGTGGGTATAGGCCACTATGTGTTTTCCTTTCAAAATGGTAAATTCATCTCGATTTTATCTGTTTTGGTGGTAGGACAGAGACACTCTTCTAGCACATTAACTATTTGTCTTTTTCTTTAAGAATGAACCTTAGATTATAAATTCTAGGATTGCAAAGTACTGGTTTTTCCACAAGGTGGTATGTACTGGGGAACTCAGTTTCATGGACAATTATGCTGATTTGGGGTGGAGGGTATAGGGATCATTCCACAAACACTCATGTTGCTCACTTAGCATATTCCAGGCACAGTGCTAGATGCTGGGGATGCAATACACAAGACAGACAAAGGTGTCTGTATGGAACTTACATTCTAATTGAGGGAGGAGAGACAGACAATAATCCAATAAAATAAAAATAAACATGATAGATATAGAGCGTGGTCAGTGCTGTGAAGGAAGTAAATAAGACAATGTGATAGAGAGTGAGTGATATTTGAATTGGAATTGGAGGGTGAGAATGAGCCTACCTTTAGGAAGAGCTGGAGCTGGGAAAGCATCTGGTGACATTGAAGGACAGAAAGGGGAGTCAGTGTGGCCGGAGCCAGGTCACAGCTGTCATAGGAGTTTGGATTTCATTCTAAAAGCAATGGAAAGCCATTGGAGGGTAAGGAACACAGGAATGACTACACCTGATTTATGTTTTTAAATATAAAGCAAATCAAGAAACATAAAATATGAAACATAAAACATTTGGCATGTGGGTGGAGAATGGGTTGTAAGGGGAGGTGGTCAGAATGGAATTGGACTCTGCTATCTCCTCAGCGACCTCTTACCTGAAGACCGTGGGTACCAGGCAAATAGCAGGAGCAGAAGACTCCACCTCCAACCCCCTTTCCATGCCCCTAAGAATCCTTTCTTCCTGGGTCCCAGCACTGTAAGGAAGGTTCTGTGTATATGTGAAGAGAGCAGAGGTTCCACAAGAGAACTTGGGCATCAGAGCCCCCAAAGCAAGGGCAAGGTCTTCTCTTAGTCCTTTTCCAGACTTTCCCACAATTCACCTGTGGTTTCCTAGACTATTGGAAGGTCCTAGTTGCATGTGATGACTCAATGATCTGGCCACAGGACCTGTGTCACCAAGCCAGGTAGTCAGTCTCTAACAGGAGCTGGGGAAATATTAGTAGATATTAATGAAAATGACAGTCAATAATGAAATGTGAGCAAATTACTGAATAACGTTACCAAAAAACATCAGCAAGTGGCAGGAAGAGGAACTCTAAGCCTTTTGAACTAGAACCAAAGCATAAAAGGAACTTTAAAAGCCATCAATCCCAGCACTTTGGGAGGACGAGGCGGGCAGATCACCTGAGGCCGGGAGTTCAATACCAGCCAGACCAACGTGGAGAAACCCTGTCTCTATTAAAAATACAAAATTAGCCAGGCGTGGTGGTCTATGCCTGTAATCCCAGATACTTGGGAGCTGAGGCAGGAGAATCGCTTGAACCCGGGAGATGGGGGCTGCAGTAAGCTGAGATCACACCATTGCACTCCAGCCTGGGCAACAAAGAGTGAAACTCTGTCTCAAAAAAAAAAAAAAAAAAAAAGCCATCATCCCAGTAGATTTGATAAATTATTTTGTCTCAAACATAGTTTGATATATAAATGAACTTACATATAGTATCATTATTTTTGGAAGTAAATTTGTGGCATATAAACAAAGTATTTAAGATGAGGATATCATTTATTTATGTTTCCCTAATGTACACTTTACTTATTAAGTTTATTGATGATATTATTTACTGTTTTATACATCTCAAAATAAAACAAGGATAGATTTAAATTTTTAAGAAACTCATATTTCTTAGCATATGGAACATGAAAGTGGAATATTAGCCACGCTTTCTTTAATCTCATTGTTTTTCTTATAAGGAGAGTAGACTGAGAGTCAATTCTTCTGTCATAAACTAATGAAGTAAAAGTTCTTGTCTGTATGCAAAAATATCTATATCTGTATCTATCTTCCCCAACTGGGTTAAAAAAAACTATGGTAAAATATATAAAACATAAAATTTACCTTTTTAACAACTTTTAAGTGTACAGTTCAGTGGCATTAAATATATTCACATTGTCATGCAATCATCATCACCCATCCATCCCCAATTAGGTTTTTATTTTATTCTTTTATATCAAGGATATAAGACTACTTTTCAGTAAAATTAGAAAACATGAGGGCTGGGCTTGGTGGCTTATGTCTGTAATCCTAGCACTTTGGGGGGCCAAGGCAGGAGGATAACTTCAGCCCAGGAGTTCAAGACCAGCCTGGGCAACATAGTGAGACCTTGTCTCTACAAAAACAACAACGAAAAATTAGAAAAACATGAAACTACTTAAGCTGCCATGGTTTTTAGGAAAGGTATTAAAGCTGGATCTTATTTTCCAATAAGAGGGTTTCTTTAAAAGGGTTTCTTCTTTTTTTTTTTTTTGAGACGAAGTCTCACTCTGTTGCCCAGGCTAGAGTGCAGTGGCATCATCTCAGCTCAATGCAACCTCCGCCTCCCAGGTTAAGCAATTCTGCTGCCTCAGCCTGCTGAGTAGCTGGGACTACAGATGCGCACCACCATGCTCGGCTAATTTTTGTGTTTTTAGTAGAGATAGAGTTTCACTATATTGGCCAGGCTGGTCTTGAACTCCTGACCTCATGATCCTCCTGCCTCAGCCTCCCAAAGTGTTGGAATTACAGGCATGAGCCACTGTGCCTGGCCAAGAGGGCTTCTTAAATCAACCCTCTATAGCAGCGATCCCCAACCTGTTTGGCACCAGGGACTGGTTTAATGGAAGACAATTTTTCCATGGATGGGGTTGGGGAATGGTTTTGGGGTAAGACTGTTCCAACTCAGATCATCAGGCATTAGATTCTCATAAGGAGTATGCAACCTAGATCCCTTGCACATGCAGTTCACAATAGGATTTGTGCTCCTATGAGAATCTAATGCTGCCACTGATCTGACAGGAGGCAGAGATCAGGCGGTAATGCTTAGTCGCCCATGCTCACCTCCTGCTGTGCTGCCTGGTTCCTAACAGGCCACAGACTATATGGGTCTGCAGCCTGGGGGTTGGGGACATCTGCTCCAGACTGCCTAATGAAACCTTCTGCTTCTAGGTAGTGCTTGAAGAGGAAACACAAATGACAAGACAAAAGAAAACAAAAAAACCCCATAAACACATCAATCTCATAAGTAATCAAAGAAAAGCAAAACAACAACTACAGTACTACCAAAAAAACCTGATTATTTTTCACAAATTATTTTGGCAAGGAGGGGAAAAAAAAGTACGGTATTTGCAAGGTGATGATAGGGTAATATATTTTTGTGGAATGTAGTTTGATCATATGTATCAGAATTTTTCCTTCTCCTCCTCCTCCTCCTCCACCTCCTCCTCCTCCTTCTTCTTCCTCCTCCTCTTCTTCCTCTTCTTCTTCTCCTTCATCTCCTCCTCCTCCCCTTCTTCCCCTTCTTTTCTTCTTCCTCTTTCTTCTTCTTTTTCCTACATAATATATCTATGTAACATCAATCAGAATTTTCAATGAATGTACCAGTAATCTTTCTCTTAGGAAATAATTCTAAAGAGTTAGCTACACATCTGTAGCTAAATGAACAAGGATATTCACCCACAGTGTTGTTTATATAAAAGACTAGAAACAACTTAGCCTTTTGACAATCAATATCAGATAGGGTTAAGTAAATTATAATATATTCACCCAATGGAATACCTTGTGCTCATCATAAATGATGGTGTAGATCTACACCAACATAGATTTGTTGAATGAAAGGGATGGTTACAGATGAGCATGTATAATATGATCCTATTTATATAAAATACATATCTATATATACATTCATGTATTTGTGTGGATGGATAGATGGATGTCTGAAAGGTTCTTTACTAGAAAGTTAACATCTTTGATTGGTTAGATTTACTTCCTTTTCTGGGAAATATTCTATATTATATGATTTTTCTTTACTGTGGGTATGTTCTATTTTTTACTGTACTGAAAACAATAAAGCTCTTTTCCATCTGGGAACAAAAATTAAATAGATCAGCATATTTAAAAATGAGTAGGATAAATAGAGAATACAAGGCGGAACTCCACACACATAAATTTTACAACTTAGATGAAATGACCATTTCTCAAAAACACAACTATCACAATTCAGATAATTTGAATACTCCTATAATTATTATTTTGTTTTTATTTATTTATTTTTAAATTATATTTATTTATTTATTTATTTTGTGAGATGGAGTCTCGCTCTGTCGCCCAAGCTGGAGTGCAGTGGTGCGATCTTGGCTCAATGCAACCTCCACCTCCCGGGTTCAAGCAGTTCTCTGCCTCAGCCTCCCGAGTAGCTGGGATTACAGGCACTCGCCACCACATCCGGCTAATTTTTGTTTTTTAGTAGAGACGGGGTTTCACCATCTTGGCCAGGTTGGTCTTGAACTCCTGACCTCGTGCCTCCGCCTCCCAAAGTGCTGGGATTACAGGCATGAGCCACCGCTCCCAGCCTAGAATCATAATTTGAGATGGAGTTTCGCTCTTTCGCCTAGGCTGGAGTGAATTGGCGTGATCTTGGCTCATTGCAACCTCTACTCCCTGGGCTCAAGCGATTCTCCTACCTCAGCCTCTTGAGTAGCTGAGATTATAGGTGCCTGCCACCATGTCCGGCTAATTTTTTGTATTTTTAGTAGAGATGGGGTTTCGCCATGTTGGCCAGGCTGGTCTTAATCTCCTGACCTCAGGTAATCCACCCACTTTGGCCTCCCAAAGTGCTAGGATTACAGGCATGAGCCACTGCGCCTGGCCCTTTAATTATTAAATCAACTGAGTCACAAATTTAAAACTAAATTAAATAAAAAATTTCTTATAAAGAAATTTCTAAGTCTGGATAACTTCACTGGGAAATTCTACCAAACATTTAAAGAAGTAACACCAATTTTATGCAATTTCTGCCAGAAAATAGAAGAGGAAACACTTCTCACACCTCACACCAAAATCAAAGACAATACCCAAAAGAAAACCATAGACCAACATCCCCCATGAATACAGATGCAAAACTTCTTAACAAAATATTAGCAAACAGAATTAGACAATTTACAAAAATAATTACATGCCATGACCAAATGAGATTTATTCCAGAGATGCAAGGCTAGTTCAATATTTCAAATTAATCAAATATAATTTATTATATTGACATCCTAAAGAAGAAAAATCACATAATTTTTTTTTTTTTTTTGAGATGGAGTCTCACTCTGTTGCCCAGCTTGGAGTGCAGTGGTGCAATCTAGGCTCACTGCAACCTCCACCTCCTGGGTTCAAGTGATTCTCCTGCCTCAGCCTCCTGAGTAGCTGCAATTACAGGCATGCACCACCATGCCTGGCTAATTTTTGTATTTTTAGTAGAGACAGGGTTTCACCATGTTGGTAAGGCTGGTCTTGAACTCCTGACCTCAAGTAATCAGCGCACCTTGGCCTCCCAAAGTGCAGGGATTACAGGCGTGAGCCACTGCATCTGGCCACATAAGTATATTGATGGAGAAAGAACATTTGACAAAATTTAGCACCCATTTGTGATAAAAATGCTCAGAAAAATAGGAATAGAGAAGGACTCCTTCAATTTGATAAAGAATATTTACAAAAAGACTACAGCTGGCTGGGCATGGTGGCTCAAGCCTATAACCTCAGCACTTTGGGAGGCCAAGATGGGCAGATCATTTGAGCTCAGGAGTTCAAGACCAGCCTGGCCAACTTTGTGAATCCGCACCTTTACTAAAAATACAAGAATTAGCCAAGCATGGTGGTGCATGCCTGTAGTCCCAGCTACTTGCGAGGTTGAGGCAGGAGAATCGCTTGAACCCTGGAGGTAGAGGTTGCAGTGAGCTGAGATTGTGCTATTGCACTCCAGCCTGGGTGACAGGGTGAGACTCTCTCTCAAAAAAAACAAAAAACAATAAAACTACAGCCAACATATTTAATGGTGAAAACTGCATGCTTTACACCTTTAGTTTGCTGGGGTTGCTATAATGAAGTACCACAGACTGGTTGGCTTAAGCAACAGAAATTTATTTTCTCACAGTACTGGAGGCTGGAAGGCCAAGATCAAGGTGTCAGCAGGGTTGGTGTCCTCTGAGGCCTCTCTCCTTGACTTGTAGATAGCTGCCTTCTCCCTGTGTCTTCACGTGGTCTTCCCTTTATGAGTCTGTGTTCTAATCTCTTCTTTTATTTATTTTTATTTTTTTTTTGAGACGGAGTCTCACTCTGTCCCCAGGCTGGAGTGCAGTGGTGTGATCTCGGCTCACTGCAAGCTCCACCTCCTGGGTTCACACCATGCTCCTGCCTCAGCCTCCTGAGTAGCTGGGACTACAGGCAGCCGCCACCACGCCTGGCTAATTTTTTGTATTTTAGTAGAGACAGGATTTCACCGTGTTAGCCAGGATGGTCTAATCACTTCTTATAAGGACTCCAGCCATATTAAATTAGGGCCCGCCTTAGTGACCTTTTCTTAATTTGATTACCTTTTAAAGACCTCATGTATTAGTCTGTTTTCGCACTATTATAAAGAAATACCTGAGACTGGGTAATTTTTAAAGAAAATAGTTTTGTTGTTGTTGTTGTTTTTTCTCTTTTTTAAAAAAGCCAGTCAAATTTAGTAGTGGAGGGGATTGTATACCCACTTTAGTGACACTAATGTAGAAAACAGGTTTAATTGGCTCACGGTTCTGCAGGCTGTACAGGAAGCATGGCAGCTTCTGCTTCTGGGGAGGCCTCAGTAGGCTTCCAATCATGGTGGAAGGCAAAGCAGGAGCAGGCATCTTACATGGCCTGAGCAGGAGGGAGACAGACAGGAGTGAGGTGCCACACACTTTTAAACAACTAGATCTCACAACAATTCACTCACTCACTCACTATCATGAGAATGATAGCACGGAGGGGAAGGTGCTAACCCATTCATGAGAACTCCACCCACATGATCCAATCATTTCCCACCAGGCCCCACCGCCAACAATGGGGATTACAATTCGACATGAGATTTGGTGGGGACAGAGATTCAAATCATATCACTCTACCTCCAGATACAGTCATATTTTGAGGTAAAGGGGATTATAGCTTCAACATATGAATTTGGGCAGAGGGGTAGGAGGGAAACATTTTAGCCCATAATACCCTCTAAGATCAGCAATGAAGCGAAGATACCCACTCTCACTCACTCTTGATTCAGTTATAATTTTGGAAGTTCTAGCCAAGGCAATAAGGCAAGTAAAGGAAATAAAAGGCACACAGATGCAAAGGAGGAAATAAAACTGTTCCTATTTGCAGATAATATGATATTCTTGGTAGAAAATCCCAAGGAATCTACAAAAAGAAATCCTAGCGCTAATAAGTGAACTCAGCAAGGTCACAAGATACAAAATAAACATACAAAATCAATTGGATTTCTGTATACCAACAATGAACATGTAGATGCTGGAATTAAAAATATAACACCAGGCTGGGCATGGAAATCCCAGCACTTTGGGAGGCAGAGGTAGGCAGCCATGAGCTCAGGAATTTTTTTTTTTTTTTTTTTTTTTTTTTGAGACGGAGTCTCGCTCTGTCGCCCAGGCTGGAGTGCAGTGGCGCAATCTCAGCTCACTGCAAGCTCCGCCTCCCGGGTTCACGCCATTCTCCTGCCTCAGCCTCTCCGAGTAGCTGGGACTACAGGCGCCCGCCACCACGCCCGGCTAATTTTTTGTATTTTTAGTAGAGACGGGGTTTCACCGTGGTCTCGATCTCCTGACCTCGTGATCCGCCCGCCTCGGCCTCCCAAAGTGCTGGGATTACAAGCGTGAGCCACCGCGCCCGGCGAGCTCAGGAATTTAATACCAAAATTAGCTGGGTGCGGTGGCACATTCCTGTAGACCCAGCTACTAGGGGAAGTGGGGGAGGAGGTTGAGATGGGAGGATTGTTTGAGCCCAGATGGCTGAGGCTGCAGTGAGCTGTGATCATGCCATTGCACTCCAGCCTGGGCGACAATACCAATTTAAAAAAATTTTTTGTTGTTGTTTTTTGACAGAGTCTCACTCTGTCGCCCAGGCTGGAGTGCAGTGGCATGATCTCGGCTCACTGCAACCTCTGCCTCCCGGGTTTAAGTGATTCTTCTGCCTTAGCCTCCTGAGTAGCTGGGACCACAGGCACACGCCACCATGCCCAGCTAATTTTTGTATTTTTAGTAGAGATGGGGTTTCACCATGTTGGCCAGGCTGGTCTCGATCTCCTGACCTTGTGATCTGCCCGCCTCGGACTCTCAAAGTGCTGGGATTACAGGCGTGAACCACTGCGCCCGGCCAACAATACCATTTATAGTCACTAAAAACAGAAAAGGCTGGGTGCAGTGTTTCACGCCTGTAATCCCAGCACTTTGGGAGGCCAAGACGGGAGGATCACTTGAGGTCAGGAATTCAAGACCACCCTGGCCAACAAGGCAAAACCCTGTCTCTACTAAAAAAACAAAAATTAGCCAGGCGTGGTGGTTCAGGAGGCTGAGGCAGGAGAATCACTTGAACCCGGGAGGCAGGGGTTGCAGTGAGCTGAGATTGTGCCACTGCACTCCAGCACGGGTGATAGATGTCTCAAACAAACAAACAATCCAGAAAAAAATAAAAATAAAAATAAAAGCTGTAAATCTAACAAAACACGTGCAAGACTGGTATGCTGAAAACCACACGATGCTAAAGAAAGAAATCAAAGCAGATCTAAATAAATGGAAAGGCATACAGCATTCATGGATTGAAAGACTCAGCATAACAAAAATGATAATTCTTCCCAAATTGATATGTAGGCTTAATGCAATTCCTATAAAAATTCCAACAATTCCTTGTAGATACAGACAAGTGTATTTAAAAATTTATCAGGAAAGGCAAAAGAACTAGAATAGCTAAAACATTTTTGCAAAAGAAAAATAAAGTAGGATAAATCAGTCTACCCTATTTCAAGGCTTAAATAGCTATAGTAATCACAACTGTGTGGTATTAGCAGAGGGATAGAAAATAGATTAACGGAACAAAATAAAGAACTCAAAAATAGACCAATGTTAATATGCCCAACTGATTAAAAAAAAATTTTTAAATAGAGATAGGGTCTCATGGCCGGGTGCGGTGGCTCACACCTGTAATCCCTGTACTTTGGGAGGCTGAGGTGGTTGGATGACCTGAGGTCAGGAGTTCGAGACCAGCCTGGCCAACCATGGTGAAACCCCGTCTCCACTAAAAATACAAAAATTAGCTGGGCATGGTGGCGGGTGCCTGTAATTCCAGCTACTTGGGAGGTTGAGGCAGGGGAATCGCTTGAACCCTGGAGGCAGAGATTGCAGTGAGCTGAGATTACGCCATTGCACTCCAGCCTGGGCGACAAGAGCAAAATTCTGTCTCAAAAAAAAAAAAAAAAAAAAAAAGCTGGGTGTGGTGGCTCACGCCTGTAATCCCAGCACTTTAGGAGGCCGAGGCGAGTGGATCACGAGGTCAGGAGATCGAGACCATCCTGGCTAACACGGTAAAATCCTGTCTCTATTAAAAAAACACAAAAAATTAGCTGGGCATGGTCGTGGGCACCTGTAGTCCCAGCTACTCGGGAGGCTGAGGCAGGAGAATGGCATGAACCCGGGAGGTGGAGCTTGTAGTGAGCCAAGATCACGCCACTGCACTCCAGCCTGGGCAACAGAGCAAAACTCTGTCTCAAAAAAAAAAAAAAAAAGAAAAAGAGATAGGGTCTTGCTATGTTGCCCAGGCTGGTCTTGAACTACTGTGCTCAAGAGATCCTTCTGCTTTGGCCTCCTAAAGTTCTGAGATCACAGGCATAAGCCAACTGATTTTTGACAAAGATACAAAAGCAACTCAATGGAGGATAGGTAGCCTTTTCAACAAAGGGTGCTAGAGCAAGTGGACATGCATTGGCTAAAAAAAGTACTGTGACATAATGACCTAATTCTTTTTTTTTTTTTTTTGAGACAGGGTCTTGGTCTGCTACCGAGGCCAGAGTGCAATAGCACCATCATAGCTCACTGCAGCCTCATACTCCTGGGCTCAAGAGATCCTCCCACCTCAGCCTCCCAAGTAACTGGAACTACAGGTGCATGCCACAATGCCTGGCTAATCCTGGCTAATTAAAAAAAATTTTTTTTTGTAATGACAAGGTCTCACTATGTTGCCCAGGCTCTAATTCTTTTTTTTTTGAGATGGAGTTTTGCTCTTGTTGCCCAGGCTGGAGTTCAATGGCACAATTTTGGCTCACTGCAACCTCTGCCTCCTGGGTTCAAGTGATTCTCCTGCCTCAGCCTCCTGAGTAGCTGGGATTACAGGCATGTGCCACCATGCCTGGCTAGTTTTGTATTTTCAGTAGAGGCGAGGTTTTTCCATGTTGGTCAGGCTGGTCTTGAACTCCCAATCTCAGGTGATCCACCCACCTTGGCCTCCCAAAGTGCTGGGATTACAGGCGTGGGCCACCCCTCCTGGCCCAGGCTATAATTCTTATAATTTATATAAAAATAAACTCAAAATGGATCACAGACTTAAATATAAAATGTAAAACTGTAATACTTCTAGAAAAAATAAGAGAAAATCTTCAGGATCTAGGATTAGGCAAGGAATTCTTAGATTTGACACTAAAAGCACATTTTTGGGAGGAAAGTTGATAAATTGGACTTGGTCTAAATTAAAACTATTGTTCTGCAAATGACATAAGAGGATAAAAAGAGAAGCTCAGAGTGGGAGAAAATAATTGCAAACCATATATTCTACAAAGGACTAGCATCTAGACTATAAAAAGAATACTAAATAACTCAATACTAAAAAGAACAATTCACTTAAAACACAGAGCTGGGCACAGTGGCTCATGCCTATAATCCTAGCAGTTGGGAGGCCGAGGCAGGAGGATTGCTTGAGGCCAGGAGTTCTAGAGCAGCCTGGGCAACAAAGCAAGACTCTGTCTCTACTAACATAAAAAAATTGGCCAGGCCTGGTGGTGCTCACCTGTAGTCCTAGCTACTTGGGGAGGATATGCTTCTTGAGCCCAGGAGGTCAAGGCTGCAGTGAGCCATGATCACACCACAGCACTCCAGCCTGAGCAACAGAGCAAGACTCTGTCTCAAAAAAAAAAAAAGAACATGGGCAAAAGACATGAAGAGACATTTTACCAAAAGAGATGTACAGGTGGAAAATAAGCACATGAAAAGATGCTCAACAGCATTAACTATTAGTGAAATGCAAATTGAAATCACACAGAACGGCTAATATTGGCAACAACAAATGTTGACAAGGATGGGGACAAACTGGATCCACTCATTCATTGTTGGTGAAATTTAAAATGTTACAGCCAATTTAGAAAACAGTTTGTCAGTTTTCTAAAAAACTAAGTATGCAACTACCTTACAACTCAGTAATTGTACTGCTGGGTATTGATCCTAGAAATGAAGACTTATGTACAAAAATCTGTACATAAATATTTATAGCAGTTTTATTAGTAAATAGCTAAAAACTTGAAACAACCCAGATGAACTCTAATGGTCATCATTTACCCTTTGGAGGTCATCTGGGTTGTTTCAAGTTGATACATTCATACTATGGGATTCTACTTAGCAATAGAAAGAGAACTACTATACACAAAGCCACCTGGATTTATCACCAGAAAATTAAATTCTAAAAGGTTATATATTGTATGATTCCATTTATATAACATCCTGTGCTGATAAAATTATAGAAATGGACAGATGAATGATTGTGAAGGAAACCAAAATATTTCTCCCCCAAATATTGAGGATTGTTACGTTAAAGGCATTGAAAGTGCCAGGGAACACTCTGCCTCAGCCTCTTTTGCCTGATGGTGAGACATATGTCCTTCCTTACTGGAGACAGCACTTGTGTATTGGCACAGAGAAGGGGCCAGCAGACACCAGAGGAATCTGGAAAAGACTTTACTATCTTCCCACATTTTCCCGCCTTTTAAACCCCTAGAACTCCAGCTTGGGCAACAGAGCAGGACCTCCTCTCTACAAAAAAATAAAAAAAAAAATGAGAAGGGTGTGGTGGCACATGCCTCTAGTCCTGGCTACTCTGGAGGCTGAGGTGGGAGGATTGCTTGAGGCCAGGAGGTTGAGGCTGCAGTGAGCTATGATGGCGCCAATGCCTCCAAACTGGGCAACAGAGAGAAACCCTGTCATAAATAGATAAAATAAATAAATGACTAGAACTGCTCTCTCCCTTGTCTTGTCACTATGTAAGATTTATGGTTCTTTGTTAAAATGCTACTTAAGCAAGGTCCCTAAGCCACTGCCTTGAGAAAGAAATGCTTTATTATTATTTTTTTCGGGACAGAGTTTCACTCTTGTCCCCCAGGCTGGAGTACAGCTGTGTGATCTTGGCTCACTGCAACCTCCGCCTTCTGGGTTCAAGTGATTCTCCTGCCTCAGCCTCCCCAGTAGCTGGGACTACAGGTGCCCACCACCACACCTGGCTAATTTTTGTATTTTTAGTAGAGGCGGGGTTTTACCACGTTGGCCAGGCTGGTCTTGAACTCCTGACCTCATGTGATCCACCCACCTCAGCCTCCCAAAGTGCTGGGATTACAGGTGTGAGTCACTGCACTCGGCCCAGAGAGAGAAATACTTTTGAATAGAGGACTTTCCCTCATGATGGGTAGATATAGCACACATTGAACTTCTGCTTTTCTGTTCTTTTATTTTTTGTTTTCTTTTCTTTTGAGATGGAGTTTCACTCTTGTTACCCAGGCTGGAGTGCAGATGGCGTGATCTCGGCTCACTGCAACCTCTGCCTCCCAGGTTCAAGTGATTATCTCACCTCAGCCTCCTGAGTAGCTGGGATTACAGGCATGTGCCACCATGCCCAGCTAATTTTTGTATTTTCAGTAGAGATGGGGTTTCACCATGTTGGCCAGGCTGGTCTGGAACTCCTGACCTCAGGTGATCCACTCGCCTCAGCTTCCCAAAGTGCTGGGATTACAGGCGTGAGCCACCGCACCCCGCCTTTTGTTCCCTTTTTTTTTTTTTTTTTTTTGAGACAAGGTCTCATTCTGATGATTGATCAGAATGAAGTGCAGTGGCACGATTTCGACTCACTACAGTCTTGACCTCCCTAGGCTCAGGTGATTCTCAGCCCCCCAGGTAGCTGGGACTACAGGTGCACACCACCCTGCCCAACTAAGTTTTGTATTTTTAGTAGAGATGGGGCTTTGCCATGTTGGCCAGCCTGGTCTGGAACTCCTAGGCTCAAGCAATCTGCCTGTCTCTGGCCTCCCAACATGCTGGGATTACAGGTGCGAGCCACTGTGCCTGGCCTATTTTTCTTCTGTTAATCTGATTTTTATTTTTAGGAGAGTGTCTCAACTATGAACCTGTAAAGGGAAAGAAAAGAAATTATATTTTCTTATCTACAATTGCTAGGGGTTAAGGAGGGGGAGAAGGTGGGAGGGAAGTGTACGATGCTATAAAGGACCACCATTATGGATCCTTGTGGTGATGGAGCTGTTCTGTGTCTTGACTGTTCGTTGTCAATATTCTGGTTGTGATATTGTAGTATCATTCTGCAAGATGTTACCATTGGGGAAAGTGTGCAAAGGGTATAGGAAATCTCTTTGTAGTATTTCTTGCAACTCCATATAAATCTATAATAATGTCAAAGGAAAAAGTTCAATTAAAAAAGACAAAATCTGCTTGCCTTGTTCTCTGGCTCCCTTTCTTGGTGCCTGTCTTGGCCTGTTAGAGGGACCTGTTTCTTTTTCTGAGCCCCAGGAACTGTGTCAGTTTACCACAAAATGTCTCTGGCAACTTTTCTCAATATGTCAAAGGGGCCTGCCCTTTGCCAGGCTGGATGGGAAATAGCACAAACATTTCCTTAGCAGATTTCCGTGATATTAAATGGCTAAAGTTGGCAACAGGGACATTTGTCAATTACATCATGATTTCCCATGGGAGTGTCTATGAGAAGAAAATCAGAATTTAGAACTCTCAGTTATGTTCTCCAAAGACTGGGAGGAAGCAAGTGGGGAAGAGGTCAGTAAACAACTCTAAGTGGATTGGCAGCATTTTGCAACCCTACTGTGACTTCATCCTCTCCTGCTCCTGCCCCTACTGGCAGATACATTTGAATTCAGATGGTGGCCTCTAAGAAATCCTTCTTTTAAATTCACTTTTGGTTTGTTCTCTGTAATCCTTGTCATTTTTTTCTATCAGTCCTTGAGTTTTTGAAGTTAACAAATATGTGTATATTTGTTAACTAAAATATATATATATTTATTATATATGCTGAACTGTCGCTTTCACTTGGATGGCATGTAAATTCTCAATTAACATATTTATGTATTACCCGAGCCTGAAGAGGTCAAATGCTTTTATGTAATTACATATATATAATGTAATTGTTAACTTTAAAAATCCAAAAGTGAGACAACAAAAAAATCTACATTTTTTTTTTTTTTTTTGAGACGGAATCTCACACTGTCACCCGGGCTGGAATGCAGTGGCATGATCTCAGCTCACTGCAACCTCTGCCTCCCAGGTTCAAGTGATTCTCCTGTCTCAGCCTCCCAAGTAGCTGGGATTACAGGCGCCTGCCACCATGGCTGGCTAATTTTTTATTTTTTATTTTTAGTAGAGACAGGGTTTCACTATGTTGGCCAGGCTGATCTCGAATGCCTGACCTCATGATCCACCTGCCTCGGCCTCCCAAAGTGCTGGGATTACAGGCGTGAGCCACTGCACCTGACAAAATCTACATGTTATATATGCTGAACTGTCCCTTTCACTTGGATGGCACGTAAATTCTCAATTAACATATTTATGTATTAAAGGCCAGGTATAGTGGCTCATGCCTGTAATCCTAGCACTTCGGGAGGCCAAGGAAGGAAGATCACTCGAGCCCAGGAATTCAAGGGTGCAGTGAACCATGATCATTCCACTGCACTCCAGCCTGGGCGACAGAGCAAGACTCTGTTTTGAAAATTTCTATCTCTATCTGTATCTCTCTATCTATCTGTCTATTATCTATCTATCTATCTATCTATCTATCTATCTATCTATCTATCTATCATCATCTATCTATCTGGCTATCATCTATCTATGTGTATAATAAATAAAAATTTTAAATGAAAAAAATTAATATATTAATTGCATTCTCTAGGATGGTAAAACATGAGTTTTAAAGTAAATTTTGGCCAGGCGTGGTGGCTCACGCCTGTAATCCCAGCACTTTGGGAGGCCGAGGCGGGTGGATCATGAGGTCAGGAGTTCGAGACCACCCTGGCCATCATGGTGAAACCCCATCTCTACTAAAAATGCAAAAATTAGCCAGCTGTGGTGGTGTCCACCTGTAATCCCAGCTACCTAGGAGGCTGAGGCAAGCGAATCACTTGAACCCGGAAGGCAGAGGTTGCAGTGAGCCTAGATCATGTCACTGCACTCCAACCTGGGTGACAGAGCAAGACTCCATCTCAAAAAACAAACAAACAAAAAAAATTAAGTTTCTAGCTTAGGGAAATGTTAACAAACTGCCTTAGAGTTTTAAATGGTCTCTTTGATGAGAAAGAGTGTCTATGGCCAAATTTTCTCTACTGATTTGCTTATGTTACTTATTCTGATATCATGTACATTATAGAATTTTAGCACCAAAATCAACCTATGTTAGTTGGTGTTAGTTTACAAATAAGGAAAGTGAGTTCTAGAGTGATGAATTTAGTTTACAAATAAGGAAGGTGAGTCCTAGAGTGATTAATTTGCTCAAAAATGCACAGAGAAAACATCAGGATCAGAACCCGGATCAATTGAACCTAGTCCAGTGCTCTTTCTACCTTGGCATGTTGCTGTGGGAAGAACACATGGACAGTAGTCCAGGTTCATACCTCTGTAAATGGAGAGACAGCCTAGCCTAGCGTTTAAGATCACACACTCTGAAATCACCTGGCTGCACCTCCAGGATATAGGACTTGCAACAAATTATTAAGTCTTGGATGCCTGTTTCCTCTTTGTAAACTGGGGATAATAATAATAATTTCCTCATCTAAAGAATTGGCGGCCAGGCATGGTGGCTCATACCTGTAATCCCAGATACTTGAGAGGCTGGGGCAGGAGGATCGCTTGAACCCAGGAGGTCAAGGCTGCAGGGAGCTATGAACATGCCTGGGCATATTCCTGATGACTCTGCCAAGATTTGCAAGTCATGAAGTGACCTTGGCTGGGATTTTCAGTGCCTGTGCATAGGCCGTTTCCAGAAAACCTTGCTCTTAAGTATAGCTGTTGAATGAATGGGTGCAAGAGGAGGTTCTCTTCTCCTCCAAGCCGGGATAAGGGCTTGACCTTGCTATTCCTCTATTACTATAGGCACTGACATTCTGCTGTTTTCTCTGAATTTAACAATGGTCCAAACTTCAGACTGAGTTCCGTTCCCCTTCATATTTTATTTTTGTTATTTGTATTTTAAAACTTTTCAGAGACCGGGTCTTGCTGTCACCCAGGCTGGAGTGCAGTGGCACCATTGTTACCAGAAAGGGGTCCCGATCCAGACCCCAAGAGAGGGTTTGTGGATCTCGTGCAAGAAATAACTCAAGGCAAGTCTGCAGTGCAAAGAAAAAGCAAGTTTACTAAGAAAGTAAAGTGGTGAGAGAACAGCTACTCCATTGGCAGAGTAGGGTGTTCCCTAAAGTAAGGGGAGGAACACGTCCACCTGAGGTAAAATTATCATATATATATATATATATATATATATAATGGGGAGACGTGCTCTGATATGAGGGTTTGTGATTAAGGATTAATTTTCTTAATTACTATATTTTGCAATAATCAATATTATTATCTTTAAAGCAAAATTCGGGCCAGGCACGGTGGCTCACGCCTGTAATCCCAGCACTTTGAGAGGCCGAGGCAGGTGGATCACGAGGTCAAGAGATCGAGATCAGCCTGACCAACATGATGAAACCTGTCTCTACTAAAAATACAAAAAATTAGCAGGGTGTGGTGGTGCCTGCCTGTAATCCCAGCTACTAGGGAGGCTGAGGCAGGAAAATCACTTGAACCCAGGAGCGGAGCTTGCAGTGAGCTGAGATCACACCACTGCACTCCAGCCTGGGCGACAGAACGAGACTCCGTCTCAAAAAAAAAAAAAATTAAAATAAAATAAAATAAATAAATAAAGCAAAATTCGGAATGCCTTTGTTCTGAAGATATTAAGATATCAGGACACTCTCAAGTCTGGGTCTGTTTAGTAAACATTATCAATCTGTTCCCTTAACTGTAAACACCTAGAGGTTAGGAATGCCTAATTTTCTGGGAATGCAGCCCAGCAAGTCCCAGCCTCATTTTCCAAGTCCTCACTCAAGATGGAGTTGCTCTGGTTTGAACACCTCTGACACCATCATAGCAAACCTGAGCTCCTGGGCTCAAGCAATCCTTCTGCCTCAGCCTCCTGAGTAGCTGGGAATACAGGCTCATGCGACCACACCCAGCTAACTTGTTAAAATTTTCTTTCATAGAGATGGAGTCTCACTATGATGCCCTGGCTTCTGTTTCACTTTAATGCACACAGACCTGGGGTCACTGGAAGATTCATTTGGTAGGCTGTACTGGGGATTATTTAGATGAGCCACCAAGAAAGCTTCTGGAAAAGAATTTGTCTCAAGGTTAAAGGGCGCCAAGGCACCCAAGCATCATCCAAGCCTTTGCTTCAGGATCGGATGGGGAGTTCTTTTTTTTTCTTTTTGCCAACCCCAGTCTTGAGCTCTAGGAAGCAGGGACTGGGAGTAAAAACAAGAAAGAACTATTTGATTAAAATCTCTGTGATTGGAACCCAGATATCATATCTGACAATACGAAGGTGGCTTTTAAGCGCACAGAGGCCTCAGCAGCTCATTGCTGCAGGGAGCCACACCCCAGAGGGAGGAAATGTGAGATGCCTTAGAGAGCTGAGAGGGCTCAGGTTTGCCCATGGGAGGCATACGCTGGGACTCCTAGAACCCTGGATGGGTGGGGTCTGGAATTGCCTTTGAAGGACCCACAGCAGCAGGTGGGGTAGATTCAAAGGGATAGTTTTGATATTAATACACCAATCCCATTTCTACCCCCAGGTTGGTATGATGTGCTTTTAGAATAACGCTTATCTCTAGAGACATAATTTATGACCTCTTAATCTGATGGGGGATACATTAGACAGATGTTAATTAAATAATCTCACAAATGTGTTACTTCAAGCTGTGACAAATCCCATGAAGAAGAAATACAGGGTGTCCTGCTGGTGTATCGAGGGGAATCTGATCTGGCCCGGGGTGTGTGTGAGAGAGAATAATAAAGAAAGGGCTTCCTGGGGATGTGATGTTTGCACTGGGGAGGGGAGGATGCAAAGGTCCTGAAGCGGACGTGACCAGGTCAAATAAATGACAAATTGACGCGGGGGGAGAGGAAGCAGAACTCATGAGATGTTTCTTCTCTGATTTGCACTTTTTTTTTTTTTTTTTTTTTTTTGAGACAGAGTCTCGCTGTGGCCCAGGCTGGAGTGCAGTGGCGCGATCTCAGCTCACTGCAGGCTCTGCCCCCCGGGGTTCACGCCATTCTCCTGCCTCAGGTTCCCGAGTAGCTGGTACTACAGGCACCCGCCACCTCGCCTGGCTAATTTTTTGTATTTTTAGTAGAGATGGGGTTTCACCGTATTAGCCAGGATGGTCTCGATTTCCTGACCTCGTGATTCGCCCGCCTCGGCTTCCCAAAGTGCTGGGATTACAGGCGTGAGCCACCGCGCCCAGCCTCTGATTTGCATTTTTAAATGGAGAGTTGCATTTGTGAAAGCAGAAGTTACTGCTCGAAGGGTCTGTCTTGCACAGTTGGTCAGCTCTGTTTTTCAACACTTGTGGAGTGGGAGGGGCGCAGTATCCAATAACTAGGACTCTAATTATGCCTCAGTCACCAACCACGTGTAGGATTTTCTTTTTTTTTTTTTATTAATTTTTTTTGCATACAAAAACAATAAACATTTTCTAAAAATACATACAAACAAAAAGATGCGTATCAAACATATTAGGAAGGTTGCACATGGGAAGTTGGGGAATAGAAATGGGGGGTGGGAGTTAAAATAAATGAGAGAGGGACTTTATATGGATCAGTGATAATAACTCAATCCTCTATTTGACAAAGAAGAGGGAGAAGGAAGAGGAAGAAAAAGAAAGTGGGATAAAGGATCAGAAAGGGAGGAAAATAGAAAAAATTAGAGTATGACTCCAGGGTAGACCTGTTTTGTTGTCACTGAGTTGGTTGGTTGGTTTGTCTGTTGTATTCTTCATGTTTTGCCAAGTTGGCCGGACTGGTCTCGAACTCCTAGCCCGAAGTGATCAACCCGCCTCGCCCCCCAGAGTGCCGGGACCACAGGCGTGAGCCACCACGTCCAGCCCCCACATTGCTTCTGGCCTCCGTGGTAGACCTCCCAGACGGAGCGGCCAGGCAGAGGAGCTCCTCACTTCTACCCAGACACGGGGCGGCCAGGCAGAGGCGCTCCTCACTTCCCAGACGGGGCGGCCGGGCAGAGGCGCTCCTCACTTCCCAGACGATGGGTGGCCGGGCAGAGGCGCTCCTCACTTCCCAGATGGGGCAGCCGGGCAGAGGCTCTCCTCACTTTCCAGACGATGGGTGGCCGGGCAGAGGCGCTCCTCACCTCCCAGACGATGGGTGGCTGGGCAGAGGTGCTCCTCACCTCCCAGACGATGGGTGGCCGGGCAGAGGCGCTCGTCACCTCCCAGACGATGGGTAGCCGGGCAGAGGCGCTCCTCACCTCCCAGACGGGGCGGCCGGGCAGAGGCGCTCCTCACTTCTTCCCGGACGGGGCAGCCGGGCATAGGCGCTCCTCACTTCTTCCCGACGGGGCGGCCGGGCAGAGTCGCTTCTCACTTCTTCCCGGATGGGGCGGCCGGGCAGAGTCGCTTCTCACTTCTTCCCGGACGGGGCGGCCGGGCAGAGGCGCTTCTCACTTCTTCCCGGACGGGGCGGCCGGGCAGAGGCGCTCCTCACTTCCCAGACGATGGGCGGCCGCGCAGAGGCAGTCCTCACTTCCCAGACGGGGCGGCCGGGCAGAGGCGCTCCTCACTTCCCAAACGGGGCAGCCGGGCAGAGGCTCTCCTCACTTCCCAGACGGTGGGTGGCCGGGCAGAGGCGCTCCTCACTTCTTCCCAGATGGGGCGGCCGGGCAGAGGCGCTCCTCACTTCTTCCTGGACGGGGCGCCCAGGCAGAGGCGCTCCTTGTTTCTTCCCGGACGGGGTGGCCGGGCAGAGGCGCTCCTCACTTCCCAGACGGGGCGGCCGGGCAGAGGCGCTCCTCACTTCCCAGACGGGGCGGCCGGGCAGAGGCGCTCCTCACTTCCCAGACGGTGGGTGGCCAGGCAGAGGCGCTCCTCACTTCCCAGACGATGGGTGGCCGGGCAGAGGCGCTCCTCACTTCCCAGATGGGGCAGCCGGGCAGAGGCTCTCCTCACTTTCCAGACGATGGGTGGCCGGGCAGAGGCGCTCCTCACCTCCCAGACGATGGGTGGCTGGGCAGAGGTGCTCCTCACCTCCCAGACGATGGGTGGCCGGGCAGAGGCGCTCCTCACCTCCCAGACGATGGGTAGCCGGGCAGAGGCGCTCCTCACCTCCCAGACGGGGCGGCCGGGCAGAGGCGCTCCTCACTTCTTCCCGGACGGGGCAGCCGGGCATAGGCGCTCCTCACTTCTTCCCGACGGGGCGGCCGGGCAGAGTCGCTTCTCACTTCTTCCCGGACGGGGCGGCCGGGCAGAGTCGCTTCTCACTTCTTCCCGGACGGGGCGGCCGGGCAGAGGCGCTCCTCACTTCTTCCCGGACGGGGCGGCCGGGCAGAGGCGCTCCTCACTTCCCAGACGATGGGCGGCCGCGCAGAGGCAGTCCTCACTTCCCAGATGGGGCGGCCGGGCAGAGGCGCTCCTCACTTCCCAAACGGGGCGGCCGGGCAGAGGCTCTCCTCACTTCCCAGACGGTGGGTGGCCGGGCAGAGGCGCTCCTCACTTCTTCCCGGATGGGGCGGCCGGGCAGAGGCGCTCCTCACTTCTTCCTGGACGGGGCACCCAGGCAGAGGCGCTCCTTGTTTCTTCCCGGACGGGGCGGCCGGGCAGAGGCGCTCCTCACTTCCCAGACGGGGCGGCCGGGCAGAGGCGCTCCTCACTTCCCAGACGGGGCGGCCGGGCAGAGGCGCTCCTCACTTCCCAGACGGTGGGTGGCCGGGCAGAGGCGCTCCTCACTTCCCAGACGATGGGTGGCCGGGCAGAGGCGCTCCTCACCTCCCAGATGGGGCGGCCGGGCAGAGGCGCTCCTCACTTTTTCCCGGATGGGGCGCCCGGGCAGAGGCGCTCCTCATTTCTTCCCGGACGGAGCGGCCGGGCAGAGGCGCTCCTCACTTCCCAGACGGGGCGGCCGGGCAGAGGCGCTCCTCACTTCTTCCCGGACGGGGCGCCCGGGCAGAGGCGCTCCTCACTTCTTTCCGGACGGGGCGGCCGGGCAGAGGCGCTGCTCACTTCCCAGACGATGGGTGGCCGGGCAGAGGCGCTGCTCACTTCCCAGACGATGGGTGGCCGGGCAGAGGCGCTCCTCACTTCTTCCCGGACGGGGCGGCCGGGCAGAGGCGCTCCTCACTTCTTCCCGGACGGGGCGGCCGGGCAGAGGCGCTCCTCACTTCTTCCCGGACGGGGCGGCCGGGCAGAGGCGCTCCTCACTTCCCGGACGGGGCGGCCGGGCAGAGGCGCTCCTTACTTCCCAGACGGGGCGGCCGGGCAGAGGCGTTCCTCACTTCCCAGACGGTGGGTGGCCAGGCAGAGGCGCTCCTCACTTCCCAGACGATGGGTGGCCGGGCAGAGGCGCTCCTCACTTCTTCCCGGATGGGGCGGCCGGGCAGAGGCGCTCCTCCCTTCCCAGACGGGGTGGCCGGGCAGAGGCGCTCCTCCCTTCCCAGACGATGGGTGGCCGGGCAGAGGCGCTCCTCACTTCCCAGACGATGGGTGGCCGGGCAGAGGTGCTCCTCACTTCCCAGACGGGGCGGCCGGGCAGAGGCGCTCCTCACTTCCCAGACGGTGGGTGGCCGGGCAGAGGCGCTCCTCACTTCCCAGACGGTGGGTGGCCGGGCAGAGGCGCTCCTCACTTCCCAGACGGGGTGGCCGGGCAGAGGCGCTCCCCACCTCCCAGACGGGGCGGCGGCCGGGCAGGGGCTGCAATCCCAGCACCCTGGTAGGCCAAGGCAGGCGGCTGGGGGGCAGAGGCTGCCGCGAGGCCAGACCACGCCACCGCATTCCAGCCCGGGCAACACCGAGCACTGGGTGAGCGAGACTCCGTCTGTAGTCCCAGTACCTCGGGAGGCTGAGGCGGGCAGAGCACTCGGCATCAGGAGCTGGCGACCAGCGTGGCCAAGATGGCGAACGCGTGCGTGCAGCGAAAGGAGAAAAGGCAGGGAGTGGTCGCGCGCGCCGGCAGTCCCAGGCAGTCCGCGGCGCGGGCAGCAGCAAGCGGAGTAGATTGTAGCCTGGGCCAGAGAGGGAAAGAGAAGAAAGGAAGGAAGGAAGGAAGGAAGGAAGGAAGGAAGGAAGGAAGGAAGGAAGGAAGGAAGGAAGGCGTGTAGGATTTTAAGCAGATTTCTTTTTCTTTTTCTCTTTGAGACGGAGTCTCGCTCTGTCGCTCCGGCTGGAGTGCAGTGGCACGATCTCGGCTCACTGCAACCTCCGCCTCCCAGGTTCAAGTGATTCTCCGGCCTCAGGCTCCCAAGTAGCTGGGATTATAGGTGCCCACCACCACGCCGCGCTAATTGTTTGTATTTTTAGTACAGACAGGTTTCACCATGTTGGCCAGGCTGGTTTTGAACTCCTGACCTCAAGTGATCTGCCTGCCTCAGCCTCCCAATGTGCTGGGATTACAGGTGTGAGCCACTGTGCCCAGCTGAGATTTTATTTTTATTTTATTTATTTTTTTGAGACAGAGTTTTGCTTTTGTTGCCCAGGCTGGAGTGCAATGACGTGATCTCGGCTCACTGCAACCTCTGCCTCTTGGGTTCAAGCGATTCTCCTGCCTCAGCCTCCCGAGTAGCTGGGATTACAGGCATGCACCACCATACCCAGCTAATTTTGTATTTTTAGTAGAGACAGGGTTTCACCAGGTTGGTCAGGCTGGTCTTGAACTCCTGACCTCATATAATCCACACGCCTCGGCCTCCCAAAGTGCTGGGATTACAGGCATGAGCCACCCTGCCCTGCCCAGCTGAGATCTTATAACCTCCATTTTTCTACCTGTAGAAAAGGGCAGAGTATTGGGTGGAGTCCACTAGATGATCTCTACCATTCCTTCCAATGCTTAAAAAAAAATCTAAGAGTAGCTTTTAAAGAGCCCTCTGTTATTTCATTGTTAGAGAATGTGTTTGTTAACTTTTTAACTCCTCACAAGTGCCCAATCTTTCCTATTCACTCTCAGAGCAGGCCTTAGTAGAATAGAGTTTATTTTGCTATTATGTGAGGTCTTATTATTTTATTTGACACATACTGTCTTTTATTTACTCAACACCTGGGCCAGGTGCTGAATAGTCAAAGGAGAAAAGGATCTGTTGGTGCTTCCCTCCCTCCTAGTCCACTGTCAACTTAGAAGACACACATGGAATTGGATTATTGCAATAGAAAGTAATAAATGCTTTGCTAAAGATATATAGACAGTGTTAAGAGAGAATATAGGAAGGCCACATAATCCATATATGAGTAGTATAATGGGTTACACTTGGAGATATAAAAAAGCAGGCAGGAGGCCTCAATCCCAGCACTTTGGGAGACCGAGGTGGGCAGATCACCTGAGGTCAGGAGTTCAAGACCAGCCTGGCCAACATGGTGAAACTCCATCTCTACTAAAAATACAAAAATCAGCTGGGGGTGGTGGCGGGCACCTGTAATCCCAGCTACTCAGGAGGCTGAGGCAGGAGAATGGCTTGAATCTGGGAGGCAGAGGTTGCAGTGAGCCAAGATCATGCCTCTGCACTCCAGCCTGGGTGACAGAGTGAGATATCGTCTCAAAAAAAAAAGTAAGCAGGTAAAACATGGTAGAAACATGGTAGATACTTAATAAGTGGATGTGACTGAGTGAATAAATTGTTGGCCAAAAAAAAAAAGGCAAATTCTGTAAAATGTTTGAAGAGATTTATTGTGAGCTAAAGGTGAGGACCATGACCTGTGACACAGTCCCAGGAGGTCATGAGAACATGTGCCCAGAGTGGTTGGGTTACAGTGTAGTTCTATACATTTTAGGGAGACAGATGTTACAGCCAAAGACATAAATCAATACATGTCAGGTTTACGTTGGTTCAGCCCAGAAAGGTGAGACATCTTGGGGCGGGCAGGGGTAAGGTAGGGGTGGGGGGTGGCTGGCGTGGCTTCCAGGTCATAGGTGGATTCAAAGATTTCCTGATTGACAATTGGTTGAAAGAGTTAAGTTTTGCCTAAAGATTTGAAATCAACAGAGATAAATGTTTGGAGTTAAGATAAGAGAAGTTGTGGAAACCAAGGTGTTTTTTTTTTGTTTTTGTTTTTTTTTTTTTTTTGATAGAGACAGTCTCATTATGTTGCCTAAGCTGGTTTCGAACTCCTGGGCTCAAGTGATCCTCCCACCTCAGCCTCCCAAAGTGCTGGGATTACAGATGTGAGCCACCAGGCGGCCAACATTCTTGTTATGTAGATGAAGCCTCCAGGTAGCAGGTTGCAGAGAGAATAGATGGTAAATGTCTCTCATCACACCTTAAAAAGTGCCAGACTCAGCCGGGCACGGTGGCTCACGCTTGTAATCTCAGCACTTTGGGAGGCCGAGGCGGGCGGATCACGAGGTCAAGAGATCGAGACCACAGTGAAACCCCGTCTCTACTAAAAATACAAAAAAAAAAAAAAAAAAAATTAGCCGAGCGTGGTGGCGGGCGCCTGTAGTCCCAGCTACTTGGAGAGGCTGAGGCAGGAGAATGGCGTGAATCCGGGAGGCGGAGCTTGCAGTGAGCCGAGATTGCCCCACTGCACTCCAGCCTGGGCGACAGAGCGAGACTCCATCTCAAAAAAAAAAAAAAAAAGTGCCAGACTCTTAGTTGAATCTCTCTTGGATCAGGAGAAGACCTGGAAACGGAAGGGAATTTTCTACCGAATATACATTTTCCCCACAAGAGAGGACTGTGCAGGGCTATTTCAAAATATGTCAAAGAAATATATTTTGGGGCAAAATACTTTGATTTCTCTCAGGGCCTAGTATCTGTCATACAATGCTATACGAGAGTACGAGAGGCACGTTGGAATTTGGTATCTTATTGCTACAGAGTCTGTTTTTTAATGGCAGAGTTTTAACATTTTTTATTTATTTCCAACTTTTATTTTAGGTTCGGGGGGTACATATGCAGGTTATATGAGTGAATTGCGTCAGTCTTAAGATCTCTTCTGTTTTTTTTTTTTTTTTTTTTTTTTGAGACACAGTGTTACTCTGTTGCCAGGCTGGAGTGCAGTGGCACAATCTTGGCTCACTGCAACCTCCACCTCCCGGGTTCAAGCGATTCTCCTGCCTCAGCCTCCTGAGTAGCTGGGACTACAGGCGTGTGCCACCACACCCAGCTAATTTTTGTATTTTTAATAGAGACGGGGTTTCATCATGTTGGCCAGGATGGTCTGGATCTCTTGACCTCGTGATCCGCCTGCCTCGGCCTCCCAAAGTGCTGGGATTACAGGCGTGAGTTACCACACCCAGCCTAAAATCTCTGTTCTAAAGTTAATGCTGGTCAGTTGTGCCTGAATTCCAAAGGTAGGAGAGTATAATGAGGTATGTCCGCCTCCCCGTTCCCACCATAGCCTGAATTAGTTTTTCAGCTTTCTGTAGAATCCCTTTGGCTGAGAGGAAGGGTCCATTCAGCCAGCTGGGGGGCTTAGAATTTTATTTTTGGTTTACAAAATGAATCATATTGCTGTTATTCTAACTTTGAATTGCTAGATGGCTGATGCCAAGACCCTTATTATTGTTCTTTCATGTCATAGAAGAAGAAAATTAATAATGGTTGCAATTGTTTTGATTCTAAGGAACAACGAGGCACTGTATACATTCACATGGGTAATGTTTACTTGCACTACATTTTTTTCCCTTAACTTTTCATTAGGTGTTTGTGTCTACCATTAATCTTTCCTCCCAGAGACTAGAAAGACTGCCCTTAGCCATTTTCATCTTACTGTATTAAATCTTAGAAAGGAATGAGTTCCTTGTATATAACACAAGAGACAGATAGGAGACTAAAACCTGGGGTAGAGAAATTCAATAAAAGTTTCCTCCCGGAGGATGGGAACTCTAAAGGGAGGTGATGTGAATCTGTGAAATGATGCAGTCATTACTGAGCTACGGAGATAGCAAGGTTGAAGGCTTGGAGTTTTTCTCTCTCTCTTTAATTTGCACTGAACACTTGCTATAGTAACAAATGGGATTGGAAGCCCTAAGTGCAAATCATCAACCTCAGAAGAAAAATGTTACTTTTATGCTGTCCATTAAAACCTTTACCTGCTCCATATGCTCCAGCACTTACCTGAGAAAGAGGAATTTGCCCAATGAAAATTGAGAGCACATTTCTGAAAAATTGTTTTCCATAAATCTTGCAAATTACTGTGCTCAAATATGCTAGGTTGTAGCCAGACTGGCCTCTGGGGAGCGATTATCAGGCAAATAACCATGAACAGCAATAAGATCGTGCACCGATCTGACTAGCAACACCAGGATGTGACCTTTTTGTGCAGGATGCATTCATGTGGGCCCGCCTGAATTGCCAGGAGCACTGTAATTAATGGGGCACCAGAGAACAGCTTCTTCTCTACGAGCTGCTAATTAGTCCTCCTGGAGACACATATCCCGAATCACATCCAGGGTGTCATGTTCCAACTACTGCTTGCTGAGCTGAATTAGATAAATTTGTGGGGAGCCATGAGGACTAAAATCTCAGTATCACACGGCTGCAGTCCTTTCATTTTCTCCCAAAGTGGCCCCACCTAAGGGAAGCTATGGTGATTGGGAAATACCTACAATTTCTACTTCCTTTTCGGAAGGATTCATGATTTCATTTGCAATCTCATGAGTATCAAATACACTAAATGTTTTAAACTCACAGATTGCTTTGCTTCCTTTTTACCTGTATGATGTTTTGATCAGTTGGCATGGCATGGAGAACAGTAACTACCACCCATAGTCAGGAGAGGTGGAAACCTACCTGTGGGGCTGCCATGCAGGGCTGTGCAAGTTGTGCCCTGCTCAAGGATGCAAGCTGATGGGAAAATGAGGCCTGAAATCCAGCTCACTGTTGCCCAGCATGTGTCTTTGTGCACATCAGAACCCAGCCAGTCTGACTGTAGAATTCTTAACTACACACCATATGGACTTTAAAACTAATAGCTGACTGAGCTTTCATATCCTGGAAACCAGCTTTATCATCTACCAGCTCGCAGTCACTGAAGCCTTAGGAAGTGAAGGTTGAAGCAAACTTTTTAAAACCAAAAATTGATATACATATTAGGATATTGTCTGTGATTGGTTTTTGCTGAAGAAGGAATCATTCACCCCAGTACACCATTCAATATGAAGGTCGATCAGTAATAGATGTGGTTATTTATTCACAATCTCAGCATTACAGTTAACTTTTGGTTAAAGGCATAGAGTTTGACTGCTAGTTGGCAAATTATAAAAGTCAGTACTATAAGCAAAAATATTTGATAGACCAGAAATGGAGGCCAAGTGTGGTGGCTCACGCCTGTAATCCCAGTACTTTGGCAGTCTGAGGTGGGAGGATCGTTTGAGGCCAAGAGTTTGAGATCAGCCTGGGCAACATAGCAAGACCCTGTCTCTACAAAAATTCAAAAAAAACATAGACATGGTAGCACATAACTGTAGTCTCTGCTACTTGAGAAGTTGAGGCAGGATAATCTCTTGAGACCAGGAGCTTGGGGCTGCAATGAGCTATGATCATGCCACTGCACCTCAGCCTGGGTGACAAAGCAGGACCCTGTCTCTAAAAGAAAAAAAAAAAAAAAGAGAAACGTTGATGTATCTTTCAGGGAAACTGTGAAGGTCTGGTTCACCTGGTTAAAGGTTGTGTGGTAACTGATGCTTAACATCATTATACAGAATTCTGCTGAATCAGTCCTCTCAAACTAATGCTGTGCCCTTGGAAACATTGTTGGCTTTAGAAGCAAAGCCATGGCCTCAGCTTTTTCCAGCTGAGGAAACATCAGCGTATCAACTTTATTATTTTTTTTTGAGACAAGGTCTTGCTTGCTCTGCGGTCTTGCTCTGTGGCACCATCATAGCTTACTGCAGCTTCCAACTCTTGGGCTCAAGCGATCCTCATGTCTCAGGTTCCCAAGTGTCTGGGATTACAGGCACACACTACCACGCCAGGACAATTTTTAATTTTTTTGTAGATACGGGGTCTTGCTATATTGCCCAGGCTCATCTTGAAGTCCCAGCCTCAAGCGATTCTCCTGCCTTGGCCTCCCCAACAACATATCAACTTCCAACCTTCAATTTTCTCATCTGTAAAATGCTTTCTTCTCATGATTTTTAGAATTAAATCAAATAGGTAAATCATCTAGCAAATAGCCTGGAACATCATAGGTTCCCAGCAAATGTTAGTCCCCTCACCCCCAATCTTAAAAATCTTCAATTATTTCTATATTAGTTTCCTAGGGCTGCCATGACGAAATCCCCACACATTGGGTGGCTTCAAACAACAGAGTTATTCTCTTACAGTTCTAGAGGCTGGAAGCCCAAAATCAAGGTGTTGGCGAAGCCATGCTTCCTCCGAAGCCACTCGGGGAGAATCTTTCCCTGCCTCTTTCACCTCTTCCAGCCTCAGGTGATGCTTGGCTTGTGGCAGCAAACCACCTTCATACCTCAGCTTTCCCTTTGTGTGTGTGTATTCACCTGGTGTTCTTCTCCCTGAGTGTCTCTCTGTCCAAGTTACTCTCTTCTTATAATGACACCAGTTAGGGCAGGCGCAGTGGCTCACACCTGTAATCCCAGCACTTTGGGAGGCTGAGGTGGGTGGATCACAAGGTCAGGAGTTCAAGACCAGCCTGGCCAAGATAGTGAAACCCCCGTCTCTACTAAAACTACAAAAATTAGCCAGGAGAAGTGGAAGGTGCTTGTAGTCCCAGCTACTCAGGAGGCTGAGGCAGGAGAATCGCTTGAACCCGGGTGGCAGCAGAAGTTGTAGTGAGCTGAGATCGCGCCACTGCACTCCAGCCTGGGCAACAGAGTGAGACTCCATCTCAAAAAAAAAAAAACAAAAAACCAGTTATATTGGATTAAAGCCCATCTTAATGGTCTCATGTTAACTTGATTACATCTGCAAAGATCTAATTTCCAAATAAGATCACATTCACAGGGTGTCAATATATTTTTTGGGGTGTCAAACTTTTTTTTGAGGACGCTAGTCAAACCCTTAATGTTTCCCATTGTCTGCAGGAAAACAATAATTAATGGTTGTATAGTGACTTTAGAGTTTACAGAGTGCTTTTATTATCTCTGCCCAGGGAGAGGGGACTTAATATTTTTTTGTAAAGGGAGGGAATTACCATTTAAACTAGTTGGTGTTTTGTGTTTTTTTTTTTTAATAGGAACTGAAGATATCAGTTTAGGTTTGGTGCAAAATTCTCTTGTTTGGGAAAAAAAATCACCAGAAGATACCATTTTTTTTTTCCACTTAAGATTTTACCACAATTACTTTTTCATGTTGCAACATAGTTTTCATAATTTTCAGTCTGTAGATGATCTAGTCAATGTGCCACTATTTATTTCTTGGTTGTTGAATAGTCAGAAATCCCTGATGAGGAATGTCTTGATTGAAGCAAGAATTCAACTGACATATAACTATACAATACCCAACTGGTCTTCCCAAATTGACGTGGCATTTTTGTGTACTGGAAACAAAGTAGGTTCTAGAGTCAGATAGACAGGGAGTCACGTCTCAGCACCAGGTCTTTCCAGCTGTGTCAATTTGGCATATTAAAAAAGAGTTGTAGGCTGGGCACGGTGGCTCATGCCTGTAATCCCAGCACGTTGGGAGGCCGAAGTGGGCAGATCACAAGGTCAGGAGTTCGAGACCAGCCTGGCCAATATGGTGAAACCCCATCTCTACTAAAAATACAAAAATTAGCTGGGCATGGTGGTGGGCGCCTGTAGTCCCAGCTACTCAGAAGGCCAAGGCAGGAGAATTGCTTGAACCTGGGAGGCAGATGTTGCAGTCAGCCAAGATCATGCCATTGCACTCCAGCCTGGGTGACAGAGCGAGACTTCATCTCAAAAAAAAAAAAAAAAGAGTTGTAGAACAATATATAAAATAAGCATATGTTTATAGTCACATGAAAAACTGTATTTATATCTGCTCAGGAAAGGATCTGGAAGGATCCTTAACACAAAAACTGTAAAGCTGAGTAAGAATTCATCTGGAAACTGATGCGGGGGAGAGAAGGACATTCATATTTTATTACAGGTACATTTGTATTAAAATTTTCTTTCAACAAGTGTGTACTTTTTCTAGTTTTTAAAGAACCAATTTAGGTCAGGCGTGGTGGCTCACGCCTGCAATCCCAGCACTTTGGGAGGCTGAGGCAGGTGGATCATTTGAGATCAGGAATTTGAGACGAGCCTGGCCAACATGGTGAAACCCTGTCACTACTAAAAATACAAAACTTAGCCGGGCATGGTGGCACATGCCTGTAGTCCCAGCTACTCGGGAGGCTGAGGCAGGAGAATTGTTTGAACCCAGGAGGTGGAGGTTGCAGTGAGCCAAGACTGTGCCACTGCGTTATGGCCTGGGCAACAGAGCAAGACTCTGTCTCAAAAAAAAAAAAAAAAAAAAAGAACCAATTTGAAACAAATCAAAAGCTTCTGCAATTATATAGGCAGTAGGGGGAAGAAAGGCACCCATTTTATTTTATTTTGTATATTTTATTTTACTTTGAGATGGAGTCTCACTCTGTTGCCCAGGCTGGAGTGCAGTGGCGAGATCTCAGCTCACTGCAACCTCTGCCTCCTGGGTTTGAGTGATTCTCTTGCCTCAGCCTCCCAAGTAGCTGGGAATACAGGTGCCTGCCACCATGCCTGGCTAATTTTTATACTTTTAGTAGAGATGGGGTTTCACCATGTTGGCCAGGATGGTCTTGAACTCCTGACCTCAAATGATCCTCCTGACTCGGCCTCCCAGTGTGTTGGGATTACAGGCGTGAGCCACCACTCTTGGCCGGCACCCATTTTAAAGGCAGGTACTTTGAAAGTTGGGAATTTAAACAATTTACCTATACCATTTTCTCTCTATCATTTGCTAATTGGAAAAGATAATTATAGAGAAAAGATTATTTGAAAAGAGAAGTAAAAATGAGGAACTTTTGTTCTTATTGTCTCTGGTTATAATTTTTTTTGGAAACCCATTAATATCTTATTCAGATAGCGGAGACTCAATCTTCGTCTTCCTTTTTAGGGAAAGAAAACAGCAGAAGAAACTTTGAAAAGATGCATACTTTAATTAGAATTGCTGAAAAAAATTTGAGATTTTTGCTGTTGTAGTTAATGTTTTTAACAGGCTTTACTTTTCAGCTGAAACCTGATTTTGCATTGCAAGCAAATGTTCTCTTTTTTTTAGATGAAAGTTGCCTTTAGTAATGATTCCTCAATTATTTTCTTTCTTTTTTTCTCAATGATTTTTTTCTACAGTTTGGTTTTGAACTTATTTCAAAATCTCTCAACAACTGCTTTCACAGGCTCTGTAAAAAAAATTACAAAAAGTAAAAAATCTCTCAACACGTTCTGTTTTTTCAGAGAATGCATAGCTCAGGATCACATACCATGTCTTAACTTTAATGTCTGCTTTTGAAAAAAAGAGTGTATGCTGGCTTTCAAAGATGCAGATTCTTCCATTTTACTCATCACCATTGTAACAAATACTTATTAAAGAACTAGCTTCCTACCAGCAAAAGTGTTAAAAGAGACAAATAAAATAAAAAACAGAAAAACAAAAGATAAACTAGGAAGTTAGCGATATACCTGGGAAATGAAATAACTGAAAACAAATGTAATTCCCTATTTCATTTACTTCAACACCTTTTTATTTTATTAAAAAAACTCTTTAAAAACAACTTTATTTTTTATATTTAAATAATTTCAACTTTTATTTTAGATTCAGGGGGTACATGTGCAGATTTGTTACCTGGGTATGTTGTGTGATGCTGAGGTTTGGGGTAGGACTGATCCTGTCACTTAGGTACTGAGCATAGTACCCAATAGTTATTCAACCTTTGCCCCCACCTCCCTCCTCCCTCCAGTAGTCCCCAGTGTCTATGGTTGCCATCTTTATGTCCATTGGTAACCATTGTTTAGCTCCCACTTGTGAGAACATGTGGTTTAATATCATTTTATTATTATCGTTCATTTAATTTCCAATTGGCTTATAGAGGGTCTGGGTGTGGTGGCTCATGCCTATAATCTCAGCACTTCAGGAGGCTGAGGCAGGAGGATCACTGAGGCTAGGAGTTCAAGACCAATTGGCTTATAGAAAAGGTCTTTATGAGAGACTATTCTTTTTTGATTTATATTTCTTGAAAGGTTACAAAAAGTTTTTACAAATAACTAGGCCTGAAAAAATGGTTTGTTTAATAAATTATGTATTAATACAAATTATTAGGATATATTTTCAGCAAATATAGGAAGTTTCATAATCAGTTACTGACAGAATGAAACATATCAATCAGTTCATGTTATTTGAATACTTGACAGAAAAAAACCTGATGTGATCCTGATGAGTTAAAACAAAACTAAGTTCAGGTTGAAAGGTCATTGAGACTATTTCGAAACAATTCCTACGTCACTAGTGAGAATACAAAGATGGTTTAGATGACCTTATGTACATATACAGTCATACATTAATTTGTGTAATGGTTCTTGTGGTTGCCAGTTCTCGTTATTCTTTAACACCTTCTTCACCATCAGCATTATTTGAAAATAACTTATTAATCACACAACTCTACATGGTAGTACACATGGAAGACACAAAGATGACTCCATACTCATGAACACAAATTGTGGCTGCTGTTAAAGCATTGGATGTTGTGCCTTCTGTGAATGAGGTTAGCATAAACATGGCATCTTTTTGCTTATAGATAGAAATATGAGACCCTGATGATTCTCTATTGCTTCAGTGGACTGAGGACTGATTGGCTGTAACAAATTTTGTGACTCTTGGTAAGCAAGCCCAGAACCTGGCACATTGAGAGCCACTTAAGAAATGCGTTCTGCATTACAAGATAACCTACAACTGGATGCAAATGAAAAGCATCACGGAAACAAGAATCTCAAAAAAATTAAATTTAATGCTGGGGCCATATGCTACAATACCAATTTCGGTACTTATTTTCTGGAAAGAAACAAAACAAAAACATATTCTTCTGTGTTACTTACATGGCTTTGGCTTTGGATATTGAAAAAGCAGAATAATTAGGTTTTCATTTTGAAATCTTCTTAAATAATGCAGAATAAAAATGTCATTTCGTTTTTGCTTTTTAGAAGATGGTTCATACTGAAAAATATCATTTTCATATCAGAAATTTGAGACACATTGAAAAATTGAGAAATATAACTTTTAGAGAAACAATAAAATGTGAACATTAGGAAATCCAATAATGCAATTCACATGTTAATAAATTGAAAGAGCTCAAATGATGATCTCATTAGATGTTGAAAAGGCACTCAATAGAATTCAATGTACATTCTTTATTTGAAAAGAAACTATTAACAAGCTTTGATAAGGGCAGAAGCCACTGTAGATATAATGGTGAAACATCAGAAGATTTCTATTGAAGATGGGAGCAGGACAGGAATTCCACAGTCATCATGTTAGGGATTTTTGTTTCATATTGTTTTCAGAAGCATATGCCAAATGAATTAGAAATTCAAATATTCTGTAATCCCAGTACTTTGGGAGGCTGAGACGGGTGGATCACCTGAGGTCAGGGGTTCAAGACCAGACTGGCCAATGTGGTGAAACCCCATCTCTACTAAAAATACAAAAAAATTAGCCAGGTGTGGCAACGGACACCTGTAATCCCAGCTACTTGGGAGGCTGAGGCAGGAGAATCCCTTGAACCTGGGAGGCGGAGGTTGCAGTGAGCTGAGGTCACGCCACCACACTCTAGCCTGGGTGACAGAACGAGACTCTGTCTCCAAAAAAAAAAAAATTCAAATGTTAAAAACTTTCCATGAAGGCACTAGAAGGTAGTATAGGAGAAGCGTTTTTGTTTGTTTGTTTGTTGTTTTGTTTGTTTTGTTTTGTTTTGTTTGTTTGTTTGTTTTTTGAGACAGAGTTTTGCTCTTGTTGCCCAGGCTGGAGTGCAATGGCGCGATCTTGGCTCACCGCAACCTCCGCCTCCCAGGTTCAAGCAATTCTCCTTCCTCAGCCTCCTGAGTAGCTGAGCTGGGATTACAGGCATGTGCCACCACGCCTGGCAATTTTGTATTTTTGGTAGAGCTGGGTTTCTACATGTTGGTCAGGCTGGTCTCGAACTCCCGACCTCAGGTGATCCGCCCACCTCCGCCTCCCAAAGTGCTGAGATTACAGGCGTGAGCCACCGTACCCGGCCTGTATTTTTTTTTTTCTTTTTTAAACGAACTTAGGGGTAAAGATGGCCTTTCAAAAAAGTCTGAAACCACAAAAACCATAAAGAAAAGATGGACAGATCTATCCTCATAACTATTTTAAAAACTTCCATTTAATGAATGATGCATAATTAAAGCTACGTGTCAAATAGCAGAGAGAGGAAGTGTTTTCACAGAACCATAATATTTAAAGGGCTTCTTCAAATTACAAGAAAAAGTAAGTCAAAAGAAAAGAGCCGGGCGCGGTGGCTCACGCTTGTAATCCCAGCACTTTGGGAGGCTGAGGCGGGCGGATCACGAGGTCAGGAGATCGAGACCACGGTGAAACCCCGTCTCTACTAAAAATACAAAAAAATCAGCCGGGCGTGGTGGCGGGCGCCTGTAGTCCCAGCTACTTGGAGAGGCTGAGGCAGGAGAATGGCGTGAACCCGGGAGGCGGAGCTTGCAGTGAGCCGAGATTGTGCCACTGCACTCCAGCCTGGGCGACAGAGCAAGACTCCGTCTCAAAAAAAAAAAAAAAAAAAAAAAAAGAAAAGGGCAAACTTAAGGTAATTTACAGAAAAAGAAATATAAATGGCTGAGAAACATCTGAAAATTATTTAATCTCACAACTAGGGAAATACGAATAAATACAACAATAATACGCTACCTTCATTCTCCAAAATAAAGTAAAAACATAATCTCACATTCAGCTGATGGAAGTGTTCATTGTTGTAACCCTTTGTGGAGAGCACTTTGGGAATATCTCTCAAAACAGTAATGCCCAGGCTGGATGTGGTTGCTCACGCCTGTAATCCCAGTGCTTTGGGAGGCCATGGTGGGAGGATTGCTTGAGGCCAGGAGTTCAAGTCCAGCCTGGGCAACATAGCAAGACCTCATCTCTATAAAAAATAGAAAAAATTAGCCTGGCATCATAGTGTATGCCTATTCAGGTCCCAGTTATTCGGGAGGCTGAGATGGGAGGATCACTTGAGCTTAGGAGGTCAAGGCTGCAGTGAGCTGTGTTTGTGCCACTGCACTGCAGCCTGGGTGACAGAGTAAGAGGCTGTTTAAATAAAATAAAAGTAAAAATAAAAATAAAATACAACAGTAATGCTCACACGCATTGATTCAGCAACATATGTATAATGTACATGGATATTTATTACAGCATAGTTGGCATTAAAGAAAATCTGAAAATAGCTGAACTGGGAAAAGTAAAAACAGCTACCAAACACTTATGGTACAGTGATAACTCTACATCTGCAAAGGAGAGTCAGGCAGTGCTGGATGTATTGACACAGGAGATGTTTCTGACTTAATATTAAGCAAGTTTCAGAACAATATGTTTAATACAATCCAACATATGTAATAAAAACATAAAAGATTCATAGCACCTATATGTGTAAATAGATAGAGATATATAGAAAAAGTCTGGAAGGGTCCAGTGTGAACAGCTAATCATTGCTTCCCATAAAAAGTATGATGTGCTTATGAACGTGACATGTTTTCAGGAAAAAAAAAAGTATGTTGAGTCTCAACCCTATTGGGCCTGAGGAGAGATGAATGGAGATTTTGACTTTTGTACTCTGTATACCTCTGTACTGTTAGAATTTTTAGACAATAAATGCACATTCATTGTATAAAAAATTAATTATGAAAAGAGAAATGTAATTCATATAATGTATACAGCATTTTTTTTCATAAGCAGACATTAGAACGCAGCCAATGTATATGAAATGATTTAGAATTTTTATCCATCAGGCTGAAAAAAATAGTTTTCATCATACGTGGGAGAATTATTTTTTCACTGATAAAATACTTACTTTCATTAATGTCTGTCAACTTCATTTGCTATTTCTCTCCTTGGAAAAGTTGCCTGCTGGGCCTTCAACCCTGGCTCTTGAGAAAGGAATCTGAGTATAGGCAGAACTCAACTAAATGCAAGATTCTCTTATCGGAAACTTAGTGTTAAAAGAAAAACTTGTAGAGATATTACTAGCTGGTTGAACTCTGTTGTAGAGTATGATGGGTTATGATGAAATTTCAAACACCAGAGGTAGATTTCTCCCTCCCATCCCATCATTTCCTCCCTCCTGATGTGATTCTGATGAGTAAAAACAAGAACTAAGTTCAGGTTGAAAGGTCATTAGGAATAGTTAGACAATTCCTACGTCACTAGTGAGGATCCTTTCCCTTCCCTTCCCTCCCCTCCCCACCCCTCCCCTCCCCTCCTCTCCGCGTCACTTCCTTCTTGTGACGGTTAATTTTATGTGTCAACTTGACTGGACTAGGGCATGCTCATATAGCTGGTTAATGTTATTTCTGGGTATTTCTGTGATGGTGCTTCTGGAAGAGAGTGGAATTTGAATCAGGAAACACAGTAAAAAAGATCACCGTCATCAGTGTGGGTGGGCATCATCCAATCTGTTGAGAACCCAAATAGAACAAAAAGGTGGAGGAAGGGCTAATTTGCAATCTGCTTGAGCTGGGACACCTGTCTTCTCCTGCCCTCAGACATCAGTGCTTCTGGTTGTCGGGCCTTTGTGTCTGGACTGGAACTACACCACTGGCTTTCCTGGGCCTCTAGCTTATAGATTGTAGATCACAGGACTTTTCAGCCTCCATAATCATGTAAGCCTATCCCTCATAATAAATCTCTTTCTATATATCTGTGTACAGTTGATCTTTGAACAACAAAGATTTGAACTGATGGATCCACTTATAAGTGGATTTTCTTCTGCCTCTGCACCCCTCAAACAGCAAGACCAATCCCTCTTCTTCCTCCTCAGCCTACTCAACATGAAGATGAGGATGAAGACTTTTTTTAAAATTTTCTTTCTTTCTTTTTTTTTTTTTTTTGAGACAGAGTCTCACTCTGTCGCCCAGGCTGGAGTGCAGTGGCGCAATCTCGGCTCACTGCAACCTCCACCTCCTGGGTTCAAGCGATTCTCCTGCCTCAGCCTCCTGAGTAGCTGGGATTACAGGCACCCACCAAGACACATGACTAATTTTTTGTATTTTAAGTAGATACGGGGTCTCACCATCTTGGCCAGGCTGGTCTTGAACTCCTGACCTCGTGATCCATCTGCCTCGGCCTCCCAAAGTGCTGGGATTACAGGTGTGAGCCACCGTGCTTGGCCGAGGATGAAGACCTTTATGATGATCCAGTTCCACTTAATGAATAATAAATATATTTTATCTTCCTCATGTTTTTGTTTGTTTGTTTGTTTGTTTGTTTTTGAGACGGAGTCTTGCTCTGTCGCCCAGGCTGGAGTGCAGTGGTGCAATCTCAGCTTGCTGCAAGCTCCACCTCCTGGGTTAGGCCATTCTCCTGCCTCAGCCTCCCAAGTAGCTGGGACTACAGGTGCCCGACACCATGCCCTGCTAATTTTTTTTTTTTTTGAGACGGAGTCTTGCTCTTTCACCCAGGCTGGAGTGCAGTGGCGCAATCTTGGCTCACTGCAGGCTCCGCCCCCTGGGGTTCACGCCATTCTCCTGCCTCAGCCTCCCGCGTAGCTGGGACTACAGGCGCCCGCCTCCTCTCCTGGCTAATTTTTTTGTATTTTTAGTAGAGACGGGGTTTCACCATGTTAGCCAGGATGGTCTCGATCTCCGGACCTCATGATCCACCCGCCTCGGCGTCCCAAGGTGCTGGGATTACAGGCGTGAGCCACGGCCCCCGGCCTCCTCATGATTTTTAAAATAACATTTTTTTTTTTCTCTAGCTATCTTTATTGTAAGAATTCGGTAAATAATACATGTAACATACAAAATATGTGTTAATTGATTGTTTATGTTATCAGTTACGCTTCTGGTCAACAGTAGACTATTCGTAGTTAAATTTTTGGAGAGTCAAAAGTTATATGTGGATTTTTGACTGTGGAGGAGTCGATAACTCTAGCCCCCGCATTTTTCAAGGGTCAATTGTATATCCTATTGGTCTGTTTCTTTGGAGAATCCTGACTAATATACTTCCTTTCTCTCTTTTTAATAGTTTTGGTCTTGGGCTCCTTGAAGAAAAAAAGGCAGGGAAATTAAAGTGATGCAACTGGGATCCACATGTGCAAGGTCAGAGGTCAGTCTCACAGTGTACTTGCATTTTCTTGAATTTCTATTACACTTAGGTGCACTGTGATAACCTCACCCAGTCTCGAGGCAGCCAGCCAGGAGGTAAAGGGAAGAAGCTGGGACAAGGTATTGGGAAAGCACCTGGCTAAAGGAAGAGCCCAGTGGGGGTGTCCAGATGATCAAAGTATAAGATTCAGAATGGGGAGGGACAGTGGAGCTGGCACATTGCAACAGAAGACCAAGAGAACTGATATCTGGCAACAGAGGAGTTGCGGAACTGTGATCCTAAGTGGTCCAGACAGCTTTGATAACAGCCTCACTGAAAAGCTAACAGTTTAGGGGTGCCGTGGAGGATAGGGCCATCTGATGTTGGCAGATATCAAAACCTCAACTGAACAGATTTGGTTTTAGGACAGAATAATGACAGTCTCTATGAGGAAATGGAGGAAGGGCCTCGTCTCCATGCCTACACCTTCCAGGCAGAGTAGGCACCGGGGGAAACTGAAACAGATGCATGGATGTCCATAACTTTTACTGAGCATACCAGAACTGGGAAGCAAAAATTAATCCCCACCCACCAGCTGTAACCTGAGCTTATCCATGTGTAGCCTGCTTTGGACAAGAGTGGTAAAGCTTACTCTTGCGACGGACTGAGGTCATGGTCGAGAAAGGTTGGGAGGGGCATACCTGTTGTCTGGGGTCTCCTCCAAAGCAGAGACCAAGCATATTTTGTTGCCAGATGTCCCATGCCTATGTCCATTCCCTGGAAAGATTCTTTTCTGAGAACATTTAAAAATAGCCATGTTGAATGATTTTTCCAGAAGACGTGCTGGTTCATCAGCATGAAAGAGTTCAGAAACAAGAGGAGGAGGGGATCTGCCTCTTCTGATTGAACAGAACACTTTCCAGTTTATACCATACTTTGTACCATAAGAGTTAAATCCTTACTTTCTTAAGGCAGGTAGTTCACTGCTTCTAATGTCAAGTTACTTGTTACCTCTTATGTTTCTTTGTAGGTTACAAGTTCCCAATAACAGAAAGACAGGCCATCATCTTGTGTTCCTCAGAATGTTTTGTTCTATAACCCTGGAACATTAATCTCTTTCCTAACTCAAACTTTATAACACCTCTCTCTCAGTATGGCTGTTCCCCTGGCACCCTATTTCCCATACATATAGGATTCTGGGAGTAAGGTTATTACTCTTAGCAGAATCCATTTATAATCACACAGTGCTGGCAGGGATGCTGAAATATTGTTAGAACAATATTGAGGTATAAATCTCGCTCCCTCCATTGTCAAGTCTTCGGAACAGGTCAATCATTTGCTATTGCTTAACTACCCATTGAAGGCTTTCGGTATCGATCATAGGTCAGTTAGTTGGTTTTGGCTAACTCAGCATTTTTAGTACTGTACGTGACTTTGGTTGCCATCACATTGGCTCCTAGGGGAGGAGATGTTCTGGAATCTGAAGATACAAGATGTTTATTATAACTGTCTCTTATCTTTCCTTTGGCTGTATTTAAAAAAACTTGTTTGTTTTGTTTCACATGACATCACCTTAACCTAGGGCTTGCAAAATGTTGCTTTTTTTCTTTCCTTCTGGTTGTCGTTTATTTCTCAGGTGTTCCTGCATAAAACCCTAAGCAACAATAACAACAAACCCTCTTGATAGTTCTAACTTTACACACATTTCTAAAGCATTGAGCTTCAGCCTTTGCTCTGACAGTTACTGGTTTTGAGATCCTGAGATCCTTCCTTAAGGAATCCTTGTCTCAATCAACGGGGGAAAAGAGTTCTAGCAGAAGATCCTTGATTGGGCAAAATTTTCCTGCTTCCATATAGGATGCTTCTGATTTACCCAGGTTTCCTTCTTTTTTTTTTTTTTTTTTGAGACAGAGTCTTGTTCTGTCACCCAGGCTGGAGTTCAGTGGCATGGTCATGGCTCATTGCAGCCTCAGCCTCCCAGGTTCAAGCGATTCTCCCACCTCAGCCCCTCAGAGTAGTTGAGAATAGAGGCGTATGCCACCACACCCAGCTCATTTTTTAAATTTTTTGTAGAGATGGGTTCTCACTATGTTGCCCAGGCTAGTCTTAAACTCCTGGCCTCAAGTGATCCTCTTGTTTTGGCCTCCCGAAGTGCTGAGGTACAGGTGTGAGCCACTGTGCCTGGCCCAATTTACCTAGACTAAAGAGAGAGAGACATGTTTGGTTTTCTTTACCATGAAAGTGTAGGAGGCACAGGGCAGCCTGAATGTGGGCTGAGTCGACTTGCTCCATGGCCAAATCTGCTTTCTTGAGAAGAGCAGATGGCTCTGGCACACACCTACTTCCTTTTCAGCTTTGAAAATCACAAGAAAGGCTGAGTTAAGTTAGGGTGAAGGCTGCACTGGCTGAATGAAATTCAAAGTTACACTGGGTGAGAAGCCAGCTTCAAAAACGAATGGACAAATAAACAGTAAGATTCATCAAAGAGCCTGTAAGAGAATAGGTCAGAAACAGAAACATTCAGATTAACTGAATCTAGTTAACATACATCTTGCAATTCCACTCCTCACTATACACCCATGAGAAATGAAAACCTATATCCACACAAAACTATGGATGCCTATAGCAGCATTATTTATAATAGCTCAAAAGTGGAAATAACTAGAATGACTAACGAATGGATAAGCGAAATGTGGTATGTCCATACACTGGAATATTATTATACAGCCATTAAAGGAATGAAGTACTGATATATAACACGGACAAACCTTGAAAACCTCATGCTAAGTGTAAGAAGCCAGGCACAAAAGACTGCATACTATATATTCCATTTATATGAAATGCCCAGGAAAGGCCGTAGGGACAGAAAATAGATTAGTGGCTGCTTAGGACTGGAGGGTTAGGGGAGAATGGGAGAAGACTGCTAATGGGTATGAGGTTTCTTTTATGAAAATGTTCTAAAATTAAATTATGGTGACATTTGTACAACTACATGAATATACTAAAAAGCAATGAATTCTATGCTTTAAATGTGTAATTGTATGGCATAGGAATTACATCTCAATACATTTGTTTTTATTTTTAAAGAAAGAAACAGCACATTTGAAAGGGACCGGTGAAGACACAGCATTGGCGATGTACATTTTGCTCTACACACTGTCTTCCTGGTGTGGCAATGAGGAAGCCGCACCTCCAACCCCATTTCCTTTCTGGCAGTGTTTCCTGCCCACCACCCTCAAACTGATCTTCCTAAAGTCCTGTGTTTCTTGCATCAGAACTGTAACTCACAACTATTGATTCCCACTGCCTCAAGGATTCTTGGTCTCGAACCCACCTTTCCAGCCTGTTTTCCTCCCTGAATCCTCTGTTCCAAATGGCCTGTCCCCTTACCTTCTGCCAAGCACTCCATGCATTCCTATTTGCTCGCACCATTCACCCAGCTTGGAATATCGCCCTCTTATCCTTCACTTTTTCTTTTCTTTCTTTTTTTTTTTTTTTTTTTTGGGACAGAGTCTCGCTCTGTCACCCAGGCTGGAGTGCAGTGGCACTATCTCTGCTCACGGCAAGCTCTGCCTCCCGGGTTCACACCATTCTCCTGCCTCAGCCTCCCGAGTAGCTGGGAATACAGGCGCCCGCCACCATGCCCGGCTAATTTTTTTTTGTATTTTTAGTAGAGATGGGGTTTCACCGTGTTAGCCAGGATGTTCTCGATCTCCTGACCTCGTGATCTGCCCGCCTCAGCTTCCAAAGTGCTGGGATTACAGGCGTGAGCCACCGCACCCGGCCTCCTTCACTTTTTCTATCCTTCAAAAGTAAACTAGTACAAAGCCCACCATTTTCCACTTTTATGTGTATATATATATGTGTGTATGTATATGTGTATATATATATATATACATAATACACACACACACACACACACACATATATATATATATATTCCCCATGTGGATGTAAGGGTCACACATTTTCTTTTGTGTATATTCCTTTCCCCCTCCCATTACTCACATGCATTTATTTTGGGGGTACAGTAAGATCTGGGAATACCTATTGTTCTGGGACCCTATTCTGGGGCTTGGTTAGGGATGAGTGGAGCTCCCCAACTCACCACACAATCAAATGATAACTTCCACAACATGAAAGAGCTAGGGATGATTAGAAATTACAGTTTTAAAAAATATTATTTTCCTATTGTTAAAAGAAATATATTTGAGTACAGAACATTGAGAAACAGAGGAGGGCATAAAGAAGAAAATTAAAGCCGTCCTTAAATTTCCCGCCCAATGATAGCCAACATTACCATTTTCTTTTTTTTCTTTTGAGATGGAGTGCCCAGACTGGAGTGACTTTGGCTCACCACAACGTCCATCTCCTGGGTTCAAGCGATTCTCCTGCCTCAGCCTCCCGAGTAACTGGGATCACAGGTGCGTGCCACCATGCTCGGCTAATTTTTATATTTTTTGTAGAGACGGGGTTTCACTATGTTGGCCAGGCTGGTCTCAAACTCCTGACCTTGTGATCTGCCAGCCTCGGCCTCCCAAAGTGCTGGGATTATAGGCGTGAGCCACTGCACCTGGCCAACATTACCATTCTCTTGTATAACATTGTACACACACACACACACACACACACACACAGTAGCAGTTTTAAAATGCAGAAGCACAGAAATATAATATTTTTTAAAATTGAATTCCACTTGCTCATCAGCTCTCATTTCTGCTGATGGAGGAAAAAACATTGTCTTTGGTCAAATATTCACTCAAACTTAGGGATCTCCTGGTCGTTTTTTCTCTTGCCTTCACTCTCTTTCTTCATTTCTTCTTACGCTAACCTATCCTGATTGGTGGAATGATGGTCTTTACAAAGCACACATTTCATCAGGATGCACCCTTCTTCCGCCCACTGCTCCCCTCCGTGCCCACTCTCCCCGCCAGGTTAAAGACCTTTGCTCACCAGAAAAAGTACTAATTCCTTAGCAAGCCTCATGCACAGCCTAGCCCTGTGATCTCCCTTGCACCCCATCCATTGCTACTCTTACTAATGCATTCCGCCCTCTAGCCACCAGAATACTTGCTTTCTTCTGGAGGTAGCAAAGCTTTCAAGCCTTTTGCTCACACTGTTTCTTCTGCATAGAACACCTTTGGCAACTTTCTTCACCAAGCAAATATCTTTTTTAATGCCCAGTTTGAATGTAACCTTCTCTGGGTAGTCTTGACTCACTTATACTGAAATAATCCTTCCCTTAATGTGCTCCCTCAGCACCTTGTGCATAAATACCTCTATTACTGAACTGATTACACTGTATTAGGATTTGTGGGTGTATCTCCTCCTCTGGAAAGTGAATTTATCCAGGCTTACTCTTACTCATTTTTTTTTCTTTTCACTCTCCAAAGTGGAATATTACACTCAGAACACTGAAGGTGCTGAAAGTAGTTGAAAATAAAAGGCTATGATATCTCTCAATACAGGCCGGGTGAGGTGGCTCACGGCTGTAATCCCAGCACTTTGGGAGGCCAAAGCGGGTGGATCACTTGAGGTCAGGAGTTCGAGACCAGCCTGACCAACATGGTGAAACCCCGTCTCTACTAAAAAAATTAGCTGTGCATAGAGGTGCATGCCTGTAATCTCAGCTATTTGGGAGGCTGAGGCAGGAGAATTGCTTGAACCCGGGAGGCTGAGGTTGCAGTGAGCCGAGATTGTGCCATTGCCCTCCAGCCTGGGCAACAAGAGCAAAACTGTCTCAAAACAAACAAACAAACAAACAAACAAACAAAACCAGCCTGGTCAATGGTCAACATGGTGAAACCCCGTCTCTACTAAAAAAATACAAAAATTAGCTGGGCATAGTGGCACGTGCCTGTAATCCCAGCTACTTGGGAGGCTGAGGCAGGGAGAATTGCTTGAATCCAGGAGGCGGAAGTTACAGTGAGCTGAGATTGCGCTACTGCACTCCAGCCTGGGTGACAGGGTGAGACTGTCTCAAAAAAAAAAAAAAAATATATATATATATATATATATACACACACACACACACACACACTCACACACATCTCAATACATATGTATTGGTTGATTAAAGAATATGCAGAAAGAAATGTGGGATGCCCAGGTGAGAAAATGTAGACTGTGTTATTTGTTAGTGGAAGCTATTCATAAGCTGGCAATGAAAAGGTAACTGTCCCTTTGTGATTCCTCTTTGAACTCTGAATCCTCATGTAGATGAGACTGACAGGGGACCTCTATGCACCTTCTAGAGAATGTGCTTTTCAAATGACTTTTTACATGACTTTTCAAATGGTTACAAGCATTTATGTATAAATAAAAAAAGTTTGAATCAAATTGATGGAAGAATGGAAAAACAAAATGTAGCATATACAAAGAATATCGTCCAGCCTTAAAAGAAGAAAATTCTGAGGGATGCTACAACTACGAATGAATCTTGAGACACCATAAACTCGTTACAAAAAGACAGCTAGTACAGCATGTGATTCCACTCACAGCGGAGACCTAAAGTAGTCAAATTTGTAAGTCAGAAAGTATAACGGAGTAGTGGCTTCCAGGGGCTGAGAAAGGGAAAATGGAGAGTGACTTTTTAAATGGGTACAGAGTTTCAGTTTTACACAGTGAAAATATTCTGGAGATGGATAGTAAAGATTATTGTACAACAATGTGAATGTACTTAATACCACTGTACACTTAAAAATGGTCAAGTTGGTAAATTTTATTTGCTTTTTGGCACAATTTACAACAAAAAATAAAAAAGTAAGAACACACAACCCATTGTTTTACTTATTATTATTATTATTTTTTGAGACAGGGCCTCGCTCTTGTCACCCAGGCTGGAGAGCAGTGGTGTGATCATAGCTCACTGCAGCCTGGATCTCTCTGGCTCAAGGCATGCTCCTGCCTCAGCCTCCCAGATAACTGAGACTGCAGGCACATGCCACCATGCTTGGCTAATTTTTGTGATGTTTAGTAGAGACGAGTTCTCGCTATGTTGCCAGGGCTGGTCTCAAACTCTTAAGCTCCAGTGATTCTCCCACCTTGGCCTCCCAAAGTGTTGGGATTACAGGCCTGAGCCACTGCACCCAGCCCCATTGTTTTGTTTGCTACAGGGGAGAGTCCAGGTTTTGTGGGGCCTGAAGCTTATGGAATTTGGAGTTCTTTTTATAGAAAAAATACAAATAGGAAATTAGGTAAGGAAGCACATATTTATTTGGAATGAGAATAGGAAGAAATTGTGTAAGTAAGAGGTCCTGAGCATGAGCTTCCTTAGCTTTGAGGATAATCTGCTTCTGCTGATCATGAAAGTTTTGTATTTTATCCTGGTGCTACTGTATGCCTTGCAAATATGACAGCCGGGCTGCACTGCGAAAGGTTGTTACTGTGTGCCCTACAAGGAAGGTTGCGGGATCCACCACCTGTCTTGTACTCATCAATAGCTAGATGTGGAGTAGATTCAAGTGAATGGAATCATTAGCTTTCTCTTTATTTCCCTGAGACAAGTAATTGAGCCTTCTGTCCAGTCTAGACCCGTTTTATCTGTTGCCTCACACTGTGTAAATCTTCAGTAAATATAACTGGGCTATTCTTTGTATGTGAAGTTAATGTATTTATACATGTGCCTTTGGGTGTTTTTCTAGCAGGATTGGTGTGTATAAATTGGTTGTCAGTCTTTTGGCTCTAGGGTAGGAACAACAAGCACAAACATAAAAATCAAAAAGAATTGCCTTTCAGTAAATGTCCCTTCTGGAGAAAAAGCAGTGCGGGATGGGTAGGATAATTAACAAGCTCCCTCTGGAAGCCAGAGACTTATGCTGTTTGCCTTTGGGACTGATAATGTCTCAAGGTTTATCCATGTTTTAGCTTGTGTCAGAATTTTCTTCCTTGACCAGCGCTGGCCACCATCCCCTTCCTGAGTTCCTGTGGTCCTGTCAAGGGCTGGATGGTGATGGGGATTGAAGAGCAGAACAACACCCTATCGCTTCTCGGCCTTTTGGCTAAGATCAAGTGCAGAACAACACCCTGGGAGTCAGCTATTTCCAGATCTGCTGGATTCACTTTCAGTTGTAAAAAATTCCCTGGCAAATAGACAAAGTCAAAAGTGCAGAAGGGGAATTCTTCCTGGGGAGTTTCTGGGAAGAAAAACATTCATTTTTCCTTACAAAGTCTTAATTGTAGAACTTTCCCCTTCTTCTGACGCATATATAATTGCAATAGCAGATCAGAACTTCAGAATGTTTGCGGGTTACATTTATTCTCAGGCTCTCTTTAAACCACAAGACATAATTTTGAAATATTAAGAACAGTCATGATGTAATTTTTATATTTAACCCCAGAAATATTATTTGAGAAGAAATAGAGTGGTTGAGGGGCAAAGAACTATTTCAAGCACGAGATTTCTTAAATTATCTCTGGTCTCAGCTACTGTGGGTTGTAAATAAATAAATCCCTCAACTAATGAATGATAGGGCTGTAAGACTGGGCTCTTGAAAAGAAATTATGGACTGGGCACGGTGGCTCACGCCTGTAATCCCAGCACTTTGGGAGGCCAAGGCAGGTGGATCATCTGAGGTCAGGAGATCAAGACCAGCTTTGCCAACTTGCCGAAACTCCATCTCTACTAAAAAACACAAAAATTAGCTGGGCATGGTGGTGGGCACCTGTAATCCCAGCTACTCTGGAGGCTGAAACAGGAGAATCGCTTGAACCCAGGAGGCAGAGGTTGCAGTGAGCCAAGATTGCACCACTGCACTCCAGCGTGGGCAACAGAGCGAAACTCCATCTCAAAAAACAAAGACAAAAAAACAAAACTGAAAAGAAATTACGGCTTCACCCAATTATAGAAGCAATGTGTATACACTGGAGGAAGTTTTTTTTTTTTTTTTTGAGACAGAGTCTCGCTCTGTCACCCTGGCTGGAGTGCAGTGGCATGATCTTGGCTCACTGCAACCTCCGCCTCCCGGGTTCAAGCAATTCTCCTGCCTCAAGCCTCCCTAGTAGCTGGAATTACAGGTGCCCACCACCACGCCCAGCTAATTTTTTTGCATTTTTAGTAGAGACAGGGTTTCACTATGTTGGCCAGGCTGGTCTCGAACTCCTGACCTTGTGATCTGCCTGCCTTGGCCTCCCAAAGTGCTGGGATTACAGGTGTGAGCCATCGCACCCAGCTGTGATGAAGTTTTGCCATGTTAGCCCAGCTGGTCTTGAACCCCTGGCCTCAAGTGATCTGCCCGCCTTAGCCTCCCAAAGTGCTAGGATTACAGGTGTGAGCCACCTCACCCGGTCACAGAAACATTTTTATCTACAGAAAAGAATGAAAACAACAACAACAACAAAGAAAAATGTTCTGTGATTCTACTACCCGGAAATAATCCCTGTAAACTTTTAGGTTAATGTTTAAGTGTATTTACCTTCAGTGTCTGACATAGATAATAATTTTTATATAAAAACATATAATTTGAAAGTTTAGAGAACATGCTAAATAGTAGACCCTTTGCATTAAAAAATGTAACATTCAGAGGTGTGAATATTTTTAGCAATGTGGAAGGTCTGTGACATGTAGAAACACAGTTTCGCTGACAGGCTGGTGGGCAGGAGTGAGTCACCTGGCTGGTGAGTCAGGTAGCGGCTGCCATCTCAGTTTGGCTTTGCTAAGTTCTAGAGGGGAAGAACTCTAACTGATGATCTGTGACCAAATGTGCTTAATGCCTCCCAACATTCCTTCTTCCCTTCCTCATTGGTATGACATGTTGTTGTCCAACCGAAAAAATACATTCCTAGATTCTGTTGTAGGTAAATATGTGACTTAATTTTGGCCAATGAGACCTAAACAGAAGTATCACAGCTCCTGGGGAAATATTCTTTTTCCATTTCTTCTGGGTGGAATATAGTTGCAATAGCTGGAGCTCAGCACCCACCTTGGATCTTGAGTATGAGCATATAACATAGGGAGGGCCGACTGTGAGCTGAAAGGATACTTGTCCCTGACAATTTTGTGGAGCCACCATACCAGTCCTGGGATGCCTATTCCTAGATTTCTTTTACATGAATGAGAAATACATTTCTATCTTATTTAAGCTACTGTAAAAAAATTTTGTTTTGGTCCTTATATTTAGCTAAACTTAATCCTAACTAATATAGGCTTGCTTGCTGCTGTCATCTAACTAATGTGGGAAGTTGTTGACTCACCTGTGGGAAAACTAGGGCAAAGTGATCTCACTGTGGAAGATGGAGCCAGGAGGCATCCTGGCCTTGGTTTAATGTGTATTCATGTCTATTCTTGCCATGTGCTGTCTTCTGAGACTGAGGTCCTGTGGACACCTGTAAGCACAGCTCTAAAGCTGGGCCTTACTCTGTGTCATTAGTGGGGGTTGAGATTGGGGTGAAATCCTCCCGCCTCATGGGGAAGGCCTGTATTGGCCAGGAGGAGTAGCAGTGAAGAACAACTAGAAGAGGAAGGCATCCACACAGGTATTTCCTCTAAGGTAGCTGTTTTTAAAGTATGTCTGGGACACTTGGGATTCCCCAAGACTCCTTCACAGAGACCATTAGGTCAAAATTATTTTCTTTCTTTTTTTTTTCTGAGATAGAGTCTCACTCTATCACCCAGGCTGGAGTGCACTGGTGCAATCTCAGCTCATTGCAACCTCCACCACCCAGGTTCAAGTGATTAGCTTGCCTCAGCCTCCTGAGTAGCTGGGACTACAGACACGTGCCACCACGCCCAGCTAATTCTTGTATTTTTAGTAGAGACAGGGTTTTGCCATGTTGGCCAGGCTGGTCTCAAACTCCTGACCTTAAGTGATCTACCTGCCTCAGCCTCCCAAGGTACTGAAATTACAGGTGTGAGCCACCGTGCCGGGCCAAAATTATTTTTGTAATAATACTAACACATTACTTACCTTCCCCCAAAAGTTTGAGAACTGCTATTCTACGTCTACCTTAAAAAGAGGTCATTTCAAACACACTGACACACACCACCTGCTAAGAACATCAGCTGAAGATAGTTGTTACATCAGCAGGTTGGGAATGATTCTATCTAATGACTCTCTTACTAGGCTCTGTAATCCCTGGGGAAGGAGGAACCAAGCACCTGAAGGGAAGGGGAAAGAGTTCCAAGCCTGGGGAGGTAAATGTTATGGGCTGAATTTTGCCCCCACCAAATTCATATATTGAATTCCTAATCTCTAGTACATTAGAATGTGACTTTATTTAGAGATAGGGCCTTTAAAAAGGTAATTAAGTTAAAATGAGATTATTAGGATGGGCCCCAGTTCAGTATGACCAGTGTCCTTATAAGAAGAGATTAGAGGGCCGGGCTCAGTGGCTCACGGGCTGGGCACAGTGGCTCACACCTGTAATCCCAGCACTTTGGGAGGCCAAAGTGGGCAGATCACGAGGTCAGGAGTTTGAGACCAGCCTGGCCAGCGTGGTGAAACCCTGTCTCTACTAAAAATACAAAAAAAAATTAGCTGGGCATGGTGGCCCACGCCTGTAGTCCCAGTTAGTCGGAAGGCTGAGGCAGGAGAATTGCTTGAACCTGTCAGGCGGAGGTTGCAGTGAGCCGAGATTGCGCCACTGCACTTCAGCCTGGGCGACAGAGCGAGACTCCATTTCAAAAAAAAAAAAAAAAAAAAAGAGATTAGGGCACAGACATATACAGACAGAGGACGATGTGAAGACACGTGGAGAGGGCGGCTGTCTGGAAGCCAAGGAGAGAGGCTCAGAAGAAACCAGCCCTGCTGACACGTTGATCTTGGACTTCTAGCATGCAGCCTGCGGTATTTTGTTATGGAAGCACTAGAAAGTATAGTGGTTTTTTTCCCTAACACCCTGCAGAGAGCTGGAGGGGAGAGGAAGAAGGTAGGTCTGCTCGTTGAGAATTTTTCCACTTTCTATGGCTTTCCACCCACTCTGGCTATTTTACTTGAATAACTCTGATGGCTGCGACTCCTTATTTGGAATATTTACATTATCAGTTCCCTAGGGTTTGAAAAAAGTTCTGGAAAGTTAAATGGAGAAATTTTAAAGCAGTCATTTAATGTGAGTGAATAGGGCCCTAAGAGGGAATCTTCTCCAACTCCTTCATTTTACAGATGCCAGGTGTGGTTGCTCCAGGCTGCAGCCAGGGTAGCTGGCTAGAGTATTGCTTCCCAGTGAGGAAGTGCACAGAGCCCCTGCCCTCGGGTGCTTCCCACCTATCTGGATGTTTGTAAGGCTTTGTAGGCCAAAGGATGGCTATGTCTGGGGTAGGAGAGGAAGCAAGAACACTAGGTGTACTTTTTTCTGTCTGTCCCCTCTTTGCTTCTCACATTCCCTCCAGATTAGAAGAAGTGAGCTCCTTTATGTCTTATCCTTTCCTACAAGAAGCATCACAGCTGAGTTAGGGTGATCAACTATTCCAGTTTGGCCAGGACTGAGCTCAGTGCTAAAACTGAATAGTCCTGGCTGGGCACGGTGGCTCACGCCTGTAATCCCAGCACTTTGGGAGGCCAAGGTGGGCGGATCATGAGGTCAGGGGTTTGAGACCAGCCTGGCCAACATGGTGAAACCCTGTCTCTACTAAAAATACAAAAATTAGCTGGGTGTGGTGGCACGTGCCTATAGTCCCAGCTACTTGGGAGGCTGAGGCAGGAGAATCGCTTGAACCCAGGAGGCGGAGGTTGCAGTGAGCCTAGACTGTGGCATTGCACTCCAGCCTGGCCAACAAAGCAAGACTCCATCTCAAACAAAACAAAACAAGCAAGAAAACCGAACAGTCCTGGGCAAACTGGGACAAAGTTGTCACCCTAGGCCTAGCTATCCTAACCCAGTGGGTTTTATTCTTCATACATTGAGAGGAACTCTGTGAAATGAGTCTGGTCCTCTGGACTTGGTTTTATGTGATGCTATAGACATTTAGGAAATCTCTTCAGCTCAGCAGATCTCAGATAGGGGAATTACTATTTCTCTAAGGGGCATTTAGGAAGATTGTGTGTTGTTTATTGCAACCATAACTGGAGTGTGCTATTGGCATTAAGTGAGGTGAAGCACTGCCCATGGCAGTCCTCATAAGGAATAATTGTCCCACTTAAAATGCCAGTGGTGACCCATTGAGAAGCTATGCGGGACTGCCTAACCCGGTTTTTCAAGCTCCGAGTCTTGCGAAAGAAGTCAAATCTCCATTCTGTTCTTCTCTGGGGCCCCTAGCCTCAGTGATGTCTCCTGGGAGGTAAGAAGCTTCTAGAGAGTGCTATTTAAAGGAGAAAATTACATGCAGAGGTTTAATATTTGTGAAATGTTATCACTTACAAAACAAAGGCCTCAGACTCTCTGTGATCAGTGAAAAAGGGCTCTGCAGCAAGAACCAGACTTCTTAGAGAGGAGAAGAGTATGGGACAAGAGTGATGTAGAATAGAGTGTCCTGAAAAGTAAGATGGAGCATAAAGCAGAATGAGTCCCCTCGCCATAGAGGCCAATGCATCTATGAGAAGAAACTAGAGATCGAGTCCAGAAACTTCTGTACATCCTTTACAGGTCATTGCATAACTATACATATAGTTCTCGTAACAGAGCAGACCCATTAGTTATCGTTATAAAATTCCAACTGAAAGAAAACATTCAGGCATTGTAATATAAACTTATCTTGGATGGAACAAATTTAGCATCAACATTCTGAAGCTCAGAGTGAGCAAAATGGCTAAGAATCACTCCTGATAAAATGCTGTCTTCATGAGGCTTTTCTGGCCCTGCTGCTGGAGGTAAGAGCCCTTGCAACAAAGCCAGCTCAAAACAATTTCTGGTTTACACAGAGGCTCTTTCTTTGTTATATGTAATAGTCAATTTTCTTTTTCTTTCTTTATTTCTTTCTTTCTTTTTTTTTTTTGAGACAGGGTCTCCCTCTGTCGCCCAGGCTGGAGTGCAGTGGTGCGATCTTGGCTCACTGCAACATCCGCCTCCTGGGTTCAAGTGATTCTCCTGCCTCAGCCTCCTGAGTAGCTGGGATTACAGATGTCCACCACCATAGCCCAGCTAATTTTTGTATTTTTTAGTAGAAATGGGGGTTTCACCATGTTGGTCAGGCTGGTCTCGAACTCCTGACCTCACGTGATCCACCTGCCTTGGCCTCCCAAAGTGCTGGGATGACAGGTGTGAGCCACCGTGCCAGGCCTATATTAGTCCATTTTTATACTGCTATGTAGAAATACCCAAGACTGGGTAATTTATAAAGAAAAAGAGGTTTAATGGACTCACAATTCCACATGGCTGGGGAGGCCTCACAATCATGGCAGAAGGCAAGGGAGGATCAAAGACATGTCTTATATGGCGGCTGGCAAGAGAGTTGTGCAAGGGGACTGCTGTTTATAAAACCATCAGATCTCGTGAGATTTATTCAGTATCATGTAGGGATTATGGGAGCTACAATTCAAGATGAAATTTGGGTGGGGACACAGACAAACCATATCACTATAACAAAATTGTTATAATATTCAGTTTTTTTTGGAATGTATTCATCCATAAGCTCTCCAATATTTATTTATTTATTTATTAGAGTCAGGGTCTGGTTCTGTCACATAGGTTGGAGTGCAGTGGTGCAATCATAGCTCACTGTAGCTTTGAACTTCTGGGCTCAAGTGATTCTCCTGCCTTAGCTTCCTAAGTAGCTAGGGCTACAGGCATGTGCCACCATGCCCAGCTAATTTTTGTATTTTGTTTTGTAGTCTCAGGGTTTTGCTATGTTGCCCAGGCTTGTCTTGAACTTCTGGCTTTAAGTGATCCTCCCACCTCAGCTTCCCAAAGTGCTGGCTTACAGGAATGGGCCACTGTGCCTGCCCCCATATTTAACAAATGTGTAGCAGGTCATGTACATAGGCTCACTTAACATCTAGTGCAACCCCCTTCTAGCCTGTCTTCCTTTATAATAGAAGCAGAAAAGCTAAAAATATTTCCCAGACTCTTTTGTAACTAGGGTTCTAGTTTCCACCAAGCATAACCAAATGTCTGGTTTCCTTTGAGCAGTCTGGTTTATGCCTGTTGTCCTGGCATAATTATTGAAAGGGTCTCTCCTTCATGCTCGTAGTCACCAAAGGGACTTAGAGTGGTGCTGATGATTGGCTGTTTTGGCAAGTCCCCAGGCATTAGTTCTTCCAGGGCAGGTGGCAGAGTTTCTGATGTGTTACAGGTGATGATTGGCATGGCAATGGTGTCAATGCTGTTTCTGCTGGATTAGTCACATGGAATGGTTGGGCATTTTTCTGGGATGCTTTGTTTCTGGCTGTGAAGCATCTAAACCTATTCCCCTGGTCTTCCTGAAAAGTCTGTAAGTTTCCTAGTATATTTACCTTATTTCATCGATTCTAAGATGTACATTTCCCCCACTTTTACATTCCTGAAATTGGGATGCTTCTTACAATTCATGACATATTGTAATTTAATTAGCAATAATATATCTTTCTTAATGGATTATAAAACAATGATGTGCCTTAACAAATAATGACATCTTAACTTCAATGATAAACAGTAATAAATGCCTTATTGCTTGTCTTTATCTGCTTGGGCTGCTGTAACAAAATGCTATAGACTGGGTGGCCTAAACAATATATATTAATTTTTTCATAGTTCTGGAGGCTGGAAGTCCCAGACCAAGGTTCCAGCTGATTCTGTTTTGGCTGAGGACTCTCTTCTGGCTTGTAGACAGCTGCCTTGTCACTGTGTCCTCATGCGGCCTTTCCTCAGTGTGTGTGTGTGTGTAGAGAGAGAGAGAATTGAGGAGTGTTGTCTCTTCTTATAAGGGTGCTCATCCGATAGGAACAGGGCCCCACCCTTATGACCTCATGTAACCTAATTACTTCCTTGGGGCACCATCTCCAAATACAGACACACTGAGGATTAAAGCTTCAACATATAAATTTTGGGGGATGCAAACATTTAGTGCATAACACTGATTAAATCGTAATCAAGTAGATTATATTGTTTGCAGGTGAATATCCTGAACCATATAGAATGTTAAAAAAAAAAAAGGGAACTTAAGATGGCTGGGATAAAGAAACTTACACAAGTTTCCTAGATCACTTATCCTTTTTAAAATTCTACCTGGTTTTCAAAAAGATATTGTACAAATGGAGACTTTCTGATAGAGAATATGAAATATTTCACAATGCCTAACAGTCCCATAAAAACCTGTATTACTTGTTCATTTGTAGGGTGGCCTTAGTTTTTCTCTGTCATTCACCTTTCACTCTCTTGCTATATCTGAATTCATCCCCTCTTTTCCCTTCTTAAGTCATAAAAGAAACTTTTACAAGATACAATTGTTATGCAGCACTGTATTGCTTTTTTTTTTTAAATACTGTTTACCACAAGGTGGTCCAGGACTGAGCAGATTTATGTAAATCAAGTAGTTCCCCTGAGATATTTCTATAACATAATGATTATCATCATCAAAATTACTGAAGTGTGTATGTGATAACTATGATAAATGTCTGTCAGCACGTCTTACTGTTCTTCTGACACGTTTCTTACATTTGATTCTTTCCATTTCCCCAGTACTGTCCTATCTGGCATTTCACTGTCTCTCATCTGGATAATTGCAACATTCTCTGAGTCTAGCCTTGCCCTCACCTTCTCCGCCTATTCTCTTTACAGAGACCACAGGTATCTCAGGCATCTTAGGAGCTATGAGGCTTGGGAGTTGTGGATGAGCAGAAGCAGGGCCATAGGTGCTTCTGGTAAGAGGAATTAGACATTTTCCCTACCTGGGTATTCATTCATATTCATTGCTTTGCACAGGAGCTGGGAAAATTCCCACAAGAAAAAACAAACCAAAACATTGAACTCTGTTCAGCTGTGGGATCCACAAACATATTGGATGGATTTGTGAAGAAGTTCTGACATAAACCAGATTGTAGGAGGGACAATGGTTATTTCTTTCTCTCCTTCCCTCTTTCTCTCTCTATGAATTAGAATTCATCATAGGCAATTTGGCACAATGGACAAACCTGATATCCAGGTCTAAGTATTTGATAGGGGTGATGGTTCTACTTACAAGCTTTACCTGGTTACATGTATAAGACTTGTGGGGAAAAAGCTGAGTGTATCGGGGTAAAACTAGGCCATTGTAATAAAGAGATGCATAATAATCAAGCGGCTTAAAGCAATAGAAGTTTCTTTCTTTGTCAACCACAGTCTAAGGCGAGCTTTGCTCTGTGAAGTCATTCAAATGCTCGGGGCCTATTATTCTCTACCATCCCCTAAATCCTGGGTTCTAATGACATGTTTGAAACTGAGTCACAATCAATTGGTATTCTGGTTTGAGGGAAGATGAAAGTGCATGGGGAAATACATGTGCAATATTCTAAGGTCCAGGGCTGGAAGTGGCATATATCACTATGCCCATGTGCCATTGGTGAGAAGTCATATGGCTTAATCTGTTTGCAGAAAGTGTTGGGAAACGTATTCCCTAGCCAGGTGCCTGCATGCCCAGCTATAACTCTTTTATGATAGCACTTAGACAGAATGGATTTTGGGAGACAATTAGCCCTCTCTGATATGTTGAGTATTTGTGAATATATAGGATTATAATATATTGGAACCCAGATGATTTTGACAGGTTCCTCTTCAGAGGGCATCGTCTGGTTCCAGCATGGAGGATTGGGGTGGTGGATCTCTCAATATGGAGTCTTCTCTTGAGGGTTATGCATGGGGTTCTGGACCACCAGTCATGGTGACAGTAAGCTACCATCAGGATTCATTTAAAAACTCACAGGAACACCTCTGGGGGATTCCAGAAAATATACAGGAGGAGGAAGCCAGGGAAAGGACTGGACTTCCTGTTACTCAAGCAGTGAGTACTGAGAGCATCAAGACTCAGGCTCGTTATTCAAATGTGGTGCACTTATACTAGACCTGGGCATTCCAAGTATTCGTAGATTGGATTGCTTTGTTTTAATTAAAAAAAATCTTTCTGTCTCTTTTTGCTGCCTAAATAAAGTGCAAGCTTTTTTTACATTCAAGGCTTCTCACTGGCTGAGTCCAGCCAAACCTTCAGATCTAAGCTTTCCTCACCACCTTCCATGCCCTGGCTCCACGGTGTTAATTACCCTTCCCCAGGCGTGACTGTGCCTTTGCTCTTACTGTTTCTCCTGCCTGGGATACCTTTCCTGTCCTGGGTTAATCTTACTCATCCTTCAAGGCTTATATTGATAATCGTCATCATCATAATGATGACAGCTAATAGTTAAGCACTTGTTACATGCCTGGAGTTGTTTTAAGCACTTTACATGGCTTATCTCTTTTAACTTCTGCAATAGATATGAGATAGGTACTGTTATCCTCACTTCCTATTGATGAAATAAGCATATGAGGGAGTCACTTAGGAAGTGAGTGTCAGAGCCAGAATTTGAACCCAGGATGCTGACTCCTGAGTTGAGGTCTTGACCAACTCAGGAAGCTTCTCCAACCCTGACTCCACCCCTACAGCAAATTAATCTTTTCTGTGCTTCCATGAACCCAAACTGAGTGAAAGAAAGTAGTATTTCACCTTTGTTGTCTGCTTGTTAGCATACTCTAATAGTAGATGTTAACGTGTGGTGGTTAGTTTGATGTGTCAGTGTGGCTAGCCTATAGTACTTGGTTACTCAATCCAACACTAATGTTGGTGTTGCTATGAAGGTATTTTGTAGATGTGATTAGCATCTATAATCAGTGGACTTTAAGTAAAGGATATTATCCTTGATAATCTGGATGGTGATTTAATCAATTGAAGAGCAAAACTGAAATTCCCCTGAGGACAGCAGAGTTTCCAGCCTGCTGGCCTGCCCCATGGCTTTTGGACTTGCCTGGTTAGTCCCCACATTTTCATAAAAAGAGTCCTTGTAATTTCTCTCTCCCTCTTTACTGGTTTCATTTCTCTGGTAGAACCCTGGCGGATGCAGTTGTACTCAATGACATAAGCTGGTGTATAAGGTGTTAATGTCCTTGTTTTTTGTTTTTGTTTTTTGAGACGAAGTCTTGCTCTGTCACCTGGGCTGGAGTGCAGTGGCGAGATCTTGGCTCACTGTAACCTCCACCTCCCAGGTTCAAGCAATTGTTGTGCATCAGCCTCCCAAGTAGCTGGGGTTACAGGTGCGTGCCACCACACCTGGCTAATTTTTGTATTGTTAGTAGAGATGGGGTTTCGCCACATTGACCAGGCTGATCTCAAACTCCTGACCTCAAGTGATCCTCCTGCCTCAGCCTCCCAAAGTGCTGGGATTACAGGCGTGAGCCACCGCGCCCAGCCCCTAGTTTATTTATTAAGTTCTAAGTCTACTCTTGACCTCCTCTGCATACATTTAAGGAATTTTCAGAATTCCCAAAGTGTTGAATATGATTACATTTGAACAAGCTCCAGGTTTTCTCCTGGATCACATACCCTACAAGAATCAGAGGGTTATCTTGCATTATCCTTAACATCCCAGAAAGTCATGTCAACAGAATTGGATTTATTAGGTTGATGCAGAATTAAACTGAAAGCAATAGCAAAAACTGCAAATACATTTGTACCGACATAATAATATGAAACTAATGAAGCTTATGCTTTAGAGCCCCTCTCTTACATGCTTACCAATGTGTTCACGTGGCCATTTGTTTTCATGAAGTTTTCAATAGTAAAATATTGTGAAGAAGTAAGAAGTGAATTTGGAAAGAATACTTTTGAGTGATAATTTATTGAATATTACTACTTTTGAAAAATTATTTACTCAATTTGGACATACATGAAGGGTATCTTCTTTAGTTACCTTTATAATTTTTATTAAAGAAAGGAGAAAACTGGCCAGGCACAGTGGCTCATGCCTGTAATCCCAGCTCTTTGGGAGGCTGAGGTGGGTGGATCACCTGAGATCCGGAGTTTGAGAGCAGCCTGGCCAACATGGTGAAACCCTGTCTCTACTAAAAATACAAAAATTATCTGGGCATGGTTGCACACACCTGTAGTCCCAGCTACTTGGGAGGCTGAGGCTGGAGAATTGTTTGAACTTAGGAGACAGAGGTTGCAGTGCTCTGAGATGGCACCACTGTGCTCCAGCCTGGGTGACAGACTCTGTCTCCAAAAAAAAAAAGAAAGAAGAAAATTATGAGAAAAAAATGAATGAAATGTGAGGCAAAAGTGATTAAGAGAAAAATCAATGGAAATTTTCTGATATTGAGAAGTTAATTGTAATAAAATGTTTTAGATAATGCCTAAAGTGGCCATCCATGGAGAGGAAGAAGTAATTTTGAGTAGAAATAATGAATAAGGTCTACTATTATTTGATAAAATGTCTGATGAAGAGGAGTATATCACATTAGGAAAAGATTTACATTTCTTGCTTATTTGATAAAACATTGATATTGATGAAGATACTATAAAATTCATAATGTCATTACTGTGAAGATATTGATGACAATATTGATGAGCAATTATTATTATTATATAATTATTATTATTTTTGGAGACAAGATCTCCCTCTGTCACTCAGGCTGGAGTGCAGTGGCACGAACTCAGCTCACTGTCACCTCCGCCTTCTGGGTCCAAGCGATTCTTCTGCCTCAGCCTCCTAGCAGGGACTACAGGTGCCTGCCACCACGTCTGGCTAATTTTTTGTATTTTGGTAGAGACGAGGTTTCACCATGTTGCCCAGGGTGATCTTGAACTCCTGAGCTCAGGCAGTCTGCCCATTTCGGTCTCCCAGAGTGCTGGGATTACAGGCATGCGCCACTGCGCCCAGCTGATGAGCAAATTATTCAATGAAATACCAATTAGTATTTAAGATTAGCCATTGCCCAAGAACACTTGAAATATCCTGAAATTTTATGTCTCATTTTTAAAAGAAACTTGAGATTTTCAAAAATTTGATAACAATCCTAAATTTTATCTGGTATCAATAATGTGTTGTGAAACTAAAATAAACCTTTCTAAACTATCAATAAAAACATTTTGATGAGTCATGATGGAGGAAAGACTGAATTATCTTTCTATTCTTTCTATAGAAAGTGATTTTTCGAAATCTCATTAAGAGGCAAAGGATATGTACCCCCAAAGTGCAGTAAAGAGCATAACATAGAAGTGTGTCAGGCAACTAATTAGTAAAAATACAAGTTTTTATTCTAATTTTTGTGATGTTTATGGTATTCATAGCTTTAAGAAATTTTATAATTTGCGAGGATTTCGTATTTGGTTCTAAAGAGATATTTACCATTGTAAAATTCTTTCTTTTTGCTCTTTCTTTTTGAGGTGGAGTTTTGCTCTTGTTGCCCAGGCTGGAGTGCAATGGCGCGATCTTGGCTCACTGCAACCTCCGTCTGGGTTCAAGTGATTCCCCTGCCTCAGGCTCCTGAGTAGCTGGGATTACATGCATGTGCCACCACGCCCAGCTAATTTTGTATTTTTTAAGTAGAGATGGGGTTTCTCCATGTTGGTCTCAAACTCCCGACCTCAGGTGATCCGCCTGCCTCGGACTCCCAAAGTGCTGGGATTACAGGCGTGAGCCACCGCACCTGGCCCAAAATTCTTTTTCTTATAGAGGACCCAATGTCGTATGAGCACCGGGATCCTCAAAACCTAGATTTCAACTTTCACTAATAATTTTCCTCTTATTTGTTGTCTTTTTCTCTCTAAGAATCATGGACTTGATTTCTGGGATTTCAGAGCATATGATGACATGCAGAGAGCCACAAGGTCAAACCTCACAGCAGGCTTAATTTAAATTTGTCTCAGTAAACTGAGAAATTATTACATATCCTGAATCATAGGAGCTGCTTGAGTGTAACTGATACCTCAAATGTTAAATTAGCGAATTCCAGGAATTTAGCATAAAGTTTTATCCTTAGGGAGAGTTACCTGATATCCACTGGAAAAGTAGCTCAGTGCTAACTTCAGACTTTAGGATCTTCCAAGTGCCCTTATGTTGTGATTGGATGCTGGCTTTCAAATGTCCCATTCCATTGCGTCATAGGATAAAGGGCCTTCTGTCCTTTGGAACAGGGAAATACAAGTCAAATAGATTTGACGGGGCCCTGTCATTTTTCAGTTGGTCAATCATTCTTGGCTCCCCTACCATACCCAGCGATGGCTTACTGAGAACAGGGAACGATTTTTAATGATGTAATCCTGACTTAAGCAAGCAGATATGGCCTGGTGATTGATGTGTATCTATTTAGAAAGATTTTTGCCTCATAGCTAGAACAGGTAAGGTCAAAGTTGGTAATCTCCCCTATGAGGAAAGGCTCAAGTCCCTTCTGCAGTCTAATAGCTTTTTCTTTAAATCTGGAAGAGGAATTTGGAGTGGGGAAAACTTCTCTGCATAATGCTCACTCAGAGATGGATGTTAACAAGGGATGCCTGGGCTCTACCATGACCTTGACAGTATTCTGGCTGGCCTTATTTTGGTTCTCATAGGTGACTGTACACCAGCATTTCCGCTTGGCTTCATGCTCCCTTGGTGGGTTCTGTGGATGAGAGAATACAGGCATGAATTCTTGATAACAGCTGTGACACAGCACCAAGGACCCTGCAAAAATTCCTATGTTGGCATTTGAGGGTCCACCAATCAACATCATATTTTACCTCTCTCCTATATTTATCCTGCATTTGAGTCAGAATGTACTACTTCTGACTCAATAAAAGGAGAGTAGCACCCAGATGATCTTTTCCTAATTTGTGATTTTACTCATGCTGTTTCCTTTACCTGGAGTGCCCTTTCTTCCTATTGCACGTGTCAAAAATTTTATCCATATTCGATTCATCTACACCAAGTAGTTCCTGATCCTTCTATATGATTGCCTCCTCTTTGGGAGTCCTCTTTAGCACTTTATTTCTGTTTTGATGAAGGGACTTGCCTTGTTCCGTCTGTTGTCACCATAGCACAGACATTGCTCACGTTAGGCACCTGCATCTGTTAAATCGGCAGTGACTATTTCCTTCTGAATCAGGTTTGAACTGTCTACCTGCAAAGCCTGAAAAAATTCCCATGATGACAAGCTACTAGAGTTCAGGGACAGCTGATCATCCCTGATCCCTTCCACTTTAACTTTAAAGTGAAAATTAGTTTTCTGACCTCAGGGAGAAACCATATTTCATCTCTTAGGTGTTATGACCCCACCTTGTCCTCATACAAATTACTTTTTGGACTATAGGCTTCTTTAGACAAAGTGTACCTTAAAACATCCACAGTTTTCTAAATATCTAAAAAGAAAACAATCTTTCTCATAATTTCAAACACTCATGAAACTTCCATGATAGCAACCTTGCATTTCCATCTGGCAATTATTATATTAGAAGGGAAGCATTTAGGAGTCATAGTTATAAACGTAGATCTTCGGCCCTCACCCAACTTTCGTGTTTCAAGTTCTTTTTCAACACACTAGATGTCACTCTCTACCCACTGAATTTCAGAGCTAAGCACCGTGGTGAGTTAATTAGAAAAGAAAGCTATTTGGAAAAGGGTTCCTAAGTAGCTGCAAAACATATTTTCAATTACTTCCCGATAGAACATTTTCCCCCACAGTTTGCAAGAGGCATTCATTATTTCTTTGGTAAAAAGAAACCCTTCAAATAGAAAAAAGAAACCCCTTCAATACTCGTTAAAGGAAAGAGGAGTAAAGTCAGTAGTAGTCTTTTCTCTTTCCTGCCTTGTGGCATGGTGATTTAGACAGGTGTGGAGCTGTGCTGAAATATAGTCTGCCTCTGAAATTATTTCCTCAGCAAAGGACAGAGCCTCAGGAGGGGGCTGGCATTTAAAGCTGTTCCCGGAGATGCAGGGAAATCCCACATCCAGCCCTCTCAGCAATACCTCAGAAAGGACCCTTTGGGTATAAAGGAAGCATCGATGACTTAAATTTCATTTTCTTGATTTAACAGGCATTTTCAATCATGAAACGTACATGCGAACCTCTAATTGGATTGCCAAGGTGAAAGAAAACTAAAGAAATACCAGTGCAGAAAGGAAGTTCTTTATTTTCAGGTTGCTCAAGCTGAAACAATAAGCAGCATTTCATGGACAACTGGCATGTCGCCTTTTACTCCACAAGGCAGACTCAAAGAGTTTTCCCAGAACCGGAGGACGAGGCAAGTTAGTGTGGTATTATTTTATTTAAATTCTGTCTTGATTTTTATACCACAGATGCCCCCTAAGTGACAAAACTTCTTTACAATTTAAAAACTTTAAAGGGAAGTAGGGATCATTTTAGTGGTTCACTGTGATATTGCCCTGTGTGGCTTTGGTAAACCCTGGGGCATATGAATTGGCCAGGAATTCCAGAACTGCTTTTCATTTTAAGTAATTTAAACGTTTTTTTTTTTTTTTTGAGACAGCATTTTGCTCTTTTTGCCCAGACTGGAGTGCGTGATCTTGGCTCACCACAATCTCTGCCTCCCAGGTTCAAGCGATTCTCCTGCCTCAGTCTTCCGAGTAGCTGGGATTACAGGCATGCGCCACCATGCCTGGCTAATTTTGTATTTTTAGTAGAGACGGGATTTCTCCACGTTGGTCAGGCTGATCTCAAACTCCCGACCTCAGGTGATCCGCCCGCCTTGGCCTCCCAAAGTGCTGGGATGACAGGCGTGAGCCACTGCGCCCGGCCTGTAATTTAAACTTTTAAGATATGAACTGAAGGCAAATCTCATCCCTAACCTTACTAAAACAATAATATCCTCAAAATGACAATAGATAAACATGAAGGTTTAAAGTATGGGCCTGACATTTCAGGTGTGAATGGAATTGTTTTCTACTTCCTAAAAATCTGCGGGTGCTGTGGCTTGGATCTTTGTTCCCTCCAAACCTCGTGTTGAATGTGACCCCCACTGTTGGAGGTGGGGCCTAATGGGAGGTGTTTGGGTCATGGGGTGGATCTCTCATGAATAGAGTAATGCCCTCCCGCGGGAGGGAGTTCTCCTTCTGTTAGTTCTTGAGACAGCTGGTTGTTAAAAAGAGCCTGGCACGCCCTACCCCATTTTCATCCTTTCTCTCTATGTGATCTCTGCACATGGCCAGCTCCGCTTTGTCCTCCGCTACGAGTGGCAGCAGCCTGAGGCCCTCACCAGATGCAAATGCCCAATCTTGAGCTTTCTAGCCATCAGAATCGTGAACCAAATAAACTTCCTTTTCTTTATAACTTACCCAGCCTCAGAGATTCCCTTAAAGCAACACAAAATGAACTAAGACAGTGGGTCAGTTATGCTTGTAACAAGAACTCATGTAGCAAAGATAAATTCAAATAACCTTGGGGTCTGCTTTGTACCTACGTGTGTGTACATACACATAAAAATTGTGAGGTTTTACAAGAAATTATGCCTACTGCATTTTAGATCATTATATGTGCTTTGAGTTTAGGAGAATACTCAAATATGTTTTAGTCTTTGGTGAAGCTGAATCACTTTTGGCTATCCCTTAATCATTATTTTAAAATTATAATTTGACATTATTTAGCTGATATTAGAATGTGATATGCTCAATTTTTATGTGTGTGTATGTATGTGATGACGTTTTGAAACAAGTTTTGGTCTACTTATACGGGTCTCAGTGAGACTAAGTTTGAATTACAGTTAAAGCTTTTTCTTCTCAAATGACAACTTTACATATATGGAGAGTCCTCAAAGCAGGAGAGAGATATAAAAAAGAAATTGAATTCATTCATTCAACAAGCTTCTAGAGGGCACTTACTATCTCTTAATAAGAACTTTTCCCATTACAAAAGTAGCACACATACATTGTAAGAATTTGGAAAATACAGATGGGCACACAGAAGAGTATACACCCCACCCATAATTCCATCCTCCAGAGATTTCAACATTTATGTTTTGGTGACTTATTAATGCTTGATTGATATATTTCTAGTTCTGATCTCTATCTGTCTATTTATCTAAGTTGTAACTTGCAATCATGTTGTGCATATGCATACTATTTTATAAACTCCCTTTCTCCTATTTTTCTTTGTAATTAAATATTCTTCTGCAACATTATTTTTAATGACGGCAAGGTGTTTTGTTATTCGGAAAATTTAAAAAACTAAGTTCCAATGGTTAAACAATCTTGTAGCTATCACTTCATGTATATTTATGATTAGTTTTTAGGATAAAAATTATAAGTGGAATTTTTAGGTTAAAGGATGAGAACGTGGTTCCTCTATGTTGCAAATCACCTTCTTGTCTTTAAAAAGTCAATTTACCTTTATTTCTACTAGCAGTGCACAAACGTTCCTGGATCTTCTCACTGTTGCCTTAGAAATCTTTTTATAGTGACTTCTGATGCTTTCCTTGTCTGCTTAGTAAAATGCAAACAGGTTTGTTTAACATCAGCCTTAAGATAAATGCCTTAGCACATTAGTAAAGGAGTTTTTATATTAGGTTAAAGGAAGAGCAAATAAACAATAAAAAGTAATAGTATTGCATCTCTGACTCTGCATTTATTACAACAAGAACAGCTTATTTTTAATTACTGGTGATAAATACTTCATAGTCTACTAATAAACGTGCTGCAGTATATTTTGTAAAAGGCAATAAACGCTTTGTCAGGTGAGAATTCACTATAGTTCTTGGCCTCTAAATCTCTGTTGAAAAGAAGGGTAAAACTGCCAGTTTTGCTGGTGAGAATTATTGGGAAGACTGATAAGCAAGTAAGACTTAGCAAGGTTCTGAAATAATTACTGCCATCAGGACAAAATTGGGAAAATAAGCCTGCACATTCATGTAGTACTAATATTAGGTCAAGTCAGTGCTTTTTCTTTTTAAACATCAAACATAATGCTTGGGAGATAAATGAAAAAGTTACGAATAAATTAGTTTAGGAAGAAATCCCTGATGGGGATTGAATTTGCTGAATAGATTAGGGATGAACTTGTATTTTCTTTGTGGTGGGGGGAATTTGAAATACTGTTTTTAGTGTAGTTAGCAAAATTGGGGCAAAAAGATTCAACTCAGAAAATATGCAGTTCTAAGTTATGATCCTTATTTGTGCTGACTTTAGGGATACTACTGGGAATCAGGAAGAAATTACTTTTTATTCATTTTGTGGAACTTTCTTACTCTTCTTATTTTCCTAGCACATATTAAAAGTTTCAAAATAGAAATAGATTTTTTTTCTGATTTAGAAAAAGATTATACACTCATTGTAAAAAAAATCACATAGCACAGAAAAGTATAAAGAAAGTAAAAATCACTAAAAGTACCACTACCCAGCAATAACTACTATCAATATTTGAGGAACATCTTTCCAGACAGCTGACGCTCTTCTCTCAACAGATGCAGAATTTTATGCAAACGTGTTTGTCTTACACACATTATTCAGTAACCTGCTTTTCTTTTTTCAGAAATATATGTTGTGGCCATATTTTGAGGTCAATATGTATAGATTACAGCATTAACTTTTTTGTTTTTGAGATGGAGTCTCACTTTATCACCCAGGCTGGAGTGCAGTGGTGCAAACATGGCTCACTGCAGCCTGGACCTCCTGGGGTCAAGCCGTCTTCCCATCTCAGCCCCTCAAGTAGCTGGGACCACAGGCATGTGCCACCATGCCTGGCTGTTTTGTTTTTTTGTAGAGATAGTTTTACCATGTTGCCCAGGCTGGTGTTGAATTCCTGAGCTCAAGCGATCTGCCTGCTTCGACCTCCCAAAGTGCTGAGATTACGAGCGTGGGGCCTGCCCCTGGCCAACATCATCATTTTTAATGGTCACTTAATATTCATTGTACAGATGTGCAGTAAATAATTTTTTTTTTTTTTTTGAGACGGAGTCTCACTCTGTCGCCCAGACTGGAGTGCAGTGGCGTGATCTCGGCTCACTGCATGCTCCGCCTCCCGGGTTCCAGCGATTCTCCTGCCTCAGCCTCCCGAGTAGCTGGGACTACAGGTGCCTGCCACCATGCCCGTCTAATTTTTTGTATTTTTAGTAGAGACGGGGTTTCACCATGTTAGCCAGGATGGTCTCGGTCTCCTGACCTCGTGATCTGCCCGTCTCAGCCTCCCAAAGTGCTGGGATTACAGGCGTGAGCCACTGCGCCCGGTTGATGTGCAGTAAATGATTTTATCTTAATGTGATTTTTTAAAAAAAAGTATCAGAAAGACATGCTCTGAAATGTTTTTTCCTAAACATTGCAGAAGGCATGAAGTAAAAAGTGATCTCATTTATTCATTCTTGTCCCCAATTAATTCTACCTCCCAAAGGTAACTTTAAAATATGATCTCCCTAGGATGAGACAGGACTAGTAAAAAAAAATGTACACACATATTTTCCCAGATGGGATCATTTTATCTTCTATAATTTGCTTTAAAAAGTTTTACACTGTATTGTGTACATTTTCCAGGTCAGTACATATAAAGTGATCTAATTCTTTTTTAACAACTGCAAACATATGGATGTACCATGATTGATTTAACCTATACCCTATTGTCTTAGTCTGTTTGGGCTGCTATAATAAAATATTATAAACTGGATAGTCTACAAACAATATAAATATATTTATTTTTTTCCCACAGTTCTGGAGGCTGGGAAGTCCAAGATCAAGACACTCACAAATTTGGTGTCTGGTTAGGGTCCACTTTCTGGTTTGTGAATGACATCTTCTCATTGTGTCCTCACATGGTAGAAGAAGTGAGGGATCTCTCTCAGGCCTTTTTTATAAGGGCGCTAAGCCCATTCACAAGGGCTCTATCCTCATGGTCTAATCACCTCCCAAAGGCTCCACCTCCTATTATCATCACCTTGGGGGTCAGAATTTCAACATGAATGCTGAGAGGAAACAAACATTCAGACCACAGCACCTATGGATCAACATTGAGGTTATTTCAATTTTTAGATATGCTAAACAATGCTATAGTGAACAACCTTGCATATTTATCTTTATAAATGTCCCTATTGTCTCTTTAGCAGATTCCTGGCAATGTTATTGCTGAGTTGTTTCATATTTTGATCAGTGTAGTCAAGCTGTTTTCCAGTTGCTTTCCACTTTAGGTTTGTACTGGGTGCTGATATTTTCATTTTCATCTTTTCTAACCTTCTGAGTAGAAAATTTTTGATCACTGTTGTTTTTATTTGTATTTCTTTATTAGCAAAGTTAAAAACACTTTATAATGTTTAATGTTGGTCATTTGAAGTTCTCTTGTAATGTGCCTATTAGTGCCCTAAACCTGGTTTTTATTGGAACGTTTATCTTTTTCTTATTGTTTTATAAGAGTTTTAAAAATGACCAATAAACACTGTGCTTTTTCCAGTCTATGTAAAAATCTGACTTAATATGACACACTCTACCAACACTCACTACCTTTGGCTTAACTGATGAGAAATGAAAATGAACTATGGGTTGCCCCATCTTTCCCTTTCCTTCTATGTCCTTTTCAGTGTGGTTGGCTAATAGAGCAATGTAACATGAGTGAGAAAGAATATGGTAGGGCTCCTCGGTTGTTCTTTTTGCTTAAACAGTATTGATTCTTTCAAGCTAAACTGGTTCAAAGGGAAAGCACGGCTTCTTGGCTGGGTTGTGGGGTAGGGGGTCACCTATGACTGAGTTACACTGAACTTTCATGCATCATGGGTCCACCAGAATTCTCTGCATGGGACATCACAGGTGGTGTATGTGAACGGGAGGCAAGGAATGGTGTTACTGCACATGCACACATATTGTGTCTCCTCTGCTCACGCTCATTCTCCATTGTCCCATGAGACTTCACTTATAAAACACAAGTTCAAAGATAAAATTATTAGGAATTTTAAGATGACAACAGTGGAGTATGAAATCAAGCGCAGGGCCTTCTGAGTGAGGGCCTGTGGGACTGCGTAGGTTGTAGCCCGTGAAGCTGGGTCTGCGGAGACACCATACGAATTCTTGCTGGTAGCTGGGCCTGGGCCATAGTTTAGGGATCAGACCGCTGGGGAGAAAAGAAAGGGACTCTGACTCTGCCAGCTGGTGTGAAAAAGGATCTGAGATCTTTGTAGTTAACCTGCAATAGTCTTCTATCTCCCTAATACCATGGCCCCCTCTGCAAGCCAGCTCCTTTCTCTATACATGTGCACACATTTCCAGCTGGCTAGGACATTTAATTTAACCCATTTTTGCTCATAGCTTCAATGAAGGGTGCGGGTGTGGGCTGCGTGTCAAATGCCCTAGCTTGCTCCCCATAAGGATAGTCCTGAGCTCCATACCCATAGCCCATCTCTACTCTCACACATAAACGCCCTGATAAAGGGGAAAACTTGGAGCATTTCATAAGTACACTTACAAAATAACTTTTCTTCCTGAAAGCATGTTTGCTTTCTGGCTGAGCAGTTGCCTTTATTCTACCCTGGATACAAGTGCATTCCAATGACTGGTGAGGGACCCTTTAGATAAGTTCATAAAATGCTTGAAGAGGCTACCAGGAAAAAAGACACCATCCAAGCATAAGGCTCTGTGATCACTTCTTTGGAAGTCTGCATTTTCCAAACATTTACCAAACATTCTTCCCCGGTGACTTGCAGATCAGCATGGTTTATTATAAGCAAGGCCATACATGGCTTCTCATATTCTCCTCACTGGTCTGTTGAGGATCTTAGTCTTACTGACTTTCCAATCAGAACAAAACCATCCATAAATAAAGAAACAAAGCTAAGAAAGCTAAGAAACAAAGCTAAGAAACAAAGACTGAGGTGAGGGGGATTTGAGTATTCTTTTTCCTCTACCAACAAGTGAAGAATTGAACACCTTAATCCATCTCATCTCCCAGGTGGAAGCCACAAATCTTTTTTTTGTTTTGCTGAGCATATTGGCACAGTGAGAAGTTGATTTTATACTGTCTGGCATCTCTCTTGTAACCTCACCAAGTCTCAATAAGTTCACAAAGAAGGCCGAGGCAAATAACCCTAGAATGCAGGTGATTGTTTATTTATGTATTTTCCTTGTTACATACCCACCTGTACCCAAGGCCTTTGCAGAAGAGCTTAATAAATGTAATAGTAACTGACATTCATCACACACTGAGCTTCTCTTTCCATTTCCTGTGTCCTTAATAGATCCCTACAGAGGGTAGGGAAGAAAGCTTAGGCTGTTGTCAGACAATTGTGTTACTTCACTCTCTCCAAACTCATCAAAAATTCTTTTGTTGCTGTCTGAGTGAAATGTATTTTTGAAGAGATGACATGGGTATCGTTTGTAGATATCTTTACCAACATTTGGCCACCATTTTCCTTGACCTCACATCATTCTAACATATTCCCAACATTTGCCATTCTCCCAAGAGCGCCTTAAATGTCAGAGGAAGGAGGCACAGGACATAATAACATCTTCTTGCACTTAGGATTGTTGCTCAGGAAATTTTAAAGCACTTACCGGTGTAAGCGCCCTCCATTTCTCTGATAAAAATAATGAAAAGTGCTTGGGTTTATGATGATGGGCCTCTGTAAATTCTGATGAGGATGGACACATACATTTATAGAAAGAAAGTTTCTCTGTATAAGGTAACATTTCCAGGTCCTTCCTGCTGGGAGACTTGCTTTTTCTCCCCCTTCTACTTCTTCTTCTACTCCTCTTCCTCCCCCACCTCCTTCTTTTTTCCTTTTTTTTTTTTTTTTTTTTGAGACAGGGTCTCACTCTGTCGCCCAGGCTGGAGTGGAGTGGTGCGATCGTGGCTCACTGCAACCTCGACCTCTCTGGGCTCAGGTGATCCTCCCATCTCAACCCACCTGCATAGCTGGGACTATTGGCACATGCCACCACACCCTGCCAATTTTTGTATTTTTTGTAGAGACAGGGTTTTGCTGTGTTGTCCAGGCTGGTCTTGAATTCCTGGGCTCAAGTGACCTATCTACCTTGGCCTCCAAAAGTGCTAGAACCCCTTTTCTTTTTCTTTTTTTTTTTTTTTTTTTTTTCCTTTTAATTTTGAGAGAGAGTCTCACTCTGTCGCCCAGGCTAGAGTGCAGTGGTGTAATCTCAGCTCACTGCAACCTCCATCTCCCTGGTTCAAGCAATTCTTGTGCTCCAGCCTCTCAAGCAGCTGGGACTACAGGCTCACACCACCGTGCCTCGCTAATTTTTGTATTTTTAGTAGAGACAGGGTTTTGCCATATTGGCCAGGCTAGTCTTGAACTCCTGGCCTCAAGTGATGCTCCTGCCTCCAAAAGTGCTGAGATTACAGGCATTAGCCACCATGCCCAGCCTCCTTTTTTCTTACATTGCTTTGAAGAAATAAAACTCTTTTGCAAATTGATTACTTTGATTATTCAATTTGCTTCGATGTGACCTCTAATCATAGGTTGTATAACAACGGTGTAGTCTTTGTAGTGTTTGGAAGGTCTCAGTGACAACCTCCGTTCCTTGGGTTTAGACATAGTCAGCATTCAGATTTATTCACTCTTTTTTTTTTTTTTTTTTGAGACAAAGTCCTGCTCTGTCACCCAGACTGGAGTGCAGTGATGCAATCTTGGCTCACTGCAACCTACGACTCCTGGGTTCAAACGATTCTCTTGCCTCAGCCTCCCGAGTAGCTGGGATTACAGGCACCCACCACCACTCCCAGCTAATTGTTTTGTATTTTTAGTAGAGACGGCGTTCCACTATATTGGCCAGGTTGGTCTCGAACTCCTGACCTTGTGATTTGCCCACCTCGGCCTCTCAAAGTGCTGGGATTAGAGGTGTGAGCCACCGTGCCCGACCTTATTCACTCCTTTCAAAATGGTCAATTTGTTTCCGGATACAAATGAAAACAAGAGCCGATCTGACATGGGGTGAGAGGAAGCTTTTAGGCTCAACTGGGTCTTCCAGGAAATCTCCTCTCCTCATTTCTTTCCTCCTCACCCCTTAAACTGGGTAGAAACTCCTCTTAGCTGCTTCCATAATACCCTACACATACCTCAATCATTGCACTCACACCTTTTTTTTTTCCTTTTGGCTGTATTACCTGGTGTTACAAGGGCACTTATTTATCTTTGTTAACCAAAGTTTAATGGTCAGACTAAAATATTTCAATTGCAGTGATTTTGTAAGATTATAATTCAGAGTCGTAAGAATTTCCAAATTAGTAATAAAGCTTCTTTATGTACTATTAGTACATTTCTTATTCTATTAGCAGAAACATAGAAAGCAATATCAGTGAGGACACCCACTGTGGGAAGCAATTCGATCAAAAAATCAGGGAGTGCAAACCCGAGTGTCTGCTTTGGTCACTTAGAGAGTGTACATTTGCTCATTGCAGATATTGGAAAGTAAATGGGGGACAGTTTGAGGGAATCACTGGGTCCAGAGAATAATTTCTGATTTCTCTTGTCTGTCCCCTTTTATATTAGGCTCTGTTATTTTTTAAATGTCTGGATTCTGGATGATAAGGTTAGAATTGGTGCTGATTTTATCACCGGGATGATGTATCCTTTAGATTTTCCTTTCTATTTTAGGGTTTTATGATTAAGATGAATTTCAAAACTTAAGCAAATATTAAATTCAGAAGAATCAGTTTGGGCTCTTATGAAGTCCTATGTGTGTTCTCTCCCTGTGGCACGGATGGCCTGTCTCTCCAGGCACCTTCCTGGCCTCTGCCTGGCATTCTTCCCACATGTCCACGGGCATCTCCATGGGCATGTCCTTGCACTGCACATTTCAATTTCTGGGAGGATGCCCATCTCTGGGTGCTCTGATGTGCACCTGGTTTTCATGCCTTTCCTAAATGCTCCCCCAGCCCCATCAGTCTCATGGCGGATACTGCCTGAAAGGGCCTGTCTGGCTCAACCCTCATGATATTACTTTCTGTCCAAAAAGACCTGCTGAGCATCTACTATATGCCAGATTTTGGACCAGGAAATGGGGACACAACAGAGAAAAACATAGACTCAGGCTTCTGGACTTTCAAGATTCTCAAATTTTTATAGCTTTTGCTGAAGAGAAACTAAGATCTATTCAGCTTTTTAAAAAAGTTTTTTATATTTTTTTATTTTTTGAGATGGGGTCTCGCTCTGTCACCCAGGCTGGAGTGCAGTGGCACGATCTCGGCTCACTGCAACCTCCGCCTCCCAGGTTCAAGCAATTCTCCTGCCTCAGCCTCCCGAGTAGCTGGGATTACAGGGGCACACCACCACGCCCGGCTAATTTTTGCATTTTTAGTAGAGACAGGGTTTCACCATGTTGGCCAGGCTTCTACTCAGCTTTAAGATGACATATTTTTTTCTAACATGATTTCCTTTGTGAATCCACAGGGGAAAAAATAGGAAATTAAAATGCACAACTGTAAAAAAAAAATCAAAAACTTTTCTTTCTTTTCTTTTTTTTTTTTTTTGAGACAGTCTTGCTTTGGGTAAGTGCTTCTGGGTAACAGAGTGAGACCTTGTCTCAAAAAAAAAAAAAAAAAAAAAGGGTCATCCCATTTTTATGCTTCCTAAATTCCATCTGCCTTTATTCAACAAATATTTGTTGAACCCTTCTATGTTCTAGGTACTCAAATATGAAAAACAGAGTCCTCACCCTCTAGGAAGAGGACACATATATAATACATTAACAATCTATATAATCAAACTAATTATTTCTTTGTTATTGGCACTAAAATAGCTGGTGTCTCACTCTGTTACCCAGACCTATTCAGCTTTTTAAAAAAGTTTTTTATATTTTTTTATTTTTTGAGATGGAGTCTCGCTCTGTCACCCAGGCTGGAGTGCAGTGGCACGATCTCGGCTCACTGCAACCTCTGCCTCTCAGATTCAAGCAATCCTCCTGCCTCAGCCCCCCTAGTAGCTGGGATTACAGGCATGCGCCACCATGCCCAGCCAATTTTTGTATTTTTACTATAGACAGGGTTTTGCCATGTTGGCCAGGCTGGTCTCAAACTCCTGACCTCAGGTGATTCACCCACCTCAGCCTCCCAAAGCGCTGAGATTACAGGTGTGAGCCACCACACCCGACCAAATCATGAACATTTTGAGCCTATTTTACCACCTGTAAAATTATGGCAACATTCAAAATACCTAGACTTATCAATTTAAACTTTTAATGTACTGTTATTCTAAATGAAATGATTCATTATATGACTTCGTATGGGAAGAAAAATAACTGTGGTTCTTTCCTACCCCGAACACCCTCCACTAAAGTAAACTTCATGTGTGCCACACAGCCACATATGACACCAGCTATTTTAGTGCCAATAACAAAGAAATAATTAGTTTGATTATATAGATTGTTAATGTATTATATATGTGTCCTCTTCCTAGAGGGTGAGGACTCTGTTTTTCATATTTGAGTACCTAGAACATAGAAGGGTTCAACAAATATTTGTTGAATAAAGGCAGATGGAATTTAGGAAGCATAAAAATGGGATGACCCTTTTTTTTTTTTTTTTTTTTTTTGAGACAAGGTCTCACTCTGTTACCCAGGCTGGAGTGTAGTGGTGCAATCTTGGCCCACTGCAGCCTCAACTTCCCTGGGTTCAACCCATCCTCCTGCTCAGTTCCCCAAGTAGCTGGGACTATAGGTGTGAGCCACCACACCTGGCTAATTTTTGTATTTTTTTTTTAATAGAGATGGGGTTTCACCATGTTTCCCAGGCTGTTCTTGAACTCCTGGGCTCAAGCAATCCGCCCACCTCGGCCTCCCAAAGTGCTGGGATTACCAGCATGAACCACCACACCTGGCCTGACCTTGTTTTGAAGTATGGTGCTTAGGATGGAAAGAAGGGAATGAAAATAGAAAGCTAAGGGTCCCATATATGTATTGCATGTTTACTGTACCTCTAACTGTGCTAAGTACTTTGTGTACATGACACAGAAGAACTCATATTTAATTTCATGATGGAAGAAGCATCAGTTTAATTTTACAAACATGGAAACCAAAGCTTAGTGAGGATGTGCCATGTTCAGTCACATGCCTGGCAAAACCATAACTGTCACTCAGGTCAGAAAATCAGATTCACTTCAAATTTAGTGCCAGTTGTCATTAATACGTACTGTATCTTACAGACATGCTTTCTCAATGCTTGAGTTTAGGCAAACCTTGCTGACAGGGTCCCTCCCCACCCCCTAGCCTGTGTCTCGCCTGTGTCTTCTGGATGCTGAGCCTGTGAATATTAACATTGTGACAGAAAATATCAAAGTGTGAGTTTTCCTTGAAAGTCATATTTAGTTTGGGGAAAGGAATAATTTGATGACATTTCTGATTTTATTTACTGTTAGGGTTTTTCTTTTTTCTTTTGGCAACATCTGGCAATAGGTCTCTGCATTTAAACACAAATCCCTAATGAGTTATTTGGAAATGAAATGATTGTCTTATTTTAGGAGATAGAGAGAGAGAGAGGGAATGGTGAAAGCTTTCTTGTGCTTGTGTCTAGTATCAGTATCAATCAAATATTTTTAAAAATTTGGGGTTTTAGAATAAAATCTCACTTTCAATTTTGGGAATCTCTGTTTCTTCCTTTGCCTTGGGCCTTATTGATTAATTTTTGGGTTGCTGCACATTTTCTTGCAATTCTGGATGGTGGGAATGTTTGCCCTTTAAAAGCAGGGGGCACTCTGGGTACAGACTGATGCTTCCTTCAAATCTGGAGTGAGAGAATTTTCTTCCTGGCAAGGGCTCCCTCCCACCTGCTCTGCTGTGGACATTGAATCCCCTCAGGGTGAAGGGTGGAGAATTAGCACGTGTGCTTAAAGCGGGTCTTGCTTACTCCGAAGGGAGTGAAGGACGTTTCTTCCCGTGCCTCTTTCAGTTTGGAAGGACATCCTAGGATGGATGTCATCTGTTCCTTGATGTAAGGAAGAGAGACTAATAAAAGGCATAAAAACATCTTTTTCCTTATTTCACTTGACTCTTTGCGTCTGTCACAGATCCTGCTGGACTGACAGAACATTACACAAATAACCCTCCTTCTTAAGTAGCAACGGGGCGGCGGTAGGCATTTTTTCATTTAGAGTCTATCAACTGAGAATTGATAAAGTCATCTTAGAACAACTGTAGTTTGACCCTGACCTGACAAAAGAGATCGAAAATGTCTCGTGTGGAGAGAAGCGAGGGGGCTGGGAACATCATTGCCTCAGAAAGAAGCTTCAAGTCGGCTAAGGGCTGACACCCAAGCACCCCGCGAATGTGTTTAATAACTGGAAAGCAAATAGTGAAAGGGCAGTCAATAAACAATTGTGGTTTAATACATTATTCATTTTAACAATACTTCCAGTGTTTGCCCAGAGATGGGAGAACAGCTGTAGGTTTTTTCCCCATCTGCTCGTCTGGTCTGAACCTGCCTGGATGCTGAGTTGTTCACCATTCTGGACGGCAGAGGGCACTCGTGTCACACCTGAAAAGGGGATGGTCTGAGCCTTACCTGCGCCTATCCGTGTTTATGGAGGAAAGATAGCAGAGATAGGAAGACGTCGAGAAGACGGAGAGAGGAAGATAGAAAACGAATGGATAGCCCCAGAAATGAAAAATATGTATTTCTCACAGGCAGATCAAATTCAACCCTGCACTGAAGCAAGGCATAAAGAAAGAAATAGAAAACAGTCGCTCTATATTTCTTGGTTAAAATAATTTATTTGAAGATCGTAGGATGATAGATTTGGAACAGTCAGGGCAAAGGCAAGGAGATATTCAAAAAAAATTAACAGATTCATTTTCATCTTGAAAACCGAACTCTGATTTTCAGGAAATACTCTTAGGTATCAAGCGGTTCTCTTGGGTTTCACTGCCAGGGAGAAATAAAAAATGCCTTACAGCTACTGAGGGCCCCTGGGCCGCTTGGAACAAAATCCCACCACAGTTTAAAGCATGCCCTTCATGGAGATGAATCCTTAATATCAGTCAAACTCTGTGTTCATTTCTGTTCTCATGGCTCTGTGCTACAGCCTGATTTTATTTATGAAACTGTGTCACATGAGGCGAGGCTCCTATCGTGGGTTGAGAAGGGCCATTGTACTCCCTGGGATATTTACTGTATACGTAGGGCGCTGAGGTATAATCTGTCCTCTGCAGTAATGCAGATTCTAAAACGAATGGTATTTACTTATAATAACGCGCGAGGCAGCCCACAGGGAAGTGTCATCTTGTTTGTAATCAATCCCAGTGTGAGGCTGTTGTTGCCGCACAATCAGCCTTTGCATTAAGTGACAAATTGGCTTCGTCTTCTTATTCTGACTGTCATTTTTCTTCAGTGGGGATACATCATCTCTGTTACAAGGCCTTGGAGCTGAGTACCACACATAGACACACACAAATGCATGCCCCATGATCGCACTCAGGAAAAAACCCACGGTCTCCCATATGGCTGTAAACAAACTAGTTTCTACCAGTCCTGATGGTGAGCACGAATATGTTGAAAGAAGCAGGCACAGCAGAAGAGTTCGTTGTGCTTGTGGTCATGTAAATGTTGTATCTGGTGAAGGTGGGTCATTGTTATAGACTGAATTGCACCCCTTCAAAATTCATAGGCTGAAGCTCTAATAACTGTCTTTGTAGACAGGATCTTTTAGGAGGTAATTAAGTCTAAATGAAGTCATAAGTGGGGGGCCCTATTTCAATACTACTAGTATTCTGATAAGAAGAAGAATAAATACTAGGGAGGTGGTTGCAGAGTTTTCTGAGTGAGCACACAGCAAGATGGTGACCATCTGCAAGCCAAGAAGAGAGGCCTCAGGAGAAACCCAACCTCTGGCACTTTGATCATGGACTTCCAGCCTCCAGATCTGTGAGAAAATAGATTTCTGTTGTGAAAGCCACCCAGTCTGTGGAATTTTATTATGGCAGCCTGAGCAGACTAATGAAGAAATTGGTACCGGGAAATGGGGATGCTGCTGTAACAAATATGTAAAAATGTGGAAGTGGCTCTGAAACTGGGTAATATGTAGACCAAGCTTGTCCAACCCACAGCCCATGGGCCACATGAGGCCCAGGATGGCTTTGAATGTGGCCCAACCCAAATTTGTAAACTTTCTTAAAGCAATATGAGATGTTTTTGCCTTTTAAAATTTTTTATTTATTTTTATTTTTTTTTAGCTCATTAACTATGGTTAGTGTTAGTGTATTTTATGTGTGGCCTAAGACAATTCTTCTTCCAATGTGGCCCAGGAAAGCCAAAAGATTGGATACCCCTGATGAGGTCTGTGCTAGAAAAAGCTGCCATTGCTGTGAATCTCAGTTGTTAAAGGTGATTCTGGTGAGAGCTTAGAAAGAAAAGAGGAGAGCTGTTAGAGAAAGCTTCCATCTTCTTAGAGAATACATGAATAATCATGAACAGGATGTTGGTAGAACTATGGACAGTTAAGGCCATTCTGGTGAGGTCTCAGATAGAAATGAGGAATATGTTAGTGGAAACTGGAAGAAAGGAAGTCCTGGCTATAAAGTGACAAAGAAATTGGATGGACTGTGTTTGTGTTATGGTGTTTTGTGGAAGGTAGAACTTGTAAGCAATGAAATTAGATATTTAATTGACTTCTAAGCAAAGCATTAAAAAGTGGCTTGATTCCTCTAAAGTGCTTATAGTAAAATATGAGAAGAGAGAAATGAGTTGAAGAAATAATTGTTAAGCAAAAAGGAACCAAAACCTAAAAATCTGGGAAATCCTTAGCCTGTCCATATTGCAAAAAATGAGGAAGTGTGCTCAGGAGAGAACACTAAGGGTATGGTTGAATAGCCATTTGATATGGATGCTAGTGTGGGGGTGAACCACAGACCTATTTAGGCAGCCTAGCAGAAACACTGCCAGTTTGAAGGGATGGAGACAGGATGAAATGAAGAAAGGCTGTTGGACTTCTTAGATCCTACAGGAGTGAACCATACAGCAATTTGGCTGCAAAAGCATGCTCTTCTTCAAGATGAGGGAATAATAACACTAAAGGTAATTTGGAGATCATCAAGGCTGCCTCTTTGGTTTCAAAATATGGGTGGGAAACCCATTACCTTGGTTTCAACAGGCTGGATGGTGGCTGCCTGGAGCTGTAGAGATGGGGCCACCCAGAGCACCCATCTTGTGGCAGCCTCTTTTTCTCCCTTGCTAGCTTTGAAGAAGCAAGAGGCCATGTTGGGGAACCCCCTGCAGCAAGGAACTGCAGATGGCCAGTGGCAGCCGAGGGCTACTTCTGGCCAAAATTCAGCAAGATACTAAACCCCCCACAGTCCTACAACCACAAGGAGCTGCATTTGCCAACAATCAGAGTTGAGAGCAGATCCTTCCTCAGTTGAGTCTCAGATGAGAGCGAAGCCTTAGCCAGCACCTTGATTGTATCCTTGTAAGACCCTAAACAGAAGACCAGCTAAGCCATGCCCAGACTCCTGACCCACAAAACTATGGGATAGTAAATGTTTTCTTTTTAAAGCTACTAAGTTTGTAGTAATATAGTTACATGGCAATAGACAACACTAAAAACCATATCCCCCTTTTTTTCCCATCTCTGTCCTATCATCCTGTCAAAAACCAAACTACTTCCAAAACGAGCTGAATGAACTTTCCTACTTAATATCAGCTTAGGTCTTAAAGGCAAATTTGTCTGACTATCTGGACTAGGACATGCCTTCTATTTAGGATAAACTCAAAAGTTAGATAAAAAGATAAAATAAATTGCAATGAAATTGAACTTACATAGTTAATGGTAACAAGCTTTAGGACTGGGCCTGGTTGTAAATCAGACAATGATTATTTGGTGGATAAAGAATGAGGCTGCTGCAGGGCAGGCAGAAGGCAGATCCCACAAAATGCAGGGAAAGCACTCCAGGGTGTTCCTGCCTTTGCTGAGATCACATCTTTCCTGGAATATTCTCACCAGCTCACTGTATCATTCAATTCTTGTATGTCTGCACGTCCAGTTCAAACACTGACAACCTCATGAAAACTTCCATATCAACAGATCAATTCTTTTTTATTTTTATTTTTGAGACAGGGTCTTGCTCTGTCACCCAGGCTGGAGTGCAGTAGTGCGATCTTGGCTTACTGCAACCTCCACCTCCAGGGCTCAAGCAATCCTCCAATTTCAGCCTACTGAGTAATTGGGACTACAGGAGTGCACCACCACATCTGGCTAATTCCTTTTTTTTTTTTTTTTTGTATTTTTTTTTGGTAGAGATAGAATTTCCCTCTGTTGCCCAGGCTGGTCTTGAACTTCTAAGTTCAAACGATCCACCTTCCTCTGCCTCCCAAAGTGCTGGAATTGGCTGGGCGATGTGGCTCACTGTAATCCTAGCACTTTGGGAGGCCGAGGTGGGTGGATTGCCTGAGCTCAGGAATTTGAAACCAGCCTGCGCAACATGGTGAAACCCCATCTCTACTAAAAATACCAACCCAACAAAAAAAAAAAGCCAAAAAAAAAAATCCAAAGTGCTGGGATTACAGGCATGAACCATCGTGCCTGGCCCAAATCGAGTCACAGAAATTCTCTTGAGCGATAAACGAGTATTACTGGCTCATGCCACTGCATTGTTTATCGGTAAACTAGGCTTCATGTGAGGTTGATCCAAAGGTACACAAAATCATCAGGATGCTAGCTAGGGGTTTCTTTAATTTAAAAAGTTTTATTTTTCTCTCACTCTCCTCATGGTAGCAAAAATGATTTTATTTCATAATATTTCTCTTTCCAAAGGAAGAGAAAATACTTTTATCCTAAAGTTCCAAGCAAAACCCTGAGAATCACACTGATGGGCCTGCTTAGCCTACAGGGCTCACCTCTGAGCCCAGTGTTTTGATCAGGGGGATGGAAAGTCCTGATTGGTGTAGAAAATCTCTGGGGCTCTATCCCTGGGATAGAATCAGCTCCCCTAGAGCCACATAGATCGCCAAACAGAAATCAATGTCCACTCAACCTTTATCGCCTCTAGCCCATCCTTGTTTTTCTACCTCCGAAATAAAAATTTAATAAGAATGTTGATGGATGAACAGATAATGAATGGTTTTGGTGAGTATTGTTCCTATTTTTAGCCAATCACTTAGCAAAGTTAGCATGTTTGCCTCCAATTTTGATCCTTCCACATTTCATGCGTGGATTGCAGGCCTTTCCTAATTAGGTGATGTGCCTTTTGAAAGCAAGGACTACACATAACTTCTCAAATACTCTCCCTAAAACATCAAAACCAAAAAAACCCAAAAAACAAAAAACCATGTGTTTGCAATTTAAATAGGTATTGCCGACAGCCTAAGCTGAAGCCTTGATTGTACCCTTGTGAGACCCTAAACAGAAAGGTATTCGCAATACCTATTTAAATTGCAAACACATATCTTTATTTACTTATTTATTTATTTATTTATTTATTTATTTATTTATTTATTTATTTTGAGATGGGGTCTTGCTTTGTCACCCAGCCTGGAGTGCAGTGGCAGGATCATGGCTCACTGCAGCTTCAACCTCCCAGGCTCAAGCAATCCTTCTGCCTCAGCCTCCCAAGTACCTGGGACTAAAGGTGCATGCCACCACTACTGGCTAGTTTTTTGTTTTTGTAGAGACAGGGTCTCACCATGTTGCCCAGGCTGGTCTCAAATCCTTGGGCTCACAGAGTTTGCCTGCCTTGGCCCCTGAAAGTGCTGGGATTGCAGGTGTGAACCACCCCACCTGGCCACAAACACATATATCTTTTGATCTAGCAATCCACTTTTAGGATTTTACCATACAGATATATACTGGCACAGATGTAAAACGGTATATGTTCAAAGTTATTCATCGTACCATTATTTTTAGCGGAACAGATCAGAAGCAATCCAATTGTCCATTAATATGGAACTGCTTAAATAAATTACAGTGGAATGCTAAGCTATACTCTATTGCAATACAAAAAATTAGCCCAGCGTGGTGGTGGGTGCCTGTAGTCCCAGCTACTTGGGAAGCTGATAATCAAGATAATCGCTCGAACCTGGGAGGTGGAGGTTTCAGTGAGCCGAGATCGCACCACTGCACTCCAGCCTGGGTGACAGAGTGAGACTTCGTCTCAAAAAGAAAAAAAAAAAGGAAGGTCTCTATGCATTGATATGGAAAGACTGACAAGTCTTTGGTTAAATGAAATGGCAAGTGGAAAAAGAAAAGCCCAAGTGCAGAACAGTATGTAGAGTGCATTACCTTTTGTGAAAAACAAGAAGGAAAAATATATATGTTCACATGTGCGTGTATTTGCATAAAGGAACTCTGAAGGATACCTTACAAATCCAATAAAGAGTATAGAGAGCTGGTGGAGGACAGGATGGGAATAAGATGTTTCACTCTGAAGCTCTGCAGACTGTTTGATTTTTTTGAAACCTGTAAATGTTTTACCTATTCAAAAAATTAAAAAAAATTCTGAGCCTTTCATATGCGTTTCCCTCTTGCCTGTCTGGGAAGTGGTGGATGAAACACTGTAGGCTCCTTTATCATTTATGTAGCGCTTGTGCTGTCTCTTGCCTTAGGCTGGAGGGGACAGCTCGCTGTAATGGTAAAGAGCATGCCTGGAATTTGGAGTCAGTCAAACCTGGATTCCAATTTCAGCTCCGTCACTTGCTAGCTGTGTGACCCAGGGCAAGCTACGTCAGCTCTCTGAACTCTGTCCATTTACAGGAGTGAAGAATAAATCAGATGTTAGTAACGTGCTTAGCACAGTGCATGGCAGTTACTAAGTACTCTTTAAATGATGGTTAATATCAAAGTATAAGGACCTAGATATCAGGGGCTTTTTGCTTTGTTTTGATGTGCTTTTTTTTTTTTTTTTCTCCCACCAGCTCAGTCTTGGGAGTGTTTTGTGTAAAGTCAAACAGAGGGCTGCCATGAACATGAGATGACGTGGATGGTGACATATTTATTTCCTGAGAGATTGCAGGGAGATAAAGAGTTCTTGCTTTTAACCCATAACTAGGAAGAATAAGTTCTTACCTAGTCCTGGAAAACAAGGGCAGAAACTGTTGCCTGGTTTTCACCTCAAGGCCTGACCTACCTTGGTTTCCAGCATCGGTCAGGTAGCAGCAGGACAGTGACCATGAAAGCAAGGGCCCCTGGAGGCTGGGCTCCCCGCCAAGACTCAGGAGGAACGGGCCAGAGGCTGAGCAGCCTGAGTCTCAGGTGCTTTCCACCACACTGCAGATGCTTCTTTCCATTCTGCTGCTGGAGCCCTGAGAGGATCATTAATTCAACAAATAGTTATGAGTACTTACAATGTACCCGGCAACTGGCTATGATTCTAGAGAAACAAAGACCAGTAAAATCTGGTTTTTTAATCATAGCTAAGACTGGTTCTTAGTACACTTGCCCTTTGTTTACTGTGCAGGTTTAAATATGTGAGTTTCCTTAACTCCTTCCATTCTTGATTTATTCTCCTACCCTTTTCAATTTTGTCATTTAGGTCTAGCTGAGACCATAATATTTTTTGGCTTATCTAAAAGAAAGACATTTAGTCCCATTAACCTGAAAGTCCAAAGGCACTGATATTCAGCCAGGGAAGGCTTTAGGTTACACAGGGTGCATTTAGCTTAATCCATAAAAAAGAAGTAATATTATAGCAGCCACATCCCAGAACAGGGAGGATGGAAGTGGCCAATGTATTTGCATTAAACCCTCTGTGTTTACACAGGGTTGGGAACAAGAAATATCATCTAGACTAGTGGATGAGTTTGTGACCTCTCACCCTTAATTTGACATTTATGACCTTTGGCAAACATAAAACTTAATGTTACCTACCATTTTTCCCATGTGTCAGCTTGAGACGATGATGATAGTGAGAGGATGGCATAAAAATAATTAAGCATCTTTAAATTAGAGGATTTATTTCTTTAACACCGAAAACACCATTGAGGTGCTTTGATATTGTAATATCAAGAAATTGCTAGGCTTCCTTAGTGGCCGAAAACTCTGCTTCCTATTCTGAGACAACTAGTTCAGTTTCTATCCAATAGATGAAAACTGAAATTAAAGCGAATTAGACCTATTACATACTACGTGATTAATACATAAGACTGGGACCAGGTCTTCTTTTGTCTTACTTAGTAGGGAGTAGTAGCTGTATGCCCAGCAAATAATGGATTTGAACAATGTATCACCCCCCATTTCAAACCCTCTCTAGCGGTCTCCAGTGCAAGGGGTGGAGGTGTTGGCCCCCTGCAGGTATAAACCCACAGGCATGGAGCGTAACGTTCCAAATCAGTGACCAGCATGTCAGAGACCCCTCTGTATCGGTGCAGCACTGAGGTGGAAGAGGAGCCAGGGCTTCAATGAGTTCTGGGCAGCCGAGAATAACAGCACCTCACTCCCACCCCTCACTTGGCCTATGCAGGGGCTCTCTCCATATTTTATCGGCATTCCAAACGCACTGCATGTGTTTCCAACGCTCTGGGAAATGGAGTAGAGACCCAGAGCTCTAGCCTTGGAGGGATGGCTGAGTTTAGCCAGGTGCTGTGCTTGAAGGCGCTGTTAGTTTCCAGCCACCTCCTGAAATGTGTCCGCCCTCACCTCCGCCGCTGACTCACAAAGGGCAGAGCCTGCCATGAGATCCCAGGCTCAGTACTTGGGTTGTTCGTGTCATTTCCTGCAATGTTTATCCGTCCTCTTCGTGTACTTTGCCAGCTAGAACAAAACAGTGCTGCTATGGAAACTGCAAACACCAGGCAATCCTGGCCCCGGCACTTGGCAGCCCAGCCGGGAGAGAGATAATGGCTTTTGTTGTTATCTATCGGATGCTGATGCTCAGTCGGTTGTACCCTCAGGCCCTAACTAGGGGCACGCTGACACTGCACCTTAAGCTCTCTCTTGTAAACTTCCTCTGCCTGTGATGCAGGCCTGAGATAACCAGTCCAGCTAGGGCGCCGGCTCATTATCCTGATGACAACCTGGGGCTTTATACTTTCCTGACAACTTCTGTAGGCTCTTCACTCCTAGGTGACCCAGAACACTCAAAAAAGCCTGCTGAACTCTCCAACTTGCAGAGCCCAACTGATTGGCAAATCTCACAACCTGTTTTCCTTTCTTTTTTCCCCCCAGTGCTAATAAATACATTATCCCAGAGACAGCTGTGACTCATGCAGTAAACCGAGACTGGAGCAGAGTGGCGGTAAGACTCACCCCGGCAGGCACAGCCCACGGCACCCAGAATAGTGGCCATTGTTTTTTTTTTTTTTTTTTTTTCTGGGATGAATACAAATTACAGCCCTCTAAAAACACATTTAATACAAAACTCCAAAAGGTTATTAAAACCTCTCTGTTGGCTGCAACATTTAATAATAGGTCAATTTACTCTATCAAACATCAACAATAATAATGCTGGGAGAAGAGGAGCCTCAGAGACTGAATAATTGGATGCGGCAGCCTTTCACCCCTGGGTTGCCAGGTTAAATCAAACACGGCCTGGCAGGAGTAGGTGTGGACAAACACAGCTGTGTTTAGAATGCGCTGATGTCTTGGTCTCTTTTTCCAACATTTGTGCTTTGAAAAGAGCTTTCTGCTTGAAATGCAGCCTCTCTTGTGCTTTGGAGCCCACATGTGTGGTAGAAGAAAGTTATTCCATCTCAATTTCTGAGATATCTCAGGGACTGACTTTCTTGTTCTCTTAAAGTAGTTTTTTTTTTTTTTTTTCTTAGTAACACCCATTTTCTCTGGTTTCAAACTGCTCTTTTCTGGAGGAGATAATCGCGGAAAAATCTTTTGACCCATTTGCTTGCAAATGGTAAGAAATGTTTGATATTCTTAAAGCTCTTGGTACATAAAGTAGGGTGATTTTCAAATTCTGTTTGATCCTTCTGAAAGCTAGCTAGCCTTGTTCTCAGAAAAATTGTAGTGCAGGCACAAAAATACAGTTCTAATTTCTGACTATTATTTCACACTTGTAGGCTGTTGCTCACAGGAGTATTTGGATGACAGAGAGAGGTGTGAGGCCATCATCATTAATGGTCCTCCCTTGCCTCAGAGAGGCAGCAGCAAGGGCAGTGCTGGTTAAGAATTTAATGGAGTCCTTGCATATGGTAATCAGAAGCTGGAGGTTGCCTGGATGTAGCTAAGGGAGCCACAGTCAAAATGTAAGATGCATATGACTTATCAATGGGTTGGATTCTTATTTCCAGTGGCCATGGGGGCACAATTTGAATTTGCAGATGGGGAGGATCGGTGATGAAGAAAAAGGATTACCCTGCATAATTAGGTATTCACTTTCCTGTGAGAGAGGCAGCCTTGCAAACTACAGGGCAGGAGTTAAATAAATCATACACGGTTGGGGAAGATGATGCAAAATGGTAGGCCCACATAACATGGGCACACCTACCAAGCAGCTCAGTTGTGTTTGGCATGCAAAGATTTAAAAAACTTTTTATTTGAAGTACATAGTTGCCACGTTGTAAAACTTTGGAGAGTTTCTATAAATACTTAGATATTAATTTTTTTTAAAGGATTGCAAGATCTGGCCACACTGAGCCGCAGCTTGCACGGTAACAGCTGGGGACACGGGGAAAGAGCTGCTTCCTTCAGACAAGGCACGGCTCAGCCAGTTTTCCACAGCTTTGTGCACAGTCTGTTTCAATACTGGCATTTTCTGTATGGCTGCTTCAGACGTTTGTGTTTGTGATTCCTGGTCTGAGACTATTAGCTCTTCAGGTGTGTGTGTGTGTGTGTGTGTGTGTGTGTGTGTGATTTACCTGTGGGTAGCATTATGTGTGGGAGCATGATGTGTGAACATATCCATACAAATGAGAAAAAAATAGAGTTTGGATATAGAATGACAATGTTTTTCTCTATCTTGCTGGAGCTTAAAGTGCCGAAGTCACCACTCATTATTCTGCCAAAGTCTCACTTTTCTCTTTGGGGCATTATTTAAGATGAATAATTCAGATTTAGTAAGATGTACAGCTAGAAGGAAGAATATAGATTTTGGAGTAAGCCTAACACCTGAGGGCAGGGTTTCTTGAAGGGTTGATGAAGAGCCTTAGTCTGAGGTGATATTTGTCTGGGTAATTAAGGCTATGGTATGGTCACAGATAGCCCTGGGACCTCAGGGGTGAAGCACTGTGAGGGTTTCCTCCTTGCTCACAATACAAACTCTGATGTAGAGTGGGCAGCACCTCTCCATCTTGTAGCAGTGCCTCCTAGAACATGTCACCTTCAAGGAACTGCGGTCAGAGAAGAGAGGGAGTGGACGCTCTCCTGCAGGGGATTTATGACCAGGCCTGGAAGTGGCAAACATCACTTCCAGTCATATCCCATTGCCCAGAACCCCATTGCATGGCCCTCACAATGCCTGCATGGAAGGCCAAGGATGGAGTCTTCTCATGTGCTTGGGAAGAGGAAAATGAAACAAGATTTGATAGCATTGTCTGTGCTGCAGAAGTTAAAGGAAAGGTGTGTTTTCCTTCCTTCCTTTCTTTCCTTTCTTTTCTTTTCTTTTTTTCTTTTCTTTTCTCTTCTTTCCTTCCTTCCTTCCTTCCTTCCTTCCTTCCTTCCTTCCTTCCTTCCTTCCTTCCTTCCTTCTTTCTCTCTCCTTCTTTCTTTCTTTCTTTCTTTCTTTCTTTCTTTCTTTCTTTCTTTCTTTCTTTCCTTTCTTTCTTTTCTTTCTGTCTTTCTTTGTGATAGCAGCTGGAAGGGAAGGAAAGGCGTGGTTTTTTTTTTTTTTTAGACATATTCTCATGCTGTTGCCCAGGCTGGAGTGCAGTGGAGCAATCTGGGCTCACTGCAACTTCCGCCTCTGTGGTTCAAGCAATTTTTGTGCTTCGGCCTCCTGAGTAGCTGGGATTACAGGCGTGTGCCACCATGCCCGGCTAATTTTGTGTTTTTTAGTAGAGATGGGTTTTGGCCATGTTGGCCAGGCTAGTCTCGAACTCCTGACCTCAACTGATCCTCCCGCCTCGGCCTCCCAAAGTGCTGAGATTACAGGCGTGAGCCACCACACCCAGCCAAAAGGTGTGTTTTTGAGAGAAGGGCAGACCTCAGGACAGGAGAACAGAGTTAGGAAGTGGGATATGCCCCTCGTTGAGGTGAGTTGCCTATCTGGGTCCTTTTCCCCCAGGCTATGGGAAACATCTTCAGTACGTGGCTGTGAGTCTGTTACAGTGTAGTAACTCCCTTTAACTACCCCAGACTTTTAGGGAAATGTGACACACGTCCCCCTGTAGCCTTATACCAAGTGAAGCAGAGAATGAAGAGGCAGCACAGCAAAGGGACATGCTGCCTTCCTACTTCCCTTTCTGCCTTTTTCCCTGGAGAAGGAGTGGCATCCTATCTGAAGAGTCTGTGTCCAGGAGCACCAGGCAGTGACCGGCCACAGAGTGAGTGGTGACCTGGCCCAGAACAGGGAGCATTTCCCAGTAGAGAGCTCAGGAGGAAGGTAGGCGACATCTCCCCTTTAATCCCTACCAAAGAAAGCTGACCTTCGCAAGAGGATGATCAGTGCTCAGGCTGTGCTTCACTGTAAAACAGCTCAAAGACCAGATTATATCAGTAGCCTTCAGTATTGATCAGTACTATTGATCCAGCGGCTGCATAGCCAGGCACCACGCTGAACACTTTGCAACCTCATCTCATTCATCTTCATGACAACCTGATGAAGTAGATGGACTTCTCCCCATTTTATGGGTTAGGAAATGGAGGCCAAGAGTGATTAATTTACCCAATGTCACATGGCTGGTGAGTGGCAGAGCCCAGTCTAACCTGAGTCTGTTTGATTCTAAAGCCAGTCCTACACTTTCCTCACTAGCAATGGGCAATGGGTCAACTCCATTATATTCATTTAGGAAGGACACCAGTTTTCCCTCTCAGGAAAATCCTTAGTAAATGGGTTTCTGTCTATGACTTATTTGGATCTGCAGACTATATTCCAGGGTTTTAGGCAGGCTTGGGATTATTCTTGGGGTTGCAGTTGGAATCAAAAGACCTGCTTTGTGAAGTGTCTTAGAGCCTCGATGTCCTAGAGTTCTAGGAGACCCTGGGCAGGAACATATAGATTCCATGTCTGTTCAGGAGTTTGCATCACTTTGATAGCCCAGGCAGTGTCCTGGAGATGACAGCCTGAAATAGACTCTGAAAAAAACACAGAAATAAATAATAAATGCACACAAATTACCTAACCTACATGATTCAGTTAATATTTAGGCTCATGCCTACATATCTGGCTGGCGGTATATATATATATATATATATATATATATATATATAGTTGGAATGACCGGGAATAATTTTATATATATATGTATATATATATTTATATACACATATATATTTATATATGTGTATATATATTTATATATACATATATATTTATATATGTGTATATATATTTATATACACATATATATTTATATATGTGTATATATATATACACATATATATTTATATATGTGTATATATATATACACATATATATTTATATATGTGTATATATATACACATATATATTTATATATATGTGTATATATATTTATATATGTGTATATATATTTATGTATACATATATATTTATATATGTGTATATATATTTATATATACATATATATTTATATATGTGTATATATATTTATATACACATATATATTTATATATATGTGTATATATACACATATATATTTATATATGTGTATATATACACATATATATTTATATATATGTGTATATATACACATATATATTTATATATACGTATATATATTTATATATACGTATATATATTTATATATATTTGTATATATATACTGGCTATGTATATATATACTAGCTGTGTGTGTATGTGTATGTATATATATACTATATAGTATATACATATACTATATATATACAGTATATACTATACAGTATACATATACTGTATATATATGCATACATACACACACACACACATACACAACCCAGTTTCAGGGTTGTATACATACAACCCTGCAACCCCAAGGATACTCCCAAGCCGGCTTCAAACCCTGGAATGTGGTGTGCAGATCCAGATAAGTCATAGAAGCCCATTTACTGAGGATTTTCCTGAGAGGGAAATATATATATATATACACACACACATAGATATGAATTTTATATATATATATATATATATATATATATTTTTTTTTTTTTTTTTTTTTTTTTGAGACGGAGTCTTGCTCTGTCCCCCAGGCTGGAGTGCAGTGGCGCGATCTCGGCTCACTGCAAGCTCCGCCTCCCGGGGTTCACGCCATTCTCCTGCCTCAGCCTCCCGAGTAGCTGGGACTACAGGCACCCGCCAACACGCCCTGCTAATTTTTTGTATTTTTAGTAGAGACGGGGTTTCACCGTGTTAGCCAGGATGGTCTCGATCTCCTGACCTCGTGATCCGCCCGCCTCGGCCTCCCAAAGTGCTGGGATTACAGGCTTGAGCCACCGCGCCCGGCCTGAATTTTATATATATATATATATACACACACACAATAAATATACTTGTGTGTGTATATATATATATATATACACACACATATTTATAATTATATTTTTTACAAAAATGATATTCAACTCTAGTATTATTTTTGCACCAGGTTTTTGGGTGCTTTTCCTTGAATATGTTAGTGCTGGTGGGGGTTTTGAACACCAGGACCCAGGTGTGAGTTGAGGGCAAGGTCAACAGTCAGGAAGAAATAGCATAAGTTGAGAGGCAAACTCAGAGGTGAGGCCAGGGGCTCAGCTCAGAGTCCAGGAACAACTAGCAGCAGTTCCTAACTTTCTTGGCACCAGGGACAGGTTTCATGGAAGACAATTTTTCTACAGATCATGGAGAGAATGGTTTTGGGATGAAACTGTTCCACCTCAGATCATCAGGCATTAGATTCTCATCAGGAGCCGCAGCCTAGATCCCTTGAGTGCACAGTTCCCAACAGGATTTGCAGTCCTGTGAGAATCTAATGCCATCCCTGATATGACAGGAGGTGGAGCTCAGGCAGGAATGCTTGCTGGCCTGCTGCTCACCTCCTGCTGTATGGCCCAGTTCCTAACTGGCCACGGACCAGTGCCAGTCTGCATCCCGAGGGTTGGGGACCTGTGAACTAGAGGATATCACAGGGCCTGTTTTTATGTGGTTTGGTAGCAGACCTGACCCTTAAATATGCCAGACTGAGCAGAGTGGTGAAACAATGAACTTTTTTCATTTGGATGTATAGATTAAATAGTTCAATATGATGATGCCGTGGAATTACCTGGAATAATAATGGTGATTTTTCCTCCCATGAAAGTTGTTATTCTATCAGGGTCTGTTTCATTTGAAAACAAAAAAACCTTTGCTTGGGCAAGAGTCCCAAAGAGTGGTTCAAAGCTGGCAGTATTCTTTTCAGGTAGATAGAGAGATGATGACAGGACACAGAGCTGATGTCCCACCCCCTGCCATTCCCTCCCCTCTCTCCCCACCCTTTCTTTAATTTTGGATCCTGTGTCTTTTCAGCAACCAAGTTTCTAAATTCAGAAACTTGATAGTAAAATTCAGCTTCTCTGGCCTTGTTTCTGAGGAGTGCCTATCAGAGTAACACACAGGGCCTTAATGGTTTGTAAATGAATAAAAATCAATGAATGGATTAAACTGACACCAGAGGTTGAAGCTCAGTGAAAGAATCAAGTTTTTCATAGTTTCCTCCACGTACAACATTGAGATGACCTCATTTCAGGGTGTTAGTTTAGTGCTTTCGCTTTCTAAATGAAGGCGTCAAGCCATTCCATTAGGTAAGTCAGGCCGCATTACCTACATGCTGCTTTCTGGCTGCTGGGGAAGGGAACGGAGGGCGTGTTGGAAGTCAGAGAACATCTCTGACAGTTAAAGTGGAATCAATACCCATTTCTTTTTGGGACCCAAGTGTATGGTTTAATTTCTAGGCATGGGGAGATCCCAAGCATTCCAATTAACCACTCATCTATTTTTTTTCATACCTACTGTAATAAACCAAACACTGCAAACTTGAAAGAGATTGAGAGAAAAAAGTAAAACCATGAGAGAAATAAAATGTAAAAAGGCAGAAATCCTGTTGCCCTAAGGCTAGTTAGGTGCTTTTATTCAACACCAGGCGAATAAAGTAACTATGATATCCAAAGACTTTTAGGGAGCCACCAGGAGTGTGAGGGGGTGATGGGTCACAGGAAGGGAGGCTGGGAGCAGGAGGCTGGTGTCACACGTTTCGGGAGCACCATCCAGGTGGGGCAGGATCCTTCACTGAGGAAGTTGAGAGGAGAGACTCGTTGGCTCACTGGAGCCTGTTATTTGAATATCAGTCATTCTTGTTTTTTTTTTTTTAAACTTAAAAAAAATTTTTTTTTGAGATAGATCCTGCTCTGTCACCCAGGCTGGAGTGTAGTGGCGTGATCTGGGCTTACTGCAACCTCTGCCTCCCAGGTTCAAGCGATTCTTGTGCCTCAGCCTCCTGAGTAGGGAGGCTGGGATTACAGACGCACACCACCATGCCCAGCTAATTTTTGTATTTTTAGTAAAGACAGGGTTTCACCATGTTGGCCACGCTGGTCTCAAACTCCTGATCTCAAGCGATCCACCCACTTTGGCCTCCCACAATGCTGGGATTACAGGTGTAAGCCACTGTGCCTGGCCATTCTCGTTTATTGATACTCACTAAATCCCAGTGACTCGACCTCTAATCTTTGCATTTCTGTAAGATGGGTATCATTTTCCTCATTTTGTAAGGGTAGAAATGGAGGCTCAGAGAGGTTAAGACAGGTCACTTGCCCACTTAATTGTTAACATTAATTGAGCCCCTACTCTACCAGGCCATGTTCTAAGCAATTAATGTGTTCACTTATTTAACCCTCGTAATGTCCCTATGATGCAGGCTACTCTTATTCTCTCCATTTTACAGATGAGGCAGCCAAGGTACCAAGAGGTATAGGGGCTTCTCCAAAGTCACACAATTAGTAAATGGAAGGACCAGGATTCAAACCAAATCTGTCCGACTCCCCAGCTTCTTTTGTTTCTCCTACCTTACCAGGTGGCAACTCAAAAAGCTGAGAAATATCACAGATGTCACAAGCTCAGAATGCTGAGAAATATCACAGAAGTTGTAAAATTCAGAAAGCAATGTAATATTTTTATTAATGTATTTTCCGGGATATGTTTATATATTTTTTCTACTCTTCTTAGGGGCATTCTATGCTTTGATTGCCTCTTTACATGACAATGAATTTGTAATATCAATTTCTACAGTGAGAATAGAAAGATAATTTAGTTCTTCCTCTGGCATGACTGATCAAAGTTTTTTTTCCTTATTAGAGCTTGGAGTGCATAAATCATATGATGTCACACACAGACAAACTCATTTAGTACAACTATAGAAGTTTGGCCTATGATAAAGGAGTTATGATAAATTCTATTTTGTGCAATTCTTATCAAAAAAGAAAAAAATGTCGAATGCATTTATAATTACATGTCATGCATTATTGAGTATATTTCTGCCAGAAAAAGAACTTTTGTTTTGACTAGGCTTCAACGGGAATCCTCTAGTTACAATTTTACGTGTCTGAAGATTAAAATAATTTTCCAGTTACAATTGTAATCCTCCAGTTACAATTTTAGATGTCTGAAGATGAAAATAATTTTTCACAGACTACCTTCTGATTCCCTACATTTCAAGCCTTATTTCTCCTCTGCTACCCACAAACTTCCAGTGCTAGGCGCTACAGATAGGGTGACTGCCAGGGTCTGAATGTTTGTGTCCCCTCCCATGTTCATATGTTGAAACCTTATGTCCGGTGTGATGGTATTAGGATGTGGTGCCTTTGGGAAGTGATTAGTTCATGAGGGTAGAGTCCTCATGAATGGGATTAGGGCTCTTTTAAAGGAGATCCCAGAGAGCTGCCTTTATTCTTCCATCGTATGAGGACCCAGAGGAAGGTGCTGGTCTTTGAACCAGGAAGTGGGCCCTCACCAGACACCAAATCTGCTGGGGACTTGATCTCGGGCCTCCCAGCCTTCAGAACTGTGAGAAACAAATTTCTGTTGTTTGTAAGCCACTCAGTCTATGGTACTCTGTTATAGCAGCCCTAATGAACTAAGACAATGGCAATACATCCAGGTTTATCTGGGCTAGTCCCAATTTTCAACTGTTGCCTTGGAATAATTTTTTGTTTGTTTTTGAGACAGGGTCTCACTGTATCATCTGGGCTGCAGTGCAGTGGTGTGATCACGGCTCACCACAGCCTTGACCTCCTGGGCTCAGGTGATTCTCCCACTTCAGCCTCCCAAAAAATAGCTGGGACTACAGGAGTATGCCACCAAACCTGGCTAATTTTTTTGCGTTTTTCTTAGTGATGGGGTTTTGCCATGTTGCCCAGGCTGGTCTCGAACTCCTGAACTCAAGTGATTTGCCCACCTCGGGCTTCTAAAGTGCTGGGATTACAGGTGTGAGCCACCATGCCTGGCTGGCATAATTGTTAATAATATCTTTCTTTTCCGTCTCAGAAGTGTCTTGGTGGGGAGGAAAGAGATAAGGCAGCCAGCCTGTGGCCCACGTCTTTCCTGATTCCTGGAGGAATGCTTCCAGAAAAGAAATCAGGTGACCTGGTTTAATCTCCTTGTACACGTGCTGATGCTAACTGGACCTTCTGGTAGACTAATGATATTTGGGATAGGAGTGTCTTTTTTTTTTTTTGAGATGGAGTTTTGCTCTTGTTGCCCAGGCTGGAGTGCAATGGTGTGATCTCGGCTCACCACAACCTCCGCCTCTTGAGTTCAAGCGATTCTCCTGCCTCAGCCTCCCAAGTAGCTAGGATTACAGGCATGCACCACCATGCCCAGCTAATTTTGTATTTTTAGTAGAGACGGGGTTTCTCCATGTAGGTCAGGCTGGTCTTGAACTCCCGACATCAGGTGATCTGCCCACCTCAGCCTCCCAAAGTGCTGGGATTACAGGCATGAGCCATCACGCCTGGCCTAGGAGAGTCTTTAAAGAAGGCATGTTCTCAGTTGGATAGCCCTAGTTTAGGATTACTTAACATCAATAAACCTAGACTGTATACATTTATGAGGCATGATTCCCAAAGGGGATTATGTTAACTCTACAACTTTCATAACCTGAACACTCCCCCAAGTAGGACGTGATACAAAAACCTCATATCTAGAGACACCATATTTTATTCCTTTGGCCCAGAGTATGTGTTTAATGTGGGGAGAAAGGGCCTGAACAGGTACACAGAGCATCCCACCTTTACCTGCTTTGCTGTGCATCTTGATTGCTTATATCTTTAAGGTTACTACTAAAGCTTAAGTTTGAGTAAGGTCTCTGATTTGTGTGGGCGTGATTTGACAGCCTGACCCTTGAGGCTAACTCAAGTAGTTTGAACAGTAGATTATAGACTTAGGACACGTTCACATTGCAATGTGACCTCTAGCCCTGCACTTTTGGATCGCAATGCTGAGAGAGTTTTTCTGACATCCTGCCAATGACTTGACTAGACACAGAAATGAGTAACGTGACTACCTAGGTGGTGCTGATGTTGTTGCTCTGCATTCTATATTTTAAGAACCTTTAGTTTAAAACCATTGATTGGACTCTCTAGGTCCCAATCCCATTCTTGGGTCTTACTCTGACAACAGGAGTCAGTGAATCTTTGAAACCTGGTTTCCAAATGCTGTATATGATTGCTTCTGGGCTACGCTTTTTTTTTTTTTTTAGACAGCGTCTTCCTCTGTCACCAGGCTGGAGTGCAGTGGTGCGATCTCGGCTCACTGCAGCCTCCACCTCCCGGATTCAAGGGATTCTCCTGCCTCAGCCTCCTGAGTAGCTGGGACTACAGGTGCATGCCATCATACCCAGCTAATTTTTGTATTTTTAGAAGAGATGAGGTTTCACCATGTTGGCCAGGATGGTCTCAATCTCCTGATCTCATGATCCACCCACCTCCGCCTCCCAGTGTGCTGGGATTACAGGCGTGAGCCACTGCACCTGGCCTGGGCTAAGCCTTTTAAGACCCAGATATAAGTCTATTTGGTTTTGCAAAAGCACTATATTATTAAATTTTCTAGTCCCAGTCCCCTGCCAATGCCATTTAGGCCAGAGTCAGGGGACCCAGTCAGAACAAGCACTTGATGAACCATTAGCAAGTTTCTGCTGTCATACCACAAAGCTGTTGAGGACACAGAGGACCCAAGAAATTGCACCCCTTTCCCTTCTAGCCCTGTTGTTCAACATAACATATTGGACAATCTGCAAGGAGATGCCAAGATCTAATAACAAAATGCCAACAACATAGAGATATGCCAAAGTTTGATGTAGAATCTCTCCCATTATAAAATTCCCAGGGAGAGATTAAAATTCAATAATTAAATCTTAACATTTCAAGCCCAGATATGTTAAAGTCCTAAAGATGTAAAATTAGAGCTAAATATCTTTTGCCCTTGAGTTGAATATTCTTAAATTAAAGCTCCCAAATTACTGCCTCCAGTTTCATATTCTGCTGAGTCACGGGAACTTCCAACCCAAACACACACATTAAGTACAATTGCAGCAAATTGTGCCACTTCTGATGAGAGCTCCCTCATGTCCACCAGCCATAGTTGAAGGCCAAGTGGTCTACACCTTTCCCTAATGGTTCGTTTGCTTTTGCCAAAACTGCATGTCTTTGTGCAAGGCCAAAGTGGTGGGTGCCTTTGCTTGAAACCACCATGCATGTAGCTTTCCCTCCATGGAAGTAGTCTCTTGGCTGAGGAAAAGCCATCTTAATTTGGAGGAATGGGGATAAACTTTCCCCATTAACACAGATCAGTGGGCTTCAGTACCTGTGGTGGCCTCTGAGGCCCACAGATTCTAAGGTTCCATCCACAGAGATTCTGATTAAGAAGGTTTGGCATGGGGCCTGGATATTGGTTTTTTAACAAGTGCCTCAGGTGATTCTCATGAAAGTCTGGTCGACTGCATTTGATTGCAGACTTCTTGAATGTATCCCCAGTTAACAGCACAGCATTTATCTAGCACTTGTGAGAGGCTGAATATTTGCGTACTGGATAAATCACTATGAATTCACAAGGTGAGAAGGGATGGCAGAGAACCTGAGGCAGGATTTCATACTGTTCTTAACTGTACTGATAGCTCTTCTGTAGCTTGGTCAAGGATAAGAGATTCTTCCCCTTCTGAAAATGTATTTGTTCTTGGGTTTTATATTTTAATTGATGTGGAACTGGGAAAGGGAGGAGAACATTATAAAATCAGTTCATCCTAAAATTACTGGGACCCTAGGATCCAAAGTTATGTCAAGCTACTTGTCAATGAATGTCACTCTCTATAGTGTCTGGTGCCAGCTAAAATCTACACTGGATGCTGAACATAATATATTTAATAATTTTCTGATAGTCATAGAGTTTTCTCTATAATGCTTTATAACTCATAATTTTATATAGCTACTTTTTCATCTTTATTTTAGAGACAGGGTCTCACTCTGTTTCCCAGGCTGGAGTGCAGTGGTGTGATCATAGCTCACTATAACCTTGAACTGCTGAGCTCAAGTGATCTTCCTGCCTCAGCCTCCTGAGTAGCTGGAACTACAGGGCTATGCCACAATGCCTGGCTAATTAAATTTATTTATTTACTTTTTTGTAGAGACATGGTTTTTCTATTTTGCCCAGGCTGGTCTTGAACTCTTAGTCTCAAGTGATCTTCCCACCTTGCTCTCCCAAAGTGTTAGGATTATAAGCATGAGCCACCGCACCTGGCCTATATAGCTACTTGTGATTTGAACTCCACTTTGACTCCCAACTGTAGACCTGAACGTGCTCACTTACATCTTGATTTTTGAAAACGTAGGTGCAAAATTCTTGTCCCCCTGCAAGTTCCTTGCATCTTCTTATGCTTACTCTTTCTTGACGAATGTCTCCTACACACCTCTAAAATAGATAGCTAAATCTCCGCAGCCAATTTGATTCTCCAAGAAATCACGAAAAATCCTTTGATTAAGGAACTTAGCCAATAGCACTCTGTATAGAATGAATTTTTAAACTTTTACCTGCCTCTACTGTATTTCTTGGAAAGCCACAGATTTTGCTTAACTTGGCTTAGTAATGAGTCGTCAAGCATGGGCTAAGGCATGATTTCCTACAGTTAGGAAAGCTGTCACTAGACTTAATGAAGATAAGAAGCAGTTATGCGGCAAAAAAGTGGCTCTGGGGTGCCTTGGCCCTTTGGTGTTGTAGAGGTTAATTAAGTAATCCTATTGCACATGAGAGTGTGTATGCCACCAGCAGCCATCTCAGATCAGGTAAGGCTCCTGAGCCACCTAGGCACCGATTAACATGCTTGAATACTTGCAGGTGAGGCTGGCTGTCTCCACTGTTATGTAAGCCACTGTGCAATCAATCACTTGGCTTTTTTATTTCTGAATTTACCATTGTGAAGGGAAAACCCACAATTGGAAGGCATTTATATACTGTATTCTTCTGAGTGTATTCTAAATCCTTCTACTACTTGTGAAGCAAAAACCCAGCTCTAAAAATAACTCTGTGTGCTGACAGTGTCACATTATGACACATTCCCTATCCTCTTAGTTCCAGAGTAAACAGATGCGTATCTTGTACCTTGGCCAATCATAGAATTGGGTCTCAGCCACTACATTCATCTGCTATCTCGGCTGGTCTCCTGCTAATCTGTGCGAACCATAACCCAGGGATAGTTCATTTTCATCAAAAAATTTCTTATCTCCCATCTGTGTTACCAGTTTATTTGTCCAGAAACAATTTCACTCAATCCCTTCACCAGTGGTTCTCAAACAAGCATGTGTCTGACTCACCTGCAGGGTTTGTGAAAATGAAAGCTGGCCAGGCATTCCCTGAGTTTCTGATTCAGTAGGTTTGGGTTTGATTCTGAGAATTTGTATTTCTCCCAAGTATCCTGATGCTGTTGCTGGTCCAGGGAAAAAACTTTGAGATGCACTGCCCTAAACCAATTTTATTGATTCTGATTAACTTCTAGACTGTGATAAATTTAAAATACCATTGGGTGAAGTTAAATAACATCAGGTGGAGATGATGTTTAATTAAATTAGATTAAGTAAATTAAATAAATTAGATCAATTTAAAATGCTATCAGATAAATTTAAATACCACTGGGTAAATTTAAAATACTACCAGTCAGAGATGATATACCCACAGGTCCTGTGAAAAGGGACAAAAAATCAGGAGTGAATGAGACCTTTGAGAACCTCTTGCTCTCACGAATTCTTCAACAATACATGGAAAGAGGTTGAGGCAGTGAATTGTACATGTTTGTGTGTTGATACAAGTATACAGAACATAGTAATATTATGGGGCATTATTACATCAGGTTGGGGGCTAAATTTTGGGTCAAAATACAGCCCTTACAGCCTGATATGGTTTGGGTTCAATATGCTGATAATGCAGGGGTTAGTTCTCTCTCTTAACTCCAAAAATGTTTATTGAGGGTCTATTATGTACACGGAACTGAATCAAACATAGCTGGGTAAATTGGATGAAAAGACATGGCTCTAAAAGCTTGCATTCTTGTGTGTTAGATTAGTCAGAACTGTGATACGAAGCATAGTGTAAGTGCAATAAGAGAAGCATTATTTTGATGTTCAAAGGAAGAAAGGATTGTCTGAGGCCGGAGTTGCAGAATGGAGAATGAGAAAATACGTAATAGAATTGTTTTTTTTTGAGGTGACAGAAGTCCCTAAGACAGGGACTGTGAATTGGTTGTGTATCTAAGGGCACTAGTTATTATGGTTTGAATGTTTGTCTCCTCTTAAGACCATATGTTTGAAACTCAATCCCAAATGCAGCAGTGTTGAGAGGTGGGGCCTGATGGGGTGTTTAGGCCATAAGGACACTGCCTTCTTGAATGGAGTAATGCTGAATTAAAAAGAGCTTTTGGGGCCGGGTGCGGTGGCTCACGTCTGTAATCCCAGCACTTTGGGAGGCCGAGGCAGGCGAATCACGAGGTCAGGAGATTGAGACCATCCTGGCTAACACGGTGAAACCCGGTCTCTACTAAAAACACAAAAAAATTAGCTGGGCGTGGTAGTGGGCACCTATGGTCCCAGCTACTTGGGAGGCTGAGGCAGGAGAATGGCGTGAACCCGGGAGGCAGAGCTTGCAGTGAGCTGAGATGGCTCCACTGCACTGCAGCCTGGGCGACAGAGCAAGACTCCGTCTCAAAAAAATAAAAAAAAAGAAAAGAGCTTTTGGGAATGGGTTCCCTGCTTCAACCTTCTGCCGTGTGAGGACACAGCATTCCTCCCTCCTGCAGGATGCAGTGTTCAAGGCACCATCTTGGATGCAGGCACTGGGCCCTCACCAGACACCAAACCTGCTGCTACCTTGATCTTGGATTTCCCAGCCTTCAGAACTTCGAGGAATAAACTCCTGTTTATTATCAATTACCCAGTCTGTGGTATTCTGTTTAGTAGCACAAAATGGGCTAAGACAGTCTGAGTGGGCAGTTGGTGATTGAGTGTGGGTGCATGTTTTGAAGGTTAAGTGTGAATTAGGGGGAAAGTGTGAGGGTCTTCATCAAAAGAATAGGGCATTTTGAAGAGAAAAGCAAGAATGGAAAGGTACGATAGGGTCAGATATGAAAGGCCTTAAATATCAGCTTGAGGAATTTATTTTCAAGGGCTTTGGGGGACTCATTGATGTTTTTTGAATAGGAGAAACGATCAGGTAAACAGGAAAGATGAATTATGGCAGGGTGACTCTAACGGGGTATGGTCAATAAGCATTTGCTAGTGTGCTAGGCTCTGTGCTACATACTTCATACAGAATATCTCATTTAATCTTCACTACAACTCTGACGGATAAATACATTATTGTTCCCATTTTACAGATTAGGAAAGAGGGAGCATAGAAACCTAAAGGAAGTACCAATGGCCTGTAACTAGTAAATGGTGGGTGGAGAAATAGTGAGAGCCTAAGTAAGGATGTTGATGGTATGAGTACACAGCAGGGGACATGCTCTGGGGACATAACAGTATTGCAAAGATAGCATCCATGGGCTAGGCAATGACCAATTTTTTTTTTTTTGAAATGGAGTCTTGCTCTGTCGCCCAGGCTGGAGTGCAGTGGCACGATCTCAGCTCACTGCAACCTCCCCCTCCTGGGTTCAAGCGATTCTCCTGCCTCAGCCTCCCGAGTAGCTGGGATTTCAGGTATGCGCTACTATGCCCGGCTAATTTTTGTATTTTTAGTAGAGATGAGGTTTCACCGTGTTGGTCAGGCTGATCTCGAACTCCTGACCTTGTGATCTGCCTGCCTTGGCCTCCCAAAGTGTTGGGATTACAGGCGTGAGCCACCGCACCCAGCCTTGGCAATGACCAATTGTGAGGGGAAAGGGAGAGAGACAAGTTACAGTGGACTCAGAAGTTTTGAGGGTGGATGACTTTGGGAAATGTGTCACCATTAACATGTTTTCCAGTTTTGATAATATTAACAATATTAAGAAGCTTTATTGTTTTTGAAAAGAAAAGGAGAATACAAGAAAAGGAGAGAGATATGCGACTGAAAAGGATGTGAGGAGAATAAGAGGTATTAGGTAAAGGGAGGCCATGCTGCCAGCATATTGCTAAGTGTGGGTGTAGGGGCACAAACGTAGCATCCACTTTGATTTTATTTTCAGAACCATCCATGCTTCAAGATTTCCTCTTATCTCTGCCTGTGCACTCTATGAAGTATAATTTCAAGGGTCTACAAGTTCTTTGCTTCTCCTTTCACTAGGAGACACAGCCTACTTCCCCATTCTTTGGATTTGTGCTGTCCTTGACCAATATATAATGTGGTGGAAGCAATGTTGTACAAGTTCTAAGCCTGCTCCTTGAAAGGTGTGGCATGTTCCCACTTGCTGCCTTGAAGTGTGGACCTCATGTAAGAAAGCTCAGGCTAGGCTGCTGAAGGAGACCCTGAGGAGCTGAGACAAGCCAGGCTCAGCTGAGTCTCCTGACATGTGAGTGAGGCCATCCCAGACCACTAATCTTCATCTGAGCCAGGCCAAAACCAAAAAAACCACCCAAATTGCTCAGAATCGTGAACAAATAAATGATTAGTATTTCAGGCCACCACATTTTGGGGTGGTTTGCTATGTAGCAAAAGCCAACTGATTCACCGTGTCACTTGATGGACCTCTGGTCAATATCATCAACTGTGGCTTTCCCAGTCTTGTAACAGATCCAAAGAAGTTGTTCTGCCATTCCACTGCAAACAGTTTGCTTTCCAGTCCTGAAGGGCTTAAATTCATTTCTTCTTATTTTAACGACAGAACAAAATAGCAAGTCTAACTTAGTTTGTCAACTCAATGATCGATCCAGGAGAATTTTTTTTTTCCTGAGTTCAATGTTCAGATAACTCTATCACTAACTTATTTTGATAAGAAAGTTACCCGTAAGTGATAATTATTATTGCCCAACTCAGTGATTTCCACCTGTAATGAGCATAAGTATACTCTGAGTAACTTGTAAAATGTATGTTCTTGGGCCTCATTCTCAGTGATGTGATTTAGTAAGTCAAGGGTGGGGCTCAGGAATCTACACTAATAATAAGAACCCAAGGTAGTTATGATACTGGTAATTCACTGATCATACTTCGAAAACATTGGCTTAAATCTTAAAGATTGATTCTGAAATAATCTGTTTATTTCTCTTCTCTGACCTTGCTCTTGGGTTTGCCCTTAATTACAGGTAATCAGAAACATTTCCTAAAACAGGCCAACTGGTGAATAATTATTGATGTACTAATGCCAACCTCCCACACTTGTGCCATATAAATGCTAGATTTACTCATGTAATTTCCTCTGTTTTCCTTGATATTTGCTATGGTTTGAATATATCCCCCAAGTTTCATGTGTTGGAAATTCAATCCCCAAATTCATATGTCGATTGGAGTGGGATCTTTGGGAGGTATTTAGGATTAGATAAGGTAATCAGGGTAGGGGCCTCATGATGAGGCTGGTGGCTTTATAAGAAGAGGAAGAGAGACCTGAGCTGACATGCATGTGCTTGTCCTCTTGCTATATAATGCCCTTCATGATATTATGATGTAGCGAGAAGGCACCAGATGCAGATGCTGTGCTCTCCCTTTTCTTAGTGTGATTCCTAAAAAGTGTGGTTTGGGTGAGAAGGCTTCAAAATGTTTATACAAGACAGAGAGAGGAAAGAGAGAGAGATAAGAGTTGAGGTAGATAAGAAAAATATAGGAGAGGATTTATAAAATTATTAAAGGGCAATGTCTACAACTATTATTTCATTTTCTTTCAAGTTTTTAAGTTTTGGTAAAATTTCAAGTTTTCAAGTTTCAGGAAAATCTGTGCAGGAAGAGGCAGTTATCTGTTTCAGACTTATTTACTACTTCTGGGGCTCCACATGACTTTGAAAGTGAATTAGAACCTGAAGAAATGACTTCTCCTTTGTCTGAATTTGCATAGTGCCAGTTCCCATAGTTTATTTCTGACCAATTTCACCATGAACAACTCAGGAGTGCTGAAGGAAATAGGGTTGATGTGAAAACAGACAGTGTTGGGAAGAGTGACTAATTTTCCCTATGCCACCACCAGGATTTTTTTTTTTTTTTTCAGACGGTGTTTCGCTCTAGTTGCCCAGGCTGGAGTGCAATGGCGTGATCTTGGCTCACTGCACCCTTGGCCTCCCGGGTTCAAGCGATTCTCCTGCCTCAGCCTCCTCAGTAGCTGAGATTATAGGCATGTGCCACCACGCCCGGCTAATTTTGTATTATTAGTAGAGATGGGGTTTCTCCACGTTGGTCAGGCTGGTCTCGGGCTCCTGATCTCAGGTGATCCTCTCACCTTGGCCTCCCAAAGTGCTAGGATTACAGGTGTGAGCCACAGTGCCCAGCCCAGGACCCTTTAAATTCATCTTTTCACTCATTTCACCACCTGGTCAACATATAGAACTTTTCTTTCATTGACAATTCTTGAGGTTTTAATGGGTTCTGTTGGCAGTGTTAGGCAAGGTTTGAATGAAAGCAACAAAAGTAAGAAATGCATTATATGGGGGAGATGCCCTGATTTTTCTCTGATTCTGGTAGAAGGATCAGAAAGTGTGGGTGAAAATGGAGAGGAATGAAAGAGGAGCTGATCTGAGTCACAGTTTCTCCTGCCATGTCAAATCATATCCGAACTATTTTTAGATGATTTCAAAATAACTGGCGATCTTAGTTAATTCAAACATCCATTCAATTTTGTGAAATGAAAATCAATCAGCTTGATTGTTTGACAGAGGTGGCCTGTCAATTTGACTAAAGTCATGGTTTTTCAACCTGAAGTGGTGGGTTTGGGGGATAGGAAGGAACTCCAATTCAGAAACTACGAGGACATTTTTTTTTCCTTCGAAATGCATATACCAGGGCCCCTTTCCTCGGCTTGATTTTACGCTTGGGGTTCGGAAAAAGCATCTAGGTCATTCTGAGAAGCCCCTCAATCCTAGCTGAGAAACTTCTAGTTAAAATAGTCACATTCAGGCAATTTGAAAGACCTGAAATATCTCCTTGGCCTCAGCAGTTTTAATAACAAAGGAGTGAATTGATGGTTGATTTTCTAAAAGAAAAAATCTAAACAGTCTTATGCTTATTCTAAATGATTGGAAGGATGATTTCTTTCTGGGGGGCATGGGAGATGGTGCTTCTGTTTACGTTTTAGGAACTCAATGACGATGACACCACAAACATGAACCTTTGGTTGACTGGAATTGTTCGTTCTCTTCTGCTCTGCACTACACTACACTGTAGCTGCTCTCAGGCTGGCTCTGACAGTGAGGGGCTTTCTCTTTTGAATGTTTGTTTGATGATCTAAAACCCACAGAATAGCTAAGTCCCTCGCATGACAAGGCTGTGTGCCATCCGGGGTTTACTAATGGCTAAGCTGCATTATGAACACAGATTGATGATCACCTTCCCAGTCAATTAAAATTCCAGATATTACTAAGGCAGAATTCAATTAAGGTTAATTGGGGCTTCTGAAAACTGCTTTTCCAAAGGGAAACCATGACGGGATTGTGACTCCTGGTGGGTTTTATCAGTTTTAAATAACTTTCTGTGCCTTTTTTTCTTGGCACAAGACACTTCGTCTCCTGACTGCCAGCTCCTGCTATTATCATTCTATTCAGTTGTTGATTTTTCTGTCATAAGTTATCATTGTGACTTACTTGGTTTTGCTTTGTCTTTTTTTTAAAAAAAGAGAAAAAAACCTAAAACAAAAAACAAGACAAAACTCCCAAGGCTCGCAGCAGACCAGACCCTAACAAAACCGCAACCCGTGCTGCCCGGAACTCACAGTCGTCTGACATGAAAGAAATATAGTCATTTGGAACATTGTGACAACGTTTCAGAAGCAATTATCCAAACTGGAAAAATAACCCATTCCTTTTCTTTTGTCATTAAGGTGGATGAAAAGGTTCGCAAACATTGTCAACCAGGGGAAAAAAACAGGTGCAGACCAGAATTACGATGCAAGTCAGGCTTTCCATTCTACCCTAAATTTTATTTTCTTGTCGTCAAGGGCTATTGTGACAGTTCTTAGCACAGTTGATTGAACTGGGAAAACACATGGGACGAGGCCTTAGTCACCGAATGCAGAACGTGCAGTCCGTAGCTCGCAGAGCAATCTGGAGCAAGGAGTGAATAATAATTTCAGCAGTTTATTTTCTCAGAATTTCCCACCTATTGTTCATCACTGGAGACTAATAACAAAAAGCTAAGGAGAAATTTTCTTTTTGAAAAGAAGAAATGATAAGTGTGTGTGCATAGGAGAGAGACTGCAACTGCTCAGATGTTCTGTTGTTCTTCCAAGGAGCAGAGCTAGGCATTTGCTGCGGGCAGATAGGGGCCCTCGTCAGAGGCTGCTTTTTCTTGAATTAGCACTCATTCCCTGTTTCACACACCTGGGCCTATCACTATACAATGGTTTGGCACCCCGTGAGGCACAATGGTTTGCCACTGCATGAGGCCATCATCCATCTGGTAGCAGAGTCCACGACTGAACACCCATATTGGGTGCATTTTCCCACAGAGAGTGGCTTTGGAAATGGCCTTGCTTCCATGAGAACAGAGGAAGGATTTCCATAAGGCCAACCATAAGGCTGCTGATTCACATCATATCCTTTCTTTTTGCATTTTCAGCAGGTGGTAAAACAATGCTGAGGGCAGGTTGTGAAATGTGAAGGGTTTTTTTTTTTTTTTTTTGATGGAGTCTCACTCTGTTGCCCAGGTTGGAGTACAATGGTGTGATCTCAGCTCACTGCAACCTCCCCCTTCCCGGGTTCAAGTGATTCTCCCGCCTCAGCCTCCCAAGTAACTGGGATTACAGGTGTGCGCCACCACACCCGGCTAATTTTTGTATTTTTAGTAGAGACAGGGTTTCTCCATGTTGGTCAGGCTGGTCTCGAACTCCTGATCTCAGGTGATCTGAACTGCCTCAGCCTCCCAAAGTGCTGGGATTACAGGCATGAGCCACTGCACCGGGCCCATGTGAAGTTATTTACATGGCTGGTATTATGTGGCAATTAACAGGTCTATGTAGCATCTCATGTTTTAAATGAGCTTCCTTCCAGTGTGTCTTTTATTTGTATGTGAGGGTCGCGTTTAGATGGCTTCTGCCCCACTGCAAGAAGTAGGCACATTAGAGCTGTTTTCTGGGGACACTTTTTATCTCATTAGCACAGTGCTCCTTCCCTTCGCTTTCATCTATAGACACAGCGACTCCAGGAATGAAGGCATAACTGCACTGGTAACTACTCACATACTATCTTTGCCAATTTCCTGTTTCCTCTCTTTTTAAAGACCTACTGGAAAAGAAGGGAATAGAAAAAGAGAGATTCTAAAATTATATAGCAGTTAAGGGGAAAAGTTTCTGTAATCAGAGATCTGGGGTGTAATTATATGATAGCCAGAAGAAAGAAACATGCAGAAGAAATAAGTCTCTGGAGTATGATTACTAATGAATTCTCTCTATTCCTTATGGGAAAGAGCCACATTTGTAAAATTAAAAGTCAATGCCTCTTTGATGAGGGGATTTGCAGGCTCTGCTGTCCTTTTTTTCAAATACTGTGTGCTTGGAAAGAAGAGTGAGGAAGTTAAATCTCTAGTCAAGGGCGTTTGAGCAGAGCAGGCAGCTTGCTTTTTCCCTCCCCTATTTCAAGACTATGTGAGCCTTTTTCTGAAAGAGCTTGATAGGTGTTATGTGCATGGCTGTTTTGAGGAATACGGCCTTGTCTATACAACATTAACATAGTCAATTCAGAGGAGAACAATATTTTAGTTATATCAGTCTTTTGGCATTGTGCAGCCAACACAAGTGGTTGGCTGGATTTCTCAGTTTTTATTGTGATATTTGGGGGTCACGTTGAGTTTGTGGGTATGCGCGCCAGCTTACGTGACATGCAGGGGTAGCAACCACAAAATGGCACACTGCCTGAGGCCATTGTCTATCTGGTGGCAGAGTCCACTACTGAAAAACACATAATTTGAGAGGAGCTCAAGAAACATCTACTTCATCAATCTGCAAAGTTGCCTGAAATTCAACCATTGCAGTGACTACTTTGGGTCTTATAAAAATGCCACCAATTAGCAGCTACATTAGCAAACCAGAAGCAGGACCTGGGTGGGGAGTAGATGGGATGGACAGTTGTTTGCAGTGGTCAGTCCTCACAGGCCGAAGAGAGCTCATTATTAAATTTTCAGGAAATTCAGGAGCTGGTTGTTAAACATAGCTATTGTTATTAAGAATTAAATTATATAAATTTATAATTAAATTATATTGGAAACAAAGTTAGTAAATATTGGAAGCTCATCATTTCCTATTAATGTTACACATTTTATGATGGTCTGTGCCTCGAAGCTGTTTATGACTATTGTACTGTGCAGTAGAAGTGCCACCGTACATTTTTTTCCTACTCTGCCTTCAGTGATGTCACACTGGTATCTTGAAATTAGCCGTGAGAGCATTTGCATCATGGAAATGGCAAATCCTACAAATCAGGGCTGATTGTTTTTTGGAGAATGGCTTGTAGAACATTTACCAGCAAAACACTGGGTTTGTGTGTGGAGTGGTGGTAGTGGTGGTGGGGGTATAAGGACCTGTGTACTGGATGAGCAAATGAGTTTATTTTTAAGCTGAGGGGTTATCTTAGTTTGGGCTGCTATAACAAAATATCATAGAGTGGGTGACCTAAACAACACACTTTTTTTTTTTTTTTGAGACAGAGTCTCACTCTGTTGCCCAGGCTGGAGTGCAGTGGCAAGATCTCGGCTCACTGCAACCTCCACCTCCCAGGTTCAAGCGATTCTCCTGTCTCAGCCTCCTGAGTAGCTGGGACTACAGGCGTGTGCCACCATGCCTGGCTAATTTTTTGTATTTTTAGTAGAGATGGGGTTTCACCTTGTTGGCCAGGCTGGTTTCGAACTCCTGACCTCATGATCCGCCCACCTTGGCCTCCCAAAGTGCTGGGATTATAGGTGTGAGCCACCGCATCCAGCCAACAACACACTTTATCTCTTACAGTTCTGAAGACTGGAATCCGAAATCAGGATGCCAGCGTCATAGGGTTCTGGTGAGGGCCCTCTTCCTGACTTCCTCACACGGTGGAGAGAGAAAGAGATGACACAAGCTCTCTTCAGTGTTTTCTTATATGGGCACTAATCGCATCTGGAGGATTCTACCCTCATAAATTACCTCCAAATCTTCTATCTCCAAATGCCATCACATTGGGGATTAGGATTTCAACATATAACTTTCGTGTGACACAAACATTTAGCCCATAGCTGAGAGGAAATAAAACAGTAGTTTCCAGGTGACGGGGGACCCTGGGTTTCTCTGTAGGGGAAGGAATGCTGTCCAAGGATGGGAGGATTTGGAATAAACTCCCCACACTTTGCAGTTCTGTCTAGGGCAGGCTGAGGCCCTCTCCTCTGCTTTGTTTCCCCCCGATTGGACCACTGCACATCAGCATTGGCCAATGGCCTTTCCTAGTCCTTAACCGTGCTACTCCCTAGGGAAAACTTCCGAAAGACCATGGAATCTGTTCACAGGTTATATATGCATGGACTGAATGTTTTTGCCTCTCCAAAATTCAATAAATTCTAATCCCCAATGCAATGGTATTTAGAGTTGGGGCCTGTATTAGGCCATTCTTGCACTGCTGTGAAGAAATACCTGAGATTGGGTAATTTATAAGAAGAGAGGTTTAATTGGCTCATGGTTCTGTAGGCTGTACAGGAAGCCTTTGCTTATCCAGTACATGGGTTCTTATACCACCAGCAGCACCACCACCACCAGCACCACTGGCATCTGCTTGGCTTCTGGTGAGGCCTCAGGAAACTTACAGTTATGGCAGAAGGCAAAGGGGGAGCGAAGTGTCTCGCATGGTAGGGGCAGGTGCAGCAGAGAGATAGAGAGGGAGGTGGGAGGTGCTACACATTTTTAAAACAACCAGGTCTTTCAAGAACTCGCCACTATCCTGGGAACAGCACCAAGAGGATGGTGCTAAACCATTCACGAGAAATCTGCACCCTTAATTGAGTCACCTCCCACCAGGCCCCACCTCCAACGTTGGAGATGACTATTTGACATGAGATTTGGGTGAGGACACTGATCCAAACCATATCAGGGCCTTTGGGAGGTAATTAGATAATTAGAATAGAGCCTCCATGATGGGATTATCCCTTAGAAACGGAAGCAACATGAGATCCCCCTTTCTCTCTCTCCACGAGTACACACCAAGCAAGGAAAGGCTATATGAGCACACATCGAGGAGGTGGGGCTGTCTAAGCCAGGAAAAGAGCCCTCACCAGACACAGAGTCTACTGGTGCCTTGATCTTGGACTTCCCAGCCTTCAGAACTGTGAGAAATAGATGTCTGTTTTTTAAATTTATTTTTATTTTTTGAGACAGAGTTTTACTCTGTTGCCTAGGTTGGAGTGCAGTAGTGTCATCTCGGCTCGCTGCAGCCTCCGCCGCCCGGGTTCGAGCAATTCTCCTGCCTCAGCGTCCTGAGTAGCTGGGCTTACAGGCACCTGCCACCATGCCTGGGTAATTTTTTGTATTTTTAGTAGAGAGGGGGTTTCACCATTTTGGCCAGGCTGGTCTCAAACTCCTAACCTCAAGTGATCTGCCCGCCTCTGCCTACCAAAGTGCTGGGATTACAGGAGCGAGCCACAGCACCCAGCCAGATGTCTATTGTTTAAGCCACCCAATCTATGATGATATTTTGTGATAGCAGCCTGAGCTAAGACAGGTTATAAGCATAATTTAGTACAAATGAATGAGGGGCATGACTTCAAGGTATTTGCCTACACACAATGAAAGACACATGTGAGGATTCCAGGATGCATTGTGCCCCCGACCCCTTGTATAATATTTCAGAATGATAATGGGGAAGACACTTTTCTGGGAACCAGGAGGCCCTTGCCCTAAAGTCAGGTTCTGAATTTCCAGCTGAGAAATCCTGGGTGGGGAACAAACGGAATCTCTGCGTACTCATATGTATAATGACATGCACATCATGATGTGAGAATCAAAAGGGAAGGTTGTTTCAAAATTGTAAGACATTGTGCAAATGTAGTCCAGGTGGTACTTTTGTTATTGTTGTTTGTTTGTTTGTTTATTTTTCATCCTAACCCTCAAAACCTGTGAAACCAGCAGGTAGTTTTTTTTTTTTAGAGATGGGATCTCACTGTGTTGTCCAGGCTGAAGCAGTGGCACAATCATAGCTCACTTCATCCTTAAACTCCTGGGCTCAAGCAATCCTCCCACCTCAGCCTCCTGAGTAGCTGGGACTACAGGCACACACCACCACACCTAATTTTTAAAAAATTTAAAAAACATTTTGCAGAGATTGGAGTCTTTTTATATGGCCTACGCTGGTCTTGAACTCCTGGGCTCAAGCGATTCTCCCACTTTGGCCTCCCAATGTGCTGGGATTATAGGGGTGAGCCATTGTGCCAGCCTAGGAGGTGGTTTTATTTTTATTTTATTTTATTTTATTTTTGAGATGGAGTTTCGCTCTTGTTGCCCAGGCTGGAGTGCAATGGCCTGATCTCGGCTCACCACAACCTCTGCCTCCTGGGTTCAAGCGATTCTCCTGTCTCAGCCTCCTGAGTAGCTGGGCTTAAAGGCATGCACCACCACGCCTGGCTAATTTTTGTGTTTTTAGTAGAGATGGGGTTTCTCCATGTTGGTCAGGCTGGTCTTGAACTCCCTACCTTAGGTGATCCACCCGCCTCGGCCTCCCAAAGTGCTGGGATTATAGGCGTGAGCCACCATGCCCGGGCCCCTAGGAGGTAGTTTTAAATTCATAGGTCCAGCACTTTGGGAGGCCGAGATGGGCAGATCACCTGAGGTCAGGAATTCGCGACCAGGCTGGCCAACATGGTGAAACCCTGTCTCTACTAAAAATATAAAAAATTAGCCAGGTGTGGTGGCGGGTGCCTGTAGTCCCAGATACTTGGGAAGCTGAGGCAGAATTGCTTGAATTAAGGAGACGGAGGTTGCAGTGAGCTGAGATTGTGCCACTGCACTCTAGCCTGGGCAACAGAGCAAGGCTCTGTCAAAAAAAAAAAAAAAAAATTCATAGGTCCAGGAACAAAGGAGATTTTATACATATGCAGAACCCACTGTACTTTCTTCTCCTGCTAGAAAAAGCCCTATCTGTAATGAATATATGTGAACCAGAACATTTCTAGTATTTGATTTTTCTCATTGAACTCTCTTATTTCTTTTGTTTTGGTGTTCTTTCTTCCCTTCTTTCTCTCTCCCTATATGTCTCTCTCAGGTCTTTTTCTTCCCCTCTCTTATTTCTATAACTACTCATATTATAGAATTAGAGTATTTTGAGTTTTTCTCTTTTATCAATATCACCTTTTATTATTTTCTTACTAAAACTTCCCCTCCTCCTGAAGTGAGGTGCATTTTTGTATTGTGGGACTCTTGGTGATTTTTCCGACTCAGTGGTCCTAATGTTCCTTGCTCTGAGGATAAGATGTGGAAATTGCTATTGGAACTCTCCTAAAGCCAGGCAAGTTGATGCTTGCAAAAGTGGCACAATGGAGGCTTAGAATCCTACCTTTCCTTGAAAGAAGGGCAGCAGTTAACCTTGGCAGTGGAGCAGAACTCACTTGAATTTGTACTTGTAAATCTGCACCTCTCCTTAAGCAAATATGATAGGAAGAATCCAGATTTTCATCAAAAATTAATTAAAAATGGAGTCCTCACGTTATAAAAGAACTCGCGGGGAGATTTCTTTAGTGAGAAACTCTTCCTTACTGTACTTAAACCATGTTTTGATTCTCATAAATTCATTACTGATAGGCTTTTCCTAGTAGCATGCTGGCTGAATACATGAGGCACAATAAGGATAAACTACAGCGGTAGCTCACATTTTCAGTAAGTTTATTAACCAGTATTTCGCATGGCATTTTACTGCTTTTTAAGTTTCTTTTTTAAAGGGGGAAGTCAAGCCCAGGTGAGCCTGTTGTTTTGCTTCTGCCCATCTGGGTTTAGAACACAGTCTGTTTACTTGGGTCCTTGGCTCTGTTCGGTTTTCACTTTAATCAGGGATTTTGGTTTCTGTGATGTGTGGAGGGAGAAAGTAGGTCACTAATGAAATGCTTCATGCAGTGAATAAATGATCTGCCATCCGAACAGCACACAAAAGATGTTTACAAAGGGGACCGTCCAGACCTAGAGAATGAGTAGCAAAGCCAACCGGGGAAGCTTCCCAGGAATCGAGCAGGATGCCCTTCTGAGTACCAACACTGGCCCAGGCTGGATCTCTGAACTGCAGGAACTCTGGTCTGGTGGCAAATTCGAACTTCATGTCCCAAAGGCACCACCTTCTGTGGGGCAGAGTTTGCCAGAGGTTACTGGGGGCAAAAACAGCTGTCAGAGCTGTTTTTCCAGCTTTGTGTTCATAAGGCTTCATATCTAGTATTTTCTGCTAACTTCTGGGATGTTGGACTCCAAGGAGAGGAGGCAGATTGAAGTGAGCCATAGAATGACAGAAAGTCCTTTCTCTGGAGACCATAATCCCCCTTGAAGAAGATATTCTGCATTGATTGTGGTACTACCTGTATTCATCTCCTGTAACCAATTGTCAGAAACTGGGCGGCTTAAAATAACAGAAATGCATTCTCATGCCATCCTAGGAGCCAGAGTTTGAAATCAGTTTCACTGGTGTGAAGTCAAGGTTTTGGCAGAGCCGTGTCCTTCTGGAGGAGCCAGGGGAGAATCTGTTCCTTGCCCCTTCTAGCTCCTAGTGGGTGCCTGAAGCAGCCACATTGCCTTCTCTTCTGTCTGTGTCAAATCTCCCTTTGTCTCTTTCTTATAAGGATACTTGTGATTGCATTTAGGGCCCACAGAGATAATCCAGGATAATCTCCCCATTTTAAGATCCTTAACTTAATCATATCTGCAAAGTTTTTGCCAAATACACTAACATTCGCTAGTTCCAGGAATGAGGATTTGATATCTTTGCGGCCATTCTTTAGCCTACTACACTCCCTCTCTGAATTTTTTCAGCAATACTGTGTTTCAGTGTTAGTGTAGCTCTAATTGTTTGTAATTATTGAGTGGCATTGGAAAGCTCTTCCATGGACTTCCTGCCAACTAAGGGCTCTCTGGATTTGCATCATCCCGAGAGGGTGGGGGAATAAAGATACAATACCCTGGTAGGGAGGAGCATTTTAACACAGACATTGCTTCCCATTGCCTGTGCATGATGATAATTAAAAAGCAGAACTGCTGAGTCTGTTTTATTGTTGAAAAATTTTCCAATGACAATGTACTCCTCATTTCCTGCACCCAGGGCTGACCACTCTCATACTTCCCATCTTGGTGCTCCACTGCTCTGGCCAGCATCCTGATTTACTGATCATGGTAGACCCAGAGAGGTGAGAAGGCTCGCCCTCACAGAGGTAGATCAGTGTTGAGACCAGCACTCATGACTTCTCACAGCCCAGGGCTGGGTTCTCACCATTTGTGTCCCTCCTCATACCCCTGACTAGCTCCCTTCTCGCCAAGCTATGAAAGCTCCAGAGGTTCAGACTGACCCTCAGGCTCTTCTTCTGAGCAGTTATCTTCTGCTTCTCCCCGGGGCCTTTTTCTCCTTCTCAATCTAAGTCTGGTTGTTGGGTTATATTTTATTTTTCTGGCTTTCCCATTTCCTGCAGCTCATAAAACGTCATGTTTAAGGACTCCAGGGCTGCTCCCCATGGGGAAAGAGAACGAGGAAAAGAAACAGCCACAGGGATGTAGCAAATATTCCAGACACCATACAACATTCTTAAGGCAGCGAGTCATGACCCATAGTCCTGTCTTCCCCCTCCTAAAGTGTGTGGGAGATTCCTCGACACGTTCCTGGATTCCTTCTTGTTTTATCTGGCCAGTTCTCACGCTCCAGGTCTGATTAGGCTGGATGCTAGCCTAGACTGTGTGGAGTGATGGGGCTCATTGATCCTTCTCGCCTTCCTCTCTCATCTTTCTGGATATGGGGTACTTAAGGTTGGTCCTCAGGTTCCCTAAGACTCCTCTTGGGAACTGCTCTGCACAGTTGCTTGTGCAGGGTGTGCATTCCTCTCTCTTTACATCCACCCCCACATGAAGTCCCTGAAAACATATCCACAGAACAGAGAGCCAGGCAGAGGCTATTTGCACCATACCCTAAACCCCAATATAGTTGCCAGCCAGCTCAAGTAGAATACTTACTCACTCACTTTCTCTAGGCTAGAAACAACCCTCCGTGTCCTTCAGCACTAAAAGAAGGCCAAGTGACCTTCATCACCTTTTTGTCCTTCATTCTGTGTGCTCTCCTGTCCCCTTCCCCTTCCCAGACCATTCTTTCTTTTTTTCTTTTTCTTTTTCTTTTTTGAGATGGAGTTTCACTCTTGTTGCCAGGCTGGAGTGCAGTGACGTGATCTCAGCTCATTGCAACCTCTGCCTCCCATGTTCAAGCAATTCTCCTGCCTCAGCCTCTGGCGTAGCTGGGATTACAGGCATGCGCCACCATGCCCGGCTAATTTTTGTATTTTTGGTAGAGATGGGGTTTCACCATGTTGGCCAGGCTGGTCTCGAACTCCCGACCTCAGGTGATCCACCCACCTCAACCTCCCAAGGTTCTGGGATTACAGACATGAGCCACCGTGCCCAGCCCCCAGACCATCCTTATAGGGCGGGAGCAGCTCCCAGGAGGAGACACCCCCAGGCTGTCTTCCTTCTAAGATGTGAGTGAATCAAAAAAGAAACTAGCCATATTTATTGTCCAACTGAAAGTTCCATGCCATAGCCCCCAAGGACTACTTGGATTCATCCTTCTGAAAATGGTGGAGAGGAGCCCCACGCCACCCTTGCAGGCCATCTTTCTATAATGTTTTCCCAAGTACCTTCCCCTCCTGTGGTGATCTTGCAGGCTCAGTCCAGACAATCATTTTTCTTTCTCTCCTGGAGAAGTTTGACATTTTCTACATTGGCACCTACAGCTCTTTTAAGATTTCCTCTTTTAGTCTGCCAGGAAGACTGTTGGCCCTGGAAGTCCTGCTCTCTGGAGCTTGGTTGGTCTGCTCTGTTTTGTTCACCAGAGGCTCCTCACTGGCCGGTCCTAATGGTTAATTCTACATTAGTTGAATGTCAGTGTCTTTTCCTACCACGTTATGCCATTGGGTCCACCCTCTCTAGACAGCCTGGCCTGCTGGGAGAAGCCATCTTTCTTTATTGTATCCTGAATCTTTTATGTCTCCCTCTTATAGCATCCAGGAATCTCTCCTTACTCCAAGCTCCTGTTCTGTCCAGACATGGCTCTTGTTCATAGCTCCTTGTGGAGCAGTGGTGGAAAGATCGAGCTCCACCTGGTTCAGGTTATTGCAGGTGGGATCCCCCATTTCTGTTATTTTACTCTCTGTTTTCTTCTCTCCCTTCTTCTCCCTCCCCCATGTCCTCAATGGAGCAGTCTTTTAAAACCTCATCTTAAAAAAAAATACTTCAAAATACAAAGACAATAAAAGATATAATACCCACTGAGGGACCAAGAGGCTAATTTCCTCACACGCATTTTCTGATAATTTTGGCAAAGCTGCTTCCCAAACATCTGCATTAGATATTCCTTACCACAGGTGTGTGCTTAATGCGCTCTTTGAGTAAATAACACTCAGAATGTAACCACGAGGTGGTCTGCGACCAGCCAGGTCATCTATCTGGATTTACACCTTGGGAATCCAGGGAGAAGGAGGCCTGGGACCAGGGCTGCACGGGAATAGTTCTGCTACTTGTCAGCAGCATGGAGAAGGCAGCTGGGCTTTGGGCCTTCCAAAGAGGCAGCACCCGCTCTTGAACAGCACAGCCCCTGAATACCAACCTGTTGTTAATTCATTCACCGTGCTGTCATTCCGGTGCTTCACAGATGAGAAAAGTGAGGCACTTTGAGTAGTCAAAGATTAGATCCTAAGTACCTCAGTCCCCTCATCTTGCAGATGAAGAGGATGAACTAATGTTTCTCCTCATTCTAAAATGGTCTGATTTTATAAAATCACTCCTTCCAAATTTATACACTATTGCTGATGAGTGCGGCTGCCTCTCTAATTTCTGTGGGATGTGAAGGGTTTTCTAGCAATCTGCAGCCTGAGCTGAATGCCTCTTTGTGCTTTCCATTGCAGTCTAAAATAAAATCTTTGGAATAGTAGGAGGGAAAAAAACCCTTCTGAAAAAGTCTCAGTAAAAGAAAAGTGCCTTTACTGTAGCCTCTGTTCCACAAAAGGAAAAAGATCTTGACATTTTCCCAGGAGTGAATGAGCAGGTGCAGCAATTGTAAGAGTTAATGGCAAGGTTTCCCAAGCGCTCTGGGATAAGGACAGGATCATGACCAAACTTCTCAATGAGCTTTTTAAGGGATGATGTACAAGCTGGAATGTAGGATGCCATTATGTTTCTCAGGTGAGGAACAAAAAGGTTGATTTAGTGTGTTTCTTGCTCTCCCCTTCTCCTCTGTAGCCTGCACATTTATCTAGGTATGTAAGTATGTCTGCATCTATGTATGTGTCATTATCTGTGTATATATTTGTATATATTTAGGCATGCGTATTTGCATGTATCATAATCTATGTATCTAACTATCCATGTATCTCTGTATCTATATCTATCTACCAATTACCGATCTACTTACCTGTCTCTGTTTCTATCTATACTGTATGTATCTATCTATCGTCTCTCTATCCATTCACCTGCTTTTCTGTCTCTGTATCTCACTTGCTTACTCTCTCTGCCTCTTCTCATTTTTGTCTTGTCAGGCTGAAATTACTTATCTTCCCAGTAAGGATGAATAATAAAGCAGTTTTTTTCCCACCCATGGTATGTCAATCATTCTCCTGAGTGGACTGTTCAGATAGTTTCATAGAATTAAAATTCCAAGACTGCCCCAAAACTTGAAGCATACATCTATAATGCCTCCTGAGGGTTTTCAGAGATTCCAATACAGGTGATCACAGCTGCTGACAGTGAGGGCCTCTTCTCTGAAGGGTCCTGGAAGCCTTTTAGTGTGATCATCAAGGAGGCATCTCCAGGCAGGCGCCTGTTGGCAGTAAGAGTCCACATCTTCCCATTCAAATTCTCTTTGTCTCCTGAGTTGTGGATGGAATTTGGTGGCTGTAGAGTCCCATGGAGGATCTCTTAATGCCATCTCCTCCTTAAAGAGTTACAGGTCTTGGAAGGGAGACCTGCATTTCTTGAAAGCAAACATAGTCATGAAACCTGTAAAAATGTTTGAAGAGCAAATAATCTATTTTAGTTTCTGTCTCTGCTCATTTGACTTGCTAGAATTGTTTTAGTACCTATAGCTGACATTTATTGAGTGAGAGCTTAGGCACTGTTATACGTGTTTTACATGTATTAACACATTTAATTCTCATAGTAGCCCAATGGGGTAGATGCTATTAATAGCCCTATTTTACAGGAAGGGGGTTAATGAGGAAACATATCTTTTTGAGGGTAAGGCATACATTCTGCTTGGGGATTAAATAGACAAGGGAATCAAAAAAGTGAATTTCTGTCCTACCCACATTTTACTTTTAAATTCCCTACTGATATGTAAAAATAATTTTAAAATAATTTAAAAAATAGGGCAATAAGAATAAATAGGGCAGGGGAAAAGTAGAGCAATGATGACTAGATTTATGATCCGCTGGGGTTGAAGTGAGGGGAGGAGTTCTCCACGTCAACTTGTGACCCTCCTTGGCCACTCGTCTGCTCTTGAGAACATCTTAAGACAGATGTGCATAGCCATTGTCATAGTGCTGCGGAAGCCTGATTTCCAGCATTTCCTCTCTCCATGAAGACAGAATTGCTGAGTCTAAGGCAACCTGGATTTCCATCTATGCCTAACTTCTGTTGACCTTTACTCTTAGCAGAACAAAAGAGGGAACTTTAAGGCCCAGATCCCCCTTGCCTCTGACCACTTTGTTTCTGTGCCTGTTGGCAGGTGTAGGATGGAAGAGAGGGAGGGGACTGACTCTGAGCCGCTGCTTCTGTGAGGCAGGTGGGATCTTTACTGCACGCCGCCGATAGTGTAAGCTGCTGTTTGACATCCCTCCGGACGACAGCACCATTAACCGCCTGAGCTTTCAAATGGGCTAAACTTGGCTTCCGTTTTAAGCCTTTAAACCAGAGCACGGAGAAAGAAGGCCCCTCTAGTACAGGATATTGACAGCTTATCTAAATTTAGAGGCCATGTGGAATGTGATTTTTCATATGTCCCTTCCTGATGCCAGTTGGCACTGCAGAGTTCACACAAACCCTGCACATTTTCATACTACAACGCCTTCCACGCACACGCACACCTACACAAGCATGCACACACATGTGCCTGCATGTGTACACACACACAGGCAAATTGTGCATTTCAGAGTGTGCTTCAAGCCAATGAGTAAGCAGAGACAGCTTAGCACTTTGCAGATTTGTTTGAAAATGGCTCCTTTCTAAATGCCACAGAATCCGACTGCAGCTCTCTCTCTCTGAAATCTATGAGGAAACGTCACGTGCCCAGCACAGATCTGAGGCACAACAGTTCTGTTAGCCAACTCTAGTCTTCTGCCAAGCCTGTATAAAGTATGAACTCTTCAGCTTTCACCGCCAGAGCCTCTCATTCTCTTCAAATTCTAAGAGGAAAAAACTTGGGAGACCTGACAGGATATGGCCACTAGATGGGGCCAAAGGTCTGTGAAACACTTCTGTGGGCGCTGAAATCTGTAATTCCGCCCTTAGCTGAAGAATCCTTGAGGAAGAGAGAGACCTTGATCATAAATCCCACACGCAATAACAGGTTCATAATGCATCCTAGTGACTACATGTTGTAATTTTTTTCTCCCAGAGAAATAAAATTTCTCTTTCAATGGAGAAGGATGTTCCTTTACATCGAACATGTGCTAATGTTAAATCTCTTTCCTAAGAAGCCAGCAACTAAGCCTTTAATATGCACTGACCAAGACATCTGGGCAATGTCTGCAGTGAAATGCGGATTGATAGCTTGAGGGCCTAAGAACACATAAGCCACAGTCTTGGCAGCGTGGATAGAGAGGGCTATTTTTCCCCTAAAAAATGAACATTTGACTTGTCAAAATGTTTTCTCATTGATCCACTGAAACAGAATCTGCAGATTAGAGAGACAGGTTTACAAAAAATCTCATTCATTTTCGAAGAGAAGTTAAGGGGAAAACAGAGACTAATTTCTTTCATTTAAAATGTATCTACCTATTAAATACGGAGCAAAATGTTGAGCGAATAAAATGTCAGTGGGACAGAAATCCATTTCTTTGTTGCCCCTGACTCTTCCCTTCCTACAGCCTTCCATGTTACCTGGGAAGTGGAAATCAAAGAACATAAAAAAAATTGCTAAATGATATAATTAACAGCAGAATCTATGTACGAAAACAGCACCAGACCTACATCTACATATCCATTTATTCTTCAGAGCCTCGCTGTGTCGCCCAGGCTGGAGTGCAGTGATGCAATCTCGGTTCACTGCAACCTCCACCTCCCGGGTTCCGGTGATTCTCCTGTCTCAGCCTCCCGAGTAGCTGGGATTACAGATGTGCACCACCACGCCCAGCTAATTTTTGTATTTTTAGTAGAGACGGGGTTTCACCATGTTGGCCATGGCTGGTCTCAAACTCATGGCCTCATGTGATCCGCCTGCCTCAGTCTCCCAAAGTGCTGAGATTACAGGCGTGAGCCACCATGCCCAGTCAATTTATTCTTAACAGTAATCCTTTTCTTAGCAATGCCATGCAGCAAAAAGGGCTGACATTTTTTGACTATGATGTACCTTTTGATGCCTTACTGGTGAACTATTTATATGATGATTGTTTATCATGTGCAATATGTGAGATTAGAGAGAAAAAAAAAGCAAAACACCTAAAACTTAATTTGATGCTAAGTTACAATTCCTTTGAAATTTCAACTGTTTGAGGTTCACAGCTATTTCTCCAAACTGATTTCTTGGAACTGCACTAAGAGAGCAGGTGGCTTGTGTGTCTTTTTCACTCTTGTATGCCCAGCACTTGGCATGGTGTCTGGTACATAGTGGGCTCTCCAACTACTTGCAGGATGAGTGAGTGGCATGCAGGCCTGGCTGTGGGCCTGGCACGGAGATAACATGTTCATTTCCATATTTTGTAGGTGTCACAATCTGAAATCTGGTTATTTCAGATTGACCCTTCCAGAGGCAGAGATTTATCTAGAATCCTTGAAACCTTACAATTTCAAAAAAAAAAAAAAAAAAAAAGATAAAAACTACCACATACTCATTCCTCAAATGGGGACAAATTCTGCTGCTTTTCAAAGAAATCAAACCAAGATTCTCAAAGTAGAATGTAGTGCAATAATTTTTAATAGCTTTTTTATTACTGTGTTTATCACAAGTAGGAGGCATTTACTTTGTCAATATTCTCCTTTTCCGGAGTTTGGTGGTGGTTTTCTAGCTTCCATGATGTTAAATAGTTATCCCATATTTAGTCCAGGCTCATGTGGCCATTTGCAAAAGGGATGACAGTGTACGATGAGGCACATATTCACATTTAGACTCTAACATAAACAGAGCAGTGACTCTTAGTGAGGTGAGAGAAGTGTTTCTTCTTCATTCTCAGAAATAGAATAATACAGGAAGCAGATGGATTATTCTAGGATATCAGTTTCTTTTTGATACTTCAAATGACTTCTCACCTGCAATGCCTCCCCTTCCCCTCCCCCTCCTCTCCCCTCACCCTCTCTCTCCCCTTCCCTTCCCTTCCCTCCCCTCCCATCCCCTCCCGCTTCTCCCCCTCTCTCTCCCCTTCCCTTCCCTTCCCTCCCCTCCCATCCCCTCCCCCTTCTCCCCCTCTCTCCCCTCCCCTCCCTTCCCTCCTCTCTTCACTCCCTTCCCCTCCCCTCCTCTCTCCTCCCCTCTCCCCTCCTATTTCCCTTCCCCATTCCCCTCCTCTCTCCCCTCCCCTCCTGTTCTTTCCTCTTCTCTCCTCTCCTCTTCCTTCATTTTCCCTCCTCTCCCTTTTCCTTTGGGGGCAAGGAGATAGAGGTCATTTTCTTTCCCTTAAGATGAGACAAATCATGGTCTCTGGTCTTAAAACAGGGATGGTTCTGTCTTCTTGGGCTGCATCCCAATTCAGTGACGTGAAAACCACAGGTCAAGGGTGAAAGATGTACCATTTGCCTCTCAACAAGTGGGAAGCAATCAAACCTCTGCCTTCTCCGCAGTGCTGAGGCCACAGACCCCGTGAGCAGGGATCCAGAACTGGCCTCCAGCTCCTTTCCCAGCCAGACTCTGTATTAGAACCCCTGTTGGCTGTCAGACTCATGAAGCAAACAGAATACAGTGTAGATCCTCTGGGTTTCCACATCTCAGCCACTTTTTCTTATGAGTTATTTGCTCTGGTCAGCATGTTGCAGGAAACACTTTTCAATGTGGTCCCCTGAAGTCCCCTTACTGGTCTGGGGGACCACACCACCCTACTCCCCAAGGAGGTTTTCTGGGTACTGACAAGACTTACAGCAGCATAGCTCTCTCTCCAATGATAAGAGTCTCACCAAAACTCACCAAAATTCTCTCTTCTCTCTGCCCTCTTTTCCTATCCTTATCCAAATGCGGATACCAAAAATTGTGGAAGGGATTGGGGGGTTATCTCTGTAAATCTGTATAAGGAAGGTCTGTCCCAATCACTTTTATATCATTAATTGTTTTGGGCTCATCAGTAGAAATGGAGGTGAAAGAGTCTCATTCTAATGTCCCATTTTTTGAGAACTGAATGACATTCTATGAGTGAACACCAAATGGGATGAGATCTCTCTCAACTATCAAACTTTGTGCAAATGTCACTTCTTAGCATCACCATTCTCTGCTAATATGATAATGGAGTCTTATTACAACCACTGTCAAGAAGGATGGAAAAACCCTTTCCAGCTTGAAAACGTACTTTCTGGAAACAGTGCTGCAGATCCTGGGAGGGTTAGTGAGTGGTCATGTGTAGTAGGAGAGCAGTTAATTTGGATGTTGTGTCAGAGACCAGGGACAGTGGCAAATGGTGTGCTGTGATTGTGCAGTGCACCTAACCATGCTGCGGAGATCTTCCCTATACAAGTTGTGTGAGGGCAGATAATGACAGGCAAGTGACTGCAACCCGAGGCGGTTGTGTCTAAAGCCAAAGGGAAATTCAGTCAGCTTCACTTAATAGCTAAGGAATGAGAGGCCGAGGGGGGCATTCCAGGCAGAGACCTTGGGAGTGCAACTGGAGAGGAGAAGGGGCTGCATGGGGCGCGTGTGTGTGGTGGGTATATGGTGTGGTGTGTGTGCACAGCGTGTGGAGTATACAGTGTGATGTGTGGTGTAGAGTGGTGTGTGTGTGGGGGGGGGTGTAGTGTGGTCTGTGTGTGGTGTGTCGTGTATACTGTGGTATGTGTGTGATGTGTGTGTATGCATGGTGTGTGGTGTATGTGCATTGTGTGGAATATATTACGTGTGGTGTGCATGTGGTGTATAGAATATAGTACGGTATGTGTGGTGTGTTGGGGTGTGTGTGTGTGTGCACGTTGTGTGAAGTATAGTGTGGTGTGTGGTGTGTGTGTATGTGTGTGCATGGTGTATGGTGATACTGTGTGGGAGTGTGTGTGTGGTGTATAGTGTGGTGTGTATGGTATATGGAGTATAGTGTGGTGTATGCGGGTGTGGTGTATAGTGTGTGTGGTGTGTACTGTATAGTGTGTGATGTGTGTGGTGTGTGGAATATAGTGTGGTGTGTATGTGTTTGTGTACATGGTGTGTGATGTACAGTGTGTTGTGTGAAGGATAGACGGTGTGCAATGTAGTGTGTGGGGTGTGTGGTGTATGTGTGCTGTGCTGTGTGTGTGGGGTGTAGTGTATCGTGTGTGTGGGGTGTATTTGTGGTGTATGTGTGCTGTGCTCTGTGTGTGGGGTGTAGTGTATCGTGTGGTGTGTGTGGTATGTGTGTGGTGTATGTGTGCTGTGCTGTGTGTGTGGGGTGTAGTGTATCGTGTGTGTGGTGTGTGTGTGTGGTGTATGTGTGCTGTGCTGTGTGTGTGGTGTGTAGCATATTGTGTGGTGTGTGTGTGTGGTGTAGGTGTGCTGTGCTGTGTGTGTGGTGTGTAGCATATTGTGTGGTGTGTGTGTGTGGCGTGTGTGTGTGCTGTGCTGTGCGTGTGGTGTGTAGCATATTGTGTGGTAATGTGTGTGGTGTGTGTGTGTGCTGTGCTGTGCGTGTGGTGTGTAGCATATCGTGTGGTGTGTGTGTGTGGTGTATGTGTGCTGTGCTGTGTGTGTGGTGTGTAGCATATCGTGTGGTGTGTGTGTGTGGTGTATGTGTGCTGTGCTGTGCGTGTGGTGTGTAGCATATTGTGTGGTGTGTGTGTGGTGTATGTGTGCTGTGCTGTGTGTGTGGGGTGTAGTGTATCGTGTGGTGTGTGTGGTGTGTGTGTGTGGTGTATGTGTGCTGTGCTGTGTGTGTGGTGTGTAGCGTATCGTGTGGTGTGTGTGTGGTGGGTGTGTGTGTGCACCGTGTGGGAGTATAGTGTGGTGTGTGTGTTGTGTGAGTAGAGGGTGTGTGTGGTGTGTGGTGCCTGTGCGCCTATAGAAGATGGAAAGGTGTCCTCAGAGATTGATTAGACGCTGACTTGGTCTGACAGAAAGTTGAGGGAGGGAAGGTCTTCAGAGTCAATGCGGAGGTTATACTTGATAGTGAATGTTGAGTCTAATTGGGTTCCCTCAAATCAGGTTTTTCATCACAAAAACAGCACATGCATGAAGCAACACATGACGCATTCTAAAATGTGCATACATCAAAGGCAATGTTCCCACCGCCGTGCTGGCTCAGTTGCTCCAAACTTGTTCCCTCTGTTCCCATCCTGGCCCAGCACAAGGCTTGATTTCACCCTGAAGTCACTCTCTAGTGCTTGTGTCTCACCAATTAGGGGCAAGGTGGCAGCTCATGAGTGTCTGCTGTTGCTGGACTGGAGACTGGGAGTTTTCCACTGGAGGGGGGTTGGGAGGCAGGCACAGGGCTGTGCTGGGTAGACTTGGGGAAGCAGATCAGTGCCACTCCACGGGGGACACCACTGGGTGACAACAACCCTTGGTGATGGGTGGTCCTCACCTTGCGGCAAAGCAGCAACACCTCAGCCCCTCTCAGCTTGCTGCAGCTCCCTGGAGCCTGCTGGATTTTCTCTTCTGTGGGGGATCGTAGCTGCTCCTTGTCACCCACTCCTGCCCCTGTAATGTGCCTCCTCCATTTCTTCTCTCTAGACTTGGGGGTTCTACCTAAACCTTTGCTCTGTCAGTGTATGGCAGAATCTTCCTGCTCTAGATTTAGGGCAGAAACAAAATTTTTTTTTCTTAAAAATTGAATATTTGCAACATTTTTCTTGTTCTGTGGTCTGCGGTTCATGCCAGGGTAACTATAAAGGGGTCTGGTGAGACTAGATGGGGGAGAAACGTAACGATTAATAATGTGAAAGATTCCAATATGTATAATTTAAGAGTGAAAGCCCATCATCATGTCATCCCTTAGAGAAAGCCACTGCTTACATCTGCTGTGTATTCTTTCATATTATTCTAGGGCTATAATGACGTGCACAAATAAGATATAATTATGACGGTATTATTTACAGAAATGGGATCTTCCTGAAAGTACTCTTCTGCGTCTTGCCTTTTCTGCTCGACACATTCGGACATCCTTCCACACTGTCCGCTGTAAATCAACCTTGGAATCTTAGTGGGGAGGAGGAGGAGGAGGATAGTATTTTGGGGAAGTTGCTCAGGCAATTCTGATAGTGAATCCTCCCTCACTCCCCAGGTGCTGCGGGGTGACCCCTCTGTGATAACGACCCCTGCTCTCGCTGCTCCATGCCCACAGGTGCTGTGCATCAGTACCACATCAGCATGCTCTTGATCACTTTCTTGACTTTAAAAGCATCCTCTTCCCTCCCTCCCTCCTCCCTCACTCCCTCCCTCCCTTCCTTCCTTCCTTCCTTCCTTCCTTCCTTCCTTCCTTCCTTCCTTCCTTCTTTCCCTCTTTCCTTCCTTCCTCCTTCTCTTTATCATTTCAAAAAACCACTGAGTATAAAGGATACCATTAATGTGGAAAAAAAGAAACCACAGAAAGGCTTTTCTCTACCTTTTCTTTCCTGTGGATAGAACCGTAACTGAACTTTGAGTGCTTTGAGGAAGGAGACATACTCAGATGCCCACCAAGTAACCCAAGGTCGTGCAGTCTATAGAATGTGTCTTTTTGCCCCTTGGGAAAAAAGCCCGGGAGGAGCAGGGCTGTCTGGAAGCAGGCTCTGCGTGGAGCTTCATGGCTGAGCAAGGAGTCCTTTAAAAGTAACATTCCTTTCTGTCACTGATATTAGGTTTTCTCACAAGATGTATTTGTGCTTCTGCCTAAGAGCATAGAAGGAAAGAGTGCAAACAGAACCAGAGCAGCCGCTGAACTCCTGTGATGTTGTCACTAATCCGGTTGGTGTGGAGCGGAGCCAAGCTGCCACCGGCACCCCCCTGCCCCCACATCCCCCTCACTGAGTGCTTGGGTTCCTGCCTCTATCAATCACGAGGCTTATATTACGAGGCTGGAGGTGGTGCCTCTACTCAGCACTACCCCTGTTTTCACACAACCTCTATTCTAATCTTCATGGTCAGGGTCAACAACAGCATTTCAGCTTTTCCCCGAGACAAGGGAGATAGTTCAGCAAATATCTCTCTAACTTCAATATTCTGTCTCTGTCAGATCAATAAGGAACATTTTTTGGCAAGTCTGATGTTCAGTGTTTAGGAGGAAGATAACCTTCCTGAGTGGAGAGAGGAAAGATTTCTGTGCCACGACATGACGACTCTTGACTTTCATCCTCAGCTTTGTGGAAAGTAGTGTTTTAGGGTAATGGGTGGTTGGTTGACTCCTTTTGCCTCTGTGACAGCTTCTTTCTACAAGGACTTTTTTATTAAGCTCAAATACCAAGGCTAGTAACAAGCATTACAAACCATGACACCAGCAATCATCAAGAGGAATAAGGAAAAACAAACAAAAAAAGATAGCCAGCGAGTAAACGACATTCTTTGATTTTCTTAGGAATAAGGGACACCGTTCTACTACGGTGTCTCAGGAGGAGTTACCTTGACACAATGGGTGAGATTTCCATTCAGTAGAAAGTTAATCCCACTGTTTTACAATCCTTTCTCTAGTGTTTTATTTTGGTGACTCTTCCTTTCCGTTTTACCAATGAGAAATTTGAGGTACCGATAGGCTTGGTAAATATTACAGAGCAAGTGGAATTTGAAACCTTTGTTCTTCGCTTATTAAGAGAGAGTCTCTTTTTTTGGGTGGGAGACAGGATCTCAGTCTGTCACCCAGGCTGGAGTGCAGTGGTGCAATCTTGGCTCACCACAGCCTCTGCCTCCTGAGTTTGGGCAATTCTGCGTTGGGCTCCTGAGTAGCTGGGATTACACGTGTGCACCACCATGCTCAGATAATTTTGGTATTTTTAGTGGAGATGGGAGTTTCACCACATTGCCCAGGCTGGTCCGGAACTTCTGAGCTCAAGTGATCCATCTGCCTTGGCCTCCCAAAGCGCTGGGATTACAGGCGTGAGCCACCGCGTCTAGCCAGGGTCTTTTAACCTCAGTTTTCATATACCTCCTGGGCTTGAGACCAGATGATATTGTAGATGCACATGAGAACTTCAGTTCAGAGGCAGGAACTTCACTGTGGTCTGAGAGTGCCACCTCACACTCAGTTTGGTCTGGTCCTACTTTAACCCGGGAGCTCCCTGTGCAAAGAACTCTGGTTTGAGGCCACCCTGGGTGAACCATTCTACTTCCTGCTGTCAAGGTGCTTGGGTTGCAAGACAACAAACCACTGGTCAGATGGAATCTGAACTGTACACTTCCAGTGAAGTGGGATGGATCCAAGGTATTTTTTTCACCCCTAGGAGAAAGAACAGTGAGTTTGGTAGGGATCTCCTGTGGCAGCTTCTGAGCTGCTCAGAAATCTCTACTTTCAACCTGTTTGGAGGAAGAGCATTCACTCTGGGGCAGACCAATTCCAGTTGAAGCAGATATATTAAAATGATGTACTGGGAGCGTAGATACTTATTTGAGGTCTGAAAAAGAAAGCCGGGGCTTTACAACTAAGAAACTAACTGAACCTTGTTAGAAATCAATGCATCAAGTGTAATTGAGCTGGTAGATGAAGCCCCAGCCAATTGGCGCCTGGGATTTGGGCACCTTCGTTTATCAGCTCTAAGCCTAGTTTGGTTCACTGATAATCTGATAGCAGTTCTGTATGCTGATTGGCTGGGGGAGGTTCTCTTCTCCTACAATGAGAAGATAATCAATCATGTTACTGACTTTTGTCTTGGCGAAGGTATTTAGATTTCAGCCAGCTGGTTAGCTGCCTCAAGGCCACCTGCTTGACTGAAAAATAAAGAATCCGTTTCCTTCTCTTTGCCAGGAGAAGGGAGGAATTATTGACTTGTGTGATGATTTTAGGGGGATGATTAAATTTGGCCTCTTAGGCTCCAGCTAAAAATTCAATTCCGATGACTGGTTTTTCTTTTCATACATCGCTGTGCAATCCTGTGTACTGCCATGGCTAATGTTCCTGATGCTGATTGTCCCTTCACTTTAACAAAGCACAGAATCCCAAGCCCACTCTCCATTTCATGCGCCTTCCAGCTATGAGGACATAATGAGGAAATGCACTCTTTCTGCTTAAGTTAAGAATACTACGAGTGTGCAGGCATGCTTAGAGGCTTTCTCAAGTAACACACTTGCTCTAAAGGAAAGAATCAGAATAGTGATGATTTCTCTGGTGATGGTTTGTAAAATATGCCAGTTTCCTCTTGTGCATTTCAAATTTACAGTGCACTTGGTTGTGCATTTGGTGCCATTTGGCTGAAATGTCACAATCTCAGATGCCAAAGTAGTGAACAGGTCCAATGTACTGCCAGCCGGCTAAAACCTGAGAGTCATTCTTGACTCTCTCATCACCTGCATCAAATCCATCAGCAAATCCTGCCATTCAGTCTCCAAAACATGTCTCTACACTTCCCATTTCTCCCTACCTTTGCTAAGTACCACCTCTGTAAAAGCCTCATCATCTCTCATCTGGACCACAGCAGTTGACTTCAAAGTGATCTCTCTGGTTTTGTTTTTGCTTTCCTACAATCCATTCCCCTCGTGGCAGCAAGGCTACTGTTTTAAAAATCCTATCAGATCAAAAAGGCCCCTCTGTAAAAATCTTCTTGTAGCTCCCATGATAATTAGACCAAAATGAAGCGCTCTACTGAGTCTTCAGGACCTTATGAGAGCTGGCGTCTGTCTACTTTTCTCACCTTATCTTATGTATCTCTTCCTCTCCTTCATCATGTTCTAGTGGTTTCCTGAAAACTTCAAGTTCCCTTTCATCTTAGGACCTTTGCACTAGATATTTCCTATTCCTGGAATGTTCTTCCTGTAGCCAAGATCTTTACAGGCTGCCATATTTTTTATTCATGGTTCAACTTAAATGTCAACTCCTCAGAGAATCTTTCTTGACTACCCAAGCTAGTATAGTCCTTCTGTATTATATTATCCTGTTTTGTCTTCAAAATAGCACTAACTATTCCCATACATTTTTCTTATTTGTTGATAGCCTGTCTCCTTTATTAGAATGTAAGCTCTGTCACTGTGTGGACTTTGTCTATCGTGTCCAGAAGATCCCCAGTGCCTAGAATAGTGTTTTGCAAAGACTAGGTGCCCAATAAACAGTTATCCAGTGAATTGATGAGCAAAGAGGTTTTCCTAAATAATGCAGGAAGAGGATGCTTTAGGTGTGGCCCTATCAGGAGTTAGGGAATGGGGCTGAATTTTTTTTGCAGGTTTATTCTTGATTTATATTCTGGGCTTCTAAGTTGTCAGAGATTTTCTGAGGCCTAATGTCTGTGGTGCAGTTAAATGCACTCAAACAGTGACAACCTCTTATCTTGGGGAGGTAAGAGACTGACCCCATTCTCAGCTGATCTGATCAACTGAAAAGCAAAATGTGTCGTTAATTTTAGGATCCATTATATGTGACATTTTTGTCTTGCTAAAGGTTAGGGGGCAATAGGAGAACTGGAGAAAGCTTGCTAACCAATATATCTTTATTCACATTTAGAAATTAGTTGGCACTGGGGACAGTCCGTGTATTCACCCTGATTTGAGGTCTAGGTCTTATTTTTCCAGGAAGGGCTAGTGTCTGCACAGTGTCCTCAGTGTCTAGAATATCTTATTCATGCATAAACAAAGGGCAGGCATGATTCAGACAGGATGAATCCCTGAACCTCACAGACAGGAGAAAAATGTAGAGTCGTGATACTTAAAACATTTCTCAGCCTTAGTTGTCAGCGCTGGTACCCACTTCAGCACATTTCTGAATTGAACTCTGTTAAGGCTAGGTCAGCGACACCATAAAAAATTTTTTTGCAATTAAAAAGGCTTAAAGGGATCACTGGCAAGATGGCCTTTTTTTTCTTTTTCTTTTCTTTTCTTTTTTCTTTAAAAACAAGTCACTAAAATAAGAAAACTCAATAGATGTATTTTCTTACATCAGTTTTGACCATCTGTGAAAGTGAGGGGACCCAGGCTGAGAAGGGCCACTATTTGAGAGACTCTAAAGGGCAGGTTTTAGAACTCAGTCTTTGCTTGAGAGGCCATTTTTAACTTCATAAAGGCATCTATCAGGAGACTTCAATGGTCCTTAAAGTTTGATAATTTACAGAAAAAGATAATAGGAAATAAGGTAGAGATAAAACAGCTAATTGGGAAAGCTCTACCTTTTTAAAAAAAATATACTTTAAGTTCTGGGATACATATGCAGAACATGCAGGTTTGTTACATAGGTATACACGTGCCATGGTGGTTTGCTGCACCCATCAACCCATCATCTACATTAGGTATTTCTCCTAGTGCTATGTCTCCCCTAGCCCCCCACCCCCAGACAGACCCCAGTGTGTGATGTTCTGCTCCCTGTGTCCATGTGTTCTCATTGTTCAACTCCCAATTATGAGTGGGAACATGTGGTGTTTGGTTTTCTGTACCTGTGTTAGTTTGCTGAGGATTATGGTTTCCAGCTTCATCCATGTCCCTGCAAAGGACATGAACTCATCCCTTTTTTATGGCTGCATAGTATTCCATGGTGTATATGTGCCACATTTTCTTTATCCAGTCTATCATTGGTGGGCAAGCTCTACCTTTTAGGAACAGCAATAGGCCTTACTTTTTAAATTTACCAGAGGGATGGTAGTGATTTAAAATTTCACAATAAAGAAAAACAATGACATCCGCCAAATCACATAATATTAAATGTATATTTTACTGCATTTAACCCATCTGGGCCTCAGGAAATTAGATATTACTGGCTGTTTAATAGATTAACTGAAATACACCAAATGAGAGGTAACAAAGTTAATGAAGAAGCAGTAAGAGTCATGTGTCTGGAGTCTTCTTAGTATTCTAAGAGGGAACAGCTATTTTCATGAGCCATCCTGTAATGATAAGATACTATGGGAGGAGATGTTAGCCTCTCTTTTGAGTGAAAGGTAATTAGGATCCATAACGAGAGATTATCTCAGATAAGGAGTTTTATTTTATTTATTTATTGCACATACACAAATGTTTAATCACACCATAGTTTCTAATAGTAGGAAATGTGTACAACTTAAATGTCTAAGAAGAAAGGAATGCTTTAATAAGTTGTAGTATATAATTATAGTGGAACACCATGCAGCCATTTAAAGTGAGGTAGTAGAAGCTGGGTGTGGTGGTGTGTGCTGGTAGTGCCAGCTACTCTGGAGGCTGAGGGTGGAGGATTGCTTGAGCCCAGGAGTTTGAGACCAGCCTGGGCGACATAGCCAGAGCCTATCTCTTAAAAAAATATGTGATAGAAATAAATTTACACAAATGGAGCTGGGTGTAGTGGCTTATGCCTATAATTCTAGCACTTTGAGAGTGAGGAGTTTTAAATCAAAAACTTGCCTAGTTCGTTCAGATAGTTGTTTGGAATTACTAGGAAAACATACAGAGACACACACAGACACACACACACATACACACTGAGAGAGAGAGAGAGGGAGAGAGAGTGAGAGAGCGCAGAAGTGACCACATAATTCTCTGAGGGAACAGAACTAAAGGTTTAGAGAGTGTTGGAGGCTGGAAGATCTTACAGAGCAGCCAACCTGAACTACCTCCTTTGCCAACCAGGAAACCAACATCAGAAAGGATTAAATGACCTGCCAGGGGCCACAAAGATCATTAATGACTAAGTGAGGGCTAGAACCTGGGCGTGTTAACTCATAGTCCTTCTAGACAGAATGGGAAGTTAGAAAAAAAAATACAATTTCTGTCTATTATTTCTGAAATACTGTCTTTCTGCAATGAGGTGGCATATATAATGAAAGCACTATGGAATCTGAGTTTGAACACAGGATTTTCTACTCTCCGCCATCTGATCTTGGGCAAATCACTTCACCAATCTGGGTGCCTGTTCCCTGATCTTTTGGGAATACAAGCATAGGCAGCGGTAAGCTTTAGAGACAATATATGCAAAGGCTAGTGTATAGTAAGCACTAGGTAAATGGTATCTACTGTTTACCGGCGTTTATATGTTTAATATGTTACAGGGCACTGGAGTCAGACTGACAGGCTTTGAATTCTGCTTTCACCACTTCCTAGTTCTGAGATCTTATTAGTTCTGTAAGCATCGGGTCCTACACTTTTAAAATGAAGAAAACAAAAGTACCTACTTCCTAGAGCAGTTGTGGAGATCTAATAATATAGTTCATGTATAGTGTTGAATAGCACATTGCACATTAGAAGAGTTTGATAAACATTGACTTTTATTATAATTATTTTAAATTTTGCCATGGAGGATATAGGGCAAAATTTAGTAGACTCCTTCTGTGAAAGGTCAAATAGTTAATACCTGAGACTTTGCAGTCTGTAAGATCTCTGCTATAACTACTCAACTCTACCACTGAAGGAAGAAAGCAGCCCTAGACAATATGTAAACTAATAAGTGTGGCTGTGTTCCAATAAAACTTTGTTTATAAGAACAGATGGTGGGCTAGACTTGGCCTGTGGCTGTAATTTGCTAATCCCTGATATAGGGCAACTAAGATCTCCTGCTCTAATGGCTTCTGGAAGAAGACATCTTGTTGATATAAGAGGGTAGGTGTCTTCTTTCATGAAAAGAATAACTAAATAAGTCACCTTTAGGCAGTGTTTCCCATAATCAGATCCTATTCATGGCAGCATTTACTGGCAGTGGGGCAAGAGACTCTCTGTTTGCCCTCTGACCCCATCTTGTTTTCTCCTACAAGACATGGCCAGTCAGGCTCATAAGGAGGCCGAGAACCCAAGAATCAGCAGAGTCACATCCACCATTCACTCAGTTTCTAGGATGTGCTTGAATTTCATTTTATGATGTTAGTGTACAATGTAAGGATATTCCTTGCAAATGCTCTGTAGTTCTGATTTTAATACAATTTTCAAAGTTTCCCTTATTACAAACACTAGGGGTTCTCAATTTTTCTTCCCTCTGTTTGTGAAATGTCAGGTGGCTATGCCCTTGCTTTGACTCATAAGACCTTTCATAAGAAGGTCTTCAGAGACATGGTATTTTTGGCCTTTGCTGTCCTGGTGATCTTTTCCTATTGTTCATAAACCTAACGAGTGGAGGGTCAGGTGGTTCACTTCTGAAAATGATTAAAGGTGGCACTTTGCTCCAGAGTGGAGGTGTAATCTTATTAATCTGGTACCAGAGTACATCTTGCAGGCAGAGAAAAGAGAAATTTAAGATTGGCCGCCCTCACATAGAGTGTCTAGACAATTTATTTGCTACTCACTGATCTGGGCTCCAGGACTATAGAAAGAAGCATCTTGGGCAGCCTCAGAAATTAGAGGCTGAACTCTGACAAATGAACACTCAGTTGCTTTATATTCAGCATGGTGATTGCCAACAGTGGTTTAAATGGTAGTGAGCCAATCAAGAGGGTCAGGTTCCAAGACTTTATTGACAGCAATGATACAGGGTTAAGTGTTCCCCACAGAGAACATATGCAGAGAAAGCTATTTATGGGAAAAAGGAATCAGGTCCTTGTGGGCTCACAGCAAAATCCTGTGACCAATTTTCTCTGCTTAGAGTACAGGAGCTGTTCTGCTCAAAACATTGAGCAGAATAGGAAACTTCTTTGTCATATTTCTGACAGTAAATCATCAGATTATTTCAGAAGCTTCACAGACAGATATTGCTAATTAACTTTTCCAGAATCCTCCTTCCCAGAGACCTTTGGCTTTCTAAGGGTGCATCAGATTTGTCATCTTTGGTGAGATTTCTGGAGAGTTAATAGGTTATGACCTTGCCATGTGTCAATTATGGGAATTTGTTATGTTGTTTTAATTACATAATGTTTTTTATAGGTATTAAGTATATATTTACAGCATTTTCTTGAACATGATTTCACTTTTCTTTCTTTCTTTCTTTTTTCTTCTTTCTTTCTTTTTCTTTCTTTCTTTCTTTCTTTCTTTCTTTCTTTCTTTCTTTCTGTCTTTCTTTTTCTTTTCTTTTTTTTTTTTTTTTTAAGGAGTCCTGCCGGCTGGGCACAGTGGCTCATGCCTGTAATCCCAGCACTTTGGGAGGCCGAGGCGGGCGGATCACGAAGTCAAGAGATCGAGACCATCCTGGCTAACATGGTGAAACTCCGTCTCTACTAAAAATACAAAAAAAATTGGCCGGGCTTGGTGGCCGGCACCTGTAGTCCCAGCTACTCGGAGAGGCTGAGGCAGGAGAATGGCGTGAACCTGGGAGGCGGAGCTTGCAGTGAGCCGAGATCGCGCCACTGCACTCCAGTCTGGGCGACAGAGAGAGACTCCATTTCAAAAAAAACAAAACAAAACAAAACAGAGACAGTCCTGCTCTGTTGCCCAGGCTGGAGTGCAGTGGCACGATCATAGCCTACTGCAACCTCCAACTCCTCAGCTCAGGCAATCCTTTCAGCCTCCCAAGTAGTTGGGACTACAGGTGTGTGCGGCCATGCCTGGCTAATTTTTTAATTTTTAGTAGAGACAGGGTCTTGCTATATTGCCCAGGCTGGTCTCAAACCCCTGGGCTCAGGAGATACTCCTGCCTTAACCTCCCGAAGTGCTGGGATTACAAGCGTGAGCCACCATGCTCAGCCTTTTTTTCTCTCTAGATAATAGAGTTGACATTCCTTCATAGTGGACTCCATTTACTCAGTGTGCCACCTTTTTATTTCTGAGGAAACATGAATTATCTATTAATTTTGTATGAATAGATGATGAATTAACGTACAAGCTTCTGAGAGCTATGTACTTTTGAACAGAAGATTCTGTGAGACACAGTACTTTAACCAAAAGGAATGTATCTTCAATCAAATTTTTGGTGTGAGGGAGTGCTCTGTGTATGGTGGTGGTGGGGAAGGTGGGGTTGGAGAGCATATTTTATCGTCTCTGAAGCCATCACATGTGTAGCTGGCTGCCTGACTGTGAATAAAGCCATGTGCCCCATAGCAAGCATGTGGGACCAGACAAAATAGAGACAGGGAGGAACAGGCAATGAGGGGATCAGTGTGGGGAGCTCAGAAAAAAAGGATTGCAAGAAGAGTTTCTTCAGTCACGTCAGATACAGCTAAAAAGTCCAAGGGATTAAGAATCAGTTCAGACTATGTGACTTGGCAAAATAGTTTGATGATTCCAAAGAGCAATTTTAATGGTGTGGAGAGCATCAAAGCCACATTTCTGATGTGTCCAGAGAGAATGAGTGGTGAGGTGATTTTGCTAGTAAAGAAGAGATCAAAATAAAACAATATTTGAGGCAGTATTAGGGTGAGCATGAGAGAAAATGATGTTCCCAGCAGTCTTGCTGGTCTCATGGCCAGTCCATGGAAGAGCAGGGCTGGGATCCAATTCTCCTGATAGCAGCCTAGGGAGGATCTTCTGTGGAAGAGGAACATCAACATATTTGGTGACAGAAGGAAAGGACCACTGGAGGACAGGGTGTGAATCCTGGAGAGGCAGTTGGTTTTTGAGAAAAAGAGAGATCTCTTCTTTTAAGGCTGGGAGGGAAGATCAAAAGGTTGATAGAGTCAAGGGTGCTGTTCGCCCAAGGGAGGCAGACGGAGGAACTCTGTTGGGTTATCGTGCTCCCTGGAGAATCCATGTTGATGGCCAATGAAATTTCTCTTTCTGTCTCACCTACCTCCCCCAACATGCACACATACTGCTTCTCCCACCCCCAAACTTGCTAACACATAATAGTGCAATAGTGAACAATGGACAGACATTTAATAAGTCTTACTTGGGCTGATTCTTCCCCTTTTCAGGGAGTTAATCTTAAAATAATTACTACGACTAGCTATTGTGGATTTAATTGAGGAGAGAAAATTGTCTCCATTTTCATGTTTACATCTCTTTTAAGTTCAAGTGTTTTTTTTAGGACTATTTTGATGCACTTCTTTACCTACATAGTATAGATTATGGCAGAGATAGCTACATTTCACAGAGCCAAGAGATCTCTATCCTCCCTCTCTTCTCTCCTCCTCCCACCCACTTGCCTGCCTTTCCTTTCTTCCTTTTCTCTTTTTTCCTCTCTTTCCTTTCTCCCTCCCTCAGTTCTTCTCTTCCTCCCTCCCCCTTCTTTCCTTCCTTCCAGAACTGATTTCTAAACATAGAGTACATCCTAAGACCAGGATCCATAAAATGCCTTAACAATTTTACCAGAACTAACTCCTAACCATTACAGGTTATCTCTTTAAGTAGAATAATACAAATAATAAAAAACAATCTACCAATCCTATTTTGAGTAGTGTTTGGTGGTTCAGTGGACAGCATGAGCATTCTGTAAATTTCCTTCCAGTGTTATTTTGGTTTTGCCTGTTAGGAAGTGCTAGGGGAAAAATAATGGGTGCTTTACAACCACCATAAGAAAAGAGCCAGGATCCTTTCATTTCATGTTTATGTGATGACAAGTCTGCATCCCTGCTCCATCTGCTTATTCCCATCTGCAGTATCAGGACAGGGAGCGAATAGCTGAAATGATAGTCTTCTTGGATTTGTATCACAGGATAAACCGTAGATCCCAGAAATGAATCAGTAAGCTTGTGTTTATCCAAAGCACAAACATCCAGAGAGCTCACATTAGCAAAGTGTATTTCTAAAAGTGGGGGCCAGTGAGGAGCCACCTTCATAGTTGTCACCCAAGGCTTGGCATCATCCTGCGGTTCTGTCTGTGTTATCAAGAGAGATTCTTTTTTGTTCAGTTTTCGTATTCAATCGATTTCATTTGATTTTGTAATTTGCTGAAAATGGATAGAGCCTTTCCCAGAATTAGCAGAGGTACTGAATTTCTAGCCATTTTCTATGAACAGGGGTTTACTGGACAAAGGGAAAGAAAATTCTTCTATATTCTTTTTTTTCCCTGAAGATGCAATGAGACTGAAGAGACAGAAAATCTCTTCTTTAAAGCTTATTGTGAGAGGAGGAAGGAATTGCCTTTATCTACCTTGCCTATCCACCTGAGTTCAATCACAAAAGGAAGTAACACCCACCAAAGGGTTAATTTCTAAAACCTGACTGCTTCTAGTGAAGCGACAGGAAGTAAAGCTGCTTCCGTGGTCTAATTACCCACTGAAAGCTGGGGTGGGAGTCGAGTCTCAGCAGGAGGCACCTGCCCTACCTGCCTGAATAGTTAGGCTGCAACGTGCCTCATTTTTAATCCTATACACAGCCCTCTCTTCTGTTCGTTGTTATTTTCCTTCCTCACCTCTGGACACTTCGGCACATTCACTTGAAACATCGTCACGGGAGAACTCAGCTTTGACAGAAACCTCTCTGAAAATTTTTTTTGCCTGTTCTGGCTTGCACTTGAATAATTCTCCATCAACAGCACGTCTGATTGAGTTGGCATCACAAACCCTTTTGTATGCTATTTTTTTCTTCAAGAAATATTAAAGTCTGAATAAAATTGGAATAGCTGCCTGGTAATGATCTCATTATATATAAATACAGAAGTGCTCACAGGGGAGATAATGACTCCAAGACTCAGGTATGCAGCGAATACCTATTATCTTCCAAGGAGTCGGCCCACATTCAGCACTCCTCCACAGCGCCCCGCAACATCCCTTTCAGTTTCAGGCTCAAGTCGCGGAATACGAAGGGCTGATTGAAGCTTGGAATAGAGTTTTTTCCCTCCCCCTTCATGACATATGTTAGGAGATGAAAGGAACCTGGGCTGTGTGTTTACTCTTCATTTGGGAGTTTCACATGTTCTGATTGATCGGAAAGACAAAAAGGCAGAAGGAGAGACATTTGGTGCTGGCTGAAAACCATATCCATTCTCAATGTGAAGTTTCCTTGTTTGGTGAGGATAATTGTGATGAGGCAGTTCTGGGTATAGACGCTACTAAAAGACTTTTAAAAATAACAGGCCCACCACCCAGTTTGAGTTCTTATGTAGCAAAAGAACAAACACAGATGGTGGCAGTAGGAATGGGGGCCGGGGTGGGAAAGGCCCTCCTAATGTGGGAGTTTACTAGTTATTAGCCCCAGTAATCTTTTCTGGCTGCCAGGACCTAAGCAGATGAGTTTAGCACATCACAGAGGACCACATGTAGGGTTTGATTCCTGATATGGACTAAGTGACTCTGGAAAAATTTTTACTCCCTGTGATTAGCATCAAAAGAAGAAATTGAGTAGAGAAGAGGATAGACTATATTGTTCTACATGTTCTTGTTAGGTTCTAAAAGGGCATTTAAGGGGGCATTGCAACCTGGGCAACATAGTGAGATGCTATCTCTACAAAAAAAAAAAATCAAAAAATTACCCGGCTGTGGTGACACATGCCTGTAGTTCCAGCTATTCAGGAGACTAAGGCGGGGGGATTGCTTGAACCCAGGAGTTTGAGGCTGCAGTGAGCTATGACTGTGCTACTGCACTCCAGCCTGGGCAAGAGAGAAAGACCTTGTCTCAAAATAAAAACAACAACAAACAACAACAACAACCACAAAGAAAAGGGGCCATTGCGATGTACCACTTTGGACCAGGAAGAGAGGTGGAGTGGAGGATGAGTACTTGGCTGTTTCTATTTGCATGGGATCATAGGCTTATTATTTCCTTCTTATTTCCATATTGGGGACTATCAAAATACAAAATAATTTTATAAGCATAATTCTTTGGCAAGAGGATGGGCTGGATGGTGGAAATATTTTGCCCATAGCTAAAAGTTTCATGCAATAAACGTGGTATGCTGTTGAGTGATGATGATACATTCCTATTAGCTGAGACAGTTACAGCCATAAAATCTAAAGAAGGTTTAATCAGAATAGACAAGGGCTGGTGTGGCCAGAGGAAAGCCCCTGGTATTGGGTGGGACCATTTCCATGGTAGGGAGAATGTCCTTGGCCACAATTGGATTCATACTGTACACATGCTATTTGACACAATACTATGTTTTTCCTTAGTTTTTCCTTACTTTATTAAGTATTGACACTTGTAATGCCTTAGCCCCAGGGAAAGAATCTTTTTCTCTCCTTCTAGTACTACAGGTGCTGTTGGGATCTGGAAGAACCCTGTTTCTGTCACTTGTGCTCTAACTTCCTTGGGTGACAGCAATTGAAAATGGATTCAGTTGTTTGCAGAAATGAAGTGTTGGAACCCACCTTTATATATATTCCCCCACCGCTTATGGAGGTTTCTGAGAGAAGTCCCCAGTACAGTAATATAAGCAAAATACATGTTCCCTGTAAGACCCAGTTATGTCTCAGGGTGCCTCCATTTTTATGATAGTCATGATAGTAACCCACTACTCTTTAAGTGTTTGACATGTGCTAGGCTCTGTGCTACATGCCTTCCACACTTTATCTCATCTGAGCCTCGCCATTCTGTGAGGTGGATACTTTCATGCCATTTTATAGATGATGTCACAGATAGTGACTTGATGTTCCGTGGAGAATCATTGGTTTGTGGCTCCAAATACTTGGAGACTGTGGAGGCAGGAGGGGAAATGGTTTACGTAGAAGTCTCTGAATAAATTCATTATCTCCTCAATACCTTTGCATTTATATAACTAGTTTTAATGGATACTTCAGTATTTAGCCACTATTGTTTGGGATATCACAGAAACATGAGGCACAATCTCTGCCCATAAGATACCTCTAATCTAGTAGATACATAGGAATAGAACGTGAAAATTCTATTAAATAGAACCACTGTGTGAAACAAACTTGGATTTGGCCTCTTGTGTATGATTAGCTAGTCTTTCTGGGCCTAAGCTTCTTTTTTAAAAACTAGGTGTTTGGACTAGATTAGAGGTTAGCAAACTTTTTCTGTATAAATGGCCAGATAGTAAATATTTTAGGCTTTGCAGGCCATATGGTCTCTGTCGCAACCATTTAACTTTGTTATTATAGCATGAAAGCAGACAAATATATGTAACAAACAGGCATGGCTGTGTTCAAATAAAACTTGGCATATAAAACAATTGAAAATAAAAATCAGAGATGCTGGAGAGGATGTGGAGAAATAGGAATGCTTTTACACTCTTGGTGGGAATGTAAATTAGTTCAACCATTGTGGAAGACAGTGTGGCGATTCCTCAAGGATCCAGAACTAGAAATACCATTTGACCCAGCGATCCCATTACTGGGTATATACCCAAAGGATCATAAATCATGCTACTGTAAAGACACATGAACATGTAAGTTTATTGTGGCACTATTCACAATAGCAAAGACTTGGAACCAACCCAAATGTCCATCAATGATAGACTGGATTAAGAAAATGTGGCACATATACACCATGGAATACTATGCAGCCATAAAAAAGGATGAGTTCATGTCCTTTGCAGGGACATGGATGAAGCTGGAAACCATCATTCCGAGCAAAGTATCACAAGGACAGAAAACCAAACACCGCATGTTCTCACTCATAGGTGGGAATTGAACAGTGAGAACACTTGGACACAGGGCAGGGAACATCACATACTGGGGCCTGTCAGGGGGTGGAGGGCTAGAGGAGGAATAGCATTAGGAGAAATACCTAATGTAAATGACAAGTTGATGGGTGCAGCAAACCAACATGGCACATGTATACCTATGTAACAAACCTGCATGTAGTGCACATGTACCCTAGAACTTAAAGTGTAATAAAAAAAAGGTATAGCCCAATTGAGATATACTTTAAGTACAGAACGCACACTGGATTTTGAAAACTTAGAATGAAAAAATATAAATTATCTCAATAATGTTTCATATTCATTGCATGTGAAATAATATTTTAGATGTATTAGGTTAAATAAAATATTTTTAAAAATTAAAAAAAAAGAAAATAAAAATCAGGTGGGCTGGATTTAGCCCATTGCTGATCAGGTGATGATGCCTATAGGCCTTTCTGGCTGGAAAATGCTGTAATTTATTTCTCCGCATTCCACATTAATTCCAGCTTTGGAGTATGGGGACATTTCTTTGGCTTTTCTCTTCTTGAGGAGGAGTCAATAAGAAATGGCAATAGAAGTGGTCCTGGAGAGGCACCAGGAGGGATTCCCAGCAATGTTCTGATTGAAATCACAATGGGAGAAAGCCATTAAAAAAGGTGGGGAGAAAGATCCCATTAATCAGAGATGGGCACTGCTGTTTTAGTTGGAGATCTGGCTATTAGCTCAGCAGGAAGACAAGGAAGACAAGATGGGGTAGCCTGGAAACATGGATTTCCCAGAGGCAGAATGCTAAAAAAATTCTTTTTAGAACAAAGTTGTTATATAAATCCTTATGTAAGTCTTAGAATCCAAGACATAGTCAATAATGAAATTTTGCTTGTATTAGTAAACACAGTCTAACATAACAATCTAACAAGCATAATAATCTAACACAATGTAAACAAATTTGATTTTTGTGGAATCTATCTTTTCCATTTGAAAATTCTCTCATGTATTATTTCCATATATTTGAATAACTAGATTTTCCAAGACATTAGAATAAATGTACAATCGTAGGACTCTTTCTGTTGCAAGTGACATAAAAACCCTGCTCAAACTGACTTAAAAAAAGTAATATATGGGCTTGGAATATAGAACAGTGCAAGGGAATACTGGCTTTGGCTGGGAGGGTCTGATCCAGAATATCAAATAAGGTCATCAGGGCTTAGTGTCTTTGTCTCTTTGATTTGTGCCTTTCTCCCCTACTTCTGTTGGTTAAGCTTCATCTGCAGGCTGACTTCTCCCTGGTTAGTAGGATGCTATCACAAGACTCGACTATTTATATGACCAAATACAGCTAAGGAGCAAGAGCTCTTTGTTCTCAAAAGCCCTAGCATAGTCTCCTCATGTCTTCTTGACTCTGACTGGGTCATGTGGCCATTCCAAAACCAATCTCTGCAGCCTCAGCCAAGCTGGGCCCACCACATGGTCAAAATGGTGGAGGAGAGATTCCCCAAAGGAGGGCTGAATCGCAATTGCCAAAAAGAGGAAGATGATTGTTGAATGACAAACAGCAGATGTCCAGGGCAATGATACTTCATAATTTTCAAAACACTTTTATGAAGACTAACTCATTTGATGTTACAACAATTTTATGAGAATATCTTTTTTTTTTTTTTGAGACGGAGTCTCACTCTGTCACCCAGGCTGGAGTGCAGTGGCGCGATCTCGGCTCACCGCAAGCTCCGCCTCGCGGGTTCACGCCATTCTCCTGCCTCAGCCTCTCCGAGTAGCTGGGACTACAGGCGCCCGCCACCACGCCTGGCTAATTTTTTTTTGTATTTTTAGTAGAGACGGGGTTTCACCGTGGTCTCGATCTCCTGACCTCGTGATCCGCCCGCCTCGGCCTCCCAAAGTGCTGCTGGGATTACAAGCGTGAGCCACCGCGCCCGGCCTTATGAGAATATCTTTGTTAGGTGCTATTATTTCCATTTTCAGATGAGAATACTAAGGCTCAAATGATGACTTCTTCGAATTGGCAGAGTTGGTGAAGGAGGTTGTGTTACCTTTTCTCTTTTAGCGATGTGATATCTGACCACTGTACAACAGAACCATTACCTCTCCTGTTTTGGACTAGATGTCTATTATTGTCATCTAAAATTCTGTTAGCATTTTGGGCAGCCATATCACACTGGCTTCTCCTGACTTTAAAGCACACAGTAAAACCCCTCTAGTTTTTCACGTGATTTCTGGTAAAACATAATGTAGCTAAAATGGCATTTTGAACTTAAGTGCAGGATTATGTTTATTTTTGTGATATTTCATATAAATTGTTTTCCATTGCTCCAGCCTAGCAAGAACCTTTGAGTCACGTGGAATTCAAAATATTAACTATTTCTCTCAGATTTATGTCATCTTAAAATTTAACAAGCATTACTTATTTTGTCTTCCAAGTAATTGCTAAAAGGATTGAACAATAAAGTATAGGTAATATTGATTAATTACCAATTTTAACCTGGAATGAAGCCTCTAGTGCTATGTCACAGGACTCTTTGGTTGTTCCGCAGCTTTATAACTGATATGGATGGAGGCTAAATTGATATATTGAAAATGCAAATCACTTCACAGATGGAGGATGTCTTCTCATTTGACCTCTTGTCTCGCATTTCTAAGATTGCAACATTTTGAGATGAAATGCCAAATTATTGGCCTAGAGTCAATGGTGGCTGTGATTCTGTAAAACTCCTGTATCATTTACCCTGGATAGAGCCAGGGAAATTGTAGCCCCTCAGTTAATGTTAAATGCCTGCAATGACAGTAATAATAATAAGATAATCACAGTGGTGACCGAGCCTTACAATCCGTGAACATTTGGTAGTAAAGTCCACAACACGCACTCCCCTAGGGGCTTAATTTTCTTTTTCAGATTAGAACAGTGAAATTCTATAACTCAGATGTAAGCTATACAAAGATTTGACTAGAAATATTATCTAGGACTTTTGATTGCCAGTCCAAGGATGCTCAGGCAGGAGAGTGGTGGGTGGGTATTAGAGTCACGGTCATCTGCTGGTAGGAACCACAGTGAGGCTTTTAACCCCACATGCTCCCATCACAGAGCTTTAATTTGGGTTTCATTCAAATAGCTTTAGAGGAGGATGAGAGATTTTTATGCATATTAGAATCAGTTTTTATTATAATTGATTTAAACAAGATTGAGAAACAATCATTGTAAAGCTTAATTTCTCTAAAAAGACTCCTTTTAGGATTGGTTACAGCCACAGGGCAGACAGGAGTGCTGTTAGCGCCTCTTTGGGAAGGTGTGGGGAGGGGACCATGTTGCTTTCCCCGAGAGGACCACTCTCAGCACTTTCTGTGAAATAGACGAAGGTGACCAGTCATCTTCTTCCCACGATGATGCGAGCACAGCTATTCCTGGGCTCTATTTACTTCTCCCGTCTCTGCTCCCTCGCCCCCATGCTTAGATCTTGCAGAAATGCTGCCACTACTTAGGTATTTCATAGAGATATTTTGCTTTCAAACTGTAATGAATAGGTTTCAAAGAAAGTGAATGAAAGCTATTCTTTTCTTCCCTTTTCTGTGAAGCGATTAGCCATGCAGTCTGGAAAACAGTTTCTATTTAAAAGTAAAAATATTTAGAGAGCAAACATCCTTCCTCTCTTTCCAACTGCACTCAGAAAACAGGACAACACCAGCTTTCTCCTCTCCTGTTCAGTGCCATGGCCCACCCCTCCTCTCCCAGTGTCTCCCCCTGCCCCCCTTTCTCATGCCACTCCTTCCTAGCTACAAGAAAAGGTTATCAAGGTGATAATAAGCAAGAAGATGTTCCAGCCTTGTTTTAAGCCTTAGCCACATTGCACTGCTTAAACGAGGTTAAATGCCTTTGTGAACCTGTGTTTTCTAACCCCTTGGCCATGCAGCCCTAAGCCAGGCTGATCCAGCCTCGCCTCGCCCCTCTCTGCAAGAGACTCGTGGGTACAGGATGATTGAGGTGGCCCCAGCCTCCCCAGCAGCTGCTGACTTGCACTTGGAAATTCAATCCTCTCAAGGTAATTCCTCAGCTTATAAAAAACTTCTGGCAATGAATTCTGAACTTGATACCTCCCACTCCAGGCAGGATAATGGCAGCCTCGCTGACTTCCACAGACACTGAGCCTGGAATGGGAAGGGAGCGTCATAGTGGATGAAGCACTTTTAAAGGCAGGACTTTTGTGGCCTCATTAGGAGATTTCTAGCTATTTCTAGAACACCAGGCTCAATCTTCTCTCTTCTGAGGTCCTCTAGATCCCAAATGACTTAGGGTCTGTCTGGGCCACCCCTAGGCTGCAAGTGGTCAAGCCTTGTACATCAGAGAGAGCAAAACTGTGCTTTAGTCTTCTCTTGGGTGGAACTGCCTGAGTTGCTTAGAGTGACATCTTGGTGCTAAGTTTGGAGACCAAACTAATTGTGAAAAATAGATGGAGTTACCATGTGATATCTGCCACCGCCTACAAACTGGTGGACATGGATGTCATCTCAAAAGCAGATGGGCTACCAGGCTCAGAGAAATCCCTCTCCGTGGACAAAAGTTGCCTAGAGATTCTGAAATAACCATCTGCCTTTAAGATTCTTTGGATCATTATTCTCAAGTTGTAAGAATTTTCCCTTCTTTCTCTTCACCACCCCAAAGACTGTCCAGTACCCAAAGGCAGCAAATCCCTGTGGTGGTTGCAGATGCTGCTGTGACAGTCCTCAGCCTCCTCTTGGGGATGGCTTTGCTATGTGAGGTTTGAATGTCCTTATTGTCCCCTAAAGCTTCTGCTCAAAGTCTCAGGATGTGTTTTGGCAAGTGCAAAATCCAATAGTCCTTGTACTCTTGATAATCTTTTATGCCCTGTAGAAGTATGTTTTTATTCATCCGTTTCTTCAGGAGGTAAGAAATAAAGCTGTTCCATTCTAGGCATAAATTAGCATTTATAACAATGCAGTGCAAAAAAATGTAATTTAAATAGAACTGATTAGAATTTTGATAGGGCACCAAGGAACTTCTAAACAAATGCTGATCAGGTAATGAGTGGAACAAGTCATTTATTTTAGTGGTTCAGTTATCTGTTCAGCGATTGGGTCACAGTTTCCCAAACATATACGGTGACTGTTCATTAATTATGCACTTCTCACTCAGTAAGTGTCCAATTTAACTAAAAACTGTGAGCTTATAGGCAAAGCCACAGAGGACAGCAGAGGGAAAAGTAACAACCTAGATAAAAGTATATTTTCTTTTTGTAATAACATTTACTAATTCAAGGACTTGGCGAAAGGGAAGCTATTGTTAGACTTTGGCCTTGGTCTTGTATTTATACAACAGACTAAATTGCTCCCCATTTGTTAAGCAGGGACATTTAAGCTCCAGAGTGCCGAGCTTTGCAAATGAGGCTACACAAGTTGGCATTCAACCTGTCTTCGTACGTATAGCCTCACCTTTGGATCAGTCTGCGACGTGACGAACGCTATTAGTTGAATCACATGTTTTTCTTCAGGTGCATCATGCTGGAAAATGTTCTGAATCAGTCTGAAAGGTTAATTTGCAGGATTTTTCTTCTTTGATAGGTTGGAGGTTTTTCTTTTATTAAGAAGAATGGAATGTTTCCTTGTTATTTCATGGTAGTCCAGCTCACATCTGGCACATTCTTGATGTGGTTGCTCCTCCACTGTATCATTAGTCAATGTTCTGTTTTACTTATTGATCATCTTTACTGGTAATGAAAAATCAGTTTATCAGCCCTGTTGTCTTGATATAATCTGGATGTTAGTAGGATGTCACTTTCTGGAATGCAGATGAGAAATTAAGCCTAGGAAAGGTAATAATTTAAACAGGTAATAATTTGCTCAGGGTGAAACATTGTTTGTAAAGGAAGAATCACCAGTGTGTTATAGTACTAGTGTTGTCCACCTCACCCCGGATATTTTCAGGTGTTTCCTTGTATGAAGGACTTCCAGGCATGTAGCTCTACAACATGAGTCCTGCTTTGAATGAGCACCTACTACATGAGGCAGGTGAGAAGAAAGGGCTAATGTAGTCCCATGGTCTGGTGGGCTAATGCTTGGCACAGTGGTTTGTGTGAGTGACACTTGTCTTTATTTATGTTGCTGCCTGAAAAGAGAACACCTTCTGTCCTCCTGTCCTTTGGGTAATGGCTGAATGCAAAGCAAGCATCTAAGGCAGTACCCAGTGGGGGCATCTAACACGTTGCTCATCATTACTGAATTAATAAAGCTGGGGACTAGATAAGGCCCAAATGCAGGCAGTAGAGTGACAAGCGGGTGTATAGAATTTCCTTACTGTTGGAAAACAATAGCAAATATCTCCCAGAGAGACTCTTTGTTGCCCAAACTTACTGTACCAATGGAGAAGAAAAAATGAAAGTTTGCCATTGCTGGAAGAATTTACGGTGTTTTAGCTTCGTGTTTGTAAAATGTGACCATCATTTGAACACCTATGTCTTCTAACATGTGTCAATCCATTTTACAGCTGGGTAAACTAAGGCAAAGGGGTTGGGGGGGAAAGATTGCCATACTCACAAAATAATTCTGAGGCCCGGGAGAAATAAGGACCAACTGTCCACCTCAAAGCATGTTTAAACTGCCTTTGCCCATGCATATCCCTGTGCCTCTCTTTTAAATAAAGTAAAAAAGGAATGAGATATATTAGAGATTGCTGATATTATTTTCTACAGTGATGTTTTTGGTTTAATGAATTATGATATTTAGAAATAGGCTAAGAGAATTTATTACCTTAAGACAAACCAATGGCAAATGGATAAAATATTTGGTTTGGGGTAATTTATTTCCTCTGCCTGTGTTAACTCTTGAGCAATTAACTAGATTATTTCCCTAATGTGAACAATGACTATATTCATACTAAACAATTAATTGAACAATTGTTCCAGGGTAAGCTCTTACTGTATTATTTTTTCCTTCTCCTCATGTCACCTCCTTTTCCACACATGCCTGGCTCTCTCTCTAAGAGCAATTTCCACAGCATAATGTCTATGTGAAGATTGTAAGCTCTCAAAAAATCATAGCAAGGAACTATGGCTGCACATTTATTCTCAGCAGATCTCCACATATCTTTGGATTTTTTATGTTGTGCTTACTTTACAATCACTGAGTTCCATGTTATAATGTCTCCATTATTTTGGTGGGCATATTAGAGCTGATTGTTTCTCTCAGCAGCCTTCAACCGCCCCCTGTGAGACCTCCACAGCTTACCTTATCATAATATTGGAAAGCAATTTCTCTTGACTGCTGTGAACCAACGCCGGAAATCCAAAATGCTGCTACAGTCATTAAGTGATTTCCAATTAGTTAATTGGTTTCACAGGCTGCTTCTCTCTAAACTGCACCTTAAATGAAAAGCAGAACCATCCATTTTTGAAAGAGAAAAAAATCCTGGGGCCTTTGGGTTTTAAAATCCTAAAGCACAGCATTCTTTGGAAGAAACTTCAGTAAAAACACCAGTCCTACAGAAGAGAAAATGTTATTACTATTACCCCAGAAAAAGAATGGAATCACTCTTCTGGCTTTCCCACATTGTCCAGGGTTTATTTTGCCCACTTTAACGTTAGATCAAAGGAAGACAGACAGATCATCACAGAACAGCACAGCACATGGAGACTTTCTTGATCAACACTAGTTCTTTTCTAGGGAAGCTTCCTGGGCCTCTGTGTTAGGTGCCCCAGGGCTATTTAAGCTTGGCTGCTCTGGGATGCTATATTAAACCTCACTGAGCAGTAGGGGAGAGTGCTTGAGAATGGTTCTGTAAGAAGCTGCTTTTTGGAATGGGAATGGAGGTGATTATGTCTATGGACTGACAAAGGGAATGGATTGAAGGAAGCATGAGAAGTTGGTCTAGAATATTTCCTGTCAACACACGTGTTGTTAATGTTGATGGTGGGGCTATAAACACAAGTTGTGAACAATATTTGATTTACACAATGGGGCAAATAAAATAGGATAAACATCCAAGAGGGTAAATAGGATAATAACTGATTTACCCAGCAGGGTAAATGTTTAATCTGTTTTCCCTGATAGAGAAAACTTGGCTTTTGTTTTTTTTGTTTTTTTTTTTTTTTTGAGACGGAGTCTTGCTCTGTCCCCCAGGCTGGAGTGCAGTGGCGCGATCTCGGCTCACTGCAAGCTCCGCCTCCCGGGTTCACGCCATTCTCTTGCCTCAGCCTCCCGAGTAGCTGGGACTACATGCACCCGCCAACACGCCCGGCTAATTTTTTGTATTTTTAGTAGAGACGGGGTTTCACCGTGTTAGCCAGGATGGTCTCGATCTCCTGACCTCGTGATCCGCCCACCTCGGCCTCCCAAAGTGCTGGGATTACAGGCTTGAGCCACCGCGCCCGGCCGAAAACTTGGCTTTAATGGTAGATAAAATGCATACAAAAATAAATGCAAATTTTCCTCTCTATTAGGCAAAGATGGAATCCATCAAATCAGAAACTGCAGAGTGTAGTAGCTAGAAGCATGGACTCTGGAGCTGGACTATCTAGGTGGACATCCTGATAGTCACTTTCCAGTTGTGAGATTTTGGGCACGTTACTTGACCTCTCTGTGCTCCAGCCTCCTGGGAAGTGGAGGACAAGGATGATACCATCCTCACAGGGTTGTTATGAGGAGTAGACTGGTGGTTACGGAGCTGGAGGTCATCATCCTAAGCAAATTAAAGCAGGAACAGAAAACCAAATACTGCATGTTCTCATTGATAAGTGGGAACTAAACATGGAGACGCATGGACGTAAACATGGGAACAACAGGCACTGCGGGCTACTAGAGGGGAGGGGAGGAATGGAAGGGGGTGTGGGTTGAAAAACCACCTACTGGGTACTATTCTCACTACCTGGGTGCAATATACCCATGTAACAAACCCACACATGTACCCCCTGTATCTAAAATAAAAGCTGAAATAAAACAAATCCCTTAGAACCAGAGCTGATACATTCTTAAATAAACCAAATTTTATAATATGGCATGTTTTGAAAGATTCACCTTTTGATCTCTCCTTTGTAGAAAACCTCTCATTTTATGGTTAATTATCCATGAGAACCAGTTCTCCAAGAAGGGCAGTAAATAAGACGTTGCCGGCCCCGTCAGTCAGTCAGTCCATCTGTCAGTCAGCTGTACTCCCTGCCATCAGCTCTTTAAGACAATTTCATTCCTCCAAACTCACCCAGTGCCTGATCTTTTTGTTAAAGAGTAATGCTTATGTATAGAAGTAGATTAAATCGGAAAGGTAGAGGAGGCAGTGATTGGAATATTGGGTCAGAAAAAGGCAATGAGCTTCATTGTGTGTGCTTGTGTGTGTGTGCTTGTGTGTGTGTGGAGAGAGAGAGAGGGAGACAGACACATAAACACACAGACACAACACAGAGACACACATATGCACACACAGCCGGTAGGAACAGAAAAATCTTCCATGTGAGCAGAGACCATGCATGAGAGAGTCAGGTCACTGGTGAGCAGGAAATCAGGGATGCGAGAGGGGTAAGGGAAGCAAAGAAGGGAACTGAGGACAGAAAGCCCCATCCCTGGCTCTGGTGCCTTCGTGTCAGCTTTAGAAGCAGTTGGTTCATCATTTCAGCAGCCTGGAGTCCTTTAGTAATGACTTTATGGATTAAAATTTAAAACCAAATTAAATGTGTTTACAAAACAGCACCCACACTGAATTGATAACGAGCTGCCAAAGTTGGGCTTGTAATGATCTCAATCCAGAGCTCTGACATGCTGCAGGTGCCGGCGATGGTCCGAGTGCTGTTCACGTGGGTAAAACTGCAGCCACCCTTTCTCCTGTGTCATTCCCCTCTCCCGCCACCCCCCGGCCCTGGCCCCAGCCCCTGGCTTAAGTGTAGCACTTTTAAGTGATATGCTGGTGGGCACGAGTAATGCATTTACTTATAGGCACATATTTGCTGGTCTTGAGAGTAGTAACTCTGTTAGAAATTTGTTAGCTTTTTTTGGTTTGTTTTTAAAATTTTTCTTTTTAGGTTTCCTTATGCAGCACATCCATTCTGGCTGAAACCATGTTTTGAGAATACTAAGTATAGGGAAATCTCGTAATTACATATGAGTTTTGATATTGTGTGCTTTGAAAGTGAAATGTTTTCAGGGATGATGGGTCCCCCTGCCTCCTTCCCCTGCAGCTCCTTCATTTCTAACCACCTTGTAATTTCAGAGAGGGAGAATCTTTCATTCCGGTTTTATGGAATAGAATGAAGTATTTTTCTACTCATATTTTGTTTTTAGAACAAGAACTGCTCTTTCGAGTTGTTAATCAGTATAAAGGAAAGGAGGCATCAAAGGGAATGCTGCTGTGTCCCTTCTAAAGGGAGCAATATGTTTTCTTGTAATGAAGTATATCGATAGATTTATTTCTATGGTCCATGAAGATAATTAGGACTCAATAAATGTTAAATCAATCAGCAAATAACCTTTTACTGCCCTCGAGGAACTTAGGATCTACTGAAACAAGATGAATGGCAAGGATCTTTATCTTTTTAACATCCTTTTGCCCTCTATTTATGGGAAACAAACTCTCAAGAATTCCCATCCAGGGATCCTGAAGAGGTTTGGCCTGTTATCCACTTAAAATCATTTATAAGCCAATGAGAAGATGCTTTGGAGTTATTACCTGAGCAGCAATATTGCATGTGAAACGGCTCCCTTCAAAAAGAGTTAATTTCTAAAAACAACATCAGAACTAAAGAGTGTGTGGCTGGTGGTGATGGCCGAATGGTCTGCAGTGTGTCTGCAGGGTAAGGAGAGGGGAGGGGGTACTCTGGGATAAGACTTTGTCATCTGTTAATCTCAAGACGTAAAGCCACAATTCAATTACATGGGATTCCATGCTAATATTCCTCTTGTCAATGGCTTTTCTGTTTCAGAAGGCAGCAGAATCCCACTGTAGAGTCAATGTGTGTCTAAAGCCTGATTAACTGTATTGTGGTGCACATGGAATATTTAGTCTCTGGATATTATTTATGTTGAGACAGGAGCAGTCTTGGGGGACTGGAGATGCATTAAACCCCACACAATTAACAGATGATCTTTTCCTTCCAGAGAGGCTCTGTGTTGCTGTCTGGGCTCCAGTGGCCCTGGGTAAGCTCTTGGCTTCTTCCTGACCTGCGGTAAGCCTGCTCTTCCTGCTTACGATGCATTAGAAAGAAACAAAATGCACTTGTTTGAATCGATATTGGGCATTAAGCAGCTTCTGAGCTTTATGTCAGGGTCTCTGGTAGGAGAGGTTATCTTCTGTTTTCACTGGGGTTTGGGTGGCAGGAAACTTAAGACGAGATGGGCTAGAAGTTTAATCCTTGGATGCATTTAGTCTTGTGACTGTTAGTTGGCTCTCAAGTTTTTACGAAGTGCCTTAGTCAACAGTAGGGAGGGCGATGTCCTCAGTTAACATCTCATCTTTTCCCATCGCTCTGCCTCTTTTAACCTTGCGCCTTCGACCTGGAATGTGCTTCCTTCTCCCCTGAGATGCCCAATCTCAGCTCATTCTTCAAGAGACAACGAAAATGCCACGTTGGTCTTCCTTGGTGCCTTCCTTCATTAATTCTGCAACCACCCACCTCCCCACAAAAAAACCATACCCAGGAAGCATCATAGCATTAAAAAAGGCCGACTTTTTTGGACTAGATAGGTCTGACTTTACCTTCTAGACCTTACAGTTAGTAGGTGTGCTCACCTGATAAGGCTACCTGTCCACTTTTAGCTTTGCTTTTCCTTAACTGTAAAATGGGGATGATACCACTAGGGTTTTTAGGAGAGTTAAATGATGTATTAGTCTGTTTTTATGCTGTTGATAAAGACAAACCTGAGACTCATTTATAAAGAAAAAGAGGTTTAATGGATTCACAGTACCACATGGCTGGGAAAACCTCACAATCATGGCAGACATGGCCGCATGTCTTACGTGGTGGCCAGAAAGAAAGAAAGAGAGCCAAGCAAAAGGGGAAACCCCTTATAAAACCATCAGATCTGGTGAGACTTATTCACTGCCATGAGAACAGTATGGGAGAAACTGCCCCCATGATTCACTTATCTCCCACTGGGTCCCTCCCATGACGCGTGGGAATTATGGGAGTACAATTCAAGATGAGATTGGGTGGGGACACAGCCAAACCATATCGAATGATGTCACCAAGTACAGGGCCTGGCAGAGAATACTCTATAGATGTTATTCCTTCAGTTTTCCCTAGTTCATTCAGCTAACTGTAATTCTTAATCTTTTTGGGGTCATGGATCTGTTTGAGAATCTGATGAGAACTATGGTTTCTTCTCTCAGAAAAAAACATACATGTAAATACACTTAAAAATTTTTGGACTGGGTGTGATGGCTCACGCCTGTAATCCCAGCACTTTGGGAGGCTGAGGTGGGCGGATCACAAGGTCAGGAGTTCGAGACCATCCTGACTAGCATGGTGAAACCCCGTCTCTACTAAAAATACAAAAAAATTAGCTGGACGTGGTGGCGGGCACCTGTAGGCCCAGTTACTCGGGAGGCTGAGGCAAAAGAATAGTGTGAACCCAGGAGGCAGAGCTTGCAGTGAGCCAAGATCACGCCAGTGCACTCCAGCCTGGGCGACAGAGTGAGACTCCGTCTCAAAAAATAAATAAATAAATAAAATAAATAAATGTTCAGACAATTGTAGGAACTTCAGGGATCCCTAGATCCCTATAGTCCCAGTAAGAATCCATTGGGGTGGTTTTGATCCCTAAGGGGTTAACCACCCCCACTTCCTTCCAATAGCCAATTTATGCAAAGCACCTGAAAAGGGACCTGCCACTTTGGAGGGGCTGAACAAATACTAGTCAATCTACCAGTTTCTGAATTACAATTAGAATTCACCCCATGCCTGGAGAAAATCTAGCTCTAATTTTTCCTTATATTTAGTTTTGAGAAGCTGTCGTGTGCAAGTGACAGAAATACCTCTGAGCAGAGAGTCTAGTCCTTGACTGACATGTCTTCCAGCTGGCCTGCCATACCTTGTTTGAACAAATTTGGCCTTTTCAAAAAAATGTTCCCTTTCTTGTCGGACTCTACCCTGCAGTCCTGTGTGTGCTGCTACCCAGCCAGGATTCGTATTCTGCTGACATCTCTCTCTCCGCTCCCTGTATGGAATTTATAGCAATTATCCTTTGGTTGGTCCCAGTGTCTGTATTTTGGCAGGCCGCCTTGTCTTCCGTGTGATAACCGCTTTGCAGACAGTGCAGCCGAGGCTCTGCCAAAGCCTAATGTCACCTTTTGTCAGATGCTGTGTGGGTCCAAGGGTCACCGACACCTGCCCCTCCCCTCCTCATGTCTGCTGGTGCAGGTTCCCCTTGCACTATATTTAAAAGCACACAATGCTGTGTGGGGCTGGCTGTGATCCAGTTCATTTGAACAAAGTTAGCAGTGAACCTGGATAATTCAGGCACCTTGAAATGTTTTTTATGGCCCGCACTACCTGGATTGGTTTGTCTGGCTGTGTACTGCAAGTAAATGAACTGGATAATCGCCGTATTTCTATTCCACTCCGTGCTGTGTAGCCTGCGCCTCTGGAAACTAAAGTTTTCTCTAAAACAAAGTCATTTCTCAAGAATAATTATGTCCCCTGGGGGTGAATATCTTTGTCAATGTGTGCCAAAGTATGACCAAACAAATTGGCTCAAAAAGTAGGTTTTCCCCATTTGACTTTCATTTGACAGTTTCATCAAAGATCAGTGAGGACAACAAAAACCTCTAAAAACAAAAACCAAACCAACGTTTTCTCCCCACTTCCCCTAAGTCCTTCTTATTGATGTGCTCCAAGCCAACTGTATGTTTCAGGCTTTATTTTGTTATTCTATGGCTGCGTTTATTTTATTTTAATTAAAAATGTAAAATTTATATATATTTGAGGGTACAAGTGTAGATTTCTTACATGCGTATATTGCATAGTGGTGAAGTCTGGGCTTTTCGTGTACTCATTGCCTGAATAGTGAACACTGTGTTCATTACTCACATAGGTAAGATTTCAACCCTCACCCCCTTCTCACCCTCCCACCTTTTGTAGTCTCCAGTGTCTACTATTCCACTCTGTATACCCATTGCATATTCATTCTTGTAAGTGAGAACATACATTATTTTACTCTCTGTTTCTGAGTTATTACACTTAGGATAATGGCTTCCAGTTCCATCCATGCTGCTACAAAAGACATGATTTCAGTCTTTTTTATGGCTGAGTAATATTCCATGGTATATATGTTTTCTTTACCCAGTCCTCTGTTGATGGAGACTTAGGGTGATTCCGTCTTTGCTATTGTGAATAGTGCTGCAATAGACATACAAGTGCAGGTATCTTTTTGATGTAATGATTTCTTTCCCTTTGGATCAAATGGTAGTTCTATTTTTAGTTCTTTGAGAAATCTTCATAAGGTCTTTATGGCTGCACTTTAGGCATCTGCATCAGTGCGTTTAAAGATGCTGTGGAGCACTGCTTTTCAAACTTTAATGTGCATTCAGATGAACTGGTAATCTTTTTTTTTTTTTTTTTGAGGCGGAGTCTAGCTCTGTCACCCAGGCTGGAGTGCAGTGGCGCAATCTCGGCTCACTGCAAGCTCCGCCTCCCAGGTTCACGCCATTCTCCTGCCTCAGCCTCTCTGAGTAGCTGGGACTACAGGCGCCCGCCACCACGCCCGGCTAATTTTTTTGTATTTTTAGTAGAGATGGGGTTTCACCGTGGTCTCGATCTCCTGACCTCGTGATCCGCCCGCCTCGGCCTCCGAAAGTGCTGGGATTACAAGCGTGAGCTACCACGCCCGGCCGAACTGGTAATCTTGTTAAAATGCAGATTCTGATTCTGTGGATATGGGGTGGGACCTGAGAGCCTGCATTTCTAGCCAGCTCCCAGGTGACGCCATTGTTGCTGGTTCATGGGCAAATCTTAGAGAAGTGAGACTATAGCTTTCTTCCGCAAGATACCTGCACACAGCCATCAAGCCTGTCCCAGCACATGCCAGCCTATGTGACCTCTTTAGGTTCTCTACTTGGCCTGCTGTTTGTCATAACGCAATTCTGTTTTCTTACAGCAAATCTTAGTGAAAAGGCTCTGGTCTTGAGAGAAGAGCAATCAAATTTTAATGAAATCAAGGCAGGATATACCTAGACACAAGATACTATCCACAAAGACACCTCTTTACCTGCCAGCCCTCATTGGCTTCTCACTAGTTACCTAAACTTCTAAGTAAAAAATCGTTCATTACTCAAATTTAGAACAGCCTAGAAAAGTACAATGAATGTTAATTTTCAAAGTCCTGAGTATTGAGGTAGCAATTTTTGGAGCTTTAGTTCAAGACAAGAACATCTCTGCTCACATCTATTCATTCTTTTTGCCACTCCTATTAAATGTCATTCCTTTTTGTTTGTTCAATTTATGTTTCTTAGAAAACTACCTGAACTGTTTTCTGGAATGAATTGGGTGTATATTAGCAAATTATTTATGTAAACATTTATTCTTTCAACACTGAGTGTCCACTATGTATAAAAAATTGTGGTAGTGACTTTGCTTCTAAGTTAATAAAGCAAACCATTAACCTCTGCGGGTTTTCATTTCACATCTGAATAATGAAGGGCTGGACTGGATGATCCTGAGCTGTCTGAGTCTGTGTCATTCTAAGAACTGGGAGAAGCTGAAGCAGTAACATTCTGCCTGTTTGTGGCTTTTTACTGTCCAACACAAAGGCTTTTCTTAGCTGCTTCTTTTTCACAGCGAAGCAGAGAAGGCACGCAGCTTTCTGTTTGTGTGTTTCATGGCCATGGGGCGATAAATGAGGAAGGAGTGCTTCCCTATGGTAACGTGGCTTTTTTTTTTTCTTGAGTAGAAGAGTATTCCTATTAAAAAAGTATTTCTATATGTAAAAGTGAGCCTATCCTGTGGGCCTTCCCTTGCCCCCCAAGGTGGTTCCAAAGACACCCTAGATCTCTGTGGAAGACAGATGGAAAACCACTGTCCTTAAGTAAGTTCTCTAAGAGCCAGACTCCAAACTGCTCCATGCTGTTTCTGTGTAAACAGTGCTGGGGGTGGGAAATCTAATTTAGGAAGCAAATGTTTTAGGGCGTGGAAATCTGAGTACGTCTAGGGACATGAGGAATGAGGAGTACAGTGGGGCCATTTCCTTTTGAGGACAGTAAGGGAAACAGGTAGGGCCTGGCACCTGTGCACAAAGCTGAACAGAGCAGGCCTTTAACACCTCACGGTTCTTCCCATGCAAGGGATGGATTTTATTTTCATAATGGAGAGGCTGACCTCTGGGCTGGGCTTGAAGCAAGAATGAGGTGTGGGGAGAGAGTAGGAGAGAGGGAGAAGGAGACAGAGAGAGAGAGGAGAGGAGAGGAGAGAGAGAGAGAGAGAGAGAAAGAGAGAGAGAGAGAGAGACAGAGAGAATGGGAGAAATGTACCCAGTCTTTACTCCCTGGGTCTGGTGGGCAGGAAATGAGGCAGAGCTGCTGGGAGCCTATGATGGATGGTGTGGAGGGGCCTCTCCTGTCCTTGTACTGTGTCCGTTCCATTCACATTGGGTTGGCTTTGGAAGTCCCAATCTGCAAACTACAGGGGCTGGGTAAAGACTCTAAATCAAGTATTTCTGTCTTTACTGTCTCTGTTGTCTGTGAAATGCTTAAGCACTGAGTGAAAAGAGGAGTCCTAGTTTTTACTTAAGCCAGTGGAGCATAAGCCCTGTTATGGCCTTTAGGCAAATGGCTTTTTACTATATATATACACTTCCTCTCCCCCACACCCTTTTCTTACAGTGTGACTAAAAGCGAAGTGTTCCTTTTCTGCTGTTGTGAGGGCTGCTGTCTACTTGAGTTGCTTCTGTAGCAAGAACAGTCAGTGTCATTAATTTTTTCCCTGTACTGTGTGGGCTGGGAACATGAAACTGACTTGATTGATCACATTGCCACTTCAAAACAGGAGGCTTCAGAGGCAGATGGGTGAGTGGGTTGGTGAAATACTTCAGAGAGTTAATGCATTTGTGTAGTTATCAGCAGTACCACCCTTTGGTAGATAGATGACAGTTTGGATCGGCTTGAGTGTGAGGGGCTGGGGTAAAAATCAAGATGGAAAGAGAGAAGTGAGGTGAAACTAAAGGGAGAAAATGACTCTGCCTCAGCCCCACTAAAGCTGTGATTATGACCTGGACAGTGGGTGTTCCCTTGAAAGGAGAGCATGGGCAGATTTGTGCATGACTGGAGGGTGAGCCAGGGTAGGGATGGAGCTGGAAATCATATCTTATAAGGAAGAGATCACAGAACAAGCCTCTTTAATGACAAAAAAGAAATTTCTACTTTTGTGTGTGTCCTCTTTATTGTCATCAATTCTTGAAAGGCTGTTGCAGTGAAGAGATTTGGGATTCTGTGTGGCTTCCAAGGAAGAATTGGAGCCTATTTTGGCTCCATTGAAAGAGGACTGTTTAAACCGAAAGGGCAGCTTCTTATAAGAGTGAACTTCTACTCATGCCATGGTTCAAGCCAATGCTTTAAGGGAGATGCATGGACTGGGATGTATTTGGCCTGCACAACCTCTAGAGGCCTTTAGAAGACTGTCAAAGATTCCATGACATTTCATAAATGTCCTCCCCATCTCCCATAACAACTCAAGGACAATTTCTGGCCTTCCTGAAACTATATATCTTACCCAGGACAGAATCTAGTTTTCTGTGGAAGTGGAGTCTTAATACAATAGCCTGTTTTCCCTTTAAGAAATAAGAAAATTGGCCAGACATGGTGGCTGACGCCTGTAATGCCAGCACTTTGGGAGTCCAAGCTGGGCAGATCACCAGATGTCAGGAGTTCGAGACCAGCCTGGCCAACATGGTGAAACCCCATCTCTACTAAAATACAAAAATTAGCTGGGCTTGGTAGCGTGAACTTGTAGTCCCAGCTACCTGGAAGGCTGAGGCAGAAGAATCACTTGAACCCAAGAGGCGGAAGTTGCAGTGAACCGGGATTGTGCCACTGCACTCTAGCCTCCAGCCTCCAGCCTGGGCAACAGAAGAGAGAGAGACCCTGTCTCAAAACAAAACAAAAACAACCCCCCTCCCCCAAACACAAAACCCAAACAAACAAGAAATAAGAAAATTAAAAATCTTAGTTTTCATGTAGTTGTAGTATAGGAGAAAGAACAAAGAACTCAGAATCTAGAGTGAGGTCCTAGCTCAAACATTTATTTGCTGTGTGATATTGGGCAAAGCCTCAGTTTTTAAATTAATAAAATGAGCCTAATGTTATTACCCTTACAAGGCTGCTATGATCATTAACTGAGATAATATATGTGCCTGAGACAGGGCCTGGTACAGAGTAGTCACTCAATAAATGGAAGTTATCCTCTTTAATCTCCCAGACAATTAAAAATAATACAGCCAGGTAATGAAGCAGCTTAGGGACAAGGTTGGCTTATAAACATAGATCACCTCCATATTAGTTTTCTGGGTTTTTCGGTAAAAAATCACCATGAACTTGGTGGCTTAAAACAACACAAATGTATTCTCTCACAGCTCTGGAGAACAGAAGCCTGACAGAAGGTGTCGGTAGGGCTGCATTCCCTCCCAAGAGTTGGGGAGAAAAATCCCTTCTCACCTCTTCCAGCTTCTGGTGGCCCCAGGTGTTTCTCAGCATTTGGCTGCACAACTCCCATATCTGCTTCCATTTTCACATGGCCTTGTCCATGGTGTCTGTCTTCTCTTCTTTGTCTCTTATGAGAATACCTGTCATTGGCCGGGTGCAGTGGATCATGCCTGTAATCCCAGCACTTTGGGAGGCTGAGGCAGGTGGGTCATCTGAGGCCAGGAGTTTGAGGCAGCCTGGCCAACCTGGTGAAACCCTGTCTCTACTGAAAGTATAAAAATTAGCGGGACGTGGTGGCAGGCACCTGCAATCCCCGCTACTTGGGAGGCTGAGGAACAAGAATCACTTGAGCCTAGGAGGCGGAGGTTGCAGTGAGGCAAGATCGTGCCACGGCACTCCAGCCTGGGAGACAGAGCGAGACTCTGTCTCAAAAAAAAAGGGAAGAAAATCTTGTCATTGAATTTAGGGCCCACCTGGTTAATCCAGGGTGGTCTCATCTCAACATCTTTAACTTAATTATGTCTGCAAAGATAATTTTTCTAAATGAGTTTATGTTCACAGGTACCCAGGATTAGTACCTGGCCATGTCTTTTTGGGGATCACCATTCAACACACTATACCATCTGTGAAGGGAATCTAGTGACAAATTATTGTCCTGGAGATGCCCTTCAATAGTCTTTCACTGTGCAGACAGATTGTGCAATAGACTCTTTAGCTTGTCTAATTGGTGGGTTGGTGAAATAGAAAAGGTGGTATTTAGGTTGGGGCAAGGTACAAGCCATTGGCCTCTTCTTGGTGAGATTTCCCCTTCACACTGTATTTGTACTGTCTTTCTCCTTTCACTGAGTGTCTGGCTGCCCCCTTCACATTCTTCCCAACCCATTTAGGTTGAGTTAGACATAAGAAAAACGTCCACTGGAAGATTTGGATGAGGAAAGGGAGTGAGGGTGAAATGGTGATGTGGTTCTGCTTTATAACCTTAGCTACCTGTTTACTTGGGACAAAACTGGAAACAATAGTCTTTTAAATGATGGTTATCATTCCAAAGTTCTCCACTCCAACAGGCTACTTTGTATTGACTGTGATTCTCTATGGAATATAGTTTTTTAATTATTATTTATTATTTTTATTTTTAGACAGAGTGTCACTGTTGCTCAGGCTGAAGTGCAGTGGCACGATCTTGGCTCACTGCAACCTCCGCCTTCCAGGTTCAAGCAATTCTCGTGCCTCAGCCTCCCAAGTAGCTGGGATTACAGATGTGCACCACCACTCCTGGATAATTTTTGTATTTTCAGTAGAGACGGGGTATCGCCATGTTGGCCAGCCTAGTATCAGACTCCTGGCCTCAAGTGATCTGCCCCCCTCAGCATCCCAAAGTGCTGGGATTACAGGCATGAGCCACCATGCCTGGCCTGAGCCACCATGACTGGTGCAGGATGCAATATGGTCTTGAATTCAATTGCAAATGTAGCCAGAGGTCCCACTTGGAATTTAAGCTGTGTGCAACACTGGGGTTCAGACAAGTATGGACAAGGCTACTAAACTGGAGTGGCGGGGGACCAAGGGAGGGCTTCTGACAGCCCTTAGTGCTGCTTGGCATGAAGGATCCAGGAGCATCCTAGGAGAAAATTCACCCCACTGGGAAGAAGGAGACAGCATGACCCTCCAACCCTAAAACTTCAGAGGGGAGATGGGATTCTGACGCATGGTGTCTCATTCTCAAATCTGCCTGTGGTCCATTCCTAGGTCTTAAGGAGAAAGTGAACTGGAAGTTAAAGCTGAAACAGTGGTTTGACTACCACTCTGTCAAGTACTATGGCATAGTCAATGCAGTTTTTATATTGCTTTCCCAGAGACTAATGGAAAATCAGGTGGAACAAGAGTAGCCTGGGAATTACCGGGGTCAGCTCTGGCAATGCCCAGCTGGATACCTCACTATCCACTGGGAGGTGGCAGCATTTGGCAGAAGTGGTTCTAGCCAGTGGAAATGACAGCTCTGCTCAGCAAGGGTGGCAGTACAAGTGGGACAGGCAGTTTGCCACAGAAAAAACAGTGATGCCCAGCAGATACTACTGGGTAGCAGACCAGACTTCCCTGGGAGAAATTTCAACATTCATTTAACAAATATTTGCTGGTTACCCACCATATGCCAGGTAATAGCAATACAATGCCAGGGGGACACAAATGGTGGGCAAAACCCATCGTGCTCTCTACTTTGTGGAAGTGTTCAGATACTGGGGCTTGCATGAGCAGACAGAAGCAAAGAGGAATAGAATTAAGCATTTTTTTAAAAAAACATAACCTCATCTCATTCCAGTCTAATGAGATTTGGAAAATGGGATGCCATGTATTATAAGGCTTGCAGCATGCTCAAGCTTAGATTTTAGCCCCGAGGTTTGCAAAGAATTCTTCCACACCTAATTAATTTTAAAAATTAATTGACAAAATTATATGTTTATCATGTACAGCATATTGTTTTGAAATATGTATACATTGTGGTAGGGCTAAATCAAGCTAATTACCATATGCATTACTTCACATACTTATTTTTTGTAGTGAGAACACTTAAACTCTACTCTCAGCAATTTTCAAGAATGCAATAAATTGTTATTAACTCTACTCAACATCTAGTACCATAGATCTCTTGAACTTATTCCTCCTATCTAACTGAAATTTTGCATCCTTTGACCAACATCTTCCCCAACCCCTGGTAACCACTATTCTACTCTGCTTCTACGAGTTTAACTCTTTTAGATTCCACGTATAAGTGAGATCATGTGGTATTTGTCTTTCTGTGGCTGGTTTAGTTCACTTACCATGATGTCCTCCAGGTTTATCCATATTGTCACAAATAATATAGTTTTCTTCTTTTTAAAGGCTGAATAGTATTGTGTATATATCCCATTGCGTATATATTGTGTATATATCCCTGGTTTTCTTTATCTGTTCATCTTGTTGATGGACACCTAGGTTGGTTCCATATCTTGGCTATTGTGAATAGTGCTGCAGTGAACTTGGGAGTGCAGGTTATCTCTTTGACATTCTGATTTCATTTCCTTTGGATACATACTCAGCAGTGGGATTGCTGCGTTATATTGCAGTTCTATTTTTAATCTCACCTGAACACCTTTCTGCAGTCAAACGCTCTACCAGTGAGCTATGTGTGCCCTCTCTCACCTGAACACCTTTCTAAGATAACAGACCATAGGCTGCTCAGCCTTTTCACTTAGGGTGAATGCTGGTCATAGATCCAAGACCCAGAGGAGGGATGGATGGTGGTAGAATGGAGGGATGAAGTAGCAGAGTGCCGGATGCCAGTCTGAGGGTAGTTCCGACTAGAATTTGGATCTTATTTTGTGGCTATGCTTGCCTCAGAGCAGTGTTAGCATGTGTATGTGTTTTCCTCCTGCTTCTTCTAGGCTTAAGCTAGTTATTCCATCATTCCCTGGAGTCCAATGTTTGTCAAACTCCAATAATGTGTACACAAATGTACTGGAAATCTTGCTAAAATGCAGACACTGATTCGCTGTGTCTGTGCAGAGGCCTGGGAGTCTGCATTGCTAACAAGCTCCCAGGTGATGCTGAAGCAGCTGGTCTATGGACTACACTTGGAGTGGACAGATTTTAGTCCGTGAGAACACTGCCTGCAGAAAGCCTCTGGAGCCATTTCTAGTTTGATGATGACTTTGGAGCACTGCCTGCCTCTCTTTTTGCCAAGATTCAAGGAGAGTGTTTCCTTATCATTTTTTTCTAAAGCCTATTATTTATGAATACTATATATCTTTTTTCTCCAAAGATGAGGTCTACCTGCACTCCATAAAGCCCATATTTGGGCTTCTTATATCAATACATAATTTTTCTCAGAGTGGTGCTAACACTGCTGGTGGTGAAGCCCCAAGTACAAACCTGTTTTAGGAAAGAAATTCACCTTGTTAGAGGGAGCCGAGCTACTTACAAGGCAGATAACGTTCTGCAGCTTGCTGAATTGATGGAGAGAGGAACTGGGATTCAGACTCACCTATTTTTCATTCTTTGAATGAAGTCTATCTTCTGAATTACATGAGCCATGTGAAGCAGGGAAAGAGAGCAATGGTTCTGGAAACAAAAACAGAGTTCTTATCTTTTAATACAGAAGACAATGCCTCAGGATATTATTATTTGTGATTTATGGGGTGCATAGCAATATGACCAGTGTCTCACCACAGCAGACACAGGACTCTGACCCTCTGCCTTTGATGAACTCTTGTAGCTTCCCAGGGGCAATTTTCCACCATAGAATAGCTGCTGCATCACAAAATTCTGGCTTAAAAAATCATACTAAATGACTTATTAGGAAACTTGATTTCTATTTCCAGTTCTACCACTGACTTATTCTATGACTTTGTCCAAATTCTTTAGATCTTTTCACCTACTAGTAAGTTAGGTTAATCACACTTGCTATGAATATTTGCCTGTGAGATATCTTGAGATATGTTTATTAGCTAAATTTTCTCAAATATTTGTGAAAACTCAACTTTCTTCCTGAAGATATATCAGATTTCACTGACAAGATCAAACTATGTAAATGAATAAAATCAACTAAACAAACAAAACAATGAACAGGATCACAGAGGCTTTCGTAAGTCAGGAGTAGATGGCAAGGCCAATCTCCCTCCTTCCCTCACCCCCTCCCCTTTCATTTCTTCCTTCCTAATTTTCTAAAACTTTATTTTGAAATAATTTTAGACTTATAGAAAAGTTGCAAAGATAGTACAAATAATTCTGGTATAACCTCTATCCAGATTGCCTAAATGTTAACATTTTGCTGGTATTCAGACATTCGTTTTCTCTTTCTTTCTCTTTGTGTGTGTGTATCCATACCTATCTCTCTATATCTATATGTTTTTTCTGACCTAATTGAAAGTAAGTAAAAGACAAGATAGATGCCCCTTTATGCCTAAATATTCACTGTTCTCTTATATAACCATAGTAAAGTCATATAAATCAATAAACTACATTGACAATAGTATTAAATCTATGTATTTATTCAAATTTTGTTAATTATCTTAATAATCTTTTTATAGCAAGAGAGGCTGGGCATGGTAGCTCACACTTGTAATCCCAGCACTTTGGGAGGCCAAGGCCGGCAGATCACTTGAGGTCAGGAGTTTGAGACCAGCCTGGGCGACGTGGTAAAACCCTGTCTCTACAAAAAATACAAAAATTAGCTGAGGGTGGCGGTGCTTGCCAGTAGTCTCAGCTACCAGAGAGGCTGAGTGAGAGTATTGCTTGAGCCTGGAAGGTGGAGGTCACAGCGAGCAGAGATCATGCCGCTGCACTACAGCCTGGGCAACAGAGTGAGACCGTGTCTCAAAAACAAACAAACAAAAAAACAAAACAAAAAAACTTTGTAGTAAGAGAAGAACATAATATTCTTTGGTTTAGGATCCAGCCCAGGCTCATGTGTTATATACAATTGTCCTGTTTCTGTGTCTGCTTAACCTGGAGCATTAACCCAGTTTTTCTCTTTTTCATAGAGAAGGTAAATTCTTGAGCTTAAGAGAGTCCATGAAAAGTTGAATGGATAAAAGTTACTTTATTTTAACAAACAACCATAAAAGGCAGCTAGGAAGTCCCAAAGTTGAATTATGAGAATATTAAAGTTGTTTTTTAAAGTTATGAAAATAGGGCAATTATAATAAAAATTTAAAAAATATAGAAATGAATCACATAAAAATGAAAGTCCTCCCTCTAATCCCACTTTTACTCAACACTGTTAAAACTTTTTGTATTTTTTTCAGATCCTTTTCTGTGCTCATAAAGTACATAATTTATAACTTGTGCACTTTTTAAGCCAAAATGCAATCGGACTGTACATATTGTTCTATAACTTTCTTTTTAAAAAAAGTTACTTTGTCATTCGCACCTCTCCTTATCAATTTATGCAAGTATATGAGGGTCGACTTTTGTCATCTCTAGTGGGGAAGCCCTAACCTGAGCCCAAAGTCTTCCATTTTGCTTTTGGTAGTAGCTTTGACTTACTAATAAGTTTGGAAGTGGCCTTATTCACTGGGAGAGAACATTCCTTTTTCACACCTAGTTGTCCAAGTACACACAGAAAGTTTGGGGAGCAAACTCCCTCTTTGAATTATTGACACTTTCTGACCTTTTCTTTCATGGTACCCACAGATCCCTCCCTTAATTTATGGCCCCTTCATGGAGGACCTCATTAGGGTGACTGTAGCCTGGGAAGGCTTGATCACAACTTGGATAATATAGTGTTGAGGTTGAACTATTTCAAAGGTAAAAACAAAGTATGAAAAAATGTTTAAAATAACACTCTCGACTCATTAAAATCTCTCTCTTTTGCATTGCAACTAGAGTACAAGACAACATGACTGGTGATTTTATATATATATAAAATACCCATATACACACAAGCACACATACATGCATTTTGTAAAGTTTCTGTGAGCACATATCTGGGAACCATCCCCATGGGTGTTAATTTCTAACTGTTTGGATACTCTTTTATCTGTATCCTAGATTAGAAGTGCAGCTGTTTTTCTCCAGTCTTAGACACAATTGCCTGATCTTGGAATGACTTTAGGGGGTTTCTTGCAACTGTTTTGCTGAGATCTTTAAGAAAATCAGTCTTAAAGATTGGTTTAGGCTATTTGTCCTTTGGTTCTTGACTGGATATTTTCTGGACCTCTCTGACCTTTGACTTTATTTATCCTTTGCTTACCCTGACCTTTTGGTGCCTTTAAACCCAAGAGTGCAACGAGGCAGTGATGATCCAAAGTTATTTATGAGCTTGATGGCTGTATTAGTGGTTTTCCCATTTTGCTTCTCTCCTGCAGCCTTTAGCCCTGAAAGCATTTTGGAACAGGGTCTGTTTTCCTATAACTGCCTTCTTGCACTTGTTGGGCAAAATCAGAGCAGTGATTGAGTCCTCAACACCCTTATGGCACTGCAGAGTAATAACATTTATCACAATTCTTGTTTACGCCCTTTAGAGAATGACATTTCACAGTGTAATTTTGCTTCACAGATTTTTCCCTTGTGAGTTTTAACTTTCAGGGCAGAATTCTCTCTTATGGCTTCACCTTTTTCCTATTTTGTGTATCTGTGAGAAGTTGCACAAATAAGGCTCCTCTCAGCATAGCAAATAGAATCAGGTCACGCTCCCAAGTGACCTTCACCTCCAGATTCCTGATTGTTTCTTCCTTATTTGTCGTGAGCAGGCCCAAATTGCCTCACCTCTAGCTGCCCTTTCCACTTGATGAAACCAGCAACTAACAGCAACGCAGGTCTAAAAATTCCCGGATGACCTGAATTTTGCTCCTTTTATTATCCCTTAAGAAATGTCTCAGTAATTGAAATCTAGAGTAGCAGAGTTTTGTGATCTTGTCATTTAGCATTTTACTTATATTTGGTTTATGTATATTGTGCCTTTAAACCCAAGAGTGGTCAAAGTGTGCCTGAGGGACCTGGAGGACTGAAACCAAGAATATCGTCATTTATTCAAAGGCGAGAAGTTAAACAAGGGTTTTAGCACCCCCACTTATTCGGGAGTTAAGAGGAAAAGGAGGAGGAGAATGCTGGAGAATTTTAGTAGGTAGCAGCAGGAAGAGGCGAGACATCTATGCAGAGATTTATACTGCATGCTACGTTTTATTTATTTATGGGGACATGGGTATCTGTTTTTTTCCCTCTACAGTAATTTATCAGTGAGTTCATCATGATTTAGTAGTGCACAGAGGACACCCACTGCTAATTCCCCTTTATTTCATATATTTCTTTTACCTTAACTCATAAAGCTTCAGCATTGCTACTTCCTTTATCATCCATCTGTATTTCATTGCAAGTCCAACTCTTTTTGATCTATAGCACAAGCCCTCATTTTCCCACCTCTTTGTCCTCTCTTCACAGATTGCATTCCTCAGTATTGACATTTCAGTCATTTGATTTATCCTAACAGGTTCCCTTGTGCCAACCAGATCATAATTCCCTTTCCGGTAGCATCACTTCAAGACCTTCCTGGTTATTTCCCTTGGCTCCTAGTATTTGTGGATCAGCACCTAAGAGATTTACTGATGATTTGTCTCCTCTTTTAGCTTTCTGTTTGCTTAGATCCAAATCATAGGTGGTAACTTGGGAGGCCCGAGGATATCTGGAATTGTGTAAAATGTGAGCTTTGTTCTGCTTGGTAGGGAGTGCTGGAATGTTCTATCTCAAGCATTTTCACAGAAGGGACAACTCTGGAATTGCTTCAAACAGAAGGATCTGCCCATGAGCATTCTGCTAGTCTTTGTAAATCAAATGCCATCTACCAAATTTCCCTGAGAGCTTCTGGATGGGGAAGAACTGGATTATCAGTTTTCAAAGTGGATTATCTTTTAAAAAGAGAAAAACACCTGTAAGAAACTCATATTAATTTTGGTCAGAAAAGAGTAAAATACTCCTTTTTTGTGCTATTTATTATTATTTTTTTACCACTACTATATTTGTGGTGTCTGACCACACACACATACATAGACAGATATATACATATATAATAGACAGACATAGGAGAGAGAAAGAGAAAAATATTTCTCTGTTTTGAATTCTCATGATGTTGACATTAAAATACTGAATGCTACATTATGACGAGACCTTCAGTTGTCCTGATTTGCATTAGTGACATCTATTTCACATCTATTTCTCATGTCAGACAAGAGAAAACTGCATAGATTTTTCTCTCCTAGTTCCTTTACCTTTCTTTAATCAGTTCCTGTGATTCTATGTGCAGAGAGGTTTTGAAACTTATGTATGATATATTGGGGATTGGCTGTATTAGGTAAAGTAGCACTCTTGCATTGTTTTTAAATTGAGTGTAATCTAGGAACTTATCCATTGTTTAAAATTACACTATATTGCCATGAAGGATGCTCATAACTCCATTCCGCTTTACTCTGTAAGGCGTGTGGGGCTGAGGTCTTTCAGGGATGTACTATGCTTACTGCCTGGGCTGTTAATTGATCCTGGCTCACCTCATGATGGAGGATAAAAATTTTTCTAACTGTGGATAAGAAATGCCTACCAAGAAGCTGTTTTTTGGCTTTTTTCATTGCCAAGGAAATAATGAAGATAAGAACACTGTGGTGTCTTGTCTTTACCACCTTTCCTTCATCTACAAAATAAGAGTTTAATGAGTCTCCTAGTCCTAAAACCAAATTTGAAATGGACTTCTATTGCAGCTGGAGGGATTTGGTTAGCTATGAGGAAGAATTTCCTGACTCTGAGGATGCCAAATTGCATGAATGGTTGTATAGCCACATTCTCAACAGACCCTTAAAAGTTTTTTTTTTTTTAAATCTCTTCCAGATACCTGAAGGCAGAGGGCGACCCTTTGACGTCTCAGGGCCGTATATCGGTTCCCGAACAGTGAAGCCCACAACAGGTAATACTAGTTTGTAATTTCTGATAATGACACATGGATTTCTGCCTAATTTTAATGATCCAGTAATTAAAAATTTTCCTAAAATTTTATGAAATGAATCCAAACTTACAGGTAGGATGACTACGTAAATAATAGCAAAGCAGTGACCAAAAATGCTGAGAGAAAAAAAGCATGGGGAACAAAAACTAACAAAGAATATTTATTTATTATCAGAGATAAATAATATAAAATCAAATTAATTTACTTGTTTTTGAAATTCATTTTTGAAAAAGAACAAAAATTACACACACAAAAAAGAAGCAGTAGAATTAAAACCTCATTTTTGAATGAGAGTCACCATGGTGTCTCTCTTTGAGGGCTCAAAAGGAAAAAATAGTATTAATATTATTTTTCAAGATATTAGAGGATGAAGTCACTAGGAAAATATAATCTGTATGCCCGAAAGGTCTATATTGCTTATCAAGTTTGAAAATAACACATGTATGCTTATTGGGGGGAATTGCCAAAAAGGAGAGTGCAACAGAGGAATCAACATTTTTCACTGATCTCCAACATTTAGAATGATTTTACTAGGTTTAACCAATCCTTACCAATTGAATTTATGTAATACCGTGAAGAATATAGTAATCCTCTTATAATAGTATGTACTATCTGAAATTAGGAATATGCTGTACGCATTGACTAAAAATGCATGGGAAGCATGGAAGATAACACTTAAAACAGATTCCTTACTACATAGCCATAAAAAAGAATGAAATCATGTCCTTTTCAGCAATGAGGATGCAGCTGGAGGCCATTAACCTAAACGAATCAGCACAGGAACAGAAAACCAAATAGCGCATGTTCTCGCTCAGAAGCAGGAGCTCAACATTGGGTGCTCGTGGACATAAAAATGGCAACAATAGACACTGGGGACTAATGGATGCGGGAGGCAGTGAGGGCGCAAGGGTTGAAAAACTAGCCGTTGGGTACTATGCTTACTCCCTGGGCAACTGGATCATTTGTATCCCAAACCTCAGCATCACATGCTATACCCATGTAACAAACCTGCACATATACTCCCAGAATCTAAAATAAAAATGACATAAAAAACAAAAACAAAAAATAAAACAGATCCCTAAGTATTGAGCTATGGCTTCTCCTCAAAACAGCTTCTCACAGATTTTTTTTTTTTTTAAAGCTGAGAAAGAAGTACTGATTTACTATTTATATAAGGGGCGTAATTTATCTGCAACTGATTAAAATGATCAAGTATGTAGTGTAGTGACAGGTATTTATATTCCAGGTAATGCTTCCTTTGTGTTTTTCAAGCAAGAATTTCTGACATGACGTGGGAAAAGCTGAAGAAGTCAGTCTTTGGGGTGTGTTTTCATCTAGGAGGTGGCTTGAGATGGATTAATGGCAAATCACAATAAATTATTTATCAGATAATAAGTGTGATAATTGTTCTTATTTATCATCAGTATAACTTGCCTTGTTCTCCTGTCATGCTTTCAATCAAACCTTCCCCAAAGATTTGCTGGTTAAAATACACAGCCAAAAGGTCGTTCCAACAATTTTTACTCATAATGGCATACTGATTATCTCCTAATTGAAAAATGTAAACTAGGGGCTCTGTAAGTAATGTGAGTGACCCTTGCATTTCTAACACAATAAGGAGAGTCACTCTGTACCTCATTCATCCTGCCATGGGAAACAGTACAATTCTCAGTAATTTTAATGTTCTCCTGAATTAATTGGAAGTAACTTTTTTGTTTTCCATGGAGAAGGAAAAAAAAAAAAAACTCCACATGCCCAAATTTGCTGAAAAAGTAGAGATGTAAAATACCACTCAGAATCTACTGTCCTGCTGGCAGCTAATCCATTGAAGCTTAATTGTAATTATCACCAGGTCTGGGCCCGGAGAGGAATACCGATTACCGTTACGTGTGTTTCCATGGGCAAGACTGTGTATTGAGCCTGTTGCAAAGTTTCAAGCAAATTTATTTCTACCGGCAGCTGTAACGGATCATTGGTCATGGACTATTTCTGGACTCGGTGCAATGGGAGAAAATAATTCCAACTTATTTGTGCAGAATTCCTTAAAAGATTGCCAATGTTGCTAAAGTAGATGGGTAGATACCTAGAAACCCCCTGCTTTTGTGTTGGGGTACCTGTGATCCAGATGTCCTGGGTTATTTTCTCACTGTTTACCTCTCCACCCAGAAATCCATACTCAGCTAGACAGCTATGTGTGTCCCAAACTTTTAAAATGGGAACAGTGGTTCCCATGAAAATCAAAGTTTTTATTTTTTGAGACAGAATCACTCAGGCTGGAGTGCAGTGGCGCAATCTCAGCTCACTGCAACCTTTGCCTCCCAGGCTCAAGTGAGCCTCCCACGTCAGCCTCCCGAGTAGGTGGGCGCCCACAACCACATCCAGCTAATTTGTGTGTGTGGTTTTTTGTTTTTTTTTGTATTTTTAGTAGAGTCGGGGTCTCACCATGTTGCCCAAGTTGGCCTCGAACTCCTGAGCTCAAGCGATTGGCCCACCTTGGCCTCCCAAAGTCCTGGGATTACAGGTGTGAGCCACCACACCAGCCGTCTGTATGCTTCTCCCTCCCACTCTCCCACTCGTCATCTTTCCCTTCCACCCTTCCTCCCTCCCTCGCTCCTCCATTTTTTTTTCCTCTCACCTGTTTTTGATATCCCCCAAGGTCATAGCTCAGATTGGACCCTCTGCTAATGCGTCATTTCTCACTGATGGGCATCCTATCATCTGGCTCACAGTTTCTTTTTTTCTTTCCTTTTTTTTTTTTTTTTTTTTTTGAGACGGAGTCTCACTCTGTCGGCCAGGCTGGAGTGCAGTGGTGCGATCTCGGCTCACTGCAAGCTCCGCCTCCCGGGTTCAGGCCATTCTCCCGCCTCAGCCTCTCCGAGTAGCTGGGACTACAGGCGCCCGCCACGGCTAATTTTTTTGTATTTTTAGTAGAGTCGGGGTTTCAACACGTCTCGATCTCCTGACCTCGTGATCCGTCCGCCTCGGCCTCCCAAAGTGCTGGGATTACAAGCGTGAGCCACCGCGCCTGGCCTTTTCTTTTTCTTTTTTTTTTTTTTTTGAGACGGAGTCTCCCTCTGTTGCCCAGGCTGGAGTGCAGTGGCGTGATCTCGGCTCACTTCAAGCTCCGCCTCCCGGGTTCACGCCATTCTCCTGCCTCAGCCTCCCGAGTAGCTGGGACTACAGGCGCCCACCACCATGCCAGGCTATTTTGTATTTTTAGTAGAGATGGGGTTTCACCATGTTAGCCAGGATGGTCTAGATCTCCTGACCTCGTGATCCGCCCGCCTCGGCCTCCTAAAGAGCTGGGATTACAGGCTTGAGCCACCGTGCCTGGCCTCATAGTTTCCTTTGAGCATGTTGCTTCCATGTGGTCTGTGAACCACTACTTGGCACTTCTCTTGCCTAAGCTGCCCTTTCCCTTCCAGGTAAGACTGCTTATCCTGTGTGATCTGGGAATTTCTCACACATCTGGGTTGGATCACCCTCTTTCCAAAGTTGCCTAGCACCCTTCACAGCTCTGTTCCACAGGGCTCCTACTGCTGACCTAGGGTTTGCTCTTCTAGGCCAGCTTCCTCTGCATGGGTTACCTTGATTCCAGGCTCCTTTGCCTCGTAGCATGTTTTCATGTCTCTGCACAGGTCTTTTCAGGCCTTTTGTATTGTTTCCCTTCCCCCAATCTTGCCTTTATCCTTGGACTGTATTCAATTTCCTCCTTTTTAATGTTCCACAGGGGAGACCTGGATTTGGTTCTACTACCTCAACTCAGTGTAAGAGCCTTGATCCTTTTGCTTTACCACATAGTGGAGTTTAGACAGTGTCAGTGTCAACCTTTATAGTGGAGGTCACTTTCTTACTCTCAGTAGCCTGGTCAATGGGCCTATTTTTCAAAAGATCTTGGTAGTTATCTCTGTGATTTTATCAGTTCATTGAGAAGTTGGCTAGCCCCATCTAGGAAATAGAGGTTTTCGGTGAACTGGGTGGTGGTCATATATTCTTGAGGAATGCCATGTAGATCATTCCTTGAATGCTCTTTTGGCCTTGGTATCGATTGAGGTTCAGTGACTCTAATCTTGTGTACAAGGCAAGGAGTATCTCTGGTGATCAAATGTTTTGAATCCCAAATCAGGACACATGGATGAACAACAAGACAGAATATTTGAATTCTTGAAAAATCTAGGATGTTGTATTAGTTATCTATTGCTATGTAACAAATTACCTCGAAACCTAGTGGCTTAACACAACAGACATTTTTTATCTCACACAGTTTTTGTGGGTCGTGAATTTGGGAGCAGTTGTAGGTGGTATGCTCTGGGTTGTTCACAGGGTTGCAGTCAAAATGTTGGCTGGGGCTGCCATTTTCTAAAGACTTGACTTACTGCTTCCAAGAAGACTCGCTGACACGGTGTAGGCAGAAGGACTCTGCTCATCACCACATAGATCTCTCCATTGGGCTGCTTGAGTGTTCTCGCAGCAGGGTAGCTGGCTTTCCCCAGAGCCAGAGATTCAAAACAGCAAGGTAGGAGCTGTAATGTATTTTATGACCTAGCTTTGACAGTCACACTCCAATATCCTGCTGATTACATAAGCCAGCCCTATTTATTGTGGGAGGCAACTCCCATAGGGCAGGAATGCCAGGAGGATGGGATCATTGGGAACCATCTAGGGGACTGGCTACCACAAATGTGTAGACTCATTTATTGTGCCTCACCCTACCCTCTTATCTTTCTAACTGTGCTTAGAAGGTGGTGGAGAGTATTGTGCCTCGCTCAGCTCAGCTGGAAGAGACACCAGGGCATGTTATATCTTTGTAGCACTCAAATCAGGAGACAAAGTGCTCCCAACAGCTATCACAGTTAAAACAAACACAGTTAAATTCATTTTCTCTTTTGTTCTTTATTCCACCGAACTTTCCCGATATGTATTTCCCAGTGTACTAGTCCCATGAAGTGCTCTACCAAACTTTTTTTTTGTAATCAAACTCTGAGGTTCACAATTTCCATGGCTTGACTGATGGTTCTGACTATCCTTGCAATAGAGATCCTTGTTTCACTTTGTTTAACCCAGCATTTTTCAAATTTATTTGTCCGCTATATTTTAAAATTTTGTCATACCTAATAACATCCTCTAAGCAAATTGTTCTTTAAAACATACATTCTGAAACACTGATTTAGATATCCATAACCAATATTATTCCAGAACAGGTTAAGGTGGTTGTAATATTAAAAGTAGCCCATTGAACCTATCTGGAATCACAGAGTTGAGTGTGCCCACTAGACTGAAGTCCTTGATGGGCAATCTTATAACCTCAATACCTAATTCAGTACATAAACTGTGTGTTTGCTGGGGAACCCTCAGTTGACCGTGCTCTTTACTATGCTCCTAATAGCATGCACTTTGATGTTTCCCTACCCCTGTATGAAATCTCTATTGAAAACTGCTCCTCCAAGTCTTTCAAAGAGCGTTAACCTTCTTTCCCCGGGAGGAGGAAATTTTCTCCACCTACATATAAACTCCAAGAAGCATTGCACTGCTGAGATTAAGCATCTCTTAGGTGGTGTATTTTATGGCTGAATTGTTTGTCTTGGTATGTAAGCCTCTGGGGCATAACCATTTCTTCTTATGAGTCTGGCACAGCACTCAGCACACTGTCAGCACTCAACCCAAAATAAATCATCATAATAATAGTCATAAACATAAATCAAGGGAGCACAATTCAACTTATTTATGGCCTTATAGGAGAAGCACAATAGAAAAAGTGCAGTTATTTTCCATCATATTATCCTATATCATTTCCAAGCAAAATGTCATATTGTCCACTAGTGTGTAACCAGGTAATGAAGGATTTTGGCATAACCTGCAAATTCCACAAGGCCACAATTAAATGATGTGAGGCTAGAAGCTCATGTTTCCTAAGATTCTATAATTAAAAGCTGAATTTCTAGGGCTTATTAAGATAATATTTAACATATAATTATCTTGACATTTTTAAAAGGAAAAGTGTTTAGGACAAATTATGTAGTAATATTTAATCACAAAAATCTACTAGTTCTGCTCATTTCTTCAAGGTCTGCTCTGTGATTTTCAAGGTGAAAGTTTAATGCTTAATAAAGATTTTAATCTAATGTTTAATCTAATGAATAATAGTTGATTAGTTAGTGGGTTATCCAACCCATATAACATACTTTTATGTGCAGAGTGCTTTTATCACTTTGAGATTGGGGCCACTTTAAAATTTGGGTTTGTTATTCCATATGACTATCAAACTGTAGTGGCCACATTTTCCTGTTTTTTTTTTGTTGTTGTTTTGTTTTTTAACTTGAGGAATTTGGAGAACACACCCACACCCACACCGCCCCCCACCATATATGTGAAAATAACAATCCCGAATATATCTACCATCCATAAAAAAACCACTTGAACATTTTTATAACTTGTTTTTCAGGCTTTTTCCTGGATATATATTTTAAAAACACATAACATATAACTATATTTTTCTTTTTTGAAAAAATTAAAACATTTTGGATAGAGTGGAAATTCTCTTCAACTACCATCTAAATCTTGTCCTCCCTCCACCCCCTTCTTAGTGGTACTCACAATCATGAGTTTGTTTATATTTTTCTGGATGATTGTTTCTGCACTAGCAAAAATGTGTTTGCATCTTAATAAAATGTATAGTATTGTACTGTAATATGAAAAGCATTATTTTTACATATTTTATGTATTTTATGCAAATAACTTTAAAAACAAAACAATCTATGATGACATACACACACAGATAACACACGTTCATTCCTTTTACCTACTATATAATATTCTCTCTTGAATATAAAACATCTTATTTAATAATTCTACTATTAACTATTACAAACAACTTCAAAATAAACATCTTTGCATGTGCTAGAGCTTTTTAAATAAAAGATATCTAGAAGGATGAAAGACAGGTTATAGGTATAAACATTTTTTATTTTAACAGGCAGTGCAAAATGAATGTTCTAATTTACACAGCTACTACTGATGAATAGGTTCCTCTCTCTCTAAAACCTTGTCAGTGCGTTGTATTTTCCAATGATAACAGATCTTTCTATCTGGTACAAAATATCATTAGTGATTTCATTTGTATTTCCCTGGTTACTAGTGTGGGTGAGCTTATTTTCTTTCTTTTTTTTTGAGGCAGAGTCTCGCTCTATTGGCCAGGCTGGAGTGCAGTAGCATGACCTCAGCTCACTGCAACCTCTGTCTTCCAGGTTCAAGCAATTCTCCTGCCTTAGCCTCTCGAGTAGCTGGGATTACAGGCATGTGCCACCACGCCTGGCTAATTTTTGTATTTTTAGTAGAGATGGGGTTTCACCATGCTGGCCAGGCTGGTCTCAAACTCCCAACCTCAGGCGATCTGCCTGTCTCGGCCTCTCGAAGTGCTGGAATTACAGGCGTGAGCCACCAGGGTGAGCTTATTTTCTTCTTCTTCTTCTTCTTCTTTTTTTTTTTTTGGGGGGGGGCAGTTGTGTTTTCTTTTGAATGAATTATTTCTTTATATCCTTTGCTTATTTTCCTATTGGATTGTCTTTTTCTCATTAATTTCTAGGAGTTCTTCATATATTCTGGATACAAACATTTTGTCTTTATTTGTTTCAAATATCTTTCACAATCTGGTTCTTGTCTTCAAATTTTGTGTAGTGTCTTTTGTTAAAAAGTAATTACAAATTTTCAGATAATCAAATTTATATTTTCTTTCATGGTTTTTACTTTTTCTAATTTTACAAAAACGAATTCAGTTCCTTTCTCTCCTTTAGTAACAATGAGTTTGCAGTAATTCTGGATCTTAGTTTGATCAGATGTGAAATCAATGTAGAGTTGAAACTCAGTTGGTCAATAAACTAGTCCTAACGGGCTTAATCCATGGAGAATTGCAGAAAATATCTTATACATGTACCCCATTTTAACAAAGTGAAGGTACCATTTTCTCTTTCATCCATGATTTTATGCCTTAGCTTATTATATTTAGCAGTTAGATTCCCCTCCTTTGATTTTTAACATCATCTAATTAGACATTTGGCAATCTCCATTGAATGACTTTCTCATTCTGTCACTAAAATGTTAACAGCAGTTGTTAAGTGAAACAAGGAAAAGCTGTGTTCACCAAGATGTACTTCAAATGCAAGGGAAAACGGGTTTCAGTAGTGGAATCAACATGGTTATGTTATGTGAGAAAGATCTCCTTTCTACTTTATGTATACCTGGTTATCTCTATTTTCACAGTAAATTCCCTATGTTCAAAGCAACCTTTCAACACATTTATCCTTTTCCACTTTGTTGATATGTGTTCAGAGTAAGATATCAAGAAGTGAGATGATTAGAAGTTTGACAAGGTCTAAGTAAATGCTGCCTGAGTTTTCAGCAATGTAGATGGAGCTCTGAATCTTAGTGAGATAGACTCCTGGTGTACCACTGTACCATGGGAACAGCATCCAGATTTGTCACACATGCTAATTGAAGAACATGTGTTGAGTGGTGACAACCTCTTGTTTTGGTGACTTTGGGCTTATTTTAGATATCTTTGGATTGACAGGGTGGCACTGAAAATATCCTTTTCAAGGAAAATTTAAATATAATTATACAGCCAATATTATATAGGATGTTCTTTATCAATGAAGAACTTTTAGATGCCTTCTGTTATTTATTCCTCACAACAATTCTGATCAGTATTATTTTTAAACAATAGCTTTATTGAGATATATAATCCACTTATCATACAATTCACCTATTAAAGGTGTTCAATTCTACATTGTCTTTGTCAGTTTGGGCTGCTATAACAAAATAGTGTAGACTGGGTGGCTTAAATAACAGACATTTGTTTCATTTATTTCTCACAGTTATGGAGGCTGGGAAGTCCAAGATCAAGGTGCTGGAATATTCGGTGAGGGCCCTTTTCCTGACTTACAGGTGGTAGCTCTCTCTCTGTATCCTCACATGGCAGAAAGAGTGTGAGCTCAGGTCTCTTCCTCTTTTTAGAAAGACACTAATCCCATCATGGGGGCCCCACGCTCTCAACCTCATTACCTAATTACCTCTCCCAAAGCCCCCAAATACCATCACATTATATGTTAGGGCTTCAACACATGAATTTGAGAGGACACAAACATTAAATCCATAACAAGTGGTTTCTAGTACAATCACGGAGTTGTGAAACCATTATTACCACAATCAATTTTAGAATATTTTACTCACTCCTCCAAAAAATTCCCACCACCTCCATCCCTCTCCTGCTCCCCACAGCCCTCAGCCCTGGATAACCATTAATCAACTTTCTGTGTCTATAGATTTGCTTTTTCTGAACATTTAGTATGAATGGAGTCATTCCATATACGATCTTAAGTGATTCAGTTCTTTCATTTAGTATGATTTTCCATGGCTCATCCATATTGCAGTGCAGACTTTATTAATGTTGAATAACATTCCATTTTATAGATATACCACATTTTGTTTATCCATTCATCTGGTGATAGAAATTTGGGCATTTCCCACTCTGATAGATATTAACACCTTCATTTGATAAACAAGAAAACAGTCTCAAATAACTCAATCTATCAAGAGCTCAAGTGATCTATCCTCAAGTGATCTACCCACATAGCCACTCAGTGGTAGAACTACAGACATTAAATCTAGTGCGTGTTTTATAATTTAAGAATATCTCTTTTCATATTATTTTACTTTCTCCTTGCTTCCTCTTAAAATTAAGGACATACCAACATATATTAGATTGCTGCAAAAGTAATTGTGGTTTTTGCCATTGAAAGTAATGGTCAAAATCTCAATTACTTTTGCACCAACCTAATATGTTTGGAAATATTGCTGTTAACTTTTGTTTTTTGGAAGCTAAGTCATTTTCTTTAATCCTCCTGGTAAAGACTAAGCTCTTGGGCATCATAAGTGTAATGAGATTTGTACACATTGAAAACCCCAACACCAAAATTCTCCAAGCACATACACTTCAGAATTCCACTCATCATTATGCTAACCTGTTAACTTTTGATAGTTTGATAATTGATGACAGTGAACAAATTCCTGGATGACATATTTGTTATGATTTGAAAGCATGGAGGAGTAAAATGTCTTGAAATCTCTTCTAGTTCCAAATTTACCAGGACATAGTGAGCTCTTGTTAAACATGGAGCATCTAGAATGTAAAAACAAACTTGATGTTAAATGGTGAACGATAAAGTTTGTAATTTCATAACTTGTTTTTAGGTTACTTCATATCTGGTATTGAGCATAGTTATAATGGAATTATTGAAATCGAATCTGAACAATGCAACAAAAACCTCTCATATAGAAAGAAAACACCAATTAATTTAAACGATTTTTCTTGGGACTTACTCATCAACATGCAATGCCAAATACATTATTCATGTTCTGATGAATTGGCCCAAACTCTGTATTCAGCAATATTACTTGAAACTAACAACTTCTGTTACTGGTTGTAGGGTGAGTAGGCAAAGCTGGATAGATAGTATTTTTATTTTATTTATTTATTTATTTATTTATTTTATTAATTAATTTTATTTATTTATTTATTTTCTGAGACGAAGTCTTGCTCTGTCACCCAGACTGGAGTACAGTGGCATGATCTTGGCTCACTGCAACCTCCGCCTCCTGGGTTCAAGCGATCCTCCTGCCTCAGCCTCCTGAGCAGCTGGGATTACAGGTGCCCGCCACTGCGCCTGGTCAATTTTTGTATTTTTAGTAGAGACGGGGGTTTCACCATGTTGGTCAGGCTGGTCTCGAACTCCTGACCTGGTGATCCACCCCCCCCCCCCCCCACCCATGGCCTTCCAAAGTGCTGGGATTAGAGGTTTGAGCCACCGCACCTGGCCTGATAAATAGTTTTACATTTGCGATGAACTTTACATATCAGCTAATTTTCAAGCCTCCTATTTTAAAGTTGGAGAAATTGAGTCCTAAGAGATTAAAATCTTATTTAAAGTCACAATGTGAAGGTCAGTCTCCTCATGCTCCACCTGACTAATAACTACCCTTAAGATTCAGCAGATGCCTCTGGCAGGACACGTTCCTGACATCCTTCTCCAAAGCCCCTTTGATTTTACAAAATTTCTGAGGACATTATAATTACTTGTTATGTGAGCTTGGCTGACTGTGAGCCTGACTGTGTCCTACTTCATTATGTATTTCCAGCATCTGGCACAAATCTAGGTACCCAATGGGTGCCCTATAAATCTTTGTTGAATGAATTAAGTCTGTATTTCTTTGACACTCTATCTAATGTTCTTTCATGCTTCTCTCTCTCATGGTTTAGCCTAGAGGTTTTCTAACTGTATTTTTAGCAATGGGACAGTTTCCTCCCCAGTAAGATCTTACAGAAAGCCCCAGTGTATAAGACAGATATTAGAAGAACTGGCTTGGTTGAGGCAGAATTCAGGAAGCCCAAGGCCCCACATTTTGGTACCCCTCTGGGGCTGGGGGAAGGGGACATCTCAGAGGAGTGCTGACTCCGAAGATCACAGCTGAAAATTCCCCATTTCAGATTCTTAAAACCAGAATTAATGTCCTAAATAGGAATAGCTATTGTATATTCATCAGTCCATGTCCTGTTTGAGAAAGGTCATCATCAATTAGTTAATATAAGACCCTGCATCTTGCAGGAAGCTATGTGTTCATTCAGTACTCTCAAAAGTGATGTCATGAGTACCTGCAATGTACCAAGCTCTATTTTAATAATGGAGTGAGCAAAACAGATCAAAATATTTTCCTTCATGGAGCTTGCATCCTGATAGGGAAAATAGACAATAAAAAATTATATAGTACATTTGATGGTGATAAGCGCTATGGAGAAAAATAAAAAATGAAAGAGTGAGTGTGTGTGTGTGTGTGTGTAGTGTATGGTGAGGGATGTTGCAGTTTTTATATGGGGTAGTTTTTAATGGAAGGCCTCAGTGAGAAAGCAACATTTCCATATAGTCCTGAAGGAGATGAGGGAATGAGCTACAGGCTCTCTGGGAACAATAAATTAGAAGAGAGTTTCTCTTTTCAATCTCGTTTACATGAGATTACTGGATTATGGGGGGCCATAGAAGAATTTTGATCAAGGAAAAGATTTGGTTGGATTTCCTTACTTTAGATCTCATAAATAGGCAATAGATAGGAAAGCACTTTCATTATGAATGATCTAAAAATAGCTTACCTGTTATCATGGAATGCAATTTTGTTTGGCCAATTATGTTGACTCACATGTATGCTGATTTGAGATGTAAGTGAACTGCCTTCCCAACACTCTCTTTATTCCTGTGCAGAAGGGAAGAGTTAAGAACCTTCTTTCTTTAGAGGTCTTTAAAAATAGGCTAGAGTTGCATCTGGGGTAGTTTAGGAGAGACCTTGCCTGAAGGCGGATAAATCTCTCAAGTCTCATTACTGCCCAAAGAGTCTTTGCAATAGACTGAGCCTCTCCAGGTGATCTCAAATTCTCTCTATTAACCAGGAGAAAGTTCTTTGGCACTGTTATCCTTTCAGTTTTCCCTGCATCAGAAGCAGAGAAAATACTGGGGCATCACAGACCTGAGAGTGTGTGGGAGAACTGTTCTCCATCATTTAGACTGTAAGCAGCATCATTAGGGCAATGCCGAAGGAAACGAGTCCTGAGAGGTTGCTATGTGATTCCTATGACCACATTTGCTACAGACCCTCTTTTCTAAAATGCCTCACTAGTTTCTTTCAAGGGAGGTTGTTATCTGCTTTTCTAAACAACTTGCTTTGTAGCCAAGTCACTTGTGGAGAGGACGAGTTATGAGGCTTCTGAACCAGGCTGATGATGGGAATAGCAGAATGGAGATCAAGGGCCTTTAAGTGGTGTTTGCACATTAAATTTTGTTTGGAGCCCAATCTTGGTCCCATAGAGTATAGTATTTATGTTTTATTTAATGAATTCTTGACACTGAAAAATGGCTGCTATACAGCTTTCTAGTGGGAGGCTGGGGAGGGTGAGTCAGAACGATAGTGCAGAGGGGAGCTTGGAGTGGAGGAAATGTACCTGCCCTATCATTACCAGGTTTATATTTTTCTGTTGTTTTTACCTGTTTAAATGCCGTGCCTCATGGCTCTTCTAAGGACTAGCCCTTGGTAGATATATGGTAAGTGCTTCGTTACCATTGTGGGGTTGTTGGTTAGTAGTCTTGGTATGGGGCAATGTAAGGAGATAGGGGATAAAAACTTTTGATGCATCATCAAAAAAGGACTTCATGCCTATACAAATACACCACACTTCATGCAAGAGGTGAATTCTTTTCATTTATTAAGATATTCCAGATGATACCTTTATTAAGGGAACACAATAGCGAATTATGTGTGAAGTAGAGTTTCTTTCTAATGAAGATCTTTTGTGAAATTGGACTTTCATATAATAGATTGCATGAAAGGAGGAAACAATGGTAGGACACCCTGGGAGATGTCACTGGAGCTCAGCTTAGACATGTTAAAACCACCTAGCATTAGTTACCAGAGAGATCAGGGTTTGAATCTTGCATAAGCTTGGTAAGTCACTTAACTTCTGAGTCTTCAATTGATTAATGTGTAGAAATTGACATAATGGTTCTTCCCACACTGGGTTGTTGTGACATAAGGTCTCTGGCCATGTGGTGAAGACTCAATATTTCTTCCCATTCTTTCTCCTATTTCAATGAATTAGCATACCACTGTAGGCTAAACTGAAAGTGTCATCTTGGTTTATCAGAGAAATTGGCCAGTTATGGTGAAGACACCATTGCTCAAGCCCTTTTAGTGCTTTCCTTGGGCTTTGATATCTTATCCTCAAGTCTGAAGACACCTGAGATAATTTTCTGACTCTGTCCCCTGCAATGACCTAAAAGACTTCCCCTACTTGGAACCTGGTCATCTCTCAGTGCCTTAGAAGTGATGCCACCTTGTAGCTCATCACATTTACCAATATGTCAACTTGTATTGGATTCTAGGTATCCCTGCATGCTAAAATTCAACATTTTATGCTCAGTCAGTTCCCTCAGATTTTGGAAAAAGCATCAGGCAACCAATACAGATTTTATAGAAGCTGGCAAATAAGAGAAAAGAATACCTTTTCCAAGGTTTATATGCTCACTGCATCTATTTTCCCATAAGCCAAATAAAAATGCCATTATTTCTATGGCGTTGGAGTTGACCATCTCTAAGGAACTCCAACAAATGGTGGGCACTTGTAATAAAACACAGGAAACTGGCCCAGATATTACAAAACAACATGGTGTTTGTCATTCTGATACTCTTTGAAGCTGAGTGGGTTGTACTGCTTCGTCCCTCCTTGTAGAGGAGAGGTACCCATTTATTGTTATGTCCCTGGACCATTTCCTTACAGAAAGAAAGGATGAGTTGCCAGTGGAAAGCTTCATCCAAGTTATTGAAGTTTCGGTGTGTTCTCAAAATGTTCTTGCTCTCTTGTGGAGAATCTAAGGAGAGCAGTGGGTTTCAGCATTTGCCAAGTAGTGGTATTATTGATCTCCCTAGGAGCCACCTTGGCTATTAGTGTAAAGTTGGCGGCTCTCTGTGGAACATATCAGCGTGCCAAACATCTGAGAATACACTGTATTTGTGTTTCTTTACTGGGGCAGGTGAGAGCAGAGTGATTTCATTATTTTTTGGGAGCTACAATGATCTGGTAGGCGAAGTCTCCATTGCACTTGCTTTCATGTTTTCCAGTGTGGTTTCTTCAGTGGTCAGTGTACCAGGTTGCTATATTTCTCAGTATCTGTCTAAAAGGGCTGCAGAGGAGTTCCAATTCCTCCTGCTCCAATAATCCTGTGACTTCATTTTGTGAGCAATAACTGATCGCTGAACTCTTGTTCTTGAACTTGTATCCCCAAATTAGCCTTTTCCTTCCAAAAAGTTAGCTGGGAAGGTTAAATACTAACTTCAGTGAAACCACTAACACTGCTGTATGATTGTTCAAATCATTTGTGGAAATGATTCCCTTTAGAAACTTCCCTTTGGAAACTGCCTTCAGAGGCAAAACACTAGCCACAAAGAAAATAGTTTTCTGATATCAGAGATTTCAAAATCTAAGAACAGCAACATTGCTCTCTCTGAAAATCAACACTGTTTGAATATATAAGCTGTAGTTTGTTAAAAAAAAATCAGCCTCATTACTTTATGGTCACAGACGGGAAGGATGGAAAAGCATAATTATAATAACAGCCTAAGCGCAGCTACAGACGACAGCTTGTGCTAGGAAGGACAATCCTGAGTTTTGGCTTTCCCTACATCATCAGCAATATGTCCTTTCTCGTCATTATGTCACTCATTGGTACTTGCTTCTTTTCCTCCTTGATTTAAAAAAAAATTTTTTTTTCTGTTAAAGCTTTCTTTCATAATCCCAGAATTAGCCATCTCATTTGTTTAAGGGATGCTTTTATATTCCCAGTTTCAGGCAAATTCACTGGTAGCTCAAAATCTTCTATTTGTTGTTCTCTCCTTTTCAGCCATGACCATCTTTACTTCTTGCTCCCTAAGCTCTGTTTGATATTCCTACCATTGGAAAATGACTACCACCTTTGCCTTCCCATGGTACTCATCCGGTTTGTCCCAACTCTCTGTAGTGTCGTATTTGAAATCTGAACTCATAGTAAGAAAGGACATGCATAACAGGGTGCAGGTATTTTAATAGCCTTTTACACGTCATATGTGGATGTATATATGTATGTAACCTCTTTTCTGGGTTCTTATCTTTTTAATATATTTCCCACCAGTCAAGTTTCTACTAATTACTAAGGCTATATAAAAGCCTCCTTTAGCAGGAAAATATTGTTATAGAGCAGCATTTAGGAGCTTGGTAGCATGCAGAATTTGGAAGAAAAAGGAAACTCAAAGTCAGGAAGACTGATAAGTGACCCAGTCGACCCAAGTCCCTGGACACCCCACTTACTTTTTGCTTCAATAAAGTCTGCTTCAAAGCAATCTCAATCCTTCATCAAAGAGATTTCTAGAGCACTCCCAATGGGTTAACATAAATCTTACTGTTCTCACTCTTTTTTTTCCTTCCAAGTTGCCTTTTTTTAAAAAATCAGTCCTTGTGTCTCTATTTCTTTAAATCTTTTATCCTCGGGCTGCTACCACTGGCTGTATGGATTACATATCAGCAGTTAAGAATATTCCACAAAGTCCTGGCTTGTTCTCACCCTGCAGTGCTTACAGTCACCGATTGCGATGAAAGGAATTTGAAAGGCACAGCCAGGCAATCCTGAACCGGCTCAGCACATTCCCTCTCTGCAGCTTATCGCGCTGTGGATGTTCTTTTGACCGGCCATCAATCATGTTTGAAAGTTTCCCGTGATTCCTGAGATATGAACCCCTTTGATAGAAGTTAACAATACAGCACATGCAGCATGGGCTAAGGAAAATACTTTTGAATTCAAGTTAAAAAAATGCTTTGTTGCAGCTCAGATTTTTATACTTTCTTAGGGTCTTGTTTCTCTTGGACAGCCTCAGGGACCCCCTGTCAGGTAAGCCAAGTTCGAGCACCCACCAATGCTTAAGTGGCTGCCATAACCAGAGACAAAAGGGGCTTGGAGGGAGATGAAGAGGAATAAAGAGGTACAGAGAAAGAGATGGAACAGGGAGAGGAGAGAGAGGATAAGAAAATAAGACGAGCATATCACATTGAAGGCAGAAATGATCAGGAAGGAGCCAAGTCTTAGAGGAGGTGCAGGTGCAGAGAAAGCTTACAGTGTGGAGGCAGAGGGGCATCTAGAAGCAGGAGAGTCCCCACACCCGGAGATCTGTGTGCTTCACATTTAGAAATGGTAAAGGAGCCATTTTGGAAAATGTTCTTGGGAGCTGGAGGTTTATTCATTCCTTGTACTCCGCCATGTGTAATTTTCTTCTTTAAACTTAGGCTTTGCTTTAAAAGTTTTGAATTTTTATGCCTAGTTCAGGGTACCAGGGTAGATAACTCTGTTTTGCTGCTGGGAGTTAAGCTCTGAGCTCTGGGGGCTAATATTTAAACATTGCTGCAGCCCAAGGAACCCTCATAGCAATCAGGCAGTCTTCATTTTCGGTTGCTTCTTGCTGAAAGAGAAGAGGGGAGCCATTGGCAAAATTATGGGGCCTTGGGTCCCCATATCACCATGCATTATTTTGAGAGTACAGGGCAGTGATTGCTCAGTGCTATGGGAAAGCTGTTCATCAACTGAACAACATAACAAACAAGTGCCATCCGCATCCCTCTGTTGAGGATTGAAGATTGGAATTAAAATGTCACCCTTTCTTTTATCTTTAGCTGCAATTTGGAGGAGCTTTCCTGGAGGGTTGATTTGCTCCTTCTTTCATAGGGCTGGAATAATTCCATAAAAACCCTTTTGCTCACTCAAGTAAAATACTCTACCAAGTGAGTGGCATTTGGCAAACGTGTTCCCTTTTCTTGATTATTCTGGTCTATTGATCTGTGTCTCTGGAGAAATTCTGGAAAATTTCATGAAGTCTTTTGGAGTTTAAAGTATTATCTCCCCAGTGATTAACTCAAACCAGAGACTAATAAGATGAATTCCTGCCTTCATTGGCAGTCCCTGTTCTTCCTTCTTGCCCATCAATCCTTCAGGTCTCAAAGAACTCAGAAATAAGGAAGTTTATTCATCACTAGTGGGTAGCAAGATAATGGAACAATTCAGACTGACCAGCCAGAAATAAATGCCTTCACAGAAAAAGTAGAAGGTGCCCAGTTGGTTGTAGGAAAAAAAGAATTTTACACGGAAACTGTGGAGAGATAAACCTTATTCTGTTAAAAAACACAAAATTATATTTATCCCATCTCGGGCAAATTCCATGAAGCTTGGATCCAAATAATCTGCCACTGGGAAAGAGGAATGAAATAGAAGTGTCTTTCTCTGTACTTTATTTTGGAAACATCACAATTGGCTTTGAAGTTCTTGGAGCACACGAGGAAAGAGCACCAGTCAGATTTTCCAGAGAGTCAACTTTCTCCTGGAGAGAAGATAGCAGAAAAATGAATGATGGGCTACTTCTAATTTATAATGATTGTTTCATCTCTCTCAGATATTACTTTAGTTCTTGGATGAACGGTTCTTTTCTCCTGAATCGTGATTGCTTTTTAAAGATGAAAAAGATCAGAGAGGCTTTATAGTCCATTTCTAGTCATTACAAGTTTGCAACTTAGGTACTACTTTGGATACTAGTTTAAAATTGCTTGAATAATGGAAGGTCTAGTGTGCTTTAAATTTGTTTTAATTTTTTTTCTTTGCTCTGTGGCTAAAATAACAAGCAAACACTGATCAACAACTCTGGTTAGTTCATATGTCTTTTTAAGTTTGTTTGTGCTAAAGTCCAGACTTTACATCTCTTCAGCTATTTTGAACAACACTAGAGGCTTGCTTTAGTAGAAGAAACCAAATAGCCAATATGAGAAATGCTGCTACTGTGTGTCCATCTTACATAACAGGAAACATACAGTGCTTAGCTGTCTTATAACAATGAAGTGAATCCTCCCTATATGCTTGCTCTTGCATGAGGCGCTTGTGAAAATTATGCTGTAGTTTTTAACTATTCTGAAGTTCTGACCACTTTCATTCATACGTGTATAAAAAAAGCTTGGAATGTTTTCCAGAAGAAATGGTGATGTTTTCATGCTGCTATTTTTAGAAAAACAATTTGGTCTGAAGCAAAAAGCAGGATAAAATCCATGTATTAATCACCTCCATTGCCTTTGTCCCAAATTTAAGATAATTGCTCTTCTTTCTGCACCAGTATCTTCTTTAACCCATGCTTCTTTCCCTTAGTGAAGAAATGGTGAAAATAAGGTTAAAAGGCAGAATATATAAGGCAGAATATAGGGTCAAGATATATACATGCTTTAGGGGCAGATATAATATCACACCTTTTTTATTTTAAAGCATTTATCTCACCCTCAGGCTGTTTTGCTCTGCTAAATACTTAGGATATAGCTTGATAATCATGAGTTTATTAACGGAATAAATGAGTGAGAAGATGGGGTTTGTGGTAAATCTAGACTAACAGTTCCCAAATTGTGGTTCTATGTAACGCTAGTTTAGATAAGTATTGCACAAAATATTCTGAGTAGAAGAAAATAGACTGAGATATATTACAGACAATAGTTTTAGGAGAGTCAATATGCACGTTTGTATATTAACGACTGAAAAAAATCCTGTAGGAAAGAAACTTGATAAAGTTGAGTAACTCAAATTTCCTCAAATCTATTTGACCATGGAATTATTTTTCCTCCCTTTTAATAACATTCTTCCTCTTAATGTCCCACAGAACCAGTACTCTAACTAACACCCTAGATCAAGACAGATAGATTGAATTAAGATGGAAAATCTTATCTTCCTTGAGCATTAAATTCAAAGTGTATTTATTAAACATGTACAGTGTCTTCACGTGTCACAGAAAGTCCAGTTAGTGAGAAAAGCGGGACAAGAACATGAAAGCCTTCATTTCTCTTTAGGTCAGAAAAATACAGTCAAAACAAAAATCTTCGGCCAGGTGCAATGGCTCATGCCTATTATCCCAGCACTTTGGGAGGTCGAGGCAAGTGGATCATCTGTGGTCAGGAGTTTGAGACCAGCCTGGCCAACATGGTGAAACCCCGTCTCTATTAAAAATACAAAAAATTAGCTGGGAGTAGCGATGGGTGCCAGTAATCCTAGCTACTCAGGAGGCTGAGGCAGGAGAATCGCTTGAACCCAGGAGGCGGAGGTTGCAGTGAACCGAGATCATGTCACTGCACTCCAGCCTGGGCAACAAGAGTGAAACTCCATCTCAAAAACAAATGAACAAACAAACAAATAAACATCTTGATAACATATTTCTTAGGGATGAATCAGATACCACTTAAAGATATAAATATCTTTATGGGAAGCAATGGTTAGATTTGCCTAAAATGTTTGCTATTGTAGAGTAACTGGTTTAATAGAGTCTTACAGAAAGAAACTGTACGCTCTTTTGAAATGAATAACAATTTAGATGGGCAAGCTGTATAGACTGGTGGTTTTTTGTGTCTTTGATGTCTTGCATTTTTCTCAAGTAAGAGTGGACTGGAAAACAAACAAACAAACTAACAAATTGCTGAATATTTTCTATGTTTGTAAGGATTGTGAAGGACTTTATCACAAAGAGGCCAGTGTATGGTTTTTCCAGGCAAGCTTTCTTGTTACTTGTTTTGTTGTATCATTAGAGACCTTGTTTGAGACAAACAGGGTCCATCATTTCTTCACCATTCAAACCTGTAGGAGGAAGACGGCACTGACGTGAGAGAAGCTTCCACATGGCAGTCACCTTCCCTTTATTTCTGCTTTCCCTTCTTTTTGGGTAATGAATCGGGGTGTCGTTAGCTGCCTGCCTTGTGTTCATCACTGTCAGTACTGGCAGGGTAACAGATAACGGCAGAGATTCAAGGCCACCCAGGGAATGAAGCCTGACAGGACCTCATTTATCACTCCCCTTTTAGGGGGTCTCTGTAGTAGAGCCAGCATCAATGCTGTAATCGAAGCTCACCAGGTCGCACAGGGGCCAGGCAGGACTGCTCTGCCAAAAAGCAACTTGAGCTGTCAAATCTGCTTTGTAAATGAAGTGTTTTCCTAGAGACAGTGTGTTTATAATTGTCATCCTGTATGTAGTCCCTCAATATCCAAGATCGGCTCTCCATGTGGTCCCTCTCATTTCTTTCAGACAAATGAAACTTACTTTATGTAGAATATGCCAGAAAATGGATTTCTTTGACCTTGTGCATACCTCAACAGACTCTACATCTGGGGTTTATCTTTTGACCCTAAAGGATTTGAGTTTCATCTCCTTGAGCAGCTCAATATTAAGGCTAAGTAGGAATAGCCTGCCCCTTTCTTTTCCTTTTCCCTGGGTGAATCCATTCTCATGGTTAACCCTTATTCATAAATGATGTCCAATTCTACATCACCAGCCAGCTTAGTTCTCCATTCTGTACTCCAGAACGATGTGGCCAGATTTCTACTTGAATATGCCACAGGCACTTTAAGCTCATCATATCTCAGACAGGAAATATCATCTTTATTCCAAACCTGCTTCTCAACTGTATTCTCAATCTCAAGAATGCACCACTTTCCTGCAAGAAAATGAGGGGCATTTTAGATTCTTTGTTAATGTTTACCCTTCTCTAAAATCTAATCACAACTGAATTCTGATGGAACCAACTCTTAAATATCTGTAGTAATCATCCCATCTCGTCTATCTCCATGTTTCATGTGAACTTTTTCAATAGCCTCTAAATGCTGTCCTCGCCTTTCCATCTCCATACTAGAGAGAGTTCTCCAACATACAGAGCTGATCAAGTCACTTTACTCTTCAAACTGATCAATGACTACCCGTTGCCTATTGGATGGGATCCAAACCCCTTTTTGTGGCACTCCAGGCTCTTGATAATCTGGCTCTTATTTATCTGATCATTTTCTTCTCCTGGACTTTCCAAATTCAACTTTATGATCTATCAATACTGAATTCTGCATGTCCTAGAATAAGCCAGCCCTTTTAATATCTGTATCTTTTGATATGCTGTTTCCTCTTCCAGGAATGTCCTGTTAACACATGCCCACTTGCAAACCCTATTTGTTATTTAAGTCTCAGTGAAGTCACTGTGTCATCTGTGAAGACTTCTCTAACTCCCTTCCAGTCATTTACTTTTTGTTATAAGATTATTTTTCATGCCTACCCTTTCACTATAGTACAAATTACATTTGTTAAATGCCTTAAAATTGTCAGGCCCTAGATTAGATTCTTTACATATTTGTATTTAATCCTCAAATCAGCCTATAAAGTAGATACCATTGGACCAATTATACAGATGATGAGACTGAAATTCAGAGGGATTGAATAGTTTCCACAAAGTTATACAACTAGTACCAGGTGGGAATGGGCTTCAGTTGCAAGTATATGCAATTCCAAGATACTGTCTTTCCACTGTTTTAAGCTGTATCTGTTCAAGCCTTGAGAATAAGCACTGTGTGTTTTTGTTTTCATTTTCCCAGTGCTGAACAGTGTTTGGCACATAGTAGACATTCAACAAATAGTTAGTGGATGAATGAAGCTCGTAGAAGATTCCATCTGTTTGTATACACGAGATACATTATACACATAATCTCTATTTTTCATAACAGTCCTAAATTATAGGCATTGGTTTTCTCATTTTTACAGTTGTGAACCTGAAGGCTGAGCAGTAAAATGACTTTTCTCAGGTTGTGTATGGGGCAGAATCAGTGCTTTCTCACTCTATAGTCCATGCTCTGCTCAGAGTGTCATGCTGGCTGTCAGTGAATGAATACTCTAATGACAATGACAGAACATCAAGGAAGGGATATAGAGAGATTAAGAGCATATGGTTGAAGTCCAAATTTGTGTCCTTCAAGGCTTTCTGTGGTTTCATTATATTCTTTCTATTCAGCTTTTTCCAACACAACTTTGCGACCTCCATTTCCCCTTCTCTTCAGTCAGGCTGGCCTCTTCACATTTCCTCTTCCATATCATGCCTACTATTCCTGCTCTCTGATTTTACTCACACTCTTTCCGCTGCCTGAAGTGCCCTCCTCCACTGCTGCTCCCAGCTGAGCCCATACATCTCTCAAGGACAAGCTCAAGTTCCATCTCCTCTGTGAACTATTCCCCGTAGCTCTATTCTGCTTGCCCTGACCGAACATAATGTTGTCTGTACCTTATATTGTGGTCTTGGTTCATAATTTTATTGCATTGCTCTATACTATCTTGCATCCTGTAATTACTTCAGCATCCAAGTTTTATTCCCAGGAATATTGCAAACTCCTTGACAGGAGGGACTGTGCTATATATTTCTTTTATATTTCACACAGTGCACAGCACAATTCTAGGTGGGCACTCAATAAATATTTATTGAATTAAATTGAATATGGCACAGACTACATTTAGGCCTTCGTAAAATTCCTTTTCATAAATTATATGGGTCTAGACAAGAGGATTATTGGAGGGAACCACTTGAATATATTCAGTCTGGGCAAATACACACAAGATTGCAGGACTATAATGCAGGTTCTCGGACAAAGAGAAATGGCTAAACTGGGATTTGGACCCAAGGGTGGAGAGAGGAAGAGTCTGCTAGATCAGAGAGGAGTGGGAGTAGTAGCTGCAGCAAGAGCAGAGACTGAGAATTTATAAACCTGAGATATGCCTCCAGAGCAGAGAGTTTGCAAAAAAGTTTGGTTTTTTAAAGTTATTAATAAGTTAAATAATTTGACAATGTGTTCTTATGTAGTTAGGAGATTTCCTGGATAAATATCTTGCTAGGTCAGCAAAATAAGGCTGCTCTCAATAATTTCTGCACAGGTGGAATACAGTGTTTTTAGAGTTTTATTTGTAAAACACATTTGTATGGCCTTTTCTTTCTGCTGCGCTCTCCCAACTCTGTTTCCCTCCCTCCCTCTGTCATACACACACACACACACACACACACACACACACACACACTCACACATACACATATTCTTTCAATTGAAGTCTTCCCTGAATATTTGCATTGATAATATTCCCTCTTAAGCAACTAGATTCTCGATTTTGTAATTTTGTACTCCCATCTTGGATTTACATGTTTAGGTCTATGAGGGACCTTATGTGTAGAACTTGACCCTAAATTTATCATTCCAACACAAAATTAACCATCCACAGCAGTTAATGTATCTCTGGGAATATTTCAATATTTTTATTTAAAAAAACTATCTGAATATCTTTCCTTTTGGCCTCATTCCTGGGGTTGGAGCCTCTGCATTATTGCCAGGAACACTTTCCTAAACATTTTGAAGAAGAAAGGAACTTAGTATTCTGGAAGCCTAAATAGAGATTACATGGCAACTCAGGGGACTATCTTGTTCCTTTCCTTGTTTTCCAGTAAGAGATGAATTATAAAACATTTTCATCCATTTGATTGCAATGGAAAACCCTTAAAAATCTCCAGGGAAAAACATGCCACCACCTCACTAGAAAACAGTTTTGGTGTCCCGTAAATGCTATTAAATACCAAGAAAATGCTCTCCATGAGGAAATGTTCTTCCTCCTCTTTCTCTCTTTTCTCTCCCTTCTTTTCTTTGTTCTTGGTGCTTGATTGTGAAGCGGTGATTTGTTTCCAGTTGAATGCTTTCTTCTGACTGACTCATCTCAGCTGACCCGTCTCAGAGCCAGGCACCTTTACCTCTCTACTAAGCATGACCACGTGACACAATTCTGGCCGATGACTACAAGCAGAGGATGAGTCTGCAATATGGGTGAGTCTTCTATAAAAGCTTCCTTTGGGAGGCTGAGGCAGGTGGATCACGAGGTCAGGAGTTCAGGACCAGCCTGACCAACATGGTGAAACCCTGTCTCTACTAAAAATACAAAAATTAGCCGGGTGTGGTGGCAGGTGCCTGTAATCCCAGCTACTCAGGAGGCTGAGGCAGGAGAATCGCTTGAACCTGGGAGGTGGAGGTTGCAGTGAGCCGAGATCGCATCATTGCACTCCAGCTGGGGCGACAGTGTGCGACTCCGTCTCAAAAAAAAAAAAAAAAGTTTCTTAAAAGAGAATAGGTTTAACTCACCTACTCTTTTGGCCTTTTGCCCAATCCCCTTCTTTTTCCCTGGGACATGGAGGTGGGACAGGGGGATGCAGCAGCCATCTGGCAATCAGGAGGTTGGAAGTGTGGAGAAAGAGGTGTATATGCTAAGGATGGCAGAGCCCAAAAGCTAGAAAGGCTGGGTGCTGATGGCTTCACTGAGGCACTGTCAGGCCAGCACTTTCCATCTTTAGTTGTGTGAGGCAAACAAATCCCATAATTGTTTAATGATTGTCAGGTTTTGTATTAAGAACAGTGAAGCACAATCCTACTGATTTTAATGGTCTTCTACTCATTGTTGGTTGCTGTCATTGAAAATTTCATCTAAGTAGCTCATTAGAAAAAAAAAAACAAGTGATAAATTTTTTTTATTACCATGTCATTTAGAAACTGTACACAATAATGGATGACATTGTATATCTTCCTTTCCCTGTTAAAATTGTTTTATTCATTTAGGCTATATGTAGATGTGATTGATGGTCGAAGGTGATGCTGACAGGAATATTGTTCTCCTTGTGTACCTCTAACCCATGCAATCACCATAGCTCGCTGCTGGTCCTAATCTTTGCTACAGACTGTAGATTTCACTAACACCTGCAATGACACTAAGGTTTGCACAACATATAGATTGATTTCCGTATCCTGCCTGTTTGTGTCTATTTATTTTCATCTTCTAAAATTGAGTTATTTCTTTTTTAACCTCCTGTATTATCATCAATTCTTCATTCCAGAGCTGGATATTCTACATAAACTGGGTTGGGTTAATTCCCATAATATTGGGCTAAAGGTATTTTCTAGGGGCCACTGTTCCATGCTAATCTTCTGGGAAAAAGGCAAGGCTTTTAGACTATCTCAGAGGCAGGCCCACAGATATGCCTAGTTTACTTTGAGATGGCATGACCCATGCCATTCTTAGCCTGAGCCACAGGAGAGAATAGGGAAGATGAAAATCCTGGACAACACTGATCTCTGTGTGCATCCTACTCTTTCTTCTTCTGTTTTTTTCTCAAACGTGGTCATGCCTTTTCCATTTGTAAATTTTCTATCTCCATAAGACAAATTAAAGATTAAATTACACTAAGTCGACATTATTTTCATTATTACAGTTATTATTATCTATACGAATCATCTGTATACATAAAGTGAAATCTATCTTCCACAAAACGATATTTTCAAAGCAAAATGAAGACCCAACCCCCTGTATTGACTTAAAAAACATCAGTACTGCTTTTGTACATTAGTATTAGCTGCCTTTGCCCTGAATGTGGCATGATGTCTAAGTTGTATTTGTATTTGTCCTCCTTATTAGCCACTTTGAGAGAGTCAAACTACAGAGAATGAGGGAATCATTGGCTTTACCTTCATCTAATGAAATTTGGCTGAATGAAACAGGTGGGAACATTGGTAAAAAGAGGATGGTATTTGACCACTTGGACTTTAGAAGTGCCTGGAATGAAGAGGCCATTCTCTGGTCCATCAATCTCTTGGCAGTTGCAGTTGTATTTGGAAGAGCTTGTGGTAAAAGATTGGTAGAATAATTGATCAGTTGAAAGGTAGTTAATGACATTCACTTAGGAAATTGGCTCCACACTTACCTAGTCAGCAGTATGGTGCCCAACCTTAGTTCTTCCTGGTGCTTCTAGGAAAAGCAATGCCAGGTGTTGTGGTCAGGTAGACTAGTGGACCCCTAAGATGTCCCCGTCCTAATCCCCAAACCCTGTAATCCCTGTAATATGTTGCCTCACATGGCAAAAAGGAATTTTGTAGATGTGATTAAAATAAGAATCTTGAGGTGGGAAGATTTTTCTGGATCATCTGGGTGGGCCCAATGTAATCACAAGGGCATCCTCTCTAGAAGAGGGAGGCAGGATTGTCAGAGTGAGAGAGAAATTGGAAGATGCTACACTATTGGCTTTGAAGATGGAAGAGGCCTAGTCAAGGAACAAAAGTGGCTTCTAGAAACTGGAGAAGACAACAGTTCTCTCCTGGAGCTTCTAGAAGGAACACAGCCCTACCTACACTTTGATTTTAGCCAAGAGAAACTCATGTTGGACTTCTGACTTCCAGAATCATAAGATAATACATTTGTGTTGTTTCAAGCCACTAAGTATGAGATAACTTGTTACAACAGAAATTGGAAACTGATACACTAGGTTTGCTTGCTTTTCTACTTAAGCTTTTTATTCCATACAACTCCCACCACCTCTCTCTTCTCCCAAATCCACCCTGTGCCATGAGGCCATATTAGTCCTGTTAATTCCTTGGAATTTTAGACAGTAAAATAAGATAGGCACTTAAATTCCTGTTCCTTTGTGTAATTGCTCTCAGGTGCCTTAGGAAATACAGTTGTTTTCACACATGAAACTGGCACTACTGAGCTTGTTTAGTCACATCCCTCATCACCTTGAACCTGGATTATTGTAGCAACCTTCTCTGTGTTCTCTACTGTATGGTAAAAATATTACTTGTATTTTATTGCTCTAACTAGACAAAACGGATCTTTGAATACAACACTTTTATCATGGCAGTCTCTTATCAAGAATCAATACTCGCTCTCCATTTGCTAAGAAACAGAGTCGTCTTTTTAGCCTTCATAATATGATTCTGCTCTGGCTTTCCAACTTGAGCTTGGACACTCTGTTTGGTTGGGTTACTCTATCTAGCATCTCCCATACTGTAACAATTCTTTGTCCCACCTGGAAGGATCGTCTCTTATCTTTTTTCCCTTCTCCTCACCTCTCCTCCTTTCTCCTCCCCTCCCCCACCTCCTTTCCCCTCCCCTCCCCCACCTCCTTTCCCCTCCCCTCCCCCACCTCCTTTCCCCTCCCCTCCCCCACCTCCTTTCCCCTCCCCTCCCCTCTCCTCCTTTCCCTTCCTGTCCCTTCCTTCCTTCCCTTCCTTCCTTTCTTTCTTTCTCTTTCTTTCCTTTCTTTCTTTCTTTCTTTCTTTCTTTCTTTCTTTCTTTCTTTCTTTCTTTTCTCTTGCTCTCTGTCTTTCTTTTCTTTCTTTCCTTCCTTCCTTCCTTCCTTCTTCCCTCCCTCCCTCCATTCCTCCCTTCCTTTCCATCTTTCTTTCTTTTCTATCTTCATTGTCATTCTGTACATTTAAAAGTCTAGAATGAGTTACCAGACATTCCTGGCTCTTTTTGTTTCGGGTCCCTTACTTGACCACTGAACTGTAGTTGGTATCTCCTATGTGGTTTTATTTGTGAATTGAATATTATACTCTTATAGTCTGTATTAGCCCATTCTCACATTGCTATAAAGAACTATGTGAGACTGAGTAATTTATAAAGAAAAGAGGTTTAATTGTCTCACAGTTCTGAGGACTATACAGGAAGCATGGCTGGGAAGGCCTCAGGAAACTTACAATCATGGTGGAAGGTGAAGGGGAAGCCAGCACATCCTACATGGCTGCAGCAGGAGGAAGAGAGAGGGAAGGGGGAGGTGCTACACACTTTCAGACAACCAGATCTCATGAGAACTCTATGATGAGAACAGCAAGGGGAAGGTCCACCCCCATGATTCTATCACCTCCCACCAGGCCCCTCCTCCAACAATGGGAATTACAATTCAACATCAGATTTGTGGTGGGACACAGAGTCAAACCATATCATAGTCCTTTTTTTTTCCTGTGATTTAAGGCAGAGTGTGCTCTAATAATGCAAATTGATTTATACTTAGCTAACAACATTGTCTACTGTCTTCTGCACCTGTCTGCAACTAACACATGACCAGTGCCACAGATTCTCCAGAGAGCTAGTTGTGCATGGGGGTGGTAGGTTAGAAGCTGCTAATAGGACCAGATAGGAAACCTGGATGAAATTAGCATAGTGTTCTATTCATCTGAGCAAACTATCTCTGGAAGTGATTGGCAAAAATGGGATTTTATCTGGCTAGTTGATTGACTAAATAGTCTTTTTAGAATGCTTCCATAGACTTCTCCATCACATCACCTGTAAGTATGTAAACTGCATTATTATTTCATTATCATCATCATTATTATTATATAAAGCTTCCAGTGTTTTCTTAAAACTGTAACCCAGATGTCAGGCCTGAAATTTCCAACTTGCTGGGAGTTGTCTTTAATATTTAAGTAAAATTTGGTTTATGTCTCCATTTCAGTGGGAAAGTCAGTGTTTCTTCCATTATCTCTGAAATTCTAGGGAAGTGAGATTTTTGGTAATACTTATGGCTGGGAGTTCTTACTTTGGCTTCATTTATAAATTTCCAGTCTGCATTTTGCCCTCTTGAATGCCATTTCTTTTCCGGCATGATGTTATTCCACTGAATTTGCCCATCTCCGATGTTTTTTCTCCTCAAAGTCCCAACAATTTAGGATGCAGTGTACTGCAGACCTTACTGAACATTTGCTGCAGGGGGTGACCTGGAGGGTCAGAGGATCTGTGTTCATTGCTTCTATTAAAAGCCTGTTAGACATTCCTGTTTGGCATTTCAGACAGATCTGCCTTAAAATTTACTGGCTAACTCTCCTTCTTAGATTCTAGTCTTCTCCCATGCTAGAGGCGCACTCTATCTCCTTCAACTACTCTTCTCCTTCTAGATTATGATTCCTGTCCATTTTTGAGGTAGAGCCATGCAGATATTCCTTTGTTTTGTCTTAGATGGTTCAAGTCAGGCCTTGCAGGCTTCAAGTTTATAATCAAACATGTCTACTTAGGTGTGTTGCTAAGTAAAGATGGTTTTCTCCTTGAGAAAAATTCTATTAGTAATGCAATTTTTTTTTCATTTATTATGAGTGGAGAACATAAGTCGGAATTACTCATGAAAGCTATAAAATGTTTCCACTCCGTATATTTGGGTGTTGAGATTGTGGGTGACTTTTTTTTAGGTCTTTCTTATCTTCAAAATTTTCTGTAATAATTATGTTGTTACTTTGCAACTAGAAAAAAGTAAATGAAACACACTAATCAAAACAAATACAAATAAAGGGAAATTACTAAAAATTGACAAATATAAAGGTACTTGTTATTTATATTTTGATATATCAATGTGTCCTTTACTTTTAGAATCAAAGTTCATAAAGGTGGTCAATTTTTAAGTAAGTTCTTGGCTCTCTGATAAATGTGAAGTGATGTATACTCGATTCACCCACCTGACCTATTGGCACTGATTCAAGATATTAAGCCATTTTATGAGGAAATTTGATGGGTACAAGTTATTGCCCCATTATCTGTGTAAGATACAGAATAAATCACCCTTCAGTTGGGCCCATGGGAATAAGGCCTGTAGAGAAAGAATAACTTTGAAGAATAGGAACTAAAGTGATCAAAATGGACACCAAAAGTATTCAAGATACACAAATATTAGAAAAAGATATGATGAAATACAGCAAGATAATGACAATAAAACATGAGTCTTTTTGGCCAAATTTTTTTCTACTTCCTCATTTCTGCTGTCACTTTGCTAAATCAACAATTCAGTTTGGACCAGCTGCTCTAGTGATAAAGCTTTAAATAAGCATGTAGAAATAACCGAGACAAATGATGGAGTTATCCTTTACCATAATATATTTTCACAACGCCTGCCAGTCCCCCATTTAATCAAGAGATTGGCAGGACAGGGAACAAGTTGGTAATTTGGAGATGAGATGTAATAAAAATGTTATAATTCATGGATGAGACACCCAGACTACATTATGTATTATGAGTTTAACTTGACTTATAACTCTTTCTAGAATTTAAACTGTCATATCCAACCATATGCATTGACTTTTATAGTGATTTAATGAGTTGTTTGGTGAAAATAAATGTTGACAAAGTTACAAAATTTTCTGACTCTATTCTTGTTTTTCTGGTTGTTGTTCTCCTTTGGATACTAGAGCTGGCTGTCTTACAATAACCCAAGAGTTTCTCTTCCCTCAAAATCCATGGCTAGGATCTTAGTCCTTGCATGGATTTTGCTCATTTTTCATGCTTGACCTTGGTAGATGGATCATCACCAAAAGAACCTAAGAGAACATACTGATTAACCTCTGGTGGCAGCAAGATAATGTATAAAGCTTGGAAATATGGGACTGAAACCTCTTATATCTGAAGTGTCAGCAGATTCTCCAGAAAAGCGTTTCATCTTCAGGCTGTGGTTTGGCTTCAGCTTAGTTTTACTGAGGGGCCATTTTCCAGCAATTCAGACAGCTGGTCATGATGCTGGAGTTGGAGGGTGAAGGATTACCTTGTAAAGACAAGCTCAATTCCTATGGAAGCTCACAGGAGATACTCAGCTACTGTGATTGATGCTGTTAATACTGAAAGAAATGAAATAATGCCAAGTTGTAGTAATAGTAGCATAGCAAAGAATCTTGTCAAATGAGGGGTAATTTGAGCAGGCACACATTTTACACTCATTAGGAAAAGTAAGGAACAACTAATTGGCTTATTATGTACCCTCTAATTGGCTCAGCTAACTTTCAGTTATGGCATAAGGGAATAAATGGGGGAATCCTGTTGGGATTTGGCTAGGCCAGAGAGACCTCATGAAATTTCCCTACATGATAAAAATGGTGAGATGCACCATAATTTAGCAAACATAATAAGGAAATAACCCATAATCTATTAAGAGCTGCCTAACCATCCTGGCTGTGTGGTCAATGAACCGGCATGAATGTAAAACTCCCTGGGAATAGAATGATCTGATGTGTAGGAGGGAATGACCTCCTTTAGGGCACCTGGTGGCCTGGAGAGTGATTTACTCTCTTGTCCTACAAGAAGCCATTTACCTCACAGGGGTGGCATTTTTTTTCACCCATGAGTTTCACCCCAGCTGCTACTGTTATCTGCATATGTAAAGGGACATTTGAAATGGAAATTTGAGAGAATTACCTAGGCCATATACACTCACTAAAACATGTTTTCTTCAATTACCTGAATACTTCAGTCAAATGGTTTTTTGGCCTAAGTGATAATTTCCTTAATTTGAATTTCACTTTGGATATGTGGCCTAGACTATGTCACAGGAGGGAAAAGTATTAAAGTTGCCAAAGGAAAAGACTTCAAAAATGTTTTAGAGATAACCCATAATGCTATGTTAAAAGAAAATTCGCTTGTGATATGCAGCCCAGTGATAATTGATCCATTTTTATCCTTTAACATTTATTATTTAAGCTCAGGCTTTAATATTTAAATCCATAAACATGGCTTATTATCTGAATGCTAAAAAAAAGATGTTATTTAACATCAGAACCTGACTCCTTCTCACCAACTCCATTACTAATACCTTGTCCAAGGTGTCATCATCTTACACCTGATTTATTGCAAGAGCCTCGATACTCATCTCCCACTTTCACTCTGTATCTGGATGTGGTGCTTCTATTTTCTATGTAGTGGCCAGAGTCGTCCTGTTAAAACATAAGTTAATTTTACCATTTTCCTCCTAAAAACTATTCAATGGCTTCCCATCTCACTCAGAGCAAAGACCATGGTCCTCACCATGGCTAAAGGCTCTGCAAGCTTGGCCCCCAGCAAGCTCTCTGCCTTCTTCTTGAACCTTTGTCACTGCTCTAGCCATATTGGCTTCCTGGTCATTTCCTCACCACATGGAGCACTCTCTCCCCACGTGACCTTCGTATTTGCTGTTTCTCCTGCCTGGAATACTCTTGCCCCATTACCTACATGGCTCAATGGATCAGTTCCTCCAGAATCTCTGCTCACATGGCCACTTATCAGACAAGTCTTCTGTGACCACTGTATGAAAGAGATGGTACGCTCAACGCCAGCTGTATTTCTTCCCTTCCTTTCTCTAATTCTTCTGCATAGAAGTTGTCATGCCTGATATTCCTCTCTTGATTTATTTATTGCCAGGCTCTCCCAGCCTCTAAACATATGTATGAGGGTGATACTTTGTATAATATTTTTATTTCTCATGGCAGATTGACTTTTCTAAGATGGGCACGAGAAGATCTCCCAACCCACATTATCTAATTAGAATGTGACAGTGACACATTTCCCATTGAGAGATGTGAGGGGTCTATGCTTCTTTCCTTTGAATCTTGGCAGGTCTGTGACTATTGGCAGTAGTGATGGTATGTGATTTCCAAGGATAAATCATAAAAGCGATGTAGTTTGTTCCTGGTTCTCTTGAGATTCTCAGTCTGGGAACCCAGTCACCATGCTGTGAGGAAACCCAGGCTACACAAAGAGACAACGTTTAATTGCCCCAGCTGAGGTCCTAGTTGACAGCCAGCATCAATGGCTAAACATGTGATTGCAGAAGCCTTTGCAATAACCCCAGGCCCCTGTCATCATCTGACTGCAACTATTTCAGAGACCCTGACAGACAACTGCTTAGATAAGCTTAGGCAGTCAAAATGTGAGTCATAATAATAAAATGATTGCTATCTTTTAAGCCACTACATTTTGGGATATTCATTTGGCAACAATCAATGTCCAGAACATGCCTATATTCTCTAGAGCCTAGAATAGTGCCTGAAAGATACTGTGTTAGGCCATTTTTGCATTGCTATAAAGAAATAACTGAGGCTGGATAGGTTATAAAGAAAAGACATTTAATTGGCTTGTGGTTCTGCAGGCTGTAAGGAAGCATGGTGCTGGCATCTGCTTCTGGTGAGAGCCTCAGGAAGCTTTCAATCATCGCAGAAGGTGAAGAGGAAGCAGGTGTATCATATGGCAGAGGAAGCAAGAGAGAGAATGGAGAGATCCCGGATTCTTTTAAACAACCACATCTTGCATAAACTAACTGAGTGAGAACTCACTTATCACTGAGGGACTGGTGCTAAGCCAGTTATGAGTTTAACTTGACTTAAAAATATAAGGGATCTGCTCCCATGACCCAAACACCTCTTACCAGGCCCCACCTCCATCACTGGAGGTCACATTTCAACATGAGATTTGGAGGGGACAGACATCAAAACCCTATCACATACTTCCTCAATAAATATTTTCTGAATAGTCAAATGATGCAAAACGCTGGAGGTAAAAATATACTGGTTTCTGGATGGAAAAGACTTCTTTCAGTCTTCCTTCATTAAAAGGCAACACTTGATTAATTTATTTACATATTATACAACACCTTGTGTATTTAAAATTTTCAAGTTAGCAGTTCCCTTTGAATTTTTAAATATATATATGGACTACTCACAATATATGAAGGTGAACTTAAGGCTTAAAATTTTGTTTTTATTTTTGATCATTCCATTATATATAAGCATCTTCAACAGAGAGAATAATATTAAGTCTAGAAAAAGGCTTTGATGTGGAAGAGGTTGAGGTTCTAGTATTAACTGTTGATTGACTTTGTTCTTGCTGTATTTCTTCCCAGTAGTAATTGCTAATCAATCATGACTCACAGAGAATAGAAAAGTTCTAGCCTTGTTTACATTTTACACTATTACTACAGTAGCATTTTAGACAAAAGCAAAAAGCAAAGCAAAACAAAACAAAACAAAAAATCAACAACAAAAAACCAATTTTCAATGTCACCGTAAGTCACATGAAGTAAAATTGTTTTAAAATGGGCTTTTTTTCTCAGTAAGAAAGACCTGTTACACCTGGAGCTGTACTGTTTTCCTCTTCACTACCTCATGTCAAAGCAGTGGGCTGTTCTAGGACACAACCCTTACAAATGTCATCTGCCTCCAACCTTAAAAGTCAACCAACCTGATTCAGTGACTTGGCTTTAGACACAGAGAAGCTGAGTTTTCATCTTGGGCCAGTTTCTGAGAGGTCTGAGAATGCATTTTTTTTCTTCCTTTTTTGATTTAGAGTTGCTTGTCTCTTGGCAGGCCTCTGTATCGTGACAGGCAGCTTTGCTGTTGCCCATCTGGCTGTTCAAGCATGTAACTTAAGTCTTGTGGAGATGTTTGGGAGCAGGCCAGGGCTGAATGCAGTTCTTTTTCTTTGAAAACATGCAGCAACAACATAGGAAATGGCCGCCACATTTAAGATGTCATCCTGGAATGTGTACATTGCTGGCTCCAAAAGGAAACCCAAGCATTGAGGGATACCTCAGGGTAGGGAAACCATTTGAAAACGAATGCTTTTCAAATCCTCTGCCACTCTCTAGCCTTCAGCCTTGGGGAGAGTGGAGTCCCTTCAGGCTAGGGCTCTATACCTGTTCTGTGCCATCTAGTCTCTCTTTAATTTTGATGATTTTCTGTTATTCTTAGGGGCTGACAGCAAGTTTGTGAAACAGCATGCATGACTAAAGTCACATTAGAAATTTGGTGTGGGCTTAAGGCAGAACACAAGGAACAGTCATGTGAGGCCTGGCATGCAGAGACTATGGAGCTATGGCAATGGACACTTCATGCCCATGCCCATCTGGGCTGTGTATCATGTGAGCCCCAGTGGAGCTATCCTGGCTGCCTCTGTGTGGAGCAGGGACAAACTTTTCTCGCCAAGCCCTGCATTGTTTTTGTTTGAAGTCTTGATTCTTTTTGTTTTAAGCTACTGTATTAGGGTGCTGCAGAGGGATAGAACCAATAGAATATACGCAAATTTAAAAGGGAGTTTATGTGGTACAAAGATGGCCGAATAGGAACAGCTCTGGTCTGCAGCTCCCAGCGAGATCAACGCAAAAGGCGGGTGATTTCTGCATTTCCAACTGAGGTGCCTGGCTCATCTCAGTGGGACTGGTTAGACAATGGGTGCAGCACACGGAGGGCAAGCAGAAGTAGGGTGGGGTGTCACCTAACCTGGGAAGTGCAAGTGGTAAGGGAACTCCCTCCCATAGCCAAGGGAAGCCTTGAGGGACTGTGCCGTGAGGAACTGTGCATTCCGGCCTAGATACTAGGCTTTTCCCACAGTCTTCGCAACCCACAGGTCAGGAGATTCCCTCGGGTGCCTACACCATCAGGCCCATGGGTTTCAAGCACAAAACTTGGCAGCCATTTGGGCAGACACTGAGCTAGCTGCAGGAGTGTTTTTTTTTTTTTTTTTTTTTTTTTTTAGATGGAGTCTCACCCTGTTTCCCGGGCTGGAGTGCAATGGCATGATCTTGGCTCACTAGGAGTGTTTTTTTCATACCCCAGTGGTCCTTGGAATGCCAGCGAGACAGAACCATTCATTCCCCTGGAAAGAGGGCTGAAGCCAGAGAGCCAAGTGGTCTAGCTCAATGGATCCCACTCCCATGGAGCCCAGCAAGCTAAGATCCACTGGCTTGAAATTCTTGCTGCCAGGACAGTAGTCTGAAGTCAACCTGGGATGCACGAGCTTGATGGGGGGGAGGGGCATCCACCATTACTGAGGCTTGAGTAGGCAGTTTTTCCCACTGTTACTGAGGCTTGTAAACAAAGTACTGGGGGAAGTTCAAGTGGGGCAAAGCCCACCACAGCTTGGCAAAGCCACTGTAGCCAGACTGCCTCTCTAGATTCCTTCTCTCTGGTCAGGGCATCTCTGAAAGAAAGGCAGCAGCCCCAGCCAGGGGCTTATACATATAACTCCCATCTCCCTGGGGCAGAGCATGTTGGGGAAGGGGCGGCTGCGGGCACAGCTTCAGCAGACTTAAACGTTCCTTCCTGCTGGCTCTGAAGAGAGCAGTGGATCTCCCAGCACAGCACTTGAGCTCTGCTAAGGGACACACTGCCTCCTCAAGTGGGTCCCTGACCCCCGTGCCTCTTGACTGACAGATTACTTCCCAGCAGGGGTTGACAGACACTGCTGGCAGGTCTGTTGGAGCTCTGACTGGCAACTGGCAAGTGCCCTTCTGGGAGGAAGCTTCCAGAGGAAGGAACAGGAAGCAATCTTTGCTGTTCTGCCCTTTCTGCTGGTGATACCCAGGCAAACAGTATCTGGAGTGGACCCCCAGCAAACTCCATCAGACCTACAGCAGAGGGGCCTGATTGTTAGAAGGAAAACTAACAAACAGAAAGGAATAGCATCAACATCAACAAAAACCCACAGAAACCCCATTTGAAGGTCACCGATACCAAAGACCAAAGGTAGATAAATCCTCAAAGATGAGGAAAAACCAGTGCAAAAAGCCTGAAAATTCCAAAAACCAGAATGCCTCTTCTCCTCTGAAGGATCCCAACTCCTCACAAGCAAGGGAACAAAACTGGATGGCGAATGAGTTTGATGAATTGACAGAAGTAGGCTTCAGATGGTGGGTAATAACAAACTCCTGCAAGCTAAAGGAGCATGTTCTAACCCAATTCAAGGAAGCTAATAACCTTGAAAAAAGGTTAGAGGAATTGCTAACTAGAATAACCAGTTTAGAGAAGAACATAAATAACCTGATGGAGCTGAAAAACACAGCACAAGAACTTCATGAAGCATACACAAGTATCAATAGTGGAATTGATCAAGCAGAAGAAAGGATATCAGAGATTGAAAATCAACTTAATGAAATAAAGCAAGAAGACAAGATTAGAGAAAAAAGAATGAAAAGAAATGAACAGAGCCTCCAAGAAATATGGGTCTATGTGAAAAGACCAAACCTACGTTTGATTGGTGTACCTGAAAGTGACAGAGAGAATGGAACCAAGTTGGAAAACACTCTTCAGGCTATTATCTAGGAGAACTTCCCCAGCCTAGCAAGACAGATCAACATTCAAATTCAGGAAATACAGAGAACACCACAAAGATGCTCCTTGAGAAGGTCAACCACAAGACACATAATCATCAGATTCACCAAGGTTGAAATGAAAGAAAAAATGTTAAGAGCAGCCAAGAGAGAAAGGTCGGGTTACCCACAAAGGGAAGCCCATCAGACTAACAGTGGATCTCTCTGCAGAAACCCTACAAGCCAGAAAAGAGTGGGGGCCAATATTCAACATTCTTAAAGAAAAGAATTTTCAACCCAGAATTTCATATCTAGCCAAACTAAGCTTCATAAGCGAAGAAGAAATAAAATCCTTTACAGACAAGCAAATGTTGAGAGATTTTGTCACCACCAGGTCTGCCTTACAAGAACTCCTGAAGGAAGCACTAAATATGGAAAAGAAAAACTGGTACCAGTCACTGCAAAAACATACCAAATTGTAAAGACCATCGACATTATGAAGAAACTGCATCAACTAATAGGAAAAATAACTAACTAACATCATAATGACAGGATCTAATTCACACATAACAATATTAACCTTAAATGTAAATGGGCTAAATGTCCCAATTGAAAGACACTGACTAGCAAATTGGATAAAGAGTCAAGACCCATCAGTGTGCTGAATTCAGAAGACCCATCTCACGTGCAAAGACACACATAAGCTCAAAATAAAGGGATGGAGGAATATTTACCAAGCAAATGGAAAGCAAAAAAAAGCAGGGGTTGCAATCATAGTCTCTGATAAAACAGAGTTTAAGCCAACAAAGATTAAAAAAGACAAAGAAGGACATTACATAATGGTAAGGGGATCAACACAACAAGAAGAGCTAACTCTCCTAAATATATATGTGCCAAATACAGGAGCACCCACATTCATAAAGCAAGTTCTTAGAGACTTGCAAAGAGACTTAGACTCCCACACAATAACAATGGGAGACTTTAACACCCCACTGTCAATATTAGACAGATCAACAAGACAGAAAATTAACAAGGATATTCAGGACTTGAACTCAGCTCTGGACCAAGCAGACCTAATAGACATCTACAGAACTCTCCATCCCAGATCAATAGAATATACACTCTTCTGAGCATCGCATCACACTTATTCTAAAATTGACCACATAATTGGAAGTAAAACACTCCTCAGCAAATGCAAAAGAATGGAAATCATAACAAACAGTCTCTCAGACCACAGTGCAATCAAATTAGAACTCAGGATTGAGAAACTCACTCGAAATCGCACAACTACATGGAAACTGAACAACCTGCTCCTGAATGACTACTGGGTAAATAATGAAATCAAGGCAGAAATAAATAAGTTCTTTGAAACCAATGAGAACAAAGACACAATGTGCCAGAATCTCTGGGACACAGTTAAAGCAGTGTTTAGAGGGAAATTTATATACTACATGCCCATAGGAGAAAGCGGGAAAGATCTAAAATCAACATCCTAAAATCACAATTAAAAGAACTAGAGAAGCAAGAGCAAACACATTCAAAAGCTAGCAGAAGACAAGAAATAACTAAGATCAGAGCAGAACAGAAGGAGATAGAGACATGAAAAACCCTTCAAAAAATCAGTGAATCCAGGAGGTGGTTTTTTGAAAAGATTAACAAAATAGACTGCTAGCCAGATTAATAAAGAAGAAAAGACAGGAGAATCAAATAAACACAATAAAAAATGATAAAGGGGATATCACTACTGATCCCACAGAAAAACAAACTACCATCAGAGAATACTATAAACACCTCTACGCAAACAAACTAGAAAATCTAGAAGAAATGGGTAAATTCCTGGACAGATACACCCTCCCAAGACTAAACCAAGAAAAAGTTGAATCCCTGAATAGACCAATAACAAGTTATGAAATTGAGGCAGTAATTAATAGCCTACCAACCACAAAAAGCCCAGGACCAGAGAGATTCACAGCCGAATTCTATCAGAGGTACAAAGAGGAGCTGGTACCATTCCTTCTGAAACTATTCCAAACAACAGAAAAAGAGGGACTCCTCCCTAACTCATTTTATGAGGCCAGCATCATCCTAATACCAAAACCTGGCAGAGACACAACAAAAAAGGAAAATTTCAGGCCAATATCCCTGATGAACATTGCTGTGAAAATCCTCAATAAAATACTGGCAAACCGAATCCAGCAGCACATCAAAAAGCTTATCCATGACGATCAAGTAGGCTTCATCCCTGGGATACAAGGCTGGTTCAACATATGCAAATCAATAAACATAATCCATGACATAAACAGAACCAATAAAAAAAAACACACATGATTATCTCAATAGATGCAGAAAAGGCCTTTGATAAAATTCAATACCCCTCCATGCTAAAAACTCTCAATAAACTAGGTATCGATGCAACATATCTCAAAATAATAACAGCTATTTCTGACAAACCCACAGCCAGTATCGTACTGAATGGGCAAAAGCTGGAAGCATTACCTTTGAAACCCAGCACAAGACAAGGATGCCCTCTCTCACCACTCCTATTCAACATAGTGTTGGAAGTTCTGGCCAGGGCAATTAGGCAATAAAAAGAAATAAAGCCTATTCAAATAGACAAAGAGGAAGTCAAATTTTCTCTCTTTGCAGATGACATGATTGTATATTTAGAAAATCCCATCGTTTCAGCCCAAAATCTCCTGAAGCTCATAAGCAAATTCAGCAAAGTCTCAGGATACAAAATCAATGTTCAAAAATCACAAGCATTCCTATACACCAATAATAGACAAACAGAGCCACATCATGAGTGAACTTCCATTCACAATTGCTACAAAGAGAATAAAATACCTAGGGATACAACTTACAAGGGCTGTGAAGGACCTCTTTAAGGAGCACTACAAACCACTGCTTGAGGAAATAAGAGGACACAAACAAATGGAAAAACATTCCATGCTCATGGATAGGAAGAATCAGTATCATGAAAACGGCCATACTGGCCAAAGTAATTTATAGATTCAATGCTATCCCCATCAAGCTACCATTGACTTTCTTCACAGAATTAGAAAAAACTACTTTAAATTTTATATGGAGCCAAAAAAGAGCCCATATAGCCAAGACGATCCTAAGCAAAAAGAACAAAGTTGAAGGCATCATGATACCTGACTTCAAACTACACTACAAGGCTACAGTAACCAAAACAGCGTGGTACTGGTACCAAACGGAGATATAGACCAATAGAACAGAACAGAGGCCTCAGAAATAATGCCACACATCTACAACCATCTGATCTTTGACAAACCTGACTAAAACAAGCAATTGGGGAAAGGATTCCCTATTTAATAAATGGTGTTGGGAAAACAGACTAGCCATATGCAGAAAACTGCAACTGGACCCCTTCCTTACACCTTATACAAAAATTAACTCAAGATGGATTAAAGACTTAAACACAAGACCGAAAACCATAAAAACCCTAGAAGAAAACCTAGGCAATACCATTCAGGACATAGGCATGGGCAAAGACCTCATGACTAAAACACAAAAAGCAAGGGCAACAAAGGCCAAAATTGACAAATGGGATCTAATTAAACTAAAGAGCTTCTGCACGGCAAAAGAAACTGTCATCAGAATGAACAGGCAACCTACAGAATGGGAGAAATTTTTTGCAATCTGTCCATTTGACAAAGGGCTATTGTCCAGAATCAATAAGGAACTGAAACAAATTTACAAGAAAAAAAACAAACAACTCCATCAAAAAGTGGGCATGAACAGACACTTCTCAAAAGAAGACATTTATGCAGCCAACAAACATTTGAAAAAAGCTCATCATCATTGGTCATTAGAGAAATGCAAGTCAAAATCACAATGAGATACCATCTCACGCCAGTTAGAATGGCAATCGTTAAAAAGTCAGGAAACAACAGATGCTGGAGAGGATGTGGAGAAATAGGAATGCTTTTACACTGTTAGTGGGAGTGTAAATTAGTCCAACCATTGTGGAAGACAGTGTGGTGATTCCTCAAGGATCTAGAACCAGAAATACCATTTGACCCAGCAATCCCATTACTGGGTATGTAAATTATTCTACTGTAAAGACAAATGCACACATATGCTTATTGCAGCACTATTCACAATAGCAAAGACTTGGAACCAACCCAAATGCCCATCAATGATAGACTGGATAAAGAAAATATGTCACATATACACCATGGAATACTATGCAGCCATACAAAAGGTTCATGTCCTTTGCAGGGACATGGATGAAGCTGGAAACCATCATTCTCAGCAAACTAACACAGGTACAGAAAACCAAACACTGCATTTTCTCACTCATAAGTGAGAGCTGAACAATGAGAACACATGGATACAGGGAGGAGAACATCACCCACTGGGGTCTTTTGGGGAATGGGGGGCTAGGGGAGGGATAGTATTAGGAGAAATACCTAATGTAGATGACGAGTTGATGGGTGCAGCAAACCACCATGGCACGTGTATACCTAAGTAACAAACCTGCACGTTCTGCACATGTATCCCAGAACTTAAAGTATAATAATAGTAAAAAAAAGGGAGTTTATTAGGGAGAATTGGCTGCAAAATTACAAGGTAAAGTCCCCCGATAGGCTGTCTGCAAGCTGAGGAAAGAGAGAAGCCGTTAGTCCCTCAGTCCAAGTCCGAAAGCCTCAAAACCAGGGAAGCTGACAGCGCAGCCTTATTCTGTGGCCAAAGGCCTGAGAGCCCCTGGGAAGCCACTGGTGCAAGTCCCAGGGTCCAAAGATGGAAGAACCCGGGGTCTGATGTTCAAGGGCAGGAGGAGCAGAGGCAAGCATCTGGCATGGGAAGAAGAAAAAGAGCCAGAAGATTCGGCAAGCAAACTTATCCCACCTTCTTCCACCTGCTTTGTTCTAGCTGCACTGGTTGCTGATTGGATGGTGCCCACTCATACTAACAGTCTCTCACACTAACAGTGGTTTTCCTCTCCCTGAGGCATTGAAGGATACCTCAGGGTAGGGAAACCATCTACAACCAATGCTTTTCCAGCAACTTAAATGTCAATTTCCTCTGGCAACACTCTCACAGACACACTCAGAAATAATACTTTACCAGCCATCCAGGCATCTTTCAATGCAATCAAGTTGACATCTAATATTAACCATCACAGCTACTCTGTTTGGGGATGGTTTGTATTGCAGCAATAAATATTGCCATTCCCAGTGTTGTCTTTCAGAAGAAACCGTATTTAACTATTTGTATTTTTGGTATCTTCTGATAGATACTGACAAATATGAAGACATTTTCTATTTTGTGGTTTATTAATTATAGACATTGCCAATTGATTTTTGTCCCATGATAGGTAAATGCTGTTAAGATTTTATTTTAGGATGTGGTGGCTCATGCCTGTAATCCCACCATTTTGGGAGGCCGAGGTGGGTGGATCACCTGAGGTCAGGAGTTCGAGACCAGCCTGGCCAACATGGGGAAAACCCCGTCTCTACTAAAAATACAAAAACTAGCCCAGCGTGGTGGTAGGTGCCTGTAATCCCAGCTACTTGGGAGGCTGAGCCAGGAGAATCGCTTGAACCTGGGAGGCAGAGGTTGCAGTGAGCCAAGATCATGCCACTGCATTCCAGCCTGGGCAACAGAGGGAGACTCCATCTCAATAATAATAATAAAATTTTATTTGGATCAAAAAATTTTTTTTATTATACTTTAAGTTTTAGGGTACATGTGCACAATGTGCAGGTTTGTTACATATGTATACATGTGCCATGTTGGTGTGCTGCACTCATTAACTTGTCATTTAGCATTAGGTATATCACCTAATGCTATCCCTCCCCCCTCTCCCCACCCCACAACAGTTCCCGGTGTGTGATGTTCCCCTTCCTGTGTCCATGTGTTCTCATTGCTCAGTTCCTACCTATGAGTGAGAAAATGCAGTGTTTGGTTTTCTGTACCTGTGTTAGTTTGCTGAGAATGATGGTTTCCAGCTTCATCCATGTCCCTGCAAAGGACATGAACCTTTTGTATGGCTGCATAGTATTCCATGGTGTATATGTGCCACATTTTCTTAATCCAGTCTATCATTGTTGGACATTTGGGTTGGTTCCAAGTCTTTGCTATTGTGAATAGTGCTGCAATAAACATACATGTGCATGTGTCTTTATAGCAGCATGATTTATAATCCTTTGGGTATATACCCAGTAATGGGATGGCTGGGTCAAATGGTATTTCTAGTTCTAGATCCCTGAGGAATCACCACACTGACTTCTACAATGGTTGAACTAGTTTACAGTCCCACCAGCAGTGTAAAAGTGTTCCTATTTCTCCACATCCTCTCCAGCACCTGTTGTTTCCTGACTTTTTAATGATCACCATTCTAACTGGTGTGAGATGGTATCTCATTGTAGTTTTGATTTGCATTTCTCTGATGGCCAGTGATAATGAGCATTTTTTCATGTGTCTTTTGGCTGCATAAATGTCTTCTTTTGAGAAGTGTCTGTTCATATCCTTCACCCACTTTTTGATGGGTTTGTTTGTTTTCTTCTTGTAAATTTGTTTGAGTTCATTGTAGATTCTGGATATTAGCCCTTTGTCAGATGAGTAGGTTGCAAAAATTTTCTCCCATTCTGTAGGTTGCCTGTTCACTCTGATGGTAGTTTCTTTTGCTGTGCAGAAGCTCTTTAGTTTAATTAGATCCCATTTGTCAATTTTGGCTTTTGTTGCCATTGCTTTTGGTGTTTTAGACATGAAGTTCCTGCCCATGCCTATGTCCTGAATGGTATTGCCTAGGTTTTCTTCTAGGGTTTTTATGGTTTTAGGTCTAACATGTAAGTCTTTAATCCATCTTGAATTAATTTTTGTATTAAGGTGTAAGGATGGGATCCAGTTTCAGCTTTCTACATATGGCTAGCCAGTTTTCCCAGCACCATTTATTAAATAGGGAATCTTTTCCCCATTTCTTCTTTTTGTCAGGTTTGTCAAAGATCAGATAGTTGGATATGTGGCATTATTTCTGAGGGCTCTGTTCTGTTCCATTGGTCTATATCTCTGTTTTGGTACCAGTACCATGCTGTTTTGGTTACTGTAGCCTTGTAGTATAGTTTGAAGTCAGGTAGCGTAATGCTTCCAGCTTTGTTCTTTTGGTTTAGGATTGACTTGGCAATGCGGGCTCTTTTTTGGTTCCATATGAACTTTAAAGTAGTTTTTTCCAATTCTGTGAAGAAAGTCATTGGTAGCTTGATGGGGATGGCATTGAATCTATAAATTTCCTTGGGCAGTGTGGCCATTTTCATGATATTGATTCTTCCTACCCATGAGCATGGAACGTTCTTCCATTTGTTTGTATCCTCCTTTATTTCATTGAGCAGTGGTTTGTAGTTCTCCTTGAAGAGGTCCTTCACGTCCCTTGTAAGTTAGATTCCTAGGTACTTTGTTCTCTTTGAAGCCATTGCGAATGGGAGTTCACTCATGATTTGGCTCTCTGTTTGTTATTGGTGTATAAGAATGCTTGTGATTTTTGCGTATTGATTTTGTATCCTGAGACTTTGCTGAAGTTGCTGATCAGCTTTAGGAGATTTTGGGCTGAGACGATGGGGTTTTCTAGATATACAATCATGTCATCTGCAAACAGGGACAATTTGACTTCCTCTTTTCCTAATTGAATGCCCTTTATTTCCTTCTCCTGCCTGATTGCCCTGGCCAGAACTTCCAACACTATGTTGAATAGGAGTGGTGAGAGAGGGCATCCCTGTCTTGTGCCAGTTTTCAAAGGGAATGCTTCCAGTTTATGTCCATTCAGTATGGTATTGGCTGTGGGTTTGTCATAAATAGCTCTTATTATTTTGAGATATGTCCCATCAATACCTAATTTATTGAGAGTTTTTAGCATGAAGGGTTGTTGAATTTTGTCAAAGGACTTTTCTGCATCTGTTGAGATAATCATTTGGTTTTTGTCTTTGGTTCTGTTTATATGCTGGATTACGTTTATTAATTTGCATATGTTGAACCAGCCTTCCATCCCAGGGATGAAGCCCACTTGATCATGGTGGATAAGCTTTTTGATGTGTTGCTGGATTCGGTTTGCCAGTATTTTATTGAGGATTTTTGCATCAATGTCATCAAGGATATTGGTCTAAAATTCTCTTTTTTTGTTGTGTCTCTGCCAGGCTTTGGTATCAGGATGATGCTGGCCTCATAAAATGAGTTAGGAAGGATTCCCTCTTTTTCTATTGATTTGAATAGTTTCAGAAGGAATGGTACCAGCTGCTCCTTGTACCTCTGGTAGAATTCGGCTGTGAATCCATCTGGTCCTGGACTTTTTTTGGTTGGTAAGCTATTAATTATTGCCTCAATTTCAGAGCCTGTTATTGGTCTATTCAGAGATTCAACTTCTTCCTGGTTTAGTCTTGGGAGAGTGTATGTGTCGAATTTATCCATTTCTTCTAGATTTTCTAGTTTATTTGTGTAGAAGTATTTATAGTATTCTTTGATGGTAGTTTGTATTTCTGTGGGATCGGTGGTGATATCCCCTTTGTCATTTTTTATTGCGCCTGTTTGATTCTTCTCTCTTTTCTCCTTTATTAGTCTTGCTAGCGGTCTATCAATTTTGTTGATCTTTTCAAAAAACCAGCTCCTGGATTCATTGATTTTTTGAAGGGGTTTTTGTGTCTCTATTTCCTTCAGTTCTGCTCTGATCTTAGTTATTTCTAGCCTTCTGCTAGCTTTTGAATGTGTTTGCTCTTGCTTCTCTAGTTCTTTTAATTGCGATGTTAGGGTGTCAATGTTAGATTTTTCCTGCTTTCTCTTGTGGGCATTTAGTGCTATAAATTTCCCTCTACACACTGCTTTGAATATGTCCCAGAGATTCTGGTATGTTGTGTCTTTGTTCTCATTGGTTTCAAAGAACATCTTTATTTCTGCCTTCATTTCATTATGTACCCAGTAGTCATTCAAGAGCAGTTTGTTCAGTTTCCATGTAGTTGAGTGGTTTTGAGTGAGTTTCTTAATCTTGAGTTCTAGTTTGATTGCACTGTGGTCTGAGAGACAGTTTGTTATAATTTCTGTTCTTTTACATTTGCTGAGGAGTGCTTTACTTCCAACTATGTGGTCAATTTTGGAATAGGTGTGGTGTGGTGCTGAAAAGAATGTATATTCTGTTGATTTGGGGTGGAGAGTTCTGTAGATGTCTATTAGGTCCACTTGGTGCAGAGCTGAGTTCAATTCCTGGATATCCTTGTTAACTTTCTGTCTCGTTGATCTGTCTGATGTTGACAGTGGAGTGTTAAAGTCTCCCATTATTATTTTGTGGGAGTCTAAGTCTCTTTGTAGGTCACTAAGGACTTGCTTTATGAATGTGAGTGCTCCTGTATTTGGCACATATATATTTAGGAGAGTTAGCTCTTCTTGTTGTGTTGATCCCTTTACCATTATGTAATGGCCTTCTTTGTCTCTTCTGATCTTTGTTGGTTTAAACTCTGTTTTATCAGAGACTAGGATTGCAACCCCTGCCTTTTTTTGTTTTCCATTTGCTTGGTAGATCTTCCTCCATCCCTTTATTTTGAGCCTGTGTGTGTCTCTGCATGTGTGATGGGTTTCCTGAATACAGCACACTGATGGGTCTTGACTCTTTATCCGATTTGCCAGTCTGTGCCTTTTAATTGGGGCATTTAGCCCATTTACATTTAAGGTTAGTATTGTTATGTGTGAATTTGATCCTGTCATTATGATGTTAGCTGGTTATTTTGCTCGTTAGTTGATGCAGTTTCTTCTTAGCATTGATGGTCTTTACAATTTGGCATGTTTTTGCAGTGGCTGTTACCGGTTGTTCCTTTCCATGTTTAGTGTTTCCTTCAGGAGCTCTTTTAGGGCAGGCCTGGTGGTGACAAAATTTCTCAGCATTTGCTTGTCTGTAAAGGATTTTATTTCTTCTTCACTTATGAAGCTTAGTTTGGCTAGATATGAAATTCTGGGTTGAAAATTCTTTTCTTTAGGAATGTTGAATATTGGCCCCCACTCTCTTCTGGCTTGTAGAGTTTCTGCTGAGAGATCAGCTGTTAGTCTGATGGGCTTCCCTTTGTGGGTAACCCGACCTTTCTCTCTGGCTGCCCTTAACATTTTTTCCTTCGTTTCAACTTTGGTGAATCTGACAATTATGTGTCTTGGAGTTGCTCTTCTGGAGGAGTATCTCTGTGGCATTCTCTGTATTTCCTGAATTTGAATGTTGGCCTGCCTTGCTAGATTGGAGAAGTTCTCCTGGATAATATCCTGCAGAGTGTTTTCCAATTTGGTTCCATTTTCCCCATCACTTTCAGGTACACCAATTAGATGTAGATTTGGTCTTTTCACATAGTCTCATATTTCTTGGAGGCTTTGTTTGTTTCTTTTTATTCTTTTTTCTCTAAAGTTCTCCTCATGCTTCATTTCATTCATTTTGTCTTCCATCACTGATACCCTTTCTTCCAGTTGATCGCATCGGTTATTGAGGCTTGTGCATTCGTCACTTAGTTCTCCTGCCATGGTTTTCAGCTCCATCAGGTCCTTTAAGGACTTCTCTGCGTTGGTTATTCTAGTTAGCCATTCATCTAATTTTTTTTTCAAAGTTTTTAACTTCTTTGCCATTGGTTCGAACTTCCTCCTTTAGCTCAGAGTAGTTTGATCGTCTGAAGCCTTCCTCTCTCAACTTGTCAAAGTCATTCTCCATCCAGCTTTGTTCTGTTGCTGGTGTGGAGCTGCATTCCTTTGGAGCAGGAGAGGCGCTCTGATTTTTAGAGTTTCCGGTTTTTCTGCTCTGTTTTTTCCCCATCTTTGTGGTTTTATCTACCTTTGGTCTTTGATGATGGTGACATACAGATGGGTTTTTGGTGTGGATGTCCTTTCTGTTTGTTAGTTTTCCTTTCTAACAGTCAGGACCCTCAGCTGCATGTCTGTTGGAGTTTACTGGAGGTCCACTCCAGACCCTGTTTGCCTGGGTATCAGCAGCAGTGGCTGCAGAACAGCAGATATTGGTGAACCGCAAATGCTGCTGCCTGATCGTTCCTCTGGAAGTTTTGTCTCAGAGGAGTACCTGGCCATGTGAAGTGTTAGTCCGCCCCTACTTGGGGGTGCCTCCCAGTTAGGCTACTCAGGGGTCAGGGACCCACTTGAGGAGGCAGTCTGCCCATTCTCAGATCTCTAGCTGCATGCTGGGAGAACCACTGCTCTCTTCAAAGCTGTCAGACAGGGACATTTAAGTCTGCAGAGGTTATTACTGTCTTTTGTTTGTCTGTGCCCTGCCCCCAGAGGTGGAGTCTACAGAGGCAGGCAGACCTCCTTGAGCTGTGGTGGGCTCCACCCAGTTCGAGCTTCCCAGCCACTTTGTTTACCTACTCAAGCCTGAGCAATGGCGGGCGCCCCTCTCCCAGCCTCGCTGCCGCCTTGCAGTTTGATCTCAGACTGCTGTGCTAGCAATGAGCAAGGCTCCGTGGGCGTAGGACCCTCTGAGCCAGGTGCAGGATATAATCTCCTGGCGTGCCATTTGATAAGCCCATTGGAAAAGCACAGTATTAGGGTGCGAGTCACCCGATTTTCCAGGTGTTGTGTGTCACCCCTTTCTTTGACTAGGAAAGGGAGTTCCCTGACCCCTTGCGCTTCCCAGGTGAGGCGATGCCTTGCCCTGCTTCGGCTCACGTACAGTGCTCTGCACCCACTGTCCTGCACCCACTGTCCGGCACTCCCCAGTGAGATGAACCCGGTACCTCAGTCGGAAACGCAGAAATCACCCATCTTCTGCGTCGCTCACGCTGGGAGCTGTAGACTGGAGCTGTTCCTATTTGGCCATCTTGGCTCCACCCCCTGGATCAAAATTTTTTGAGATAAGGAGAACAACATAGCTTATGGCAGAGCACTGCATGATGCCATTGCTTCCTACCCTCAATTTCTGCTCCGCAGAGTCAATTCCTTTCAATTATTTTAGCTGTTATTCTGGAATTTACCTTTGCATTTGTCAGTAGTATACTCAGATTAAATTGTTTTGATCTTCATGTTTCAGACATCATCCACTGACTTCTTATTACAGAAGATAAATTTTAACTTTCTTAAATCAACACACTGTACCACCACCACTCCCTCCCTGCTACACATACTTTCATTTCTTCATACTCTCAGTAGAATTACCACAATCTGGGAGGTATATCACTGTCTGGCATCTCCATTACTATGATGATATAAATATTATTCACACATGGGCTAGATGTGTACTTTAGTTACCTTTCTTTTCTTGAACAACCCTTTTTCTTCTAGAGTTAATAATTGTTACAACTTTTCTTTTGCTTGGCTTTCCATGTAACCATTAGCAAACACTTCAGTCTGAAACTGAAGTGTTTGTGAATGTAACTAAATGTATAGTCACACTGAAGTAAGTGAATGCAACTTCTCTCTACCATAAAATACATAAGATAATTTATCAGTTCTACTTTTTTTTCTTTTTTTTTTTGAGACATCTTTCCTAGAGACCTCTGTCTTTCTGCCCAAATCTGGACAGGATACTGACGGCTACATGGCTGTTGCCCTGGGGCTTTCTTGTCTTAGAAATGTCTTTCTCTTCTCTTCTATGTTAGATCCACTGTGTATTAGTTGTCTATTGCTTTGTAACATATCACTTCAAAACGTAGCAGCTTCAACTGACAAACATTTATTTTTTCACAGTTTCTGTGGGTCATATCCAGGAACAGCTTAGCTGGATGATTCTGGTTCAGGTTTCTCACGAGGCTGAAATGATCTGAAGCTGGACTGGCACTAGAGAATCTGTTTCTAAGCTCAGATTAGAAGCTCTGGGCAGGAGGACTCAGTTCTCACCAAACGGACATCTCTATAGCACTGCTCACATCATGGCCATTGGCTTCCCCCAGAGTTAGTGACTGGAGAGATAGAAAGAGTGGGAGGGAGCAAGACGGAATCCAATGCCAGAAGGAATAGCTTGTTACTTCTGCTATCTTCTATTGTCCACACAGACCCTGTCCAATACCGGAGGGGACTGTACAAGGCTGTGAATCCCAGGAGGAGGGGCTAATTTAGGGGTGTCTTGAAGACTGACCACCACACCTTCTGTCTTGGATTCCATGTTTTCTTTCCTTGGTTGACTCTTTTCTTTCAACGGATTACATCTTCTAGGAGCATCTTGAAAAAAGGCTTTCCTGGGAAGTAATCTGTTTTAGATGTTGCCTTTGTGCATATGTCTTTAATCTATCCTCATCCTGGAATGTTGGTTTGAGTTTAGAATTCTAGGTGGATAGCATTTTTCTTCAGCATTTTGAAGGCATTTCATTTCTCCATTATCATGTAATTCTTAGAGTTATTATTCTCAAGTCTGATGCCATTCTGCATCTCCATTGTTTTTGTGATCTTGAAGCTTTTAGGATCTTCTCTTTATCCCTTGTTTTCTGGAGTTTCATATCTATGTGTTTTTTTGCTTTTTCACATATTTATATATTTTCCTGGAAACATGATAGACTCTTTTAACTTGGAAACTCAGGCTCCTCAATTCTATGAAGATTTAATTTTTGTTTATCTGGTAATTTTCCCAGTTAACTCTTTCTGGGGTTGTATTTGTTGCAAGTTTAACTGGTATCAATTCTCTGATCTTCTAAGTATTATTTTTTTCTATTTTCTATTCATTTTTCTTTGATCTACTTTCTGAAAGACTTCCTCAGCTTTATCTTACAAAACTTTAATTTTTAAATTTCAGCTTTTATGTTTTTAATTTCCAAGAAGTCCTTTGTTGTTGATGAATGTTCTTTTTTTTCTTAAAAAACAAAACAACAACAACAACAAAAACCCACATTGTCCTTTCATTGGTTTTTTATAATTTTGTCTATTTTTTTCCCCATTGGATGCTTTCTGAGAATGTATGGTTTAGTCATTCTGGACTGTCTATTAGCACACAAGAGTGCAACATCTGCAGCTATTGGAACTGTGTGTGCAGAGGTGGGGCTTGCTAAGACGTGGGCTTTAATTTTGGGTAATTGGTTGGGGCTGTTTCATTGATGGATATCCCAACTCTCAGTATTTATAGGGTTTTTTTTTCCCGCTTCTTGGCTTGTTCTGTTTCCTCAGAGAAGAATTACCCAACCTCTCACTTAGGGTGTGTGTTTTGGGGTGTGGGTAACAAACTAAGAGGCCAGGATTCTAGGAGCTGAGTAGGGCAAGATGGATGAGGGATCTCATTGAACCTTGTGCTAAATTCCTCCGAGTTTCCTGTTTTAGTATGGTATTCCTCAGCTCTGCCGGCTTCCCTGAGTCTGGAGATGGTCAGGGTTCAGCCTCTCAGTAAATTGCCAGCACAGAAAGAGAGACAGTCACCTGACAGTGCTACTTGAAAGAGGAACTGGGGGAAGGGTTTCACTGCTTCATAGACAGATTTTCTTCAAAGCTTCTCTGTCTCAGGGGCACCCTTCTTCTAGACTTCATCACTGTCTTCTACAGCCTTCGTGCTGCCTTCTGTTGGGGAACATTTACCTCGTCTGTTCTGAACATAGAGAGACATTTATTAGAACAGCAGTTCTCGAAGTGTGGTCCAGGGATCTCTGAGGGATGGAAGGCCAAAATATTTTTTCTAAAAACACTAGATATTATTTGCTCTTTTCCCTCTCATTCTCCTGTAAGTGTGCAGGGGAATTTTCCAGAGGCAACATGACAGGTGATATCACAACAGATTGAATGCAGAAGCAGCTGTGATAATCCAGCTGTCTTCTGTTAAGGCAGGCATTACAGAGATCTGTAAAAATGAACAACAAGGACACTCTTCTCATTATACTTTTTGGTTTGGAAAAAACTATTATTTTTCATAAAATATGTTATTCATGTTAACATCTACTGGGTTTAGTAATAGTATTTAAATACATAAATAAATACTAAAAAGTATCAGTTTTATAGTAGATATGTAAGTATATAACTAGCATGAACAAAAGCCCTTTGAGGTCTCCAATTATTTTTAATAGTGTAAAAGGGCCTTGAGACCAAAAAGTCTGAGAGCACTGCGTTGAAAACAATGCTTCTGGATTCTTTCTTCTCCGTCTTGACTCCACCCCAGGCAACAAGGAGTGACATACTTAACTGGGGAGAGCTGGGAAGGAACTGGGCAGGTATAGCTCAGCCCTTTCTGCTCACCTTTCTTTGAGGAGATCCTAAGATCTTAAACTGACGTTTTGCCTGTCTGAAGCAGAGCATGTGCTCTCTTTAGCTCTCGGCCCTGTGTAGGCTTAGAGCCTGCTGGCTCTATTCTGTGGTAAGACTTGAAATGGCTCAGTATTGCTTGCAGTTATGATTAGGAAAATCTGCGCAAATCTGAAGTGAGCAAATTTATCCAATTCAGGCAGAATAAGCTATGCTTTCTAATATCGGCTTTATCAGCAATCAATGAGATGTTTAACTTAAAAAGTTTAATTTTGAAATAATTTTAGATGTACAATTTGCACGAATAATACAGAGAATTTCTGTATGTTCTTCCCCCAGCTTTCTTTAATGTTAACTTTTTACATAACCACAGAACAAAGATAGAAAGCAGGTGATTCATAATACATTACAATTAGCTAATCCATGGAACCGTATTTGAATTTCATTACTTTTTCCACAAATGTTTTTCTAGTCCAGTGTCCAATGTAGGATTCCAGATTAAAGGTGACATTTGATCTCCCATTGTCTGGCATCCACGTCTATGTCTTAGTACTCCACTGAGGAAAAAGGAGGGTGTTAGTTATCAGTCTCATTTGGCTCCCAGCACCTCCAAATCTTGTATCTTTCTGGGATTATATGATGTGAAAGAGTTGGCTCCTATTGTCTTCTTGCCTCTGTCCTCCAGCACGATAGTTTCCAGCCTTCTCTCTTTGACTAACTCAGTTACCATGGGTCCACCTCCTTTCCATCTTCCAGAACTTTGTGGATTCTTCTCTTTTGTTGTTGTCTACTGTCTTGTTTGCTGTGATTTGCTTTCTGAGAGACCTCTCCTTTTTTTTTTTTTTTTTTTTTTTTGTGAGACAGAGTCTTGCTCTGTTGCCCAGGCTGGAGTGCAGTGGTGCAATCTCGGCTCACTGCAACCTCCACCTCCCGGGTTCAAGCGATTCTCATGGCTCAGCCTCCTGAGTAGCTGGGATTACATGTGCATACCACCACACCTGGCTAAATTTTGTATTATTAGTAGACGGGGTGTTTCACCATGTTGGCCGGGCTGGTCTGGAACTCCTGACCTCAAGTGATCTGCCTGCCTTGGCCTCCCAAAGTGCTGGGATTACAGGTATGAGCCACTGCGTTTGGCCAAGACTTCCATTTTTCTCTCCCCAGTCTAGGGCCAGTGGTCAAGCCCCATTCATGCTCTGAGAACTTGAGAGTTAATGTATTTTTTATTCCTTTAATATTAATATTGGATAAATTTCAGAAAAAAGCAGAGATAAATGAATAGGTTTAATCTCCTTGTTTAATTAGAAATCTGGCTCCTGATGTATAATCCCCAATTTGTACATTGTTTTTGCTTTTCAATTGAAAATCTTATTTAAATAGATTTAATGATTACTGTACTTAAATGAAGCTTCCTAATTGCTCTTAAGTCAAATAAAGGCTATGAAAACATTGGGTAGCTTTTTCACGAATTTTACAGATATGTTGATTTACTGTAATCAAACACATCTAGGCCCTGGTTAGAATGCTTTTTGTAGCTTACCTTGCACTTCTTAGCTTGGAATCAAAAGCCATGTCCAGGGATTTGCTTTATCCTTTAGGCTTGGCTGGTATCCTGGTGCCTCCAGCTACTGGCTTCTTAGAGATCAACTGTGGGTCTCTCCTCCTCTCCTCCTCTTTCAGTTTCTAAAGGAAGGATTGCTGGAAGGAAGAAACACTATCTTATCTCTGGTTCCCAGCTCCCAACTTTCTTCTATCATTTTCTCACACTCAACTGAAAAGGAAGAGTGAGGTTATAGCGGTGCAATACTTTTCTTAAAGTATTCGATTATCCTTGATTACTTTTCCTTGAATTAAATATGAATTAAAAAGAGTCTAAACAGTTTATAGTATTTATAAGAGGAGTAAAATATTCTCTTTCCATCTCTTATTTTTAAAAATTACCTTGGCATATATCTATTCCTTGTCTTCATACTTTTGCTTTGTAATTAGTTTCACATCTATAAATAATGTGTTACATTATTTGTTGTGGATTTTAAAATGGCATCCATAATTTGCTCTTGGGATGGAGGGGAGGAGTGGGAATGGGAGTGGAGAAGGGGCTCTAGGGGACAGTATCTTTTGAGTTTAATCCTTCACTTCTTGTAAGATAAAGATCTGAAGCATATATAACAAGATATCAATGTTTGTTTATTTTGGGTGGCAGAGAGGAGTGTTTATGATATAATTTGTACTCTATTTTAAAAATAATTTTTCAAGTTTCAAAGTTAACATTTTTCAAACCTAGATATAGCTTGATTTTAGTAGGAATAACAGCGATTACTTGGTCTTTTGTCATCTGAGAAGGAATCATTTTTCATAAGTGTAATGATTCTATCCAACTGAAACTTAACTTACAGGTATGTGAACTATATTTCCCAGGACACTTCTACGTTGGTGTGGGAGAATATAACAACACTTACAAAGCAACATTTCTGTATCTCCATTCTTATTTGGTCTGAACAAGGTTCAGGCCTGTCAAATTTGCCAAAATAGTCTGAAGTTCTCTAAGAAATGGATACGTTATGTAAACTTCAAAAACATCTCCTCTCCTGGATAGCTATAATAATAACCCTGGTTCCCACAGATGCCAAGTGCAGCTGCATTACCAGTGTCCACCCACAAAACCACAACTGCCAATGTCCATGATGAGATACTTAATGTAAATTACTTGATGACTGGCAGTGAGGGCATGACTTCTGTGCCCTTGACACTTGAACACTGAAGCTATTACTACCCATGGTGACAATGTGCACAAAGCTGCTGCCACCATCACCCAGCTACCGCTGGTACCAATGTTGCTGATAAACTCTAAAGGTCCAATGAAGGCTTCAGAGAAGAAAGTGTTTTGGCTCCCCTGGCACAACCTGTCATGAGTGTGGGCTGGAGGAGAGTCTGAATGACAGTCCCTCATTTACTTCTCTCTTCCAAGCTTCAAGAGGACATTGACTCTTTTTTTGGATGAACTCTTTCCTAGGAAGAGTTTGATCATAATTAAAAAGATTCCTGGTGAGCCTGCCCCACCAGTACTTTTGCAATGTTCAAATACATTAAATTTGAGATGAATACATGGTAGATTCAAGCTGGGTCTCTGTTACAAGTTCTAAAGCATTTACATTAAAAAATATTATTTAGAAAGGAACTTTTCCTAATACGGATTATTTACTTTCCTGACTTCAGAAATCGTTTTTATAATTCTAGTGCAGACGACAGTGAAAACAAGGTACTCTTGAGTTTCTGGTAATTATTTGTAAAATAAAAACATAATAATGAGTTTAGACAGATGCAAAAACATGACAAATATAAATGTTGCTAAGGTCCGGAAACAGGAAGTACAATATGCAACTGGCTATACTCGCATGTCAAAAAGCTATTATGAAGTATGTTGAATTAATATTTAGTAAGAAAAATCATGTCAATGAGAAAAGGAAGTAGATGATTAGTGACGGAAGTTATCAAGGTCACAGAGGCAGACTTGGCATTATGTCTCTGCTCTGATCAGGAGGAGATCTCCTGTCCAGCAAACGTCATCTGTCTGGGGATAGGAATAACCTTTTCATGGTGGTGCAGTCATCAGGCCCTATACAGTACAAAAAATCCTATTTAAACATCAGCATCTTAAAGCCAAATGCTGTTGATCTGATTCCATGATCACTAAGTCAACAGGTTATAACTGAGCTCCCAACAAATATCCTTTCCCCTTGTCAGTGAAATTTTTTATTTTAAAGATATAATTTGCACTTTGGTTTATACAGTGGTCTTTTTTAAGCAAGGTTAATGTGAATGTATCTATAGAGAATGATCTACTCTCAGGTTGTCAAAAAACATCAACTATATGAGCTTGCAATATTGAGAAAAAGATTCTAGAGCACTGTGAATTCACCCAAGTGTCAACAGGAGAATTATTCTTGGCCAAGCAATAACCTACCTAGCTACAGAGACCACAACGAAATGAATGCAACTGCATTAGAACATTCAGAATACAGAAAAAGCCAGCCTTAATCTCACCAATGTTATAGTTTCCGTGTTACTCTTAACTTTTTGTGTATTTACATGTAATCAATTTAATGTGTTATATGTGTTTTATGAGTGTGTGTGCATATGTGTGTGTGTCTCAGTCCATTTGTGCCGCTATAACAAAATACCACAATATTTTGAGTAATTTATGAAGAACAGAAATTTCTATCTCTTCACAGTTCTGGAGGCCAGGAAGTCCAAGGTCAGGGCACCAGTGGGTCAGCCTCTGATGAGGATCTGCTCTGCTTCCTTCCTCACATGGTGAAAGGCTTAAGAGCAAGGGGCACTGAACTCTGTGTCCTCACATGGCAGAAGAGCAGAAGAGAGAAAACCCACTGCCTGTTGCTTTTTAAAATAAGAGCCCTAACCCCATCCATGAGGCAACTTAATCCCCTCTTAAAGAATCCACTTCTTAATACAACAGATAGTCCCAGACTTACAATAGTTCAACTTATGATTTTTTGACTTTACAATGGGTTTATCAAGGTATTAAATGATTATTTATGATACTTTTTGACATGATATTTTTTACTCACAATGGGGTTAATTCAAACCATAGCTCTGTGTGTGTGTGTGTGTGTGTACACACATTTATTTACATATACATACACATTTTCTCATGTTGCTTATATAATTTAGTCATTGATTTTTAAATGTAACTTTATTTTATGTGCATAGTCATTTAACATATATTGGTGGGTTTTTGTTTTTGTTTTTGAGACAGGGTCTCACTCTGTTACCCAGGCTGGGGTGTAGTGGTGCGATCTTGGCTCACTGCAGCCTCCGCCTCCTGGGCTCAAGTAGTCTACCTGCCTCAGCCTCCTGAGTAGTTAGGACCACAAGTGCGTGCAACCATGCCTGGCTAATTATTTTTTTTTTTTTTGGAGAGACAAGTTCTCGCTATGTTGTCCAGGCTGGTCTCAAACTCCTGGGCTCAAGTGATTCTCCCATCTGGGCTTTCCAAAGTGCTGAGATTACAGGTGTGAGCTACCATGCCTGGCCTCATTTAATAAATATTTTTTTAATTGCCACTATATTCTTGATGCTGCTCTAGGCATAGAGTGAAAAAAAGCTTTTGTCCTCAAGAAGTGCGCATTCTAAAATGAGGGACAGAAAATAAAATAAAGCCTGAATTATGGCCTGTCAGGTGACAGTGACACGAAGAGCAAGTCAAGCAGTGGAAGGAAAAAGACATTGGTGGGTATGCTCTGGGACACGCTGGGGATCAGAGAAGTCGTCCTGAAGGAAGTGACACTGAATAAAGGTCTGACTCAACTTTTAAGGATGTGGTGTTTAATAAAAAAGGGGAAAATTAGATCAAATAAGCATTGGGATTTATTGATATCTATTACTGAAAATCAATTTATTTCTTTAAAATGTAAGAGTGGGTTTGATATAGTATGGCTATGAAATATTTACTAGCTCTGGCATTTTAGAATATTAGATATTTGTTATCTTAGAATATAGATGTGTATATTTTTATGTACATTCACTAGAATAGAAGGCAAAGAGTGATGCCTATGTGTGAATGCTTCTGTGTGGGAAAAATTCCCCTGGCCTCCTGGCGGACTCATTCTCTCCAAGAACCTCACTTTCTCTCTGCACATTAAATACTAAAACAACACAACCCACTTTAGTGCCCTTAAGTGCTATAGGTATATTCACATTTCACCTAAGGTTTTCCTATCGTTTCTAAGATTTTTATTTTGTTTTCCCCAAATTATAGTGTAGGTTTATGTCCTTTATAAGGTTCCCACAATCAGCTGATAAACATCTGAATCAAATTTACTATGAGGTGGTTTCTGACTGCCCTATTTCTAGCTAGTTTATTTTTCACTCAGTCAACACTTTTCAAGCTCATATTATATGCCAGGAATTGAGGCCAGAGATGGAAGACAAAGTCACTCTCCTGACGGAGCTCTGGTTGGGGAAACAATCAGGGGAATGCCAACATGATGGAACAGATGCTGTGACAGAGGCAAGGGCAGGACACGGAGAGCCTGGCCAGGAAAGGCTGCTGCAGACAGCATGGGAGGTCTCCAGAGTCCTCATTTCCAAAGGAGACAAAAGATCAAGGGTCTGTACATAATTTAATCAACAATTCCCTGATTTGTTGTACATGATGATTGCTTCTAATATTTCGTCAACATAAAATAAATCAAAGCAATTCCACTTCTGGATATATATCCCGAAGAATGGAAAGCAGGGACTCGGAACAGATATTTGTGTGCTCCTGTTCACAGCAGCAGTATTCACAATAGCCAGAAGGTGGAACGAACCCAACCATCCATGGATGAAAGAAATGTGTGAATGATAAACAAAATGTGGACTATACATACAATGGAATATTAGTCAGACTTAAAAAGGAAGGAAATTCTGACACATGGTATAACATGGATGAACCTTGAGGACGTTATGCTAAGGGAAGTGAACTAGCCCCCCAAAATGCAAATAGCATATGATTACACTTACATGAGATACCTGGAGCAGTGGAATTTATAGAAACAGAAAGTAGAATCGTGGTTACCAAGGGTGAGGGTTGAGGGAGATAAGAATGGGGAGTTTTTGGCTGGGTGTGGTGGCTCACGCCTGTAATAATAACACTTTGGGAGGCCAAGGTGTGTGGATCATGAGGTCCAGAGTTCAACACTAGCCTGGCCAAGATGGTGAGATACCGTCTCTACTAAAAATACAAAAATTTAGTTGGGCGTGGTGGCTGGTGCCTGTAATCCCAGCTACTTGGGAGGCTGAGGCAAGGAATTGCTTGAACCCGGGAGGCAGAGGTTGCAGTGAGCAGAGATTGCGTCACTGCACTCCAGCCTGGGCGGCAGAGCGAGACTCCATGTCAAAAAAAAAAAAAAAAAAAAAAAGAATGGGGAGTTGTTGTTTAATGGGTATAGAGCTTATGTTAAAGATGATGAAAAACTTCTGGACATGTATAGTGATGATGGCCACATAATGTGAATACACTTAATGCCACTGAACTGTATACTTACATGTGGTTAAATGGTACATTTTATATGTGTATATTTTACAATAATTTTTAAAAAGGTAAACTAAGATGACTTTCTAATGCATTTAGACAATGAGACAACGTCCTGATGCATAAATCAGATTTCCCAGAATCTGGGTTATTTCCTTGTTCTAGAACCTAGAAGAGATTTTACTGGATCAAAGTTCATGGTATTTTCTGGCCTTTAATAAGTGTCACCAAATTATTTTGTGGAAGCAATTGTGCAGTTTTACTGTTCTCCTAGGTACATCCAGAAGTACTGATCTCATTGTCCATATTCTGATCCTCATCCTGACTAATGGAAAGAAAATAATTTTAATAATCACAGTGTTAGTGAAGGATTAAGCACTGAGCCTAGAACCCAATTAAATGATAAGAAAAAATGGTGACTTCTTTTAATGTTCATTTTTATCATCACTAGTGAGGTTTAACCTCTTTTGTTATCTTTTTTTTTTTTAACTAGATGTATTTTCTACTGTGGATTCTCTGGTTTCTTGTAATATTTTATTTTACTTTATTTATTTTTTTTGAGACAGGGTCTCGCTCTGTCACCCAGGCTGGAGTGCAATGGTGCGATCATAGCTCGCTGCAGCCTTGAACTCCCGGGCTCAAGTGATCCTCCTGCCTCAGTTTCTAGGGTAGCTGGGATGGCATGTGTGTGCCACCACACCCAGCTAATTCTTGGAATATTTTAAAATTCATATCTCACTTTCTTTGCAGCTGGTAGAATACATATACAGCAACAGGGTATTTTAAAAGTGAGGAAAATTGAAGCAAAGGGAAAATAATGGTGGGAAAATATAATGAAGACAGGGTAAGTTATTGCATATGAAATTTTACAGGGGATCTGGCTAGAGGAAGGCACTACATTTGTCTATGAGTCTTCTGGAAGCCAATAGAAAAGAGGAAAACAAGATCCACAGCTTCATGAGCTAAGCTAACATATTCTTAATAGTAGCACATCAATTCCTGATATAGAAATGGAGACAAATTCTTCCTGTGGGTTCATAGGGTAGACTGCATCAAAAATGGCAGGAACAATATTTTCCATCTTATGTGATTTTCCAGAACATTGTCACACCCCCACCCAACAAAATGTGGAGTCTATTTTCCCCTCCCCTTGAACCTGTCCTGGTCTTGTAACTCAGGGGTCCCCAACCCCTGGGCCTTGGCCTGTTAGAAACTAGTCTGTATAGCAGGAGGTGAGTGGTGGGTGAGCGAGCATTACCACCTGAGCTCAGCCTCCTGGCAGATCAGCGTTGGCATTAGATTCTCATAGGAGCAGGAAACCTATTGTGAACCGCACATACAAGGGATCTAGGATGCGTGCTTCATCCCGAAACCAACCCCCTCCAAAATTACCCTCCGCCCCTCGCCCCATGGAAAAATTGTCTTCCATGAAACCAGTCCCTGGTGCCACAGAGGTTGTTGGACACCGCTGTTGAAACAGACTGTCTTGGTTAATAGAATATGGCAGAAGTAAGGCTGTGTGATGTTTGAGACTAGATCACTAATGGCAATACAGCTTCCCCCATGCTGTTTCTTGGGACACATGCCTTGGAAGCCCTGAGCTGACATGTAAATAGTCTGGCCACCTTGACCCTGCCATACCGGAGAGGCCACGTGGTGGAGATAAAGAAGAGTATCCGACCCCACGAAGCCGAGGGGAGCGGAAATGACCTGTTCTTGTGGGGCACTGCTCACATTGCACATTTATGGGCAAAAATAAATTCTATTTGTTGCTTTAAGTTCCTGTGTTTTAGGGTGATTTGTTAGGTAGTGATAAATACCTGGAAATGTTGATTTAAAGAGAACTTAAAAACTGCAGCAAATACTCCTCTATCACATCCGTGTGCTCACCACTTGGGGTTCAAGGGCTGTTTCATCCAGGGCTCTCAGGACAGGCTAAAGCCAGAAGCCACAGTACCTATCAGTGAAGCAACTAGACAGGGCTCTTCAACAAAGTACTGTGAGTGTCACTGAACTTTCCTGTACTTTTTCAGGAACACACATGTCACTCTTAGCAGTACCTGTGGAGTGTGTTCAGCTTATAATTATCCTTAAGGCAAACACATTTTCAGAGTTTCTTCTTAAAGGTCATTTAACTTTCACAGAGAACACTTCAGACAAAATTTAAATAGTTTCTGAGTAGAGGTTTACATTTATTTAATGTCAAGCTATAGGATGTCCTAGGCTTTTTAAAAATTATTATTCTAATAAAAGATTTCAGGTAAACCAGAAATAAATTCCAGATATCTGCTAAGGACTCAAACTATATGTGCATTATTCAAATCTATTATTAGAAGAGTGGAGGAGTGTTTGGGAAGTCAGATTTGTTCTCTTCCCCCTGATTAATGCCACTGTTAAGTTCCCATAATTGGTAAGCTCTCCATGGATGGGACTCAAATGACAGCAAGAAAATCTGGGCCAACCCAGGAAAATTGCGATTAACTGAAGCTTGTCATGAGTCCCTCTCCTCCACATTTTTATTTACTGCTATTCCACAACGTCCACAGGGTGACAGAACAGAAGGAACAGAAGCCAGGCCTTCCCACATCTGTGGCAGCTGGCAGAGAGCAAGAACATAGTAGGTTATTATCATAGCGAAGGATGTAAGCAGACTCTGGATCCAGAGAGCCTGGGTCAAATGCTGCTCATGCACTCGTAAGCTGAATGATCGCCAGCAAAATATTTAGCTTCTCTGTGCCCCAGTTTCCTCATCTACAAAATAGGGATAATAGGAGTAACTAGCTCACAGGGCAGTGAGGGTTAAAAGGTTTAAAAGTCCTTAGAACAACGTGTGGCATAGGATATGTGCTATGTAAGTGTTAGCTGCTGTTACTACTATTACTATATATAACATTAATGAACACTCAGTGAAGTTTGTTGAACGAATAAATGAGTGAATAAATGCCACTCTACTGTGCCCTAGATTTTTCCTTTTGTGCATGTTCCTGTGATTTTTCTACTTCTCAGCTCCATTTACCTTGGTTTTTGAAGACTCCATCCTCTCCAGGGCTACTGAACTCTTTCATAGCACCAGGCTAAAGATTTATACATATAAATATTTCGTTTGTTCACTATTTGGCTTTCTAGAGCTCCAGGGCTTAAGTCTTCCTGTCCCTTCTGACCTTGGTTCTTTAAATGAAACTAGTTCATTCACAGTAAGAGTACAGTGTATTTAGGAGCACAACGCACACACCTTTTTCTGCTGCTTATTCAGACTCTCCTCTGGCTTACGTGCTGTTCCATTTTCTGACCATGGATCTCTGATAATTTGCCTCCATGAGTGGGTCATTGGTACACATTTCTCCAGTTTACAGGCTTTGCTCTGCTCTGTGCAACTTTCAGCTTGTATCTCTTGGGCCTTTTCTGCTCATCTCTACCTGTAGGATGTAGATGCTGTGACTGCCTGCCCCACCCTTGGTGGCCCATGCCAGCCAGTATGCTCTGACAAATTCACCACAAAGAGACCTCAGGGCCACCTCCCAACTTCCAAGGCCCATCATGTCTGAAGCCCCACCCCACCCCATCTTGAGAGCATTTATCTGAATCCTTCATCAGTTCATAGATACAAATGGGAAAACACAGTTGTGTGGTCTTTCTATTATGACTTCTATTAACACTTCGTTGTGTTTATTTAGCTATACATCTATTTTGCTTCTTACATTGAAAGCATTTTGGATGGAAAGAATTGTGTGTCATTGTGTTGTATGTGATGGAAGCTGGGCTGTCTGTCCCAGACTTATGTTCTAGATTTTTGACATAACTTATTCTGTCTGTGGACTCGGGATCCGTTAATGGAAATTAGAGGAGAATGGAGTTTTACCTCTGTGGTTGAGTTTTTGTCAAGTCTTGACCAGGTTTATATCAATCAATCTGCTCAGCACTTACTTGGGAGTTTCTTTGCTCTTAGGTTTCTGGTATGTACTAGGCAATGCATTGGCCTGGGTGTCCTTGATTCATGCTTTAATTCTTTGGATAATTCATCTCAGTTATTTGAGTCTTGGCTTTTTAATTTGTAAGAGTGGGGCAATAATACCTTTGAGAATTGTCTGAGGATTTAGTGCAATAATTCTGATCAGACACACAGTCCACAGGAGGGCTTTGTGTAAATCAGAAAAAGATGCCCCTACTTCTAGGCAGACACCGCCCTGCGCTGGGACATGCCTCTTGTGAGTGGAGTGCAGGCTGGATTTTCCCACTCATCCTCTTGGCCGGAGGGATGCCCTGACACGTGCCACACATTGTACAACTGTACACAGAGACTCCATGACATTTTTCTTCCACTTATAAATTGTATTAAAATATACATAACATAGAATTTACCATCTTAACCATTTTTGAGTGTATAGTTTAGTGGTATTAAGTACACTCACAGTGTTGTGCGGCCATTACCACCATCCATCTCCGTAACTCTGTTTCCTTGTACAACGAAAACTCTCCCCATTAAACAAGAAAACTCTCCCATTCCTCCTCTTTCCCAACCCCTAGCAACCACCATTCTACCGTCTGTCTGGAGACCCCGTGACTTTTAAAGTTTAGTTTGCAATAATAAAATGTTATATATGTATTAGAAATTCTTATTAATATATTTTTTCTATCTTTCTATTATCTATCTATTCTATCTATCTATCTATCTATCATCTATCTAATCATTATCTATCTATCTCCCCTTTAGTCATTGATCATCGCCTCCCATTTAGTCATCCCACCTCTTTACACAGAAAATTTGAGGTGGCATTGACTAGATTATGGAATCACAGCTAACATTTGCACAGTGCTCTTCCATTGATCTAAATTACTTAATTTAATCCTCATAATGGTCGAATGAGGTGAATATTCTCTTTCTCATTTTGCAGATGAGCTGACTGACTCTCAGACACACACTATTAAGTGGTGGAATCAGGATGAAAACCCAGATTTTCTGACTTAAACCCATGTTCTTTTACTAATATTGTGCCATCCTATCAGCTTGTCACTATGATTAAATACAGTGTGATAGAATTATTTTTTATTTTATGTATTATATTTCAAAAATTGGAACCACTCTTCAGTGACAAACTAAACAAAATCAACATGTATTATTACAAACACAATGGAGACATGCAGAGTTGGTCCTCTATTAGTTGGTGTACTGCTTTTAACTGTTAAAATTTTTAATTTAATTTATATGCGAGAGAACAGCACATTCAACAAAAAGAGTGTGCATTCCATAGAAATGAGCTATGTTCAAAAGGGACGCAAATAGCTAGAGGAAGGAGAGATGAAGACGATATTAATACTTGCAGCTTAAGTAATTATTCACGATCATTTATTGTGCCTACCCTATATTGCTTCATCAATATATCATGTATGATCTCACACAAAGGGGAATTCCATAGGCAGTGTTTTTGCTAAACACAATTGAATTTTAGATGAATCTCATACATCCGTTTCATATCACCTTTTGTTACAGGGTTTCAAAATGTTTGGGAAACACTGAGGAAATGAAATTATATCTAGCTCTTATCAAAAGAGCAGGAGTCTTGCATTGATGGTTATGAGAAATGTGAGTGAAGAGATATTTTGAAATCGCATGTATGCCACTCAGAACCATGACCCTGGGCTTTGGAAATCACCCATCATTGGATATTTTCCTAGAAAATATACATTTCCATGATTCCTTTAACTGTTATTGCTTATGTACTTCCAATGTAATTTTTATTGTTCAGTGTAAGCATTACACTTTTTATTTCAGTGGTATCAGACTTAGGAAAATTTTATGAAGTAGACTGGATGTATTTTCATAATTCCAGGCCTCGAGGCATTTCTCCAAAGGTATAAGGTCACGATGCCACTTCTTACTTGAAAAAGTGTCAAAGTCATGTGACCTTTAAAACAAAGGGAATCCGGGCTTCTTGGGACTTATGTTGAACTATAAGAAAGTAGGGAACAGGACAAACGCCCACACTGTAGTCTAAATTTGTCCGCTGTGTCTTAGGAGACATAATTTGATTTATGGCATCATTGAGTCCAGATTACAGAGAGCAAGAGAGCCCATATGGTGCTTGGCATTTTGGCAAGAAATATGATTTATACAGGAACTTACTGGTTTTAAACTCAGAGTCATGGAATTATTTTAAGAATTTGAGGGAGCTTTAGGTTTAGCTCAACATAGTTTAGTCCAACATCTTTGTTTCCTGTGAAGAAATTGACCCCAGGATGGAGTTAGGTGACTTGTCCTTTGCTAACACCAAACCAAGGCCTTCTGGATGCCGTGTCCTTCCTCACCGCACCATTCTACCACTTCCTTTTTTCTTCAAGATGAGGACAAACAGATTTATTTTTAAAATGGTAGATTTAGGCTGGGCCCAGTGACTCATGCCTATAGTCCTGGAACTTTGGGAAGCTGAGTTGGGAGGATCACTTGAGGCTGAGAGTTCAAGACCAGCCTGGGCAACACTGAGAGACTCTGTCTCTACAAAAAATTAAAAAAACATTAACTGGGCATGGTAGCGAATGCCTGTCATTTTAGCAACTTAGGAAGCTGAGGCGAGAGGATTGCTTGAACCCAGGAGTTCAAGGCTGCAGTGAGCTATGATTGCACCACTGCACTCCAGCCTGGGCACCACAGCGAGACCCTGTCTCTAAAAATAAAAATAAAAATAAAAGGTAGATTTATCTGGAACTTTTTCTGTATGTCACACACTGTACTTTCTTCATTATTTAATCTTCTTGAAACCCTGTGGGCCTAAGTATTATATAATTGTTACCCCATCTTACAGATGAAGAGCTGGGGTTTACAGAGACGATTAAGGACCTTGATCCAAATCACAGGAGCCAAGAGCCAAGACCTGTAAGAGTCACGATTCTAACCCACTCTTATCTCAGAGACCATACTCTCAACCACCACTTGAAACTAACCCCCTCTGCTGTAGGCTTTTTGCTTTGGGTCACTTTGTGGAGTCTCTGTTGAGCATTAGCCCAAGTGTTGGAGCCCAGAAGGAGAGATATCACTTCACTTTCTAACTTATCATTGTCTCCTTTCTCATTTTAAAATACTCTTTTTTCAAATTCTGCTTTCTGAAACAGCCTTTCCTTTTACATTCTTGAAATCTGAGACAGCCCACATACTGACTGAAGCATTCCACCTCCAAATCCCATTTCTACTCAGGGCTTCATCTGCAGTTTTCCTTCTTTTATTTATACTTTTGATTGTAAAGGTCCTTAGGGCAGAGACTTTCGTTTGTTGGGTATAGCCTTATTTATTGTATAAGACTGTGCCTACTTTTGACACACATATAAATATTAAAATAACAATATTACTCATTTTGACAGAAGGAGATTTATTTGTAGTCATTCTTTACAAAGAGCAGGTGGTCAGTTCGATCATTATTGTGAGAGGGGCTGTAAGTGGGTCCCTCAGCCTTTTTTTTTTTTTTCAAATTTATGCACATTCTTTTTACTGAGGGTGAAGGAAGTGTATTTTCCCTCTGATTTTATTGGAGTTTGGCAGCATGGAGAATACTTGTTACATTAAGAGCATTTCCCTATTAAGCTGAATGGTTTGCTGCCTTTGGCTCCGTATTTAAGAAAATACACTGTTAGTGAAGAACAGAACAATGAGGTATTTTGTACCGGAAAGCATTTCTACAAAGTGCTAGAGCTTGATTTATAGTGTGAATATTGTTTGGGGGATGATAAATATGCACTGTGGATTTGATTTTAGTCCCAGCAATCCAAACCACACAATTTCTTTTCATACAGGGTCACTCGGTAAGTGACATTTGTATAAGCCCATGGCTGGGATACTGGTTTGCTTCTAAGCTTGGTTCCGGCATGTCCAACATAGCTAAAAAAACCAGGGACTGGACAAATTGTATTTTCTCGGGGGCTCAGTAGCTTCCCAGTAAGGAACACAAGTGGTATCCCCTGCTGCTGTGCAGACATGTCTGGGCATCTCTGACCTGGTGGGGTTGCCCACTGAAGTCTATTTGCAGAGGGGAGGATTCTGGGAGAGCACTCATTGTAAGTGAGGGGAGAGCCAGGCATGAAGAGATTGACTTGGGAAGAGGTGAAGATGCTCTGAGTGCAATGTGCTGTATGTGACTTGGATTTATCTCCTTGACAAAGCCTTTCTGCGCTCATGGCTGTAAGAGCAAGGCAGATTTGTTTAATCACTACCAAAAAGTAGGACGCAAGCCATGCCTCTTAGGGGCTTCTAAGGGAATGTCCACAGAGGGGAGCTGTCCATTCCCCTTCTGTCCTCACAGTAGACCACTGCCCAGCTTGGTTCTAATAAGCTGCTTGATTCTGTCATTCCAGAGGATTCAGGTAATTGACATCACATCCGTCTTTCCTGCTAGGCAGAGAGCTCTGCAAGAGCCATGACAGTTTCTGTCTTGCTCCCTACAGTAACACCAGAAATTAGCACAGTGCTTGCCCCACAGAGGAACTCAATCATTGTGTTGTTCGATGGATGAGGGCTGGCTGGAAGAATGAAATAATGCTCAAAGGTGCATTAGGCTGAGGTGAACTGCTGTGCCTAACTAGCCCTTCCTAGTCAGAAAGGAGAAGGTAAACTGATATGTATTTGTGTGAGCAAGTGTGTGTGTGTGTGTGTGTGTGTGTGCATATGCGTGTATTTCACATTTGGATTTAGTCTTCTTAGTTTCTGTCATGTAACTTCAAGCTTATGGCAGCCTCTGGGTATACAACAGCAGGGCCTTCCACTGACTGGTGAAGTCAGTGCCATGTCATAGGCTCTGATGACTGCCATTGCTTATGCATTTACCATTTGCTGCTCCTCCACATCCCAAGTTTCAGGCCTGTCTCCAATTGTCAGTTCTGCCCATCTTCTAGCCTAGGGATCAGAAGATACCCTGTTACCAGCTGTTCCCATGTTCTCAGGTGTCATTTTGGTGCCACTTGCTAAGTCCTGGCCTGCCCTTGTTTATTTCCTTTTTACTCTGCTCCTTTATATCCACAGAGCACATGTCTCAGTGCTCCTTAAAACTGTAGCCAAGTCTAGTTTTAACACCTTCAGTAAGAACCAGTCACAATTATAGATTAGTCCTGTGACACATGCCAGTGAGACTGGCCACGCACACAAGGAAGGATCATACTCACAATGAAGCCATTAAGTCTCATTTCCATCAGACACTTGAAAACCCAGAGGGATCAGAAGTTCTAGGTGATTTTTATGAGAGAAGATAATTGTTCTGGCATTGGGGACATTGTTCTGGAGATTGGCAGACAGTTGAAACCCTGAACACTTGAGAAGGCTTTTATGGATGTTGCTAGAACAGTGAAGTCAGGGTTTGCTTGAAGAAGCACTCCGTGTCTTGCTGTTTTCCCAGACCCTCCTTTGCCCTGCCCTGATTCTGGGCCTTTATACGTTCATGTCCCCTTTTCCATCTGGCAAACTCCTATTCATCCTTTAAGACTCAGTTCCTTAGTGAAGCTTTCACAAGTTCCCAGGCAGGATTAGGGAGCCTCCACCCAACTTGTGCTTCTCTAGCACCCTTCAGTACACATCTGTATTGTGATATTTACCAAGATATAGAACAGAGGTGGCAGATCACTCTGAAAAGGGCCAGATAGTAAACATTTTAGGTTTTGGTGACCATATGGTCTCTGTTGCAGCTATTCAACTTGGCTGTTATAGGGTATAAGCAGTCACAGACAATATGTAAATGAATGAGCATGGCTGTGCTCCAGTAAAATGTAATTATGGACACTGAAATTTGGATTTCATATACTCTTCATGTGTCGTGAAATATTCTCTTTTATTTAATTTTTTCCAAGCATTTAAAAGTGGAAAAACTATTTTTAGCTCATGGGCCATACAAAAATAGGCATGGATTTGGTGTGTGGGTTAAGTTTGCCCACCCCAATATAGAGCATGTATTTGACTACATGCATTTGTCTGCCTCTTCCATTTGACAACAAGCAAGTTGAGCTCAGGGAGTGGAATCCCCAGGGCATAACATAGTTCCTAGCACCCAGTAAGAACTCAAGAAATACTTGTTAAATGAATGCTTGTGTGGGTGTATGAAGTAATACTACTTCATACTGAGCAATTATTATGATGTCAGGCATTGTGATGAACGTGTTATATGCATTTTCCCATTTAATTCTCATTTAATTTTGTTATCCAGGGACACTAAAACAACAATTATCATTAGATACTGTGCTAAACACTGTCTATGTAGTCTCATTTAATCCTCTCAACAACCCCATGGTGAGTAGGTACTGCTAAAGTCCACTTTTACAGCCCAGGGAAATTAAGCTTAGAGAGATTACTTGTCAAAGGTTACCCCACGAGGGAGTGGGGTGGGGTCAGGAAGGAGCCCAAGTCACTAGACTCAAGGGCCCTAACTCTTACCTCCCATCCTGTGGAGACATGTTCATGAGTATGAGGCAGGTCCTGGGACTATGGTGATGCTGAAACAGGCACTGGAGATTTCCTTTTCTCTTTTCAGCCATTTGGATATGTTTAAGAATGACCACAACCGTTTTTAACTATCTGTGTAATGTTTGGAATGTTGCTTAAGCTTCTGGGTCTAAGTCTTCTATTACTATAGCAAAGAGTTTGAATGACATGCTCTCAAAGGTCTCCTCTTGTGATAAGTTTCTGTAATTTTGCTCTCTACTGTTTTCTACTTATATATCGCTATTGCCTGTCTCGATTCTTCTCCCGACCCTTGACTTCAGAAACTTCAGGCCTCATGGGGTTGCTTGAACTTGGAAGGGAGGAAAGCAGAAGGGAACCATAGAAAAGAAAAGTCCATCTAGCCACAAATGCATTTTTAAGTCCCTCAAATGGCTGATTTAAGTATATTTGCTTTTTGGCTTTTTTTGGATGCAAAGTTAGCTTTTCCAAGAAAAACAAGTAACACTATTGTCTATAACAAAATGACAATAGCGATAGCATCTTCTATTTTCATAGCACCATTTAAAAGTACCTTTGAAGGCATTATCTAATTCATCCTTCCCATATTCCTCTGAGACAGGTAAGAAGCTTTTTTATTAGGACATCCTTTTATATAGCTGCAGAATGAGCCTTTCTTTGTTGTAAACCAAAGATACCAAGTGGCCCAGAGAGATTTCAACAGCAGGCTACTGGGTGAGCAGTCATTTCCCAGACTGATGGTCACGATTCTTTAAAAAAAAAAAAAAAAGAAGCCAGGCTTCTGCCAGGGCTTTTATAAACTTAAAGATATATTTTCTACTTCATATAAATGTGGCCTTTGATGTTTAAAGATCCAACATTCTTATCTGGTTGGTGTATATTAGTTAGTTTTATTGGATGGGGTAGAAAGATCCAACTCATTCCAAATAAACATTTGCTGAAAGAGTGAAGGAATGATTGAGGCAATCCTCAGAACAGCAGGAATAGTATCTATGAGGAATCTCCATGCAACGTGGCCATGTCACCAGGCCCAGGTGAACTGTACAAACAGGACCTTTGGTTTGTTTTAGATTTGTCTGTGCTTAAGCAACATCTCTTTGTTTCTCTATAGATATTAAACTGTCACCAGAGGGATAGACTCATGAAAACAAAATAAAACATTTTTTTTCCAGAATTCCCTATAAACATGTCAGATGATCTAAAACTTTTAGGTTTTTTTTTTTTTTTTTTTAATAAAATAACACCTCTAAGATGTCTTTGTAGTGGAGGCATTAGCTTTTAGCTTTGTTAGCCAGTTACTATCACAAATATACCCTGAATGCCATCAAAGGGCATTAGTAACATTATGACAAAAACAGAATTTGTTTAGGGGTCCATCCAACTTCCCTGTTGGTATCCAGGTCCCCAGATCCTTCATACTGCCCTCAACAGCTCCAAACCCTAACAAGAGTGTTTCACCTATGTCAACTGCTGTACTCTTAATGTGTCTCCCCAAATTCATGTGTTGGAAGTTTAATCCTCAATGCAACAGTGTTGGAAGGTAAGACCTAATGGTAGATATTTAGGTCACAAGGGCTGAGTCCTCATAAATGGATAAATGCCGCTATAAAAAGGGCGTGTAAGAGTGGTTTCTGTTTCTTGCTCTTCTGTCTTCCATCATGTAAGAATACAGCAGGAAGGCCAACACCAGATACCAGTGCCGTAATCTTAGATTTCCCAGTCTCCAAAACTTTGAGAAATAAATTTTATTCTTTGTAAATTACCCGTTTCAGGTGTTTTGTTATAGCAGCACACAGGAACTAAGACTGAAGTTTCTCAAATGTCAGAGCATCTCTACTTCTCTCTATTCTGTCTCCCATTGCGTTCACTCTTTCTTCATTAGAGCATCCAGCCTTCTCTAAGTAGGAAATCAAGTTGATAAGCTAATTCACATTATAGTATAAATCAGTGTTAGGCTTTCAGATTTTATGAATAAGGAAAATTTTGAAAATTTTGGATGATCATTTTTTAATTCATCTTCTGTAACCATAATTTTATAAAATAAAGGACAGCTTAATACCTAAAAATCAGGATAAATACAATCTTATAATAAAAGATAGTTTAGTCTACTAGGAGACAGTTGGCAAATTTACACTGACATATTTAAAAAAAGGATACATTTTTAGAAGATCAAATTCAATAAAATGACAACATTCAGTTTTATTTTACAATTTTACATGTAAAATTGTCAACTGAACAATCTACATCAAAAAGTCAAGAGTGTCTAACATGATCTGAAAACTTTTTTTTAGCATAGTCATTGTCAAATATCAAATTTCACATGGGGTAACTTGACAAAAATATAAGCTATCTATTTTAACTTGTTCACTCAACTTGAAATGTTCTAGGTGAACTCAGAAGCCTACTCAAGTTATCCATTGCTTTTCCACAATTACTCTTTGGGGGACTGGTGAGAAACCTACGAAATTAAGCTGTGAGCAGGGTGTCTGGTTAGCAAATTTGCTGAAAACAGACTACAGAGCAAGCGCCATGCAGCATCTGCAGACACATAAGTCTGTGCAACCTGAGTGCCCTATTCACCTAAGCTGCAGTCATTAGAAATGTACCTAAGAGGAAGGCTTCATGTTGGTAACAATTTCTGCATGCATTGGTCACAAGCCAATCAGCCTTTGAGAACTATTTGTGTGACTGGCACCTCTAATCTTCCCAGGGTAATTTGCATTTGAAGAGCTTATTGACCAAATAAGTGTTCAATGTCTTAGTTTTAGTGTGCTAAAGAATTTTTTGGGGGGAATCTGATGATAGCCCTAGACACTCTCCCTAGGAAAATGTCCCAAGCCCATACAAAAATTGTATGAGCTTTATGAATTTACAAAACATTTATCTAATGAATGAAAAAACTGAAGCTTTTCAGAATTATGGGAGAACTATTAGGGGCTCAGAACCTTCCCTGCAATTTAAAATCATATCTATTTTGGGTACAAGTAGCCCTGTTTCCAGTGGCTCAGGGTCTTATATCTCACAAATTGTGCACCTTTCTTCCTATGCAAGTAGACATGGGTATACTTATAATCAGATACAAACAGAAATATATCTTTTTTATTCTTTAAATAAATTAAAGAATTGCTGAGTTATAGCAAAATAGTGTCAGTTTATGCCTTTCACAGAAAAATATAGAGAAATTATTGCCTTTTTGTCTTTGAAACCATCTTGGAGTTCAACCACTCGAACTAAGGCATCCTACCTAGATGGTCATGAAGAATTCATGCTCCAATATAATGCAGTGATGCTGCTGGCATTATAGCTGCTCATCTGCTAAACTCTTCTGTCTTATAACTGTGATGTTAGGAAAGTACAGTTGGAAGTCATAGCCACAGCAATCAGGCAAGAGAAAGAAATGAAAGGTATCTGAATAGGAAAAGAAGTCAAACTATCTCTCTTTGCTGACAATATGATTTTATATTTAGAAAACCCCAGAGACACCACCAAAAGGCTACTAGAACTGATAAATGATTTTAGGAAATTTTAGGATACAAAATTGATGTACAAAAGTCAGCAGCATTTCTATACACCAAAAATGTCCAGGCTTAGAGTCAAATCAAGAACATTATCCCATTTATAATAGCCACAAAGAAAATAAAATACCTAGGAATAGAGCTAACTAAGAAGGTAAAAGATCTCTGTAAGGAGAACTACAAAACACTGCTGAAAGAAATCAGAGATGACACAAATAAATGGAAAAACATTCCATGCTCAAAAATTGGAAAAATCAATTTCATTAAAATGGTAATACTGCCCAAAGAAATTTATAGATTCAACACTATTCCTATCAAACTACCAACATCATTCTTCAAAAAATTATAAAAACCTATCCTAAAATTCATATGAAACCAAAAAAGAGCTCAAATAGCCAAAGCCATCCAAAGCAAAAGGAACAAAGTCAGAGGCATCATACTATCCAACTTCAAACTATACTATAAAGCTACAGTAAGCAAAACAGCATGGTACTAGTACAAATATAGACACATAGAGCAATGGAATAGAATAGAAAACTCAGAAATACAGCCATACACTTACAACCATCTTACCTTTGACAAGGCTGACAAAAACAAGCAATGGGACAAGGACTCCCTATTTAATAAATGGTGCTGGGACAACTGGTTAACCATATGCAGAAGAACGAAACTGGATCCTTACTTTTCACCATGTACAAAAGTTAACTCAAGATAGATTAAAGATTTAAATGTAAGACCTCAAACTAGAAAAGTCCTAGAAGAAAACATAGGAAATACCCTTCTTAACACTGGCCTTGGCTTATACACTGCTGGTGGGAATGTAAATTAGTTTGGCCTCTGTGGAAATCAGTTTGGAGATTTGTCAAAGAACTTAAAACAGAGCTATCATTTGACCCAGCAATCCCATTACCGGGTATATACCCAAAGGAAAATAAATCGTTATACCAAAAAGACACATGCACTTGTGTTCATTGCTACACTATTCGCAATAGCAAATACATGGAATCAACCTAGGTGCCCATCAGTGGTGGACTGTATAAAGAAACTGTGGTACATATACACCATAGAATACTATACAACCATAAAAAGAATGAAACAATGTTTATTCTTTTGCAGCAACAGGGATGGAACTGGAGGCCATAATCCTAAGCTAACTAACACAGGAACAGAAAACCAAATACCACATGTTCCCACTTACAGGTTGGAGCTAAACATTGAGCACACATTGACATAAACATGGGAAAAATAGACACTATAGGCTACTGGGGTGGAGGAGGAAGGAAGGGGGATGTTGGTTGAAAAACTACCCATTGGGTATTATGCTCATTACCTGGGTGCTATGTACCTAGGTAACAAACCTGTACATGTAACCCTTGTGTATTAGTCTGCCCTCACACTGCTGTAAAGAACTACCTGAGACTGGGTGATTTATGAAGAAAAGAGGTTTAATTAACCCACAATTCCACAGGCTATACAGGAAGCATGTCTGGGAGGCCTCAGGAAACTTCCAATCATGGCAGAAGGCAAAGGGGAAGCAGGCACATCTTACCACAGAGGAGCAGGAGAGAGAGGGAGCAAAGAGGGAAGTGCTACACACTTAAACAACCAGATCTTGCCTGGGCGCGGTGGCTCACACCTGCAATCCTAGCACTTTGGGAGGGTGTGACAGGTGGATGGCTTGAGCTCAGGAGTTTGAGACCAGCCTGGGCAACACAGAGACCCCGTCTCAAACAAAACAAAACAAAACAAAACAAAACAAAACAAAACAAAACAAAACAACACACCAGATCTCGTGATAACTTACTAACTATCATGATAACATGATCCAATTGTCTCCCACCAGGTCCCTCCCATGACACTGGGGATTACAATTTAACATCAGATTTGTGTGAGGACACAGAGCCAAACCATATCACCCTGTATGTAAAATAAAAGTTGATTTTTTTTTTTTTTTTTGAGACGGAGTCTTACTCTGTCGCCCAGGCTGGAGTGCAGTGGTGCAATCTCGGCTCACTGCAAGCTCCGCCTCCCAGGTTCATGCCATTCTCCTGCCTCAGCCTCTCTGAGTAGCTGGGGCTACAGGGGCCCGCCACCACGCCTGGCTAATTTTTTGTATTTTTTAGTAGAGACGGGGTTTCACTGTGTTAGCCAGGATGGTCTCTATCTCCTGACCTCGTGATCTGCCCGCCTTGGCCTCCCAAAGTGCTGGGATTACAGGCGTGAGCTACCGTGCCCAGCCTGATTTTTTCTTTTTTTAAAGAAGACAGTACAGGCATAGTTAATATTTTCATATACCCTTGACCTCAAATTCTCCATGAGGGACAAAATATGTGCTTCTTAAGTCCTAGAGCTTTGTCTCTGATATTTCTATTGGTGAAAGAGAATGTTAACCATTAGAGAAAGACTGCATTGCTCAATATGCTGCATTCATTATTCATGATGTAGAAGCATGATTTGCTTTCCCTTGCTGTGCTAAGGTAGACCATCCATAAGGTGGAGTGGTTATATATAGGCCCTTCTTTTTTATACCAATCTGTTCAATATTATCAGACAGGACTTCTGTTGGACACACACATACACACCCCAGACCCATAAATATTTTTTTTTTTTGCTTTGAATGTCTCTATTTTAACCATGTAAAAAGACATAGCATGATACTTTTACACTTTTTTTCCCCACTCACTAATATGAGAATTCTAGATTTTTTTTGAATCTCTTGAAAGCATCTGGACTGAAATGACAACCCATCACCTAACAAACCAGTATAAATTTGGATGGGCCTTCTAATTATTCTTCTGCTGGTGGCTTTCCCTCACTGCTGCATCTCTTTACCCTCCTCTACCCCACTCCCTGATCTACAGGAGTCTCTGCTACAAACAAGAGAAACTTTGGACCCAGAAAACAAATAGTGTTTACCTTTCTTATAAATAGAGATTGAATTCTATTTTGGCTTTGCTGAACATTTTTGGGCATTATAAGCATAAAAGTTTTGCTTCAGAGGTAGGCTCCTAATACAACTCCACTTCTTCAGGCCTGAATGAAGAAATACTGAATCAGACTGACTTCACCTTCCTAAGATGGCAACATACTTATCTCTATCTAAAGACAGTGATGCTGTTTAGGCCTAAATGTAACTAGTTGAAGGTAGTGCTTTGAGAACTTGATATAACTTAATTCAAGCTACTAACTTGATCCTTCAGAAAACTAGTATTTGGAAATCATTGTCAAACTACTGACTTGAAAGCTGGTATACCTATATTTTAGTTTCTGTTAGAAACTTATTCATTGTGTAATCTTTATTTAAAGAAGTTTCTTCATCTACAAGGAAAGCAACTAGAGTGACAATGTTCTTCTATCAAAGACTGGCTGGATATTTATCAGTCCTACTTCCTTTCCCTGACATAGAAAGTCCTCATTTCCCAGCCTTGCTTTCAGTTAGGTTGGGGTCATTTGAATGGTTTGTGGTCAATGAGCTATGATGGGAAGTGATGAATGCCATTTTTGCTTCTGGACATAAAACCCCTTTACAATTATCCACATACCCATCTTCTTCTTCTGAGGTAAGTTGGAGATGACAGTTTGTACTGTTTGAATGAGAGTCATTTAGGAAATCTGCTCTATACTGACCATGACAAGAGTGAAAAACAAACATTTATCACTTGAAGCCATTGAGCTTTTGGGTTTGTTAGTTACAGCAGCTAGAGTTACTTATTAAAATTATATATTCACATTACATTTGAGACTATATTATTAGCTTATGAGTGAGCAGTGTAAAACGGTTCTTTAAAATCTACACTCCACACAATTTTTTGTTTTGAAAAATGTCAAAACATATAGAAAAGTTGAAAGAATTGAGTAATGAGCATCCACATATCCTACATCTGGATTAACTCATTGTTAATATCTTGTCATAATGTGTATATCTTATTTTCCTATCCACTTTTTTTTCTCCTGAACATTGGGATAATAAGTCATGGACATTGACGGCCTTAAAGTTTTGATCCAGATTTTATGGTTGAGATGATTTTGGGAGAATGGCAAGACCTTTTTTCCATCTCAAGTCAATTTTTTAAACTCTGGTGCTTATTTTGAAAATGTGTTTCTGAACGTAGGCTTTGTATAATTTCCATTATTACATATCCTTAAAGTTTACAGAACTGATCATATAACTAAAGATAGTCAAAGAAAATGTCACATTTCTTTTTTACTTTTATAAATAAACCCTTACTGAATGCATACTACGTAAGGTGTTTGTGAGAGGCAGCTTCTGACATCAGCACTCAGTGATCTGGACTCGTGGTATTCATGCCCTTGTGTAACAATAGCCTCCCCTTGAGTGCAGGCTTGACTTGGTGACTCATTTCTAACAAATAGAATATGGCAAAAGTGTTGAGGTGTCACTACCAAGACAAAAGACTGCAACTTCAGCTGGCACTCTTTCTCTTGCTGTCATTTCATTTCCTTCTCACTTGCTTGCTCTGATGAAAATAGCTACCCTGTTGTGAGCTGCCCTATGGAGAGGCTTATGTGGGAAGGAACTGAGGGAGATAATAGTTTGTGTGGAGCTGGATGTGGTTGACAACTGTGACAGGGAGCCTGGAAGCAGGTCCACTCCCGGCTGAGCCTTCAGATGAGAATACAGCCTCTGCCAACACCTTGGTTACACTCTTGAGAGATCCAGGGCTGGAAGACCTAGACCTGGATAAACCATGCCTATATTCCTGACTCACAGAAACTGTGACATAATAAAAGATGTTTTAAGCCACTAAGTTTTGGGATAATTTGCTTTGTAGCAATAGATAACTAATACAGTGCTCATTTAAATAATCAGGGTAGAATGATGGCTAAAGAGTGATTGCTGTCTTTAAGGAGCACATGGTTTTGTGGTGATTGATAAAGTAGCTATATGAACAAAGTCTTTGGGGATGGGAATGTGCTGTTCATTCTGCTAGGTGTTGTTCAAGGAAATCATATTGAATAACTAGTACTGCGTCTGATTAGGGTTTTACTACATTATGGAGTGGGAAGGGGATGCTTTGAGTGTAGAGAACAGTATATGGGGATAGGTGAGAGTCTGGCATGTTTGGGAAACATCAAGTGGTCTAGTAAGGCCATGTCACAGGTGACTGAGGAGGGATTTGTAAGGGTGTAGGTGGGACATGAGGTTGCAGAGATTAGTTCAGATAATAGGATTTATTCTTTAACCAGTGAAAAAATGTGGACCATGAATTGAGAATTTGTCTGTTGAAATTGGTATCAACCAAGGAACAAAGAGCACAGAGCCAAACTTTTGGGCAAGAAAAAAATTCCTTTGACATTGTATCATCCACCCAGTCTGTGCCTAGATAAAACAAATACTAATTAAAAAGCCATCACATTATTTGGTTTGGTATTAAAAATTGTTTCTTCTGATTTTTTTACTGAGTTTTTTTTAAGCGGGACAAATGTAATCAAAATCTGTTTCAAGTCATCTTTTCCATTTTTCAAGGGGCCTCAGGGGCCTTTTGACGAAAAGCAGAGTTCTTCCCTAGGAACAATGATGGGGATATCCTTTTTTCACTGAGCCTCCAATTTTGGTTGATTTGCTATTGCTATGTTCTTAAAGTTTACAGAATCAGATATTTCACAGGTTGATAACTATATAGCATCAAAAAGCCCCACATCTCACAATTACAGGCATTATTAAAGAGAAGGTAGTGATTCAGCCTGAAGCTAACACAGTGGTTTTTTTTTGTTTGTTTGTTTTTTTGGTATTCTGTAAGTTGTATTTAACCAGAAAAGTTAGAATTCTGTGCTGGTACCCATTTTGTTGGAAAAAAAAATGAACCTTTTGAATCATAAGTATACCACTTTTCAAATTTTATGAATCTTGCATTCAATGCTTTCCTAGTTAAATGATCAAATGGTTTAACATTACCCTCTCTGCTCGTATTTCTTCTTAAGTGTTACATTTGTCTTTCCCTGGATTCCTTTGCCTTGTTCTTGGCCCTTTCCCTTACTAGCAGCTAAGAATAATGGCATTCTTGGATAACTGATAGTTACTTTATTAGCTGCCCAGCCAGTATTAATATTGGAGTGCCTATTTTCATAAGAATCAGCAGGGCTTTGGGATGGAAACTTCCATTTGTTGCTGCACAGAGTGGAACTGATGAAGTCCTGGGCCCCACAGGGCCAGCCTGGCTTGGTTCAGTCACTGGAGCTCAGGGATGTTGATCCTGATGATGAGTCTAGCTTGTTAGAATCACTTTTTGCACTTCTTTCTCGGTTGGGGACATTTATTCAATAATCACAGCTATGGCAGCCTGAGTGAATGGGGTCACCTTGGTGTATATGAAATAGCAGCATACATCTATCAATCCTAGATCTGGACATGTTTAAGCCTGCTGCTTGAGAAGGGACAGACTCATTCCCTTGGTTGAGATTTATCTGATGCCTGATATCAATTGCACTTAAATCTTACTCCCCGACCTGGAGTTCCTGCTGATATCTAAGTCCTCTTTTGCACACTTCAAGTATGGTGGTTGCAGTTCCAGAAGGAAGAAAGGTTGAGTGGAGGTCAGGTCTATAAAAATATCAGGGGAAAGCTTGGGAAGGTCTAAGAATCACTGTAAATTTTTACCAGCTTCCTCTCTGTCCTGCTGTCTTACAAAAATCACATTTCTCAAAACTAGCTCTAAATTCAAATAAAAAATAAAGCCAAACTATTTCTTTTATTCTGAGTCACATTCTACATAATGTCTATGTGTTTGATTGTACCAGTCTTACCCACTGATAAAAAGAATTACAGAATAGTTTTTTTTTTTTGAGTTATGTTTTCTCCAGTGTTGCCATTTATAACAAAATCTCCCAATAGACAGGGCTCAAGAATATTAAAAAGGGAGGAAATCCCAAACAAACCCTTTCCCACTCTTTCACTGGGCTGTTCTTTATTTACTGCCCTTTGTTCCACAGGCTACCTGGTGCTTTTGCTCAAGAAAGTCAGGAGGCTCGAAGGTTTGGCTGCTGTTTTCATTTCCCAGCATCCTAGAACCAAAAGCTTTGTGTCCAGTTCAATATTTCTTATGTTCACCTGGTCGGTTTACCTTGTTCCCTAGGCCACAGTAAAGCAGTGACTTGGTATCTCCTCCCCTTTGGTACAGATAGACACTATTTTAGTGTTAATCATGGCTCATGAATTGCATTATCAGGACATGCTTTGGTAACGATCGACTGCAAACATTTCAGTGTCTTAAAATTAGGGGGTTTATTTCTCACTCATGCTGTGTCCCCTTGTTAGGTGGCTATGGGACTTTGCTTCATGTGCACTTTACTCTTCCTTAGAGCTACATATCCTTTAGGCACATTTTCTGCCTTCTGAGTTTTCACAGGTAAACATTTTAGCACATATTGTATCACTGTGTAATAGGTATTGTCGTCCTTGTAGCTTCTGATAGTGGTTTCCTTTCTGTCCACTGCCTGACCTCACATTTTAGTTTTCTTCTGGCAGAGCAGAATTCCACTTGTTGGTACCAATTTCTGAATCAGTAAAGAATGGCTAGGTTAAAGCACAGAAGAAAACAACTTCAAAATCTCAGTGGCTTAAATGACACAGGGTTCTCCCTTTTTTTTTTTTTTTTTTTTTTTTTGAGGTGGAGTCTTGCTGTGATGCTCTCTCTCCCAGGCTGGAGTGCAGTGGCGTGATCTCAGCTCACTGCAACCTCTACCTCCTGGGTTCAAGCAATTCTCCTGCCTCAGCCTCCCGAGTAGCTGGGATTACAGGCACCCACGACCACAACTGGCTAATTATTTTGTATTTTTAGTAGAGATGGGTTTCATGATCCCCCCCACCTTGGCCTCTCAAAGTGCTGGGATTACAGGCATGAGCCACTGTGCCTGGCCGACACAGGGTTATTTCTGACTCTTACTACACATTACACATTTCATCATGGACTGAAGGACTCTGGTCTATGTCATCTTCACTCAGAAATCCAGGCTGCTGAAGCTCCATAGATGCTTCTACAGTTCCCTGGGCTGGTATCTCAGTTACCTATTGTTATTATGTAACAAATAACTCTAAAATTTAGTGGCTTACAAAAACGATTTATTTGCGTACTATTTTGCAACTTGGGTTGGTCTTTGCAGGACAGTTCTGCCGTTCTTGCCTGGAGCGGCTCAGGCAGCTACAGTCAGTTGGTGCATTGGCTGGGGACTGGCCAATTGTCCCAGCAATTCAGATTGCTGGGACAGCTGGGATGGATGGATCTCTCAAACCATCTGGTCTATCATCTTCAAAGATACTAGCCTAGACTTGTGTACATGGTAGTGTAGCTCCAAGAAAGAGTAGGAGATGAAGTTTCAAGGCTTCTTGAGGAAAAAGCAAGTCAGAGCACTAAGCAGAGGCAAAAGGAGGGGAAACAGAGTCCACTTCTTGACTCTGAAGCAATAGAGAATTTATAGCCATTTTTAATCCACCAGAGCAGGAAAATGGGTGGCAAATCATGTACTTGCTCTTAAAGATTTTGCCTGGACATGACCATTGTCATTTCCACTCACACTTTATAAACCAGAGCAAGTCACATGGCTATGTCAAACTTCAAAGAGATGGGGAGAATAAACTGCCCTGTGCTAAGAAGGTAGACAGTGGAAAGTATTTGGTAAATGGAAATAATGACGTAAATAAAAATTTTTCAATCGTTGAGCATAAAGGCTTTTATTATTAGGGATTGATGGGTTTCCCAGATTGGTCTCCAATAGTGTGTTGCTCAAGTAGCAGAATTAATCATTCAGATAGATTCTTCCATTTACATTTAGGATGTTTGCCAGACATTGATGGTGCTAGTGTGTAGTGGCACAAGCCTTTCCTAATGTTTAATCATTTTGTAGACCTGCATTGATTAGAATAATCTTTGCTACATCTGTCATCAGATTTTTTTCAGCGTAGCATCAACACATCAGACTGTGAACACAGTTCTTAAAGGATTTGCATAATGTTTATCGCTTATTGATAAGATGGGTCATCAATGTCTTTATTTGCTTAGTTTAAGGGAAAAAATCCAATTAATATGGGCATGAAGATGACTAAACAGAAATCATACAAATAATTTGAATGTCATGTGTCACGAATTTACATTTAGTATAGTAGTAATATTTTGATATGAGCTTTGAAGAGACAGCCATACTTTGGAATCCCTTTGGAGGTTATATTGTTTCAGTCAGTGATGGTCCCTGTGTATGAAGTCAAAGGCTGGTGAGAGATGGAGGTAGGTCAATACAAGTTATACGGTGTTCTTAACTATTTTCTAGATGAGATAAAATAAACCATGTCAAGAAAATAGTTATATACAACTAGGTATATATAAAACTTGTTTTTTAAATTTCACAAGTACAACTTTAGATAGAGTGAGTTAGCCTTGCAATCTGTTGAGAAGTCAGATGGCAGAGCAATGCAGGGAAATCTGAAAGGCTAATGCAGATATGAATAGTGCAGTGGGTACCAGGAAGGGCTTTGGAGCCCGGTGGATCTGGTTCAAGTCCTGGCTCTGCTATTTCCTAGCAGTGCAGCTCAGAGACTGCAAGTATGAACACCTAGGATGACACGATTCCACATCTTCCTTGCAGTTTGGGTGTGGTCATGTGACTACATTCTAGCTACTAAAATGAGCACAGGAGCAGTGTATGCCATCATCAGGCCTGGGCCAGAAAAATACCTTTGCATGTGTGATCCTCACTTAGCCGGCTGAATGGAGAAGACTGAAGTGAACTTGGAAAAGGACCCATAAGTTAGAAGGAGCCTGGATCCTTGAATGACTTCAGGTAGCACAGCTCACTCACCCTCTCACCCCTACTGTCCTGCATCAGGCTGGGACAGGAGCAAGAAAGTTTTACTTTGACAAACCACTGAGATTTGAGGTTTGTTGTTATGGCAGTTGGTGTTACTCTATTACGTGCATGAGATTAGTCAAGATAGTAGTCCTTATCAGCTTCAATTTCCTCATCTATAAACTGGGGCAACTAACACCCACTTCTTGGGATTTTTCTAAGGATTAAGAGAGAAAGTTTATAAGTGCTTAACATAATGCCTAGCATATAGTAAATACTCAAAAAAGGTTAGGTATCCTTATTATGAATAACAGGATTGCACATTGGAAGGTTAGAATTTTCCATTTTGAAGGTGGAACAAACTATTTTTAAAAATCATTTGTCCTATTGGACCCTGAAGTTAATTATGGTAAATAACTTGGAAAGACTGAGGTACAACGAACAGTTTATTATGTACTTGGTTGTATACCTTAGGCTAAATGGAAAAATAATAAATAGAAGAATGCTGTATTTCATTTATTTCTTTGGGGATGAGATGTGTGTCAAGTAGGACAGGCTGGATAAGGGATATGAAATGGGAAGCTGCTAATTCACCCTATTTATTAGTGGGCATCAGCCTGTGCCAGGGAAGACATAGAGCTGATACTTCTCAAGGCCAGTGTACACCAGGCACTGTTGAGGTACATCTCATGTGTTAACTTCTTAATCCTCACAGGATTTATAAGAAGTGGGTGCTACTGTTATCTCAGTTTTACAGGTGAGGAGATTGAGGCACAGGATTTTTAATTACCCATTTGTCCAAGGCCAACCCACCTGGCAAATGGCAGAGTCAGGGTTTGAATCAGGTAGCCTGATTCCAGGGCCCACACTTTTGGCCACTGAACCACACACTCTCACAATACATATTCGGAGTAGGTGCTCCATAAATATTTGTTCATAAATGAAACATGCCACCAGACATGTTTCCAGAGGCCTATATCACCCATGTGGGAGTTGGAACCTCCTTGACAGCAATCAAATCTCTGACCCTTTAAGATATTAAAATATGATGAAAGAGGTGAGGGAGAAGGGTCGAAGAGCCATGCTGACGCTGTGTAAGGCTAAAATTAACCCAACATTCAAGCTGAGTTCCTGAGATGGGCACAGCCTATGCTCGTTTGGCAACTGCTTTCTGGCCTATGGCTGCTTGGCCTACACGCATATCACAGGCAAGCCTAACAAGGGGTGAACAGGCAAATATGCATAAATGCCCAACTTCAGCTCTTTGAGAAGCTTCTGGCCTAGGCTGCTTGTGGTCTCCACAGGGGAACTGACTGCCACTGCACCTTCTCCAGCACTTGTCTCTGGTTGTGAGGAAAAGAATGTCACTGAAAATGGAAGCACAATTTATACTTTATATTCCCCAAATCACTCTTCAAAGCTTATCTGCTTTTCCAGCAATTTTGTGATAGATATCACTGCTTATGTTGTGTTACGAGCTACCCACAAATGATGATTTTTTTTTTACAAGAGATCATAAGGTGAGTGACAGTATACCTACCACAATCTGTCTCCAAAGGCGATCACATACATGTATCTATATATAGATCTATACGAGGAGAGGAAATAGACCAAGTTGACCTATGATTCCTTTCTTCCTAAAATTTCCCTGTGTCTGTGTCATAGCTGTGATCTTAAATCTTATTTGGCAAGTCACGGAATGTGCTAGTTTATCAAAGAGATAAAAAATGGACGTTTTTTGCCTTCTGAATTTCAATGAAAGAAGAGTATTTGTCTTCACTATTGATCTATTCCATTGAGTAGTTCTTGTGATGATTACCCCTTTTCTATATTTATAGAGAATCAGCACTTCATAAATGTCAAAAGCCACTTTGCTTTACATAAGTGTCAGTGTTCTAACATTTTACAAAGTCAGCAATTATCATGAGAACCACGTGTGGAAACTGGAAAATAAATAATTACTAAGGGAAGTAATTTTTTTCTTGATAAAATTGGGAAACGAGCAAGAGTTCTTTATCATCCGTCTTATTATTTGAATTGCTTGTCCTTGACCATGGGATATGTGTCACATGCCACTGTGGCATGTAAACTTACTGATCTCATTTTTCCACTTAGTTCTCTGTATCAAATATCCTCTCTCATGGGGCTTGAATATCAAGTGGGTTATAAAAGTCTATTGCAATGTGGGACACTTGCACTGGGACAAAGAAAAATTACATTTTGATCATAGGAATCAGAAAGGGCAACCTTTCAGGGTCCTATGTAATTATCATATTAAGGTTTATAAAGAAACTTTTATATACTTTCATGACAATGTAAGTGAAGATTTCAGACATCTTTTTAAATTGGGGGTGGAGGGTTTCTAAATAATGTTTAAGAGCTGTCTTGACCACTTACCCTCCACTGCATTGACCATCTCTTTCATGTCCTGTAGACATAATCTGTGCCTGTAGCGTTTTTTTTACTCTGGTCCCCAGTAAGGCTACTTTGAAAAGTTGTCATAGCAACACTAGCAGCAGATAATATAACAGGGTGAGGAGGTGGCCTCCACTGGACTCCAGGCTTTGTTAGTTCATGCTGTTGTGTGCTGGAATGGCTTGTTCCAAGACAACATTTCATTGCAGCAAAAATACTCTGTGCTGGAGGCTCCTAAGAAAGCCATATCTTGTTCTCAAAACAGACTGGCCATGTAAACCTCTCCCAATGCCTTCTGTACCCCATCGCCTCTACTATTTAGTGGAGCCTATGTTCAGTCTCTTGGCATATAGATTGTCATTCTCCACTGAATCATTCCTGATCACGTGCTTATTGAATGATGCTAAGTTGGGGCTTATAGTCTCTTCTGAATAGCTTTAGATGGAAAGGCAGCTTTTCAGCCATGTGAGGGAGCCTTGTACAGTTTTTCTTTGTTGAGTCTGCTGGCAAAGTTTGAGATGTCCTGAGTGTTTTTCAGCAGACTGCTGTCACCTTCACATTATTGCTATACATGTTATGGCTCTTGCATTTAATGACTGTGTTAAATGATGTTACTCCCATAGTTCAGAGGGATAGTTTGCAAAGCCCTGTGTATTTCAGGATACTGCAATGGAATGATGAATTCCATCTGTCTTCCTGGCATGGTTTTTGCTTCAAGTTTTCTGTGTTGAGGGTCCTAGTTTGTCACATTTATGTTGATTGACTTGTCATGTCTTCTCAATGGATGAAAAAATTTCTGCTTTCATTTTGTTGTACCTGTTTGATTTCAGTGGTTTGATTTCTGGTATTTTCAAAAATCTTCAGGATTTTTTTCAGAGTTGCATTTCCTCTGGTCTTTCTGCCCTTCTTACTTGCCTCTGTCTCTTTCATACTTTTTCTGGCCTCTCACTTTGACCTTATTGGAGCATGATGGGCATCCAATAAATTTTGATTGTGTTGACATTTAGGAGAGACAGAGAGAAAGCGTGAGTTAAATCAATGCTATTTTAGTAGACCATCTTTATGCTGAAGTCTTTCCAAGGGTTATGGCCTTATGTCAGGAAGTGGAATAGAGCTGAACTTCTCCTGCTGATAACCGACCATTCCCTATTTGAAATAAAGGCAGATTTGTTGGCTGCAGGAAGAGTGTGTGGACTGACACAATTTTACAAGCCAATCTGATCATTGAGAATATTCATATATTGGGAAGATGTCTGTAACTGTCATGGGAAGCTAGCAAAAGAAGAAAGTAATTCCTGCTCCAGAATAAGCCTCTTCTATGTTTGGGTATTTCCATCTGATTTATTGCCATGATTATTTTAAATACTCTTACGTAGAGTGAACAAAAAATGTATTTTGCCTTTCATCCCAATAACTCTGGTGATATGTGATCCCTGATTTTGATCAGCTGAGGTAGTGCCTGAGAGGGCAGCAAAGATAAACTGCCCTGTCCTGCCCACTCACCTCCATCCTTTAAACACAGATTGACTCCAGGACATGAACGAACTGCCAAGTAGTTAACCTGCACAAGAGCAGTAGAGCTGCAGCAGATAAACTGTCCTTTGATGAAAGCATCCCAGTGCCTCCTTAATTACATCCCTGAGAATTTGCATATCTTAACAATGGCCACATTGAATGGCTACATTGGTCCTGGCCATGTGGAAAAGGAGTTAGAAGAATCAGACACCAACAGATTAAATCACTCAGGGACTGTGGTTCTCAGGGCTCTAACCCAAGTTGCAGAGGAAGTCCGCTCACGCTAGGGAGTAAATCACAGAGCATCTTGATACTGTTTCAGATTCCCACTCTTCCTCCAAACCTGCAATGCCACATATAACTCAATAATTAAATTTTCATAATTGAAAAGATTCTAGGGTAAAATGTTCATATTTCCACTTTCCCAATGGGGGAAAAAGTAACACAGAAGGTAGACTTGTCTATAATACTGACTTGTAGCTCTAAATGGCAACGTTAAAAAAATATTAAATACCGTTATATCTCATGTGATAGGGGTCCATGGTAAAATAATAAACAATGGGTTCTTGTTTTCTACTTTAAAGATGTTGGAGGAAAATGAAATAGCCTGGATTATACTAGGAAATACAGTGTCACCTGGCACACAGTGCTCAATAGTTATTTGAGCCAAAAATGATGTGAACATGCTACCTGGTCTCATAATTCAAGACAATTCAATTCAGTTCAATATATTTCAGTTTGATTCAGTAATCATTTACTACCAATTCTATGCAAGGTACTGTGTTAGTGGCTGCAGAGAATAACAAGACACAATCTGTTGTTGGTGGTGGTGGTAGAGATAATTGCCAACATCAGACCAATCAACAAATGTAGAATCTACAAAACAGGCAATATTAGCTTCACAAGAGAGCTACCTAAAAAGTACCCACAAAGGTCAGGACACAGACATCTGAATATTACTTCCAGAGTACAGATGATAGAAGCAACCAAGCTGTTGTCACTGGCAGCACTTATTCAGTTAGGCATAACAAGACATCTAACACTGAGTGCATATTTGTAGACCAGAATGAGTGCATGCTGGTTTTATTGAATCTTTCTCTTGTAAAGGATGTCGCATGGTCTAGTGGGGGGTGAGCTAGCAATTTTTAGCTTAATGGACCTGTGTTCAGATCCTACTTGCACTAATTGTTAGCTTTGTGAAACTGGTAAATCTCTTTGATTCTCAATTCTTTTATCTCTAAAATAGAAATAATATTTCTATTAGTACTAATTTCCAAGGTTGTCGTGAGGATTCAAAAAGGATTCACAATATCCTTAGTACAGCATCTGGCACATAGAAGACCCGTACTAAGGATTCCTTCCCTGTCCTTCTATCTTCTCTCATGGAGCAAGCTTACACAAGTCAGTCTATTCACCTGATACGTTTGCCTTCACGGTGCCATGGAGAAGGGTAGTAATTTATTTCTGGGTGGTTTACTTTTTAGTAGCACTAAGGAAATGAGGGGAAAAAATTTAAGAATATGCAACCAATGCAATGAACGTTTCCCAAGATGAAGGGAACTCAATGTGCTAAGGGGTGTATTGTTTGTGTTTACAAAAACTAGCATTGATATTCAGAGGATTATTTCAAGCCTCTTTTACATACATGATCTAAAATTCGTCTCGTTCGCTGTTGAGTTAATATTTGAAAAGTAGCCAGCTTCTTATTAGGAATGTTTGACTGATAAAGATTTTATTAATATTATAGTTCAGATCTACTTTCATTTTCTTCAATATTTGGATGTTTTTGTTGGTAAAATTGAACAACACTGTACCTTTGACTGAAAGTGGTGGTGGATTACATTTCTGAGCATATTTTCCTCCCTAGAATTTGAGGTTCTTTTCAGGTGTTAAATTCATTATGTTGTATTGTTTCCCCGTCTTATCCAGTTCCTCTTTCTTTCTGAAAGGTTTTCTTGAAATACAGATTCCCCTTTTATTTCCACATTTTTCCTTTTTTCCTCCTAAGATTGTTATTGGAGGTACCAGATTGTAAACTCCCTGACAGGAGTCTTTGTGTCTTAAATCTCTTCGCTCAATAAGTATTTACTCATTTGCCAAAAAAAGCCCAGAAAAGTCTCTATTCAATAAAATCCCCCATTTGTAACATTCAAATCTTTATTTTAGTGACTAAAGCATTACTCACCATGGAACATTGTTTCTAATTTTCCTGATGAGTCAGAAAGACACAAAACACTATATCTGGAAAAGTCACAGCAAATGGATATTTTTATTTATTTCATACAGGGTGTATTAATTTGTAGAATATCTTAAAAATCAGATAGATCACTCAATGATAATACGTAGGTATAACATTTTCCCATGTTAAGTATAAAAAATTTATTTTTCTCTTTCCCTCATAGCCTTCCTCCCTCTCTTCTGTTCCTTATTTCGTTCTCACCTAGATAATTTCATAAGAGGGGGGCAATATACTGTCGAGGTGGCTGATTTTTCAAGGCTCACTGCATTACTTGCTCCAAATATTTTCCCTCCAAATCACTCACTTCTTATAGCTCTATCTCATATTTAAATGGAATCACAAACAAGTAGAAAACCTACCTTATTTTTAAGGCATCCTCTCTTTTTAGAGGTATACTCTAGGTAGATATACTTCACTTCATTATATAACACATATTTAGTGAGCATTTATTATCAGGCACTATACTAGTTGCTAGAAACACGGTGGTGAATAAGAGAGACCTATGAATGACAGTCAGTAGCTATAAAGCCAAAGTTTTCTATGCTCAATGCAGTTCACATTCAGTCAGGGTGTCTGACAAAGCACATTCAGCTTCTCAGTTAGAAGAGTACAGATTAAGAGTTCTGCCGGTTAAATAAATCCCAGGCACAGAGAAGACCTTCAGTAAGAAGTCAATATCAATCAATAAAATATCAATATCAAGGAGAAATGTCAATAACTAAGAGAAAACCTTGTTTCTTGAAGTTCCAGCATGAACTCCAGAAATTATTTTACTCATTTAAACTTAAAACGTTTTTAATTATTTAAACTCCTCTCTTTCAGACAAGCTTTCCTCATTTGTTGGAAAAACCGACCACGCTGACTGACAGTTACTCAATACAACCTGGGGAGGTGCATTAAGTACTATACTAGACTCTGTGCAGAGGCTGGGAAGGTGGCGGCAATAGTTCTCTAACAGGCATTTTTAATAGATGATAAAAATAACCTTTTTGATACTTAAATCATTTTACTTCCAAGGGCATTTAATCAGGCCCATTGCCAAATGCTAATTAATGATACAAGTAGAGGATTTTATTTAAATTTGTTATACTAATATGTTGAAATATAAATAGAAACTGCCAATTGAGAGGAACTTGTCTAAGGGTGGAATGTGTGAGGTGAGGGAACAAACACCAAACTTTAAAACAATAGAAGTGCTGTGTTACAGAAGGTAATTGAAATAGAAACCTTGTAAAGAAGATAAGTTATTTGTAAAAATCTTTTCATGAGATTTAAAAACACCCAAACTACTGAAAACTATATACAAGAATGAGAATTATTTTAGGCTAACATTTATTAAATGGGATGAATTCAACTCAGGTGTGAGAGAAGTTAGCACTAGATGTGTGGTATAAAGCATCTCTCTTTCATTGAGCATATTTGCTTATTCCAATGTTTATATTTTCTCTTGGTGTTAGCCCTGAGTTTATTTCCCAACTCCAGCTGCTGGTGATGTCATACTTTAGGTTTTGATTTGCAAAGGAAGTTCATTGCAGGGATATGATACCAAATATGGCTAATGGCTAACAAGATTAATAACATGCTCAGTGGAGCAATGATACACTGCTAAATCCAGATATGTCTGGGGTATTATGAAGCATGTTTTCCACTGGGAAGCCCAATGATTTGGCTCTTTGCCACTCATGCTTCTGACTGTCCCAGTGGCTTTATTGTGGATTAGAACTATTGGGTTAGCTAAAGGCATAAGACACACCTAAAGCTAAGAGAGGAGTAGGAGGCCCCACACTCTTCTATTCTCACTGGATGTGAGCAAAAACGGGAAGGCCTATTTTATTTTTCCATGTTAGTAAAAAGACTGGATCTATAGACCTCTAAACTGTGGTCCAGCAACTCACTACTGAATTTAATCAACTGAGTAATTCTGGTCAAAGAAACAAGCACTTTGGGTCAAGGGTAAGTTTGATGGGATCTGCTTCATAAGGTCTAGAACTACTGTGTAGGGACCTGCAGGTTGTTGACACATTAAGCAACAGTGTAAGATATCATCTGCTCTATTCTGATTGCTTTGAGATTTCTCAACTTAGTGCCTTTGTTTGTGCTAATTTTTCCTCCCTAGAGCAAACACCCTCCAGTTCATTTCTTCGTTTATATTCATCCATTATATGCCAATACAAATTCCACTTTCACTGGAAAAACCTTGGAGAACTCCATCTAGAATTAATATCTTACTCTGCTGAAAAAGACATTGAATAAATCTAAAATCCACTGGATTAATGGCATTTATTGCCTCAAGTCATGTGACACTTGTCATACGTATCTTGTTTTGTAATTGCTTGGATAGTTATCTCTTCAAATTAGATTTCACATTCAGAGAAGGCAGGGGTGATACCTTTGAATTTCCTAAGTCTTTGCACAGTCTCTGGCTTAGGAAAGTTGCACAGTAAATATTTGTTGATGAACAAATAAATGAACATAGCGGGTTGAACTTAAATGACCAATGTCATCAACAAGCTGGTGACAACAGTGTGTTGTTCACTCTGTCAAGACAAGCTGTCCTGTTCCTCTATTCTTCACTGTGGCTCTAATGCCTGAAAGGGACCTCACTGCATCTCATCAAGTAAAACACCAAATATGGTATAAACATCTGGGTATGCTCAAGATAGACACATTCAAGACTGTATTACCAGATGACTACAAAATGCCTGACAAGGCTTTTCAGTATTTCTTTTTGCTTACAGATCTCAGTCAACATTTGGATTCTTGTAAGTACTGGGTGATGTAACTCCCTTGGCATCACAAGGGGATCATATTTTTAGTTGCTCTTCTCAAGACCTGACGTCTTCTACCTGAAATCCTAGGAATGAAATAGACTTTACACACTTCTTCCCTTTATAGAGGAACAAAGAGAGAGACTTATAGAGTTTAGAGGACTTACTCAAGGTCACTCAGCTTGTTATTGGCAGAGCAACCCAGGTTTCTTTACTCTTGGTACCATCTATCTGAATACAATATAATTCACAGATGGCTGCCCTATTTGACCATAAGATATAGACCAAACCCTTAATTTCTTGACTCTTTTGTACGATCTCTCTATATCATCTTGAGCTATTTTGATCTTCATATATCAAGCCTTGACAGCCTCTGCCAACTAGGCTATTTCACAGATGAGGAGACTGTATCATATATAAGTTAAAATAGTTTGCTTGAGGTCAGAGACAACTAAGCCCATGTAGAAATGATAGTTACCATCATTCAAGTTTTTGTTGTGACATGTCATTCTGGTAAAGAAAAGGCATTTTTTGTTGTTGTTCTTGCTTGGTTGGTTTCGCCTGGGACGAATAACAGGCATTTATAATGAAAATTGTTACTGTGAATACTCACCCATCGGTGGATGCAAAGCAAGGCATGGTGAAATCAAGAACCCAGTCCTTGCCCCTGTTCCTGATCTGCTCCTGCAGGGTATTAAGCTTTCCTGCAAAGACCTCTGCAGGTGTGGGGGTTCCCAGTGAGGCCTGGCATGTGCTGACAACTCAATTTTCAGCTTTAAAAATTAAGTAGCATTAAACTATATTCCTTCCTTTCTGTGGTGACCTCCTTTTACCCCAGCCCCAAAAGACATTTGAGTGTCTTTCCATTGCCATTTCTAATGGTGGCAGCATGAGGCCACTGGTATTTATTTGAAATTCCATCTTTTGATTCTTCCAGTGATGCCCATCTTTAGATTTCTCATTGACAATGGGTTCCATACAGAAACAGAGAGTGGCTCACTCCCCATTTCTTTGCCTCACTTTCTTACTTGGGTCCTCAAACCACTACTTGGGTATACAGTCTCAAAAAGTCTCTTTAGAAAACAGATCCTGCAGATGCTGGCCATAATTCCTCCCTGTTTTGGGATACAATATGAATTCAAATGGCAGGGAAGAGATGGGTACCATTATATCGTCTTGTCTTAGTCATGTGGGGCTTGATATAGTTTGGCTGTGTCCCCACCCAAAATCTCATCTTGAATTGTAATCCCCATAATCCCCACATATCAAGGGAGAGACCAGGTGGAGGTAATTGAATCTTGGGGGCAGTTTCCCCCATGCTGTTCTCATGATAGGGAGTGAGTTGTCATGAGATCTGATGGTTTTCTAAGTGTTTGGTAGTTCCTCCTGTGTTCATTCTCCTTCCTGCTCCCTTGTGAAGAAGGTGCCTTGCTTACCCTTCACCTTCCACCATGATTGTAAGTTTCCTGAGGCCTCACCAGCCATGCTAAACTGTGAGTTGATTAAGCCTCTTTCCTTTATAAATTACCCAGTCTCAGGCAGTTCTTTATAGCAGTGTGAAAATGGACTAATACAGGACTGCTATGACAAATTTTCGCAGTTTGGGTGCCTTAGACAACAAATATTTTTTTCTCACAGTTCTGAAGGCTGGAAGTCCAAGATTGGTGTGGCAGCATGGCAGAGTTCTGGTGAGGGCCCTCTTCCAGGCTGCAGACAGCCGACTCTTTATGTGCTCACATGACAGAAAGAGTGTGCCCTCCTCTCTGGCTTCTTATAAAGGCACTAGTCCCATTTGTGAGGGCTCCTCTCATGACATAATTACTTCCCAAAGGCCCCACCTCCAAAAACCGTTACATAGAGAGTCAGGATTTCAACATAAGAATTTTGGGAGGACAGAAACCTTCAGTCCGTAACACCTATTTTCTTCATTTTTCCCTCCTCTTTCCCAAACCTCTGTCATACTTTCCTAATGCAAAAAAATGAACACTCCTTATTCTCCTTCAGCAAAAAACCCAAAAGATCCTTGCATATTAACTGATGTAAAGAGTTGGTGGAAGAAGTCACAGGCTCTGTTCCTTGGACAGTGGGCAAAACACAAATAGGAAGCCCCTCACTCCTATTGTTTTCACGCCCCTACTCTAAGCCACATATTTTGACATATATTATCATATTTAATTCTCACAACTTTTTTATGTTAAGTGTTCTTTTTTAATTTCATTTTTAAAGTTGGCAAATAATAATTGTACATATTCATGGGATACATAATGATGTTTCAATGCATACAATATATAGTGATCAGATTAGGGTGATTAGCATACCCATTATCTCAAACATTTATCGTTTTTTTCTGTTGGGAATATTCAATATCCTCCTTTGAGCTATTTGAAACTATGTAATATATTTTTGTTAAGTCACCGGTCAGTGATGTAGAACACTGGAAATTATTCCTCCCATCTAGCTGTAATTTTGTATCCTTTTACAAATCTCTCCCTATGGCCTCCTCCCTTTTCCCCTCCCCAGGTTTTAGTATCCTCTATACTACTTTTTACTTCTATGAGATCAACTTTTTGAAACTTCCACATGAGTGAGAACATGTGGTGTCTAACTTTCTGTGCCTGACTTATTTCACTTAACATGATGTCCTCTAGTTCCATCCATGTTGCCGCAAATGACAGGATTTCATTCCTTTTTTGGCTAAATAGTATTCCATGGTGTTTATATACCACATTTTAAAATTCATTCATCTGTTGTAGGACGCTATATCTTGACTATTGTAAATAATGCTAAAATAAACATGGGGGTGCAGATGTGTCTCTGAAATACTGATTTTCTTTCCTTTGGATAAATGCCCAGTAGTAAGATTGCTGGATCATATGGTAGTTCTATTTGTAGTTTTTTGAGGGACCTCCATACTGTTCCCCATAGTGGCTGTACTAATTTGCATTCCTATAGAAAGTGTGTAAGAGTTTCCTTTTCTCCATATCCTCACCTGTATTGTTACTTTTTGTATTTTTGATAATAGTCATCCTGATTAGAGTGAAATGACATCTTATTGTGGTTTTGATTTGGAGTTCTCTGATGATTAGTGATGTTGAACATTTTTTCATTGTTGGCCACTCGTATGCCTTCTTTTTAAAAATGTCCATTCAGATCATTTTCCCATTTTTAAATCAGATTGTTTTACTTCTTGCTGTTGAGATGTTTTAGTTCCTTGTATATTCTAGATATTAATTCCTTGTCAGATAAGAAGGTTGCAAATATTATCTTCAATTCTGTAGGTTGTCTTTTCATTGTGTTGTTTCCTTTGCTGTGCAGAGTCTTTATTTTGATATAATACCATTTGTTTATTTTCGCTTTTGTTGACTATGCTTTTGAGATCTTAGTCATAAAATCTTTTCTCAGATCAATGTTCTGAAGCATTTCCCCTTTTTCTTCTTCTGGTAGTTTTATCATTTCAGGTCTTACATTTAGGTCTTTGATCCATTTTGAGTTGATTTTTGTATAGGGTGAGAGATAGGGATCTAGTTTCATTCATCTGCATATGGAGTTTTCTTAGCACTACTTATTGAAGAGAGACAGTTCTTTCCCAAATGAATGTTCTTGGCACTTTTGTCAAAAATCAATTGGCTATACATATTTGGATTAATTTCTGGGTTCTCTAGTCTCCATTGGTTTATATGTCTGTTTTTATGCCAGTACTATGCTGTTTTGGTTACTAAAGCTTTGTTACGCATTTTGAGGTCTGGTGGTATGATACCTCCAGCTTTGTTCTTTTTGCTCAGGATTGCTTTGGTATTTGAGGTCTTTCATGGTTCCATACAAATTTTAGAATTTTAAAAAATATTCCTGTAAAGAATGTCATTGGTAATTTGATAGGGGTTGCATTGAATCTGTAGATTGCTTTGGGTAGTATTGTCGTTTTAACAAGGTTAATTCTTTCAACCTATGATCATGGGATGTTTTTCCATTTGGTTGTATCCTCTTCAATTTCTTCTATCAGTGTTTTATAATTTTGCTTGTAGAGGTCTTTCACCTTTTTGGTTAAATTTATTCCTTGGTAATTTTTTCTGTATCTGTTGTAAACATAATTGCCTTCTTGATTTCTTTTTGGCTATTTTATAGCGGTGTGGAAAAATGTTACTTTTTTATATTAATTTTGTATCCTGCAACTTTATCGAATTCATTGATCAGTTCTAAGCATTTTTTGTAGAGTTTTTCTATATATAACATCATGTCATCTGTAAACAGGGATAATCTGACTTCCTTCTTTCCAATTTGCATGCTCTTTATTTCTTCCTTTTCCTAATTGCTCTGGCTAGGACTTCCAGTATTATGTTGAATAAGAATGTCACATGAAAGTGGAAATCCTTGTCTTGTTCCAGTTCTTACAGTAAAAGCTCTCAGCTTTTCCCCATTCAGTAAGATGTTAGTTGTGGACATCTCACAATGTTTTGAAGGGTAATACCATTCCAAATTTAAAGATGAGAGAAGTAAAGCTCAGAGGGATTAAGAAACTTGCTCAAAGTTAAAGAACTTGGTCAAATCATACAGTTATAAGTGAAAAATATTGGATTGCAGCCCAGGTCTGGCTGACTCTCCAGCTGATGTTCTTTCACGGGGTATACCTGCTTTGAGGGTACCTAACGGCTCATCAAACTGCTATTTCAATTATATCAATTATATTTGTCAGCTGGGCTGTGCCTACCTGTTCAAATCAATGCTACAGATAGGGAAGCAATATAATGCTATGAGAAATATATAAAGTTAGCACATGTTAAATTATTTCCCCCCTAGGTCAATGCATAAGAGTCACCTGGGGTTCTTGTTAAACAAACAAATCCCTGGGTCCTGTCCCAGTGATTATCATCACCCCAGGTGATTTAAACTTCAGGTGACCATGGAAACTCTGGTGTGAAGGATGTCTGTCTGGCTGGGGAGCCGAGCAGGGTTTATTAATGTAAGTGGAATGGGATCTTTACACCATACTTGACCTGCAGGGCCACTTCTGCTCGAGCTGTCTCATCTTGGGCAAAGGCTATACAGATTGTTAACATCTGTGCTAAAGGGCATGCATGCATTTCCTGAGGTCCTTGAACCATCTGCTTAAGAATAAGGTATTTCTTAAAAAATGGAAGATGCTTCGAAACTTTCACAGATCTACTAATCTGTAGGCTTTGAGCCCAGGAACCTGCATTTTTAACATGCTCCTAGCTGAGTATTATGCACAATCAACACTAGATCCAAACACAAACACACAAACAAAAACAGGAATGAATTCAGAAATAGCTCTTTCCATCCTGCTTCCAAAATTAGTCTGTGTTTGAATGGTAAATAAATGAAAAAATATGACCAAAAGGCATCTCTAGGCATTGTTTCAATTATATGTGACAGCGGGGCTGTGCCTGTTCAAATCAATACAATAGAGAGGACAGCAATGATAATGATATAGGAAATATACAAAATTAGAGCATATTAGATTAACTCTTTTCTCCCCCTAGGTTAGTGAAGTGTATATTTCCTAGCTGCTTTTACCCATAGACTTTCAAAGGAGATAGTGGGTACCGAGGTCCTGTGAGATTGCAAGTGATTGAAACCACAAGAACATTGGAGCATAAGGGCTAGAATTAATTAGCATCCTTAAAACAGCAGCACTAGGCCCTTGAATTTCTGGAACATATGAATGGTAACTGTTGATTTCTCAACCCAAAGCAGAACATCTGTTCTTTTGCCGAGAGTTAGCAAAGATTGAAATGCAGAGTCAGGTGGGGGTAGAGTTGTAAGGAAATGCAGTTTCGTATCATAGCTGTCCATTTGGTTTATTATTAGATAGCACTCAGTGTAATTGCTTTCGCAAGAATTTTTAGATGTCTGACACATACACTGTACATCGTGTGGGATTTTATTGGACCTTAATCCTCTGTAAAGTTATTCCAACCAGAAGTACATATGAGAAGTAGCTATAAAATGTAATAAACAATCGTATTCAGAATCAATTTTAAATTAAACACAATTCATTAATTCCCATTAAATCACAGTCTTTGTCATCTTGTTTGCCTGAATCTTTGGGAGATATAAATCTGTTAGTGAAGGAAGGAAAGGATGAAGATGAAGCAAGGGGGAAGGAATGAATATGGGTTAAGTTGTTTCTTAAGAAGTAAATGCCTATATCCTGGCTAATCATAAGATAATGGCAAAGAGAAGTTAAAACAAAAATAAACAGAATTATTAAAACTAGCAAGGATAGACCCTCATATAATCTATAATCATCATAAAGTGTCATAATTTTTATCATTTATTCATTTTCAGTTTAACTCAAGGAGTCAGAGAGACATTGGATTCCATCCCAGCATTGCTACATACTTGTTCTGTGATCTTTGGGAAGTCATTTAAATTTTCTATGTAAAGAGAGTTTATGTAAAATAGAGATAATAATTCCATCCTTGTGAGGGTCTTGCAAGGATGAAAGTAAGAGTGCATGCCTACCAAAATGCCTGCCATAGAAGGTATTTAGAGATGCTAGTTACTTCTCTTCTTCCTCCTCTTATTTCTACTGAGTGCTATGCAGCTGACATTTTCATGTTCTGACTTGATAGAATTGGATTATTCAGTTGCTGCTTCACTAAATTAATTGGAAAGTGAATGGCTGACTACATTAATTTTCTGTCTGTTCCTCTACAAACAAATATGGTTTCTTGTTGTAAGTGGAAGTGGGTGGAGAGTGGTTCAGTTGGGAGCGAAGAGATAGGTGATGCTTGAAAAGCAGATTCGTTTTTATTTCTACAGAATGGGTTAGTTACGTCTTTTCTTCCACTGGGATAGAAACAAATCAAAATATTGTGGCACTCACTTTTGTTTCATTTTCCGCCATACTTCTGGACATCTGAAGCATCCTTGAAAGCCCACGTACGAGGAGAGGGTTTGGGAATAGAAGGTGACCTGGGGGAGCAGGTGCTGAGACAGATGGAGGCTTCTGCCCCCTTTGTCTTGGGAATGACTCAGTTTTCCTTTCAAGGGCTGATATTTTGGTAGGCTTTAAAAACATTAATAATGCTGCTCCATTAGCATTTTAAAATTTTATAGAGTTTATTATAAGGTATAAAGGGGCTTATTGAGTGGGAAATGAAAGGAGCAAGATCAACAGCCAGATTTAGATCATTAGCGTCATTAGGAATTGGCTCTTTCCAATTTATACTTTAATGGTTTGATTTCTAGAGTTATATTTAGTTGGCTTGATGGTGAGTGATTAACTCTGTGTGGGTATAGCTAGCATCTCTGACTTCTCTAATGAGCTTTCAAATTATGCCTTTTATTAATTAAATTAATTCAGCCAGATGATTTGATTTCTGTAGCCTCCTTAGTGGTGAGTACCATCTCTGTGTTAAGGAAAGCTTGTAAGAGTTCAGCTTTTACCTGGCAATTGTTAGCTGCATTGTCCTTCGCTACTTTTGTTGTTATGGCTAGGGATCAGAATTCCTATGTATCAGGAAGAGAGAAGATGAAATCTAAAAGTAAGTTAGATAACATTTGATGTTTTCAGCTTTCACAGAAGGTTCTCAAAACACTTTTCAAGTATTCCTCATGCCTTATTTAATCTAAGTAAAATTAATCTAGGTAAGAGAGGGCAATTTTTTCATAACACAAACAATACTCTAAGTTAGCCGTAGATTTTTAACAGTCACTTTTGGCCTTATTTTCCATCTATAAGGGTGAAATGTCCTTCTATGAGGACACTGTAAGCAATGGTACTTTGGGACTAAGTATTAGAAATGAAATTGACACTAGGATTAGAAATTGACACTCTTGTTTCTTACTGAAAATAGACTAAGTTTACCTCCATAAGGATATGGAAATGATCAAATCTGGGGTTTCCTACAGTGGTTTTTATTTAGTAGTTTTTCAGAAAGCCAAGATTTTGGTTAAACCTATGCTGATTATTCGTGCTGTAACAAATACGGCACTAATATTGGATTTGGAAGAAATAGAAAAATAATCTAAATTTTAAAAAGAAGCATATGGTGCCTATACTGGCCTACATGACCTAGCAGTAAAAACAAATTCATTCTCTTGGTTCCTTTTCTTTTGCACCTTACATGAGGTATATGATCATTTTTTGGTAGATTTCTTTCTTTTTCTTTTTTTTTTTTTGGAGTCAGTGCCAGAAGGAAGACACACAGGTGTCACAAGTGTATTTTTTCTAGAGCCTTAAAAGGAAATTTCAGGCATATTTCGTTAGGAAATGGTATTCATTGCTGAACTGCAAATTAGATTGCAAGTGCTTTGGGCATTCTTAGTAAATTATATAGCTAAAACCTGAAGCTATACTAAACCCTTTGAATTTAATTTGACTGCTGGCAGCCATCAATGGCTAAAATATTTTAGAAATCCTGAACGCTAATGCTTGAATATGCTGGTAGGGGATGTTGTAGAAAAGACAGGTGGCTCAGGGAGCTAAATAAAACACTGGCCTTTTACAGACTATTCAAAAAACTAATACAATAAAAATGAATATACTGCTTAATATCGCAAGTAGTGCTAATGTAATCAAGGCACACACAGCCTTACGAGGTGCAAGTTCATTTTCTACCTTCTGAGTTATTACTCATACGATTTACCTCTCTACTCTGCAGTCTTCATTCTGGAAAGACTTGTCTTTCCCTGTATCGCCGGCCTGTGTCCTTTTGCATGCTAATGCAATATTCTGTTCCAACCTGACGGTAATAGAATAGCGAGTATCTCTGACTCCCTTTCTCATCTAATGCAATTCCAGCTGAGCGGGGAACTGTTTGTCTTGTTTGTCTTAAACAGTCCTAAGCATTTTTCATATGAAATTCAATTAAGCTATTTCCTAGTCTAAGTATCTATTCAGTTTCTTACCTTTCATCAGGAATGAAGTTTTTCTTCCTGTGAAAAAACAGTACTTAAAAGCAAGCAATTGAAAGAATGGGGAAGAGAGGGAGAGGTGTCGGCCAGAGGGGGCGACCCATGCTGTTTGGCACAGTCAGCTAATTGTTTCAGCCTTTGTTTTGCTGTTCCCTCTGAAGATAAGCTGTATTTTAATTACCGCATGAAAGATTTGTCTTGATTAGATGGCTAGGAGGTGTCAGTGCTTCTGAAAGAGAAGAAAATGCATAGAGAAGGGGAAAGAGGCAGGAAACATGGATTTATTTCAGAAATTTTTTAGGTTTCTGCTGTCCTCCTTCTCCCCTTGCTACCTACTTCTGCTCAGACTCCATTTCAGGTACAAAAGAAGCTTTGGGATGTTTGATGACACCGTGTTTTGAAATAGAATCCTCTTTGCTTGGGGTGAGAAATGTATGAAAACTTTGCTGAAGTGTGCCTCGGAAGAAATTAGGCAAAAAACTCTGTTTTAATGCCATGAAGAATAACTATTATGCAGTGCTGCCAGGGCTTTCTGCTTTACTTCCTGAAACTGAAAAAATGGCATCATTTGCCAGCCAAGTCTAGACACTGGGTAGGCAATGTGGGTAGAAAGATAAATAAGGTTGAAACTCTCTGCACTTGCATTGCTCACAGTCAGGGAGGGAGACAAAAAAGTGGGTATCTTGCTGCATAGTAAATGCCCTCATAGAACATGCAAAGGTGCTCCTGGAGCATGGAGGATGAGATGCCCAAGGTCACCCACCAGCTGGGATGTGGGTTGGTAAGGCTTCCTGGGAGAGGTCATCCTTGTGCATCTTGAGGGATGAGTGACAGGAAAAAGGGTCTGCATATGGAAGTAGGATGAGGACTGAAAGGTCTTCACAAGGTTTAGCAATTAGGTGGCCCCTGGAAACATTAATGAGGACAGTTGAAGGGAGTAGTAGGGGTGGAAGCCAGATTGTCAAGACTGTAAGATTGAAAGGGCAGCAAAGAAAATCCTTTGGATTTTTCTTTTGAGAAGTTTACTTGTGGAGGAAAGGAGAAAGATAAATTCTTACGGTGTTTTAGTCTAGGCTTGCATATAAAGCAAAGCAAAATGTTGGTATCTAGATATCTCAGGCTTCAAAGTTTTGCTGTTAAAGAAAAACCAGATTCTATTTCGTCTGCATTTTTCAAATGGTGAACACAAATGAAATCAGGAGACCGTTGCTTGACTCCCAGTTTCTCTTTGCCTCTATAATGCTGCCTTTAAAGGGAAATATTTCTCATAGAGAGTCTGTGAAATTATCTTCTCTTTACTCTGGACATTTTTTGAATTTTTAAAAATAGCAGATAAAGGACCTAGTTTAGTTTAATACTTTGGTTTAAAAAAAGTCTATGCAATATAAATGAGTTTAGCTTTACATAACAGCTAGAGAAGCAGTAGATGTTTAGGCTAAGGTAACATTTAGTTGCATAAATAGCCTTAAAAAAAAACCTCACAGAACACATTTGATACATTCATTTTTTAAAATGATAATTCGCAACTTCTTTATAAAAGTCAGTAAGAGACCCACAAATACCCGATTTTCAGTTTGTTTTCTTTTTATTTTTAAACTGCATAACATCACGGTACTGTCATTGTTTAATGACTTTACAAATGTTGGTTGTGAGGCGAATAAACATAATTGTCCATCCCAGCCCCTTTCTCATATGATTAAGAAAAAGCAATCGGAAGTTAATTTTTGCAACAAGGTAAGGAGGGAATGTATATGTGTGAGATGAGAATCAATCCTTAGCCTAACACTAAGTTCAGGTTGATTCCGGCATAGGTATTAAAACTTTCACTGTCCAGGACTACTGCCAATAAGTTGAAATGAGGTAAAAGAGTAAGGAAAGTGTTAAAAAATAAAAGTAAAAAAAGAACATTGCCAATTCTGGAGAAATTTGCGTCATAAAATGGCATCATATTTTTATCATAGAAGGCATACTTTTCCCTATCATTACCACTAGAATTTGTTTTACTTAAAGTAAGCGATTATTGAATGCCTGATGAATATGTGGTCTATATATAGCACCTTCGTTCATATTTAGGTGGATGCTATTTTTTTTCAATCCTACTTGTTGAAATTTTTATTTTTGGAAAATAACAGGAACAGTTTGAGGTCCTGAAAGATCAAGAAATGTTGAAACTGAATTTATGGGATATGGCAGTAAGTCTAATTGGATTGTTTCTAGGTAGGAATTCTCTATTTTTTATAAATGTAGTAAAATTTGGGGAAAAATTACCTTCAGATCTGGAAGTGAATGTTAGAAACCTTAGTGTAATGTTTTAATGTATGGGTTCTCCTTTCTTGTGCCTTATAAGGGAAGGCACTGAAGATGTGAATATGAGGTTGGATTTGAAATGATCATATATACAGAAGAAAGCCACTATCCCTCCAGACTTTGGGGAAAATGCCCAATTATTTAAAGCAAAAAAGCCTGGGTCAGAGAGCAAATATATGGGCCAAGAAAGATTTACGTTGGTAATTCCTTCCCCTGCTATGAATTTGAGAAGTTTCCTGAACTTAAAACAATAGAGTCACTAAGGATGATAGCTTGGGTTTGTCTTTTAACTTGGTGACAATGACTTGCAATACTCACAATAAAGAGAGTGTTATATTGTTGAAACCCAGGCAATCATGAATCAGCTTCTTTTCAGAAAATAGCTAGTATTTTCTTAGGTTGTGGTGAAAATGGAAAGTTTTCTTGGAGGGAAACACAGATTGTATACAAAGTAGGTAAAGAAAGTCTTATCACTTTGCAAAAGGAAAGACCAAAAAGTTCTTGTTGAAAAGTCTAGAAGAGGCAATTTGAATCTCCTAGTAAAAGGACCGATTTTAATCTGTTATCCAGTGCCATAGAAGATATTTAAAGCTATGCCATGCATCTGATATTAGACTCTGCTCTCTGAGCCTGCCTTACTACTGGCTGTTATTCAATAAAGCATAAAAGAGTTTTAGTACAATTTATCTTATTCATATTTGTTGTGGGGGGAAAAAGCCATTTGAACCACCAACCTAAATTTATAGTTATTTCACAAAGGACAGAGACTTGAAAGAATCTTAAAAAGTTAACGCAGTTAACATCCCTCTCGGTCAATTTATGATACTTCATTGAAGAAAAGCAGTTTTAGAGAAATGATATTTCTCATAAGGTCTGAAAAGGCCTGTCTTAACTTTCTTAATTTCAAATTTAAAATGATATATGTGGACATATGGAGTGGCAAAGGCATCTGTTAAATTAGATCATGGGCATTGCTAGGGTTTATGTATGTGTGTAAATATGTAGGAGTGTAGAATTTCTGTAGATTTTACTGATGAAAGAAAGGTTACAGAAGGATGCATTTTCCTTCCATGTTTCAGAAACGTAATAATTTTAGGCTATTGAATTTTAGGTTAATTGCATATTGCCAAAATAGATCGATCTGGTATGTGGAATTGTAATTTCCATAAATAACACATATTTAGAAATTTAAATTCGATAGCTCAGTAGGACAGTATGACAAAGAGAAGTGGGTTCACCATTCATTCTGTGTATGAACAGTTCAGGTAGGGCAGAAATGGGGTGTCACAGTCTTTGTGCTTCATAGGTAAAATAAACTCTGGTAAACATGTCGTTAAAGTAAATGCAATTTTTTAGACAATGAATATTTAAAGAATGTTTAGGCTGTTTACTGGGAGACAGTTGCATGTCCGTGCTCCAACTCAGCCAAATCTTGATTAATCAGAAACCAATTCTCCTGACTAGGAATTACCCGGGGCTGCCTCTGCTGCTGGTCATTTCACTTATTAGCATAATCCTCAAGCATATGGAAGGGAGTTAGGAGATAAAACTCAAATCAGCTTTGTTCCTTGCTAACAACTCTGGCAAACTGTTGACACTTCTGGCTAAAATGAAGTTTGGGCATTCTCTATGGATTTTTATTATTTGTACTGTCCTTGTCTCCACAGATAATCAACAGTTCACTGCATAATATATAGCAGCTGCAACCTGGCTCACTCTTTTGAATGAGTAATCAGAGGTAATGCAAATTAACACCTTCACCTTGGAAAGAAATAACTTTAGAATTCATCCAGTTTGGTAAACAGAAGAAGCAATCTTAATCATAGGGTTTTAATGATAAAGGATTCAGAGAAAAAACAAGACATCTCCCTCGTGTTTTTTTAGTAAAAAAATACATTCTAATTATCTTCAATATCTACCAAAAGGGAACAATTTAAGTTAGCTTGATCCTATATTTAAACAAAATTGAATAAAAAATAATATGCAAAAACAATTCATGTCAATTCTTTTCTCCCTTCTTTTTTTCCCAATAGCTGATAATTAATGCTGAGGAATATTTAATTGCTTGAAATTCAAAAGTAGTAATTTAAAACGTTATTTTCTTATTTTAAATAGCACATATTCACTGTTCAAACTTTAGAAGTCACATCAAAATGTAAACAGGGTGACAAAGATCTTGATTTTCATAATGTTGCTTATTTATATTTTTATGATACCTTCCCCAAGGGGAACATACTGTAATATACTGTTCATATTGTTTTATAATCTCTCTTTTTAGTTAACATATAATGTCATTAATTTTTTTTTTTTTTTTTGAGAGGGAGTCCTGCTCTGTCACCCAGGCTGGAGTGCAGTGGCACCATCTCGGCTCACTGCAACCTCTACATCCCCTGTTCAAGCAGTTCTCATACCTCAGCCTCTCAAGTAGCTGAGATTAGAAGTGCGTGCCACCACACCCAGCTAATTTTTGTGTTTTTAAGTACAGATGGGGGTTTTGCCATGTTAGCCAGGCTGGTCTTGAACTCCTGGCCTCAAGTGATCTGCATGCCTCAGGCTTGCAAAGTGCTGGGATTACAGGCGTGAGCCAGTGTCATTAAATATACTTCTATAATACTAGTTTTCAATGGTGCATAGCATTTCATACCAATATACTGGAATTTATTTATTCAGTTCCCTGGTGCTGGACATTTGGTTGTTTCTAGTTTTACTTATTATAAACAAATATAGATTGAACATCCTTATAGCTAAATCTTTACATAAATTCGTGATTCTAATTTTTAGGAGTAATTCCTAGTTGGGAAATTGCTGAGTCCAAGAATATAAACACACACTTCAAAGGCTTGTGAAAGGTGTTACTAAATTGTCCTCCAGAAAGGACCAATTGATGTTTATGTTTGTGGTATTTAAAGACAGACCTAAGTCCTGGGTCAAGGTTTCCAGAATATGCTATATTTACTACTGTTTGAACTCAACAAGTAAAACACAAAGCTGTCTGTGTGTGTACACAACTCTGATGGTTGCAGTACTGAGTGACATTAGCCTCATTCCTTAGAATCTTGCATAACATTTTGGCACCTTGAAAATATGGTTGTTTTTTGTTTTTTGTTTTCTGGAGCTTTGAGGAATCTGGGATTCAGAAAGTATCGTAGTCTCCCTTTGAAAATGGGCTACTCTATGTCTGCAATCTGTTATTATTTCCTCACTGTAAGGTGAGGGGTTTGTTTTAATTTCTTTGAAATTATAAGATCATTGTGTGTGGGGAAGTGTGCAAGACTCTATACCTGCTATGGTTTGAATGTATTGTGTTATCTCACAATTCCTGTGTTGGACCCTAAGACCCCATGTGATAGTATTAAGAGGTGGACATTTAGGACAGCTCCAACTCATGAGTGAGATTAGTACCCTTATAAAAAGGCTTGAAGGAACTAGCTGAAGACTTTTGCCCTTCCGTGTCTTCTGCAATGTGAGGATGCAGCAAGAGGGCACCACCTTGGAGGAAGAGAGCAGCCGTCCACAGACATGGGATCTGTTGGCACCTTGATCCTGGACTTTCCAACCTCCAGAACTGTGAGAAATACGTTACTCTTCTTATAAATGACCCAGTCTCAGGTATTTTGAGATAGCAGCCAGAACAGACTAAGATTGTGGCAGGCCAGTTCTCACTAACAACTGTTTTAGTACTGACTGAGTGGTTAAGTTAAATATTAGAAGCCAGTGCCCTTAATCAAAGGCTGGGATGTAATGAAAGCCCATCAATAGTTTTTTTTTTTTTTTTTTTCTTTTTTTTTTTTTATTATACTTTAGGGTTTTAGGGTACATGTGCACAATGTGCAGGTTTGTTACATATGTATCCATGTGCCATGTTGATTTCCTGCACCCATTAACTCGTCATTTAGCATTAGGTGTATCTCCTAATGCTGTCCCTCACCCCTCCCCCCACCCCACAACAGTCCCCGGAGCGTGATGTTCCCCTTCCTGTGTCCATGAGTTCTCATTGTTCAATTCCCACCTATGAGTGAGAACATGCGGTGTTTGGTTTTTTGTCCTTGCGATAGTTTACTGAGAATGATGTTTTCCAGTTTCATCCATGTCCCTACAAAGGACACGAACTCATCATTTTTTATGGCTGCATAGTATTCCATGGTGTATATGTGCCACATTTTCTTAATCCAGTCTATCGTTGTTGGACATTTGGGTTGGTTCCAACTCTTTGCTATTGTGAATAGTGCCGCAATAAACATACGTGTGCATGTGTCTTTATAGCAGCATGATTTATAGTCCTTTGGGTATATACCCAGTAATGGGATGGCTGGGTCAAATGGTATTTCTAGTTCGAGATCCCTGAGGAATTGCCACACTGACTTCCACAATGGTTGAACTAGTTTACAGTCCCACCAACAGTGTAAAAGTGTTCCTATTTCTCCACATCCTCTCCAGCACCTGCTGTTTCCTGATTTTTTTAATGATGGCCATTCTAACTGGTGTAAGATGGTATCTCACTGTGGTTTTGATTTGCATTTCTCTGATGGCCAGTGATGAGGAGCATTTCTTCATGTGTTTTTTGGCTGCATAAATGTCTTCTTTTGAGAAGTGTCTGTTCATGTCCTTTGCCCACTTTTTGATGGGATTGTTTGTTTTTTTCTTGTAAATTTGTTTGAGTTCATTGTAGATTCTGGATATTAGCCCTTTGTCAGATGAGTAGGTTGCAAAAATTTTCTCCCATTCTGTAGGTTGCCTGTTCACTCTGATGGTAGTTTCTTTTGCTGTGCAGAAGCTCTTTAGTTTAATGAGATCCCATTTGTCGATTTTGGCTTTTGTTGCCATTGCTTTTGGTGTTTTAGACATGAAGTCCTTGCCCACGCCTATGTCCTGAATGGTATTGCCTAGGTTTTCTTGTAGGATTTTAATGGTTTTAGGTCTAACATATAAGTCTTTAATCCATCTTGAATTAATTTTTGTATAAGGTGTAAGGAAGGGATCCAGTTGCAGCTTTCTACATATGGCTAGCCAGTTTTCCCAGCACCATTTATTAAATAGGGAATCCTTTCCCCATTTCTTGTTTTTGTCAGGTTTGTCAAAGATCAGATAGTTGTAGCTACGCGGCATCATTTCTGAGGGCTCTGTTCTGTTCCATTGATCTATGTCTCTGTTGTGGTACCAGTACCATGCTGTTTTGGTTACTGTAGCCTTGTAGTATAGTTTAAAGTCAGGTAGTGTGATGCCTCCAGCTTTGTTCTTTTGGCTTAGGATTGACTTGGCGATGCGGGCTCTTTTTTGGTTCCATATGAACTTTAAAGTAGTTTTTTCCAATTCTGTGAAGAAAGTCATTGGTAGCTTGATGGGGATGGCATTGAATCTATAAATTACCTTGGGCAGTATGGCCATTTTCACGATATTGATTCTTCCAACCCATGAGCATGGAATGTTCTTCCATTTGTTTGTATCCTTTTATTTCATTGAGCAGTGGTTTGTAGTTCTCCTTGAAGAGGTCCTTCACATCCCTTGTAAGTTGGATTCCTAGGTATTTTATTTTCTTTGAAGCAATTGTGAATGGGAGTTCACTCATGATTTGGCTCTCTGTTTGTCTGTTATTGGTGTACAAGAATGCTTGTGATTTTTGTACATTAATTTTGTATCCTGAGACTTTGCTGAAGTTGCTAATCAGCTTAAGGAGATTTTGGGCTGAGACAATGGGGTTTTCTAGATATACAATCATGTCATCTGCAAACAGGGACAATTTGACTTCCTCTTTTCCTAATTGAATACCCTTTATTTCCTTGTCCTGCCTGATTGCTCTGGCCAGAACTTCCAGCACTATGTTGAATAGGAGCGGTGAGAGAGGGCATCCCTGTCTTGTGCCAGTTTTCAGAGGGAATGCTTCCAGTTTTTGCCCATTCAGTATGATATTGGCTGTGGGTTTGTTGTAGATAGTTCTTATTATTTTGAGATACGTCCCATCAATACCTAATTTATTGAGAGTTTTTAGCATGAAGGGTTGTTGAATTTTGTCAAAGGCCTTTTCTGCATCTATTGAGATAATCATGTGGTTTTTGTCTTTGGTTCTGTTTATATGCTGGATTACATTTATTGATTTGCGTATGTTGAACCAGCCTTGCATCCCAGGGATGAAGCCCACTTGATCATGGTGGATAAGCTTTTTGATGTGCTGCTGGATTCGGTTTGCCAGTATTTTATTGAGGATTTTTGCATCAATGTTCATCAAGGATATTGGTCTGAAATTCTCTTTTTTGGTTATGTCTCTGCCAGGTTTTGGTATCAGGACGATGCTGGCTTCATAAAATGTGTTAGGGAGGATTCCCTCTTTTTCTATCGATTGGAATAGTTTCAGAAGGAATGGTACCAGTTCCTCCTTGTACCTCTGGTAGAATTCAGCTCTGAATCCATCAGGTCCTGGACTCTTTTTGGTTGGTAAGCTATTGATTATTGCCACAATTTCAGAACCTGTTATTGGTCTATTCAGAGATTCAACTTCTTCCTGGTTTAGTCTTGGGAGGGTGTATTTGTCGAGGAATTTATCCATTTCTTCTAGATTTTCTAGTTTATTTGCATAGAGGTGTTTGTAGTATTCTCTGATGGTAGATTGTATTTCTGTGGGATCGGTGGTGATATCCCCTTTTTCGTTTTTTATTGCATCTATTTGATTCTTCTCTCTTTTCTTCTTTATTAGTCTTGCTAGCGGTCCATCAATTTTGTTGATCTTTTCAAAAAACCAGCTCCTGGATTCATTAATTTTTTGAAGGGTTTTTTGTGTCTCTATTTCCTTCAGTTCTGCTCTGATTTTAGTTATTTCTAGCCTTCTGCTAGCTTTTGAATGTGTTTGCTCTTGCTTTTCTAGTTCTTTTAATTGTGATGTTAGGGTGTCAATTTTGGATCTTTCCTGCTTTCTCTTGTGGGCATTTAGTGCTATAAATTTCCCTCTACACACTGCTTTGAACGTGTCCCAGAGATTCTGGTATGTTGTGTCTTTGTTCTCGTTGGTTTCAAAGAACATCTTTATTTCTGCCTTCATTTCATTATGTACCCAATAGTCATTCAGGAGCAGGTTGTTCAGTTTCCATGTAGTTGAGTGGTTTTCAGTGAGTTTCTTAATCCTGAGTTCTAGTTTGATTGCACTGTGGTCTGAGAGACAGTTTGTTATAATCTCTGTTCTTTTACATTTGCTGAGAAGAGCTTTACTTCCAACTATGTGGTCAATTTTGGAATAGGTGTGGTGTGGTGCTGAAAAAAATGTATATTCTGTTGATTTGGGGTGGAGAGTTCTGTAGATGTCTATTAGGTCCACTTTATGTAGAGCTGAGTTCAATTCCTGGATATCCTTGTTAACTTTCTGTCTCGTTGATCTGTCTAATGCTGACAGTGGGGTGTTAAAATCTCCCATTATTATTGTGTGGGAGTTTAAGTCCCTTTGTAGGTCACTGAGGACTTGCTTTATGAATCTGGGTGCTCCTGTGTTGGGTGCATATATATTTAGGATAGTTAGCTCTTCTTGTTGAATTGATCCCTTTACCATTATGTAATGGCCTTCTTTGTCTCTTTTGATCTTTGTTGGTTTAAAGTCTATTTTATCAGAGACTAGGATTGCAACCCCTGCCTTTTTTTGTTTTCCAGTTGCTTGATAGATCTTCCTCCATCCCTTTATTTTGAGTCTATGTGTGTCTCTGCACGTGAGATGGGTTTCCTGAATACAGCACACGGATGGGTCCTGACTCCTTATCCAGTTTGCCAGTCTGTGTCTTTTGATTGGAGCATTTAGCCCATTTACATTTAACGTGAATATTGTTATGTGTGAATCTGATCCTGTCATTATGATGTTAGTTGGTTATTTTGCTCGTTAGTTGCTATAGTTTCTTCCTAGCCTCGATGGTCTTTACAATTTGGCATGTTTTTGCAGGGGCTGGTACCAGTTGTTCCTTTCCATGTTTAGTGCTTCCTTCAGGAGCTCTTTTAGGGCAGTCCTGGTGGTGACAAAATCACTCAGCGTTTGCTTGTCTGTAAAGTATTTTATTTCTCCTTGACTTATGAAGCTTAGTTTGGCGGGATAGGAAATTCTGGGTTGAAAATTCTTTTCTTTAAGAATGGTGAATATCGGCCCCCACTCTCTTCTGGCTTGTAGAGTTTCTGCTGAGAGATCAGCTGTTAGTCTGATGGGCTTCCCTTTGTGGGTAACCCGACCTTTCTCTCTGGCTGCCCTTAACAATTTTTCCTTCATTTTAACTTTGGTGAATCTGACAATTATGTGTCTTGGAGTTGCCCTTCTCGAGGAGTATCTTTGTGGCATTCTCTGTATTTCCTGAATCTGAATGCTGGCCTGCCTTGCTAGATTGGGGAAGTTCTCCTGGATAATATCTTGCAGAGTGTTTTCCAACTTGGTTCCATTCTCCCCATCATTTTCAGGTACACCAATCAGACGTAGGTTTGGTCTTTTCACATAGTCCCAAATTTCTTGGAGGCTTTGTTCATTTCTTTTTATTCTTTTTTCTCTAAACTTCCCTTCTCTCTTCATTTCATTCATTTCATCTTCTATCAGCGATACCCTTTCTTCCAGTTGATCGCATCTGCTACTGAGGCTTCTGCAATCTTCGTGTAGTTCTCGAAACTTGGCTTTCAGCTCCATCATCTCCTTTAAGCCCTTCTCTCCATTGGTTATTCTAGTTATCCATTCTTCTAATTTTTTTTCAAAGTTTTTAACTTCTTTGCTATTGTTTTGAATTTCCTCTCGTAGCTCAGAGTAGTTTGATCGTCTGAAGCCTTCTTCTCTCAACTCATCAAAGTCATCCTCCATCCAGCTTTGTTCCGTTGCTGGTGAGGAACTGCGTTCCTTTGGAGGAGGAGAGGTGCTCTGTTTTTTAGAGTTTCCAGTTTTTTTGCTCTGTTTTTTCCCCATCTTTGTGGTTTTATCTACTTTTTGTCTTTGATGATGGTGATGTACAGATGGGTTTTTGGTGTGGATGTCCTGTTTGTTAGTTTTCCTTCTACCAGATAGGACCCTCAGCTGCAGGTCTGTTGGAGTTTACTAGAGGTCCACTCCAGACCCTGTTTGGCTGGGTGTCAGCAGCGGTGGCTGCAGAACAGTGGAATTTCGTGAGACCACAAATTCAGCTGTCTGATAGTTCCTCTGAAAGTTTTGTCTCAGAGCAGTACCCGGTTGAATGAGGTGTCAGTCTGTCCCTACTGGGGGGGTGCCTCCCAGTTAGGCTGCTCAGGGGTGAGGGACCCACTTTAGGAGGCAGTCTGTCCGTTCTCAGATCTCCAGCTTCGTGCTGGGAGAACCACTACTCTCTTCAAAGCTGTCAGTCAGACAGGGACATTTAAGTCTGTGGAGGTTCTTGCTGAGTTTTTGTTTGTCTGTGCCCTGCCCCCAGAGGTGGAGCCTACAGAGGCAGGCAGGCCTCCTTGAGCTGTGGTGGGCTCCACCCAGTTCGAGCTTCCTGGCTGCTTTGTTTACCTAAGCAAGCCTGGGCAATGGCGGGCGCCCCTCCCCCAGCCTCGCTGCCGCCTTGCAGCTTGATCTCAGACTGCTGTGCTAGCAATCAGCAAGACTCCGTGGGCATAGGACCCTCCGAGCCAGGTGCGGGACACAATCTCCTAGTGTGCCGTTTTCCAGGCCCGTTGGAAAAGCGCAGTATTAGGATGGGACTGACCCGATATTCCAGGTGCCGTCTGTTTCCCCTTTCTTTGACTAGGAAAGGGAACTCCCTGACCCTTTGCGCTTCCCGAGTGAGGCAATGCCTTGCCCTGCTTCGGCTCGCGCACAGTGCGCTTCACCGACTGTCCTGCACCCACTGTTAGGCACTCCCTAGTGAGATGAAACCGGTACCTCAAGCAGAATTGCAGAAATCACCTGTCTTCTGTGTCCCTGGGGCTGGGAGCTGGAGACCGGAGCTGTTCCTATTCCGCCATCTTGGCTCCACCCCAGCCCATCAATAGTTTTGCCTTGGCCTTTCCTGGGCCTTTAGAATGACAAAATAATGAAGGAATTCTTAACAGGAACCATTTAGGATTAAACAAATTTTACAGTGGGATGGAAGAAACTCCCCAGGCATCCACAAACAGGATTATTGGGGGTCTGAAGGAACTCCTCAAACCTCTGTGATTTAGCAGGAGACAAGATAAGGGTAATCACCCCAGCATCTGGACTCATTTATATTAAGTAAATTTACTGAGGCTCCAGAGGAAGGTCTTCAGGACTCAGACCTTAGTTATAGATTAAAAGAAGTTAATCACTTATGTCTTTAGATGAATGCACACTTACACGTAGACATATAGCTTAGAAGATATATAAGCTCTGGAAAACTTCGTAATTTTGAATTGGTTTGGTGATAATTTCCAAGCCTTCTCCTTGTAACCAGTTGCAGAAAATAAAACTCTCTTCCGCTCCAGTTCATCTGCATCTCGTTATTGGGCCGTGAGAAATAGCAGCTCAACCCTCAGTTTGGTCCAGGAAGAAGATGGTGCCCAAACACTGACCCCGGAATTCTAGATGTCCACCAGGGCTGTGGATGTGGGAGCCCTACTGCTGGGTTTACCCTCTCCTTAGGGAAAACTCGTCATCCCTGGGGGTAGCATTCAGAGAGAAACACGTTAAAGGTCATGCAGGTATGGTTTTTTACCTACTGCAAAAGCCTGCTAAAGTGGTTCAGGAATCGCCTTTTGGCTGCCCAGAGAGGGAGCATTTTCCACATCATGGTTGCCCTTTGGGCGAGAAAAAATTTCTACTACATATAGGGGAGCCATACAGAAAATCTTTATTTAAAAGAAAAATGTTAAGCATAAATTGTATTTTGGAGACATAAAAGCATTGTGGTTTGATCAATAACATTAATAGATACCAGAGACTTCATCTCATATTCACAGAGACACAAGCAGAAAAGTTGTGTTCAGAAATCTGTTTGCTTCTATCTTCACAATCCCCATTAACTGTAATGGCTTCTAGGCATTCATTCTAAGGGTAAAACAGACCATCGTCAAGACCACAAGACTATAAAACTGCTATTTTAGGGGCTTTGTTCTTAGGGTCTCTCTATACTAATCTACTCCTATTCCTCCCTGTCACAAGGTGAGAAAATATATACTCTAGACACTTCCTACAGCTCCCAAAAGGGTTTACATTCAATACTCATTTTAGGCTGCAGGTTAAAAGTCTATTAGAGAGCTATGTTATGAACCAAAAATTCCTCTTCTAGACCACATACCATGTTTACAAAAACAGACAGTTGGTTGTTTGCCAACTTAATTAGTAAGATGAAATATACATTCTGTTACCTCTTTTGCCCTTATTCCTTCTAAATTTGCTAACTTAGGATTTTAAAACATCCTTTTATCGAACTGAAAAATAGACTGTTCCCTGTGTGTCTCTATAGCTATAGAGACCAATGTCTTGGATTTTTCAGCCCTACTTTCAAAGATATTTTTCTCCTGGCCTCCATTTTATTGACTAGTAAAATGTTTTTCAGACCATAAATCACATTTTTTTGTTTGTTTCAGAAAATGTGTTCACCATATCTGTGGTTAAACACTGCTCATATCCCTTTTTCACAATCCTTCTGTCTTCACTCTGAGAATATACTGACTACTTCCTGGCTTTCTGGAACATAGGCTTGAGCAAGCTCCCCAAAAGAACAATAAATACTTGGAGTCTTAGAGATGAACGCTCTAACATAACACTTATTCTCAGGTTTCAAGTTTTGTTTTTCTGAGTTTTGGTGGCACATTATAAACTCAGGTGAACAATATGAAGACAACACGTATGTGTCCCAAATGGGAGAATTCAATAAACGGGGTAAGTTGGTTTTCGACTTGTGCTCATCGGCCTCTGGACTCAGTGGGAAGTCATGTGTGAAGGATGCTCTCCAGCCCCATAGCTGCCCATGGGAATCATCGTAAAGCAGTCTGCCAGAAGGAATGTGTGAGCAAATGACAAACGGTACCTGACTCCAGGGGAAAATAGACTTGGGGAAGCTTTTAATGCCAAGCTTTATAATGTTTAGGATGAAATACTGCATCAGATTTCTCATGAGGATGGAAACGACCTCAGATCAGTTTAACAAAGCATTCTCCAGCAGAAGAGAACATGCTTGAATAGAAAAAGAAAATAACGTAGTACTTAAAGCTTAAAGAGTGCTTCCTTTTCTACCTATTCCCTGGCTCTCCCCACTCTTTCATCCTGACTCCCATTCTATAACTCCCGGTCATGCTCACTTTAAAAAAATCCCTCTAAATGGATTTTCTGAGTTGGTCCTGAGGGCAAATATCTTGCCCCATTGAACTCAGAAGTACCTTCACGATTGTCAGGCCATGTATCCCACTTTTTTTTTGGTTCAGAAAACATGGCATCATGTTTATATCTAGTCAGTCATCAATTCCTGCCTTTCCTTTTTTTTTTTTTTTTTTTTTTTTTTTTAGGTATATCTCATCTCCACCCATCCTCTTTGTTCTCCTTGCCACCATCTTAGCCCAGCTCATTTTCAGACTCAATTAATGCCATGATTTTCTTACTATTTCTATCTAGATTGATGGAAATTGAAAGGGTGAGATGGACAAGAGGTATTTTTCAGGCAAAATTTAGATGATCCTAGAATATGATACAGAGATGAAGGGATCAGTGATCATTCTTAAGGGGATGGCCTGCCTAGAAGAACCTGAGTGACGGCATCAGGGTGACCACCTTCCATCAGGATGTAGAGAGGAATCCTACTTTCGATGACTAAAGGCACTATACTACCATTTTAGTTGCTTAATTTAATTTAATCCCTTAATTTAGTCTGAGACTCTGATTCTAAGGATCTCACCACTATTACAGCTTGCCTTGACATCCATGTACAATGACCTCTTATGGCATTCCTCTTTATTTTGACATGAAAGTCTATACAAAATGAAGTAGGACTAGTTGAATTTAAAGTAACTTCCAGTTCCTAAACTCTGTGAATTTTTGTCTTGAATTATTAGGAAATTATGATTCTCTTTTTATACTTCCTCATTATTTGATTGATTTCAAAATTGAGATCTTTTCATGTCTTTTGTTTTTTCTTATGTTTCATGAATTGGTATGATAAAGGGAACAGAGGAATACTCAATAAATATTATTGATCAGACTTTTAATAATGAGGAAAGGCAGATGCTTAGTATTCATTATTTACTTTTAAAGTTATCTAGGTAAATGAGTGGACTTGATGTTACTTTTCCCTGTTTGTGATTTCCTGTTGCTATGTAGAGAAGAACCTGTTTCACATATTCAGTTAAAAAAATGTGCCTAGGGAAGGGAGAACAATCATGTCTTAAGGCTTCTTTAAGTGTATTCCAGAATCCATCTTCCCCTGGTTGTTTATGTGGGTAAGGTTGATGACCCTGAAATTAGGACAGATTAGGTTTCCTTGGCTTCAATCATCTTTTACATGATGAGAATGTTTTCAAAATAGCTCAAGCTGGAGAAAACAAGACTGAGAAGCCAACTCATTTTAATGCCTCACTATACAGCAATGCACTTTAAAAAAAGTGAATCATTTTTCTATGGAGTTTACTTTTTCCATTGTAGAAGTAATACACACTCATTACAAAAAATTCAGAAATATGAAATAGAAGGAGTGAAAATTTTTTCCCATATTACAGCTACTCAAAGGTAACTAGGGTCAGCCTTTCAGCTGGTAACTATCTAGCCCCCTTTAATATATGATTTTGAGTACCTGCTTCTTAAAGCAACTTTTTAATGGCTTCATAATACTACATTTAATTGCTACAATGTAACCTCTCCAACATAAATTATTTATTGGGCATCCAGGTGACATTCAATCTTTCATTTTCTTAGATTATGCTATAATGAGCATCTTTGAGCTTTTCCAGTAATTAGGATTAATTTCTTAGAATAGATTATGCAAAGTGAATGTTTTAAGGCTCATAATTTTGCCAAATTAATTTTAAAAACTTTTATCAGTATATGAGTGTCTTTTTCATCTCACATTTATCAGTGCAGAATCTCCTTAATTAAAAAGAGTAATTTTATAGGCAAAAATTGTGTTTAATTTAGTTTTCTTTGATTTCTAGTGAGGCTAACAATTTTCTAGTGCTCATTATTGTTCGCTTGTTGAGTGTTCTCTTTTGTGAATTATTTGTGTGTGTCTTCGGCTACTCATCTATTGCAATCTCAGTGCTGTTCTTTTTTTTTTACAGAATTAATTTGGTAGATTCTTCACATCTTGAACATTAATCTTTGTTACATTTATTTTGAATTTTTCCTCTTATTTCCCTTTTATTGGGGCTATTTTTAATTAACATGTGATATTTTAAACTTTCATACAGCAAAATCATAATTCCCCAACTTTCTTGGTATTTAAAAAGAAAATTCTAGGTTCAGCTTAGAAATTTGCCTTTCTACATAAACACTACCATCCATCCCTCTACCCTAATTAACTGGAGAGTTAAAAAAGAGTATGATTAACATTGTTATAGGAAATATAAACCTTGAGGAAACTTTTAGAAAAATATTTATCCATATTTTGTTGTATGATTAAAGTTAAATTATCTAGAAAAAAGATTTGTGATTTAACTTTTTTATTTCTTTCACTGAGTCTTGGTTTCATAATGTTTTATGTATAGAAATTGTGCTTAGAGCAGTGGTTTTTAATCGGGGGCATTTGCCTCCAATGGATGTTTGACAGTGTCTGAGACATTTTTGATGGCTACAGTTGAGTGGGCAGTGGTGAGGGGGGATGCTACTGATATCTGGTAGGTAGAAAGCAGGATGCTGCTAAACATCCTACAGTGCATAGGAGCACCCACAAGTCATTATCCAGCCAAACATTTCAACAGTGCTGCTATGGGGGAAGTCCTGCTATAGAGTTAGTGCCAGCCAGAAGGATGATTTCTACTATGTAAGTGGAAGAGAAACTTAATGTCAAATAATTTAAAGTTCCATTTTATTTCTCTCTTTTTTTCTGAGAGTCCATTGTTTTCCACTTTATTTTCTCCAGGTATTTTAATGATTTGCTCTTCCTCAGGAAATTGTCCAGACTAGGGAAGTGTGTGCATGCATGGTAACTGTGGCTGACCCTCCCTCCTGTGTTAATGTTCCTGCAGTGGGGACCCAAGCATGCACCAGCTCCAGGGTATGCAGGGTCTTTATAGTCCCATTTTCTAACCTACTCTTGTTTGGAGTTGATAACCTTGTTATCATGGTATTAAAAACTGTGAATATGATATATCTGCATAAAACTTAAAGACAGAGCATTGCATTTGGGCAGGGTTAGTTCTTTCAGGCTGCCCTAAATCAGGATGAATGAAAGGAAAGGGGTAAAAAAGGTTTGTCTTTGTCAATTTCCTCAAGGGAGAACCTACAATCAAGTTTAGTGAGTCAGTGCCAATACAAAATCCAGAGATAGAAATGAAATAAACAGTAAACTGTAAATAGAAACAGAAATGAGGAGCTAAATGGAAGCAGAATACGGGAGTTGCCACGCAAACTAAATTGGAACATCTAGGCTAGTTCTTCACTCAGAAAACAGGGCAACAGGCTTTATTTAAGTACATTCTTGCTATACAGGATTCTCATTCATATTATGTAAAAAGCAACCATCCAGCCACCAAACAAGCAAGATGACACAACAAGTTCTCTTTGCAGGCAATTAAATTAAATTTGGAGCACAAATTTAAGTGTGTGTGTGTGTGTGTGTATGTATGTGTGTATATATATATATATATATATCTTTTTTTTTTTTTTTTTGAGATGGAGTCTCGCTCTGTCACCCAGGCTGGAGTGCAGTGGTGCGATCTTGGTTCACTGCAACCTCTGCCTCCCAGGTTCCAGTGATTCTCCTGCCTCGGCCTCCTGAGTAGCTGGGACTACAGGTGTGCGCCACCACGCCTGGCTAATTTTTGAATTTTTTAGTAGAGACAGGGTTTCACAATATTGGCCAGGCTGGTCTTGAACTCCTGACTTCATGATCCACCCGCCTTGGCCTCCCAAAGTGCTGGGATTACAGGCATTAGCCACCACTGGCCAAATTTAAGTACATTTAAACAAATATAAATAAAATTACATTTGAATTTTTGCTGTAGGACTTCCAGAGTCTTTACTGTGACCATTTCTACTGCAAATCAAAAAGAGGGGCTTAAAGACCAGCACCTTCTAAACCTACTCTACTTGAGAACCCTTGGTTTTTCATGGGGCATCTTGCAGAGCTGGTATTGCACCAGCGGCTGTCATTTATGGCTGCAGATTTGAATTAAAACGGTGGTGTGGTGGGCATTGGCTTGTGTAAGAAGCTTCCTAAGTTATTCCACTGTACAGCCAGGGTGAGAACCCCTAATTAATGAAACATGCTTTGGGAAGAGCCAACTGAGATAATTTAGGTCAGTGTTTTCAAACTTGTAAGATGCTAAGTATCATCCAAGTGCTCATTAAAAATTTATTTCCTGATGGCTTGAGCCCAGGAGTTCGAGATCAGCCTGGGAAACATGGCAAAACCCTGTCTCTACAAAAATTACCAAAAATTAGCTGGGCATGGTGGCATGTGCCTGCAGTCCCAGCTACCTGGGAGACTGAGGTGGGAAGATCACCTGAGCCCAGGAGGTTGAGGTTGCAGTGAGCTGAGATCATGCCACTGCACTCCAGCCTTTCCTCACTCTTGGAGATTGTTTCAATCAGTGAGGTAGGCTCCAGAAATACACATATTCATCAAGTTCTTTGAGTGATGCTGATGCTAGTCTGAGGAATAATCTGATATTCTTCAGTCTTCAATGTCAGGGCCTTAAAGACAAAGGGAGCATGGCTGGTTGGTGAGAACTGACCAACACTGGAGCATGGTAGTCTCACTTTTAGTGCCTGTGATCTCTATTTTTAGTCTTTTGTAGGTCAACAGACCTCTAAGTATTATTATTATTATTACTTACAAATGAGTATACCCATTCATAAAGGCTTTCTTCTTCAGTTGCAAACAAGTTTTGGAAATAAAATAGATGGCTGGTCTTGAATACTGAAAGACAAATCCTGGGGACAGAGAGAGGGAGGGAAAGAGAGAGATCTCAAATTATAGTAAGTAGAGAAAACCTGGATTGTACTAAAAAGATCTGACTTAGGATAGAGCCTTTCATACCTGCCCTAAGTCAGAAACTATGCTTGGTTTCCTGTGGACTCTGTGGCTTATGGATCTGCTGAATCTAGAGGTGAACTCCAAATTGGGCAGGATCTTGAGGCAGTTATTATTGCACTGATGTAAAATATTGCATTAATCCTGTTTATACTTTTTATCTGATTTCCTTCTAGACTTTTAAAGCCCAATTCAGCAATTATTTTAAGGAGAGGTCAAACAAGCAGGCTGAAGCTACAAAGGATTATTGCTGTTTTGGTTAAAGCAGCTAGGAGCTGTTATCAGCTAAGTGGTAGGTTTGACTCTAAGTGAAGTGAAAAGTCAGAAAACATTTATTATCTGGGCAGCTCCCTTTAAGAAAAAAAACAGCTATCTTCTTGTTATATGGGGATCAAGAACTTGCTTACCCTGCCTCGTCTGACTGAAAAAAAGGTCTCCAAATGGGTCTTCTAGAATAGAGAGTTCTGATAAATGTTGGTTCAGCCATTGCTCAGCACATTTCCCTGTGCCTGACTTTTTGCTAGGCAATAGTACTTAACAATAAAAGGTTTGGTTACCCGCTAGATTTAGTGTTGCAGTGTCTCCCAGTGTCTCAGAGACTCCTATTGTTTATGGCTGTACCCCAAATCTCTGCTAAGTGTGTGTATTAGTCTGTTTTCACACTACTATAAAGAACTACCTGAGAATGGGCAATTTATAAAGAAAAGAGGTTTAATTGACTCAGTTCCACATAGCTAGGGAGGCCTCAGGAAACTTACAATCATGGTGGAAGGGGAAACACACATCTTACATGGTGGTAGGTGGCAGGTAGAGAGGGAGAGGGAGAGTGAAACCACCACTTATAAAACCATCAGATCTCATGAGAACTCACTATCACAAGAAATAAGAACAGCATGGAGGAAACCACCCCCATGATCCAATCACATCCCACGAGATCCCTCCCCTGACACGTGGGGATTATAATTCAGATTACAATTCGAGATAAATTCAGGTGGGGACACAGCCAAACCATATCAGTGAGCACAGCTGTGTTCTCTACCAAAACCCCACCTTTCTTGTGTAAAGCCAATTAGACCTGAGTCGAGGCAGCCATCCTTAGGCTGGCCAGGAAACAAGACACAATTGGCGCAGCACCACGAGATGAGAGGGACTAAGCAAACTCATCCTTCAGGAACTCAGAGCCGGGAAGCTGAGACGTTGTACCTGTTAGCACCAGAGGCAAAAGATAAAAGGTAACCTCGAGAGCTGGGTAATGTAATGGAGGCTGGGATAGCCTGTGGACTAAGCAGAAGTAGGGAAATCCGGCAGAGAGAGAGAGAGAGAGAGAGAGAAGGATGGAGTAATGTGCAGGCAGGCACAGTGATGCTGTGACCTTAGGTCTCTGAGGGGGGAGATGGAAAGAAGGGCCTCCATTTCTGGTGGCTTTTATGTTCCTGCTCCTATGAAGCTCATTTTCTCATGTGCCTGTGAGGCCCTCTGCATCCTTACAATAAATCTCTCTCTGCTTGGTCTGGCTTGCAGGCATCTCTACTCTTTGCATAGAAAGTAGAATACCAAACAGAAAACAGGCAGTTACTAAGTTGTGTTAAGTACTGTGATGGGGAAGGTACCGGGTGCTACAGGAGGATAAGGGGGACATCTAGTCAGGATTGGGGCAGGCAGAGAAGGATTCCTGGAGGAGATAATATCTAAGATGGCGAGTGAAGGACAGGGAAGAGTTAGCTGGCCTAAGGGAGCTGGAAAAGAATTAGGGAAGAGCATAGGCAAAGGTCTGGTGATGAGAGGAAGCAGGATGCTCTCAAGGAAACCTGAGAAGTTCAGAATGCTGGCAGAGACAAGGAGAGTTTCAACTGATGAGACTGGAGAGAGAGAGAGACAATGAAGGGCCTTGTGAATCTTGTTAAGGAATTGGAAATTTATCTCCGGAGAGAGGGGAAAATATGGAAAGATATTAAAAGGAGGATTTTTTTTTTTTTTTTTGAGACGGTGTCTCGCTCTGTCTCCCAGGCTGGAGTGCAGTGGTGCCATCTTGGCTCACTGCAAGCTCCGCCTCCCGGGTTCACACCATTCTCCTGCCTCAGCCTCCCAAGTAGCTGGGACTACAGGCGCCCACCACCACGCCTGGCTTTTTTTTTTTTTTTTTGTATTTTTAGTAGAGATGGGGTTTCACTGTGTTAGCCAGGATGGTCTTGATCTCCTGACCTCGTGATCCGCCTGCCTCGGCCTCCCAAAGTGCTGGGATTACAGGCGTGAGCCACCGCGCCCGGCCTAAAAGGAGGACTTTAATGTGATTTGCTTTTAAGAAGGATCACCTTGGCTGCAGTAAAGAGAGACTAGGTTGGAAGCAGGAAGACCAGTTGGGAGGGCATTGCAGCTAGCTGGGTGAGAAGTGATGGAGTTTTGAATTAGGGAGTGGCATTGTGGGTGGAGAGAAGTGGATAGGCTACGGCTGTGTGGAAACTGGAGCTGCCACAGCCTGATCATTGCTTAGAGAGGGTAAGGGTCAAAACAGAGCTTCCAATTTGGGGTATTTTCATGAAGATAGGTTTAAAGTGTGCCCCAGGGATTAGAGAGATCAGCTGTACTGGAGTAATGGGGTAAAGGCGGTTGAGAAATGAAGGGAGAGGAGGAAGCGAGGACCTTGAAGGGAAGTTTGGCTGTGAAGGAAAAGGGAAGATGGTGAGGGGATGGCGACACCTGAAGAGAGGAGCAGCAAGGAGTTTGTGAAAATTACAGGAGCCCAGCCCTCAGGATGCTCACAGATTTGGGACTGTGACATTGGGGGACAAAGATGCGAGTTCCATAGAAGCATGCAGGAAGAACTAGGGGAGCTCAAGCAGTTTCCAGGAGGAGGGGACATTGAGTTGGGGCTAAGAATTAGTGAAACTGTTGGATGGAGAAAGAGCAGAAAAGGGGAAGATGCATCACAAAGAGAAAATGGAACATGAAAGGATTTTGAGGAGGGCAAGGTGTGGGCTCCTGGAATGGGAACTGGGTGTACCTAGAGTGTGGGGTGCAAGGAAACCAGGGTGGACAAGTCATTGTAAATACCTTTATTCACCACGTTCCATCTGCAAGGATCTTAGGAAATGTAATAACAGCCAACTTACTGAACTAAAAGGGCTTGTAATGATGCGGGCTTTTATGAACTACTCTGAGAGTAATTTTCCTTAATATTTGATCTGTTCTGGGCCTTGAGGAAAGTGATGTGTATATACAATGTATTTTTCCCCTCTCTCACCCACTCTCACCTGGCCCCACTGCTTCCTCTGTGCTTAAGCCTGTGGGTGGAAACTCAGTGCACAAGCTTGTATATCTCTTCTTGGGCTGATGCTACGCTGATTTATTATTTAGATTAGGTACCTAATGTTTTGCGTACATCCTTGCCCTCTCACCATTTTCAGTGAGTCAATTTGTTTTTTTGAGGCTGCAGACAATTTACAGTAATTAATGTGCTAAGGACAGCAGCTGTAGCAGTCATTAATTCCTTAATCTTGGAGTAGAGAGAAATGGATTAGAGATAAATATAGCTTATGGCATTTTCTCCTGAGAACAAACCCTTTAAAAACAGCGTATTCCTGCTGCAGTGTGGGGGTGGTAGGAAGATGAGAGCCTTTTTCCTTTTCCTTGGGGAATTATTCTTGCAAGAAGGAAGGAGTGTGGGTGAGGTGAAATGGAGGTTCAGTTAAAAATGAGAGAAAAAGGCTGACCCTGGACACCGGCAGAGGCTTCTGCCTTCACCCCCAGGACCTTGCGACCTCTGGGTGAAGATTCGCCATTTGAGCTTCTATGAGTGTTTCGTGCACACATCAAATCTCTGCTTAGGGAGCCAAGCTGGGGGAGAAGGAAAAGAACGCACAACAAACAAACCAGATTCTCTTCTGTTGAGTGAGCCATTTGTTTCAAAATGAGATGAGAGGTTGCTCAAAGATGTTAATGGAAATCTTTGCAAACACAGGCTTAAAATTTCTTCAATCCATAGAGTCACTCAGCCATAAATATGTGTGGGTTATTTAGATGCTTCCAAAGGTTACTTGAAAATTGCCTATTTTTCCACAAAGAAGTGAATGTTTATTGCTTCAAAAATGTGCCTCAGAATGAATGCTTTTCTTATTTGAGATGGGAATAAATACTGAAATAGATGTAATGCTGGGAAAAAAGTTTGCCTGGAGAGCAGGGCGGTGTCTGGAGCTAGGAGTTTAGGATGGTTGCAGAAGGTATGCTTCCTCCGAGCCTTAGAATAGAAGAAAAAGCAGGCAATGTTGTCTTTATGTGGGATGAGCAAGTGTTGGTCTCTTAGTGTATCAGATAAAAGGCTACAGTGAGGTGGACTGGGGGACAGAGCTGGGGCTTTGGGGCATTGAGTTTCTACAGGAGACGTTTGGAACCTGAAGAGAATAATGCCTCTTTGAGCACTTGCTAACTGCTACCTGACAGAAAGGAGAGCTTTGCAAGGCTCTTGATGGAATCGTATTAATTCATGGCTGGCTCTATTGCATGATCATTAATAGAGCCCAGTTTTTGTACTTTGGGAGCTCCTAGAATAGAGAATATTTTCTGGCCACTTAGTTACTGGATCCCAATGACATAAAGGCTGGTGTAATGCTGGGAAAAAGGTTCGACTAGAGATCAGGGAGTGTAGTTCAGATACATCTTTTTTGTGGACTACTCGTATGGCCTTAATAGGGATTGAATTTATGTCAGAATCAGGGTTGGGCCCAGGTCCTATTAAGTGTGATTGTAATTTTTGTACTTGTAATGGGGAGAGTGTGGAAAATCACCTTTCCATGATATCCTTTTCATGGATATCAAGGAAATTAAGGGAGATTGCGAGATGACATTTGCTGAGGACCAACGATATTCAGTGCTATGCTAGGCATTTTTCCTATAGTATTTTAATTACACCTCAGAATAATCCTGAAGGGTATTTCCTCATTTTTACATATGGGTGAAGAGATTTGCCCAAGGTTTAAAAGAGAAAGATTCAGACGTAAGAGAGTGTTGCCCTTCTTCACACTGCCCCACAGAGCAACACAGGTGAACGCAGCTGAACATCCCAGTTCCCTGCAGTAGTCCTGAAATGTGGAAAGTCAATTGGAGTTATCTGGCTAGATGCTATCTGCTCCTTTGGTGATGCATCTAAGGGTTTACAACTGTGCAGATCGCCCTTCCTCTACCCTCTTCCAGGACTTCCCAGCAAGCTGTAGAAATCATAGTCCACACTTGATCAAGATGATGGAGTTTTCTTCTCTCCCAAAGCCCTGAGGACTGAGACCAAATGGAAGCACGTTGTGTTATTGTTTGTACACTAACTGAAAAATTTATGACTTCATAAAAATATAGACAAATACGTTGTCTGTTGAGAACTGAAGATAAGAAATAAACCAAGTTATTGGCAACATTTCCCATGGGTTCCACTTGAACAAGAATGAATCATTCATTGGATGTTCATGGCAACCACCACCAACAACCTTGCTTCTTTTAGAAACTTTAAAAAGAAATTAGATTTTTGTGGCACTGCAGCGAGAGGAAATAATAAAACAAATTACTTTTGAATTCACACAGTGTCAAAGTCCTTGTTTAGTGTGGCTTAGATTCATGCATCTGTTTGAGGAGAGGCCTTTCTTGTTTACTCTGATGTTTTGAACCTTTTGCAGTATACTCCTGCTTAGGCAGGCTGGTGTCTGGTCTTACATTTAATCAATTTTTTTGCCCTAAAGACTGACTTGATTCGTAGGGCTTTATACATAGTAGTTTGTTTACAATGCATTTAGTAAAGCTGGCACTAAATTTGGGCCATTTTTCCCAGGTCAACAGGCAGTATAGAATAGTACAATACTAACAGTACAAGGCTTTCATTGGAATTCCGTTTTTATGGTTAAAATGGATAGAAGATAAACTGCTTAGCAGCTCCTTACAATGACGTAAATTGGATGTCCAATGGTGCAAAACTCCAAAATGCATCTTTTAAACCTGCAAAAAGAAGCATTAGAAGCAGAACTTAGAATTTGTTTCAATTGAGTTGACAGTAATCCCAGATACAAGGGAGTGTCCTAGGTAGTATTCATTTCTTTGAAAATTGATATGGCTAAAACCAGCCAATAGTGCTGGAAAGAAAAGCTATCATATTCATGAACTGTCTTTGAGTTTTTGTGCTTTCATTTAAAATTGTTTGTTAAAGTCATGCTTGACTCCACCATGAGAGTGTTGACTAACTTTGGCTATCTAGTAAAATTTCGATAAAGTTAAATGTAAGTTATAAACAGTACTAATGCTAATTAATGATATTGACGTGTGTGGTTAAAAAGCAAACAATTGGTTTCTTGATGTGTAAATATATTTTATAAATTTGCTACTGCTGCTTCTTTACTCAAGGTAGAAGTGTCCTTTGTGATAAGAGAAAAATTTCTAAGCTATTTCATGCTCCCAAATCTGTAATAGCTAAATATACTGAAACTATAGGAATATACCCAAATTCCTGAGTTGGCATTCAAGGACCTACCTTGCCAACCTCATCAGCAGGATAATTTGAGGGCAATACTTCCTGTTGCTTGTGTGGACCCAAATTCTCCTAGCCAAGAATATTATTGCCTTTCATCTCTAACTTTTTTTTTTTTATTATACTTTAGGTTTTAGGGTACATGTGCACAATGTGCAGGTTTGTTACATATGTATCCATGTGCCATGTTGGTGTGCTGCACTCATTAACTCGTCATTTAGCATTAGGTATATCTCCTAATGCTGTCCCTCCCCCTTCCCCCCACCCCACAACAGTCCCCGGAATGTGATGTTCCCCTTCCTGTGTCCATGTGTTCTCATTGTTCAATTCCCACCTATGAGTGAGAACATGTGGTGTTTGGTTTTTTGTCCTTGCGATAGTTTACTGAGAATGATGGTTTCCAGTTTCATCCATGTCCCTACAAAGGACATGAACTCATCATTTTTTATGGCTGCATAGTATTCCATGGTGTATATGTGCCACATTTTCTTAATCCAGTCTATCGTTGTTGGACATTTGGGTTGGTTCCAAGTCTTTGCTATTGTGAATAGTGCCACAATAAACATACGTGTGCATGTGTCTTTATAGCAGCATGATTTATAGTCCTTTGGGTATATACCCAGTAATGGGATGGCTGGGTCAAATGGTATTTCTAGTTCTAGATCCCTGAGGAATTGCCACACTGACTTCCACAATGGGTGAACTAGTTTACAGTCCCACCAACAGTGTAAAAGTGTTCCTATTTCTCCACATCCTCTCCAGCACCTGTTGTTTCCTGATTTTTTAATGATGGCCATTCTAACTGGTGTGAGATGGTATCTCATTGTGGTTTTGATTTGCATTTCTCAGATGGCCAGTGATGATGAGCATTTTTTCATGTGTTTTTTGGCTGCATAAATGTCTTCTTTTGAGAAGTATCTGTTCATGTCCTTCGCCTACTTTTTGATGGGGTTGTTTGTTTTTTTCTTGTAAATTTGTTTGAGTTCATTGTAGATTCTGGATATTAGCCCTTTGTCAGATGAGTAGGTTGCAAAAATTTTCTCCCATTCTGTAGGTTGCCTGTTCACTCTGATGGTAGTTTCTTTTGCTGTGCAGAAGCTGTTTAGTTTAATTAGATCCCATTTGTCAATTTTGGCTTTTGTTGCCATTGCTTTTGGTGTTTTAGACATGAAGTCCTTGCCCACGCCTATGTCCTGAATGGTATTGCCTAGGTTTTCTTCTAGAGTTTTTATGGTTTTGGGTCTAACATGTAAGTCTTTAATCCATCTGGAATTAATTTTTATATAAGGTGTAAGGAAGGGATCCAGTTTCAGCTTTCTACATATGGCTAGCCAGTTTTCCCAGCACCATTTATTAAATAGGGAATCCTTTCCCCATTTCTTGTTTTTGTCAGGTTTGTCAAAGATCAGATAGTTGTAGATATGCAGCATTATTTCTGAGGGCTCTGTTCTGTTCCATTGATCTATGTCTCTGTTGTGGTACCAGTACCATGCTGTTTTGGTTACTGTAGCCTTGTAGTATAGTTTGAAGTCAGGTAGCATGATGCCTCCAGCTTTGTTCTTTTGGCTTATGATTGACTTGGCGATGTGGGCTCTTTTTTGGTTCCATATGAACTTTAAAGTAGTTTTTTCCAATTCTGTGAAGAAAGTCATTGGTAGCTTGATGGGGATGGCATTGAATCTATAAATTACCTTGGGCAGTATGGCCATTTTCATGATATTGATTCTTCCAACCCATGAGCATGGAATGTTCTTCCATTTGTTTGTATCCTCTTTTATTTCATTGAGCAGTGGTTTGTAGTTCTCCTTGAAGAGGTCCTTCACATCCCTTCTAAGTTGGATTCCTAGGTATTTTATTCTCTTTGAAGCAATTGTGAATGGGAGTTCACTCATGATTTGGCTCTCTGTTTGTCTGTGATTGGTGTACAAGAATGCTTGTGATTTTTGCACATTGATTTTGTATCCTGAGACTTTGCTGAAGTTGCTAATCAGCTTAAGGAGATTTTGGACTGAGACAATGGGGTTTTCTAGATATACAATCATGTTATCTGCAAACAGGGACAATTTGACTTCCTCTTTTCCTAATCGAATACCCTTTATTTCTTTCTCCTGCCTGATTGCCCTGGCCAGAACTTCCAGCACTATGTTGAATAGGAGTGGTGAGAGAGGGCATCCCTGTCTTGTGCCAGTTTTCAAAGGGAATGCTTCCAGTTTATGTCCATTCAGTATGATATTGGCTGTGGGTTTGTCATAGATAGCTCTTATTATTTTGAGATACGTCCCATCAATACCTAATTTATTGAGAGTTTTTAGCATGAAGCGTTGTTGAATTTTGTCAAAGACCTTTTCTGCATCTGTTGAGATAATCATGTGGTTTTTGTCTTTGGTTCTGTTTATATGCTGGTTTACATTTATTGATTTGCGTATGTTGAACCAGCCTTGCATCCCAGGGATGAAGCCCACTTGATCATGGTGGATAAGCTTTTTGATGTGCTGCTGGATTCAGTTTGCCAGTATTTTATTGAGGATTTTTGCATCAATGTTCATCAAGGATATTGGTCTGAAATTCTCTTTTTTGGTTATGTCTCTGCCAGGCTTTGGTATCAGGACGATGCTGGCCTCATAAAATGTGTTAGGATTCCCTCTTTTTCTGTTGATTGGAATAGTTTCAGAAGGAATGGTACCAGTTCCTCCTTGTACCTCTGGTAGAATTTGGCTGTGAATCCATTAGGTCCTGGACTCTTTTTGGTTGGTAAGCTATTGATTATTGCCACAATTTCAGAACCTGTTATTGGTCTATTCAGAGATTCAACTTCTTCCTGGTTTAGTCTTGGGAGGGTGTATTTGTCGAGGAATTTATCCATTTCTTCTAGATTTTCTAGTTTATTTGCATAGAGGTGTTTGTAGTATTCTCTCATGGTAGATTGTATTTCTGTGGGATCGGTGGTGATATCCCCTTTTTCATTTTTTATTGCATCTATTTGATTCTTCTCTCTTTTCTTCTTTATTAGTCCTGCTAGCGGTCTATCAATTTTGCTGATCTTTTCAAAAAACCAGCTCCTGGATTCATTAATTTTTTGAAGGGTTTTTTTGTGTCTCTATTTCCTTCAGTTCTGCTCTGATTTTAGTTATTTCTAGCCTTCTGCTAGCTTTTGAATGTGTTTGCTCTTGCTTTTCTAGTTCTTTTAATTGTGATGTTAGGGTGTCAATTTTGGATCTTTCCTGCTTTCTCTTGTGGGCATTTAGTGCTATAAATTTCCCTCTACACACTGCTTTGAATGTGTCCCAGAGATTCTGGTATGTTGTGTCTTTGTTCTCATTGGTTTCAAAGAACATCTTTATTTCTGCCTTCATTTCATTATGTACCCAATAGTCATTCAGGAGCAGGTTGTTCAGTTTCCATGTAGTTGAGCAGTTTTGAGTGAGTTTCTTAATCCTGAGTTCTAGTTTGATTGCACTGTGGTCTGAGAGACAGTTTGTTATAATTTCTGTTCTTTTACATTTGCTGAGGAGAGCTTTACTTCGAGCTATGTGGTCAATTTTGGAATAGGTGTGGTATGGTGCTGAAAAAAATGTATATTCTGTTGATTTGGGGTGGAGAGTTCTGTAGATGTCTATTAGGTGTGGTTGGTGCAGAGCTGAGTTCAATTCCTGGATATCCTTGTTAACTTTCTGTCTCGTTGATCTGTCTAATGTTGGCAGTGGGGTGTTAAAATCTCCCATTATTATTATGTGGGAGTTTAAGTCCCTTTGTAGGTCACTGAGGACTTGCTTTATGAATCTGGGTGCTCCTGTGTTGGCTGCATATATATTTAGGATAGTTAGCTCTTCTTGTTGAATTGATCCCTTTACCATTATGTAATGGCCCTCTTTGTCTCTTTTCATCTTTGTTGGTTTAAAGTCTATTTTTATCAGAGACTAGGATTGCAACCCCTGCCTTTTTTTGTTTTCCCTTTGCTTGACAGATCTTCCTCCATCCCTTTATTTTGAGTCTATATGTGTCTCTGCATGTGAGATGGGTTTCCTGAATACAGCACACTGATGGGTCTTGACTCCTTATCCAGTTTGCCAGTCTGTGTCTTTTAATTGGAGCATTTAGCCCATTTACATTTAACGTGAATATTGTTATGTGTGAATCTGATCCTGTCATTATGATGTTAGTTGGTTATTTTCCTCGTTAGTTGATGCAGTTCCTTCCTAGCCTCGATGGTCTTTACAATTTGGCATGTTTTTGCAGTGGCTGGTACCAGTTGTTCCTTTCCATGTTTAGTGCTTCCTTCAGGAGCTCTTTTAGGGCAGGCCTGGTGGTGACAAAATCACTCAGCATTTGCTTGTCTGTAAAGTATTTTATTTCTCCTTCACTTATGAAGCTTAGTTTGGCTGGATATGAAATTCTGGGTTGAAAATTCTTTTCTTTAAGAATATTGAATATCTGCCCCCACTCTCTTCTGGCTTGTAGAGTTTCTGCCAAGAGATCAGCTGTTAGTCTGATGGGCTTCCCTTTGTGGGTAACCCGACCTTTCTCTCTGGTTGCCCTTAACATTTTTTCCTTCATTTCAACTTTGGTGAATCTGACAATTATGTGTCTTGGAGTTGCTCTTCTTGAGGAGTATCTTTGTGGCATTCTCTATATTTCCTGAATGTGAATGTTGGCCTGCCTTGCTAGATTGGGGAAGTTCTCCTGGATAATATCTTGCAGAGTGTTTTCCAACTTGGTTCCATTCTCCCCATCATTTTCAGGTACACCAATCAGACATAGGTTTGGTCTTTTCACATAGTCCCAAATTTCTTGGAGGCTTTGTTTGTTTCTTTTTATTATTTTTTCTCTAAACTTCCCTTCTCACTTCATTTCATTCATTTCATCTTCCATCACTGATACCCTTTCTTCCAGTTGATTGCCTCGGCTATCGAGGCTTCTGCAATCTTCGCATAGTTCTCGACACTTGGCTTTCAGCTCCATCAGCTCCTTTAAGCCCTTCTCTCCATTGGTTTTTCTAGTTATCCATTCGTCTAATTTTTTTTCAAAGTTTTTAACTTCTTTCCTATTGTTTTGAATTTCCTCCCGTAGCTCGGAGTAGTTTGATCGTCTGAAGCCTTCTTCTCTCAGCTGGTCAAAGTCATTCTCCGTCCCGCTTTGTTCCGTTGCTGGTGAGGAACTGCGTTCCTTTAGAGGAGGAGAGGTGCTCTGCTTTTTAGAGTTTCCAGTTTTTCTACTCTGTTTTTTCCCCATCTTTGTGGTTTTATCTACTTTTGGTCTTTGATTATGGTGATGTACAGATGGGTTTTTGGTGTGGATGTCCTTTCTGTTTGTTAGTTTTCCTTCTACCAGACAGGACCTTCAGCTGCAGGTCTGTTGGATTTTGCTAGAGGTCTACTCCAGAGCCTGTTTGGCTGGGTGTCAGCAGCGGTGGCTGCAGAACAGCGGATTTTCGTGAGACCACAAATTCAGCTGTCTGATAGTTCCTCTGGAAGTTTTGTCTCAGAGGAGTACCTGGCCGAGTGAGGTGTCAGTCTGTCCCTACTGGGGGGTGCCTCCCGGTTAGGCTGCTTGGGGGTCAGGGACTCACTTTAGGAGGCAGTCTTTCCGTTCTCAGATCTCCAGCTGTGTGCTGGGAGAACCACTACTCTCTTCAAAGCTGTCAGTCAGAGAGGGACATTTAAGTCTGCAGAGGTTCTTGCTGAATTTTTGTTTGTCTGTGCCCTGCCCCCAGAGGTGGAGCCTACAGAGGCAGGCAGGCCTCCTTGAGCTGTAGTGGGCTCCACCCGGTTCGAGCTTCCTGGCTGCTTTGTTTACCTAAGCAAGCCTGGGCAATGGCAGGCGCCCCTCCCCCAGCCTCGCTGCCGCCTTGCAGTTTGATCTCAGACTGCTGTGCTAGCAATCAGCGAGACTCCGTGGGCATAGGACCCTCCGAGCCAGGTGCGGGACACAATCTCCTGGTGTGCCGTTTTCCAAGCTCGTTGGAAAAGCGCAGTATTAGGGTGGGACTGACCCGATTTTCCAGGTGCCATCTGTTACCCCTTTCTTTGACTAGGAAAGGGAACTCCCTGACCCCTTGTGCTTCCTGAGTGAGGCAATGCCTCGCCCTGCTTTGGCTTGCGCACAGTGCGCTTCACTGACTGTCCTGCACCCACTGTTTGGCACTCCCTAGTGAGATGAACTCGGTATCTCAAACGGAAATTCAGAAATCACCCGTCTTCTGTGTTGCTCAGGCTGGGAGCTGTAGACCGGAGCTGTTCCTATTCAGCCATCTTGGCTCCACCTCTCATTTCTAACTTTTTACCCATCTCTCGGATCTTCGCTGACACCAAATATGTGCCGTCTTTTCTGACACCAAGTGATTCTTCACTTCTCAGACACTAGCTGGGTATCTAAGAATTCAGTTCAATTCTGATGCCAACTCCTGGAATAAGCACAGGCCCCACAGATTTACGGCTCCGTCCCACAAGACTGCCCTCACTAACTCTTCTGTACCTTGGTTGCAGGGGTGAGGGGTGACTAACCCCCAAGTGTGAATTCTTATGAAGCAGATGGTCTCTAGTAAGGTCCTGCCCTTGGCCAGATTTTCTTCTCCTCTTGAGGGGAGGCCAGCAGGGATCAGTTTTATGACCTAACTTCTTCTTTCACCTTTCCTGGGGTTTACAGTTTGCCTTCTGGGGCACTAACGAAGGTTCTGGCCAGCCTTATGCATACCCGCATCTTTCAAAGTTCTCTCCTTCCCCAGTCCATTATCTAGTGGTGAGGGCTAGGAGGGACACCTTAGTCATGTTCATAGAACTTTCTTTGACATGGCTGACTCAGTTTATTGGTCTTTATGAATGTTCTCCAAATTTCCCACACAGTGGACAGAGGGATTAGGAACTGTGTTTGCGTGTGCGTGGGTATAGTCTCCTCACCCATGTACTTCAGCTAGGTTTGTTCTATTGTCCCAGCCACCCACGTGCTCGTATGAAAATAATCCCAGGGCATCAGTGTGGTCTTTGGAAGCAAACCCACTTGAGATAGAATTCTGATTCAGTTACCTACCAGATAGGTTCTCTTGGCAAGTTCTTTAAGCTTTCCTGTCTTCAGTTCTTACTCTATAAAGTGGGGATTATGACAGTAGCAAACCAAAAAATTTGTTATGAAGATTAGATGAGATTGAGCAGATCATAGCTTATGTCTATATTTTCTTTCTTTGTCTTTTTTTTTTTTGAGGTGGAGTCTTGCACTGCCACCCAGGCTGGAGTGCAGTGGCGTGAGCTTGGCTCACTGCAAGCTCCACCTCCCGGGTTCAAGCAATTCTGCTGCCTCAACCTCCGAGGTAGCTGGGATTCCAGGTTCCTCCAACCATGCCCGGATAATTTTTTTTTTTATTTTTAGTAGAGACGGGGTTTTACCATGTTGGCCAGGCTGGTCTCAAACTCCTGATCTCGTGATTTGCCCACCTTGGCGTCCCAAAGAGCTGGGATTACAGGCATGAGACACTGCGCTTGACTATGTCTGTATTGTCTTTAATCCAGGTGTGTGTGTATCAATTACTGCTAATATCCATGAAAGCTGAGGGCTGTCACTTACTGGTATGAATTAGTCATTCAACAAAGATTAATCAAATGCTTACTATGTGCTGTCTCTTCTAGGCCCTGGAACAAAAGTGAACAAAATCAGAAATGATCTCTATCCTCATGGAGCTTATAGTCTGGTAGGGAAAGAGACATTAATCAAGTGATCACAAAAATATGTGTACAACTGAAAACTATGTTGTGTAATAAGGAAAAACTATGATACTATGACGGTATTTGATTTGTAAGATGGTTAAGAGTAAATTAAGTGAAGTCAGAGGGACTAGTATATACAAAGGTCCTGTTGCAAAGGTAACTGTGGTTTATTTGAGGACTTATAAGAGCACCAGTGGGGCTGGAACAGATGGAAAAGTAGGAGATAATTTTATGAAATAAGACTGGCAAGGTAGGTACAGTAGGCAGAAGAATGCACCCCTACAACCCTAAATTTCTACATGCTAATCCCTGAAAACTGAATATGTTACCTTACATGGCAAAAGGAACTTTGTAGAAGAGATTAAGACTAAGAATCTTGAGATGGGGAGACAATTCTAGATTATCTGGGTGGGGCCTGATTTAATCACAAAGGTCCCTAGAGTGAAAGAGGGACACGGAAGTATCAAGAGAGAAAGAGAGAAAGAAATAGAAGATGTTTTTGATTTTTAAGATGCAGGCCTTCCCAGAAGTATTGGCTATAATTTTAGTGACAACCATTGCGGGAAGTATTTGACTTTTGGCTTGGAAGTTCCATGGTCCAGATGAATCAATAATATATGACGCATCTTTTACATTCCCTCCAATCACGTCTATAAAAGCCAGTCTTTAAAAAGGCCCACCCACATTCAGGCAGAATCAGATGGTCTATTAATTCAGATTTGAATAAAAAACTCTCACCTCTCTTGCTTTAGCTGTTCAGGATGCAGCCTGTGTCTAGTTATTAAAATGAACACTTACAGTGACCACAGTCCTGTATCTAATGCTCCATATGGCACCAGAGTGAAGACTCTCGACGTGTGCACTTTTGTCTTTGGTCATTTTAGACTGAAAATACAATTAGACTTGGCTGTCAGACAGATGAAATCTGTCATATTTCTCCTATAGGACCTGCACTCGATCCAGATCAATAAATGCAAAACCACTTGCACATAAATTGCAAACTAAGCTTGCAGCTTCAATACATGTGGGCTTAAATTCACTTGTATCTGGCATACACTGCTTCCTGGCCAAACAGTCTGTTTCTGTGATTAGTACAATTTCATAGCTGGACCAGAAAAACAAGGCTGAAAACCACTATAAAGCAGCAGATGGCTTTGCCACACCTTCCCTGTAAGGGCAGTTCCCCAGAAAATGGGGTTTTAGCTGCTTGCTGTATAGAATGGAACTTTAAAATTGGGATGAGTTCAAGTCATTTCCTGAGCATAACTCCATAAAGCTGTTGTTATTTTTTTCCTATTCCTTCTCGAGATTTCAAACTGAATTTGTAATAAGCTTTGCCTGGACACGACTTGTCACAGGGAAGAGATGTGATTTATATACAGAGATACAAGCTTCTCTGTAGATGCTTCACAGAGCCAGCTTTTACTTGATGATACATACATGTTGGATTGGCTTCATGAAGAGGAGAGTGAGATGTGCACTTTTTCTCTAGAGACTGCTAATCAAGGTAACATTTATTTGGGGGAGAGGTGAATGCTAACACCTACTTCTCCCCCTCCTCAGCCTAACTTAAAGACCCAATTTCACACAAAGAGGTATTTTTTTTTTTTTTTTTTTTCTGGTGAAACATTGAATTAGGCTGTAGAATTTGCTGCTGTAGGTATTAAGTGAGGCAATTAACCTAGACTATTCAGAGGTAGGAATTAGACATTTCCTGTATATGAATAAGAAGAACATCTCTATTTTCAGGAGCTACTGTGGAATAGAAACCCCAGACTTCCAAATATGGTGCTTGTTAAGCAAAGCGATTACAAAACCAGGTCAAGAAAAAAAAAAATCCCTTGTAACACACAATATAAAAAGACATGTCAAGTAGGTGGTGCAACTTCCTCGAAGGCCACTTCTACTGGAGTTAGAATATATTAAATGGATGGCTAAATCTAACTGGCTCCATGCCCCTTTCCTTGCTTAGTCTGGCCATTCCTTTTTTGGGAATTCAAGGAGGTCAAGTAACATTGCCTGATGCTGCCTGCTTTGAGGTGCTCGTGTTATAATAGAAGCTTCTCATGAGTGGTAAATGGGTGTCTTTTCTTTGAGGGCTATTTAAAATCAATTAATTCAAAATAGGTGGAACAAACAATACATATTATGTTTGTTGCAGGACATGTATTTTGGAGAGAATAATATGATTTGGGTAAATTAGTCCTAAATTCATGTGTTTAGATTTGATTTTAATTATAGTAAATAAAATCTGACCAAGGTTTGGATTGGTATAGACCAAGGATCACAGTCTTTCAGATTTTGTAGGGAGGTAAAGGGAATGAATAGGCCAAGGGCCAAGAATAAACCTCAGCTTTATAAAAACAAAACTGTTTTACCAACCAACGGTAAACAAACATTTACCAGTGTTTACTCATTTTACCAACTAGAGATTAATTTACATGAACAAGCAAGTTTTAAAATACTCTTTCCCTCCAAAAAACCCAGCGATGCCTCTCTGTATCTATCAGGGTCTTAACAGAAAACAAATGAATGCAAATTAGGATAATTCAAGAAAAATCTAAGGAACCTTAGGTACAAAGGTGTGGGTGAATGGAAACTGGGAAAGACAATGCAGGAAGCTGGAGTCAGAACAACTGAGCTCTTACTACTCCTGAGATGAAAGGGGGTAGGGAGCAAGAGGTTACTAAACCAGGTTACCAAACCCAGTTACTAAACTGTAAAAGGAGAGCACTGTAGAGCATGATTCCTGGGTTACCTCTAATAAAGGAATGGGTCATCTCCAGTAAGCCTCACAAGGAAGCAGCCAGGGAAATACATGCCCCAACCTTGTTTTGCTTTTCTCCTTCCTCTGATTTCCTGTCGGGCTTCCCATTGGCCAGAGGGTTCAGGAGCTCTGAGTAAGGACAGTGCGTGTGGAGGGGCTGATGGAGGACATATTATGCACACTAGCCCAATTTACTGGGTGAGAATAGAGTCAACTAAATAATCTGTTACTTCCCTTATAATGCTCAGCTGAGGCTGGCTATGCTGCAGGAATGAAGGTTTGAAGCAAATGGGCATTTCTAGAAGGACGAGCTTACATGCAAGAATTAGGTATAGCTAGAGCATAGCATAAGGGGTCTGAAGGACTTGATAGCTAGGGAAAAATATTTGCTTGTATGGTTAAAGGATAAGCCTTCAGGTGGGAGAGCAATAAGGATGCTTTGTACAACATTGTGTAGTTGGAAAAAGTATCACAGAGCCCACTCCCCTAATTTTACTACGACAGTGACTGAGGCCCAGAGAGGTGGTGGGATTAGCTCAGGGTTATACAGTTAGTCATGGAAGAGTCAGAGCTCAAATCTTGCTCTCTTAACTTGCTGCCACTCAAATTTTCTCTGTTCCATGCTGCCTCCTAAAGAAACCAACATAAAATTTTACCAAGGTTCCTACTGACAGCATCCATTCTGTGTGCTGTGTTTTGGATGTCATTTCCTGTGCTTCAGGTGGAAAAATAGGGCTGGGTTTGGTGGCTCATGTCTGTAGTCCCAGCACTTTGGGAGACCGAGGTGTGAGGATCACTTGAGGCCAGGAGTTCAAGACCAGCCTGTGCAATGCAGTAAAACCCCATCTCTACAAAAATTTAAAAATACATATATACATATATATATATACACACACATACACAGAAACTAATGCTTATTATATATTCCATGTAGCTGTCTATGGGCCTACATATCCATCTATTTATCTAATACTGTGCTAGGTATTAGGATAATTATAAGGGAAATTACAGTCATTTCTGTTTGCTGCCCCTCAAATAGTTTACCAGCTAACCTGTCCAACGCATGGCCACAGAGTCTCACCCTGTCTCTTTTCTGTGGGGTCTTCCTTGTTTTGGTGAGAGTCTACTCTTCATTCTTCTCTTGGTTCTCTAGCATGTCTTCTTCACAGAAACATATCCTCTTTGACTCCCTTTTTTTTTTTTTTTTTTTTGGCTTCTATGATGTCCTTTTCTTTATGTCCTGTTTTGCTTTCACTCCTTCTCACTGCTCCTTCTCGTTCTCTTGGTGGGTTTGAATATTGGTGCTTCTTGAGTTCTGTGCCCAGGTCTTTGATCTATGAGCTTATTGCCTGAGAGGAGTAATTATCCTGAAAGAAACCAGACGTGAAGCCTCCAGTTTGCCGAATATATGTTGACTGATTTGTAGGAACCCTGAATGAAGGAGAGTGAGACATGTACAAGTGATGTGTGTGCTTCTGAGACGTAAACAGAAACCACAATAACATCAGAAGGCAAGTGTTATGTTGGGAATTCCTTTAATCTGATAATTACTCCATTGAAGACATTGCTGTTGAAATCATGCTTTGGAGCTGAAATGTCCTTCTGAAGAATCATTATGGCCACAAAATCTTGGAACTCATGAACATTTGTAAACAAAAAAGTAGAGATGTTGAAATGATATGGGGCAGAAAAACTAGAACCTTAGACAAAACCATAAATGACGCATTACATTAAGTTAAGTAAGATGGAAGTTCCATCATATTCCACACCAAATTGTGAGCATATACCAATATGTTCAGTAATCAGTGAGGCACATAGTTTCTGGCATAGAGGTACAGATGCACTTCTTATAAGTGAGTTACTGAATGAATAAGTTAAGACAGATTAGGCCATAATCAGTTTGTTCCACCATTTTGCTTTTTATTTACATCGAAAAATTTTTACCATTTTTCCATTTTAATGTTTCAGAGCACACAAATGATGTGAATTCCAAGGTATCTGACAGCAGAAAGTTGGTGGTGAGGCTTACACAAAGAATAGAGCTTTGTGAAACTGAAATCTCACAACAGACCTTTATCGTCATTACAACATAAGCAGGTCTTCAATAAGAGGTCCCTATTGAAACATACAATGATATGCACAGAATGGGACCAGCACAGCAAAAAATATCCCATGGAGCCGTCACCTTATTCTTGTCTAGCTGGAACCTCACTCTTGCCACATCCTTTTTGGGAACCACAGTTTTCCTTGATTTTACTTCCAAGAAACAGGGGATGTCTTTACCAAGCCATGAGACTTTACAGAAGATTGTGAAGCTTAGCTGCTGTTTTAAGATTGAGACATTTGCTTTGTGCTCTAGTACCTAGAGAGAGGGGGAAAAATGAGACAGGCTTTTCATGTCCATAAAGTACAACAGGCATTCATGCTAATGTGCAGTGGAGAGATTTGGGCTGTGTACTTGGCTGCTGCAGGACGGGCGCTACACCTTTCAGTTGTGCCTTTGCTAATGGAGAGGAAGAGACCAGGTAAATGCTCCCGTGGGAGAGGGTAAAGTTACCACCCACTGGCCTCATCTGGGGGTCAACATATAAAAGTGGGTGCTTAGGAGAGTCAGCAGGTCTGATTAATACCCTCTAGGCAGTACTTATGAGGCAGTTTCGGGCCCATCAAATGGCTAATAATAAAGTACAATGGTGCAATTTGTATTTTTACTGCAGGCCAATTAAGAAGGGGGAGAGAGAGTAGTAAGTAAAATGACATGTCCTTGCAAAGCAGAAACAACAGTCATAGCAGCAGAAGGGGGAGAGAGCGGCTGCGGAAAGGAAACAGCCAGCTACTTAACAGCAGTTAAAAGGGCCAGAGCTCTCATGTCTTATTGCCCACCTCCTGCCGGAAATTTCCCTTTTGCTGCTGGTTTGTACAGCAGTGGATATTTTCAAAGGGGAATAATCTGTGTGGTAACATATGTTCATCCAGACAGAGATGGGTGAGTTTAAAATCAAATAGTATTTTTTTTTAAAGTGCTGTTTGAAGAGAAAATGGTGATTCATGACATTCTTGTCAGAATTCTGAGAGGCTTGCATTCTTGGGTTTTGTGATTTAGCCTTCCGAACTTACATCTGTTTCTAGTCTGCCTTTTTAAAACCAGAAAAAAAAATTCTGGAAAACTTTACCATTTGGTTATTATTTTTTCCAGTATTCATTGAAGATAAGTTTTTATAAAACATGGGTTTATTAAAAACATGCCATTTCATGTTGGGATGTACTAATAACTTTATGAAATTATCTCAGGACATCTTCTCACCAGGCTGTTTCTTAAGTTACTATTGTTTTCTCTGGGCACCTGGACTGCTAGAGAATAGGAATAAGAAGAGAATGTAGAAAGGAGAAGAAAGCAACAGAGAGGGAAGTAGAAAAGGGGACATGGGGAAATAAATCAGGGACTACTTTGTATAGTAGAAGAGAGAGAGGAAGGTGGAAAGGCAGCATTGGGAATCCATGTAAAATGACAATAATTTGAATAACCAAAAATAACATCTTCCTACTTAAAACAAATGGTAGGAAATAAACTAAATACTGTTGACTGCCTTTGGGGAGAGGAAAAGAGAAGTGGATAGGGTAAATATTTCAAAGTTTGTGCCTATTCAAACGTATTTATTCACTTATGACATGTTGATGAACTCTGACAGAGTGAAAAAAAGGAGAGGCAATTTTCTAGGTAATTTAGGTCCCAAATCCTACTGTTGGTGGGGGGAGTGGGGGAGCAGTGAAGGCAAGAATAGGGTGAAATATCCATTCCCAGCTGGCAGTTTACATTGGTGGAATTCCCTGGATATTTTCTCACGCGTCTCTCCTCCCTCCCGTTCTATTTTTACTTTCCTTTTTGAAAGACGAATTTTAGCTTTATTTTTTTTTCCTGATTATAAAAATATAACCCAAATATCAGCCTTTTCCTTTCCTGTCTCAAGATCTTCATCCTCTGGAATACTTGGGGAAGATGGTGTTTGTCTTACTTGTCTTACATCTGTTTCTGAGTCATCCCCCTTGCAGCCTGAGTCATGTGCAACCCTTGGTCCTGGGTTAAAAGGAATAGTTATGTGAAAAGAGAGAAGGCGTGAGTGTTATCTACTCCTCACAATCTTATGCCCAGGTTATAATGAAAGTGGATCTCAGAATTAATTCTACCATGTAGGTAGATATTCAATAAAGAAGCAACCATTAGCAAAAAAATATATTTAACCTGTTCCATAATTTCACTGAAATTCTGTAAGTTTTCCTCTTGGGGGCAGTAACCATAACTTCATTGAAAGGTTCACTTGGGGCAAACCCTATAACTCAAACAAGATTTGCTTACCCTTATAGCTGGCAATAGGCAACTGGAATTCTTTAAACTGATGGCTGAATGCAGGAGTCTTTAGGGATCAGCCCTGAAAATGCAGGCCTCAGGCCTCTCTAAACACTTTCTTTTCTTTTTTTTTTATGATGTTCATGTAAGAGGAGGAAGCGTCTCTGAAACATTTTAGTCAATTTACAGATCTTGAATTCCACAAATTTCACCAATGATTGCCCATTTCTAATATCCATTTTGTTCATTAACAACCATTAATTTCTCCTATGAAAACCCATTTCTGAAATTCAGTATGCTAATTAGCAAAACCTTTCTTGTTGATTAGAGATGTGGATTACAGAAGGGCTTTTAGTAATCGCCTCTGGAGTGTGGCCTTTTTGATAAAATGCTAGCTGACTGCCCTAGGGTGTGGAGTTCTGATTAGAACAATTGTCTCCTCCTAGGGTGTAGCCTAAACGATAAAGAAAAAGGCACAACAACCATGTAATCTATATCACACTATATTTGCTAAAGTATTTAGTAAATTACAGATACCACAGCACACGTGAATACAAATCTTTATATTGTAGGTTGAAATGGCCATATAATATTAATTGTGTATGTACTATAATAACTAACTCCCATTCGTTGGAACTTTAGGTTGTTTCAAGCTTTTCACTATAATAATTAATGACACGAGGATCCTTATTTTTACTCACCTGTTTAGTTCCTTTCTTAAAATGAGTTCCTAGAAATGGAATTGCTGGGTCAAAGTTATGCATGTTTTAATTGTGATATATGTTGCTAACTGCTTTCCAGAAAGGTTATTCTTCAGAAGGAAAGCATATGAGAATGTACATTTTCTTGTATAGCTATCAATATTTGTTACTGTCAATATTCTCTTACATATATATATCTTCTAATATATATATATATATTAGAAGATGGGGTCTCACTCTGTTGCTCAGACTGGCCTCAAACCCCCGGGCTGAAGCAATCCTCCTGCCTCAGTTTCCCAAATTGCTAGGATTACAGGCTTGAACCACCATGCCTGGCCATCAATATTCTTAATGTTTGCCAGTCTCATGGTCTTCTCATTCAGTCTTATGGCTTTAAATTCCACCTATATTCTCAGGATTTGTAAATGTACATCTCCAGCTCACAGATGGAAAAATGCTTTGGAAATCTGCCTTGTTGCTCTCGCTATCTGCTATCTCGACTTGGATTCCTAGTGAGTATCTTAAAGCTGACATGTCCAAAACAAGACCCCTCAACCTCTTCCCGACGTTCCCCTTCCCCCAAATCTACTTCACTTGCAGCCTTTCCTTCACAGTTAATGGCCACTCCGTCCTTCTAGTTGCCCAGGCTGAAGATCTTGATGCCATCCTTGATTCTTATCTTTCTTGCAGGTATCATCCACTTCCAATTCCCTGTTACCACAGTTACACCACCTTCATCTCTCACCTGGATTATCGCACTAATCCCCTCACATTGACCTACTTCCAGAAGAATCTTCTCAGCAGGGAAGCCAGAATGATTCTGTAAGATTGTAAGATAGTATCTATAGTCAAGACCCTCCAGAGCTACCCCACATCATTGGAGTAAGAGCCTGAATCCCTACAATGGCCCATACGCCATAGCTGATGGTCTAGGTGACTACTCCTCCACCTATTGCTACTTATGCTTACTGCTTGTACTCTAAACTATTTCCACACTTACTCTTGTTTCCCACACCCCTCTGGCCACATGGGCCTCCTTGCTGTTCCTGTAGCATACCAAGTGGCTCGGCCCAGATCACTGCCTCCCAGATATTAGCATGTCTCACTCAACTAGACCTGTCCTGATCATGCTATTTAAATTGCTACCTGTCCCACCTTCCAGCATTCCTATTCCTTTCTAGCTTTATTTCACTTCATAGAACTTGTTCCTTAATACATTATGCAGTTTACTTACTCATCTTATTGCTTATCTTGATCCAATAGAATGTAAATGTCACAAGGGCAGAGATTTTTTTTTTTTTCTGTTTTCTATAATCCTGTGTTCCCAGCTCTTAGTACAATGCTTGTCACATAATGGACACTTGAAAAATGTTTTCTAAAGAAATGAATAAATGGATTTGATAGGTAAAAAATTAAATCTCATTTTATTTGCATTTTTAATTACTAGTGGTGAGATTTTAATAATCTTGGCGTACAGAAGGCCTTTCTGAGCTTAATAAAACATTCAAAAAGCGTGAAGGAAAAAATTGATAGTTTTGACTTTTTAAAAATTAAAAAGTCCTCCATAGGAAAATAATGCTCACCACAAACAAGACTGACAGATAGGCACTCCACTTGTAATACATACTTCAGAAATAAAGGTTAATAGCCCTAATACACAGAGTGCTTACCAATCAATAAAAAAGATGAATACTATAATAGAAAAATGAATAAAGGAGAAGAACTGGTCATTCACAAAACAAGAACTCCATAGAGGTATCTGAAAAATGTTTACCATTACTTCACTTTTTCTTAAATGTGCTTTCTTTAAACCAGAGAGACTTTTCATTTCCTCTTGCTTTCAATTTCATCTTCCCTAAATTTAATTTCCAAGGAACTTTCTTATTTTCTATAATAACCACAGTGTATTTCCAGCTGTTTTTCCCTTAGCAAATGGAGCCCCATATCCTGTCTCCCTCGGTTTTACAATTGCTTCCCCCTCCTTCTCCCTCTTTACCCTCCAAAATACTCTATCATCATGGGCAAAACTCCCCAGAGCTATACTGCTGGGTATGATCCTTTCCTTCACTCCTCAGAAAAAATTGTGCTGTGAGGACCAATGCCATGCTTATATATTTAGTAGCAGTTTTATTACAAATATCTTGAATCACACAAAATGTGCAGATTTGCTATTTCAACAACGTTAAAGACCTGCTTGACTTGCATCGCATTTAATGAGCAAGCGTGCCAGGAATGCTGATTGACAATATTTGGCTGTAGAGTTTCCTAAGCTTATTTTACACAAAGTTTGTAAACTTATGCTCTGAAATTATTTATCTTTTGTGCATGCCAAATGCAGTGCACTTGTCTCATTTCGGAATGAGCATTGTGCCTTATCCAGAACTATGTATCTGCAAAGACAAGGAAAGATGAAATAGGAGAGGACAATTAACCAGGAAACGTAGGATGGGAAATAAGTGGCAAGCAGAAGGAGCAGACTACTAAAGCCATGGGACTTTGATAATGAGCGACTCCTCTGGCAAACGTCTGCTGTCTAACTGGATAGACATAAATTATCCGAGACTAGGTGATTTATAAAGAAAAGATGTTTAGTTGGTTCATGGTTCTGCAGTCTAGCTTCTGCTTTGCTTCTGGGGAGGCCTCAGGAAGCTTTTACTCATGGTGAAAGGTAAAGGGGAAGCAGGCATATCTTACATGGCTGGAGAGGAGGAAGAGAGAGCAGCAGGGAGGTACCACACGCTTTGACACAACAGATCTTGTGAGAACTCACTCACTATATAGTACCAAGTGGGAATGGGGATGGTGCTAAACCATTCATGAGAACTCCACCCCCACGATCTGCTCACCTCTCACCAGGCCCCACTTCCAGCACTGGGGATTACAATTTGACATGAGATTTGTGTGGGAACACAGATCCAAACCATATCAAACCCCAACATTCCTAGAAGAGGAGTGTGGTAAGCAGAGTAATGCCCCTTACCCCTAAACGTGTCTATGTCTAACCCCCGGAGCCCATGAATATGATATCTTACACAGCAAAAGGGACTTTGCAGATGTGATTAGGCTGACGATCTTTAGATGAGGGAGATGATTCTGGATTATCCTGGTGGGCCCAATCCAGTGCAGTCACAAGGGTCCTTGGAAGTGAAAGAGGGAGGCGGGAGAAGATGGAGTGATGGGATGGCTGGCTGGGGGCCACAGGGCAAAGCATGCAGGTGGCTTCTAGAAGCCGAAGCTGGAAAAGGCAAGGAAACAGATTCTCCTGTAGAGCCTCCTAGAGCCAACACCTTGGTTTTAGCCCCCTGAGACTGATTCTGGACTTCTCATCTCCAGAACAATAAGATAATAGATTTGTGTTGTTATAAGCTACTAAATTTATGGTAATTTTTTACAACAAAAAAACAAAATGACTACAAAGAGGATGAGCCCTGTTTATTTCTCTCACCACTGTTGCTTATCTCTAATGTTGATGTGGAGCATCTGGAAGGTAGAAGGTGTAGGAAGCAGGGCCCTTCTCAGGGGTGCCTGAGTCTCCTGACCACACTCTGAAGTCCAGGTCTCAAGTCTGGGAGCACAGCAGAATCCCCTGTGGAACTTTTAAAGAACATGCAGATGCTCAGCTCTATTCCACACCTACTGCATTTTATTTTCCAGCATTGGGGGCCTAGTCATGAGTATTTTATTTTTAGGTTCTACAGGTGACAGACTCCAAGACTTCAGAGGTGACGGGGGACTAAGAAACAGGTCCCTGTTAGATAGTTGCAGTTTCAACTGCTAGTGGACAAACTGTTTTACCTACAGATGGGCCTTCCCAAAGGAACACATGTCCTCCAGGTGAATAGGAAATCCCTTGTCCTTGCCCTGATCACAGTCACAGAACAGTCCATGTGAACCAGAGAAGGAACTCACACCAAAACTGCTCCCCAAACACACTCAGAGGTAAGGCATGTTGAGATAGTCTGGACTCTACTGCCCTCAGGAAAACTCGAGGATAAAGTTCTTTCCATCTCCAGTAACTGACTCTGCATCATGTGGTTAGTTTTTTCCTTCCCTCGCTTCATTCCCTTCCCTCAATTTTTAAATTAGAAAGAGAAGAGTGTAATGGTATACATCTCACAATAGTTAGAATGGTGGTCATTAAAAAGTCAGGAAACAGCAGGTGATGGAGAGGATGTGGAGAAATAGGAACACTTTTACACTGTTAGTGGGAGTGTAAACTAGTTCAACCATTGTGGAAGACAGTGTGGTGATTCCTCAAGGATCTAGAACTAGAAATACCATTTGACCCAGCTATCCCATTACTGGGTATATACCCAAAGGATTATAAATCATGCTACTATAAAGACACATGCACATGTATGTTTATTGTGGCACTATTAACAATAGCAAAGACTTGGAACCAACCCAAATGTCCAACAATGATAGACTGGATTAAGAAAATGTGGCACATATACACCATGGAATACTATGCATTCATAAAAAATGATGAGTTCATGTCCTTTGTAGTGACATGGATGAAGCTGGAAACCATCATTATGAGCAAACTATTGCAAGGACAGAAACCAAACACCACATGTTCTCACTCATAGGTGGGAATTGAACAATGAGAACACTTGGACACAGAGTGGGGAACATCACACACCAGGGCCTGTCATGGGGTGGGGAGATGGGGGAGGGATAGCATTAGGAGAAATACCTAATGTAAATGACGAGTTAATGGGTGTGGCAAACCAACACGGTATGTGTATGTATATATGTAACCTGCACGTTATACACATGTACCCTAGAACTTAAAGTATAATAAAACAAAAATAGTGTGATGGTATAAATTATAGTTCTTTGAAGAAGAAACCCAACCGCTGCTATTATTTTAAAAGAAGTGGGAGTTCTCTTGAGAGTTGTCACTAGTTAGGCACAGGCCAGGACAGAGGACAGCCCACGGAATGAATGGTCTAAGATGTTGGCTACAGAAGTAATTGTATGGAGTCATCATGCTAAAAAAATAAGTTGTAGGGAAGAAAAATAGAGCACTGGACAGATTATTAAATGAAGTCCTACATAATCGACCCCTCACTATTTCAAAGATGCTGAGGTCAGATCTGCAAGTGGAAATTCCCAAGTGTTGGCAAGCTACTCTGTGGTTTCCAGTAGCCCTGGAGAGATGAGGAGCCTCTGCTTCCAGAGGGGAATCCAAGAAGGCAGACCCTGAGATAGCACTCAGTCCCTGCTGTGGAGACAGCCAGGAGAAGGGACCTCAGGATGAGTTAAGTGTGCTGGGGTTATTTATATTTGGCCAGGGGCCAACAGGGGTTATTAGATTTATGAAATCCACCCAATCAGCAGATAGGTTTAAAAGTGGCTTAGAAACCAGGCACTGGGATATTTAATGTTAACATTTTCTTTGGTTCAGGAAAAAGGCCAACTGAAATACTTCTCCTAGATTTGTACCCCGTTTCTTGATCACAGAACTTTTCTAGACTTCTTCTTGATCCATGTATTATTTCATTCTCACACTGCTGCAAAGAAATACCCGAGACTAGGTAATTAATAAAGAAAAGAGGTTTAATTGGCTCATGGTTCTGCCGTCTAGCTTCTGCTTTGCTTCTGGGGAGGTCTCAGGAAGCTTTTACTCACGGTGAAAAGTGAAGGGGAAGCAGGCATGTCTTACATGTCTGGAGCAGGAGGAAGAGAGAGCAGCGGGGAGGTGCCACATGCTTTGAAACAACAGATCTTGTGAGAACTCACAAGTACAGTACCAAGGGGGAATGGGGATGGTGCTAAACCATTCATGAGAACTCCGCCCCCATGATCTGGTCACTTCTCACCAGGCCCCACCTCCAACACTGGGGATTACAATTTGACAGGAGATTTGGGTGGGAACACAGACCCAAACCATATCAATCCAGAAACTCAATTCTTGGATAAGTTGTTGGGGAATGAGAGAAATGGGGAAAAAAGCATGGATTTTATTGGAAACTCCCAAGATATGTTACTTATCAAAATGGATAAATGTGTCATTAACATTTTCTTCAAGGAAGAAATTTTTTTGCAGGAAAGGACACATTTGTTGGTTGATGGTTCTGTTACCATGGAAACATAGAGATTAAGAAATAAAAAAAAGTTCTTATATATTAACTTTTTAGATATCCTACCGTACCTACCTTTACCCTTGAGGCAGAATGAAAAAATAGTCCTGACCCAGGTCATCATTCCACGCCATTCTGTCATGAGAGGCAAGCTCAAATTCTCCTTTTTGTCTTTTCTGCCTTGCAGATTGGCTGAATATGCACTTTAAATTCATGCTTTCAGTGTGAATAGGTTGCTTTGGTGCATATAGAAAAACCTGTAGGCTCTGAGTAAGTTTTGCAAAGCAAAGCATGTTGCTTATAGGACTTGGCTGAATAGACATGGGAAGACAAACCATTTGGAATGGAATTGGTGACCAGACCACAGCCAATGTCTTAGTTCTTTCCGGCTGTTATAACAAAATGTCTTTGACTGGATAATTTATAAACCACAGCCATTTATTGCTCATAGTTCTGGAGGCTAGTAAGTCCAAGATTGAAGCTCCAGCAGATTCAGTGTCTGATAAGAGATGGCTCCTCATAGACGGTGCCTTTTATATGTGCTTACATGGTACAAGGGGTATGATAGCTATTACTGAGGGTCAACTTGATTGGATTGAAGGATACCAAATATTGATCCTGGGTGTATCTGTGAGGGTGTTGTCAAAGGAGATTAACATTCAAGTTAGTGGGCTGGGAAAGGCAGACCCACCCTTAATCTGGGTGGGCACCATCTAGTCAGCTGCCAGTGCGGCTAGAATATAAGCAGGCAGAAAAATGTGAAAAGAGAGACTGGCCTAGCCTCCCAGCCTACATCTTTCTCCTGTTCTGGATGCTTTCTGCCCTTGAACATCAGACTCCAGGGTCTTTAGTTTTGGGACACAGACTGGCTCTCCTTATTTCTCAGCTTGCAGACAGCATACTGTGGGACCTTATGATCGTGTGAGTTAATACTTAACTCCTATACTTAACTCCTATATATATATATCCTATTAGTTCTGTCCCTCTAGAGAACCCTGAATAATACAAGGGGCAAGCAAGCTCCCTCTATCCCTTTTATAAGGGCATTAATCCCATTCATGAGGGTGGAGCCCTCATGACCTAATCACCCCTCAGTGGCCCCACCTCTTAATGCTATTACATTGGGGATTAAGTTTCAACACATGAATTTTGTGGGGACACAAACATTTAGACCATAACAGTCAAGATTTCCAAGTGAACGCTTTATTCAACCATATAGATGTAATTAATTTTGTCTGCCTTTTTTGTATGTGTGACATGGCAGAAACTGGGATGGGGTAAGTTATTTAAAAGTTTAATTAAATAATACTTTGGTAACTATGACTTGTGTGCTCATATTTAAATATCCCACTTAATTCACTTGTTTGGAGAGACTGTATCATATAGAGAGGGAGCCCACCATGGTGCTTAAAATGAGCACAGGCTTTGGAGTCAGGTATGCCTGGTTTTCGATTCTTGCGCTACCTCTAACTGGTTTGGTAACCTGGGGCAGGTGACTTAATCTCTGTAATCCTTGATTTCATCACCTGAAAATGGGGATAATAATTCACAGTGATTCTATGAAAATTTAAGAAGATAATACTGTCTACATGATATACTTAGCTTGTTGCTTGACCCTAGGTCTTTGGTAGCATTGCTGAATTATAATCATTGCTGAAATATACCAAATGTATCAGTCACCTCCTAAAACTTCAGATGGAAGGGAGGACCCTTCTGCCACTGAAGCAGGGTTCATAGGGCTTCTATATTCCTACGAGGGCCCCCAAGATCCCCATACTTCTGTTTATAGTTCTATTTGAAGCCAATTTAATACTACCATATTTCACTTTAATGCCAGTGCAAATTTGAAAATATTTCACCAAATTCTTTTAAATAAATGCACTTCTCTCTTTTATTTATTCAACAAATATTTATTGAATATCTATTATATGCCAGGCCCTGTGCTAGATGCTGGGGATAAAACAATCAATAGGATAGAAATGGCTTCTGCTGTCATGGATGTTGGAGTGTAGTGGGGACAAAGCCATCAGTAAGCAGGCGATTATAAGGCTGTGCTTATCAGTGCCATGGCAAGAGTACAGTGAGATGTAAGCATCTTGCTGGAGCTCCTAACCCAGGTTTGGTTGGGAGGGTTGTCTCTGGAGGTGAAATTATTTTTAAAGCTATCTCAGAGCTAGGGGTCTATTCTGGGGCCATCTTACTTTGCTAGAGCTGCCTTGAAGTGTCAGACTTCATTCATTCACTCCTTCATTTAATTCATTCATTCATTGAGTGAATGTGCCAAGCACTGGGAAAACTGGTGAGCAAAACAGACATGGCCCCTTTCTTTATAAAGCTTATAGGCATGTGTGTGTGTGTGTGTGTGTGTGTGTGTGTGTGTAGAAATAGAGGAATTGGAGAAGTGAAGGGAGCTGAGAGATCAGATTCTGATTCACAAAGCCATCCCCATTGCAGAAGTAGATTAATTGACAAGCTGTCACCATGATATGCCATTAACGTGGATCTAACTAAGAACATGTATTCTGATCTCATGTTCACAAACTCCACTTCTGATTATGGGTTGACTTCTCCCACAGGTCAGCTTAAGGGAAGAATAAGGTGGATAATGTTCCATTATGGTTCACATGGCAAATCTAATTTTCATGGGAAATTAATACTTCGAGATTCTGGGTGTATACATCATTGTTATTCCTATTCTACCTCTGAGATGGACGTGGGTCCCCTCTTGGTGTAATGAAGAAATGAGTTCTGTGCCTCGAAGGATGTGTCTCCTTTGGAGACAGCCAGTTGATCTTTCTCTGAAAGCAACACATTCCTGTGCTCTGAATAAGTTGGTTTCTTTTAAAAGAATTTTGACTTTTATTTTAGATTCTGTGGGTCCATGTGCAGGTTTGTTACCTGGGTATATTGTGTGACACTGAGGCTGGGGTATGAATGATCCAGTCACCTAGGTAGTGAGCATAGTACCCAATAGGCAGCTTTTCAGCCCTTGCCTGCTCCCCGCCTCTCTCCTGCAGGAGTCCCCAGTGTCTGTTGTTCCCATCTTTATGTCCATATGTATCCAGTGTTTAGATCACACTTATAAATGAGTACACACAGTATTTGGTTTTCTGTTCCTGTGTTAATTCACTTGAAGAAGCAGTTTCGTCCTCCTGTTAAAAGTCTGCACCCATGTGTCTTGGGTCTGTTTGGACTGATGCAACCTTTGCACTATAGGCTTGAAAATCACCTCCCTGGCTTTTATTAAATACATACATTAAACGTATTTTAAGTATTGTTTACATTCAGAGGATGCGGCTGTCATAATTGAATGAGTCTTTTCTAATTTTATTTTAGTTTTTTGCCCAAAAACCGTTTAGAGCAGGCAGCCTATCAGAGTGGTGATGAGTGAGGTGTCAGGGGCCAGTGGAGCTGGGTTTCAATTCCAGAGCTGCCGATGAGTAGCTGTGTGGCTACTCCCTGCTCTGTGCTTTAACCTCCTCCTCAGGCTGTTGGGAGGTGGTGTAAGTAGAGTGCTCAGAATCATGCCTGCCACATGGAAGCACTCGGCAGGTAAAAGCTTATTATTTAAAAAGGCCTGATAATCACCGGCATTGTGGCCAATTCCGCTGTGCTCCAGAAGCTTTGCATCAGGGGTCTTGTATGCTTTTTAAACATTAAAATAAATAAAACCTTGAAGCTCTTATTCTAAATAGATATTCAATTTCTCTTATTGCAAAAGGCGTTGAAATAGATTCCTTAATCCGTCCCTGTGTCTGGGAGTCAGGCCTGACCGAGGGGCTGGAGCGTTAGCATGTGCGGGGCTCGTCTGCGCCAGCAGCTGGAAGAACTCTCCAGCAAATGTGCAAACGTGGTAAGTTTGTGGCATGTCACATCGTTTTCCCTCTCCATCTCTTCCCAATTGCATTTTTAAAAGTAATGCAGTTAATTTTCATGAGCATTTTAAGTCCAAATTAGATCTCATATTGTAAACACTGCAGAAGCTGAAAAAGATCTCGTTAACAAAAGCAAATTACTAAACTCTTGCAAATCTGAATCAGACCCATGGAATTCAAACTTGGATGAAGGACATGCCTACAAAATTCATTCCAGCTCCATTTCTGCAAGATTAAAGTGAATGCAGGCATGCTAAGGTATCAGATCTGTGACCGTGGCACCTAATTGCAGCTGCCTTTAAACCTTGGGCAGGTCAATGGAGGCATGATGATCTCAGGGATATAATTTATCTTTTATGTATTTCTATGGTGTGATATATAATCCCTTGCTGAAAAGGGTCCTTGTGGATGTTGGCTTCTGCTCCTGGCTGTAATAGAATAAAGAACTGGTAAATAGTTACTCTTTATTCATCTCTCTTTTGTCCTGCATGCTGTGGGCCAAGGGATGGAGCTATCCCTCTTAAGGCAGTGATGGGGGCATTCAACCCATAAATGATTCTGGATTTGCTTTATTCCGTGATTGGACTCTATCGTATGCTTCTGAAATCTTGATACACTATTATGATAGTCTGGAATAGCAGAGAGCTGTTTTCCACTTTGCATCTTAAGTCTTACTTTCTCTGCTCACTCTTAAGATAGCCGAGCACCTCAAATAGAGTGGAGTAAAGAGATTTGAAGAAGCAATCACGCTATCTTGAGATGCAGAAGCCAGGGAGGTGAAGAACTCATTTTGTCTGTGTCTGGACACATTAGAAGCCCTCTGCTTAAGTGCAAACAGTCAGGCAGTCAGCAGGGGTTTATGGGAAAACACACAGCTGGTTATAGGGCAAAACCTTGCTCTAAACATTTCAAGTATGCATTAAACAATGAACAGGGTTTCTTGACCTTGCAGTCTGTTGCCTTTTCTGCCCCCCTAACTATTTGTAGATTTGAAGTACTGAGGGATTGAGATGCTCCCAATAGGAAAATGGGGAAAACTTAGCCAGGAGCCATGGCTTAGGGCAGAGTAGGGGAAAAAGCTATCCTTGAGCCAGGCATTTCTCTCCATTTTCCTGCTTGGTACTGAGGGTTGCAGCACTGTAGGGCCACTCGTGGCAGCCCCGTGCCAAACGCAGCAGAACTAAGCAGAACCGTGGTCTGTGGTCTCGCACATCTTGGCTCCTTCCTCCTAATAGGCAGGACATACTCCCTGGGCCTCCCTGTTTTGTCTCCATCAGCTTTCTTTGTGTGTCTTCAAGGCTGCATGGCACAAATACCTCCTCCTGTTCTGAAATCCATTTACCTCCATTTTCTCTTCCTGACCTCCCTCCCTCCAGGTTCCTTTCTTTTCTAATCATTACATAACTAAGGTAGACAAATAGCCTGCATGCAAGCTATTATGTAAGTAAATATGACAGTCCACTGAAAAGGTCAGCAATTGTGAAGAAAATAATGGGCAAAACTTCAAGGAGGAGGTGGGCCTTGAGCTTCTGTGAATAAAGTGGGAGGGATGCGGTTGGCTGGTGGAAGGAGGAACATCATGCCGTGTTGATGAACTTGGCCCAGCGGTGAAGGCACAAGCCCAAGAGTTTTGGGATCGCATCCTGCCTTCCACAGTTACTAATCTCCGTAGCCTTGGAAAAGTCACTACACTTGTCCTGGACTCAGGCTTCTCATCTGTAAAGTAGGGATAATCATACCTGGTTTCCACTGTTGTTAGAAGGATTATGGTTAATGAATTAGCAAATTAATTTGATAGATATTGATGGTTAGGTGCTGTGCACTATGGCAGGCATGGAAAGAAGCAGACCTGTGAGACTTCTAGGAGCTAACAGGAGAGAGAGACAAATAAGTTTATAAGCCTGTAAATAAAACTAATATGTGCCGTGAAGGATGCAAACAGCATAACACAGTCAGCAGTTTTCACAGGGTGGTCAGGGAATGTTGCCTGAGAATGTGATGTCTGTGTGGCACTGTCACAGCTCCTGGCACAGGGTACAATGAGCTCTTTGTAGTTCGTTTTATCCCAGGGACACTTGCTTGAGGACAGGAGAATTCGGGAAGGGCTGTGTGAGAAAGCGGAATGTGGTAGCAACAGGGATTGCTGTACTGTAGACTTCCCTCCTCTCTCTTTATGCCCTTTTTCTTTTTAAAGCGACGGGTTCACATACGAGCCTCAGGAAGAGGAGGAATTTGCTCTGCAATGTGCTGGTTTGTCATGTGTCCTTGGCCAGAACACCCTCTCCTTTCCCTTAGCCTGCTGTCCACCATTGTGATGAGGTGAAGAGGATGCCTGTAAATCATCTCAAGCCTTAGAAAGAATGCAGGCATCGCAGTGGAAATATGAATGACATGGCTGCTGGGCTTTGAATTCATGGAATGTTTTCTCTGAAGTGCTCTGAAGAGAGGCAGTAATAGGGTTTGGCATTATTTTCTCTCAGGAGAGAAAGAGGAGCACAAAGGCATAGATGGCATTTGCTAGAAATTTCATGGGTAGAATCAGCCAGGCCTTCCACGTAGGCCCCTGTTGCCAGCTCAGTGCGGTAACCGCCAGGTGGTTTGCTTTAGGGGACATCTGGATGGCACCCTCCTTCCCCCTTGGCTCCATCCTCCCCGTGCCTTCCAGGCTCCATGAGTTTGCGCCCCGGGAATCCTGTCGGGCTTGTCACTTACCCAGCAGAGGCAGACAGGGCTGCACCCTGCATGCTACAGTCAGAGGACTGGGGAGTAAAATGGAGATTTTTTTTGTTTGGCAGTTACAAACTCCTTCATCATGAAATTCATTATAAAAAGCAGGTCAGACATAAAATATTTTTAAAAACCTGTCTCTGATTTAGACCAGGCCATCACCAAAGGACAACAGGAAAAGTATTTTTCAGAAGGTTTAGGGGACCAGGATAGGAAAGAGTGAACAGCCAGGATTTTCCACTGGATCTTCTGAGAGCTCTTGCAGGAGATGGATGAATTCCTTGGTCAAAAGTGGGTGTGGTAAATGTGGAAAGGCCAAGGGAGGGTGCTTCGGGGCCTCAGGGGCATCAGGTGAAAGGTGGCAGGGCAGATCAAAAGCTAGCTCAGGGGGTTATTATTATTTTTGCATTTGGTTAAAAATTGACAAACTAATTGCCGAGCCCATTGTCAGAAAACTGGCAACCCATTAGAGATGATTGTAAGCAATTTCTCTCTATTATTCCTAATGAGACTGACGCAGTTTCATCTTCTGTACTTAGTGCTCAGAGAGAAATGAGGGTTTTATCTGTTTCTCTAACTCAGCCAGAGAGCATCTGCTGCGCTAAACCTGCACGGGGCTGCTGTGCAGGACACAGGGCTTTTTGAATATTCCTGACCTCAGCCGGGAAGATGGATAATTTGTTTGTCTGATTGCCTGAGTTTCTTGCCGCCTCTTCATTTTCCACCTTCTCTTCCTTCCAAACACCCTTCTTACTCCTGGCCAACTCTCAAGATACAGTTAATCTAAAAAGCAGGAAAACAAAATTGAATAGAAAAACAAAATCAAACACTTTTAGAAGTGAAACTTCAAATATTGAAAGCTGAAGCTTCTAGGATTTGAGTATTTCAGTGGGGTTTGGAAAAGACCAAAATATTCCTTCAAAATCACTTAGAATATTTTCTACTTTCAAATATTGGAGTAAATACTTATATATTAGTAGACTGTCCAGGTTCTTGATTAGAAAAGAGAAAGGTGTCCAATATCCCTTCAATCTAGGATATTGCATCTCAGCCCACTTTTCTTACGCTAGCCCAGATAGAGTCAACGTTTCTAAGTTCAGTTCAAAGGCAAGGTTTTCTATGGCGTGTCAGACACCCTTGTTTCCCCCCTTGGTGGAGGCCTGAACATTGTCTTCTTCTGTCTGTGGGAGGGAAGTTTGTGTTCTAGGATGCCTTCCTCACACCCTCACCTTTCCCATGGTCTTCCATGACTAGGATGCACTTTTCTCTTCCATTTTTTTAGCAAGAAAATGAGTTCTGGTTCATCTAGTAGATATGCAGATGAGGAAGTCCGTTTTAGTGGATTTTCTGTCCATTTTAAAACCAATTTCTGTGTCGATTGCCTACTATTTGCAAAATCACGAGGATCAGAAGAAATGATAAACAACTAAAGTGGTTGCCAAGCCAGTTAACATGAGCACATTTTATCATTCCAATGTACTCTGTGATGAATCCTTAATAATCTTTCCTTAAGGGAAAGATTATTCCTATAATATTGAATTATTATTATATTGATTATTATCTTAAGATGTTCAATATTATCAGTTATTTCACTAGGGGTTGGCACCCATAGCTATAAAGTATGTGTCAGATTCTTACTACAGCCAATAATATCACTAACTTTGAGTGTTTGGCCACTGCTGTATTGTCAGTTTTTGAAAATGGTAAATGACAGTCATAATTTCTTTCAGAAAGGGTTTGGAGACTGTATTAGTTTTCTCTTGCTGCTGTAACAAAGTGGTTTAAAACAACACAAATTTATTGTCTTATGGTTTTGGAGGTCCAAAGTCCACAATGGAACTTAACTTGCTAAAATCAAGCTGTCAACAGGGCTGTTCCTTCTGGGGCTCTAGAGGAGAATCTGTTTCTTTGCCATTTCCACCTTCTAGTGGCTGTTCAGATCCCTTCGGGGAGACCGCTTCTATCTTGAAAGCCAGCAATGGCACTGTTCCTACTTCTGCTCCTGTCATGGCCTCTCCTTCTCTGACTGAGTCTCCTGCCTTCATTTTAGAAGGACCCTTGTGATTACTGTTAAACTCACATACATAATCCAGGATAATCTCCTCATCTCAAGGTCCTTACCTTAATCACACTTGCAAAGTCCTTATGCCATGTAAGTCAACATATTCACAGGTTCCAGGGATTAGCATGCCGACATCTTTAGGGAGGCTGTTATTCTCTCTACCACAGGAACAAAAGGCAAAAGTAGACTAGAAGATCAGTTTTATGAATAAGCAATACCAGTACAGTTTTGGATGCTTGTTATTTTTTCTTTGAAACAGTTGTTTTCAGTTCCATACGGGCTTGAAAATGGCAAAAACATTAATTGAATTCCTATTCAACTGTACCGTTTGTGATTTATTTCGTGTGTATGGAAGTATGGTAGCTTTGTTAGGATGAAAAATTTACTTTCTAATCTTCTTTTAAAGGTCAAGTGGCAAAGAGGACTGGTTTTAAATGCAAGTTATCCACATGGAGCAATTAAGGAGAGATATAAAGTGGTATAGATTTTAACATGTGACATGGGCTAGATACAAGTGGAGGAGAATTGACTAAGATACTAGCTGATTTAGGAAAATTTAAATCCTGCCTTTGGGAGCACACTTGGATTAATATATATTTATTGTAATTCATTAAAAAATCCTTCTCTTCTAAGCTATTTTATCATTACATTTGCAATTTGCTTCTCTTTGCAGCCAGACATAAACACCAAGAGCCAATCTCAGAGGTAAATCTTGCCTCGGCCTCCTTTTTGCTGTCAGTGGGCGGTGTTGACTTACAGCCCACTTTCAGAGATGTATTGACATTCCATATTAAGTTAAAGGATGCTTTGTAATGTTCGATCTCTCTCCCAGAACAAACAGACCTGACACAGTCCAGGTATCCTTCCCTCTCTTCCTGATGTCATTTGTGCTTTCAGATCTTCCCCTGCAGAAATTGCTCTTGGTCATCAGCTTGACCATTGGGGTATTTCTAGATTTCCACTGTAAGCTGATTCCCCTGTGGTGTAGGAGGGAGGGAGATTTCAAAGGTGTCCCGGGAGATCCCAGCCTGGTGGAGAGGACGCACTGCCCTCCCCGTGTGTAGGCTGTGAAACGTTCCGGATCTGCTTCTCTTTCTCTTTCTGCTGGTGACTGAGGGATGCTGGGTGGATCAAGCGGAGCAGGCAGACCCTCTTTAAGCTGCATGCCGATTCCTTTAGGCAGAAACACAAGCCTTTCTCCATCCCGCGCCCTGTCCTCCTGTGGTGCATTCAGGCGATAAAGGGGAACAATGAAATGCAACCTGTTGGTGCTGGCATCTGCTCAACGGCTGTAGCCTGTGTGGAGGCAGCTGACTGCTGGCACCTCTGCCTGGGCTTGGCAAGACCAGAGCACACACCATTCTCACCATGGCCTGGAACGGGACCCGATGACAAGTGGCTATAAAATGATGATAGAGGGAGGCAGGAATCATGGCCCAGGAGAGGGAGGGGAGCAGGAGGCAGCACCAAGAACAACCATGCAGTTTAGAATAGGTGAAAAACAGGGAAATGTTAGTTGCTTGCATTTTTTTGTTGTTGTTTTCTTTCTTTCCTTCTTTCTTTCTTTCTTTCTTTCTTTCTTTCTTTCTTTCTTTCTTTCTTTCTTTCTTTCTTTCTTCTTCCTTCCTTCCTTCCTTCCTTCCTTCTTTCCTTCCTTTTGTTTTCTTTTTCTCTTTCTCCCTTTTGCTTGTTTTAGTCAGGTTGTTCTTGTGAGGGCAGAAAGCTTATTAATCTTAAGGCCGTCTTATCCTCTGATTTAGTGGATGCTTCTGTTTAATGAATCACTTCATGCTACTTACTGATGGGGCTTTCAAATGAATGGCTTTGGGGTAACAAGTACAATCAGAAATTATCATCAGCAATTACAAGTGATACTCTTGATTTTGGTTGGTTGTGATCATTGTTTATTGGTTGGGGAGGGCCTTTCCATTATCAGAAATATCCTTTTAATTTTGGAGAAAATCGAGGAAAAGCATTAATTGATGTTTATTTTTTATAGCTTTATAATGTTTGAGAAGTGCTGAATAGGAAATCTTCTCAATGGAAATTTAAAATTTTATTAAGTGTTACTCAATGGCTCTCAAAATTCAGTGTGCACAACATTACCCGAGGAGCATGGAAAATGCAGAATTCTGTGTCCTATTCCCAGAGTTTTGAATTCAATAGATTTGGGTGGAGTCTCCAAATTTGCCTTTTTAACAAACTCCCAAGTTATCCTGATGCAGGTGGTAGGGATCATGGTTTGAGGAAAACTAGATCATATGCCTGGACTTCTTAGCTAATTATGTCCTGATTAGCTGCTCTACGGCCAACCCCTCCCCACGTGTTTTCATTTGATATAATTTTCTCTAAGCTAGTAGTTGTGTTTTCATGCAATTCAGAAAGGAGGCTTCTGATAGTGTGGTGTATCACCTGCATTGTTATTTTCAGAGCTTTTGGTCTTAGGTATATTCCCAGTACAAAGATTGAAGGATGATCTGAAATCAAATACATTTGTCTGGGAGTGGAATGTCTGTCAGACCCAGGCATTGATTTCCTTGAGCTTGAGTTCTCAGTAAATGTCTTTCCAGTGAGAATTCCAATCAGGATTCTAAAGGTTATATGAAATAGGCTTGATTTCTGGGCTTCCTCCAGGGAGATTGCTTAATTTTTATAAGCAAAATTAACTCACCACCACGGCTTGTTTTGTAATCAGCACACAGTTCATATTTTAGGATAAAATGTTCTGTTGATTAGTGTGTGAAACAGGTGATCCAGAAAATATCTCTGCGCTGAGAATCTTTAAGGAAGAAATATTAGCACTCTAGAGGATGAAAAGATAGCAAAACAAAATCTAGGCAGAACTGAAGGGAAGGAAGCTCCGCTAGGAGAGATGCCCTATTTCTACAAGTGCTCTCACACTATTCTACCACCAGGGGGCAGCATTGCACTTTGTTTGGAAACGGTCTCTCTGGCAAGCAGCCCTTTAAAGGAAAATAACATCTAAGTGAGCAAAGCTGAAAACCAGAACATTAGCAAGAACCAGAAAACCAACAACACAGAACCCAAACTCTCTTTGTTATAATGTGCCGTCTTTGCTTTGCTTGGTACACAGGTTTTAATATTGTAGTATTAAGACTCTCCAGGGCATACTTTATCGGTCCATTAATACATACTTAGGGGTGGTGGATGATTCAGTGAGATTATTTTTCATTTTTCTTCTTGTTTGCCTCTCTCATCTCATCTCACTTGTCCTTGTCTTTGTGTCAAACAACTACTGTCCTATATCTACTTCTTTCAGAGCAGAGATAGGCCCAACAGCTGGCTGCCCCTTGCTATTGGCTGATCATTTTTTGGAGCTGAGTGGACGTGTATCGAGCCTGGCTGGAAAGCTCTCTCCTTCTTGGTGTAAAACCAGGTTCACAGTGTGCATGGTTCTGGGAAGTTCCTGGGGATTATAGTTATTTTTAATGCACCCTCACAAACACTTTTATAGGAGTCAAGCTGTCATATTATAGAAAGTGATGCAAAATAAATATATGCTAAAATTTTGTATTTTTAAAATTGACTCATATGATTAATGGATAAAGTGTGGTTGAATGAAAAACCCGAGCATGAGTGTTCGGAACGTAATTTCCGCCAGTCCGGGGATCATGTCTGTTTGTTCAGAGATGATACATCAAGCTCCTAGAACTGTGCCTGGCATGGCAGGCACTCAATTAATGTTTGTTGAGTGAATTAATGAATTTAAACACATGTTATGGCCAGCTCCCCCTTCCCCTACCTTGGCTTTGCATTTGAGCAGTGATTAACTTGGGAATGAAGGCAAGGCTGGGGACATTTACTTGGTCTCCTTGCCTGTCTCAGTCACTGTCTCTTTTATTTATGGGGGTAGTAGAAGTACAATGACTGAGAGTTTCTTGAAGGAAAGTCCTAAAATCTTTTTTTTTTTTTTTGAGATGCAGTCTTGCTCTGTCACCCAGGTTGGAGTGCAGTGGCATGATCTCGGCTTACTGCAACTTCTGCCTCCCAGGTTCAAGTGATTCTCCTGCCTCAGCCTCCCAAGTAGCTGGGATTACAGGCACCTGCCACCATGCCCAACTAATTTTAGTAGACGGGGGGTTTCACCATATTGGCCAGGCTGGTCTCGAACTCCTGACCTTGTGATCCGCCTGCCTCAGCTTCCCAAAGTGCTGGGATTACAGGCATGAGTCTGCATGCTCAGCCCATATCTAATCTTTAAGAACAACTATACTTTGGGAGGCCGAGGCGGGCGGATCATGAGGTCAGGAGATCGAGACCACAGTGAAACCCCGTCTCTACTAAAAAATACAAAAAATTAGCCGGGCGTGGTGGCGGGCGCCTGTAGTCCCAGCTACTCGGAGAGGCTGAGGCAGGAGAATGGCGTGAACCCGGGAGGCAGAGCTTGCAGTGAGCCGAGATTGTGCCACTGCACTCCAGCCTGGGCGACAGAGCAAGACTCTGTCTCAAAAAAAAAAAGAAAAAAAAAAAAAAAAAAGAACAACTATAAACCCTAAATATTTTTGTTTCTCTGAAATTTGCATGTAACATTGCATACACTTACATCATTAATGCTGCCTTTTTGGGGGAGTTTCATTAAGACTAGACTTGCAGATTTCTCGGTACTAATGCCCTGCTATGGAGAAGCCCTCCTATTTTGCTTCCTCCCCCCTTTTCTTCTCTTGCAAGAAACAGTCAGGTTGAGAGACTTGACTTTGAACAGGAGCAGGGCAGGGAATAACAGGCACATGAAGGTTAATTACCCTCGTTGGAATCCAGCTTGACTGGGCAAGGTGAGACAGTTCAATTATTTAATCATGTTGGTGCTATTGGCTTCCAAATCCTTGAGTGCCAGGATAGCCCTTCCTTTCCGTTTAATTTATATGAGGAATTGCTCCTCAACTTGCTGCTCTGAGCTGAACCCTCCGGCAGAGGGAGAGGAGCAGTCGATTTTGGAAGGAGATGATCCCATCTCTGTATCCTCTTGGGCTGCATTTGTGAAGAGTTCTCAGCACTTATTTTGGAAGCTGCCAGACTACTTGTGTCTCTCCTGTCCCCAGCAGGCTGCTCCGTTCTGTGTGTAATGGAAAATTTCTCCGTTGCACATGACTTTCTAAGGCTTTCTTTTGGCTCAAGAATGTCTACCCATTGAAGCTACAGGTCAGAGCATGTCATTAGAGCAGAACACGCTAGAGCAGCACAGTCCAATAGAATGTTCTGTAACTGCCCTGTCCAGTGTGGCAGGCAGTGACCAAATGTGGCTATTAGCACTAGGCCAGTGCAATGGAGGAAATGAAATTTTAACTTAAACTAATTTAAAGTTAAAATTACATATGGCCCAGTGGAAACGATACTGGGCAGTGAAAGACTAGATTGTACCTGCGATGCCAACAGAGATGTGATTTTTGTCTGTTTGTTTCTGGTGGGGCTTGACTGTCGCACAGTCACACAGCAGGGCTGTCTTGCACCTTTAGTCCCCTGGTATTAACGTAGTTTTTCCATTATATCCCACCAAGCCCTCTTGTTTCTCACCATGCCCCTCTGCTACTGCATCTTGGTGATGTCACTCCTCATTCGTATCTGAGAAGGGACAGGAGAATGGAATTTTACCTATTCAGCTATGGTTCCTTGTCCCCTGCACTCCCCACACACAGATGATGAGAGATCTTAATCCCAATGAAAACTGCATTCTGTCAAAATAAAATGAGTTAGTTGGGCGTACCTTCACCAGATGTTTTAGTGTCATGACCCATGGACTTCTGCCAGGGTGCTGCCACCCACTTAGTGTCCCACAGCCTGGAAGGCACATGCTCTGTTTAGCATAGATTTTTCAAAGTTGTTCAGTGATTTAATGCACATATAAGACTAATTGATAGTTTGTCTATGAAAATGAGCTTTCCAAAAAATGGCCTCATGGATTGCGCCACTGCACTCCAGCCTGGGCGACAGAGTGAGACCCCGTCTCAAAAGAAAAAAAAAAAAAGGCCTCATGAACCAAATATCTATGGTCCAAACTAGATACAACAAGAAAGGGCATGAAGTATCTCACACTAAGAATGAAAGACAAGGACTGAGTTTCCACAAATCTTAGTCATTCAGATCGAGCTATGGAGTCATAATCAATGACTTCCAAGCTCCCTCATCCTCCAGCCTCACTATGCACCCAAGCTCATCAACTCATCGTTCCCCTGCTGTTTCCACCACACTGACACTGGGCTCTGCACACTTCATGCCCTAGTTGCTAAAATTATACAAATAGGAGAAAAAAATAAGTCTGTGAAATCATTCTCTTGGTTCCTGTGGTTGACACTTGCTAGTTAATTTGAGCCTTAATGTTGGCCTCTCAGAGTGACAGAAACAGCAGCCAATCTGCTGTTGTACAAGCAAGTGCATATAGCCTCATTGCTAACACCCTTGAAAAATGTCCCAAGAAATGCCGCTCAGGAGGAGAGTTCTTTAAATTAAGCTAGATTTGTAAAGAGCCCATTTACTGCCTGACTTAGAGCTAAATCCTGTGGCAGAATGGAATGCGAGGCTAGCTGCCAGGGAACAGAAAACAGCTTGGGTACCAAACCGTGAGCCTGCGAGTGGCAGAGAAGGAGTGATGTTAGAACAGAAGGCATCCTCAAGTCTGACAGGAAAGGAAAAAAAAATCAAAACAGAAGGAAGTATCTAGAGACACAGTACAGACAGGTTGTCCAGGAAAGTTAGGGGGCAGAGAATGAAGAATGAGAGAACAGGAATGAGGAGACTTCACTGCAGAAAAGAAGGATCTAAAGGTAGAAGAAGAGAATGTACCTAGCTCATTCTTCTACTTTATCTCATTAAAGAGACATGACTGAAAATCAAGTCATTTCAGCAAATAACCAGACAGTAGCAGGTCACCAGATGAAACTCCTTCCCTGCCTGGACGTTAAGTCCTGATTTCATGTGAACAAGTAAGCAAGTGAGCAAGTCAAGCCTCCTCTTATATGTTGCTCTTTCTAGGTTAATCATTTACCTGCAATAAGAGGAATTTTTTTCAGACATTCCAATGTAGTTGATTTCAAATCCCTTGGAGAAAAATTTGAAGAGCAATGAGAAGGTGGGTTCTCCTATAACATCTCATCCAAATGCAGCCCCTCTCCATTTCCTCTGCAAATAAAGAGCACATGACCAACTGATATCCACCTGCAGAACTTTCACTTGCTTTCTGTTTTAGGGCCTCTGCCTTTGGTGGCTTCAAAATCTCCAGGGGGAGCTTATTAAGAACATTGTTGCCTGGGGCTCTAGCCCCCGAGACATAGATTCTCAAGGGAAAACAGCATCTCTGAAAGAAAGCCAGGCTGGGAAATTTTGGGAAACGGGGCAAAACTGTAAAATGTGAAAATTTTTAGGCTTAGAGGATGCAGCAATTTGATGCTAGTTAAAAAAAATTCCCCAAAAAGACAGTTGTATGGAATAATTTCTGTATACTTGGTTGGAAGTTAAGGATAAAAGATAAAGAGGTTTCTTTTTCTCCCACATTAAGTTTTTGAGAAGTAAAGTCCCCCTTTGTCTCCACTTAATTATGGAAGAAAGAACAAACTCCAGTTTTAGGAGTTGCTCATCCATTTTAGGGATGGCCCAGATGGGCAGCATATTTGTGTTCAGAAATCTCTTTACTTTGGAATATGGTTGTAGGTTCCATCTTTCCTCCAAGCTGCGGGGCCATTGCTGAGCCTCCAAAGGCCCTCGCGATTCCTGCCACATTCATTGCCTCTCTGGAGGGCCAGCCTCCTGCTCTGGGCACCAGAGAAGGGGGAAGAGGGGCGGCATCATAGAATCCCACAGATGGAGGTCTCAGTCCTGCCCAGCCACTTACTGTATGATATTGAAACCTTACTCTCCAAGCTTCGCTTTCTTCCATTTATGAAATGGGTATAAGTGTTATTCCTCACTGAGTTGTAATTATTAAATGAGTTAAGATAGAAAATGTGCTTGCCGGAGGAAGTGGTCACTAAATGTGGCCATCCTTTGAAGGCTTCTCCCCCATTATCCGGCAGAGAATTATCTGTCCTCCATAATGCTCAAATTTTCTCTACACTTCCAAGTGTATTCTTAGAAATAAGCCTCACCTGAGACCATGTCTCAGGTGAAATTGCTGTCCATATTTATAAGCCTCCATAGCCTTCAGCAACTCCCAAGAGGCCTTGAGAACCCAGCAGGTGCTACATTTATGTGCTGAGGTTGGGTGGCTGCAGGTCAACCTGGTTGTCAGGACCTGCCAAGTTGTATACACCTGCAAGACAGAAGAACCTTAGGAATTCTCTGGGTTGCTTTACTGTGAAGCACAATTACTTATTTGCAGACAAGTATGTGTGCTGTAATTTCAAGGATTGACATGTAGAATTTCCAACCAAGCCTTGTCCTTGATCCCTCCTGGGCAATATACAAGATGGAGTGTCTAACACCCTTGTGGGAATTCAAACCTGTCATACTCACTGACAGGCAATCATGATTCTAATGAGGGCAGAGGAATTTAATTCAATAAAAAACCTATTAGAATTGACAGTACAAATGTAAACAGGTCCCTGATGGATAATTTTGCAGGGCCTTCTCTGCTGCTGTGTTTGTTGACATATACCATAACCAAACGTGGAAGGCAGATGCTCACGTCTGTTCCGACAGGACGGAATGGATGTGTTCCTCTTTCTTTCACCTGTGGGGTAATACACCACTGGCTTTGAAACCACAGACCTGGTCATTGGGGGTAGTCTCATAAAAATGATATTTTTGTCTCATTTTTGGAGGAGGAAGGATCCTGCGGTGACTGGAGATAGATATTTCTGGGGATTATTTTTTGTCATTTTTCAAGAGATTCAGGTAGTAAAACGTGTCTTTAATCAGCTGCTTTTTTTTTTTTTTTTTCCCTCCTCTGAGACTCTTAGCATATCATGCAGAATAATTTTATGAATGTCTGGAGATTTTCCTTCTGTTTTAGCCACTAGATTTTAAAGACTTTTCGCTGGACTAGTTTATGAGTTGCTGCCTGTTTTGGCAAATGTAAATTTTACCCTACAATTTAGAGTTCCATTTTTTTAAACAGATATAATCAACAAGAAAAATTACTCAGCATTATTGCTTGAGAGACTCTGAGACATAGCTATGTCATTGTACCAATAGTTTTTCCTAAAAACAGTGGTTCTTTCTACCTGGAAACTTGTTCTGTCAAAAAAACAAAAAAAGCAAAAGAAAAGAAAACAAACAAACCAATAGTTCCTCTTCGTTGTTGTTTTCTAGTGCTTCAGAGTAAAGATAATGGAATGTCTGTTCTCTTTAGAATCAATCTACACATTGGCCTTACAAAAAAAAAATTTGGTTTATTAATAACATTAGCAATAAATTTATTCTCAGTATGTGGATGTCCTCTCTGTTTTCCTATTTTTAAACCTTTGCTTCAAAATTGACCAAATCATTATTCATCTTGAAGTTTCTTGATGGAGATTTTTACAAAAAGCAAGAGACTCACTCCCCTCAGGGGTTTTCCCTCTGTGGGCTTTGTACCTCTAGGAGGGAGAGTGTCTACAATATTGTTGTAATGGACCTGGAAAGCTGTATTTGTTCAAAGTGTCCTCTATTGGTGGGATAAATAATATCTTACAGACAAATGTCATGGTAATTTTTCAAATATATGAGGTTAAGTATAATACAAATTCAGTCTTTTTGTGATTATGAACTTTCTCAATGAATAGACACTAAAAGGCAGCTTATACCATGTTGGGGAGAGGTGGTACAGTGACATTTTTGACACTGCAAAAGGGCTTAGTCTCATATTTCTGAATATTGGGAATCCTGGCCCTAAACCAAAGTCAGATGACCAAGTGAGTGTTCTGAGTCTAAACCTTTACTTAAATCATGAACATGCTGGTTATTAAGATGTTGTCCTGGGTGGGGAAGGGACAGATGCTTCCTGCAGCAATTCATCATTGTTGCAAGGGCCTCCTTAGTAGGCTCTTGATGCATTTGCATTTGCTCTGCCTGCTGTGAGAAAACAGAATTAATGTTTATTACATTTTTTTAGTGACAGAGAATTTCCATTTCCCAGGATTGCTTTCCTTTTGCCTCATTTTTTACCCATTAGTTCACTTCTGCCTTCTTGCTTGTGACTGCTCTGCCTCCACAAATTGAAGTTCAGGACCTTAGAAAGAGAATCCAGTGTTGCTTATCCAAAGCTATTCTGAAGGAAGAAAGGAAGAATCTCGTATCTCCTGAGTGACTGCTACATACTAGGTTTAAACCTTTATCTCTCACGGAATATCATGGTCTTCACTATCACTGAGAGGAATCTGGAGTTTGAGGGGAGTGAACTTGCTGGTAGTTGCTGCAGAGCATGTAGGGAGTCCAGAAATCAAGCTTCGTCTGAAGATTTCTAAAACCCATGCTTCTCCTTCCCACCTTTTCTTCCTCTCTCCCTCTCTCCCTCCCTCTCTCCTTCCCATCTCCACAATACTTCAAGACTATTCACCACTCTGGATTTTTGTATGAATTTACATTTGCTGTGGATGCATGAGCTTTATTTTCCACTCAAGATTTTGCCTGTATTGTCAAACAGATGCCAATCTGTTGTTTTTGAGAATTTTCTTTTCTTTTTTTTTTTTTTTTTTTTTGATGCCTAGGAAAATTCTGACTTGAGATCTGATATATTTTGGGTTTATATTTTTGGAAACTTACTGTAAACAGTTCTAAATATATTAGAAAATGAAGTTCCATGCTTTGTGTTGCTAGAGAAAACGTGCTTGTATGAACAACAGAAACAAATCCCAAATGTAGACTCTTTTAACCAACAATGAACCTTTTGCTAGTAATGTTTACCTCTGTTTTAACATTATTGTCCCAAGTGATTAAAGTATTTGGATGCATTGTGCTCTGATTCTCTTTTTGCAGCCCTCTGTATGGAGAGTCGATGAACAATATATTTAAACATATTGTCAAATCGTGCTTCTTTGTCATTTCCCTTTTGATCTACCTCTGTTTCATCAAAATTAATTCTGTAATTTTCCCATGCCTTGTCAAGACTTTGAGCCATGAATGGTAATGGACAGCTCACAACCCTGACCTTTGCCGCCTCTCATATTCTTTTGCAGAAGTGCTTAAAATAGTAAACAGCAAGTTGAGAATTCCCCTCGGTGGAGGAGCTCTGTTGCTTGCTTTCATTCGCATGCCTGCCGGCCTGTTCTCGGGTAATGCAGTCATGTGTGCTCTGCGTGTGCATGTCCCTCACCAAGCCCCCTGGCACATTGCAGCAAAGTCGGGGGGCTTCTTTTTGTGCAGGAAATGCACTCGGGCTTTTCTGTGTGTGTGGAGGATTTCCTGTGACCTTACCTCCTTAGCCACCATGGAGAAGGGCAAAATTTTGTGCTTCGAAGGACAAAATCCAGTGCCTTCCAAAGAAAAGAAGTGCGCCAAAGAGGAGGGAAATCATGTGGAGGTCAAAGTTGGGAACACAAATGTCTCTTGGATCTCTTTGCAAGATCAGCAAAGCCTCTGAGGGCTGAGAGTTTCATTCTGAACAAACAATCAGAATCGTAGAATGACTGACCCTGGGCTCCTGAAAACCTCTGGCCTGGAAACTCTTACAGCTCTGCTTTCCTTCTCCCTGACCCCGAAGAACACATGTTTCCTTGCTGTGCCAGTGGTCCATTGACCCTTTCTACAGAGTTGCTTTCTGTTTCGTTGTCCCAGTGGCTAGAATAAATTAGACCTTCAGTCTCCCAGAATCAGTCTAGTGCTCCAGGAAAGGGAAAAACAGAAGCAAACTGGATCCTGTCCTTCAGGAATGATGATCTGCCCCAACTGCTGCAGCCTCAGAGACGAGGCTGGCTGGGGGCTGGGGGTGAGAGTGACGAGCATGTGGGAACCCAGGCAGGCTCGCAGATGTCTTGTACTAATTAGCCAATCATGATCTCCATTCTTACCAGGGTCATTACCCTGGACTTGGCACTAGAGGGTCTTGTTGTCTTTGCTTTTGCCTTCTTTTCCAGCTCCTTAAAGGTTTTGTAAGAACAAAGTAACAAGAGGAAAGAGAAACATGATGTGAATGTCAGAAAGAACAAATACTTGAGACCACCTTGAAGGGAAACTTCTAGTCCTTTATTCATTACTCGTTCATTCATTCACTTACCAAATATTTTTAGGGCATGTTCAATGTGCCTGGAACCATGCTTATTGCTAAAATTACAAATATGACTTAATTACATAAAAAGTTTTCAGCCTTCCAGGATAACTCTCTATTTTGTTAGCCAAATAAAGGGGCACATGCCTCTGTTCTGTGGACTGTAGGAAATTCAGTCACTCTTCTTAAAGATTACGTGAGGATGCACCTGCCTGCTGATGTCACCTCTTTCTCTGCCACTGCTCTGGCTTGGGCTCCTGTCATCACTGCTTTTCTTCACTCTCTCCTGCTGCTCCAGCTCTCAGTGCTCTAATTTACCCTGAAGCATAAACATATTTTCTTCCTTATTTGCCTAAGGCTGTTACTGTGGGGTGGGGGAGAACAGATCAGAGTGATATCTTAGAACTTACTGTGAGAAATTGACAACAGAAAAGCAAAGCTCAAGTGAGATGTTGGCTAGCACTGCTCCAAAGGCACCTCTCTTAGCCCTGGCCATTGGCTATCTTGCTGGTGTGGTCTACTCCCACCCATCCGTGTTTTCTCCGTCTCTTAGCCTCAGGCTCCTCACTAGGGAAGAGCAGAGAAGACTCAGTAGCCAGATAACGTGTCCTTAGAGGTACATCAGGCCACCAAGGGCTTAATTTTAACACTGTTTGGCTTCTCATTGTTTTAGTCTCCTTTTGGACATTTTCTTTGTTTAAAAAGCATGCTACATTGGTTTTCCAAATTTAAACAAAAAAACAGTTTTCCCCCGAAGATAAATTCTGTTGCACAATCTAGAATGCAGAAATAGTCATGGGCAGCTTTTAGAGGAGTGTTCTGCTTCATAATTAAGATGACAAGGGCCCTGCCCACAAGGCAAGCATGGTAGGAGAGATGATAGGTGACCTAGCTTTGTAGCACAATGTGATAAGTGACATAGCAGAGGTGTGTGTGGGCTGCTATGGGACCACCCAGGAGAGAGCATTTAATCCTGCCCTCTAGTCCTCCTGCAGGCTTGGTAGACTTACGTGAGTTAGGAATTTTCCAGGAGGATAATAGGGAGAGAGCATTCCAAGCAGCCAGAACAGTGTGTGAGAATCACAGAGGCATGAAAGAGCCTGGCAGATTGGAGGAACACCAAGGTTTGGTATGAGGGGAGCATAGGATGGAAAGGTAGGCATGGACCACATAGCATGCTCAGGAGTTGAGAAATAGTCTTTGTATCAAGCTGTGCAATGGTCCTATCCGTGCATTAAAGACTGTGCTGTGGAGGAGAGACTGCAGAGAAGGGAGGCGGAGGCACCAGTGTGGAGGCTGTGGTGCAGTCAAGTCCAGCCATGAAGCACAGAGGAAAGGGGATGAAGAGCAGATGTATGGCAAGCTGAGTGATGTCACCTACAGAGCAAGAGAGGCAGGACTGTCAGTTACCTCATTGCACTCACCAGGGTGCCTAGAACAGTGTCTGCATTCAGCATAGAGAAATCAACCAGTAAAATACATATTGGTTGAGAGAATGAATGATGGAGTTGGACATTGGTGTCCAAAGATCTTCATAGTAACTGCCTTTGCATGCATATAAGTGGCTGAGGAGTCTTCATTAGACTTATATGCACAGTATGAATTTTTTAATGAAGGAAGCATCTTTTCTGACATTTTTAAAGGATAGTTTGAGGCTGGTTTAATAAAGAGTCAAGTCACAAAGTTGTGGCTGTGGTGTAGGAAAATTTCAAATGAAGGCGAAGAGCCTGGGGGAAATTGGCCTCCCCAGGGCTTAGGAGATCAGGGGAAGTAGTGGTCCTGGGGCCTGATTGGAGAGAGTTACCTTGGGTAGGCTGTCTTGACAGGGCCTGGTTTGCAAATGGCTGGAAAAGGCTAGGGGGAAAAATCCTTTGCTATCACTCTTCTCTCTCCCTTCAGTCTTCTACTAGGCCTCCCTGCTGGCCAAATTCTACCAGAATCCAAAGGGCAAGGGAGCCTGTAGCTGCTCCCAGGCAAAGACTGTGGTTTGCCTGCCACTTCTGGTGTGTATCTGCCTTTTTTTCAACTCAAGGTTAGAATGCACGTGGAAACAAACGGAAGTGCTCCTCTAAACTCTCTAGCCTGCCTCAATCTTCTGCTTCAGCCATTAATCTCCCAGATGTCCAGGCTTCAAATCAGACTTGAAGCAATGAGGTTTCTCTTTGCAGAGTTACAGCTCCCTTCTTGATCTCTACATCACTGACTGGTGACCATGTGCTGACAGCCCAGCCCAGTAACCGAGACAGAGTGAATTCAGTGGGATGCTTTATTCATACAGCAGCAAAGCCAAAGGATCTCCTTATAGATTTGAAATTTGGGCTGAAAATGTAAGGTCTCAGATATAATTAAGGACTTTATTTCATTTTTTTTTTTGCTATAATTGGATATACACCCACACATGTGGTCACCTTGAATGAAAAGGGAAGTGATATTTGTTGGAGGTCTATCATGATCAGGTACTACGTCACTGAAACTCTCAAGTGATTGAACATGGAGGTCCACATTAGTCACCACCAGTTAGTCATAGCTCTATTAAAAACAACCTTGATAAAACATCCCATCTCTGTGTATTACTTCTGTTACACTAAAGAATTTTTGCAAAGCTTTGAAAAATTAAAATAATGTAAAACCTCTGTGGGGAATTCTTGCCACAGCTGGGTGGAATGTATCAACTATTAAATAACAACTCTTCACGAGGCAGCCAAGCATAGAGCAGAGTGTCCCACTGAAGCCGCCGAGAAATCTAAATGGACAGAATGCAGAAGCTCAGTAGGAATTTGACTAGGCTAATAATATTGCATGGGTATATAAACCTGTAATTTAGCCTCAGGATTTCTGCCCTTTGTTACCCTTTTCTACTTCATTCTCTCATGTAGTTTTTGACAAGGAAAATAAAGTTGTCATAAACCTTCCACCTTGGTTAGTGGATTCATTGCAAGAGGCCTGGGATTTTGCTACAAACCACAATTAAGAGTCAATGGGGCTCAATGAAACGATAGGATTTTAGCAGTTGAACTTGGCAGCTATTTGGTTTGTTGAAAGTCTCTTGATGCTCAAATGCTCTCTCCTCTGGGAGCTTTGTTTTTTTAAATGAAGCCAGCCAAAGAAGTTCTATGATCACTCTTCTTCACTGAAGTGAAGTTGGTGGGTGAAACCAAGGTGGATGAAATACGTATCTCTTTGTAGGATTTCCTAACACCCAGTTGCACTGCCTGAAAGAAGATGACAGTTTACAAGTGTTCAAAGAGACAGGCGTGTGCACTTTAACATGGGGTTACAAGAAGAAATGTACTGACCTGATGCTCACATTAAATTATAACCTTTCAGACTTAGCTAAAGCCAAATGGAAATTTATTGCACTCAATTATGAGCTCTTTTTAAAATCTCAGTTTTCTAGAAATGCTGTCTTTCACTGTGACTTGGGTGGCCCTAGTTATTCAGTTAGGCCCAAGAAACCATTATTTTTAAAGGCAATTTGCATTTTCTTAACTCTTGATTTTACCTGCTATGAAATACTCTAGCTCTTTGCAAAATCACCCCCCTCCACCCCCATTAATTTCTGAGTGTCTCCATGACATGACTTAGCATGTCCATGGACTAGAGCACTCACCTGCTACCACGTGGTATCTGCTGGCTACCACACGACCTGCTACTGCTTTTTCTAGGCATTCCTGCATCCACCAGACACTACCACTTATGTCTTTTCTAATTAATGTAGCAGAGCCCTTGATGCTCAGAGCTTCCCTGAGTTCTCCAAGCTATTAGTGTACTTAGCTATGCTGTTTTAGGTGGGAGAATAAGAATCATGTTGTTTCCTACTAGCCGGGTACCAAAGCAGCATCACTTTATGCTACTAAAGCTAAAAACATTTTTAAAAATAAAAATAATTCCTCTGTTTTAATTTGAGGTCTATTTTTTCCCCAAGGAATAAAAATGTATGGGGGTTAGAAGAAATATCCAGGTGACAGAGACCATACTCTTCCTCTCTGGCCACTGGCCACTAGTCTGTCAGCCCTCTTTTGGGTCATTTACTCCTAGAGGTTCCTCGGCCTCTTACGTAATAGTCCATTTTTGTGTTGCTATAAAGAAATACCTGAGACTGGGTAATTTATAAAGAAAAGAGGTTTAATTGTCTCATGGTTCTTCAGGCTATACAAGCATGGCACCAATGTCTGCTTAGCTTCTTCCAGTGAGGCCTCAGGAAGCTTACAATCATGGTGGGAGGTGAAGGGAGAGCAGGTGTCTCACATGGCGACAGCAGGAGCAAGAGAGGGGGGCAGGAGTCAGATCTCGTGTGAACTCACTGAGAGAGAAGTCACGCATAATCAAAGGGATGGTGCTAAGTTATTCATGAGGGATCCGCCTCCATGACCTGAACACCTCCCATTGGGCCCCACCTCCAACACTGGGGATTACATTTTAACATGCAATTTGGAGAGGACAAACATCCAAACAACGTCAGGTAAAGGTGAGCTCTTGACAGGCTTGCCTCACCAGACTGCAAGACATGCGCCTATCTGAGGCCTAGCAGTGAACATTTTATTTTATTTTATTTATTTATCTTGAGACAGAGTCTCACTCCTGTTGCCCAGGCTGGAGTGCAGTGGCGCAATATTGGCTCACTGCAACCTCCGCCTCCTGGGTTCAAGCTATTCTCTTGCCTCAGCCTCCCCACTAGCTGGGATTACAGGCATGCACCACCACGCCTGGCTAATTTTGTATTTTTAGTAGAGACGGGGTTTCTCCATGTTGGTCAGGCTGGCCTCGAACTCCCGACCTCAGGTAATCCACCCACCTTGGCCTCCCAAAGTGTTGGGATTATAGGCGTGAGCCACCGCGCTTGGCCCAAGAGTGAACATTTTAGATGTAAACTGGGATCCTCTCATTATACATGTGAGATTGACTTGAAAATCACTGCCCTGATACCCTCAAAAGCTCAGACCTAAGTAGCGAGTGGGACAAAGAACACTGGCGGGAGGACAGCTGTCATGAGCTGGATCGTGTCCCCCTAAATTCACATGCTGAAGTCCGAACCCCCAGTAACTCAGAATGTGACTGTATTTCAAGACAGGGTCTTCGCTGAGGTAAGTCAATTAAAATTAGGTTATTATAGTGGGCTCTAATTCAATGTGTTCTCATAAGAAGTGGAAATTTGGACCCACATGCAGAGAGGGAAGATGATATGAAGAGACATAGGGATCAGATGGCCATCTAGAAGCCAAGGCGAGAGGCCTGTAACAGATTCTCCCTCATATCCCTCAGAAGGAACCAACCCTGCCAACACCTTGATCTCGGATTTCTAGCCTCTAGGACCGTGAGACAATAAATTTCTTTTGTTTAAGCAACCCAGTCTGTGGTACTTTGTTTTGGTAGTTCTGAAAAAAAGATAAAGCGACGTCTCAGGAAGAGTCCACACCCTTGTGGCAAGGTAGGCCCTGAGAGGGTGACCCTCAGGAATGGGAGCAGCCTGACCTGCACGTTATGTGTGGCATCTGAAAAGTGTGGTGGCCACTGGAGAAGTGCCAGTGTCAGGGTGGGTGAGCAAGAGGCGACAGGTGGTGCTTCTGCAGGGAGGGGGAGTGTGGTGGCAGGGGGTCTGGCAAAAAGCAAGACGCTGAGACTCAGGAAGCCATGCATCATTGTCAGGGAGTCTGCCAGACTGAAAGACGAGACAAACCACAGGCCTCTGGTTTTGAAGAAATGAGGATAAGCCTGTTTGTTGCGGTGGGGAGCAAGGTTGGAATGCAGTGGTTGTAACCTGGGGAGGAATGTAGGCACCTGGTCAAGGGAGGAAGGTCATGTTCAGTTACTAGAATACAATCATAAAGTCAGACTGGAACTACCAAGGTCATATTCCATCCCAAACACTTGTATTTCTGACTTGTATGTCCCTAAATTACCCCTGACTAGGGATATATGAGGTCCTGGTGTCTAAAGCAAGCCTCAACCTATAAGAAAGAATGTCAAATGGCTTCAGCAGTCAGTAGTAATGGTCCAGGGAGACAGGGAGGTCATTACACTGACAGTACAATTCTGCTGAATGAACAAGAGGGTACAGCTTCCACAGGAGCCATTTACTTGGTATGCTTATTAATTTCCAATGTGCCATTCTGGGATCTTTCCCAGAAATGTCATCCATGACTCCTGGGAGGAATTTTTCCAAGCAGGTGTCACTGCTTTGCTGCGAATAGACGGAGCTTCTGAAAGCAACAGGAGTTACCTTTCATGTACCAGGTATCCCAGGCAGAAGCAAAAGTGCCCAGCATATGAGAGGTTGTAGAAAATGTAACTAGAGTTTCAGTTTAGTTTTGCCTATAAATGGAAGACGATTTAAGTGGTTGTTTCATTGTTTTGTGAAAGTAATCTGAGCTACTAGCAGGGGGCACAGAGTCAAATTTACTGGGACTGATACTTTAGAACAGCACCTTTTGTACATTTTGCTGCTGTAGGATCTTTTGTTCCAATGGATTTTTAAGGGGAACTCATGACATGAAAACAGATGGAAGGGGAGCAGCTTTAGCTGGAGTGGGGTGGGAGGCCCACATCCTACTCAGTTTCATCTCTCATCCAGACAGATTTTTTGGTGTGGTTTAAACACCATACACAGCCTGTAATTCACTCAAAAAGAGTAGCTCGTTCATCAACTGGCCACGCTGAAATATTCTGAATATTGAAAAATCTGGGAAACTTTTTAAATGTTTAAAATGTGGGACTTATCTGAAAGGACAAAAAGCCAGCTAAGTGGCTGTCCCAGTTATTAAATGCTTTTAAATAAATGATTCCAAGACTTAATGGCTTGAAATAACAACACTCATTTGATTTGCTCATGAATTGCATTGGGTAGGGTTTTGGAGGTATGGCTTGTCTGCTCTCATGATGTCAGGCTAGGGTGGTCCATCTGGGGCTGGAGTCGCCACTTCCAACAGGGCTGACACATATGATTGGCAAATTGTTGCTGGCTGTTAACTGGAGGTACAGTACAGTTGGGGCTGTTGGTTTTGACTCTTGATTCATTTCCACATAGGCTTCTCCTTGGGCTACTTGAGCATCCGCAGTGTGGCAACTGGGTTCCAAGAATGAGTTTTCCAACAGGCAGCAGTGGAAGCTGCCAGTGTTGTAAGATCTCGGCTTGGAAACTGGCACGGCGTTACTTCCACCTTACTTCATTGGTCAAGGGAGTTCCAGAGCCCACTCACATTCAAGAGAAGGGCACTGAGAGCCCACCTCTTCATGGGAGAACTGTCAAAATTTTGTGGCCATCTTTAATCCATCATAGGGTCACCTCTCTCTTTTTCCCTTTTTCATATCATCATCCTCTTCTTCCTCCTCCCCCAGAATTGCAAAAATATGAGGAATTATTGCTACCTACCAGCTACTCTGTTCAGCGTCTCAGCAGCACACAAGAGGGAAGAGACAATCACATATTCACAAGAGAAGCTTCATTACCTCTACAATCTATCACTGAAGAAAAGTCATTGTTTATGATCGCTTATATTTAACATGTTTCAATATTGCCTATTACGTAAGCTAGACACTAGATGGAAAACCAGGATCATTGAGACCCAGGATTTAATCTGTTATAGTGTATAGTCAACAGCTTTGACATAAGACAGAATGTGACCAATTTTATTGTAGATCTGTAAGCAATGTGTTAGGAGAGCACAAATGAGGGGGAGACAGAGTTTGTCTTGGGATAAGTGGGGAAAAATTCATGGGGGAGGCAGCTGTTGAAAAAGCCTCAAATGAAGGCTGAGAATGAAGAACCGTCTAAGAGATAGGACTTGGACAGCAGAAGCTCAGAGGTTGGAAAGTGCCAGTTTTGTTTAGGGAATGATGCTCCAGTGTTTTGTTAGGAATCTGCCATGCATGAAGGAGCGCTGTGGATGGTAATGTTGGAAAGATGGGCTGAGACCTTGTCAAAAGGTCACACAATTACATTTTTAAAGCTGTGATTTGGAATACTTTCAGTTCCTCTAATTTTATTTGAGAATAAAAAATTTGTCCTGTGCTCACAATGATGTGAGGTTCCACAATGCCATCCACAGCTGCTGTGAAAGGAAAGGAAATCTTGCTTCACAGTGGAGGATGGCCGGAGGTGTGGGGGTGGTTCTTCCTGCAGTCTTTGTCTGGCCACAGTGTGGCTGCATGATTTTGGAGACATTTTGTTTCCTGCTGAAAACTCTTGAGTGAGGATTTTTGCCTTTTCCGATGCTTTTCTTTTACAGTCTCAAAGGCTTGCTGCTGGTGTGGAAAAGGTTTCCAAAATAGCTATTGCTCACGTTGGGTAAGATGCCTGTGGTCAGCTGGAGGAAAACTGAGCAGGATACGGAACTGAGGGTGTGAATAGCCTGCTGCTGTTCCTGGATCGGCTGCCAATTGACAGCCACAACTTAGAGAAGAAAAAAGAGAAGCAGATATACATAATATGGGATGAGGATGAAGTAGGAAAGTATTTTTGAAATTAGGAGTCAGGATACTGGGGTATCATTTGCAGTTTAGGGGTTGAGGGTAAAGGAAGTGGTGGAGTGGTTATTCCAATTAGAATATAATGTCATATCAGAGGAATTGTAATAAAGAATATAGGAAATCCCTTCAGAGGGAAATAAGAGTCTGAAATAGGTCATTAGTGGGTGATAGCAAGGCTTGCAAATGTTTTGAGAAAAAAGATGAAATACTTTGACAGCTATGAAGACACAGAAAACTTAAAAAAAGGAAACAACCCTTCAAAAACTTTATTTTGATATTCTTAAAGTCTGATAGAAAAATTGGGTAAGGTCTTTAGGAAAGAGGGTAGAATCATGGAAATAGGATAACTAATGCATTTTTCATCCTTATTACTTTTTTAGCTTATATACTTGTGGATGAACAAAAATATAATTAAAATGAAAACAACATATTAAACCCTACTTTTTGGCATTTCAGATATGAAGACACAGGTCTCTTCACTGCCAGGTGACTTTTCACTCACTGGGTTATGTGATCACAAGCAGGACATTCCTCTGCCCATTCAAAAGGAACATGAAGTCACTTTTTGAGGAGTGCAGTTTCCCAGGTCAATTGCAGGTTGACAGGGAATTTATTATGTGCGTGTTGGTGTTTCCCCCTCCCCAAAGTTGTGACCTATTTGGGGCTTGTATCAGAACTCTACATACAGTTCTCACCACAATGTGCCGTTATCTGGTTTTTCTTTTCTACTCTCTATTTCTCTCTTGTCCTCCCCTCAAATCAAGATAAAAGTTTCATAAGAGCAGGGACCTTGCCTGTGCTGTTCACTGCAGAATTCAAGTGCATAACAGCATAGTGGTGGGCTCACAGTACCCACTCCATAAAGAGTGGTTGAATGAATGAATGGCACTGCCCTCACTTAGAGCTGATCTTTCCATAACTTTTGAAAGAAGAGCTTTCCTCCTTACAATGTAACTGTCTAGAAATTGTCTCCATTTAGAAATATACCAATGAGCAGAGAATGAAAAGGAAGAGAAGCGTGGTTATAGACAGCAGTAGCACCTCTAGCACTGAGAAGCAAAACGCAGTTGGGTACCAAGGTGAGATGTGTTCTTTGTAAGGGTGACAAGGCTGAGTGGACAAAAAGATGATAAATACTACACATTGCATGATGCCACACACCTTTCATAGGAATGTCTCTTGCATTTTGCTCATCTAAAGTCCTCAAGGGCAAAGCAGGAAGACAGAGTAGGTATCAGCCCCAGAGTACATGGAGAAATGATCACTGAGGAGTCAGGAGAGCAGGCTGCTGGTGGAGCTCGCATCAGAATCCAGGTCTTCTCATGCTATGGAGGTCAGGGCTCCTCTCACCAATTGTAGGGGATGCAAGAGGCTGACACTCTTTCCTAGGATACAACAACCTCATATCTGCAAGATGAACAGTGAGAATTTGGAAGAATAACTTTGCGGAAGATGGGAAGATATTTTGGCTGTATGTGTGAGGGGACAATCAGGAGTCACCAATGTGAATAACTAAAGGTTTTAAGGCAATGCCCAGCTTTCAGGTTTCTGGGCTCAATTCGAACAGGTGGGTTGAGGCCCTGAAGAAAATATAAACCAGTTCTGTTTGCTTTTTTGCATGTTTTTTTTAAACTTTAAAAAACATGTCCAAGTGTCAGAGGTATTCGAACCAGAGCAACTCCATCTTGAGTGAGGACTAGGAAAATGAGGCTGGGACTTGCTAGGTTGCATTCCCAGAAAGTTAGGTATTGCTAGTCTCTAGGTGTTTACAGTTAAGGGAACAGATTGATAACATTTACTAAACAGACCCAGACTTAGGAGTGTAGTGATATCCTGGTATCTTGAGAACAGAACCATTCCTAATTTTGCTTTAAGGATAATAATATCGATTCTCGCAAAATATAATAATGAAGCAAATTAATCGTTTATCACAAACCCTCGTAGCAAAGCACATCTCCCCATGATTTTTTTTAAAATCTTATATATAAACAAGTATCGTACCTAGGGTGGACACATTCCTCCTCTTACTTTCGGGAATGCCCTACTCTGTCTACAGGATAGCTGTCTTTCAACACTTTATTTTCTTAATAAACTTGCTTTTGCTTTGCACCGTGGACTCGCCCTGAATTCTTTCTTGCATGAGACCCAAGAACCCTCTCTTGGGGTCTGGATTGGGACTCCTTTCTGGTAACATGAGGAGCTGAACTCCTGGGAGGCATGGGGCCATTTGATTGGTTGTTATTTGAGGCCATTTCCTTTATAAACCTGAAACACAAAGGCAAGTAATACATCTCTCATATTTCTCATCTGAGGGCTGTCAAACTTTCCCTGGGACCGAGACCCCAGGATTTATGCCACATCACCTGTACAGGGTAGAAGAGTCCTCTCTCCAGGCTCCACAGTGTGACTGTGCCTGGGTGCAAGCAGCAGAGTGGCTCTCTGTGTCTCTGGTAGGCCGTGCAAAGGCCACACCTCTTGCAAGAGCCCACTTACAGGAGGCATTGTAAATATAAACTGATACACAGTGATGCCACAGTAATTTTGTAAACTAAAGGTTATAATGTTTGAGGAGGTGGGAAAAGTGTTTCTCTTGGTTCAGCCAAAAGCACATCCAGGAAATGTGCATGAAGTTGATTTCTCTTCCCCATCACTAAAAGCCTACATAGAACCTTAGCAGGAACTTAGAGATATCTAATTTACATGAGGAAACTTACCCTATAGTGGCAGTACACTAACACGTTGGACTTTCATTTTTTTAAAAAGGTATTTTAACTTGTTACCAAAAAACATTCCAGTTGAGATAAGGTCTTTTGAATTTCTGTTGATTTGCTTGGCTCCTTTTTTGACATGTTCTCATATGAAACATGGTAGGGCATTTTCTTCTCCACATTTTAATTATTCTTTCAACTCTATTTATCTGTTAGAAAGCAGAGATTCTCAATTGCTTTAAAGAGAAGACAACATTAAAACCCAGAGTAGGTCAGAAGAATCCTGGATAAGTGACTGTTTCACTTTGAATGGGATTGTTTGGAATTTTAAAGTCCTCTAACTTCTCATCCTTAAATACCTTTTGAAGATGAATTACAGGCATGCCAGAGTAAAGCACTAGGTCAGTTCCTAACCATCTATGGATAACTGACATCCACAGATAATAACAGCATCTTCTCTCCATCCAGCAATTTTATTCCTTCCACCCACCCATTCCTTACCTAATATTTGCTGGAACTCTTAAGAGGAAGCAAACTGACATTTATTCATGTTTCCCCATTAGATTTGTTTTCTAATATGAAGCAAAATGGACAAAAAGGCAAGTGACGGAAAAGAGAAAAGGAAAGGGGGACAGTGGGACATTAAGTCGCTGATTGGACTGTGTTCACTGCCCAGTCACAACAGTGTTCAGTCCTATTGGAGCTACCCAGACCCCACGGCTTTTCCTGAATGGCCTACAGTGCTTGCCAGCCAAGAGGAGCTGTCTGCTTGTCCCAGCAAGAGCAACCCTCTGGTGCTTCAAGTTGGCTGCTCATTTGTCAAATGGATTCAAATGCAAATGTTCTTTAGTATTCTGGAGACTCTCAGCTAGGGTTTTTTGGGGCCCTTTGTGGAATCTGATCAATCAATCCACCTTCTCCTTGATGCCTGCTGAGTCACCCTCTCCGCTGCTCCTTTCTGTGGTCGGAAAGGTAAATGAAAATCCCATTATTCAGCCCATGTCATTGTGATGGCAGTTTCCTTTGAGCCTCTTGGCAAAACCCTGCTTGCTTTAGAACTGTACATCATATTGGAGCCATTGAGAGGCATTATTTATCTGACAGGATATTTATAAAAGCCGTCATTAGCTAAAGCTCCAAGTCAATATGTTTCTCTCTTGCTGACACATATCACACCAACAGCCTTGAAATATTTAAATACAATAGTCCCTTCAAGAAATCATTAATTTTTCTATCACTTCTAGAAGTGATAATTTGATGGAAATGGATTTAGTTGAAATAGCTGAGCTGACTGGAGTGGATACTTTAAAGTGCCCAGACTTCAGAGTAGTCAGCCTAGGACACAGTGAGGGTCCACTGAGGACCAGAACCCAGAGCCCTGGGGGCAGCAGCACTGCCGCAGCCCGCTCACCCCCAGTGCCACCCCACCCACTTCAGTGGGGAAGACGTGTGCTCCGAAGGAAAACGTTTAACTATCAAGGAGAAGAAATGAAACAGGGACGAACCACCTCATTACTGGCCACGTCCCTGTCTCTTTCTGTCCCCGCCTGTCTCCCTCCTGCTTCTCTTCTCCCTCACACTCCTTTGCCCTACTCTCTCTTTTATCCCCCTGTCTATTTTTTCTCGGCTTCTTCCCTGGTTCATCTCCTGCGCTTTGATCTTCCTCCTCCCTTATTCACATTCCCTGCTGTGTGTGGCTGCACTGAAATTGAGGACGGTCTTAAGTGTCTCCTTCAGGGTCTCTGCTCCCGCTAGGGGAGGGGTCCAGAACAGTGTTTCTGCATCTGGCCATTGGCTCAATCCCTCTCCAGGGTTCCTCATACATAATTAATGCAGAAAGCGTCTGTGACCCTTCACAATACAGGACAGGGAGTCAAGCTGCGAGAGTTTCTGGATGGATAAAGGACTTGGACCTTGTCTGGAATGTACTGTACCTTCTGTTCTTCAGTATATTTCCCAGCCGGAGGAAAGAGGTCTGCAATTGTGTGATCTCCAAGCTAGCATTATGTTCCTTCATAAAAGCAGCATCGGAGCCTTTTCTGCACCAGAAATGGTTCATCTGCTTTGAAGATGGGGCAAGAAGTAAGAGAGAAGATATGTTTTCTTGTGTATTTCTTAATGACAATTCTTGGTGAGACAGGAAAAAAAAGAAGAAAATTCTGTGTAGAGTTAAATTGTCATGTTGGGTTATGCCTTGGAATTTTCCTCTCAGTCAGATTCGTTGTTAAGGAAATCAGAAGCTTAGAGGAGTCACAGGCAGGATGATGAGGAGGCTCCCCACAGCTGCCTCCTGCAGTGCTGTCCACCCATGGAGTCCAACTAGCTACCAGGACACCCGCCTCATTCCTCTCCTCCTGCTCCATTATCAGAAAACCCAAAAATCTACTAACGCATTTCTTCTGTTTCTCTTCTGACTTATTATTGTCAATTTGTAATTGTTGACTCCAAGCTCTGGGGCCATTACAGACAGATAGAAAGAGAAAGACAGAGAAAGAGAGAAAGAAATGCTTTCTGAGTTCAAAAATCTACATATTTGGATTTAGCTGGGGAGAGAGACGGTGGTTAACAACTACACGCAATTTTTTTTTTTTTGAGACGGAGTCTCGCTCTGTCGCCCAGGCTGGAGTGCAGTGGCGCGATCTCGGCTCACTGCAAGCTCCGCCTCCCGGGTTCACGCCATTCTCCTGCCTCAGCCTCTCCGAGTAGCTGGGACTACAGGCGCCCGCCACCACGCCCGGCTAAGTTTTTGTATTTTTTAGTAGAGACGGGGTTTCACCGTGGTCTCCATCTCCTGACCTCGTGATCTGCCCGCCTCGGCCTCCCAAAGTGCTGGCATTACAAGTGTGAGCCACCGCGCCCGGCCAACTACACGCAATTTATGTTTAAAAGAGTAAAGTGTAAGCAAAGAGGAGGGAAATCACTCTAAGCTGGAGTGGAAAATGTTTCCAGTAGGAGGTGGGCACTTGAGTTTCTTACACTGCCACGCAGTCTTGAAGATTTTTGAGTTATCCTCAAGAGGTTTTACATTTTGAGTTTTTATTTGGATAATAACAAAAAAATCAGGTTATAGTCTAAATGACCACCCTGTCTCCAGATCCTGCTCTTTCAGTGCCTGATGGTGTTGAGGATGAAATTGGCAGTAAGTATTATGACTTTAGCTATCCTGGCTGGTGAATAGAGTTTGTCTTCATATGCAAAAGACACATTTGGATCACTTGAAGTTCAGATGGTATTACTAAGCCACATGCAAACGAAGACTTAAATAAATTTGAATATACTGCAGGGCCCGGTGACTCACGCCTGTAATCCCAGCACTTTGGGAGGTCGAGGCGGGTGGATCACAAGGTCAGGAGATCGAGACCACGGTGAAACCCCGTCTCTACTAAAAAATACAAAAAATTAGCTGGGCGTGGTGGCGGGCGCCTGTAGTCCCAGCTACTCGGAGAGGCTGAGGCAGGAGAATGGCGTGAACCTGGGAGGCGGAGCTTGCAGTGAGCCGAGATCGCGCCACTGCACTCCAGCCTGGGAGACAGCGAGACTCCGTCTCAAAAAATAAATAAATTTGAATATAAATGTATCTCTCCCCGCCACCTCCCCAATATCCTAAGGTAAAATTTGGAGATAACTTTGCCTTCCTTATATCGATAGGATTAGTCAGCTGGCTGAGGTAGAAGGAGATGCTAAAATGGAGGGTTTGCACTGGAGAAGGCTCAGATTGGTCCAAATAAGAAAAGAGAGAGGGCAGAAGCAGCAGGGAGAAAATATGTAAATATCTGGAGCCTCTCAGAGAGTTTGGGTGGGAAATTGAGGATGAGAAAGAAAGAAGATTTAGGCCAATTTGGTCTGAATAATCCAGAAAATAAAAAAAATTAAAAAAAAAAAGCCGGGCGCGGTGGCTCACGCTTGTAATCCCAGCACTTTGGGGAGGCCGAGGCAGGCGGATCACGAGGTCAGGGGATGGAGACCACGGTGAAACCCCGTCTTTACTAAAAATACAAAAAAATTAGCCGGGCGTGGTGGCGGGCGCCTGTAGTCCCAGCTACTCAGAGAGGCTGAGGCAGGAGAATGGCGTGAACCCGGGAGGCGGAGCTTGCAGTGAGCCAAGATCGCGCCACTGCACTCCAGCCTGGGTGACAGAGCGAGACTCCGTCTCAAAAAAAAAAAAAAAAAGGAAATAGGAGTTTTAAAAAAGTTGCTCAAAGTTATAAACTGGATCTTGTACACTTCTTCTGGGACCTCAGAAGAATTAAAACTCTCAGCTAGAAGCTCAGGACCACTAGGAATTGAGTAGTGATTAAAGAAAGCTTTGGGTAGGTTGACATATTTTCCTCATACTATTCATATAAAATTTTTAAAAAGGCTGAATGTTTAAAGTCCCTAAGTGTTCCCAGACCAAACCGAGGGTTGGGCTGCTTTTTCTCATGGTCCAATAATGAGATGCAGATGAACTGGGAAAGAAGAGTTTATTTCTGTAACCAGGTATAGGGAGAAGGCCAGGGATAATTCACCAGACCAACTTAAACTTACAAAGTTTTTCCAGTGCTTATATACCTTCTAAGCACTGAAACTATGTTGATAAAAGAAAAACTTCAGCCAAATTAAAGGAGTTTGCTTGAGCAACGAATGATTCACGAATCAGGCAGCCCCCAGAATCACAGCAGATTCACAGAGACTCCAGCACAGCCACGAGGTGGAAGGAGATTTATAGACAAAAAAGGGAAATGACGTACAGAAATCGGCAGTGAGGTACAGAATGGCTGGATTGGTTACAGCTCGGCATTTGCCTTATTTGAACACAATGTGAACACTCAGCACTCTATGAGTGGTTGAAGTATGGCCACTGGGATTGGCCAAGACTCAGCTATTGTTATATGCACATACTAGTAAGTTAGGTTTTCGATCTTGTCTACCTATTAAGCTAGGTTGTGGTTTGTCCACAAGGACTCAAATATAGAAGTACGGTGTCCTTATGGGGCCATATTTAGTTCACTTTAACAACATGCAAGTGTGCATTCATCTAAAGACACAAGTGATTGATTCAATATAATCTATAACTAAGGTCTGGGTCCTGGCAATCATTTTCCGGAGCCTCAGTAAATTTACTTAATTTAGATGGGTCCTGGTACCAAAGGTGATCACCCTTATCTTGTCTCCAGCTAAGGTAAGGAGGTCAGGGGAGTTTCTTTAGATCCCCAGTAAAACTTGTTTAATCGTAGATGGGTCCTGGTATGAGGAGTGTAAGAATTCCTTCATAATCTCGACATGCTTCAAGGCCCAGTAAAGGCCTGAGCAAGACTCTCGGTGGGCTTCTGTTACATTCCAGCCTTTGTGTAAGGCTCTTTCAGCCTTTAATATTTAACTTAACCATTCAGTCAGTGCTGAAACAGTTTTCATGGAGGCCTGCCTGTTCCAACTGTTAGTGAGACCTGGCCTGCCGCTTCGGAAATTTCCTTACATGGCATAAAAATTAGGAGGTAGGATGCGGAAGCATGAGGTGGAGGCAGCTGGATACCAGTGAAGTGTATGGCAGGGCATAACTCAAGAATATTTTTTCAAGGAAAGATGAAGATGTAGCTCAAATAGAAAGAAAAGTCTGATTGGCTTGGGGAGATTTGAACATGAGTTGGGGCTCATTAAGTAGATGACTCTTAGATGGAAATATCTGCCATTTCAGGTTCATTTTGAAGCCTAGTACTTGTCATGTTTTCACTGCTGGTGGCTAGTACTTCATATAATGGCATTTTTCATTTTTGAGGGTTTTGAATAGAAAAGCAGAGTGTTCAAAAACCATTAAAGCTGCTCTAGGAAGCTGTAGAGCATTCAAAGAATCATTTTCTTTGAAACCAAGGATTAAAAGGAAGCCCTTCTAGATTTAAAAAATTGGAGCCACTATGCTTTGTATTTTTGGAGACTCCATAACTATCCATTGTTATATGATTGTTTAGTAATCCAGGCAGGATTACAGAGTTAGTTTGATTCCACAAGGTATCTTGGTCACAGTGATAAAATGCTTGGCACAGACACCTGTACCAGTCTGTTTACCATGGAGTAGAAAGATGCTTTAAAACTGGGCAAGAACTCAGCAACAACACAATGCCATATTTTTTGGACAGCATGATGGAAGCTCATCAAATTTCTCAGCCAGTTCTGAAGTGAGTTTGAAGTTGGTGATCTTTTTTTTTTATTATTACTATGGTTGATAGTTCCAGTCAGTGCTTTTTTCAGCAACCATGAGACTATATTAAAAATCTGCAGAAGAAACTAGCTTTTGCTAGACACAATAATGTACATATGCCCAGTTTTTCTTTTCTTTCTATTTTAAAGCTTCTGGTTTTTTATGCTTTTGGAACAGCAACCTACACATTTGTTAATGAAATGCCTAAATTAGAGGGCCAGTTCTGCTCTAAATGCATGGCTCTTCTGACTACCTAGATTCCAAACACTGGAAGCAATAAGAAAACTGTTCCAAATACCTCTTTGTCATTGTCTGGAAGTGTATATTTTCAGGAGACTGGCCAAAAGCAAAGTCTTGTCTAATTATTTTGCAGACTATTTTATCTACTTTTTCCAACAATACAGCATGCCATGATGTCGTTTGATCTTAACTTTGTCCAAGTGCATCATTTATATATTGTCCACCTCCTTGTATTTTCTTTTCTCATTCATCCATGACAATTAAAGTAATGGTCTTTGGCATCATTCATATCATATAGATTTAAGCAAGGACAATGAAATAACAAAGCATTGCTGTCTTGTATGACTGTAAGATGGCCATTTTGCTCCCTATTTAAATTATATGGATAAGTTATCATCTCCTTCTTGTCAGGAACCTGGATATGATGCCTGGCGATGCAGTAGCCATCTTGCAACCATGAGGTAACAAGCATAACAAAGACCTGCATGCTAAGGTGGTGGAGTGGAAAGATATAGGAGCTTAGTCCTTGACGAAATCATTGAGCTACTTGATCAACCTTGGATTGTTCACTCCTGGACTCAAGTTTTTGAGACATCTATCAGTTAAAGTTGTATAGCAGGGTTTTCTGCTAACTGTGTAAGAATACAATCCTAAGTGCTATTCCTAGATTGTTCATATCTATTTGATGGTGTTCTTTCTTCAGTAAGGTGAGAAAGTAATTGATGAGCAGCTTCTGTATATGATCTTTCCATATAGTTGTATACTGTTATGAGCTACCCTCAGCTTCATTTCTCTGAGTTAACTAAGCCCAGCATCCTTCTGATTTTCTGCTGTATGGCCCAGCACCATCTGAAGTCTTTATACTACACAGAACAAGAGTTAGGGCTCAGGTTGGGAGCTATCTATTGTTGAGCATAATGGATGGTTGTAGTTTTCAACACGTGAATGGACGTGTTGAAATGTCCTAATTAGATACCTGGAGTCATTGTTATTTCATGAAAAGAAGCGTTTTGTGGCTGACTGGATGTAGTCAGCTAAATTTTTCTTATGGCATATCCAAATGTCATGCTTCATTTGATTTGCATATCATATTTTTTTCACCTTCAGTACATACATTATTTACACATTTAATATTTTATTAATGTGTCCTCAAAATAACCTGGATGGGCATAAATACTGATAGAAGTTAAATAATCGAGATTTAATCATAGTGATTTAACACCATAATTGTTCCTTTTGGAATTAAATATTATGTTGCTTTGGTTGTGATTATTATTAGGCATATTAAGCACCCTTGTAGTTATTACATGTTAATTATCTTTTCTGTTTTGGATGAAAAAATTGAGATAAACTTATTGGAAATACATGCCTTGAAAATACAACAGCCATATTTCATTTGAATATGAAATTTTGTTACTGAGTTAAAAAAAACTCACAAAACTTTGAAGTCAGTTCTAACTGTAGACATTCCCTCTCTGGGGCATATTAGTGACCGTTGGGGTTGTAAGGCAGGGTGAGGTTCCAGCAGAATGGTCATTTTGTTAGCAGACCACATAGAGGAAGAGAACATGGGACTGATGCAGGGAGCAGAAACTAGAGAAAGTGGATTTGCGGCCGGGCGTGGTGGCTCACGCTTGTAATCCTAACACTTTGGGAGGCCGAGGCGGGCGGATCAGGAGGTCAGGAGATCGAGACCACGGTGAAACCCCGTCTCTACTAAAAATATAAAAAATTAGCCGGGCGTGGTGGCGGGCGCCTGTAGTCCCAGCTACTCGGAGAGGCTGAGGCAGGAGAATGGCGTGAACCCGGGAGGCGGAGCTTGCATTGAGCCGAGATCGCGCCACTGCACTCCAGCCTGGGTGACAGAGCGAGACTCTGTCTCAAAAAAAAAAAAAAAAAAAAAGAAAGTGGATTTGCTCTTCAAAATAAAGTAAGGATAATTATCTTTCCACTGTCATGGGGGAAGAAAAAAGGGAAAAAATGAGGATTGAGCAAATTAGTGTATGTCTGGAGTGTAGCCTTTGGAAATGTCTGAAAATATTTTAATAACAGCTTTATTGAGATATAACTTACATACCATAAAATTCACCCTTTAAAAACATACAATTCAGTGTTTTTAGTATATTTACAGTTTGGTGCAACCATCACTGCTGTTTAATTTTAGAACATTTTCATTACTCTCAAAGGAAGCCGTGTACCCATTACCAGTCAATTCCCCAATCTCCATACAATCCATACAATGGAATATTGTTCTCTCTGCCCTTGGCAATCACTAATTTAGCTTCTGTCTCAGTGGGTTTGCCTGTTCTGCATATCTCATATAAATGGATTCATAAAATAATATGTGGTCTTTTATGACTGGCTTCTTTTACTTAGCATATTGTTTACAAGTTTCACTCATTTTGTAGGATGGACCAGAACATTTTAATTGTGGAACAATATTCCATTGTATGGATAAATCTCATTTTGTTTGCGTATTTATCAGTTAATAGACATTTGGGTTGTTTCTACTTTTTGGCTATTATGAATAATGTTGCTATGAACATTCATGTACAAGTTTTTGTGTGGACTGACAATGATTGTCTCTTTGACCGAGGTTTAGTCGGGGTCCTCTGAGCCCTCTTCTCAACTAGGCCTTGACCATGGCCCCATCCATGCCAGGTCCGGATACCCCAGTTTTAGCTAGAATCCTGCTGAATCAGTTTAGCAATAATCCTCCTGTCTTTAATATCTGATCATTCTTGATATTTGATAACGTTACTCATCTCTTCCCTTTGATGTATGAGTCCTTGATCTGCTGTATCAGTCTGTTATCATGCTGCTATAAAGAAATACCTGAGACTGGGTAATTTATAAAGAAAAGAGGTTTAATTGGCTCATGGTTCCATAGGCTATACAGGAAGCATGGTGCTGGCATCTGGTCATCTTTTGAGGTGGCCTCAGGAAAATTACAATCATGGTGGAAGGCAAAGGGGAAGCTGGAACAGGAGGAAGGGGAGGTGGGGGTAGGTACTACCCACTTTTAAACAACCAGATCCCATGAGAACTCACTCACTATTCAGTACCAAGGAGGGATGGTGCTAAACCATTCATGAGAACTCCACCCCATGATCCAATCACTTCCCACTAGGCCCCACCTCCAGCATTGGGGATTACGTTTCAATATGAGATTTGGGTGGGGACGAAGATTTAAACCATGTCACCTGCCTTTAGCAAGAATGTCGATAAGTTGGTTTAGCTAGAACCCCCTACATTTGATATCTCCTCTTCATAATTTTCCATCCACTGACCCCCTAACTCTTTTTGTTGGCCATAGATTCCTGGTTGTCTTTGCTGTATTTGTATTTGAGTCCTATCTCTGTCTTTATGCCTATTGTAATAATCCTGAATAAAATCTTCCTTACCTATTGCAATAATCCTGAATAAAATTTTCCTTACCATTTTAACAACTGTCAGAATAATTTTTTCTTTAACTGGACATATGTTTTCATTTCTCTTGGGTATATTCCTAGGAGTGGAATTGTGGTGTTATATGTTAACTCTATATTTAACATTTTGAGGAACTGCTAAGCTGTTTTCCAAAGTGGCTGCACCATTTTACATTCCCACCATCTATGCTGAGAAAATATTTTAATAACAGAAAAGCCAAATGTTAATTTTTTGAGTTTTGTTGCTGTTCTGTAGTTTGATTTCCTTTGGTCGAGTCTTCTGTGTCATAAGTGGTGTGTGCAGTGAGCTTAGGGAAAGGAGTAAGTGATTGACACCACTTCTGCAGAGGTCTGGCCCTGGAAGAAGAAAATGGGAGTGACAGTGAGGCTTGGGTGAGGCTCACATCAGGATTAGGCACTCTAAAACAGAACCCCAGGGGAAGAGTGCACAGAAACCAAGGGAGAATGTGGGATGGGCTGTTTCATTTGGTATCTGGGTGATATTTTAGAGACATGTGGAATATGCTTAGAAGAATTGCTGGCACTTCCTAACTGCCTAGTAACTGCCTAGTTGTTTTCTTTCTCTTGACTTTCTTTCACAAAAACTCTCATAATATTCTACTTATTAAAAAAACTACATTTGCAACTATCCTTGAATCAAAGACCTGCTTCCTGGCAAAGGCAAATAACATCTGTGATATTGTGAAATATGTATTTGGTCTCGGTCCTACGTCCTGTCACACAGCTCCTAAAACTCAGGATCTCCAGTTGGATAAGAGTGTCTTTTGTATGGTAATGAGATGACTGGTGTCTGGGGATCCCTAGATGGCTTCAGGATGGGGGCTGATTGCCAGAAATGCTGAAGCATGATTAAAGGTTTTGGACTTTCATCCCTATCTCCTACCTTCTGGGGAGGGGGAGAAGAGCTGAAGGCTGAGTGATTACCAATGGCCAATGATGTAATCAACCACAGAGTTGTGAGTGCTTTCGGATGGCTGAACACAGGGAGGTTCCTGGAGGGTGGCGGGCTGAGAAGCTCTACTTCCCTTCCTACATACTTTGCCCTATGCATCTCTTCCATCTGGCTGTTCATCTGTATTTTTTGTAATATCCTCTGAATATCACGTTTTAAATAAAATAATTTAAATTTTGCTTTGATAAAATTTGGCATATTTTGTTATATTGTTGACATAGTTAAACTTATTTTAGAAGGTAGCAAAACCAAGATTAAGAATGAGTTTTGTACAGAATTTAGACACAATCTGCCTTCAACTCTGTTCACCATATGCTCTTCAGTTGCCCGCTCTGTTCTCAAAGGACAAGGAAGGAAATAAGAGAAAAGAACAAACACCCGGATGAATAGGACCCCTTCCACACATATTATTGCTTTTCTAAATGTGTTCCTGTGTGTGTGCACATATGAGCAGACACTGGAACTTTTTCTTTAAGCACTGTGAGTGCAAGATTATGATAACTCTTTTCTCATATCCATAACCCCACTATGTGCTCTGCCACTGTGGGGATGGGCACACAGCAAACACGTTTGATCGATTCTCTCAACTTCTGCTCACTCGGTTGTTAAAGGTCTCAATAGCTAAACAGCTTTCTCTCTGTAACATGTATTTTTTCATAAGTCAGATAGGGCACATTTATTTTCTTTTGAAATAGGCTATTTTACAGGCAAAATGTTGTAGATCAATTACTTCATTTAAAAATGTTTCTTTCCAGAAGTTGAAGAAGAACAACAAAAGAACCCATAATCTTATTGATTGGGATGTGTTGAAAATTTTAACTGAAGTATATTTTTTATAGCACTGAAATTCAATGCCTTTGAAGTAGGAAGTAGACGGTTTTCCATGAAGACAGAAAGCTTTTAATTAATATTCATAAGAATTGATACGTATAATTTTGGTCACTGGAGGACTACTATAGTTTCCCATTGATGCAATAGAAATATATTGAGGACAACAAAAAAGTAATTAACAACTGAATATGAGGGTCATAAAGTTAAATTATTCCTTAGTTCATAGTACACTCTTCATGCATACAGAATTATTTTCTGAAAGTAAGACGATACTGAATGTCATGTTTTTCTTCATCTCTAAATTGTGTATTTAATGTTTTTCTTGAACAAAGACTACTTTGGGTACAATAAAGATAATTAAATGCTGAATAGACAAGCTCAAATGTTGTGAGGAATTTAGGAATAATGGTAAGAGATAATAGACAAAACATAAATTCCACTCTATTTAAATTTCTTATTTCTGAAATGTATAAAGTATTATTTAAACTTAGATATTCGGAGCATTATAGTGATTGAAATTGTCATGTGGAAATCTGTGTTCTGATCCTGACCGAACAGGTGAAAATCAATAAGCTATTTTTGTGTTCACAGGCCAGCAAATAAATACGTATTCAATTCAGTTTAGTTCAGTTCAACATAGTTATAGAGTGCTTTTTTTTTTTAAAGGTAACTGGTAGTACTTAAAGATTCAGTTCCTTTCCTCAAGAAGCTTAAGAAAGGCATGTATGTGATTGCAGAAAGCTGTGGTGTACAGTGCCAATAAGCATTCGACATATTTTCTCCCTTTGTTTGTTTTTCATTATTTAAATATGCGTTCCAGAATAGTTCTCTGGGTACCAATAAAGCTGATAGGTAAAATATAACTTGTGGCATATGACAATGCTTATTTGGAACCATGTTCCCTTTTTAGATGCAGTCTAAAACTTTCCTGTCTTTATGATTTGCTAGTTACACAATAAAAAATGTGAAAGGGCATGGTTTTCCTAGGCACCAGATGCCACATCAGAGGCTGGTTATACAGAGATGTTGTTACACAGATCCCAGTGTGTTTAAGTCACATTGTAGCTATTGAAGCATAGTATCTAAGGTAACTTACCAGTGTGCGAATTTGCATATTGTGATGTGATTTTCTGTGGTCCTAACTGTTCCCTGTAAGAGATGATCTTCCATGTTTCCTCAACTCCATGTTCACTGCCAAGGTGAGCAGTGACATGAACTTTGAGTGGGAAGGGGAAGAGGAGGTGTGTTATTGAAGGACATTTATATATTTTATCTTGGAACCCCATCTGTGCTTGTTGGGGGATGGGGTGGGCAGCAAGGAGGGAGGTAGTGAGATGAAGTAGAAGGAGAAAAAGCACCGAAAGGACTAAGCTCCTCATTTTCACCCTACCAGCTGCATGTTCTATTACTTAGAGTGTGATTTCAGTTATCTAATTTCTCTAATATACCGTTTCTTCTCTTAGGGCTAAAGCCAGTTGTATTAGTCTGTTTTCACATTGCTATAAAGAGATACCTGAGACTGGGTAATTTATAAAGGAAAGAGGTCTAGTTGACTTGCAGTTCTGCATGGCTGGGAAAGCCTCAGGAAACGTACAATCGTGGTGGAAGGTGAAGGGGAAGGGAATACAAACACGTGGCGGCAGGAGAGAAAAGAGTGAGTGAAGGAGGAACTTGTCAAACACTTATAAAACCACTAGGCCTTGTGAGAACTCACTCACTATCACGAGAACAGCACGGGGAAAACTGACCCCATGATCCAGTCACTTCCCACCAGGTTCCTCTGTCAACACCTAGGGATTACAATTCAAGATGAGATTTGGGTGGGGAGATAAAGCCTAACTGTATCACCAGTTATTCCAGTATTCAAATCATCAAGGCAAGGGATTAAGAGACATGTGGCACATGAGTTTGGGTAATGGCAGGGAGGTGAAAGGGGTGATGTGGGTGTGGAAGTGGATGGAGAGGTTTGGACATGGAAGGAAGAAGAGGGTGTTGGGTTGAATGCTCTGGGGTCAGAGAGTAGTAGGTGTTCTGGGCTGAATTGTGTCCTCCCACAATTTGTATGCTGACGCCCAAACCCCAGTACCTCAGAAAGTGACTGTATTTGGAGACAGGGTCTTTAAAGAGGTAGTTAAGGTAAAATGGGATCATTGGGGTGGGCTCTAATCTAATATGGCTGGTGTGCTAGTAAGGAGAAAAGATTAAGATGCAGACAACACACAGACTGAGGGACAGCCACATGAGGACAGAGGGAGAAGATGGACACGAGCCAAGGAGAGAAGCCTTAGAAGAAAGAACCCTGCTGAAATCTTGATATTGAATTTCCAACACCCAGAATAGAGAGAAAATAAATGTTGTTTAAGCCACTCAGTCTGTGGCACTTTGTTACAGCAACCCAAGCAAACTAACGTAGTAGGAGACCAAGGAAGTGAGATTGATTCCTAAGGAAGTGGGAGGAGGCAATTCTCCCACAGCAGGTGGTATGTGGCTGAACACCACTGTGGGATGGTTGAGGTCTGAATGCAGAGAGTGTCAGACTCATTTGCAAGGCTGTGGAAGCTTGTTTCTGACTCCTCAGGCCAGGCTCCTCCAGCTGTGCTCTCCAGGAGGGTTGCATTTTTTCCAGGTCCTACGCCTGCTCTGCATTTTTTGGAAGGAAGTAAGCAGTCATAATACAATAGAGGAAGGGGAAAGGCGATCATTCCTGTGGCCTTCCAGGGAGCAGGCAGTGAGGAGATGCATTGTCTATAGAGATTTTAAAACCAGTTATAAAACTGCCTATGAGTTGGTGTGCTTCTTATTGTCACCCTGCTCCAGCAATTTCAAACAATTTCAGAGGTAAAATACGGCAAAGGAAATATTTTGTAGGCCTAGTGCTAAATAATTGCTATGGTTACTGTTGAATTTTATGAATGTATATCAATGCTTCCAATTGAACATATTTTATTACCTTATTCTTTAATAAAAATTTCAATCTGCATGGAAGTTAATTTGAAGTATAGAGGAGACTCTGCTGTAGGCCAAGTCAGCTATAAGCATTGGTTTTGAGAGTAATTCATTAGGGCTCAGGATTGGATGAGCTGCTAGGAGTGCAGTTTTTGTCTCCCTGCCCTGTGGTACTTCATGTTACTGCTTTTAAACAGTAAGTTACAAATTAACAGTGATAGCACATGATCATAAAGATGAAGAAAGGTAAGAAGTTACTTCAATTCTGTGATATTCTGTGACCAGTTGGAGTTTTTGCTTTTGTCTAATACTTTAAAAAGTCAAAACAAATGTGAACTGTGAGGTGTAATATTTTTGTTTAGTAAGTGCACACATTAGTCCAAACATGAACTATTTTGCTAAATTTGAATACTATCATGAAAATTAAAATTAATATTAAAAATTCCTTTAAATTAGTACTTTTCAAAAACTACAGGACACCTCAAGAGAATAATGGTTCTTACAGAGTAAGAACCATTTGTGGGCTGGAGGAAAGAGGTATTAAAAAATAGTCTTTTCTGAGTGTTTAATACGTCAGCGTCATCACTGGGTACCCCTTGTTTCTGTTCCTCTCTATTTAAAGAGGATAGAGCATTGATCTGATTTCTATTTTTGAGATGATGTTTAGACCTCATGCCCTGTGAGCTTAGACATTAACCAACTAGGGGAATGCAAATTGTATTTTCTCACATAGGCATTATAGACATTCAAACATAAGGTGTACCAAGGCCCAGATTAATGTTAGATTAATTCGCTCTTTACTGGTTCATTCCATAAACTCTCCTTGAGGGCTGACTCTGTGTCTGGCACTTTGCTAGATACTAATTCCTGCTTTTGAGAAAACATAGTTTGATTGGAGTGACAGATATTCAAGCAAATAACTGTGACACAGAGTAGGACCATGAAGAGCATGAAGTAAAGAGCAAGAAATTAGTCCTGTTGGGTTGAGAACAGATGATGATTTTTCAGCTGGTTTTTAAAAAAGTGGTTGTTTGCCAGGAAAAGCTAGGGCAAAGCATTACAGGGAATGCTTTGGGAAGAGCATATGCAACTATGGAAGCATGGAAGTGCATGGAGAGATTGGGGGGAGCAATGGGTAGCTGGTTCTCTGCTGGGCACAGTGGGAGTCTCCCTAGATGAGGCTGGTGGATGGCAGGGACTGGGCTTTATTCCAAAGTCTGTTTGTGGGGCCAGCAAATGATTTATTGAAGAAGGACGACTTGAACAGAACGAATTTTGGAAATAGTGCTCAGGTAGTATTGCATTGGAATGGGGAGGTCAAAGGATGGGAGAAACATCAGTAGGCAAGTTTTCTGTTACCTGCCCACAAATAAGGCAGGTCCAGCAGCTGGTACCAGTGCCTCCGAAGAAGCTCTGTATCAGCAGATGTGTCCCTGAGTCCCAGGCCCTGCTTCTCACCTTTTCCACAGGGATAAACTACCACGTTCACTTTGGGAGGCCGAGGTGGGTGGGTCACTTGAGACCAGGAGTCCAAGACCAGCCTAGCCAATATGGCGAAACCCCGCCTCTACTAAAAATATAAAAAGTAGCTGGGTGTGGTGGCCCATGCCTGTAATCTGAGGCTACATGGGTTGCTGAAGCATGAGAGTCACTTGAACCCTGGAGGCAGAGGTTGCAGTGAGCTCAGATTGCTGCACTGCACTCCAGGCTGGGCGACAGAGCAAGACCCTGCCAAAAACAAAAACAAAAAAACCGAAAAACTGTCACATAAATTGCTGTCAAACACAAGTTGGTTCTGCCCTGACTGGGCTGACTCAGCCTAAAAAAATTTCTAAGTGTCATGTGTCATTTTAGGTAGATTTTATTATTTCCCCATCTGTTGAATTTAATCTGGTTTAGCCAATAAAATCAAAAGATGGGAATAAATCAACTTCTTCTATTAGTCTATATTCTGGTTTCTTTGAAGGATAAGTCTTTAAAAAATATTTATTTTTTTCAGAGTAATACACATAAGTGGCTTAGTATTTCAAGGATTTTATTGTTAGGTATTGGAGCTGCTAGCCCTGTGGGGTGTTCACTTTTAATGTTTTTAGCTATTCTCCTGGTATTTATCTCTATATTTCTAAGTCATTAATGAGTACATAGGGAGGACTTGTCTCCTGGTTGTCTTCGTGGTATTTACATCAGGTGGTCAGGACATTTTGGAGAGCAGCAGCAGAAGAGGGCATCTCATTGTTGAGTATTTGACCTTTACTTAACTCTCCTGATTTCTGTCCAGCACCTTTTCCTTTCTCTACACCCTGCCTGTTAACCTGAAATGGGAACGTCTCTGTACATCCAGGAAGGGCACTACAGGAGGTAGAATTGCTCCTGCTTCTTAGACTTCCAACTCATTCGCTTAGTCAAGCCCCTGCCTCACTCCTTGCTCCCAAGATAACTGCTAGCTATAATTTTGGAGTTTGAATTGACTTGTGTCTCTAGGCACTTAACACTCAGCTTTCTCAAGAGTCTAGTTCCTCGGTCAGCTTTTCATCTTCCAAATATGTGTTGATATTGCTCATTCCCTGCTGTTTCTTTGTGTTTGTGCTTTGTGGATTTGTATCTGTTAAGCATTGATTATTCTTAGTGCAGTGTGATTTGAGGAGTAAAGAAACATGCATGTGCTGATTTCACTGTGGTGAACTGGAAATCGCTGAAAAGCAAATTGCATAATAATAACAACCACCATTGCAATGAATTATTGTTTTAAAATATTGAATGCACTTTCATAGTTAATTTCATATGATATTTAGAAATCCCTGATGAGGACAGTAGGAAGGGGCTAGTATGCCTATTTTATGGACAAGGAAACAGGTACAAAAGGGTAAAGTAACTGGTTCAATTTCATAGGATGAGTTAATGAAAGAATTAGAATATACACAGTTTTCTGATTCCTAGCCAAGGCTCCTTTCTGGGAGGTTTTCTAGAGGCTAATATTTTGCATAAAATCCTTTTATCTCTTTTTGACATAAACTGCAGATAATTTTAACAAGAAATAGGTCAGTTCTTCTCCTGCATGACTTATAACTTTACATCATTGCATATTTCTAAAGATAAGCATCTTTTCAGCATTTGCAATACACTGCTTGCTGAATAGATCCTAAAAGCACAAATTTTCCCTGTGGGCTTATGATCTAATGAAACATATAAGCCCATAAAGGCAGAAAATGAATAAGGAGAAGTTGGGTAATTCTCCTCGGATACACATGTCTGGCATCTGGCTGCATGTTCTGAGGCATTTTTCTTTCTTAAATCCTTGGGTCCTCTCCCACAGCCACTTAGTTATGAGAGATACATTTGAAGGGAAGGAAGAAAGGACTTCTGAGGAGAAATTTAAAAGAGAAAAAAAAGGAATTGCTGTAGGTTTGGATATAGAATTCTTAGGCTATGTGAAATAGAACACAAACACTCCTTGGCTTATACAAAACAAAATAACCCACCTAGAAATGAAAGCTCGATTAATACAGGGCAAACATAAATGTTTGCTCCCAAACATTTCTTCTTTCTTTGTGATCTCAAGAGTGTTATTCTGAAGAAATCTCCTATATAGGACAGAAACATTTTTAAAGAAAGGTGAAAAAATGTACGAAGCTGGTTGCCACTTCAAGAGACTCATGTAACAATGACACTAATTGTCACTAAATGACCTATGTGTTTCCAGTCCTTAATTTGATGTATACTTTAACGTAAGGAAAAAACTGATGAAAATGAATAGAGGCTCCATTGCCATTTTTAGGGCAGTTTTCAAGGTTTATCAAAGGAAGAACTGGGGGAAGGGTGACGGTTGCAGCTTAAACAAGGAAGCAATCCATAGGAAGGGCCCAAATTCTTCATGCCACCTACTCCAAACCATGAGTTCACATATTGCAAGCATTTTCTTGAACTACCAAATATCTGGCGACCTAACTGCTGTCCCGAAATCCCCCTCCTGCCTTACTCCATGTTTCTAACCAATATGCATATTTTTCTTGGGACATCCTGAGGCATCCCCTGTATCATCTGCCTCCTCCAGTCTAGTTCTCTTCTCAGGGTCCTTGCTTAGTCTTCATAATCCTCTTTCTAATGCAGTTAATGAGGACACAGTGAGACAAAGTTGAGAGAACATGGGTTGTAGTATCAGATAAATTTGTCTGTGATGCCTGGCAGTTCCACATGTCTGTATGACCTAGAGCTAATTACATCTCTGAGATTCAGTTTCTTTATATGGAAAATGAGGATAAAATAATACTTACTGCAGAGACTTTTCTTCAAGAAGATTACATGATATAATGAATGCATGATGCTTGGCATACAGTAGATATTCAATAAAAGGCAACTATTATTGTTAATATTAAATACATAGTTTCAAAGAGACAAACTGATGAACAGAATTCTGTTCTGCCCCATTTTCCCTCCAATTTAAAAACACACACAAGCCTTTGAGCTGTAATACTTTTGTGTAAAGTTTGAAAACTAAAGCAATCAAAATAGAACATAATACTAAGTTAACATCAGATACTGCTGGGTGCAGTGGCTAATGCCTGTAATCCCAGTACTTTGGGAGGCCGAGACCGGCAGATCACCTGAAGTCGGGAGTTCAAGCCTGACCAACATGGAGAAACCCCGCCTCTACTAAATATACAAAATTAGCCAGGTGTGGTGGCACATGCCTGTAATCCCAGCTACTCAAGAGGCTGAGGTAGGAGAATCACTTGAACCCGAGAGGCAGAGTTTGTGGTGAGCAGAGGTTGCGGTGAGCCAAGATTGGGCCATTGCATTCCAGCCTGGGCAACAAGAGTGAAATTCTGTCTCAAAAAAAAAAAAAAAAAAAAAATCAGATACTAATTTCAATGCTGATATGAGTAATTCTATAACTCTCATTAGGATAAATATTTACTCAATAACTAGTATATGCCACATATTACATATATAGAAATAATATAAACATTAATAAAAATAGCTATGACTTCCAAAGCTCATAACCTTGAGGAATGTAAAACTCTGTATGTAAATGTGACACAGCATGGTAAGTATAATATTAGGGACAGATGGCACCATTGCAGTAAAAAGAAGGAATGGCTAATTCTAATGAGTGGCTTGAGTGAAGCTTCACAAGGTGGTGGGTGTGATTTGGATGAGTAAGGTTTGGATTTAGTTGGACATGGAGGGGGAGGGAATTCCAGGTATAGGAAGAAGCACTAACAAAGAATGAAGGGCAAAGCTCCTATTCAAAGAAGAAGTCTGGTATGGCTACAATGAATTTTTGAGGAGAAAGATGAATGGAGATGAAAAGACTAGAAAAGGATGTTGGGGTCATATTCTCAAGGCTTTACATGCCATGTAAGACGCTCCTACTTTAGTTGATAGATAATGGGAAGCCACTGAAGGTGTTTGAGGCTGACAATGGCATGATCCAATTAAAGTTTTAGAAGAGATGGCTTTGTGGAAGGAGAATTGTAAAGTGCTGAAATAGAGCCAAGAAGTTCAATCAAGATCCTGTGACTGATCTGTTAATATCTGAAGAAGTACTGAACATGGGCAGGAGTGAGGGAAAGGTTACAGCTAAAGGGAAAGGTTAGATTTGAGCATCATTTCAGAAGTAGAATCCATAGCATTGGATGAGTAATTGGATATAGTGAAAAGTTATTGGCATTCAAAAACAACTTATTGTTTTTCTTAAAAAAGTAATACATCCTGAATGTAAGAACACACATATCATCAAGTCTAAAATAAGGGTGATTAAAATTCCTCAGACACAACATCTGAGTCTTTGGGACTATTTGCGGGGAGAAATCCTGCAGAAGATTTGGATTATGGGCCTATGTATTGTGTGAAGGTTGCTCTAAGATGTGTTCCCAGGAATTGAACTGTTGGGCTAAGGGGTTACTTCCATTTTGTAAAGAAACAGGGCAATAACAAGAAAAAGAAGAGGCTCCCACAGAAACAGAATATGGAAAAGAATAATGGGCTGAGTGATGGTGCATTATCCTGGGTGAACCTGGAAGGGTGAGGATAGTGATATGCAGTTCAGGATTTGCTGGAGGAGAAGGACCACCATTTCATTTAAGTCAAATAAGAAGAAAAAAATGAGGGATGAAGGAATGGGGACATCTTGAAGAGAAGAGGCTGGAAGGTGAGAAAATCTGATCATTATTTCCATGAATTAGGGACAACGTTCTTGGCTAAAAATCAGGAGGGTGCCTGGTGTGGTGGCTCATGCCTGTAATCCCAGGGCTTTGGGAGGCTGAGGTTGGTGGAGTTTGAGCCACCAACCTTGAGCCCAGGAGTTCAAGACCAGCCTGGGCAGCATGGCAAAACCCCATCTCCACAAAAGATACAAAAATTAGCCAGGTGTGTTGATGCATGCTTGTAGTCCCAGCTACTCGCGAGGCTGAGGTGGGAGGATCGCTTGAGCCCTGGAGGTCAAGGCTGCAGTGATCCTTGATTGCACCACTCACTGCACTCCAGCCTGGGTGACGGAGTGATGTATTGTCTCAAAAAAAAAAAAAAAAAAAAGAATCAGGAGGGTTAGAAATGTGAAAAAAAAAAAAGGTGGGGGGGAATACTTGAGAAACTCATTCTGAAAGATAGAAAAACAATCAATTGGGAATAAATAAAGTATTTTTAGGCACCAGCTAGTTGGGGCCCAACTTATAAAGCATGAATTTCTAGAACACCTAATACATAAAATCTGAGTAAATATGGAGGGAAGAGATAGCATCATGTACTATTTCTACCACAACAGTTGAGTATTTCACTCAGTGGAAGCTCAGTTCCTAAGACAGCACTACCAGATGAAATATCCTAAGTGTTGTAGGATAATAATCATTTGTCTTGCATATTATTTGCATATATGTAGAAAACCTAGCTTGAGAATATTTTTAGGTATGAGAATCTTTTTAGCTGCTGAGCAGTTTCCTAGTACCTGGGGTAAACAAGGGTAGGAGCAGTTTATTATTCACTGTTGCAAATTTTAGCATGTAGTACAGGACTCTGTAGAGAGTATGCATTCAATAAGTATTTGTTGAATTAGTGAACAATTACATATCTCTTTAAGTCAGTTAGCTTTATATGTGGAAGAGCTGTTTTCTGGCCCCTGGCTACTCCTCTTGTTCCAGCCAGCCATTTTAGAAATGTGGCCCATTATTTACAAGGAAAGTTGAGTTAGATTGTCATTAAAACCTACTATCCACTGCTTGCTATGTGAGAAAAAACTCCAAATCACAGATGATAAGTCTACAGCAGTGTCTTTGTATAAGAAGACAACATATTTTTAGAACAGGAATTTGAAATAATATAAACCTAGGGTTTCTTTTCCATAGATGACACCATTTACTTTTTTAATCTTTAGGAGAAATAGAGTTTGAGAAATGAAATGTCTAAAGAAAATTAGTGATGAATTGAAATATAGGACCCGAGAATCTTGTTTTTCAGTAGCTACCCAGGTCTCTTTCCATGGTAAGTGGAACAGAATGAGTCACTTATCCACAGGCTTGATTCAAATAGAAGGATAAATTGTGGTACAGATAATAGCTAATGTAATGCCAGACCTCTCTCAGGAACTGTAGAGATTTCAGATCAATATGTAGTCAAAGAGTACATAGTGATGACTTTCTGAAAACTTGATCGATAAGTATACATCACCAAGATCAGAATTTATTTAAAATTATGAACAGCCTGGAAGGCTGCCAATGACTGAGTAATAACTCCAGACAGTCCAAATTTATGCCAGCTTCCTCCATTTATATAAATTGCTGGAATCTCTCATGCCTGACCCCTCTAATGTGTCAGCTTTGTTATGTCAGTTTAGATATAGGTAAATTTCCTTTGGGCATTTATTAGCTTTATTAAAAAAGAGGCAATTGTCCAAAGGCCTCTGGGCATGTACACCCCAAACATAAAATAAAAGAATGAAATTAAATACTCAGTCTGCCAAACACCTCATAAAAAAGCCAGGCCAGTTCAGCCTACTGAGTCATGCCAGATTGGCAAGCTAGATCTTGTGGCATTTTTTCCCTGAAGATTCACAAAACCATTCTGCTCTCTGGTTGGATACAGAAATGAATTGCAAAGGCAAACAGCCTTAGTGACCTCATTTTTGGGATCCATACCTAGAATCCTTTATTAGAGGTAGTATAGTTGATCTTAATATATTTGAATAAACCAGTGGATGGGAGAAACCCTCAAAGGAAATCTCTTCCTTTATTAAAATGTGTCTACCCAGCATTCTCTGACTTCATGTATTACTTTGCTCTGATTGATGGCTTTCACTCCTGATATTCTTCACATTGTCACTTCCATGAAGCCCAACACTATTCCCTATCTGCCTTCTAATTGGAACATTTACTCAGACACCATATTGCTTTAAATTAGTTATTTTCAAACCAGAGTGATTCTGCTCCCCCAGGGAGCATTTGGAAAAGCCTGGAGACATTGTTTGTGTCACAACATGGGGAGAAAGGTGCTTTTGGCATCTAATGGGTAGAGGCCAACAATGCTGATAAACATCCTTATAGCTGTGCCATAATGCACAGGGCAGCCTCTGCAACATTTATCCAGCCCCTGTAGCAGGAGTGGGGAGATGGTGAAATCTTGCTCCCAATTTCTAGGCAGTGTGGTGCTTGCCATACTTGTTATTTGTCTTCTACTTTCACTATTTTTGCCAAATCCATATGCTTCCTGTATTGTTTTACACTTAACAGGTTTTCTTCCCTAGAATTGAACCACTTCTCCCCCAAATTTATTTAAGAGGAAACTTTATATTGCTGTCATATATAGAAAAACAGTTGTAGATTTCATAAACGAAAGGTCACTGTCAAAGTTCATATGGTGAAGAAAAAGCAATATTATTTAATTACAGGTTGATACTTGATGGCTGCTATGTTTCTGATAAAATGAGAGATTAGCAAATTTTAAAGACTTATATTAAAGAGAAACACCAAACAGATTTTTTTTTCGGTCATGTAAGGTAAATTGATAGACTGAACAGAAAATAACTTTCTCATACAGTGATTCATTGGTATTAAAGTTTATGTCTTACATCTATTTTATACCAAAAACCATCTCCTGCACCAGTTAAGGTTATCATGAATATAGGCCCCACATTTTAAAAAACACTGAATTATTCGTGTGCCTCATGTATCTATATATGCTCTTCTGCCTGGATTCATGTTCTTCTGCTAGGTTGCCACAGATTTGAGTGACTGCTTCACAGCTATCTTTAGGATGTGTTTTTTACAAGGATGCATCCAGATAATGGCCACCTGTAGCCAGGGCTATTTCTCTGCATCCAGGAAAGTCAGATAAATCTTAGATTGTAAAATAAAAACCTAGAGTCTGTCCTTGCCAACCAATGGCAAATGCTCTCTTGGAGATTTTATTGCCCACTTCCACCCCATTAAAAAGGCCGTCCAAAGTGTACTTGTAATCCTTTTTGTAGAATTAAAGTGAATGCCTCAGTAGGCTTATCAGAGTAATTATTCTGGGACATGATATTTTAAAGAGAAAGACTAAATTCTTTGATATTAATTGAATTGTACCTTAAATGTACCAAAGCATAATGATGAGTCAGTATCATTCACAATATCTACTTTTGTTCTATGAATCAATTTACAGTAACATTATTTTTATAAAATGCAGTATATACTAAAGGTTCTGAAATTTTGACCCTCTATCTGCTCTCTGGGGAACCCAAAATAAGGTATGCCACAGCCTAGCTGCCTTGGCGAAAGGATGGGAAGTTGCAACAGATCCTTGAGGCTTCTTTAAGTTCCCATTTGCTGCTTGGTGCCGTAGGCCTGAGGCTCAGTCCAGAAGACTGACATTGCAAGAATTTTGCCCCCTCAGGGAAAAATCAATTAATGTTTCACATTAAAAGGGAGCTATGCTGTATTATGAAAACAGTCTGGGCTTGGCTGAATTTTTTTCTCTCTGGAATTGGTTTCTATACCTATAATTATCTTCAAGTACCACCATAAAAGCCCTCCAATCTTTACCTCATGTTGTTCTTCCTTTCGGGCACTGATTCTGAACCCGTCCAACTTTTCTACCAAGCCATAATTAGTAGAATTATATTTAATAATCCCCCCACCTACTGAAGCGAGCAGAGGCGGCATCGAACAAGTTCAGCAGCAGATAATGAGGGCTGCAGAGATTCTCCCTGAATTGTATCATCACATCCAGCAAGCAATATGCTGCCACTGTCAGCCAGCATCAGCCTCAGCGGTGCAGTGGCCTCTGCCTCGGTGACAGTTAGAAACAAGGGAGACACATACTACCTGTGCTTTTTCTCTTCCCTTAACTAAAAAAGTCATATCCTTAAAAGAACATGCACAGTGCTGCTCTGTTCTGCAGCTGCAAGGTTTTTCTAGGTGTGGAACAAGATATTTCCAAATTTCCTTCAGTGCAGGACCAGGTGTTACATTATGGATTTATTTTACCAGTGGGATTCAGGCCCAATAAAAGATATGAGGTTTCAGCGTTAGCTGTACTAACCAAGGTCTTACTCAGTTGAGATTTCATTATTTCACTCTTAATGTTAACCGTCATGGGTTACTCTGAATGCTTATTAGAATCTGTTTTGTAATGAAATAAATCATATCAAGTAATGTTTCCAACAGTAAAAATGATCGATTTAAGGGCACAAAGACTCCCTTTCTCCATTCTTACAGCAAAGAAAAAAAAATAACAAAAACCAAAAAAACAAAAGTTATATTCCAGCGACTTGTTTTGTTTCTGTTCTGTTTGTGCTAAAAGGATCCTAAATAAAATGGTTTTGCTTTTAGATTTAGAGGATGCCCCACCTGACATAAGCTCAGATAAAAGAAAAGCATTTATGTGTAATCTCTGGCAGATAGTGAAACTGGTTCTTATATAGAGTCATACATTTTACTGCTGGAAAGGACCTTCAGGAACATTTAGTTCAGCCCCTTGTGGGGAGTAAATGGAGGTAACTGCGTGGTACCTTCAAGAGTGAAGTTAAAGTTACTTTCTGAGAAGGAAGCTAGGAAAAAAACCCACAAAAACAAAGAAAAACCAAGCAGAACATGTAATGAATACGATCAGTCATTTATAGAAGCAGTTGAACTGAACAAGATAATCTGTAAATGGGCAGCTGAAGACCAGTCCGAAATTCCAGCTCTGAAGGATCGGCATTATATTCTATATTGGAATGTTAAAATGGACAAATCGTATTGTGCCTGTGTTGCAGAGTGGGATACATGTGGGATATAGGCAGTTTGCAATGGAGATAAAGAGGAGTTGCAGTGTGTATGCATCCCAGTTATAGCTGAAGCAAATTGGTCGGCCTCGTGAGAAGACATAATCTCTCACTATGAGGCACCAAGTAAGGGATCTAGAAGCAGGGCAGGTCCCAGGAACAGTACCTCAGGCTCCAGATTGCTTTCCCTGTCTTCTCAGATAGCTTCACCCTGGGGCTGGAAGCAAGAAGGTGGCAGCTGTTCCACAGGGCTGTCTTATGGGGATATTTTTTGTTTTCAGTGAAAACTGAGAAAAAATTAACCATGGTCTGTATTGGTGAGGTGATGACCACCTCACCAGTACATTGAATGCGACAAAATTAAAAACTTGGAGCCAAAGGTTGCTATTAAATGTACACGCCCTGAGAATCTGCAGCTATCATGGGGAGGGCACTGGAATTTCCTCTGGAGAAGTTATAAAGGCTTGAGCCTAGCTGATTATTTTTTATGCTTGTCTATGAGGCTATGTGGCCCTAAATGACATCTGGGATACAAGGGAAAATCTGTACGTTGGCTTTCTTTGGGGGATTAAGAAAACTCCTTTTACTATACCGTGAACATCAGTATAAACTTGTACTTTTCTATCTCAAGATCAGATGTACACAATGCTTTGTAACAGTGAAGATACAGAGAGTTTATAGGATATGAAGTACAGTTCAGGGTCAAGGAGGGGCTCTAAGTTTAGATGAAGGAAATGACCTAGAGCAAGTTGTTTAGAACATGATTTTCTCCAGATTCTCAAGTCAGGCACCTGCCTGAGCAGGGTGAGAAATTCTGCAGTGCTTATGTCAGAGCAGATTTTCAGCATGTGCTAATACTTGCAGGAAGTGAAATTTGTAGTAGTTGGGAAAACTAGTAGAGGAAGGTGCTTGATACATGTTTGTTAATATACCATTTTAGGTTTAGCAAAAAGTATGAATGAAATCTGCTGGAGTCTTAGAAATATAGACTGACAGAACTGGAAGGGAGTATAAGGTGGATCCTTTTTTATTTTTTTCCAAAGGGACAGGACAAAAGATGAAAGGAGGGTTAATTAACCAAGGACCTAAAGGAAAAGAATGCTGAGCATCTGCAAAAGTAATGTTAGCGAAGCTGAAGTTCAGAAGGACATACAACAATTCTAAGTTTACAGAACAGGTCCAAACGAGACAGTTGCTGTAGCAGGATCCAAAATGTTTAGTTAATCTGGATGTACCTGCTAACAGACTTCTGCTTTGCCTGGTCCTTTGGAAGGACAATGTGGTCAGGTCAGTCAAGCTTTTTCTTTTCTTTTTTTTTTATTGTACTTTAAGTTATAGGGTACATTACATGTGTATCCATGTGCCATGTTGGTGTGCTGCACCCCTTAACTCGTCATTTAGCATTAGGTATATCTCCTAATGCTATCCCTCCCCCCTCCCCCCTCCCCCCACCCCACAACAGTCCCCGGAGTGTGATGTTCCCCTTCCTGTGTCCACGTATTCTCATTGTTCAGTTCCCACCTATGAGTGAGAACATGCGGTGTTTGGTTTTTTGTCCTTGCGATAGTTTACTGAGAATGATGATTTCCAGTTTCATCCATGTCCCTACAAAGGACATGAACTCATCATTTTTTATGGCTGCATAGTATTCCATGGTGTATGTGTGCCACATTTTCTTAATCCAGTCTATCGTTGTTGGACATTTGGGTTGGTTCCAAGTCTTTGCTATTGTGAATAGTGCCGCAATAAACATACGTGTACATGTGTCTTTATAGCAGAATGATTTATAATCCTTTGGGTATATACCCAGTAATGGGACAGCTGGGTCAAATGGTATTTCTAGTTCTAGATCCCTGAGGAATTGCCACACTGACTTCCACAATGGTTGAACTAGTTTACAGTCCCACCAACAGTGTAGAAGTGTTCCTGTTTCTCCACATCCTCTCCAGCACCTGTTGTTTCCTGACTTTTTAATGATGGCCATTCTAACTGGTGTGAGATGGTATCTCATTGTGGTTTTGATTTGCATTTCTCTGATGGCCAGTGATGATAAGCATTTTTTCATGTGTCTTTTGACTGCATAAATGTCTTCTTTTGAGAAGTGTCTGTTCATGTCCTTCGCCCACTTTTTGATGGGGTTGTTTGTTTTTTTCTTGTAAATTTGTTTGAGTCCATTGTAGATTCTGGATATTAGCCCTTTGTCAGATGAGTAGGTTGTGAACATTTTCTCCCATTTTGTAGGTTGCCTGTTCACTCTGATGGTAGTTTCTTTTGCTGTGCAGAAGCTCTTTAGTTTAATTAGATCCCATTTGTCAATTTTGGCTTTTGTTGCCATTGCTTTTGGTGTTTTAGACATGAAGTCCTTGCCCATGCCTATGTCCTGAATGGTATTTTCTATCAAGGTAATTAGTTTTGAAACAGAGAAGGGTAGGAAAATGCTGGTAAAGAGGAAACTGAAGAGTCAGAGAACCTCTATTTGTGTTAATGAGTTTTAAGGTTTCTGGCCTAGAGGAATGACATCCCACAAGATTGTAAAACACACTTGGCGATCTACCAGGACAGATGCCAAGAGATGGAAAATGTGCTAGTTTTTAGAAAGTGGAAAGACGTGGGTCCTGAATGTATCAACATGTGAACTTGATGTTTGTTTATAAATAGTTTTAGAGATGAAGCAGGGTAATGAACACGTGGAAGCAAAAACAAGTCATGTTAAACTAACCTCAAATGCCATTTGATGACATTAATAGACTCAGATAAAAGTTATATGATACATGCAAATCATGTTGTAGAGTTTTTCAGGATACCTCATCAAGAGTACTGAGAGTAGGCTGTAACCTCTAATTAAATAATTTTACAACGAGAATGAAGATTAGTAAATTAGTTAATCTAGAGGCAATGATTTAGTGGCAGGTTTCAAGTTTCTGTTCCAAGTTTTTTATTCCTTTCTTCACAACTTGGGGAGGGAGATATATATCACTTACCTAATAAGCAAATGTCTTAAACCGAGATTAGTAATAACATACTGAATGACAGATTCAGAATTCAAAATGGTGTTGTAAAAATAGAACTATGGAATTAAAATAATAAGATTTACTCATGAAGCAAAATGAATGTATTGAACTTGGAAAAAAGGCAAATGAATAGAAGAGTGAAAAAATTGCTATATATAATTTCATTACAACAAAATCCCCCAAACAAACCAAAAAAAATCCCCCAAACCAAATCAAAGAAAACCTGGCATAAAGTTAAATGTACATCAGCCTTTTTGGCTTCTAAATATTGACCCACACAGGATCAGCTAATGCCACTGGTTGGACTATCTTTAAAATATTATGGTTAGTTCTCAGCACATTTTTATACAAAGATTACATACATTCCAGTGGGCTACAAGCAAGGGAAAGCAAGATTCTGCAAGCCATATCCATGAAGAGGGGTGTATTTATTCATTCATTATCTCAGCAAGCATTTATGGAGTGCTGGTAAGTGCTAGTGACTGTGCTAGGCATTAATTAATAATGCATTTTGTCTGTTGGTTAACAAAGGAGCCTGTTCAGGGAGGCTGACAAGCAGGCGTACACAGGCCCACTGGGAGAGGACAGCATGGGGAGAGTTTAACCTTTGGATACATTCTTGACAGCCTGTAGTAATGAACCAGGTGGAGACAGGAGAGAAATGGTCTCCATGTGGAGGGAAAAATATATGGGAAAACACAGTGGCAAAAAAGATCTGATTGGTGCAATTGGGAGTAGGAAGTAGATTGGTGTTGCTAGGGTGTGGGTTGCAAGTGAGAATGGCATGAGCTAAGGCTAGAAGTAGACTGCAGTCACTACTGGACAAACTAAGGAGTGTGACTTCATCCTGAGAGCTTGGAGAGGCAATAAAGGGTTTTCAGCAGTTGACATGATGAATAATGTAATTTAGGCCAATCATTCTGGCTTCTATTTGGATGACAGATTGGAAATGATGAATCAAGGTGACCAAGAAATGACTGCAGCATTTGTCCAGATGAAAAGTTATAAGGGCCTGATCTCAGGGGTGGCAGTAAAGATGGAAAGGTAGATACCTATTTTAGAGTTATGAGGGAATTAGCATCCACAGAACTTTGGGGTGGAGAGAAGAAGGAGGAGTCTAGTCTGATTTCCAGAATTTTAACCAGTGTGACTTTGTGGATAACAATGTGACGAGATAGGAAATTTAAAAGGAGCAGCAGATTTGAGGAACATGTTTACTTTGAGGTTTCTCAAGAAGATCTCCAGCGATGGCCAACTGGCAATTTGGATATATAAGTCTAGAGCTTTAGGAGAGGCCTGCGATGCAGCTCCAAGTTTGGAGGCAGTTCTGTGTAGGTCAGCCTGGGATGGCATCTGGAAATCAGGGAAGAAGCGGTATGGATAGAGGTATTTGGAACACCAACACTGACATGATACACACAAAGTAGCAATAGGAGTCTCTGCATAGGTGACTAAGGAGTAGCCAAAGAAAAGGGAAGCAGATTTCAAGACAGAATGCGCTAGAAATACAAGAAATACAAGGATAGAAATATGCCTTAGAATTTCACAACCTAGAGGTCATTGAGGGCTGCATTGAGAACAGATTGATTGGTATGCTCAGGGCATAGTATCCTCAGAGAGTTGAGAGTGCATGAGAGCTGAAGAGATGGTGGCACTGGAGGTAAACTTCCCTGAAACTAAACTTCGGTGCAGAGCAAGGATGCTGAGATTAGCTGGAGCTTTGCCCATACTGTTTCTTCACTAGAAATCCTGCCCCTCACCTGGCCATTTTTGCCTGCTCAACTCCTGTTAAAGCTTCAAAGCTCAGTTACAACAGATAAGAAAATATAGGCTACAGAGTTGTCCATTTCAAGGGACTCTTGCCCACCATATTGGAATGTTGCATTTGCTCTGTGTGTCACATCCTGAGAAGGTCACTGGCAAACTCAGTGATGTAGGTGATCCTGAGCTCCATGTCTTCCGCTGAGCTCTCTCAGTACTGTACACTGCCTTGGCTATCACCCACCTCATATTGCATCCTCATCATGTCTCCCCATCTTTCTTCTTGGGGCCATTGTGAATGTCTTGGGAATAAGGACCATGCTTTTTTCTCTTTCTTTTTCTCCTTCCTTCCTGCCCTCAACAGATTTACTATCCAAGATCTATCACCAATGCTCAGACAATAACATCAAATGAGACAAAGGCTGTGAGCCAAGCCACAACCTACCAGCTTGGTAAAAAGGTGGTGCCCTCATATGATTTTTCTGTACATATCTCACCACTTATTTCACCTCATAATCTAAAAATGTATTACTTTGGGAGAATGTGTTCATGGCATAAAACTGCATGTGTTTGGATCATCCAGAAGAACTATTTGTTTTTTTCTATAATTCTTCACATCATGTGGGTTAAAGATACATTCTTACATTTGACAAATATTGGGGCTGAGTACGAGGTGCTCAAAATGAGAAAAAGAAGGAAGGAAAAAGGAAGGAGGGAAGGAATTAATTTGGATCAATTTCAGGAGAGGTAGCACAGCTCGGTGGTTAACACACAGGTTTTGACATAGTACAGAGCTGGAGTCAATGATCTAACTGGGAGCCTCAGTTTCTTTATCATTAAATGGGTTGATAACTATACCTATCTCTAGCTATGAGGATTAACTTATATAATACATTTACTATATCACAGCTATGACGTAGAGTAACCACTTAAGTAACAGCTGCTATTGTTATTCTGAAGGAATGCTGAGGAATCTGCCTTAGTTTGCAGATGTACATTAGGCTGAGAGAAGGATCCGACATATCTCAGCCACAAGTGGTGGGAGCCAGATCTGCAAAGACGATTTCTGATGAATGCATTTCCAAGCTCTGTTGCCTCCATCCATGTCTGTCTTACATCCCATCTGCCCTTGCCTTGTCATATATGTGCTCATGGCCCTACCTAGGCACTCCTAACTTCCTGTTCTTGGAGAGATTTTTGTAACTTCGCTTCCTTTCAGTCACTTTTCACTACCAGAGGACTCTTATGAAAATAACAGATCCTGTGTTAGCACTCCTTCATTAAGAACCTCCAATGGCTTTCCTTTATCCAGCTAATCTCTATAAATGTCACTTGAGGCCTTCAGGGCTCCTTCCTCTGTGGCTTATTGAAACAAACTTGGGCTATTACGTAGGCTCTTGTTTAAATATGATGATGGCACAAGTATTTGACTTTGGTCCTTATTTAAATTACCTGAGCCTCTGTTTTTCATTTATAAAATGAGGATTGTGATATTTGCCTTGTGGGTTGATATAAGGCTTAGAGATGATGGAAATAAAGTTGTCAATGCATGCTCAAAAAACTACAGCTATTATCCTACTAAACTGCTTTTCTCTTTACTGTGCTTTCTCACCCTGGTGTCTCTTCTCATATCTAAGCTATGGAACATCCTACTTTTACCTTCCCACTCCTGTCTTTTAAGCACCCCTAATTTAATGAATTGAACATGATTATCCTTGAAGGTTTCTACCCAGACTGGTGTCAAATGTAAACATTGCATAATCAGAAAATCATATTCTTAGTTTTAATGCAACCAACAGTAAGATTCAAAATTTTTTTTCATTTACCTTGACTTTAAGGTATATGTTTCCTCGTATCAGAGTTCCATAATAGATATGAAAATTGAGAAGCATGAAATATGGAATTTAGGAAAAGCAAACTTAGGACTCCTACTGTGGTAATTGTCAAGAGGACAATGGAGGATTAATTTTTTATGTCTCTTTGGCTTGCCTTTTCAGCCTTCTGGGTGTTCCTTCAACTTAGCAAATATTAGTATCTACTGATTCCATGGCACATTTGATCTCTCTCTGGATCATGTGCAGAATACACCTTAAGTGAATACATTGTTGGCAGGAATGTTGGATTTTATAGAATACCTGAGCTGTAACAAATATGTCTTGGGAAGAAAACAGTCTTAATTTTAAAAGTTTCAAATGGTTTGTTTTAATGAGAGAAGGCATGAATTTAACTTGGAATTGAATATCCTAAACTCTCTCATACATTCTTTTCAATTCTTGAGGAGCTGAATGGTGTTTATTGAAGAAGTTGGAGGAATGTTCAGGTTTAAGCAGGTTTCTTTCCAAGAGGCCCTTACAAGACCAAAGTATTGACAGCTAGGTAGACAGTATTTGCATGTATTTTTGGAAAGGGGGAAATAATTCGAGTCTTTCAGAATCATAGTAAGAAATTGGAATCAGATACAATTAAAAAAATTAAGAAACCCAGAGAACAGATAATTAGTTTCATTTGACAACTGGATGGGCTTTTTCCTTTACTCACCTGTGATCATCCACAGGCAATGCTTGAGCCAACATGTTTCAATAATTCTTAACTTCCTTTAGCTCCAACGCTGGGTCGAGACCTGCCACATGGCAGATTATATAGCATTGAAGATCAAAATGAAGACATGAGAGTTAGTTCTGTTTTTATTCAAAGCTGACATTTTGTTTGTGGAAGAATATGGATCTTCTCAGATTCATATGATACACTGGCCTCCTATCATCTAGGCTTCCTATGTATTTTCAACCAGAGAATAAGAATAATATGGCAATCTCATATTCAGTGGAATTTCAAACAATGAAAAATTTCTTCTCATCATGAACACTCCTCCCCAACTCACACACAGATCTGTTCTGTGATGCTGCAAAATGTTAGTCTTAAATGTTCAGATAATTCAATGATATTTTGTTCTGCTAATACAGGGCCTATGTGTTGACTGTTGTCTAATTATTTTGAGAATTGACAAGTTGCCCTTGAATAGCAAATATGAGTTAGCTGTACTAGATAATGTTAGTAATGCATCTGGAGAGTTTTCAAAGGAGATTTTATAAAAAGTTTATTTTAAACTTTTTTTTTTTTACATGTACCCTTGTTATTGGTATTCCTTCTCTTAGTCTGCTGGTCTGAATGCTCACAAAAGAGAGCTACCTGTGCAGTACATTCTTCTCAGCTTGTGAGTCAAATGGGTAATTCGCTGGGTCAAATCCAACTGGTTCTAGAAAGAAACTAAAGCTCTTTAGCCTATGCTGGGTGCCAGAGAGATTATGCTTTTGATGTTCTTGGGGTTAATTTGGGAGCTGCAGTTCAGTGGTCTAATTTTCTTTTCAAATGTATTCACCTCTTGCACTTTACCTCCAAATCCTTCCCTCAAACTTAACATGCTCTGTTGTCTGGTTGCACTAGCCAGAACAAATAGTAATATGAATTCACGTAATGGACAAATAATTCTCCCTTTGCCATTTCTTATTGCTTGCATCTGAAGTTAAGATTCTAGAATTCATTCCCTTGTCCTACCTCCACTTCTCTTCAAACAAATTCAGACACATAGGGATCTCATACCTCCACTCCAGCTTTGCTCTAACCCAGAACACATCTAGTTTCTTCTGCTATTTCATTTCTTACCTTTGCCCTCACTCCCTACTTATCCAATTTTAGAAAAAATGATAAATCTTTGATCACAAAATAGGAAGAAAATAAACTGTAGCTAAATGAAACATAGGTCCTGCTTTTGAATATGTACTCATTTAGCTTTTTTTGTGACACTTCATCCATGCACAGAACCAACTTTCCTCAAAAGATGATTTGACAAAAATCTTTGAGTAAACTAAGCAATATTCAACAATCTAGCATAATGAAAAATCTAATTGAGTTAGCTATTATTTCTTTATGAGAGAAATGGAGCAGAAAAGAAAACAGAATGAACTTAAAACATTATTTTCTCTTAAATTTATCTTTGTAGGCATCGGTCTTCATACATAATAGCCATTTATTTGGAGGAAAGCTGGGAGTCATTGAAGCTAACATTGCTTTATATAAACTAAGATACAAGATCAATAATGTGGCTGGTGCACCAAGCAAAAAGAGCTCAAGATTATGTTGCTGTTTTCTTTTACTGGTCAGTCAACAGAAAAAAGAACAGAAAGAAAATACAAAGAGAGACATTTTCATCTCCCAGTTTCAGCTTCCATTCTCTAACCACCCCCCAGGAGAAACAGTGTGCAGGACAGTGTAATTACCATCTTAAAAGGTAGTTCTAGAACTTAAAAAAAGAAGCATCTAGGATATCAGGCTTTCATACATACAAATAACAAAGGCTTCTTTGATGAAGTTTCAGTTGGCCTATTAATGATATTTGACTAGTATAGCTTTGTACATACTTTTCAATTATTTTAACCTATCTGTGTTCTTATTTTTAAAGTGGGTTTCTTATAACAATCATATAATCGGGTTTTGCATTTTTAAAAATACAGTCTGACCATTTCTGCCTTTTAATTGGGGTGTTTAAACCATTTACATTTAATATGATTATTGATATGGTTGACTTAAAATTGTAATCACCCGGTGGGTTCTTCTTGCCTGCTGCCTAGATAGATTCATCAAGACAGAGGAATTGCAATAGAGAAAGAGTTTAATTCATGTAGAACTGGCTGTACAGGAGACTGGAGTTTTACTATTACTCAAATCAGACTCCTGGAAAACACAGGGATCAGGGATTTTAAGAATTCGGTAGGTAAGGGGTCAGAAAGTGGGGAGTGCTGAGTAGTCGGATCAAAGATGAAATCATAGGGAGTCAAAGCTGCCTTCTTGCACTGAGTCAGTTCCTGGGTAAGGGCCAAACGACCAGATGAGCCAGTCTATTGATCTGGGTGGTGCCAGCTCAACGAGTACAGGGTGTGGAAAATATCTCAGGCAACAATTTTAGGTTTTACAATAGTGATATTGAGAGACAGGACTAGCTGGATTTCCTAGGCCGACTAAGAATCCCTAAGCCTAGCTTGGAGGGTGACCGCATCTGCCTTTAAACACTGGGCTTGCAACTTAGCTCACACCCCACCAATCAGGTAGTAAAGGGAGTTCACTAAAATGCTAATTAGGCAAAAAAGGAGGTAAAGAAATAGCCAATCATCTATCAACTGAGAGCACAGGAGGAGGGACAATGATCAGGATATAAACCCAGGCATTTGAGCCAGCAGTGGCTACCCATTTTGGATCCCCTCCCTTTGTATGGGAGCTCTGTCTTCCCTCTATTAAATCTTGCAACTGCACACTCTTCTGGTCCATGTTTGTTATGGCTTCAGCTGAGCTTTCACTTGCCATGTACCACTGCTGTTTGCTGCCATCGCAGACCCGCTGCTGACTTCCACCCCTCCAGATCTGGCAGGGTGTCCACTGTGCTGCTAATCCATTGAGGCACCCATTGCTGCTCCCGATCGGGCTAAAGGCTTGCCATTGTTCCTGCATGGCTAAGTGCCTGGGTTCATCCTAATCGAGCTGAACACTAGTTGCCGGGTTCCACGGTTCTCTTCCATGACCCACAGCTTCTAATAGAGCTATAACACTCACTGCATGGCCCAAGATTCCGTTCCTTGGAATCCATGAGGCCAAGAACCCCCAGTCAGAGAACAAGAGGCTTGCTGCCATCTTGGAAGCAGCCCACCACCGTCTTGGGAGCTCTGGGAACAAGGACCCCCCAGTAACATTTTGGCGACCATGAAAGGACCTCTGAAGCAGTGAGTAATATTGGACCACTTTTGCTTGCCATTCTGTCCTATCCTTCCTTAGAATTGGAGGAAAATACTGGGCACCTGTCGGCCAGTTAAAAATGATTAGTGTGGCCACCAGACTTAAGACTCAGGTGTGAGACTGTCTGGGGAAGGACTTTCTAACAACCCCCAACCCTTCTGCATTGGGATTGTTGGTCTGCCTGGAACCAGCTTCCACTTTCATTTTTCCTGGGGAAGCCAAGGGCAGACTAGAGGCAGAAAGCTGTCATCCCGAACTCCTGGCATTAGCCAGTTGAGATCATGGCACAGCCAGAAGTCTCTATTCAACAGTCGCCCATGAATGTGCCCCTACCTTTCCTTCTGACCCATACCTCTTGGGTCCTGACCATGACTTTCTTGAAAGTGTAGCCCTCAAATTCTCCTTACTTCTGAATCTACTTCCTCTGATCCCTGCCTCGTAGGTACTAATGGTTCAGACTTTCATTTCCTGTAGCAAGTTGTATCTCCAAAGGGATCTAAGGAAGCTCTACATTGCGTCCTTGGGCCCCTAGGCTATGAACCCAAAGAGTCTTGTCCCTGGTGTCCCTCCCAATTTAGGTATACAGCTCTCGGCATGGGCAATTATGTGGGACCTGTTCCCTACTACCCTTGCCAGGGCCCCAAGTTTGTAAAGGGCTAGGAGAAAAAAGAGAGACAGAGAGAGAGACAGGGGAGAGAGAGAGGGACAAGGAGGGAGTCAGAGAGAGAAAGAAAGAGAAAGAAGTAGTAAAGAAAAAAAACCAGTATGCCCTATTCCTTTAAAAGCCAGGGTAAATTTAAAACTTATAATTGATAATTGAAGGTCTTCTCCATGACCCTATAACATTCCAATACTACTTTTTGTCAGTGTAAACAAGGGCATAGCCTGAAAACACTGAGACCACTGACAACCTGTAGCCTTCCCATAAAAAATCCTTAACCCGGTAACCTGCAGATGGTCTAAATGCATTCAATCTGTAGCGGCAACTGCTTTGCTAACAGAAGAAAGTAGAAAAATAACTTTTAGGGGAAACTTCATTGTGAGGACACCTCACCAGTTCAGAATTGTCCCAAGTCAAAAAAGCAAAAAGGTAGCTTACTAACTTAAATCTTAAAGTATAGGGCTATTCTGTTAGAAAAAGGTGATTTAACATTAACCACTGAAAATTCCCTTAATCCAGCAGATTTCCTAACAGGGGATTTACATCTTAATTACCATACAAAGGTCCAACCAGACCTAGGAGGAACTCCCTTCAGGACAGGAGATAGATGGTTCCTCCCAGGTGACTGAGAAAAAAACCACAATGAGTATTCAGTAATTGATAGGGAGACTCTTGTGGAAGCAGAGTTAGGAGAATTGCCTAATAATTGGTCTGCTCAAAAGTTCGAGCTGTTTGCACTCAGGCAAGCCTTAAAGTACTTACAGAATCAAAAAACTCTATCTCAATCCTGACTCAAAAGGTTACCTATACCCTCTCTGAAATGAATTTGCATAAGAACTGTTGTTTATGGGAATGCATCTTGATGAGGCAACTGGGTTGTTATGAAATACTCAGGAACCCAGCCCAGCTCTAGGACTTACCCCTGAGCACAAAGGCAATGTTGGGCATGCTGGTAAAGGATCACTAGAATCCAGCAGCCCAGACCCCTTTCTTTGTGGTCAAGAAAGGTGGGACAAGGGGTGCAGGATTGCTACATTGGTGAGTGTAACTAATCCGATAGGCAGATGTCCATGGGTGGTTACATACTCTGGAAAGGAATAAGCATTAGGACCAGCATTAGGACCACAGAGGTCACTCTATGACTAATGGTTATTGGAAAATGACTAGGGGTACTGGCATCCCTATGTCCTTTTTTCAGATGGGAAACGTTCCCCCCAAGGCAAAAATGCCCCTAAGATGTATTCTGGAGAATTGGGACCAATTTGACCCTCAGATGCCAAGAAAGAAATGACTTATATTCTTCAGCAGTACCTGCCTGGCCACGATATCCTATTCAAGGGGGAGAAACCTGGCCTCCTGAGGGAAGTATAAATTATAACACTATCTTACAGCTAGACCTCTTTTGTAGAAAAGAAGGCAAACGGAGTGAAGTGCCATATGTGCAAACCTTCTTTTCATTAAGAGACAACTCACAATTATGTAAAAAGTGTGATTTATGCCCTAAAGGAAGCCCTCAGAGTCTACCTCCTTACCTTGGCATCCCCCCAACTCCTTCCCCAACTAATAAGTACCCTCCTTCAATCGAAATGGTCCAAAAAGAGATAGACAAAGGGGTAGACAATGAACCAAAGAGTGCCAATATTCCCCGATTATGCCCCTTCCAAGTGGTGGGAGGAGAATTCGGCCCAGCCAGAGTACATGTACCTTTTTCTCTCTGAGACTTGAAGCAAATTAAAATAGACCTAGGTAAATTCTCGGATAACCCTGATGGCTATATTGATGTTTTACAAGGGTTAGGACAATCCTCTGAGCTGACATGGAGAGATATAATGTTACTGCTAAATCAAGCACTAACCCCAAATGAGAGAAATTCTGCCATAACTGCAGCCTGAGTTTGGCGATCTCTGGTATCCCAGTCAGGTCAATGATAGGATGACAACAGAGGAAAGAGAATGTTCCCCACAGGTCAGCAGGGAGTTCCCAGTGTAGACCCTCACTGGGACACAGAATCAGAACATGGAGATTGCTGCCGCAGACATTTGCTAACTTGCGTGCTAGACAGACTAAGGAAAACTAGGAAGAAGTCTATGAATTATTCAATGATGTCCACTATAACACAGGGAAAGGAACAAAATCTTACCGCCTTTCTGGAGAGATTAAGAGAGGCATTGAGGAAGCATACCTCTCTGTTACCTGACTCTATTGAAGGCCAACTAATCTTAAAGGGTAAGTTTATAACTCAGTCAGCTGCAAACACTAGAAAAAAACTTCGAAAGTCCACCTTAGGCCTGGAGCAAAACTTAGAAACCCTATTGAACTTGGCAACCTTGGTTTTTTATCATAGAGATCAGGAGGAGCAGGCAGAATGGGACAAATGGGATAAAAAGAAAGGACACTGCTTTAGTCATGGCCCTCAGGCAAGCGGCCTTTGGAGGCTCTGGAAAAGGGAAGAGCTGGGCAAATCAAATGCCTAATAGGGCTTGCTTCCAGTGTGGTCTACAAGGACACTTTAAAAACGATTGTCCAAATAGAAATAAACCGCCCCCTCGTCTATGCCCCTTAAGTCAAGGGAATCACGAGAAGGCCCACTGCCCCAGGGGATGAAGGTCCTCTGAGTCAGAAGCCACTAACCAGATGATCCAGCAGCAGGACTGAGGGTGCCCAGGGCAAGTGCCAACCCATGCCATCACCCTCACAGAGCCCCGGATATGCTTGAACATTGAAGGCCAGGAGGTTAACTGTCTCTTGGACACTGGTGCAGCCTTCTCAGTCTTACTCTCCTGTCCTAGACAACTGTCCTCCAGATCTGTCACTATCCGAGGGGGTCCTAGGACAGCCAGTCACTAGATACAGCTACTAAGTTGTGACTGGGGAACTTTACTCTTTTCACATGCTTTTCTAATTATGCCTGAAAGCCCCACTCCCTTGTTAGGGAGAGACACTCTAGCAAAAGCAGGGGCCATTATACACCTGAACATAGGAGAAGGAACACCCGTTTGTTGTCCCCTGCTTGAGGAAGGAATTAATCCTGAAGTCTGGGCAACAGAAGGACAATATGGATGAGCAAAGAATGCCCATCCTGTTCAAGTTAAACTAAAGGATTCCACCCCCTTTCCCTACCAAAGGCAGTACCCCCTTAGACCAGAGGCCCAACAAAGACTCCAAAAGATTGTTAAGGACCTAAAAGCCCAAGGCCTAGAAAAACCATGCAATAGCCCCTGCAATCCTCCAATTTTAGAAGTACAGAAACCCAATGGACAGTGGAGGTTAGTACACGATCTCAGGATTATCGATGAGGCCATTTTCTTTTTATACCCAGCTGTACCTAACCCCTATACTCTGCTTTCCCAAATACCAGAGGAAGCAGAGTGGTTTACAGTCCTGGACCTTAAGGATACCTTTTTCTGCATCCCTGTACATCCTGACTCTCAATTCTTGTTTGCCTTTGAAGATCCTTTGAACACAACATCTCAACTTATGTTGAGACTGTTGGACTGTTTTACGTTGGACTGTTTTACCCCAAGGGTTCAAGGATAGTCCCCATCTATTTGGCCAGGCATTAGCCCAAGACTTGAGCCAATTCTCGTACCTGGACACTCTTGTCTTTCGGTACAGGGATGATTTACTTTTAGCCGCCCGTTCAGAAACCTTGTGCTATCAAGCCACCCAAGCGCTCTTAAATTTCCTCGCCACCTGTGGCTACAAGGTTTCTAAATCAAAGGCTCAGCTCTGCTCACAGCAGGTTAAATACTTAGGGCTAAAGTTGTCCAAAGGCACCAGGTCCCTCAGTGAGGAATGTATCTAGCCTATACTGGCTTATCCTCATCCCAAAACCCTAAAGCAACTAACAGCGTTCCTTGGCATAACAGGCTTCTGCTGAATATGGATTCCCAGGTACAGCAAAATAGCCAGGCCATTATATACATTAATAAAGGAAACTCAGAAAGCCAATACCCATTTAGTAAGATGGAAACCTGAAGCAGACGTGGCTTTCCAGGCCCTAAAGGAGGCCCTAACCCAAGCCCCAGTGTTAAGCTTGCCAATGGGGCAAGACTTTTCTTTATATGTCACAGAAAAAACAGGGATAGCTCTAGGAGTCCTTACGCAGGTTCAAGGGATGAGTTTGCAACCCATGGCATACCTGAATAAGGAAATTGATGTGGTGGCAAAGAGTTGGCCTCATTGTTTATGGGTAGTGGCAGCAGTAGCAGTCTCAGTATCTGAAACAGTTAAAATAATACAGGGAAGAGATTTTACTGTGTGGACATCTCACGATGTGAATGTCATACTCACTGCTAAAGGAGACTTGTGGCTGTCAGACAACTGTTTGCTTAAATATCAGGCTCTATTATTTGAAGGGCCATGCTATGACTGCACACTTGTGCAACTCTTAACCCAGCCACATTTCTTCCAGACAATGAAGAAAAGATAGAACATAACTGTCAACAAGTAATTGCGCAAAGCTACACTGCTCGAGGGGAACTTCTAGAGGTTCCCTTGACTGATCCTGACCTCAACTTGTATACTGATGGAAGTTCCTTTGTAGAAAAAGGACTTTGAAAAGTGGTGTATGCAGTGGCCAGTGATAATGGAATACTTGAAAGTAATCCCCTCATTCCAGGAACTAGCGCTCAGCTGGCAGAACTAATAGCCCTCACTCAGGCACTAGAATTAGGAGAAGGAAAAAGGGTAAATATATATACAGAATCTAAATATGCTCACCTAGTCCTTCATGCCCATGCGGCAATATGGAGAGAAAGGGAATTCTTAACTTCTGAGGGAACACCTATCAAACATCAGGAAGCCATTAGGAGATTATTATTGGCTGTACAGAAACCTAAAGAGGTGGCAGTCTTACACTGCTGGGGTCATCAGAAAGGAAAGGGAAATAGAAGGGAACTGCCAAGTGGATATTGAAGCCGAAAGAGCCACAAGGCAGGACACTCCATTAGAAATCCTTATAGAAGGACCCTTAGTATGGGGTAATCCCCTCTGGGAAACCAAGCCCCAGTACTCAGCAGGAGAAATAGAATGGGGAACCTCACAAGGACATAGTTTCCTCCCCTCAGGATGGCTAGCCACTGAAGAAGGACAAATACTTTTGCCTGCAGCTAACCAATAGAAATTACTTAAAACCCTTCACCAAACCTTTCACTTAGGCATTGCTAGCACCCATCAGATGGCCAAATCATTATTTACTGGACCAGGCCTTTTCAAAAGTATCAAGCAGATAGTCAGGGCCTGTGAAGTGTGCCAAAGAAATAATTGCCTGCCTTATCACCAAGCTCCTTCAGGAGAACAAAGAACAGGCCATTGCCCAGAAGAAGACTGGCAACTGGATTTTGCCCACATGCCCAAATCTCAGGATTTGAGTATCTACTAGTTTGGCTAGATACTTTTACTGGTTGGGGAGAGGTCTTCCCCTGTAGGACAGAAAAGCCCCAAGAGATAATAAAGGTACTAGTTCATGAAATAATTCCCAGATTTGGACTTCCTGAGGCTTACAGAGTGACAATGGCCCCGCTTTCAAGGCAACAGTAACCCAGGGAGTATCCCAGGCATTAGGCATACAATATCACTTACACTGTACCTGGAGGCCACAATCCTTAGGGAAAGTTGAGAAAATGAATGAAACACTCAAAGGACATCTAAAAAAGCTAACCCAGGAAACCCACCGCGCGTGGCCTGCTCTGTTGCCTATAACCTTACTAAGAATCTGAAACTATCCCCAAAAAGCAGGACTTAGCTCATACGAAATGGTGTATGGATGGTCCTTCCTAACCAATGACCTTGTGCTTGACCGAGAGATAGCCAACTTAGTTGCAGACATCACCTCCTTAGCCAAATATCAACAAGTTCTTAAAACATTACAAGGAACCTGTCCCCGAGGGAAGGGAATTATTCCACCTTGGTGACATGATATTAGTCAAGTCCCTTCCCTCTAATTCCTCATCCCTAGATACATCCTGGGAAGGACCCTACCATCATTTTTTCTACCCCAACCATGGTTAAAGGGGCTGGAGTGGAGTCTTGGATACATCACACTTGAGTCAAACCCTGGATACTGCCAAAGGAACCTGAAAATCCAGGAGACAATGCTAGCTATTGCTGTGAACCTCTAGAGAGTCTGCACCTGCTCTTCAAGCAACAACCATGAGGAAAGTAATGAAAATCATAAATCCCCATGGCCCTCCCTTATCATATTTTTCTCTTTACTGTTCTCTTACACCCTTTCACTCTCACTGAAGCCGCTCCATGCTGCTGTATGACCAGTAGCTCCCCTTACCAAGAGCTTCTATGGAGAATGTGGCTTCCCAGAAATATTAATGCCCCATCATTTAGGAGTTTTTCTAAGTGAAACCCCACCTTCACCACCCACACCCATATGCCCCACATCTGCTATAACTCTGCCACTCTTTGCATGCACGCAAATACTCATTATTGGACGGGGAAAATGGTTAATCCTAGTTATCCTAGAGGACTTGGAACCACTGTCTGTTGGACTTACTTGACCCATACTGGTATGCCTGATGGGGGTGGAGTTCAAGATCAGGTAAGAGAAAAACACATGAAGGAAGTAATCTCCCAACTGACCTGGGTACATAGCACCCCCAGCCCCCACAAAGGACTAGAGCTCTCAAAACTACATGAAACCCTCCATACCCATACTTGCCTGGTAAGCCTATTTAATACCACCCTCACTAGGCTCCATGAGGTCTTGGCCCAAAACCCTACTAACTGTTGGATGTGCCTCCCCCTGCACTTCAGGCCATACATTTCAATCCCTGTACCTGAGCAATGGAACAACTTCAGCACAGAAATAAATACCACTTCTGTTTTAGTAGGACCTCTTGTTTCCAATCTGGAGATAACCCATACCTCAAACCTCACCTGTGTAAAATTTAGCAATACTATAGACACAACCAACTCCCAATGAATCAGGTGGGTAACTCCTCCCACACGAGTAGTCTGCCTACCCTCACGAATATTTTTTGTCTGTGGTACCTCAGCCTAACATTGTTTGAATGGCTCTTTAGAATCTATGTGCTTCCTCTCATTCTCAGTGCCCCCATGATCATCTACACTAAACAAGATTTATACAGTCATGTCATACCTAAGCCCCACAACAAAAGAGTACCCATTCTTTCTTTTGTTATTGGAGTAGGAGTGCTATACGGACTAGGTACTGGCATTGGCAGTATCAAAACCTCTACTCGGTTCTACTATAAACCATTTCAAGAACTAAATGGTGACATGGAACAGGTCGCCAAATCACTGGTCACCTTGCAAGATCAACTTAACTCCCTAGCAGCAGTAGTCTTTCAAAATCGAAGAGCTTTAGACTTGCTAACTGCTGAAAGAGGGGGAGTCTATTTATTTTTAGGGGAAGAATGTTGTTATTATGTTAATCAATCCAGAATCATCACTGAGAAAGTTAAAGAAATTCAAGATCGAATACAACATAGAGCAGAAGAGCTTCAAAACACTAGAGGCTGGGGCCTCCTCAGCCAATGGGTGCCCTGGATTCTCCCCTTCTTAGGACCTCTAGCAGCTATAATATTGTTACTCCTCTTTGGACCCTGTATCTTTAACCTCCTTGTTAAGTTTGTCTCTTCCAGAATCAAAGCTGTAAAGCTACAAATGTTCTTCAAGTAGAGCCCCAGATGCAGTCCATGACTAAGATCTACCATAGACCCCTGGACTGGCCTGCTAGCCCATGCTCCAATGTTAATGACATCAAAGTCACTCCTCCCATGGAAATCCCAACTGCACAACCCCTACTACACCCCAATTCAGAAGGAAGCAGTTAGAGCAGTTGTCAGCTAACCTCCCCAGCAGCACTTGGGTTTTCTTGTTGAGACGGGGGACTGAGAGACAGGACTAGCTGGATTTCCTAGGCTGACTAAGAATCCCTAGGCCTAGCTGGGAAGGTGACTGCATCCACCTTTAAACACAGGGCTTGCAACTTAGCTCACACCTCACCAGTCAGATAGTAAAGAGAGCTTACTAAAATGCTAATTAGGCAAAAGAGGTAAAGAAATAACCAATCATCTACCAACTGACAGCACGGGGGAGGGACAATGATTGGGGTATAAACCCAGGCATTTGAGCCAGCAATGGCTACCCCCTTTGGGTCCCCCGCCTCCAGAAACAGGAGCTCTGTTTTCACTCTATTAAATCTTGCAACTGCACACTCTTCTGTCCATGTTTGTAACGGCTCGAACTGAGCTTTTGCTTGCCATGCATCACTGCTGTTTGCCACCATCACAGACCTGCCGCTGACTTCTACCCCTCTGGATCCAGCAGGGTGTCCACTGTGCTCCTGATTCAGTGAGGCATCCATTGCTGCTCCCGATTGGGCTAAAGGCTCACCATTGTTCCTGCATGGTTAAGTGCCCTAATCAAGCTGAACACTAGTCACTGGGTTCCACAGTTCTCTTCCACAGTTCTCTTTCCACAAGCTTCCATGACCCACAGCTTCTAATAGAGCTGTAACACTCACTGCATAGCCCAAGATTCCATTCCGTGGAATCCATGAGGCCAAGAACCCCAGATCAGAGAACAAGAGGCTTGCCACCATCTTGGAAGCAGCCCACCACCATCTTGGGAGCTCTGGGAGCAAGGACCCCCCAGTAACAATATTATTCCCAGAAGCAATTTGGGGAGGTTCAGAATCTTGCAGCCTCTAGCGGCATGACTCCTAAACCATAATTTCTAACCTTATGGCTAATTTGTTAGTCCTGCAAAGGCAGTCTAGTCCCCAGGCAAGAAGAGGATTTGTTTTGAGAAAGGGTTGTTATCATCCTTGTTTCAAAGTTAAACTGTAAACTAAGTTCCTCCCAAAGTTCGACCTAGGCCCAAGAATGAACAAGAACAACTTGATGGTTAGAAGCAAGATGGAGTTAGATCTTTTTCACTACCATGATTTTGTCAGTTATAATTTTTGCAAAGGTGGTTTCAAAATCTATCTTGCTATTTGTTTTCTCTTTGTTATTTTTGCCTTCTTTTGGATTGTGTGTTTTTAATGAATCCATTTTATCTCCTTTATTGGCTTACTAGCTCTAACTCTTAGTTTTACATTTTTAGTGGTTGCTACATACTTTATAGTATACATCTTAAGATTGTCTCAGTCTACCTTCAAGTGTCATGATACCACTGCATGCATGTATAAGAACTTTTGAGCTGGGTGTGGTGGCTCACGCCTGTAATCCCAGCACTTTGGGAGGCCAAGGTGGGTGAATCACAAGGTCAGGAGTTTGAGACCAGCCTGGCTAATGTGGTGGAACTCTGTCTCTACTAAAGATACAAAAAATTAGCTGGGCGTGGTGGCGCACTCCTGTAATCCCAGCTACTTGGGAGGGTGAGGCAGGAGAATCGCTTGAACCCAGGAGGCAGAAGTTGCAGTGAGCCGAGTTCATGCCATTGCACTTCAGCATGGGCAACACAGTGAGACTCTGTCTCAAAAAAAAAAAAAAAAAAAAAAAGGAAACTTTTTACAATATGCTTTCATTTCCAGGCTCCTGGCCTTTGTTCTATCACTGTCATTCATTTTACTTATACATATGTTATAAACTCCACAAAACATTGTAATCATTTTTGTTTTAATGTGTCAATTATTTTAAGATTTTTAAAAACTAAGAAAAGAAATCTTCATATTTACTGTCACTCCTCATTCCATTGTGTAGATCCAGATTTCTATTTGGTGTCCCTTTCCTCTGCTTGAATGGTTTTCTTTAATATTCATTGTAGTGAAGATTTTTTGGTGAATTCCTTCAGGTTTTGTCAGTCTGAAAAGTTTTTGTTTTGCCTTTATTGCTGCATATAGAATTCTGGGTTGACTTTTTCTTTCAGTACTTTGAGTATATTGCTCAATTATTTTCTGGCTTGCATTGTTTCTGAAGAGAAGCCCACTCTCATTTTTTTTTTTCTCTTCCATAATGATTATTTTTACTCTGGCTGCTTTTAAGATTGTTTTCTTTTCCACAGTTTTAAAGAAATTTAATTATGGTATACCACAGTGTAATTTTTTCCATGTTATTAGGGTTGGGGTCCATGGAGCTCCTTGGATCTGTGGGTTTATAGTTTTCACCGATCATGGCATAAATTCAGCCATCATTTTAAAGGATATTTTTGCAATTCTTCTGTCTCACCTCTTCTGGGGACTCCAATTGAATGTAGTTCTTTCACACCTCACTATTGTTTTGTTCATTTAGAAAAAAAAAAATCTCTTTTCTTCATGCTTTATTTCTAATAGTTTTTCTTGCCATGTCTCCAAGTTCAGTCATTTTTTTCTTCTGCAAAGTCTAAGCCTCTGTTAATCACATTTCAATGTATTTTTCCCCTCAGTCAGTGTATTTTTTTCTCTAGAAGTTTAATTTGTTTTTTTAGAATTTCTCAAATATCTTTATTTACATGTATAAGTTTTTATCTGACTTTTTGAAAGTATGGAATAGACCGATAATAATTTAACGTACTTGTCTGTATTCTACCAACATTGTCATTTCTGGGTCAGTTTTGCTTATTTTTTTTCCTCATTGTGAATCACATTGTCCTGCCTCTTTTCATGTCTGGTAATTTTTGATTAGGTGCCAGACATTCTGAGTTTACCTTGTTGAATATTGAATATTTTTGAAAAATTAATACATACTTTTGAGCTTTCTTTTGGAATGTAATTTAAAAATTTAAAAATAGTTTGATCCATCTAGCCTTGCTTTTGAGCTTTGTTAGGTGGGACCACAGCTGCTTTTAGTTTGCAGCTATTTTTTGGCCCACTGTTGAGGCAATACCTTCTGATATTCTAAAGTATCTCATGGATTAAGTGAGTTTCCATTCTGGCTGAGGAACAGAGACTATTTCTGAGCTGTGTGATCTCCAAAGTTTGTTCCTTTTGTTTCTTTTGGGTTTTGCTTTTTTCTGTAGCTTCAAGTAGTTTTCTTACACTTACAGACTGACCAATACTACTCTGAAAATCCAAATGGGAGCCTTTGCAGATTTCTGTAGTTGTCTGTGAAGTTGTCTGTTTTCTGGCATTCTGCTCCACAAACTGTAGTAGTCTTGGCCTCCCTGGATTTCAAGGTCTATTTCCTCAATACAGGGATACTTCTGGATTCCTTTTGGATTCCTCTTCTGTGTGTTATATCCTAGAATCTCTCTCTAGTCAGTTAGTTGGGATATCTAGGGTATACCTCTTTTGTTTTCTTTCTCTCAAGAATCATTGTCTTATATTGCCTGACGTTCAATGTCTTAAAATTTTTGTTTTATGTATTTTGTCTGTTTTTTTATTGTTTCAGGTAGGAGGGTAAGTCAATTCTCTAATACTCTATCACAGCTGATAGCCAAAATCTCTGTTAATCATGTTTTATTTAAAGCTTGTCAGCCTACAAAAGTACATTTCTAGACTCGAAAAAGTTTGCCTGTCTTTGCAAGAAGTATGTTGAATCTGATTAAAATTTCCCAATATCTGGGCTCCCATCTGTTAATCCATTATCTCTTTACAAGAACATGGCAGCAAGTTCTCCACCAATTTATTACTCCATTTTTCTATAAGGAAAATGGGTACAATAACATTAGCCTTCAATTTTTATAGAAATGTTCTAAATATATATAAACAACATTAAGAAATGGTTTGAAATATTAGTAAATAGAACACTCAATGCAAGCTATATTGGTATACATTTTAATGGCTCAACAACAAAGTAAAACTAGATCCTTCCACTTCTATAATTCTAACATTTAGTTTTTATGATATTGTCGTGGTGGGACAATCCAATTTAGAACTATTTTAAAAAATATTTGTTAAGAAGAACTCTTTAAAAGAAGCCTACTATGATAGCATAAATGGAATATCAAAGGTTTTTGCTAAAATGAAAGATTTAGAGTTATAAGTATTTAGTGAGTAATTAGTTTGGGAATAAAGGGCCAAGAACAGTAACAAAAAGTGAATTCCTTAATTGTGTTTTTCTCAAAGACAATATTATTTTCTGAAAGTTCTTTCTCTTTCTCTATCTTCATGTATGTTTATATGTATATGCATCTATGCTTATATGTGCATAGTTGTGTATGTAGTAATATTAAAACTGAAAGAACTATACAGATATTATCTACTGCCACTGTAATTGTGTTGGAGGAATCTCTATTTTATGTAATGTCATGAAGCAAATTCCTGGTATATTAGGACTACACATTCCTGGTATATTAGGAATACACATAACTACAAGTCTGTTAAAATTTCCTATTTGCTTGTTTCTGTATTTTTTCTTCTGTTTAAAGTGGAGACATAGTTGAAAACATGTAAAAAGATTTTTTTGTCATTCCACATCACAACCCACTTTATGTACTTGAAACATATTTCTTCTTTTAAAAGAGCTATGTGATGTCATTTGACAGTTGGATCTAGTTAACTAGTGCATGGGTTCATGTCACCCAATCAGTGTTGAAACAAAACCATTTTATCTTAGATATTAATATTGGCATGATATTTGCTAATCCATCAACTTAACAATAGTTATTAAAATTAGAGGTAACAGTTTCTTATAGCTTTTGGAACTTACCAGAATAATTTATCCCAATGTATCTAGCATTCCATCCATCTTTCTGCACCTCCTATCCCCAACAAAATACAATAGCTCATCAAGTTGTCACAAAGTACATTTACCTGCTTATCATTCTTTAGCATTCAGGTCAATAGTTTCTTAATGAAATGCATTTTCTTTTCTATTTAAAAAAAATCTTGCATTGCATGTAGTACAGTTTTATGGAATAGTATCTTTGTTAGATAAAAACAGCCACAAATTATTTGCAGTTCCTCCTGTGAAGAGGTAGAGTTCATTTCCCCACTGTTGGCTGGCTTTGTAGCTTCCTTTGATCAACATAATACAGTGGAAGTGACACTATGTGAGATCTGAGCTGAGGCCTTAAGAGACTTTGAAGGTTTTGTTTTAGTCCTCTTGGAGCCCTGTCTCTGGGGGAATGAGAGACCATGTGGAGAGAGACCCAGACAGCTCAGTCATCTCAATCATTCACATTGTTCCAGCTGAGGCCTCAGACAGATGAGTGAGCCCAGTTGACACCACATAGAGCATAGATTGAAACTGTTTCAGATGAATGCAGCCCAAAATACTGACCCACAGAAGCATAAGCAGATTGTTACTTTAAGCCACTAAATTTTGTGTTAGCTTCTTCCAAACAATAAGCAACTGGTCACAGTCTGGATTAATAGTCCCTCATCTATCCTTGCTTCTGGATAAAGTCTTTTTAAAAACTCTCAGTTTATTTAATTCTCCTAGAACTTTTTAAATGGATGGCAATGATATTCCATTTTAGATGGTGAAGCAATGCTTTGCATTATTGTAATATCTTTCCTTAGAGAGGCTCATTTTGCTTTGTAGACATGATCTCACCATCCCTCTAATTGTGCAATCAGATAGATAAAATATGATGAGCAAACTTAATATCTTCATAGAATTTCTGGCTCTGCTTAGACCTTGCTAGTGTTCTTCTCTTTTGCTGGATTATTAAATATGATATAATAGGCAGTCCATGTAGAATTAGTCACTAATGCATAACAGAATGCTTTACACAGTACTAAGGTATCAACAAAATTAGAGATTTTGGGGTTTATTTCAGGAATATAAGAAATCAACTACAAAAACTCATCCTGTTTCTATCTCATTCTTAACATTTTCCTTCTTAAATTCTTGTACTTTTGGATTTCAAATGATCGGCTCTGGCTACTTCCATGAATTACAAGAAATAATTAGCTGCTAAACTTTATTTTACATCAGAAAGTTTGGAAGTGGCATGTTTGTTAACAAGTGTCTTTTATGTTTCTTAGAACTGGAAGGCCTGCCTCATGTTTCATGAAGCTTCCATGATACTACATTTAGTTGTAGACACACTGTGTGACAGAACATATTGCCTTCATATTCCTAAACTCAAATAAGAATTTGCCTTTAAATTTGTGATTTATGAACACATTAGGATAGAAATCTCTAGTCTGAGGTCTGTGAACCTATTGAAATGGTGTAAAATTTGTGTGAATGTGCCTTATTTTTTTCTTGGAAAGGAGTACATAGCTTTTATCAGCTCTTCAACGAACTTCTTGTCTCCCCAGTTTTGTGGCACTTTTCTTTTCCTGCTTCAGTTTTGTCAAGAATTATGGCTTCACAGCATCATTTAGATAATCTAAATATGTAATTTCCTCAAAAGAGCAATCCATTGAAAGGAACATAGGAACCAAGAGTCAATTTTAGGAAATTACCAGATTACCAATGAAATTAAAATGGGAGAGTTCCCTGACCCCGTTGTGGGACTTGCAACAGCGATGTGGCTTGTTTGCTGGGCCACTGCATGCTCAAACCCCTTATGGGAGTAGGAGCGTGCAGATGGGCAGGTGCAGGAGCTGGGGTGAGCACTTTTGGGCTCCAGCCACACTGTAGCATCTAGGGATATATTACACTTAATGCTCTTTTAGCAGTTGCTGTCCATGGATGGCTATTCCAGCTCAGTGGAGAGTCAGGGTGACAACCTTTTACACCCTGCCCTCTTGGTACCCAGGTCCTTGTCCAGGATCCAGAGAGAATCAGGTCACACGAACTTGAAGGATGGTGAATGTGGGGATTTTATTGAGTGATGGGGGTGGCTCTCAGTGGGATGGATGGGGACCTGGAAAGGGGATGGAGTGGGAAGATGATCTTCCCCTGGAGTTCAGTCATCCTGCAGCTGATCTCTCTCCGACCATCCACAGCCAAAATCTTCCTGATGTTCAGACACTCCTTCTATTCTCTACTTCTCTGTCATGCCACTCTGCCACTTTGCCAGTGGAGCTTGGAGTTTATATGGACACAGGATAGGGGCATGGCAGGCCAGAATGGTCTTGGAAAAGGCAACATTTGGGGGCAAAAACAGAAATGCCTGTTCCTGTTTAGGGCCATGGATTTCCAGGCTTCAGGTTGGGGCCTTTGCTGGGGAACTGCCGCCTTCTACCCAGTATTTCCCTGCCTCCTATTCATATCAAAATTAAGTCAGGGAGGAAATTCTTACATGTAGTATTAAGTCACATTATATTTCATTAGAATTAATGTGAATATTTTCATGAGAACTAACATGAATAATTAGAATTAGAGTATAGTGTTTCTAAAACCATAGCTTAAGTAAATCAGAATTATCTGTACCTTATACCAGAAAAAGTAAATAGGAATTTTGAGGGACAGTGCCAAGGAATCTGCATTTAGTTAAATTTCTTTGGCAATTGTGGCATACACTGAAGTTTGAGAACCACCAATAGACAGTATATTGGAAAACTACAATATTTTTTCATTTAATGACAAATAAAATGAAACACATTTTTTGAAAAGACAGCAAGAGTTATAACCAGCCAGCCAACGTGATCAACTAAATGTAATTAATTTTATGATGGATTTGGTATTGGTCATTTTTTTTTTCCCGAAAAGCGATTTTGTGCATGCACATAAAGGAAAAACTGACATCCTTTTGTTGAAACTGTTTATGAAATGCTATCTTTTGAGAGAACATTTAGATGGCACTGTGTCTGGTGGGAAAGGGTTTTCAGCTCTTGTCTGTTGATCTTGAGGTTTTGTTGCACTAGGGAATAAAACACTGTGTGTTTATATCCACAGAAGCAGAAAGTACTTTCTTTCCTCCAGTCCCTTCTTCCTAAGATGTCATATCTTGAAGAAAAACAAAACAGAAAAGGAACAAATTTATTCTCAGAGAGCTTGGAGGAGCATGAATTATTTTTTCTTAGAAATCCTCTACTATCTTTGCATGAAAGACAGCCCTATTATTAAAAGTGAATGTTTCTTTTTCTGCATGTCAATAACTGGGAGATCAGAATGGACTGGCTGTTAGATAGCTTCCTCCTTGGAGACTGAGCTCCCTAAGGCAGCCTCTGCAGCAGCTAAGTTATTTTTAAGACAATAAAATCATTAGAACTGATATATTAACATCCACAATTGATGTGACAGGGGTCTGCCACTGAGGCAGTCTAAGAGGTAGAAAAGGCCATTAAAATGATCCCAATTACCTTTTAATTATGAATTAACACATTTGCATAAATCACAGCACAGAGAATTTCTGGATGCATGTGCCTGTATGTGCTTAAATTGCCTGGGTTTATTAGGCTCCTTATTTTCTTCCAGCTAGGTTGTGCAGTAAATTCTCAACTACCTTCCTCGTGGAGCAGAGAAAGTCAATTCTTCTTGCCTGGGGAAAAATTTAAATTTTCCCTTGATGCCAGTAATCTCATCTTCTTTCCAAGCAGTTGTGCAAATGAGAACAATCGTTTTTTGTCTTTTCCAGTTCATAGGGGGCTTCTCTAGACCTGAAAGAACATGGTGCTTCCTTGATAAAATAAATTTTGGTTAGGAAGAAGCAGCTAGGCATTTCAATCCTAGAGGGATGGAAAATAAGGGAGAATTGCAAATTGGGCTTGTCATTCTGCTGGGCAGTGGCCTTGGGAGTCACAGCCTCCTGTGGCCCACAGAGTAAGTGGTTCTCTTTGCTTTAGGGTAAGTGGTAAGCAGGAAACTGTTAGCATTTCATTCCTGGAAATAAAATACTAGCTGCTTGGAATCAGCTCTTCTTGTTTTTATCACAGTGGAGGAAGACCGCTATTTGAATCATTGTTATATGAATTCCTGTATGTCCAATGTATGCATACTATCCAGAGTCTTTGGAGAAAAGGCAGTGTGTGTTGACTTCCTTTTGTTAAAGCAGGTAACCTTAAAAAAAGTCAAATGTCAAGGCTGGTGGAGGGCAAAATTTAAAGGAAAAATAATTGATCTTTGGTGTCACAGCTACCCACTCTAATCTTGGGCATTCCCTGCTCCCACAAGTGCTCAGGCCTTTGTGCCACTGACAACCCATTCTCACTCCCAATTTCCATCTCTCTTTCTCCTCTCCCTTCCTTTCTTTTTCTTATTATTATCTAGGAGCTCAATATCTTTCTGTGGAGCAAAAGATTAGGAACAACCCAAATGCCCATCAATAGAGAGGGCTGGTTAAATAAAGTGTGGCACATCCATTTAATGAAATACAATGGAGCTGTAATAAAGAACGGAGGAGCTCCATGTACTGATAAGAAGAGATCTTCAAGATTCATTGTTAAGTGAAAAATAAAAGGCACAGGACAGTGTGTATGTTGTATCTTTCATGCTATCTTTTGTGCAAAAAAGTGCTGAGGGAATAAGAATCTGTATTCTTATTTGCTTGTATATCCTTTAAAAAAGTCTGGAATGATAAATAAAAATACCTAATAACAGTAGCTAATGCTGAGGTGGGAAGTCATTAGCTGGGGGGAGATATTTCTCTAGATACCTTTTGATGTTTTGTTTATTTATATATTTATTTAAAAATGAGCTTTTCATTGAAGTACAACATGTATTCAGAAAATTGCAAAGAACCTCAGTGTACAGCTGAAAGTGTTCGTCTGTGTAATCAGCACCCATATCTAGGAATAGAGCATTACCTGAACCTCAGCAGTCTGCTCAGGTGTGCTGTGGTCACTACTTGCTCTCCAGTGACTGATAACCCCATGCATGACTGCCCACTTCTGTTAAAAATTAATGACTAAAAAAGGCAAAATCAAAATTCCCATACACACATAAAATGCACACATGTCAAAGATTTTATTTAACTTATCAATTAATGAGGACACTGGTGAGATATTGTGATGGTTAAATTTTATGTGTCAATTTCACTGGCCCAGATTAAAGATCATTTCTGGGTATGTCTGTGAGGATGTTTCTGGATGAGATTAGCATTTGAATCAGTAGATTGAGAAAGTAGATTGCCATCCCCAACTGCCTGGGCATCTTCCAATCTGTTGAGCGCCTGCGTAGAAGAAAAACCAGAGGAAGAAGGAGTTTGTTCCTTTTTTCCTACCTAAACTGCTTGAGCTGGGACATTTTATCTCATCTCGTCATCTCATCTCATCTATCTCATCTCATCTCATCTCATCTCATCTCATCTCATCTCATCTCATCTCACCTTCTCTGGCCCTCTAATTGGGATTTGTATCATTGGCTCACTTGGTTCTCAGGCCTTCAGAATGAATACTGAATTGTGCTGCCTGCTTTTCTGGCTTTGCAGCTTGCAGACATCAGATTATGGGATTTTTTTGACGTCCATGATATATATATGTGTGTGTGTGTGTGTGTGTGTGTGTATATATATATATATAATATATATATCTCCTATTGGTTCTGATTCTCTGGAGAACCATGACTAATATAAATATATATTTAAGAAACCACTTCAAACAGAATCCAAGAACAGACACATATACAGGCAATTAGGAATGCTGAAATAAATTAGCTAATAGATGCAAAATTAACCAATATCCACAGGGCCATAATCTATTATATCTTCAGCTTCCAAAATTCATTTATGTATCTACAGACAAGAGTAATTTGCATTACTATTCATTGTCTACAACTTTTAAAGCTGTAAAGTAGCACAAAGATAATGAAAGGCACAGACCGCCAGTAGAATCAGATAACAGAGAAGGCTGTGTTGCAGGAAAGCAGCTATAGTCCATACGTAATGAAAGGATTTGGCAGAGTTCCAAACTTTATTTACAAAAACAGATAGGCTGGATTTGACCCACAGACATAGTTTGCTGACCTCTGCCCTAAACCTTCTACGAATTTACTGTTTATTTTATTTTATTTTATTTTATTTTGAGACGGAGCCTCACTCTGTCGCCCAGGCTGGAGTGCAGTGGCGCAATCTCGGCTCACTGCAAGCTCTGCCTCCCGGGTTCACGCCATTCTCCTGCCTCAGCCTCTCCGAGTAGCTGGGACTACAGGCGCCCGCCACCACGCCCGACTAATTTTTTGTATTTTTAGTAGAGACGGGGTTTCATCGTGGTCTCGATCTCCTGACCTCGTGATCCACCCGCCTCGGCCTCCCAAAGTGCTGGGATAACAAGCGTGAGCCACCGCGCCCGGCCAACTGTTTATTTTAATGTAAATATTTCAGGAAACCTTTGACCAGGTAGATACAAGTTGCAGACAACTTTATTGTTAAGACTCTTACAAAAATCCCATTTAAACAAATATCAGGCTGTTCCACTTTTAAATAGGTAGCACCAAAGGATGGTGTACTTTCTAAGAATCTTAGAAAGCTTCACCTAAAAATACTTGCCTCCTTATGTCCATCAATCCTAAACTTACATATCTTTATATTATTAAACCCTAATCACACATTCTACATTAAGCTGGGATGTCTCATTCCTCTCATCCCTGGTCCTCAGGTTGAGATTTACATCACTGGCTCGCCTCCTTAGGCCTTTAGAATGAATACTGAATTATACCATGAAGCACCCTACAATTTACAAACAATAAATTTGTAGAAGGTTTGGGTCGGAGGTCAACAAGCCAAACTGGAATCTTCATAATTTTCCTCCCCCACTCTGAGATGCTACTAAAACTCTGAAAGATAATGTTCCCCTTTACTTTGCTAAGCAGTAAACTCAGCTTTATCTTCTGAACAGATAATTTGGTGATATAGTCCAGAAGCCAGCATTTGGCAGAGCTATTATGAAAATAGTACTGTGATGGACAATCTCATACATGTCTTTTGGTAATGTAGGTATACATTCCTGTTGGGTATGTATCTATAAGAGGAATTTCTGGGTCATAGGATATGTAGATGTTCTGTTTAGTTTTCTAAAACAGTTACTTTTGGACTTTTTGATGATTGAATGTATCATCTATTAAATAAAAATGCAAAAAGTAAAAATAAAAAAGCAAAGTCAATATAGTCAAAATATGCAACTATCTACTGATCAATAAAGAAAAAACTGTATTTCATGGACAAAAATATCCTGTTTTTTACAAAGATGTGTTATGCTAAAGCACTTCTAATTTTTCAAGGTCCATTGCAGTTAGGACCAAATATACCTCAAGACTGTTAAATTCTTTCTGCTCTAATTCCTTGTATGTTAAGCACACCTCTTATTATAAATTGAGTTTCCGGAGATACCTTGTGTACCAGATACCCCTTTTACTTTATCTTACATACTCTTGGACATTTGAGCTGTAGATAGAGGAACTAGCTGTACATCCTCTTGGACTTCTGATTTGAGCTATAGATAGAGGAACTAGCTGGATTTGGGCAGTCTTTGACTCGCATTGTACTGACAGTAACATGCCTCAAGCATGCATTGTGTGACTTTTGCTTTTGGCTCTAGGGCTTTCCAATGACACAATATAGGACACAGAGGGAGCCCAGAAATGAGGGTTTTGGGGTGATAATATTCCCTGAGGCAATGTGTAACCAATGGCAAATGATGGATAAATGCATCTCCAAAGTTATGGACCAGCTCCTGAATTAATTCCAGCCTTTGAACCAATTCCAGGAGGCTTTGTCTTAAATAACATAAAAGTTGGATTCTTTTAATCATTTAACCATAGCACAAATGTTATGTGTGTGATTCACACTGAGTTGAATACAGTTACATTCTGTTACAATGTTGTAAATTCTTCGTGAAGTTTGGAGCCAGGGGGCTGATCTAAGGAGGAGAATTGGCTCCCTTGTCGTCTGATGATTTCATCTGTGAATAATGACTGCAAGTCCTTTCTAGAATTTGGAGGGTCCTATGTGAAGTGCTCCAGTTCCAAGCCCACATCTCTCTGCACACTAGCCCTGGCCAGTAGTCATGAACAATGCCCAAACTGCGCACTAGCACCATGACTCAGATGTTCCACTTTCTATTTTCAGCTTAACCAGGCTATTGACCTCCATGAGACTACATCTTTTTTTGTTTTCTTTTTTCTGAGACAGGGTCTTGCTCTGTAGCCCAGGATGGAGTGCAGTGGCGTGATCTGTGCTCATTGCATTCTCCACCTCCCAGGCTCAAGCCATCCTCCCACCTCAGCCTCATAAGTATCTGGGATGACAGGTGTGCACACCATGCCTGGCTATTTTTTTTTTTTTTTTTTTGTATATTTGGTAGAGACAGGGTTTTGTCGTGTTGCCCAGGCTGGTTTTGAACTCCTCAGCTCAAGCGATCCGCCCAAAGTGCTGGGATTACAGGTTTGAGCCACTGCACCTGGCCAAGACTAAATCTTATACCAGCTATTTCTTAAACCTTCACACAAAACAAGCCCCTCACACAATTACACACAGCTTTCCATGCTTTTTGTGAACATTCCATCACACTAGCAGACCTGACCTTAAGATTTCCACTATACAGAGAGGATCTGGTGCCCAATGTGTGAACAAAGGCAGGGACAGCTATAAAGCTATGGCTTTGAGGCACCACATCTGAGGAAAAGGGACCCAAGTAGAACCGAAAGCTAGGTAAGTTCCTAGACCTTTCTCAAGTATTCCAGTCATAAACAGGGAAATAGCTCTTCTCTTGCTCCCTCTTCCAAGTATGTATTGACCCGTCTGGATCCTGCCTTGTGACCCACATTCAGCATGATCTGCTTAAGGGTTACAAAGGATGCAGGACCTGGGGGACAAGAGGTCTATGCAGCAGTAGACAACACCTTGAAGCCCATGCTTCGCCTTATAGCATACAACTGCTATATAGAAGCCTTTCGCCAGCCAAACTCAGTGAGCCCCTGGCCCTGTCCTAGTAGAAAGCTCAAATTCTATGTGCTGTGTTTTTTGCATCTCTTTTTCTTTGTAGTTTGGTATGTTTTTATCTCGCTCTATAAAATATCTCCTTTTCTGTTTCCCTCTTATTTTTCTCCTTTAGTTGTCAATTACTATTTGAATCTTCTAATTAAAGAGTTCCATGTTTGAAGTGCTTAATTTAAATATAAAGGCGGCAGCTTTGATACCAATATAACTTATAACTTCTGCTATAATCAAGTGTGTGCTTCTGGTTACGAAGCTCTGTGATCCCTGGTGAAACTAAGTCTGTTCTGGACCTGGGAACAAGTCTCATTCAATGGTCAGCTTCTGATCCTGGCCCTGCTACTCCTACCACTGTAATGCTGTTTCTTGTAGCATGACAGGTGTGAATTGTTCCATCACATTGGGGTTGTATCCGTCAAGGTCCCAGCAGGAAACAGATGGTGTGTTTGAAACAGGCTAATCCAGTGAGGGTTTCTTCATCCATTTGAAATGCTCTGTTTAATGAAGGTGTGGTAGAGGGGAACTGCAGGGCATGGTGTCATAACCTGAGGCTAGCAGCAGAGTTGTTACCAGCCTCAGGCATGCAGAACTTACAGACTGGTGTAGCATTAGTCGCCTTGGGAAAAGCAGTAATCTTTAGATGGTGGGGCATCTCCAGCTTGAGATGATTTTGCAGGGAGAGAGCCCCTACTCTTCGTCACAGAATCACCTGAAGTCCCCATTAACCAAACTCAACTGGAACTCAGAGGACTTGGGAGTTTTCTGATGTCATCCATGAATAAACTGTCCTGGAGCAGTGACCAAAATGGAGAAAAGAGGAGAGTGGCTGTGGAGGGGCAAATGGAAGATATCTGGCACAAGGATAGACTAGCTCTTTATTCATCGAAGGCACAATGAAAGATCCCTTAAGCCTCACTGCTGTGGCTGGGAAGCCCAGTGCTAGTTGGTTTTCATAGCTCTTTATTTTGGGTTACATAAAGCAACTTCTGCAGTCCTGCAGGATGTCTTCTGGCCATCACTCCTAGCTCCATGTGATGCCCTGTGCAAGGCTGGTCCTCTGTCACCTCTCTGGAATTGCTGCTCAGGGCAGGCTGCTGCAAAGTCTGCTGGCAATGTCCCTTCTCACAGTTCACAGGTCTGTCTCTTTGGAAACCATGAACTGTCTCCTATTTCCCATTCCTCAGGGTGACTCCTTCACCCACACTCAAAACAGAAAGTCTCCTTCACTTTCCCCTTTAGACAATCTGGTTACATCTCTTAGTGGATTTAGATCAGCATCACAACCTATTCACAACCTACAGGGACCAGACAGGAATACAATGAGTATGTGTGGGAGTAAATATAGGGTAGAGCTCCAAGTCCAAGAAATAATTCACATTCCTCTTACTCTACAGTCAGGTAAATCACAGGGTTAGCATGATGCTACATGACAGCTGAAGCTTACATTCAAGAAATAGTGGACCACTGGCTTTTGAGATCTAGCTGTTTGCTGCCATTTGGGAATGTAGGCTATTTTAAGACACATTGGCAATCCAGATTTTCATGTGGAACCTCTCAGTTTTTAAATGCAGGCAATGAGGAGGCATGACAAGGTAAATGAAGATAAATACCAGAGTGTTGCATGGAGGGGATTAAGAAATAAACTTTTTCATGGGGTGGGTAGTTTATAGAGTGGAAGTTTAAGAAAATAGGCATAAAGTTTCCTGTTCTTTCATCACCCCCAGGAGAGCAGGCTGGAGCCAGGTGAAGCTTCTGGATACATAGGAGTTAACGTTTCTGGGGATGAACTATGTACACGTGCTACCTTCTCATAATGCAAGTATGAGGAATGATCTGGGTTCAGGGAATAAAGAATTGAGATTGGGTACCAAGCAGCCTGGAGTAAAACAGCAGCTATACAAGAAGTTGTTTGGGAATGGCAGCTGCTACCCAGCGAAGTCATGAGATGTTGAATTTGCCCTCCTGAGGAAGGAACTCCTGGTTCCATAGGAAGTTGTGCTCACCGGGTGCTGGTCAGCTCCTTGACAAGAACTTGGGCTCTTGTTTCCTATACCTTTGGTGTCATATCCAAAATAACATTGCCAAGACCGGTGTTAAGAAAGGAACTTCTTCCTTACGTTTTCTTCTAGGAATTTTATGGTTTCAGGTTTTATGTTTAAGTCTTTAATTCCATTTTGTGTTGATTTTTGTGTGTGGTATAAGACAAGGGTACAATTTCTTTTGCATGTGGCTATCCAGTTTTTCCAACACCGTTTATGGAAGAGTGTTCTGTGGTGAGCTGATATATACAAACCTGCCCCTAATGGTTGAGGGAGCTGAGAGGCCAAAGAAAGAGGCTAACACATCTAGTTTGTCAGAAAGCAATATTTAATAGAGACTTACACAGAATATATCCTTTTTATAGTAAGTTCTTTTGACAAAACATGTACAGTTGGTTACATCTCAGACTTTCTTGTGAAAGTTGTGACCACTGAGGAGGTTACATAAGCATCTTTATGAGTGTTTATCTATGCTGCAGTTTAGAGATCTTGCTGCAGAACACCTTGGTATGGAGGAGTCAAACATTGATCATCATGGTGGTTTTGCTTCAAGACAGCGTCACTCTGCCATTCAACAGACTGCTTTCCTACAAAGAGACTACCCTTTCCTCATTGTGTATTCTTGGCACCCTTGTTGAAAGTTAGTTGATCATCTATGCCTGAGTTTATTTCTGAGCTCTGTATTCTGTTCGTTTGGCCAATTTCTCTGTTTTTATTCCAGTACTATAATGTTTTAATTATTATAACTTTGTAATATAATTTGAAATCAGGAAGTGTAATGCCTCATATTTTGTTCTCCTTTCTTAAGATTGCTTTGGCTGTTTGGGGTTTTTTGTGGTTCCATGCAAATTTTATAGGACTGCTTTTATTCCATGTCTGTGAAGAATGCTACTGGAATTGTAATAAGAATTGCATTGAATGTAAAGATCACTTTGGGTTGTATAGATAGTTAAACAATATTAAGTCTTCTAATCCATGAGCACAAGATAATTCTCCATCCATTTGTTTCTTCAGTCTTTTTCTGTCAATGTTTTATAGTTTTTAGCATTCAGTTATTGTATCTCCTTGGTTAATTTATTCCTAATTATTTTATTCTTTTTGATGCTATCATAACAGAGATTGTTTTCTTGATTCCCTTTTTGGATAATTTGCTGTTGGTTTAAAGAAATGCTACTGACTTTTGTATGTTGATTTTGTATCCTGCAACTTTACTAAATTTATTAGTTCTAATAGTTTTTAATGGAATCTTTAGGATTTTCTATATATAGGAATGAATAGAGGCAGGCAACAAAAGCGAAAATAAACAAATGGGACTACATTAAAGTAAAAGCTCTTTATAGCCAAGGAAATAATCAACAAAATGAAAAGGCACCCTATAGGTTGGGAGATAAATATTTGCAAACAATTTATCTGATAGGGGGTTAGCATCTAAAACATATAAGGAACTCATACAGCTCAGTAGCAAAAAAACAAACAAGCTTGCTAAAATGGGCAAACGACTTGAATAGACATTTTTCTAAAGAAGATATACAGATGGCCAGTTGGTATATAAAAAGGTGCTTAACATCATAAATCATCAGGGAAATGCACATTAAAAGCCCAACAAGATATCACCTCACATCTGTTAGAATGACTGTTATTAGGAAGACAAAAGATATCAAGTATTGGCAAGGATGTGGTGAAAAGGGAACCCTTATTCATTGCCGGTAATATTGTAAATTGTTACAGGCATTATGGAAAACAGTATGGAGGTTCCTCAAAAAATTAAAAATAAAACTACCATATGATTCAGCAATATGATTTCTGAATGTATAGCCAAGGAAATGAAATCAATATCTCAAAGAGGTATCTGCAGTCCCATATTCATTGCAGCATTATTCATAGTAGCCAAGATATGAAAACAATTCAAGTGTTCAGTGTCATATGAATGGATGAAGACAATGTGATATTACTTGGTTTTTTAAAAAGAGAAAATCTTGCCATTTGGAACAATGTGGATAAACTTGGAGGACATCATGCTAAGTGAAATAAACTGGACACAGAAAAAAATACTGCATGACCTCACTTATATGTGGAATATAAAAAAGTTGAATTCTTAGAAGCAGAGAGGAGAAGGGTGGTTACCAGGGAAAGGGGTAAATGGGAGATGTTGGTCAAATGATTATTTCATTCATGCAGGGTGAATAAGTTCTAGAGATTTAATGTGCAGCATGAGGACTGTAGTTACTAATAATGTATTGTATACTGCAAATTTCCTTAGAGAGTAGATCTTAAGTATTCTCTCTCACACACAAAATGGTAACTATGTGAAGATATGTATATGTTAATTAGCTTGACTGTAATATTCAGTTCACTATATATGTATATAAAAACCAAACCTCATGTCATACACCTTAAATATATACAATTTTTATTACAAAAAAGAATTTGACCTCCATTTCTCTCATTGGACAATCCTATTGTTTTATCTCCACTGTAGCTAATTCACAACTTTTAGAACACTGAACACATGTCAAACAAAACAAAATATGTCTTTGGGCCACCAGTTAGATAATTTTTGAGCAACCATTGGAAACCAAAATGCCTACTTAAGGATTGTCTGTAAAAGTGGGCCCATCCCTGATATCTCCTTTTCAATACTCACAATGAAAAGGGATCCTCCTGTCTATTAATGTCCAGGAAAACCCAGATACTGGGAGGATAAATTAAATGCTGGACTATTCTTCTGAGAAAGAGAGGGACACATTTCATTTAGTTTTGATGAATTTGCAGCAGATGAAAGAAAACAGTGGTAATTTTTCAATACATAGACATAGTAAATACTTAATGAATGACTTCCCTATATTAGTAAAGAAATTAGAATCTTTAAAATTGACCATAGAAGGAGAATATTCTGGTGGAAGAAATAACTGGACTATAGGATTCTCACCATTTCTCCATGAATTTATCTATTTTTGGGAGTACGTTGCTCCTGACTGCTGTGCTGTTCACTCTAACTGGCTTCAGGGCTGTGGTGTGAGAGGCAGATACTGCTGCTCCTTAATGCTCTAGACCAAAATTGAGTTCAGATTCTTTTTCTTTGTCTCCATGGCACAACTAGACAAGATTACACTGCTTAAATAAGATTTGAGTGATGCTATGGGAAAAAATTCTTCCACTTATCATTTAACAAACATTTATGGGGTGCTTCTTTATGCCAGGCATTGAGTTCCGATTAGAGGTTTATTGGTGAGCAAAATAGCCACAGCTTTTGCCTTTGTGGTGCTATTCCAATGCTCATCAATGTGGAATGATACAGATTAAATAATCTTAATTAAAACATATGACTTGACCACTATCTTATGTTCTATTATACATATCATTCTTAGTTCCTGGTGGAAGCTGCCCTAACTATCCATGACTAGAGGGACATCTGCTCCCTTCAAATTCCAAGACCGGCTGGTCACAGTGGCTCACGCTTGTAATCCCAGCACTCTGGGAGGCCGAGGCGGGTAGGTCATTTGAGGTCAGGAGTTCAAGACCAGCCTGGCTAACATGGTGAAACCCTGTCTCTACTAAAAATACAAAAATTAGCTGGGCATGGTGACAGGCACCTGTAATCCCAGCTACTTGGGAGGCTGAGGCAGAAGAATTGCTTGAACCTGGGAGGCGGACGTTGCAGTGAGCCGAGATCATGTCACTGCACTCCAGCCTGGGTGACAAGAGCGAAACTCCATCTCAATAAATAAATAAATACATAAAATTCCAGGACCAAGAGTGGAGGCGCCAGGATTGGTCTTTCCACAGTCTCCATGAGTCAGCCTCACCAGACCTTGTTTCCCCTTTGAAGCCATTTTTCTTACCTAGCAAGACTCCTAACCATAAGTATCTGGCATCCTTTTAGTGTATTTTCAAAAGATAAACATAGTAGAATGCAACATAACAATCTTAGATGCATGATACAGAGATGGGGTTGTGGTGGAGTGTCACTTAGCAATTAATTATATTCAGGCATACCTTGAAGACAGTGTGGGTTTGGTTACAGACCAAACACAATAAAGTGATTATTGCCATAAAGCAAGGCACAGAATTTTTTTTTTGTTTCCCAATGCATATGAAACTTATGTTTATACTACTCTGTACTCTATTAAGTGTGCAATAGCATTATATCTAAAAAAATACATAGCTTAATTTAAAAATATTTTGTTGCTAAAAAATGCTAACAATCCTTTGAGCCTTCAGAGAGTCATAATCTTTTGCCTGGTAGAGGGTTTGGCCTTGATGTTGATGGCTGCTTCCTGCTCAGGGTGTTTGTTGCTGAGGACTAGGGTGGCTGTGGCAATTACTTAAAATAAGACAACAATAAAGTTTGCAACATCAATGAACTTTTCCTTTTATGAAAGATTTCTCTGTAGCATGCAGTGATGTTTGATAGCATAATACAGTAGAACTTCTTTCAAAATTGAAATCAATCCTCTCAAACCCTGCCACTGCTTTATCAACTAAGTTTATGTAATATTCTAATACTTTGTTGTTATTTCAACAATGTTCAAAGCATCTTCATCGCGAAGAGATTCCACCTCAAGAAACTGCTTTCTTTGCTCATTCATAAGAAGAAATTCTTCCTTCATTAAAGTTTTATCATAAGGTTGCAGCAATCCAGTCACATCTTTAGACTTCACTTCTAATTCTAGTTATTTTGCTATTCCCACCACATCTATAGTTACTTCCTTTATTGAAGTCTTGAACTCTTCAAATTATCCACGAGGGTTGGAATCAACTTCTTTTAAACTCTTATTAATGTTGACATTTTGACCTCCTCCTATGAATCTGAATATTCTTAATGACATCTAGAATGCTGAGTACTTTCCAGAAGGTTTTCAATTTGCTTTACTCAGATCCATCAGAAGAATCACTACCTATGGCAGCTATAGTCTTACAAAATGTATTTCTTAAATGATAAGACTTGAAAGTTGAAATTACTCCATGATCCACGGACTGTAGAATACGTAATATATTAACAGGCATGACAATAACATTAACCTCCTCGTACATCTCCATCAGAGCTCTTGGGTGACAAGGTGCACTGTCAATGAGTAGAGATGTTTTGAAAGCAATCTTCTTCTTCTTCTTCTTTTTTTTTTTTTTTTTCCTTAGCAGTAGTTCTCAACAGTAGGCTTAAAATATTTAGTAAGCTGGCCAGGAGGGGTGGCTCAAGCCTGTAACCCCAACACTTTGGGAGGCCAAGGCGGGTGGATCACGAGGTCAGGAGTTCAAGACCAGCCTGGCCAAGATGGTGAAACCTCATTTCTACTAAAAGTACAAAAAATTAGCTGGGTGTGGTGGTGGGTGCCGTAATCCCAGCTACTTGGGATGCTGAGGCAGAGAATTACTTGAACCCAGGCGGAGGTTGCAGTGAGCCGAGACCACACCACTGCACTCTAGCCTGGGCAACAGAGTGAGACTCTGTTTCAAAAAAAAAAAAAAATATATATCTATATATATATCTATTTAGTAAGCATGTTGTAAACAGATATGCTGTAATCAAGGCTTTATTGTTTCCTTTATAGAGCTGAGGCAGAGTCAATTTTTCATAATTCTTAAGAGCCCTAAGATTTTCAAAATGGTAAATGAGCATTGGCTTCAACTTCAGATCAGCAGCTTCATTAGTTCCTAACAAGACAGTCAGCCTGTTCTTTGAAGCCAGGCATCGACATCTTGCTAGCTATGTAAGTCCTAGATGATATCTTCTTCCAATAGAAGGCTGTTTGGTCTACATTGAAAACATGTTGTTTAGTGTAGCCACCTTCATCAATTATCTTAGCTAAATTTTCTAGATAACTTGTTGCAGCTTGTACATCAGCACTTGCTGCTTCATCTGGCAATTTCACCTTATAAAGATAGCTTCTTCCTTAAGCCTTATGAGGCAGCCTCTACTAGCTTCACATTTTCCTTCTGCACCTTCCTTTTTTCTTTTTGAGACAGAGTCTCACTCTGTTGCCCAGGCTGGAATGCAGTGGCATAATCTCAGCTCACTGCAACCTCCACCTCCCGGGTTCAAGAGATTCTCCCACCTCAGCCTCCCAAGTAGCTAGGATTACAAGCTCGCACTGCCACACTCAGCTAATTTTGTATTTTTAGTAGAGATGGGGTTTTACCATGTTGGCCAGCCTGGTCTTGAACTCCTGACCTCAGATGATCCACCTGCCTCAGCCTCCCAACATTCTAGGATTACAGACATAAGCCACCATGCCCGGCCATCCTTGTGCACCTTTCTCACCTCTATCAGCCTTCATAGAACTGAAGAGAGTTAGGGTCTTGCTCTGAACTAGACTTTGGCTTACGAGAATGTTGTGGCTTCTATCCAGATCACTTAAACATTCTCCCTATCAACAATAAAAACTATTTTGTTTTCTTATTCATGTGTTCACTGGAGTAGCACTTTCAGTTTTCTTTAAGAACTTTTCTTTTGCATTCACAACTTGGCTTTGGTGCAAGAGGCCTAACTTTCAGCCTTTCTTGGCTTTCAACATTTCTTCCTCTTAAGTTTAGTCATTTCTAGTTTTGATTTAAAATGAGAGGCACAGGACTGTTCCTTCCTCTTGACCTCTTAGTTACCGTTGCAGGGTTACTAATAGGACTAATTTCAATATTGTTGTGTCTCAGGAAATAAGGAGGCCCAAAGAGAGGAAGAGAAATGGGGGAATGGCTGGTTTAGTCTGTGGAGCAGTCAGCACACACACAACATTTATCAAATACGTTTGCTGTCTAATATGGGCATGGTTTGTGTCACCCCCAAATAATTACAGTAGCAGCATCAAATATCACTGATCACAGATCACCATAACAGTTATAAGAGTAATGAAAAAGTTTGAAATATTGCAAAATTACTAATATGTGACACAGAGACACGATGTGGTTACATGCTGTTGGAAAAATGGCGCTGACAGATCTGCTTGATGCAGTGTTGCCACAAATCTTTAATTTACGAAAAATGCATTATCTGTGAAGTGCAATAAAGTGAAGTATAGTGCAATGAGGTATGCCTATACTTGAAATTTCCTAATTTTAGGGAGAAAATAGCTGACATGATATTGCAGAAAAACACTATAGTTGAGCTGGTCTGGAATCTATTACCTCTGAATATTACTTTTAATAAGCCCATTATATATAATCATAAATCTAAATTTGAAAATTGTACTTTTAAGAACTCTTTGATATTGGCATAGTTTCCCAGAATTACTGAGCATTGACTTCCATTGGGTAGAAGAATATTTTTCAGTGATCTAAAAATTAGCTTGCCATTCATTTTGCATTCAATAAATACTGCATATACATTTTATATCAGATACCGTGCTAAGTATTAAGGATATAGAATATGACTTAGAAGCCTATTTATAAGAACCATGTAATATATAAGGAATTTAATAAAGAATTTTATAACATACATGTGGATAAATGCATGTGTATGTTTATGTATGTATGTAGGTAATGTGTGTAATATGTACAACTGTATCAGTCAAAATTCATTTGGAAATGCAAAGCCACTATGCATATTATGGAGTAAATAAATTATAAAAATTAGTCCTTTCACAGCTGTGAGAGGGACTGGGGAAGTGAAGGTCTCAAAGTGGAAGTCAGAAAATCAGGGAAGCATCCTTAGTCTGTCTGAGGCCCTGGCATGGATGGACAAATCAGAGCTTCCATGTCTAGCTCTCACAATAGGAGAGTGCATGGAGAGTCCTCTGTGAGTCCACAGCTTAGCATCTGGTTGTGGGCCTGGGGCAGTGTGGACTAGCTTTGCCATTAGTCAGGAAGGAAAGCTAGATACAGGACAGAAGGGAGTGGGGGCCAGCTGGGACCCTCCAGGGCACCTTTGCCTCCATCCATAACCAAATTTGACCATGTCTACAGTTTTACTTCTGCATTCCAATTTTTTGTACAAGTTCCTTTATTTTTTCGGCTAACTCTAACACCTAACCTGGAGTCACACGGATATGATATTTTGGATTGTATAGTTTCCATCTTTAATTAACTTGACATTCAGAATACAGCAAAAAAATTATATAAGGAAACACACATACACACACACACACACACATACACACAAAATTAACCTGTTATTATCTATTATAAAACTTTTCTGAAATGGCTTCATAAATAGATTTACACATATACTGTGATTTCCATGTTGTTATTTCTCTTTTCAGTAATAACTTATTTTAAAGTAATGCTAAATAGGATTTTTTAGAGCAACCAAAAAGTTAAATAGTGTTTGTCTCTCTTGGGTGCATCCTATTTGGCAGAAAAATCTTCCTCATCACAAGTGCTTAAAATAGCATGTGAAACCCTGTGACAGATACTGTACAATTTCCTCCAGTTCAGAGGCTGTGGATGTCAACAGACGTCCCATCAGCTAGAAACTCTTATACATCACAAGTTCTTGTTGTCTTGTTAGGTGTTCAGTGATTGTTGAGGAAAATTCATTTAGAGAACATACTCATACAACTCTTTTTGACTCTAATGCCCTCCAGAGAACTGGGAACAAATGTTAGTGTTCTTAGATGACAAAAGTTTCATTCGGCAAAGGCTACAGAATCTGAGGCAAAAGAAATCATCTAGGATTTTCCTTAATGATTGCTGTAGATTCACGACCACAAAATCCTCAAGATTCTTGTGTAAGGAATTCTGAAATTAACACATAATTATAACAATAGAAATTTCAGATTTCCTTATTCAAAATTTCTTTTCTTGTATTGAAAGGAGAAGGTCACGTCATATCCTCGAAAGCTTATTCCAGTGCTCCTTTTGGATTGTTTGATGAGAAAAATCTCTAAGTGATGCAGGGGTACAAACATGGGGAAAGAGAGATCTGGCTTTCTATTCACAGCTTTTCTTATTTGTAGACTTGGGCTATTAACCATTGTAGACTTGTTTTCTTTTCTTTCTCTCTCTCTTTTTTTTTTTTTGCCAGATGGACACCTTAAAGGATTTTCACAAGGACTAAGTAAGTAATTCAAGTACTGAACTAATTGTAAGTACTCAAGAAATGTTAATGTCTTTACTATGCTATTCACTACAAAGTTATTTTATCATGGTCATACTGGACTTTTCTCTCCTAAAACTAGCACTAAGAACCTCTTGTGGGCATTGATTTTCTTCATAAATAAAGACAGATTCTTCCTGTTGAGGTAATAATGGATCTGCCACAAGGCTGATCGCTGGCCTTCCCTTCTGCTTTTTGCGTCGGATTGTGAGGTGACTATGGCTCAATAGAATCTTTTTGTCCAATTATGTTTTGGAAGGTGTTTGACATTTTAATGGGATGATTGAAGTATTATTTTGCTCGACAGCGGGAAGAAAGAGAATAATCAACAACTGATTGACTTGGTTTCTCACCTGGCATGTTCATGCTTTTTTGTTTGCTCTAGGTAACAACATCTTGATGTTCTCCTCTTAGTCTCAAAACCCACAAAGATGTTTCTTGCCTGAAAATCTCATATTCCTGTTAAAAACAAGGAAACCTAGAAAAAAATACTTGAGTCCTGTAGTACCTCAAATAAAATATTTTCCTTATGTTTATGCAGATGAATAAAAGTCTCTAGCTAGGATATTTCATTGCCAGATTATTCCTCATGATTCCAGGGGGAGCTCAGATGTGAGCCAAGCTCCAGATTTAAGTTGTTTCTCTAGAAATTATTTAAACAAGACATAACATAATGTACTACTGAGGCCATAATTTACTTCAGTGTTATGTACTTGCTGTAAAAGAGTTAAACAGCTTCTTGGTATAGCTTATGAGTTAGGAGAAGTTGTCTCTATAGATAATCATTAAATTTTATGTGAATTGATATATAAAATTATATTGTAAGCACAAATCACACACATTAGCATACCTAATGTATCTATTTTAACTTTTACTAGGACTAGAATTTTCTAGGAGTTCCTTAATTGAGAAGACAATCTATATTAAAATGATTTGAACAGTGGTTTGGATAAAAGACCTTTGGACAGGAGTCAGAAGTCCTGGGTGTGCCATATCACCTTTCTGGGCCACAGTAGCCTTTTCTGTAAAATGTGAGGGCTCTTCTGATGACCTCTCAGGTCTTTTATGGTTTTGTAGTCATAGGAATCTCCCTAAGCACAAGTGACTAGAAGATCTTCTTGTTGATTAGGTTTTATCAAATTAGAAATACAATTATTCCCTCCTTTAAAAAGTACATTTCCTCCCTTTATATTATTTGATTTTACTTTACAAAATCTATACAAAATTTTTGTCTGGGCTTTTTTCTCCTTCATAATAATGGTTCATTTATTAGCCCTTGTGATAGGTACTAGGGCAAAAATAAAATATCACAAAATAAATGGAGTTGGAAGGGACCGTGACAGATCATCTGGCCCAGCCATCTGCAATTGCAGCATGTTTTAGTGTTTACTTACTCTATAAATAGCCAGGAGTATCCAGCCAAGTCCATATTACTTTACCATGGCCAAAAGTGCTGGTCAAACTTATGAACTTTTCCCTTTATTTATCCTTGGAACTCTTTTGCTTTACTTGGCTGGGGTTTCTGGAAAACTCTCTGATTCCAGCCTGCAGTCTGAAACAAATGGCTGTAGGAAATTGAGTTCTATAGGCAAGGTAACATCCAGATAATTTTCAGATAGACCTTCTCCATTTCTACTTTTACATCTATCTTGAGGGCAGGTCCATCCCTCTCTCTGACCTCTTGTTTCATCTCCATTTCTGTGGGGTACAAAGAAATAATGTGTACAAAGGGCTTAGCACAGTGCTAAGCATGGAGCAGGACACAGGAAGGACAACACGAAACTTCTGGGATGTGAATTCCCTGTGTCTTGTTTACTGCTATTTTCTGCATAACCTGAATAGTGCCTGGGACACAATAGGTGTTTGGTAAATACTTAGTGAACTCACTCACTCACATATTCTCCTTTTCTGTCTCTCTGTGCTTCCCTCCCCCATCTCTCTATCCTTCTCTCTGTGTCTCTCTTTCACCTGAAGAAACCCAAACTATAAGGGAATAAGGAGGATGATCCAGGGGCCCTTCAGTCACTGCTCCTTGACCAGAAAAATGAAAAATTTTGGTGGGTGTGGTGACTGGACAGGATGTGGAAGCTTTTGGGAGAAATACTTCTCTAGCCATCTATATATTTATTTGTGAACAAGAGTTCCTAGCGAAATACAGCTTACATAAGCTACGTTACCCGAACTACAGATTCCACCTTGAAATGTTTCAGAGAGGAGGAATGGCTGAGGGGCTCTGGTGAGAAGCAGCTGGGGTTTAGCAGTTAACTCTTATTTTTAAGCTCCCCCAAAGGGACCCACTCCCCTGGGGCATATGTGGTTCCCTGCAGAAGAGGCCCATGTACTCCTTTGATGCATGACAACACTAATCCTTGCAACGGCACCTGTTCTCCTGCTCCGTCCATGTCCCCAGAGCGGTTTCTAATGCTCAGTGATGCACGAGGGTGTTCAGGCAGTGTTGCTTTCTTGGGTATTTCTCCTTAAGATTGCAAGAGAATAAACCATAAAACCTTTTATATTGTAGATGCTTCTTACCTCTCCAGCTTTCTTTCTCTCCACTCTTAACTTGCAACCAACATCCAAGCCATATTAAACGCTCTACTCTCCCCAAATTCCCCAACCCTCTCTCACATTTCTGTGCCTTTGTGCACACCTCATTTACTTCCTAGAATGCCCCTCCCCTGTCCTTTCTGTGGTAGGTGGGAAAGTGACCCCCCAAAAGTAGCCATGTCCTGATTCCTGAACAAGCGATGTTACCTTCTATGGAAAAAAGTTAAGCATCTTTTGACATATGATTAAGTTAAGCATCTTGAAATGGAGAGATTATCCTGGATTATCTGGGGATGCTAAGTGTAATCCTAAGTGTAATCCTAAGTGTCCTTTAATGAGGGAGGCAGAAGGAGACTTGACCCATACAGAGGAGAGGGCAATGTGAAGGTGGAGGCAAAGACTGGAGTGACATGAAAACAAACCAAGGAATGCCAGCAGCCCCCAGAAGCTGAAAGAGGCAAGGAAGAGACATCATGAAAACCTCCAGAGGGAACACAACCCTGACATCTTGGGGCCTGATGATGCTGATTTCAGACTTTGCCCTTCACAACCTGGAGAATTCTTTCCAGTTGCTGTTGCTTTAATTCACCAAGCCTATGGTAATTTGTTGCAGCAGCCCTAAGAAATGACCCTCCTTTTATATTAGGCTAGCACCTGCTTAATTATGGTATGTCAGATCAGATGTCACTTCCTCCAGGAAGTTCTCCTGTGTCCTCCTTGGGTCCCAGTTTCATGGACTCCTTGTATGTTCCCACAGTAGCCTATGCTCACTTTTATTGGGGATCCCATTACATTTTCCTATAAAAGTCTCTCGTTTATTTAACTTCTAAGTCTTGGCAACAGGAGGACATGGCCTGTGGCTTCCAATTCTTCCTCCATGCTGCCTGAGGGACCAGCATGCAGCAGGTTCTTCACAAACGTGCAGTTACACATGGCTTACAGTGTTCTGTTAGACACCAGCAGTCCCAATTGGAAAACAATGTTACCATATTATATTTTGCTTTCAACTTCTGATTGGGGAAATAAATCACACACGTTGTTTTCAAGACATCTGGGCAAGTTTGTACTGCATCCTGCTGGAGGGTAGAGACTGCTGAAGCCTCCAGTTCTTAGCTAAGGCAGCTACAGTCTCTTATGCTTGCTTGGTGGTCTCCAGCACAGGTCTTTTCTGTATGCCTTCACAGTCCTCATTGATAAGAACTCTTGTTACCAATCCCCTTCTTGCTGATCTCTCAGGATTGAGATGTGTGAAGTCTATTCCTAGTCTACTCTCAATCAAAGGTCTCAACCCAGGTTATTGGTTAATTCTTTCATACTCTTTAAGGCCTATGTTTTCCTGCTTCTTGTCACTAGCATCATCATTGATGATCCAAGATGTGGAATTTTATGCCATTGCCTATGATTTGTGTGGATGGAAAAGTCCTATGATGAAGTCAATGTTTTGTGAAGATTAACGTCATGGTGTTGTTAAGTCCATATGTCGGAGAGAGTCATTCGTTTTCTGAATTCTAGGTTGTTGCAGGAATCTGGCCATCAGGCAGTGAGGAGCTGGACCAGAGTGATGGTGCTGGGATGCAGTGGGAAGGGATTAATTAAAAAGACATTGTATTAGCAAGTGTATTTTCAGCCCATATCAGTCTGAATTTTCTACTTAAGCATAAATGATAATTGATGTTGGGTTTGCAACTGCTTGGAATTTTAGAATGTTAGGCCCTCACCCAGCCTGCCCGCCTCACCTTTTTGTTCTTCCTGAGAGCCCTGTCTTATGTCTGTTTGTGATATATTTCTCACCAGCCCTTCTGCTCCAGGCTCCTTGTTAAGCAGCCCCACCAAGGCCTCTATTACCTTCTGAAGCTCCAGTCAACTCTTATAGCCTGGAACAAAGGTTTCATTGTTCTGGCCTGCTTTGTCTTTCATCCCATCATTCCTAATTAGGTTAGGACGTTCACTTAACTCCCCGTACAGAGTTGAGACCAAACCATGTATTTTATTAGGACTTTATTGAAAGTTCAGGGAAGACACCATGGAACTTAATTTACAACAAGTTATGAGATTTGACTGTTCTTTCACATCTCTCAGTCCCAATTTGACCTCTGGCCTGAACCCCCCAGCTTGACATCCACCCAGTCTGCAAGTTGCTTTGGAGCCTAAACCCAATTACCATGCAGCTCAGAGAGAGGGAGGAATTTCTTAGATTATTTTCTGGTTCAAGATGCTGGCAATGGGAATGTCCTCTCCCTTCAGAGAAAACCGCACAAGGTCTTGTAGGATAGTGCCCAGCAGGCCCAAATCTGTGCATTCTGACTTAATTGCCTTTTGAAAAATCACAGCATGAGAACCTGTGGAGGAGAGTCACATCTTTCCTCCAAATGTGAATTGGAATTTTTTCCGGCCGTTTTTTCAATGTCATATCTCCACTTACTATAATAAAAGAGAGTGAAACAAAACAAAATGCAAACAAATAAACAACCCCAAAACTCCTCCACAATAACAAGGAATAATTTGAAATACAGTGCATTGCCTCGATCAGACAGAACCCGACCTAATGTCCCGTCTCTCACATACCTCCCTTTCTTCTCTCCTCTCCGAACAAGACTGGCTCATAGGCGGAGTGCTACTGCATTTCTGAACAGCACGCTCAACTGTCTAAAACACCTTTTCAAAGCATGAAGGAGGCTGATGGTGACGTCAACATTTTCCTCAAGATCAAGGAATCAATCCTTTACGTTGTGTAATGAAAGGATTCATTCTGTTGATTTCCCCCGAACAAATTATGTGTTCCACAGATGAATTTCTGCTTCAACCTCTCGGGAGGCTTGATAAAAGGCCGTGAGGCTTTGAAATGACAGTTTTTCTGGCTTCTACTCATTAAGGCTTCAAAAATCCTGGTTTCCAGTCCTCAGTGATAAAATAAACCCCTTCCTTTACATAATTGTGGCAGAACGTGTGGCTACCTGATGTCACAGTGAAAGAGGAAGACATGTTAAGGTTTTCAAATATGGGTGATAGAATAGTGTGTATCATTGAGAGATATGCAGTGCTAAGAATTCTGGGAGAATGATTTTAGGCAGTGAGATAAAAACTTGGTTAATCAATAACTTTTTTGTTGTTGTTTGTTTGGCTAACTCAAATTCCCAGATGTAGAACTTGGATGGATCTTTGGCTTTGATTGTATCCAAATCTTGCAGCAAACATGAATTGCCATCCAGTGTTTTCCTGTTATCAGAAAACAATAAAGCAGCCTTTACATTTTAGGATATAGAGGTAAGACAGTTGTTCAATTTTGGTGATTCAGGGTTCCCCCAAACATAGGAGTCATTCTGTAATACTGGTTTTTCAAAAACAGACTTCTTATTTGAAATAGCTTTTCAGAACATACAGTTTTCAGAGTAGTTCAGATTAGACAAGTTAGCTGATGATTTTAGTATAACTTTAAAAACTATGTTAACATTTCCACTAATGCAAGGGGAAGACATCTGTTACAAATCATTATCTTTATTGCCCAGTGTTTTTCTAGAATTAGATAATATGAAGCAAGGTCTCACCAATAACACTCTATTCTATTTTCATCATTATGCTTAATTATATTACTGTTTAATCTGCATATACACAGAATCTAATCCATTAATTATAATTTTATTTTAATTACTAAAGTGTTATATTTTTGAAACTACCCTAGAGGATTATTTTGTTTTCTCAGGTAATAAGCAAATATCCATTTTCCCATCATTATTAAAAAGATTTGCTTTTTTTTTTTATCAGTTTTTTAAAAACAGTGATAGTGATAATTATTCTTGATATTTAGTTAGTATATTGCACAATGTTTGGTTTTTGTTTACTAATAAAATGCTTTTCTTTCACTTAGTTGTTTTTTAAATTCTAGACCTTTCTTTCATTTAGAGGTAAATACTTAGCACATTTTTAGTACCATTTAATGTTTCTGAAATGCATTCCTTAATGTCTTTCTTAATCTTTAAATAAGCTTCTCTTTCAATTTCAATACACTGGAAATAAGTCCCATTAGCTTATAAATGACTTATTTATTGACATCTATTTTCTTGTAGGATTAAAAAAATAATTATATTGGCATATGCTTGATAAACTTCTTAGTAAATCACTTCAATGTTCTTATCCCCCTGTCTTCAATTTAAGGTAATGAGAATAAATCAGTCTGGTGTAGGTACACTAAAATGTAACTTTTCCCCATGGGTCTCAATGACCTTCATGCATCTGCTACCTAAAATGTAATACTAATTTCTCATTGTTTCAGAAAAACTTGGGAAATGACTGTTATTTATAGTCTTTTAAGGTATTCGTTATTTTTCAACATTTTCTTTGAAACTCATTTGAATTTGTGAGACCTTCAGCAGTTCTTTAAAACATGATTTTATGGAGTAGCAATAAGAACACTAGGAGAAAATGTTTGCAAGACCACATATCCAATAAAGGACTTGTATCTAGATTAGAATATATGAAAAACTAAGACTCAAGAGTAAAGAAACAAACAATCTACTTAGAAAATGAGCAAAAGACATGAAGACACATTTTACCAAAGAGGACATATGAAAGGCAAATAAACATGAAAAGTTGTTCAACATCATTAGCCATTAGGAAAATGCAAATTAAAATCAAAATGAGACATCACCACTCACCTATTAGGTCAGGTAAAATTAAAAACAGTGACAATATCAAATGCTGTGGAGAATGGCAGAGTGGAGAAACTAGATCAGTCTTACATTACTGGTGGGAATGTATATTGGTACAGCCACTCTGAAAATTGTCTAGCAATTTCTTATAAAAATACGCATTTTTTGTATGCCCCAAAGACTGTACTTTTGGCATTTATTCCAGATGAATAAAAACTTATGCTTATGTAAAAATCTGCTTGTGAATGTTCACAGCAGCATTATTTGTAATAGTCAAAAATTGGAAACAACCCAAATGCTCCTCAGTGGGTAAATGGTTAAACAAACTCTGGTGCATTCATCCAGTGGAATGGTACTCAACAGTGGAAAGGAGCAAACTACTGAGACCTGCATAAACTTGGATAGACTTGAAAACATCATGCTTAGTGAAAAAAGGGCCAATATAAAAAAATTACAACCTGTATGATTGCATTTACATAATATTCTTGAAATGATAAAACTATAGAGATGGAGAACAGTGGCTACTAGGGAACAGGGATGGGGGTGGGTGAAAATAAAGGAGTAGTATGAGTGAGTCTTTTTTGGTGATGGAGCAGTTCTGTTTCCTGATGGTGGTTGTGATGAAGTTTTACATGGGATCAAACTGCATAGAACTACCTACCTACACACACACACACACACACACACATGCATGAAAATGCTAATGAAAACTGAGTAAGGTTCACTGAATGTATACGGTCAATTATTGTCGCAAACTTTCTTTCTACTACCAATGAGTTTTCTTCCATATAAATGGAAATTCTCATTGATAGAATAATATGTATCAGAGGTTTTTAAAAAATATAATCTAACCTTAGAGCATTACCTATATCCTTTTATAGTAAGTGGTCACCAGGTTACCATCTCCTGATGCCCTTTGCCCACTACGAGTATATCTGAATAGAAATTTAGTTAGAAAGGACTTAAAGTTCCTCTAGACCAAACTCCCCAGTTAATGTTTAGTGATTTGTCTGATATCTGAGAGGCCAACCAGAACCTATGTCTGTTGTGTCTAAGTCCAGCATCACTTCCATTACCCACACAGTCTTGCAAACAGCACAATGCAGATGGATGAGTACAAAAAGCCCAATAATTCTACGTTCTCCTCTGAAAGTTAGGTGATGTAGACAGCTAACAGTGGGGAAAGAGTTAGGCTGGAGTAAGGCTAAAGGTTTTCCATCATCGCTGGAGTCTTCTCTGAATCTCTACGGGTCCTGGCAATTTAGAGAAACCTCTGGGGAAGAAGGGGTTCTAAGGCATTTTGTGGCCCACGAAAGGAACTGAGAGGAGACTGGCTGATGGCCCTCTGCTCTTTCTGTTGCCACTCTTTGGATTATCGCCGTCCCAAAAGTGAGTGAGGAGTAGACAAAGGAAATTAATGATGCACCTAAGGATATCCAGTCAGTAAACAGAGAAAGAACATGCAGTACTGGCGGAAATGCTCCACAGATTGGCTCCTCCCTCTATTTAGTGAAGGCACTGTGAGCTGCTAAATGTTTAATAACTGGCTTCTTGAAAAAAAAAATACACTCGCATATACATTTATTATGTGTATTATAGTGTATAAATGTATAAAATGTATTATATACATCTTACTGATAGTCAATTGATTCTTACAGAATGCTTTCATTGATCTTTGACCAAACTCTTGTATTTGTAGCTGAACTGTGGTTGCAACTGATGAACAAACATAGTTCTTTTTTTTTTTTTTTTTTTTATACTTTAGGGTTTTAGGGTACATGTGCACAATGTGCAGGTTTGTTACATATGTATCCATGTGCCATGTTGATTTCCTGCACCCATTAACTCGTCATTTAGCATTAGGTGTATCTCCTAATGCTGTCCCTCCCCCCTCCCCCCACCCCACAACAGTCCCCGGAGCGTGATGTTCCCCTTCCTGTGTCCATGAGTTCTCATTGTTCAATTCCCACCTATGAGTGAGAACATGCGGTGTTTGGTTTTTTGTCCTTGCGATAGTTTACTGAGAATGATGGTTTCCAGTTTCATCCATGTCCCTACAAAGGACATGAACTCATCATTTTTTATGGCTGCATAGTATTCCATGGTGTATATGTGCCACATTTTCTTAATCCAGTCTATCGTTGTTGGACATTTGGGTTGGTTCCAACTCTTTGCTATTGTGAATAGTGCCGCAATAAACATACGTGTGCATGTGTCTTTATAGCAGCATGATTTATAGTCCTTTGGGTATATACCCAGTAATGGGATGGCTGGGTCAAATGGTATTTCTAGTTCTAGATCCCTGAGGAATCGCCACACTGACTTCCACAATGGTTGAACTAGTTTACAGTCCCACCAACAGTGTAAAAGTGTTCCTATTTCTCCACATCCTCTCCAGCACCTGTTGTTTCCTGATTTTTTAATGATGGCCATTCTAACTGGTGTGAGATGGTATCTCACTGTGGTTTTGATTTGCATTTCTCTGATGGCCAGTGATGAGGAGCATTTCTTCATGTGTTTTTTGGCTGCATAAATGTCTTCTTTTGAGAAGTGTCTATTCATGTCCTCTGCCCACTTTTTGATGGGGTTGTTTGTTTTTTTCTTGTAAATTTGTTTGAGTTCATTGTAGATTCTGGATATTAGCCCTTTGTCAGATGAGTAGGTTGCAAAAATTTTCTCCCATTGTGTAGGTTGCCTGTTCACTCTGATGATAGTTTCTTTTGCTGTGCAGAAGCTCTTTAGTTTAATGAGATCCCATTTGTCGATTTTGGCTTTTGTTGCCATTGCTTTTGGTGTTTTAGACATGAAGTCCTTGCCCACGCCTATGTCCTGAATGGTATTGCCTAGGTTTTCTTGTAGGATTTTAATGGTTTTAGGTCTAACATATAAGTCTTTAATCCATCTTGAATTAATTTTTGTATAAGGTGTAAGGAAGGGATCCAGTTGCAGCTTTCTACATATGGCTAGCCAGTTTTCCCAGCACCATTTATTAAATAGGGAATCCTTTCCCCATTTCTTGTTTTTGTCAGGTTTGTCAAAGATCAGATAGTTGTAGCTATGTGGCATCATTTCTGAGGGCTCTGTTCTGTTCCATTGATCTATGTCTCTGTTGTGGTACCAGTACCATGCTGTTTTGGTTACTGTAGCCTTGTAGTATAGTTTAAAGTCAGGTAGCGTGATGCCTCCAGCTTTGTTCTTTTGGCTTAGGATTGACTTGGCGATGTGGGCTCTTTTTTGGTTCCATATGAACTTTAAAGTAGTTTTTTCCAATTCTGTGAAGAAAGTCATTGGTAGCTTGATGGGGATGGCATTGAATCTATAAATTACCTGGGCAGTATGGCCATTTTCACGATGTTGATTCTTCCAACCCATGAGCATGGAATGTTCTTCCATTTGTTTGTATCCTCTTTTATTTCATTGAGCAGTGGTTTGTAGTTCTCCTTGAAGAGGTCCTTCACATCCCTTGTAAGTTGGATTCCTAGGTATTTTATTCTCTTTGAAGCAATTGTGAATGGGAGTTCACTCATGATTTGGCTCTCTGTTTGTCTGTGATTGGTGTACAAGAATGCTTGTGATTTTTGTACATTAATTTTGTATCCTGAGACTTTGCTGAAGTTGCTAATCAGCTTAAGGAGATTTTGGGCTGAGACAATGGGGTTTTCTAGATATACAATCATGTCATCTGCAAACAGGGACAATTTGACTTCCTCTTTTCCCAATTGAATACCCTTTATTTCCTTCTCCTGCCTGATTGCTCTGGCCAGAACTTCCAGCACTATGTTGAATAGGAGCGGTGAGAGAGGGCATCCCTGTCTTGTGCCAGTTTTCAGAGGGAATGCTTCCAGTTTTTGCCCATTCAGTATGATATTGGCTGTGGGTTTGTTGTAGATAGCTCTTATTATTTTGAGATACGTCCCATCAATACCTAATTTATTGAGAGTTTTTAGCATGAAGGGTTGTTGAATTTTGTCAAAGGCCTTTTCTGCATCTATTGAGATAATCATGTGGTTTTTGTCTTTGGTTCTGTTTATATGCTGGATTACATTTATTGATTTGCGTATGTTGAACCAGCCTTGCATCCCAGGGATGAAGCCCACTTGATCATGGTGGATAAGCTTTTTGATGTGCTGCTGGATTCGGTTTGCCAGTATTTTATTGAGGATTTTTGCATCAATGCTCATCAAGGATATTGGTCTGAAATTCTCTTTTTTGGTTATGTCTCTGCCAGGTTTTGGTATCAGGACGATGCTGGCTTCGTAAAATGTGTTAGGGAGGATTCCCTCTTTTTCTATCGATTGGAATAGTTTCAGAAGGAATGGTACCAGTTCCTCCTTGTACCTCTGGTAGAATTCAGCTGTGAATCCATCAGGTCCTGGACTCTTTTTGGTTGGTAAGCTATTGATTATTGCCACAATTTCAGAACCTGTTATTGGTCTATTCAGAGATTCAACTTCTTCCTGATTTAGTCTTGGGAGGGTGTATTTGTCGAGGAATTTATCCATTTCTTCTAGATTTTCTAGTTTATTTGCATAGAGGTGTTTGTAGTATTCTCTGATGGTAGATTGTATTTCTGTGGGATCGGTGGTGATATCCCCTTTTTCGTTTTTTATTGCATCTATTTGATTCTTCTCTCTTTTCTTCTTTATTAGTCTTGCTATCGGTCCATCAATTTTGTTGATCTTTTCAAAAAACCAGCTCCTGGATTCATTAATTTTTTGAAGGTTTTTTTGTGTCTCTATTTCCTTCAGTTCTGCGCTGATTTTAGTTATTTCTAGCCTTCTGCTAGCTTTTGAATGTGTTTGCTCTTGCTTTTCTAGTTCTTTTAATTGTGATGTTAGGGTGTCAATTTTGGATCTTTCCTGCTTTCTCTTGTGGGCATTTAGTGCTATAAATTTCCCTCTACACACTGCTTTGAACGTGTCCCAGAGATTCTGGTATGTTGTGTCTTTGTTCTCGTTGGTTTCAAAGAACATCTTTATTTCTGCCTTCATTTCATTATGTACCCAATTGTCATTCAGGAGCAGGTTGTTCAGTTTCCATGTAGTTGAGCGGTTTTGAGTGAGTTTCTTAATCCTGAGTTCTAGTTTGATTGCACTGTGGTCTGAGAGACAGTTTGTTATAATCTCTGTTCTTTTACATTTGCTGAGAAGAGCTTTACTTCCAACTATGTGGTCAATTCTGGAATAGGTGTGGTATGGTGCTGAAAAAAATGTATATTCTGTTGATTTGGGGTGGAGAGTTCTGTAGATGTCTATTAGGTCCACTTTATGTAGAGCTGAGTTCAATTCCTGGATATCCTTGTTAACTTTCTGTCTCGTTGATCTGTCTAATGCTGACAGTGGGGTGTTAAAATCTCCCATTATTATTGTGTGGGAGTTTAAGTCCCTTTGTAGGTCACTGAGGACTTGCTTTATGAATCTGGGTGCTCCTGTGTTGGGTGCATATATATTTAGGAGAGTTAGCTCTTCTTGTTGAATTGATCCCTTTACCATTATGTAATAGCCTTCTTTGTCTCTTTTGATCTTTGTTGGTTTAAAGTCTATTTTATCAGAGACTAGGATTGCAACCCCTGCCTTTTTTTGTTTTCCAGTTGCTTGATAGATCTTCCTCCATCCCTTTATTTTGAGTCTATGTGTGTCTCTGCACGTGAGATGGGTTTCCTGAATACAGCACACTGATGGGTCCTGACTCCTTATCCAGTTTGCCAGTCTGTGTCTTTTGATTGGAGCATTTAGCCCATTTACATTTAACGTGAATATTGTTATGTGTGAATCTGATCCTGTCATTATGATGTTAGTTGGTTATTTTGCTCGTTAGTTGCTATAGTTTCTTCCTAGCCTCGATGGTCTTTACAATTTGGCATGTTTTTGCAGTGGCTGGTACCGGTTGTTCCTTTCCATGTTTAGTGCTTCCTTCAGGAGCTCTTTTAGGGCAGGCCTGGTGGTGACAAAATCGCTCAGCGTTTGCTTGTCTGTAAAGTATTTTATTTCTCCTTGACTTATGAAGCTTAGTTTGGCGGGATAGGAAATTCTGGGTTGAAAATTCTTTTCTTTAAGAATGGTGAATATCGGCCCCCACTCTCTTCTGGCTTGTAGAGTTTCTGCTGAGAGATCAGCTGTTAGTCTGATGGGCTTCCCTTTGTGGGTAACCCGACCTTTCTCTCTGGCTGCCCTTAACATTTTTTCCTTCATTTCCACTTTGGTGAATCTGAAAATTATGTGTCTTGGAGTTGCCCTTCTCGAGGAGTATCTTTGTGGCGTTCTCTGTATTTCCTGAATCTGAATGCTGGCCTGCCTTGCTAGATTGAGGAAGTTCTCCTGGATAATATCTTGCAGAGTGTTTTCCAACTTGGTTCCATTCTCCCCATCATTTTCAGGTACACCAATCAGACGTAGGTTTGGTCTTTTCACATAGTCCCAAATTTCTTGGAGGCTTTGTTCATTTCTTTTTATTCTTTTTTCTCTAAACTTCCCTTCTCTCTTCATTTCATTCATTTCATCTTCTATCAGCGATACCCTTTCTTCCAGTTGATCGCATCTGCTACTGAGGCTTCTGCATTCTTCGCGTAGTTCTCGAAACTTGGCTTTCAGCTCCATCATCTCCTTTAAGCCCTTCTCTCCATTGGTTATTCTAGTTATCCATTCTTCTAATTTTTTTTCAAAGTTTTTAACTTCTTTGCTATTGTTTTGAATTTCCTCTCGTAGCTCAGAGTAGTTTGATCGTCTGAAGCCTTCTTCTCTCAACTCATCAAAGTCATCCTCCATCCAGCTTTGTTCCGTTGCTGGTGAGGAACTGCGTTCCTTTGGAGGAGGAGAGGTGCTCTGTTTTTTAGAGTTTCCAGTTTTTTTGGTCTGTTTTTTCCCCATCTTTGTGGTTTTGTCTACTTTTTGTCTTCGATGATGATGATGTACAGATGGGTTTTTGGTGTGGATGTCCTTTCTGTTTGTTAATTTTCCTTCTACCAGACAAGACCCTCAGCTGCAGGTCTGTTGGAGTTTACTAGAGGTCCACTCCAGACCCTCTTTGGCTGGGTGTCAGCACCGGTGGCTGCAGAACAGCGGATTTTCGTGAGACCACAAATTCAGCTGTCTGATAGTTCCTCTGAAAGTTTTGTCTCAGAGGAGTACCCGGTTGAATGAGGTGTCAGTCTGTCCCTACTGGGGGGGTGCCTCCCAGTTAGGCTGCTCAGGGGTGAGGGACCCACTTTAGGAGGCAGTCTGTCCGTTCTCAGATCTCCAGCTGCGTGCTGGGAGAACCACTACTCTCTTCAAAGCTGTCAGTCAGACAGGGACATTTAAGGCTGTGGAGGTTCTCGCTGAGTTTTTGGTTGTCTGTGCCCTGCCCCCAGAGGTGGAGCCTACAGAGGCAGGCAGGCCTCCTTGAGCTGTGGTGGGCTCCACCCAGTTCGAGCTTCCTGGCTGCTTTGTTTACCTAAGCAAGCCTGGGCAATGGCGGGCGCCCCTCCCCCAGCCTCGTTGCCGCCTTGCAGCGTGATCTCAGACTGCTGTGCTAGCAATCAGCAAGACTCTGTGGGCATAGGACCCTCCGAGCCAGGTGCCGGACACAATCTCCCAGTGTGCCGTTTTCCAGGCCCGTTGGAAAAACGCAGTATTAGGACGGGACTGACCCGATATTCCAGGTGCCGTCTGTTTCCCCTTTCTTTGACTAGGAAAGGGAACTCCCTGACCCCTTGCGCTTCCCGAGTGAGGCAATGCCTCGCCCTGCTTCGGCTCGTGCACAGTGCGCTTCACCGACTGTCCTGAACCCACTGTTAGGCACTCCCTAGTGAGATGAAACCAGTACCTCAAGCAGAAATGCAGAAATCACCGGTCTTCTGTGTCGCTGGGGCTGGGAGCTGGAGACCGGAGCTGTTCCTATTCGGCCATCTTGGCTCCACCCCCCGAACAAGCATAGTTCTAACAGGAATGTTGGTTGCTGTTTTTATGTACTTTAATGAGTAAGATGAAAGTGAAACAATGGAGATGTGTGTTGGAACTTTACTCATTTGTCATTGACACGATGACTTTGCTAAATCAGATGAAGGTTTTGTATACTGGAATATCTCCTCAACTCTGTGTATTCACAGTGTATTATAATAGACACAGCTATATATCTTTAAATTTAATCTATAACATTAATATTTTTTCTTTCACTTTCTTAAGTCTAGACAAGCAACCAATCACTCAGGCTCTTATTTTTAGCATTTTCCAATTTCTGTGGTATAAATACTCTAATCATGGCTGGTTTCAAACTACTAGTTTTATGTAACTGAATGCACAGTTGGGAAGAGATGCATAGTAGCATGCTATTATACAGTATTTATATCACACAGAAATAATAGGTGTAAATAACCTCAAGAACATCAATATGGCAAAATGCAATAAACTAATCAGTGTTGAGTATTTACTATTTTTGTTTTTAATATAAATTATTTAATTGAAAACGTGTGTAATTTAATTTTTAATAATGGCTGTGTTTAACAACTGGCTCAAAGAATTCTTGGAAATTTAATGTTTGGCTTTGAGCTAGTATAAGTCTGCTCCAGCACTCCACTTGCATATGGCAACTCTATTTTTCCCATTGTTCACAACAAAAAACTTGGAGTCATCCTTCACTCCTTTTCTTGTGTGCGTATTCCACACACAGTCTACCAGCAAATCCTGTTGACTTAGTGCCTTGCTTCCTGCTTTATAGAGAAAGTAAAAGAACTTAGAAAAAAACTTCTACAATTTCTACCACCACATTAATTCACCACCAGTATCTATGCCACATACTCTGCTGTCCTATCTGTTACAACAGAATCATAGATGAACAATTTATGTGTCTATCTAAAGTCAATTCCTTCACTTGGGGAATACATTGCATCCCCTCACAATTACTCAAGGGCATTGCTCCAGCAATTCTTCCCATTTCCTACATCATCAATTTTTTATTTCCTGATGAATTATTCCATCCAACACACAAACATGCTGCTATTTCTACCACTGTAAACATTCATTCTCTTGATCTCACTCCCTTACCAGCTTCTGCCCCATTTCTTTCCTCCACTTTGGAGAAATACTTCTTGAAAGAGTTGTCTACATTCACTGTTTTCAATTCCATTCCTCCCATTATTTTGTGACTCTACTTTCTACTTCGCCGCTTGCTGTATCTCAGTCCCCTTTGATGGTTGGTCTTCTTCCCAGTTCTTTAGTGTTAGAGTGCCCCAGGGCTCAGTGCTTGGCCCTTTTTCCTGTGGACACTCAGTCCCTTGATCTTCTCAGTCTCGGCACTTTAAGTACCATCCATATTCCCATGATTCCGTATTTATATTTCCAGCACAGACCTCTACTCTGATCTCTAGATGAAACACTACCCCACATCCTCTTGGATGTCTAATAGACAACCCCCAAGTCCAAAGCTGAACTCTCATCTTCCTCTCTGGACTTACTTATTCATTTTCATCCTTCCAGTTTCTCATCAACTTCATTCTTTCAGTTTCTCAGGCTAAGACTTTAGGGCCATTCTCAACTCCTCTATCTCACACCCCACATTCAGTCCTGTAGGAAATTCTTTTGGTTTTACCTGCAATATATGTCAAAAGTCTGACCACTTTTTACCACCTCTTCTGCTATCAACTTGATCAGAACTACCATCACTTTTCATCTGGATTATTGCATAGTTTGCAAACTGGTTTCATCCTTGCCCTCCTATAGTTGATTCTCTATACACCCACAATACTTTTAAACATAATCAGATGGGACTCTTCTGCTCAAATCCTTTCAATAGCTCCTCAGTTCATTCAGTAAATGTCAAAGTGCTTCAATGGCTACAAGACCCTATGGTGTCTGCCCATCCTCCTTCGTTCCTCTTCATCTCCTACTTTCTCCCTTGCTTATGCTACTCTTGGAACATAGTGAGGATACTCCTGCAATAGAGTCTTTTGTTAGCTGTTCTTAGGGAGTCTCATTTCCCAGGTATTCTCTTCATCAATTCTGTTATCTTAATTAAGTGTGTTGAGACAACTCACATTCTCAAGGAGGCCTATCCTGACTACTCCATTTAATCATATAAGTTGAGGTCTACACCTTTCTTCAAGTCTCTTTACCAGATTCTACTTTTTTTCTTCATAGCACTAGTCACCTCCAAATATACTGATTAATTGGCTTGTTAATATGTTTATTGTCCATTATCTGCTTCACAGTGTAAATCCCACGAGAATATATTTTTTCTGTTTTGTTCCTTGAGGGAATGTCAGATCCTATTTCCAGTAGTGAATTTCCAACAAATATTTGCTGCTTACAGGACTGCATAATGTGCTACATAATTTGTGGGTCCAGTGCAAAGTGAAAATTCAGGTCTCCTTATTCAAAATTTATCAATAATTTCAAGATGATCACAGCAGAGCATTTATTCACACACGGGGCCCCTCTAAGCACAGGGCCCTGGGCTCCTGCACAGGTTGCATGCCCATGAAGCCAGACCTGGATGGATGGCCAGGTGACTTTACTTTCAAAACACAAGCAGAATCTGACCACTTTTCATCACGTCTACTACTACAAACTTGGTACCAGCTGTCATCATTTCTTACCTAGATATCGCAGTAGCTTCCTAACTGGCCTCTTTGTGTTCATACTTGCTTATACTGGAAGGCTTCTCATTCACATAGACTCTAATACAAACATTTCCCCTAGGGTTGTACAATGTGGCAGCCCTGAGACTGGCTTACAGGATCTGACCCCTCTTACTCTCTCCAACCATATTTCCTACTCCCACCCCCTTCTCCCAGTCTGCTTTTAATTACATTTGACCTGAGTTTCCCTTACCTAGAGCACTCATCGCCCAAGACTTTCAGCTTTTACAAGTCTTTGCTCTACTTTTACTTTCTTAGTGAAGGCTTCCTTGACTACGTATATAAAATAGCAACCTATCCTATCCTTAATCACTTAGTCTACTTCCTTGCTTTATTTCCTCTGGGTCATTTATCACTCTGACACATGATGTATTTTATTTATCAACTTCATTTCTCCGTAAGGGAAGAGCCCTTTTTCTGTCTTTTCTACTGGTCTATCCTCAGCATCTATAAAAGTGTCTAACACATAGTGGGCACACAACACATGTTAGCTGAAAAGGTGAATAAATTAAAAAATGAACACACAGAACACAAATCTCCTACTGGAGCACAAATGCTGGAGGAGATAGATGATGGCATGAACTAAAAATTATTACAGCATGAGGAAAATTTAGTTACTGAGTAAAGAGACACATTTGATCAAAGGAAAACAAACCAACCGTAATTTCTCAGTCTTAAATTTGGTAGATAATTTGAAAGGGAAATTGGCGAGGCCAGAATTTGTGGCCTGGAAGAATTAATCTTAAGAGCAGAGTAAAACCAAAAAGAATTGGGAATCATGAGGGAAAATGTAATGGATTTGGTTGTCACATTTGTGTTTTCTAGCAAGCAATTTATAGGGCCCCAGAAGGAGGAAAACCCAAAAAACAACAGATAGAAGAGAGACAAATAATAGATTAACATTTCTCTCATCTGAAAAAAGATGGAGTCTACAGATTAAAGGAGCTCACAAAGTTAAATGTAAAACTGATACTCCATATCCTGGGAACATTCCTGAACTCCAAGAATAAAGATAATATTTTATAATCTTACAGGCAAAAAGACCAGGTTACCTCTAAGATAAGAAAGAATCACACTGTCATCAGACTTCTCATCTACAAACTAGAAGTGAAAAAATAAGAGACTCCCGAGGAAAGGACTGGAATTCATCTCCCAGGCTGAAAGAAATCTATTTATGTATGTGGAAGGATTTAAAAAATGTGTTATTCACTTGTCCTGCCTGACAAAAGGACTAGAGGAAGAATACTATCCAGACAACAAATAAATCAGAAAAGAAACTTTAATATGGGGGAAAATGAAGAGGCAAGTGGTAGCCAATGAAACTTGCAGCGTATATAGTTAAGTTTAATATGATACAATGCTTGAAAATGTGATAGAAATACAAACCAAAATTATTGAAATGGAAGAGTCATGTTGCAACGGAAACAGTGGTAGTCTAGAAATACAATACTAAATTGCCTAAGCAAAGCCTAGGAATTTATTTGTAGAATATGGTAAGAGGCATGAAATAATCATTCTAAAGATTTCATCTGGTTGGAGGAGTAGAGAAATCAAAGTATTTGAAAGGTATAATCTAATTGGGTTAGGGTGGCAAGAAATTGGGATATAGAACATCTCGTTGGTGAAGATAATTGGCATATTAGGAGTTTCAGGAAGGAAAGTTTCCACTAGCAGAAGTGAAGAGCAGAGTAGAACGTCCAAATAAAAAGAAAAAAATAAATAAATACCAACCTCTTAAACCAACCTAAAGTTAGAGAAAGAAAAAAGGAAACAATAAAATTAATAATTACCAAACATGGAAAATATGAAACCTAGTAAATGCAAAAAGGCTGAATCCTTCTTTCAAAAGACAAATATAGTTATATTAGGTTAAAAAACAAAATCCAGCATATGTTAGTTACAAGAAACACCTAAAGCAGAGTAATAGAAAAAAATGTGTAAAAATATGTTAGATACAAGGAAATACAAACAGAATGCAATAGTGGCAATATTAATATAAGACCATAATTAATCCAATTAAAGTTAAAAACACTAAAGATGAAAATATTAGCAGGATAAATAATGATATGATGTAATTATGGGAGGCAAAATTTATGAGTACATTAAAAACCTGTATGCACTAAACATCAGGACATTTAAATAAATAAAGCAAAAGCTTTCAGAAATACAAGGAAGACCTGATAAAAATAATAGGACATTTCCATATACATTATCTAAATGGGTATCATTTCACGACAAAATCTGTTTGCAGTTAAAGCTATAGTCAGAGGAAAACATATAACATTGAATACCATCATTATTAAAAACACAAAAGAACTCGATATACAAATTTAGAAATTAGAAAAAAGATCAATAAAATTAGTCAGAAGATATTGAGAAGAAGCATAAAGATAGAAACTGATATCAATAAAGGAGAAACAACAACAAACAAAATGAAAAAAATAAATCCAAGTGCTCATCGTCTGGAAAGACTAATACAATAGACAAAATTCTCCATGAGCCTGATGAGTAAAAGAAAAAAACACAAAATGGATATAACACTGTGAAAGGGCCTTAAAATTATAAAATAATACATAATGATGCTTTTTGACAAATTTGAAAATCTAGGCAGTATGAATGATTTTGATCAAAGGTATGGTATGCCAATGAATAGAAACTTTGAATAGATGTATTGCCATAGAAGGGATTGGAAGGGCAATTAAAGATCTACGATTAAAATAGGTACCCAAGTCCAGATGGTTTCACAGCTGAGTTTTATCCAACCTTTAAAGAGCAGATGATTCCAATGCTATTTAAACTATTTCAGACCTCAGAAATAGACTGAAAGTTCTCCAATTAATTTTATGTAAACAAATTAACCTTAATAGCAAAACTTGATCAATATAATACAAAAATACCACCCCCAAAGTGATAACACTTATGAATATGGATGCTAAAATTCTAGATTAAACAGGCAAATTCAATTTAGCAGTATATCAAAGTAATATACCTTCTTACTAATTAGGCTGTATGCCATAATAAAAATGCAGTTGAATATCAGGAAATCTATTAACACAATCACATTGTAGACTATAAAGTCTACTAGACGTTAAGTTACATAAAGGTAAGAATTTTGCATGCTTTTTTCTTCACTGCTGTATCCCCAGTGCACTGCACTTGTCATGATAGTGTCTGCTCAGTAGGTACTTTTAGAATGAATGGGTCATGTTAATTAAATCAGTGAGAAAAACTATATGATTATATCCAGTGGCTGCTGTAAATGGCTATAAATGTTTAAGAGCAGCCCTCAAAAAAGAAAATCTCTGATTTATTGCATTTGCTGATATTCATGGTGTAAATATTTCCACGATGACCATTTAAAAACAGTTCAACCAATTGGCCCATGTGATGACACTGAATGGAGTTGGGAAGAGGGTGAGCTGGCTCCGGCACGCCACTGACATACAGACAGATGCTGAAATGGCATTTGACAAATTAGCAACTGTATTAATAAAGGTTCTCTAGAAGAACAGAGCTAATAGGATAGATATCTATATAAAGGGGAGTTTATTAAAGTATTAACTCACACAATCACAAGGTCCCACAATAGACCACCTGCAAGCTGAGGAGCAAGGAGAGCCAGTCTGGGCCCCAAAACTGAAGAACTTGGAGTCCGACATTTGAGGGCAGGATGTATTCAGCATGGGAGAAAGATGTAGGCTGGGAGGCTAGGCCAGTCTAGTAGCCTTTTCACGTTTTCCTGCCTGCTTTTATATCCTGACCACGCTGGCAGCTGATTAGATGGTGCCCACCCAGATTAAGGGGAGGTCTGCCTTTTCAAGCCCACTGACTCAAATGTTAATCTCCTTTGCCAGTACTCTCACAGACACACCCAGGATCAATACTTGCATCCTTCAATCCAAGCAAGTTGACACTCAGTATTAACCATCACAGGAGCCATTCCTAAATAACTAATGGAGGGTTATTACTTAAATATGTTAAATTATATTTGCTAAAACCCAGTTAAATAAACACAACTGTAAATATGAACCCACTAAAGCCATTTCAGTTAAAATCAAGAACTAAATAGGGGTTGTTGCTATCAGCAATATTCAACAGTGTTTTATTGAGGCACAAAACAAGTAGAGATGAAAATGGCAAAAGTAGTCCATATTTTACTGGAAGCCCTAGCCAGAGCAATTTGACAAGAGAAAGAAATAAAGACATCCCAATTGAAAAAAAAATCAAATTATTATTGTTCACAGATGATATCATATTTAGAAAAATCTGAAGACCCTACTACTGAAAAGCTGTTACAATTAACAAACCAATTCAGTAAAGTTTTAGGATACAAAATCAATATACGGTAGCAATTACATATGCCAACAGCAAACAATCCTTAAAAAAAAAAAGCAATCCCATTTACAATAGTTACAAAAAATCTAAGCTACCTAAGAAAAAATTGAACCTAGGAGGTGGAAGACCTCTATAAGGAAAACTAAAACACTCTGATAAAAGAAATTGAAAGGATGCACACCAAAAAATGGAAAGACATCCCAAACTTCTGGATTGGAAGAATTTGTTAAAATGTCAAAACTGTTCAAAGTAATCTTTATAATCAATGCAATTCCTATCAAAATATAAATGACATTCCTCACAGAACTAGAAAAAAATAATTCTAAAATTTGTATGGAGCACAAAAGAGCCTGAATAGCCAAAGCAACTCTAAACAAAATGAACAAAGCTAAAGGCATCATACTACCTAACTTCAAAATATACTACGAAGCCATAGTAACCAAAACAGCATGGTACTGGCATAAAAACAGACATATAGATTAATAGAACAGAATAGTGATCCCCAAAATAAATTCATGTATTTACAGCCAACGATTTTTGACAACTATGTCAAGAACATACATTAGGGAAAGGACAGTCTCTTCAATAAATGGTGCTGGGAAAACTAGATAAACATATGCAAAAGAATGAAGCCAGATCCTTATCTCTCACCATGTACAAAAATAAAATCAAAATGGATTAAAGACTTAAACCTAAGACATGAAACTATGCAACTACTAGAATAAAACATTGGGGGCTGGGCACAGCGGCTCATGCCTGTAATCCCAACACTTAGGGAGGCTGAGGTGGGCAGATCACTCAAGGCTGGTTTGAGACCAGCCTGGCCAACATGGTGAAACCCTGTCTCTACTAAAAATACAAAAATTAGCCAGGTGTGGTGTCACACAACTGTAATCCCAGCTACTTGGAAGGCTGAGGCATGAGAATCACTTGAACCTGGGAGGTGGAGGTTGCAGTGAGCTGAGATTGCACCACTGCACTCCAGCCTGGGTGACAGAATGAGACCCTGTCTCAAAAAAAAAAAAAAAAAAAAAAAAAAAAGAGGAAAAGAAAAAAAGGATAAAACATTGGGAAGGTACTTAAGGACTTAGTCTGGGGAAAGATATTTTGGGCAAGACCTCAAGAACACAAGCAACAACAACAACAAAATAGACAAATGGGATCACAACAAGCTTAAAAGCTTCTGCACAGCAAAGAAAATAACAAAGTGAAGAGACAACATGCAGAATGGAAGAAATTATTTACAAACTACCCATTTGATAAGAGATTAATAACTAGAATACATAAGGAACTCAACTCAGCAAAATAAAAATAAAAAAATAAAAATAATTCAATTTAAAAATAGATAAAAGACCTGAATAGACATCATGCAGAAGAAGAAATACAAATGGCCAGCAGGTATAATATATGAAAAAAAAAGCTCAGCATCACTAATTAACAGGGAAATATAAATCAAAACCACAATAAGATATCATCTCACCCCAGTTAGAATGGTTTTCATAAAAAAGACTAAATAACATGCTGATGAAGATAGAGAAAAGGCAATCCTCATACACTGTTAGTGGCAATGTAAATTAATATAGCCACTAAAGAAAATAGTATGAGGTTCCTCAAAAAACTAAAAATAGAACTACCACATGATTCAGCAATCCTACTACTGGATATATATCTGAAAGAAAGGGAATTAGAATCACCTCTCGGCCTTTTGGCTAGGATCAAGTAAGAAAGGAAATGAGCATATCACAGAATTATCTGCACTCCCGTTTTTACTGCAGCACTATTCACAGTAACTAATATATGGAATCAACCTAAGTATTCACCAACAGATGAGTGGATAAAGAAAATATGGTACAAATACAGAATAGAATATTATCTCATCATAAAAAAGAATAAAATCCTGTCATTTTCAGCAGCATTGATGGAACTGGAGGTCATTTTGTGAAGTTAAAGAAGCCAGGCACAGAAAGACAAATGTTACATGTTCTCACTCATATATGGTAGCTAAAAAAGTGGATCTTAGGAAGGTAGAGAGTTGATTTGATGTACCAGAGGGAAGAGTAGAAGGAAGAGAGGAAAGAAGAGAGGCTGGTTAATGAGTACAAAAATATTTAGATAGAATGATAATATCTAGTGTCTGACAGCACAGTAGGGTGACTATAGTTAACAATCTTTGTTATATAGTTCAAAGTTGCTGAAGAAGAGAAATTTGTTCCCAACATAAAGAGTGAATGTTTGGGGTGATGGATGTCCCAGTTGCCCTGGTTTGATCATTACACATTGTATGCATGTATAAAAATTCCACGTGTACCCCCAAATATTACAACAATTATGTATCAATTTTTGAGAATAAGAATATGTCTTTGTAAATGTAAATATGATATTACATCATCTGTGAACAGTAATAATTTGATTTTTTTTTTCAGTTGGGATGCCTTTATTTCTTTCTCTTGCCCAATTGCTTTGGCTAGGGCTTCCAGTAAAATACTGAATAAAAATGGTAAAAGTGAGCATCCTTGTATTGTTTCAGATCCCAGAGGAAAGGCTTTAAATTTTTCCCTGTTCAGTATGTTAGCTGTGAATTTTTAAATCTATGTTGTTATTGTTTTGAGGGATGTTCCTTTTATACCCAGTTTATTAAGAGGTTTTTTTTTTCATAAATAGGAGTTGAATTTTGTTGACTGCTTTTTCACGATCTATTGAAATTTTTAGTTTATTTATTATAGGTTTTTGCTTTGTGGTTATCATAAGGCTTAAAAAACATTTTATAGATATAAGAAGTTATTTTAAACAGATGGTAACTTGGACCACACACAAAAAAAACAAGATGAACAAATGAAGGAAAAACTAAAAAAACTCTATAATTTAATTACTTTCCCTTCACATTTTGACTTTTTGTTGTCTCAATTATCTGTTTATATTGGCTATCTCTTAACAAGTTGCTGTAGTTGTTATTATTGGTAGATTTGTCTTTTAGTTTTCATACTAGAGATATGAGTGGATTACACACAACAATTACTGCATTAGATTGTTCTAAATTTGACTGTATACTGACTTTTACCAGCAAACTCTACATTTTCAAATGTTTTCTTTTTGCACATTAGCATTCTTTTTTTTCAGGTTGAAGAATTCTCTTTAGTATTTCTTGTTAAGATGAATCTACTGGTGAGGAATTCTCTCAAGTTTAGTTTGAGAAAGAGTTTATCTTGTCTTCATTTTGAAGAAAAGCTTTTTTTCTGGGTATGGTATTTTCTGTTGGCAGTTTTTTTTCTTCAGCACTTTGAATATGCCATTCTACTTTTTCCAAGTCTACATAAGAAGTCTGTTGCCAGATAAATCAGAGCTCCTTTTCATGTTATTTGCTTCTTTTCTCTTGCTGCTTTTAGTATTCTCTTTGTCTTTGACCTTTGAGAGCTTGATTATTATATACGTTGGGGTGGTCTTATTTTTACTGAATCTGTATGGTAATCTATGACTTTCCTGATATGGTTTGGCTGTGTCCCCACCCAAATCTCATCTTGAATTGTAGCTCCTATAATTCCCACGTGTTGTGGGAGGGACCCAGTGGGAGGAATTGAATAACTGTGGCAAGTCTTTCCTGTGCTGTTCTTGTGATAGTGAATAAGTCTTATGAGATCTAATGGTTTTTATAAAGGGGAGTTTCCATGCACAAGCTCTATTCTCTTGTCTGCCACCATGTGGCCACCGTGATTGTGAGGCCTCCCCAGCTGTGTGGAACTGTGAGTCCATTAAACCTCTTTCTTTTGTAAATGGCTCAGTCACAGGTATGTATCTATCAGCATTGTGAAAACAGACTAATATAGTGAATTCGTACCAGTAGAGTGGAGACTGCTGAAAAGATACCTGAAAATGTGGAAGTGACTTTGGAAGTGGGTAACAGACAGAGGTTGGAACAGCTCAGAGGAAGACAGGAACATGGGGAAAAAGTTTGGAACTCCATAGAGATTTGTTGAATAGCTTTGACCAAAATGCTGATAATGATATGGACAATGAAGTCCAGGGTGAAGTAGTCTCAGATGGAGATGAGGAATTTGTTGGGAACTGGGGCAAAGGTGACTCTTGTTACATTTTAGCAAAGATACTGGTGGCATTTTAATCCTGCCCTAGAGATTTGTGAAGCTTTGAACTTGAGAGAGGTGATTTAGGGTATCTGGCGGAAGAAATTTCTAAGCAGCAAAGCATTCAAGAAGTGACTTGGGTGCAGTTAAAGGCATTCAGCTTTAAAAGGGAAGCACAGCATAAAAGTTTGGAAAATTTGCAGCCCGACAATGCCATAGAAAAGAAAATCTCATTTTCTGAGGAGAAATTCAAACTGTCTTGAAGGCTCTCTTTGTGCTCACTGATTCTTTCTTCTGCTTCATCTAGTCTGCTATTGAGAGCCTCTAATTCATTTTTCATTTCAGCAAATATATTTTTTAGTTCCAGGATTTCTGTTTGATTTAAAAAAAATTTTTAATCTATTTGTTAAATTTTTCTGATAAATCTCTGAAATGATTTTTCAGTGTTATCTTGGAGTGATCTTAGACCTTCTATTTTGAATTCTTGAGTTGAGGGCTCACATATCACCATTTCATTAGAGTTGATCACTGATTCCTTATTTTTTCCACTTGGGGATGTTATGGTTCCCTGTTTGCTGTTGTTTCTTGTGGATGTATGTCTATGGCTTTGCACTGAAGGATTGGTTATTTATTCCAAGCTTTACTCTCTGGCTTCTTTGGTCTTCCTAAGGTATGTTTACTTAGATAACTGCCTCCTTTTCATCACTAGATGGTGCCATAAACCCAGCTTTGTTCAGCTCTTGCAAAGATTTGGAGCACTGTTTGTCTCAAATTGGGGAGGAGGTCTTAAAGGAGATACCCCAACAATGTTGAAAATCTGGGTCGGGGTTCATGCTTAGAAGACCTGTGGAGCCTACCGCCTACAGCATGGTGCCACTGAATAACCTCTCTGATTTGGCATTGTCTTTAGCTGAGATAAAGAGGAGAATTTAACAGGCTGGGGTTGCTAGTCCTGTCTCCTCACTTTGTCTTTAGCTGCCTTCAGGGGTTTTTCTTTCTACAGGCACTCACAATGTTTCTGTGGGTTGAGGTAGAAAAGGTTTCCCTGCAAGGGAACTCAAGATGGTGAGGAAACTGGCTGCCCACCTTGATCTCACTTTGCCATGTGTAGAAACTGTTGAATCCAGGGGGATTTTTCCACGTATGGTGCCTGGTAGATTGGGAGAGGGATGTTGCAGATACAGAAGTCCAATTGTTTTACCATCTGCATGGAGATTTTTACTTCTCTGTGGCCCCAGAAATTTTCTCAGCCTCAGCTTTGAGGTCTGGGATATTGCTGGTGATAACTGTTATGCTAAATATTTGTTTTGGTTTTCTGGGGAAGGAAGGTGAGAGTGAAGCCAGATTGTTCCCCAAAAAGACCTAGTATTGACTACATTCACACCCAGTCAAGTTTCTTCTATTCAAAAGCAGCATCATGATTTAGGCTAGCCAAAAGGAAAACAAACTATGAAAAATGAAGTGGAGGTTGATCGTATGTAACTGAGGTGAAGGGGACAAGCACGTATTAAAGATGTTTGTGGTACTCATTACTTGGCAATATAGAAACGAGTTAATTTTTTTTTAGGGTCACAAATCAGGAGCAAATTTTTTGTCTTTTCTGCTATTGCCAAATATTCTGATTATACTTATTTTTTCACACCTGGACCGTCTTGTTGACATAGTTGTTATAGCCCTTTAAGGTTCTGAGTAGCATAGAGAAGACATAGGCTAGTCTGGCTCATAGACTCTTTTTTTTTAATTTTATTTTATTATACTTTAGGGTTTTAGGGTACATGTGCACAATGTGCAGGTTTGTTACATATGTACCCATGTGCCATGTTGATTTCCTGCACCCATTAACTCGTCATTTAGCATTAGGTGTATCTCCTAATGCTGTCCCTCCCCCCTCCCCCCACCCCACAACAGTCCCCGGAGTGTGATGTTCCCCTTCCTGTGTCCATGAGTTCTCATTGTTCAATTCCCACCTATGAGTGAGAACATGCGGTGTTTGGATTTTTGTCCTTGCGATAGTTTGCTGAGAATGATGGTTTCCAGCTTCATCCATGTCCCTACAAAGGACACGAACTCATCATTTTTTATGGCTGCATAGTATTCCATGGTGTATATGTGCCACATTTTCTTAATCCAGTCTATCGTTGTTGGACATTTGGGTTGGTTCCAACTCTTTGCTATTGTGAATAGTGCCGCAATAAACATACGTGTGCATGTGTCTTTATAGCAGCATGATTTATAGTCCTTTGGGTATATACCCAGTAATGGGATGGCTGGGTCAAATGGTATTTCTAGTTCGAGATCCCTGAGGAATCGCCACACTGACTTCCACAATGGTTGAACTAGTTTACAGTCCCACCAACAGTGTCAAAGTGTTCCTATTTCTCCACATCCTCTCCAGCACCTGTTGTTTCCTGATTTTTTAATGATGGCCATTCTAACTGGTGTGAGATGGTATCTCACTGTGGTTTTGATTTGCATTTCTCTGATGGCCAGTGATGAGGAGCATTTCTTCATGTGTTTTTTGGCTGCATAAATGTCTTCTTTTGAGAAGTGTCTGTTCATGTCCTCTGCCCACTTTTTGATGGGGTTGTTTGTTTTTTTCTTGTAAATTTGTTTGAGTTCATTGTAGATTCTGGATATTAGCCCTTTGTCAGATGAGTAGGTTGCAAAAATTTTCTCCCATTCTGTAGGTTGCCTGTTCACTCTGATGATAGTTTCTTTTGCTGTGCAGAAGCTCTTTAGTTTAATGAGATCCCATTTGTCGATTTTGGCTTTTGTTGCCATTGCTTTTGGTGTTTTAAACAAGAAGTACTTGCCCACGCCTATGTCCTGAATGGTATTGCCTAGGTTTTCTTGTAGGATTTTAATGGTTTTAGGTCTAACATATAAGTCTTTAATCCATCTTGAATTAATTTTTGTATAAAGTGTAAGGAAGGGATCCAGTTGCAGCTTTCTACATATGGCTAGCCAGTTTTTCCAGCACCATTTATTAAATAGGGAATCCTTTCCCCATTTCTTGTTTTTGTCAGGTTTGTCAAAGATCAGATAGTTGTAGATATGCGGCATCATTTCTGAGGGCTCTGTTCTGTTCCATTGATCTATGTCTCTGTTGTGGTACCAGTACCATGCTTTTTTGGTTACTGTAGCCTTGTAGTATAGTTTAAAGTCAGGTAGCGTGATGCCTCCAGCTTTGTTCTTTTGGCTTAGGATTGACTTGGCGATGCGGGCTCTTTTTTGATTCCATATGAACTTTAAAGTAGTTTTTTCCAGTTCTGTGAAGAAAGTCATTGGTAGCTTGATGGGGATGGCATTGAATCTATAAATTACCTTGGGCAGTATGGCCATTTTCACGATATTGATTCTTCCAACCCATGAGCATGGAATGTTCTTCCATTTGTTTGTATCCTCTTTTATTTCATTGAGCAGTGGTTTGTAGTTCTCCTTGAAGAGGTCCTTCACATCCCTTGTAAGTTGGATTCCTAGGTATTTGATTCTCTTTGAAGCAATTGTGAATGGGAGTTCACTCATGATTTGGCTCTCTGTTTGTCTGTTATTGGTGTACAAGAATGCTTGTGATTTTTGTACATTAATTTTGTATCCTGAGACTTTGCTGAAGTTGCTAATCAGCTTAAGGAGATTTTGGGCTGAGACAATGGGGTTTTCTAGATATACAATCATGTAATCTGCAAACAGGGACAATTTGACTTCCTCTTTTCCTAACTGAATACCCTTTATTTCCTTCTCCTGCCTGATTGCTCTGGCCAGAACTTCCAGCACTATGTTGAATAGGAGCAGTGAGAGAGGGCATCCCTGTCTTGTGCCAGTTTTCAGAGGGAATGCTTCCAGTTTTTGCCCATTCAGTATGATATTGGCTGTGGGTTTGTCATAGATAGCTCTTATTATTTTGAGATACGTCCCATCAATACCTAATTTATTGAGAGTTTTTAGCATGAAGGGTTGTTGAATTTTGTCAAAGGCCTTTTCTGCATCTATTGAGATAATCATGTGGTTTTTGTCTTTGGTTCTGTTTATATGCTGGATTACATTTACTGATTTGCGTATGTTGAACCAGCCTTGCATCCCAGGGATGAAGCCCACTTGATCATGGTGGATAAGCTTTTTGATGTGCTGCTGGATTCGGTTTGCCAGTATTTTATTGAGGATTTTTGCATCAATGTTCATCAAGGATATTGGTCTGAAATTCTCTTTTTTGGTTATGTCTCTGCCAGGTTTTGGTATCAGGACGATGCTGGCTTCGTAAAATGTGTTAGGGAGGATTCCCTCTTTTTCTATCGATTGGAATAGTTTCAGAAGGAATGGTACCATTTCCTCCTTGTACCTCTGGTAGAATTCAGCTGTGAATCCATCAGGTCCTGGACTCTTTTTGGTTGGTAAGCTATTGATTATTGCCACAATTTCAGAACCTGTTATTGGTCTATTCAGGGATTCAACTTCTTCCTGGTTTAGTCTTGGGAGGGTGTATTTGTCGAGGAATTTATCCATTTCTTCTAGATTTTCTAGTTTATTTGCATAGAGGTGTTTGTAGTATTCTCTGATGGTAGATTGTATTTCTGTGGGATCGGTGGTGATATCCCCTTTTTCGTTTTTTATTGCATCTATTTGATTCTTCTCTCTTTTCTTCTTTATTAGTCATGCTAGCGGTCCATCAATTTTGTTGATCTTTTCAAAAAACCAGCTCCTGGATTCATTAATTTTTTGAAGGGTTTTTTGTGTCTCTATTTCCTTCAGTTCTGCTCTGATTTTAGTTATTTCTAGCCTTCTGCTAGCTTTTGAATGTGTTTGCTCTTGCTTTTCTAGTTCTTTTAATTGTGATGTTAGGGTGTCAATTTTGGATCTTTCCTGCTTTCTCTTGTGGGCATTTAGTGCTATAAATTTCCCTCTACACACTGCTTTGAACGTGTCCCAGAGATTCTGGTATGTTGTGTCTTTGTTCTCATTGGTTTCAAAGAACATCTTTATTTCTGCCTTCATTTCATTATGTACCCAATAGTCATTCAGGAGCAGGTTGTTCAGTTTCCATGTAGTTGAGCGGTTTTGAGTGAGTTTCTTAATCCTGAGTTCTAGTTTGATTGCACTGTGGTCTGAGACACAGTTTGTTATAATTTCTGTTCTTTTACATTTGCTGAGGAGAGCTTTACTTCCAACTATGTGGTCAATTTTGGAATAGGTGTGGTGTGGTGCCAAAAAAAATGTATATTCTGTTGACTTGGGGTGGAGAGTTCTGTAGATGTCTATTAGGTCCACTTTATGTAGAGCCGAGTTCAATTCCTGGATATCCTTGTTAACTTTCTGTCTCGTTGATCTTTCTAATGTTGACAGTGGGGTGTTAAAATCTCCCATTATTATTGTGTGGGAGTTTAAGTCCCTTTGTAGGTCACTGAGGACTTGCTTTATGAATCTGGGTGCTCCTGTGTTGGCTGCATATATATTTAGGATAGTTAGCTCTTCTTGTTGAATTGATCCCTTTACCATTATGTAATGGCCTTCTTTGTCTCTTTTGATCTTTGTTGGTTTAAAGTCTATTTTATCAGAGACTAGGATTGCAACCCCTGCCTTTTTTTGTTTTCCATTTGCTTGATAGATCTTCCTCCTTCCCTTTATTTTGAGTCTATGTGTGTCTCTGCACGTGAGATGGGTTTCCTGAATACAGCACACTGATGGGTCCTGACTCCTTATCCAGTTTGCCAGTCTGTGTCTTTTGATTGGAGCATTTAGCCCATTTACATTTAACGTTAATATTGTTATGTGTGAATCTGATCCTGTCATTATGATGTTAGTTGGTTATTTTGCTCGTTAGTTGCTATAGTTTCTTCCTAGCCTCGATGGTCTTTACAATTTGGCGTGTTTTTGCAGTGGCTGGTACCGATTGTTCCTTTCCATGTTTAGTGCTTCCTTCAGGAGCTCTTTTAGGGCAGGCCTGGTGGTGACAAAATCACTCAGCGTTTGCTTGTCTGTAAAGTATTTTATTTCTCCTTGACTTATGAAGCTTAGTTTGGCGGGATAGGAAATTCTGGGTTGAAAATTCTTTTCTTTAAGAATGTTGAATATCGGCCCCCACTCTCTTCTGGCTTGTAGAGTTTCTGCTGAGAGATCGCTGTTAGTCTGATGGGCTTCCCTTTGTGGGTAACCCGACCTTTCTCTCTGGCTGCCCTTAACATTTTTTCCTTCATTTCAACTTTGGTGAATCTGACAATTATGTGTCTTGGAGTTGCTCTTCTCGAGGAGTATCTTTGTGGCGTTCTCTGTATTTCCTGAATCTGAATGCTGGCCTGCCTTGCTAGATTGAGGAAGTTCTCCTGGATAATATCTTGCAGAGTGTTTTCCAACTTGGTTCCATTCTCCCCATCATTTTCAGGTACACCAATCAGACGTAGGTTTGGTCTTTTCACATAGTCCCAAATTTCTTGGAGGCTTTGTTCATTTCCTTTTATTCTTTTTTCTCTAAACTTCCCTTCTCGCTTCATTTCATTCATTTCATCTTCCATCAGCGATACCCTTTCTTCCAGTTGATCGCATCTGCTACTGAGGCTTCTGCAATCTTCGCGTAGTTCTCGAAACTTGGCTTTCAGCTCCTTTAAGCCCTTCTCTCCATTGGTTATTCTAGTTATCCATTCTTCTAATTTTTTTTAAAGTTTTTCTAATTTTTTAAAGTTTTTAACTTCTTTTCTATTGTTTTGAATTTCCTCTCGTAGCTCAGAGTAGTTTGATCGTCTGAAGCCTTCTTCTCTCAACTCATCAAAGTCATCCTCCATCCAGCTTTGTTCCGTTGCTGGTGAGGAACTGCGTTCCTTTGGAGGAGGAGAGGTGCTCTGTTTTTTAGAGTTTCCAGTTTTTTTGCTCTGTTTTTTCCCCATCTTTGTGGTTTTATCTACTTTTTGTCTTTGATGATGGTGATGTACAGATGGGTTTTTGGTGTGGATGTCCTTTCTGTTTGTTAGTTTTCCTTCTACCAGATAGGACCCTCAGCTGCAGGTCTGTTGGAGTTTACTAGAGGTCCACTCCAGACCCTCTTTGGCTGGGTGTCAGCAGCGGTGGCTGCAGAACAGTGGAATTTCGTGAGACCACAAATTCAGCTGTCTGATAGTTCCTCTGAAAATTTTGTCTCAGAGGAGTACCCGGTTGAATGAGGTGTCAGTCTGTCCCTACTGGGGGGGTGCCTCCCAGTTAGGCTGCTCAGGGGTGAGGGACCCACTTTAGGAGGCAGTCTGTCCGTTCTCAGATCTCCAACTGCGTGCTGGGAGAACCACTACTCTCTTCAAAGCTGTCAGTCAGACAGGGACATTTAAGTCTGTGGAGGTTCTTGCTGAGTTTTTGTTTGTCTGTGCCCTGCCCCCAGAGGTGGAGCCTACAGAGGCAGGCAGGCCTCCTTGAGCTGTGGTGGGCTCCACCCAGTTCGAGCTTCCTGGCTGCTTTGTTTACCTAAGCAAGCCTGGGCAATGGCGGGCGCCCCTCCCCCAGCCTCGCTGCCGCCTTGCAGCTTGATCTCAGACTGCTGTGCTAGCAATCAGCAAGACTCCGTGGGCATAGGACCCTCCGAGCCAGGTGCGGGACACAATCTCCTAGTGTGTCGTTTTCCAGGCCCGTTGGAAAAGTGCAGTATTAGGATGGGACTGACCGGATATTCCAGGTGCCGTCTGTTTCCCCTTTCTTTGACTAGGAAAGGGAACTCCCTGACCCCTTGCGTTTCCCGAGTGAGGCAACGCCTCGCCCTGCTTTGGCTTGCGCACAGTGCGCTTCACCGACTTTCCTGCACCCACTGTTAGGCACTCCCTAGTGAGATGAAACCAGTACCTCAAGCAGAAATGCTGAAATCACCCATCTTCTGTGTCGCTGGGGCTGGGAGCTGGAGACCGGAGCTGTTCCTATTCGGCCATCTTGGCTCCACCGGCTCATAGACTCTTAAGAGAGTTTATTGGCCTCATGGTAGATGGCATGTGGAGCAAACATAATCTATCATGCTCCAGTTTTGTCTCAAAGAAAAAAAAATATTTACTAAGGGTTCATACTCCTATTATACTTTCTGTCATCATCATTATCTATCATATGCCAAAATATTTTGGGGGAGGAGGAATACCTTAGTATTTGTATTGCTGGATCTCTGCCTTTTTTTTTTTCTCACATCCACAGTCTATAATACCTTAAATGAACAAGTTATATATTTCCAGTGATTCCAGACTCTGTAGTAACCCATAATACAGGTACTTGTTGTATATAAAAGTCCTAAATGTCATAGATTTCAGACAACAAACTTTAGAAAACAAAATCTTTATCCAGGGAGCCATAAAAAATAGAGGTTTGGGATAGGGTGTTTGGTAAAGGAAAAATATCCTAAAGCACTTGTTTCTATACTTGGCTATGCTTTTGTGGAAATATAGTTAGAATTAAAATAAAGTTTGGACACTTAAAGGAATAAGCTTTAGTAATTTGGAAGATTTCCTTACATAGGATGACTTATTCATATTGTTCACTTATAATAACAACTACTTATTCACATACTGAAATACATAACATTGGTTCTCAAAGCTAGTGTTCTAATATACTATTGGTAAGGGTCAGTGGGAGGTAAAGAGGTGATTTCACAGCGTATATGCACAGATTATGTATCACAGGCAAATAATCTTAGTAGTCCCAAATGTGAATGTCATTGAGTGTATCTTCATGAAGAAAATATTTGGAAATGTTGAGATGTAAGATTTTTACCAATACATCTTTAATCAGTTGTACACATCATAAATGAACATATGGCTCTGAGATTACATTTGGCTGCTGACTATATCTTAGACTGATCCGTTTTTTTAATGACTTTAAAATTGTTTAGGTATTTGGGTTAGTTTTGCTTGATATTGACTTAAGAGAGCCTTTTATAAATTAAAAATCCAAGAACATAACTATAGGCAAATATTATAATGAAAACAATAGACAGACTGTGTCTGTGCTGATTGGAGTGTGACCTAGTAATGTATTCTGGTGAGTAATCTGGTAGTAGTTGGATTAAAACATGTGAATACTATGCTTGCTTTGGTGTAGATCCCAAAGGATGTCACATAAGCCATATGAACTAGTTTACTTTGGCAGGTTAAGTAATAGTACCACTAATCTCTCTCAGAAGTATTCTGGATTGGACAGTCTGTCATCTAACCTCTAAGTATACATGTATGAAGGTACTCATTTCAGTAATAGAGAGGGTGCTTCATGGGAAGAGGGAATAGGGAAAACATGGTGGAAATATACACAGAGTAAGTTCTATGCAGTAGTTAGAATCAAATAATTAGATATTCTTTAAGTAGGTTAATCTTAAAAACCTATCGCTTATTCAAAAATGAAATAACCAGACTAAAATACATGCTATTTTATAAGATAATATATGCAAAAATGAGTAATATACATGTTGCAAGAATTCATGAAAACAAAAAGACATCAAACATTACAATAGTTGTCTAAGAGGAAAGATAAAAATGTGAGTGGGTTACAGAATTAAAAGAAAGTGATTTCACTGCTGGGTGCAGTGGCTCACTTTGGAAGGCTGAGGTGGGCAGATCGTTTGAGCCCTAGAGTTCAAGACCAGCCTGTGTAACATGGCAAACCCTGTCTCTACAAAAAATACAAAAAAATTAGCAGGGCACAGTGGCGTACACCTGTAGTCCCTGTTACCTGGGAGGATCACTTGAGCCCAGGAGGTCAAGGATGCAGTGAGCCCTGATCGTGCCACTGCATTCCAACCTGGGGGACAGAGTGAGACCTGTCTAAAAACAAAACAAAAACAAGACAAAAAGAAAACAAAACCCAGAGTCAAATAAAACAAGATAGTGCCTTGCATAGACCAGTGATAATAATTAGCTGTGAACTGAATGGTATGACTAAGAGAACATTCAGCACCTGATGTCCAAAAAAAAAAATAATCCTGTAGACTGTAATTGTATTATACATGATACAAATATAAACAATGTCTTTTAAAATATTTTTTACAAGCCAGAATTAAAACATTAAAAACATTATATATAACTACCCCAGGTATGAGAAACTGGACATAAATGAATATTAATAAATCTTTGCCAAAATAGAAGCTTTTGTTTTAAGACTCCCTAATTTGAGAATTTATAAAGCTATGAGACTGAAAGAATTAAAATAGCCTCTGGGTAGGAAAAAAACCCATCCTAGTTTTTCATCCACACTCCTGGCCAGTCTCTGAACGACAGCAATTTTCCGCAACTTAAGTAGTTATAAATATAGCCTTTCATCCTCAGTACTCAGGCACTTCCCATCTAAACTCTTTTAAGAAAATAAATACCATAAGTTTGAATATTCCCTCTGGAACTTTAATGATACATTTGGAGGTTTTCACAAAGAGAAACTGTATTGATGTTTCCTACGGACTTTCCGGGATTCCCTGAAGGGAGGCTTTGGCTGACAATTCTAGCTAGCTTTGGGGGTGACTCAGGCATGCTTGACAATTGTTACCCATAAATGTTGATGCAGCTCAATAGCTGAGTGTCCCCTCCGTTTTCCTGTGTGTGTCTCTCCTGATTCTGAATGTGGCTTTCTTGAAAAAGAAGGACTAGCTTTCGCTATAGAGAATAGATGTCCTTGAACCTGCTGGAAACTTGGAACAAATTCTCAATTCCAGTTGGCTCAAGCATGCACAATTGCTAGAAAAATGATCCCCCTTATGCTGTTTATAACTGTGTCACAAGAGGAAGTTTGAGATGTCACTGAGTGCTGCAGGAGACTTTTAAGAAAGGCAGTTCTCTCTGCAACCTGTTTTTTACATCACAGGGAAATCTATTTAGTAACTTTTTCAGAATACTACAGTTCATTATCCTATTGGCCCTACAAAACAATCAGGATAGTAAAAATTGTAATGCCAGGCACTGTTTTAAGCTTTTTGTATGGCATACCTTATTCAATCCCCTCAAGAACCCTCTGAGATAGATGACATATAATCTTTGGTTGATGGGTGAGGAAACAGAGGCACAGTGACATAACATAACTCTCCCTAGGGTACTCAGCTAGTGCTTGGCAGAAGGGGGATGAGAACTTGGGTATCCTGGTGGCAGAGGTGCGTCTTTGGGTTACTGACCATCATCACCTTGCAGAAACCACCAAGACTCATTCTTGGGTGCACTGTTTGTCTGGCTGGAAGCATTAAGGTAGGAAGGAAAGAGCATGTACTTTAGAGTCAGACAGACTTAGAATTCTATTGATTTCACCACTTTCTATTTGTGTGATTCTAGGACAAGTGATTTGATCTCCTGAACTTCAATACAGTTATGTACTGCATAAAGTTATTTCTGTCGATGATAGACTGCATAAATAAGGCTGGTCCCATAAGATTATAATGGGGTGAAAATTTGTATTGCCTAGTGACATCATAGCCATTGTAATATCGTAGCACAATGCATGACTCATGTGTTTGTGGTGATGCTCGTGTAAACAAACCTGTGTTGCCAGACATATGAAAGTATATTGCATACAATTATATACAGTACATACTTGATAATATACTCTAAAATAACAAAATATAGTATAAACCAGTAACATAGTCAGTAAGATATGTTAACATATGTCAGAGACCTTTGTGGCAGCCTCCTCCCATCACAGATGTTAACATATGTTACTGGTTTATATCATTACTATACCATTAATTGTTACTTAGAGCTTACTTCTTCTACTTATAAAAAAAGGTTAACTGTAAAACAGCCTTAGGGAGGTCCTTCAGGAGGTATTCCAGGAGACAGCATTGTTGTCATAGGAGATGACAGCTCCATGCATGTTATTTCCCCTGAAGACCTTTCAGTGGGACAAGACGTAGAGGTGGAAGACAGTGATATTGATGATCCTTACCCTGTGTAGGTCTAGGTTACTGTGTCTTAGTTTTTTTTTTTTTTTTTGAAAGAACACTAGATAAATGTTTATTCTTTGTTTGTTTAAAAAGAACAGGCCAGTGGATTTTTATGTTAAGATAATAAATCACTACTATTATAGACCATTTACAACAACTTAGAGATACCCTTTGTTAATTTTAATCAACAGATTATCTTGTTAGCCTAATTGCTAATAATTTTATTCTACATTTATAATATATATTAGCATTATACGAGTTGTTCTAATACTTATGAAGATTTATGTTGTATAAAATAAATCAATGCTGGATACAGGAGTGATGAGACCATGATTTCACTATTTTTCACAGAAATCTCCCCTCTCAGGACAGAAGTAGATGATGCTGAACTTCCTGTGCTTTTTTCTCTATTCATTGCTATGTCGAGAAGATTATGGATTTCCTAGGCAAGACCTTTAACATTTTGTACAGGTTTTTATTTTTATTTTTTTTTTTTTATTATACTTTAAATTTTAGGATACATGTGCACAATGTGCAGGTTAGTTACATGTGTATCCATGTGCCATGTTGGTGTGCTGCACCCATTAACTCGTCATTTAACATTAGGTATATCCCTAATGCTATCCCTCCCCCCTTCCCCTACCCCACCACAGGCCCTGGTGTGTGATGTTCCCCTTCCTGTGTCCATGTGTTCTCATTGTTCAATTCCCACCTATGAGTGAGAACATGAGGTGTTTGGTTTTTTTGTCCTTGCGATAGTTTGCTGAGAATGATGGTTTCCAGTTTCATCAATGTCCCTACAAAGGACATGAACTCATCATTTTTTATGGCTGCATAGTATTCCATGGTGTATATGTGCCACGTTTTCTGAATCCAGTCTATCATTGTTGGACATTTGGCTTGGTTCCAAGTCTTTGCTATTGTGAATAGTGCCACAATAAACATACGTATGCATGTGTCTTTATAGCAGCATGATTTATAATCCTTTGGATATATACCCAGTAATGGGATTGCTGGGTCAAATAGTATTTCTAGTTCTGGATCCCTAAGGAATCACCACACTGACTTCCATAATGGTTGAACTAGTTTACAGTCCCACCAACAGTGTAGAAGTGTTCCTATTTCTCCACATCCTCTCCAGCGCCTGTTGTTTCCTGACTTTTTAATGATGGCCATTCTAACTGGTGTGAGATGGTATCTCATTGTGGTTTTGATTTGCATTTCTCTGATGGCCAGTGATGATGAGCATTTTTTTCATGTGTCTTTTTGTTGCATAAATGTCTTCTTTTGAGAAGTGTCTGTTCATATCCTTTGCCCACTTTTTGATGGGGTTGTTTTTTCTTGTAAATTTGTTTGAGTTCATTGTAGATTCTGGATATTAGCCCTTTGTCAGATGAGTATATTGCAAAATTTTTTTTCCCATTCTGTAGGTTGCCTGTTCATTCTGATGGTAGTTTCTTTTGCTGTGCAGAAGCTCTTCAGTTTAATTAGATCCCATTTGTCAATTTTGGCTTTTGTTGCCATTGCTTTTGGTGTTTTAGATATGAAGTCCTTGCCCATGCCTATGTCCTGAATGGTATTGCCTAGGTTTTCTTCTAGGGTTTTTATGGTTTCAGGTCTAACATTTAAGTCTTTAATCCATCTTGAATTAATGTTTTTATAAGGTGTAAGGAAGGGATCCAGTTTCAGCTTTCTACATATGGCTAGCCAGTTTTCCCAGCACCATTTATTAAATAGGGAATCCTTTCCCCATTTCTTGGTTTTTCAGGTTTGTCTCAGTTTTTAACTAAAAGGTTTAAAAAGTAAGATAAAAGAATTAAATATTTGAAAAATAGAAAAAGGCTTATAGAAGAAGGATATGAAGAAAGAAAATATTTTTGTATACAGCTGTATGATGTGTTTGTGTTTTAAGCTAAGTGTTATTACAGAAGAATAAAAAAAATTTTTAAAAAGTTAAAAAGTTTATAAAGTAAAACTGTTATTATGGTAAGCTAAAGTTAATTTATCGTTGAAGGAAGAAAATATGTTTTAAAATAAATTAGTGTAGCTTAAATATACAGTATTTATAAAGTCTATAGTAGTGTACAGTAATGTCCTAGGCCTTCACATTCACTCACTCATTGACTCACCCAGCAAATTCCAGCCCTGCAAGCTCCAGTCATAAGTGCCCTACACAGGTGTACCTTTTTTTTAACCTTTTATACCTTACCTTTTCTATGTTTAGATATGTTTAGATACACAAACACTTAACATTGTTTTACAATTGCATATAGTATTCAGTGCAGAAACATGCTGTACAGGTTCGTAGTCTAGGAGTAATAAGCTACACCACATAGCCTAGGTGTATAGTAAGCTACACCATGTAGGTTTGTGTGAGTATACTCTGATGTTAGCATGATGATTAAATCAACTAACAGTGCCTTTGCCAGAACATATTCCCACCATTCAATGATGCATGACTGCAGTCTCATTCACAAAGTGTGAATAATTGTACTGGTTCTGATCTTATAAAGGAGGGAGTTTTAAAATAACTAATACTAAATCTTAATGTGCTAATAATTACTGGCCCTCAATTGTTACTGTTATAGATTGCAATGTCACAAATTTTATTTGATTTAAGAATCCTTCCTTAGTGTGATTACGTATCATGATGCTCATTTTATGGAAGAGTATACATGCGTAGAGAAGTCAGTAATTAGTCCAAGGTCATATAGCTAGTAAGCTGAGTCAGGATTTAAACTCATGTCTCTCCAAATCCAACCTCTATGCTCTTGATTCTTATGGAGACTGCCTCTAAATGCAATCTAGCTGTAAGAATGATTCTTAAGTGTGTAAATTGGCCAGTAAAAAAACCTAAAAATAAAAAAAAAACTGTTTCTTTGAATTTCATAAGGAAATACTTTTGTTAATTAAGACAAATAATTATTTGCTTGGATATGTATCATGTGATATCTGACTTGTGAATTTAACATTATTCAGCCCCTTTAGAACTGAGTGGTATGTTTGCATGCAGACTGACTTTTGCCTAGGGTTAAAAAGGTATTAGAAATTGATACTAAAGAGAACTGTGAACTAAACCAAATAGCTTGTGTTTTTCAAGGGCATGGAGAATTGAAACAATGAAATGAATATTTTATTTTTCATTTAAAATATTATTTTGATATTTAAATGATGAATGACATAAAATTTATGTCTAAACTAGTAGTGAATTACCCCCTCCCCTTTGGTTCTCCCCTAAATTTTATTTGTTTTTTAACTGTAACTGTAGTAAAATCAATGATATTCCTAGTATTCTAAAATGTACTACAAATAATTTATTAATTATTGTTTAAATATTTAGTTTAACAAAATGCTTTACAAGTAAATTAGATCATATTTTGGGTTATCTCTATGAATTCATGTGACTTGAATTCCAATATGCTTTTTTTGAGTGGGAGAGAAATGAGTGGAGTGATAAATAACCATCCAGAACTGAGCATAACCCTGAGATACTTCTTCAAGTGTCCTGCCTATGTGTTAAGGGGTAAAAAATGTTACCAGCTTTCCTGTAGAAGACTAGTATTTTTCACACTGCTGTGTGTGTGGGGGGTGTGTGTGTGGTGTGTTTCTGTGGTATGTGTGTGTATGTGTGTGTGTATGTTCTTGGGGATTTGAAGTATACAGAACATATTTTAAATTTAGTGTTTCATTTGGATTACAATCTACAAATTGGTATAAACATTATGGTTGAACTAAATTTCATATAGTTTTGGTGCTTCTGTGTATATTTATGATTTTTTTCATAACATGTGAAGGCTAAATACTGTGTTAGCACACTACACATACGGAAGTTTTCCACAGTTGTTCAAATAGAGAAAAACAGTGAACTAATGATTATAATACGGAATTCTTCAACACAGGTATGCAAAATTCAAAAGCATCTGGGCCATAGAACTTAAAGATATATTATGATTTGGTGTGAATGTATTGTGAGGATCCCACCTTTGTTCACACCATTCTGCAACAATTTGTTAGCAATTAAGTATATATATATATATTTAAATATATATACTTAATTTTATATAATGTATAATATATAATATATAAATATATATATAAGAAATTTTCTTTTCCAAGTTCCTTTTATAATTGATCAGATACCAATTTTAATTAAGGTTTGAATAATGCCACAAGTGTAATAATATATTCAAGGAAACAACATAGTTGTAGAGAATTATCAAGAGAAACTTTCTTTCTTATTTGCTGATTTGGGTAAATGTGAGATCTGATTATCCTGAAATAGAGCACAAAGATTTTAGGGTATTAGCTTTTCTGAAAAACATATTTATGTAAAAGTCATCCTTTGCATTATTGTCATTAAAGCTAATTTGTAGATAAAACGAATAGGAAACTAGACCTGAAATATATCTTTTTCATTAAACCTAGAAAGTGCTATTTGGTTTCAACAAAACATCATTTGTCATTTGAAATTAACATGATCGGCTGGGCATGGTGGCTCACACCTGTAATACCAGCAGTTTAGGAGGCTGAGGCGGGCAGATCATGAGGTCAGGAGATCAAGACCATCCTGGCCAACATGGTGAAACCCCTTCTCTACTAAAAATACAAAAATTAGCTGGGTGTGGTGGTGTGTGCCTGTAGTCCCAGCTACTTGGAAGGCTGAGGCAGGAGAATCGCTTGAACCTGGGAGGCGGAGGTTGCAGTGAGCCGAGATCATGCCACTGCACTCCAGCCTGGTGACAGAGCAAGACTACATCTCAACAACAACAACAACAACAAAAAGAAATTAATGTGACTTTATGAAGAATAGTAAACATATGTTTATACTTAATTTTATTATTTAATTTTCAGTGCACATATTAAAGTGACATTGAAATAAAATAAAGTCCATGTTGTGAGTCCATGAGAATCTTTTTCATTAAAAGATGTGCATATATGACTTATTGAAACTTTCACTAACCAAAATCCATGCCCATTAAAAGACTTTGCTATCATCCAGATAATAAACATTTAAGCATTTGTAGCTGAACAATTTAGTTTTTTAATCATATAAGTCCTTCAAATTTAGTTCTGTAAAATATTACCATGAGATAATCTAAAAAATATATTTTTAGCATCTTTAGAAAACAGATATCTATCTCCTGTATTTACACAGGTATTAGTGCTTACACATGCATGGAGAGCTAAGAAATTTGTGCATTTTTGAAAATGTTGTCCAGTGAAAATCTGAAAGCAATCATAGTGTAAAATCAGTAGATAATATCTTCGAATTTCCATAGCATTGTGGTTGGTTTTTTACCCAAATTTTATGTTATCCACTGAGGGCTACTTTATGATCTGCTGTTTCCTAAAAAGGAGCTCTTGGAACCCATGTCCAGTCATGCTGTGATTTTTTTCATTTTAAATCTAGGCTGCCTTTTGACTGTCTTACACAAAGGCATGAGAGAAGAATGATTAACTTAGTGATTCTATGGTAATTATACATAATTCTTTGCTTAATCTGCTTCACAACTTTAAACTATTCTGCTGTTCGAGGTATTGTCTCCTCTTTCATAGGTATATATCTAATCTAGGGATAAAAATTGAGAAATAAATGAGGTAAAAATAAAGCATTGTTCAAAGTAGTCTTTTTACTGCCTTGGAATTTGGGAATGATTGCTCACTACATTGGCATTTGAGAGAAAAATTTGGCTATTATGTTTTTTCTTGTTATTTTTATTAAGCGAACGAAAAAGGATGGTAGCAGTTCAGCCACTGGGGTGTTGGAACAGCAAATTGAGGGGTCCCCAAGGACCTTGATACCCATTTCTGAAGTTCAATTCCATCCCTAAGATTAGAGCAGCCTTTCCAAAATGAGGGTCACAAATGCATTTGTGATTTAGACTATTTGTCTGGATGCTGTCAGGGAAACAATTGGCTATTATTGAACAGAACTGCTGATTTTCTCTTTGTACCATTTTTTTCCTTTTGTTTTGGTCATTTCTGAATGGTAAAGTCTGACAGCAAGTAAAAAAAAAAATACTAGTTACATGGAAGAGAAAGGAACATGGAGACAGAAAGGGAAAAAACAAAAAGAGATAGGGAGAAAAAAGAGACAAATTTTCAATTTCATGTGACATTGATTTAGTCTTGAGTAATTTAGTTTATTTGGAAATATATTTATCGAGCACATACTATGTAAAAAACATTGTTAATTGATGTGGGGGTACAAATTTGACAAGATAAAAATTCATGTCACGAAGAGCTCACTCTCTAGTATGGGAGATGAGACTGAATAGAAGAAATGTGACATTTTTTCACAGAGCCTGCTTCATCTACAGCCTCTCCAAGGATTACCCCTCATGCTGCCTCTGGTCCCTGATCATAGCTGTTTGGTTGGGAATAGACACAGAGCTCAGAGGAAGCCAATCATTGACTAAGCAGCGACTCAAGATGTATTAGGCCTAATCTTGAATGGGTGAGAGCCTGTTATGTCAGAATCTCTTCAATCCATCAGCACTGTTCTTCATTTTCTCTCAAAAATATATCTTGCCTCTACTCATTTCTCTCTGTTACTCTCCTATCACTACTGATGTATTGCCATTGCTTCCTACTTGGTTTCTTCATTTGTAGCATGTTATCTGTTAAGCCCATTCTCCAGTTGGAGTAATTTTTTAAAAAATACTATCAGATCATGTCATTCCTCTACTTAAAAAATTTCAGTGGTTTCTCATTGCACTTAACGTATAATCTGAACTCTACAACAAGGGCCTCCATGACCACTTGGCTCCTTTTTTCCTCATCACTCTTCTCCCTTGCTTGCTCTCTGTCCTCAGATCCCCTGTCCTCAGCGGCTCCAGCACTGCTACGTTCCTCCAATATGCCTAGGCAATTCCACATTACAGCCTCTGCACATGATTACTCTGCCTTTAGTTCCTCACATGTTGGCTCCTTTAAACACTTTAAAAGTCTCAGCCTAAATTTTGTCTTCTGGCAGATACCTTTCTGTGACACTCTTGTTAAAGGAGATTTCACTTGTCACCCTGTTACTGTGCCCTGTGATATTTTTCATAATACTCTTTACAATTTTAAACACACACACACACACACACACACACACACACACACACACACACACTCTCTCTCTCTTACTTAGAGTAGGTACTGTCTGATCATCTCACTAGATTGCAGCAGCATTACTCCCTACTGTAGACCCCCGTGCCTTATGCAGTGCTTAGACTCATATTAGAAGCATGATAAGTTCAGTAAATAAATGAATTTACATTAAGACATAGAGAAATTGTTGCTTATCAGTGGTGAATCCTGGAGTTAGCAGAGCAGGTTGAGGGTGATCATTTTGGGCTCATGAGTAGTTTTATCAGTACAGCATCATGTAGAGGTTGACCACGTGGGTCTCAGAATCAAAGAGATCTGGGTTTATGCTCAAGCTCCACTACTTACTAGCAATATTACCTCAGGCATATTACTTAACCTCCATGAACGGTTTCCCAATATGTAACATAGAGGTAATTTTTTTTTTTTACAAAATTGTTGCGGGATATATGATAATGTGTGCAAGGTAATTCGTAAGAATAATAATGAATAACATTTATTTATTACTTTTCTGTGCCAGGTCCTGGGCAGAGAGCTTTACAGTGCTATGTCATCAGATCTCTTCATCAATGCTGCTAGATACAAACCATTATCCTTATTTTACAAGAGAGGAACTTGAACAAGAGGCGAAGTTGGCTGGGCATGGTGGCTCATGCCTGTAATCCCAGCACTTTGGGAGGCCGAGGCGGGCAGATCACGAGGTCAGGAGCTCGAGACCAGCCCGACTAACATGATGAGACCCCCGTCTCTACTAAAAATACAAAAAAAAATCCAGGCATGATGGCAGGTGCCTTAATCCCAGCTACTTGGGAGGCAGAGGCAGAAGAATTATTTGAACCTGGGAGGCAGAGGTTGCAGTGAGCCAAGATTGAGCCATTGCACTCAGGCCTGGGGGACAAGAGTGCAACTTCTCTAAAAAAAAAAAAAAAAAAAAAAAAGGCGAAGTTGACAATAATACAGCCAGTAAGTGGCAGAATCAAGGTCAATTCAGAAATTTTAATTACAGAATCTAATGTTACAACACTAAGCTATACTGGCTTCCATATGGCATATGGAAGAATACATTCAAATGGAAGTAAGGAGCAAAGAGTTACTGTTTTTAAGTAGATAAAGGTAAACTGAAGGGAGCAGAGAATTAAATGTACACTAGGAAGCCACATCAAGGTAGCGCATGGCCCCTAAAACAGACAAATTTTCAAAGAATAGTTGCCTTTGTTCTGGTAGTTTTTGGTTTCCAAGACTAGTCCGATGACGCCCAATCAAACTCTATATTCTTTCCTTTTATCAAATTGTTGTACGACCTCCAGTTCTGGGTGAACTACTTTCTCAATTGTTGCATCTTCCCTGGCTCACAGTGGATTGCTTTTTCCTAGGGTTTGTGATATTTTATTGGAAAAATCATCTTCTGTAAGTGTTTTTTTTTTTTTTTTTTTTGGAAAATGTCCTTGAGCATTGAATTGTAGACATGTCCTCACTGAATGGCTTCCTATTTGCCTCTGCCTGGGCTCTGGGGATTTCATAGCCTAGATCAATGTTTATTTTGGGGTTTCTTTACAACACAGGCAATGCAAATTTAGAACGAAACCCATTCTGGCACGGGCCTGAGGTTTTGATTTCTGATTGGAACCTTCCCCCTCCCACTGGCCTGATGAAATGGCAGCCTTCCTTACTACAGCTTCCTCTGGGCTAATGGTTAGAATTTTTGTAGTCTCATTTCCACAGGTAGACCAGACCTTAGAGGCTGTTGAACTCATTCAGTGTTTTAGGTCCATTTTCGTTTCACATGGGCCAAAGCTACATGTTTTCTCCACATGTGGTGGGTAGAAGCTCAGCCCTTACCCTCCACAGCCCTTATCTGGGGCTGAAACCCTTTTATATGGCTGGGCAGCATCTTCTGCTTATTATATAGGCTTTATCATTCCTTATTGTTTCCCCGACCCAGCTCTTATTGTTCTTTCTTTTGAGGTGAGATATATATTTGGATCTTTTAATCAGTATTTCCATATTCCTTGTGAGATGTGAGCCTGTTTATATTAATATTGTTTCAGTCCCTCATGTTACCAGAAGTGTTATGCAAAGGGGTAGAAAGCTGTGCAAAGAGCTGGGCTTTATTCTGTAGGTCGCAGGGAGCCACAAAAGACTTTTGATTAAGCATATAGATAATCAAATCTATATTTTAAAGAAATTAACTCAGGAGCACCATAAAGAATGGATGGAAAATGGAAAGATCAATGACATGGAAACACATTAGAATGCTATTCAATGTGTCTAAATCAAAGATAGTTGAGAGACTAACCCAAGCAGTAGAAACAGAAGAGAGAGGATAGATCTGTGAGAAAAGGAAAAGTCACACTTACAAAACATTAAGACTTATTACATAAGAGGGAAGAGAAGTCCTAGACTTCTGACCTCAGCAAGGAGGAGAATATTTGGCTGGATTTATAATATAGATGCTCCTCTACTTACCATGGGGTTACATCTCAGCCAGCCCATCATAAGTTGAAAATACTGTTAAGTCAAAATGCATTTAATACACCTAACCTACCGAATATCATACTTTAGCTTAGCCTACCTTAAATGTGCTTGCATTAGTTTACAGTTGGGCAAATCATCTAATACAAAGCCCATTTCCTAATAAAATGTTGAGTATCTCATGTGATTTGTTGACTACTGCACTGAAAGTGTAAAACAAAGTGGTTTTAGGTACTGACTACTAATGTACACAGCTGAAAGTGCCATCATAAAGTCAAAATATGCCAAGTTAAACCATCGTAAGTCAAACCACTGTAGGTCAAGGACCACCTGTACTTTCTTGGGAATACAGGTTATCACTGACTACAGGCATGGCATTGCCCCATTCCTCTGCTACAAATATCTCAACTTATGATGGTTTCTGGTAAAAACCAAGATTGTGGTGTAGCAGAGTGAGTAGGTAGTGGAATTAGCTGGTGGACTCACTTCTGGCTCAAAGATAACGCTTAACAATCCTATTTAGTGTGTTAGCTTAAGTATACTCAAGCTAGTAGAAATAGTCTGCTGTTGTGAATTCCACACTTATCCAACTGTCAGGAAGTGGGGCTTGGTTTCTTTAACTACACTCATGTTAACTGCATTCTCTGGTCTCCAGATTCTTATGTGATGGGAGGATAATGGGTTTCCTAGGTGAGTAGCTTTTTCTTTTCTCTGTCTGGGAATAAAGTATGCGGTCTATAGGTGAAAAAAAGTGAAGTTAAATGATACTGTACAAATCGACTGAAAAAAAATACGACTGTACGTTAGCAGTTTGTGAACATTTTGTGCTGACAAAGCTCAGCAAGCCTGGACAGAAATATTTGAACAAATCTGATTATAAGGTTTCTCTCACTGAAGCAGGAACTGGCTCAGCCGAGGGAATCAAAAGAATAAACTGATATAATTTATCCTTTCCCTGTTTCTCTTGAGAAGAGATGCTTGGTAGGAAATACACAGATATTTCACCATAAGATTCCAGTGCAAACGCATAGTTTCTTTGTTTGATATAACTGCTTCTGCGTTCTAGAGACAGGGGAAGAGTAATGCTTCAGTCAAGCTGGTTGAGTCTTCATCAGAGATTATCTTCATCAACATAGGCTCTTTACTTGTTACCCCACTTCTTTCTTCCAACTGCTTTTATTTCCTTTAGGGATGAAACCCATTAACTCTAGCAAATATTAAAAGGCTTGACTTTTTGACTTGAAAAAGATGATGATTAAAAACCAGTTTATATATTTTCCAAGATGAGGTCTCCAACTTAGCTCTGTGCTCTGAGGATAGTCACAATCGCATAGCAGAGCTCTCTAGGAAGCTTTGTGGTCGAACTCAACAACATTTTAAGTTGAGAAAACTATAAAGAGCAATATATATACATTTTTTAAAAGCAATCCTTCTGAAGGGCATCCCTTTATGAATTGTGATCAAGGAAACCTGGGCTGGGAGTTAGGAGACCTAGATTCTGATCTCTCTGTCATTACCTATCAATGTGGCCTTAATAGTTCCATAACCTCTTGGGGTCTCAGTTTCTTCATTTGTAAAATGAGGGAGACAGATTAGTGGCTCCCAAATGCTGGTCAGTAGATGAGATGCATTCAAACGCCTGAGAAACTTTGGAAATTTTCTAGTCAGAATTCTCAAAGATTTTGATTTGTAAACCTGGGGGATATGTTAGTAATCTTTAGTTTATAAAAAGCACCCCTGAGAATTCAGATATGTCACTAAGATTGCGAAGCATGATGGAGGTGATTTTCAGTTTGCTTTGCTCTTTTATTGTTGAAATTTTTATTTTGAAAAAAAAATTCAAGCCTGAAAGAGTTCCAAAAGAGCAAAAGGAATCTGTACATATTCTTCATCTAGGCTCGTTAATTGTGCTCTCACTCTCCCTTTCTCTTTCCACACACACACATATTATATATGTGAATGTGTATGCATTACTATTATAAATATTTTTTTCTGAAACATTTGAGATTAAACTGTATACATCATAATACTTCACCTCAAAACATGTCAGTATGCATCTCCTTAGAATAAGGATATTCTCTTTTATAATTGCAGTACAAAGATCAAATTCAGGAAACTTAACATTGATACAATGTTAATATCTAGTATATTGTTTCCCACAAAGACTGTCCTACATAAATATAGTATAAGCATCAAATAGAGAAAATTAATATTGATAATACATTACCAGTGTTTAATCTTCTGACTCCATTCAAGTTTTGTCAATTGCCTCAATAATATCCTTTATAGAGAATCATCCAGTTCAGAATTATGTGTTTTATCTAGTTGTCATATCTCTTTAGTCTCTGTCGGTCTGGAAAGTTTCTCAGACTTTCCTTGACTTTCATGACCTCGGTATTTTTGAAGATTGCAGGCCATTTATTTTGTAGAATGTCCTTCAGTCTCGGTTTGTTTGATATTTTCTCATGATACAGGTTAGACATGTTTGTCAGGTACATTGCCCCAGCCCTATATTCAGACAGGTCACCAAATGGTTCTAGTTTTTTTTTTTTTTGTAAGGAATGGTATTCAGGGACCCAGATATGGGCAACAGGCATACTTGTTGCTGTTGGCGTATACCTCCCAGCCTTACAGAATGTGTATGTGTATGCATATGTGTATGTCTGTGTATATATGTATTGTATATAATATATATTCACAGATACCATCTCATTGACCCTCTCCCACATATTCAAATGCATATTTACATTATATTATTTCTTTTTTCTCTATATATATTGAAAAACATGGGTTCACATGGATACTACCAGTTCTCACTCAACATTACAAAGGCCATTTTAGTTTTCTTCTTTTCCATATTTGAAACCCACTTCTCCAATAATGAGAAACCTTGAACCCAACATCCTTATCTATTTATTTACATATTTGATCACCCTTTGTATGTAACCAGTTTCCCATCTCCACTGCCATTTCCTTCACCTTCACCCTGGTTAGGCTCTGACACCTCAATACCACTTTCTCTTTCCTCCATCAGCTGAAAACCCTTATTATCCTACTCATACCCTCCTGATACCCTGTACCAGGCCACCCCTGTCGATACCCTCCTGCCCTTGCGAGGACTCCGACACTGCATATTACATACTTCTCAGGCTCTGACTCCACGTTGTGGGCTGTTCCTCCCCCTGCTAGAGCTCTGATATTCCACACAGGCTGCCCCCTCATGGGAACACTCTTTCACCCTGCTTGTGCTGTGACACCTTTGGGCCCTGGGAGCTATTCCTACTCTGGCATGGGTGCCTACTTGTTCTGCCAAAAAGGAAGGAGTGTACCCATTCCACTCTGCAGTTTAACATTAGAGAAGGTAAACTAGGAAGTACAGACTTTCTTTTTCATTCACCCAAAATCCAGGATTGTGGGGGAGCATCAGAGGCTGTTTAATTAAAAAAAAAGAATCATAGACTATCAAATAACCTGGAGAAAGAAATGCTTGATGGACAAAATTTCATTATATTTGAGCACTTAGTTTATTGTTACTCAGAAAAGGCCGCCTCTGATTTAGGATTTTTGGAGAACACATTGCCAAACAGTGGTCTGGGAAACTTATTTGGGGCAGGAGGTATGGCACAATATCAGATTTCTTTAACAAGGACTTAAAATTTGGAAGTGTGAACTACTTTATACGAACAAGAAGAACTGTCTTTATCTTCCTTAAAGATTTACATTCAGAAAGTGCCTTTAGTGGAAAAAGAATGGATTTTATTATAAAACAGGAAGGAATTGTGACCTTAAGAGGAGTGACATTAGTATGAGTAACTATAGAAGGTGAAGATCTTCTGTGGAGACTTTTGAAAAGAGAGAGAACTCAGAGGGATAAGCTGGAGGCTGGATGAATCCTCTGGTGTTTTGTACCACTTACACCCATACCAGGTTGATGCTTATAAACAAAAATGCTGGTTTGTTTTAAACACTGGAAGCCTTATACAGGTTATCCTTTAGATTATTTGCTGTATAGATAAATAATACACTTTGATAAAGATAGTAATTATAAAACCATGGTTACTATAGTTGCAAGTTATTTATTTGCTTATTTGTTTGTTTTTAAGGTATGACATTTTATTAGTCAGGACACTATCAAATAACCTCAATGTATGTTTTAGTTTATAGAGAATCCATGTGATCCTGCCTTAGTTCCAATTACTGGTAACCAGGGCTGCCATTTATGGCCTCACAAATAGTGCCTGCGTAACTCCAGGGGGCACTGTGTTCACATCACAGACTGTGATGTGAATAGCACCCCTTGGAGTTGTGCAATGAAGCAGCTCTGAAAGTAACACATAATCTGCCATCACTGGTCTGCTTCCTGCATGCTTGAGTGGCAGAGGAAAAGGGCTTGGACCCAGAAAAGGAAGATAAATTATTGCCAGTGGCTGTAGATGGTGCATATTGACTGATTCCTTCTTAAGCCCAAATCTAGAGCTCTTTGAATAGATGCAGATGCACAGCTGCTGAATATGTATGTATGTGAGCACCCTGGCATTTAAGAACTTTGTATATCAATAAGAGGAACAAAAAAGAACCAGCTTTTGGCAGTGTAATTACATTTTACTGAATTAGCAAAGTAGCATGACCTTCGAGTTAGTCTTTGGGATACCAGGAGAATTGCATCTTTGCCAGCCAGCCCGCCTGCCCTGCTGATGCAGCATCTGTAGAACTCCGGGGAGTCCATTTTGAGCATGTTAAGGAGGAACTCTGCAAGATTAAATCCCTCTTTCCATTAACAAAAATGGGAACACTTTCTGTAAAGCCAGTCTTAACCAGCAGAGGGGATTTGAAGCATTTGGCAAGATCACTTCTGGCAAATAGACTGAGTTTGAGTCTTGCCCTGTGGAGGCCATCGCTAGCCACAGGCGATGGCTACCCCGGATTTCACAGGGGCACTGCTTTTGTTGGTCTATTTTAAATGGCATTATTGGTTCATTTTGAGTCTTGCATTTTGTACATAGGCTCAGAGAATTAAGTAACTAACATGTTTCTCTGTTTAGCGACAACTAGACATTGATAGTAAGACAGAAATGATAATTAACATGTTTCTCTGTTTAGCGACAACTAGCTATTGATAGTAAGACAGAAGTGATAGCACGTGTTGAGTGCTTGTCATGTGGCATGCACTGCTATCGGCTCTTTCATGCATGATCTTATTTACTCCTCACATCTACCCTCTGAGAGAGCTCTTCACATCTAAGAGTCTTCAATTGTAAGATGCACTGTTATTTAATACAATACAAAGAAAGAAACATCATTTAAGATAGGAGAAATTTCTATACATCCAGGACAACAAAGGGCTGTCTCTACCCTCAGGATAAGGGTAAATGAAAATAAATCCATCACCCAGAAGGGTAAAGCAAGAGCACTTGCATGGCTCAATCTTTGCACTGGATTTAGGAAGGGTAGAAAATTCTGGGCAGGAGCACAATAAAATTCCCTTTGGCGAAACCCAACTACAGGTTAGCCTGATCGCAATTGTAAGGCACATCCTGATTTCAGAAATGTTAAAATGTGAAAACTTTTGTCTTTAAATTTTTGAAATATGTATTTTTATGAGCTCTGTTTTACAAAAAAGAAAAGTGAAGCATAGAGAGGTGAAGCCACTTATCTAAATTTACTAAGTGGGAGGGCTGGGATACAGAGCCTATGTACTTAAGCCCTATACTTTTCCACTTCTAGAAGATGACAATAGCCTAGTGTATAAATAACACGTGTTATGAGGAAACAACTGTATATACTAGTTATGTGTGCCATAAAATAAAGGAAAGAACTTCATACATAAGGATGGAGAATTAGACTGGGTTTCTTAGGTGTAATATAAAAGAAATGAGAATGGCCAGAAACTTGGCATCCTATATTTGGTCCCTCTCATCATGCTTTTGCCAGAGACAATTTCAAATTTTCCAGAATCATATTTTTCCCCTAAAAAAGAGAGTTTTTCTTTGATGCTATTGTGGCTGTTAATTAGAAAGTAAAGCACATAAATGGGAATAAATTTTTTCTCCACTTTTCTTTATTGCTGTTTGGCAAAGGACATTCTACATATTTCTTAGGCTGAAAATATTCACTCTGTCGTACACCGTGACTTTGTGAAGAAGATCCTCAGTACTCAAAACTCATAGTTAGATCTAACACAGCACGTTTTTCTCATAGGAAGTATTGGAAACAAAAACAATTAGGAGAATGGTTATTTTTAACGGTGACATTTATCTCCTCAAGGTATTTTTCTTTCAAGATTTTTAAAATGATTTATTTATTTTAAGTTGTGTCTGGAATTGGTGGGTTCTTGGTCTCACTGACTTCAAGAATGAAGCCGCCGACCCGCGCTGTGAGTGTTACAGTTCTTAAAGATGGTGTGTCCGGAATTTGTTCCTTCTGATGTTCGCACGCGTTCGGAGTTTCTTCCTTCTGGTGGGTTCATGGTCTCGCTGGCTTCAGGAGTGAAGCTGCAGGCCTTCGTGGTGAGTGTTACAGCTCTTAAGGTGGCGCGTCTGGAGTTGTTCCTTCCTCCCATCCAGAGGACCCTCGGGGAGGCTCAGGCCCCACGGGAGCCCACTGGTGGGGGTCGGGGAGGGCTCGGGCATGGCGGGCTGCAGGTCCTGAGCCCCGCTCCGCAGGGAGACGGCTGGGGCCCTGCGAGAATTTGAGTGTGGCGCAAGTGGGCCGGCAGTGCTGGGGGACCCAGTGCCCCCTCGGCAGCTGCTGGCCTGGGTGCTAAGCCCCTCACTGCCTGGGGCCAGCGGCGCCTGCCGGCCACTCCTGGTGCGGGGCCCACCGAGCCTGCGCCCACCCGGAACTCGCGCTGGCCCACGAGCGCTGCGTCTCTTCCTCCACACCTCCCTGCAAGCAGAGGGAGCCGGCTCTGGCCTCGGCCAGCCAAGAGGGGCTCCCACAGTGCAGTGGCAGGCTGAAGGGCTCCTCAAGTGCAGCCAGAGTGGGTGCCGAGGCCGAGGAGGCACCAAGAGCAAGCGAGGTCTGCCAGCACGCTGTCACCTCTCACCGGTATGCATGTGCAGAACCTGCAGATTTGTTACATAGATATCTGCGTGCCATGGTGGTTTGCTGCACCTATCGACTAAGTTCCCTCCCCTTGCCCCCCACCCCTCAACGGCCCCTGGTGTGTGTTGTTCCCCTCTCTGTTTCCATGTGTTCTCACTGTTCAGCTCCCACTTAGGAGTGAGAACATGCGGTGTTCGGTTTTGTGTTCCTGTGTTAGTTTGCTGAGGATGATGATTTCCAGTTTCATCCATGTCCCTGCAAAGGACATGACTTCATTCCTTTTTATGGCTGCATGGTATTTCATGGCGTATGTGTACCACATTTTCTTTATCCAGTCAATCATTGATGGGCATTTGGGGTGATTCCTTGACTTTGCTATTGTAAATCATGCTGCAATAAACATATGTGTGCATGTGTCTTTATAGTAGAATGATTTACATTCCTTTGAGTATATATGCAGTAATGGGATTGCTAGGTCAAAGGGTATTTCTGGTTCTTGATCCTTGAGAAATCACCACACTGTCTTCCACAATGGTTGAACTAATTTTCATTCCCACCAATGTGTAAAAGTGTTCCTATTTCTCCATAGCCTCTCCAGCATCTATTGTTTCTTGACTTTTTAATAATCGCCATTTTAACTGGCGTGAGATGGTATCTCATTTTGGTTTTGATTTGCATTTCTCTAATGATCAGTGATGTTGAACTTTTTTCATATGTTTGTTGGCCATGTAAATGTCTTCTTTTGAGAAGTGTCTGTTCATATCCTTTACCAACTTTTTGATGGGGTTGTTTGTTTTTTTCTTGTAAATTTGTTTAAGTTCCTTGTAAATTCTGAATATTAGACCTTTGTCAGATGGGTAGATTGCAAACATTTTCTCTCATTCTGTAGGTTGCCTGTTCACTCTGATGATAATTTTTTTTTTTTTTTTTCTGTTCAAAAGCTCTTTAGTTTAATTAGATGCCATTTGTCAATTTTGGATTTTATTGCAATTGCTTTTGGCGTTTCCGTTATGAAGCCTTTGCCCACGCCTATGTACTGAATGGTATTGCCCAGGGTTTCTTCTAGGGTGTTTGTGGTTTTGGGTTTTACATTTAAGTCTTTAATCCATCTAGAGTTAATTTTTGTATAAGGTGTAAGGCAAGGTTCCAGTTTCAATTTTCTGCATATGGCTAGCCAGTTTTCCCAGCATCATTTATTTAACAGGAGAGCCTTTCCCCATGGCTTGCTTTTGTCAGGTTTGTTGAAGATGAGATGTTGTAGATGTGTGGTGTTATTTCTGAGGTCTCTGTTCTCTTCCCTTGTTTTATATGTCTGTTTTGGTATAGTACCATGCTGTTTTGGTTACTGTAGCCTTGTAGTACAATTTGAAGTCAGGTAGTGCGATGCCTCCAGCTTTGTTCGTTTTGCTTAGGATTGTCTTGGCTATATGGGGTCTTCTTTGATTCCATATGAAATTTAAAGTAGTTTTTTCTAATTCTGTGAAGAACGTCAGTGGTAGTTTGATGAGAACAGCATTGAATCTATAAATTACTTTGGGCAGTATGGCCATTCTCACGATATTGATTCTTCCCATCCATGAGCATGGAATGTTTTTCTATTTGTGTCCTCTCTTATTTCCTTGAGCTTGGTTTGTAGTTCTCCTTGAAGAGGTCCTTCACATCCCTTGTAAGTTGTATTCCTAAGTATTTTATTCTCTTTGTAGCAATTGTGAATGGGAGTTCATTCATGATTAGGCTCTCTGCCTGTCTATTGCTGGGGTAAAGAAATGTTTGTGATTTTTGCCTGGGTGCGGTGGCCCACACCTATAATCCCAGCACATTGGGAGGCTGAGGTGGGCAGTTCATGAGGTCAGGAGTTCGAGACCAGCCTGGCCAATATGGTGAAACCCGTCTCTACTAAAAATAAAAAAAAAAATTAGCCGGGTGTGGTGGCATGCACCTGTAGTCCCAGCTACTTGGGAGGCTGAGGCAGAAGAATGACTTGAACCCAGGAGGCGGAGCTTGCAGTGAGCCGAGATTGCGCCACTGCACTCCAGCCTGGGTGACAGAGCAAGACTCCATCTCGAAAAAAAAAAAAAAAAGTTTGTGATTTTTGCACATTGATTTTGTATCCTGAGACTTTGCTGAAGTTGCCTATCAGCTTAAGGAGTTTTGGGCTGAGATGATGAGGTTTTCTAACTTTAGAATCATATCATCTGCAAACAGAGACAATTTGACTTCCTCTCTTCCTATTTGAATACACTTTATTTCTTTCTCTGGCCTGACTGCCCTGGCCAGAACTTCCAATACTATGTTGAATAGGAATAGTGAGAGAGGTCATCCTTGTCTTGTACCGTTTTCAAAGGGAGTGCTTCCAGCTTTTGCCCATTCAGTATGATATTAGCTATGGGTTTGTCATAAATAGCTCTTATTATTTTGAGATATATTCCATCAATACCTAGTTTACTGAGAGTTTTTAACATGAAGGGATGTTGAATTTTATTAAAGGCCTTTTCTGCATTTATTGAGATAATCATATGGTTTTTGTCTTTGGTTCTGTTTATGTGATGGATTACATTTATTGATTTGCATATGTTGAACCAGCCTTGCATCCCAGGGATGAAGCTGACTTGATCATGGTGGATGTTTTTTGATGTGGTGCTGGATTCAGTTTGCCAGTACTTTGTTGAGGATTTTTGCATCAATGTTAATCAGGGATGTTGGCCTGAAGTTTTTTTGTTGTTGTTGTTTCTCTGCCAGGTTCTGGTATCAGGATGATGCTGGCTACATAAAATGAATTAGAGAAGAGTCCCTCCTTTTCAATTGTTTGGAATAGTTTCAGAAGGAATGGTACCACTCCTGTTTGTACCTCTGGTAGAATTCAGCTGTGAATCTGTCTGGTCCTAGGTTTTTTTTTTTTTTTTGATTGGTAGGCTATTCGTTACTGCCTCAATTTCAGAACTTGTTATTGGTCTATTCAGGGATTCAGCTTCTTCCTGGTTTAGAGTTGGGAGGGTGTATGTGTCCAGGAACTTATACTTTTCTTCTCAATTTTCTAGTTTATTTGTGTAGAAGCGTTTATAGTATTTTCCGATGGTAGTTTGTATTTCTGTGGTGTCAGTGGTGATATCCCTTTTATCATTTTTTATTGTGTCTATTTTATTTTTCTCTCTTTTTTTATTACTCTAGCTAGTGGCCTATTTTGTTAATTTTTTCCAAAAATGAGCTCCTGGATTCATTGATTTTTTTGGAGGCTTTTTCATGTTTCTATCTCCTTCGATTCTGCTCTGATCTTAGTTATTTCTTGTCTTCTGCTAGCTTTTGGATTAGTTTGCTCTTGCTTCTCTAACTCCTTTAATTGTGATGTTAGGGTGTCAGTTTGAGATCTTTCTGGCATTCTGATGTGGGCATTTAGTGCTATAAATTTCCCTCTTAACACTGCTTTAGCTGTGTCTCAGAGGTACTTGTACATTGTCTCTTTGTTCTCATTCATTTCAAAGAACTTGATTTCTGCCTTAATTTTATTATTTACCTAGGAGTCATTCAGGAGCAGATTGTTCAATTTTCATGTAATTGTGTGGTTTTGAGTGAGTTTCTTAATCTTGAGTTCTAATTTGATTGCACTGTGGTCTGTGAGACTGTTTGTTATGATTTCACTTCTTTTGCTTTTGCTGAGCAGTGTTTTACTTCCAATTATGTGGTCAATTTTAAAATAAGTGACATGTGACACTGAGAAGAATGTAAATTCCGTTGATTTGTCATGCAGAGTTCTGTAGATGTCTATTAGGTTCACTTGATCCAGAGCTGAGTTCATGTCCTGAATATCCTTGTTAATTTTCTGTCTTGTTGATCTGCTAATATTGACAGTGGGATGTTAAAGTCTCCCGCTATTATCGTGTGGGAGTCTGAATCTCTTTGTAGGTCTGTAAGAACCTGTTTTATGAATCTGGGTGCTCCCGTATTGGGTACATATATATTTAGAATAGTTAGCTCTTCTTGTTGCATTGATCCCTTTACCATTATGTAATGCCCTTCTTTGTCTTTTTTGCTGTTTATTGGTTTAAAGCCTGTTTTGTCAGAGACTAGGATTGTAACCCCTGCTTTTTTTTTTTTTTTTTGCTTTCTATTTGCTTGATAAATTTTCCTGCATCCCTTTATTTTGAGCCTATGTGTGTCTTTGCATGTGAGATGGGTCTCCTGAATACGGCACATCAATAGATCTTGACTCTATCCAATTTGCCAGCCGGTGTCTTTTAATTGGGGCATATAACCCATTTACATTTAAGGTTAATATTGTTATGTGTAAATTTGATCCTGTCATCATGATGCTCTCTGGTTATTTTGCACACTAGTTGATGCAGTTTCTTCATAACATCATTAATCTTTATATTTTGGTGTGGTTTTTGCAGTGGTTGCTACTGTTTTTTTTCTTTCCATATTTAGTGCTTTCTTCAGGAGCTCTTGCGATGTAGGCATGGTGGTGATGAGTTCCCTCAGTATTTGTTTGTCTGTAAAGGATCTTATTTCTCCTTTGTTTATGAAGCTTAGTTTGGCTGGATATGAAATTCTGGGTTGAAAATTCTTTTCTTTAGGAATGTTGAATATTGGCCCTCTTTTCTGGCGTGTAGGGTTTCTGCTGAGAGGTGTACTGTTAGTCTGATAGGCTTCCCTTGTAGGTGACCTGGCTTTTCTCTCTGGTTCCCTTTAACATTTTTCCTTCATTTCAACCTTTGAGAATCTGATAATTTTGTGTCTTGGGATTGATCTTCTCATGGACTATCTTAGTGGTGTTCTCTGTATTTCCTGAATTTGCATGTTGTCTTGTCTTGCTAGGTTGGGGAAATTCTCCTGGATAGCATCCTGAAGTGTGTTTTCCAGCTTGTTTCCATTATCCCTGTCTCCTTCATGACTGCAATCAATTTTAAGTTTGGTCTTTTTGTGTAGTCCCATATTTTTTGGAGGCTTTGTTAGTTCTGTTTCATTATTTTTTCTCTAATCTTGTCTGCATGCCTTATTTCAGCAAGACAGTCTTCAAACTCTGATATCCTTTCTTTCACTTGGTTGATTCGGCTATTGATACTTGTGTATGCTTCTCGAAGTTCTTGTGCTGTGTTTTTCAGCTCCACCAGGTCATTTATGTTCCTCTCTAAACTGGTTATTCTAGTTAGCAGCTCCTCTAACCTTTTATCAAGGTTCTTAGCTTCTTTGCATTGGGTTAAAACATGTTCCTTTAGCTTAGAGGAGTTTCTTATTACTCATCACCTGAAGCCTACTTCTGTCAATTTGTCCATCTTATCCTCCATCCAGTTCTTCACCCTTGCTGGAGAGACATTGCGATCATTTGGAGGAGAAGAGACACTCTGGCCTTATGGGTTTCAGTATATTTTCATTGATTCTTTCTTATCTTCATGAATTTGTCCAGGTTTGATCTTTGAGGCTGCTAACCCTTGGATGGGGTTTTTGTGGGGACTTTTTTGTTCTTGTTGATGCTGTTTTTGTTGCTTTCTGTTTGTTTGTCTTTCAAAGGTCAGGTCCCTTTTCTGTAGGGCTGCTGTGGTTTGTTTGGGGTTCAATTCAGGCTCTATTCATCTGGTTTGCTCCTGTGCCTGGAGATGCCACTGAAAGAGGCTGGAGAATAACAAAGATGGGTGTCTTCTCCTTCTTCTGGGATCTCTGACCTCAAGGGGCACAAACCTGATGCCAGTAGGATCGCTTCTGTATAGGGTTTCTGACAACCCTTGTTGAAGGGTCTTGCCTATTTGGGTGGCATAGGGAACAGGACCCATTTAACAAAGCACTTTGACTGTCCCTCGATGGAGGTGGTGTGCTTTGCTGGGGGGATACTCACTCATCTGGGCTGCCTTGATTCCTCAGAACTACCAGGAGGAAAGGGTAATTCTGCTGGTCCGCAGAGACTGTGGTGACCCCTCCCCCTAGGGGCTCAGGCCCAGGGAGCTCAGGGTTCTGTCACTGAACCTCTGGCTAGAGTTGTTGGCTTTCCTGCAGGGAGGCCCTGCCCAACGAGGAAGGATGAGTCAGGGTCAGGCCTGAAGAGGTGCTCTGGCTGCAGTCTGCCACAGCTGGTATGTTGGGCTGTGGGGCACACCTCTTGGAATCAAGCTGTCCAGCCTCCCTGGCTCCAGCAGGGGAAAAGCATGGATTGGATCTATAGAAATGGATGCTGTCCTTCCCCCACCCAGGGAGCTTAGCATGTTAGGCAGTTATGAGTCCCAGTACTGACTGCTGCCCCTCCCACAAGGAGCTTAAAAGGCTTAGACATCAGGCAGCCACAGCTGTGGTGCTGATCCCCCTCCCCCAGAAAACTCAGCAGGCTTAAGCAGATTCTAGCTAAGAGGCTGTTGAGAATCTACATGCCTCCAAGTTTGGGACCCTAGGCCTCAGTTGCATGGATTCACCAGTGGGATCTTCCGATCTATGGGTGGCATGGTTCCATGGAAAAAGCATGGTTTCCCTGGCTGGGTAGCATGCTTACTCACCACCTCCCTTGGCTAAGGGGTGGGGGTTCCCCTGCTCCATGTGGCTCTCAGGTGGGCCACTGCACCACACTGCTCTTCTTTCCTCTCCGTGGATCATGCCAGCTGCCTAGTCAGTTCTGATGAGAGAACCTGGATACTTTGGTTGCAGTACAGGATTCACAGCTATTATGGTTCTTTTCTATGGGAGCCTCTGATCACCACTGCTTCTAGTCAGCCATCTTGGCCCTGGCCCACTGAAGGTGTTTTTCTAGACCCTAATTTTATTTCTTAAATTTTTTTTTCATTGCTAACTTGAAAATATAATAAAATTATATCATTTTTGGTTTGCTTCGGGATGCTCTCATATTAGTATTTAAGCAACATTTTCAGAAAAATAATATGGTTATGGGACTATACGATGAAATTGGCCTATGTAAAGACTGAGATGCCGCTCAGTCATTCAAATTAATAGCATTATTGCTTCTAGTTGAGATAAACAGAATTCATTAACTCCTGCCAAGTAGGAGCAATTTCTGTAGTTTTATTTTTAAACTTCTCAAAGGCGAGTGACCTAATGGTTTCACATGTTTGTGTTATTACGCTTTTATTACAGGAAACATTTTTACACTTACATTATTAATAGAATTTTTGTCTAATTATGAAGGCATATTAGTGGGTCTTAAATGTTTCCTAAAATGTCCCTAATTTTAGACATAGCCTAGTGATTATTTTTTGTTTTCTTGTTTATTCAGTGTCAAGTACCTACTTAAATGGGCACTGGATATGTAGTGCCAACTAACTAAATACTTCTAGGATTCCATTTGCATCTTATTTGTGAACACCTATTACATGCCAGTCACTGCTTTCTGGCAGTAGAGATATAACCATAGAGAAGATGTAGTTGCTTCTTATTAGGATGTTACTTATTAGGATGTTCTATGTGGCTTGCCCTGGACAGAGTGACAGAGTACTAAATGACACCCTACTACTCTTCTCAATAGAAGAATGTACAAATATCCTGCATTCTAGGGTAGAGACATATGTAAATGATTATCATAAACATGAAATGCATTAAACTAGGGTTTATATAAATTTATACATTGCTTGCAGGATAGAAAATGACCTGTGGTTTAAGTAGGGTTGATAGAAGTTATTTGAGCAAGGCTGTCACAGAAGAGTAGACATTTACCCAGTAGAGTGGAAGACCCAAGTGTGAACAGCTATAGTGTGTCTTTGTAAGGTTGCATAGCCAGCAGGGAATGCAGAGCATGGGCTGGGATATGGGGACCGCTGGTGGTGAGTGTGCAAGGCAAGGATCAGATTAGCAGGAACTTCATATCCTATACCAAATATGATGGTACTTGTAATTTCAGTAAACCTTTCCAGCCCTTTGAGAATTGTTTTCATTTCTATTTACCTTATCTCAGTTTTGTGCGCTTTTGAGTTTTTGCTAATGTTGTTGCTTTGTGAAAGAAAACCCCCATAGAGAGGAATTTTCTAGTGAAGGGTTTAAATGCCCTGGGGCAAGCTGGAGTGGGCAAAGCTCATTGAGCTTATGGTATTCAAAGCACACACATGATTTAATAGTTAGGAAATGTGCCCAGGAACAGGAAGCACTAAAATACTGAGGGATGGATGCTGAAGTTTCTGCCTGTACTTGCAGGACATTTGCTATCTTGGGAAGTGGGAGAAAGTACTAATAAAGGATGCTGGTGGAATTCTCTGTTTCAGACTGTCATCCTGAGGAGTGTAATGAAGCATACAATCAAGTTGTTAGAGTTTGAAAAGGTTAAAGCAGCTTCAGGGATCACTATTTGTGCTTCTTGGGTACTGGAACGTCATGCCAGTAATAAGCGATATGCAAGCCAAAGACAAAGAAGCAATTAGTTCTCTGCATTGGCGAAAGGCTGCCCAGCTACAGAGTGGATGGGGAAGGCTGTGAATTCTTTTCCTTTGAGGTTGAACTGAGTCACAAAGACTCAAGCCAGTGGTGAGTAAATCTTGTCAGCCTGTCAGCAGCATTTATTGGGTTTCCACCATTTGCTTATCATATAATTAGGTCTAAACAAGTCCTCAGAAGTTTAGAATACATGTTCTATGATGTCAGTAAGTAGCTTGGAGTCAGTAGCCTAACCAAAGTGTACTATGCTTTTGTCAAGACTTAGATTTGGAGTAGACTATATATCTTACAAAACAATACTTCTGACTTGATCAGCAGCAACGAAACTACGAGGGTAGGTAATTTCATGTTGACCATACATCTCTTTCAAGTTGTTGAAATGTTTATATATTTCACCAATGATTTTGGTGCTTCTGGGATTCCAATTCCATTTTATTTGTGAACACCTATTATATGCCAGTCACTGCTTTCTGGCAGTAGAGATATAATGGTAGAGAAGAGTTAGTTGGTTCTCTTCAGAATGTTACTGTCTATGGGTCTTGCCATAGACAGAGTGACAGAATGCTAAACGATACCCTGGTACTCTTCCCACTAGAGAAAACACAGGAGGAATATCTCTGGCAGATCCACCACTGAATCTGTAGAGAACAATCTCTTAAGGCATGGCAGACTCAGAATCCTAGGAGTAGTGGGGCTAGATGGGGGCTCCTCCCTACAGTTGTTGATCTTGTAAAACCTTCTACTTCTCTAACTTTAAAGTATACGTAAATCACTGTGGGATCTTGTGAAAATGAAGATTCTTATTCTGCAGATCTGGGATGAATCCTGAGATTGTGCATTTCTTCTAGGTGATACTGATGGTTCTGCTCTGTAGACCAAAACTCAAAAAACTCCCATTGCATGGAAATATCCTTAGACAAACACTTGACTATGCTATAAACAACTTCAAATCAGTTTTTTTAATTAATAATACATAATGTGGTAAAGTAATAAGGAAAAAATATCCTGGCAAGGTAGAAATATGTAGTCTCAGAAATACAGTAATGTGGAAGTGACCTTTCTGAGAAAATAAATCTTGGGGAGGAAACTACAATGAAAGAAGCAAGCAATGTTTTCAATCAGCATTAAAATATGAATGCAGATGAGGCATGTAGCCTGAAGATAACAGTAGATAAATAGCATTTTTTACTCTGGAATTATAAATTATCTTTCATGCCAGCAAACGTCTGTGTTTTCCTGGGTTTCTTGGTTAGTATAGCTTACTGAAAGGGAAACATAGAATGTGTAAGCTTTTAAAAGGTAGCAGAAATCATGAGAGCTGCAAAGTCTTCACTAGTATTTGTGCTACTGAGCAAATTTATTATTTGATTCACCTATCCCAAGTTGACACCCTTGGGGGAGGGGAAAGTAGAATTTTTGCAGAGGTAAGTTTCCTAATGACTTTAAAAAATGGGTTTACCTTTGGGACTGTTAGGCCTAATTGTAAATAAATTCTTGCTGCATTCACATCAGCAGTCCTGGATTAGTTAAGAGCTTTGCTTGTGTGTGCCAAAAACATTTTTCAAAAATGGCTGAAACTGTGTAATCAGCAACTTTGAGTTTGATAGAAAATTACACAGAAATCAGGACCCATTTCTCCTTGTCCTAGCACCCTGCACTCAACTAAATGATGACTCTTCCTCCTAAGGAAATATTCATTATATCTTCTAAATGCTTACAGATTATTACCATGCTTGCATTTGGCACACTGAAGATATTTTGCTCCTTTTCTCTTGTAATCCTTTTTTGTTTTTTTGCATTTTAAATCAGATATCAATACTTCTAGTTCCTGTGATTTTTTTTCCCCTTCGAAGTTACAGCAGCTACTGTTTATAAAGACAAAGTACAAGAAACTTTTTTTCTCTTTTGAATGAAGTCTGGAACTTGCTGAAAATACGTCCTTGTACAATGATTTCAACTTGGCTGACTGCAACACTGGTGTCCACTGAGGGTTGATGCTTTTAGAACTGAATATGAACTCAACTCCCTAAACACATCTGAGAAAGGTCTAAAACCAAATCTTGCTTTAAAATATAGATCGTATCTCTGTGTAGTTGTGTTTCTGTACCTTTTAAAAACATTTCCTTTAGGAGTAGACATCAGTAAACAACAGTGAATAGAACAACAAAAAAATTAAAATATTCTTCAGACCCCTAGGGCAAACACATGTCATTGAAAAAAATCACAATACAGAGAACATGGGTCTAAAAAACATACTATTATCCTATTTTTTCCAACTTTCATAAGGGCAAGAGCCTCTTGTAAATACAGGAAGTTTATATTATTAGTTCACTCTACAGTGATGTTTCTCAAAGTGTGGTACACTAACTTGGAATATTTATTAAAACTGCTGATTCTTGGGCCTAATCCCAGACCTTCAGAATGAAAGTCATTGGATTCTGTATTTTCCGTAATCATCCCTAAGTAAATCTTATGTAACTGAAGTTTGAAAACTATTAGCAAACTTGGTAAGAAAGAAAAGTCTACTTGAAGCTTTCCCTGGGAATAGCAAGGAAGCTCTTTAAAGAAGTCTAGGTATTAATTAGCTAAAAGTGCCGTATATCTACTCATCTCACCCTAAATTTTTTTTCTTTTATTTTTAGTTGACATGTAATTATTTTGTGTATTTATGGCATACAGTGCATACAACGTGTAAGGATCAAATCAGGGTAATTATATCCATCACTTAGTACATTGATCATTTGTTTGAGTTGTGAACATTCAATATTCTCTCTTCTAGCTTTTTGAAAATATACACTAAATTATTGTTAACCATATTCACTCTAGAATGTTAAATAACACTAGAACTTATTCCTCCCATATAGCTGTAACTTTGTATGTTAACTAGTCACTCCTTATCTTCCTCTCCTGCCACCTTTCTCATCCTTTAATGATAATAGAGGATAATAATACTGTAATAATAAATATAGCTCATAATATTTCTATGAGCTATATTTTTTAGCTCCCATATGTGCGTGAGAACACACGGTATTTATCTTTTTGTGCCTTTATTTCACTTAACGTAATGTCCTCCAGGCTCATCTTTGTTGCCACAAATGACAGGATTTCATTATTTTAATGGTTGAATAGTCTTCTATTGGGAGTATATACCACATTTTCTTTATCCATTCATCCACTGATGGACATTTAGATTGATTCCATATCTTTGCTATTGTGAATAGTGCTGCAGTAAACATGGGGGTACAGGTGTCCCTTTGACACATTGATTTCCTTTTCTTTGATAAATACCCAGTAGTGGGATTGCTGGATCATATGATATTTTTAGTTTTTGGAGAAACCTACATACCATTGTCCATAATGGCTATAGTGGTCTAATTGGCGCCAATAGTGTTTAAGAGTTCTCTTTTTTCTGCATCCTTACCAGCAATTCTTAATTTTTGTCTTTTTGATAATAGCTTGTCTACCTGGGGTGATGTGATGTTATTTATATATATGTTTAGATATAAATATATTGGTAAATGTAAGTAAAGTGTTTCCCTGAGTTTTGTGAGCTACTCTAGCAAATTAATCAAACCCAAAGAGGGGATCATGGGAACCCCAACTTAAACCCAGTTCAAAAGAAGTTCTGGAGGACGAATATATATATATTTGTCCATGGTTTTTGGCTTATAACTCCCATATCCCTTGTTACCATTTTTTGTTGTAATGAAGCAGAATCTTAGGACTGTATTTAATTGTGGGTGATAAGACCCTCCTTTAAGACAGGGTCTTTCCCCAAACCCTGGAGTAAGAAATGCTGCTCAGAAAGGCCAAGAAGAATCTGTAAAGACAGGCCTTGCTGGGTTTAGATAATACCTTTTATGTCCAGTCACATTTCTACATGGTTGTCAATCATGCCTATCCAATGAAGTCTCCATAAAAGGTAAACGAAGACAGGATTTGGGGAGCTTTCTGATAACTGAACACATGAATATTACCACAGAGTGGTGTATCCAGGAAAGGCATGGGCTCTCCATGCTTCTTCCCACATACCTTGCCTTATAATATCTTTATTAGTCTGTTCTTGCACTGCTATAAAGACATACCTGAGACTGGGTAATTTTAAAGGAAAGAGGTTTAATTGGCCCATGGTTCCATGGGCTCATACAGGCTTCTGCTTCTGGGGAGGCCTCAGAAAACTTACAATCATGGCAGAAGGTGAAGGGGAAGCAGATACATCTTCACATGGCCAGCAGGAGAGAGAGAGAACAAAGGGGGAAGTGCTACACACTTTCAAACAAACAGATCTCATGAGAACTCTATTATGAGAACAGCAAGAGGGGAAGCCGCCCCCATGATTCAATCACCTCCCACCAGGCCTTTCTTCAAACACTGGGAATTACAATTTGACATGAGATTTGGGTGGGGACACAGAGCCAAACCATATCAATATCCTTTATAATAAACTGTTAAATGTGAGTAAATGTTTCCCTGAATTTTGTGAGCTACTCTAGAAAATTAATCAAACCAAAATAGGGAGTCATGGGAACCCCAACCTAAATCCCATTCATCAGAAGTTCTGGAGGCCTGGAGTTGCAACTGGTTTCTGAAGGAGGCAGGACAGTTTTTGGGACAGAGCCCACAACCTGTGTGATCTGACATTATCTCCAGGTAGATAGTGTTGGAATTGAATTGCAGGACACCCATCTGATGTCTGCACAGAACTGATCGTGCACTTGGTGAATTGCTCCCCTCCTCACTCCCCACACATTTTGTCACAGAAGTCTTCATCTGTGTTATGATTGTTGTGGTGTGAAAGTAGAGGAAAAATGTGTTTTTTTTCCAAAGAGATGAGATGGTATCTCATTGTGGTTTTGACTTGCATTTCCCTGATGATTAGTAATGTTGAGCTTTTAAAAATATATTCTGGATATTTGTTCCTTGTTAAAGAAATAGTTTGCAGATATTTTCTCTCATTCTACAGGTTTTGTCTTTGCTTTTTTGTTTTCTTTTGCTGTTCAGAAGCTTTTTAGTTTGTTATAGTCCCATTTGTTTATTTCTGATTTTGTTGCCTGTGCTTTTGAGGTCTTAGCCATAAAATCTTTGCCTAGACCAATGTCCTGAAGTGTTTACGTATGCTTTTTTCTACTAGTTCTATAGTTTGGGGTCTTACATTTAAGGCTTTAATCCATTTTAATGGTGAGGAATAGGGATCTAGTTTTCTTCTTCTGCATAGGGATATTCTATTTTCCCAACACCGTTTATTGAAGAGACTGTCCCAATGTATGCTGTTGGAATCTTTGTAAAAAATTAGCTGACTGTAAACACATAAATTTATGTCTGGGATAACTATACTGTTTCATTGGTCTATATGTCTGCTTTTACATGTTTTATCATGCTATTTTGGTTGATATGACTTTGTAAGGTAATTTCACACTTTGTCAGGTAGTATAATGTCTTCAGTTTTGTTCTTTTTGTTTAGCATTCCTTTGTCTATTCATGTTTTTTTTCTTGTGGTTCTGTACAAACATTAAGAATGCTTTTTCTATTTCTGACACTGATGTTTTGATAGGAATTGCACTAAATTTGTAGATTGCTTTGGGTAGTGTAATCATTTTAACAATATTAATTATTTCAATTCATGAGTATGGAATGTCTTTTCATTTTTGTGTGTGTCCTCTTTAATTTCTTAAATTAGTGTAGTTTTCATTGTAGATATCTTTTAGGTCTTTGGTTACATTTATTCCTAGGTATATTAATTTTTATAGCTATTATAAATGGAATCACTTTCTTGATTTCTGTTTCAGCTAATTCATTATTGGTGTATAAAAATGCTACTGACTTTTGTATGTTGTTTTTGTATTCTACAACCTCACTGAATTTGCTTATTAGTTTTAAGAATTTTTTCATGAAGTCTTTAGGTTTTTCTACATATAATATCATGTTGTGTGCAAAGAACAATTTGACTCCGTTTTTATCAATTTGGATTCCCTTAATTTTATTCTCTTGCCTAATTGCTTTGGTTAAAACTTCCAGTATTCTGTTGAATAAAAGTGGTGAAAGTGGACATACCTTGTTTTGTTCCAGTTCTTAGAGAAGAGTCTTTCAGCTTTTCCCCATTCAGTATGATGTTATATCTGGGTTTGTCATATATGGTCTTTATTGTGTTGAGGTATATTTCTTCTATGCTTAATTTGTTGAGTTTTTATCATGAAAGCATGTTGAATTTTTTCAAATGCTTTTTCTTCATTTATTGAGATGATTATATGGTTTATTTCCATTCCATTAATGTAATGTATCACATTTACTGATTTGCATATGCTGAACTATCCTTGCATTACTGGGATAAATCTCTTGATTGGGTGTATTATGTTTTTGATATGCTGTTGGATTTGGCTTGCTAGTATCTATTGAAGAGCTTCAAAACTATATTCATGAGGGATATTGTTCTGTTGTCTTTTTTTATTGTGTTTTTGTCTGATTTTTGTATCAGGGTAATGCTGGCCTCATAGGATGAGTTAGTAAGAATTCCTTTATCTTCAATTTTTTGGAATAGTTTGAGGAGAATTGGTATTAGTTCATCATTAAAAATTTGTTAGAATTTCACAGTAATGCCATCTGATCATGGGCTTTCTTTTGCTGGAGGATTTATTATAACTAATTCAATCTCATTTTTCATTATTGGTCCATTCAGGTTTTGTATTTCTTCCTGGTTCAGTCTTGGTAGGTTATGTGTGTCAAGGAATTTATCTATTTTTTCAGGTTTTCTACTTGTTTGGTGTATAGTTGTTCATAATAGTCTCAATGATCCTTTGTGTTTCTCTACTATCAGTTATAAAGTTTTCTTTTTTGTTTCTGATTTTATTTATTTGGGTCTTCTCTCTTTTTTTTCTGAGTTTCATTAATGATTTGTTGATTGTGTTTATCTTTTCAAGAAACAAACTTTTCATTTCATTGACGTTTTGTGCTGTTTTTAAAGTCTCTGTTCTGCTTAGTTTTGTGCTGGCCTTTATTATTTATTTTCCTCTACTAATTTGGGCTTTGAGTTCTTCTTACTCTTCCAGTTTTTTGAGGTACAGTGCATCATTAGGTTGTTTATTTGAAATCTTTCTACTTTTTTGATGTGGGCATTTATTACTATAAACTTCCTTCTTAGTAATGTTTTTAATTCCATAGCTTTTGGTATGAGGTGTTTCCATTTTTGTCTGTTTCAGAATGTTTTTTTCTTCATTGATCCAAAGATCATTCAGGAGCACATTGTTTAATTTTTATGTATTTGTATGGTTTCCAGTGTTCCTTTTGTTATTGATTTCTAGTTTTTTCCACTGTGGTCTGAGAAGATACTTGATGTGATTTCAAATTTTGTATTTGTTGAAATTTGTTTTGTGGGATAACATATCCTGGAGAATGTTCCATGTACTGATGCGAAGTATGTGTATTCTGCAGCTGTTGGATGACATTTTTTGTAAATGGCCGTTAGGTCCATTTGGTCTATAGCACAGTTTGAGTCCAATGTTTGTTGTTTTTTTGCTAGGTGATCTGTTCAATGCTGAAAGTGAGATATTGAAGGCCTCAGCTATTATTGTACTGGAGTTTATCTCATTCTTAAGTTCTAATAATATTTGATATTTGGGCAGTATTGGGTGCATATGTATTTGCTATTGTTTTATCGTCTTGCTGAATAGATCTCTTTATCATAGAATGACTTTGTTTCTTTTTATGTTTTTGACTTAAAGTCTATTTTATGTGATATATGCTTGCTTTTCTTCATACTTTTGTGTTTTTTTTTTCACATGGAATATCATTTTCCATCCTTTCCCTTTCCGTTTGTTTACCTACAGATCAAATGAGTTTCTTGTAGGTAGCAGATAGATGGATCTTGCTTTTTTCTTTCTTTTTTTAAATTCATTCAGTCAGTCTATATCTTTTAATTGGGGAATTCAAATCATTTACCTTTAAGGTTGTCATTTTGTGTGAGGAATTAGTCCTGCTATTTTGTTAGATGGTTTCTGATTGTCTTGCATATAATTTTTTCCTTTCTTCTTCACTTACGATCTTTGCAATTTGGTGGTTTTCTGTGCTAATAATGTTTGATTCTTTTTTATTTCTTATTTGTGCCCCTGTCCTATCAGTAAGTTTTATACTTTTGTGTGTTTTAGTGATGATAGATGGTTGATTGTCCTTTTGCTTCCAGAGGTAGAACTCCTTTAAGTATTTCTTGTAGTACTAGTCTAGTTGTGATGAATTCTCTCAGTTTTTGCCTATCTGGGAAATACTTTATTTCTCCTTCATTTCTGTGGGACAGCTGTGCTGGATATAGTATTTTTGGCTCACAATTATTTTTTCAGCACTTTGAATATATTATCTCCTCTCCTGGTATGTAAAGTTTCTAATAAGAAATCTGCTGTTAGTCTGATGGAGATTCCCTCATATGTGACTTGGTGATATTTCTTTTGCTGTTTTTAGAATTCTGTCTTTGTCTTTGACTTTTGACAGTTTTCCTATAATGTGCCTCAGAGAGGACCTTTTTGGGTTGAAGCTATTTGAAGACCTTTGAGCTTTCTGTATCTAAATGTCTATATGTCTTACAAGACTTGGGACATTTTCAGCTATTATTTTACTAAATAGGTTTTCCATATCTTTTCTCATCTCTCCTGCTGGATTCCCAAAATTCAAATATTTGTTTTCCTGATGGTGCCCCATATGTCACACTGAATTTTCATTCTTTTAAGTTATTTTTTTCTTTGTCTGACTGAGTTATTTCAAAAGACTTGTCTTCAAGTTCAGAAATTATTTGTTCTGTTTGATCTATTATATTGTTGAAGCTTGCAATTATATTTTTATGTCATTCATTGTTTTCTTCAGTTCCAGAATTTGTGTTTGGTTCTTTTTTATGATATTTATCTTGTTGTTAAATTTCTCATTCAGATCATGATTTGTTTTTCTAATTTCTTCATATTGTCTATCTGTATTATCTTGTATCTCGCTGAGATTTCTTAAGATTATTATTTTGAATTCTTTTTAGGCATTGCATAGATTTCCTGTTATTTAGGATCTTTTACTGAAGAATTATTGTGTCCCATTGGGGTGTTGTGTTTCCTTACTTTTTCATGTTTCTTGTGTTTTCATGTCAATATATACACATGTGGTGTAACAGTCACTGATCACATTTTTTTAAAATTATACTTTAAGTTCTGGGGTACATGTACGGAACGTTCAGGTTTGTTACATAGGTATACACGTGCCATGGTGGATTGCTGTGCCCATCAACCCATCACCTATGTTAGGTATTTCTCCTAATGCTATCCCTCCCCTAGTCCCCCACCCCCTGACAGGCCCTGGTGTGTGATGTTTCCCTCCCTGTGTCCACGTGTTTTCATTGTTCAACTCTCACTTGTGAGTGAGAACATGTGCTGTTTGGTTTTCTGTTCTTGTGTTAGTTTGCTGAGAATGATGGCTTCCAGCTTCATCCATGTCCCTGCAAAGGACATTAACTCATTCTTTTTTATGGCTGCACAGTATTCCATGGTGTATACGTGCCACATTTTCTTTATCCAGTCTATCATTGATGAGCATTTGGGTTGGTTCCAAGTCTTTGCTATTGTGAACAGTGGCACAATAAACATACATGTGCATGTGTCTTTTTAGTAGAATGATTTATAATCCTTGGGGTAGACACCCAGTAATGGGATTGCTGGGTCAAATGGTATTTCTAGTTCTAGATCCCTTAGGAATTACCACAGTTTTCCACAGTGGTTGAACTAATTTACACTCCCACCAACAGTGTAAAAGCGTTCCTATTTCTCTACATCCTCTTCAGCATCTGTTGTTTCCTGACTTTTTAATGATCACTGATTTCGTTTTTAAAGAGTAGCTTTTATACGGAAACATCTTTTCCTGTAGATGTATCTATAGTGTCAGTTGGGTAGGGTATTTTGGCTTTGGCTCTGGACGGGTCCTGCAGTGTAGTCTCTGTGTTATTATTTTTTTTCTACTGTAATCAATGTAATCAGTTTCTGGAAGTTCCTCAGTGACTTAGGTTGCAATTGTTTGTGGGGGCTGTGGATCTGCTGGGGAATGGATTACTGGGTGGGCCCGATCTTAGGCCCCTGGGTGGCATGGGTGGATACTGGCTGTGGTGGTCGTGGGCCCTGGATGAGATACCTAAACCACTTCTTGTTGTATATAGGCATGTGCAGTGGTGGCAGAAGCCCCAAATGCACAGTCTTCAAGTTCCCAGGAAATGCATGCAGGCATTGGTGGTAGCAGCAGCAGGCCTTGGGCAGATGTGTCCAGGGGCTCCAGGTGGGCCACATGGGTGTAGTGGTAGCAGTGGGCCATGTGGACCCCTTTTTGGGCTCTTGGGTGATATGGACAGGTGCCAATGACAATGGGCTGAGTGATGACAATGGGCTGAGTGCACTGGTCCATGGGACTCTGGGTGGTGTATGTGGGTTCCTGTGGTGGTGTCAATGGCTTGGATGGGCTGGGTTTTATACCCCTGGGTGGCATGCATGGGTGTGTGGTGGCCTCGTTGCTGGAGGCGGCAGGGTCAATATCCGTGGCAGTGGCCCCAGTCAGGTTATGTTCAGGTTCTGGGGATTTCATGCTTACCTATTCCCTGGGGGCAGCCTCCCTGGGGTACTGGACCATTTGCTCCCTAGGGTGTAGGGAGCTGTGTGGGTTCAGGTGCTAGGGATACAGTCACACTGCTGGGTTTAGTACATAACACAACACTGAAGCCCTCTGAACTGATATTGGGGGGGATGTCATCATGGCCCACCAGGGATGTGGGGGAATGCAGGAGTTGTTGGACCCCAGAGCAGAAAGTAGTCTGTTGTTGGCTCAGACCTCAAAATGGTGTCATTATACAGCTTCTTGGGTCTCAGGGGATGTGGGTGGGACATAGAATGAATTCTCTTTCTGAGACAATGTAGTTGTGTAGACTGCAAGAAGCTCCCTGTACCAGCTCAGGGCAAGTGAGGGCTGAGGTGTTGTCCTGTAGCTAATATTGCAGGCATTGGTGGTGGAAATGTGAACTGTTGGGGATCTCTTGCTTATCTTTTCCTTGCACTAGAGAGTCACTCCTGACTCTGAACCAATCCTTGCCCCAGCTTTTCTTTCCTCTTTATACTGTCATTTTGAGTTTCTATGCGTCAGAGGGTTCCTGTCACTTTCCTGCTGAATTCTAGCATTCTCCTTTGGCACTCTATTCAATGTATTGTTATCTTCTTGCTGTTTTGGTCCTTCTTTGTCGGGGAGGCAAATGTTGGGTGCCTTTAGTCAGCCATCTTGATGGCATCTCTCCCACCCTAAATTTTCACAAACTTTCCCCATATTCAGGTACCCCATGAAAGTTTGTTTCTAAATTCATCAGTTGTTTAAACAGGTAAATAAAAGCGCTGGAACTTCTTTTCAAGTACGTTTCTATCTTAAATCTTGACTTATATTTTGAAAAACATAGTAGAATTTAGTTGAATAATACTACTATTATAATAAACACATATATTTTATAATTATGTGTTTATATATGTATATATAAAACACATATATTTTATAATAAATGTTTACCGAACTGGTTTTCATAGCTTTATTTATTTGTTTTCCAATTGTGTAATAGAACTAACTATTCTCAAACAAAACCTCACATGGAAATTAAATATGTAAAAGAGATAAATATAGATTTTCCTTGGTTGAAGTATGTGTATGTGTGTGTGTGTATGTGTGGTGTATTGGGGATGATGAGGTCCAGAGCCTATTCACTCAGTTACCATTTCATTCTTCTAGAGAGTGTTGGCAAACCATAGCCAGTGGACCAAGCCCTAGCACTTACTGTTTTTATAAACAAAGTTTTATTGAACACAACCATGGCCACTTATCTGCATATTTATATATAGCTGCTTTCATGCTAAAACATTGAAGTTGAATAGTTGAGACAGAGAGCGATTTAGAACAAACTTAAATAAAATATTAACTGTTCCTTTACAAAAAATGTTTGCTGACCACTTTTCTAGAGAGAATAGTTTTGAAATGCATACTTCATTGGCCTTGGGGTTTCTTGAACCCTTGCATGTCATTTGTGTGCACAGTAAGTATTTACTACTCTTTCCAGATTTATTATTTTCTATGTGTTCCATGCCTTGGAAATATAAGAAAACCCTTCATTAGGAGAATGATTCAGCTACTGTAGAGCTGGCCTTGCATCATCTAGTATATTAAGTGATAATAAATGATGCAATGCCTTGTGGGGGATACTTGGGAATTTTTCTTTCCAGTATTTTTCAGTTTGGTTTGATTTTATATTTTCTCAAACAAATGTTTTGGTTTGGTTGATTTTTCCTCACTGAAGATTTTACTGACTATATTTTATGCTAAAATAACATCAATGTTTTCCTTTTTTTCTTGTCTTTAGCTACTTGGAGGTGGATTCTCTCCTTCCATCTCCAACCAATGACTAGAGAAATCTGAGATTTGGAGATAAAGGTGATAGAAAACTCATCTCTCTTTCATGTTTATTTTCCTATGTTAAGAACAGGCAGACGAAAATACATGAATGGTTTTATCAGTAATGGGTCCTAGTGACAAGAAACTACAACTTAATCATTTATATCTCAGAAGGTTTGTTTTAGCTAATCCACATTATATTTCTTTCTTTTTAAAAATTTCAGCTTTTACTTTGGATACAAGGGGTACATGTGCAGGATTGTTACATGGGTATATTGCACCTAGGTACTAAGTATAGTACCCAATAGGTAGTTTTTCAGCCCATCCCCTTTTAATAGTCCACAGGGTCTGTTGTTCCCATGTTTATCCATGTGTGCTCAATGTGTAGGTCCTACTTATAAGTGAGAACATAAAGTATTTGGTTTTCTGTTTCTGCATAAATTCACTTAGGATTATGGCTCCCTCTTCGTTGCTGCAAAGGACATGATTTCATTCTTTTTTATGGCTGTGCAGTATTCTAAGGCATATATGTATCATGTTTTTTTAAATTCAGTCCACCATGATAGGAACCTAGGTTGAGTCTATGTCTTTCCTATTGTGAATAGTGTGCAATGAACATGAGTACATGTGTCTTTTTGATATAATGATCTATTTTCCTTTGGGTATACACCCAGTAATGGGATTACTAGGTCCCATGGTAGTTCTGTTTTAAGTTCTTCAAGAAATCTACAAACAGCTTTCCATAGTGACTGAACTAGTTTGCATATCCCCCAGTCATGTATAGCATTTCCCTTTCTCTGCAGTCTCACCAACATCTGTTGTTTTTTGACTTTTAAATAATAGCCATTCTGACTGGTATAAGATGATATCTCATTGTGGTTTTGACTTGCATCTTTCTAATGATTAGTGACAATGAGTATTTTTTATATGTTTCTTGGCTGCTTGTGTATATTATCTTTTTACAAGTATCTGTTCATGTCCTTTGCCCATTTTTAAAATGGGGTTATTTGCTTTTTGCTTGTTGATTTGTTTAAATCCCTTATAGATTCTGGATACTAGACCTCTGTTGGATGCATAGTTTCAAATAGTTTCTTCCATTGTGTAGGTTGACTGTTTACTCTGTTGATGGTTTCTTTTGCTGTGCAGAGCTCTTTAGTTTAATTAGGCTCCACTTGTCAATTTTCGTTTTTGTTGTAATTGTTTTTAGGGACTTAGCCAAAAATTCTTTGCCAAAGCCAGTGTCAAGAAGAGTATTTCCTAGGTTTTCTTTTAGAATTTGTATAGTTTGAGGTCTTACATTTAAATATTTAATCTTTCTTGGTTAATTTTTGTATATGGTGAAAAGTAAGGGTCTGGTTACATTCTTCTGCATATGCCTAATAAATTTTCCCAGCACCATTTGTTGAATAGGGAGTCCTTTCCCCATTCCTTTTTTTTGTTGGTCTTGTAGAAGATCAGATGGTTATAGGTGTGCGGTTGTATTTCTGAATTTTCTATTTTGTTCCATATGTCTGTTTATGTACCAGTACTATGCTGTTTTGATTACTGTACTTTGTTTTTATACTATACTTTGAATTCGGGTAGTTTGATGCACCTGGCATTGTTCTTTTTGCTTAGAATTTCTTTGGCTATTTAGGCTTTTTTGGTTCCAAAATAATTTAAAATAATTTTAGAATAGTTTTTTTTTCTAACTCTGTGCAGAATGATGTTGGTGATTTAATAGGAATGGTACTGAGTCTGTAAATTGCTTTGGGCAGTATAGTCATTTTTATGATATCAATTCTTCCAATTTTCCATTTATTTGTATCATCTCTAGTTTCTTTCAGCAATGTTTTGTAGTTTCCCTGGCAGAGATCTTTCACCTCCTTACTTAGCTATATCCCTAGGTATTTCATTTTCTTTGTGGCCATTGTGAATGGGATTGTGTCCTTGATTTGATTCTCAGCCTTGACGTTATTGGTGTACAGAAATGCAACTGATTTTTGTAAATGGATTTTGTATTGTGAAACCTCACTAAAGTCATTTATCAGTTTTAGTCACCTTTAGGTGAGGTCTTTAGTGTTTTCAAGGTATGGAATCATATCATCTATGAAGAGACATAGTTTGACTTCTTCTTTTCCTATCTGGATGCCTTTATTTCCTTCTCTTCTTGATTGCTCTGTCCAGCACCCCCAGTACTATATTGAAGAGGAATGGTGAGAATGGGCATCTTTGTCTTGTTCAGTTTCTCAAGAGGAATACTTCCAGCTTTTGTCCTTTCAGTATGATACTGGCTGTGGGTTTGTCATACATTGCTCTTATTATTTGGAGGTATGTTCCTTCAGTGCCTAAGCTGTTGAGGGTTTTTATCATTAAATGGTGTTGGATTTTATCAAAAGCTTTTTCTGCATCTTTTGAGATGATCATATGGTTTTTGTTTTTAATTCTGTTTATGTGGTGAATCACATTTATTGATTTCTATATGTTGAACCAACCTTGCATGCCAGGAATACAGCTTACTTGATTTTGGTGAATTAATATTTTGATGTGATACTAGATTTGGTTTGCTAGTATTTTGTTGAGATTTTTATGTCGATGTTAATCAGGGATATTAGCCTGATGTTTTCTTTCTTTGTCATGTCTCTTTCAGATTTGGTATTAGGCTGATGCTGGCTTCATAGAATGAATTAGAGAGGAATCCCTCCTCCTCAACTTTTTGGAATAGTTTTAGTAGGACTGTACTAGTTTTTCTTTGTACATTTGGTAGAATTTGGCTGTGAATCCATCTGGTCTAGAGCTTTTTTTTAGTTGGTAGGTTTTTTACTACTGATTCAATTGCAGAGTTCAATATTGGTCTATTCAGAGTTTTAATCTCTTCCTGATTCAATCTTGAGACATTGTGTGCTTCCTGGATTTATCCATTTCCTCTATATTTTCTAATTTGTGTGCATAGAGTTGTTCATAGTATTCTCTGAAGATCTTTTGTATATTTTGTTTTTCTGTAGGATGAGTGGTAATGTCATCTTTGTAATTTCTGAGAGTACTTATTTGGATCTCCTCTTTTTTATTTGTTAATCTAGTTAGCAGTTTATTGATCTTGTTTATTTTTTCAAGAAACCAACTCTTGCTTTCACTAATCTTTTGTATGGATTTTTGCATCTTAATTTCATTAAGCTCCTCTCTAATTTTAGTTGTTTGTTTTCTTCTGCTAGCTTTGGGATTTGTTTGTTCTTTTTTTTCCTAGTTACTTTAGGAAAAAATGTTGCTAGTTAATTTGAAATCTTTCTTACTTCTTGATACAAGTGTTTAGGGCTATAAACTTTCCTGTTAACATGCTTCATCTGGATCCCATGTGCAGAAGAGAAGAATGAATTTTCTGTGGTTGTTGAATGGAGTGTTCTGTAGATGTCTCTTAGGTCCAGTTGCTCAAGTGTCAAGTTTAAGTCCAGGGTCTTTTGGTTAGTTTTCTGGCTTGATGATCTGTCTAATGTTGTCAATGGGGTGTTGAAGTGTCCCACTATTATTGTGTGCTTGTCTAAGTCTTTTCATAGGTTAAGAAGAAATTGTTTTGTGAACTGGGTGCCCCAGTGTTGGGTGTGTAATTATTTAGAACAGTTAAGTTTCTTGTTGGATTGTACCCTTTATCATTATGTAATGTCCTTCATTGCTTTTCTTAATTTTTATTGGTTTAATACTGTTTTATCTGATATAAGAATAGCGACTCCTGCTCTTTTTTGTTTTTTTTTTGTTTGTTTGTTTGTTTGTTTGCATGGTAGTCTTTTTCCATCCTTTTACTTTGAGCCTGTAGGTGTCACTGCATGGGAGATGGGTGTCTTAAAGACAACAGATTGTTGGGTCTTGTCTTTTTATCCAGTTTGCCACTCTGTGACTTTTAAGTGGTTTGTTTAATCCATTTACATTCATGGTTAGTATTGATATGTGTGATTTTGATCATGTCATTGCATTGTTAGCTGGTTGTTATATAGACTTGATTGTATAGGTGCTTTATACTGCCTGTGAGCTATGTGCTTAAGCGTGTTTTTGTGGTAACAAGTGTCATTCTTTTGATTCCATATTTAGCAATCCCTTAAGGACCTTTTTGTAAGGCTGGTCTAGTTAAAATGTATTCCCTCTGAATTTGCTCATCTGAGAAGGATTTTACTTCTCCTTCACTTATGAAGTTTATGAGAAATTTTCGGTTGTAATTTCTTTTCTTTAAGGTTGCTGAAAATAGGCCCTCAATCTCTTCTGACTTATACAAGTTCTGCTTAGATGTCTGCTGCTAGCCTGATGAGGTTATCTCTTTATGTGACTTGACCCTTCTGTCTAGGTGCCTTTAAGCTTTTTACTTTTGTATCAACCTTGGTGAATCTTATGAATATGTGCCTTAGGGCTGGCCATCTTGTATAGTATCTAGCTGGGGTTCTCTGCATTTCTTGGATTTGCCTGTCAATGTGCCTAGTGAGATTAAGGAAGTTTTCATGGACTGTATCCTCAAGTATAGTTTCCAAGTTGCTTATTCTTTCTTCTCTCTCAGGAATGCTAATGAATTGTAGATTTGTTCTCTTTACATAATCCCATATTTCTTGGAGGTTTTATTCATTTTTAAAAAATTCTTTTTTCTTTATTTTCATCTGACTGAATTGATTTAACGAACCAGTCTTCAAGCTCTGGGATTCTTACCTCAGCTTGGTCTATTCCACTGGTAATACTTCTAATTGTATTATGAAATTCTTGCAGTGAGGTTTTCAAACCTCAAAAATAGCTATTTTAAGCAAGAACCAAAGTAAGCTAAAAGTTTTTTTTCGTTCAGCTCTTGGATCATTTTACTGGATTCCTTCGATTGGGTTTTAACTTTCTCCTGAATTTTGATGGGCTTCCTTGCCATTGAGTCTGAACTTTATGTCAATCATTCTAGTCATTTTAGACTGGTTAAGAACTATTGCTGGAGAGCTAGTGTACTCATTTGGAAGTAAGGGGACATTCTGGCTTTTTGAATTGCCAGAACTCTTTTCTTCTCATCTGGTGGAGGGGGGGTGGGGTTGGTGTTCTTTTAATTGTGGTGAAAGTTGAGTATAGTCAGTTGGCTTCATTTCTGAATGCTTTTAGAGGGCCGGGGCTCTGTACAGTATCTTTATGTGTGGGTTAATTCTTGAACTTGGTTTCACAGGTGTATGTATTAGCAGGATAATTTTTGTTGTTGTAGTTTGGACTGTGATCCAGTAGATGGCGGTTAAGTGTAATGGCTGGTAGCTAAGTTAATACCCAGCCATGGGGCTCTTTTATATTTCCTTGTGTTTGCAGGGATGCTCTGTTGTTGTTGTGGGGGAGGGAGAGATGGTCCGCTCGTCAGATCCACTCCTGGGCCTTGGTGGATCGCCCTCTGAAGACTTGCACTGCATGTGCACTTCTTTTGTTAGGTCTCGTGGGCTGTGGGGCCCTGTCAGGTAGAAGCTGCAGCAGGGAGATATGCCATAACCTTTCTAAACTGGCCCTATGGAGGAGATACACCCTACTCTGCCCTGGCCTGAGAACCTGCACATCTCTCCCTTCTCAGTGGTCTGAGGGTGCAGCCTCCTCCACAGCTCTAGTGCTGGCCACAGATCTTGGCTTCATACTCCCAAGCTGTGTACCACAGTCCTGGGGCACCAGGATGCCTTGTGGCTCACAGTCAGGTTCTAGCTGCACTGGGGGATCCATTGTGCTCCTGGGTCACTGGGAAAGTACTCAGGTGCAGCACTGCACTCAGGCTGGGCTTTAGGGGCTGTGCTGTGCACTCACTTCTACAGGGCAGCTAGGCATGGGCCCTGGGAGGAGCTGCCAGGCAGAAGACGTCACCGAGCAGACGTCCCAGTCTCCCAGCGAAGCTGACTCCACTCTCTCCTGGCTTGGAAGACAGTTAGGTCATGTGCCTCCTGGAGGAGGATGAGGATCCCTGGGTGATGGGTGTCTATGGCCACTCTCTGCTGGAGCTGCCCAATGCACAAAAGCTCCCAGGCTCCACACTGTCTGAAGACCTATTTCTGCCTGTACCCCAGGGAGATTTCCCCTGCCAGCTCATACATCCATGGGGGATGTGGGGTCCCCTTATAGCTAGGATCCCAGAGGTCCACGGTAAAAGTGAGCAGTCCCCCAGTTCCCTCACTCACCCCTTTCCCAGGAGCCATTCTGGGCCAGAAACTTGCCCTGGTGTTCAGGTACCCCATGCAGGGTTCGCAGCTTCCTCCCACTTCAGCCTCAGCTTCAGCATTGCCTCTCCAACCACTCTTGGCATTTTCACTCCAAAGATCTGCTAAAATGTGGTGGTTTATTTGATAATTTGGTTTCTTTTGGTTGGAGCAAGACTTCCTGCCTGTGTCTAGTCAGCTATCTTGTCTGTCACCCTCACCCCAGCAGCACTTCTTCTTTGTTTTAGAGACAGGGTCTCACTCTGTCACCCAGGTTGGAGTGCAGTCGCACAATTATAGCTCACTGCAACCTCAAATTTTTGGGCAGAAGTAATCCTGTGCCTCAGCCTCTTAAGTAGCTGGAATTACAGAAATGGCTATCATATAATATGTTTCTTTTAGTCTCCATGATATACATTTGTTTAATCAGTGATATTACATGACTTAATTATGATTCTCCACTACATCTTGTATATGAGAGCAAACCTGTCTTTGAAAACTTGTTCCTCAGAGGTAACAATTTTGATCACTCTTGCAGTAGATGGAAGGCAAAGTATATATATTTTTTCTAATTGAATGTATCATTTCTCCATAACAAAGTCACACAAAGCATGGTCATACGATGGAAAATACACTAAACTGTAGGTTTTTTTTAAAAAAATGTTTTATTTATTTATTTTTCAGTAGAGATGGGGTTTTACCATGTTGCCCAGGGTGGTCTCGAACTCTTGGGCTCAAGCGATATGCCTACTTTGGCCTCCCAAAATGTTGGGATTACAGGCATGAGCCACCACATCCAGCTAATTTTTAGATTCTTCAAGAGGATCTATTTAGTTCCATTCCATTTTATTTAACAAGTACTTTTGAATTAACAACTATAAAATACTAGGCTTGTTGATATAAGTAAAATAAAGTCATATATGACTGTTATCCATGGTCCAAAATAACATTATGGCATAAGATTAGGTGGTTCCTGGCTGGTAGTACATTAGGCTTAGTCAAAATCTTTCTAGTATAAGCTACAAGAGACACTATGGAAGTCTTTATGTACAATACTTTTAACAAACCCAATTCAAGTCTGAATTCTAAGTGCTATTCCCTAGTACTGATGTCCTGAATGTCATAGCCTGTTGCTGTTCATAATTGCTTTTGATGGAGCTTAAGACAGCATGACCTTTTCCTCCCTGGGTCTTATCACCACAATTTTACCCTTAAATCTTGTTCTGGATTCATAAGAAGACCCAGGTTAGTAGCAGAAATAGCTCACAACAGTGCCTCAACTATCAGGAGAGAAAATGGAATTAATTACTCCTGATAGTACTTACACTTCTGAAACAGAGACTCATTTACTTATCGGGCATATGAAGGACCAAGATTAAAGTAGAGGTACCAACCACTTATTCCCTTAATATTCACCTCTAGACTCAAGGTAAAATAAGTTTGCTGTCCAGGTATCCCTCTTTAATGAAACTGGCTACCAGTAGGTGCCATATCTGTCAGTTTATCTGCTGCTGGGCTTCTATTCAGAAACCAAAGAGTTGACTTAGTTTTCAAAGCATCATCCAAAGGAGAGAAGTGTGCTAGTCAGAGGCCAGTTTCTGGTTCTCCCAATAATTTCTCAGTCCCTTTGTACCAGAGGAGAGAGGCTGATCCTCACTAATCCACTTCTTCAAACTGGTCACATCAGAAAAAAACTACCTCCTAATCAGCTTGTTTCTTCTACTTGAGAATGTTCTAGAAACAGAGATACTTCTTATTGAACCCTTTGCCTTTTTTAGCAGAGCAAAATATAGTAAATCTAAAATAAAAATAGAAAAGATCTGTTGCTATTCATTTTCTTCTCTCAAATAAATATAAACCTAAACATTTTCAAAAATTTCAGGTACTTATTTTCCTTTTTCCTAAGGTATGATAGTCACAACAGTATATTTAAAGAAATCCCTTTGTTGTTTAGCAGTTTATAGTCTGTTAAGGGAGATAATACTGCAATAATACATGCTAGATGAATGGTACTGTCAGGAAATGACAAGTATTCCACCAGTTGGCAGCTTCTCTTATGGGGATAATAAGAGGTTTCCTCTTCCACAGAGATGCACAATCTCAGCCAAAAGGAGATGTTTGGGGTCTCTCAGTGGACACAAGATACTAGGAAGGGTTAAAACATATCAAGTAGTTATTAATTTCCACATTTCATTAAAATGGAATTTCACTGGGAAATAATAAAGAGGAATGAAAACTATAATTGTAGTAGATTCTTATCAAAATAGAAAAAAGTTTCTTTCTTTTTTTTTTTTTTTTGTGATGGAGTCTTGCTCTGTCGCACAGGCTGGAGTGCAGTGGCGCAATCTCGGCTCACTGCAAGCTCCGCCTCCTGGGTTCACACCATTCTCCTGCCTCAGCCTCCCGAGTAGCTGGGACTACAGGTGCCCGCCACCACGCCCGGCTAATTTTTTGTATTTTTAGTAGAGACGGGGTTTCACTGTGTTGGCCAGGATGGTCTCGATCTCCTGACCTCGTGATCCGCCCGCCTCGGCCTCCCAAAGTGCTGGGATTACAGGCGTGAGCCACCGCGCCCGGCCGAAAAAAAGTTTCTTTTTAGTCAATCAGAAATCTCCCAGCTCGCCTTCTACTTTTCACAATACACCCTCTCCTTCACTGATGAATTTACTTCCCTTAGCCACTGTTACTCATGTAGCAATTTACAAGAAAGGCTTTCACAGTTAAACAGATTATTTTTCTATTAAAAAAAAATCCTACAGCATTGAAGTAGGAGCATCTTTCCCTTCTCCTCCTTCAAACCTTTCTCCATCCTCGATGGTAATTTTCTAATTGCACCCATTCTTTATATGTTCCTCTGTGCCTTCTTAGCAGTTCCCCAGGTGGTTAGAAATGTTATTTGAAAGACACAGATACAGATGCATGTTATGCAATTAATAGGCCTTCACTAAGTGGAACCAATAGACCATTACAACGAATCTGTGCTGTCCACACTATCTCTCCTCATCTTTCTTTCTCCAGCAATAACCTGACCGAATGGCTAAAGAGATATGAAAACCTGTCTCTTTATCCCACTCTGTTTTAAGTGCCAAAGAAGAATAGGGCACAGATAATGAATTTGTACTTTCAGCAACAAATGTGCAAATTCTTCCATTCCAAGTACGCCTCCTGTCGAGGCTGCTGAATCAGGAGTTGCACCATTTACAATAGGAAATGGAATAATTTCCCTACTTCAACCCAGGGAGAGGCCGTATCCTGCAATAAATGGTCTGGCTGTATAAATAATAAAGTAAAAATGGGCCTAAAGCTGCCGGGATTTTTGTTTGCAGGAAATAGGATAACTCTAAGCAATTTATGGGTACTGCTTCCCAGCTAGAGTCCAAGGGCTGTTTAGTTAGTAATGGCAATACCAGGAATGGCTTCATGTCAAGATAGAGCCACAAGTACTAGGCAGAAAGGGAGCAACAAATATTAAAAGATGTCAACTGCCAGCACGAGTTGATTGCAACTTGTAGCACTGGGGAAAACGGAGCATGCCAGGAGCATTAGCAGTGAGAACCAGCCATCGAAAAACCTCGGATGCCAATAACAACTCAAATCCCTTGAACCCTGACTTGCTGAGGAAAGAGACAGAATAATTTATGAGCACTGGAGGCCTGATCTGTTAACATGTTATTATCTTTGTCAGTCAGAGTAATTACTGACCTGAAAATACTATGGATACGCGTTAAGAACAACATTCCTGGAGTGATTGCATGAAGTACAAATGCAGCAACAAATCCTCAATGTTCCCTAATATCAGACTCCATTATTAATAGTATTAGTAGCGCCCACTTACTGAGCACTTACTATGTGTGAGTGTTACAAAAGATTTGCATGTTTTATCTCATTCAGTGCTCACCATGACCTTATGAGGTAGGCACTGTTATTAGCTTCATTTTACAGATGAGTAAGTAAAGTAAGCACAAGAGACTATGCCACTTAGCCAAGGAAACAAACAAAATTGGTAAATATAGATTCAGGAGTCAGACCCAATTCTGTCTGACTTCAGAGCTTGAGCCTGAATAACTATCTCATATTGTCTCATGTAATTAAAAAAAATATATAGCATCCTCAGCTGACATGTTTTACATGCTTAATATACACTAAACATTGGGCTAAATGTTTGTTTGTTTTTTGTTTTTGAGATGGAGTCTTGCTCTGTCACCCAGGCTGGAGTGCAGTGGCGCGATCTCGGCTCACTGTAACCTCTGCCTCCTGGTTCAAGTGATTCTCCTGCCTCAGCCTCCTGAGTAGCTGGGATTATAGGTGCCTGCCACAACACCTGGCTAATTTTTGTATTTTAGGTAGAGACGGGGTTTCACCATGTTGGCCAGTCTAGTCTCAAACTCCTGACTTCAAATGATCCACCTGCCTCGGCCTCCCAAAGTGCCAGGATTACAGATGTGAGCCACCATGTCTTGCTTGGGCTAAATGTTTGAATAAACCAGTATAGGATAACCCCTGTAACAAACAACCCCAAATCCTTTGTGTCTTTTAATATAATACAAGTTTTTTTTTTCTTTTTTCTTTGTTTTGCTGCCATATGTCACAGGCCAATGAGGTAAGCAGAAGGTAGGTGTGGGTGGTGCAAAGGGGCTCTGCTCCATGCAGTCATTCAGAGAACCAGGCTTCTTCCTAGTGAATATTCAACATGGGTACTCCAAAGTTACCATAAAAAGAAAGAGTGAGAGATCATGAGAAAGGCACACCTAATCTTAACTGCCTTCGCCCAAAACTGACCCAACCCTTGGGCTCATATCTTATTGTTGATAACTGGTTACTTGGCTCACCTAGATATATGGTTACTGCAAAATAGAGTTTGTGCCCAAGAGGAGTAACACATTTGGTGAGTGTCTAGCTAGTTCCTGGCACAGTATTTTACCTGCATTAGTTCATACTTCACACAACTTTATGAAGTTATTCTTTTCGTGATAAAAATGAGGAAACAGATACAGAGAGGATTCATTTTCTCAAGATCAAACAAGTAGTTGTTAGAGGTGGGATTATGGTGGAGGGGGAATGAAAAAGAGATTCTCACACATGACAAAAATAAACATTTGTAAGCATTCTTTATCCTGTATCTGTTGATAATTTCATGGAATTGTCACCAACATTTCCTTCTGTAGTTATTTCCTATATCAAATAACTAGTTCTCTCACTCTGCTCACTTATTGCAATTCCCTGAAATAACTTTTTCTTTGTTATCTCAGGGCTTTTGTATAAACTGCTGTTCTATTGTTTTTTTGACTTGAGCCACTTTGACCCAACCTTTAGGTCAGAGCTTAGATAGCACTTCTTTAGAAAGTCCCCTTTGATTTCAATGCCTGAGTTAGGGATTTTGCTATGAGCTCCCTTAGCATCCTGGGTTTCCCTGGTTGTCACACTGTACTTTAACTTTTGATTAATGGATCTGTCCTTCTTGCTATAGGCTAAGTTATTCCATAGCAGAGATTTGGTCTAGCTCATATATCTCTGCATCCTAGCATCTAAGGTGTCTGGTACACAGTAAGAGCCAAATGAATATTTGTTTAATAAGTGAATGAATGAATGAATTCCTGTATATTTTCCCACAATACTCTGAAATCATACTCACCCATCCATGGCTTTAATCTCAGTAATTCACTATTCCTTCTCTTAGCTTCTGAATCTAAATCATTCAAGTACTCAGGTAAGCCTGAGTACTTAAATATGCTAGATATTGTAGTAAGCCTTGGGAAGATTCAAAGGAGAAAATTACTCCTCTTGTGCTCTCAAGGAACTCACAAGCTAGGGAAGGATAGAGGCTCTATTCTATCAGGGTTCAGGATGTAACCCTGAATTATGATGCAATATGGTAAGGACCACTACAGAGGAATGTGGAAACCAGATGTTGTGAGGGCCCAGAGAAAGTAGTCATTGGGGAGATGGGGAAAAGCCTCCAATGAGAAGGAGACCTATGAGCCAGACTTTAAAAAATATGTCAGATAGAGACAGAGTGGATGGCCATCAAACACACAGGGAATCACATAAAACAACTGAGGAATATGTAAATATTTCATTTTTGAAGGATATAAGAAGACAACCCAATAAAAATAGGTAAATTATTTGAAAGGATATTTTATGAAAGAAGATAAAAGAATGACCAAGAATGATACATGAAAAGTTGCTCAACATCATTAGACATGAGAAAAATCTGAGTTAAAACTGTAGTGAGATGCCTCTGTATACCCACTTGAATGGCTAAAATTAAAGAGATCTAAGTATCAAGTACTGACTGGCAAGGAAGTAGAGCAACTGGAACCCTCATACAGTGCTGGTGGGAATATAAAATAGTATAGCCATTTTTGGAAAACTGTTTGGCAGTTTCTTATAGGGTTAATTATACACTTTCCTGAAGACCAAGCCATTCCACTGCTAGATATTTACCCAAGAGAAATGAAAATATATCCACACAAAGATTTGTACATACGTTTTCCTAGAAGCTTTATTCATAATAGACAAAAACTACAAATAACTCAAATGTCCCTCAGCAGGAAAATGGATAAACAAATCATGGTATATCCATAAAATGGAATATTCCTCATGAATAAAAGGAAACAAACAAATGATATACCCAACAGCATGGATGAATCTCAGAAACATTAGGCTGAGTGAAAGACACCAGACACAAGAATACATGCTGTATGGTCCCATTTATATAAAATTCAAGAATGGACAAAATCAATGAACAGAAAGGTGATCTGTGGGGATCTAGGGCCAGAGGTTGGAGAGTGAATGACTGCAAATGGACATGAGTAAGCATTTTGGGATGATGGAAATATTCTATATCTGGATTGTGACTGCCTGTGTTTGTTAAAACTTACCATGTTGTATACTTAAAATGGGTACATTTTATTGTGTATAATTTTTTCTCAATAAAATTTAAGAAGTAAACAAAACAAGGAGATATAGAAATGTATCTTTGAGACATGGCAAGGGGTCCAGTGCAGTCATTATGCAGACTTTGTTTGGAATCGCTATCTTGAAAGGCATGCCGAGGTGAAGAGATATGCTGAGGTGATTGGACTCTACTCCATAGGCCAAAGGATTTCAATTTGTTTACCGTGACCACAGTAAGACATTTTATACTGTGACCCAGTCTCTCTCGTTCACATATACATGCAATTTCATGTGTGTGCACACACCAACCTGAAAAAAAGTGTTCCATCAAACTGTTCTAGTCAACCACACGTGCCACACTCTGATACCTTTTCTCTTCAAGTAGACTATATGGTAGCTAGACAAAGTAAATTAATTCCACAATTTGCCAATGTATTGTGTCTATGTAGCTTGAAGAAACAAACTAGAGGAACCACCAATATTTTTTATTCAGATAAGTGACATATTTACAGAACTCTGGAAATCATTTAGAGGATAAAAAATAATGAGGGGTTGGAGGAAGAGATTAATTAGAAGATTATCAGAATAAGAATAATAGTACTTATGGTTGCTTACTCTGTGTCATGTGCTCTTCTAAGCTTTTTACATATAATTTTACATAATCCTAATTGCAACACTGTCAGGTAGGAATAATTACTATCCCCATTTTACAGAAGAGCAAACTGAGGTTAGAGATATTAAGGAACTTGTTAAAGGTCCTGGAATTAATGGACCAAAGTAGGAATGTGAATCCTAATTTATCTGACAGCAGAGATTAAATTCTTAATCTCCAGACTCAGAGGCCTCTGGGGAGACGTGAAGGCAGGAGTGTAGGGATGGAGAGGAGAATGGAAAGTTATTACTAAGATGGACTCCTCAGGGGTTGGCGATCCAGACTAATGTAGAATTTACAGAGCAGAAGGAATTGTGGCTGACTCTCAACTTTTTAATTTGGATAATTGGGTGTATGGTAACACCACTGACAAATGTAGAGAACACAAAATAATTTGTTTTGGTGGATGGGTAAGGGAATTATAATGGGGAGATAAAGAGTTTGCTTTGGGACACATTGAGTTTGAAATGCCCTTGAAGCATCCATGCCAGACACACCTATCTGCAGTTACAGTAGAAGGATCTGACCTCTCTCTTGCCATCTCTTGGTCTGCTTCATGGTTGGTCCCATTATCATTACAAAATGATTGCCAGCAGATCCGGGAGTCACAGACTTCCTTGTTCATTAGCAGAAGACAATAGCAATGGTCTTGTCTATTAGCTCTAATAATGCTGATTGGTCAGATTAAGCTACCTACCTACTCCTCCATCAGTCATTGCAATTAAGTGTACTATGAAAATCTCATTTCTCTCTTTGGAGCAAAATAGGGTCATTCAGACCCTATGAACCACTGAAGGGAGAAGGATGGTGAGAAAAATATGACTGTTCCTAGAAGTTAAATAAATGAATCCTGGATAGCAGTAACAACAGAAGTCCATTACATGAGGCTATCCTTGACTCAAGCACAGTGGACTACTTGTTGACCCCAAAACATCATGTGCTTTCTTGCATTAGGATCTTTGATAATGTTGTGTCCATTGCCAGGAATGCCCAGCCCTTTGCTGGATGAAGTGTTACCAACCTTACATTGCATTCAATGATACCAATCTATCTAATTAAATGATCTTGAATTGTCCTGCCTCTGAACCTTGTAACAATGTTTATCTTTCTTTCAGGCCTTTATCTTATTCTGCCTTTGTGTTACAGTTATTTGTAACCCTTTGTGCCCCTTACTTGTCTTGTTTTCCAGTGATCTGTAAGCTGCCTGAGGGCATGTGCTGTGTACCTCCAAGAGCACATTGTCCAACAATGCACGTTAGAGTGGGTGTTCATTACAGGTTTGCTGACATGAATTAATTTCAAGGAATTGTTTTCTAGATCTGACCTGAGAGATATATGAAATAACTTGTTTTCACATGGAGACACATTTGAAAGAGATCCTATTATTTTTCACTATTGTTGTTACCAGCTGTTCACAATGGAATGAGAAGGATTTGCTCTTTGATTAGATTTTAAAATTGAAACAGCTGCATGTGAGTTGAGCTCAGAAGAATATACGACAGTTTTATATAGACATTTGGCAGTTGGGTCATGAAATGAAAGTGTTGCCACTGTAAAACTATTATTTGTCCTGGGGAAGTTCTACAACAAAGGAAAAATAATTTTGCTTTTGTAAAACATAAAGGCTGATAGATGGTAATTATTTTCTGCTTGGCTGCAATTATGACTTCCTAACATAATATAGTATATTAATGACTGTGCTGTGTTAATTAGAGAAATAGGTATATTACAAATATGAGATTTTAACACTGGCAAGGTATTTGAATCCTTAACTTTATGGAAAATGGTGTGAAACATTATTTTTCACTGTCGTGGCTTTGGACTCTCAAAGCCAAAAAATTTGAGGAATGAATGTATAGCCTTATCAACACAGAAGATCAACTAGTTTAATATTTTTGCACAATTTTTTCCAAGAAATGCTAAATCTGAGATGGGAAAGATGCAAATTCTATAGAGGGGAAAAAAAAATCTAACCCTATTGCTCTCTTCAAGTGACCCCTGGCCATTTTTCTCTTGGTTGTAAGGTTGTTTGTTTTTCTGTGTACTAATTAGATACAGATGCAGACCTAAATTTTGGAGTGTATGGTTTAAGTCTGTTTAAAACAAGACTTCTGTAGGGATTATCAGGCCTTTGTGCTGTTCTCAGGATCTTGTGCTTTTCTCAGGTGTGTTTAGAGACAGCATCACATTATACCCCTTGCGAGCAGATAAGAGTAACTGGAGAGCACAGTTAATGATCGCTCTCCTACCTACCCTCTTTCACAGATTATGCTCACTTTTTCCCACTGGTCTACTGGCGAGGGTTCTGAGGGACTAGTCATGATGAAAATAGCCAACATTTATTGAGTCCCAATGACATGCTAAACACTTTACATACAATCCTATTAGTTAGGTATGATTATCATCCCCATTTTACAGGTGAGCAAATTGAGACTTGGGTTAAGTAAATTTGCCCAAGGTTATATAATTAGAAAATGTCGGGATTTGAGCCATAAATATTTGCTTATTTTTGGGTCACTTTTACAAATGTACTCTTTCATTGCTGTGACCTTCATTTCTAAAATGAGATGAGAAGCTGAATGTCTTATCAAAATTAATCAAACAGTATTTATAAACATATGCCCTCATCTGAATAGCTGTGTGCTCAGGATGGGCAAAGTGAATCCAAGTATGGCCAAAGTGGCAACAGTGGCACTGCTCTTTTTTTCTGTCTTGAAATTAAAGTTTGAGGCTACATAAATATACAAATATAATCAATATATTTGTCCTTTTAGTCTTTGAGGTTGAAAACCTAGTTTTTTTTTTTTGGTTTTTTTTTTTTTGCGGGGACGGAGTCTCGCTCTGTCGCCCAGGCTGGAGTGCAGTGGCACAATCTCGGCTCACTGCAAGCTCCACCTCCCGGGTTCACGCCATTCTCCTGCCTCAGCCTCTCCGAGTAGCTGGGACTACAGGCACCTGCCACCACGCCCGGCTAATTTTTTTTCTTTTTTTGTATTTTTAGTAGAGACAGGGTTTCATCATGGTCTTGATCTCCTGACCTCGTGATCCACCCGCCTCGGCCTCCCAAAGTGCTGGGATTACAAGCGTGAGCCACTGCGCCAGGCCAAAAACCTAGTTTTAACAAAAATCTGTCAATGCGTAGTTAATAGATTCCATGTATATGCATCCATCTCCAGAATATATAAGGTTATGATTTTATATATTTGTCATAAATGGCTGCAGCATCCATATATTATTAGACTGAGCTTTTCTAATAGGGATAAATGTGCTGCACTGTGGACTCTCAAGATAGCAAGATACACAACTCATGCTCAGTGAAGCAGAGGGAAATATATTATCCCTCTGCCATGCTGTGACATGCTTATATTCCATTCAAGCTTCATGAGGGCATTAAATCCAGAGAGAGATAAAAAAAAAAATACAGAGACGGATTTCCATGCTGGCTTTTACGAAAGTTTCTCTTGGCTCAGTATTATTTGTGTAGTGTGCAAAAAGAGAAATTTTGTTGAAACACTATATAAGTGTTTTGTCCTGCAAGTTAAATTTCTCTAAATTTCCTGAAAATCCAGGGAAACTTTTAATAAATGATAGGGAAAGGGTTCTAGTCCAGCAATGTGGAAAACATTTTTACACAGTTACTTACAAATTATCCAAATAATGTAAGTTCAATATTTTATTTCCTAAAGATATAGCTTTTACCAAACTTGTTTTGAATAATTGTTTTCATCTGGCATGTTTCCTTTTGTACTTTTTGTGATAGCATTTTAGAGCTAAAAATAAAGGCATCCTTCCTTAGTTAATAAACTTTATGGGCAGATACTGATCATTTTATTCAGAATGGCTAAAGAAAGGATGATTTTGGTAGTAAATTTTCACAAGAGGTATTATTTTCAATTTTTGTTTTCTACATAGGACAATACAGGAGTCAAACTAGTGGAACTGTTCGGCGGAGAGGGTTCCAGTAGCTCATAGAAAATACCCCACAATGCCTCTTTGTGCTAAATGTCAAACCAAGTCCAGAGTCAGAACTGTGTTGCTGAACCTCAGAGATCAAACACTATGATCATTAACTCTGTGGAGATATACACGTGAAGGGAGGACTTAAAACTCTGGGTATCACCTTCCTTGGCAACACTGAATAGATTTCAGGAGGGCATTAAACATAGGATTGAAGCTAGATTCCACTTTGATCTCTGAAACAGAAATGGCATTGTAAATGATAATTTTACATTTGCACAGAAAACTTGACGATAGCTTTAGTTTAAGGAAGGGAAAACTAAGACTTGAGACTACGCATATCAATCATGATTCAGTTCAGTTGGCTTAATAGAGATAGCATTCTCTCTCACATTATTGAAGGCTGAAGGTTTGTATTCCAGGGTTGATGTGGCTTCTAGAAAACTGTTAGTGACTCATACTCTATCTAGCTAACTGTTTTGCCATTTTTAGGACGGTCCAGGATGATGACTAGAACTCTAGCCATTGTGTGGAGGAAGATATTAAAAGGTAGATAAGGAGAACCTGTCACGTTCTTAAAGGAAGTTTTCTAGAAACTGTCTCATACCACATTTTTTTATGTCTCATTGGTCCAAATTTAGTTCCATGGGTGCACCTAGCTGCAAAAGAAGTTGGGAAATGTAGTCTTGATTCTTGGAGCCATCTGCTCAGCTAAGGAGTTGAGAGTTCTTTCTGAGAGAAAGGCAAACGAGACAATGAGGTGCTAACCTACTATCTCTGCTGCAGTGAGATTAAATAATTGCTTAGGATCTGACAGTGTTCTAGTGGCAGAGATTAGAAGTATATCCCTTGATGGTATAGTACTCTTGAAATCAAAGAAAATGGCCCTTTAATCTTATATGGGGCAAATTCATGTATAGAGGGAAATGAGAATAAAGATCATTATTATTATTTTAAAGTTAGGTTACAAAGTTTGGTTTTAAGCATCTTTCCATTCATGCATAGTTGCCTATTATAACATGATTTCTATTCTATTTTTATCCCCCTCAGTTTAAAATAAACTTACAAAGTCTTCTTAGAATATAAAGATTATATCCAAATTTCCCATCTATTATCATTGCTGAAACAATGAAAGTCAGAGGATCATCTAGCTTCTGACCATAAATCTCAAGTGGGCAGTTTGCCCTGCCTGGACAGCTGTTAGTGTTCCCTGGTCAGCTCAGTCCAGCACTCTCTGGGACACTGCTTCTCATCTTCTCTTACTCCTCCAGCATCTGACACCCTTTCCCTTCACATTTAATTGATGGTCTTGTTTCATTTCACTGAGAGAATAAAGACAAACACAAGATAATTTCTGCTATTTCCTACCACTATGAGTCCACCTGTACCTGTATCCATATACTTGGCCTTTTCTTTTGTTATAATGCATGAAAAACTCTGTTTCTTTTGAAGCCCAACTCCACATTTATATGCTGGATCCCATCCTTCTTGCCTGCTCAAGGACTTTGCTCCTGCAATTGTGTTCTCTTTCTCTGACATTATTTTCTCCTTCCCTATCCAATCATTTCTACCAACATCCAAAGACATTCTAAAATCTTCCTTGACAAAATCCTTTACTCCAGACCGATGTCACATCCCCTTTCGGGTGGGATTTCCTTGGAAGAATGATTTAATAGTCATTCTGTGGCCCATTCTACTACGGCTTTCATCCTCAACACATCACTGAAATCCTTCTTATCAAAGTGACCAATGATTCTCCTCTTGCCAAATCTTGTGGACATTTCTCAGTCTTAATCTTCCTTGACGTATCAGTAGCACTGAATCCTGTTGTACATTTCCACCCTCTGGAAGCATATTTTGTTTTACTGGCTTGGGAAATTCTATTGGTCCCTTGTTTTATTCCTACAGCAATTGTGCCTTTCCATTCTTTTTTGCTGGCTCCTCTTCCCCCTGATCTAAAGATTTTGGGGTGCTTTCTCTTCTTTTTCTATGCTTTCTTCCTAGGGAAGTTCGTTAAGTACCATAGCTTTAAATATCTATTTTTCGGTGGTTCTGGAATTTATAGCTCCCACCCTTTCTTTTCATCTGGACTCCAGACTTTTATGCCAAACTCTCTCCTCAACATCTCCACTTGATGTCTAAAGAGGACGTTCAAATTTAACATGTTCAAATTAGAGCTCTTGATTCCCTTTTCCTAACCATTTCTTCTTTCCATTTTAGAGAAAGACATTCTCTGCTTCTGATGGTACCCACAAGACTTTTCCTCCAAGCTGAGAGTTACAGAGTTAGCTGAGTAAAATGTAAACCAGCCTATGTAAGCCATTTTTCTATTCAAAATCCTGCAGCAGCTCACTCAGAACAAAAACACAGCTTCTTACTATGGCTTTTCAGAATCCATTAGATCTGGCCTCTTTCTGTTCACAAGATTTCATTTCCTGCTACTCTCGCTTTAGGCTCTATCACACTGGCTCTTTGTGTTTCTCAAAAATACTAATTTTCCATTTCCATTAGGACTTTTGGACATGTTATTTGCTCTGTAAGGACCACTTCCCTGATTCATATAGGTCTTTATTCTAGATTACATTCTCAAATGAACCTACTGTGGGTGTGCACAGTCCCTTCATCTTGATCCCTTTACCCAGGCTTATTTTTCCACAATACTTACGATTACACAAGACTGCACGACAGGTACACAGACAATTTTGGTTTCTTTATTGTCTATCTCCCCTACAGTGTAGGTTCCATGAAGTTGTAGGCTTTGTCTTGCTTACTCTTTTATCCCCTAGACGTGCCTAGAGAGGTTCAAAATGATATATATGCATGTGATATTAATATGTGAGTGAATGATTCTGCAGCCTTAGAGAGGCTGCAGTTAGTTACCTAAAGAAAAACAGAATTTAAGAAATGTTCTCACTTAATCTCTGCTGGATTGTTTAGCCCTTACGCCTTTGCTCTTTCTGGAAGAATATATCAGTATGAAGCAAGATCAAGAGTAGCAGGGAAGCAATGGTCAGTCTGATGCATACTCTGCAAGATTTGCATTCCAAAGATGGCATTATGGCCAGAAACAGATCCATTAGCTGCTTGAGTACATGTTATACTTCAAACACAGAAAAACAGGGAGAATATTCTCCTGAATCAAGCAATAGCCTAGAAAATCCTGGTTGCCAGAATGCCTCTTATCCTCCAAAGGATCACAACTCCTTACCAACAAGGGAACAAAACTGGATGGAGGAGGAGATGACGAATTGACAGAAGTGAGCTTCAGAAGGTGGGTAGTAACAAACACCTCTGAGCTAAAGGAGCACGTTTTAATGCAATGCAAGGAAGTGAAGAACCTTGATAAAAGGTTACAGGAACTGCTAACTATAATAACCAGTTTAGAGAAGAACATAAATGACCTGATGGAGCTGAAAAACACAGTACAAGAACTTCGTGAAGCATACACAAGTATCAACAGCCAAATTGATCGAGCAGAAGAAAGGATATCAGAGATTGAAAATCAACTTAATGAAATAAAATGTGAAGACAAGATTAGAGAAAAAAGAAAGAAAAGGAACAAACAAAGCCTCCAAGAAATATGGGACTATGTGAAAAGACCAAACCTACGTTTGATTGGTGTACCTGAAAGTGATGGGGAGAATGAAACCAAGTTGGAAAACACACTTTAGGATATTATCCAGGAGAACTTCCCCAACCTAGCAAGACAGGCCAACATTCAAATTCAGGAAATACAGAGAACACCGCAAAGATACTACTTGGGAAGATCAACCCTAAGACACATAATTGTCAGATTCACCAAGGTTGAAATGAAAGAAAAAATGTTAAGGGCAGCCAGAGACAAAGGTCAGGTTACCCACAAAGGAAGCCCATCAGGCTAACAGCAGATCTCTCAGCAGAAACCCTACAAGCCAGAAGAGAGTGGGGGGCCAATATTCAACATTCTTAAAGAAAAGAATTTTCAACCCAGAATTTCATATCCAGCCAAACTAAGCTTCATAAGTGAAGAAGAAATAAAATCCTTTACAGACAAGAAAATGCTGGGAATTTTGTCACCACCAGGCCTGCCCTAAAAGAGCTCCTGAAGGAAGCACTAAACATGAAAACGAACAACCAGTACCAGCCACTGCAAAAACATACCAAATTGTAAAGAACATCAATACTACGAAGAAACTACATTAACTAACAGGCAAAACAACCAGCTAGCATCATAATGACAGGATCAAATTCAAGCATAACAATATTAACCTTAAATGTAAATGGGCTAAATGCCCCAATTAAAAGACACAGACTGTCAAATTGGGTAAAGAGTCAAGACCTATCAGTGTGCTGTATTCAGGAAACCCATCTCACATGCAAAGACACACATAGGCTCAAAATAAAGGGATGGAGGAGGATTTACCAAGCAAATGGAAAGAAAAAAAAAATCAGGGGTTGCAATGCTAGTCTCTGATAAAACAGACTTTAAACCAACAAAGAGCAAAAAAGACAAAGAAGGGCATTACATAATGGTAAAGGGATCAATGCAACAAGAAGAGCTAACTATCTTAAATATATATATCCAATACAGGAGGACCCAGATTCATAAAACAAGTTCTTACAGACCTACAAAGAGACTTAGACTCCCACACAATAATAGTGGGAGAATTTAACACCCCACTGTCAATATTAGATAGATCAACAAGACAGAAAATTAACAAGCATATTCAGGACTTGAACTCAGCTCTGGACCAAGCAGACCTAATAGACATCTACAGAACTCTCCACCCCAAATCAACAGAATATACATTCTTCTCAGCACCACATCTCAGTTATTCTAAAACTGACCACATAATTGGAAGTAAAACACTCCTCAGCAAATACAAAAGAATGGAAATCATAACAAACAGTCTCTCAGACCACAGTGCAATCAAATTAGAACTCAGGACTAAGGAACTCACTCAAAACTGCACAACTGCATGGAAACTGAACAACCTGCTCCTGAATGACTACTGAGTAAATAACAAAATTAAGGCAGAAATAAATAAGTTCTTTGAAACCAATGAGAACAAAGACACAACGTACCAGAATCTCTGAGACACAGCTAAAGGAGTGTTTAGAGGAAAATTTATAGCACTAAATACTCACAGGAGAAAGCAGGAAAGATCTAAAATTGACACGCTAACATCACAATTAAAATAACTAGAGAAGCAAGAGCAAACAAATTCAAAAGCTAGCAGAAGACAAGAAATACCTAAGATCAGAGCAGAACTGAAGGAGATAGAGACAGAAAAAAAACCCTTCAAAAAATCCATCAATCCAGGAGTTGTTTTTTTTTTTTTGAAAAGATTAACAAAATAAATAGACTCCTAGCCAGACTAATGAAGAAAAGAGAGAAGAATCAAATAGATACAACAAAAAGTGATAAAGGGGATATCACCACTGATCCCATGGAAATACAAACTACTGTCAGAGAATGCTACAAAAACCTCTAGGCAAATAAACTAGAAAATCTAGAAGAAACACACACCCTTCCAAGACTAAACCAGGAAGAAGTCGAATCCCTGAATAGACCAGTAACAAGTTCTGAAATTGAGGCAGTAATTAATAGCCTACCAACCAAAAAAAAAAAAAAAACCCAGGACCAGATGGATTCATAGCTGAATTCTATTAGAGGTACAAAGAGGAGCTGGTACCATTCCCTCTGAAACTATTCCAAACAATAGAAAAAGAGGGACTCCTCCCTAACTCATTTCACGAGGCCAGCATCATCCTGATACCAAAACCTGGCAGAGACACAACAAAAAAAGAAAATGTTAGGCCAATATCCCTGATGAACATCGATGCAAAAATTCTCAATAAAATACTGGCAATCCAAATCCAGCAGCACACTAAAAATCTTATTCACCACGATCAAGTTGGCTACATCCCTGGGGTACAAGGCTGGTTTAACATACGCAAATCAATAAACATAATCCATCACATAAACGGAACCAATGACAAAAACCACATGATTATTTCAATACATGAAGAAAAGGCCTTTGGTAAAATTCAACACCCCTTCATGCTAAAAACTCTCAATAAACTAGGTATCGATGGAACATATCTCAAAATAATAGGAGCAATTTATGACAGACCCACAGCTGATATCATACTGAATGAGCAAAAGCTGGAAGCATTCCCTTTGAAAACTGGCACAAGAGAAGGATGCCCTCTCTCACCAGTCCTATTCAACATAATATTGGAAGTTCTGGCCATGGCAATCAGGCAAGAGAAAGAAATAAAGGGTATTCAAATAGGAAGAGAGGAAGTCAAATTGTCTCTGTTTGCAGATGACATAATTGGATATTTAGAAAACCCTAATGTCTCAGCCTGAAATCTCCTTAAGCTGATAAGCAACTTTAGCAAAGTCTCAGGATAACAAATCAATGTGCAAAAGTTGGCCAAGCACGGTGGCTCATGCCTGTAACCCCAGCCCTTTGGGAGACCAAGGCAGGCAGATCATGAGGTCAGGAGATCGAGATCATCCTGGCTAACATGGTAAAACCCTGTCTCTACTAAAAATACAAAAAATTAGCCAGGCGTGGTGGCAGGCACCTGTAGTCCTGGATACTCGGGAGGCTGAGGCAGGAGAATGGCGTGAACCTGGGGGGCGGAGCGTGCAGTGAGCCGAGATCATGCCACTGCATTCCAGCTTGGGTGACAGCGAGACTCTGTCTCAAAAAAAAAAAAAAAAAAAAAAAAATCAATGTGCAAAAATCACAAGCATTCCTATATAGAGAGCCAAATCATGAGTGAACTCCCATTCACAATTGCTACAAAGAGAATAAAATACCTAGGAATACAACTTATAAGGGATGTGAAGGACCTCTTCAAGGAGAACTACAAACCACTGCTCTAAGAAATAAAAGAGGATGCAAACAAATGGAAAAACATTCCATAATCATGGATAGGAAGAATCAATATCATGAAAATGGCCATACTGCCCAAAGTAGTTTATAGATTCATGCTGTCCCCATGAAGCTACCATTGACTTTCTTCACAGAATTAGAAAAAAACCACTTTAAATTTCATATGGAACCCAAAAAGAGCCCACATAGCCAAGACAATCCTAAGCAAAAAGAACAAAGCTGAAGGCATCATGCTACCTGACTTCAAACTACACTACAAAGCTACAGTAACCAAAACAGCATGGTACTCCCACCAAAACAGATATATATACCAATGGAACAGAACAGAGGCCTCAGAAATAACAGCACACATCTACAACCATTTTATCTTTGACAAATTTGACAAAAACAAGCAATGGGAAAAGGATTCCCTATTTAATAAATGGTGTTGGGAAAACTGGCTAGCCATATGCAGAAAACTGAAACTGGGCCCCTGCCTTACACCTTATACAAAATTAACTCAAGATGGATTAAAGACTTAAAGACTGTAAGACCTAAAACCATAAAAACCCTAGAAGAAAACCTAGGCAATACCATTCAGAGCATAGGCAAGGGCAAAGACTTCATGACTAAAACACCAAAAGCAATGGCAACAAAAGCCAAAATCGACAAATGGAATCTAATTAAACTAAACAGCTTCTGCACAGCAAAACAAACTATCATCAGAGTAAACAGGCAACCTACAGAATGGGGGAAAATTTTTGCAATCTATCCATTTGACAAAGAGCTAATATCCAGAATCTACAAGGAACTTAAACAAATTTACAAGAATAAAACAACCCCATCTAAAAGTGGGTGAAGGATGTGAACAGATGCTTTTCAAAAGCAGACACTTATGTGGCCAATAAACATATGAAACAAAGCTCATCATCACGGGTCATTAGAGAAATGCAAATCAAAACCACAATGAGATACCATCTCACACCATTTAGAATCGCGATCATTAAAAAGTCAGGAAACTACAGATGCTGGAGAGGATGTGGAGAAATAGAAATGCTTTTACACTGTTGGTGGGAGTGTAAATTAGTTCAACCATTGTGGAAGACAGTGTGGCAATTCCTCAAGGATCTAGAACCAGAAATACCATTTGACCCAGCAATCCCATTACTGGGTATGTAAATTATTCTACTGTAAAGACAAATGCACACATATGCTTATTACAGCACTATTCACAATAGCAAAGACTTGGAACCAACCCAAATGCCCAATAATGATAGACTGGATAAAGAAAATGTGTCACATATGCACCATGGAATACTATGCAGCCATTAAAAAGAATGAGTTCATGTCCTTTGCAGGGACATGGATGAACCTGGAAACCATCATTCTCAGGAAACTAACAGAAGAACAGAAAACCAAACCCACATGTTCTCACTCATAAGTGGGAGTTGAACAGTAAGAACACATGGACACAGGGAGGGGAACATTACACACTGGGGCCTGTCAGGGGGTTGGGGGGAAAGGGGAGGGATAGCATTAGGAGAAATACCTAATGATGGGTTGATGAGTGCAGCAAACCAGCATGGCACATGTATACCTACGTAATAACCTGCACGTTCTGCACATGTATCTCAGAATTTAAGGTATAATAAAAAAATTAAGAACTATAAAAAAGAAATGAAATAAAGAAAGTAAAATCAAAGAAAAGAAAGTTAAGCTCCTACCTTCCCATAGAGACAGGTAGGCATGGGCCCTATTTTTCTTGATCATTACGTTACAAAAGGATGGCTTCCAAGTTGTTGAGAAAGACAGTCCTGGGTCGTAGAAGATACATCTTAAAAGAAGAGAGAAAGAATTTACAATTGCAAGTTTTCTAAAGTACATGCTGTAAGGAAAGGGACTCAGGGCTTATAGTCAGGTTTTGGCCTGAACAAACAGTAAATTCTTTTGGCAGCAGTGAACTGTCTCAGGAAGGCATTTTAAGAGGGCTGGAATTGTCATACTAGGGAAATGGTCTTGAGCGAATAGAAACTATGCTAGTGTTTGTTCAAGTCTCTTAGTGTGTGTGTGTGTCTGGGGGTCGGGTGGATGAAATTGTGCTGAAATTTGCAGTTCTTATAGGCCAAAGTTGAGGCCTAGTTGAGAAGTGGGCTCAGAGAAGCCTGACTAAAGTTTGGTCATGAAGAGGGTCTTTGTCAGTGGTGATAAGCTAAAACCCACCATACATCACTGCTTTTTCCTATACCGTCCTTTTGTCAGGGGGCAACTTTTGAGGATTAAAGACAAAGTTGGAGCTCCAAAAAAAAAAAAAAAAAGAAAACCCTGGTTGCAAAGAAACATGCAAATTTCATCTTTTCTTTCAAGCTAATTTCTCTGTTTCACAGAGGCATTCATTCCACAATTGTAGAAATGTATTAGGTTTGAAAATCATTATCAGGATGTTCAGAGTCCCCTCAAGGACACCTGAGGGGGGATCAGTGTAGTTAAGTAGAAAAAGGAGATGCAGAGGACCAGGAGAATTTGTCTCTGGCATCTCTTCAAAGTCTTTTTTGATGTGACAGCATTACCTGGGGCACCCATTCCCTCACACTTTTACTATCCATTTCCATAAAAAGCAAGATATGTACTTCTCTGCTTCAACTTACTCCTGACAGTTTGACTAGATCACTTGAACAGGGGTGAGTCAAAGCCATTTGTTATGTGGAGGTGGAAGCAGCTGTTTACTACCAGAAATGCTATCCTGCTAGAGGAAGAAAACATGTCTTCTAAGTGAATATAAATAATCCAGGTTATGAAGAGCTTTATTTTCTGTCTATTTGGAATACCTCAACTATAGTGGACAAAATCCAATAAGGTTGTTTTACCCAAATTTTGTCAAACAATTAATCTCAGTTATTGTATTTCTAATTTAAAAGAGCCACTATATGTATTTAGCTTGGTTTAGCTTGAGGTGTGGGGCACAAGCTGTGGCCTGTTGCTCATGTTCTGTGATTGCTGTGATTACCATTGTAGGCAAAAATTTAAAGAATATTGCCTTTGGTAAAGGTCCGATTCTGTATTCAAGCACCAGATACCTGAGTACTCTTATAATCACCCCTAGATGGCTTGCTAATCAGCCATGCATTGACTCTGGACTTTCTTTTGCTCCTCCCCTTACTCTTTTCATAACAAAAATATTTATTAGAGTAAGGATTAAGATGGCGGATAGGCGGTTGGACTAGCTTGCAGCTCTCAGATGGACAGACCACGTGTGGAAACTCACATTGTGAACTTTTGCTCCAAGAACTACTGCAGGAACACATTAGGAAAGCCGAAAGAATCTACAGACCCTTTGAAGGAACTGGATCACCACTGTGGGCTCCTTGAGATGCCGAAAACTTGTGAGTCAGCTTGCTTTCTTAGTGGAGAGGCTTGTATTCTGAGGCAAGTTCTCAGCCCTGGCCACCAGGTACCTGGAAATAGATTCAGTGCAGTTGTGGGGGGGCATGGTGGGAATGAGACCGGTCTTTAGAACTGCAGGCTGTATGGGAGCTGGGTAAGACCTGTGACTGCTGGCTTTCCCCAACTTCCCTGGCAACCTGTATGACTCCGCAGAGGCAGCCGTAATCTCCCTGGGAATATAACTCCATTGGAATGGGAACCACACCTTCATCCTCCACAGCAGCCACAGCAAGCCCTGCCCAAGGAGAGGCTGAGCTCAGACACACCTATCCCTGCCCCAACCTGGTGGTCTTTCTCTACTTGCCCTGGTAGCAAAAGACAAAGGTCTCTTGGGAGCTCCATAACATTGCTCACTGCCTGAGAAATCTGAATACTTAACCAGGTGTCCCTAGGGCAAGTTTCCATCCTACCTATAGTACCACAGCTGATGTGCTCTTGAAAGCGCCACCTCCTGGCTGTAGGCCAACTGACACAAAACCAGCACAGAAACAAAAACACAACCAAGAACCCTCACAGCGTCCACTTCACTCCCCTGCTACCTCCACCAGAGCAGGTGCTGGTATCCAGGGCTGCAAGATGTGAGGATAGATCACATCACAGGACTCTTTGCAGAAACTTCTCAGCCTGGAGCCTGGTAGATCCACTAGATGGCTAGACCCAGAAGAGCGAAAACAATCGCTGAAGTTTGGCTCTTAGGAAGCCTCATTCCTAAGGGAATGGGGAGAACACCACATCAAGGGAGCACCTCATGGGATAAAAGAATCTGAACAGCAGCCCTTGAGCCACAGATCTTCCCTCTGACATAGTCTCCCCAAATGAGAAGAAACTAGAAAAACAATCCTGGTAATATGACAAAACAAGGTTCTTGAACACCCTTAAAAGATCATGCCAGGTAACCAGCAATGGATCCACACCAAGACAAAATCTCCAAATTGCCAGAAAAAGAATTTAGGCCGGTTATTAAGCTAATCAAGGAGGCACCAGAGAAAGGTAACGTCCAACTTAAAGAAATGAAAAACATGATACAGGATATGAATGAAAAATTCTTCAGTGAAAAAGATAGCATTAAAAAAAATCACAACTTCTGGAAAAAAAAGGACACACTTAGAGAAATGCAAAGTGCACTAGAAAGTCTCAGCAATAGAACTGAACAAGCAGAAGAAAGAACTTCAGAGCTTGAAGACAAGGCTTTTGAATTAACCTAATCCATCAATGACAAAGAAAAAAGAATTTTAAAAAATGAACAAAGCCTTCAAGAAGTTTGGGACTATGTTAAACCTGCAAACCTAAGAATAATTGGTGTTCCTGAGGAAGAAGAGAAATCTAAAAGTTTAGAAAACGTATTTGAGGGAATAATCAAGGAAAGTTCCCCTGTGTTGCTAGAGATCTAGACATCCAAATACAAGAAGCTCAAAGAACACCTGGGAAATTCATTGCAAAAAGATCATTGCCTAGGTGCATAGTCATCAGGTTATCTAAAGTCAAAACAAAGAAAAGAATCTTAAGAGCTGTGAGGCAAAAGCATCAGGCAACCTATAAAGGAAAACCTATCAGATTAATAGCAGATTTCTCAGCAAAAACCCTACAAGCTAGAAGGGATTGGGGTCCTATTTTTAGCCTCCTTAAACAAAACAATTTCAGCCAAGAATGTTGTATCCAGCGAAACTAAGTTTCATGAATGAACGAAAGATACAGTCTTTTCCAGACAAACAAATGCAGAGAGAATTCACCACTATGAAGCCAGCACTACAAGAACTGCTAAAAGGAGCTCTAAATCTTGAAACAAATCCTCCAAATACACCAAAATAGAACCTTCTTAAGGCATAAATCTCACAGGACCTATATAACAATAACACAATGAAAAAAATCCAAGGTATTCAGACAACAAATTACGTGATGAATAGAATAGTACCTCACATCTCAATACTAACATTGAATGTAAATGGCCTAAATGCTCCACTTAAAAGATACAGAATGGCAAAATGTATAAGAATTCACCAACCAAGTTGCTGCTGTCTTCAAGAGATTCACCTAACAAATAAGGACTCACATAAACTTACAGTAAAGAGGTAGAAAAAGATATTCCACACACATGGACGCCAAAAGCAAGCAGGAGTAGCTTGTGAAATGATCATACTGCCTAAAGCAATCTACAAATTCAATGCAATTCCCATCAAAATGCCACTCTCATTCTTCATAGAATTAGAAAAAAAAATCCTAAAATTCATATGGATCCAAAAAAGAGCTTGCATAGCCAAAGCAAGACTAAGCAAAAAGAACAAATCTGGAGGCATCACATTACCTCAGTTCAAACTATACTATAAGGCCATAGTCACCAAAACAGCATGGTACTGGCAGGAAAATAGGCACATAGACCAATGGAACACAATAGAGAACCCAGAAATAAAGCCAAGTATATATAGTCAACTGATCTTCAATAAAGTAAACAAAAACATAAAGCAAGGAAAGGACACCCTTCCTATTCAACAAATGGTGCTGGAATAATTGGCAAGCCACATGTGGAAGAATGAAACTGGATGCTTGTCTCTCACCTTATACAAAAATCAACTCAAGATGGATCAAGGGCTTAAATCTAAGACCTGAAACCATAAAGATTCTAGAAGATAACATCAGAAAAACCCTTCTAGACATTGGCTTAGGCAAAGACTTCATGACCAAGAAGCCAAAAGCAAATGCAACAGAAACAAAGATAAAAAGATGAGACTTAATTAAACTAAAAAGCTTCTGCACAGCAAAAGAAACAATTAGCAGATTTAACAGACAAGACCCAGAGTGGGAGAAAATCTTCACAATCTATACATCTGACAAAAAACTGATATCCGGTATCTACAAGGAACTCAAACAAATCAGCAAGTAAAAAACAAACAATCCCATCAAAAAGAGGGCAGAAGACGTGAATAGACAATTCTCAAAAGAAAATATACAAATGGCCAACAAACATGTGAGAAAATGCTCAACATCGCTAATTATCGGGGAAATGCAAATCAAAACCACAATGTGATACCACCTCACTCCTGCAAGAATAGTCATAATCAAAAATTAATAGATGTTGGTGAGGATGCAGTGAAAAGGAAGCAATGTTACAGTGTTGGTGGGAATGTAAACTAATACAACCACTATGAAAAACAGTGTGGCAATTCCTAAAAACTAAAAGTAGACCTACCGTTTGATCCAGCGAATCCCACTGCTAGGTATCTACCCAAAGGAAACGAAGTCATTATACAGAAAAGATACTTGCACACGCATGTTTATAGCAGCACAATTTGCAATTGCAGAAATATAGAACAAGCCCAAATGCCCATCAATCAATGAGTGGATAAAGAAAATGTGATACGTAATACCATGGAATACTACTCAGACATACGGTGGAAGGAAACAATGGTATTCACAACAACCTGGAGGGAATTGGAAACTATTATTCTAAATGAAGTAACTCAGGAATGGAAAACGAGACATTGCATGTTCTCACTCCTATGTGGGAGCTAAGCTATTAGGACTCAAAGGCATAAGAATGATACATTGGACTTTGGGGACATGGGGGAATGGGTAGGGGGTGGAAAGGGATAAAAGACTACACATTGGGTACAGTGTACACTGCTGGGGTGGTGGGTGCACCAAAATCTCAGAAGTCCCCACTAAAGAACTTATTCATATAACAAAACACCACTTGTTCCCCTCAAAACTTTTTTTTTTTTTTTTTGAGACGGAGTCTTGCTCTGTTGCCCAGGCTGGAGTGCAGTGGCGTAATCTCGGCTCACTGCAAGCTCCGCCTCCTGGGTTCACACCATTCTCCTACCTTAGCCTCCCGGGTAGCTGGGACTACAGGCGCCCACCACCATGCCCGGATAATTTTTTTTGTGTTTTTAGTAGAGACGGGGTTTCACCTTGTTAGTCAGGATGGTCGTTCCACTCAAAACCTATTAAAAAATGTATCTACGGCTAGATAATGCAAAGAGGCTCTAATAACAAACCAATGAAATATATTAAGGATTCAAGAGAATTTATGGTGTTACTTCTCCCGTGGATATATTAATAGGAATAGGGTGTCTAATTTGGAATTTTAGGCAAAAGATGCTTTTGGACTGGGAAAGAGGAAGATTCGCTACAGCTCTTTTGTTTCATGTAGGTGGATACCTACTCAGCCCACCAATTAGATTGTCCCTGCTTTGGGTGTAATATTATAAGTCAGGCCAGGTTCTGTTTGGCTGTTCTCCTTCTAATCAGGCTCCAGCTCAAATCTCTACCACTGTAGATTTGGTTCTGTCATAACTGGCTTTTAAACAAGTGTGTCTAATTTCTTTTTCATTTTTACTTATACTCTTGATATATATCTTTGGCGAGTCAGTGAAAAATGTTTCTTTGTAAATTTGGCCAAAGTCTCTGCCTCAAACTAAAGGGAATTGTTAGTTTAAAAAGACTTCTTGTTTTTTTGATGGTGATTCCTTTCGGACAGAGCAGGTAACTCACCTGGAAGAATTTCAGAAAGATCAATGGAGCATATGCTAAAGGAACAAATCTATTGAAGCATACATCTACTATTTTTTTTAGTTTTGGATTTGAAATCTCTCTTTTTCTAACTCTTTTCCCATGATCTCTGTTAAAACAGCTAGCTTTTCAAATCATTAGGAAACTTCATATTGGACTTTTATCTCAATGCTCAAGGCTAGAAGCTGCTGAAGGCTAGAAGACAGTGTGTTTTATTTTAAGTTTATCCACATGGCCAATAGCAGGATGCTCTCTAACTGAACTAAATCCCTCTTGTCATTTATTTTTATGATAATAGTAAGATCTGTGAACATTTTGGAGTCTTTGGGATAAAAGAAAATGTCATTTTTAACTTTCACTACACTTGCCACTTGGGACCATGTATTGTTCATTTTCTCTTAAGAAATCACCCAAATAGATTAACTGCTCCATATGGCTTTGGAGAAATGGAAAATACTGATGGAAAAGGTGCTGGTGACCACAGCAATACACTTGCAATTGCCATTTAGATTATCCCTTTGTAATCCTCTGTTCCACCTCGCTGAGGCTGGTAATGTGAAAACAAAACCCAGTGCCCCCAGCATGCAGCAGAGGGATTGCTGAGCTCCTTGCACCAACCCCATTGCCTCACTCAGTCCTTCTCATGTGGATGTGATCTTTTTATGGGCACAGAGTGCCACTGGGGGGCTCCTCATCCCTTCTTTATTTTCTGAGGCAGTGCAGATGTGGCATCAGCATTTGCTCTTGTCTTTCTTGTTGGAAAGACATTTGCTATTGTAGGATACTATGCTTAGTTCCTGCTAGTAAGTGGCCTAAACACTTGCTACTCAAAGCGAGGTCCCTAGATGAGCAGAATCAGTATCACCTGGACGCTAGTCAGAAATGCAGAATACCAAACTCTATCCCAGACCCAGTGAATCAGAATCTGTATTTTAATAAGATCCCTGGTAATTCATACTCACATTAAAGTTTAAGTTGGAGAAGCACAGCCTTATGTTGCTTCGTTTATTCAGCTTTGGTTGCCAGAGAAGACTGACGGGAAGTGCCACAGACATTACATTTCTGATTTGTTCCCTGGCCCTTGTGTCCTCAGGTAGGAAAGTGTGGTGGTCTACATTCTGCCCTAGTTTGACAAGGTAAACCTTTCGATTTTGTGTTTAGGTGTTCTTTCATGCTTAATAGTTGATCTTTGGGAAAAGAAATCAATATTTGCCCACAAGTCATTCATTTTTGGGCCTGTTTCAAAAGAAGAAAAGGGTTGATGAATATTCTTAGCATCTGCCACAGCTTTTATAAAGCTGCAAATCTTTTAGGTCAGCAGAGACTCTGTGATGACTACTAAAGTGTACAAATACTGTTTGAAAAGGTACTGCAAAAAATTTTTACCTAAGGCATGCTGCTTTTTCCTTCAGTGAAGCAGCCAACACAAAGACCACTGGGGCAAGTCTTCAAAGGGGGAGCTTCTCTGCAGAAAGTGGCTCAGTGGGATTTACAACAAAGGACTTCTCAAGATCAACAGCACTTTGCTGACACTGGAGTGGATTGGAGGATTGAAAATATGATTAAAACAAAATTAAGACACAATAGCAATAGTGGAGAGATCCCGTGGGGCCTGTAATGGGGTCCTGTAGAAGGAGAGGAATAATCGAGCAGTTTTCCTGAGATTCTAATAGGAAGCTGTTGAAGTTGATGAACTGAAGTAGTGTTTCTTTCTGGCATGCTTGAAAATAATTATGATTTCCCCCCATAGATACCAGTACATATAATGTCTGTAATGTGACATATTTCTAAGAAGTTTTAAAACAGTTGAATTGATTAGCTGTTATTGTATGCTTGAGTAAATATAGTTCCTTAAATTCAACTATTTTTGCAGCTCCCCAGTTCAGTTAATATAATTTACATATGTAGACCCAGACACTGACTCTTTAAGCAAATGAAATGACAACATGAGATGGCTTATTTAAGACTGGTTTTTATAATGCTTATTATATCAGTATGACAACATTTTCTACTTTCAATTTGGAGAAGAACTTAAGGTATTAAAATTTTGAAGCTATTTGGGAAACAAAAGTCAAAATAAGACTGCCTATTAAGACACAGTGTCAGAATAGAAATACAAGTGATGGCAGATTTCCCATAAAACATTAGGGCCTCAGCATATGGTCATACACATTGTGCATCGCACAACTTCAGGGGGTGACATTTACGTGGTCTCCATGGATGCCATTCCAGAGTTATAAATGTGGCATCTGTGAATATTGTCATGATCCCAGTGTGATCTTCATAAATTTTCAGTCTTACTCGTTTTTGGTAAAATTTTAAATTCTCTAGTTAGTTTAGAGTCATGTAAAGTTTATAAAATAGCTCCAAAACACTCTTTACATATTTTTCCATTTAATGTATGAAATCTTATGAAGTGAAAAGCCAGTGGTTTTTTTAAAAAATGGAGGAACGTGCTGGAATGCTGTTTTGGAAACTCTTTCTCAGAATTACAATCGTACACTGGCATTTATATAAATACACAAGCTCAAATGGCATTATATAATAAAATATTTTATCAGTGTTACTCACTGCTGTATGTTGATTGAGAGTATGGGGTGTGGAGTCCATGCCTGAAATGGAATCTACCCTCTTTCACTAATGAGTTCTGCGTTCTTCTTAACCTTCTTTACTTGGAACATGAGGATGGTGATAGTATCTACCTACTTCATGTAAGTTGCTATGAAGATTATATGTGATGATCCACATAAGCCACTATGAATAGTATCTGGCATAGACTGTAAATAAACATTAGGAACTATCCATTTTAATCTAATAGACTCAAGTTCTGAATCCAGCCAAGTTCACATTTAGCTTTATCATGGAAACAAAAGAGGAAGAAAAGATCATTTAAACCCTACATTTACAGGTAGAATATACTGTGAGGGAAATGGTAACTTTTACTCTATTCATCCTCTTCTTCCTGGTTTGCGTTATAAAGAAATAGGATGAATGTCATTGAAAAGAGTTTGGGTATTTTCTGGGCCAATTGTTAAAACTTCTGTTTTCTTACTTCTTTCCTTTATCACAAGGTGAGTAGGAGCTGTCCACCAAATATATCTGGTTATCCCCAGCTCATGGAGGAATTGTACTTCCCAGCCCACATGAACTTGGGTGATGCCATGTGGCTTGCTTTGACCAATGAAGTGTGAGAACAAGTGATGTTTATGACTTTTAGGAAGACTCTTTACTGCTTGATTAATTAAGCTTTCTCCCACTTCTTCAGTGATTGTTTAAACACAAGCAAGTTGGATTCCTGAGAAGCTGTGAGGAGCAGAGGCCTATGATGGACACATGGCATGAGGCAGATATAAAACTCTGTGGTTTCAAACTGCTGAGATCTCGAGGGTTGCTTGTTATTGCAGCATAACTTGCCCAATGTAACTTCCTTAGGGAAACTTGTGAGGGCATCACACAGTATTGGTTCTCAGAGATGCTGTGAGTGAAAGTGGCAGATTATGTTCTGGAGATGGTCAGTGTGTGGCATTCCTTGTATATATTAATCTTCTGAGTTTTTTAACATTAGAAAATCTAGGAATTATGTTAACAAATTAATTTATATAATAAGCCTTGAGTAATTAACATTACATATTAAAACATAATTTCATGTCTTAAAATTAAACATGGGACCTCTAATAAATTAATCTTGCCTAGTTAAGTCTAACTTTTTTTTCTTGAGTTGAGAACAGAACAGAGTCTAACAGACTCTAGTTAGATTGAATATTGAATTTCAATCAATTTGTTTGAGATGCCACATTTATAACTCTGGAATGGCATCCATGGAGACCATGTAAATGTCACCCCCTGAAGTTGTGCAATGCACAAAACACATTTCAATATGTTTGAGGTGGAATATGTTTCCATATATGACCCTTAATCTCTTGTATTTCTGAAGAATTCCAAGTAAAACTGATTGAGGATAAAAGACTGCAAAAGCTACTAATTTTCTCAAGAGAAAATAGAAGAATATTAGAATACACACAAAGCAATTCTTTTTTATAACATGGCATTGAGCCAGCAATCAGATATAAAATCATCATTGATTCTTATATATTATTCATGGTGTTGTGAGAAGGTGATATACATGCAATGCAGCAATGATTGCTATATTCTGAACTGTTTTAAACCCACTCTAAAGAAAATAGAAAAGTGTCTCACAAAAAATCCTTTGAAAACTGGGGAATTAGAAACATTACTAAAAGCCTAACAGGATTAGAAAAATCTTAAATAGTTTAGAAAACAAAGTATTACGCATTTATTTCTAGGATAGAAAATTTGTATTTTATACACTTAAAATGTTATTCTATAGCTGATTGAAAGACGTAAATAGACAAAACCACGGATTCATAAGCAGTAATTTATCTGATAAATTTCATTGGGAAAATAGACATAAATAATATGAAAAACTAATGTTTTCAAAAGCTTAACTAAAAATATGAAAAGGAAGACAGGCAATTAACTTATCCAAAATTAAATTCTGTATTTCATAGGACATTTTAAAGTTCTGTATTCACCGATCATATCCGTTTTGCTGTATTTTAAATAAAATTGTCTTAAGTTCCAATGTTGGTTTAAAAATTAATCTTAGCTGGGCACGGTGGCTCATGCCTGTAATCCCAGCACTTTGGGAGGCTGAAGTGGGTTGATCACTTGAGCTCAAGAGTTAGAGACCAGTCTGGCCACTGTCTCTACTGAAAAAAAAAAAAAAAAAAAAAATTAGCCAGGAGCAGTGGAAGGTGCCTGTAATCCCAGCTACTCAGGAGGCTGAGGCAGGAGAATTGCTTAAACTCAGGTGGCAGAGGTTGTAGTGAGCTGAGACCATGCCACTGCACTCCAGCCTGGGCGACAAAGTGAGACTCTGTCTCAAAAAAATATAATAATAATAAAATAAAAATAAAACTTATTCTTGATTATTCTGTTACCTTAGCGATAGGTGATAGATGTATCTAGGGTTAGATGAATTTTTACTCTCACCAGTATACTCGGATTAGTTACCTATTAAGAATGATACTAGCTTGTTTATTCAGTAACTCACATTGAGGATTTTCTATGTCCCTGCTTAATAGTATGTTATTTATTTATTTATTTATTTATTTTTTGAGACAGAGTCTTGCTCTGTCACCCAGGCTGGAGTGCAGTGGCACGATCTCGGCTCACTGCAACCTCCGCCTCCCGGGTTCAAGTGACTCTCCTGCCTCAGCCTCCCGAGTAGCTGGGATTATAGGTATGCACCGCCACGCCTGGCTAATTTTTGTATTTTGAGTAGACACGGGGTTTTACCATGTTAGCGAGTCTGGTCTCGAACTCCTGACCTCTGGTGATCTGCCTGCTTTGGCCTCCCAAAGTGCTGGGGTTACAGGCGTGAGCCACTGCGCCCGGCCAATAGTATGTTATTTTTACAAAGGTTATTTCATGTAATCATCCTTCCTCATTATAGAGGTGAGAAAACTGAACCTCAGAGAGAGTAAAGGAGTCATTGAAGGGCATTGGTACAGAAAAACTTCTGTGGGCCATTTTCAAAAATGTGCAGCCTATTTCAGATCTTACTAGCCCACATATGTGATTTCACTGGATTACGTGTGGATATATTAAAAAAAGAGACAAAGAGAGAAATGGCACCAATCACCTAGTTCCCTGTTCTCCCATCCTTTGCCTCTGAGTAGAAGATTAATACGTCTGGTCTTCCGTACTCTTTGGGTGGAACTGTATTATGGCAGACATTATGTTAATGGCTTCTTTGGACTTCAATCAGGGCTCAGAACCCTGCCTTTCCCACCCCAGAGAGACAAGAGCTGGAATACTGGTTCCCAGGATAACCTTCCAGTAGAAGGCTCCATTGTCAATTATGGCAGTTCAGCACCTGTGCCTCACTTGGTATAGAGACTTTTAAAAATTCACTGTTGGGGAGAGGAAAATCAGGCACAGGCATTGACAAAAGTACACAAAATCAGGACAGTATTTACATGCCAGGCTGGATTTTAAGCACTAGGCATGAGTTGCTTCAATCCTCACACAACTCTTAGATGTGACGATTATCTCCAGTTTATAGATGAAGGAACATGCTTGGAGAGTTTAGGTAACTTGCCAAGATCACACAGAAAATAAGTGGCAGGGCCAGGGTTTGAGCCTATGCTCTTAACTCCTACAGCGTCCTTTAAGAAGGTAAATACTTTGGGAGCCCTTGTCTAGAGTTTAGAGAGTGACTGTCTCGGAGATTCATAGTGGAGGTGTAAGAGTGAGGTCAGTTAGGAAACATTTGGAGGACAATAATGGCTTACAATTTAAACTTGTTCACTGCTTCAGTAACTGCAAGTTCAGCGCTACTGTGGGCATCATGGCTGAGTCCATGATGCCTACAGGTTCAATTCCTTGTGATCCTTTTGGTGCTGCCATCCTCTGAATGATGGCTGGTGGGAATGTGCTGCAGCAGTTCCGGATCTTGTATCAGCAAAGGAGACTGGCCAGATGAAAAGTAATGGTTGTTCCCTGGTGCTGTTCCAGAGGAGCAAGGTAAAACTTTTTTTTATGCTTAGAGCAGACCTCTACCAAAATTCAGGACTCTGAATCCAATCACGTTGCTAATGGCAAATAGCAATTAGTCCCATTGCTAATCCAGTTATTGACAAAGGGCATGGGATTACACCTGGACTATGAGGGGCTGGAGTTGGGCTAATCTTCCCTGAGCCATATGAATTTGTGGAAGTGGGCAGAAAACTTAGATAAATTTGCAGATCCCTGAGGGGGAGGAAAGAGTAGTAGGAGTTGGGTGGCCACTCAATGGCTACTCCAGAGAGGCCAGATGTGGAACTATTGAGTATCATACAAACCCAGGGGCCTAGTTCTTATAACTGGTAGATCTGCGTAGAGCTTGATTCAAAGTTCAGGTACTTGATTTGATACATAGTTCTAGAATGTAATAGAGTTTCTTCTCTCTCTTCTGCCTGGGGAAAACTGGTTTGAGGTAGTACCTTCCTATGACTACTAGAGCCAAGTTGATTATTACAAAAAGAGGCTGAATATTTAGCATGTCAAGTTGGCAGGACTGGTATACTTTGGATATCACATCTAAATCTCTCTTTTATTTACTATATTTCTCAAAATTTATTTTTAACATTGGCTTCTTAGGCTTTATTTAGGGAGTGAAATTCTGTCGATCAACTGATTTTTAGGGTTGTTCCTAAACATAACTGTGAAGTTGGGAAAATGTTCCTTTGGTCTCCTATGTTGTGTTGTAGTGCAATAATGACAAATACAGTGTCCTGTATAGCCACTGCTGCCCTTGACTTCTGTGGCAGATGTCAGTCACTTATCATGGTCCTGTTTCCTGCTAAGCATGGTTGTAGCTAGAAATTATTCTCCATTCAGTGATCAAGGGAGCCACTGCATGGCTGGGACAAGAAGTGAAAATTATTTTCCATTATTGTTTGAGGATCTCTGTCTCTGGGAGGTAGCACAGGAGAGTAAGAACATGATATTTGGCATCGAACAGGCTTGGGTTTGAATCCAGAGTTTTCCACTAAGTTGGCAAATTACTTTTCTAAACCTGTTTCCTCCTCCGTAAAGTGAGATTAATAACACCAATTTTGTAGGCTGTTTTGTGATATTAAATGAGATGGAATATGTGCTATTCTTAACACATTTCATGGATCTTAAATGTTAGTTCATGTTGCCTTTCTACCAAAACGTAGACCAAGGAGAAATTATGATGAACAATTATTCTCAGCACCACGCACAATGTTAGTGTTTAAAGAAGCGTCCCTTCAATGAAAGGAATAAACTGTCATAGTGTTTTATATATTACATTTAGAGGTTGAATATTTTGAGCAGGGGCTTCACTCACTGAAACCACTCAGACCACCACTGGTTCTGCCTAAGGACATGGCTTGATTTCAGTTTTCAAAATGCCAAACTTGGCAGTGACTCATGTTTTAGGGAATTACAGAGGGAAGAGAATCCATAATTTTTACCCTTGAGGAAGTCAAACCTGAGGTACACAATGACAAATAAACATACTGTAGAATACAAATAACTAAAGCCTGGAAATAGACCCACATAGGCTAAATTATAGCTACATAAATGTATCCATTTCTAAAATATCTGCATAGGCAGGCAGATCAATGGAACAGAATAGAATCTTAAGTAGGTCCAAACACTTCAGGGAATCTATTGTATGATAAAGGTGGCATTTTAAATCAGTGAAGAAAGATGGATTATTTAATAGATGGCATTGAGACGTTTTCAGTCATTTAGAAAAAAATAGTTCTGTGTCTCACTCCTTACATTAAAGTACATTCTAGATTTGCTATTTTGAATTTCTACCAAAGCTTTAAAGATAAAATGCAAAACTAAAAAATTTTTATAAGGCATCATGAAAAAAATGTAAAGTAATCTTGGAGTGAGTAATATTTTCCTAAGTAAGAAAAAAAACATAAGCAGATATTAGCAATAAAGGAGGTAGAGCAATAAATTTTACTATAAAATATTAAATTTCTTTCGGGAAAACTACGTAATTAAAGGCAAAAGAAAAAACTAAAAAAAAAAAAAAAAAGTCTGGGCCAGATGCAGCGGCTCACGCCTGTAATCCCAGCACTTTGGGAGGCCGAGGGGGGCGGATCATGAGGTCAGGAGTTCAAGACCAGCCTGGCCAACATGGTGAAACCCTGTCTCTACTAAAGATACAAAAAATTAGCCGGTGTGGTGGCATGCACCTGTATTCCTAGCTACTTAGGAGGCTGAGGCAGGAGAATCCCTTGAACCCGGGATGCAGAGGTTTCAGTGAGCCAAGATCGCACCATTACATTCCAGCCTGGGCGACAGGGCGAGACTCAGTCTCAAAAAACAAAACAAAACAAAAAACCCCTGTACTTTGTACACATGCATCTTCATCTCCAACTGCATTCCAGAGAGGTTGTACGAATTTTTACCACATCTGCACCGTATATGTACTATATCCCTTTTATATACGTATAAAACATTAGTATAGGCCAACAAGAAACATATAAATGACCTCACAAAATAGGCAAAGGATATGTATGAAAGAGGAGTTCAGAAAGAAAAATACATTTTTATGCATATTAAAAAAATATCAATCTCATTCATAATTAAACAAATACAAATTCAGACCATGAAACAATTTTTTGCCTATCATAATGGCAATAGTTATATGGAAATTCACAGTGGCTAAGGGTGTAAGGATACAAGTACATATGCAATGCAGGTGTTGTAAAAATTGGTACACTCTCTTTGAAATGCAATTGGACAATATTATTAAAATTTACAACATGCCAATCTTGTAAGGCCTGCCAGCAAATGTAGCAATTTGCCCTCTGATTTTAATTTCACCTGTACACAGAGAGGTCTGAAAAGCAAAAGCCAGGAAACAGCCATATGTCCATCAACAGGAGACTGACTAAACAAATTTTGATGTCATATAATAAATTGTTGTATTTAGTGTATCTACATGTGCTGATATGGACAGATCTTCAAGATATATCATTAAGTTAAACAAAAAGAAGGTACTTAGTAATGTCTATAGACATATATTTACATGGAAAATTTCTGGAAGAGCATATAAGAAATGGTCGATGGCATTTATCTACAGGGAGTGGGACTCAGGGACTGGGCTGAGAAGAAGACTTACTTTGGATACCTTTTTGTGCTATTTTGAATTTCCAACCGAAAGCATGTGTTATTTTCATAATAAGTCGATGAACTGATAGAGACAGAGTGATGACCAAACCAATTGCTTAGGAATCTTTCTAAGCTAATTTCTTTTGTTCATGTTGCAATTAGTGTCTCCTTCATATCATCAAATCAAAAACAAGAATAAATTCTTATCAGAGGATGGGAAATATTGAAGCATTTCTGAAAAATAGTTAAGAGAGAGATTCAAAGTGATACACCGTGAGGGAAAGGTCTGGGCAAGTGCTGAGCTGTTTGCCAGTCCGCTCTCTCACAGTTAACAGAGAGCAGGAGGGAAGAGGCCTTGGGACAATCACCAGGTACTCTCTATTAGTTGGCACAGCTGGGATGGTTGCCTCTTTCTGGACCCTTGCTTTTTCTGAGAATGGGTCAATAACGATATGTGCCCATATTATGAGGTCGCTGTGCGCACTGGATGTACAAATAAAGTCACCGTGTGTCCTGGCTCTGCAGAGGTAGAGCAGTGTCCTTGGTGGTTACCAAGATCAGGAGAATGAGGAATTCACCTTCACAGAAGAGACTCTACCAATATGTCTCACTAGGTACCATGTCTCACCATTCTTCCACAATAACCTTGGGCAGGATAGAGTAGCAAAGACATAGAACTGGCATTCTCAAAAATAAAGGTGCTTGGTGGGGCGAAGTGGCTCACACCTATAATCCCAGCACTTTGGGAGGCTGAGGCAGGTGGATCATTTGAGGTCAGGAGTTCGAAACCAGCCTGGCCAACACGGAGAAACCCCATCTCTACTAAAAATACAAAAATTAGCGGAGCATGGTGGCACATGCCTGTAATCCCTGCTACTCAGGAGGCGGAGGCAGGAGAATCAAGTGGCCCTGGGAGATGGAGGCTGCAGTGAGCCGAGATCGTGCCACTGCACTCCAGCCTGGGTGACAGAGTGAGACTCCATATCAAAAAAAAAAAGTGCTCAAACAACACTGACTCATTGAACACTTGAAAACAAGCATCTCCTTTCCCCATCGCCAAAGAGCGCCTTGCTCTTTGGCTCCCTGAGTTAGTCCGGTTGTTTGCAATCGCCGAGGCTGTGGCTGTGAACCGAGGGGCTCACGCCACCTGGGTTTCTACCTCATCCGTAGGTGTGGCCCTGATGGTGCGGCAGGCTCTGGACTCCTAAAGCTCTGGAGCAAATTTAAAATTTCATTCACGTGCATGGCATAGAAGATGAATTCTTCCACCTCCACCATGAGTGAAGAGTCTGATACTCTATCAGTAGTTAACCAGTTACAGGATATAACAGCAGATCCATTAAACAGAAGAGCCATTGTCCAGGATCAGGGATGTCTGCCTGGCCTTATTTTATTTATGGACCACCCCAACCCTCCAGTCGTCCATTCGGCTTTGCTTGCTCTTTGATACTTGGGAGAATACCATGCAAACAGAGAAAAGATGAAAGGAGAACTGATGTTGAGCCTACAAAATGTTATACAGAAAACTGCAACTCTAGGAGAAACAAAACTTCTGGCCTCTGAAATCTACGACATACTTCAGTCCTCCAATAAGGCAGTTGGTGATAGTTTCAGTGAAATGAATTAATATTGAAGGAAAGCTCAGTTTTTTCTGGGAACTACAAACAAACGTGCCAAAACAGTGGTTTTGCATATAGACGACCTTGATGATACATCTTCAAGAAATCTGTGTGAAGAGGCTTTGTTAAAAATTAAAGGTGTTATTAGCTTTACTTTTCAAATGGCTGTTCAAAGGTGTGGTGTGAATCCATTCAGATTTGAAAGCTGAGGCTTTGGCATCAGCAAGAGCATCAACCAAGGTTATGAAAGCTTAGTAAGTTGTGAAAAGTGAAAGTGGAGAAGAGATGCTGGTCCCATTCCAAGACCTTCCTGTGGTAGAACAGAACACAGAGCTACCTGACTACCTGTCTGAAGATGATAGTACCACAAAGAAACAGGACAAAGTGGTGTCCTGGGTCAGCTCACACCCAGTGGGTGGAACTAGCTGGCTGAGCACAGTGGCAAACTTTTTATCCAGATCGTTTTATTGGTGACTTCAATTTGGGGCTCAAGGACTGTGTGAACCAACCAGGGGCCAGTTTTCCATTGTTGTGGTGAACTGTCAAGTGCAATTTGCAATAAGCTATCATGAAAAGCTTTTAGATTACATGATTGCATATACTGCATTTTACATTTTATTGGACATTTTACCCCACTGAGTGGTAAAAAGAACAGAGGTTATGGATGGAGTTGCTTTGTTTATGAAAGTATTTTGTTTTTTTTTTCTTTCATTTAATTGCCTCATATTTTATAAACCATGGGTCCACTGTTAAAGCCAAACATGGGAGGAGGTTCCAAGATGGCCAAATAGGAAGAGTTCCAGTTTACAGCTCCCAGCGTGAGCGACACAGAAGACGGGTGATTTCTGCATTTCCAACTGAGGTACTGGGTTCATCTCACTGGGGACAGTGAGTGCAGCCCATGGAGTGTGAGCAGAAGCAGGGTGGGGCATCACCTCACCTGGGAAGTGCAAAGGGTCGGGGAATTCCCTTTCCTAGCCAAGGGAAGCCATGACAGACGGTACCTGGAAAATCGGGACACTCCCACCCTAATACTGTGCTTTTCCAATGGTCTTAGCAAACGGCACACCAGGAGATTATATCCCTGATGAACATCAATGCAAAAATCCTCAATAAAATAGTGGTAAACCGAATCCAGCAGCACATCAAAAAGCTTATCCACCATGATCAAGTGGGCTTCATCCCTAGGATGGAAGGCTGGTTCAACATACACAAGTCAATAAACATAATCCATCATATAAACAGAACCAAAGACAAAAACCACATGATTATCTCAATAGATGCAGAAAAGGCCTTTGACAAAATTCAACAGCCCTTCATGCTAAAAACCCTCAATAAACTAGGTATTGATGGGATGTACCTCAAAATAATAAGAGCTATTTATGACAAACCCACAGTCAATATCATACTGAATGGGCCAAAACTGGAAGCATTCCTTTTGAAAACTGGCACAAGACAGGGATGCCTTTCTCACCACTCCTATTCAACATAGTGTTGGAAGTTCTGGCCAGGGCAATCAGGCAGGAGAAGGAAATAAAGGGTATTCAATTAGGAAAAGAGGAAGTCAAATTGTCCCTGTTTGCAGATGACATGATGGTATGTTTAGAAAACCCCCTTGTCTCAGCCCAAAATCTCTTTAAGCTGATAAGCAACTTCAGCAAAGTCTCAGGATACAAAATCAATGTGCAAAAATCACAAGCATTCCTATACACCAATAACAGACAAACAGAGAGCCAAATCATGAGTGAACTCCCATTCACAATTGCTTCAAAGAGAATCAAATACCTAGGAATCTAACTTACAAGGGACGTGAAGGACCTCTTCAAGGAGAACTACAAACCACTGTTGAATGAAATGAAAGAGGACACAAACAAATGGAAGAACATTCCATGCTCATGGATAGGAAGAATGAATATTGTGAAAATGGCCATACTGGCCAAAGTAATCTACAAAGAACTTAAACAAATTTACAAAAAAAAAATCAAACAACGCCATCAAAAAGTGGGCGAAGGGTATGAACAGATACTTCTCAAAAGAAGACATTTATGCAGCCAACAGACACGTGAAAACATGCTCATCATCACTGGCCATCAGAGAAATGCAAATCAAAACCACAATGAGATACCATCTCACACCAGTTAGAATGGCGATCATTAAAAAGTTATGAAACAACAGGTGTTGGAGAGGATGTGGAGAAATAGGAACACTTTTACACTGTTGGTGGGACTGTAAACTAGTTCAACCATTGTGGAAGACAGTGTGGCGATTCCTCAAGGATCTAGAACTAGAAATACCGTTTGACCCAGCCATCCCATTACTGGGTATATACCCAAAGGATTATAAATCATGCTGCTACAAAGACACATGCACATGTATGTTTATTGCAGCACTATTCACAATAGCAAAGACTTGGAACCAACCCAAATGTCCATCAATGATAGACTGGATTAAGAAAATGTGGCACATATACACCATGGGATACTATGCAGCCATAAAAACGGATGGGTTCACGTCCTTTGTAGGGACATGGATGAAGCTGGAAACTATCATTCTCAGCAAACTATCGCAAGGACAAAAAACCAAACACTGCATGTTCTGACTCATAGGTGGGAATTGAACAATGAGAACACATGGACACAGGAAGGGGAACATCACACACCGGGGCCTATTGTGGGGTTGGGGGAAGGGAGAAGGGGGAGGGATAGCATTAGGAGATATACCTAATGTAAATGACGAGTTAATGGGTGCAGAACACCAACATGGCACATGTATACATGTGTAATAAACCTGCACATTGTGCACATGTACCCTAGAACTTAAAACATAATAATAAAAAAAAACCAAACAGATATGTCCAGCTTTACATTTTATTGTACGTGAAGTGCGTCATTAGGAAAACTCATTTTCTCCTCAAGCTTCAGGACCTACCTGAAGAGAAGTTTTCTTGTAGCTCAAGTTGTGCATGAATTACTGAATATTTTACTCTATGAAAGATACGTGCTTTACTATGAAAGATACATGCTTTGGTACTCTTCACTGAAAGCTGAAAACGTTTCTTGTTAACCTCTTTTGTGCCTTCTTATTTTGCCAGCCATGTTTATAGAAAGGACATTACTAATGACATTTTGCAAATTAAAAACATTCATTTGAACATAGTAGTCCCCTAGAAAAACAACTCTACAAAAATTTTGCAGGCTTATTCATTATAATTTTAATAAAATTAACACAAAATCAGTCAAGAAGAAGGAAACATGTATGTTAGCAAAGTGTTTTTGGAGACTATTTGAATGTGACCAAATGTGGTTCTAGTTGACTTTTTTTCACTTTGGTTTATATCAGCTCTTGAGAGTTAAGTCTGACCATGATATTGCAAACAACTGTAAATGGTCTCTAGGCCTTACTTTGTGATTATACATTGTCTCCTGCTAGAAAAAAATAATGGTAGTAAAGAACTGACAAACTGAAAAAAACAAAAATCAAATGCCTATAATACCATAATGCCATTTTGGTGTACGGTCTAACTTTAAAACATGAATTGCTTGACAGAAGCCTATTCAGTAGATGTTTCTTTGTATTGCCTTTTGTGAATTTATTATGAAAATGCTGCAGTTGTATTGAATGAAAAAGACCCAAATTATTGCTTATGAAGAAATAAAGCCAGCATTGATCACTTAATCCTGTTTTTCATGTCTAGCCAGAAAAAAAGAACTTCAATGAAGGTAAGATAAATAAATACATATACATATAATTTTTTTGGCAGATAAGTGCTAATTACATGTATGTAATGCTTTATTAAATTTCTGAAATATTTGGTAACTAAAATTTTCTTTTTGGAAATTAACTAAATCCAGATACATGTTAATATGATATGACTAAAAACAAATAGGAAGAAATTGAAATTCCTTTTCATCCACATATAGAGCTGCTATTTTACTATTTGGAGAATGTGGTGTGAAAATTGGACCCCAAAGGGTTTTCTTGTGTTTTCATTGTAAAATACCATCACCAGTGAGAGTCTTGAGTTCACTAACATTGTGACCTTCTGGAGGGAGAGTTACTGGAGGGTATTGAGGATATTTTTTTCATCTGTCTTGTTTCTGATTCAAGGGACATGCATAAACTGAAAAAAAAAGAAACTTTCAGGGCACCTATTGCTCTAAATGCATAATATAACTTGCTGCCAGAACCAGATGTGTTGAAAAAAAGAAAATAAAACCACCTTCTTTCTATAGCCACTAAAGCAAAGTTTACTGTTCTAATGAATTTGTATTTTATTTTGTATTGTCACACATCTGCATATTTAAAAACTACATCCCTTTGGTAGTAATTGTTCAGGACAAGTAGGTATTACAACTTGATGTTTGTGTGTTCTAATTCTAAGTGTTCTTTTATTCCAGATCATATAGAGCTGTAAAGGCAACTGTAACAGCATTTTTTGAAATACATTGTAAAATAATAAAAGGTAACATAATTAAAATTGAGTGGATATTAAAAAAAGAAAACAAACGTCTCTATATGTGAGACACTAAATACACTAGAAGAACTAGTATCTAAGAAAAGAGTTAAGATAGCAAACAGAAGTACTAGAGTAAACATAATTAATATCTTCAGGGCTATGCAATAGAATTTCAAGGATATTGCAACCATAAGCCATAATGTACATTAAATTGAAATATATTTGTTGAAATAAAGTCATATGGTAAATTTTTCTTAGTTTTATGAGTAATTAATTTTTTCATTAATTCAACAAATATGTTGCCTATACTCATTGTTAGGCACAGCAATATCTTGTTATGTGTAATAATGAGTATAGAAAAGTATACTTTTCTATACAGTTTGCAAAGGATTTTTCTCATTAGCTCCTGACAACATCCCTGTAAAGTGAACAGGGCAGGGCAGGGCAGCTTTTATAGTTCATTTTACACATGTGAGTTGGAACAGAGTTAAATGTCTTGCTTACAATGAAACGATCAGTGACAAAGCTGAAATTCACATCGAGGATTTAAAATTTCAAATACATAGCTCTTCTAAATTACATGGCTACTACAGGAAATGTAATGCCTATTCAACTTTATAGAGTGAAATAGCCACTATGACATTTTCTGAGGTCAGGGTACAATGGCACCAAGAAGATGTGCATGTGAAGAATTATTGGATTTTTGTTTTCTACTTGTATTTTTTAAACATCACCAAGCACCAGATTTCTAGAGGCAGCTTCTATGTATACATAACAACTTGGATTTATGGTCTCAGGAAATAACACAGTAGAAAACTTAGGGACATGATTTTTTTAAAAGTTTTGTAGGTTGTCTATTTCAGCCTGAAAGAAGTAGGTCATGAGACTGACCACAGATTTATCAAGGTATTTAAGATTTTTTTTATTTCAGCTGAAACTCTGCTTATCCCCAGATTTTGACAGTGATGGCATGAACTAGGGCTAAGGAAAAGCTCCTGATCCACCCATGTTTGTGTTTTAGGACTTACTCAATGCCTGAAGCTCCAGTTTGCAAGGATACTGGGGTAGCAGTTCAACCTGATCGCAAATGTTCTTATCCCCATGGACATCTTCCAGGAATAAAATAGTTTCCTCCAATTCTATCTGGATTCTGAGAGCTTGTAAATAGACCCAGCCTCTGCAGGTGATGCAGCACAATGGATGAGCTTGGTGCCATTGAACTGTAAAGTACCATGAAGAGTGTCTGAAAGTTGAAATTAACTTTTTATTAGCATGACACAGCTGTGGGCTGTTTCATCTTGTCAGCAGCAAATTTCTGGTTCTCTCACTTGCCTTTTCATAGACCTCACATTGGTTCACCTCCAGCTATTCCTGCCGTTCTAACAGGCACTGTCCTGCTCCTTGTCCGCTTTTTCTAGTCCTACCGCTTCTTTTTGTGCCTTTTTGATGTTTCAAAAGAAGCGTGGAATGTGATAGACCTTTCATTTTCAAATGTGCTTTTACTGGCTTTGATGCCGCATCAGAGCAATAGCCTGGAAAAATTGGGTGAAGGAGAAATGGGGGACCAGCTCTCCGAAGGGCTGAGTGAATAACCTCAGATATGCTATATTTTCCTATCTATGTCAAGAATGTGGGTTAAACAATAAGTCTTCGCTTCCCTACATTTTGCAAGCCACCTGTCAGGTTTGTTGTCTGGATACCTAACAAAATATAGGCCTCCAATGATCAGACTTGACCAGATTTGAAGTGGAATAATCCTTGATTTAGCAGCATAGCAATGCACACCTTCTTCTTTGTTTCTCTCTTCTGAATAATTAGGGTTAGGGAGGCAATTCATGCTTTGTTTTCTACATCCCTTGTTTTTCTCCATTTGGCCACTCTAATAGGCATCTTGCTTTTGCCTGTGAGCGTTTAAAGCCATAACCTTTTGAAAGAAATAACCTGAAACAGCTGAGAATGTATGAATATTTGCTCTGCTATGCAGTTTTGATTTCTGGAACATCATGTTTCAGATTGCAGTGGAAACAAAAGGCCTCTTTATGACATCCAGTAATCGTACATTTTGTTCTCAAAAGATTTGTAATGTCTTTTGAGAGATTATCTTGTATTTAGACTTCAACCGCCACTTCATTAGGTTGTCCCAAGTTCATTGAGTATTCTTGTCACCTTAAAAACAATGGCTTATTTATCTCATAGGAATCTAGGAAGAATATACATCAGGCAAGTTAAATGAAAACACAGTCTAATTGCCTAAGGAAAATATACTCAATTTATTTAAATTACTGTTTTGTTCTCCATGCATTCTAAATGAGAATATGACATAGAATTGAGATGAGAGTCTTTTAGTTCCTTTATTCCTTGTCGAAAATATCCTAAAATAGTTAATTTGGTGAATATGTGATATTAAAAATATGTATTTAATAAACATAACAGAAATATTTCTAGAACCAACTGTAAATTAGATAGAATAGGTTTGCTTCTGAGAAATGCAGCTCTTCAGAATATACCAGCACTGGAGCCCTTGATATCTTTATTTTTTTTGTGTATCATCTCACAAGGTAGAGATGATAAGGATTTGTAGATCTGAGTTTCTCAGAGTATGGACCCCTCCGTCACCTAATGGCTTTTCCCTTACTAATTAAGGCTACCCAATTAAAAAAATCCCCTGAATAGTTGTATTGTTGACTATAAAGCAGAGAAATCTGGTTGTATATAGTGTTTTTGTTGAATATTTTTGTTAGCTTTAAATTCTGTTTAATATTTTAAGGACTGAGTTTCACATTTATGGCACATTATATAGCAGATATAATAGACATTAAAGAGTTAGGCACAGACATTTTATAACTGGAAGCCTGGTCGTTCACCTTGTGGAGTTAGAGACACAGAGTATGAAATAAAATACCATAACTATGGAGAGGACTATCAATTGCAAACGATGTTCTGCTCCAAAAACTAGAGACAATTATGCATTTGGGCTTTTGGTTCAGATTATTCCATGTTTAACAAGTGAGCTAGCTTGATTTCCCTAAGTGCTTCTAGGAATTCTCCTTAAAGAAAAACACAAAATTGGGAATATAAGAGAGTGTAAGGTCAAATATTTAAAATTGAAAATTAGCTAACTTAAAAATGGTTCGATAAATTCCATTTAGAATGCTGCCCTTGAGATGTGGCTTATTCCATTTACTTTGAATATTTCAGATTATATGTTGAGAAGTGACATTGACTTTAAGTTCTAAAGGTGAATGTGTACTTTAGTTATGCTTGATTTTGAAGAATGTGCCTCATAATTTGAGAGCTTCTCATACACGTTTTTAGTTCTTTTAAAAAAATTACAATGAAGTCATACCCTGGAGATATTGCTGGTTTGGTACCAGGCCCCCACAATAAAGCAAATATTGCAGTAAAGTGAGTCACCTGAATATTTTGGTTTCCCAGTGCATATAAATGTGTGTATAAATGATATGTTTACACTATATTGTAGTCTATTAAGTGTGCAATAGCATTATATCTGAAAGACAATGTACATAGTGCAATAGCATTATATCTAAAAGACAATGTACATATCTCAATTAAAAGTACTTTATTACTAAAAAATGCTAACATTCATCTGAGCTATCAGTGAGCCATAATAATTTTGCTGGTGGAAGGTATTCCCTTGATGTCAATGGCTACTGACTGATGAGAATGGTGGTTGCTGAAGGCTGGGGTGGCTGTGGCAATTTCTTAAAGTAAGACAACAATGAAGGTTGCTGAATTGATTGACTTTTCCTTTTATGAAAGAGTTCTCTGTTGCATCTGATGTTGTGTGATAGCATTTTACTCACAGAAGAACTTTCAAAATTAGTCATTGTTCTCAAACCCTGCCACTGCTTTATCAATTAAGTTTATATAATATTCTAAATACCTTGTTGTCATTTCAAGAATGTTCACAGTATCTTCATCAGGAGTAGTTTTCATCTCAAGAAACCATTCTTTGCTCATTCATTACAAGAAACTCCTTCTCCATTATTTTATCATGAGATTGCAGCAATTCAGTCACATCTTCAGGTTTCATTCTAATTCTAGTTCTCTTGCAATTTCTACCACATCTGCAATAACTTATTCCACTGATGTCTTGAACCCTTCAAAGTCATCTGTGTGAGTTGGAGTAAACTTCTTCCAAATTCCTGTCAATGTTGACATTTTGACCTCCTCCCATTAAGTACGAGTGTTCTTAATGGCATCCAGGATAGTGAATCCTTTGTAGAAGGTTTTCAATTTACTCTTTCCAGATCCATCAGAGGAATCACCATCTGTGGCAGCTATAACCTTATAAATGTATTTCTTAAATAATTGAATCCCTAAATAGACCAATAGCAAGTTCTGAAATTGAGGCAGTAATAAATAGCCTACCAACCAAAAAAATAAAAAAAGCCCTAGGACCAGACAGATTCACAGCAGAATTTCCATCACAGGCACAAAGAAGAGCTGGTACCACTTCTGGTGAAATGATTTCAAAACATTGAAAAGGAGGGACTCCTCCCTAACTATTTCTATGAGGCCAGCATCATCCTGATAGCAAGACCTGGCAGAGACACAACAACAACAAAAAAGAAAACTTCAGGCCAATATCCTTGATGAACATCAATGCAAAAATCCTCAATAAAATACTGGCAAACCAAATTCAGAAGCACAGCAAGAAGCTTATCCACCACAATCAAGTTGGCTTCATCACCAGGATGCAGGTTTGGTTTACCATACACAAATCAATAAAAGTGATTCATCACATAAACAGAACTAACCACAAAAACCACATGATTATCTCAATAGATGCAGAAAAAGCCTTACATAAAATTCAACATCACTTCATGTTAAAAACTCTCAATAAATTAGGTATTGAAGGAACATACCTCAAAATAATAAGAGCTATATATGACAAACCCACAACCTACATCATACTGAATGGGCAAAAGCCAGAAGTATTCCCCTTGAAAACCAGCATAAGACAAGGATGTACTCTTTCACCACTCCTATTCAACATAGTAGTGGAAGTTCTGGCCAAGGCAATCAGGCAAGAGAAAGAAATAAAAGGTATCCAAATAGGAAGAGAGAAAGTCAAGTTATCTTTGTTTGAAGATGACATGATCTTATATCTAGAAAACACCATTGTCTCAGCCCAAAAGTTTCTTAAACTGATAAGCAACTTTAGCAAAATCTCAGGATATAAAATCAATGTGCAAAAATCGCTAGCATTCCCACACACCAACAACAGGCAAGTAGAGGGCCAAATCATGAAAGAACTCCCATTCATAAATGCTACTAAAATATAAGATACCTAGGAACAGAGCTGACAAGGAAAGTGAAGGACATCTTCAAGGACAGCTACAAAACACTGCTCAAAGAAATCAGAGAGGACACGGAGAGGTGGAGCCAAGATGGCCGAATAGGAACAGCTCCGGTCTTCAGCTCCCAGCCCCAGCGACACAGAAGACAGGTGATTTCTGCAATTCTGCTTGAGGTACCGGTTTCATCTCACTAGGGAGTGCCTAACAGTGGGTGCAGGACAGTCGGTGAAGCGCACTGTGCGCGAGCCGAAGCAGGGCAAGGCATTGCCTCACTCGGGAAGCGCAAGGGGTCAGGGAGTTCCCTTTCCTAGTCAAAGAAAGGGGAAACAGACGGCACCTGGAATATCGGGTCAGTCCCATCCTAATACTGCGCTTTTCCAACGGGCCTGGAAAACGGCACACTAGGAGATTGTGTCCCGCACCTGGCTCGGAGGGTCCTTAGCCCACGGAGTCTCGCTGATTGCTAGCACAGCAGTCTGAGATCAAGCTGCAAGGCGGCAGCGAGGCTGGGGGAGGGGCGCCCGCCATTGCCCAGGCTTGCTTAGGTAAACAAAGCAGCCAGGAAGCTCGAACTGGGTGGAGCCCACCACAGCTCAAGGAGGCCTGCCTGCCTCTGTAGGCTCCACCTCTGGGGGCAGGGCACAGACAAACAAAAACTCAGCAAGAACCTTCACAGACTTAAATGTCCCTGTCTGACTGACAGCTTTGAAGAGAGTAGTGGTTCTCCCAGCACAAAGCTGGAGATCTGAGAACGGACAGACTGCCTCCTAAAGTGGGTCCCTCACCGCTGAGCAGCCTAAATGGGAGGCACCCCCCCAGTAGGGACAAACTGACACCTCATTCAACCGGGTACTCCTCTGAGACAAAACTTTCAGAGGAACTATCAGACAGCTGAATTTGTGGTCTCACGAAAATCCGCTGCTCTGCAGCCACCGCTGCTGACACCCAGCCAAACAGGGTCTGGAGTGGACCTCTAGTAAACTCCAACAGTCCTGCAGCTGAGGGTCCTGTCTGGTAGAAGGAAAACTAACAAACAGAAAGGACATCCACACCAAAAACCCATCTGTACATCACCATCATCAAAGACAAAATGTAGATAAAACCACAAAGATGGGGAAAAAACAGCACAAAAACTGGAAACTCTAAAAAACAGAGCACCTCTCCTCCTCCAAAGGAACGCAGTTCCTCACCAGCAACGGAACAAAGCTGGATGGAGGATGACTTTGATGAGAGAAGAAGGCTTCAGACGATCAAACTACTCTGAGCTACGAGAGGAAATTCAAAACAATAGCAAAGAAGTTAAAAACTTTGAAAAAAAATTAGAAGAATGGATAACTAGAATAACCAATGGAGAGAAGGGCTTAAAGGAGCTGATGGAGCTGAAAGCCAAGTTTCGAGAACTATGCGAAGATTGCAGAAGCCTCAGTAGCAGATGCGATCAACTGGAAGAAAGGGTATCGCTGATGGAAGATGAAATGAATGAAATGAAGCGAGAAGGGAAGTTTAGAGAAAAAAGAATAAAAAGAAATGAACAAAGCCTCCAAGAAATTTGGGACTATGTGAAAAGACCAAACCTACGTCTGATTGGTGTACCTGAAAATGATGGGGAGAATGGAACCAAGTTGGAAAACACTCTGCAAGATATTATCCAGGAGAACTTCCTCAATCTAGCAAGGCAGGCCAGCATTCAGATTCAGGAAATACAGAGAACGCCACAAAGATACTCCTCGAGAAGGGCAACTCCAAGACACATAATTGTCAGATTCACCAAAATTGAAATGAAGGAAAAAATGTTAAGGGCAGCCAGAGAGAAAGGTCGGGTTACCCACAAAGGGAAGCCCATCAGACTAACAGCTGATCTCTCAGCAGAAACTCTACAAGCCAGAAGAGAGTGGGGGCCGATATTCACCATTCTTAAAGAAAAGAATTTTCAACCCAGAATTTCCTATCCCGCCAAACTAAGCTTCATAAGTGAAAGAGAAATAAAATACTTTACAGACAAGCAAACACTGAGTGATTTTGTCACCACCAGGCCTGCCCTAAAAGAGCTCCTGAAGGAAGCACTAAACATGGAAAGGAACAACCGGTACCAGCCACTGCAAAAACATGCCAAACTGTAAAGACCATCGAGGCTAGGAAGAAACTATAGCAACTAACGAGCAAAATAACCAACTAACATCATAATGACAGGATCAGATTCACACATAACAATATTAACGTTAAATGTAAATGGGCTAAATGCTCCAATCAAAAGACACAGACTGGCAAACTGGATAAGGAGTCAGGACCCATCAGTGTGCTGTATTCAGGACACCCATCTCACGTGCAGAGACACACATAGACTCAAAATAAAGGGATGGAGGAAGATCTATCAAGCAACTGGAAATCAAAAAAAGGCAGGGGTTGCAATCCTAGTCTCTGATAAAATAGACTTTAAACCAACAAAGATCAAAAGAGACAAAGAAGGCCATTACATAATGGTAAAGGGATCAATTCAACAAGAAGAGCTAACTCTCCTAAATATATATGCACCCAACACAGGAGCACCCAGATTCATAAAGCAAGTCCTCAGTGACCTACAAAGGGACTTAAACTCCCACACAATAATAATGGGAGATTTTAACACCCCACTGTCAGCATTAGACAGATCAACGAGACAGAAAGTTAACAAGGATATCCAGGAATTGAACTCAGCTCTACATAAAGTGGACCTAATAGACATCTACAGAACTCTCCACCCCAAATCAACAGAATATACATTTTTTTCAGCACCACACCACACCTATTCCAAAACTGACCACATAGTTGGAAGTAAAGCGCTCCTCAGCAAATGTAAAAGAACAGAAATTATAACAAACTGTCTCTCAGACCACAGTGCAATCAAACTACAACTCAGGATTAAGCAACTCACTCAAAACCGCTCAACTACATGGAAACTGAACAACCTGCTCTTGAATGACTATTGGGTACATAATGAAATGAAGGCAGAAATAAAGATGTTCTTTGAAACCAACGAGAACAAAGACACAACATACCAGAATCTCTGGGACACGTTCAAAGCAGTGTGTAGAGGGAAATTTATAGCACTAAATGCCCACAAGAGAAAGCAGGAAAGATCCAAAATTGACACCCTAACATCACAATTAAAAGAACTAGAAAAGCAAGAGCAAACACATTCAAAAGCTAGCAGAAGGCTAGAAATAACTAAAATCAGAGCAGAACTGAAGGAAATAGAGGCACAAAAAACCCTTCAAAAAATTAATGAATCCAGGAGCTGGTTTTTTGAAAAGATCAACAAAATTGATGGACCGCTAGCAAGACTAATAAAGAAGAAAAGAGAGAAGAATCAAATAGATGCAATAAAAAACGAAAAAGGGGATATTACCACCGATCCCACAGAAATACAATTTACCATCAGAGAATACTACAAACACCTCTATGCAAATAAACTAGAAAATCTAGAAGAAATGGATAAATTCCTCGACAAATACACCCTCCCAAGACTAAACCAGGAAGAAGTTGAATCTCTGAATAGACCAATAACAGGTTCTGAAATTGTGGCAATAATCAGTAGCTTACCAACCAAAAAGAGTCCAGGACCTGATGGATTCACAGCCAAATTCTACCAGAGGTACAAGGAGGAACTGGTACCATTCCTTCTGAAACTATTCCAATCGATAGAAAAAGAGGGAATCCTCCCTAACACATTTTACGAAGCCAGCATCGTCCTGATACCAAAACCTGGCAGAGACTTAACCAAAAAAGAGAATTTCAGACCAATATCCTTGATGAACATTGATGCAAAAATCCTCAATAAAATACTGGCAAACTGAATCCAGCAGCACATCAAAAAGCTTATCCACCATGATCAAGTGGGCTTCATCCCTGGGATGCAAGGCTGGTTCAACATACACAAATCAATAAATGTAATCCAGCATATAAACAGAACCAAAGACAAAAACCACATGATTATCTCAATAGATGCAGAAAAGGCCTTTGACAAAATTCAACAACCCTTCATGCTAAAAACTCTCAATAAATTAGGTATTGATGGGACGTATCTCAAAATAATAAGAGCTATCTACAACAAACCCACAGCCAATATCATACTGAATGGGCAAAAACTGGAAGCATTCCCTCTGAAAACTGGCACAAGACAGGGATGCCCTCTCTCACCGCTCCTATTCAACATAGTGCTGGAAGTTCTGGCCAGAGCAATCAGGCAGGAGAAGGAAATAAAGGGTATTCAATTAGGAAAAGAGGAAGTCAAATTGTCCCTTTTTGCAGATGACATGATTGTATATCTAGAAAACTCCATTGTCTCAGCCCAAAATCTCCTTAAGCTGATTAGCAACTTCAGCAAAGTCTCAGGATACAAAATCAATGTACAAAAATCACAAGCATTCTTGTACACCAATAACAGACAAACAGAGAGCCAAATCATGAGTGAACTCCCATTCACAATTGCTTCAAAGAGAATAAAATACCTAGGAATCCAACTTACAAGGGATGTGAAGGACCTCTTCAAGGAGAACTACAAACCACTGCTCAATGAAATAAAAGAGGATACAAACAAATGGAAGAACATTCCGTGCTCATGGGTTGGAAGAATCAATATCGTGAAAATGGCCATACTGCCCAAGGTAATTTATAGATTCAATGCCATCCCCATCAAGCTACCAATGACTTTCTTCACAGAATTGGAAAAAACTACTTTAAAGTTCATATGGAACCAAAAAAGAGCCCGCATCGCCAAGTCAATCCTAAGCCAAAAGAACAAAGCTGGAGGCATCACGCTACCTGACTTTAAACTATACTACAAGGCTACAGTAACCAAAACAGCATGGTACTGGTACCACAACAGAGACATAGATCAATGGAACAGAACAGAGCCCTCAGAAATGATGCCGCATAGCTACAACTATCTGATCTTTGACAAACCTGACAAAAACAAGAAATGGGGAAAGGATTCCCTATTTAATAAATGGTGCTGGGAAAACTGGCTAGCCATATGTAGAAAGCTGCAACTGGATCCCTTCCTTACACCTTATACAAAAATTAATTCAAGATGGATTAAAGACTTATATGTTAGACCTAAAACCATTAAAATCCTACAAGAAAACCTAGGCAATACCATTCAGGACATAGGCGTGGGCAAGGACTTCATGTCTAAAACACCAAAAGCAATGGCAACAAAAGCCAAAATCGACAAATGGGATCTCATTAAACTAAAGAGCTTCTGCACAGCAAAAGAAACTATCATCAGAGTGAACAGGCAACCTACAGAATGGGAGAAAGTTTTTGCAACCTACTCATCTGACAAAGGGCTAATATCCAGAATCTATAAAGAACTCAAACAAATTTACAAGAAAAAAACAAACAACCCCATCAAAAAGTGGGCAGAGGACATGAACAGACACTTCTCAAAAGAAGACATTTATGCAGCCAAAAAACACATGAAGAAATGCTCCTCATCACTGGCCATCAGAGAAATGCAAATCAAAACCACAGTGAGATACCATCTCACACCAGTTAGAATGGCCATCATTAAAAAATCAGGAAACAACCGGTGCTGGAGAGGATGTGGAGAAATAGGAACACTTTTACACTGTTGGTGGGACTGTAAACTAGTTCAACCATTGTGGAAGTCAGTGTGGCGATTCCTCAGGGATCTCGAACTAGAAATACCATTTGACCCAGCCATCCCATTACTGGGTATATACCCAAAGGACTATAAATCATGCTGCTATAAAGACACATGCACATGTATGTTTATTGCGGCACTATTCACAATAGCAAAGAGTTGGAACCAACCCAAATGTCCAACAACGATAGACTGGATTAAGAAAATGTGGCATATATACACCATGGAATACTATGCAGCCATAAAAAATGATGAGTTCGTGTCCTTTGTAGGGACATGGATGAAACTGGAAAACATCATTCTCAGCAAACTATCACAAGGACAAAAAACCAAACACCGCATGTTCTCACTCATAGGTGGGAATTGAACAATGAGAACTCATGGACATAGGAAGGGGAACATCACACTCCGGGGACTGTTGTGGGGTGGGGGGAGGGGGGAGGGACAGCATTAGGAGATACACCTAATGCTAAATGACGAGTTAATGGGTGCAGGAAATCAACATGGCACATGGATACATATGTAACAAACCTGCACATTGTGCACATGTACCCTAAAACCCTAAAATATAATAAAAAATAAAAAAAACAAAAAACAAACAAACAAACAAACAAACAAAAAAAAAAGAAATCAGAGAGGACACAAACAAATGGAGAAACATTCCATGCTCATGGATAGGAAGAATCAATATCATGAAAATGGCCATATGTCCCAAAGTAATTTATAGATTGAATGCTATTGCCGTTATACTACTATTGATATTCTTCATAAAATTAGGAAAAACTGTTTTAAAATTCGTATGGAATTAAAAAAGCATCCAAATAGCCAAGACAATTGTAAGCACAAAGAACAAAGCTGGAGGCATCATGCTACCTGATTTCAAATGATACTATAAGGCAATAGTAACCAAAACAGCATGGTGCTAGTACAAAAACAGAAACATATAACAGTAGAACAGAATAGAGAACTCAGAAATAAGACCACACACCTACAACCATCTGATTTTTGACAAACCAGACAAAAACAAGCAATGGGGAAAGGATTCTCTATTTAATAAATGGTGCTGGGAGAGCTGGTTAGCCAAATGCAGAAGATTGAAACTGGACCCCTTCCTTATGCCATATACAAAAATTAACTCAAGATAGATTAAAGACTTAAACCCAAAACCCTAAACTGTAAAAACCCTAGAAGAAAATCTAGGCAATACCATTCAGGACATAGGCACAGGCAAAGATTTCAAGTGTAACAAAAGCAAAAATTGACAAATGGGATCTATTTAAATTACAGAGCTTCTGCACAGCAAAAGAAACAATCATCAGAGTGAACAGATGACCTACAGAATGGGAGAACATTTTTGCAATCTATCCATCAGACAGATCTAATGTTCAGAGTATATAAGGAATTTAAACAAATTTACAAAAAAGAAACAACCCCATTACAAAGTGGGCAGAGGATATGAACAGACACTTCTCAAAAGAAGACATACATGCGGCCAACAAACATATGAAAAAAAGCTCAACATTACTGATCATTAGAGAAATGCAAATCAAAACTACAATGAGATACCATCTCACACCAGTCAGGATGGCTATTATTAAAAAGTCAAAAAACAACAGATGCTGGCAAGGTTACAGAGAGACAAGAATGCTTTTACACTGTTGGTGGGCGTGTGAATTAGTGCAACCATTGTGGAGAAAATTCCTCAAAAACCTAGAGGCAGAAGTACCATTTGACCCAACAATGTTATTACTGGGTATATACCCAAAGGAATATAAATCATTCTATTATAAAGATACATGCACGGGTATGTTCATTACAGCACTATTCACAATAGCAAAGACATGAGATCAACCTATATGCCCAGCAGTGATAGACTGGATTAAGAAAATGGGGTACAAATACACCATGGAATACTATTCAGCCATAAAAAGGAAGGAGACCGTGTCCTTTGTAGGGACATGAATGGAGGTGGAAGCCATTATCCTCAACAAACTAATGCAGGAAGAGAAAACCAAGCACTACATGTTCTCACTTATAAGTGGGAGCTGAATGATGAGAACACGTGGACACATGAGAAGTAACAACACACACTGAGGCCTGTTGGTGGAGTGGGGGTGAGAGAGCATCAGGAAGAATAGCTAATGGATGCTGGGTGTAATACTTAGGTAATAAAGTGATCTGTGCAGCAAACCACCATGGCACATGTCTACTTGTGTAACAGACCTGTACATCCTGCACGTGTACCCCTGAACTTAAAAGATGAAGAAAAAAAACAGAAAGTTAAAATAACTCCTTGATCCATGGGCTGCAGAATGCATGTTGTGTTAGCAGGTATGAAAAAATTCTCCTTGTGTATCTCCTTTAGATTTTTTTTATGACCAGGTGCATTGCCAATGAGTAGTCATATTTTGAAAAACATTTCTTTAAGTAGTTGGTCTCAACAGTAGATTTAAAGTATCCAGTAAATATTAAAATATTAAGCCATGCTATAAACAGATGTGTTATCAACCAGGCATTGTTGTTAGGTTTATAGAGCACAAGCAGAATAGATTTACCATAATTCTTAAGGGCCCTAGATTTTCAAAATGGTAAATGAGCATTGTCTTCAACTGTAAGTCATCAGATGCATTAGCTCTTAAGAAGAGAATTACCCTGACCTTTGAAGCTTTGAAGCCAAGCATTGACTTCTAGCTATGAAAGTCCTAGATGGCATCTTCTTCCAAAAGAAGGCTATTTTGTCTACATTGAAAATCTTTTTTTTTTTTTTTTTTGAGATGGAGTTTCGTTCTGTCACCCAGGTTGAAGTGTAGTGGCGTGATCTCAGCTCACTGCAACCTCTGCTTCCCGGGTTCAAGCAGTTCTCCTGCTTTAGCCTCCCAAGTAGCTGAGATTACAGGCACCCACCACCATGACTGGCTAATTTTTATATTTCTTTAGTCAAGACAGGGTTTCGCCATGTTGGCCAGGCTGGTCTTGAACTCCTGACGTTGTTATCCACCCACCTCGGCCTCCCAAAGTGCTGGGATTACATACATCAAAAATCTTTTGTTTAGTGTAGCCACCTTCATCAATTATCTTAGATAGATTTTCTGGATAATTTGCTGCAGCTTCTGCATCAGCACTGCTGCTTCACCTTACGCTTTTACATCATGAAGCAACCTGTCTGCTAGTTTTAAACTTTTCTTCTGTAGCCTCTTCACCTCTCTTAGTCTTCATAGAATTGAAGAGAGTTAGGGCCTTTCTCTGGATTAGGCTTTGGTTTAAGGAGATGTTGTAGCTGGTTTGATCTTCTATCCAGACCGCTAAAATGTTTTCCCTATCAGCAATAAGGTTGTTTCTCTTTCTTATCATTTGTGTGTTCACTGGAGTAGCACATTTAATTTCCTTTAGGAAATTTTCCTTCGCATTCACAACTTGGCTGTTTGGCACGAGAGGTCTAGTGTTCAGCTTATCTCAGTTTTGACAAGCCTCAATCATTAGGCTTAATCATTTCTAGCTTTTGACTTAAAATGAGAGAGATGTCACTCTTCCTTTCACTTGAACACCTAGAGGCCATTGTATGGTTATTAATTGGCCTATTTTCAATATCGTTGTGTCTTAGGGAATAGAGAGGCCTGAATAGAGGGAGAGAGAGAAGGGAAGAGCAACATAACAGAGCAGTCAGAACACACACATTTACTAAGTTCACCGTCTTATATGGGTGCAGCTTGTTGTGTCCCAGAACAATTACAATAGTGACCTCAAAAATCACTGATCACAGATTACCGTAACAGATATAACAATAATGAAAAAGTCAGAAATATTGCAAGAATTACCAAAATGTGACACAGAGACAAGAAGTAAGCAAACGCTGTTGGAAAAGTGGTGCTGACAGACTTGTTTGACATGAGTTGCCACAAATCTTTAATTTGTAAAAAAAAAAAAAAAAAAGGCTGTATCTGTGTAGTGCAATAAAGCAAAGTGCAATAAACCGAGGTGTACCTGTATATGTCTTCTCATTGTAGATGATACATACAATGAAGAGTATGCAAAATAAAATGCTAAGCCTCTCTTCTGCTTTCCACCCTTCTAGTCTTTATTCTTTCCTAACTATAACTCCTATAACTAGTGTTACAGATTCTTGCATCCTCTTTTCTATTTATGATTATGGATTCATACACATTATGTTATATGAAAACTTATGCATACAAATACATGTCTATTAGAGTTCTCCAGAAAAACAGAACCAATAAAAATATATATACACACACACATATATATGTGTGTGTCTATATATGTATATGTATGTATATGCATATATATTTGTGTGTGTATTTAAGAAACAGTCATGATGTTCTGTTCAACAATGGACCACATATACAACAGTGGTACCATAAGATTATAATGAAGCTGAAATTTCCTATCACATAAATACTTATGTTACTATTTCCTTACACTATTCAGCACAGTAACATTTGTACAGATTTGGAACCTAGGAGCAATAGCCCATAATATAGCCTAGGCTATTGCTCCTAGGCTCCAAATCTGTACAAATGTTACTGTCCTGAATAGTATGTAGTAGGCTATATCATCTAGGTTTATATAAATACACTCTGATGTTCATACAATGGCAATACCACCTAATGATGCACTTCTCCGAATGTATCCCTCTCAGCTGATGCACGTGTGTGTGTGTGTGTGTGTGTGTACACACTAAAGCAATTTATAAGGTATTGGCTCATGTAATTATGGAGGTTGAGGACTCCCATGATCTGCTGTCTGCAAGCTGAAGACCCAGGAAGGCCAGTGGTGTAGTTTGAAGATTTGAGACCTGGAGAGCCAATAGTGTAGATTTCAGTTCATGTCTGAAGATGTGAGAGCCAGGAGTATCAAGGGATAGAGGAGATCGATGTTCCAGCTCAAGCATTTAGGCAGAGAGAGGGAGGGCCAATCATCCCTTCCTCTATCATTTTTTTCTATCCAGAGCCTCAATGCATTGGATGATGCCCATCCACATTGGGCAGAGTAATCCTCTTTACTCAGTCTACAGATTTAAATGCTAATCTCTTTTGAAAACACTCTCACAGACACACCCAGCAATTATGTTTAACCAGATACCTGGACATCCTGTAATTCAGTCACATTGATGATAAAATTAACTATCACGACATGGATATTTTAAAAATACATGGGATTAGATATGTAAATTTTGGTCTGTGATTTGCAACTTGCTGTTGTTTTTTTCTTAATATCATGCCATATTTTTCTGTATTGGCCTATTTAGGGTCACCTCTATTTTTTTTTTTCAGTGATTGTATAGTGTTCCATGGCATGAATATGTCATAATTTATTTAACCACTCCCTTTTTTTGTGATCATTAGGATGTTTCTATTTTCTTTTCTTTTTCAGCATTTCAAGACAATGACAAAATTAACATAAATGTGTGTGCATCTTTTACGCACTTAAAAGAGAATTTCTTTTGGATAGATTCCTAGAAATGGAATTGCCCAGTCAGAGACCACACATGATTTAAGACTGGATAAATTCTGCTGGAGTTGATATTCAGCTGGTGCATACTGGGGACAGTGTGTTGGCAGGAACTTAACAACTGGTGGTAGCTGACATCTGTTCGGAGGAGCTAATGCCTATGCCAAACTGGATGTTAAATTCTTGAATTTTATTCCTGACATTGCCTTTCAAAAAGATTTCATTAATTTATACTCATTTCAAAAGTGTACAGAAATGCCTGTTTCTTGCATTTCTCACATATACTTATTTTTTTTAACTGTTGCCAATCTGAGAGATTAAAAAATGATAAAAAGGGAGTTGCTATTCAATAGATAAGTTTCAGTTATGCAAGATGAATAACTTCCAGAGATCTGCTGTACAACATTGTGCCTGTACTTAGCAATACTGTATTGCGCACATATAAATTTGTTAAGAGGGTAGATGTCATCCTAAGTGTTCTTACTGCAATAATACCCACTCCCTGATATTTTATTCTAAAACTTTGTAGTTCCCTAATAATCGGTGAGGTGCTTTCATCTCGTAAGTTTGTTGGTCATTGTTGGTTCTTCTGGGAATTGCCTATTCATTTGTTATGTTATTTTCTACTGGGCTGTTTGGCTTTCTTTAATAAAAGGTCAAGTAATTTTTATATATTATAGATCTTAAGCTTTTGTAGAATATGCTACAGATGTTTTCTCTCTGTCAGTCACTTGTCCCAGACCCAGTTTTTAGTCTTCGTTATAAACAGGCTTTTAATTTTTATGAGCTAAAAACTGTCAGTTTATCCTTTAGGACATTTCTTCTTTATGGCTTGCTTAGGGAGGCCTTTTACATTCTAAAATTATAAAAATATCCTTCTGAATTTCCCCCTAACAAATGCACACACAAATTTAGTTCTTTAATCCATCTGTAGTTTGTAAATGCTGTATTCAATGTTGCAGCCCTAGTTGTGGAACTGGGATCAAAATTTATTTTTTCCTTGCAAACAGTTGATTGTCTTATACAATTTATTGAATAGTCCATTTCCTCCCTTAATTTTAAATATCAACTTTATTATAAATTTTATAACTAAAATTCCCATGTATGTGTGGGTATGCTTCTGGTCTCTATTCTATTGACTTGTTTTTTAATTTGTGCATGATACCAAATTGTCTCAATTAGTAGAATATTTTAGTATGGTTTGCTGTATGGAGGGCAATATCTGCAGATGCTCAGTATAAACTTGGACTTTTTCTTGATTTAATTGTGTCTTCATATCTCAATTATGTAAAACAGTATTTTTGTTTTTTCCACTATTTTTCAGTTTTCTAGCTTTCAGCAGCTGAATTCTGATTGTAATCACTTGTCCCCAGTGCTTCAAATTTTTCATTGTTTTCCTACTTAAGATGGTATTTCTGGGCACAAGTTGCTTCTTCTCCTTTGGCTAAGTCTTTTATTGGTGGAGATATTAATGAATTAAGTTATAGACAAGAATATTTTTTATAAAATATGAAATATTATAATTTTGTATAATATTTTACAATGTTACAAAGTATTATTAGCTTGAGTTTTTAGGTGCACCTGATTCTTTTTGCCAGCCATGTAGTATTACATGGTATGAATGCTCCATAACTTATTCAACCACTCTATTTTTAGTGATTGTTAATTTGCCTCCATTTTTCAAAATTTTCTTTTCCAAATAATGAAAAAAAATCAATGTACATACATCTTTGTGCACTTAAAATGAGAATTTCTTTGGGATAGGTTCCTAGGATGGAACTGTTGGGTCAGTGAAATAAATGTGTGTGTTATTACAAGAGCAATGCTAATTACATTTAAGATGGTTAAGTCTTTTCTTCCTCACCCTCTCTTTTTGAGAAACTGGCTCCCAAGTAACAATGAGGCTGAAGACAAAAATGCAGAAATGTACTTATGAAACTCTAGGACGGAAGTAGAACCTGATATCACCGTAAGTGAGGATAAACAGGCGATGGAAGGGTGGAGGTTGACATGGTAGAGCCAGGGAAGACAATGTGGGCAGGGAGAGTGGTGGCAAGAGAAAAGCTGAGTCCTCGAGGCTTTGAGAGGCACGAGGAGAACTGGGCCAGAGCAGCTCCAGACTTGGAGCTCAAGCAAACGGAAGGTGGAGGAAATCCTGACTGAGCACAGGGGGACTAAGTAACTGGTGAGGCCCCCACCACCTCCCAAGTGTGCTCCCAGAATGCCTGCAGTTTGCTGCCCACAGAGGAGATTGTGGTCCTCAGAGAGAGCCGTCCTAGGAGAAAATACCTGACAAAATAGGCATCTGAAGCCTTACATGCACTGACACCTCCACCAAATTCCAGACACGTGTTTATCTCCACCAGGTGTTCCTTACATATCTCAAAATCCAAATCTGTACTCTATTTTGCCTCTTAAATCTGCTTTTTTTTTTACCCATTTTAATAGTAATACTGCCATCAGGCTAGTCTCTCAAGCCAGAAAACCTGGTCATCATTGATTGATTCCCTCTTTGTACTTCTCAATAATGGAGTCTGTTAATTTTCAGTCCCTAAGAATCCTCCACATCTGTCCTGAGGACAACTTCCGCTTTAGTACATGGCACAGAATCTCTCTGCAAGCTGATTTAACTAGTCTCCATCTTTCAGTCTGGCCTCATTAAACCTGTACCCTGAAGCCTGCAGGCTGCTGTACCTAAAATGAAAATCTGATCATCATCCCCAGCCCCACTCAGAACCCTTGGGCTGTTGTTCTTACTACCTGTGGTGCTTCCTCCCTTAGGCTCTCTGAAGGGTTCTAAAATTTTATATACTCCAGTGTTAGCTGAGCAGTGATCTTGAAATGCATATTCCTGGGCGCATTTTAATTTAGTAAATGATCCTAGATGATTCTTTGCAAATGTTTTTGACTTATAATAAGAAACTGGGGGCTACAGCATCCTGTAATAAATGCTTAAATTCCTTAACATGACATATATGGCCTTTAATGCCCTGCTTTTGCCCACCATTTGTCTTCTTACTTCCCATTTGTTTGTGTTTCAGGGTTATCAAGCTGTTATTTCTCCCCCAGTCATACCATTTTGTTTCATATCCTTGTACATGGAACCCTGTCGTCCTTGCTTCAGACCTTCAGTGTCTAACTCAATTGCAAGTACATGAAACAGGGGTTCTTAACCCTGAGTTAAGGGCTCTGAGAATCTGTGATGTTCCTGAAATTAATATGCAATATTTTGTGCATTTGAGTGTGTGAATATATATATAAATGCATCAATGCAAATATCTAATTTTTCTACAAAGAGATTCTTTCAATTTTCATCATATTCTGAAAGTGGACCATAGCCCCCCTCCCACCAAAAAAAGGGTAAAAGTCCCTGATGGAAGGATATACATAACATTTTCTTGAATTCAGTTGAAAAAAAATCCATTTGAAAAATTAATTTTTACTCAAGCTGACACAGTTGATGACTAATGTGTGTGTGTGTGTATGTGTGTGTCAGAGAGGACAAAACCAATATTGTTCATTTAGATGAGAGTAAGATCTGTTCACTGGTAGCTTTAATGGCATTCCTTATTCTGGTTTCAGTGGGGAACTAATGTGTATTTTAGAATAGATCAGGTCAAAAATACTTGCACATGTCCAATATCCATTAGAGAACAAAAGTTTTATTTTGTTTTTTTTAACATAAAGTCCCTGAATAATTGATTCTGCTCTTTTCCTGAGTGCGTGGACTAACAGGATTGATTCTTTTGATTGACTTAACTCTGTTCCAGATCAATAGAACGGTACAATTGGCGTTTCCACGACTGCATTGACTGAATCCACTGGCTATTTTGGTGCTGGAGGGAAAGCCCCAGTGTCTCTAATCCATGTCTTCCTGTTGGAGTCTAGTCTATGCTGGAGGTTCAGTTCAGGAACATTGAGCTTCATGTCAATAAAGCTTTTAGTTTTGTTGCCTTGAGACAATCTCCCAAAATTATCTAGTTGATCTTGGCTTTTTTAAAGGGTGCTGGCTCTGGGTGCCATTCAGCCCTACCAATGTACAGCATTGGGAAAATAATGGTTTGGGGGAAAAGTGATGTGATAATTTGATCAGTAAATTAAGAAAATACGTTCAGTAAGGCATTCCCATGCATCCCCTCTTCATTAATATTACATATCTAAATGTAATTTATCAGTCATTTCAGTGAAAATGGAAAGCTAATTGATCTTATCTTAATGAAATTGAATACATGTTAACCCTTAAGATGCCTGATAGAGTTCAAAAGATGTAGTGAGTTGTTAACAAAATGCCAAATGGAGTAGATAAGTCATGTTCCTATTCTTTTCAGATTCCTTGTTTCTTACTACAGTCAGTGTCAACCCAGATATGATGTCATCCTGGCACTTCATGTCAGTTTGTTTGGTAGGGAAAAAGCAAGGAATAAATAGGTGAGCAGTAATTTTCTCTACCTGAACTCGGGCATCCAGAAGGTGTTGGAGGGAATGTCCTAACGTCATTTATCTTGATAATATCACAAACGAATAAAACCCTATGTTGGCCTCTTCCTCTCCTGTTTTCTCTCTGTTGGTATTCTCTGGGTGATGTTGGCTTTGACATGTGTGGGCTTTACATCATACCCAAGAGGAGATGGAGGGAGTTTGGTACTGTCTTGGAAAAGTCTGTCAAAAACAGAATTTTAAAATTATATCTGGAGATTTGAAAAGGTGTATAAACATATTCTGTTATTAGGTTTTAACTTTAAGCTTTGTTGATCTATATTTTATGCTTAGTTATACTGGCTGCTGCTAAGTAGGTTTTGGCTTTAGTAATTCTGAGACAGTGACTTTTGCTGTGAAATCTGTTCTAGTGAGCCACAAAGCTCCAGTATGAGTGCAGAAGTCTTAACAAATGTGAAGACTCGCAATCTGAGAACATCTTTCGGTTAAAAATAAAATTCCCATTTGATTGTGAGCCTTTTAAAGTTAGGGACTTCTGTCATGTCCATGTATCTCTGCACTTGGTTTAAAGCCTGGTATATATTTGGTGCTTAGTAAATATTTAAATGCATAGAAGAATAACAGAAAGAATGAAAGAATTCCCTCAAACAGAGACAGTGGATATACTAGAATCACATTCACTAACTGATATAAATAGTTACCTTTTGCCAAGCACAGAGGTTGCCATATAACATGATCTAGAACCTGAAACTTGACAGGTTTACATAATTTGATGCTACAGGGCAGAGGCAAGATTTAAACCCAATGCATTTCCCAACTTATTACAGAGTTACCATAGATGTATTAATAGAGATTCAAATTTGTAACTTTTGATGGGATTAGGGCGAAATTATCACTAAAATAGAATAATCTTAACATATTTGAATAAAGCATGAAGCTGATAGCAACGTATGAGTTTACTCTAGCCCAATAATCTAAATACCAATAGCTGACCCTCCCTCCCCTATTTTACTTCCCTCCACACAGCATTTATGACATTTCTCTGTTAATACAGGCACACCTTGTTTTATTGTGCTTTATACTCTATTGTACTTCCCAGATTCTGTGTTTTTTTTTTTTTTACAAATTGAAGGCTTGTGACAACTCTGTGTTGAACAAATCTATCAGCGTCATTTTTCCAATAGCATGTGCTCACTTTGTGTCTCTGTGTCAATTTTGCTCATTCTTGCAATATTTCCAACCTTTAAATTATTCTTATATCTGTTATGGTGAGATATGATCCATCTTCTTTGATGTTATTATTATACTGTTATAGTATAATATGTCACACACATAGTATAATATGTCATACTATGTTATAGTATAGTATGTCACATCCATAAAACATGGTGAACTTAATTAATAAATGTGTTCTGACTTTTCCACCGACCTGCTGTTCACCTGCCTCTCTTCCTGTTCTCAGGCCTCCCTAATCCATGAGACAAAATAATATTGATAATAGGCCAATTTACATCCCTACAATGTCATTTAAGTGTTCAAGTGAATGAAGAGTTGCATCAGTTTAAATCGAAAGCTAGAAAATGATTACTCTTAGTGAGGAAAGCATGTGAAAAGCTGAGATAGGCAAAAAGCTAGATCTCTTGCACCAAATGCTTAACCAAGTTGTGAACAAACAGAAAAAGAAAGTTCTTGAAGGAAATTAAAAGTGCTACCTCAGTGAACATACAAATGATAAGAAAAAGAAACAACTTTATTGCTGATAGGGAGAACATTTTATTGGTCTGGATAGAAGATCAAACCAGCTACAGCATTTTCTTAAGCCATAGCCTAATCTAGAGCAGGTCCCTAACTCTCTTCAATTCTATGAAGGCTGAGAGAGGTGAAGAAGCTGTAAGAAGAAAAGTTTGAAGCTAGAGGTTGCTTCATAAGATTTAAGAAAAGACGTGCTGCTGTAAAGACACATGCACATGTATGTTTATTTGTGGCACTATTCACAATAGCAAAGACTTGGAACCAACCCAAATGTCCAACAATGATAGACTGGATTAAGAAAATGTGGCACGTATACACCATGGAATACTATGCAGCCATAAAAAATGATGAGTTCATGTCCTTTATAGGGACATGGATGAAACTGGAAACCATCATTCTCAGCAAACTATCACAAGGACAAAAAACCAAACACTGCATGTTCTCACTCATAGGTGGGAACTGAACAATGAGAACACGTGGACACAGAAAGGGGAACATCACACACCGGGGCCTGTTGTGGGGTGGGGGGAGGGGGGAGGGATAGCATTAGGAGATATACCTAATGCTAAATGATGAGGTAATGGGTGCAGCACACCAACATGGCACATGTATACACATGTAACTAACTGCACGTTGTGCACGTGTACCCTAAAACTTAAAGTATAATATAAAATTAAAAAAAGAAAAGCCATTTCCATGACATAAAATTGCAAGGTGAAGCAGCAAGTAGAAGCTGCAGCAAACTATGCAGAAAATCTGGCTAAGATCATTGATGAGGGTGGCCACACTAAACAACAAGATTTTTCATGTAGACAAAACAGGCTCATATTGAAAGAAGATGCCATATAGGACTTTCATAGTTAGAGAGGGTAAGTTAATGCCTGGCTTCAAAGCTGCGAAGGACAGGGTAGCTCTCTTCTTAGGGGCTAACGCAGTGGGTGGCTTTAGGTGAAACCAGTGCTCATTTACCTTTCTGAAAATCCTATGCTCCTTATGAATTATGCTAAATCTATTCTGCTCATGCTCTATAAATAGAAAAACAAAGCCTGGATGACAGCATATGTGTTTACAACATGGCTTACTGAATATTTTAAGCACACTCTGGAGATCTGCTGCTCAGAAAAAAAGATTCTCTTCTAAATATGACTTCTCATTGACAATGCACCTGGTCATCCAAGAGCTCTGATGGAGATGTACAAGGAGATTAATGTTGTTGTTATGCCCTCTAACACAACATCTATTCTGCAGCCCATGAATCAAAGAGTAATTTTGACTTTCAAGTCTTGTTGTTGAAGAAAGACATTTTATTAAGGTATAGCTGCCATAGATAGTGATTCCTCTGATATGTATGGGCAAAGGAGGATAAAAACCTTCTGGAAGGGATTCATCATCTTAGGTGTCATTAAAAATATTCATGATTCATGGGAGGAGGTCACAATGTTAACATTGACAGGAGCTTGGAAGAAGTTTATTCTAATCCTTATAGATGACTTGGAAAAGTTCAGTGGAGGGAGTAACCGCAGATATGGTCGAAATTGCAAGAGAATTAGAAGTGAAACCCGAAGATGTGACTGAATTGCTGCAATCTCATGTTGAAACTTCAACAGAGGAGGAGTTGCTTCTTACAGATGAGTAAAGAAAGTGGTTTCTTGAGATGGAATCTTTATGGGAAGATGCTGTGAACATTTTTGAAATAACAACAAAGAATTTATAATATTACATAAACTTAGTTGATAATGCAGCAACAGAGTTTGGGAGGATGGACTCTAATTTTGAAAGAATTTCTGGGGGTAAAATACTACCAAACAGCATTGCATGCTACACAGAAACCTTTCATGAAAGGAAGAGTCAATTGATGAGGCAAATTTCATTGTCGTCTTATTTTAAGAAATTTCCACAGCCACTCAAATCTTCAGCAGCCACCACGTTGATTAGTCAGCAGCCATTGACATGGAGGCAAGCCCCTCCGGCAGCAATGAGATTATGACTTGCTAAATGATCAGATGATAGCATTTTTTTGCAATAAAGAATTTTTAACTTAATTATATACATTGCTATTTTATACATGATGCAATTGTACACGTAATACACTACAGTATAGTGCAAACATATTTTTTATAGGCACTGGGAAATCAAAACATTTTTGTGACTTGTCTTACTGTAATATTCACTTTTATGTGGTGATCTGGAATCGAACCAGCAATATCTCAGAGTTATGCCTATGCACCACATATGTTAACCGAATATTCCATTAATCTCCAGTAACTCGACTTACTTTACTCCTTATGAGAAAGAGAGAGCACAATTTCTAGTAAACTGATAGCTATCAGAATAGGCCCTACTAGCAATAAGATGAAAAACTAATAGGTAAGTAGTGGGAGGGAGATATAAATGATCTCTGAAAGCAAAAGTGAATTATAGTATTCATTAACTCCTGATTACCAAGAAATTAGAAACTGGATATTTCATTTCTATTTCTGTACATCCTACACACAATGAATTTAAAATTCACTATTGTTGTTCTTTAATTTCAGAAAACCATTGTTCTATCATTTATATTCACAGAATTGATTTTCTTTGTTATTTTCTCCTCATACTTAAAGGATTTTTACATTCAACTTTAAAAGATTTTCATTTGGGATTTGTCTCATAGAGAAATTTGAGCAGGAAGAATACCCATAGTTAACCACTTAAGGTAGGAATTTTTTTCATGAGAAGAAATAATGATTATGGAAATTATGTTGATGCTAACATTTTATCTATACAAGTCACCTTTCCTGTAGCTAGAGTTTCATGGTTCAGCATTTTTAGATGTAAATATTTTTTTCCTGACCAGGGCATAAATCAATTTAGAGTAGCACAAAGGTATATTTGGCTTTAAAATAAGTGACCTCTCGTTTAAAGGGCTGCCTGGAAGATGCAGCAAAAGAGGGAGTCAGAGTGTGAGAAAGTGGTGGTGTTTATTACTTACCAGACTTCTCTTGTATCCCCATTGGGGTATACAAGCCTGACTGTCTCTACACTTGCCACATTAATCACTTTCTCTTTTTAAATTCAGGAGCATCATGGTTGGTGTACAGGGTCAAAGACAAGGTAAAACAATGAGACAGTCAATTATGGTAAATAAGCCTCTGATAGTAAGTTAGAGGTAGTTCCAGGATGATTTTGGCATCAGCCACTAAAAACAGCCTGCTTTCAATTTAAATCATTATAAATAACTGTATTTATAACCTCTATTAGTGAAAATCTATGCCCATTAAGGTGATAAAGTACCACTCTTTGTTCACTCCAAATTATTTGAAATGTAAATATGCAGAATCCCTGGAGATATCAGATACTGTGTTTCTATGGGAGTAATTTTTCTTTCAAGGATGCAGATACTTGCCTGAGGGTGATACCTCATTTCTGTGCTTGTCCCATCAATGACACTCAGGTTTGCCTGTTGTATACAGAATGGGGTCCTTTCAGGAAAGATACATAGTGAGTCTGTGTGCATTTTCCTCTTCGTAAAGTTTTGTTTATTTTTAGTGTAGAAGAAAGAATAGGAACTCAATTTTTGTACAGATAAATCTAAAATCAGAAAGGCAGAGCAGGCAGTACTGTCTAATATTTTCAGAGATAAGGACTTTTAACATCAACATATGTCACCATCCCTCTCCTCATGACAGAAAGCTGCCAGACATTTAGCAACATGTACAATGCATGTCTGTATCATTTTCAAGATTTACACGCATTTGGACAATTGTGGCACATGTGTGTGAAACAGATTCAGTCTGTGAGTAGTGTGACTGTTGCACTTGAAATCCCTCTGTGTTCTCATTATTCAGCTCCACTTATAAGTGAGAACATGTGGTGTTTGGTTTTCTGTTCCTGTGTTAGTTTGATGGGGATAATGACTTCCATCTCCATCCATGTCCCTGCAAAGGACAAGATCTCATTCATTTTTATGGCTGCATAGTATTCCATGGTGTATGTGTACCACATTTTCTTTATCCAGTCTATCATTGATGGGCATTTGGGTTAATTCCATGTCTTTGCTATTGTGACTAGTGCTGCAATGAACACATGCATACATGAATCACAGGGAAGGGGACAACACACACTGGAGCCTGTTTGGGGATGGGAGGCAGTTCTTGAGCATCAGGAAGAATAGCTAATGCATGCAGGGCTTAATACCTAGGTGATGGGTTGATAGGTGATGCAAACCATCATGGCACACGTTTACCTATGTGACAAACCTTCACATCCTACGCATGTACCCCAGAAGTAATTTTTTTTTAAAAAAAGCACTTTTATAAAAAAAAACAAACCCCTCTGGCTTCCTGTCATTCCCAGGATCTTCTCCTCTTCCCAGCTGCTTCTCTGTCCTCTTGCAGCATTCTCCCGTTCTTACCACCCCCAGCGCCATGGCTGCATTCCTTCTGGAATATGTCCAGCTCACTTCTGCTCGGGGCCTCTGCACCTGCTCTTTCTCTCCTTGGAATTTTTTCCCCCAAGATGTTCACAAGATTGGCTACTTCTTGTTATTCTGGTTTCAGTCCAAATATTTCCTCCACAAAGAACCCTTCTATGGTCACTCATTCCAAACCAGCACTCTCCTCCGCGTATCCCCCCAATCACTCTGTTAAGTGCCTTATTTTTTCCACAACACTTATTACAATCTGGCATTACATTATTAGTTATGTTCCTCTGCTAAACTATTCTCATGAGAGCAGAGACCTTGCCTTTCTTGTTGCCTGTAGTATCCACAGGTGCTCCTGAAAGGAGTTCACTAAGTGTTTGTTGACTGAATAAAAGAGAATACAAATCAGTTTGCAGAACTCTTAATAATATCCCAATGTTTTAGCTGACAGACTGGGAAACACCGGCTTAAATTCTTCTCTCCCAGTGTAGTCCCAATCGACTCCAAGGGGTTGTATAAATGAGCATTTAATGAGTGTTATCCTGTCATCTCAGAATTTCTAATGGTGCCACAAAGTTGATAACAAAATATTCTATAGGGAGGTTTTAGACAGATCCTCAAAACACTTATTAAAAGGTGGCCAAACTATCAACCCTGCTTTCCCAGCTTCTGCCCACATAAGTAAAGGTACTTATTGGAGCAGAAAGAGCAGTGGATGAGGGAGGGGAGAGAGATACTTTTCCCACAAGGCAAGTGAGGGCTGCACCAAGACCCCTGGGAAAGCTGTGTGCCAGCAGGCAGTCCTGTCTCTTACTTCCTGCCTGGAGGCTTGCTGAGCTACCCGGTGTGTATTTCTGATGCTCCCATTTGTACTAGTACCAAAGCAGAGGACTAGAGAACTCTTTATAGATCCAGATGTGAGCTCCCTCAGGTGTGGTAGGCACAGCGACTAGTGACTGCCTTTGTCTGGGAGAAGTGTGGAGGCTAGAGGTGGCTGGAGCTGCATTCACTGCTGGGCAGAATAAGACAGTGGAAATTCCCCTGGATCGGTGGGGCCAAACTAAAGCCATCTCTAAATAATCCCATCCAAGAGCATTCCACGGGAACTGAGGGTCTCCAGCGGAAAGATGCTGTGTGTGGTTAATTGCTGGAGGGAAATTGGAGAGTGTTCTAACCATATCACACAGATATTCAAAGTAAGAATCAATGGAAAGCCGCCAGGCCCAAGACTGCAAGGAGACCCGCCTTTGATGCTTGCCATAGCAGGGGGAATTCAACAGCTGGGGGGAATTACATAACACCAGCTAAGTAAAAAGACTTTGCCTCTCCACTGCTTACCCCCACTGGCAAAGCAAATGAGGGAGGGAAGAGGGAAGAAACATATCTCACACCCCACCATTGGTCTAGTGCCATGTTTCATAAACTTTTTTCATTTCGCTCTCCCAAGGTGCTATTTTTTGACTTTTCTCCTAACTGCCTTCCCCTTCCTCTGTGGATTGTATGCCACAGGCATACTGTATGCTGGGTACTGTGGTCTTTGGGGGTCCACAAATCATTGGAACACATATTTTTTGCCCTCCAGGAGCCAATTTCCATTCCCATGGGGGCAATATCATCCTTATTAAGAATGGATAGTCTAACAACATACCAGAATCTCTGAGACACATTCAAAGCAGTGTGTAGAGGGAAATTTATAGCACTAAATGCCCACAAGAGAAAGCAGGAAAGATCCAAAATTGACACCCTAACGTCACAATTAAAAGAACTAGAGAAGCAAGAGCAAACACATTCAAAAGCTAGCAGAAGGCAAGAAATAACTAAGATCAGAGCAGAACTGAAGGAAATAGAGACACAAAAAACCCTTCAAAAAATTAATGAATCCAGGAGCTGGTTTTTTGAAAAGATCAACAAAATTAATAGACCACTACCAAGACTAATAAAGAAGAAAAGAGAGAAGAATCAGATAGACGCAATAAAAAATGATAAAGGGGATATCACCACCAATCCTACAGAAATACAAACGACCATCAGAGAATACTACAAACACCTCTACGCAAATAAACTAGAAAATCTAGAAGAAATGGATAAATTCCTCGACAAATACACCCTCTCAAGACTAAACCAGGAAGAAGTTGAATCTCTGAGTAGACCAATAACAGGCTCTGAAATTGTGGCAATAATCAATAGCTTACCAACCAAAAAGAGTCCAGGACCAGATGGATTCACAGCCGAATTCTACCAGAGGTACAAGGAGGAGCTGGTACCATTCCTTCTGAAACTATTCCAATCAATAGAAAAAGAGGGAATCCTCCTTCACTCATTTTATGAGGCCAGCATCATCCTGATACCAAAGCCTGGCAGAGACACAACCAAAAAAGAGAATTTTAGACCAATATCCTTGATGAACATTGATGCAAAAATCCTCAATAAAATACTGGCAAACCGAATCCAGCAGCACATCAAAAAGCTTATCCACCATGATCAAGTGGGCTTCATCCCTGGGATGCAAGGCTGGTTCAACATACACAAATCAATAAATGTAATCCAGCATATAAACAGAACCACAGACAAAAACCACATGATTATCTCAATAGATGCAGAAAAGGCCTTTGACAAAATTCAACAACGCTTCATGCTAAAAACTCTCAATAAATTAGGTATTGATGGGATGTATCTCAAAATAATAAGAGCTATCTATGACAAACCCACAGCCAATATCATACTGAATGGGCAAAAACTGGAAGCATCCCCTTTGAAAACTGGCACAAGACAGGGATGCCCTCTCTCACCACTCCTATTCAACATAGTGTTGGAAGTTCTGGCCAGGGTAATCAGGCAGGAGAAGGAAATAAAGGGTATTCAATTAGTAAAAGAGGAAGTCAAATTGTCCCTGTTTGCAGATGACATGATTGTATATCTAGAAAACCCCATTGTCTCAGCTCAAAATCTCCTTAAGCTGATAAGCAAATTCAGCAAAGTCTCAGGATACAAAATCAATGTACAAAAATCACAAGCATTGTTATACACCAATCACAGACAAACAGAGAGCCAAATCATGAGTGAACTCCCATTCACAATTGCTTCAAAGAGAATAAAATACCTAGGAGTCCAAGTTACAAGGGACGTGAAGGACCTCTTCAAGGAGAACGACGAACCACTGCTCAATGAAATAAAAGAGGATACAAACAAATGGAAGAACGTTCCACGCTCATGGGTAGGAAGAATCAGTATCGTGAAAATGGCCATACTGCCCAAGGTAATTTTATAGATTCAATACTACCCCCATCACCTACCAATGATTTTCTTCACAGAATTGGAAAAAACTACTTTAAAGTTCATATGGAACCAAAAAAGAGCCCGCATCGCCAAGTCAATAGTAAGCCAAAAGAAGAAAGCCAGAGGCATCACGCTACCTGACTTCAAACTATACTACAAGGCTACAGTAACCAAAACAGCATGGTACTGGTACCAAAACAGAGATATAGATCAATGGAACAGAACAGAGCCCTCAGAAATAATGCCGCATATCTACAATCATCTGATCTTTGACAAACCTGACAAAAACAAGAAATGGGGAAAGGATTCCCTATTTAATAAATGGTGCTGGGAAAACTGGCTAGCCATATGTAGAAAGCAGAAACTGGATCCCTTCCTTACACCTTATACACAAATTAATTAAAGACTTACATGTTAGACCTAAAACCATAAAAACCCTAGAAGAAAACCTAGGCAATACCATTCAGGCCATAGGCATGGGCAAGGACTTCATGTCTAAAACACCAAAAGCAATGTCAACAAAAGCCAAAATTGACAAATGGGATCTAATTAAACTAAAGAGCTTCTGCACAGCAAAAGAAACTACCATCAAAGTGAACAGGCAACCTACAGAATGGGAGAAAATTTTCCCAACCTGCTCATCTGACAAAGGGCTAATATCCAGAATCTACAATGAACTCAAACAAATTTACAAGAAAAAAACAAACAACCCCATCAAAAAGTGGGCAAAGGACATGAGCAGACACTTCTCAAAAGAAGACATTTATGCAGCCAAAAAAACACATGGAAAAATGCTCATCATCACTGGCCATCAGAGAAATGCAAATCAAAACCACAATGAGATACCATCTCACACTGGTTAGAATGGCCATCATTAAAAAGTCAGGAAACAACAGGTGCTGGAGAGGATGTGGAGAAATAGGAACACTTTTACACTGTTGGTGGGACTGTAAACTAGTTCAACCATTGTGGAAGTCAGTGTGGCGATTCCTCAGGGATCAAGAACTAGAAATACCATTTGACCCAGCCATCCCATTACTGGGTATATACCCAAAGGATTATAAATCACGCTGCTGTAAAGACACATGCACACGTATGTTTATTGCGGCACTATTCACAATAGCAAAGACTGGGAACCAACCCAAATGTCCAACAATGGTAGACTGGATTAAGAAAATGTGGCACATATACACCATGGAATACTATGCAGCCATAAAAAAGGATGAGTTCATGTCCTTTGTAGGGACATGGATGAAACTGGAAACCATCATTCTCAGCAAACTATCGCAAGGACAAAAAACCAAACACCGCATGTTCTCACTCATAGGTGGGAATTGAACAGTGAGAACACATGGACACAGGAAGGGGAACATCACACTCTGGGGACTGTTTCGGATGGGGGGAGTGGGGAGGGATAGCATTTGGAGATATACTTAATGCTAAATGATGAGGTAATGGGTGGGGCTCACCAACGTGGCACATGTATACATATGTAACAAACCTGCACATTGTGCACATGTACCCTAAAACTTAAAGTATAATAATAATAAAATTAAAACAAAACAAAAGAATGGATAGTCTAGAGCAGTAATTCTTCACTGGGGACAATTTTGCCTTCTGGGGCATTTGGCAATATCTAGAGACATTTTTGTTCTCACATCTAGGGGGTCATACTGGAATCAGCTAGGTAGAGGCCAGGTTTATGTTGAACATACTACAATGCACAGGGCAGTTTCCTCCAACAAAGATTTATCTGATACTAAATATCAATGGTGCTGAGGTTCAGAAATTCTCAAGTAGAGTCTAGAACATCTAGACTGAATATCCAGAGTAAGGCTTATCCTGAAAAGAGGAGAGAAGCTTTGAATTAGCACAGAGACTGATGCTTTGGGATTGATTGGAGTTTTTAAAGCCTTGAAAGTGATCTGAAAGCTGTGGAGTCTGAACCCCATGCTGCTAAGGAACAGAAGAGGGATACTGGATGAATGAGCCAAAAGTCAGCCTGGCAGAATAAAGCCATTTCTTGATTTCACTCTCTTGAGTTCACTTTCAAATTAATTGACCACTAATGGGTGCAGCAAACCAACACGGCACATGTATACATATGTAACAAACCAGCACGTTGTGCACATGTACCCTAGAACTTAGAGTATAATAAAACAAAGTAAAATAAAAAGATTAATTGGCTACAGGTATAACAAAATAGGCTTGTAAGTTAGTGGTTTGGGACTTATAATTAATACAGCACATGTGAATTAGGTCTCAGACCAGCTCGCCAAAGCCCACCATGCAGCACACCTAAATGGTTGTATTGATAGAATGTATGACAGCCATCCAGATGCTGTGGCTCTTGGAATAGGAACATGTCTTTCCACTATTCTAGCTCCAATTATGGACAAATTTCTTGTGACCTACGGTAGGCAGGTAGAAGGAAAAGAGGAGAGGGTGAGAGGTATTGATAGAGGGAAGGAGTCAGAGGTATAGAATGGAGAGAACGGGACCTTCCATTGAGGAGGGAGTTGTTGTCTTTCCAGAATGACTCCTTCCTTAAAAACACTTCGAGGTTTTCTAAGGCATTTACTTGCAGCATAACACATTGCATATTCAAGGACAAGAAAAAAGAAAAACTTTCCTTAGGATAGACTCCTGCAAGGGATTGATTTTTGTACGAGAATCCTGACTTTAGGAGACACGGAGGATGCATCAGTTTTCTACCCCAAAACCTAGTGGCTTGCAAATAATTTAATTCCTCACAATTCTGAAATGTTTACTAGGATCAGCATCAGATGTCTCACCAGTGTCATTGATGAGGTTGCTGTCAGTCGCTATGTTGACTTGGAGTTCGCTGGTTCCAGATAGTCTCGGTAGCATGGCTGGGGCCTCAGGACAGGGGGCCAGGCTTTTTCACAAGGTCTCTCTCGTGGCCCATCTCCAGGAGGCTAGTCCGGGCTTTTTTATGTGGCAGTCTCAGGGCAGCAAAAGGGCAAGAGAGGAAGCTACAAGGCTTTTTGAAGTTGAGGCTCTGAAGTTACACAATATCACTTCTGCTGCCATTATTAGTTATAGCAAGTCACAGGACAGAGTTAGCCCACATCAAGAGGAGGGAAAATAGTTCCCTCTGGAGAAGAGTAGCAAAGTCAACTTCCAGAGACATAGGCTTCTAGGAACTGGAGAAATTGATGTAGCCATCTTTGCAAACCATCTGTCAGAAAGGATTTCCCATAATCTATCAATATGTCTACAGGTAACAATACTTAGAATTTATTTATGGTTTTAAGAACAGGTCCTGCTGAGAATGACTGAACAGGCTATAAGAAAAACAACAAAATTTACTGCACGTTTATAGTGTGTATATTTTATGGTATAATGCAATATATAAGATACACAGTTTCTGTTATCTGTCTCCCATTCCTCTCCTTTAAAAAATGGGACCACTGGTTTTAGGGAATATGTATAGTCCAATCTGGATTCAATTATTTTCTCATGTCCCACATCTTTCCTGTCCTGTACAGTTAAGCTGTTGGCAGAGCCATTTCAGAACCCTATTTCTATAATATGGTATTTACTTAAGCATTTATTTAAATTCTGTCTTTGAGTACCCAAAGTAATACCATAATGCAGTGGCACTGTAGTGTTAAAATCTAACCTGAGAGTTTTGTGTGGATGTTCTCTGTTGGGATCAGATTATTTTGCTCTGGTACTGCTTTCTTTTTTCATATTATAAAAAACAGGAGTGATTTTAAAAGATCCTGTGATGTGAAGAATCTCTTCCTGCTTGGAATCTGAACTGCAAATAAATCCTGCTTCTGCCCAGAGCTGTGACAATTCCAATGTGTATCTGATATAATGCTTTGGGCTGCAAGTAACAGAGTACCTGATTCAGATGGGCTTAGACAATAAGGACATTTATCATCTCCTGTAGCCTCAGGTTTGATTCATTTAAGAGCTCAATGGTGGGCTAAGTTTCTGTCTCTCACAGTGTTAGCTCTAATATCTTGTTTTTATCTAGCAGGAGAGAGAGAGAGAGAGAGAGAGAGAGAGAGAAAAAACTTCTCCCCTAGCCATGGTCTTCTTTCATTCAGTCATCTTAGGTCATACATCCACTCCTAAAGTATTTACATGTCCCTGGGAATGCCCCAAGCTGATTGAATACTGCTGGACCTGGGAATGTCAAGTTGCCCAGCATCATGAATAGGCAGGGGATCTCTGAATAAAATGTGGGTTCTGGTAGGAAAGCAGAATGAGGAAAGGAGGCTGAGGAGGTAACGAAAAGTGTCTTACATAGTAGGTAATTCTAGTAAACATCCTCTGGAGAAAAGTAGCTCTGAATGATGTGGTAACTGTAGAAACTAAAATCAGAATGGGGATAATAATAATTATTAAAGGGCAAATCCCCACATTTTAAAAGATACTTCAAAAGATGAAAAAAGCCTGATATTCCTGGATTCCACTTTTTTATTATGTAAAAATTTCCAACATGTCTCCTGTGTCTTCTTTTTCTGTCTCTCTTTCTTTATGCTCAATATTACATATACAGACACAAATGCACATAGATGATGTGGTGGGTGATTAGATGCTTTTGAAGCGGTATGTGACTCCTCAACATTTCAGAGGAAAGCCCTGACTTATTCTAAAGTGTTTTCCTTCTGAAAAAAGGCTATTGTTGGCACCTACTAAAGCCCACCACTGAGGGTGGTTGAGGATGGAGATGCAGTCAAGGGAGAATCTGAAGGTGGATTAACCTTTCTTGACCTCACCTCTTCTTCTCCCTTAACCTTTTGTAGGTACTTGAAGTTAAGCTCCCAGAGAGCAGTGTCTGTTTGGTTTACTGTTGTATCATTAACAGCTAGAATAGCACCTGGCACAAAGTAGACACTCAATAAACCATTGCTGAATGAACTGCTGCAAACCCTCCCAGGAAAAGCAGTGAAGCGAGGCCAGAAATAGGAGCGGAAATCTTTCAACATGTACGAGCAGCAAGGGGACAGAATGGGAAGGAAATGCTACCTGCTCAGTTGTTTGTTTGCAAAGTCACGACTGCTTGGACTGCTTCCCCTCAGATTGCTAAGTTCTTTTTTATATTATTAAGAAATAAAACTAAGAAGTTACTCCTTCAGAGAGTAAAACATCCCTAGTTAATGTCTAATGATGGTGTTTTAAGGCGAAATTTAATTAGGGTTCATGGATTTTGTCATGTTTTGTGTAGCCTTTAGCCTTTCCTCCGGAAAACATATTAGACATGGAGTGAGTATAAAGCACCCCTGTGTGCTTTGTTAGTTGATATTGATGTGAATGGCTGCCCTTTGATGCTAGTACTGTGGAATTTAGATATAAACATTTTGTTAACAGCTAAATTCCCAGCATCTTCACAACCCTTTGATGCTTCAACATTAAGTGATTGAGCTCCCTTGGTACAAGGCAGAGACGGCAGATAGGATGGCTGCCTCACTTTGTCAGAATGACTCCATTGGATGCCAGGGCCATTTCTTTTTTGGAGGGGGGCCAAGGGGAAGTCCACTGATTATTGTTGCTTGTATTAAGCCAACACCCCCAATTCCTGGGCTACCTTAAAGGAGGTGTAGTTTCTTGAGATTGTTAATGGTGATAACCCAGACCCTCTGTATATGCATCTGTCAGAGCAGGAAAGGCATTCCCTATGAGAACAGGGGATACTTGCTCTCCTTAAGCGAGTAAGGGCAATTAGTGACAGGTCTGTGCTGGGCTTATATACTTTTTTGAGTAATTTTTATAAAAATGCTATGAAGTAGGTGTTTATTTTACTTCCATCCTTGCCCTCCTGTAGTCTATTATTAACAGCAGCCAGAGTGTTCACGTTCAAACGTAAGTCAGATTATGTCACTCCTCTGCCCAGAACCTTCCAGTAGCTTCTTGTCTATCTCAGAATAAAAGCCAAAGTCCTTGCTTTAGCCAACAAGTCATATGATTTTCCTCTTCCCTTTTCCTCTCTTATTTTATCCTCCTTCCCTCCATTCGTTGCTTGGTAAATCACACTGGCCCTCTGCTGTTTTCTCACCACTCCTGCCTCAGGGTTTTTGTACTTTCTGTCCCATCTGTTTGAAACGATCTCTTCCAAGATAGCGACATAGGGAGCAGCCCACTTTCTTCAGGTATTTACTTGAAAGTTACCTTCTTGCTAAAGACTTTCTCAGCAATCCTAACTAAAATTTCACCACCTGCTCCAACACTCAACATTTCATATCCTCCTTTCCAGTTTTGATTTTTTTTGGTATCAAATTTGCCCATTTGCTTTGTTGATCGTCTTATCCATTCAAGTATAAGCTCCACAAAGGGAGGGATTTTTCTCTGTTTTGTGCCGTCCCCACCCAGCAACTAGAAGAGTTTCTGGACCAGATGAGGCTTACAATAAATCTTTATTGAATGCTGAATGATTTCATTCTTTCAGTCATCAAATATTTATTCCGCATTTACCAAGATATGGGTATTATTTTGGACACATGTAACACAAAAATGAACCAGAAAGACAAGGACTGTAACCTGGTAGAACTTAAAATCAAGAGAGAAAATAATTAAGCAAGCGCCCATTTAATACATGTAAACTGTAAACTTCATAGAAATTAACTAAACTCCCTAACATTCACTGTTCTGAAGTGTCACTGCTGGAATAAACACCCGGAAATTTTAAATTACAATGTTAACCCTCTTTTCTTTTTGCTTTGCTAGAATTGACTTAAATACTCTTTTATTTAAATTACTAATTCACCTCTTTGTTCTTACTCCCAATGCCCTTCATTGAGCCAGAATTTTGTTGTTGTTTGGATCTATTGAGATTGTTCTCTAAGGTATTAAGGATTATCATTAGATGAAGCTCATCAATCATTATTATTGTAGATAAGCTTCATTTGAGCTGCCTTTCAGGAACATCAAAATAAGAATAACAACTATTTCATTTCACTTGTTCTAAATGAAAAAAAATCCTTTAGCTTATTATTTGCATAGGACAATGTGAAAATAAAATCTGCCGAGTGGCTTATTTCACGGTTCACACTAGAAGTTCTTTTTGAAAAGGTTAGGTTGCCTATTAAATTTTAAAAAAATTAATAAATAGCTTTAAAAGAGTAATTAAGTATTTTTAAGTTGATTTTTTAAATCAGAATGGGTACTTAGCTGAGCACAGTGGCTCATGCCTGTAATCCCAACATTTTGAGAGGCTGAGGCGAGTGGATCACTTGGGCCCAGGAGTACAAGACAAGCCTAGGTAACATAGTGAGACCTGCCTCTAGGGAAAAAAAAAAAAAACTAAAAAATATTTTAAAAATGTAAAAAAAGAATGGATACCTAAAATAGGGATCTATTCAATTTTTAATGTTAACTCTCATTTTTTTTTAGATTGGAGATTTTCACAGAGAAAGTAAAGCTTTATAAAAATGTATTTTTATGTATGTTTTAAGAAAAAAAAATTACACCTCCCAAACAACAGCATCTAAATTTTAGACAGACATTGGTTGGTGTTTCAGGAGATAATTATATGTTATTGTATAAATGTTGTTCTGCAAGTATGACAGAAATCTCTGCATTATATCACAAAGGAAGATTTGTCATCTCCATGGCTATTTGATGGTGTAGACTTGAGGTCATGGCTTGCTCACTGTAATGAGAAATAACAACAGATGCCTTTGATAAAAGTTCTGCCAGGTTCATGCTATGCCTTATTGAATGCAAAAAGGCCTGGCTCTTATCCGATCATTGTCCTTTTCATACTTTGTGGGTTTTGATGAACACGCCTATGAATAGAAAATGATTATCTATCTCTTCATTTCTTTACTTATTTAATCGTTTCTATTTCAGTCTTGGTGAGGAGGGATCTTTTAGTGTATAAATGCCGTGAGCATTAGTAGGACATAAACTTTTTTTTTTTTTTTTTTTTTTTTTTTTTTTTTTTTTTTTGGTAAATGTTGGTCTCTGAAGAAGAAAGATCTATTGTTCTTTTCTCAGGTTGAAACTAGGAAGGGATTAAAAGGCTAGATTCAGGATGTTAAAAGAAAAACTTCAGTCAAATTAAATTTAAACACATTTAATTGAGCAATGAATGATTCATGAATTGGGCAGCCCCCAGAATCATAGCAGATTCAGAGAGACTCCAGGGATACCTCATAGTTAGAACAAATTTATAGACAAAGAAAGAAAACTGGTGTACAGAAATCGGCAGTGAGGTAGAGAAACAGCTGGACTGGTTACAGGTTGGCGTTCGCCTTAATTTGAACACAGAACACTTTGCAGTCTGTAAATGATTGAAGGTGTGGCCGCTGGGATTGGCCAAGGTTCAGCTATTGTTACAGGCATAAGCTCCTAAGTTAGATTTTCAATCTTGTCTGATTAGTAAGCTAGGTTGCAGTTTGTCCACAAGGACTCAAATATAGAAATACAAAGTCTTTCTCAGGCCACATTTAGTTTGCTTTAACAAGGATAAAGCCAGGACCCTGGAGGAGGGACAAGGCAGTGGGAAAAGAGGAAACCAATGGAACGAGATTTCCAATCGGCCCTCCTAGGTTCTGTCCATACATGTAGAGCACTATGTCAAAGACATTACATGGCATTATACTTGTTACTACCCTGTCCTTAGGCTCCCAGTAAAGACCTGGTTATCACATAACATGAAACTTAAGGGCCAGGCATGGTGGCTCACACCTGCAATCCCAGCACTTTAGGAGGCTGAAGCAGGAGGATTTCTTGAGCCCAGGAGAGCAAAATCAGCCTGGGCAACATAGTGGGACATGGCCTCTACAGAATTTTTTTTTTTTTTTTTTTTTTTTAAATATCCAGACATAGTGGCATGTGCCTGCAGTTCCAGCTACTTGGGAGGCTGATGCGGGAGGATCACTTGACCCCCTGAGGTGAAGGCTGCAGTGAGTTGTGATTGTTCCACTATGCTCCAGCCTGGGTGACACAGTGAGACTTTATCTCAAAAAAAAAAAAAAAAAGAAAGTTATGTATACTTCTTAAAAAGCTGAAAGACAAATGCAAAGGCATTGGCCTAATCAGGGTAATAGCAAGTTTAAAATGATGACACAAATAAATGATAATTTTATATGATTTTTTCCCAAATCATAGTAGTTCCATGGAAAGTAGCAGGAAAATTGTAAATGCTTAGGGATGGGTGAAATATTCATCCCATGTTTCTTCATTGTCATTATCACTAGCATCAAAAATTATAAATGCCCAGATAAATTCTATGGCGTGCTAGGTGAATGCAGAGTGAGATATACAGCCCTGGCCTTCATGGTGCTATACAGATATGGGACTGCTGAGATCATCATCCCTTCTCTAGGCGAGAAAAAGCATAGTAGCATATTTTAATTTTTAAAAATTAGTCAGTTTGTAGGTATGTTGTTCTTGGAATGAAGGTCTCCAAAGTCTTCTGAATGAAAGAGCATAATTTCTCATTAATGCAATCTTGCACATTCAAAGAAAATGCAACACCAAATTTAAAACAATATTTTTTTAAAAGATAAGACATTCTGGCCGGGCACGTTGGCTCATGCCTGTAATCCCAGCACTTTGGGAGGCTGAGGCGGGCCGATTGCTTGAGCTCAGGAGTTCAAGACCATCCTGGGCAATATGGCAAGGCCCCCGTCTCTATTAAAATTATAAAAAAATAGCCCGGAGTGGTGGTGCACACCTTACCTACTCCAGAGGCTAAGGTGGGAGGATTACTTAACCCTGGGGAGCCAAGGTTGCAGTGAGCTGAGATTATGCCACTGCACTCCAGCCTGGGTGACTGAGCGAGACTCTTTCTCAAAAAAAAAAAAAAGATGACATTCTAAATTGAATTCTAAATCATTTTAAATGATCAACTCTGAATACAGAGAATGGAAAATCTGAATTATTACAAATGTTTAAAATAAGAATAAATGCTCTCTGAGAGGGGGATCTATTTTGTCACACCTACTTTAGTTCCCCTGAAATTGATCTTTTCTGCCTAATTTTGGTTTTGTTAGGTATTCTTTCTGGTTGAATAAGACAACGGCATAGCTGAATTCTGCATAGGTAAATTGTTTCTGTACTTCTTCATGTTAATTAAATTCATCTATATATTTTTTCATTACTTTGTTGAAAATAAATTTAACACATTATGTAACAATAAGATATCTAAATGGCATACACAGGATTCTCAACAAAATTTGAAATTATAATTACTTGGAGAATCTCAGGAGATCAGTCCTGCTAAAAGTTATTCCAAGCACATGTTTTGTAGAGTAGCCTATGTCCAACATTTTCATCACTGTGTACTCATTTATGTATTTTTAATAACATAAATCTGAAGTCTTTAGTCATTCTGGCCCTGAAACAATTATTGATGTCCACGAAACTATCAATTACTACCTCAATAGCAGAATCACAACGTGTTGCTTACATTTAACTCTCTCTTATTGGCCTTGAAGGTAGATGTTAGTAATTGTGTGTGTGTGTATATATATATATTTTTTCCATAACTGAACAGGGGGGAAACAGGGATCATTTTATACACTGGAAGCTTTGTTTGGCAGTCTTAATTGAGACACCACTGGCAAGAATGCTTTCAACTTCTTCCCCATAATACCTAGATAGAGCCAAACTTAGAAACCCTCCAACTCTCTGATGAGTAAGGTCGTTAAACAGATGAAAAATAAGAAAGCATCTGGAAATGATATCATCTCTGCCAAATGTTCACACTAGAGAAAGAGTAATTCATGTAACATCTCTGTATTTTCCTCTTGAGATGCAAGAATGAAAGAGAAAACTCTATATGGCTCTAGGGCTGTAGAGATCATAAGAATTTTACATAATGATATACACCCAATGGCAAGATAGATGAGCATTCCTGAATCAGCTGGAGACCATATGTTTTTAATAAAAAGCGTTTTCATAAATGAGTATCCATGAGAAAACTTTAATTTCTATTTTGGAAAGACAATAAATTCATGTCTTAGAAGTGGGTGTTTTGAAGTGGAGATTTCACCCTCCCTCTATAAGGAACTTCTATTTCATCTAGTCTTCTAAGGGTTTTCCTAGAAAACACTGCATAAATGTCTTTCACCCCACTGCTGGATGTTTTCATTGAGAAACCAAGCTTATCCATCAATGGTTTAGTGATTTGAAATGAACCCGCAGGCACCTGCTTTAGAACACATCCTTATTTAATTTCTGAGTGACACACAGCTTTCCCCAAAGTGTAGAGACTTTTTTCTATACTTTCTACTCATTAGAATATTTGAGGCTGGATGCAATGGCTCACTCCTGTAATCCCAATACTTTGGGAGGCCGAAGCAGGAGGATTGCTTGAGCCCAGGCGTTTGATACGAGCCTGGGCAACATAGCGAGATGATGTCTTTATTTATTTATTTATTTATTTATCTATTTATTTATTTATTTTTAAAGAATATTTGAAAAGAACTTTACTTACTGGAGGTGCACTAGATTTGGAACCAGAAAAACCTAAGCAGAAATGCTGTTTTTACTACTTCTGGTTAATTATTGAGCCTCTGTTTTATGATCTCCAAAACAGATGTAATAAGAATACTTACTAAAAAGGGCTTTGTTACTGTAACACATTATCTCTGTGTTGTTGAGTCCCACCCCTTCCTCCTAAGATCTACTTTTTAAAGGTTCTTTTTCCTTTCATTGTTAGTACTCTGGAATTGTAAAGCATGTTTTCTTTTGGAAATGTATTTCATAGTTAAGGTTATCTTAATAAGTGTTGTTGGGTAGGTAAGTGTATTAGTCAAACATTGCCATAATAATGCTGTGTAACAAACAACCATAAAAATCTCAGTGGCACAAGTGAAATCCTATCGTTCTCACCCATGAGATCAGCTGGCTAAAGCTGACTTATGGTAGGCTCAGTTGGACTTGGATTAAGGTTAAGGGTTGAGTCCTGGCTTCTGTGTATTCCTTCTCGTTTTTGGGCCAGCAGATTCCAGAGGCATGTTCTTCTTATGGACAAAGGCAGAGTACGAGAGTGCAAGATCACTTGCATCACCGTACCTTTGCTAACATCCTGTTGGCCACAGTAAGTCACATGGCCAACCCCAAACCAAAAAGGTATACATCCCAGACAGTGATGTATACCTTACCTGCTATGTCGTAGGTGTGATGTGTACTATTTGTTTCAGGGGATGAAGGAATTGAGAACAGTAATTCGATTTTTTGATTAAGGTCTTTAGCTGACTTGCTTCCTCTTAAAAAGAAAGATAATGCAGTTAGGAATAGCCTTTTTTTTTTTTTAAAGTTACAATAGATCTAGGTATAAATTTGTATTACAAGTTTAACATTTATTTTTTCCTGTAAGCTGTAGGCAACACTTCTCTAAAATTAGGCTGGAGTTTACAGATGAAACTTGAAATCTTGACAATATATGGATCTATCAATCATTATTTTGATGCTATTTCCCTTGGTGTTTTATCTTTAAACTTGGAGATGAAGAAGAGTAGAGAATATGAATATCTGGATAATGGTAAATATTCAGCATTAGCAATTTCTATTAGCTTTTGAGAGTCTCATCCCCTTTGCTTAACCTAATCAGTGGTAAACCAGTCTAGATCTCTGAAACATATCCTTCAGTGATTTCTCACATTCCTGAAGGCACAGAATCACAGAATGTCAGAGTGGAAGGAAATTTACAGAATGCCCAGGCCAGTACCTTAGATTTTGTGAATGACATGGTGGGTCCAGATGTTCGAAGGGCCTTGGAAGGTGATGCAGGTGATGTGGCTCAGTGAGTTCTTAGAGTGAATGTCTGCAGCATACATATTGCTGCAATAGCAACAGGAGTGAGGTGGATAGAGTTCATGGTCTTTAAAATTCTGTTAATATTAAAGATTTTTTTTTTCAAGTTTCAGGTTTGGCCTTGAAGACTTTTAATTCCAGAAAAGTAGAAACAGCTGCTGGAATCCTAATTTGTACAGCAGTCACATCTTTGTGTGATATTCCTTGCCAGGAAGAAGTGGGACAAAGTATATACAAAAAATGAGAGGCAGCTTGAGAGAAGAAAAATCAAGTACTTGCTAGTGTTCCCTTCTCTCTCTCTCTTTCTCTTTTTTTTTTTTTTTTTTTTTTTTTGAGATGTAGTCTCCATCTGTCGCCCAGGCTGGAGTGCAGTGGCGCGATCTCAGCTCACTGCAAGCTCTGCCTCCCGGGTTCATGCCATTCTCCTGCCTCAGCCTCCAGAGTAGCCGGGACTACAGGCGCCTGCCACCACGCCCAGCTAATTTCTTTGTATTTGTAGTAGAGATGGGGTTTCACCGTGTTAGCCAGGATGGTCTCGATCTCCTGACCTCGTGATCCGCCCTTCTCGGCCTCCCACAGTGCTGGGATTACAGGCGGAAGCCACCGCACCCAGCCTAGCTTTCCTTTCTCTTATCCAGGCCAATGATTATTGATTGAATTGATTATGGGAAGACATGTCTCAGGAACATAGAAATGAATAAGTGAAACACTAGTTTTGAGTCAGAAGTCTTGAATGTGAGGCCTACCTCTAAACTTTATTGCATATGTAATCTTAGGCGGTTTCTTAAATACCCTTACACTTTGAGCTGCACTTTCTCTAGATTTATTTTTATTTCTAATATTTGTTGTCTGTGCCTCTCTGTGTTTTCTTTCTGTACCCTTGATCATTTTTGTCTAGAGGTTACAACTTTTGTCCTTATTGATCCTCTTACATTTTATTTTCAGATTTTCAAAATATTTATTGTTTCTATACTTATATTTATCTCTTTCCTTATACTTTCTTGGTTTTATTTTTCTAATCCTTAAAGTTAGAAACTTTAGTTATTAATTTTTTCAACTTAGTTGTCTCTCTTTTTAAGTTAGTTATCTAGGTTATTAATTTTTGACCTTCTGTCTATTCTAAATATGTACTTTAGGCTTTAAATTTACATCTAGGTATTACTTTGATTAATTCCACAGATTCTATGTTGTCTTTCTATTTTAAAATTTTTATTATTTTATTTTTGAATAGCTAATATATGCACATAACCTAAAAATCAAAACTATAGAATAACTGTAGACTTAGGAATCTTGTGCCTGTCTTTCCTTACCCACTCTGTTCCCTGACATTCTATGGGTGATGACTTTTATTAATTTTTCATGCATTCTTCCACTGTTCCTTTATGTAAATACAAGAAAATATGAACACCTATTCTTGATTTTTCTCTTTCTTACACAAAAGGGAAAATATACTGTAAACTTCCTGCCCTTGTTCTAGACAAAGTACTTTATCTATAGAAAATTTCATACAAAGTTCCTAATCCTTTTTATGGCTGCATAATATTTCATTGTGAGGAAGAGTGAAAACTTGTTTTGCTAGTTTTCTATTGAGAGACTTGTGCTACTTTCTATCTTTTGCTACAGTAACTAGTACCGTAATGAATAATCTTGTACATATGTCATTTTGTACATGAGCACATTCATAAGAAAAATTCCTAGAAATGGAATTGTTGGGTCAGGAGGTAGATTTATATCTTTTTTATTAGTATCACCAAAATTTCCCTCCATAGGGGAATTACTTTGTTTTAACATCATCAGAGTATGAGAGAGTCTGTTTCCCAACAGTTTCATCAACAAGGTGAATTTTTGGAATTTTTGAAAATTGAAATATACTTTTAACATTTGTTAAGATTTCTTGTTTGTTCCTAAGGTATTTAGAAGTGTTTAATTTCCCATATACATGGTTATTTTGCTTGTTCACATGTTTATTGGTTATTGATTTCTAACTTAATTGCACTTTGGTCAGTAATTCTATATTGTACCTTTTTAAAAAAATTGTTGAGACTTGCTTGTTACGGAATATACATTTTTTCAAGCATAGAAACATTTAACAAATATTAATCACAGTATGTGAAAAATGTATGTTCTGTAATTGTTGGGTTGGGAGTTATATCTCTGTGCAATTAGATCAAGCTTATTACTTCTGTTATTAAAATCCTTTATATTTGTATTGACTTTTTTATCTGCTTGATTTCTTACTGTTGTGAGATGATTATTGAAATCTATCATAATAGTGGATTTATCAATTTCTTTGAGTAGTTCTATCATTTTTATATTTTGAGGCTATTTTATTAGATACATCTTTCTAGTTTTCAATAGTGTCACATGAAAATTATAAACACACATAGCTAAGAATGTAAAAACTACAGGAAACGCAAAGAATAAACATTACTTTTCAATCATTCTGCCACTCCAAAGTAACCACTATTTATTTAATATGATGGCATGTTTCTCTTTCTATATCTTTGTAATGATATACATTTATATAGAAATACCCATAAAAAAGAGAATATTTTTGTTCTACCATTCCAGATAGAGATGTTACGGGCCAGATGTTTAGTTCCACCCCTTAGTACAGTTGTGGAAGCTCTTTCTTATGACTCCGTAGGATATCCAAGAGCTCTTTTGGTTTCATATTGATCCTACAGGATGGTGAAAAGAGATATCATTATGGAGTAGAACTGATGGGAGTTGATGGATGGTGGAGTGGATGGGGGAATGTGAGAAATAGGAATCTGAGAAAACATCTAGATTTTTGCCAAGACCAGGACAAGGAAACCAGAAGAATATGTATGTGGGGGGTTGTAAATTAAGAAATCTGTTTGGGATTTATTAACCTTGAGATTGCTGTTGGATATCCAAGTGGAGATATCAAGCAGGCAGCTGGATGTGTGAATATTGGTTTCAAGAAAGAGATATGTATGGGGACATAATTTGGGGAATCATTAGAATGGAGATGATATTACATCCATTTAGATGAGATCACTAGAAATAATGAATACTCGGTACATGGCTATTCAAAGTCGGATAAAGAATAAGAAAATAGCAAATAAGACTGACAAGAAGTCAATTAAGTAAGAGGCAAATTAAAGTGGTAGATACTAGGAAGATCTCTAAATGAGAGGAAGTATAAATTGTGGTATAAATTTCTTGAACATGGAGAGTGGGAATTAGGGTCTGGAACAAGGGAAGCAGGATTGGCTCTAGCCAGGAGGAAAGGCAGAACTCTAATTGCCAGAAGAGAAGAAGAATCAGTGTAAGTATCGTAGAGTTGTAGATTTGTTGGCAAGAAAATCTGCCTTATAATTTCTATTTTCTCTGTGAAATAGAAGGCAAAGTCAGATACTAAGTTTAACTTAGAGGAAGGGAAGTTTGGAAGAATGGTTGTCAGAGTTTTGATGACAGTGGAGAAGGATTATGCCAGTCCTTCTCCATTATGCCAGCCAGAAGAATTATGCCAACTAATATTCCAATTAGTAATACGAGAATGTCTATGACACCCACCCTTGCTAACATTGCATATTATCATTTAAAAATATAATTCAACTTTCTGCTTGAATGAGAAAAAACACCGCATTTAAAAAATGCCGTATTTCTTTGATTCCTAGTAAGAGAAAATATTTTTCTGAGTCTATTCATGATATAAATATGCTAATCTTTTTCAATTGTCTCTCAAGCCCTTTACCATTATTCTACAGAGTGTTCAAATTTTTCTTACTGATTTACATGTGCTGTTTAAAATGTGCATTAAAGATATAAACTATGTCTGTCATCTGTGTTTCAAATATTGTCACTCTTTGTTTTTCTGTTTTAACTTTGTTCGAGTGCAATTTGGGGCATGCAAATGTCTTAAATTTTTGTATATTTTAAGATCATTTATCATTTCCTTTCAGGGAGTTCTCTCCAATTGTATGCTTAGATCAGGCACCCCCTTACTCACTACAGATATATATTCATATGTATTTTCCCGAAATTCTTTTGTGGCTTTGTTTTTTATGAATAAATATTAAAACTTCCCTAGATTCATTTGAAGATAAAATGTGAGGTATTCTTTAACTGTTTTTTTTGGTCATAAATTGTCAATCGGCTATCTCAATATGACTCATTGAATAGTCCATTTCCCCCTACTGACTTAAAGTAATAAAAGCTAACATTTACTGAGTAATTATTGTGTGGCAGGCTTTGTGCAAGTGCGATACAGACATTGTCTCATTTATCTTCAGAAAAACCCACGAGGTTGTATTGTTATTATTACCCCTGTTATAGATATGAAGACAGGCTGCAGCTCAGGGGTCTCCAAGATCACCTTCATGTTGAATGATATGCTAGAAGAGCCCACAAGCCTTTTAAAAGCTGTTATCCTCATGTCGATAGTTAATTCCAGCAAAAAGATAGAGATTAAAATTGACCAAGGAAAGGGACACATAGGGCAGGATCCAGAAGGCACCAGGTTTAAGCTTTCAGCTCTCCTCTTGCAGTGGAGTCATGTGGACAGTGTTTATTTTTCCTAGCAATGATCTGTGGCAATATGCATGGTGCGTGGCCAACCAGAGATGCTCACTTGAGCCTTGGCTTTCAGCGTTTTTATTGGAGGTTGGTCATATAGATATAGCTGACTGCCCACATGGGTGACCTTAGTTCTAGCCCCCTCAGAGGTCAAGCTGATAGCACATAGCCCAAGTTCCCCACCGTAAATAATCCTGAGACATGGACCAAGACCTCTGGGTAAGCAAAGATACTCTTAACAGGCAGAAAAATTTCAGAGATTAATTCCTAGGAGCTGGGCAAGGAGTACACTTTTCCTTGGGCAATCTTAATTCTTTAATTCATGGAGATCTAGAAAAGGGAAGGATGTTCCTCAGTGTTATGCAGCCAACATATAGAGGCAGCATTTAAACTTCAGCCTTTTCTAGGCCCAGAGCCTGAGGTCTTAGCCACTGGGATTTAGCCACTGGGAGGAAAGAGGTGAGAACCATTTTACCTTTGGTAGGTGAAATAAATAATTAGGCATAGAATTAGATGTTTGAATGTTTGACTATGTTTTGAAAAATCATATTGCTACTTCATCATCATATACCTGTACCACCAGTGTTTTATCATTTGCTAAATTTTTGTAAATAATTACCTATCTCTCTAGATTTAATATTATGCTTATTGTTATTGGTGTCTATTCTTGTGCCATTTCATACTTCTGTAATGATTGTAACTTTATTGTATGCTGTAAAATGTGATAGACTGAGCCGATGGCTCAGTCTTTTTTTCCATAAGTTTTCTCACCTACTGACATTTACTTATTTTCTAGCACCTCAGAATCATTTTGTTAAATTCCAAATAATTTCTTCGGAATTTTGTTCTAATCGCACACCACTTGTTGGTTGATCTCTGGGGAAGAATTTAGATATTTGCATTACTGAGTCTTCCAATCCAGGAACATAATCTTTATTTTCATTTATTTAAAACATTTAAAATTTTTCTGCAAGGTTTTATAGTTTCTACTGCATTTTTTAATTAACTTCATTCCCTCATAATTCCTTTTTTTGTGGATATTTTGAACTGTATTGGGAGCATGACTTTAGTTGATGTCTAGAATGCATTCTCCCCTTCTTCCTTAACAGAACTCTGGATTTTTTTTATAGCTGTACACATGGCCATTTTGGATAAAGACATTCCTTACCCTCCTTTGACATTCAGTGTGGCCATGTGACTACATTTTGGCCAATGGGATATGACAGAATGCCATATGTCACTTTTGGACAGTCATTCTTAAGCTTTGCTGTCTGGAATGCAGTGATGGTGAGATCCAGGAGCCAACCTGACCAGGCTCCCTAGGAATGGCAGGGTAGAAACCTGGAAGAAGCTAGCTCCCTAAGGATTTGGTGGCCTTGTCATCTACCTCCACACCCTTTATTTGAGAGCATAATCTTTGCATGTGTAAGCCACTGCCTATTACAGTTGTCTTATCATTTGCAGCCATATGCAAACCTAACAGCTACAGTGTTTTTCTTTTTTCTGTTCAGGTCTTTAAGGTAATTTTGCTGAATTATATAAATTGAGCAATAATGCTGGGTGCAAAGAAAATAATTTTTCTCTTTTCCTTTGCAGTGTTTACACTTCATTAGCTAGAAATTTCACAACAGTGCTATATAAGGATGACAAAAGCAACATTTTTCTCTTATTCTTGACTGTAATGGGAATGCTGCTACAGTTTTACTATTAAGTATGGTGTTACCTGTGGTGATTTTTCAAATTTAAAATCGGGATAATGATGTCTGTTTTACTTTGTAAAATTGTTATAAGGATCAAATGCACTAATAAATATAAAAATGCCATGTAATTGTAAAAAGCTATACCACATTTGTCTGGCATATAGTATGCACTCAACAAACTTTTTCAGTATTATTGTTGTTAATAATAACCTCCTGTGTTTAATGGCATAAGAAACAGAACTATGTGTTCTATAAAATATCTCTTTGGTGCCACTATACAGAAATAAGTGGGTCTAATGGATCATTAAATAAATTTTTATTTCTTAGTATTTAGGCCGAAAGTTAGAAAAGTAACATGCTTTTTATTACAAAGAGAAATGATATATAGATTGAAATGTTGGGAAGAAACGATCATTTGAAAGTAGAGGTAGTTCCCATGAAATGAGACATGCAGAAACATACATATAATTTAGTCATCAGGAAGCCCTCCTTCCACATGCTTCTCCTCTTTCTCCTCTGACAACTGCCTTAAAAACGTGTCCCTTGTGGATATATATAAGTCATTTCCTTTGTCCACATTTGCAGTCTGTTCTTGGAGCAATACCTTATATGTGTCTACTGTTTTCTGCAGAAGCCAGGCACAAATTTATATCAAAAAATATTTTGCTGCAATTTAAAAAGTGCTCTTTTTTTTCAGAAGTTCCATAGTAGAGTTGCTTATTCTAAAATTAGTCCATTTCACTCCTTGCAATCAGTCCCAGAAGAGGCCTGTGGAGAAATAAATTGAATATGTTGACTTTAATACATTTTTGATGTTATCCATTGATCTCTCGCCTCTGAAATAGATGAAATGTATGATCTATAGCTTGACCTATAGTATACGGAATATTATTTAAGTTTAGTAACTTTACATATTATTTTGCTTTTCTTTTCTTTTTTGTTATATAGGTATATATGTGCCATGGTGGTTTGCTACACCTATTAACCCGTCATCTAGGTTTTAAGCCTTGCATGCATTAGATATTTGTCCTAGTGCTCTCCCTCCCCTTGACTCCCAGCCCCTGACAGGCCTTGGTGTGTGTTGTTGCCCTCTTTCTGTCCATGTGTTCTCATTATTCAACTCTCACTTATGAGTGAGAGCATGTGGTGTTTGGTTTTCTGTTGCTATGTTAGTTTGCTGAGAATGATGGCTTCCAGCTTCATCCATGTCCATGCAAAGGACATGAACTTGTACTTTTTTATGGCTGCATAGTATTCCATGGTGTGCATGTACCACATTTTCTTTATCCAGTCTATCATTGATGGACATTTGGGTTGATTCCATGTCTTTGCTATTGTAAACAGTGCTGCAATAAACATACATGTACATGTGTCTTTATAGTAGGATGATTTATATTCCTTTGGGTATATACCCAGTAATGAGATTGCTGGGTCAAATGGTATTTCTGGTTCTAGATCCTTGAGGAATCACCACAATGTCTTTCACAGTGGTTGAACTAATTTACATTCCCACTAGTGGTGTAAAAGTGTTCCTATTTCTCCACAGCCTCACCAGCCTCAACTGTTTCTTGACTTTTTAATGATCGCCATTCTGACTGGTGTGAGATGGTATCTCATTGTGGTTTTGATTTGCCTTTCTCTAATGACCAGTGATGATGAGCTTTTTTTCATATGTTTGTTGGCCGCATAAATGTCTTCTTTTGAGAAGTGTCTGTTCATATCCTTTGCCCACTTTTTGATGGGGTTGTATTTTTTTTCTTGTAAATTTTTTTAAGTTCCTTATTGATTCTGGATATTAGACCTTTGTCAGATGGATAGATTGCAAAAATTTTCCCCCATTCTAAAGGCCATCTGTTCACTCTGATGATAGTCTCTTTTGCTATGCAGAAGCTCTTTAGTTTAATTAGATCCCATTTGTCAATTGTGGCTTTTGTTGCAGTTACTTTTGGTGTTTTCATCCTGAAGTCTTTGCCCATACCTATGTCCTAACTGGTATTGCTTAGGTTTTCTTCTAGGGTTTTATGGTTTTGGGTTTTACATTTATGTATTTAATACATCTTGAGTTAATTTTTGCATAAGGTGTAAGGAAGGGTTCAAGTTTCAGTTTTCTGCATAGGGCTAGCCAGTTTTCCCAGCACCATTTATTAAATAGGGAATCCTTTCCTTATTGCTTTTCTTTTTCTTTTTTGTCAAGTTTGTTGAAGATCAGATGGTTGTAGATGTGTGGTGCTATTTCTGAAGTCTCTTTTCTGTTCCATTGGTCTATATGTCTGTTTTGGTACCAGTACCATGCTGTTTTGGTTACCATAGCCTTGCAGTATAGTTTGAAATCAGGTAGCATGATGCCTCCAGCTTTGTTCTTTTTGCTTAGGATTGTCTTGGCTATATGGGCTCTTTTTGGTTCCATATGAAATTTAAAGTCGTTTTTTCTAATTCTGTGAAGAAAGTCTATGGTAGCTTGATAGGAATAGTTTGTATTTCTGTGGGGTCAGTGGTCATATCTTCTTCATCATTTTTTATTGTGCCTATTTGATTCTTCTCCCTTTTATTCTTTATTAGTCTAGCTAGCAGTCTATTTATTTTATTAATTTTTTCAAAAAACCAGCTCCTGGATTCATTGATGTTTTGAAGGGTTTTGCGTGTTTCTATCTTCTTCAGTTCTGCTATGATCTTAGTTATTTCTTGTCTTCTTCTGGCTTTTGGATTTTTTTGCTCTTGCTTCTCTAGTTCTTTTAATTGTGATGTTAGGGTATCAATCTGAGATCTTTCCAGCTTTCATATGTGAGCATTTAGTGCTATAAATTTCACTCTTAATGCTGCTTTAGCTGTGTCCCTGAGATTCTGGTACACTGTCTCTTTGTTCTTACTGGTTTCAAAGAACTTCTTGATTTCTGCATTAATTTCATTATTTATCTAGGAGTCATTCAGGGGCAGGTTGTTCAATTTCCATGTAGTTGTGTGGTTTTGAGTGAGTTTCTTAATCCTGAGTTCTAATTTGATTGCACGGTGGTCTGAGAGACCGTTATGATTTTTGTTCTTTTGCAATTACTGAGGCGTGTTTTACTTCCAATCATATGGTTGATTTTAGAGTAAGTGCCATGTGGCACTGCGAAGAATGTATATTCTGTTGATTTGGGGTGCAGAGTTCTGTAGATGTCTATTAAGTCCACTTGATCCAGAGTTGATTTCAAGTCCTGAATATTCTTGTTAATTTTCTGTTTTGTTGGTCTGTCTAATATTGACAGTGGAGTGTTAAAGTTTCCCACTATTATTGTGTGGGAGGCTAAATCTCCTTGTAGGTTTCTAAGAACTTGTTTTATGAATCTGGGTGCTCCTGTATTGGCTGCATATATATTTAGGATATTTAGTTCTTCTTGTTGTGTTATCTCTTCACCATTATGTAATGCCCTTCTTTGTCTCTTTTGCTCTTTGTTGGTTTAAAGTCTGTTTTATCAGAGACTAGGATTGCAACCCCTGCTTTTTTTTGTTTGTTTGTTTTCCATTTGCTTGGTAAATTTTCCTCCATTCCTTTATTTTGAGCCTATGTGTGTCTTTGCACGTGAGATGGGTTTCCTGAATACAGCACATTGATGTGTCTTGACTCTTTATCCAATTTGCCAGTCTGTGTCTTTTAATTAGGGCATTTAGCCTATTTACATTTGAGGTTTTATTGTTATGTGTGAATTTGATCCTGTCATCATGATGCTGGTGGCTATTTTGCATACCAGTTGATGCAGTTTCTTCACAGTGTCATTGGTCTTTATATTTTGGTATGTTTTTGCAGTGGCTGGTACCGGTTTTTCTTTTCCGTATTTAGTGCTTCCTCCAGGAGCTCTTGCAGGGCAGGCCTGGTGGTGATGAAATCCCTTGGCATTTCTTGTCCAGAAAGAATTTTATTTCTCCTTTGCTTATGAAGCTTAGTTTGGCTGGATATAAAATTCTGGGTTGAAAGTTCTTTTCTTTAAGAATGTTGAATATTGCCCCCACCATCTTCTGGCTTGTACGGTTTCTGCTGAAAGATATGCTGTTAGTCTGATGGGCTTCCCTTTGTAGGTGATCCAACCTTTCTGGCTGCCCTTAACTTGTTTTCCTTCATTTTGACTTTGGAGAATCTGATGATTATGTGTCTTGGGGTTGATCTTCTTGTGGGGTATCTTAGTGGTGTTCCCTGTATTTCCTGAATTTGCATGTTGGCCTGTCTTGCTAGGTTGGCAAGTTCTCCTGGATAATATACTGAAGTGTGTTTTCCAACTTGGTTTCATTCTCCTGGTCACTTTCAGGTACTCAATCAATCATAGGTTCGGTCTTTTTACGTAGTTTTACATTTCTTAGAGGCTTTGTTTATTCCTTTTCATTCTTTTTTCTCTACTCTTGTCTGCAGGCCTTATTTCAGCAAGGTGGACTTCAAACTCTGATATCCTTTTTTCTCCTTGGTCAATTCAGGTATTGATATTTGTTTATGCTTCATGAAGTTCTCACGCTGTGTTTTTCAGCTCCATCAGGTCATTTATGTTCCTCTCTAAACTGGTTATTCTTGTTCTCAGCTCCTGTAACCTTTTATCAAGGTTCCTAGCTTCTTTGCATTGGTTTAGAACATGCTCCTTTAGCTCAGTGGAATTTGTCTTTACCAATCTTCCGAAGCCCACTTCTGTCAATTCGTCCATCTCATGCTCCTTCCAGTTCTGCACCCTTGCTGGAGAGGCATTGTGATCATTTGGAAGAGAAGAGGCATTCTGGGTTTTGGAATTTTCAGTGTTTGTTATGCTGGTTTTTCCTCATCTTCATGGATTTATCTACCTTTGATTTTGAGGCTGATGACCTTTGGATAGGAAGACATTTGCTTTCTGTTTGTTAGTTTTTCTTCTAACAGTCAGGCCCCTCTTCTGCAGTTCCGTTGCAGTTTGCTGGAGATCCACTCCAAACCCTGTTTGCCTGGGTATCACCAGTGAAGACTGTAGATAGAACAGCAAAGATTGCTGCCTGCTCCTTTGGAAGCTTCATCCCACAGAAGCACCAGCCTGATGCCAGCCACAGCTCTCCTCTCTAAGGTGTCTGTTGGCCCCTGTTGGGAAGTCTGTCCCAGTCAGGAGGCACGGGGTCAGGGACCCACTTGAGGAGGCAGCTTGTCCCTTAGCAGAGCTGGTGTGCTGTGCTGGGAGAAACCCCCTTGTCAGGATAAGCCACTCTCTTCAGAGCCAGCAGGCAGGAACAGTTAAATCCACTGAAGCTGTGACTGCAGCCATCTCTCCCCACAGGTGCTCTGTCCCAGGGAGATGAGAGCTTTGTCTGTAAGCCCCTGACTGCAGCTGTTGGATTTCTTGCAGAGATTCCCTGCCCATTGAAGAGGAATCCATCGGAGCAATTCTGTCCAGTCCAAACTTCCCAGTCTCCTTAGCACTGTCAGGAGAAAACCACTTACTAAAGTCACAGTAATGGTGGTTGCCCCTGCCCCCACCAAACTCATTGTCCCAGGCTGACTCCAGACTGCTGTGCTGACAGTGAGAATTTTAAGCCAGTGGTTCTTAGCTTGCTGGGCTCTGTGGGAGTGGGACCTGCTGAGTGAGACTGCTTGGCTCCCTGGCTTCAGCCCCCTTTCCAGGGGAGTGGATGGTTCTCCTGTCTCACTGGAGTTCCAGGTGCCACTGGAGTATGAAAAAACTCCTGCAGCTCAGTGCCTGCCCAAACAGCTGCCCAGCTTTGTGCTTGAAACCCAGGGCCCTCGTGGATTACACTCACGAGAGAATCTCCTGATCCACGGGTTGCAAAAATCCATGCGAAAAGTGTAGTGCCCTGGGCTGGTAGCACAGTCACTCACCACTTCCCTTGGGTGGAGGAGGGAGGTCTCCCGGCTCCATGCACTTCCCAGATGTAGCGATGCCCCACCCTGCTGCTGCTTGCTGTCCGTGGGTTGCACCCACTGCCTAACCAGTCCCAATGAGATGAACTGGGTACCTCAGTTGGAAATGCAGAAAACACCCACCTTCTGCGTTGGTCTCTCTGGGAGCTGCAGATCAGGGCTGTTTCTATTCAACCATCTTTTCCCCTCTCCTGTTTTGCTTTTCTTAATGAGATAAGAAATAGATAAAGTACCCTAACTTTGTGTATTTTATATACAAGCACTTGATATATGCAAAAATTGAAACTAGAGATAATCTGGAAAATTAAAACAAATCAATCAATAAACTAAACCCCCATAAGCATTGCTTTATGTTAGCCATTTGAAGTCTTCTCTTTTCTATTTTTTAACAATTACCTCAAAAAAGTTTCTCAAATAATTACCTGAAAGCAATTGGTTTGTCATGAGATTCATCTAACTTCAACATTTACTGAAAAGCTATTAAGCACCGTGTACTGTGAGGTGATGATCATCATCATAATATAATAACCTGTATAGTCTTTTATACAAATCCTTATTTTATATAATTTGATCATCATAACGATCATTTGATATAAGAAAAGAAATATTGTCACATCCAAGGAAACTGAGGCACAAAGAACAAGAGTAAGGCATCACTAAGATTTACAGAAGTAAATCTTACAGCTCTGACTTGAACCCAGTATTTCTGACAATAAATTTTGAATGGTTCCCCCAATCGTCACCACTCTTTGTCATTTGATTTTAAGCCTACTGTTTGAAAATATGTAGTAACTAACACTTAGTAAATGCTAATTGTATGTTGGATACTGTTCTAAGTGCAGCAGCTGTATTCGTTTATTTAATCCTTATTACCTCCCTTGATGGTAAGTGCTGACATCAGTCTCATTTTAGTGAACTGAGATCCAGTGAGGTTGAGTAATTTGCCCAGGGTTAATATAGCTTAATATCTAGTGGAGCTAGGATTGAACCCAAGCAAGTAACTAGAAAACTGCTTCTTTTAAACCATTAGGTACTGTGCCTCTTTTTTAGCAATGCACTCATTCTCTCCTTGTTAATGTTAATTTTGCCTGGTTGGCCCACTTCTTGTAGCAGGAAAAATGTTCGTTAGAAACAAAAATCTATCTGAGTTTACCTGTCTTATATCTAGAGAAACCTGGAAAGTGGCCCATCTCCTCTAGGTTTTAAATTCTGAAAAAAGACTACGTACTGACTTTTTGGAGAAGTAATAAGTTTACACGCACAAATGTAGACGTTTGCAAAACTGATTCTTCAAGTTGATCTGTTCTTTGCTGCTGTGTTAATGGAAATAAATGGTTGGGACTGAATTTTACAGTCCACTTGCGCACAGAAGCAATGTGTAGATTCAGCCCATATCCAACTATTCTTGGGCTTACTTTTATTGCTTTCCTTGGAAATGCCTCCAGTGTTTTCCAATTATTACATACCATGATATCCAGCACTGACCAGAGCTTTATAGGTGAAATTCTACTCAGTCTCAGGAATCCTCTGAGCTTACAGCAAAATTACATTAGTTTTTTTCTTCTTTCATCCTTCTGTTTCTGTATTGTAGTGCAAGCCCATATATCATCTGTTATCCTTTCTTTTCTCCAGGTCTTTTTTGTCATTACTGCCTTCTAGGTGTTTTGGATTATTTTACCTAAGACATATTGTTTGCTTTGTCTGAAGCAGAACATTATTTTCTTATTTCCTTCCTCATTTCTCATGACCACTCCCAAATTTATAATTACTTTTAAGTATATGTTGTAATTGCCTTCTTTTTCCACATCATAAAGAAATGTAACTTAAAACATTAACTATAAGTGACTTATTGGGATAGCTACTTAATTTGGTTTCAGTCAGAATTCATTATTTTCTTTCTGTTTTTTTTTTGTTTGGTTGGTTGGTTTTTTTTTTTTTCTTCTGAACAGTTTGAATCATTCACTGACTATCTTTTGTTAACTAGAAACCTATTATATACATGGCATGGTACCATGAGAAACAAACATGAATGATAGTCTCTCTTACTTACCACATATACGGCTGATCCTCAGCTTCCTCAAAAGGGCTGAGTAAAATGAGTATAGCAGTACTTTAGGGAGATTAACCATGGCAAAGTGTATGGATTAAAAGCAGGGAGAGACTGCAGACAAGGAACTTTGTTGGGATGCCATTTCAAGAAGTACAATTCATAGGTAAGTAGTGACCTGGATTAGGGTACTGGCATTGAAAATAAAGGAGGAATGGGAAGTAAAATATAAATGTGTCATGTAGGGAGAGTTCACTGAATTTTATAAAGTTCTATAGGAAGAAAAAGAAGTCGGAAAAGTTTGGTAACTGCTTGGGTAAGCGGTGGTTCCATTATAGGTTCCGTTAGGAATGGAGTGGGAACATTTGGTTTTAGACATGTCGAATTTGGAAACATGGGGAGTTTTATGTAGATATAGATGTGCAGCAGTCCTTTGGGACTATAGAACCAGAACTTATGCGAGACATCAGGTTTAGTGGTGAGGACACCAGCTGTGAGACTGGATATTTCATAAATTACAGAAGAGAAAAGGGAAAAGCAAGCTACATTTCATAATAATACTTACAGTTATAAAAAGTAGTAGTTAAAAAAGATACTTGGTGAGTGTGTACTATGTATCTCATATTGTGTGAGATACTTTTACATATATTATCTCAAACTTCAAAGGAACCCTGAGAAACAGTCACTATTATTCTAGATAAGGAACTAGAGGAAAAATGTTAGATTATCTGCCAAATAAATCATTTATTCATAAAAAATACATATTGAGTGCTTCCTGGACTCTCACAGCTGGAGTCCTCACCACTAAACCTGACACTGTGCTAGACACTGGGAATACAATGGTGGATAAACAGGCATGGTTTTTGCTGTCTTGGAACTTTGCATCTATAATTAATCTGAATATAATTTTTAGGTAACTGCTGAAATCAACTCAAAAAACATAGTAGAGATATAAGAAAGAATAAAATACCAGTCTTTCAAGAGCTGCAGTTGAGAGAGGAACAGCAATTAAACTCTCAGAAAATTTTAGCAGTCCATGCTTAAATGAACTAGTAACAATCATTTTGATACATCATAAAATTACTGCATGTAGTTACTGCAGTTTTATCTTTAATACCAGACCACTTCAACCTAGTTATTTAGCTCACGAAGATATCTAGGAAAATGTGGTATGATTTGCCATATTTAAAGGAAGCTATTTTTGATTTAGTTAAAATCTTAAAAGACTGTGACAATACCATGTTACTAAGGATTTGGATCTACTCATATATTGTTGGTGCCAGTGTAAAATGTTACTATCACTTTGGAAAAATTTCTGGCAACTTTTTGTTTTTTTAAATTAAACTTATATTTACTTATGACCCAGCAATTTTATTCCTGGAAATTTACCCAGAAAAAAACCAAAGCAAATATCCACAAAAAGACTTATATTAGAGTGTGAAAAGAATAGTTTTGGGCTATCCCTAATAGCCCTAAACTAGCCATGGAAAGGAGACTGGAAAAACAAAAGTGTTATACAAATGATACGGTGGAATACTACTGAATGCTCTTGTGATGCATAAAGCAACATTATGCTGAGTGAAAGAAGCCTTATGCAAAAATGAATACTGTGTAATTCCATTTATATGAAGTTCTATGTTAGTCACAGCCAATGTGAGGCAGTCAAAACAGCAGTTGTCCCTGTATATGGAGAGTAGAAATTGAGAAGCAGCAAGAGGAAGTTTGCTGGGGTGATGGACAGTGGTTTAGTTGCTGGGTTGCATGCATTCTCACAACTTCTCAAGTGGTACACTTCTGATTTGTGTATTTCACAGATAATAAATTGTTAATGTCACAAAAACCAAAATAAAAGTTGTATTGAAGGGTTTTAGGGTGATGGGCATTGGTATCTCTAATACAACCTACTTTTAGATGCGTCCCCAATTAAGCCAGATTAATGGATAGAAAATGATAAAAACAATTCTAAAAATACGAAACCAAAATACATTCTAGGTAGTAAGTATGTAGGTGAATACTATACAATTCTTTCAACTTCTCTGTAGGTTTGAAAATTTAATAATGAAATGCTGGAGGGAAAAAAGACTATGTAAGTGGTATAACTACTATATTGTTCATCTCCTCATTCCCTCAGCAAATTAAATGCTTTTCTGTATCACACCCTGGTCTCATGAGTACTTGCTTAAAAGCTAGAATATTTGCTTGTAGATAGCATGAGAATAGGCATTTGTTTTCATCCCATTCGAGCTACGGAAGAAATCTTATTCTATCTCAGTAAGTTTCATGGATGCATCAATTAAACCAGAGAGTGATAACTGTGGAAATACAAGATTATTTAAATAGGACAGAGATGCTGAGGATAAAACTCTGAAACTTGTGATGTTACTGAAGTCTTTGTTCCTAAGGATGACTTTGCTGTGCATTTATTTATGGCTTGTGTGTTGGAGGTGTAGACAAAGAGCATATTGATCCAGTTAAGCAGAATCATAAAATAAAAAGAATGACCTATTACATATCTCTATCAGGGGAAAGGCAGACATATTTTAAATAGAGAGGATGGGGGGATTAGTTGAGAGTTATGGGCTGCATTTAGAAAATGTTTTGTGTTAAAAATTAGGAGTAAAGGAGAGAGTATTATGAAAAGTAGTAGAAATAGAGCAGATTTTATAATGTTTTCCAATGCATTGAATATTTCTTGATCTTACCTCTGCCATCCTGCCCCTTGGTGGTAGATAGTAAGAAATGGCGTCACTTTCATTTACAATTTTTCTCTCATTTGAAAGTTATGAGCAAATTGGGCTGAGTGAGGCTCCACATGTAGATGGATTGCATTTTTACAGTCAAAAGAAGATGACAACATTCTAAAATGTGAGACCAATTTGAAAAAAGGAGAAGAGATGAGAGTCACAGGTTATGCTAATTAGAAAATAATCACACTTTTCTAGAAAAAGTTGTAATTTATATCGGAAACATTTGGGCAATGAAGTTATTTAGGTACATTGATTGCAGACTGATGAACTAAGATGATTAGGTTGAGAAGCTGACTTTTAATATACTAAAGAACTCTGATAAGTTCCCTTATACTTATCACTATAACTTATAATATTATGAATGTTTTACTTTATTTTTTGGATCTATTCTAAATTTTGCAGGAGTATGTGGGATGCACAGTGAGATGGAGAGCCTCAAGCATGCAGAAAGCAATTATAAAAATTTATTTCTGAAAGCATGATGTTTGCACTAGCACGTTGACAGTATGAATATAAAGTGAAGATGCAGGTGAAAATTATCAAGGAAGAATGATGACACCAGATGATAAAATAAAGAATTGAGGAAATGAAGAGTCAATGACAGCTTCCAGGTTTTGAGCATGGGGAGAGTGGGACAGTTGGAAAATATTCAATTCCTGAAGGATGTTATACTTGAACTGAGATTTGAATTATGAAAAGATATAGTTGGATGAAAGGAGGGTCAGGGTAGAGGAGCTGGGTTGGTTCATTAAATACAAACATCATATTATGAGTTTGGAGAATTAGGCAGAAGCAAGACTATGTAGAATTTTATACACCATGGTCTATTAGTCAGGGTTTTCTAGAGGTACAGAGTAATAGAATAGATGTATGTATGAAAGGGAGTTTATTAAGGAGTTATTATTGACTCACACAATCACAAGGTGAAGTCCCACAATAGGTCATCTGCAAGCTGAGAAGCAAGAAAGCCAGTCCAAGTCCCAAAATCTCAAAAGTAGGGAAGTCAACAGTGCAGTCTTCAGTCTATGGCTGAAGGCCCAAGAGCCCTTGGCAAACTACTGTTCTAAGTCCAAGAGTCCAAAAGCTGAAGAATTTGGAGTCTGATGTTCAAGGGCAGGAAGCATCCAGCATGAGAGAAAGATAAAGGCTGGAAGACTCAGCCAGTCATGGTCCTTCCACGTTCATCTGCCTGCTTTTATCCTAGCTGCGCTGGCAGCTGATTAGATGGTGCCCACCCAGATTGAGGGTGGGTCTACCTCTTTGTCTTCCACTGACTCAAATGTTAATCTCCTTTGGTAACATCCTCACAGACACAATACTTTGCATCCTTCAATCCAATCAACTTGACACTCAATATTAACCATCACAAGTGGTAAGAATTTTGGTATTTATCCCAAGGTACTGGGAATCCAATGAGGGGTTTACACAGAGGGTGATCTGATTGCCATTAGGCAAGATTATTCTGGTTTCAGTGTAGCTACTGGATTTTAGAGGTTGGGTGGAAGTTGGTAATGTGGGGTGACAGGAAGGATATTCCTGGGATAGTCTTGCCTAGAGATGATGATGGCTGGAACTAAAGCAGAGAGGGGTGGAAGAGATTGACAGTGGATGATTACAGAATGAGGAAAGAAGAGAGCCTAATGATGAACCTTGAAATTCTAACACTTAAAGGCCGGGGAGATCAGAAAGAGCCTTCAGGAGTGACAGATAAATGGTCAGAGAGACAGGAGGACAACACGCTGGTATGCCCTCAGAGGAGACAAGGAAGAAACAGTCGAGTATGTTGTCATGCAGACAAATGAAGAGAGGTTAAATATGTTTCTGTACAGCCATTCATCTTGAGAGATGCTTCTAGAGAATAAATTCTGGCCCTGGTACCACCACCACGTCATGCCTCCGAGACAGCCCACCATGGCTGGCCCTCTGCCATTGGACGCTAGATGCTCTTGGCATTCCTAGAATGGATTCAATCATTAACTCCAGGTGCAATTCCCTGGTAGTTGTATCTTATTGACAGAGGTTAGTTCATGTTCTTTTAACTTCACCTCCTAGAGTCCGGGAAAGCAGGTAGCTGGCCTTTTTTGTTTCTGTAATTAGTGGCAGGGTACAACCTCTCACAATACTCAACTGATGGCTAACTCTCAAATTTAGGAAGGAGAAGTCAGATGAAGGGTATAAAAAACAACTGGAAATATCCACTACATTAATCTTAAAAATCATTTTATCTCAGAAGCTTTCCTTGGTCCTGGTTTTCATCTTGGCAGTTGATCTTGGAGTTGATTGCCTCCTTTGGTTAACACTGGGTCTCATATGCATCAATGCTACTCCATTTATCCATCAGATATTTTATGTAGATTCCCACTTGCATCATGCATTGTGTGAGGAGTTGGGTATGTGAAATAGAAAAGATGCAATTCCTGATCTCCAGAAGCTTAGAGTCTGAAGCAGGAGGTCCTACTGTGAATACAAAGGTTGAGTTTCAGGGTCACTCACTTGTCTTGGTCCCATTCAGGGCTCCAGAAGGGCCCTAGGAATGGGTTCATATGGTCATACATTTAAAACTATTTTGCAAAAGTAAGCCAATTAGCCTGCATTTGATTAAGAACTTTTGACATCTCATTCTGACTCCTCTGAAAATTCTCTTCCTCTTGGGTGGTATTTAAATGGCTACGGGCATTTTTGCATTCAGCTAAGGGGGAGTTGAGTTGGGATACAATTTATATGGGTTTAGCAGGATATAGTTACTTGGTTTGTAGATACTTCCATAAATTGTTCAATTATAGGAGCAAGGAAATCTGCTGAGAAGGGTCCGGTGAGGCCTTGGAGACTGCTCTGATCCCAGGATGACTCTTACCCTCCAAAGACAGGAAACTGGGAGCTTTTAAGGTGAATTCTTTTATTACTAAAAAACTATAGCTAATTGTCTCTTCCTTTCTCAGGAACCTCCCTTTGAAAGGCCATAGCTGCCTGAAAGTCATTTTCCCAGGGTGCTATATGCAGCAAAGATCAGGGAGAAAGACCCTGTTCCTGTCTCCCAAATATTGGTGCTAACTCTGCTCAGCGGGAGGTGCTGGCATCTGAGGCCAGAGCCACTCACTCCCCATCATCTGGCGGTTTCCCTCACTTCCCCCTGCACTGACACCTCCACAGTTTTAGAGGCTGTGGACTACTTCAGTGGACAGTTTTGTCCTTTTTTCCATTTCTCATTCTTTGCTTGGATAGGGAAAACTTAGATTGTCTTTGGAGGCCGTGGGTAATGGGATGATTTGAACTTTAAAGTGGTTCGTGCCTTGCAACTTGTTTTTAATGACATAAGGACACTTGAAAGAGAAACTAAAACACTACGTAGATTAAAAAAAGAAAAACTTTGTTCAAAATAATTTATAAAGATCAAATACTCCATTTGAAATGCATTTTGGAAGAATGTTTTGTAATGATTCAATAAACTCTTCTTTCATCATATTTAGATTTAAATTTTAGGGAGCTAAGAGGATATTCAGCAAAAGATGGAATATTAAAAAAATTGGATGGGTGCTGTGGCTCATGTCTGTAATCCCAGCACTTTGGGAGGCCAAGGTGGGCAGATTGCCTGAGCTCAGCAGTTCGAGACCACCCTGGGCAACATGGTAAAACCCTGTCTCTACTAAAATCCAAAAAAAAAAAAAAAAAAATTAGCCAGGCATGGTGGTGCATGCCCGGGAGGCTGAGGCATGAGAATCTCTTGAGCCTGTGAGCCTGGGAGGCGGAGGTTGCAGTGAGCCAAGATCACGCCACTGCATTCCAGCCTGGGCTACAGAGTGAGACTCTATCTCAACCACAACAAAAAATAATAAAGTATGCTATTTAAATAACCACATCCAAAGCAGTAATTGATTTATGGGAAGAGACACATTTTGGGTAGAGATAATAAATGGGGTTTTAGATTTTTGATAATCCAATTAATGAAGAGGAATGAAGCATATGAAAACACTGGAAAAAGATTTAGATTTCTTGGCATTTTGACATAAATATTGACACAGATGGAAATAAAATCAAACTTATGCACAGCTACAGTGAGACCATCAACTTCAAACTAGTTAAAAAGAGTCAACAATCTGGAGTATTTAAGATGATTATTATTATTATTATTATGTGTTTTATTGCACAGCCAAACTCAAAAGAGCTTCACTTATATAGCAGTTTGGCCCGATTTCACAACAATCCTAAAAAGGTACATTACCAATAATGAATAGTGAAGCTGAAAGAAACTTTTCTAAATTATTGTTGCTTATTAAAATTTTTTTGAAATTTAATTGTGCTAAAAATACATAACATAAAATTGATGATCTTAACTATTTTTAAGTGTACAGTCCAGTAGTGTTAAGTCTATTCATATTATTGTGCAACTGATCCATATCATTGATTTTAATTATAAAATAAAATTGAGAAAATATTGATTTTAGAATTTATGTTACAGAATAATCGTCATATGAAAGACAACCAAGGCTATTTGTATTGTTATAGGAAAGTTTTACCAACTCCTAAGTGTAAGTATGTGGAAGTTCCTCCCATGTGACCCTGTGCCTAACACAGATGCCTGGCCTCTTTGAAACTGTACTGGGTCTCTTGCAATGGAGGGTACAATGAACAGTTCTAAGGACTTTGCCATGCTGTCCTTAACCGATCAGAACTTGTTGTCTAGGAATTCCCCCCAATATAGAAGATATTTCTTTTGCTGTTCAGCTCTGAGAGTCCCTCGACATTTGTTTCTTGATTTATTAGGCTCTTCTTTGTCTTGCAAGCAAAATAACGGTCTTATTTTATTTTCAAAGTTGATCTTTAGTTTGTCCTTCAAGAACTTTTAAAATTTGTAACTTATTTTAATGGCTTTACTTATTCAAAACACATACTCATTTTTGTAGCTAATTGTTTTCATAATTTTATGCTCTTTCTAAGCCCCACTTCCCTCTGCATAAAGTCCAAGAGATTTTGATCTTCCCAGTCTATGGAGTCATGACTGTTTTATGCTAGTCCATTAAGGGTCTGCCATGACCCCTCACTGTGTTTGGAGGTAGCTCTTTATTATTCAGGTTTTGGAATAACAAGAAACTGTATACTCCTAGTGACATAAAAAAGGTGTTGGGTTCTTCCAACCTCACTTTTTCTTTTGTTTCTTTCTTTCCCACTTCCTTATTTTGTAAGGTGAATAAACTATAGGTGACTTTTCAGGGTCACATATAATTAATTTCAGAGTTAGGCCTAACACTTAGTTTGCTGTCTCTTATGCTAATATTAGTTTCATCATTTCTATCTATTCTTCCACTAAAATATTACAAACATATGCAAATTTCTTTCTATAGAGCTTAGTACTTACCCCAAGCTCAAACTATTAAGACGATATCAAAATCCTCAGCCTCTTTACATAAAATATACATTATTATAGAGAAACTCACCTTCGGTTTTAATAATCTCCTTACAATTAGATTCTAAAAGGGCATGCAAGGCAAAAATCACACGAAGTTAAATTTACCAAATAACCCTTGAAAGTCCCTTAAATAGTCCATAACAAGTGAGATGCTCAAGAGACACAGGAAAACTGAGCCCAGGTGGGGGTAAGAGCGGATTCACACTTCTCATCCCACACTCACTCTGGGGCAAATGCTCCCAGACAACGGCAGTGATGCCTATGGCACTCTTCAAATAGATACCCAGCTATGATAGGTTTATATTCAAATTAACAATATTTCTTTCTCTCCACTTAGTCTCTCCTGAATCAGACCATATTAAAGATAAAATTGGCATACGGTCCCAATTGAATACTTAGGATTTTATGTAGCATCTAATTTGACTAGAATAGAAGTCTGTGTGGAAGAATAACTTGGCCAGGTTAACAAAGTTGAATTGCAATTATTTCTCCCAAATCCAAACAAAATCTAATTTTTTTTCCTTCTCAATCATTTGGATAACTGTGATCTTAGAAACTGGTCTGTGATTATTGGCATAACTGAATGTCAACTCTAGCTGTTTGCCATCTGAGCCAAGGCATATCTCCATTAATTCTAAACTCACAGTTATCAATGTGTGTTAAAGAGGCATTTGGGCATTTGGGGGTATGTGTCAGCTATGAAAATTACTTTTGTGCTGAGATAGAAGTAATCATTGTATAATAACAAAATGAATACTTTAAATGATTATTTAAAATTTTTGTGTAATGTGGAAAGATTTCAGCAATTGCCATTTTTTTCTACAATGGTTGATTTGCTGCATTTATTCTTTATTTGTCTTCCCTGTGAATACATTTATTGCCAGTGTTTTTAGTTGTATTGTTAGCTTCATTGCATAATTAGTGGTATTCAGCTGCTGCTTTTTAGCCTGGAAGAACTGTAATTAGTTTTCATTCACTGGTGACATTTATGCAGTATCAGGGTCATTGTCAAAAGGTATAAAGACTATAATTCTATTGCTAGACTTTAAATCCCTAAAAATGTACAAATCTATTTTATTCATCTCATGTAATAAAAGAAGATATGAGCTACAACTGATAGGATTTCATTCTGCTTGGAAGAAACGGATATTATAGGATTTGAATGAGTTGTGTGTTTGGGTACGAAGTATCAAGTTGTTTTCTGTCCCAAAGCAGGAAATTCTATTCCCACTGTTTAGTGGGTTAATTTGGAATAACTCAAGTCATGTTTAAGAGAACTGTTGTTTTAAGCCAGGCATGGTGGTTCATGCCCATAACCCCAGCACTTTGGGACGCTGAGGCGGGAGGATGCTTGAGCCCAGGAGTTCAAGACCATCCCGGGCAACATGTCGAAACCTCATCTCTGCAAAAATACGAAAATTAGCTGGGCCATGGTGATACGCATGCCTGTAGTCAAAGCTACTTGGGAGGCTGAGGCAGGAGTAGAAATGTGGGCTTGTACAATCTAAGTCAGCCTGAGTTCAAAACTCACTTCATTCACTAAATAGTCCTCAAAAGGTTAATTGTGAAGATTAAATTCAATAATGTTTGTAAAGCATTTAAGATAGCATTCATAACCTTCAAGTCATTCACAAGTTTTTTTATGGATGGTCAAAAGTCTCTGTCCAGGAGGCTGGAGGTCAGAAGGCCTTATTATAGGGTCAAAGAGTTCTGGAATTCTGAAGAGGGAAGACACAGATTGAAGTCAGTATCAAATGAAAGAATGTGTCTTGAAGAGTGTTTAATATTGGCTGAAGAAATATAAATCTAAATTAGTAGAGATGTTGTTAAAATTTTGCCGCAAGCCTATGTGTTCCAGTTTCAGCCTTTTCCCTTCTTATTGCTACAAAAGTTTTTGGCAGTGTGTGTATATGGTAGTGGTGGTGTGTGTATGTGTGTGCGTGTTGCCTGGTGTATGAGGTGTGTATGTATGTGTGCATGTGTGTTTTCTGGTGTGTGTTGTGTGGTATGGGATAGAGTATGAGTGTATGTCTGTGTGCTTAGGGTAAGGAGTTCTGAAATCATTGGGGACATCTTAAGAATCACCTTATCTTCAGTGGAGCAATGCTCTGCACATCTGTCCGACGAATCCAGTCATTCCGATAAATGAGGTTTCTTTCATTTAAATCATCGTCCACTTTTAGGACTCTTACATATTGGCTTTATGAACCAGTATAGTCACTCTTCAATGTAAGTTTATGTACCTATAATGAATTCAGAGTTTGAAAACAAAAGTTCTGGCTGTGAAGCAACCTTGGAGAGAGCAAGAATTAGGAAAGAAGAATTAAAAATGCCAAATGCCGACAATCTGATAATACGAGTCCTACCTACACTTAGGTAGGTAGCCCTTGTTCAGTGTGCCAGGCAGTTACAAGGCTTTTATACACATGACTTCATTTAATCTTCACAACAACTCTGTGTGACAAAAACTTTTATTATCCCTGTATCATAGATGATGAAGAAACTAAGGCAACATAGAGAAGCATTGGAACTAGGCACATGATTTCTACTCTTCATTGATACTCCACGCTAATTTATGTAGTGCTTGTAGGAAATTTTTCGCCCCCTTTCTGCTATGTTTGGCTGGCCAGAGATGTTCATTTTTTAGCTTACCACTATCCAATAAATGAGAATCTGTAAGGCTTCTTTATCACATATAATTTTTTCAAATTAAAATATGATTTGTTTTTTAATCCCTAGAAATCTCTTGAGTTAGTTACACTATTGAGATATTGTTATGGATGACTTTTATACAGAAATAAAGAGAAATAGGCAGTTTAAACAATTATTTGGATTATTCAAGCAAAATAATATAAACCTGTTGTTGAGGAAAACATGTTGATATTTTGGATTGACTTATGAAAATCAAAATCACTGAACAATTAATGTAATTCTATGTTAGCAGATCTTGAAGTCAAGGTACTTTGCTGTGAAAACATTTCTTATATGTTTTTTTCTTTAATTTTACTGCTTTAATTATATACATTTAAAATATGTTGCCAGGAATGTAAAGGTTCTTGTTTTTCTTTCTAGATGTGGGGGCCAGAGCTGTCAGAGTTGGGAATTGTTTTAATTAGGGAAGAGGAGTTTGGAAACAAGGGGGCAAAGTAAAAGAGAAAAACAGACTAGAGCATAATTTTAGCTGCTATTCTTCAACTAAATGATAATTGGCTAAAAGCTAGTGAATTGATTGTTTATTAAAATGACTCATCATTAGTAAGATAAAATGTCTATAATTAAACATTGAAGGTCTTGCCAAAGCCCTTGAAGGAATTATCATGGGCTGAATACAGGTAGTCAGTGGGCCTCAACTACACACAACATGAGTCGCCTTTCTTTCCTCTTTGTGTGGTTTTTTTTTTGTTGTTGTTGTTGTTTTTTCTTTTTTTTTGAGACAGAGTTTTGCTCTTGTTGCCCAGGCTGGAGTGCAGTGGGGCCATCTCAGCTTACCACAGCTTCCGCCTCCTGGGTTCAAGCAATTCTCCTGTTTCAGCCCCCCGAGTACCTGGGATTACAGACATGCGCCTCCACGCCTGGCTAATTTTGTATTTTTAGTAGAGATGGGGTTTCACCATGTTGGTCAGGCTGGTCTCAAACTCCCGACCTCAGGTGATGTGCCCACCTCGGCCTCCCAAAGTGCTGGGATTACAGGCATGAGCCACTGCACCCTGCCCCTCTTTGCATTTTCTTTGGATAATATCAAACTATAGTTTTGTGTGCAGACAAGGAGTGATTAAAGTCAAACATTGGGTTCCAAGCATGGAAGGCAGTGTGATACAGCAGGAAGTGCACTAGACTTGATATAAGAATGCCTAAATCCTTATTCTTGCCCTATCACTTATTATTTGTGCTCCCTTGGGCAAATCAAGGCTTTCAAATGGGATAATACATGTGCTGCCAACTCTACAGAACTGTTATAAAGGAAGAGAAAATAAAGCTAGCTATTTCAGAAGCATTTTGAAAAACTGTTAGAAACAGAAGTAGAGGGCATTGTGGTGGAGCAGGCATCGGGATGGGAATGCCAATGGTAAAATGCAACAGAGACTGTTGCACCAATGAGATAAGAAGTTACTCTAGGCCAGCAGTTTAGTCCTGACTGCACATCCCTGGGGGAGCATTTAAAATATACGAATACCTACTCCCACGTCTAGGGTTTCTGATTTAAATATTCTGGGGTAGGCCCAGCCATATGTAAATTATTTTCTCTCCAAATTCCCTAGGTGATTCTAAACAGCAGTCAAGGATAATATCCCTGCTGTCAGGTTTCTGAAACAAATTTTACAATTTGGATAAAATGAACACTTTCACATTTTTAGTTTGAAAAATTAAATCTATCCTGTTACAAATAGGTTTAATGTAAATGAACTTCATGAAGATACAATGTTGACAAAAAAGAGTGACCTTTAATCAGAAATACTGTCAAAGATATAGAAAATATCTTTCATAGTTGGTAGTTCTAAAACAAAGTGAAACTACTTTTACCTAACTTTTAAGATAATTTTTCACATTAATGAGCCTTAGAAGCCAGTTTCATGGAGCTCCAATTACTGAAAGGGCTTTGAAAGTGTGATATCATACATCATGAGAAAATGTAACAACTCTATAAAAAAGAGGTTTGAGGTAATAAAATTATCATAAACAACTTGATTCAGTTATGCTATGGAACATCTAGTGATTAAAAACTTCTATCCCTCTAGCTTCACAGTTTAAATTCAATTCACTTATATTTTTGCACTTTTGCTAATTGTATTATTTGAAAATTCAATGATATGTAAAATATAAAGGCAGCAATTTAAAACTAAATGTATATCTGCTCTAGGATGTCTCAATTTGCTACTTAATTTGAATAAATTCGAGGACTGTTAGAAAGTTGCTAAGAAGAATTAGTTTAACACATTTGGGACTATTTTCCCTCAAACATAATGATGCTTAAAATAGAAAAGTGCTTGAAATTATGAAATTTTATGTTATGGCCTCCCATGGACTCCAAAATGAAACTTCTCTGTAAATGACCGTGACCTTGTTAACTGAGCAGGGAAATTCTTTGGATGAGACCACAGATTATCTTGCCCAGTTTGCAGCAGAAGAAACCGAGACCAGGAGACATTAAGTGACATTCCCAAAACCACATAGCTGATAGTGGCAGAAGTTGGACAGATCTCTTAGCTCTCAGCCTTCTGTGTCTCATTCTAGAGAAGCTTGATAAATATTGATTGGCTATCATCTGGGACGGACATTGCACTTGGCAATGTATGGCTGGTTTTAATCTCATAAATGTACCAGAATAGTAGGAGAATCCCCTCACTGATGTGTCTATACTTGTGGCAGCTGATAAGTTGAAATTTACCTGGCTGTTATTTGGGGTCTTTTGAGTAGTCTTAGAGTATCTATACAATTTATAATTTAAATATTGGGGTGTGTTTAAGATTCCAGCAGCATTCTCTGAAGAAATGACTTTAGCTATCAATAACCTAATCAACCTGAAGCCAGTAAAGGTTATGGTGAACTACAGTGCAAATGAAAGTTTGAAACATCATATCGTTAGAAAGTTTATTCATCTCAAATTTGACTCACTGCACATTTGATATCACTGATGATCTGATAATTGTAATACCCACGTCAACCAGAATAAAAGTTATGTCACTATCTTCATACTTTCAGATGTATTACCCTGGTGGTTCATATTTCACTTCTATTTGTCTTCCCAAACTCCCTACTCCCAAAGGAGGCTGCATGGCACTAGCCCTGCCATAGCTATTATGACACCCAATTTACTAAATTGAGAGAATAGATTACACTGGTGGACAAAGATAGAAAAATAATAATCAAGCATGAAATATGTGCTTTCCAATTCTGTGTGTACCTGTTTTATAATTACTTGTGGCTACATGGGACATTTTATGTCACCCAAAATGTGGCAAGAGAAATGCAAAACGTATGAAAAAACTAGGACTACAGTATTTTAAATCTGAGTATTTGAAGATACATTGTTATTCTTTAAGAAATTGGACACATCAGTAAGTAATGAATTTGTAGTGCCTTGATTCACAGATATGTAAGGAAAATTAATGCAATGGGTAAAAGGAGAGGCTAAGGGAAACACAAAGTTTATTCCAAATTACTTTTATCATGTGAGCCTTCAGAGGTTATCCATTTTTATTTTCTAGCATGGTTCCGATTCTTTTATTTTCAGAGATTGGCACCATAAGCACTGCAGGCTTCAGTAGAATGAGTTTCCTACTTCTCTCAGAGCCTCAGGTAGAGGAGAGTTGACAGTGGACTTTCAGGCTCGGCCTCAGGCTTGCATCTTGACAAAAGAGCTAGGTACACCAGGCTTTAAGGTTGCCATCTCCTGTGTATTTCTTTGCCATGACAGAACTGTGCCAATTTTAAATAAATTATTTGGAATTAGGGTTTTCCTCTGACAGAGATTGGGATGTGGGATGGCAGCATGGCTATGAAGGATCATTAGTAATTTTAGATAAGCTTTGTTAATCACTCTATTTGTCTTCTGGCCCAGTCTCCAAAGACTTTTCTCTGAATCTCAGGGAAAGGAGGGTAAGGAGAAGGTGAGCCAGAGAAGTCATGTACATGTGCAACCAGGATCCGTGGTCTCATGGTGGTGTTGCCTAGTAACTGAGCTCAATCACGGGAACTCAGATGAATTACAGAACCTCTATGTCCTCAGCACAGAATGTATCTCTGCAGGCCAGAGTTCCTGGTTTCAGTTGGACTAACAGGCCCACCAAGAGAAGCAACAGTTGTCATGGGAATACAATCATATGTGCAGAGAGCTACTTGAGGGAACAACAGAGGAAATCGAGGATACAAATCAGGGAAGATGGTGGCCACAATCATGTGGTAAAATCAAGCAAAAGAACCTGGGAAGCCTCTTGATCTAGTTGCAGAAGGTTGTATTATGAATTTCCAGCTACTTTCACTCTCTGTGCTGAGCCAGGGAGTAATTTTTACTGGGTCAGTTATGCTGTCCTGCTTGATGTGGCATTGGTAAATACAAGTTACAGGTTTATTTGTTTTTATTTTTTATTTTTTTGAGACAGAGTCTCACCCTGTCATCCAGGCTGGAGTGCAGTGGCATGATCTCGGCTCACTGCAACCTCTGTCTCCTAGGTTCAAATGATTCTCGTGCTTCAGCCTCCCGAGTAGCTGGGATTACAGGCATGCACCACCACACCTGACTAATGTTTGTGTTTGTAGTAGACATGGGGTTTTGCCATGTTGGTCAGGCTGGTCTCAAACTCCTGGCCTCAAGTGATCCACCTGCCTCAGCCTCCCAAAGTGCTGGGATTACAGGCATGATCCACTGCACCAGACCTATCTGTATACTAAAGGTAGTTTATTGTAGTTAGTTACAGAGTTATTAACAGGTAAAAGTTTTTGGATTTACAGTTACTATCATCATTATTATTTGTCATCTCTTGACTGTAATACTTTCTTGTGGTAATGATACTGGTAATAAAAAATACAGTCGAATGATAGAAATCCATGAAATAAAGCTGGACAATGGAAATCAATGAAACTCTCTTTTCAAATCTCTTTTCAAATAGTCTGGGTAAATATTTTCCAGTAGGCTCTACTTTGAAGTTCAGCCAGGATATTCTTAAGTAAACCATTCTGGGATACTTTGCAGAGAGTTTGCTTTTAGATATTGTCTGATACCAAAACATATTCTTATCATTTGCATAGCAAGAGAGTTTTATTTTATTTTCGAATAGGAAGCAGCTTCCACAATCAGAAATTCACAGCACATGTTCAGTCAAGAACTCAACTAACACAAATTTCCTTAATATTTTACTTCCTTGAACAAAGATCATGACTCCTTTGTAGATTTTCAAACAGTACTGTGACCTCTTTTTAATGTTATTAGTTTCCCTTTCAAATGGCATTTTGAAGTTTGTTAACTTGTGAGTACCAGGGCCATTTGAGTGTCACGAGGCCGTTCCTCTCCTGTGGACCACAAAGTAGCTCTTAGAGAGGGAGCAGTTATGATTTGCCCTCATATCAAAGCGAGCCATGCAATTGATGTGGGAGCACTGAGGTATGGTAGTTGCCTAGCTTTTGGTTGGTGGGCTCATTCTTATTATTTCTTCCTTCAGTGAGTAACTGATACAGTTTGAATACATGTCCCCATCAAATCTCATGTTAAATTGTAATCTCCAATGTTGGAGGTGGGGCCTGGTGGGAGGTGTTTGGATCATGGGGGTGAATTCCTCATGAATGGCCTGGGCTATCCCCTTGGTGACAAGCCAGCTCTTGCTCTGAGTTCACATGAGATCTGTTTGTTTGAAAGTATGTGGCAAAACACCTCGCCACCACTCTCTCTAGCTTGCTCCTGTTTTCAACATGTGATGTGCCTGCTCCCCCTTCACTTTCTGCCATGACTAAACACTCCCTGAGGTTTTACCAGAAGCCAGGCAGATGCGGTTGCCCTCCTTCCTGTAAAGCCTGCAGGACTATGAGCCAGTTAAACCTCTTTTCTTTATAAATTACCCAGTCTCAGGTATTTCTTTATAGCAATTCAAGAATGAACTAATACAGTGACAAAACTCAAAATTCCAAAATTACAAATTTGCATGCTTCCCTTCTTTCTTCCCAAACATCTTCAAGCCAATGGATTTTAAGATTGTAAATAGGAACCTGTATCTAACTCCTTATAGGCACATAGGATGATATCCTTGAATAACTTTAAAATGTACTTCTTAATCCCCCTGTCCATGATTTATTGTTTGAAGATTAAAATTTTACAAATGAAATCAAAGCTTTGTGGGGCCATTATAGACAATATCAGAGAGCTCAACCATCTGCTCAACTCTCTAAAATTTCAGAAACATTTAGGTGACATGTTGTAGGAATACCCTGCTGGTGGAGTTCATGACAAAGGCTTCCACTGAGGCCTCCTACTAAACCAAATTTAGTGTGTTTTATGGCCCAGAAAATGATCCTGGTGAGGGAAACTGGTTGTGTAATGCCTTAGAAATTAAAGGAACAATTCTCAACTCGGAAGGCTGAGGCAGGAGAATTGCTTGAACCCAGGAGGTGGAGGTTGCAGTGAGCCAAGATGGTGCCACTGAGCTTCAGCCTGGATGACAAAGCAAGACTCCATCTACAAAAAATATATATATATATATATATGTGTGTGTGTGTGTGTGTGTATGTGTGTGTGTATATATACATATATATATAAAATAGCAGATATTAAATAGCAATATACAACATCTGCCATTTTGTGATCTTGATAGTTTACATATTCATATTCAGATAACCCCAGGCTTGATGCTTCTGTTTAATTCAATATTTGGAAACATATTCATTAATGAGGGAAATAGTGGCAATACAGGACAACATCTACTGAGCACTTACCACACACCTGACAGGGCCCTAAATGGTTCCTGTGTATTACTTTGTTTCCTCTTCAAAACAACCTTTAGAGGTAGGGGCTCTTGTTACTCTCATTTTATCTATGTGGAACCTGGGGCCTAGAAATTTCAGTGAGGTAACCTGCTAAGGGTCACATAATTATTTGAGGCAGAGCTGAGTTCTCAATCTAGCCATTCTGACTCCAGCGTCAGTGGTGTTTACCATATCCCTTCATTCGTTAAGTGCCTACCTTATCCTCTGAGCTCACAGTCTAGTGGAGTGGAAACAAACACTAAACAAATACATAAATACATGTCAGGGGTTTGTAACTGTGATAAAAAAAAATAAAATGGTAGGGCCGGGTGTGGTGGCTCACGCCTGTAATCTCAGCACTTTGGGAAGCCAAAGCGGGTGGATTGCCTGAGCTCAGGAGTTCGAGACCAGCCTGGGTAACACAGTGAAACCCCGTCTCTACTAAAATACAAAAAATTAGCTGGGTGTGGTGGCGGGCGCCTGTAATCCCAGCTACTCGAGAGGCTGAGGCAGGAGAATCGCTTGAACCCAGGAGGCGGAGGTTGCAGTGAGCCAAGATCACACCACTGCACTCCAGCCTGGGCGACACAGCAATATTCCATCTCAAAAATAAGTAAATAAATAAAATAAAAGGTAAAGGGATAGAAAGTAAAGGAGTTATTTTATAATGGGTTGTCAGGGAGGTCCTCCCTGATAAGGTGAGATTTGTGCCAAGAGTTGAATGAGGGAGCAAACTACGTGATATTTGGCAGAAGAGTAAGGACAGAGGCGGGGGGAACTGCAAGCAGAAACACTTGAGCTGCAGGAAGCCAGAGTGACTGGAGCAGAGTGGGCAAGAAGCCAGGGGCAGTGGAGGGGACAGAGAATGAGAAGGCCTGGTGGCCAGGTCACCTGGTTATGGCATATTATAATTGGTACATGCACCCTTCACAAATGTTTTTAGATATCATCACTAAGATGAGTAAGCCCAATGTCCATCATTCAAGATTCTGATTATTCAGTTGATTCAGTTGTGAAGACTCACTGTCACAGAAAGGGGATTGTAAATGTGAATCTCTTCGGCAGGAACTGGTTCACTTAGTTGGATTTAATTTCTGAGAGTTTGATGTTGAATAAACTTCCCTCTGGAAAATTGTTCAGGGGCAACCAAACATCCTAGTTTGCCAGGAACTGTCCTAGTGTTAGCACCTAAAGTCCTATATCCTAGGGAACTCTTCAGTCTGGAACAAATTGGGATGGTTGGTCACTGTCCACAGTTTCTTAAAAGTGTTCCTTAGGAAATGAGGGAGAACACAGTGACATGCCATCTGGCTTTCCACATTGAACCGATTCACTTCTTGAATCGGTTCTAAGAGATTCTAGATAAACAGTGAAAGTGAAAACAGAGAGACTTGCAAGTGACCTTATAAGTTTAAGAAAAATAACCTTAACCTTCTTTCTCCATTGTCAAAGCTCAAAATACCACTGAACGTGCAAATTTATAAACAAGATACTCCCAAAGACAATCTCAGATCATTCTAAAAAGTAAGACATGTTTCTGACCACATTTCCCAACTGCAGCACTTTAAAATAAAAAAGGAAGAAAATGAAGGTAACAACTCATGTTTTAACAGGTAACAGAGAAAAATTGTTGAATATCTCAATTAGTGCTACAAAGACATTTGCTTGAATTCAAAACTATTTCTGATGTTTAAAAAAACAAATTATGAGCAGATCCAAGCTTCCATAGCAAACTAGCTAGCATTTATTATAAACCAATACAAAGCAATTGAGATTTCACTATTGTAAAATTAGGCATTATATTCGAATAATCAATTATAACTAGCATTAAACTTTGTTACAAATAATTTTTGACATGAAAAGTGTGAATGATATGATAGTAAGTAAAAAGTAGGATACAAATGTATATGCAATATGAATTTGACTATATTAAAGATCAAGAATAAACCAGCGACAAAAAAACCCAAAATTATTTTTCTGCTTTTTAAAAATTACACTTTTTAACATATTCCATGATGTGCCCCTATTGTTTTTAAAATTTGGAAGATAAAGTTAAGACAATTTTTCTCAGAACAATTTTGGTTTTCTGATAGGACTTCCAAAAGTGTAAATTACTGCTAAGGAAATAAGAATGATCAAATTGCAGGTGAAAAATTTACGCTTACCCAAATGATCAAGGCAAATGCTTCAAACATGGATGTGGCGAAACACAGTAGTTTTATTTTGATGTAGAATTGGAATGGAGGAAACAAAATCTCCCTTTAGTGGAGCAAGTCACAAGGAAGAGGGAGAATAAAATGTGGACATTCAAAGTTACTTGATAGTAAGCTTTCAGTCTCTCTTTTGGAGAAGTGGTCACAACAAGTCAAAAGAAGAAAGAACTTTGAAGAGCTAGAGAAACTCAGTAGATTATCCCATGGCTTGGAAAGTGGTGATTTGCTTAAGGAGGGTGGATTTGGGGTTTGTCAGAGGCCTTTGTGATTCAATATTAAATGGCCCCTTTATTTCTCTGAACTGTTATTTGTTCTTTGTAGCCCTCTGTATTTACATATTAGGGTAAACAGGGCATGGAGAAATATGTGCTCCTTATTTATAGCATTATACTTCTTTTTTCTATTACTTTCCTTGTTCTTTACTGAAATATAATTCCTCATTGAAACACTATAACAAAAAGAATAAAATAATCACCATTTTAGATTACTTTGTCTTTACAATTTTATGCTCACTGTCTTGTTGGATCCTCTTGATAACTTAGGAATGGCATTGAATTAGTATTATTTGAGCTTCTTAAAGATACATAGGCTGTGTCAGAGTAAACATCTTGCACATCTGAAATGGGATGGAGCAAGACTTATACCTCTCACGAAGGCCCATGGCCCCTAGGATTGTTCTATTTCCTACAGTGTACCACTTTGGAGGTGTGATTCCCAGAGAAAGAAAATGCAATTAGAAGTTTCTATTTAAAACAAAACAGAGCAAATACCCACATTTCTTGCCCATACATAGGCAATATTAAAAAATAGATCACCTGTTTCAATGGAGTTAAACAGACATTAGATTGGGAGAACATGCCTACTTGGTCTATTTTGAGGGATTTACATGTAATTTTGGAGTTGCAATATTATTTTAAAAATTTCAGAGCATAAATATTTTTCTTGAATAATATTGCATCCTTCTTTTGATTTTCATTTATTCATTAAAAAATAAATGCTAAGGATTAGCCAGATGGCTTTCAAATCAACAGTGAACAGTCTCACAAAACTACAATTTTCCGCCTTAGTTTTCCCAAAGGAAATTAAAGTTGTAATCTTATAAAATATTCTACATAATTTAAACTCTTGGTTTAATATTGTCATTTTATGCCTTATGCTTATACCTGCATTTTAATAAATGCTACACAGTGTGCATCTCCTGGTGTGTCTCTGGGGATATGCTTTTTATCCTTTTGTTATTTTGCATTGATTTAGAACTACCTTTTCTCTGGGTCATTTGTGATGTCATAAGTTCTGTCTTTAAGTGATGGCAATAATACAGAGAAAATTTTCTGTTAATGCCAAGCTATTATTTAAAAGAGATAATAACTTCATGAGAATCTCTACAACACCTTCCTGGGAGGCCAGGAAGAGGCATTTTAGATGATTCCTTTTTAGCAGCTTGGGGACACGAAGAGACATGTAGTTTGGTGTCTTCCTATGTCTGTAGGTGCAGATGAAACACAATGGTGTAATCAGTAATCCTTGACAATGATGACAAGGATGTGTGTTCTGCCTGGGATAATTTCCATGAATTCAAGGGCTGTCATTGAGTTTGGCCTGGGCATGACAACTTCATTCTTGAGGAAGCCATCCTGTACCCTGATATCACCATTTTCTCTTCCAAGAAACAGCTGATACATTGAACAGAGATGACTTGTGGAATATAGTCAAGAAGTAGCTTAAATGTTCTCTCCCTCTATCCTTTTAAATGTAGTTTGTGAGTTTAGCCTTTTCATTTCTTTGTGAAAAGTTAGGCAGACTCCATGATACTTCTGGTCACTGTTGAATAATACAGTTTTCTTGTTACTTCAGGTCACAGAAAACTGCCCCAGTTTAGTAACTGTCAGAGCATGTGTTTGTAAAAACTTTGATCTTGTGTTAAAGTTGAAGTTTTTTTCCTTTCTGGCAGCTTGAGTCTGCTGTGAGTGGGAAGCCAGAAGTTGAAGTAGGGGTGGAAGAGATTTATTACCTAATCTAATACTCCTTCTACTCCTTCTCCAATTCACCGGCAGAGTTTTCTGGCTCTTCAAGGATTGGCGCCAGGAAGGAAGAAGAAGTAAGAAAGGCAGCAAAGTTGTTACTTCACAGCTCCTTGTGAGGTGATCTAGCATTTTGGCAGGTGTTTACAGCTGACAACTTGACAGGTGGTCACAGCAGTCTCTCTTGTGGGGGCTTTTGTGAATTTTCTGTAATTCTCTGTAAGATCTCAAGCAGGGGTCAGCTTGCTCTTTGCAGTATGATGAGTAAATGTGTCTTCATCTAGAAGCAAATGATCCCCCTTCTCACTTTGTGGCACATCCTGTGAATTCTATCCAGTGCCTGATGAATGTGTGATAATCAGTTGATGACAGATAAAGAAACAGTGCCATAAACTGAGTTGGTTAATCAATATAATGAAAGAGTTTATACTGATAGTATGTATGAGATAGAAGAAGGCACAGATCAACACAATGATAAATAATATTGATATTTCAAGTAGACAGGAATAGTAATGATGGAATTGAAGTCATCTACAAGGGGCAAAGACCAAAAGGAAAATAAGAAAGAAGGGCATATAGATAGAATTGCATTGTCAAGTGAAAAAAGAATATGTTGAGGATTGTCTGCCAATCAAAAACTGTTAAAATGTAAAAGAGGAAGTTATACCAGCATATTACATTTGTGGTTAGGTAGAAAATAATTTCACAACAACATATGACTCAATAGACTTGAACAGCATGAAGTGTCTGCCCAAATGCTACTAAGAATTTAGGCAGTCAATAAAACAGGGAAGAAAAAAGTCAATGGACATTATTCTTTTCAAGAGAAGCTTTATATGCTTCTTTTAAAAGGATGGAAGTATGTTATAAACAGAAATTAAATGGTTGAAATAGGGTTTAATTTAAAGACAGTAAGACCATTAATATGCTCATTAAATACCAGTTGGCTATTAGAAACCTGTTGAATGAGATTTACCAACCACTAAAACCATCATGTCTATCAATTCAGCAGCCATTAAATATCAGTAATTTTGTTTGTTATGGAAAATACAGTTAAACTATTCCAAGAGAGTCAGAAAGCTATATATATTTATATGTATATTATATATATATAAATAACAATGAGTAATATAATATTTGTTGGGTGTTTATAGCAAACTAGCCACTACTCTAACATTTTCCTGAGCACAGTTTCCTTTAGTACTCACAAGGTCAGTGTCACTGTGTCCTATTCATAGTTAGGGGAACTGAGTCCTGGGCAGTGTAATTAACTTACTTAGGGTCACACAGCCAGGAAGTGGGTTGAAGCTTGAACTCAGGCAGTCTGATTCCAGAACCCACATTCCTAACCAATGAGTTACCCAATGGTACCTGTCATAAAAAATATCCAGCAGTCTTAGGGCAAATCTAATAGTAGCAGTCTTACCTGCTAGAGGCTGGTGATCTGATTTTCAGCCCAGACCTCCATGTGGTCTTTGTCACACTGGTGGCAGGAGTCAGATGGTCTCTTGCAGAAAGTACTGTGAGAGAGTCACCTGTCACAGGCCCTCGCTTTCACTTCTGCACAGTTTCAGCCAGATCAAGGACTGGAGACAGGAAAGCAGGGCTCCTGAAATTTTGACCCTCCTAGCTCTTTCTTTGTCTCGGATTTTTAATTCTTTCATCACCTGCGGTCTCTCAGATCTACTTTCTCTTTGGTCACTACCCAAAGCTCTCTTTCTTACCATCCTGCGTCACATCGTTTTGTATCTTCCATTTTGTTTGTGGCCTGGGGTGCAGGTGGACAGTGGTATAGGGGAGAGCTTGTCTCAAAGATTCACTGATTCCTGAGGGCAGAGTGTGTTTGTAGAAGGCTGAAAGTGTGCACGAAGACCCCCTGAATGTTTTGCATCTGTGGTATTATATTATGGTTAACATTTTGGCGGCAAATTGTGAATGGTGAAAGCTTAAAAAAACCCAACTAATTCTGAAAGGGAATGTTGTGCTTACATAATTATTGCTTGTCAAAACTGCACTTTATAAATATAGCCCATAGCAGGATTTTATTCTCTGCATCACAGTTAATAATTAATCCTCTAAACTTATTGTCTACTGCTAATAAACACATACCAAGCTTATTACTGTCTCTAAATTCTTGCCCAATATGTCAACTTGTTTCCTTCTTATTTCTTTTCTCTTACCCCTAATTTTTAAAAGTTGAAATCCATATTATTTCATACTGCTCAATAATGCTTCTAAAAACTTTTTTCCTAGAGTTTTTCTACAAGTAGAAGTGTTGAATAATAAAATCATGATCATATCTTTATCTTTCACTTGGCTAGATTTTGGATTATGCCCTTAGGTTAAGAACTGTATCTTTTGCACCTCAATACAGTGCCAATCACATTGCTACACTTTACAACTAAATAACAACCTTAGTACCAACATATATGAGATCTTATTAACCTTAACTCTGAACTTACACTTTTAAGGAAATAATTATGCATACATACTAGACTATGTGGGAGTCGAAAGTCTGGAAAAAATTATAGCAAGACCTTTATGTAAGATACTCAACCAAACATATTCAGCTAAAATAAAACAACTAATTCTAGAAATAGCATGTAGTGGATGACACCAGTAAGCTAAACCAGATGGCATGTATGACAATGTCCTGTGTTAGAGATTCTGAAGTTACCCTTTGGGAACCCATTTCATTGCCTAATATTGAAGTTGGAAAGAAGCTCTTTGCATTTTATCTTTATTTTCCTTTATGTGACTTTAAGTCTGTTTCTTCTTGGACTGACTATCTGGGAGGTAAAAACAGTTGATTCTTAAAAGAACTCCTCCATTGGTCAGAGTACTCTTATTAAGTCGTTTATATTTCTTTCTTTAAGCTAAAAAAAACTTTTGTTATTCATAGTTGCTGATGGGGTAGTTTGCCACACGCATGAAGAGGGCCGTACAATGCACTACATGACGTGAGCTTCACACCTGGGATCTGTGGATAAGTGAACAGGTTCCCAATATTTTCTGTTACCTGGAATGTACTGATTTAATTGTTAAGATTTTGTACCCTAGATTTCAATTTCCCAATTTTTAGAAATCCACAGCAGATGATATTAAAGAACCAAAACAATGGCGGTGATAGAACTAACATAGATGCTTCAAAGAGGAATAGTTTATTCTTTATGGTGCAGACTGACACATGTTTTTAGTAGATCTAGTTGATTATCAGCCCACAAGCTTTATGTTTGCTTTTGCAACTGTTCTATTCAATGACGGAGCCACTAGACTCATGTAGCTTTTTAAGTTTAAAATAGTTAAACTAAAAGAAAAAATTTGGTTGTTCAGTCATGGTAGCTACATTTGATTACATGAGGGTATTGGCTGACATATTGGACAGTACAGTTATGGCGCATTTCTAACATTGCAGAAAGTTCTGATGGAGGGTGCTCCTAGTGTAGAACAACCCTGGTCTTCTGCCTGCATGCTTGTAGTGACACAGAAAAGTACCTTTCAAAGATCTGTACAACCTAAGACCATATCCTTAGGTTGTGGAGTGCATGGTAAAAGAATATTAGAGATGGGGAAATAATTTCTACCCCATACACACATTCTCAACAGTAGGACAGACTTAACACAAGAGGGACTTAGAGAGCTTCTCTCTGGTCTCAGAAAATAGTCATCTTTTAGTGCTTGACTGCTTATCCATTCAGTAATTCTCTTCTTAGTAATTAGGAAAGCCATTGAGTTTTTCACTTTGTTTGCCTTATATTTTCAACATCATTTTATAATGAGTGCTTTCTCAAATTCTTTTTTATTTTTATTTTTTGTGACAGGGTCTTACTCTGTTGCCCAGGCTGGAGTGGAGTGATGTGATCTCGGCTCACTGCAGCCTCCACCTCTCAGGTTCAAGTGATTCTCCTGCCTCAGGCTCCCAAGTAGCTGGGATTACAGGCACATGCCACCATGCCCAGCTAGTTTTTGTATTTTTAGTAGAGATGAAGTTTCACCATGTTGGCCAGGCTGGTCTTGAACTCCTGGCCTCAGGTGATCTGCCCACCTCAGCCTCCCAAAGTGCTGAGATTACAGGTGCGAGACACCATGCCTGGCCTGAAATTCTATTAGAGAACATTCACAACCTCCATAATAAAGTAGCTTACTGTTATTTACAAGTTAACTGAACCAAGTTTTAATATTCATTTCTGTGATTTAAAACTCTACTTTCTTTGTAACCCTTTAAATATATGAAAAAGTGGGATTTTGTGGATTCTAAGGTGACACAATATTAGTAGAGAATGATTTTACTGTTTTTACTTTTTGGTTCCTATGTGATATGGTTTGGTTCTGTGTCCCCACCCAAATCTCTTCTCGAATTGTAAACCCCGGATGTTGAGGGAGGGACCTGGTGGGAGGTGATTGGATCATGGCAGCAGTTTCCCCCATACTGTTCTCATGCTAGTCAGGGAGTTCTCATGAGATCTGTTGTTTGATAGATGTCTAGCAGTTTCCCTTGTGTGCTCTCGCTCTCTCTCTCTCTCTCTCTCTCCTGCCACCTTGTGAAGAAGGTTCTTGCTTCTCCTTCACCTTCCGCCATGATTGTAAGTTTCCTGAGGCTTCCCCAGCCATGCAGAACTGTGAGTCAATTAAACCTCTTTTCTTTATAAATAACAGAGTCAAGTAGTATCTTTATGGCAGTGTGAGAGCAGACTAATACACCGTATATATGTATTAATCTCAATGCTTTATTGTAAAAGTAAGTGTTAAGATTGTTTATAGGTGCTTTTCTCCTTCCCACATTTGGTGACAAGGCCCCTCACTGGTATCATGGCAGGCTCTGTACTAAGCAAGATATTAAGATGAAAATTTCATATTGGTAATTAGAATGAAAAACATAAGCAATTGTTTGTAAAGTGAGTTACATCTGAGATTGCTCTCCTTAAATTTTTTTTTAAATTCAATCTCGGTTTCTAATGAACAACCCTATAGAATTAGTAAATTATTTAAATAAGATTTAAGTAGACTTAAAGACATTGCTGTTACTTGAAGAAAAAACAGCCTACTCAAGAATAACTTAATTTTTTCAAAGATAATATTTAAGATGGAGGAGTTATAAAGGAACATATATCTTTGACGTGACTTTAATACTCAAGAGTTGGCAGTTTAAAATCAAGATGAAAATACAGCTGTATTAATTTGGCTCCTTAGTAGCCTCCATCACTCTGCTTAGCACTTCCAGAGGTCTGTTTTCTTTCTTGTTTTCTCAGGTTGATGAACTCATTGTGACAAATGTTAGGGGGTTACTTAAATCCTTTAAAATGCTTCTCTGCAAAATGTGGTTCTTCTTCAGATCCTTAGCTACTGGTAAAACTGTTTACATCTGGCCAAAACGTTGCCTCTGGGAATCCAGAGGGGTGAAAAGATGAAATGGCCAAGGGCAGCATCCTCATGCATTACATTATCACCTGTCACTATGTCTTACGTTCTCTGTAAGAACAAGATGGCCCTCCCCACTCAAGCCAAGACCTTGAGCACCGGCCAGATGCCAAGCAGCTTGTTTGACCTCATTAAAATTGAGCGATCATGTAAATGTTTGGGTCTGAGGCCAAATCTCTTAGAGCTGTTTAAAATTTCTGAGGATATTATCATAAGACATTTGATTTGTGATCTTTTCTTAGTATTTTCTAGCTGAGCACTCTGAGTAGAAATAGGCCAAGAGGGAATTAGATCTGGAAATTAGTATTAAAAGCAAAACACCTTCTAGAAAAAACACAGCCAATACACAGCTACTTATCTCACTCTTTTTTTCTCTAAAAACAATTCATGTTGTAAAAACTTAGCAAATATAATACTTAAAAATTATAGTTAAATGAAGCTTGTGAACTACAAAAATATGGCATTAGCTGGCCAGACAAGCAAATGGTGTTTATTTTCAGGGAGTAGGGATTTGGGGTCCTGACAGCATCTATTTGATACTATGCTAACTCACAGTCATGACCTCTGCTTCCATGCCTATTCTGCTGAAGGTCAAAAAAGTGAATTTAGATTATATAGAAAGTGCAGTACAGGAGAACAGTGCAATTTCTCATGGCTTCATGAAGATCACGTGGGATTGGTAACTGATTAGATTTTCTGAAGGCTGCAGATTTTCTTGAATATAAATCAAACTCCCATCTATGAAGGATAAAGTTTTTCCTTCCAGTTTAATTATTTACTGCCAAAGGACATGCTTCCGCTATTGCTTTGGTTCCCGTGAACTTCCCTGCACAGTGGTTCTGTCAAGTTGGTGCAAATGCCTCCACTAATTGGTGTCCTGCCCTGTTGTCCTCATGCTGAGTTCAGCATGAAGCCGGTCTCTCTCAAAGAACAGCCTTAGGGTGATGAAAGCTATTCAACACTACACAGCACAGATGTGCCATGCCTGAATGTGTTTGTTCAATCAGCATGGACACTTTTCAAACAAAATAAAACAGGTGACCAAATTTGATTGTTATTTGTAACTTTCATAGAAATGATATTTGTGCTCTTGCAGATACCTATTGGCTATCAATGACTCCAGTACTGTTTCCTAAAACTATCATCAGCCACAGTGGTAGCCAAAATACTGAGAAGGAATCCTCAGTCTTCACTGCCTATAGACTTCTTATGTTTATGGCGAGGTCCTTTTCAGTAATTTCATTTTATATCTGCACCTCTGTCTCCTTGTCTATAATATTATGATTTGGGACTATAAAATGACAAATGTTCTTTCTATATCTAAAAGCATAAGGTTATGTGACATAACTGGATTACAGGATGGAAGAGAGAACTTAAGAAATAAGTTGAAAATATTGCTACATTGATTTGTGGAGATTTTATTATCATGAATTGACTTTTTTAAGTCATTGTCTTTCATAAAGAATTAAAGTGGGAATAGAAGAATAAGAACAGCAGCTTTCACCTTACCTTAACAAAATCATAACACCTCACATTTACACAATAACTCCTAACCTTTTTCTAAGTATATTACAAATTGTGAAACACCATTACATACATGATGTGAGTTGAACTTCACAGCCACCTGGTCTAGTGGGTGAATGGACCAGCTATTGTCCGGCATCTCAGAAAGGTCAAGTCAGAGAGATCAAGTGGCTAGTGGTAAGCTTGCACGAGTCCATTTCTTTTGTTACTAACACAATGACTGTTCCATGGTATGACCCTACCTTTATGCTTTATTTACTGCTAATAACCCTTCTAATACTTTTTCTGACTTAGAAAAAAATAGAACCTTGCTATATATAAGATGTGCATTTGCCTTTAGCTTCCTGAAACCATGTTTGGTTGGCTTTTCAATGTATTTGACTTCTAGTTATATTTTAAAAATCAGATTGTAAAGTTGTTGTGGAAGCTATTTTGCTTTTACTTTGTTTCCAAAGATATGTGGAAAATGTTAACTTCTTAGAGATATAAGGGGAAAAATCCTACATGCCTGTTATTATATTGGGTGACAATCTTAAAAAAGAATCTATATATGGCTAGTGGGTAGTGGGTATGGACATTAAATTGTCTGTCAAAACCAACCTGCCTTTTTAAATTTGGTGAAACATTGTCCCCTTAAGACATAATTATAGGAGAGAATATTAAGATCAGAATTACAGACTCCAGAGGAATGCATAGACTCTATTTTTTTTAGAAAAATTCATGAAAAACATGGTAATGAAACATTGAACAATCTTGGAAATTTTGCGTGCTGTGTGACTGTTATTTCTAGGAAGCAAAGAGGAAGAGTCAAATGTGAACATTCATGATTCATTCAGAAATCTAGACTCTGAGTTTTAACAATTATTACATAACTTCTCAGGAAGTTTTTCCTGTGGCTGTGAAAACAAATCACAATTGACACCTCAAAAACACTAGTTCCCAAATTTAAAAATGGCTATTACAGTGCTTTCATGTGAAGGGATGTTTGACTTTCTAACAAACAATCTTTGTGGAGCTAAAAATAATCTAAGCAAGAGACAAGCATTTACGTGAGTTTATTAGAATCAAGCAAAACTATCCCATGTAATTTTGGTTTCTTGAAACTCTGGGGCAGAACTTTTGTTCCTCTAGGTTTAGACTCCTTATAGTAACATGGCCACTGTGTAAATAAATAAACACATTGATAAATAATATTTTCTGTTTTCAACTCCCCTCCACCCAAAAGACATCTTCTTTAGGGAATCCACTCTGGCTATTTTGAATGGCATTAACCCAATGTATTGATTCATTTTCTTGACTGAGTTGCCCTTTTTTAGTTTGGCCAAGTCAACCTTATTTTGAGATGCAAGGAAAAGACTTTTATTCTTGTTTTGAAAATCTTGCTGATTTGCCAAACAAACCTCCAGCCTGATCTTTTCTTTTGTAAGTTACATAAGTCGTGCTGTGTGAACTAACATCTTGTCACTCATTGTCCTAAAGCAAGAGCCAAACTGGTGAGAAACCACCTACTGCTGAATATCAAGCCGGTGCCAAAAAGGCAACAGCTACATGCTGTTCTGTTGTGCCCTGAGTGATCAAACAATACTGAGAGCAAACAGGAACTTCAGCAGCAGGAATCAAAGGACTTCCCTAGCCCTGTAGAGTGGAGAGGAGCAGAGGAAGGATTTTCTTTAGGTGAGGTGACACTATGCAAATAAAGGCACCTGTACTTTGTTTTCTGTTCAGGACCTTTGAGTACCATTAGAGGAGAAAACTTCAGGCTGATGCAATTTTTATTTAATGGATAGAGAAACAACAGAGGACCACTGTTACAATGTTTTTGCTTTGTATTTGGTGTTTACATGTATGTATTTATGTTTAAACTTCTTATTTTTAAACATTTAAACATTTTTTTCTGAAAAGAATTTGAAGTATCTCATGTTTCAGTCTCTTATACACACACAAACATGTGCATACACACATACACGTTACACATTTTTATTTAAGGCCTTCCATATTATCTTTTATAGATAAAACTGGACAGGATATTTTAGGATACTCATCTTAACAATGCAGTTAGTAAGTTAATAAAAAACAATTGTTTTAATGTCCCTTAATCCCTTCAGAAGTTGTTTCTGTTGGCCAAAACTTGGCAGAATTGATCTTTTTTTTTTTTTTTTTTTTTTGAGATGGAGTCTCGCTCTGTTGCCCAGGCTGGAGTGCAGTGGCATGGTCTTGGCTCACTGCAACTTCTGCCTCCAAGGTTCAAGCAATTCTCTGCCTCAGCCTCCTGAGTAGCTGGGACTACAGGTGCCCGCCACCACGCCCGGTCAATTTTTTGTATTTTTAGTAGAGATGGGGTTTCACCATCTTGGCCAGGCTGGTCTTGAACTCCTGACCTCACATTCTACCTTCCTTGGCCTCCCAAAGTGCTGGGATTACAGGCGTTAGCCACCGTGCCCAGCCTGATCTTTTTTTTTTTTTATAAGATAGTTAACAATTAATAACTTCAAAACTATGTCCACTCATATTTTTAAGAATGATTGATGATGTAGAAAATAAAATTTCTATAACTGTTTACCACTTCAAAACTTTCACAGTAACACTATTTTTAGAAGACACTAAAATGAATAGACAGGCAGAAGGGATGCTTTGTTGCTTCCAGTTAGTATTATTCATACTATTTCCATCATTTAGCCATTATTTGCCTGCTGACTCTCGGTAACTTGTATATTCCCTACAGAATGAAAGCCTCACCAACATTTGGTCACAGGCCTCAGAGTATTAAAACTCTGATTAGATTTGGTATAAGGAATAGGTTCTTCATATTGTGGTCATAATGTCTAAAATATACAGAATTTCTGGCTTCTTGTTTTCAGTATGTCATAGTTTGGGATGCTATAATAAAGTACTATAGACTAGGCTTTTAAAATAAAAGATACTTATTTCTCCCAGTCTGGAAGCTGAAAGTTTGAGATCAGGGTGCCAGCATGGTCAGGTTCTGGTGAGGGCTGTCTTCTGGATTGCAAACTGCTGATTTTTCACTATATCCTTACGTGAAGAGAAAGCAAGCTCTTTGGGGACTCTATAGGGACATTAATCACATTTATGAAAGCTCTAATCTCACAACCTCATGTAATCCTAATTAATTCCCAAGGACCCTACCTCCTAATACCATCACATTAGAAGATGAGGTTTCAACATATGAATTTTGAGGAGATACCAGCATTCAGCCCATAACATAGTGCTGTATGAGATGGCTTCTAACAGCCTCATCCTCAGCTACATCTGTTTATATGTACTTTATTTCAGCCATATCAACTTATTTAAGGCTTCTCTCCCATGTCATACCACACTCTTTCATGTCTGTGCATTTGCACAATGTTAGGGAATATTTCTTTCTCTAGTCTGGAGTTTCTATGATGGGGAGGAAGTTCCATTAGAATAACATTCCTGACTTTATTTCCCTTTTCATATCCTCACACTCTTCACTCCAAAGCAGGTAGATTGTGGCTTCTCTAATCAGAGAAAGTTTGGAAAGAGAAAGTGATCATGAGTATGCCAGCTCCTTCTCTTTCTTTTTATCAGGAGCCAGTCCATTCTCCTTGGCTCCTCATGTTCTCCTGGTCCAGCATTGCCTGCAGCTGGCTGTCTGACCAAATCACTATTAGAGTCTGCTTGCCCACCGATGCCACCAGTATCCTCCACCTGAGCCTCCTTTTAAGGTTTTCTTCGTGGCTCCTGTGTTAATCAGTTGGGGGTGTTGTAACAAACTACCATAGACATAGACTGAGTGGACTATAAACAACATAGATTTGTTTCCCACAGTTCTGGAGGCTGGAAGCCCAAGATCAGGGTGCCAGCACAGTCAGGTTTTCATGAGGGCCCTCCTCCAGGTTGCTAATTTCTTTCCGTACCATTACATAGAAGAAAGGGATGAAGAAATTCTCAGGGTCCCTTTTACAAAGACGTCCCATTTATGACTCCTCCACTCTTATGACCTAATCACCTCCCAAAGGCCCCACCTCCTAATACCTCCGAATACCATCCCACTGGGGGTTAAGATTTCAACATATGAATTTTGAGGGGAAACACTCAGTTTATAACAGTCTCCCTCTGCCGTCTTCTTTGGATTATATCTCAATTGATTCTTATTTTGAGAAAAGGGGTGTTATTTTTGGGCTGCCGTGAACCTACAACACATGTGTTGTCTTTTCTTGCTGTGTCTTTTCCTTTCTTTTTATCTTTTAAATATTCATCTCAGCATCATTCCCTCTTGGTTTTCCTCCTTTCTTCTTCTGTGCTCCTGTGGAATCACATGCATACTTCTCCATAGCTAATTTTCTCGTCTCTCCCCCACTAAACTGCAAGCTTCTTGGGTGCAGAGACTGGTTCATCTTTGTCTTCCCAGTGCCTATCACACACAGAACCTGGCATACGGTAGGTATTGGATAAAGGTATTTGGAAAGGAGTAACGAATTATGAGAAGATCTAATAGCTAAAATCAATTTTTAATCCACCAATATTGAATTATAACAGTTAAGTCTTACAGTCACAAAGAAAATCCATGAGTGTGTTTTCTTCTTCAGAAACTGTTCATTTTCCATGCTGCTATCTTACACCACTTTATATACATCATAATTATGAAGATACACCCCCAAGGGTTTTGTTCTGAAAATTATTCAACCCCCAACTCCAAATGCCCTAGCAGTATGTAAGTATTGGCACCAATGTTTCCTTCCTAATGTTATTATTTTGATTGATATATCCAGTGAATATAGAGATGAGTGTGAATATGTGTATGCACCTTGGGAATGGAAGTTTGTAGTTGGGGCTTAGCAGCAGAACGCTGGGGATGAGGAGCTGAAAATCTGATATATATTTTGTGGCCCTGGCTGCAAATAAATCCTGAGGCCTACACTAATAAAGTGGTCATTTGAAGTCAGTGATTTTGAGATGAGGGGCACAGTAGCAACCAGTGATTGACTCCGCAGGCAGCAGATCAGGTCTTAAATCAAAGGGCAGCTTTCATCCTTGTTTCCTATGGACACAGGCACCTGCCATTCATCAGCTGCTTTATTCCCACCTTGCACATGATTGACACCTAGTTACTGTCCAGTTTAGTATCTTTTCATGTGTGTCAATCCTATTCTCCTAAATGGGTTGTAAGCCCCTCTGGAGCAGTGTGACAACAGGGATACACTTCTTTGTAAATTCGTAAGTCTGTTGCACAGTGCCTTGTATATACTTGATGCTCACAGAAGGTTTTTGTGATTGATTCTTTGTAACACTAACAGCAAACATAACTTTCAACATGTAAAAAATGAAAATAGTTACAAATCTGTGTCTTTAATCTCTAAAAGGTAATGGAAACCTTTAACTGATTGTCTCCTTGTCTCTCCTTTACTTCCCCTTTTATGACAAAATAAAGCAGATTTTTTTCTGCTAATTTACTGAAGTAAAGGGTTATTGTAGCTGAAGATGAAATAGTTGGAATCCTGGAATGTTTTAGTGACTCCCAGGTTCAATATTGGTAAATAATGTGGCATTGCTGAGTTCTGGGAGAAAATAAATGTTTTAGCTTCAAAAACTATCTGTTAAACAGAGACAGGTGTATCATGTTTACAAGGAATGTCACATTATAAACTCAGTCAAAACAACCCATCCATATGTGCAGTGATCTGTATCCATGATCTCAGAGAACCCTGCCACAGGTTTTATGGGTAATTTTTGTTTGGGAGCATTTAGACACCATAGCAGCCAACTGGAATGTGGCCAATATCAGTAACAACACACAGTTGAAGAACCATTATCTAATCAACTCCCATCAAACCAGTCAGTGGTAAAACAGTGCTTCTCTGAAACACTTTTTACAGATAACATTTTGGTTGTTAAATTTACGAAGTGTAAAGTTATATAACTTCTTTTTTGAAAAAGTAAAGACTGCATTTTCATACCCACATCCACCCACAAACACAGTTTGGCAGTGGAAGTACTAATAAGGTCATTGACAAAAATAAATTACATAAATTGTATTTAACAATTTTCAACATTCACTGAGAAAGTCCACGCAGGGGGCGTGGCCTTACCAATTATGAAAAATGTTATCCTGAATAATCAGCAGAGTGTGTTGACAAAAATGTCAGCTTGAGCGGAGGCAGTGTACTTCATCTACTGGCCTGTAAGATATACCTTTTTGAACCCAAAGTCTTGCTAATTTAATGTGTTTTCATCTTACAGGCACATTGCATATTCTTACTATAAATTTGGTAAAGGTAGTCCTTGTCTTAAAAGAAACTGTTTCTATTCTACATCATGGTGTATATCATGGGAAAATGTTACTGCATCAATCACTTGGTTGGGAGAGGGGTTACTGTCTTTCTTCTGTGCTTCAGACATTAGGTGCCTCCCCCTAAAGAATAAAGAAATGCCCACAATTTACTTGAATGCCCTACTAGAAGAGCATTGGATCACCTGGATTATAGGATAAAATTGAATTTCCTGGGTCCTTTCTGTTCTCAGACTGGATTCAAGGTCTGGAGAACCCTAGCCCTCCAGTACACACACGCCTGAGCTTACACAGACGGGCATGTTGGCCATTAGCCCCTCCACTAACCTGCATTACTTGGGCTACTTTGAATATACACCCAGGAGAAATTACAGAAGTGAAGGTGTGATGAGATATTGGACACTCCTTATTGGAGAGTGCCATTATTTTAGTTTCCAAGTATCAATTTTTGGTTTAATAAATTTCAGAATCAAAAAGATTTTTGAGATACATGATTTTAATTGCTCTCTTAGTCATTCTTCTGAAAGTACTTGCTCAGTGGTCACAAGCTGCCACCTAACACAAATCCAAAACCACTTCCTAAACGGGAAGACCCCTTTTCTCACTTTGAAGCAGTTGGCCCTGATTGCTGACCCGTTCTATCTGTCCCATGCCTCCCGTGGGCATCTCTGCTTTTTCTCTCTTTCCTTTGCTAGCTTCTCTTTTTTTCCTTTATTTCTTTAAATGCAGGAGCTTCCTAAATTGTGTCTTTACTCTTTTCTTTCCTGGTGTTCACTGGTAATCTCATCCTCTCACATGGCTCCAATTATGGTTTGTGTGAAACAGCTTTCAAATTTATATCCTCCCTCCTGAATTACTGGAGCTCACTCCCACGGTGCTTGTGTGTTTTGTATGTATCATACTTCACTCAACATTTTGAAGTTCCTTAAAATTGTCTTCTCATTCTCGTTTCCTCATTCTTGTTAACTGCAGCATCGCTATTATGGTCAGATGGAATCCAAATTTCAAACTTTGTCTTGACTCTCCTTTTGCCTCAAGATCTAAAGATTCATCAGATTATGTCATTTCCTTCTTATTGACGTGTCTTAGATCCTCTTAATCCCCTCCTTTCTCATTGTCAACCCTCAGCTCATGTTTTTATTGTCTTCTTCTCAGGAAGTTAATACAACCTTTTAACAGGGATCTAAGTCTCTTTTTGGACTTCAATTCATCTCATAAAATATTTTCAGACTTATTTTTGTGAAAATGTTTTTTTCACTATCACTTCCCTGTTTTAACCATCATCTGTTTCACTCACTAAATACTTATTGAGTAGAACTACATATGACTAAGGAATTCCTTTGTTGGATATGTACCTAAAGAAAATGAAATCAATAGCTCATAGAGATATCGGTGCTGCCATGTTTATAGCAGCATTATTCACCATAGCCAAGGTATGGAAACAACCTGTGTCTGTTGCTGAAGAATGGATAAAAATTGGATAAAAATGCTGTGACATACACACAGAGAAGAGTATTTTTCAGCCTTAGAAAAGGACATACTGACAACAATGATGAACCTGGAGAATATTATGCTAAGTGAAGTAAGCCAGACACAGAAAGACAAATATGGCATGATCTCACTTATATGTGGAATCTTAAAAAGAAAAAAATCAAATACATAGAAACAGTAGAATAGTGTTTACCAGGAGCAGGGAAGGAAAGAAAATAGGGAGATGTAGTTCAAAGGATAAAAACTTGTTGTTATGTAGGATGAATAAGTTGAGAGTGCTAATGTGCTGCAGGAGGACTATAGTTAATAATATTGCACTAAAAATTTGTTAATAGAATATATTTTTGCATGCTCTTGACACACACACACACACGTGAATTAACTATGGATGGTGATGTAAAATTTCCTTACTTGTGGTAATCATTTCACTATGTATATGAAAACATCATGTTATAAACCTGAAATATATACAATAAAAATATGTATTGAGTTTGTACTATGTGCTTGGGACTTGCATAAATTCTGGTGTACAAATGTCAAACATGATCTTATCTTCAAGGAATTCCTAAACAGGTAACCAATAACTATAATACAGAGTGATTTGTATAATGATAGAAGTATTTTCCTACCTCTAAGTAGCTGCTTAGCATTCCTTTCCTCTTTATACTACACAATTTCTTGCCATTTTCAAGACCTGGATAAAATACCATCTACATTATGGTGTTTATCCTTGTCTCTCTGATCGTATTTCCTTCATTTGAAGTACTATATAATTTATTCTCTGAGTCATTTATTTGGAAATTAATCACCTGCTAGTTTGTCGTTTCTTCTGATGTCAATTTTAACTGTAATGTTTAATATTTTGTCTTGTATCCTTAGGTTGTCCATGTTCCAAGATTAGTGATTAGGTCTTAAACTTCTTTATAGTCTCCCCTAACATTTATACTACATTGCTATTAGGTATTCAAATGAAAACACGTTTCAAATGATAAGAAATATTAAGTATATTTTACTGGGTAAGTTAATATCTTCTTTTCTACCCTGATTTAACTCCAATACTGACATAAAATGGTTTGAAGCATTTTTATACACAAATTTTTAAAGAATAAAGTTTACTTTTAAGTGGGCATTTTCAACCTTCTATCCCATTCAGACTTGTCCTTGCAATTTTTAAGTCCCATCTCTTCTAACAGTTCCCGCAAGAATTGTTGTTAAAAATGAAATTCAGTGTAGTCTCCTGAGAGATGAAATATGTCCTTCAAAATAATTTCACCACAATACATTTTCTGACTCAGGAGATTTTGATTTTTGTCAACTTGGTCTCAAGGCAAACCTTGAGTATTATATAAAGAAATAAAATGCAATGCTAATTATACAGAGACTGCAAATTCCATTAGATAATATTCTCTATTTATGTGGAATAATGAACTAATTCAAGATTTTAATATACTAAATTATTAAAAATTAAATTACGACAGTGATTGCATCATTTCCGATTGCTGCTATAATAACCACAGACTTAGTGGCTTCAAAGAGCAGAAATTTATGTGTATTTACAGCTTCATAGATCAGAAGTTCAACGTGAGTCTCTCAGAGCTAAAATCAAAGCATCTGAAGGCTGCTTTCTTCCTGCAGAACCTAGAGGAGATTTTATTTTCTTGCCTTTTCCAGCTTTTAGAGACCACTGGCATCCCTGGCCCCTTCCTCCAGCTTCAAAACCAGCAACAGTGGGGGCCAAGTGAATCCTCCAGTCCCAGTCCAGTTTTTGGATGACTCAGTCCTGGCTGACATCTAGATTGACACCGGCATTGTGACTCAGGACTCTGAGTTACAGTGTGGGATACTTTGTTACACAGCAATAGATAACTAATGCATCATCTGATCGATGACTAAGTCTGTGGTTATTTGTTATAACAGCAATAGGAAACTATATAATCACTGCAGTAACTTAATTTTTTTAAATACTTTACTATATTAAAATCTTGAATTAGTTCATTATTCCACATAAACATAGAATATTATCCAATGGAATTTGCCATCCCTATATCATCATCATTGCATTTTATTTCTTTACATTAACATTCAATGTTTGCCTTGAGACCAAACTGACAAAAATCAAAATCCCCTAAGTAGGAAAATGTATTGTGGTGAAATTATTTTGAAGGACATATTTCATCTCTCAGGAGACTACACTGAATTTCACTTCTGACATGTGTTCTGAGGGTCACTAATTCAGTTAGATACTCTTTTATTTTTTTTTTATTTTTTTTTTTCCTTTTTTTTTTTTTTATTATACTTTAGGGTTTTAGGGTACATGTGCACAATGTGCAGGTTTGTTACATATGTATCCATGTGCCATGTTGATTTCCTGCACCCATTAACTCGTCATTTAGCATTAGGTGTATCTCCTAATGCTGTCCCTCCCCCCTCCCCCCACCCCACAACAGTCCCCGGAGTGTGATGTTCCCCTTCCTGTGTCCATGAGTTCTCATTGTTCAATTCCCACCTATGAGTGAGAACATGCAGTGTTTGGTTTTTTGTCCTTGCGATAGTTTACTGAGAATGATGTTTTCCAGTTTCATCCATGTCCCTACAAAGGACACGAACTCATCATTTTTTATGGCTGCATAGTATTCCATGGTGTATATGTGCCACATTTTCTTAATCCAGTCTATCGTTGTTGGACATTTGGGTTGGTTCCAACTCTTTGCTATTGTGAATAGTGCCGCAATAAACATACGTGTGCATGTGTCTTTATAGCAGCATGATTTATAGTCCTTTGGGTATATACCCAGTAATGGGATGGCTGGGTCAAATGGTATTTCTAGTTCTAGATCCCTGAGGAATCACCACACTGACTTCCACAATGGTTGAACTAGTTTACAGTCCCACCAACAGTGTAAAAGTGTTCCTATTTCTCCACATCCTCTCCAGCACCTGTTGTTTCCTGATTTTTTAATGATGGCCATTCTAACTGGTGTGAGATGGTATCTCACTGTGGTTTTGATTTGCATTTCTCTGATGGCCAGTGATGAGGAGCATTTCTTCATGTGTTTTTTGGCTGCATAAATGTCTTCTTTTGAGAAGTGTCTGTTCATGTCCTCTGCCCACTTTTTGATGGGGTTGTTTGTTTTTTTCTTGTAAATTTGTTTGAGTTCTTTATAGATTCTGGATATTAGCCCTTTGTCAGATGAGTAGGTTGCAAAAACTTTCTCCCATTCTGTAGGTTGCCTGTTCACTCTGATGATAGTTTCTTTTGCTGTGCAGAAGCTCTTTAGTTTAATGAGATCCCATTTGTCGATTTTGGCTTTTGTTGCCATTGCTTTTGGTGTTTTAGACATGAAGTCCTTGCCCACGCCTATGTCCTGAATGGTATTGCCTAGGTTTTCTTGTAGGATTTTAATGGTTTTAGGTCTAACATATAAGTCTTTAATCCATCTTGAATTAATTTTTGTATAAGGTGTAAGGAAGGGATCCAGTTGCAGCTTTCTACATATGGCTAGCCAGTTTTCCCAGCACCATTTATTAAATAGGGAATCCTTTCCCCATTTCTTGTTTTTGTCAGGTTTGTCAAAGATCAGATAGTTGTAGCTATGCGGCATCATTTCTGAGGGCTCTGTTCTGTTCCATTGATCTATGTCTCTGTTGTGGTACCAGTACCATGCTGTTTTGGTTACTGTAGCCTTGTAGTATAGTTTAAAGTCAGGTAGCGTGATGCCTCCAGCTTTGTTCTTTTGGCTTAGGATTGACTTGGTGATGCGGGCTCTTTTTTGGTTCCATATGAACTTTAAAGTAGTTTTTTCCAATTCTGTGAAGAAAGTCATTGGTAGCTTGATGGGGATGGCATTGAATCTATAAATTACCTTGGGCAGTATGGCCATTTTCACGATATTGATTCTTCCAACCCGTGAGCATGGAATGTTCTTCCATTTGTTTGTATCCTCTTTTATTTCATTGAGCAGTGGTTTGTAGTTCTCCTTGAAGAGGTCCTTCACATCCCTTGTAAGTTGGATTCCTAGGTATTTTATTCTCTTTGAAGCAATTGTGAATGGGAGTTCACTCATGATTTGGCTCTCTGTTTGTCTGTTATTGGTGTACAAGAATGCTTGTGATTTTTGTACATTAATTTTGTATCCTGAGACTTTGCTGAAGTTGCTAATCAGCTTAAGGAGATTTTGGGCTGAGACAATGGGGTTTTCTAGATATACAATCATGTCATCTGCAAACAGGGACAATTTGACTTCCTCTTTTCCTAATTGAATACCCTTTATTTCCTTCTCCTGCCTGATTGCTCTGGCCAGAACTTCCAGCACTATGTTGAATAGGAGCAGTGAGAGAGGGCATCCCTGTCTTGTGCCAGTTTTCAGAGGGAATGCTTCCAGTTTTTGCCCATTCAGTATGATATTGGCTGTGGGTTTGTTGTAGATAGCTCTTATTATTTTGAGATACGTCCCATCAATACCTAATCTATTGAGAGTTTTTAGCATGAAGGGTTGTTGAATTTTGTCAAAGGCCTTTTCTGTATCTATTGAGATAATCATGTGGTTTTTGTCTTTGGTTCTGTTTATATGCTGGATTACATTTATTGATTTGCGTATGTTGAACCAGCCTTGCATCCCAGGGATGAAGCCCACTTGATCATGGTAGATAAGCTTTTTGATGTGCTGCTGGATTCGGTTTGCCAGTATTTTATTGAGGATTTTTGCATCAATGTTCATCAAGGATATTGGTCTGAAATTCTCTTTTTTGGTTATGTCTCTGCCAGGTTTTGGTATCAGGACGATGCTGGCTTTGTAAAATGTGTTAGGGAGGATTCCCTCTTTTTCTATCGATTGGAATAGTTTCAGAAGGAATGGTACCAGTTCCTCCTTGTACCTCTGGTAGAATTCAGCTGTGAATCCATCAGGTCCTGGACTCTTTTTGGTTGGTAAGCTATTGATTATTGCCACAATTTCAGAACCTGTTATTGGTCTATTCAGAGATTCAACTTCTTCCTGGTTTAGTCTTGGGAGGGTGTATTTGTCAGTTAGATACTCTTTTAAACAGTAATTCCGTGTTCTAATAACATTAAGGAACACTATATACTCTATGCCTACTCTTGGATAGTTAAAATATACATTAGTAGGAAATAAATTTTCACAATATTTAACTCAACGTGAAGTACATTAATTTGACTGTGGGTCACCCCCTGCTACTACCTCCCCTGCCACCTATTTTCAAGTAGTATCTACTAACAGCCTTTAGGATATCTTTTGCAAAATTTTGGCTTACTCTAGTTTTCCTGTACTTTTTAAAATAAGAAATTGAATGGTAGAGAAGTTGTAGCTTTCTCAAAGTCTCTTGATTTAGGCAGCAAAAATGAGTTTAGAGCATAACAAAACTAGAACTCAGGGCTCCTGGTTCCTGTGTCCTTTACCTCTGCTCATCAAAGTTTGCTTTAGGAGAATACATGAGCAGATGCTTAATAGCATCAAGAAGCAAGGCCTGAGATATCATCTCACGCCAATCAGAATAGCGATTAAATAAAAAGCCATGAAGCAACAAATGCTGGCAAGGTTATGGAGGAATAGAAACACTTTTACACTGTTGGTGGAATGTAAATTATTTACACTGTTGGTGAAATGTAAATTATTTCAACCATTGTGCAAGACAGTGTGATAATTCCTCAAAGATTTAGAACTGGAAATACCATTTGGCCCAGCAATCCCATTACTGGGTATATATACCCAAAGGAATATAAATCATTCTGTTACAAAGATACATGCATGCATATGTTCATTGGAACAATATTCACAATAGCGATGATATGGAATTAACCCAAATGCCCATCAATGATAGACTGCATAAAGAAAATGTGGCACATATACACCATGGAATACTATGCAGCCATAAAACGAAACAAGATCATGTCCTTTGCAAGGACATGGATGAAGATGGAAGCCATTATCCTCAGCAAATTAATGCAGGAACAGAAAACCAAACAGCGCATGTTCTCACTTATAAGTGGGAGCAGAACAATGAGAACACATGGACACAAGGAGGGGAACAACACACACTGGGGCCTGCTGGGGGAGGATGGGGGTGGGGAGAGCATTAGGAAAAAGAGCTAATGCATACTTGGCTTAATACCTAGGTGACGGGTTGATAGGTGCAGCAAACCGCCATGGTACACATTTACTTATGTAATAAACCTGCACATCCTGCACATGTATCCCGGGACTCAAAAAATAAAATAAAATAAGAAGCAATGCCTGTTTCCCATTGACTCACTTCTCCTGCCCTCCCATTATACCAAGACCTGAAACTCAGCCATCAGAGTGTTTGTAATGGAAACTTCAGTACAAGTAAAAATGTCATTAGGAGGAAAAACCCTTTATTCTGTTATCAATTGCGTGCAATTTAGGATGAATTAAGTATTTACGGTTTTGATAGCCAGGGATGGTGGCCCATGCCTGTAATCCCAGCACTTTAGGAGGCCAAGGTGGGTGGATCATTTGAGGTCAGGCGTTCGAGGCCAGCCTGGCCAACATGGTGAAACCTCATCTCTACTAAAAATACAAAAATAAATAAATAAATAAATAAATAAATAAATAAATAAATAAAAATTAGCCAGGCAGTGGTGGTGCGTGCCTGTAATCACAGCTACTCGGGAGGCTGAGGCAGGAGAATTGCTTGAGCCTGGGAGGAGGAGGTTGCGGTGAGCTGAGATCAGGCCACTATGTTTCAGTCTGGGCAACAGAGTAAGACCCTGTCTCAAAATAAATAAATATTGTGAATTGTGCCGCAATAAACATACGTGTGCATGTGTCTTTATAGCAGCATGATTTATAGTCCTTTGGGTATATACCCAGTAATGGGATGGCTGGGCCAAATGGTATTTCTAGTTCTAGATCCCTGAGGAATCGCCACATTGACTTCCACAGTGGTTGAACTAGTTTACAGTCCCACCAACAATGTAAAAGTGTTCCTATTTCTCCACATCCTCTCCAGCACCTGTTGTTTCCTGACTTTTTAATGATGGCCATTCTAACTGGTGGGAGGTGGTATCTCATTGTGGTTTTGATTTGCGTTTCTCTGATGGCCAGTGATGATGAGAAAAGGTGGCAAATATACACCATGGAATACTATGCAGCCATAAAAAATGATGAGTTCATGTCCTTTGTAGGGACATGGATGAAACTGGAAACCATCATTCTGAGCAAACTATCGCAAGGACAAAAAAACCAAACACCGCATGTTCTCACTGATAGGTGGGAACTGAACAATGAGAACACATGGACACAGGAAGGGGAACATCACACTCCGGGGACTGTTTTGGGGTGGGGGGAGGGGGGAGGGATAGCATTAGGAGATATACCTAATGCTAAATGACGAGTTAATGGGTGCAGCACACCAACATGGCACATGGATACATATGTAACAAACCTGCACATTGTGCACATGTACCCTAAAACCTAAAGTATAATAATAATAATAAAAAAGAAAACTGAAAAAAAAAGTTTTGAAATGCCATACAACAGAATCAATAAGTTAAGTTGAAACTGAACTTCAGAGTTGGAGAGTAGAAAAAGAAGAATACCACTATTTCTCCACATGTAATTTAACCTCCATAAGGAAAACAAATCTGTTGCTTGTTTTTTTTTTTACAGTTTCCTTAAATTCTCTGATCACAGTATTAGTGAGCAAACCCACTCTGATATTCACTGTAATTGAATAATAACAAAAAAGGAGTGTTTTTATCTAGCGGCATAAAAAGAAGATGCAAAATAAATTGTACTGATTTCTGAACTTCCAGTGAGGGTTAATATTTATTTACTAATTGACATTTAATATAATGGTACTTTGTATTTACTTAGAAATAAAGTGAATTGACGTAAAGTAGAGAGGAAAGCAAGAGAGGATTGAATATAGAAGTTCTCCAGGATCAAAGCTGATGTATCGTGGGACAACTTTTACAACTTAGTTATTGGTCATCTTTCTGTCTTTATTAATCCACTGTTTCAATATGAACACTGTAGCCAGTGAGACTGCTTCAAATGAATGTGAAATAAAGCTGATCCTCATCTGCTGAAACTTGTGAAGCCTACTTGTAGGCCTAGGCCTTGCTAACCTGTGAAACCACCTCTATTGTTAGCCATCGTTTTTTGTTTTTTAAAAAAGACTCATGTATTCAATAGGTAGAATTAGAATATGATTTGCACCTATTGACTTCTTATTTATAATTATTCTTCCTCATTTCTGGGGTCTATGTTTTGTCCCTACAAATTTACATTAAGCTTTTTAAGATCCAGGGTCTTTATTTCATTTGCATTTCTACCAGCACCTAATAGTTTTCTTCTCTTAGTGAAAACTAAATAAATTATATGAAAATAATTAACATTGTAGCTCACTCAAATAAAGTCAAATTGATAGTGCACCAGTGTTACAAAGGAATATAGAACATATATGGTGAAAAGAGAACATCTTACCTAATTCCAAAGCTTTGTCTTTGGACCTTCATTTTTCTTATTTTATATAAAGGGTTTCTATGATACATATTAGAATTCTTATTATTAACATTATTTTAAAGTGACAAATAACTGTATATGTTTATGGAGTACAATGTGATTTTTGATATATGTATACAGTGGGGTTGATTAAATCAAGATAATTAAAATACCCATCACCTCATTCACCCATCGTTTTTATGGGGAGACATTTGAAATTTTTTCTTAGTTATTTTAAAACCCAAACATTTATATTAAAAATACAGGTTGCCTATGGTTCCATTCAGAGGAAGGAAGTGGCAAGTAAATTCTTCTTGCCTTTTTTACAGAAAAGAAAGAGAAACATAAAGTTGCAGGATGAGAAAATTCTAAGAAAGAAATATGATGGTTGAGGGAATATATATATATAAAATTTTCTTGATTTTATACTTACAAAAGAACTTTCAAGTTTCAATTTTTATTTACTTGAAGGTTTTTATGCGCATTTGAATATTGATGTGTTTCTTCTCAAAATGAATATTTGAAATTAAAAAATAAGAAAGGATGATTTCTATATCTTTTGCAACCTGCAGTAATTAAAATGAGTCCATACCTTGATTCTACTCATTTTGAGAAGAGTGAATTTCTCAGTATTATACATTGTATGCCTGCACTATGGCATTCTATTTTATATTACCAAAATATGCATTTTAAGAAATGACCATTAAAGACAAGTAAATACAGCTTCATTAGATGATATCTTGGGCTTTAGATTTGCACTTGTTTAAAGCCCATATAAATGAGAATATGATCAAATAGTTAAAACTGAGCAAAATGAATGGACAACATTCTACACACATAACAACACAATGTGCTGAAAAAGGCATGTCTTTCATTTCAGTCCAACTATTTTTCAAGCTTGCAATGAATATGTATTATTTGTGTACCATGTGCAAAATGTCTTTCTAGGAGCTGTTGGTACAAACATGAATTTTAAAAAATTAATTTTCCTGCCCCAAAGTAGCTTATAGTAGAGATAATTAAAAATACAGAGATAAATAAATGTAAAGTTACCTATGACCATTTTTCACGAACAGTTTGATGCTATAAACAACTGTCACTGGGGTGCACTCAGCAAAATTTTTTAATTTTAATACTTGAATATGAAATCTAATTAATGTGTCACGAACAATGGTAATAGAAACTGGTAAGATGAAAAAGTGTTAGTCACACTTATACTGAGATGCAGGTTTAATGAATCTGCTCCTGCTAGATACAAAATAATTACCTAACCTACCTTGGGAAGGTCAGGTATTTTGTAATGTCTAATAAATATAGAGGATATATCTATAATTATAAAATAATACTGTGATTTTGCACCTACAAGGTTAATTTTGTATTACAAAAGTAAATTGAGACCTGGTATGTCTCAACCTTGTATGATTTAATATGCAATCACTGAATCATATTTTTAGCTTGGTCTTCAGCTCATCCTCAGGAGATTCTAAAGAGGGATGTCGGATGCATGTTGATGTAGTATCTAGACAGGTGAAGGAAGACTCTTGTGTGTAAGGACCATAAATGTGTTATAAAAGCAAAGTGAAGGTACTGCAATTTGTAGATCACAACACCATTTGTGAAACTCTAGACACCCACATTTAATCCTCACCTATCCTTCTGGGGTAAGATTGTAGTGTGCAGTTTTATTGTGGTTTACAGGTGGGATAAATAACTAGCTTCACATTGTTTTTGGAGTAGAGAATAAAACAGAGCTCTTTTTACTTCTTACCCTGTAATTTAGCTACTGCTTTCCCTTAAAAGGTCATTATATTCTCTGTCACAAGTGTCTCAAATTATTTTTTATTTTGAAATCCTGTCTTCTCAATTAGATTTGCGGCTGGGCCGCTTCTTACATATCATATAACATTGATCATACAGTAAATGTTTATAGTCCTTGATATATGTTTTTAAAGTTTTTAAAATTTTGTATTTTATAAGAATTGCTGATACTGAATGGAAAAATTAAACATCACAGGAATTTTGATTCACAGGTATCCTCTGACTGCTCGCACATTGAGTACTGACTTTGGCTTTGAGGGGCCTGTGCCTTCCTAACACATTTTTTCACTTGCAACAACAAAACTGCTGTTTTCTGACTTTTACAAATGAAAAGTACTGTAGAATAAGCAAAAATGGATTTTAACTCCTCTGAGAAACTTATTATGTAAATATATATTATTATGATCATAAATAATAATAATCTATTTTCTGAAGCATAATGCCAGCGCAAAAGTCATTTGGGGAGGCAAACATTTGTTAGTTGTATGGAGGTTTCATCAAATCAAGTCTCCATTCCGTGATAATAGATACTTAAATGGATTTTTCTATTTCATGAATGCACTTCAAAATTTAGAAGCAAATGCATTATTAGAAAGATCAGATAATAAACACAATAATTTTTCAAAAATCTTTATGGCCTGCCAGATTTGTTGCATGAAAAAAGCAGAAAATCACAATCCTTTGGAAAATCGAATTTGATTCTTTTTAATTTATTTGTTCATTCAAGTTTCAAGTCCAATCACAGGTTTCTCAGACTTGCTGATCTTGGGCTTTTATTAGACTTCGGATGTTTTAATTTTGAATGTAGCTTTTATAGTTTTTGCTTTTAGGGAAAAGAGAGTTGCCTACCCTTTTTTTGTAAGAGACTATTATAAAATTCAACTATAAGATTAAAATAGCATCAGTGGTTCTCATAGTTGGGAGATATTTGTGATGCCTTATTTGTCTCTGTTAATAAAGAGTTTCTAAGTTATGTTAATGAGCTGCACCTGAAGGAACTAGGGCATTCTTGAAAAGCTGGAACTAAAGGGGGAATGCAATGACTATAATATAATTGGAAATTATAACATGGAAGAGGACATAGTCTTGTTCAATTTTGAGCCAGAACGTAGAAATGAAAAATTTTAAGTGTAAGTTATGGGAAGAGTGCATTTTAATTCACCTTAAGGAAGGGGTTCCTAGTAATGTTCCCAAATACAGAAAGTATTCATACTTCTGTGAGGAATATTATAGAAAGGATTCCTGAATCCTGCTGAGGACTTGAACCCATAGGTCCTATGAACCTTTCAACTCTAACATGTTGGCAGTTCCATTAGAATCTGTCTTTTCTGCAAAATCTGAAATACAAAACTCAAGTAGTTCTCAAATGGATGCCCACCTCCTAATTTTCCAAGTTCATTGATTAAAATACCACTCTTCCCTATTCCAAGTATCAAAACATTCATCTTTTTCGTATTTATTTCTCCCAAAATCTCTCATAACTCACCAGTCACCTAAGCCTACAGGTTCTTATTTCTCAGTGTCACTCTTAATTATTACATTATTTTTTCTCACCTGTAAAGTCCAATCAAGGCCCTCATCAATTTAGACCTGTATTACCACAACTCCTTAACATGTCTTTCTAATATTTGCATATATAGTCCTTAATCTGTAATTTCCTTTTGTATACTTTTATGTCACTCTCATTAAGAATATAACAGCCCTTTTAATGAGTTCAGATTTTCTCAATCCAGTATTTAAAATCTTTCTTAATGTGGCCCCACCTTATCAATATTTTCTCTTACTGCTTCCAAACATCAGCCAGTTTGTTCTCTTTGACTCCCCTCAACTCAACACGCAAGCTATAGGCACAAGTATAGGTAAAATCTTACACTCTTTTGTGTCGCTTCAAGAATATTTCTTAGACTTAACTTATCCCACAATGACCTTTCTTTTATTTTGAAATTAACTTAAAACCCACCATGTGATTTATGTCAAAAGAATATCCACTTTTAAAAATAGCTGTCCACTAGTTTTGTTTACATGTGTATGTAAAAGTTACAAATATCACTTTCCTATTTTAAAATCGATGACTCTGTATTTCATTTTATGTTATAATTTTCCATAGAATCTAAAGCAGTGCATACCATGAACATATATTAAACACACATCAAATTCCTATCAAATGAGGAAATAAAAAATTGTAAGTAGTATATGTTAAATGGAGAAATGGACCAAAGTGGCTTCCCAGGGAAAGACCTCTAAGATATCTGTGGGTAGATGTGCTTATACTGATTCTCTTAGAGTTGGAAATAGTTGTGAGTGCCAATAGAGTCAGCCCTGATTTAACACATGTCTTTTCTCTTGGTCCATTTTGATGAGCAGTATGCCATGGGCTATTAGCCCCCAAAACATTTTGCGTTAAATAAGATAGCTCCCTGCACATAATTCTCATTTTGCAGTTAGAGCTTTAGGCTTTATTACATCTGAAATACCATGGAACACATAATCTTGACTTTAGATTTTTTACAATGTACTCAGGATGAACAGAGATTTTAGTGAATTTGATTCATATCATCAGTTCATTTATTAGAAGATATAATGACAGAACCATAAACCTGTCACCCGAGGTGGCACTAATGAACTACTTTGTGAGCTCCCTAAGCAATGAGGGTAATATTTGAATTGAAATGGACACTGGTTCTTTATTTCTAGAGGTGCAAAAATTGCACTTGTAGGTGTGAGATCCTGTCCTTGCCTATGATTGATGTGTTTTTTGAAGAAAGAATGCCATTCTGCTGAAATTCCCAGAATTTTTATTTTAGTCTTTTCCTCATCTCAATCTTAATTTCCTATACTTATTGGACATTTTAGGTGTTCTCTTTCCTTTAAAGTAATGAGAGAAAGATAAATAGCAAATATAAATGTGATTGATCTATAGAACTTTTAATTTTTAATGTCTTAGCCTTAAAAATTCTATCACAGAAATAGTAGTCCCAGGAATGTCTGTCTACACAACATTAATTAGCAGTTCACCAACATAATACCACCACCAACAACATCACAAATCATATAATTGAGAGTCTGCAGTAGAAGCAGACATTAGTAATTATAGCAAAGGTTATTTAATTATAGATGAAACAAGTGCTATGAACAAAATGAGTATATAACGGAGACCTGATCAGTCTGGGAGGGACAGGGGACTTAGGGGAGGAGCAGGGCTAGGGAAGCTTTTCTGAAGAAGTGACATTCAAAGAGACAGGAAGCGTGAGTAGAAGAAAGGAGTGGGCTAGGTGAAGATCGGGGATTGAGCGGGGATGGGGCTTTCAAGCCAAGGAAACAACTTGTTTAGTGGCAAAAAGTTACTTAGCTCTTCAGAGTAATGAAGGAGTAATCATGTGCCTTGAACATAATGAGAAAAGAAAGGAGGATATGTGAAGTTGGATGAAAAACTGAATAGAGGCCATATCATGAGAAGTGTTGTTAGTAAATATAAGGAGCTTGAATTTTTATTCTAAGAGAGTGGGAAGCCCTACTCTAATGATATGATCCATTTTAAAGATTACTCTGATTTTTGAAAGCAAAAAGACTGGAAGCAAGAGATCAGCTAGGAAGTTTTAGCAATACTTCCAGAGAGAGAGATGAAGGTACTTGGGTCAGGAGAGAAGGAGATGGATTTGAGATGGATCAGGGAGGTAGAACATGGCAATTGCTATAAAGTAGAGGATAAGAGAGAAGAGCTGTCCTTCAAGATTTATGGTAGAAACAACTTGATGAGTGGTACTGTCATTTACTGAATGGGAAATGGCAGAAAAGAAACAGGTTTTTGAGTTTACTTTAGGCCAGGTTGGGTCCTGAGTTACCTAAAGTGGGGCTGGGAGGAATGCAGTTGGATAGTCAATGGATAGCTGAGACAGCAGCACTGAACAGGACACAGAACTTAAGCCACTTTTGTTCCTAATCTTCTCCAATTGAGAGCAGTTTCAACATATCTTTGCACACCAAAACCAAACAGACAAAAAATAAAAAGTACCCCCACACAAATTCAGTTTCAGAAATATTGATGAATAATATGCATTTATTAGCAAGGTTTTGTGAGACAAGAAAGGATGTTCATGGCATAGCAAAGCTTCTCATTTAGTTCCCTTGAAATATTTTAGCTCTTTCCCAAGGGCTCTTTCTCAACAGCAGCTGCTTCATCTCTTACCCTCTTTTTCTACAGTCCTTAACTCCACCCTTACCACTGCCTCATCCTCATCTTCCACAATAAATCTTTATTTCTGTAAGTTTAGCTTTCCCTTACTTCCTGTCATCAATAGAGCATCACTCACTTTCTCATCAAAACAAAGATCCAGTTCAGAAGCTACCTGCCAAAGAATGGTGAAGGTTGAAAGGAGAGGGAAGACTGTAAAGAGTAAACAAAAGCTTTCCTGCAAAATAAACCTGTTAATAACATATTCAGGATAATGTAAGCTATGAGCAGAATCTCAACATTGAAAAATTTACTCCTGGAGAGAGATATTAAAGGAGCTATTGTCTAGCAACTTGAAAGGGAGGAGGAAATCCAAAAGACTAGAAGTTCCCTAAACAAAGGAAAAAGAGGTTTACGAAGAATGTAATGATCAATTTATCAAATCTGTCGAGATGTAATTTGCATATTTAAAAATACAAATGAGGCTGAGCATGGTGGCTCACACCTATGATCCCAGCACTTTAGGAGGCCGAGGTGGATCACTTGAGATCAGGAGTTCAAGACCAGCCTGGACGACATGGTGCAACCCTATGTCTACTAACAATACAAAAATTAGCCGGGTATGGTGACAGGTGCCTGTAATCCCACCTACTCAGGAGGCTAAGGCAGGAGAATCACTTGGACCCCAGAGGCAGAGGTTGCAGTGAGCCAAGATGGTGCCACTGCACTCCAGTCTGGGTGACAGAGCAACGCTCCATCTCAAAAACAAACAAACAAACAAACAATAACAACAACAAAAGCTACAAATGATTACATTTTACTTTTTAATAAATCTGCTATGTATACTTTCAGAAAATAGAAAAATTGACAGGCCTGAATTTGTGACCCAAATTTTGCTATGAATTTCTTTTGTCTAAACATGGCAACATTATTAAATTTTTTAAATTTAATTAAATTTAATGCTTAATTAAATTTAAAAATATTTGTGGGTATATAGTAGGTGTGTATATTTATGGGTTACATGAGTTTTCTGTGTGTACATCATAGGTGTATGTATTTATGGGGTACATGAGCTATTTTGGTACACTCATACAAATGTAATAATCACGCTAGGGTAAATGGGATATCCATCATCTCAAGCATTTGTCCTTTCTTTGTGTTATAAACAATCCAATTATATCTTTTAGTTATTTTAAAATGTACCATAATATATTGTTGACTAGTCATGCTGCTGTGCTATCAAACATGAGATCTTATTCATTCTATATAGCTATATATTTGTACCTATTAACCATACCTTCTCTCCCCACACCCAACAGCCCTTCCTAGCCTCTGGTAGTCATCATTCTGCTCTCTATCTCCATGAGTTCAAGTGTTTAAATTTTAGCTCCCACAAGTAAGTGGGAACATGCAAAGTTTATCTTTTGGTGTGTGGCTTATTTCACTTAACATAATGTCCTCCAAGTCCATCTATGTTGTTACAAATTATGGTATCTCATTTGTTTTTTATGGCTGAATAGCAGTCCATTGTGTATATATATCATATTTTCTTCGTTCATTTATCTGTTGATCCATTCAACTTAAGTTGCTTCCAAATCTTGGCTATTGTGAATGGTGCTGCAGTAAACATGGGAGAGCAGATATCTCTTCAACATACTGATTTCCTTTCTTTTGGGTATATACTTAAGAGTGGGATTGCTAGATCATATGGTAGTAGTGCCATTTTTAGTTTTTTGAGGACCCTCCAAACTGTTTTTCCTAGTGGTTGTACTAATTTATGTTCCCATCAACAGTGTACAAGGGTTCCTTTTTTTTTTTTAACATCCTTGTCAGCATTTGTTATTGCCTGTCTTTAGGATAAAAACCATTTTAACTGGGGTGAGATGTTATCTTATTTCAGTTTTGATTTCCATTTCTCTGATGATCAGTGATGTTGAGCACCTTTTTATATACCTCCTTGCCATTTGTATGTCTTCTTTTGAGAAATGTATATTCATATCTTTTGCCTATTTTTAAATCAGATTATTAGATTTTTTTCCTATAGAGTTGTTTGAGCTCCTTATATATTCTAGTTATTAATCTCCTGTCAGATGGATAGTCTGCAAATATCTTCTCCCATTCTGTGGGTTGTTTCTTCACTTTGCTCGTAGTTTTCTTTGCTATTCTGCAGCTTTTAAACTTGATTGCATTTGTCCATTTTTGCTTTAGTTGCCTGTGCTTGTAGAATATTACTCAAGAAATCTTTGCCCAGACCAATGTCCTGGAGAGTTTCCCCAAAGTTTTCTTTTGGTACTTTCATAGTTTGAGGTCTTAGATTTAAGTCTTTAATCCATTTTGATTTGACTTTCGTATATGGTGAGAGATAGGGATCTAGTTTCATTCTTCTGCATATGGATATCTAGTTTTTCCAGCACGATTTATTGAAAAGACTGTCTTTTCCCAATGTATACTCTTGGCAACTTTGTCAAAAGTTGAATTCACTCGTTTGTATAGACATTTTTCTGGGTTTCCTGTTCTGTTCCACTGGTCTATGTGTCTGTTTTTTTATACCAGTACCATGCTGTTTTGGTTACTGTAGTTTTGTAGTATAATATGAAGTCAAGTAATGTGATTCCTCTACTTTTGTTCTTTTTGTTCAAGATAGTGTTGACTATTCTTGGTCTTTTGTGCACTCATGTAAATGTTAAAATTGTTTTTTCTATTCTTGTGAATAATGTCATTGGTATTTTAATAGGGATTGCATTGAATCTGCAGATTGTTTCAGGTAGTGTGGACATTTTAACAATATTGATTCTTCCAATCCATGAACATGAAATAGCTTTCCTTTTTTCGTGTGTCCTCTTCAATTTATTTCAACGTTTTATAATTTTTATTGTACAGATCTTTCACTTTGGTTGTTAATTTCTAGGTGTTTTATTTTATTTGTAGCTATTGTAAATGGGATTACTTTCTTGATTTCTTTTTCAGGCTGTTTGCTATTGGCATATAGAAATGCTACTAATTTTTGTATGCTGATTTTGTATGCTGCAGCTTTACTGAATTTGTTTATCAGTTCTAATAGTTTTTTAGTGAAGTCTTTAGGTTTTTCCAAGCATAAGATCATATTATTTGCAAACAAGGATAATTTGACCTCTTCCATTCTAATTTGGATGCTCTTTATTTCTTTTTTTGTCTGACGGTTCTAGCTAGAATTCCAGTACTATGTTGAATAACAGTGGTGAAAGTGGTCATCCTTGTCATGTTCCAGATCTTAGAGGTAAGACTTTAGTTTTTCCCCATTTAGTATGATACTAGCTGTGGGTCTGTCATATATTTCTTTTCTTGTGTTGAGGTATGTTCCTTCTATATCCAGTTTATCCAGGTTTTTTTTTTTTATCATGGAGGAATGTTAAATTTCATCAAAGCCTTTTTCATAATCAATTAAAATGATCATATGATTTTGTCCTTCATTTTGTTGATATGGTACATCATATTGATTGATTTGAGTATGTTGAACCATCCTTGCATCCTTGGGATAAAGGTCATGATGAATAATCTTTTTAATTTGTTGTTGACTTCTGTTTGCTAATATTTTTTGTTGAGGATTTTTGCATCAATGTTCATCAGTGACATTGGCCTGTAGTTTTCTTTTTTTGATGTGTCTTTGTCTGGTTTTGGTATCAGGGTAACACTGGCTTCATAGGACGAGTTTGAAGTACATCCTCCTCCTCTATTTTTTGGAGTAGTTTGAGTAGGATTGGTATTAATTCTTCTTTAAATGTTTGGTAAAATTCAGCAGTAAAGCCATTTGGTCCTGGGTGTTTCTTTGCTATGAGACTTTTTATTACAACTTTGATCTTGTTACATGTTTTTAGTCTCTTCAGGTTTTGAATTTCTTTAAGGTTCAATCTTGGTAGGCTCTATGTGTCTAGGAATTAATCCATTTTCCTTCTAGATTTTCCAATTTATTGGCATATAATTGCTCAGTGTAGCCTCCAGTGATCCTTTGAATTTCTGTGGTATCAGTTGTAATGTCTTCTTTTTCGTCTCTGATTTTATTTATTTGGATCTTCTCTCTTTTTTTCTTAGTCTGGCTAAAGGTTTGTCAATTTTCTTTATCTTTTCAAAAAATAACTTTTTATTTTGTTGATCTTTTGTATTGTTTTCTTCAACTCTTTCTGCTCTGATCTTATTTCTTTTCTACTAATTTTGGTTTGATTTGCTCTTGCTTTTCTAGTTCTTTAAAATTCACCAAGTTGTTTATTTGAAGTTTTTCTACTTTTTTAAAAGTAGATGCTTGATATGGTTTGGCTGTGTTCTTACCCAAATCTCATCTTGAGATGTAGCTCCCGTGATTCCCACGTGTTGTGGGAGGGACCCAGTGGCAGATAACTGAATCATGGGTGCAGTTTCACCCATACTGTTCTCACAATAGTGAATAAGTCTCACAAGGTCTGATGGTTTCATAAGGCATTTTCCTTTTCATTCGGCTCTCATTCTTTCTTGTCTGTTGCCATATAATACATACCTTCCACCATGACTGTGAGGCCTCCCCAGCCATGTGAACTGTGAGTCCATTAAACCTCTTTTCCTTTATAAATTACCCACTCTTTGGTGTGTCTTTATCAGCAGCATGAAAATGGACTAATATGGTAAATTGGTATCGGGAGTGGGATGCTGCTGGAAAGATACCCAAAAATGTGGAAGCGACTTTGGAACTGGGTAACAGGCAGAGTTTGGAGCAGTTTGGAGGACTTAGAAGAAGACAGGGAAATGTGGGAAAATTTGGAACTCCCTAGAGATTTGTTGAATAGCTTTGACCAAAATGCTGATAATGATAGGGATAATGAAATCCAGCCTGAGGTTGTCTCAGATGAAGATGAGGAACTTTTTGGGAACTGGAGCAAAGGTGATTCTTGTTATATTTTAGCAAAGAGAGTGGCAGCATTTTGCCCCTGCCCTAGAGATTTGTGGAACTTTGAACTTGAAAGAGATGATTTAGGGTATCTGGTGGAAGAAATTTTCAAAGCAGCAAAGCATTCAAGAGGTGACTTGGATGCTGTTAAAGGCATTCAGTTTTAAAAGGGAAACAGAGCATAAAAGTTCAGAAAATTTGCAGCCTGACATTGCAATAGAAAAGAAAAACCTATTTTCTGAGAAGAAATTCAAGCTAGCTGCAGAAATTTGCATAAGTAACGAGAAGCCGAGTGTTAATCACCAAGGCAATGGGGAAAATGTCTCCAGGACACTTCAGAGACCTTTGCAGCAGCCTCTCTCATCACACGGTGATGAGAGGCCTAGGAGAAAAGAATGGTTTTGTGGGCTGGGCCAAGGGTCCCTCTGCTGTGTGCAGTCTAGGGACTTGGTGCCCTGTGGCCCAGCTGCTCCACCATGACTAAACAGGTCGAAGGTACAGCTTGGGCCATGGCTTCAGAGGGTGCAAGCCCCAAGCCTTGGCAGCTTTCATGTGGTGTTGAGCCTGTGGGGACACAGGAGTCAAGAATTGAGGTTTGGGAACCTCCACCTAGATTTCAGAGGATGTATGAAAACACCTGGTCCAGACAGAAATTTGCTGCAGGGGTGGGCCTCTCATGGAGAATCTCTGCTAGAGCAGTGTGGAAGGGAAATGAGGGGTCAGAGCCCCCACACAGAGTCCCCACTTGGCACTGTCTAGCAGGGCTGTGAGAAGAGGGCCACTGTACTCCAGACCCTAGGATGGTAGATCCACTTACAGCTTGCTCTGTGCACCTGGAGAAGCTGCAGACACTCAATGCCAGCCCATGAAAGCAGCTGGAAGCGAGGTCATACCCTGCAAAGCCACAGGGGTAGATCTGCCTAAGACCATGGGAACCCACCTCTTGCATCAGCATGACCTGGATATGAGACATGGAGTCAAAGGAGGTTATTTTGGAGCTTTAAGATTTGACTGCCCCACTAGATTTCAGACTTGCATGTGGCCTGTAGCCCCTTTGTTTTGCTCAATTTCTCCCATTTGGAAGGGCTGTGTTTATACAATGCCTGTATCCCCATTTTATCTAGGAAGTAACTAACTTGCTTTTGATTTTACTGGCTCATAGGTGGAAGGGACTTGCCTTGTCTTATATGAGACTTTGGACTGTGGATTTTTGAGTTAATGCTGAAATGAGTTTAGCCTTTGGGAGGCTTTTGGGAGGTCATGATTGATTTTGAAATGTGAGGGCATGAGATTTTGGAGGGGCCAGGGGTAGGATGATAGGATTTGGCTGTGTTGTGGGAGGGACCCAGTGGAAAATAGTTGAATCATAGGCGCAGTTTCCCTCGTATTGTTCTTGTGGTAGTGAATAAGTCTCATGAAATCTGATGGTTTTATACGTCATTTCTCTTTTCACTTGACTCTCATTCTCTCTCTCCTGTTGCCATGTAAGACGTGTCTGCCACCATGATTATGAGGCCTCCCCAGCCACATGGAACTGAGTCAATTAAACCTCTTTTTCTTTATAAATTACCCAGTCTCAGGTATGTCTTTATCAGCAGTGTGAAAACAGAGTAATACAGTGCTTATGGGTGTAAACTTCTCTCTGAGAACTGCTTTTGATGTATCCAATAGGTTTTGGTATGTTGTGTTTCCATTATCATTTGTTTCAAAAAATTTTTCAATTTCCTTCTTTTTTCTTCATTGACCCTCTGGTCATTAAGGAACGTATTGTTTAATTTCCATGTATTTGTATAGTTTCCAAAATTCCTCTTGTTATTGATTTCTAGTTTTATTCCACTGTGGTCAGAGAAGATACTTCATATAATTTCTATTTTTTGAAAGTTTCAAGAGTTGTTTTGTGACCTAACATATGGTCTATCCTTGAGAATTATCCGCATACTGAGGAGAAGAATGTGTATTCTGTAGCCATTGCATGATATCTGTTAGGCCCATTTGGTCTGTGGTGCAGATTAAGTCTGACGTTTCTTGTTGATTTTTTGTCTGGATGATCTGTCCAAGGCTGAAAGTGGAGTGTTGAGGTCTCTAGCTGTTATTTTATTGGGGTCTATCTCTCTTTTTAGCTCTAATAATATTTGCTTTATATATTTAGCAAATATATAAAGCAAACTTTATATATATATATCTCCAGTGTTGGCTGCATATGTATTTACAAGTGTTATATGCTCTGGCTGAATTGACCCCTTTATCATTATGTAGTGACCCTCTTTGTCTCTTTTTACAGTTTTTGTCTTGAAGTCTATTTTGTCTAAGTATAGCTACTCCTGCTCTTATTTGGTTTCCATTTGCATGGACAATATTTTTTTATCCCTTTTATTAGTTTATGTGTGTCTTTATGGGGTGGTGTTTGTTATAGGGGACTGATATTGGGTGTTTTTTTTTGTTAATCCATTCAGCCACTCCATATCTTTTGATTGGAGAACTTAGTCCATTTACATTCAATGTTATTATTGATAAGTAAGGACTTACTCCTGCCATTTTGTTATCTATTTTCTGGTTGTTTTGTGGTCTTATCTTTTTTTTTTCCCTTCCTTCTTGTCTTCCTTTTCATGAAGGTAATTTTCACTGCTGACATGTTTTAATTTCTTGCTTCTTAGGTTTTGTGTATCTCTGCATGTTTTCTGATTTAAGGTTACCATGAGGACTGCAGATAATATCTTATACTCCCATTAATTTAAACTGATGGCAATTCAACACTGATTGCACAAACAAACAAGCAAAGAAAACTAATGAAGACTCTACATTTTAACTTCATCCTCCCACTTTTTAATGTTTTGTTGTTTGTATTTATATCTTATTGTACTGTCTATGTATGTCTTAAAAAGTTGTGGTAATTTTTTCTGATTGGTTCATCTTTTAGTCTGTCTACTTAAGATATAAGTAATTTATATACTACAATTACAGTATTATAGTATTCTGGGTTTTGTTGTGTACTTACTATTACCAGGGAGTTTTGTACCCTCAGCTGATGTTTTTATTGATCATTAACATTATTTTCTTTCAGACTGAAGTATTTCCTTTAGCATTGTTTGTAGGACAGGTCTGGTGTTGATGAAATCTCTCAGCTTTTGTTTATCTGGGAAAGCATTTTTCCTTCATGTAACATTATCTTTACTTTTTAATTTTTTTCTCTGCATAGAAGGGGTTGGCAATATGAATAATTTTAGTTCTGCATTTCCTAGTAATTCTGAGATAAAGGGACGTAGTTGAACTTTAAATGTTTTAAATTAAAAAGTGGTCCAATAACAAGACTGAATTACTAAATAGAAAGCTATGTTGGTCTTCTGTGAATGGCAAGAGTACAGGTCTTGGTAGGGAATGTATGATTCTAAAAAGAGGTAATGATTTTGAATAGAAAGGCAAAGCAAGTTTGATACAACTCTTTCAAATGATTTCAGGTTCTGGAAAAGGAAAATTGGGCAATTAGTTATGCTTTGTGTTAAAGTTAGTATTCACCCTGCTGTTTTGTTTTGCTTTTATAAAGTTTCCTTGAATCACCAACCTGGCTTTCCAAACATTTTTTTTTTTTTAACTTTCTGCCCTCAGTTATCCAAGAGGAAAACATTGATGGATAAAGTATATTCTTTATCTTGGTATCTCTTCAAGAACACAGAAAATTGTCTCTTACCTTCCTTATTCCACTGCCAAATCTTATCATTGGAAATTTATGGCAGTTGTCAGGAGGAAAAAGGAAAACCCAAATAGGCCGTAATGATGACTTGGGGCAGACTTGGGAATGTGGATGTGCCCCTGGGAGTTTTATCAGGCACCACAATTTTGGTTAAGTTGGATCTAGCGCCAATAGAAAACTAGAAACAATAAAATATAACCCCCACATATCTTTAAAGACATGCAAACAATCTTTGCTCCAAGCAGTAATTCAATCTAGGCCGGTAGCATTTGCTTTGCTACATCTTATGAGCTTGGTAGGGTGATTAGGCATTTTAATTCCTTTTCTGCTGGACGTTTAAATTCATTGCCTATTCACTAACATTTCCTTTTAGCTTACTGCTGGACTGCTTTGGGTTCAAGATTAGAATTGTGATTTGAGGATTATGAGAATAAGGCTGATCAATGTTACTTTTCAGATGCTTTTCTGGTTATCTTTCTTGAGCTTTTCTCAGACAGGGCCAAGGAAGGGAGTGAGATATTTTGCTGTTTAGGTGCAACAAAGAAAGGAGGGAAAGTGAGATGAATGGAAGAATACATCTAGATGTAGTCTGTCCCTTTCACTGCTACTGTTTTCCCTTTCAAAGAAAGATTGTGTAAATCAAGCTTCCTTTTGCCAATAAAATTATGATACTTTGCCACATGCTGCGCATCATGCTTTATCACGATAAAGAAACAGGTAGTTTTAAATGAAAGCATTTGATGATTTGTCAGGCCTTTGGCAGTTGATCAGCCCCATTGTGAAAGGACAGTAATATCGCTTCTATGCTGAGGCTGCTTAAAGAATATGAAATGTGGATCATGGCACTGAGGTAGTTGACTGTAAATCAGATTTGATTTCCCCCCTGAGAGCACAAAATGATCCTTGTCGTTATCAGGAAGAGAAATGAAATCTTTAAATATTTCTCAATGTTTTGTCATCTCTGCCTGTTGGCGTGATTTAACATAAAATTTCCCCGAAGTAGGAAGTGCAGGTATTATTTCACTTCATTTCAAAGATAAACTTCATAGTTTTTCCGTATAAATTACTTGAAAAGCCCCCAATTTGCAATTGTGGTGGTACCTTAAGATCAATTGCATTTTAAAATAAAATAGTATTAGTAAAAAATGTGCTTTGTGTTTTGTCCCCTGCCAATAGCCTGGCAGTCCCTAAACACCGTGATATCCTAGTGTTTATGGGAAAATATCAGAAGGGCCAAGAGAAGTTGCTTATAAGTGGTTTCAGTTAACTGTGCTGCCAAATCAGTTTGTTTATTGAACTTTTGACTGCACATTTCTTATATGACCTGTGGTTATCTATTTTCAAGTTTTAAACTCCTGTTTGTTTTTTACCTTCTCCCTTATTCTACTTAGTTAATGGTAATAAGACTTTGCAGACAGTTGCAAAATTTCTATTACCCCAAGATCTAAAACGCAATTTTAAAGAAAATATACTTTTTTCTTTTTATTATCAGCATATGAATAATGCATGTTCACTGCAGAAAAAAATAAAGGTATCAACAACAACAAACATCGCCCATGACCCAGAGAGAACCACTGTTAACATTCTTGTTTGTGTTCCTATGAACTTAATACATCAATATATTTTATTTAACATTGGATCATTCATTCTCAATTATGGGGTATTAGAGAACAAGGCCTTGCAAATTTCTGTTTTTTTGGTCTCAGGGTTAAAACCGAATATTCAAATGAGGTTATTTTCAAGCTCTGTTCAGTATTTTATTGCGGGGGGAATATCTTTTTTTTCTTTTTCATTCCCACTAAAGAAAGAATAAGAGATATAAACTGCCAAGTGCAACCTAAGGTATTGGGGTTATGTCTGAAGAAAATTTGCTTGATATTATTATTAGTTACTGGAACAAATATGTTATTGATCTTTAATACTTCAGCACTTAAAGCATCAAGCCAGGCAGCAATTACCCCATTTGTTGACTGGCTGACTGACTTGACTAAATGATAAGCAGCAGAGGCTCTTCCTAAATCCCTAATTAGTGTGGGCATAGTTTAAAGCAAACAGACAAACTTCTCAATGAATTACAGCCCACGACAATGTTGTAGATAAAGAATTAAAAAATTATAGCTAGCAGAATAGTAAATTCTGAGAAAGGCTAAAATTAATTAATGCTTTATTTCTGCTCCATATTTTTCTATCTTCCATATCCTCTGTTTGGAAAGAAGCAGATGTTGAAATCCTTATAGAAAGTTTGAGTTCAGGCTAACTGAGATATCCCAGAGTGTCACAGGCATTAACATTTTCCCCTCATAATAATGTAGTAAATTAGATTCTATTATTATGTCCACGTTACAGATAGAGTAACAGAGTGAGGTTTGTTCGTTCAATAGTTAGCACGTACTATGTTTAGGGACTGCACTGCATACTGGGATATGGCAGTGATTTCACAGAGGAAAATCCTAGCCCTCTTGGAGTTTGTATTCTAGTAGGGGAGATAGACAACCAATGAGATGAATAGATATATTGACTGTAAGAAGGTAGTGAGTATTATGGTGAAAAATAAAGAGGAAAGGGCTATAGAGAGTGTTCTGATACAAGATTTGACAGGCCTCAAACCTAGGTATTCTGTCTTCAAATCCTGTGCTACTCTGATTACAGTAAGATACAAAGAACAAGAGATTTTCATCGATGATACTGCCCAAGATGGATTCATAGGAAAGAATAATTTCTGTGGTTCATGAATTACTCTTAAGATAAGCAATAAATCTGAGTAACTGTCCCAGAAAGAAGAAGGGTTGGAGTATCATCACAACTAAGGAAACTAGAGGAGTTGTTTTCAAATAAATAAAGGCAAGCACTGCTATTTGGCCCCTCTTGAAAGGCCAGAGTTGGAATCAGTCAGCTTTGGATTCCTGCTTACTTCTAGCATTGTGTCAACAAGCCTGTGGAGTACTCAAAACACCAAAGACCAGCGGATGTTTTTGACAAATTTATTTTGTCAAAAAGTCAACATGTATTATTTTTCATCTTGTGAATGTGTCCTCACCTTCTGCACTCTGCCCTAGTTTTTCCTCATATCAACCCTTCCTCAAATCCTCCCTTCTAATTTAGCCAAGCTTGGAAGAAATTTTCTTCCGGAGAATGTGTCTTAGGTAGAGGGCGCTAAACACTGAATGGATCACAGTAAAACTGCTTATTCTTTATCTATATGAGTTACTGCAATTTTCAGAGAAAAAGCATTTTTATTGGCGTGAAGAAGGAATGTTACTAGAATACAGAACCAGAAGATGATCTTGTCTGAAGTAGTTTATCTCTAAGTGTTTCAGTCAGTGTTCAGCCCAAGAAGCAGAACTAGTAGAATGAATAGACAGACAGATAGACGGATGATAGATAGGTAGTAGATAGCTAGAAAGCTAGATGGGGTGGAGGAAAAGAAAGGAAGGGAGTAAGGGAGGGAGGAAGAGAGATTTATTACAAGGCTTACAGGACTGTGGGAGCTGGTTAAGTAAGTCTGAAATCCACTGGGCAGACAATAAAGAAAGGAAGCTCGTGGGTAAGCTCCAACATATGGGCATGAGTGGGAGCTACTCTCCATAGGCAGAATTTCTTCTCTTTCAGTGCAACATCAGCCTTGCTTTTAAGTTTTTCTAACTCATTCAATCATGCCCATTTAGATTACCCTGGATAATCTACCATACTCAAAGTCAACTGGTTAGGAGTTATTGATCGAATAACTGGACAGTGTAGCCTAGATAAGTTGACATATCAAAAACAAAACAAAAACAGTTAAGTCACCTTGTAAATCTGATTTTTGAGAATCTTAATTGGGATATATATTGCAAAGCCCTGAAATATGTAACTTTCCCTTTAAGGCTTCTAACTGAAAAAAAAATTTTTTTTTGTTTCAATGTGAAAAGTATGCTTTTGTCTTTTCAGCTGTCAATACTTGTCAAGACCATAAGAAATGTATTTTTAAATGTGATGATTAATGAGTCAGTGTAGTGTTTCTGCTATGTCTTTCAAATTCATTTCATATTAAAAATAAAGCAAGATGAAACAGATTATCTGTTAGTCAAATGCAGAGTGTTTGGCCACTGAAGAACAAACTACATTCTTTCCCTCTTTTTTGCAAGCAAATTCCAATTTGTTTATTTTTGGTGGCAGGGGTTAGATATTGTATCCAGCCCCAGTGGAAATGATCAGTCAAAACCAGTCATGGAGATCTTTTTGCTAGTAACTGGGCCAGGAATGGTCATGTGACCCAGTTTTGGCCAAGTGAATGTAAATGGAGATCTAATGGAAGCTTTTCAGAAGGATTTAGCATCCCCATAAGAGAGAGGCACAAAAGATGGAAGCTTTTTTGCTCCTGCCCTCTTCCTGCTTGGGAAGACTTTGGAATGATATTGTAATGCTTAACATTCTGGAGACAACACGTGATCATAAAAGGATACATTATTGGCACTTTGTGGATAGCAGAGCAAAAAGAAAGAGCCATGTTCTGATGATACCATGGAGCTACTGAACTAACCTGCATATTCCACCATCAGACTTTACAAGTATGGACCATACTGTAGTGCCAGAAAATAAGGAAATGCTCAAAAAACCCCACAACGGTAGAGGTATGTCAAAGAGACACAGAAGCCAACTGAAAAAGCTGTCAATAGCTAAAACTGAAAAAAAAATTGGAGCAATAAAACAAATGAGGCAATATTGGGTTATAATCCTAAATATTCATAAATATCCATGAGCCCATACTGATATAAATGACTAAATAAATAAACAAATAGGGGAAGACAAACAAATTTCTTCTGCAGAAGAATTTCAAAGAATTTATGTAGCTGCTCCAGCCCCAAGGGAGCGGAGGATAACTCCTACTTCTTAAGTATGGATGGTGCACATAGTAGCCTCTTTCCAAAGAGTAGAGTATGGAAAGAGGTTGAAGAGAGTAACTTCTCAGTGGAAAAGCCCAATGTATTAGTTTTCTACTGGTGCTGTAACAAGTGATCACAAAATTAGTGATGTAAAACAATAAAACTTTATTACCTTATAGTTTTGGGGTTAGAAGTCTAACACTGGACTAACATCAAGGTCTTGGCAGGGATGTGGACAGGGCTGCATTCTTTTTGGGGGGCTCCAGGAAAGAATCAGTTTCTTTGCCTTCTCCAGCTTCTAGAGGCTGCCCACATTCCTTGGCTCATGGTCCCCTTTCTTTATCTTTAAAGCCATAAAACAACAGGTCCAGTTCTTCTCACATCACATCACTTGGACCTACTTCCTTCATCTGCTTTCTTCATTTCCTCTGACTCTCTCTTCTTCCTTTTGATTGCATTGGGCCTACCCAGGTAATTTGGTATAACATTTCTATCAGAAGGTCCACTGATTGGGAAGCTTAATTCTATTAGTAATCTTAATTTCCTTTTGTCATGTAACCTGACATATTCACAGATTCCAGGGATTAGGGCATAGAGACACTTGCCGGGGGTCAGGGGCTAGTATTCTGTCTATTACATCTGGCTAATGTTGCCTTAGCCAGGTGGTCAGGGCTCACAGCAACAGTGGTAAGTCACGCTGATAAATCATGTAGACTTGATTGGTGATGGAGTGTTACATTACCTCTGTGATGTTCCCCCCTCCAACCCAACCATACCCAAGTCTAATCATGAGAAAAATATTAATAGCAGGCACATCCCCATTGAGAGACATTCAATAAAATACCTGAACAATACTACTCCAAACTATCAAGGGTCATTATGGTAGGAATGTGAATGGCCCCTAGGTGCTGGAAAAGACAAGGAAATAGACTCTTCCCTAGAGCCTCCAGAAAGGATAAAACCTTCCTGACACATTGATTTCAGCCCAGTTAGACCTCTATTAGACTTATGGCCTACAGAACTGGGAGATAATAAATTTAGATTATTTTAAGCCACTAAGTTTGTGGTAATATTTTACTGCAGCAAAAGAAAAGTAACACTGTCATCAAAAACAAGAAAAGTCTGAGAAACTGTCACAGCCAAGAGAAGTCTAAGAAGACTTGACAACTAAATGAAATGTGGTATCTTGGATGGGATCCACGAAAAGAAAAAAGAACATTAAGTAAAAATTAAGGAAATCCATACAAATTATGGATACTAATTAATAATGATGTATAAATATTAATTGTGCCAAATGTGCAGTGTTAATAATAGGGAAAGCTGTGTGTGAGGTACATGGGAGCTTTCTGTACTATCTTTGCAATTTTTCTGTAAATCTAAAACTATTCTAAAATGAAACATTTAACAAAGAATAAAAAGTAAATGTCTTAGTATATAAGCCACTATTAAAATGGTGTTCCAATGTTGTAGGTAAAACTATCCAAATGCCGAATGGATGATCCAGGTAATGCTTTATTAAGCATCTACCATGTGCAGGGGAACCATAGGGTATATAAAAATGAATCTTTCAGGGACCCCCTTCTCAAGGAACCCAAGTTCTAGTTGGGATGATAACACATTTGTGAGTTGCTGTAATAGTGAGAAAATGCATAAAAGCCATGAGGCTAAAGTTCAAAGGACATTTGGAACAGAAAAATGAACTTCCACCTGGGGACTTCGTTAAGGAAGTAGCATTTGTATTCTGCCTTGAAGTATAACCAGAGCTTGTACACGCATACTTGAAGATGAAGTAGAAGACTGACAAGCCAAAAGTTTAGAACAAAGGCCTAGGAAAAGAGGATGTTAGCAGAAGTATGTTGAATTTAAGTGCCTTGAACACCTGAATTATGTCTGCCTTGTTCATCATTATATCCTCTTTGCTTCCAACAGAACATGCAGCAATTGCTCCACAAATATCTGTTGATTAATGGAAGAAAAAAATAGATGGAAAATAAGTTGTGAAGATCTCCAATGCTAAATTAATGAGTTTAGTCACTTAAAGTTTTTAAGCAAAACAACATGATTTGAGCTGCTCTGTGGAAAGATTAATCTGGCAAAAAAAGCAGTTCAGATGGAAAGGGAGATGAAGGAAAATATTAAACTTGTACAAGTGAGAAATTATAATTATAGTAATCTTATTTGTTTGCTAAAATAATCACTAGGCTCTTTTTATTAAAAATTTGATTTTTGTTTACATCAAATTAACACCTTATAAAAATCAGTGATTCATAATGAAAAATACCAGTCTCCTGTTCAAGCAGAACAACCCCAGTATCTCCGTAACAAAGATAGCAGCTTTCAACTCTTTTAACCATTTATTCTAACATTTACCTTCTTATTTTTAAGTCTCAAACATATATGACTAGTTCTTGATTTTGAAATTTTATATACTATTTTTTGACTCTCTACTCTGAAAAATGAACATTTCACTTTCTCACACTAACTCATAATCCCTTATACTCACTCCTATAATTCCTTTTCCCCATTCGACTAGTATATATATAGTAATCATTTTTGCTAATCAATATTTAATGTTTACAAATTTATTATAGATAATGGCTAGACCAATGGCTAAGCCATATGGTCTACTATGATTATCACAATTTCTTTCTTATATAACTTTTCATTTTTGTTGAAGGTAATAATTGCTTTGTTTTTTGTTTGCTTAGTTTTCCATAGCTCTTTCAATGTGGTTAAGCACACTGTGAAGTCTAAGGCACCAATTTGGAGCAAATATTTTCTAAGATTGTTCTTAGGATAATATATTACTATAAGACATATTATCTTTGAAATTCTAACTGCCTTTTAAAGAAATGGACACTTGTTTGTTTGATTTCACGTTTTCCTCTTTACTTTTTGGTTTTTTTGAAGTATGTTCTCCAAGGAACTTTCTCTGATATTTGGAAGGTAATAGTCTTAAAAGATTGTATGTCTGTATACTATTTCTCAAATTAATATATTAGATGGATATAGAAGTCTAGTTCGAAATTAGTTTTTCCTGAGAATTTTGAAGACTTGCCAGTTATCTTCTAGTGCCTAGTGGTATGCCTTTTTGATTTCTGATTTTTTTCCATGCAGCATGTTTGTTATCCTTGGGAGTTTTTGAGGTTTAAAAACAATCCCTGATGTTCTGAAACTTCACTAATGTATGCCTTGATGCAGGTACTTGATATGGTTTGGGTCTGTGTCTCCACCACATCCCATGTTCAGTTGCAATCCCCAATGTTGGAGGTGAGGCCTATTGGGAAGCAATTTTATCATGGGGGTGGATCCTTCATGAATGGTTTAACACCATCCCTTTGGTGCTGTTCTCGTGGTAGTGAGTAAGTTATTGTGAGATCTGGTTGTTTAAAAGTGTGTAGCTTCTCCCCTGCCCTCTTTTGCTCTTGTCTCAGCCATATAAGACGTGCCTGCTTCTGCTTCACCTTCTGCCATGATTGTAAGTTTCCTGAGACCTCTCCAAGAAGCAGATCCTGCAATGCTTCCTGTACACTGCAGAACCATGAGCCAATTAAACCTCTTTCCTTTATTAAGTTACCCAGTCTCAGGAGTTTCTGTATAGAAGTATGAGAACAGACTAATATTGTACTTCTTCCTTATTTTCCATGTAGTTACCTTTTTGTTCTGTTTTTCTGACAGTTGTTTCCTCCAGGTTTAATTTCCAGTACTTCAAATGAATACAAGTATTATATACTCTTAATCCTCTTACGTTATTTATTTTCTGAAGATTTTTAAAAATAAAATTTCTGTTCTCATTTCATGGATATAATTGTTCCTTTCTGAGAATATTAATTACAGCTTTGGGGAAATTTTTTACTCAGAGTTCTTTGTCTCATTTATTTTATTTAGTCTTTCACGTTCTCAAAGGTCTAATGATCCTTGACTTCTATTCAGTGTGACTTAAGGTTGATTCATTCTAATTTATGCTTGGCTGAGACATCTCTATAGGGCGAATAGACAGCATTCCCAGTGTTTTGCACAGGAACCCTCAAATGTCAACTGTATATATCTTTTATTTTAGGCCAACTCAGGGAAAATTCCTCTAATCTGTAATATTCTGCCCAGAGAGCATAAATCCAGCTGCTCTTTTCTATGAACCAAATATGAACCAGAGATTATGACGTCTGATTCAATTCCACCAAGAATAAGCCTCACCCCCTGTTGGGATGGTGAACAGTAGAGGAGAAATCTTGGACTAGAAATTGCTCATTGCATAGTTCCATAATCTCTTATCTGAAACTGTTTGAGCCAGACATGTTTGAAGATTCAGATTTTTTTAGATTTTAGAAAGTAATATGGTGCATAACTGATATAAAGTTGATCTTTGAACAATACATGAGTTAGGGGTGCTGAAACGTAAGCACTAGAAAATCCACCACATAACTCTGACTCCCCCAAAACCCTATTGTTGACCAGAAGCCTTACTGGTAACATAGTCAATTAATGCATATTTTGCATTTTATTATAGTATTCTTATAAGAAAGTAAGCTACAGAAGAGAAGATGTTAGGAAAATCATAAGAGAAAATATATTTATAGTACTTTACTGTATTTACTGAGACTATAAGTTTACATTCCCTGTTTAGAAGATTAACCATCTGTCTGAAATGGGGGGTGGGAATGACAACTGAAGCTGCAAACCTCAATCCGTGGTACATATCAAGCAATTCAACTTTTTCTTGTAATGTCATGCCTTTCTTTGCTTCTTGGGAGCACCTCCAGCATCACTAGAGGCACTTTGAATGGGTCTCATGGCGTAATTCAAGGTTTACGTTATTGCACTAAACACAATAAGAAATACTCAAGAACCATGAGAAATTAACTTTTACTGTGGTAAGCAATTTACTGGAGAGATGAACTGCTCATGCAGAGATGATTAGCATCACATGGCATTTTAAGCAGATACTTGCAACACTTGAGCTCACTGCAATAGCAACAGGAGGTGACTATGAAATTATTACAGCAGTACAGCATTACTACAGTTAATTTTATTCAGTTGTGTTTTAATGCTGCAACTTTATGTTTGTTTACATTTCACTTGACTGCAAATGGAACCCTGTACAGTCTGTAAGCATGTGTGTAAGTTTTGATAAATGTTAACTCTGTATAATAGATTTGTGTATACTTTATGGTAGTAAATCACAAAATAGACTCATATCTACGTATGTTTTATGCATTCATGAGATATATAACATTTTATTAATTTTTTATATTCTAGGTTATGGGGGTTCATCTGTGAGTATATTCAGATTGTCACATCTACAATCACATCTCAGTTAAGAGGAGCGAGTTGCAGGGAAAAGGTAAAGGACAATGATTTATTTCTTTTTCTTATTATACTTTAAGTTCTAGGGTACATGTGCACAATGTGCAGGTTTGTTACATATGTATACATGTGCCATGTTGGTGTGCTGCACCCATTAACTAGTCATTTACATTAGGTATATCTCCTAATGCTATCCCTCCCCCATTCCACCACCCCACGACAGGCGCCAGTGTGTGATGTTCCCCACCCTGTGTCCAAGTGTTCTCATTGTTCAGTTCCCACCTATGAGTGAGAACATGTGGTGTTTGGTTTTCTGTCCTTGTGATAGTTTGCTGAGAATGATGGTTTCCAGCTACATCCGTGTCCCTACAAAGGACATGAACTCATCCTTTTTTTACTGCTGCATAGTATTCCATGGTGTATATGTGCCACATTTTCTTAATCCAGTCTATCATTGATGGACATTTGGGTTGGTTCCAAGTCTTTGCTATTGTGAATAGTGCCGCAAGAAACATACATGTGCATGTGTCTTTATAGCACCATGATTTATAATCCTTTGGGTATATGCCCAGTAATAAGAGGGCTGGGTCAAACGGTATTTCTAGTTCTAGATCCCTGAGGAATCACCACACTGACTTCCAAAATGGTTGAACTAGTTTACAGTCCCACCGACAGTGCAAAAGCGTTCCTATTTCTCCACATCCTCTCCAGCACCTGTTGTTTCCTGACTTTTTAATGATCACCATTCTAACTGGTGTGAGATGGTATCTCATTGTGGTTTTGATTTGCATTTCTCTGATGGCCAGTGATGATGAGCATGTTTTCATGTGTCTGTTGGCTGCATAAATGTCTTCTTTTGAGAAGCATCTGTTCATATCCATCACCTACTTTTTGATGGGGTTGTTTGATTTTTTCTTGTAAATTTGTTTAAGTTTTTTGTAGATTGTGGATATTAGCCCTTTGTCAGATAGGTAGATTGCAAAATTTTTCTCCCATTCTGTAGGTTGCCTGCTCACTCTGGTGGTAGTTTCTTTTGCTGTGCAGAAGTTCTTTAGTTTAAGTAGATACCATTTGTCAGTTTTGGCTTTTGTTGCCATTGCTTTTGGTGTTTTAGACATGAAGTCTTTGCCCATGCCTATGTCCTGAATGGTATTGCCTAGGTTTTCTTCTAGGGTTTTTATGGTTTTAGGTCTAACATTTAAGGCTTTAATCCATCTTGAATTAATTTTTGTGTAAGGTGTAAGGAAGGGATCCAGTTTCAGCTTTCTGCATATGGCTAGCCAGTTTTCCCAGCACCATATATTAAATAGGGAATCCTTTCCCCATTGCTTGTTTTTGTCGCCCAGGCTGGGGTGCAGTGGCATGATCTTGGCTCACTGCAACCTCCGCCTTCAGGATTCTCCTGCTTCAGCCTCCCGAGTAGCTGAGACTACAGGTGCACGCCACCACGCCCAGCTAATTTTTGTATTTTTAGTACAGACGGGGTTTCACCATGTTGGCCAGGATGATCTTGATCTCCTGACCTCGTGATCCACCTGCCTTGGCCTCCCAAAGTGCTGGGATTACAGGTGTCAGCCACCGTGCCTGGTCATTTATTTTTATTTATTTTACTTTAAGTTCTGGGATACATGTGCGGAATATGTGGGTTTGTTACATAGATATATATGTGCCATAATGGTTTGCTGCACCTATCAACCCATCATCTAGGTTTTAAGCCCCTCATGCATTAGGTATTTGTCCTAATGCTCTCCCTCCCCTTGGCCCCCAGCCTCCAACAGGCCCCGATGTGTGATGTTCCCCTCCCTGTGTCCATGTGTTCTCATTGTTCAGCTCCCACTTATGAGTGAGAACATGCAGTGTTTGGTTTTCTGTTCCTGTGCTAGTTTGCTGAGAATGATGGTTTCCAGCTTCATCTATGTCCCTGCAAAGGACACAAACTCATTCTTTTTTATAGCTGCACAGTATTCCATGGTGTATATGTGCTACATTTTCTTTATCCAGTCTATCATTGATGAGCATTTGGGTTGTTTCCAAGTCTTTGCTATTGTAAATAGTGCTGCAATAAACATACATGTGTACGTGTCTTTATAGTAGAATGATTTATAATCTTTCGGGTATATAGCCAGTAATGGGATTGCTGGTCAAATAGTAGTTCTGGTTCTAGATCCTTGAGGAATCGCTACAGTGTCTTCCACAATGGTTGAACTAATCTATACTCCCACCAACAGTGTAAAAGTGTTCCTATTTCTCCACAGCCTTGCCAGCATCTGTTGTTTCCTGACTTTTTAATAATCGCCATTCTAACTGGCGTGTGATGGTATCTCATTGTGGTTTTGATTTGCATTTATCTAATGACCAGTGATGATAAGCTTTGTTTCATATGTTTCTTGGCCACATACATGTCTTCTTTTGAAAAGTGTCTGTTCATATCCTTTGCCTACTTTTTGATGGGGTTGTTTTTTTTTTTTCTTATAGTTTGTTTAAGTTTCTTGTAGATTCTGGATATTAAACCTTTGTTAGATGGATAGATTGCAAAAAATTTCTCCCGTTCTGTAGGTTGCCTGTTCACTCTGATGATAGTTTCACAATTGCTACAAAGACAATAAAATTCTTAGAAATACAACTTACAAGGGATGTGAAGGACCTCTTCAAAGAGAACTACAAACCACTGCTCAGGGAAATAAGAGAGGACACAAACAAATGGAAAAACATCCCATGCTCATGGATAGGAAGAGTCAATATCATGAAAATGGCCATACTGCCCAAAGTAATTTATAGATTCCATGCTATTCCCATCACGTTACCTTTGACTTTCTTTGCAAAATTAGAAAAAACAACTTTAAATTTCATAGGGAACCAAAAAAGATCCTGTATAGTCAAGACAATCCTTAGCAAAAACAACAAAGCTGGAGGCATCATGCTACCTGACTTCAGATTATACTACAAGGCTACAGTAACCAAAACAGCATGGTACTAGTACCAAAACAGATATATAGACCAATGGAACAGAACAGAGGCCTCAGAAATAATGTCCCACATCTACAACTATCTGATCTTTGACAAACCTGACAAAAACAAGCAGTGGGCTAAGTATTTCCTGCTTAATAAATGGTGTTGGGAAAACTGGCTAGCCATATGCAGAAAACTGATACTGGACCCCTTCCTTACACCTTATACAAAAATTAACTCAAGATGGATTAAAGACTTAAATGTAAAACCTAAAACCATAAGAACCCTAGTAGAAAACCTAGGCAATACCATTCAGGACATAGGCATGGGCAAAGACTTCATGACTAAAACACCAAAAGTAATTGCAACAAAACCAAAATTGACAAATGGGATCTAATTAAACTAAAGAGCTTCCACACAGCAAAAGAAACTATCATCAGACTGTGAATTAGTTTGTATATAATTTAGAGAAATTAGTTATTCTTTGTGGGCCTTAATTTTAAATCTTGAAAATTGGGGATGGTGTTCAATGATTTTAAATGCCTTTAAAATGACATAACACTTTATGCAAATATTAATGCAGTGGTCAGGAAACTGATCTCTCTCTCTCTATATATATATATCTATACATCATTCATATAATGAATATGTGAATAAATCCCAAGTGGAACTAATAACATTATTGCTACCCTGGGGTGCATTTAAAAAGAAAGCATTTTTCTTGCTTTTTCTTTTGTAATAGGTATTTAGATGTGTTTACATATGAAAGCAAAAATATATTTTCTATGGGCAACTTGCTTGATTTGTTAGGAATACTTAATCTAAGTTTAATTTTTTGTACAGAAGTTTTGGTATACCTACACTAGTCTACTTTGCAGACATTTATATTAATATTATAAAGAGATTATGTAAAAATCATATTAATACTTCTTTTAATCTTCATTTTTGTTGCCTAGATGGTTGTCTATATTCTCTGTAAGTCTTTCTTAATTTAAAATTTAATGGTTGGCTGATTCAATCACAGAAATTTTTAAATGTTCATTTAAAACACATTTATCCTTATTGCCATAGTTCAAGGACCTTTCTTCCTCTTGCATAATATGTTATCACAACAGTCTTGGGCCTTATTTCTTTTTATGCTCCCAAGGATTTTTTATTTTCTTCTTCTTTTTAAAAATCATTTAAACAGTACTTTCTCATCCTAAGACAACAGAGCCTACCCACTATTTTCTCCAACTTTTTTTCTAACGTAGTGTTCAAGTGCCAATTTAGGTATGACTAATGCTTGTAAAGCACTCACTATGTTACATATACTTTTCCAAGTTCATCACTTTTATTAAATACTTGCGAGGGAGGTACATTATGATCATCTCCTCTCCACTTCATAGATAAGAATGAAGCTCCAAGGGATTAAATAATGTGCATAGAGTTATATAATATTGAATGGGCGAGCTAGGATTCCAAGCCCAGCAGTGCACCTCCAAAACCATGCCCTGAACCACTAACCCACAGTGGTTCTTACTGTCTGAGGGACTGTCTACACTTAATGGATATTGACCTGCTGTGCTAATGGAACTGAACATCAAGACCTGAAAATCTTGGCAGGGCTCTCCTGCATAAGAGGTTTTTTGGAAGTTTTCTGTTTGGTCATTGAGTAACTGTGCTTTATGCATATGTGTGTGTACTAAAAATAGAGAACATGTTAATCCTACGAGCTCTGCTTAGTTTTCTGACATTATAGAAATCTGCAAATAAATCAAGCACCAACAGATCTGAGTTTTCCAAGGTATTAAGTCATAAGAATAACCACATTTTTATCTTGCCTCTCCACTCAGGCTTTGGAGTACCTTACTGTATGCTCCCAAGGGTTCGTGGAAATTCAGGTTAAGAACAGGCCAGTTTTTTCATCTTTCCAGTTTTCACCTCAACTAGAGGAGGTGCCATTCCCATGACAGAGGTGAGCTGCCCTGCATGTGACATTTCCAGGGAGAAAGGTTTTAAAGAAAAGCAAATTTTCAGCTAATGCCAGTAAGTGTTCTGCAAATAGGGATTGTCAAGCTTCAGATCAAGATTGTTTTGTTCTGGACTATTGAGCCTTTGCCGTCTGTGTCCTGAGTGAAGCTGGAAGCATGGTAGCTCTTCTCTTCAATGACCTGCCCCAATATGCTTCCCAGCGCTGCTTACCTGGACATGAAGTGATCAAAATCAGAAGCTGCCTCGGCCTTCCAAGAGAAGAGAAACTGGGCAAAGGACAATTAATGCAGGCAAAGTGAGATCCTACATCTTTGTGGGACTTGTTTTTTTACTGGGGCTGAAAGAAAGGAAGATGAAGAAAATTGTGCTCTGAAAATCATATCACAGAATCTTTTGCACATTTGCTCTGGTTTTGAGTCGGCCAGTGGAATGGAAGAAATGGGATCCTGGGCACAATTATAGCTATCCAGGATTTAATAGTACAGGTATTTTTCCCATGTTGGTCAGAAATTTATTCCCATCATTCATTCAGCTTTTATTTTTGACGAGTGCCCAATGCCCCCATTATTCCTTTAGCAGTCAGTCACTTAACATCTATTGAGCACCTCCTATGAACACACCCTTGAAGGAGACTCATGAAGTTTTCTAGTGTTTGTGTTGCTCCCAAACTATAGGCTTATGGGCATGTTCACATTCTTAAATATGTATAAAGCCCTAACACCTGTCTTTCCTTGGGGTGTTCACTCCCATCTATGTAATAAGTGAAATAAAAGGTACATAAAAGTGAAGCTACGTTAGGATCAATCTTGTGACACTGTGTATGATGTTACTATAAGTATGTGCTTTATACCTCATTATTCACAGTTTCTTGGGACTAGGAAATACCTATGCCAAGGAAGACAGACATTAAACAATTAAGGGACACTAAAAAATCCAAATTAATAAACACTTCTCTGGCACCCACTGTCTGCCAAATATCATGCTAGATTCTGGGCATGCAAAAGTGAATATGTCCCTCCCTCACAGAGTTCATCATCTATCAAAGAAGCTCCCCTGCTAGTTTTGTATGAACTAATTCTAGTATCTTCATAATAGTGTCTTTATTATTTTTTATTTCAATAGCTTTTGGGGTACATGTGGTTTTTTGTAACATGGATGAATTATATAGTGGTGAATTCTGAGATTTTAGTGTTCCCGTCACCTGAGTAGTATACATTGTACTTAAGTGTAGTTTTTTTTTATCCCTAGCCTCCCTCCCACCCTCCTCCTTCTGTGTCTCTAAAGTCCATTATATCACTCTGTATGTCTTTGTGTACTCATAGCTTAGCTCCCACTTACAAGTGAGAACATATGATTTTTGGTTTTCCACTCCCGTGTTACTTCATTTAGAATAATGGTCTCCAGCTCCATCCAAGTTGCTGCAAAAGACATTATGTTGTTCCTTTTAATGGCTGAGTAGTCTGAGTAGTGTTCCATGGTTTATATATGCCACATTTTCTTTATCCACTCATTATAACTGTCTTTATGAAAGCAATTGTGCCACATGCAGGGTTAGGAATATTACTATATAACAAGAAGCGGTAAACATTAAAATATTGGGATCCAAAAGGCACCAAGGGCACTCTACCTCCCTGTGACACCTGCCATCCTGCTAACTTGCACTGATGTGCGTGTGGCTGGCTTGTGAGTCATTTTCTCTTACTTCCTCACAAGATTTCCTTTCAAACCATGTTCTTAGAGAGGCCGCTCTTCCAGCCACATCCTGACCTTGAATGAAGTCTTCGTAATAAGCTGAATTCCCTCCTTTTACCTGTAAAACAATCTCAAGGTCCATTCATGAAGAACAGAGTCCTCATTGTTCCAAGTCCCACAAGTGATATGATGTTTTTTAAATGGCCAATGAAAAGCTGGAAACTTCTTAGGAGCCCTTGGTAGCCCTGTGGCCTTTCCTTTAGCTAGATTCTCGTCAGGTAGAGAGGATCTTGGTTTATCTACTAACTGAACTTATGCTAAGGTTACTTCAGAGGTATACCTGGGTGTGGGCCACAGCTAACTACTTGGAATTGCAGCTCTTATTCATTAAGGCAAGAACCAGAAATCAAACTCTCTTGATGACACTTGGTGGAAAGTCAATTCACCCAGGAAAACTCAGGGACAAACCAACTACTCTCAGATTAAGGAAGTGGAGAAGAAACTACAAAGCTTCCATACAGCATAGGCTATAGAAGTTTACAAGTATCTCATGTTGCACTAGAGTCTGTAAGATGATTGGAACAACCATCCATACATAGGCATAAAACAATATTCTTTTGAATAACAAAATACTTTGGTTTCAATATTTGATAGAGGCAGTTAATGTGAACAGGAATATGATGTGTTTCAGGATGTTTACTTATTGCAAACACACATTTAAATCAACATTCCCACCCAGGATTCACTGTGTATATGGGTTCAGGTGCGTTTTGCTTATGGTGTTGGAAAATTAATCAAAAATTACATTGTCAAAAAGTGGTGAAATTCCATACATTTAGACTATCCATTTCAAAGCCTGCTTCTAACATAGAATAAGCATTTGTGAGCTATTTTAGTGTGGTAGAAATATAATTATAATCCAGAATTCTGCACTTTTATTCTGAAAGAAAAATATCCTAAGCTCTGCTAGTTGAAAATAACTTGTTGTATAGTTCCATGTGTCAGATCTTCTTCAATTACACAGCTGCAGATTATACCTTAGTTCTCCAGAGATGCTATACAGGTTTTGCTGTACAAACAGACTTGCCACGGAGACTGCAATTACCCTGCCGTTTGAGATTTACGGCATATTACTCAATTTTAAGAAATACGAGCAATTTTCAAATATTTTAAATATTTACTATTTCACATGTAATTAACAACTGTAGTACCTCAGCCTTAATTAAATTACAGCTTCTAGTATCATTTTATATTGAAGGCTTTTGTATCTTTATGGATTAATAGCATAAGCTAGGGTACAAAATTCTTGAATTTTATAGTAGTAAATTATAGATAGCTTGCTTTGTTCCTGGAACTGTGTTTCAGTTTTCTTTACTTATATAATTCATGCATTTCTTCTTGACCCGCTTTATATTCTTGTCCTTTTAGGGTGCAGGGTTATAATTAAGGATTTCTTGGAGGCCAGATTCTTTGTTCTTTTGCCTGTCTGGCTGTTACTTTGTTTGAAGAATACAATGTTATCATTTCTCGTCTTACCAAGTATATAATTCAGTCCTTGTCTTTGGAAGCCCCAATGCTGTTTTCTGCTAACCTCTAGGATCATTTGGAAGTGGCACGGGGAATATAAAGCACTCTTCCAATTGCGACCCATCTTGTAGCAGGGAGACTCACAATCTAAACTCCATGACAGACTATTTGCGACCTTAAAACAGAATCAAGATAGCCTTTGTTTACCTGTATTTGGAAATATATTTTGGACTGTACATATAATATTCTCATTGCCCCAAACACACAATTTGGACAGAGTCTTACATTCCTCTTCCAGAATTTTAAAGTTATATAAAAGTTGTAGTAGCTGCATATTCATTTTGAAATCTTCCAGTCAAAAATCATTCACATCTGTGTTTCATGAGTGTTGGGCCAAGCTAGGATGGACAGATATTATCTTCATCATTTCAAGTTCTGAATTTTATATGCAGGTTACAGATCAAGTCATAAGGACAAATAAAGTTAATTCATCATTACCACTTACAGTCCACAGCATTTTCTATTGCATGGACTTAAGTTTCAGGTTATGTACTTACTATAAATAAGAAGAGGATAAGAGCTAACATTTACATGGCATTTCCCAAACATTAATTAATTCAGCAGCAAAATAAATATTATATCTTATGACAGAAAGCTGCCCAAATTTTATAACTAAATTATTTATTACTTGGGAAATGTTTTAGTTGTATGGCAATCAGATAAGCAGAAAAAAAAAGACTACAACACAAGATGTTCTTATTGTTCATGTTTGCACTGAGATAATTTGATGGGCCTAACTGTTCATAGGGAATACACCTGGTAGTTTAACTTACTCCAGTGATAGTTACACAGCAGTAGGCACACAATGACTAGCTTATAATACTGTTTAAATAAGTTGCAAATAACAAGTCAAGAAAACTATAAATAAAGCATTAGTTAGAGGTAAACAAATTAGAAATGTGGATGAATCTGAGAGTAGGGATTTGCTGAGAAAGGATAAATGATAAGTGCATTTGTTTCCCAGGGCAGTTGTATCAAATTCCCACAAACTCAGTGTTCTCAAACAACACAGATTTATCATCTTACCATTCTGGAGGTCAGAAGTGTGCAGTGGGTCTCACTGGGACAAAATCAAGGTATTGGCTTAACTATATTCTTTTCTGGAGGTTCTAGGGAAAAATGATTTTTTTTTCCAACTTTGAAGCCTGCCTGTGTTCTTCCATTTCTGGCTCCCTTCCATTTTCAAATTCGGCAAAGGCTGTTCAGGTCTCACATTGTATCACCATAACACTGACTCTTCAGCCTCCCTCTTTCAAATTTAAGGGGCTTTTTATTACATTGGGCCCACTTGGATAAATCCAGGATACGACCCCTATTTTAAAGTTAGCTGGTTAGCAACCTAATTTCACATGCAACCTTAATTCCCTTTGCTAGGTACCCTAACATGTTTAGTTTCCAGGATTAGAACATAGACATCTTTGTGGGACCCTTATTCTGCTTATCACAGGAAGGTAATATGATACAGTGATGTGATATAGCAGAACGCCCACCTCGTAAAGTCAGGACTGGCTCTGACTCGATAAGTATAAGGACCACCTTGATCCAAGCCACAGCTCATGCCTCTGGAGTTTCTACTATAATATAGCTAGAGAGAATTACCCAAGTCAGAAACCTGAACATCATCCTCAATGCCTCTGTTTCCCATCACCTACATCTGATTTTGTTATCAAGATCTGTTAATTTTGCCTCTTAAATATCTCCTGAAATTCTTCCCTTTGTTGCATTTCTTACCTTATCTTCTTAGCTCAGGTTCTCATCAACTTTCACCAGAACAATTGCATTTATCTCCCAGCAGGTGTTTGTGTTTAAAGTCTGAAGTTAGCCCATCTGTATTTCCCACATAAGTATCAGGGTGAGCTTTCTAAAACACAAGGCTCTTTATGTTATTTTCCTTTAATAATCACGTAACGGCTCCCCATCCTTCATAGGAGAGATTCTCATCTTGAGAGAATCACAATCTTTCTAGAAAGGCATTTTGAGCTACTGAAATGTACATTTTCACCTAGCCCAAGTTTCTAAGATGTTGCTTTAGGGATCATACCCCTTCCCCCTCATTGATGGACTATTTGAATACCATTGTGTAAGTATCTGGTACACAGATAAGCACAACTATTAGATACAGAGTGATTTTTTTTCTCTCCTTGGTCCCTTAATGCTTGGTTCTATGGGGCTAGTTTTTTCTCTGCTCTTGATGAAAACTCCACCATACCACTGACCTTTGTAATTAATCTTAGGTAATATAAAGTCATAGGATCATCAAATATATATAGCTGGGGAGAATTACACAAGGAGAAACCCAAGCATAATATTCAAAACCCTGTCTTCCTCACTACCTACATCAAATATGTTCATCAAAAGCCTTCAGTTATGCCTCTTAGACATCTCTTGGATTTGTCTAGTTTCATATTACAGGTAAAATGTCCAACTGCACTCAGATTACAGCTATTCTTCTTTTCCTAACTAAGGCCAACTGGTGGAAAGCTTGCAGTTGGGGAAGTAGATGTGGTCAGCCTTTTCATTTTGGACAAGCTCTCCTCTCAAGTTGAAAAGTGTGGTTTCTAATTGTTTTAAGTGTTGTGGAGGAAGTGATATGTGGGCTGGAAATATCCTACTTCACTGGTATATTCAAAAGTTGATTTCATACTCTCAGGACATGGCTGAAGTTAAAAGCCTTCTTCTTCTTGGGTGCTGAAATTGTGGTTCTCTTTAGAAGTCTCAACACTGGGACTTCTAAGAGTACATGTAGATGTAGAGTGCTCATCTACATTTCCCTTGATGCAGGTGATATACTTTTCTCTGACTCTAGGAATGCTGTATTTTAAGCATTGTTGTGCTGAGGCCTGTTTGCCTCTATGGGTGACCCTGTAATAAAGGAGTTCACATGTAGCCCAAATCTAGTTATGGCAAACACTCTTGCATGCTTTGTGTCAACCAAAGTTGGGAGTCAGGCAACTGAAATATGCTGCCTCCCTTTCCTTCCTTCTGCTTGGAACAACTAGCCAGCCCCACTCTGCTTTTTGAATTTTCCCTGTGGGAACCAGACTTCAATCCGCTGTGTCACTCCAATAGCAAGGACACCTACCAAGCTGTCGGTCGAAGCTCTCTCATTAGGGTTGAGGTGAGAGGTGAACAGATCCTTTCCCTTGGAGCTGGTGTTTCTCACAGCAGACTAACCCATGAGTAGCTCTCTCTATAGTCCCCACTGATTCTCTCCACAACTGCTGTCTAAACTCTTATATTCTTCACATGCATGAGAGGTTTAAGTCTCTAATAAGTACTTTTTAGTTTTCACTTGGTGTGATGGTTAATTTTATGAGTTAACTTGCCTGGGCTACAGGTGCCCAGATATTTGGTCAAACATTCTAGGTGTTTCTGTGCAGGTGTTCTGGAATGAGATCAGCACTGAAAACAATAGGCGGAGGAAAGCAGACTGCCCTCCCTAATGTGGATGGGTTCATCCAGTCAGTGGAAGGTCTGAATAGAACAAAAACACCAACCCTCCTCTGTGTAAGACAGAATTCCTCCTGCCTTGCTTCCTTTGAAACTGGGACATCAGCTTTTTCTTGCCTTTAGACTCAAACTGAAACATTAGTTCTTCTTAGATCTTGAGCCTGCCGGCTCTTGGACAGGTGCTCCACCTTCAGCTATCCTGCATCTCCAGCTTGCTGGCTCTGTCTCTATCCACACACACATCCTATTGGTTCTGTTTTTCTGAAGAACCCTGACTTGGTGATCTATTTCGCAACTCATTTTGGTTTCTAATACTTGCTGCCATATATTCACAGCCAAATTTCCACTTAAACATCCTGCTACACATCTCACACGTAATGAAAAATGTATCTGATTGGAGTGTATTATGCATGTGGACAGTATAGATGAAGAAAAAAGATAAAAAACCCTTTCTAAATCTACACTGTCAAATACGGTAGTCATGAGTCATGTTGGCTATCTATATTTAAATTTAAAACAATTTAAATAAAATTTAAAAATATTGGGTTACTCTGTGACACAAGACACATTTCAAATTCTCAATAGTTGCATGTGGCTAGTGGCTACCATACTGCACAGCACAGACATGTTGTCGGTGGGCCAGTTCAGGTTCCTGATTTCACCACACAAAGGAATTTGAGAGTGAGTTCAAATAAAAGTAGACAAAGGAAGCCAGGTGTGGTGACTCACACCTGTAATCCCAGCTCTTTGGGAGGCCGAGGTGGGTAGATCACCTGAGGCCAGGAGTTCGAGACCAGCCTGACCAACATGGAGATAACCCATCTCTACTAAAAATACAAAAATTAGCTGGGTGTGGTGGTGCATGCCTGTAATCTCAGCTACTCAGGAGGCTGAGGCAGGAGAATCACTTGAACCCAGTAGGCAGAGGTTGCGGTGAGCAGACATCGCACCATTGCACTCCAACCTGGGCAAAAAGAGTGAAACTGTCTCAAAAAAGTAAAAAGTAAAAACAAAATAAAGGAGTTTATTGGAAAGTAAAAGTGCACTCTGACAGCTGATCAGAGCAGGCTGCTCAAAAGTGAGACAGCACTGACTGATGCTGGGGAAACTCCCTTTATGAGAGTCTTACATGATTTTCATGAAGGGATGGGAATGGGCATTGTTGCTATGCATGTTGTGGGTGGTCTTCTGGACACATATGCACTATTGCTGCCATCCTAGTACATATATCGCATGCCTCCTTAGCATCTTAATTCTCTACACAGCAGTGTTTTTAACTATTATAATGAGCATAGGTCAGCCCAAAGACACTGATCATGGGCTTCTGTGCTTGCAAAAATTTGGGGACTTTCTCCCCTTCTCTTTTACCAGCTTGTGGCAGGATGTTCTAACCATGAGCCCAGGATGTAGTTTGCACACTGTTGGGTGGTTTGTTCCTCTTTAAGAGAGGCTATGACCACCTTATCTAACCCACCTCAGACGTAGAAGATTTCCCTCATTGCAGAATGTCGTATTTGGCAGCATTACACTAGATATGTCCAAGTGCATTAGAGAGTACACCAGGCCCTTCCTTCTTCTGACCAAATTATCATTATTCTCTAGCTTACATCTTCATCTAGGCATACAGAAGAATTTGCCACTTTTTAAACTTCACCCAGGTTGCCTCCTGTCTCTGAAATGCTCTTTCTTCGTTTTTCTTCTTCTTGCTCAACTTCTTATTTCACTGAAGTGTCCTTTATACTGTGGAAATTTCCTTATTTCCAGGAAGAATGAGATAGTTACCTTTGCTCTTCTAATGCCCTGTTTATTCTTCTATGGTTGTGCTTATTTATTATTACATTAAATTTTTATTGTTCATGTCTTTTCCTGGGTGTTCACTGGGTTCTGAGCTTTAAGACAGGGACTATTGCTGACATGTACAGCTCCTGCCACAATATCTGGCCTGAAGAAGATGCTCCACATATTCTTAAATGACTTAGCCAGTGGCAAAGACCCCCACTGGATTAAAAACCACCATGGGATGCATCTACTTCTGGATCAACCGGGAATCTGTTTCTAATATAATTTCCCCTACAGTCCATGATTATTCTATTATATTCTCCTATATTATTTAATTCATGATATAGTGTTAGGGGTTGAATTGTGTGTTCTCAAAATTCATATGTTAAAGCTCTAACTTCCAGTACCTCAGACTGACTGTATTTGGAGAGTCTTTAAAAAGATGATTAAGTTAAAATGGGGCCATTAGGGTGGATCCCAAATCCAATCTAACTGGTGTACTTACAAAAGGACATCTGGATACACAGAGAGATGCCAGGGATACACGTGCAGAGGAAATAACCACGTGAAAACACTGCAAGACGTGGCCAAGGAGAGAGGCCACAGAAGAAGCCACCCTGCTGCTACCTGGTCGCAGCCCTCCAGCCTCCAGGACTGTGAGAAAATACATTTCTGCTGTATAAGCCACCCAGCTTTTGATATTTGTTATGGTATTCCTACAAAACTGTATGCATAGGAATATATCTGATACGGTCAAGTAATTTTTCAAAATATTAGTATGTATATTAAGATAACATATTTTAAAAATAGAATAATTTTATAAAATTTTAGTACTCAAGAAAATTATTTAACAAAACTATTCTGGTATTTTTTGTGATCTGATGTCATATGTTACAAAGAACATCAACTCTTCCTGGGTCTTGGGCCTCCTGACTTTTGGACAGGAGCTATATAACTCATATGTACACATTTCTATATTCAACACTGTAACTAGTAGCCATTGCACATCTAAACAATGCATTAAGTGAATTGGTGGCATTAAGTGAATGTTGTACTGAGTATACACATTTTTCCTTTCTTTTTAACAGAGCTGGAGAAAAGTGAAAAATGTTGGGTTCCTGTGATAGGATTACCTAAATAGCCCCGGTATTTGTATATACCCAATGTCCAAGCTCCCCATATTGCCTCAAGATAAGCTAAATTTTAGAAAATTTTTTTGGTTAACTATTTCTTCTGTTTATTGGCAACGTGTATTTTATTTGTGCTAATTAACTGCCTTTGTCCATCTTTCTTTTTTTAATTTTTAATTTTATTTTACTTTAAGTTCCAGGATACATGTTTATTTAACCAAAAAAAAAAGCAAATCCAAAAGACATATTTTTACTTCTGAAAACCTATAGGTATAACTGATTTTTACCTATGCTAGTCATTCTGATGATTTCTCTAACTTCTAGTGAGAAAGTGTTGGGATCTTTTCTAAAATGGCGATCCTCATTTTCTACCACCTGATGCAGAAATAACCACTGTTAGGAAGAGTTCTTTGGCTATCTAATTCAGCTGCATATAGAGGGGCCTCTAAAAGTCCCAGAAATCAGTCACAATAGTTTTCTATCTTGGGAAAAGCTCACATTTGCTTTATAATAACGTGCAGAAGTTATCATATTGGGACACAAACCTGAATTCTCTATTTCTCGGCTTTCGATATAAAGAGCTATATTGAGTTCATTCACCCTGTGGGCTTGCCATTCTATGAGTCTACATGATTGAATTTTCTGTTCCATTGATCTGGCATGGAAAGATGCTGGTAGGAGTCTGGCATAATCACCAAAAGACTGTCCTAAAATTTATATTTTATTACCTTCTTTTTCTATGTCTGGTAACCACCAAATGGCCACCCTAAAGATTGCTTGCTTTCTATACATTTCTATTCACAGTGGAGGAATATATGGACTGAGTGAGGTGTGTGTTTACAAACATATATATATGCTTGTGTGTGTGTGTGTATATATATATATAATTGCATGTGTATTTATTTTTAGAGGCATATATCATAAAACACATAACTTGTAGTTTATATACTACAGACTCAAACTCATGTAAAGAAGGAGTTGCTTTATATTTGAGTTCATTATCTTATTCCATCCTCACAGAGACTTTATGAAGTAGATACTAGTAATATCTAAGTAATATTCTGGATCCAAGGTCACTATAAAATCAGGCTGGCTGCAATTAAAACAATTCTCTATGGCTTAGCCCGACAAAGGTTAATACTCACCCACAAATACTAATGCAGAATTTCTAGTTGGACAGCTTGGCTTCAAGGGGCTAGATCTGGGCCCCTTCCATTAAGTGACTTTACCCTTTCTAAAACTTTCACTTCCAGATGCATGGACTAAAGAGAGTGGGTTTGGAAAATTTCTTGGAATATTTTAGGAGCATGGTGTGAAAGAGGCTTCTATCACTTCTGGCTGCATTCCAGGGCTTGCTGTCAGTCATATGGCCAACTTAGCTGCAAGGGGGCCTGGGAAGTAGAGAGACACACACTGTGATATGCACACTCTAATAGTTCCTGGGCCCCTCATGCAATCAGTAAGTAGAAAAACCCCAGAGACTATAAAACCTACATTAGAAAATATGTCTGGCAAATTACTTTGAAATCCTGTAGGTGCTTTAGTACAATTCAAGAATATTTCTAAACTTCTTCCTGGAACTTTTTGTTTATCAATTTGTAGATCTTAAAGTATTTCATATAAATATAAATTATATATAATATACATATATATATTTTTTTGAGATGGAATTTCACTCTTTTTGCCCAGGCTGGAGTGCAATGTCGCGATCTCGGCTCACTGCAACCTCCGCCTCCTGGGTTCAAGCGATTCTCCTACCTCAGACTCCCTAGTAGCTGGGATTACAGGTGCGTGCCACCAGGCCTGGCTAATTTTTGTATTTTCAGTAGAGACAGGGTTTCACCACATTGGCCAGGCTGGTCTCAAACTCCTGACCTCAGGTGATCCACCCGCCTTGGCCTCCCAAAATGCTGGGGTTACAGGCGTGAGCCACTGTGTCCGGCTGGTATTTCATAATTTTGCTGAGACAGCAATAATCAAAAAGCAAATGTAACCTTGGCTGGCAAAATCTTCAAGGGTCCCCACTCTTGAAATTGAGAACAACCTTTAATCATGAAGTTAATAGTTAATTGTGCTTTTATAAGATGAAGGTTAACTGATGAGGATAAATGAGCTATGAATGTATTTATTGGTGCTCAAAGCAATGTTGGTATCACCATGAAATTTTTTGGTAAGAAGTTCAGGGAAGTTGTTTATTTGCTATACTAATGCAGGGACTAACAACTGTAATACTCCTGCTGAGTATATCACTGACTAGACCACAAATACCTGACACTAGATTTCATGCTTTATTTATTTATTTATTTTTGATAGGGTCTCACTCTGTCGCCCAGGCTGGAGTGCAGTGGCACAATCATAGGTCACTGCAACCTCAAACTTTTGGGCTCAAATCGTCTTTCCTCCCCCACCTCAGCCTCCCTAGTGGCTGGGACTACAGGTGTCTGCCACCATGCCCAAGTAAGTTTTTGGTTTTTTTGTAGAGACAGGGTCTCACTATGTTGCCCAGGCTGGTCTCAAACTCCTGGCCTCAAGCAATCAACTCCCAAAGGGTTGCGATTATAAGTGTGAGCCACTGGGCCTGGTCTAGGTTTCATACGTTAAATATTGCCTTTATTTTCCTAGTGAATACCATACACTTTCAATTATTGCACTTGTTGCTGGTAATTTACAGAGGACCATCACATTTCACATTACCAGTAACTTGAAAAATTATCAGATTTATAGCAAGTAAAGCATATCATATCTGTCCCAATTGGTGGCTGTGGCCTAGTAGAAGTGACTAGGTTTTTGTTGTTGTTGTTGTTGTTGTTTGGTCTTACTTTTGTGGGAGGTTTTCTGGTAAAAACTAGAAATCCTGCTAGACAAATTCTGAAAGAGCTGCTCTTGACTGTGGTATTAATCTTGGCCTTATTGTTTTTGCTGTGTAATCTTGGGCAAATTATTCTAACTCTGCAAGCCTCAATCTCTTCATCTATAAATTGAGGATGAAAACATCGACCTTTTCTGGAACAGTTCTGTAAGATAATACAGTTAAAGGACTTAGTATGGTTAACTGACATATTGTTCCTCCAAATGTTAACTCTAATAGTAATTAAAACAATCATTGTAAGTGTTATTACTATTATCTTGGTCCCAATTTATTTTTCTTTAAAATGGAGACAATAATATTTGCACTGCCATGAGAAGTAAATGAGCTATATAAAAAATGAGAGATACGCAATAGTCAACCAATTGAAATTGTTTCACTATCCCTTTCTAGCCAAAACAGAACCCAAATTTCTCTCTACATTAGGTTACAGGACCTTTGACACTGATCTAGTAAGTCCTTTAGGCTCATTAACAATCCTTTAGATTCTGAATGTTAAAGACTATTTTTGTAAATTTTCAGTGTTGAATGAGAGATACTTGGTGTTTAGTATTTCTTTGATCAATTTCCATAACTTTCTCCATTTGTGAGTTATTGAGTTGGTTGTATCTGTTATAAACCACTCAAATTGTGAATATATGGATTATCTAGAAGGCAATATGGACTCTTCATGTGTTTACATGGAGTTAGGTTTAGCTGACCCTAAAGCTATGACTTCTCTAATTCTAGAGATAGATTTGCTTCTTGTTTTTTATTGCTTGTACATAGAAGATCGATTGTCTGTTATGAGAGCCATATATACAAATAGGTTCTGATTTATTGAGAATCTTAGGTTTTCTCCATGCTGTATTCAGATTTAGCATTCATGTTATGCTGCCCTGGGTAATGGCCATTGCCATTGCCCAGGGATGTAATTAATAAGCACTCAATCATTTGACAACAGTATTAGACACCCAAGTCAGCAGACTGACTATCAACTACAGCAAGTCACAGGACTACAGGCATTGACAGTTCCTATATCAATTTTAAATCTTCAAAAAGAAGATTTAACTAATGATTTGAAGTAAAGAAAAGAAGTAATGCCTTGGGGAAAATGTCTCCAGACCTTCTGAATTTAAATATAGCTAATGCAATAGTAAACTGATTTTCCCTTCAGAATTGGTGGTGTTTTCTACTGAACTGTTGGTTTTGCAGCACTAGATTAAATTGAAATCTTCAACCGTATTGAAGAAAGAAGTAGAGGGTCTGAGTAAGTTCAGCTGCATCTCTGCTTTATTCTTGGAGTAGAGACTGCTCTTGAAAGCAATTCCTGCTGCCTTGACAATTTCCCTTTCTCTTTTGGATTATGGAAATCACTACTACAGTAGACTTGTTATTCTTGTTCTGCATTGCAGTCTTTCTCCCCATCTGTGTTTCTTTCTTAATTAGGATTATCTGCCATCTCTCACTACTAAAAGTTAAGTAAAAGTCATGATTCTCCAGGCTTCTAAGCAGCAACATGATCAGTAAGACCAGCTTCTGGCAGGAAAATGAAATTATTTTTAATGTTAAACAAGGTAACTGCAGGATTCCACCTGCAGCCCAAGTATCACTGGGAACTGATAAAAGATGAAGTCAAGATATTACTCTCTGATCAAATGGATTGCCTTTCAACATAGCTTTTTAAAAAGAATCTCATCCCAAAAGCCACACAGCTGTAAGCCCAAGATGTAGTAAGAAATGAGCCGCTTATAGGAATTGGAGATTAGCAGAGCCTCATTAGGGATCCAGGCAGGGTGAGCCACAGAGAGGCAGCTGTATTTTTCTGTGGATGGGCCTGAACCTTAGAACAGATGCATTTTGGGGAAATGCAATTTTATTTTGGGCCACATTTGCCTAAGGAATAAAATGTTCCAAGAGACTCCAAATACCATTTCAGGGAATTTTAATGTACTAACCTAAATTAGCTAACTTATTGGGAAAGAGGCTCTGTTCATATTTACTGAGATGTCCAGCCTCAACTCTCAGAAGTGTCTGGAGGAGATATGTATTACTGTAGTGAACTGGGAAGTTGTGGGAGGCTGGATGAATGGGGGCAATCTGGGGAAGATTTCATCATGATTCATATCTCTCAGGTGAGGCCGATGCTTACTCTCCTTAAATTGCTACAGTGCAGGAATCAGCGTGGATTTGCCCTTGTAAAGTGAATGAAGACATGCAGAACTATTAATTTTCAGAGGGCTTTCATTTTCTCAACATAAAGACTAGCTTCCTAGGCCAAAATTATGGTCTCTTAACCACATGAAGACCTGTGCTTTCCTTAGTAAAGGCAGTATTTAAGGAATGTTGACGAAGGTTCATGTCATGTGCTTGTGTGTGTTTATTTTACAAAACATCAATTTAAATATATAGAGCAGTAATATCTGTCCTAAACAGTATGCACACAGCCCTCATGGACGTCATCTTGCAACCCTACAAGAACATTCCTTCTATGGATCAATAATACACTTGGAGAGATGATTTTGATTCAAGTCATTTTCTTGCCTTTGGTTCCTCCCTTTCCAATGTGGTTCAAAGGTACTGCAGCAATGTTGCTGATTACACAGACACACACCCCACACGCATTGACACCCACATACACTCAGAGTCAGTGAGAAAGTCTATGGGTAATCTTGACCCGCAGTGCACTTCTTTCTTTCCCTGTAAATGTCGCCAGGTGATCATACACAACAGAAAAATATTAGAATGTGTAAATCGTAGAGAAAATCCACAGGGTAATCATTAACCTCAGGCAAGCAGCAAGCCTGCCCCTCACATTCTCACATGCAATGCTGATGGAACAGGTAGTATAAGGCAGTTACCGCCATGGTGGAAAGTGGGGAGCACATCTTAGAAGAAACCGTGGTCTGTAATTATTTGGGGGCTGACAGTTGCTGAACAACTTCGCTAATGATACCTGACGCATGTCTTAATGCTTTACTCAGGCAGAAAGTAAACTACTTTACAACCAGAGTAGGCACCATCACTCACCGCCAGCTTCCTATTTCATAATTCCTGGCATCAGGTATGGGTGGAACATGCCAGGACTCTGTATTTGTGGTTAACTCTTTAAAAAGTATTTAAATCCTTGAAATAAGTCTTCATGTATAGGTATAATCACTACTTTTTGAATTATGGTAGTTAGGGAGGAGAAGTGACAGGGAGACTTCTAGCCTTAGAAGAATTTGGAGTCCCTCAGAAAAGTGCCCTATAAATTCAAAGGATAATCATCTGGGTAATTTTTGTCATTATTTCCATCTAAACAAGTTTCTAGATGTATGGTTGGACATAAAAATAATCTTGTGGAATGTAGTTCTTGGAGCCATGAGAAATATGGGCAGACCCTGGGAAGAAATAGCATCCTATTTGCGATGTCTTCAGGGCTTGCTGACTCAGAAACTTCCAAAATGCGGAGCACAGGAAAGCTGTGTGAGATCTAAGAACCCTCTTCACTTTGCACAACTGCTTCCTCATATATTTGTGCCATCTGGTTGAACATGATTACTGTGACTACCAAGGAAAATAATACCCCAAATTATCCACCCAGCTTCAGTTGGCAGAACAGAGAAACAAAGCATAAAGAAAATTTGCATTATTTCATTGAGATTACATGTATCAATGCAAGGTGATATGGTTTGGCTGTGTCCCCATGTGTTGTGGGAGGGACCCGTTGGAGGGTAATTGAATCATGGAGGCAGTCTTTCCCAGGCTGCTCTTGTGACAGTGAATAAGTCTCACAAGAGCTGATGGTTTTAAAAAGGGGAATTTCCCTGCACAAGCTCTCTTCTCTTGTCTGCCGCCATGTGAGACATGCCTTTCACCTTCCACCATGACTGAGAGGCCTCCCCAGCCATGTGGAACTGAAAAGTCCATTACCACCTCTTTTTCTTCCCAGTCTCAGGTATGTATCAGCAGCATGAAAACTGACGAATACAGTAAATTGGTACCAGTAGAGTGGGGCACTGCTGTGTGAAGCCCTTGGTGCCCTGCATCCCAGCTGCTCTAGCTGTGACTAAAAGGGGCCAAGGTGTAGCTCAAACTGTTGCTTCAGAGGGTGGAAGCCCCAAGCCTTGGCAGCTTCTATTGGTGTTGAGCCTGTGGGTGCACAGAAGTCAAGAATTAAGGTTTGGGAACCTCCACCTAGATATCAGATGTACAGAAACGCCTGGATACCTAGGCAGAAGTTTGCTGCAGGGGCAGGCCCTCATGGAGAGCCTCTGCTAAGGCAGCACAGAAGGGAAATGTGGGTTCAGAGTCCCCACACAGAATCCCTACCGGGGCACTGCCTAGTGGAGCTGTGAGAAGACGGCCACCATTCTCCAGACCCCAGAATGGTAGATCCACCAATAGCTTGCACTGTGTGCCTGGAAAAGCCACAGACACTCAATGCCAGCCTGTGAAAAAAGCCAGGAGGGGGGCTATGCCCTGCAAAGCTACAGAGGTGGAGCTGCCCAAGGCCATGGGAGCCCACCTCTTGCATCAGCGTGACCTGGATGTGAGACATGGAGTCAAAGGAGATCATTTTGGAGCTTTAAGATGTGACTACCCCACTGGATTTAGGACTTACATGGGGCCTATAGCCCCTTTGTTTTGGCCAATTTCTCCCATTTGGAATGGCTGTATTTACCCAATGCCTGTACCCCCATTGTATCTAGGAAGTAACTAACTTGCTTTTGGTTTTACAGGCTTGTAGGTGCAAGGGACTTGCCTTGTCTTGGATGAAACTTTGGATTGTAGACTTTTGAGTTAATGCTGAAATGAGTTAAGACTTTGGGGAACTGTTGAGAAGGCATGATTGGTTTTGAAATGTGAGGACATGAGATTTGGGTGGGGCCAGGGACAGGATGATATGGTTTGGCTGTGTCCCCACCAAATCTTATCTTGAATTCCCATGTGTTGTGGGAGTAATGCAGTGGGAGGTAATTGAATTATGGGGGAAGGGCTTTCCTGTGCTCTTCTTCTGATAGTAAATAAGTCTCACAAGATCTGGTGGTTTTACAAAGGGGAGTTTCCCTGCACAAGCTCTCTTCTCTTTTCTGCTGCCATGTGAGACGTGCATTTCACCTTCTGCCATGATTGTGAGGCCTCCCCATCCATGTGGAACTGTGAGTCCATTAAACCTCTTTTTCTTCCCAGTCTTGGGTATGTCTTTATCGGCAGCATGAAAACTGAGTACAGAAGGAGAACATCTCATTCAGAAGACTACCTTGATAAACCTTAGGGATGAGGAGGATAAACTGTGGTCAGTGTGTTTTAGTAGCCAAAGGTCTTGGCTACGTTGTATTCTCAGGATGGCAGGAGCTGTTTGAGGCTCTTTTTGTTTGCTGAACATGACTGGAATGTGTTTGAATATAAAAAATGTGCAATAGGTGCTGAGGTAGTGAATTGACTCCTCATGGAAAGAATGAGAAATTTCTGAGGAAAACCTGGGGGAGAGGAGAAAAGGATCCAAAGTCAAGATATTGCAGTAAGAAAGTGAAAAGTCAAAAGAAAAAAAAAATCTTCCATGGAGGTTTAGCTGAAGAGGGGTTTTAGAGGCAAGAATATCTGAGAAATTTTAAATTATTTGAGGTAGGGCTCAAAATGTTAACCTTCTTCTCCATCTTCTTTATGCAAATGTTAGGAAATCTGTCAGAGGCATTTAAACCAGAGCAACTCCATCTTGAATAGGGGCTAGGTAAAATAAGGCTAAGACCCCTTCGGCTGCATTCCCAGATAGATAAGGCATTCTTAGCCACAGGATGAGATAGGAGGTCAGCACAAGATACAGATCATGAAGACCTTGCTGATAAAACAGGTTGCAGTAAAGAAGCTGGCCAAAACCCACTGAAACCAAGATGGTGACTTGAGTGACCTCTGGTCGTCCTCACTGTTATACTTTGACCTGCGACATGACAGTTTAGAAATGCCATGACAATGTCAGGAATTTACTTACATGGTCTAAAAAGGGAGGCATGAATAATTCACCCCTTGTTTAGCATATAATCAAGAAATAACCATAAAAATCAGCAACCAGCTGCCCTCGTGGCTGCTCTGCTTCTGGAGTAGCCATTATTTTATTCCTTTACTCCCTTAATAAACTTGCCTTCACTTTACTCTGTGGACTCGCCCCGAATTCTTTCTTGAGCAAGATCCAAGAACTCTCTTTTGGGGTCTGGATCAGGACCCCTTTCTGGTGACAAATCTACATTTCACACGTATGGGGTGTGTGTGTGTGTGTGTGTGTGTGTGTGTGTGTGTATTCCATAGGACCACTCAGAGAAGTAACAAGTTCGGCACCCAAGTTTTCTCAGAGCAAAAAGTGCATTTACTGATCACCTCAGTATCAAGAAGATTAGGAAAAAGCTAACCTAATTCTTTCAGTTACTGGAGAGAAACCAAAGCAAGTTTTGGGGGGCAGGGAGGATACTAACTCTGGCCTGAGAAAGAAAATGCCTAAGTGCAATTAAAATGAAAGACCCTGAAGGAAAGGAAAGAGATAATAAAATTATTTTAATTATCATTATTGTAATTATGTTTAAAGAGTTGAAGATTTCCACATTGCTTAATCATTCCAGTGTTGTTACTATTTTCTTTTCTAGCCTCTTCTGATTATCTTAATACTTAATACATCTGAATTAAAAACTCTGCTTTTATCCCTCTAGAGATTTGATTTTAGAGTTGAAATAACAATCTTGGTGCTATCATGATTTGCCAACTCAAACAAAATGAGAAGAGATCAAATACATAATAGCCAAGTAGGATATGTGGAGATGTTTATTGAGTTGCATCACATTCTGGTTTTCTGTTGATGTTCTTCCTTTTGTTTGTTTTTGAAGACTAGGAGACCACTCGGCTCATCTGACAGAGGCAGCCTGTGGATCAGTAAATCCTAGGAGCTAAAAGGAACTTAGAGATTATCACCTTCTCAATCTATGGTGGAGACTTATCTGTTCTCTCACAGTCTAAAACAGAGATTTAGCCCTGACTTGAATTATTTAGGGGTTCACAAGGCTGATAGTTAAATTTTCTGAACCTCTGAATTATTGAAACATTTTTAAGTAAGCCAAAGGATGTTCACTAAAATTATTTTCTGTTGTCTCTGGAGGCCCAAAGTTGGAGAACAAAACATTCTAAATCATGGAGCTAGACTTGCAAAGGGGGTGATCCTAAATTGCACCTGCCTGCACTAGTTATCACTCATTCACAGGCATCTATAAAAGGCCATGGTTGAAAGCCTTCCAGAAAGACATTTCTTTGGGGAACATTTTTTGTGTCACTGGGATAAGGGGAGAAGAAGGTACTTTCCACCCCACTCTAAGTGAGAAGCCTTCAAGGAAGAATCAGGCTAAAACCCTGAAATAACGTTTTGGTCAAGCTCTTGATGTGTGAAGATGTGATACTTGAGTTACTCTTGGTCTAACGGGAGAGGCTGTGGCTGGAGCTGTGCTTTGCTGATGACAAAAGGAAGAAAAATGACTTTGAGAGTGAGCTATAGAATGAGCTGCACTTGCTCCAGCCATAGGAAAATGCATGTCCTTACTATTATCTAGATTTGAATCCCACCAAAAGGAATTGGCTGTAGGTCAGCTTGAAAAGGATTCCACCGAAAAGGACTGCCTGAAGGGACAAGGAGAGCACAGCAGAGGGACCCAGCAGAAGCCCAGATTAGTCCTAAGCAGCCGGCTGGAGGAGCAGCCTTGCCCAGGTTGACTGGCAGTGGAGGAATACCCAGTAGAAGAGTTTCTAGGAATCTGTAGAAACACTGTTGAGAAACACTGTCAGCAAAAAAGCCCTGAAAGTAACTCAACCAACGGCATACAACTGAGCCGCTTTTGCCTAATCTTCTCTCACTACCTGGGTCTGACCTGGGCGCCATCAAAGAGTAGCTAGGGAGTGACGGGAAGAAGTGGAGCTGGGAAGAGAGAGGAGGCCAATCTCTCATGCACTTCAGATTTCCAGCCAGATACAGGGGAAGGGAGAAGCTTCAAATAGGATAAGACTCAAAGCTTCTTATATTATTGGGTAGGGCTTTGAAAATTACTGAAATGAGACTGTTCTTGTGACTAAATGGGGGCAGAGAGGCTTGTCCTAGATGCCAATAAATGATGGGGAAAGAGAAACGCCCTAGAGGTGTATATGAAAGGTCAGAGGGCAAAACCTTGCTTGCTTGCTTTTTCTTTCTTTCCCTCCCTTCCTTCCTTCCTCCCTCCCTCTCTTCTTTCCTTCCTCCCTCCCTCCCTTCCTTCGTTCCTTTCCTTTCCCTTTTTCTTTCTTTCTTTCTTTCTTTCTTTCTTTCTTTCTTTCTTTCTTTCTCTTTCTTTCTTTCTTTCTTTCTTTTCTTTCTTTCTTTCTTTTTCTTTCTTTCTTTCTCTTTCTTTCTCCTTCCTTCCTTCCTCTTTCTCTCTCTTTCTTTCTTCCTTTTTTCTTTCTCTCTCTTCATTCACTCACTCTCTTGCTCTTCCTTTTTGTATCCTACTGAGTCCAACTGATTCAATAAATTAGTTATAGTTAAACAGATAGCAATTGATTTTCTTTTTCTTCAGCTTTGGTTTTATTCCTGTCTCCAAAGACACACATAAATAATTTATTCATTTACTAAATTCAACACCTTCAAAGATTTGAAAATAGCATTAATGGGGCCCCTGAAATTCTTGATATTCAAGGTCCAAAATCCTGTGATTCCTTAGCCATTTTTCATTTAACTATATTTTCATCCTACACCTGGTCACCCTTTTCCCCTGTCATTCTAGGTTTATATCACTCCTCTTAAAACTGAGGCTTTTCTTACGAATGCACTCTGAACATAGTGAGGCTGTTCCTGCTGTAGATCTTGTCAGGCCACACTGCACAGTGATCATAAAACTCTATAATGCATCAGGACCAACCAGGAATAGTTAGCTTAATAGTTATGAGAACGTAAAAATTAAAAGTATAATTTTCAAATAAATTGGTGCTAAAGATTCAAATTTGAATCAGATGGTGCCAATATGGTATGATTTGATTGTTAACATTATGCAAAAACTGTTTTCCTATACCGGCACCTAAAATGCTAGTGAATTATTTTGTTTTCCACTGACCAGATGTAGAACATTGGAAAAGTCCCTTAAGATTACAATGCACTTTTTTTCCAATGGGGAACTAGATGAGAATGAATTAAATTCCTCATTTATTGAGTGAGTACTATATATAAGGCACTACTGTACCATATAATCAGCTTGATTTGTTCTTGAAACTAGTCCACAAGTGAGAGGGAAGCTAGACAAATGTCCAGCTAACACTGGTACAGAACAAATTGAAATAAGATAATTCAAGCACCATGAAGGTATATATTGGCTCTTAAAAAATATTTGTTGAAAAATTGGATGAATAAGCCACCACACACAATGAAACCCAAGGAAGAAGGATTTGCGTCCCTTCCTGTTTTATTACTCAGTGATTTTTGTACTGGTCCCCCTTTTAAAGAGTTTCTTCCCTTTATTTAGAAATTTAAATATTCCTAAGATGTAACTTATTAGACACATAACACTTTTTTTGTAAATGAATTATCGTGGCAGTCACAGAGAGCTGAAGAATACAAAGCATCTTGCTGTCAGGGAAGAACAGACAAGAAAAGGGAGAAAATAAAGTTTAGAAAAGGTGGCTGTGGACAGACAGGAGTGAAAACTCTATTCCCTTCTCAAATATCCTAAGGTTATTCATTCAGTCCCACATACCTGAACCCTGAATTGCTTGGAGTGTTTGTTCCTCAAGCACTGTATTTGTTTTGAAATTTCATTGTAAGTCACCGAAAGTTTGGGATAATGAAGCTGGAGCTGAGTTCAAAGTTTGAAAATTTTTATTCATAAAATGGAAACTAAACAGAGCCTGTTGGTAGCAGATTCTATGCGAGAGTGGAAGGTCTCCAAGAGCCAGACATTTGACTGGGGTGAAATAAAGGAGAATGTCACAGCTGGGTTTTCCCCAAAACCCTTTGTAATTCTAACCACATAGGAGTAACAGGAAGTCACTGATGCTGGTCTGAATTGCACGGAAGTACTAAGTAGGGAATAATGTGAGCTGATATGGTTGAATAAAGCATACATTAGGGAATCAGTTTAAGTCTAGTACGTAACTGGAGGGGTTGAGATTGAGGAGGAGTGCTATTGTACATGTATGTAAAATATTTTTAATAGTACGAAATAGCTTTTTGACTCAATGGTTTGGACATATGCAATTACATAAGCTCAAATAAAGTTATAGTAGTATATTGGCAGGAAAAAGAAAAGGTGTTATCTGATGAAATTTAAAAAGGATAAAGTAACTATTATTCCTCTCTCTTAAGAAGAGTTCATATAGCTCTTGGCATGTAATGGATGGAAATTATGATCAATGGGGCCATGAGCTATGCAGTGGGTGTTAGTGCATGTTATAGGGATGTGATCATGAACATTCCACATCTCAAGAATGATTGCAAATTGTTCTCATTTAATCTTAGCTTTTATGTGTGCAGCTAATTATTTTCCTGTAAGAAATAGGTGCTAAGAAAGTTAGTTGCCTGCATGAGTCATGTGCAGTAAAACCACTTTCTCCTTTTTACCTTTTATGATTTTAAATGTATTCAACATTTCTTAACACAATTATTGCATTTTTTTATTGCCCCTATTCTTTAAGTTTTTAGCTTTCCATGTTTGCTATTTTATGCTTGTTTTTGGCCATTTTATTCTCATCTGAATTCACCTGCAAACCGATTTGGTGAAGGATATCAAATTGGTCCGGTGCGGTGGCTCACACCTGTAATCCCAGCACTTTAGGAGGCTGAGGCAGGTGGATCACGAGGTCAGGAGATCGAGACCATCCTGGCTAACACGGTGAAACCCCATCTCCACTAAAAATACAAAAAATTAGCTGTGCGTGGTGGCGGGCGCCTGTAGTCCCAGCTACTCGGGAGGCTGAGGCAGGAGAATGGCATGAACCTAGGAGGTGGAGCTTGCAGTGAGCTGAGATCGAGCCACTGCACTCCAGCCTGGGTGACAGAGCAAGACTCCATCTTAAAAAAAAAAAAAAAAAGATATCAAATTAACCACTTTTCTTATTTATCTCCAAAAATTATCGGGAGAGATAGCTATTTATACTACAGCCTAATTTTAGTTTTCTGAATGACTTATTGATTTCAGTGATTATGCTTTTGGGTTTATTACTCATGGTCACACTATATATTAATAAGCCAATAATAGCATATGACTTGTAATAAAGCTCATCTGGCTTCCCTCATCAAGAAAACAACAGAGAAGATAGAAACTTCTCTGTGCAATGTATGCTTCTTATTTTAACCCTTAAGAATAAAATTTCTGATTATAGATGTGGTTGGTATGCATTTGCTTTAATAGAACTATTGTTATTCTACTCTCACAATTATGTATGTAAATAAATATGGAGCTATTTCAGCTTCAGTCTTGACTGAGGCCTTAATATAATAGATGCTAACAATACCCGTGTTCCAAAAGGAGATGCTGTTAATTGCATTTCAATAAAACTGATTAAAAATGTGATGAAAAAATACTTATTGCATTTAAAAAGCCTGTAATAGTTAGTCTGTAGTCACTCAAGAAGACTCCAGAAATTAACGATTGGAAACATACAATTCCAATCTTGGAAAATGATCACAAAAAGAGCCTTAAACCAGAAATTGAAAATCCCTCAAGTTTAATGACATTGTAGATCTTCTAGAAGTATTCTTTTCCTTTCTTGGGTGAAAGGTGATTATTTGAATTTCTAATAAAAAGTCACCGAAGTCAGAGAGGAATAATGCCTCATGTATCAGCTTGAGGGTCCAGTGGCAGTAGAGCACCGGGCTGCCATTGGGTTGGTCAGCATATGTGACGGATGAAATTGTGAGATTCAAGATAAGAGACATTGTGAGATTCAAGATAAGATGAAATTGTGAGATTCAAGATAAGAGACAAAGACACATAGGAAGAAAATGGACACGTGATGGCGGAAGCAGAGGTTGGCATGATGCACCTGTAAGGCAAGGAACGCCGACAAGCACCAGAAGCTAGGGGAGGCAAAGATTCTCCCCTACAGAGTTCAGAGGGAGCATGGCCCTGACATCCTCTTGATTTTGGATTACCAACCTCCAGAACCGTGAGACAATAAATAACTTTCCAATGTGTGAAGCCACCCAGTTTGTGCTACTTTGTTACAGCAGCCCTAGGAAAGTCATACAGAATGTAGTTAGGCTCCAAGTGATACAAAACATAGGCAGTTTTCCTCGGTCAGATTGTGAGACATATGAGAGAAAGAAAGAGTGCTCGAGGGTCATTTCAGATCTCCTTCAAATGGACTACTTGGTGGTGCAAGGAAAACTCAACAAAAAGATGTTGAAGGTATACAGCTAGATACCCAAGAAGAGAAGAGTTCTGAGTAATGCTCTAGGGAGTGCTTCCATTGAGGGCTGCTAGTTAAAGATTTTCATTATTTTCCCAAAACTTCAAGTGTAATAAAATAATTAAAAAAAAGATTTTCATGATTTTCTGTGATGAGGGTTTCCCAAGAACCCATGAATATTTTCATAAGAGAAAGGATCTGCTGTAAACCTCAACACAACCATATCAGGGCCTAAGTAAAAACTCTCCTGCCTTTTTATCTACTTTACCTCCTCTGTTTAGATCCTGGAGGGGTAACAAATCCACAGTAGCAAGCTGAAGGAGGAGATGCTGAAGCACAAAGAGGATAAAAGGGAAGAAGGCAATCATTCCTTCTCTCTTCCCACACTGTAGGTGGTCAATGTTAATCAGGAGCGAAGCTTTAACACTGAATTATATCCAGGGTTCGTATTACATTGGGCAGAACATACTCGATGTTCCAGAACAGCTTGGGAGAGTAAAGACTTCTTACTTTCTTGAGTTTGACCAGAAAAATCATGGGACCTTCCCTAGATTCCATATAAACTGGGGATGTGGGAGGCGGTGAAGGGTGGAATAATCACCTGTGAACTGATATGTAAAGGCAGATTTGATAAATGAATAAAATTATTTTCCATTCCACCTTATGAGTCTTGTTCATTCAAAATGTTAGAAACACTAAACATTTTATACAAAAAGCTCCTTTTAGACATTATTTTATTCTATTCTCATGAGAGGACTATGAAGTGCACAGATACTGTTGATGAATAGAAAGAGGTGTAGACAGACTTGCACACACTTTGACATGGGAATATTATTCCTCTCTGATTTCAGTCATAGTGATTATAGGTATTCTCTCCTCGCCATTAGTAAACATATTATCTTTGAAGATGTTAGATTTTTTGTTAGAAATTCAAATAATCACCTTTCATCTAAGAAAGAAAAAAAACACTTCTAGAAGATCTACAATGTCCTTAAACTTGAGGGATTCTCACTTTCTGGTTTAAGGTTCTTTTGTGATCATTTTCTAAAATTGGAATTGTATGTTTCTGATTAATTTTTGGAGTCCTCTTGAGTGAATACAAACTACCAACTACCACATGCTTTTTAAATGCAATAAGTATTTTTTCATCACAGTTTTAATCAGCATTATTGAAATGCACTTGACAGCACATGTTGAAAACGTACAATTTGATAAATCTTGACATAGACAGTCATCTTTGAAACCATCATCACAATAATAAACATAACCATTAATTTCCAAAAATTTTCTCATGCCCCTTTGTAATCTCCTCCCCACCCCCAAACACATAGCACTTCTCTCTGTGAGAAGGTTTTTTAAATTTCAGCTTTCATTTCTTTAGTATATATGAGGCTATATACTAAAGTATATGAGACTATCCAAGCTATTTCTTCTTCAGTAAGTGTTGTTTGTTTTTCAAGGAAATTGTCCATTTTGTCTGTCATCAAATTTATTACTGTAAAGTTATTAATAATATCCCTTTATAATTCTTTTAATATCTGTACAATCTGTAATGATATCACCTCTCTCATTTCAGATATTAGTAATTTCTGTGTTTTCTCTTTTTTTCTGATCGGTATGGTTAGTAGTTTATTGATTTTATTGATCAATAATAACGGCATTTTGGTTTTCATAATTTATGTTCTTCGTTGTTTCTTTGTTTACTATTTTCTTAATTTTCACTCTGATCTTTGTTATTTACCTTTCTATACTTAAAGACTTAATTTTCTTTTTTTTTAAGGTGAAACCTAAGACCTTTCTTCTTTTCTAATGTAGGCATATTCATGCTATAAGTTTCTCTCATATATTACTTTGGCCATATTCGACAATTTTTGATATGTGTATTTTCATTTTCATTTATTATAAAATACTTTCTAATTTTACTTTGATTTCTTCTTTGACCAATAGGTTATTTAGTAGAGGATTATTCAGTTTCCAAATATTTGGGGATTTTCTAGGGATCTTTCTGTTTTTGATTTTGAATTTAATTTCATTGTGGCCAGAAACAATATGCTGTATGATTTGAACCTTTTTTAGTTCTGTCAGTCTGTTCTCTTCCTAGACTATGGCCTGGAAATTCACTTTAGGAAGTGATCTGGAGCATGGGAGGCATTGTTTCCCACATTTTAGCGATCACTGTCCTTTGTTGCCTGATGGCCAATGTCTTAAGCACTGTTGTTTTCTACATTTGGTCCAGATTTTCAGTTGTTTCAGGTAGGAAGGTAAATCTGGTCCCTGCTACTCTATCTTGTTTAGGAGCACAAGTTTGTATTTAGGTTAAATATTGTTTTTATGTGCTTTCAGTGAAGCTACTATATAGGAATTCTTGATTCAGCTCTGTGTTTGTAAACAAAACAGTGGCAAAATAACAGGAAGAATCCATAGAAAGTGGGCAAAATATATGCTTGGTTATCGTCTGCCAGGAGGAGTCTGGAGTTTGGGGGGGGACAAAAAACATAGTGAGATTTACCAAGTGTAAAAAATCAGACCACAAAATGGTTAATAATAATAATTAGACTTCTAAAGACACTGTGAATACAAGACTGTAGTTGATTGTAGAAATACAGTGATATAATAGGCAAGCTCAAATGGAGACAAAGGAAGCCTAGGGTTCTAGTTTTTGCATGGACACTGTGAGATATTGGCAAGTGACCTAACCCATCTAAGTATCATTAATACAAATAACATGGTGAACTGGAATTAGATTTCTGGACAGCATTCACAGAAATTCTATCTAACAAATTTGAAGTAGGGCATTCAAATCTCTATTTTTGTTAAGTTTTATACAGGTTATATTGATGCAAAACTAGTTTGGGAGTCTGCTGATAAGATGAGCTCTTACATGGCTTTTCAGCCCTAGCCTTACCCATATTTAACTTTTAGTAACGATAATACTAGTTATCGTTTGTTGGACACTGCATATGTACCATCTTGGGTGCCTTACATACATGTCCTCTAGTCCCCTAGTCTTACACAGCAGATCTTATAATCCTCATTTTCTGAAAGAAGGTTGATATTTCTTTCTTAGGATGGCCTAGGAATGTGCCCAAGGCCACATATGGAGTCTGCCTAAAAACATAAATTTTATTTGTGACCTGGCACAAAACTGCTTTTTCTATTTAATCATGTTACCTATCAAAAGACTAGTCTGTATATCCTTAATGTTCTAATATTGTTGGTTCATGTCAGTCCAGTTTGTCAAAGGTAAAATATTATTTTGTAAGAAAGGGTCTTAAATATTCTAGAGAAGCATAAACAGAAGTGTTCTACAGATAATAGAAAAATAACTTAAAAATACTAGTACTTTATTGAACACTTATTTACACTAGGCTAAGGGCTGTATTGCATTATTTATTTCAGTGATTTTTACGTGTTGGAGGGTTTCTTAGGGACAATTTGTCCATTACCTATATATTATAAATTGAATGAATGTGTTAACTTAAGCCGTTTATAATACCTTTAAAATATGATACTTCATGTCCATAGGTAATTTATATGTGCTTACTATTTTCATGTATATCTTCCCTTTTAGCCTCTTCCACTTATCATCTCTTTATTTTTTGCTATTAGTTTCTTTCATTCTATTGTCATTTTTTCCCTTTTTATAATTCAAGGCAGTGCTTAAGAGAAGTCCTCTCTATGTGTTTATTTCTTGTTTTCAATTTTAAAACACTGGATATTGTTATTTCATATCAGAAATGGGTAGAGACATTCATACCATCCAGGTGTGAAGAAATTGAGAGAATGTTATATGGATCAGGCATAAAGATATTGCTGTGAACCCTGTGATTCAGGTGAAATAGAAAATATTTATATTTCAGAAGTTTTACCAAGATTCGAAGGAAGAATAAAAATTAATAAAAATGAAAACTTTTTATGTCCTGGCCAGATCTTTCACAAATATTTGTAATATTTATTTGTAAAGTACTTTGAGTATTTGGGGCAATGCTTTGGATCGAGGTCGCCGATTTAAATTCTGTCCATTCCCTCTCTTTCCTACCAATTGCCTTTGTCTCCCCTCTCCCTCTATTTAATTGGAGCTTTTCCCAAACTTGAGCTGATCTGAATGGAGTTGCAAAGTGAAATTAACTAATTCTCTTGAAAGAAGTAGGGGTAGCAATACTTTAGAAAGCTTATTAATTCCTCTTTTCACTCTGCCTCCCTGCTCTGCTCTCAGACCTCACTTGGAACCCCTGGAGAAGGAAAATTAACAAGCCCCCTGAAGCTGAACCACTACAGCCTTTCAAGGGAACTGGCTAATTTCACTTTGCTGCTCCATTTGGAGCAGCTGGGGGTACTGGTCTTGAGGGAAATAATAGGACCTAGTGCTTGACATCTTTGACATTTTTAAATAAAATTCAACTAAGTTTTCTCATCAAACTAAAAAATGGTGTTCACCATATGCCTACATCACTGGTTTATATACTGAAACAAGCTATTCATACATCTTCGTCTATTTTCATTTCTTAATCCCGTTCGAACCTTCCAAATTCTTTTTGATCCCTGATACTAAATAACTTCTTTCCTAAATGTCCAATGATTGTGTTTATCAGTAAGCAACAAATAGTTAAGTCATTTCTTTTTCTAGTGGAGTTCTGACTAGAATGCCCTCTGCCCCCACTTCCTTTTCAGAATCCAAGATACTTTCTTTGGTCCTTGTTTAGGATATTCAGTCCTGGTCTTTTAAAGCAGAAGCATTCTACATCATGCCTATTTCTATGCTTCACCCAGAGAGCATCACAGAAAGAAATCAGATGGCCCCTGGTAGCTCTCTCAATCCTCTCATTCCTAAATTCTCTTAACGCTTCTGTAACATGACCACACTTTCAGATTCACAACCCATTCTTTTTCTAGGTTAACAAATTCATAGGACATTAACAGTTTCACACTGTACTCTGGGGGCATTTTATCATTAATCTTTTTACATTCTGAGCCTTACCCATTTGAGTCTTCTCAGTTCCTCTCAAAGACATTTTAATGATGGAGCTTCATCTTTTGCCCTATGGTGACTAAATTTCTTCAGTTCGCATTTGTGTAGAATTTTCATAAAAGTCCTGCTCATAGTCTGAAATGAATTGCTTTTTGTAGAATGGCCCTTCAAGTAGTTCCTGACTAATGAGAGCAAACAAGATGGGCTTGCAAAAGTTAACATTCAAAAATATATAATGTTTAAAGTAACTATCATATCACCCACAGGCACTTTGGACAATCAGAGGTAGATGTTTCTTTTTGATATTAATCACATATATTTCTGTGGATCATCAATTGCTGTTGCATGCTTTTGTGTTGTGAATGTATTAAAAAGTATTCTTTGTGAAAATAATGGAAAACTCCAGTTTTGACATCAGAGCCTCTCACAAGTGAATCTGTTCTCATTATCTTAACATCTATCTTGGCTTGTAAAAATCCTGCAGGTTTATGATGCATCACGGTATCCTTCACTACCTCCTCTTGTTCTTAAACATAAAGCTGCCACTTATGCTAGAACAAGCTTGATAAGATTGTCTTATAGATCCAATCCATTTAAAGGGAACATTGCTGCCGACCCTGACATCCTTTTGCCGCAGCTCTTCTCTGCCTGAGTTAGAATATTATGCTCGAGAGTTAAAAGGATGAAGTGCGGATATACTATATGCACAAAATTACCACTCACTCCTAAAGGGTTAGAGCCTTAAATATCAAGATATTCATTCTAATATGAACAGAGGAAAAGTGCTGTTTTTGCACTTTCTTAAATGAGGCCATAGACTTCAACCATCTACTATACTATCCTTAGTAAGTGGACAATAAGAAGAATAATAAACCGTGGTTCATTTTAGATGCTAACCCACATCCAAATATCTGAATGACCTTCTCTCGAAGCTGTTTTAAATAAATGGTGTATAAAATACACACCAAGAGAGTCATAAATGGCCAAGGTGATATTTGAGGCCTTATGGGAAGTACTCATTTCAAAAATTCCATGCTCTGTCACCTCTAATGATCTTTGCCTCTTCATTTAGCTGAGAGTTGGCTCTTTAATGAACAAATGCCCTAAGCAGTCTAGATGGCATTCTTATTATGGTCATATATTTTGGAAGTGTGATGGGGAGAAATTGATATAAGAAGAAGATGTAACAGAAGGAAAAGAATACCTGAGAAATTGAGGGCATACATGTCCCCATCAAAGTGATAATAAATGTGGTGGGGTGGCAATGCCTGTGGTGGTGAATGCCAGTTGATGAATGAAGCCTCATATTTTGTACCCCCAAAATTTAAGGATTCTGGATGTATCCAAGTGTTTGTTGTATATAAGTCTGATAGGCACACAGTCTAGCCCATAATCAGTGTGCATGTATTTTTTTTTCATATTATAGAAATTTGGATGTTCCCTGGGGTTATAAAAAAATTCTGGGGTCTTCTGAGGTATTCCAGGAAGTGTGGGACCAAGTAAACTACTCCTAAACCTCTTGGAATGTCTTGAATTCTTGTAGTTAAGAAAGGAAGAGGAAAAACTGTATAAATAATTTGCCAGAGTTCCACTAGTTATCTTGGCCTGAGAATTGTCCCCTTGGAGGTAGTCCTGGTGGAGTTTAGAGCACCCCCGCTTTTTTTTTTCCAACCTCAACAGTCTCAGAAGCTTCTAGACCATAATGGAATCCTGCTAAGAGTTAAATATAAGTATCTCAGCAGTGTCATGGGCTTCTAAATCAGGCAACAAGAGGAAATTCAAATATCATTACCTGTAACTCAGTTAGCCTGGGTCATGAAGCTCAGGGACATTTGATTATCTTCAGTGACTGATTGTGGCTCCTAAATGGCTCTATTCCATATGGAAGCATCTTTTCCTTACATTTGAAACAAAATGTTTGAAACTAAGGTTGTATTAGCTCCTGTAAGCACACTTGCAAAATTATATTTGATAAATCTTTGGGTTTTGAAGCCACATACCATTTTAAAGCATATTGTGTCAAATGACATGGTTCCAGTTATACCTGGAGGAATTATTGGCTTTTTGTCATCAAACAAATATATTTGCTTTTGTACTATATAGGGACTCTGGACTAATCAAGAAGCACAAATGACATGTAATAATTGCTTTAATGTAATTCTATGTGACTTGTCACCCATGTATAGAGTAGACTTGCATGTATGTTTTCAGCATATTAAACTTGCTTCCAGTATCTTTTAGATTTTTTTTTAATTGCAAAATGTTTTTATTAATTTAGATGACTGGGAGCTAAAGAAAGGTAGCTTCTGGAAATTCCTTTCCGTGTATAAGTCTCCAGATTCAAATAGTATTTATCGAGTTAATGTTATATATCAACTTCAGAACCCTGCCATTTCATTTATTTACAGTGAGACATGAGTAGATAGAAATAGCCATATACTTTGTTTTTCATTCTGATATGTGTTTAAAAGCTCTGATGTCAGAAAGATGAAATCAGTTTCTGACAAGGGTATTGACCAGGGTATCTGTAATTCTCAAGTGATGAGAAGGGAAGAGTTAATGGGATTTTTTAATATGCTGAATAGGGCTTTTCTGCTGAATAGCACTACATTGTCTGAGAGCAACAGCTCTTGAATATTAAAAGAGAACCGTTTTGTCTTGTGCTGTTGCCATGGAAGGAAAGAAAGTGATTTTAGAAAAACAAACAGGAAAAGTCTTGAAGAAATTAGATAGATTTGAAAACAATTTGCCTGGTGGTATTCCTTTTGCCCAAACTGTATATATGTGTAGGAGGAGGGCAGGGCAAATAATCCATCCTTCCATTGTTTTGAAGACAGAGTAAAGCTCTATTGCTGTCCTTGAGACAGTGCAGAATGGGGGTGCTAAGGCAGGATGAAACTAATATGTAGCTATTATACACATTGGGACTGTCCTTTCATTGGGCATTCGTAGGTGCACTTACTGCGCCACCTTAGAGGCAGCACAAGCTACTTTTTGCTTTTACGTGGCCATATTTTTGTCATAGGAAAGAAAATTTTAGAAATTATTTTATCTCCATGGATTGGAAATCTTTCTTTATGTTATGCTCCATTAAAAAATAAAAACCAGTTCAAAGTCTCAGTGCTTTACAACAATAACAGTTTATTTCCTACTCTGTCAATGTAGGTTTTAGGAGAGCCTAAAATGTGGGTCTGCCTCACTTATCTTCCTTATTTGGTGATTGAGACTGAAGGAAAGAGCCTTATCTTAGTCTTGCGGCAAAAGGAAAGAATAGTGACAGAGCCATGGGATGGCTCTTGAAGCACCTACCCAGAGGTAGCAGATATCACTTTTACTCACATTGCATTGGCCATAGTAATTTACATGGCCAAGTGTGATGTAAATGACCTCCTCAGACCATGGAGTATGCCTTTCCCAAAGAGAAGCATTTCAAGTCACATGGCAACAGATAGAGGCATGTAATCTTGTTTTAGGAAGGAGAATGAAAATACATAACTGAGATAAATAATGCCATCCTCATCACCCCTGATCGGTATTGAAGGCTTATGGAAATAAAATGTGATACATTGGAGGGTGTAGATCTTGCTTCTTAAGTGTATAAGGAGATAGGCTAGCAGTGATTCCCATGGTTTAGAGTTCCTGAGGATCACCTAAATAAGTTGTTAAAAATGTAGGTTCTCTCAGCCCAATGCTCATCATTCATCATTCAAAGAGTAGACAAATAAATTATTTTACACACCACACACACACACACACACACACACACACACACACCATGGGATATTATTCAGTCATAAAAACGAATGAAATAATGGCATTTGAAGCAACCTGGTTGGAACTGAAGACCGTTATTCTAAGTGAAGTAACTCAGGAATGGAAAACCAAACATCATATGTTCTCACTTGCAAGTGGGAGCTAAGCTATGAGGATGCAAAGGCATATGAATGATACAATGGATTTTGGGGACTCGGGGGAAAGGGTGGGAGGGGGTGAGAGATAAAAGACTACACATTGGGTACAGGGTACACTGCTTGGGTGATGGTTGTACCATAATCTTAGAAATCACCACTAAAGAACCTAGTCATGTAACCAAATACCATGTGTTCCCAAAACCCCATTGGAAAAAAAAAAAAAGAAAGCAAAAGGAGGAACAATTAAAAACAAAACACTCCTGTTCTAGAAAAAGGAATGCGAAGCATAACTAAACTAGTGCTTAGGCATGAACATTTGGGTGATAAAATTACAAAGAAAATAAAGACTTAATTACCATAAAGATCAGGACTGGCCGGGCGCGGTGGCTCACGCTTGTAATCCCAGCACTTTGGGAGGCCGAGGCGGGCAGATCATCAGGTCAGGAGATCGAGACCACGGTGAAACCCCGTCTCTACTAAAAAATACAAAAAAAATTAGCCGGGCGTGGTGGCGGGCGCCTGTAGTCCCAGCTACTCAGAGAGGCTGAGGCAGGAGAATGGTGTGAACCCGGGAGGCGGAGCTTGCAGTGAGCCGAGATTGCACCACTGCACTCCAGCCTGGGTGACAGAGCAAGACTCCGTCTCAAAAAAAAAAAAAAAAGAAAAAAGATCTGGACGGTGATTACTTTTGAAATTGAAAAGAGGGAAGAGACTGTGATTAGGATAGATGGATGGAAAAATAATATTTCTTAAACCTAGCTGTGGTTATAAGGGTATTTGGTTTGTTTTATATACTCATATATCTGTTAGATTTTACAATAAAAAGTTTTTTTTAAACACTGAGAAAAAACAGCAGGTTCTCTGACACAAGACAAGGATGCCCTCTCTCACCACTTCTATTCAATATCATATTGGAAGTCTTAGCTAGAGCAATCAGGCAAGAGAAAGAAATAAAGCGCATCCAAATAAGAAGAGAGGAAGTCAAACTATCCCTGTTAGTAGATGACATGATGCTGTATCTAGAAAACTCCATAGTCTTCAGCTGATAAACAATTTCACCAAAGTTTCATGACACAAAATCGATGTACACAAAATCACTAGATTCTTATACACCAACAACAGCCAAACTGAGAACTAATTCAGGAAGGCAATTCCATTCACAACTGACAACTGCCACAAAAAAATAAAATACCTAGGACTACAGATAACCATGGAGATAAAAGGTCTCTACAATAAGAATCACAAAACACTGTCAAATAAATCAGAGGAGACACAAACAAATGGAAAAATATCCCATGCTCATGGATAGGAAGAATCAATATCCTTAAAATGGCCATACTGCCCAAAGCAATTTATAGATTCAATGCTATTCTTATCAAACTACCAACAACATTCTTCAGAGAACTAGAAAAAAATTTTTAATTCATATGGAACCAAAAAAGAACCCTCATAGCCAATGCAATCCTAAGCAAGAAGAACAAAGCTGGATGCATCACATTACCTGACTTCAAACTATACTACAGGGCTACAGTAACCAGAACAGCATGATACTGGTACAAAAACAGGCACATAGATCAATGGAACAGAATAGAGAGCCCCAAAACAAGGCCACAGATCAACAGCCATCTGATCTTCAACAAAGCTGACAAAAACAAATGATGGAGAAAAGACTGCATATTCAATAAATGGTGCTGGGATAACTGGCTAGCCATATGCAGAAAATTGAAACTGGACCCCTTCTTTAAACCATATGGAAAAATTCACTCAAGATGGATTAAAGACTTAAATGTAAAACCCAAAACTCTAAAAACCCTAGTGTCTTCTAGGATTTTCTTATAGTTTCTTCTAGATTTTCTTATCTAGGCAATACCAATCAGGACACAAGCATGGCGAAGATTTCATGACAAAGGCACCAAAAGCAATCCCAACAAAAGCAAAAATTTAAAAATGGGATCTAATTAAATTTAAGAGCTTCTGCACAGGAAGAGAAACTGTTAACAAACAGACAACCTACAGAATGGGAAGAAAATACTGGCAAACCTATGCATCTGACAAAGGTCTAATATCCAGCATCTTTAAGGAACTAAGACAAATTTACTAAAGAAAAACAACCCCATTAAAAAGTGGGCAAAGGACATGAAAAGCCACTTTTTTTTTTAATAAAAGACATACATGTGGTCAACAAGCACTGAGAAAAGGCTCAATATCACTGATCATTAGAGAAATGCAAATCAAAACCACCTCACACAAGTCAGAATGGCTGTTGATAAAAAGTCAAAAAGTAACTGTTGCTGACAAGGTTACAGAGGAAAGGAAACACTTGTACACCGTTGGTGGAAATGTAAGTTAGTTTAACCATTGTGGAAAGCAGTATGGTGATTCCTCAAAGAGGTAAAATCATTCTGCCATAAAGACACATGCACATGAGTGTTTTTGTTTTGTTTTTTTCTTTTTGAGATGGAATCTCGCTTCGTCACCAGGCTGGAGTGCAGTGGCACGATCTTGGCTCACTGCAACCTCTGCTTCCCGGGTTCAAGCAATTCTCCTGCCTCAGCCTCCCGAGTAGCTAGGACTACAGGCACACACCACCATGCCCAGCTAACTTTTGTATCTTTAGTAGAGATGGGGTTTCGCCATGTTGGCCAGGATGGTCTCAATTTCTTGACCTCATGATCCACCCGCCTCGGCCTCCCAAAGTGCTGGGACTACAGGTGTGAGCCGCTTTGCCCAGCCACGAATGTTTATTTAAGCATGAATCACAAGAGCAAAAATACAGAATCAACCTAAATGCTCATCAGGGACAGATTGGTTAAAGAAAATGTGGTAGATATACACCATGGAATATGACGCAGCTATAAAAAACAACAACAACGAGATCATGTCTTTTTGTGGAAACATGGATGGAGCTGGAGGCTATTTGCCTTAGCAAACTAACAGAGGAACAGAAAACCAAATACTACATGTTTTCACTTATAAGTGAGAGATAAATGATGAGAACTCATGAACATAAAGGGAACAACAGACACTGGGGTCTGCTTGAGCATGGAGGGTTGAAGGAGGGAGAGGAGTAGAAAAAGTAACTATTGGGTACTAGGCTTAACATATGGGTGATGAAATAATCTGTACAACAAACCCCTGTGATATGAGCTTACCTATATAACAAACCTTCACATGTACCCCTGAAACTAAAATAAAAGTTTAAAAAAATGCAGGTTCTCAATATCACCTCTCCTCCATCTCACCCTGACTCTCACTTCTAATATGGTAGTTTGCACTGAGGTCCAGGAATCTGCATTTGAAGAAGTTTCTTGGCAACATTTTCTGAAACACTAACCCAGATGAGCTCTGTCTTCAGTCATGTGATTGTGCTGTAAGAAAAATAGTATCCAGAGAAATAGTTTCTATGAATTCCCAATCCTCAGCTTTCAATATTTCACAGTCCATATATTTTGGTATTCCTTTTATTCTTCTCTCTTCTCACTCATGGTAAAAGGAGAATAGAAAAGTAACACAAGTCCAGATATGTTATAAAAGAGGATTAATATTATCAAGAGGGGAGTTTATTTGTCCTCTTGTAAACATTCTACCCTAGACAATTAGAAACACACTGGGGAGTAGATTCCTTCAAAAGACCGTAAGATCTGTTATTTATGCATTCGTTTTCACCATTTCAGGATGCAAAGTTATCAGAAAAGACAACCTCTCTGGTCTCAAGCCAGGTGGGACACTACCAGGATGTGACTGGAATTCTTTAAGGAGGACAGATAGGTATCAAACGGGAAAAGAAGAAGAAGGAGAGGAAGAAGAGGAGGAGGGGGAGGAAGGAGGAGGAGGAGAAAGGGGCAGGGAAGGGAGATGGGGAGGAAAAATGTAGAACAGTTCTCTGGGTGGCCTTGGACCAGCCCTATTGTCCTCCTTTTTCTCATTTCTAGTTCTCAAGAACAGCTGTAGAATGTTCTGGGAATGCAACATTCTGAGATAAGGAGGGCTGGCTGGAACAGCCTGAGCTCTGTTCTGGGACCCCGCTTTACTGAAATAAGATAACCTTCAATGTTTTAGCCCAGCAAATCTCATTGCCCCACGGCATAAAACCCAGGGTGAGAGGCTTTCTGGGGTCCCTCAGCTGATACAAGTGGGGTATGCATGGAGGACACTCCATCTATCCTGGGCAAATTTCTTGAGCCTTGCAGACTGGCTTACAATGTGTCACAGGCTTCTGTTGTCTTGCTGCCTACCTGTAAGTAGTAAAAAGTCTCTTCATGCAGCTTGTTGTATGCACAGGTGTTTTCTCTCACTGGACTCAAGACAAGTTGGTGACCAGGGCACAGTGAACCTGCTTCACAACAAGAGGAGAAGGAATTCCAGGTAGATCGACCTTCTATTCCTCTGGGTATAACTGTGATCCGCTGTGAGAAATATTATTATATTATTTTTGGCAGTGGGCCACACTGGTACACCATTTGGGATGCGTTTGGGGGTAGGCTTAGAAATTCAGAGTGGAGCATACTGTTAAACTTATGTTAAGAATCAGGATGGGTTTTGTCTACTATTTTGATTCTATTAATACCAGGAACCTGAAGATAACAGGACATTGCCATGCCAGTTACTATTTCTCATTGCAGTGTTTCTTCTGAGCAGTAACTCTATGGAACTGGCCAAGAAACATCTTGTTCCTTGTACTGCGAGGGAGAGGGGCTGGGAGGGAGAGAGCAATGGCACTCCTGCTGTGAGGAAAGGGGCAGAAGCATCAACTCCCTTGCACTGTTGTCTTACATGGAAGGTATTCTGTTTCCTGCTTTTTTCACTTCACATTGTGTCTTTTGCATTTTTTCTTCTTTCTACAATGTATTTAAAACTAACATTTACATTCACTAAATTTATGCAATATTCCACCTAGTTAGTATGTTTTTTCTGCCGTTTCCCCATTATTTCGTATTTAAAATATTCACAATACTTGTTATTAAAAAATAAACCTAAAATAAACATTTTCATGAAAGCTTTTGTCTCCCCAAACCTAGTTCTCTAACATAAATTCTTATTTAATTCCTATGTTTAATGGAAAAATCCTTTTAAAATATGTTTTTTTTATTTTTAACATTTTAATTTACATGGGGCTAGATTTCAGTTCTTTCTCACTCACACTAGCTCCCCTTACTTTTATTCTTAATTTTGTTTCTTGAGATGGAAAGAGGGAAAAGGGGTGAAGTGAGATCTAGGGGCACACCCTGAAAAGTCAAAGGTAATTTAAATTTCTCTGAGAGCTATTTCTTTACAATGAAATGAGCAAATGGAAATGAAATAAGCAAAAATAAAATAAGAAATAATTAAAAGCAAAGACACAAAAATTCTAAATTAACAGCTTTTAATAATTTTTTTTAAGTAGAAAAATTCAAAGCTAGAGTGACTAAACTTTCAATTATGTGGAAGGCTTTAGAGCAGTGGTTCTCAGCCTGGGTGTGTGCCGCACTGATATGTTTGGAATGATGTGGGAAAGAGGATCACGCAGAGAGTGGGGTTAGGAACTAAGCCTAATTTTGAAACGCTTACTCAAATTGCAGCTTAACCATCAAAACCTGGGGATCCTCATCACAATGGTGTGCATAAAAACATAAGTCTTACTGATTAAAAAGAAATTAAGAACATTGAAAGGATGAAATTAAAAATACTGGCAGCTCTCAATTTGCTAATTCATATGTATCAATTTCAGTTACCATGGTTTAGTTAAATAACACCAGTCCCTCAATAACATGGTTCACGTTTCATTAACTATGGTATATTAACTGCAATTTCATGAAGTTCTAACCTCACTGACAGCACTTCAGTTCAGAAATCACTACATAAATATCAGACGCACATCATGATGAGTGACGGATCACCTCAGTATGGCTACTGCACATCTGTTACTCAGTTACCACCCAGCAAAGCACGTAATTGTGTTGCCTCCATGTCTTCCCATGATAAACTCACATGACATTTTACAAAACGGATGAGTAAAAGAAGGAATTGTGCAGCAAACGAAAGTGCAGCCAAGAAATGAAAAGCAATAATGCTGGATGTGAAATTAGATCCAGTAAGAAGATAGCTGACTATGGAATACTGACATTGCTGTCATTTCAGTTTCTAGGTATGAGGCCACATAAATTTACTAAAAGAGAACTTGACATAAATGAGAAAGGTAGTTGTGATGAACAGAATGAAGATGTCCTAGAGGAAGTAATGCTGGCAGAAAATTTTCACATTAGAAAAAGCTCTTGGAAGTGTTTCAAGACACTGAAAGAACGAAGAATACAATGCGGGAAGCCGATCTGAACTTAGAAAAGCGTATGATAATTCACCAGTGCGTAAAGAAAGATGGTGCCCCACATTGTTAGTTACATGACAGGGAGGCAAGCATGGTTTAAACTACTTTTGATAAGTTTTTATGAAACGTAACTTTAGTTTTAAACATTTCTCATGTTTTAAGTTATATTGTATTAGGTATTAGTTTTACTATTTTTATTTGCTTGTACCTTTGTCAATGACAGCAAGAAAGATTTTGATGTTTTGGCAAAACTTTTTAAAGGCCAAGGCCCAATCATTAGTTTTCTCATTGATTATTAAGATTGCTTTGCACAATCATCTTTGCAGTCCCACACTATTGTGCTTGTACTGAGGATTATCTGTACCTTATTTACTGTTACATAGTAACTTCAATACTGTCTCATTTAGTCTTCACAATAACTTGCTGAATGAAGCATGCATTATTATTTGTATTTAACAGAAAAGAGAGACTTTAGAGAAATCAAGAAATATGTTTAAATTTACACTTACTCTTGGCTGAGCTGTGGTCCCGTAGTTGTCCCGTATTCTCTCTTCACTACAACGCTGCAGAGACTTATTCCCCTAAGCTGCCCTGTCTGTCAGACGAGCACACCATGCACGTTACATTCCCAGAGTTCCAGTTATATCCCCTCCCACCCAGGGGCTCCTCTGTTTTGCAGGGTTCACAGTGGTCTCAATCTAGGTCTTGCCTTTATACATCAATCGCTCTTCTTTTTCTCTACTATTCAAGGCGTATTGTTGTTGTTTTAAAAACATCTGACTCTCTCTTTTCTAATGAAACTGATTGTATGTTTTTCCACAAGGCCAGACTCTCCTTTCCTATGATCAAATAATTAAAAGTAATGAATTAATGGAAGAAGCTTGCTAACCCCTTCCAGTGACCATTAGAATCCCAAGACTTCATCCCAGTCCTTTTTCTTCCTCAATCATCAAGCCCATCACTTTTTTCTTCTTACATCTTGTGGATTTGTCTCTGCTCTCAATCTCTGTTTCTAGATATAAATTTAAACATTCATCATCTCTGCTGTAGTATATTCGTTTATTTTATAAATGCTGATAACACTATGTTCCAGACATTCTTTTAAGTGCTTTGCAGCTTTACAAATATTAGTTTATTTAAAACCTCTTAACAGCTACATGAGGCAAATACTATATTATCATTCCCATTTATAATTGAGAAACTGAGAGAGAGTCTTAAAGTAACTTTCCTAAATTCACACACCTGGTAAGTGATAGAGAAAGGATTTGAAACCAGGCAGTCTAACTGCAGAATCCATGCTTTAAGCACTGTTTTAGAATGTATCTCATTCATTCATACACTCATGCATTTATCCATTTAGCAAACATTTATTAAGTGCTTATCGTATCAAATACTGTAATAGAGAAGAAAGAAATGTATAAAAAATAAGTGGAGAAATGTTTTATAGATTACATCACAGGTCAGGGTTAAAGTAAAGACACTAAGGAGTGAGCGGTCAAGTCTAAACAAGAAAGGCAGTGAAGAAATTTAAAATAGATGAGTCTTGAAATATGTATGGGCAGTTACCTGGGAAACAGAACACTGCATTTTAAGGGCAAAAGCATTTTAAAATAGAAGGGGGGCTGATAACAAAGGCATGGAGGCATGAATAAACTGGCATGTTTGAGCCACTTCCACGTGGTTGAAGCAAGGATTGAGGTAGGGTTTAAAGTGAGACCAAAGGTTGAAAACACAGGAAAGATCCAACGTGAGGGGCAAGGACTTGGTTCTGGCAATGAAAGTTGAGTATACATCTGACTCATGCGCTTCTGCCTGGGGCAACACAATTAGACTGTAGGAAGCTAAAACAAGGGAACTTGTATTCTAAACAAATCACCAAGTTTATTTTGTGGTAAAATAGTTTGAGAGCCACTGCTGCAGGTACTCCAGGCCTCCGTGATCTGGCTTCCGGTTTGAGTACTCTGCAGAGCACTTCACAGAGAGCTTCATTTTGCACCACGGGAGATTGAACTTTCCTCTTAAGAGAACGAGTCCATTCTTATTCATTTCTCTATTGGCAAAACCAGTTCTTGTGGTGTGACTCCATGTTAAATTCCTTCTGTATAGAGAAGTATATCTTGGTTCAATTTTACATAATTTCACCATGCTAGGCATTTTGAGTTATTGCAGAGATGAGAAAAAAATAGATCTGGCTTTTAGTAGCTCAACATCCAGTCATCTCCAATCTATTTTTCATATCTCATTATAAGAGTGTGATCATGTTAAAAATTTGCATAAGAGATCTTAAGTAATATATGGACACTAAAGCTGGCTAGCATTCTTAGCGTTATACAGTGCATCTTGCATTCATGGATGGGAAAGGGGCATCACTACTTAATGGCTACAGAAGGCCTCCTGACTCTGGGCTCATGCAGTTTTCCACCACATCGTGTTCCTTCTCACCCCGGGTTAATTCCTTCTTTGATGCATATTCTTTCTTGAACATTCACATATAGTTTTCTATTTTCCAGAGCACTCTTTCCTCCTCCTTTTTACCTGTGAACTCCTACTAACCATTATAGTCTAAGCTTAGAAACACTTCTTCTGCCAAGCCCTTCCTGACCGTCAAAGTTGTGGCTAAGTGCCCATTTTAGTAACCTGCTGTACTAGGACATTTTTACACTGCTATAAAGAACTACCTGAGACTGGGTAATTTATGAAGAAGAGGCTTAATCAACTCACAGTTCCACAGGCTTAACAGGAAGCATGACTAAGAGGCCTCGGGAAACTTAAAATCATGGCAGAAGGCAAAGAGGAAGTAAGTCCGTCTTACCACAGCAGAGCAGGAGAGAGAGAGAGAGCAAATGTGGAAGTGCCACACACTTTCAAACAATCATATCTCCTGAGAACTCACTTACTAACATGAGAATAGCAAGGGGGAAGTCTGCCCTTGTGATCCAGTCACCTCCCACCAGGTCCTTCCTCCAACACACGGGGATTACAATTTGGGTGGGGACTTGGGTGGGGACACAGCCAAACCGTATCACCTGCAGTAACACTTTAATAAACAAATGTCTACCTGGATGTTTTTTCCACTAAACTGAAAGCTCCCGTAAGATGGCGCTTTCCCTGATGTATACCCCGTTGTGTGCCCTGAGACTGCTAAGCATTTGTATTCCCAATGCCTAGCAGTCTCAGGACGCACAACAGGGTGTTCCTTGATGACTTAGGAATTAACGAATGGATGGATGATGAATCCTCTATATTTCCTTTTATGAGGAAGAGATTAATTTGTACTTCTTCCAATAAACCCACAACAGACTTGTATTTAGAGGCATTCATTCAGTTTCCAGGAGCTGCAACAGTTGAATATTCAGTGCTGCTTTTTGTGATAATATTTGACATTGAAGATTACATTAAAATTGATGTTGGTGTTTGTACAGGCATTTTTGAACATTAATCAAACAATGACGGGGAAATAGTGTTACAAGTTATGAAATTAAGTAGTTGAGGAATGATACAACCAAAGTAAGCAATAGAAACTCTAGTTTTTGTCTAGTGGGGGTGGGGGTTTGGGGAAGCTACAAAACCTAGGCTACTCAATCTACTTTCAGCTTCTTATCTGCTTCTAGAACCATAAAATATTAATGTATGTCACTTTTAAAAATCCTTTATTTGACCTCCAAACAATTTAAGAATTGCTGTAATATCTGTGAAAAGTGGCCCTCTACCCGGTATTTTAATTCTTTGAAATAGTCTCTTTACTTTAGAATAATTAGAAAACTCAAAATACTAATAGTAATATTAATAATCTCTAAGGTTGTAATCTGGGCTGAGCACAGTGCTAGATGTCAAATATACATAATCTCATGTAGCTTTCACAGCAATCATATGAAATAAGTGTTATTACCCCCATTTTACTAAAAGGGAAGAGCCAAGACTGAGAGAAGGCAAAAACATAAGTCCTCATCTGCTAGCAATTATTGGTGATGTCATTTTATATTATTGTCTCAATGACTGCAAAATCCAAAGCCTTTCTTATGAAATATAAAGTTCTCAAATAATGTATTGTTTATATTAATGACAATTTTTGCTTCCCTAATTTTATATATTCATTTTAGTTTTGTCTTTTAGAGCAGCGCAGAAAAATCTCATCCCTCTTTTTCAGCACAGTCTTTCAGAAATTTGAAAATCGTTATTATATACCCTCTAAAACATTTTTACACGAATGGAATTACTGCGTTTATAAAAGAGACCCCAGAGAAGTCTCTTGTTTCTTCTGCCATGTGAGGACACAGTGAAAAGACAGCCATCTATGAAGAGGGCCCTCAGCAGACACCAGATCTAGTGGCACTTTGGTCTTGGTCTTTTAGGACTCCAGGAGTGTGAGGAATAAAACACCCAGTCTGTGATATTTTGTTATGTTAGACTGAATGGAATAAGACAATGTTATGGACTGAATTGTTTCCCCTAAAAATTTATGTGTTGAAGAGTTCACACCTGAGTACCTTAGAATGTGACCTTACTTGATGATAGGGTGTTTACAGAGGTAATCAAGCTCAAGTAAGGTTATAAGATGGAATTTAATCCTGCATGACAAATTTCCTTATAAAAAGGGGGAATTTCAGCACAGAAACATGCATATAGGGAAGCTGATATGAAATTGCAGGGAGGACACCATCTACAAGCCTAGGAGACAGGCCTGGAACAGAAAAAAGACCCTCCCCTCACAGCCTTCAGAAGGAACCAGTCTTGTCAACATCTTGATTTCAGACAGCTATAGCCTCTAGGACTGTGAGAAAACACATTTCTGCTGTTTAAGCAAGCCGGTTTGTGATGGAACTTAGTTATGGCAGCCCTAGCAAATGAATACATCTACAGATTCTTCAGCTATCTTTTACAACACTTTGTTTCCCATTGGGTTTTGACCACAGGCATTTTAATGTAGCAATATCCCATTTGAAATTTAATGTCAAGGCTAAACAGATGTAGTCTGACAAGTGAAAAGAAGAGAGAAATGGTTAGCTTAATTTCTCTTTTTTTCTAGTTACTGTTCCTCAACACACACTGAGTTGCGTTGAGTTCAAACAGCTGAAACTTTGGATTCAGAGTGAGCTTCTGCTTTTCGGATTGACAAACAGTGCTTTGAAACCCTTGTGGAGAGGGGAATCCTTCTCCACGAAGTCAGCAGCTCATTAATCATAGACACAAAATTTGGAGAAAAAAATGAACTTTCTATTTTTCTCCATTTTCTCTCTTTGATGACGCAGAAATGGAAATACATTTTCGTAATACATCTTATCTCAGATCGCTAAACTGAAAGCAATCTACATAGCCATAAATTTGGAAATAACAAGTATAAAGCATTTCAGAGTGAAGGAAAAACTTTTTTTAAAAAGAAGAATTTACTGGCAAGTAAAAGTATCTGTCACAACTGTAACAGGACTCTTAGCAAACATATTAAAAGTAGCATTTCTAATCAAATTCATATTCACCAATATCAGAAAAAAAGTAGAATGGGTATTCTCAGGTAACCACTTTCTTTGCAAACAAATGATGACTGTTGAGGAGGAATATATAAATCACGATGTTGACCCTCTTTTTGAAGTACATTGAACAATGTACCTTGAGTTGTTCTCATAAGGGTGGTGATAAATTCTACCCATCCATTCACAATTTTTATATGCCCACAAATATACATATGTTACACAAATATGTACGTGTTTAGGTATATATACATATATATGTGTGTATATATATGTGTGTGTGTGTGTGTGTGTGTATATATATATATATATATATATGAAACCAACCTAGAGGAGGATAAGAATTTTAGCAACAATGTTTTCTGTTGCAAAACTAGAAAACTTACATGAATATGAAGCATATGACTTTGAATTAACACCATGGTCTAATGAGCTAATGGATTAAATTTCAAAAACATTTCACACAGTGACATATATGGAATATAAGCCTTATTTTTACGAGCATTCACATAGTCACTATTTACATAGTCACAGAAACATAGAATGTGGTCATATTTTACATGAGCTTGAGATAATGTGACATAGCATGTTAGTAAAAACCTCACTTTATGGGCATGAACTAATGCTTTAAAAGAAATCTAAGCTTTTTTCCCCCGAATTTTTAAGAATTGCATTATGTGAGAGCCATTGAATGAGTCTGAAGGAATTATAAAACAAGTTGTTGCTCTTGTCACAGGATAATGCTGCCTTATCCTTTACACAGACCCCCTAGATGATTAGTGACACATCTCTGAGTGATTTGCTTAACTCTTGTCCTGTTTTTTTTTTAAACATATACTGTTATCTTTAAGAGTTTTTAAACATCTTATAGCAATGTCATATAAGTATTTACTAGGAAGTAAATCATATGCTAATACTAAAAAACACTCTTGACTTTCAGGAATGTTGGAAAGGAAGTTAGGTATAATATACAGTATGCAGAAGTCAGCCATAGGTAGCCTTTTAAGATGGCCTCCAATGATCACCTCCGCCTTCTGGTATTTATAGCCTTGTGTAATCTCCTTCCCTTGAGTGTGAGCTAGAGCTAGCAACTCACTTCTGTCAATAGACTATGGCAAATGGGATGGGATGTCGCGTCTGATATTAATTTACAAGAGACTGACTTCAGCCTTGTTGGCATATTCCATCTCTCTCTCTCTCTTCAGCACTTTTTGCTTATGTGTTTTGATAAGATGAGTTGCTATGTTATGGGCTGCCCTATGGAAAGACCCATGTGGCAAGGAGCTGAGAGTGGCCTCAGGCCAATAGCTGGTGAGGAACTGAGACCCAGTCCAACAGCCTATGAAGAACTGTATCCTGCCAGCAACCAAGTTCCAAGTGAGCGGGGAAGCTGACCCCCAGTTGAGGTTTGAGATGATTACAACTTCTTTAACACCTTGATTGCATCATGCCTGTGCAAGACCCTGGGCCAGAGGACCCAGTTATGCCATGCCTAGATTCCTGACCAACAGATATGTGAGATAGTAAATATTATTGTTTTAGGCCACTAAGTTCTGGGGTAGTTTGTTACACAGAATAGATACTAATTCAAAGACAAATACTGACCATGTTCTATTTTATTGTTAATTTAGGACAGACTGAGGTTTTGTTGTCGCCCCGGCTGGAGTGCAGTGGCGTGATCTCAGCTCACTGCAACCTCCGCCTCTTGGGTTCAAGCAATTCTCCTGCCTCAGCCTCCCAAGTAGCTGGGACTACAGGCACATGCCATCATGCCTGGCTAATTTTTTTGTATTTTAGTAGAGACGGGGTTTCACCGTGTTGCCCAGGCTGGTCTCGAACTCCTGAGCTCAGGCAATCTGCCCACCTCGGCCTCCCAAAGTGCTAGGATTACAGGCGTGAGCCACCACACCTGGCTGACTCTGTGTTTTATGAGAGAGATATAATGCTAAGAAAAGAAAAAGCAGCAGGAATATAAGGATACATTCTGCTGGTTTTGGAGTCAACCTTTCCAACAATGCATTTCCTCTTTCACATTTTTTTCCTTTGGAAATATTAATCTTAATCTGCATGAATTTGGAATTATATATGATGTTCTAGAACACATTCCTCACTCTAAAAGTAACTTTGTACATATTTAATTGTATTGCTAAAATAACAGAATCTTACTTTTATATATATATATATATATATATATATATATATATATTTTTTTTTTTTTTTTTTTTTTTTTTTCCGAAACAGAGTCTTGCTTTCAACCCAGGCTGGAGTGCAGTGGTGCGATCATGGCTCACTGTGGCCTCAACTTCCCAGGCTTAAGCGATCCTCCCACTTCAGCCTCCTGAGTAGCTGGGACTATAGGTGCATGTCACCACACCTGGCTAATTTTGTTTTTTTCGGAGACACAGTCTCATTATGTTGCCCAGGCTGGTCTCAAATTCCTGGGCTCAAGTGATCTGCCCACGTAGGCTTTTGAAAGTGCTGGGAATACAGGCGCACACCACCATGCCCAGCTAATTTTTGTATAAAATATCACTTTTGATGGAACTTCCAAATATAAAAAAGTCTTGTCCTTGAGCTGTTAGTGATCATAGTTTGAATCTTTCTCCAACTAAATATATCTTCAAACTATTGAAATAAACAACATAAATATACTGATAAGGCTTACATTGGAGAGTGGTGCTCAGGAAAGCTAACTACTGTCCCAATGCTCAGGAAGGCCAAACTCAAAAGCTGTCCTGTTACAGCAAAAGAACCAACCAGGCATGGTGGTTCGGGGTAAAATCAACATTTTAATGTTTTGTTTTCAGCCTCAAGTTTTTTTCATTTATGAGTCTGATTTCCTTTTGAGGCTGCATCAACAATTTTGGGCTGGTTAGATACCAGAATCAGCCACCTTTTGCTTCTTTAGCAGAAATAGTTCTTGTTAAATTGAGTTGAAAGAGTTATTATATTGCAAGAATGAGATGCTTCATTCGCCTGTCGTTAAGATCAGGTCTTGCAAATGTTTAATTCATATGCTGGCCTTCTGAGGTCAGGATTATTATCCCTATTTAGGGGATCTGGAAACCAAGGCAAAAAGGTTGAGTAATTTATCCTAGGTCACAGGAGGGATCAGTGTCTGAGCTAGGATTGCAATTCAGAAAGCCCCAAATTCCAAGACCTATGATCAGACTGCACTTATTTCAAGCCGACTTGGCCTACTTAAAATAAGTCCTCCCTCCCTTACTCCTGCCCCGGGGCACTCTTGAGTATTTGAACTGCTGTCAGCAAATGTGAAAGAGGTCTGGAGACACAGCCTAGAAATATACCAGAGATTGGCCAGTTGCAGTTGGGCTTCATTATAGCCTGACAGGCAGTTTCTCCTCCAAAATTGGTTTTCACATAGGAATTTTCAAAAGGTTTTTTTCAAATGTAGGAATATTAAGCAATTTATTCAGCCTTCATTAGTCTTTATCTCGTTCATCAGAACTTAAACTATTTAGGAGTAGGAAATAACAGCAAAAGAGGCTGCCTAATCATGGTAAATACTACGACAGAAGTTTGCATAACTTTGGGAATATATGCTGGTACCTGGTTTTCCATTCAGAATTTTCCCTAATAAGGGTCTCTGCATTTACCAACTACATTTATTTGTTTCCAGAATTTTATGAGACATGTATTTGAAAAGAAGATACAAAGAAAAATATATGTGTGTATATGTGTGTATTTGTATATGAGTAAAAGTAATAAAATTCTTAAGCCAGTGTGAAAGAGAAAGAGATGTTCAGGAGAAACATTTTTAGAGTACTGGATTTGGAGGCAAAATATCTGGGTTTACCTGTGTTTATTTTATTTTATTTTATTTTTTTTTGCCGGTTTTATGATCTTAAGCAAATTATTTAATCTCTTTGAAGGTACAAAGGTAAACCAAATGGCTCTTGGTCATTAAAGAAAGGGTTCAGTGTGGCAGGGAAGACAGATAGATCACCAGCCAGGATACAATGTAATCTGTGCTAAATTAGTGTTATGATCAAAATGCTCAGGGAACATAGAGGCAGCAACATTTAAGCCTAACCTTGATTTTCACTGCATACAAAACAGAAAACATTTTAACTAGAATGACCAGGGCAGACTTGTGGTGTAAGACTACAAGGCTTAAGTGAGAAAGGTTAAGTCCTGGATGACTGGACTACTTGAATAACCAGGGCAACTTGAGAAAAGTTACAGGAGATGAAGATGAAAAGGAAGAAGGGGGCAAATCTGGGGACCAGGCTAAGGAGCCTAGACTGTTTGACAAAGAGAGATAGCTGTTCATGAATACGGGTATTCATTCATGCCTTCCTTCAAATTTTCATTCATTCATTCATTCATTCATTCCAATTTATATTATCAGGCACCCTAATGCTTTCTAGCAGAGACACAGATGTTAAAGACATCTCTAAGTATACACTTAGAGAGAACTCTCAATGTGGGTGACAGAATGCTTTGAAAGATAGACAAGTAAACAGGCAATTACCGAGGTAGTGAGTACCATGATGGATGCACGGGACATAGAGGCAGAGAGACAGAAGAGCAAGGCTAGCCTGGGAGGTCAGCAAAGACTTTCTGCAAAAGAAGGTGTCTCAGGGGAGTCTTAACAGGGAAACAGGAGGAAGCAAAGGAACAAGAAGGGACAGGATTAGGGGGCATGGAAAACAACATGCATAGAATCAAGAGACATGGACGTGAGACTCGCCCTTTTGATTATTCATAAAGCTTTGTGGAAATGTCAGACTTTTCCAACTTACTTCAGTGCTATGGAAAACATAAAGCACCACAGGCCTATGAGGCACTGAAACGGGTGCCAGTAAAGAACAGATTCAACTAGAGCAACAAGAAGCAGTGATGACTGTGAGTCACAGAGAGACACCATCAGAATTCACACAGCATGTTATTATGCCCGGGACTCATCGCTGCTTAGGGTCAACACAGTTGAACACTAATTTGTTAAATTAAGCTCTAATGATGTTTGCCTCATTCAGTTTCTTTACTGGTCAGGAAATAATTTATTATTCTCATCAAATTAATTGTAAATTGAGAAACTAAGAGATAAAGAGTTGAGGGGGGCCATAAGAGAGCTGATGCTGAAGGGTAGAGGAGACTCTTACAAAGGAAAGGGGATTGGGCTGGCAACTGAAAAGCATGCCTGTTACAACACTGTCTCTCTCTCTCTCTCTCTCTCTCTCTCTCTCCCCCACCCCTTCTCCAAGTCACTGAGTCCCAGCCTGTCAGAAGGCTGAGGTGAGAGGATCACTTGAGCCCAAGAGGTCAAGCCTGCAGTGACCTATGATCTTGACACTGTACTCCAACCTGGGTGACAGAGTGAGACCTTGCCTCTAAGAAAAAGAAAATAAATAAATAAATAAACAAAGATACCCAAAGAAGCCTTTGAGTCATATTTTATACAGTTAATTATGAAATATATATTTGTTTTCAATATTTACTCTTTTTAATATTATCTTCTAGTCTTCAAAATTTTCTGTCTCTTCTCCAAGTTTTTAAAGGTAACTTTACAATTTTCTCTTTTAGAGTTACAGTGGCTTTGACGAAAGCATATATTATTTACAAAGCAAGTACCTTACAATGGAGAGAAGCTCATAAATCTACAAATCACTGATATTGATAGTAAGAGAACTCATTTTTAAAACCGAGAAAGCAATTGAAAGAACTGTTTGTTTATAATCAGGTCTTAATTTAACAAATTAAAAGTTCAGTAGTCTCCATTAAGTACCTGACAATTACACATATGCCCCCACACATACATCATCCAAAATTTCTTATTGAAAATCCTAAACTATCAAGTAGTGACATTTCTATGCAACATGATGGTGAAAGTATAAAATACATCCCAATAAAATTCATATCCACTAACATTTATAAACTCTATTTTTTCTTCCTTTGCTTTAAAAATGAATATTACATATTTTTGACTAACGTACTTTTAGAGACCTCTTTAAGATAAGACATTTATAACAACACCTTTAGTTATCTCAATTTTAATAATTTTAAGTAGTTTAAAATGATTTATGCTCTTCTCTATATGCATACTGTTAATTCAACCAGACAAACACATTTTCTGTAATAATATATCTCTTGGAGATATATTGTACTGGAGAAATAAAATATGTGATAGGTGATTGGGCACAGTGGCTTACACCTGTAATCCCATTGCTTTGGGAGGCTGAGGCAGGCAAATCACATGAGGTCAGGAGTTCGAGACCAGCCTGGCCAACATGGTGAAACCCTGTCTCTAATAAAAATACAAAAATTAGCTGGGTGTGGTGGCAGGTGCCTGCAATCCAGGATACTCTGGAGGCTGAGGCAGGAGAATCGCTTGAACCCGGGAGGCAGAGGTTGTAGTGAGCCAAGATTGCGCCACTCCACTCCAACCTGGACAACAGAGCGAGACTCTGTCTCAAAAAAAAAAAAAAAAAAAAAAAAGCGTGGTAGAAAACACTGAAGAATAGTGTGCGGCAATGATGTTTAAGAACATGCTCGCGTCATTGAAATCACGACTGTGGAAGGGGAAATCACTGCACATAGGTGTATCACAGAGACTGCCTGGAAGAGGCTGGATTTAAGGATGGATTTTAATGAAATGTTGCTTTTGGATTGATCAAGAGAAAAGGAAAGAGCATTTGCATATCAGGTTCAGAAATATAAATCAGAACATAAATTAAGAGGAAATAAAACACACTAAGAGAATAACAAATGATGAAACATGCTCAAAGTGAAATATACGATAACATCAGAGGATCATTTAATATTCACCCAGTCGTCAGTTTATAGGCACTTATTGAGTATAATATATGTGCCTAGCTCATTGCTAGTTGCAGTAAGGAAATATAGGAAGGAGACATTTCTGCATTCAAGAGGCTCAGCTTCTTGGGCAAGAGATGAGAATGACATATGACATTATCTGCCTTACAATGTAAAATAAGTTTGTGTTACATGTTTGTTTCTGTGGTACAATCCTATATTTAACAGAGCTCAAAATGGTGAAAGGAACAGAGTAAGAACAATGGCTTCAGGAGGAAAATGCAATGATAGAAGCTTTGAAAGAAAGATGACTAGAATTCAGGTAGATACCAAAGAGCAGGGAGGGCATTTCCTGAAATTAGCTGAATGTGATATTTTGCAGCTGTTATTATGAGAGACTGCATATATAGGGGATCCTAATTTAATTCTGTTTGGATAGATGAATTCCTTTTGACAAGTTTATACCAAGTTCATATTTCCCATGGCAATTTTGTTTCTCTTCCATTTTCCTTTAGGTCATAGTAGATGATGATACCTGCCTGTCTGACCTTTGAGGAAGGGGAATTTCTGAAACCTAAGGCTTCCTTGTATTGCTCAATTAAGTGAGACAGAAATCACTAAGGATAGTAAGCATTCTGTCATTTTTCTAACACTTATTAATTATTAAAACTTGTTAAGTAATAAACTAGTTTATGACAGCAGTTGCTCTATTTTTATTATAATTATCATCATTATTACCTTAAAGGTGTGTTTTTTAGTAAAATTTGGTTGTAAAATTTAAATAATGTCAATAGAATTGAGGATTTTGAACAGAATCTGAAATACAAACATAAAGGCATTCAATTTTAAAAGTATGGAACAACTAACTGTTCACAGCATGCTGGAAAACACTTGGTAGAGAAAGTGAGATTGGGGTCACTGGGAGCATAGATGGTAAAAGTGTGGCTTCATTATGACTAAACAAACATTCCATTCCTAAGAAAATCTCATATCCTGGTAAGCTGTTGGTCTTCTAGTAGAAGAGAATTAAAAAATAAAAAAGGACACATTGCAGTTGGGAACTCTAAAGCATACCGAGTTACCTCTCTGATTTTATTTAGCCTAAAGTGAACATATTTCATGATGAAGGCTAGAAATGCTCCTGCTAAGCTGAAAGTGATAGAAAGAAATTAGAACTGTCTCTTTCAACCTCTCAGGAGAGCTAAGGGGTTAGTGCAGTGGGGAAGGCTGGTGACGTGGCCAAGTTTATGAGCTGATGATGGTGAAAGCCTGATTCTTTCCTTTCATCACAGATTTGACTGGCCAGTAATGCAGGACAATGGCTGGATTTTCTTTCAAATCAGTGACTTGGGAAATGCTATTATCCCTTGGTTTCCCACCTGTTGACAAACTGCTAAATAATATGGGTGATTGGTTGAAGTGTTACATAAATAAACACATCATTGCTTTGATATGATCATTTGCAAAGCAACAAGAAGACTTTCATACCCTATTTAAAGATATATTTAGGAACAGAATTGAAAAACTACAAGCTTAAGGATCAGAAAGGTCAGGAATGAAATTGTCAATCTACTACTTATAATCTTGAAGAAAGTGGTTTTGCCTCTCTTAGCCTCAAATTTCTGGTCTAAAACTGAGGTTAATAAGCTTAATTACATAGGCTTGTTTAGATAATTACATGAGATAACCATTGCAAAATTAATCTATTTTGGTGAATGCTCAATAAATATTAGCTCTCTTCCCTTACTCAACAAAGTATAGGTTATCAAAAATTGGGATTGTGAGTAGAAACTGGAAGTTACTGCCAGCAATTTCCATTCTAAGAATCCCATGTCATAAAAATGAGAGATGAAAGAGGCTACATTTGTCACTTGTTTTTATTAATCACACACATACACCCAAACATTTTTATATTTAATTGAAAGATGAAAAGTTGCAATTAAATGAGAGGAGTAGTACTTTTAGAGTCAAGTATGGGTAAAGTTTGTAAGAGCGCAGATAGATGAGTGTTAAGAATTCTATTTACTAAGTGGCTTCACTTCTTGAGCTTTGGGGAAATGGCTCTTGCATAATTTTAAACAGTCTGTGAATTCTCCTTCAAGTCAGGATTGTCAAGGGGAACTGAATATAACCTCTGTCTAATTCCACTAGGTATTTCATTTCTTTTTTGTTTGCAAGGTATTAATTATTAAATGTGCTTCATATTGATAATTATACTGCATCTTATTTATTAATGACTCACTATTAAGCTTAAACTTAATATCTCTAGAGGTTCTCAGGTCTCTACCTTTGCAGGTCATTGCTCTTTTTCTCTTTGCCGGACTGACAGCTGAGAGGGTTTCAAGCTTTGGGGTTTAAGGTAGATAGGTTTTAATGGTGTGATTACCCATGGCACAGTTCATTACCACTAATGGAGTTACCCACGCAACCAAAGGGAGAAAAGTGATCCTGCACAATAGTGAACTAATAGGCAATAAATTATTACACCTGAGAAAGGCAATCATATGTAAGAGCAGTAAATGGCCAGTGCCCAAAAGAAAGGTACATATTTTTATTTTGCCTGAAGTGTGTGTCTCTTTTTCAGAAGGACAAAGTTCATTTTGAAAGCAAAAAGCAAAAAAAAATTCCACTTCTTCTTTTGATCAGTGTAGACATGGCAAGAGACACAAAATAATCAAGGCAAAAATTGAATTTACTCTTTATAATACTGCTTTGCATAACCCATTTTCATGTTTGGGCTTCTCTCAAAGTGAGAATTATATATGAATCTTTACATTCAAGGTTTCAGGAACATAGATTACAAATTTGTATTATGAGGGGATAAAAGTTCACTGGCTTGTTCCACAAAGGGAAAAACATACTCTAACTAGCAAACATTCTTCATACATTTTTTGATATTTAATTACAACAGCAAAACCTCTTAAACCTGAGGCCTGCAATGCTCACATGGCACTTTGGAGAGTAGAGCCTTTGGTGCCTTGGTCTTCCCAGTCAGGAATCAGTCCCTCAGATTACTCGATCACATTTCACTGAGCAGATAAGCTTTTCTGCCCCTGCACCCTAAAGGCATCTCTGGCAATTGTTTTCCTGTGGTTTACTGCTCCCATAGCTGGCCTATTTTGTAGACTACTCCCAACATCTCCAAAGAAACCCCTTCTGATTTTCACCTCCAGTAACAGAAATTCTTAATGAGTCTTTTCTCATGCACAAGAAAGAAAGCTTCCCTGACATTCTAATGTTAAGCTGAGATTTTGAAGCTCCCACCCATCCCTGAAGTTAGAAAACCTAAAATCTTTCATCCAGGTAATTATACTCTACAGTCTCTCTCTTATGCTTAGCCAGTAAAGCCATCCTCACTAATCCAAGGTAAAACACTATCCTCCATGGTGGTTCCAGTTTGAATATCTTGGGGTCCATTTTGGCTCATTTTCTTTGTTAGGAAAGTAGTAAATGTGCTTGGTCAGAAATGGGAGCATGTCCTCTTTGCATTTTTGTTTAAGAGGCTGAATGTGTGTGTGTGTGTGTGTATGTGTAAGTATATATTTTTAAAAAGCATTGAATTTTAAATAGTTTTAGATTCACAGAAAAGTTGCTAGATATTACAGAGAGTTCCTGTCTACTCCTTTCCCAGTTTCTCCTATTGTTAATATTCTAGGTTACTATGGTGCATTTTTACAACTACCATACATTATTATTAACTCAACTCTATATTTTATTTAGATTTTCCTAATTATTCCCTAATGCCATTTTTTCTGTTCAAGGATCCAATCCAGCGTACCGCACTACATTTAGCTGTCAAATCTCCTTTGTTTCTCGTGTGACAGTTTCTCTGGCTTTCCTTGTTTTTGATGACCTTGACAATGTTGAGTACTGGACAAGTACTTTGTACACTGTCCTTCAATTTGGATTTATCTGAAGCTTTCCTCATGATTAGACCAGAGTTATGTATTTTGAGGAGGAAGATCACAAAAGTGAGATGCCATTCTCATCTCACCATGTCAAGCACACTTGTTATTGGCATGACATCACTAATAATGTTGACCTTGATCACCTAGCTGAGTTAAGTGTTGCCAGGTTTCTCCACTGTAAAGTTACTCTTTCTCCTCTCTTCACTTTCCACACTCTACTCCTTAGAAGCAAATCAATAAGTCAATACACTTAGTCCACAATCAATGAATAAGAGTTAAGATTCAAATCCTTAGGGAGAATATTTACATAAATAATTCAGATTTTTTCTGTAAAGGATATTTGGCACTTCTCCACCCGTTTGTTTATTTATTCAATCACTTCTTTGTATCAGGATCATTACCTGTTTTATTCATTGCTAAGTCCCTAAGCAATGTCGGCATGTAATGGTCTCTCAATTAATAAATCTTAAATGAATTAAGTTAACCACAAGGTCAGAAGGTACCCGAATGTCCTCTGATAACTTCAATATTAATTCAGCCCCAAAATTCTAGTAGCTCTCTCTTTTTTTTAATCTCTAAAAATAGGAAAGTAATACCTACTTTGTAGAATTGTTTTGGGACAGTGGCCAGTGCAAGCACAGCTCCTGGAACATAGAGAGTGCCCGTTAATCGTGATTATTCTTACCTCATAGAGATGTTTATTATCGAATTCAGAAGTTCAAGTCAGTGAGAAGCAAAAATTCCCAATGATTACTGTGGGCTACATATATAGGTGATCTGCCTTTAAATTATGGAGTCTCAAACTATAAATTGGTGTATAATTTTCACTTGTAAAATAATAATTTCTTTGCTAATATAAAAATAAATTTAATATTTATAACATTCTGTTGATTTAGCTATTTACTTTCTCCACCTTGGTAAAGTTTTGGTCATACAGCTTTTTGTTCTCTTACAGTTTGCATTCTTCGGGGAATAAAATTGTAAATGGCTTTCCTTTGGTACTATAACAACCCTTTTTTCTTTATATAGAATGATACAATTATATAGATTCCATAACAGGATTGTGCAGAAATCGTGTTTACTGTATTTAAACAGAAGAATTTTTTTGTACTAATTCTGGTTATGGTTGTGATTTTGCCATTAAGTAATGCTGAAGCTATCAGAGAACATTCGAGTTCCTTCTGACCCTATTAAGATTCATTAACTGAGCTATCACTAAATGTGGGTATCGCTTTAGGTGCTCAAGATTTAGTGGTGAATAAAACAGCTAATAATCCTGCTTTTATGACAATAGAATTTTAAAAAGCATATATATATGTCTGTATGTATAAAATTTTAAAAGTGTGTGTGTGTGTGTGTGTGTGTGTGTGTGTGTTAGTAGTAAGTGCTGTGGAGAAATGATAAGAGAAATATGAAATGTGGATGGAGGAAGCTAGCATAATTTGCTCTTTCACATTGGAAGGACTTACTAACAGTGTGATACTTAAGAAAAGGCATAGAGGAAGTGAGGGAATAAACCATCCTGATGTCAGAGAGAGAACATTCCAGACAGAGAAAATAGTAGATGCAAGCGCCCTGAGGTGGGAGAATAATCGAAGTATTTAAGGAACAGCAAAGAAATGAATATATATTAGAGCAGACTTTCAGATATGGATATTTAGTATTCATGACCAAACTAAAATTGAGTTAAATTAAATATATTCATTGTTTAAAAGTAATTCATAGTTAAAAACTGAAATAGAGATATATTATCCACAGTTACTTTTATCTTCTATGCTGTCATTTGTTTCTATAAATAAATAACAAAATAAATGTATTGAAATATATTTTAGTTCCTGGTGAGCAGGCATTCTCATTGCTTATGCTTAGCAAAACAATTTTGCTTTAAGTTGCTACTAATATTTGATTCAAAAGTCTTAAGCTTGGTTGGGCATGGTGTCTCACGCCTGTAATCCCAGGACTTTGGGAGGCCAAGTCAGGCGACTCATGAGGTCAGGAGTTTGAGACCAGCCTGGCCAACATAGTGAAACCCCGTCTCTACTAAAAATACAAAAAAAAAAAAAAAAAATTAGCTGGGTGTGGTGGCGGTCGCCTGTTATCCCAGCTACAGGAGGCTGAGGTAGGAGAATCGTTTGAACCCAGGAGGCAGAGGTTGCAGTGAGCCAAGATCGTGCCACTGCACTCCAGCCCAGGCAACAGTGCGAGACTCCGTCTCAAAAAAAACATCTTAAGCTTTATAAAGGCTTTTTCCCCCTATAGAACATACACTAAGTGTATATTCCATTTATCTTACATTGTTAGCTATAGTCTTCTCCTGATACAGTGCATAGATTGACTTGACATACCAGATTAACTGAGATCAAGTTAATTATCAATATGAGAAATGATGGTATAAAAATCATTATGTTCCTAAGATGTGTATTTAATATTTATAAAAATTATAAACATAAACTGATATTCATGACCTATTTATTTCTATATTTGGACTCAATTCAATGCTTTAAAATGTTTTTGTTTAAAAAAACTTTATAATTTTGTCTCAAAACATCCATATATAAAAAGTATAATAAACTTAAACATTTTGTCCTTTATCCCCAATTCAGTGTTCACAGAGGCCTGTGTTTTCACTGCAGCAGGCAGTCAGGTTTCAACAGTGAGGCAATATTGTTTTGTACCTGTGGTATTTGTAGGAAGACATCTTCAGATGGGTTATGCCTGCTGGGAGTTCAGCTGTCTTCCCTGTAAATTTCAGACACCCCAAGGGGTGTCTTCTTTGTGGATGATAATCACTGTGTTTGGATTGGAACAATGTGGCCTTCTTTAGTGCCTGCATGCACACGCATGTGTGTGTGTGCATGTGTGTGTGTGTGTGCAATTTAATTTTAAATTTAGGTCAATAGTTTGGTTTAGGGAAAGAACACTCTCTGTGTCCCTGGAAATACTGAAAAGCAAATATTTTCAAATGACATTGGGTTGTTTGGGCTAGGTTAAAATTAGGTCAATTTATTTTTTAATCTCAAATATTACTTTAAAGATAATTAATACTTTCTCATTAATAGAGTTGCAAGTGTTTTCTAGATCATTTCTAAAAATGAAGATATAGGTTTATGAATTTTGTAAAAGGGAAACAGTTGCCTAAAAGTAAACATTTTTCAACAAAATAGTTATTTTTACGTCTTTTAAAAATGTAAACATTCTACCATGATATTTTTGTACGTGCTGGGTTAATAAATAGGCCCTCAGGGGGAACAAAAGTCCCTGATTTGTAGCATTCTGTGCTTTCTGTTTTGTGCATACTCCCACTATGGCCAATTACAAATGACCAACAGTGTAATACCTGGCTCACAAAATTCCTGAACATTTATTAATAGGTTCTAGTGAGTCCACAAGAGCAGGCTCCAGCACCCCTAGAAAGTCGTTATCCTCTTTCTCTGGGAAAATGGCAATACGGGGCCTACTTTAGTAACTTCTAGAACTGTCTGAATTATCTTCTTTCAACTTATTACTTTTCTGATCTTAGTCGGTTTTCATTAATCTAGCAAGGACAGGGCAGTATCCTTTTGACTGTATGGGAACTGCAAGAAGTAATGGAACAGTTGTGATCTTCGGATTGTCTAATAACTTGCTAAATTGATGGCACCTGGTGTAAATGCACAGTAGACATAATCTCAATCTCACTCTTTCCCCTAGTTCTTTTCTTGACTTCCACGGAACTTCCTTTCTCTCTAGATCTAGGCTTACAGCATAAACTAAAATTTGGGAGCATAAATGCAATATGTTCTCAAGTTTAATATGCCCTCATTTGCAAAATATGCCTTTCATTTTATAGTGGTTTTCATGGAAAGAAAACTACAGTTATGAAATAACATTCTTTTTCCAGAACCAGAAGTGTGGTGTGTGTGTGTGTGTGTGTGTGTGTGTGTGTATGAAAACTAAGGAAACGAGGTGATGATATATGAATAATTTTGAAAGCTTTGGGGTAGTGTCAGCACACCTATCCTAGGATTGTGCTCTTTCTTTTTTTTTTTTTTTTTTTTTTGAGACGGAGTCTCACTCTGTTGCCCAGGCTGGAGTGCAGTGGCGCAATCTCGGCTCACTGCAAGCTCCGCCTCCCGGGTTCACGCCATTCTCCTGCCTCAGCCTCTCCGAGTAGCTGGGACTACAGGTGCCCGCCACCACGCCCGGCTAATTTTTTTGTATTTTTAGTAGAGACGGGGTTTCACCGTGGTCTCGATCTCCCGACCTCGTGATCCACCTGCCTCGGCCTCCCAAAGTGCTGGGATTACAAGCGTGAGCCACCGCGCCCGGCCTGATTGTGCTCTTTCAATGGGAGAGGGGGAGGGATAGATTTTTTCTCCCTCTTAATAGTTTCAAATAATCGGCACCCTTAAGTCACAACATTTGTAGGTAGCAAGTGGACTCCAAACTTCCATGCTACCTCCTATAAGAAAAGGAGCTTTGCAATAATTTTTATGTCTTCTCAACTGTCTTTGAAAGTGTACTGTTACCAATCAACAAGAAAAAAACAAATAACTGTTAAAAAGTGGGCAAAGGACATGAACAAACACTTCTCAAAAGAAGGCATACAGGTTGCCAACAAAATGACAAATAGCTCAACATCACTAATCATCAGGGAAATGCAAGTTAAAACCACAATGAAATACCATTTCACACCAATCAGAATGGCTATTATTAAAAAGTCAAAAAATAAAGACATTGACAACAATGACTAGAAAAGGGAACGCTTATACACTGTTGGTGGGAATGTAAAATAGTTCAACCCCTTTGGAAAACAGTGTGGGGATTTCTCAAAGAACTAAAAACAGAACTACCATTTGACCCAGCTATCTGACTGCTAGACATCCACCTAAAAGAAAATGATTTTTTGTTATCTAAAAGACACTTACACTCATATGTTTATCAAAGCACTATTCACAATAGCAAAGTTATGGAGTCAACCTATGCACCCATCAATCCACCCATGGTGGATTGGATAAAGAAAATGTGGTACATATACACCACGGAGTACTTAAAAAAGAATGAAATCATGTCCTTTGCAATAACATGGCAGGACTGGAGGCCATTTTCCTAAGTGAAATAACACAGAAAATCAAATACCACATGTTCTCACTTATAAGTGGGAGCTAAATAGTAGATACCCATGGTCATAAAGACGGAAATAATAGTCAATGGGAACTCCAAAAGGGGGAATGAATTGAAGGAGGGGGATGATAGTTGAAAAACTACCTATTGTGTACTAGGTTCACTATCTGGGTGATGGCCTCACTAGAAGCCCAAACCCTAGCCATGTAACAAATCTGCACATGTACCCCCTGAATCTATAATACGATTTTAAAAAGATTACACTCTCAGTTTGAACTGCTTAATACATCTGATACCTGAAATTAGAACAGATGAATGACAATACTGAAACCAATTTCATTATATAATCACATGACAATGTGACAGAAATTGACATTATTATTTTTAAGGTAAAACAGCAAATAAAAAATTTACATTGAAAGAAATCTTTATTTCCCTTTCTCTTTTGTATTTTTGTGTGGCATTTCTTAAATTCCAAGATTTCTTACTTTAAAAAAAAATCTCAATCTTTATCTCTAGCCATCTCTCTATGTTTATACATCTATTATCGAATTATTATCTATGTCTCATCTATGAATCTGTGTGTCTATCTATCTGTCTGTCATCCATCCATCCATCTATCATAGTATTCAAAGTAAGTGCAAGAACATGACTGTAGATTGGAAATCTGAAGCATGAAAATAATATTTTCTGTTACATGTGCTTTCAATATCATCTTGGCCATTGATAACATAATAAACACGTGTTTATTCAGTACTCTTTTTTCTTTTTCTTTTTCTTTTTTTTTTGCTATGTCTTTTTCCTAGCTTAGAGCCTTATTTTAGCCATTCTCTAAGTTTTCTACTTATTGAGCAGAATGAGAAGTGTATTCGATATATATACTATCTGGTATTATGAGAATTCATTTAAAGCAAAACAAAGTGAGAAATAGGTTGCATTAAAATATTTTTATCGACAAATTTCTAATTTATGAAGGCAAGAGAGCAACTTTACATGGTGAACACATTGTTAATTAATTCAGTAAACACGCCAGACCTCAAGTTAAAAAGACCAATAGGAGTAGGAAATTTTCTCTAGAATTTTAACGGGTTGTGGGAAATACAATAAAAGTATAGATTTTACTCTTTCACCCAGACCAAGGATATCAGAATCCCATGAGGTTGAACATGAGCATATGCTTTTAATAAACCTAAAAAAATCTGTTTTTAGTGATTTTTATTGTATTGCTATGTTTAGAGATTTCTGGCCCATATTGTGTGTGATCCACAGAATAAATCAAATTTACATTAGGGAGACCTTTTTTTCTCTTTACCTAACAGGCAAATATATTCTCCTTCTTAAAAACATTTGTTTTCCTAGCTTGAGGTTTTGCTACAAAAACGGTCTATCTAACTTTTCTTCTCCAACATTCACACTTCCCAAACTTCTCCAGTCTTAACTCTAGAGACACTATTTTAGTTGGGGACACCCAATTAGACAAAAGTAGTTTAGCCCTCAGTCAATTCTATATTGCTTCTGTGGTGAAGCTAAGATCATCTCTTCTTTCTGATTTCGAAATTCTTTTTCTGCTTAATTTAATGAGCCCCTACTCTATAATGCTCTAAGCTTGGTACAGGAGGAATATAAAGATAAATATGACATGTGCTTGCATCCCACTGAAGGAGGTTGATGTGATGTAAATAAGCATAACATAAAACAAAAATCAGGTTTATAATAATAAGCTGAAAATTTCCAAGTCTCCAAGTCTTTTTTTATGTCCAATAAAATAACTCAAGGCTCCATCCCACACAATCTGAGGAGTCCAGTGCCATTTCTGGTGTTTATGATGATTCCTGCCTGGTGGTGCTTACAATCGCCTAGCAAGCGCATTTTTCACTCCAGGATCAGTCCTGGATCACTTATCACCACTCCTGCCTGTCTCTTCCTGGTTCTCAGGGCTTTATCCCAAGTGTGGACATGTCTCCTTTTCCGAAAGAAGCACAAATATGAGGCTATCGTGTTGGGTAACAGGCTTTAGAGACAATGGAGGTTCATTATTGTATAGACACCAACTACACTTGGGTACCAAGTTATTCTGAAATTCCTCACTTAGGTCAGACTGCATATGGAAATTACTCACTCATGACGTATTTCTTTTGGTTCCAGACCCCCAACATACTGCCAGAATTCATCGTCACACTAACCAAAATCCACCTCCATCTCCATTTCCCAAGTTTTAGAAATAACTTCCCAAGTCACCAGGTAGAATCAAAAGTTAAATATACTTAGTTATGCAGAATAAATTTGCTCCTTTCAATTTCAACTTCTTTTTTCCACATCATCCTGGGAGCAATTCTGGGTACAAGCAATAGACTCTGATAAATATTTTTACAAACCAAACCACATTTTCTCAGTATCAATTGTAACAGTAGCCATTTTTATTTCTTTGTCCATTTCATTATACAGACATAAACTAATTGCCCTAGGAATGTGTACTTTTTGGAATGCGTCCTATAACATATAACAAATTAATCGAGGAGAGAGTGGGGGAGAGATGTTCTTTTTGAGGTCAAGGACCATCTTTCTTTACTATATTCCTAAATACTAATATAGTTCCCAATATAAAATTGTCATTTATTATGTTTATAGAATGAATAGATAATTGAATGTTAAAAATATGCGTCTGACTTTTTTAGCCATGGCATATGAATGCCAAATCATTTGAAAAGTCTGGGAGACATAGAACACCTGTGTGGGCTGAGACAGGATATGCGGTTTTGTGTGGTTGTCCACTTAAGCAGGCAATTAATTTTTCACATAATCAGTTATTGAATTGGCCATTCACATAATGTTAATGCGTTTGAATTTGTAATTAATCTCTATTTTATTTAGAGCATTTTATATCTGTCTTCCAATTCTAATGTAACAGTACATGGCCTTGACTTTTTAAGTGGATTTACCACTAAGCACACGTGTGCACACACACACACACATTCACACAAAGGACTGGGGAAATTAGGTAAAGTCAGACATTTTGGCTTTTCAGAAGACATTTTCTAATGATTATATAGAGCTAATTTCACATAATTTTTTTTAAAAAACATGGAATATTTAAATTTTGAACTTTCTTTTCTAGATCAAGGGTAGCCAAACTTTTTCTGTAGGGGGTCAGATAGTACATATTATAGGCTTTGTGGATCATACATTCTCTGTCTCAACTGCGCAGTATACAAATTTGTGGACATGGTTGTATTCCAAAAAGCTTTATTTAAAAATATAGGCAATGGGATAAATTTGCTCCATTGGCCATAGTTTGCCAACCTCTAGACCTGTTAATGTGATTTAGATTAATCTCTTGACAAATCATGGGGGTTCTTGCTTTGAACTTTGTCTTTCTCTATGAAGTAGTTCTTTCTATTATTTTCCGTCCTTATATATGGTGTTTCAATCTTAAAAAAAGTTTTGTGGTTAAGGAAATGCTATTCTAACTTAAGTATCATCTTGCATAGCTTCTTTCCTCTGTGCTCCTTCTCTTCTTCCACCACTTGTAATTCCCTAATTGTTTCAGGTCTTATTTTCCCATAATCCTCTCAAGCCAGCAACCCTGGTTTTACACTTCTCTCATACCTAACACAATTAAAGTTCTTTTTAATGCTTATCTAAGTAGATTATATTAGAACAAATCTGGGAAATGTAGAAAAGTAGCAGAAAATATTTGAGACTGATAAATATTTTTTGAATATTTCCTAGGTGCTGGGCTATGAAGGAATGAAAAAATTGCACCCAAACCCGTTATTATCAATATATTATCACTTCTTTTTTCTATGTACAGGTTTTAAAAAGGAATTGTGTTCATACCACACATGATCACTTTTTCTTGTCTTTTAAATTCAATTGTATAAATAAAGCATTGTCCCTGTTATTTCATACCTTTTATGAACATGCTTTTAATGATGGCTATTACACTGTAGATGTGTTATACTTACTTACTATTTAATTATTAACATTATCATAATTATTATGACAGCAAACAACTATTTGTGTAACGTTAAAAAATTATTTGAAGTTATTTAGGATAGATTCTGGATATAAGATTACTGAGTCTAAATGCCATAAATGGTTTCAAGGCAAATGAAACATATTGCCAAATTGGTATTACAAGAGATTTACCTAATTCATGTTTCTTCAAGGAGTACACACAATCAGAGGTGTGCTGGAGTCTACTCAGATTGGCTCAGGAAAGCCTATCCTAAGCATGGCTTCGCAATCTAGTGTTTAGTGATGTGTATTTGGTAGCTTGCAATCAGCCATGGTGAGAGTATTTACACAACAGAAATCAGCAAATGCTACAAATAGGTGGTGTTGTTTTACTTCCCTCCAGAGAGCAAGTCCTTAAGCATTTATCAGCACAGCTCTGCAGCATAGCTTTGTATCATACCATTGGACGACATAATTTAAAATTTTGGCCAATTTAAAAAATAGTGTATTTAAACATATTTTCCATTTGGTTGATTGCAAGTGGGGTTAAGTATTTTCATATTAACCAGCTGCTTTAATTTAAATTTATTTATTTATTTATTTATTTATTTATTTATTTAATTTTTCAGTCAGGGTTTTGCTCTGTCGCCCAGGCTGGAGTGCAGTGGCACAAACAGAGTACATTGCTGTCTATCTTCTGGACTCAAATGATCTTCCCTCCTCAGCCTTCTGAGTAGCTGGGACTACAGGTATGTACCACTACACCTAGATAATTTTTTAAAATTGTTTTGTAGAGACAAGATCTCCCTTTGTTGCCCAGGTGTTGGTCTTGAACTTCTGGGCTCAAGGTATCCTCCTGCCTTGGCCTTCCAAAGTGCTGGAATTACAAGCATGAGCAACTGCACTCGGCTATTTTTATTTATTTTTAAATAGGCTATCTATGTTCATGCCTGTTTGTCATCAAGAAAGTCTTTGTGTTTTATAAGTAACGTCCTCATCTCTTTATTGTCCTACCTTTACTATGATTATTTCTATAAATTTATAATCTACTCTACCAAACATCTGTAACTATACACATTAGAAGGATTCAAACATACACATGCCTCCATAATGCCTAGCATCATGCTAAATATATAACAAATACTCAATAAATATTTTTAAATTAGGTGATATGTATTAAATCTTGGCTCATTCTTGCTCTTGCTTGCCTTAATATTTCTCTAATTATAATACGTTTTTAAGAAAATAGGAGCTGAACATCAAATAATTACACTTTGTTTCGCAGTTTAATAGTCTGAAAAATTTGATTATTTTCACAGATGCAGATAGAAATATTAGTTGTATGAGACATTATTTCTTAAAGGATGAAACATTACACAAAATATATTTTATCACAGACTATGGGTGAGTACTGAGGTTTTTTGATATTTGACTTACTAAAATCTAGTGACATTTATTCATATAAGAGTAAAAGAATAAGGATATACCTGAAGCAAACAAAACACCACTACTTTTTAAAATCAAATCAAAATGTACGGTAAATGCAATTAGGTATATGCATGTTATGAGTAGGATAGGCGCAGAGCTGATGGAGAAAAGAGTGTGGGTTGGGAAGAAATTACCCCAAAGACAGATTATTGGGCATGTGTAGAATGAGAATTTCCAGTTTCACTTGACAATGGTGCTTTTAGACTCAACGCACTTTTTTAGCATCAGCTTATGCAGCCAAAACCTCACTTGGAGCTTTAACCAGGGATTGTAAGTGGAAGAACAGATTAAACTAGAGTCTACTCAGACCTACAGGATAAGTCAAATGCTCGATGCACATACTTGGAAATTGATCCTAAGAAAAGATATCCTTATGTGAGTCCAACTTCAGGTGGAAAACCAGGACACTAATACTTGAAAGTAAAACAGCAGAGAGATCTGTGGATGTTGGGACAACTACAGATGGAATAGGTGAGGATGAAAGGGGTTTAGGGCAGAAATAAGCCACTGAGCTCTCAATGGAATGTCTAAAAGGGAATTCTTTTAAGGTCTAGGAGAACCTCCTAAGGTGCCATAACCATCACTCAGCAATAGTAACTCAACATGCCTTTCCTAGATTATGCCTTGACTAAGGAAATTTTCCCTTGGTTTATTACTCTCACGAATTCTGATGACATTTCACTCTAAACTCATGATTACTCAGTCATTTTTTCCTCTCTGGTTCCCACTTCTGTAGACAGACCACTTACACATACCTTGACGTCCTGTTCCTCCGCTACTCCCTATCGTGGTCTCTTTCCTGTTTAGTCAATACCCACATGTACCAAACACTACAGACAGATCCTCCTTTTTAATTCCACTTTAGTTTTTATATTTCCTTACAATATAAAAATATTTTTCATAGAAACTATATAATGTTTAACCTGTCTAGTAACAGTCTATGCCTGAATGTAGTAAAGATTTGTTTCTGTACATGTCCCAATAGCCTTATCTATTACCATTCTACATCTCTTCAATCTTCATTTTAAGTAAAAACACATCCAGCAGATATTGCCTCAACCTTGGGGCATTCTAGGAATAAGACTACTTTTTACAGCTCAGTTTCATTCAAGAATTGTTACTGAGCACCATATTGTATAAGGTCCTGGGGATTTAAATAATATATTGCTCCTACATATGGAGTGCTTACATGCACCAGAAGAATAAAGAAATAAACAATTTTAACATGATGTGATAAACCCATTGACAGAGGTTCAGCTGGCTGCCTAAGCACTTGCTCATTCGTTGATTTATTTTTATGAAAAAAATTATAGTGGTGTACATTTAAATTTTATTTTCTTGCAAGTTATCTTTCTTTAAAAGAATAAGATTACATAAAAGGTACATTTTTGGTGTATTTATCCATCATTATTTTAAAACAGATATTTTCAAATTGTCAAAACAAATATAATTTAGTTACCAAGCATGAAAAAGAAATTTCTATGACTCAAAGAACTGTGGAGGCTAATCAAAAATGCCAAGGATATAAGGAAAACACTATCATTCTATGAAACCAATTACAAATAAATTTGATTTTTCAAAAATAATTTGGTACATGTATAACCAGAGAAACAGTACAGAGAATAGAAACTATCCCTCCAATTCTCCCAGTAACATGTGTAGAGAAAGAATAGCATGTGGATAAACTTTTGCTTTAAACAAAGAGCAACCTCTGTAAGTCTCTTATTATTATGGGTGTTATCCTACCTATGAGTGATTTATAAAGTGGAATTTGTTTGTTTCTCCGAATTCTTTTGAGGATTGATTTGCTTCTAAAAAGCAAATTTTTAAAGAATGCAGAGATATATAGATTCTTAGAACTTTTCTCTTGGCATTTTCAATATTAATTTATTATTGAGGATGATAGGTATTGTTTTTCATACACTTTATTGAAGGAATGCCTTTTCAGACCTCTCTTGGCAAGTGTCAGAGTAATTCATGTCTTACATAATCAACAGTTATTTACAGTTTCAATTATAAATGATTAAGTGTCCTGTTCCCAAGAGTTTGTTAAACAGTGAAATGACCCCTTGATTTTAGCATTCACACCCAATAATGTGAGGATAATTGTATGCATTTACTTATATTTGGCATGCTGATGTTTTCTTGCAAAAATTATCAAATAGTTTCAACTCTTTGTGACTGCATATACTCTCTTCAAGCCTCATTAAAATATGATTTAAGGTCACAGATATCATCACAAAGATTATTATACAACAATGATACTGTATCAAGCAAGCAATCAGGATTCGACTTAATCAGATAGTTTAATATGAACACTTCTTGTTACTTGCTGCCTTATATCCAAACTAGAGTAAATATTGTGACTAGAAGTTTTTTCCTGCATGTATTACCATTTAAAAGAGGGTCATGATTCTGAAAAAGTGAAGACATTCACATGTAGCTTTTATTATTCACATATTCTATCTGACTATTTTGGAAATCAGAAAAAATGGAAAGCAGAAGATAAATTGTATATGCACCATCATAGTTTCTTTTTTCTAAAGTAAAGTGTTTTAGACCATTTTATAAAATCATGAAAGTCCTAAATTATAGAAATTATAGAAAGACTAGAAAATTGGAAAAATCCATAGTCTTATTAATAATTAAATATTTCTCTATTTTATTTTTTGAGATGGAGTTTTGCTCTTGTTGCCCAGGCTGGAGTGCAATGGTGTGATCTTGGCTCTCTGCAACCTCCACCTCCCAGGTTCAAGCGATTCTCCTGCCTCAGCCTCCTAAGTAGCTGGGATTACAGGCATGCGCCACCATGCCTGGCTAATTTTGTATTTTTAGTAGAGATGGGGTATCTGTATTTCACCATGTTAGTTAGCCAGGCTGGTTTCAAACTCCTGACCTCAGGTGATCCACCTGCCTCGGCCTCCCAAAGTGCTGGGATTACAGGTGTGAGCCGCCACGCCCAGCCAATAATCAAATATTTAAAATATGAATCTTAAAATGTAATTCTTGATTTAAGAATGAAAAAATATTTTTTGTTTCTTGAATTAATAATTTTTCTCCCACTAACACATAATAATTATTTTCATTTTGTTTTTAAACTTTTATGTAAAATATAACATATATACAATAAAGTAAACAAAAAATATGTGAATTATTACGAAGTAAATATGCCTGGGTATCCAGTGCCGAGACCAAGAAATAGATCATTATTAACACTCAGAAGACTGCCTCATGATCCACCAAATCAGTATTCCTTCCCTCTGTCCAAGATATAACCACTGTTCTGACTTCTCAAATTGCAATATAATTTTGTTCTGTGTTTGCATTTTATGTTAACATAATCATATAGTACTCTTTGTGTTTGGCTTCCTTGCCTCAATATTACATGTAGGAGATTAACCCACGTTGTTCTGATGTACCTGGAGGCCATTCATTTTCACTGTTTTATAGTATCCTGATACATGACTGAAACAATCAGTGAAAATTCTAGGCCATTATCTCTTCAAGTATTACTTCTGCCCTGTTATCTCCCTTTTCTCCAATTACACATATAATAGACCCTTTTACCTCTTTACTATATCCTGTACGTCTTCTATACTCTTTTCTATATGTTCTATTCATTTGTCCCTCCATGCTTTAGGTTGCTTATTTTCTTCTCACTTATCTTCTAGTTTACCAATTCGTTCTTTAGTCGTGTCTAATTTGCTGTTGAATCTATCCATTGAGTTTTCTGTTTTGACTAGTGTACCTTTTAGTTAGAGTTCCTAAATTTTTTATAATGTCTAGTTTTCTGACAAAATTCTTAATCCTGTCGTTTATTTTTTTTTTTTTTAGCTTAGGCAGCATATTTCTTTTGAATTCTCTTTTTCTTATCTGGATTCTCTGAGAATCTGTTTCTACTATTTATTGCTTATTTTGTTAATTTATCAAAAGTGATCAAGTTAATTTATCACTTCATGTGTTTATTTCTTTGTAATTGAGTGTTGTTTATTAGCTTTTAAGATTAGTAGAAATAGTTTGAGGCTTAAGATACTATTATCTTTATTCAGAGAAGACTTGCCTTGGTATCTGGTAGGTAGATAAAAATTCTAGCAATCTTAGATCATTTAAATACATTTATTTCATTTTTAAGTAGATTCCACTAGGAGAAAAGAGGATCTAAATGCCAGGCTCACCTCTCACGTTCTATTCAACTGCACAGGATAGAATGATGTAAGTGCTTCAGAATGATGTGATTGCTGTGAATCCAAAATCTCCCATATAATGTTGGTCAAACGTATAACTGTCTTAGCCACTCTAGGTTTTCTCCTTATCCTCTAGATCTTTGCCCTAAAATTCATGACTGCTTTGCTAGCTCTTTGAGATCTTCAACAGATTAAAAGAAAAATTGTTTAGCCCCAAATATTCTGGCTGTTCTTAAGAGTTAATACAAGTTACCTGATATACTTTTACTGAAATCAGAACCTGTATTTCTGTAACAATAATATCTATAAATGAGGCAGAATTTTATATTATAAATTTATAACACACAGGTGTTTAATAACAAAGAAACACTAATAGATTGATATTAAAAACTATTAAAGCAAACATTGACAGTGTTTTGGAAAAGGCTGTTTTTCCATTTATCTGTATACTTTGAGGTACTGTAGAATAACAATTAAGAAGTTGGGCTCTGGATCATATTTTTTGGATTCAAATCTCACACCTGCAACTCACTAGTTTTTGTGACCTCAAGCATGTAATTTAACCTATTTAGACTTCACTTTCTTCATCTGTGAAATGGGTATAATAAATGTTTTTACTTCAAGGTTTGCTTGGGTGATAAATTAAATAATTAATTAAAAGCACTTACAATGATTCCTGCATTTATCCAACATGATAAAGTGTTGAATATTATTATTACATTCTATAATGTATTATTATACATCAAAAATTAGTAGATAATTTTGTAATGTATTATCATATTGACTTCTTTCTATAATTATTATTTAATTAGTAAACAGATTGTGGTTATTGAACAAAGAAAATGATCATTCAATGATAATATCCAATTGAATGGGATGGGAACGTGTAATAGTTTTTGGAATTGTGGCATATTCACATCTCTTATATAATTCAATGCCATTCAAATTTGTAAATTACTCTCTAAGCCACTTGATTCAAGTCAGTGTACTTGGCAACTGGGTGGTTTCTATGTCCTCCATACAGCCAAACTAATATGTGATAATCCTGAGGAACTTCTTGCCAATTTACTTGTAAATCTTATTTCTAATAGCGAGGGTTTACTTGTGAGATTTATCTTCTATACATAGAATATAATACAATTTACACTAACTTGAATTTTTCACATGTTAAATTGCAGATGATATTATCCTTGCCTGCTAATTTAATTGGGTCCTAGACTAGTAACCTATCTCTGTATTTATTCATTTGTTTGCAGGCAAAACAATACATGGACCCACATACATTTATGTATTTACTTATTAATTTATCTGTGTAATTAATTTATTTCCTCTTGTTTTTCTGGAGAAACACTTTATATTGATAATGACAGAATACTCTGAACATTGGAAGAAAGGATTAGCCAGTAAGGCTGCTACAACATCAGTAAATATTAACTATAAACGATCAAATATAAATATATTGGCCAGGCATGGTTGCTCATGACTGTAATCGCAGCACTTTGGGGAGGCCGAGGCAGGCTGATCACTTGAGGCCAGGAGTTTGAGACCAGCCTGGCCAGCATGGGGAAACTCCATCTCTACTAAAAAATACAAAAATTAGCTAGGTGTGGTGGTGCACATCTGTAATCCTAGCTACTCGAGAGGCTGAGGCATGAGAATTACTTGAATCCAGAAGGTGGAGGTGGCAGTTAGCCAAGATTGCACCACTGCACTCCAGCCTATGCAACAGAGTGATACTCTGTCTTGAAGAGAAAAGGAAAGAAAAGAAAAGAAAAGAAAAGAAGAGGAGATGAGAGGAGAGGAGAGAAAAGAACAAGAACAAATATATATATATACCTTCTCAAAATTCAAATTTTACGGAAGCATGCAATTTAAAAAATGATTTAAGAATATTTTAAGCAGAAGTACTATATTTTTAAAATAATATTAATCGAACTATAATGTTAGAAAGTTTGGTATATAAACAAACAAGTTTTGGAACACTTTTAGTATTGAATTTAGTGAAGTAAAAAAATGAACGGAATGCTAGCAGGATCAATTCAGTGCTTAATAAGTATTTTTCTATTAATAAAAAAATGGTACCTCAGAAGTAAAAAAGAGTGTATAACATTGACAAATTTGAGTCTACAAAAATTGAAATTGTCTACATGGCAAAAGATACCATAAAACATTAAAATATAGAAAATCATTTGTGAGACAATATTTGCACGTCATATGTACAGTAAATGTAATCAACCCTAAAAACCAAAAGCTCTTGTAAGTTAAGAAGACAATACAAGGAAAAACTATTCAGTACAAGATTGAACAAAAGACAAAGCAAGCCACTGACAAAAACAGAAATGCAAATAGAAAATAAATGTACAAAAAAAGTATTCATCTGAAAGAACTACATATTGAAAGCTCAATGATATTTCATTTCCACCTATTAGATAGTTAAAACTTAGAAGACTGAAAACATTCAGTTATTTAGAGGGTGAAAGAATGGATATTTTCATGCATTGTTCTTAGAAGTTAAATTGCCACAGTTTTTGGAATATAATCCAACAATATCTACTAAAATTAAGAGTATTTGTTCCCTTTGACATCACAGTATATTTTGGGAAATCTATCTTAAGGACATAAACCATAAATATGTGAGAGTATATATGAAGCGATATGTGAATCAGCATTGTATTCTATGACAAAACTTGCAAACAAACTATTTATTGAGAAATGTTAAAGAAATTATAGTATAGTTACTATTCAATCTAAGGAATATCATGCATCTGGTAATCATATCGATATGCACAAGATATTAGTAAGAGGAAAATAAAAGCAAGACAAAGACTAATTTGTATAGCCAAAAAAACCACTCTAATTCTCAGGAATTTATTTTTCTTTCTGTTTGTATTAATACAGGAAAAAGTTAGAAAAAACATGTGCCTAGCTATAAATATTGGGTATTTTAAAGGGAAGAAAGGAAGGCTAGGAGAAGATAAGATTTGTTATTTTTTTCCTTACCATACTTATGTCATTCTATGTTAAAATTAGCATGTATTGCTTTTGTAATTTGAAAGTAAGTTCTAATAGAGCATAAAAAATAAACACAACAAATGTGAAAGCAAAAATTTCCTACTAATAAAAGATTTTGTAACGGTAGTTTTCTCTTATATAGATAAGATTATTCAAATTGTCAGCTATATTTGTTCATTAATTATAGTTGACATTATTATGTAATATAATTCAAATTATTTTTCTAAAAAACAAGCACTTTTATTTTTATCATGCGTCAAAAAGAATTATCATTTTATTTCTGGCTTTCGAAGGCTTGCAAATATATCAGACTAATCTTAATTCTGTTCCTTAGAATCTTCAGTAAAAACATCATTTTATTAACCTTTCCATGAAAATTTATTAGAATCCTCTCAAATCACTCCATCTGATTTGGTTGTACAACTTTTATTTTTATTGTACCACTCTTCTATGTTTAAAAATAAAATATTAGTGTCTAAACTTATACTGTAAGTACTATGAGAATAACTGGGCAGAGAGAAATCAAGAAATATTGAGTGAATAATTAGGATAACTAACTAAAAGGATACAGATCAGTTTTCTTCTTAAATGTATAATAGATGACTAGAGGTATAAAATAAATAATTGTTTCAAAGAATGGAGGATGTGGTAAAGGTAAAATAACATTAAACAAGTTGCATGTTCTGTGGATACAGTATCACTTCTCTCGTACTGTTTCAGAAGCTGAATTTGTTGCTTTACTTTTGGGATGTGTGGCACGAAATTTCTGAGAAGTTAATTCCCAAATTCAATTACTTTTTCTCAATTCCAATTTATTTAATATTGTTGGCAAACTTGGATGATTTTGTATTCCCATGTCTGGTGTGTTAGTTATCTGTGGTTCCTGTAACAAATTCTCGCACTTGGTAGCTTAACACAACATAATTTGATCATTTTACAGTTCTAGAGGTCAGAAGTCCGAAACAGTCCCACTGGACTAAAGTCAAAGTGTTGGCAGGGCTATATTCTTTTCTGGAGGCTCTAGGAGAGAATGCGTTTTCTTTCCTTTTCCAGATTCTAAAGGCTGCCCATGCTCCTTGGCTCTTGGCTTCCTTCCATCTTCAAAGCCAGCAATGGCCATTCAAGTTTGTTTCACATTGTATCATTCCGACACTGAGTTTTGCCTTCATTTTCCACATTTAAGGACCCTTGTGGTTAATTGGGCCTATTTAGGTAATCCAGGAGAATCTCCGTATTTTAAAGTCAGCTAATTATCTAACTGGCAACCTTAATTCCATGTGTACACCTGATTCCCCTATGCCAAGTAATCTAACATACTCACAGGTTCTAAGGATTAAGCTGCAGAAACTGTTTGGGGTCATTACTCCATCTACCACATTGTTTTGTTGCATAACAATGAAATAGATTAGGAAGAATCAGAAATAATAAATCTTTTAAGAAAAATTTTGTATATTACTGTTTTTAATTTCACCTTCAAGGAAGAAAAATGTGTAGGTATACTTTGAGATAGAGTATTTTAAAATTTTTTCTTTGAAATTTGGATATCCCAAAATTCACGTGGTCCCAAACTCTGGAATTGTTCATTTTACTAATTATTCCTGAATTACTGCACCTTCTAAAATAATTTGTATTTTAAAAATAGATCAATTTCTTTTACTGTTTATACTTTAAAAGTAGATATGTTCTTCATTTAAATGAAAGAATTATTTAATTCAAAATTAATAATTACTTTTGCCGAAGTACATTTTGCTGGCAAAAAAAATTGTTACAGACTCATGTCTCTGAGACCAGTGTATCGTTTATCTTCTCATCTGATCACTGGTTACTTTTGCAGCAAGATTATTGAGTTAGCTAAGGCATGGCTCCTTAGGCAACAACAGAAGCATGATTTAGAGGTCATCATTTCTAAAAACGACTGTGTATGTGCAAAGAAGGAAATGTCAAGCCCCCCAAATTTCTCTCTTGCAAGAAATAAATAGATAAAAACCTTCATTCCATTCTATTTATTTAATTTAGTAATGAAAATATTGTGCTTATATACCACTTACACTCTCCAGAGTTCTTAGAAATCTTGTTTATGCTAACTTTGGGGACGAAAGAAGAACAATGGGAAGTGTACACTAGACTAGTCGATATTAAATGCATTATTGCTATTCTTAAATTAATGCATCTTTGTTTCACTTTCCTAATTTGCAAAATAGAGAGAGAATGACGTTTGCTTCAAGTACTTTCTAGCTCCAAACTTTAATAATTTAAAAACCTCTTTTCTTGAAGACTAAATTCTACTTAGCATCAAGAAATTGACAGTTATAGTTATCTAGATAGTTCTTCTCACTATTAACTATACCATATTTAATAATTATCAATGAGAGTAACCATCATTTTCTCAAAAATGAGTTTTACAAGCTATTCTTTGCTAACTAAGAAAATTGTAAGTACACAGGATACCACTTAACACCTGTCTCGAGGGATGATCTTCTTGCAATTTCATGGAAAGCAACAAGCTTTTGCACTGGAGCTTTTCTTTGCACTGGCATTTTTCAAATGTGGAGTCGTGGGGGAGGAATCTCTGCTCCATCAGTTTTCTTGGCACATCAAGAAAAGTGTGTCTCTCTCACCGTTTGTTACTTCCTGGGCCTTTGGACCACAGAGCTCCACGTCCACTGACATACATGTTGTTTTCCCCCAATATTTCAAATGCTATTCTTTCTGTAGGTCTTAGAAATTCATTTTGCTTTCTTTCCTCTATAAAATTGCCATGACTAACTGTGTACCTAGAGAATCCTTCCTTCACAACTCTGTCTAATAGGTGGAATGCAATCATTCTTCAGAGTAATCATTTATTTATTCACTCATTTACTTTCCTGTTCAACTTACAACTTACCTCTTTAAATTCTTTTGAGTGACTTGCTCTCTCACTATGCTCTAGTTAAACTGACTTCTGTTCGGTACTTCAGACATGCCAAGATTTTTTTCACCTTGAAATGATCGCATGCACTGTCCCATCAGTCTGGACTGCTCTTCTCTTCTGCCATCCACTGTTCAAGGCTGGCTCCTTCTCATCTTAAATGCTGCATTCTCAGAGGCGGCTTCTCTAAGCATCTTATGCAGACCAGTTTATCTCTTTGCCTGCCACAAGTTAGGTTTTCTGTATATTTTTAACTTTCTGGTAGAATCCTATCAGTTCATGAGCAGAAGACCTATCAAGTTGGTATCGAATACTTAAGCACTCATTCGAGGAAACAGGGTCAGTCTGTCTGATTTACTCCCAAGCCTCTGAAGTCATCACATGAACAATGTTCCAAGAAGTCATCATCTGTTCCCTTAAAGCCCTGGCAGGGATCTTTGTGATTGTACATAGTTTGGTCTTTTCTCTTTCTCTCTTCAGTGACTTTGACCTCTCTATCCTTCTTTTCCAAAATTAACTTCATTAGCTTTAGGAGAATGGTAGATGTCTTAATCAGCTTGTGCTTCCATAACAAAATACTACAGACAGGGTAGCTTAAACAACAGACATTTATTTCTCATAGTTCTGTAGGCTAGAAAGTCCAAGATCAAGGTGCTGGCAGATTTGGTCCTTGTATAGGGCCTTCTTCCTCACTTGCAGATGGCTACCTTCTTACTATGTCCTCATGCAATTAAAACAGGAAACTTTGGTGTCTCTTTCTCTTCTTATGAGGATACTAATATCACAGGGCTCCATCCTCATGACCTCATCTAATTCTGATTACCTCCCAAAGGCCTCATCTTCTAATGCCATTACATTGGGCATTAAGACTTCAACATATGAATTTTGGGGAGACACAAACTATATTAGTCCATTTTGTGCTGCTAGAACAGAATACCACAGACTGGGTAATTTATAATGAGCAGAAATGTATTGCCTCACAGTTCCAAAGGTTGAGAAGTCCCAGATCAAGGGGCTAGCATCTGGAAAAGGCCTTCTTGCTGCATCATCTCATGGTAGATGGTGAGAATGTAAGAAAGGATCAGAGAGAACGAGAGATAGAAAGAGAGAGAGAGAAGGGGACTGAACTCCCCTTTTTATAACATATCCACTCTTGCAATAACAACATTAATTCATTCATGAGGACACCAGCCTTATAGCCCAATTACCTCTCAGTAGGCCTCACCTCATTGTTGCACTGGGGATTAAGTTTCCAATACACTTTTGGAAGATATATTCAAGCCATAGCATGGACATTTAGTTTATAACATAGGCTTCCTTTGTTATTCCTGCAGCTTGTGCCTGCCTTCAAAGATGTTACCTATGGCCGCAACAACAACTTTTGTCAATTGAACCTGGTTACCATTTCTGCTATCTTCAATCACTTTTTGGACATTGTTTTAGAGCAAAGTTTATAACCATGACATATATGTGGAGAATTTATTTTCCTTTCCTGCTGATACATCTTTAAACATTTTATTCCTACAGCTCTCTCATGATATTTCTTATATCTTTTCACATAGAGGCATTTTTGGCACATCGCAGTCCCTAGGACAGAGAGGAAAAGATGCTTTCTTTTTCATATCAGCTATCAGTCTTCTAAGCATCTCAACGACCTATTCTAATCAAGGCTGAAAAGTGTCTCCCTGGGACAGGTCCAGAATTCCCTGTATTTTTGTGCCTTCTGAGTTTCCCCAAGTAGCTGGATAGCATACATTGTTCTGCCCAATCTATTAGATGAGCCTGCTTCTTTTACAGCATGCCCAAACACTTTAGGGAGGGATGTCAAAATGTAAGACTTCGGCCACTTTTATACATTTTTTTCTCCTTATTTCTATAGGTAGAGGCTCAATTTTTTTTAAAGAAAAATCAGTATCTGAGTTTGTGTTTAAATGTCACTTTCTAGACATCCCTATTTCACAAGAGCTCCCTGGAAACTGCAGAGGAATCACCATCTTCAGCAAGCTTTATCAAGAATGCATTCATGAGATTCCCACTTTAAACATCCAGCCAAGCACTTTTATGTCTGTCACAGGGGCTTTAAAGGAGAGGCTGAAGAGTTCTCATTTTCAGCACCATCTCGGCTGTCGGTATTTCCCAAACCTGCACTGATGTCTGAGAATCCACATCAAAACTATTGCATCTGTCCTCAAAGAATGTCACAACTATTATTCTAAAATGCTCATTGCATCTATTTCTAGGGATGGTAATGATGACTCTGTACAACTAAGATAGGATTAATAACAATGCAGAGTTGAACTCAATTATCAAGCTCTGGATATTTAGTTGTCTTATTGAGAAAATCTGAAATTGGAGGGGCATAAAAACATGAAACTGTTTTACTTTTTTTCTCCTTGTCACCTTTAAGGAGACTTATGGGAGACTTAAAACTTTCCTGTCACTTTTGTATTGAAAAAAGTCCAATCTGGCCTAGATTAGTTTAGAATTTCAGTTTCATTTTTTATCTAAAACTAACACTCCTTTTTTTTTTTATTATACTTTAGGTTTTAGGGTACATGTGCACAATGTGCAGGTTTGTTACATATGTATCCATGTGCCATGTTGTTTTGCTGCACCCATTAACTCGTCATTTGGCATTAGGTATATCTCCTAATGCTGTCCCTTCCCCCTCCCCCCACCCCACAACAGTCCCCAGAGTGTAATGTTGCCCTTCCTGTGTCCATGAGTTCTCATTATTCAATTCCCACCTATGAGTGAGAACATGCGGTGTTTGGTATTTTGTCCTTGCGATAGTTTACTGAGAATGATGTTTTCCAGTTTCATCCATGTCCCTACAGAGGACATGAACTCATCATTTTTTATGGCTGCATAGTATTCCATGGTGTATATGTGCCACATTTTCTTAATCCAGTCTATCATTGTTGGACATTTGGGTTGGTTCCAAGTCTTTGCTATTGTGAATAGTGCCGCAATAAACATACGTGTGCATGTGTCTTTATAGCAGCATGATTTATAGTCCTTTGGGTATATACCCAGTAATGGGATGGCTGGGTCAAATGGTATTTCTAGTTCTAGATCCCTGAGGAATCGCCACACTGACTTCCACAATGGTTGAACTAGTTTACAGTGCCACCAACAATGTAAAAGTGCTCCTATTTCTCCACATCCTCTCCAGCACCTGTTGTTTCCTTACTTTTTAATGATGGCCATTCTAACTGGTGTGAGATAGTAACTCACTGTGGTTTTGATTTGCAGTTCTCTGATGGCCAGTGATGATGAGCATTTTTTCATGTGTTTTTTGGCAGCATAAATGTCTTCTTTTGAGAAGTGTCTGTTCATGTCCTTCGCCCACTTTTTGATGGGGTTGTTTGTTTTTTTCTTGTAAATTTGTTTGAGTTCATTGTAGATTCTGGATATTAGCCCTTTGTCAGATGAGTAGGTTGCAAAAATTTTCTCCCATTCTGTAGGTTGCCTGTTCACTCTGATGGTAATTTCTTTTGCTGTGCAGAAGCTCTTTAGTTTAATTAGATCCCATTTGTCAATTTTGGCTTTTGTTGCCATTGCTTTTGGTGTTTTAGACATGAAGTCCTTGCCCATGCCTATGTCCTGAATGGTATTGCCTAGGTTTTCTTGTAGGATTTTAATGGTTTTAGGTCTAACATTTAAGTCTTTAATCCATCTTGAATTAATTTTTGTATCAGGTGTAAGGAAGGGAACCAGTTTCTGCTTTCTACATATGGCTAGCCAGTTCTCCCAGCACCATTTATTAAATAGGGAATCCTTTCCCCATTTCTTGTTTTTGTCAGGTTTGTCAAAGATCAGATAGTTGTAGATATGTGGCATTATTTCTGATGGCTCTGTTCTGTTCCATTGATCTATGTCTCTGATGTGGTACCAGTACCATGCTGTTTTGGTTACTGTAGCCTTGTAGTATAGTTTGAAGTCAGGTAGCGTGATGCCTCCAGCTTTGTTCTTTTGGCTTAGGATTGACTTGGCGATGTGGGCTCTTTTTTGGTTCCATATGAACTTTAAAGTAGTTTTTTCCAATTCTGTGAAGAAAGTCATTGGTAGCTTGATGGGGATGGCACTGAATCTATAAATTACCTTGGGCAGTATGGCCATTTTCACGATATTGATTCTTCCAACCCATGAGCATGGAATGTTCTTCCATTTGTTTGTATCCTCTTTTATTTCATTGAGCAGTGGTTTGTAGTTCTCCTTGAAGAGGTCCTTCACATCCCTTGTAAGTTGGATTCCTAGGTATTTTATTCTCTTTGAAGCAATTGTGAATGGGAGTTCACTCATGATTTGGCTCTCTGTTTGTCTGTGATTGGTGTACAAGAATGCTTGTGATTTTTGTACATTGATTTTGTATCCTGAGAATTTGCTGAAGTTGCTAATCAGCTTAAGGAGGTTTTGGGCTGAGACAAGGGGGTTTTCTAGATATACAATCATGTCATCTGCAAACAGGGACAATTTGACTTCCTCTTTTCCTAATTGAATACCCTTTATTTCCTTCTCCTGCCTGATTGCCCTGGCCAGAACTTCCAGCACTATATTGAATAGGAGCGGTAAGAGAGGGCATCCCTGTCTTGTGCCAGTTTTCAAAGGGAATGCTTCCAGTTTTTGCCCATTCAATATGATATTGGCTGTGGGTTTGTCATAAATAGCTCTTATTATTTCGAGATATGTCCCATCGATACCTAATTTATTGAGAGTTTTTAGCATGAAGTGTTGTTGAATTTTGTCAAAGGCCTTTTCTGCATCTATTGAGATAATCATGTGGTTTTTGTCTGTGGTTCTGTTTATATGCTGGATTACATTTATAGATTTGCATATGTTGAACCAGCCTTGCATCCCAGGGATGAAGCCCACTTGATCATGGTGGATAAGCTTTTTGATGTGCTGCTGGATTCGGTTTGCCAGTACTTTATTGAGGATTTTTGCATGAATGTTCATCAAGGGTATTGGTCTGTAATTCTCTTTTTTGGTTATGTCTCTGCCAGGCTTTGGTATCAGGACGATGCTGGCCTCATAAAATGTGTTAGGGAGGATTCCCTCTTTTTCTATTGATTGGAATAGTTTCAGAAGGAATGGTACCAGTTTCTCCTTGTACCTCTGGTAGAATTCGGCTGTGAATTCATCAGGTCCTGGACTCTTTTTGGTTGGTAAGCTATTGATTATTGCCACAATTTCAGAGCCTGTTATTGGTCTATTCAGAGATTCAACTTCTTCCTGGTTTAGTCTTGGGAGGGTGTATTTGTCGAGGAATTTATCCATTTCTTCTAGATTTTCTAGTTTATTTGCATAGAGGTGTTTGTAGTATTCTCTGATGGTAGATTGTATTTCTGTGGGATCGGTGGTGATATCCCCTTTTTCATTTTTTATTGCATCTATTTGATTCTTCTCTCTTTTCTTCTTTATTAGTCCTGCTAGCGGTCTATCAATTCTGTTGATCTTTTCAAAAACCAGCTCCTGGATTCATTAATTTTTTGAAGGGTTTTTTGTGTCTCTATTTCCTTCAGTTCTGCTCTGATTTTAGTTATTTGTAGCCTTCTGCTAGCTTTTGAATGTGTTTGCTCTTGCTTTTCTAGTTCTTTTAATTGTGATGTTAGGGTGTCAATTTTGGATCTTTCCTGCTTTCTCTTGTGGGCATTTAGTGCTATAAATTTCCCTCTACACACTGCTTTGAATGTGTCCCAGAGATTCTGATATGTTGAGTCTTTGTTCTCATTGGTTTCAAAGAACATCTTTATTTCTGCCTTCATTTCATTATGTACCCAGTAGTCATTCAGGAGCAGGTTGATCAGTTTCCATGTAGTTGAGCAGTTTTGAGTGAGTTTCTTAATACTGAGTTCTAGTTTGATTGCACTGTGGTCTGAGACACAGTTTGTTATAATTTCTGTTCTTTTACATTTGCTGAGGAGCGCTTTACTTCCAACTATGTGGTCAGTTTTGGAATAGGTGTGGTGTGGTGCTGAAAAAAATGTATATTCTGTTGATTTGAGGTGGAGAGTTCTGTAGATGTCTATTAGGTCCACTTTGAGCAGAGCTGAGCTCAATTCCTGGATATCCTTGTTAACTTTCTGTCTCGTTGATCTGTCTAATGTTGACAGTGAGGTGTTAAAATCTCCCATTATTATTGTGTGGGAGTTTAAGTCCCTTTGTAGGTCACTGAGGACTTGCTTTATGAATCTGGGTGCTCCTGTGTTGGGTGCATATATATTTAGGATAGTTAGCTCTTCTTGTTGAATTGATCCCTTTACCATTATGTAATGGCCCTCTTTGTCTCTTTTGATCTTTGTTGGTTTAAAGTCTATTTTATCAGAGACTAGGATTGCAACCCCTGCCTTTTTTTGTTTTCCATTTGCTTGATAGATCTTCCTCCATCCCTTTATTTTGAGTCTATGTGTGTCTCTGCGCGTGAGATGGGTTTCCTGAATACAGCACACTGATGGGTCTTGACTCCTTATCCAGTTTGCCAGTCTGTGTCTTTTGATTGGAGCATTTAACCCATTTACATTTAAAGTTAGTATTGTTATGTGTGAATTTGATCCTGTCATTATGATGTTAGTTGGTTATTTTGCTCGTTAGTTGATGCAGTTTCTTCCTAGCCTCGATGATCTTTACAATTTGGCATGTTTTTGCAGTGGCTGGTACTGGTTGTTCCTTTCCATATTTAGTGCTTCCTTCAGGAGCTCTTTTAGGGCAGGCCTGGTGGTGACAAAATCACTCAGCATTTGCTTGTCTGTAAAGTATTTTATGTCTCCTTCACTTATGAAGCTTAGTTTGGCTGGATATGAAATTCTGGGTTGAAAATTCTTTTCTTTAAGAGTGTTGAATATCTGCCCCCACTCTCTTCTGGCTTGTAGAGTTTCTGCCGAGAGATCAGCTGTTCGTCTGATGGGCTTCCCTTTGTGGGTAACCCAACCTTTCTCTCTGGTTGCCCTTAACATTTTTTCCTTCATTTCGACTTTGGCGAATCTGACAATTATGTGTCTTGGAGTTGCTCTTCTCAAGGAGTATCTTTGTGGTGTTCTCTGTATTTCCTGAATCTGAATGTTGGCCTGCCTTTCTAGATTGGGGAAGTTCTCCTGGATAGTATCTTGCAGAGTGTTTTCCAACTTGGTTCCATTCTTCCCGTCATTTTCAGGTACACCAATCAGACGTAGGTTTGGTCTTTTCACATAGTCCCAAATTTCTTGGAGGCTTTGTTCATTTCTTTTTATTCTTTTTTCTCCAAACTTCCCTTCTCACTTCATTTCATTCATTTCATCTTCCATCACTGATACCCTCTCTTCCAGTTGATTGCATCGGCTACTGAGGCTTCTGCAATCTTCGCATAGTTCTCGAAACTTGGCTTTCAGCTCCATCATCTCCTTTAAGCCCTTCTCTCCATTGGTTATTCTAGTTATCCATTCGTCTAATTTTTTTTCAAAGTTTTTAACTTCTTTTCTATTGTTTTGAATTTCCTCCTGTAGCTCGGAGTAGTTTGATTGTCTGAAGCCTTCTTCTCTCAACTCGTCAAAGTCATTCTCCATCCAGCTTTGTTCCATTGCTGGTGAGGAACTGCGTTCCTTTGGAGGAGGAGAGGTGCTCTGCTTTTTAGAGTTTCCAGTTTTTCTGCTCTGTTTTCTCCCCATCTTTGTGGTTTTATCTACTTTTGGTCTTTGATGATGGTGATGTACAGATGGGTTTTTGGTGTGGATGTCCTTTCTGTTTGTTAGTTTTCCTCTACCAGACAGGACCCTCAGCTGCAGGTCTGTTGGAGTTTGCTGGAGGTCCTCTCTGGACGCTGTTTGGCTGGGTGTCAGCAGTGGTGGCTGCAGAACAGCAGATTTTTGTGAGACCACAAATTCAGCTGTCTGATAGTTGCTCTGGAAGTTTTGTCTCAGAGGAGTACCCGGCCGAGTGAGGTGTCAGTCTGTCCCTACTGGCGGGTGCCTCCCAGTTAGGCACTCAGGGGTCAGGGACCCACTTTAGGAGGCAGTCTGTCCGTTCTCAGATCTCCAGCTGCGTGCTGGGGGAACCACTACTCTCTTCAAAGACAGAGACATTTAAGTCTGCAGAGGTTCCTGCTGAATTTTTGTTTGTCTGTGCCCTGCCCCCAGAGGTGGAGCCTACAGAGGCAGGCAGGCCTCCTTGAGCTGTGGTGGGCTCCACCCAGTTCGAGCTTCCTGGCTGCTTTGTTTACCTAAGCAAGCCTGGGCAATGGCGGGTGCCTCTCCTCCAGCCTCGCTGCCTCCTTGCAGTTTGTTCTCAGACTGCTGTGCTAGCAATCAGCGAGACTCAGTGGGCATAGGACCCTCCGAGCCAGGTGCGGGACAATCTCCTGGTGTGCCGTTTTCCAGGCCCATTGGAAAAGTGCAGTATTAGGGTGGGACTGACCTGATTTTCCAGATGCCGTCTGTTACCCCTTTCTTTCACTAGGAAAGGGAACTCCCTGACCCCTTGCGCTTCCCGAGTGAGGCAATGCCTCGCCCTGCTTCGGCTCGCGCACAGTGCGCTGCACCGATTGTCCTGCACCCACTGTTTGGCACTCCCTAGTGAGATGAACCCGGTACCTCAAACGGAAATGCAGAAATCACCCGTCTTCTGTGTCGCTCAGGCTGGGAGCTGTAGATCGCTGCTGTTCCTATTTGGCCGTCTTGGCTCCACAGACTTTTTTTTTAAGATGGGGTCTTGCTCTGCCACCTAGGCCACAGTGCAGTGGTGCAATCATGGCTCACTGCAGCCTCAACCTCCTGGGCTCAAGCAATCTTCCTGCTTCAGCCTCCCAAGTAGCTGGAACTACAGGCATTTGCCACCATAAACAGCTAATTTGTTTTTTTGTAGAGGTGGTGTCTTGCTATATTCCCCATGCTGGTCTCAAACTCCTGGTCTTAAGCAATTTTCCCACCTCAGCCTCCCAAAGTGCTGGGACTACAGGCATGAGCCACCATGCCTAGCATCTTGTCTAAAACTCTTATCCTTCCCTCACGGATCAGCCTTGAATTCTGTGTGGAGGTAAAGATGTTCCTAGATTTATCAAAATAACAAAACAAAAACAAAAATAAAAGTTGCCCAGTTACATTTGAATTTCAGATAAACAACTTTTTTTTTTTAGTATAAGTATACTCCAAATAGTGCTTGTAGCATACTTTAAATTTTTTTGTTTGTGTATCTGAAATTCAAATTTAATGGGTAATCTTGTATTTCCTTTGGTAACCTATTCTATTATTATAGCCTCTGGATCCTCTGGGGTCTTTGGTGCATGATGGTGAAAAGAAATGAGTATCTTTTGTGTAACTGAGCACAAGATTATAAGCAATTCCTTCTTCATTGTTTCTCAGGGTTCTGTTGTGTTGCCCTGAGTCACCGATTTGCTACAAATATTTGAGCCCCAGGCTTCTGTTGGCCTGGAAACTTAAATACTTGATGAATCAGAGGAAACTTCAGGATAACTGGGACCAGGATTTCTGGGACAGTCTCTTTTCTTACGTGAAAACCTTCAGAGATGTTCTTTAAAATAATATTGGCCAATATTGTTAAGAAAACTACACATTTGCATGTTAATATTAATTTTATTTTTAATCATGTGATGAATAATTAAATCCTGAAATCACTTTTGGACTACTGACAATTTTATTATGAAAACACTTGAATGAGCTGATGATGCTTGTAATTTTAAATGAAGCCAGCACCTGAAGGCCTCAGATAAAATTTGTATTTCTTCACTCTGTCAAATGATGGGTAGTATACCAAAGTCACAAAGACATTTTTCTGAGTCCAGAAATAAAATATTCTTCATCATATTGATTTCTGGTGCTGCTTATTTTGCACTTTTAAACTTGTACTTTAAATAGTTATCACATGTGCAGATATATACAGAGGTATGCTATATATATAAAATGCATATAAAGTATTCCTATTTTTTGAGGCATTTTAACAAACACAAACAAAGACAAAGACAATATCATCTCTCTACCAACAGTGAATGGGCTTTCCCTGTAACTGGACATACTGGTGTTCAGATATTTAAAATAGGGATTAATGTTGGATTGTTAATACTTCAACTGGGATTTGAAATACAGATGCATATGAGATGGATTCTTTATGACCTACCTACCAGGTTGAGCTCAGATGGTTTGTTATTGTTGTTGTTGCCATGGGAAGGGTACAAAAGACAATGGTAGGATGAAATCAGGGAGATAAATTGATATACAGATGAAGCTTAGGCCATGTAATAATAACTAAGTACCTATGATATAGAGTTGTTTCAACTAAATAAGTTTGAATATATTAAAACACTTTTGAGAATGTTAAGTATTATAGCCAAACATAATTATTTCATGTTTTATAATTCTGTTTCTCTCTATTTGAATATAAATATTGACCTAATAATCTGTGCATGGCAGGAATTCTTATTTTAAAAATTTGCAAAGATTTAAGGGGACTTTCTGAAAAGTTCTTGGAAGCCTTATGGTTCTAATTATGCCCCCTGAATAGAATGCAATTTTCTAAAAATTTTCTTTGGAGCGATGCAGATTTTAGTGAATAATATGATTTAGTGAAAAGTTTGAAGACTTTTTTATTGAGAAACAATATTACAAAGGTAAATAAAGACATATTCCTGGGCACCCTTAAATAAATATAGTGGAATAAAGTGCAAGATAAAAATCTACTTAAACACGTAATTAGCTTGGCTATTCTTTATTCTCCCTATTCTTTACTTCCTAATTGTTATAATACTGACAATGTTATTTTTTCATAAATTTCTATTAAAGCTTTTATTTCCCATATCATAGAGATAATGGTCACAGATATTAGTAGTTTCTGATTCCTTATCTCTCCAAACTTTACCTTGATATTGTGAATAAATTTCACAGAATTAATTTCAGAATAAAAAGGGAAAAACCATAATTTCTGGTCATGTTTATGCCTGTTTGTGGTTTATAACCCCGTAAGTTGTCAAACTTTGTGTTCAGTTTACAGATTTTGAATACAAATAAAAAATTACACATACTGTATGATTTTTAGTTCTGTGACTTATAATTGACACACATTCAAGTGTTGGTGGATATATATAAGTATATAATAATTAAATATATATGTGTGTGTATATGTAAATTTTCAAAACATAGAACCATAAGACTAGATTTCTATTTTACTCATGATGTCATATCTCAGTGGTAACAGTAAGATGTAGTTTATAGACAAGGTATTTTATATATTAGATTATTGGAATTGTGAAGAAATAATCCCTTTGTTGAAAAAAATTGAGGTCTCACATCTGTGAATACTTTGTAAACCACAAAAAACATAACATCCAAAGTTGGTCTGACAGCTGAAGATCAAGGGCACATATCAAACTAAAAAACAGACACAACATCTGATTTTTCATTCTAGCAAGACATAGCTCATATTACAGTTTATGTCTTTTCTAATTGATTCAGCAGGCCTGACATTGAACTGCACATAATATAACCAGTTTGATGAGGTGCAACCTATCCTAAGGTTACCAGGTAACTTAAAAAAATTACACATATGTTCCTAAGTCTAGGGCTTCAAAATCGGACACAGTTAGTTGCAAATATATTTGAAAATGAAGTTTTCAATTGCTGTGCAATTTTAAGAGTTACTCTGCTGAAAAGGATGAATAAACAGCATACCAGAGACAGAATGAAAATATGTTCATATTAGGAAATACTGTATTATCATAGTACAGAAATGATTTTTGCATTTCATTAATGAAACAAAAATTTGTTTACTTTAAAATAGGGAAGTGAACTAGATGATTGTGTCATTTCCTTTCTAGCTTTAAAAGTCTGTAAGTAAATAACAAAGGTCAATATCACAAAAAAATAAAACAGTAAAGCCAAATGGAGATTTTCTTCTTATACTCTACTACTTGAATCTTTGCTCTGCCTTTTCCTTTCAAGTGATGTTTTCCTTTCAAATGATGTTTTCCTTAATATATCCTAACATGAATAATCAAGCTTTTGTGAAGCAAAGAACTGAGTGATGAGATAAATAAGGACAAATCCAGAAAGGTAGCTGATGTATTTATAGTCATACCATCTTTGTTCATTTTACTTTGAAAATGGATTTATTTGTATGTTGCTAGCAAATTTCTTAGCAAGGCAACCTCTGAATCTACTTTAAAGTTGTTGGAAGAGAGGAGCAAAAAATAATCTGATTCCCATTCTCTCTGATATTTTCCTTTCCATTACAAAAAGCCATTTGAAAAAAAAAATGTTTAGAAGCTGTTACTTTTGACAGCCACTGCAGAAAGTAGCTACCATTTCTGTACCTCACACAGCTGTCAGGCATGAGAACCCAGGAGCATCTGCTTGAAAAATCCCTAGTGTTATCTAAAATGAATTATTTCTAATAAGTCATTATTTGCCTCTGGCATCCTGGTCTTCAGTGTTGAATGTCTCTCCTGTCTGAATATGTTTTCTACAACTATTGATAATCAGAGCTGATGTGGACAGAGATCACTATAAAGAAATATACTCTTCAGAAAAACTGTGCCAATGTTCATACTTGGAAAATGGGTGTGATTTACTAAGATGATATATTTGTGTTTGCTTTTTGATATGTCTCGTAGTTCTCTTTGCATTTATAAGCTGAGAGTAGAAAAACAGAGGTTCAGAAGCAAAGGAGAGAGGGAGAAGCTGGCAAGAATATTTACATCCTAATAATGTAACAAACTACCCTAAAATACCACCATCCTTACCTCTCCCTCTCTGAAAACATATTTAATTTTTATAATTACTTGAGTGAATTATTTTTTAAAAGCATGCAGTTGAAAATTTATGTGCAGTATTTGTATTTTATCAGTTTTTCTCTGAAAGCTTTCTTGAGAAATTATTTTCCTATAATGATCAAGACAATATTCATTACAGAAGCATTCTAAGTAGAATAAATTATAAAACTGCTTAGAGTAGCACAGTTTATAATATAATTCCATCAGCAGTGTAGCACTATAGTATGGATTTTCAATAGTGAAGTATGAATGCCATAGATATTTAATACAGAATATGATGACTAAATGAATTATTTTTCTGAATAATTTCTAATCAAAATAATTGTATGAAATATTTAGAAATTTTTGGTAGAATTTAGAAACAAGTCAGGATTGTGTCAATCCATCCATTTTGCAGATGAGAAAATTGAGACCTAGATAAGATAAATCATTTGTTTATTGTCCCATTAATACCTGGTACAGAATAGACATGCAGGACCATTCTTAATTTATCAGACTCATTCCCAAGTGTAAGAATGCTTTTAGAATACAAGACTGTCATATGTAATTTATCAGACTCACTCCCAAGCCTAAGAATGCTTTTAGAATACAAGACTGTCATATTAATATGTATCATGTGTAAATCTCATATCAGAAAAATTTTACATGACTTCATACTGAAAAACCTGTGTAACATTTCATAGTCACTCTGATGTAACATAAGTAAAATATCTTATGATTCTTTTTTTTTTTTTTTTGAGACGGAGTCTCGCTCTGTCGCCCAGGCTGGAGTGCAGTGGCGCAATCTCGGCTCACTGCAAGCTCCGCCTCCCGGGTTCATGCCGTTCTCCTGCCTCAGCCTCTCCGAGTAGCTGGGACTACAGGCGCCCGCCACCACGCCTGGCTAATTTTTTGTGTTTTTAGTAGAGACGGGGTTTCACCGTGATCTTGATGTCCTGACCTCGTGATCCGCCCGCCTCGGCCTCCTAAAGTGCTGGGATTACAAGCGTGAGCCACCGCGCTCGGCCTTATGATTCTAATAAAGGTTTTGATTCATGGCACAATACTTTCTAAATACCAAGGTGATTTATTATTTGAACATTGTGGGTTCTTTGTGTAATTGTATACTCCAGTTCTTAGACATACAGCATACAATTTATTAATGGATAGAAGGTTTTGCTTTGGAACTTCAGACCTGTTAAATGGAGGAAAAGCAGTAGTTTGAATCTTTGGAATATACATCACAATAGTGCAATATTTAGTATATTAAAAATTTGAATTTCATAATCAAATTTTTCTTATAGTTTTGTTTGATCGTTGATGATGTATTATCATTCTTTGGGACATGTTAGCAAAGATGCAGTCTTCTTCATGTAGACGTCCTTAGAAGGTTACAATTTATAATACATTGGAACTTTGTATGGAACAACAACAGAGACTTCAGATAAAGTTGCTACTTCCTAAGAATACAGAATCCAAAAGAGAGAATAACAGATGTATTCCTAAGCATACTTCTCTATACAAAGAAAAGAAATGAAGAATATTAAGAGGTCAGGGTATACACAGTTAAGTTAGAAGTTGAAAAGAGATGGAGTCAACCTGAAAAAGCTTCAGAAAATAGGTATACCTGAAACAAACATTTAGACATAAGATACAATATGCTTTCCTGGAAATTGGTCCAGAAGTAAGAAATAGCCCTGGGATTTAAAGGTCACTCTGAAGCAAGGAAAGCATATTGCTAGAGAGAGTATAAAGCAGAGGCTAGTGAGACATGAGATTGACGGTGTAGAACTGTATAGGAAGAGAATTAGACATTAAAGAGACGTGTATGCACATGACTTCTAACTGTATACAGTCCACACTGTATGAAACACAGAATTGTGGGCAAGAGCATGACCCTGGAAGCTCAGCTCTGTATTTAAAAGTTCTCTGTAATTGTAAAATGTGGAAAATAATTCTACTTGCCAAATGTTTAGCACTTATTAAATTCATATTTTTTGCCAGGAACAAAGCACTTTACATATATAAATTCATTAGACATCAGGATAATCCATTGGAGTAAGTTTTAATGCTTTTGTTATGAGGATTAAATGGACAAATAAATGCCAAGAACTTAAGTGAACTTCAAAAGTTAGCAATTAGGATGATCATAATGAAATGCTCTTCAAATGAAAATAAACATAAGTTTAATCAAGATCTAGTTATACCATTGTTGGTAGTGATATCACCAATGTCAAGAGAGTAAATGAACCATTACAGCTGAAGCTATTTGTGAATTCAAGCTTCATTTTAGTATCTGGAGATCAGAATAAATCATCTTGTAAGTGTTCTGATGCTTCACATTTGTAGATCAACTATTTTTATTTGTTCATTGTCTTTCAGGAAGTGCCTTTTTTCACTGCACATAGATATGCCTTGAAAATGGATTTTTAATAAACACATGTTTGGTTTTGGCTGCCTGTTTCTGTTTAAAATAAATGTAATATAACAAAATCCATTGAGTGCAGCAAAATTTCAGATTCCAGTTGAATTTAGTTAAATTTCCACCCCTTGTCTACATCAGTTTTGAGTGTTTTTCTCACGTGCCAAGGGTTACCCAAAATTGCAGCCTGCTTAACAGAGCTTTGTAGAAATAGTTGGGCCCAAGTTTCTTCAACATGTTGGAGCAGGCACTGCTTCTAAGAGACTAGAAGCTAATGACTTTAGCCAAAGCTGAAACTTGCCTTCATGTCTCCCTCCCTGATCTGTGACATAGACCAATTAGAGTTAAATAAGGTTGCTATATTGACACCTATAACATGCAAAACTGGTGCCTGTATCAATTGCAATGAAAGAAAAGAGCAAAAGACTGATGCCTCCTGATTATTCACCCTAGGTAATGAGGAAACAGAACGGTATTTTTTATTAGATTTTGTGGGTTTTGATTTAAATATAGTGTAACCTTAAAAGTTTTAGCTTTTCCTAGTTTTCAAGTATTTTATTTGTATATTTTAATTTAGTCATTTAAAATAATTTTTAATCACTAAAGCAATATGAAGTACGTGATGAAGTCATATGTCAACTAGGCACATGATCACGATTCTTAAGAACCTACGGTTGTGCAAACATTAAGGATATATTTTCAACGTATTTTTTTTTAAAAGAATAAAATGACATAAGTCCTCAACTACAAAATATTCTTGAATATCATTAGGAATTATTTATGCAATACATTCACCTCAACATGGTGGTATTTTGTCTGTTACAATTAGGTTGCAATTTTTAGACATAATTTTAAAGATAATATGCTAAACTGAAGAACATATTGCAAAAGTGGAGAGTTGAGCTCTGATGCTTTTCAGATAGGCTAAAAAATAAAAAGGGAGTAAATTTTGAAAAATATCTGTGAGACTAAAATGATGATTGCAATAAAAATGCAGGAATAAAATATAGACTGTGTTCCTGTAAACTGGTAAACCTCTTTGGCTGAGCTCCAGGTAATGTCCTTTCTGTGTGAGCATTTGTTGTTCAGGAAGATGCAATATGCACATTGAGATGTCAGGAAAACGATCCCCTCTAGAATCTGTTGACAGCAATTCAACTCTAACTCCGAGAGCACATGTGTGATCTGATATTACTCATCCAGAAGACTTTTTTTTTTTTCATACTCAGGATGTTTTCTCCATTTTTATTTTTAATTTATTTCTTACTACAGATAATTTGTGTTGACTCATTTTTTCCCTCCATTCTCCTTTTGTTTTCAGTGTTTATTTCTTTTGAGCATGGCTCTCTGCTTTATTACTTAATCAACTTTAGAAATCAGATTCTTCTCTGGTCTGACTTAAATCTCATGTGAATATCCTGATTATTATTATACCATCCTTTATCAGCAGAAGTGATGACTGCCTTCTACAACAACACAGAGGATGTTTTTTTGCAAAGCTACATCTGGAATTCACACATGCTTAAGAAACATAAAAAGAAACCATTTCTCTTTATTGGAATTTGTATGGAGTAGAAATACATTGATATATATTTCAACTACTAATTTTTCTCTGGGGATGCCAGAAAATAATGCGGTTTTGGGTTTCAAGACTTTAAAAATGGTGTCAGATTTTCCACAGTTGAAGAGGCAATATAACAGAATGCTGAGAACATAGACTTCGGAGAGAGACATCTTTAAGTCCAAGTCACTTCTCATGGGACTTACCATCTTCAGATTTCCTTAAACTCCTTGAGACTCTGTTCCCTCATCTGTAAAATAGGGATTGTAGTATATACGTCACAGGATTACCATGAACATTAAGTGGAATCATGTGTGATTAGCAAAGTAAAACATCACCAGTGGAAGATGACTATTATAAAGAGGGTGGAAATTTTATCAAATGGCAATAAGGAGTTTGGAGCTGTTCCCATTATATCATATATTCCAGTCATACTTGCCTTTGCCACATGAAATGTGAGGGGTAAAGTAAATGAGCCAGGGATGTGTAAAAATTATTAGACAGGAAGCCCCGTCAACAACCTGGTCCTGACAATGGAGAACAGTAGAGGGGAGTATGCTATTCAAAGGATGGTAGAAGGGGTTTACAGTGAATGAGGGGCCCTGGTCTGGCTCTCCCTCATTTGAGAGAAAATGAAAGCATCAATTTAAAAAAAGGCACCAGAATATCTTATATCTCCGTGGCATTGTTCTAGGCAAAGGGGATGCAGTAATGAACAAAGGAGACAACATTTTCTGATTTCTCAGAGTTTATAAATGTGTGGCAAACACAGGCAATAGATAAGAAAAACAGGTAATTTATAACATATGATAGAAAAGGAATAAGTGCTCTGGAGAAAAATCAACCAGAAAGTAATTGAGAATGTTGTGAGGAGCAAAGGGCTATTTTATCCTGGATGGGCAGGGAAGGCGTCAGTGTTCATGAATTGAAAGAGATAGGAAACCAGCAGATTTCTGGGACTAAAATGTTCCAAACAGAAAGAAAAGCAAGGATAAATGCATTTAGGCAGGAAGAAAGATGGCATTCCCTCAAGAACAGCACAAAAGGCACTATGGGAAGTGGACTGAGGAGTAGGGGTGGAGCAGCCGCTATCAAAGAACTGAGGGACCTTGCAGGCCATTGTAAGGACTTCTGCTTTCCCTTAGCCTGAGTTGGTAAGCCAGAGGAGAGACCTGATAAGACTTACTTTAGAGCAACATTCACTCTGGCTTCTCTGTTGCAAGTTCTCAGTGATCTGTAAAGGAGATTAGGAAGATAGTTTGTTTAAAATCTTAACATGTGAAATGGTAAAATAAATGGTAAGAATAGTAACACATATTTATTCAAACTTTTACTATATACCAAATATAGATCTATCTTGTATAGATTTAATATTATATAATCTCATTAAATTCCTCCAATAATATGACATATAGTACATATATTAGCCTTATCTTATGGGTGGGAAAAACAGTTTACAGAGTTAAGCAACTTTTCTAAGATCACAGAGCTAGTGAGTTGCATTGAGAAGATCTGGTTCTAGAGTTCAGACTCTAATATGTCTTCCCCTACAGGACATTAAATGAGATCTAACTATTTTATACCTATGTGTGTATATAAATTTTTTAAAATTCAGTTCTTTCCACTATGCAGTTTAATTATTAGTGTTTAATCAAATACATTGCCTTTTGTATTAATGACCATGAGTGAATAAAAATATCTCCACAGATCCACATACTGTATTTTGTAGCAGGGACTGAAGGTCACCAGTTTTCTGTAAATCATATCAAATATTACTTAAATTAGCAAATGGATTATCAGCTATGGTAGAGTATTTAAAACACTAATTCATAAATGTAGGCTCTGTATATTTTGACAGTGTTTAGTTGGTATAGATGAATGGTAAATATGCTTTTTAAATGTGCACTATATTCCTTTTTTCATTTTGATTCATGATTTGGAATCTTGATTAAGTCTTTCCAGGAAAACAGCAGATTTTAAAGCAGATTAGAGTGAATAGATATTTGCTTTAAATCTAAGCCCTCTTTGAAATGTCTTCCGCTCGGGTTCCACTGATATGGTTAAAGTTCAAAGTGCAGTGATTGTTTTCAAAGCTAAACATTCTTCAAGAGCCCTAAAAAACTAGTTTAAAATGTTAGTGGACATATGCACATAGTAACAAACCATAGCTTTAAGTAAGTAGAAGACACATCTCACTTCGCATTTCATATAGAGAGGCTCATCCTAGCTTATTATAGACTCAATAATACCACCCTAAAGATGTCCATATCCTAATCCCGGAAACCTGTGAGCATGTTACCTTGTATTGCAAAAACAACTTTACAGATGTGGTCAAATTAAGAATATTGAGATGGAGAAATTATCCTGGATTATCTGGGTGGGCTCAATGTAATCATAAGCATCCTTTTAAGAGAGAGGCAGAAGACCAGAGAGGGAGAGAAATAGAAGATCTATGCTGCTGCTTTTTTTTTTTTTTTTTTTTTGAGGCAGAGTCTTGCTCTCTCTCCCAGGCTGGAGTGCAGTGGCACGATCTCGGCTCACTGTAAGCTCTGCCTCCCGGGTTCACGCCATTCTCCTGCCTCAGCCTCCCGAGTAGCTGGGACTACAAGCGCCCGCCACCATTCCCGGTTATTTTGTATTTTTAGTAGAGACGGGGTTTCACCGTGTTAGCCAAGATGGTTTCGATCTTCTGACCTCGTGATCTGCCCGCCTCGGCCTCCCAAAGTGCTGGGATTACAGGCGTGAGCCACTGTGCCCGGCCTAGGAGATCTATGCTTCTGTTGTCTCTTTTTGCAAAAATAGTCAAAGCTATTTTACTCAACTTTTCCAGTTAGGCACTGGGCTGAGTAATTTATGTTCTTTACGTTATGTATTTCTCAGAGCCTTATGAAGATGTGTTAGCTCCATGTAACAGATAAGAAGACCTGGGCTGAGTTGAGTGTGTGTGAGTGACTTGAGGTGGTAAAGGAGAATGTTTATGGGACCCTGGCTCCTGAGGGTGATGAAGGGTCCAGGTCTCACAAAAGAGATGCAGTCATGGTAGATCTCTAGTCCCAGAAGAGAGAATGTGTGGAGAAATTGAGACAGAAACTTATTAACATGGACTAGGCTAGCATATGGTGGGCTTGGAACAGTAGTAACAGGCTGGGCATGTAGGTGAGCAGGGGTATCTGAGGACCTGACCACTGGAAAACGGTAAGAAGGCTTTCTAATCACAGCTGCTCACTGAATGAGGCTGATCACTCACTACCTGCTCTCATCATCACCCTGGGGTAGCGCTTGAGAGAAATAAACCCTCCAATGACAGTGAATCTAGAAATAGGGGGAGGAGTCAAGAAGATGCCACAAGGCTACAAACAAAAGGATAAGTTGTCAGTTTTTACCAAAGATCCCCAACTTATTAGAAACGCTACTGAATAGTTATGTAATTATTCTAAAAACACATGGAATAAAAGGCTACTCTCTCAGAGGAAGCAAGGTATACTTTGAAGCCTTCCATGCCAAAACAAACAATTAAACCAAAACAAACAAAAAACCTTCCTATGTATACCTCTAATTGATTTTAATTAGAAAATAATCTCTTTGAGGTAAAGGCTTATAGCAACCATTCACACTTTGCATGAAATTCTCCAACAAAAATTTCTTTTTCTTTTTTGTTATAGGTAAAGAAAAATAAGTTATCAGTGAAGAAGGAATTATTTTGTGTCATGGGGCACTTTAGTGAAAATTGGATACAATTAGGGAAGTGGAATAGAGCAAGATATAACAAAAATATTCAACTAAAAAGGGAGGAGGGAAGGATGATCAAAGGATACTAACAACAAATTTTTCCTAATTTTCCATTTTAAGTGTGCCACTGAAAATTTTCTCTTTGGAAGACTTTGTGTGACACAGATTGCCTGTACGTTATCTTTTAAAACAGGAAAAATGTTTTGGTTCTGTCAAATCCGTAAAATAGTTGGCTCCAATTTCTTTCTCTCTCATATTTGAAAATGTGTCACAGAAACATGAGTTATTGTAATTGGATGTTTTTCTCATGGCACTCTATCTTAGTCCATTTGGGCTGCTATAACAAAATGTCATAGACTGAGTAACTTATAAACAGCAGAAATTTATTTTTCACAGTTCTGCAGGCTGAGAAGTCCAAGATCAAGGTGCAGGCATTTTTGGTGTCTGGTGAGAGCACATTTCCTCATTCATAGATGGCAGCTTCTTGCTGTGTCCTCACATGGTGGAAAGGGCGAGGCAGCTCCCTGGGGCCTCTTTTATAAGAACACAAATCTCACTGAGCCCTCATGATTTATTCACCTCTCTAAGGCCCCACCTCTTAATACCATCACATAGTGATTAGTCTTTCAACATATGGATTTTAGGAGGACATATACTTCAGACCATAGCATACTCTCGATTAAAATGACCATAAAACCCTCAGCCATGCACATCTATTTTTTAATGGCTCCTTTCTATTGCTCCCTACCTACCTATATATCTTATTTTCTCCCTTCCTTCCTTCTCTGCCTCCTTACCTTCTGATCTGATTAGGCTTTGTGTCCCCACCCAAATCTTATCTTGAGTTGTAATCCCTAGGTGTTGAGGGAGAGACCTGGTGGGGGGAGATCAGATCATGGGGCAGTTTCCCCTTTGCTGTTCTGATGGTTTTTATGAGTGTTTGCCGGTTCCTTTCTTGTTCACTTCTTCTTCTCCTGCCACCCTGTGAAGAGGTAACTTCTGCCATGATTGTAAGTGTCCTGAGGCCTCCACAGTCATGTGGAACTGTGAGTCAATTAAATCTCTTTTCTTTATAAATTACGCCCTCTTGGGCAGTTCTTTATAGCAGTGTGAAAACGGGCTAATACACCTTCCTTCTTTCTTTTACTTAACTAGAGGACATTACCTTAAGTGAAGCAACTCAGAAACAGGAAGTCAAGTACTGCATGTTCTTACATATAAGTGGGGGCTAAATAATGTGTACACATGGACATAGAGTGTGGAATAATAGACATTGGAGACTTGGAAGGGCAGGGAAGGGAGAGGGGGTGAGAGATAAGAAATTACTCTAGGGATACAATGTACACTATTTGGGTGACAGTCAAGACTAAAAGCCCAGACTTCACCACTATATAATAGATCCATGTAACAAAACTGTACCTGTATCCCTTACATTTATACCAGTTTTAAAAATGGAAAACAATGTTGTCTCAGTTTGCTAGGAAAAGATATGTGATACTAATAGGTACAAGATGAACCCTTATTCCATTGTTGAATATGAAGACTTCAAAGCAAAAACTGGTCCAATTTACTCTTATTCTTACCAAGAAATATAAGTCACAAAAATGTGATCAAATAACTAGCTATGATAAATGCACTGAATGTTGCAGCTGGGCATTCAACTGAAATGGCTGCACTCTGACTTGACACTAGTAGAAGGAAAAGGCCTCATTACCAAATTCAGAACTTGCTTTTAACATCGAGGTTTGAAAAATTGAGTTATTGCCTGTTGTGCTGTATTTGAGGGTGTAATCACCAAGCATTGCATAACTACCTGCTGTACTTCAAAACTGTACCCATGTGCTCTCCTGAGTCAGCTTTACTTATCATCTTCCCCCTCCTTCTCAGCCTTCTCATGAACAACTGTCAAGTCTTTTTTTCTTTTCATTTCTTTTTCAAAAACAATGTTAGTTCCGTATTCATTGACACTTTCCTACCACGTGATATATGTTGTTGGCTAGCTCCAGCCTGGCTTTCCTTTTTGGTTCTTTCACAAGCTGTTGTGCATGTAATCATTGTAGGGCTGGATAGGACAGACGGCTAAGTTTCAGTTTGTTCATTTATTTGGCAGAATGATCAGTTCAAAATTTTAGAAAAAGACAGAACAAATGCACCATATTGATGCATTTTGTCATTTGAGTGGCTGCTTTAGATGTTCTCATCTTCACCAATCACATTCATTTTTCCTATTTCTTTCAACTCAGCCCCACTCCTCCTCACCCTGACTCCCCACACAGACATGCACAATCGATTTGACTTTCAGGGGTCATAATTAGGCTTGCAGTTTTGAGGTTTCTGCTCATGGATTTTACCACTTAGCCAAAGTCTTAACATTCTTTTTCCTTCATCCTCACATTGCATTACACCATATATTTATATTTTTACTACAATTCTGGAAACTGATGGATACACACACATACATGCACATGCAAACTGAATAAAAGTTGCACTCTGCTATTTGCTGGAGAGAATTCCATTATGACGGTTTCAACACAGCACTGTTACTGGAAGTCACTAGTCAGGACTTTTAAACCATTTATTCCATTTATTCTAGCGTATTTTACCTTTCAATATTGTTCCTTGTAGACTTTGTTCTGTTTGCTTGCCCTTTTTTTTATGTTTACTTTTCTTTTACAACTCTGCTTTCAAATTGTAAGAAAGAAGAAAAAAATAACCTGTTAATTTAAGAACTGAGAAGGAATTCCTCTTAGGTGAAATGAATATGTTTCTTGAGACCAGCACCATGGTAGACCATCCATTTGGTTGAACAATGAATGATTCTCAGAATAGGAATAGGCTGGGTAAGAAGTGAGGCAAAGCGAAACATATTTCTATGAATGGTCACGTGAGAAGCATTCTGAGCTTCTCTAGGCAGCCTGAGAACAAGAAAGAAGATGAAAGTAGGTGGGGAACGACAGATCTAGAAACTCAGGCAATGGTTGACATTCTATATTAAAGAAGGGTGAAGCCTCCAATGTCAGAAATGGCTAAGAGGCTTTAAAATCAGATATAACTAATTCTTAATTCCAAGTTGTTCCCTATGTTACTATAATATGGAAACACCCCTTCTCCAAATTGCTTTGCACCAAAACTTCACACTAGTCTGCTAGTCATAGATAAATATACAACTCCAAGTGGCTGCTATTTGGGAGTGTGAAATGATTGGGGGTGGTGTACAGTGGGTGAAGAGGTGAGGAAAATCAAAGGCATAAGCAAGAAGCAAAGGCAGGGTAGTGATATAAACTTCAGCAAAAGTAACATTTCAGTGCCAATGGTGGCTGGCAGAAATTTAAGTGCCACCACTTCTCACTCTAAATCTGTAGCAAATATGAGAAGTGAGATTTGTCAGCTTTATTTAAAATGTCTTCAAGGCTGTGGAGTGCTTATTGCATCCAGGAGCTGATTTTTGCATTACAATATAAACTGCATTTAGAAAAGAGCTCTGAGTATATCCCATGATAGCAGTTTTAAATTGTGCATTTATGTGTATTGTTAGACAAAAGAGATAAGAAGAAACAGGAGGAGGGAGGTAAAGAAGAGAAGAGGAAGAAGAAGGAAAAAGGAAGACAGGAAAAAGATGTGCCAAAGTTGTTTTCATGTGGAGAGCATGAACTTTCTGCTACCGCCCCTCTCTCCTCCTCCCTTCCTTTTAATCCTCTCTTCTTTTATTTTCTTTTTCCCTTCTAATATGGTTTGGATTTATGTCCCCATCCAAATCTCATGTTGAATTGGAGGAGGGGCCTGGTGAGAGTTGATTGGATCATGGGGATGGATTTTCCCCATGCTGTTTGCACGAGAGTGAGTGAATTCTCATGAGACTTGATGGTTTAAAAGTGTGTGGCACATTCCTCCTTTGCACTCTGTCTCTTCTGCCACCATGTGAAGAAGGTCTTTGCTTCCCCTTCGCCTTCTGCCATGATTATAAGTTTCCTGAGGTATCCCTGTCATGCTTCCTGTTAAGATTGTAGAACTGTAAGTCAATGAAGCCTCTTTTCTGCATCAATTACCCAGTCTCAGGTAGTTCTATATAGCAGTGTGAAAACAGACGAATACACCTTCTTTTATTCCTCCCTTTTTTCCTGCCCTCCTGCTCTCATTGTCTTCCTGGCAATGAAAGAGAACAGATTGCAGTAGAAATGGTATGTAACAATTTTGAAGAAAGGCAGCTTTTAATCAGCAACACCTGTATTCTCTTTGGTTTTACTAACATCATGCAGGAAACTAATTGTGAATTAGTACTCATATGAGTCTCTGAATCTTCAGTGGGATGAAGTATATTTACCTAAATATGGAGGGCAAGTGTAGGTTTCTTAGTGAAGAGCTCGTCAGACGTGGGAGAAAAGTGGGTAAGAATGAGGAAAGGGCTTAATAAAGTTTTTGGAAATACAGCATTGGTTTTCAGAGAAAAGCTGTATGGGGCAACTGGGGCAAAATAATAAGCAATTGGTGGAAACTGGTAGTGTTCTTGTCCTTTCTCAAGGATACCAACCCTGCCTTTCAGACCATTTCCCTGTTATTTAGACTCCTATTGGTCTTCTTGTTGTCTCTTATTACAATTGAAATCAATTTATTAGTTGTGTCTTCTCTACTACATTGTAAATTTTATGATGGCAGGGACTGTAAATTGCTTATACAGTGATAGGCACTTACACACTCTTATTAGTATTATTATTAACCTCTATATATCCTCACCTAGTATAATGCCTGGAACACGGTAAATAGTCATTAAATGTTTACCTAAAGAAGGAATAAAATGACAGATGCAGAGGGGAGACACTTAAGCTGAAGAGGTCAATGAACTGACCCAACGTGTCCAAAGTGAATATTCTCACCTAAGGGCTAATTGTCAATCGGGTATATATGACTTTGTATATCATTTACATGCCTCCTAAGGATGTTCAAGTATAAGGAGAATTTGCTTAGTAAAATTAATTCAAATATTTATTAACATAAACAGATTTTAAAAACAATCTAATTTTAGCAAAATTATCTTACATTTTTTAAAACTTTAAAATGTATTTAGAGTTCTTTGTGACAACTCGTGGTGAGTTAGTCATTTTAATAGACATCATTTTAGTGAATTCTGGCCCTGAATTTCATATTGAGATTTTCATATAACTCATAATTGAATTTAACTAGATTTGAACTAATTGCTTATTACTTGTTTTATTTAAGAGATTAAAATGTATGGATTTGTTTATGTTATGGACTAAGATTCTTGCCCCCACCCCCCAAACTTCAGTAATGTTTTTGTCTTTTTGTAACTATTTCCTGTGGCAAATTCCTTTAATAATCACTTTTCCCACTGCAAAGTGTGAAGTACAAGGTCTCTAACAAATTATTCAAGTGAATGTTGACGTAAATTACACTGTAGATAGGCTGTCATTAATGACGACGGGTGTGTCCTTTTCAGAGACTATGATTTCCTGCTTCTTAAAAGAACAAGGATTGGAAATCCAAGTGGAGACTTGCTTGTGGTTACATTCTGATGACTCAGTATCATGATTGAAATCAAGGACCACATTTTTTTGATAGGTTGAATTTTTGAAAAGGAAACAGCACCATAGTTATGGTATTTCAGATGTTCATATGACCTAAATTTATACATGTATTTAAAATTTTCTTACATTGCTTCTATATATTTTCTCTGGAGTTTACACATTTCTATAAAGGAAACATACTACAAAAAATTAAAGATTTTAATGACCTTATTTAAGGTGTTTTGAAATTGCTTATTTATGAATGATTTTAGTTTGTCTAGGTTTAATATAACCTCAACAATCTGTTACAAAACAGCACTTTCAGCATTCTCTGATAATTCATAAAAATTTATATTACAGAAGGCTGAGTACTCTTCCCAAAGTCTCTTTCCTTTTTCATGTTGGAATTTAGGCTTAGTTGAGTGAAATAATTACAGGCAAGACTGGACATATCAAACCATTCCAAGGATTCCAATGATTCTGTTGTGCTGTGGAATGAATGGTGTTCTCTGGCATTTAAGGTAGTTTGAGATGGCAGACTATTTTGTTGCATAATTCAATAGAAATTAATTCAATTCAGTTTTATTGATGAAATAATTAAAACCTACAGAAAAAAAGAAAGTAACAAACACACAATGCACGATTTAGGTTTAACAGAATCTATTTTGCCATGTTCCTTGAGTTCACAGCTTATTTTTACTTTAAAGAAATAATACATTGAGGATCTCAGCAAAGCTTTATCCCTGGAACCCTCCCTTCTCTTGCCTGATAGGCAAACTACTCGCTATTCAGGAATTGGTAATAACCTAATGTTCTTTTATTAAGTATTGAATGAATTCATAAACAATATGCAAAATTGTATTGTGTACTTTTAAACTTTACTTAAATAGTATCATACCCTATGTATCTGACTGCAATTTGCTTTTCTCACTTAACTTGGTTTTAAGTTGTTAATGCACTTTACCAGTAAGAATACACCACAGTTTGTTCATTTCTCTGTGATGTTTCTGCATTTTTGCTGTGATAAAAAATACTGCAATGAAGGATCCTTATACTTGTCTCCATTGAGCACTTGTAAAGAAATTTATTTAACGTAGATATATGGAAGTGTAATTCCTAAGTCATAGGGCAAGTGCGACTTTAACTTTTCTAGATATTTCTAAATTGCTCCCTAAAGTCATTGCATAAATTTACATTTGAAGGTCAATATTTAGGTTTCCTTTCCCCATATCTTCATCAACATGTGGATGCTAATCATCCTAAATATTTGCCAACTGGAGAGAGGTGAAACCTTAACTTTTATTTCCTTGTGTAAAGTAGCTGGTTAAGATTTGTTACTATGAGACCAGAAGATACAATTACTTCTTTTTCTTTTCCATAAGACCTCTGGCATGAGGAATGACGTTCATTATATTCCTAGGTTTATGACACAACATTATTAGTCCAGGCATGGCCATATTTTTGCGTATCTGTTTGTGTATAAATAATGCCGTGGACACCCATGACCTCTTAAACCCCTCTCCCTTTGCATTCCTCAGCCCTAAAGTTTACTTTGCCTTTTAGGAATTTGAGTGTGTGTGTGTGTGTGTGTGTGTGGTTTGCATTTGCTTGTTGCTAAACTTTATAAAGAGAGTATCATATTGAATTGCTTTGGGGGTTTTATTATGTTAAGATTTTCCCACGTTTTTGCAGGCAGTTGTAGTTTCTTCTTTTTCATGCTCCATTGTGTGAATAAAACACAATTCATTTAACATTCTCCAGTTCAAGGCAATTAGGGTTGTTTGTAATTTTTTGCTTTTTGATTGTTCTTGTCAACATCTCTTGGTGCACATGGATAAAGTTTTCTCTTAGTTAAATTGCTATGAGTAGAATTGGTGGGTTTGGGGTATACAGATTTCTACTATACTGATCTTTGAAAGGTTTTGTAAGATCGCCTGTGTTAATTCTGTGTAAGATTTTAGCAACACTTCAATTTCTTTCCTAATGGTAATGCCATTTAGGTGTTCTATGTTCTCACAAGTTAGTTTTCTTAGGTTAACTTTTAACAAAGATATGTTCATTTCACCTAGGTTTTCAATCTAATTTGAACAAAATTATTGATAATATTTGCTTGTTCTCTTTATAATTTCAGTTGTATCATTAGTACTGTCTCCTTTGTCATTCATAATATTATATTTGCATTTTCTGTCTCTATCTTTTTATTCATCAGTATTACCAGAAGTTTACTTTTTTTCCTACTCTTAAAATAGCTAGAATTTGTTGAATTTTTCTATTTTATCTTCGTCTATTTTGTTATCTTAATTATCTCCTTTACTTAACTTTCTTTGGACCTATTGCTTGCTTTTAATTTTTTATGTTGGACAGTTACTCTTTAATTTTTAGTCTTTCTTCTTTTCTAATGTGAGCAGTTAAGGCTGTAAATCCCCCTCTCAATGTGGCCTAAGGTATTCCTCACACATTTAGATATACTATTATTATTATTATTCACCTCTAAGAATTGTAGTATTTCTTACCATTAATTTTTCTTTTAGACCAATGAGTTTTAATGCAGATTTTAATTTTCCTGTTTCTAACTTCTAACTTAATTGTGTTGCAGTCAAAGTACATGAATTGTATAATAGGTCTTATCTGAAATATTTTGAGATTTCTCAAATGTCATAGGATGTAGGCAACTGTGGTAACTCTTCCATATGTGTTTGAGAGGAATGTGTTTTTTCTACTAGTGTTTTCTTTGATGAGACTATATTAGCCTGGGAAAGTGGAAGGAAACAGATGAGGAGCTATGTTAATATCTAGGTATAATGCCATATAACTTATAATTGAATTTGTGGATTGTACAATTTTGAGACTGATGAGGTAAACCTGACTCAGATGAGATACTGATATATGCCAGATTTGCTTACATGTAGATTGCTTTCAGATCTAGAAAGAGAAGGTCGTAGTAACAGAAAGCCTGGGCCACCTCACTCAGCTTTCTTGTATGTTATGGTCTGCAGGTGGTGAAAGGAAAACACCATCTGTGCTGAAGAATGTAGCTAAGATCTCTGTGGTATACCTTGACTGCATTTGCTTTCTTCTCTCTGTGCTTTAGGTAAGTAAACACTACCTGATTTTCACAAGCAGTGCCAGTCAATGTTTATTATTGACAAATGTCAACAAAGTGATTGTGTACCTGACACATAATTTTTTCAATGCTGCTTCACCAGCCGGAATTCTCCACAGCTGGTGGTGCCTCTGCCCAGGCTTCGCTGGGGCCACTGGGCTCTGGCATCTGGATGAGAGGGAGACAGTGGCACCCCGAAACTCAGAGATGCCAGCAACCGTGGAGTCCCAAAGGGTGTTACAGCTTTTGCTCAGGGAGTCCTGAGGTCTGAGCCCCAAGGAAGTGTTACAGCTCTCTTTCGTTCCTGCTGCCTGAGCTTGGTGAAGGGGGGTTTGCCACACATCTCGTTTGGTCCCACTGCCTGCAGCTCAATGAACGGGGGTGTGTGGTGCCCAGCGGTTTTTTCACTCCTGTAGCTTGACGAGCAGGAGTGTGTGTAAACAGCACCTTTTGCACCTGTTGTTCCACAGTTTCCGGGTTCTTGTCTTCATGACCAAGAGGAATGAGGTATGGTGGACATCAGAGGGCGAGCAAGGCAGAGAAGAATTTTATCGAGTGACAGAAAAGCTCTCAACAACAAGAGGGGACCCAAAGTGGGTAGCCCCAGGATGAGTCCAGGATTTTCATGGGCTCATAATGGGGAAGTGCATGCTGACTGGTCCATGGGCAGGCCTAGAAAAAGCAACATTCAATTGGCTAAAAGGCATGGAGGAAGTTTTCACTCTATTTGTGGGCTCCACCCAGAACTGGCAGCTCAGGTTCTCAGGCTTCAGGCTGTCTTTGGTTTGAAGGTTAGGCTTCATCGGGGAACCTTCCCTGTCTGCCTAGGGATGCATCTGTCTCCTGTTGCTATCATACCTAAGGTCACTTTTTCATGTGTTCTGCCATTTAAGCTTTCTCTTATTTGAATAATCTGATTAAATCCTTTGTCCTTTCTATCTTGAATTGTTTGCTTTTCCTATACATTTCCACACACACAAACATATTCTGGACTTTACAACTTTCTCTTAGATGCAAAACAAATATGGTCTCTTGGATATGGACTATTTCTATATAGTAATTTTAATGTACAGAAAATTTTTAATTTAACGTCATACACTTACAGATACTTTCCTTTATAGTTTCACTTTCTTTTTTCAATTTCACAATTCTTTAAATATTCTATTCAGAGAATACTATGTGCCAGGTACTAGATCTAGGGGTACAGCAGCAAACACAATAGTCAAAGTGCCTATTCCCTTCTAAGCACTGATAATAATTGATATAAAGAAAAGTAAAACAGGGTAATGATACAGCAAATAGTAAGCATTAAGTGTGGAGTTTCGTATTTTATATGGGATGGCCAAAAACAAGCCTTTTTGAGTAGAGCAGAGAACTTTTTAGGTGAGGGAGGGAGCAACCCATGTAGCTATTTGTCTTGTTTAAAATTTTTTCACTGCTCTGATGGCACAACATTTACTCCTATACATTCTTGTAAAATATTTTAAAAATTAGCTTTTCATATTCAGGTCTTTAATCTGTTTAAAATATTTTTGTGTATACTTTGAGTTAAGAATCTAATCTGAACTTTTACTATGCAGAAAGCCAACTATTTTAACACCAGGGATTATGTAGGCCACTCTGTCTCCACTGTTTTGTAATGCTTTCTGTTGTACACCTTTGGCTTCATATATAATTGAGCCTTTTAAAGTAAGTTTTCTATTCTGTTCTATTGGTCTACTTATTTGTTTCTGTACCAGGATCACTAGTTTAATTAATGTGTTTTTGCAATAAGTCTTGATTTCCAGTTGACTCTTTCCTCCTCTTACTAGTTTTTATTTTATAATTTATGCTGATTATTCTTGGCCTTTCATCTTAAAATAGATATATTTGAGTATGAACTTATCTAGATTTATAAAAATTTTTAAAAATATTTTATTTTCACATGTCAATTCATTTAATGAGGATTGCCATCTTCAAGCTATTGAGTTTTGTCATCCAGGAAAGGACATATATCCCTATGAATTTAAGTCTGCTGATAAATCCTTCAGTGGAGATTTTAATATTTTATAAAGTTTTTATTTATTTCTAGGTAATCTACGTTTTTCAGCTTTTAATACTTTTTAAAGGATATTTTATATATTTTTTGCTTTTGGAAATATAAGTTTTTTTGGTATAATGATCTGATATTCAGCAACCTTACAGGGCATCCTCATTATTTTAAATATGTTTGTTGGTAGAGTCTCTTCTCTTCGACTTTCTATTTAGACAATAATACTATCTGTGAATAACAAAAACTCTTTATATACTTTTTGTTACAATACTTAGCCATTTTATTTATTTTCTTTCTTGTCTGTTTTTGTTGGTTAAAATTCCTTTTTTTGTTTTGTTTTGTTTTTTGTTTTTTTTTGAGACAGAGTCTTGCTCTATCACCCAGGCTGGAGTGCAGTGGCGAGATCTTGGCTCACTGCAACCTCCACCTCCCGTGTTCAAGCAATTCTCCTGCCTCAGCCTCCTGAGTAGCTGGGATTACAGGAGTCTGCCACCATGCCCTGCTAATTTTTGTATTTTTAGTAGAGACAGGGTTTTACCACGTTGGCCAAGCTGCTCTTTAACTCCTGACCTCAGATGATTAGCCCACTTCAGCCTCTCAAAGTGCAGTGATTACAGGCGTGAGCCACCATGCCTGGCCAATTTCTAATAAAATATTTAATAGCATGAGTGAATATACATATTATTATATATGCATATATATCTTATTATATATGCATTATATATGCATATATATCTTATTATTATATATGCATTATATATGCATATATATCTTATTATTATATATGCATTATATATGCATATATATCTTATTATATATGCATTATATATGCATATATATCTTATTATATATGCATTATATATGCATATATATCTTATTATATATGCATTATATATGCATATATATCTTATTATATATGCATTATATATGCATATATATCTTATTATATATGCATTATATATGCATATATATCTTATTATATATGCATTATATATGCATATATATCTTATTATATATGCATTATATATCTTATTATATATGCATATATATCTTATTATATATGCATTATATATCTTATTATATATGCATATATAAAAATAATATACTATACATAAAATATATTAAATTTATCATTTTACCATCTTTTAGTTATACAATTACACAATTAAAGGATTCTAAAATATTGTGAATTCCATATTATGTACATTCCAGTATACAAATTGTAAATTCTATACCTATACAAATAAATTGCACATAAATAATACACAAAGGACTATGCTTATTTTCTATTGTTTAATTATCTTTCTAGTCTAAGATATCATATTAGATTATTATGAATTTTTAAATACATTATTAAATATGATTTGCTAATATTTTAAGTATTTTTGTTAACACTTTAGCATGCATTTATCTACATTTTAGGGAAGGCTGGACTTTCTTTTTCCATGTTTTTACTGTCTTTTTCTATTATTTGATATCAAAATTATAATAGCTTAATAAAAAAGAATTATGAGTTTTTCTACTTTTACTACTTTGGCAATAGTTTGCAACAGTTAGGAATTATGTGTCCTTTAAATGTTTGTGGATGTTTCCTATAAAATACCTATCTACTTTTTGTTGATTATTTTGTTAAATGTAGCTTTTTAACTGTTGATTAATTTCTAACTATTTAAAAATATATTCCAATTTTCTATTTATTTTTGAGTCATTTTGGTAGTATTGGTTTTTCTACAAAATTGTCCATTTAATCTGGCTTTTAAAATAAGTTGTTCTGAATTTGGGACCTTTATTAAGGTTTTTAAACCTGTATTTTGTTACTAGTTATTACCTGTATTTTTTTCTTAAGATTTACTTACGACTGTCTCTCTTTATCTTGAGCCATCTTGCCAAAAGCATGCTTAAATTTATTAGCTTTTCAGAAAAACAGTTGTCGCATTTGTTATTTCTCATCATTATGTTTAAATCTATTTCTGTTATCATGTTATCTACCTTTTCTCTACATTCTTGGCACTTGCCTCATTGTTTGTTACATTTTTGTGGTTATTAAAATCGGTATTCATTCACAAAGGTTAGATATCAGCGTTAAAGAGAGTATAAACTAAAAAGATTTCTCTTACTTTTACCCCCGTCTGCTCAATTTCTATGCAGAGATTTTACGTAATTATCTTTACGCACACACACACACACACAATTATTGCCCTTCTTTTGTTACTTAATATCAGATATGTTATATTTTAGAAATTTACCTATACCACTACATTACGAGATTAAAACAAATTTTTAAAGCTGGTTAGTATTTCATTGTATATTTGATAATTATTTAACTATTTCCTTTTGATGGATATTGATGTTTTTTCCAAACTTTTGCTATCATAAACTGTGATGCAACGGTAGTAGTTTGCTGCATCTGACTTATCTTTACATATATTTTTACTGAATCATTTGGCAACAAATTACATACACTATGACACCTTACCCATATATATTTCACATGCATCTCTGAAAGATAATGACATTCTCCTGTGCAGTCACGATTTTATTGTCACATCTAAGAAAATTAATAATTCCATATATAAATTAAAATACAATTCTTATTCATATTTTTTCAATTTTCCAAAATATATTGTATATATGTAAAAATCCGGGGTTCAATTAAGTTTGACAAACTGCATTAGGTTGTTGTATCCCTTTAGTTATTTTGAATCTAGAACACTCTCTCTCTCCCTTTTTACTTTTTATTACGCTAAGTTTTTGAAAATTCCAGGCCAGGCCGGGCACAGAGGCTCATGCCTGTAAGCCCAGCACTTTGGGAGGCCAAGGCAGGCAGATCACCTGAGGTCAGGAGTTCGAGACCAGCCTGAACAACATGGCAAAACTCCATCTCTACTAAAAATACAAAAATGAGTTGGGCATTGTGCCGGGCTCCTGTGATCCTAGCTACTCGAGAGGCGGAGGTTGAAGTGAGCAGAGATCATGCCAGCCTGGGTGACAGTGAGACTCTGTCTCAAACAGAAAGAAGGAAACAAGAAAGAAAGAGAGAGAGAGGAAAATTCCAGGCCAATTGTGGCACAGATTTTATCATATTCTGGATTTTTTGGATTGTTTTGTTTTCTCATCACTGGATTCAGGGTAAGCATTTTTGGCAAGAATTTTATGTAAAGTATATTGCATTATCAATATTGGTTATGTTAACTGGCATTATTGGTGATGTTTGCTTTGGTCATTTAATTAAGGCAGTGACAACCAGATCTCCCTTTTACAAAGGTACACTTTCCTTTGAAATGTATAGGTGATCTTTGGATGAATAATTCAAAAGTATGTGAATATTTTCTATTTTAATAAGATTTCACTCAGAGGTTTCCACACTCATTATGATGCTTATCTGAATCAATTATTGAATAGAATTGCAAAATCATTGATTTTCTAATTCTTTCATTCCTTTTACATTTATTAGCTGTGATTCTTTAAAGAACATCCTTTTTCTTTTTTCCCTTCTCTCTTCTAATAAAACTATACTCATCATTTAAAAAAATGTATAATAATTCGTTGCAGTCATTATCTTAGTGCTCAAATTATTCCAAGTTTGGTTAGAATATGCTGCTTCAAGAAAGCTTCTCCTTTTGACCAACTCTTATTTGTTAATGAGAACATTCTTGATTTTTGAAATTGCATTTCAGTATGATTAAGATTGAGCATCTTTGCATATGTATAAAAGCCATATGTATTTTTTTCTGTGAAGAATTTATTAATATCCTTTGCCATTTTCAGTTAGGTTGCTCATCTTTTTGTTATTAATTTGTATGAATTTTGTTAAATTTAAAAGGACTAGCACTTTGGCTGTGGTTTTAAATATATCACATTTTTGTGACATTATGATTTTATGTTTCAACTTTATGATTTTTTCTTTTTGCGAGAAAGATTTCAACAATTTATCTTGTTAAAATGATCTTTTTTTTTCGTGGCTTCTAGAGTTTGTGTCAGTTAGATAAACCTTTTGCACTCTAGATTCTAAAGGAATTCTACCATGTTTTATTGTAGGACTTTCTACCATGTTTTATTATAGGACTTTTGTGACTTTATTTTTACATTTATACCTTTGATCTATTATGATTTTATTTCTGTTGTACGGTATGAACAATTAATTCAACTTTATGTTTTTCTAACAGTTTATGTAGGTTTCCCCACTTCATTTATTAAAAAATAATTTTAGCTTTTGTTTTAGATTCAGGGGGCACATGTGCATATTTGCTACATGGGTAAATTATGGGTATATTGTGATGCTGGTGTTTGGGGTATTAATGATCCTGTCACCCAGGTAGTAACTGTCACGGATAGTAGCCAATGGTTAGTTTTTCAGTCCCCACCTCCTCCGTCCCTCTCCATTAAAGTAGTCCCCAGTACCTGTTGTTCCCATCTTTATGTCTATGTGTACTCAGTGTTTAGCTTCCACTTATAAGTGAGAACATGTGGTATTTACTTTTCTGTTTCTGCATTAATTTGCTTAAGATAATGGCCTCCAGCTGCATCCATGTTTCTACCAAGGACATGATTTTGTTCTTTTTTATACGGCTGCGTAGTAGTCCATGGTGTATAACCAAGCCTCACATCATTTTTAAATAGTTCATATTTTTCCCTCTGGTTTGAGATGATACTTTTATCATTTGATAAAATTCCAAATTTATTTGGGCCAATTTCTGGTCTTTAGATTCTGTTTTTAATGTACCTGCACCACCAGGTTTTAATTACTGAAACATCGTAGTATATTTTGATGACCTTGTATTTTCTCAATCTTTGTTTTTTAGTCACGAAAAGTTAATATTTTCATATAATTGTAGAATTATTTTTCCTAGTTAAAAATGTTCTTGGCATTTTTATTTGTATTATGTTCCATTTATAAAGTAACTTAAAAAATTGACAACTTATGTTATTAGTATTCCTATCGAAAAGCATGACATATCTTTCTATCTGGTCAAGCTGTTTTTAAAAAATATACAATTTACAGGCCAGGCACGGTGGCTCACGCCTGTAATCCCAGCACTTTGGGAGGCTGAGGCGGGCGGATCACGAGGTCAGGAGATCCAGACCATCCTGGCTAACATGGTGAAACCCCGTCACTACTAAAAATGCAAAAAATTAGCCGGGCGTGGTGGTGGGCGTCTGTAGTCCCAGCTACTCAGGAGCCTGAGGCGGGAGAATGGCGTGAACCTGGGAGGCGGAGCTTGCAGTGAGCCGAGATTGCGCCACTGCACTCCAGCCTGGGCGACAGAACAAGACTCCTTCTTAAAAAAAAAAAAAAAAAAAAAAAAAAGGAAAAGCATGACATATCTTTCTATCTGGTCAAGCTGTTTTTTAAAAATATACAATTTACAAATGTCTTGTTAATTGTATTCTTAGCTCTTAAATTCTTTGTTGCTATTGTAAATGGTATGATGCCTTTCATTATTTCATGTAACTTGTTTGTATATACAAAGTGTACTGATTTGGAAATTTATTTATTTGTAACCATTACCTTAAAATAGTTTAAATCATTGTAGGAGAGATTTTTGTTGTTGTTGATGAATGTTTTATTTTTTCCAGGTAATTAATCATAAAATAATGAGTTTTTGTGTTCTTTTTTTCGTTCTTTATGCCTTTTCTTGTCAGTTAATGCCTAGAAAATGATAAATGATAGAGGTGACAATATATTTCTTTGTCTTATCTCTAAGATTAAGAAGAGTACTGTAATATTCCCAAGTACTACAGGTTGCACAAAGCAGTTCATCCCTATTCAACTGTACCCTATCCCAGTCCGTCCCAGGTGAAAGTCTTAGTAACTGCAATACAGCAGCCCGACTGGAGCTATCCATACTTGGGCTCGTTACTACCATTTGGCAGGTGAGTGAGTAAACCACAGATTTTTTTGAGTCTGCCCTCTAGACTACGTTCAATATCAACTGTCTTAATTCAAGTTCTTTAGAAAAATACCACAAAATAAGGAAATGCTTCTGTGAATACTGTGGAGGGAGTGCAGGAAGCAGAACACGGAGGGGAAAGACAAAGAAAGGTAAAATTTCAGGTAAACGCCTAGCCTGATCCTGCAGATTGGGAAAACAACTCTGGAGGGCAAAATATACTTTAGAGATTGTCTCATCTAAAGGCAAGTACGTTGGACTGTCATATTCTCAAATCAAGGAGTGATCGGTTAACATCCCTTAACATTCCATAAGGGATGCAAACACCCAGGCATCCCTACTCTCTGCCCACATGGGAAAAGTGGCTCCGTTAATCTAAGCGCCGTCCTCTGAGGAGAGTCACAGGTATGCCTTTTTAAGCAAAAACAGAAGCTAAGGAACAAATACCCAGAAATAAGAAAAGTGGTATGAGAAAATCTCTATAGAACATCAACTATCACCTACAATTGATAATATCTTTTCCTATTGATTTAATATTGAGAGAAGTGTGTTGAATTTTAAACATTTGCTTATCAAATTTTCTTTGTTATTTTATTGTATCTGCTTCACATATTTTGTGCTGTGTTCTTAGATGCATAAAGATATTTTATCTGTACAATGACTCTTCATAATAGTTTTTGCTTTACGGATTTTTTAGCTCCTATCTTGTAGGAATAGCAAGCACTGAATATGCAAGGAGAGTTGCTGTAAGAGAGAACATCAAAGTGGAAATAAATAGTCAATTCCTGTATCTTCTCTTAAGCCAGAGTCAGCGAACTTTTTCTGTAAAGAGGCAAATTATAAACATTTCTTATTTGGCAGGCCATTTAGTCTCTTTTGCAGTTACTCAACTCTACTGTTGTAATATGAAAGCAGCCATAGAAAATATATAAATGAGTGGGCATGGCTATGTTCTAATAAAACTTTATTTATAAAACTTCCTGTCATTAGCCCATTGCACTGACCTTGTAATGCCTTATTTGCAGTTAAGATATTGCTAAACAAAGAGTTGGCAAACTACACAGGAGCTAAGAAAAATGTTTATATTTTTAAAGGGCTGTAACACACACACACACACACACACACACACACACGCAGATACACAGAACATGGACAGAGACAATGGGTAGCCTTAAAGCCTAAAATATTTACTAGTTGGCCTTTTACAGGAAGTAGGCCAATGTCTGCACTAAACTCACAAAAATGAGTCTGGCAGTTTTTCCTCCTGTTTTCACTTTCTGAAATAATTTCTTTAAGGAGTTTATTTATTTCATAAAAATTTGGTAGGCCTTACCTGTAACACAAGTAGAACCTAGTTTTGTTTGGTTTTGTTTTTTTGAGCCAGGGATATCCTTGATTAGCACCATAAATAGTTGCCCTTCCATTCAGTTTTTCTGTTTTTTCTAATGACATAATAGAATTGATTTATTTTCCAGAAATGTATCCATTTTATTCTGAGTTTCATATTATTTTCCATATAGTAGATCACTGTACTCCTTTATTATTTAAAAATTCTCTTTAGCTCTCTAAGATATTTTCTCTTTTTTTAAATTCACATTTAATATATTTCCTAATTTTTTATTGCTTACATTTGCCAAACCTGTATCTAAATTATTATTCTTTCTAAATAATTAGATTTTCCAGTTGGGAATGTTTTCTATTCCCCTTTTGTTCTTAATTTTTTTATTTCTGTAATTATCTTTTTTTCTTCTTTGACTATATTCTTTTTATTTAAATTTTTCTGTTGAATATTGAGCTCATTTCCTCTTTTATTTTCTGATGAATGTATCTCAAAGCTTTAAGTTTTCTTTAATCTACTCTAACAAATTTGAACATATGGTTTTCATTGTTATTCAGTTTTAAGTATTTTGTGAATTTTTTCTCAGGGCCTATTTTCTAATTTAAAGACAAGTTGGTAGTATGATTTTTTTTTTTGAGACAGAGTCCCCCTGTGTCACAATCTCAGCTCACTATAACCTCTGCTTCCCAGGCTCAAGCTATTCTCCTGCCTCAGCCTCATGCTGGGATTATAGGCATGAGCCACTGCACCCAGCTGGTAGTATGATTTTTAATTTCCAGACATATAAGGTTTATTTTATTAGTTTTATAACTATTAATTTCTAATTTTGTTGCATGTTTATAGTAAGAGTGTGTAGTTTACACTGTTGATTCTTTGGAACTTACTGGGGTTTCATTTTTGTCTTCAATACGGATAGTTTTGTTAATGTTTCATATATGCTTGAAAATAATCTTTATTTTGTATTTGGTGGATGGGAAATTCTCTATAAAGTAACTGTATTAAGTTGATTAATTATGCTCTCCAAATTTTCTACAGTTTTGCTTATTTGTCTGCTTGAGCAATCTGTTTCTGAAAGAATATCACAAATTTTCAACTATTGTGCTTTTTTTAAATAATTGAGTTATGACATAAATACAGAAAGGTATAACAATATAAATGTAGGCCAGGCACAGTGGCTCATGCCTGTAATCCTAGCACTTTGGGAGGCCATGGCGGGTGGATCAGTTGATGTCAGGAGTTCAAAACCAGCCTGACCAACATGACAAAATCTCATCTCTACTAAAAATACAAAAATTAGCTGGGCATGGTGGCGCATGCCTGTAATCCCAGCTACCTGGGAGTCTGAGGCAGGAGAATCGCTTGAACCCGGCAGGCAGAGGTTGCAGTGAACCGAGATTATACCACTGCACTCCAGCCTGGGCAACAGAGTGAGTGAGACTCTGTTTCAAAACAAAAATAATAAAATAAAATAAATGTAAAGTTCAGTGAATTTCAGAAAGTTAAAATATTCAGGTAATTACTACCCAGGTTATAAAATAGTACAATACCAGGACTCTAGAACTGTTTTTGTTCTCCCTCGCAATCACTAGAAATGCTTATCTCCAAAGATAACCAGAGAGTTCTCAGACTATAGAATCATTTCACCTGTTTTTAAACTTTATATAAATTGGACCATGCAGTATTTGGTTTTTTCTTCTGTCTTCTAACATTATGTGAGAGTCACCCATAATGTTTTTTTTATATCACTACTGTTCGTCCTTTTTTTTTATGGCATTGCAGTATTTCACTGAATAAATACAATGATACATATATCCGTTGTACTGTTAATGGACATTTGGGTTATTTTCAAATGAATAAAGGTACTAGGAATGTTCTCATCCATGCTTTTTGGCATATAGATGCCCTGCATTTTTGCTGGGCATATTCTCAGGAGTGGGGTTTTCTTGTTCAAAGGGTATGTGTCTGTTTAACTTTAAAAGATACCACCAAACAGCTTTCCATAATGGATGCACCAATTTGTGTCCCCCCACCAGCAGTGTAAGAATGCTGGTTGCTCCATGCTGTCAGTACTCCTGGTATTGCCAGTCTGTCTCATGTGAGCCACTCTCAGAGGGAATGGATGGCTTATTGTGGTTTCGGTTTTAGTTGCCCCAATAACTAATACTGTTGAGCAGTTTTTCACAAATGAATTGACTATTTTATTGAGCGTCTGTTCAAATTTCTTGGCCATTTTTTTATTGGGTTGTCTGTCATTTTCCTATTGATTTATACGAACTTATTATTTATTCTGGAAATGAGACCTTTGCAAATTGCAAATATTTTGTCCCATTTTAAGATTCACTTTTATAATCAAATAATATATTTCGATAAACTCAAAATCTTAATTTTAATGTATTACACTGTATTTTTCTCTTTTTTATATTAGGGCTTTATGTGTCCCTTTTAAGAAATCCCTGCTTGCACAAAGTTTAGAAATATATTCTGCATTTTCCTCTAGATCAGCACTGTCCATTAGAATTATAATGTAAGCCACAACTTGGAACCACAGATATGATTTTAATTTTTAGTAGCCATAATAAAAAAATAAAATAGGTAAAACTAAATATGAATCATACAAATTATTAATAACTTTTTTGTTATTTTTCTTTAAGACTTCAAGTTCTAGTCAGATTTCAAGGGCTGATAACCACATGTGACTAATTACTATCATATCGGGTGACCCATTTCTAGAAGCATTCATGATGCGCCATTCAAATTTAGCTCCATGATCCACATGCAATTGACTTTTGTGTGTATTATTAGGTAGTATACCTAGCAAGGAGACTAGGTAGCTTACAGAAGCAAGTGAAGATCTTCAGGATCCCGAGCCAATCTGGGTCCCTTAGGAACTAAGATAGGGCATGATAGTACTAGGACTTTCTGAATATCTCTAATTTCTGCATACTCTCTCTTATTCCATGAGGATATTTGCAACACGTCAGGGAACATGGCCACCAGTTGTTCTCAGGTCACATCTTTACAATCTCCAACAACAGATGAAAAAAGCTAATTCTAATTCTGTTTAGAAATATCCCAACTCAGGTAATATTCCAATACTCTGCAGCCAGAGCAATGGATTATTTTTGGCCAGGCCTAGATTATATGCCTGTATTTATAACCATGGGACAGAAATTGTTACTAGAAAATGGTAGCTACCACTATACATTATTTCTATTTCTATTATGAGATGCTGTGAGGAAGCTAGGACTATTTCTTGTGCACAATAAGCAGTAAATAAGTATTTGTGAATAACACTAGGATAGTCTCATAATTTGACAGCTATGCTTAAAATAAGGCCTAATACAGGACGAAAAATATGTACTCATTTGCTTTGAACACATTTTTATGATACACAAGTATTTGAGGACCATCCAAACTCTTAGTTTACAAGCTTAGAACTAGCAATTTTAAGAGTTCAAGGCAATTCAATATTTTCTTCATAAACTGCATTTTCTACAGATTTTGGGGTGCTTAGAAGAGGTACACTGGTGCCCTTAGTAGCAATGTGCAGCTTTGCAAACATTCTGAGTGGTGGCCTCTATCTTACATGAAAGTACAATCCTTTTGGTTTTCAGTCTAACATCAGCCATTTTTCTTCTCAATTTAAAAAAAATACTGTGAGGAGGAAAATGTTATTTAATATTGAAAGAATAATCGTCCTTTATAATTCATTCACTTTCCTATCTGAGTGGGGTCTTTGGCTCAACTTATGAGTTCAGTTATTTATAACAAAATTTAAAATTAAAGTGTGACACTGTGTTAATTAGAGAAAGTTGCTATTCCCTGAGATTCCTAGCGTCCTACTTTTACCTCATATTTCTTCAGAGCTAATATGTTTCTCTTATTGGGAAACAAAAGCTGCTCCCCCTTAGGTACATTAATCAGGAAAATTGTGTGAGTGAAAGGAGATGTAGGAGGAGGAAGAGAATTGGAAAGAAAAGAATCTCTATTTAGCTTCCTTCTTTGGGAATTTTAGCAAGATTGCATGAGGAAAATGATCCATTTTTGTTTTTTGAAAGACATAACAACTGAGAAAAAGTATTTATTTTGGCTTTATAAAAACTTTAACTTGGTGTAGCCAAAACCAATTATATAGAATTTAGATAGATAATTTAAAAAGGAGAAAATGTAGCCTCAATTATTTGGATGGCAAAGCATTGAGGTGGTGTCATTTTCCCGGGTGCCAACATAACAGAAAGTGGTTCTGACCTTTTCCATGCTACTTTCCTAATGGCGATTTCTCATTTCTTTCTTTGATCATCCTCACCATACTTGACTCCCTTCTTTCCCTGCCAACCTCTCGCACACAGGCCTTTTGTTTGTGGTTTTTGTTCAGAGATTCAGAAGCTTATTTAATGGTGCGTATAAAGGTAGCTTCAGGGTAATGATAACATTCAGTTCTTCTCACTGAATCCAAAACCACATGTAACTATAGCCAAAAATGATATCTAGGATTTCTTTTCTTTTCATATTTGTTTTTTCTTGACACTTGGTTGAGAAAGTTAGAAGGGTTTAAAAATGTTTTGCCTTTTTGACTATTGCAAAGTAAATATTTTAATTTAGCTTACATTTTTAATGCATTTTAAATTTATAATCATAATATAACAATAGTTTATATAGTGTGGAAAAAAGTCATACATAATATCATTACTTTCTATAACTACTATTCTGTTTTCCTTTACAGGCTTTTGCTATATGCATATTTTTATGTAATTGTAATTGTGTAATTTTGAACTTAGAAATTTTTTTTGGTAATTCAAAGGAACAACATGACAATGAAGAATATGTATCTTTTACATAGTTCAAAAAAATCACCTAGTGCTAATGAGAATAGGAAAATGACTATTTTCTGGAGTCATGGTGAATTTTATATTTGTCACACTCAGATGGTGATTTAAAATGCTGGTTTATTATGAGTAGTAAGAAATAATTTTATCTTTTAATGTTGAGGAAGGCTTATAGTTGTATGTATGTGACAGCAATATAAAGTGTAGAATCTTTTTAATTTTGTAAATATTGGATTTGACTGTATTGCCTTATAAAAAACTCAAAATAAAAAAATAAAAATAAGCATTACACAAATTATGAAATTCAAACTGTGTTGTTATAAACAATGCAGCTTTAGGATACATTCCACTCACAAAACAGTCGCGTGTAAAATGTTTTTATACATGCATTAAAGAAAAAGAAACTCCTTAAAATGAAGTAACTATTTCCTGTTTCATTTTTTTTGAACAGCTTTTGTTGCTCACTACGAGTTGCTTTAAATCTCTGGAAGGTCTGTTCCGCATTTACTACTTCTGGATTGGCTAAAATCTCTTTAAAGTGTGTGCTTTGTTCTCTAAAAAGCTTAGGTCAGTTGAGCAACAAGCTCCTCCTGTTTTTTTTTTTTTTTTTTTTTAAAAAAAAGAGCTGAGTAATGCTGGAGCCTTCTCATGTGGCTGATGCAAACCTGGAGAATTTGCATCATCATTTAGCTGTAGTAAGTTGGTGTGACAGGCAGGCGCTTAAATACAAGCCCACGAGGAAGCTGAGCTGGTTTGTAATGATAGGGCGGCAGCAGCAGCAGCAGCAGCAGTGGTGGAACAAGGAGGTGGAGAATTGAGAGCACGATGCATACACAGGTGTTTCTGAGTAGTAATTAGATCGCTGTGAAGGAAAAAGCACACCTTTGAGTTTTCACCTGTGAACACGATAGCGCTGAGAGAGACAGTCTGAAAGCAAAGAAAGCAAAGAGGAAGACATCGATCAGTAACACCAAGAGACACCAAAGTTGAAAGTTTTGTTTTCTTTCCCTCTGTTTTATTTTTCCCCCGTGTGTCCCTACTATGGTCAGAAAGCCTGTTGTGTCCACCATCTCCAAAGGAGGTTACCTGCAGGGAAATGTTAACGGGAGGCTGCCTTCTCTGGGCAACAAGGAGCCACCTGGGCAGGAGAAAGTGCAGCTGAAGAGGAAAGTCACTTTACTGAGGGGAGTCTCCATTATCATTGGCACCATCATTGGAGCAGGAATCTTCATCTCTCCTAAGGGCGTGCTCCAGAACACAGGCAGCGTGGGCATGTCTCTGACCATCTGGACGGTGTGTGGGGTCCTGTCACTATTTGGTGAGTGCGACTTTTTCTCTGGGGGGGCGTGGCTGTGGGGCTAGAAAGCTTGCTTTCTGGGAAAGCAAATGGTAGTTTTTGAGGAGTGAATGGATGGCAAAGGCCACACCAAATTTTTAAAATTTTTGTTCAGGTACGTGAACTACCCAGACGCAGCATCCACTGTTGGTGTGATCTGGAACACCCTCAAATTGCTTCCTACAGGCTGTACTTTCTTTTCCTGACTAAGACAGGCTATTTTCTGACTTTTCTCTGTGGTGATGAGAGCAAAGGCTAACTTTCATGACCCAGTAAAAAACATGCACACTTTCTGTGCCGGGCGGTTGTACACTTAGCTTGGGCATTCTGGCAGCTGGCATGATGAATGAGACACCTGTGAAGTGGAACCTGGCATGGCCTATTTAGACATAGAACAGAGTGTTCAACAGAAGTCTTACTGACTTTTTATTAGCCAAACAAATGGGTGGCAGTCTTTATAAAAATATTTTTTAAGTTCATGTCCTTGTCACCTCTTAATATCCTTTCAAAAGTCCTTGACATGGGAGAGATGTATGATGGCACATAACTCAATCCCTATCATAATGGGGTATATTGCAATGGCCTGAGCATATTTCAAATTACTTTTCAGCCTTTCATCTCTTCTCAATACCCATACACTTTTGCAATGTAAGTTTTAAAACTTCGGTTGGGTGTTAGTTTTCTGTGCTTGCCCAGATCTGTTTTTTTCATTGTATTTCACTTGTTCTCCAGGGACACAGATGATTCGTCCACCTGTTCACTAAATTAATCTGAAGGGAACTGGCAGAAGTATAATTATGAATTTTTCTTCAAAATTTATGTCTCTTCTATTGATTTGACAATTAATAGTAAACAGGTAAATAAATGTCCCCTTATGAAGTAGGCAAATTACTAGAGAGCTACATGAGTTTGTTGTAAAGATGATAAAAACTGGTGAACTGTCAAACATTAAATTTGATTTATGCTATGAGGATTTATTTACTCTTCTTGGGAAAGATTCTGTTCTTTAAAGTTGCTCTTTGTCTTAACTCTAGGACTAACACTAACTAACAAGTACTAACGCTAACTCTAGGACTAATTAACAAGTACTAACTCCTATTCCCATGTGTACCAATCCATTCATTCTTTCTACTCAGGCCTTGTGATGTTTTAAATCATTGATTTGAGACTCATCTAGAGAACTCAAATTCCATTTTTTTTTTTTTTTTTTTTTTTGAGACAGAGTCTCGCTCTGTTGCCCAGGCTGGAGTGCAGTGGTGTGATTTCGGCTCACTGCAACCTCCGCCTCCCGGGTTCAAGCAATTCTCCTGCCTAAGCCTTCCGAGTAGCTGGGACTACAGGTGTGTGCCACCACGTTTGGCTTATTTTTTGTATTTTTAGTAGAGATGGGGTTTCACCGTGTTAGCCAAGATGGTCTCGATCTCCTGACCTCGTGATCCACCCACCTCAGTCTCCCAAAGTGCTGGGATTACAGGCATGAGCCACCGCGCCCGGTCCTCAAATTCCATTTTTAGGAAGAAGTTATTTTAAATAAAACTTGTTAAAACAAGGTCATAGTATAGAAAGATTTATAGAGGAATTATTTGGGGTTTTTAGAGTTTGTGGTATTATTTATAACTAATGTGCTTTATTAAATATTCAGTAACAATTGTGTATCATTATTTCCCAGTATTACTTCCCATCTTTATAAAATAATTTGGAGTAATATCATTATGAAAAACTCTAATAGTACCCTTAGCCACTATTAATATTAAAATATCTCTGGTATATGCACTTATAGATAAAGAGAAACCTAATTGTTGATCATCTTAAATGATTTTGTGCACCCTCAGCCTTTAAATCTTCCTACAGCACTTTATATATTCAGAATAAATCAATATCTAATCAGAAAAACCACAACCAGTTTACTGGACTTTGCATACTTATGTGCATGCAGCTTCTACTATGTGATTCAATTTTTGCACCTAATAAAAGATTATTCAAATGTAATAAAATAGATCAGTATGAGTATTGCACCAGTTAAAGTGATGTTGACTTGCACTATGAAAATATGCTTATGCATAAGTATTACATATCATCTTAAGCAAAAGCTCAAAAAAAAAAATAAAAAGAGAGAAACAGCTAAGGAGACTAGCTAACATTACACTTGAGTTGGTATTCTTTGATTAGTAATTGCAAGGAGTGTGCTCTTGTATTAATCTACTTATCTTTATTTGCATTGTATTTGTCACTTGAGTTACCAGAAGCTTTTGGACAGGAGTGCCTCTCTTACAGCAAGCAAAGCAAAATGTGAAGAAAAAATAATCCTTCTTTTTAAAAAGACTCTAGAACTCTGGGACCAACTGTAAAGAATCTGTACATTTGGTTTAATACATATATATACTTTTTTTTAATTGAAGGGTCAATACATGGATTTTTACATCTTGTTTTGAAGTTTTTTCATCTGGGCAAAATGGTTATGAAGCTTGAGACCTTTAAATGAAAATGATTCCCCCAGAACTCAGTTTAAACTTAGGGCAACCATCCTGGAGTTTCAGCAAAGCATACAGAGGTCTAGGTATTGATTCTCTGACAATAAATTCTGAGGTACTTAAGACTCTTTCCAATAACAGTTTATATTGGATCCTTTTCTGGACAGCCTACCAACATGGCGAATGTTTCCCCATGGAGAGTGAGTTGCAACTAGTTAAAATTAGTTATAGGTAGATGAAATACATCAGTGTTCCCCAAATATTAGTCTGCAGACTAGTTGCTTTAGAATTATTTGTGCAAATTTTAAAATGATAGAGATTCTTGAATTTCTCTTGTGGACAATCTATACTCTCTTGATTAGAGTCTGTTTTTCATTTGCATGTTTTCGAATTAAAAATTATTCCCAGACTGAGCACGGTGGCTCATGCCAATAATCTCAGCACTTTGGGAGGCTGAGGCAGACAGACCCCTTGAGCCCAGGAGTTCCAGACCAGCCTGGGCAACATGGTGAAACTCTATCTCTACAAAAAATACGCAAAAATTTAGCTGGGCATGGTGGTGTGTACCGGTGGTCCCAGCTACTTGGGAGGCTGACATGGAAGGATCACTTGAGCTTAGGAGGCAGACACTGCAGTGAGGCGAGATTGTGCCACTGCACTCCAGCCTAGGTGCCAGAGCGATACCCTATCTCAAAAATTAATAAAAAATAAAAATTATTCCTAGGTGACTTTGATATCATGATAAGTTTAGAAATCAGATATCAAATATGTGACACTAAGATTTCACTGAATATCCAAATTATATTTATATTGGACAGTTCTGTCTAAATTATTACTAATCAGTAATACTTTTCTACACTTTTATTCTCAGAAGTAGATTGGAAAAAAATTGTGTTCTTACATTTGAGCACTTGGCAGTACAGATAGAACTTTTCACATACTGACAGGATATATTTTTTATTTTCTTGTTAATTACTCGAATTAATAAGTATAGCTATATTTCATGTGGTGCTTGCCATGTGTCAGGCCATGTACTGTCCTAGGTACCCACTGCCACATTTATACACACAACTCCTTTATAAGGTAGAAACTGAGATCTCCGTTTCACAGAGAGTGAAACTGAGGTTTTGGGGAGTTGCATATTTGTCCAATTTTATGTGAATTGTATTGTTAAATGTTAAAAATTTAGCTTATAGTTAATTCGATCTAAAGTACACAAATATAAATTATAGCACCTCATTTTAAAAAGTATATTCTGGGCCGGGCGCAGTGGCTCACGCCTGTAATCCCAAAACTTTGGGTGGCCAAGGCGAGCAGATCACCTGAGGTTGGTAGTTCAAGACCAGCCCGACCAACATGGAGAAACCCTGTCTCTACCAAAAATACAAAAAATTAGCCGGGCGTGCTGGCAGGCAGCTGTAATCCCAACTACTTGGGAGGCTGAGGCAGGAGAATCGCTTGAACCCTGGAGGCAGAGGTTGCAGTGAGCAGAGATCATGCCACTGCACTCCAGCCTGGGGGACAGAGTGAGACTCTGTCTCAAAAAAAAAAAAAAAAAAAAAAAAAATATATATATATATATATATATCCTGGCTGGGCGCAGTGGCTCACACCTGTAATCCCAGCACTTTGGGAGGCCGAGGTGGATGGATCTTCTGAGGTCAGGAGTTCAAGACCAGCTTGGCCAACATGGTGAAACCCCGTCTCTACTAAAAACACGAAAATTAGCCAGGCATGGTGGCAGCCACCTGTAATCCCAGCTATTCAGGACCCTGAGGCAGGAGAATTGCTTGAACCTAGGAGGCAGAGGTTGCAATGAGCTGACAGCGCCATTGCACTCTAGCCTGGGTGACCAGAAACTCTGTCTCAAAAAAAAAAAAAAAAAAAAAAAAACACCCAGAGTGTACACTTCAATAAACATCCAAGATAGCCTTTTATAGAAACAGACTGAGTCAGAACTCATTTTGTTGACAAAATATATCCTACAAATTAAATGAAATCTTGGCTGAGTGCGGTGGCTCACGCCTGTAATCCCAGCACTTTGAGAGGCCGAGGTGGGCGGATCACGAGGTCAAGAGATTGAGACCATCCTGGCTAACACCGTGAAACCCCATCTCTACTAAATATACAAAAAAATTAGCTAGGCGTGATGGCGGGCACCTGTAGTCCCAGCTACTCGGGAGGCTGAGGCAGGACAATGGTGTGAACCCGGGAGGCGGAGCTTACAGTGAGCCGAGATTGTGCCACTGCACTCCAGCTTGGGCGACAGAGTGAGACTCCGTCTCAAAAAAAAAAAAAAAAGAAATCTTGCAAAGGCATAGAGTCCATAGTTTTCTAAAGAGTGGATACAGCTTGTTCATTTTGATTTTCCACAGAAACATAATTTATTAAAAGTTTTCTCAAAAAATAACTCAAAAAACTTAAAAGCTAACTCAAACATTTGGACTAATGCCTTGTCTTGGTGTGAGGTTGTGTTCTTCTAAAAATAGGTCAATATTATTGATATCTCTCTCCTCTTTTTCCCCTATTTCCAGGCTTTCAGCTCAAAATTCTGGAACACATGATATTGTTGTAGACATGTATCTTTGTCATTTCAAGTAAAATTACAGTGTTCAAATAGAATAAACTAAATCTCAACTGTGAGGATGTTAGAAAAGGAACTTGGCGGGTCTTAGCCATTAGATGATAGTTATTTGTCTTGAATAAGGATGCCATTCAGACCAAAGGAGGTAGTTACATCTCAGGCAACATATAAACATTATTGTATCTATTCTAATGCTGGGTGTCTTGAAAATGTATTAAATTGGTACCATTTTGTGACAAATATTTCACAGGAGCCTTGTCTTATGCTGAACTGGGAACAAGTATAAAGAAATCTGGAGGTCATTACACATATATTTTGGAAGTCTTTGGTCCATTACCAGCTTTTGTACGAGTCTGGGTGGAACTCCTCGTAATACGGTAAGAGCATAGTAGAAAGAATTAAGAAAAAATAAACCAATTCATTCTTATGAATCACCTTGATTATTTTTAACTGGTTAGACATATGCATGTCATGTGACTACATGATAAAAATGTCTACCTCAGGATATAAAGCCTGTGATAAAATACCTTTCTGAATTAAGATATTTTTAATGCAATTTTGTCACTGACAAGCAGTTCACCAGCAATGCCAAACTTTTAAAGGTAGGTAGATACCTTTCTTTAACTCTCAGCTATTCTCTTTGACACTTCTAGGAGAAAGATGCCTACTTGAAAGAATATGAACATGAAAATTCACCTGGATACCTTTTGACCAACTAGACAAAATTAAATATTGAAGTTTTCTCTTATTGTAGATTATATCATTAAGGCATTTAACTTTACTTAGTCCTCGTGACGAAGACACTTCTGTGCCTAACAGCTTAGTTGGTCACCAAGTCTTATACTTCATAAAAAACAGAGTTTGCATGACAGAGTCAAATGACTCATTTCCTTATATTAAACAAATCAGGAACTACAGTTCCAAAAGTCTTTTTTGATTTTATTGTTGTAACAGTGTGTTTACATTCCTGCTTGTCTTGGTTTAAAATCACACTGAATAGTGCTAAGTCACTCTGAATAGCAAATTTCCTTCAACTTTGTGGGAAGCTTATGATGTCATACGAGCATTTCAGAGTATCACAGTTCCTTAAGGCTAACTACTTCGATAAAATGTGAAGTGCACATTCTGATTACAGAATTTAATGGATATTACTAGGGAAACTTGCTCTTATCAAACTTATCAAACATATGTGATTGAGAGCTCATGTGAGCTTTTATGGCTAAGTGCCAAATACAGTGCTAGTAAGTATTGACAACACTAATCATGAGTTTTACAGTGTTAGAAGTCTTTTTTTTAAAACAAAAAAAGATCTTCAAAGTAGTATATGCTTCATGAAGTCTTTTTCATTTTAAACAACTCTGCATTATTTAAAATTGTTATAATGAAATAATAATTTTTTCCTTTCCTGAAATTCCTGTATCGGGAATGTACTTTCTGTTCCTTTTGGTTATCTCAATCTTATCTGCTCTTCAAGGGTCATCTTAAATCCTTTCTTTCCCACAATTAATTTCCTGTTTATTCTAATTTATGTTATTTCTTTCATCTCTAAATTCTTCTGAAAATGCTTTCTGTACTTCACATTTGGCATGGAACATGATACCTTCTATTCTTCCTTAATATTTTAGGCGTCTATATTTTGTTTCCCTTTTAAAACTGCCAACATTTCAAGCATATAAAGATAAGATCTTTTTGCAACCCATATACTACTTAGGTCAGTGCCCCTTTTTTGGCACATATTAAATTATTTTTGAATAAGTAATTGAAAGTTTAAAGTTACAATGTATTGTGTACAACATACTCAGCATTCAAATGCATGTACTACTTATTTAGACTGCTGGCCTGTCAGGCTGTTGGGCTTTGGAGCTTAATACAGTTGGACTTGACTCCGTCTTCAGCCATGTATTAGTTGTGTAACTTTGGCTCATTGCTTGGCATTATGATGAACATGATCATTCCATATAAATATAGCTTATATCTTACAGTAGCACAGATAAAATATTCATATATTAATTTATTTATTCCACAAACTGCTACTGAATGGTAAATGGCAATAAAAAGAGATCTAAAATCAAATCAGCCACAATTTCTGCTCCCAGGTAGCTGATAATCAAATGTTACTTTAATTTAAAAAAAAAAAAAACTACATTTCTCTGTGTGTGTGTGTCTGTTGACAGAGGAAAGTACTTTTGTATTCCAGAAGCTTTTAAAATACGTTCATATATCTCTTTGTCATAACATACTCATATTGCTGAGTTGGCCTTTTAAATAGGCAGAATAACAAATGACATGAGGAGGGACAAAATATCTAAGTATGTAAACATTTCTCTTCTTTTACTAATACCTATAGTTCCTAAGTACTTCCCATTAAAATTATACCTTTAGATTAAGTTAGTATTGCCAGAAATAATCTGTAACACACAGATTTCAAGGAGAGAAATATTATCTATCTGTACACAGCAGGGGTCATTAAACCAAATTTACGTGTTCACTATATATTCAATATATATTGGGTTTCCACTATATGATAGACACTGTACTAAACACTGGAGATAAAATTGTGATTAAGATAGATATGATTTTGTACCCTTAGAGCTCAGAGTCAAGTGGGAGGAAATCATTATCAATCGAGAAATCACATAGGTAAATATAAAATTGCTACTGTGATAAGCACTGCAGAAGACAGGCCAAGGCTTCAGTATGAATATACTCCAGGAGATCTGGCCCAGTCAGAGGTTGGAGAAGCTTTGCCTGGGAAAGGAACATTGAACCAAGATCTGAAGTATAAAACATAGTCAATGAGTTGCAGAGGCTGCAGGCAGAGAAGATTCATATCCTTCTGAAGAAGTAGGGAGAGCTTAGACCAGATGAAGCATTGAATGCAATGTGAAGGCTTTTTGCATATCCTGAACATATTTTGAAAGCACTAAAATGACATGATCAGATTTTAAATTATACATCAAAAATTGTATAAATGATGGAGAATAGGATAAACAGTTTTGTTTGGGGAAGATGGGAGGGTGTCTGGGGAAAGAAGAAAATTAAAAACCTTATGCCGCTCTCCAGTGTCAGCCGGCCAAAGTTCGGAACATGTAATGGTGGTTGGTTTTCTGATAATCTATGGATCAGGCATGAATGTTGGGTAACCACGAGAAGAAAGAGAAGCTAAAAAGGAAGTTTGGCATAAGAAATTAGGTAATTGCCATCGGGCACGGTGGCTCACGCCTGTAATCCCAGCACTTTGGGAGGCCGAGGCAGGTGGATCATCAGGTCAGGAGTTCGAGACCAGCCTGACCAATATGATGAGACCCCGTCTCTACTAAAAATACAAAAAATTAGTCAGGCATGGTGGCATGCGCCTGTAATCCCAGCTACTCAGGAGGCTGAGGCAGGAGAATCGCTTGAACACGGGAGGCGGAGGTTGCAGTGAGCTGAGATCGTGCCACTACACTCCAGCCTGGGGGACAGAGTGAGACTCCATTTCAAAAAAAAAAAAGAAATTAGATAATTACACAGACTTGCATGTATATGGAAAAAAATATGCATTCATATATACATACATCTAAAATGAAAAGGTCAGTGTAATTTTCTCATAAAAATATTTGAAGAATTAAAATAGAAAGATGTATTACCTATATTTCTAAATATCTGAATTTATTTCATATTCTTGTCTCATTTATATTTTCTTAATTGTATAAGATTATAATAAATCTATTATTTTTAAATTTATATTTTATATCCGAATGTTACTATAGGATTAAGAATAATCACTTGACTTTGAGTTTTTGTCTGTACAGAAAAAATAAGAGTAAAACAAAGTCAAGTATTTAGGCATGTATTTGCAGGGAACACTTAATACTAATTTTTTTAGGTTGAGTGTTGTGTTCATTCTTTTGACTATGCCCTGACACATTAGATCTGTACGGCATTAACTAATTCATAATATGGCTGAAGTTTACTTACTGACTTTTTGAGAAAGAAGATGGCTTCCTGTAAGCCTAGCTCTGTCAAGATCTCATGTAATAAACCAGATTTTTAAGGAAAAGTCAAATATGGGAGAGCAGGGGAAAAGTTGATAGTACTTGCCCTTGTTCCCAAGAATAGGTGAAGTTTAAAGTCTAGCCACCAATGTTATAGGAAGTATTTCATTTGGAATGTCTATGGCAATCTAATCAAGTACGGAATTCTGAAAACTATAGACTTTCGTATTTAACATGTTCCATATGCTAAATACACTCAAGGTAGAAAAAATTAATGAAAATGCAATTTTTTCCCCTGTGGTTAACCTAAATATATACTTTTTTTTTTTTTTTTTAGCCCTGCAGCTACTGCTGTGATATCCCTGGCATTTGGACGCTACATTCTGGAACCATTTTTTATTCAATGTGAAATCCCTGAACTTGCAATCAAGCTCATTACAGCTGTGGGCATAAGTGAGTATTATAGCTATACATGTAAAAAAGGAAAAACAACACAAAAATGATTGAAGACAAAGTGTCTTTAGACTTTTTGCATTGCGGGATTGCCTCTCACATCATGTTCTTTTTGCTTACAGTTCCAAATTTCTACTGGAAGGATTTGGAGTGGAATCCAATATTGTATTCCATGCCAGTTTTGTATTTGGTCAATAGAAATGATGGCTAATCTTTTTAAATAGTAAAAATCACCTTACTAGTAAAATATTAAGTCTATTATACATGAACAAGACTTCTAAAGAGGAAATCCCAATTATTTTAGAGATTATCTGAATTGGAAATTAGCTATATATTGAATTATATCTCATGTGTAATCATGGAGTTACCTTTATGTAGTGGGTGTGTAAGTTGTGTTTATACATTTTATAGTGTTAGCAGCTGTCACTCCCAGTGTTATAATGTTAGCTGCCTGTTGTTGGTCATGAAAAGAGTTTTCTTTCAAGATTGATTATTAGTAGTATTTTCCAACTAGGTTTCTTTATGGTCTCCAAATTGAGAAGTTGTTCATCTTTTATCAATGGGCACAAATATTCATTGATTAAAAAAAGAAACAGAAGCATATGTACAAAATTACATGAGTGATATGAAGACATCTATGGCTCTAATTTCCCAAAAGATGCCAGGTACCAAATCCTTAAATATGGGAAAGGATAACTTAATTCTAGGTGCCATTTGAATCACTGTCTTAAGAATCAATATGATCACATTTAACCGAGTTTTAGCTACTCATAAAGAGAAAGCTACACAGGAATAACTGAACTACATAATCATGGAAGAATTTTTAGTTTGTATGGCTAAGGTGTTTCAATGGGACAATGCCTGGGGTATTGCCTGTAATTTACTTATTGCCTGTAATTCATTTATTTATTTTTAATTAAAACTTAAAAAATAGATTTAGGGGGTACAATGCAGTTGTGTTACGTGGATATATTGTGTAGTGGTGGAGTCTGGGCTTTTAGTGTAACGATCACCCAAATAGTGTACATCGTAGATATTAGGTAATTTTCATCCCTCATCCTCCTCCTACCCTCTCATCTCTCTGAGTCTCCAATGCCTATTATTTCACACTCTATGTCTATGTGTATACATTATTTAGCTCCCACTTATAAGGAGAACCTATGGTATTTGACTTTCTTTTTCTTTAATTCCACTTAAAATAGTGACTTCCAGTTCCATCCGTGTTACTTGCAGCAAAGACATTATTTTATTCAATTTATTAAGAACACAATAAAAAATGGTAGTTATTTATACTTTTGGAAAAACATCATTTGAAGTTCCATGAGACTAGAGACCTATTTATTGCTGTATTTCCAGCCCCTCGCTTAGCTCCTAGCATGTTGTTGGTGCTCAGTAAGTATTTGCTGACTTGATTTTCTGAGAAGTCTAAGAATGTTTTCTCCAGCAGAAAAGTCTATAGTCTGTTTACCTGTTAAACTTGGAGGATTAGATAGCTTCAATATGTTTCCAGGCAGTGGGAAAATGATAAAAATGAAATAGAGTTTGCTTCATATTATATTCAGATCTAGCAGTCTTAAGTTTTTGTGGGTTGAACCATTTTAGCATAGTGGTTACAGTTTAGGCTTTGGAGGCAAACAACCTGGAATTGAAACTTGGTGTTACAATTCTTAGTTTTGTGATCTTGTGCTAATTTTTAAACCTATTTAAGCCCCAGTTTTATTTATTAGGAAAATGCCTATGGAAAGATAATCTATTAATATCTTGAATGGCTGAAGGAAGATGAAATTAAGCCAGATTTTTTTAGGTCATATTCTTTTTCATTATTTTTTCTTTTTTTTTTTTAGCTTTTATTTTGAGTTCAGGGGTACATGTGCAGTTTGTTACGTAGGTAAACTCGTGTCATGGGGGTTTGGTGTACAGATTGTCTCATCACCCAGGTACTAAACCTAGTACACAAGCTATGTTTTTCTGATTCTCTCTCTCCTTCCATACACCCTCAAGTAGGCCCAGTGTCTGTTCCCCTTTGTGTTAATGAGTTGTCATCATTTAGCTCCCACTTATACGTGAAAACATACAGTATTTGGTTTTCTGTTCCTGTGTTAGTTTGCTAAAGATAATGGCCTCTAGCTCCATCCATGTTCCCGAAAAAGACATGATCAAAGTGAGATTTTTAAGACCTTTAACAGAGTGCCTTGCCTATAGAAAGTTCTTGATAAGTCCACTGTTCCACTAAAGGACTGGACTAACAGCCATTGTTATATTCACCATTTTCTTGTCCCTTGAATGACTGAGGCAGAATCACATCACAATTATTATATTTAAAAAAGGGAAGAGCAGGGGTGGCATTTTTGAGAGCTCTATAAATTGACAATAATAGTTATTAATTAAAAGCCATAACCAGAAGACTAAGTAGATTGCATGTAAACATTTATAAATCCACAAATTTTACTCACTTTGGAGTTAAAATTATATGAATAATAATGCTATATTTATGTTTTTATAAGTCTAGATAACTCTCTTCTTGTTTATCCCAATTCAATTAAACATTTTAAAGGGAAAATTTGTATCTCTGAGGATTAAATGAAAACTGCTCAAACTAAACTTTAAAACAGTTCTAGGAAAGGATAACCATGTTGGGATTTACAAAACCTCTGTAGTAGACATTGGTGACGGAATAGTTAACAAGGAGCCTGAGTAAATCTTAGATGAACCCAGACATTTCCTTCTATTTTTGCCATGAGTTATTACATTCATTTTTAAATTTTGATGTTCCTTTTGCAAGCTTGAAATTCTGAGAAAGAAATGTGTTCCCATAATCAGCAACAGTTAAAAAGCAAACTGGATATCCTTATGACTCAGTGGTAGATAATGTAAATCAGTGCCCTAACTGGGAAAGTCAAACTGTCTTTAAGAAAAATGTAGCTTTAATGGAGCAACAGCGGGTGGAGATGGAGATAGAGAAGGAGAAATTTATCTAGGGGCAAATCTCTCACATCCTGCTTCCTTCAAAGTGAGTCTAGGTGATTTTCTACCTGTTAGGGGTGGAAGGTTACCAAGATGTAGAAAATAGAGTTTAATTGCATGAATTGCTTCCCTGTGATCCCTGGGAAAGGAAACAGTTTGTAGTCATTTGAAATCTCTAGTTAAGCATAGAAAAAGGGCAAACCTGAAGGGTTTTACTACATCATAGAAAAAAAGAATTTCAAATTTTGTGAAATGTTAGCCAACCGTTTGAGAGATGATAATGGGATAAGGGTGGGGGGTTAAGTAAATACTAATTCACCCCCATTTTTTTAAGCACTGTATTTAATTTCTCTCAAATTTAATGAAGATAAAAAAGTTTTTGCTTATACAAATTTCATCTATTCCAGTAAACATGTCAGGTGCATGGAAGTTTAGATGGAAAATCTTATAGATTCACATTTGGCTGCTCTCTTATAGCCCAATATTGTAATTACTTTTTCTTTCTTTCTTTCTTTTTTTTTGAGACGGAGTCTTGCTCTGTCTCCCAGGCTGGAGTGCAGTGGTGTGATCTTGGCTCACTGCAAGCTCCGCCTCCTGGGTTCACGCCATTCTCCTGCTTCAGCCTCCTGAGTAGCTGAGACTACAGGCACCCACCACCACGCCCGGCTAATTTTTTGTATTTTTAGTAGAGACGGAGTTTCACAATGTTAGCCAGGATGGTCTCGATCTCCTGACCTCGTGATCCGCCCGCCTCGGCCTCTCAAAGTTCTAGGATTACAGGCATGAGCCACCACACCCAGCCTGTAATTACTTTCTTCACCTTCTGTAGAAGTTCATGAATTTTCACTGCTTTTATAGATTCAATAGGCATTGAAGTATGCTCAGTATTTAAAATATTTATCTGTTCTGTATTCCTGAAATTGGACTCTATATAATTATACACTTGAATGTCAGAATATTATAATACAAATATTCTCCTTAAGATATTAGATCTAGTCCCAGATCCATCCCTAACACCATCAATTGTTGGATATCAATTTCCTTGCTAGTTTATTTTATCTATATAAAATAAAGATGAGTTAAGAGCCCCATCCTAATTCTCAAACTTTTGAAAGTAATTGGGAGGAACAAGCAAAGTAACATTTGTGATTGTATTGTGAAAAAAATTAGCCAGTTCTACAAACGTATTACTTTATATTCTTTTTGAAATCTATATTTTCCTGGCACCATTAAATTACATAAAAGAAAATCTAGGACTATTTCTGTGTTAACACTTCAAACACAGCATATGAAGTGGCTGTGTTTAAATCTTTGAAATCTGGCTATACCTACTTCTTTTCTACCATAAGTAACTTACCAACACAACCAATTCTTATATACATAGTATTAAAATATACAAGTACTGCAGAACAACTATCATATACTTTAGGAGGATAACATGTAAAATGTGGAAACAAAGGGTCCTGAAATCCCAGCTAACATAAATACGAACTTTTGCAGAGACAAAGAGCCATCGTGAGTTTAAAAGAACTAGGTACACTAAGGGGATCATGTATGTCTTTTGAACTACTTCCTCACTGTTACCTGGGAACTAATGGTAAAAGTGTGGGCTCCAGAGTTAGATTACCTGGGCTCCAGACCCATCTTCACTGTTACTACCTATGCAAACATAGGCAAGTTAAACAATACCTCGAGTCTCAGCTGCTCATCTGAAAAATAAAGCCAATAAAATGACTATGTCATAGAGATATGAGGATTAAATAACATTATTCATGTAAAGTCTTTGTACAATGTCTGCCATAAAATAAGTTTGTATTTATATATCACTTAACATTTTTATTCCCAACAGTGAGATCCTAGATATAGACTGTCACTCTGCTTTTTAAAGTGTTTGTTGCTACCTGTCTTCTCTAAAATTAATGCATCCGGGAGACGAATGCTAATAAAAAGATAAAAGGAATCCAGGCAGCCATTACAAAACAGCAGTGAAACAACCCACTTTATCTCAACATGTAACATACATACACAGTATCCATATATTTTATCAGTTAAGCACAAAGTACTCAGAATTCAGAAGCCAAGAAGAACCTGAACCTGGGAGAAAACCCAATATATCTAGACTCTGTAATCTCACTCTTCAAAACCCAAAGACAGACTTGAATTACATAGTGCAGAAAGAAATACTTGCCAGTCCTTAAATCACAGCTTCAGTCCTTAACATTCCCCTAAACATCCTTTTCAAATATAGCTTCCTTCAAATATGTATTTCTTATCTCCAGGATTTATAGATATAGCTTCCATTGCCACATTTCAGTTCTTAGGAAACTGCACCATAAGTAAATAAAAACTATATATCCCTGTATTTTTATTTTGGTAAAATTTAAGGCGAGCATACAAAAAATGCCCAAACTGATACAATTATTTCCTCATGTGTGAAATTAGCAAATTGTTATTCAAAGGAAGTAAAACTCGGAAAAGAGGGCTGGCCCAGATTTCTTTCATTATTGCAATGTGGGTAGGTAGTATTTTTTAAAAGTATGTATTATTTGTTTCAGAAACTCAGAAAGCTCGTGCATTTAGTGAATCCCAAGTCCCTTTTCAATATTGTTGGATAAGCAACATACATAGACATAAATTTCACTGTAAAGACACATTATGAAACAGCAGTTATAGCCACTGGAGAAGCTTCACTGTGCCTGTCACTGGCTGCCTTGTTACTTGTTAAGCTGTGCCTTCAGGGTAATTCAGGTGCCTCTCAGCTGGAATTTGGTGTACCAAATAACGAGTACAATGTCTGGATGCTCAGATAAAGCAGGGTTTTGAGAACCCTTTGAAAAAAATTCATCTTTTTTTTTCTTAAAAAGTTGTATTGAGGTGTAATTGACACAATAAACCACACATGCTTTAAATGTACAGTTTGATAAAGCGAGATGTATGTATTCACTTGTGAAACTACCACCACAATCAAGTACCCAGCAATGGGATTGCTAGATCATATGATAGATTTATTTTTAGTTTTTTGAGTCCCTTCCATACTGTTTTCTATAGTGGCTATACTAATTTACATTCCCACCAGCAGTGTACTAGCATCTTAATGAGAATTTTTGTTAAGCTATCTGAGAGGAAAGCAGGGTGAGATGATCAATTCATAATAACTGTTTAATTTTGTCTTCCATTTGCCTAAGAAAACTTTACAAAGTATTTTTTAAAATCCCAAATACTCAGGTTTTTTTAATATTTCAATAGGCATTAGGTACTTATACTCTTTATGAAAGTAACAAAACCTCTTATTTTCAAACATATAGCTAGTTAGTTGTTCCAAAAATAAGAATGCCTCTCTCTCTCTCTCCTGCCTTCCTCCCTGCCTGCCTCTTTTCCCTTTTATCCTTCTCCTTTCCTCTCCTTTCTTTTTCTCTCTTTCTCTCTATGTAACAGTTCTTTTCTACTGTGGAAAGAACTTTCATAAATACAGAGTGCTTTGGGTTGTAGGAGCCCTATTTGAAAGAAAACACTGCCCTTTTGTTGCTGGTGGCCACATGAGACAATTTTTTCACTTTTACACCAATGTTGAACCTCCTTAATTAAAACAATAATCATTATTGTGTAATGACTCATCACACAGTCATTTGCATAAAAAGGAAAGGAATCACTGGATGATGGAGCGGGAAGCAGAGTTACACTAACTTATTTTCCATATATAAGTGCCTTATATTGGGGAGAGATAAATAATTTTATTTTTGTGATTCCTCTGATAAAATAATGCACTTTGTCATTGACAACAGACCTGTCTATCCCTTCATGTTTTCAGCTTCCAACACAGATGAAATATCCCCCCTTAGATGCCCCTGTAGCTTATTCAGAGGTTTGGCCTTTTTGATCATTCTCATAATTACTCCTTTGAAATATTTCTTCGTTAGTAACACCGTATTTCACTTTGTATGAGATCGTCTGATCCCTTATTTTTCCCATCTTGGAATTTTTTCCAAAAACAAAACGTATTTTGTTTCTTCATTTACTTCTTAAACTTTTTTCATCTTTATTGAGGTATATATGACAAATAAAATTGTAATTTTAGGGTGTACAGTGTAATGATTTTATTTATATATATATATATATAGTGAAATGATTGTCACAATCAAGTGAGTTAACACCTCTGTCACGTCATTTAGTTACCCCTCTTTTTTTTTTGTTTTGTGGCGAGAACATTTATTTCAAGTATACAATTCAGTATTTGAAACTATAGTCACCAAAATGCTATATGTTCATTATAAAATGTATTACACTGTTCCTAAAAATAAATTTTAAAAACTGAAAATTATTTAGTGTTCTATTACCTATAAACACCTGCTGTTGATGTTTTGGTAAATATGTTTCCAGATCTTTCTATTTCTCCTTCCTTCCTTCCTTCCTTCTTTCCATCCTTCCTTCCTTCTATCCTTCCTTCCTTTCCTCCTACCTTCTTTCCATCCATTCCTCTAACTTGCTGTATTGATCAGTAATATATCATGAATACCCTTTCTTGTAATAAATATTTAACTGTCTCATAATTTTAAGTGGCTGCATATAAACTATTAAAATGATATACCTTAATTAGCCTTCCTTTAGGAGGTTTAGGCTATTTCCATTTTTTTTGCCTTTAAAGATTGTATGTTGCTAACATTTGCACTGATTGTTAAATTCTGAAGTGAGCTAGTAACTACATCAGGCAATGAAAACTGTGAGGTGGACTCATTATTATATATAAGGAAAACTTCCAATTGCAATTTGAATAATAAGAATTCTGTAGGAGTTTTGTTTCGTTCTTTGAGAAATATGTTTACATTTTAAATATCTGTTTAGGGAGAATATACCTTTCTAATTATAAAGGTTATAGTTAATAACTGTAAATGTCAGGAATAAAGTAGTGTTTTGGGTTGTTCTAAGCATAAGCTTGTGGAAAGAGTATAAAGTTGAAATCCATTTTCTAGAATAACCTCAGTCATCCCAGTAGAGTAGGGGAGAAAGGTCTTAGAGCATCACCATTTCCCTTGTGCCTTAGATTTTCTAACTGAGGATCCAGTTCATTCATTCAACAAAAATGTATTAAGCTACCTGGGCCAGGCATGGAGCTGGATACTAGCAATACAGCAATGAATAAGCCTTGCTCTATCCTTGAGGTTTTCATGGTCCACAAGGGGTCGAAGGTGTAGTTATTGCTGCTTGGGAAATTGTAGACAGCATCAGTAAGAATGAAAAATTCTGCTGGCTTTGAACCCAATTTGCATCCTAGCCTGGTTAGTCTTTTGCACTCATCACTTAGAATATTGTGCTCAAGCCCTAAAACATATCTTGAAAAACTATACTTATACGGTAGGTTGAAAGCTGCCCCTTCACATGCTAATTAGAAAGAAGACAACCAAAAGAAAAGTGCTGCCTGAGGCTAGTCCTGAGAGTGAAAAATAAGATCTGAGCCAACTTCTACACTTCTTGCTCCTTCTTGAGTGTGACCCACATTGGCAGGCATACCATCGTGGAGACAGAAAAGAGTTGTCACATCAAGCTAGAGAGTCAAATTCAGCCATCTGATTGGATGCTGGGTTTGGTTAGAAGACGTTTTTATATGATTGTCAGAGTACACTGTCCACTCTTACATACAACGAACAAGAGAAGAATTCTTATTGTCCAGAGGTTTTATCCATGTTTCTCAAAGTTTAATGTGCATAAAAACCAGCTGGAGAACCTGTTGAAATGTAGACTTGTATTCGTTAGGCCTGGGGCAGGGCCTGAGATTCTGCATTTCTAAAACACTTCTAGGTAATGTCAACACTGCTGCCTCATAGATTGCCCTAGTAACAAGGACCTAAAATGTCTTTGTGCCAGTGAGAATTCACCTTTTGTAACTTCATCTATTTGTTTGCAGCTGTAGTGATGGTCCTAAATAGCATGAGTGTCAGCTGGAGCGCCCGGATCCAGATTTTCCTAACCTTTTGCAAGCTCACAGCAATTCTGATAATTATAGTCCCTGGAGTTATGCAGCTAATTAAAGGTATGGACTGAAAAGTAAATGCTTTTTAAAATACTTGTCTGCTTTTGGTCTTTTTTAACACTAACTTTTGCTTGTACTAATAGAATCCTTAATTAGTCTCTGCCTGTGGAACTTAAACTCTATATTGTCATCTAATTGATTTGAAAGGCTGCTACATTGTGAGTGAGTTCGTTTTTACAGTTGAATGGCAGAAAGAGGATTAAGACTGGGCCAAGCAACAAAATAAGGCATCAGTGAATTTTCTAGGTTTAATGGTTTGGAGTGAAAACTCGAAGTGGAAAAAAAGATCTGTCATTTAGTTTTAGTTAAAGATAAATATGTCTTTTTTTTTACTTTAAAATTGTCCAATAATAGTAATAAAAATTAAAGAGAAAAAGGTATCTGGAAAATAATAAAAGATGATCAATAATTCTTTGACTTTCTGGTTATTATTCCTTTTAAATTGAGAGTGGTATCCTCAAATGAGGAGTCAATATGGGAACGGCATTCCTAAACACCAAAATTATATCACAATAAAATAGTTGTAAAGCTTAATTTTTACTGTTACATTATTTTTAATATAAAATTTGCATTTCTGCGATTACTTGCTGTATAGAGTTTAACACTTAATTTAAAAAAGAAATTGAGAGGTGACATTTAGAGTTTTAGTTGTTTTAGGAAAAAAGACACATGCAGTTGCTTGGATTCAGTGGAAATTGTTGGAGGACAGAGATTCACATGTGGTATTTAATTAGCAACAGGAATATAGCAGGAAATAAGAAAGTGAGAAGAAATTGTAAAGGAATGACATAACTTGTGCATGTTAAGTATTTAATGTTTACATTGATATTGTCTGTTCCAAGAAAGGGAATTTATGGAGAAATTTAATGACATTGCAGAAGAATTACACAAGGCAAAAGGAAATGCCAACGTTTGGTAAAATCATCACTGTTGGTAGAAGCATGAAATAATGACAAACACTGAAAGATCAGCCACTCTGGAGCTGGGAAAGGGAGCTGCTGTTGCCCATTTAATAAGCCTAGTGGGAGATCTTAGAGCCCTGCTGGCGGAAATGCTTTTATGAAATCCAGCAACTGCAGCCAACGCAGAATAAACACAATGAAGATTTTGACCGTTAGAGCTTGCACTGAAGAGAAGACAGGAGCTTGCTCTTCTAATACACCTTGGCCTCCACAGAGCTAGCCTGCTCATTTCTATCTTGTTCGTTAGGAATGTAGGCACAGTAATCTGTTTTGTTAGTGCTTTATTTTTCTGAGCTAACTCTTCAGTCTTTTGTAAGGAGTTTCTTCAGTATTTGAAAAGTGCAGAATCTCTGGGTCACTGGCTGTTCTTTAATACTAGTTTAGATTCCAAAAGATTATATGCTATCCCTTGAAACTAAGATTTATTTTCTTTTTCTTTTTGGTGTAATGTAAGATACTATAGGTAGCATTATAGACTTTATTCAGTTTTTACCAGGTATTTATATATGTATATGAGGAAGGGTTTGGTTGCCCAAATGTTGCTGTACTGCAAATTCCCTGAGAGCAGAGGTCATGATATATCTTGAGGTTTTTTTGGTGGCTACAATACAGAGATACTTTAATCAATAATCATGATATCAATGTTTAATATGACAGGCTTATTCAGAGATCTCATGCAACAGAGAAAATCCCTGAGAATATTAGCATATTTAATGTAAATTTAACATTTTAGAGACCATTGTTAGCAGGTATGTTTGCTCGATTACTATAAAATTGTGATTTTCTTCATCTCTAACATGATCACACATTTTTCACATTAATCTGAAACTCTAGTAGGAGACTTTGTTAATACAGATTGTGCTTTTATTTCTATTCTAATCATATCCTGAAAGTAGTCGTATGTTATGTATTCACTTATGAGAGTTTGTTGAACTTTCCTTTGAATATTGACTTTAATCTTCACGAGACCTCTGTTATATAGCCAAAGTATTCCTGAATTCTAGAAACAAAATGCCTCTCTTTTGTAATATTCTCAAAATGGCACTTTTGAAGATCTGTGCTTGTGACCCAGTCTTTATAGAATTTGGTTTTTCTTATTGATTATTTGGTGCTTCACTCTAAGAAATATTACGCCTTTATGCCAAAGAGACCACAGATTATGATAAAAGAATATTCAACAGATGCTTTTATCTGAATTCCACTGTTTATATTTTTCTCCTGGAAGGACACAACGATGTTTTAGTAAAATGGGCATTTCTGAATTTATCGTGTCATTTAAAAAGTGAGCTATGTTTGGGAATCATTTGAGGGAAAAATTGTTTAGTATATAATTCAACATTCTCCATTTTTGGTCTTCATACTCACACATATTATATTTATATATATATATATGTTATGCCTGGGCAATGAATGGAGGAAAAACTGAGATTTGACATGGAAGAGAGAGTGTCTCATATACATCATCCACCCCCTGTCCCCCTTCTGTTAATTTACATGAAGTTTTATTTTAAAACAAAGTCTCACTTCCCATTTGGGTAATCTTATTTCTATTTTCTTTGGGTAATAGAAACATTTTTTTCTGCTTAAGCTTGAATATTGACTGACTAAAGTCAATCTGAATTTCTAACTTTTAAAACTATTCAAAAGATATAAAAGAAAAAGTTCCATTGTGATTCACAAAATAGAGAAAAAGGTGATGAATAAAAGTGTTCAATTCACATGCTGCTGCAAAATTTGTTGAAACCTATTTATTTTAGAGTTCATTATAATATCTTTTCAATATTTCTAGGAAAAAAACATGTCATTCTCTAGGACAGGGTCACAGGGTGAGTGGACTTTCTCTGTAAAGGACAAGAAAGTAAATATTTTCAATTTTTCAAGCTGTATGGTCTCAACTCTGCTATTATAGGCTGAAATGAGCCATAGGCAATACTTCATGAATGGGTAATACTTCATGTATGGGCATTTTTAACTTATAGATAAAGAAAACTTTATCTATAAGAAAGGCTTGCGGCCAGACACAGTGGCTCACACCTGTAATCCTAACACTTTGGGAGGCCGAGGCGGGCGGATCACAAGATCAGGAGTTCGAGACCAGCCTGGCCAACATGGTGAAACCCTATCTCTACTAAAAATACAAAAATTAGTTGGGCATGGTGGGGCGCTCCTGTAATCCCAGCTACTCAGGAGGTTGAGGCTGGAGAATCACTTGAACCTGGGAGGCGGAGGTTGCAGTGAGCCAAGATCGTGCCACTGCACTCCAGCCTGGGCCACAGAGTGAGACTCCATCTCAAAAAAAAAAAAAAAAAAAGAAAGACTTGCAGTTTGGGTTGGCACACATGGTCCTCAGGATTTTCCAACTTCTCTTCTAGGAGGTAGGCATCTAATGAACAACATGGGATAAACAGAAAGCAGAAAGGTAAATTGTGTAGGAAAGGGGTCCTGGGATTTATTTCTATCTCCTCATTAAGCACAGAACCTTGGATAACTCTCCACATTTTTTTGCCAAGCAAAACATTATCTTTTAAGAATTCTATTGTATTCATAAAGATTATAATTTACAGAAAACCCTTTAGTATTCTTTTATGGTCACAGTAGAGGCATCCTCAAACAGAGGATTATTTTTCAATGCCATTTGCATCTTTGTTATAAATTCATTAAAAGAGAAATGTGAAATAGTGTTAATGATCAATGTACTTTTGGGACCCCGTCTATAGAATGGGTACAGTATTGTTAAAGATGGCAATCAACAGAGAGTAAGAAATCTAGACTTAAAACAGTATGGTTCTCTGCACCCCCATGTTTCTGGTTAAGAGTGAATAAGAACCAATTCTTTGAAAAATCCTCAAATCAGTCTGTTCTAATTACAGGTCAAACACAGAACTTTAAAGACGCCTTTTCAGGAAGAGATTCAAGTATTACGCGGTTGCCGCTGGCTTTTTATTATGGAATGTATGCGTATGCTGGCTGGTAAGTTGATAGCTCCAGATCTGGTGGTTTGTGTAGTTCATTAATCCCATTATGCACTCAGATTAAGTGCCAAGCAAGGTGCCAGGCAAATGTGAATAGCCATAATCCAGTGTGATAGGCTTTACTTCAAATGAGAAATAAGGTATTATCCCCTCCACCAGGCCAATTACTTTACACATGACAACCAAACATAACAGGTTTCCAGTCAAGGTGACTGCTAGATTTAGTCTGATGTCATAAAAAACAAACAAATGCTGGGTCTTAAGATCCAATAAAAATTACTTGTAAGTATGTACCAGTAAGGACATAATAGTGCCATAAGGTACTAAAGAATAATACTTCGCTTGTCAAAAGCCCTTTCAGCTAAAGCTCCAAGGGTGTTTACAAATAGTGATTAATTGATTTTTTTTCCAGCTTCTCGTGAGAGAAGTAACTCAGATGTAGAAATAAGTATGACATTCCCAGAAGGTAAATGGTAATCTAAAGGCAGAGAAAGAGAAACCAAGATAATACAGTCAACTCTGCTAGACAGTCTGTTACATTTAAAAGGACCTTACATGTTCCTTAAAATTTCCCCAACATCTGAAAATTTAAAAAAGTAAAGATGATTAAAATCATGATGCCACAGATATATTTCCTTTGATGTATGTCCACCTGTGATACCTACCTTTCTAGTTAAGGCATTAAAACTTTGTATTTGTACCTTGTTTGTTCAGATACTTGAAAAACAGTAATCATGTAATCATGGATAAGAGTGGGACTTTCTCTTCAGTAAATTTTATTGACCTTGTAAGATTTAGTTGAGATGATGGTTGCAAGAAAGCCTACAAGGTATTATCTAATTATCAAAATCATTGTAGTAAGATTAAATTTCATTGTTTTGGGGTAAATCATGGCAATATTTATTTTTTAATTATCTATAAATCTCACTGTTATACAGCTTTAGCTGTGAGAATGATCTATGAGCCTGGAAGTAATATTAGGAAACTGCACTAGCTCAAAAATTATATGAATGCATTTCCAACACAAATATCATTCCTTTTGTTTCTTTAGTTTTTAAGATCTTACCTTCTAGCCAATGCATGGAATATGGATACATTTCAAAATGAATGGAGCGTTTACCCTATTAATCTCATTGAATTATGAAAATATGGTATTAGAGGATAATTAAGGAGTATGGGAATTTAAAATCTTAACATGGCCTTTGAGGCAAAATATGCTTGAAGATTGTTAGAAGATTATGGCTCTAAGGAAATCAGTGTAAAATATTTGTATATTCCCAGAATATTTTTATAACCATTATATGTAAGCATTCGTTTTGAATCACTCAGTATTTTTGAAGTCTTTTTGCTTTTGTCCGAAGCACAATGTGGTGCTAGACATCAAAAGAACTGAGCGTGATCACAGGGTTAAAGCAGAATCAACTGTTCTATGGCTATTCAGCCTGGATCAGAGCTCTGTGCCCTGGGGCTGAAGCCAAGCTACTGTGAGGGTCACTGGGAGACACCAGAGCAAAGTGGGGAGGTAGAGAAAGCTTTCAGCTACAGCCAAGTGTTGGGAGCCGGGCAATACGCAATCATGAGTGTGGAATGTGAAGATAGTCACAAGGGAGATTTGATTAATTCTGTTGAATGCAATTTCTTTTGCCTGCGAGTACCATAGATCTGTTCCCATGCAATCTTAAAATATTCTTTTAGCCTCCTCACTTTTCTAATACTCAGAACTAAAAATTCAGGTCACTTGCTTTATGTAGAGCAAAATTTCTCCGCTTATGTAGGCTTTTGAGGGCTGATGACTTTCTCCATGGATGAAGACCCTTTTCATTTTGAATTATTGTATTAATATTTAACTTTATTGATGCTGACCCCAAAATGTTACTCTGATTACAACGTAAAAGGGGTTTACATGAACCTTTTTTAATACTTTTACCCATATAATCCTCATGTCTACTCCCTATTTGAAAGACCAAAAACCACTGACTTCTTTATATCCTTGAGGGTTCAATCACAGTATTGGAAAATAAGTCCAGGATTTAAAATGGAATATTATCTGATACAAGTGGCTTATGTAGGGGACAGATAAGTAACTGTTTCTATAACAGGTTGTTGTGCTACCTGAATGCTGCTTTGTGAAGACGCAGAAATAATCTGGCTGTTAATCTATGGTCATCAGTCTTAGAAAAAGGAAGCTGTGTTTAGAAAAAAATATAGTCTTTTGGTGTGGGGTTATAGAGGAAAAGTTATTATCTGGATGTAAATGAAACAAGATGGAGGCAAAGAATTCCAAAGAGAGGGGCATTTATTCACTTGCCAAATGCGATCTTGCCTTTCTGACCTTTCTCTCGCTTTCAAGATATAATTACAAGACTGGTTTGTAGAATTATCAGTGGGGAAGTGTAGATGATTCTCCGCTCCCTGTGCTGCTGCTATGACAATGTTTGATGCCCCCCTAATAAAAGGGCATTGAAAATGAGTAAGTCAGAAGCAAAACAGCTATTGTCATCAGAGTTTACCGCCCAGCCTGTTAGCCTGTAAGTAAAAGCAGCAAGACCATTGTTGTCCTGGAGACCTTGCTCTGCTAGCAAGGAAAAAGATACCACCAAGCCCGGGGTGGGGATATGAATAGAGGAGGTTTTTGTCTCTGAGGAATGCAGAACCTTTCTAGAATGATAAAGCTACTTCACAGAAACTTGAGTAGGGGAAAAGAAATCATTAACCCAGTCAGGTCACACAGTTGGGTCAGAACAGTGTTAATAACATTGCCAATGTCTGCATTCAGAGAAATACATCTGCCAGTCCCCCTTGTGGCCCTGGGGAACTCAGTCCCATATCCTGATCCAAAGCTAAACATTGCTTGGTAGAGTTTTCTTTTTTTTTTTTCAATTGTGTGATAGAAAATCGTTTTCAGTGTCTTTTTCTCTTTCTTTTAAATCCTATCCTCAATGGATTTAGTCTTTCTAAAGCACTTGCTGGGATTATTTTGTACTATTGTGTCAAGTCTAATCTAAAGAATAAGCTTCTTTTGAAAATAATTCACATAGTTGGGTATTGGAACGCATTGCTAGCATTGCAGTACCTTTTATGCACAATCATGGAAAAGCTGGAACAATAGATCTTATGAGCATTCTCTAGAGTCCTTGAAGTGTTGTAAACCAAAGAGAATATCATGGACTCATTCCTGGAGACTAGAACGTAAAGGTGGATTTCCCACAGGATGTGTGAATGTTTGGACTAAAACAAGAAGCTTTCTCCTTCCCACCCACCATCCTGCTCCAAAGCCCCTTCCTTTTCTCTACTCCCTGGAGCTATGGCAAATATTTGAAATTGTGTTCTATTTTTCATAAATATTTTCTTTCTTGCTTTAACATTGTGGGAAAAGACTACTTTCTAAAACAACTGTTAGGAAGGAACTGGCTATTTTTGACATGAGAAGCCTAAAAGTATTTCTTGGGGTGTGTGATTTTTTCATTGGTGGTGGTGTTTGTTTTTTGCTGCGCATGTGTTTCTTTTTTCTTTTTTCTTTCCCTACTTCCCATTGCCTCAGGCTTATAGCAAACACATCAAACCCCTCTTGGAGTGCATATTCCAGATATAAGTACTGATTGTTGCTTGCTTTCATGGTGTAACTACAATCTCTATTTATAGAAACTTATTTTCTGGTCATTAGAAAAATCTTTGGCTGCTGACTTTTTAGATCACCGTTACTGCTACTGTTCTGTCAGCTCCTCAATTGTTTCTACTTAAAACAGTCCTTAAAATTGTAGACACTTTAACCTTGAACATCAACTGACTACTTGTGAATTTAGATGGTTTTATAAAGATGGAGCAAGACAGGTTTCTTCATCTTTGTTTTAGCTGGTGAGATACTTAAAGTATATTAAGAGCTGATGGACTTATATTCCAGCCACTTGATTTTAGATTTTAGAGAATTTGTACCTATGAATCTGTGCTCCTGCATACCTATGTAAAAGGTTACTTTTAATAATAATAAGATAACAGAAGATTATATTGAATATATGATTTTTTTTATTTCACAAAAATTTTCTAAGCATATGAAAGGAAAAGGTAGAAAAGTCTTTGCCTTCATATGTTTGGCTCTTTCTATAGTAATCCCTCTGTCACACTTCTACTGCAGAATACTAAACAGGTGCTCATTTTCCTGTGCCTAACCCCTCTGCCACACTTTTGTGCTTGTATACTATTCTCAGTCTGGAATGACCTCACACCACCTCACCAGGGTAAGGTAAAGCAATTCTTAAAGGTTCAGGTTGGGTGATGCCTCCTCTAGAAAACCTCCTTTGACCTACCAGGTTGGGCTAGATCTGCCCTCTGGCTCCCACGTGCTTGCTCAAGTATTGGACCTGCACTGTATCACACTACTCTGTGGGACATTCTATGAACTATGGGCTCCTTGAGACTATGGGCTTACCACTTGCATATCTCTGACACATGATAAAAGCTCCACAAATATGGCTTAATAGAAAAACGATTTATGGGAATATTTAGTTGTTAGATATTTTCATCTTACTATAAGTAGTGTTATAGTTTTCATAATTCTGGGTTCAATGTTAAATATTTAAAATTTGAGACTTTGGATAATGGTAAAATATATTAATAGTTTATAATTTATTTACCTATTTTTAGGTTTTACCTCAACTTTGTTACTGAAGAAGTAGAAAACCCTGAAAAGTAAGTAGCCAGATGTACCCTGAAATTTTTATAAAGAATAAAATTTAAGATTACATAGTTTAAAAAGCAGACTTGAAGAAGGAATTCAGTGTGGGCTAGTCAACCTTAACATCATCATCATCACTGTAATTCTCTTAGACAGATAAGATTTATTTGACTTTATCATAAATTATATACAAATAGCTTAATTGTATAGTCTACATTCAATACTAAGTTGTCTTTTAACCCGAAAATAGGAAATAATAAAGTTATATTTTAAGTAGATGATCCCATATAAACACATACATATAACTTAATACCCACAGGATAGCTTGAACTAAAAAAGTTGATTATTTCTAACAATTCATGTAATCTTTTCTCATAACTATCGAATTAAAGTGAGTAATGTAATTAATGGATGATTAGTTACAAAAGCTTAGAAATAACTGCAGAATGTTATAGGAACTTATAAATTTGGGGAGCTGGGTAAGTTTTACTCTTTCTTTCTAGGTAACAATTTGGTAAGTAGATGATTTGATGGTGATTTATGTAATATTTTCAAAATGAACTACCTTAGAGAAAAATGAATTATTCTTATAATTTTTTCATAAACTTTGGATTTTCTACAGGAAAAAATAATTCATGGGCAAAAGAGGGAAAATTCAGAAACTATAGTATAGTATAAAATGTAGACTAAATTATAAAGTTATTTAATTCATTTTACTTTATTGAACATCTGCGATGTTCCAATCATTGTGCTGGGAACAGCTTTCATGATGCGTAAGACTTGTCTTGAAGTATTTTATTGACTAGTCAATGAGTCAAATGTGTAAACAAATAAATGTAACAGTGTGATTGGTGCCAAAAGAGATTATTTATCCAGTTTTGCAAAAAGGAAAGAAGGAAATACTTAAGTGTATCTAGGGAGATGTTATTTATAATAGTGTCTCAAATGATGAGTAGGTGTTCCTTAGGTAAATATAAATGGGAGAGAAGAGGGGTATGGGGGGAGAGAGAGAGAGAGAGATAGAGAGAGAGAAGAGAAACACAAACAAACACACACCAATTTCTAGGAAAAAGAACAAGTACAAAGGTGCATCAGTATGAAATAGCCTGGACATCAAAGAATATGCCTAAGGGTTGACAATTCACACTAAGATAGACTAAGAAATTCTGGCACCTGGCATCTTGGGAAATGGTAAACTGATTAGATCTGGCCAAGTATCAGGAATGTCAGAGTTTAGAACACACAAGCCAGCAATTGGTATCTGATTCAACTGCTATGCAAATCAATATGTAATTTAAACATGTGAAAGGCTACTTTATTAAGAAATATGACCAATTCATGCCAGTATATTCATATTTATAACTGGAATTGTAGGTCAAGAGCACATATTTACCAAGAGCTAGTTCTTTCTAAGCATTACTTGGAAATGACAAGCTACCTTATGACTGTAAACCCATTGATTACAGAGATAAATAGGTTGGCCTGCCTTTTTAGTTTTTGAGAATAACTTGTATGTAAGCAGCAGCATAGAGAAAAGACAGTTCTTACTGGATATAATATAAAATATATATTGAATTTTTATTACAGGAAATAAATTACTATGGTTCATAACTATGTCTGTTAAGTCTAAAGACATTTTAAAGACATCAATTATTAGAATTTAACATACGAGAATATTTTTATAAGCAAAAGACAAATTGTAGAGTTGCATACAAGACCTGTAACATAACATTTATTATATGATATGTCAGTGGTGTAGATATAATTCATATTATCTTTAATATTATTTAACAGTTTAAGCGTGATTTTTGTTTGATACATGATGTACAATAATACTATTGTGTATATTAAGCATATCTTTAAGCTACTTATGCAATTATTACCTCAACCCAATTTTCTGATGTATTCCACTAAACTGTGTTCCATTTAAGGATTGTCTCCTTCTCTTCTTTAACTGAAGGGCCTTAGTTGCACACCACTGATAATGTCCATGATTTAGTGCACACAGATACTAAGGAACAGTGATGGTGATGTATTGATTCAGTATTTGTTTTTTTTTCTGTTGCAAAGAAATTCCCTTATCTCAAAAATGGAAATAATAATAGCACATACTTCACTGGGTTGTATTGATGAATTAATATGCATAAAGTGCTTAGATTAGTGACTGTCACTTTTTAATTTCTACATAATTGTTTGGTTGTCATTACTACTATTATTGTTATATACTTTATTAGAGCAAGGTAAATGTTATTCACAAAATAGTGTTTTCTAGAATTCAATATTCCAAGCAATTATTTTTCTTCAGAGCTTTTGAAAGAAATGTAAAAATTTCCCATTTTGAAGCTTACTCTCTAAACTTCTACTGTCAAACCTCATATGCATTTTTATCTCTATTATGCATTCTTGATCCATAAAATATCTTTATGTGATATCTGTGCTATCTTGATGCATGCATACGATGTGTAATGATCAAATCAGGATAATTGGGTATTCATCACCTCAAACATGTATCAGTTTTTTGTGTTGAGAATATTCCAAATTTTCTCTTTTAGCTAATTTAAAATATACTGTGTTTTTGATAACTACAGTCACTTTACTATGCCACTGAACATTAGAACATATTTTATCTAACTGGATTTTTGTTTTCAAAACCAATTTATCTTCCTTACTTTCTCCTTATACTTTATAACTTAGGTAACCACCATTTTACTCTCTACCTCCATAGGGTCAACTTTTTTTTAGCTCACACATGAGTGAAAAAATACAATATTTGTGTTTCTGTGCATGGCTTACTTCGCTTAATATAATGTCCTCCAGGTTAATCTATGTTGCTTCAAATAACTGAGGATTTCATTCTTTTATTGGATGAATAGTATTCTAGTGTGTGTGTGTGTATATGTGTGTGTATATATATGTGGTATATAATATATATATAAAAATGTGGTGTATATATACCATATGCGTATATACATATAAATGTGGTGCATATATATATATATATATATATATGACATTTTCTGTATCCATTTATCCATGGATGGACTCTTAGATTGATTCCATATTTTGGCTATTTTGAATAGTGCTGCAATAAACATGAGAATGCAGATATCTCTTCAGTATACCGATTTCCTTTCTTCTGGATATATACCCAGCAGCAGGATTGCTGGATCGTATGGAAGTTCTATTTTCAGTGGTTTGAGAGCCTCCATATTGTCTGTACTAATTTACTTTCCCACCAACAGTGAATTTTAGATTCAGGGGGTACATGTGTAGCCCTTAAATTTAAAATAAAAGTTTTTTTTATTTGTTATATGGATATATTGCATGATGCTTAGGTTTGGGGTATGAATTATCCCGTTACTATTGGGTATGGGGCATAGTACCCAGTAGGCAGTTTTTCAGATTTTGCCCCCCCTCTTGCCCTCCTTGCTCTAGTAGTCCCCAATATTTATTGTTCCCATCTATGTGTTCATGAGTACCCAATGTTTACCTCCCAATTATAAGTGAGAACATGCAGTATTTGGTTTTCTGTTTCTCTGTTAATTTGCATAGGATAATGGCCACCAGCTGCATCCATGTTGCTGTGAAGGACATGATATCATTCTTTTTTATGGCTGCATAGTACATGTATATGTACCACATTTTCTTTATCCAACCCACTTTTAATGGGCACTTAAGTTGATTCCATGTCTTTGCTATTGTGAATAGTGCTGCAATAAACTTATGAGTGCATGTGTCTTTTTCATAGAATTACTTATTTTCCTTTGTATATATACCCAATAATGGAATTGCTGAGTCAAGAAGTAGTTCTGCTATAAGTTCTTTGAAAAATCTCCCAACTTCTTTCCACAGAGGCTGAATTAATTTACATTCCCACCAACAGTGTATAAGCATTCCCTTTTCTCCACAGCCTTGCCAGCATCTGTTATTTTTTGACTTTCTAATAATAGCCCTTCTGACTGATGTGAGATGCTATTTCATTGTAGTTTTGATTTGCATTTTTCTGATGATTAGTGATGTTGAACGTTTTTTCATATGTTTGCTGGCCATTTGTATGTCTTTTGAGAAGTGTCTCTTCATGTCTTTCATCTACTTTTTAATAGGATTACTTGGTTTTTGCTTGTTGAATTGTTTAAGTTCTTTATAGATTTTGGATATTAAACTTTTGTCAGATGCATAGCTTGTGAGTAATTCCTTTAATTTTGTAGGTTGTCTGTTTACTCTGTTGATAGTTTCTTTTCCTGTGCAGAAGCTCTTTAGTTTAATTAGGTCCCACTTCTCAATTTTTGTTTTTGTTGCAATTGCTTCTGAGAACTTAGTCATAAATTCTTTCCCAAGGCCAATGTCCACAGTGGTACTTCCTAGGTTTTCTTCTTGGGTTTTTAGAGTTTGAGGTCTTACATTGAAATATTTAATTCATCTTGAGTTAAGTTTTGTATATGATCAAAGATAGGGGTTCAGCTTCATCCTTCTGCATAAGGCTGGCTGGTTATCCAAGTATAGCATTTATTGAATAGGGAATCCTTTCTCTGTTGCTTATTGTTGTTGACTTTGTTGAAGATCAGATGGTTGTACATGTGCGACTTTATTTCTGGGTTCTTTAACCTGTTCCATTAGTCTATTTGTCTGTTTTTGTACCTGTATCATTCTGTTTGGGTTACTGTAACCCTATAGTATGGTTTGAAGTCAAGTAATGTCATGCCTCTGGCTTTGTTCTTTTTGTTTGGGGTTGCTTTGCCTATTTAGGCTCTTTTTTGGTTTCATATGAGTTTTAGAATAGTTTTATCTAATTATGTGAACAATGATGTTGGTAGTTTGATAGGAATAGCATTGAGCCTGTATATTGCTTTGGGCAGTACTGCCATTTTAATGAGATTGAGTCTTTTAATCCACAAGCATGAAATATTTTTCCATTTGTTTGCCTCATCTACATTTTCTTTCAACAATGTTTAATAGTTCTCCTTGCAAAGATCTTTCACTTCCTTGGTTAGATGTATTTCTAGGTATTTTTTGTTGTTGTTTGTGTGGCTGTTGTAAATGGGATTGCATTCTTGATTTGGCCCTCAGCTTGAATGTTATCGGTGTATAGATATGCTACTGATTTTTGTACATTGATTTTTATATCTTGAAACTTTACTGAAGTTGCTTTAAACACAGAGAATGCTTCCAGAAACATTTATGGGTGAATATCAAGCACAGATGGTAAAATTACGTGGACTTAGCCCAGATGTGTAATTTGCATTATTTTTTAGGTAGATACAGTTCCAAAATACCTTTAGTTACAAGGGAGAATAATTACGATTCCATCTCCTTTGTGATGTGCCAAGATAAATGTGTTTCCCAATCAGTCATGGATGCATGTGTCCAGGTGTGCTGCAACATGCAACTTCCTGGCAGCTGGTGAAATGAATCATCTGCTGAAGATACAACACCTTTTACGGTCTTCCTCCACCTAGACAATAAAATTTTCCTAAATTTGTGACCTAATAGATGATAATTAATTTAGATTAGTGAAAATACCAATGTGTATTAAAATATATAGAATGCAGAGTAAGTTTCCATGATCTCAATTGACTACACTTTAGGTGTAATTTCATTTTGAGAAATCTTTCAAATGACCTACCATTACTCCACGAGATAACTTTTGAGCTGCTATTATAAGTATGTGGTATAGGACAGTTCCTTAAGTGTTGTATCAAATGAGAGACAAAGGTGGGCAAAATTCCTGTTTGTGTGATTACATTTATAATGTTAAGAAATTTTCCCATGATCTTTCTTACAATGTTTTCTTCTCCAAGAATAGCTTTGAATTTATGGAAGTAGCAATCTTTCAAATACAACAATTGCTATTGAACTTTTATAATAACATAAGAATATTGCATTTACCAATTATCTATAACATGATGGCTGACTCCACAAATTAATATATTACAGTATGGATTGTATTTTGAGGGACGTGAATGTCCAAAGTTTGGACCATGAAGTTAAAAGCCTTTCCCCCGCAAAATGGCATATATAGTAATAATAATTGCTACTGTGTACATTCGTTTTAAAAAATCGTAGTGTTTGTGCAAGTGTAATGAATTTTGCCTTATGACGTGACTTTTGCGGTGACTATGCAATCTGTCATTGTTCAAAAAGTTACACAGTGCAAAGAACATATCATTGAGATGTATAATGTTTGTAATCCTGCTCTTAGATTGATAAATCATGTCTTGTGTTGATGAAAGCCAAGAAATGAATTGCTTTTCTTTGACCTTGGGGGTCTGAGATTAGCCAGTTTGTCTATTAGCCTTGTTCCAGTGTTCTTCTCACTTCATTTATTCCTTCTGTTTTGAAGAGCTGGAAACAGTAGACTTAGAGGAAGTCAGTAAACCTTGATGTCATCAGTCATTTTTGAAAAACAGATTATCAACACACTCTGAATAATCAACTTTAATAGAAGGTTTAAATAATCAGAGTTTCATGTTTAATTAATACTTTGCCTACTTCCAATTTATATTAATTGATGCCTCAAAGTCATCACACCTTGTACCAATGAAAACTTCGAAGAAGTGAAACTTGCTTTGGGAAAAATGCCCAAAGACCTTTAAGGCAGTGTGATCAACCAGATTGGTCTACAAATGGTCCACAATCATGTTATTTGCATTCAGTTCAGATGCTGCAGTCTTAAATTCTTAGTGTATCTGTAATAATTCCTTATTGACTGTGTAATTCTTTACGATACTGTTTTATAAGGCCTATTGCTTGTAGGACAGTTTTATAACTGTTACCTGAGTAAAAAAATAAGAAAACAAAATACGCAAAATATCTTGCCCAAATGTGTTGTAGCAAAGTTACATGACTGAAGACTAAAGGTTAATTGAAGCCTTTTATCTTGCATTTTGACAACTTAGGAATGCAGCTTGCTTTCTTTCTCTTTTTATTTTTTGAGACGGAGTCTCACTTACTCTGCTGCCCAGGCTGGAGTGCAGTGACGTGACCTTGGCTCACTGCAACCTCCGCCTCCCAGGTTCAAGCGATTCTCATGCCTCAGCCTCCCAAGTAGCTGGAATTATAGGCATGTGCCACTAAGCCCAGCTAATTTTTGTATTTTTAGTAGAAATGGGGTTTCACCATGTTGATCAGGCTGTTCTTGAACTCCTGACCTCAAGTGATCCACCTGCCTCAGCCATCCAAAGTGCTGGGATTACAGGCGTGAGCCACCACACTCAGCCAAGAATGCATCTTTCCATGAGAGACAAATATTCTTCTTCATATGCATTTAGTTTTCTAACTTAATAGTTGCTAGAAAATAACATATAATATCATAACTGTGTATGTGCAGATTACAGCAATATTGTATTTTGTAATCTTTTTATTACAAGTCAATGTTATCTACATTCTTAGACAACATTAAATATTATTTTAAAGAATTTTCCAAAGTTTCTATTACAAATACTCAAGTTGTATGTTTTTAAGATATGTATTAATTTATTTACAAGTTTATAAAGATATTCCCTGTGGCAAAATCAGGCATCTCTTTACTAATGACAATACAACATCATTAGAATTATCTTAAAATGTGACACTGCTTTTCTTCAATTGTTGAAATAATTGATACCTACATTAGAATCCTTCTGGGGTTTTTTGTTGCTTTTCTTTAGAAAATATACATAAAGCTTGGTGAATCCATTTTTAAATATGTTTCACAGTTGAAATAGAATTGTGCTAGTTGAGCCACTGAGGCAGACAAAAGAACAGTATTTGGCCAGATGTCACAGAGAAGAGATGATTCTATGTTCAAAGAACAAGGTCACCAAATCGCTCTTCCTTGCTTTTGTTCACTCTAAAAATTTCTCACTAATAGGACATGTGGTTGATGTAGCTTGGGATCAAAATTCTTGCATTTCTCAGCATCACATATGCATAAAAAATACATTTTGCCCAAAGACAGTTTGTTCATATAAGGCTGAAGTGTCAAATAAGTGGTGCAGAAATTATAGGATTATATTATAATATTTTATCATGGGGTAATCAAAGAAGACAGATATTAATCCTTCAAGTGCTTTGTGGAAGCCATTTAGCTTTTCTTTCTTTCCTTAATTGTAAGGATTCCAATTCCACTATGAGGCAAAATTTGAAGGTCAATGCTTTACTTTCTTTCATAATAGTTGTTTGAAAGTTCTAATTTTAATCTCATTGAGTTTTATATTTTGAGGCTAGAACAATAAACTCTTGTTTTAGGAGCAACAACAGTGGATGGTTTAATTTTATCCTATGTTTTTGTTCCCTTACCTGAGAGAGAGGGAGGGAGGGAGAGAGAGAGAGAGAGAGAGAAAGAGAGAGAGAGAGAATACAAGTGGTATGATGAGTAGAATGATAGAATCACAGAATTTCAAAATTACATGGGACCTTGAAGACCATCTAATCCTTTTTAACCAGATGCAGAGATCTTCTCTATAATACCTTTACACAGCAATAATTCATGTATGATAAATTGAGAAACTATTAATATAACTTCCTTGAACTGGGCTATCAGCCTTTTTTACTTCCTTATGCTGATTAGCAACCTGCTAATTGCTATGACTATTTCAAGCCTAGATAAATTTTTGGTTAGCTGGCATAAACGATGGGTCAAATATTTTGACTGCAATAGATACAACCAAAATGAGAGTTAAATAAAATACATCAGAGATTCCAGAGTTAGAATCCTGTTATCTGAAAAGAAATACCTTCTATAATCAGAAGCATTAAGTCAGCCATTATATTGTCTCCAGTTTTTGAGTCCACACTTACATAGCCCCCCTCATCCATATTCTTATTTATGCACATAGGTTACCTTTGTTCTTTTCTTTACGTCTGGATTTGAAAGTTAGGTGACTGTGACCAAAATGAGGTTCACAAGTAAAGCTCACAGTCTGTGTCATACTTGGTGAAAAACTTCTTAGACAACTAAAATCTAGTCCAAGGCTTGCTGCTGTCTGGGCATTCGTGCAGATGCAATGTTGTTTAAGATTCTCACCGAAATAGAATAATGTCACATGTAGTTCACTAAGGGTAGAGACAAGATGCATTTAGGTTATTATATTTACACACACCATGCACTGAAATCATTTTGATAACTTTATTCTAGTCACATTCAAACACTGACTTAGATTATTGATCTCAGGAAAATGAGCAACTTTTGAATTTGGATAGGCACAAGCTAAAACTGTATTACCAATGTAAACATCTCAAATGAACCAAATGAAGTTGAGACTTTCCAGTGAAAAACATATTTTCTTTACTTCTATGAACTATAAAAACATCTACTTGCTGAGTCTTTGAAAATAGCACTGGTTCAGGAAATCAAAATTCTAATCCTGTCTCTTTTTAACTAGCTGTTTGACCTTGGACAGACCTCTAAATTGCTTCCGAATCTTTGTTTGCCAGTTTTAAATGGAAGATGATAATCCCTATATTATAGTTCTCATGGGGTTGTGAGGATAAAATATGTGAAATTCAAAAATGTTGATGAGCTCTACAAGTAATATACAAACACCATCTGTAACCAAAACCTATATTCTTCAAAGATTAGAATATTTTATAATCTTTGAAAAATTAGAGGATTAGCATAGTTGTTTTATGAACGGGGAGTGCCTTTTCACATACATGACCTATTAATCAGCTTGAAAAGTTGTTCTGCATCATCAGCAAAGTGCCCAATTATTAGTAGTTAAAAGGTTCAGAAGATGATGAGAATCACTATTTATTTTATAGTCTACTAACCTCCCTCAGGTGACAATATGCTCACACTTCGTAATCAGAATGACTTCCTGGCAGATTTTTTTTTTCTTCTTAACCAAATATTTGCATGCTCACACCCCTATTGTCATTGTCACTGTTGGCTGGTTGTGCTGATATAATGGATGGGCTGTTTGTGTTTCTACTGAAGTCACCTATTTTTAGGTCTACTATCTTACCAAGAAACTCCTTTACGAAATCTGACAAACAAGATCTTGATCTGAGTGGCTGGCATCACGTATTTTAATATTTTATTTTTACTTTTTCTAGAAAAGGAGCTATTCTGTTGATACAAAACAGAAGAATACAAATACAAGTTCACTCCCAGATAATTTTTATGAATTTTTGCTTAATTTAAAAATATAAGCCCATTATTAAAAACACAAACAGTATCTGCTTTCTGACAAGTAGATTGATTGCAGTGTAAAAGTAGCACCTCAGATTACTTTTAATAACATGATGTATATTATCTTCATTCTGCAGTGTAGAAAGCTGAAGTTCAGAGTAGTGAAGTCACTTCTCATGTCCATATAGTTAGCCAATGAGAAGACCAGAATTGCAATCCACATTTACCTGGTTCTAGGCATATTCATACTCTTTCTAACATGACAGCTGGTTTTTGGGAAATAAAACAAAGCTGATCCATGAGGTTACAAGGTGGTTAAATGGCTAAGGAAGTAATTTTGCTATGGAAGAGAAAGTTGGAGGAAGAGTAGAACCTAGAAAAGTAGAACAGAGAAGTGAAGATGTCTCAGGCAGCGGGTGAGCATACATCAGCCATAGAAGAATTCTTGGTTTTAGGGAATAGTATGTAGACTGTTTTGACTAAAGGAAAGGATTGTGAAGAGGAGTCAAAATCAAGATAGTAGTATGATGTGGATAAGGGGATACAGCAACTCTTAGCCTCTACTATAAGAATTTTGCATCTTATCCAGTAGCCAATGGTGGGATGGAGTGTGGGAAAACTGTTGCAAGTTTTGAATGTATGGGAAGCAGTCCTTGGAGACAATTAACTTTATGACAATTTTAGTGGCTTTTCCTCTTGTGATACATATGCAGTTTTTAAAAAGTTATAGTCCATGAATATATGTTTTAGTTTTATTTTGCGTGTTTATTTTTAACAAAAGCAAGTAACTCTGTTAATTGCCTCATACACCTGCATCATTGCTAAAGTCAGACAATATGATAAATAATGTGGCAGAAATTACAGCAAACAGCACCATAATCTCCACACTGTCCAAGTCCAAAGATATGGATCAAACTGCTTAGAGAAAAAGGATGTATCAGCATAGTGTTTACATACTATGCAAAAATATAGAGCTATCTTTTTTTAATGAAAAAGATACCAGCATTTATTTTCCCTGACAATGGAAGAACAAATGGGATTTAATTAAATGAGAATATAGTTCATTTTAAAATTAAATTTATATTTCAAAAGCATTGAAATGAGAATTTGGTTAGGCATTGGAATTCTCAAAATAGAGATAAAAAGGATTATTGTTTAGCCACAATTTAGGGGATTCAGGTTGAAAAAATGACACACTATTGCCTAAATGTGTTTCTAGTTCTAAAATATTATCGTTATCTTTTTAGATTACTGAATATATGGGAACAAATGTAGGGAAGCACACCTTACACCACAGGCCTATTTTATTGGAGTGGAGAGAGAAGAAGTTGTCACGTACTTGTAAGGTAAAGGAAATCCTTAGTTAAATTTTCCTTTTTCTTATAAGTATGGTAAGGTCAAATAGAAATCTTAGATCAGAGTTTCTAAATATTTTAAATAAGGTGTATTAAAGATTTGATTTTACTCATTTCGTATTCTAAGTGAAGAGCAGGTATAAGGAAGAGAGTAAAATAGCAATGCCAGTGCAAGATATGAGTCAGCCTGGGGACAAATGGCACTTCCAGACACAGTGAGCATCACACTGGTGTTGTGAAGGTGGCTCTACACTTGGAGTCAGGTGGCTACAGTTTTAGCTCTTTTGTAAATATTTGATTTTATGTCGTTAGCTACATCTTTTGTCCTCTCTGAGCCTCTGGGTTATTGGCTGCAAAAAAGAAATGGTAGAGTAGCAAATTCTGAGTCTCCCTTCAACTGTAGCATGTTCTATGATTCTTGTCGATGACACACGAGTACCTAGTTTGACAAGGAGAGTACATCACTATGGGAGCATGGCTGAAGGGTGGAAATGTAAACAGAATATCTGTCTTAGGGACACTTAAGAAAAAGTGTCAAGAACATGAATCAAGAGAAAGGGATGCTATGGCCATTTTCCAGATCCCATGATGGTTAGGAGATTAGGCAGGACCAAAGTTTCCTCAGTTGTCTTAGAAAATGTTAAGAAGTTTGAATGGGTAAATGGAGGAAATGAGTCCAAATTGGCACCCCTTCAAAATGGAAACTTAGTTATTAGATCTGAAGATCTAGGATTATATGCAACCTATAGAATTGAATTCTACTTAAGGGATCACCTTAAGTAGAGTGTCTTGTGATACATGGAGTGTACCAGGAAAAATATAGATTTTAAAAATGCTTGTTAAGGGCACCATTAATGTGGTATAATGATGAATCCCTAATCCTATTTACTACTTTTACTATATATGCCCACAGAAGATATAAAATGGTCTGTAGCCTCTGTGGTCCAGAAGGTTTATATTAGTCTTTTATTATGTGATTCATTATTTTTCTCAAGAGCATAAACATATGGGATTGCCCATAAGTATCCATAGATGCAATTACATGAGAGGAATCTTTTCTGATGGGTCTGCTACATTTCAATATTAGACATTCCCCGTAATTTAGTTAGGATTGCATTTATATATTTCTAATATGCTGCGTACATAAAGAAAGAGAGGGAGCAATCCTTGTCATGACTTTCAAAAGTCTGCATTAATTCATTCCTTTTCCCAACTAAGTGGGTATTCTAATGCTTACCTTAAGATCTTTGTGAGAATTAGATATAATTTATGGCTGTGTCTGACAATGCTTTCTCGTAGTAGATACTTATTTAATGGTAGATGGTTTGCTTTTTATTGGTATTAAACATCATGTCATTAGTTCATTTGTCACCCATAGGGACTATCAGATCAGGATTTGTGGACATGAGGAAGTTGTTTCTTTTCTTCTGTACTGCTTGACTGTTGGCTTTGACAAAACCCATTCTCACAAGGGAAAAGACACCCTTACTTGAAACACCCAGCCGTGGGAAATGATAATTATCTCAGTCTCAGAGTTGGAGCATTTCTAATCTCCAATGCTGGAGGTTGTTTTTCAAGAACATATAGTATTTTTATAATTGGTTTTCTAAAGAGACAGGCTCATAGTTTTTTAAGTCACATGGTTTTCCTGGCTATTTAGTGCTATACCATATTATCTTTCTTTCCCTTTCTTATGTGCTTTCTCTTAAAATTATAGAAGTGGAAGAAATACATCTTTCTGTGACAAAAGCTTAAACAATAACCCGTACTGATACATATTATTGAGAATGCAGTGATCAAATACAAAGGCCACTGTTTTATATATCAAGCTGTACAATACTATATCAAAAATAGTTTATGATATCAAGTTGATGGCATAGCACTAAAATAGGCCATAATATGTAAAAACTAGAGCTTATAATACATAGCCATATAACACAAAATAAGATATTAAAGAATAGAGTGTATGATTTTATGAGCAAAGTCATTTCTAGGTCCTGGGAGACTGCCCCTGGCACAATGCTTTTCTTGGTATCCCAAGTCCCACCTCTTCCGAAGAATCTCTTCTATTGGCTTTTCATGATGCTATTTCTTCTTCCTCCCTGATATTCTATGGTCATGGCTATTCTCTAAGAGATAGATAGCAAAGGATTTATTATAGTAATATCTCTAAATTTCAAAATGGTTTCAATTATCATATTACCTGTGTGTACAAGTAGTTCTCTACTTGGTTACCTTCTTCTATTCACACATTGACTTGGCTTAGTGTATTGGACTCATTGTCATAATTAAAACCACAATTAATTTGACCTTGAGAAAATAAATTAGCCGGGCGCAGTGGCTCACACTTGTAATCCCAGCACTTTGGGAGGCTGAGGCGGGCGGATCACAAGGTCAGGAGATCGAGACCACGGTGAAACCCCGTCTCTACTAAAAAATACAAAAAATTAGCCGGGCGTGGTGGCGGGCGCCTGTAGTCCCAGCTACTCGGAGAGGCTGAGGCAGGAGAATGGCGTGAACCTGGGAGGTGGAGCTTGCAGTGAGCCGAGATTGCGCCACTGCACTCCAGCCTGGGTGACAGAGCAAGACTCCGTCTCAAAAAAAAAAAAAAAAAAAAAAAAAAAAAAAAAAAAAAAAGAGAAAATAAATTATCAAAGCCTGTGATGTTAGAGTTAGAAGGGGAGGAATCACCAAAATTCACAACCCTTTTATTGTGAAGCTAATGAAATAGAAGCCACAGAGATGGATTAATTTGTCTAAATTTATAAGTTAAAATCCTGACCCTTTTCTAGTACTCTTTCCAAACGTTTGGTGTTGTTGAATAGAAATCTAAGAAAGATGGTTATGGCAAGATTTTAGCCTTGAAATTAGCTGGGGGAAATATAATCATTAGAAGTGACCTCTATGTCATTTGAGAATAGAACAAAACTGCTTTTAAAAATGTGTAAGAGCATTAAAATTTGCCTGCGTTTGACTTTCTAAAGCTGTTAGTCAAATAGATAATGAATGAGGGTGCTAGGCTAGTTGAAGTAAGTTAATCCATTTCAGGTCATTTACTGAAGGTCATTTGGTTAGAAGATTAAAATAGAAAGTTTACGATTGGGAAATGCTGAAATGTTAGAATATTATAAGGAAATAGCTGCTTTTTATTGCCTTTACCATCTTTACAGATACACTGGCTCTTAAAATAGGTTAAATATCATTTGTGGAGGCAATATTTAATTTTTCTGTTATTGATATTGTCAAACAAACTCTCACTTTCTATATTCTGGCCTGAGGCAAGTAAAAGAGAAATTAAAATAGAAAACAAGATTAACTTTGTTTTCAGCCAGAAAATGACAAAAAGAAATGAGGGAGATAGCAAGTGGAGGTCATGATTTTAGGGTACTATTCTCTAGCTGCTGTGGGTCTTGTGCAAAAAAGGTTAAATGTGTTTTAAATGTATGTAAGTGTTTAGCTATTTAATCCTCATAGTGCAGTGTCCTCTTGCCAAGGAGAAGTGATCAAGTGGCAAATGTTGGGGGAAAGCCACTAGAAATTGAAGTCAATGATGTATTTCTCTGAGCTGCGGAATTGTTTGTCTTTATGCCAAGTCACAACGTGGACTCTGAACTGCAGCAAGGGAGAAAGCTTCAGTTTGAATACATAGGTGCTTTTCAAACCATTGAGTTTATGATGCAAGTTTGTGACTAGGCAGAGCAGGTATTTCCTGTTCTCTAAAAGATAGTGCTAGTTCTGCTCTATTGTTGCCATTTCTGTAGCAATACCTGGGTGGAATTCCCTCCCTGCTTAACCCTGCCTCCTCCACTCCCTGCCTCTGATGTATGCGCACTTAGAAACACAGGATATCCTCAACTCGTCAAAGTCATTCTCCGTCCAGCTTTGGTGATTCATCAGAATTCTTTGTAAATTATGGGTATTGATTCTTTATCTATTATATTATTTGTAAAAGGTTTGTCCCAGTTTTTCACATCACTCAATTTTCTTTATGAGCCCAGCTTACAAAATTGCGGTTTTGTTTCTATAATTTGTAGTTAGATATAATAATCATTTTTTATTTCTGTATTGCTATTATGATCCGCAAATTTTTACGTCCCTAGATCATTTTCATCTCACCCGTATTTTCTGTTTGTTTGTTTTTCCTGGTTTCTTATTTACAGCCCGCTCTTTGCCTTATCTGGAATGGATTTTTTTTTTAAACCTGATATAATATAGGCTCTTGACTTTCCCCCAATTTTCTCAATATCCCAGTATTAGCAAATAGTCATATTACTCCTTAGTTTATGATACTTACATTATAAATCTTGATACTTGTCATTATATTATATTAATATATTTTTATGTTATATACTAAGTTGTATTTCAAGGCAATCTATTCCTCTTGCCTTTATATAGATATATCAACCAATTACTATATAATTTTATTAAAAGTTTATAATACTCTTTTTTAATCTGAAGGGAAAGGTAGCCTCAATTATTATTATTTTTCTCTGAATAAGTTGACATTGAGTATAACTTATATTTGCATAGAAGTAGTTTTTACTCTTAGCTGTTCACGTGAATGAAGAGAATCTGTATAGTGCTTTTAAATTTAACACTCATGGTGTTTCAAATTATCTTGGTAGTGTTATCTCTCATAATTAAATCTGCTCTATATAAAGATATAGTCCACGTATATGGCTGAGTCTTTTATAGTCCAAAAATTTATTTTTCTATGTACTATGGTTTATTAACTTGACTTATTTTTCTTCTTTCAGATTTAAAAAATGTTAACTAATTAAAGTAACTTCCCAAGTACCTACCAATGACATTAATCTTCCTCTTTTTGTCTTTTGTTCTTTTACCCCCTAAATCCTATTAATACAGCAACTTTTTAATATGATTTTCTACTTTTCAGAATACTTCTTAACAACATAGCAAATGCCAAAATATTAATGGAAGTATTAATGAAAACATGCAAAAAATATTTCTTTATGATTCTGATAATTATTGAAATTGCCTTAGATTAAACATGAATAAATTTAACTATTATATATGTATTCAAATAGTTGGATATATAATCCTGAGAAAGAATCCTTCACTACATATGTTATAAAAATGGTAATGAACACATTATCTAAGAAGTCTACACTAGAAATAATAAGATACCTTTTCATTCTTGACATCTTTCTTCTTTTTGAACCAAGTATCTGTAGAAAAATATTTGAATCAAATTTTAATGAAATTCTCATTAGAGATTTGCTACTTTTCTTACTAAATGGCAATATTGCCAGGCACGGTGGCTCACGCCTGTATTCCTGGCACTTTGGGAGGCCAAGGTGGGCGGATCACCAGAGGTCAAGAGTTTGAGACCAGCCTGGCCAACATGGTGAAACCCTGTCTCTACTAAAAATACAAAAATTAGCTGAGTGTGGTGGCAGTTGCCTGTAATCCCAGCTACTCGGGAGACTGAGGCAGAAGAATCGCTTGAACCCAGGAGGTGACGGTTGCAGTGAGCCGAGATTGTGCCATTGCACACCCGCCTGGGTGACAAGAGTGAGGCTCTGTCTAAAAAACAATAATAAAATAAAATAATAAAAATTAAATTAAATTTAATTTAAAAAAGGCAATATCAATGTTAGCCTATTTCATAACAAGTCTTTTTTTTCCCCATGGTGCTTCATCCTCACTTGGTATATTCTGAATATGCATACACAAAACACGATTGTGTTGCTCTTTCAACTTCAGTAGTCACGGAAGGAGCTCAGTATTTTGACAAGGAATGTGAGCTGGCCGTTGTATATTTAGAAGTGAGTCTTCCTTGTGTTCCTTTCCCTTCCGAGTGTTGACATTATTTCAGTCTGTGGCTATTTTTCATTGGCTGGTTTCTCTAGATTAGTGAGGCCTGATCCTTTCCATGGCACTCACACCCTGTTTGTTTGTACCCAACTCCCCACTGATGGCTGCTGGCTGATCACACCATGCTGTTTTCGTGTTTTATGGAGAAATGTTCACGTGTGGCTGCTGTGTTTGATATTAAATCTGAGATGAACTTCAGGAGATTTCCTGCTTTTTATTACCAATAATTTTGGCTAGGGGCAGTGTTATCCTGTTCATAAATCAGGTGTTCTCAGAGATTTAATAATTTAGAATTCACATGAGGATTTGGTGGAATAAACATTTCCTTTCTCTGTTAAGCTGCCTCTTAACTTTCTTCCTATCTTCCCCTTTCTCTTCACTGCTTCCATTTTTTTAAGTCTTTGCCAAAAATAAAAATAATAAAAAATAAATAAAACAACAATAAAAGAGGCCAAAGAAGCCAGAAACCCTTTCTGCATGTGGTTACAAGCCACATAAAAAGCAGAGTTATCCTTGAGGATGACAAACAGTCCTGACAGTCCTTCTCAAAATGTTTGCACTAGAGATTTAGAGGAAACACTTCAAGGGCCCTTAATAATGCTCATTGAATAGTCTTAATATTTTTATGGAATTGGTGAGTATGAATACATAAATAAAGATATTTGAAGAGACTATAAGGAGTCAGAAGATGTTTTAGTTTATCTTCATATTAAAAACAGTAGGTAATGGAGAGTCCCGGGGTGGGAGACCTACTTAGAAGAAGGAGGTAAGGTTTCTCTAAGGAGGGAGACTTTGATCTGAGAAAAATGGGGCAACCATGTGAAGATCAAGGGGGAGTAGCACACCAGGGAGAAGGTCCTCCATGTCTTGTCCTGTTTGAATTTTAGATTCCATGAGAGGATGAATTTTTTGTGTGTAGCTGATGTCCTTTATCCCTTTGCTTATTATAATGTCTAGCATATAGAAGATATTTAACAAACATTGGTTAAATGAATGAACTCGATATAAAGAATGTTAATAAATGCAATGGGAAATATCCTCCTGAAATTCAGATGGTTTTAAAAACATTTCTTGCAATAAGGTTTTGATAAAAGCTAAGGTTGTAAGATACAGTAATTTATGAAGACATTACGTGAGACAATACAGTCAATGTATGTGACCTTCTAGAGGTCTGACCTGATCCCACAGACAGCCTTTTTAGAATGCAGAAGAGCGAACAGATCACTTATCCTTTAAATGATCTTCTGTAATGATCATTATTTTTCAGCCAGGCTGACACTTTGAAGTTATAATGATGGAAGGTACTTTGATGTGCTGTACTGCTGCTTGAGGACAGAATCACATCTTCAGAAGACAGGAGAAGAGATTGTAAAGTTGGCATCCTATTCTCTCCTGTGAATGACAGAGCAAAACAAATGCAGAAACTTCCTTAGGATGCTCTGTTACATGAGCAAGTGGGCTTAACTGAGTTTTCAAAGAATTCTATTAAACAATCTTTAGGGATTAGCTTTATGTGCTAAGATTATTAAATAATGAACTTTCAAGAAAACGAACTTTAGATTTCATTAATTCAACACCCTTGTCAACTCATGGGGAAGTGTAAGTCCAGAGAGATTTGGTGATCCGTGTTTCTGCTAGTGATGGAGACATGACTAGACCCAGACTTTTCCATAATTCTGTGAAATCAAGTGAATACAAATATCAGAGACAGAACTCCAGAGAAAAGGTGTCACCAAAAGACAATTTACATTTGGGATGATATATAAAGACATTTTTCTTCGTTGTAGAAATTTAGAGTATAAAGCTGAGGGAAATGATGGAAGCAAAGAGAAATTAGGAGATGGACAATTGTATGAACCACTTTTGTTTCCCTTGGGCAGAGAGTCCCTGAAGCCATTAGATAGTGGCACTTGACTTGAGAAAAATGTTCCTAAAGAGAGGGACATGAATCTTTGTAGTCTAAGAAAAGGCATTAGTAAATATAAAATGAATGCACAAAAGCTTATTTTTCAAAAGTTTTAACTTTTGAGCTGAAAGATAAAAGATCACAACATTTCCATTTCTGCGGGGAATATGAATCTTTACAAATGGACAGCCTGAGGAGAGGAGAGGGAGGGCTTACAGGAGGTTCTGCCATTCTGAGAGCCTTTGTGACCTTTTCAGGAAGCTGTCAACTGTTCCAACCAGGAGTCTTCATCATCACTTTCTTGACAGTGACATATTATCTCTCTGAACTGGCAGGGTGCTTAGCCCATCAACTCTGTTTTTTTCTCTTTCCCATCTTTCCCTCTGCTCCATTCAGCTGCTATGTCATGTCCTCTGTGGCCTTGGCATGTGGATTTACCACTTTAACTAAAGCCAGGCCATTTCTATTGGCTTCCCTATCAACTTTATACTTTTCCTACTAACATTAGCTTCATTTGCTAAAATTATTTTTCCCTTAATTACCCTAAGAGTATGAATAGAGATTTATTGCAGTGAAAAATTATTTTCAATTTTAGGATCAAATATGTACATACATACCTATATAATCGTTCATATTTAGGCATTTTATAAAACCAATTCATCTGTATTTTATTCATTTATTTAAGATGAAGTCTCACTCTTTTTGCCCAGGCTGGCGTGCAGTGGCATAATCTTGGCTCACTGCAACCTCCGCCTCCCGGGTTCAAGCGATTCTCCTGCCTCAGCTTCCCAAGTAGCTGGGATTACAGGTTCCTGCCACCATGCCTGGCTAATTTTTCTATTTTTAGTAGAGATGGGGTTTCACCGTGTTGGCCAAGCTAGTCTCGAACTCCTGACCTCAGGTGATCCACCCGCCTCGGCCTCCCAAAGTGCTGGGTGTGAGCCACCTTGCCAGGCCCAATTCCTATATATTTTAAACTATAGGAAGCCAGTGTTGGGTCCACAAAGTGATGTAAAGACATGACTTGGAGCATCTAGAACAGTGATTTTAAAACCTACCTCAACTACTGGAACACCTCTTTCTTTGATAGAATGTCAATACATAAAACTAGTAAGAGAGGACTCATCTGGTTGAAATGAGTGAGAACAGGATAGTCTATAATCCCATTGCTTATCTTATATTGTAATTCCCAGAGCACCCTACTTGAAAGCCAGTTGTTTAGTTGACCACCAGATATCAAAGTGAAATGATCAATATTAGTTGCACTTGCCTTTGTTGGTCAGAAATGTTGGAGGCAATTTTGGGTGGTAGAAGCAGTAGTTCGTTTGGTGGGATTGAATGTCTCCATGTTTACTTGTTTCATTTCTTATTGTGCAGCAGAAATGTGATGGGACCTGGTTTGTGTGTGTATAGTATAAGTGTTGTCAGTTCCTTCTAAGACATGTGTTTACCGTCTAAGGGAATTTTGAACCTCATTCCCATTTACCATGCCAAAGTATATATATCTATTTTATGTTGCTTTGTTTTTAGTATAAGAGTATATTTACTTAACGTTGCTTGTCTTATTAGGAGTCCTTGGGCAAAACAAGGGGCAATTGTACTTTGTTGGATGGGTCGCAATTTTCAGAAGTGCAAGAGATTTTTAAATTTCAAAATAGCGAACAATGGGGTCTATCTTTCCTCTGTTTTGGGGAAGTAAGAATAATAATTCTTCTCTCTCCTAGCTTTTAAAGATGAAAATCAGTTTGTATTTGATATTGTAATTTAGGATATCATTTTAATAATTTTATATCATATACTTGTCTCTTATAAAACATAATATACTATAAAATAAAATTTAATGAGGACCCATTTTAAGTCTTGTATAGACTAATTAACTAAAAGCTACAAAAAGTCTTGATATAATGAGGTCCTTCATTCTTTTATTAGTTAGAATAATGCTAGCTGTTACAACAGACAACCCACAAAATTTCAATGGCTTTAAACAATCAAAAGTTTATTTTTAAAAATTATATAACACTCCATTGTTGGTGTCCCTGGCCACCAGTAGGCTTTCACATGTTTATTCTGTGACCCATATTCCTTTCATCATGTGGCTTTGTCATGCTATAGGTCCTTTGCAACTATCTCACTCAGGAAAAGAATGTCACAAGGTGACACACTTAACCATCTTGTTCTTCAATGACATATGTACTCACATTCTGTTTGCAAGAATGAGTCACCTTCCCCTCCTAGATAAAAGAGGGGCTGGGAAATGTGGTGTCTGTCTTGGTAGCTGCTTCTCATAAATAACTTATACTTTGGAAAGAGAAAACAGACTTTTGGTGAGTAGTTGGTTGTCTGAGCTGTAAATCTGAATCTTAGAAGCACTATTATAAAAATCATTTACCAAAATGTTGCATTATCTTAGTGTTGTGTAGACCAAATCCTGAGGAAAATAATAAATTTTTTTAAAAAATTAAAAACAACCTAAGAGATACAAGAATTGAACATCAGTGTAAAATTTAATGTATTACTATTAAAATGTTTTGTCTTCTTAGTTTTTTAATTGCTAGTATTTTATTTAAAACCAATTTTGTTTTTGTACACTAGAACTTCCCTACAAATATGTTTGTGTTTATCCATGATAAATATGGATAACTGTAATATATCTGGAAGACACACTCTAAATCTTTAGAAAATGAGAAAAAATGAGATGCAGACAATGCAAATTTTTTGTGGGTATGAAATGCAAGCAAATGAAAATTTACCCTCAAGCTACATTTTGCTGAATAATTTTATTTAGTCATGAATTTATTCTCATAGTAGAATAAAAATAATGAATAGATAAAACTGCTTATATTTATGTTTCTGATTGCTTATTCTTCTGTATTTCTGAGTTGCGAGTTTTCATTTTAGTTCATTTTTCTGTGTGGTGGTGGCTAAGAGTGACCCTTCTGGCCATTTTTCTATGTGGCTTTGCTGCACTTTTCTCCTTCCTTTATGCATCTCTGCACATTTTTCCATGAGCTTCCTTTAGCCCTGCAGTCTTTTAATCTTTGTCTGTTCGTTTCTTACATCTCCCTACAGGTCTCTCTGTCTTCTCTTCTTTTATGGAGTTCTTCATCTGTGGACAATGGAGAATGGTGAGATTTAGATTAGACATCAGTGGTATTGAAATTTAAAATGTCTCAGTGAAAACACCCATAGCCTTGCCGTGGTTCAGTAAGAAGCAGAGGGCAGGTGTTTGATGCTGGAAATCAGTAAGATCACTGTGCACATTTATGTAACAATATGCTCGGCCCATCACTTTGTTCAGCCTTGGCCCAGAATCATCATTAAGCATGAACATGAACCATAGACCTTTAAAAAATGTTCATAAATAGGCTTATTGAATGTTTTCTTCCTCTTACTATATTTTTTTCAGTGACCACCTATGCCTTCCCTGCAACTATGTGCTATGTCTCTTCAAATACATTTCATTTATAATGTTTTTAATAGCCAAATTCCCACTCAGTAGAAAACTAGAGTTACCGCCATAGCACTAAATGACAATGAGGCAAAATCACTGAAAACACACAAAGAAATGTGTGTTCTTCTGCAGATGCTCTCAGTCATCTGTAGTCCAATTTTTTTCATGTCTGGAAAACTATTTGTTTTCTTGAACGCTTACTTGTACTTCAATCCCTGCTAGAAATGTCAGAAATCACAGAGGCAGATAGGACAGTTCCATGTCAAGGGGTCTCTGGAGAGTTTAGTGTGAGCAAGAGTCAGGAAAAGTATGTCAAAATGTATGGAAGATAACTCATGTGAATGAAAAATACGGATAGCTTTTCTTTGAAATGTACTCATTTACTTTTTTTGTCTGCAACACATGACTGAAGTTTGAAGGGTAGAATAAAATTAACAGCTGTGGTAATAAGATAGAGTACTTCTGCAAAAAAGTAAATTGGTGGGTTGAAAAGAGAGAAGTGAGAGATATTGGCATCATTTCTGGGTCAGACCTACAGAAAAGCTTTCAAGGTCTTTATAGGGTCACGGTAAAGAAAATGTGAAACAAGTATGATTCAAAAATAAATGCTTTGAATCAAAAGGTACTTAATATAATTATAAGTACTTTATGTTGAGGTAAATTACAGCTGCATTTCAATTGTACGTAAAGAAATAGTCCCCAGTTTCCCTTTATGTTTTAAATCTTACATTTTAAGGCATTTGCCATTTTTTGCTCTTCTTAATTTTTTCTCTTTCCCTCCTTTCTTTTTTTCTGAATGCCAAGTACATTTGTTAAATATTTAGAATTTTTAAATAGAAATGTGAAGCATCAACCATTTCTCTCCAGAACACACAAATGTAGGTTTTGACAGAACTGCCTATCCTCATCCCAACCCCACAGCACAAAGACAGGTTTAGATGCCCCAGGATCCATGAGTTCTGTAGTCACCATTCTGTGTGTCCAACAGAGGGGAGTGTATATGATCTATTTGGACTTGCACAAATCTCAGAAGACTGTATTCATGTTATAAAATAATCTTGAAATATCCTAAATTCAGGCGATTAGAGAATTACTCATGTAATTCAGACCACTCATGTAGGCTGAATGTCAGAAATCCTTCTAACCTTCAGGTCTCCTTGACTTCTCTGGAGAATCAAGCTAGGTTTACTCATTTCATTTTCATAGCAAGGATCACTTTTAGTGAAAATGATGCACTGGAAACAATAGTCATTTCTGATGCTCCATGATACAGTTGCAAAGCATGCTTTAAAAAAATGCACCTTATTCTGCATTATTTGCAAGTTTATTTGTGGTGTGAATGTTTTTTCTACTATTTCTACTATTAGATGTGAAGAAAAATATACTTGGTTTAAAATGTGTCACACCATGACAATTAGTCTTCTAATATTTGCCTCATTTATATAAAATATAATACATGTTTGTCAGCATGTAAAGGTCCTGGGGGCCTTGTACCTAGAGTTAAAGCAGGCACAAAGCAGCCATGACATTGTGACAAGATATACCATGCATGTGGAACTTAGGGCCAGAAGATGTGGTTTCTGGTTCCAGCCCTCCCACTTACTACTTTTGTGATCTTGGTTATGTCACTCAACCTCTCTGAGCCTTGGTTTTCTTGTTTAAAAATTGTGGGTATTACTTCCTGTTTCCATGGGTTGTTGTAAATTTTGTTTGCACATGCTCCTTCTCATTCCACAAGTGATTTAAAATGACATGCACATATTTAAAGATAAAATAAGATGCATTTGCCAGTGCTTTGTAGATTATACAAACATAAGTCGCCTGCCATCATTATAGGGCCATTTTCATTTCTGGGGAAGCCTATCACTCAGAACAAAAATGCTTCTAAGCACATGTTTTGGAGACTTCCATTTAACAATTTCAAATAAAGCAAGTATGTGTGACATAGACTGGTTATAAGTGCCAATTTAAAATAAGCCTATAAGAAAAGAAGACTATCCAAGACCTTTTTGACTGAAGACCATTTACAACTAATAAAAATAGCAGACTCTCACATACTTAATGCCTGTTAATTGAAAAGAGCATATATGACAAAAAGCTGTTAGGATTAAGTAAGTCTTGTAAATGGTATTTCGTTAGTCATAACAAACATGTACTAACATTTGAGAAAGACCAGAACTTAATTTTGTTAAAAGTGAGTCATTTTTACTCAGCTTAAAAATAATGCTTTTGTTGCATTTAGGATTGGTGGATACCTCACAAGAACACAGAGGCTTTGAAATATCCGTGGCCTACTGGTTCCTTCCTCTAATTCCCTTCATTATCAAGTGCCATTTGCCTTAATCTTGGGTTACTAGCAATGCTATCTGCTCTCTGCATCTAAAGCCTCCAGAAAGATTGCTCTGGCATGGCCTAACAGCTTTTATCAGCTCACCCAGTGGCTCTTACACTTTGATACTTGAAACCTAGAGTTAACTGTGTAGGGCCAAGCTCTTCTGAAGGAGTCAACTGCTCTCTTCTGTCAATAATGGCTGTTTATGCCAAAACAGCCAACAGAGCCTCCCCAGCCCCTTCCCTCTGTCAAAGTGAAATGGAACCTAAGAATGGAAGCTAGTGGCTATTTTGCCATACCCCAACCAACTTGCCATTGCTTAATTCCATCTAATTATCAGCTGGGCATCGTAGCTCATGCCTGTAATCCCATCACTTTGGTAGATGGAGGCAGGAAGATTACTAGAGGTCAGGAGTTGGAGAACAGCCTGGCCAACACGGTGAAACCCTGTCTCTAATAAAGATTAAAAAAATCAGCTGGGTATAATGATGGGTGCCTGTAATCCCAGCTACTGGGAGGCTGAGGCAGGAAAGTTGCTTGAACTCGGGAGGCTGCAGTTGCAGTGAGCTGAGATTGTGCCCCTGCACTCAAGTCTGGGCGACAGAGTGAGACTCTGTCTTTAAAAAAAAGAAAATTTTTTTAAAAAAGAATAATTATAGAGAAATTACTGGATATGCTGTGCATTGCAGCAAGATTAGACTCTTTCTCTTGTTTATATTTTAAACTGTTGTTTTTCTCACTAATATCTGTAGAGTATATTTGGCTGATAGTAAGATTGTTAGTCTGTTTCTGCTTATCTGAGGCATGCTTACCTTCCCTCCTTCTCTATAAAAAAAGTTTTTTTAGGGAAATTTATTGTGAGCTTCTGCTTTCTTTTAAACAATATATAATTTTAAAATTCTATTTCCCAAACAGTGAAACTATTTGAAAACATTTACTTGACATTACAATTCATGTTACACAGAAAAGTGATAAAAATCATGAAATCAGTTTGTCCCCTTCTTTATAATAAACTGTAGTGTCAAAGAATACATGAGAAATACTAGTTTGATAAAAGCTCTAATAAACTTTATATTAAACTATGATTTTCCTTTTAAGTAATAGAGTTGAGGGACCCACATGCTTGAAAGTGAATACACTTTGGTGGTCCAAATGCCCAAATTTCAAGGTAGGGTGTGTATGCACCTGAATTCTGGGGCTTCCACTTACCAATTGTGTATCCTTAAACAGTTATTTAAGCTCTTGAAGACTTTATTTTCTCATATATAAAATGTGCTGATGTTCCTAACTCACAGAATTTTCTAAGGACAAAAGGAGACACATATGTAAAGTGCCTAATAAAATGTTGGGCACATAGCAGCCCAATGGTAGCAGCTGCTCCTGTTGTTTTTGTTATTAACAAACAGAATGAAGGGAAACCAAACTAGAAGGTTAGATTTTCTAGGATCCCTTCTGCTTAGATCAATTTAGGAAACGGCCCTCAGAGAGACTGTAATGTCTAGGCAGGAAATAGGCAGGGGGCTGACTTGGAGGATCTGGACTGGGAAGATAAATTCTATGCTGGGAGAGCCACAATCCCAAATTTCAGACTTCTTTCTTTCTGCTATTTTGCAGCATCATGTGATGTGACAGTACTCTCTGTTTTGGACAGGTTACTTCACTGCAATTACTAATGTCACTTCATTTTTTATTAATGGAAACTTTATATACCTTAATCATATGCTTGCAAGGAACAGAGAGTCTTTTTCTCTTCTTTTCATCTCTTCCCCTCTCCTCCTAGAAAGAACTTCCTCCCCATATAGGATGTTATAAAAGCTGAAAGGATTCAAGGTCAAAATAATACACTGAGTGGTTGAAAACCTATGTATACACCTTCATGTTCTCCTTGTTACCCTTTTGCATTTACAATAGCCCTTTTTACAAAGAAACAATTCATCTTTAATTTGCTTTATGCCATTCATCCTTTTATATTTGATTGGCTCAGTGATTTTCTTTACTTAAATTTAGCATTTATCAATCACAACTAGCAATGCACGTTATAGTGTTAACAGAAAATTCCACAGGACCCTCTTCACACTGGGGAAGGGGACCATCTGCTACTTTCATATTAGGATGTCAGGATTTAGAGGTCAATGTGTTTCCTCATCAAGGCTGAAGGCTTTGGGAATCAGGGGAAGTGTCAGGCTCCAAGCAGCATAATGAATGACAGTTGCTGACTGGCTAGGCTCGCATGTTTTCAACAGGGGTATCGCTGTTCAGTATAATGTGCTGGGACTTAGTGTGCTAAACACACCCAGCTTGGGTAGTGAGGCAGGCTGTGCCTTTTCCCCCCTGATTCTGAACTGCATTTTCATCTTGGAAGAAATTACATTGAGGTCTTCATTAGTGGCACCCAGCAGGGTGAAGGCTCCATGAGGGCTGATAAGCACTATGGCTGAAAAATGATCAGCCTTTGTGCGGGCAGTTGAAGGTTTAAGTTGCCTGAACTGGAGAGAGTCTGAAGAGGCGATTATGTTAAGCAAGTAATGTGTATTGGTAACATGGAATCAAATTATTAGGGTCAGTAACTTCCTGGCTTTCCCAGTGCATTAAATGAAGACATAATATTGCATTCGTGTCGGGTACTTCTTGATGCCACATAGTGTCAGCACTGTCCGGTCGTCTGTACTTCACAGCATGTCACCTCTAATTTCATGGGATTATCTGCGCTGTTGCATTATTAGATACTCACTATCTTGAGCTTCCTTTGAACTCACAGCAGGGCAGTGCAAAGTCATTACTGTGAACACTTCTGTGCTTTCTTGTGTTATATACAAAATTATGGCCACATTTAGAAAGGTAGCTATATCCCACTATCTTACTTCCAAAAGTGTGCATTTATTTGGTGGGAATGACAGCTATTGATGGAAAAAACGTTGAATGTGAAAAATGTTTTTAAGGACTAGTGTTAGAAAGGTGTCAAGGCAGTGAATTAGTATTAGAAATGTTTATAGGACAGTGGTTCTCAAAGTGTGGCCTGATCAGCAGCCTCAGAATCACCTAGGAACATATAACTACTGAACTGGAAACTGTGGGGTGGAGCTCAGCAGTCTGTGTTTTAACAAGCCCTGCAGGTGATTCTGATGCATCTCAAGTTTGAGAAACACTGCTGCAGCATTTATGGAGTACATGAATGACATAAATCCATATGTTGTGGGGTATAGCAATAGACAAGACAGACGAAGTATCTGCCCCCATGGACCTTATTAAGTTACAAAGGAATATGTGGTTCTTTGCCCTGATGAAATGTTTATACATACCCAACAGAGCCTATAATTATTGTAGATACCATTATATTCTTCATTTGAATTAGCCTGTTATTTTCTTCCGTATCAGAGAATGACTAACAAAAGATAACGAATAAGTGATTCCTTTGTGCATTTCAGAACCATTCCCCTTGCAATATGTATATCCATGGCCATCGTCACCATTGGCTATGTGCTGACAAATGTGGCCTACTTTACGACCATTAATGCTGAGGAGCTGTTGCTTTCAAATGCAGTGGCAGTGGTAAGTCCAAGTTGGGAAAATGCCAATTGGAATTTAGGTTAATGAGCTGATGCAATTTTATAGTAGTTCCCTCTAGCAGAAAGTGTTTTGAAATTCGGTAATCTTTTCTTGACCTGAATAATAATGAATATTTAAAAAATTTAGAGCATACCTTAGCATATTCCATTTAACTGATATATCTAAATTCCTATATGATTTCCCATTATTTCTAATTTCTTATAAAACAGTTTCACACATACATGCTTGAAAATCTGTCCAAGCTTATTCTCCCAGCACGTCTTTAAAGATAGGTGGACAGTTATTGAATCTAAATAAATGCATTTTTTGTATGCAAATTACAATTTATTCTGTACACTTTCCTGTTTGTAAACTTTTCATATGCAAACTCAAAATCCTTTCCCCAAGTGTCACTTAAGAATTTTGATGTGGACCATATAAATTGGTTTTCCTAGTATATCCTTTTGAATACTAGTCCTGGGATATTAATACATTTAGGAAATACTGGGTTATTCAAAGTTAAACAGATGTTGTTATAACACTTCTCAGAATATTAAAGATACCAACATGCATTTTAACTCCCTAAGAAGTGGATACACATAATTTTATAGCATTTTCCAAAATTTATTTGACACCAGGACCATCTTTATCCCCAAAGATCATGTTATAAGACTGTTATTCTGTGACACATAATTTTATTTTGCATAAAACTTAGCTAGTAAGAGACCATTCACTCTTGACCTCATAACAATGAATGGTGAAAAGTTAAGTTCCCATACTTGATGTCAGTTCCTTTTAAAATAGTTAGTATTACCTCATAGCAGCAGCATCTACAGGGAATAAATTATCTCATTTCATTTGAAACTGTGTATGAGTTCACTATATTGAAAAACACTGACCACTGCTCTAAGTCCCACCAGACAATCAAATATACAAAGCTTATTGAAGTCAGGTCAGTCATCTCATCTTTTCAGACAAAGGGCAGCACTTATTCTTTGGGCATAATGTGGCCCACTAATTACATAGCACCAGCTGCATCAAGGACAACTAATGAATCCAACACATTTTCTTTTTTTGGAAAATACATCCTTCACAGAAATTTGCAATATTGCACATATCATGTCATAAAAGAACATTTTAAAAGTTGTGTTTATCTTTTAAGTTTCTGTGGCTTATTGGACTTATATTTGTGTTCTAGCCTTTTTATAGGAAACCACAAAAGAAACTGACAGACACATGAGGGGGAGGGAGGGACTTTATAAACAGAGGTTTAGCTAGTGTGATTTTCTGGGAAAAAGATTTTCAGAGCTACTCATATATATGCTATAAATTATGAAGTCATCAATTATTTTATTTACCTCCTAAGAGTGGGATTGGCATATGAAACACATATCTGTAATACTTCTCAGTGTATTTCCATATAAAATATGGTTTTCCAGGCTAAAGAGAAAGTATTATGCAGAAAGATTTCTATCTCCAGAAGTAGAACTTCTGATTTGAGCTTTTATCACTTGTCAGAGTCAGAGACAATACACATCATAGTTGATAAAGATTCGATAAATGGATCATTGCTTTTTGAAAGTAGAGAGAAGGTGCTTGTTTCGACCTTTGACTATAGTTTTGCAACAAGCAATACCATGATCCTTGCTTTTGATTATTGTCTACAGAGTTAGTCTGATCCCAACCAAAGAGAGAAATTATAAAACATACAAGTATCACCAGGCTAATAGAAAGTCATAGAGCAAGTTTGGCCTAGATTGTTTCATTTTATTCCACTTTCTGGCAAGGCATTAATTTGCTTCGTTCTTTCTTTCACTAGACCTTTTCTGAGCGGCTACTGGGAAATTTCTCATTAGCAGTTCCGATCTTTGTTGCCCTCTCCTGCTTTGGCTCCATGAATGGTGGTGTGTTTGCTGTCTCCAGGTGAGTGAGTTCATGTATTTCCAGAAACACATTTCTGTTTTTGAGATTGGATCTGATAAGGATAACTTTAAAAAGAAAAGAAACAGTGCCTCCAAACCTGTTGTTTTTAAAGGGACATGCAAGATTGAAATGTTGGTCCAAGTATCAACAGCACGTTTTATTCTGTCCATTAGAGGGCACTGCTTGCCCATTAATAGCTTATTTGGAAGACCGTCATGTGGCTTTTTAAAAAATAGTATTTCCACAGAGTCTAACAATGGCATTTTATTTCTGGTGATATAATTTTCTGTTTCTCTGAAGATGCCACGAAAAAAGTAAAGTAAGAGACATCAGAAATCACCACCCCTACCATCAGTATTTCCTTTGTTTAGTTTGATGCAATAGTCTTTTTGTTTTAATATAAGATTAAAACCCAATCAGATAAATGTGAGTGCTACATATATGCGTGTGTACCTGTGGATGTGCATGTGCGTGTGTTTGTTGAATTGGATTGACAACACACATATAATACTAGGAATCTAGAACTAGATTTCCCATCAGCTATTTATATGTAGAGAGAACTATACCGAGTCAGACATTGCTATTCTTTCTCTTCAAAGAATAATATAGTGTTGGCAGATTTTGTAAAATTCAAATTTAGATTTCCTATGATATTTCTCCACCTTATTTGAAAAGTGAACTTAGGCAATCACCTAAGAAATGCCTGATCATTTGGTATGAAAAAGATGCACATTTTCTCTGGGATTTCTGGATTTTCCCTTTGAAATGATCAATCATACAGTCAACTCCACCCACATTTCTCTCCCATCAGGTTATTCTATGTTGCGTCTCGAGAGGGTCACCTTCCAGAAATCCTCTCCATGATTCATGTCCGCAAGCACACTCCTCTGCCAGCTGTTATTGTTTTGGTAATGCATATTAACAAGTATATCTAGATATAACCTTGAATAATAGGTTAGCAAAAAGGAATTCCAACCAGACATTAGATAGTACTTTACTTTCTCATTCATTTCTCTAATGTATGTCATGGTGGAGTTTGGGAGGCAGGATATCTTCCATCTCTTCCCTTTACTCCATGTTTCTGATGCCTATTTTTTTGGGGCAAAAATCACATCACCTCTCTTTCATCTTTGCAGAAATGTGTAAGGTCTAAGGAAAATGATTAGCTTGGCTCCTCTCATCAACATAGCACCTCACAGAAAAGAATGGAGTATTAAGTCCCAACTACTTAAGGAAAGTAGAGCAAAAAGCTACAGTCCAAAAAGTACCCAGATGTATCATCTAGGCACCTTATAATGAAATGCACACAAAATTGAAAGAATTGATAAAATCCTAGACAGTGCCATGATTCATTTAAGACATTTGAGAGCATGTGTCTTTTATCCTGCAGGATAAAAATAAAAGCACCACGAGGTAAATTTGAGTTGTAAAATTCTTTCTGCAGAGCAAAGTGTTGTGAAATGTGAGCTACAGAAGACTGTATGAGGTGTAAAAGTCCTCAAATACCCACTGGCAATGTTATATTCATTTCTACTGATTATTTTGTAACATTTCTCTCAACTGGAATCTGTTGTCAGGAGCACCATAGAATGCACTGAACATTTTTTTCATGCATTTAATTTGTTTCAGAACGTTTCCTTGAAATTTCTTTTTAAAGTATGTGTACTCTCTGTGCAGAATCTGGACGTTAACGTCACTTGTGGGAACAGAATGTATTATTCCGTGAAGAGGGCTTTCATTTTAAGCCTCTGCTATCAGTCATGCTGTCCTTGGCATGTGCAGCTGCAGAGACTTGCTAAGCTGATCTCTGCGCTTCATTCTTCTCCGTGGTCTTGAGGGTCACACATGGCAAGCACACCAGGAGAGTAAATGTGGAGGAAAAAAGGTCAATGTTTTGCAATCAAGAGCCAACAGAATCACCTATGAGTGTCTGTGTTTCCTGAGTGTGGATAGCCAAGAGCTCATCAGAGAGCATTTGCAGAGCTTTCTGTAAATCTTCCAGTTGGGTCTCTTTTACTGTTTATTTTCGGTTATTTACTAATCATCTCAATCTTTGAGTCTTTCAATTTTGAGTCATTGAGTACCCTTTCTTTTACTCTTTGAAAACATACTATCTTCCCTCAAATGCAAAAGGAACTAAAAACAAAACACAACATTCATATAGAATTCCACTTGAATAAAGTATAATGGCCATATCACTCTCATACTGTCCCTGGTGTGTAAATGGATTATGACAGCAGAATATAGAAAAGAGATTAGTCAAATCCAGGTTTTAACTATGATGATAATTTATGAGTATAAATAATTATTTGAAAAAGGTCATAATGGGTAGTGAGGTTTTTGTTGTTAATCATCTCTATTTTCACTGAATTCACCAAGCTTGCTTCCCTTTCCCCCATCAGCACCCTTTGACAATGATAATGCTCTTCTCTGGAGACCTCGACAGTCTTTTGAATTTCCTCAGTTTTGCCAGGTGGCTTTTTATTGGGCTGGCAGTTGCTGGGCTGATTTATCTTCGATACAAATGCCCAGATATGCATCGTCCTTTCAAGGTAACCTCAGCAATCTTGATGGGTTTACATAAATCTTTCTCCTAATACCTAGTCCTCCCTTTGTCATAACTTGCTGATGGGGAGGTTGGGCTGGGGGCAGCATCTGTGGAATAAAAATGTTTAACTCTTGCAGGTAGTGCTTTCCTGTTGGATTTATTTTAAGTTGGAAAAAAATAGTTCATCCAATTTTTTATGTGATGGGCTTGAACTTTGTATGTCACATTTTTGAAAAATGACGGTATGAATGAATGTTTGGTATGTTGATTTTTCATGAATGTGTTCAATGACCTGATACACTCAAAGTATGGGCTACTTCTGTCTGTCTTTATGCTGGAGTTGTGGACAGCCATGGTGAGAAGGAGTAAGGGAGATACTTTGTTAATGCCAATTCCAAAAAGGAATTTGCCTTTACAAAATAGGCATTTTAAGTACTTAAATGTTGCGACTTGTTACACTGCTCTTTCTCTATATTATACATTCTAAAAGGAATAGAAATGTAAAACATATAGGGAAAGAGAAGATCTACGAATTTACCACTTAATACCCATTTACCATAAGTAAGCATCTCCGTTTTGGAGGACTGGAGAAGAAGCTTGTCTTCTTCTTCAGACTTGACTCATGGATTGATTTGACCTCACCATTTATTTGTTTTTAAGAAATGGCATAGATAAGGTTGTCAGTCATGTTGTCAGGATTTGTTTCTAGTAATATTCATTGCCTAATGCTGGTGGCATCTTTATTAGCGGTTGAATAGGAGTTGGCTTGTTTTATTCCCGTCAGTTACTATTGTGGATCACAACAGAAAAATCAATATGCACTGAAAGACTTTAACATGTTACAAGCAGCCGGTGCTCTTGACTCCACATTAAAGTGGGTTCTAATCATAATTATCAAAGAGCCAGTCTTTTAAAATCAAAACCATAAATCATCATGGCATTCAACTAGTAAAATAATTCCAACAGAACATCCCTAATAAAATATCCTTTTTTGTCCTTAGAGTTTGTTCTATCAAAGATTTAAAAACAATTTAAATTAAGCTGAATTACATTTAAGGGAGTACGTTTAATACATTATCTGTGCACCATGAAAGAGATTTTGCTATTAAGGCACGTTGGTGCCTGTCACCTGGTCGCATTACTACAGCATATCACTAAAGTATATGTCATGACTGACACGCTCATCTCAAACCCAGCTTCTGTTGCTTGAACATGTTTGAAGTGACTTTTTTTGTGTTCTGTGTTCCAGGTGCCACTGTTCATCCCAGCTTTGTTTTCCTTCACATGCCTCTTCATGGTTGCCCTTTCCCTCTATTCGGACCCATTTAGTACAGGAATTGGCTTCGTCATCACTCTGACTGGAGTCCCTGCATATTATCTCTTTATTATATGGGACAAGAAACCCAGGTGGTTTAGAATAATGTCAGGTAAGAATTTTAAATACTTTCAGGACATTGTGCAATACCATGTAGAAAACCCATAAAGGTGCACATACATAATGTACTGAACATTTAAAAATGTAAGTGGCACAACTGATGATTTGAGAACATTATGGCATTTTAATTGGAACTGCTTTTTGGCAGGAAGGACATTTAGGGTACACCCGTTGAATCCTTTCGGATATTAGTTTGGGCTGCTGTAATCACTTCTTAGGAGAAACAGCTTTGTTTTAGATGAAATTTTATCAGTAGTTCTCTAAACGACCTAATCGCTCTTTGAATCCCTTACTAACCTAATTATTTTCCTTCTGGTTTGAATGCAGTTTAGTGATTCTATATCATAAAATGTAACTTGATGAGTGACATGAGATTTGTTGGGAAGTTAGGCAGTGGCCTGCAAATGCCTTAAACATTATGACTGTACGCTACCTTAAAAGGAAGGGTGACTCATGAAGGATTATAATAACAAGAACAATGGAGAGAACAATAGCAGCTTCCACATATGTGTGCACATGTATGACTTCATTTCATTTTTTTAAATTTTACTTTAAGTTCTGGAATAAATGTGCAGAACGTGCAGGTTTGTTACATAGGTATACATGTGCTATGGTGGGAGTGTAAATTAGTTCAACCATTGTGGAAAACAGTGTGGCAATTCTTCAAGAATCTAGAACCAGAAATATCATTTGACCCAGTAATCCCATTACTGGGTATATACCCAAAGGTTTATAAATCATTCTACTATAAAGACACATGCACATGTATGTTTATTGCAGCACTATTTACAATAGCAAAAACTTAGAACCAACCCAAATGCCCGTCAGTGATAGACTGGATAAGGAAAATGTGGCACATATATACGATAGAATACTATGCAGCCATAAAAAAGAATGAGTTAATATCCTTTGCAGGGACATAGATGAAGCTGGAAGCCATTATTCTCAGCAAACTAACACAGGAACAGAAAAGCAAACAGCACATGTCCTCACTCATAAGTGGGAGTAGAACAATGAGGACACATGGACACAGGGAGAGGAACAAGACTTTATTTAATTCATATAATATCCTACTGAGGTAGGAAAATTATTATCCCCAGTTAATAGGCTTTGAATTATAGCATGAGAGAATTCAGGTCACTTGTTCCAAGTCATACAGATGATATAAAGTAGAATAGCTGAAAGTCAAACTCAGGCAGTTTTATATTTTAGGAGAATCACCCTGGGGGTTGTGAGGATGGATTAAGATAGGTTGGGGCTGAAGACAGAATATTGACTTTGTTGGTTACAGCAGCAATCCTGATGAGAATTGAGGGGGGTTCTGAAGACAGGCAGTATCAGCAGGGTCTGAGAGAAAGTGAAACATACTAAAAGGAAAAATCAGCAAGACTTGGTGACCAGTTAAATTGGGGGAGGAGAAAACACAGATCACTAGGTAGGAAGGGTGCTTATGAATAGCCTGTGTTGTGTTGAAAGCGATCTCTCTGTCAGAAGCTCTCCTGAGTCCTTTCCCCTACATGATCAGCTCAAGCAATCCTCAACAAGGTTGATGTGTGAGGTGCTATTATTCCCAAGTCCAGATGAGAAAACCAGGGCTCAGGAAAATGGAGAATTTATTTTTGAGTGTATGTATTTTAAACCATAGAACTAGGAATTGAACCCACATCTGCTGGACTTCTAAGTTCATGCTCTTTTTAGAGTGGATCCCTTGTGGAAGGGGGAGAGAGACAGACAGAGAGATAGGTAGGTAACAAATATAGCCAGAAGGGCAGATCTATTCTCGCTGGTGAATGTGGTGAGTTTAGAACATAGCTTTCATACTTTTTCTTTGTTTTAATTTATTTACTTTACCATAATTAACTTTTTAAATTCCAGTTAAAAGTTTAGGGAGATTTCTGGTTAAATTATTAATAAATAATGCCAGTGTTACTAAAAAACAAACAACCAAAAACCTTGATATGCATATTGAATCTCTAGTATGCTGTGCAGACTCATTGAGAAGTCAGTCCTTTAAGGCAGAGTTTTGTTAATACCTTTTATTAGCATTCAATTGAATTTTGCATCTTTAGATCTTATACTACTATTTATATCTGGATTTTGTTTCCCCAAAGAAATGTAACTATACAAATGAGGTGCTTTATGGCTGACACAGGCACACTGATTGCCTTAACAGAATATTTAATCTCTATTTCCTCTCAGATCACACTAGCTTTCTGTGGAATATTTTTAAGTTTTCTGTGTTCTAGACACTAAATATAGAGCCTGTTCTGAGGGAAAAGGGATCGTATTAAATATCATTTACCATTAGAGTTGCTTTATTTATTGCTAATATTTAGGACAGGTTAGCACTCATCACCGTGAAATCTATGTCTGTCTCCCATACTAACCGAGACAGTTAAAACCCCTGAGCAGCACAGAAAATTGAGAATTGAGGAAGAAACAGCTGGTGGTCCTAGAGTTAGACTAGAAGAGAGGGAGCATGATGAAAGAGCAAAGCCATTGTTCCATCCCACTTTAGCAGGCATTTTGTTCCTCCTGTTTGGAGTCAGCCAACTCTAATAGTTCTTTCCTCTTGCTAACAAACACGTGTGTACTTTGTATTATTTCTTTGTTAGTTCATCCCAACAAGCAGTTTTCATGCTTGATCCTTCATTGATGTCTTTTGGTGTTCATGTAATTTTAAAGTTTTTTGCTATTTTTCTATCTCTAATGATGTTTTGAACATTTCCAAGGCCTCCAAATTTAGTGTTAGCCATTTGTGAAACTAGCAGCAATGGAGTAGTCCCATAATGGTTATTTGGTTCTCAAAAATGCCATTAAGTCTTACCAGGGAGCATGGCAATTCTGCTTTTAAACTGCGATCATTGTAACTCTTTATCTTTATAGCTGCCTTGAAAGTGAGTAGCAAAAAGCAACAGTCCTCCGTAATTTTGTTTTTTCTCTGAGGCAGCATTCTTGTAGTAAAATAAAGAAAATTCATAATATTTATTGCTGCAATAGGAAATATTTCCTTAGCCTTTGGCTAAAACAAAACACTCACATACAGACACACAAACAACAGAATCCTGAAGCAGCGCCCTGACCCTTCTCCCAACTACTCTGTGATCTTTCTGTTAGAGAGAAACTCAGTGTGAACTTAGAGACCAAGAGCCTTTGCTTGGAGCAGTTTGTTCAATGATTTAATATCATGTCCTTTCATTAGGTAAAATTCCATAGCCTTTATATTATCATTTATTTTTACCCTGATCATGCATGAGTAGATTAGCCCTGTGAAAATGATAGTCTATATCAAAATACGTTTTACCTAGGCTGTTTCCATGAAAAACGAAAGGTAACCAAATAGCACTCAGAAAATGGTGAAAGGCTGCTGAGAACTGACAGCCAGGGAATGTTCAGAATCCAAGGAGCTGAGATTTTCAGAGATTCGATAAATCTCTCCAGCCACAGGATGCCAGTATTGAACCACTTTTTGTTTGATAGCATTTCTAGGGAGAAAAGAAAACATGCTCTTAAGGGAATGGTGAGATACACGGAAAGCTTTTTTCTGCCATCTGTGACAGAGTGGTTTATTCTTCTGGTGGGTTAGTTATATTATTTATTTACTTATAGAAACACAAGCTTCTCACGCGAGGAAAAAGGGGCAGATACCCCAATGACATACGCAAATACACAAAGATAGCAAGACCTGGCAAACCTGGGCCAGGACTCAAACAGCAGCCATTTTACTTGGCTGTCTCTATTTATCAGCCAAACCTTGTCACGGGGTTGAGTGGGGTGACTGGAAGTGGGTCCCTCCTGCTCAGGGAGGGAGATAGAGGACAGCCTTATTTAAACAAACAAAATCTTTTTGATTATAAAAAACCAGACTGGGAAACACCAGCAGAATGACTAATGCATCTTTGTGGACAGTGAGTTTGCAAATCCAGAGTCCTAAAAGCATATGCTGCATACAGTGGGTCAAGATAACTTCATTTATGTTAAATCACTGACAGCTGAATAATGCATTTAAAAGACTGTTCACAAAGACTGCAGTGCAATAGGTAAGCTAATTAAGCTTGCCTACATTTCTTAGGGGTCCAAACTATCTTCATTGTAAGAATAAAATGAGATCATGCTTGTGAAAATATTTGTAGCCTTAAAAAAATACTATTATTCTTATGAAAACTTCCAGAAAAAAAAATGGCCTTGTGCTACATCACAAACATGGCAATTTTTGCTGTAGTTCCCATATTGGTACCAGGTATGGTTGGGTTAAATCAAATTTTGCAGGGTCAGTTGTTGTTTCAGATTATTTCAAGAATAACTACTGAACATGAAAGGTAAAGCTAAAAATACTACAACTGTTATTTGTTCCTGTACCTTACAGTTACTGAAAACACCAAATGCAGACTCATTAACATACCTTTATTTAAAGAAAGAGTACCAAGGGTTGATTATCCTTAAAGCCAAAAGACTGTTTTTGAACATGGATGTAGACAGGACAGTTGAATGACACATGCTCTGCAGCTTTCCCAGGCAAGCAGGAAGCTTCCTTAAAGACATACTTGCCTCTCTGGAGCACCACTGTCTGGTCCACTGCTGTAAGATAATCTAGAAGGAAAAGTTGGTGGGACTCCAACAGGTACTCATGATCAAAATCAATTACTCTGCAGAAGGCTTCATTACGATGAAAGTCATTCAAATCCTGAGATTCCAAGAGAGATCACATAAGAAAGACATAGTGGATATTGTCAACAGGGCTGATTAAACACAAAGGAAGAGGAAAGATAGCAGAAAGTGTGCAAAACCAGAAGAGAGATTCTATGGCCATGTGCCACTGAATAATGGACCGAAACCAAGCTTTTAGGAAGGAGAATGACACATTAGGGAAGCAGCAGGATCTAAGGTGCTCCTCATTTGTCTGAATGGAGGCGATGTTATGACATGGGGAAGCAAGATGTCTAAGACAGCAGACATCTGGGGGTCCCTGAATATAGAGAAACATTTTTGGAAAAGGCTTTCATGTTGGGTGTAGAGGGCAGTTGTGGAGATTAGTTCAGGAGGCTGTGGGCAGGATCTCTTTAGGGAGGCAGGGCTGTAGATGATGTCTCTTTAACATCACTGCTTTTCATTTGGCCATTGCAGATGCCTGAGATCTCTTGTTTTTCTGTTTGTTTGTTTTAAACTACTGTCACATATCCCTAGCCCCTTCTCTGTCTAAGCTACATTTTCTTTACTATTTATTAATATTTCCTTTTCCCACAAATGCCTATTTTTATAGAATAATTTTGTCATTTCCCTTTTCTGAAAATATGGGCTTTAATTGCTCTTGAGTGCTCCCTTATGCGGCACTTACATCTCAATGTAAAGGGTGGGCTGTGTAAAATACAGTTTATTTAAGAAACATTCACATAGAGTTTATAATTTACTGAGACTGTGCTGGGCCCTTTACAATTAATGTAGACTGTAAAATTAGTGGGCTGAGGACAGTATCTTTGACAAACACAGAAAGAAAAGGATGAAAAAATACCTTTTTTTTTTCGAGATGGAGTTTCATTCTTCTTGCCCAGGCTGAAGTGTAATGGCGCAATCTCGGCTTACCACAACCTCTGCCTCCTGGGTTCAAGTCTCAGCCTCCTGAGGAGCTGGGAGTACAGGCATGCGCCATCACACCCAGCTAATTTTGTATTTTTAGTAGAGACGGGGTTTCTCCATGTTAGTGGGGCTAGTCTCGAACTCCCAACCAGGTGATCCACCCGCCTCAGCCTCCCAAAGTGCTGAGATTACAGGCATGAGCCACTGCACCCGGCCTGAAAAAAATACCTTTTAAAAGGTCATTAAATATGGCTTGAAAGGAGCTATTACAGATAACAAACCATGAATGAGGAGAAAGATTCTATGTCCAGATGAAAGACTATCTGGGTCTGAAACCATCAACAGGTCAGGCTCTAAACAGCTCCAGGACTAGCAGGACGTTGAAAAGATTCTGTAGGAATTCATTACAAAGATAAGAAAAGAAGCAAACTGGCTGGGCATAGTGGCTCACACCTGTAATCCCAGCACTTTGGGAGGTCGAGGCGGGCAAATCACTTGAGGTCAGGAGTTCGAGACCACCCAGACCAACATGATGAAACCCCGTCGCTACTAAATATACAAAATTAGCCGGGTGTGGTAGCACATGCCTGTAATCCCAGCTACTTGGGAGGCTGAGGCAGGAGAATCGCCTGAATCTGGGAGGTAGAGGTTTCAGTGAGCTGAGATGGCGCCATTGCGCTCAAACCTGGGCAACAAGAGTGAAACTCCGTCTCAAAAAAAAAGAAAAAAAGAGGCAAACAAGAACCAATGTCCTCAGAAACCAAGGTCATAGAGTTCTAGAAATGCTGAGATAAAATGACCTTAGAAATCATCTAGCTCAATGGTTCTGAAGGAAAAAGGGTAGACCTTCTGAACACTGGAGCCAGCCTTTCTCAGGATGCCCTCAGTTCCTACATTTTTGTGTCTATCATCAGAATTACAGACTGCTAGGCCCCATCTTCAGTTTCTAATTAATTTAGTAGGTCTAGGATTGAGCTTGAAAAGATCCAATATGGTAGTTGATGCTAATTTTGTTGGTCCAGGGACCGCACTTTGAGAATCACTGATTTAGTCTCTCATTCTACTGATTAGGCAAATTAGGCCCTAGGAGATAAGACAATATTCTCAATACCATGTTACAAGTTAGAGAATGAAAATTATATTCTGATTCTCCTCCCAATTCTTCTGAGGAACTGATTGATTGTAATCTCATAGGTGCAAAAAGAATAAACCAATTTTAAACTGAATATGAAGTGTATTTTTAAACATTTATTTATATATTGGTCCTACTGTTTCAAAATATTTTCCCCCTTCTGGTCCATGAATAAAAATCCTTATTTGAATGCAAAATATTAATGTATTCTTGCTGAGAAGCCATCATGGGAAGTTACAGAAGTGACAAATAAATTAATTGAGCATGATAGAATTCTAATGAAGTAAGTAATTCTTGAAAGTGCTCTATGAAGTAGACAGTTGTGTGTTTTTGGTATTCAACCCAAAATAATTCATATTTTGCTGTTTTTATGCATTTCTGATTTCCATGCATTTTAAATTTATTTTTATTTCTTTGTAGAGCGAATAACCAGAACATTACAAATAATACTGGAAGTTGTACCAGAAGAAGATAAGTTATGAACTAATGGACTTGAGATCTTGGCAATCTGCCCAAGGGGAGACACAAAATAGGGAGTTTTACTTCATTTTCTGAAAGTCCAGAGAATTACAACTTTGGTGATAAACAAAAGGAGTCAGTTATTTTTATTCATATATTTTAGCATATTCAAACTAATTTCTAAGAAATTTAGTTATAACTCTCTGTAGTTATAGCAAGTGAATATGCAGTTATTCTATGAGTCGCACAATTCGTGAGTCTCTGATACCTACCTATTGGGGTTAGGAGAAAAGACTAGACAATAACTATGTGGTCATTCTCTACCACATATGTTAGCCCGTCAAAGAACCTTCAAACTGAAGACTGAGATTTTTCTGTATATATAGGTTTTGTAAAGATGATGGTTTTACACACTATAGATGACTATACTGTGAAAAGTGTTTTCAGTTCTGAAAAAAAAAGCATACATCATGATTATGGCCGAGAGGAGAGAAAGAAATTTATTTTACATTGACATTGCATTGCTTCCCCTTAGATACCAATTTAGATAACACTCATGCTTTAATGGATTATACCCAGAGCATTTTGAACAAAGGCCAGTGGAGATTGTTGAATAAATTAAAGAAGAGTTTCTAGGGGCTACTGTTTATGGGACACATCCAGGAGTTATGTTTGTTTGAGTAAAAATCCTTGAGAATTTATTATGTCAGATGTTTTTTTCATTCATTATCAGGAAGTTTTAGTTATCTGTCATTTTTTTTTTCACATCAGTTTGATCAGGAAAGTGTAAGTGTGTAACACATCTTAGAGCAAGAGTCAGTTTGGTATTAAATCCTCATTAGAACAACCACCTGTTTCACTAATAACTTACCCTGATGAGTATATCTAAACATATGCATTTTAAACCTTCAAATTACATTATCAACATGAGAGAAATCACCAACAAAGAAAATGTCCAAAATAGTCCTATATCTGTAATCATATCTACATGCAATGTTGGTAATTCTGAAGTTTTTTAAATTTATGGCTATTTTTACACGATGATGAATTTTGACAGTTTGTGCATTTTCTTTATACATTTTCTGTTAAAATATCTCTTCAGATGAAACTGTCCAGATTAATTAGGAAAAGGCATATATTAACATAAAAATTGAAAAAGAAATGTCACTGCTAAATAAGATTTACAACTGATGTTTCTAGAAAATTTCCACTTCTATATCTAGGCTTTGTCAGTAATTATCATTCAACTTGCAAAAGAGATAACTGATGAGAAGAAAATTGAAAGAATGAGAATCTGTGGATAAGTGTTTGTGTTCAGAAGATGTTGTTATGCCAGTATTAGAAAATATTGTGGGCCGGGCATGATGGCTTACATCTGTAATCCCAGCACTTTGGGAGGCCAAGGCAGGTGGATCACCTGAGGTTGGGAGTTCTAGACTAGCCTGACCAACATGGAGAAACCTCGTCTCTACTAAAAATACAAAATTAGCTGGGCATGATGGCATATGCTGGTAATCTCAGCTATTCAGGAGGCTGAGGAAGGAGAATTGCTTGAACCCGGGAGGCAGAGGTTGCAGTGAGCCGAAATTGCACCACTGCACTCCAGCCTGGGTGACAACGTGAGACTCCATCTCCAAAAAAAAAAATAAAAAAATGTGTATGTGTGTGTGTGTGTGTGTGTGTATATACATATATATGTATATGTATACATATACACATATATATGGAGATGTGTATATATCCATATATACATATACATATATACATATATATGTGTATATACATATATACGTGTGTATATACATATATATGTATACACACACACACACACACACATATATATACGGTGGAACTTACAAATTTGTGAGAGCAATATAATGATGAAATTTTGAACTGTTATTTATAAACATCTAAGGTAAAATGGTTAGTCATGACCAGAGTATGTTTCATCCTTTAATTTTTGTCCATTTGAAAATAAGGATTTTTGAAAGAATTATACCAATTAAAATTATTAAAGGCAAACAGAAAATTGTCCAAAGTAGAAATGATGACCTATCATTTGGAGCATTTCCAATTCAGTAATTTCAATTTTGCTCTTGAAAACATTTAATATATATCCAAGACTGACATTTCTTTAGCTGAACCTAACGTTTGGGTCTCTAAGTGAATTTATAATAACTTCTTCCTTCCTTAGCATATGGTTTTCAAAATTTGATTTATAATTCCTATTTCTGGTAAATATCGTTCATTTGTCCACATCTCTCCCTATCATATGTTACTGGAGGTAAGAATTTCTTTTATATTCCTATTTTTTTCCCCCATAGACTAGGCTCATAGAATTTAAACAAGCAAATTTTCCTGAGCTTTTTCTTGCTGAATGAAAGAAGACTGGTAAATTCTCATAGAGAGGTTTGCATAGTTGTTGGCTCTTCCTGGGGTTAATGTGCTTATATTCACGTGGCAAATTGGTCTCAGAATTTAATTTATTTATTTTTGATTTGAATTTCTTTTTAAAAGTATCAATTTAAAAGGTAACTAGAATTATTCTTTCTCATTTTCAAGAGTGATTTTTGCATTATTAAATTTCCCTGCCATTGTAATGCCATTTTAAGCAGAAAAAAAGTCAGCCAGTAATTAAGAAAAAAGGTGATGGAGATTAAGTAGTATTTTGGCTTATTTTTAGGACTCATGATGAGAAGACACAGAGTTCCTTTAATCAGGAAATTAATATCCATAATTTTCATTCAAAATTGTAGTATGTAAAGAAGATTCTCATTCAAAAACTCTCCTAAACACTTATTTATATATGTTTTTATATAAGTAAAATTTTTCTCATATTTTTATATGATATGCACACACACACATGCACATACTACTTACTACATGTGCAGTACTTGTACTTTGTACCATGCATATTCAAATGTTTATATACATAAGCTTATTATAACATAAAAAGTAAAAGTAATGAATACTGTTTAAAATAACTAATATAGTATTTTTTAATTTTTGTGGGGATGGATTCTCAAATACTTAATTGTGATTTTAAAAGATCCAGTAAAGACTTCTAAAGCTAAAACACAATTTGATTTTAAAAAGAATGATTCTCCTTACACAATTATAAATATTTGCAGTAAATATTTTCCTCATAATACTGTTTTGACCCCATTTAAAAAGTATTAGATTCCTTTGATCAAATGAAAACTGAACCTTATAAATGGTTAGCTGAAAGTAGACCTTATTCTTGTCCTTCTTTAGAAGAGTAAAGATTTGTCCTAGGGAAGATGGCTGACTTCGGTTCCAAACATGTATATGCATTTAGACTGTAGCTCCTCAGCCATGTGGACACAAAATTTGGACAGCTTATTAGGTTACATTAGCAATGCATGGTGGTTTCTCCAACACTAAGATATTCACGTTGAAACAGATTTCCTGTTCGTCTTATGTGTCTAGTAAAATTGTTTCCCCAATTACAATTTGACATATCAATAGAGGGTTAACAAGAGTATAATTACATAGCAGAATTCCTCATGAACTATAATCAGTCTACAGGAAAATCATTATTTTATCTTGATTAGCAGATGAATATACTGCTAAGAAAAGGAGCAACTCTGACCTTTGTTAAAGTTGATCTTTTGTAATTGAGGTATAAGCTTTGTAAAGATAAAAAAACTGAAGGCCAGAGAATCAGGAAATGAAAGATAGTATGTGACTGAAGGTAACAATATTTTAATGTTATGCAATATAGTCAGAGAAATATTAAAAATTAGTTGTTTGCTGTGCATAGGTGGATCTCGCAAGAAGCTAATGAAGCCTAAGCTTCAGTGCCTCTCACTTAGACATGTTCCATTCGAGGTCCTGAACCTAACTTTGCATTAGGAATTCTGTACTAATTTTGTTGAAGAAGACCAGCAAAGTTGTGTATACTTCTACCCCCACAAAATCTGCATTGTCCATGTGAGTAAAGTAAAATAATTCCTGTTATTTTTTTCTATTAGAAATAAGTATGGAGGATATATTTTTAAAAATTTATGAGTTAATTGAAATATCCATATATAACAAGTGGCTTTCTCACAATATATATGGTGTGATATATAGAGAGATAGTTTCACTTTCATCATATTTTATATGTTGATTCTGAACTATAGAAAAATAATAAATGGGACTTTAATTATAGCTCTTTTTCTTAGTTTGGAAAGAAATATAGAGATGTGGGATTTGAATGCCCATGAAAGACATTTTATTTTACTTGAATATATTCTTGCTTCATTTTACCCTCCATAATATGTTGTACATTAGTGCTGATCAAGTTTACAGAGTTACATTTTGCTTTCCTAACCATTCAAAGTCAGGAATTAAAATATGGCATCGTATAACTGGGAAGAAGCTCATAGTGGATGTAGAGTAGATAATGGGTCACCTTGATAGCTTCTGTTTACATTACTTGTATATGGGCAAAATAATTATTACCTATATGTGTATTTAAGCTTAATTTTCATATAAACAGTATTTTAAATCTATGTTAAAATAGATAATATCTAAAAGTGTGATCTCTAGGTAGTCGTTAGTTTATTAGTATTGTACTTTAAAAAGATTTTTAAATAGGTCTGGCGCGGTGGCTCATGCCTGTAATCCCAGCACTTTGGGAGGCTGAGGCGGGCGAATCACCTGAGGTCAGGAGTTTGAGATCAGTCTGGCCAACATGATGAAACCCTGTCTCTACTAAAAATATAAAAATTAGCCGGACGTGGTGGCAGGCGCCTGTAATCCCAGCTACTCGGGAGGCTGAGGCAGGAGAATCACTTGAACCTGAGGGGCAGAAGTTGCAGTGAGCCGAGATCGCATCATTGCACTCCAGCCTGGGGGACAAGAGTGAGACTTCGTCTTAAAAAAAAAAAAAAAAGATTTTTAAATAATAGCTAAAAGTATGATCTCTAGGTAGTCCTTAGTTTATTAGTACTGTACTTAAAAATGATTTTTTAATAGTCAATTTTGGGAGATAATTATTTTCCTTGTATTTTCCAATTAGTTGGTGTCTAAAAATAAATGTTTTGTCTAATTTTAGATCAGGTATACATTCACAAAAGCATAACTCATAGTCTCACAGGAAATTCACAAATTTTCCATATGTTGTGAGATAACTGTCCTTTCTACAACCTCATCACAATGAATTTATATAGTTACCTAGATTTTCTTAGTGTGAATCTACCAATTAATTTTCTTGGTAGTTATTTTTTTCCCTCCTCTCTGTTACTATTGGCCTTGAAATACACACAGGATGGTTACAGTGTCCTAATAGCTATTTGTTACATGTGTGTGTTTCAGCGTACTTGAATCAAGTGTACATTTATAGTACCAATAACCGCCTTTACAGCTTTACAGTTAACAATTCTCTCACAAAACTGTAGAGCATTAGGCATCTGAGAGCCATACAGAGGGCCACACTTGTTCCAAAGCGAACATATTTTTTTCTCCTCAACATATACACTACTGATTTTTTTTAAAAGTATGACTTTCAAGTGAATTAATGTATTGGTTAGGAGAACTGCTTGTTAAGTCCTTATTACCTCTTGTTGAAGCCTCAAAAGGCCGTGCTGAAAGCCAGAGGGGAAAAAAAGAGTAATGCACAGATATCTCTTTTGCAGTGGTGTCTGTATTTTGAGTACCTTGTGTGACAGGGTATTGTGTACAGCATCTTGTGGGAAAACCTATTAGGCCTTTGCATGTTAAAGCTGTATAATTTGTTGGGTTGTGAGTGGTCTGACTTAAATGTGTATTATAAAATTTAGACATCAAATATTCCTAATTAACTTTATTAGATGCATACTTGGAAGCACAGTCATATCACACTGGGAGGCAATGCAATGTGGTTACCTGGTCCTAGGTTTGAACTGTCTGAACTGTCTTATTTCAAAGGATTTCTGAATTAATTTTTCCCTAGAATTTCTCCTTCATTCCAAAGTAGAAACATACTTTGAAGAATGAAACAGATTGTTCCCATGAATGTATGCTTATACTCGACTAGAAATGATCTATGTTAAATGACTGTGTATATGAATTATTTCAAGTACTACCCCAAAGAACTTTCTTATTGCTCTGAAAGAAGAAAAGCAATGTAAATCACTATGATTATTGCACAAACCACAAGAATTCTTCAACAATTTTAAGTAATCTGATCCTCTTCTTGGAGAAAATTGTTACCTAATAGTTTTTCCTTATGAATGTTATTACTACTGGTATAAATCAAATTTCTATAAATTTCCTACTTAAGTCTTAAGAACTGGGTTCTTCCTTTGATGTTATTCATGTTCAGAAAGGAAATAACACTTTACTGTTTTAGGACAATTCCTAGAATCTATAGTAGTATCAGGACATATTTTGCTTTAAAATATATTTTGGTTATTTTGAATACAGACATTGGCTCCAAATTTTCATCTTTGCACAATCGTAATGAGTTTTCACTAGAACTTCTCAGCATTCAGGAACTTTGCAAATATAAGCATCATACGTGTTAAGACTGTATCATTTAATGCTATGAGATACATTGTTTTCTCCCTATGCCAAACAGGTGAACAAACGTAGTTGTTTTTTACTGATACTAAATGTTGGCTACCTGCGATTTTATAGTATGCACATGTCAGAAAAAGGCAAGACAAATGGCCTCTTGTACTGAATACTTGGGCAAACTTATTGGGTCTTAATTTTCTGACAGGATTTGACTCAATATTTGTAGAGCTTGCGTAGAATGGATTACATGGTAGTGATGCACTGGTAGAAATGGTTTTTAGTTATTGACACAGAATTCATCTCAAGGTGAATCTTTTATGTCTTTTTATCGTAAGCATATCTGAATTTACTTTATAAAGATGGTTTTAGAAAGCTTTGTCTAAAAATTTGGCCTAGGAATGGTAACTTCATTTTCAGTTGCCAAGGGGTAGAAAAATAATATGTGTGTTATGTTTATATTAACATATTATTAGGTACTATCTATGAATGTATTTAAATATCTTTCATATTCTGTGACAAGCATTTATAATTTGCAACAGTGGAATCCATTGAGCCCAGTGGGAAAGTCTTGGAACTCAGGTTACCCTTGAGTGATAATGCTGGCAGCCATCTCTTTGATCTGTGCTTAAACTGTAATTTATAGACCAGCTAAATCCCTAACTTGGATCTGGAATGCATTAGTTACGACCTTGTACCATTCCCAGAATTTCAGGGGCATCGTGGGTTTGGTCTAGTGATTGAAAACACAAGAACAGAGAGATCCAGCTGAAAAAGAGTGATCCTCAATATCCTAACCGGTCCTCAACTCAAGCAGAGTTTCTTCACTCTGGCACTGTGATCCTGAAACTTAGTAAAGGGGATTGTGTGTATTTTATACAAATTTAATACAATGTCTTACATTGATTGATAAATTCTTAAAGAGCAAAACTGCATTTTATTTCTGCATCCACCTTCCAATCATATTAGGAGAACTAAGATATTTATCTATGAAGATATAAATGATGCAGAGACACTTTCATCTGTGGATTGCATTGTTTCTTAGGGTTCCTAGCACTGATGCCTGCACAAGCATGTGATATGTGAAATAAAATGGATTCTTCTCTAGCTAAATGATTTCCCTCTGGGGAGAGTTCTGGTACTGCAATCACAATGCCAGATGGTGTTTATGGGCTATTTGTGTAAGTGGTAAGATGCGATGAAGTAAGTGTGTTTTCATCTTTTGGAAACTCTTGATGCATGTGCTTTTGTATGGAATAAATTTTGGTGCAATATGATGTCATTCAACTTTGCATTGAATTGAATTTTGGTTGTATTTATATGTATTATACCTGTCATGCTTCTAGTTGCTTCAACCATTTTATAACCATTTTTGTACATATTTTACTTGAAAATATTTTAAATGGAAATTTAAATAAACATTTGATAGTTTACATAATAAATATCATGTTTTGCTTTCTTTTTGAGCAGTGTATATTCATTTAAATTGAAGGCCTTAGTTTTAATGATTGAATTTATCTATTACTGATTCCACGAATTTGTTGGAGCATCCCACTTCACACCAGTTTCCTGTACTAAAAACTGGAAGTGTTGGCAGACCCAGTCTCCTAGAAACACTCCTCTTTCTCATGGTCTACATCCGTCTGTCCTCTGATCTGAAGTATCTAGCTCCTCTTCTATTTCCACCTGTACAAGTTCAAAATCTTTTCATTTCATGCCTTTAACAAGAATTTTGTCTTTTATCGCTTTACACTCTCACCTGTTTCCCCAGAATGTTCTTCCTGAAACTCAAATGAGGTCAAAATTTTCAATGGTTTCACATTTTTTATATATATATATATATATATATATATATATATATACACACACACACACACACACACACACACACACATATATATATATATTTTGTTGATGGATAAAATTCAAACTCTTCCATACAACACGTAGGGTTTTCCATCACCTGTCACCTTTCTGTCTCCAGCTTTCCACATTCTCGGCAGCCATATTAAATGTGTTCTCAGTGGTTCAACAGCAACAAAATATGATGCCATTATTTCTTTTTACACACTGAAGACTCTCACAGGAATTATATTTTCCTCCCCAACTCCCATCTCCTTATTCCACACACAGATAACTTCTACCCAACATTTAAGTTCAAAAGTAACCTCTTCCAGAAGCCTTCCCCAAGTTGCTTTAAGACCTGACACCTGAACTCATTCATCATCTGGAGCACATCTTTTTTTGTAGAACTCATTGAATACTGCTGTAATTGATTTACTGGACTCACTTTTCTGCCTGAATTTGCTGATTTTGTCTTTCGCCAACTGAAGCTTAGTAGGTGCTCAATTAATGTTTATTAAATGAATAAATTCAGTAAGTGCATGCATGAATAAATGACATTCATTAGGTTGCAAGGTAAGCTTTTTTATGATTAGCATAGAAGCAGGTTTTGTTACTCCTAAATTTAAGCAATCCATTAGATTCTATGGAAATAGATTTTCTGTAAAACCTACAGTGCAGAACAAAAGCAAGCTGACTGGGAAGTTTCAGTCAGTCTCTCTTTTTCTCTACCACCACAGGTAGGTAGGTTCTGATGAGGGAAATACTCAGACGAATAGCCTATTATGAATTATTTAGGTCCCTACATTCTTGATACAGTATCTTTTCCATATATCTTGACAAAAAATACTGGTCTGATATGTAGAGCAGAAAAAAATCTAAATTTTTGATGATCAAATTTTACTTGGAAATAGACATGGGAGATTAAATAGCACTTTTCCCTGGGTAAAATGTTTTGGGAGAACAAGGAAAAAAGAAACCAACAACTTTGGCACCTATTAAATTTATACAGTTTTGAAAATAAATGCAATCCATGAGATATGTAGATATACTTATTTAAAAATTAATAAATATGACATGTATTGAATTAAAATATATAATGTCTAGTAATTTGCTTTTAAATTGTCATTAGGCTTTTAAACATGCTGGTTCAGGTTCAGATAGACTTTTGTAACTGGAATACATCTAAACATTTTTTCTTAAATTTTTAGGCAATGTTTAATTTGTAAGGATTTGAGATGATTATGCATACTGGGACAAGCAGGCTTTGGGTGGGTAAGTGTACTGTTGCTTTTGTGCTCCACATGCCCTAACAATTACATTTGCAGACTCCCTAGAGATCTGACTTTGAAAGTCAAGCCTGTTTTTTTTTTTTTGTTTTTTTTTTTTTAATGTCCTTAAGCAAAAGAACACCTGGTCACCAGTGGGCAGTGGCTAAAACTATGATGTAAAAAACATTGGATGTTTGAAAGAATTTAGAAGTAAAAATATAATTAGGATTCAATTCCTTACAAATTTTAGCTTTTAACATTTATTAATCTCTGAAAGGCAAAAAACAGGATTTTGGAGGTGTTAATGCAGGCTAAACACTACAAACATTGAAATAACTCTCCATCTACGATAAAATAACTTAGTAAGTATAAATGAAGATAACCCTAAGAGACGTATGGGAAAGTTATTTTCCACTAGTTTTCATTTTTATTGAAAATAAGATAAACTAATTTTACTTTTGTTATGTAATTAACATTGTAACTGTATAACATATCATTATGAGCATATGTTTTGTTTCCTAAAATCTAAGGACACCATAAAAATTTATTTCATGTTCTGAATGCTGCCTTCAGCTTACTTAATGTTCTCTTTTTAATTCTCACATTGCCATGTTCCTTTAATAATTTGTTACTCAGTGATCTACAGTCAAAGTTTAGCTCTTCGTTCATTAATTCAGCAAAAATTCACTCAGCACTTCCCCTATGACAAATCAGTATTGCGAGTGCAACGACTAACAGTTTAGGTAGTGCCCCTGCCTCATGAACCTACCATCTAGTTGGGGGAAAGATGCTTTTTCTTAATCAGTCAAATGTGTAGTCACAAATTAGCATTAGTCTCAGGTGCTGTAAGATAGTACAGCCAGGTGGATGTGATCTGGTCTGGGATGTTGGCAAAGGCTTTCCTGAAGATGTAGTATGAGTTGCTATTGAAGGATGTGTGCACATTAACCAGATAAGAGGAGGCAGGGTGAGGAGTGTTACAGGCAAAGTGAATGATGTGACAATAGCCCTAAGCCAGAATAAAATAAGCAAGGCTTGTTTAAGGAAACAAATGAAAGACCAGCACAACTAGAACATAGGAGCAAAGTACAGAATTCACTCCAGGAGGAGCAAGTGTAGAGCACTTATTAGGCAATATTCTAGATTTCAGTATTTACCAATATAATGGAGATAGCATAGGCAAGTGAAATGTACATATAATATAAACAGTGAACTTTATCAAAATTTCAAATATTTCCTTCTCACATGTACATAGAATTTTTTTAAATAGTAAAAAAAAAAAGATTTGGCCGGGTGCGGTGGCTCACGCTTGTAATCCCAGCACTTTGGGAGGCCGAGGCGGGCGGATCACGAGGTCAGGAGATCGAGACCACGGTGAAACCCCGTCTCTACTAAAAATACAAAAAATTAGCTGGGCGTGGTGGCAGGCACCTGTAGTCCCAGCTACTCAGAGAGGCTGAGGCAGGAGAATGGCGTGAACCCAGGAGGCAGAGCTTGCAGTGAGCCGAGATTGCACCACTGCACTCCAGCCTGGGCGACAGAGCAAGACTCCGTCTCAAAAAAAAAAAAAAAAAAAAAAAGATTTGAGTTTTATTTTTTTAAAAAATCTTATATTTTACCTTTGTAAACTGCAACGGGCTTAAGACACATATTTGGAAAGAGAAAATAATTGGAGGAATTATATAATTAAGAAATGTGGGAAATCTTATTTCTAGGAATTTTACCATCGTCTCTCCTTTGCATGTTTCCCTCCTCTCTTCCAAGTTAGATTATATCTGATCTACATTGTTAAATACTCACTGATATTATCTCTAATATTTGTGATTTTTAAAAAATACTCTTCTGGTGTTTTGATTTTTTAATCTAATTTTAACTTCTAAAACTTATTTATTTATTTATTGAGACACAGTCTCACTCTATTGGCCAGGCTGGAGTTCAGTGTCACAATCTCGGATCACTGCAACCTCTACCTCCCAGGTTCAACGGATTCTCGTGCCTCAGCTTTCTAAGTAGCTGGGATTACACGTGTGCACCACCATGCCTGGCTAATTTTTGTATTTTTAGCAGAGACAGGGTTTCACCATGTTGGTCAGTCTGGTCTCGAACTTCCGATCCCAAGTGATCCACCTGCCTCAGCCTCCCACAATCCTGGGATTACAGGCATGAGTCACCATGCCCGGCCTAAAATGTATATTTTGCCCACATGAAAACACTAAACAAAATCTAATTAACATGATGTGTTGTTAACAAAGTTATTGTCTCTCAAGTAAAGGCATTTATTTGGTTTTAATGGTTTACTATGAAAATCTTCAATATAATAAAATTATTTAAAGCTTTTTCTGATTCTTTAGAGACCCAGAGAATGATTTTTTTTGTTTGTTTTTTTCTACTCTTCATAATTCACAATAAAAGAAAAGTGGCTCTTGTAGCAAAAGAACAGTAATTTTGCTTAAGGGATTAAAAATAGAGAAAATATTATTTTAAATTATTTAAAGAACGTTTCCATGGAAAACAGGGAATCCTATGATATAGTTTTCTCATACTCAAATTTCCCTTACCTGAAATGTTATTGCCAGATGTTTTTCTATGCATTTTTAGTGATATATTGATTTCCTTAAAAGAATAATTTGATATCATCCAGATGTGCCTAATGATAAGAAAAAGCTAATGTAGAAAGTCTACAATTATTAGTAAAACACTTTTTCAAATTAAAGCTCTCAGATTTCAGTGAAAGAATATTGAATCAAAGAACTGAAAGGGCAGAAGAAATTGAACAATGGTTCAATTTTGTAATAGATGTTATTTATCATTTTTATTAAACTTTGTATTAGCTATGTGCCTTGTATTGACTAGGATACTCCTCACCTGTGACTATGAATAAGACAGATGACAAGCCTTACTTCCATTTTTGGATTAAGAAAATGAGTCCAAAGTAAGTAAAATGGCTTGCCTAGAGTAACAGAGAAAGAGGTCAGAGTAGATTTTGATTATCAAATGACTCAAGTTTCAAACTGTTGAATCAAGCCATCTCTTAGGTGAAGGCAATTACTTAATTTATAAGGCAATCAATTATTAAATATTTTTTATCTACTATATGATTAACAATGAATTTTATGATGTAGGAAATGTACCATGATTCTTCAGCCCTAGGAACTCACAGTAATTCAGCTTGGATAAAGATGAATCTATAAAACCACAGGAATACACAATTTAATACAGGGTATGATTAACTGGAAACTGTGTGTTATAATTGTAAATAAGTTAATGGATAAGAGATGCTGGGCTTTGCTTTAGTCCTTAAATATTTGGAGGTGATTGACAGGGGGAGTAGAAGTTGATTTCAGATCATGACATATGTGTGGTTTACAATTTCAGTAAAGACATATAGTAAAAGTGGACCATGCTTTGGGTTTATAAAAGCATTAAGTCCACGTAGACTAGAGAATAACAAATACGACGAAGTTGGTTGTATTATATTCACTTATGACAGAGCCTTTAAAACATGAAAAAGAATTTGATCTGAAGACGGAAGTCACTGAAGGTATTTTGGGCAGGAATAATGTGGTCAAAGTGGCAACTAACCAAGGTTATGTTGTCAGCTCTGCTGGAGAGATTATAAGGAAAAAATCTAGAATCAGCAAAATATAGCTGATGAGCTTTTGCAATGAGCAGGAATGAAGAAGTCTAGATTGGGATTAGTGATGAAAGCAGATAAATAAAACATTTGTGAAGAAAAAACCAACAGGACTCTATGCCTAACTTACTAGAGTAAGAGGAAGATGAATCATTGTGACTCTGAGGTTTCAGCTGAATGAGTTGATGATTAGGGAAGTGTGTGACTGAAACAGGCATGCTTGGTGATAAACTTCTGATTTCCCTTTATGGAATGACTGGAGATTGGCAGACATTTCCATTTGTGAAGTCCTGAATTTGGGGTGGTGAAAATTCCACTGGGGGCCAGGCACAGTGGCTCATGCCTGTAATCCCAGCAATTTGGGAGGCCAAGACGGGTGGATCACTTGAGTTCAGGAATTCGAGACCAGCCTGAACAACATGGTGAACTCTGTCTTTACTAAAAATACAAAATATTAGCCGCGCATGGTGGTGGGTGGCTGTAATCCCAGCTACTCAGGAGGCTGAGGCAGGAGAATCGCTTGAACCTGGGAGGCAAAGGTTGCAGTGAGCCGAGATCATGCCATTGCACTCCAGCCTGGGCAACAGAGACAGACTCCATCTCAAAAAAAAAAAAAAAAAATTCCATCTGGATATTTCCCCTGATTATTAGATTACAGGGCAAAAGCCCAGGTGAGAGGACAGGATTCTAGATACACATTGTGAATGTTCTTGAGGAGGCGAATAACATTCTTTTCCACTGGGTCTCTTAATCAATTAAGACATACATCTAAATTATAAGGCAGATAGAAGAACAAAATATCACCATCATGCAGATACAGCTAACACAGGAGAATATGACTCATAGCTATGGACAAGTGGACTTTCTAATATTGAACTCTAGGGTTAAAAAAATGTGCCCATCTAACCGTAGGCAGCCTTGTACCATTGAAGCTTTTTCCCACGGATCCTTGACCCTGTAAAACTTACAGTGTGAATTAATGCCCAGTAGAATTGATGTCCTCTGTGGTCAGGCTGCTTCCCAAGAAGAAAATACATATAATCAGTTGTTATTGTTTTTTTTCCACCAAATTCACCTATAAGATTAAGACACTACTGTTCTAGAAAGAGGCCAAGTTGATTTCCATATGTAACAAACCTGCACATTGTGCACATGTACCCTAAAACCTATAGTATAATAAAAAAAAAAAAAGGAAAAAAAAAAAAAGAAAGAGGCCAAGAGTATTTCCTTAATGTAGCTCTTAATGAAAACAAATAACAGGCATGCGAAAGAACCATCTCCTCTTCCGCACCTTATCACACCTAGGCATACTCTGAGAGAGATGATACTTTGGGTTTAGAAACCATGTCTATTGCACTTTGTAGCCACAACCTAACTCAAGTAGGCTGTCTGGAAAATATTAGTCTCAACATATACTTTTTGATGAAATGAAATTGCCAGTTGAAGATGATGTGAATTGATGGCTTTCCATCAGTGAGAATGTAAAAATGGAAGCACATAGCCCCATGGAATAAGCTTGCATGAGCTGGGTAGGAAATGAAATGAGGCAGGAGAACGAAGAGGGAAAAGAGCAGTGGGCATCTATTAAGAATCTTTGGATCTAAGATGAATGTCTATTTTAGATGATGAAACAATTTATTGTAGTTTCAGAATACCTTCATTGATGTCATCTTTTATTTCTCAAATTTGTTCAAGTTGGATGGATGGCAGACATCCTGAGCTTTGTGTTTCAGATATGTGGTGAGTGAAAAGATGTCAAACAATGATCGCTGTATTATCTTCGGATCCCAGAAGCAGTCAAGGACACAATTTTCAGCCTTACCAAGCTTGTCTTGTTATGGTCTATTAGATTGTATTGTTTGATACTCTTTTAGATGCAAGTAACAGAAACCAATTCAAGTAATTGAAACAAAAGAGGAGTTATGATAAGAATACAGTAATGTCTTGAAAAACCCTTAAGGAATGCCATCTGGCTCAGAAGGGCTGAAAATCTGGAAATGGAAAGCGATATGAAACCAGGCATTATTCTCTCTCCATTTCTTATCTCTATGTCTCTGGGTGACTGTATTATAGCTCTATTCTTCCATGTACTGGCTTTCTCTCTGCAATGCCTTAGGCTATACATCTTCCCCAATTAAGAGAACAACTCAAAGACTCAAATCTTTAGTCACAATAACAGATACTAAGTTCTAACCCCAAATAGAGTCTAAAAATTGTTCTAAGGTCCCTGCACAAGTAGACGGGTGAATGATTTTGAAGAAGTAAAATTCCCAGAGAATATAATGCCTATAACAGGTTTCGTCTACACACACACACCCCACATACAGTTACACAAAGCATGAATAAATCAAGAAAGTGGAAAGAATGTGAAAAGTGAAATGCAGCCAATAATATCTAATGACTATCAAATGCATATTATATGACTTTAGTACATTCTAAGCGCTAACAGTATGCTAACTTGTTCAATCCTCTTGCCACTTTGTGAGGTCTACACTACTATGAAGCAAGGTGGAGTTAAGTAGTTTGTCCAAAGGCACACGGCAAGTGTCTGGCACATTTTAGACACCTTTACATGAAAGCCTCTTAAAATTATCCCTGTTCTTTGATCACCAATTGTTTTATTGTTCATCTATTCATAAATATTGAAATTTTTTTGCTTGTCAGACAAAAGCAGAAGAAACTGCTGTCATGGGAGAATTGATGATGAATATTACTTGGTTCTTCAGGCTATCCATTGGCTACAGGGCATACTGGCATTTGCCTCACCTAGCTGTAGGGGGATGTTAAGGGTGAATTACAATTTGGGAAGTTTTCTCACCAAGGGAAAATCCAGCAAATAGAAAAGCAATTCAAGTCATATAATAGGCCTCATTTCCACAATCCTGCCATGAGGGTCATAGCTAGTAAAAATGATTACCAGCTACTATTTACTTCTAATTAACAATTCCCCTTTCCACTTGGTTTCAGAAGTTTCTGTTTTGTCAGGAGAGGAGTGGCATGAGCAGTGGGCAGAACAATAGGGAGATGTGGATGCATTTCCAATTTCAGTTAGAGATTTTATCACTTCCTCAAAAATGGTTTAGATCAAACTGACAAAACATGAAAGTACAGAATTTTTTAACATGTATAGACACATTTAAAATTAAGCTTACTAATATACATATTTATATATATTTACCTAATATATTAGTATATATATTTAATACCTAACAAGCAAATAGAGTTTTTGAATATCCATGGACCATTCACAAAAATTGAATTTCTCCTGGGACTCAGTGAAAACTAATTAAATTCCAAGAATTCAATTATCTGAGAGACTGTGGCAATAATATAGCAAAATCAAATCAACAACAAAAGGATAGCTTAAAATTCTACATATCTGCCATCTTAAAAATACATTGTTGGCTTGGGGCGGTGGCTCATGCCTGTAATCCCAGCACTTTGGAAGACAGAAGCTGGCCACCTGAGGTCAGAAGTTTGAGGCCAGCCTGGCCAACATGGCCAAACCTCATCTCTACTAAAAATACAAAAATTATTGGGAGGCCGAGGTGGGTGGATAACAAGGTCAGGAGTTCAAGACCAGTGTGGCCAAGATGGTGACACCCCATCTCTACTAAAAATATTAAAAATTAGCCAGGCATGGTGGCTGATGCCTGTAATCCCAGCTACTCGGGAGGCTGAGGGCAGAGAATTGCTTGAACCTGGGAGGTGGAGGTTGCAGTGAGCCGAGATCGCGCCGCTGCACTCCAGCCTGGGTGACAGAGCGAGACTTTGCCTAAAAAAAAAAAAATAAAAATTAGCCAGGTGTTACATACCCGGCTAGGTAGCACATGCCTGTAATCCCAGCTACTAGGGAGGCTGAGCCAAGAGAATTGCTTGAACCCAGGGGGCAGAGTTCGCAATGAACCCAGTGAGCCGAGATCGCACCACTGACTCCAGCCTGGGCGACAGAGCAAGACACTGCCAAAAAAAAAAAAAAAAAAAAGGTTAAAACTTTAGGTTAGGGAAAAACAGTTTCAAAACTTTAGGTTAGGGAAAAACAGTTTCAAAATACTTAGAAGAGGATGATAATGAAAAAACAGCACGCCAGCAGTTTTAGCTTCTAGCTAAAGCAGTTCTTAGAGAGACATTTAGAAGGCAGGTGGAATGGAGCTGTGGCCACGGGAAGGAAAATAACGACGACAGAAAGAAAGCAGCAACAAAACCAGGTGAGGGGCTGCACAGGTTCAGCAAGAGGAAGGATCATGAACTGAGGAAATGCTTAATGGTGTTAAAAAAATAATAATTTTGAACAAATTAAATGCAATAATGTATTCCATTAAAATCGGTTTTCAGAAAGGGGAGTTATTAAACAGCAAATTACAATGATACGAAAGGGCTGTGATAGAAATGTATGTACCAATGAAAAATAGTGCATGTTTTAAAATAGCACAGCTTCTTCATTTATGCATCTGAGGTTTAAACGAGAGAGGAAAAAATGAAGAAAAAGAAGAAGGATGGTTAGTTTTCCATGTTAGCAAGAAAAATCTGTCTCGCCTATAGAGTACTGCAATTCCCTGCTTCACTGTCCAGAGAATTTACTACTATTTTTTAGGTTTGAGAAAAAAACAAGTATAGAACAGACTCTCTCACTTCTGAGCTTTTCTAGCAGAATCTATAACCTAATAATCTGCAGTGTCCAGGCAGTGTAATTTTCAAATAAGATACTCTCCGCAATTTACCTTTAACCCTTTTTTTTTTTTTTTTTTTTTTGAGACAGAGTCTCACTCTGTCACCCAGACTTGAGTGGTGTGATCTCAGCTCACTGCAACCTCCGCCTCCCAGGTTCAAGTGATTTTCCTGCCTCAGCCTCCTGAGTAGCTGGGACTACAGGCACATGCCACCACGCCCAGCTAATTTTTGTATTTTTAGTAGAGACGGGGTTTCACCATGTTGGTCAGGCTGATCTCCATCTCTTGACTTCGTGATCCACCTGCCTCGGCCTCCCAAACTGCTGGGATTACAGGCATGAGCCACTGCGCCCGGCCACCTTTATTACAGGCATGAGCCACTGTGTCTGGCCACCTTTAACCCTTTAGTAAATAGAGCTACGACAAGAAGCCTTGAGATGAGCTTATTAGCTTTTTAGCTATATAATAAAACGAATGTGGCAATGAAAGATCCTTCCAGAGATGTTCATTGAATCTCAATATGAATATAGATTTTAAATCATTGGTTTATCCTGTAAAATTGTTTTCTCTCATTTATCAAACCTGATTCTTATCTGCATTATACAAACACAATAATTTGTATTTTTAAACTGGAAATTTACCATTGAAACCCTGATTTGCTTTATACAACATTTCCTGTTATAAATGGATTTTCCAGATTATCAATAACTAAATAAGTTGTGACGTTTATAACATGCATTAACTTTTCTTTTACTGATGACATGTTTTTCTCACTGTTTCTTAACATTATTATAATTTACTGTTAAAGAATGTCCTTCTTTTTCCTAGAAACTGAACTTTTTTTATAGATGTACTATATTATATACTTTAATTCAATAATTTAACTCGTTCAACAAACAAAAAACTACTGTGCCCCAGATTGAGTGTTGTGCATTCAAACATAAAGCAGTTTTTCTCAAGTAACTAGCAGCCTGATGAAAGAGACCCATAAACAGATATAAGACAATGCTTTAAGGGCCTGATAGCGGCATGAATGGGGCATTGCGGCAGCATGATAGTTAATACCTAATCCTACCTAGGGAGCATAGAGATGAGATTCTAGAGGGATGATTTATAAACAAGGCATTAAAAACTAACCAGGCAAAGGGGTATAGGAGGGTTGGGATTGTGAAAAGCATTCCAGCTGTTGTACATGCTGGGCACAACATGTGCAAATTTAGAATGAAAATATCACACAAAGTGCACAGGGATCTTAAGCAGTGTTTGAGGCAGAGGAGAGAGACATAGGCTGCAGACGTAGGCAAAGACCAGGTCAGATGGCTCCATATAGGACTTGGTGAGGAAGCTGTATATGATTCCTTTGGGTGACAAGCAAGGAATATCTCTACAAAAACCCTGAGTATTTGAACAGAGTAGATTATAGAGAATCAACACATAAGAAGGGTGACAATAAAGAGGTCTGTGGCAATTGTTCTAGGCAAGACATTGAAACTAGCATTGCAAAATTATAACTGAGACAGTGAAAGAGAGTGGACCTAACCTACTCCATCTCGCTTCTAACATCCAAACTGTCCTTGTTCATTCCTGGGTGTAGGTTGAACTAACTTTGGGAGGAACTTAGTTTATAGTTTAAAACAAAGAAAATAACAGGCCTTACCCAAAACCTCCTTCTTGCCTGTGGACTAGACTGCCTTTGTAGGACTAACAAATTAACCACAAGATTAGAAATTATAGTTTAGAAGTCATGCAGATAGAGGCTACAAGACTCTGACTCTCCCTAAACTGCTCCTAAAATCAGCGTTTGAGATACTTTGCAGACTCTGCACTTGATGGATAAGGTGGCACCACCTAGATTGATAAACTGGCTCATCTGATCTGTGGCCCCCACTCAGGAACTGACTCAGTGCAAGAGGACAGATTCAATTCCGTATGATTTCATCTCCTACCCAAACAATCAGCACCCTCGACTCACTGGCCTTCCCCTACCCACCAAATTATTTTTAAAAACTCTGATCCCCTAATGCTCAGAGAAACTAATTTGAGTAATAATAATGAAACTCCAGTCTCCTGTACAGCCAGCTCTGAGTGAATTACTCTTTCAGTATTGCAATTCCACTGTCTTGATAAATCGGTTCTCCATAGGCAGTGGGTAAGGTGAACCCATTGGGTGGTTACAACATAAGCACCAAACCCAGTCTGTGGACATAGAGACTGTAATGAGGGGACATATTGGTTGCCTATAGCTACCAAAATAAATTACCACATACTTAGTGGCTTAAAACAGCATAAACTTATATCTTACAGTTCTGGAAGTCAGAAGTCTGAAATGGATCTATGGGGCTAAAATCAAGGTATCAGCAGAGCTGTGTTTCTTCTTATTACTCTGGGGAAGGGAATTGTTTCTTTGCCTTTTCCAGTTTTCCTGCATTCCTTGGCTTAAGGCCTCTTCCTTGAGTCCCTCTGGCTTCTTTCTCTGTTGTCACATCTCCTTCTCTGTCTGTGATCCTTCTACCTTCCTTTTACAAAGATCCTTGTGATTATATTGGGTTTGGCTCATTGAGATAATCCAGAATAATCTTCTTATCCCAAGAGCTTCAATTTAATTACATCTGCAAAGTGTTTTCTGTCACCTAAGAAAACACTTTCACAGGCTTGAGGGATTAGGATGTTGACATCTTTGGTGGGCCATTATTGTGTCTATCACAGGGAGTAAATGCAAAAAGTACTTGGGAGAATTTATTAATTTATGAAGATGGTGTGGGATGAGTGAGGGAGACAGTAAAATATTCCCAGGTATTTAATTTACTTAATTTTAAGAATAGAGATGTTCCACAGACACAGGGAGGGGAACGTCACATGATGGGGCCTGTCGGGGGGTAGGGGGCAAAGGGAGGGAGAGCATTAGGACAAATACCTAATGCATGCAGGGCTTAAAACCTAGATGATGGGTTGATAGGTGCAGCAAACCACCATGGCACATGTATACCTATGTAACAAACCTGCATGTTCAGCACATGTATCCCAGAACTTAAAGTAAAATAAAATAAAAATAAAAAAGTAAACAAGAAAAAAATAGCGGTGTTTATCCACTAAGATGAAGCATATTAGAAAGAAACTCATTCAAGTGTGAAGACTATAATGTTGAGTCATGTAGACAACTATATGTGACAACTCCAACATTTAAAACTACGTATGTGGCTTGCATTTTGTGGTTCACATTAGTTTTTTACTAGCCAGTGGTAGTCTAAAAAGTCCTGTTCCAAATACCTTTGGCCTATGAAAGTTCAAAGCCTCTTCACGATCTCTTCGAATTCCCAGATAGTCCATTTTCATGGGGCTTCCTCCAAATATCTGCCCTATACACATTGTCTGTGTTTTGCTCTACATTAGCACAATATAAAATTTAGAAGCTTTATCAGTTATTTAAAGAAAAGGATTTGTATGTGTAGAAACATTATTAACAATGTATGAGTCACAGAATCACATCACAAGCCCTGCCTTCTCTTTCACTACACATTTTCTCCCTTAATTCTTTATTCATTCTTCCTTTTCTTCTTTCTTCTGAGAAACAAAGCAAACTATCTCTTTTTCTCCTGCTAAGTAGTTCAGTAAGCGTCTTATTCTGTTTGAGCATGCTTTTGAGATTTGTCTCTCTTCCTGAAATCAGGCAGTTTTCTCCTTAAGATCAGGTCTAGTGAATAAAGTTTTCTTCATCTTTTTACACTTGCAATACAAAGATGAAAGTCACTGGAGAGATTTTTTTGTGTATTCACAGTCTAGAGGGGGATACAGGGAAGGTAAATAAAAATGAAGAGAGATATGCAAAGCACCACCATATAGCAATGTATAGAGGCTATGGGACCATAGAGTACAAAAATGCATATCATTAATTATGTGAATTGATGAACGTAATTAGTAGCTGAATCTTTTTTTTTTTTTTTGAGACAGAGTCTCACTCTGTCACCCAGGCTGGAGTGCAGTGACGCAATCTCGGCTCACTGCAACCTCTGCCTCCCAGGTTCAAGCGAGTCTCCTGCCTCAGCCTCCTGAATAGCTGGGATTACAGGTGCATGCCATCAAACTCAGCTAATTTCTAATATTTTTTGTAGAGATGGGGTTTCACCATTTTGGTCAGGCTGTTCCCGAACTCCTGACCTCAAGCAATCTGCTCGCCTTGGCCTCCCAAAGTGCTGAGATTACAGGCGTGAGCCACCGTGCCCAGCCTAGTAGCTGCATCTTCTTGGCTACATTCACAGTATGCTCCAGCCAAGTGACCATGTGACATTCATCACTCTACATCAAATTTTCTACTCAAAATTTAAATGTAATTTTATCACAAAACCACTTATTTAAATAAAATTCTATGGAAAAGTGGAAACTGATCAATAAAAGCACTCTTACTCTGATTTTGGTGAGAGATGTGGAGCCACATCTATTCACCTATTCACTCCTCTCTGCTGTTACAAAACGTAGTAACCCCCAGTGGGACTTTGGGGGGCATAGTGTAAAAAACATTGTTCTGTTTTCCTGGCCCCTGAGACACTCTACTCTCCCAATTTTTCATTTCTGATAAGTCCTCTTCAGTGAATGCAGAAGGCTTCTCAACTTCCAAATATCTCTAAAATGCTGGTTTCCTGTTGCTCTCCTCACTCTCAATCTTCCTTGTGTGTTTTTATCCAACATGGTTTCAACTCTGCTCCCTAAAGGCTACGTTCATCCAAATTTAAACTGCCAACAGCATTCTCATGCGGGCTTCAGGTTCCAATAGCAACATACCTGCTAGATATATCCTGTTGGCTTGAGCTTCCACAAGCACCTCAACTTCTACATGTCACATTTAAAAAGTAAAGTAGGCCGGGTGCAGTGGCTCACATCTGTAATCCCAGCACTTTGGGAGGCTGAGGCAAGCGGATCACCTGAGGTCAGGAGTTCGAGAGCTCCTGGCCAACATGGTGAAACTCCATCTCTACCAAAAATACAAAAAACAAACAAACAAAAAAATGAGCCAGGAGTGGTGGTGGTGGGCCTATAATCCCAGCTACTAGGGAGGCTGAGGCTGGAGAATCACTTGAACCCAGCAGGCAGAGGTTGCAGTGAGCAGAGATCGTGCCATTGCACTCTAGCCTTGGTAACAAGAGTGAAACTTGGTCTCAAAAAAAAAAAAAAAAAAAAAAAAAGTAAAAATAAATAGGTAAAATTATTTTGACAGCATATTTTATTTAACACAATATATCCAAAATATTGTTTTCTTAGTAATCAATATAGAAATTATTAACAAAATATTTTACATTTCTTTTGTTGTACTGGTGTACATTTTATACTTACAGCACATCTCAGTTTGGATTAGCCACATTTCGGGTGCTTAATAGACACGTGGCTACTGGCTACCATACTGGACACCTGTGAAGCAGGTTCGCTGTGTACTGGCATCAATCTTAGGGGAGGGCTCTAAACACTTTGTTAATAACATGCACTGGTATCAATCCACACGATTCCAGTGAAACACTCACACAAGTGTAGCAATTTTACTACTCAGAGATGGGCAGCAAGGGACAATAGAAGTCTAAAATCCATGGTGAGCCAGTCTCCTAAGGCTCAGGAACACTGGCCAGGGTGGATGGAGCCTCATATGCCTGGGCCCTATGTCACACCACAGCTGAGGGACCCTGAAAAGCACTCTACCCTGGGTTTTATACCCAGGGGTAACCTGACTAGCTGAGCTAAAGCATTGCAAGCATCCATCCTGTTCTAGGAGGGTGAGAACAGAGTCCAAGCTATTCTAGTCAATTCCTCCTTATTCCAAGATGTTATATTCCCAGCATATTCTATAGCTATTCTAAAGTGAGAAAGGGAGGAAGAGCTGGGTTGCAAGGCCACCAGAGGCCTCATTCTGCAACATCAAAAATTTAGATGCGCATAGTGTAGGTAACCTGCATTCAATGTTAATATTTTATTTTTAGTGTTTCTCTGGAATTTATGACCTTAGCACAAACATGGAGTTGCATTTTGAATGACACTTAACCAGGAACACATTCTCACCACAGCTGCCTAACTATTAGCTGTATAACTTAGCACAAATGAACACATACTTTCTTGAGTAGGAAAAAAATGGTTAAGCAGCAGTATAATGTATTTTCTTTCTTTGCCTGGAAAATGCCCCCAAGAAAGAACAAAAGCCACCGAGTTGAGTCTTCTTATACACATTCAAATTACAGATCTATTGAGAAACATACTAACTGTATTTAGTTATGGGAAAGTCTTTATTTATGGAATGCTTTGAGCAGATGCACCTGGTCTGTCAATGATTGCTTATGGCAAACTGTCAATTGTTAGGAATGAAATCTATGGATGTGTGGCCAAGACTTTCTAGGAAATTTTATGAAAGCTATTTCAGTATAAAATAGAGATAATGCATGATAAAAGGTATGTCTTCTATGTAAGCAGTGTTGTTGCATATGTTATTAGAGATTACCTAAGTTAATCAGGGCCAGGAAGTATTCTGATCTGGTGAGAAGACACCAAGACAGCTAAACTAGGGGATCTGGACTTTGCCGGTGCCATGGATTACTTTAAACTCAAAATTATTAGGAAAGCCTGATACTGGGTAAAATCGCTGATTCATGTGAGTTTGGTTTGATACTTCAGTTATTTGTGGTTTTTGTTAAAAGATTGAAATATTTAACATGAAGAAAATGAGGTCTATGAAGATATGCTTGGTGACATGGTTGCAAATAAGCTCTGATTATTAAGCAAGTACTTGAAGGTCTAGTAGAAATTACTTTGTATGAAGTGGTGTTGTCCTAAATAGTAACCACTAGCCACATGTAGCTGTTTAAATTTAAATTAATTAAAATTTTAGAAAGTTAAAAAGTCAGTCCTCAGTTGCACTAGCCACATTTCAAATGCTCAATAGCCACAAACAGTCAAGGCTAGTTTATGGACAATATGAATACAGAATGCTTCTGTTATTACAGAAAATTCTGTTGAACAATCCTTTTCTAGCAACTGAAGATATTATTGGGTACCATGAACCAGAAAGAGGACTTAGTTTTGAGTTAGAACATTCCAATGAAATATTACAGAGATGTCTAAAAGTAGGAAATAATTTGGTATAAAAGTAGGAAAAAATTTGCTTTGGTTTTGAGACATGAAAGAGATTGGAGAAGAGGAAAGAGGTATAAGCAGAGACCTGGAGAAATGGGAGAAGGCTATGCATTTTGCCATATAATTCTGTATTTGTGAGTACTACATTTTTAATGGCATTACTGAACTTGAGAATAGGCAGCAGTGTGTGTGTGTGTGTGTGTGTGTGTGTGTACTATTAAAGGAACCAAACTTTCTTTATGAATAGGTCTGGAAGTAGACGGCACCAAGAAAAAGTAAGGCTATACAAGAAGGCTTTGGCTTTTCTACTATTTTAGAATTTATGATTCAAGCCATATACCTAGATCCCTAAGACAGAGAGGGAAGGAAGATGCACTTAATATTTGAATTATGGTAGTACATGACGTGGTGTCTGACATGAAATAGATCCTCAATAAAATGGTTAAATGAATGGATTAATCCAACACCAGTTGGCTTTCTTGAAGCAACTTTTGTTCATAGACAGCTATCAGTGTGTGGAAGATTAACGCAGCACAATCTTTGACTTGTTTTGATTTTGCAATGACAATGTAAATTTTGGTCAATTGCAGTTCAGACATAAGTATCTTTAGAAGCTAAAAGGTAGACTCACTTGTACTGGAGGCCTCTTAACCTTTGGAGGTTCATAGTTTTTTTAAAAATTTTAGATTTATTGCTGTGCTTAGTACTCTGCAGTGACTAAGTAGCCACTAATCTACAGCATATCTTCAACTACAGAGTAAACCTTATAATTCTACAGAGATTTTGCAGGCACCACCAAGTTGAAAAAATGCAAAAATTAGATGACATGAATACATTAACCTTTCTAACTCACTCTACGACAATTCCAGAAGCGCATCTCAGTTTTGATCCTGGCAAACCAGTCCTGGGGTCTGACTTAAGTGCTTAAATTTTCTTGTCTGGTTTAGATTCAGTGTTGCTGAACTGTATAAAAAAGACTTCATTAAGTTGACTTTCATTCTATTTATGCCTTTGTCATTTCCTTCAGTGTTTAAGGGAAAATAACACATAAGAAATCATTGCTGACAGGCCTAGAATTTGTCTTCTATTATTTATTGTGATACTCCTCTCTCCACCCACCATTATACTCTAACAAGTCAAATATCAGTGAAGGAGATGTTTAAGACCCTGTAATTCACAGCACGGTATCTGTTTTGACTATATTTAATAGCCAGCACGTACTCCAAATGAGTTAAAGCATGTTATTGTGTAAGCATTTATTTTCACTATTTTATTGCCTTGATAAACATTTTCCTACTTCTCCACTGCTTTTCTGTTCTTTTGTAAGTTTATGTCACAGGATATAACTAGCTAATGAGTAGGATTAGATACGGCACCAACCAGGCTGTTAAGTGTAGCAAGTTACCACCACATTAGCAAATGGAGAAACACATATTAAACACTCTAAATACTCTGGCCTCACATATTTTTTCACATGTCCATGTCTACAAGAGGCTTTCCTCTTGACTCAGTACCTAACTTGGTTTTCTCTGTCCGAGGGATTGGCATCACCATTTTACTTATGGCTCAAGTCAGAGATTTGGTTATCAGTTTCAACTTCCCCCACTATATCCTGTACGTCCATTATATTTGATAAATTTTCTGATTGTATTGCTTACAAGATAATTTGAGTGAAGCTGAGTTCTCTCTCTTCACCTCCTTTCAGAATTATCTAGACTGTGTATCATCTACGGATGACTAATTAGAAAGACTTTAGTTTTTCTTTTATTCCCAGTAATGTCCTGTTATATAACTAAATCAGTTACAATTTTGATTTTACAAAATCTTATTGTATTTAATAGCTTTTACTTCTTCAATAAGGAAGAAAATGGGAATCTGGATATATTAAAATATTGACTTTTGCCCCTTTCCTTAAATTGTCTTCTAAACTCTGATGAGAGCCTAGCCATCTATATCAAATGTACCATAAAACTCAGTACACATGCTAGAATTAGCCCTCCTGTAAATACAAAGTAATGCTGATGCAGTTAGATCACCTGTGCTGCAAGTACTGTCCAGAAATCATTCCACAATTCTTTCAGTTTTCTTTATAAGAGTTAAAGTTTGTTCATAGCACAGTTTGGTTTGTTGACTAGTTATAATTATTATGTATTAGCTTTGTGTAATTTACTGGAGTAAATATCAAGGGATATTAAGGGGAAATAATAAACATGATATGTGCATAAAAGGAGCTATATAGTAATGCAAGGGAGAATACAAAAATGATTTTAAAAACATGAATAGCCAACTAAGGTTGTAAAATGTTGTACTAAAAATTTGAATATTAGAATGAAGATAATTTTTACAGTTTCATTGACAATGACAAATAGGAGACAAGCTAACTGCCAATGATATGATAAGTAAATAAACGGGATAGCATACAGACACTAAAAATGATACTTTCCAAAAATGTTTAAAACATGAAAAATGCTCATAGTATTATGTTAAGTAAAAATAAAGAATGTATAAATCAAAATCATCTACATAGTAAAAAAAATCTGAATTTATGCAGCTTTAAGAAGTTTACCTTTCACCCTTTCATAAAAACAAATCTCTTTTGTGGCTCAGTCCTTATAGCTGTATCTGCCACTACTTGCTGGTTTCATATGTTATGTCCTCCACCAATCTGTGAAAGCTTTGGCATCTGGCTTATATCCATCAGAATAGGCTACATCACACTACAACAATAAATGACTCAAAAACTCTATTGATTTATAATGATAACTATTTCTCTCATGCTAATGTCCTCACTTATTAGCTCTGGCTCTACTCCTTGTTGCTTTCCCTGTAGAACCCAGGGTAATGGAGCCTTCTCTCTCTGGAATTGTGTCACTGAAGAGAGGAAAGAGACATGAAAGACCACACATAGGCTCTTAAACTTTTGCCTCTCATCAACTCACATCACTTCATGAACATTTCATGGGCCCAAACAAGTGGCATACCTACTCCCAAGTTCAACAGCATGAGGATGTGGAAACACAGAGGGACATTACAAGAAGGGAAATAATAATATTTGACCTTACAGTAAATAACAACACTCATCTCTCATTCCCTCAGCTATCTCAGATTAAGTAATTTCCACCACTACTCCATTTGAACCATCTATACTCATGTCATATCTTATATATTATGGTGTTAACCCCTTAAAAGAGTTGAAATTCTGTCTCCTCACACAACCTCTTGAATCCTTACTCAAGAAGTGATGGAAATATTTCACTTAAATGAGACTGTAGGAGATGTATATTGTTCAAAGGCAAAAACGCATTGTCATCCACTTGTAAATGGGCAGGGCTTTCTCTGTGCTGAGCTAGAGTAGTCTGGTACTATTGGTGGCCTGGATCATGCTCTTCCTTAGAGATGCTAGGGCCATTTATACTTACTTTCTCTCTCCCTTTTGGATTCCTTCCCACATAGCCAGGTAGGATGGGTGAGTGAAATGAGGATACGATCAGTTATAGCTTAATAAAATTGGAGATAACTATCGTGTTAAATCTCTTGAATCTTTTGTCTGCTCCTTTTGGAAAAGGTGGCCTTACCTTGGTTTGAATAGACAGAACATGTGACTATTATTTGGCCTTTGGTCTAGAAGTAGAAAGAGATTTCCTATTTAACTATTTAGTTCCAGAACTTTTGGACTTGAATATACACTAGGTTCTTTCTAAAACATAAATAATGATTGTTTTTGGCTTATGGGATTATATATGAGTTTCTAAATTTTATTTTTATAGTTTTTCAGATCTTCCAAATATTTATTTCACAATAAAAACATTATTACTTTTATAGTAATAACAATATAATAAAATTATTTTGGAAAACAACGTAAGAAAAAGTAAAGAGTAAAGAGAAAAACTATGGGAGAATGACATCAGGGAAACAGGGATAATTCCAAGTCCTTTGAGTGTCTATATAATACCTTGTTTACTTATATATTTAGCATAGTTCTCATGTTGAAAGATGTTAGTTTGACCTTATGGTGGTATGGTCCTAGTGATCCACAAATATCCAAAATCTACACCAGACAAATCAGCTATTTTTGTAGTTCTTGGTAAAAATGAACAGAAAAGGTAACACAAGGGAAAAGACACTACAGGAATTTCTAGGTCTTTAGGAATACTCCAATGCATAACTCTTGTGAGTTATCCTGAAACATAAAGATGGAGACCATTTTAGATGGAGTCCAGAAATCTGGACTCAGCACACCTAAGAAACTAGAAGCAAAGAAGTCTGCCTATGGGTCCTATGTTGTTATTCCCTTACTGAAGTATGAATATGTTTGAGGATTTCTAACTGAGTACACCAACCAGTTAGGAAAGGAGAGTGCAAAACAAGACGTCTTTTCTCCAAGCCTTGGCTGCTTATTTTGAACATTTTCTTAGGCGTAGAGAAGATATTTGCTTTTGTGTCTGTTTATCTAATGGAAGGAAAATGAAGAGAGATTGAGTCATCAAAGTAAAGGACTTCAAGAGGGAGATACAGGATAGAGAAAGAGAGACAGACACACACAGAGAGGGAGACAGAGGGAGACAGAGGGAGAGAGATTGCATGATCTTAGGAAGGAAAGGTCCAGAAAAAGTACGCATTCACTAGCAAAATGTTAATAAGATATCCTAGGATCCAAATATTTTATTGAAACAGTCTCTTTGAAGGAGAAAAGTGAAACTTGTTCTGAGCATTCTGTAGCCAACACTGGAGAGAAATGCAGAAGCTAGTCACTCCATGTTGAAATGAAGAGATGAATGTTAGGATAAACGAGTCTTCTAATAGTTCAAGTGGATTGGAAGGCATATTAGGGCTTTTGTTTCTTAGAGAAATATAATCTTCAGTCTTTATTCATCACTGTGTTAAGTTTTTAAACCAATCCAGTGGAAGATTTATCAGCAAACTTTTATGCATAAATTTTATGAGGAATTTTAATAAATTCTAACATGTGACGGATCTCCTAAGTATCATGTATCTAAATTATTAAATTAATATTCACAAAATGGACAAAGCAAACATTTCAAACAGGCAATTCTCTGTCACATTGACAGATTTACTATTATTTGTATTATTATACAAACAGCTTTTAGAGATGTTATGGTTTATTGGAGCAGTACATTGTATTATAATGGCTTTTCTGGCTATTAATAAACTGTTCTTTTGAAAACACTTCAGAAGATATTACTGACTTAAAAAAGAAGATAAAATTACAAAAATTAAAACGTTTCTAAAGTCAAACCTGTAAGTCAAACCATGTAAGAAGCAAATACAATTCGGTATAAGAATAAAAGTTAAAGCATTCTCCAAGAGTTTAAAAAAAAAAGCATTTTTGTATAAAAGAAGTCTTTACCGCCTTAATCCATTATTAAAGGTGACCATTCATCCTTAGTAATCAGATCAATTTGTGCTGAAAATTTAGTTCTATATGTGTGAATTGGAAGTGATCTTATTAGTGTTCTACTACATCAAGTTTGATAAAATCCCCAATCCATTTCAGTTAAGTTTCTATTGATCCACTTAAGAGATCAATTTGGACTTGTTCGATTCCTTTGTCAAGGGATTTCATCTGGCTTGAGTTTAACGTTATGAAATAATGTGATTTAGAAATGTAAGATAGAATAAAAAAGAGTCCAGATGAGTGCTGACAATTATTTGAACTCTAGATTTTGCATCTGAGCATTTGATAGGGCATTGCCATTTAGAAATGGGCTAAAAAAAACAGTAGGACACAGGGGTCAAAGAGTGCCTTTCAAAGTAGTTAACAGTCAGATCATCCCTCACAGTTACCAGTGATTATGTCTTCTGTGTCATTCAACAATTTGAAATCTATTTTCAATAAAAAATCAAAATATAGATTGTTTTATTCTTAAATGTGTTTTACATATATTTGTACTGATTTTCAGTAGTAAAATATTCCCTTCATGCCTACTTTTTAGTTTTTTTAAAAATTATTTTCTGCATTTCATCTTAATTTTCCTTAGAAAAGAAAGGATCAATGTAAAAATGTGTAGAGATCTCAAGGACAATTGCTGTAATTGCACCTCATAGCCATTTTTTTTTTCTGCCTCTTTCCTCTCCTTAGGGACAGTTTTGGAAATGGTCTTAGAATGAGATCAGCCCAGAAACATTTCTATTTCTCCCCTAATTCTATTTTCTTATTTGTAGAATGGACTAAGAACTCTTTTCAGCAGGAAGCAGTTGTCAAGGCTCTGTGTTCTGCCTGGCAAAGAATAGGTATATGGATCTGCAGTCATCCTGCATTTATTCAGTATATCAAGGAAGTTCAAAGTCAAATAGCAATAAAGAGATTGAAGTTAGAGACTAAAGATAATGCAAAAAAAGTTAAAGACTGTAATTGCTGGTTAACATGATACCTACTGCCATTGTATCCTCCAGTTTTCAGCAAAGAGAACAGAACCATGGAGTAAGGGATTTTTCAGAATTTATGAAAAGAATTACACTACAGATACATGTAAGAGCTTACTGGGGAAATCAAGCTCTGGAAGGAAGACATTGGAAGATTAGAAGAAATTGTCACTAAGAAATCATGAAAGCGCTGGTGCAAGCAAACACATTGGATCTTGTGAAGAAATCCAAGAAGCCAAGCACACGTCAGCTGAAGTGGGACCACACACAGGCGTGCACATACACACACGTTCTAACAGCATCAAAGCAGAGAAAAAAGAATAATGAAGACAAGGCCCTAGTCAAGGAGCCAAATATGATGACCAATTTCTGCCATGATTTTATTTCAATTATTATTATTAAATAATTATTAAAGGTTCATTTTAAAGACTTCTGTTATATTTCTCATGTATGTTGGTTTACAAAATAAAAGGCAATAGGCTAGTAAAAAGGAAATTCACCTTGACATACATAGAAGATTTCTAGGTTCAATTTGCTTTACTTTACAGATGAGTAAATTGAGATCTAGCAAGCTTGAGATTTATCCAGTATACAAACAATTATGTGACACTCTGTGACATAAGACAGAATTCTGTTAGTCAACTCCCACTGTAGTGTTTTTTCTGTTATGCTTTGTTCCCCTTTGAAGAGACAATTTCACTTATACTGCTGGCCAGGTCTCACACTCTGAAACACTTGGATCCTGTAACTGGCCTTATTGACACTTACCTTAGCAAATCTACTTTTCAAGCCTTAATTCTGAAAGGCTGGATGGCCTCTTGCTTCCCTGGAGACTAGGATGTAAGAAGTGGGTGACAAATATAATTTACTGTTTCTGTGTAACACAAGAATATTCATATTTATCCAATTTTACCAAGAAATCCTGAGAACCTGTTATATTCCATGTACTGAATTAGGCAATATGAAGAAGTGTAAAAAAGATCAGAACTGACCTCTCTGCTTTAGAAAGACATAAATTTTAGGTAATTCTACTGATTCATTCTGTTTTTCCATATCACATTCAGCACCTTCACATCAGCTTTTTGATGATTGAAAATGCTTGGTAAAGTGGGTAGATTAAATATTCAGCTCAAATTTATTCTGGTAGACAGAAAAATAAAGGGTGTGAAAAGTGGTGAAATTAAGTGTTTTTTTTCAAAGTTACAATAAAAGATAGAAAAAAATTACAGCAATTGCAGGCAGGTTTCCACATAAGAAAATTCTGTCTTTTAAAACTGGAACACACAATGAACCAAACTCTATCCTAAAATGCTACAATCTGAAATTAAACTCTGCTGGTACAGGAACAATTAAAATGGGAATACCTAGATTTCTGTACTATCTAATACCTGCTTTGTCTTCCATTTTCATGAGATTTCTAAGATTACCCGAACAAATTATAACCACATGTAGTTGTGCCTGTTGATCTTTCACTATTATTCTGTTTATGACATGTAAAGTAGAGCAGTAAGTTGCTGATGCTATTGGTTAATAATCACAGCAACACTTGGAGCTTAATCAATCTTCAATTTATTGTCTGTGCAGCTTACAGTCAATGCTACAATGGATATTTTTTCTTTTTATACATTTAAAATCACAGAAAAATTGCCTCTCTTTCTTCTTCTAGGTGGTGGGCTGTTCCTTCTATGATGTTGTGGAAGAGATCAATAAAAATAAATTATCATCAGCCTTTCAATAAGCTACTGAAGGTGGAATCTACTTTTCCTAGGGATAGTCATTCTATAATCCTGTTTCTTATGCCAAGAGAGGGTTGAGAACAATTAGACAAATGAAAGTACAACTAATGAAAGTGATACAGTGTCAATTTCTAGGGTGTGATTAGTGAAGAATGAGTGAGCTGAGAGGGAAGGTGATGAATGTTTGCTGAACATACAGAGGCAATTCTCTTCCAGATTGACACATTTGTGCTCTGCTTGATTCCCTCTGCTTCCTGTTGCTGAAAGCTCTCCATAAACACCCATGCTTCCTTGTCTATTCTGTACCTCCACTTCTACACATCCTTGTTTCCACATGACAACTAAATTAGCCTCCTTTGTTCTACCTGAAGGGAGGACATTGGCAAGTGCATGAATGTAACTTGAATACAGGTGATGCCAAAGGTTTGGCCGCATTATAGAACATGAAAACACAAGGGACAAATAGTGGGAGAGATGCCCAGTATTCAGAGTTCCTGCTTTTTCTTCTATGATAGTATTCCCTCAATAATCTGAAGAAACAGGGCCCTACTCTTCAAGTCATTTTAGGTGGTTTTGTGAGGTCTCCTTTTGTTGACTTGTCTCATAGTTTTTTTGTTTTGTTTTGTTTTTTTTCTGAGACAGAATCTCACTCTGTCACCCAGGCTAGTGCAGTGGCATGATCTTAGCTGACTGCCACCTCCGCCTCCCGGGTTCAAGTGATTCTTCCACCTCAACCTCCCAAGTAAGTTGCTGAGTTCCACCTCAACCTCCCAAGTAGCTGAGACTACAGGCACACGCCCCCATGCCTGGCTAATTTTTGTATTTTTAGTAGACACAGGGTTTCACCATATTGGCCAGGCTGGTCTCGAACTCCTGACCTTCTGATCTGCCCGCCTCGGCCTCCCAAAGTGCTGGGATTACAGGCATGAGCTACTGCACCCCACTAGATTTTTTTTTTTTTAATGTTATATCATAGAGGAAAAGAGAAACCAACTTTGATTTGCTCCAGGTCTGCTATCTTTGTTGTTTTGCTTTGGAGAGCACCATTTCACTGAATTTAGAGAACTTACGAATTATCAAGGAAGGGACTAAAATATGACAAAATGATAGAAAAAGAGACATATGTGAAAATATGTTTATAGAAATTGAGTCTTTTGTCACAAAGAAATGAAAGAAGAGCAGGGATGATGGATTCATGGCAACAAAAATTCTAACCAACCTGCTAGCAATGCATGGAATTGATACATATATCAACTGAAAGTGCATGGGATGGAAGGATAAACTCTGGCCCTTATTATTGTACCTTTAGTTGAGGAGGCAAAGGCAGTGATTGCTAGATCTCACGTGTCAAATTCACATTATATTTTGCAATCACAATTTTTTTAAATTATATTTTAATTGACAAATGGCAATTATGTATATTTGAAAGATATAGTGTGATACTTTGATGTATATAAACATTTCAGGAAGATTAAGTCAAGTTAATTAACATGTCCATCTCTTCACCAACTATTTTTTTGTTTGTGGTGAAAAGAAGAAAAATCTACTCTTCTAGCAATTTTGAAATATACAACACATTTTTATTAACTGTGGTCACCATAGAGTGCAATAGATCACTAAAACTTATTCCTCCAGTCTAACTAAAATTTTGTACTTGTTGATCAACATCTCCCCTATACCTATCCCTTCCCTACCTATGGTAACCACCTTTTTACCTTGTTTCTTGAAGGTTGATTTTCTTACACTCCAATGTAAGTGAGATGGTATAATATCTGTCATTATGTACCTGGCTTATTTTACTTAGCAGAATGCTCTCCAATTTCATCTATGTTGTTGTAAATGACAGAATTTCCTTTTATTTTGTGTGTGTGTATGTGTGTGTGTGTGTGTGTATCACATTTTCTTTATCCATTAATCTGTTGATGGACTCTTGGGTTGCTTCTATGCCTTGGCTATTATGAATAATGAACATGGGAGTGCAGGTATCTCTTTGGCATACCAATATCTATTCCTTTAGATATATGCTAAGAAGAAGGTACAATCACAATTTTTAAGGCTCCCCTCCAATGTCACTTCTTTTAGAAAGTATTACTTGTTTTTCTTTCTATTTAACCCTTCTGTCCCAAACCTCCTTAGACACGTTTATCTCTTCTCTTCCACATATAACATGCCACCAGTTACAGTAGTTTTTATTTAAGTGTATTGATTTAATGGTGATTTTCCCAAGGATCCTGAACTCCTTGAAAACATGAATTACATTCTTTTAATATTTTTTATTAAAAAAACCTATCAGAGTGCTTCATACATAATTGGTACTCAATATTTTAAAAAATTAATCTGAAAGAAAGTTGTTAAAGAAGTAGTTTGATTTTGAAGCAAAGACTGGCAGAAAAGGTCGAACGTACATAGATCTCTGTGAAGCATTAGAAAATGGGCAACCCAGGTGGTCAAATCTCATCACACCAGCTGTGAGGTTTGAGTCAGTTTCTTGCCTTTTTCCACCATATTCTCAGCTCCTATAATTCTCATCCATTCTAAGCAGATACAGATACTTAATATTCAGCAATAAAAATGAACTCAAAGCAAATAATAGAAAAGAAAATGAGGGCATCAAGTGGTCCACTGTCATTCACCAACATAATTCATTGACTTTTCAATAGAATCTAGGGCACCATATGGGTACACTGAATGAGCTTATTTCCTGAACAACAAAACCAAAGTATAACTCTGTGCAACTATGGGAACAAAAGAGTACCAAGAATATGTATACTGTTGGAAATTGGCCCACAAGGATAGGAAGAGTCCATTTGTTCAATATTCATTTAATTCTTATGCCCAATCATAATTTCTGTAAGTAGCAAAAATTAATCTAAATCTTCAAAAATAGCTCTTTAAACATTACGATAAGTACATGTAGTATTTTATTACCTTCCACAAAAAGAGAATCAGAAACAAAATGTTGACCACTTGAAGTTTGCTTTAGACACTGTCAGTGCCTCCTTATGTCTGATATTCCTCACTTTTTTTTTTTTTGTGAGCATGGCCACCATACTTAATATGGCACCTCTTCTGAGTAAAAAATTTTAGTTATTAAGTTTAATTGAGCAGAGAAATGTCATGTACCTTTTAAAAGGATTTTGGAAAAAAATAAAAGAAAAGAAAGCAGGATTCAATAAACACATGACGAAGGAAACAATTTATTGAGTGGGAGTGAGGAGCCTATGTGACAGTGCTGAAACTTGAGTCTGTAGATGTATATGTAGTCTAGTCATGGCATGCATTCATTAACTGACGACAGCAAGCAGGATTTTGAAATATTTGTTTAAGTTTAATGGCTGATATAGTATCTTGAATAATTGATTTCTTAAAGAAGTTTCTAACCTGAGTCTTATTGTGTCCTGACTACATGAAGAAATATGAGTCCCACAGTGGATAAATAGGCCCTGTATGTTCTAAATGAGTAGAATATTGACCTCTACTCTTTCCAGCAGTGTGGTAGAGCAGAGTGGTGGAGACGACTTATGAAGCAAGTCTACCACATTAATTTAGGTGACATACTCTTTCCTTCACAAATACCTTCAACATTTTCTTCCCACACAGCAAGTGCCTTTGCCTTCTTTTGAATCAGCAATAACACTTGCTCACTTCCACATATTTAAATAACCAGCTCATAAAAAGCATCATAGTTTGTTTACACATATTATACAAAAGCAAATGGAGTTTGTTTGTAAAATTTCACATTTAGTACAAGCCTTTCAATACTTGCTTTTAGTTAAAATATTAACTTTTGGAACATTCTCATTGGAAATGACAATATACAAATAAAATATACAAATAAAAGTAAATACATGTTATATATATCACATTCTTACGCTATATATGTTACATATATCACATTCTTACGCTATATATGTTACATATATCACATTCTTACGCTATATATGTTACATATATCACATTCTTAGGTTATATATGTTACATATATCACATTCTTAGGTTATATATGTTACATATATCACATTCTTAGGTTATATATGTTACATATATCACATTCTTAGGTTATATATGTTACATATATCACATTCTTAGGTTATATATGTTACATATATCACATTCTTAGGTTATATATGTTACATATATAACATTCTTAGGTTATATATGTTTTTATAACATTCTTACGTTATATATGTTATATATATAACATTCTTACGTTATATATGTTATATATATAACTTTTTACGTTATATATGTTATATATGACAGTTATATATGTTCTATATGACAGTTATATATGTTCTATATGACAGTTATGTTATATATGTTCTATGAGTTATGTTATATAGGTTCTATATGACAGTTATATGTTATATATGTTATGATATTTATGTTATATATGTTATATATGACATTTATGTTATGTATGTTATATATGACATTTATGTGTTATATGTTATATCTATGACATTTATGTGTTATATGTTATATCTATGACATTTATGTTATATATGTTATATATATGACATTTATGTTATATATGTTATATATATGACATGTGTTATATATGTCATATATATAACATTTATGTGTTATATGTTACATATATAACATTTATGTGTTATATGTTATATATATAACATTTATGTGTTATATATGTTATATATATAACATTTGTGTTATGTTATATATAACATTTATGTGTTATATATGTTATATATATAACATTTATGTGTTATATGTTATATATATAACATTTATGTGTTATGTATGTTATATATGTGTTATATATACTAATATATAATATATTATATATATAATAGATATAAATAACTACTAAGAGTATTAAAGCTGTGGAACCAGAAAATAAATAATATGACAAAATTTCATTACATTGACACTGAGTTTGCTGTTCATCACCTTCAAATTCTAAGTTCACTTTATTTTAGTAGAAAAACTGTATATTTTTAAAGTATAGTCCTCGAAGAGAGTCTTTTGAGTGCTGAATGATCAACAATGTATCATATTTATGGTTTATTTTCTTGATGCATTCCTGTAGCCTTGGAGAGCAAAATTCTAATGAATATGGCCACTCTGAATTTTTTACAATCTTCCAGCTCTGTAAATATTAGAAGGTATTTTGAAAGCCAAGATTTCTCATCTTTATACTTTATGATAGAATTGTAAAAGTGAGGCAGGTGGACAGGTAAGAGTTTTAATTACTTTACCATTTAAAGTAGAAAGTAAGAGATAAAAATAAACAAAAGACAGGAGACATCGGCAAGATGGTGAAAGTCTCGGGCTTCAATCCCCCATCACAGAAAGTTCAGCAAACAACTATTCACAGATTAGAACATCGTTTTGAAAACCTCAACACTTAGAAACAAGCCTTTGACACCTATGTGGTCCATAGAACTGAATGAAATCTAAATTAGAAGGATAAGGAGCATGGTCTCACTCTGACTGTGCTGCCCTTTTTCCTCCCCCAAGTTAGCACGATGCCAGAGGGAGAGGATTTCCCTGGGCTCACAGTTTTTACAGGGGGAAAAGAGAACTAGAGGTAGTGATCCAGCTTTCCTAGCATTCTGAGTTATTTACTACAAGCCCACTCTAGTCTCACAGGGAACACTAGGGAAAATGATATAGCTAGAATGCCTGGGGTCAGGTAGAAATAAAGAAAGGAGGCATAAGTCATAGTTACCAGCACATGAATCTTGGTAATGCCTCTGTGCTGTTGCCAGCTGTGGAGCCTGATCAGAGACATCAGTCAACCTTATAGCCCATCCACAAAGCTGAGCTGGTTGCCTTGAGAAGCATGGTGGGAAGTTCAAGCTAGTTTGAGTTTCTAGACTGTTATTCTCCTTGCCCACCTCAGAGCCTACTCCAATGGTCCCACCCAGTCAGGGAGATGCTAGCCTCCTCCCATTTTAGAGAAGCAAAGAGACTAGACTGTCTTGATCCAGAAAGTCAAGCAGCAGCTCCATCTAGCCATAAAAACCACCCAGCGACCCTGCATAGGCAAAAAGACTTCGGCCTCAGTGGATTTCAGAGAAGTGAAGGGGCTAGACTGGCTTGACCTTGGAAGTCAAGCATCAACTCCACTCAGCTGCAATTTCATTCAATGACCTTACCCAGGCAGGGAGATTCCCATTTCATGTATTTTAGAGAAACAGAGAGACTAGTTCTGCTTGACCTAGGAAGTTAAGCAGAGCTCCATTTAACCAAAAAAAAAATCTACACAATGACCTTTCCCAAGCAGGGAGACTCTCACCTCCATGGATTTAAGAAAAGCAAAGGAGCTAAATGGGCTTGACCTGGGAGAGGTCAGCTAGTCAGCTCATAGAAAAGCCCACTCCATGGCTCCACCCAGACAGGGAGGCAATCCTTAGTCACACATTTGTAAGGAGCATAGCCTCTGTTCCTACCTGTCCTGAGTAGCACTGACACCTAAACTTGAAGCCAATCCTACAGACCCACTCAAATATAGATCCCAAATAACTGAATTGCCTGTCCAGGGAATATATCTTGTAACTTACCTGACCAAAAGCCATTGTAGTACCCAGCCAGTAACTTTGCCTCATAGCAGAGCCCAGGTAGTGGTCTCACCAGATAGCAGCAGCCCCATCCAACATTAGAGTGAAAGCAGCATCCTAGTCAGCTAAAGAACTCAAAACAAGCTCTGCCTGCCTGGGATTGTTAAGCTGGCCCTTCCAGAATCAGAGACTAGACTAAATAGTGAAGGTCTATTCCTGCCAAAGAACACCTGAAAGGGCCAGAGGGGAAGCTGTCTCCTCAAATGCACAGACAACAGCACAAGAATGCAAGAATTACCAAGAATCATGTAATCATGACATTTTCAAAAGAAACTACTAAAGCTTCAGTAATGGCCGAGCACGGTGGCTCGTGCCTGTAATCCCAGCACTTGGGAGGCTGAGGCAGGTGGATCACTTGAGGTTGGGAGATTGAGACCAGCCTGGCCAACATGGTGAAACCCTGACTCTACTAAAAATACAAAAATTAGCCAGGTGTGGTGGTGGGATTCTGTAGTCCTAGCTACTTGGGAGACTGAGGCAGGAGAATTGCTTGAATCTGGGAGGCAGAGGTTGCAGTTAGTCGAGATCGCACCACTGCACTCCTGCCTGGGCGACAGAGCAAGACTCCAGCTATAAATAAATAAATAAAGGACTGCAACAAAATGGAGATCTATGAAATGATTTGCAAATAATTCAGAACAATACTCATCAATAAGTTCAGTGGACTACAAGAATATATGAAGAGAAAATTTAATGAAATTTAGAAAACAATTCATGGAAACAGCAATAAGACTGACAAAGAAATAGAGACAATAAAAAAGAACCAGATAGAAATTCTAGTGATGAAGAATGCAATGATTGAACAAAAAAAAAATTAACAGAAAACTTCAATAGCAGATTCAAACAAGCAGAAGAAAAAAATCAGAGCTGAAAGAAAGAACATCTGAAATTATTCATTTAGAAGAGCAAACAGACAAAAGAATAAAAAAGAATGGAGAAAGCTTACAGGAATTATGGGACAATCAAGAGACCAAACCTTTGCATAAGGATGAGAAGAAAGAGAAAAAAGGCCAGAAACCATATTTAAATAAATAATGACTTTCCTAATATGGGGATAGATGCCAACACCCAGGTACAGGAAGCAGAGAGAGCTCCAATTAAATTCATCTCAAATTGAGTACATTAAAACACATAATAATGAAACTATCAAAAATTAAACATATATAAAAATGTGGGAGCAGCAAGATGTAAGAGATACATCAAATATAAAAGTGTCAATATGACTATCAGTGGATCAGTGGATTTCTCAGCAGAAATCCTGAAGGTCAGGAGAGAATGGAATGATATAGCCAAAGTTTTGAAGGGGGTGGGAGGAACTGCTAACCAAAAATACTTTATCCAGTAAAACTATTTTTCCATATTGAGACAGTAATAAAAATTTTCTTACACAGACACCCAAGCTTAAAGAGTTCATCATCACTATACTTGCCTTATAGGAATTGCTAAATGGAGCTGTTTAAACTGAAACAAAAGGCTGCTAATTAATAACATGAAGCATAGTAAATCACAAAACTCAATGGTACATGTAGAGCAGAGCCATATTCAAAATACTATAGTTCTGTAATGATGGTGTGTAAAACTATTAATAAAAATTGTAGGTAAGATAAATTGCCAAGAGATATACATTATAAAATGATGTAAATTTTGACATCAAAAACATAAAATATGTGTGTGGAGGGTGGAGAGTGTAGAGTACGTATAACTTTCTGTTGCCTTAGCATCCATTTTTAAATGTAAGTTTAACTTTTTATTACCAGAAATAGGGCCCAGTCACACTTGGCACAGTTTCCTATACTATACTCACCTAAATGGTTCCAGCCAGTGACCAGAGATAAAAACTTAGAGGCATCTCTCCCATGTAGTAGGCTGGGCTCCCAGCTTTTCTCTCACTTATTTTGGATAGACCATTCAGACATTTGCCTGTGAATTCTAAGTGTCTACCTTCCAGTCACAGCGTAACCTCCTGGAAATAATGACTGCTTGCTTTAAAACCATCAGTTACAGCTGGTGGTTTCCCTACAGGAAAACTGTTTGGATAATGCCCTGGACCCAATAAACGCATTGACACATGGGTCTCTTCTCTTTCTCTCTACCAGAGCCCCCTGACCCCAATGTGGGTATGGCTTCCTGACATGCCATATAGCCTCCAGGGTCTGTGAGTACTAAAATCTCTTAAACTATTATACAGTGGTTGTGTCACTGAAGCCACACCTGCAATCTGACCTCTGACTGTGAAGCCACCCAAAGGAGACTCATGCAGGTGAATCCCTGGGTGATGCTCTTCTGTCTGGACATCTGGTAGTTGCTGAAAACAACAGCTATCAACTCAAAGAGTTTTATCCAAAACAATTGATGTAGAAGGTATGATGATAGTCAAAGCTTGGATACAATATCATTGTCTGCCCACTGGGAATAGATGACTTATTTTCCGTATCAGATGGTCCAGTTGGTATCTGATGGCACTACTACTTATCAGTATTCAATCAAGCTATTTCACACTGGTGCCTACTTCTGCTCTCAGGTGTTGCCTTGGGGATTTGCTTGAAATTGTGTGGCTGTAGACAGCTCTATGAGCCCTTAAAGTTCTTTTGAAGCTGTCAGAGAGCAAGTCCCAATATAATCAGGGTGTGTTTTCCTTTGTGACATCATCAGCTTTTCTTGGGATCTCAAAGGACCCTATGCATCAGGCCACTATTTGAATGTGTGTTGCTCCTTGTGGCAGGTACACTGTTCCAGTGCCCTGGGATTTCTGTAGCAGTCAGTACTGTATTGATTATAAATGGTGAAGTCCTAGTATCTTGCTAGAGTGAGCTGGCCAGGATGGTGGAGCTCTACCACCATTTCACAGGTTATAGACAGGTGCCACCAGGTTTCAGGAAACCAGCAATGACCCCTCAGTAATAGTTGGAAAGTGTGACATGACACTGGGCTTCACTGTGTTGGTGAAGAAGATGTGAGGAAAATAAAAGGTAATTAATTTAATTACCTTTATATATAGAACATTAATACATATATATGCAAACACAATATTTCAATATAAACATATAATAAATAAATTGTATATGTATTTCCCATAATTTGATTTCATTGGAAAGTCAAAATTCATATACTAAAGAATTTTTGTTAATAACAAAAATGATAAAGGGCACTGATTGGCTTTTGTGTCTCCATAACAGAGATTCTAACTTAACTTTTAACATTTGCTAAAATGCACTAATTGACCAAAATGCATGGGCTTAATTAATACTGGGACTCAAACCATAGTTACATCTGGGGGTCCCACTAAATTTAAATATTGTACTTCTATATTTTGCCTGTATAAAATACAAAAATGAGTATTCCTCAATTTAACTATGGCCATGCCTACACTTCCTGTAATCATATACCCCACTGCTATAAAATATTCTATGTTGGACTTAGATTCTCTGACACAGTATGTAATAAATTTAAATTAAAGTAAGTTTTTGGCACTTACAAATTGGATTGATAAAATGGGACCCCATAACCCCCCCAGTTAATAGTCAATATGGTCCAATGTAAGTTGAAATGGGCTCCTCAAGGATTAAAACTAAGTATATAAAACCTAATTACTAAAAGGATAATTCTCCCTACTGCTTTTCCATTTAGCAGCCAATCTTTCCCTGTTCCCAAATCTGAATACACACACACACACACACACACACACACACACACACACACACGGTGCCATACTATAGACTACTACAACCTTAATACTGTGGTCCTATTCATGAGAACCCCTATACTCAATAACTAATATTATTAACATTGTTGATTCAACCCAATCAACATCTGGTACATAGTTTGCTCTTACAGATTTGGCTAACCTGTTCCATTCAGTTTCTATTTCTACATCCTTTCACAGCTGCAGTTTGCCTCTGCCTTTGAAGAAGTACAATACACCTTTCTGGGTTACCCATGGGATACTTCCCAACAGCTTTGTCATCACATACAATATTTGCAAACAAGATCTTAATGGCATCCACTTTCTCCAGGAACACAGGTACGACATTACATTAATATCCTCATCCAAGGAGATTCATTGTATACAACCATTAAGATCAGTTAAGTCCTATATTTCTTAGTACTTCTGATTTTTGGTGGCAACATATTCCTCAATTACAAATTTTACTTCTAAATTAAAATCAATAGGCACTCCTGTGAGTGTCCTCAAAAAACTCCTTCACTGTAGAGGCTTTGAAAACCTTTTGGCCTGGTGCGGTGGCTCATGCCTATAACCCCAGCACTTTGGGAGGCTGAGGCGGGTGGATCATTTGCGGTCAGGAGTTCAAGATCAGCCTGGCCAACATGGTGAAACCCAATCCCTATGAAAAATACAAAAATTAGCCAGGTGTGGTGGCATGCACCTGTAGTCCCAGCTACTTGGGGGGCTGAGGCAGGAGAATTTCTTGAACCTGGGAGACAGAGGCTGCAGTGAGCCAAGATCGTGCCACTGCACTCCAGCCTGGGTGACAGAGTGAAAATCCATCTCAAAAAATAAAAAGAAAAAAAATGAAAACTTGCTTCCAGGAGTCCTTGGACCACTGATAACTGCCATTGGTTGCCCCAGGGCTTCTTATGCAAGATATTGCCCCTCTTGGCTTTATGCTATACACCACTAAAACAACAAGTGCCTGGCTACCAACAGGGATCTCTTGAAAATAGAGACTTTCACAAACCCTAAATCTGTGATTCTCCATACCCAACTGCTCATTATGCTTTAAGTAATAGAAATGGCACCCTACAAACTTGGCATAGCTACCAAGGCCTCTCTAAGAAGAGCCAAACCTGGGCCTTCTGGTGTATGCTACCTGAAGGAGGGGTGGCTTCCCTGATCCTCAGTCCCTTAAAAGATGCCAGGGTCCTGGAGGAGGTCATCCTTACCCTATACCCCTTCTCTACCTGAGAAGCCCATTGGGAATAACTGATTAAATGATAATGAGTTGGCAAACTATGTGGACAGCACTGCTAACCATCATACATCATGGTACTTAGTGGAATGTTGCTTCTTTCCATCCCTTAGCCACAATGTCCCTGTGTTAGGACATTTTTTTGCATCGCTATAAAGACTGGGTAATTTATAAAGAAAAGAGATTTTATTTTGGCCTATAGTTCTGCAGGCTGTACATGAAGCATGGTGTTAGCACCTGCTTCTGCTGAAGCTCAGGAAGCTTACACTCATGGCAGAAGGCAATGGGGAACAAGCATGTCACATGGCAAGAGAGAGAAGGGGGAGGTCCCAGACTCTTTTAAAGAACCAGATCTTGCATGAACTAACCGAGGGAGAACTCAGTTATCACCAAGGGGATGATGCTAAGCTACTCATGAGGGATCCACCCCCATGATCCAGCCACCTTCCACCAGATCCCACCTCCAACGTTGGAAACCACATTTCAACATGAAATTTGGAGGGGACATGCATCCAAGCCAAGTCATTATGACTCTGGCCCCCCAAATCTCATATCCTTCTCACACTTCAAAATACAATCATCCCTTTTCAACAGTCTCCCAAGGCCTTACTTATTCCAACATTAACTCAATCAAAGGTCCAAAGTCTTATCTAAGACTTGAGGCCAAGCTCTTTCCACCTCTGAGCCTATTAAATCAAAAAATAAGTTATTTACTTCCCAAATGCAATAGTGGTACAGGTGTTGGTTATACATACCTGTTTCGACAGGGAAAAACCAGCCAAAAAAAAAAGGAATGGGGGGCAGCAGGCTCCAAGTAAGTCCAAAACCCAGCAGGGCAGTCATTGAATCTTACAGTTTCAAAATAATCAACTTGGACTCCATGTCCCACATCCAGGGCACACTGGTACAAAGGGTGGGCTCCCAAGTCCTTGGGTAACTCTGTTGCAGGGTGCAGACTCTGTGGCTGCTCTCACAGGTTGGAATTAATGACCTATAGTTTTTCCAGCTCAGGATGCAAGCTGCAAGTGGCTCTATTATTCTGGGGTCTGCAGGATGGTGGCCCTCTTATCACAGGTCCACTAAGCATTGGCCTGGTGGGGACTCTGTGTGGGGGCTCTAACCTCACATTTCCCTCTGGGAACTGCCACAGAAGGGATTCTCTGTGGAGACTGCCCCTGCAGCATGCTTCTGTCTGGACACCCAGGCATTCCAAAACATCCTCTGAAGCCTACAGGGAAGTTGCTGCACCTCTTTCACACGTGCATTCTGAACACCTGCAGACTTAATACCATGTGGAAACAGCCAAAACTTATGGTTTGCACCCTCTGGAGCTTCATTCTGAGCTACACTTGGGCTCCCTTGAGCCAAGGCTGGAACTGGAGTGGCCAGGATGAGGCGAGCTGTGTCCTGGGGCTAAGCAGGGCAGCAGTGCCCTAGGCCTAGCCCCTGAAACCATTATCCTCCTAAGCATCTGAATCTATGGTGGTAGAGGCTGTTTTGAAGACTTCTGAAATGCCTTTGAGGCCTTTTTACCATTATCTTGAATATTAGCACTTGGCTCCTTTTTAGTCATGGTAATTTCTCTAGCTAGTTGTTGCTCCACAGCCGGCTTGGATTATTTTGTTACCACAGGACCAGGCTGCAAATTTTTCAAACTTTTACACTCTGCTTCCCTTTTAAATATGTTTCAACTTTAAGTCATTTCTGTATTACTATATCTGACTGTAGGCTGTTAGAAACAGCTAGGCCACGTCTTAAACACTTTGCTGCTTAGACATTTCTTCCACCAGATATGCTAGGTTATCACTCTTAAGTTCAGCTTTCCACAGATCCCTAGGATGTGAACACGATGTAGCCAAGCTCTTTGCTAGGGCATAACATGGGTTGGGCATAACATGGGTTGGGCATAACATGGGTTGGGCATAACATGCCCAATAAATTCCTCATTTCCATCTGAGACCTTGTCAGCCTGGTCTTCACTGTCCATATTTCTATCAGCGTTTTGGTCACAACCAAAGTTCCACATTTTAATTCGTCTTTCTGTCTTCTTCTGGGCCCTCCAAACTCTTCCAACCCCTGCCTCTTACCCAATTCCAAAGCCACTTACACATCTTTCATTGTCTTTATAGTAACATCCTGCTTTTGGTACCAATTTTCTGTGTTAGGCTATTTTTGCCTTGTTATAAAGGAATACCTGATGCTGGGTAATTTATAAAGAAAAGAGGTTTTATTTTAGTTCATGGTTTTGGAGGCTGTACATTAAGCATGGTGCTGGCATCTACTTCTGGTGAGGCATCAGGAAGCTTACAATAATGGCAGAGGTGATGGGGACCCAAAATGTCACATGGTGAGAGCAGGAGCAAGAGAGACAAGGGGGAGGTCCCAAACTCTTTTAAACAACCAGATTTCATGTGAACTAACTAAGGGGAGAACTCAGTCATTACCAAAGGGATTATGCTAAGCCATTCATGAGGGATCTGTTCCCATCATACAATCATCTTCCACCAGACCCCACCTCCAACATTGGGAATCACATTTCAACATGAGATTTGGAGGGGACAAACATTCAAACCATATCAGTCCCTAATAAATGATGAAGACCAAGAAACAATGCACTTAGCCAAACTTCAGGCCATTGTGTTTGCACTAGATGCCCTGGTCAACAAATGGTTTCATCTTTACATTTATTATAAGCTATTAGGCCATTGCTTAAAAATTGTCCCCTTTAAGACAAAAAACAAAGACAAACCAAACAAAACCTCTGGGAATTTCTTGATTTATAGATACCCAAAGAATAAATCAAAATTACAAATATCCATATGTTCTGAGGCCACAGTTTAAGGCTTTGCTGGGATATTTCTTATTCCCTTCAAAGTTACAAGCATTACTACTACTAAAAAAAGGCACAAATTTCACTTATTAAAATATATCTTGCTAGGTTCTTGAAAAAGACATTCAATAGAACTTTCACATTCTTGATAGCTCCCACATAACTGCTTTAATTGAGAGACACAATGATGCCCTCAAAAAACTTATTTTCTTTTCAAATTCCACGACAACAAATAAACTAAGGTTCTCCAGTTTGTCCCAGGCCTTAACTACTTTTATATACATTTTTGATCTTGCTCCCTTCCCACTAACACTGGAAGCCAGATGGAGGACTCATATTCTCCTAGGATTCATTACAATAGATTGTCCCACAGACCACTTATCTATTCATATAACCAGGGACCCATTTAAACCTAAACTTTCACCCTGAACGAAACCTTGTCAGGGGAAGCTGCACATTATTCTATTGATTATTGGTCTTATTACTACTACTGGTTTGGGTACTTTTATTGGTTTACAACCAGACATCCAAATCCTTCAGCAAATGATTGTTTCAGACAATTATGCTAAATACTGTGTCCTACATTAACACAAATGGGTACCCACTTGAAAAGAATACCCAGTCCAACATTCCAGATGACATTGACCTGACCCAAAATCTCTCCACTGAGATGACATTACCTCAGATGACATCATCCTAACCCAAGACCTCGATGTTGTAGATGACTTCACTCTTTACACTAAACCTCCACCAAGGGATGCTCACAGACTGCCTTTCCTAAGGCGGAAAATGGACCCAGCACATTTTTACATATCCTTCTAAATTCACTGTCCGCTTATCCTGTGATCCCGGTATACTTCTTTTTCTGTGGTCAAATATATACCCTCACACTTCTATACCTAAAGAGAATTCTGGTACAGGTTACTAAAATTAATGGAGATTATTGCTTTCCTCAAGAGGCACCAATTCTATGTCATTAAACCCTTTAACTCCCTGAGGAGAGGACTTACCCACTCTCTGATGTCTTTCTCTACCACCTACCTCCAGCTTTCTATTCCAGTCTCTTGCCCTGTGTCTCCACACACAACCACCACAACTACTCTTTTCCCTTACAGTCAATAGATCTCCACCACTCAACTCCAACTGCCTTACTTTTTGAGTATGATTCTAAGACATCATGAGATAAATTGTACTGAATGTTAATGATTTTATATTGCTTCAGTATATTCCTTTTAAAATATAAATTTATTAATACTAGAAGCAGGGTTCAGGCCACCTTGACCCTGTTTTCAATACTGTATCCCACTTGAATGGCTCTAGTCAATGACAAGATATAAAAACATAGAAGCATCTCTCCCATCTAGCAGGCCAGGCTACCTGCTTTTCTCCCACTTCCTTTAAATGGACCATTTAGACATTTGCTCAGGAACTTAAAGTGATCACCTCTCATTCACAATGTAACCTCCTGAAATTAGTGCCTATTTGTTTTAAACCTACTGATTAAAGCTCTCCACAGGAAATTTGGATAATTCTGTGGGTCCAATAAAGGAATTGACCCAAAAGTCCCTTCTCTCTCTCTCTTCTTGCAGCCCCTGGCCTGTGTGTGTTTGCGTAGAGAGGGCATGCTATGTACCCCCCAGGATATGTGAGTATGAAAAACTTTTAAACTATTGCATTCTGATTGTGTCATTAAACTGCACCTGCAATCCAATCCCTAACAGTAAGACCACCTAGAGGAGACTCGTGCAGGTGGATCCCCTGCTGGTGCTCTCCTATATGGGCCTCCGGTGGCTGTTGAAAACAGTAGCTACCAATGAGTTATTAAAGAAATTCAAAGAGTTTAAATGAAAACAGGGAGTAAAATGTACTACTGTTGTATCAAAGTTAGTTAAGTCATCAAAGTTAAGTTGTTATCAGCTTGAAATAGGCTGTCATACATATGAGATGTTCCATGTAAGCTGCATGGTAACTACAAAGCAAAAATCTTCAACAGAAGCACAAAACAAAACTAGAAAATATTCAAAGCATACTACTATTGAAAACCATCAAATCACAAAGAAAGACAGAAAGAGAGGAAGAAACAAATTCTTAATAAAACGACGAGAAAACAAGAAAATGGCAGTAATAAGTTCTTACCTATCAATAATTATCTTAAATGTAAATAAGTTAAATTCTCCAATAGAAAGAAAGAGAGACAGAATGAATAAGAAACAGGACCCAGTTATGTCTTGACTACAAGAGACCCACCTCAATTTTAAGGACACACATAGAGTAAAAGTGAAGGGATGGCAAAAGACATTCCATGTAAATAGAAACCACAAGACAGCAAGAGTAGCAACCAAATAAAACAGACTTTATGTCAAAAACCATCAAAAGAAGGGCATTATATAATGATAAATAAGCCAAATCCTTAAGAGAATAAGGCAATTGTAAAAATACCTTCATTCAACATTAGCACACATAAATATATAAAACAAATAGTAAAAAATTTGAAGAGACAGATTGCAATTCAATAATAGGAGACTTCAATACCTCACTTTCAACAATGAAAAGACCATCTGAACAGAAAAATGATAACTAAATATTAGACTTGAACAGCACTTTAAATTAAATGGATGTAACAGACCTATATGAAACAGTCCATGCGGTAACAACAGAATAGATATTATTCTCAAGAACAAACAGAACATTCTCCAGAATAGAACACATGTGAGGGCACAAAAAACAGCCTCAACAAATTCGAGAAGACTGAAATTATATTGAATATCATTTTTGACTACAATAGCCTAAAACTAAAAATCAGTAAGAGGAATTTTGGAAAAACTACAAATACATGGACGTTAAACAAAATACTCCAGAACAATCAATGGGTCAACAAAGAAATTAAAAGAAAAATTTTAAATATCTTGAGATAAACAAAAATGGAAACAAAACAAACCAAATTTATGGGATACAGGAAAAGCAGTTATAAGAGGAAAGTTTATAGCAATAAATATCTAGATAAAAAAAAAACTAAAGCCAAACAGAAAGATCACAAACAACTGAATATTATACCTCAAGAAACTAGAAAAAGAAGAACAAAGCTCAAAATTAGCATGAGGAAGGCTGTAATAAATAACATGGAGAGAAGAAATACATAACATGGAAACTAGTAAAACAATACATCCATGAAACTAAACTTTTTTAACTTTTAGGTTTAGGAGTACATGTGCAGGTTGTCATACAGGTAAACTGCATGTCACAGGAGTTTAGTGTGCAGATTATTTAGTCACACAGGTAGTAAGTATAGTACGTGATAGGTATTTTTAAAATCCTCTCTTTCTTCCTATCCTCCAACCTCAAGTAGGCCCCAGTGTCTGCTGTTTCCCTATTTGTGCCTGTGTGTTCTAATTTTTTAGTTCCCACTTGATAAGTGAGAACATATGGTATTTGGTTTTCTGTTCCTGTGTTAGTTTGATCAGAATAATGGTGTCCAGCTCCATCCATGTTGCTGCAAAGAAAATGATCTCCTTCTTTTATATGGCTGCATAGTATTCCATGGTTTATATGTGTGACATTTTCTTTATCCAATCTACCATTGATGGGAATTTAGATTGATTCCATGTCTTTGCTATTGTGAACAGTGCCCTACTGAACATACGCATGCATGTGCCTTTATAGCAGGAGTAATTATATTCCTTTGAGTATATAACCAATAATGAGATTGCTGGGTCAAATGGTAATTCTGATTTAAGTTCTTTGAGAAATGGCCACACTGCTTTCCACAATGACTGAGCTAGTTTACACTCCTACCAGCAGTGTATAAGTGTTCTCTTTTCTCCACAACCTCGACCCTCGCCACTATCTATTTTTTCTTTTTTTTTTGAGATGGAGTCTTGCTCTGTCACCCAGGCTGGAGTGCAGTGGCATGATCTCGGCTCACTGCAAGCTCTGCCTCCAAGGTTCATGCCATTCTCCTGCCTCAGCCTCCTGGTAGCTGGGGCTACAGGTGCCCACCACCATGCCAGGCTAATTTTTCGTGTTTTTAGTAGAGACAGGGTTTCACAGTGTTAGCCAAGACGGTCTCGATCTTCTGACCTTGTGATCCGCCCACCTCGGCCTCCCAAAGTGCTGGGATTACAGGCATGAGCCACCATGCCCAGCCATTTTTTTTTCTTTTCAATAATAGACATACTGACAGATGTGAGATGGTATCTCATTGTTGTTTTGATTTGCATTTCTCTAATTTTGATGTTGAGAATTTTTTAACATGCTTGTTGGCCACATGTATGTCTTCTTTTGAAAAGTGTCCGTTCATGTCTTTTGACTACTTTTTAATGAGGTTGTTTCTTTTTTGCTTGTAAATTTAAGTTCCTTATAGATTCTAGATATCAAACCTTTGTCAGAAATACAGTGCACAAAAATTTTTTCCCACTTTATAGGTTGTCTAATTACTCTGTTGATAAGTTTCTTTTGCTATGCAGAAGCTCTTTGATTAGGTCTCATTTGTCAAATTTTTATTTTTGTTGCAACTTCTTTTGGTGTCATTATTAAATCGTTGCCAGGTCCTTGCCCCAGAATGAAATTTTCTAGGTTATCTTCCAGGAATTTTATAGTTTTAGTATTACATGTAAGTCTTTAATCCATCTTGAGTTGATTTTTGTATATAGTGTAAGGAAGGAGTCCATTTTCAATCTTCCACATGTAACTAGCCAGTTATCCCGGCAGCATTTATTGAATAGGGAGTCCTTTCTCCACTGCTTGTTTTGGTCAGCTTTGTGGATGGATGGGTGTGTGTGGCATTCTTTCTAGAATCTCTAATATGTTCTGCTGGTCTATGTGCCTGTTTTTGTATCAGTACCATGCTGTTTTTGTTACTGTTGCCTTGTCATATAGTTTGAAGTCAGTTAACATGATGTCTCCAGCTTTGCTCTTTTTGCTTAGAATTGACTTGGCTATTTGGGGTCTTTTTGGTTCCATATGAATTTTGACCTAGTTTTTTCTAAGATTTTTTTTTTTTTTGACAGAGTCTCGCTATGTCAGTATGGAGATTATATCAGTAACAAGAAAGTCTTACGTCAAAGAAAATCACAAGATCTCATGGCCTCATGGCTGAATTCTACCAAATGTTTAATGAAGAACTAATACCAATCCTTCTCAAACTCTTCCAAAAAACTGAAGAGGAGGGAACATTTCCAAGCTCTTCACGAAGTCAGCATTACCCTGATACCAGAGCCAGACAAGGACATTACAAGAAAAGAAAATTACAGGCCAGTATCCTTGATGAACATCATTGCAAAAACCCTCAACAAAATGTTAGCAAACCAAATTGAACAATATATTTAAAGGACCATCCATTATGATCAAGTGGGATTTATCCCTGATATGCAAGAATGGCTCACCATACTCAAGCCAATGAATATGATACATTACATTAACAGAATGAAGGCCAAAACACCATGTAATCATCTCATTAGATATAGAAAAGGTATTTGATAAAATTCAACATCTTCTTTATGATAAAAACACTCATCAAATTAGGTGCAAAAGGAATGTACCGCAACACAATAAAGGCCATGTAGGAGAAGTCCACAGTTAACATCATACTTAATGGAGAAAAAGTGAAAGTCTTGCCTCTAAGATCTGGAACAAGACAAGGATGCTCACTCTTGGCACTTACGTTCAACATAGTATTGGAAGTCCTTGCCAGAGCAATTAGACAAGAGATGAAAATAAAATACATATAATTAGGAAAGTAAGAAGTAAAATGGTCACTGTTTGCTGATGACACAATCATATATATAGGAAACCCTACAGACTAAATTAAAAAAAAAACCTGTTAGAATTAATGAACAAATACATTAAAGTGGTAAGATACAAAAATCAACATGCAAAAACTAGTCAAATTTTTGCATGCTAATAACAAACTATCTGAAAAAGAAAGAAAACAATCCCTTTTATAACAATGACAAAAATTAACATACCTAGCAATAAATTTAATGAAGGAAGTAAAAGATGTGTACACTGAAAAGTTTAAAACATTGATGAAAGAAATTGAAGAAGACCCAAATAGATGGAAAGACATCCTATGTTTGTGGATTGAAATAATTAATATTGTTAAAATATTCATTCTACCCAAAGTGATTTACAGATTCAATGTAATTACTATAAAAATTTCTATTTTATTTTTCATAGAAATAGAAAAAACAATGCTAAAATTCATATAGAATGGTAACAAACCTTGAATAGCAAAGGCAATCATGAGCAAAAAGAACAAAGCTGGAGGTGTCACACTAGCTGATTTTAAACAATACTAGGGAGTTCTCTAGTAATTAAAACAGCATGATGCTAGAAAAAAAAAAAAGACATATCAACCAGCAGACTGGTTGAAGAGAGCCCAGAAATAAACCAATGCATGCACAGTTGATTGATTTTCAACAAACCTGCCAATAATACATGGTGGAAAAAGGACAGTCTCTTCAACATATGGTGGTGAAAAAACTAGATATCCACATGAACAATATTGGACCCTTATCTCACACCATAAATGAACTAAAAATGGATTAAGAACTTAAACTGAAGACCAGAAACTGTAAAACTACTAGACAAAACACAGGGGGAAACTATACAACATTTGTCTTAGCGATGATTTTTTGGATTTGACACCAAAAGAACATGTAACAAAAGCAAAATAGACAAATGGAGTTATATCAAACTAGGAAGCTTCTGCACAGCAAAGGAAACAATTAATATAGGGAAACAACCTATGGATTGGAAGAAAATATCTGCAAGCCATACATCTGATAAAATGTCAATATTCAAAATATATAAGGAGATCAAACAACTCAATAGCAAGAAGACAAAAAGCCCAATTTAAAAATGGGCAAGGGGCCTAAATAAGCACATCTTAAAGGAAGACAAATGGCCAACAGATACATGAAAAAATACTCAACATCACTAATCATCAGGGAAGTGCAAATTAAAATCAGAATGGAATATCATCTTACATCTGTCAGAATGGCTATTATCAAAAAGACGAACAATAACAAGGGTAAGAATGTGGAGAAAAGGAAACCCTTGTACACTGTTGTTGGGAATGTAAATTGGTATAACCATTTTGGGAAACCATATGGAAATTCCTTAAAAAACTAAAAATAGAATTATATGAGGCAAAAATCATATTTCTAGGTATTTACCCAAAGATTTGAAATAAGTTTGTTGAGGAGGTGTGTGCACTCCCATGTTCACTGCAGCAGCCAAGTCATAGAATCAATTTAATTGTCCATCAACAGATAGATAAGGAAAATGTGGTTTATATACACAATGGAATACTCTTCAGCCTTATGAAAGAAGGAAATGTTGTTATTTGCATGTATGCAATTGGAGAACATTATGCTAACTGAAATATGACAGGCCCAGAAAGACAAATACTACGTGTTCTCGACTATATATGGGATCTTAAAAGAGCTGAACACATAGAAGAGAGTAGAAAGTAGTTATGGAAGTTGAGGGATGGGATAATGTGGAAATGATGATCAATATGGGTTTTTTAAAATATCTATTGCACAGTGTGGTGGATATACTAATAGTTGATAATGGTGTATTTTTTTTTTTTTACTTGTTTTTTTTTTCTATTTTTTTTTTTTTAATTATACTTTAGGTTTTAGGGTACATGTGCACAATGTGCAGGTTTGTTACATATGTATCCATGTGCCATGTTGATTTCCTGCACCCATTAACTCGTCATTTAGCATTAGGTATATCTCCTAATGCTGTCCCTCCCCCCTCCCCCCACCCCACAACAGTCCCCGGAGTGTGATGTTCCCCTTCCTGTGTCCATGTGTTCTCATTGTTCAATCCCCACCTATGAGTGAGAACATGCGGTGTTTGGTTTTTTGTCCTTGAGATAGTTTACTGAGAATGATGGTTTCCAGCTTCATCCATGTCCCTACAAAGGACACGAACTCATCATTTTTTATGGCTGCATAGTATTCCATGGTGTATATGTGCCACATTTTCTTAATCCAGTCTATTGTTGTTGGACATTTGGGTTGGTTCCAACTCTTTGCTATTGTGAATAGTGCCGCAATAAACATACATGTGCATGTGTCTTTATAGCAGCACGATTTATAGTCCTTTGGGTATATACCCAGTAATGGGATGGCTGGGTCAAATGGTATTTCTAGTTCTAGATCCCTGAGGAATCGCCACACTGACTTCCACAATGGTTGAACTAGTTTACAGTCCCACCAACAGTGTAAAAGTGTTCCTGTATCTCCACATCCTCTCCAGCACCTGTTGTTTCTTGATTTTTTAATGATGGCCATTCTAACTGGTGTGAGATGGTATCTCACTGTGGTTTTGATTTGCATTTCTCTGATGGCCAGTGATGAGGAGCATTTCTTCATGTGTTTTTTGGCTGCATAAATGTCTTCTTTTGAGAAGTGTCTGTTCATGTCCTTTGCCCACTTTTTGATGGGGTTGTTTGTTTTTTTCTTGTAAATTTGTTTGAGTTCATTGTAGATTCTGGATATTAGCCCTTTGTCAGATGAGTAGGTTGCAAAAATTTTCTCCCATTCTGTAGGTTGCCTGTTCACTCTGATGGTAGTTTCTTTTGCTGTGCAGAAGCTCTTTAGTTTAATTAGATCCCATTTGTCAATTTTGGCTTTTGTTGCCAGATAATGGTGTATTCTACATTTCAAAGTTGCTGAGAGTCAATGTCAAACATTCTCACTACCAAAAAATGTTAAGTATTTGAGGAAATGGATGATTTAACTAGTTTGATTTAATTATTCCACATTGTATTCATGAATCATAACATCATTCATATTGTACTCTACAATTTTCTACAATTATAAATTGTTAATTTACAATTCTAAATAATGAGAAAAATGAATAAATGGCTTGTCTTAGTGTTAGGAACAAATTAAGAGATTTGTCTTAGTGTTAGGAGCAAATTAGACAGATTTTTCCTAAAACCTCCAGTTAGTTTTGAAATCTTTGTATTTTCAAAAAAAATGCAACTATAATAGTCATTTCCTTTTCATTTAATAATATTATACTATACTTCTATGTAACATTTTGACTTTAGGATACTAAAGTATAAATAAGATTAGATAACTAATTTTATGTGTTATTATTTATACTCTGCATTATTAAAAATCTATAAAGGGGCTGACTTATAAGATTAAGATACCAACTTTTTTAAGCAAGAAATTAAAAGAAAATAAGTAGGAAAACTGAGATAAATATTAAAACATAAAATGCATCACATAATATCCAATATACTTGGTTGAAAATCTGACCTCAATTTTCCTGTTAATATAGAAAACATTTAAGAAGGATTTTATTCCTTATACTGTAAGATTTTTCCTACACATCTTACTATGAGCTTATAAGAAATATGTATTTCCAACATGGTATATTTAACAAAAGAACAAAATAGTGAGAAAAGATTGTTAAATCAAGTATGAAAGCAAACTAAATTTTAATCAAAGCATAACCTAAATTAGTTTTGGGGTCCAACTTTTAGGTAGTATGATATGTCTCCTGGTTGTATGAAGAACAAATGAAGAGAATATTAAAGTGGACATTTGTATATTTTTGTAGTAATATTTATTCAGCATCCCTCATATGCCCTGAGATTATAGTAAATACTTTTATTATGATAAATTTTTCAGATTGATTGACTAGGTTCATGAGGAATTATAAGTATTCAATATAAGCTGAATATATCTAGTTATCTCTATAAAACATATGGGAATGCCAATGATACTGGCCAATTGGGAGAACATCCAGAGGTATATTTGGATACTGACGCCCCTTTTCTTTTTCCATAAGTCATGCAAACATTCTCTGTTCTCAGATGTCAGTTAAAATAATGTTAACAATATTTATTGAATAACAGTTATGTGTCACAGTATGTAGTTGCTACAGTTGATATTAAGAAAGAGTAAATCCATAACTTAAGGTGCATATAATATAGTAAAGGTATAAGACAAACTTAAGAATGTAATACACAATCTAGTAAGGAAGGCTGTCAAGAAGTATCAACAATGTCTGATACAGTGCAGATGAGGGAAGGATGGCTTCTTTTGAGGGACAGAAAAAAAGGTTTCATGGAAGAGGTGATATTTGAAATGGATCTGGAAGAATTGATACGATTTGAACCAGAGGATAAAGGTGTTCCATGCAGAAAGAATGCCATCATTCTAAGAGCCCAGTGGCATTCAGTTCTGTTCACATCCTTAACTCTCTGTCCCCAGACCCCAAAGAAGCAGTCACAATAGGAAAAGTCATTTCATTTCTACTCTTACTTACAGGGCTTTAGCCTGCATCTCACACTCTCCAGTTTGAAGCATGTGTCCTGTCCTCTCTCGGTGTGCCTGGCTTCATTAAGGAATCCTCATTTTTGTAGCACTCATCAAATTGACAACTTATTTGGATGGTGTGCATGACTTTTCTCATCAGCAACTCTGAGAGTTGCTCTGACTCAAATCACTTCCTAGTGCCCCAGCAGCTGCCTATTGATAAGATTACAAGGGATACTTCTCCTTATTCCTCTCCCTCCTTTCCCCCTGAACCAGGCATATAACATCCCACACTCCAGACTAGTTGACTCCAGGGCCCTGATTTTCTGCCTGTCTGGGGTCAGGATAAGATAATAGGAAAGCACCATATAACACAGGAACTGTGAGTAATCTAGTTTATTAGGAACAGGAGATACACTCAGGAGATTGGTAAATTGTCGGCTGGAAAGATAATCTAGGCTCATATTGTAGAAGTCTTTGAGTGACAAGCTGAGAAAATTGTATTTGATTTGATAAGAAATGAGAATCCAATGGAGGATTTTGAGCAGAGCTTACTGTTTGCAATTAGCTCTCTCTCTCTAGGTACTGGGTATGTGTATGAGTGTGTGTGTTTTCTATGATATATTCTTATAGGAAAAAGAATAGGGTCTATTAGATTTTCTTTGCATAGTGCCACTCACAACTGTGTGCATATAAGAAAGGCTTTGTGGAGATGAGGATGATGAGGAAATTTGGGAAAGTTTATTAGACCACAGTGCTTTGCAAAATGTCACATTCATAAAGGGCTCAAGCATTCCCGAGAGGGAAACATAAAGATTATCAAAGAGAAAGTAGGCAATGCCAGTAAAAATGGAATAGGTATTTATCCTGTGGAAGTCTTTAGTTTTAACTGGCAGAGACTAGATGGAAACTGAAACAAATCTCAGAGTTTCATGCTATGCTGACAGCAGAGATGTGGTTCAGTTAGCTTCTTGCCGAGTGTTTAAAGGATGCTGAAACTCTTCCAGTTTACAGTACATTTGGCAGCTCCCTGTTGGATAATCTTTTTTATGTGTATTCTGTTTAGAAGTGAATTCTACACCAGTTATTTTAAGTATTATTTTTTAAATCTGTTGCTGTGTTAATTATAGCGAGGACAGCAGCAACACAATAATAGGCTGACGGGAATGTTTTATTTAATGAACCAGGGAAATATCCACCAAGGCTGTATAGAAATGGCAGTGGACTGAAAATAATCAAATATGAATGGGTTTAGGTAGCCAATGGCACTGACAGCTTATGAAGCTGAACGCCAGATTTTTTTTTTCCTGCTGTAGTTTATGTGAGAGTCACTGAAGAAAAGAACCCTTGGCATTATTATATTTTCTTGTGGAATGTAACTAATTTCACAGTGGAATAATTTTGACAAGAGTTCTTAGTTTCCTTCCATATGTTGTATTTCATTTTTTAAAAAAAGAGGTCTTTGCCCTGGTCTTTGAGTGCTATTGAGCACCATAGAACAGCTGTTTATTTTTTGTGCCAAAAAAAAAAAAAAGAAAGGTGAGTCACAGTAAATTGCTCTTACACAATTGCACGCTAGCATGAAGACCTCAAAACCAAACAAAGCAAGAGGCCATCTTGACTCCTCATCAAGGTCTGAAGCAAAGTGAAAATTATGGATGAACATTTAATATTAAGTTCCACATCTTCCCTCTGCCCCTGCAGACCAGGTGTATAACCACCTTTGTTTTAAAGACAGGTAGAGGAGTTACTGTGTTTTCATTCAAATATGTAAAATTTGAAAAGCAATAGCATAAGTGGCTGAAGTTATAGAAAATTAAATAATTTTTACCCTTTTCCTGTAAAAAGATATCCTACAACTTGTATGTACAATATGTAAGGAGGAAAATAAAGAATACCTAGCAGTAGTACTGATTGATGTTGGATTTTTTGAAGGGCAGGCCTTTCATTTCCTTGAATTTTCCATTGATTTACTTCAAACTATCATTTCTAAATAGTTTTCTGGGACTAGGGATCTTCGCATGAAATCTTCAGTATGTTCTAGGATACTTAATTCTGGCACTTATTTATCTTACAGATTAAAAAGAAACTTAGAGCCTTAAATGGTTGGTTATGTGAGCTTTCCTCTTCCACCTCCACCCCATACACATGAACTCACACACATAGGCACGCGCACACACACACACACACATACACACACACACACACACATACACACACACACACAATCTTTTCCTGCTGATATTTTTAAATTGTATGCCAAATAAGAACCAATTGTCAGGCCTCTGAGCCCAAGCCTGCACGTATACGTCCAGATGGCCTGAGACAACTGAAGAACCACAGAAGAAGTAAAAATAGTCAGTTCCTGCCTTAACTGGTGACATTCCACCATTGTGATTTGTTCCTGCCCCACCCTGACTGATCAATTGACCTTGTGACATTCCTTCTCCTGGAAAATGAGTCTCAGAAGCTCCCCACCAAGCACCTTGTGACTCCCGCCCCTGACCGCAAGCAAACAACCTTCTTTAACTGTAATTTTTCACTACCTACCCACATCCTATAAAACTGCCCCACCCCTATCTCCCTTTGCTGACTCCTTTTTTTGGACTCAGCCCGCCTGCATCCAGGTGATTAAAAAGCTTTATTGCATACACAAAGCCTGTTTGGTGGTCTCTTCACCTGTACGTGCATAACACCAATCTGCTGAATAATTTCTGCTTGTTGTAAAGGTAGAAAATAATTTTTTTCTCTACTTTTTCTGAGTTCTTAACTAGTCCCTCCAGTAACAAAAGATAGATTAAGAGGAGAAAAACAAATAGAAGTTTATTAACATTTATTCCTTAGATATACATTCATTCTAGATATTCAGAGAAATTAGTCAATCTCAAAGATGTGGGCTTAGTTCAGGCTTAAATACAGTCCTCTACTGAAAAAAAGAAAAAAGAGAGTTGGAGGACCAGTAATGTGGTGGTAACCAGGAAAAGCATGGAAAACAAGGGTAAGGTTTGTTATGCAGATTTAAGTCAGTGCCTTGTCTATTGATAAGAATCTCTAATGATTTAAAGTCATTCGCTCCTGGTGCAGAGAGGAAGACACCCTTACCAGTGGAGATTTTCTTTATAAATGTAAATTTCCCTTTACAAAAAAGTAACCTCTACTCTATTTTTAGGGTTTCTCATTTATCTGTAGCACCTTCAAATAACCAGCTCAAAATAATCCTTATGCTAGGGAGCCATATTTCAGGGTGGCATATTCTGGTCTCCTACATAATTGTTCAACTAAATATCAGTAGAACAGGAAAAAGAAGAAGTAGGGCCACAACAAAACAATGCTGTAAATGCTGTTAAATGTGGCTAATACCAGTGTAATCATTAAAATTTAACATGAATTTAAGCCCAAAAGAAAAAATAAGCACACAATAATTCATTTAAAAAAATTGTGGTTGATGTTCAGTACCTGGTAAGCTAATGTACAAGAGGCATGAAAAGTTGAATAAGATATCTGCTCTTGAGATCCTCAAAGTCTGATAGCAAATGTAGAAAGAATTATGACATAGTATGGTGAGTTCTATAATAAATTACACCTGCCTTTACAAAAATTATAATAGTGAGAAAATTATGACAGTGAAAGAGATCTGACCTAACCAACTTCATCTTGCTTTTAGCCTCTAAGCCGCCCTTGTTCATTCCTGGGAGTAGGCCAAGCTAACTTTTGGAGGAATTTCATTTATACTTTAACTTTGAAACAAAGATGACAATGGTTTCTCCTGACACAAAATCCCTCCTGGCCTGGGAACCAGACTGCCTTTGAAAAACTAACAAATTAGCCACAAGATTAGAAATTACGGCTCAGGAGTCATGCAGCCAGAGGCCACAAGATCACCAACCTCCCCAGTTGCTCCTATAGACAACATTACTATTGTAAAACCTAAGCTTGGTGTTTATGGTATTTCTCAGGAAGTACATTCTGATGGATCAGCTGGCGCCACCTAGACTGGTGAACTGGCTCATCTGGTCTTGTTGTCCTCACCCAAGAACCTACTCAGTGCAAGAGAACAGCTTCAACCCTCGCAAATTAGCTTTAAAAAATCCTAGCCTCCAAATTTTCGGGAGGCTGCTTTGAGTAATAATAAAACTCCTGTCTCTTGTTTAGCTGGGTCTATGTGTATTAAACTCTGTCTTGTATTTCTCTTGTCTTGATAAATCAGTTTTATCTGGGCAGTAGGCAAGAAGAGCCAGTTGGGTGGTTACAAAATGAATAGTTCACAGGCAGTGATGGGGCTCACATCACATCATCCCAAAATATGATTGTAGGAGACCAATATATACAACCCTAAAATATGCCTCTATGGCATATTATTTTGAGAAACTGCAGACATAGAAGCAGCTCTAAAAAGTTGATCCTTTGTAAGAGAAATTGACATCTATCATGAAAATATCTATTTGTAAGGGTGTCTCCCTCTCTGCACCATGAAGAGAGAGATGGGTAATTGGAGAAGATATTGACTTAAATCTGCATAACAAACCTTATCTTTGTTTAAGGTGCTTTTCCTGGTCATATCATAACCAGGCCTTTCCCCACATCCTTCTTTCTTTGTTTCAGAGAACAATAGTATGTAAGCCTGAAGTTTAAATGCTTTTCTTTGAGATCCACTCTAGAGAATTACTCATTTCCTAGCTGTCTCATATAAAAATATACATGTTAATAAACGTGTTTATTTTCCTCCTATTAATGTATCTTTTGTTAGAGAAAGTCCCACATGAGAAATATGAGTGGTAGAGAAAATTATTTTTTCTCCCCTACAGCAACTAGAAAATAAGGAGGGTTATTAGTAGCAGAGTCAAAAAGAAGAAAGCATACACTGGAAAAAATTGTAACTCATATAAAAACAAAACAGATCTAATTTTCTTAATATGTAAAAGGTTTTCATAAATGAGTAAGACTAATTACCTACTAGAAAAATGTGAAAATTACATAAGCAGATAATTCATTAAAAAGAGATACACATAACCCTTAAAATATGAAAAGGTGCTGAACTTGAATCATAATGAAAGAAATAAAACATAAAATTACACTGAAATAACATCTCTTACCTATAAAGATTGATAAAGATATGTAAGTTTGATACACTGTCTTATCAAGAATGTGGGAGAAATGTGAACTTCACATATTGCTTGAGAAAGTATAAATTGGTACAACACATATGGAGAATAACTGAAAATATTTATCATAATTTTATACTCTCTGATGGAACAATTCCAATTTATTCTGTGAGTATACAAGTATGTTTTTGCAAAATGACATATGTGTTACAGGAAAGCGGTCCCAATCCAGACCCCAAGAGTAGGTTCTTGGATCTCATGCAAGAAAGAATTCAGGTCCAGTCCACAGAGCAAAGCAAAAGCAAGTTTATGAAGAAAGTAAAGTGGGCCGGACATGGTGGCTCACGCCTGTAATCCCAGCACTTTGGGAGGCCAAGGCAACAGATCACTTGAAGTCAGGAGTTCAAAACTAGCCTGGCATGGGAAACCCCATCTCTACTAAAAAAAAAAAAACAAAAATTAGCCCAGCATGGTGGTGTGCACCTGTAATCCCAGCTACTCAGGAGGCTGAGGCAGGAGAATTGCTTGAACAAGGAGGCAAAGATTACAATGAGCCGAGATCGTGACACTGCACTCCAGCCTGGGCAACAGAGCTAGACTCTGTCTCAAAAAAACAAAAAACAAACAAACAAAAAACAAAATTAAGTTAAATAAATGAAGGTAAAGTGGTGAAAGGACAGCTACTCCACAGACAGAATAGGACGTTCCTGAAAGTAAGAGGAGGAGCGTGTCCACCCTAGGTACAATGTTTGTATATATAAATATATATAGGATGAAAATAGATCTTGGGGAGATGTGCTCTGCTACAAGAGTTTGTGATAAAGGATTAATTTTATTAATTACTATATTTTGCAATAATTGATATTATCTTTAAAGCAAAATTACAAATGCGTTTGTTCTCCAGATAGCAGGATATCTGGACACTCCGGATAGCAGGATATCTGGACACTCCCAAGTCTGGGTCTGTTTCGTAAGCATTGTTAATTTGTTCCCTTAACCATAAACCTCTAGAGGCTAAGGATGCCTCATTTTCTGGAAATGCAGCCCAGCAAGTCCCAGACTAATTTTCCTAGCCCTCACTCAAAATGAAGTCGCTCTGGTTCAAATGCCTCTGACATATGTACAAGACTATTAATTCCATCATTGCTCATAATAACAAACGTTAAAAATCATTTAGAGTTTCATAAATAGGAGAGTGATTAAGTATACTATGCTATAACCCTGACATAAAATACTATACAGCTATATGGGAATGACGCTACACTCTCTATACTGATATGAAAACACCTCTTTCCAAAACACAATCATTTAGCGGAAAAAGGAAATGTTCAGAACACACTGCATAGCTGTTGTGGGAAGTCAGGGACCCTAAACGGGGGGACCGGCTGAAGCCATGACAGAAGAACGTGGATTGTGAAGATTTTATGGACATTTATTAGTTCCCCAAATTAATACTTTTGTAATTTCTTATGCCTGTCTTTACTGCAATCTCTAAAAATAAATTGTAAAGATTTCATGGACACTTATCACTTTCCCAATCAATACCCTTGTGATTTCCTATGCCTGTCTTTACTTTAATCTCTTAATCCTGTCAGCTGAGGAGGATGTATATCGCCTCAGGACCATGTGATGATTGCGTTAACTACACAAATTGTACAGCATGCATGTTTGAGCAATATGAAATGTAGGCACCTTGAAAAAAGAACAGGATAACAGCAATTGTTCAGGGAATAAGAGAGATAACCTTAAACTCTGACCGCCGGTGAGCTGGGCAGAACAGAGCCATATTTCTCTTCTTCCAAAAGCAAATGGGAGAAATATCACTGAATTCTTTTTCTCGGCATGGAACGTCCCTGAGGAACAGAATACGCGCCTGGAGGTATAGGCTTATAAACAGCGCCCCCAGGTGCACCTGTCTCTTATGGTCGAAACTGCAGAGATGAAATATACTCCAGTCTCCCATAGCGCTCCCAGGCTTATTAGGAAGAGGAAGTTCCCACCTAATAAATTTTGGTCAGACCGGTTGATCTCAAAACCCTGTCTCCTGATAAGATGTTATCAATGACAATAGTGCCCGAAACTTCATTAGCAATTTTAATTTCGCCTCGATCCTGTGGTCCTGTGATTTCGCCCTGCCTCCACTTGCCTTGTGATATTCTATTACCCTGTTAAGTACTTGATGTCTGTCACCCACACCTATTCGCACACTCCCTCCCCTTTTGAAAATCCCTAATAAAAACTTGCTGGTTTTTGTGGCTTGTGGGGCATCATGGATCCTACCAACGTGTGATGTCTCCCCCGGACGACCAGCTTTAAAATTTCTCTCTTTTGTACTCTGTCCCTTTATTTCTGAAGCCGGCCAACGCTTAGGAAAATAGAAAAGAACCTACGTGATTATTGGGGCAAGTCCCCCGATACATAGCACACTACTATTTGTGTAAAACCAGAGCAAACTTGTCTTTGCTAATTTATGCATAAATATTTTTGGAAACACAAAGTCAGCCAATGAGAAGTGAAAGGGAACAGCATGAAACAATAGTGCAAAGGAGACTTTTCACTACCTGCCTCTAAATATGTTTGGATTTTGGACTATGTGAATGCAATATCTTTTTGTAATTGCCTGATAGGATTTTTTTCTGCCAACTGCACACACAAAATCAACTCACTGAGACCACAGTATTGCACTAAAGAAAGAGTTTCACTGATGCACGAGGAGCTATGCTGAAGATGGAGTTATTACTCAAACCAATCTCCCCAAAGGCTTGGAGGTTAGGGTGTTTTGAGTATAGTCTGGTGGGCATGGGGCTAGGGAATGGGTGCTATTGACTGGTTGGGGATGAAATCGTAAGGGTATGGAAAATGGTTCTCTGGCGCTGAGTCTGCCTCTGGGTGGGAGCCACATGACAGGTTGAGTCAAGAATCACAGATCTGGGTGAAATCAGCCAGTCATCAGGAATGCGAAAATCTGAAAAAACATCTCAAAAGACCAATCTTCGGTTCTATAACAGTGATGTCATCACAGGAGTAATTGGGGAAATTATAAATTTTGTGACCTCCTCAACAATGGCTGGTTATATTTTAGCAGAATTAGGCTCCCTTCATAATCCTAGCCTTACGGCCTTTCATTAATTTTACAAAGGCAGTTTAGTTTTTGGGAAGGGCAATTATCATCCTTGCTTTAAGGTTAAACTATAAAATAAATTCTTCCCAAAGTTAGCTTGGCCTATGCCAAGGAATGACCAAGTACAGCTTGGAGGTTAGAAGCAAGATGGAGTCAACTATGTCAGATTTCTCTCACTGTCCCAATTTTTCAAAGATGGCTTCACTATTTGAAAAAATGAAAATTTTTTTTTAAAAAAGAAAAAGAGGAGGGAATAAATACTTCCAATCTCAGCAGTCAGGAAAGCCTTTAGAAAGGAAGTGGTAGTTGAGCTGAATTTTGGAAGACGAGCCGTTCAAGCAAAGAGGAAAGATAAATGAATGGCACGAGGAAATACTCAGAAATATGAAAATATGTGGAGGGTCAGCAAAACCATAAAATGACACTTGGAAGGAAGCTTCAAAGAGCGAAAAAGAGAGCAGTGAAATATAAAACAAAGGAAGTGGAAAGCTCCAGGAAGGAGGGCATGATCATTAGCATCAAAAGCTGCCAGGAGGTCACCTAAGGCTGCAGCATTCCCGCCGTTTATCTGCAGCTTATCTGCAGTTGATCTCCACTTTCTGCTCTTGACTTTTTGCCATTGGACACTGTGGTTAAAGGTGTTGGTTTTATTTCTAGTTTTGCTAACCAGTGATTTGCAGATTCTTTGCTATCAATGTGTTTCTTTGTTAGGCACTTGGATAACAAAAAGTAACAGATACAACAGATGACTTTAAAAATTTTTAAATCTATTTTGTGAGAAAAATTGCATCAGCTAAAGAGCTTGTGGACAATTAGAATGCAGTATACCTAAAAATGCAAAATGTACAAATAAATGTATGACTTTCATAGCACTTAGTTTATTAAGATACATTACAGGGCTTATTGAGTGGCAATCAAATGAGGTAACACATGTAATAACAAACCATCATGGAGTATGGTATGAATAGAAGGAATGCTGATAGAGACAGTAATGACGATGTAAACATAATGATAATCCTGTAATGAAGGGAACATTTCATCCTAGCTGTTTTCCTTTGTGCTAAGCCTGTTCTTCCCCATGCTTTTTCTTCAGAACGTTCCATAACAGTGTGGTTAAATGGATAAAACTGGCCAGAATTCCAAAAAAAGCTTCGTGAATTTATGTTGGGAAAATGAGCAGGACATTCAGGAAATAAGAGGAGACTGGATGATGTTGACAGAAGGAATAGCAGGAGCAGAACTCTAGTCTCCTGAGAGGGTGTGGCTTGTTCTAGCCCCAGGGAATGGGAAGAGTCTGCAGTTCTGACCTGATCATAAACTAGGGGTGTGATAGCGGCCTGGTCATTTCACCTTTCTCAATTCCAGTTTGATTACCTATAAAATGACAAGATCAGTGGTTTCAAATTTTTCTTTTAGAAGTGCAATTTTATTTTTCTTAGGTAAACTGTGCTTAAAAGACCAGTAGATAGAACAGTGGTAGGAGCTGCCCTGGCTGGAGCAGGTATGGGCAACCATCTGCCCTCTTTCCTCACTGCCTTTTGAGATGGCCTCTGAATGAAGCACCATAATCCAGTAAATGCGGGAATTGGACCATCTTATGGCCCATTCAAGTTCTAGTTTTTTTTGTTTTTGTTTTTGTTTTTGAGACAGAGTATCACTAACACCAGGCTTGAGTGCAGTGGTGCGATCTTGGCACACTGCAACCTCTGTCTCCAGGGTTCAAGTGATGCTTTGCCTCAGCCTCCTGAGTAGCTGGGACTACAGGCACATGCCACCACATCCGGACTTTTTTTTTTTTTGGATTTTTAATAGACACGAGCTTTCACCATGTTGGCCAGGCTGGTCTCGAACTCCTGACCTTGTGATCCGTCCACCTCAGCATCCCAAAGTGCTGGGATTACAGGCATGAGCCACAGTGCCCAGCCTCTAATTTTTAAAATTGTCCATGGCTGCAAGGACTTCATGTCTAAAACACCAAAAGCAATGGCAACAAAAGCCAAAATTGACACATGGGATCTCATTAAACTAAAGAGCTTCTGCACAGCAAAAGAAACTACCATCAGAGTGAACACGCAACCTACAGAATGGGAGAAAATTTTTGCAACCTACTCATCTGTCAATGGGCTAATATCCAGAATCTACAATGAACTCAAACAAATTTACAAGAAAAAAACAACCCCATGAAAAAGTGGGCAAAGGATATGAACAGACACTTCTCAAAAGAAGACATTTGGCCGGGCGCGGTGGCTCACGCTTGTAATCCCAGCACTTTGGGAGGCCAAGGCGGGCGGATCACGAGGTCAGGAGATCGAGACCACAGTGAAACCCCGTCTCTACTAAAAAAAAAAAAAAAAAAAAAAATTAGCTGGGCGTGGTGGCGGGTGCCTGTAGTCCCAGCTACTCAGAGAGGCTGAGGCAGGAGAATGGCGTGAACCTGGGAGGCGGAGCTTGCAGTGAGCCGAGATTGCGCCACTGCACTCCAGCCTGGGCGACAGAGCGAGACTCCGTCTCAAAAAAAAAAAAAAAAAAAAAGAAGACATTTATGCAGCCAAAAAACACATGAAAAAATGCTCATCATCACTGGCCATCAGAGAAATGCAAATCAAAACCACAATGAGATACCATCTCACACCAGTTAGAATGGCCATCATTACAAAGTCAGGAAACAACAGGTGCTGGAGAGGATGTGGAGATACAGGAACACTTTTACACTGTTGGTGGGACTGTAAACTAGTTCAACCATTGTGGAAGTCAGTGTGGCGATTCCTCAGGGATCTAGAACTAGAAATACTGTTTGACCCAGCCATCCCATTACTGGGTATATACCCAAAGGATTATAAATCATGCTGCTATAAAGACACATGCACACGTATGTTTATAACGGCACTATTCACAATAGCAAAGACTTGGAACCAACCTAAATGTCCAACAACGATAGACTGGATTAAGAAAATGTGGCACATATACACCATGGAATACTATGCATCCATAAAAAATGATGAGTTCATGTCCTTTGTAGGGACATAGATGAAACTGGAAACCATCATTCTCAGCAAAATATCGCAAGGACAAAAAACCAAACACCGCATGTTCTCACTCATAGGTGGGAACTGAACAATGAGAACACATGGACACAGGAAGGGGAACATCACACACCGGGGACTGTTGTGGGGTGGGGGGAGGGGGGAGGGATAGCATATACCTAATGCTAAATGACGAGTTAATGGGTGCAGCACACCAACATGGCACATGTATACATATGTAACAAACCTGCACGCTGTGCACATGTACCCTAAAACTTAAAGTATAATAATAAAATACTCCAGAAACAGAAAAAAAAATCACATAAACATTTCAATGTTAAATTTCCTTATTTGTAGAACAAAGGCTTATGAGGTAATTGTAAGAATTAAATAACAAATCAAATAAAGCATAAAACAATCATAAAACAAAATTGTCCATGGCTTTAGTATTCTGAGAGCACTGAAAAGGTGATCAGTCAAAGGATGAGATTATTCTAAAAACCATTTCTCAATGTTTGCTTTGATCATTTCAGTAGTATTTCAACTTTGGATTATAAAAAAGCTATTTCCTTGGGCATCATGGTGGTCTAGGAACCCCAATAACCTTACTGAGATACCTATATACCAACCTCAGAATCTTATAACTGAAAGATACGTGGGTTGGCAGTTATATATTATATAAACCTCAAAGACAAAGACAATGCAAGCTGTTTTTTAAAAAGTCTCAACTTAATATCAAACTATGCTTATTGGCATTATATTACTCCTATAATACATGCACAGGAAAATAAATAATTTTATCACAGAGGAGCAATGCATCAAAAAGCTAATTTTCCTCACAGCATAGATAGTTCTCTATATTTCATTATGTCACATGCACAGTGAAAGGTTATTGTGTGTGTCAGGGTTCTCCAGAGAAACAGGGTCAATAGGAGATATATATATATATTATTTCCTACTATATATATAAGTATATATACATAAATATTTAGGTTGGTGCAAAAGTAATTGTTTTGGACATTACTTTCAATGGCAGTAAGGGTTTTGGACATTGCTTTGAATGGAAAAACCTCAGTTACATTTCCATCAACCTTATACACACACACACATTCACACATATATATGAGATTTATATATACATATATAATTATATATATGTGAGATTTATTATAATAAATTGGCTTACTTGGTTATGGAGTCTGAGAAGTCCCATGAAGTCCCACAATCTGCCATCTGCAAGCTGGAGACCCAGGAAAACCAGAGGTGTAATTTGAAGGCCTGAGAACTGGAGAGCTGATAGTGTACATTCCAGTCTGAGTCTGGAAGAGCACTGAGAGCAGAAGATTGATGTCTCAGCCCCAGCAGTCAGGCAGACATTGAATTCAACCTTCCTCAGTCTTTGTTTCATTTAAGCCCTCAGTGGATGGGACAATTCCCACCCACATTGACGAGGATCATCTGCTTTACTCAGCCCACCGATTCAAATGCTAATCTGTCTTTCGTTCTTCTTTTTTTGTTGTTGTTTGTTTTTTTGTTTTTTATGAGACAGGGTCTCACTTTATCGCCCAGGCTGGAGTACGATGTTGGCTTACTGCAACCTCCGCCTCCCAGGCTCAGGCAATTCTCGTGCCTCAGCCTCCCTAGTAGCTGGGACTACAGGTGTGCACCACCACATCCGGCTAAGCTTTGTATTTTTTAGTAGAGACGGTGTTTTGCCATGTTGCCCAGGCTGGTCTCAGACTCCCAAGTTCAGGCAACCTGCCCACCTCGGCCTCCCAAAATGCTAGGATTACAGGCATGAACCACTGTGCCCGGCCTTCAGATGGTAATCTCTTACAGAAACACCCTCACAGACACATCCAGAAATAATGTCTGATCAGTTATCTGGGCATCCCATAAGTTCAGTCAAGTTGACATGCAAAATTAATCACTAGTAATGAAATTCAAAGCTTAAATGTAGTTGTGATTTGCGGTAAACTTTTAGGCTATACTTAATCAATCTACATTGGTTTATTATACAGAGATGGTACCACCCTAATAGTTTGTTGATTCATATTTCTAATCCTTACATGGTGTTTAACTTAATGTTGGTAAGCCAGCTTCTTGCTTTCCAAAAAAATAAAATACGTCGATGCTGCCTAACTGCAATTAACCAACATTCTTAAAGCATTTGCCAGAATGGATTGTTTATGAGAACTCATGGTGCTCAGCACTCACTTTCTTCAATAAAATCAATTGAAAAGATCAAACTGTTGGTGAGTGAGGACTGTGGTGGTTTTAGCTGCCTTCTGATTGCTTGGGCAGATGTGTGTCAGCATGCTTTCTCTTCTTCTAGGGAGTGAAGGAAGTCCCCTTATGTGTGTGCCCAGGACTGGCTCCTGTTCCTGGAATAAACACCATCATGTTGTGCAGTCTTGCAGTTTCTAGTAAGTGCTGTGCATGATTGGCATGTCCTTCAGAAAGCAGCAAGCCTGGATAGGAGACAGAAGGGAAAGCGAGAATGATATCAATAGCCTCCAAGGGGATTTATTTTAAAGCCTGCCATGTTGTCAACATTGTTTCAATACGACAGCTGAGGCTTTTGCCAAGTATTGAACATCTGACCCCATGTGGCTTGTCACTTTAAGCTGTGCCTTTTTCTAAATGGAAGGGCTGACCCTCCGAGAAACCACAGCCTGTGTCTGGTTCATCACCGAGTTCAAGATGATTATCTGAAGTTTGTTTGAACCTCAAGGGAGAATAAAATTGAACTGAAAATCTCACCCCAGCAAATTTCCCCAGTGATGTTTGGCCCTTCAGCTTTTGCTTAGAAATGACATGAAAGCAGCTTTTGTCCCCTGGTCATTTGGGACTGGATGGTAGATTCCAGATGTATCATATGCCATTCTGGTGATAATCCAGCAGGGAAAGAAATGTATTTAATCATTTCTGAAATGAGAAATAGGACATGGAGTTTAATTCAGCTTAAACATTGTTTAACTTGTGTTTCTTTTGCTGATAGATATTGTCATATACAAGTTTATGCATTTCAACTTCCAGAGACTGAGAATTTTCCTACTAAAAATTCAACAGCTAGGATAAGTGAAATCTAAGCTTTCAGAAATAGTCAATAAGAATGCAAACTTTGAAGTTAGACTTGGGTTTACATTTTGACTCTACCACTTCTTAGAGACGAAACCAAGAGCAAATCATTAACCTCTCTGAACTTTGCTCTACTTATCTTTAAAACAAGGTCGACAGTGCCCACTTTATAGGCCTGAAGTAAAGATTATATAACCTCTTAGTGTCTAGATCTTAGTAAATTCTTTATAAATGGTGACAATTTTTATATAATAAACAGAGAATACAGTAGATATGTAATATATGCAATAAGCCTGTGAATCTGTTTTATTCATATTTGCCACTAATCCTTCCAAGGTAATAGATCTTATTAAAAACAATAATCATAGTAATGCAGTGATACCTTTGGAGAGATATTATTTTACTAAACATTGCCATTTTACTATATAGATGTTTAAAAGAAGGGAATTGTGTCTTTATACTTCACTGCATATTGTAGGTACTCGCTATGTTTTGCTCTAAAAAACTGACATACCACACTATCAACCAATATTTTAACAATTTTTAAATAACAGAACTTTATGTATAATATTAAGAAATGAAAAGCATTTTTATCTTGGAGATTGTAATTTAACAAGTTTTGATCTTCAAATTTTTGTCTTCCTAAACGAAGGAACATTATCATTCTTTGAATTGTAAACAATTACGCCAGGCATGAGGAATAGTCCCAAGCTGGGTGTGGAATTTGCAGTAGCATTGAGATGGCTTAATGTGACAGTTGAGGACCAAAATGTGTTAACTAGCTTTGTGGCATTTCAGCTGGACTATGTGGATAACTTTCCTTTCTAAACATTTATCTGGTGATATCATGTATCCTCATATAATCATATCAATAATAAAATAGGAGTGGATTAGTGGGTTGGTTCATGACTTCACATCGTTTATTTAGCACAGTAAGATGCCATATATATATATATATATATATATATGTTATTGTTGTTTGTTTATATTTTAGACAAGGTCTTGTTCTGTCACTCTGACTGGAGTGCAGTGGCATGATCATGGCTCACTGCAGCCTTGACGTCCTGGGCTCAAGTGATCCTCCCACCTCAGCCTCCTGAGTAGCTGGAACCACAGGCATGTGCCACCATGTCTGACTGATTTTAAAATTTCTTGTAGAGAGGGGATGTCACTATGTTACTCAGTTTGCTCTTGAACTCCTGGGCTCAAGTGATCCTCCTACTTCAGCCTCCCAAAGCGCTGGGATTACAGGTGTATGCCACTGTACCTGGCCAAGATGCAAAATTTTAAGTACTTAAAATTTTCTGTATTTAAATTGGTAGTTCTAGCCCAGGCATGGCGGCTCACACCTGTAATCCCAACACTTTGGGAGGTACAGGCAGAAGGATCACCTGGGCCCAGGAGTTTAAGGCTGCAGTGAATTAGGATCCTAGGACTGTGCCATTGTACTCGAGGCTGGATGACAAAGTGAGACCCTGTCTCATAATAACAACAACAAAGATACATTTGTACTTCTAACCATAATTTTTTTTCTTTTTAAACTCTTTAGTTTAATTATATGGTTCTGTCAATGAAATTGGGAGGCAGTAAAAATTGAGTTAAAAATATTAATTTTAGGGCTGGGCACCGTGGCTCGTGCCTGTAATCCCAGCTCCTTGGGAGGCTGAGGCAGGCGGATCACCTGATGTCAGGAGTTCAAGACCACACTGGCCAACATGGTGAAACCTTGTCTCTACTAAAAATACGAAAATTAGCCAGGTGTGGTGGTGTGTGCCTGTAATTCCAGCTATTCAGGAGGTTGAGGCATGAGTATTGCTTGCACCAGGGAGGAGGAGGTTGCAGTGAGCTGAAATCATGCCACTGAAATCCAGCCTGGGCAACAGAGTAATATTCTGCCTAAAAAAAAAAAAAAAAGATATTAATTTTGATATATTAGGGGAGGTAGCAGAAGTTGAGCTATTATACAGGGTACAGCAAAGCTAAACTGCCTGATTTATTGTATGGCTAGAAATGCAAACAAAGTCAATTCCAAAAGTGGTGTTTTCAAAATACTTAGAACAAAGCTATCAATGGAATAATAGCTTCTTGGGGAGGCTCCTTTTAAGAAAAATATCCATTAGAATGGCAGGTAGTTTTAATGCATAAGTAATTTTATTCCTTTATAGTAACACACCATGCTGTTTTATTTAAGAACTTGGTCTTTTCCTGGATACTAGTCCTATGCTACTCACTTTCACTATGTCACTCCAATAGAAAACTGAAAATTATAAAATAAAGCATTAGAAACTCTTTTAAATTTTTTATCAAAAGAAATTGTTCCTAGCAGCCAGTGATTATGTCTTCCTAGTCAACCTTAAACACGAGTCGACATGGATAGGAAAATAACACAGTAGATATCTTGATTGCTTTTAGCTCTCTGAAAACAGGCACTTAATTTCCTTCACAGAAAAAAAATTTTTTTTTTCTTTAAAGTTGACTAGTTAAGTGTAGGAGTAATCAAAGCAGCCAACTCTGGAGAAAAGGCAGTGACTTACAATTTGGTTCATTTACTTAGTGTATGAATTTGTTTTCTAAACTGTATCATGGGGTAATAATAGGACTGATCATCATTAAGTAGGCCTGTAAGAAGGATGGCATGAAAATATTTGAAACAGATGACGGTGCACGTGTTTAGAAAGACTAGAAGAAAGGCTAGTGTCTTTCAGGTTCTGTGTATGTTTCCCTGGATTTAACTTCATCCTCTCATATTATATTTTTTATTTTTAAAAAATTGTATGTTCTTAGGAATTCGGAAACTAGACAGTCAACATTTCCAGCTGAAGTCAGTTACATGGTAGACATTCTCTGAGCTCATGCGTAAGATATTTTTCTTTTCTTTTTAAAATATGTCTTAACTCATTTTCTCCTCTGACATCTGTATTTCTATCACCTTAATGACTTAAGGAATATAAACTGGATTTATTGTTTTGATGAATGTCTAATCAGTCTAATGGCACCTGACTTATCCAAATTTCCCCAAAGAGAAATGACTAAATTCAATAGGAAAATTATTTCATTGGTCTTATGCATCACACATAAGATAGTAATATTCTTTTTAATAATAGCATTACTTTGTTGGTAATTACTTCTGTTAATTTCACTGAAGGCATTTTAAAAAATGAATTATACTCTACCTATCTCTTCATAACTGTGTTCTATTAGTTTCTGAACACTTCTCCATTTAATCAGGGCTGTTTGGAATATCTCTTCTATTCTTATTCTACTAAGAATGCCTGGGTACTTGAAAGGTTAAAAAATAAATAAAACAAATTTAATCATAACTAAAACCTCACTGAATTTTTTTTATACTCTTTATTAGTGGATGTGATCTCAAAGGGGCCTTGTTTTATCTCTCATAGAAAGATGGAGTTGATAAAGTTGTAATTCAAATTCTGCTAAAGTTAATCTTAAAACAATTATTGTATATTGCACAATTAACTGTAGTCTAAAACTCTGCCATGCTTTCCAGTTTACTCTCATAGTGTAATTCTCACAAGCAATATAGACCATGCCTACTATGGGCTTTATAAAATAAATGAAATAGCCAGAGAGTATACAATACCACTGGGATGCATTTTTTTTTTTTTTTGAGATGGAGTCTTGCTCTTGTCACCCAGGCTGAAGTGCAATGGCACGATCTCGGCTCACTGCAAACCCCGCCTCCCGGGTTCAAGCAATTCTCCCTGCTTCACCCTCCCAAGTAGCTGGGATTACCAGTGCCCACCATATGCCAGGCTAATTTTGTATTTTTAGTAGAGACGACGTTTCGCCATGTCGGCCAGGCTGGTCTCAAACTCCTGACCTAAGGCGACCTGCCCACCTCGGCCTCCCAAAGTGTTGGGATTACAGGCATAAACCACAATGCTGGACTACATTTTTATAAAATTGTTTCTCCTAAATATATCCTGTTAATAGCATGAGGATGCTTCATACCTATTTTTCTCTCTCTGTGCTTCAGTATTTTTTTCATTCATTGTACTGTTATTAAGTGTACTAAGGAGTAGCTCTTTCAAATAAAAGTTGTTTTTTTTTTTTCCAGCTAGAAATCTTGGTATCTCCTGTTCTCCCCTTGATCCTCTCTCCTTGTATGTCTGCTGTTTCTCAACCACCTCATACAAGGATAAAGAGGTGGTGGCCTCCTTGAGCTTTTAAGAGTCTTTGAATGACTCTTAAATTGCTTAGAGGCTTTTCTCCCCTATCTAGAGTCTTTCGAAACTGTGACTCAATTTTTTTCCTGTTTGTACAATCAGCCCTTTGTCTTTGGGGGTTCCATATCTGTAGAGTCAACAAATCAGATTGAAAATATTTGGGAAAAAAATTGCATCTGTACCAAACATGTTCAGACTTTTTCTTCTCATTCCTTAAGCAAAACAGTATAACAACTATTTACACAGCATTTATATTGTGTTAGGTATTATAAGTAACCTAGATATAATGTAAAGTGTATGGTAGTATATGAGTAGGTTATATGCAAATACCACACCATTTTATATCAGAGACTTCAGCATCTATGGATTTGGGATCTGCAGGAGGTTCTGGAATCAATGCCCCAAAGCCCACGGATATTGAGGGACAACTGTACTTGGAACTGATATGTGTTGCTTGGAAATTAAAATTCCTAGTCTAAAGCTTTAAAAGTGGCTAACCTAATACAAATTTCAAGGTCACTTTTTTTTTTAAGAACACATACCATTACCTAACATGGAAAAAGAATTAGTTTACAAAGAAAACATAGACAAATTTGGTCAAAGACATTGAGGCAAGGAAATAAAAAGGAACCATTAAAAACTGAGTTAAAAGGATGTTTTCCAATTTAGAAAGAGAGATTCATCTTCTAAAATCCTTTTGAAAATAGTGCAGAAGCCATAAAGTATATAATTATTTCTCTACTCTAAAAATGGTATATGATTGAAACAACATAATATTCTGGGGAAAAAAAAAAAAACCCTAATCACTTCAGTTATATTTGTGCTTTGTTCTTATAAGCCATTTTCATTTGCTGAAGCCAGAGGACTATTAACCTAGTCTCTGAAATTTTGAAGTGTCCTGAATCCTGTTTTCTGTGAACAACTAAAACTCGATTATATACATAAAGTGAAATTTCAATAACTGAACATATGATCGTAAGATCTTATGAGGGGATGATAATCAACAGAATTAATGAGAGTGTTTAATTTCATGCAGCAATTTTCACAAAAGGTAGAGTACAACAGTAAACTCCATGAGTTGCATTGTAATCAAGCTCCTCTTGTAATGAATGCAGGCCCTTAATTTATTGAAACTAATTTTGAAATCATGGTACCATACATGCTGTCTACTGTAGAAATAATTTATAAACATTAATTGCAGGAAAGAGAGGATCCATTTGCTTCAAAGAGCCCATCAGCAAGCTGTCCTTCCTGTTTTATCAGTAAGCAAAGCTGAGAGCAAATAACAGATGGGACTGTCCCTTGGTGGTGGCGCAGAGCACGCATGAAATATAGCACAATCTTCCTCCAGTGTGTTATGCTTTTAACAGTGGAATATCAGAGCAGAAGAGGTGTGGGCCAGGATGAATGACTGTCTCTGATGAAACATTCTTTTCTTCTAGCAAGATTCCTGTAGCAGATTGAGCTCTGGCAGTTGATCTCAGTGGCTTGATAGAGTGTCATTATAAAAATGCACCTGGAAGATTCTGTGGAAAAGAGAAACCTCCGAAGACCAAGGTGAATCCAAGGCCTGATCTGGACTCTCAATGGGTGGTTAAATTCTATTTCCTTTAAATAAGCATCAAAGACACCACAAAACCACAGATAAAGCTGCCATAGACAGCTATATTTGGTACTCATTTATCATTTGTCACAATCATTTCATCCTCTTGCAATATTTTATTCTACTTACTACTTCTACAAGAAGGTGAGTAGTTGTACATTTGATGTGTGTTGGGGGGTGTGAGGCTAAAATCTTCTGCCTCTGTTGTTTGTATAACCACACTGAAGGCTGTTACTAGGGCTGTGGAAGCTGGATTTAGTACATGTTATTCCTAATGGAAAAATCTATCAGCCCCACTTCAGTGGCTATTATTAAACAACTTTTAGTCAGTCAGATGGGAAGTGATCCCCAATTCCACTAGTAGATTCATGCCCCGTTCATTACCCCTGTTCACAGTAGCTTTTCTAAATGTTTTTCACTTATCCTGGGTTTCTAAGTCTGGCTCATTCCTTCAGCTTTGGACGCTTCTCTTATGTCCTGTTGAAGTGAAAAGATCAAGGCTGCCTGATCTCCTTTAACAAACAACTGTAACCTGCCCCTCTTTGATTTAGTGTATCATTGTCATCATTAGTCCTTTTTCTCTCTCCTATTTTAGGGAAAAAATTACCCTCTTCTTTTAAAAAGTTAATCCACACACATGCTCTTAATTTTACCCATTTCCATTCATTCTTCAATTATCCCCGTGATTACTGAAATATTCAGTCTTTTTCTCTTAAGTGCATTCTCTGATTGACTTGATGAATTTACCTCTTATAAAGAAAAGAAACAAAGCATTACTTCCAAATCTGCATTGCCCTTCAAGCTACTATCTCCATTTCTATGAAATTTCTTAAATGATTAGTCTGTCATCATTAGTTCCTGTAATTGTTCTTCTTTATCTAATTTACTCCTCTCTTTACTGCAGTCTCACTTTCTGCTCCCCAGTCACTTGAAACTGTTCTATCAAAGCATCTAATTCCTAATCTATCAAACACAGTTATGATCATTTCAGACTATTAGGCATATGAACACTCTTTCTACATTGAGCTTTGAAGTCTTGGCAGAAGGCAGGGCTTCATGTCTAAGGATGAAGAGGTAATATGCTTTGTCTTTCTATACTCAGGCAGAGAGGACAAAGGCACATAGCCTTGGTTTGACAGTCAGATGGTCCCATCTGGGGATAGAGGAAAAGCGATCCACAGTGCCACAGTAGCAGCAGAGACTGGAACAGTGGTGATAGTGCTAGCTAGAGACTCTGTGGTGTCCCAATCTAGCCTTTTCCTATACAGCGTTTCTTGCTGACAAATCTCCCTTGGTTCCCACTGACTTTCTGAGCCTTCTTGGCTAAGTTTCATATAATTCTGTGAGCTAACTAATATCTTTGCCATAAATTACTAGCTTGCCTTAATTGAAACATATTTGGTTTATCTTCCTTTGAACTAAAGACCTCATTAGTACAGAAAGTCATACTTTGGAATCAGTTTAATGTAATAGAGTTTTAGGGAAAGTGGAGTGAAAAGTCAGCAAGTGGAACTGATTTTCAGACTGGGGCCAAAAGGGGCAAAATTCCATTTGTCCTCACAGACACGATCCTGGTAGCCCATCCTATGCCATGGTGAAAGAGCTAACTAAACAGTGCCTTTGGTCCCTGTAATGAAAGGCGCTCTCAGAATGAAATGCCTATTCAAGGCGAGGTTTTGGGGAAACCAAGTTGCCACTGTCATTGAAAAGATGAAAGACTGTAGGGATGCAGCTGATGTTTGGAGGGCACCGAATAGCTAAAAAAAAAAAAAAAAAAAAAAAAAAGATAGGCTGGGTGCGGTAGCTCACGCCTGTAATCCCACACTTTGGGAGGCCGAGGCAGGCAGATCACGAGGTCAGGAGATCGAGACCATCCTGGCTAACACGGTGAAACCCTGTCTCTACTAAAAATACACAAAATTAGCCGGGCGTGGTGGCGGGCGCCTGTAGTCCTAGCTACTCAGGAGGCTGAGGCAGGAGAATGGCGTGAACCTGAGAGGCAGAGCTTGCAGTGAGCCGAGATGCGCCACTGCACTCCAGCCTGGGTGACAGAGCGAGACTCCGTCTCAAAAAAAAAAATAATAATAATAATAAAAGATAAATGATAAGCTAATCTTCTTAAATTATTGATTATGGCAAAGACTGAGTTCTTGGAATTCTCACAATCCTAACAGAGTCTCAATTCTAATTCTTTCAACTTTCATGTAGGTGAAAATCAAACTCCAACTTTGATATTATGATCGCCAAATTGTACTATCAGTTGATTTTAGAGTCTTGCCGGTCCTTGTATGAGCAAGTGAGAGACAGCAATGCTCAGAAAACTATAGGACTGGAGGATCCTAAGCATAAGAATTAGACAATGTGGGGTGATTCCAAAGCCTTGAACTCATAGCCTTTTCCCCCGCTGTAGTTGTGTGCTGGAGCCAGCTCTTGCCAGCTCCTGAGATCAACTGCATTTATCTCATCTCTACTCTGTGTCCATGATATGATGACAATTTGAAGTCAGTTACAAGTATTTGAAATGCCACAGTCAGGGCTGTCCCTAACCCCCTTGCCAGAGAATGGATTGTTAAACATTTGCCAGTGCAGTACTGTTAATGGCATCACAGAAGTGCATCCTCGTTCTTCGACGGAGGTGGCTTTTCTTGCTTGGAGACTGTATTCCCTTTCTTTTCCAGAGGCTGACTTTGCAAGAGAGAATCCGTTTACCACTTAGAACCGTGAACACCACCCCCATCCCCGTTTATCTCCAGACTTGAACTAGTGGTTAAATCCCAACATGTCCCAGAGAAGTCAAATGCATTGTAAAATCTGGGTGAGATTTCTTTCATCGTATGACAACAAAACTTGGGACTATGTGTACTAGTGATTGACCTTGGACAGGTAACGTGTAATTTTTCAAAAGAATAAATGTATCACTCTGAGCTTCTATATTGAAAGAGTTACCCAGAGTGGCTACAGTGGGTCTGATTCTTGGCTCATTTGCTTGGTTATAATCTGGGTTTCAGGGAGGCTTGGGATAGTGAAGTTGAGATCCTAGAAATCTCTTAAATAATGCAGGGAAGGGTAGCAAGTACTCTGCGTTGGAATTATACATAAATCACCTTCATCCTAATTTATTACCCAAGATGTCTAGAAGATAATTTCTTTACCAATATCTTGAGGAACGTATTGGTGAAGGGAGTTTTGAGGAGTTTGTTCTACTGTTCTTCCTAAGCTGAGGATGTTGATGGCAGATGCTTCAGTTGACATGGTTTCCCTGATTGAAATAAGAAGGAAACTATTCTAGGGCAGCAGAGGCCAAGTAGCAGCATTCAAAGGAAGGACGCAAAATTATTGTGGTTATCATAAAAGGCAGCAGGGCAAGCTCATCAGCAGAGTGTTATGTATTACAGAAATCTTTGGTAGTGGTTCACCAGTCACTGGGTCCCTTGACTGAAACAGATGATAGTACATTAGTCCTTCTTGATTTGTGTTATGGAAAACACCCCACACCTGGGAAGTAGAGGTCTGACCTGGGTCATCATTACGGGAAGTTGCTCATTCTCTCCCAATTCTCAGACCTGAGTTAACGCCATAATCAAGAATTCTTTGAAGATGGACTCAGCAATAATATCACTTGTTTGTGCAATAAATCTTCCCAGCCTTCAGCAAAGGATCTTTGGCTATTGCAGATATTGCAGATAAATAGCTTTTAATCTGGTTTGCCTATTCTTTGTTTGGGGGTTTATTCAGAATGGCTAGAAGATGCTGTCCTTTTGGAGAAAAAAATTCCAAAGAGCTACTGCTCTTTTACACCAATCATCTAGCAAACAGCATGAATAGTGATATTACATTCTAAGGGTAATGTGCTTTTAGGGGTCAACATTCACATAAACATTTTCAGGTACCAAATGTTACTGTTTTAACTTTGTGACAAAAATAGACTGCTTGCATTTTAGGTCATGCTGATAAAATACTTCCTAGAATCTGGCTACACAGACATTTCATGCCAGGTATTATTTATATGTGAATAGAATGCAATAGAATGTGAATAGAATGCAAAGGAGCTATAAAATTCCATATAGTAAAAATACATACAGTAAACATGCCCTGGAAAACAGAAATAATCGGAGCTTTGGGATATTGTTAAACACCAACTCGGAGCTATCCTGATTCCCGGAGACTGAGAATAACACTGTCTCTACTGATCAGAATGGCAAATTGTACTTCAGGTTATAAATTGAGTTTTGATCTCAGTTGGCCTCTAGGTAGTCCAGTCTTGTGGTTATTTTTCTGAGGATATGACTGGAATAGGTCTCTTAGGCAACTGGCAGAATCCCCAACTGGGTCTCTGCACCATGGAGTAGGGCTATTGTGATAGAAAATGCCAAGCTTCTGGAATTGCCCTTACCTACTAAAGCACTAAAATCCAAAGCAGTATTGCATTCATAGATGAATTACGGAAATTAAAAATATCTTTAAAAGCCTGAAAGATGTTGGGTTGATGATTCGTGTCTCTATTTTGTCCTGTGCTTAGAAGATGTAGTGATACTGAGCGATCATAAATTGTACCCCTGGATAGTCATTTAACAGATATTTATTCAGTAGCAACCAAGATTCATGCTTTGTGCTAGGTGTCCGGGGTACAATGATGAGCAAATCTTGACATGGTCTTTGCTTTTACAGCACTGATAATTTAATGGTACAAACTGGACAGTCACTGCTCAAGATAATTCTATAAGCTTGTGTTACAGGGGAACCCTCTGTTGTCCTGGGGTGTGTGTGTATCTGTGTGTCTGTGTGTGCAGGGAGTTTTGGAGGAGAAAATGGGAAAGGTAGGAAAAGTCTTACTTCAGCAAGTGATATTTCAGATGAGCTCTAAGGCAGAGGTAGGTGTTAAAGAGCACAGACAAAGGAGTCCGTGCAGTGATTCCATAGCAGGAGAGAAAAGTGTGCTTGAGAAGCGAATGGAGGACAGTACACCTGGAGTGAGGAATGTGAGGTTCAGAGTGACCAAGAGGAGCCTGAAAAGTAGACAGGGACCTGAACTTGCAGGATTTTCTCTGATCTGAATAGCAATGAGAAATCAAGTGTGTGGCTTTAAGCAGGGACGATATAATATCATGATTAGACATGTAAAAGAGTTCTCTGGGTGCAGTATGGGTATGAACAGAGAGTAGCAAGGTATGTTATTGAACTGTTGCAGTGAGAGTTTGTTGTATGGATGTAGAAATAGGAAGATAGAGTTATGAGACACTTAGGAATTAATATTAATAGGACTCATGATTGACTGTTGGTGATGGATTGAATACTGGGTGGGAGACAGTAGAAAATGTAAAACAGTGTTCTTATATTTCCGGTTTGCATAGCAGGATATACATAAATATGTATTATATTCATCGTGTATATACTGAATAAGATTGGGGCCAATGATCTTAGACCTATAATATTTGAGGGGCCTGACACACATTCACATGAAGATGTTGAGTGAGAAATTAGACATGAGGATAAATAGGAACTGGTTCGGTGATGAAATAAATATGGAAGTCGTTGGTCCATAGATGGGAAATGAGGTCCATTATGTGGAGAAAATGCAGAGGGAGGAGAGAAGAGCCTGAGGCTGTGCACGGACAGACATCAGCACATGGGGTAAAAGTACCCTTTGAGAAACAAAAATAAAATCCTATGCCCCTAAACCAACTGAATAGACCCCTTCTTGGCCAAGGGGACCTCAGAGAAACCTTAAAAATGGAGTTCACAGCCATGACACGATGGGAGGTCAGATGTGCCTCGCATACCCCCTCCCTTGCTAACCGCCACTAGGCTCTCTTCCCTAGGTGTTTAACAGAAACCAGCCCTTTTGAAAGATTCCTTCTGCCACCGATAAGAACCAACTGCCTGATGCTGCCCCTCCCTTTCAGTTTTTTTTTTAATTTATTTTTTATTTTCATTTTTTGAGATGGAGTTTCACTCTTGTTGACCAGGCTGGAGAGCAATGGCACTATCTCGGCACACTGCAACCTCCACCTCCCAGGTTCAAGTGATTCTTCTGCCTCAGCCTCCCGAGTAGCTGGTATTACAGGTGCCTGCTACCACACCTGGCTAATTTTTTATTTTTAGTACAGACGGGGTTTTGCCATGTTGGTCAGGCTGGTCTCGAACTCCTGACCTCAGGTGATCCACCTGCCTCGGCCTCCCAAAGTGCTGGGATTACAGGTGTAAGCCACTGCACCTGGCCCTTTTCACAGTTTTGACACAGCAACTGACCAGCATTCCTTCCTGATAAGAGACCATTGACCATGAAGTGCTCCTGGGGCCTGTCTTTGGAGGCTGCCACATAGAGGTTCTTTGTGTCCTCTGGTTCACCTTTTGATGAATAAGGTCTAATTGTAATACATTTAAATGTTAAGTCTTCATCCCAGAGTGAACATGGGATGCATGTTACACATGCTGTGCATCCCCTCTGTGAATATTTATATCTCCTTCTATGACCTGCTGAATATGTATACTTAGCCACCCTGTTAGCCATAAATCCATCTTATTTTTCCTATCCTACTCTCTACATGCCTGTTTCCAGCTTCTGGCCAGAGGCTGCACTTCTCAGACTGTCAGAATGGTCGCCGGCAGGCTCCAACCCTTCATGAGAAGAACCTTTAAGCTCTCCTTTCAGATTTATGAAGTTAATCACTCTTCAGCTGACACCCTAAAGTGCAGTCAGTAAAGTGTGATGCACTCAGCAAGGACTTACTAAAGGTTTATGGGACTAAAAACAAAACTGATAAGAGGAAAGAGCACCCTTCAGGCTCTCTGACTTCTTGCCAGCTTAGTCTTGGGTTTGTTTTTACTCTTTAGCTCCACTGCAACGTTTGGCTGGATTTCTCTGGTTCTGATAATCTTGGGTATTAGGTATTTGATGAGGTAATTCAAATAGTGTGTAAAGTGTTTCTTATTGATAAAATGAATTTTGGATACTCTCTACTTCACGCTCACACTAATTTTTCTTTGTGTGCTTTTTAATACTTAGCAAACTCTATTTTATCTTAAATTCTTCATCTACGAATCTACCCACCACTCAAGCCTGGGAAAGCTGGCAGAGGATGCACGTGTTTTACTCACCTGAGTGTTCACAATGCTCGTGAGGGGCCTTCCTGATGGTAAGTGCTGCTCTTTCTTATTAACGTTCTTTTTTCCTTTAAAATTTGTTTCAATCCATGAGGTAAAAAATAATGACGATATAGATAGACGAATAGTTCATGTCGTTTTTCCCTGCAGTCAAATAGACAAAAATTTCAACACAAACTTTTATTCCTGGTATTTGGCTTAAAAGTAAACGTCAGGTACGTCAAGAAGCTAATGGTGTTCTTCGCATATCTCAACAGTCACTGATTTTTCTACTTAATATAAAAATGCATTTCCAAAATCTTACCACTGGGGGGCAGCATCGTGCAAAGCTAGCCTTTAGTTTTTCCTTCCTGTGTCCAGTATAGAGTGCTCCTAACATCTATCACAGACTCGTGCTGTGCCATTAATGGAAGAAGAGCCTCTATCTGTCTGTCTGTCTATCGGTCTATTTTCCCTTTGCCAAATTCTTTCCTCTTCCTTTTTTTCCCAGAGTTCTTTGTGAGTTAAAACTTCTGTTTTTGAAACTTCCAGGAGCTTAATTAATAAACATGAAAACCAAGTTGAAGCTGGCACAAAGCCCTTTTTTGCTCAACCACTTGGGCATGCTAGGGTAATTGTAGTTATTTACATTTGGCATCCAACTGGCTCGAAGACCAACACTGCTTTTTTTTTTTCCCCTATGAGTACCGAAGCTATTAAATTAAACAGGTTAATGTGGCTACAGCATTTCGCCCCCTACTATCTCCACAGCTATAGTAAATCTGCCACCTGTTTATTTCCATAAAAATTCAATTACAGCACCACCAGTTATTCTTCTTATGTGAGCAATTAACTTTAGGCAGTTTCAGGCCACAGAGAAAGGCCAGGCTGGCCTGCTCCTTTCTGCTTCGCTCCCTTTAGCCGCAGGTCGTTCTTTCGCTAAGTGGCTGTGCTCCTTCACACCAGTGAAAAAATGAAAAAGGAAAGAATAGACTAGACTGCTGGGCACAGTCACGCCAATGAAAAAGCAAAAAGCGAAAAACCGCAAACAATCTTCTGCCTCCCTATGCCCAAGCCTTGGAGGCCTGGGGAAGTTAGCAGCAAGCCGGCAGCCAGGGCCACAGGGGCACACCTGTGTTTAATAGCACACCAAAATGAAGAAGAAATTACTTGCAATGTGTTCATTTTCTTTCTTCTTTATATTTGTAAAAAAATGTGATAAAGGAAAGGCTGGTAAAATGCCACAGCGTTCTGGCTAAAGCAACAACACAATTGTGAAGAGAGAAAACCGCATTCATCCACATGTCCCAGCAGGAGCTATCACCAAAGGCATTGTGAAGCAGTTGAGCAGTTACATCTGCTCTCCTTTAACAGGAATGAGTCTTTAGTACCCGGTTGCAAATGTTGACTTTTACCTTTTCTTTAAATGTCTGCTACTCTTTGTCATATTTCTTCCCCTTCTCTCCAAATTCTACCAATAAAAGTAAAAATTACTGAATCTTACATCTAGTGATTTTCTGCGTGACCTAATTGTTAAACAGGGATTGAGGTACTCGCTTTCCATCGATCCCTGTAATGCCATTGACACTGATTTATATTTCTAGTAAATGTATAAACATGGTTTTAAGAGTAGGTTAGACTCTGAAATAATCTCTAAGTAAATCTTACCCCAGGTTCAGGTTAAAACAAATACTTCTTCATAAGTAGGTTGGTACCAATTCCTACTGAGAGGTGACAGCTTGTTGGCAGTCCTCGCTGGCTCTCGGCACCTCCTCGGCCTTGGGGCCCACTCTGGCCGTGCTTAAGGAGCCCTTCAGCCCACTGCTGCACTGTGGAAGCCCCTTTCTGGGCTGGCCAAGGCCAGAGCCGGCTCCCTCAGCTTGCGGGAAGGTGTGGAGGGAGAAGCGTGGGCGGGAACCGAGGCAGCGCGGGGCGCTTGTGGGCCAGCACGAGTTCCGGGTGGGCGTGGCCTTGGCGCAGGGGAATCGGGGCTGCGCGCGGCACTTGTGGGCCAGCATGAGTTCCGGGTGGGCGTGGGCTCGGCGGGTCCCTCACTCCGAGCGGCCGGCAAGCCCCGGGCAGTGAGGAGCTTAGCAACTGGACCAGCAGCTGCTGTGCTCGATTTCTCGCAGGGCCTTAGCTGCCTCCCTACAGGGGCAGGGCTTGGGACCTGCAGCCCCCCGTGCCTGAATCTCCCCCTCCTCCCCCGCCCCGCCCCCCCGCCGTGGGCTCCTCCGCAGCCTGAGCCTCCCCAACGAGCGCCGTCCCCTGCTCCCGGCGCCTGATCTCATCGACCACCCAAGGGCTGAAGAGTGCGGGAAAATGGTGCAGGACGGGCAGGCAGCTCCACCTGCGGCCTGTGCGATATCCACTGAGTGAAGCCAGCTGGGCTCCTGAATTTGGTGGGGACTTGGAGAACCTTTATGTCTAGCTAAGGGATTGTGAATGCACCAACTGGCACTCTGTATTTAGCTCAAGGTTTGTAAATGCACCAATCAGCACTCTGTGTCTAGCTCAGGGTTTGTAAATACACCAATCCACACTCTGTATCTAGCTAATCTAGTGGGGAAGTGGAGAACTTTTGTGTCTAGCTCAGGGATTGTAAATGTGCCAGTCAGCACCCTGTCAAAAAGGACCAACAGCTCTCTGTAAAACAGACCGATTGGCTCTCTGTAAAATGCACCAATCAGCAGGATGAATAAAAGCAGGCTGCCCCAGCCAGCAGTGGCAACCCGACAGGGTACCCTTCCACACTGTGGAAACTTTGTTCTTTTGCTCTTTGCAATAAATCTTGCTACTGCTCACTCTTTGGGTCCACACTGCCTTTATGAGCTGTAATACTCACCGCGAAGGTCTGCAGCTTCACTCCTGAAGCCAGCCAGCCCACGAACCCACAGGGAGGAGCGAACAACTCCAGAGCGCCGCCTTAAGAGCTGTAACACTCACTGCAAAGGTCTGTAGCTTCACTCCTGAAGCCAGCCAGCCCACGAACCCACAGGGAGGAACGAACAACTCCAGAGCGCCGCCTTAAGAGCTGTAACACTCACTGCAAAGGTCTGTAGCTTCACTCCTGAAGCCAGCCAGTCCACGAACCCACAGGGAGGAACGAACAACTCCAGAGCGCCGCCTTAAGAGCTGTAACACTCACTGCAAAGGTCTGTAGCTTCACTCCTGAAGCCAGCCAGTCCACGAACCCACAGGGAGGAACGAACAACTCCAGAGCGCCGCCTTAAGAGCTGTAACACTCACTGCAAAGGTCTGTAGCTTCACTCCTGAGCCAGCGAGACCATGAACCCACCAGAAGGAAGAAACTCCAAGCACATCCGAACATCAGAAGGAACAAACTCAGGACACGCGCCTTTAAGAACTGTTAACACTCACCGTGAGGGTCCATAGCTTCATTCTTGAAGTCAGTGAGACCAAGAGCCCACCAATTCTGGACACACTATCGAAGTGTAGTTATTATCAATAAATTCAGAGAATAAGAAAAACATCAAAAGAGAAATAATTAGGGTATAAATAGATGATACAACCCAAGGGCACCTTGAACCCCTAGCTAGGATAGGTGTATGGAGGGCTCAGATTACGCATCCAAATTGTCACGTGTCTGAGTTGATTCCTGAGCAACATTTGCTCAAGCAGTGTTGCTGCGCAGGCATGGATGTCAGATGTCGGCTAGTCCTAAAATACTCCCGGGGGATTAAGTGAGTGTATATAAATATCTCCCTCCTTTGTTCCTGCGTCTGAAGGTGCCCTACACCCGACAGCATTAGTGCACTGCTAGGATAAAAGTATGTAATAAAATGGACTTTGAAGGCACATGTCACAGGAAAAAATACAGTCTAATTAAATTTAATCTTCTTTAAAATGGTTACTCAAAAGAGAGACTCTGTTAGAAGTTCAAAAGGCCTATATAAATCCTCCCGAGGCAAGTCCATACCTAGAGCTCACATATGGCAGTTGGAAGAGGAAAGGAAAATTTAGAAAGTTTGTTTCATCTTGGTAGGGCTGATGGGACTTTAATGAAGAGAGACCAGTATCACATGGCCCTGAGATCACATTCTCTGCTGTCAAATGGGTTCAAGTTCACAGTCTTGAAAATTGTCCTTTTGCTATATTCAAATGTTCTCATGAGCTCTTTTCAGTTCAAAGTAGATGTTAAAATGAGTTTTAAGTGTTTATTCTTTATCCTAGATTTTGGGCAGATGCCTAATTTCCATAGCTTCCTTACCTCCTGAAGAGTTTCAGGCTTTTTGCTTCTGCCAAAATGAAGCAAACCTACAGCTTGGTACTTTGAAGTTTGAGTTAAAGCAAAACTAAATGGACCATGTTTATCTGATCAATTAAGGCATTGCCTACATCCTCAGTACTGATGTTTCTCATTTAAGCAGCGTTCTATACAATTAACAACAGAAATAGAGTTTGGGGAAAGGGGGGTCATTATACAAAGAAATGCAGGAAGAGCCTGGAAGAATTTGACTAGGCTCCAATACAAACTGCATAAACTGGTCTCCAGTGTAAACTGAAGAATGTTTTTGTAGAAGTGGGACTGTAGAAAAATATTTTTTAAAGTTCCAAAAAAAGAAGTTTGATTTAAAACTCCTATTAGGTAAAGTGATCTACTAGATTTAATAGTCTTTAACATGATTGATGTTTTTAATTAAAAATACCTCATCTGTCTCTCAGGGATTAGCATGTGTACAATTCAGTTTAACTACAGTTCAACAGGGAGAATTCTATAAACAGTACCATGCTAAGCAGAGTATTCAATTTAAAAAAAATAAAATGAGCATAAATTAAAATTCTTCTAAGAGTTTACAATTTTTTTTTCTTGAGACCAAACCGAACAACACCAATTAATTAGTATGAGAATGAATGATAGGTAATTGAACCCTCTGGCTGTTCCCAGTCAACGTTCTGTTCTACTATTCCCAGTAATAGCTGGAGATACACTTGTTGGCTTCCATTCCAGCTAGCTCAGGACCTGTGTACACAGCCCTTTCTATAGAAAGACAGGAAACCCTCTTTCCTCAGAATTCCTACTAGATTCCTTAGTCCTTGTTTTGAGCGAATCACGTCGTCCAACTGGCACCAACAGATTTAACTTGAAACTTCGTAAAGAAAATGATGTGCTTTTTGATATCTGGCAGATTCTATGGAGATTGCCTTCCAAATTCAAAGATTTGTCTCCGAAATTGTGCCTTGGCAAGAAAACTAATGTACAATCTTCACACACAGGGTGTGTTTCACTTCAATTTTAATACTATAGAGGTAAAAAAAACAGCTTTCTCCAAGTTCCAAGTTTTATGTCCATGGTCTCTTCAACTATAAATGGGAAAAAATAGCAAAGATAAAGCTATTAATCTGTCTGACCCATACTCCCCTAAAAAGTTGCTTTTACTTTCTAATATGGTTTTCTATATTTATTTTATGATTTACTTCTATAATTATTTTTATGATTTTTCTGATTTATTTTATGCATCTGTTTCTTCCACAAAGACATATGATGTCTGTCCAGTTATTTAAATTGTGATAACTTTTAAACTTGATTTATTAAATATATGGTGGAGATAACTGTAGAGACTTTTGTGGAAGCCTGTACAAGAAAAAAGTTTTCCTGGGGAAAACTGTTTTAACATGGTACATGTCTTGATAAAGATCTGTGTTGATTTAATGGAAAACTTAATTCCTAATGTATTTATAAGTAAAATTTTGTATCATTAAATGGCAGCCGATGGGGAAAACTTGGGGAAATAAATCACTTTTCCTTAGAAAAACATTCATTTACATTTTAACCCCTGAGACAATGTTACTGATGATATTATAGTTAGATCATTATTTACCATTTCAGATTTACACTAAATATCTCCATTTATCTAACGTGGATGAAGGTGTTCTTGGGCCTACGTACATCTTTAAGTAGACTAATGAGATGACAATTTTGAAAAGGGTAAGAAAGTGTAAGGAATATTTTTATTCTATTATGTTCAAGTTGTTTTTGGTTTCTTTTTTTTAAGAATGTTTCAAAACTGCTTTGGCTGTATTGAAGGTGGAAATGAGGATTTTTCTCTTAACAACAGGTAATTGGTACAATGTGATCTATTTCATGTTTGGAATGATATGGGTCTTGTACTTAAAGTTCCTGGGTTGAAAAGAGCTGTGTGGAAAGGAGAAAATAAAAAGGTACAAAATCAGTGAAGCTAGAGAGATAGAATCATGAAAGGGGCTACTCAGGATATCACCCTGTTTAACCTTTTGTGCATTGCTTATTGCTTCTACATAGTTAAACTACGATACGCTTAGGCAATATGTATTGGGTTTGAACTTTCAAACCACAATGAGGCTATTTTTAACCTGACAGTTAATTTTTCATCTCAATAATGACAGAAAAATTATCAAAATTTTGCAGATATTAAGCCTATCAATGGTTGGAACATTTCAACTGCTTCATGTAGAGCAGTGGATTTAAAAATTTGTAATTAAATAACCGAAGGACTTGGACCTTTAGTTGTCTGTTTACTGGAGATATAAACCCCTCATCAGCCTCTTTTCTCTCCTCAGAAAGAGTATATTTTGTCCCAGGTTTATACAAATATCTCTGAATCTGAACTCAAATTTTCAAGCATTTCATCTAAATGTTGTGCATTTTCTCTTTGACAAACTATAAGTATGGGCATCTCCAGCTATGCTGCATGTTAATTGTATTAGTTTTAGGCTACCAAACCTGCTCCAATATCGACTCGCATCACTCTATTTATCAACTTAAGACAAGAACACTTTATGACCCTCTTTGGCTTAGAGTGGACTCTGTGGGTCAGAATGTTTTGTTGGTTATTTCCCAAGAACGCAATATGAACTCCGGGTTACACATTAACAAGAACCACTAAAAAAGTTAGGTCAGTGGAAATTCTCTCAGGACAAATTGAATAACGTTTTTGAGATTTTTGACTTCACTTTGTTTTAAATTATATTTAAGACGTCGATCTTCTGGCCTCATTTTTTGGTTAGTTTTTTGTGTGTGTGTTTTTTGAGACAGAGTCTCACTCTGTCACCAGGCTGGAGTGCAGTGGCGTGATCTCGGGTCACTGCAACCTCCACCCCTGGGGTTCAAGCGATTCTCCTGCTTCAGCCTCCTGAGTAGCTGAGGCTACAGGCATGTGTCACTATGCCCAGCTAATTTGTGTATTTTTAGTAGAGACGGGGTGTCACCATGTTGGCCAGGATGGTCTTGATCTCTTGACCTCAGCCTCAGCCTCCCAAAGTGCTGGGATTACAGGCGTGAGCCACCACATTTAGTCTTCCTCACATTTTTGAGAGAAGACTGACAAACCACCCCTTGTATAAAATTTGGTGTAACTGGCTACATTTCCACAATTTTCTTTTTTCTGTTATTGTGTGTTTTTTGGCATTGGTCAACCTCGAGGCAAGATTCAGTGTTACTTTCACTCCCAACTACTACTATCCTTTTCTTTTCACTCTGTAAGTCACTAGTGAGAGGTATAGATTTAACTAAAATGGAGGCTTTATTAAGTTCCCAAATTTTATTCATAAAATTGTGCTTAGACCTTTTTCTCCAAATTATTTTCTCTATTTCTCAAAATATCCCTCATCCTTTTGAGAAGGCAGCTTTTGTGTGAGAAGAAAAAATAATTGTTTTTCCAACTGCAAATAAATTTTATGTATCATATTATGCTAATTTGTAGTTTCACTTGACTTGAATGGAGAATTCCTAATGCTCTTTAGCTACTGTCAGCAGTAATGCCTTAAGGTGAGTCAATCAAGAATTAACATTATTGTATTTGATACTGTTCTCTAAAATAGGTCAATTCATTTGGTTACTTTGGCACACATTATGTAGATAATTAATCCTAGCAGATACTCCGGTAAGCCTCTTGTTTTATATAATTTCATGAATGAGAATTTTCCATGGTTATTTTTAGCAATAGTAAATCTTTCTTGAAAATTTTCAGGCTAAACAAACTAGAACAAAGCTTCTCAAACTATCTGTGATGAAGGACTGTGTCTTCTTATTATTATTTGCTTAAGTTTCACACAGTCACAGACCAACACTTTTGTAAAATGCATTTATCATGTGCTTGGATGGCATGACAATATAAAATTGTCATATAAATTTCTTGGTGCTTATTCTCAATTTCTGTACCTAGCTCGCTGTGGATTGGTAGCAGTTTGCAGACCACCACCAGTCCACGGGCCACATTTTGAATGGCTTTGATGGAGGTTATTTTCTCTGGTAGAACTTCGGAGAATTGATTAACAGATTGTTCTTATATTATAGCAAAGTTAAAATTTATTTAAGAAAGATTCATTTCTCACTGAAGGAAATCTTTTGTTGAAGTGAAATATTTATTCAGGATGGAATTTTAGTTAGGCTTGTGGGTTTTTACAAAAGGATGGCCACATCATCATTTAGTAATTTAATCTGCCATTTCTTATCCCATAGATAATCCAGTGCCTTGCTAGAGAATATAAACTTGGAATCCTACTTCTGTCAAAAGTTTACATGGAAGGCATTATTATATCTTTTGGATGTCTTCTAGGTATTCCAGGTTTTGCTTTAGATTTGATTTGCTCATTTGTTTCTGGCTTGGACTGAATCAGATTATCAAATATCTGATTATGTAAATCATAGTGCCTTGGCTTCTGACAGAATCATTTAATTGAGAAAATTATAAATTATTCCCATGTATTTAGAGATGCTGTAAAAATATTAATATCAAGCCCAAATACTACATTTCCTTCAGGAAAACTAGGCCCTGGTTACTTAGATGTGAGCAAACTAGGCATTTTACTTGCTTTCAAAGAACATAGAGTCTAGTGGGGGAGACAGGTATATAGTCACGTAATGAAAAAAAGTAAATGTATAATTATGTTAAGTGCTCATCTTAGTCCATTTGGGCTCTTATTGAGACAGCCAAGTAAAAGGAGCTCCTCAGAGAATCTCCAGCTGGTCTGAGCATGAGGAGGAGGGTGGGGCCTCGGGAAGTTCATGCCATTTGCAGCAGGGAAGGAGCCTAGCCCCTCCTGTTCCTGGGCGGTTACAGGGGATTCAATCTGTGAGATGAGGGCCTGTAACAGAAACCCCTGTCTCACTTTGCTGTGTTGTTTTTCCTTTTTCCTTTTTGCCCAGTAAATCCCCCTCCTCACCCTTCAAAGTGTCCGTGAGCCTAATCTTTCCTGGTCATGTGATAGGAGCCCGGATTTTCTTACAGCATTATGACAAAGATATCATATATTGAGTGGTTTATAAGCAACAGATATTTATTCCTTATAGTTCTGGGAAGTCTAAGATCAAAAGTCCAGTGTGGTTGGGTTCTGGTAAGGGCACTCTTCTGCCTCATATGTGGAAGAGGAAAACAAGTTCTCTGGGGTCTCTTTTGTAAAAGCACTAATCCCATTCATGAGACATCTGCCCTTGTGACCTAATCACCTCCTGGAGGTCCCACATTTTAATACTATCACATTAGGTTTCAATATATGAATTTTGAAGGGACACAAACATTCAGAATATAGCAGTACTTATATATACTTATATCAATTATATATTAATATCAAAATTATATGTAAATAATATAGAAACATTATTATAGAAGTATATTTAATTGTTGGAATTATTCAGCCCAAAGGGATGATTCTATCTTCCATTTTCTGTTTTATGTTACCAGGTAATGATAGCATCTCACAGTTCAGTTTAAGGAAGCAATACAGAGACATGCAGATCATCCCTAAGACATGAGTACCCCATGTGAGGGTGTTGTGAGGGCCTAAGAAGAAAGACAATCATTTGGGACAACGTTCTGAGAAGGGAGATGGTTGCTGCCCTCGTGGATTTAACAGACTTGGTTATGTGGCTAGTTTTTTTTTTTCTTCCATACCTGAACTGTGGTGTTACTCAAGAGAATCGTCTGAAGCTTGTGTTGGATAGGACAGGCAATAACTTCAAACTGAATAATGAGGCCCAAGATGGACAGTCCCTCGTTGAGGGTGAGAGCCAGCACCCTTGTAGACTGTGACTACAAGGCCAGCTCCTAGAGCTAGAGTTCCATATGGACAAGGACAAGCTCTAGCTAGATCAGAACAATTTCATCACAAAGCAAGTTTTATTTTCAATCATCGCTGCAGACCACAAAGGTCAGGCTAAATATCAACAGATCTCTATTGTGGGAAAATCTGGACTTTTGGCTTATTATCAGTACTCAACCTTGATAGGCAGCACCAGATTAACTGCTAAAGATTCTCTGCATCTTTATCTCATTAGCCTTTTACATTTTATCCTGTTTCTTAGCCTCAGCTGGAGGACTGATACAGTCAGGTCCCGCTGGGGCAACAACGTAAAAGGTGGGAAGGAAAATGTTCATGTTGACACCAGGGTAGTGAAAGCTATCCAAGCTATGGGGAATTTAATGCCGAGGAAACGCAAGATCAGGGTGGAGCATCCGGCTGGGGTAGCTGCCTTTCACTGGACCCCTACCAGCCCAGTTTGGGACATGCAAGGGGAACAGCACATAGATAAAGGCTTTCTCAAGGTTTATGAAAGAACAAATGGCAGCACAGCTAACCTCTAGTGCAAATAAAAATCATACATTTAAGGAAATTTTAATTCCTGCCTGGTTAAAACCAAAATATATGCTATAATGGTTGATGACAAAAATTTTGAGAGTAAAAGTAGGTTTGTAAATATTCTCCAGTCAATGACCACAAAACTGTTAGAGAATTTCCCATAAAAAGCAAAGGCCTTCTTTCAGATTTAATTCCTATGGATTCTGAAATTTATCCTTATAGATTTGTGTTCTTATCACTTTTACCAAGAAGAGCAGACACTGTCCTTCCACGTTCAGCTGTAAGCCACAATGATTCTGGTTTTCCCTCCTAAAATACAACCTTTTAACTAGAAGCAATGATTGCAAGACTTACAAAACAGATGTGCTAGAAAATTGTATTTGGTCACAAATTTATAGAGTATATTTGTCACTGGTAACTGAATTTTCTCAGTAACTTTGTGATAACTAACTCATGGGCTCTGACCTCATAGTTTTGTCTTTTTTACCCCACCAATATAAAAAGTGTAAATTTTCTTGCTAGTCAGAAAAATACTCAGACCTTAGCTTTGTTTTTCTTGTTTTCTACTGACCATGTAAGAAAATAAATATGATGGTCTGTGGCAGAGATTGTGACTGTCTAACAACATGCAATCTTCTTTTCTCTTTAGTAATAGAATTTAAACTTTATTTAATGAAGCAATTTGCCTAGCTAGGTAGGAATTATTTGTGTTTTCAAAACATTATTAAGGATCAGGGAATGTTGTATACTAATATGTCTCTTGACATACAAGAAACTTGCACTGGATTCATTCAACTTTGGAAGTGTTTAAAGAGTTAACATTTATTTTAGTGGATTGTGTATATTTATAGGCCTCATAATGACAGATAAAAGGCACTGATTTGCCCTGAGTTCTGAATGAAATCTGTGGAGCTGAACTAAGCTTAAAATATATGTGTGTGTGTGTGTGTGTGTGTGTGTGTGTGTATATATATATATATATATAGAGAGAGAGAGAGAGAGAAACAGAGAATATTGGACTTTAATATTTTTACTACTTTACAAGGAGACAGTATTTTTATTTGTTATTTTAATTTCTGTGTGGTAAAATGATAATGGAAGAATGTTCATTATGTTCAAATTTGAGGAAAATATCCCATCCTAGTATTTGGAATATGATGGCCTCTTGTGTGCCTGAGGTATCTGTGATTTTTGGCCTGCTGGATATCCATTTACTAATAAAAGTACTCCTGTTTTGCTTTATTAAGCCACTTTTCTCCAATTCTCATGTGATAGGGAGGAGTTGACTCTACCTCGTAACTCCAGGGCTGAGAGGATACCCAGCCTATAGAGTCACAGGGATTATTGTTTCTGGGATAAGCATGTGATATAAGCCTCCAGGTCTTCCCTCTGATGGGATTAGTAAGGTAGAAGGAAGTACAAATCACAACAATGTTGATTCTCTTTTTAATGGCATGGAAAAGCCTATCTGAGAATTAAGCCAATACAAAGGGTAGCAGAACGAAGAGATGGAACACAACCAACTCCTGATATCATACTTTGAAGCACATGTCTGAAACTGCTGCCACATCTGGATTTTTTAATTTATGTGAAACAATAAATTCCTTTCTTTGCATAAACCTAGTTTGGGATGGTGTTCTGTTACTTATAACAGAAAGAGTCTGACTAACATGTGGTGCTCACTCTATACCCCTCTCTTGTGAATCATGTTGGATCATGTAGCTGGGCATAAATGGAGAGTCAAAGTAGAATAGGGAGGGAATGTAATCTAGTATTAAATGTGTTTTAATGGTTGATGTCTGTTCTGACCTATTTCAGAGACTTAGTGGGCAAAAACTTAATTTTCTACTTCACTGGGCTTAAGGGACTACAAAAATAGATTCTCTCCTAAGAGAGACACCAGTTCCCTGGCTGAACCTTAAATTACCTATCACTGGATATAGATTAAAATAGAATAAGAAATGAGCGGGCACAAGGGAGAGAAGAAAATGTTAGGCTGCCTTCAAGCCATGCTTCCCTCTGCCAATACCATTATTAGCCCTTCCAAGGAAGCAAGAGGTACCAGTTTTGACTAGTCAGTGTGTAGAGCAGCTAACAAGGCCACACTGACTTGTGGGTGGAGTTACTGTTCAATAAAACTGTGCACATCTATGCTGGCTTCTTATCTCTCTTTCACTTCTTGGATCCATGCAGTTGGATGGGTCAAGTAAGTGAAAGGTTTCCTTGGGACATGGTACTTTCTTCTGCTCTGCTTCTCTTTCTTTGTCCCTCTCCTCCTCATTCTTTCTCAGGCATGCATTAATGTGCTGTTCTCAAGACTTTACATTCATGGAATTAGATGTCTCTTTTTGGAGCATTTAGACTGTGTACTTTAGCTCAGACTTTACAAGAGTTCTGAACATAAGGGTCAGGAACTTGCACAGCATTGAATACTGAGGTACTTTGTATCACATTTTGCTGTTGTTATTTATGTGAATAAGAAATAGTGTGTTTATACAATAAGAATGAGGTAAATAAACATTTTTTTTCTTTTTACATTATCTTCCAGGAAGCTACAATCCAAATATATGGTTTAACTTTTATATATGTGAATAATTCTTTGGCTTCATAATCTATATTCACAAGATTGTACTCAAGGGATCACTGGGCTGTGTTTTCTTTTTTTTTGAGACGGAGTCTCGCTCTGTCGCCCAGGCTGGAGTGCAGTGGCGCAATCTTGGCTCACTGCAAGCTCCGCCTCCCGGGTTCACGCCATTCTCCTGCCTCAGCCTCTCTGAGTAGCTGGGACTACAGGTGCCCACCACCACGCCCGGCTAATTTTTTGTATTTTTAGTAGAGACGGGGTTTCACCGTGGTCTCGATCTCTTGACCTCGTGATCTGCCCACCTCGGCCTCTCAAAGTGCTGAGATTACAGGTGTGAGTCACTGCACCCAGCCCTAACTGAGCTTTTAAATAACAATATTTTGAATTATTTTCCTAGGGTTTTATAAATTTCTCTTTGATTTGAATCTGCTGCTGGTGAATTGTGTTCCCTTGGAGGTATCTTTCCCTGACTTTCCATGTTTCTCATATCCTTATGTTGATATCTGTGCATCTGGTGTAACAGTCACTTCTTCCAATTTTTTGAATTTGCCTTCCTAGGGGAAGAATTTCCCTAAGATACATTCATGGTGTTGGTTGGATAGGGTACTATGGCTTTGATTCTGGGTGTGTGCAGTAATGGAGTAACCATATGAGTTATTTGGCTATAAATAGCATCAGTAATTTCTGTGATTTCCTCAGTGGCCTAGGGTGCAGTTGTTAGTGGAGATTGTGGTGAAGTTTTTCTGCAGACAGGAATGTCAGGTGGGCCTGACAGTGGGGCCCCAGTGGTGACAGTGGCAGACTGACCATGCCTCTCTCTGGGCGCCAGGGCAGCATAAGCCAGAACCATTGTTAGCAGGTCCATGTGGGTCAATTCTTGGGCCTCCATACAGTTTGCTTAGGTGCTGGCAGTGACAGCAGTGGGCTGACAGGCGAGTGGGTCTTTGGGTCGGTCCCTGGGCAGCAGATGTGGCATGGAAAATGAAAGTAGCAGTGGTGGAACAACATTTTTACTCCCAAATGATCTATGCTAATGTTGGTGGTGGCCGCAATAGGCTGGGCAGGCCAGTCCTCAGGCCCACAGGTAGTATGTGCAGGTGAGTGCCAGCTCTGGTGAGAGTAGCAGGTTGAGTGGGCTTGCCGTCAGATTCCCAGGAGGAATGCTCAGTTGCTAGTGGTGGTGGAGGGGGCTGAGCCATCCCCACCCAGGCTCTCAGATGGTGTGGTTGGGCACTGGATGTTGGGAGGAGCCATGCTGGGTGTGCCTGTCCTCAGGCATCCCTAGTGGTGTGTCTGGGCACTGGCTGTGGTAGGCAAAGGTTCCTAGGCCTTTGGTAGAATGCTTGTGTGGGGTAGCACCAGCTGTGCTGTGGACTTTCTCCTGGTGAAGGCAAGGTTGCTTTCAGTCATATCAGCCATAAACAGTTAACTGGGGAGCATCTGCATTGGTTCCAGTTGGTGGCTGTCGGCAGGGTAGCTTGTCCACAAGAGACTTGCAAATATAAAGTGACTTCATTCCTGAAGATGGTGGGATTGCTGCCAATGGCTCACACTTTGGACTGGCACTAGCAGCCAGCTGTGGAACCTGGTTGCAAGTGGGGGATGTCAGTAGGGCTCCAGGGATAAGAAGATAAAGGGGTGTTGAGCCTTAAGACAAGATGCAGTCTGTTGGTGGCTGGACTCTCAAAATGGTGCCTTTCTGTAGCCTCTTAGGACTTGAGGAGTGTGTAGGACTCAGTGTGAGTTCTTTTCTGGAACAATGCTCTTGCAAGATCTCCAGGTAGCTCCCTATATTAGTTTCAGGGCCTGTGTGGATGAAGGGGCTCTCCCAGGGCTAGGATTACAACAGTCTGCAGTGGGAATGTGGACCACTAGGAGTTACTCACTTACCCTTTCCTCACATTAGGCAGTCTCCCTGAGATTCTAGCCAGTTCTAGCCGAGCAGGGTGACTCACTTCTCTCTCCTTCCTTGTGTTACGTGTTTCCTGTCACTTCTCTGTTGAATGCCTGTGTTTTCTCTTAGGGAATCTATTTGAAGTGTGAATATCTATTCACTCTTTTGCTTCCTTTTCATAGAGGAGGCAAGTATCAGATGGCTCTAGTCAGCCATCTTGAAGCCCCTCCTTCCATCATTAAATTATCTTACCTTTAAAACTGAAATTTAAGAGATCCACTTCCAAGATGATAGTGTGATGACCTCTCAGGATGCATTCCCCAGTGAAACATGAAAAGCTGATGAAAACTATTGAAAAGAGGAAAAGAAAACAACCAACCACCTAAAATCTCTGGGAATAGTTCTACAAGTATATAGCAAAGGAAGAAACATTTATTCAATAAAATATACTACAACAGAATAAGATATGAATATGTGGCATTTGAATCACAATCCATTTCCTCTCTCTTGCCCACTCCAGCTCAGTTTGACAGAATTTTTATTTAGGATGCATGAGGCCAATAGATAAAGCTTCTTCTTCCCTCAGCTCTCAATAAAAGCTCACCTTATTGTACCATGAGAGAAAGCTTCCTGCACTTCTCATTTCCTCCAACTACAAGATGAAGTGAAATTCCTGGTGAGTATGGCTGGGAGTTCAGGGACTATCTGCTTTCATCCCACTCCTATTTGTAGAATGGCAACTGTATCCCACAGAGGGAAAGCTGGGAATACTTGAACCGAGATTGCTCTAATCTCAACTTGCTCATAGGAAAGAGGTTCCATGATAAGAGGCAAACCGAGAAGAGTAGAGGCTACTGTGGTACGCTGTGCGCAGAATAGTGGCTCAGAAAGTTTTTCCACAGGGAGAGGCAGTGACCAAAAAAAAAAAGAGAGCTCTCGTGCTCTCCCCAAATAACTGATTTTATTTGAAACAGAGTATGGGGAAGTTTAAGGATGAGGGTATACCTATAAATAGTAGCTCTTTTTCTTTTTTTTTTTTTTTTTTTGAGACGGAGTCTCGCTCTGTCGCCCAGGCTGGAGTGCAGTGGCGCAATCTCGGCTCACTGCAAGCTCCGCCTCCCGGGTTCACGCCAATCTCCTGCCTCAGCCTCTCTGAGTAGCTGGGACTACAGGCGCCCGCCACCACGCCTGGCTAATTTTTTGTATTTTTTTAGTAGAGACGGGGTTTCACCGTGGTCTCGATCTCCTGACCTCGTGATCCGCCCGCCTCGGCCTCCCAAAGTGCTGGGATTACAAGCGTGAGCCACTGCGCCCGGCCAATAGTAGCTCCTCTTAATTGACAGCAACACTATAAACCATAGGCCAGCTAGTTCAACAAAGAAAACCAGGAAAAGGGACACCTAAGAAGAGCTCTGCTAGGGTTTTTGGAAAAAACTCAAAGACAGGCTTCAAAATAATCCTGCATAAGACACCAGATTTAATCAGATCAGACTGCTGAGCAATTTGTGTTTCAGGACATTGTCAAAACCAGTAGAGCTGGTAATTAGGGAAGCATTATGGGTAGGGTCTAATACCAAATGAAGCAGCCACCTTACCAGAGATACCATGGAAAGGGTCAAAGAGAGCCCTGCTAAATAACTGCTATAACTGTGTTCCCTGAGTGACACAGGGGAAAAGCAGCCATCTTCAAGCCGAGAAGAGAGGCATCAGCCTCAGAAGAAACTAAACTTGCCAACACTTTGGTTTTGGACTTCTAGCCTCCAAAGTTTAAGAAAATAAGTTTCAGTTGTTTCAGCTATCTAGCTTGTGACACTTTATTATGGGAGACCTTACAAACTAATATAAGTAGTCACAAAATACTTTTTATACTCATGAAGAAATAAAAAAAATTTATTTATTATTATTATTATTTAGGACAAAGCCTCACTCTGTCACCGAGGTTGGAGTGCAGTGGCGCAATCTCAGCTCGCTGCAATCTCCACCTCCTGGGTTCAAGCGATTCTCCTGCCTCAGCCTCCTGAGTAGCTGGGACTGCAGGCATGCATCACCATGCCCAGCTAATTTCTTTTTCTTTTATTTTACTTTAAGTCCTGGTGTACATGTGCAGAACATGCAGGTTTGTTACATAGGTATACATGTGCCATGGTGGTTTGCTACCCAGCTGATTTTTTGTATTTTTAGTAGAGATGGGGTTTCACCATGTTGGCCAGGCTGGTCTCGAACTCCTGACCACAAGTGATCTGCCCACCTCGGCCTCCCAAAATGCTGGGATTACAAGTGTGAGCCACTGTGCCTGGCCAAAAAATTACATTTAAAAAGAAACAACCAATGTATTAATAGACAGATATGAGCTACAAAGAGAAATACTAGAAATGAAGAAGTAGTCATTGAAATTAAAAAATCTACTAGATGAGCTTTCTAGACTGGACAGAGTCATAGAGAGAATTAATGATGTTGGATACTTGTTTTGAATAATTCACTCAGAATATATCACAGCAATGGAACAGAATAGAGAGCCTAGAAATAACGCTGCACACCTACAACCATCTGATCTTTCACAAAGCTGACAAAAACAAGCAATGGGGAAAGGACTTCCTATGCAGTAAATGGTGCTGGCATAACTGGCTAGCCATATGCAGAAGACTGAAACTGGACCACTTCTTTACACCATACACAAAAATCAACTCAAGATGGATTAAAGACTTAAATTTAAAACTTAAAAGCATAAAAACCCTTGAAGGTCACCTAAAAAATATCATTCTGGACAGAGGACCTAGCAATGATTTCATGATAAAGATGCCAAAAGTACTTGCAACAAAAATAAAAATAAAAAAAGGGACCTAATTAAACTAAAGAGCTTCTGCATAGCAAAAGAAACTATCAACAGAATAAAAATACAATGCACAGAATGAGAAAAAATATTTGCAAACTATGCATCTGACTAAGGTCTAACTATCCCAAATCTATAAGGAAACTAAACAGATTTACAAGCGAAAAACAAACAACCACATTAAAAAATGGACAAAAACATGAACAGACATTTTTCAAAAGAAGACATACACGCGGCTAATAAGTACATGAAAAAATGCTCAACATTACTAACCATTACAGAAACGCAAATCAAGGGCGGGTGCGGTGGCTCCTGCCTGTAATCCCAGCACTTTGGGAGGCCCAGGCGGGTGGATCACGAGGTCAAGAGATGGAGACCATCCTGATTAACACGGTGAAACCCCGTCTCTACTAAAAATACAAAAAATTAGCCGGGCGTGGCGTGGTGAGCGCCTGTATGAGCATGTGCATGAACATGAATTTTTTGTTTGTTTTTTTTTTTTTGAGATGAAGTCTCTCTCTGTCACCCAGGCTGGAGTGCAGTGGCCTGATCACTGCAACCTCTGCCTCCCAGGTTCAAGCAATTATCCTGCCTCAGCCTCCCGAGAGTAGCTGGGACTACAGGTGCATGCCACCAGGCCCAGCTAATTTTTTTTTTTTTTTTTTGTATTTTAGTAGAGACAGGGTTTCACCGTATTGCCCAGGCTGGTCTCGAATTCCTAAGCTCAGGCAATCTGCCCACCTCAGCCCCCTAAAGTGCTGAGATTATAAGCGTGAGCCACTGCCCCCAGCCCATGCATGTGAATTTATCGTAGAATAATTTATATTCCTTTGGGTATATACCCAGTACTCGGGAGGCTGAGGCAGGAGAATGGTGTGAACTCAGGAGGCGGAGCTTGCAGTGAGCCGAGATGGCACCACTGCACTCCATCCAGCCTGGGTGACAGAGCGAGACTCCGTCTCAAAAAAAAAAAATGCAAATCAAAACCACAATGATATACTATCTCACACCAGTCAAAATGGCTATTATTAAAAAGCAAAAAAATAAAAATAAAAATAAGAGATGCTGCCGAGGTTGTGGAGAAAAGGGAAGGCTTATACACTGTGGGGATGTAAATTAGTTCAGCCATTGTGGAAAGCAGTTTGGTGATTTCTCGAAGAACTTAGAACAGAATTACCATTTAACCCAGAAATTCTATTACTGGGTATATACCCAAAGGAATATAAATTCTTCTACGATAAATTCACATGCATGGGCTGGGGGCAGTGGCTCACGCTTATAATCTCAGCACTTTAGGGGGCTGAGGTGGGCAGATTGCCTGAGTTTAGGAATTCGAGACCAGCCTGGGCAATACGGTGAAACCCTGTCTCTACTAAAATACAAAAAAAAATAAAATAAAATTAGCTGGGCATGGTGGCATGCACCTGTAGTCCCAGCTACTCTCGGGAGGCTGAGGCAGGATAATTGCTTGAACCTGGGAGGCAGAGGTTGCAGTGATCAGGCCACTGCACTCCAGCCTGGGTGACAGAGCGAGACTTCATCTCAAAAAAAAAAAACAAACAAAAAATTCATATTCATGCACATGCTCATCACAACACTATCCACAATAACAAAAACATGGACTCAACCTAAATTCCCATCAATAGTAGACTGGACGAGAAAATGTGGTACATATACCCCATAGGATACTATGCAAAAAGAATGAGATCATTTCCTTTGCACCAACATGGATGGAGCTGGAGGCCATTATTCAAAGCAAACGAACACAAGAGCACAAAACCAAATACCACATGTTCTTACTTATAAGTGGGCACTCAACATTGAGTACATATGGACACAAAGAAGGGAACAACAGACCCTGGGGCCTACTTGAGGGTTGAGGGTGGGACAAGGGTGAAGATCAAAAACTGCTTATCCAGTACAATGCTTATTAGCTGGGTGATGAAATAATCTGTACACCAAACCCCTGTGACATCCCGTTTACCCATATAACAAACTGTACATGTACTCCTAAACCTAAAATAAAAGTTAAAAAAAAGGAAAAGACAACCTACAAAATAGAAGAAACTGTTTGCAAATCATATATCTGATGTGTCTAAATTCCAGAATACAGAAATCATACATCTGATATGTGTTTAAATTCCAGAATACTACAACTCTACAACAAAAAGGCAAACAATCCAATTAAAAACAAGCAGGGTTGAACAGACATTTCTCCAAAGAAGGTACATAAATGTCCAATAATCCCATGAAAGATGCCCAACATCATTAGTTACTAGAAAAATGCAAATCAAAACCGAAATGTGAACCATTTTACACCTCCATGAATACCAGTATTCATTGCAGTACTTCACAATAGCCCAAAGGCACAAGCAACCCAAATGGCCATCGACAGATGAATGGATAAATCAAATGTGGCGTGTATGTGGAATGAAATGTAATTAGCCATAAAGAGCAATGAAGTTCTACAGGCTACAACATAGATAAACTTTGATAACATTTTTCTAAGCAAAATAAGCCAGACACAAAAGGACAAATATTCTGTGATTCCATGTATGAAATATCTAAAATGGTCAAATTCATAGAGAGAGAAAATAAGTAAGAAGTGACCAGGGGCTGGGGATAGGTATAATGGGGAGTTATTTCTTAATGGGTAGAGTTTCTGCTTGGAGTGATAAATAAGTTTTGAAAATAGATAGAAGTAATGATTGCACAGCATTGTGAATACAATAACGTCACTGAATTGTGTATCTAAAACTTGCTAAAATGGCAAATTTTATTTCATGTATATTTTACCATAGTAAAAAAGATAGTTTAAAAATGTGGAACTAAAGTTCAAGACAGCAGTAATGAGGAAGGCGGAGGAGAGAGTACACGGAAGAGTGAGAATGTTTTGCTCCTTATTCAGGGAGGATAGGGATATTAAACAAATTTTGGCATTGCCGGAAAATATTTATATAAGAATGTCTGTTCAAATTTTACAGTTAATTACTAAAAGAACATAAATATATTTTCTAGTTTCAAAATGAGCAGAAGAGAAAGAAGAACAGAAAACAACATTTAAAAAAATCTCTGGCTGTAATCCCGGTGCTTTGGGAGGCTGAGGCAGGCAGATCATGAGGTCAATAGACTGAGACTATCCTGGCCAACACAGTGAAATCTCATCTCTACTAAAAATACAAAAATTAGCTGGGTGTGGTGATGTGCACCTGTAGTCCCAGCTACTCAGGAGGCTGAGGCAGGAGAATTGCTTGAACTTGGCAGGTGGAGGTTTCAGTGAGCTGAGATTGCACCACTGCACTCCAACCTGGCGACAGAGCGAGACTCTTTGTTAAAAAAAAAAAAAAAAAAAAAAAGGAAAAAGAAAAAAAAAAGAATAAAATCTCTGGAGTTTACCAAAGGCTGATGACAGGAAAAGGAGACTATAAGTTAGCTGACTTAGGAAGTGAGACAGGCTCTTGTGAGGGCCACTTCTGATCTTCTGTACCTTACTGTGTGTAACAGAGGGCTGGACACCTGAAAACTATTTTGCCTAGAAATGTCTTCGCCAGCTGGCTTCTGTTAGACTCTCACAGTGAGAGGCATTGGCAAGTGATTGGAAGGTAGAAGGAAGTGAAAAGCTAAAATCCCTCTGCATTCGTCCGTTTTTTATGCTGCTGATAAAGACATACCCAAGACTGGGTAATTTATGAAGAAAAAGAGGTTAAATGGACTCACAGTTCCATGTAGCTGGAGAGACCTCACAATCACGGCGGAAGAGCAAGGGACATCTTACATGGTGGCAGGCAAGAAAGAATGAGAGCCAAGTGAAAGGGGAAACCCCTTATAAAATCATCAGATCTCCTGAGATGTATTCACTACCAGGAGAACAGTATGGGGGAAACTGCCCCCATGATTCAATTATCTCCAACTGGGTCCCTCCCACAACAGGTGGAAATTATGGGAGCTACAATTCAATCTGAGATTTGGGTGGGGACACAGCCAAACCATATCACTCACACCCTTTTAAAGTTTTTGGTTGGGGGGGGTTGCTAATACTGTGACTCCTTTAGCAGCAGTCACAAAAAGTGATGTGGAGCACTTGGTTCCTGCAGCGTGTTTCCACAGCAGCACAGGTTTTGTGGGTCATAGCAAAGCAGCAGTAGCAGCAGTCCTGGCAGCACAGTGTCCTGCCTCTATCTGTCCCAGCTGTCTCAGCTATCCATCTTCTGTGACATCTGCAGGTAGCTTTGGGCCCCAAGGTTCCCACACTATCAGGAAAATGGGCCAGAGATTTCTGCAAGGCAGCTTCAGCAGTGGTTCCACATAGGAGTAGCAGCAGTGGGGCTCCAGCAGCTCCAGGTGGGCAGGGACCATGGCTGTAGGTGACACTATATCCCTTCTGCTCCTCTAGCCTAGGATGGTGGTTGCTTCCTGCAGATACCAATCAAGGAAGTTTACTTTTCTCTTTTGGCTATTCCAGGCTTTCTGACCTTTTTGTAACTATACTCTGTATTAAATTTCCTCCAATTGAAATAGCAGTTGAAGTTTCTGTTACCTTAACTAAACAATGATACATGATGGAAGGGCAGTACTTCAGAAACCAAACTAGTTTTCCTTTTATCTTTGTTTCCAGACTGACTCATATGTAATATAATTTAGTATTATTTATTTTTGATATCATATATATAGAATACTTTCATTGATTTCATACATGATATAAAATGCAAAAAAGTTGCATGATAAAAGATATCTTAAATCAAAATAAGAATATAAATCAAGAAAGAAATATAAATTTGTATTTCATAGTTTGATATATTAAAGTACACTAAGTCTTCTTGGGAATTAATGGATGGTGTATAAGTAATAACATGACTTAAATCAAGATAAGAATCACGTGATAAGCCAGTACATTTTCTTTCTCCTGACAACTCTTTTTTTTGGCACATATAGAGAAAAAATTGTAATTTTACTTTAGAAAATCTCTTCTAATATTGTTTACTGGATTCCAAGTTACACATTGTAATATTTTCATGACTTGTCACAATGAACCCATTAATAGGTATGACATTTCCTGATTATGTTTGAACTGTGATAACATATTTCTCCAATGAGTTGCAAGGAATCAAGATGTGATTCATTAAGCATGCTTATGAGTTTTTCACATAATTACAAAGAGAAACCATCCACGTGAAAATAAAAACACAATTTTAGGCATAGGAGAAAAGCTTAACTTCTATGAATATTAGCTCCAGTGAAAGATGGAATACACCAAGAGAGAAATATGCTGGGTGGACACAGCATTATGGAAGAGAATGTGCCTCCCTAGTTTTGTGCATTTCTGTGCACTCTTGTAGCTAAGGTCCCCACACCCAGAAATAATAGATGATGGTATCAGAAAGGTCTTTAATCCAGAATTTTCCAAGTATGACTAAAAGATTTGTTGTGAAAGGTTGAGATTCTAATCAGAATGGGAACTGTATATCTTACTACACATTAAATTAGGCACTAATAAATATATATATACATACATAATTAGATTTTGAAATGGAATTTCTGTTTTTCGCTTCTTTATATGTGGCTCCTCCCCTTCTGGATCAGCGCAGATTGCCTTAAGTGGTGTAGCATAGCGGAGTGTAGGCTCTGGATGCAAGCTGCCTGGCTTCATTGCCTGGTTTCATCACTAACTGTGTGGTCCTGCATGAGTTACTTAATCTCTCTGTACCTCGGTATCCTCATTTGTTCAATGTTGTGAGTATAAAATGAATAATACATACAACTACTTAGCAAGATGTCTACATCAGTTGCAGACTATTTCCAAGCAGCACATTACCATATTAGGATTGTTATAGCTGAAATGCAAAGAGAACAAAAGAGTCAAAGTCAACCCCTCACCCTTTAAAATAGGCTCTTGACGTCCATTTCCGAGATTATATTACTAAAATATGGGCTTTCAGTAGCAAAGGACAAACACTTGAAAACAGTTTTCTAAATTCCAGATTTTTCCCTTTAAACATCAAGAACAAAAGTATAGAGAATTGAACATGACATTTTTACTATAAACTGTAAAATAGGAAGGATAGCTTCGGGACAATTTCCTGCCAAACAGGAATTAGATAAAAGCTTTCCTCAGCTAGAGGAAACATTGGAACAAGAAAGAAAGAAACACATTCAGGCTTAGAAGCTCACTCCCACATCTTTGATAATTTCAGGGAGAAGGGGCATGTTCTCTGTTCCCTTTCGGGAGGCAAAGCTTCATTATGCTCTCCAAATGGGATGCCAAAAATGTTTTATCCAAAAGTTTTGGATTTTTCAGGCAGAAAGAGGGCTTGAGATAGTGTCTTCCACTACATCTCAGAGTTATGAAAGACCTGGTGTAAAGAAAATCAAGAAATTGCTTCATGCCTTAATGGAACGTGGATTTGCAAAGAAGGTTGGTAAATCATAGGAGACCTAGGGTTGAGATGAGCAAATAAAACGTGTAGATATCAAGGCTATGCTACGGGTTTTGGGTACCAGCAAGGATACTTGTAGGTGTGCAAAGGCAAGATGGGACCACTTTATGTTAGATGTAGAAACAGAAAGAACTAAGCTGGCCAAAAAGACTCATGGGAAGAGTAATACAGTCCATTGGAACCTGAGGAGAGCCCTTGTAAAATACATTCCCGCGCGACCTCTGTCGTGATACTCTGCTAGCAATTTTTTACTCTCAAAAGCTTTCTCATGGAGGAGTAAGGCAAGAGGCAAGCATATAAGAAATGTGTGTATGTACTGTTGCTACAGAGTTTGATAAAGGACTTGTCTGAGTTTTGTATCTCTATTAACAAAATAATTACCTTGAGATCTTTTCCAATCAGATGTGGCTGAGTTACCTGGAGAAGGCTGCATTACATTTTTAAAAGAAGGCTCAGAGAATAAGTTGAATGCAGTAGGGAGAAATATGGAAAATTGCATATTTGCACATCTGACTCATAATGGATAATTTCAAACCTTCTATAAATAAAAGTTTTACAAACACTGCACAACACATACTTCTAAGCCCTCTACACTAAGACTTGTATATGTGAATGATAGAAAAGGAAAGGGGTCCTCTTCTGGGGTGCTTCTCCTCTTTCATATGCATTGTCTCTGCCCTGCAGTTTCTCTTCTGGTTTCCACAGTTTTTTTCCACAAGCTGTGTAAGGATGAAACAAAACTTCACTTCAAAAACATTCTAAATTCCTAGTTATCACATTTGCAACTCAGTGCTGCCTTCCTGCCTGCATGATGTTTCTATTTGTGCTGTTGATCTCAATTATGTTCTCTTATCCTTGCTTTTTAGATATCCTGATGATTTCCGTGATTCTCGTAGGTTCTGCAGCTCTCTTTATCACGTAGGCATCCTTAATTTAACATTTTCCTCCTCTGCTTCTGTATTTGTCCTGCTGCGCAATCAGCATTCTGGATGATGCATCAGTAGGAGGGTCATTGTAAATCACCTCTGGCTTAGAGTTGAGCTGAAGAGCGATTCCTCATTCCAGAGCAAGGCAGCATTTCGTTTTTAACCATAAATGTTCCGTTGCCAGCAGCAGCTAGAAGATGTTACTTTTTAAACATTTCCCATCTATAATAATATTGTATAGGCAGCAAGAATTCTGTATGTTGGCCGGGCGCGGTGGCTCACGCTTGTAATCCCAGCACTTTGGGAGGCCGAGGCGGGCAGATCACGAGGTCAGGAGATCGAGACCACGGTGAAACCCCGTCTCTACTAAAAATACAAAAAAATTAGCCGGGCGTGGTGGTGGGCGCCTGTAGTCCCAGCTACTTGGAGAGGCTGAGGCAGGCAAATGGCGTGAACCCGGGAGGCGGAGCTTGCAGTGAGCCAAGATTGCGCCACTGCACTCCTGGGCGACAGAGCAAGACTCCGTCTCAAAAAAAAAAAAAAAAAAAAAAAGAATTCTGTATGTCCCCAGCTAAGGACATATTAAAGAGATAATTATTTTTTTCAATGATGATACTTTCATGAAGATTGAAATGCCATTTTCTTGTGCACTATTATCCTATAACCAAACACCTATTACTTGTGATTGTATTCCATTTTCAACAAGTTTGAGTGGATTTGAAATATATGGACGCTACGTCACTGAAAAAGTTAATTTTCCTTCTTGAGGAAAGATAATCACAGAATAACCAAATTTAAGTTTCACATGCCAATTTTGATTACCTTTCTATAAGTAGTTAGAATGTTATTTTTTAAGCTACAGAGCAATTAATGATTAGAACTGCAGGAAGTATTTAATTGGGTATTGATTTAAAGCCAAGCTGTTGTTTGGCTGAAGCATTGCATTATAATTAGTGGACCTTAACCAGACTTTAATTTTTCTACACTATATTTGATTTTCAAGCGTTGTAATAGCAACCTTCAAACAATCTATAGAGCAAGACTTGTACTATTCCTATTAAAGTTTTAAAGTTTTGACTGAATTTTTAACATACCCTAAAGACTTCTGGCTTTTGATAGTAACTTCAAAGTTTGCTGCATTGTGAAAACAGTACACTCCAGATTAAATTCTCCCATTGACATATTGTCAGTTAGTCAATGAATTCATTCATAGTTTCATACATGATAATTTTATCAGTGGCAGGGTTTACTGAGGAGGACTGTGCCTTTTTTCCCTGCAGTTCTGTAGCCAAATAGATTCTCATTTGTTTGGAATGGTACAGCTAAACACTTACTTGAGGGGCAGAAGATGGGGGCAAAATGCCTTTCAAAGACTCATCCATAATAACATTCAATGACTGATTAGTCTCTGTAGAATGGAAGAAATATATGAGTTTGTAATTTTTAAAATGGCCATCTGGCCACTGTTTGATTTGGTATATTACTTTAAATTCAAGCCTTGCTATGTTTAAGATGACTACTTAAAATTTTATATTTGGAGGATTCAATTAAATACGTATCAAGTTCACAGCATCATTAAGATCTGTAAGGATACAAAAATGAACAAAACATGCACGTTACATGTAACAAAACGTGGATTACAGCCTACTTTGAACACAATACTGCAGAAATAACTAAACCACAAGGCAATACACGCTGTATATAATGTACTAATTAAATCTTTTTACAAAACTTACTAAAATTCTCAATCATCTCTTTTTTAATGTAAATTTTATTCTGTATATATAGGGTATACAACAGGGGTCCCCAACCCCTGAGCTGTGGACAAGTAGCTATACGTGGCCTGTTAGTAACAGGGCCGCACAGCAGGAGGTGAGCAGCAAGTGAGCATTACTGCCTGAGCTCCACCTCCTGTCAGATCAGCAGCAGCATTAGATTCTCACAGGAGATGAACCCTATTGTGAACTGCCCCAGTGAGAGATCTAGGTTGTGTGTGTGCTCCTTATGAGAAGCTAACTAATGCCTGGTGTTCTGAGGTGGAACAGTTTCATCCCAAAACTATACTGTCCCCACCCCAGGTCCGCGGAAAATCTGTCTTCCAGGAAACTGGTTCCTGGTGACAAAGAGATTGAGGACTGCTGGTATACAGCATTATTTTATAAGACAAATATATGTGTGTGTGTGTGTGTGTATACACACACACACCTTTACATATGTAGTGACCATTATATATGTAAATATATATACGTAAATTTACATGTATATTTAAAATGGTCACTATACTGGAACAAATTTGCATATCTATCATCTCACGTAGTTACCCACTTTCTCCTCACTGTGATAAGAACAGTCATTGAGCAAAAATCCTGAATACAATTCACTATTATTAACTGCAGTCCTCATTGGATCTTTTGATTTCTTCCTGCTACATATTTGCTACTTTGCATCCTTTGACCTTCATCTCCTCATTTCCTCTTTCCTCTGACCCTGGTAACACTGTTTTATTATCTAGCACAATATGTTTGATTTTTTTTTTTTAGATTCCACATGTGAGATCATGTAATATTTTTCTGTCTGTATCTGGCGTATTTTATTTAGCCTGATGTCTTCTAGGTCTATTCATGTTGCAGCAAATGACCAGTGTATCAGTCTTTAAGGCTGAATGTGTGTGTGTGTGTGTGTGTGTATTCATGCGTGCGCGCATGCCATTCATTGTCCTACTTACAAGTGTTTACTTTTCTTCCCAGCTGCTATTACAGCCAAATATCCTTAATTTCAAGTCTTATCAATGTTAGCTAATAGTTGCTACGAAAGATTCTATGGTATAAAAGTTTCGGTCTCCTCCATCTTATTTTGCTATTCTAACATATGAGTGTAGCTGCTTGTTTTTTGCTGTGGGGTGGTTTGGGAATTTGTTGTAATTCCCACAGCAATTTCAAGTCTGGCAACTGGTGCTTCCTTTTCAACGTGTGGAACAGCTACTTTGTGTCAGCTCCTGGGAGAGCTCACACACTGGGGAAACAGCAGTGGAACACTTGCAGGAAGGGTTATACTGGCTGAATTTTAAAACACTTCAATGGATTCAAGACTCCAGTACATTTTATTGATTGTGTAGCTCAGAGCGTAATTGGTTGAATCTCTCAGGAAGTAGATGTTCAGGATTAACCATGCGGTATTTAGATATGAGTCACTAAGTGACCTTTAATTTACTCTGCGTCTTCAAAATCAGGCGGTGTGAAGAAAAATGAGGCAGTAGATTGTAGATTTATTTCCATTTCAGATCAACTCAGTCACTTGCTGGTAAAACAGCATAGCAATTTTGCATGCTTATATATAGAACTTATATAACTATATTGATTTTGATCACTGATCAGTACATTTTAGGAGGTGGACCTGTGTGGGAATATGTATGAACTGATTGAAAAGGGTATTTATCACTTCGTGAATGTTTCTCTTATGTAACGAAGTATGAATGGCATTTAACATTTGCAGAATTTTCAGTTGTCTTAGAGAATTATGCTTTTCCCTCTTTGCATGCTGATGTTTATTCACTTGCACTTTATTGAAAATATTTGATAGTTCAAAACCTTTTTGAGTATGTGTGCTTGTGTGACTCAACTTGGTATTTCAGTAATGTTATAGAAAAACCATTTTATCAAATATTATCAGCATATTAGTCCCAACAGAACTGTGCCTTTTATTTTGATATTGAAATATTTTCACTGTGAACACAAAGAACTACTAAAAATATATTAATAGTTATATTGTAGTAGCAGAGGAATTCTGGACTATGACCTTCTTTCTGTATTAGTGAATTAGTGATTGGGAAGCAAATAATCAAGACATGTACGATTACAGGCTGTACATGGGTTCCTCTGAGAAAGGAGATGGGCACATAGGCCTGAAAGTGCTAATGGATTATTTACTCACCACTTAGGACACATGCTGGGTAAATGAAGTAAAGGGTGGGGTATCTTGTTCAATATATGAATAAATAGATAAGTGAATGAATAACAAAATAAAAAAATAGCCAGTACTATTATTGACCACCATGATTAAGTTGTATTTTCTGTTACCCACCTATGTTTTCTCAGTTTTTGTTTTATAGCAGAATGGGGAAACACAACCCAAGCAGATACATCTAAGTAACAATAGCAATGATGTCAAAAAGAGTGCCTGAATACTTAGGGTGGAGGTCCTGGGCGTGCAAACTGAAGCCTCCCCTTTGCTGTGGCCAGGAATCTGCAGTGATTGAGAGCACAGACTGCATCTAAAATTCCACCTTTCAAAGTTCAGCATATTACTTTTTTTTTGATAAGCACCTATATAGGTAAGAAACTTAAGCTCACTATCCTTCAATTTCCTCATCCGTATAAAGTGCATAATAATTGTCCCTATCCCATAGGAGTGGCTTGGATATTAATGAAATAATATATGCAAAATATTTAAGACAGTTTTTGGCAAATTTGAAGTATCAGCAATCATTATTATAATAATTATTCCTTCTATGGAATCTTGAATGTTTTGTCCATTTTCTTTCGTAGCCTTCAAAACTTGCTTTTCTATAACTGATGTTCTGCATTTATATCTCTGATCACTGGGGTTGTCTGCTGTGTTACTCTGAGAGTCATGCTGACCTGAACCACACTCCTGTTCTCTTGTGTTCCAACCCTGATATTGTTCTCCCTTTTCCTGTGTGGTCCTTGTCATTCTTCCTCTGAAATTTCTAGTAGAGGGAAAGAAAGGATGTTCCTATCCATTCTTAAGGTAAGTCTGGCTTTCTCTGTTTCTTGATATTAAAACAATGCTTATAGTCCTTCCCTTTCTCTTGTACTCACAAGAGATTTTTCTAGGAACTAGTTGGGAAACAATAAATGTGGGTGCTTGGAATACTGTACTCTAAAATACCTCTCACTCTGCTAGCAGTCATCCAGTGGCCCAGATCAGAGCTCAGCCTCTGTCTCCTACTTCTGGTGTCTTTGCTGATCACTCAAACAACACCTTAAAGTTAACTGAATATCATCCCCAAATCTCTTATTTGATATTTCTAATTTTGATGCTATAGACACCAAATAGTACTTCAAAAAAATCTCTTTATCATTTCTCTAAAGTTGCTACTTGCTGCTTCTATTACATGTTTACAGGAAGCCAAGTAGAGAGGTTGCAGGATAAATGCAAAGACAGACAAGTGGGTATAGCAGGGCTATGCAAATGAAGAAGTCTCAAAGCCAAAGCAAATCAGTAGGACTCTTGTGTTACTAATAGGTAGAACAGAGTAAAGGCAAACAACTTGAAGGTCTAAGGACATGTTTTACATGATGATTTTGTTCAACTGAACCCTGTTTCCTTGACCCTTGAAGTTAGAAATGGTTTAGAAGAATGTCACACTGAAGCAGGACGAAGCCCAGCTGCTTGTGTCTGCTTCCGCCGACCCATTCCTCTCAACGTCCAGCCGCTTGTGGCTCTGCCTGCTAGCGTCTCGGGGTTTTCATAGGTACAGGATGGGGGCATGGCAGGCCAGGGTGGTCTTGGCAAACGCAACATTTCCACGCCAAAGCAGGAGTGCTTGTCCTCACCTAGGTCCGTGGGCACAGGCCTGGGGTGGAGCCTAGCCAGGGACCACATTCTTCCCTTCTCAGCACTTCCCTGCCCCACTCCTGTATCAATACTAAAAAGATATTATAATAATTTTCCTTTACACATATATTTTATTTCTCTATAGAAGACTTGTGTTTTTGACTATTCATGAGTCATTTTGAAGAGGCTGAGTGTAAATCTAGTTAGTGACCAGACAGGGGAAAATGCTGCTTATTTTTTAAAATAAAAATCTAATGGAGTGAATTAAGAGGACAATTCATTACTCTCTCATGAGAGATTTCAGAAAAACATTGCCACCATTCAGCAGAGTCGATTTGAAGATTGTTAAGGAATATGTGAAAGAATGAAATTCACAGATAGAAATGATAAAAAGTAAAAGCATGTCCTGAAAACTACAATACTTCTTGTTCTTAAAAGGGATATGAGAATATGAAATAAAGTGATGACTTTTAAAGCAGATGTACAACACTGTGTATGCCATTCTGTTGGTATAAATCATAAAAATGCTCCACAATGTAAATGCTTAGGATATTTGTATTGAATTACTGCAACAATAATAACGTGAGATGAAAGAAAGGCATCCATATATGTGCTAATTAAGAAATGGCAACACACTGTAACTACTGCACAAACCATAAAATATTCAGTTCATGTTTGTTGAGAATCCAGAGAGGTTCTGTTTTAGCTTTATAGGTGCAATTTGGCTGGAAAAGAGGTGTATGTGAAGCAGATTGTTAAATGCTCTTTTACCGTTACTTGCTGTTTAACAAGGTGCTCCAGTGTGATGAAAGGGAAAGACAACTTGGACTTGAAACACTCCTTTAAATCACTTTTATGAGTTTCAAGAAGGATATTGACCCCTCGTCTCCGAAAAAGTGTCTTTGCTTTGCAAATCACTTTGAGGAGTATAAAGTCTATTCTACAGGTATTGATCAAAGTGATGTGGCTGAATAGTTAAAATGGTTGGCTCTAAGTTTAGTAGTGCCTACTTTTTTATTTGCATGTTAAATTCAGAATGAAAGTAATGAGACTCATAACTCATTCCTTAATTGGTCTTAAAAGTATCCGACCGAATTTTGTTTTTTCTACATCTACACATGAGGCTACATAACAATACATAACTAAAATAGTTATTTCCATGATCAAGTGTTAGTTAATTGAAATGATCTGACAAACAATACTATATAGTTTCTTGTTTGTTTTATTTTGAATGTCAAATTTGTTTAATTTATTTTTAGATGTCAATATTTTCAGTCTTTGAACCAGACTTATGTTTTAAAATTTTTGGACCTATGGACTTTACATTTTCTAAGTAGTGTGCCTAAATTACTTCTGATTCTATAACTTTGTAGATAATAACATTTGCTTGTTAATGTCTTCACATTCCATGCTGATCACACAGGCTCTCTTGCTATCAAGTTGGTAATGACATATTGAAAATGGGTCAGAGTATTATGCTGATAATAGCCATTTTGGGAACTCCACACCTCTTCACCCACTGGCCACTCCCTTTGTAGCCTGAGTCCTATAATGATCTGGGCAATTTTAGCTGAGTGCTAATGACTCTATGGATCAATTGCTTTAACTTGGTTTCCTCACTACAGCAGAGATCTTCGTCCTGGTAAAATTACTAGTATGGGTCTAAGATTGCCTGGATAGTGTTGAAGGTTTTGCACAAAGCTAGTGCTCTGGCTAAAAAAAGTTTCTGAAGGCATGCGAGTGGAAGCATTTTATATGAGAGAAGAGCATATTTTGTGTCCTAATGATAGAGGCAGGAGACAGCCAAATGTTGCCCAAGTCATTCATTGTGCACAGGCAGCTTGCCTAAACATGCCCATGGTGAAAAATTCTGTCCCTTAACACATGCTCAGTAAGGGAAATAAATCAATGTAGAGTGGCTCAGACTAAGGGCCCACGTGTGCACTGGGAGAATGGGGTGGAGCCACCAGGAATTCACACTTTATGCAGGGCAGGAGCTGGGCCTCTTCAGCTCCTGTGTGGTGGCCTGGTATTCAAGTCTTGTGAGGTGGAAAACCTGTGTGCAGGACTCCTCTTTTTGTTGAGAGTTTTCCTTTTCACTTAATAAATTGCATCCCCCTCACCTTTCAATGTGTCCGTGTGCCTAATTCTTTCTGGTTGTGAGAAAAGAACCCGGATTTTAGCTGAACTAAGGAGAGAAAAATCCTGCATCATGAATTATAAATTTGCTATTAGAATTTACCAAGGCTGGAAAAGGCATATAGTTTCAGCTCTTCACTTGAAAGAATCCAGGCTTACTCAAGCTGCCTGGAAATATATTTGGAGTCCAGAGTGTAAGCATTTCTTTACTCTTTCTTTCAGATCACATTTAGTCAGTGTAGAGACTACTTTTTGAAGTAGCGCTAGAAGTATCTTTTTTGACTCCTTCTTTGTTCCTTTTTTATGTCTCCCTTCCTGAGGGGCCTGTTTCATTCTGCCCATTCCCTTTGTAATTAAACCAGCTTGTCTCATTTTTTTGTTGATGTCTTCCCAGGAATGGGCATCAGCAATCTCACTTGGCTCTGAATGTTACATTCTTCAGAGTGGAGTTTTAATGACACTGGGGTGGCTTTATAATGTGTCGACTTTGTAAGGGTGAACTAATTTTCTGAAATTTCCTTTCCTGCATGTTTCTGGTTATGATAAGATCAAGATATATTCTTGTGAGAGATTTAGAGACTGGGAATGAAGCATTAACCACTCTGTAGCTCACATATGTTACTGACAAGTTACTGACATGTCTCATATATTGGTGTGAGGCATTAGTGAGGCTGGCAATTGCTGTGTCTTCTGCCAGATTCTTCTTTAGCTTCTCTGACTCCTGGGTGTATGTGCTTAGCTCCATGAAGGTGGGCCCTTGCCTCTGCAGGACAGTTTTTTCACCAAGGTCATACACACAAAAAGGACTGACAGGTCTCAGTTTGGCCTTGTGGGCTCCAGCTCATACTTGTGAGTTCCAGGTGGTTCTTTCTCTCTACCACATTAGGTCCATCTTTCCTTCCCAATTGCTTGTGTAGTGGACTTCAAGGTTTAGAATTAAATGCAAAGACAATTGCTTAATCAGCTCCCCAGATTTCATACTAGTTTGGTGGCAGAAATAGTTCTAGAAGAACATAATTTTAAAAGTGATTAATCTGAATTTGTTCTGGGTTTTCTGAAATTAGTTCCTTGATCTGATTACATATGAAGGTCATTATATGTTTCCAGTGGTAGAGAGGGCTAGACTACGTCATGCAATGGAAAAGCAGTTACATAAATTATCACTTTTAGATACTTGTAATCAAGTACTTACAGATTGCCAGGCTCTGGTGACCATGTATTTGCTGTCATAAAAGCTTTTACTAAAAAACTGAGTATAATGGCATTGGTTGGTTGCTTATAACTATGCTGGAGACCTTGGGGGGGAAATACATGACAGGTGCAGAACTTCACATTTCCAGCTCAAAGTCTGCACAAGGGACTGGAAAGCTTCTATGATTCCTCTATGTTTTGTAGTTATAGAGCTGAGATTTGTGAAACTCAAAATCAAATTTTAATCTTGAGCATGACTGAATTGCAATGCAAATGATTCCCCAACCACATAAGGTCTCCTGTTAAAGTTAAGGCATTGATTAGGCAAGGAGTGGGTTTGTGAAAATAGGGGTGGGGACATATGAGCAGATTTGAGGATGCTGGAGTGCTTGATCCCCTATATTTCCCTAAGCCTTGTTTGTCAGTTGAAGCAGCCCTTTTATTCTTGCTTGAGGTGTTTAGCCTTTCCTTGTCTGAAGAACCTGTAAGGGCTTACCCTGGGTGGGTTGACTTGCAAGGCACTGCTGATCCTTCTCAGGATATACCTCCATATCCTCTCCTTGCTTCTAGACCTAGAACCAAACTCAAGTCCCAGTAGACACCAGTGGGTATGGTAAAAGCATAACCTTTGAAGAGGTATAATACAGACAGAAAGAATTGCACGTTTTTTTTCCAATTTATAGTGACAAAAATCTGGAGAATATCTGTGGGAAAGGAACTTTAAGGAAGAAATATTAAATTGGGTCAGGGAACTTAATGATATGAACCCACTTAGCAAAAATTCCAAATTTAATGTCTTAGCTTGAGAGCAGCTAGAAATTGTTCTAACCCCTTGGTTGGCTGCTTGACTGATACATAGATCTAAATGCAGCTACACTAAGTAACATTAAATACCCAAATCTTCTTCATACATAGAAGAACAAGGAATTCAAAGGCTTATGAAAATTGAAATGCTAGAATGGATTTATCATGTAAGATCTGCTTACCATCCTGGGATGGTCCAGAGGATACTCTCTTCCACATGGCTTTGATAAATATATTCTTGGAGAGTTCTGTGATGGTTCTTCTCTGCAGACCAGATCTTACCATGGGACTGCTGCCATCAGACTGGGATTCCTAGAAGTAATGAGGATGATGAGGTTTCATGGTGGCAGGGGACAAATGGAAGCACTTAATTGACAAAGACAAAGTGGGCATGCTTATCACAATAGACAGCAGAGCCAAAGTCATAATCAGAAGAGTATAGCTCAAAGCTCTTTGGCATTGACTAATTAACTTTGGTGTTCCATAAACTAAAATAGAGTGCATTCTCATTATTCATTAATTCTGTATTTGCAAATTCACCTACTTGCTAAAGTTTATGTAACATCAAAATTAACACTGGCACTGCTTTTGAGGTCATTCGTGGACATAAATGTGTGCAGAGTGGCAAAAAAATTGATTCACAGACACACGTATTCTCAGTTGAGCTCTAAGAAGGCCTAGCTATGCCTTCTTGTCTCAACTCTCATACCGTAAACAAGTGATCTTTTCATGGTCTGTGTAGCGGCACATTTTCTGCATTTTTGTGCTTTTTGTTAATGATTGATTTTGCTGTTTAAATGGCCCCCATCATAGTACTAAAGTGCTATGTAGTGTTCCTTAGTGCAGGAAGGCTGTGCTGTGCGTTACAGAAAAAAATACATCTTAGATAAACTCTGCTCAGGAATGAGTTGTAATGCTCTTGGCCAATAGGCCAAGTATCTTTAAACAGAAACGCACATAAAATAAGGTTATATATTGATCAATTGATAAAAAGTTGTGACCAGAGGTTTGCAGGAACCTAATGCTATATTTCTCCTAAGAGCAATGGTCCGGTATTTGCTAATTCAATATTCATGACGACTTTATAGAACATAACTGCTGTGAATAACAAGAATCAACTGTAGGTGGTACTGAAGTCTTGATTTTGAAAGCAGAAAAGCTCTAAGTCCAGTGAACTTGATTTATGAAAACAGAGCCACAGCTTCTTAATCATTTCCCAAACTTGAGCCACTTTACATACTCAGATCCCCTTGAATGGAAGGAAAGCTGGGTCCTCTTGAGGAAAGATCTTGCCACAAATATATCATGCTAATCACTGCCCAGCATTGCTCCATGGGACTTGCATCCATTGACCAGGGTTTTTGCATATTTTAAGGGAATTACTGGACACTGGCTCTGAAATCACATTAAATCCCGGAAATCCAAGATGTCACTGTGGTCCACCAGTCAAATAAGGGGCTTTTGGAGGTCAGGTGATCAATGGATTTTGGCTTAGTTTCTCACACAGTGGACCCAGTTGGTCCCCAAACATCCTCTGTCATCATTTACCCACTTCTGAAATGCATAATTGGAAGAGACATACCCAAGAACTTGTTTCCTGACCTGTGAAGAGAGGTAAGTCACTAGAACTGCCTCTTCATGAATTGGGTGTAAACTAAGTGAAATACTACATTCCTGGAAGCACTACAGACATTAGTGGCATGAAGAAGGACTTGAAAGATGTAGCGGTTATGATTCCCACCACATCATCAGTTGACTGGCTTATTTGGCCTATGCAGAAGACAGATGGATCTCAGAGAATGACAGTGAATTAAGGAAACTTAATTGAATGGAAACTCAAATTGCAGCTGCTGTTTCATTTCTGGAGCAAAGCAACACATCCCCTGCTCTCTGGTATATAGCTACTGACCTGCATAAAGACTATAAAAAACAGTATATTTTCATCTGGCAAGGCCAATAGTACACTGTGTCCTACTTCAGGGATATAGCAGCTCCCCAGCAAAAAGTTATAATCTCTAGCCCAGGAATCCTGATCACAGTTCCCTTCCACAAGAGAACATACGCATCCATTATATCAATTATATAATTCTAATTGGGTCAGGTATGAAGGAGCACATCGGTAGGACACTTACATGCCAGATGATGAGAAATAAATCTCACAAAAAATTAGTATGCTAGCTTGGCAAAATTTCCAGTTATTCAGTGGTATGGGCCATGCTGAGATATCCTTTTCAGTGTGAAGAACCAGTTACTGTACATGGCCCATCCAATCACTAAGAAAAATGAACAATACCCTGATAGGTGTCTTTGGAATTTGTGTGTGGTACACTGACACATTTATTGATGGTCAATAACTTTGAGTGAAGCTCAGAACAAAGGAATGCTTCGCAACAGGTCCAACTGCTGTGCAAGCTGCTCTGACATTTGGATCATATGACATAGCAAATCCATTGATGCTCAAAGTGTCAATAACAGATAGAGAACTTCTCTATTTGGAGCTTACATCAGGCCCCTAAAGGTGACACACAACAAAGCACTTAGGATCTTGGAGCAAAGGCAGGCTATTCTCTGCAGAAAAACTATAGTCTCCTTCTGAGAACAGCTTTTGGTTTGCTACTGAATCTCAGTAGAAACTGAACATCTGATCATGACCTGCCTAGTTACCATGTGACTTGAACTGCCCTTCGTGATCTGGTGGAATCCTATACATCATACCATAAAGTCAGGCATGCACACCAGCACTCCATCATCAGATGGAACTGGGCCCTGAGGGCACAAGTAAGTTGTGTGAAAAAGTTGCCAGGACACCCATGGCTCCTACTTCAGAAACAGTCTTTTCTTTCTCAACCTGTTTTTGAGGATTCATGGGGAGATCCCTATGCTCAGTTTCCTGAGGAAGGAAAATTCAGGAACTAGTCCAAGAGGTATGACTGCTGCACTACAGCCCTCCTCTGAGAAGGCCCTGAAAGGGAGCGAGGAAAGAAAATTTTTTCAGTGGACACAAATTCAGGGTTCATACCTGGCTGTCCATTTAGTTTGAAAGGAGAGATGACCAAAAGGATGGGTGTACAGCAACTCGGACTGCAGCTAATGCAGTCTGTTGGGTGCATTTGCTGGATGGTCAAGTGGGCATAAGCTTTGGAGATATTTGTGTGTGGATGCTCACCAAAGAGTGACTTCACTATAGAAGGATTATAACAATCAAGAAAGAGAATGATTCCTTTGGTGAATGTCAGTGAGCCTCAGGCCTCATGTAATCAGTTGATGAATAAAGTGGTCATGGTGGTACGATGGAGGTTATATACATATATTTCCACTTACTGAGGCCAATATGACCATAGCCACTAATGAGTGCCCCATCAGTCATCCAATGTGATCACACTGATATGTCACCATTCCCCAAGGGTATCCGCAAGCTACATGGGGGCAGGTTGATGGCAATGGGCTGCTTTGATTAAGGAAGGCATTCATTTTACTGGAATAGACACAGTGGATACGAATTTGCCTTAGATTTCCTTAGTGTCTCTGTCAAAACTACCATCTATGAATTTATAGACTACCTTGTTACTATTTTCCTTTTTTTTTGTTTGTTTTTTTTGAGACGGAGTCTCGCTCTGTCGCCCAGGCTGGAGCGCAGTGGCGCAATCTTGGCTCACTGCAAGCTCCGCCTCCCGGGTTCACGCCATTCTCCTGCCTCAGCCTCTCCGAGTAGCTGGGACTACAGGCGCCCGCCACCACGCCCGGCTAATTTTTTTGTATGTTTAGTAGAGACGGGGTTTCACCGTGGTCTCGATCTCCTGACCTCGTGATCCGCCCGCCTTGGCTTCCCAAAGTGCTGGGATTACAAGCGTGAGCCACCGCGCCCAGCCTCGGCCAGCTTCTTTACTGCAAACTGTTTCATCAGCAAGGTCTTTATGACCTGTATCTTGTGCCAACCTCCTATCTCATCCTGTAACTAAGAACACCTAACCTCCTGGGAATGCAGCACAGTAGGTCTCAGCCTTATTTTACCTAGCAGCTGTTCAAGATGGAGTCGCTCTGATTCCAACATCTCTGACAAGACATAAAGGTGACCGTTTACAGACACTACTAAGCCCGCTTTCACGATTCTGAGAAGTCAACTATCTGTTAAAAATTATTATATATGTATATATCTCTTAGTGCTTCCGCTTCTTTCACTGAACCTCAATGATACAAACATCAACAAATCTTTTTTGTTTTTTTGTTTCCATTGAATAACTTTCTAAACATAACTCTGAAGCATAATTATACAAAAACAACAAACAAAAACACTTTTGGGGTGAGGCTGGAGAAGGACAAAGAGGTTGGGGTATATAGAGAATAATCTTTTGTATCTTTATTGTGGAGGGACCCTGAAGAAACTTGAGACAGAAAATTATAAAAACAAGATTCCTCCTCCGTGTCATGCTCTTTTCAAAGCCATGACCCCTGGGGAGACTAAGACACTCTTTCACTGGGACACAGGAGAGCACCAGGGAGCTAAGATGGTGTCTCTAGACCTCCGCAGAAACCCATAATGACTAAGACTCTCAGCTTCATCACTTTTTTTTTTTTTTTTTTGAGACGGAGTCTTGCTCTGTCGCCCAGGCTGGAGTGCAGTGGAGCAATCTCGGCTCACTGCAAGCTCCGCCTCCCGGGTTGACGTCATTCTCCTGCCTCAGCCTCTGAATAGCTGGGACTACAGGCGCCCACCACCACGCCCGGCTAATTTTTTGTATTTTTAGTAGAGACGGGGTTTCACCATGGTCTCGATCTCCTGACCTCGTGATCCGCCCGCCTCGGCCTCCCAAAGTGCTGGGATTACAAGCGTGAGCCACCGCGCCCGGCCACTTCGTCACTTTTAACTTTGAGACCTTGGGAAGGCTACTTAACCACTCAGTTTCCTTCTAACTTAGGACACTATTCTGAGATGGTAATATTTGTGTTAGCTATTATCATTATTATTCCCCCACCTTGCCTCAGGAGATCAGTTCCCTCCACATTGGGAAGTTTGTGATGAGCTGAGGAAATATTGCAGGCAGTGCTGCTCAGCTGACTCAACACTAGCTGTCTTGGTCCCCACTGTCAAGGTTGCTGGCCTTCCATGTATCAGTGTTCCTCTTACAGATTTCTGAGGTCCCCAGATCTTGTACTGGTTTTCTGGGTCTTCTGAAGTTGGCTCCAAACCAAACTGTTTGCTATGAGCCATCATAATGCTTTCTCCAAGAGGAAACAGTGTTTCCCTAAGTTGTAACATTTCCAGTTGTCCCTCTGAGGAGATTGGGACTTTGGGTCCCTCAAGAACCCTGCTTTTATAGGTTTATTGCTCCATCTGCTGGAAAGATGTATAATACAAGCAAGAGCTGGGGGCTGAGATCTCACTGGGTGCCTGGCACTGGGCTAAGATCTGCACCCACATTACCTGGTTTCACTTCCACAAACACTCTATCAGTTCTGTCTTACAGCAGAGAAAACTAATGCTTACAGGAAGTGACTTCTCTCCATCATTCAGCTGGCCTGCCAGCATTGGACCCAGCTAGTCTGGCTCTGGAAAGTGTGCATTTTATCACTATTCTATAACCATAGCTGATTTGGGCTCTATTAGGGTTGGAGTAGAAATCTTTCCTACCCACTAATAAACATATGTATTCTATGTGCGGCCTTCTCAAAGGAACTTAAACTCACACATTCAGAGAAAAATATCTATTTCATAGAATTTCGAGGAGTCGAGAAAATATTTTAATGTAAGCAATCTAGCTTAGTGTCTGACATGTAGTAAGTTCTAAATAAATGCTATTTACTTTACCTTCCTCTAGATCCTTGTAGGGCCCTCTCACTTCCATCTAACTGTGGGAACATTTCCTATAGCCCTACAGCATATTTCTGAAGAACTAAAGATGTTTTAACCCTCGTTTATCACGGGACCCTAATCATCATACTTTGAGTTCCCATTTCCAGTTCAGAAGGCTCTACCTCAGTTTCCTCTCCATCGCAAGACCAAAAGGCCCTTAATGCAAGTAAGATCCTTGAGGACTTGCTTTGATATTTCAGCATTAACAAGGCAGGGTCAAGATCTCTTTGCTCTTCATTCGTAACTTCCTAGGTACTAGATTTAGCAGTGTTAGCACTAGCTCATATTTGCAAATCTCTTTGCAAGTCCAGATTTGCTCCTGTACAAAGGAGGTGATTCAGAATGCCTTTCCTTTAGCTTAGTATGTAATGCAATGTCATGCCGATTAGTCAATAGAAAATATGAATCAGCATGTTTGCAATCAGATCAAAACGACTTGCAACATGTATTCATCATTGAGGGGTTTGGCCTTTATTAGCAGTGCTGGGAAAATGCCTGGATATTTAAATATTCTATGTCATTCCCAGGTTAAACTTCCTGTGCAAATTAAAGAAGTTCGACCCAATGACCTCTAAGGTTTATTTATCTTAAATTCAGGTGCTTTCATATTTCATATCTTGTTCATATTTACCAAAGAAAAACCTTGGCACCTTGCTGGGTATCTCATTAAGATTCAAAAATAGGTACCGGGGTTCTTATTAATTCTAGCTTGAAAACTATAATTAATAATATACAAATTTAATTTATGGTATTTTAGTGACATTTTATCATACTTTTATTGCAAGGAAATTTGGTTTTTTAACTCTTGGTTTATCGATGTTTACTTTTTTTTTTTTTTTGAGACGGAGTCTTGCTCTGTCACACAGGCTGGAGTGCAGTGGCGCTATCTCGGGTCACCGCAACCTCTGCCTCCTAGGTTCAAGCGATTCTCCTGCCTCAGCCTCCCGAGTAGCTGAAACTACAGGCACGTGCCACCACGCCCAACTAATTTTTTGTATTTTTAGTAGAGACGGGGTTTCACCCTGTTAGCCAGGATGGTCTTGATCTCCTGACCTCGTGATCCGCCTGCCTCAGCCTCCCAAAGTGCTGGGATCACAGGCGTGAGCCACCATGCCTGGCCCAATGTTTACTTTTAAAAACAGCTTAAATATAAAAGAGCTTTTATACATAGCTCTTGATAGGAAAGTTTAATGGTCAAAATTTGAAATGTGATGAAAAACATTTCATAACTATCAATTTCACACATGAACTTTAAAATTGTAACGTACGGTATTTTTATTAAAAATACCACCATTCTCTATATAATTCTGAACATTTCTGAATAACGTTAAGTCGACTAGTTATAATATACCTTTAAAAGAATGTTTTAAATTTGTCCCTCCCTCTGTGGGAGGAAAGTTGGCCTAGTTGAAGTTAGGAATCCGTGACTCTAATCCAGGTCTCTTGTATAAAAAGAAAATATACTTTAAAGAACTTGGGGATAATCTTATCAAAAGGGATTAGAAGATGTACTAGAGGAATTATGATTTGTCTGGAGAATCAAATGGCTCACAATGGTTATTACCTTGCTTAAGTATATAGTAAAATAGACTGATTACAGCTTCCTGCTTACCAGAATTAAATACTACAATTTCTAAAATGCTCCTCAGGTATTTTAAATCCTTGTTCATTTTTTTTTTTTTTTTTGCTCGTTGGCATTTTGTGTTGTAATGAGTGTGCAGAGAAAGTCTGCATATGTCTATTATATGAGCCCCTACACCTGTTTTACCGTCTGCCTCTTTTAACAGATTACTCTAAGGGCAATACAAAATACTTTGATTTTTCAATTCAAATCAGTCATATTGGTAATATGGCATTGCTCTGCTAACTAATAAATTATTCTGCGTCTCAAAACATGTGGCCTGAAAGGAAAGGTCCAAGAGCACGCGTGAAAAGGAGTGCACCCTTGTAGCAGCAAGATTTGTATTGCATTCTGCTCACGTGGATTCCAATCTGTAGCATTTTATTTGACTGGTATACTTTTACAAAATAAATGAAATCAAGAAATTTGAATTTATCTATTTCAAGGAAGCCCAGTAAACTTTACTTATGTTGAAAAGGTAGGCCTGGCATGGTGGCTCACGTCTGTAATCCCAGCACTTTGGGAGGGTGAGGTGGGTGGATCACAAGGTCAGGAGTTTGAGACCAGCCTGATCAATGGTGAAACCCTGTCTCTACTAAAAATACTAAAATTAGCTGGGCGTGGTGGCACGTGCCTGTAATCCCAGCTACTCAGGAGGCTGAGGCAGGAGAATCACTTGAACCTGGGAGGTAGAGGTTGCAGTGAGCCGAGATCATGCCACTGCACTCCAGCCTGGGCGACAGAGTGAGACTCTGTCTCAAAAAAAAAAAAAAAAAAGTAAAAATCTAGATAAGGACCTCCACCTCTCAGTATTTGCTTTAGACTATAAGAACACTGTACCCTTCAAAGGCTATTTATTTCCCTCCCAGGACATGGGGCCTAATGTTCTATGGCACATTTGTCATGCGACAGCATGATTTATATGTCTACATTAGAATTCTCTTGCTTCAAAGATGAAACAGCAACTGAATATAAAGTTATATATTTGGGGTGGGAGTTGATATAGATATAAATAGCAAAACTCTTAATGTTAATTATTATATAACTTAAACATAGACAGCAAGAAACAGACTAGAGTAGCAAGACAAAAAAATTTAAAAGTCATTTTGCTTTGTCATTTTGCTTATCTGAATTTCTTATTCCAGCTACAATTCTCCTTATAAATCAGTATTTTCTAATCTCACTCTTGATGCAATGCTAGAGCTCACTGTGCTGAATAATAATTTTTTTCCTCAGGTACAGAAGAATGAAGAAGGAATAAACAGACCTTCTGGATAATTGCATCAGCCTTCCCCACTATTCCAATGCCATGCTAACATTTCAAGTAATGTCCCTTTTGTCTTGCTGAGAAAAAATCATTTCATGATTTATTACACTGAATTAAAGGCTATGCACACTCTGGAGTTGGAACATGACTGAAGGGCAAGCAAGCGTAAAGGATATCAGAAACAGTTGGTGTGTTTAAATTTTTCTGAATTTCTCAAGTAAACTTTTTAGAAAGTGGTCAGAAGATAAAATGGTTATATAAGTTACTTAAACTGTAGATGATGGCACCTTTATCCATATGTAATAGAATTAAGCTAAGAATTAGTTCTGCAGAAAACTTTCTCTTTTAGAGATTTCTGTTTTATCAGATTACCATTTGCCAAAGCGAATTTCATAATATGTGACTTTTTTCAGTATCATTAATTGTCATTGAGCTTGAGAGCCTGAGTTTTTGCTGAAATTGTTCCAATGCACAGAAAATGCCATAAAATTGAGCCTACCATGTTTTTGTTTTTTTTTTTTTTTTGGATATTACCTACACTTGTAGAAAATCAAAGTTTATTCTAGTTGTTGTATGCTCTGCGTATCTGAAATACAAGAGGGGCTTCAGTCACTCTGGAAGTGGTGATATTTGATTTCTCATTTCTTACTATGGTCTCTCTCCAGATAAGTAAGTTAGCTATTTCATCTACTTGTTCCTCAATTAATGGCCTTCTTGATTAAATAAGAAGATGACAAGGTTTCTCCTTAATGTGAAATTTAAATTACACAGAGCAAAAAAAAAAATTTTATTAATCTTTAATACCTCCCATGGAGACTTGAATTCTTCACTATACAGTCCAATAAATGGAATAGTTAAATATTTAAAGGTTCCAGCAAAAAGTTCTAGCCAGCTGTACTGTTCTAATAACAAAGTCTATCAACTTTTTTTAACTGAGGAATTTTGTGATATTTTATGAAGAGAAAGATAAAACCTGCTTAGCCAGCCAATTACCTGCCTGCTTAAGGCAGATTATTTATCCTAGAAGTCCCATTGTCTAAGGTAGATAATTTATCCTATTGTCTTCTACTGACATTCATTTCTATTCATCATTTATAAACTTTATTGAAACATAATTTCAAAATAAAAATATATGCCGCCATCATCATCACCAACAAAATTATGTTGATGACAGAAATCTTACTGTTTTCTCAGACTTAATCTATCCTCAAAATATACTTTTCAAAACATTTAAAAACTTGATTCTCTTACAAGTTGAGAGAGGATGAGTCAACAATTTATTTAACTAATTAATGATGAAAACAATAGGATTGTAAAACTGATTCATAAATTTATAGATAAGACAGATTTATAGTCCCTGACAGACATAATATTGACATAGGATTGTTAAATTAAATAGAAAGCTAGTACCCTTCAAGGATTTGTCGGTGTAGCTTTCGACTGACAGAATAAAACTCAGATTCACAAAAGGCCAGAGGGTTTTTTTGGGAGAATTATATCAGCAGAAACACTATCAGCCACCAGCTTGCACTGTTAAGTGAGAAAGACAGTACAAAATGAAAGGGGGTCATTGAACTCCCAGAAAATAGGCTTAGAAAATGATTCAACTGCAAACGTGCTAGTTTTCTTGAAAAAAAGGGGCTAAATATTTGTTGCTTAGCGTCATGAAGTTTGGGGGATAATTTAAGCAGTAGACAATTAAGACGCAATGAAAGGTTAAATGTTATATTTGAAATAGGTGTTTTTCACACAATTTAGAAATGGAGATAAGAAGAAAAATATGCAGATATCGATAACACAAGTAAAGTAAGATAAATATCACAAGAGAAATTCACAGAAAGTCTGTGTCAACTCGTTGAAAGAGTGAGCAAAGAGCATTCCTGGACATATTGACTAGAACCAGGCAAGATGTTATGCAAGAAGAAGTAATTGAAAACACAGGAATTGAATTTGAAACCTAACAATTAGAAGTTGTGTGACCCACAGCTGGTCAACTGCCTTTAGTTGTTTCTCTGAATGAGAATCACTCATGAGGATTAAATAGGCCAAAGGTACATCCTTTTTTATCCAGGGTGGTCTACCTTCATGCCATTTTCCCAGCAAATATATTAAAAGTGCCCTCTTTTACTCTCAATGAAGTCTTGCTTTGGATGATGAATTATATGGTTACCTGAGGATTGGTTGAAATAATGCACAGGCAATTTTAAAAAGTGATACTAAATTAAAAAAAAACCCACCAAAATTTTACACTTTGCAAGAAACATAATTAATTTTAATAAATTTTATCACAAAGTTGCCCTTTGCACTTACATACAGATATGAACAGAGGCTTCATATACTTACATATATGAATGTATATGTGAGCACATTTATACTATATACCCCAAAACATATAAAAATAGAAAGCATGTTTGCATAACAGTTTAGAAAGATTAATCTGACGGTGATGAGTCATATAATTCAGAGTAAGGAAAAAGATATTGCCTCAAGTTTGGTATTGGATTTTTCCATTTCACGCACAAGATTGATGAATTTCTGTCTAATGGGGTATAGTATATGAAATCAGATATAACATATCTGTGGTTATGTCTCACCCACAATAAATTATTTAAAAAGGAAGCAAAATCAATAAAACAACAAAAAGCTCAACTTTAAACACAATCACCTGGGGTAACTAGAGGAGCAATGGGAATAGCAACTGAAGGATAATTAGTCACAACTGCTTTCATCAAATATATTTTTGGTGCAGAGAAAAACTATTTTCATTATTCCCAGAGCGAATGAGAATGCAGAGACATGAATACTTTGGTTGGGATTTAGAAATATAGTCAAACTTTAACAACTTTATACAACAGTTCTTAAAAATGTATTAGTGTCAAACTCACCCTTTAGTGACGAAGAGGAGTGACAGTGAGCTATCTTCACACAGCTGATTGCAGAGAATAGTGTGTGCAACGTCATTGCAGGTACCACTTCAAGGTGATTCACTGGAAATCTGTCTTGAGAATTAAAACATTAACCAGAACTTTTAATAAAATTTTTAAGCTAAAGAAAAATTCACTGGCTTGAGGCACTTTTTCAGAACATGGATTTAACACTCTGGCAAGGGCCTGAGGATGAGGCAACCTTGCTGCTAAGGTAGCTTCTTAGAAGCCTAAATAAATTGATAACCCAAAATGAGGGCAGTGAAAATACCTGTGTTGACCTGGCAGAGAAAGTAAAAAAAAAAAGCTTAGATGTGGACATCCTGAAATGTATGTATTAGGTGAGGCCATAACACTTATGAGAGAATTATGTTATGTTCCAGGGAGGACCCAAAGGACAATCTAATCACCAAGGGCACCATGGGGATAGAAGGCCATTAGCATTGCTGAGAAATCCAGCGGTGGCTGTGCTCTGCAGACAGAGCCACCCACCTCAAGGGTCACGTTGCATTTCTATTGTTCTAACAATCATAGAATTGTTTTTTGTTTTTTTGTTTTCTTTTGAGACAGAGTCTCACTCTGTCGCCCAGGCTGGAGTTCAGTGGCGCAATCTCGGCTCACTGCAAGCTCCGCCTCCCGGGTTCACGCCATTCTCCTGCCTCAGCCTCTCCGAGTAGCTAGGACTACAGGCGCCCGCCACCACGCCCGGCTAATTTTTTGTATTTTTAGTAGAGACGGGGTTTCACCGTGGTCTCGATCTCCTGACCTCGTGATTCGCCCGCCTCGGCCTCCCAAAGTGCTGGGATTACAAGTGTGAGCCACCGCGCCTGGCCCAATCATAGAATTGTTCATATTCTAACAATTACAACTAACCAATTCATAACTTAAAGGCAATTCTTACACTCAATGATTTTCTCAAAATTGAGGTTTAAGCCTGAGTTGTACTAAATTAATGGTATGAATGTATGTGCTGCTTAAAGAAAGCAATTGCTTTTCTCTTTGCACTCGTGTATTACCTGTCTTCAAGAAAACTGTATTCTGCATAAAGTGTAATGTGCTGGGTGGTCAGAAAGGTTTAGTAGAATGAGCACAGGCTCTCAAATCAGAAAGAATTGTAATTTTGGCTATAAAAAGTATTTGAATTTTAAATTATTTATATTTAATATATTAAGCTCTTACACTTATTGAATGCATATTATGTGTGGATAACTCTTCTGGGCGCTTTATTTGGAAATAATTATTTAATCCTCATAACAACCCCATGAAGATCATACTATTATCATCCAAAGTTTACTGAGGAAGATGCTGAGGCAAGGTTGGTGACTAGTAACATGGCCACATTTGCTGTGGATAGGTCAATCCAGGACATCTGACTTCAAAACTTGCAATCTTAGCCATATGATAATTTGCATCTTTATTTTGATTCATGATTCTAAGAAATGTTTATTGAGCTCTTACTCTGTTACAGATCCCACAGAACCAGCAAGTAATGGAATTAAAAAAAAATTTCTGCTCTCTTGGAGCTGACATTATAGTGGGAAATGGAAATAATTAGGAGATTGTTGTCATATTAAAATATACAATCCATTGTGCCTGAAACTATGGAGGCTAAAATGAATAGCTTGCTTCCTTGAAATCTTAGGGAAAAGATGATTAATGTTTGCCAAAGAATTGAAAGGCCCAAATTGAGAATAATTGGAGTCTTTCAACTTGCCATTTTGCATTCTAGCAAAATCGTACATCTTTGATTTAATAATTAGAAGGGAAGCAAGCTACTGCTCCTTTGTATATAATTACAAGCTTGTTGCAGGCAAATAATTCTGTATATTAACTTTTTCACATTTTTGGTGAATCATTATCTCTTCAGTTTCTGACATTATAACAGCGATCATATTTGTATACTTTCTATCAAATTTGCCTTGATATGAAGGGGTTTTACAAACTTATTTATCATTTATGCCATGTATAGTGTTATTGGGGATGTAACAAAAATAAAAAACTGTTTTGACCCTCAATAGATTTACAATCCAAAGCAGAGTGGGAGGAAGAGACCTACAAGACCATGTTTCATTGGATAGCTTTGGAGTAATATCTATAATTTTAGAAAAAAGTTAAGAGGAAGAAGAAACTGGTGTCAGCTAGACTTAGAAGATTTTACAACAGAGACTGGCTTCCATTCACTGATCAGATATTCACTGATTTTTAATTCTTACCACCAGAGAAAAAGTCATTATGATGAGGGTCCTCAGGAAAGACAATACAGTCAGCCGAGAAATACAATTTTCTTTATCTACTGTTGTTTCCTTTATACGGACCATTGAAATATATACTTAACCACCAGCAAAACTCCTATTAAACACAAGTAAAAAAAAATTACTGCATGCAAAAGAGTGGACACCAGGCAAAGTGGTAATTTATTAATTTTCAGGATTTTTGTTGTTGTCATATGTAATTTACCCCGTAAGTTTACAATAAATAATTGATGTAACTAAATTTATGGATTGCAATTAATTACTAGGTTTGTACCACGATGAAGTAATATATATGTTGTCTAATTTAATAATGATTTGTCTACAGAATTCAACCAACCGCTCATTACAGAATCTGATGAACCTACCTTTAGACTACCTGTTAAGATACTATATATGATGTAGTAGGTTTAACAAATAATGAAGGACCTTTCATCCTTGATTGACTCAAGTAGGGACGGAGGGTCTCCAAGAAATATAAATGTAGTCTGCTATAATGGGTATTAGCTAGATTAGCACTTCAGAAAATGAAGAATGATTTTCATTATCAAATGATTATTTGATACTTCCATTCTGCATTCTAAGCACATATTAGTTGATGTACAGGTGCTGCTGGGTAACTGGAAACAGACCACAAAATTGCTCCAAAAGATAAAATTCTCAAATAACAGAGTTATCATGATTGTAAAAAAAGGTATGATAAATACATAAAGGCTGGCAAAAACGGGGAAGGTTTAAAACTGTAACCTTAGTTATCCTTCAATAAAACATAGTTAAAGTAGAATGAAGCAGATGTTTATTCTGGTAGATTCTACTGCAATGTTACATTTTAACTTAATATTTCTGTTTTGTGATTTATTTTTAGTATAGCAAAATGTTTGGTTAATATTGTGGGTATTGATACTGTGTTAAAATTTGTGACAGTCTATTTAATTTTTCAGTATGAAGAAGTATTACTGCTATGATGAAATATTTACTTTTGTGGTGGAAATAAATAAGAAAATAGAATTGACTAAAAGCAAAACAAACCAATATAGAAAGAAAAAAAAGTCTGTTATTTATCAACAAAACATTAGGAAATTTACATGCTTAAAGTAAACTTTCATTCCCTATTCCAAAGTGCCTTATATATTCTACTCTCTTTGCTTTCACATAAATTTATTCTATGCTATAATGTAACTGGTATACTATTAAGTCCCATATATATCTATAACTATGCCATATAAAGTTAATGGCATAGTTTCAGACTTCTCATGCGTCCAAGCATATGAATTAACAGTTCCTATGTCATTGTCCTAAGATTTGTAGGTTAAACCTTGGATATTCCCATCTGAGCATCTGTACCAAACAGGAAAGACCTGTGCGAGTTCCTGAGAACCAGTGCTCATTCCAGAAAGGAAAGGTTTCTTTCCAGGAAGAAATGTCTGAAATTCAGTGAATTAAAATCCTCACTGAGTCTTCATACTCTTTACTTCTCCCTGGAAAAACTGGCTACGAAAATTTAATATTCTGTCATGTTAAGATCAAGCTCTATCAGATCAGCCATACATATCAAGTACATTTTGACAAACTTGATTCATACTAAGTGTTTTCAAATTATGAACAACCAAGGGTCTTCTATCCAAAAATACTGATTATTTAATTCTGAATATCATTACAGAGCAGTAACATGCTCTCAGCATTTGGGGATACAAGAGTCAGAAGATGGACAAGACTCCTTCCTAACAACAATTACCACTTAATTACAATATACCAAGTAGTATTTTATCTGCTAGGTATATTGGACTTACTTTTCACAGGTAGTTTATACCAACAAAATTTCTAACCAAAATATTTCTTAAAAATTACTGATTTTATTTGAAATCATGTGCAGGAAAAATACAAACATATCTTGAATTTCCATTTGTCTATTAAACAAAAGGGGATAAATATGACTAATATCATTTAACAAGAGAAATTATAGACTATGAAAAGAGTAGCTTATTTATATCAACTCACAACACTTTCCAGAGAGAGAAAGAAAAAGGCTAGTATGTGGCCTGACCAAGAAGTTGGCCATCCTTTTCCCTTTCTTTGTGGAAGATGGTCCTGATAGGATGGAGACTTAAATAAAGGGATTGATTTGTTTCCTCCAGCTGTCCTAATAGTGAGTGAATAAAATTAACTGTGAACTATTTCAATCAATTACTCAATGATTGACTTGCATTGATTAGAAAAGAGCTGATTCTTTGCCATGGATATCTAGATACCTTGATGATTCTATTTTGAGCTAATTTAAAAGTAGGACAATACCCACTGGATGGAAGTTTCAAAACTCGAAAACAATAAAACCCACATGATTTTATTTCTTTTAATAACTTTTGTGACAGTGAAATTGAAGTCTTACACACATTTTTTTTTTTTACTCCAGTGTCTTATTGGTTATCTGGAGCAAAATTCAGAAAGGAGAGCAACTATGTAAAAAAGTAAGAATTTTGGCTTGCTATGCCATTCTTAGAGATTTCTTTTATCTTTATGTCTTGTGTAAAATTTAAACAACTTCCTGTACTATAAATAAGATATTTTGAAGGCAAGGATATGCATAGGTAATACTTTAGAAAATAATTGTGATTCCAATTCTGTACTTAGCACTTAATATTAAAACTTCCTTATAGGGAATATAATTTTCTGCAACAGATAGTGCAATTTTGTTTCACCATTAACAGGTAAATAAGTAAATATACATTTAAATAAATATTATAATCTTCATTTGTTAATACAAACATTATAAATTATTGAATACTTTTTCCAATAGACAAGCAGCTTTAAAAATCTGCTTTCACCACTTTTTTTTTTTTTTGAGACAGAGTCTCGCTCTGTCGCCTGGACTAGAGTACAGTGGTGAGATCTCGGCTCACTGCCAGCTCCGCCTCCTGGCTGCACACCATTCTCCTGCCTCAGCCTCCCGAGTAGCTGGGACTACAGGTGCCCGCCACCACGCCCGGACTTTTTTTGTATTTTTAGTAGACACGGGGTTTCACCCTGTTAGCTAGGATGGGCTCGATCTCCTGACTTCGTTATCCACCTGCTGCGGCCTCCCAAAGTGCTGGGATTACAGGCATGAGCCACTGTGCCAGGCCACTTTCACCATTCTTAATCCTCTGAGGTGGGGAGGTCTTTTAAACTATAGTTTGTATAACTGAAAATCAAAAGGAAAAACTTTTAATGAAGTTTTTGTAAATAGTAAGAAACATAAGGGAATACCAAAAGCAAACTTTTTTGAATGCTTACTTTTGGGGAAGCATTGAATTTTATATCTGGTATATGATAATTCATATCTTAGGATATGCTCCCGTTTCTATAAGTAGGAATTAGGAAACACGGAGAGGTGAATTTTTTGCTCATGAATGAATTTACCCATTAGGCATTTTTGAGAGGGATCAGTAGTCAGCAGTTATCACTTTCTTCTACTCTTCATATTGCTAGAGACATAGTGACTCCATGTCTTATAGAATGTTCATTTTCTCTTTCACTTATCCCATATCATGTGCCAGCTATTGATTCAATCAATTTTAACAATGAAAGTTCTAAACCAGGAACCATTTACACTGGATCTTACATTTGCCCTGGGTAAGATGGCAGTTGATGGCAGTTTCCATGTGCATCAGGAAGAAGTCTTCATTAGCTTCATGATGTTAAGTCCTTAAATGTAATTTTATCACGGAAAACATAACCTATATTCAAGCCTTAACCTTAACTAAGTCCTCATATTCGTTGTTACCCTTACCAAATTTTTCTTAATTGTATGCCTAACATGCAAATGATACGGCCAGGAGACAGGGAAATACTGGGTAGAAAAGGGCAGTTCCCCAGCAAAGGCCCCACCCTCAAGCCTGAAAAACCATGGCCCTAAATGAGGACAGGCATTCCTGTTGTCACACCCAAAAAGTTGCCTTTTGGCCTGCCATGCCCGGTATCCTGTACCCATATAAATCCCGAACCCCAGGCTCCAGAAGCAGATGAGCAGGTGAGCAAATGAGGAGTCAAACAGATGGATAATAGAACGACACAGCAGAGAAAGAAGAGGAATGTCTGAATACCAAGAGGAGTTCAGCTGGGGGCAGTTGGAGAGAGGTTTGGAGACTGAATGGCCAGTTTCCAGGGGAAGATCACCTTCCCATTCTATCCCCTCCTTCTGGCTCCTCATCCAGCCCACTGAGAGCCACCTCCACCACTCAATAAAACCTTGCATTCATCCTTCAATCCCATGTGTGACCTGATTCTTCCAGGACGGTGGGCAAGAGCTCAGGATACTGAAAGCTGTCACACTGGCTCTCTGCGCTTGAGAAAAGGCAGAGGGTCCATTGAGCTAGTTAACACTTCAAATCATCTGCAGACAGCAAGGCTAAGAGAGCATTAGTTAACACTGTGGCTGCAGGCACCCACCCCTAGACACTGCCATGTGACCAGAGCCCACAGTGCTTGCTCCAGCCTCTGCACCCGCCTGTCTGCATGATCCCTCTCCCTCAAGGGGTTTGAGCAGCAGTGGTGACCAAATAGCCGAGCCACTCCCCTGTTGCAAGTCCTGAGAAGGGGATCATGGAACTCTCCCATTTCACTTAGGCAGGGAAGGGGTAAGACTCTGGGATGGACTAAGAATGTAGATTTTACATATCACTTGATAATTTGTTACCAATTATTTGGTAATTTTTTTTTTTTTTTTTTTTTGAGACAGTCTTGCTCTGTTGCCCAGAGCTGGAGTGCAATGGCCAATCTTGGCTCACTGCAACCTCCACCTCCTGGGTTCAAGCAGTTCTCCTGCCTCAGCCTCCCGAGTAGCTGGGATTACAGGTGTGCACCACCAAGCCCGGCTAATTTTTGTATTTTTAGTAGAGATGGGGTTTCACCATGTTGGCCAGGCTGATCTAGAACTCCTGACCTCGTAATCCACCCACCTCAGCCTCCCAAAATGCTGAGATTACAGGCATGAGCCACTGTGCCCAGCCTACTTGGTAATTTTTAAAAGCTACAGGTTTAATAGTTAATTTCTCAAGCAAATAAAAGATGTTCCCAACTCCAAACTGCTTTATTAAATAATTTAACCTAATTAAATAGAATTCTGATCATGGACCATATAGTTTATTATCCAAACTGTAGCCACAGGCAGTAGACAGGATTGAATCAGACAATCCTGCAAGATCACCCACCCTCCTTCAAAGAGATATTGTCTATGAGTGGACATTATCCTCACAGCCTTACACCTGTTTTTCCAATGGACACTTGCATATGAAATGACAGAAGAAAAATTAAAAAACAGGGCATCCCCAAAGGCAAAATAATGTAGGCCCAACTCAACACAACAGAGAGGAAAAATTGCAGAATATAGCACTCATCCAACTTGAGCTGTAAAACGTTATATTCTTCAAATAATTTTCACTACCACTCTATATAACCATGTTAAATACATTAGCACAACATACTGATGAAAATAAATGTCTTCCAAGATTTGCACATAAATGCAAAGAGGATCGTAATCATTACTTTTAAGAGATTCGGGGTCAGTTGGTGTGTGTGTAGGGGAGTGTGTTTTATTGTGATATAATTCAAAAACCATACAACTGAACAGTTTAATATGTTAGCAGAGTTCTCCAACCATCACCACTATCTAATTATAGAAGAATTACAACACCTCAAACACAAACTCCATACCATTTAATAACCACTCTTAATTCTTCCTTCTCCCCACTCCCAGGCAAACACAAATCTACTTTCTGTCTCTGTGGTTTTGTCTGTTCTGGACATTTCATATAAATGAAATCATACGATGTCTTTTCTGGCTGAATTCTTTTTACAGTATAATAATTTCAATGTTCATTCATGTTGTAACATATATCAGTACATCATTCCTTTCTATTTCTGAATGATACTGAATTGTATGGACATACTACATTTTGTTATCCACTCATCAGTTGCTGGACATCTGTATTATTTCCATTTCTGAGGTATTATGTGTAACACTGCTATGAACATTTATGTGGAATTTTTTGTGGACATATGTTTTCATTTCTCTTGGATATATACCCAGGAGTGTAAATTGCTGGTCATATTGTCTCTGTTTTATAATATATTTTGAGGAACTGCCAAACTGCTTTCCAGTGTGACTTCACCACTTTAAAATCCCACAGCAATATATGATAATTACAATTTCTCCATATCCTCACCAACATTTGCTATCATCTGTCTTTTTATCTTAGCCGTCCTAGTGAGTATAAAGTGGTATCTCCTTATAGTTTTGATTTGCATTTCCCTTCTGGCTAATGATGCTGAGTATCTTTTCATGTGTTTCTTAGCCATTTGTGTATTTTTCCTTGAAAACGGTCTATTAAGATATTTTTCCTTACTTTGAATGGGTTATTTGTTTTTTCACTAGTGAATTTTAAGAGTAGTTTATTCTAAATACAAGACCTGTATCAGTTATACGTTTTGCAGTTTTTTTCCCTTTTACTGGATTGTTTCTAAGAGTCTGACTCCATTATTGATGTGTGACTCTCGGCAGCTTTTAAAACCCCATCCTAATGTCTTCCCCTTCAGTCTCCCAGTGGACCATGATGATAAGAAAGTCTGGGTTTTCCCACCTTTGGCACTGAAGGGAAGTTCAAACCATGCAGGGGGACCCTCAGGCCAGCCTCATCTTATAACCCCCATAAAATCCCCAAACCATTGTCCTTTCCTGGCTCTCAGACATTTTTACACCTTCTTGGGAGCCAGCTTGCTCACCTAGAAAGCGTCATCCTATGAGGGAATGTATTTGATAACCTGTTGGCGCATGTGTATTGTCATCAGTCTTGACACCAGTAACCAAATTTTGGGTGGGAGTCCATTCTGTTTATAAGACGTGGCCAAAGAATTATTTTTTAGTATCTCAGTAGTGTTTTTCAAGACACGAAATTTAATAATTTTGACAAAATTCAATTGATCTTTTTAAATTTTGTCACATGCTTTTGCTGTCATTTCTAAGACTTTGGACAACTCAAGTGTACGAAGTTTCACTCCTATGTTTTATTCTGAGTTGTATTGTTTTATCTCGTACCATTAGTTTATACTCCATTTTGAACTAATTTTTGTATATGGTGTGAAAGGAGGGCACAGCTTTATTCTACTTTATGTGGATATCTAGTTTTCCTAAAATGATTTGTTGAAAAGGTTATTCTTTCTCCCATTGAATTGTCTTGGCACCCTTGTTGAAAATCAATTGATACTAAATGTAAGGGTGTATTTCTGGGCTTTCAATTCTATTCCATTTATCTATGTGTCTATCCTTATGCCCATATAACACTGCTTTGATTAGTGTAGCTTTGTAGTAAATTTGAAGTGAAAAAAAAATATAATGTAAGTTCTTCAACTTTGTCTTTCTTTTTTTAGATTATTTTGGTTATTCTGGTTCCTTTTATTTCCATATGAATTTTAGGAACAGTTTGTCAATTTCTTAAAGAAAAAGGCAGTTAAGATTATGATAGGAATTGCATTGCACCAGAAATTGCATTTGAGGCCGGGCGCGGTGGCTCACGCTTGTAATCCCAGCACTTTGGGAGGCCGAGGCGGGCGGATCACGAGGTCAGGAGATCGAGACCACGGTGAAACCCCGTCTCTACTAAAAATACAAAAAAGTTAGCCGGGCGTGGTGGCGGGCGCCTGTAGTCCCAGCTACTCGGAGAGGCTGAGGCAGGAGAATGGTGTGAACCCGAGAGGCGGAGCTTGCAGTGAGCCGAGATTGCGCCACTGCACTCCAGCCTGGGCGACAGAGCAAGACTCCGTCTCAAAAAAAAAAAAAAAAAAAGATACGACATTTTATTTTTTTGTCAGTATCTTTCCTTCCCTTAGTGTCTTTGGGTCCGTTTTCATTCTTAGGGAACCTCTTTCCATTAAAGATGCCTCTCTGTTTTTCTCTTGGTCGTATTAGTTCCCTTTGATTTCTATATATAAGAATATTTTTTAATGAAAAACTTACTCTTGAGGAAGTGTTTTTATAGCCTATGCAATATTTTAAGAGAGCAAACATTATTTCCTATTCATTTATTACTCAGATGTTCTATAACACTGAATTCTAATTTTAGCGTGAAGAATATGAAAATAGTTGCTGATATCTATGGTTGCCAGATTTAGCTAATAAAAATACAGGATACTCTGTTAAATAAGAATCTCAGATAAACACAAAATATAAACATTTCTAGTATCAATATTTCTGCTGCAATATTTGCGATTTAGTTATACTAAGAATATTTTTTATTTGAAATTAATATTTAACTGGGCTTCCTGTATTTTATCTGTATCCCATACCCATGTCATACCCAAGAGAGGAGTAATTTTAGGATTTCTTGGGATGATAACTCTTTAGACACTTATGATTTCTTAATTCCAAAGTATTTCCTATGGTAAATAACATTCATCTTTGAATACTGGGCAATGAAAAACTCCATAGATAACTCTCAAGAACATTTTAAAATTCAGCTTTATATGGTCAATACAATGTTTTCTGTTTTCTCCATGAATAAACACACATTTCAAAATTCTTTAAAAAGTTAGCAGTCATATGTATTTTTAATAAAATTAAAGAAACAAAGAAACATGAAAGCATACCTATCATCTACATTGTACTAATTTTCCTATAAACCATTCAGAAACATGTGTCCGTTTTGAGAATAAAATATAAACCCATACATATTTTATAAGATTGTTCATAGAAAAAAAAACTTTACTTTTTTCCACAAAAATTAGAGCCTACATGCACATCAATTTTGAAACAGATTTTTATCCAAATTTGTCTTGTTGGAGCTAAAAATAAGGAGTTTCATAGCTCATACCGTGTACTTTAAACATGTACAGCCTAAAGCACAATTTTACAACTGAATTTTAAGCCCCTGTGAAATGGGGTTTCTAATGGAAATGCTGACAGACTGCTAGCTGCAGGGACACCAGCAGGCACCATTATAATAAATGGGTCTTAGGGAGACATGATATAGGCCCACAGGTAATTAATGGCCGGAGTAAAATAAAATATAGGCACACCATCCCACTGAGAGCATGATGCAATGGAAGAAACTTGTAATAAAACACAAAGAATGTCCACTTAGCAAAGAACTGTGAGGAAAGACTTGTAAAATAAATCATGAGCCAGGACTGTAGCTATAAGCAATCATTGCATATTCCCTAGTAGTTAGACTTTTTACAAAAACACTGTAAAAATAATTTTTGGCTAAGTAAAATTACTCTGTGTAATGAATTGAGAAGGCAATGAAATGTAAACTCAACTACTCAAGAAAGCTAATGATATCCAGGGTTTTCTATTTGGAATGTTAGCTGTAAGAAGTCCAAGAATAAGACTCCATAATGCAGAAGAATTGCATATAAAATATATTCTTAGAACACAGAATAATATGGCTGTATTATCTCTTCTCCAAATGTCTTCATTCAGTCTCCTAACTGCATTTTTTGTTTCTCTCTGGAGTCCAAGAAGGCCCTTAGACCATTGGCCATAATTTTTCTTGATATTTGAAGTCTGTAGTAACTGTTGGTTAATTTTTTTTTCTTTATGCATTACAGGATGATTGACATCAACTTAAGTAACTGAAATTCATTTTAAGCTCATCTCCACATTTGCCTTTAGCTGAGTGGTTATTTTGCAAAGTCAGTGCTTGTAAGTGTGTGATTATTTCATTGTAGACTAAAATGTGTCCTGAAGACAGTGCAGTCAGATTAAGACACTACTACTATACAGCTGAGAGAATCTGAAATATGTGGCAGGTGGAGGAGGGCAGTTAAAAAGACAGAGAGAGAGAAAGAAAAGAAAAGAAAAATGACTATGCCACATTATTAGCCTAAAATTTTCAAGAAATTTCCATTAATCCTCTCTGTTACTTCCTGGCCTCAAGGTGGCAATAAATTAATCCTACATATTAAATGGGATGACGAGTCCTGAGAAGTTTGAATGACTTGCCAAGGTCTCATAGTTAAGACACTGGAGAAGTAATGACAAATATCAACCATTTCCTCCTGCTGAAGTTTCCCATTATAACGTATTGCCCTTGTAATTTCAGAAAAGAGTAAAATATTTTTTTGCCGAGTTAGATATATTCATAATTGCCTTACAAATATAGATTGTGGCTGAATAATTTAGATAAGCTGGCTTCTAATAGCAATATCTATATAGATGTTGAGTTGTGTTTTCCTATACATAAAAGCATCATCAGTAAAAATCAACTATCCTTGTTTTCTCAGTAATTACTTACTGGAAAAAAAAAAACTTAATAAAGCGACTTTTGTCTTTTTTCTTAAAATTTGTCAAAATATCCAAAGCACATTTTGAAATTCGTAATTCTCTTTTTACTCCCTTTCTTATTTGACCTATGAAAGCTGTCATTGTAATGATGTTGAGTCAAATTTGCTGTAATGAAAAAATAATAGCAAGTAACTAAAATTCATCAACTTTTAAATTTCTGATTATGAAAAAATATTTTTGAAAAATTTATGGAAATTCATGTATTTATATTTTTTGGTTGGGTGACTGGTGTTATCTACTTCCAATTTTTAGTTTAGTATGATTATAATTTTATAGTTGGAATGTGGTGATAACTAAATTGCTTATCTTAAAAATAATGTGGAAGTATGGTGGACCAGTACTTTTAAACTCTATTTTTTTTAGAACTGTATTTTAATTGCATTTCCAACCTTTTATAAAAGTAGGAAAACTCCTTTAATGCTAAAAAATAAAATTGAACGTGGGAATCTAGGAAGATAAGCAGTTAAAAATGAGAGAATCTACAATCCCCTGTCACCTTTTACTTCTGTTTCGATAGCCACATGGGGTGTGAGTTACATGAGGCAAAACCGAGCCCCCTACAACAAGGGAGTCAGCCAGGAGACATGCAATAAGGCCCAAAGTGCTATATCCTCAGTGAAAGAGCAAATTAGAAGCGGGCCCACTCCTCAAAGAGAGGCAGGAGAGAACCTGGCCTTTCTTTTTCAAGTGGAGGAAAATTATTTCCCATGAAATAATTGCATGAAAAATTTACAAGGCAGTCCTCATGTGAATTTGTAGCCCAAGTTCATATGGCCTTTGTGGTCCAAAATACGTTTAGCTTGCTGTTTATTTATAGGTGATCTCTGACATATAAAGTATTTACTATATCTGGGTTTGATTTCTTCACATTAGGATGCTTTTATTAACGTCTTCAGTCAATAAGCCAGCTTCTAAGCCTCATAAAATTGGATTTAAAGCATAGTTGATAATTTGATTTCAAATTATTTATAAAAATAATATCCATATTTGTGTTTTTACTGGGTATATACTACAGCCAAAGAAATCCTTTCAATTACGTTTTAATGTCTGAGTAGAAAGTTTGCGTGTTAAATGATTATTTGTATCATATGTGCTTAAATTAATAGCTTAGGAAAGCTATAGACTTTAATAACTACTTTTCCCAAGTTTAACTATAACATGTGATTTGTTTTTAATTTACAAATCTGCTAACTTTTGCAAAAATATTAAAAATTTTTCTTTTAAATTTTGATCATTGTTAAATTAACTCAATTATACTGAAAGATTAAAATTTTATATGTATGACACCACTTACATGATTGATTATATTTACATTTTAAACTATAGTTACTAAGTTTATATAACTAAATCTCTTAGGATTTTAAATATCAAGAAGACAGATTCACAAATATAACAAAATCTACCTATGCACTTAAACACCACTTACAAATTAATAAATATAAATATTTTTTGATACAATAATTTATATTATGTGTAAACCCAAGCGCAGTTTGAAAACTCAAGATAATTGTCTTATAGTTAAAATTGTCAGAGGCCTAATATGATTGGCCTTTAAATACATCAGACATTTTAAGTATTTCAAATACTTAAATGCAAACACAAAAATTATCACCATACTTAGAAAATTGATCTTTAAGCTTAATATAAGCACAGTACTAATTTTCTGATTTGCTTTATGTTTTTGTATTTATTTCTATGTCTTCCAATTATTACAAACCAATCAGTCATACAAGGGGTCTTCAAAAAGTTCATGGAAAATGCATATTATGAAAAAACTAGGCATGAACTTATAAATGATCTTGCACCAAAATAAACTGATACTAACTGTGATAACATGTCTGAACGGGATTGAGTTTGAGGCACTAAGAAGGGTATGTCATCAGTTTGAAAAGGGCCCATATCAAAGCAACATGAATTCTGTTAAAATTGAAGCAAGAACAAACATCAAATTATAGTGAAGCTTGGGTCAAAGGATGGTGACATTATTGATAAAAAGTTTGTGGGAACAAGTCCCTCACAGAAATCAGTAGTTTACAAATGGATAGCACATTTTCAGAGGGATGAGACAATGATGAATATGAAGCCTGCAATGGCAGACCATAGACATCAATTTATGAGGAAAAAAATTCATCCTGTTTGCGTCCTAATTGAAGAGCACTGACGATTAGCAGAAACAAGAGCCAACACCATAGACATCTCAATTGGTTCAGTTTACACAATTCTGACTGAAAAATTGAACCAACTTGGCTGGGCGCGGTGGCTCACGCCTGTAATCCCAGCACTTTGGGAGGCCGAGGTGGGCGGATCACAAGGTTGGGAGGTCGAGACCATCCTAGCTAACATCGTGAAACCCCGTCTCTACTAAAAATTCAAAAAAATTAGCCGGGTGTGGTGGTGGGCGCCTGTAGTCCAGGTACTTGGGAGATTGAGGCAGGAGAATGGCGTGAACCCAGGAGGCGGAGCTTGCAGCGGAGCTGAGATCCTGCCACTGCACTCTAGCCTGGGCGACAGAGCAAGACTCTGTCTCAAAAAAAAAAAAAAAAAAAAAAAAATTGAACCAGCTTTCCACTTGATGGGTGCCAAAACCATTGCACTCAGATCAGTTGCAGAGAACTGAGCTTTCAAGGGAAATTTTAAACAAGTGGGATCAAGAACCTAAAACATTTCTTCAGGGAATTGTAACAGGGCATAAAACATGGCTTTGCTGGTATAATCCTAATGACAAAAGACAATCAAAGCAATAGCTACTAAGAGGTGGAAGTGGTCCAGTCAAAGTAAAAGCAGACCAGCCAGGAACAAAGATCATGATAACAGTTTTTTGAGATACTCAAGGCATTTTGCTTGTTGACTATCTGCAGGGCCAAAAAACAATAGCATCTGCTTATTATGAGAGTGTTTTGAGAAAGTTAGCCAAAGCTTTAGCAGAAAATACCTGGGAAAGCTTCACCAGAGAGTCCTTCTCCAGCATGACAATGTTCCTGCTCATTCCTCTCATTAAACAAGGGCATTTTTGTGAGCGTTTCGATGGGAAATCATTAGGCATTCACCTTATGGTCCTGACTTGCTTCCTTCTGCCTTCTTTTTGTTTCCTAATCTGAAAAAACCTTTGAAGGGCACCCATTTTTCTTCAGTTAATAATGTAAAAAAGACTGCATTGACGTGGTTAAGTTGCAGGACTCTCAGTTCCAAGGATGAACTGGTATCAACTGCTTATAAAAATGTCTTAAACTTGATGGAGCTTATATTGAGAGATAAAATTTGTATTTTTTATTTTTATCTTTAAATTAAAAATTTCCATGAACTTTCTGAAGTCCCATCATACAAATAAAAGGATTGGAATTAAGATCTAAAACTGGCTGAAGTTTTTTGTTCTCAAACTTAGCTCCAAGACAATTCCAGTTTGGGTAATGGCCCAAGATTCTGGACAGGCATATGGGATCTGGGTTTGATTATGGGATGATTCCACTGGAGCCAGAGGTTAAAATGGTTAATGGGTACAAACATTCATTTACGTAAAAGGAATTCGTTCAAATGTTTGTTAGCAGCATGGGATGACTATAGTTAACCACAATGTAGTTTTCAAACTAGCTGAAGGAGAGGACCTGAAATGTACCCAACACATAGAAATGATAAATACTCAGGTGATGGATACCTTAAATACCCTGACCTGATCATTATACATTCTATGCATATAACAAAATTTTACATGTACCCTGTAAATATTTAAAATTATAATGTAAATAAACAAAAATAATGGCTGTTTTGGGAAATAATTATGTCTGTATTGAAGGAAACCAGGGAAAGTGAAAATTTAAAAGTCATGCTCTTTAGCTTGGAGTTTGTAGTTAAATTATTATAATTTTTTTTTTGAGATGGAGTCTCGCTCTGTCGCCCAGGCTGGAGTGCAGTGGTGCAATCTCTGCTCACTGCAAGCTCCGCCTCCCGGGTTCAGCCATTCTCCTGCCTCAGTCTCCCGAGTAGCTGGGACTACAGACGCCCGCCACCACGCCTGGCTAATTTTTTTTGTATTTTTAGTACAGACGGGGTTTCACCGTGTTAGCCAGGATGGTCTCGATCTCCTGACCTTGTGATCCACCCGCCTTGGCCTCCCAAAGTGCTGCGATTACATGCGTGAGCCACTGCGCCCGGCCTGTAGTTAAATTTTTGATCCGGTGAATGAAGTGTTCCCTGGATAACTTTAAAGACTCACCCTCCTTGTATTTTCATTTTAACTGTTTTTGATCTTATAACCTTATTTGGAAGATGGAATTCTATACCCTACAACTGCTTACACCATACATTTCCTTGTTGTCAGATTGCAATTTATAAAATTTATACTCCATAATTTGTTACACAGGATTAGTAATTTAGTCCAGTAAGTATAAAATGATAATCAACTAGACAGATAACAAAGTAAAATATAAAAAGCAAACAAAACTCCATTACCTTTTCCTTGAGCAGAAAAAGAAGTTTTATTACTTCTTTTTCTGCTATAAAATTATCATTTTATACTTACTGGACTAAATTACTAATCCTGTGTAACAAATTACTCTTGAAATTAGTAACATAACCAGTTAATGATTATAACCATTATTTCCCTAAAGTTTTGTGAGCCAGGGATTTGAAAAGGGTCCAGCTGTTGGCTGTACCTGCAGTTATTTTCAGGCCTGACCAGGTTGGGGGTCCAACGCAGCTCACTCACATGATTGGCAGATGATGCTTGTTGTTGGCTGGGCCTTCAGCAAGAGTGGTCCACTAGAGAGTCTACATGTGGCCTTTCTATATGGTGGCTCACAGGAAGGTAGCGTTAGATTAGTTGAATTTTTTGTATGGTGGCTCCAGCGTGAGTGGTACAGCAGGTATGGTGGAAGCTGCAGTTCTTTTATGACCTAGCCTAGGAAGTTGTATAATTTTATTTTCCTCTGTGAGCTCTTGGTCAAAATAGTCACAGTCCATACAGATTCAAGAGGAAAGCATTGTCTCCCCCTCTAGATAAGAGAAATGTCAAAGGCATTGTTGTCATTTAAAATAAAATTTCACACATATTTACGGACAAATTGAAGTAACTTAAATTGCCCCCCCATACTGTGACTTATCCAATCCTAAAATTATGATCTTGTTATATGGCCTTTTTCATTTAAGCCAAAGTTCAAGACAACTTTTTCTTTTGTGTGCGTGTGAACTGTTTCAGTCATTAAATTTATTATATAATTTTGTGCACCATAAGTTAAATTGGTAGTTCTAATTGAAGTGGTAAACTATTATTTGCAATGAAAGATAGGAAATTCATTTTGATTCACTCTTATAATGCTTTTACATGTAAGAGCACTTTTATTTTATTGCATTATTTTAACAAAATATTTTCTTACTACTAGAAATAAGACATTCTTTAATTGATCAATAAAACTTTAAGGGCCTTGTTACAGATGTTACAAATAGAATTTATCAAAGGCACTTCTGTCATCAAGAAAGTAAGAGATTGCTTGAACATAAGATACATCAAATTAGACAAGTAACAATACAAATCAAGTATTCTACAACTTATAAATCAAGACAGAGGCTTATAAAAAATAAACTGGCTAATACTGCCCAAGGTAATTTATAGATTCAATGCCATTCCCATCAAGCTACCAATGACTTTCTTCACAGAATTGGAAAAAACTACTTTAAAGTTCATATGGAACCAAAAAAGAGCCCGCATCGCCAAGTCAATCCTAAGCCAAAAGAACAAAGCTGGAGGCATCACGCTACCTGACTTTAAACTATACTACAAGGCTACAGTAACCAAAACAGCATGGTACTGGTACCACAACAGAGACATAGATCAATGGAACAGAACAGAGCCCTCAGAAATGATGCCGCATAGCTACAACTATCTGATCTTTGACAAACCTGACAAAAACAAGAAATGGGGAAAGGATTCCCTATTTAATAAATGGTGCTGGGAAAACTGGCTAGCCATATGTAGAAAGCTGCAACTGGATCCCTTCCTTACACCTTATACAAAAATTAATTCAAGATGGATTAAAGACTTATATGTTAGACCTAAAACCATTAAAATCCTACAAGAAAACCTAGGCAATACCATTCAGGACATAGGAGTGGGCAAGGACTTCATGTCTAAAACACCAAAAGCAATGGCAACAAAAGCCAAAATCGACAAATGGGATCTCATTAAACTAAAGAGCTTCTGCACAGCAAAAGAAACTATCATCAGAGTGAACAGGCAACCTACACAATGGGAGAAAATTTTTGCAACCTACTCATCTGACAAAGGGCTAATATCCAGAATCTACAATGAACTCAAACAAATTTACAAGAAAAAAACAAACAACCCCATCAAAAAGTGGGCAGAGGACATGAACAGACACTTCTCAAAAGAAGACATTTATGCAGCCAAAAGCACATGAAGAAATGCTCCTCATCACTGGCCATCAGAGAAATGCAAATCAAAACCACAGTGAGATACCATCTCACACCAGTTAGAATGCCCATCATTAAAAAATCAAGAAACAACAGGTGCTGGAGAGGATGTGGAGAAATAGGAACACTTTTACACTGTTGGTGGGACTGTAAACTAGTTCAACCATTGTGGAAGTCAGTGTGGCGATTCCTCAGGGATCTAGAACTAGAAATACCATTTGACCCAGCCATCCCATTACTGGGTATATACCCAAAGGACTATAAATCATGCTGCTATAAAGACACATGCACACGTATGTTTATTGCGGCACTATTCACAGTAGCAAAGAGTTGGAACCAACCCAAATGTCCAACAACGATAGACTGGATTAAGAAAATGTGGCACATATACACCATGGAATACTATGCAGCCATAAAAAATGATGAGTTCGTGTCCTTTGTAGGGACATGGATGAAACTGGAAAACATCATTCTCAGTAAACTATCGCAAGGACAAAAAACCAAACACCGCATGTTCTCACTCATAGGTGGGAATTGAACAATGAGAACTCATGGACACAGGAAGGGGAACATCACGCTCCGGGGACTGTTGTGGGGTGGGGGGAGGGGGGAGGGACAGCATTAGGAGAGACACCTAATGCTAAATGACGAGTTAATGGGTGCAGGAAATCAACATGGCACATGGATACATATGTAACAAACCTGCACATTGTGCACATGTACCCTAAAACCCTAAAGTATAATAAAAAAAATAAAATAAAATAAACTGGCTAGAACATTTTTAATACTAATGCTCTGATTTGCAATGGTTGTGTTATTTTTAACATGTAAATTACTTTTAACCAGAAGAGTTTGTCCAGAAAGACAATGTTTCTCCACAATTTCTAAAAGCTCTAGACTGGGTTCTCATGGTCTTGCTGAATTACAAGGAGTCTTTGCTAGAAGTAGGTGGCACAATGGGAATCTGTGGCTATAATTACATTCCTGTTCATCACCACTGATTCTACCACCTCCCAAACCTCTCTCCTTGTGGTAGTTTCCTGAATTGCTTTCATCCTTAAACTATTGTTTAAAATGACTTCTTATTTTGAGATTTAAATGACTTTTAAATAAAGTTATTTACATACATAAATCTAGTTGTAGTAGATTTACATACAACTAGAGAAACAATTTAGAGATTACTCTTCACTCAGTTTTCCCCAGTGGTAACATCTGGTAATAGTACAGTAGAGTATGAAATCACAACCAGGAAATTTACATTGATACTGTCTGCCAACCTTTTTCAGATTACATCAAACTTACATGTACTTGTGTTTGTATGTGTGTGTTGTATTCAGTTCAGTGTAAATTTATCACATGTGTAGGTTCATTTTTTTCACCATAGTTAAGATACAGGAAAGTTCTGTTACCACAAACATCACCATTATTGTTCTTTTATTAGCACACCCTCCTACACTATCCACACGTATTTACTATTAGATTCAACACACATATAGGCTGGGTGTGGTTGCTCACACCTGTAATCCCAGCACTTTGAGAGGCCGAGGTGGGTGGATCACTTAAGGCCAGGAGTTCGGGACCAGGCTGGCCAACATAGTGAAATCCCGTCTCTACTAAAAATACAAAAAAATTAGCCAGACCTTGTGGTACATGCCTGTGGTCTCAGCTACTCAGGAGACTGAGGCAGGAGAATCGCTTGAACCTGGGAGGTGAGGTTGCAGTGAGCTGAGATCACACCACTTCATTCCATCCTGGGCATCAAAGCAAGACTCCATCTGAAAAAAAAAAAAAAAAGATTCAATAACAATTTAGTAAACATAATTAATACAGCTAAAATATAGGAAAAAGAGGACTATAGAAACTACAGATTTTTAATTGAAAGTATTCTTAGAAATGATTAACACACATAATCACTTTTACACACTTGTAACTCTTTATTGTTCCACAATTGTAACTAAAGAAAAATTTATAAAGGAAATATCAATTCCCCTATTAAATTCCTGTATGAATAATTGGAACGAGCATCATATATATTAAAGTGTAAAGTTTTAAATGTGACCGAATAGTCTCTTCTTACTTGTTAACTTATATAATCTAAACTTTTTTTATGTGTTGTTTTAATAGCATTCATAGTAGAGCAATCATCTTGCAATGGTGTATCAATGGGAATGAAAAAAGAGATTTTAAGCAATCTCAGTAATCTCAATATATTTATTGTTTTTTATCCAATAAGGCAAGTGATGCTGTATTTTCCAAATTCACCTTAAATCCTTTATCACTAGTTGTTTCCAACAATTTATCCTTTAAAACCTTATTTAAATTTAAATTACCTTTAGTTGAATGAAATGAATTTTGGATCTATAATTTTATGTTTGGGTCTTCTTTTGATAAAATAATATATTTTTAAATTTGCAAGTTGTCTGTGATATCTTTTATAAGCTGCAATATCATCTATTCCATATCCATCACCTACTTCACTTATAATTATACAGAATCTCTGTTCATCCAAAAATCTAACTTGGGTTTTAGTTCTTCAGTCCTTTCTACCATTAATAATAATTTTGATGCATTCATTCTTTGTGTAGGTATATTAAAATAATTTTTAAAATTCCTAAGACATCAGATAAGTAAACAAGTGTTCCAGAACAATTCACATATTTAACAATTTGAACAAAATTGAAACTCATATATGGATATGCCAAATTTGTTTCATGATTCAAACATCTTCCACCAAACTTTTTTCTTGAGCATGCCATGACAGTTATTTATAAGCAGCTTTTATGTTATCATATAATAAAAAGGATAATTTTTAGTTTAATGTATTAGGCCTTACATAAATCCCAAGTTTTACTGTGCTATGAAACATACTGTTTAGTAGAGCTGACATTCATCAGACTTTCTTGATGAAAGAGGTAATGGGTTGATTTCCATCTGCTAGAGTCTTTAATCTGAGTTTCTACTCTGAAATGTTTTTCTGTCATTAGAAGTTACTTCTATTCAAAACTTAAACTTCAAACCATGTTGACTGAAATTTAAAACATACCTTGATGCCACAACAATGTCAAATTGTTAAAGTATGTGAAGTATGTACTCTTAATTTCTGAATTCAGCTTGCAGATGGGTTTCAGTTGTGTGTTTGTGCATACCACCATTGGTCTGTGAAACACACTTGGAATAACACTATGTTAGATCCTTTTTCAGCCTAATAATTATGATTTACTCCCCTCAGAAGAGTTAAGACTAAACTTTCCCCCTTATATTCCTGAAGAATCAGCATTTCTGAAGTCCAGAAATACCAGGTTTTAAAAATACATAGATATATATTTTTAACTCTCTAAGATTATTAATTTGAGAGAAAATAACTTTTATAATTTTCAACACAATAAAAAGTTTATTAGAAAAGTTTAAATATCATCCACCTATCAAATAGCTCTTCCTTTCATTTACAAACAGAATAACATGTCTGAGATGACTGGAAATATTTTCCTAAAACTTCAGTATCTGTATGTTCATCTAGCTTTCCTCTGCTTTTTATTTTGGTCTATTTCACTAGTGTAAGTATTCTGATTAGTTTCCACTGGTATAAAATGAAACAGATCCACACATCAACTGTTAGATATGATCCTTTTATGTGCTGGTATGTTTCTCAGACTTGACACAACTTAAAAATTGTCAAGGAAAGTGAACCCCTTTTCAATTCAGTGTTAGTCAAGTACAAATGGGTTGTTTGTACAATAAACTCTGCTGGTATTCTTGGGTATATAAGCTCTTGGTTTCAGGAATTTTTTTAAAGTTAGGATCATAATACAAATTTATAGTTGTATTTTTGCAATTATGTAGCCTTTGAATTATTAGAGCCACACTGAATGATATGTGGGACTATTGTTTACATGTTTTTTCTGAGCCCTGTAGTTTCATTTGTACACAAACTAAAAAAAAAACTGAACTATAAACTATTCTCCATAACTAATTTCTGAATTTCCTTCTTTCTACATAACTAGAAAGCATCTTTTAAAATGCATTTATGATACATATTTTATCCAAATAATAATTTCCTTGGCTAAATTTGGAGAATTAAATTACCCATTTTGAGACTTCTCACACATAGCAGTAAAATCTTCAACTAAAGAAGTTTGATAGCTTAGTGTCAATCAGGATACACCAGTAGGAAATTTGAACAACATAAATGTAAATGCCAAAATATTTAAAATCATCCTGATTACATTTCACATGGAAGGAAAATCACCTTAATTTTGCATTTTATGCCAGCAGGAAACACTATATCCGTACCATTTTTATTCACCTTAAAGCTTCCCACATTGAAAATGATACATATTTACTTATTGAATGGCAAATCTGTTCATACTATGGAAAACTAACTGTATGAATATAACATCAGAATCTGAGGTGTTTTTTCTGTGAAACACTTCTGCTTATGTATGCAGATGGGCTAATAGTGTTGCTACTGTCATTAACCCAGAGTCACTTCCAAAATGCTATGCTGAGAGATTATTTTCCATGATTACAGTCTTGGGTTTCCAGTTACATGGCCTATTTTTGAGCATAATGCCATTTTTCTGGACTCTTCACAAAACACAAAGATTTTGCTAAAATAAATTAACTGTGTGGTTGATTGCCTCCCAACTCCATATTCTCTCAACTGCAACTCCTGTTTTTCCGAAGCACAATGCATTGTTCCAGATCATGCCCCAGTAAGTCACTGACTTATCTTTCAAGGCACTTGCCTCCTATCAGTTCACTGGGTGGCACATCTCTGTTCCTCATTGATTCTTTTCACACAACCAGCCTAGCAAATCTGAATTCAAATGAGCAGAACATCAGTGCTGATGAACTGTTACTCTGCAACACTTTTGCTGTTTTTTAATCCTTCCATTCAATCATAGTGACAGTATGTACGAGGCATTAGTAAAATTAGCTAGATTCTGAACACAATTTCAGACACATTAATTTTCCATTAATATTAATTTCCATTAATTTTTCTTTTTTGGAATTTGTACCTTGGTTTTTTAAAGCTTGGCTTCGTCTGGGATACATCCCTTATTGATATATCTGTGTACATGCATATGTGTATCTACATCATCTATTTATATCTATATATAATCATGACACCTAAAACGTTTTTGTTTTTCTCCATCTGAGTTTTGTCAGAATCATTGCTGATCATCACCCAAGTGTGGATGTGAATTTGGGAGCCATCCTTACCTCTTTTTTATTCTTAACTACACATCCCTACCCTGTCTTGTTTTTACTTTTTTTGCTTCTCAAATTACTTATATTTTTAGCTTACTGCATTTCACCCCTTCAACAACTCCCAGTTTCACTCAGTAAAAGCTGAAGTCCTTAAATGACTCACATGGTCTGGAGAGATGCCCTCTTCTCTCTGACCTTACCACATTGGACACTTTTTGAATAAAAGCTTTGCTTCTACTCAGACACACTTGCACACTCCCACTAAGTGCTGGCTTTCCTTTCTACCTGGAAAACTCTTTTCCCAGATACTTCCATGACTGTGTCACCTCTTTCAAGTTTTTTACCCAAATGACACTTTTTAAAATGAAGTCTTCCTAACCATGCATTACAGTCTTCACCCACCAGTGACCTCAATCATCTGTCTCCCTTACATGTTCAGCTTTTCACCACAGCATTTATCATTTTTCTAATATACTATATACTTCCTTATTTATAATGTTTACCATTAGTTCTTATCACTACCTTCACTCCTACTTTCCCAGCTAGAATGGAAGTCCACAAAGATAGGATTTCTGTCTCTTTCATTCACGAGTACATGCTGGTTTCCTTGAGCAGTGCCTAACAAAAGCAAAGCTGCTTATCAAGTAAATGTTGAATAAATAAGTGAATGGGCCATACCTAAACAGATAAGCAAATTGTAAATATCCCCCAAAAGTGATTAAGATATTAATTTCCCACAAAAAGATACATAGATTCAATACAATCCGAAATTACAATCAAGCAGACATTTTGTAGAAATTGGAAAGCCTAGTCTAATATTCATAAGGAAATATAAAGAACCTAGCCTAGTCAAAGTATCTGAAAAACAAATAAACAAACACAAAACTGTTGGAGGACTAAGCCTCTCTAATTGCAAGACTTATAAAGGGCTGTAGTCACTAAGAATGTTTTGCATTGTCTTAAAGACAGACAAATAGACTCTGGGCATTGTGGCTCACACCTGTAATCCCAGTGCTTTGGGAGGTCCGGGTGGGATGATCACTTGAGCCCAGGAGTTCGAGGCTGCAGTGAGCTATAATTGCACCACTGCACTTCAGCCTAGCTGACAGAGCAAGACCCTGTCTCTATAAAAGACAGGGAGGGAGAGAGAGAGAGAGAGAGAAACAGAAAGAGAGAGAGAGAGAGAAATAGATTAATGAACCAGAATAGAAAGTCCAGAAAGAGATTCACATACACATGAACAATTGATTTTGAAAAGTTTAAAAGCAGTTAATTGGTGAAAGAATAGGCTTTTCAACTAATGGCAGTGGAATAATTGGATATTAACATACAAAAAGTGAATTTGATCTATGTATTGTATCACACACAAAAATTAATTCAAAATGAACTGTTGTCCTAAAAGTACAAAACTTCTAAAAGAAGTAAGAGACTATCTTTGTGACCTTTACTTTGGCAAAAATGTGTTAGATATAATACGAAAAGTAACATATAACATATAAAATATAACATAAACATTGATGAATTTGTCTTCATTAAAATTAAAAACTCTACTATTTTAAAGACTATGTTTAGAAAATGAAAATAAAAGAAGCCACAGAGACTGAAAGAAAATATCTTCAAATTATATATCCTTTATCAGATATATAATTTGAAAATAATTTCAAAATAAAGATTACATAAAAATCTCCTATAAGTAAATAGTAAAACAACCAAATTAAAAAATAGGTAAAAGATAGCAATGAACACTTTAATAAAGAAAATATATAAATAGTAAATGAATACAAAAAGCTTCTTTATATTAGTTATTAGTAAAATGCACATTCAAACCACAATGAGATTTATCATTTTGTACTTATTAGAATGTTTAAAATGAAAAAGATTGATTATATCAGGTATTGGCAAAGATATGGTGGAATTTGAACTCGCCTCTAGTGCTGGTGCCAGGTAAAAGGGTGCAACCACTTTGAAAAAGTTTGGCTACTTCTTAGAGTTAAATGTTCATTTGCCCTATGATAAGTCATTTTACTCAAGGTTATTAACTCAGAGGAACAAAAACATGTGTTCATATAAATGCTATGACACAAATGTTTATAGAAGCTTTATTTGAAATATCCTAAAACTGTAAATAATACCCATTAATAGATTAATGAATAAACAAATTGTGGTGTATCCAGGCAATGAAATACTATTAAACCCTAAAAAACAGTAACTATTAATACATACAACAACGTGGATCCATATCTACATAAGTACGTGAAGTGAAGAAAGCCAGACAAGAAAAGGTACATAATTGTGTGATTCTGTTTATATAAAATTGTAGTAAATACAATAAATCCATAGTGCAGATGTAGCCTGTGGACAGGAGTTGAGGGGAGGGAAGGGGAGATTACCAAGCGGTTGAAAGATACTTTTGAGGGTAATAGATATGTTCACTACCTTGACTGAGATCGTAAGTGTATACATATGTCAAAACTTATAGAATGTATGCTTTAAATATATGCAGTTGATTATATGCCAATTAGTCTCGAAGATGTTAAAAAATTCAGTACTCTATTCTATTTGATGGCTTATCAAAGCTTCAACTGATTTCAGTTTTTTAAAATTGTAAAACTTCCTCAGTGGTGATGTAATTTGGGATATTAAATTTGCAATATTAAACTTAAGTGTTTTGTCTTTCTTTTTTCTATAAATTATTATTATTATTAACTGTCTTTTAAATTTTGATATTTCTAATAATTTTCAAATAAGTTTTCGATATTTCTGTTTATATATGTTATATAATTGAGTTGTTGTACCATAATTACTTTCCTAAAACCATTCCTTGGGAGATCTTTGTTCTAATATTTTACTTTATAATCCCTTCTTTTGATCTAAGTAATATAATCAAGCATTTTTCAATTGGTTTTATAACCTGCCTTCATTATTCTTTGATAAAACTAATGTTCATAGAATTTAAATCATAAATACAATTAAAAGCAAACAAAAGTGTGCAAAGTACAAGGCAGATAAGAGTGCAGTACCTAAAACAATCTTACAAATCGGCAAGAAAATGGAGAAAGAGTATGATATATACTGAGAAGAAAAAAACCCATATATATACGCATTTAAGAAATAATTCTAAACATCAATGAAATGTAAATTAAAATGAGATTAATGTGAAGAAGACATTCCCACACAATGATGATAGGATTTAGAATCGAACAATCCACCTACAAAGGAATTTAGCATTTTTATACTAATCTAAAACTTGATCTAATTACTTATAAAAACATTAATGTCATGTTTAGGAGATAAACAGAAGAAAATGGAGCATTGTAGAGTTGTGTGCTCAGAAAATTTGGGACAAGGCGTATTTCCTATTACAATCAGTGAGGAGTATAATATTTTATGTATTTAATACAAATATATGGTACACAATTAAAAATTGCCCTTAATTGTAATTTTCCATTGAATGGCTGTTTGTATCATCTCCGCCTTTGTAGCTATCAAATATATATTTGTTATCAATTCTACCTTGAAGAATCTTCACAGAAAATTATAATTTTTAAGTTATTTGTGATTTATTTTATGACAACTTACCTTAATTTCAGTGTAATATCAGCTCATGGATTTTTATTCTTATTTCATACATGACACATTTCCTTGCGTTTTCTTTTTAGAATGGCAAATGGCTTCCTGAAACTTCTTTTCTGGTTACAGCAGTAGAATATTTTTAGAGGTTTTTTTACTTTTTTAAATATTCAGATGGTTATATGACACCCCTCCCCACTTTTGTGTATTATTCATCCACCTTGAGGAATCTTTTATTGCTTTAATTACACTAAATGAGACGAGTTCCCACAAGATTCAGTTTTGGTAAAGAGGTAAGGGTTTGGAATATACTTGCCTCGGTTCTCTGTTGTCTGGATGGCAACACTGGTGAGGAGATTGATTGGTTGCATTTTTTCCTGGATCCATAGCTAGAGAGTTTAGGTTGACATATTCAACTGTCACTCTAATAATACTCAATTATTTCTGGAAAATACATTCCTTTGAAATCTTTTCCTTCCTCTTTTTTTTTTTTTTTTTTTTTTTTGAGACAGAGTCTTGCTCTGTCGCCCAGGCTGGAGTGCAGTGGCGCAATCTCGGCTCACTGCAAGCTCCGCCTCCCGGGTTCACGCCATTCTCCTGCCTCAGCCTCTCCGAGTAGCTGGGACTACAGGCGCCCGCCACCACGCCTGGCTAATTTTTTGTATTTTTAGTAGAGACGGGGTTTCACCGTGGTCTCGATCTCCTGACCTCGTGATCCGCCCGCCTCAGCCTCCCAAAGTGCTGGGATTACAAGCGTGAGCCACCGCGCCCGGCCTTCCTTCCTCTTAATCACTCTGAAAAGACACTATGACAAAAAAAAGTCAAAATCTTCAGTTCTTCAAACTCAGGGTCATTAGGGTTCTTTTCTCAAAATTATCACACTTGACTTTTTGGGACTATTTATCCCAAAAAGCAGGGTAATATTATCAGCACTTCTCCATCACCCATCCTCTCCAGCACCCATTTTCTCATCCTGCCCAGTTTGTTCTAGGTTCGTTGGCTTTGAAGACTAGCTATTTAAGAACTAATGCAGAAAGGGGATGGAGAAAGATGCTCTGACTCAAAAATAATTCATTAAGAAGACAATTGGCTTGTTTTTCTGGCTGGTATACATTCTAGATCTAAAGCGGGAGGTAACTTGCCAATTTGTGAATCTGTGTGTCATTAGATTCTATATTACTGAAGCAAAGTTGGGATTTGCTACAACCAGTGCTAGTTTTTTAGTAACAAGTAAATATTCTCTCAAAATTCTGTAATAAGTTGTCTGAGTTTTTAAGGGTTTTAAGGCTTCACATTTCTATGTCATTTAAAACATTTTAGGAATCTGAAAGATGTAAAGCAGATGACATTTAAGCTTAAAAATCTGTGATCTAGGTTTGCCTCACTTGTTTTGAGATACATTCCCAGAATTTTACTGCAGCCTTTTGTCTTAGATCCAAGTTGTGAGAGTAGAATGCTCATTGTGATCTCTGTTCTAAACTTAGTATCAAATAAGGTCTGAAGTCTGCAGACAATTTAGCCATGTTGTTTCAAAGCTGTTCTACTGGGAAAATTTGTGGCCATCAAAATATGTAAAAAATGTGTGCTCAACAAATTAAACAGCAATGGTATTCTAGTAGAACACTGAACACCATTTCAAGTGCGTAGGTATAATCATACTGAAGCATTTGGCAACGTGTGCTTGATATTTTAATATGTGCAGAAAAAATAAGTTATAGCTCAACTTGATTACTCCAACACAAATTAAATTAAGTACTGAACTTGAATTTGAGACGTTGAAACTACATGAGCTCAACTGCTTTGTTTGTAAGTCCTTAATAAAGATGCATAAAATTTCCAGAGGTATAGAGAACATAATTTCTGACCTTGGGAAATTTGCAATCTGATGCATATTCCAACCTTCTGATGTTATGCAGACCAATATAACTCAACATATTTTTTAAAAAAGGAAAGTAATAAACATAGCTGATCCTTGTAATGCTGATTTTTTTATTCAGCACAACAAAATGAAAGCTGCAATAAAAATAGAAAGGAAATGGCATATTTTTCTGTAAGTGGTAAATGACTTGAAAAAATTTATACATACAATGTTTCATCAAATTAATATTTTAAATGACTTTAATTTGTTTTAGAAGTTTGCTTTCAGTTATAGCCTGCCACCGACTACACTAAACTCCCAAATGCTGAAGAGCTCGTGATACTCAATACATAGTTTGATTAAATGAGAGCATATAAAATGTTGTTAATTTAGAATAAAAACAATGGTTTCCCTTCCTTTTAAAAGGTTTTCTAGGAAAGAGGTTTTCGAAAATTTTTTAAGCCTTTGTGAAACTTCAAAAACGTATACAGGTAAATAAACTCTTCTTTTTATGCATTAATTTAAAAATAGGCAATTGACTAATGCTTTAAAAATCATTCTTTGGTTCATTACTAATCTCTTAATGTCTACTAAGCTTACTGCTTTCCTGCTACTCAGTAAAATCTATTAGAGGTTGCTATGGATCTTTGTAATATGGGATTTTTGTAATGTGGGATTTTGTAAATGCTAGAAGCAGGTAACAGGCTGCCAGGTAACAGGCTAAGAATCTAGGAGGGAACACAATATGAGTTTCAACATGCTAGATTAATCCCATTTGCCCTTACATGTCAGCTCTCTACTCCTTTTTTGCCCTGCTCTCTGACCCTGGAAGGTTAAGTGAGGTGAACAGCATTACTGGTTTCTAATAGGCTTTTGCCAATGGAGAATGCAAGCAGCATACTATAAGAAGCGGGGAGTGGGGGATGGATGCTGTGTCCTTTGAGAGAAGATTACAACTCCTCTCAAGGCAGCTCTTCTTTGAAACTGTAGCATCTTCCCCTCCTCTGTCCTAGCCATGGATGTATGGGGACAGCCCTGGGGTTCTACCTTATCCCTAATGGTTTTTCTACAGTACATCCTGTAGACTTGTTTATAAAAACTTTGTTAAATCCTTTGAGAATAATAATGATTTGAATATTAAATCTGTTTTGTATTGGGCCCCCATGAGAAGAAGGTTTTGAGTGGTACTTACGAAAACTTGAAAATATAAGAATGCATAATCTGCCTTATTCAATGTAGACAATGTTTATTATCACTTCAGATTTTTAGAGAATATTGATTAATCTTCTCTGAATACCCTTGCTTATCCTAGGTTTCATTTGTGAAAGTATAGAAGAAAGAAAAATATAATTACTGACTTTAATTGAAACTAAGTACTGATGAAGACAATAACAAAATTGCTAACTAGGAAAACATAAAGAACTTAACTGCTAAAATCAATATTTCACAAAATTTTAATTGGTCTTAATATTTAAGGTAGACATTTTATAAACTATTAATTGTAATATCTTTCAATGAAATATCATTTTCAACATGCTCAAAGAGGTACCAATGATTTTTCCTCCATTATTCTAAGCAAACCGAGCCTTCTTTGGCAGTAACAATGACATGATTTGGATCATAACTGAAATAAGAGAGTGCCTCTTTCTTACTTTTATGCTCTTTACTAGAGCACTAAAGCATCACCTTTCTGAAAAAGACTCAAACTGATAAGATAATTTTTAGAAAGCCTCTAGGAAAATAATAAAAACACCTTTAAATTTTTGTTTAAATGTCTGTAAAGCATTTTTTCCCCAAAGGAATGATGAAGAGACAAAAGAACCACTCATTCACTGCAGGTTTGTTTTTGCCTCTCTGTCTCTTTTCTACAAGTGGATTTATCAGAAAGAATGCAATGAACATGAATTATGAAGTAAAATCTTTCCATGGGAAATTCTCACAGACATGTAAATTAATGGAAAAAAATCTCTCAATTTCAAAATGCTAAACTCTGAATAGTTTAAGGAAATGAAATTAGTTTTGCTGCCTAAAATTGTTTCCTAAAAATAATACATTATATTGAAACACTGATGATTGATATTATAAAATCTACTTTAACAATGCATCGTAGGGACTTTTTATTTATGTATAAACCAAATTGCTTCACAATATTATTATCTGTCAGATTTTTATTTTGAGAATGGTATCTGTGTCTGAGTTTGGGCTGTATAAATCAATTATACTTGTGATCTTGAAGTAAACACAGCCCACATTAATCTTTTGGTTACTTGTTTTTTCCTAACACCTATGCAAGAGCCTCTATACATCATACACATTTGTTTATTGCTGCCTTCAACTTTTTGATTGCTATAAGAAAAATTTCACCTCTATATCAGGATTATGAGTGTTTTTGGTTCATGGACTGTACCGTATGCTTCTTTAAGAGTTTCTAAAGTTCATATTAAAGAGTTATGTACCCATTAGAAATGTTTGTGGATAGAGTTCAATGAATACAGCTATTGTGCAGCTTATGCTAAATTGTCTGATTATAGAAGTTCTATGAACATAAGAATAGTTATTTGAAACAAGGTTTAAAAACATAGAGGTTTAGTCTTGAAAAAGACCTTTTCAGGGCCTGGCCTGGTAGCTCACGCCTGTAATCCCAGCACTTCAGGAGGCCGAGGCGGGTGGATCACTTGAGGTCAGGAGTTCAAGATCAGCGTGGCCAACCTGGCAAAACCTCATCTCTACTAAAAATACAAAAACTAGCTGGGTGTGGTGGTGTGTGCCTGTACTACCAGCTACTTGGGAACCTGAAGCATGAGAATAGCTTGAACCCGGGAGGCAGAGGTGACAGTGAGCCAACATTGCACCACTGTACTTCAGCCTGGGGGAAAGAGTGAGACTCTGTCTCCAAAAAATAAAAAAGAAAAAAAAAAAAAGAAAGAGAACTTTTCCATTTTACCTCTAAGTACCAGCCTATTGAAATGCATATTATATAGCCAACTTTGTTTTAAGCAGTTTTAATGCAAAGATAATATACAAATAGATCCAAATTATTTTATGTTATAAATTGAAAAATACGGTAGACACTTTTAGGCATTTTAGGTTCCTCAAATTTAAATACTTGCACTGGTTAGGAGGACCCCTCATGGACTAAGGAGTGTTGAGAGTCAAGGCTTCACTGCCCACCAAATTGAAGCTGTGAAAGTTAGATAGTTTTTCCTTCTTCCATTTGCTGGGGAGAAGGGACACAACTTGCTGAGACTTACATCTTGAGGACTGAAAGCAAATACATAGGGAGGTTAAAACATTATTTATGGCATTGAGAACTTGAGGCACTGCTGCAGTGGAGACAGAGCATCCTAGTCAGACTGTTCTAGAACCAGCCTGGTCTACTTTGCTAGTCTCCCTTAGATTCTGTTCATACCACATGCTTTTTTAAGCTTTATTGATTCTCTGAATTCTTTTCAGCTGAAGTTATCTAGTCTTGGTACAGTTGTTAATGAAATTGCCTTTGCAAAGATTGTGAGGGAGAGAAATCTAACATGGCTGACCCCATCTTGCAACTAACCTCACAGGCTGGCTGTCTTTGCTCATTTCTGGGCATCAGCCAAGCTGATCTACTATGGTAGATCAAAATCTACCACGGGTAGAGTTTGATTTGTAGTTTAACTTTGAAGTAAGGATGATAATAACCCCTCCCTAAAACTGATTCCCTCTCCATCTTTGTAAGACTAATGAAAGGCCACGGGATTAGGCTTATGAGAAAGACCCCAATTCTGCTAAAATGTAGGCATAGTTTCTATAATCCCTTACTGCTCAGGAGTCATGTGGCCAGAGGTCACAAGATTTGTCACTTCTCCAATTGCTGTTATGGATAACATCACTGTTGTAAAACCTAAAATTTGTCTTTTGAGATAGTTTTTAGACTGACCCCACCTGGATTTGTGACTCATGACTCAACTAGTACTGTGACCCCCACCCAGAAGTGGACTCAGTGGATGAGGACCGTTTTCCACACCTGTATAATTGCTTCCCCAACCAATCAGCAGCACCCATTTCCTAATCCCCTGCCCAACAAACTGTTCTTTAAAAACCCTAACCTCCAAGCCTTTGGGGAGACTGATTTGAGTGATAACTCCATCTCCTGTGTTACTGGCCTCCCATAAAGTTAAACTCTTTCTTTACTCCAGTGTCATGGTCTCTGTGAATTGATTTTGTCTGTGCAGTGGGAAAGAAGAACCGATCAGGCAATTATACTTAAAGTCAGAAACTGTAACTGATGTATAGGTAAAAACCAAAATGTACCCCAAAATTTAGGAAGTTAAATGATAGTATTATAGCAATATCTATAAGCAAAATAAAGGGTGACTGTGGGTTTTTGTTTTCCTAGAAGATCCATGGAAGAGAAATACATATGTTGAAACTTGATGGATGAGTAAAACTTAAAAAGGCAGGGGTGAGAAGGGTGGAAATTCCAGGTCACATAAGCAACATTGCCAATGTCATGGAATCAGGAATGCATTATAAAGGGGAAATGCCCATTTTTGGAGAATTAATTTTCAGTATTTCTTTTGAATCTCACTATAGTTTCCTTACATATATTACTCTTGTTAATTTATCTAACATCCCCAAATAGTATTCATTGCCAAAGGCTGGTGATAAATAATGTTTGTGGTTTATAAATGTTTACACAATCAAATGTCAACAGATTCCTGAATAAATATGCATATGAATGATACATACACACATGTTCATATATTAACACTGTCTTATTGAATTTTTTGTACCCTATTTTTTGGGTCCTTTCTTTTAATAGGTCTTCAGTTGCTGCCTGGTGTTGTTGCCATGATTGATGGCTATTCCATGGTGAGCAGGTCTATGCCAACATAACCCCAAAGGCCAAAGGAGCTGAGAGGCTGAAGAAAGAGGCTGACAAATCCAGTTTCTCAGAAAGAAACATTTAATAGAGAGTTATGGAATGAAGCCATGCCTGGGGCAGCCACAAGATGGTACTTCCTGCATGGTTATGCCAGACCAAGGGCTTATATACAATAGGCAAAGGGTATGCATGCTTCAGAAGAGGTATGTAAGGCAATTAAAGTCATCTTATCCCCTTCAGGGATATGTGTCACAGACTATGTGTGTCATAGACTACAATTTGCTCAAGAGCAGGATTTATGGCAAGTATGTGTTTATCATAAGATTAAGGTGGTTTTGACCTAAGGGTAGAATTTACCAGTAAGTAGGTGCTGTTATTAGTAGATAAAGTAGAAATCTTAGAGATATTTCTGGCACTGGGGTCAATCACTAGTCAACATGGCAGATTAGCATAAAAGATAGAGTTCCTTTAGCCTCCACAGTGACCATGGGAGAAGGCAGGTTACATTGGTACTTAAGAAATATTTTGAGTCAATCAGCTCTTGAAACCCTCACAGATGGCTAGATCAAGAATGTATTTCATTAGTGAATTGAGGTAGTGCTTATGAAGGTTAAATAAAGTGTAAATTTAAGTATATTTGGTTGGAACAAGTTACAGAAATTAAGGTTTCAATTGCCACCTTTATATGTGTTAATAAAAAGGTGTTTTTATCTTTTCTTTCTCCTAGTTATTTAGTTGATTATTCTACCTATACTTCTCAATTTTATTAAAAAACTCAGCATAAAAATAAAAATAAATGTCAATGAAGCCATTTTGGTCTATGAATAAGAATTAAAGGTTAAAGTGTGGTTGAAACTGAATTAAAATAAACAAATAGTTTTGTTTAAAAATTCAGTTAGATTAACCAAATTTTTATTTAGTTTTTAAAAATATTCTAGTTACTGCTTTGGTGATAGATCAATGACAAACAGGAAGAGAACCCTGGTTTTAGATGCCTGCATCTGAGTGAAAAGGACATTTTAACATTCCATTCTAGGAGAGAGAGTAGGCTTCATATAGGAATACAAATTGGAACTTGCCTGCTGTATTTGAGGTCAATATTTTTTTCACTGTTTAATTGTAGGCAGTTCTCAAGCATATGTAACTATGAAAATGCTGCCTCAAGAAAATACCTCTTAGAGATTAGTATTCCTCCATTTAAAATTAGGAGGTAAATTACTTTTTATTGGAGTCATTAGACATCTTTTACAATTGTTTTCTTTAGGAAGTGGGAATTTAAATATTAAAAAAAGAATACTTTGTCTCTTGAATGCAGAACTGCCTCTGAACTCACATTCAATATATTGTCTATGCAAAACCACTATTTAATAATATCCTTTAATATATCACATTGTTTTAATGGTAGCAGGTCTTTTATGGCAAGTTGCTATAAAGGGAATTACAGTAGTCTAACACTCAAAAACTCTTGGCATATATCACTGGTTCTTGTGTTTACCAGTTGTGTGAGGTTTTAAAAGTACAATAATCACATCTAATGTATTTATGTCATAGAATCCTTGCAGGATTACTTATAATAATGAATATAAAATCCTAGGTGAACTGTGAAGTGCTACAAATAAAAGCAATTATTTCTTAAGTTTTAAAAAGGATGCACAGTAGAAAACGACAGAATATTTATCATTTAACAGTTTCTAATCTTTATAATCGCTGACACCGGAAATCCTATAATTTCATAGTGGAGAAAGACAAGGTTATATGTTTGCCTTATGTACAACAAGATAGTTCCTTCATCCAACAATAATTGTCATAGATTTTTCAGAGAAAGAAATAACTAAACAAGGATTTGCCAAACAGGTGGGTTAACTGTCAGTCCTGCCTGCCCAGACATATGCCCTGACCCTGGACAAAGTCAGCCTTGAGGAGGTGATTGTTTTTGCATTTGTATCTGTTTCTAAATTTCACATCATTGAAAATTATCTATTTTTGTTATATTGTCCATGATATAAAATTGTTTATAATACAATTTGGAGATCTCTTGATATCAGGCTTACTATTTGAGTGGAGATAAAGAAATTGATCTGATGACATTTTGTTCCACTACAGATCGATAAACATAATGTCTCTCTGTACTTTGACACATTTAAACTGTCAACTTTTTTTTTTTTTGAGACAGGGTTTCACTACAGTTGCTCAGGCTGGAGTGCAATGGCGTGATCTTGGTTCACTGCAACCTCTGCCTCCTGGGTTTAAGGGGTTTTCTTGTCTCAGCTTCTCAAGTAGCTGGGACTATAGGTGCACATCATCATGCTTGGCTAACTTTATTTATTTGTGTTTTTATTTTTAGTAGAGGCAGAGTTTCTCCACGTTGCCCAGGCTGGTCTTCAACTCCTGGGCCGAAGCAATCTGCCTGCTTCGGCCTCCCAAAGTGCTGGGATTACAGGCATGAGCCATTGTGCCATGCCTAAACTAACAAATTATAATATTTTAATTACAAGCATTGTTATTTAGTTATGTAAGATTATCAAAATATGGTGACAGATATTCCTCTGGGAGCAAAACAGTCACTACAGTTCATTATTGATTATATAATGATTAATTTATTATTTCACCAAACTGATACAACAGTGGCTTCTGATTTGTTACACTGTGTATCTTGAATTACACTGAACATTTGTCCTACCCTACAGTATATTTTGGGAAACCAGTCAGTACGGCTCAAAAGTTCAACGAATGTGAGATCAAATTATCATGAATTAAATAAACATTTAGTAAGCACCATCTAAAGCGGATATATGTATGTGTCCTGTACTTAAAATATTCTACGTAAATGCTCTTATATGAAAATCTTGCAAATATAAAATGATTGCTCGCCTTCAAATATATTATCTACAGGATTTATTTTTTATTGTAAACTAGCCTACTACATTTTCAGACTAATACAATGTTAAACACAGACACTGCTTTCAACACATTATACCTCTTTGTGTAGTGGTAAGAAACACACACGTGGTTGTAATCACATCACTTTCGTGTATATTTTTACTGGAGTAATATGCTTAAGTTTAAAAACAAAATATATTTTAGTCCATTCTTCTTATTTCATGAAAGTGACCACTTTTCATTGTGAAATCTGGATGAGATATTATAATGGAAAATGCTATCAATAATGAAGTATCTGTTTATCCATAGAAAAGAATAGCAAGGTGTCCTAAAATTCTGAGACTGAATTTTCACATTTGAATATAGCTACTAAATGTCTCTTCTTGTTGCTGTTTCTAGCACACATACTTACAATTTAGTAATAAAAGAATCACAAAAATGCATAATACCAATTAGTTTAAATATTTAATCAAGCAGCAAAACTGATATTTAATAAATTCTTAATTATTAGAATGAGACAATATGTCGTTTTGGTTATTTTTCACAGAAAGCAATATTTTGTTTGAGAATTAAATAATAGGCTGGGCACGGTGGCTCATGCCTGTAATCCCAGCAATTTGGGAGGCCGAGGCAGGTGGATCCCCTGAGGTCAGGAGTTTGAGACCAGTCTGACAAATATGGTGAAACCCCGTCTCTGCTAAAAATACAAAAACTAGCTGAGAATGGTGGTGTGCGCCTGTAATCCCAGCTACTCAGGAGGCTGAGATAGGAGAATCGCTTGAACCCAGGAGGCAGGGGTTGCAGTGAGTCAAGATTGCACCACTGCACTCCAGCCTGGGCGACAGAGTGAGACTCATCTCAAAAAAAAAAAAAAAAGGGAATTAATTAATAATCTTTGGTTTTTGTAGTAGTAGCAATAAAACTTTCTAAAAAAGATTCTTCAAAATAATTTTTCTGATAAATTTCATATGCTGTAGTAGACAATAAAGACATATTGGAGACTTGAGTTCAAGTAACACACATCTATGTCATTTATGATAAGACATGTCTTTTCACAATAACCCAGTGGAAAATAAAGTTGTTTTAAAAATTTTATTTTTTAATTGACAAATAATAATTGTACATATTCATGGGTTACAGAGTGATATTTCAATACACATAATTAGCATATCCATCATTTCAAACATTTATCATTTCTTTGCTTTGAGAACATTCTATTTCCCTTTTCTAGCTATTGGAAACTATTACTGTTATCATGTTATCAATAGTCTTCCTACAGTGGTATAGAACACTAGAACTTATTTCTCCTATCTAGATATTATTTACCAAATCTCTTACTATCCCCACTCTTCCTAGCCTTCAGTATCCTCTGTTTTACTTTTTACTTTGATGAGATCAACTTTTTTTGCCTTCTATGTATGAATGAGAAAATAAAGTATTTAACTTTCCGTTTCTAGCTTGTTTTGCTTAACATAATGTCCACCAGTGTTAACATAATGTCTCCATGTGGCGGTGAATGATGGGATTTCATTCTTTTTTTATAGCTAAATAGTATTTTATGGTGTATATATATATCACCTTTTAAAAAATCCATTCATCTGTCGTACTCTTCAGTTGCTTCCATATCTTGGCTATTGTGAATGATGCTGTAATAAACATGAAGGTGTGCCTATGTCTCTGTGATATAATGATTTCTTTTCCTTTGGGTAAGTTTCAAGTAGTGGATTTGCTGGGTCCTATGGTAGTTTTATATGTAATTTTTTGAGGACCTTCCATGCTGTTCTCCATAGTGGCTGTACATACTCACACCCCCACCAACAGTATATAAGCATTCCCATGTCTCTGCATCCTTACCGGCATTTGCTTTTTTTTGTCTTTTTTTTATTATAGTCATCCTAATTGCGGTAAGATGATACCTCACTGTGGTTTTGATTTGCATTTCCCTGATGATTAGTGATGTTGAGCTTTTTTTCCATATATTTGAGTGTCTGTTTAGATCATTTGCCTATTTTTTAATCAGATCACTTGGTGTTTTTTTTTTGCTGTTGTGATGTTGTCATTATTTGTACATTCTGGATATAAATTTCTTGTCAAATTAGTACTTTGCAAATATTTTCTCCCATTCTGTAGTTGTCTTTTTACTTTGTTGTTTCTTTTGCTGTGCATATGCTTTTTAGTTTGATGAAGTTCCATTTGTTTATTTGATATAATCCCTTTGGTTGCCTGTGCTTTTGGGGTCTTCTTCATAAAATCTTCTCCAGACCAATGTCTTGAACATTTCCCTTATGTTTTCTTCTGGTACTTTTATCATTTCACACCTCACATTTAGGCCTTTGATGTATTTTGAGTTGATTTTTACATTGGTGAGAGGTGGGAGTCTAGTTTCATTCTTCTGCATATGGATATTCAGTTTTCCTAAGACCATTTATCAAACAGACCATCTTTTCTCCAGTGAGTGTTCTCAGCACCTTTGTCAAAAATCAGTTGGCCATAAATACGTGCATTAATTTCTTAGTTCTCAATTCTGTTTCATTGATCTCTCTCTGTCTCTCTCTCTCTGTGCGTGTGTGTGTGTGCACGCATGTGTGTGTATGTGCATGAGGATGGGATGCCTTTCCATTTGTTTGTGTCCTCTTCCATTTCTTTTATATGTATTTTGTGGTTTTCTTTGTAGAGGTCTTTCACCTCCTTGGTTAATTTATTCCTAGGTATTTTATTTATTTATTCTGTTTTTGGTAGCTATTGTAAGTCAAATTGCTTTCCTGATTTCTTTTTCAGGTCTAGTTCAGGTCTTTTTCTGGAGCTAGGTCACTGTTCATGTATAGAAATGCTACTTATTTTTGTATATGAATTTTTGTATCCTGAAACTTTACTGAATTCATTTATCAGCTCTCAGATTTGTTCTGGCAGAGTCTTTAGGTTTTTCTTTTCTTTTTTCTTTTTTTTTTGAGACAGAGTCTCACTCTGTCGCCCAGGCTGGAGTGCAGTGGCGCCATCTAGGCTCACTGCAAGCTCCACCTCCCAGGTTCATGCCATTCTCCTGCCTCAGCCTCCAGAGTAGCTGGGACTACAGGTGCCCACCACCACTCCTGGCTAATTTTTTTTGTATTTTTAGTAGAGACGGGGTTTCACTGTGTTAGCCAGGATGGTCTCGATCTCCCGACCTCGTGATCTGCCCACCTTGGCCTCCCAAAGTGCTGGGATTACAGGCGTGAGCCACCGCGCCCGGCTGTCAAGGTTTTTCTATATATTGATCATGTTGTCTGCAAACAGGGAGAATTTGACTTTCTCCTTTCCAATTTGGATGCCCTTTATTTCTTTCTCTTGTCTAATTGCTCTGCCTAGGACCTCCAGTACTATATTGTATAAGAGTGGTGAGAGTAAGCATTCCTGTCTTGTGCTACTTCGTAAAGGAAAATCTTTCAGCTTTTTCCCCATTCAGTAAAATATTAGCTGTGAGTTTGTCATATATGGCCTTTATTATGTTGAAGTATTTTCTCCCTATACCTAATTTATTGAGAGTTTTTGTCATGAAGGGATGTTGAATTTTATGAAATGCTTTTGCTGCACTTAGTGAGATGATTGTATGGTTTTTGTTCTTCATTCTGTTGATGTGATGTATGCCATGTACTGATTTGTGTATGTTTAAACATCCTTGCAATCCTGGGATAAATCCCACTTGATCATAGTATATTATCTTTTTGATGTGCTGTTGGATTCAGTTTGCTAGTTTTTGTTTTGTTTTGTTTTGTTTTGTTTTTGAGAATTTTTGTATCTAGGTTCATTAAGGATATTGGCCTTTAGCTTTCTTTTTTTAAAAAATTGTGTCCTTATCTGGTTTTGGTATCAGGGTTATGCTGGTCTTGTAGAATGAATTAGAAATAATTTCCTCTGCTTCAAGTTTTTGGAATAGTTGGAGGAGAATTGGTATTAATTCTTTTTTAAAGGTTTGAAAAATTTGGTAGTGAAGCCATCCAGTGTTGAATTTTATTTTTTGGAAGACTTTTAACTTAAGTATTTTATTGCTTAAATAAAAAGTCTTAATAGTAAATAGTGGTTCAGTCTCATTACTTGTTATTAATCTGTTAAGGTTTTCTATTTTTTTCTTAGTTCAATCTTGATAGATTGTCCAGGAATTCATCCATTTCCTCTAGGTTTTTGAATCTATTGGTGTACAGTTGTTCATAGTAGTCTCCTAAGATCCTTTTTATGTCTGTGGTATTCATTGTGACATTTCCTTTTTCAGTTCTGATTTTATTTATTTGGGTCTAAGGAATTTTTGTTTTGTTGATCTTTTGCATTTTTCAGCCTCAGTTTTATTTAATTCTACACTGATTTTTATTGTTTCTTTCCTTTTACTAATTTTGGGTTTTTTTTCTCTTGCTTTTCTAGTTCCTTGAGGTGCAATGTTAGGTTCTTTATTTGAAATCTTTCTAATTTTTTGATGTAGGCATTTATTGCTACAAATATGTCTTGTAATACTGCTTTTGCTGTCTCCCCTAGGTTTCTGTATGTTGTGTTTCTATCTTCATTTGTTTTAAGAAATTTTTAAATTTCATTCTTATTTTTTTACTTCACTCATTGGTCATTCAGGAGCATGTTGTTTAATTTCCATGTATTTGTACAGCTTCAAATGTTGCTCTTGTTACTGATGTCTTGTTTTAGTCCATTGTGGTCCAAAAAGACACTTGATGTAATTTTGATTTTTAAAAGTTGTTTGAGACTTGTTTTGTTCCCTAACATATGGTCAATCCTGGAGAATGTTTCATATGCTGATGAAAAGAATATTCTGCAGCTGTTAGGTGAAACGTTCTATAAATGTTAGGTCTCATCAATAAAGACAATTTTTAAACTTTGGGATAGAACCTTTTGTACAATGTGGTTCACAATTTTCTTCTGCGAAGAAATTAACTTTTCTGATAAAATACTTAAGTATACGATAAATTGTAATGGAAATAAAACGTGTTTAGGAGACTACGCATCCACCTACTCTTGATTCTCAGTTGACTTCTCAGTTGACTATGAGACAGACCAAATATCTTTTAAATTACAGTAATTTCTTTTATATCTAAGTTAAGATTGGTAATCAAAAACTTATCTTATAAAATACTATTACCAAAAATAAATCTGTTAGTGATGTTTTGATACTGTAGAAAACCCAAAAGGCCCAAGTTGATGAGAGAAAGATCTATTATTCTAGTAACACAGAATTTAAAGTTAATCATAAATTACTGTTGAGATCTTTATGTTGAATGCCCCTTGCTAATGCAGAAACAGATCGCATGCATTGGCTCAGTAGTTGAGGCAGAAATTTCTCATGAACTTACCAAGTGGACACAACCAGAGGGCATTTGTTTATAACATATTTGTTTTCCGTACTGTATTTATTAAGCCATTGGGAATGTTAAGAAGTTAAAAATCCAGCAGGAAAATTTAAATATCTGTATACTGAATTGAGATATATATAGACAAAGGGAAATATGATAGGTGTGAAAAATTAATTACTTAGAGGAAAGATTTTGCCATATAATGATCAGGAGAATAATTTTGTAGTAGATGTTAAAATTTTGATATATTGTTGAAATTTGACTTATTTGATGTATGGCATTTAGTTATACATTGACACGAAAAAGAAGCAATAGCAAAAAATGTGCTAAAGGGAAGCATAATATACTAGTTTTACATATGTGTTAAATTTTTGGTTGAGTTTATATCCAGAAAAGACCTCGTACAGGTTTATCTTCTTTATACAGATATTATATTAAAGCTGCAGCTCAAAACTTAGTTATTATTAAAATTTTGAGCTCAGCATGGCAATATTATTCTACCTTATATCTCTGACAGATTTTAATAATTATTTTTGGACATCGAATGTGTCTGGTCTCTTTAAAAAATTTATTTAAACATTTTCCAATATTTTTAACTGCATTTATAAATTTAGTATTCATTTTAAACATCTGTTTTTTAAATTAATAATATCTTTCTGCATACTTAGTTAAATAAGAAATCTAACATACTAAAATTAAATAGAAGTAAGTGAAAGTCTTTAATGTTTCAACATTATAAATATTTTTGTTTATAATCACAAATCTAAATTAATTACTGTATTACACATTGTAATTTAAAATTACAGAACTCTAACTCTTCTCAGGAAAAAAAATGTCAAATTTTTGGAAGGGATGTAAGAAATTATTTGGTATGGTGGGGTTCTAGGTAATGTCTACTAGTTTTTTGGATATTTTCTGATTCTATAGTCAAGGTGCACTGTTAACTGACCAGTTTACAATTTTGTAGATATAGAAGTTAAAGTGTAAAAATTGAAAATGATGTAGGTTTGCTGATCATAAAAATAAAAATGATTAATTATAAAAATGATTTATCATAAAATGACTAATCTTAAAAATGATCCCTAAAGATGACAACACAAATAAATTTGGTCTGAAAGAGAATATAAGTCTCTGAAAGCCATATTCTCATTTGAACCAGTTTTAAAATTTTACTTGTTTCTTCAACAATCAGTAAATAAACAAAATCTTCGGTAGTGTTCATTTTCTATTTTTATGAAATTCATGATTTTACTGTTTTGAAAATTATGCTTTAAGATTCCATTAGGCTAAGTTATCTCAAATATATTCAACTATATAAACCATCAAAAAAAGAAAAGTGGTTCCTTCTTAACACAAAAGTATTAATAATAGTGCTTTGACTCTTTTAAACCTTGCTGTAGTTAGTTTTCTTTCCAGAGTTGAAAGGTGCCTACACATTAAAATGGACACAAAGCAGTCCAAAATCTTAAATTGCTCACATTACCTAATTCTCTTTGTCTTTAGTCTGCAGTTCTCACCCATGTTACTCACTTTGTTGAATTACACATTGTGTCTCTTCTTAAAAGATGTAAATATCTTCTCTGAGTCTAAAAAGTCTAAAACTAAATATAATCTTAAGCTCTTCCACATTTTTAGAATCATTTAACTTCTCAGGACATTTAAAAGATTTTGCAATTTTACATGGTTTTGCCTGACGTTACAATTTGTTTGGTCCTTCTACTGACAGATTGAACTGTGCTTTATAAACACCAAGATTCATTTTTTTTTTTTTTTTGAGACAGAGTCTCACTATGTTGCCCAGGCTAGAGTGCAGTGGCATGATCTTGGCTCACTGCAACCTCTGCCTCCTAGGTTCAAGCAATTCTCCTGTCTCAGCTTCCCAAGTAGCTGGGATTACAGGTGTGCGCCACCACGCCTGGCTAATTTTTATATTTTTAGTAGAGACAGGATTTCACCATGTTGGCCAGGCTGGTCTTGAACTCCCATCTCAGGTGACCTGCCTGCCCGGCCTCCCAAAGTGCTGGGATTATAGGCGTGGGCCACCACACTCGGCCCACATTCAATTTTTTTAAACAAATATTTGACAGAGAGAAATAATTTTAGGGAAGATAGTTAAACCCTGTGATCTAGACATGTGTTTTAGGGAGTAAGTGACATAGGTGTATATATAGTTTATAAATATTTTCTAGAATAAAGACTGATGCTCATTTATTGCCATTATATATTGTAGAAATGCTGCTTTATTCAAAGTTTCCCCCTAAGAAAGTGAACTAAATAAATTTTAAAAGTTCATTTATTCTACTATTACTAGCTAAGTAATACAAAAAGAAATTATAGATAGCTTACATTAAAAAAGTTGGCAGCCCATACAATGCATTTAAAATATTTAATATTTTTATTTTCTATCAACTCAGGAGATTATCTCGCAAAAATTAGTACTTGACTTTAACTGGTGACTTATACCCTTATTTTAAGCCCAGAAATGCTACCTTTAGTCATCGTGAGTTTGGAAATGACATGGCCCTCCAAAGGCCCTTTGGTTAGGGAACCTTAAGGGCAATTGCACTGGTTTGAAACAATAATGAGCTGTCTATAAGGCTGACTATGGAAACTTATCTGTCATTCTGACATGTTAGAAGAAATCTACTGGAAATGTTGGTGGCAAAAACATGAAATAGACTTGTTGAGATATAAGATATCCAAAAGCAGATACATTTAAAGACATCCCATTAATCAAACTGACAATAGAAAAGCCCAGAGAAAAGAGTACAGCTGTCTTGTGTAACCATGGATTATTACTTTTCTTTTTTCCTCTTTCATTTTCTGTATTTATCAGTTGAAACATTTCTGGAATCTGAATACAGTCAGTTTCATGTGGATGATTTAAATCTTGACAGTTACACAGCAACTTTTTTCAGAAATGTAAATTTTTTTTAGAAATTCAATCTCTCCCTTCAGATCCACAACTTCAGCTTGTTTTTGTTGAGTTTTTTCTTTACTCCAGGTGGTCACCTCGGCAGCATCCAACATAAGCCTACGCCACTCTTTCTTCCAGTTAGGACCCATATCTGGTTCAAGGAAACATTCATTCTCTCTTGTGACAAATTGTGGATATGAAATTTTCCTAAAACCGTGGCTCATGTTCTTCTCTGACACAGGTCCTCAGCCAACCCATCTAGCCATTTAGATTTCTAAAGAATGACTTACACACTAGTTTAGTGATCATCTCACAAACAGCAGGGGGCATATATGCCAAGCATTCTACTGAATCTCTTTGAAGCCCTTTCACAAGGCCTAAGTTTAGGAAGTAGGAAAACGGATTTTTCTTTGGGAATGGTGAGAGTCACCAAGAAGAAACTTTCTTCAAATAAATTTTCTTTGCATTTCTACCTAAATTGATAACCACTTTTACAGAACAGAATTTAACCACAGTTAACTGAGATACATGACTAATTTTCTCTCACAGCTCTTTTTGCAACTTCTGCATGTTGGTGTCAAACCTTACTTTGAACTATAGTCTCAATGGTCTCAGTGACATAGCTGAAACTTCAATTAAGAGAATTCCATTTCAAAATCCAGACCAAGATAGCTTTAGGCGAAGACACAAATATGGCTCATTTTTGCCCATCCCTGGCAATTTAACAGAGTTGACCCATTAGAAGAAAAGAGGATTAGTAGCTATTGAGAGCACTGTGTCCACCAGGGGCCTTCTATTGTTACATAGACACATTCCTGTACCTAATCCTTATAAATATGTTGAGCATTTCAGGTGCCAGTTTCTTCCTTTTTTCTTGAGCTGGTAAGACTCAGAACCTGAGTCTTATCTAACCTGGGGTCCCTCTGGGCTCAAGGCCAGATAAGTCAAAGGCAATCACTGGAATGCAGAGCCTTAGATACTAACCCCAGAGATAATAAGTGAACTTCAAAACAGATGAGCAGAAATTATTCAGGATGTAGTACCAAGAGACAAATGGCTGAAAAACACAGAAAACAAAATGCACAGAAGATAGAGTACATCTAATATTCATACAATCAGTTTCCATAAAGGAGACAGAAAAGATGGGGCAGAAGTGATATTTAAGGAGGAAAATGGCTAAGAATTTTCCAAAACATTGCTCATACTAAACTATCTCAAATCTTTCTTTAACGCTATACTGGTTTCTGTGATCTAGAGGTTCACCACTGACTAGAATGATATTTCTACCAGGAAAGCTTATAATGGTTTCAGTAAATTAGAAAATCTTAGAAATCTTGGCTCCTTATTATACATGAGAACAAAATTTTGTTTTCTTAAAAGGTAGACGTGTTACATTTTGGATGAATACATGACTAATTTTCAATATAGTAAATAATATTTCTAGTATGTAATAGGAACCATATAGTTAAGAGTAGAATCCAGAGGAGCCCTTAAGTGTTATACTGCTTTTCCATTTGTAAAGATTAACTGAAGCTTATAGGACAAGATCAAAATGGACTTTGATTCATCTGTAATAAAGATCTCATTATATCTGAAGAAAATATCGATAGATATACTGGCTTAATGCCTGAAGAACGTGAAAGTGAGTAAAGGAATGGCTTCTGACTAGCTGCACTGATTAGGACTCAATAATGAGTATACAGTAATTTCTTGTTTTGTTAACATTAAGCAGAAATTATGATTAGCTGTGATTATTGAATATTCTGCTTGCTTTCCTCTATTATTCTATGTAGGATAGATTTACAGTGTCTAAAAATTTCAAAGGATACAGAAGGGCATCAACACCAGAACTGAATTTTCACACTGGGAACAGCTTATTCTGTGGAACTGAACTGTTAGCACAGAATGCATTGGCCAAATATCTCTTTGAGGAGAGAGTGAGTGTTTTAAATCACACACAGAGTGATAATATGAATGCGGATAATATTAGAAAAATATTGGTGATCATGGTACTGAATGTATTATTCATAATTCCTGCCTAATCTTCATCTCTCCTATTTGCTTGTGTCAAATCATTGACATGTAATGACCCCTTCCTTTCACCTTCATCACTGATCAGAGTTGATTGACTCTGATCTAAGAAAATCTATAACTGATTAGATACCTAAGATTTATGCCCTGATTAAACAAAAGCAAAATTGGGCAATATTTCTTTTCAGAGGGAATAGGGATTTGGGAAAATTAGAAGTCAGTCAGTGATAGTCACTGGATTCTAAATATAGTGTAAGAATGGGGCTGGGGAAGGAATAATGGCCAGGTTTCTGGACCCATGCATTATAAATACATGTTTATTCATATCCTTAAATTTTTCTGGTTAGGCCACGCTGTCTCATCATAACATATGCTTTGTGTTAGCTTCTTTCAATGAGTTGTAGCCTTGAAAACAAGGTTCATGACTTGAACAACTATTTCACTGAAACGTGCTGTCAAGGATATATATTGCTGTCACTATCACTGACTCTGGACCCTGACTGCCTGGGTACAAATCCCAGTTGTCACTTATGGTGGGATATTAAAGAAGTTATTTACCTTCAATTTTCCAGAATTTTCTAAAAATGCAAACTATATATGCATTAACTTGTTTTATTGTGAAGTTAAAATAAAATACTTAGTAAATGTAGGCTGTTATCCTTAAGACATTCCCCATTCTTCCTCTTAGTATTGAATCTTGCAAACAATTCTTTCTTGACTTAATGTAAATCCCACCATTATCTTTACCCACCTCTGTCATGGCCATTAGTTATCTGTCCCTCATGAATTTAACAGAGTGCATAGGGTTAACCAAATCCAGACTAGTTCATAATGAAAAATTGTGAATTCAATCCCAAGCCCCTAAATATAATGTATATGAACTATGCTGTTCTTAGAAAATGTCCTGAGGGAGTCCTGCCTTCAATCTCACACTATAAAGATTGCCATATAGCACAAATTTTCTCTCTCTCACACACATATGCGCACACACACACACAATTTATTAAATAACACATAGGAGTTTCTGACACTTCAGATTCAGTGCTCATCATGGTCACAGTGGAGCTCCTCACCCTGCACATCCATTCTTATTAAAATGACCCAGGAAAATGGTTTCTTTCGAAACCAAAGACCATATAATTCAGATAGGAATGTAGAATGCCCTACATTCTGGAAATAGAAGGTTGCTGCAACCCAGTGTCATAAAGATCTGAGGAAGTAGCCTTGCGACATCAGAAATGGACAGTTTTTCAAAACATGAGAAAGATTTGAGTTTTGAAACTGCTTAGGAAAGAGAAAAGACTAGCTATCTTGTAAAATCCGTGCTCATAATGTAAGTAACATAAGGAATTAATGCATGATGAATTATGCTTCCCAGAATACTGAGTGTCTGTTTTCTTGCCTCTCTACATTCTTTCAAATTCATGCTTCTGGAGTTACTCATAAAATAGCATAACATTTGTAGGTATTGAATATAGCAGGTAAGAAACATTTTTCCAGTATCGTTTGACAGAAAGAGAGGGTCAACAGTTACATAAAAAGAGCAAAGAGGGCATAACTCACCTAGCATTTATGGAGGAATGCTACTTTGTGTTTAAAATAATATGAGATTAGGGGAGGAAAAAGCAGAGATCAAGGAGGTCTTAAAATCAACAACAGGGGAAAAAAACAGTTGAATCATCCATTACCAGAACAAGAGAGAAACAGGTAATTTCCCAAAAAGAAATCTGGAATAGCTCATAAACATGCCAATTAGTTACTTACTCAGATTCATTAATAATCAGAAAATGAAAATCACAACAATATAATTTTACAACAGCTGGACTGACAGAAGGTTGGATAAAAGTAAATAATGGTTGGGGTATAGGCAAATAATAATCCTTATTCACTGCAAGGCAGAGGTGTAGATAGACTTGCACACTAATAAATGCCTAGATTAGGCAAGACCTTTTGATCAAGAAAATATATACTATGCGAGACAGTCATTCCTCTGTAGGATAAGTGCATAAGAAAACTTTTAGAACCATGGTTGAATATCTTCAATGTAGCATTATTTGTAGAAGTAGGATTTTAGAGGCAATCTAGAAATAGTGGCATAAACAAATAAAATGTAATCACTCCTTAGGAAAAATAAGTTCAAGAGGTCTATTCTATAGCATGGTGATTATAGTTAATAAAGATACACTGTATTCTTGAAAAATAGAATGGATCTTAATTGTTCTCACCACAAAAATCATAATATGAGGTAATGTGTTTGTTAATTAGCTAGATTTAACCATTCCACAATGTATATATACTTCAAAATGTCATGTTGTACCAAATAAATTCATATAATTTTAACTGTCAATTTAAAAAGTAAAAATATATTTTTAATTAAAAATGTTTTTAATTAAAAAAATTAAAAGACAATAAAGCTCTCCAAAAATGTAATCAATCCTGACATGATGTATTATATAGCAACCAGAAGCAATTAAATATAGGTATGGCCAGGCATGGTGGCTCATGCCTGTAATCCCAGCACTTTGGGAGGCCTACATGTGCGGATCACCTGAGGTCAGGAGTTTGAGACCAGCCTGGCCAACACGGCGAAAACTTGTCTCTACTAAAAACAACAATAACAACAAAACCCACAAAAATTAGCCAGGCGTGGTGGCAGGTGCCTGTAATCCCAACTACTTGGGAGGCTGAGGCAGGAAGAATTGCTTGGATCCGGGAGGCGGAGGTTGCAGTGAGCCGAGATCACGCCACTGCGCTCCAGACGATGTGACAGAGCGAGACTTCATCTCAAAAATAAATAAATAAATAAATGAATAAATGTTTGTATGTACAACGTTGATAGATTTTTGAAAGATTTTGAGTAAAAAAGAAACAGGATGAGATATATAGAAAAATATCATTTATGTAAATTTACAGCACTTATGTACACAGACCAACACTGTATTTTTAAAAAATATACAATATCAAAATATACTTTTCAAAAGGTTCTGGTGGGTGATCATAGTAAGGCAGAGAGTGGGGTTGAGTAGTGGAATGAGATGGAGTAGAGACTAAACGTAGAATTAAACAAAGAAGGGCTTTGCATAATAGATAATGATTGTGTGAGCTGAGGAGGTCTGATCAAAGGTGAGCATATAAGCAAAATCCTCAAATGTCTTTAGGTTCAGGAATGTCACAAAGAAAGAAAGACCATGTATGCATTTGTGCACTTATTTTAAAAATATTTCTCAGGATAGTTGTTTTATAGATCAGGACACAATCCAGGAATAAAATGAAATAATAAAATTTTAATGAATATGTTTGATTTCATGCTGTGACTCTTAAAGACAAGAAAAAACACATCTCTTCTAAACTGATAGTACTGCAAATAACTGTCATGCACCTCCAGCCATTTATATTCATCAAGTCAGCATTAATTTCATCCATGTAAGTGGCTTTCTTTGGTCATGGGTATAATCTTTGGATAGGTTGAAACCAAAGACCATATAATTGGGATAGGAAGGAGACAATGCTTTACTCATCTCCAGAACTCTACATTAAAAAATTAGAAATAGCAGTTTAGCTAGATTTTTAAGTATTAAAGCATTCACCCAAATACCTTTGTTTTTACTTTTAGTTTAGTAAATAATAAATTTAGAAGCTTGCTATTTTGAGGGTAAGGTTGTCAAAAAACTGGAAGTCTTTCTGTTACACTTCTGATCTTGCTTCTTGCCAGAGAGTCATCAAGAAATATAACTTTCCACTTAATTTCCTGAATTGCCAGCAAGTGTGATAAAACTTTTTAGAAGACCAAAAAAATGTAACAAGAAATAAGAAAGTTTTGATGGAGGATTCTATTGACTTCTATGCACTAGCAAGGAGACTAGAGTTGTGATGAAGATATTTGGTGCCTGTCTAGCCTATTTTCTTGCTCTATAGTGAATATTTATAAACAGTGTGAAAAATTTAGAGCAGCTAGTCTCTATTTCCCCAGAGTAAAAAAATGAAAAACAATGACAGTGCATTTATATATCATTTTAGGATAAATATCTGCAGAATTGAATATGGGTGGATAGTACTGGGAATTTCTAACTTTGAATAGCAGCAAGGTTGAAAATATAAATCAATATTTTTTCTCCATTGAGACTGGATTCATGGTTCTCTTTAGAATTAGAATTAATTTATTATAACTTAGACCTTTGAGATTGTGTCTGGAATTAGTGGGTTCTTGGTCTCACTGACTTCAAGAATGAAGCTGTGGACCCTCGCGGTGAGTGTTACAGTTCTAAAAGCGGCGTGTCCGGAGTTTGCTCCTTCTGATGTTCGGATGTGTTCGGAGTTTCTTCCTTCTGGTGGGTTCGTGGTCTCGCTGGCTCAGGAGTGAAGCTGCAGACCTTCGCAGTGAGCGTTACAGCTCTTAAGGCAGCACGTCCGGAGTTGTTCGTTCCTCCTGGTGGGCTCGTGGTCTCGCTGGTTTCAGGAGTGAAGCTGCAGACCTTCGTGGTGAGTGTTACAGCTCATAAAAGCAGTGTGGACCCAAAGAGTGAACAGTAGCAAGATTTATTGCGAAGAGCAAAAGAACAAAGCTTCCACAGTGTGGAAAGGGACCGCAGCGGGTTGCCACTGCTGACTCAGGCAGCCTGCTTTTATTCTCTTATCTGGCCCCACCCACGTCCTGCTGATTGGTAGAGCCCAGTGGTCTGTTTTGACAGGGCACTGATTGGTGCGTTTACAATCCCTGAGCTAGACATAAAGGTTCTCCACGTCCCCATCAGATCAGTTAGATACAGAGTATGGACGCAAAGGTTCTCCAAGGCCCCACCAGAGCAGCTAGATACAGAGTGTCAATTGGTGTACTCACAAACCTCAAGCTAGACACAGGGTGCTGATTGGTGTGTTTACAAACCTTGAGCTAGATACAGAGTGCTGACTGGTGTATTTACAATCCCCGAGCTAGACATAAAGGTTTTCCAAGGCCCCACCAGAGTAGCTAGATACAGAGTGTGGATTGGTGCATTCACAGACCCTGAGCTAGACACAGGGTGCTGATTGGTGTACTTACAATCCCTGAGCTAGACATGAAGGTTCTCCACATCTCCACCAGACTCAGAAGCCCAGCTAGCTTCACCCAGTGGATCCTGCACCTGGCTGCAGGTGGAGCTGCCTGCCAGTCCTGCGCCGTGCGCTCGCACTCCCCAACCCTTGGGTGGTGGATGGGACTGGGCGCCGTGGAGCAGGGGGTGGTGCTCCTCTGGGAGGCTGGGGCTGCACAGGAGCCCACGGAGGCGAGGGAAGGCTCAGGCATGGCGGGCTGCAGTCCCGAGGCCTGCCCCGCAGGAAGGCAGCTAAGGCCTGGCGAGAAATCCAGCGCAACACCAGTGGGCTGGCACTGCTGGGGCACCCAGTACACCCTCCGCAGCTGCTGGCCCGGGTGCTAAGACCCTCATTGCCCAGGGCTGCTCCGAGTGAGGGGCCTGCCGAGCCCACGCCCACCCGGAGCTCCAGCCGGCGGGCAAGCGCCACGCCCACCCGGAACTCCAGCCGGCCCGCAAGCGCCACGCCCACCCGGAACTCCAGCCGGCCGGCAAGCGCCACGCCCACCCGGAACTCCAGCCGGCCCGCAAGTGCCACGCCCACCCGGAACCCCAGCCGGCCGGCAAGCGCCACGCCCACCCCGAACTCCAGCCGGCTCGCAAGCGCCACGCCCACCCGGAACTCCAGCCGGCTCGCAAGCGCCACGCCCGCCCGGAACTCCAGCCGGCCGGCAAGCGCCGCGCACAGCCCGGTTCCCGCTCGTGCCTTTCACTCCACACCTCCCTGCAAGCTGAGGGAGCCGGCTCCCGCCTTGGTCAGCCCAGGAGAGGGCTCCCACAGTGCAGTGGTGGGCTGAAGGGCTCCTCAAGTGCCGCCAAACTGGGAGCCCAGGCGGAGGAGGCACCGAGAGCGATCGAGGGCTGTGAGGACTGCCAGCATGCTGTCACCTCTCAAGATGAAGACAAACCAAGAGGTAAACAACAAATAAAATCAAATCTTTCTCTCTCAAATCCAATTCCACCTTAGCAAGGCTTTTCTCTGAAGTTAAATACTATTTAAGTATTTAATAGCATACAAAAGAAAGAAAAAAGAAAAAAATTGGTATAGAAAAACCAAGAAATGGAAAGTAAAGTTGCAGGAAGAGAACAGAAGATGGTAGGAGATTTTATTTGTTTGTTTGGGTTTTGGGGGGTGTTTTGTTTTTACTTCACAGGAGTGAAGAACTGAAAGTTGAAACTTTCACTCAACCACAAAAGCCAAATGTTATCACAGTTTCTGACAAATTTAATTCTCTCACAATCTTCAACACTTACACACTTACCTACACATGCCTTAAATCCCTCCGTCAATGTTCTATTATACTTAAGTTGCAAGTTACTTTAGGAAAAACAATCCAGGATAAGCATATTTGTGGACTATGCTAGAGTTGTAAAGATCCCAGGAAATGCAGAAATATTGGGTGTTTTAGGTGCTAAAAACTCTTGACCTGTGAGTCTCATGATTTGTGATTTGTTCTGTCTCAATTTCTCTCTTGTAAAATCCTAGGACAACCACCATGACACCCAGCTCCCACCACATATAGGTGTAGATTTTGAAATTTATCATTTGCATCCTGTGTGCCTCTTTCCAAACCCTCTGGGATGTCTGATATTGTCAAGAAATTTTTATTTCTTAAAAGTTACTTTTTCCTTGGTTTCTGATTTATACCTTATTATTCCAGGTAAATCTCTGTGTCCTGGAGTATACAATATTTCTTTATTTCTTCCTATATAAGGCTTTCTCAAAGCTGGAGCTCAAACTCAGTTTTCCAGGATTTTAATTTTCGCTTCTATGTGAATGTTTCACAAATTCTTCTTTCAGTCTTAAACAAATCAACCAACCTTATTTTAAATCTATAAACATTCATGCACTTTATCTTATATGAGTCACAATGCATGGCCGGTGTTTGAGAAAGCCAAAAAATATCACTCATTTTCTTTTCCTGAGTTCTGAACTCACTGACAAGTAAGACAAAAGAATAAGCAGATTGAGAAGTTAAATATAACCGTTATTAATGGTAAAGTGATTTTAGAAAATGTGGCTTCTCCTAATACTAATACCCTATCCTAATGCTGAGATGCAGAATCAGACCATTTTAGTCACTTCATTTCTGAGAGCTTTGGGCCTGGGCAGAGGCCTCATTGAGGGGTTAGAGTTTGATCTTCCAGAACTAGTGGTTTAGAGGTAGGATAGAGCAAAGTACTCTCTAGAGAGAGCTCACCCAGAAGAAAAGATGGGTGAAGGGGGAGAAATAAAAGAGAGAAGAAATTCGTGGCAAGAAACTTTTTAAGTCATCCCTTCATTTTTTTGGGAGGTGTAAGTAAGAGCAGAGAGAGAAGCCAGGAGTGCTGTATTAACGACCCTTCCTCCACAAGGGCAGAAACATAAGAGGAAGAAAGAAAAGATACTTACATCAACAAGATACATAACTGAATTGATTCACTACCAGTTCTTCCTTTCAGCCTTTTTCTTTTACCTTGTAAGATGTTTTGTTTTGTTTTCTGTCAAAATGATGCAACTCAAGTTCACATTTTTAAAAGTTTCTATTTGTTTTCACATTTCACTTCACATTCGATTGTTTCGGCCATCTACCATTTTTCTTTTATTTACAATCAGCAGCAATACACTTTATTCTCTTCAATTTATGCTTGAGTTATTGTAATAAGTTTTCTCATTTATTTTTCTCCCTTCATTATGTCTGCCTTCAATCTGCGTTTCAGGAGAGCAAAAGAGTCATCTTCTAAATATGTAATTTTCCCTATGTTATCTATTTAGTTCCTCCTCCATACCCCAAATTTAGTGGGGATATCTTCAAAAACAAGATATGGTTGTATCATTGTGAAAGACAGTGTAGTAATTCCTCAAAGACCTGGAGGTAGAAATACCATTTGACCCAGCAATCCCACTACTGGGTATATACCCAAAGGAATATAGATCATTCTATTATAAAGATACATGCACGCGTATGTTCATTGCAGCACTAATCACAATAACACAGACATGGAATTCACCCAAATGCCCATCAATGATAGACTGGATAAAGAAAATGTGGTATATATACACCATGGAATGCTGTGCATCCATAAAAAGGAAGGAGATCATGTCCTTTGCAGGGACATGAACGGAGATGGAAGTTATTATCCTCAGCAAACTAACACAGGAACAGAAAATCAAATACCTCATGTTCTCACTTATAAGTGGGAGCTGAATGATGAGAACACATGGAAACATGGTGGGGAAACAACACACACTGGGGCCTGTCAGAGGGTGGGGCGTGGAAGGAGGGAGAGGATCAGAAAGAATAACTAATGGATGCTGGGCTTCGTACCTAGGTGATGGGATGATCTGTGCAGCAAACCACCATGGCACACATTTATCTGTCTAACAAACCTGCACATCCTATACATGTACCCCGAACTTAAAAGTTAGAAATAAGAAAAAAGATATGGTTGTATGATAGTTATCACAGTGGTTGAGTATTACCAATGAAACCAATGAGTCTTGAGCTAAGTTTTCGTCTCTGTCAGTAAATGCCCAAAGAAAATTGGATGTTACTTTTCTCTATGATTATGAGAAAAAAGAACTTGAACAGATCAATAAGCAATAAAGAAACTGAAATTGTCGTTGAAGTTTTCCTCTGTCAAATGGCTACGCAGCCTAAGAAGGTTTTATGTGCGAGTGTTACCAAATTTTTTTAAAAACAGCTATTTTCTTTTTTATATCAATGAAATTTGATGCAAAATAATAAATAATTAGCTAAATAAATTTAATAATACATCAAACAGATTTTTAAAATACAAGTTTTATCACAAAATTTAAGATTTTTAAAATATCATAAAATTGATTAATGTATTTAATGAAATTAATAGACCAAATGAGAAAAGTGACATAATTATTTTAATCAATGTAGAAAAAGCTTTTGATAATGTTAAATATTTTTTATTAAAAGTGAAATCCTTAGCATATTAGGGCAAGGAAGAAACTTACTTAATTTGTAAAAGTTTTATATCCGAAACCTAAATAAAATTTTGCATTAATTTTCTTTAAGATAGGAACATGAAAAAGATGTTCTGTCTTATTAGTATTTAAAAGAATATTGTTAGTGCTCACAAAAGCCAATGATTTAATAAAAATATTTAAAATCCTGGCCAATTATATAAGAAAAAAACAAAAATTGACATAAGAATGAAACAATGTCAATTCACTACATATTCCTATGTACTCATTCAAAACACAATAAAGTTTATAATGGGTCTTGACAAATCCACTTTTGAAGTATCATAGAAGGGCATAATTTTGGCAAAAAGAACAAATGGTGGGATCTGTTCTACCAAATATCAATAAAAATTAAATATATAACCAATTAGTGTGGTTAGCTTACAGAAATCGAAAAAGGTTTATGGAACAAAGTAGAAAACAAAGAAACAGGTCACTACAACTATGGAGTCTTAATAAATGACCAGGCTAGCATTCATTGCTTATCAAGATGAAAGAATGAACACTTCAGTAAATGGTACTGGGGCAATTGGTAATGTCAAAACAAAAATTTCTCCTAAAGATATAAATTTGAAAGGCAGAATTCTGAAACACAGAAGAACATTTAGAAAAATGTCTTCGTGACCTTGGGGTAAGAAAATATTTGCTAATCACATTAAAAGATAAAAAATATAGAATGATAAATTTAATTAAACTAAGATTTGAATATTTTGCACATCAAAAACAATACAAGATGGAAAGACAAACTATAGACTGAAGAGGATATTCACAAATATGAATATTTAGAATTTATAAAGTATTTCTACAAATCAGTAAAAAAAAAACAATTATACAGAAGATTACTCAATATACATAAAAATATTTATTGAAAGAGGAAACATGAATGAAACAAAAAAGTGAAAAGATACTGTGCCTCCCTAGTAATTGGAGAAATGCAGCTTGAAGCCACAATAATACCATTACATACTCAAGAAATTAGAAAACATTAAATACTAGAGAATACCACTAGTAGTGCAAATGTAGAATATTTGAACACACTAACTTCCTTTGTGATAGTATAGATTGCTTCAACCACTTTTTTTTTCTTAAATATTAACAAGTAGTTTCAAGAGACATCACACTTTTACTTAGCAATTTCTCTCCTGGAAAGTCAAATTTAGACAAATATTTTTCTGTTTAAAAGGTGGGCGGATCACGAGGTCAGGAGATCGAGACCATCCTGGCTAACACGGTGAAACCCCGTCTCTACTAAAAATACAAAAAAAAATTAGCCAGGCGTGTTGGCGGGCACCTGTAGTCCCAGCTTCTCGGGAGGCTGAGGCAGGAGAATGGCGTGAACCTGGGAGGCGGAGCTTGCAGTGAGCCGAGATCGCGCCACTGCACTCCAGCCTAGGGGATAGAGCGAGATTCCGTCTCAAAAAAAAAAAGAATGCTCACAGCTATATTTTTTGGAGTAGAAAAATTTAAAAAATCCTTTAAGTAAATCAAATTAATAAATGCAGTAAAATGGAAGAGTTAAATGACTAAATTAGAGCAACACACACACATACAGTCAGTGTGTATACATCTCGGAAACTTAAAGAGTGAAAAACAGCAAATTACAGAAACATACAAATAGAATGATACAATTTATGTAAACTTCATGAGTATTCAAACTATTTTGTGTATTATTTAGATACACATGCATACATAGTAAATGCACTAACATACAAACAATAACAATATGTTTGTAAGAGTATTTACCTCTGGGAGACATAGGGAAGTAATATGATCAGGGGTTGGGGGGGCGTATTTTAAGTTGTTTCCTAGAAACAGAGGCTGAGATGGGGATTTTATGAAAGTGACTTGTTAAGGGAATGCTCTCTGGGGAAGCAAGACGAGGAAAGCCGAATAGATAGGGCAGGAGGAAGAAAGCTAAACAACATGGTATCTGCTGGAAACTAGATTCAGCCTGGTCCTATAGGATCACTGGAGAACAACTTATATGCCAAAGTTGGCCTTATCTTGAGGCCTCATCCCACATCAGTCAGTCATTGACCAGTAGTTGCTGGTGGTTGTAGTGGGGTGACTTGCTGAGAGAGAGAGCTGCTTTTTGGCAAGGATAGTGCTCCACAAAATGAAGCAGCTGGGATGTTCATAGGCAATACTCATAGCAACTGGTTGATGGATTAATTGGTTTGGCTAAGGGAATCTGTGGGTATACCACGAGCATCTACACTAGTTCACCACTTGTACCATTCAGATGCTCTTGCTTCTCACATTTAGTTCACTACACTCAGGAATAGCTTATTTAGAATTCTGGTGACTCACAATTTCTAGAAAACATATATAAGAAGAGAGTTTGTGGAGTAGACCGCAGCCCTGGCAACTACATTTGTTCCTAAGGAATTGATTACTCATTCTCTCTCTTCCACCGCTTACTCTATATCTCCCATCCCCTTGACTAGGATTTCTGCTTATCTAGATGGCTTACCATGTGGGGTGACCTGATGGGCCACTGGTTACCAAGCCCTTATCAGGCCATGGCTGCTATACTGGTTTATTTACAGTTAAAACTAGAGCCCAGTAGACCATCCAAGTGGCAAAAATTCTTGTTCCTACATCCAGTTTGTAGTAGTAGTTTTATCATCCTCATGAAGATTAAGGTAAACCTGCCTTCCCAGCGTGATAACAACTTTCTGTGTTTGCTGGTCTATTGGCATAAGAAGCTCGAAATGGCCAATGGCCAGGAAATAGGTCTAGTTTTATCTTTAGTAAAACTCACACTGTTTCCACTGGTAGACACATTCCCCTCTGGCACTCAGTTCCTCCAAGAACCTAAAGGTGTAGGGACAAAAACACAAATTCCCCAAGTTGGTAACTAGGAACAATTGGTATTTCATGTAACCACTACTATTTCCCAGGCCTTTCTTTCCTGACATCTACCTATTGATAACATAGAGTCATATAATGTTTGTTGGCTTAAGGTATAAATCCTATCCTGAAGGCTAACTCCCGTTCTCCCTGGGTGTCATTTCCAAGCTAGCTCTGCCATAGTGGATTCAAGAGACTGAACTCTGTCAAGCCATCAGCTTTTGGATGGTTCAGTGTGTGGTAGAAACATTTGGTAGCATGAACATATATTCCCGTTGACACACCTCCTATGCTATAACATGGGTTCCTAGCTCTAAGGAAATATAATATGGAATTCCATTATATAGGCCAGGCTTTCCACTAATCCTCTGATACTGATGCTGCTTGGGGCTTTGTGAGCAGGAAAGACAAACTGTCATACCCAGCATATTTGCCAGTTCCAGTTAGATAAAATGTTGCTATTTCCAAGGTGAAAGGAGTCCAGTATTGTGATCTTGCCACTGAATGACTGGCTGGTCTCTTCAAAGGATAGTACTGCATTGGGTGTTTACCTTATTATTATTGGATAGTCAAATATTCATGAGTGGTAGTACCATAGATGTATCAGCTATGCCAAGAGTTCTATGCGATTGAGTTCATGCCTAGCCTCCACCTGTATAACATGGTTACGTTATCCATGAGCCCATGGCACAAGCACTGAGGACAAATGCTAACTGACATCGACTGCTCTGGTCATCTCATCAAGTATCTATACCTTGTACCAGTGTCTACTCCAGTAAAATGATCACATCTGAAACAGCAGTGGCAATTGGAATTAATCTTTGTTAGGTTTACAGTAGTCTATTTTCATTCACCAGAATCTCTCTCTTTTTTTTTTTTTCCCATGGCCAAATTGATGACTTAAAAAGAGGTATGATGAAGATCCCATACCTGGATCCTTTACATTTTTGGAAGTGGTACTTATTTCTGCCATTTCCTGCCAATTGCAATTGTTTTATATTTTCTTTCTTGGCTGGTGGGTGATGTTTCAGAATGTGGTAAGCAGGATTTTAAAGTGGCACCTGTTGTAGGCAGGATAAGTGGTCTTCTAAAAATGTCCCTATCCTAATCCCCAGAAACTATGAATATTTTAGGTTATATGGCAAGGAGAAATTAATGTTGCATATGGAATTAAGATTGCCAATCCGCTGACCTTAAAATAGAGAGATTAACATGAATTATCCAGCTGGGCCCAATGTTATCATAAGGGTTCTTAGGCCGAGAAATCAAAGGAGGCACCGTGAGAAAGATGGGGCTAAGCTTTAATGGTTTTGCAGGGGTCTTAAGCCAAGGAGTAGGGGCAGTCTCTAGAAGCCAAACAAGATGAGGAAACAGATTCTCTCTTAGAGCCTCCAGAAGTTACATACCCCCAGCAACACTTTGTTTTTATCCCAGTAAGACCCATTTCAGATTTCTGACCTCTAGAACTCTAAGATAATACATTTGTATTGTTTAAGCCAGTAAGTTTGTGGTTATTGTTTGCATAGCAATAGGAAACTGATCCAGCCCCCATGATCTCTGCCGCCTGGCGTTACTCCCATGATTTACTTACATTATATGGCAAAATGGAAGTTATTTAGGTGATAATCTCTGTTTAAAATGAACCTTTTAAATCACAGTGTTTCCTTCAACTTGTGGCAAAAGATAATGTCAGAGAGATTTGTGTGAGAGTGATTCAACATGAAGGAGGCTTTCCATTGCTGAGATAGAGGGGGTCACAGGTAAGAACAAGAGAGCAGCTTCCCGGAGCTAACATCCAGCAGGAAAACAAAAACCTTGATCCTACAGCTGCAAGATATTAAATTCTTCCAAAAATGTTATTGTGCATGGAAGTGGATTCTTCACCTGAGCCTCCTGATAAAAGCACAGTTCAGCCTTGTGAGCCCCTAAACAGAACCCACTTGATCCCACCCGGGCTTCTAACCTACAGAACTGTGTTGTTTTTAGGTCACTATGGTAATTATTTTTTGCAGTGTAAAAAACAAATGCACAGAATTTCCATTTAGCCTCTCCAGTTGTAACAGCCCTTACTTTATAGGTAAAGGAACTGATGTAGGGATTCTTTTACCTTCTAAGCATGTCCATTTCAACCTTACATCCGAGAACCTGAGAAACGCTGCTGGATGAGTCTGCGCACCCAGTGGACTCACTATAAGATGGATCTAAACCGAATGAGCACTCTGCTTAATACTTGACACACTTCAACAGGGATACCATGATGGCACATTGGCTCTGTAGGTCGTTGTGTTAGATCAGACTGAAAATGCCTTTGTGAAAAAATTAAAACAGAGAGAAAACTATGACAGTGAAAGAGATCTGACCTAACTGACTCCATCTTGCTTCTAACCTGCTTGTTCATTCCTGGGTGTAAGCTGAACTAACTTTGGGAGGAGCTTAGTTTATAGTTTAACTTTGAAACGATGATAATAGACCTTGCCTGAAACAAATCCCCTTCTTGCCTGTGCACTGGATTGCGTTTGTAAGACCAACAAATTAGCCACAAGATTAGAAATTATGGTTTAGGAGTCATCTAGAGGCCACGAGATTCTAAACTTTCCCAGTCGCTCCTAGGGATAATCTCACTGTTGTAAAACCTAAGATTGGTTCTTGAGGTATTTTTCACACCCTGAACCCAATGAATAAGCTGGCTCCAACCAGACGGATAAACTGACTCATCTGGTCTTTGCCCCTGCCACCCAGGAACTGACTCAGCACAAGAGGACAGCATCAACTTCCTATGATGTCATCTCCAACCTGACCAGTCAGCACTCTCTACTTCCTAATCCCCTACCCACCAAATTATCGTTAAAAACCCCAATCCCCAAATTTTGGGGGAGACTGATTTGCATAATAATAAAACTTCTCCAGTTCAGCCAGCTCTGTGTGAATTAAACTCTTTCTCAATTGCAATTTCTCTGTGTTGAAAATTGGCTCTATCTGGGAAATGGGCAAAATAAACCCACTGGGCAGTTACAAGACTCTATCCAACAGCTCTAGAAAGATCTGGACACTTCCCTTTCTCAATTAGAGTTACCTAAGTGAATGGCTATAGGTCCTTTGTGGGAGAAGACTGGAGAAATTATCACAGTATGTAGTTAGCATGGTAAATACAAAGTAGTTTTTCACAGGAGTCTGGTCTTTCCTTCAGTCAATGGGTTGTGGATTTGAGAACTGACTCAAGACTAGACACTGAGGAGAGGGTTATGACTTTCCATTTGTGTAACTTACCTCAACTTTCTCATCTATTCTTGTGTGAAAGGAAAATAAATATTGGCACTCCAAACTCTGTAAATCAGAGAAAAGTTAAGCTGGGAACTGGGTCATGCAAACCAGCCCATCATTTTGTTCCTAAATAAAATAACTACAGATATTTAAAAATGCTACATACCTCCCTCACAATTTTCCCACAAGGAAATTCCTTGTGGGTCCCAAGATCTTTATGCTAAAAGAGTTCTGTTGAATTTCACCCTACAATGTAAATTGATAGCTTATTTTCACAAGTGTAGGACAAAAGACAGAACTAAAAAGTCATTCCTTTGCTCACCTGAGACAAATGCAAGTCTGACCGCTTCCTCTACTCTGTTTATTTTTATCTTATTTTAAAATGCAGATTCGCTGAGCACTAGATGAATGCATAAGTGAGCACTCCTCCACCCCTCTCGCATGTAAAATATATATGCTGTGAACACTGATCAAAGACTCAAAAGAATGCAACTGCAATTGCTTGCCTCTTTTGTCTACCCTCCCTTTTTTTTTTCCTTCTTCTTCTTTCCCCCAATACTGGCTCTTTTCCCTTTAAGTATTGAGGTCTCCAGACCCTCTTAGGAGAAAAGATGGACCACAGATTTTTCCTGTGGTTCTGTGTTCTTTTCCTCAGATGCATCCTTAACATTGGCCAATAAACCTCTTAAAACGATTGAGGCTAACCTTGGTCATTTTCTTTGATTTACACTTGATTTCCTTTGATTACATATATTAAGAAATACTTTTGTTGACCTCCCATCTAATATTCCCCTAAGAAAGTCATGTTCTACTAGCCATGACAATAGAGTTCTGCAGATCAATCTTTCCTAGTTGCTATTCTGACCTTACTGCTCATTACAACAATTACAATTACTGCTGTTTTGGGGATACTATCATCCCATCTCTACTTGGGATCCCTGTTCTTTAACAGCGTCTCCTACCATCAGTCCCAGCTTGCAGAGGAAAACCATTGCTGAGCTTCTCAACCAATGCTAGAGCCCCTTCATACTCCATGTTAAATGGGGTGTGATCCAGATCCTTCCAAAAAACATAGTCAGTTATTGCTTTGTTCATTTTTACAGAGTAGAACCATTCTAGAATGCCCAATGCTCTGAGTTTTTAAACTGTTTCTTTTATAGTCTGCATTGACAATTCTAGCATCTCTACTTCATTTAATCTGGGCAATCAGTTTTCTTAAACTTCTAAAAGTCATACTCAGCAGTGTGTTAGGCTCATGTTCTCAAGTCTTCACCAGGATGTTAAATCTTGTACCATGGGTAAATGCGCCCGTATTGACACAGTCTCTCTTATCTAGTTTTATATTCTCTCTCTCTTGATCCAGCATCCTGGATTATGGGTCTGGTGGCCAGGAATAGAGGTGGAAGCAGATCCTAAGAGGAGCAAGCATTGTTATATAGGGTACCTATAGAATATCTGCCACAGTTGGAAGCTATGCATGGTCTTTGAGTAAAGGGGGCTCTCCATCTTCAAACAAAGGGAAGTGGGCTACTTTTGTAGTCATATATGGTTCAGGGAAATCTGAAAGTTCAAACACTCAGGGCGTCTGTCCCAGATAGGCCCATCCAAAGTCTCAGGGTTCCTACTTTTTGCCTATTAGGGCTGTGACTTTGGCATAGAATACTTGGCTAGAGTAAGAATTCAACCTTCTTTGAACTTCTGCTTTTCTCACTCTTTTACAATTAGGAGCTATTCCTGGACTTTATTGATGAATGCCCTCAATTGGCAGTTGAGTGGTCGACTTTTTAGATGCTGCCAAGTAGGCTCTCTGACACATACTTTGCTTAAAATGTTTTGTTTTTGTTTTTAAATAGAATGCTCTTATTTCTCTCAAAATAACAGGGCACTTTGGGGCACAGTAACCGTAAGTACCGTAAATTTAGTAGCCACCTAATTTCACAGTACTTATGGTTAGTATTTCTCTTATATCATTGCACCACCTCATGTGTCCCCTTTTACTTATATCCTGTCACAGTTCACCCAATGAAAAGTAGTGAAGATCGTGAAGGGGGGCACCAGCAAATCTCAGAGCTGCTCTATGCTAGAGACCGTCAATTCTCTATCTACCACCCAATGAGTTTGCAATGCCATTTGATTGATAAGTGATGGAACTTGAGGCTCCCACCATTAGAGTTGGCTTCCTGTGATCACTTTTGTTATCAACTGCTTGAGGCCAGTTTCCCCAGGAGCAGAATCTGAGCAGAGCAGAGTCTGAAGTCTTGCACCAGTGAAGTTATTGAGGTCATGCTGTCAGGAAAAACAGCATATGTGAGAAGCCAGGGCAGGGAAAAAGGCCAAGCAAGGATGTGGTGTCTGCTGGAGGAAAGCTTCAGACTTGTCCCATGGAAGATTTGGAGCACAATTTGCACCAAAGAGCTGGTTCTGCCTTGAGCTACCCCAGGTAGATCAGGATTAGGATCACTGGTCAAGGTTTAGGGTCCACCATAATTTAATTTAATTACATCTCTCTCAAGTTTTTTGACAGCCCATAACAGTCCCCTACTTTAACTTATTATTTTAAAATTTTCTGCTGTTAAAAATTGGTTTACTTTTACAACATATTTTATTTCAAGGACATTTTTCATTTTGAGGCTGACAAAAATGAGAATGATTCCAATTTAGTTTTCACTTTCCTTTGTACAATATAAAAGAATCATCTGTGAATACTAAAATTAAAATTAAAATATTAAAATGAGTAAATGGTATAATCTTGTGTTTCCTTGATATAATTAAGCAAAGACAATATTCATAAGAATAAGATCAGGTACAGACTTGTATCTCTGAAAAGCTAGTGCAGGGATTATTTTTGCAGGAATTTAAGCAGCAAGAACTAAATGTGATTTGTCTTTCTTCAAATGTGAAGTTTTATTTAATTAGAAATTGAATGAGAAGAAAATACGTTTCCTACACATTAATAAAATTTTACTTGGTTCAAATTTGAATACCATTTTCCTAAATCACATATTTTAAAAGCTTGGATTAACCAAGATCAGTAGTGTATAAAACACCAGAGGTCTATCTTTGAAGACAATCCTTGGTATGGTAATGAAGGGAGTAGTGGGTTTTGATCAGCAGGAAATAGATATCCCAAGAGACACATTTTTATTGGCAAATAAAAACCTTTTTAAAAATCGATCAATTTTAATTTCCAGAAATACTATTTCAGCAGATGAAAGCTTATGGTAATGTGAGAGAAGAAAAAGAAAAACAGTTGACAAAAAGAAATGAAAATGAGTTCATATAGCAAGGCAGAAGAAATATAAACTAATGAAAAGAGCCACGAGTAAAAGAATAATGATAAAAAAATTCACAGTTTAAAAAGCATTGTCACATATACATGTAGATTGTTCCTTTAAGCTACCATGTGAAGTAGCAGGATACTTTTGTTCTAGTTTTATAAGTTGAGGAATTAGAACTCATGCTAGTTCTGTTGTTTGATTACAAGTTCTATGAGCGCAGATTATAGCAAAACCATCCTCTGTGAAGTGGAAAGAACCAGTTTACTTGGGATTATAAAGTCACTCTTCTTGTCACTGGAAATGTGGCAATGAGTGAAAATGACAGAAGTCTCTGCTCCTTTGAGGTTTAGAAATGATAGTAAGAGCAGACTTACACCTTCCATCTTCCCAGGAACTGATCAAAATATACAGAGAGGCAAAAACAGTGGAAAATAAAACCATTAGCATTTAAAACAGATACGGGAATGGTACCAAACACATCAATGCAATGTAGAAAACAAAAACGGAAGTAAAGAACTTAACACTCAATTCAGCCCTGTATGAATTAATGACTGAACAAAGGAATGGGACAAGTGAAAATTGACAGTCTTTGAGGTCGTAGGAGAGAGAAAGGGGAAAACGGAAGGGAAAGAAATACTCTGGAATGCAATTAATAATGGATATGCGGGAGAGTTAAATAAAGAAAATTATAGAGCTACTGAATGACATAAAAGACACACAAGAAAACATGAGATATTTGGACACAACAGTATTTTGAAATGAAACATCTTTAAATCTGTAACCTGAAAACAATGGATGTTTTACAGGTGGCATTTATCTTTAAATCTATAACTTCAACATAATGAGAATTTGTAGGGAGAGATGAGCAAAGCAGGAGAAGTCTAACAGGATAATTCTATGTAAGTAGAGTAATGAGCTATTGGGATTTAATTTGATACAAAGAGAACCACTAAGGCAAGTATTTGTCATTTATGTAAATGTTTTTTAACTGGGATAAAATTAAGTCACAGCAAGGGAGACTTAGCACCAAAGGAAAACTTCGTGTTTGAACATCTAATTTTTATTTAGAGATATAGTCCATATGGCATAGACTGTTTATGATGGGACTGAGGTCTGCTAAGTGACTCACAAGAGAAATCCTACTTGGTAATGGGTGTAGGCTATATGTCTATTAAATACTTTTCACACATACATTCCATTTTGTTGACTTAATGCTTTATTTGGATTTTTAAAGTGTCTTCTTCAGTAATTCCTTTCAACAATATTATGGACTTTTTCTTGGGGAAGAAACACATTGTTCAAGTTTCTCTGAAGAGATTTTTCTGGAAATACTGATGTTCTGTGAATGATTTGACTTAAAAAAAATTTGTATATACTTTTAAAGTTTATTTTACTTTTAAAATATCTCATAGAACTTTTGATTTTATAGCCATGTATTCTTAAAGATGATAAACAGTTACTACCATTTATTATACCTTTGGGAACTACCTTGTCAATTTCAATAGAATTTTCCAATATTTTTTCATTATAGATTTTGAGCAGCTTTCCTATTTCAAGTTGCGTTATTCCTTCTAACAAGGGCCCATATAAAAATGTTTATATTATCTAAGTGTTCTCAGTAACTGACAAGAAAAGAACCAGGATTACTCTGACTTTATGTTGACTTCTAAGGGAAGAGGAGCCTATTTATCCAGTCATGGTTGAAAGTCGACGCTTAATGTGCTCAAGTACAGATACAGGGTTTACACTGGAGAGAACCCTAGACCTGAAGATAAGCATGGGATAAAGTGCCAGAAAAGGGCAAAGGGCTTGCCAGTGCTCTTATTTTTATTCCAGCCACCTGGAAATAGAGTCATATGGATAACAATAGCAAGATAATTCCATTACTTTATTACTTGAAACTTACCAGAAATATGAAATAATTTCAATGACCCTTAAGCAAGAATACTGGTAAACTAGATCTACTTCTATCACAGGGCTCTGGTGATCAATAGCACTAAGATCTTTGGCAAGTTAGTTAATCTCTGCCTCAGTTTTCTCATTGGCTTCATGGGGATACTACATTCCTCATCAATCACTTGTGAAAATTAAATGAGATAATGTATGGTAAGCACTTAAGACCACTCCTGGTAATCATTTGTACTTGAAAATAATAGTTTTATAATTTAATTGCTGTATTCTTTTTCTTCCACTCTGGATAGAATTCCAACTAGGCTTGATAACATTTGGAGCTGTACCTAGACTGCTGTGTTATGATATTTATAGAGATTCTTGTTGCAGATAGCAGAAACTGACTAAAGAAGCAGAAAAGGCATTTATTAACAATAACAAAAATGGGTAACTCATGGAATGCTAGGGTGCCTAAAGAACCAGGCTCAAGATTCAGTTTCCAGGAATATTGCCCAGAACTACGCCAAAAGCTGGCTTGCTGACTAAACTGGCACTACTCCCATGCTCCACACCCTCCTGCCAGGAACTCCAATTTACTATCACCCCTACTGGAATCATTTCAGACCCAGAAATGCAATTTTGCAACCTCTGCCATTCAGAAATCCAGCTGCTTCTGCCACTGCCCTCAAGCAAAATGCGTTCTGTGCAGATAGATTCTCCTTCCTGTTGCTCAATTTTGAATTGAGGTCTTGTGTTAGTGATCTCATTCATTGAGCCTGAGCACCAAAGATGAAGAAATTAAGTCTTGTGGATTCTGTCTTGGAGAAGCTCAAATCATAAAGGTGGAAATTCTCCAAAATAAAGATGTTCAAAAGTTGGAGAAACAGAAAATTGTCCATTGTAAATCAGTGCAGGCGGAAATTATTTTCTGCTTTGAGCAACCTCTATTAAAGAAACAGTCATGTTAGTGTGCCTTGTTCATAAGTGAAGAGTCTGCTTGATTTATGGTGGTTTGTCTCTAATCCAGCTCCAAATGTTTTGACTACTTGACTCACAGTGTATTAGAATACACTCCCTTTGCATCAACCAGTAAAACACTGAAACCTTATGAAAAGGCAACAGCATAGCTAATATTGTTAGCTTCTAAACTACATTTTTGAACATGCTGTGATAACTTTGGCTAATATATATATATATATTAGTATTTCATGCTTAGAGTATTTATTTCATTCAGTATGGTAAAGGAAAATGGCTTAAACATAACGGCGTGATAAGATTGCTAGTAATAATGAGTTGGCTTTGTTTAAAACCTTTGTTTGAGTCAGCATTATGAAGCGTGGGAGAAATAAGTGCCAGATGACATGTCCTATCATGGTAAATGCTACCAGTTCAATGAGGATGCCAGAGAAATGTGATATCAAAATAAAGAGCAAAGGGGAAAATAATTGAAATAGCTAAAAATTCAATCCTTCTGTTATTAGTTAACATAATTTGCATTTAAAAGAATATACATAAGGAAAGAATCTATGACATTATGTACAGAGCCATAGTTTTCAAAAGTCCTGAGAAGCAAGCTAAAAATAGCAAGAGAGTAAATTTTTTAGCTTTATTTCACAGAAAAAGAGAAATAGCATTTTTTTTCCAGATTGAACTAGTTCACAGGAAGATCCTTTACATTTAAGTTACTATTTATTTTAATTTGTTTAACTTGAACATTTATACCTAATGTGAATTGCAGGTTAATCTATTTTTAATTATAATAAATGATTAAGATTTTCAACTGAGGTCAAAGGAACTAAGGTTTAAATGTCAAATTTACTAATACAATAGCTTTAAGTGAACAAGATTTCAACTTAAGCAAGACATTATTCCAATTCAATTGTCTGTTATAGCTTAACATTAACACTAGTTGGTACACTTTTACTAAACACTTCCTCTCCCCCTTATTTTAGGAGAAGAAAAATCTGAGGCTTTAAAACTTGAATCAGTTGACCAAGATGACAAGGTTGGAGTGTATTAAAGCAGGACTTTGAACACAATCTGACCCCAAACCTTACTGCCTAAAGCACTCGTAATAATAATAGTTAACAGGGACACAGCAAGTTTTTCTATGTGCAAGGCACTATTGTACACATTGTATAAATATTTTGTCTTTTAACCTTCACATCAGAACTATAAGGTAGGAATAAATATTATCTTCATATTACAGAGGAGAAAATAAACACACAGAGACACATAATCTGTCCAAGGCCACACAGCTTCACACAGCTAGTGAGGGACAGACCTAAATTTTGAAACTGGGAGTCTGGCTCAAAGCCCAGGCTGCTAAATAATCCCCTCCCCTAAATCTATGTCTGCTTTATTTTAAAATATTTTATATCCTGATACATTATATGTAAAGGCTGAATGTCAAGCTAGAAGGTACTTTTTTGAAGTTTCTGCTTTTAAATGACAGACAGGGACTAATCTTACACTAGTGAACAAGGTGGATAGATCCACACCCACACTAATTTAAAAGCTTAGGAGGGATGAGAGAATACAAGAGTGCGTGTTAATATAGGGAACATACAAGATTTATGGGATTCCAATCAGATGACATGAGTTAATTCAATAAACTAGATTAGGTCCCTTGGACTATATAATGCTTAAACTGATAAGTGAGTGTTAAGTGCTATCTAGGAACTCATGGGGATGAATTTCAGTGTGACAATGTAGAAAGTCTGCAGGTATGATGGTAAGAGACAATAATCTAATGGAGAAACTGGAAACATTCTCAGTGCCTGAGAAGTGATGGTGAGCATACTATTATTCGTGGCTGGAAAAATGTATGGGAAAAATTCATGTGGGGCTGTGATAAGGGTGAGCAATTATTCTAATGGAAATGGGATATCATCAAGACATTTTAAATAAAATGGTAAAGTGTCAGATTTGTGTTTTAGTAAGATTGCTTGGCTTGAAGAATAGAGGATGGATTGTAATGGAGCAAGACTGGAGGTAGATAAATAAAGTTATAAGGCTATTCCAAATGCCCAGGCAACAGATGCTGGTGACCTAGACCAGGAAGCTTTCAGTGGCTGAGGAGAGAAGGAGACAGGTGATGCAAATATTTAGGAGGTGAACTCTCCTATTTGTGGCCAAGTACATGTAAAAGATGACAGAGAAGAAGTAGTTCAGGTTAACTCTTAGATTTCTACACTCAGTGACTGGGATAATGGTGATGCTACTTACTAATTCAAAGAACATCACAGTAGAGCAAGAGGATGACAAGGTTATTTTTGGAGTATTGAGTTTGAAGTGCTTAAAGGAAAACTAAATGGACATGTCAATACGTAGTACAGGTTACAAGACAAAAGTTTAAGCTGGGAATGGACATTTTGAAGTCATAAGTTTATACTAGGTATTAGTAGGGAGAACTGTAAGAGAAGTTACCTCCCCCGCCTTTTTTAGAGAGAGCTACAAAATTTCAACTTTTAAAAGGGTCCAAAACCTATAAAATTTTAGCCAATTATTATAATTGGCTAAAATACAGAATATATTTACACAATCATAAATGTTGCAGTAGCCCTTTTTTAAATGATTTTTATAAAGATGGAGATCCAAATTCATTATTAAAACATCTATTGCATCTCTCCCAGACAAGACAAGTTTTAGTTTTGAAATGCAAAGACAGAAATTCTGAAAAATAAAGGCAACAATTTCCTTACAGTGAAAGAATGAGTATGCTATCCTTGTGATGACTTTGCTTGCTTGCAGTAATGAGTGAATGACTTTGAATTATACGAAGGTTAATTAACTGGTCATTCTTGATGAGAGTGTAACTCTGTTGTGGGTCATTTGTGAGAAACAGTAAATGCATGGCAGATTTAACTTGACATTCCTGTTTCAGGCCATCCTTTGAATAAAATTCTAAATGCACTTTCTGTTAAATTTTGACTGGTGCCATATGTACAAATTAACAAAGTCTAAGCAGCTGGATGAATGTACAGATTTGATGCATTAAATCTGTTCAAAGGCACAAGTTTCTGGAGAGATGGTGGTTTAAAATGTCTCTAATGAAAAGATGTCTCTAAGGGATTCCTGCATAGCAGCCAATGCGAAATTAATAGAGGAAAAAGAAGTTTCAAAAAAAAGGTCCACGACTCAGCTGATAAAAAGAGGCCAAAACTATTTAAAATGTCCTAAATGATTTTTGCAAAGGGTAAGAAAGCATAATAGGCTAGAATTTAGAGATAATACAGTTTCTTGAAATGATTCTACCCAACACACCACATTTAGTTCTGTAGGCTGTTAACTGCAGAAGTATTCATTGTGAATGGTGCCTCCTGGAGGTGTGCAATGAATAGTCGCCTATTCCTTTTTGATTTTGTGAATAATTCTGCTGCCAGCAAACAATTATTTTTTTCTTCGGCCAAACATTTTACCTCAACAAATAAGATACAAAAAAGTAAATTTTGTTCATATAAAGCAATACCATAAATTATACTGGTTAATTTCATAAATATTGAATGCATAGTTTAGTGAATTAGAAATTTATGGTTCAATGCATAAATACCTAACATATAATTCTGAAACTCTAAAACATAGTAAGGATATTGCTTTGCATTATATGACATACATTATATACTGCCTTGAAACACCTTACATATTTAGGATTTTTAATTATTCCACTCAACCAATTATGTCTAACTAAAATTATTCTAGAATTGTTGAAAATGTCAATTCAGTTTAATGTCATAAAAAGACATTTGACTGGAATCTATTATAACTGACATTGTGGCTGTTTTGATTTATTTTCAGTACCGAACACAGATATCATTTATTTTAATATTTCTTTTATCTGGCAATATAAGAGTCTAGTAAGCCAAGGCTTATGAATAAAGCATGTGTTTGTTTCATTAGTATTTTCATGATAAGCTGTGTGGGGACTTACGGATGTGTTGTAGGGAATAGAGATTGAACTAGGGTATAGATTTTCTCCAGATAGAGACAGACGCCATATGGTTTTGTAAAAATGAATAACTTGTATTGATTTTCAAATATTTTGTTATACATAATAATAAGGAAATATTCAAATTTTCTTGCTTTATTAGTCCAAGGAAAATAAAAAAAAATAAAATATGATTGCTTTATTTAAAAGTATCTCATAATTTTGTGGTGGCCAAAAGATATTCTTTTATGTTAAAAATATTTCTGTGGGTATGTGTATTAGTAAAATCACAGAAAATAAGTAAATAAAAGAACTCCCAGTTGGTATATTAATGGTTTGATACATTTTTGTATCCTCATGTACATGCGTATACACACACACACACACACACACATACCACACACCACACACACACAGCAAAGTCGAAATGATTACCTTGATATTTCCAAGACTATTATTCAGTTTGGATTTATGTTGTGATAGTCTGCTGACAGGTGAGAAAGAGTGAAGACATATACAGTTATAACAACAGAAATACTGCACTTCCTGTGTCTCTGATAATTTGTGATTTTGCATTTGGATAATTACATACACGTTTCATTGCACAGGAATGTTTCTGTTATATGTTATTCAAATTTTCTGATAAAACTTAAGGGTCATGGAAAAGTAAGTCTTTGAATAAATACAGATTATGATTTAATTTTAAAATAATATTCAATATACCATGTGATAAAGATTAAGCTCCTTGGATTTTGTATCTCTACTTTATCTTTTACCAGATGTTCACTTATCAGTGGTGATACCTAAAATCTAGTATTCTTTTCTGTAAGATGAAATAGTGATCTTCAGAGATAATACTTTAAACATTTAATGGCTATGAAGACATGAACCGATCATAAGAAAATCTGTCAATCACATTGGGCAAAGCACCTGAATATCAGTCCATGTAACACCTACTTTACATGTGAGGTGAGGTGAATGTAAGAATTAAAATTAAATAGGACAATATATGTAAAGAAAAGAGTGCTTAACACATATTGGCTAAGTTAACAAATGTTAGCTGAGTGTTTTATTTCCTTATTTTGCTGACCTCTCAACATTAATTGAACAAACAACGTAAGTTAGAGAGTTAAGAATTGAGTCAAGGGCTGATAAAATAAATGAGCAATTCTCAAATCTTGTTTAAACTCTGCCAAAGGCAAAGTAAATATTGCAAAACATGTTTCTATGTACAATTATGAAATTTATAATGTAAATTTCATGATAAATGGAGGACACCAGGAATCAATAAATTTCTTGCTTAATCATGACCTCTTCTTGAGCTTATTAGCAGTTTCCTGATTGCCAAAATAAACCTTGATAAGTTAATGCCTGTGCAGAGAGCACATTCTAATCTTCCTGGAAAATCGTATCAGAAGACACTGATTAGAAATGCATCCTCAGGTTTGAGTTTATCCTTAAACACTAGTGAGTAAATTTCAAAAGCATAGTAAGAAAAATTCAAGGAAAATGGAAATTTCTCTTAAAAGTAACTGCTTGGGGAGTTTATGGCATATTCAAATTAGATATAAATCACAAAGCAATTTGTTGAGGCTTTGCAAAGGGTTACCAACCAGAATGACATGAGGACTTCTATTTTAAAACTTCCATTACCAGCTGTGAATATCTATCATACGCAGCAGTTTACAATCTTTAATAGCTTCTTATATCATTAGTTTCTCAACTTGTAGAGTTTCCTCTCTTTGGTAACAAATTTATCATTGGTGTACATAATGTGAGAACCAAAGGAATTCCTATTAAATTTTCTTGATAAATCAGCAAAAAACTGAGGAAAATATTTTAAGCCTAGAAAGTTGTTATTTTAGTATATTGCAACTGCCTGCTCTAAGAGATTGGTGTTCATAGAGTAATTTTACTTGTACAAAGTCAAATAAAATTGAAATGCAAAGTATCTATTAAGCAATTTCTATATCTGCGTTGTTCAAGGTATTCAAGTTATGCTATTTTGTATGTATGTAAATGATGAGAAATGGGGTGTGAAAGAGACTTTCTAGGTTATCATATTATGTGCCTGTCTCCCAGATTCAGAGCTAGAGTAAATTCCCCTTGTAGTAAAATGTGGTTATATGACTAATTTCTGGACAATGGAATGTAGATGCAAGTGACGACCACTTCTGAGACCTGGGCCATAAAACTTTTATTTTCTCTTTGCAATCTGTTTTACTCAATGTGCAATGGAATAAGAGATGTATTACACTTTAAAGCCACATTTTGAAGATGATGGGGCCACTGACAACCTGGGTCCCTGAGTGAAATTTTAGAGCAAAATCTCTCTGAAGCAACACAAAAATGTTTGCAAGGTCATTGAAAAAATTGACACCCCCACTAGTAATGCATGTGAATTTTCCCTCTTGAGTCTCAACTGAAAGCATGCCATCAGAATCCCAACTTTCTGTCTAAAAACCCTGACTTTGCAGTGTGAGATCACTAGAAGTTTTGCTTAGTTTTTACATTTTTCAGCTTCCACTCATCTTCTCATCCCATGAAACTTTAGAATAAGCAAATCTCAAGTGGAAATAAAGCTCAGAATATTGTCTTCTCTCCCTTCTCTGTTCTTGCCCCTTTTGCCTAGGGTCATAACCCACAAATCCTGGCTGCTCTGTAGCCCAAATTGGCATAATTCTTTCCCAGTACTGTGAGACTGCTGAAAGTTCTGCCTAACTTTTTGTTTCTTAGATGCCACTTTCTTTTTAGATTCTTCTTCTCTTGATACATGGAAAGGAAAATGGAAGGTTCACTTCAGTAAATTTGTCTTTTCTACGAGAGTTTGATCCTCAAATTCTGCTACCTTGATTACTTTGTAATGTCACCTAAACCTGTGTTTTTCATTGTTTGTTTTCTACTTTGTTTTATTTCTATTTTACTCAATGATTATGGTTGTTTTTGATAGAAGACTTGGATTGAGACAAGCTGCTTTGTATATCTAGGTGCAGAAGTGTCTAGGTTTTCTTTCACATATGTGTGGCCCTCTCTTTGTAGACTGACAGTAATTTACCTCAGTACTGATATTATGGATTGCCCTTATTTACTGTTTCATTGGTGGCCATTAGATTGCATGCCCTAAACAGAAAGCCATTCCAGGGACCTCAGGGTCATGCTCCTCTTCTGTACCACTTGTGTACCACTTCTGTACCACTCTTCATCTTCTCCAATATTTCTCATATAGAATTCTCCCAATTTTAATATTTAAAAAATAGGTCATTTTGAATCATAACAATCTGGAAATACAATTATATATTTGCAATTACTTAGGTAGCTAAGAAAAGATTCTGATACTCAAAACTCCTATTTTAGATGAGCCTCTTGACTCTATAGGAGGTAACTTTCTGCCATTTGACTAAAATTTATACTATTATTTAGCCTCACAATATCAAGATTATTATATGGCCTTTAACAAAGAAGAATTCTACCTTAACTTCACATTTTCCATTTGTGTCTCCAGGTTTTGTCTTAAAAACATTTTCATAATTTTATACAAAACATTTTTATGTTTATGTACATCTACTCGTGTAGTTTCTGGGCCTATTGAAGGTAAAGGAGCATAACATGTTTGTTTATATCTCCCTTTCTTTGGTTAAGTCAAATATTAACCATAAGAAATGGGCATTTGCAACAAAACTCCTGTGAAATAAAAGTAATAAAATGTGCAAATTCTGAGTTGTTGAAGGGACCTTGAAGAGTTCTGGAGAAAATATATCTATCATTTTCACCTAGATTCAATATTCTCCCCTGTTTTAAGCTTTCCTTGACCCTACAGCTTGCCTGTGTCTATGTTTTAACATATTTATAAAACACCTTCTACATGTCAAGGATTGTGCTAATAAATGAAGATTAATTACTATTTTAAAATGTTGACATGTTTATTAAATGTCTCCAGATGTACAGATTTGACATTTTGAATTCCTTATTATTTTAAGTTGCATGTATACTTCTGCCTGTTTTAAGGCATATTGCATGTACATATTGAGCATCCATAATACAATAATCTGAATTCCGAAATGCTCCAAAATCTAAAACTTTTTGAGTACCAACATGAAGTTAAAAGTAGAAAATTCCATACGTAAGTACTTAGTACAAACTTTGCTTCATGTACAAAATTATTTAAAGTATTGTATAAAATTATCTCAGCTTATGTGTGTAAAGTATATATGAAACATAAGCAAATTTTGTTTTTAGACTTTGGTCTTATCCCCAAGATATCTTATTATGTCTGTGCAAATATTCTAAAATCCAAAAAAGCAAATCCGAAATCCAAAACAATTCTGGTCCCAAGAGTTTTGGATAAAGGTTATCCAACTTACATCGCTCATTTTATTTGTTGTTATCCAAAAACTCAGTGACTTAAAACAATAATTTATAATTACCTTTTGTAATCCTGTGTGTTGACTGGCCTAAGCTGAGCAATTCTTTCTTGCAGTCTCTAGTGCTGCTGCAGTCATGTTGATGGCTTGACTGGACTGAGATGGCTCATGCAGATAGCTTTTGGTTGATATTGACTGTTGGGTGGCATTCATCAGGGACTATTGACTCTCTAGGACTCAGGCATGCTTCTCACAGCATGCTGGCTGGGTTCCTAGAGGCAACATCATGAGAGTGTTCCAAGGCAGCAGAAGTGGAAGAGGACGGTATATTAAAACCTGAGCCTGGAAAATGTTTCAGAATCAGAGCCACATGTTCTGTTGGTCAGTGCAGCCCAACAGACAAAGCCCACCCTGATTCAATGGGAAGGTATACAAATGCCATCTGTCAAAGGGAGGGCTGTCAAAAAATTTGTGGCCATTTTTATTTCACTATATACATGGATGCATGTGTGCATTTATAATTACCTAAGAACTTAAAATTTCAAAGATAGAAAGTAACAGTACAACTTTTCTTTCTTTTTTCTTTCTTTTCTTCTTTCTTTCTTTTTCTTTCTTTTCTCTTTCTCTCTTTTTTTTTTTGACAGGGGTCTTTTTCTGTCACCCAGGCTGGGGTGCAGTGGTGTGATCTTGGCTCACTGCAACCTCGGTCCCAGGCTCTAATGATCCTCCCAAGTAGCTGGGGCCACAGGTGTGCACCACCACGCCCAGGTTTTTTTGGTATTTTTAGTAGAGACAGGGTCTCTCCATGTTGCCCTGTCTCTACCCTGTCTCATGTTGAGTTCAAACTCTTGAATTCAAGTGATCCACCTGACTTAGCCTCCCAAAGTGCTGGGATTAGTGGCATTAGCCACCACGCCCAGCCAGAACATTTCTTTTTTTCCTCCCTAAACCTCACTCTTTTATTCAAATATTATTATTAGTTGGTCACTATTTATGTGAATCTTATTCTGCTTACTAAGTATATTTCAGTTTTATTTATTTTTACATTAATAGAACCACACATGTATTTTTCTGAAATTACTATTTTCATTTCACAATGTGTAACATGGCAAATATATGTAATAGCAAATATGTAATGTGAACCCCAAAGTATCTGAGACAGGTCTCCATCAATTTAGAAAGTTTATTTTTCCAAGGTTAAAGACACACCTGTGACACAGCCTCAGGTGGTCCTGACAACATGTATTCAAGGTGGTCTGGGTAGAGCTTACTTTTATACATTTTAGGGAGACATAATACATCAATCAATATATGTAAGATGTACATTGGTTCTATCTGAAAAGGCAGAACCACTTGAAGCAGAAGCTTCCAGGTCATAGGTAGATTTAAAGATTTTCTGATTGGCAATTGGTTGAAAGAGTCAAGTTATTACATAAAGACCTGGAAGCAATAGAAAGGAATATCTGGCTTATGATAAGGGTATATAGAGACCAAAGTTTTATAGTGCAGATGAAGCCTCCAGATAGCAGGCTTTAGAGAAAAATAGATTGTAAATGTTTCTTTATCATACTTAAGGTCTGTGTTGATGTTTTTATTATTTAGGCAAGACAAGTAGTTCAGGAAATAATTGCTATTGAAAAGACAGTTTGTTAAACTCAGAGATTCTAAGAGAAGGGGGCCTGCTAGAAACACTAGCCTTGAGAAATGAAGGTTTAAGTTAGCATGGCCATTGTTTATACTCCTAGGCTGAATCCAGGCCAGACAGATAGGCCTGCACTGACAGGGTTCAGGGAACAAAGCCCTGGGTCTTGTACCAGCCCCCCAGGATTAGAGTATGAATCCCAGGAGTGCTAGGCTGATCTTTGCCACTCTGAAAATTTTCAGAAATGAAGCCAATCACTGAACAGATCTTATACCACAGACAAACCCTCAAGGACATCAAAGAATATAAAAGCAAAAGCCCTATCCAAAGGACAGCAGCTTCAAAGATTAAAGGAACGTCAGCCCACACAGGTGAGAAAGAAAAAGTGCAAGAACTCTGAAAAATCAAAAGTGTCTTCTTACTCAACCCAGAGTGTCTTCTTACCTCCAAATGACCACACTAGTTCCCTAGCAATGGGTCTTAACCAGGCTGAAATGACAGATATAGAATTTAGATTCTGGATAAGAACGAAGATCTTCGAGATTCAGGAGAAAGTCAAAACCCAATTGAGGAATCTAAGGAATCTACTGAAACAATATAAGAGCTGAAAGATGAAACAGACATTTTAAGAAGAATCAAACTGATCAGATAGAGCTGAAAAACTTGCTTCAAGAACTTTAGAATATACTCACAAGTATTAACAGCAGAATCAACCAAGCTGATGAAAGAAGCTCGAAGACCGATTCTTCAAGTCAACTCAATCTGACAAAAATAAAGAAAAAAGAATGAACAAGACCTCTGAGAAATATGGAATTATGTAAAGAAACCAATCCTAGTTCTCATTGGCATCCCTGAAAGAGAGGGAAAGAGAACAAGCAACTTGGAAAACATATTTGAGAGCATTGTCCATGAAAATTTCCCCAATCTTGCTAGAGATATTGACATTAAAATTCAGGAAATGCATAGAATCCCTCTGAGTTACTACACAAGAAAACCATTCCTAAGACACATAGTCATCAGATTCTCCAAGGTCAATGTGAAAGAAATAATATTAAAGGCAGCTAAAGAGAAGGGGCAGGTCACCTATAAGGCTAACAGCAGACCTTTCAGCAGAAACCTTACAAGCCAAAAGATATTGGGGGCCTGTATTCGGCAGTGCTAAAGAAAAGAAATGACAACCAAGAATTTCATATCCAGCCAAACTAAGCTTCATAAGCAAAGGAGAAAAAAAGATCCTTTCCTGATAAGTAAATGCCAAGGAAATTTGTTACCACTAGACCTGCTTTACAATAGGTCCTTAAAAGGATGATAAACATGGCAAAAAAATCACTGTCACTGACCACCACAAAACGTAACTATTGACACTATAAAAAAACTACACAATCTAGTCTGAATAATGACCAGTTAACATGATGACAGGATCAAATATGCACATATCAATATTAACCTTGAATGTAAATTAGCTAAATGCCCCACTTAAAAGGTACAGAGTGGTAAGTTGAATAAAGAAGAAAAACCCAACTGTATATTGTCTTCAAGAGACCCATATAACCTGCAATGACACCCATATGCTCAAAGTAAAGAGATGGAGAAAAATCTACCCAGCAAATGAAAAAGAACAGGGGTTGCTATTCAAATTTCAGACAAAACAGACTTTAAACCAACAATGACCAAAAAAGACAAAGGAAGGCATTTGTGGTCATTGTAATGATAAAGGGTTTGATTCACAAGAAGACTTAACTATCCTAAATATATATGCACCCAACACTGGAGCACATAGATTCACTAAAACAAGCTCTTAGAGAAGTACTAAGAGAATTAGATAAGCATGCATTAATAGTGGAAAACTTTAACACCCCACTGACAGTATTAGAGAAATCATTGAGTCAGAAAACTTACAAAGACATTCAGGAACTGAACTCTGATGCTTGAGCAAATGAACCTAACAGATATCTACAGAACTCTCCACCCAAAAACAACAGAATATACATTTTTCTCATCAGCACTTGACACATATTCTAAAATTGATCACACAATCAGCCATAAAACAATTCTCAATGAATTTTTAAAAAACCCTGAAATTATGTCACCCACACTCTTGGACCACAGTGCAATAAAAATAAAAATCAGTACTAAGAAGATCTCTCAAAATAATATAATTACATTAAAAAATCTTCTTCTGAATGACTTTTAGGTAAACAATAAAGTTAAGACAGAAAACAAGAAATTATTTTAAACTAATGAAAACAAAGATAAAACATACCAGAATCCCTGAGATTTAGCTAAAGCAGTGTTAAGAGGAAAGTTTATAGTGCTAAACACCCACATCAAAAAGTTAGAAAGATCTCAAATTAACAACCTAACATCACACCTAGAGGGACTAGGAAAACAAGAGTAAACCAACCTGAAAGCTAGCAGAAGAAAAGAAAACCAAAATCTGAGCTGAACTGAATGAAATTGAGATACATAGAAAACATAAAATAGATAAAACCAAAACATGATTATTTGAAAGAATAAATAAGACATGATGACAGGATCATGCAAGCCAGATCGATAAAGAAAAAAGCAGAGAAGACCCAAATAAACACAATCAGAAATGACAATGAGGACATCACCACCAACCCCACAGAATTACAACAAAACAAAACAAAAAACCTGAGACTATTATGAACACCTATGAACATAAACTAGAAAACCTAGAAGAAATGGATACATTCCTAGAAGTATACAGCCTCCCAAGATTGAAACGGGAAGAAACTGAAACCCTGAACCAACCAATAACGAGTTCTGAAATTGAATCATTAATGAAAAGCCTACTGACTAGATAAGCCCTGGAAGAGACGGATGTACAGCTAAATTCTACCAGACGTATAAAGAAGAGCTTTGTCGCAATATGGATGAAACTAGAAGTCATTATCCTAAATCAATTAACAGAGGAAGAGAAAACCAAATACTGCATGCTTCACTTAAAGGTGGGAGGTAAACATTGAGTACATATAGGCATAAAGAAGAAAACAATAGACAGTGGGGCCTACTTAAGGGTAGAAGGTGGGAGGAGGGTGAGGATTAAAAAATGACCTATTGGGTACTATGCTTATTACACGAATGACAAAATTATCTGTACCCCAATCCACCACAACATGCAATTTACCCATATAACAAACCTGCATCTGTACCCTGAACCTAAAATAAAATCTGGTAAGAAAAAAAAACAAAACTAACACACAAAAAACAAAAGCAAGGAAGATGTGGCACAGCTAATTTTTATGAATTAAATAAGCCATCATTATACTGGCAGTAGTAAAGGCCAGGCTAGTCTTTCAAAGTTTTTATTATTTAGGCAAGACCAATGTGTCAGAAAATAATTGCTATTGAAAAGACACTTTGTTATACTCAGAAATTCCAAGAGAAGGGAGCATGCCAGAAACACTAGCCTTGAGAAGTGAAGGTTTAAGTTAGCATGGCCATTGTTTATACTCCTAGGCTGAAACAAGGCCAGACAGGTAGGTGCATTGAATGAATTCCAAGAGATGAAAAGAGAGAGATAAGTTGCATTTGTAGGTTAAACTAGCTGCAAGAGGACTGCATTTGCTGAGAAACTTCCTCTATTAGATACTGCCCCACTGGGCCTGGTATTTTCAACTGTGTGGTTGAACATATCGAGTCTACTTTTCTGTTGAAAATCTTGCTGGTCATAAGCCATCACCAACCTGAGACTGGCTATGCCTTCTTCATGGGATATGGAACCATAAGAACATAATCTTGTCAGTGAGTCCTACAGAATAAAGGTTGAAAAATAAAACTCGGGAAACTGTCTGGTGAGAGCAGGCCAGATATTTACAACTTTATCATTGAGGACTGTGAGGTAAAACAGTCAGTCACTTCAATAGTCTTGCAAGCCGAAAGAGTCCCATAATGCACAATGGAAATGTATTGCTGCCATGAGGAGTTAGAGGTTGATTGAATACAAGGGCCAACACCCATGCTCACAATCAAGGGTAGGATCTTGCAAGAATATGACCAGGCCCACTTCACCAAAACTACTCTCAGCCTTATGATGTGAGAGAAATATCGAATGTAGAAATATGTAATTTATGTTTCCTTATATGGTGAAAAAATAGATCCTGGAGTGCTGACATGACCTTGTTCATAGTTACTTACAAGAAACCCAATAAACCATTAATTTAGACTTCCTTTTAACTGGCACATCCCTCACTCCATGCAGGTTGCTAAGACTACAGAACTTCAAGAGCACCTCACTGAGGAACTAGGGAGGAAATGGGAAGAGATCATCTGTCTTAAGTTTAGGCTCTGCAGATAAAGAGCCTGAGTTCTTATTCATCATGGAAGATTTCTGATCATTTACCCATGGGAGACTGCCTTCAGTAGAAGAAGAGTAGAAAAGTGAGATAGGGCAGGGTAAAAATGTTAAGTAAGAATGTACCTTTATCCTGATCCCCAAGCGAACCCCCAAAGGTAAATTATACCGCAGTTAGTCCAGCTTTGAGGCTAGTGAGGGGAAGGGAGTGAAGGAGGCGGGGGCAGTCTTTAAAAAAAAATCTCGTATTAGTGGAATTACTAATAAGGAGATGCTGGAGCCCAATTTATATTCCAAGGCATCTCCCTTTGGTGCAAGCCAATTCCCTAGGGAAGCGGGCAGCCATCAGAAATTAGCAAACCATATCCACAGCTGGATATGGGTACATTAGCCAGGTAAAGGGCACCTGAGTGTACATTCATAGCATGTATGAACTATCTCTTCAGTTGTTCTATTAATATGATGCATATATTTTATTATGGGTTTTGCAGGATCAGTTTTAAATCAATCCTGTTCACTATCTACAATATTTGACCCAATTTAGCCTAGTTCTACCTTAATTCACCCAAATATATTAATTTTCCTGCCCATAACCTATGTAGATTTTATATAGAGTTTGGGTCCATGTGCCTTTGAGTCAATGGAAAATCCCATCTACCAATTATATTGGGAACTATCTCTTGAAACTTGTATGCTTTCATAGTTCTTCTTTTCCAATTCTTTATTCTGTTTCTTAATATAGTTAAGATCTGTCTTCTTTGTGTCTCTAACATTCTTATACTTCTTTTCTTTGTAAAAGAGATAATTATGTTTATTAATAATTCTCAAAATCACTATACAGATAGACTAAGACAAGTTTTTCACCATGAAACTAACAATAATTGATAATTTTTGCCTCTCATTAACATATAGAAGATATAAAGATGAGGATTAAATAATAGAACACAGCAGAGAAAAAAAATCCTGAAAGTGAATGATAAATACAAATATTTGAGCTAGGCTTACACATTTATATAAAGAATTAGGCTTGAAAAATAGTTCAATTTCAGAAAATGCACTAAATAATAAAAATTTCTAAAACTTTGTGAATCTATAGTTAAAAGTAATAATTTAATCAACCTTTTTGAAAGTGCTATAAAATAAGAACATGAATGTCTTGAGGAAAATCATAGCCAACTTTTTACAATTTGAGTAAAGGAAATGAGCTTGTTTTTAAAATGTAGAGATCTAAGAATTCATGTATTTATAGTTGGTGCTTAGAGACTTTTGATTATTACTGTATAGCCTAATTAGGAACTTATGTTCTGGTAGTTATATCATATCAGTGAGGAAAATAAAATGTTTCAGAAAGAAATTCTTCTCTGTGAATTGCTTTTGTTTTTAATTTAATAGTCTATATGGATTTTCTCACTTATGAAATGAAATAAAAACAACTCATTTTCTATCCATTAGGTGTACTTCTCATAGATATGGAGTAAATGGTACCTTTAAATATCACTATAAATTATAAGTAATTTGAGGCATATAAAGTGATCATCCAGTTCTCTTTAAATTAATTAGGAAAGTGCTTAATGATATAATACTTTTGACTGATACCTTCCTCAGTTGTGTGAATCGACACAGAGGATTTTAACCTCATGTTAAACCATAGGTTCCACAGTGGTTTATTCTTGCTCTGGTCTTTATACATATACAACAAAGGTTTTACCTTAACCTGTATGTGTGTGTGTATATATCTATATATCTATATATATAACTATATACAGGTGTATATAGATATATATACATGTATATATAGATATATATACATGTATATATAGATATATATACATGTATATATAGATATATACATGTATATGTAGATGTATATGTATATATAGATATATATGTATATATACATATATATGTATATATAGATATATATACGTATATATAGATATATATGTATATATGTATATATAGATATAGATGTATAGATATATAGATATATACATGTATATATAGATATAGATGTATAGATATATAGATATATACATGTATATATAGATATACATGTATAGATATATAGATATATACATGTATATATAGATATACATGTATATATAGATATATGTATACATATACATGTATATATAGATATATATGTATACATATACATGTATATATAGATATATATGTATACATATACATGTATATATAGATATATATGTATACATATACATGTATATATAGATATATACGTATATATACATGTATATCTATAGATATATATGTATATAGATATGTGTATATCTACATATATATCTATAGATACATATATATCTATATATACATGTATATATCTATAGATACATATGTATCTATAGATATACACGTATATATACATGTATCTATAGATATATATGTATATATATCTATAGATATATATGTATATATCTATAGATATATATGTATATATAGATATATAGATATATATAGATATACATGTATATATAGATATATGTATATATATCTATACATGTATATATAGATATATGTATATATATCTATACATGTATATATAGATATCTATACATGTATATATAGATATCTATATGTATATATAGATATATGTATATATAGATGTATAGATATATATGTATATATAGATATATAGATATATATGTATATATATAAAACTTAAGAGATTGCAGACCATCAATTTTAGGCAAACCAGTTTATTCAGAATTGAGTAAAATTACATTCACACGAAGCATTCAGTTTTTCAGGAGAAAGTGATAAGGACTTGCTGTAACATAATGGTTTTCAACCTTGGCTGCCTCTTGGAAAATCATGGTAAAATTTTAAAACGTAGGGCTTTCTGGGTCTCATCCCCAAGGATCCTGGTTTAATTGGCTGATGTGTGGCCTGATCATTAAAATTTTTTAAAACTCCCCAGCTATTTCTCATGTATACCTAAGGGTACAAACCACTGGAAGAGCTCATCTATATATATGTCTAGGCTATTTTAAGGACTCAGTTTTCCAGCAGGTAGGTAATGTGTTTGAGTTAATGTACCCAACAGAAGCGTGCACCTCAGTAAGCTCCACTATGAAGACTAGCTTCTTCAGACCTCACCTCTAGGAAATGCTCTTTAGAGTGATGAACTTGTGACATTTGCTTCATAAATGATGACATTTAGAAACCATATTGACAATATATTGTTTTATTTATTTAAAATTTTATATTTATTAAATCACTACAATGCACTAGTCTAGAATTTGCTTTTTCACTTAACGTTGTTCTAAATTTCATTCATGCTACTATGTATTTTTTTTGTCATTTTTAAATAGTATAATTTTATAATACAATATATTTTATTTTTTTTGGATATATATTTGGTAATTTTTGGTTTGTTTGTTATTACAAATATTTCCATGATTAACATTTATGTATGTATCTTGTAGCTCTTGGGTGTATATCAAAAAGTTTAATTCCTGGCTTGTAAGGCATGTATAGCATCACCTTAATAGATAAGTGCCTATTTGATTTTCAAGTAGTTGTACCATTTTACGTTTTATTAGCTTTATTTAAGAGTCCCAGGTGCTCTACATCTTTGCCACTATTTCATCTTGTGAAAACTTGAAATCTATCTTAGTTACTGTGTAATGATCACATTATGGTTTTAACTTGAAGGTCTTTGAAAGCTCATAATATAAGACATGTTTCATATATTTATTGGTCGTTTGTGTTTTCTATTCTCTGAAGTATCTATCCTTTTGCATCTTTCTGGGGATTTATCTGTTTTTTCTTATTTATTTATAGAGTTATTTTTCCCCACCCGAGTGCCGCCTGCTCTATTTATAGAGTTTTAACAATTATACTTTCTGTATCACAATCATTTTCAGCTCCATGTCACACAAGTGTCTTCCCCACGTTTGGCTTGTCTTTCTTGAACATTGATCCTAATTTTTAATGTAATGGGACTTCTAAATTTTTGTTTTACATGTTTTTACATTTATTTAATAAATATTTTCTTCCCCCAATATCAGATACACACATTCTATTATAATATCTTTAGTAACTGTATGGCTTTCTATTTTTACATTGTTTTTAATCCACTCAGATTGATTTTTGTATGTCATGAAGTAGAGATTCAGCTTTATTTTTCATTAAGGGTAATTACTTTCTTGGACACCACTGATTATGTTTCCATATACACATTAGCCTTTGGGGGAGGATTATCTATATTCTATTGCATTAGTTTATTTGTCTAGCTCTATGATAATAACATTTAATAAATTGGGTTAATTTCTGTGGCATGGTACCCATGGTAGATGTAGGGCTGGAAAAGATGTGATATCTTTCCTCCCCATCTTAACGGTCACAGGTGACACTGCTATAACAGAAGACAGATTAACAAGACAGAAAATAACACATTTATGCAATCACAGTTTTACATGATATGGGAACCTTCAAAATGAAGACCCAAGGACCAGAGAAAACTTTTTATGCTTAGGTTCAATGAAAATTTCATTCTGTTTTATGGCTAAATAGTATTACAGCCATAAAACACACACACACACACACACACACACGCACACACACATGCACGCACACGAGTGCCATATTTTTTATCCATTTTTCTATATAAGGATATTTAGGTTGAATCCACTGATTCCATATCTTGGCTATTTGGAATACTGCTACAATAAATAGGAGAGTGCAGATATCTCTGCAAAATACTGATTTCATTTCCTTTGTCACCCAGTAATGGATTGTCAGGTAAAATGGTAGATTTTTTTTTTTAACTTTCTGAGGAACCTCCATACTATTCTCATAATGACTATGCTAATTTACATCCTCACCAATAGTGCATAAGTGTTATCCTTTCTCCACATTCTTACCAGCAATTTTTTTTTCTTTTTGATAATAGCTGTTTTAATTGTCATGAAGTGGTATCTAATTGAAGCTTTGATTTGCATTTCCCTAATAATTATTTATGTTACGCATTAAAAAATATATCTGTTGGCCATTTGTATGCCTTTTATTGAGAAATGTCTATTCAGGTCTTTTGCCTACTTTTTAAACAAATTATTTCAATTTTTCTACTATTGAGATTTTTAATGTTTTGTATATTAGCCCTTTGTCAGATGCATACTTTGCAAATATTTTCTCCCATTTTGTAGGTTGTCTCTTTACTCGCTTTGAAGAAGCTTTTGAGTTTGAGATAATCTCATTTGCTTATTTTGCTTTTGTTGTCTGTGCTTTTGAGGTCTCATTAAAAAATTTTTTTGACTAGTGCAATTTCATGAGGCATTTCCTCTATATTTTCATCTGGTAGTTTCATAGTTGAAGGTCTTACTTTTTTTTTTTTTTTTTTTTGGACAAAGTCTTGCTCTGTCGCCTAGGCTGGAGTGCTGTGGCGCGATCTTGGCTCACTGCAACCTCCGCCTCCCGGGTTCAAGCAATTCTCCTGCCTCAGCCTCCTGAGTAGCTGGGATTACAGGCACCCGCCACCACGCCCAGCTAATTTTTGTATTTTTAGTAGAGACGGGGTTTCACCATGTTGGTCAGGCTGGTCTTGAACCCTTGACTTTGTGATCCACCCGCCTTGGCCTCCCAAAGTGCTGGGATTACAGGCGTGAGCCACCGCCCCAGGCCAAGGTCTTACATTTAAGTCTTTAATCCATTTAGAGTTGATTTTTGTAAATGGTGAAAGGTATGGTTCTAGTTTCATTCTTCTGTATGTGAATACCCAGCTTTCACAGCACCATTTATCAAAGAGACTGTCCCTTCTCCAAGTGTGTGTTCTTAGTGTCTTTGTCAAAAATCAATTGTCTGTAAATGCACGGATTTATTTCTGGGTACTCTATTTTGTTTCATTGGGCTTTGTGTCTGTTTTATGCCAGTACCATGCTGTTTTGATGACTATAGCTTTGTAGTATATTTTGCAATCAGGTAGTCAGCCTTCAGTTTGTTATTTTTGCTCAAGATTGCTTTGGCTATTCAGAGTCTTTTGCTTTTTCATATGAATTCTAAGTTTTTTTTCTGTATCTATGAAGAATGTCATTGGGTGTCATGGGTATTTTTTATAGAGATTGCATTAAATCTATAAGTTGCTTTGAGTAATATGCACATTTTAACAATATTAATTCTTTCAATACATAAACATAGGATAGCTTTCCATTTATTTGTGTTCTCTTTAATTTCTTTCATCAATGTTTTATGATTAATGTAATAATTAATTTTATAAATAATGTAATTATAGAGCTCTTTTACTTCCTTGGTTAAATTTTTCCTACTTATTTTTTTGTAGCTATTGTAAATAGAATTGCTTTTTTGATTCATTTTACAGACAGTTCGCTTCTGCCATGTAGAAATGCTACTGATTTTTGGATATTGATTTAATATCCTGCAACTTTACTAAATTTACCTGTTAATTCAAACAGTTTTTAATGGAGCATTTAAGGCTACATATATATAAATATAGAATTATAAGTTATATATAATTATGAATTATTTATATTTATATATAATAAATATATGCATATTTATCTGCAAACAGGGACAATTTGACTTTTTTTTGTCCAATTTGGATGTCCTTTATTTCTTCTTCTTGTCTATAAGCTCTGGCTAGAGCTTCTAGTACCATATTGAATAAAAGTGGGCATTTTTGTCTTTTTCTACATCTCAGAGGAAAAGCTTTCAACTTTTCCCTTTTTGGTACTTTGTTTAGCTGTGAGTTTGTCATATATGGCCTTTATCATGCTGAGATATGTTCCTTCTATACCCAATTTGTTAAGAGTTATTGTTAAGGGATGTTGAATTTTGTGAAATTCTTTTTCAGCATATATCGAAATGATCCTATGGTTTTTGTCCTTGATTCTGTTCATGTGATATATCACATTTATTTTTATTTATTTATTTATTTATTTGAGATAGAGTCTCACTCTGTTGCAGAGGGTAGAGTGCAGTGGCGCAGTCGCGGCTCACTGCAAGCTTCACCTCTTGGGTTCACACCATTCTCCTGCCTCAGCCTCCCAAGTAGCTGGGACTACAGGCGCCTGCCACCATGCCCGGCTAATTTTTTTGTATTTTTAGTAGAGACGCGGTTTCACTGTGTTGGCCAGGATGGTCTCAGTCTCCTGATCTCGTGATCCGTCCGCCTTGGCCTCCCAAAGTGCTGAGATTACAGGCGTGAGCCACCGCTCAAGGCCAATATATGACATTTATCAATTTGTGTGTGAACCATCATTCCTTCCCTGGGATGAATTCCACTTGATCATGGTAATTCATCTTTTAAAAGTGTTGTCAAAATCACTTGGCTAGTGTTTTGTTGAGAATTTTGCTTGTATGTTTATCAGGGATATTGGTCTGTAGTTATCTTTTTGTGGCATCCTTGTCTGATTTTGATATCAAGGTAATACTGGCATCTTAGAATGTGTTGAGAAGCATTCCTTCCTTTTCACATTTTTGAAATAGTTTGAGTAGAATTGGTATTAGTTCTTTAAATGCTTGGTAGTGCTTGGTAGAATTCAGTAGTGAAGCCATTAGGTCCTAGGCTTATCTTTGGTAGGAAACTTTTATTACTGCTTTGATCTTGTTACTGATGGTCTGTTCAGGTTTTCTATCTTCATGATTCAGTCTTAGTAAGTTGTATGTGTACAGGAATTTATACATTTCTTCCAGCTTTTCCAATTTGTCGACATACAGTTTTTCATAATATTCTCTTATGATCCATTGTATTTCCGTGCGATCAGAGTAATGTCTCCATTTTCATCTCTAATTTTATTTATTTGAGTTTTCTCTTTTCTTAGTCTTGCTAAATGTTTGTTGATTTTGCTTATCTTTTTAAATAACCAGCTCTTTGTTTTGTTGATCTTTTATATTGTTTTCTTAGTCTCTAGTTTATTTCCATTTTTATGTTTATTACTTTTTTTCTGCTTATTTAGGGTTTGGTTCTTATTTTTCATGTTCATTGAGGTATAATGTTAGGTTGTTTATTTGAGATCTTTCTACTTTTTTCGATGCAGGTTTTTATTGCTCTAAACTTCCCTCTTAAAACTGCTTTTGCTATATCCCGTAGGTTTTGGTATGTTGTGTTTTTTCATTTTCATTTATCTCAAGACATTTTAAAATTTCCTCTTTAGTTTCTTTATTGACCCATGGAATGTTCATGAGCATGTTAATTTCCATGCATTTCTATAATTCTAGAATTCTTCCTGTTATTTATTTCTAGTTTTATTTTATTATGGTCAGAAAAGATACTTGATATGATTTTAATTTTTTAGATTTAAGACTTGTTTATGGCTTAAGAAGTTGTCTAATCTGGAAAATGCTTCATGTGCTATTAAGAAGAATCTGTATTCTGCAGCTATAGGGTAAAATGTTTTCTAAATATTTGTTATGTTCATTTTGTCTAGAGTGTAGTTTAACTCCAATGTGTATTAATTTTCTCACTGAACATGTATGTGTTCATTGCTGAAGTGTGTTGTTGAAGTCTCCTAGTGTGATTATATTGCAGTTGATCTCTTCCATTAGAAATGTTAATATTTGCTTTATATACTTAATTGGTCCAGTGTTGGGTATATACATATATATTTACAATTGTTACATCCTCTTCCTCTCCTGAACACTTTTTCATTGTATAATGGCCTTTTTTTATTTTTAAAAAATAATTTTGACTTAAAGTTCATTTTGTTTAATATAAGTATAGCTACTCCTGCTTTTTTGTGTTCATTGGTTTCCATTTGTGTGGAATATATTTTCTATCCTTTAGCTTTCCATCTATGCATGTTTTTATAGTGAAGTGAGTTTCTTATAGGCAGCATATAATTGAGTCTTGTTTTTTAATCTATTCAGTAACTCTGTCTTTTATTTGGAGAATTTAGTCCATTTACATTTAAGGTTATTATTGATAGGCAAAGACTTACTATTACCATTTTGTTACTTGTTTTCTGGTTGTTTCAAAACTTCTCTGATCCTTCCTTTTCTACTGTTTTCATTTGTGGTTAAATAATTTTTTTCCTAATAATATGTTCTGTTTCTTTGCTTTTTAAGCTGTGGTGATTTCAGGGGATTGATGTATGTATTATAGATTTTTGCTTTGTGGTCACTATGAAGTTTACAAAATGCTTTATAGTTATAATAATTTATTTTAAACTGATGACAACCTGGCTTTGACTGTAAAGAAAACAAACCAACAAAAATAAAAAAAAAAAAATTTCTACACTTTAGAAATCCTGTTCCTACTCCATTCCACATTTTGACTTTTTGATGTCTCGGTTTACATCTTTTTATATTGCCTATCTCTTAATAAATTATTGTCATTATTACTGCTTTTAATAGTTTTGTCTTTTACTTTTCATACTAAAATATAAGTGGTTTACACTCCACAACTGTAGCAGAAGAGTATGTTTCTAGCAGCTGTGATTATAACAATTTTGCTTGTGTCTTCATTTTTTATTACTCTTGCCTTTGGTTTTAAAATGATATTAATGTTTTTGAAAGTCAAATTTATTTTTCTTTACTAATTTTACTTTTGGTTTCTATGTCATGTTTTTTTGCCCTATGAAAAATTATTCTTTCTTTATATTATTTTGATATATTATGATTTTTCTTCCTTCTTGTGTTAGACAGTTAGCTCACTACTATTTAGCTCATATACATTTCTATATTCTAAAATTAGCATATAACATGTTTAAATTTAATGTATTTTTTCTCAAAATATCTCATAAGCTAATCCTAGAATTATTTCTTTATGATTTACATCTACAATTTGTTTACTCTCAGTATGATTTCTCTTTGATCCAGGATTTACTTAGATTTGCATTCTTAAAATTTTAGCTGAATGGAAAATTGTGGTTATCTTTTAAAACTTATCAAGTTAATTTGGAGCTAGTTGTCTTATGATAATAATCATTTTCAATTTATAGAAATTTGTGTAAATTTTCATAAAGGATGTGTGCTTAAAATAATTTTTAAGGAGTATATTTTTCATATGCCTATCATGTTAAGCTTATTAATTTTATAATACTTTCTGGCATTGGTTAATGAACCTGTCCAAACAAGATACATTGAAATGATAACATTGTGGTAAATTTTAGATTTCTCTTTTAATTCTATCAGTTGGTTTTTACTTTACAAAAGGCTCCATTGTTTGGTGTATAAAAGTTGATAATTAGTTTTTCTTACTGAAAAAAATCAAATCATTTATCAATATATGATTCCTTTTATTTTTAATATTGCTTTTTACTTAAAGTTTAGATTTCTATACTCATGAAGCAATAAATTCCTTCTTTTGGATAGAATTTATGTGATATATATATTTTTTAATTGCAGCATGACAACTTCTGTTTGCAGCACTGCGGTTTTAGCATATTTCTATTTTTGATGATAACTGATACATTTGGATTTATTCTACCATCTTCCTTTGGGCTTTATGCAAGATTTTCTAAATCCCCTGGTGTATGGTTCTAGGCTTTGTCTTTGGTTCTCCATATCCTTACTTCTCATATAAATGCAAAGCTTGGTGCTTACTTACCCAGGCTACCTGAAATTGCTGATATAAAAAGAAGCCATCAAACGTCATCAGACGAGTAGCGTATTTCATCTTACCCCAATTTACTTGTCAAAGTCTAAGTTCCTAGCAAGCTGAATGCTGCTATTAAATGATCCAGGTTAGAATGTATAACTGGCTTAGGGTGCTGAGAACTTGGGCATGTTTATAATATGATTGGCTATGTTCTCTTGATCTAACTAAGAATAATTATTTGTACTGAAATTTTCTTAGTAGCTTTGGAAAGTGGAAACGCTGCTAGGTGGCCCTTCCCATACTCAGTTCTCTGCCATCTGTGGGCATGCTGCTGCTACTTGGCGCAGTTTTATAGCTATTCTGCTACATGCTGCCACCTCTTTGCTTTCCTCTTCTCTTCTGTGCCAATAATCACAGCTGCTGCTGTTTGCTGCCTGCTTTCCCAGATGTTTTTTTTATATTCAGGATGGCAACAGGAGTAAGAAAAAGCTGTGGTGATTTCAGGGGATTGATATATGAACAACAGAGAGCTAGACTGGGAGTGTTTTACAAATATTTTCACCATTTTCCAGTGGCCCTTGGGGGTGATTCTAGTTCCCCACATCCATGGAATCTTACTTCATTACTTGGCCCCTTTTCATTCACTCAGTAAACATTGTTTTAAATTTTATCGATGAGCTACAATTCAAAAACTTTGTTTTAGCAGAAGTATGGTATTACCATTTCTCATGCTCTCTTTCTAAACACTGAGGTGCAATTTATTAAAATAGACAAGTAAGTACACACCTGTATACATTTTATATATATGCATACCTTTGTAATTACCACTCAGATCAAGATATACTAATTTTATTTCTCCAGCAGATTCCTTTTTGTCCTTTTCCAGGCAATACCTATGTTTACTCACCATCAGACATAGCCACTATTCTGACTTTTATTACTACCAGTTAGTTTTGTCTGGTCTTGAATTTTATATAAATGGCACACATAGCATTTTATGGTGAAAATTCTTACCTGTATAAAACCATAACCTTTATACTTTGATGGGATGTGATGGAGAAGGACAAGAACAAATAAAACTAAAATCAGGCTTACTTTAATGTGCTGGATGGAATATAATGTTATATACTTTCTAGCAGAAGTATAAACTTTAGCTCTATACATCAAAAAGGCCATACACTTGTCAAAAGTTATCATTATAATAACACAACAGATGTTGTGCTTAAGAAATAAAACAGAAACTGAATTTATGATTACCTGTAAAACCTTATCTTGAATACCTAGAATTATGCAACTGAAACAGCAAATTTCATGAATATTATCACATAACTTGAGAGCAAATTTAAAAGCAGAGGTAAAAGTGAAATGTAAATATGCAAATGTATTTATGAGTTTGAGCAAATTTGTGCTAAAGAAGTCAGATTCATAACTAACCATGAAATTTCCTAGTAAACATAGAAGTTGATGTTTATTGATTCTATGTTTTATTAACTGTCTAAACAATTATCTGCAAAGAGCTTATAAAAACGTAGAGAGCAAATATATAAAGACTTTACAGAGACCTGGCCGAGCACGGTGGCTCACGCTTGTAATCCCAGCACTTTGGGAGGCCGAGGCGGGCGGATCACGAGGTCAGGAGATCCAGACCATGGTGAAACCCCGTCTGTACTAAAAATACAAAAAAATTAGCTGGGCGTGGTGGTGGACGCCTGTAGTCCCAGCTACTCGGAGAGGCTGAGGCAGGAGAATGGTGTGAACCTGGGAGGCGGAGCTTGCAGTGAGCCGAGATTGCGCCACTGCACTCCAGCCTGGGCAACGAAGCAAGACTCCATCTCAAAATAAATAAATAAATAAATAAAGACTTTACAGAGACCTTTATTTAACTACATTTGTTAATTCTTGTGTTCAGCTAATTTAATATATCAGCAGAAAATTATTTTATTATTAAAAGCATTAAATTCTTAATATATACAAGAAGAAAAAAGTTAAATGTGTCATAATTTTTCTCTGTGTTCTAGCATCTAGAGTTTATTATCTTTTGTTAAGTGAGTTTTAAGAGTTAAGTCAAATGGGCTAAGTAATACAGGCTATATAGATCATATTTTTATACAATCTTAACTTCTCCATTTCATTGAGAAGATATCCTTTTCTATTATCTATTATTTTTAACTCCTGCCCCATAGAAAATGTTTTTCATCGTTTTCTATGCTTTAAGTAATATTCTCAGGATTAAGAAATATTCCTACCATTGCCTCAGTCCTTCATTAAAATTTAATACAGACAAATGTATGAATTAATTTACATTACTAGGTTGCTATTATATAACATCTCTAAATTTTAAGGGTTAATTTTATTTTTTGAATTCAATTTGAAAATATATTAACATATTTTTAATAATCTTACACAATTTAAATGAAATTCAAAAAGAAAATGCTAATTTTATTCATTAAAATGTAATACAGACAAATGTATGAATTATTAAGGGTTAACTTTGTTTTTTTGAATTAATTTGAAAATATATTAACACATTTTTAATAATCTTACACAATTTAAATGAAATTCAGAAAGAAAAAATACTAATTTTATTCCAATATGTTATGCAATGTCCTAACGGCTTTTAGATCACAGAATTCTTACAATAACTCTCTGAAGCGGGTAGAATTATGAAGACAGATTGAATATTAATGCACAGAGACAATACGTAAAATTTCCAAGGACACATATTTGGTAAATGGAGGAACTTGGTTTCAAACTTGAGACTGTGTTCTTAGCGGCTGTATAGTCTCTTAATAATAAAAGCTAGGTTTGGAAAACTTCTCCTATAGTACAGGCATCAGCACATTTTTTTTTCCTTCTAAAGAGGCTGATAGTAAATATTTTAGGCTTTGTGGGTTATATGGTCTCTGTAACAACTATTCAACTCCGCAGTTGTAACGTGAAAACAGTCATGGAAAATACAAAAATGAATTGGCATGGTTGTGTTCCAATAAAACTTTATGGTCACTGAAGTCTAAATTTTATATAATTTTTACATGTCACAGAATGTTATTTTTGTTTGTTTTTTTACCCAACTGGTATGGTTTGCTTGTGTCCCCACTCAAAATCTCACCTTGAATTATTATCCCCATAATCCCCACATGTCGTGGGAGCGACCTGGTGGGATGTAATTGAATCGTGGGGGTGGTTTCCCCCATGCTGCTCTTGTGATAGTGAGTGAGTTCTTATGAGATCTGATGATGGTTTTATAAGCATCTGACATTTCCCCTGCTGTCACTCTTTCTCCTGCCGCCCTGTGAAGAGGTGCCTTCCGACATGATTGTAAGTTTTTTGAAGCCTTCCCTGCCATGCGGAAGTGTGAGTCAATTAAATCTTTTTCCTTTATAAACTACCCAGTCTTGGGTGGTTCTTTATATTTATAACAGTATGAAAAGACTAATACACCAACGATTTGAAAATGTAAAAATCATTCTTTGCTCATGGGTCATACAAAAACAAGCAGTTGGTCAATTTGGCCTGCATATTCTCCTTTGCCATCACTTGCTGGAGTATAATGTAGTGACAGCAAGAAACCTGAAACATGGAAGAGAAAATTACATTAGATGAGGAAAAATTTAGAAGCAATTGGCATATCTCTATTGAGATCAATAATTGTTAGGATGTGGCAATTTTTACTTTATAGTCAAAATATTTGCTTGCTTAGCATTCTTATTTCTTCTAATCACTCTTGAGGCAAGTCAGATAATCGTAAAATACAAATAGCTCATTTTTCACATTGAAACATTTGTACGTTTTCATGAGTTAAATCATGCATTCATATAAAGGGATGAAACAACTGCAGACACATAAGAAACTGGGTATTGAAGGTGAATCCAAAGTTTTTTATGGCCAACAAAAATTTCTTAGAAAGAATAAAATCAGTATTATCATGCACTAAATGAAAGCACAGAGTTTAAAGATTTATTACTGAAGATTTACAATTGAAAGGCAGATGTGCTCAGGCAAAAATCAAATAAAATGATTGGATAATCCAAACAGCAAAACACTACTTTGGCAAAGCTGAAAAATTAAACATTGATTAATAAAAATCAGATACCGAGGGAATATTTTTGTACCTCTTGCCTCTTTCAAATGATGCAAGAAAATCTTTCAGGAATCTGACAGTAAATTTGACATCATTGGTGAAAATAACATTTGGAAATTATTGTATATTTTAATTTTAATATGCCCTTCTTTTCCTGTGAAAGACATAAAATAGCAAATAGCTGCTGATTTATTTACTTATAGAGTAGCTCAGTAACACTACGTGAATATTGCTCTTCAGATGTTTAAAAATAAATGTTTTTCTTGCTTTAAAAAATTTGGAGTTCATTACTTCTTGGCTTTTTGGCTAAGATCAAGTGTAAAAAATTAGAATTCTATTTTGAGGACTTTTCAGAACTTTGCATTGTGGTATTTGAATCACAACTGCATTTAGAATATTGTGTAAAATCACTGCAGTGATAGCAACACAGACCTTTCTCCATTGTTTGATTAATTGATACTTCATGTTAAAGTCTAAAAACAAGACAAGACAAGAAATTCACTGCTAGTTTCATGAAAATACTAATTAAACCTGATATACAGAATCAAGTGAGCTAGATTCAATTCATAAAGTGAAATTCAGAAGAGATATAGTCAATTGTTAAAATGAGAAAAAAACTGATAGTAAAGTAATAGCTCTGAAATCCATTAAAAAAATTATCTTGGTCCCAGTGTGGTGGCTGACGCCTGTAATCCCAGCACTTTGGGAGGCCGAGGTGGGTGGATGACAAAGTCAAGGGATCAAGACCATCCTGGCCCACATGGTGAAACCTCGTCTCTACTAAAAATACAAAAATTATCTGGGTGTGGTGGTATGTGCCTGTAGTCCCAGCTACTCAGGAGGCTGAGGCAGGAGAATCACTTGAACCCGGGAGGCAGAGGCTGCAGTGAGCTGAGATTGTGCCACTGTACTCCAGCCGGCGACAGAGTGAGATTCCGTCTCAAAAAATAAAATCATATTGGATAAAGAAAGGATGTTGTTGATACCTATCTCTATGTTCTCCAGTCTCTGTTTTTACCCAGGAAAAGCATGGTGGTGGTGAATCATAATGGAGGACTGAATATGAGTGGCATCCAATTTGACAATCTGGGTCCAAACTGACTAAGCAGAGATCAACACAACAAAGTATCTAAGTGCTACAAACTTCACTGAGAACCAGCACTTTCTGTCTGGGTGACTGCTTGTCCTGAAAGGGGAAGGTCAAAATCTGATTTCTCCACATTTTCTTGCTGAAGTTGTGGTGATCTTACTTCAATGCCTATCTCCTTGCCTTAACTATTTCTGAGCAAATAGCTGAACCAGATAGAAGTATCTTGTTCAAAGACGAATTGGAAGCAAAAAATTTTCAACACCGAGGATGTACACAGATACTATAGAAAAGGGAGGAGTAATCAACACAATAAACAAAATTCAGATGAATAATACACTTCAGAAAAAATGTAATGCAGCCCAGGTAACAAATAAAATTACACAAATACATACAAATTTAAATAAATTTTAATTTTTTAAAATAAAATTTTAAAGTAGATTAACAGGGTGATATGTAAATAAATATAGAATCAGTAGACTTTGGAAAAGGTATTTGCAGCAATAGAAAAATTGTCAAAGATTTATGGTTAACAGATTGCAGAACTGTATGATGTCCTTTGAATGTCTCCAAATAGGCCAAAACAAAACAAAAACAACCAAAATATTTTAACAGTGGCTTCTTCTGGGGTGTAGGATTAGCAGATCTGAAGTAATTTGCTTGAAACATAATTCTATTGGTGTTATTTGGATTTTTCACAATGAAAATGCATGATTTTATAGTAAATTTATAGGGGAAGAACACTTGAGACATGGCAATAAATACATTTATTTGGGTTGTATCTATTGTCTCTCCTTTCACATGTCTGCATTTGAGCATAACAATGACAAAATGACTTTGGTAATCTCTACCTTTAGTTTTATTCTGTCTCAGTGCCTTGCAACTAAGAAAACTGGAAAGTTAGCTGATCTAGATGGAATCCTCAGCACAGGGGCTCACCAACTCTTCTCACGTTTTCCATGTTCATCATGGAAGTCTATTCCCCATTCAACTTCTTGGCTCTCCTTTCTGACCATTAGGCATCTGCTCTACTTCTGTTTAACTTTTTAAAATTATAGTGTCTTTATTTCTAGCACATTTAGAAAAGCAACAGATAATAAATATTGTGAGCTCTACAACCAGAATTCCTGAGTTTGAATCCTGGCTTCACCACACAGTAGATGGCTATTTTAGTACCTTAGGTTTTATCTATAAAATATGAAGATAAGGACCATACCTACCTCATTAACCTCAAATGGTGTTGAGATTGAGTGGTACATGCAAAGTGCTGGGAATAGTGTTTCATACTTAATATTTACTCAAAAATGCTATCTAGCCATTCTATCTTTATGTCAACATGTCATCTTTCTCTTCATCATCATTATCATTCAATGAGTTATTAGAAGAAGCAAAAATTCCTTTTTTTTCTGTATAAATAACCAGTAAAACCTTCCATCGTGTTTAGTGGTTGTTGAAGCAAATCTTACTGTAACTCTGAAAGAAAAAGAAATCTCTCCTTATAATCTTTTGTCAATGTTCCCTACTTGCAACGTATCTGTGAAATGTAGATTTACAGACATTGTTGTGAGCCTAACATATCTTTCTAAAGTAATGCCTTTATTCAACCTATTCTAACTTAATCACTTAATTTATTAATTTACATTTTTAAATCCCAACTTTCTATGTGTGTCATAGTTTTCTTCCCAAATAAGTAATAATTTATTTCTCCTGTATGTCACCTGTAAGTACTTCCATGTTTTTAAAATTTCAGGAAAACCAAGTGAAATAGACACTAAGCTAAAATTAATCTAGCTTAATCATATTAGACAAAAAAACTTTATTAGAATATTGCACATTGGCTTCCTCTAAAAGTAAACCCCCCAAAAGAAAAAATAAAACCATAAGCTTTAGTGCTAATTCATTTATTCATCCACTGATCTGAAACTATTTATGGAGAATATTAATTATCAGAGAAAGTTGATGTGTGGTTAATTATGTAATCTTTTGTTTCCTTATTTGTTAAAAAATACAGTAGTGATAATATTATCCTTAAAATTTAAAAAGTAATGTAATTCCAATTAAACTAAATGATGAAATGAGAAATCACTCAACTCGGTGCCTGAGATATATCAAATGTTCAATAATCTTCTCCCAGAGAATTGGCCCACACAACACATTCACCTAAAACAGCCACACTGCCTACAAAGTACAAAGCCAGGTGAACAACATAGCAGTCCCAAAACAAGAGTATTCAAGCCAAAAATCAACTGTGGGAATACAAAATAGTGTTGCTTATTTCCTTTCAGGTCCAAGAAATCTAGCTTGAAAATATCTACCTCCCATAGAGTAGGTTTTTGGCCTTTGCCCTATCCGGATGCCTATCCAAATCCTATTTCCTGCCAATTTTATTTCAAGATTGACATTCTTCCAGGTACTATTGCTGCCAATTCTGCATCTTACCTGCTTTCCATCACAGGGCTGTGAAGACAGTTTATAAGAGAGACACCTCTTCATTGCCTGTTGTGACAATGAGCCTGCCCCTGTGATCACCTTGGTTTTCCCTTCCTCTATGTGGGATTTGGCTCTACTTTCAGATTGCCCTGTCTTGTATTTGGATATAGAGCTCCTGAGATTAATGCCATAAGACCTTCCCTCCTAAACTATGCAGGGTAGTTTTTTTTGTTATATAAACGCCCATAGAATGATTGTAACTTTGCAGACCTTTAGTAAGCAAAAATTAATTTTCAAGTACTATGCTAAGTATTAGAGACATAAGAATATTAAAGATGGCTCATTGTCTTCAAAAGCTTTAGCAAATAAAATATTCTTAGTAATTTTTCTGACTATCTTTTATTGTTGTTCGTATCCTTAAGAGAACAGAGATCCAGAATCCGAAACTCTAAATCTCATTTGACCAACTTGCTCTACCAAATTTCTTAGCATAGAGGTGCAGGGGATGTTCCAGGCAAATAACTTCTACAAGGTAATAATAAAAGTGACAACCAACATTTGTTGAGTGTATAATTACCAGAGGTGTTTTACATATGCTAATTCATTTATTCTAGATAGCAATCATAGAGATATTCTGCCATAATTATGTCTATTTAGCAGTGAAGAAATGTAAGCACAGAAAAATTAACCCAGATCACATAGCTAGTAAATTTGAGCCATGTTTTAAACCTAACTCTTTAGTTCTGAAAACATGTATACATGTGTATACATATATACATACACACACATACACAGATATACATATACAATCATGAGTGATTAATAGATATAAATATAGATAGATATGGAGATATTGCTAGACTACTGCAATGCTAGAATATTAATCTAATAGAATATTGAATTATTATTTTGACATTCACGTGCTATAAATTGAATCACATACTACACCCATTCCAATAAATATATATGAGGTTTGATTTCAAAGAATCTTTAAATTACATAGTGCAAATATTTCCTTGACACATAACTGAAAGACCAATAACATGCAAAGGCCAATACATAGCACATATATACTCACATCCACTAAATTATCTCTCTGGGTTTATACTTTTGGTGTCCAAATTAGATTATTATTCCATAGCCTACTTACATTCATACTTATAATTAGACTTCTCCAATCAAATATCAGACTTCATCCAAGAATGTAGGTTTCCTAAAATTCTTGATGGTGTTGCAAATTTAAATATGATTTTGTTCATCCTGTCAGCCATACATTTTGTTGATGTAACTGATGTTATATTTTCAGGTACATACACCTCACCCAATAAACTGGGAGGGAAAGAATTTTATAAACACCACAGCGTTGACACTGGAAGGGAATAGTTTCAGAAGATAATGGTTGGTATATTTAGTGCAGGAATTGTTTCAGAATATAAGGCACATGTAGTTATAAATAGATTACTATAATGTGTGGAACAGCTTTTTATATTTTCTTTACATTCTCTTATTACTAGAAATTTATTACATTTAAATTGCTACAGGTTCCCATTTTGGAGCAGCAATGGTTTAAACTTGATCAATGTCAAGGTTTATATATTACTTCTTATAGAGTTTTTTTAGTGTTAGCCAAAGTAGTCCAACATCTATGGGCTTATGCATTCTGTGTATTAGCCCTGCTAATGTAGTGCATTGATTTGAATCCTAGCTACATTGAAAGTCCTGAATTCCTGAACTTTAGAAGAAATCAGAGATACCTAACCTTCATTTTCTATAAGCTCTAGAAAATGAGTAGTGGCAAATATATATATATTTCCTCTCAGGCAGCCATTTCTTCAGCTCATCTTTCTTCCTGTCTCCATTAATGAGCTTTCTATACCTGGATGATTTTGAACAAGTTAAAAATCTTGTTGGATATAAAGAAGCTCATCTAGCTTGAACTATAATGTGGGAGTACAGCACTTCAAATGTGAAAAGTACCTAGGAATAATTGGGAATTTATAAAGCTATGGGAAATAAGACTTTTTGAATATAAAAATAACTTGAGCAATTAAGGTTCAGCATCACCTATATATTGACTGCTAAATAACAATGAGTATTTCAGCAATAGTTACCACACCGTAGTGTGTCTATGACAATCACTCAGGATAAACAGATTCCTAAGGCATCAGATGATTCTGATTGACACAATTATTAGGACCCACATTTTAAGAATTAGTTTATTAGAAGACTGCTATCCACAGGAGAAAGTCTTAAAATCCAAAAATATGGAACTTGTTAACAAATCAAGACAGAGAGATGGAAATCAATGTGAACTCTCTTTCTCAAAAAGTGTAATGAATGGGAGCCTTTAAATACCAGCCTTTAGTGGTACAACACTATAATATGTAGCTAATTGTGGAAATGCACTCTTTAGCTCATCCTTGTCGGAAAAAAGTTGCACATAGGATTTCATTCTTGGCCTTTTAAAAATTTTACAACTGACCTGATTTCTAAATATGTGGCTAATTTTACAATTTGTTACTTAGGAATAAAACTTGCTCCTTTCTTTAGACTTACTCCAATGTTGGGCAATGTGGTTAAGTTTAGTTGAGATGTTAGTTATCACTTGTTGAAGTGGAATTATCATACTATAGGTTGGCAAAAATGTAGATTTTCCAGCTTTCAATTACATATCTCATTTCTTCAATCTCAGCAACGAAAATTGAACAGCTACTAGATATTGTAGAGGCATCAAGAAATCCACTTTGCATTCAACTTTAGCTACAAGATTTGATGATTCTTCTATTGTTACTTAACCTTAGAGTTTATAGGATATTTTAATCTGATAGGTAGGGCACGTCATAGTGACTAAAACATTTAAATAATTGCATATTTTAAGATACCTAATGCTGTAAATACATACTTTGATATATAATTTCATGACTGCTTTGTATGGCTTAATTCCCCTTTAATAAGATAATGAGCCTTTTCTGAACATTCTTCATGTTTTATTTCTAATTTGAAAAGCTCCTGAAGCATCTGCTCTAGATATTATATCCAAGAGACTGTCCTTTACATAGAGTAATGAAAAGCCATCTGTCTCAGTTTTATAATAATTAGAATTGTACTCTCCAAGAAATAAATTTAAGATTTTCTCAGAATTAAAAAATATGATCTCTTTTACAACTAATTTTTGGATATAAGATTATCTCTGCCTACACGGGAGGAAGAAATATTTCAAAAAATTATCCTAATTTTCTTTTTAGCTATTAATGTATCTCTCCTATATTTTCTGGGTTAAAATAATAGGAAAGTTACAAGGAAGGAAACACTATTGAAAACACTCTGTTCTGAATATAATCAAGTTAACAAAAGCTCATGTTTATTATATTTTAAAACATTATTGCAGTTGTCTTATGTATTGAACTTTGTAACAAGTCCCAAATGAGGAGGCACATATATATGTGATTTAATAATTTATTCACATAGAAATAATAACAATACATATTAAAAAGCTCCTATTTTGTGGACTGTATTCAGTTATCTTAAATATATGTTGACTAATTAATCACATAAGAATAAACCTTGGTGTTTGTGGCTGAAGATGCAGTACTCAGAGATGTTACAGAGTGAGTAGGAAGAGAAGAGCTGGATAACAGGGTAAGTTCTGCTCACTCAAAAGAAGGGCAGCAATTCTATAAAAGCAACTAGCTGTCAAAATTAGACTTGATGAACATAACTGAGCAATATGAATTCCAGTGATCAAGTGGTATGGCAGACTGCTGAGGTCAATTACACAGATAGGATTTAAGGCTTAATCTGGAAGATGAAGAATAACTGTGAAGTCACTGTAAGGAAGAATGAAAACACAGGGGAGTAATTTAGTCTGAAGATTTACCTATTAACAGAATATGGCAGGGAGCATGGGAGAAAAGCCCAGCCTTTGAAGGAAAGAGTAATGGAGGAAAGCTCTTCCTGATTCCTGTAAGACTGGCCATTCTTTTGTAAGCATATTTAAAATTTGTTTTTTTTCTTTTGATATGTTTCAAAGTGATCTATCTGTTTATATTTTCGATTTGATTTTTAGAGTCCATTAGATGGTATTTCTATGTCCGTTTATAGATGTGGTAAATATCTTCTTCCTGTGCTTGGATTGACTCTCTACTTGCTTACACTGACTTGGTTGTTCAGAGCATTTTAATTTTACCTTTAACATAGTCAATGTGTTAGAAGAAAAAACTTAGCTGAATTAAACTTAGAAGAGATTAATTGAGGAAAGAATGATTCATGAATTGGGCAGCCTCCTGAGTCAGAGTAGGCTCAGAAACTCCAATGCAGCCCTGTAGTGGAAGATTTATGGGCAGAAAAAGGAAAGTGCTGTACAGAAAACGGAAGTGAGGTACAGAAACTGCCATATTGGTTACAGCTTTGCATATGCCTTATTTGTACACAGTTTGAACATTTGGTCACCTTTGATTGGCCAAAACTTGGTGATTGGCACAAAAGTAGGCCACAGTCTGTTTACAACTCCCTTTGGGTTATAGTTCATGATGTGCAGAGAAACCTTTAGGCTGAACTTAAGATATGTAAAGAGGCCATTTAGACTAAACTTGATTTAACAATTCTGCCCTTTTGGTCATCCTCTTAATTTTTAGAGATTGACCAAGGCTTTAGTCATTGATGTTGCTATCATCATCTTAAATGTACTTACTTGGTTTTGAAGCCACTGACAAATAGCAGAACAGTGGGTTTTGTAAGGCGGGAACAAGGATTTTTTTTGTAAGGATTAGAGTAGAGGGTACCTCCCTATGCTGGAATGTCCTGTTTATCAGAGAAAAAACAACCCTGTTCTAGTATCTGTGTGTTTCTGTAAAGTTTTAGTTTGATTATGTCACATTTAGCATAACTGATTCCATTTTGGTTTGGTCTGGTCTTCGGGGGCCTAGTACATGAGCTCAGTCCAAAACAATGGGCACCCATAAGTTTGTTTTAAATTTTTCCCCTTTTAATCAGGTTCTCACTTAGGTGAGGGTATGACCAAAACTTAGGGCCTTAGTCTCAGTTACCATCATTTTGAGTTTCTGGTCTCAGTACATCATTCATTGGTTATGGTGCCATCACGGTCACACATTTCTTTTGGCTCGTGTCATTCCAGTTGAAGAGAGACCATTTGATCATTTGATATTCTAGAGAAAGCTGCACACGAACATTTAAAACTTTTGAGAGAATATGGTGCACTAGAGAGACTACTGTTATGACTATCAGGAGGATAAAACCAAGAGTTTGGAGTGTGTTCCTTAGCCAGGGTACCCATAAACCAAACCACGTAAAATCAAATAGATCAAAGAATGAGCTAGATAAACAGTCTACTCACTTGAACCAAGCAGTCTGTTTGTTAATTCCCTACAAGTGAATCTCTAAAATACATGATAAATTCCTTCATGAGCAACAAGAAGTGCCAGCAGCTGCACAGATAATTTCCTGTTTAGCCAGTAAGTAATCTAGGGCAATTCAATTATTTAGCATAACTTTTACAAGAGAATTTAGTCTGTTGTGCAACCATAGCTTTACAGTAGAATCTGTTATACAGCATATCATGGGGAATACATTTCTAATCATTACCTCATTTACTCCAAACAATGGGAAAAAGGACCTAATAAGTAATGCCCTTTTAGAAGAGTGAAGACCTCCTGGCAATGTTCTTTTTAACCCAAGGTGTAGGTTAAGAGGAGTGGACAAATGTTCTGTTCCTGACTGATTAGGAGGCAATGTGTGTACCGTTAAAATTTCTCATGTACTTTGGGCTTTCATCTATCAAAGTGTAAGGTTATCCATGTATAAGGCTGGCTGCAAAATCCTTCACAAATAGGCCAGGCGCAGTGGCTCATGCCTATAATCCCAGCACTTTGGGAGGCTGAGGCAGGCAGATCACGAGGTCAGGAGTTTGAGAGCAGCCTGATCAACATAGTGAAACTCCGTCTCTACTAAAAATACAAAAGTTAGCGAGACATTGTGGTGCATGCCTGTAGTCCCAATTACTTAGGAGGCTGAGGCAGGAGAATTGCTTGAACTCAGGAGGCAGAGGTTGTGGAGAGCCGAGATCACACCACTGCACTCCAGCCTGGGCAACAGGGTGAGACTGTCTCAAAAAAAAAAAAAAAAATCCTGCCAGGCACGGTGGTTCATGCCTGTAATCCCAGCACTTTGGGAGGCCAAGGCAGGCAGATCACGAGGTCAGGAGATCGAGACCATCCTGGCTAACATGGTGAAACCCTGTCTCTACTAAAAAAAATACAAAAAATTAGCGGGACATGGTGGTGGGCACCTGTAGTCCCAGCTACTCGGGAGGCTGAGGCAGGAGAATGGTGTGAAGCTGGGATGCGGAGCTTGCAGTGAGCTGAGATTGCGCCACTGCACTCTAGCTTGGGCAACAGAGCAAGACACAGTCTCAAAAAAAAAAAAAAATCCTTCACAAATAATAGTATATCTCATGAGTGCACACAACAGACCTGCTTTTCACCTCTGTTGTTCATAGAGGCATCAGCAAGGGAAAAAAATGGAAAGATGAGAGTATCATGACAGTAGAGACGTCTTGGTCCCTACCTAAGTGTGCAACAAAAACAAAGGAGTAGAACACAAAAATAACTGCGAATTTCCAAAAGCCAAATTTTACTCCTCCTGCCATATTGCCATTTACTACCAGTTTCTTTCTGAGCCAGTCATATGTAAGAGGTCTCTAACTGGATCCAAGCCAGTTAATTATCAGATCCAATCTGATCCTGGACCCAGTCCTTCTACTGTTACAACTTCCAAATCCAGTTTGGATCAGAACTTTCCTCAAAGAATCTCCAGAAAGCTCAAATCACAAATCTGCGGAGCTTCAGAATCCAAGAGAGAACTTAGAGTGATCCCCATTTGGTCTGAGACTGTAATGGACACAGTGAGCCCCACAGGTACCTCAGTTGGGCGCTCAGCATTCATGAGGGATGCTAGAAGCCCTACCTCAGATCCCACTTCTGACACCATCTGTTAAAAGAAAAACTTTAACAGAATTAAATTAAAAGAGTTTAATTGAGCAAAGAACGATTTGTGAATCAGGCAGCCTCCTGAGCCAGAGTAGGGTCAGAGACTCCAGCACAGCTACCTGGTAGAAGATTTATGGACAGGAAAAGGAAAGTGATGAAAGAAAATGGAAGTAAGGTACAGAAACAGCCAGAATGGTTATAGTTTGGCATTTGCCTTATTTAAACAGGTTTGAACAGTTGGCCACATTTGATTGGCCAAAAATTGGTGATTAGCACAAGAGTAGGCTACAGTCTGTTTACACTTCATTTATGCGCTGGTTCACAATGTCCAGAGAAACACTTAGGCTGAACTCAAAGTATGTAAGACAGCAGCTTAAGGCTAAACTTGATTTAACAAATGTATTAAATGTTATGGCTTATCCTTTTTGATTCTTGCCTAAGAAGTTTTTCCCTGCCTTACATTCAGGAAGATTTTCTACTATATTTTCTACAGTGTGAATATTTTGCAATAATTATGTTGAATTGGATTTTATTGCAACTTTTTGTGCATATGCAAGTGTGTATTTGTGTGTGTGTAGTGTATATGTCAAATTTTATTTTATTTTAAAATATTAATAAATGTTTCCAGTACAAATTCTCAAGTGACTCAATATTTGTTCGAAGATTTGTAAAATCCTTCCTATCATAAATCTACAGCTCTGTCCCTGCTGGGTCCATCTTTAATTCCTTATCCTTTTCTGTTGTTTTTTTGTCTGTCCCTCTCCTGTCCAAATCCTTAGCTTCTCATGTTCATTTCCTTTCTCTTTACATTCCCTACATAGAATGCCACATTTTTAAATGAATTCATTATACTATTTTTATTTTTAAATAACTATGTAAATGTTATTTAACTGCTGACCCAAATGGGGTACTACACTAACGTCGCATTTCTTACACTATCCCTTAACCTTTTCTCTGGATGAGTACCCCATTGGTTTTCTCTTTCTTCATTTGCTTTGCAGTTGTTAAATCTCTGGCTAATTTGGGATATTCTCTAATCTCTCTGAAAATCACCTTTCAATCAAATATGTCTCATATTCTTTATTCTTTGCCCTGGAAAGTGAAGCAGTGTCTTTGTTATTTTGTCTTGAGAAAGTCAAATCAAAGAGTAGATAAATAGATGTGGAAAGTACAAGTCAAGAAGAGCAGAAGAGAATGAGGGCATAAAGTGACAATATGTGTTAGGAGGATTTTTCAGCTTAACTAAGACATTAGCCAAATAAAATTGACATAAGTCACAGGATTATTTATTTTTTTCTTTAACTGAAGTTAAGCTTTCTCTGAGCTTTTTGTGCACTCATTCAACTTACCAAGGACCAGGCTCTACCTTTCTTCTCTGCCATCCTTAGTGCATTAGTCGCTTCTCCAACAAGGTTGGCCATAGCTTTAAGCATAATTCTGACACAGTAATCCTAAGCAGAGTGCAAGGGTGGAAGACAGATCAATAAAAAATATTGGGGTTTCTTGTGTGTGTATGTGCACTCATGTTTTTATCAGGGAATCAAGTATTCCCAGATTCCACCCTTCCCCCCAAAGTAGACTTCCCATGATATTTCATTGTCTAGAGTTATACATGTGATCTTTGACCAACTGTTGACAAAGGGGAATCTCATTCCCATGGCTGGCCAGCAAATTTGGACTCTCTCTCTCTAAAGCTGAGAAAAACCCTCACATTATCTGCACAAATTGTTGTCTGAATAATAACAATAATAACTGTTATCGAGCATCTACTCTAGTAGGCTCTATTATAAGCACTGCTGTGTACTTACTCATTTAATCATCATCAACTCTATCATGTCATGACTATTATTTCCCCAATTTTCCAGGTAAAGATAATTTCAGAATTCTGTAAACCAAGCAAGAAAGGGAAAAACAGCTGCCATACAGACAGCCAAAAGTGTCAGCATCGTTGATGGAATGTGAATTAGATGAGGAAATACATTATATCTATCAAATAAGTTTACTTAAAGATTTTCAAGAAAGGAATTATAAACAATGAAATAACTATTTGGAAAGAATGGGGGAGGAGAAGAAGAGGGAGCGAGAAGATAAAAGAAGTTTATAGTTGAGCTATATACTCATTTTTTAGATTAAACAGTCTATAGAAAATGCTATAAATTGACTAAGAATTATCTGTAAGAGAATACATTTTTAGATAAAATTAGGTTTCGGGAAACAGATTTAAGAGCGTTCAGAGTGTTTTTTTTTCCTGCAAGGAGCAGTGCAAAATATAAAAATAAATAGGAAAGAGACAGTTGACTTTTATGTCAAATAAATGTGCCCCGTTTTTTAAAAAAACTAATGTGCATGCATTATTTGATAAAAACTTAGAAAATTTTGTTCACGTCTCCACAAGGTCTTCCATTAAGATAGAAGAATTTTTAATAGGTGTTTTATTTCCTACTCAGGTATATTAGAAAAGAAATCTATCCATTTTAAAATCCATTTCAAAATCCATTTCTTCCCATTTTAGTTTCTTTGAAGCATTTAGCAGTATCTCAGAAATTGACATGCCACATTTACATTATAATTCAGTGAGAACTCCACTATAACTTGACTTTGAAATAGGCCCTATTATGTTCCCCAAATACTGATTCTCAAGCTAACTGTGACATTGGCAATGAAACACCTACCTCGATTCTTCTCTCACTTTGTCATTTTCTGGCTCCCTCACTCTAGGTCTTTCTCTTCACACACACACACACACACACACACACACACCACACACACCACACACACACACACAAACACATTTTCCTAAGTGATATAATTCTTTAACTTAACAGACCTTTCAATTTTCTAAAGTGTTTTTTAAATTTGACTTGAAAATTGAACAGATCATTGGAGCCTCCATGTAGTACTCATGCCTCTGCATTTAACACTACACAGCCATCTTCTAATGTTTTCAACAAAGTCACAGCCGCCCATGGGTTTCATCACATCAGAGTACTTTTAAAGAAGAATACGTGTGAAACAAAACATTCAGTGGGACTTTGAAGGTGTTTCTAAATTGGCATCAAGTGCTGACCCCTGAGGACCAAGAAGCCTCAGGTGCCTCAGTTTTAAAAACGCCTTCACTTTTTCGGTTGGTAAGCTATTAATTATTACCTCAATATCAGAGCCTGTTATTGGTCTATTCAGGGATTCAGCTTCTTCCTGGTTTAGTCTTGGGAGGGTGTATGTGTCCAAGAATTTATCCATTTCTTCTAGATTTTCTGGTTTATTTGTGTAGAGGTGTTTATAGTATTCTCTGATGGTAGTTTGTTTTTCTTTGGGATCAGTGGTGATATCCCGTTTATCATTTTTTATTGCATCTATTTGATTCTTCTCTCTTTTCTTCTTTATTAGTCTTGCTAGCAGTCTATCAATTTTGTTGATCTTTAAAAAAAAAAACCAGCTCCTGGATTCATTGATTTTTTTGAAGGGTTTTTTCTGTCTCTATCTCCTTCAGTTCTGCTCTGGTCTTAGTTATTTCTTGCCTTCTGCTAGCTTTTGAATGTGTTTGCTCTTGCTTTTCTGATTCTTTTAATTGTGATGTTAAGGTGTCAATTTTAGATCTTTCCTGCTTTCTCTTATGGGCATTTAGTGCTATAAATTTCCTTCTACACAGTGCTTTAAATGTGTCCCACAGACACATTGGTATGTTGTGTCTTTGTTCTCGTTGGTTTCAAAGAACATCTTTAGTTCTGCCTTCATTTCATCATGTACCCAGTAGTCATTCAGGAGCAGGTTGTTCAGTTTCCATGTAGTTAAGCAGTTTTGAGTGAGTTTCTTAATCCTGAGTTCTAGTTTGATTGCACTGTGGTATGAGAGACATTTTTTTGTTGTTGTTGTTGTTTTTGTTTTTGTTTTTTTTTCTGAGATGGAGTCTCGCTCTTTCGCCCATGCTGGAGTGCAGTGGCACTATCTCAGCTAACTGCAAGCTCTGCCTCCCGGCTTCACGCCATTCTCCTGCCTCAGCCTCCCGAATAGCTGGGACTACAGGCGCCTGCCACCATGCCTGGTTAATTTTTTGTATTTTTAGTAGAGATGGGATTTAACCATGTTAGCCAGATGGTCTCAATCTCCTGACCTTCTGATCCACCTGACTCGGCCTCCCAAAGTGCTGGGATTACAGGCGTGAGCCACCATGCCCGGCCGAGACAGTTTGTTATAATTTCTGTTCTTTTACATTTGCTGAGGAGTGCTTTACTTCCAACTATGTGGCCAGTTTTGGAATAAGTGTGATGTGGTGCTGAGAAGAATGTATATTCTGTTGATTTGGGGTGGAGAGTTCTGTAGATGTCTATTAGGTCCACTTGGTGCAGAGCTGAGTTCAATTCCTGGATATCCTTGTTAACTTTCTGTCTCGTTGATCTGTCTAATGTTGACAGTGGGGTGTTAAAGTCTCCCATTGTTATTGTATGGGAGTCTAAGTCTCTTTCTAGGTCTCTAAGGACTTGCTTTATGAATCTGGGTGCTCCTGTATTGGGTGCATATATATTTAGGATAGTTAGCTCTTCTTGTTGAATTGTTCCCTTTACCATTATGTAATGGCCTTCTTTGTCTCTTTTGATCTTTGTTGGTTTAAAGTCTGTTTTATCAGAGACTAGGATTGCAACTCCTGCTTTTTTTGTTTTCCATTTGCTTGGTAGATCTTCCTCCATCCCTTTATTTTAAACCTATGTGTGTCTCTGCACATGAAATGGGTTTCCTGAATACAGCACACTGATGGATCTTGACTCTTTATCCAATTTGCCAGTGTGTGTCTTTTAATTGCAGCATTTAGCCCATTTACATTTAAGGTTAATATTTTTATGTGTGAATTTGATCCTGTCATTATGATGTTAGTTGGTTATTTTGCTTGTTAGTTGATGCAGTCTCTTCCTAGCCTCGGTGGTCTTTACAATTTGGCATGTTTTTGCAGTGGCTGGTACCAGTTGTTCCTTTCCATGTTTAGTGCTTCCTTCAGGAGCTCTTTTAGGGCCGGTCTGGTGGTGACAAAATCTCTCAGCATTTGCTTGTCTGTAAAGAATTTTATTTCTCCTTCACTTATGAAGCTTAGTTTGGCTGGATATGAAATTCTGGGTTGAAAATTCTTTTCTTTAAGAATGTTGGATATCGGCCCCCACTCTCTTCTAGCTTGTAGAGTTTCTGCCGAGAGATCAGCTGTTAGTCTGATGGGCTTCCCTTTGTGGCTAACCCGACCTTTCTCTCTGGCTACCCTTAATATTTTTTCCTTCAACTTTGGTGAATCTGACAATTATGTGTCTTGGAGTTGCTCTTCTTGTGGGGTATCTTTGTGGCATTCTCTGTATTTCCTGAATTTGAATGTTGGCCTGCCTTGCTAGGTTGGAGAAGTTCTCCTGGATAATATCCTACAGAGTGTTTTCCAACTTGGTTCCATTCTCCCTGTCACTTTCAGGTAAACCAAAAGTCCAGGACCAGACAGATTCACAGCCGAATTCTACCAGAGGTACAAGGAGGAGCTGGTACCATTCCTTCTAAAACTATTCCAATCAATAGAAAAAGAGGGAATCCTCCTTAACTCATTTTATGAGGCCAGCATCATCCTGATACCAAAGCCTGGCAGAGACACAACAAAAAAAGAGAATTTTAGACCAATATCCTTGATGAACATCGATGCAAAATTCCTCAATAAAATACTGGCAAACCGAATCCAGCAGCACATCAAAAAGCTTATCCACCATGATCAAGTGGGTTTCATCCCTGGGACGCAAGGCTGGTTCAACATACACAAATCAATAAATGTAATCCAGCATATAAAAAGAACCAAAGACAAAAACCACATGATTATCTCAATAGATGCAGAAAAGGCCTTTGACAAAATTCAACAGCCCTTCATGCTCAAAACTCTCCATAAATTAGGTATTGAAGGGATGTATCTCAAAATAATAAGAGGAATTTATGACAAACCCACAGCCAATATCAAACTGAATGGGCAAAAACTGGAAGCATTCCCTTTGAAAACTGGCACAAGACAGGGATGCCCTCTCTCACTACTCCTATTCAACAGAGTGTTGGAAGTTCTGGCCAGGGAAATCAGGCAGGAGAAAGAAAGGGTATTCAATTACGAAAAGAGGAAGTCAAACTGTCCCTGTCTGCAGATGACATTATTGTATATTTAGAAAACCCCATTGTCTCAGCCCAAAATCTCCTAAAGCTGATAAGCAACTTCAGCAAAGTCTCAGGATATAAAATCAATGTGCAAAAATCACAAGCGTTCTTATACACCAATAACAGACTAACAGAGAGCCAAATCATGAGTGAACTCCCATTCACAATTGCTTCAAAGAGAATAAAATACCTAGGAATCCAACTTACAAGGGATGTGAAGGACTTCTTCAAGGAGAACTACAAACCACTGCACAACGAAATAAAAGAGGACACAAACAAATGGAATAACATTCCATGCTCACGCACAGGAAGAATCAATATTGTGAAAATGGCCATACTGCCCAAGGTAATTTGTAGATTCAGTGCCATCCCCATCAAGCTACCAATGACTTTCTTCACAGAATTGGAAAAAACTACTTTAAAGTTCATATGGAACCAAAAAATAGCCCACATCGCCAAATCAATCCTAAGCCAAAAGAACAAAGCTGGAGGCATCACGCTGCCTGACTTCAAACTATACTACAAGGCTGCAGTAACCAAAACAGCATGGTACTGGTACCAAAACAGAGATATAGACCAATGGAACAGAACAGAGCCCTCAGAAATAATACCACACATCTAAAACCATCTGATCTTTGACAGACCTGACAAAAACAAGAAATGGGGAAAGTATTCCCTATTTAATAAATGGTGCTGGGAAAACTGGCTAACCATATGTAGAAAGCTAAAACTGGATCCCTTCCTTACACCTTATGCAAAAATTAATTCTAGATGGATTAAAGACTTAAATGTTAGACCTAAAACCATAAAAACCCTAGAAGAAAACCTAGGGAATACCATTCAGGACATAGGCATGGGCAAGGACTTCATGTCTAAAACACCAAAAGCAATGGCAACAAAAGCCAAAACTGACAAATGGGATCTAATTAAACTAAAGAGCTTCTGCACAGCAAAAGAAACTACCATCAGAGTGAACAGGCAGCCTATAGAATGAGAGAAAATTTTTGCAATCTACTCATCTGACAAAGGGCTAATATCCAGAATTTACAATGAACTCAAACAAATTTACAAGAAAAAAACAACCCATCAAAAAGTGGGCAAAAGATATGAACAGACATTTCTCAAAAGAAGACATTTATGCCGCCAACAGACACGTGAAAAAATGCTCATCATCACCGGCCATCAGAGAAATGCAAATCAAAACCACAATGAGATACCATCTCACACCAGTTAGAATGGCCATCATTAAAAAGTCAGGAAAGAACAGGTGCTGGAGAGGATGTGGAGAAATAGGAACACTTTTACACTGTTGGTGGGAGTGTAAACTAGTTCGACCATTGTGGAAGACAGTGTGGCGATTCCTCAAGGATCTAGAACTAGAAATATCATTTGACCGAGCCATCCTATTACTGGGTATATACCCAAAGGATTATAAATCATGCTGCTATAAAGACACTTGCACATGTATGTTTATTGTGGCACTATTCACAATAGCAAAGACTTGGAACCAACCCAAATGTCCATCAATGAGACTGGATTAAGAAAATGTGGCACATATACACCATGGAATAGTATGAAGCCATAAAAAAGAGTGAGTTCCTGTCCTTTGTAGGGACATGGATGAAGCTGGAAACCATCATTCTCAGCAAACTATGGCAAGGACAAAAAACCAAACACCGCATGTTCTGACTCTTAGGTGGGAATTGAACAGTGAGAACACTTGGTCACAGGAAGGGGAATATCACACACCGGGGCCTGTCGTGGGGTGGAGGGAGTGGAGAGCGATGGCATTAGGAGATATACCTAATGCTAAATGACGAGTTAATGGGTGCAGCACGCCAACATGGCACATGTATACATATGTAACAAACCTGCACGTTGTGCACATGTACCCTAGAACTTCAAGTATAATTAAAAAAACAAAAAACACGCCTTCAAACAATTGGAACCAGACACCCATCAAGGCTTAATGAAAGGGCAGAACTGGCTCAACCACAGGCAAGCCACACTCACAACTGCCTCAGAAGTAGAACTCTAATATCTAGGCGCAGGATGTTCCAAAAGAGGTACAGGAATGCCTGTTGATAGAGCCAGCATTATATACCTGTTACATGGAGGTCATTGATACCCAGACAGTATTAGCCAAGACAGTGACAATCAATGGAAGGGTCTACCAATGGGCAGCTGAGTTGAGAAAGTTGCCATTTCTACCCTATCTTCCTCCTATTTTACTACATCAATGAGTGGAAGAATTATTGTAGGACCAGCCCAGGCATCAAAGTCCTCTGCTCTGAGTGCCAGAGTGGAAAGAAGAATAAATAGCAGAACACACTGGCTTGTGCAAGTCTGGATGGTACTTTCTAGAGGTAGGAAAGTAGGGAAGGGGAAGGATGTACTTCAGTTTAAACTGCTCTCACTCTTAATAAGTAAAATAATCATAATTTAATGAAGTACTTCATATACTGTGGGCTATATTCCAATACAGGGCACTAGCATTTAATGATATACTGTTGATCGTTTCTCTAGACACAAATTGATAAAGATAAGTTCAGTGGTTCAAATTGTTTCCTGAAATTGAGATGTCAAAAGAAATACTATATTTTAAGCTGCTGTTACCAAAAGTTGGGCATTCTCCTAAAATATAGCTTTACATTTATATAGGAAATATAATTTCCCTTAAGCCCCTGACCCTAAAGAAATTTATCAAAGGATTATTTTCATAAAATCACACACAAACACACATAAGCAAAACCTAACAAGGAGTTAGGCTGCATTGCAAAAGACGAAACAGAAGAAGAGACTGAAAAATGAATTTGTGAAGAAGGAAAAATGAGCGAATTGAGAATAAATTGATAGATGTATGGATTTAAGTGAAAACAATTGAGTTTTCAGATAGTCTGCATATTTACTTATTTATTTTGGTTTATCAGGATGAAATTCCAGTCAACAAATTTGACATCCATATTTACGATATCCATAGTTGTGACCGTCTCTAAAATTACAAGTTTCTTTATGCCTTAACTTCTATTGTGAAAATGAGGAGTCCCTAGCCTTCCACTAATGTCAGATTAAAATGTACTTATCACCCCCACAAATGGCAAACCAATTGCTTCTGCTCCCAGAGTATTTTCTGCTCGATCATATGAGCACATTTTATACACAGTAATTATAATTATATAATTGTAGCATAAGATTCCATGTGTTCAAATCTCAGAAGTAGTGTTGAAAATATTCAGCCCAGTATGCATATGGTAAAAATCTAAAGAAGCTTAATTTTTTTTGAAAAATACGGAAAAAGAATATAACAATCCATTATTTGCTAGACATATGTATTATACGAAGCAGCTGTTTTTTTCACAGAACATTTCATTTCTACCAATGCTATCTTCTTAATTTAGTTCATCTGTGTATTTCAGTAGTGCCTGAAAACTTGCTTTATTTCATCAGTGTTTCACAGATTCCTTGTTAAATTTATCTAAATTCATGGTGCGTTTCTGAAAATATAACTTTACAGGAATCAAGTTGTATGGTCATTGAGTTTTTTTCACTGGGAAAAATAATCAATTGTTTAGCTTAACAGAAACTATAATGGCAAAGTTGATATGTTCTGTCATTTAAATAATTGAAAAAGAAGACAAAAAGTTAACAGCTCAAAGTTCAAGTAAGCTTTGGTGAGTTTCCCTTTAAAGCAGCATTTCTTACCCTTATTAATAAATAATGTTCTCTGCATGTAAGAGCCATATAACCCATTTCCATGCCTCACTTGATTCAAGCCCTCCACTCCTTAATTAGGCATCTGTTACACAATGAAACTTTGTTTTCCTCCACATATTATTTGTCTCTTTACAAATGTAACTTGAATAATAACGACTTCTTTCTCATTAGAGATTAATTTGATGCCTAAAATGTCTAGAAGGAAGATTCAACATTTACATTTTATTAATTGTTAGGGTGTGGATATGACATTCTTACTACACAAAGCCACATATTTCACACAAAGCCACATATTTTTAAATACAATAATAACCAAAAATCCCAATAATTTTGAAAACAGGAAGTACTGCATTAACAGCATCATGTGACATCACGGAGGTGGTTTCCATGACTTTATTTTATATGTTATCATTTTTAGATAGACCAATTGACATTTATCATTGTTGTTTGCTTTGTCTATAAGTATGGGTATACATGGCCAGAATTTCTGCATTCTTTGAAGTAAGAGGACTTTTTCTCCATTAGAAAACTCTCAGTTTTCTAAATAAAAATATTTTATTTTTCTATATAAAAATATCTATTGACACTTGGCCATTAGCTTTCCAAAATAAAAAAGTTGTTCAAGGGAAACTATCACGTGAAAAGTGCAGATTTATGAACCATGCCAAGGCCTTGGGTGTCAAGGTAGTCCATGATGCCAAACTGAAAGTAACGATCAAGCCTTTATTCACTTACTGTAATAAGAGTGAGGCACCAGCCCACCAGGGTTCCATTTTTTTTTTTTTTTTCATATGCAGGTGAAGGTCTAATGACATGCAGGGCAGGCAAAGGGAACTGTCTAACTGCCCAGGAGACACAAACAAGAGGCTCCTGCCTTTTTATAAACCCCAGGGGTCTCCAGAGCAAGAAAGGGAGAGACCTAAGTGTAAAAAGTACTGAGTCAGAGTGGAGAAAAGTGGCTTAGTTGGGATCCTCCACTAAGAAGGTCTTGGCAGAGTCTCCTGAAGAGTACCTCAGCTGAGTCCCTCTAATAAAGAGGCCTCCAAATGGCGGCGCCTGGGCTAGGGATACTCATGGGAATGCTCAGCCTGAAGTACCTTGAATTCTTGACTGTCAGTCTCTGCAGAAGACAGTAATGACTGGCTATGCACCAAGACTGGTGTGGACAAGGCAGTTTTCCCCACAGGCCTACCGGGCACAGTCCTGTGATTGCCTCTGGATCACACAGAGGATTCTGGCCTGGTGCCAGAGTCTTCAAATTAATAGTGTCAGATCAAATAAATGCATTCCAGAGTTCTGAAGACCTGTAGCTCTCACAAATAGCATAGCAGAAATTAATTTTGCAATTTTTCATTATTCAAACTAGTTATTCATCCAAAGTTTCTATTTTATAAGAAAGTCTGATTTTATGTGTTGTTGAATTTGAATTTGGTATGAGCAGATGAAAGCAAATATAGCTGTTATTTCAGTGTCCATAGAATGCTTGACCTTAGATACTGTAGCATATGATATTTACAATGTAGATGAAATACTATCTCCACCTGTGAATGACTGTTTTCTTGGGTAAGAATTTATTGCAGCAATTGTTAGAGTTTCTCTGAAAGAAAAGTAGTTTTTAAAGAGGAATAATGGTGAAGCAAACGGCATGAGCTACAATGATGCAGTTATATAGCAGCTATAATGAGAAAAGAACTGTTGTTGAGCTAAAAGTCTTTGAAACTAATAGTTAAATAGTTATTTATTAAAGCGAACTGTATATGAAATGTAATAAAGATATAAATTTTACTGATGTAATTTTCTCTTCATTATAGAAACATTTCTGACAATATTGAAAAGCAATGCAAAAGAAAAATCAGTGCTGTTCATCTATAATGAATCATTTGAAAAGTAATGGATAAATAGAGAAGTTGTACTACCTGCGAATGCAAATAATTATTTCCTTACCAAGAAATCAAAGCATTTAATTAAATACTTTTCCTATTTTATTTTTAAGTTAGGCCTTTTTTTAAGCAAAAAGTTATATAGCCTAGTAAGAACAAAATGTGAACAGGAAAGTTAACTTAATATTTGTATATGTTATAAATATCCACCCCACACATACACAAAAGCCCTACTCCATGAAGAGTGTTATTTATCCACTTTTAATTGAGCAATATTTTTGCTTGACATTTTCATCTGTTTTAAATTACAGTTTTTCCTCTAACTTATTCAAAGAAATGAATAGAACCTGAGCAAAATACTGAAAGTAAGTATCACAAAAATATACATGTGCAAAACATATGACATGAGAGGATGTGGTCTATACATTACGTATTGTTGGTAAAGCCACATGACTCAGTGAGATGATCTAGAGCCTGGAAACCAAGTATGTATAATTGCTATGTCCAAGCTGTCACTGGGTTGCCGCCATTGTGATAAAGTCACTACACTAATGGGACTATCTTTAGTAGCACAAGAGTATAAATGACTTGAAAACTATTTAGGAATGTTTAGATAAACCTTCAAAGTAATTACAGATTTGTCAGAAAACTGAGCCATGAAAACAATATATTTTTCTTAGTTAGAGCTGAAAAAAACAAACTTATTACACACGGAACAATATAAACAGCATTCAAGTATGTTTGGACTGTCACAAATTATATTTCTTTTTATTTCTCTTCTCAAAGTAATTTGGTGGTGTAACATAAAATTTTCCACATTCATATCTTTAAATTTGTTCCTTCACACTTTGTTGATGAAATAGTTTTGTTACTTATAGTCCTGTGAATTCAGCAAAAGTACATACTGCAAACAAGTGTAACAATAATTTAGTGTCATACAGAATTAACGCTATTCTTTCAAATGTATTTGCCTGCATGATAATTTGAATTACTTTGAACACATTCATAACATCAAAGTTGCCGCTATTCAATAGAGCTAAATAGATATCATCAAACACAATATGGATGCTCAAAACAAATATTTCATTTAGAGGAAGGTAAATCATATTCTTGTCCTGATTTCTGTATGTTTGCACTTAAACATTAACCATATTAAAATGAAACCGACGGTGCTGTAACAATTTTTGTTGTTCAGCTAGCACATTTTTGCTTTCCTCAATAGGCAAGTAGCATAGCAAATTACATGGGTCTTCTTAACACGAAGTCCAAGACAATTTTTCTTTGGTGCAAAATTATCTCTGCTATTTGAATTGAGAACTCAATATAAGTAAGCACAGAGTTCCAAAAATAATTGATAAGGCCAAATTCAATTAGAGTTGTCTCAGCTCCTTTTTTTCAGCTTAATCAAATTTGTGAAACTTTATAACTTTGCAGAGTCATAATATGTCACAGACTACTTTGAAATAAGAATACAGGTCAGAGTCAGGACTATTATCTAGAAACTAAAACTGTTGGACTACTTTAGCTATTTTGCTGTGAATATGTTTCTGTTTTATCTATCGTAGTATTTTAGCATAATGAAAAGCTATGTGCTAGAATACAGAAATGCTTTCTTGCAAGAATAAACCAAAAGGATTCAATAGTCAAATGATAATATTATTATGGCATTCTGTCTTTGACTTTCCTGGACATTTTTACCTTGGCCTAAAAGTACATACAAACTATAAGTTGCTCTCCCATTAAGTGGATCAAGTGACATGCATATATATGTGTACCTCTGGTACAGTTATGACCCGTCTTCTTATCTAATCTTGACATAGAATCTCAGGCTCAAAAATCTATTCAGAGTATTTCTGGCTTTGATAATATAGTGGAATAGAGAAGAGTGACTCTATCCCTTGAACCAGTCTCCAAAAATGTACACTGTCTTTGTAAGAAATGTGGGATAAAGTTTAAGAAACATTCTCACAAGGAAGAAAAGAAAATCCCCAAGCAAAAGAAATAACACTGGAACTTAAATGCAGATTGTAAGAAGATGAGTTGGCATCAGGGCTGCATGGAGGCCTTAATTATTGTTCTTTATGACCTGAGCAAGGATTTAGTACTGGGACTTCCATGTAGAGCTGAAAGTCTCAGAGACTGCATTCGTATTAACAGCATGCACAAAGGAAGTCTGCCTAAATTGCATATGGGAATAATGAGGAAGCCAGTGTGTCCTCCTGGATCTGGAGTAGGTAAACATATCTTGAGAAGTCAGAACAATGGTTCTGCATCTGCTGGGTTTCTGGTAAAGTTTATGTCAATCAAATGGTTCTGAAAACCCGAGACTGAGAAATTAAAAGAGGTGTTGGCCCAGAAGGCAGTGGTAGGTGGAGGATACTAGGAAGAAGCAAATGCAAAATCTCTCTGGCCACACAGGATCCTTATTGATAAAGCCCTTGGAAAGCAAGCTCACAATCTAAGTTTGCAAAACACTCAAAAGAATATGTCCTATAAGAGACAGTCAAGCAAGATTAATAGAACTTCAAAACTTTAAGTAATAAAGCAAACTGGTAAACATGATGAAGATTTCTATTTAAAATTACTACAAACATAATATAAAATTGAACCTATAAGAAAAAAAGAGGCAAATAAATTAAATACATAACTACAAGGGATTAGGAATATTTGAAAAATAACTAAACATACATCTTAGAAATAAAAAATAGCCATTGAAATTACAAACTTGATTGACAAGTAAGCTGATTAGAAACTGGTGAATAGGAAACTGGTGACCGGGAAGATAGATAATAGCTATAGTTTAATGAGTGCTTACTAAGTATACAACTAAGTGTTATATAATACTTGTGATACCATTATTTTAAATTATTGCTTGTTGTTATTATTATTGTGTTCATTCATATGTCCTGGCTGCCTGGAGTTTGTTAGTGATAAATTGACTGTCTCTGTAATCTTTGCTCTCAAACGCTCTGCTCTATTGCCTTTGAAGAAATTATGTAGAATTCATCATGGGATAATAAATAGAGGGACAATACAAAAAGATTAGGAGATGCGGAGGATGAAACTAAAAAGTCTAATATACCTCCCCAATCACCATTTCTTCCTTGACCCTCTTTTGAGACACACACATTCCTGCATTTCTAGCTTCTTCACTGGCTGCCACATCTCCATCTCTCATGCTTATTCTTCCTCATTTTTCTGACTTCTTAACACCGGACCACACAGGGCTCAGTCTGTGGATTATATCTCTCCTCTCCGGATGAGTCACTCACTCAGTTATCTCACACAGCCTCTAGCTTTAAATATCCTCTCCACACTAAGAATTTCCAATTCGTATCCTATATATACATATATCTTATATACAATTGTCCAAGTATTACCGCAAATTAATATGTCCAGAATGGACTTGGTTTCCCAGTCCCCAAGTCTGTCCTCTCACAGTGTTGCTCTTCTTAGTTTCTTCTAGTTTCTTAAACCGTTTATTTTCTTTATCTCATATACCACATCTAACTCATCCAAAAAAATCCTGTTGGCTAAATGGTCTAACCAGCGCTGACCATCTACCCCACTAAGCAACCATAGTCCAAGCTACCATTATTATTCTCCTGGATTATTGCAGTAGCCTCCTCACTTGATGCCCTGCTTCTGTCCTGATTCCCTTCAGTCTATTCTGAATGCTGAAGTCTGTAAAATCCTACTTAAATGTAAGTCAGGTGATGTCACATCTTTGCCAAAGCTCTCTAATGGCTTCCTAATTCACCCAGAGACGTGAGAAAGTCCTTACAACGGCTTATAAAATCATTCATAAGATGGCTGCCACTGGCTCTCTGAAAACATAGAGAGCCAGTGGTGGTGGCGGCCAGATTATGAATGATTTAATAAATCATTAATTTTCCACTCACCATTATACTCACCATTTATACTCCAGTGAGCACTGGCGTCTTCTAAAATTCTAGGCATGTTCCTACCTCATGCAGGTTTTCTCTCGCCATGGAACCTTCTTCCCACAGATATACACATGACTTCTTCCTTCACTTATTTTTTCTTTCACTTTGCTTAAATATCACCTCTGTGAGTCTCTTTGAGTCTGTAATTGTAAAAGTACAACCCATAAGAACTATTCATTTCTCATACCTGCTTTCTCATTAACACTCATTACAATTGTACACAAAATACATCTTTCATATTTTGTCAGTAGTCTACATCTCCTAGAAGGTAGGTAAGCTGATAAATCACTGATGGATCCCTATGTCCAGGAGAGGAGGTGGGCCCAAGCAGATGCTGAAGGCACAAATAGGCCACATGAGCAGTTCGCCTGATTCCTTGTGCATGCACCTGTCCCTGTTTTATTGCTGTGTCATCTCAAACCTCATTTATGGCCTAATGGAGAGTGCCTGTGACTAGGTGTCTAAGAACAAAAAATGTACTTGGCAACTAATTGGCTGTTTTTAATATCACCAAACTTAAATGGAAGTCTATGGCATTAAAAACTCATGTAGGCAGTTGGTGGGAAGAGAAATCCTGTCTGCAGGCATCATTTTGAGCAGTGCACTTGGTTGTCCACTTGATTGATCTGTAATGATTTGTGGAGGGCAGTGTCAAATGTAGAGGAACTTAGAAGAAATAAGATCGAAGGATTGGAGAAAAAGTAGAAATAGTTTGCCAGCCCCAGATTCTGTGCTCTTCAGAACTAGCTGATTGTTCTCGCCACATAGGCTACCCTGACCACTGAAATTTATGTGCACCCTTGTGAGGATTTGGGGGAAATGGAGGAGCTGCTTCCAATCATGTTAATTCTTTTCTCATATATGTTTCACATGGATTCTGCTGGTTCAGTGACCTTTATAATGTAGTTGGTCCCCAAAGGTCTGGCATAGGTCACTTTATGTGCTGTATGTTAGAAACATTTCACAATTAAAATATAAGTGTTATTAAAAAGAAAGAAAACCTATGATAAGACTTCAGAAAAGGTACAGTGCTCCAAAATAGGTGGATTCTAGGCAAAGTAGTTATGAGAATCATTTGTCATTTCTATATTTCAAATCTATCCTCAAGTCCTCAGTCATTTTTATCTTATTGTTTCTTAGCAGTTTACAACCCCACCATGACATCCTATCCAGGTTATCCCACCATTACATTGTCCTGTACTATAAAATTTCTTCTACAGTTTTTGCTTTCCTTCTGTGAGTCCAAACTCTTATATCCTAATATTTAACATTTCCTGGTTTGAGGTCTTAACATTTAAATCCTCATGACTAAATATGAAATTCCCATTCCTGTTTCCACTAATTCCAGTGGTTTGTGACAGAGGATACTATTAATTCTAATGGATTATTCTTGTTCTCTCTTTCAAATTCCATTTTCTAAAGTAAAGGATCAAGAGAGTAAAGTCAGCTTTGGTGAAGGGAAAATTGAAAGCAGGTTTTGTTTGTTTTGTTGCCCTTCCTCCTTCCTTTCTACCCTACCCTCATCCAATTCTTTCCCCTCTATCCTATCTTCTTAAATTTTTTTATTATAAGAAAAAGCTTTCTTCACCTATAAAGATTTGATAGAGCTAGTAATTAATTTTATTTTGTATTTTTGCTTGTATAGGATAATTATTTCTTGTCCAGACATTCAGAGCCTCTGCTTTTTAATAGAAGAAGCCTTATTTCTTCTGTTTATACTAAACACAGAGAATTTTAATATGCCCAAATTGTAACGCAACAATATTAAATTTCAAGACAACAAGCACAGACTGGTTGTGAAATTTTATAAGTAACTTTTCAGAATATTAGAACTTAAAACCTTAACAAAAAGCAAGTTAATTTGAATTTTTAAAATATGGAAAGTTAAGGAGTAAGATTCCACCAATAAATAGGGCTAAATATTGACAATTCCTTTACAAAATATACTAGTGTTTTTATGCCTCAATTGCAATCATGGGTTTAAAAATAAGAAAAGCAGTAACATTGTTATAAATTTATCTCAAAAGGTTTATATTATCAAAAAGATGTAAAATGTAATAAATTTATTAACTACGTTTCCCTAGCATGTTAATTTTTTATGTGTCCTTAAAACTCCATGTGTTAAGGACTTCACTTTTAAAATACTTTGAAATCAGCCGAGCGCTGTGGCTCACGCCTGTAATCCCAGCACCTTGGGAGGCCGAGGCGGGCGGATCATGAGGTCAGGAGATGGAGACCATCCTGGCTAACATGGTGAAACCCCGTCTCTACTAAAAATACAAAAAAACTTTAGCTGGGTGAGGTGGCGGGCGCCACCTACTCGGGAGGCTAAGGCAGGAGAATGGCGTGCACCCCGGGGGCGGAGCCTGCAGTGAGCTGAGATCGCGCCATTGCACTCCAGCCTGTGTGACAGCGAGACTCCATCTCAAAAAAAAAAAAAAAAAAAAGAAAAAAGAGAAATACTTTGAAATCATGGAAAGAGAGATTTCTATTAAGCAAATTGCTTTAATTTTATTTCAGGAGAACAAAACAAATTTTTATAATTGAAATAATTATTGTATTTTTAAAAAGTATTCATATAAAAGAAGCTGAAATGTTATAGAAAAATATCATGACTTGTTACTTTGTATTATAGTAAGATATTGGATCCTGATTGTATAACTGGGTCTTTGAGATGTTTTAAAGGAGAATCTATTGAAGATAATAATTGGTTGGCTATAGGTATTTGTATGGTGACACCTGGTGTGCCAAAAGTTGGATTGTGAAGAGCTTACTTATGAAAGTTATTCCAATGATCTCATTTGCTGTTGTTGAATGGCAGGTAGAGCTACGTTGGCTATCTCTATTCCTAGTCCCTTCACATGTGATAACTTATCTTAATAATCAAACTGCTGCTATGGCCTCACTTCTATGATTCCTTGTATTTGTTTACTACCCAGATGGATGCGAGAGTTCCATGGCTCTCCTGGAATGTGTGGACCACTTTTTCCTGTACTCCCTGTTTTGATATTGGGCTTCTGAGAAAGAAAAGAGGAGTTCTTCACTGTAATAATTTCCTAGACCTCTGATGGAGACTTTGGTAACTTTTCCATTTAACAAGTTTTTTAGTTTTTCAGAAATGTATTTGTTCAACAGTTGAATTGTGAGGAAATGTTAAAGCATTCTACATATCTGGTTAAAATGGTACAGGTACAATGAAAGGTTACTTTGTTAGATGACAAAGTGATACATGGAGAATTTGCACAAGGGTTCTTATAGAAAAGACCTTTCTATCTAGTTGGGGAGAAGATACAGATGCAGGAAAACATTAATGAATGAAGTAGCATATTGTGGTGCCAAGTATTGACCAAATGCATAAATTCAAGTGCTACAAGTGTAACATATTGAATTTATTCAGTCTGAATTAAAGCACAGATATAAATGAGGATTAAAGTTTTCAAATCTCTTTAAGTGGCTTTCAATTACATTCTATTCAGCAGAAGCTTGAGCTTCTGTTCTACATGAAGGCCCTGCAGGAACAACGTAAGTGACGCATGATGTCCTCTTTCAAGGAGTGTAGGCATATTAGCTAAAGTGATGAATCAGAGAAAAAACCCAAGCTGGAGTAGGGTGCATATTTTTAAACAATTTTGAAGATAATAATCCAGTAATATTACCTAGGCTTATAAAAGTAAGAATTTTATATATATATATATATATATATATATATATATATATATATATAGCTTTTATGATATTCTAGTGGTTTGTAAGAAAATGACAAACCTGTAAGAACATTTTGGAACAAATGCTGAGTGATGAGATACATTTTCTCAAAAATCATATCCATCAAACAGTCTGTCTCTCTGTTGTGGGCCAAATTGTACTCCCTCAAAAATTCAACTTGAAGTTCTAAATCCTCAGTTCCTCAGAATGTGACCTGATTTGAAGATAGGGTCTTTAAAGAGGCATTTAAGCCAAAATTAGGTCATGAGGGTGGACCTTCATATGATATGGCTGGTGTCCTTATAAGAAGAGAAGACGCGGACCCAAATGTATACAGAGGGAAGATAATGTGAGGACATACGGAGAAGATGGCCATTTATAAGCTAAGAAGAGTAGCCTGGAATAGATTCTTCCCTAACAGATCTCAGAAGGAGCCAACACTGCCAACACCTTGATCTTGTACTTTTAGTCTTCAGTACTGTAAACAAATAAATTTTTATTGTTTAAGCCAATGAATCTGTGGTATTTTGTTATGGCAGCTCTAGGAAACTAATGTGCTGTCTTTTTTAATTCTAATGTAGTAATCATCATAAATCTGAGATGGACATTTATGCCATTGGGAGTGGGAAATAATATCTGTCTAATTTTAAAATTATGTTTTCTAAGAATTTCATTAGTCTAACCAAATAACAAAAAAACTGAAGGCTAATGGTTTTACATGTATTAACTCATTTAATTGTTACATGAATAATCATAAAAAGTAATTTCTAAAATTATTCTCATTTTATAGATGAGAAACCTGAACACTAAGCAGTTAAGTACCATGCCAAAATCCCAGCAACAGCTGGAATTCAAATCCCAAAAGTCTGACTCCAAACTTGTACTCTCAACTATTTCTCAGGAATATGCATCTTTCTTAGTATTGCTTTGAGATGTCAAGAAAGGCCATATGAGTGAATGCCAATATACTAAGTACTTTTTTTTCATGTGTGGCAGGTACAGTTTTTCAAAATCTACAACAATGCTTCCACTCTCAAAGATAGACTCTATTTCTTCTCCCCTTGCACTGGGTGGGATTTTATTACTGCCTGAATGCATAGGAGATAGTGAAAGTGATGCTACATGAATTCCATGATTAGTTCAGAAAAGGTTACATGGTCTGTGCTTGCCTCTCTCATGATGAGTTCCTCCGTGAACCAAAATGGGATATATGATTTGTAAAGACCACTAAAAAAAATGCAAATGTTGACCCTTGTTGACAAATCATGAAGAAACTGAAGATGATGACAATAGAGTATTCAACCTAGAGTGAGGCCTTTGTAATTGCAGGATCCTGTGCACCAACACAGGCTGCATGCCCATGAAGCTGGCCCCACTGGGAATCCAGCCACGGTTGGCTTGATGTGCAACTTTAACAAATTAAGACGTATGTACTTATGTCTAAAAATGTTGACCTTTTATTTTAACTGTGTGTTTGGAAAGAGACCATTGAACTTTAACACACATAAATTATTCAATTCTCATCCTATTACTTATCCTATCCACCTTAGGTCAAGAGTAAGAGTAAGTATTTTTTTCCTAAATCTAAGCACTGGATGAAAGTCCTCTGACAATCACAACACTATTTGTCAATACAGTAGTAAACATTTGTTTCAGATTTAGAAAATTCCTTTATTTCCCTTGCTTATAAAATAGGAATCTAGAGTTATCTGGCTGTACTTTATTGAATAAAATATAGGAATCTCATTTAAAAATTCATTGATATTAATGACGTAAATTAAATTCAGATTTTACAGATTTATTTAAAAATATAATTTTCTCTGGCTACTTTCTGAGAAGTTGGCATCTACTAGAAATTTTTATTTCTATGTCATCGTGAATTACAAACTTAAGATAGGGGATTAATGCTTCTTTAGAAAATCACTTTCAGGTGAACTGTCACTTTTTCTGTCTCATGGAAAAAACTGGCTTACAGAAGTGGAAAGTTTAAATTTATAAATAATTTAGAGAGAATATAGCAGCATAATTAACTCATGGAATAGTATATATACTGCTCCTACCAAGTTAATACACTGGTGGTGTTTATTATTAATACTAGTACTAATAGCTAAACAAAATTGAGTATGTATGATATGTCCGCTACTATTCTGAGTTTCACACAATTCTAAGCAACAAACACTATTATTATATCCACTTTACAGATGAGCCAAATGAGACATGAAGAGGATAATTTGTTCACAGTCCAAATCAGAGCTGTGATTCACACCCAGTAAAGTTCCCTATACCATGCTTTTAACAAATATGTCAACAAGCTCTCAAAGTGTGTTTTGCAGAATTCCAGGGTACCATAAGAATTTTCGGGGATTTGTGGGGTCAAAATGATTTTCATAATAACACTGAGACATTATTTGCCTCATTTCACTATGTTGCATTTGCACTGATGGTGCGAAAAGCGAAGATAGGTGAAACTTCATGTACCTTAGCATGAACCAAGGCAAGGGCATCAAAGTGTACTAGTAGTTGTTATGTTGTTTATCACCATGCATTTGCGGGGTAAAAATGCAGTTTGGCTGGGCACTGTGGCTCAGGCCTGTAATCCCAGCACTTTGGGAGGCCGAGGCAGGCGGATCACCTGAGGTTGAGAGTTAAAGACCAGCCTGACCAACGTGGAGAAACCCTGTCTCTACTAAAAATATAAAATTAGCTGGGCATAGTGGCGCATGCCCAGCTACTCAGGAGCCTGAGGCTGGAGAATCACTTGAGCACCAGAGGCGGAGTTTGCGGTGAGCCGAGATCACGCCATTGCACTCCAACTTGGGCAACAAGAGCGAGATTCTGTCTCAAAAAAAAAAAAAAAAAAAAGCAGTTTACTTGAGATTATCCTTCATGAAACAGTAAAATGTATTAATTAAAAATCTCTACCTGTGAGTGTACATCTTATTATTAATCTGTATGACTAAGAATTACATATAAAACACTTCTGCTAAATATTATAGTATGATAATCATCCAAAAGAGAAACAATTGTTTGAAATGTGAACTTTCCAAAATGACAATTTTTAAAAAAAATGAAACACTGTGTTTTACCTAAAAACAACTGCTGTACAAACTAAGTTTATCCAAATTTGGGTATTTGGCAGACACCATCTCAAAAAATATATGCAGTAAAACTATTACTTCAAGTAAAACTACTGACAATATTTGTTGGCAATAAAAACTTTGAACTTGAAGTTCAAGTTAAAAATTTAAAAATGTCATATCCAAATCTTCCCACCTTTCCAATACTACTAGATTTTTCTGATGAGAGTGGTACTACTATTAATGAATATGGTTTATTTATACTCTCTAATAAAATGTGTCAACATTTGGAAGACCTGCATTGTTCAGTGAAACAATATCTTCCAAATAACTAATGCATGATATTACAAAATTATTTATGGGTAATCTAGCTATTCAAAAATGCAAGATAGATCAATGGATTTTGCCTTAATAGGAAACAAAAAATTGATACTGTTTAAATTTCATATTGCCAATAACCTTAAATACTACCACTTATTGAGTTTTGACATAAAGGAGAATATACACAATTATCTGGAAAAGCTACTAAATATAGTCCTTCATTTTCCATCTGTGTAATTGTAGGAGGTCAGATTTCCTTCATATATTTCAATCAAAACAATGAAATATAACAGATTGAATATAGCAGCAGATACAATGATCCAGCTGTATTCCAATGAGTCAGCCATACACAGATTTTTTTTAAAAAATCAGTTTTGTCACTAACTTTTGTGTGGGAAAAATAGAGCTATATTTTGTAAAATGTTATTTGTGTTAAACATAACAGGGTTATTATTGTTATATTTCATTGAATTAATACATTTAAATTGTTTGCTTTAATTTTTATATGGTTAATATTGACAGCTATAATCCACATTTTAAAAAGCTCTTTGAGGTCCTGAATGGGTTTTAAACATGTGAAGGGGTCCCGAGCCCTAATATTTTGAGAACTCTGAGGTTATATTAAGCTGCATTAATTATCTATAAATAGTATATCAATTATATATAAGTGGTTACTTCTAAAGTGCTTTAAAAAATATGGATATATATATATATATATATATATATATATATCCTTTGCTATTTGCAGATTGTTTATTTGGAAAATATTCTCACAAGAGTTTGCATTTTTGAAAGCTAAAATAATTGAGAATACAAAGTCTCCAAAGACAATTTCTTTCATCTTTTGATAGTTCTGCAATGAGAAAAGTTTTGGTTATTTTGGACCCAAATCAATAATTCTGAAATTCTGCAATCTAACAAACGTGGCAAGTAATTTTAATTAACATTAAAATTTAACAACTACCATTTTATTAAGGTAGGTCAGATAGGTTAGTACATAGTACCAGTATATTATCAATTGAGATTGATACTGAGCTTAACTTTTATTCAGATCCATTTGTCCCCACTTCCTAGACATTGTTGCTAAATCAAATTACCACTTTCTTCCAACTTTTGGAAGCAAATGCAAGAGTTTATATTTGCCCACTTTGAAGTCATGTAACTAAGCTGATCACTCTGTTACATTAAAATTTATCTAGATTCTAATTACTTATGACCATTTTCTATTATTTATAAATTTTGTAAAATGTATTCAATATCTTTGTTCATATTATTGATTAAAATATAATGAACAAATGTCTCTCTAAATTTCCATGTGTAACCTACATTTCTTTTCCTATCCATTAGGCTATATGAAAAACTTAGACAAATGCCTTGCTAAATCCATGTAAGAAAAGACAATTAGATTAGTCATAATGGCATATACTAACTGAACCCATTAATATTACTATTAATGGGTATATTTTCTAAGCATATAAATTTTAAATATCTAATTCAAGAACCTTGTCCAGGATCATATAATCACATCTGTTTACGATTTGCAGAATGTGATATAATCTTCTTTTTGAAAACAAGCTACATCTTTTCTTTTTCTCCATGATTCATCCAACAGAAATGCAAACCATCTCATGGCTTTATCTGAAACTTCTTTCAGTTTTTTTTTTTTTTGAGACACAGTCTCGCTCTTGTCACCCAGGGTGGAGTACAGTGGGGCAATCTCGGCTCACAGCAACCTGTGCCTCCTGGGTTCAAGCGATTCTCCTGCCTCAGCCTCCTGAGTAGCTGGGAGGATTATAGGCATGAGCCACCACGTGGGCTAATTTTTTTTTTTTTTTTTTAGTAGAGATGGGGTTTCACCATGTTGGCCAGGCTGGTCACGAACTCCTGACCTCAGGTGATCCACCCGTCTTGGCCTCCCAAAGTGCTGGGATTAGAGGCGTGAGCCACCACACCCGGCTTCTTTCAGTATCTTGGTACGCTGTATGTATCAGAGTTTGTTGTCAAATTATTCCCAGATCAGGTTCTTCTGTATGAGGGAATTCTGTTTTCATCTACTAGCCGGAGGAGCCTTCTCTTAAACTTGAGTAACAACGGTCCAGCAGCAAGAAATGCACATGGGCTTAAGTCAAAGACTTGCCTTCAAATGCCAGTGATATGGAAACTGAAGGCTGGTTTTTTAGTTTTATTGAAGACAGCCTACCCTAGCTATATAATTGCTTAATAGTACCCACTCTGCAGTGATGTAGGGAGGTTAGAAATTATGTATTCAAAGCACAGTGCACAGCACAAACAAAATTTCCTTTTATGGTTATTCAGTGCTTCCTCCTTTCCTCCGTTCTTCCCTTCCTCCCTTCTTCCCTTCCATTCCCTTCCCTTCCCCTCCCTTCCCCTCCCCTTTCCCCCATTCCCCTCCCTTCCCCTCCCCTCCCCTCCCCTTTCCTCCCTTCCCCTCCCCTTTCCCCCCTTCCCCTCCCTTCCCCTCCCCTCCCCTCCCCTTACCCCCCTTCCCCTCCCCTTTCCCCCCTTCCCCTCCCTTCCCCTCCCCTCCCCTCCCCTTTCCCCCCTTCCCCTCCCCTTTCCCCCATTCCCCTCCCTTCCCCTCCCCTCCCTTCCCCTCCCTCCCCTTTCCCCCTTCCCCTCCCCTCCCCTCCCCTCCCCTTCCCTTCCTTCTTTCTTTTCTTTTTTTTTCACTTTAAGTTCTGGGATATATGTGCAGAATGTGCAGGTTTTTTAGATAGGTATACATGTGCCATGGTGGTTTGCTGCACCCATCAACCCATCATCTGCATTAGATACTTCTTCTAATGCTATCCCTCCCCTAGTGCCGTAGCCCACACCACCCACTGACATGCCCAGGTGTGTGTTGTTCCCCTTTCTGTGTCCATGTGTTCTCGTTGTTCAACTCCCACTTATGAGTGAGAAAATGCAGTGTTTGGTTTTCTGTTCCTGTGTTAGTTTGCTGGGAATGATGTTTTCTAGCTTCATCCATGTCCCTGCAAAGGACATGAACTTATCCTCTTTTATGGCTGCATAGTATTCCATGGTGTATATGTGCCACATTTTCTTTAGCCAGTCTATCATTGATGGGCAGTTTGGTTGGTTCCAAGTCTTTGCTATTGCGAATAGTGCTGGGCATGTGTCTTTATAGTAGAATGACTTATAATCCTTTGGGTAATGGAGTTGCTGGGTCAAATGGTATTTCTGGTTCTAGATCCTTGAGGAATCACCACACTGTCTTCCACAATGGTTGAACTAATTTACACTCCCACCAACAGTGTAAAAGTGCTCCTATTTTTCAACATCCTCTCCAGCATCTGTTGTTTCCTGACTTTTTAATGATCGCCATTCTAACTGGCGTGAGATGGTATCTCATTGTGATTTTGATTTGCATTTCTCTAATGACCAGTGACAATGAGCTTTTATTTTCATGTGTCTGTTGGCTGCATAAATGTCTTCTTTTGATAAGTGTCTGTTCATATCCTTTGCCCACTTTTTGATGTTTTCTCTTTTTTTCTTGTAAATTTGTTTAAGTTCTTTGTAGATTCTAGATATTAGCCCTTTGTCAGATGGGTAGATTGCAAAAATTTTCTCCCGTTCTGTAGGTGCCTGTTCACTCTGATGATAGTTTCTTTTGCTATGCAGAAGCTCTTTAGTTTAATTAGATCCCATTTGTCAATTTTGGCTTTTGCTGCCATTGCTTTTGGTGTTTTAGTCATGAAGTCCTTGCCCATGCCTATGTCCTGAATGGTATTGCCTAGGTTTTCTTCTAGGGTTTTTATGGTTTTAGCCCTTATGTTTAAGACTTTAATCCATTTTGTATAAGGTATAAGAAGGGGTCCAGTTTCAGTTTTCAGCATTGGCTAGCCAGTTTTCCCAACACCGTTTATTAAACAGGAAACCCTTTCCCCATTGCTTATTTTCGTCAAGGATCAGATGGTTGTAGATGTGTGGCATCATTTCTGAGGCATCTGTTCTGTTGCACTGGTCTGTATATCTGTTTTCTTTGTTCTTCCTCTTTTTCTTTTCTTTTCTTTTTTTTTTTTTTTTAAGACTGAGTCTCACTCTGTCACCCAGGCTGGAGTGCAGTGGTGTGATCTCAGCTCACTGCAACCTCCACTTCCCATGTTCAAGTGATTCTCCTGCCTCAGCCTCCTGAATAGCTGGGATTACAGGTGTGTGCCATCATGCCCAGCTTAATTCTCTTCTCTGAGTCTTGTGCTCTTTCTTTTATTCTTTCTCGGCTCATCTCCATATTAACTGATCTACAGACTCTTCTAAAATCATAGATTTGTATAGATTCGTTTGTTTTGTAGAGTTGCATTGGGCATTGGTTTTTGTAATCAATGGTCCCTTTTTTCTTCCTCAAGATATTTTGTGGCCAGGCACAGTGGCTCACGCCTGCAATCCCAGCACTTTGGGAGGCCGAGGCGGGCAGATCACGAGGTCAGGAGATCGAGACCATCCTGGCTAACACCCGTCTCTACTAAAAATACAAAACAAAATTAGCCGGGTGTGGTGGCGGGTGCCTGTAGTCCCAGCCACTCAGGAGGCTGAGGCAGGAGAATGGCATGAACCTGGGAGGCAGAGCTTGCAGTGAGCCAAGATTACACCACTGCACTGCAGCCTGGGTGACTGAGCAAGACTCCGTCTCAAAAAAAAAAAAAATGACATTTTGTAATTTCCTTTTCTTTTTCAGATAATAGTTTTGAATGTTCTTTTATTACAATATAATATACAATTATATTACAATATAATGTTCTTTTATATTACAATATAAAAATATATATTGTAATATAAAATATATAACAATATAAAAGAATATATAATATAAAATATATATATAAGATATATATTACAATATAAAAGAATATATATTACAATATAAAAGAACAATCTATATTCATCTATAGATAAAGGTAAAACAATTACACATAATATTCTATCACTGATGAAATAAAGAAAAACATAAGTGATTATTGAGTATTGTATTAATGGTGTCAGTTATTCCTATTTTTTGAATCTTCTATCCCCATTGATGACATAATTTGCTTAAAGTGAAAAAAGAAAAACACACATTAAGCAGTTGTAAGTTTTATTAAAGTTTTTTGTAAAAATTTTCGTTCTCTAAATCATATTTCTTCATTAGAAATGCCCATATTTTTAAAACTTGATTGACTTTTAATAGTAAATATCCTAGTTATCTCCAACAGTATGCACATAATCTAAGAAATACAGCATAAATGTTGATAATGTCAACAGTTGTTACTTGATACATTTCATTGTGATAGTTCACAATTGAGAAATTTTCTTTTTTTTTATTATTATACTTTAGGTTTTAGGGTATATGTGCACAATGTGCAGGTTTGTTGCATATGTATCCATGTGCCATGTTGTTTTGCTGCACCCATTAACTCGTCATTTAGCATTAGGTATATCTCCTAATGCTGTCCCTCCCCCCTCCCCCCACCCCACAACAGTCCCCGGAGTGTGATGTTCCCCTTCCTGTGTCCATGAGTTCTCATTGTTCAATTCCCACCTATGAGTGAGAACATGCGGTGTTTGGTTTTTTGTCCTTGCGATAGTTTACTGAGAATGATGGTTTCCAGTTTCATCCATGTCCCTACAAAGGACATGAAATCATCATTTTTTATGGCTGCATAGTATTCCATGGTGTATATGTGCCACCTTTTCTTAATCCAGTCTATCGTTGTTGGGCATTTGGGTTGGTTCCAACTCTTTGCTATTGTGAATAGTGCCGCAATAAACATACGTGTGCATGTGTCTTTATAGCAGCATGATTTATAGTCCTTTGGGTATATACCCAGTAATGGGATGGCTGGGTCAAATGGTATTTCTAGTTCTAGATCCCTGAGGAATCACCACACTGACTTCCACAATGGTTGAACTAGTTTACAGTCCCACCAACAGTGTAAAAGTGTTCCTATTTCTCCACATCCTCTCCAGCACCTGTTGTTTCCTGACTTTTTAATGATGGCCATTCTAACTGGTGTAAGATGTTATCTCATTGTGGTTTTGATTTGCGTTTCTCTGATAGCCAGTGATGATGAGCATTTTTTCATGTGTTTTTTGGCTGCATAAATGTCTTCTTTTGAGAAGTGTCTGTTCATGTCCTTTGCCCACTTTTTGATGGGTTGTTTGTTATTTTCTTGTAAATTTGTTTGAGTTCATTGTAGATTCTGGATATTGGCCCTTTGTCAGATGAGTAGGTTGCAAAATTTTTCTCCCATTCCGTAGGTTGTCTGTTCACTCTGATGGTAGTTTCTTTTGCTGTGCAGAAGCTGTTTAGTTTAATTAGATCCCATTTGTCAATTTTGGCTTTTGTTGCCATTGCTTTTGGTGTTTTAGACATGAAGTCCTTGCCCACATCTATGTCCTGAATGGTATTGCCTAGGTTTTCTATTGGGATCCTAAAGTTAAAAGAATAAGTCAATGAGGTTGACTTGCATTTTTTGGGCAATAGCCAGTTTTTCAAATACTAAAAACTTGACAAAACATCTTTTTAGGCAAACAGAATAGAAGAAACTCATGTTATATTTGATAAACGTCATGGCAACAACCAGAAGGAATTATGATATGCTGTTAATGGCAAAAGCAAAGCAAGTGAGGGTTAATTTTTTGTGATAATAGAGAAGATTGAATCTATAATTCCCCAAAGATATTGTCTAGCTTCTCTAATTTAATCCCTTTCTCTTTCACTCTTTATCTCAATAATGTGCTTCCCTTAGAGCAAGTGCTAAAAATTTCAACCATCTAACATTTTGTTAATGTAAATTTTTGGTTGCTCCACCAGCTTAGTAAACAATAATCTCCATGAGCAGGGGTTCCTTGTCTGTTTTGTTCACCCTCATATGTCTAGTTTTTAGTGTGGTCTGGCATAAAGTGAACACTAAAGATTTGAGAGAGGAAGAGTAAGGCCGTCATGACATAGTGACAATGACTAAGCATTGGAAAAACGTACTGAACCCAGGCAATTTGGCCTGAGAACCTAAGTTTCTGCCCTGACAGTCCACTGCCTCACCAAACAAATAAAAGGAAGTGGACAGGACTCAGACTGCAGGCTGTACATCTTTGGGTCTATACCTTTGGTGAGGAATTTTTATCTCTTCCTCTTCTGTAGGCTATATGTCAGTCTCTCATGTTCTACATCTTCAAATTGCTAGTCATCCAGTAGTAGACTTTAAATATTACCAGATGGCACCCCATTCTTAACACTGTTTAGTATCACCAATATGAAGTCTTTTCTAGCTTCTGCTTTCTGGTTGGAAAAGAGTGTCTTTAGTCATAGATGAAATTCAAAAGAAATATATATGACTTCTTGAGATTAATTGTACTGAGGTAAAAAAATTATTTGATAGTTTGAACTATAAATATTACAAATAATATTCTGAACATAATGCACAAAATATTTAGAAAAACAAGATCCTTTCAACTGGAAACTTTAAAAGAATTACAAAACAGTTCTCAGGCCAAAGGAAATAATAAAATTAACATTACATAATTTTTTGAAAAGATAACAAAACACCTATCTGAACACATACCTGAACCTGTGAAATTCCATTGAAGCAATGATCAGAGAAAACTGTATAACTTAATATACTTCTTATAATAAAAAGAATAAAAATTAATTAATTAAATAACCACTTTAAAAACCTAGAAAAGTAAATAGAAGAAGGTAGAAGGAAGAAAATAATAAAAATAAAGCAAAAATAAAGTGGTAAAGAATATAAACACATTTGGCCAAATTAATAAACTAACATTCCAGTATATATTTTAAAAATAACAAATTAGATGAACTAATTTAATCTAGAAAAATGGAGAAAGCACAAAAATATAAAATAAAAAATTACACGGGGAAAATAAGGCTATTTAAAAATTTGTAACATTTTACAAATATCTATATAGAGAGATATAAAACTTTAGATACAATGGATTATTTTCTAAGGAAAGAAAATTACTTAAACAGACATCAAGAGGGACAAAGCTTAAACAGACCAATGTGCCTTAAAGAAATTTAGAGAAAGTTATCAAAAAAAAACACACAAAAAAACACAGCAGCCAAGACGATTTCAAGAGGGCACTATAAAAACATCTAAAGAAGATGTTGTAGTAGTTTATATACTTTTCAAGAATTGACATTAAAAAAAATCCTATTTCTTTTCAAAAGTATAACATTGATACTTAAGCCTTAAAAAGTCAATACAAAGAAAACAAAATTACAGACCTATCTCACTTATAAATAATACAAAATTTCAAAACATAATATTTGTGAACTGAATCATATCAAGAAAACAGTACATTAGGAAATTCCACTAATTGTAAAGAGAAGACTCATGATTATCTCCCACAATGGTGAATTACCATATATGTCATTTTTTGAACAACTGGCAAAATTCAACACTATTTGTTGATCAGTAATAGCATTGTCATGTAGAAGAGGCAAGATTTTATTTCTATCTTCTTAGGATTTTTGGCTGGGCCTGAAAATGAAAGTGGCCATAGACAGATCAATAAGAGAAAAGCGTACAAATTTATCTGATACAAATTGTATGTGGCACAGGAACCTTTACAAGGAGATGAGGACCCAAAGTCACAGTTGGTATTGAACTTAAATACTGCATTGGAAAAAGTGAAAATGTGACAAGGCAAAGGGATTTGCGTAGTTAATTGGGTAAAGAAATGACTAGAAAGAGTGGTTTTTACAGATTTCTCTCTGCTTCAAATTCTTGTCTTGATAATAAGAATGATATATTCTAGTATAAGGGGGATATCTTTCACACAGGAATTTCATTTCTTACTTTTAAGAAACAGAATGAAGGTCAATGATTTTCACACACCTTCTGTTTAAGTGCCTTTAGTTCCAAATGCTTCTTATGCAAAGTGGTATACTTTGTGTAGCAAACTCCTTCAGTATCAACATAAATTTTTTTATTTTTGATAATTGTACTATGATCATATAAAATTATGTTCTTGAAGCATTTAAAGTAGGCAAAGGAGTATCATGGCTACATCTTAGTTGTCTCTCTCTCTCTCGCTCTCTCTCTCTGTGTGTGTGTGTATACAGAAAGGGAGAAAGAGAGACACAGACACACAGAGAGAAGGATAGAGGAAATGTGGTGATATATTAACACTTGGAGAATCTGTGGAAATGTATATAGGACATTTTGTTACTGTTCTTGCAACATTTCTATAAGTTTGAAACTATGTCAAAAATGTAAAAATATAAGAAAGACACGTCTCAGTTGAAAGAAGTCATATTGATAATGTATTTAAAATGTGGCCTTTCTGTTATAGATGAGTAGTTCTCAAATTTGGCTGGATATTAGACTTACCTGTGGAATTTTCAAAAATTCTTTTGTCCAATCTACTCCCAGACCAATTAAATCAGTATTTCTGAGGGTGCTACTCAAGTATTAGTACTTTTTTAAAAGCTCCTTATGTAATGTTATGGACTGAATGGTTGTATCCCTTCAAAGTTCATATATTGAAGCCATAATGGCTAATGTGATGATATTTAAAGATGGGGTATTTGGGAGGTAATTAGGGTTAGATGGGGTCATGAGGATATGGCCCTCATGATGTGGTTAGTGCTTTTATAATAAGGTAGCTTATTCTGTCTCTCCCACCCATGAGTAGGGTGGTCATGTGAGCATGCAGAGAGATGACACCAACATAAAAACTGGGAAAATAGGCCTCAAAATGAAATTTACCTTGTCAGGACCTTGACCTTCAACTTCCCAGCCTCCAGAACTATGAGAAATAAATTTCTGTTGTTTAAGCCACCGAGTGCATCATGGTTCGTGATGGCAGCCCTAGCTACAACAGGTGATTTTCATGAAACAGTCCAGATTGAGAACCACTGTTATGAAGCTTCTATGGATTATTTGTCCTCTAATATCATTTAACTATTTCTCCATTAAGCTCCATTAATCTCAAAAATCCCTGTAGATACAGCTAGTTCTGTCACCTATTCTTTACAATGTGAGATTTGAATTAAAGAAAAGGAATTTTTTACATTAAAGATAAATACTACTATGACTTTACAAAGGCTATTTACTTATTCCAGATTCATTCTAAATTTATTATGAGAAAATGTAGCTGTCAAAACCATATAGCTAGGAAAGTAGCATATACAGGACTGTTTGTCAATACAATGTGATATTCAACTTACTGCTAAAATAGATTGGTTTTGTAATTCTTTATTTTTAATTCTTATTTAATAGGTCTGTCATAAAATAATAATAAAATAAATAAGATGCTAAAAGGACATACATTCTCATGTCAAAGGTGAAAGACATTTTTTCATGAATATTATACTTGCTTTACTTTATGGACTGAATATACGATTTAAACATTTACACCATTGTCTTGAGAATCACCTTTCTTAGCTATGTAAGCAATGTGCTTACACACAGTTATGTAATTCAGAATGAGGCAATTAATTCCGTAAGTGCCATCATAACACCTTACATACTTCGTGAAGCTGCCCTTACTTGATTTGCCTTGGTACTTTTTGTTTGAAGATTTTATCACAATTATTTTATTTATAATTTACCATTTCAATTGGCTCTCAACATCAATCTTCACATTTGCAATGCGGAGTAACCAAAGCATAAAATAATTTTCTTTCCTCGTTAAATAACAAAAACAGCATCAAAACACTCAGCTTCTTTGTTTAAACTAAAGTAACTATGTTACTATTTTACTAATTTTCTTTTCAGCAGCCTGGAGCTAGAGCACATTCTTTTCAAAGAAGAGACAAGATGTGACATTTATGTATTCATATTATATATGTTCACTACAGTAAATAAAATATGTGAAGCAATGAAAAAAGTGAAAGTTCATTTTGACATCTGACTTTACATCATAATTTTGATCTGGCTTTTTGAGTCTAGACTTTTCTGGTTCATTCAGCTGCAATGACTTTATTATCATATAGCAAGTAAATACAATGCTACTGTAAGCACAAAGATCACAGGAACCAAAATGATTGATTTTATTCTCTTAATTTCTAATCAAAACCTCTGCAACATGTAGGTGCTGGCTCAGAATTTCTAAAGTTGAAAGCTGTAGAATGTGAACAATTTTCTTTCCCAAAGCTATAACTTTGTTTTTCCCACCGAACTCTAGAGAGAGGTTACAGAGAAAAAGAGATAAGAAGTCAAACCTTAGCATTTTGCAATTGCTCATAGAGGCTAGTTGGTGACTCAGTTGCTCCTGTAGTAGCTGTAACAAAAGATTTTGCCCAGAGGCAGATGTCCACAGAAGGCATTTCTTTCCTAGCATGCCTCTCAGGTCTGCTTCAGGCTAAACTTACAGCTTTTATTTACTTTTCAAATCTGCATTTTCAACAATTTTATCTGAATACTAAGTCATATTACAAGTTTTCTGTATTTAAAAAAAAATCACTAACATGCCCCTGCTCTTCCCTTTTCCCCAACCTACCAAATTCTTAAATGATTAAAAACCAATCTATTGGAGCAACCTATATTGATACAGTAGTACTATACTGTACAGATCTCATCAATATTAATGTCTGCTTATTGGGAAATTCTAGGCAGCATGGAGAAAAACACGTGTTTTATAATTTTTAGAGCTGATTTTGAGACTGACTCAAAAATTAGGTGTAAAGTAATAATTAAAGCCTCTATGACGGAGCATAAAGCTTTGTTGTGTGTTATGCAGTAAGAAATGACCTGACATTTTGATAAAGATGAATAAAATGATAAAGTGGATTAACATAATTATATACTAGGAAGATAAGAATGGAAAATCCAACAAGAAAATATTGAAGACTGGCCAGTGTTTACACCAGATTCTTGTAGAGAAACTGGAAGTTAACATGAGAACCTCAAAGACTACTGTATTTTAATGATTATATTTTTATATAACAAGTAAATAAATCTCATAAGTGTCTTAAAAATATCTGTTCACATCTTCATTAATTCCCATGTGATACAATGTGGCATATAGAACACAAGACTGTGCGATTCCTTTGGGGTTAAGTCAAGGTTAAATTTCCTCAATGAAGAAAAGTAAGTATATTAGTTTGTTCTCACACTGCTAATAAAGACATGCCTGAGACTGAGTAATTTATAAATGAAAGAAGTTTGATTGACTCAGTTCCACATGGCTGGGGAGGCCTCACAATCATGGCAGAAGGTGAATGAGGAGCAAAGTCACGTCTTACATGGAGCAGGCAAGAGAGCATGTGCAAGGGAACTGCCCTCTATAAAACTATCAGATTTTTTAGACATATTCACTATAATGAGAACAGTATGGGAAAGACCTGCCCCCATGATTCAATTAACTTCCACTGGGTCCCTCCCACAATACGTGGGGATTATAGGAGCTATAATTCGAGATGAGATTTGGGTGGGAACACAGCCAAACCCGTATCAGTAACCAAACTACACTCCTTAAAGAATACTGTCTTAGGAGATACAGTGATGCACCTATATCATGCCTATCGCATATTCTGTGGCATCATGAAATGTATGCACTGTTTTGTGGATGTTTTCACATGCAACTCAATATAAATTCCAGTGTATCCATACGCTAATATCAAAGAGCTCTATAACTTCCTAAAACCATTAAAAAATGTCAGAGGAATTCATTTTTTGCTTGAGGGTATTTCTGATTATTCTGAAAATCTTATGGGATTCTCATCTTGTTTTCATTATCACCATCTATTTTTTTCTTCCTTTGTGTATTCAGAAGTATTAAGGCATAACTTTACTTTGTAAAATTAAAACAAAAAATGGCAACATTTTGTTAGATATATGTTGTTATATACACTGTTACATATAAGTTTATAAACATATATGTGCATATACAAACACATGCAAACATGTAGCACCATTTGTCTTATGAACTGAATGTTTGTGTTCTCCCCAAAATTCATATGGTGAAGCCCTAACCCTCAACGTTATGGTATTTGAAGGTGATGTCTTTGGGAAGTAATTTGCTTTAGGTAAAATCATGAGGGTAGGGGACTCATGATGGAATTAATGCCCTTATAAGACAAGGAAAAGACACCAGATTTCTTTCGTAGCACTATACGAGCACACAGTTAGAAGGCAGCAATCTGCAAGCCAGGAAGAGAACCCTCACTAAAGCCCAACCATGCTGGTACTCTGATACCAGACTTTAGTAACCAAAACTGTGAAAAATAAATGTCTGTGGTGTCAGCCACCCAGTCTATGTTTTGAGTTCTGATGGCTTGAGCTAAGACAATTTGCTAATGTTCATATGTTAAAATGTTACATTTGTATATTTTAAATTCTAATATTACAGAAAAAAATTAATATATGCATATGAAGAAAAAATTAAAAGACAATTAAATGTAAGTTTCTTTTCTGTATAAGATTCTACAGGGCCCTTTTTGATATGTAAACATCATCACTATTAGCTTATGTATCCTCCCAGAATTATCCTATGAATATGCACAAACACATTTATATTTTTAACAAAAATGGATCATGTTATATATAAATTTTAACTTATGCTGAGCTCTATTTTCAGTTAGTAAGACAGCATAAATTTTGACTCATTCCACATCATTAAATAAGATCATATTACATTACACAAATGTATTATAATACATTTATTGAGTGCTATATTAATGAACATTTGATTTATTTCCAGGGATTTGCTAATACAAACAATGCTACAATGAAAATTTTTGTACCTGTCTTTGCACAATTATCACAATGTGGTATGCTTAAGTCAATAGAATGCAGAGGATATGACATTGTGCCTCTTTTGTGCTATGGGAAGCAAACTGCCACATAAGTTCAACTGTCAAAGACTACCATGCTCTCTCCAAAATGCAAAATTATGAGTAAATAATGCAATGTTTTAATTATTCATTTTTTGTGGCAAGTAGTTACACAGCAATAGATAACTGAAATAAGCTTTATTAAATATGAGACTTTTTGTTTATTAAAAGACATCATTAAAAAAATGGAAGGAAGCCAAGGATTGGAAGAAGACATTTACAATACATACAACTGGAAAAGGACTTATAATGAGATTATATAATGAACTCCTTTGGCTGTGTCCCCACCCAAATCTCAGCTTAAATTGTAACTCTCATAATTCCCATGTGTCATGGGAGGAATCCTGTGGTAGGTGATTGAATTATGGGGGCAGGTCTTTTCTGTACTGTTCTCATGATAGTGAGTGAGTCTCACAAGATCTGATGGTTGTAAAAATGGGAGTTTTCCTGTACAAGCTCTCTTTCTTTGCCTGCTGCCATCCATATAAGATGTGTCTTGCTCCTCCTTGCCTTTTACCTTCTGCCATGATTGTGAGGCCTCCCCAGCCACGTGGAAGTGTAAGTCCATTAAACCACTTTCTTTTTTAAATTGCCTAGTCTCAGGTACGTCTTTATCAGCACTGTGAAAACATACTAATACAAAACGAATAGTAAAAGACAGAAAATCCAAATACTAAATAGTCAAAAGACTTGAGATACATCACAAAACAATACATCAAAACAGACAATAATTATATAAAAGATTGTCAACATCATTAGTAATCATAAACATGCAAAGTAAACCACATGGAGATATCAACACAGAAACATGAATGAGTAAATAAAAAGTTTACCAATACTGGATTGGTAACAAGGATTGTTATCAATGAGTGTACATGTTCACCAAAAGACAGATGTAAGAATGTCTATAACATCTTTACTCATAAAAGCCAACAACTGGAAGCAACCAAATGTAAAATAAGTGTTATATTCAAGCTATAGTATACTATACAGCAGTAAAAAAGAATATACTATTACTATCTGCAATTACATGGTTAAATATTACTTCTCTTTTTGACTTTATAAGTGACATCTTTCCATCTAAAATGATTAGTTTGCTTTTACAGGATATCCTCAATTAGAAATTATTTTAAAATATTGTTTTCTTCTAGCACTATTATAGATGCAAAATTTAATATTTAAATATTTTATTCATTTGCAATTAATGTTTAACATTTCTTAGTCTATATTGCAACATTGGTACGGCACTCATATTTTCTTCATTAATTCAGGATCTTAATTTATCAGATATTATATTTCTCTGTTCATGTGTATTTCTCAGTTTTCTAATGGTGTCATTAATGTGGCTACCCATTTATGTGCCAATATAAATCTATTTTAATTATTAAAGTTTTATAATATTTTTCTTTATGTGGTAAAACTATATCCCCTTAAATAATTTTTTGCAAAATACTCTGGCCTTTTAAATCATTTTGAATTTTTTTGTGAAGAACTTTAATATTAGTACTGTTGGGTGTCAAAAACTATTTGATACTATTAAACCTCAAAATAATTTAGGGGAGAAATGACATATTTAAATATTGAGGACTTCTAATAAAATAAACAAGCTTCATGGATCTATTTAAGTTTTACTTTATGTCCTACAAAAAAATTTTTGAATTTCCTTTATATAGTAGTTCCCCCTTTTTCTCAGGGAATACGTTCCAAGACCCCAAGGAGATGCCTGAAACCACAGATAGTACCAAACCCTAAACATACTATGCTTTTTGCTATATATACATGCCTATAATGAAGTTTAATTTATAAATTAGGCACAGTGAGAAATTAACAGCAATAATAATAAAATAGAACATTTATAGCAATGTACTGTAATAAAGTTATATGAATGTGTTCTTTCTCTATTTTAAAATCTTATTATACTGTACTGTGGGCAATTAAAATCACAGAAGGCAATAATACAGATAAAGGGGGGACTACTGTATAATTCTGCATATATCTTAAATACATTGCAATCATATATGTCAGCTCTTTTTCCATTCTCTTTCTTTTTCTTTCTTCTTTCATTCTTTTTTCTTCTTTATTCCTCTTGTTTTTCTTCTTTATGAATGAAGTCATTTCTCATTAGATTTGTTTGTTCTATATACAAATAATTGACATTCTTATTGATTGTATAGCTATATGTGTTAATAGAGTTTCTTACAGTTTCTGATTATATTCTGGTTGATTCCTCAGAATTTTGCAGAAATGCAATAACATCATCTGCCAAATATTTTCTTATTTATGTGCTGCATGCATAATTAGACTACTTGTTAATACCAGAATATTTTAAATATTTAAAAAATAATTTGTGTTTTCATGATGCTGATATGGTAAATATTATGTTTTTAAAGTTTTTATTTACCAGCAAGTTGTTCCCTAAAAATGCCACAAACTATTGCAACATTCACCCTGATTTTAGGTAGAGTGTCTGTATGTGTGCATTTGTTTTAATTAATGGATTTATAACAACAACTCTCTTTTTTTTAGCACTTACTAAGTTATATACTTTTCTCCTTTGCAAACTGTAATTCTGCTAAGGGGTTAACATCCAAAATACAGAAGGACCTCATACAACTGAATAGCAAAAAATCCAAATAACCCGTATAAAAATGAGCAAAAGGACCTGAGGAGACATTTTTCAAAAGAACATATACAAGGGGCCAATAGATATATTAAAAAATGCTCAAAATCACTAATCATAAGGAAAATGCAAATCAAAACCACGATGAGCTATGACCTCACACCTGTTGGAGTGACTGTTATTAAGAAAAGCAAAGGATGCAAACAAAGAAGAACACTTGTCCAGTGTTGCTGGGAATGTAAATGAGTATAACTGTTATAAAAAGCAATACGAAGATTCCTCGAAAAGTTAAAAATAGGACTACCATATGACCCAGCAATCCCATTTCTGGGTACAAATCCAAAGTCATTGAAATCAGGATACTGAATAGTTTGCTGAACTCCCATGTTTATTGAAGTATTATTCACAATATCCAAGATGTAGAAACAACCTAAATGTTTATCCATGGATGAATGAATGAAATAATCGTGGCATATACTAAATTATGGTAAAATTCTGCCATTTGTGATACCACAGATGAACTTGAGGGCATTATATTAAGTGAAATAAAACAGACACAGAAAGATAAATATTGTATAATGTCTTTCCTATGTAGAAGTTAAAATATTCAAACTTAGAGAAGCAAAGAGTAGAAAAATGGTGGTTGCCAGGGCCTGGGAGAAGAAATGGGAAGAAAATGGTTAAAGTATACAAAGTTTCAGCTATGCAAGATACATAAGTTCTGGAGCTCTGCTATACAACATAATGCCTATAGCTAACAATACTGTATTGTATATTTAAACTTACTAGGAAGGTAGATCTTATGTTTGGTGTTCAAAAAAACGATAGTGATAATAAAAGAGGCATGAGGAAACTCTAGAAAGGGATAGATTTGATTATAATCTTGATGATGGTGATGGTTTCATGGGTATACTTATTCCCAGGCTCATCAAGATGTACATATTGAATATGTACAGTCTTCTTAATGTCAATTATATCTCAATAAAATGGTTTCAAAAAGTAAAATAATAAAAAATAAGTTTTTATATTTTGCCATTTACTTTTCTAATATCATTTGTGCTTAAATTTTGTCCTTTTCCCTGATTTCCATTTTATAAATTTTTACTTCTATTTGTCAATTATTTTCTTCTCCATTTCTTTATTTTTATATTCTTATAATGATTTCATAAGCTTAATGAACATCTATCTTAGTTTATATATTTTTTCTTGTAAGTTGGGTGTATAATCTTATTAATTTTTTGTCTGAACATTTTTATCAGTGTAAAAAAAGATCTGACTAGTAGTATTTCACTCTTGTTATTTCTTTTATATTCATGTTTTTATTTTATTTATTTTATAAGCTAGAATTTTTTAACATATAGGTCTTCATTTTTTTATTTTTATTTTATTTTATTTTGAGACAGAGTTTCACTCTTGTTGCCGAGGCCAGAGTGTAATGGTGCAATCTTGGCTCACTGCAACCTCCACATTCCGGGTTCTTCTGCCTCAGCCTCCTGAGTAGCTGGGATTACAGGCATGCGCCACCATGCCCAGCTAATTTTGTATTTTAGTAGAGACGGGGTTTCTCCATGTTGGTCAGGCTGGTCTCGAACTCCCGACCTTAGGTAGTTTGCCTGCCTCAGCCTCCCAAAGTGCTGGGACCACAGGCATGAGCCACCACACCTGGCCAACAGATAGGTTTTAAACATCTAGTTGCTGTTTTATTTATTTTTGGGTCTGTTTCCAATTTCTATTTTTGTTAAAAGTGGTTTTTATTATTTCATTAGTAAAAACTTTTAGGTAATCCTGGCAAAATAAGTACACAAATAAAAATACTTCTTGAGCACTTGCAAAGGTTATTCTGTGTACAGTTTAAGTATTAGAAATACATAACATATATCTGTATATGTGTATCCTGTTATGCAAATGTTATTCAGCTCCTCTATATACTTAATTGTATTGGAGCTATTTCGTCTATTGTTGGCTAATAGGTAAATATAATTCCCTGGTGTGTTAATTACCTCTATATTTTTCTAGTGTTCTTTATTAATTTTAATGCTCTTCAATTATTTAACACATGTATAATGCTCACTATGTGCTGGACTTAATTCTAAGTTCTTTATAAATAGTACTTAATTCTAGTAGTAACCATTGAAGTAAGTGCTAATATTCAATGGTTATTCAATAGGTGCTATTAGGTGCATCTTAAATTTGAGGAAATTGAGATACTCAGAACTTATGTGGCTGGCCCAAGATCACGTAGCTAGTAATTGGTGGAGCTAGAATTTGAATTTAATTATCCTCTCTGAACCATCCAATGAAGTTATAAAAGAGCTTCAAAATACAGAAGTAATAAACAAATTACTTTTTGCAGGGCAGTTCTCTGGGTGGCCTTGGTCCAATCCAGTTTTTCCCTTTTTATTGCTTGTAGTTTTCAATAATAATTGTAAAATGTGCTGAGAATGCAACATCCTGAGATAAGGAGAGACTAGCCAAGAGAGCTCAGGCTCTGTTCTAGTTCTTTCCAGAAACAGGATGCCCTTCAATGCATTGGCCCAGCATGTCATGTTTTCCCTAGAGTACAAAGCCCAGGGAAGGCTGATTTCTGAATTCCCTGAGGTGAAGTGCACATTGGGCCGCACAGATGAGAGTCCATTTGCCCTGTGTAGCTTCCTGAGCCTTGGAAGTCTGGCTTACCTGAGTCCCAGGTTTCTACTGTTCCTTGCTGCCTATTTGTGAATAATAAAGGTGCTTCACTTAATTTGTATAAGTATTCTCAAAGGACTAGTGCAAGCAGTAGAAATGTCAGCCCAAGATGCAGTGAACTGAGGTGGTATCCAGTGCACAGTGAATCTGCTTAGCACTTTTTTTCTATCAATCATTCCTTTAGAACCTATTTTGACAATAATATTGTAGCCCCTGCTATGTATATATTTGCCATTTACATACATAGGCTTTCAATTTTTAATATTTCTATCTCTTTTAGCTTTCATTATATATCTGATTTTTTTTTCATTTCTGATGTTGTTTCTATATAATGTATTTTTACTTTTCTAGTGGTTATATTTAAAAGTCTATATTTTATACTTAAAGCTGTATTTTTTGAGTTTTAAAATTTAACCCATGATATAGTTGGGATATTTGTCCCTGACAAATGTCATCTTGAAATGTAATCCCCAGTGTTGGAGGTGGGACCTGGAGGGAGGTGATTGGATCATGGAGGTGGATCCCTTCTGAATGGTTTAGCGCCATCCCCTTGTTGATAAGTAAGTTCTCGCTCACTTAGGTCACATAAGATCTGGTTCTTTAAAAGTCTGGGGCCTCGTCCTTCTTTTCTTTCTCTTGCTCCTGCTCTCTCCACGTGACATCCTTCCCCCGACTTTGCCTTCTGCTTCAGTAAAACTCCTCCCCAGAAGCTGAGCAGATGCTGGCACCATGTCTGTACAGTCTGCAGAACCATAAGCCAATTAAATAGCTTTTCTTATAAATTACCCAGTCTCAGATATTCCTTTATTACAACACAAGAACAGCCTAATACAACCAGTTTAACTTGACTTCTGAATAAGAAAGAGACAATAATTGGCACACACAAATCTTCTCCAGCCTACCCTTCCTCTACTTACAAATTTTCTGGTTTTATGATCATTTTAGTTATTTTAGCTGTTAAGTGGTATATAAGTATTTTTAACTTAAATCATAAATCTACTTACATATCTTATACACGTTGAGAAAACCTCTTTACTTTCATTTCACCTCATTTAGATTATCTCTAATTTTACTATAGTTTATATTTGTTTCTAATCTTTAACATTTGTGTTGTTTTCAGCAACAACCACAGTTGAACTCAGGCACTGTAGTTTTTGGAGTCATTGTTCATCATTAATTTTAACCAAAAAACCCTCAATGCATACCTTAGTTGGTTACAGTTTATTCTCTGGAAGGAGTATTGTGTACTTTACTTACTGAGTTTTGCTTATTTGTTAATAGATGTCTGTTACTTGTGTACTCTGAATGCCAGGTTGGCATATACAGGGCGTCAAATATTTGCCATGTTTTCTGATACAGTCTCAAGAACATTGTAAAGATTGCTTCTCAGTTTTTTGCCTGGAATGTTGTTATTGCTAAGTCTGAGTTGAACTAAACTTTTAAATCCTTTTTATAGGTGACTTAATCTTTTACTTAAATTCCCTTAGAATTCTTCGTCATTGAAGCTCAGTAACTCAGTGATCCTGATTAGCCTGAATTAATAATTCTCCCTCCCTGCCGCCCATTGAGACGAGTCTCTTTAAGGTGTTAATACAGGTCTTCTTTCATTTTAACTTTTTTTTAAATTATATATGTAAATTTTTTTAGGTTTATTTATTCTCTTATCTAAAACACTGGTTTGTTTCATACTACTTTCTATAGCTCTAATTTTATTTCTATTTCTTTGTACTCTGTTCATTTCTAATTGGATTTTGTATATTTTCAGACCTTTGACCAATCACCCCTATTTAGGCTAATACTAATTGAATTCTCATTACATGTCTTCTTTTTCTCTTTCAGTTTTGTTCTTGAAATGGGTTTGCTTAGTTTTCATTGCCTATCATTGGTTTTTTGAGCAGCTATTTCACAGAGGCTGTAACTTTTGTTGTTCTTTGTTTCCACTGTTTATCTCCAAAATGTGATCTACTGTGTAATACAATTTTGTTTTTCTGCTGCTGGCCTTTTGTTTTGGGGATGTCTTGGCCTGGATGCTTTGCTTAATTCTTTCTCAGTTTCACTCTCCCCTGAATGGAGGCTGTTCCCTGTGGATCAGCTATTTGTGAAAGTGTTTTTAAGAGAGGGGAAAAGTTAATGAGCGTAAGAGCCCAGATTAAACATTATTTCAGCGGTTTCAGAATTTCTCTGCCCTTGAAGTAGTAATTAGTCCCCATAGTTCTCAGTCTTCTTTCTTAGGCTCATGGTGTGATAACGTGGCATTTTTTTCTTTTGGCAGCCAAGAGAAACTTGGCTGCACACTCCCCTGAAGAGCTGCACACTCCCCGAAGTTTCTCCATCATCCTGGATGTTTCTTGCCAGGATGGTATTTTTGGGTGGGTTCCTTCCCAGTCTATTTTCCCCTGACACATTTTTATGATACATATAGTTTAAGGACATCTCTTTGCTTGTATGTTCACTCAAATATTGCAATTTCAATCAACAATACCTTGAAATGGCCCTTCAGGAAGTGATATCTAACTTGTAATTCTCTGTGTTCCTCTTACTCTGATTTAGTTATGCAGAGACAATTTTCTCTCTTGCCTCCGTTTTTTGCTCTTGTGTAATGGTTTCTGCTATTGGCAACCTTACTGCATGTTGAATTTTGTTTAGTGTTTTTATTTTTATAAAAGATTTTTTCCTATTTTTCATTTTCTCGTCTTGGAGAATTGGACTCAGGAAAAGAGTGAGCAGAGTAACCTTTGCTGTCTTTAAATGGAAGGCACAAAAGACCTTGATGTTTCTTGCAAAATACTGAGGACACAGAGTAATTAAAAGATAAACTTGATGTTAAAGCAATGACTGAATACATTAACATGTTTATAATTGTATTCCTTTTCAAAGCCAAGCCTGCAGTCTTATGTCTCCTCCATATATGAAATTATCATATATTCTATTCAGTATAAAATGCACCAATATACAAAATTCATCAAATTTTGTATTAAGTTAAAGTGTTAATATATAATCCTAATAACATATTAACTTATCTGCAAAGGAAAAAAAGCACATGCTTGATACAAAGGCGGAACTATACCAGACCTTTGTTATATTCTTATTTTAAATATTTTGTATTTTTAGGATATTGTCTGGGACGCTAAAATCTAAATTATAAGTGTCTTTCAGATAGTATGCATAAAAACAGAACATTTTCTCTAAGTACATTCTTGTTTGCAAGACAGTACAATATTTCTCAAATACTTTGATTCATGTCAAATTTATTTCCAATGGTTACTGCTCTCCCTTTGTCACCTTTATCACATTGAGGAATTTCCGGATCTATTAAACTTTGTGTAATTTTTAAATTATTTTTAGTATTTATCACTGTTATTGCTCATCTCTGTATATGTTTCAGTACTTAGTCCAGTTTTATATATTAAATATGTTTTAGGCATATTTATTTAATTCTACTGAGTTGAATTTACAAATCAGACTAAATATTAACATTTACACTCATCAGAATAAAGATTATATGCTAGTTTTCATTATTATACAAAATTATAAATGCTAAATATATATTTTAAATTATTTGCAGTTGTTATAATGTCCTTGAGATGTGGTAATTTTGCTTTGAGCCTTAAAATTAATTCAGAAGCTACTTAATCCAATTTCTTTAGTTTGTTTTGAAAGAATCAGGATGCTTTTTCATGTGAAGTAAAAAACAGTGAAAGCTGTGTGCCTAATGTTTAAATTGTTGACATATATTTTGACATGAAAAAAATTGGTTTAGCTTTTGCAGCCCAAGGGTATACATTCATACACACATATATTAAAATTAACTCAAAATTACTGAGTACAACTATATATAGTAAAGGATTTTATACAAGATTTATTTTTCAACAAAAATACCATCTTCAAATTGTATGAGTTACTTATTTAGTCAAGGAAACTATCAAGTCTCTTAGGAAAATATAGGCTACTTTTATTTTCTGGACAGTATGATGATTTTAGCTAATTTGGAGAGATCGATACTGTTCTACATCTACAAAATATGTTAGGTATCTGATAGAGAAACAATTAATAAATTGAAGAGAAATATAACTATATTTCTCTCATTCTTTTGGCAATGTAAAATATACATAAAAAACAAAGAAAAAAGTTGAATACTTACCTTAATTGACATTTATTAATTCTTAAAGCTTTCTGTTCATAAAACAATGCAAATCATTTAGAAGAGTGACTGGTACTCAATAAATAGTTTTAAATTAGTTTAAATGTTTGTTTAATTTTCTTAAAAGAGTTGAATGATCATTTCAACAATAATTAAAATGTGCAACAACAAAAAATAGACCAAAATGAAGAAACTAATCCTTTATATTTTAAAACTGGACCTCTTCAAATAAAAATATTAATAAAATAACATTTGCTGTAATTAACAATGTGTGTGTTTGAGTATGTGCACATATGCACTTGGATTTATGTGGAGGTTTGTGTATTTAATAGCAAGGATATACATTTACTGATTGAAATACATTTTGAAAATATTTATAATAGTTTGGGTTCTGAGTACTAATATTAGAGCATATTATATCATTGTTACATTATAAAAATGGTAAAAGTTAAAGTAAACATTCTCCTAAATGGTGTATCTTAATTCTCATCTTCCTTCTTCTTCATCCTCTTATCCTCTTTCAAATGTTCTGTGTGTTTTTCAATGTATCACTTTTTCCATAGCCATACGATACACACACACACACACATACACACCCACACACACACAGACCATTGGTTTCTAAATCTGGTTACACATTAAATGCACTTTTCTAAATTTTTCTTTTTTCAATTAACTATGCTATGAACATTTTCTCAAAATCTTTTTCTATAATTCATGAGAATCATGGAAGTTTCTAAAAAATTTTCCCAAACTAAAGGTATTTGATCAACACAAAGGATGAAAAGGAAAGAGAAAAAAACAAACAAAAATACAGAAGTAGTTATTCCACCAAAAAGCAAATGGCAGAGATAGATACAACCAACCATATCAATAATTACACTAAATATAAATGGGCTAAGTAATTTGAACAGAAGAAAAATATTATTAAACTTGAAAAAAGATAACTCACAAGAAGAGATAAACATTTATTACAGAGTAAAGTATCAATATTCACCAAGTTATATCAATTAGGGATACACATATGCACCTCAGAAGAGGACTTTAAAGTATATAAAGCTGGCCAGGCATGGTGGCTCACACTCATAATCCTAGTACTTTGGGAGGCTGAGGATGGGGAATCACTGAAGGCCAGGAGTTGGAGAACAGTTTGAACAATATGGCTAGACCCTGTCTTTACTAAAAATACAAAAATTAGCCAGGTGTGTTAGTGCATGCCTGTAGTCCCAGCTACTCAGGAAGCTGAAGCACAAGAATAGCTTGAACCTGGGAGGTGGAGGTTGTAGTGAGCTGAGATCACTCCATTGCGCTCCAGCCTGGGCGACAGAGCAAGACTCTGCCTCAAAAAGAAAAACAAAACAAATAAAATATATGAAGTAAAAGTTGATAGCACTTACAGGAAAAAATCAATAATGTCATGATAATGGTTGGAGACCAATTGCCAAACCCACAAAAATAAGAAATATAAAAAATAATTGTGCATATATGTTATTACATTAACATGAAATATGTGAAAGATACTTATTTGAAATTGTGTATTATTTTCTATTCTTTTCTATTACATTAATTCTACTATTCAAACAAAACAAAAAATAACTAATTAACAGTAACAACTAATAGTAACTAATAATAGACAAAAAATTGAGAAAATAGTACAATATTTTTATAATGCTTCCTCTGATACAGCAATTCAATTTTAACTCTTCAACTCTGTATTGGGTATTTAAATTTTAATCTATATTATTTGTGTGTGTGTTTTTTTTTTTTTTTTGAGACAGAGTCTTGCTGTTGCCCAGGCTGGAGTGCAATGGCGCGATCTCGGCTCATTGCAGGCTCCGCCCCCCAGGGTTCACGCCATTCTCCTGCCTCAGCCTCCCAAGTAGCTGGGACTACAGGCACCCGCCACCTCGCCCGGCTAATTTTTTTTGTATTTTTAGTAGAGACGGGGTTTCACTGTGTTAGCCAGGATGGTCTCAATCTCCTGATCTTTTGGTCCGCCCGCCTCGGCCTCCCAAAGTGCTGGGATTACAGGCGTGAGCCACTGCGCCCGGCCTTATTTGTGTATTTTTAAGATGCATAAATGTAATACTTCTTAAAAGGAGACAACAAATACCATATGTGGGGCTAATTAAGCAGGTATTAACGATATTTAATACAAAATATTAATGTTGTATATATTAGTTATCTATTGCCAAATAATACTTAGCACAAACTTAGCAGTTTATTTTTATTTTTTTATTTTATTTATTTTTATTTTTGAGACGGAGTCTTGCTCTGTCGCCCAGGCTGGAGTGCAGTGGCGCAATCTTGGCTCACTGCAAGCTCCGCCTCCTGGGTTCACGCCATTCTCCTGCCTCAGCCTCTCCGAGTAGCTGGGACTACAGGTGCCCGCCACCACGCCCGGCTAATTTTTTGTATTTTTTTTAGTAGAGACGGGGTTTCACTGTGTTAGCCAAGATGGTCTCGATCTTCTGACCTCGTGATCTGCCCACCTCGGCCTCTCAAAGTGCTGGGATTACAAGCGTGAGCCACCGTGCCCGGCTAGCAGTTTAAAACAACACACATTTATCACCTTATATTTTATGCAAGTAAGAAATCTGGGCACAGACTAGCCAGGTCCTGTTCAAGATTGAAATCAAGACGGTAGTCAGAGTTGAATTCTCATTTGAAAACTCAACTGATGAAGAATCCGTTTCCATGCTCATATGGTTGTTGGTAGTGTTATAGTAGGTAGTCAGGCAGACATAAGCAGGACAGAAGAGGGCTCCTGCCGCCCAGCCAGGAATGTCAGGTGATCATCAGGTGATAGTCTAAAACAATTGGTTGCAGCCAGTACCAGGGAAAGGCAGTCTCCTAATAGATAGAAAAAACTTGAAACTGGTGATCAGCAGCTTCCCAATAAGATCTCAGGAGTGGGGCAAGTTAGCTCAGGCATGCACATTAAGAGGCAAAATGGTGGAATTTAACCGGTATATGGAACATTAGTCTGGTAAGGGAAGAATGCTTCAAGTGGGCATGTGTACAACTCTAGAAAGCCCACTGCACTTGTGCTTCCTCCCAAGTGCTAGCAGAACACTGCACATGTGGCAGCCCACCCCAAGGGAAGAATCACAGGAGAAGGGATGCACGACCCTGGAAGTATGCCATTGTATAAAACTCCAAGTCAAAGATCAAACAGGGCACTTGATCTCTCAAGTTGCCTGCTTGGGCCTCTTTCAAGTATACTTTACTTCCGTTCATTCATGCCCTAAAACTTTTTAATAAGCTCTCAATCCTGCTCTAAAAATTGCCTTGTTCTCTCACTCTGCCTTATAACCCCTGGGTCAAATTCTTTCTTCTGAGGAGGCAAGGAGGTTGCTGTTGATCCGTACAGATTTGCTGCCTGTATCAGTAGGATTCCAGTTCTTGTGAGCTGTTGGATTGAGGAACTGTTTCTTGCTGGCTGTTATTCAGAAGCTTTTCTCTTTTTTTCCCTGCAAAGTAGCTTCTTCATAGGGTGGCTTACAACATGCCAGCTTGTTTCTTCAAAATGAACAGGTGAGAGAGTCATGTAGAAAAAAGAGTGCTTCAATCTTATGTATCACAATCACAAAAGTAAAATCTTATCACCTTTGCCATATTCTACTGGTTGAAAGCAGTCACAAGTACTTCCCACATTCACGGGTAGGGGGTCACAAAGTGAGAAGTGGGAATCATAGCAGCCACCTTAGAATGTGTCAGCCCAATATGTTTCTTTCTGTCTCATAATACAGTAGGATAATTTTACTCTTTACATGTTTCTTTTTAAAGTCTATGTCTCTGAACTTCCTACATCCTTTAGTATATCATTTTTTTAATGTAGCAAATCACACTTTTTAGTCATGTTGTATACAAGGTGAGAAGAGAGGGCATTTAGAAAGTAAAATCTTTCCATTTTGTTTTAAAATAAACTTATAGTAGTGGTAAACAGAAACAAACACACGTGGAAATGGAATACTCAGAATTGTACTTACCAGCAACAGGTTTTGAGACTTAGAAATTAGTGTTTAGCACTAATTTCTAAATTAGGGATTTATGTCATATCCATAGGCTTGTTTTGTTAGATCACCTGCTGTCTGCCAATCAGACAGATAGACTTTACATCAAAAACTGTCATAAGAGACAAATAAGGTCATTATATAGTAAGAAGCCAGTTTATCAAGTGGATATAACAATTGTAACTATATATGTGCCCAATAAATTGTAGAACCTAAATATATAAAGGAAGTATCAACAGAGCTGAAAAGTTAAATAGACAGTAATACAATAATAGTAGAAAGAACAAAAGAACTACAAAACGCTAAGAAAACAATTTTACAAAATGGCAAAGATATTAAAATGTCAAAGACATTTACAAAATGTCAAAGATATCAATATCAAAGATATCGATAGGTAAATATAGTAAGTCCTTACCTATCAATAATTACTTTAAATGTACATAGATTAAATTTTCCATGAAAATACGGAGTGGCTAAATGGAAAAACAAGATCTAAGTATATGCTGCCTATATGAGACTCACTTTAACTTTCAGAACACACATAGACTAAAAGTGAAAGGACAGAAAAGGATATCCCATGCAGATGGTAATCAAAAGAGATCTTTCGTGACTATACTCACATTAGAAAAAAAATAGAATTTAAGTAAAAAAAATTGCCACAAGGGACAAAGAAGGACATTATATCATAAAAAGTGGTAAATTTATCAAATGTCAAACGGACATAGCAATTATTAAAATATGCACACCCAACACTGGAATACTTAATTAAATAAAGCAAATATTAACAGAACTGAAGAAAGGCAGAAATATAATCAAATACAATAATAGAAAAATATCTTGAGACAAAAAGAGAAACACAACATACCAAAACTTATGGGATGCAGCAAAAATAATTCTAATAAGGAATTCTCTAATGATAAATACCTACCATGAGAAAAAGATCTGAAAAAACAACATAACTTTATACTTCAAGGAAATAAAAAAAAGAAGAAAAATGGAAAACATACTAAGCCCAAAGTTAGAAGACAGAAGGAAAAAATAAAGATCAGAGCAGAAATACATATAATAGAGATTAGAAAATCAATAGAAAATATAAACCTTTAGATGGCCTAATAAAAAAAGACTCAACTTATAAATGAAAGAGGAGATATTATAACTGTTACAGAAATACAACGGATTATAAGAAACTACTTGGAACAGTTATAAGTCAACAAATGAAATAACCAGAATAAATAGATAAATTCTTAGAAACATACAACTTATCAAGTCTGAATATAAAAAAAAAATAGAAAATTAAAGCAGACCAGTAGTGAATAAGATAGTAGGAACAGTAACGAAAATCTTCCAACAACAACAACAAAAATGCCTGGGACCTGATGGCCAATCCTTCTCAAACTCTTCCAAAAAATTAGAGAGGAGAAAATACTTTCAATCTCATTTTACGAGGGTAGCAATACTTTGATATTAAAGGCAGACCAAAGACACTTCCAGAAAAAATAATTATAGGCCAATATCCCTGATGAACACAGATACAAAAATTCTTCACAAAATACTAGCAAACTAAATTCAACAGCACATTATAAGTATAACACAGCATGATCAAATAGGATTTATCCTTGGGATGCAAGATGGTTCAAGATACACAAATCAATAAATATAATACACCACATTAACAGAATGAAGGATAAAAATTGCATGGTCACCTCAATACTTCTAATAAAAGCATGAAACAAAATCCAATATCTCTTTATAATAAAAACTCTTAAATTAGATTTAGAAAGTCAGCTGAATGGGAGAAACTGCAATAATAAATAAAGAGATCAGGGTAAAATCCAATGAGAAGGGGAGTTTAATCGAAATTGTTAAAAGGGAATAACAGCAAGCATGTAGATCTAGGGGGGAAAACATTCCAAGCACAGGAAGCAATCAATTCAAAGACTCTAAGCAGAAGAATGCAGAAATATTCAAGAAACATGAGGAAAGTCAATGCACTTGAGCATGATGAGCAAGGGTAGTATTATAAAAAGATGAAGACAATAAGAGATGTGCATGAGGATGATTATCAGTAATTTAATAGCTCATTCTGTATACTTCTAAATGAAATAAACTTGAAGGGACAGTATAGGAAAAGCATAGGACCCCCTTCCCTCTCTTCTTTGTTCATATATGTTCAACTCCTATAAAGCAGGAACTGTATAGGAGTTGAACTATATGCCTACTGAAGAGAGTAGTTGAATTGTTATAGTTTATAATGTTTGGACAAATAATGGCAATATACAACTGAAATGTATTACAGATAATGCTGATGCTTCTACACATGCTTGAGTTGTAAAAGCTGTGCTAATTAAAATAAGAGTCATGCACAATTTCACACTAAATCTGTTTTTGGTAATTATTTTTCTGTGAGAACATAGTTTATTTTTGCATATTTGTGCATTCAGATTCACATTATCTGCCCCAGATCCAGTGTGAAAGGAAAATGCATGGTAAACTAATATTGACCTAAGAAAAAATAAAGTTGGTCCAAAATCCTATTAGACAAAGGATGCACATATCCTAAATAGAAGAATCATTTGTACAACAAAATGTCATTGAGGACTGAGACTGAAAATCCGATCCCATTAAGAAGAAAACAAACAATAGTATTAACACCAGAGAATTATATATGTGTGACATTTTCTGAAGATATGTACAAATGCTTGGCAGAAATCCATCATATCCACATCTCATTGTGCTTTATATTCTACAAGAGAACATAATGTATTATATTCTAAATATTCTATTTTTTTGTGAAGCACATCAAAACAAGGTTCACAGCAGATGTTTAAAGATATTTTTAGTGACTCCTGATACAAAACACTCAATGAATAAATTTAATTATATTTTACAATTATAGTCAATGGCACTAGTGAGGTATACCATATACTTACATATGTTTTAAAATCTAAATGTATGTTTACTCAGTGGAGCCCCTTATGATTGATGTCATTGAATTCAGGTAGCTGGGGAGAATGTTTGCACAGATGTATATATAAAGGATTTTTTTTTATTATTCACGTTGGTATACCAGCTAAAGTGTTCCCTGTCTTCAGGAAGGGATTCTGAACAGCAGCAGTAACCTAAGCAAAGTGGGATATAAAGCAATTTAATAAAGACATGGAAGTGGGGATGAAACTTGTTTTTGCAGAATATTACTCAACATTATCTTATTTGCTGTTTGTAGGCATTTTGAAATGTAACTAAAGAATTTAAGTTGTAATTACTGTTTTAACCCACTTAGCTATGGCAAGTTTGCTTTGAAAGTTTTCTAAGATATCTAAAACATTGACTATTATTATTAAAACATATGCCATATTTTTATTAGGAAATTATAGGCACTCTTCTTATATATAATTTCTGTTCAATATCCCAATTTATGCATTAGTTTCCCTTTGACAATAGTTACAAATAATGCTAACCTAGAACTAGGAGCCATTTACAGAGTAAACAGGACCGACCACAGATGTTTTCTATGGTAAGTTAAAGCCCTTAGCCATTATGATAAATTATGGAATAATCTTATTGTGTATGTGGCCCACATATCCTGATACTGTGTTATTGGTAAATGGGTTTTTGTTGCTTTTGTTGATCAACATTGCTAAGAATTTATTCATTTTATTATCTTTTGAAGGAACTGGTGTTCTTCTTTTTATACTTTATTATTTCTCTATTTTTAATTTCTTAAAAAATTATTTTGCTCTATTTTATTTGCTTCTACTTATTTTAGATTTAGTTTGATCTTTTTCTGGCTTCTTAAATTGGAAACTTAAAAATGAACATTAAAGCCATATTTTATCTAACATGAGCATTTACATATAAATTACCCTGAAGCTCTGTTTTATATGCATTCCACATATTTATGTATGTTAGATTTTCACTATCATTCAGCTTTATGATGTTTTCTTGTCTTGTGTTTTCTTTAGAAGGCAGTGGATTATTTAGAAGTATGATGTTTAATTTTTATATATTTGAGATTTTCTATTACTAAATTTTAATTTAATTCTATTATAACCAGAGAACATGCCCTGTGTGACTTAAATCATCTTAAACTTAATGAGATTCGTTTCATGGTCCAGCATTTGGCCTGAATTAGTGAATGTTCCATGTGCTCTTGAAAATAATGCATATTATACAGTTGTTGGAAGTAGTGTCTTAGAAGTGTCAGGTAGGTATTTGGTATTGTTCAAATCTTTCTTATGCTTACTAGTTTTTTGGGTCTGGTTTTTTGATCACTTATAAAAATGAAGTTGACTCACACCTGTAATCCCAGCAGTTTGGGAGGCCAAGGCGGGCGGATCACCAGGTCAAGGGATGGAGACCATTCTGCCTAACACAGTGAAACCGCGTCCCTACTAAAAATACAAAAAAATTAGCCGGGTGTGGTGGTGCGTGCTTGTAGTCCCAGCTATCCGGGAGGCTGAGGCAGGACAATCACTTGAACCCAGGGGGCGGAGGTTGCAGTGAGCCGAGATCACGCCACTGCACTCCAGCCTGGGCAACAGAGCGAGACTCCGTCTCAAAAAAAAAAAAAATGAAGTTGAAATATCTAGCCATAAATATGTATTGTTTAAATTTCCTGCTTTAGTTATATCAATTTTTCCTTCATATGTGTTGAATCTCTGTTATCAGATAGATATCTATAACAATTGTTTTAATTGACCCTTTTGTTATTATAAAACATCAAACCTTTTCCTTTGGTAATTTTTCTTATCTTGACATCTACTTTGTCTGATATTAATATAGCAACGCAAACTTTCTTGTGATTAGTGTTTGTGTGGTATATCTTTTCCATTCTTTTGCTGTTAAAGTATCATAATATTTAATGTAGCTTTGTGAAGAGCATATAGTTTTTTTAATCCAGATATAAAATTTTGCCTTTGAATGAAAGTTTTTAAGCCTATAAACATTTAATATAATAATTAATATGGTTGAATTTAAGGCTAAGATCTTGCTATTTTTTCTTTTTATTTCATCCATCGTTTGTTTACTCGTTTTTTGGTTCTTCCTTTTCTTCTTTCTTTCGGTTTGACGAAACAATTTTAGTATTCATATCATATATTGTAATATATTTTAATTCTACATGTTATCAGCCCTACTATGCATATTTTTTGTTTTAATAATATAGTTTAAACAACTTAAATTTTTTTAAAACATAAACTTTTACATTTAACCATATATTTGCTGTATCTAGTACTTTGTATTCTTTTCTATAGATCTAAGTTTATCTGTGGTATAATTTTCCTTCAGCCTGAAGAACTACTTTTGTATATCTTGTAGTATGGATCTTGTAGTATAAATTTTTTTTATTGAAAATGTCTTTGCTTTAATTCTTGAAGGATACTTATGCTGCATATATAATTGTAGATTGAAAATTTTTGTTTCTGTTTTCTGTCTTAGCACTTTAAAGATGTTCTCTCTTTGTCTTCTGGCTCTTAGTTTATCTGATGAGAATTAAGCCATAATTCTTATCATTGTTGCAATGTACTTAAAGGTTTTTTTACCTATAGCTTTTTTTTTTTGGTATTATCCATGGCTTTAAGTAATTTAACTATAGTATACCTCGTTATCAATTTTTAGTTTATTCAGTTGGGTTTATTAAACTTTCTGGATCAATAGAGCTGAAATTGTTTATTAAATTTGGAAACACAATTGACCATTTTTTCTTCTAATTTTTTATGCCTGAATATTTCTCTGTATCTGTCTTCTTTATTCTCTGTTTCTCACTCTCCTCTTTTTTTTGACTTCATTTGCTAGCATATCCAATGAATCGTATTTTAGTTTAAATTTACTTCTTGAGATACCCAAAATCTTCATCTTTCCCTGTAAATTATTTAACTTAATCATAATAGTTACTTTAATTTTTTTTGTTGACTCATTGCAAACACTTGTTCATCAATAGATCTGTCTTTCTTAACACTATTTTCTCCTACAATGGTATATAAATACAATGGAATACTACTCAGCCATAAAAAGGAATGAATTAATGGCATTCACAGCAACCTGAATGAGATTGGTGACTATTATTCTAAATGAAGTGACTCAGGAATGGAAAACCAAACATTGTATGCTCTCACTTCTTTTTTTTTTTTTTTTTTTTTTTTTTTGAGACAGAGTCTTGCTCTGTCGCCCAGGCTGGAGTGCAGTGGCGCAATCTCGGCTCACTGCAAGCTCCGCCTCCCGGGTTCACGCCATTCTCCTGCCTCAGCCTCTCCGAGTAGCTGGGACTACAGGCGCCCGCCACCACGCCCGGCTAATTTTTTTTGTATTTTTAGTAGAGACGGGGATTCACCGTGGTCTCTATCTCCTGACTTCATGATCCGCCCGCCTCGGCCTCCCAAAGTGCTGAGATTACAAGCGTGAGCCACCGTGCCCGGCCTTGTATGCTCCCACTTCTAAGTGTGAGCTAAGCTATGAGGATGCAAAGGCACAAGAATGACACAAGGGACTCTGGGGACTCAAGGAAATAGTGGGAAGGGGGTGAAGGATAAAAGACTACAAATTGGGTGCTGTGTATACTGCTCGGGTGATGGGTGCACCAAAATCTCACAAATCACCACTGAATAATTTACTCATGTAACTAGATGCAATAACCTATGGAAATAAAAAAATTTAAAAATTTTTTTTCTCTTTATTATTCTTGTATTTCTGCTTCTTTATGTTTCTGGACTTTTTTTATTGTAGCATGCACATTGTATAAAAACTGATGTATAAAATATTTTAAAATTTATTTATATTTTTGCTTACTTAAACTCTTTTCTCTGACAAATTGTTAAGAGTGCGAGGCTGATTATTCAGAAATTTACTAAAATCAATTTGAGCTGCTGCTGGGCGACAGCTTTAATAAGAATGAGTTCACTTGTGAATGGACAACTTCAACCTCCCAAGCTGCTGCCTTTTTAGCTGGGAAGGGGATGGTTGCAGTTTAATATACTTTCACTTCAGGTAGGGACTGAAAACACAAGAATAGCACTATGGTGGTATGTGATTTCTCTCTGTTGATGTTTGCTGATGCTTTCTTGACAAAAACTGAGGGAAAGGAACTGCTTTCCCTAATGGTCCATCTTTATGTTTATAACTGTTTCAAATTCTTATTTGTTCTGCCTACCCACACTGTATTCCAAAGAGTCTGGTTGATTTTCCCTCATTCCCATAAAATATTTCTATGACAAGCCCCCCAACATTCCCATGCTAGAGGCCCATCTCTAGGTCTGGAAGGTTATAGTTGCTCTCTGAGCTTCTTTCTCTCTAGACTTCAGTTCACAAGAAATCTCTTATTCACCACTTTTCACTGGCTGTGTTTTTTTAAAAAAGTATGATTGGCCAGGTGTGGTAGCTTACGCCTGTAATCCCAGCACTTTGGGAGGCCGAGTTGGGTGGATCGATTGAAGTCAGGAGTTCGAGACCAGCCTGGCCAATACTGTGAAACCCCGTCTCTAATAAAAAAATACAAAAATTGGCTGGACATGGTGGCTCATGCCTATAATCCCAACTACTCAGGAGGCTGAGGCAGCAGAATCACTTGAACCCGGGAGATGGAGGTTGCAGTGAGCCAATGTCACGCCACTGCACTCCATCCAGCCTGGGAGACAGAGCAAAACTCTGTCTCAAAAAATAAAAATAAAAAAAAAATAAAAAATAAAAAAAGTATTATTTGTATTTTCCCAGATTTAACTTGTTTTCACCATGGGAGAAAGGTCTTTTTCTGCCTTCCTATTATCTCCTAACTCCAAATGAAAGTTCTTCTTCACTCCCTGTATGCCGAAAAAAATCAGCTTAGAATTTAGATTCATTTTACTCCTAAAGAATGGGAACAGTACCTTATTTATCTTTATGTTCCCAATACATAGAATTGTTCTTTAAAAAGTTTGAAAAAATAAAAAATGATTCTTATACCACCCAAATAGTGGGAACAGTTGTTATGTGTTTAAAGTTGAACTATTGACAACTACTCAGGATATTTTTAGAGATTTTCTTAGAATAATCAATGAGTAAAATTCCACACATAGACTTGACTGTATAGAAAACTAGCAAAATCTAATCAAGGAAACCTAAAAGAAAATAACGGTTTAGACAAGACTCATTTTCACGTTGATATGCACTATCATTATCATCATCATTTTATTATTATCTTCAATATCACAACTGGCGTTTATTGAGTTTGTTATGAACCCATCTTTATGTTGAGATTTTTTGAGCTGTCTCATTTAATATTCATAAAAATGTTATAGGAAAATTACTATTATAAAAAGCAAATTAAATGAAAGAGTAAAAAATTGCAATGAATCTTTAATTTTTAATTCAACATTTCTCAATATTTATACAGAGATATCCAATGGGAAATAAACTTAAGCACATTGATATATTTTTAGCTGTGATTCTCACTGGTGATTGTAATATATTAAATTTAAATAATGCATAAAACTTTGCAAATAATATAAATGTGAGTTATTCTGCAACCCACCTTCTAGTCTGCATTCCATTGAAAACAATTGTGTGTTATATAAATATAAATAATTATATGAGTGGCATTTGCAGAGAAGGATTCCTTCTTTAATGTATTAATAGAATCGATGTAGAGGTGATTATATCGGCATACACACAATAATACATAATATGTTATTTAATTTTCTTTTGTACTAACCCTTGGAGTCTCTTCTTGACATGAGAAATATGGGAGAAAATTAGTGAAACAGAGAGTTTATGTAAAAATAAAATTTCATGTCAGTATTCCTTATAAAAATAAAGGAATTAAGAATATCCTGCCACATTCAACTATATGCTTCTGTCATGAGGTTTTATACTATATTACATAACTCAACCGTTAAATGTGCCATATAAAAATATATATCCACGTATAAAAATATATAAAATTATATATACACATATATTTTGGTTGTAAGCCTCAGAAATCACTTTAGCTAATTTAACAAATTGAAATTTACCAAAAACCAGAATTCGCTTAAAGGATAAAGGGTTTTTGTAGAGTCAAAGGGGTACTGATTAATCAAACTTAGAAAGTTTCAGGAATCAGGGAATATCAAGATTTCCAGATAGTAGGAGCTAATTTCTTCAAGCACCTCCACTGATATAATTTGGCCTAAGAGGAAAATCTGAGTGGGAGAGAGTCCACTTGGCTTAATCTGGGTTAAGTGTCAACTTCTTGGAGGGTAGAGGGCAGAGCACCTTGAATTACAGAATTTATCAAAGGCAAGTTTTACTACTGTGAACAGAACAAAGGGGTTGTCGGTACCTGTGGCTTAAGGCATCAAATGTCTTATATCACTTAGAAGAAGAGTATATGCAGAAGTAGCATACAAGTGGAGAAATATTAAATGAGTAATTTAGCAGGTTATAGTCTACTAATGTATAGTAGAGGAGAATATTACCATTATTAAATAACTTTCCATATTTATTTTGTATTTGCAAAATATTCAAAGGTATTGGGAACTTAGCTTCCAAGTAAGGTAGTAAAATGGTACATTTAGAAGTCAGTAATAAAAGGTAGTGGTTTGCATTTTTGAAGGCTAAACTTCATATTTCTGAGGTAGGAAAGATTCAGAAAAATGGCATTCTTCCTTGTTTAACTTTAGTCTATTATATTTCTTGGTGTTAGCACACTTTCAGCAGCTTTCCATCATTATGTCAGGGTAGTACTTCATAATATTTTTCACATTTTCTGCCTCATACATCAAACTATAGAATTTTCTCCATAAGGCAGAGCTGTCATTCTGTAAAATTTTTAGCAATGTTCTCATTTTTATCTGACATCTAGAAATACCTAAAGTAATAAAGAATCATTCTTACCTCATATTTGCTTTGGTTTTCATTCTGTCCCTGTCAGTCTATATACAGTATAGAAAGGGAAGATTTATATAACATCCTTTTGGGTGTTCTAGAATCAGACAAAGAATCCTTACCTTAGCTGGTTTTTTTCTCACAGAATTTTATATAAAAGTGTAACATCTATACTTAAAATAATACCCTCCTCATGAAACTTTACTTTTTTGCCATGAATAATTTCTTTCCATTAAATAGAAGTTTACATATATATAAACATGTGTATCTATATATGTACTGTATATGTATGTACACATACACACATACATATACATATATACACATATAGTTTATATATAAAAATCCACAACCACAGGGATAAAAAGACTTCATTTCTTTAAGAATGTCAGTATTTTGAGCAATTTAATGAACATATAAGGAAATTACATTTATGTTGTTTAGTATTATCTCATAATAGCTTTCAACTAGCTATCAAGATATTTGTAAAATATGATTTTACCAAACATCCAATTTCAGTTGAATTCTGAGAATGCAAACTAAGCACTAAAATGAATCCTTATTTTCAAACAACTTTTTCCCAAAATGGTTTCATTAAAAATATATATCTAATACTAACATTTTTAACTTCAGGGCGTAAGACTTTGAAATGATTAGTTGTAAAAGCAAGCAGTAATACCGGAAATTAATTCAGGTAATTAATAATTACCTGAATATCTAAAATGTTATATAATTTTATAAATACGATTATGTTTTTTTAATAGTTTTATTATGAACAATAAACATATTTTATGGAGCACTTACCATGTGCCAAACACCACGTAAATGCATTAACTCAATGGATCCCCAAATAAAGCAGGGTATGGCTGATATTCTTACTTAATATTGAGGAGATTGAGGCTTAGAGAGGTTATCCAATTTTTCCAAGTCCATAAAGCTTGGAATAGTAGAGCTGCCATTTGAACTTCAGCAGTCAGACTTCAACTCTCTGTCTCAATTACTCAGCAATATTACATCAGATAAAGAAGTAACTTCATTGTACAGAAACCAAAGAACACCAGGCTGAAAATATTCCAATATATTTTAATCAAATTTATAATTTTCCTAGCCTTGACTTCATAACAGGGCCAAAAGAGATAGTATAGATGATATATTTCATTATTCCAATCAATAATCTGTTTTGACATAAAAATAAACTCCAAAACAAAGCTATAAAAGTAATCAATACACACCATAAGAAAATACATCTTTTAGTATATTTCCAGTTAGTGCACCTGAGAGGACTAGTTTTGTGTTCTAAGATGGAGACCAGAGTGATCCATAGAGCTTGAGAAGTGATATATGCTCTTACCTTCTCAATATACATTACAATGTTAATAATAGAATGCTGAAGTCAGCTTATATTTATTTATTTTAGTGTTTTCAAATTTATTTAAAATAATCAGTGAGTAAGTACATAATTTGGAAAATGTCACTGAAGAGAAAGTGAAAAATCTAATTTCTATGATACAACGTGAGAAGTTTGGTTTGAATGTTCTGACCAGGAGATATTAGATCTTCTAAAAGCAGTCATAGACATAAAATCAGATAAAGTGACTAGCTGTCATGAAGAATTGGTAGAGAGTATAAGTGATTATTTCTGAATGCCAAGGATATAATTGAGCTGACTAGGATTTGCAAAAATACATTAATGCATTATCAATTTATAAAGGTATGTTTTGTAATTGTTGTCTTTCACTGTTTGTTTTGCATGTGAAATTAGATGAAGAGACAAAACCAAAGTAGTTTATAGTATTTCCAAAAGTTTCTTTTTCTGAAGAATCTCGTTATCATACTTATTTAAATGGATGACAACATCAGGTTTTTTTGCATTAAATAATAGCAATACAGAGGTTACCTTCACTCATAGCATAAGATGAAGGTTTTTTTTTTAAGTTTGATTTAGCCTTTCATTATAAAGATACAAACCAAAAAGTGCATTCAAATTTTATTTTTAATAATGATAATATTGAATAGTTTTCTGCATTTCTAAATAATTTTATTCATCACAGCTTTGTTTTGTAATAATGTCTACATTTTGCTTCAAAATTAATTTTAATATACACAGGATACATAGAAATATTTTTCTTTAAATAATTGAATTTTTAAAATGTGTTTGCATTTCCAGACCTGATTCTGTAATTTAGATAATATGACACCAGGTGGCAGGAGTGTGTCCATAAATAAATTGAAACAGCCATTTTTTTCTAGCAGTTGACAAAACACTACATTTCGCATTTATTTATAAAAATATAACTATTAGATGACCAGTACAGTAGCAATGAGTAGATATTCTCTTGAAACTTGATGCTTTTAGTCATATGTTTTTAAAGGTAAAGAAGAAAAAGAAATGATCTTTTGTCCAGATGAACTTGCAAATGGAATTTCAGATTTTCATTATGTAGATTTTTTCATTTTTAATTAAAATAACTGAATGACCAAGAAAGTGCTCCACTGTTATTATTCTATCACTGGGACACTGGACTTTGGTAACTTCTAAAGTGATGGATTAGATATATGAATCTTTCCAACAAAAAAACAGTGCAATTTCTTCATGCTTTGTCCATTTTACCTTATCCACTAATACTGAATCCGAGGTGAGAGTTAAATTATCAATCTCCATTTTCAGGTGTCAGCCTCTTAAATAATCATCTTCCCATGGCTGTCTGGGCACATCATCACTTCCTAAAGTAATGACATCCACTCAGAGGTTGTTGGAAGAATTTCTCATACTGTGTCTTTACTCTCTGTTGGTTGTCACTTGCCTGTTCTTTTCCAACGATATCTACCTCTTAAATTAGTGAAAAATTTGTGTTTTCCTGGCCAATTATCCTGATTCTTGAAACTTAAGGGCTAATGGAGCATCATGGAAAAATCACTGCAATATAGGAATCTGAGTCAAACTCCAGTTTCTGCCACATTCTAGCCATTTCTTCACATCTGTGGGTTTCTGGGCTACATATGTACATATATGTACAAAATTCTGAACTTGAACTGGATGGTAATGTTTCATTCTACTTTTAATATTCTCTAATTCTAGTTGTCACTGGCTGTAACACTGATGACTTGGATGTGGTTAGTTTACTTTGATAATAATACACGTTTTATGATAATCATTACAATCAATATGTCTGGCATGATTTTTAACAATGTAATTCTTTATGTATTTCATTAGGCAATGTTTCTTAGCCCTCATGGTCTGTAAATATGTTGAAATAAATTTCAATCCCAGTGAATTGTACCAACATTAAATGAGAAGATGCAGGGCATTTCAAATTGGCATGGGTCAATTTTGGAGTGGGAGCAACACTTCGCTAGAGTCCATATGAGCAATTAGAGGGACCAGAAGTACACTATCTACCCTGCTCATTGGCAGAACAGCAGGCCTAGATAAATACTTTTCTATTCAAATATGAGTAAGATAAAAATATTTTTTAAAGTATAACCTCCTCCAAGAAAAACAATTAGGAGAAAAGCAGACACAAAGCATATCTGTACAAATAATTTCCAAAATTAAAATATGAAAGTATTATATTAGATGCTTGATGTTATCAAATATATCAAAGAAGAAATGGCCTCTGAGAAACAAGAGCTTGAACCCATAATAGAAAAGAAAAATCTGGATGAAGACAAAAATGCAAAGAAAATAAACCGATGTTAAAAAATAAAAAAGCTTAAAAATACCAAACATCCTAGTGGCAAAGGCCATATCTGAAATTTGTGGAAAATTTAATCAATGATTTGATTCATAAACTTAAACATAAAAGACTTACCAATAATGCAATGGGAGAAGATTGAAATTGATTTCAATGAAAGAGTTGGTTTGGATATTGAAGAACAGAGAATGGTGATCTAATCTAACATTACAGTTCCTGCAGGAAGGCAACCAACAAAAAATGGAAGATTTTCTAAAAGTTTTACATTTATTAACATATTTAATTTTTATGATTACTTGGTGAAATAGGTGCTATCATTGTCCCCCAGTTATGGATAAAGAAACTAAGAAACAGTGTTTAAGATATTTACAGAGGGTAACATAGACAATAAGGGCAGAGTCAGGATTAAAACCCAGCTGGTCTGACTCCAGAGCATGTTCTTTTACCTAGTATTTCATTATATTATAATAAAAATGAAAAAGGAAGAAAAAACTTTGCTACTAATGTGATAAACATTTTATATTATTATGTACACAATTCTTAAATGCATATAGGAGAAACATCATTAAAAATACAAAATATAAGGCCAGTGCAGTGGCTCACACCTAAACTTCAGCACTTTGGGAGTCCGAGCCAGGTGGATCACTTGAGGTCAGGAGTTCAAGACCAGCCTGGTCAACATGGAGAAACGCTGTTTCTACTAAAAATATACAAAAATTAGCTGGGTGTGGTGGTGGACACTTATAATCCCAGCTACTAGGGAGGCTGAGGGAGGACAATCTCTTGAACCCTGGAGGCAGAAGTTGCAGTGAGCTGAGATTGTGCAACTGCACTCCAGCCTGGACAACAGAGCAAGATTCTGTCTCAAAAACGAAAACAACAGCAACAACAAAAACCTCAAAATATAGAGATTCCATTTTTTAAATCAAATATAAATCTTAAAAATAATTAATTCATCCTAGGGAAGACAGTTGTTTTCATATAAAATATCAGATTTCTGAGAATTTTCTAGAAAGTAATTTGACTATATGCATCAGAAACTTTACAAAACTTTTAGATTTGGCCTTTGGTCCAGGGATTTTGAATCTAATGGGTGCCCTAAGAAAATACATAGCAATGAAGAATCCAAAATATTGCATTATTTGTTATACAACTTGGAATTTGGGAATAACTAAATATATTATAATGGGAAAACATTTATCAGCCTTGACTGTTCATCACAATCTTCTGCAGAGATTCTACCAAAATTATAAACTCAGAATTTGTAAAAAGAGCCACAGGTAATTAGTTTGAGTTAATGCTAAATAAATTATGGTACCTATTAGTATTATACATATACATTTATATAATTTTATATTTAAAAATTAAAATATAATAAAATATATAATTCTATTATTTTTATTTTTATTTTTTTGAGACATAGTCTTGTTCTGTCACCCAGGCTGGAGTGCATTGGCACAATCTCAGCTCACTGCAACCTCGGCTTCCCGGGTTCAAGCAATCCTCCCACCTCAGCCTCCCAAATAGCTGGGATTACAATCATGCACCACCACACCTGGCTCATTTTTGTATTTTTAGTAGAGACGGGGTTTCACCATTTGGCCAGGCTGGTCATGAACTGCTGACCTCAAGTGATCCACCAACCTCAGCCTCCCAAAGCAGTGGGATTACAGACGTGAGCCACTGCGCCCGGCCAGAAATATTTTATTTAAATCACATTTAAAAAAATATTTAATAATACCACAAATAAAATATTTATATTTTTGAAATACTTGTTATTAAAATATGTTACTTTTACAGCGTAATAAGATAAAGAATAGAGTTAATATATAGTTACATGTTGAACAAATGTGCCACAAATATGTCACTCTGGTCTACACTTCACTAGGAGAAAAAATATACATAAAGCCTATGCTTCTACTCAAGATTTAGTCAATTTCACTGTTAATTTCATGACCAAGATACATACATTTTGTTAAGGACAGTGTTTTTACTTGGTTATCCTCAAATCTTTAGATACTAACAGACTATCTTGAAGAGACTTGGCACTACAAGAACGAATGAATTAATAGAAGATGAGAGAACAACTAAATGAATGAATGAGCAAATATAAAATCATTTACAGAAAATCTTAAATATTAATATATCTTTGGGAGGATTTTGTATGTTTTCTCATTTATTTTCCAATCTGAATTTCTTTCACTGTTGTGGTTTGGAGTAGCACTTTACATAAAAACATTAATATCCTAAAAATATATAATATTTCTTTCCTGAATTCTTAATTGCCATAAAACTTTTTTTTTTTAGGATGGTAGACTTGAGTTTATGGTCAGAATTCTGCATCAGATATTAGAATTGCAAATAAGGCACTCTTGCTTTGTATTAAAAGAACAAGAGCTGCCAGTGTCTGAAAAGTTAATTAGACAAAACAGACAATTAATTACATCTTATTAACGTGTAAAAGACCTGTGACAAATTGCACTAATTGAGTGCTCTTATACATCTGAAGAGGTCAAGCTACTTTAAAAGTATGTTGTTAATGGAAGACAAATGTATCTTTATGTGCCTGATAAAAATATTATAAACTGCATTATTTATGACTCCATTGGAATACTTAATAATTTTAAGCTTTAAATTAAGCTGCTCATTAAACAAGAAAGCTAGTACTAAGTTCTTAAAATAGGCCATAAAAGCTTGCTTCAGTGTAAGATACATTTGAAGGTCCAGCATTTCCTTAGAATGTCTTCACAGTTTCATTTTTTTTAAGTGACTGAGCCCTGGAAATGTTAAGCTTGTCTTGATGTGCTCTCGGTAAAGGGAGAATCCATTCATTAACAAGGTTAACCCCAAAGAAATATTTATTTCTTTTTAAAGAGCTTGTAATTGCTGAAACTCAGATCTATTCAGTTGAATAGTTTCATTAGCTCTTAAACTTTATTTCTAAACCAAAACAAAAAAAAATAAAAAGAAAAAAAGGAAAGGAAAAACAAAAGGAGGAAAAAAGTGATGGGTGTTCTTTGTTCACAGGGACTAAGGGAAGTTTAGGGAATAGGCGTGATTAAAGGCAAAGCAATAGTAGTGGTAAGAGTATATGTTAGAAAAATGGACAAAACACCCAACAGAAGCTTAGAGAGACAAAAAGAAGTAGATGGAAACAGTTTAAAATGAGGAAGGAGTCAGAGTGGCTGTTACAAGTAAGTAACTACATAAAAGTGCTTTGAGATTCTCTCACTGAGAACCTGTCTAGAGGAGGGAACACTAGCAATTCTGAGGGAAATTGTTTCTATTTCAGTTAAAACCAGATGCTCACTCAGGGCTTGTAGGAAGGTTTTGCAAATAATGTAGATTATATTTCTCCAGTATAATATGATGTAGATTATATTTCCCTAGAACGAAAGGCCTTTTAGTATGAGCCTATCACCACATTTTATGTGTTTATAGTTGATAAGCTCAGTTCATCAAAGCACCGTGTTAATGAAATTATCTCATCGTTCTAAGATGAACTCTATCAGGAGTTTGGAAATTGCACATAGGCTTATAAAGGGGGGAAATTAAAGGGGGAGAGGGTAAAGGTAAAACTTATTCCTTCCACTCTCTCTGTATACTTATCCTAGAAGTTTCATGTTGTTTTAATGAACAGTTACATCAGAGTGCGCCCGAGACCTCGTCCCTGTATTTAAAAACTCAAGTACCGAGACTGCGCCACTGCACTCCAGCCTGGGTGACAGAGCGAGACTCCGTCTCCAAAAAAAAAAAAAAAAAAAAAAAACTCAAGTAATCTAAAAATCTGAACATTGATAATTATTTTAATTTAATGTCTACAGAATTTATTTTCTTTTTCTTTCTTTTTTAGCTCTTTTTCTACCAGCTGTTCATAGATCAGACTCATGTCAAACGATGAAGATTTACAAAATGTCTACTACAATAAGATACTTTTTAAGCTAATGCATGTAAAAAATCCTAATATGTAATGATCACTAAGATAATAACTGTTGAACCTAAATCTGAATCATGGGATGATCAATTCTAGAAATTTTAATCTAGAAATATTGCTAGCATATGACGAGATTTATTAAATAATAAATAGACATATGGCCTCTAAAATTAAAAAGGTAATTCTTAAAAGGGAGAATGCATCACATTCATGGGTATTATCATTGTAATATTTCAGCTGAACAATTTTTGGATTACTAAGAAATGTAACATTATAAGAGCATAGATTAAATTATCTAAATGTATAGAAAATAATGTAAAATGACCTAATTATAATCATGGTGCCTTGAGAAATTCTTGGCATATCGTCTGTACAAAGCATTTTTTGAAAGTTAGTTTCTAATGTGACTATCTTGTCACATATATTTATACTTTCTAAATTTTCATTTAGTATAAATTTGACATTATTGTGGTAATTGATTTTCAGCATATTATTTAGGTAAATAAACTAAATTTCAGAAAGAATAAAAGTATGCATTTTGGAGAGAAAAATTCATACACAAAATGTTGATTCTAAATTTTATGTGAGCATTTCTGTTGAAAAGGCTGTGGTTTATACAAGGCACTCTTCTCTCCTTTCTTTGGGGATAGGGAAGCTGAAATCAAGGTTGAATACAAATCAAGAACAAAGGTCATAGAAGGAAATTTAATATTGTCATTAGCCAGAATATGAAGCCAATTGTTCAAGCACCAAAGGGATGAAATGAGTCAGATTATTAAATGGTAGTAGAGGTAGCACGGTGATGGATAAGTAACCAGCATCCACGTTGACCCTGTTAAATTTCGTGCGTGTATTTGTGCTAAAAAGAATTGAATTGCCCACTGCATTTAAAGAGTAATAGATGAACAGGAAATAAATGGTAATGCTTTTAATTATAAATTCATTTATCATTATAAAATAATATAACCAGATTATAAATATTGACAAAATATACAAGAGAAATGACATTCATAATCTTATGCCTTTGGTTACATCTCTGTAAACATTTGGTCATCTTTTGAACAAACTTAGACTCTTCTGTCTCTGCTGTTCCAAATGATTACTATGTATGTTCATGTTCACTTCACACTGAAGTTGTAACAAGTTACCACAAACTGAGTGGCTTACAGGAAAGCAAAGTTTTATTTCATATATATGGAGGTCAAAGTCTAAAAAAGATTGGCAGGGCTACATTCCTTCTGGAGGCCTTAGGATGGAATCCATTTCCTTGCATTTTCTAGATTCTAGAGAATGCCAGCATTCCTCAGCTTATGTCTCCTTCCCTCATCTTTAAAGCAGTAGTATAGCATGCTCTAAGCTTTCTTTCTGTTCCTTTGCTTCTGTCGTCACTTCATCTTCTGTCTGATTCTAATCCTGTCCTGCTCTTAAAAGGACCCCTGTGATTATCCAGGCCAACCTGGATAATTCAGGATAATCTCTCCATCACAAAATCCTCAAATTGATTACATCTGCAAAATTTCCTTGACCATGTGAAGTAACATATTTCCAGGTTTTGAGGATTGAGACATGGACATTGCTGTGGGAGAGGGAGTCATCGTTCAGTCTATCACACCATGGTTTCTTCTGGAACCAACAAGCAGAAAAGCTAATGACAAATAATATATCAGTAACCCTAAATTTACAAATTATCAGAATTTGAAAATAATTTCTTTTATTTGCTGCAGATTGCCTTCTCTAAGGAACTACCTCAGAACTATGTGTGAAATGTACTGGGGAATGCTCTAAGAAACACCTGTGAGAATAAAGGAAGCAGCATTAGTCAGAAGTTTAACTAGGATGCAACAGAGACCTCAACCAATCTCAGAGAGAGCTCTGAGGCTGAAATGCATGTGGGCTTTGCCTTTGTGTTCTTCATCGGTGCTGCTGTTGGGGAGTGTGAAGCAAAATCTTGAAAAAGGCAACTTCTTTTTGCACAATTATGAGGTGTCAGCAGCCAACAATGCTGGCAGCTAGGGACTGGGTATCTTGGACTTCAAAGTGTGTCTGGTTAGCTTGCCAGAGCAAACACTATGCTGTTCACTTAGCAAAGGTGTGTCAGGAATTGGTGGGTTCTTGGTCTTTCCGACTTCAAGAATGAAGCCTCGGACCCTTGCGGTGAGCATTACAGTTCTTAAAGATGGTGTGTCCAGAGTTTGTTTCTTCAAATGTTCCCAGAGTTTCTTCCTCCTGGTGGGTTTGTGGACTCACTGACTTCAGGAGTGAAGCCGCAGACCCTCGTGGTGAGTGTTACAGCTCTTAAAGGCAGCACGGACCCAAAGAGTGTGCAACAGCAAGATTTATTGCGAAGAGCGAAAGAACAAAGCTTCCATGCCCAGCAGGTTGCCACTGCTGCTTTGGGTGGCCTTCTTTTATTCCCATATCTGGCCCCACCCACATCCTGCTGATTGGTCCATTTTGCAGACAGCTAATTGGTCCGTTTTACAGACAGTTTATTGGTCCGTTGTGACAGAGTGCTGATTGGTGTGTTTACAATCCTTTAGCTAGACAAAAGTTATCCAAGTCCTCACCAGATTAGCCAGACACACAGCAGTGATTGGTGTGCTTACGAACCTTTGGCTAGACACAGAGTGCTGATTGGTGCGTTTACAAATCTTTAGCTAGACAGAAAAGTTCTCCAAGTCCCCACCCGACCTAGAAGCCCAGCTGGCTTCACCTCTTTTTTTTTTTTTGAGACAGAGTCTCCCTCTATCGCCCAGGCTAGACTGCAGTGGCGCTATCTGGGCTCACTGCAAGCTCCGCCTCCCGGGTTCAGGCCATTCTCCTACCTCAGCCTCCCTCCGAATAGCTGGGACTACAGGCACCCGCCACCGTGCCCAGCTAATTTTTTGTACTTTTAGTAGAGACGGGGTTTCACCATCTTAGCCAGGATGGCCTTGATCTCCTGACCTCGTGATCCGCCCCTCTCGGCCTCCCAAAGTGCTGGGATTACAGGCGTGAGCCACCGCGCCCGGCCGGCTTAACCTCTTAATGGGACTCGCGGGAGGCTTTGCGGCACCTAGCCAGGGCACTCCCGCAGCTCAGAGGGAGCTCCTCCCCTAATCAAGCCCAGCCGGCGCAGCCTGCCGGGGGGGTGGGGCCGAGTGCAGGGCCGGCAGAGCCCGCGCCAATCCGGAACCCGCGCCGGCCTGCGAGCGCCACGCGCGCCTGTTCCTCCACACCTCGCTGCGAGCAGAGGGAGCCGGCTCCGACCTCGGCCAGCCCCAGAGAGGCGCCCCCACAGTGCAGCGGCAGGCTGTAGGGCTTCTCAGCCGTGGCCAGAGCGGACGCCGAGGCCGAGGAGGCACCGAGAGCGAGGGCTGCTGGCACGCTGTCACCTCTCAAAGGTATAATCTACAATTAATGAAAACATATAAATAGCTAACCATCCCACCACCTTTCTTCATCTAGGGTATGAATTTTCTCTTTCACCTTCCTCACAAGGTATTGAGTCCCATAAGGAGGATTCAATTCTCTTTACCAGTTTGTTCGACAATCAGTTGCCTGGTCTTTCTCTTGATCTTTCAAGCTCCATTTTTTAGGAGCTAGTTAGTTTTTTTTTTTTTTAATTGTTTTCATACATGAATCTTGTAAATGGCATGGTTCTATATCTGACATGACTATTCCACTGAATTACTACAAGCTCTCATATTTGCTGTACTTTTCTATTAACTTCCTACTATGCAACTCCACACAACTCTATACAGCTCATTCATTTACTTGTTTTGTTTGTTCATTTCTTCATTGCTTTACTCAACAAATATGATACCAAATAAGGGTCAGGCTTAGTAAATAAAAAAGGTATCCCCACTCTCCTTATAGGGATTATAATGTTCAAGGGAAGATTCACAACAATAATGAAAACAAGAAGTTAATTGGGCTTCCTTCAGGGTGTGAAAGGCGAAGAAGAGAAGTTTTTTGTATCCTGAATACAATATAGTATGATCTAGAAAATCTACAAAATCACAACTTTTCTTGAACTGATCAGAGACCTGTGGTTGTAGGGCAACCAATAAAGCCAGTATCTAAGGAAAGGCATACACCTCCAAGGAGAGACATGATGCTAGTTCTTGTTTGCTTACAGTAGACAAAGAACACCAGGCAAGCAGGTAAGAATTCAGTTAAATTTTTTAATAAATTGCTAAATGTTGAGTATAGGAGAATGTGAGCATATAGAAGTATTAGAAGCTACACATACAAAGGGAATTTGGAGAGATTCACAGGTTCTTCCCCATAGGCCTCACTGTGAGCTCATGATGAAAAGTGAAACAAAAACCCTCAGAAAAATTCCTTTCAGAATCTTGCCTGGGAAAGACATACAGCAGCATCTAGGCCCCTATCTTCCCTATGAAACCAAGGCTTTAACCTAGTAGAGTTAGGGAAACCAATCATATCATTTTTAGGACAAGGGCAAAGACCCATTCCAGCTGGGGAAAAAGAAAAGAAAAAAATATTCTATTCTTAGAGGAGGGCCAGGAATACATTTATGGCCTAGACAATTAGAGGTATGGACAAGGGCACTGAAAAGGCACCAAATCCAGAACCCAGGGACACAGTGCTTATCTAAGTTAGAGGCTGAGCCCCAACAATAGAGAATCACTCCCCTCCCCTCTGCCAGCAGGTTAATAAGTTTTGAGTTATAAATAATAGCAATTCACTGCTGGAAGAAGGTGTAGAAAATTAAGAGAGACATACTCTGAAGAAGGATAAATGGAGGGAAAGACCTGAAGCTATAGATGGAACAGACACTGAAAGGAAACCTCTGCCAAATAAATCCCAGCCTCAAGCACAAGATAACACTAGAGAAATGTGAAAGCTTTAGTGCACTGTGGGTAAGCATAGAGTGGTATGCGGAATCCCAAGATGGCCCCAATATCCTGAAGTAAAACGGATTTTCACATCGGCCTTGAAGGAGGAACCTGCCATTTAGTTTTCATGTTAGTGCAGGAAATGACAGGTGTTTTTAGGCTCTGAGAATGGCCCCCAGTTGACAGACAGCAAGAAAGTGAGAACCTTAGTCTTAGAATCATAAAAAATTGCATTCCTTTAACAAACCAAATGAGTATGAAATGTAACGCAGAGTCTCAGATAAAATTGCAATCCAGGCCAACAACTTGATTGTAGCTTCATGACTCTGAGCAGGGAACTGAGCCATACTGTACTTGGACTTCTATTCACAGGAAATATGAGATAACAAATGGGTGGTTTTTGTTTTGTTTTCATATTCATTTTTATCATCTCCAGCTTAACAGACTCTAATCAGTTCCTAACAGAATAAAAAACTCAGTTGTAGCCCCAATAGCTCCAGTAGATGGTAGTTTCTTGAGGTATTCTTGTAACATAAAATTAACTATTTTAAATTATATAGTTTAGTGGCATTCAGTACATTCAAAAGATTGTAAAATCATCACCTGTAACTAGTTCCCCCACCCCAAAAAAAGAGTGTTGTTTTACGTCACAAATTTCTGATTACCTGTCACACAGCAATAGAAAACTAATACAGATATTGGGGCCCTATATTCATCAACTCAAATAAATGAGGGGCATTGGACGGGTCATAGCTTAATGTAAATATAAAATTCAGTTTCTTAACACAAGAACAGAAAACTAAACACCGCATGTTCTCACTCACAAGTTGGAGTTGAACAATGAGAACACATGGACACAGGGAGGGGAACATCACACACAGGGGCCTGTTCTGGGTGGGGGAGCTAGGGGAGGGATAGCATTAGGAGAAATACCTAAAGTTGATGACAGGTTGATGGGTGCAGCAAACCACCATGGCACATGTATACCTATGTAACAAACCTGCACGTTCTGCACATGTACCCCAGAACTTAAAGTATAATAAAACTCAGTTTCTAATTTTAGTTGCTGTGGATTATTACTGTCTAAAACAAAAGTATTAGCAATGAATATAACAACAATATTGTGAGTAGAAAAGGAATTGGGAATGTATTGTGTAAGATCTTTACAGTACAATGTGAAACATTAATTTTCTATTGCTGTGTGACAGTTTACTGGTCTACCTTCAATTTATTAAATATATATATTGTAAACCCTAGGGAAAGAGCTGTTTTTAATAAAATGTATAAATAACAAGTCGTTAGTAGAAAAATAGAATAATAATTCATCAATCCAAAAGAAGAAAGAAAGATGGGAAAAAGAAACAAAGAAACCATAAAACAGAAAACAGTTAGGACATTTTAATAAAACCATATCAATAACTACATTAAATATAAATGGTCTGAACACAAATAAAAGACAGAGATCCAAGTATATACTATCTACAAGTAGGCTACTTTAAATTCAATTGGAAAAAAATCATTTTTAAAAAATCCCATGTACACATTAATAAAAAAGCTAGTGGCTATATCGACATCAGAAAAAGTAGACTTCACAAAAAAGACTATAAGCAGAATAAAAAGGACATTATATAATGATAAAGGGGTCAATTCGCTAAGGAGACACAATAATCCTAAATGGTAATGCACCTAAGAGCATAGCTTTGAAATATATAAGGCAAAAAACATAAAAGAGAATAGAGAAGAAATAGATAAATCCGTAATTGTATTTGGAAATGTAAACACTTCTTTCTTAGTAATTGATTAAGTAGGCAAAAAATCATTATATTTATTAGAAAATTCAACTGACATTTATGGAACACTGTACTCAACAACAGTAGAAGAGACAGTCTCTCCACTTGTACATAAGCTGCATGTTAACCAGATCTATATTTTGAGCTGTAAAACAAACTATAACACATTTAGAAGAATTGAGATGCAAAGTACGTACTCTGACCATACTGGAATTAAACTAAACATCAATAGCAGAAAGATATCTTGAAAATCCCTAAATGTTTAGAAATTAAACAACATACTTCTACGTATTCCCTGGGTCAAATAGAACATCATAAGCAAGGCTAGAAAATATTTTTTATTAAGTGAAAATACAATACAACATAACAAAATTTGTAGGCTGCAACTAAAACACTGCTTAGAGGGTAATTATGAAATTAAAGGCTTACAATAAAAAAGAAAAGTCTCTAATTAGTTATCTAAACTTCTACTTTAAGAAAGTAGAAAAAGAAATGCAAATTAGATTCCAGACATGAAGAAAGAAATAATAAAAATAAATGCAGCAATCAATAGAATTGAGAATAGAAAAACATTAGCAGAATCATTTAAGCCAAATATTGTTCTTTAAAAAAATTAGTAAAATTTATAAATCCCCATTCAGACAGACCAAGAAGTTAGATTTTATTCTAACTGTAACAGGAGTCTATTGAAAAATTGTAATGAGGAAAGTGAATTAATATTTGTATTTTCAAATGATTTATTTTTCTGGCTGCTCTGTGAAAAATAAATTGGATGTGGGCAAGAGTTAAAAACTGTAAATTAGTAAAGACAGACAAACAAAGTTATGTATTATACTAGTGCAGTGGCAGCAAAGTTCTGGAGATTTCATGCATGGTGTGTAGTAGAAATTAAAAGACTTGCTCAGGTACTGGGTGTGGAGAGAAAAACAGAGCCTTGACCAGTGGAATTCTGAGTTAGAGAAGACTAAGAAATTAGCAGATCTGTGGGAGGAAAACAAGATTTCAGCCATTGACAAGTGATGACTTACTTCACAGAGGAACAAAAGGGTAATAAAAGACAATCATTAAAGACTTACAGGAACAGCCAAACACATTTGAAAAGATCCAGGAAACCATACTGATATAGAAGCCAGATAAGGAAAGTATTTCAAGAATGGAGTAGTCAACTGTGTTAAATATCAGTATAAGATAGATTAAGAAGAGGACATACCACATGGAAATAATGAATAAACTTTACTATTATATTTTCAGTGAAAATGTATGGGTAGAAGCCAGGTTGAAATGTGTTAAAGAATGAACATATAGTAAAAACTAGATGCAACTTGAGTAGACAACTCTTGCAGGAGCCTCAAAACAGATAAATAAGGAAGCATACGCAGTGTCATAAGTGTATACCAGGTAAATAGATGGTATTATAGGATGAGAGACACAGACATGTTTGTAAAAATAGAAACGGATACTGTAAGGGGAGTGAATAAAAGAAGAAAATTGTGACACAAAGAAGGAAGATTTAAATATGGAGCATGCCTAAGGCTATCTCAGACCAATACTTTCTTAGTAATAAAGTTTACTTCTTTTTAAGTCACAGGGGAAAAACCATTTTCTTGTGGTCTCTGGCTCTGCACACAATATTATTTCGTGTTTTCTCAGTCAGAGAACTTGTGCTCTGTTCTCTCTGTAGATATTTATGGGAATCCATGATTGAAAGCCCTCCTTAACCTTCTAAGTTTCTTGCTGTGTGACTCATATCTCAAGAAACATTATTTTAAATAGTGTATTCATATAAACACCACCAATGATTAGAAGTATTAAAAATGCAAATAGATCCTAAGGCTCCCTGTATTACACATTCCTCAGGCTCTCTTTACCCATATTTATCACATTGTACTCAAGACAAATATAGTTTCTTCCAGTACTAATGGAAATCAGGGGACTCCCAAAAGGATGATGAATCAAAAATTCATCAGAAAACTCATCTCAGATACACTACAACTGTCTTTGAATTAATGGAATCTCAATTTCTGAATGGGCATTAAGATTCTTATACTCATAAAAAGTTGAATCAGTTATTTATTATGTTTTATGCCAAGTCTACCATGATGCTAGATAGTTCTTAGTTTTTTCTTATACCGATTCTTCTCAAATTTTTCATCTCAAACCAACTTATACCCTTAAAAACTATTAAGAATTCCAAGCCCCAAAGAACTTATGTTATGAAGTTATAGTTACTGATATTTAACAAATTATAAATAATTGAGAAAATTTAAAATATTAATAAACTTTAAAATTATAGTAAGCGCATTTTGCCTTAATATAAAAATTATATTTTTATGAAAGTAACTCTACTTTCCCCAACAAAAATTTACTTTTAGTAAGTAAAGTGGCATTGTTTTATGTTTTTGCAAATCTCTTTAAAGGCTGACTTGAATGAAGAAAGCTGGATTCCCAGAGCTGTTTGTGCATTCAACTTATTGGACTATGTTGCTTTGATTGAGGTATATGAAAGGAAATCTAGTCTAACACAGCATTTAATATGCCTTGAAAAACAAGAATATTTTAATAGACTTTACAGATATTTGTGGCTACTCTTCTTTGACAAGCAGTGGTTTCATAAAGATTAGCTGCATTGTGACATTTGAAATTGTATCAGTGAATTTTAGTGCTCTGTTACATTAAAATCCTTTCATTGGCTATACATTTCAAATGGATCTTTTGCCCATATATAATGTTATAATATTATGAATCTGCCATTTGGAAAATTGATTCCTTATGCTATGTAGATATTCCAAATGTAGATATCTTTCTTTATGCAATTGTAAAAAAAAAAAAGTCACATTTGTTATTATCACCAATCTCATCAGAGAGCCTTTAAATACTGGGAAATTATTAAGGTCATAGTGGCAGCTTCAAGCTTTCTGCGATTTAAATTTTCGATTAAAGCCTCAGATTATATTCCTGGTAACAAATATTGTCAGTTATTTTCCTTGAAGTGACAGGCCCACTAAGTTCAATTTCCAGAAAATATCTGCCAAATACCAAAGTCTTAACCATTAGATTAGGAGTTATTCTTTCAAATAAAAAAGGTGCTTTATGAAAAAAGTGGCTAGTTCATCTTATTAATCAGATAACCACACAAATGCTTTTCCTTGAGTTAACCAACATATTAACCTACAGAGTGCTTTATGTGTGTTTTTCATTTTGTAAAACAAATAGATATATACTCAAGGATTGAGATTTAACAACATTAGTAATTTTAGTACTTCATTGGAGCATTCTTAGGCAAAACTATTCTCTTTTTTCTTTTTTTATCTGCAAGTGCATGACGGTAAAGAATACAATGATGATTTGGTAACACTGCCTGGATTTATGCTAAGGCACTAGCAGTTTTACCCACATTAGTTTTTAACTATCTTTGCTAATATCAAATAAAATCTTTTTTTAAATTTTAAGTTTGATATTACAGATTCCCTAAAAATAATTGGGTCTCTTAAGCATCCACTGGACTACACATTGAGAATAACTTCCTTACTTCTTAGATATACTGGTAAAAATAAAGTTTAGGGATTAATTTATCTATAGCTACTATGGGAAAAGGATGACAATTATTAATTTTGTGAGTTGAGGCCGTATTTAATATATTTTACTAGTCACTGAGGCCCTAGGCCATCACCTAAAACCTTTCATAATTAGTAACTTCAATATATGGCTCTGTGAAAGTTGGAGTATCCATGCTACAAATAAAAGTGATGGCATACATTTTAATACTAAAGGCAAAACAGGAGAAGTGTTTATTTCTCCACCCAGTCATTCCCTCTCAATCCCATTCTAATTTTCAATGAAGATTTAGCTGCAACACACAGCATTCTTGATAAAATTGAAAGCCTTAAGTTATAGTGTCCTTGAATTATAACAACACAGGGAGTTCAATGAAGTAAGTCACTTACAAATAAGTATACAAAACTATCTCCCATGTATACTAAATACAAGCACTTAGAAAATGAGAAAAAACTAATGCTTTGACAACCCAATAAAAATGTAAAATTTCTAGCAATAAACTGCACAAGAATATGCAAGACCTCTCTGAAGAAAACTCCATGAATTTACAGAGGACGTAAAAGGAGACTTGACAATAGGTAAATGCACACAATGCCAGTAGGTAGAAAGAATAAACAATTGTAAACACTTTGAATCTTGGGCTAATTAACTCATATATTTAACCCAATCACAAATAAAATCAGAATGACTTTTTCTTTTGAATTTGAAAGTATTGAGTTTATGTTTATCCAATATAATAAATACGTGAGATGTCAGAATAATTTTGACAAAATAAGGAATTTCTAATTATTAAAGATACACATGTCAAAATATACCCATTGAAACGATGAGGAACTGAGACAAGGTTAAAAAAGGTGTCCAGTGCCATAGAACACAAAATCAAGAAATAGACTGAAGTTATATAACAAATATGATCATAATCATTATGATCATAAGAATAATAGCAATAATATACTAAATATTGATTGTGTGCCATGTACTATTGTAAGTGCTTAATATACTTTAACTATTTAGTCCACTCTGAAATTATGTGAGGTAGGTGCCATTATTTCCTCACTTTGGAGATGAGTTTTCTGAGTCTGCTAAATTGAGGACAATTAAGTAACTGATTTTGGAAAACTGATTTGCCATCAGAGAGAAATAAAGTTAGGGATTTGTTTTTAATACCTGCTCTAAAATATAGATGTATTAAATATAAAATACAAGGAAAACAAAACTTTCAAAACGTGGCAAACTATTTACATAAACTATGGGCAGAAAATACCTCTCTTAGCATGATACCAAAGACAAAGACATAATGTAAAAGCTTGATAAAATACACAAATTATATATTTTTTTCTACCTTCAGGCAAATATTTGAGAAAAATAGATAATATCCAGAATGGTGAAGTTATAGGAAAATGAACAATCTCATTAACTTCTAGCTGGATGATGCAACAAGAGCCTTAAACACATGCATTCTCTGTAAGCCAGGAATTATATTTCTAGAATATTTTTACAAGGAATCAGACAAGTTTACAAGAAGGTATATATAAAAATATTCATAAGGATTTTTACAAGTATGATAAGTCGGATATAATGTAAATATCTCAAAACAGTGGCCTACTAGGATAGAAATTGTAGTGTATATCCATATAGTAAAGTAATTGAGAGGCATCACAACTATGAGGGAGATGTGCATTTATGGGCATGGAAAGATGTTCTGTACAGACGAAATGAGCACTACTTATCAAATTAACTATATTAAGAGTTTGGCCCCACATTTATTACACCTCCCACCTACATATACAACATCTAAAACAGGGATTTTTAAACTTCGCTGTATGTTACAGTCAACTGAGGAGATTATAAAAATCTCATTGCTTAGATAACAATCCAGACCAATTCAATAAGATTTTTTTTTTTGTTTTTTTGAGATGGAGTTTCACTCTTGTTGCCTAGGCTGGAGTGCACTGGTGTGATCTCAGCTCACTGCAACCACCACCTCCCAGGTTCCAGTGATTCTCCTGCCTCAGCCTCCCAACTAGCTCAGATTACAGGCATGTGCCACCACATGTGGCTAATTTTTGTATTTTTAATAGCGATAGGGTTTCACCATGTTGGTCAGGCTGGTCTCCAACTCCTGACCTCAGGTGATCCACACACCTTGGCCTCCCAAAGTGCTGGGATTACAGGCGTGAGCCACTGCGCCTGGCCTCAACAAGACTTTTTAGAGGTAGGACACAAATATCAATAATACTTTAATTGTTCTAAAATTAATCTAATATGCAACGAAGTTTTTTGCATACAGAATCATGATACAGAATCATGCTGATTCAGAATCATGGAGATACTACATCATATGCTGTTACAGAATTATATGTATCAATAGTACATAAGAATGATAAGTTATTAGTTGTGACTGTCTTTGAGGGATAGAATTATTATATATTTTGTCTTTTCTTATATCTGCTTGCAATTTTAACATATGGATTATTTGAATGATGATAATAGTATTGTGGGTATTAGTATATGTAATGAGGAATCTGCCTCCATTTCTTGATATCTTATTACTGACAGCTATTAAGGCATGCTCCCTCTTCCCCCTGTTCCCCACATCTGGATAGTGTGCCATGTGGGCTGATAATAAAGCTCAGATGCTCCCTTCTTTGGCACAGGTGGGAGATTCGAACCTTTAAGCCTCTTCGTGCATATGAGCCTTCACCTTGGCCCCACCCCTAACCACAATAAAAATCCAGACCAGTCTCCTTCCCTTGCCATTTTGGACAGTGAGAGAACTGCCATACTCTCCCCCAAAGACCCCAATTATGAAGTACTAAACTTTTTCATACTTATGACATGGGTGTTGTCATCAGTTTTAACATCTAACCAAACTTTGAGTGGGGGTTCCATCTGACTTTGCAGGAGACAATGACAGCATGGAAAATGCCCACCTTTGAAAATGGTCATTGTAATTTCTCATAAAGCCACATGCCTTCATTTACAACCAAATATCCTCTTTCCCTTATGGTACCATGGCTTTTCTTGTCCTCAGCTGCTAAAGACTCCTGCTCAGGCCTCTGGAAACAGGTGTGTTTATGTCTCTATTTTCCTATCAGAGCAATTTCTTGGAGATTTGGGATCTATTCCTTATTTCAGCTGAATTTGCAGGGGATTTGGAGTAGAATCTGCTTATTGTGGCATGGCTTTGTTCTATTTTCATGTGACACATCAACATTATTCCTTGATTCAAATTCTTCTTGGGTTGTGATGCCATGCCAGGAAATGGACTAAACATTCAACACGTCAGTTTTAGAGCCTCAAAGTTAATCTCTTATTTTAATTTTATTTTTTAAAGTTGACACATAATAATTGGACATAGTTATGGAGTAGTGAATTTCCATACACACAATGCATAGCGATCAAATAAAGATAATTAGCATATTCATCACCTCAAACATTTATCTTTTGTTTGTGTTGAGAACATTTAAAAGTCTCTCCTCTAGCAATTTGAAAATATATAATAAATTGTTGTTGACTATAATCACACTACAATGCTATAGAACAATATAACTTTTATTTCTCCTATCTAGTTGTAATTTTTCCTACTTTAACAAATCCCTCCCCATTTCTCCACTTCCTTACCCTTTCCAACTTCTAGTAACCACTATTCTACTGTTATATTCTATGAGATCAATCTTTTTAGTTTCCACATATGAGTGAAAATATGCAATATTTATTTTTCTTTTCCAGGGTTATTTCACTTAATGTCCTCCAGGCTCATCCATGTTTTTTCAAATAATAGGATTTTATTCTTTTTATGGCTGAATAGTATTCCATTGTGCGTATGTACCAATTTTCTTTATCCGGTCATCTATTTTTGAACACACAGGTTGATTGAATATCTTATCTTTTGTGAAGAAGGCTGCAATCAACATGGGGATGTCAATACCTTTTTGATATACTGATTTCCTTTCTATAGTGAAATTGCTGGGTCATATAGTAATTCATTTTTAGTTTTTTGAGGAACCTCAATACTGTTCTCCATAATGGTGGCACTAGTTTACATTCCTCAGAACAATGTATAAGAGTTCCCTTTCTTTCACCTTCACCAGCAGGTTATTTTTGATTTCTTGTTTATGGCCACTTTATCTGGGGTGAGGGAATATCTGATTGTGGTTTTGATTTACATTTCCTTCATGGCTCATGATGTTGAGCATTGTTTTCATACTCAGGCTATTTGCATATTTTTTGAGAAATGTTTATTCAGATCAGTTATACATTTTTAAATTTGGTATTTGTTAAGTTTTTTTTTTGCTGTTAGGTTGTTTGAGTTCCTTGTATGTTTTGGATATTACTGTCTTGTCAGATGAATAGTTTGCAAATGTTTTCTTCCATTCCTTAGGTTGTCCTTTCACTCCATTGATTGTTTCCTTTGTTGTGCAGAGATTTTTAGATTGATACAATTCCATTTTGTCAATTTTTGCTTTTGTTGCCAGTGCTTTTGAGGTCTCATTCATAAAATCTTTTCCTAGACCAATGTTCTGAAGCATCTCCCTTATATTTTCTTCTAGTAGTTTTATAGTTTCAGGTTTTACATTTAAGTTGTTAGGATTTTGAGTTGAATTTTTAATATGATGAGAGATAGGGGTCTAGTTTCATTCTCCTGCATATCCTTATTTAGTTTTTCCAACATCACTTATTGAAGAGTCAATTCTTTCCTCAATAGATGATCTTGGTGCCTTTGTTGAAAATGAGCTGACTGTAAATGAATGGATTTATTTCTGATAGCTCTATTCTGTTCCACTGGTCTATGTGTCCATTTTCATGCCAGTACCATGTTGTTTTGGTTATTATACCTTTGTAGCATATTTCAAAATCTGTTAGTGTAATGACCCCAGCTTTGTTCATTTTGCTTAGTATTGCTTTCAATATTTGGGGTCTTTTGTGGTTTCATACACATTTTGGGATTTTTTTTTCTATTTTTGTGATGAGTGTCATTGTAGAGACTGCATTGAATCTGTAGATCACTTTGGATAGTGTGGTCATTTAAAAAATATACATTCTTTTTGTCCATGAACCTAGGATACCTTTTAATTTTTTGTGTTTTCTTCAGCATGTTTCATCAATGTTCCACAGTTTTCCTTGTATATATCTTTCACCTCCTTGGTTAAATTTAATCCTATGTATTTTATTTTATTTTATTTTAGTTATTGTAGCTATTGTAAATGGAATTGATTTTCTGATTCTTTTTCAGCTAGTTCATTGTTGGAGTATATAAATGCTACTAATTTTTGTATGTTGATTTTATATTGTGCAAATTTACTGAATTTCTTTATTATTTCTACAAGGTTTTTGGTGGAATCTTCAGGTTTTGTCATATGTAAGATTTTATCTTCTGCAAACAGGAACGTTTTCACTTTCTTGTTTCCAATACAGATGCCCTTTCTTACACTTGCCTAATTGCGCTGGCTAGGACTTAAAGTACTATGTTGAATAAGAGTGGTGAGAGTAGTCATCTTTGTCTTTCATTTTGGGTGGGCACAGTAGTGTAATCTCTGTATGGCTTCTTTGGCTGCAAACAGGGTTAGTAATTTCCTCTGAGAGTGAGAGTGTAGTTATTTGTGAAGGCTATAGTGAAGTTGTACTGAGGACTAAGAAGCCAGATGGGCCAGTCTTCAAGTCCAGTGGTGGCAGCAGTGGGCTGATGTGCCTGTCTTTTTGTCCCCGGGTGGTATACACTGGTACCTGTGTTGGCAGTTACCAGTGGGCCAATTCTTGGGCCTCCAGGTGCCTTGCTTAGATGCCAGTAGTGGTAGTGGTGGGCTGAGTGGTTGAGTGGGTTCTCAGGTCCATGGCCAGCTGACATGTGTGGTCAATGGCAGTAGTTGTGGTGGGACCACCTTCTGGGTCCAAAATGGTGCAGGGTAGTGTTGGTAGTGGCTGCAGCCCCAGATAAACTGCTCTCAGGCTCTTCTGCCACAGAGAATGTGGCAGGAATGCCATAATGCCACACGGAGGAGGGGAGGGTGCCCACTTTTATATACAAGTCCAGATAAGGGGGCCATGCTGCCGGTGGGGTTGCAGATGCCACTCATCACCACAGACTGATAGCCCTTCACTTTTGCAGCAGCGGGAGTGAATGTGCATAAGGGTAGGAAGGGTCCTATTCTTTATGCAAGAGCTTGAGCCACAGATGCCTGTCTGCTGGTGGGAGAGGAATTCACTCTTTGCTTGCAAAGCCAAGCACAGAGTTTGTTTCACTGCTGGGGCAAAGTCACTTCTCATAGCCACAGACAGAGAGCTCTCATGCTCTGGAAAGCATGAACTTTGGTTTCCTTTATCCTAAGGACTGCCTTTTGGTTTGCTGCACCACCCTGTGGGCTAAAATACTGGGGACCTTGGAATACCTCTGGGTCCAGCCAGTGCTGTGTTGCTGCCATTTGCTTAGTGGATGTTGGGGAATATGAGGGGGTGCTCCAGGGGATGTGGAAATATGGGGGCTAATGTTTCCAGGGCCGAGTGCAATCCTGTGACAGCTCTGTTCCCAAAATGGTGCCCTGCTTCAGCCATTCAGTCTTATCAGGGAACTGAGTGACCTAACATGAGTTTCCTGTCTATTGCAATACCCTGTGGAGTCTTCACATCATCACCCACCCTGGTGTGAGGGTTCATGTGGGTAGAGAAGTTCTCCCACGATTTGGAATATAGCAGTCTTTCTGGGTAAGAAATGTGGACTATTGAAGCTATTCCACTTAGGTTTTCTCCACAATTCTGAGTCCCTCTAAGCTCCTAGCTGATCTCATCTGGGCTGGCCATTTGCTTCCTTCACCTTCTGTGCCTCATATGTTTCCAGTGAGTTCTCTGCCAGATTCTAGTGTTCTCTCCGAGATATTCTATTGGAGTATAATTGTTTATTTATCAACTTCGTTCTTCTTTCTGGAGAGATTGAGTGTCTGATGTCTCCAGTCAGCCATCTTGGTCCCTCTCTCCAATATGTTTTTTAAAATGTAAAATCATGGTTCTCTAAGAAATATAAACACATGTCAAATTTTTATTTAACTTAATTAATGAGAGAACTTGTAAGATGTTATTACTGATTGAGAGGAGCATTTTAGGCAGAAACGAAATGCTAAAATGAAGTTATAAATAGGTGCATATAATTTGTCTAGTCACAGGTAATAATTCATTTACCGAACACAAAAGTGTATATTTTTAAGGACAGAAAACTTTTCCATTATTATTAGCTTTCTACAACATACAGTGTTGTAATATAGGTCAAGAATAATGAAAAGCAGAGATAACTCAGATGGAGCGAGCTAGATGGGGGAATCAATCATAAATCCCAAAGACAGAATTTCACATGTCAAAATCCCAAAAGCGAAAATCTTGAAAGATCAAAATCCCAACAATATAATTCTAGAAAAATAAATAAAACATAATGTATGAGTCAGGGTTCTCTAGAGGGACAGAAGTAATAGGATATATGTATACATGAAAGGGAGTTTATTGAGAATTGACTCACAAGATCACATCCAGCACAGGAGAAAGATGAAGGCCAGAAGACTCAGAAAATCTAGTCCTTTCACGTTCTTCTGCCTGCTTTTTATCCTAGGTGCACTGGCAGCTGATTAGATGGTGCCCACCCAGATTGAGGGTAGGTCTGGCCTCTCCCAGTCCACTGACTTAAATGTTTAATCTCCTTCGGCAACATCCTCACAGACACACCCCAGAACAAGACTTTGCATCCTTCAATCCAATCAAGTTGGCACTCAGTATTAACCATCACACATAGAAAGTAAGTTATTTAAAAGATATCTATTCAAACATTTTTAAAGGGGATTTGTTTAAGAAAGAAACACATAAAACATGACAGAACAATTCATGGGCCAACTTACACAATAAAATAAGCAATAGTAGCATACATATGTTTGCTATACTAAATGTTAGTATACTATATGTTAGTATACTAAACACTCCTGTATACTAAGGACAGTGACATGGGTACAACAGTTATAAACTTAAAAATCATATTAATAAAAAAATAGGTTATACAGCAAAATGTATAAGCACATATCTCTATGGTGGTAATTGTGTGCACCCAGTTTTATAACTGCACTTATCTGAAATATCATGATGGACAACCTACGTCTTTTGATGAGATTGATCAAAAATCACAGTGAGTCATCCACTGCATATGCAGTTTCCTGAAGAACTAAAATCTTGAAAAATTTTCTATTTCACAAAAGCAGATGTATAAAAAGAAAATTTCTTTATTTATTGAGGAAGTTTCAGCGTTTTATGTTGATAATTGGGAAGCTGATAGTATAACTTTCAGTCTGAGGCTGAAAGCCTCAAGACCTGGGGGCTGCTGCTTTAAGTTTTGGAGTCCACAGGCCAGTGGTCCTGGAGTTTTGATGTTCAAGGCAGCAGAAAAAAGGGCTGATCAATTGCCTTCTGTGTTTGTTTTCTCTGTGCCCTGGCGAATTGGATGGTGCCTGCCAGCATTGAGGGAAGATCTTCATCTAGTCCACTGAGACTCACAAACTAATCTCGTCTGGAAACACCATCACAGACACATCCGAAATAATGTTTTGTTAAGTTCCTAGGTATTTCTTAATACAATCAAGTTGACACCTAACATTTAGTCCAGATGTCCATCCTTTGTCAGTTTGCCACCCATATGCATCTCTTTAAACCATACTTAATTTCCATATAAAGATAATAACAAGGCAATAGCTCCACCCAACATGATGGAAGTATCCTGTCATTGTAATTTTGGGGATTTTGAACATTAATGATTTTGAACGTTATGTCAGGGTTTGTTGATCTTCAGAAATTTCAACATTTGCGATTATGACATTCAGTATTATGTCTTTTGGTATTATTACTCGAACCCCTAGAAAGGACTACCATTACTGTTTTTTGGCCTATCTCAAAGTCATCACATAAGTTTTTGTGACAGCTCCAATTGTTTACTTCTCTTTCTGCCTGTTTTATTACCAATATGAAAATCTACCTTTTTATATTTTCTCTTGCAACATTGCTGTTTTCAGAAAGGACGTACAGCACTTTGGGGCCAATACTAAGGTAATTACATAATTAATGCACGAAAGTATGGAAAATTTAACATTTAGTATTAGATATTGCTATCCAAAGAGCTAGGGCACTCTTTTCTCTTTAGAGTTAATATTTCCAAAATTTCAACTGCTGTATCTAGTCTCAGCCAGCTCTCTACTTCTATTGCCTGTAACATTCAAATTTTTAATTTATTATGGAAAGAAATTTAGCATCTTCTTTATCTCATATTCAGACCTCACTAATGCCCAAGAGATACAGTAGTTTCAATAGAAAAATTTTATTAAGGTCAATCAGTGTGTTTTCCTAAATCAATGAACCAAAGAACAAACCTCTGTGGAGTAAAATTATGTTACTTCTCTGGACAGTAAAAGTATTTAAGTCAGTTTTTGTTTTCAATTTAATAGTGAATTCTTTTTCAGAAATAATAGATGTTTTAAAATGTAGGGTAAGGAGTATGAAAAATATTAAGTGCAGAGATGGGGTTGCAATTTTTTTTTTTTTTTTTAGTTGCTAGAGAAGCCCTCCCTAGTAAAAGATTTAGATATAAAGAAGGAGAGCCTGGTGAAAGATAATTCTAGACAAAGGAACAGCCACTGTGTAGTCCTTAATTGTCAGTGACTTTGAGGAAGAGCAAAGAACCCAGTGTGCTTGAGCAGAATGAGGAGGCAAGTATTAGGAGACATAAGAAAATATACTGGAACCCAGATCATGTAATGCTCATCTGGTGGATGTCTATAAGTCATAGTTTGTTCGAAAGAGTTTCAGTGTGCCTTTTTTTTCCAGCATAATTGTCTGTTGCCTTCTTTTACTCTCCAAAGTGTTTTGGCTTAAATAATAAATGATATGGTCACTCTACGTAAGATTTGTGATGTTTAATTTTATTTGTCGACATGATTGGGCTGACAGATGCTGAGATAGCTGGAATCTGGTTCTGTCTGTATTTCTAGAAGAGATCAGCATTTGAATTGGTAGACTGAGTAAAGAAGATCCACCCTCACTAATGTGGGTGAGAATTATCCATTCCATGTGGGCCCAAATAGAATAAAAAGGTGGAGAAAGGGTGAATTCTCTCTTTCTCTCTCTTCTTGGGCTAGGACATACATTTCTCCCTCCCTTCCTTCCTCCCTTTCTCTCTCTCTTTCTTTCTTTCTTTCTTTCTTTCTTTCTTTCTTTCTTTCTTTCTTTCTTTCTTTCTTTCTTTCTTTCTTTCTCTTTCTCTCTCTCTCTCTGTCTCATTCTGTTGTCCAGGCTGGAGAGTAGTGATGCGATCTCAGCTCACTGCAACCTCTGACTCCTAGATTCAAGTGATTCTCATGCCTCAGCCTCCCAAGTAGCTGGGATTACAGACACCTGCCAGCACATCTGGCTAACTTTTATATTTTTAGTAAAGACATGGTTTGCCATGTTGGCCAGGCTGGTCTCAAACTGCTGACCTCAAGTAACCCCCCAACCTCAGCCTCCCAAAGGGCTGAAACTACAAGCATGAACCACCATACCGGGCCTTCCATCTCTCTTTTCATAGACTAGGACATCCATCTTCTCCTGCTTTTGGACTTTGGTTCTTGAGCCTTCAGGCTAGGACTGGTAGTTACACCACTGGCTCCCCTGGTTCTCAGGCCTTTAGACTCAGACTGAATTACACCACTGTCTTTCCTGGTTCTTCAGCTTGTAGATGGCAAATGATGGAACTTCTCAGCCTTCAAAATGATGGAACTTCTCAGCCTTCAAAATGATGGAACTTCTCAGCCTTCATAATCATGTTGTGTCTGGAATTGGTGGGTTCTTGGTCTCACTGACTTCAAGAATGAAGCTGCGGACCCTCGCGGTGAGTGTTACAGTTCTAAAAGGCGGCGTGTCCAGAGTTTGTTCCTTCTGATGTTCGGATGTGTTTGGAGTTTCTTCCTTCTGCTGGGTTCGTGGTCTTGCTGGCTCAGGAGTGAAGCTGCAGAGCTTTGCAGTGAGTGTTACAGCTCTTAAGGCGGCACATCTGGAGTTGTTCATTCCTCTCGGTGGGCTCGTGGTCTCGCTGGCTTCAGCAGTGAAGCTGCAGACCTTCGTGGTGAGTGTTACAGCTCATAAAAGCAGTGTGGACCCAAAGAGTGAGCAGTAGCAAGATTTATTGCAAAGAGCAAAAGAACAAAGCTTCCACAGTGTGGAAGGGGACCCAAGCGGGTTGCTGCTGCTGGCTCGGGCAGCCTGCTTTTATTCTCTTATCTGGCCCCACCCACATCCTGCTGATTGGTAGAGCCCAGTGGTCTGTTTTGACAGGGCGCTGATTGGCGTGTTCACACACCTTGAGCTAGATACAGAGTGCCGATTGGCGTGTTTACAATCCGTGAGCTAGACATAAAGGTTCCCCACATCTCCACCAGAGCAGCTAGATGCAGAGTGTCGACTGGTGCACTCGAGCTAGACACAGGGTGCTGATTGGCGTGTTTACAATCCGTGAGCTAGACATAAAGGTTCCCCACGTCTCCACCAGACTCTGTAGCCCAGCTGGCTTCACCCAGTGGATCCTGCACTGGGGCTGCAGGCAGAGCTGCCTGCCAGTCCCTTGCCGTGCGCTCGCAGTCCTCAGCCCTTGGGTGGTTGATGGGACTGGGCGCCGTGGAGCAGGGGGCAGCGCTCGTTGGGGAGGCTCTGGCGGCACAGGAGCCCATGGAGGGGTGGGAGGCTCAGGCATGGTGGGCTGCAGGTCTGGAGCCCTGCCCTGCAGGAAGGCAGCGAAGACCCGGTGAGAAATCCAGCACAGCGCCAGTGGGCTGGCACTGCTGGGGGACCCAGTACACCCTCTGCAGCCACGGGTCAGGGTGCTAAGTCCCTTATTGCCTGGGCCGGCAGGGCCGGCCGGGTGCTCTGAGTGCAGGGCCCGCCGAGCCCACGCCCACCCGGAACTCCAGCCGGCCCGCAAGCACCACACGCAGCCCCAGCTCCCGCTTGCGCCTGTCCCTCCACACCTCCCCGCAAGCTGAGGGAGCCGGCTCCCGCCTTGGCCAGCCCAGAAAGGGGCCCCACAGTGCAGTGGTGGGCTGAAGGACTCCCCAAGTGCCGCCAAAGTGGGAGCCCAGGCAGAGGAGGTACCGAGAGCGAGTGAGGGCAGTGAGGACTGCCAGCACGCTGTCACCTCTCAATGTGAGCTAATCCCATGATAATGTAAATTAATGTTTACATCAATATATATAGCCTACTAGTTCTTTTTCTATGGAAAACCCTTGGTTCTGTTTTTCTGAAGAATCTTTGGTTTGTTTCTCGGGAGAATCATTGTAAAAACTTTAGCTGATTTTTAAGTGAAATCAGGAGCCATTGTAGAATTTTGAGTAGAAGCATGACATGAATACATACATTTCAAAAGGCAGAAATTAATAAATTAGAAAAATATTGGGAACATCTTGACACATATGACAATCATCAACATGAAAGTCAGGAGTGAGAGATGCATTGAGCCAAATGTTTCAGTGATTTGGGGAATGAACATACTTCAGTTACAGCAAGAAGCTGAAAAGAAAGTTACATTTTCTCAAGGTACTTGCTATACAGTACCTGCGATTGTAGACTGTAGGAGTAATGTCACAGAGCACAGATACAGGAGCCAGAGGGGCTTGAGATTGAATTTGATTACCAAATATGTGAACCCGGGGGAAGATGCTTAAACTTTGTAAGGCTCGTTTCTTCTCTTCTGCAAAACGAGAGTAATATATTTACCTATTTTTGTAAGAATGAGTGGGAATAGCAAGAATCAAGAATCTAGCATGAAATCTGACATATTATCAGTGTCAAATAATGGTAACCCGTAGCCAGGTGCTAAGGCAAGTAATTAACTGTATTACATTATTACTATTATCGAAAAACATTACTGAGCACATTCTGTGCAGAGGCTGCAGAGATAAATTGACTTATTCCTTAATTTTTTCCTCTTAAAATCAACATGTTTTCATGTCATTTATTTGCTCAAAATTCTATAATACGTCTTGATTTCACTTAAGATAAAAGCTGAAGTTTTACAAAGCTAGTGTAAATGATTTTTCTGTGCAACTATATTAGGTTGGTGCTTGCTATCTTCAAATCAAGGCAAAATTGAGACTTCCACTTCGAGTCAAAATGAAATAATATGGACCACATTCACCTCCTCCTTAAAATAAGAAACACAGAACAAACAAATTGGCAATGATTTTCAAGATCCTGAACATCAAGTAGCAAAAACCCAATACTCTTTGAAAGAGGAGAAACAATATGGTGTTTTGGGGGTTTGGGGAAGTCTTCCAATCAACCTAGTTTACTGCCTTGAGAGTGTTTCCAGACTCAGTGAGGAGAATACTGGTTGCAGCCTGGCAGACTCTGCCAGGAAGGGACAGAGCTGTTAGTTCAGGAAGAACAAGGCCGCTAGCATTTACAAGAGAGTACAAGAGAGAAGAAAGAGAACCCTGCGATTTGCAGAGAGTTCCCCATGCTATATTCAGCTGAGTACTGATCAGCCAGAATGAAAGACACATGAAGACGAGAGAGAAACATTTTCACCAGTTGATTTTACACAGGTTGTTTCAGAGCTATCATACTGCTGGGTTTTCTGCTAAAGGTCTTAGGAGGGTTGTTGCAGGAAGTCAGGGACCCCAAATGGAGGGACCGGCTGAAGCCGCGGCAGAAGAACATAACTTGTGAAGATTCATGGACATTTATCAGTTCCCAAAATTAATACTCTTATAATTTCTTACACCTGTCTTTACTGCACTCTCTGAACATAAATTGTGAAGATTTCATGGGCATTTGTTAGTTCCCCAAATTAATACTTTTATAATTTCTTATGCCTGTCTTACTTTAATCTCTTAATTCCATCATCTTTGTAAGCTGAGGATGTATGTCACCTCAGGACCCTGTGAGGATTGTGTTAACTGTACAAATTGTTTGTAAAACGTGTGTTTGAACAATATGAAACCACTGCACCCTAAAAAAGAACAGAATAACAGCGATTTTCAGGGAACAAGGAAAGATAACCATAAGGTCTGACTGCCTGTGGGGTCGGGCAGAATAGAGCCATATTTTTCTTCTTGCAGGGAGCCTATAAATGGACGTGTGAGTAGGAGAAATATTGCTGAATTCTTTTCCCAGCAAGGAATATTAATAATTGATACCCTAGGGAAGGAATGCATTCCTGAGGGGAGGCCTATGAACAGCCACTCTGGGAGTGTCTGTCTTATGTGGTTGAGATAAGGACTGAAGTACGCCCTGGTCTCCTGCAGTACCCTCAGGCTTACTAGGATTGGGAAATTCCAGCCTGGTAAATTCTAGTCAGACTGGTTGTCTGCTCTCGAACCCTGTTTCCTGTTAAGATGTTTATCAAGACAATGCGTGCATAGCAGGACATAGACCCTCATCAGTAATTCTAATTTTGCCTAGCCTTGTGATCTTTATTGCCCTTTGAATCATGTGATCCTAGTGACCTACTCCCTGTTCATGCACCCCCCCTCCCCTTTTAAAATCCCTAGCCGGGCGTGGTGGCTCACGCTTGTAATCCCAGCACTTTGGGAGGCTGAGGCGGGCGGATCACGAGGTCAGGAGATCGAGACCACGGTGAAACCCCGTCTCTACTAAAAATACAAAAAAAAATTAGCCGGGCGTGGTTGCGGGCGCCTGTAGTCCCACCAGCTACTTGGAGAGGCTGAGGCAGGAGAATGGCGTGAACCCGGGAGGCGGAGCTTGCAGTGAGCCGAGATTGCGCCACTGCACTCCAGCCTGGGTGACAGAGCGAGACTCCGTCTCAAAAAAAAAAAAAAAAAAAAAAAAGTCCCTAATAAAAACTTGCTGGATTTGAGGCTCGGGGTCACCATGATGATCCTACCAATATGTGATGACACCCCTGGAGGCCCAGCTGTAAAATTTCTCTCTTTGTACTCTTTCTCTTTATTTCTCAGACCAGCCGACACTAAGGGAAAATAGAAAGGACCTACATTGAAATATTGGGGACTGGGTCCTCTGATAGAGGGTAGTGCCAAAATAAGATCCTAAAGAAGAAAAAACAAATAGTGGTGTCTTTGGAGGAACTGCTAAAACTAGAGGTACATGAAGTGAGAATACTAATAAATGGTTTCCACAAGATGATGATTGGGGTCCAGAGGAAGCTACTCATTCCAAGCAATATGACAAGGCATCAGGAAGCCTCCCTACTTGGAGATCAATATTTTGTCTTGCCAAAAACATGTATTTTAAAGGGAGAAGGAATATGCTTGCCTTCCTCTGGTGGAATAGGCTTTGATATAAAATGTCTGAAGCAGTGTTTCTCAAACGTGAATCTATTAAGTAAGATTCATCTGGGAAATCTTGTTAAAATGCAAATATTCATCCTCAGTAGAGCCAGGATGGGACCAAAGATTGTACCTTTCTAAGTTCCTATGTGGAGACTCTGTTGCTGATACATAGTTCACACTTCCACTAGCAAGGGTCTAAAGTTTTAAAATGCTTTATGTGCTCTAAGTGTATGAGGGGTCTTACAAATCAGTTAGTGAGGTTTATGTTTTCCTGGTATCTAGGTATATACACTGTATCTACTATACTAATTAGTATGTATTCTCAAGGAAGGAAGTTCCCTAATGGAAACACTGTATGAAGGATATCAGAGTAGTAAACCTTTTCCATAAAAAGAAGTTAAGTAGGTAGCTTTATAAATTAACATGATACAACACACACACACATATATATAGGCAATATTGGATATTCCTTGCCTTAAGTATATAAATCAGTTTCATCTTGATTTACTGATAGAACCTAATAAGAAAAGAATCATAGTAAGATAAATCAGCTGTTTACACTCTACTCAAAAATAGAAATGGTGTAATAGAAAAGTTAAAGTTGTGAAAGTTAATCTTTTGATAATATAATGTCATTTATGTGCCTCTACATTATATGCTAACTCAATTCTAAATAAAGCAATAGAAACTATAAACATCAACCTCAACAATTTCTTCTACTGCACACCTTGACAACTGCCTAGACAAAACTTTACTGAAGATACTAAGACAATTTGAATCAATGTAAAAAAAAGTAATTTTTAAAAAATCATCACAGATCATAAGTGTCCACTAGGATACTCATCTTAGAAATCTACTGATATCACTTGGTGTCCAAGCAAGATGCTGTGATACTGCTATTATCTTAGAAAACTGAAGGAAGCCAAGGAAGTGATGAAGTGTAGAACAGTGTCATTTCTTCAAGGCACTCTTCGATAGTAGAATGGGAGTTTTGCAATCACTAAAACACAGAGAGGCTGGAGAGAAACAGCTTATTGTTAAGGAGGGCACTGAATCAGTAACAGGTGCTTTAAATCTTTCTGAGTCATTGGTACACCTAAGAGCCAGACTGGTAAGGTATTGGAATTCTGTGACTTAAAAGAAAAAAAAAAACTATGATGTTTACAAGACTGGCCTGATTGAAGTAAAATGTATGTAGTTTATTTCATGATGGGATTTGTGGAATAGTGATATACCTGTTGTCTACATATATTCGTATTCTGATTCGAGTTGAGCTCCTATTCCAGTAACTTTAGTAGGTGTTAAAAGTGGTGATTTTTTTCCCCTACTCTGTCACTGCCTCCTACTTTGCACATCTCTGCCAGCTGTGCAATTTGCTGGGGATTTGGCATGGCCACTGGAGGTCATTATTCAGTACCAGATCTTAGAAAGGCCATTTTCCATTTATTTCCTATGGAATGTAATTAAAAGACCAGTGTTTCTTAAAATTTACTGAAGCAAACATTTGGTTTGCTTTAATTTCCTATGGGAAAGGGTCCCATAGACTTTGGAGGGCATTTTGTCTTTTTTATTAGGTGCAGCTCATCTCACTCATAAGTAAAAAGAAAATATGTCACATGGGAACCAAATTACCCCATTGATAGGGTTTGGCTATTCTGACTTTTTAAAGAAGCAAAGGAAAGAAGTGTCTATTGAGTTATCCAACTAAATTCTGCCTAATTTTCAAGTCATATGGGCAATATAACTTAAAGCACCAAAGGAAGTAAAGCATATATATTGTGCATTCAGTGTCAGACAATTACAAAAATACAAGTTTAAGAAATCGATTTTATTTATTATACTATGGGAGCAATAAAAGCTTTTTAGCTTGAATTTTTTTCCTCCCTCCCTCCCTCCCTTCTTCCCTCCTTTCCCCCTTCCACCCTTCCCCCTTCCCTTCCTTCCCTTCCCTTCCCTTTCCTTCTCCTTCCTTCCCCTTTCTTCCCTTCCTTCCCCTTCCTTCCCCTTGCTTCCCCTTCTCCTTCCTTCCTCCTTCCTTCCTTCCTTCCTTCCTTCCTTCCTTCCTTCCTTCCTTCCTTCCTTTCATCTACCTTTAAAGTTAACAGCACCACCCATAACAACCAAGATGCCAGGATATTCCCCAGGTGGAGTTGATCTTTGGATTTAATTGTATTATTTTAATGATAGTATATGGCCTTTCAAGATTCAGCCTCTAAAATATGCCACTATTAAGAAATTCCGGCCCGGTGCGGTGGCTCATGCCTGTAATGCCAGCACTTTGGGAGGCCGAGGTGGGCGGATCACCTGAGGTCAGGAGTTCGAGACCAGCCTGGCCAATATGGTGAAGCCCCATTTCTACTAAAAATACAAAAATTAGCCTGGTGTAGTAGCAGGCATCTGTAATCCCAGCTACTCGGGAGGCTGAGGCAGGAGAATCGGTTGAACCCAGGAGGCAGAGGTTGCAGTGAGCTGAGATCATGCCATTGCAATCCAGCCTGGGCAACAAGAGTGAAACTCCATTTAAAAAAAAAAGAAGAAAAAGAAATTTCAAGCCCATCTTGTAATTTGGATGATTGGTAAATGTCTGTCCACATGTTCTGTTGCCTCTTTTTTTTTTGTAATGTTACATTTTTTCAATTCAATTGAGAAAATACTTATTGAATGCCAAGAATTTGCACAGCATTTTGCAATGAATGATTGGTGATGCCAAAATGATGAGAGATGTTTTCTGCTAATTTATGGAGCAGACAATTATTTCCCCCAAACCCCAAAATTTATAAGACAAATTCAGAAATGCACAGTAATTAATTGATTTATTTCTACATTTGCTAAATTTCTGCTATATGAAAGGCATTTTGAAAAGCACTGATCATATTAGACAAAAATACACAGGCCTTATCCTTAAAGATCACATAATCAAAATTTAGACACACAAAGAAGCATGGAATTAGAGACTATAACAATTGCTATAAAGAACATAGGCACATATGCAGTGTGCCTCTGAGCCATATATATATATATAAAGATAATATGTATTGGCTCTACACATATGTGGCACCATTTCCATGGCAGACAAAAATATCAGATTATAACACTGCTAAACCTGGACAGAGCTCTTTTACCAGCAGTACTCCAAGCAGTCACTACAGTTTGAGTGACATTGGCAGAACAAAGCTATTATCCATTTTTATCTGTATCTATCTATATACCAATCTATCTAGATATGTATCATTCAATCATACAGTGAGTAGATATTAAATCATACCTATCTATTCTATTGCACACCTTGACAATTATCTACACAAAACTTCTCTGAGGATACTAAGACAATTTGAATCAATGTAGAAAAAAGTAGTTTCCTTTAAATCATCTCAGATCACAAGTGTCCAGTAGGACACTGATCTTAGAAATCTACCAATATCAATTGGTATGATTAAATATACATATTAATTAAACATGTATAGTACATATTTAAATATTAAATATGTATAATATATATCTAGACTGATTAATATGTATATTTAATGATAATTTAACTCTGGTTTACTTTGCAATGGGACATCTTTACTATTTTTTATCCATATTTTAAAGAAGTGTTTTATTTATTCCTCTGCACAATCATAGAGCTATATTTTTGCTCCCATTCCCTACCAAATCAATTACCAATTCTTATGAATGCTTTTCTTGGTAACGCATTAGTTGCCATTCCGTCTGTGAAGTTCTTGATTTCTCATCAATCTAGATCCTCTGTTTTCCCTACTTTATTTCAATGGTGGCCTTCAAATTTTACTCCCTGATTTAATTCCTTTAGTTCTATAATAAATGTCTCTTCTACCTCATACATTACTTTCAAATTGAGAAATACCAAAGTATCTTTCTATTCTCCATAAATTTTAATCTTAACTCTTTAGTCTAGCTATTAAGGCCCACCCCAATCACTATAATTTTAATTAACATCACAACCAACATGAATTGTGTAAAGTTTACAAAGCACCTTCATATTATGATCATGACGTCAATCTAGGTAACATGCATTACTTTTCTGTGAAAGGTAATGACTTTCCCTAGGTAACAGGGCAATTGATGATATCTCAAGATAAATTTACATCTTCTGTTTTCAAATGTAGATTTTATACAACTAATGTAACATTCATTTAATCAAAATATTAAGCATGCTTTTGTGGGAAACCTACTAAAATTTTCCATTAAGGCAGGTGAAGATTTTATATCTATTCAGCTTAAATTTTCTGCAAAGGTTTTCATGTGTATATGTGAACTGATTATTAAATAGCCTGTAACTAAATGTCAGCTAAATGTAAACCACCGTGGCATAGCCCTTGCTAACCTCTTCAACTGCATCTCTCATCATTTTTCTCCTCTTACTCAAGATACCAGCCACACTGAACTACTTTTCGGTTCTAAAAAAGCTTAGCTCCCTCATAAGTGTTTCTCATTTTTTCCACCACCTTCCATACACTTAGGTTTCAAAACTCCATTTGGGCCTCACTTTCATGGCAAATCTTGTCCCTAGTCTGAACTAGGAGGCCCTTTTGTTTCTGTTCACTTTGCCCACTACACATATCTTTAACATATATATTATTTTGAGATACTTTAGTTGCCTTTTAACATCTTAGTTTAGTTTTGTTTTTTTACAAACAGGGTCTCGCTATGTTGCACAGGCTGGGGTGCAGTGGCTATTCACAGGCTGGATCATGGTGCACTGCTGTCTCAAACTCCTGGCTTCAAGCAATCTTCCCCTCCTCAGCCTTGTAAGTAACTGTGTCTATAGGTGTGTGCCACTGCACCTGGCTTTTTCTCAATAGATTTTAACTTGAAAGCAGGAACTGTGCAGCAATGGACACAGTAGTTACTCAATAAAATATTGTGCAGTGAGTGGATGAACTGCCTCTGTATTGAACCTCTCAAACTTCATATTTTCAAGTTGTGTTCTGCATTCAATTCTTTCATGTTACTCATGCTTCCTTTGCTGACATTTAAAATGTCTCCTTTTCCCAGTTTCATGTATTAATTTCCCTTCTTCCTTTATCGCCGGTTCCTAACGTGTGTGACTTACACCCGTGCCACAGCTTCTACTCATTTCTGTTTTAATCCTCTGGAAATCTGGCTTTGAAAACCACCCGGCTGGTGAAATTATTCTCTTAATATCACCACCTGCCTACCCAAATTCAATAACCTTTTCTCAATTCATGTTTTATTAAATCTCTCAAATTCTTGAGACTCTTTGATTGATAAGCCTCTTTGATTGATAAGCCTCTTTATGATTCTTGTTCTTCAGCTCTTCCCTGCTGATTTCTCTTTCTCTGCAGCTGGCACATTTCTTCCTGACTGATAACTGTAGTTTATACTTGAACATTAGTCCTATGTCTCCTGCTCTTCTCCTTAAGTATTCACATGATGTGGCCCATTTCTCCTCATGGTTTCAAGTACCACTTCTCATATGACTCCCCGACTTCTCACCTTTGCTTCAGTCCCATATGTGCAACTGCTAAATGGCAATATGAGTTTGTCACCCTGACATTATTTGAAACTCAGTGTTTCCTAAGGAAATATTATATTCTCTGAAAGCAGTTACCCTTCTGAATATGCCCATTATTGCCAATATAATGTCTTTAGTTTTAGTTTCTTGTACTTGAAAACTTGGAAATGCATAAATTTCTGTTTTTTTCTTTTACCAATTAGATTCAATTATTCCTAGAGTTTTCTTTCTTTTTTTTTTTTTTTTTTTGAGACGGAGTCTCGCTCTGTCGCCCAGGCTGGAGTGCAGTGGCGCAATCTCGGCTCACTGCAAGCTCTGCCTCCCAGGTTCACGCCATTCTCCTGCCTCAGCCTCTCCGAGTAGCTGGGACTACAGGCGCCCGCCACCATGCCCAGCTAATTTTTTGTATTTTTAGTACAGACAGGGTTTCACCGTGGTCTCGATCTCCTGACCTCGTGATCCGCCCACCTCGGCCTCCCAAAGTGCTGGGATTACAAGCATGAGCCACCGCGCCTGGGCAGAGTTTTCTTATATTGATAATAAAATTGTTAATGTTTACTTTTTTGGCCCTTTAATCATTGTTCAGTCGCTTATCATTTTCTACTTACTATATTTAAATCATGTATGATTTGAATAAAAATCTTGGCTCCTTGTCTAGCTGTAGAGCCAAGGGGAGTTGTTTAACTACTCTAAGCCTTGGTTATCTCAATTTGTCAAAATTGACTATAATAGTACTTAGTCATACAAATAATAGTTTATAGAAATATTTTGAGAATTAGTTAATACATATAAAATACTTAGCACAATTCCTAACAAGTAAAATCACTCACCAAGTAATAGACGTTACTGTATTTCATCTTTTAAATGATACATTTTTTCACATTTTAATGTCTCAATAATCAGATTGTGTTTTATAGTCAATAGTATGTCACAGACTATGTGACAGAGTTCATTTCCTCCTGATTGTAAAATAATTGATACACAATAGTGCATCTTTCAATCACTGTTTCTACAATTCAATGAAATAAGGTAATATTATTATTAGTGTTATTATTGCACCAACATTGAATACAATATTAAGTGAGTTTTATTACTTTCAGCTTAAAAAATAATATATTGCTGTATGCCTATATTTCCTATATATCACTTTTATCCTTTTACTAGCTGGATAAGGTTTTATGTGGTCCTTTCTTCATGCCTTCAGTTTTTAATATTCTCTAGCACTTAAATTTCCGTTAAATATTAGTAGGTTCATTGCTACCTACTATTGCCCCTAGTTTTCATTAATTTGTCCAAATTGTTCTCCTTACTCACAACCCCCTGAAAATTCTCACACCCATTTCCTCTTCCATTATTTGACCCTGTGACTCCTCTCTATATGAGTCTTCCTTCCCTATCTATTTAAATATTACTCATCCTCATGGATCAGATTTAGTTTCAATAATTTTTCTATTGAAATATTATTGTTAGTTTGAGAAAAGTTTCCAAAAACGTTAAACTGCTCCACATGTATATTTTAACATTATACATACACACACAAGGCAGGGTTAAACAATTTCAGAATGTTTTTCTTGTCCCATTGATAGTGTGTGTATTTAATCTTTTTTTTTCACCTAATGTTATAGCATTGTAAAGCCATAGGATAGTTCCCTTCATGAATTTATCTGAAATAATTTTTCTCCTTCCTTGAATTAGAAGAATGCAGTATCATTGCCTTCTTGATTATTCAGACATTTTGCCATTTTCCCAGACACTGTTGTGGTAGGTACCCCTTATCTTTAACATTTCTTTCTGAGGGCCATATAAGGAAGGGCTCAAGCCAAGTGCGCAGGAGACTATCAACCTCTGGTGCACAGCTAACATATCCAGATAGAACTACAGGCTTGGCAGTGGGCAGAAAGCTGGCAGAGAGAACGGAGAGGACACCTGCTCCCTGAGTGATGTTCGTTTCCTAATGAGAACAGAAGAATGGCTACATGTCCTAATTTTGACATTGTGAGTGTCCACGATAAGACGATAGTCAAGCTTTTGGAAAGATAAAACTTGAATATTTTATCTTCAGATATATGTGCAATATTTTTCTAAATGAAATAAATAATGCAAATATCAGGAATTAAAATTAAGCTATTTGTAGGATTTATTTTAAGAAAAAATATAATTTTTTCTGATTGATGGTATAGACTACTAACTGATTTGGTTTAAAATACTACTGTCCCTCTGAAGATAGGGTTTAAATTTTAGTAGGATAGAAAACAGATGAAACACTGTGAAAAGTTATTTTGAACAACCAGCCTATATTTATGCATAATTATTTATACACTTGATATTTAGTAATGCAAAATAATAAATCAGAATGCTAGTGCTTTAGATTGGTGTCAACTGTATCGTGTACCCTTAAAAAAGTTGGACTCACTAAGAGCATATTTTAAATGTGTTGTTTTTAAGTAAATATATGCACATTTCTTTATTCACTAAGCTTGCCTAGTCCTATTAATTCAAAACTATGTAAATTATTGTTAAATAATTTAATACCTTCATATTTGATTTATTTTCTTTATATTGCATCCACCCTGTCTTTGATGGGATATAGCTTCCCTTGCTAAAACTGACAGAATTCAATCATTTTAATTTACTTCTCTTATTTTATTTTCCTTCAATCACAGAAATCCTTGAAAATGGCTTTAGGAATATATTGAAATAGTTCTTTAAAAACTCAGTTAGGTCTATCTGTTGTATACAGGTATACAGGTTGCCAAAAGGAATTTACTACAATGTGACTGAAAGTTGGTATAATTTATCTGTTCTTCTTTTAACTCAATATTTCTGATTTTGTGCCTGCAATATAATTTTATAGATTGAAACATCAAAATCCTCATTTTAATTACTTCAAACAAATAAAAGTAACACGCTCATTTTATTTTTAAGGAAAATGTATTTCCTTAAAAATAATTAGAATGCTATATTTATTCTGAGTCTGAGTCTAAAAATGAATCACAGCTATTAGCATGAGCATTGAAAAAAATTAGGAATAAACTATTTTGGAAAAGCCACTATAAACAGGATATGCTTTCTGCTATGCTGTGTATACGCTGTTTCTTTAAGGATCCATTTCAGCTCACATGTACGTACTCCCTGAAGCTACAGTTTATGATGGAGGGTGAATATAAGACCAATGAGCAGTTTGATTATGATGAGAGGAGAGTAAGAGGGAAGAGTACACGCATGGGCGCTGAGCTCAGGGTTCCTAATGAGAAGGAGAGAGAAGGGATCAGACTTACCAACAAAAATGAGCACAATAAAAAGATTTGGTACAATCCAAGAATCAGTTTCCTTTACTTCATGATTTTGCTGAGGGAAAACAGAATATTAAGAGCAGGGCACAATAAAGCATGGGAAAGTCCTATTTACCACTCTTATTGATTGAATTGTATTCCTTTCAAATGATATGCTGAAGTCCTAAACCCCAGAACCTGAGAATGTGACCTTATTTGGAAACAGTGTCATTGCAGATTTAATCAAGTTAAGATGAGGTCACTAAGGTGAGTTTTAATCCAATATGACTAACGTCCTTATACAAAGAGAAAATTCGGACCCAGAGACATAAATGCACAGGGAAAAGATGCTATGAAGACACAGAGAAAAAATAGCCATGTGATTGGAGTGATACATCTATCTACAAGCTGATAAACTAAAGATTGCTGATAAACCAGAAGCTAGAGATAAGGAAGCATCCTTTTCAGTCACAGAGCAGTTATGGCCCTGCCGATACCTCAATTTTAGGCATTAGTCTTTAGAACTGTAAGGCATTAAATTTTTGTTTTTTAAAAACACTCTGTTTTGGCACAGATCTAGGAAACTAATATTTTTTAGTTTCTAAATCATCATCTTCATGATGACTTACATATTTTTCAGTTTTCACTGTGCTTTTTCCTCTATGCCTCAGCCCTTAACAGATAACCATGCATTCACTAGTTTTCAAAAAGCTCATTTCATTTGTATCAACATCAATTCAAAGGATAGGAATTTATATTACATAAATGTAAAGAAAAATAAGTTAGGGTAAAAACAAAATTATTTCTAATGAAAATAAATTATTTTTATGCAAATGTTTAGTTAAGATAGCTATGTATTAAAAACTAAAATACACTCAGCTTCCTCCCTATCCTGAGTCTCTTCACAGGAAACTCTTTTGCCTTGACCTACAGGAAGCATCGTGAGTGCCTGCAGGACTAAAGCACTTGAGACCATCTAGAGACAAAGAATGGGGATGGGGCTAGCAGTAGCCAGAATGTGAGTATGGCTGCTCTCCATTCTCACCAGAGGAAACACAAAATGAGAGAGGCTGTTGAGCAATGCCATGTTTCAGGAAGAATGGTCCATGGGTCGTCTGGGCATGATTCCCTAGCTGGTGTTTCCACATAGCTCAGGCAACTTTCTTGGGTCTCCTCTAGGCCTATCCAAGTTAAATGCTATGCCAACCTCAGAGCCCGCAGTAGACTGGCAGCAAACCTGGGTTTAGAGCTCCATCTAGTGCTGAAGAAAAGGCAGTAATCTCAAACTAAGAAACACTATAGTCAATCAGCACAGGATGTCTAGACAAAATATAATAAAAAGACGGACACAAAGCTTATAGCAAAGACTGGAACAAATACTTTTTAAATTTTTAAATCAATAGACATTGATATATATCCATAAGCATCAAGAGCAATCAGGAAACTATGACCTCACCAAATGGACAAAACAGAATACTAATGACTGACCATAAAGAAGTGGAAATATGTGAACACTCAGACTAGGAATTCAAAATAGCCATTTAAAGGAAATTCAGTAAACTCCAAGAAAACACAGAAATAATTCAGAACTTTAAAAATTTAAGAAAGTAATTGAAATTATTAAAAAATCAAATAGACATCAAATAGCTGAAAGATACAATGAACAAACTGAAAAATGCAACAGAGAGCATCAACAGCAGAATTGATCAAGCAGAAGAAAGAATCCATGAGTGCAAAGGCAGCCTATTTGAAAATACAGAAGAGGAAAAAGAAAAAATAATAAAAAGGAATTAAATCTTAAGATATCTATGGGACAACATCTAAAGAGAAAATGTACTAGTCAATGGTATTCAAGAGTAAGTGAGGATGACAAAGGGGTAGAAAGATTATTCAGAGAAATAACAAGCAGGAGAATTTCCAAATGTGGAGAAATAAATATCCAGGTACAGATAGGTCAAAGATCATCAATCAGATTCAACCCAAATAATCCTACTGCAAAGCATAAAAAATCAAACTCTCAAAAGTCACAGATGATGAGTGGATCCTAATACTAGTGAAAGAAAACAATCAAATAACATAAAAAGAAGTTTGAATATGCTTGGAAGCAGACTTCTCAGCAGATACCTTAGAGGATAGGAGGAAGTAAGATGGTATTTTCAAAGTGCTGAAGAAAAAACAAACAAACAAACAAAACCTCCTAATCAAGAATACTGTACCCAGCAAAGCTATTCCTCAAACATGAAGGAGAAGTAAAGACTTTCCCAGACAAAAAAAGCTAATGGAATTCATCACCACCCAACCTGTCTTACAAGAAAGTCTAAAGGGAGTTCTTCAACCTGAAACAAATGGATGCTAACCTATAACACAAAAGCAGCTGAAAGTATGAAGATCACTAGTAAAAGTCAGTACACAGATAAATTCAGAATTTTTAAATATTACAATCATGGCATGTAAACTATATATATAGTTTATATATGGTGTATATATATGGTATATGTATTTCACTCATACACTATATTTACACTTATGAAGATAAGACAAAACTTAATAATAGTAACTATAATAACTTACTAATAATAGACAACATAAAAAGATACAAATTCTGACATCCAAAATTCAAAAGGGAGAATGAAGTAAAAATGCAGATTTTTTGCACTTTGGGAGGACAAGATGGGTGAATCACCTGAAGTCAGGAGTTTGAGACCAGCCTGGCCAACATGGTGAAACCCCGTCTCCACTAAAAATACAAAAAATTAGCTGGGCGTGGTGGCAGCACCTGTAATCCCAGCTACTTGGGAAGCTGAGGCAGGAGAGTTGCTTGAACCCTGGAGGCGGAGTTTGCAGTGAGCTGAGATTGTGCCATTGCACTCCAGCCTGGGCAACAGAGCAAGACTCCATCTAAAAAAAAAAAAGTAGATTTTTTTCTTTGTTAATTGTTTTTGTTTAAAATAGTATTTTATAACATTAAGATGTTTTTTGTAAGTCTCATGGTAACCACAAAGTAAAAACTTATAATAGATGCATTTAAAATAAAAAGCAAAAATTTGAAACATACTACTAGAGAAAATTACTCTACCACCTTGAATGAAAATGTACCGAATTTTCCAATTAAAAGGCATACAGTGGCTGAATGAATTAAAAAAGGCTCACCTATATGTTGCCTGCAAGAGGGTCACTTCACCTTAAGAACTTGCATAGACTGAAAGTGAATGGATAGAAAAAGATACTCCATGCAAATGGAAACTGAAAAAGAGCAGGAGTAGCTATACATATCTTAGATATAGTAGACTCAAAGACAGTAAAAAAAACAAAGACAAAGAAGTCCACTATATAAAAAAACACAAAACTAAGACAGTCTATCCTGAGATAATTTTAAAGAGAAAACCTACTCACTAGGCTTAAATGTAAAAATACAACATGGAGAGAAATATGTGACTTTGGACAATTTTTGTAAGCTGCAATTCATTATCTATAAAAAAATTCCTATAACGTAAGTATGTTGTGAGAATTAAATTAGATGATGAAAGTGAACACACTTAGCATGAGGTGCTATATAGAATAATTACATAATAAATGTAACTTTTATCATTAGTATTCTTATATTTTTCACAACTATGGTGCATGAGGGTTTTAAACTCAGTACTTCTAGGTTTTTGTTTACAGAAAAACTAAAAGAAAATTCACAAGTCTCTTCAGTTTTTCAATTCTAATGTTTCTAGTTTTTTGAAGGTTATTTTCTTATAGAGCAATGATTATACTTATGATGAAATGTCTCTTCCATTGAACGGAGTTCCTTTAAGTGAGTTTATGTACACACCCACACACACATCCATCTTTATCTCCATATGCTATAAAGTGGTTATTAAATCAATGTTAAATAAATGAATGGGGAGATAAATGCACAAATGAATAGGGATGTGATGGGAACATGTTTTTAAAAATAGCCATAAAACAAATATTATTGAGGTGTATTAGTTTTAAAGAACTGTCATAACAAAGTACCACAGATTGAGTGACTTAAGCGACATAAATTTATTTTCTCACAGTTCTGGAGGCTAAAAGTCTAAGATCAAGGTGAAGGCAGGTTTGGTTTCTTCTAAGGCCTCTCTCCTAAGCTTATAGAAGGCTGCCTTGTCATTGTCCTCACATGGCCTTTTCTCTGTGAAGTGATCCCTGATGTCTCTCCACCTTCTTATAAAGATACCAGTCATATTGTATTAAGACCCACCCATATTATCTCATATAACCTTAATTACCTCTATAAAAGACCTCTATCCAAATACAGTCACTTTCTGAAGTACACTAGGGATTAGGATTTCAATGTATAGATTTGGGGGGTAGGACTGGGCACAATTCAGTCCATACATGAGGGAATTTGTAGAACAATTTATAGTTGATTATACTAATAATATTTTCTCTCTGATTTAGCCGTGATATTCTTCACTGCTACAGGTTAAAATAAAGGACAATATTCTCTGGGCCTGTAAATTTTTAATGAACAACCTAGGTGAAATTTACGTAAAATTAGACGTCTAACAAGCACGACCTTGAAGGAATGACATATCCAACAACATTTTCTGGAGAAGAGGGTCAAGAAAACTCTGGAGCATAGGTGCTAAATCCGAAATTTGAGTCCTAGATGGGACTGACATTTTAGAAGAACACTATCAGCTATTAAGATATAGAAAATGGTACTGGGCATCTAAGAAAGGAGAGGTTCCTCAGAAGATACTGAGGACACACCAAGGTTGGCTCTAATGATATAAGCTCCCGGAAGAAGGAAGAGTTTGTACACTTAGCCCATTGATCCATCAATTCAACCTGGCTCTCTCTACCTGCTTATATTATTTTTAGGTATAGGCCAAATGTATGCAAAAAAGATATTCCAAAATACTTTGATCCAAATAGTCTAGGAGTTTATTTCTCCCGTAGTTGTTCAGGTAAGGACAACTAGAGAGTTCTGTTTTATGTGTTCTTCCAGCTACTGAGGTTCTTCTTAATTATCTTTTTGACCCGCCATCCTGTAGTATTTTACAAATATTTAACAACCAGCTTTCCAAGTGTACTTCCAAAATGATGATGTTTTATTTTTCCTTTACATTAAGACAAAAAGTAAAACAATTAAAATACATATTAGACCTTCACTCATTGGTTAATATCATGAGTGATTTCTTTGCTAAATGAGACAGTATTAGAATGCTGGAAGGCTACTTATTCAATTTTTTGTGCTATTTACAATAGAATGTCTATAGACACAACACACTATAATGTTTAATCTGGATTATTAACATTTTCTTCATTATTATCTTAACTCTAGGAAATCAACAAAACAAGCCTTGATATGTAGCATTTGCTAATTTCTAATTTCTGTGATATAAAGTGTTCCAACCTGGTTGAATTCAAGCTACCAAAGTGACATCATTGAATGTGGAGTTGGGAAGATGGCCTAATAGCATACAATTTATTATCTATTTACAATAGACAGATAATAACATACCATGATTTAGTTTTTCCCCATATATAAATAATAAACATTAGAGCACTTTTGAGCACAAAATAATTATGCATTATGTTATATGCAAGGAATATATAAACACACAAGTTAGTTCTCCAGGATTTCACACTCTAGCAAAGTATAATGGTAAGAGATTGTACTTGATAATAAAATGAGCACTGGTGTGAATCTTGATTTTCTACTATAAGCTCTGTGACCTAATAGAATATAATTAATCCTTCTAAGCCATAATTAATTTCTACATCTGCAAAATGGGAATGATGATAGAAGTAATTGTAGTTAGGAACTAGCAATTTTCTTTGTGAAGCATTAAGCACAATGTCTGGCATATAGGAAGTGTTATAAACATTAAATTGTATAATTTTTGTTGGATATATGAATTATTCATATATAAGGCCTCCTTGTATACCACTTAAAAGGTAAGGTTACATTAAATATCAGTAAGATCTCATTATAGCTAACAAAGTTTCCATATTTATTTCTATAATCATCCTATAATAAATGAAATTCTAATAGTTAATACCAGCCATATTGCTACTGTATTTATTATTGTTGGATATATTATTTCTAGAGGAAAAGAAATTTTACAGACTGAGTTAATAAAAGTGGTGGACAACTGTTTTGTAATTGGTAGGACCTCTATAATAATATAGAAACAGGGCTGATGAGGGGGCTGATGTGTTAGGCTACCATATCATAACTTATGTTCTAATCTTGACTTTACATTTTTTGTCTTATCTTAATGCACATTCGTAAGTTATGAGCACTTCGCTTTTTCCCTCTCGTAAAGCAATTTTTTTTCAGGGGTGTTATAAGTGTTGTGAGGGCTACCAAATGAGTAAAAATCATTGCTGCGCATCTTTAAAGCATCTCAGGGAATGGATGAAGCTTCTATCTTAGGGGTCAGAAATTGTAAGGAATACAGATTAAATAATATTTTTCTTGTATAGTTATCTCACAGTGATCCTTAAACAGAGCTCATTTAACTGTGAACAAAATTTTCATTACCAGTTTAAATATAGTGATGCTAACCTATTTGTGAACCCTGGTCAGGGCTACTAATCTCATTGTCATTGCTTGTTAAGAACTTACTTTATTCCTATTACTTAGCATGATGACACAAGCTATTTTAATCCACTCACATTTTAACTTAGCAGAGCATACAAGCAAAGCTAACTTGAATTCCAGAAAAAGATCCTAAGTACCTTATTAATGTATTTTTCTCTTAATTGTACAAAAATAAAAAAGTCATGGCAATCAAAAGTAGGACCTTTTTACCTTCGAGATATTTACTGTAGTTTCAGCATGTATTAGGCATCAATACAGAAAGATTCCTGGACAATACTTGATGAAGTCTACCCCCTCCCATTCCCCATGTTCATGGGAGCATGACCAGCAGACTAACGCAGCAAGCAGATGATGCTCCTGATGAAAAGGGCAGACCCAGTTGAGCCTGGGCTATGCTGACACAGACTTTGTTGCTCTTCATTTGGCAAAGGTAAATCTGAGTTTAGACTTTTCTTTGAAATGGTTGTCTGGCCATAGAGATGAAAAAAAATTATGTTAGCAAAAGTAAAGTAATTTTTTCTTTCTGAATGCTTTATAAAAATCTTCACATTTAATCAATATGATTCAGGGAAAAATCATGTATTGTGTATGATTTCCATGTATTTCATCAAATGTTTCATGCCCTCTGGTGCCTAAAGGAAAAAAAATAAAGATTTTTCTCTCCACAATATTTTAAAAATAACTTTCCAGGTTTTATAATATGTAAGAACTCTATAATAATTACAAATCAAGTCACTGGATAAAGATGGCATTTGCTAACTTCTCATTCAAACCTACATATGCTGTTTCCAAGGAAGACACTTTGTTGATGTACTCAGACTGCCCAAGTTTCTGAGAAATCCAAATCTAAAAATACGTGGTTCGATTAGGGTCTTTAATAACTGGTGTGTTTGTGTTTGGGTGCATGCTAATTGTAATGGCTGTCATCTAATTTGTTGTTAACTGTATATTTGACAGGAGTGATTGAATTAGAACAAGGATGCCATGTAAGGATAAAATATATATCCCATATACTATTTAAGTTGTCTAGTTACAGGATGATGTTAATATCTATTTGTTTCTGAACAAGCTACTTTATTTTATTTAATAGCCTTTGTAATGACTCTATGCCTCTCTTTCTAAATTTGTGAAGTGGCACTTACTGATGAAGAGCAATTTTTACCCAGTGCATACGGAGATTTATCTGTCTAACACAGATGGCTGAATAGGAATGAAAGAGAATAAAAATAGAAACAGTGGGAAAAATAAGATCTAATATTTCCAAACAGGAAAACCCAGAAACTATACATGAAAATATAAAAAGTAAAATACATGCGGCTAAATCTCACATGGCAAAAATGTATAAAACAACATAAGGACGCAAATTTATTTTCATTTTTACTTGAAAATATGCATGCATTGGAGCCATGTGGTTACAGGAGCCCAAGGTCTCTCCAGGTGACTTCAAGCTTTCCTTTAAAACAGAACCTAATATTTTGAGAAATCGAAATAAGGATAGTTCCTCATATTTATTTAAAAAATAACAAAAATTAAATCACCTTGAACATCATTATAGATAGCACTTATTGAAAGTTTAATATGTCCTAAACACTTTGCTAGACATTTCAAATCTCTCCCTCATTTGATCCTTACTATCATTCTATCAGGTGGAAACCATGATTATCTCTATGTTACAGCTGAGAAAACTCTTTGAGAGGCAAATAATTTGTGCAGGATCATTTTGGTGTGCAACAGTAAATATGTATCAGTTATCGATTGCAGCAAAGCTTAGTTACATACAACGGACTGGAGGATTTACTTGCTAGGTGGCTGTCTCACAAGGCTTCCAAAATGGTGTTGACTAATGGCTGAGGGCTTGGTTTTTCTCTTTCACGGGTCTCTCCATGGGGTGCCTCCGTTTTCTCTACTCACACTGTGGTGGTTCGTTCCCAGAAGCAATACCACAAGACACAGGAAGTGGAAGCCTCCACTTTTTAAACCCTGGCCCCAGATAATGGCACAGAATCATTTTAGCCATATACTGCTGGTCAACCTGTCACAGAACCTGGATTTATGGGGAAGAACATAAACCCTAGTATTCAATGAGAGGAATGGCAAAGCATTCGGGGCTCATATTTTTAAACTGCCACGGTATGACCTCTTGCCACAAGTTATTTACATCCTCTTCACATGTAAAATACATGTACCCTTTCTCAAACTCCTAAAACATCCTATCTCATTATGAAATTGGTCTCAGGTTCAAAGTCCAGGGTTTCATCCCCTAAATCAGGTCCATGTGCAGGTGAAGCTCTTGGAACTTGGCTCCTACGGGACAGCCCGTTGAGTATGGTTCTCCTAATCTAAAGATCTGGGAACTAAAGAAACAAGTTATCTTCTCCCTAACACACAAGGAGAAAAAATGGCTGATTTTGTGAGTTTAAACAAAAAAGGAGAAATATCTTGGTATAAACATGCTAGAGGAAAAGCTCTAAAAGCATAGTGAATTTTAAAGTAAATTTCACTGAAAGTTTTAAAGTATAAGAGGAAGGAAGGAGAGAATGGGAAAGCAGGGTGGAAAGAGTTTTATTCTTATCCCAAATGAGGCAGAGAGATTATGGGTTAGAATAGAACAGGGGAACAGGCATAAGATAATTTCCATAAACATTCTCATTAAAAGGGAATAACAGGAGGTACACAGCAGTCACTGGTACATGTCCATTGTGAAATCCACTGGGTCCATTTTGATGACTTAGGCCTTTGGTAATCAGGCCTCATTGCTGCTCTCTGGGCATTAGTCTCTGTGGTTCATGTTTCCATGCTCATGGCTCATGGATCTGCCCTCTGTATCCTTGACAGCCAGTTTCCTGCCCAAAAAAGCTTAGGTATCCCAAAGTCTTTTTTTCCATTTTAGTCTAAGCTGGAGCTATTTTGACCAAAATAATTCTCTTAAAAATTGTGTGGGTTCTCCATGAATATACTTAGGGTTATCTTTTACACTAAAGTCACAACCATACATTGTAAAGGTAAGTCCTTCTCTATCTAGGTTCCCTGTGAAGCTTCTGTGACATAACTTGCTTTAAGACTTTCAAAAACCCCGCTGTTTAATTAAGGAGATTTGTAAGACATGCCTTCTTGATTCTTACAGGTCTTCGCGTTTGACTGAAAGGGTTTCTGTATTATCACCTCAGTTCTTTCTTAGATATCAACAAGGAATCTTATAATCTCACCCAGAATTAGATTTTAGGCATTAGAGTATTTATTATTTTAAGAATTTTTCATCGTATGGAAAGATTTGGAAGAAGAAAGAGTTTTTTTTTTTTTTTTTTAACTTTAGCAAGCTCTGGCTCCTTTAGACTTAACATTGCATTCCCTCACCTTGTACCCTCTATCCTCTTGCATTTTATCATAGCTGGCAAGAAGCTGTTATGTAGGATTTTCAGTATTCTCCTAGATCATTAAGTGTATTAAATTCATTTCCTGTTTTTCACATTTACAGGAGACATATTGCCAACATTTCCACCACTACATAATAAGAGTCCCCTTTCCTCCTGCTCCCAATAACATTTCCCTCACTTTCCTTGAAACCCTCACTAACAGCTTTCTCATTGCTTTTTCGGCTTTTTCATTAATACTCTATTCAAGGCCCTTCTGGTTTTTCACCTGCTGCCCAGCCCCAAACCAATAATACATATTAATTTTTGTTATGGAATCACTTATCTTTCAGGTAACACAATCTGTGTCAATTATCTATTGTGAGCTGTCCTAAAACTTTGTGACTTAAAGCAATAACAACCTTTCATTTTGCTCACAAATCTGCAATTTGCACAGGGCTTAGCAGGAATAGTTTATCTCTGCTCTTGAATAGAACGAGTGTCAAAAATTTTGGAACTCTGTTTTAAGACCTCAAAAATCTCCAAATTAAAAATATGAAAAAAAGAAGGCTATTTCTTTTAGAACAATGGCATGATGCTTTTGAACAACACAGCATAGTGGTTAGTATATTATTAGAATTTTCCCATGAGAAATAATTTGCTCAAGGAGAATATCTTTTGAGAAATTTATAAATAATTAACAAACACTTGTATCAAAAAGTATTAAAATAACTGATTTATCATTTAAATGAAGGATATAGTTTTTGATGAATAGGGAATCAGATTCAAGACAAAAACCACACTGAGATAAATTCCAATATCTCCTTTTGGAACAGCATAAATTGTAGATTTCCTTTTGCTATTTTGTCTAATAATTACCTTCCCATTCACGTAATTCAATATCCTTACCTCATCAACTCAATTTTTCCTCTATTTTCCCATTCTATTAACTCACATGAAATCCTCTTTATTTGTTGCTTGGTTAGTTGGTTTTTTTTTTTTTTTGAGACAGAGTCTCGCGCTGTCGCCCAGGCTGGAGTGCAGTGGTGCGATCTCGGCTCACTCCAAGTTCCACCTCCCAGGTTCACACCATTCTCCTGCCTCAGCCTCCCGAGTAGCTGGGACTACAGGCGCCCACCACCACACCTGGCTAATTTTTTGTATTTTTAGTAGAGATAGGGTTTCACCGTGTTAGCCAGGATGGTCTCAATCTCCTGACCTCGTGATCCGCCCGCCTCGGCCTCCCAAAGTGCTGGGATTACAGGCGTGAGCCACTGCGCCCGGCCGGTTAGTTGCTTTTAACTAAGTCATCTTTGCTTATGATATTGTTTATATTCTTTTTATTTTTTTCTAGGACTTTGGTTATATTTCTCTATTATCAATCTTGTTATTGTTTTGCTTTTATTTTGTTTGTTTTCTATTGAATCTTACATCTACAGAGTTACTCAAGTTAAAAAGTTTATTGAACAAGTGAGGGCAACTAGCCATTCAGGTTCTGAAATAAATTAAGACGTGTTTCATTAGAAAAGCAGAGTGTTATACAGCCCATGACAATTACACTGTTTACTTAGGTGGTCACAACATTTATATTCAAGATCCAAATTATTCTTCTGAAAGTAACTAAAAAGTCTCAGAGATGTTAGTTGTATGACCAAATGAACAGACTATGAAATTCCAATCTTACTCTAAAGGATAACCTCCCCATCCTAATTTCATTTCTGGCTTGCCATCAGAGGAAAAAAAAAAGGCTGATGTTGTGAGTTTAAACAAAAAAGGAGAAATATCTTGGTATAAACATGCTAGAGGAAAAGCTCTAAAAGCATAGTGAATTTTAAAGTAAATTTCACTGAAAGCTTTAACGTATGAGAGGAAGGAAGGAGAGAATGGGAAAGCAAGGAGGAAAGGGTTTTATTCTCATCCCAAATGAGGCAGAGAGACTATGGGTTTGATTGTGGAGAAGAATTCAAAAATGAGAAACTATATCTTACTTTTTTACAAGCACACATACTTTCCCAAATTAGACATTTATGATTAAGTAGGACCTACAAATTAGAAGTTCTCTATTCTGTAAAATGATCACAGAGGATTAAATTTCTGAAGGGAAGTTTAACTATAGTTGCTTATGGGAATTTTGCTAAAGATTTTTAGGAATTTTACTAAGGATTTCAAACACTGAAGAAGTAATTTACAGGCATTCTTATTTCTGCTAATATTGTGATTGTTAAAATAATTTTAAAAGATAAATTCAAAAATTTTCTAAGCTTTATAGAAATGTTAACTTTAACTTACCAGTAAGTATTAAACCAGCTTCCAGAACAAAAAAAAAAAGATATTTTTCAGTAACTCATTCAGAATGAATTACCTAAGAAATCTTTAATATTTCAGGATTTTCTTTAATATTTAGATGTGTTATAATCCTAATCTCACCAGACTTGTCCCTGAGGCTATATCAGACACAATGTTGACCTGTATCAATGGTTTTGACCTCAAATGGAAATTATTAGAAAGGTCTATCACATTATATCTTAGGAAAAAACAAATTGAGCAGCATCCAAACATTTAAAAAAAAAATAAATTATTTTATAAATATCGCAGGCTTTCATTTACAAAGAAAGCTTCTCAACACTCCCAGTCTTTCTTTCTTTATATATATTGTCTCCATAAATACACTAAGCTCCATTGCTTTTTGCTGTTTTTATTGTTTTTGAGACGGAGTTTCACTCTTGTTACCCAGGCTGGAGTGCAATGGTGTGATCTCGGCTCACCGCAACCTCCGCCTCTCGGGTTCAAGCGATTTTCCTGTCTCAGCCTCCCAAGTAGCTGGGATTACAGGCCTGCACCACCACACCCGGCTAATGTTTGTATTTTTAGTACAGACAGGGGTGGGGAGGGGGGTCTCTCCATGTTGGTCAGGCTGATTTTGAACTCCCAACCTCAGGTGATCCACCTGCCTTGGCCTCCCAAAGTGTTGGGATTACAGGCTTCAGCCACCACGCCCAGCCCACTGAGCTCCATTGTAAGTTTTCATTGGCATAAGAACAAAACAAAAAAGGAAATTTGATTTTTTAAAGAAAGGCCTATAAAGTGTTAATCACCTGTTACTTTACTAGGAATTCATTTATAAACAATGCAGATACTTTAGCTTGCATTTGGATTATGTAACTGTTCATTTTTATTTACTTTTAATTATCACTTTGGAAATATGTGACTAAGTGCAAATTTAGAAAAGGTTTCAGTAAAGGTATCAATGATAAGAGTAATACTGAAACCATTTCTCTCCTTGCACACATCTGTAAGTCATTAGCTAAGCTTTCTGAAATTTATAAAATTACATCTATTTAGCCAAATGGGCCATATTTGTCTAAAACATTCCTTTTCACCATTGATACATTATTTGACATGTATATATAATGTGTAGTATTACAATGATGAACATCATCAGTGCCCTTTAACAACCTCAGGAGGCAAAACATCCATGTTACAGCCAGTTAATAAAATGAGGGAAGACATGAAGCAAGTTTGCATGGTGTTTCTGTCCTGCCTGTCTCTGCTCCAAATTGATACAATTACTTCTGTGCCTATATCTATGAATTCCAAGATTATTACAGCTAGAACTGATCATTTTTCATGCAGGAACTAGAAGACAAGCAAATATGCATTCACAATAAACCAATTAAAATGCTTTGTCAAGACTGAAAATTAGTTAGAGAAATGTCTCATATTTTGTTTCCCGAATATTTTTTTGTTTGTAACTGTTTTAGCTTTGTGATATTCATTTCATTTGAATCTTGTTTTGATTTTTTTCTTATTTCAGACCAAAGTAATTACATGTTCTCTGTCCCTAAAATGCTTAAATATCTCCAAATTCTGTCTTTATCTACTTTGATCATTGACTCATGGGCACTCACCTTGAACCATGTGTATTTGTATTTATACACTAAGTGTTGCTCGGTATTCCTGATCTGGATTTCAGTGGTGGCTGAACAAGAGAATCACCTGAGAAACTAAAAAAATACTGTTGCTGTGTTCCATTCAAAATTAATTAAATAGGCCTGGTGCGGGGGCTTATGCCTGTAATCCCCACACTTTGGGAGGCTGAGGCATGCAGATCACATGAGGCTAGGAGTTCGAGACCAGCCTGGCCAACTTGGCAAGACCCCATCTCTATTAAAAACACAAAAATGAGCCGTGTGTGATAGCGCACGTCTGTAATCCCAACTACACAGGAGGCTGAGGCACAAGAATCGCTTAAACCTGGGAGGTGGAAGGTGCAGTGACCTGAGATCTTGCCACTGCATTCCAGCCTGGGTGACAGAGCGAGACTCTGTCTCCAGAAAAAAAAAAAAAAAAAAAAAAAAAAGAAACCTCTATGGGTAAATCCTGACATTACTATTTTTATATATATTTTAGATAGATTTAATGTGAAGCCCATATTGAGAAACATTGTCCTCTATTAGTATCCTCATTACTTAAGTGTGCATAAAAATCACCTGTGGATTTAATCAGACTGTAAATTCTGATTCAGTAAGTCTAGAGTGGAGCCTGAGATTCCAGATTTTAACAAGCTTCTATGTGATGTCAATAATACTGATCTAGCAACCATACTTTAAATAGCAATGGTCTACATGAAGTAGTTAATTACTTGATTATGTGATTATAATTAACTTTAAAATAATTCTGAAAGAGATATTGCTTCTATAAATACCAGGTGGTGGTTTGGGGGCTGTAATAAAATATTTTAGGAGACTCTTTACCTGTGGTCACCCGACAATATCATTTCTCTTCGTAGATAATTTGTTGTAAATTGTCATGTTGACTAATTCTCATTCATTTTCCCCACCTTTCAAAATTTCAGTATATTTCTAAAACTAAAACATACAGTATGGTTGATTTGATTACTTAATTTGATTAATCTCTAAATAGGAAGGCATTCATTTGTGCGAGTGTGTGTGTGTGTGTGTGTGTGTGTGTGTAATGGAGCTAGGTAGGACTTTATTTCATATTTGAACTATGTTTGACTAGCCCTTTCATATCTCAGTAACAGCACTGAGAGAACATTATTGTTCTGTGGCTTATGCTGGTAAAGAGCAGACTAATCTGTTTCATTTTCATACATACCTCAGTCTTACCATGTACCTCAAATCTTTTCTGTTCTTTCGAGTATTAGAGATCTCTAAGATATCAAAGGATTTACGACATCTTAGAAATAATGTGTAGCCATGTGAGTATGTAGTGACAAAAATATAAACCCTGGTTAAAAATTAATTTTGGAAAAGTTAAGAGAATAACCTAAGCTTTATTAAGAGTTTAAATCTAGAGATTTGTTCAAGAAAAAAATAAAATCTTACAAGTTTGCCAGTCGATATTAGGACTATTAATAATTAATATTTTTATAATTGAAGCTCCTGACCACTGTTTCCAATCTCTTCCTACTTTCTGCCATTATGTAAAATCCTGTGCCTTTCTGCTTATTGTTAATTAATTATTTTATCCTATTACTAATTCCTTCCTTCTACTCCTTCCCACTTAGTGCCATCCAAATCATCTCTTTCATTCTCTTTGTCTGAATAAAAACGGCTAACATTTATAGAATATTTACTCTGCATCTGTCAGATAATATCCCACACTCCTTATAGGTGTTAATCCATTTAATTCTTGCAATGATCTTAAGAAGCAGGTATTATTCTTACTTTACCAATGAGGAAACTGAGATACAAAGTGGTAAAGTAACTTTCTCAAGATAGTACTGCTTTTAAGTGGCAAACTATGATTCAAACCCAGGCAAGCTCTTCACCTGTAAAGCAGAGGTAAGTATTGCAATTCCTCATGGTATTATCCTGAAGATTGCATTCTTACACATACAGCTCCCATGGTAGAATATTCATTTCTTTTCTGTCTGTCCCTGTCAGAAGGCATTAAAAAATGAGGAGAGATGCCAGTTTGCTTAACAACAACTTAAACTTATATAGTGTTTAATATATGTTAGGTTCCAGTCAAAACACTTTATATGTATGAAATCAGTCTTCACGACAAGCCCTTTCAGATAAACATTATTTAAATTGGTACTGCAGGTGAGGAAACTGAGGCACTGAGAGTTGAAGAGGCCTCCCTAAGTTCACACCCTCAGTCATCAGCAGAGTGGTACATGAACCCCGGCTGGATCAGAGTTGGAGCTCTCAGCCACCACACTTTGATTGCCGTGGGAATAATGAGGATATACTCACCTTCTTGTCTTGCAAGTAAATCTGACTAACTCTTTTCAAAAGGAAAAAATCGCAAGCTCCCACAATGCTGCTTAGTGATTTATAAATGTGCAATTTCGTCTTAGAATTTAGACATATTTCCCACAAGTAGGCCCTAAGGAATAATAAGACGCCTGTTTGCAAGCTCTATAGCATCTTTAAAATTCTGACCACATGCTGAGTTAGGAAATACAGATTTAAGGTAAATAAATTTTCTACAGTCTTTGTCAGTCAACCTTGAGAATGACTGGCTGAATAAATATGTTAAATTACCATTTTTATAAGCAATATAAAAAGTGACTGTTAACAGTTTGGAAAAGTCAAACAATCAGTGCCTGCACACATGGGTTTGATTTGGAACTAACACCACTTCAGTGCCACCACGCACCTCCACCAAAGCCGTGCCACGTTGGGAATACGCATCTTTGCGGGCTGACAGATTGCTCTGTTACTACCCACCCATGCCCTTAAACCATGTGCTTGTTTCTGGCTTTATTTTACACTTTTACGAAAAGTTCCCTTTAACTGAGGCAAAGACAGTTAACCAAAGATATTTCACTGAACTTCATTTATCTTCTTACACTTAAATGGGGTATAAATTACACTAGTGTTTAGCCATACTCCTAGGTGTAATGTACTGAATTTAATTTTTTAATCAATTATTTTACCTAAAGAAAATCAGGTACTATTTCTCCAAAAGTATTTAAAGGATCAATTTTCATAGAGAAGTCTGTGAGTTGCTATAAAGTTTTTAAAAATTATATTTAGAAAAATGAGAGATTTTCCTACACAGACAAACAAAAAGCTTATGTAATGCCTTATTTACTGATGAACTAAAACCACTTTTGTTCAGGACATCATATCTACATTTGAAAGAAAACGTTTGAACAAATTATTTTAACTGTATATTTTCCATCTGTAATGACTTATAATCATATACATATTTAAAAACTCAATTATCCATATTAAGCTTTCTCTTTTACTTTAACCAATTTCAGTATAAAGCTTAATTAAAGGAATAACAACATTAATTGTACAGGGAAGAATTTTCTTTTCAGAGAAGTTAGATTAATACAAATTACAGACTAGATTAATGAAATGCTGATGTCTAAATATTACAAGTTCACTTGTGAAATATCTAGTGATTGATTAGTTTTTATAGCAAAGAGTTATGTTTCTTTAAATTTTAAAGAGCTTTCTGTCTCCGCATTTTTCCTTAAGCCTTACTGTATTTTGAATCCTCTAACTTATCTTCACTCAGAAAAATAGGAACTGCTGCTGAATATGATTTCACCATCCATGCATTCACTCATTTATTCGTTCTTTATATAGACCTTATGTTAGTCTATTTGTATTACTTAATATACCACAAATTATATGTAATTGTGTAAACCCATAAATCGGAGTATTCTAAGTCTTTGAAAATAAATGAATCTTAGTTAATATTGAAATTCTTATTAAACTCTCATCATACATAAGCTCCATACTAATATGCTCTGTGCTGTAGCTGTTAAGGCCCATGTTAGAGATTCATGTGTTTGCTCTTAGGCAATTGACTTTATTCCTCTAAACCACATCTATAAATAGGGGATAATAACATCTCTTCCTGGATTATGGCTACCAAGTCAATTCAAATAATATGTGGAAAGGGCTTAGCATATATAGCAAGAGCCCCAGAAATATTAAATGTTATTATTAAAAAGTTCAGAGAAATAGCAGGGACTGTAAAATCGTGATCTCTGATCCGTGTTTTGGGAAGAAATCACGTGGAGCGCTGAGGTTGTTGGAGGTGGGGACTCCGTATTTGGCTGGTTTGTGTTGGTACTATCAATAATGGATTAAATTATCACAAGAGTAGCTTTAAATTATGTAAAATTGTTATAGGGCTATCTACATTATGGTCTAGATACGTTTTTAATGGAGGACCATTTTGAGTTTACAGATGAAATCCAACTATCGTTCATTTAAATGTAATGTTCCCACTAAACTTAATTTTGATTATCTTAATTGGTTCTTTATAGACAATTCAGAGGAGACAAAAACTAATTTGGGAGATTAATATAGCAAAACTTAACTTTATATTGAATTTGAGTTATAATGAGGTATGCTGATACTATCATAAATTTATCATTTTTAATATGAGGAAACACATAGCAGTTATTGGGGGTTGTCAGTATAATGATGTGAATTTTATTATAATAATTTGGATACTGCTATGGTTGGTACTTGTTCCCTTGAGTTCATATGTTGGAAACTTAATCGCCAGTGAAACAGTGTTGAGAGGTGGTACCTTTGAGAAGTGATTAGGTCATGAGGACCCTGCCTTCATGAGTGAATTAATGTGCTTAACGAGGGAATGGGTTATTTTATGTGAGAGTGGGTTTGTTACACAAGCGAATTAAGCCCCCTTTCTCTCTCCCTCTCATCTTCTTTTTCCTTTCCATCTTCTGCCATCCATGTGATGACATAGCACGAAGTCCCTCACCAAATGTGGGCGCCTCAGTCTTGGACTTCCCAGCCTCCAAAACCATAGGAAATAATTTTTTTAATTATAAATTATTCAGTCACAGGTATTCTGTTTTAGCAGCACAATATAGACTAAGACAGATGCTGAATTTATTGTTGTTAGGGACTGAATATTTGTGTTCCTCCAAAACTGATATATTGGAACTATAATCCGTAATGTGATGGTATTTGGAGGTGTAGTCTTTGGAAGGTAATTAGGGTTAGATAAGCTATGGAGGGTAGAGCACTCATGAAGGGATTAATGCTCTGATTTTAAAAAAGGAAGAGGAGATATTTCTCTGTACGCACCAAGGAAAGGCTACATAACAGCACAACCAGGAGGAAAGCCTTTACCAAGAACTCCACAATGCAGGCACCCCCATCTCAGACTTTCAGCCTTCAGAAGTGTGAGAAATAATTTGTTGTTTAAGCCACTCCATCTATAATAATTTGCCATAGTAGCCCGAATAGACTAAGATAATTGTAAAGGGCAAAAGAACATAAACTGATGTTATAGTTTTAAACACAAGTCATATCAGGTCTTCACATGTTGTCTCTCAGTGAGGCTCTTATTTTTCCTAAAGGAGCCGGGTCCTTAGAACAACTTCCTTTTTTTTTTTTTTTTTTTTTTGTTTTGTTTTGTTTTGAGATGGAGTCTCGTTCTGTCGCCCATGCTGGAGTGCAGTGGCATGATCTTGGCTTACTGCAACCTCCACCTCCTGAGTTCAAACGATTCTGCCACCTCAGCCTCTCGAGTAGCTTGTACTACAGGCATGCACTACCATGTCTCGCTGATTTTTGTATTTTTAGCAGAGACGGCATTTTGCTGTGTTGGCCAGGCTAGTCTCAAACTCCTGACGTTCAGTGATCCACCTGCCTCGGCCTCCCAAAGTACTGGGATTACAGGTGTGAGCCACTGCACCTGGCAAGAACTACTTCCTTTTGATGCCGTGTATAAGTTTTAGAAATATACATTAACTAAAACTATGAATTACGTGGATTTAAATCAGAATCACATATATGCTTTTATACACAGGAATATGAAAATAATACCACTCATGAAGATAATTTTTATTTGAGAAATACCAATGCTTACAATGTAAAAAAATCACTCATATGATCTCAAAGTGCATAATAAACATTCATGTTATTCTTAATAACCCTCTAGCTAACAAATATTATTACTCTCATTTCATACAACACTAGATTCTAGAAAATAAGGCATTAAAAAACTGAGTGGTTGAGGGAGCAAATAAGTAGAATCTGGGTGGCAGTTAATGGAGAGAAATAAAGGGATTCTCATTTTCTAGTCCAGTATGTCAAATAAATGAAGTATGATTAATTTTTATAATAAGATAATCATATATATTACCAGAATAGCTTTATTAATATCAACAAGTAAAATATTAGAATCCTCACAGAATCAAAACTCCCAGCCCTGTTGTTGTAGAACCAATAAATATGACAATTTTTTCCCCTGTGATGCTGCCTAAGATTGATACATACTGGTCCCACTCTTGATTCTATCTCATAGCCATATTGGATGCATAATATAATCTGAAAAAGGTCTTATTACCTAAAGTGTACAATATTTTGCAGATTGTTATTTTTTTGTTATTGATTGTTTTTCTACACTGCATGTCTAAATTTTCCAACTACTTCCACATTAGGGAAGAACATTATAAATGTTATTTTTAAAAAATAACCTTTTGACTTTGAGTCATTTGTAGTGATGTTATGATGAGATCCTTTCAATTTAATGGATCCCTGGAGTCGTAGCAACTATGTTATTTAGTTTCAGTAAACAATTAATAAAATGATATTTGAAATTTGGGGATGGATTTGTAAAAGATGTGCAAAATACTACTTCCATATGAACACTGTATCTAAAGAAAACCATATGTTGCTGGCAGACCTTGGATAGTATTTAAAATCTGTTGGCTATCTATACACATTACATTGTAACAGAGAATGTTAAGCTCTTTCCCAAAATATCCAACTTTATTACTTTCATAAGTGGTATTTTGTCAGTTTATACTAAGAGCAAAATAAAGGGCAAAGAAAGTGCAGAAGGATGACAGAATAAAAATGTTATTTTTATCACATATGTTAATGAGAAGATGAAGAGAATGAAGTTAAAGGGACCGAAGATGATGTGTGAACCCACCCTCAGTCATGGAGGTATAATTTGGCAAACACCTGCTTGTCCGTGCTAGAGGCTAGATTTTCAGAGGCTGAAACCAAAGATAAAGTATCCTTTTCAAGGAAGCCCAGAACTGAAGAATTTGGAGTGAAAATTCATTTGGGAAAAACCTGTTATGAAATGCTAGGAAGATCAAAAACCATAAACTCTGTCTATGGAATTTGAGGTAGAATCCAGTGAGGGTATGGATCCAGTAGTTTGAACTAAGCTAGAGAAACAGGAAAATTGGAAGTAAGTTTGCAACCAGTGAGATGGGTATAGGGAAATTGTCACAAACAGCCCTAGAAGATCCTTGATTCTCTCTCTTGAATGTTTCAAGTGGGAAGGAAGTATGATAACTAATTGAGGGAGAAAAAGCTAACAGAGCAGGTGGTGGTGTTGGCATACAGTAGCCTTCCTAGAGATGATCATTATTTTCTGAAAAAATATAGGAAAAAGATAATGAATAGATGGAGATAAGAAAAACCTTTTAAAACTATGAATATACTTATAATAGATGGAAAAATAGTAGTGGTCGGAGGTGAGAATATGGTAAGCATATTACAACTAACTCACTTTGAACTGAAGGCCAACTAAACCAACTGAATGCTTTCATACCTGTATTTCAATGATTTATTATTGATGAATTGGATGTGGGTTTTGAGGGGAATCAAATGAAGGTAGGATTTCTCCAATGTCTCTTGTCTAAGCAACTTAGTAAATAGTGATGACAATTACTAGAAAAGATTGTATTTTTGGCACTGAAATGATGGTTTGGTAAACCCTGGAAGTCCTAGAGATCCTTTACAAAGAAGTCTTTGAGATCACATCATTGCTCTTGGCAAAAGAATGGATAATCAACAGAAGAAAATATCTCTTTGGAGTACTCCATAATTTAAGGAACTTCATGATCAGAATTTCAACAATCTAAATAAAATAGACACAGTCCTTTAAAGTGAGTAAGTACCAAAGCTGAGTTAAAGAAAAGTAAGTGCCCAAAAGAGCTCTATCTCTATTAGAGACATCAAATTCATAGTTAAAAACCTTCCCTTTAATAATAGGCTCCAGGTTCAGATGGCATCACTGTTAAATTCTAATATTTCAAAAAGAATAGAAATCCTATAAAAGTTCTTTTTTTTTTTTTTTTTTTTTTTTTGAGACGGAGTCTCGCTCTGTCACCCAGGCTGGAGTGCAGTGGTGCAATCTTGGCTCACTGCAAGCTCCGCCTCCTGGGTTCACGCCATTCTCCTGCCTCAGCCTCTCCAAGTAGCTGAGACTACAGGCGCCCGCCACCACGCCCGGCTAATTTTTTTTTTTTTGTATTTTTAGTAGAGACGGGGTTTCACCATGGTCTCGATCTCCTGACCTCGTGATCCACCCGCCTCGGCCTCCCAAAGTGCTGGGATTACAAGCGTGAGCCACCGCGCCCGGCCATAAAAGTTCTAAAAAAATAAAAAACCAAAAACACCTTCCAACTTATAAGACCTTCACTACTCTGATAATGAAATAAAAGGCAAAAAGATCTCATAAAAAATAAAGTAAAAAACCCCAAAAATACAAAGAAATATCCGTCACAAACATGGACAAGAAAATTCTTAATTTATATATAGCCTACATCTGTATGAAGTTTAGCCCAAGAATGAAAGGATAGTTTAACATTTGAAAATCAATCAATTTAACATATTTCTTAATAGATTCCAAAATATAAAAATCATGATTTATTCAATACATACAAACAACGCATTTGAGAAAATTCAACACTATTTCATAAAAATTTCTCAGCAAAATGGATATTGAAGGGAACTTCAGTTAAATAAAGGATATATTTAAAAATTCCACAGATAACATCAAATTTTTTTGATGCAAAATGGAGTTTCTTCCCCATAAGATCAGGAAAAAAGTAAGGAATACTTTTCTCATCACTTCTATTTGACACTGTAGTTGAAGTTCTACCCAGTGCAATAAGATATACAGATTGAAAAGGTAATAAAACAGTTTGTATATGCAGAAAATATAATTATCTATGTAGAGTAGAACCATTAACTTAGTTTTGTCCGAATAGCCTTTTCCCGAAAACCTTTGTCAAAAACAATCAGAGGCAGTTGTTGAATATTAAGGAGGTAGATAGCAGTTGATACAAATAATAAGCTAGCCAAAAAACTTAAAAGGAAAAGCTATGGAATGAGATGTCTGCAAGGAACATTGAAAGGTTATGGTATATTCCTGAGAATGTACAAAGCCACACACATATAGCAAGTGAAGTCTGCATGCTCAGGAAAGACCTGAGAAGGCACTAAGCTCTCACCTCTGGCTAATCTTGAGACTCTGTGCAAGAAAGAAATGAAAGCTAAGGCAGTGCTTTAAACTCTCTGGACAAATGTTGAAGGCATGCTTCAGAACAGATACAGAGTCCCTTAGCAAAGACTGAGAAGCTGTTTGTTCCAGGTATTTAAGGAAATCTCTGTCCAGCCATTAGCTGACCACTAAGGTAATTAAACAGAGATTTCACTGGTCAGATGTAATGTAGAATTCAGATTTCATAGAATTAGTTCAAAGAAGTCATTAACCAAACAATAACAACAAACAACAAAAATGATATCCATGATGAGGGTAAAATGTCTGATTTCCAAAAAGTTTTCACACTATATTACTTCAAATGTCCAGTTTTCAACAACATGTTGGTAGACATGCAAAGAAACAATAATTCATGATCCATAAATGAAAAAACAATCAACTGTCCCTGGAAAATCCAGATATTGTATTTACTAGACAAGGACCTAAATCAATGATTTTTTTAGGAACTAAAGGAACATGTCTAAAAGCTAAAGGAAAGTATTAGAATGATGTCTCACCAAAAAAAGAATGTCGATAAAGAGATAGAAATTATAAAACAGAACCAAATAGATATTCTGAAGCTGAAAAGTGTAATAATTGAAATAAAACATTTACTGGAAAAGCCAGTAAACTTGAAGCTAGAGCAATTGAGATTATCCAGTCTTTGTGACTTTGGATTAGGCTATAGTTTCTTAGATAGAAAACTAAACCACAAACAACCAAAAAAAAAATCAGTAAGTTGGACTTCATCAAAATTAGAAACTGTTGTGCATCAAAAGACACTATTAAAAACTGAAAGAAAACCCACACCAAGGGAGGAAATATTTGCAAGTCATCTATCTGATAAGGGTTTAGAATCCAAAATATATAAAGAAATTTTACAACTTGATAATAAAAAGACAAATACCCTAACTAAAAATGGTCAAAAGGTTTGAATAGACATTTCTCCAAAGAATATATGCAAGTGGCTAATAACCACATGATAATATATTCAATATAATTAGTCACTAGGGAAATACAAATCACAACCACAACAATGAGATGCCTGCCGCTTCACATTTACTAGGATAACTATAGTCAAAAAGAGAGACAATAACAAGTGTTGGCAGGGATGTAGAGAAATGGAACTCTCATGGACTAGTGGTAATATAAATGGTGCAGCAGCTTGACCAAAATAAATAAATAAATAAAACACACACAACAATTTCTCAAGAACTTAAACGGAGTTGCCATGTGACCTAGCAATTCCACACTTAAGTACCATACAAGGTAATTAAAAACCTAGATCTCCACAAAAAGTTGTACACAAATGTTTACAACAACATTATTCATAATAGGTAAAAGATGGAAACAACCCTAATATCCATCAAGTGATGAACAGATAAGCAGCATATGGTATTTTTTCAACCAATTAGGGTGGAGCAGGTGGATATCTACATGCAAATTAGTAAATAATAAAACTGAGCAACAGCCCTTGTCTCACGGCATATACAAAAATTAAAGTGGATCATGAACACGTCTGTAAAATCTAAAACTATAAACTTATAAACTTTTGGAATAAAGTATAAGAGAAAAATCTTTTTGGACTTGTGTTAAGCAAAGATTTATTAGATAAAACAAAAAATGGAATATAAAATAAAAACTGATACTTTGAACCGATAAAAATTTCAAACTTTTCTCTTCAAAAGCCACTATTAATAAATTGCAAAAAGCAAGCCACAGTTTGGGAGAAAATATTTGTAAAACATATTTCTAATAAAGGGCTTTTACGTTTACTAGAGAACTCTTACTATCAACTATCTCTAAGATAATGAGCTCTTGTTTCTCATCACTGTTGGTACAAAGAACCAGACTTGTCTTTAGCATACAAGACATAGGTGGAAAGCACTAAAAATTCTAGGTCTAGACACAAATCAAGGTATTTCCTATTATAATAATACTCATCCTGTTTCAACCCCTGAAATCCAAATTTGTTTCAGTTGTCCCAGGACAGGAAAGATTGGATCCATAAATTTGAATTCTATTCCAGAAGGAGCCATGCAGCCTGGTTAATACAAGACAATCCAGGTTTATGACTGTTATCCTGTAGTAATTAATAGTGTCCCTTTTATTTTACAATGTTACTAGTTTAATATATAATTATATGGTCATGCTAACCTTAAGCCACATTCAGATTAATAGATAAACAGCTAATTCTCGAAAGAATTATTTGGGTAGACTAGTATGGAAGAATGAGGGGATAAATAGCTGGGGCTACGTCTTTCTTTGTCAATAACACCCACATCAATACAGCTCTTTTTAAATTTTAGGAGCCTGGGTTAAGGTTGCTAAACTGTTTGAAAGGTATTCAGCTGGAAGTGCCCCAAGAGGTTGTGTCCAAATTACTCACCTAAAAGCCATCCTTTTCCACCTTTCTGATATTTACTATTCTACTTTTTAAAATGGGGTTGGTATCATCTTCCTTCAATATATCATTAGGGTGTCATAAAGAACATATATGATAGTATGTGAATGCAATGTAAATTTCAATGTGAAATACATAATTGTTTTGGAAGAAGTCTCATTTTGCATTGAAAATCTCAACCTCCATTTAGGTTTTCTTGAGGACTATTTAGTAGACACATGCTGAATATCTTTCTCCTGCTTTAAATGGTTTCAGTCTCTGATGAAAGTGTTTGTTTCAACCAACTGGACTGGATTGTGCACCTGACCCAGTCAGACTAAGACTAAGAAATTCTTCCTCTCAAGAATTTGAATTGAGTTACACGATGTATTTTTCTGATGATGTCCCACAAATTATAGGATTATATAAAGTTGTGGTGGAAGTTGGTCCCAGTGCTGACTCTAAACCTTTGGGATACTGAAACTATGAGAAAACTATAACTAAGCACCTTATAGAAGTTCTCCTAGAGAGAATGGAAAAGAGCAAAGAGAGGGAGAGAGAGGGAGTAAGTAGAGTCCAGCCACCTTAAGGCTCTTGCCCAGAGGAAAGAAAAGATAGTTGCTGGTCCATGACTTCTGCAGTTAGATTCTGTGGGCTATCCTTGCATTCTTAACATAAACCTCCCTTCACTTCTGTGAGCTGGGATGGGTTTTGGTTCTTACCAACCAAACGTTCCCTAAGTCAACCAAAAAAGTTCACCCACTGTGTAAAACAGTCCTTGAATCACCTCAAACTTTCTTTGATAAAAATATGGCATTAGACTTACCCTTTCACTTCGGTCTGACAATCACTATATTCATACCCCTAGTCTCAGGTTTAATTTTTTCCACTTAAAAAAAAATCAAGTCTTTAGAAATAAGAAGATTGTTTTTCTTTCAATGTAAATCTGTAGTACCTTGTAAACTTAAAATACTATCATTGATATACAAATCTCTCAGAAGATTACATATATATGTGTATCATATATGTAAAAGAGAAAGACTATTTCTTAGAAATAAGGAAATATGAATCTGGTATGCTTTTTGCTAGTAGTACAACTTATTTCTCTCTTCCTAGTTTTCTCTTGCTACAAAGTTTTATGCTTTAAAGATTGCCCAGCTAATGCAGCACTTGCTGGGAAGTTGAGGTATTATCTGTGCAGTTTAAATATGTATGAGTAAAAAGAAACTACAAGCTGAAGGGTGTTCCATTTATGAAAGCTTTAATGGATATAGTTTAGCCCAAACTGAAACTTGTTTGGGGAGCACAACTGCATTTGTTTAATGATATATGAAAATATTACTCTGTACTTGGCATAGCATCAGCAAGTAATTGGAAAGCAGAAAATGCCGAACTGTAGTTGGTGAGACTTTTACTGCTGGAAGAAAAACTGCTATGATTATAGCAGAAGTCTACGTTAGCTAAATAACCATGCTTCTGGGGCTTAAATGCAGGGAATATTATTGCGCATATGTCATGACAATGCAGTCTCTGTCTTATTAAGTGTGGGTTTGGTCCCACGTGGGCAGTGGTGAGCAAATATTGTATAGCATTGGCACTTGGCAGTGGCACCTGCAAAACACAGACGTCATTGGCAGATGTTGCACTTATTCTAATTCAGCACCACGTTGGCTTCTAATGAGACTTCTGAGAAACAGTGGGGTGGTGGATATTCACAGCTTCCAATTAGACATAGGAGAGCAGGGAAACAAGCATGTAGGGAGATTATTTGGGAGCCTTTGCATTTGTTTCATTGGCATATATCCTACTCACTCCCCCTCCTTTTTTTTTTTTTTTCTGTTCCTTTCTTTGAGAGACAAAGACAAACTCAGGCTGAGTGGGTCTCAGTGATTTGAGTGTGGATAATTTCAAGTCACAGCTGATTGAATTTTCTATTGTATGTTTGTGTGTGTGTAGAAAAGAGACTAAAGAGAGAATTAAGTAAGGATCCTACTGTGGTGGGCTAAGGGTAAGAAGTGTCTACTGGGATTTGTGAGCAGTCTGAATGGAGCTCACCTCCATGAAAACTCTTTTCTATTACCCAGGAGATGGCACACTTTTTTTTTTTTTTTTTTTTTGAGATGGAGTCTCACTGTGTTACCCAGGCTGGAGCATAGTGGCACAATCTCAGCTCACTGCAACTTCCACCTTCTGAGTTCAAGAAATTCTCCTGCCTCACTCTCCCAAGTAGCTGGGATTACAGCAGCATCCCAACACACCCAGCTAATTTTTGTATTTTTAGTAGAGAGAGGGTTTTACCAGGTTGGCCAGGCTGATCTCAAACTCCTGACCTCAGTTGATCTGCCTGCCTTGGCCCCTCAAAGTGCTGGTACAAGCATGATCCACTGCACCTGGCTAGCACACTTTGAAGTACTTGAGACTACAAGAGTTGCAGCCATTCATCTTACCTGGTCAGATTCTGGTCTTCTGGAGCAAGTTGAAAAGCATGTAGCTCACTCTAAATTATGTATTCTGAAAACAGCCCAAAGCCTTCACTAAACAACTCTAAAGCTCGTCTTAATTATTCAGTAATTAGAAGTTTAATATGAAATATACAATTATTTGGTCTATTCAAATATTTTTAAAAATCCATAGATTGTGATATATGTGTACACATACACACACACACACACACGCTTTAATTTTCATTTCAAATTTAGTATTATATATATTAAAGAGAAACTAAATTATAAAAGTTATAAATGTACATACTTTTAAAATTCAGATAATCCTACAGCATTTGTAAAAAGCAACAATACCCTTTTCCCCTTTCTTACAAAAATTCCTACCTAACCCTACTTACTCTTACCTCCAGGTGCAACCATTTTAAACTTTCTTAGCTATTTTGTTTGGAATTTACCTTCAGACAGTTACTTTTTGATTCTTTATGTCAGACATATTGCCTTTCTCTATGGCAGATGAGGCTTTATCCTTTTATATGTGCCCTTGGTCCACCCACAATACCTACACCCCTCTCCAACTCCCAGCTGTGTGATAATTTTCAGTTTGATCAATGTTTGCCTTATCATGATTTCACAAATATTATCATAATATACTTCATGCCTAAGCTGTGTCAAATGTTCTATTATGATTATGTTTCCTTGCCTATAAGCCTATTGATTTCCCTAAAGTTAATAATTGCTCCATTTTTTCTTGTTTTCTGTAATCAAATTATTCCCCAATCCTTCTTTATAAGTATAAATCTCCCCTTGATACATTGGAACATATCAGATATCCTCTTTTGTTCTCACTCTCCCTCCCTCCTTTCTTTTCTTTTCTTTCCTCTCCTCTCATTTTTCTTTTATTTGCCTTTCCTTTCTTAATCTTCATAATTTCATTTATATACAAAGAGATAAAACCCATGCAAAATTAAATAACATATTGTTTATGGATATTTAAATACACATTCACACACACTGATATGGTTTGGATGTTTGTCCCCTCCAAATCTCATGTTGAAATGTGATCCCCCATGTTGGAAGTGGGCCTAGTGGGAGGTGTTTGGGTCATGAGGGTGAATCCCTCATGCACGGCTTGGGGTCCTTCCCACGGTAATGAGTTACCATGAGAGCTGTTTGTTAAAAAGACTTCCCTTTTCTTTCTCTTGCTGTTGTCCTTGCCATGTGATGCACCTGCTCTCTCTTTACCTTCTAGCATGATTGAAACTTCCTGAGGCCCTCACCAGAAGCAGATGCTGGTGCCATGCTTCTGGTACAGTCTGCAGAACCATGAGCAACATAAACATCTTTTCAAAATAAATTATAGCAATGCAGAGTGGACTAACACACACACACAGGCACACACACACATATACACACGTCCCTCAGAAACACCATGTGGGAGCCATGATACTTCTGAAGGCAAAGAGAAGAGCATAGGCAGGGGAATACATTCTAAGTTGGGGAGGGGTAGTCATTTAAAGTTAATGATAATATTCTGTTTCTTAAACTTGGTAGCAGAGTGCTCTTTATACCTCATCATACTTTGTAACTACTAAACAATAAAAACTATTCTAAAGAGCCAATGCTCCCTTCCCCTTCCACTGTTTTATTCTTCCCATAAGGTGACCACTTTTTTTTCAGGTGATTATTCTGGTACTTAATTTATGTCTCATGGTTATATGCTTAAACTGCTACTTAAAAATATTGTTACTTCTTGATAATGTTGTATCTTAAGCTTTATTATTGATCCTCTCATCTGATGAGAATACAGAGTTTTTCTTTTCCACACCATCCACTTATAAGCATCCTTCCTAGCACCCCTTACTTCATTTATTTTTGGTATATTTGCTTTTCTTAGTACTTATTAATTTAAGTAAAAACTCTACAACAATGGCATAAATTTTCACCTAAGATGTGCAGATAAGTGGAAAGGTGTTTCCATTGCAACTTGCTTTAGAAGTCTTTGCTAAACCTATTAACCTTCTTCAATCTGGACTGATTTGCCTCTAAGTCTGCACTGAGTTGTTACCCTGGGATTTACCGCCACCACCACTCTGGGAATTCCTCTCATTTCTATTTATTGATCTCTTGATTCTATTTTCCTCTGTCTTACTCTCTCTTAGGTTTAATTACTATTTTGAAAGAGCATATTTTCTAGTATCCTTCTCAACAAAGGTCCATGGTAGATGAATATATTACAAATGTGCTTCTGATTTTTAGATCAAGTGAATAAAATAATTCTAATTTGGCAATTATGCTTTCATTCAGAATTTGCCAATGCATTCTTCTTTCTTTTCCAGCTTCCAACCTGCTATTGACAGTTTCGAAGACATTCTGTTTCCTAATCATTTGAATATGTCTTGTTCTCTAATTACCTGAAATTTTGTAGATTATTTTCCTTGTGATTAAGGTTCCAGTGTTTCATAATAAAGTACATTGATGTGGGTTTATTTTCATTTAGTTTCCTGACAGATGGACAAATTTTCTTTAAAATATTTAATGATGAATTTCTCCATTCTGTTTTTTTTTTTTTCTGTTCTCTCAGGGAATTTGTATTGTTTGGTTGTTATAACTCTTGGTATAGCCACCTAATTGAATTTTTTATTTTCTCTCTTTATGACAAAGAATGTTGATCTCCATTATATGATCTTCCCTTCCTCCCTGAATTTATGGAATCTCCTGGTTTGCAGCTTGGTTCATGAACATCCAGCTACTTTATAAACTTTTCAGCCCTCCTTATCATTAAGTATTGCCATGGGACTAAGTTCTGGCTAATGGAAATGTGAGCAAAAGGTATGTCAAATCTCCCTTTATGCGCAACATTGTCCTTAAAAGGAAGCTGCATTCTTCCATTTTTTCCCTTTGAAGATAGCTGGAATACGTATGTGGTGGTGATAAACCAAGGGAAACTTCTAGGGGATGAAGTAGCAGCAACAAAATGTAAGAAACATGGGCCTCAGGCAATTTTATTGATAATAAATAACAGATGCCCTACTGTTTTGTTGATCACTTTGGACGTGTGTGTGTGTGTGTGTGTGTGTGTGTGTGTGTGTGACAGAGACTGAGATAGAGAAACCTAACTCATGTAAGCCATTCTTTTATCTCTATTAAAGCATCAAGCCAATAACCTGAGCATAATGCTCTTTTTTTCCCTTTTCTTACTGTGAGAGTTTCTCTAATTTATCTTACAAACTTTGTATTAATTTTCTCCTTTCCCTCCATTTCTTTCCTTGTAGTTTAAATTTTCAAAAACTCCCCCCACTTTAAAAAAATAATATCCTGGTTTTTTCCTCTTGGATTCAATATCTTCTCTTATCTCTCTGAGTATATTGTTTTTCTTGTTAAGTAATCTTTCAGCATAGTCTTTTCCTCCATATTCCAAAGACATTTTTGTTTGTTTTGTATTTCATCTTTCATACCTCTGACAATCTTTACATGATTACCCTTACCTTAGTCTGGGAAATTAAAAAGTAAATTGGAATCTATTAATGCCTCACTAGATCTTATCAATTGCAAGCTTAACTGCAGAGTGATGTGCCTGGGAAATTCAGATAGGATTTGTCCTGAATCTTCAAATCTTTTTTCCTGGGCTGGTCAGATTCCCCAGAGAGTAAAGTTCTGGTCTCTGGAGGTCTAGAGATATGAGCCCTAGAGATATGATAAACATATGAAAGAGCCCTGGGCATGGGCTGTTGTCTCAGGCATTACTGTGCTTACAGTCACTAAATGCACCTGTTTGTAGTGTAATACTTCCTCAAATCCGGAGATCCCTTAACAACTGGTCGGTCTTCTTCTAGAATGGTAGAATGGTAGGGAAGGTGCTACCTGAATGGAATCTGGGAACAACCTAGTTTATTCTTACACTAACTTTGTCCCTTTCATTGTACCTTCCTCTTATCTCCGTAACCATTTTCTGAGGTATTGGTGCTATTAATATTTGCAACTTTTGGGGGAATCTGAATTGTTAACCTGATTAGTGCTTGGTTTTCCCCACTGCTGGCTTATAATTTAATTTTTTCATGTCCCTTAAGGTCTTCACTATATTTGCTTTCCATGTTTTTTTTGGGGGGGGGCTGGGGGTGAAATTTCCTTTTTTATTTAACTCAGTTCGAGTAGAGTTTCCTGTTTCTTATAGCGGAAAGTATCCTAACTGGTTTGCGTGTTTGGTTTGGTTTTGTTTCCCCAAGCCTGTTTCTCTGAAGTCAGCATTTCTTTTTTTCTTTCTTTCTTTTTTTTTTTTTAATTATACTTTAAGTTCTGGGATACATGTGCAGAACCTGCAGTTCTGTTACATATACATGTGCCATGGTGGTTTGTTGCACCCATCAAATCATCACCTACATTAGGTATTTCTCTTAATGTTATCCCCCCTCTAGCCCCCCACCCCCCACAGGCTCCAGTGTGTGATGTTCCCCTCCTGGTGTCCATGTGTTCTCATTGTTCAGCTCCCACTTACGAGTGAGAACATGTGGTGTCTGGTTTTCTGATCTTGAGATAGTTTGCTGAGAATGATGGTTTCCAGCTTCATCCATGTCTCTGCAAAGGACATGAACTAATCCTTTTTTATGGCTGCATAGTATTCCATGGTGTATATGTGCCACATTTTCTTAATCCAGTCTATCATTGATGGACATTTGGGTTGGTTCCAAGGCTTTGCTATTGTGAACAGTGCTGCGGTAAACACACGTGTGCATGTGTCTTTATCGTAGAATGATTTATAATCCTTTGGGTATATGCCCAGCAATGGGATTGCTGGGTCAAATGGTATTTCTAGTTCTAGATCCTTGAGGATTACCACACTGTCTTCCATAACGGTTGAACTAATTTACACTCCCACCAACAGTGGGAGTAAAAGCATTCCTATTTTTCCACGACCTCTCCAGCATCTGTTGTTTCCTGACTTTTTAATGATTGCCATTCTAACTGGTGTGAGATGGTATCTCATTGTGGTTTTGATTTGCTTTTCTCTAATGACCAGTGATGATGAGCATTTTTCATATGTCTGTTGGCTGCATAAATGTTTTCTTTTGAGAAGTGTCTGTTCATATCTTTGCCCATATTTTGATGGTTTTTTTTTTCTTGTAAATTTGTTTAAGTTCTTTGTAGATTCTGGATATTAGCCCTTTGTCAGATGGGTAAATTGCAAAAATTTTCTCCCATTAGGTTGCCTTTTCACTCTGATGGTAGTTTCCTTTGCTGTGCAGAAGCTCTTTAGTTTAATTAGATCCCATTTGTCAATTTTGGCTTTTGTTGCCTTTGCTTTTGCTGTTTTAGACATGACGTCCTTGCCCCATGCCTATGTCCTGAATGGTATTGCCTAGGTTTTCTTCTAGGATTTTTATGGTCCTAGGTCTTATGTTCAAGTCTTTGATCCATCTTGAGTTGATTTTTCTATAAGGTGTAAGGAAGGGGTCCAGTTTCAGTTTCTGCATATGGCTAGCCAGTTTTGCCAACACCATTCATTACATAGGAAATCTTTTCCCCATTGCTTGTTTGTGTCAAGTTTGTAAAATATCAGATGGTTGTAGATGTGTGGTGTTATTTCTGAGGCCCCGTTCTGTTCCATTGGTCTATATATCTGTTTTGGTACCAGTACCATGCTGTTTTGGTTATTGTAGCCTTGTAGTAAAGTTTGAAGTCAGGTAGCGTGATACCTCCAGCTTTGTTCTTCTTGCCCAGGATTGTCTTGGCTATGCGGGCTCTTTTTTGGTTCCATAAGAAGTTTAAAGTAGTTTTTTCCAATTCAGTGAAGAAGGTCAGTGGTGGCTTGATGGGGATGGCATTAAATCTATAAATTATGTTGGGCAGTAAGGCTAATTTCACGATATTGATCCTTCCTATCCATGAGCATGGAGTGTTTCTGTATTCGTTTGTGTCCTCTCATTTCCTTGAACAGTGGTTTGTACTTTTCCTTGAAGAGATCCTTCACATCCCTTGTAAGTAGGATTCCTAGATATTTTAGTCACCTAGTAGCAATTGTGAATGGGAGTTCACTCATGATTTGGCTTTCTGTTTGTCTGCTATTGGTGTATAGGAATGCTTGTGATTTTTGCACATTGATTTTGTATCCTGAGGTTTTGCTGAAGTTGCTTATCAGCTTAAGGAGATTTGGGGCTGAGATGATGGGGTTTTCTAAATATACAATCATGTCATCTGCAAACAGAGACAACTTGACTTCCTCTCTTCCTATTTGAATACCCTTTATTGCTTTCTCTTTTCTGATTGCCCTGGTCAGAACTTCCAATACTATGTTGAGTAGGAGTGGTGAGAGAGGGCATCCTTATCTTGTGCCAGTTTTCAAAGGGAATGCTTCCAGTTTTTGCCTATTCAGTATGAAATTGGCTGTGGGTTTGTCATAAATAGCTCTTATTACGTTGAGATACATTCAATCAATATCTAGTTTATTGAGGATTTTTAGCATGAAAGGCTGTTCAATTTTGTTGAAGGCCTTTTCTGCATCTATTGCGATAATCATGTGGTTTTTATCATTGGTTCTGTTTATGTGATGGATTACGTTTATTGATTCACATATGTTGAACCAGCCTTGCATCAGAGGGATGAAGCTGACTTGATCATGGTGGATAAGCTTTTTGATGTGCTGCTGTATTCGGTTTGCCAGTATTTTATTAAGGATTTTCGCATGGGTGTTCATCAGGGACATTGGCCTAAAAATCTCTTTTTTGTTGTTGTGTCTCTGCCAGGCTTTGGTATCAGGATGATGCTGGCCTCATAAAATGAGTTAGGGAGGATTCCCTCTTTTTCTATTGATCAGAATAGTTTCAGAAGGAATGACACCAGCTCCTCTTTGTACCTCTGGTAGAATTTGGCTGTGAATCTGTCTGGTCCTGGACTTTTTTTGGTTGATAGGCTATTAATTATTGCCTCAATTTCAGAACCTGTTTTTAGTCTATTCAGAGACTCAACTTCTTCCTGGTTTAGTCTTGGGACGGTGTATGTGTCCAGGAATTTATCCATTTCTTCTAGATTTTCTAGTTTATTTGAGTAGAGGTGTTTATAGTATTCTCTGAGGGTAGTTTGTGTTTCTGTGGGGTCAGTGGTGATATCACCTTTATCATTTTTTATTGCATCTATTTGATTCTTCTCTCTTTTTTTCTTTATTAGTCTTGCTAGTAGTCTATTTAGTTGATCTTTTCAAAAAACCAGCTCCTGGATTCATCGATTTTTTTTGAAGGTTTTTTTTTTGTGTCTCTATCTCCTTCAGTTCTGCTCTGATCTTAGTTATTTCTTGCCTTCTGCTAGCTTTTGAATTTGTTTGCTCTTGCTTCTCTAGTTCTTTGTGATGTTAGGGTGTCAATTTTAGATCTCTCCTGCTTTCTCTTGCAGGCATTTAGTGCTATAAATTTCTCTCACACACTGCTTTAAATGTGTCCCAGAGATTCTGATATGTTGTGTCTTTGTTCTCATTGGTTTCAAAGAACATCTTTATTTCTGCCTTCATTTCGTTATGTACCCAGTAGTCATTCAGGAGCAGGTTGTTCAGTTTCCATGTAGTTTTGTGGTTTTGAGTGAGATTCTCAATCCTGAGTTCTAATTAGATTGCACTGTGGTCTGAGAGACAGTTTGTTGTGATTTCTGTTCTTTTACATTTGCCGAGGAGTGTTTTACTTCCAATTATGTGGTCAATTTTAGAATAAGTGTAATGTGGTGCTAAGAAGAATGTATATTCTGTTGATTTGGGGTGGAGGGTTTTGTAGATGGTTATTAGGTCCATTTGGTCCAGAGCTGAGTTCAAGTCCTGGATATCCTTGTTAATTTTCTGTCTCGTTGATCTAATATTGACAGTGGTGTGTTAAAGTCTCCCATTATTATTGTGTGGGAGTCTAAGTCTCTTTGTAGGTCTCTAAGAACCTGCTTTATGAATCTGGGTGCTCCTGTTTTGGGTGCATATATATATATTTAGGATAGTTAACTCTTCTTGTTGAATTTATCCCTTTACCATTATATAATGGCCTTCTTTGTCTCTTTTGATCTTTGTTGGTTTAAAGTCTGTTTTATCAGAGACCAGGATTGCAACACCTGCTTTTTTTTGCTTTCCATTTGCTTGGTAGACCTTCCTCCATCCCTTTATTTTAAGCCTAGGTGTGTATTTGCAAGTGAAATGGGTTTCCTGAATACAGCACACCGAAGGGTATTGACTCTTTCTTTATCCAGTTTGCCAGTCTGTGTCTTTTAATTAGGACATTTAGCCTATTTACATTTAAGGTTAATATTGTTATGTGTGAATTTGATGCTGTCATTATGATGCTAGCTGGTTATTTCACCCATTAATTGATGTAGTTTCTTCATACCATCGATGATCTTTAGAATTTGGCATGTTTTTGCAGTGGCTGGTACGAGTTGTTCCTCTCCATGTTTAGTGCTTCCTTCAGGAGCTCTTGTAAGGCAGGCCTAGTGGTGACAAAATCTGTCAGCATTTGCTTGTCTGTAAAGGATTTTATTTCTTCTTCACTTATGTAGTTTGGCTGGATATGAAATTCTGGGTTGAAAATTCTTCTCTTTAAGAATGTTGAATATTGGCCTCCACTCTCCTCTGGCTTGTAGGGTTTCTGCCAAGAGATCCACTGTTAGTCTGATGAGTTTCCCTTTGTGGGTAACCCGACCTTTCTCTCTGGCTGTCCTTAACATTTTTTCCTTCATTTCAACCTTGGTGAATCTGACAATTATGTGTCTTGGGGTTACTCTTTTCGAGGAGTATCTTTGTGGTTTTCTCTGTATTTCCTGAATTTGAATGTTGGCCTGCCTTGCTAGGATGGGGAAGTTCTCCTGGATAATATCCTGAAGAGTGTTTCACAACTTGGTTCTCCCCATCACTTTCAGGTACACCAATCAAACCTAGAATTGGTCTTTTCACATAGTCCCATATTTCTTGGAGGCTTTGTTCATTTCTTTTCACTCTTTTCTCTAATCTTGTCATCTCACTTTGTTTCATTAGTTTGATCTTCAGTCACTGATATCCTTTCTTCTGCTTGATCAAATCAGCTATTGAAGCTTGTGTATTCTTCACGAAGTCCTCGTACTGTGGTTTTCAGCTCCATCAGATCATTTAAGGTCTTCTCTACACTGTGTATTCTAGTTAGCCATTCGTCTAACTTTTTTTCAAGGTTTTTAGCTTCCTTGTGATCGGTTAGAACATGCTCCTTTAGCTTAGAGAAGTTTGTTATTACCGACCTTCTGAAGCCTACTTCTGTCAACTCATCAAACTCATTCTCCGTCTAGTTTTGTTCCCTTGCTGGTGAGGAGCTTTGTTCCTTTGGAGGAGAAGGGGTGACCTGGTTTTTGGAATTTTCAGCCTTTCTGTGTGGTTTCTCCTCATCTTTATGGTTTTATCTAACTTTGTTCTTTGATGTTGGTGACCTATGTATGGGGTTTTGGTGTGGATGTCCTTTTTGTTGATGTTGATGCTATTCCTTTCTGTTTGTTAGTTTTCCTTCTAACAGACAAGCCCCTCAGCTGAAAGTCTGTTGGAGTTTGCTGGAGGCCCACTCCAGATCCTGTTTGCCTGGGTATCACCAGAGGAGGCTGCAGAACAGCAAATATTACTGCCTGATCATTCCTCTGAAAGCTTCGTCCCAGAGGGGTACTCGCTTTTATGAGGTGTCTGTCGGCCCCTACTGAGAGATGTCTCCCAGTCAGGCTACACAAGGGTAAGGGACCCACTTGAGGAGGCAATCTGTCCATTATCAGAGCTCGAACGCCGTGTTGGGAGAACCACTGCTCTCTTCAGAGCTGGTAGGCAGGGAAGTTTAAGTCTGGAAAAGCTGTCTGCTGCCTTTTGTTCAGATATGCCCTGCCCCCACAGGTGGAATCTAGAGAGGCAGTAGGCCTTGCTGAGCTACAGTTCGAGCTTCCCTGCCACTTTGTTTACACTGTGAGCATAGAACCACCTACTCAAGCCTCAGCAATGGCAGATGCCCCTCCCCCCGACAAGCTCCTGTGTCCCAGATTGAGCTCAGAGTGCTGCGCTAGCAGGGAGCAAGGCTCCGTGGGTGTGGGACCTGCTGAGCCAGGCACGGGAGGGGATCTCCTGGTCTGCCAGTTGTGAAGACCATGGGAAAAGCACAGTATTTGGGCAGAAGTGTACTGCTGCTCCAGGTACAGTCACTCACGGCTTCCCTTGGCTAGGAAAGGGAAATCCCCTGACCCCTTGTGCTTCCCAGGTGAGGTGACACCATGCCCTGATTCGGCTCACCCTCCGTGGGCTGCACCCACTGTCCAATGAGTCCCAGTGACATGAACCAGGTACCTCAGTTGGAAATGCAGAAATCACCTGTCTTCTGCATCAGTCTCGCTGGGAGCTGCAGACTGGAGCTGTTCCTATTCAGCCATCTTGGAAGCATCCTTTGCTTTCCATTTTTAAAACCTCTATGGCCCATCTCATCTTTCATGCTCTATGTGCCCTGCGGTTTTCTAAGTGAAACAAAATAGAACAAAACAAAACTGGCTATCATTTTGGTGGGCTGTGCTCAAGTTGCCTCTACATAAAAGTCTTACCCACCTTTCTTGGTATTTTTGTTCTAATAACTGGAACTATGTAGTGTCTCTTGTCACACTTGTGTGTTAGATGGCTGCTGTTATCCAAACAGGATGCCATGGGGGTTTCTGTTGCTGTATTTTTGTTCTCTCAACTCAGGCTATGCTGGTCTCAGGAATTATATGTAAACGAGTCAGGTTTAGTTATTGAAGTCTTATTTAATTAAAAAGCATCCTGATTCCCATTTGATTTTCCCCCTGATTCATTTATATAGTAAAAGTTTCAGTCTTAATTTTTTTTTTGGAACACAAAACTTGTTAGTGATCTCATGTTTAATGTATAAGTTTCACCTAATAATAATATTTGCTTAAAATTATAGTATCCAAAAGACTTAGGACTTGAAATCTAATTCTTTTATTTCAAATTACATACTCTTTCAGCTTAATTCATTCACTTTTTATTATTCAACAAATAAGCCTTTATGTGTTTGCTATGTGTTTGGCACTACTGTCAACTTCCATGGTCCTATAGAGGTTATTCTCGGGGATTGGTGGGAAAAATATCAATAATTTTAAAATGAGTTTATAAATGGGTTTGTTAAAAACATATATTAGCAGGTAGAAGTTGAACATATTCATCTACTTTTTCTCCCTCCCCTAATGTCATTAAATTGATTATGCTGGTGGTTGTTTTGGTTTTGTTTTAAATTAAGTGATTAGAAGGCTTGTCTCCATGGAAGAAATTTGAACTAAGAACTGAATGTGATTACTGTGGATGGCCTGTGTAACCAGCAAGGCAGTTCTGGGCTTGGATGACAAGAATGCAGACATTTTAAGCTGAAGAGGAAGAATATTCCAGGAAGAGAGAACAACATTCTATGCAAAGGAGAATGCTTCTACAATGTGCTAAGATACGAAGAAGAAACAGAAGGAGGATAAATGTGTTCACAGCAGAGAGTGAAGGAGAGAGAGAAAGAAATTGTGCAAGGTGAAACACAGGTACCAGATCAGGAAGACTCTAAAACCAGACTCAGAAGTTTATTATAAGTAAGATGCAAAGATTTAAAGCATAATGTAGAGATTGTACGTGATTAGAAGTTGCTGAAATATTTAAGCTAAAGTGCAGTAAGGAGATATGATATGATTTCCATTTTTAATAGAACACTCTATTTGCTGGGGAGAGATTGAGTGAAGGGAAGTTATATTTTCAGGATACATTTTGGAAGGAATGTCACAGGATTTGATAGTGGGCTGGATGTTGCAGTGAGGAAAAGAGGGGAATATAGAATGACATTTTGGTATTGGCTTGGACAATTGGGTAGGTAATGTTTGCATCTACTAAGATAAAGAAGACAGGATGAGGAACAGGTTTTAGAATAATATCAAGTATTTTGTTTGGTCCTGTTAAATCTATTATGGATATTTTTCACTCAAGGAAAAGGATATATCGGCAGCTGTTTCTTAGTCTGTGGACTTTAGTTTTGGAGATATAGATTTGGGAGTATATAGATATTATTTAAAACCATTGCTCTAGGCTGGGCAGAGTGGCTCACACCTGTAATCTCAGCACTTTGGGAGGCTGAGGTGGGCAGATCACGAGGTCAGGAGTTGGAGACCAGCCTGATCAACATGGTAAAACCTTGTCTCTACTAAAAATGCAAAAATTAGCTGGGCCTGGTGGTGTGCGCCTGTAATCCCAGCTACACAGGAACTGAGGCAGGAGAATCACTTGAACCCAGAAGGCAGAGGTTGCAGTGAGCTGAGATCATGCCACTGCACTCCAGCCTGGGAAACAGAGTGAGACTCCATTTGAAACAAACAAACAAAAACAAGCAAACAAAAAACCATTACTCTAGATGAAATTAATTATTTAGAAAAAAAACTTGCTTGAAGAGACAGGAACTTAGAACTGCACCTTAGGGCACTTACATGTCAAATGGAAGAAAACAGCAAAAAAGTTTATGGAAGAAAAGCAAAAATGGAAGAGATGAAAGAAAAACAAAACAGCAAAATGGTAGGACCGAGGTCAAGAAAAAATACTGTTTCAACACATGTCAACTGTACTGAATGGTGTTGAAGGATCAAGAAAGTAGAGACAAATTTTGCTAATTATTACACTTAGCAAATCTCCTGTGATAGTAGCAGATTCCTCAAGGAGTGGAATGTGGAGTCATTTTGGAAAGATTTTAGGAAAAAAGTGAAAGTGATGAGGAAGTGAAGATATGATTGTAGATTATTCTTTCAAGTGGTTTAACTGGGAAGGGGATCAGAGAAGTTCAGCAATAGATGGAATAAAAAAGTGAGAATTTAGAGTTTTACTTACTGTTTAATTGGATATTTAATACATGATTCTATTAAACTGGTAAAGAAGAGATAAATAAACTGATGTTGTTGGAAAAGAGGAAGTCAAACGATTGCTGTTTGCAGATGATACAATTGTATTTCTAAAAAATCCTAAGGACTCCTCCAAAAGATACTCAGATTTGAAAAATGAATTCAATAAAGTCTTAGGTTACAAAATCAATGTACACAAATCAATAGCACTGCTATATACTAACAACAACCAAGCTGAGAATCAAATCAAGAACTCAATCCCTTTTACAGCAGCTACAAAACCAAAACCAAAAAAAACCTGGGAATATACCTAACCGAGGAAGTGAAAGATCTCTACAAGAAGAACTACAAAATACTGCTGAATGAGACCACAGATGACACAAACCATTGGAAACACATCCCATGTTCATAGATTTGAAGAACGAATATAGTGAAAATGACCATGCTGCCCGAAGCAATCTACAGATTCAATGCAATTCCCATAAAATACCAACACCAGTTTTCAGAAAATTAGAAAAAAGAATCCTAGAATTCATAAGGAACTAGAAAAGAGCCTGAATAGCCAAAGAAATTATAAGCAAAAGAAACAAATCTGGAGACATCACGTTACCAGACTTTAAATTATACTACAAGGCTGTAGTTTTCAAAACAGCATGGTACTGATATAAAACTAGGCATATAGACCAATGGAACAGAGTAGAGAACCCAAAAATAAAGCTAAGTCTTTACAGCCAGCTGATCTTCAACAAAGTGTACAAAACACCCTGTTTAATAAATGATGCGGCCGGGCTCAGTGGCTCACGCTTGTAATCCCAGCACTTTGGAAGGCCGAGGCAGGCGGATCACAAGGTCAGGAGAACGAGACCATGGTGAAACCCCGTCTCTACTAAAAATACAAAAAAATTAGCCAGGTGTGGTGGCGGGCGCCTGTAGTCCCAGCTACTCGGACAGGCTGAGGCAGGAGAATGGCGTGAACCCGGGAGGCGGAGCTTGCAGTGAGCTGAGATTGCGCCACTGCACTCCAGCCTGGCCGACAGAGCGAGACTCCGTCTCAAAAAAAATAAAAAAATAAAAATAAAAATAAAAATAAATAAATAAATAAATGATGCTGGGAAAACTGGCAAGCCACATGTAGAAGAATAAAACTGGATCCCTATTTCTCACCATATACAAAAATCGACTCAAGATAGATCAAAGACTTAAATATAAGACCTGAAACCATAAAATTTCTAGAAAACAATGTTGGAAAACTTTTCCAGATGCCAACCTAGGCAAAGAATTCATGAGTAATACCCCAAAAGCAAATGCAACAAAAATAAAAATAAATAATAGGGACCAAATTAAACTAAAAACCTTCTGCATAGCAAAATAAATAAAAAATAAACAGGCAACCCACAGAATGGGAAAAAATATTTGCAAACTACACACCTGACAAAGGACTAGCATCCAGATCTATAAGGAACTCAAACAAATCACCACACACACAAAAAATAATCCCATTAAAAAGTGGGGAATGGATATGAGTAGATATTTTTCAAAAGAAGATACACAAATGTTCAAGAAACATGAAAAAATGCTTACCATCACTAATCATCAGATACGTGCAAATTAAAACCACAATGACATACCACCTTATTCCTGCAAGAATGGCTATTAGTAAAAAGTTAAAAAAAAAAAATGGATGTTGGTGTGGATATAAGGAAAAGGGAACACTTATACACTGCTACTGGGGATGTAAATTAGTACAACTTCTATAGAAAACAGTATGGGATTTCTTAAAGAGCTAAAAGTAGATCTACCATTCGATCTAGCAGTCCCACTACTGGGTACATACCCAAAGGAAAAGAAGTCATTATATGAAAAAGACACTCACTTGCACACGTATGTTTATAGCAACACAATTTACAATTGCAAATCTGTGGAACCAACCTAAGTGTCCATGGACTAATGAGTGGATAAAGAAAATGTGGTATATATATATACCATGGAATACTACTCAGCCATTAAAAGGAATGACATAATGTCTTTTGCAGCAACTTAGATGGAGCTGTAGGACATTATTCTAAGTAAAGTAACAGGAGTGGAAAAGAAAAAATCATATGCTCTCACTTGGAAGTGGGAGATAAGCTATGGGCATGCAAAAGCATACAGATAGAAATAATGGACTTTAGAGACTCAGAAGGGGGAAGCAGGGACCGGTGCCAGGGATAAAAATCTACACATTAGGTACAATGTACACTACTCAAGTGATGGGTGCACTAAAATCTCAGAATTCACCACTATATAATTTATCCATGTGACAAAAAAAAACACACGTGTGCCCCAAAAGCTAGTGAAATTTACCAAGACATAAAGAAAGAAAATATTAAAAAATAAATTAAATAAACCTTGAGAAAAGGAGGTAGGCGTTAATCAATGAGCAAAATCCTTTAGAAGTGGGAGTGGATGGAATCTAGAGCAGGAAAGGCTAATGTCTTGTAGGAACGACAAGATGTCTGCAATTGAAATTAGAGGGAGGCAGAGTATATAAATGCAAATGAGCTGGAGATTTAATGGAAATAAGTGAGAAAGTTACTGTTTTATTATTCAAATAACATCATTAAAATAAGAGCAAGGTTATTTGCTCAAATAGTGGGGCGAGGAGCATATTAGACTTACTATCTCCAAACTGACATTTGGATTATGTGTCTTTTTTTTAAGCTGAATCATAATGCATTTCTCCATATAACTTTAGCATATGCCAGCAATAAAAAATATAGATTTATAATCCTTGAAATATGCATTACTAACCATTAACAACTTATCACTCACATATAGGTTCTGATATATTGCCTCTACTCACTTAACTGTAAAGTTTTCATCTTGGGGCCAAAATATTAGCATACTGACAGTATATCCACAATGAGTGATGATCACTAGTAGAATTTTTCAAATCATCATACTTTTTGTGTGCCATGTAAATCAACATTTGCTCACATTGCTGGCATATCCGTAGTGTATAACCTTTTCCCACAGCGTGCATAGGCGAGCAATGTAGCAATGATAGAGCTTAGTCCCCACTGCAGCCTATATTAATCATCCTTATCAACTTACATTTAATAAGCACTAAGTCCTATCAGGAGAGACTTCTGTTCCTATATCCCCAAAACAATGAGTTATATAATTGTTTAATCCTATTTGAAAAAAAAGTTTCATTTTCCCTATAGAGCCTCTGAGATAAGACATTCCATTAACAAGAAGAAAATAAATGCTTAAGGATATAAGAAATAACGTTCATATACCCCATTTGTGGTTTAGTTGAATAGGATGCCAAAGTTATATAAAACACCAGACCATATACAGCTTTGAGATTTTGCTAAATATTATTATGTGTTTCATTGAAAATATTCACTTACCCATTTTTCCTGATGACGTTTTAAAAAATAAAGATGAAACAAGAGAAGTCATATTGTCAGATTTTCTACTAGAGGGCCTTTTTAGTAGGAAGTATTTTATCATAATGAAAAGTACACTATTGTGCACAGTATGTTACTCAGTGTTTTAAGGAGAAGGCTACTGTTTGGAAGAAAAAGGAGTCCATTAATCTGTATAAGACTTAATCATTTATGTCATTAGTGAGTTAACAATAATAGTATAAATGACTTTATTTTTTATAGATCAATAGTGTACTATCTTATACAGATTATCTGTAATGAAATGAGGATATCAGATGTACAGCAATATGATACACTCTAAACTTATGGAGTTTTAGAAAATGCATAATAAAATGTATTTACATGAAAATTATCATATTTTAAGTTAAAGATGCTAGAGAGGAAAAAAATAATTTGATAAACTGAGGCCAGAGCTGGGTCCATACAAGGATGAAATGCTTTTGCGGTATAATTAAAGAAGCCTCTGTCCAAATTCTCACCTTTGACTGATCATGTTTTACTTCACCTTCACTCCCAGTAATTCTGCACTGTATTTTCTCCTTCTCACCAAGACCCAGCATCTTTATAGAAAATAAATGAGTAAACAAATAAAAATACAAACACACACACAGAAATCAAATACACAGTATTCTGAATGCCACTGCCAAATATACATATGTTGCCTGGGTGCCCTTTAACCCTTTTTCAAAAACATTCATCATGAATAAGCTTACTGACAGAATGTGCATGTCACCATTACTCTGGATCATATTTTCCTCGGTAATGAAATAACTGATATTGAACTTTTGATCTATGATACACTTGGAGCTTTCGTGATTTGAATCAGATTACCCTGTTGAGCCATAGAGCACTGAGAGGTTGACACTTGGGCCAGAGTAGACTTGATTAGGAATGGGGGTGGCAGCAGCAATCATACAGGTATAGCAGTTGTCATACAGGTATAGCAGTTGTCATGTCTTATTAAGGTTGGTCTATTTACCTGAAACTGAGCATTTTGAGAGCTGTCACTCACTACCTTACACGTTGCATATGCCTACCACAAATCTAGAGAACTAAAAATGCTGTTGGTTTGGACTGTGTCTGCACAACACAATTTTCCCAAACTGGAGAGGTCATGTTTGAGGTTAGAAGGCCCCGGGAGGAGAAGGAAGCATTGTAACAAATGAGATCATTACCTCCTTGAAATGTTACTTTTCCCAGTACTATCTAATCTAATGATGGAACCAGTAACACCTTTTGTACTTCCATGTAGACAGATTTATCCTTGCAGAGAGAACTGAAGCTTAAAATATAAACCCATAAATTCTTATAAAGGTTATTTAAAATCAAGTAAAGAAAATGTTGCTTGAGGGTAGAAAAAAAGAGGTAGTTAAGTGAGAGGACTTTAACTTTTACTGCATATAAACCCCTATGTGTTTGGCTTCTCCTTTATTTTTCTTGCAAGAAGTGTGCTTTTGTAACTAAATATCTAACCAAGCCACTAAATAGATAAATAAATAATACCAAGAAGCAGTGGCCGGAACATCAGGCGAGTGAAGAAATCATAGAGGAAAAATGGCTTTAAGAATACTGATCTAAGCTGGGTGCCGGGGTTCATGCCTGTAATCCTAACATTTTGGGAGGCTGAGGCGGGTGGATCACTTGAGATCATGAGTTCGAGACCATCCTGACTAACGGGGTTTCAGCAAACCCCATCTCTACTAAAAATACAAAACATCAGCCGGACGTGGTGGCGGGTGCCTGTAATCCCAGCCACTGAGGATGCTGAGGCAGGAGAATCGCTTGAACCCAGGAGGCAAAGGTTGCCGTGAGTAGAGAGCGTGCCCCTGCACTCCAGCCTAGGAGACAAAGTGAGACTCCTTTTCAAAACAAACAAAACAACAACAACAACAACAACAACAACAAAAACAGAATACTCAGGTAAAATAGTTATCTACTTCTTATTTATTACCTATAAACCAACACCTTTGAATTTTCACTCTCACACCTCTCTTAATACCTTCAGGTAGGTAGGGCTTTCTCCTCTTCTATAATTCTTCCTAGTTGTTTTTAGTGGAGGTGAAACCAGCCCACCTTCCTACTCCAGGGAACATATGGAAATATGGTGTATGTGTTGAGAGGGACATTTTTTTTTTTTGTCGTTGAATGACTGTGGAACACTGCTGCTATTTAGTAGCAGGAATGTCAAATACCCTGCAATGCATGTGAGAGTCTCGCAAAATAAAGAACTGTTATGCCCTAAATGCCAACGGCGTGTCTGTTGAGAAACAGTGTGTGACTGTTTCTAATGTAGTTTTTATCCTTCAGTGATATGTGATCTGCCATAAAGATCCAAGATTATGATTCACATAAATATCCCTTTCTAGAAGTAACCCTAGAAATCTCGATTACATTGAATCCCAAGAGTGTATTTCCCTGTGTGTAAAATTGCATCTTTATTCCATGATTATTTTATACAGTTAAAACCAAGTATAATTGTCAGACAATGAGAAATAAAAACATTAAGACAAGAATAAATGTATAAAACTGACAGGCATTTCCTCATACTTCCAAATTCTTGACCTTTGTGCTTCAGATAACACACTAGTTCTAACCCATTATTGGTTGGAACCTACCGCCTCCGTGGATAGCATTTTCACTTAGTGCTCACAACTTTATTTTATTTAATGGTAACTCTAGTTATGGCCATTTGGGAATATTCAAATTGCTCTGGGGCAATTTACCCATTCTAAGCCTTCCTCTTTGATTCTGAGAAAGTAACTTGGAAGAGAGACACAGGGAATGGGCAGGGAGAGAGAGAGAGAGAAAGAGAGGGAGCGAGAGGGAGAGAGAGGGAGAGATAGAGACAGATTTAGTTATTTTCATTACAATTTGCAATTTATTTTCTGAAACAGCAGGACTTCTGTTCTAACATTAAATATCACTTTAAATTTCCTTCTGATTGATTCAAAGATTGAACTCTTCTTTTTTTCTGGTCCAAATTTACTGATATTTGTTGGTAATCTATCAGCATGCCCGGTTTTCTCTTTTGGTAAAATCATTACAACTGAAATTTGTTGTTTACTAAATTGATAACCACAACCTCTCTGTATGGTAAATATATGAACTTAGTAAAGTGGTAGCTTTCTAATTACTCTCATTTTATTTCAGGATGGAACAGGCTGTCTTCATGAAAATTAAGAAAAAAAAGAAAAAACACAAGTTAAAAAATCTTTGTTTTGATTTCATTGTACCAAATAACTGGCTAGACTACAACTTTTATTTGTATTCTATTTGTATGGCTTTGCAGGAATTTAGTATTAGTGTACATCTGTGGTTGAAAGTACATTTGCTTTTATATTGCAGTCCTCTTAAATTGTGCTGAAAATTATTCTTTACTCAAAGCATCACAATGTGTGCTCTCTGGTTCTTCCAGGGGGTAAACATATCATTGATTTTGGCAGTAATTCCTATATATATATCAGTAAATTGAAATTTAATGACTCTCACTTGAAAGTATATTTTGCAAGCAAACTATAAAAAATCCAGAATAAACTAATGTAAACTTTATTATGAAAAAAAAACCAAGATGTAGATACCATAAATGTGACCATAGTGAATCGAAGCAGTGCAGCTTTATAATCTTAATGGATCTGAAACTTGACTTACCAGAACTTACAAATTTACAATTTATCTTATATAGTTTTAGATTGGTCTAAGGTGGTATCTTTTTCTATCTTCGTTGTCTTGAAATTCCCAAGTAATTTACTTTGTTCTACCCAGTACCCTGAATCCAAAGGTAAGTGTTTGGTGTTTAATGGGATGGTGAATGAATGAATTATGGATCAGAAGAACAACTGAAGAATAAAAAATCATTGGGTAGCTAATATTCACTAAGAGAAAGATATTAATTATAAAGGCTTAAAAGGATGCCTAGAAAAAGTTAAAGGGTCTAGACTTTGTAAAAGTAAAATCCACTGGATCAAGTTCAAAATGTATGCCTGTAAAAAAAATCTCTGGACAAAGACAGACACTTTAGAGCAATGCTGTTCAATGGATCCTTCCATTACTGCAAATATTCTATATTTACACTGCCCAGTATGGTAGCCTATGACTACATGTGGCTATTGAGTAATTAAAATGTGGCTAATGTAATTGAAGAATTAAATGTTTAGTGTTATCTAAATCTAATTAATAGCCACATACATTGGACAGCATACCTCTGGAGAGTTCTTTTTAATGGAAGACAGGTATGGAAGCAAGATAATCCAACCAAAGTAACCAACACTGGAAGTAAGTAGAAACAACCCTTCTATATTTCTTACAATTATTAGGCATTTATTTCTTCAATGAGTACGTATACACAAATATTGCACATCATAGACAAACCACCAGCATTCGATTATTATATATGCAAAGACAGAAATTATGCCACTCATGAACATTTTCTGAAAAACGTGCATAATGAGTACTCCAGCTGGGAGACAAATCAGCCAAATATGCATAGTTATAAAAAGTTTGCTGCTACAAATGAATCAGATAATATAGCTTTGTCCAAAGAATGCCTTTATATATAGTGATGAAATAATGCATATGCCAAATGAGCCTGCTTTATATTTATAGTCAAAAAGAACCAAGATTGTGTTTAAACTAGTAAAAAGTGGGGTTACATTTTAGATCCATTGTAAAATGGAGAAATTTTATCCTCTGCAGTTGTTCCAGCATAAAAATCAGTTTAGGCATACTAAGGAAACTCTATTCCTACTGTGTTTTTTTTTTTTTTTTTAAATAAAAACATGTTTTCAAAGTACATTTTTATAATAATATGCATTTAAAAATTCTTATTGTGAATTTAGCAAGACAGGCATTATTATTATCACTCATTTTTAGAAAGCAAAGAATGCTAAGGCTGTATGGGCCTAATCCAATACCACGTAGTTAATAAGTGAGTAGAACCAGAACCTGAAGTGGGATTTGGGGAAATGAGTGTGTGCAGTGCTCTTTCTACTCCAAATTCCTCCTCTTTTATTAATGACAATGATAATGAATACAATAGTGAGAAAATGATCGTGTTGACGGTTACAGTTTATAATCTCCATAATCTTCATAAAGAGATATACGTATACCATAGTGTTACCAAATTGGAGTTCCTTGTTGATTGATTGTACATTTCCATTGTCACATGTGGGTTTTTTTTGAAATTATAGTGTCCTTTTTAAATTATATGCCATATTCAGATAAGTTTTTAAGGTACTGTGCTATTTTTCCTCTCCCCATGCTACTTCCCTTATATATTCTGATTTGTAATATTCTCTTCTACATTATCACATTGATTTCTGACTCTGGTCTTAGTAGTCAAGTAATTTTTTTTAAAGCTTATATTGGTTTAGTTTTGCACAATTTGTTAGAGGACTCAAAATATAAAAATCTATGTCAAGTATTTTTATAATCCACTCAAATTAGTGGGTTAAAAATTTACATGTATCCTACTTTTCAAAATCAAATGCAACTTTAATAAATCAATTATTAATGGGAATTTTTAAAAAATACCCAAAGCATATAATTTTCATGCTGGCTATTACACAGATAATTCTCTTTTTAAGGAGGGCTTTGTATCATTGCCATTTACTTTCAATAAGATTTAACATTGTTTTGCATTATATCTATTCTGATACAGGCTAATAATATTAATATCATTAGCAAATTGAACTGATATAATTAAGGAACAGAGACTAAGTATTTTGTTATTATACTTAATAATACAATCATTTTCCCCATAAGAGTTTCCTTAATTTTACTCTTTGAAAAAAATATTCCGAGTAGTATTAAATAATGGTTCATTTCCTAAGAAATCTAATAAAATCTAATTGCTTAAAAAGTATGTTTCCTGAGAATTTGTAAAAAAAAAAAAAAAGTGTTCTAATTATGTTTCATGTAGAGATTTATTGAGTGTTCATATAATTATCAAATAATGAGACATTATGTTGGTATTTCCCATAGTGGAAATATTTACTTTGTTCAAAAATATTATCTTGAAAACACTTGCATACAAGAACACTCTTTAAGGGGTGAGAAATCATCGAAACAACATTAATGAAATTTAAAAAAACACAAAGTAGGTAAAAAAAATCATTAAGTAATAAAAGGCAGGCTTTCATTATGTTTAATATGTTTAAACAAATCATTCTTTGCCACCTACATTCAAAAAGGGAAATACAATTAAAAATGAACAAAGAAGTGGGGAGAAATTCTAATTTCACCAAGTTGGCAAATTGGGCTACTTTTCACTTTCTCAGTTAAAAGAAAAAATATGTATGTGCGTGTGTGTATGTGTGTTTGTGCACACGTACATATATAAAATAGTAAATTTGTAATTGTATTTATAAAATAAAAGAAGCACCAATTGCTTGAAATAAAGAGGGAAGCTGTGGGTAGAAAAGGCAGTGCAGGCACCCATAGGAAGGGTGGCTCAGATGTTGACATTTGTTTATACAGCTTAGAACTTTGATGCCTACACAAGGACTGTAGGCTTGTCTGTGGTCTGGAAGGGTGAGCAGTGGAATTGAAATCCTCATATTAATCCAGAACATTGCAAGTAATACCATGTAGGGACTACAGAGTAAAGAACTACCGAAGCACTTCTTAAAGCTTCAGGACAGTGCCGGGGAAGTGTGTCTTCTCCATTCTAAGCTGAAAACATAAGCCACTGAAAACAAGCCTGAACTACAAGGTATGGTGGATTCAGAACTTAGAATATCTTGAGGGAATCCTAAGCCTAAAAGTAGTACCATTAAGGAAACAGGACCAAGCTCAAGGTCTTCTGTAGAAACAAATGTAAAATGCTGCTCAAGGACAATGCCTCATATCAGGTCACCTGTGAATCCCACAGGAAAATGACATGAAACAACTAATTTTTCTCAGGTCCAATATGCTTCTCTAGCTCCCAAATACACGTTTACACTAAAAATAGCTGCTAATAAGCCAAAATTAAAAATTAAGAAAAAAATGGGATCAATGTACTCTCAAGAAAGTCGGTGGCAGACAAAACAGAAGAATTGGCACTCAGTCACCCCAACAACTTGAATAATAGAATAATTAGTTTTTGGACAGTGCCCAAAAACTAATTTAAAAATTCAAAGATATGAAAAAGAAATATAAGCTATAATGAAAATAAAACTCATTCTGAAAAAATAAAAAGATTTGGAAAAGTACCTAGTGGAATGTCTAGAAATAAGATATGTAGTCATTGAAATTAAGTTAGTATATACTTTGAATAACAGATTAGGATAAAGTAGATCATAAAAGAACGTGTACTAATATGCAAGAGTCTAATGATAGACAAATATTCCCAGAGAAAATTCATTCCTCATGAAACTACACTCTAGAGCTAAGATCATATTTCCCTCAGACCTTCCACCTTATATTTATAGGGATCCAGAAAGGACTCAAGCTCAGCAGACTATAATCTGATTCCCTAGATGTTCTCAACTTCATCACTCGTTTTCAAGAGGGAGTCACGCTTTCTCCAAGAACCTATTAGACAGAGATCAACACCTATCACCATGACTGGGGATTAAAACCAGACTTCCCCAGCCTTCCTCAATTTAAGTGGCACAGATCAGACAGGAACTTTCTAATAAATCTGCCCACCCTCCAAGAGATTAGGAGCGTGTCTTGATATACAACTATTATGAATCCATAATAATTAAAAGTAAAAAATACTTTTAAGGAGTGTATCTTGCATTCTGGGACCATGACCACTCCTCCTAAGACCATTTACCCCATCACCAGGGTCCAAGAAGTAGATATGCATTCATAATAACATCTGCCATTCCCAGATATCCTCAACCTAGGAAGAAAATGGGTTTCAGCTTGCTGAGACAGTCTCCATTTAAGCTCGTTGTCTCAGGAATTATGACTAGTGCCGTCTTTACTCCTAAAAGTATTTAAGAACAATTCCCCTACCTAAACCTCATCAATGCATCTGTGAAGTCGGCTTCTTCCCCATAAGGGTTCAGAAGTCACTTCTGGGTAACACCTAACCTCCTGGGCTTTATGCAATCTAAGGATCAGCATATTCTCAATTTTCTCCTCTTCTTCGACCCCTTAAATTGTGAAACCCATCCACTATGTCCTCTGAAATGTATGAACCATTATTGCCCCAATTCCTTATTATATACTCCCCTGCTTCTCTGAAACCCCTGAAAGCATGGTTCTCCTCTGGGAACATTGCTTTCACTGCAGCCTGATCATGTGGTGACTACATTTCTACTTGGTTGCCTACTAGAAATTTCAAACTAACACATTCAAAAGTGAATTCCTGACCTTATTCTTTTTTTTTTTTTTTTTTTGAGAGACAGTGTCTTGCTCTGTCACCCAGGCTGGAGTGCAGTGGCGCCATCTGGGCTCATTGCAAGCTCCGCCGCCTGGGTTCATGCCATTCTCCTGCCTCAGCCTCCCGAGTAGCTGGGACTACAGGCGCCCGCCACCACGCCTGGCTATTTTTTTTGTATTTTTAATAGAGACGTGGTTTCACTGTGTTAGCCAGGATGGTCTCGATCTCCTGACCTCGTGATCAGCCCACCTCGGCCTCCCAAAGTGCTGGGATTACAGGCCTGAGCCACCACGCCCAGCCCCTGACCTTATTCTTAAGTTTATCCTTCAGTAGTCTTCTTCTAAGACTTAGTTCAAATTCTGGAGTCATATTTACCCCTCAGTTTCTCTCTTATACTACATGCAAATATGCCAACAAATCACGTTGATCCTACCTTCAAAACAAATCTGGAGTTTGAATATTTCTCCCACTTCACTGCTACCCCTCTGGTTCCAGCTATAATTTCTTTCTCAGATTTCTGCAATATCTAACCAGTCTCCCTTTTCTCCCTCTTACCCTTTTTAGGATACTCCCAATACAACAGCCAGAGTGATCCTGCTGTAAGTTACATCATGTCATTTCTCTGCCCCAAAACCTGAAATAGCCCCTCATTCACTTGAGTAATAGCTTACTTCCTTGCAAGGTCTCACGTAACTGTTCCAGTTACACTCTGACTTAACTTCCACTTTTTTTCCATTCCCTGATTCAACTTTAGCCACATTGACACATCTTTTCTAAATGGCTGTTGCCTCTGCTTGTAGTGCTCTGGCTTAGATATTCATACAGCTTCCTATCTGCTTTAATTCTTTTGTCGACTATCACATACTCAATGGGGTTTACACTAATGACTATTAAAAAGTAGCACCTCAAGGATTTTCTCAACCTCTTATCCTACATGACTTTTTTTTTTCTATTGCATTAATCACTCAATAATAGACTGAATAATGGCCTCTGAATACATCCAGGCCCTACTTCTTTAAATCTGTTGAGTGTTACTTTATAAGGCAAAAGGTAATTTGCAGATGTAATTAAATAAAGGGTCTTGAGATGGCAAAATTATACTGGTTTATCCATGTGTGCAGGGCCCCAAATGTAATCACATGTGGACTTATAACAGGGAGGCAGAAGGATATTTTAATAAAGAAAAGGAGAAGATGTGATGATGAAAGAAACTGGTTGGAATGGTGTGAGGAGGGTGTTACCAGTCAAGGAATGCAGCTGACCTCTATAAACTAGAAAAGACAAGGAGGCAGATTGTTCCCTAGAGTCTTGTGTCTGATATCTGGCCTTCCGAACTATAAGAGAAGAAATCCTTATTCCTTTAAGTGACCAAATTTGTGGTAAATTGTTACAACAGCCATAGGAAACTATGAGTCAACCTAATGTATAATTGGCTTATTTATTTTGTTTCTTAATGTTGTTTGCTATTCTCTACTAAAATGTATGTTCCAAGGGGCATTTTGTTCACTGGTATAGTCCTATTTATCAGAAAGTGCTTGGCACAAAGCAGCTGCTTGACAAATAATTGTTAAAGAAATTTGCTAAAATCCCAGTGCTTAAAACAGTGAAACATCCTACTGCCTACTTCTCTTTTAGATAGAATGTTCCACCATATATTTCTAGAACATCATGTTTCTTATGCGATTGTGCTTATTCTTTCAACACTGAACCTATATTCAGCCTCTTTAAGTCTAGTTACTTTCAATTCAAGCTAAAGTTTTAAAATTTCAAGCACATTTAAATTTATAATTTTGTGTCAATTATTTCAAATTTAAATAGCCTACATTTCTCTCCATTGGTATTATCACTTTAATTTTCTGTTTCTTAATTATTTTAATAAAATACATATCTATGAATGATATCTTACCAGGAAGCCAAGGCAACATACTCAAGATGACTTCTGTGGTTGAAACCGGGTAGGAGTACTTGAACCCATCCAGCTACTGCCTGATAATATTCATTAGATTTTCCATTATGACCTCAGGGCATTTAAGAAAACTCTAAAACTCCATGTAAGACATTTTAAATTTCCTGCAACAAGGTATCAATAACTAATTTAATATTTTTCTCTAAGTATGATAATGCTGCTTAAAATGAGCACTTGACTGGAAGAAAAGGGCATTATAAATAGAGCCCACGTTTAAGAATATCACTGTACAATGTTAATGAGGTTGAAATTCAAATACATATAACTAAAGACCAGCTGCATTATTTTTGAAAAATATTCTTTCTGTAGGGACTCTAATGAAATGTCTGCAACTGTGTAACAGAAAAAATAGAATACAGCCATGATTCTGGTTGTAGCAGGGATCTTCAGACAAGTTATTTTTATAATTTCATTTTTTTCTGCTGTTTTCATTTTGAATTTTTGAATGGAAATAAGTTATTTGTATTTGAGAAGCCAAGTGGTTTACATGAATTATTTTGTATCTTTCTCATTCACTTCATCTTCTCTGCTAATCAAACAAAACTTAGTATTTTTGTTTTTACTTTCCCACACTTGCTTCTTGTGGTTCTTGGCTTGAATGTCCTTTCTTTGAATCTGCTACTAAACATCTCAATCTAAATCATTTCATATAATGTCTCATTTCTCTCATTCTTTTCATATCATTGCCTATTAAAAAACTAATACTGCATTTAATAAGGGAAATACTTAAGTTTAAATACTCTCTATGGTTCTTAACACTACAACATAAACTATAACACTATAAATTGTTGGTTTCCATTTTACAGTGGAAATAACATACTTTGAAAATGTGCAGTACTGATTTCAATGCTAGCTGCACTTCTCATTAGTTATGTAGTCTTAAAAAAAGCAACTTCAATATAATGTCTTCTCTATCAAGTGTTTTTCCACCACAAATCATTAGTTTCCATGAGTGCTATGGTCTGAATGTTTCTGTTCTCTCGAAATTCGTATGTTGAAATTCTAATCCCCAAGATTATGACATTAGGAGGTGGCACCTTTGGGAGGTCATAATAGCATGTGGATGAAGCCCTCATTATTTGGATGACTGCCCTTATAAAAGAGGCCCAAAAGAGACCCCCATCCTTTCTACCATGTGAAGTTACAGGGGGAAGATTGGCCCTCACCATACCCTGACGCTGCCAGCAACTTGATCTTAGACTTTCCAACTCCCAGAACTATGAGAAATAAATTTCTGTTGTATATAAGTCACTCAGTTTGTGGATTTTATTATAGCAGCCTGCATGAACTAAGACAATGAGTTCTACCTGTTCTGTTAAATTAGTACCATAGTACTTTACAACCAGCATACAGACATTCTCATATTTGTCACAGGTAGTTTGTTTGGGAAATAATGACAAGGGGCACAGAGAAGATGGGAAAGCCCATGCTGAGGTTCTTCCTTGAGTTGGTAACTGCTGTGGATAATTGAGGCTCAGTCATGCCAAGAGATTTTAAGAAATCACAAACCATGTACTTCTGAATTGTCTGTTTAAGGGAGCAAAATGTGGGACATGTATTCATTAGCTTATAGGCCCCTTTGGTCAAGAGTCACCTCATGGGATAAAGATGACTTCCCCACATTTTCAGATTGAACATGCATAAATGAGAGGTATCCGGAATCAATGAGGTTTAAGTGTTTGTCAGGTTGCACCATCTTGAACATGGTTGCCATAAATATGAGTGAAGTTAATTTGGGTCCAGCAAATATTAGGTGAGGCACAAGAGGTGTCTGTTACAACAGGGGGTGTATAGAAGTTAGTACAGATTTGAGCTTCTAATATCACCTAACACATTTTTATGGTGAATGAATGAAAAGTGGAAGCCAATAATACCTAAAATATGGAGTTATTGTGAGGTTAGTTGAAAATGTAAGTAGCAAACTAAAATATACTAGAAAAAGCTATACATATTTTTTGAGTTTGAATACTTAAAAGAGCAAAGTTTTCTTTTTTGTAACAGGTTTTTAAAAGATCTTAAGCCATATTCTATTGCATTACAGAAAAACCTACTCTAAGTCAATTCGAGTAAGATCAAAGGAGTTTATGCACCATTATGAAATCAGTTGAGGTGCAGGGTGGGTAGATATGAGACCATCTTCTCTTATGAGAGTCCATAGAGTCTGCTGCTCTGAAGATATAGAGGACATGTTTTCAATCTGATATCTACAGGGGTTCCCAGGCTTCAAAATCCTTGCTGTTTCTATAGTTCACTCTCATCATACCCTTGAACTTCTTAATTGGTTCTTTCTCTCAACTAAGGTCTAACACTTTATTGGAAAAACTGGAAAATTTGTTTTGTTTTTTCCAAAACATTCTGACCCCCAGAGGATGTGGAGAGATCACCTCCCACTTCCATCTACTTTCAGCATCCCATGCAGTTACCCCTGCACAGCTTTATTCTATCTCTGCAAACGCCCAGAGTCAAACTTCCCTTACTTTTTCTCTAACGTTTCTTCATCCCTGCTTAGAGACAGTATCATTACTATTCTTGGTTTGGGAAAGGAAGGATTGGAGGGCAGGTAGGTGTCACTGGCTCTACAAGTAAAACTTTCTGGAGAAAATTATTACTGTAATGCCTAAGCTGAGAGATGAGGTGGACACAGGTGGAGAAATTCCACAAAGCCCAAAGTAGGAAAATTCATCAGTTACTGCATTAACATTTTATTCCATTATAACTGATTATGTATTATTACTTGTATTCCAATACTGAACAAGAAGTATGACAAGCATAAGATTCAGTCAGACTATTTAATGAACAACTGAAAGTTTTCTTGTGACATATCACACCTGTTCACAAGTATTATATTTTGAAGCAGAGTTTACTGTAATATAATTAGAATAGAAATAGTTTATAGTCTCATTATTTTCTGTCAATATATACACATTGGTAACTATCCTTAATAATATATTTGCTATTATGTAAGTAAAACTATAGGTTAATAGGAGGTATTCATAACATTTTTGGTAGTTTGCTGCAATTAGTCTAATTTATAAATTAGCTGCTTGTAATATAAGGAAGTTAATATTATTTTCATTACTATAGATTAGACCAACATAAATCTTGATAGCTCTTTTTTTACATTATTTTACATTTTTTAGCTAAAAATTCCAGAAAAAAATTCATAATGAAGTTTTAACAGTACTACTTGGGGTGATTATAGTTATTTTTATTTTATTCATGATTTTCCTTATTTTCTAACATTACAGTCATACAACAGTTAATGACAGGAATATGTTTTGAGTAATGCATCCTTAGGCTATTTCATCATCGGCCAGACATCATAGCATGTACTTACACAAAACTAGGTGATATGGACTACTATACACCTAGGCTACATGGATAGCCTATTGCTCCTTGGCCATGAACCTGCGCAGGTAGGCAATTATACTATAGGCAATTATAGAAAAATGATAGGCAACTATAACACAATTGTAAGTACTTGGGTATCTAAATGTAGAAGAGGTACGTAAAAATAGGACATAAAAATTAAACATGGTACTCCTGTATAGGGCATTTACCATTAATGGAGCAGGTATTGGAAGATGCTCTGTGTGATTAACTGAGTGAGTGATGAGTGAATGTGAATGCCTAGGACATTACTGTACACCACTGTAGACTTTATAAATTTTGTACACTTAGGTTACACTAAATTTATAAAAAACATTTGTCTTTCTTCAATAATAAATTAACCTTAGCTTACTGAAACTTTTTACTTTATACACTTTTAAAGGTTTTTTTAAACTTTTTGACTATTTTGTAATAACTCTTAGCTTTATACAGAAACACATTTTAAAGCAGCACCAAACTGTTCTCTTTCTTTATATTCTTTTCCTATAAACACTTTTCTATCTTTAAATTTTTAATTTTTTTATGTAACTGGCAGTTCAGTAGGTTTGTTTATACCAGCATCACCACAAACACATGAATAAGGCATTGCACTACATCATTTGGCTGTAGGAATTTTTTAGGTCCATTATAATTTTATGGGACCACTATAGTAGATGGAGTTCGTTGCTAACCAAAATGTTGTTATGTAGTGCGTGACTGTGTTTGTCTTTTTCTCTTTTTGCATTGAATACGTTACTTTACTAATTTAAAAAATATTACTTAAAATGCTTAGCATTTGACCCAGCAATCCCATTACTAGGCATATGCCCAAAGGAATAGACATCATTATATTATAAAAATACATGCACATGTGTGTTCATTGCAGTACTATTCATAATAGCAAAGACATGGAATCAACCCAAATGCCCATCAATTATAGACTGGATAAAGAAAATATACTACATATACACCATGGAATACTATGCAGCCATAAAAAGGAATGAGGTCATGTCCTTTGCAGGGACAGGGATGGAGCTGGAAACCATTATCCTCAGCAAACTAATACAGGGACAGAAAACCAAGTGCTACATGTCCTCACCTATAAGTGGGAGCTGAATAATGAGAACACATGGACATAGGAGGGGGAACAACACACACTGGGGCCTGTCAGGGGGAAGGAAGAAAGAGCATCAGGATAAATAGCTAATGAATGTGGGGCTTAGTACCTAAGTGATGCAGCAAACCACTGTGGTACACGTTTACGTATATAACAAACCTGCATGTGCCGCACATGTATCCCATAACTTAAAACCAAAAAAATATAAAATCTTATACTCATATTTCTTGTAAATTTACTTCTGGCCTTTTCCCTTTTTCCCTTTGTATCTGGCTTCTTTATATTCCCATTTCCCAGTTACCACAACTTTTCTAAGTAGATGTGTCATCCACCTGCATTCTCTGCAGTCTGCAGCCACATTGCCCTCTCATGGCTTATGTATTTAAAGAGAATGTCTGTGCTCATAACATTGAATATGCTGATGAGTCCTGGTACTCAGCAGGTTGACAATCCCCTGCCAACATCTATTGGCAGGCACCGTCCTCTCCATCCTCTCAAATGGCTCTGCTCACCTCCCCATACCGACTGAAACTGTCATTTTCACGAAACCCCATTGTTGCAAATTAGCTGTTGCTGGCAAAAGTTCACAGGCTGTTTCCAGGCATTAATTTATGATTTGTGCATCTATTTTCTCCATTCAGACTAACATAGACAGAAGCTCTACTGAGTCTGAACCCTTTCTTATCTAGACAACTTGATGGCAAAAACACATCTATGTTGGTTTTTTAGCAATTTCTATATCTTAAAGACATAATCACAATAAACAGTAAGTATATCTTGGTTTCTTCCCAAGGGTATTCGTTTTATTTATTGCATTGATTGAGTTTTATGAACAGAAAGGAAGTACTTTATAGCTACGTTTACCTCCACTGTAATACTAAACAGTAGAGGATAGCGTTGATAAGACAAAGGGTGGAGATGAGATCAAGATGCAACATCTCTTCTATATCACTTATTATTCTGTTAATCATTTAGTGACCTGAAAAAGAAAATTAACTAATGGAGTGGAGAAAACTGAATCTAATGGTGGTAACTCTCACTAACTTTTTTTCAACTCCTTAGGAAATGACTTTAAATGTTACTCCTTGCTTGTTATAACTTTCTTTAGGCAAGAAGGAAAAAAGGAGAAAAAGGGAGAAAAATAGGGGGGGGCGGATACTATGAATTAAAGAATGAAAGATTGATCAGATTATTTGAAGGGAAACCTTATTATATTCCACATGCTGAAGCATAAGTTTAAGACAATCTTTATGTATCATACTGTACAAAAATGAGATAACCATGCAAGCTTTCCCCCCTTACATTCACAGTTCCTCCCCAAATCCCTGCAGGCATACAACAGATGTTAGTAAACACTCTGTTGATGAGAACTCTGGGAAGCCATAGCTATTTGACGAACAGGCAACAGAATTTATCATTTGAAATTATCAACTCAAAAATTCTTTTTTTCTCATACATATTCTGCTTATGTATCAAAAATTTTATAAGAAACCAAGATTCCTCAGAACATCTGAGGTCAAAATGGCTTATAATGTTAAAAGAAGTGGAGTCTCAATCTATACTCAGTATCTCCCTCTCTTTTATTCATACACACATGGACACTTGCACTTCTAAGAAAAAATGAATTTTTAAACTCACTCATTTGTTAAATTGATATGTATTAAACCAGGTAATGTTCATAACATATTCTGAATATAAACATGAACAGGTGAGATGGGCCCCTCCCCTCACAGAACTTATGTTCACGTGAGGAGCTTTAACATGACCTTGGTGTTGGGATAGGAAGGAAAGCTGTCACATTGAAAGTGATGGTATAGATTCAAAGCCACCAAATGATTGAATACTGCTTCATCTTTCATCAGTAGGGATTGATGCTAGTTAATATGTTAGCCATTACACTTTGTGTGCTAGAATTAGATTACCCCACATATCTAAATTACTTAATGTATGCCATTTAAACAAACTAAGTGTGAGAATGCGATTACCATAAATAATGTTGTCTATTCATTTTATGCAAAGTAAGAACATATAGTCTCCATTAATAAAATATTTTAATAAAGATAAAAATGTTGTATATTCACATTGGTGAATGCTATGAAAATAATGAAATCATTAATTTAAATGCAAGATCATTCTGTAATCTTATTTACTGTGCCTCGTATGTATTCAAACAAGTGTTTTAAATAAACATCCTGTCCAGCATGTGGTTACTTTGTAAGAGTCATAATTTTCCCTAAAGTTCTTCAGCAACTTTCTTCTAATACAGAAGTGTGCCTTATGGCTTTGCATAATAATCACAGCAAACAAAAATATTATTCCTTAGGCATATGTTATGTGATGAGAAAGAGCCTCCTATATTCCCAAGTTAGGAGAAAAATACTCACCTTTTTGCAGGTGTAAGTTAGCACTGCCAATTTTAAATGAAGCCCATTTGAAGGCTGGGTTATACATAAACCATTAGTATAATAGCTCAATTAACACTACTCCCAGGATAGATGAATAAATTGCTGATGCAAGACTTTATAAATGCTCTCACTAAGTACAAAGTAATATGATACATATTATATAAATCTATATGATTATATGAATAAGTGTACACACACACGCACACAAACCTGACATATGCCATTAGGTAGAGTTTTGCTGATTCTCATATAGTGATAAATGGACAAGTAGAAAAAAAATTCTCTATATTTATTTATTTAAATGATTAAAGTAGCCTATCTTTCGAAAGGGAGTTTATACTTTGGCTTAATATATCTTCCCCAATCATAACTTAGGAGTTTTATTTTATTATTTTTTTATTATTTTATTATTTTTATTTTTTCATTTTATTATACTTTAAGTTTTAGGGTACATGTGCACAATGTGCAGGTTTGTTACATATGTATACATGTGCCATGTTGGTGTACTGCACCCATTAACTCATCATTTAGCATTAGGTATATCTCCTAATGCTATCCCTCCCCCCTCCTCCCACCCCACAACAGTCCCCGGAGTGTGATGTTCCCCTTCCTGTGTCCATGTGTTCTCATTGTTCAATTCCCACCTATGAGTGAGATCATGCAGTGTTTGGTTTTTTGTCCCTGCAATAGTTTGCTGAGAATGATGATTTCCAGTTTCATCCATGTCCCTACAAAGGACATAAACTCATCATTTTTTATGGCTGCATAGTATTCCATGGTTTATATGTGCCACATTTTCTTAATCCAGTCTATCGTTGTTGGACATTTGGGTTGGTTCCAAGTCTTTGCTATTGTGAATAGTGCCGCAATAAACATACATGTGCATGTGTCTTTATAGCAGCATGATTTATAGTCCTTTGGGTATATACCCAGTAATGGGATGGCTGGGTCAAATGGTATTTCTAGTTCTAGATCCCTGAGGAATCGCCACACTGACTTCCACAATGGTTGAACTAGTTTACAGTCCCACCAACAGTGTAAAAGTGTTCTTATTTCTCCACATCCTCTCCAGCACCTGTTGTTTCCTGACTTTTTAATGATGGCCATTCTGACTGGTGTGAGATGGTATCTCATTGTGGTTTTGATCTGCATTTCTCTGATGGCCAGTGATGATGAGCATTTTTTCATGTGTTTTTTGGCTGCATGAATGTCTTCTTTTGAGAAGTGTCTGTTCATATCCTTCACCCACTTTTTGATGGGGTTATTTTTTTCTTGTAAATTTGTTTGAGTTCATTGTAGATTCTGGATATTAGCCCTTTGTCAGATGAGTAGGTTGCAAAAATTTTCTCCCATTTTGTAGGTTGCCTGTTCACTCTGATGGTAGTTTCTTCTGTTGTGCAGAAGCTGTTTAGTTTAATTAGATCCCATTTGTCAATTTTGGCTTTTGTTGCTATTGCTTTTGGTGTTTTAGACATGAAGTCCTTGCCCATGCCTATGTCTGGAATGGCATTGCCTAGGTTTTCTTCTAGGGTTTTTATGGTTTTAGGTCTAACATGTAAGTCTTTAATCCATCTGGAATTAATTTTTGTGTAAGGTGTAAGGAAGGGATCCAGTTTCAGCTTTCTACATATGGCTAGCCAGTTTTCCCAGCACCATTTATTAAATACGGAATCCTTTCCCCATTGCTTGTTTTTGTCAGGTTTGTCAAAGATCAGGTAGCTGTAGATATGTGGCATTATTTCTGAGGGCTCTGTTCTCTTCCATTGATCTATATCTCTGTTTTGGTACCAGTACCATGCTGTTTTGGTTACTGTAGCCTTGTAGTATAGTTTGAAGTCAGGTAGCGTGATGCCTCCAGCTTTGTTCTTTTGGCTTAGGATTGATTTGGCGATGCGGGCTCTTTTTTGGTTCCATATGAACTTTAAAGTAGTTTTTTCCAATTCTGTGAAGAAAGTCATTGGTAGCTTGATGGGATGGCATTGAATCTATAAATTACCTTGGGCAGTATGGCCATTTTCATGATATTGATTCTTCCAACCCGTGAGCATGGAATGTTCTTCCATTTGTTTGTATCCTCTTTTATTTCATTGAGCAGTGGTTTGTAGTTCTCCTTGAAGAGGTCCTTCACGTCCCCTGTAAGTTAGATTCCTAGGTATTTTATTCTCTTTGAAGCAATTATGAATGGGACTTCACTCATGATTTGGCTCTCTGTTTGTCTGTTATTGGTGTATAAGAATGCTTGTGATTTTTGTACATTGATTTTGTATCCTGAGACTTTGCTGAAGTTGCTTATCAGCTTAAGGAGATTTTGGGTTTTATTTTATTTTTTTCTCAATGATTTGAGAAAATAATAAAGGCCAGTTGACACTGTGAAGTATGGCACCAGTGGTTCTTATACAGTGATGGTCTTGTTTATGGGGGGAGCAGAAACCACATCTATCAGAAGATGTATGGATGAGACAACAGATTGTAATTCACAATCCTTCCTTTGGAATTCTGCCACTATTTACAAAGGAGGCATCTAGAAGCAGAAAATACATGCCTATTTTCTCTCGTGTAAAATCTCAAGGGAATCTTCTGTTTAATAGACAATTTTCTATAGTAGGAAGAATGAAGCCAGCATTTTTACCTCTTTTAATAGGTCTTTGTATATGATATAGATGAGTGGTAAATTAGAAAATGAGGGACTGAACAGTCTACTGGACATCAACCTGGAGCTGTGAAGTGGCTTTAATTACATAAAAGAAGAAAAACAACACTTTCAAAGACTAGTAAAGATAGCTAAAGGCTTTCTCTATGTAGAGATTATTAGTAGAGAAAAGAATCAATAATAGTACTAGAACTGAGCTCACTGAATGTTAAAGGAAACACATATTGCAGATGCTTTCTGAATGCACAATATCAAGGCAAGTTTAACTTGAGTGAAATAATGGACTCCCTGGTGACTAGAGTTGAGGACTGAGAGCCATTATAATGCACACATGAAAATATTGTGAATTCATTCTTACCACAAGCTAGTAAAATTATACATTCTCTTTACATATCTGTATGAATTATATGAGGAACAAAAATCATATTGTAAACTGAAAGAATTATTTTTGGAAATTATGTGCTCTTGTTTACAAACTGTATTTATGACTTTGTTTTTTTCTGTGGAGACTTTGTTTTGTGTTCTGAGTATACTTTTATTGCTTTTGTTTTATTTTCTTGGTATATTTTCATTGTTGGTGACAAGATGTTGCACATCTTCAGAATCTTTTGGAAGGGAAGAAGTTTTTGTTGGATATATGTCCCTAGCTGTTTCCCATGCATAAGGAAAATTGTTTGATTATGCTGATAAAACAAAACAGAACTAAATCCCTGACCCTGTTGGTAAGAGAAGAGAGATGAGAATACTAATGAAAAGAGTCAGAGAATGGAAATGTACTCAAGAGGAGGACCTGGGCTCAGCTCTTAAGAGGACTAAGGAGAAAGCTGAGAATGAACAAGGGCTCGCTTTTGTCACCATCTGTTATTGGTCATTCTATCTCTTCCAACCTGACTTGCTTTTCTCTCCTTGTCTGTGTCATCAGAGAGATTCTACTTGACTCTACCAGCCTTTCTTCCATTTAGTATGGCCACCTTCGTTTTTCTTTAGGGCCAATCCCAGTCTATGTGGCTTACATGGGGCTGAACTCACCACTCAGTTCCAGAGATCAAACAGATCTACCTTTGATTGAGTACAGTCATAAGGATTAGTTTAGGAATGGGTCAATCCATCAGCCAAAAAATAAAAGTTGGTTCTAAAACTTTTGTTGGAACCATCTGGTGCAAGCCTCTTTCTGCTGATGTCCTTAATCTGGTAGCACATAAGCCTGGACCTTTGAGAACCATAGAGGAGAGTCCTTCAGAACAAAGCCCATGAAGAATCACAGCCGGGTTATAATATATGTAAGAAAGACAAATTCCTGGTGATAGTCTTTGAACATCGTGATCCAGCTGTTCTTGAGGTTACTCCTGGAATATTTCAGTATTGTAAGCCATTCATTTCCCTGTTTTAAGATAAGCTGAGTTGTATTTACTTTACTTGTAACCCAAGAATAATGTTAATATGCCATAGAACTGATGCAAGTAATACAAGGTTAAAATGATAGAAATGTATCCCTACATAAGCAAAAAAAAACAAAGTAAAACAAAGAAAAACTATTGAAGGCACGGGAAGGTGAGAAAAATTAGGGAGAGAAGTCAACCTTTGGATAAAGGGAAGGCATGGGGCAATTGCTCCATTTTGCAGTTGCTAGCTTGAGGGGTTTTAGACTCTGCCATATGTGCTGACTAAATCTTTAATAAAAGCCTACAATCTTTCTCATTTTGGACAACCACAACTGCTGGAAAGTAAGGGAAAACTCCCAGAAAAATGGGATTTACACATAGGGAGTCCTAAGTTCTATGGAAAAGGTATGCAAAATCCCTGGCTGGCTCCTAAACTACGCATTTTGTGTGAAAAATTTTAAACATCCAAGCCAAGAGTAAAGCACCGAACTGAGATTTGAACTGCCATCAAAAGATAGTTTGTAATTTAATACCAACCTAGTTAATTGATGACTGAAACAACAAAAATCAATCCTGTTCAGGGAAATATAATAGAATCTATAATCTTCACAAAGTAATATTCACAATATCTAGAAGACAAAACAGAACTATTTAAAAATTTTTAAAAAGCAGAAAAACAGGACTCATTCTTTAAAAAAGATATTTAGTGGTAATCAGTGTCAACATACAACACTTTTTAATTAGCACAGAGTTTAAAATATCTTGTGATTTGAAAAATATATGCTTGTATAAATAAAAGAATAAGAATGCTCAGCAGAGAAATATAAATTAAAAAAAAGAGCCCAAAGAAATTGTAATGAGGAAATAAGAGTATGATTCCATTACAAAAAAAGGATATAAGCAAACTGGGTAGAAAATCAAGTATCTTTTATATAGACTAGGAAGCATCTCTTCTTCTGGCAACATTTCCTTATGATCAGTGTATTCAGGAGATTAGTTCATATTTGTTATATTCTTTATTTAATGCATAGTGAATTCGGCATAATAAATATATTAGTCTATAAATGCACTTCTAAATTCTTTATTATTAAGGAGAAATTTTACAAATAAATAAAATTAAAATTCACTTACTTCGGAACCTGTCATTTTAACTTTTTGCTTTTTTTAACCTTTTAAGCTAATTTAAATTTATTTTGGTACCAAGTAGTAGAATATACAATAGTAATTATTTTCAGGTGAAGTCAGAGAAACTAATTTAAAATTGTCCAAAAATACGGAGGGACATAAATGGTGATGTGATTTCTCTGTCTTATAGTACAGACAGCACTTTTACAACATTGCAGAAAAAAATAAATTTTAGTAGTTTAATGAGAAAAGCAAAGTACCCTGGTTATAAAACATGTATGCATTAGAATCATGCAGACAGCTGTATTATTTATTAGATGAGTGCATTTGGGCCATTCCTTAGCTTTTTTGAATCTCATATAGCTCATCTGAAAATGGAGGTAATGATACCTATCTCCAGTAGTGCTAATAATCCAGTTAATCAAAACAAACGAACAATCCCCTATTTTTCAGTATTTTTCCAATTTCTATAGTGTAACTGCTTGGACCACGACCCATTTCAAGCTAAAAACATGGAATCTCTGAGAGATGGGAAGAGACATATCCAATCAGTTCTCTTAAGTGGGGGCAAGCTGGCTTCAGGGCACCACCACATCCCTCAAAAGAGTGTCATGAGAATTAAATGATGTAATATAGTTGAAGTGCTTAGCACAGTGACTGACATAAAATAAGTCTTCAACAAAAGGGGACTTAATGATGATTGACTGATGAAGAGTTTGCACAACACTGCACAGAGTACCATGAGATGTAGAGGACAGAATTTATCTCTCTTTCAAATAACTTATGGATGTATTAAACACATTCAAGAGGAACATTAGAAGATGTCCTCATTATGATCGTAATTATCACCCACTTTACATCCAGTTACTGTATTAAATATGGTTACCCTTTTGAAAGAGTTGGATGAGAATCACACTGTGAAGAGTGAAGCAAAACTCTTGCCAATAATAGCATTTAGTCCAAGTTCTCAATTCTCTAGGCACAAAAGATTAATTTTCCATTGTTCCTTAGTTCTTACCAGACTTTCTTTGACAATTTGGTCATAAATCAAACTTTTTTCCCATTGAAGTAGCTGATTTGTTTGCTACATTTACCTTATAGTGTTGTTTATCCTAATTGTTACCTTGCTATTCTGACCCATGGCTATAGATTAGGCTGAACAATTTGTTAGCTTTCCCAGGTCTTTTCCAGTTTTAGCACTGAAAGTCACATGTCCTGGGAGCCCTCTCAGTCCTAGGTGAATTGGGACAGTTAGTCACCCTAGTATAGATAGATCTTCAATTCTTCATTGCATGGCTGGTTAATAAATGAAAATAGTGTCCTCAAAAACAGAATAATCAGGTTTGTTCTTATGTAGTGTGCTTATTGAGTAAGGAAAATCATCAAAATTAAAAATAAGCTACACTTCCAAATGATCTATGTCATAATTGAACCGAAGCATAATCTTCTGCGGGGACTTGATGAAAATTCCCAGCTGCTAAGGGAAACAGTGGGAAACAGGATTTTATGATGTTGCCAGTCAAAATGGTCCTCTCATCCTAGAATTAAATATATACCATTCCATAAGAACTGGCGTTATGTTTACTTTATTATTCCTTCATTATATTGAATATTTAGTGTTCTTGCTAATGAGGGTTTTGGCAATTACCCTTACCAGTTTCTTTTCTACTACTTTAATGTTAATTATTTTCTCAAGGTACTTACAGCCACATTAACTGATACTGAACCCCAGTGTATATTATCATCTCTCATGATACAATGTAGACAATAGTTTAAGGCTGCCTTATTGGCAAATGATGAGAAAAAATACTATTCTTTAAATTAGAAATCAATTTGAAAATAAAATAAGGCAAGAATATTTCCTTTATCACAGTATACCTAGCAAGCCACTTCCCTGGTCAATGCCATTGATAAATTGTTTGATCTTTTGTGAGAGAAATTAAATCTATCTTTGCATTACTGAGGTATATTGCAATAGTAATTCCAGTTTCAACATGGGGATTTTAAAACGTATCCACTTTTTGTCTAGGGTTCATAATTATTAGAAAGACACAATGACATTTGTTTTCCTCATAATATAAACCGGGCTTTCCGACATTTCCTTTCATCTTTATATATCTGCTTTTCTTTTCATCTTCTGACTAAGAACAACTGATAAATATTCTGGTTCCCTTTCCTTCTACACCACACTCTTGGCTAATTCCCCAGAGATTCCCTCAATTGAAATTGTAAATTCCAAAGCCTCCACTTTGGAATGATTTACAATATTCGTCTTCCTTCTTTGCCAGTGACTTCAGTATGCTGCCACACCTCCATCTGGTATGGGAAGTAGAGAGCTGTTCTGTTCAAGAATGCTGAGGAAAGGAACAGTCAAAATACTCCTCCCACTGAAGGAAAAAAAAAGGTAAAATTTATTAGTCTACTGAAAAAAAAGACAAGCTGCTAGAGATTTTCAAAATTCCAGCCATACTGTTGAAATGGCATTTCTTTGATTATGTATGAATCATCACTTCTGTAGAGGAGAAAAGGAGACATACATTGAGTATCACACTTTCTCTGAGATGATCTAATAGCTCAGTAATTCCTACAGCCTGTCAGTTCCTTCATTAGAAGTCTTCAATGACACACAATGACACAATGGATCATTTATCTCAGCCTTCAGATTGGGTGATTGTCAACAGGACCCTCAAGGTTTTCTGAGGTACCCCTGTGTAAATGGGAAACATTTAGGTAGCAAGGAAATCATGTTAATAATTAAAAGGGCAGCAAAGATTGAAAATTGACCTTTAGGAATGGCTAATTCAATAGATCTCTTGACTCTATAAATCTATGCTCATAGGCTGGCTGGCTGAACTCTAAAAAGAGAATGGTAGTAAACTTTTATTTCCTCATGACAAGGCATTACTTAGAAAGCATTGAAGCATGCGGCAGAAATTTTAGAGTATTTTTGTGTCCAAGGGAAACCATCTGTCTATTATAAAACAAAATAGTTAAAATATTTGATTTATACATACATGTGTACATGCACACACACATTATATTAGTATATAGATGATAGTAGCCAAGGGTGATTGTGTGATTCAGTATTTTTATGTTTTAAAAATTCAGTTGCATTATCTGCTCAATGACAGAGCCAAAAATTATTAAAATAAAAATAAGAGAATTAGCTCACAGAATGGATCCAGAACTCCAAATATAAGTATGAGGTAAAAAATATAATTCTACCATTATAAAAGTACAGAAGATTTACATTATAGCTATAAAAGTACAGTAAGTTCTCACTTAACATCATTGATAGGTTCTTAAGTACTGCAATCTGAAGTGAAACAACGTGTGATGACACCAACTTTACTGTAGGCTAATTCATATAAACAAAGTGCATATGTCTGGTCACAAAAACATCATCAAACTTTTAAATGAAGACCAAAACACTTTTAATATTAAACACTGAAATAAATGTGAGCTATACATACACTTAAGAAAGGTTAATAGAAACAAGGAAGATAATTATTTACCCAGTTATCCCAGTTGTGAGTCTCTGGTGGCATCTTTGTTATGTGGGAGGAGACCAGAGTAAAAACAAAATGAGATTATGCTCTAAATACTGGTTTTGAAAAATCATAACTAAACACTATTACACATACACTTATATAACCGTCTGTAAAATTAAAAAGATACTGTGTACTGATGCACAACATATGATGTTTTCTACATCATGCTTGGCTGTCTTTCTGATTTTCTAACAGGGTATGTTGTATTCCATGTTATGGCTAAAATACCAATGTTTAAATTAATTGCTATCATTGGCAATTTATATCATGTATATTTTTATGTTAAGAATTGCCCTATATTTAAAGGAAAGCCTATTTCAAATTTTGATACTGCCAAATCATCAGGTTGGTCCAAAAATAATTGCTTTTTTTTTTTTTTTTTTTTTTTTGAGATGATGTCTCACTGTGTCGCCCAGGCTGGAATGCAGTGGCAGGATCTCAGCTCACTGAAACCTCTGCTGCCCAGGTTCAAGCAATCCTGCCTCAGCCTCCTGAGTAGCTTGGGATTACAGGTGCCCACCACCATGACCAGCTAATTTTTGTATTTTTAGTAGAGACGGGGTTTCACCATGTTGATCAGGCTGGTCTCGAACTCCTGATATCAGGTGATCTGCCCGCCTTGGCCTCCCAAAGCGCTGAGATTACAGGTGTGAGCCACTGCGCCCAGCCCAATAATTGCTATTTTTTTCCACTACAAGTAGACAAAACCACAATCACTTTTGCACCAACCCAATACTCTCCAAAGAGGTTGCATGACTTCAGAAATGTATAATATGGCTGACTTCTACATGTCCTCCTAATCACTGTGCATGATGGATTCTTTTTCACTTTTGCTAATCTGATACATGATAAATATCTCAAACATAATTATGTATACTTCTCATATTATTATAAATGCTGGAGATCTTTATGTGTTTACTTAATATTATGATTTTTCTATGAGTTATCTAAATTTACCCTTCAAAATTGTTTTGAACTATTTATTTAAAAATGAAACCCTGACTACCTGATTTTCGACATAAAATTTGACTGGGTATATATAGTGCTGCTGTTCCTTTACTACAGAAAAGGGAGGATAAAAAATTGATATTAGTTAGTTCAACTAGCATTCATTTGTTAAAAAACAAACAAACATTTATTGAGCATAAAGTCTTTCCTTAGGAAGGTATTGAGTCCCAAATATGCAAATACAAAGCACTCTAAACTAGAACTAGCTAAGCCACTCTTGAAGAATTGAATCTTCAAATTAATTAAAGAAAAGTAACTATTTAATTCCCTCAATTGCATCCTAGAACCTGAAGAGAAGCACAGTTTTCACCGTCTATTGGTGTTCTGTGGAGATTGTTTGCAATGGGCAGATGCTGGGGCTGCCCTCTGCCTTCATTGAAATGTTACTGCTTTCCAGCTTTCTCCTGTATGTGTCACACACTGCCTCTTCTTTTGTCCTCCAACCTTCCCTTATGAGATTGCTGGGCCCTTTGGAAAACTCTTACTGTATATTAATACATTCTTCACTACCCTACTATCCATTTATACTTCTCCATTGCCCTTTGTATTCTAATAGCTCACATTCTAAGGATTACCTTCTGTTGAGGTCTGTGATGGTTCTCTCATTCAAGTCTCTACCAAGAAATATCTTTAAATCTTCCAGACGTGTTGATTATCTTCCCTATTTATCTTTATCAACCAACTCACATTGACTATTTTACTATCCAAAAATTTAGGCAATTCATATTTTCATTAACAAAAAAACACCAGTTAATATACATTTTATACCCTTATAACCAAGTATATCTTCATGTATTGCATTCTTTTTCTATAGAAAGTGAGTTATAACATTTCTAAGGTCTCCCAAGTAGGTATAATTGTGCTCTATATCCCCTTTCTTAAAGCCATAAAATATTCAGAAAAGTTGTACAACTTCTCTATAGTAACTTTTAACAATATAACATTGATTGAAAAAAAAGAATCTGTAGAAGATTGGATATACACTGGAATTTTGAAATTTGAATATTTTTGTCTGTACAATAGAATTTGAGAGGGAAAATACAGAAATTTTTATATTTCTGCTATTGCTATAATATTATGTTTAGAAGTTTAAAAAATTTTTCAATATATGAATAATATCCAGGTAATATTAATTTTTAAAAGTTGTAAAGCAAAAAGATAATCTAAAATAGCCTACCACTTAATCTACAGTATCCATGTGTAAGTAGAGTATTGTTCCTGATGATAAAATAGGCTAATAAAATCACCTGGTGTAACTCTTTCATTGTTATGATGAAAGAAAGATGAAACAAAGAAAGCCATGTTACCAAAACACCAAGGGCTCACTCTAGGTCCTGCTGCTCGCCACCCAGAAAGCCAATAACTGACACCATGAATGTTGCCCGAGAAGAGGCTTTAGTTGGGCAGATGAGGAGATGAGAGATCAGTCTCAAACCCATCTGTTCAGCCAACTAAAATTAGGAGTTTATATAGCAAGGAAGAAATGTAACAATGTATGGCAAGACAGGAATTGGAGAGAGATAAAGAAGATGGGTGTAGCAGGTGGTCGGTTAGGCAATCATGAAGGGTGAGGCTCGGTCTAATGTCTCATTGTCTAGACACAGTGATCTGGAAAATTCAGTTCCTAGATACTATCTGGAAAGCCTGTTGGTTGGTTTCCTGAGAAAGGAACTCAGACAAGACAAAAGTAACTTTCTCAAGTTTTAAGACTGCAACAGTCAATTTCTATGCTTATTAAAAAGAAACAATAAATGCCAATAGGACAATTGGGCCAGTTTCAGCCAGAGTAACTGGATTGGGTTTGGTAAACAAGTGGAAGGTAAAAGGCTATGATGGGGGTACATGTTTGTTTAAGTCCTTTAAGAAGCAGACACTAAGGTGGGGTTAGAGGTTGAATAAAAGAAAGGATTTATTGGAGAAAACACCCGTGAAGAAAAAAATGGAAGAGAGCCAGAGGAGGAGCTGGAAGAGACAGTGAGAGCTATCAGATGGCGGTAACAGTCCAACAGCTGTGAAGAAGAGTATGAAGGAAGGAAAGTTAGATAAGTGGATTCTCTTACTGAAGAAGAATTCTAAACAGTTTTGGTCAAGTTGATGACAAGTCCTAGGGCCAAAGTTGCTTATCAGAGGTGTTCTATAACTTCTAAAAATGGACCTGCCTTAGAATCCTTGCCACTTTCAGCCCTTTGCCTAAGATTAGCCTATGGGAAGCATGGCCTCTGTGTGAATTGGTGGTGGATTCAAAGCACAGCATCTGGCATCCTGTGTTAATTATGCTCTCCTCAACAGAAGATCTGAATGGTGGCGCATCTTCATGGCTGCTGGTAGGTACCTCTCATTTTTATTCTATCTTGGAAAAGTATCAATCCAACAAGTCAAAGATAAAGTGGCCAAAGTCAAAGCCTAGTTGGAAAATTGGAGTTACATGAAATAATCCAATAATAAAGAAAGAAAAATTAGGAACTCCAAGATTGGACATACAATGGTTTATATGGGGCAGCAGGTGGTTACCACTCTGGAGGTAAGAGTAAGGGAGACATTTACAGTCGTCTCAATTAAAGTTTATATGGGTGAACTTGCTTTGCTTTCAGAAGGTGGAATTCAATAGATAGAATAAGTGAGTATTGTCACTGTTGGGAGACTTTTAATGATTCCATTCTAAATGCAATCCAGACCGAACTAACCTAATGAAGAATGATCCTATCTAAATATTTTTATTTTGCCATTTAGTGAAATCGAGTTCTTTTCTCATTTATTGGCTGTGATTTTGGAGTAGTCAAAAGTGATGGGAGTGGCAGTAAAGCAGAAAAGGGAAGCAGCGGCGCAATGTCCATTCTAGGTGTAAGTGTAGTAAAATGGAGCTACAGTCAAATCTTGAATGATTCTTCATAGTAATAAAAAGAGATAGGTTCTTTTTATTAACATGCTAACCAAGCACTCTTTTCCTGTTGAGTGGAAGTCACTGCCACAATATGAACACCAGGACCCAGAGTTATGTTCACAAGTTTAATTATTTTAAAAGACACCAAAACATCTGTGCTCTGCCATTTTACATTATATTAAGATGACAGCTTCTTCAATGAGACAAATTTTTTCTTCTGTTTTACTTGCATACTGTGCCCCCATGGTAATTATTGTAGACATTATTTCACACGGGGTGGTCCGCAGTTATTTAACACCTTATATCGCATTGGGATTTCTGGATAAGAACTCATTAATTAGGTGGACAGAAAAGAACTGTGTCTGTAATAGTGGCAAAGAGCCAAGGCTTACTCCTCCCAGGTGTTCAGAGAAGTTGCTAGAACCTAATCCATCTTCAGAGGATGACTAATATAGGTTCAACGGAGGAAGAAACTGACATGAAGGAATGCTATTTCAAATCATCCTTAAAAATAAGATGAATTTCATTATTCAGATGAAATTTATTTAAATAAATCATCCCAAGGAGTTACTAAACAACATTCTTGGAGTGCTTCCAATTTTGGGCTGATACAGTGTCCTGGAGAGTCCAGTAAATGTTTTGAAAGATACCATTTAAAACGGCATTTTATTATATTTCAGAATGTAATAGCAATGAAGGTATTCATAAACTGCACTAGAACTGGCATTCATTTGGAGAAATTCGAGGGCCTTTTGTGTCTAGGGAATGATATTTTTTGGACAAGAAATATTTTCACTCACATGTTTCCCTTTACTGGGTGGGGTCTTTTATACATCTCAAGTTGTATGACTTCTTGCTGTCAATGTCTGTGATGTTTTGAATCAATTTTTGTTTGAAGATCAGGAAAACAAAGTTTAATTCATAATAATTCATTTTCTAAAGTTTTTTTTAAAGATGTTTCTCTGAAAAATAAGGCTTTTACCATGACCGAGGTTAATTTGTATGAAAGGTGGTGACAGCCATGAAAAAAAGTGAAAATTGTCTGATCAGAATATAGTCTGAAATAGTCTAAAAAATGAAATTTTGCAATTGTTCAGATTTGTATATCATGTAAATATATTTTAAATCATAAACCTTATTAAAATAAGTTTTAGAAAATCAAGTTAAGTTGCATATAGGTTTCAGCTATTGGGAACCTTAGTAAGTACTGGCACTGCCATAGCAGAACATGCACAGAGACAAGACATTGAATAGGATGAGGGGATAAAAGTGCTTTGGTTTTGAGGAATATAGTTTTATTATTTGCCTTACATTGAAGATATAAAGTAAAATGCTATTGAAATTCTACTGTGAGCAGACATTTATTCTTGAATCTTGTAAATGAATCAAACATTAGGAAAAAAATGCTCTGCCTGGAAAAATGCCTAATACTGAGGCTCAGATGTGTATTTTCTGCTGCTTCGTATTTTGACAATGCAGTACTTGAAATAGGGATGTGTGTTATTGTCAAGGGACATGTATCCTTGTCAGCCTCTTTTTTTGTCTTTTTTTAGTCTTCGCTATGCCATGCTTGGCTACCAAAATGAAAACTGTAAAGAATTAGCTATTGCTTGCCAAACCCCATGTGTTTTCCAAGTATTTAAAAATAAAACGTCCCCAATTTTTATGACTCACCATTTTCAGCATTTATTAATTATATTTTGAGGCATATTTTTACAAATGATGAAGTAACACAAAAAACCCATGAATTTTATGAATAAAACTTCTGATTCGCCCCCTTTTTAAAGTGCAACACTTGAAAAAGAAAAATAATATTTGTCTTAAAGAACTCTGCTCTTTCCTTTTGAAAAAAAGCATCAACATTCATGTTGCTAATTTTATTTTAAAACTGTATAGCATCCTATCATCGTTTTTTAATTCCTAGTTGAAGAGGTGCTCTGGGTTGAATTGTCATTGTCTAATAACACACATATTGAAATCAAGCTAAAGGGTATTCCTCAGATATGTTCTGCTTAAGAACCCATGGAAGCAGTAATCTTTGCTAAAGATTACAGAGAACTCTGGGGATCAATAAGATGAAGGTTAAGGAAAATAAGAATTGTATTTTGGGGTAGAAAGGCACAATACTTCTTTTATACTTTGTCGTATATTAATTTATTTAATAGACATCTGGTGAACTCTCACTAGGTTTCAGACAGTATGTAGGCACATATTTTCTCTGGTAATGAAACTAACAGGATAAGAATGTATCTTAATTGGTAAATGTATAGATGATTGATATAATACATATGTTATAAATCATGAAAATTTATTTTTTGATTGTAGCATTCATTTTTTCTATATATGTTCAAAAATTGAATTGTTTTCATTGTAAGTTTACTGCTTGATTTCTTAGGAAGTAAGAATAACATTTTTTTTCCATTGAGCATAAAAAAGGAGAAAAAAGAATAACATTTGTTATTTATTATTTTCCTGAAGTCATATTCCATTTTGAGTATTATCATGTAATGTCTACCAATCATTACTGGCATACTACTACTTTTACAAAATAATAATAGAAAAAATAGAACCAAGTTAGATGACTGACATTACTGGATTTCAAGACACACTATAAAGCTACAGTAATCCAGAAAGTGTGATATTGATGAAAGAATAGAAATAGAAAAAAATTGGCAATGGAACATAATGGAGCCCGGAGCTAGATACATATATATATAGTCAACTGATCTTTGACAAAGGAATATAGACAATTCAATGGAGAAAAGATAGTCTTTTAATAAATGCTATGGGAACATCTGGACATCTACATGCAAAAAGTAAATCTGGACACAGACTTGACAACCCTCTACAAACAAAAAAACTCAAACTGGATATAAAATATAAATGTAAAACACAGAGGTATAGAACCCGTAGAATATAACATACAAGAAAGTCTAGATGGCCTTGAAATTGGTGATGACATTTTAGTTGCAACACCAAAGGCAAGATCCACTAAAAAAATGATAAGATGGACTTCGTTAAAATTTAAAATTTTTGCTCTGAAAAAGACACTGTCAAGATAAGCCACAGACTGGGAAAAAATATTTGCAAAAGACATATCTGATAAAGGACTCGAAATACACAAAATATACAAAGATTTTCAAACCTCAACAATAAGAAAGCAAACAATCCAATTTTTTAAAATGGGCCAATATGGTGAAACCCCATCTCTACTAAAAATACAGTACTGAACCTATTAGGGAGGCTGAGACAGGAGAATTGCTTAAACCCAGGAGAGGGAGGTTGCAGTGAGCCGAGATTGCACCACTGCATTCCAGCCTGAGAGATACAGTTAGACTCTGTCTCAAAACAAAACAAACAAACAAAAAAAGTACCAGAGACCTTAACCAACATCTCACCACATACAGGTGGCAAATAGGCATGTGAAAAGATGCTCCACATTATATGTCATTAGGGAAATGCAAATTAAGCAACAATGATATACCACTACACACCTATTAAAATAGCCAAAATCTGGAACACTGACAACACCAAATGTTGGTGACAATGTGGAGCAACTGGAAGGCTTATTCTCTACTGGTGGGAGTGTAAAATGATACAGCCACTTTAGAAAACAGTTAGGAAGTTTCTTACAAAACTAAACATAACTTTAACATACAGTCCAGCAATCATGTTCCTAGGTATTTACCTAAAGGGACTGAAAACATGCCTACACAAAAACCTGCATATACATATTCATAGAATTATTATTTATGATTACAAAAAGTTGGGAGCAACCAAGATGTCCTTCAGGAGATGAATAGATAATAATCTGTGGTACATACAGACAATGGAATATCACTTAGATCTAAAAAAAAAAAAAAAAAAGAGCTATCAAGCCATGAAAAAACATGGAGGAAACTTAAATGCATATTACTTAGTGAAAGAAGCCAGTCTGAAAAGGCTACATACTGTGTGATTCCAGTATATGTTATTCTGGAAAAGGCAAAACCTTACAGTTATTGAAAAGATCAGTGGTTTCCACAAATTAGGAGGGAAGGGAAGGGTGTAGAGGAAGAGCACAAGGGATATTGAGGGCATGTCATCATGCATTTATTCAAACCCATAGAATGTACAACATCCAGAGTAATCTTAATATAAACTATGTAATCTGGTGATAATGTTGTGCTAATGAGGGTTAATCAATTATAATAAATGTACTATTTTGATAATGGTGAAGGCTATGCATGTGTGAGGGCAGGGGATTTAGGGGAAATCTCTGTACCTTCTACTGAATTTTGCTCTGAACTAAAACTGCTCTAAAAAATACAGCCTATTAGAAAAAATAAAGACCCTGTGATAAATTTGCCATGAAATTCTTATCAGGATGACTTTAAAAAAATCTACTTTTTATACAATTAAAATCATATTTGCTCTGAGTATCAACCCAGGATAATATATAAAAAAGAACAGTTTCCACTTGTGTTACATGAGTGACTATATGAACAGAATGTCATTGTACTATCCAGCTTTTTTTAATAGTACATGAACCAGTTACCAGAAGTCGGCACCAGAAAAAAAAAAGTTTTAAATATATTACCTGTCTCTGACCAGAATACAATCTCCTGTCATAGATGTTTAAAATTCTAACATGCACAATATTCATCGTTAGTATTCCTCCCAACATGGTTAGCTGTTATGGAATGGAATGAATTATTTTGTTATAATAGAAATATCTATGCTTTATTTCTATTCTCCATTCAATTTCATTCTCTGAAGCTTTGAGGTTGCACTGCTTTTTTGTTTATTTTGTTGTTTAAATATAATCAAGGTAGGGATTATTTTTAGAGTAAGTTAACTTAATAGTTTACTACCATTCCTCTTGGTGTTACCTCAGATCTTTTTGTTGGCCTTTATTTCACATTTTCCTCTTTAGGTAATCTTATATTCTACTTGTCTTTTGCTGAGCTGTGGACTGTGTTATTGACACTAAATCTACATGTCCTTTGCAGATGTGTCTTAATTTTTCTTCATTGGCATACATTCAATTGCCTTATAAGACCTTTACTTAGATATCTCAAATACTTTTTAATTTCCATCTGTGCAAAAGTAAACCCATTACTCTACCCATTACTAAACCTCTGTTTTTTTTTCCCAACGTTTCTCATTTTGATTTGCAACTCAATCACAATCTTTGATCAAAAAGTCAAACTATTGAAAATCATTTAGCTTAGTAGGGATGTCAGCTCGTAAATTAGTTGCCATAACTAATAAAACCGTCAGTCTTAATGGCTTAATTCAATACAATTTACTTCTCACTCCTACCGCAGTCAAAAGTAGGTATTTCTGGCGGGTAGCTTTCCTGCAAGAATCGACTGGGAAATGCAGATTCCTTCCATCTCATCTCTTACTTTAACATTTGGCTCTCAAAGTCACTGCGAAGTTCATCTCCATCTAGTAGTCAAAAGAGGCAAAACGAATAAAGCCTGTCGGAGGCTTTTATGCAGTAAGTACAAGGCCTTTTATCTTTTTTGCCATCATCTTATTGACCAGATCTCTATGTATGGCTATACATAACTGCATGGCAGTTGAAAACTTTAGGTTGTTTGTCCAGAAGGAAAAAAGAAATGTGTTTCGATTAATACATAAAAGTACGTACTTCATTATCATAGATTCTTCTTCAAAATCTCCCCAGCCCATTTCCAAATGCTTTATCATGTTTTTATCTATGTTTGTGTCTCTGTTTTTCTCCCCTCCCCATCTCTCTCTCTTTCCTAAACAATTTCAAAGGACTTGTAATTGATCTATAAAATGGAATCGTCATAGTGTCAAAATTCCAAGTTAATTTTAAAGAATAAAGATGATCTGTGTAGTATTTCTGACCTATAATAGTGTTTAATGAGTGGTATTCATTATTGTCATTATCATTATCTTCCTACATTGGATTACCAAGTTTGGACCAAGAGATGCTTAAAGATAACGTGCATTTTTCTTCATCTTTCTATCAACAATGCCCATTTTATAAGATTTAAGGATTCTTTTGATAGTGGGCCCAACAAAAAGACCGAATAAAAGACAGAGCTCTTGTTACAGCTTCAAACAAGAGAACGCAGCCATGCATAGCCATGTAGGGGCTTGCACCTGGGGGCTGGGTAACAAAAAACTGGAGCTGTAGGGAGCAGCTTATGTGCAGCAAGTGGGATGGGGTTAGCTGGGTTTTAAATGCTCCCTGGGGATAAGCTAATTTGAATAGTTTTATAGTCTCTTGGAAATATGAGTTATCTTTAATTTTCTGGTACGTGGCCTGGGGTGATTAGAGCAGATGCATGGCAGCTCTGAGAATGACAGTTTGATAAATTTGGGTTGTGGACTTGATCAGCTGCTCAAAATGAAGCTGATGGACTTCTAGCAAAGGCGCTAAAACTAGGGAAAGACAGTATTTTAAAAACACAAACAATATATCAGTACCTTACAGAATACTTGATAAATATAGGTACATATTTTGTTAAATAGAAATAAATTAATATCCTAGGAATAATATCCAACATTATTTCTTGTGTCTTATGCTTAATAGTAAAGTTTGGCTTTGGCTATTCTAACATCAATGCTGAATTTGAATAGTTATTGCAATGCCTTTTATTACAAGTCTATTAGGACATACATACATAGCGCCTTGATGTGTTTAATTACCAGCAAACTGTAAAAACTTCAGAAGATCTTAAAATAATGAATTTTTAGACCTGACTGGTCATAAATTGACTCTTGTTTTTTATTACATCGGGCAATGTCTCCAGATTCTCACACCCATAATTTGATGGAAGAAACAGCATGTGAAAAGCTATCCTTCTGATTAGCAGCATGTATTTTATATACTGCCTATTGAAAAATATTCATACTAAGCCTCAATTTGTCGCACATTTTTATCAGCACTGGAAACATAGCCACTTTCTGGTTTCAACATCTGTGAAACATAGTGGAAATTCAAGAAGAAAACTAAGAGTTATTTTTTTTTGGTGAATCATGCATCCTAGTTTTGACTATCTTTCATTCTTTATCATTGGGATGCCTCACACAATTCCATCTGCAATAGAGTTGGCATGGCGCTCTCCTTGGAATCGATATGCATTCCTATTATGTCTTCTTCATCTTTATAGGAGAGAAGAGAAAACCATTTTCATCTCTTCTAATGCCAGACACCTGCTCCAATTATCTAGTTTGGTTCATACAATTCAGTCATTTCCAGGGTTATTATAAACTTACATGGGGAACAATTCTGGCAAAAGACACATTTTCATTTGAAGTGCTTGCTTCTGGTTTCACCTCTGTATCATTCACTCTCCCATTGCTGCCAGGCTTTTCTTTTGATTTTCATCCATTTTTTTTTCCTGTTAATTCTCACTACTGAGCTACCTACTATGATGTTATAAAGAAATTATTTAAGCTCCCTAGCATATGATATATTAATATTTCCTGTTTGGGTAAATGATGAGATGGAACTGAAGGGATTTTGTGTTAGATTTTTTACAGGAAAACCTTGATTCTACTGAGAAATTTACAAATAATTATGACAGCTGAATTAACAATAATTTTACCTGTACCATTATGGTGTTTTTATGTAAACACCTTATACATACATCGTTTTATTTTACCTTTACAAAATCTTGTGAGCAAAGCATGTCGGTTATAGTTATTCCCATTTCACAGACAGGACTGAGACTGAGAGAAGTTAAAAGAGCAGCTGAAAGGTCATAGTACTCTTTCTATTAATTATCATCACAAAATCATGCATAACTCTTCAGTGTTTTAATAAGAAATCTTAAATAAGAGTGAAGAATAATTTTTTAAAATAGTGCAATATATTTTTATAAATGTAAGCAGAATTAGCCTGGAATAATCACAATTCAAATAGATTCTTAAGATCTCTTACCCCTCTCCTCTAAGACACCAAAACTCTATTTTGAAGATATTTGCCTAATATCTTTGATTTATAGTAAATAAACCTAGGTACTTCAGTTTATAATAAAAATTACAAAATGCAGTTCTAGGGATGAGTTCCCAGTCTAGTAAGTGCTAATCTTTTATGCTTCTTTGAGACTTTTCAGAACATAGGCGATAAAGAAATGAAAATATAATAGTATTTATAATAACTTATATCAGCTGTCAATGAATGTAACTGCTCATACATTTTTACTTCTACATTATTTATGATGCTATAATTTATTTATATAATTGCTATAATAGTCTATTTGAACAAACTTGTTGTCCAAATAAATATAGTTTCCTCTAAATAAATATAAAGCCACAAATTTCTAAATGTATCATTTAATAGGATGCCTAGAATTATAGAGCTAATACCAGGAGCACATAATTATTTTGGTGAACACTCAAAAGAGAACAACGATAGCCAATTTGCAAACAAATTTTCTTGGTCATCTTTTCCACAGAACATAATATTTTCAATAAAATCTAAGTAGTAAAATGTGTGTGGAAAAGTTAGCATTGTTCATTGTGCAAATGTATTCCACCAACATGTATTGAGTGCCTTCCATATGACAGTCCTTGCTTAGGTCCTCAGTGCTCTACTAAGCAACTGCTTGAATAAGTAAAATTATAGGCAGTAATGAATCAGTATTTGTGTTGGTGACTTCCAAAGAAAAGCCAGTGCTCTTTAGAAGTTTATGAAACAGTTTATGCCAAACATTGTTTTCTTCAGTGAACTGAAAGGACTATCAAAAGTTCATGCAAACATTGCTATTTAGAATCCTCATGCTTGCTGTGATCTTTATTGAAAGCTTTGTCCTCTTCACTAAATACAAAATTTCAGCACAGGATAATTTTCCTTCCTTATGGCCTACTGCTTTAGTGTGGAAAATTATTTCATATTTTGGAAAAATATCCCTTGTCCAACTTACTACATTTATTTCAGTCTCTGATAAAATATAGAAGACAATTAAATTTCCAAAGAGCATGTATTTTCTTCTTTGAGGAAGCTCTATTAGTTTCCTAAGTTGGCCGTAACAAAGTACCACAGACTGGGTGGCTTAAGCAACATAAATTAATTTCTTTCACAAGTATGGAAACTAGAATCCTTTATCAAGGTGTTGGAAGGGTTGTTTTCTTCTGAAACATGTTTTTTTTTTTTTTTTTTTTTTTTTTTTTTTTGGCTTGTAGAATTCCATCTTCTTCCTGTGTCTTCACATAAACTTATCTTTGTGCATATCTCTGTCCAAATTTTTTCTTATAAGGACACCAGTCATATTGGATTAGGGCCCACCCTAATGATCTCATTTTAACTTTTGCCTCTTTAGAGACCCTATATCCAAGTACAGTCACATTCTGAGACATTGAGAGTTAATACTTTAGTATGTGAACTTTCAGGGAATATACAATTCAACCCATAAAAGATGTGAATACCCATCAATCAATATATATACCAGAATCACGCAGGGAACTTCTCAAAACAACATTTTGTCTTCTCCAAATGTTAAAAACTCATTTATTCGTTGGTACTACACTTGGAACCTTTAAACATCATCATCATGATATTCCATTTATTATGGTGATCCTGTTGTAAATTGATTGTATATTTATACAGAATTCTTTGGTGGATATGTATCTATTCTGCATTGCACATTATACAAGCCAACAGACTTCTCAAGTACATTGAGAAATGAAAGATCTGGATATTTAGAAAAGTCTATGTCTCTCTAGATCTGAATGTTTTTACCATTTTTTTCCCTGGTTACCTCTCATTTCCTTAGCACAATAAAAATAACAGATACTTTGAACTCTGAATACTTAAAAATGTATGTATGTGTGTGTTCCCTTTTTGCCTAAGATTTTCCTTGTAAGATATTTAGATTGTCTGCTTTTCACTCTCATTGGTTTCATCGTAATGACAGAGCTAGACTTAACTACTTCTTTCAAAAAAGTAACATTTTTCTGCATGACTATATTTAGGCATTCACAATTTTCTGAATGATTCCTCTAATCTTAAAGTAGTTCATGAAGTACTCTTCTTGCTCAAGTATTTTCCTGTCATACTTCATTCTTCTTAATGTGTTTATTGAGAAACACAGTTTTTGCACACTAGCAACTATTCATGCACCCAGTATTTCTCCCGATAAGTTCAAGAATGGAAATGTTTATATATTCTTATTTTTGAAATAAGTAAGAACATTCCCTTGATCTTTTCTTTCTCCTATCAGAGTTTAACCTGCTGGAATAGTTATTTCAAGTCCTATATTTTGGATTCTAAATTTCTAAAAATTTACTCCAAACAGTAAAAAAGACATTCAAACTATTTAATTTTTCACTTTATTAAGCAAAACATAGTTAAAGGTGAGGACAACAAACTTTCAAGCATACGAACAGTGGCACTTGTTTGTATGTTTGTTTGCTCTTTGTATTTTAAACCATATTGTTCTTATACTAGTAAATTGAAGCAGATATAAATGTATCAGGCAGGCACCAAATCTGGACTTCACCTAGCTTATTTTCTGATAAATTCCCAACATATGTAAAATTAGTAGGAGTTAAATCCAAATTATTACTTCCTCAAATCACCTATAGCAGTGAATACTACTATAAAAACTTTAAATTTCCACCTTATACTTTTTATCAGATAAATTCTTATCAATTATTTGGCCATGAAAATCATTCTGCATTGTAAACATTCCTCACAGGTCACAATGTATTTCCTGCATTCTTGCCTCTTTCAGCAGAGCCCTAAGGCCTAAAGGAAAGCTCTTGGGAAAGAAATACTTACAGATTTCTCATTCTACATCCATCAGTTGACATTTTCATAGTTCCAAGGGCATTACTTGATTTTGGATGGGTCCCTGGCATTTTTGAGTTTTCATAATAATTGTTCTCATTTTCATAATTATTGTGAAATTTTCATTTTAGAATTAAGAAATTATCAGTTCCTCCAATTAGATCATTTCAGCCATGCACTATATTTACATCAAATTTCTCATGTTATAGGCTTTCTTTATTGAAATTTCTGGTACAGAGATGAAGTCTTTAGAAATATAATCTTGAAAAATTAGAACAGATTCCATCAAATTTCCCTTGTGAGATGCTGTAGTGAAAAATCCTGTTTGGGGCAATAAAATCAAGGCAATGAAATTTGTATAACAATTTAAGTTTGGCATTAACTGTAGTTTTGTCAGTATTTTTAATCACCTTTGAAGAACATGCATCTCAGTTTATTGAAGTTCCCTAGAGATGACAGTGAAGGGCCCAGATTTGAGAAAATGTCTTCTGTTTTTAGCCAGATAATTGAAGCAGTTGTGGGAGAGGTGGAAGTATGGTTAATACTATTAATGAAGAATTATTGTCCACTCTGGTGTCTTAGACATTCAGTGTCAAAAACCTTATAGACAGTAACAATAGCAAGACCCTAATATGTTAATAGTAAACTATGCATTCTTAATCTCACTCTTATGAAGAAACCAAGCTGATGACATGAGAAGGAACATAGGCCAGCTTTCACAAATAACGGCTTCCTGGTCAAGTTTGAAAGATGATATTTCAAGGATAGTATTAAATTACTAGTATGGCTCAGTGCACTGTTCAACTTTCAATTCATTGTCAAATGAAATTGGTATAGTGTCAAAAAACGGCAAAACCCTAACACAACAATTTCTCCCTGGAGAAACATACTGTAACTATTACAACACACTTTTAAGCCTTATTGATTTGGAGATAGAAAGCACAGCTAGATAGGAGAGACGACAGAAATGAAGTGCATTTCTCAGACAGGCATAATAAACATGCTCCCAAGTCAGGGATCGCATAAATATGAAAACACAGCATCGGTTAATTGTCATCTATTCTGCTTTCACAGCTGTATTTGCGCCAGATTATAAGTACCCAAAAGACATAGATATTTCTTCTCAGGATGCTGGTACCAATATAATATTTGCTTAATATCTGTAAAGAAAACTAGGATGATAACTTCAGAAAGACTAGAGACTGCGTGTGTAGATAAATCATGGCAGAGCTTCAGGACTGTATGCAATATCATACCCACAGCAGAATTCAGGAAGTTCAACAGAAAATTTCCCATTAAAAAAATCTCTATGTTGTATCTTCCCTTAGTATAGGACCTCTATAATGCATTTCTGCATAAAGGTGCCTATTGAATTGACTTTTCCCTTGTTAGGACTGTCAATATAATTAGGCTTATTTACATACTAAATTAGCACCAATAGAGGTAATAGAGATTTTTAGATATTATTAATATTCTAATAAGGAATATTCTAATTATTTTCATTCACTTTGAATAGTGTTACTTCAAAGCTATTTGATCAAACTTGAATCCTGTATTAACATTGGCAAATGAAGCAGTGACTTAAAAGCTATATTAACAGGTGCATAAGCACTTTCTAATTCAAGAAATCCCATAGTACGTTTTTCATTAGATTTTAATATCATCAGTGTTATTTCTTCTAGAATGTCTATACAGAATATGTGTATATTCTGATAATAATACAATGAATCTGCTTCATTATGTTAATGTATTTCTGAGTTCAAATAAAAATAGTATTACATAAATCTCAGATACGAGAAAAGACTATGTCTACTAAATTAGGGTAAATGCTCTTTGAAAGTTTTCAACACACATTTGAATTTTCTGAATACAGTCAAGTTTTTTTAATGTCATAATAAATAATAGGGATCCTAGGTCTTGTAAAATTTTTAAAGAATTCTGTAACCCTAGTACATTAATGATCACCACATGGGAGACTTTTCAGACTAATTTATGAAAAAATAGATGATGCCCAACATTACCTCTATTATCTATGTTGTTCTAAAAAATACAGCTATTGTATGAAAGCAAAAAACTGGAAAAAAACAATCAAATAATAGAGAAACTGTTATTATATATATAATTACACATGACATTTAAATGTAAAATGGTTAGATTTGCAAAGAAAGCTTAGTGTAATAGGTGAGTATAAGAAAAATAATGAACAGGAAAATTAATAATTTTATTCACTATAAAGATTAGTTCAAAATATATAATGGTAAACCCCTCATTAACAGTAGCAAATATAGCCATAAAATAATTAGAATAAACACAAACAGAAAAGTATGGGTTGTATAGGAAGAAAAAACTATCAAATATTAAATATAATAAAAAGAAAGAAATTAAATGTTTAGCAATTATAGAGCAGAAAGTTTGAACATTTGCCATGTAAGTCCTTAAAAACTAATGTAATTCCAATCTGAAATATAATTTTTTTATTTTATTTTACAAATTTGGAAAAGTGATTTGTTATTTCTCTAAAAGAAATTAAATACATAAAAATAAAATGAAGGAGACATAATCCCATAGTACATTGTAAAGATACAATAAGAAATGAATAATTTGTGATGCAGGTTTAATACTATTAATACCTATGATTAAGTAGGCATCAAAATTAATTGGGAAATGAAAAATTATGTTTTTCAGTGATGCTGACACTCTTGATTAGCTATTTTAAAACATGTTTGACTAAGGTATTTGGGAAAAAAACACTAAAGACAAACAGCATTTCTGTATGTTACTGTGAAATAATTGTAATATATACAGAAATTATAAAATACAATAACATTTCTATATGTTGCTGTGAAATAACTGTAATATGTAAACAGTTATAAAATATATCTAACTTGAGCAACAAAAATATATAAAATACTTAAGAATAAAACTAGCACAATTATGTAAAATCTAGAAGATAAAAATAGTAACACTTTATCGAAGTCCCTAAAAGATCTAAGAGACAGAGACATGTCAAAACCCTGGATTAAAAGACCAAAAATTCTAAAAATGCCAATTTACCCAAATAAATAAATAAATAAATATATTCAATGTACTTCTGAACAAGTCCACAATGGGAATTTGTGTAAAGCTAATTATATTTGAAAGAAAAAATTAAAATAAATATCTTATATATTTGTTCAAAAGATAAGCAATGAGTGAAACACGTTTTCCAAGGTTCAAAGATTATTGTAAGAGAGAGAAATATATAGAAAGATGGCTGAATACTCCTGCGAGTACTCCCTGTGGGAACACCAAATTAAATACCTATCCACACAAAAAAGCACTTTCATAAGAAGCAAAAATGAGGTGAGTGATCACAGAATCTTGATTTAACATAATACCAAGGAAAAAGGCATTGAAAAGGGTAGGAAAGACAGTCTCGCACTGCCTACACCAGCCCTCTCCCATCTCCCCTGGCAGTGTCCTGAAGAGAGAGAATCTGTGTGCTTGGGGGAGAGAGCCACGTGAGTGAGGAATTTTGCATTGGAACTTGGTACTGCTCTGTCACAGTGAAGCACAACAGGGCAGAATTCTGCTGGTACCACAGAGGGAGCATCTAGACCAGCCCTGGGCTAGAGGGGAATGCCCTGCCCTAGTGGCAGAAAACCAAGTCCCTGCCAGTTTCATCACTGACTGACTAAAGTGGCCTGGGGCCCAGAATAAATTTGAGAGGCAGTCAGGCCATAGGATTACAGTTATTGGGCAAGCCCTCGTCCCAGCTGCACTGGTCTCAGAGGCAATGGACTTGGGTTGTGCATGACCCATTGCAACACCAGCCGTGGCAACCACGGAGTGCCTATCTCATCCCTCCCCCTACTCCATGCAGTACAGCTCGGGAGGAGACTCTTCACTTGGAGAATGGACAGGGAAGAGTACAAAAACATTGTCATGCAACTTGGTTTCCAGCTCAGCTACAGTAAAATAAAGCACTAGGCAGATTTCTGAAGGCCCTAATTCCAGGTCTGAGCTCCTGAATGACATTTTTAGACCCACCCTGGGACAGAAGGGAATCTGCCATCCTGAAGGGAAGGATCCATTTCTGGCTGGATTCACCATCTACTGACAAAAGAGCCCCTGGTCGTGGAATAAACATCAGCAATAGCCAGGTAGTAGTCATCATGGGCCTTGGACAAGACCCAGTACTGTGCTGCCCTCGGGGATGACCCAGCACACTCCCAGCTGTGGTGGCCACAGAATTGCCCTCCCCCAACTCCAGGCAGCCTAACATGAAGAGAAGTTCCTTCTGATTAGGGGAAAGAGAGGGAAGAGATTGAGAGTCTTTCCTTAGTAATTCCCTTATAACCCAGGGAATTCTTTCTTTAAAAAAAAAAAAAAATTACTTTAAGTTCTGGGATACATGTGCTGAACATGCAGGTTTGTTACATAGGTATACATGTGCGTTGGTGGCTTGCTACACCTATCCACCCGTCATCTAGGTTTTAAACCCGGCATGCCTTAGGTATTTGTTCTAATGCTCTCCTTTCCCTTTTCCCCGACTCCCCCACAGGCCCCGGTGTGTAATGTTCGCCTCCCTGTATCCATGTGTTCTCATTGTTCAACTCCCACTTATGAGTGAGAACATGCAATGTTTGGTTTTCTGTTCCCTTGTTAGTTTGCTGAGGATGATGGTTTCCAAAAAATATGGAAAGCTTCACGAATTTACTTTCTTACTCAAGCCTGCCGCTCCCTCTAGGAGTCCCTAAGGGTGCAGCATTCCTGAGCTTAGGGAGCCCCCTAGTGCTGATATGGATGCAATGACAACGGGCTTAGATCACAGCACTCAACCCCTTCAAAACACATGGAAAGCCTTTTCAAGGACCAGTACAAACAAGCCCAGACTCTCAAGATCAAAATAAATACCTATTTCTTCAATGCCTAGACATTGACAAATGTCCACAAGCATTAAGAATATGAAAGGAGGCCGGGCGCGGTGGCTCACGTCTGTAATCCCAGCCCTTTTGGAGGCCGAGACGGGCGGATCATGAGGTCAGGAGATGGAGACCATCCTGGCTAACACGGTGAAACCCCGTCTCCACTAAAAATACAAAAAAAAATTAGCCGGGCGTGGTGGCGGGCGTCTGTAGTCCCAGCTACTCGCTAGGCTGAGGCAGGAGAATGGCGTGAACCCGGGAGGCGGAGCTTGCCGTGAGCCGAGATCGCGCCACTGCACTCCAGTCTGGGAGACAGAGCAAGACTCCGTCTCAAAAAAAAAAAAAAAAAAAAGAATTTGAAAGGAAACATGACATCTCCAAATAAAAGCACCAGTGACCAATCTTAGAGTGTTAAGAGATATGTGACCTTTCAGACAGAGAATTCAAAATAGCTGTCTATAGGAAAGTCAATGAACTTGAAGATAACACAGAGAAATTAGAATTCTATCAGAGAAACACAACAAAAAGACTGGAATAATAACTTTTAAAAATCAAGCAGAAATTCTGGAACTAAAAAATTCAATTGACAAACTGAAAAATACACCAGTCTCCTAAAAGCAGAATTGAGTAAGCATGAGAAATAGTTAGCAAACTTGAAGACAGGCTATATGAAAATACACAGACAGAAAAGAAAAAAAATAATAAAGACACACAACTACAAGATCTAGAAAAAAAGCCTCAAAGGGGAAAATCTAAGAGTGATTGGCTTTATAGAAATTGGAGAGAGAGAGTGAGAGAGAGATCAAAGTAGAAAATTTATTCAAAGAAATAATAACAGAGAACTTATCAAGCCTAGAGAGAGAGATGAATATTTGTGTCCTATAAGTTTATAGAACATCAAGCAGGTTCAACCGAGATAAAACAACCTCCAGCCATAAAATAATAAAACTGTCAAAGGTCAAGGATAAAGAATGAATACTAAAAGCTTTAAAAGAAAATAAGCAAATGCCATATAAAAGAGCTCCCATATGTCTGGTAGTAGTTTTATCAGAGGAAACTTCACAGGTGAAGAGAGAGTGGGATGACATATTAAGAGTGCACGGGAAATAAAATCCAACCTAGAACATTATGTCCAGCAAAATGATCCTTAAAACATGAAGGAGAAATAGGCTTTCCCGGACAAATAAAAGCTGAGGGATTTCAACACCAGACCTGTCTTATAATCAGTGCTAAAGGGAATTCTTCAATCAGAAAGAAAAGGATGCTAATTAACAAAAAGAAATCATCTGAATATAGAAATCTCCCTGGTAGCAGTAAGTATACAAAAAAGACAGACTATCCTAACACTGTAATTGTGGTGTGTAAACCACTTACATCTTTAGTAAAAAAAGTAAATAAATAAAAGGCAAACCTATCAAAAATAATAATTATAACTTTTTAAGATATAGAGAGTATAAAAAGATACAAATAGAAACAATCAAATGTCAAAAAGAAGGGTGAATGGAATTAAAGAGTAGATTTTTTTTTGTGTTCTCTTTGTTTCTTTGCTTGATTTCCTTTCTTTGTAATCAGAGTTATCATCTGTTTGAAGTAATTTGTTATAATATATTTTTTGCAAGCCTCCTGGTAACCACAAAACAAAAACCTATAACAGATACACAATACACAGAAAGGAAGAATTTAAAACACACTGTCACAGAAAATCACTTCTATAAAAAGGAAGACAGGAAGGAAGGAAAGAAGAAATAAAGGAAGCAAGAAAGGAAGGACGGAAGACAACGAGAAACAATGAAACAACCAGAAAACAAATAGAATGACAGTAATATATTTTATCTATCAATAATGGCATTAAATGTAAATGTACTAAATTCTCAAACCAGAAGATGTAAAGTGGCTGAATGAATAAAAAAACAAGACTTGCCTATATGCTGTTTACAAGAGATTTATTTCATCTTTATAGGTTAAAACAAAGGAAGACTAAAAATAGAAGATGGAAAAAGATGTTTTATGAAAATAGAAACCAAAAAAGAGCAGGCATAGCTATACTTATATCAAATAAAATAGATTCCAAGATAAAAATTGTAAAAAGAGACAGGGTCGTTATGGAATGATAAAGCAATCAATTCAGTGAGAGGGTCTAATAATTGTAAATATATATGCACCCAACACGTTAGCACTCAAATATATAAAGGAAATATTATTAGAGCTAAAGAGAGAAGTAGGCCCCAATATAATCATGGCTAGGAACTTCAACACCTCACTTTCAGCATTGGGCAGATCATCCAGACAGAAGATCAACAACAAAAAATCTGACTCTATCTGCAGTATGGACCAAATGAACCTCATAAATATTTACAGAGCATTTTATCCAATGGCTGCAGAATACACATTCTTCTTCTCAGCACATGGAACATTCTTAATTATAGACCATGTTAGGTGACAAAATATGTCTTAAATAATTCAGATAGTTAAAATTATACAGAGTATCTTCTCAAAGCACAATGGAGCAAAACTAAAAATCAATAACAAGAAAAGCTTTGGAAACTATACAAACACATGGAAATTAAACAATATGGACTTCAGGAGGCTGAGGCTGGCAGATCACTTGAGCTTAGGAGTTCGAGACCAGCCTAGACAACATGGCAAAACCCCTTTTCTACAAAAAGTACAAAAATTAGTTGGTGTGGCACGTGCCTGTAGTCCCAACTACTTGGGAGGCTGAGGCAGGAGAATCACTTGAGCCTGGGAGGCACAGGTTGCTTTGAGCTGAGATCGTGCCATCACAATCCAGCCTGGATGATGGGAGTGAAACCCTGTTCTCTATCCCATCAAAAAAAAAAAAAAAAAAAAAAAATAAAAACAAGAGAGAGAGAGAGAGACAGAAGAAGAGGAAGAAAACTAAAGATTTCCTGAAAGGAGTGAAAATGGAAACACAACAAATCAAGCCTATGGGATATAGCAAAAGCACTGTTAAGAGGGAATTTTATAGCACTAATTGCCTATATCAATAAAGTAGAAAAAGTTCAAATAAACTACCTAATAATATATTTCAATGAACTGGAAAAGCAAGAGCAAACCAACCAAAAATAGAAGAATAAAAGGTAATAATAAAGATCAGAGCAGAAGTAATTGTGAATGAGGCTTAAAAATTCAAAATGTAAATGAAATAAAAAGTTGACTTTTTGAAAAAAATAAACAAAATGAACAAAGCTTTAGCCAGATCAAGATAGGCCACGCAGATCAATAAAATCTGAGATGAACAAAAGCCATTATAATTGACACCTCAGAAATTCAAAGGATTATTAGGGACTATTATAATCAACATTTTGCAAATAAGTTGGAAAACGTAGAAGAAATGGAAAAACTCGACACATACAACCTACCAAGATTGTAATGAAATAGAAGCAGTAATAAAATGTCTCCCATCAAAGTAAAACCCAGGAACTGATTACTTTACTGCTGAATTGTATGAAACATTTAAGGAAGAACTAATACTAATCTTATTCAAACTATTCCAAAAATACAGGAGAGAATACATCCAAACTCATTCTGAGGTCAGTATTACCTTGATACCAAAACCAGTAGAAGACACAACTTAAAAGAAAACTACAGGACAATATCTCTGATGAAAATAGATGCAAAAATCCTCAACAAAATACTAGCAAACCAAATTTAGCAACACACTAAAAAGATCATTTATGATGAAGTGGGATTCATTTCAGGAACACAAAGATGGTTCAACACATACCCATCAATAAATGGGATACATCATATCAACAAAATGAAAGACAAAAACCATATAATCATTTCAATTGGTGCCAAAAAGTATTTGACAAAGTTCAATATCTCTTCATGGCAAAAATTCTCAAAGGACTGGGTGTAGAAGAAACATACCCCAACACAATAAAAGCCAAATATGACCAACCCACAGCTGAATAGAAAAAATTGGAAAACCTTTCCTCTAAGATCTGGAACAAGACAAAGAAGCCCACTTTCACTGCTTTTATTCAACTTAGTGCTGGAAGTCCTAGCCAGAGCAATTTGAAAACAGAGTAGGATAAAGGGCATCCAAGTCGGAAGGGAAGAAATCAAATTATCCTTGTTTGCAGGCAATATGTTCTCATATTTATAAAAACCTTAGGATTCCACAAAAAAACATTTTTTCATTCAGAAGAATGAAACTAGATTCCTATCTCTCCCTGTGTATGAAAATCAAATCAAAATTGATTAAAAATTTAAAACTTGAAACTATAAAATTACCAGTAGAAAATTTTAGGTAAACAATCCAGGACTTTGATCTGGGCAAATATTTCCTGAGTAAGACCCCAAAAGCACAGGCAACCAAAGCAAAAATGGACAAATGGGCTCACATTATGTGGAAATGCTTCTGTACGGCAAAGGAAGCAATTAACAAAGTGAGGCAACAACCCCCAGAATGGGAGAAAATGTTTGCAAATTACTTATCTGACAAGGGATTAATAACTAGAATATATAAGGCACACAAACAACTAAATAGGAAAAAAACAAATAATTCAATTTAAAAACGAATAAAAGATCTAAATAGACATTTATCAAAAGAAGATATACAAATAGCAAACAGATATTTAAAAAAATTCTCAACATCACTAATCATCATAGGAACAGAAATCAAAACTACAAAGAGATATCTCATTCCAACTAAAATGACTTTTGTCAAAAAGACAGGTAATAATGAATGCTAGCAAGGATATGGAGACAGACTCCTACATTGTTGGTAAAAACGTAAATTAGTACAACCACCATGGAGAACAGGATGGATATTCCTCAAAAAACTTAAAATAGAACTAACATATTATCCATTAATCCCATCATTGGGTATATATCCAAAAGAAAGGAAACAGAATGTCAAAGAGATATCTGCACTCTTATGTTTATTGCAGCACTATTCACAATAGCCAAGATATGAAAGCAACCTAAGTGTTCATCAATAAAGAAAATGTGGTACAGATATACAATGGAATATTATTCAGCCACGAAAAATGAAACCTTGTCTTTTGCAACAGGATGGATGAAACTGAAGGATATTATTTTAAGTAAAATAACCCAAAGACAGAAAGACAAATATTTTGTGTTCTCGCTTGTATGTGGAAGTTATATAAAAAAAATGAGCTCTTGGAGACAGAGAGTAGAATGACGGTTACCAGAGTCTGGGAAGTGTAATAGGGAAGGGTGAGGGATAAGGAGTACAATGGGTAATCTTGTACTAATGGGTGCAAAATAGAGCTAAATAGAATGAATATCAAGTATTCAGTAGCACAATAGGGTAACTGTAATTAACAATGATTTATTGTATATTTTAAAATAACTAAAAGAATAGAATTGGAATATTCCTAGAACAAAGAAATGATAAAAGCTGGAGGTGATGGATACTCCAGTTACCCTGATTTGATCATTACACAATGTATGCCAGCATCATACGTATGCCCAATAAGTATATACAACTATTTTGTACTTATAATTAAATTTAAAAATTAAATAGAGATTTTTGTGAAATTATATATAGGAATTTAAAGTGCAAATAATTGTAATAAACAAAGGAACCTAGAATAAAATCCCACAAACCAACTTCTCTATGTCTGATATTTTACTTAATGCTAATAGTAGAACTGCAGGCCAGGTGCAGTGGCTCACGAATGTAATCTCAGCATTTTGGGAGGCCGAGGCATGTGGATCACCTGCGGTCGGGAGTTCGAGACCAGCCTGAAAAACATGGAGAAACCCCATCTCTACTAAAAATACAAAAACTTAGCCAGGCGTGGTGGCACATGCCTGTAATCCCAGCTACTCGGGAGGCTGAGGCAGGAGAATCACTTGAACCCAGGAGGCAGAGGTTGCAGTGAGCCCAGATCGTGCCATTGCACTCCATCAAAACTCTGTCTCAAAAAAAAAAAAGTATAATTTCAAACCCCTAGGAAAACTGTAAATTATTCAGTTAATGTCCTATTAGTTATTCAATCTGTTTAGAATATTCCAGATGGATTCACAATTACCTTCAGTTCATTTAGAATTATCTGTATGGTTTAATGTACATAAATGTATATAGATATTAAAGGACATATCCAAACATATTTGATCAGAGAAATATAATTTAGAGAGTTTTGCATGAAGGCTTTCTATGTAAATACAAAATGCAAAAATTTCAGAAAAGATAATTCATGTGGCTACATAAATAATTCTCCATTATATGTGCTATGATATTCAATGTTGAAAAGTCTTGTACAAATCAATTAACATTTTTAAAAAAGATAAACAGCTTACTCTCAGAGTAAAAAATGACATAAGCCACTACATTTGCTAAAGTATAACCTAATTATTCAGGGAAATTTAAATAAAGCAACATTGAGAGGCCAATTTTTTCTCACCCAGATATTAACAAATTAATCATAAAAAGTAAACATGCTTCTGCATTGCTAATGATATTATAAATTGTTATAATATTTTATAATACCACACACCCTTTTAGTGAACAATTTAGCAGTATGCAGTTAACTTAATTACTCATGTTCAACTATGTTGACCTAGCAATTCCATTTCTAAACATCTACCCTACAAAATTTATGTTCTACGGAAATATACATAAAAGTTTAATTATTGATAAATGTAAAAATAATTATAAAAAACTAGGTTTCCATCATCAGTATGGGGTTAAATAAATTATAGTGCATCTGTACAATTGCAGAAAGTCAAAAAACAAGGTAGATTTCTGTATATTGACACAGAATAAGTTTCAAAGTATTTTTGTAAGAAAACGAATGACAGAACAATATGTAAGACATATGCTTATTTATGGTAAATAAAAAGCAGAACTCTATGTCTATTATTTCATAACATGTTAGAAAACAATAAACATCAAAATTTTGTGATTGCCTATGAAAATAGTAATATTTGAGAAACATTAAGGATACTGGTACTGGAGAATTGAACATTTAACTGACTATACTTACCTATTTTTTAAGATAGAATGCATTTAAGTATTCCATACAATTTTTATAAATCAAAGATAGTAAAAATTTGATGAAAAACTGACAAAATTGTGCAAATCTAAATAAGCTACATACATGCCAAGAAAATAAAAGAGAACTTTCTAAATTTTAGAAAAAATTTTAGACGTAACAAAACAACAAAAGGACATATTGATAGCTAAAAAAATTAAAGTAATAATTTTTTATATCAAATAGTAAAGAAAAAATTAAAAAGCAAACAATAAACTAAGTATACTTGGGCCAAATGCATTATAAAAAGGTAACATTATTTAAAATGAAGAATTTGTACACAGGAATAATAAAATATTAGGAATCCAACTGGTAAGAACACAAGAATAAGGAGATTATATGAGAATTGTTAGTGACAATAACAGTTAAACAATAATTGCAACAATTACAGTTGGTCAAATGAAAAAAAAAAGCAAATTTAAAGAATGGAATATACTTCAGAGAGAGAGAGAGGAAGGCGTGGGCTCATTCACTCTGCCACAAATATCACCTGGAAAATCTGTGTCAAATAAACAAGCTGAATTTATTCCTATTGTTGCCTGGCAGGGGAAAGAAATACTGAGAACAGAGTTTCAAATAACATCTCATAAAGGAGAGTTTACAAAGCTTTGTTTTGTTTTGTATTTCATTGTTTTTCATAAGGATAAGAAATGGTTGAAACTTGAGTGATTTGGGGGGATGCATTTTGGAAGGAGGAGCAGGACCTAAGTAGTATTTGGGTGAAACAGGTCAGGCTGAAGTTACTTTCAATTTCCTGGGCTTTTCAAGCCAGGAAAGGATGATGCTATTGGACAGAATACGTGTGCTGAGATCTCTCTGGATTGTTGGGAGGTACTGTAGCAGACACTCTTGAAAGTCCACCCTAATAGTTAGGTCCACTTGAGTTAACAGGATGCTGTGCACAGCCCCTCACACCCTCAAAGCTTCCCACATTAAGCATTTTCCTTTGTCTTTTCTAGCTGAAGACTTTCTAGCTCACCAGGACAAATCTCACCCAATGGATGATGGGAACGCCAGCCTCCAGCCTCCGGAGGCACAATTTGAAGCTGTTTTCCACACAGTTATTCAGTGTCTCATGATATAGCTGAGATATATCAGAGCATATCTCAAGATATGCTTACTTAAGTATGAACATAGCCTCCTGACTATTCCAGATTTTTATCCTACCTTGTATAATTTCACAGTATCTATGTTTATTCTGTTAAATATATATGGTTATTTATTCCACCCTATTTTACCAAGGCAAGTTACTTCACTCTGGATCTCAATTTTTGCATCTTTAAAATGTAGATAAATATAATACCTATAGCAGAGTATAATTGTAAGGGTTATATTCATTGAGATAAACTGCTTAGATGTGTCTAACTAATACTAAAAATGATAATAGTCATTTTTGTTAGTATCATTATTATAATTATTGTAGTTTTTATTACTCAAGTTTCTTGCATATATCCTGCCTCTAAGGAAATAATTCTCTACTTTTTCAACCAAAAATAACTTTCAGCCTTTCCTCACCATTTAGCACCTTAACAATTTGCTCAAAATGTTCTTTTAAAAATTTCCTTTAAATGAGATGCTTAATCCCAAACTAATTTTGATTTTCTCAATACATTTTTAAAAATGTAATATACAGAACAAAAATCTCCTAGCACATAATAAATGTATACCTTGATTAATTCTCTCAAAATGTACATAACTCTGAACCCAATACCCAGATCAAGAAACAGAATACAGCTAATACCCCAGGGCCCCTGTTGTGCCATCTTCTATAACAACCTCCATCAAGGATAACCACTCTTCCAACTTTCTAAAAGAAAGATTGGTTTTGCCTATTTTAAGCTTTTATGTTAATTAAACCACTACTATCTAAGTCATTTTTTTTGTATCTGGCTTCTCTCATTCAATATTGTATTGGGGAGATTTAGCTACATCGTTAGAGCTTTCTGAAGCTATTGTTATCTTATACCCCAAATGGGTTGGAAGCTCCTTGATAGTTAGGATTGAGACTTTTACTTGGATCCCTTCATATACTCGATATACACCATACCTTGACAGATGCTCAGAAAATCTTTTTGGAATAAATATTTTGACTCCTTGCTTCTCATAATGCCTCTGAAAGATTTTTCAAAACCTTCCTGTATCACTACACTTATCTATTCTTCATGGTTTCCTTCTGTAAACTACCATTGCCTACCTTCCCCAGATCTCCTTACTTCTTTACAAGTATTTTTATGTGATGATGCGTATTTTAAACAGAGATTTATAAAGGAAGAAATGAGGAAATATTCAAAACTCCTACTAAATAGTGACAAAGGATGTAACTACTGGTATCATGTTCTCCTTCAGTTCTCTATTAATTGTATCTTCACCATAGATATTTTTATAATTTACACAAATTAATGCTCAGGTATCATTAAATCACCTTTTGTCTCATCTCTCTTTCCCATTACTGGAACAAATCTGTAGATCATGTTCTTTCTTATCTGTAACATTCATCTTCTTTAATGGAAATTTCTAGCTGGTTGACTAAGGGATACAATGAAATTGGTATCTGAACAAAAAAAGGCTATTCCTTATGGATAAGGTTACTTTTCTTTTTAGGACCACGTTTAAAAGTTCACTCCAATTGTGGTTTATGAACTTGATATATTTTTAAATACGTTTCTTTTTCCGCACGTTGTGCACATGTACCCTAGAACTTGAAGTATAATAAAAAAATTAAATACGTTTTAAATCTGTTGCTTGTTAAAATGCTTTAAAAAAGTCCCTACTGAACATAAAAAGGAAAATCAGAGAGAGCCAATAATGGGGGAAAAAAAATACAGCAAGCAGACTACAGTTTTTTTTTTTAAGATGAAAATTAAAACCATGTGGCTGAGGGACGATTATGCCTTTTCATTTCTTTTTGCTCAAATATAGAGATGTTTGAAGTAAATAAATGACATTTTAGTTTACTGTGAACCTGACAAATGCACTACCCACAAGTCTGTTATAGCACAGATGAAGTTAGTTCAAAGGGACAGAGGGGAAAAGCATCATTAAGATTTCATAAGTCTGCTACCAAACTCACATTCCAAACACCTGGTGAACTTGCATATTTGAGGAAAGGTAGAGAGAACTTCTAAAAAGGAAACCGAAAAACCTGATTATGCACAGGTGTAGCAACTATACTATAAAAAATGTGATTTTTAAAGTGCATAAATTTCTTAGAGATTAGGTCTTCATTATTTAAATCATTTGGAATATCCTAGAAGCTCAAAAAGTTACTCAGTTAGTTGAGGAAAAAATATTCTTCTCTGAGTTGATCTTTACTGATTCTTTTAGGGCTACCTTGAAAATAACATGCATCTTGAGTGTTAGGATCACAAAGTAGAAAATGTTTTTCCTTTTGCTATAAAATCTAGATGAGAAAATTTTCTTAAGGAGAATATTATATGCATAATAGCTTCTTATCAATAAGCCATATCAAAGACTGCACACATGTCAGTGATTATTTTATTAGTGAGAAAAGAATCAATGTTTTTTATTTTGTTCATTTTGTTTTGCTCATACCTAGATATATTCTACAACAATTCACAATGTTGGCATTAGTTACCTTCTGAGAGTTATCCATAAGAACAAAGCTTTTTCACATTTACATTGAACCTGAAAGTCAAGATAATTATTTTTCATTTCTACTTTAGTTACACTTTTTAATCTATATGAGGGTAACTGATACCTGTGTTCCTTGAGACGGCTTTGAAATGCACATAGATTTGAACTTCAGGTAGCTGGAGTTCTTCTTAACAATTTATTTTCTCTTGAAATCAATTTTTCAAAAACAAGGAAAATAGCTTCTCTTTAAATATTGACTACTTGTTTAAATGTCAAATATAGTGAACTTTCTATCTGTCAAGACCTTTCCGGTCAAATGCTTGCCAAAATTTACTCTGGTTCCAATTTATTCATTTTCTGTATTTTTCTGTTTCCTATTTCTACTATCTTTATGTTTTTGAAACCCTTAGGAGAGGATTTTTCTAGACAGAGAAAGCAACTGAAAAAAAATCACCACTAAACAATTTGAATACATATTTGAAGATTCTAACAATAATACAAAAGGCAGGTATAACTTATTTGTTTTTGAAAATTTCTCTATAGCATAGAGATTATTTTTAAGCGGGAGTCATTACCCCTGAACTAACTCATTTTAAAATGTCAATAAATGGTACAATAAATGTGTGTTAGGCAGCTTACTCTTGGTGACTGTGTCTCTCGCCCTCCAAAAAGAGTCACAGACCATTTGGTTTTGAAAAGGAGGGATGTTCTCATGCAGCGCTGGGTTATGCCTATGATTCTGCATTGTGACTTGCTATAATGAAGCAGTGAAACTTTTGTTTTACATAGTTTTAATTTTATTATAAGAATAAGAAAATAATCACTGATTAAACACTTGAACTTAGAGCTCAAATCTGGCATTAAGGCTCACTCAATTTCACAATGATGTGTGTGTTTTGCTATGAATTACAATAATATCTCACATCTAACATCCCTGGGTTACTCTAATTTAAGTGAAGGTTTCTTTCATTTAAATTAACAAGTACATTGTTGAATGCATCCACATACATGGGGACAGTCATGAAGACAGACAGCCCAGCTGTTTTTCTGCTTTTTCAAGATGATCAGATCTTTGCTAAAATTTGTGTAACCTGGGTTGTCTGAGTGTGGTTGATTATGGAAGTGAAGATTCAAATAATCTTGAATGTATTAGCAGAAATCCAACAGGCACCAAATAGAAATATCCACCCTTATAAAATCATTATCTTATTTTTGCTATTATTGTATTTACTTTGTCAGGTAGTATGGTTGTTACGGTTAGGTGTGTTCCAACCAAATAGCTTTGTGAATGTTTTTGTTACTTACTATAAAGTCTCAGGATACACATTTTTTTTTTTCAAATTGGCATGCAAAATACCTATCTCACAAGCATTTTGTGAGGATTTAATATAAACAGCTTATCATACAATAGCTTCTTGTCCTGTTTTATTATAGCTTTTAAAAAATATCTGGAGTCATTTTGAGAACAAATTTTACACCAGTAAGCATGCTGGAAGAAGAGTGTCATCATGTATTATTTTGTATCTTCATAATGCCAAGCATTTTTTTGTATTATAGATATTTAATAAGCATTTATACAAGTAAATAATAGAACAAAAATTGCCTGATATCTTGTATTAGTTCATTCTTTTATTGCTATAAAGAACTACTTCAGACTGGGTAATTTATAAAGGAGAGAGGTTTAGTTGGCTCACTGTTCCACAGGCTGCATAGGAAGCATGACTGGGGAGGCTTTAGGAAACTTACAATCATGACAGAAGGCAGGCATGTCTAGGGGAAGCAGGCACATTTTACATGGCCTAAGAAGGAGGAAAAGAGAGAGGGGTGAGGTGCTATACACTGTTAAACAACCAGATCTCGAGAGCACTCACTCAATATAATGAGAATAGCAAGCGGGAAATCCACCCCCATGATCCAATCACCTCCCACCAGGCCCCTCCTTCAACACTGGGGATTATAATTCGACATGAGATTTGGATGAGGACACAAATCCAAACCATATCATATCTACTATATTCTAGTGCAACAATTAGACATTTTATATTGTCTAAAGAAGTGTTTATGTTGGCATGAATCTAGTCATAATATTATGATCCAAGGAAATAATTGCTAATATTCTTTAAAAATCTACTTTTTATTAAAAGAACTAAACAACCACCGTGTCACCATTGATAAATTGCTCTTTTCAGAATACATGTTTGAAAAGTAATTATTATTTTGCCCATTAGTTTAAAGATTCAAACACTTATATTTGCAAAAGTTGTATTTGCTGAATTCATATAGACAAAATCTATCTAGAAGTCTTTTGAAAAATATGGCAGCCATGAATATTTGTTGAATAAAAGTTTGATCAATTATTTAAAGTATTTTGACATATTTTTGGTACTCAAATCATACTATTTTGAAAACTCTAACAGCAACATATACGTCTTTGTGATAAATTATGTTAAGTATGAGTTTTTCTTGAATGTGTTAATGGAGAAGTGGGACATTTGTGAACAGAATTCTAACGGTTAAATTGTTAGAAAACAGTTTAAAAATTACTCTTAGTGGGCTGGGCGTGGTGGCTCACGCTTGTAATCCCAGCACTTTGGGAGGCTGAGGCGGGCGGATCACGAAGTCAGGAGATCGAGACCACGGTGAAACCCCGTCTCTACTAAAAATACAAAAAATTAGCCGGGCGTGGTGGTGGGCGCCTGTAGTCCCAGCTACTCGGAGAGGCTGAGGCAGGAGAATGGCATGAACCCGGGAGGTGGAGCTTGCAGTGAGCCGAGATTGCGCCACTGCACTCCAGCCTGGGTGGCAGAGCAAGACTCCGTCTCAAAAAAAAAAAAAAAAAAAAAATTACTCTTAGTGTAATATGAATAGAACTGCTGGTGCTCTAATGTTCTAGATATACACATATGTAAGAAATAGAACACAGAAAACATTTTCAAAGTCTCTTTCTAAGTGAATTATGCCTTAGCCATAGAAATGTCAAGTATCTCACTGAGAACTGGTGATGTTTGCAAAGTCCCTTCTTTGTTGTTGAGCCCTGAATTTCAGGTGTTATCTCTCTAGGAGTATGCAATTATTAAAAAAAAAAAAAAAAAGAACAACAACAACTTTATTTAGCTTCTTTAGCCTCTTAGTAAGTTCTTTCTTCTTGCTTTTATGCTGTTGTCCTCCACATACACAGCATTTGGCCAATGCCTAGAGAGATATTTGCATGCGGAAAGTTAGACTCATTTCTCTTTGATTTCTTTTTTCCCAGGGATACTGATCCCTCAAGTTCTTTCCTTTCTGGTTGCCATTGTTGTTTTCCAATGCCCTCACTTAAAAAAAAAAAAAAAAAAAAGCTAGCTGTCATAGCTATTCTCAGCTGGAGGTTTAGTTTGATACAAGCTAATCTAAATTGCCTGCAGCAATCAACTGGAGATATGATTTTTAAAATGTTAAATATACAGATTTTGTATATCAGGGCAGAGCAGCTAAAAATGAACTTCCTAGTCACATTTTGATACAGTGAGGCCAATAGAAAGTTAAGAGCCATCATCATAGCTATTGTTCTAGACTCTAGAAAAAAATACTTTAATTTTATTTTTGGTTACTCAAGTTTTCTTAGAAGGTGAATCTTTTTAAGTTTTTAACACTCCAGATATTTTAGGAAAGGTCCTGATACTTGAAAAAAAAATCTATCTTTTACCTCTGCTATGGACTGAGTTGTAGACTCCCCAAAATTTATATGTGAACCCTAATACAGTTTGGATATTTGTCCCTACCCAAATCTCATGTTGAATTATAATCTCCAGTGCTGGAGGTGAGGCCTGGTGGTAGGTGTCTGGATGACAGAGGCAGATCCTTCATTGCTGGGTGCCATCTTTGTGACAGTGAGTTCTCATAAGATCTAGTCATTTAAAAGTGTGGGGCACTTCCCACTACCCACCAGACTCTTTTTCTTGCCCCTACTCCTTCCATGTAAGGTGCCTGCTTCTCCTTCAACTTCTGGCATGATTGTAAGCTTCCTGAGGCCTCCCCGAGAGCTGAGCAGATGCTAGCACCATGCTTCCTGTAAAGTCTGCAGAATTGTGATCCAATTAAACCTCTTTGGTTTATAAATTATCCAGTCTCAGATATTTCTTTATAGCAACTCAAGAATGGCCTAACACAAAGCCCTAACCTCCAATATGACGGTATTTGGAGATGAAGCCTTTGTGAAGTTTAGGGTTAGCTGAAGTTATGAGGGTAGGGCCCTCATGGAGAAAGTCATGGTTTTATTTGAAGAGAAGAGAGAAATCCTGCTCTGTCACAAGAGCCAAAAGGTAGGCCTCTGAAAGCCAGGAAGCGAGGCTTCACCAGGAAGACCCTAGTAGGCCAGCACCTTAATCTTGGACTACCCGGGCTCCAGAATTGTGAGAATAAACATCTGTTGTGTAAGCTATCCAGTATACAGTGCTTCAGTTTTACTCTCTTGAGAGCATGTTCCTTCAGTAGACTTGTATAGTCACTCTTCTTCTTGTAAATTGAGATTATTTATAAAGGAACACACTCATACCAATGTTCTGGAACCTAGGACATCATTCATTACCTTCAATTTTATAAAAACATCCATTTTTTTCTTTACATATCTGCTTTTTATATAGATATTTTATACAAAGTCTTTGGCATCAGCCTCTAATTTTAATAATGTTTCTGTGGGAAAGAGTTTTTTTACAATAATTTGTTTTATAAAGCAGATTTTTGAAGAAATATTGAAGTTAAATTAAGCTTTAAATATGTTTTGACCTACAAAAGTAATTTCTATCATATATTCCTATACAAAAATATATTATGTTCAAAATATATAACACAAACTATATAGATATATGTTATATCTCATATAAACATACATGTACATAAACATAATACTCACATATATCATATATATGTGTATATGTGTATTATATACACACAAACAAAAAATTATAGTGTACCGGCAATTCTATCCATATTGCACATTCACCCCTACACAAAATTGTTTCATTTTTTTCTAGAAACCTGTTAAAACCTTATTCCATAGAAGCCAGAGTGATACACAAACACTCCTGACAAGAGCCGCTCCATTATTAAACATTTTTTCGCAGATCTATGCACATGTTGCTGCAGTGCTAGAGTGAAGTAATGTATCTATTAAGCACTTAGATGAAATTTCACTAATCCCTATATACTCAGATCAACCTACCCTCTAAATCTAGCTTTTTCTGAGCCCCTAAGTAGATGTGATCATGGCTTCCTTTACAGCTTTCTTAATACCCTTACCTAAGGCTCCCTTGTTTTAGACGTGTAACCATCTTATTCAGCTACTTGATTATAATTCCCAGAGCATTAGTTCCTAAGACAGCCACATTTGTGATGTATTCATCTTTTCATTTCCTATAGTAAGTAACACAATTGCTTGCACATTATAGGTGCACGGTATGAAATTAAACTTGGGTTTTGTTTTGGCAGTAAGCTAGAGAGTAATAAAATGTTAATTTCAATAAAAAGTTAGTAGGAACATATGACCTATTCTACTTGTTTGTGTTATCCTTCTCATTGGGCAGTTTAATGGCAAAAAGTTATTTTCATACAACAAAATATAACTGTGAATTTATTATTAAAAACAAATTATTTCAGACAATGGTGGTATAAACTTTAAACTTGCAAGCTAAAATAACTCTGAAAGCCACTGGTAAGCAACATTATTTTGTTTTATGGCACACAGCATTGCATTGTATAAAATATCACAAACTCCTACATATTCACCTGACAGCTGGGTTATGGTCACTGTGGGAACTATAATTTCAGATTCACAATATACATTTAACAGCTCAACATTTATACTGCTTTGAGGTAAGATTTTGTACATAATTATCTTATATTTTTTGTTTAATGAAAAAGGTTACACTTTTAAAACAAACTATGTTCTATACAGATGAGGATACATTTTTTCTGTGTATATTTTGGCCATTTGTTTTATAATGAATCTGGGCAGAATCCTCACTAATTGCATGAAGGTGTTCTGAGACCTTAGTTGACTTCCCATTTCCTATTGATTTGCCATTATCAAGAAAGTGACTTAGGGCCGGGCTCGGTGGCTCACGCTTGTAATCCCAGCACTTTGGGAGGCCGAGGCGGGCGGATCACGAGGTCAGGAGATCGAGACCACGGTGAAACCCCGTCTCTACTAAAAAATACAAAAAATTAGCCGGGCGCGGTAGCGGGCGCCTGTAGTCCCAGCTACTCGGAGGCTGAGGCAGGAGAATGGCGTGAACCCAGGAGGCGGAGCTTGCAGTGAGCGGAGATTGCGCCACTGCACTCCAGCCCGGGCGACAGAGCGAGACTCCGTCTCAAAAAAAAAAAAAAAAAAAAAAGAAAGTGACTTAGCTGCTCTTAGAAAACATACTGTCATTAAAATTAATGACGACATTGCCCACTTTTAAAATAAAATAACAAGAAAATATATTTGAGGTTTTTTAAAATAGATAATTGTTAGAGAATTATGAATCCAGAGCCAGATTCAGACACAAAAAATTGGTGGTAGAGTTTATTTAAAGATAAATATCCATTATTTATCATTTTCCTGCCTCCTGCCTCCTGCCTCCTGTCCCTAGTCTCTCTAATTCCATACTCTTCTCATATACTTATTTCTCATCTAAGGTAAGAATGGTTAATTACTTTGTTAAACATTATTTTTGAAGGAACAACTTTATTTGCATAAAGATCAACATGTTTAAACTAAATTTATTCATTAAAATAAATAAGAGATGGATAGCTTCTATCTATATGCTAAATTTGAGCAATTCTTTCTAAGTGTGAATATGTATGTATTGAAGTCTATTACCTAAGTGTCTTTGAAATTCAGCATTCAACTTTTGTTTGTTTAGCAATTACTATGGGTAAGACATGGTGCTAGACCTCACAAAAATAGGATTGAGTCAAGTAGACTAAAGTTTGCCCTCATTCGGTTTATAATCTGAGAACAGGGTAAGGGGAACAAATTAATCACATAACCAAAATTAAGCAAGTGATCACAAACACACATACATACACTTTATGTGTGTATGTATTTGTACCTGATGACCAATGAGGATGATATAGGATCATGTAAGTAGAGGGCCTTACCTAATCTGTTGGGACAGGGAAGGTATCTATGAGTGTGTCACCTAAAGTTGTAGAATTAGATGCTCACTTGTTAGCAGTGGAAGTTATTCAAGTTACTGGAGGCACATCCATATGGGTTTGCAGCAACCTCAATTCTTGCCTCCTTAGAAGAAAGAATTTGACTGAGGAGCATAAGGCAGAAAAAGAGATCAAGGCAGTTTTAGAGCAGGAGTGAAAATTTATTAAAAGGTTTTAGAGCAGGAATGGAAAGAAAGTAAAGTACACTTGGAAGAAGGCCAAGAGGGCATCTTGGAGGTCAAGTGCCCCGTTTGACCTTGGACTTCGGGTTTTATATGCTGGCCTACTTTTGGAATCTTGTATCCCTTCTCCCTGATTCTTCCCTTGGGATAGGTTGTTTGCATTTACGATGGCCTGCTAACGCTTGGGAGGGGAGCATGAGCAGTGTGTTTACTGGAGATGTATGCATGCTCACCTGAGGCGTTCTTCCCTTTCCCTGTGGAATGCCCCTGAAAGGTCATATGCCAGTTAAAGTACACCATTTGACCTCTTAGTGCACGTGTGAGCCCACTCACCCACCCGCTGAGATCACCAGTTTCAGGTTTTTTTCTATTTAATGAGAGACCGCCTTTCTCTGATGTTGGCTACAACCAATTGCTATTTTAGAAAGGCAGTGTGACAACTTCCTGACCATCACCTGATGGTCACCTGACTATCACCTGATGGTCACCTGACTTTCTTTGTGGGCTCTGGGGACCTTCTCCTGCCCTGTTCATGTCTGACTGGCTACCCACTGTAACACACTAATATTGAACCATAAGGCCAGTTTTAATCACAGAATATTGAAATCAAGTTAACAAGAAATACAAAGAAATAAGAAGTACAAAAATTGTCAATAAAAGGAGAAGAGAAACTAAAGTCAAATTAAAGTAATATAAAGAATATTCTCAAAATCATTATTAGAGGCTCTTAATGTGGCATTATTATAATAAACAATGTAATACACTTATTTTAAAATTCTGATTTTTTGTTTCATTTTCTTTTCTTTTTTGTTGCTGCTTAAATACGTTAAGCTTTGATTAGTCCACCAGATCTTCACTCATAACTTGCTGGAAAAAAATACTTTGAAATACTCAGAGACTAGACAGATCCCCTTGAGAAATGCATATCACTTAAAAGCCTTCTTTATTGGGCAGAGAAAAGATAGTACTAAAGATTTTACAGTATAATTTACATGTAAAATGTGAGAGTATGGTCTAGCCTGATATTTTCTAGAGTGTGCACCATAACAGGTTACACACTGTGGAATGATCAAATAAGCTTGTGAAGTTATATTGATGTTATGCCCCATGTAAAAACCACCCTGGCCAGGCATAGTGGCTCACACCTGTAGTAATCCCAGCACTTTAGGAGGCCGAGGTGGGCAGAACACCTGAGGTCAGGAGTCCTAGACCAGCCTGGCCAACATGCTGAAACCCTGTCTGTACTAAAAATACAAAAATTAGCCTGTAATCCCAGCTACTCAGGAGGCTGACATAGGAGAATCTCTTGAACCCAGGAGGTGGAGGTGGCAATGAGCTGAAATCACGCCACTGCACTCCAGCCTGGGCGACAGAGCAAGATTCTGTCTCAAAAAAAAAAATAATAATAATAATAATAATAAAAATAAATAAATAATTAAAAAAATAAAAACCACCCTATTTGGTATTCACAATAAACAAATACTTATTGAAGTATCTAAATATATCAAACTCACTGGGAATTTCTGCAGTAAAGAAATCTTTTTAACTTTTTTTTTAAAAAAACAGATTGACAACTAACATAACAGTTGTCAAATACAACAAGTAGTTGTATTTGTTCCTTAATAAATATTTATATTCAGCATAATTATTTAATTTGTCGTAACATAATTTTAACACGTTGTCCTATTCTAATCACACCTGTTGACAGTTGAGAATTACATTGTTCTAGAAAGTTAAATAATTTTCCAAAATATGCATATTTAATGATAGTGACTATTGGAAACAAGATACCTTCACTCCCATATTTATATTCTGTCGCTTGTATCATTTTAATACATGTTGTTAATATATTCTCCCTTGATATATTCAGATACTAATTTTTAGTAGAATATTCATTTACATTTGAATTGAAGTAATAAGCCTATATCAACATACATTCATAATACATACCAATGAAATAATTGCCATTCTTTTATATAAATAAGTTTGTATGTCACCACTACATGTAAGTATACAAGAGCTAATCATTTGGATGTCTGATTCTTCATTTCATCTATTGAGGAAAAAGGAAAGTAAAATTAATCATTCTTTTCTCATTAAGGCAACATGAGAAGCTCTGAAATGTTGATAATGGACTTTCATTGAATTACTGTCATTCTGGCCTTCTGAAAGCTTTTAAGACCCTGTAAACATATGTTGCAGTGCTACTGGTTCCCAAAGTGGTCATAAATATGCATGGTATAAAAGAACAATCAGCCACACTCAAAAACATTTATTTTAATATAGCCCCTTAATAACAATACAAGGAATCTGTATAGAATTTCATTTTAGTGACCACTTCTTACTGTCATAACTGGGCAGGAACATTCAAAGAACAAAGTGGCAGAAATAATCAAAACAATGAATCTGAATATTCTACCAAATAGGTTTTCAAACTAGTGATATATCTCATTAATATGGGCCCACATAAAAAAATCAATGAAATTGATTGAAATAATTGCATAAAAAGAGATCTGCTGTGTTGTCATAGAATGGGGAAAAGCTAGGAAGAATTTATTGAGCAGATGGAGAAAACTGCAACTGTTTTCTCACTTTTGATGTTGGAAAATAGTTTACCAAAAAACAAAAACAAAGCACACAAAAGAAAACTTCACACAAGCCTCACTTAAGAGCAGCAGTTAAATTAACGGTGATCTAAATGTGACTGTGGCCCCACCTTTCTCATTGTCTACCATATTGGTGTCTTTGGACTAATGCTTTTATCACCAACCCCTGAGCTATGGTGGAACCACTGTCATCTTAATGCTACAAATAAGCACATAATGGTCTCTGACATCAAGTCAGTAATCAATGGACTTCTTATACCACAACAAGATTGATATCAAAAAACATGTTTATTTATAAAATTCTAAATAATAATAATGTATATATTTTTTATTAAAATTACTATGACCTTCTTAATTGCCTTTCTTCTCCTCTTCATTTCATCTGAATCTTCTGTCTGGTTAAAATTTTTGTCATATTACCTCCTGAGTTAAACTTACTACTGACTCCAGACCAGGATCAGCTGGGAATCTGAAGAAGTTCCTTAATTTTGGGACATGATGAGTGAGACACCCACAGTGGTCCACATTTCTGCCCACAAACTCCTACAGTCCTAGTTATAAGAGAGCTTCTCAACACTTGCAGGCTCTAAGACTAACATAGAGAGCTGCCTGGAGACCGTGCAATGGAATTGATCCAGAGACAGAGGTCATGCTGGTTTCTACAAACGCCTTACTCTCAAGCAGCTGCAGCATGGTGCCATTTTGAGAGCCCAGCCTCCACAGGACTGTGTCCTGTCATGCAGATCAATAGCCTCTGCATCTCAACATCCCTGGAGCTTTAGTAACATTCCTTCCTCACAGCTGCTGCCACAAGGGTCACTGCAGGAACCATTAGCACTGACCCTGCACCCCTCAGCAGAGGGGCAGCCATGCATACGCAAATGCCCTGAGGACAAATGCAAGTACTTGCAACTGCTGCCATAGTGTGCTGCTATGGGACTGAGGTGGAAGTGAAGTTCACGCCCCTGGCTGACTGGATATGGCTGCTCCCATTGAAAACAACCCCATCCTCCACTGTAACAGGGTCACAATGCAATCACAGCAGCCCTCATATGAGCATTTTGCAGGTGGTCTGGGGATCACCCTGCCCCTGCCAACCACAACCAGTGATGGTATACTTCACTGGGAGGCCAGAGGGTAGGTCTGACTGGCTCGGTGACACTCTCACCCCATTACCTGAGCACTCAGTCCAGGGGCCTGAGAATTGCCCAACCCAATAAACCACTGTTGGCACCTGAGCACTTTTTGTGAGGTCTGAGGTCAGGCCCACTAAACATAATGCTACCACAAGTGGCACCCATCCATGCCACCTGTGGGTCTGGAGACTGGCCTACCAAGCCCATTGTAGCCAACACCAACACAAGCACAAAAGCTTGGGTCCCAGAAGATTGTCCCACCACTGCTATTGCTATCACCCATGTCACACCCACTGCCCAGGGGCTCAAGAACCTGCCCACCTACCTGGCCCATTGCTGCCATTCCCAGTACATGAAGAAGCCACCTGGATGCCCAAGAATCAGCCCCACTTTACCCACTAATACCCGTGCCAGCATTTGCCACAGCTGTCCCTATTAAGGCCCAAAGCCTGGCCCACCTGGCATCCCAGTTCTCAGCAAAACTTCGTAACACTTTCACTCACAACTGCACCCTAAGAAATCGAGGAAAGCACAAACACTACTGGCACTGTTTATAGCCAAAGAAATCATACAGAAACTACATTACTGCACATACCCAGAATCAAAGCCAAAGAGCCCTACCCAACCAACACATACATAGATCTTAGGGAAAAAAGTCCTCCCTGTGAAAGCAAATTCAAAAAATTCCCCTGTATTTCCAATGAAGAACTACTACCAATTTTTCATAAGCTATTCTGAAAAAATTGAAGAGGAGGGAATTCTTCCTAACTCATATTACTAGGCAAGCAGTACCCTGATACCAAAACCAAACAAGGGCACGACAAAAAATAAAACTACAGGCCAATATCTCTAATAAATATAAATGCAAATATTTTCAATGAAATACTAGTGAACCAAATTCAACAGCACATTAAAAAATATATGATCAAATACAGTTTATCCCACAAATGCAAAAATGATTCAACATATGCAAATCAATAACCGTGATACATCATGTGAACAGAATGAATGACAAAAATCAAATGATCATCTCAATAGACACAGAAAAAGCAATTGATAAAGTTCAACATCTCATCATGATAAAAACTCTCAACAACCTACTTACAGAAAGAATGTATCTCATCATAATAAAGCCCATAATATCTGACAAAGCCATATACTGAATAGGAAAAAGATAAAATCCTCCCCTAAGAACTGGAACAGGACAAAGATGCCTACTTTTACTACTCCTATTTAACATGGTACTGGAAGTCCTAGCCACAGCAATCAAATGAAGGAAAGAAATAAAAGGCATCTAATTTGGAAAATAAGAAATCAAATTGTACTTCTTTGCTGATGATGAGATAATACATGTAGAAAAACCTAATGACTCTGCCAAAAACTCTTATATATGATTAACAAATGCAGTAAAGATACACGATAAAATATCAGCATGTAAAAATTAATAGCATTTCTATACACCAATAACAAAATAGCTGGGAAAGAAATCAAGAAGGCAATTCCATTTGCAATAGCTCCAAAAAAAAAAAGAAACTGGAAATAAATTTAACCAAAGGGGTGAAAGTTTTCCTCTACAAGGAAAACTACAAAACTCTGATGAAAGAAATGAAGGGGACACAAACAAATGGAAGGACATACTGTGATCATGGATCACATGATTTAATAGCATTAAAATGACCATACTACCCAGAATAACAGCCAGATTCAATACGATTCCTATCAAAATATCAATGTCATTTTTCATAGAAATAGAAAAATAATCTTAAATTTTCACGGAACTACTAAAGAGCTTTTGTAGCCAAAGAAGTCCTGAGCAATAAGAACAAAGCTAAAGGCATCACACTACTTGAATTTGTTTTAAAATCTATTACAAGGCCATAGTAAAAAAAAACAAAATACAAACAAATAACCCAGCATGGCATTGGTATAAAAACAAACACAGAGAACAATGGAACAGAATAACAGAATAGAGAATCCAGAAATAAATCCACATATTTACAGCCAATTGATTTCTACAAATCTACCAAAAACACACATCGGGGAAAAATGCCCTCTTGAATAAATGGCACTGGGAAAATTGAATACCCATATGCAGAAGAATGAAATGAGCCATATCACCACATACAAAAATCAAATCAAGATGGATTAAAGACTGGAACATAAGACCCAAAGCTATAAAATTACTACAAGAAAACAAAGGGGAAATGCTTCTGGACATCAGTCTAGGCAAAGAGTTTATTGCTAAGACATCAAAAACACAGACAATAAAAATAAAAATAGAGAAATAAGACTATTAAACTAAAAATCTCCTGCACAGCAAAGGAAATAATTAAGAGTGAAGAGACAAATTACCTGTTGAATAGGAGAAAATATTTGAAAACTATTCATCAAACAGAGGATTCATATTCAGAACATAAAAAGAACAACTCAAAAGTAAAAGAAAAAAACACAAATAATCTCATTAAAAAGTGGGCAAAGGATATGAATAGATATTTTTTAAGAGAAGACATACAAATGGTTAATAAGTATATGAAAAATGCTCAACATCACTAGTCATCAGAGAAGTGCAAATCAGAACCACAATAGGGTACCATCTTAATCTCATTAGAACAGCTATTATTAAAAAGACAACAAACAAAATATGCTGGTAGTATGAATAGAAAAGAGAACTCTTATACGCTGTTGGTGGGAATCTAAATTAGTATAGCTAATTTGAAAAAAAAATGGAGATTTTTCAAAACACTAAAAATAGAACTACTGTACAATCCAGCAATCTCACTACTGGCAATTTATCCAAAGGAAAAAAAATCAGTATATCAAAGGGATACCTGCATTCTCATATAGACACAGTGGAATACTATTTGGCCATAAAAATAATATAATTATGTCATTTGCAGCAACATGGATGGAACCGGAGGTCATGTGAAGTGAAATAAGTCGGACACCGAAAGACGAATTTTGCATGTTTTCACTCATATGTGGGAGCTAAAAAAGTTGATGTCATAGAGGTAGAGTGTAGAATAATAGTTATCATTGGCTGGGAAGGGTGTGTGGATGGCAGAGGGGATGAAGACAGGCCGTCAATAGGTACAAACATACAGTACAAACATACAGTAATTTAGAAGGGATAAATTCTAATGTTTGATAGCAGAGTAAGAAAATTAGAATTTGCAACAATGTATTGTATATTTTAAAGTAACTAGAAGAGACTTAAAATGTTTCCAACATAGAAATAATATATACCAAAGGTGATGGGTACGCCAAATACCCTGACTTGATTATTACACATTCTATGGAAGTAACAAATTATAGCATATACCCCATAAATATGTAAAATCTTATGTATCAATTAAAAATTACCACAGACTCCCAGTTACTTTTGACACCAGACTCAAATTCTGCTTTGTTTTCAAGTCTCTTTATATCCATTCTGCGTGTTGTCAGTTTGTACCTTGCTTTGCTCCCTGACACATCCATTTGTATTGGTCAGGTGATTCATCTCACATTCTCAGCCCAAGTTTGTACTTAACTGCCCTTTGTTTCTTATGTTTATTTTATGCAGTTCCATCCATTCATTAAGGAGAAAACAGTTTCTTCCCCCTTTACTCCTTTAATCTTATGTATCCTTCCAGATTTTGCACCACTGAAAGTGCCTCTGATCTTTCTGACATTTATTCATCTTATCTTCTCCAATATTCTACAGCATCTTCACCCATCTCTATAAATCACTCTTTAAGAATATGCTGTTAACTTGGCTAATTATTTCATGTGTATTGTTTTTACCTCTTCAAGCCTAATTTACATACTTTTTAAGACTGATATATGTGTTATATATCCTTTATTTTTGCCAATTTCCGTTATATCTAGCAGAATGATGACAAAATGATGTGTGCACAAAAATCCTTGTTGATTGATTGATTGAAATAATTGCATACTATCTTTTTTTGTTGTCATTAGCTGACAGGATCAGGTTTTAAAGATCCAGTTAAATGCCTGGCTATCAACTTGCCAAGAGCTGATCCAGATGGAAGCCATCACCCTAAGAGTCAGACAACTCATTAACTCTAAAGGGACTGCCATGTATTAAAAATTCTCTTTATGGATTGTGATGAGTTGCATTGTTTGATTTATTCTTTTTTATTCAAACTATATTTATGGTGTATCTAGAAATAAAATTACCTTTAAGATATATTTAAAATTTTTCACTCATTTTCCTAGAGTTGTCATCTTAATTTACTATTAAAAAGTTGGTTTTTTAAAATCATATAACTTTAGCCAAAACCATGTTCTACACAGTGCAGAAGTGGAATGATATTAAGGAAACTAAATAATAGTTAGCTTATTGAGACAACTATATTCTTTATTACAATAAATGGCCAGGTAACAAGTTAGCTTAATTGGAATTGTAGCAGTATTCTATTTTCTAAACAGTTTTATTTCTTTATACATGACTTTAAATTTTATATATATGTAATATATATAATAGAGTAGATAACTATGAGTTTAAAATTAAAGAAATATTATAAAATTAGCCCATATCTTTTTTCAGAATGCTCTTAATATATCTTTTAGAATAAATGGTTAATACATCTAAATTTTTTGTTAGGAAATTTTGTTTTTCCTATTTTTATATTTTAAGGCAAAATAAGGCATAATGAAGACTTACTTTTCATCTGACTTTGAACTTATTGTTTTGATTGCTTGTGTTCTTAATTCTCAAAGATTTGCCTTCTCACTGATTTAACCTTTATTGATTCTTTTAATTCTCAGTTGTTTTATTTTTACTTTGGGAATAGTTTTCTTTTCTTTTTTTTTTTTTTTTTTTTTGCTCTTTCTCTTTCCATAGACTTATATATTTCTCTGTGAAGGCAAAGGTAGTTGATTTCCCATAGCTTTCATATTGTTTCTTTTTTCCCACCCTTTATATTTTTCTTGTCCCCTGAGTCTCCTCCACCCACACTGCACACCCCACACTTGCTCTGCATTTGCCTCAGTAGACTTCAGAAAATTGCGTATGTCCAACACACGCATGCACACACACACACACACACACACACACACACAGATACACACATTCAATTATTGGGTATGAAACTTCCTTTTTGTTTTACAGTGGTTCTCAATTATTACAACTATTACTATATTTTATTTTTTAAATTAAGACTTTATTTAATTCGACTTTTTAAAAAATGGAAAATGAAAAGAGAGAGGAAATTATGCCTCCATAGAAGGGTAGGTTTGTCCAACTATGGCCTTTGGAGGAGGCACAGCAAAAGAGGGTGGAGAATGGCAAGGTTAAAATTTGTGTTCAAACTTACATACTGGCAATTTGTCATGCTACTGATGGGCAAGTATTTGGCTTTTTAAATATGCTTATCTTACAGTCTGTTTTTTGGGTTTTTTTTTTAGAAGAATAAAAGGCCTTACCTATTCAGGATCTGTTATAAAAGCTGAAGCTTCAATAAAGTTGATAATTTAGCTACTTTGAATTCGTATAGATGGTAGATTGTGGCCAACCTTGATAATTTATGCAGTTAAGCAAATACTTTTATTACTGCAAGTGTAACTGGGACTCATATGTGCACATGAATGTGTTAAATTTTGAGGATCTCCAGGCCTCTGTTGAAGGATGTTGAGTAATTCCTGCTGTTGTAGGACTAGTACTTCCTCTTCAGATGATACTGGTCAGTAGAGATCAGTGCTATTTTTTGCTCTTTGGTGGTGATCCAACAATATAAAAAGAGAACATCTGGATTTTTGTCAGTTCCAGTCATGCTGAAAAGATCTCTATAGTATGTGTTTGTTTTTACAGATTCATATACACTCTCCAAATGTTATTTTCCAAGGCAGCCACATATCAAAACCAGGACCTTTATCTCATTTATTGCTAAAACTAAACAAAGTGTCTTTTCAGCTCACATGCAAAGTTCTAGTCCTGTGAATCAAGTCACTTTTCAAAACACATGTTTCATGCTTGATGTAACTCTAATTCCTCTTGTTCTTGGGAATCATGACACAACTTTGAGAAACCCTCTAAAAATGTCTGTGTTCACTGTTTAGTGATAATTAACAGCTCTTAGGTAGGTTATTTTTGCAGTCTTTGGAAAGAAAAAAACTTTAAAAAAGCAATTAATAGTTCTGAAGTAGTTACCATCTCAGAAGTATAAGGTCATAGTTTTATTAACAGAGAGGTTGGAAAATATGGAGAAATAATGAAATGTTCTCTTCTTGTTTAGGCAGTCAATCTGAAATCAAAGCAAGTCAAAAGAAATTTCTGTTTTTGTTTTTTTTAAGTCTCAAATTCTTCGCTGATTTTTTAATGGTTTTAATTTATTTTTAAATAAGGACAACTGTTTAACATAAGTGAGTTTGCCAACAATATGACTGCTTCTTCTCCAAAAACTGAAAAGAAATAACCTTAATATTGATAATGGACTTACTGCCTAGAGCTATGTTTCTCTCAATGTAGACTAAGTCAGTGAGAAACAGAAGAAACCAAATTTAAGTGCTTTTTAGCACACTTCCAAATCTCAACAAATGGATTGCCAGCTGCCTTGGTCCATTCAGGCTGGTATAACAAAATACTGTAAACTGAAAATAGCTTATAAGCAACAGAGATTTACTTGTCATAGTTCTGGAGGCTGGAAAGTCCAAGATCAAAGTACTAGCAGATTTGATGTCAGTAAAGGCCTGCTTCCTGCTTCATAGATGGCACCTTCTAGATGTTTCCTCACATGGTAGAAGAAGCGAGCTAGTTCTCTGGTGTCACTTTTATAAGGCCACTAATCCATTATAAAATGTAAAAGTGAAAAAATCATCTCTGAATGGCCCTACCTCCTAATACACTGAAGATCAGTGTACCGATGATTAGATTTTGACGTATGAATTTTGAGGGGACACAAACATTCAGATTCTAGCACCAACTTAAAGTTGTTAATGTTTGAACAAGAACTTAAAACACATTTCAGGTTTTTAATTTAAATCACAAATCTAGAAAGAAATAGATTTTAAATTTCTCTAAGTGCTCAGCCCTAACATGAAACTTATTATTAGCTATCAATAAGTGATAAATAATAATATTTTCCTGATATATCTGAATATTTTTATATGCCTTTAATAATTTTGCAAATAAATAAATGCACCATTATTTAAACATATCTAACATTGTTTCTTGTCCACGAGTCTTAAAAACTGACTTCATTTTGGCCAGGAGTGGTGGCTCATGCCTGTAATCCCAGCACTTTGGGAGGCTGAGGTGGGTGGATCACGAGGTCAGGAGATCGACATCATCCTTGCCAACACGGTGAAACCCTGTCTCTACTAAAAACATAAAAAAATTAGCCGGGCATGGTGGCAGGCGCCTGTAGTGCTTGCTACTCTGGAGGCTGAGGCAGGAGAATGGCGTGAACCCGGGAGACGGAGATTGCAGTGAACTGAGATAGAGCTACTGCACTGCAGCCTGGGTCGACAGAGCGAGACTCCGTCTCAAAAAAAAAACAAAAAAAACCTGACTTTATTTTCAGATTTTATTATTCTTACTTTCCTCTCAAAATACTATATAATCACTATATTTTATGATATTTAAATTGGTCGGACTGTCACGATGTCTCTAGATTGGGAAGAATATCCCAGTAACAATGTGACTGGGATTATCAGGTACTATCAACATTTCACCTGCCCCATGCCAAACACAGATGTTAACAGAGGCCCGTTTGAATCCTATGTACCACCTTGGCCTGTTTGGTCTTCAATTTGTAGCCAACATATGGTGAGTGGCTTTGGAGAACAGTCTTCAAGCTTGCAGGCTGCTGTTGATGTCTCTGGGCTCACTTGCTCCATTTAAGTCATGCAGTTCCAAATTGGAGCCTGAGACTTGTCTGCTTGTGCTGAAAAGTGAGAAGGTCCAGATTTTTTACAGCTTCTAAGCCTCCCAGACAAGTATAATTATCAGCACTCCAAAGAGCTAGAAATATAAGCCAAATGCAAACAAATTAGGGACTGAGAGCAGAAAAGCTACAGCTGTTGGGTCAAGCTGGGTGCAAAATGGTTTAGGATTTTTAGAAATTGGAGAATAATGTCACCAGAGTGAACTTTCCGTGATAAAATGAACTTGCTTTTTAGTACTTTTTCTTTCCAGTACTGGAGAAAATCAGCTTAAGAGGAGAATAGTTTTTAAATAAATATAAATGTTGCAAAAATGGGTGGGCGGAAATGGCAACACTTCTGATGAAGTAAATTATATGATAATTTGGTAATTGCAAATTGTCTTGGGGAGAGATAGGCATAACTGATAATAACTACTAATAATTATTTTAAAATTAATGTTCTAACTCCAGAACTAGAAAACCTACTTAATCAGAATTAGAAAGTCTACTTAATGTTTTCTCTCTACAATAGTATTTATTGCTTCTATTCTGAATGCATATTTTCTTTCATGCTTATTTATTTTTGTGTGTGTGTGAATCTTTCCCAGCTAGTCTTGTTCTTTTCTTGAAACATTGCTTATATGCAGTGACATGCAGAAGAAGGACTTCAGTCAAACTTCCATTTGCATATTGCAACATCCTTTATTCTCTGGTTTGGAGACATATTTTGTTCTCATGATGTCTTCGGTAGTTTAATTTCTATACTGATGGGTTTGTTGGAGTCCTGTAGAACTAGTCAGGCAATGAATAAAGCAGAGGAGAAATACTCCAGGGAGTGGGGAGGATTACGGTTAACTGAAAACCATATGCCCATGTAAAGGAAGCTTCCAGTAGTCATCTTCAGCTGAGTTTTTGTTGTAGTTAGATGGAAATGTAAGCCGGGTGATTCAGAAATCTCATTATTATGAGACATTACATTGTATGATTTTTAAACATTCACAAACACAAAATTATTTTTTTCTATTTGTTAAAGAATCCTGTTATTCTTAAAAGTGTTGCCAATATAAAACTGCAAACAAAGCCCTCTTAAGGCCACAATTAGCTTAATGGCCATCAATTTACAGGCTTTGCTCTAAGATTAAACAATCCTTACTAGAATTTACTCTTAACAAAACATTTAAAAATCTGCACTTTTCCTAAGGAGATGGGCAATTTTTTTCTCCTGTGATCTCTGCTTCTTCTTTGTACATTCTTTACAGGAATTATCTTCAATATCTCATTCACTCTGACCCTTTTGACCGGGAATCAATTAGTAGCCTAATCCCATCAGTTATCCTTCTAAATATCTCTTCCATTTCCAATGTCCTCTTCACTTCCCCTGCTGTTGCTTTCAGTCAAGGTCTCATCATTCTTTTATTGGAATCTCATCTATTGATCTTTTTCTTATAATAGGTTACTCTCCTCTATTTCCCATCTTAGGCAGAATGAACTATTATGTCTTTATTTTCTCAGTACCTTCTTCTTCATTCTTTAAGTATGTCTATTTACCCTGTATTCCATATTATTGTTTCCATAGCAGCAGGTCTGAATCTCATTCTACAAACTCAGTACAAGAAACTGATGTCAATCTATTTCCCACATTTTCAAGTTGACCCCTCCCTCTGTGGGAATATACATCTGAACCCCTCTGGTGGGGAATTCAGCCTCCATTATTCTTGAAGACTTTTTTGTCACAAGATTGTTGCCAAATTTCTGGAGGACTGTAATGTGGCGCTAAGGTATGGTAAGACCTGTTAGTCATCTGTCATTTTAGTTTCTTGCTAAAATCCTTTTTCAGTGTCCACATGGTCTATTGGTGTGACCACTCTGCTGCTTCTGTGCTAGGATTATACACAGAGTAGGATTCCCTCTGGGTTTCCCAGAATTGGTCAATTTCTCTAGACCAGTATTTCTCAAACTTTTGTCCCTCTATACAGCTATGTTGTCTACCTGTTAATATGTTATTGTGGCCCTTCAAGAGATTATGGACTATTGTAATACCTAAGATTTTTTTCACCACTCATGAACCAATTTTTGTCCCCTGGAGTGATATCACCCCTGTTGACAATGCATGTCCAGACACAGGAGGCTGTACTTGAGTTGCTGCCAGGGAAGAGGGCCCAGGTTGCTCAGGTCCTAGAACAAGACATAGTGTTCCAGTCCATCCCTAGCCTGGGAGATCTGTTTCTGGTTTTTGTAAGCACTTTTCTTGTATCTTCAAGCCATTTTGCACAAAAATTCTGTTTATCTTTTTTTTAAAGCAAGAGAAGGTCAAATGGTAAAAGTATTGTGGCTTTTTCATTCCTGTAGTTCAGCGAGCAGCAGGGACTTCTCTCCCATTGTTTGGCAAGCAGGAGGGAGTTGCACCCAGTTGCTTCTTCACTCCCATTGTTTGGCAAGTGGGAGGAAGTGTCACAGCTCTTTTACTTCTGCCACACACAGCTTGGTGAGTAGGGGCATTACAGCTCTTTTGCTCCCACAGTTCAGCAAATTCTGAGTTCTTGTCCCATGACCAAGAGGAATGAAGTACATGGACACCAGAGAATGAGTAAGGCAGAGCAGAATTTTATTCATCAGCGAGAGGGGACCTGAAAGCAGGTTGCCATCTGTGAGGCTTAGTATGGGGTTTTTATGGGCTTATAATGGGGGAATGCATGCTGATTGGTCCATGGGTGGTCTTGGAAAAAGCACCATTTAATTGGTTAAAAGACATCATTCAGAAGGAAGCAATCGAGAAAGAGTGGGTAAGACAAGAATGGAAGTTCTCACTCTGGTCATGGACTTTAACTGGAACTGGTAGCTCGGCTTTCAGCCTTTAGACTGTCATTGGCTTGAAGGTAGGGTTTCACTAGGGACCCATCCCTGTCTGCCTAGGAATTTGTCTGTCTCCTGTCACTATCAAAATCTCCAAGCAGATGAGAACAGTTTTTTCCTTTTATTATCTTATGTAGTCAAAAAAAAAAAAAAAAAGAATCAAGTGACTCTACACATTAAAATTGTTTGAAAACTGCCCATGTAGACTGTCAGCCAAATACACATCTGTCTCCCTCTACTAGGCTATGAGCTTTGATAGGGTAGAAACCATGGTTTTCACATATTAGTAATTCTAATGCTCTATAAAATTACTGTGCATAATGTTCTTGAATAAATAAATGATCTAGGCCAAGGATTGTCATATTAGTCTACTCTGGCTGTGTGATAAAATACCACAGACTGAGTGACTTAAACAGCAGAAGTATAATTTGTCAGTTCCAGAGGCTGAAAGTTCAATATCAAGTTGCCTGCAGAATCAGTTTTTGACAAGGCCTTTCCTTTGGGTTGTAGATAGCTGTTTTCTGGCTGTGTCCTCCTATGATCTTTCCTCTGTATGTACACAAAGAGAAAAAGGAAGAGAAAGGGAGCAAGGAGGAAAGAGAGAGGGCACTAGCTCCCTTGTGTCTCTTCCTCTTCTTCAAGGACACCAGTCCTATTGAATTAGGGATCCATTGTTTTGAGCCTCTGTTACCTGAATTTTCTCCTTATATGCCGTATAGCCAAATACTGTCATACTGGGGCTTCAACATATGAATTGGAGCAGGCAGAAGGTGGGTAGGAACATCAAAATGCAATGGGCAACTTTTTAAATTAAATGTGTAATTTAAATTTAATGGGCAACTTTCTACATTTAAAAAGTTGGACAACTTTTTAAATAAAGGGACAGATATAAAATATTTTATATTCTGCAAACTATACGGTCTCTGTTACAACTACTTAACTCTGCCATTGTAGCATAAATAAGTGTGCTGTATTCCAATAAAACTTTATTCATAAAATGAGGCAGTGAGCTAGATTTCCCCTACAGACTATGGCTTTGCTGACACTGATATAAAATTGTAAAACTTTCTTACCCACCTACACATCTATCCATTTTTATAAGTAAATCTCCTCTTGCAATGTTTTAATGATTTTCTATTACCTCTAGAATATGGCATAAACTCCTACACACAGAAGGCTTTTTATATTGAGTCAGGAAACTTCTTTCCTACTCTTTAAACAATGTTCATTTAAAAAAAAAAAAGCATCTTCATAATCCATGCCTTTCTCCAGAGTATTTATTTTCTGTCTGGAATCTCTCTCTCATTCCCATCACTGCTCCTGCCTATCTACCTGGAAAGCAACCACCTAGACTCTGCCATCTTTTTTTTTTTTTGAAACAGAGTCTCTGCCACTCAGGCTAGAGTGCAGTGGTGCTATCTTGGCTCACTGCAACCTCTTCCTCGAGGCTCAAGTGATCCTCTGACCTCAGCCTCCCAAGTAGCTGGGTTCACAGGCACACCCTACCACAACGGGCTAATTTTTTAATTTTATTTTTTGTAGAGATGTGGTTTTGCCCTGTTGCCCAGGCTGGTCTCAAACTCCTGAACTCAGGTGATCTGCCACCACAGCCTCCCAAAGTGCCTGGATCACAGGCATAAGCCACCACTCCTGGCAAACTCTGCCATATTTGAAGCAGCTCAAACTCCAGAATTTTGTTGTTCCTCCTCTTTCTCCTTCTCCTCCTCCTCCTCCTCCTCCTTCTCCTTCTTCTTACTCTTCTTCTTTTTTTTTCCCCCCGATAACATAGAACCTTCATTTGATCATTATCCACTCACCTTCCCTTATGCTTTGTGAAACTCTTGGGCATTTCTGTATTACCAGCTAGTACTAGCATTTTGAGAACATCCTAGGAATACTATGTATTTTTTTAGCTGGAATGTGTTCTCTGACTAGAATTCTATGCTCTAGACCAGTGGTTTTCAAGCAGGGTTAATTTTGCTCCCCTCCCCATTTAGGACATTTTAGACAATGTCCTAAAATATTATTGGTTGTCATAACAGGATGGAGAATAGGTGTGTTGCTATTGACATCAAGTAGATAGTGCTTAGGGATGCTTCTAAACATTTTACAACGCACTGGACAACAAAGAATCATCGACCCAAAATGTTAGTAGTGCCAAAGTTGAGAAGCCATGATTTAGGCTGCCCAAAGATGTTTCTTTCCATAAAATTAGCTGGTACTATAACCACTCTCTTTGACGATTTCTCATTGTGTTAGCATGGGTTTATATGGTTTTCATACTGCTCAACTCTGTATCTACCCATTTATTTTCGTACTAACCAGTTCTGATGACACATTTATCTTAAAAAGATCAGAGTAATAAGAAATTTTAATGGAGGTCATGAAATAGTTGTAGGGGAGACAGAGGAATATTTGACAAGGAGCATATTGACAAGGAGACAGAGAGATATTTGACAATATGTCCTACTCACAGCTAGTAAATTCATCCGAGTTTCTATCACCATGCTGGGGCACAGCAGGTCTGCTTCTGCACAGACTTGGAGTTTTGGGATGAACATACCAATGTAGAATTATTTCAGGATAAATTATGTTATGATTTGAATGTCTCCTCCAAAATTCATGTTGAAACCTAATCCCTATTTTAAAGATAGAAAGAAGGTGAGAAATCTGACTATGGCATTTGAGAGATGATTAGGATTAAAAGCAGTCATGGGAGTGAGAGACAATAGTGGCTTTCTAAGAGGAGACAGTTCTGAGTAGCAGGCTTGGCCCTCTAGACCTCTGACATCTTCCACCATGTTATAACACAGCACAAGGCCCTCACCAAAAGCCAACCAGATGCAGCCACCTGATCTGGCACTACCCAGACTCCAGCACCAAGAGCCAAATAAGTACCTTTCTTTATAAATTGCCCAGTCTTGGCCGGGCGTGGTGGCTCACGCCTGTAATTCTAGCACTTTGGGAGGTGAGGTGGGCGGACCACCTGAGGTCGGGAGTTTGAGACCAGCCTGGCCAACATGGTGAAACCCTGTCTCTACTAAAAATACAAAAAAATTAGCCAGGGATGGTGGTGCATGCCTGTAATCCCAGCTACTCAGGAGGCTGAGGCAGAAGAATCACTTGAACCTGGGAGGTGGAGGCTTCAGTGAGCCAAGATCATGCCACTGCACTCCAGCCTGGGCAACAGAGCAAGCCTCCAGCTCAAAGAATAAAAATAAAAGTAAAAGTAAGAAAATAAATTGTCCAGTCTGAGGTATTCTGTTATAGTAATGGAAAATGAACTAAGGTAAATTAAGAGTTAATACTCCCCTTCTATGTCTTGGAGTTCAGAGTAATAGAATAAAATTAAGAAACTATTTGTGGAACATAGAAAAAAATATTTAAAAATAGAATAATATAAATAACTAATGTAAAAAAGTAAACTAAGAATAAACCAATACTTTTTTTTGAAAGAAACAAAGAAAGAATTGGTAAATTAGGACAGGAAAAAAGGAAGGAAGGGAGGAAGGAAAGAAGAAAAAAGGGGAGAAAGGAAGGAAGGAAGAAAACTGGTGAATTGGGACAGAAACCATGAGGTCTGGAGTCAAGCAGAGGCAAGAGTAGGTTTAAGTTCTGAATTAATTAATTAATTAATCTATTTATTTGAGACGGAGTCTCGTTCTGTGGCCCAGGCTACAGTGGCGCAATCTCAGCTCACTGCAAGCTCCGCCTCCTAGGTTCACGCCATTCTCCTGCCTCAGCCTCAGAGTAGTTGGAACTACAAGCGCCTGCCCCCACGCCTGGCTAATTTTTTGTATTTTTAGTAGAGACGGGATTTCACCGTCTGTTAGCCAGGTTGGTCTGGATCACCTGACCTCGTGATCCGCCCGCCTCTGCTTCCCAAAGTGCTGGGATTACAGGCATGAGCCACTGCACCCGGCCTTAAGTTCTCAATTTAATGAGTGGTATCACCTTGGACCTTAGACATGTTTCTTATTTTTTTCTCATTCTTTACCTCAAAAAAGGACATAGTAATTGTTATGGAAATCAGATAAATATATACAAAAAATATCAATCATTGTGTGTGGAACATAGAAAATGTTAAAAACGTGTAAAAAATAATGTTTGACAATCTTTAGAGCATACTTCCTTGAAATAATAGAATGTTCCTAAGATAAGGTTTTTTAGAACAAGGCAGACCAGAGATATATTTTCTATGAATATATTTGTGCTGGTAGCAGTGAAGTTAATAAAAATCTTTTTTCCCCTTTCCCTAAAATAAATCAAGGATTTTAAGTGAACCCCCAGTTCAATTTCTTCCACTGACAGTTCCACTTTTTAAAGGAAAATACATTAAAGACAGATGCTGTTACTTTCTGTTACCCCATTAGTCCATGCCAGTATCATCTGTCACCTAGACAACGCAGGCTTCTGAGGTATGCTTTTTTTTTTTTTTTTTTTGAGACGGAGTCTTGCCCTGTGTCCCCCAGGCTGGAGTGCAGTGGTGTGCTGAGGTGTGCTTTTTATTACTTCCGTGCTTCTCCTTTTACTCTCTTTCAGCTTCAAAAAAATCCTGTTTTAAAAGGCATAAATCTATTAATTTGCCGTCTGTTTGGGAGTCTTCAATAGCTTTTGTAATCCAAATAAAATGAAAATTCTTGTCATGGTTCCCAAGGACTTGCTTGGTTTCAGTCCTGACTTTCTATTCACCATCCACTCATGTCCTCACCTCTGCTGCTTTCTCAGCTCCAGCGACAACAGCTTCTTCAAGTTCTTCTTGATGTTGTTCAAGTGCATCAAGACATGCTCTCTACCACAGCCTTTGCAGAGACTCTTTTCTCTGTTCTTCGTAAAATTGACTTCTTATCCTTCATGACTCAACCTAGAAGTCACTTAGTTGAAGACTTTTACACTACTCTTCTAAAGTAGATTCTATAATGCTGATCTCAAAATCGGCACTATTTTATCTCCCTTTTTATTTAGCATAGAATGAACTCGTATGTATGTTAAATTGCTTACCTACATATATTTTTAATTCCCCACTAAGCTATAAACTCCATGAAGTCAGAGGACATGTGTGTGTAGTTTACAACCATACACCTACAATCTATGGTGTCTGAGAAAAAAATACTGATTACATCAATACAGATTGGATGAATGCATAAATGAGTAAATGAGCAATTAGAAATAACTCAGGATATAGTATCTTCAAAATTTATCAAATGTTTCTTGGACTTGGGGTAGGCAGAAATGGAGAGTTGTAAAACAGATGTTTTACAATGTCTGTTTCATTTCAAGTGTTGGTTTTGAAATTCTTAATAAAAATGCATGAGTAGCAGCATAAAAAGATGATTCAGTATTTCATTCCTCAAGGGCTTCTTTGTATATATAGATAACTATATGCCTTGTAACCAGTAAATTCTGGCTGAGTTATAGGTTGTTTTAAAGAAAGTATTCCAGAAATACAAGATGGTTTTTGTTTACTTCTTATTCTTAGCTTTCTATCTTGTGTGTATATAGAGTACTTGTGTATTGTTCCATATAATTCAGGTGAGATAGTTATTAATATTCTTAATCTGAAATTTGAATTGTGTCACAGTAACATTTTGATAACAAAATAATTCTGAAAATCCTAACTTTATATAGCTTAAAAGTACTTTGTCATTGTTGTTGCATCTATTATTTAAAACAAAACTCTGTGGAACAAATGTTATTAACATACATAAAAAATGAGGCTCAAAAATGTTTAAAAAACTTGTTAAATCACACAGTTATTGAGAGACAGGGACAGTAATAAAACTCCAATCAGACGTACACTTCATGTTTATTCTTCCACATGATAGCTATCTTTCCCTACAAATGCATATCTTTCTTTATAAATACGTATCACCTATGATCAGTAAAGAGAATTTTACCATGACTTTGAAATTAATAATTTGTTTTTCCTATGCTGTGCTACATTTTGTAAAACCAGTCAAATAAATATCTTAACAGATATTTTATAGAACTGTCAATTGAATGATGGCCACCATGTACGTATTTTTGAAAACAATACTATGGCTTCTCAGCTACTTTAGATCATATGGAAGACAGAAAAAAGTATTAGACATAGATGCTGCATTTGATGAGATTAAGTTGTATTAATTTTGATTTTCCAAGTGTTTGTTGTTTCATGCTACGTGAAAAAAGCACTGTGGGCCAGCCAAGAGAAACACAAAGCATGCCAATGTGCTTGCACTTGAACTGGTGAGACAAATTTTAAGTACATGACATTTCCAAATAAGAGCACAGAGCAGTGTGTGAATACTTGAAAAAAAATCCTGCTGGAAACAGGGTATTGCTGTGGAAATTCAGGAGAGGAATAGATTAGTATTAATGGCAGTGGATGATGTGGAATTTGAGTTATACTTTAAAAGTCAGAAGGTAGAAGAAGTCTAGGTAGATAAGGGAATGAGTTGGCAGTCTATGGTAGGAACATCCCACTAATATCTCTTCTTAGGGACTTCAGAGAATTTATTTGACAATATCTCTTAAGTATGAAAGAATCATAATCAAATCAATTACAAAGCACTATGAGATAATATATACTATTAAACTGTATTGATGCTTCAGTATATAAAGTTGTAAAACCTGGGTTCCTTTAGAATTAGGCACTAATGTTAAATATTGTGCTATTCATATATCTTTAATGAGTACACTTTCCTACACAATATTGCATCTCTTTAGGTCAGCTTTCGGTCCAGTGACTCACAGAAACTCCAACACAGATTAAACTAGCAAGAGTTGAATAGCTGAATTTCCAAAATTATGAGACTACAAAAAGAAGTATAAGTACTCATAAGACAAACTTATTCACTAATTAGTTACATATTTATAAAATTAGCCCCCAAATGGTCTTAATATACTTGTAGAGCTATACCTTGATAATGGCAAACTATTTTACACTGCTGAAAATGCAGTGGAAAATCATGCAAATAGTTTGCTAAGTGAAATATGCCAATTTGGAAAGAAATACAAAATTTCATGAAATCAACGAAAATGTTGGAGAATATTTCAGATTGCACATGGACTTTTAGTATACATATGTAAAGACGTATAATTCTCTATGTTTATATATAAAAAAGGGTATATATATACAAGCTATAATTTATACATAAAAAGTTGGTTTGGGCATATTTCATTTTAATATTCACAGTTTTACAAATGACTTAACAGTTCATGAAATTTTATAATATGTAATGAGGATATTCTACCATAGAAGCATATGTTGTTTTATTTATTAAATAAAATTAAAAGTTGATTTATTGGTTACAGATGTAGTGTATGTAACCCATCTAAGAAGGAATTGGAAGAATTTGAACAGTACACACTTAACCTATTTTCTAATATTTACATTATAATTATTTATTTGATAATTGCCTTTGGGAGGAATAAAAAACATAAGGATGCATTCCTTATAAATGTCAAGAGGCTCACCTATATATTTATGAAAAAATAATTTGCTAACCTTATCTGTCCTATTTTGTGACAGGGTTAAATCATGCCCTAGTGGTCTTAAAAAATACTTATCATCAACTGTCTAACACTAATAAAATTATAGAGTGTGTGCCTCTGTGTGCATGTGTGTGTGTACACATGTACATGTACATGTGTGTGTGTACACATGTACATGTACATGTGTGTAAACTTATTTTTATCTCCTGTGAAATCTGAGTTATCTTTAAAGCTTCCAGAGTAGGGATTGTATGGAATTGGTGTTCAGTAGAATATGCCAAATTAAACCTTTTTTATAATAAGCTCTTTTATTTTAATACACTGTTGTATTAAAGGTGTGCTAAACCTTTAATACACCTTTATATTAAGTGTAAGAGCACTTAAGAGCACTCGAGTGTAAGTGCTCTTTGGGGAGCACTCTTCAAGGCATTAGCAGCCCCAACATCAGCCAGACACCTTTGTGTATTAAAATAAACATATTTCGCAAATACTCATATAATACTATTTTAGGTGCTATGTGCTTACAAATATTAATTCATTTAATTTCATAACAAGGCGTAAGATACTTTCTATTCTCGTCTTCATTTTACAGACCATGAAACTGAAGCACAGAAAGATACAGCAATTTATATGAGGTCATAAAGTTAGTAAAGGGCAAGTTCAAACCCAGGCGTCTGGCTCCAGTGCCTGTTCCCTAAATCATCAACCAGTTATTTGATCTGGTAGTTTACTTTGAAAAGTAGTAAAATGAATTAAATTCCACTTTCTTCTCTTATTCCAGATTAAAGTTAGGACCAAATGCTGCTCAGAAATCTGTTTTAATCTCAAAAGTAGTTGGCAAGTTTTCAGAGTTCATTTTCAAGGCCTGGTGTATGGTAAATTTCTTTATAATGAGTTCTTTAACATGTTTCACTTTACTTGGGTGATAGCTTCAGGGAAATATTATGACCCTGTTTCTAAGACTGATCTTTCTATTTAGTTTCATAAATTCTTCATGTCAGCAAGGACATAAATACAATCTTTAGGTTTTGTGGAAGTTGGTATCTTGAATAAATTTCCAAAAGCCTTTTAGAAAATAATGAACAACAAAACTGACTTTTCTTTGGTATTTATAGACAAGCACCGAAGGCAATGGCATCTACAAACTCGGAGGTAAATAACCTCAAAGAGTCTTTCAGCACACTCCAGAAGTATAGTAAGAAAAGCAGCAATCTGGGAAATTCTCAGTGATGAGGTTACCATAAGTATAATCCAAAGTTCAGCAACAACCCTCTAGTTTCTGTTCATGTTCTTTGTAATCCAGGGGCTCTTCTAAACTGTCATCACACTCCTCAAGCCATTAGCAACCTAACCTCAGCAAGTGGAATGCCCTACTTCTCCCCAGATAAATTATGATATTGAGGATGACCTTCTCTTCCCTGCTTCTGCCCCTGGAATTTGCATACAACCAACTCTGCCCATCGGGGAGGTGTAACTGTGGCTAAAACTTCATGTGCTAAAAATTCCTTCCCTATTTATCCTCATATGTCTTGCCCACCAAATTTTTGTCTTCCTATTTATCTTTAACCCTTTCCTTTTCAGTGATTTCTTTCCTTTGGAACATAAACATATTTCTTTACCTCAAAAGTCAAACCCCTGACTTGATCCTGTAGTCTCCTGTAACTATCTTTCTCTTTCTTTCCACTTATGCTTCTGGAAAGGTTGTCATAATTTTCTGTTGTGTTTTTCTCTTCCCATTGAATTTTGATTCTTCTGCTGTGTGGATTTCCTCCTTGAAATCTTCAGTAAAACAGCTGAACATTCAGAGCTATTTCATTTCCAAAGATTCTCACATGTGAGTATTCCTCTTTCTGAATATAATCCCCTTTCTATCTCCTTAATTTTGTTCTTCCATCAAAACTTCTCTTTCAACACATGCTGAGATTAAGGTTTATTTCTTATGGCTTCTGAGACATCTCTCCCTAAGAGAGCAGAAAGGCCTATTCATGTTAATATGTCCAAATCAAACCCACCACACAGATCTACTCTCAAACCTACATCTTTATTTCCTATCTCAGCTGATGAGATAACAATCTCTCCCTCTCCCTAAGTAGAGACCTTGGATCCATCTTTAATTATTTCCTACCTCTAATTATTAAATCCAATCAGACACAAAAAAATGATGTTCTGAATACTGTCTCTTTCATTTGTGCACTCCTTCTTTGTCATCATATCTCTCCTGGATTAAAATAATAGTTTCTTGCAGGGTGTTGAATAGCGTCCCCAAAAAATCATGTCCACCTGGAACCTCAGAATGTGACCTTATTTGGAAATAGGGTGTGCAGATGAAATTAATTAGGGATCTCAAAATGAAGTCACTGTATTATTATTGTACATTATTATGTACACTAAGTTCAAGGACTGATGTCCTTATAAAAAGAGAGGGTACACACACAAGCCAACAGAGAGAAGAAGGTCATATGAAGACACGCAGAATTTGGAGTTACGCTGTCACAAGTCAAGGAGTGCTTGGAGCTACCAGGAGATGGAAGAGTCAAGGCAGGATTTTCCCTGGAAGATTTGGAAGGAACGTGTTTCTCCTGAAACCTTGATTCTAGCCTTCACTAATGACAGAGAATAAATTTCTGTTCTTTTAAGCCTCTCAGTTTGTGGTACTTTGTCTTACAGAAACCCTGGGACACTAATAAATTTCCCAAGTGGTATACATAACATCTTCTAACATTATGATTCTATGGAATGCTTTGATAATCAGCTAAAAGTTATCGGATGTCTCCCAGGAAAGATGCACAAACACACATATTCAACATTTTGTGTTCAATTTTTCAAGTTTCCAGGATTTCCAAGGCCTCTCTACAGATCCTCTTCGTATCTACACAGCTGATTATGAAATCTGTTCCTATACAATGTATCCAAAGTAAATTAACTACAACAGTGATTATGCCATTCCAAATTATAAATATTAACATCCTTTCTGAACTACAAGGCCTTCTACAGTATGACTGCATTTGTACATACTGCAGTTCTCCTGCTGAACCATCCTTTGTTCTTATCATACCAAACAAATATGTTTCCAGGACACACTATCCCTCTGTGCCTTTGCACATGCTATGTGCTGCCTGGGACTCCCTAACTTCCATCTGCACATAACCTTCTAATGAATTTCCAGGCATTCTGGAAGTTTTATATCACTCATTTTATCTATGAATCATATGATCTCACTGACAAAGTATTATGTCGCTTTTACAACATGATTCAAGTCCTTGACTGTGACGTATTCCTGAAATACAAGGTGCTTTATTTTGAGTGTAAGAAATTTTTAATTATAATATTATATTGTAATATGTGGTTTAAATTTCTATATGCATCCATCATATTTCCAATTTCTTACAGAAAAGAATTATTATAATTGCATAATATATAATGTATAACACTAAATATACTATAGTATTAAAACTATAGGCTTTTATTTCAATTGGTGAAGATTAAGATCTTAGAATCATGATCTGTGGGCATTCTGACCTTGACTAAATGCATACACTTTATATATCTAAACTTTCTTCACTGTAAACTGGTAAAAATGCACTTAACTCAAAAAATTGTGAGGATCAAAGAAAAGTCTAAAACTTTAGTACAGCATCAGGTATGTAGTAAGAATTAACTTTACAGTAGTTACATTTAGCAAATCTTATTAGTTTATACATTTATAAGACTATAGCAATATGTCTTAGTTTATAACTAATACCTCAAACCCTTTATTTTCCTGGTAATTTATCCACTGAAGAAGCTGAGCTTTGTTGATTGCATACTCATGGTTCAGTTCGATGTGGTCATTTTTCGGTTTACTTTCTGCTAAATGGCTGCTGGATTTAGAGATTTTCATCCCTTTGACATGATTATAGATGATTATGGATAATATTTGGAAAGATTTATAAAAAAACATATGCTATCTGGTTGTCTATCTTTTTGTGATTTTAGTAGCCATTAATGCTACTACTTGTATCTATTAATTCATTGGCGGTTGCAATGTGAAAGTATTCTAATGCTATCACTTCTCTTTTTTATTTATTATCTGAGATGTTGTTATATAGAGACACATTCAAGCGTCGATTATGTGGTAATCCAGTGGTTGATATGGGAAGGCAGTGTGAATGATTTTTTTTTTTTATAAATCTAAAGGGGACTGGTTTGTTTTAAAATAAAATTATGAACACATGACTTTACACATGTTTAATGGGTTTAAGTCCTTTGCAATTTTTTTTTTTTTTTTTTAAGACGGAGTCTTGCTCTGTCCCCTAGGCTGGAGTGCAGTGGCGTGATCTCGGCTCACTGCAAGCTCCGTCTCGTGGGTTCACGCCATTCTCCTGCCTCAGCCTCCCGAGTAGCTGGGACTACAGGCGCCCGCCACCACGCCCGGCTAATTTTTTGTATTTTTAGTAGAGACGGGGTTTCACCGTGTTAGCCAGGATGGTCTCGATCTCCTGACCTCGTGATCCGCCCGCCTCGGCCTCCCAAAGTGCTGGGATTACAGGCATGAGCCACCGCGCCCGGCCCTGCAATTGTTATCAACATTTAAGCTCAAATTATTCCATCCACAGCCAATGGAAACCTCTTGAAGTTGGCACCTGAGTTCCTTTGGCATAACCCTATTAAATCTTTGACAATTTTTTTGTTATCTGGTATAAGATGTGGCTCATATTGAACATGTCCTGCTCCAGAACTGGAATTAGCCATTTTTTTTCAGGAAACACTGTTTTATTTTAGTGGGAATGTTACATTAGACCTTTGAACCGGATACAAGAGATATTTACTGTTAATGATTTGGTCATAGTTTCTAGGCCCTTTCAGTGGACTGAGCAAGGAAACAACTGCACATATATGCAAAGATAACAAACCTTATGAAATCATATTGATTCCAATTCAAAATCGGGACTACAGAGCCTTTATTTTACCTCTTCTCAATGACATCTAAGCATCCTTCCTTTCATAGCAAGAATCCTGGTTCTCAAGGATACACATAACTGCTTGCTTGTTTTAAGCCTATATTACACATGGCAGTTGCAAAATAATCATATTATTAATATAATTATAAAAACATGAATAACTTTTGCATTTATTTTCCCTATTCTTCCGTCATTTAAAAACAATTATCCTATATTTATAAGAGTACATGACCAGGGCCTACTATACTCACTCCTTCTTAAACTTCATTTAGTTTTCATTTCAGATCTTTGCACTCATTTATGTATTGATGTCTCTCTAGTTGTTTTGGCTATATAAAGTGTATGTTCTCATCAATCACTTAGGAAGTCCTTAAGGAACAACATTCTCTAATTCTTTCATGTTATCAATAACAACAGTTTTTCTGTGTTCTTAATACTTGGAAGTCAGTTTTTCTGAATATAAAATTATTTGCTCACACTTTCTTTCCTTGGCTTTCTTTAATAAATTTCTCATTTTATTCAGCATAAACCAATGTTGTTAAAATGTCTAATGATAGGGCTGGGCACGGTGGCTCAAGCCTGTAATCCCAGCACTTTGGGAGGCTGAGGGGAGCAGATCTCCTGAGGTCAGCAGTTTGAGATCAGCCTGGCCAACATGGTGAAACTCTGTCTCTACTAAAAATACAAAAATTAGCAGGGCATGGTGGCACGTGCCTGTAATCCCAGCTACTTGGGAGGCTGAGGCAGGAGAATCACTTGAGCTGGGGAGACGGAGGTTGCAGTGAGCTGAGATAGCAGCACTGCACTCCAGCCTGGGCCACAGAGCAAGACTGTCTCAAAAAAAAAAAAAAAAAAAGAATACCTAATGATAAATTGTACATTTACATTTTTAAGGCCCAAAATATTTTTTCTTTTTTAGAAAGACCAATAATTTTATGAGACTATGTCTTGATGTTGGGGTCTAGTGTGCTTCCTCAACATGTAGATTAAAATCTTTCATTTCAGGGAAAGTTTACTGTTCTGTAATGTTTACGTGGACTAATTAATTTTCGTGGTTAGCCTGTTCTCCCATTTTAGTTTTCTTCTTAGGGATCCCAACTATTCTTATGCTGGTTAGTTTTTATCATTATTTTCTTAATAACTTTTGATATTTTGATCTGCTTTATTGAGTACATCTTAAGAGTACGCTGTAATTGTCTGTAGGGATCTTATTCTCTTTTTTCTTTCTGTAATTTTGTATAGGGTTTGACCTCAAACTTTTCTCTTGTTTATTTTTGTGTAAGATTTTCTTGGAAGTTTAGAATTAGGAAACATTCTAACTTCACAGGGGTTCTGTTCTCTCTCTCTCTGTTGCTCTCTCATGGTGACATAAAATTACATGACAGCTTGTTTTCTGTGATTTCCTGGCTCTGATGGCTCCAATATTTTAATGGAACCTTTCACCTTTTTTCTGATATTCGTGCCTTGTTCCATTTTGATTTTGCTCACAGCATTGCCCCTTTCTTAGAAAGGAATCCTGATAGGTCACTCTTCAGGGTTCATAGAGGCAGAGCTTCTCCAGCCCCTTTGGTCATTCTTACCGTCAGCCCCCTGCACTCACCTGCTGTAAAGGGCTGCCCCATTCATCCTAGTTTCATCCCTGCACACTTTCCAAGTTTATGTCCTCGTCTTTTCGGGTGCCTCGGATGCTACTCTGTTGATTCCGTTTTTTGCTTCCCACATAGTTGCAAGTACTTTGTAGGATTTGTGTCTTCCGGTCAAGATTGTGGTGCTCCTAGGCGTATTTTGCGGCATAATTTTGTTGTAAATGTTGCCCAGTGATTTTGATTTTACGGTTGAGTTTTCTACTGTTATATTAGTTTCCTATGGCTGCCGTAACAATTTACAACAAAGTCAGCCACTTGAAACAACACTTTATTGTCTTAGAGATCTGAAGATCAGAAGTCCAGAATCAGTCTCACTGGGATAAAACCAAGGTGGTCTGCAAAGCTGTATTGCTCGTGGGTACTGCCTTTTCCAGTTGCCAGGCTGCCAGAGTTCCTGACCTCCTGGACTTTTTCTTCATCCTTCAAAGGCAGTAGCGTAGTGTCTTCATAGTTTACTTTGACTCTGACACTTCTGTCTCTCTCTTTCCTCGTGATTATATTGAGCCCACTGGATAATCCAGGATAATCCCCCATCTCAATATCTTTAATTTAATCATATCTGCAAAATCCCCTTTGCCACAGAATTTAACATATTCACAGGTTTTAGGGATTAGGTTACAAACATCCGTGGGGGGCCATTGTTTTGTCTACCACAGTGGGTATTCAGTAAGATTTTTAAAAGTTGCTGCCACCATCTTCCAAAAATCCTTGCCTGAACTATTATTTATTTTTGTCACTATAACTAAATACTGATGTATACTGAAATTTTGAAAGAATAATTTTGAATATCACAATTCTATCATGCTTCCCTTAAATATAAATTTTTGTCTGATGCAATATGTGCTATTTTATCATATCCTACACCTGGAAATATTTTAAGCAAGGATATGAAAAGTGAGATGCTAAATGTTGTTGTGTGTGTGTTTGTGTGTGTGTGTTTGTGTATGTTTACAAACTTTTTGACTCTGACATGGTTAAGATACTTTACTAGAGAAGATAGATTTAAATAAAAGAAGCAGAGTGATTAAAGTTTGCAAGTCACTAAATAATGCCCATGAAAAATCATTTCATCTGCATGTGGGTCATAGATGAATGGCAATGGAAAAGCTATGCTTCCTATGTCTTGTCTGAATTAACGGTCTTCTGAAGAGGGACGTGGAAGTCATTCAGGCTTGCACATTCTTTAATTTCTTTTATTAAGGCCTGCACTAGGTCAATGTAGCTAGAAGGCAATACACAGGCTTTCAGAAACTACAAAGTGTAACAGCTGGTCCCAATTACCCTCTCTGCAGTGTGACCATATGCACAAATGTTCAACTTTCTGTTTAAGTTCATGAATTTTAAAAAAAAATGAATTCCTTGTAAAAACTTGAGACGTGCTATGTTCTTTGCATGCATTTATTCCTACAAACTTTTAACCTTCTAGTTATAGTCAAATGTATGGAGAAAGTAGCTCAAATAAGACAGTGTTTAAGCTGGCAGAACAGAAATATTTTTAACTTTAAATTAAACATACAATGCAATAGTTTTCAAAAAGTTATCTTCCTAGAACAAAACATGTTTCAAGAAGCATGGAGTTTTAAAAGATTCATTTAAGGAAGAAATTGAGTAATCTTGCATTAAGCATACAGGCAGATAGGTAACTTTTATATCAGCTGATTAAGACTAATGAGATTTGGCATTTCCAACTCCAGTGACCTTTATGAAAATCATAGGCTGTCTCTTAAATTCATCATATTGAACTAGAGATAACAAATATACATGTTGAATTGACCTTTTTAATCGCAATCTGAAGTTGAAAATTACACCTTTTTATCTTCTTGGTTTGAAGTTCAAAGTAGGTTTTTAATACTACAGAGGGCTCAGTTAATTTGAATTCTTAACTTTTTGTAGGAACCATTATGCTTAAGGTCCATTTATATTATCTGTTGTAATGTGTGAAATGTAGCTAGCACCAATAAGGTGGCGTTCATTAACAGTGAAACTTATTACCTAACATGTATCACAATTGTATGTCTTATTTTCTTAAGTGGGAATGTAGCAACTTGTACAGTGTAGGAATATGCATCAACTCTTTAAGTTAGTGACAAAATTATAATAAAATGCATATTCTGATCAGCTAAATGACATTATGGATAGGTAAGGAGAAATTATGTGCTGTTTTGAAAGTAGAATGTTTACCATATTTAAGAAATGAACCATGTGAATAAGAATGGAGAGTATGTTTATAAAGGTTAGAAGTTCCCTAATCTCCTTGTCTTATAAATTTTTACAATTTTAAACAAATGTGCTTCTCTGAAAAAAAAATTAAGTAGTTATTCAGGAGCATATATTTGTAGCTGCAATTATATATTATAAAAATAATGGTAAAATGGATCCTGCTTAAAATATCCCTAGTGTTAATTATTATTTATTAGTTTGTATAGTCTGGAAAAGGAGAAATATAATGATCAAACCTCTTTCCAAACACATTTTATTATAGTTACTATTAATTTGGAGGCCAGGAAGTGAAAATAAATTGCTGGAAGGCAAATGAATTCCCATTTGTGTGGTATGGGCTTTTTCCATTTGCACAGTTTCATCATCATAACAAAACATATTAATAAGCATACTGTTTGTATGACATTTTGTTAAACTGGATGAATGAATATTTATCAAAATCCAACTGTCTAAACTTTATTAGGGCCAGGAATGGTGGCTCATGCCTGTAATCCCAGCACTTTGGGAGGCTGAGGCGGGCAGATCGCTTGAGGTCAGGAGTTCGAGACCACCCTGGCCAACATAGCAAAAGCCTATCTCTCCTAAAAATACAAAAAATAGCTGGGTGTGGTGGCTCCTGCCTGTAATCCCAGCTACTCCGGGAGGATGAGGCAGGAGAATCGCTTGAGCCCAGGATATGGAGGCCGCAGTGAGCCCAAATTGCACTACCACACTCTAGCCTGGGTGACAGAGCAAAACTCTGTCTCAAAAAAATTAATAAATAAAATTAAAAAAAACTTTATTAGAACATTTCACTGACTTTTCACTATTGACAGAATCAAACATTAGTTATCCAACTGGTACTAACCTGTCCTAGGAATAGAGTTTAAAAGTGTTTCAACCACTTAATGATACCACATTCTGGCGTTGTGATAAAACATGCTTCTCTAATTTCTTCAATATCTAAAGTACGAACTCATTTGAAAGGATCAGACACAATACCATGCACAAGACTAGAAACGTTTTCTGCATATTTTCCGATATATTGAATTTTTATTTAGCTTTTATTTTTATTTATTTACTTTTTTATTATACTTTAAGTTTTAGGGTACATGTGCACAATGTGCAGGTTTGTTACATATGTATCCATGTGCCATGTTAGTGTGCTGCACCCATTAACTCGTCATTTAGCATTAGGTATATCTCCTAATGCTGTCCCTTCCCCCTCCCTCCACCCCACAACAGTCCCCAGAGTGTGATGTTCCCCTTCCTGTGTCCATGTGTTCTCATTGTTCAATTCCCACCTATGAGTGAGAACATGTGGTGTTTGGTTTTTTGTCCTTGCGATAGTTTACTGAGAATTATGGTTTCCAGTTTCATCCATGTCCCTACAAAGGACATGAACTCATCATTTTATATGGCTGCATAGTATTCCATGGTGTATATATGCCACCTTTTCTTAATCCAGTCTATCGTTGTTGGACATTTGGGTTGGTTCCAAGTCTTTGCTATTGTGAATAGTGCCGCAATAAACATACATGTGCATGTGTCTTTATAGCAGCATGATTTATAATCCTTTGGGTATATACCCAGTAATGGGATGGCTGGATCAAATGGTATTTCTAGTTCTAGATCCCTGAGGAATCGCCACACTGACTTCCACAATGGTTGAACTAGTTTACAGTCCCACCAACAGTGTAAAAGTGTTCCTATTTCTCCACATCCTCTCCAGCACCTGTTGTTTCCTGACTTTTTAATGATGGCCATTCTAACCGGTGTGAGATGGTATCTCATTGTGGTTTTGATTTGCATTTCTCTAATGGCCAGTGATGATGAGCATTTTTTCATGTGACTTTTGGCTGCATAAATGTCTTCTTTTGAGAAGTGTCTGTTCATGTCCTTCGCCCACTTTTTGATGGGGTTGTTTGTTTTTTTCTTGTAAATTTGTTTGAGTTCATTGTAGATTCTGGATATTAGCCCTTTGTCAGATGAGTAGGTTGTGAAAATTTTCTCCCATTTTGTAGGTTGCCTGTTCACTCTGATGGTGGTTTCTTTTGCTGTGCAGAAGCTCTTTAGTTTTATTAGATCCCATTTGTCAATTTTGGCTTTTGTTGCCATTGCTTTCGGTGTTTTAGACATGAAGTCCTTGCCCATGCCTATGTCCTGAATGGTATTGCCTAGGTTTTCTTCTAGGGTTTTTATGGTTTTAGGTCTAACATTTAAGTCTTTAATCCATCTAGAATTAATTTTTGCATAAGGTGTCAGGAAGGGATCCAGTTTCAGCTTTCTAAATATGGCTAGCCAGTTTTCCCAGCACCATTTATTAAATAGGGAATCCTTTCCCCATTGCATGTTTTTGTCAGGTTTGTCAAAGATCAGATAGTTGTAGATATGCGGCATCATTTCTGAGGGCTCTATTCTGTTCCATTGGTCTATATCTCTGTTTGGGTACCAGTACCATGCTGTTTTGGTTACTGTAGCCTTGATTCCACATGAACTTTAAAGTAGTTTTTTCCAATTCTGTGAAGAAAGTCATTGGTAGTTTGATGGGGATGGTATTGAATCTATAAATTACCTTGGGCAGTATGGCCATTTTCACGATACTGATTCTTCCAACCCATGAGCATGGAATGTTCTTCCATTTGTTTGTATCCTCTTTTATTTCATTGAGCAGTGGTTTGTAGTTCTCCTTGAAGAGGTCCTTCACTTCCCTTGTAAGTTGGATTCCTAGGTATTTTATTCTCTTTGAAGCAATTGTGAATGGGAGTTCACTCATGATTTGGCTCTCTGTTTGTCTGTGATTGGTGTACAAGAATGCTTGTGATTTTTGTACATTGATTTTGTATCCTGAGACTTTGCTGAAGTTGCTAATCAGCTTAAGGAGATTTTGGGCTGAGACAATAGGGTTTTCTAGATATACAATCATGTCATCTGCAAACAGGGACAGTTTGACTTCCTCTTTTCCTAATTGAATACCCTTTATTTCCTTCTCCTGCCTGATTGCCCTGGCCAGAACTTCCAACACTCTGTTGAATAGGAGTGGTGAGAGAGGGCATCCCTGTCTTGTGCCAGTTTTCGAAGGGAATGCTTCCAGTTTTTGCCCATTCAGTTTGATATTGGCTGTGGGTTTGTCATAGATAGCTCTTATTATTTTGAGATACATCCCATCAATAACTGATTTATTGAGAGTTTTTAGCATGAAGGGTTGTTGAATTTTGTCAAAGGCCTTTTCTGCATCTATTGAGATAATCATTTGGTTTTTGTCTGTGGTTCTGTTTATATGCTGGATTACATTTATTGATTTGCGTATGTTGAACGAGCCTTGCATCCCAGGGATGAAGCCCACTTGATCATGGTGGATAAGCTTTTTGATGTGCTGCTGGATTCAGTTTGCCAGTATTTTATTGAGGATTTTTGCATCAATGTTCATCAAGTATATTGGTCTGAAATTCTCTTTTTTGGTTGTGTCTCTGCCAGGCTTTGGTATCAGGATGATGCTGGCCTCATAAAATGTGTTAGGGAGGATTCCTTCTTTTTCTATTGATTGGAATAGTTTCAGAAGGAATGGTACCAGTTCCTCCTTGTACCTCTGGTAGAATTCGGCTGTGAATCCATCAGGTCCTGGACTCTTTTTGGTTGGTAAGCTATTGATTATTGCCACAATTTCAGAGCCTGTTATTGGTCTATTCAAAGATCCAACTTCTTCCCGGTTTAGTCTTGGGAGGGTGTATTTGTCGAGGAATTTATCCATTTCTTCTAGATTTTCTAGTTTATTTGCATAGAGGTATTTGTAGTATTCTCTGATGGTAGATTGTATTTCTGTGGGATCGGCGGTAATATCCCCTTTATCATTTTTTATTGCATCTATTTGATTCTTCTCTCTTTTCTTCTTTATTAGTCTTGCTAGCGGTCTATCAATTTTGTTGATCTTTTCAAAAAACCAGCTCCTGGATTCATTAATTTTTTGAAGGGTTTTTTGTGTCTCTATTTCCTTCAGTTTGGCTCGATTTTAGTTATTTCTTGCCTTCTGCTAGCTTTTGAATGTGTTTCCTCTTGCTTTTCTAGTTCTTTTAATTGTGATGTTAGGGTGTCAATTTTGGATCTTTCCTGCCTTCTCTTGTGGGCATTTAGTGCTATAAATTTCCCTCTACACACTGCTTTGAATGTGTCCCAGAGATTCTGGTATGTTGTGTCTTTGTTCTCATTGGTTTCAAAGAACATCTTTATTTCTGCCTTCATTTCGTTATGTACCCAGTAGTCATTCAGGAGCAGGTTGTTCAGTTTCCATGTAGTTGAGCGGTTTTGAGTGAGTTTCTTAATCCTGAGTTCTAGTTTGATTGCACTGTGGTCTGAGAGACAGTTTGTTATAATTTCTGTTCTTTTACATTTGCTGAGGAGAGCTTTACTTCCAACTATGTGGTCAATTTTGGAATAGGTGTGGTGTGGTGCTGAAAAAAATGTATATTCTGTTGATTTGGGGTGGAGAGTTCTGTAGATGTCTATTAGGTCTGCTTGGTGCAGAGCTGAGTTCAATTCCTGGATATCCTTGCTAACTTTCTGTCTTGTTGATCTGTCTAATGTTGACAGTGGGGTGTTAAAATCTCCCATTATTATTTTGTGGGAGTCTAAGTCTCTTTGTATGTCACTCAGGACTTGCTTTATGAATCTGGGTGCTCCTGTATTGGGTGCATATATATTTAGGATAGTTAGCTCTTCTTGCTGAATTGATCCCTTTACCATTATGTAATGGCCTTCTTTGTCTCTTTTGATCTTTGTTGGTTTAAAGTCTATTTTATCAGAGACTAGGATTGCAACCCCTGCCTTTTTTTGTTTTCCCTTTGCATGGTAGATCTTCCTCCATCCCTTTATTTTGAGTCTATGTGTGTTTCTACACATGAGATGCGTTTCCTGAATACAGCACACTGATGGGTCTTGACTCCTTATCCAATTTGCCAGTCTGTGTCTTTTAATTGGAGCATTTAGCCCATTTACATTTAAAGTTAATATTGTTATGTGTGAATTTGATCCTGTCTTTATGATGTTAGCTGGTTATTTTCCTCGTTAGTTGATGCAGTTTCTTCCTAGCCTCGATGGTCTTTACAATTTGCCATGTTTTTGCAGTGGCTGGTACCGGTTGTTCTTTTCCATGTTTAGTGCTTCCTTCAGGAGCTCTTTTAGGGCAGGCCTGGTGGTGACAAAATCTCTCAGCATTTTCTTGCCTGTAAAGTATTTTATTTCTCCTTCACTTATGAAGCTTAGTTTGGCTGGATATGAAATTCTGGGTTGAAAATTCTTTTCTTTAAGAATGTTGAATATCGGCCCCCACTCTCTTCTGGCTTGTAGAGTTTCTGCCGAGAGATCAGCTGTTAGTCTGATGGGCTTCCCTCTGTGGGTAACCTGACCTTTCTCTATGGCTGTCCTTAATATTTTTTCCTTCATTTCAACTTTGGTGAATCTGACAATTATGTGTCTTGGAGTTGCTCTTCTTGCGGTGTATCTTTGTGGCATTCTCTGTGTTTCCTGAATCTGAATATTGGCCTGCCTTGCTAGATTGGGGAAGTTCTCCTGGATAGTATCTTGCAGCGTGTTCTCCAACTTGGTTCCATTCTCCCCGTCACTTTCAGGTACACCAATCAGACGTAGGTTTGGTCTTTTCACATAGTCCCATATTTCTTGGAGGCTTTGTTCGTTTCTTTTTATTCTTTTTTCTCTAAACTTCCCTTCTTGCTTCATTTCATTCATTTCATCTTCCATCACTGATACCCTTTCTTCCAGTTGATCGCATCGGCTACTGAGGCTTCTGCATTCTTCACATAGTTCTCGAAACTTGGCTTTCAGCTCCATCAGCTCCTTCAAGCACTTCTCTGCATTGGTTATTTTAGTTATACATTCGTCTATTTTTTTTTCAAAGTTTTTAACTTCTTTGCCATTGGTTTGAATTTCCTCCTGTAGCTCAGAGTAGTTTGATCGTCTGAAACCTTCTTCTCTCAACTCGTCAAAGTCATTCTCCGTCCAGCTTTGTTCCATTGCTGGTGAGGAACTGCATTCCTTTGGAGGAGGAGAGGCGCTCTGCTTTTTAGAGTTTCCAGTTTTTCTGCTCTGTTTTCCCCCCATCTTTGTAGTTTTTTCTACTTTTGGTCTTTGATGATGCTGATGTACAGATGGGTTTTTGGTGTGGATGCCCTTTCTGTTTGTTAGTTTTCCTTCTACCAGTCAAGACCCTCAGCTGCAGGTCTCTTGGAGTTTGCTAGAGGTCCACTCCAGACCCTGTTTGGCTGGGTGTCAGCAGCAGTGGCTGCAGAACAGCAGATTTTCGTGAACCGCAAATTCAGCTGTCTGATCGTTCCTCTGGAAGTTTTGTCTCAGAGAAGTACCCGGCCGAGTGAGGTGTCAGTCTGTTCCTACTGGGGGGTGCCTCCCAGTTAGGCTGCTCAGGGGTCAGGGACCCACTTTAGGAGGCAGTCTGCCCGTTCTCAGATCTCCGGCTGCATCCTGGGAGAACCACTACTCTCTTCAAAGCTGTCAGACGGGACATTTAAGTCTGCAGAGGTTACTGCTGACTTTTTGTTTCTCTGTGCCCTGCCGCCAGAGGTGGAGCCTACAGAGGCAGGCAGGCCTCCTTGAGCTGTGGTGGGCTCTACCCAGTTTGAGCTTCCCAGCTGCTTTGTTTACCTAAGCAAGCCTGGGCAATGGCGCGCGCCCCTCCCCAAGCCTTGCTGCTGCCTTGCAGTTTGATCTCAGACTGCTGTGCTAGCAATCAGCGAGACTCTGTGGGCATAGGACCCTCCGAGCCAGGTGTAGGACACCATCTCCTAGTGTGCCGTTTTCCAAGCCCATTGGAACAGCGCAGTATTAGGGTGGGAGTGACCCAATTTTCCAGGTGCTGTCTGTCACTCCTTTCTTTGACTAGGAAAGGGAATTCCCTGACCCCTTGCCCTTCCCGAGTGAGGCAATGCCTCGCCCTGCTTTGGCTTGCACATGGTGCGCTGCACCGACTGTCCTGCACCCACTGTTTGGCACTCCCTAGTGAGATGAGCCCGGTACCTCAGATGGAAATGCAGAAATCACCCGTCTTCTGCTTCACTCATGCTGGGAGCTGTAGAACGGAGCTGTTCCTATTTGGCCATCTTGGCTCCAGCCCCCTTATTTAGTTTTTATAACTAAAGGGCTATTTTACTTAATACAAATTTCACTTGTAGGTTGTTAACAATCACTTAACCTCTTTAAACTTTTAGCTGTTCTAAAACTAAAGAATAACTAAGATTCCTCCAGCTATGTTATTCTATGATTTGTAAAACTCAGTACAACTCTGAAAGTTGAAAAGGCCCTTCAATCATCAGCCGAATCTTTCAGCATGCAACAGAAGTATGAACATTAATGATCTATTTAAGATTCACTGTCAGAAATATTTTAGGCCGACAGAAAACCATCTAATATTTTATGTCAGTATATTTTAGTAATAGATGTTGACACAACTTCAACTGATGTGTCAAGCACAATATTTAATATTCTTCTGGGAAGATTATTTCAAATTATAAATCAAAATCAAAATAAACAACAGTGCTTCGCTTGAAAATCATAAATATCTGTCAAATGTCAATGAATGGTTTATTATGCAGAAGTTAAATATTGATAGATGGAGTGACTTGTACGTTTGTTATAGCTATTTTCAAATCTGTCTGTTCTTCGAAGACCCTCAATGTGATCAATAAGCATATTAATAGGGCAGCCAAGAAATGTAGGAAAGCTTTTTTTATTTTTTCACCTCTACTACTCTCTTCCACATTTTTTATTATAAAGTGTTCTGTTTCCTATTTGTAATATATTTCAAACAGAGACTTAAACTTCTCATAGCCTAAAGGAAAAACAAAAACTTTTGGAATAGCTGTAGTTGTAAGTCTAGGGTACAAGGGGGAAAACAGTTGCTTGCATCTTATCTCTTCCCCTAAACATCAAGGCAAGACCCCATTCACGTTGATGAGGACAGAGTAGCTCTAGCCTCTTGGCAACTCTATGCAATCATTGCATCTCACTGCAAAGCAGACAATATTTATGCTTACATTCTGAAAAAATAAAAGAAAAGACTACCTTTGATAAAAGATCTCTGCATTAGAATTACTGAATTGTCCAATCTGTGTACTGTTGATCTTCATCACTTCATTCTGATTTACTTTTACCCTATGATTGAACAAATCAACTAGTTATTGGTGTAATCCTCTCCCACTTTTTTAATCTGGTAAAGGAGAAATGGATGCCCTGCATCTCTTAACTCACAAATATACAAATTATATGGTATTAAATCACACTGATTTTGAAATAATATTAATAATGCGACATGATTCATATAATTTAAGAGGCTAAGGGATCACATTGTTGGCAACACATGAAAAAGTTAATGTTATTGTTGGGGTCAAATAGAACCTCCACTTGAAAGTAACTTTTTCCAATTGATCTTGAATTCTCTATATTCTCTCTATGTACAAAAATGAAAATGATTAATTTGCACATATGCTTTAGGCAACAGTAGGGTATACTTCATTATATAATTTTCATAGCATTGATGGATGAGAAACATAGAGGTAAAATGCCAATAGTAGTATAAGAGAAGTAGCTTTATTGTAGAATAAAATTTCATATGAATCTTGTGAATGAAGAATTCATTGTGTATGTCTATGTATGTGCAGGTGTCTCTGAAAATGATTTATGAGTGAACCTTAAAGAATAACACAAAGTAGACATATAGCATCCATATAAAACATTCCACCCCACCTCTCCCAGGCTGGAGAGCAAATGCATGTTGTATCTACCTGCCTATGTGAAAATTTTAGTTTCACTGGAGTCATCATAAACAGTTTTGAGTGTACACTAGTATAGTGGACCATCGTTATTCAGGTTAATAAATTCTTCACTCACAATTGGTTGGGTAGGGATGGTGGTAGAAACTTAGCTAGCCAAGCTTCATCCTTAGAGTCTCAGAGTTACCATTGACAGTGGATGATCCTTCTTAGAAAGCAAAAAGAGAGAAAGGTTGGTGCTTGAGTAAACTTCCACTGGTATTATTTTTCTAGTTTTTCTTTGAGACTATGTATTTGGATCTATTTTGTGCTGTGTTGTATGTATGCCCTCTTTCCTCTCTACATGAGGAAAAACACAATTATCTGCAGGCTGTTTGTTGAAGGAAAGGGGCTTTTGTTGTACACCTGGAAAAAAATTACATGTATGAGGAGGAAATGTGGAGAGTTAGGAGTGGATAGGGACAGCATCAGAATAGACTTCCAGATTAATATTTAGTATGAATAACCCTCAGTATGGGAAAGTGTTCGATATTATTAAGCTCCAGTAACAGTTGCTTCTTGCAACATTGATCTCTGTTATGTATTTGGCCAGCAGAATCAATGGCTATGTTTAAACATTTCCCTAGTGCAAAAAACCTTCTCATTCTAGGAAATTTCTGTCTTCAGGCCAGCTCCAATAGAAAGCCACACCAGGGGAGCTTTTAAGGGGATTTTCCTCTAGAACAACAACAACAAAAAATCCATTAACGAGAATTAACTTGCTTCTGAGCCAATCCCAGGATAGACTGTTTCATTTTAATACATGAAAATGTGCTTAAATATAACCTGGGATTTTGAGGGTTGGGCATTTAGTCTTAACCACTGCTCTGCTGGCCAAGTGCTGTGTTGGTAATGAAGATATTTCTGTGGGAAGAAAGAAGAGGAGATGTGATAATTGTGCTTCTAATTGACTAAGATTAGAATTCAATGCGCTTTGGCTGGTGTAAACCTTAGCAAACATGATATTAGCATTTCCCTTCATAGACAACCTATGATCTAGTCCTTTAAACACAAAGAGTGTAAGACGGGTGGACCACAGGTACAACCCCACACCAGTTATTTTGGAGGAAGTGGGCTTATCTGTTCATTCTAGTGAAAGAGTATTATGATAAAGTGCAAATGCAATCTGTTCAACATATGTGCTTTAGAAGTCTTTCATGTTATAAATAGAACAGAGATCGTTTCTTTCACCTGGATTCAGTAGCTAAAGTAAAAAAATCTTGATTTGGTAATTAAGCAATAGCTTACAACTAAATGTCTGTGAGTTGCTTTGCATTCTCTTTTTTGTAAAATGGTATTTTTTTCTTCCTTTCTCCTCTTATTCTTCCTCTTGTTACTTCTCCTTCTTCCTTTTCTTGAGTCACTGCTTTCCACGACCCTTCACTTTCTCCCCTTCCCTTTTCTTTTTCTTCTTTGTTGAATATCAATGGAAACGTGTATGAGGGAGATTATATACACAGTGCCTATGGTAAATTTGAAACACCAATGTTAGTTAGAGAGTCTATTCGTTTTCTAGGGCTGCTGTGACAAATTACCACACACGATGGCTTAAAATAACATTCATTTACTAACTCATAGTTTCTGCATGTCATGGGTTTCTGTAGGCATAGATATATCACAATTTCAGAAGTCAAGTGTGCTGGGATAATTCCTCTGATTAGTCTCACAAGACAAAAATCTAGGTGTCAGCAAGCCAGGCTCCCTTCTGGAGACTCTAGTGAGCATCCCTTTTCTGATTTATGCAAGTAATTGGCAAAATTCAGTTCTGGGCAATTGCAGGAGTGTGGGCAGTGTGGCTTGTCCTCAGCTTCCGGAGCTGTCTGTGCTTTTTGGCTTGTAGCTTGCATCTCTAAAGACAGCAATGGGTGGGAGAGTCCTTCTCTTGCCTCTTCTCTCCTATCTCTTCTTTTGCCACATCTCTCTCATCTACTCTTTTGCTGTCTTCTTTTTCTTCTAACCACCCCTTCCTCAGAAGGGAGAAGGATGGAAAGTGGGTCTGGAGGAACAAATGGAAGACATCTATCATACAATATTATCTCCTTTAAATAATTATTGTAAGGAACAAATTTTTAAAATGTATGTAAACCACTTCCATTTATAAGGCACACGTGATTACATTGGGGTCCTACTGACAGCTCAGGATAATGTCCCTAATTTAAAGTCAGCTGATAAGCAGCTTTAATTCCATATACAAAATCCCCTTGTCAGGTAAGGTAACACATTCACAAGTATAATACTGGGAGATAAAGGTCATCTGGACCAAAATCCTGGCTATTATACTGTATTAGTCTGTTTTCAGGCTGCGGATAAAGACATACCTCAGACTGGGAAGAAAGAGAGATTTAATTAGACAGTTCCACCTGGCTGGGGAGGCCTCAGAATCATGGCAGGAGGTGAAAGGCACTTCTTACACAGTGGCGGCAAGAGAAAAATGAGGAAGAAGCAAAAGCAGAAACCCATGATAAACCCATCAGATCTCGTGAGACTTATCCACTATCATGAGAATAGCACGGGAAAGACCAGCCCCCATGATTCAATTACCTCCCCCTGGGTCCCTTCTACAACACAAAGGGAATTCTGGGAGATACAATTCAAGTTGAGATTTGGGTGGGGACACAGCCAAACCATATCATACACTAATCTTGTTTTGTTGGCTTAATGACAGAGCATAAGCTTTAGGAACTAGACAGGTAGGAGATGAGTTTATAAATGTTCAGGGAAAATTAAAAAGTTTAATCTGGTCTTAAAAGTCTGTAGCTAATAGAATGTCTGAAAGCAAAGCTAGGTTTTCTTTTTCAAGACTTTTGTATGTGTATGTGAGTGTGTGTCCAATTCGACATATGAATAATTGCTTGAGTTCCTCAAATTTTACTCGGTGGTGCATGACTCATTTGGCTTGTGCCTGAAAAGAAATGTAATGTCTTGTTTTTGGTTAATCATTACAACCCTAGAAGAGCCTTCATGATACTTTCAAGAATGGTCAATTTGGGGTAACATGGCTTTCCATATGCTCACCAAATTGAATGTTATTATATGACATATATAAATCTGCTTTATATAATATACAGATCAATTGAGCTTTAGAAAAATATAGCTGTCAAAATTAGACATGTAATTATTTAGAATAATCAATATTAAGCTTAATTTTCTTACTATACATTTTTATAGTGACTTTTTAATAAAGGCATTATTGTATTGTTTCATGTTCTTTGCAAGTAGTTTAATGACCACATAAATCTCTTCAGTATCTTAATATTATTTTCTTATCCAGCCCTTTACTCTTGAACATGTTATGGTTTGATTTTTTTTTTTTTAGTTTTCTTTTAAAATATCAAAAGATATGCTATATTAAATCTCATTTGCAGGCACTGAGGTTTTTTCCTTTTAAAACATTTTTATTCTTTACTTATGATACATTTTAATATATAAGATTATTTGAGGAGGAATGATACATACTTTCTAGTTTTCTTCCAAAAAAATTAATCAACATTATCACCAGTAATGTAGAAGAATATCAATTTCATGATATCTTACTAATATATGATTATCATTTTTTGAAGTTTTTCCTATTTGGAAAAAAGCCCCTCTAAGTATGGTAAACTTTACATTAGGTAAGTTCCTGCTCTTTAATATTATTTTCATGTGTTTTTTTTTTTCATTTTTTGTTTTGTTTTGTTTTGTTTTAATCAGGATTCTGGGAGCAGAGACAAGAGTAGATGGTTTTCTTGGGGAATTTTATATAAATATCTGCCCTGGGCTAAAAATAGTTATACATCCCAAAGGAAGTTGGTCAATTCAGGCTTAGAAATGACTAAATTGAACAATGTTAGTCACAGCCTGAATTATTAAAGTACTATCCTTTATATAAAAAAGACGTGCCTGACATTTTTTCAGCCTTAATCTAAAAAATGATGTTGGAAGGAATGAGAAAACGTCTCTAAAAAGCTTTTGATTTATGACGGAAATAATCACAAAAGCTACGCTATTATTATTTTGTTTTAAATTTAGCTAAAATGAAATATTACATAGGGATTTATTCCTCTGTTTGACATGAAATTAATAAGCCCAACTTCTTTTTTATGTGTTCTCCTCTCAAAAGTATAAAAATAGTAAAAAGTAATTTTTAAAATTAGTAAGCCAGGCTGCAATAAAATATTACCTTTTTAATCAATTTATTTATTTATATATTAAGCATTTTTCTACACCTAAAACATAAATGCATTTAAATACACTTCAGATACATTTATTTTTTAAATGTATCTGAAGTGTATTTAAATCTTCACTCTCAGCAAACTCATTGTCTATCTATATAGTCTAGTGTGAATAGTTGTCCTGAAGTTTTCTTTTTAACTAACTTGTTAATTTTAGTATAGTTTTATCTTAACAGAACAGTTGCAAAGACAACACAGAGTTCCCGTATACCTAATGATAGATGCAGGAGGCAGATATGGGGGTACCTGGAGAATCGCTGACCCACCCCGCAAGTGTTCACATCAGATCCATTTGTGCACATGAGGGAACCACCCAGAGTCTTGTATGCACATGTCCATCATGGATTGGGGACCTGCCTGTGCACTGGGATGATGGAGTGAAGCCATGGGAGGATCACATCTTGTGCAAGGGAGAGGAACCTGGCCTCTTCAACTCCTGTGTGGTGGCCTGGTATTCAAAGTGTGAGGTAGTGGGAACCCGTTGGCAGGACTCCCTCTGGCTTTGCTGAGTGCTTTCTTTCTCTTTTCCTTTTCACTCAAAAAATTCTGTTCTCCTTACCCTTCAGTGTGTCTGTGTGCCTAATTTTTCCTGGTCGTGACACAAGAACCAGGATTTAGCTGAACTAAGAAGCAAAAATTCTGCATTATCAACACACAATCTCTCCTATTGTTAATAATTTACATTAGTATGGTATATTTATAACAACTAATAAACCAACGTTGATAAATAATTGACTGAAGTTCATACTTTATTTAGATTTATTTGGTTTTTGTCTAGTGTCCTTCTTCTGTTCCAAGATCCCACCCAGGTTTCAACTGTACTTTTAGTCACCTTATCTTACCGGGCTCTTCTTAACTGAGACAGTTTCTTAGACTGTTCTTATTTCTAATAACCTTAACAGTTTTGATGAGTACCAGTCAGGTATTTTGTAGAATGTCTATCAGTTGGTATTTGTCTCATGTTTTTCTCTTCGTCAGACTGGAGTTATGGGTTTTGGGAAGGAAGGGAGTCCACAGTGGCAAAGTGTCATTTTTATCACATCATGTCAGTGGTATACACTATGATGTGATTTACCACTGTGGATGTTAGTCTTGATCACCTGGTCAAGTGTCAGGTTTCTCCAGTGTAAAGTCATTCTTTTCTTCCCCTTTCCATACCATACTCTTTCAAAGGAAGTCACCCTGAGTATCCCACTGTTAAGGAAAGGGACTTATGTTCCACCTCTTTGAGAGAAGAATAGCTACATAAATTATTTGGAATTATTCTGCAAGAGAGATTTGTCTCTTTTGCCCCATTCATTTATTTATTCAATTATCTCTTTATATTAGTATGAATTCATTTGTATTATAATCCAATATTACTTTATTTTGGTGGTCAAATTGTTCTCTGACCCTTGAGAACTCTTTCCAGTTGGCTCCTGTGTACCTCTGACATATCTCCATCATTGTGAGATATTTTTGTTATTTGAACATTTTCTTACCTTTGCATGCTACGAGATGCTCCAGCTCATCTTGTATATTCTCTGCCTCAGCCCTAGACTCTGCCATTTCTTCAAGCAACCCTAGAACCTTTAATTGGAGAATAATATTAGAAACCAAGAGCTAGGGGGCAGGTACCCTGGAGTATTTTTGATATCTAAGTCTGTCCTACAGGCAGAAATTCTTGAAAACTTTATCCCATGTGTATCTTTGATTAAGTCCCAAGAGTCTCCCTCTGATGAATGTTTCCAGGTTTGTGCATATGCAGGATAACAGTCCTTAAGAGTGTGACAGTGGTTTTATGATCTCCTGACGCTGCTAGCCACGAATATATACTGGTGAGTCATATATGTATCATGTCCTAACTTTGTCATCTTCCCTTTCTGAATCAGAGCATGGATTGTGAAAGGTAAGACTGATTAGAAGAATGAAGGGCTAAGATTGCTGACTAAAGACTCACTCTCTCAGCTATTTCCCAGGCACTTCTCTCTGGCGCCAGATACCAGAATATTCACAACTTCTAGTGTTGGCCAAACCCACAAAAGAATCACTTAAATGACCACAGTCTACACCATTTATTTTATTGAACAAAAATTGACTGAGCATTTACCATGTGACAAACCCTATTCTAAGCACTGTGAATACAGTGCAGAAAACAACAGAATGGTTCTGTGGGCCTCTATACCCACAGAAATGGCATTCTTATGGTGAAGACAGGCAACAAACAAGTAAACAAAGAAACATGTAAGAGACTTTCAACTAATGGGAAATATCATGAAAAGATAAGGCAATGGGGGCATTTAGATGTTCAGGAAAGGTGATTTCTACAGAGATGGAAGTGACAGGAGATTTCAACCAAATGAAAATCTTACAGATGAGAATTGTGGGAAATAAGAAGAGCAAGTACAAATATCTTGAGGCAGAAGCAAGCTTGGTGTGTGAAAGAGTCACTGTGACCAGAGAAATAAAGAAATATGAAAAGTGGCACAAAAGTGAGGCAGTAAAGTAAGTTATGGCAACTGCATATGTGGAACTTTGAAATCTATTCTAAGGGTGGTTGGGAACCAGTGGATGGTATTAAACAGAGCATGGTCTAATTTGAGCTGGCTGCTGCATGGTGAGGCAATTATAAGTGGGCAAATTTGTAGCTATTATAATTTACCTGTCACTTATACTGTCTGTTCTCTTAAAAACTTGCAAGCCAAAAAGGGACTGAGGCACATCTTAATTGATTAAAGGTTTATTTTTACCAAGGCTGAGGATGCACCTGACAAAAAGAAACACAAGTCACAGTAGGATCTGTGACCTGTGCTTTTTCCAGTGAGAGTTTTGGGAACTTCAATATTTAAAGAGGAAACAGTAAGTAGGAGGGGAAGAAAAAAAAAAAGGAAGGTGGGTAGGCAATGATGTAAGTGGTTACATTCCTGTGAGGCTCTGATTAGTGCTCAGCAAACCTACATTTTACATGTGAGAAGAAGAGAGTTGGGGGGATTCATTTGTTTCGCCCAGTAAATCTACATTTTACATAAGATAAAGTAAGCATGTGAAATTAAAACTATCTGTTTCAGGACAAAAGAAAGTCAGTTTTTGCATGACTCAGTTCCCAAGCTTAACCTTCTCTTTGGCATAGTTAGTTTGGGGTCCTAAGATTCTATTTTTCTTTCACAAACTTTGCATGTATCATTTTAATCATTACTTGAAATAATACTATGAGGTAGATATTAATTATCCCCACTTATATTCTAGGAAATTGAGGCTCAAAGAGATTGGCAATGTAAATGAAGACCATCTAGCTACTAAGTAGTAGAGCCAATAGTTCAACCTTACTAAATTACACAGGTTCAAATTTAAAACAAAAAAAATGTAATTAGGCTAGTTTAGAATTGTTATATTCTGTTAAATGTTGAACAAAGAATGTATTTAAGTTGTGATCTAAAATAATTTTAAGACACATTTAGCCAGTGGTACCCACAATATTTTAATTCTGCCCTCATTCTAAACAAGTTTTACTCACAAACCTCTAAGATAAATATACGCAGAAAGGAGACAAACTAGTAAATTGTTATTAGCTAGAGTGTTTTCTGAAATCCTAATGAAAAACTTGAGTAAGCTAGATTGGGCCAAATAGAGTCCAGAACCAAATATCAGAGGTAATCACACCTGTCTGTGTAGAGAAAGAAAGTAAAAGGAGTCACTTTCTTGTTGGAGTTCCTTCAACCTGCCTATACTATGCCCTTCCAGGTGGGAAAAGCCATTCTTGGAATAACTCATCTTATTCAGGATTACTGCTCATCACCTAATGGTAAACATCTCAGAGGAGGCTTTATAGACTTTATAGTAGGAAGACAGAGGATAGAGACTATGCTCTTAGATAATGTGGACAAGTCCATACGGCATCCTTCAGCATGAAGACAGTTGTCTTTACACTGACTCATAGGAGTGGGGCTTATGTTAAATACATAAAACTTGGACTTTCCATACAGTTCAATACATTTTGCAGACTGATGCTGCACATTAATGTATTAAGGACTCCAAGATCCTTGTAGTAAAGGTACTCACTTTCCTTTTTCAAACCATCTCTTTACACACACACACACACACACACACACAGAGAGAGAATATTTTCTTTTCTACATGCACCTATTAACATTCTATTGGAAGGGAATGCTGTGTACCCACCTTGAGAAATCTTGCCTTATATCGCCTTATGTCACTGAGGGCATAACCCAAAATCTGTCTCTTGGGGTTAAAGGTAATACCCATTAAATAATGCCTTCTCCAGCCAGTGCCTATTTTGAACAGTCAGATAGATCTTATGGTTTTGCATTCCCAGAGCAAACTTAGTATTTGTTAATATTGATTGAGAAATATATTGCATGCAGGATGAAATTGATTAATTTTTCAAAATTTCCTAAAAGTCTTGAGCAAGAAAGGGAAGCAAGTTGAGAGAGTGTGATCACTATGAGACTGGCACAACAAGGCCAGAATAGGCTTTTGCTCTGGGATGCGAAGTGACCTCAGAGAGAGTGAGAGAGAAGCAATTTCAGCCCTAGATAAGATAGAGAGTAGTAATTCTCCCAAATTTACTGTTGAATTTTCTCAATTACATGAAGTGCAAAGAATTTTCTCCAATTTCTGGAGATTAAAGGAATGTTAAAAAATAATAACTTAGCAAGATTCTGTTTATACATAAAATACATATATATTACATATATGTATATTTTAAGAGTCAAGGAAATTAAAACAACAAATGTACAACGTTGTTAGGAAGAGTAGCAACTGAGCAAGAATTCTATTTGTAGCCATTTTTAGTTTGGCAAATAAGAACAATGGATGCTAACAAAAAGAAGATGTGTGACATTCCAGCAAAGCACAATAAATTAAATTAGAATAAATGGATTGTCATGATACCATGAAAAAGATGACTATCTGAAACTAATTTTTATAAACTTGTAAACAGAAATTTAATTCTTGAATTTCCCTTGTAAGGTTAAACTACATTGAACTTTCTGATATGAGAGCTAAGAAATATCCCAATTTTTAACACAGTCCTTAATTTGAGAATGGTAAGTACCATATCCTCTTACATTATGTAAACAACCTAAATGAAATATTTATATGCAAAGTTATTATTTGAATTTCTGAAATAAAGTAGTGTGTTTTCTGAGGATCAGTTTTCTTAATATAAAAAGAGAATGTAGGCTGGGCATGGTGGCTCACGCCTGTAATCCGAGCAGTTTGGGAGGCCGAGGTGGGCGGATCACGAGGTTAGGAGATCGAGACCATCCTGGCTAACATGGTGAAACCCCATCTCTACTAAAAATACAAAAAATTAGCCAGGCGTGGTGGTGCCTGTAGTCACAGCTACTTGGGAGGCTGAGGCACGAGAATTGCTTCAACCTGGGAGGCAGAGCTTGCAGTGAGCCAAGATCGCTCCACAGCACTCCAGCCTGGGCGACAGAGCGAGACTCTGTCTCAAAAAAAAAAAAAAAAAAAAGAGAATGTAAAGAAGACGATACAGTTTTACTAAAATCTCAGAATTCCTTTTCTTTTTCTTCTTTCTAGTCTATTATTTTTCTTTCTAAACATAGTGAATTTTTAAGAATCTCAACAAAGATAAAAATAAAATTTTCATGTGGAAGATAATTCTATAAAAAAACTAAAATACAAAATTCCTCTCAGAAATATTTCTCTGTTCATCCTCCCTCCATCCTCACATCCTATTTTTCTAGCCTTCCTTTTTTTTCTTAATGTAAGATACAGGGGGTACATGTGCAGGTCTGTTACATCTGCACATGTACCCCCTGAATTAAAATTAATGAAAAATGGGTATATTGTAATAGGTATATTGTGTGATGTCTCTAGCCTTTTCTTTGTTAACAAAGTATTATGACAAGTAAAATCTTATTACACCAAAGTGTATGATGAAGTTCTCTGTCTGATTACGATTCATTAATGGTTTACGTCAAAATAGAGGGTGAGTGACTTTTAACCTTGCATTCTCCTGCACTGAAGTTAAAGCTTAATGTTATTTATTGACCATTTTCCAAAACACTGTGGTAGTTCTAAGCTTATGACATACACTGTCTTCGAATACTATTTGACACTCTCAATTCAGTACATTTTATTTTAGATCTTCTAGATTCAATAAGACTAACTGGATAAACGAGGGATTAATATAGTATATATAAACAAACTGTAGCACACACACACCTTTCATAAAACCTCTACTGTGGTGATTTTGAATAACATATATATAATATATGTATGTATCTTTATATTTATATACATGTATACAAATATAATTTTTCAGAAAGTAAGTGAATTGAATTTTTAAGATTATTTATTCAACATATAGTTATAGGACAATTCTTAATCAACCAGTATATACAGGTGTTATTTGAGATACTGAATGTCAACAAAGGAAACACAAAACTCAGTTGGGGAAATTCATCTGTAAGGAAACACAAAATTAAGTGATGTATGCATGAGAAAAAGAGACCAGCCCTAAAATCAAGAATTTTGGTTGCAATCAAATAAGAAAAATGGAAAGTTAGAGTGGAAAAGCCAGTAGTAACAGTAGCAATAGATTTATTAAAGAAGACAGAAATAATTTTTATTTATATTCCTATGTAAATATTGGAGAGCTGTCTACATTAAAATGAGGTTCCAGGGTGGTCCAAAGGAAAATAACCAAGTGAAGCAGAATATAATCAAAACAGAAGGCATATCTATTCTATATTAGGAAATGGTCTTGAACATATGCTTATACTAAGAAATTGGATGCGATTTAGAGTTTAAATGTTATTCAACAAGAAAGTTGAAGAATTTCCACGTTTCAATTGCATGAAAAAGCAGAGTGCAATGATGAGCTGTAAAAGATGTGTGAGAAAAGAAACAGACCCCAAATCCTTGCTGCTTTGCTCCACTGGGATAGGCCTTGAACTAACACAGTGAAAGCCAGAGTTTCATGCCTGTGGGGGTCTGTTAATTTTTGCATACTTCATGGATACAAATTTTGTCCCTTTCCCTAGCCAGTCATTTTACAAACTCATACTATTTGTTACACAATAGGGACCAGGCAAGTAAAGGTATGTAAACCTAGAATAATGATGTGTCAGCAGCTTTATTATTTTATACACAAGGCATAACCATACTATTTTTCTATCTTACTTTTTTTATCAAAGAGTATCAGGATACAGTCTGGAAAAATATTGCTAATATATGAAATTCTAAATGTATTTTTTTTCTATTTTTAGTGTTATATACACTATTTTCTGTGGTACAAATAGCTTTTTTTAAATTACTTTTCCTAATAAGAATATAAGAATTTTTATAAAGAAATTCTTGGTTTAACATTTCTAGATATTAAAAGCAAACACGTATTTGGTGTATTTCATGGTTGTACGGTATGCTATATGATTTAATCAAACTGTCTCCTACTTTGAAAGCAATATTGAAAGCATATGAATTCATTAAACTGGTAGTTTTTTTGTTACTCCAATTGCAGAGACTGAAGTGGTTCTTAATTAGATTTAGTAATAAACCAAAGCAGACATGGACCCTGACTTCAAAGAACTTATAGTCTAAATGATAAGAAAGATCTTCATTAACAAGTTTTTAAAAGCTCTATAAATAGTGTCATAACGTAACATAGTAGAAAATACAGCAAAGGAAAGGAACTGGATGGTGTGTGTTAGAGTGACGTAGAATGTTTTGATATATAGTTATTCTCCTTATACGCAATATATTTCTTTACATCTGGCCAAGCACGTGTATAAGAATATAATGAACACCTAAGAAGATAATATGTTGCATATGCATCTTGATTGTTTCAAAATTAAAACTTTTTAAATATTAAAGATGATCAAATATTAATATGATGCTGGCATCTATGCTGAAGTTTCTAAGGGTACAGAATAAAGCACATGCTTACTTCATAATCTAAATTTCGTTTTACCGCAGAGAACTGCATCAACTTCCAGTTCATATTCAAACGCAATTAAGGTGCTGCTTGCAATCTATAAAGCTTTATTGTCTGAGTCTTACTTACCTGGGAGACCACTTATCTGCATTTCACAAAGCAAACTTTGGAGCAGTTCTGCTGACAGTCTCCCTGCCTGGATCTAAGGACTGATGAGGCAGCACCACTCCTGGCAAAATGCTTGAGTTCTGGCGCTTCTGTTATTCTGTCTTCAAGACCCAATCAATATTCTCAAATGTGAGGAGACATGCACTGCTGCTTAAATAGCATTTGTAAACAAAGTAAAAGGTTTTTTAGTTAGTTTTGTTTTTGATAAATAGTGTGAAAATAATTATCCGTCATGCGTCTGCAAATATTGACATGCAACAAATATATTAAATATTATGTATTAAAATGTTATTTCTTAGAGAAGCTTTAAATTAGTTATTTCTAAAAAATACAAAACACATAATATAAAAATTTGCCAATAATCAATCCATTCCATTACTAGAAAAATAAATGTGCAATGCTAACCATCTCTGAGAAATGATGGTTTCTTGAGAATGCACTTTAAGTAACATTTTAAAATAAATGTATAATTAATTCTGTTGAGAAGGTAAGTTTACACAATATTTTTGCATCAATACCTAAAAATACTGATAATAACTAAACAACATTACTGTAATTCATCTGAAACATTGGACAAGGAGTTTGAAAATTATAGGTTATAGATTACTTATTTTATTTGGTAAAATTGCCCCAAGCATTTCATGTCAAGTCAACGAACAGGAAGAAAGTTGGCCAGGTGCGGTGGCTCATGCCTGCAATCTCAGCGCTTTGGGATGTGGAGGCAGGAAATCACTTGAGGCCAGGAGTTCAAGACGAGCCTGGGCAACATGGCAAGACTCTGCCTTTACTACAAATGTAAAAATTAGCCAGACGTGGTGGCCCATGCTTGTAATCCCAGCTATTTGAGAGGCTGAGGCATGAGAATCACTTGAACCTGGGGGCACAGGTTGCAGTGAGCTGAGATGGTGCCACTGCACTCCAGCCTGGGCAACATAGCAAAACTCTGTCTATAAATAAATAAATAAATAAATATTCTTTAAAAAAGTGATATGGAAATTGATACAGTGATTGTGTCTTTCTGTGTTTCTGTTTATTATATATAAAGTCTTTGGGAATACTCAACACTATTTTGAACTTTAAATTTTGAACTTATTACTTTAGATTTAAAAAATACACTCTATAAAGTGCCCAAAATGGACAGAAAAAATATTATTTCCACATCCTTTGGAATACTCAGTATAGTATGGTACATATGTATATTCTAAAAGACTGTTTTAATTAACTTTATTATTTTTTTCCACAACCACAATTGCTCTCAGGACACTAATTCATGATTATCCTGAGTGCCTAATTTTAGAACTCACATTACTGTAATACATACTAGGCTGTCTTTTTTTTTTTCTTAAGCAAATATCATTTTCAAAGTGGAGTAACAAAAGTTTCAAGATGATAGGAAAAAAATGTCAATTTTGGTTTTGTAGGAAGATTTACCTCTATACTTAATTACCTCCGCTATCTACTCTATCTCTGTTGAGCACAATCAATTTATTTCACGTCCATGGTTATTGTTGCAGTACAGTGAAGCAAGACAGTGTAAAATGAAACACTAGGAACAAAATGTAAAGGAGGTCTGACAAATAAAGAATATAAATGATAGGTGGCCATGCATAGCTGTTGTGTGATGATATTTGCATTTTAAGTTTTCTGCCTCGGTATATGACTTGGCTGCCCCCAACAAAAATTATTAGATCTCATTTTGACCTTGCCTATTTGTTTACAGTGCAGCTTAAGGAATAGTTATGTAGAAATTTTTGTTAAAGGGAAAATAATTCTATTATGAAGAAGTTGGATATATGGGATCATAATTGCTGGTTGAAATTTGAAGGAGAATGTGATGTACTCCATTCTCTTCTGTGTCAATAGACTAGATTCAAGAGTTTGGCAAAAATCATATCATGTAGAATGTGGCCCATCAGGGTTATATTGTGAAATTAATGGGAGCATTCCCAGAATTCTATGCATCAAAAAGATTATATCACATTTTAGGAAGATCAGTCGACTCTTTTGCTGCTTAATTATACAACAGCCAAGATGGCACAGAAACCTGTTAGGGGATTATTACAACTGAGATTTTAAAATGATGGTGAGGCCAGGCATGGTGGCTCATGCCTATAATCCCAACACTTTGGGAGGCCAAGGTGGGAGGATTGCTTGATGTCAAGAGCTGTAAAACAGCCTGAGCAACATAGCAAGACAATGTCTCTACAAAAATAAAATAAAATAAAATAAAATAAAATAAAATAATTTTCTGGATGTGGTGGGACGTGCCTATAGTCCCAGCTACTTGGGAGGCTGAGGCAGGAGGATCACTTGAGCCCAGGAGTTTGAGGCTGCAGTGAGCCGTGATAGCACCACTACAGTCCAGCCTAGATGACAAAGCAAGGCCTAAAAAAAAAAAAAAAAATTAAAAAAAAGATGGTGAAATGAACTATAGTAATGGTTATAACATCAGCATATCCTATGAGTAAGTTACTCTTCCCATCTTCATTTTACTGATGTGGAAGATGAGAGACAGAGAGGTTAAATAACTTACCTACCATTATGCCGGTAGCAAAAAGCAGAGCCAGGACTTGCACAGAGGGATAGTCTGAGTCCAGGGCCCTTTATATTATACTGTTTCTCTGATAGAATATAGAGATAAATCATAGATCCAAGTGAGATTTGCAGGTAAGATTGGTAGGAATTGGTCACTCAAAGGATACAAAAAGTGAGAGAAAACCACAGGCTATATATGTAGATTTGGGAATCATCAGCATCTACCTTATTGCTAGAACCATGGAAGAGAAACAGAAAACACGTGCAGCTTAGAAAGAAAACAACATCTAAAAATGATATCCTAGAAAACCTCAAGATTTAAAGTCTGATGGAAGAAGTGGAGCCCACAATGATGATTAACCCAGAAACAACAATGTCATAGAGACTGAGGATGGATAAGATTTCAAGAAGAGTGCTGCAAACAGATCCAAATTCTACAGAGAGTATAATAAATACATGGTGAAAACTGCCCATTGTTCTTTGAGTTAATAACAGGCAGTTCATCAATGACCTTGCAAAATACAACTTCTGGGTGGTAGCTGAGGTTTGATTTAATTAAATATAATAAGATCTAGTCATAGGCTTGAAACTGAGCCTCATGAATTCTATCTTGGAGAGTAGCAGGCTAGAATAGGAGGAGTGTAACTATGGACCTAGAGCATATGCTAAAAACAGGTATCACGGAGGAAAAAGAAGAGATTTGTTGGGAGAGAGAATGAAATATCAAGATGAAGCAGGTAAGGAAGTATTGAGTAATATTTTGAAAAAGAAGAGAGATATAGATCTAGAAAGTGGAAAATAACTGATAAAAGGACAATACACTGAAGGAGCCAAAGGAACCAAGACATCTGAGAAACTTGTACTGCTGAAATTTATACCATATGGGATTGGTCATACACTGTGTCTTCTCTCAAGGATTTATCACTTTTGAAAAATAAATTCCATTCCTTTTCAGTCTTTGTACTGTCTCTTTGGTGTCTCCAAACAAGGTCTATCCTGAGAGAGATTTTTTGTGCAGAGAATAGCACTGATTCTCTCTCTCTCTCTTTCTCTGTCTCTCTCTCTCTCACTCACTCACTTTCTCTGTCTCTCTCTCTCTGTGTGTGCTAAAAGTGTGTGCGGTTATATGAAAATAATTTAAATTGTGAATGTTAGAATGAGGTGCTGCATTTTATAGCATATCCTTTAAAAACAATAATTATTTGAAGTCTGTTTCCAGAGTTATAATGGTTTGAGCCACACTGTTTTCTAAATACTCAAATTTGGTATGCAGCTTTATGACAGGAAGTTGGCTTTCAGAGCAGGAATGTATGTAAACAAAGAAATGTGGCTCACAGGAAGGTTTAGCTAAATCAAATCCCGAAGGCTGCCTCCATTCTGAGCTTCTTTCTGTATCTTGATTATTTGCAGATGCTTTACATGAATCTAGAGATGAAACCCAATAGTTAACCTCCCTAAAATTCCCAAGGCAGTTCACAGTTAGCCCTGAGTGTTGACCAGCTAAACTAAACAATGAGAAGGAAGTAGGAAATTTAATGCCATCCTGCTTCAAGATGCATGAAGTACTTTTTTCTCTCTCAGGAATCAAACCTCAAGACTAAACTTTTCAAAAACAGACTAAAAAAATCAACTAATACAACTGCCTGGAATCATCACTATAAACATGACGAGTTGAAAACTATTTGTTCCTTTGACATTATTACAAAATCACATGCCTGCTGAGCTTCAAGTCCGATTGTCTAGCGCGAAGTGCACAGTTCTGCCTTTCTTGGCCGTAAAAATGCTAAGATACCAAGAGTTATTAATTGTCTTATATAATAAGTCATGGAAACTTTACAGGCAAAGTAGATAAAAAAGAAGAGAAAGATTTTTGTCAGCTTGAAAACTCAGTCTTTATGAATGAAAACAAAACATTACCTAATTCTGCAATGCTACCCAGTACAAAGATGTAACCGTAGTCTCTTGAAATCTAGTAGCTGCTTTATTTTTCCCAAGCTAATTGGAGGGAAGACCCAGGAAAGTAAAACTTGCTGTGTTACATTTTTGGAACTCTGGTTGTAAGCATGCCTTGTGCTAATGAAACAATAGAGAAGCAAACTGTGGGAGAGCATGCTGGGAGAGGCCCAGCAGAGGTGCCAGGGGCAGCGGCCACACTCTCACTTCCCAAGCAGTGTGGGATGGGATCCTGCGGGTGCCCACCCTAGAATTAACCCTAGGATGGATGCAATCAGGATCCAGTTTTGCTGAGACTGCTGCAGAGATGATTTGCTACTTGAGACCATACACATCCTGGAATTCTGCTGGAAGAACATAGGTAAACTCTCAAGAAACTACCAATGCCCAAGGCCACTGCTCAGAGTGAGCTGCCATATCTCTACATTGAACCTGTAAACAAAACACTAGAACACTGGGGATGGGCAGTGGGTGGGGAAAGAGAGTGGTGTGTTGTAGCTGTCAGATAAGAAAGGATATGTGTTTTCCTTCTCCTTCTCCCCTCATCAATAACTGAGAAGCTGGTACCGAGGAAAGAAGATAGGAAGAAGTGTGAGAGCCACATCAAACCCATCCTATCTTGCAGCCATTAGAACTTTAGCTCATATTTAACTGAAGGAAAAATGAATATATTTTAGAATAAGAAATAAATTTTTAAAATGAATAGAGATGAGTGAAAACTAAGATGAGCCTGAATAATTGAAAGTGGATGAACATAAGGAGATTGGGCCAAAGAATTAATAACAAATACAGTTTTTATCCACCGATAATATGAGCTTCAATATTGCATAGATGTGGACAGTTACTGAAAAAAAAAAATTTGGTGTTTATAACCAGTGATTTGAGATTATTAAGTAAATTCATTACATAAGACATCTCAGTTTTGGAAGCAATGGCTGAACTCCTTATGGCATCTTACTTTTTTGTTTTCTATTTATTGACATTGAAAATATTGACTTCTTTAGTCCCAGATAGGTAATGCTTTTCTATGTCTAGATATTTCCTGAATTTTTGGGGAAAATCAATATGGATACTATCTCTTAAAATTAAATGTGCTGCATTTCTCAGTGTCAGTGTTACAGCTTTTTCACTCCTGTTGTTCTGCAAGTGGGAGGAAGCGTTACAGCTCTTTTACTCCTACCACCAGTGAGCTCTGGGTTCTCGTCCCATGACAAAGAAGACTAAGGCATGCAGACAATGGACAGTGAGCAAGGCAGAGTTAGATTCATTAGGGAACAGAAAAGCTCTCAGCAAAGAGGGGACCTGAAAGAGGTTTGCAAGCTATGAAGCTGAGTCCAGGGGTTTTTATGGACTGGGAAGAGGGAGGAATATGCTGACTGGTCTGAAGGCCATCTTGGAGAAAGCACCTCTCAGAAAGAGGTATGATAGTGAAAAGAACCAGTTGGAAGCAGAGGTAAAGGCTTGGCCCAAGACTTCGGCCTAGGACCAATCAGGGGCTGTAATGAAGGCTTGGCTGGGACCTTGGCCCAGGACCAATCAGGGGCTGGAGTGATGATTCACCCTATGTAAATGAAGATTCTCTCAGCAGCCAATCACAGAAAGGTAGGCGTATGTAAAATAGGTGAAAAGCAGGAGACTAAGGCAGATCAAGGAGAGAGAATGTGTCTAAAAAAGTAGTGGAATTTGTTCATCTGTGTTCACAGAGTAAGTGTTTCCATTCAAGACCATAGGCTCCTTATCTAGGGCTTGCAGTTTGACTTTCAGGCTATTCTTGGTTTGAAGGAGTTTTACCAAGGACCCACTCTAACTGCCTGCTTGACCAGTTTCTTCCTTCCACTGCTCTCACTAACATGTTCAGAACTCTCAAAGCCTTTGAGTTTATTGACAGTTAAGACCTCATACTCCACTAACTCTGCCACCCATGAATTTATTTTTAGTTCCATTTGCATTTGAATAGAATAGCATGTTTACACACATCTACACAACACACACATATTCTCTTTATTCCTCCCTCTCACGTGCAGACACACAGTTTTAATTCCAGCTTTCCTCTACAGTGATGTAGTCCTTATAGTACAAGGGGGTCGATATATGTGGTATCATGTAACCTAACCACAATGAGCAGTGGCCTGGCCTGACGTTAGGTGTGCTTTTTCTATCAAGAGAAAACCCTACCATAAGAAGACTAACAGCCACTGCTTCCTTACTGAGAAGAGGGCTTTTTCTATCTGAGTTGTTTTATAAAATTAGGTGGTTTTTCATCCCTAGGAGATATTTTTTCTTAGAAACAACTAGAATATTTAACATTGTATAATGATCAATCAAATCTGAGGAAAGTGATCACATACTGATCACAGCAGTTGCTAGAGATGTGGGCCAACAAAGCTTAGCCTCAAATCTTTGTTTTGGTTTAGATGACAAAAATGTCAAAACAGCATTTGTTATTTTAATTCTTTTGCTAGAAGAAAATAATATTTCATTTCTAGATGCTTTAAGTTTACTAAGCCAATAATTATCTAAAAAACATAGTTTTTTCATGTGATGGATAGATTTTGTTTTTATTTTTGGTAACATATAAAGATTTTTTTAAATTTAAGTTGAGCATTTGTAGGTGAGTTCTTATCAGTAAGAATGTCATAATCATGTAGACTTTTATTTTGAGTATTTCCATGTCCACTAGTAAAACCTATGGAGAACAGATGAATTGCTAAGGTTGGAAAATAGTAAGATTGCACAGAGAGTGTAATGGGGGGAAGAAGGCAAATTATTCTAAGTGAATATTTACATTCAGATAAAAAAGAGCTAATAACACTGAACATGACCACGTAATTAACTCCCAGAATACCTTGTGCTGTTAAAACTAAGGCCTAGGGAGAAGCTTTTCCTGGGGTCACCCACTGACATAGAAAACCAATTCTCCTCCTTCCATGCCCCATGTTTTGTTTTTTTGGTTTTCTTTTTCCCTGGCTTAAACAGCAAATCATCCATTGGTCCTGGCATTTTAAAAGTCTGCTGGATTTGTGTATTTAGTGAAGAGTGGGAGGTTTTCTGAGAAGGAAAAATAGCTTCATGAAACCATGGACATGGCTGTGGAGAAGGCGTTGAAAGTAATGATAAGTCAGGGTTCATACTGGGAAAAACAAGTAAAGAAACACGCTGTAAATTCTAAGCAACCTTGCGTAAATATCACTTACGGGGCAAAGTGGACTCACTGCAAATTCTTGAAAAACATTTTTCTTTGGAATCAGAAATTTGGCAGCAGGATTTTTGAGTCTTGGAACTGAAGCATCATTGAATAGTGAGGACTGGAAATGCTATTTGAGTCATCAGCATAGAGGAAATATTTAAAGCTATGAAAATATCTGAACTCTCTGGGAAAGTGAACTTAAAGGGCCATGGGTAAATACATGGCCATAGGGAATCTTAGACATATGGGATAGTAAGAGGGAGAGAAGAAATCAAAAGGGATAGAGTAGGAAGAAAACACAAAAACTGAAAAGGGACTCAGGTTTGTGCAGTGTCAGAATAACGAATGAAGAGATTATTTCAAGGAGGCATTTATTAGGTCGAAATGGTGGAGAATTAAAATAGACTCTTGGATTTTGTGAAAAAAAAAAAAAAAAAAATTGTGAGCTTCCAGACTCAGTATTTTCAATAAACTACAGCTTTTCAAATGTTTCAAAGAGGAAATGTGAGTTAAAGTATTTTTTATTCTGTCTCTTATTTATTCAACAAATATTTATTGAACAGCTACTCTATGCTAGGCATATTCTATTGATGCTTTTCATGTTATGTATGACCAGCGCCTTGGAAAATCTCCCTCATCCTTGAGTTTTCCTGCATGTTTATGTCTAACGTGTAGAAACCCTCCCTTCCATGCTATTCAATGATGCTGTGATCTGTTTGGATCATTCAGTGCAAGAAACCCTCAAACAAAATGATCTTAGGTGATTTATATTTTTGGAATGTATTTTGGCCCCAGTTGGGAAAACAATACTTAAGTATCTTTATTAAATTCCTGTTAAATTAGTTGGAAGAACAATTATTCTGGCTCGTGAGAAAGTTTTCATTTTTATTTGTACAGTTAGAGAAAGAATTTTAGAATAAGGACATTGCTGTATGTCTTTTATAATCTCCTTTTTTGGTTTGGTAAAATATGACAGGCTAGTAGCACAAGAAGTAAAGCTCAATTTGCATGAATATTCCTTTAACCCCTGGAACAAATACCTTTACGCAATGGATGCTTCTTAACCTCCAGGTCAGTGTTCCCAAGAGACACTAAAATTCTTTTGAAAAGGAATGAATAAGAAGGCACAGTGTGTGATCATAAGGAAGGGGTAATTCAAAATATAACCAAGATCATTTTACTCACTTCGTCTTTTGGTACAGGCTCTTAAGAGACTTAGGCTGGGCTTCTATGCCAAAGAATGTTCAATTTATTTACTCATTTCACAACTATTTATTGAGCCCCTACTAGATGCTAGGTAATGGGGCTAAAGCAGTGACTTGGAGACACAAGCTTATTTTTTAACTGCCCTCATTTTCTTTTTTTTTTTTTTGAGATAGAGTTTTGCTCTTGTTGCCTAGGCTGGAGTGCAATGGGGCGATCTCGGCTCACTGCAACCTCCGTCTCCCAGGTTCAAGCGATTCTCCTGACTCAGCCTCCCGAGTAGCTGGGATTACAGGCAGGCGCCACCCATGCCTGGCTAATTTTGTATTTTAGTAGAGACAGGGTTTCTCCATTTTGGTTAGGCTGGTCCCGAACTCCCGACTTCAGGTGATCTGCCCACCTCAGCTTCCCAAAGTGCCAGGATTACAGGCATGAGCCACCGCGCCCGGCCAACTGCCCTCATTTTCTAATGTGTAGAGTTATACAACAAATAACTAGTTTGGGGTATTTAGAACTACTAGTAAGAAAAATAAAGAAAGATAAGGAGATAAAAGTAAAGTGTGTAAAGTGTATATGGGGCTAGGTGATGATTTATTACATATACAGTGTGATTAGCAAAAGAATCTCTGAAGCAGTAATAGCAGAGCCCGGACTCGAATGAGCAGAGCAAATGAGCAATGAAAAAATAATCTGCAGAAAAAAGTTCAATAGAGAATAAACAGCCCAGCCTGGCCAACATGGTGACTCTCCGTCTCTACTAAAAATACAAAAATTTTTCAGGCATGGTGGTACATGTCTTCCAGCTACTTGGGAGGCTGAGGCAGGAGAATTGCTTGAACTTGGGAGGCAGAGGTTTCAGTGAGCAGGGATTGCACCACTGCATTCCAGCCTGGGTGACAGAATGAGACCCCGTCTCTAAAAAAAAAAAAAGAAAAAGAAAAGAAAAGAAACAGCAAGATAATGCCCTGCAGAGGGGATGAACTACGGGCACAGCACATTGGAGAAACAAGAGACAGTGTGGGGAGGGAGAGATAGAAATCAAGCTCAAGAAGTACTAAAGTCTAAATCATTAGGGCTTGGTCATTAATTGGGATTTTATTCTAAGGGTGATGAGAGTCCACCAAGAGGTTTTGTATAAGGAAGTGATACTATCCGATTGTATTTTTAAAATATCAGAGAGCTACTTCATGTAAACAGAAGTGGAACAGTTAAAAGAGAGGAATCAGTTAAGAGGCTGTTACAGCTGCATAGGAGACAGTAAATTGGAATAAGGTGGTAGCTATCAAGGGCCTAAGTGGTTCAAGTCTAGATGGCCATTATAATCAGTAGTAAATTGAGAGCACAAGCCTATATTGGGAGGGGCATAGATTTTATTACAAATAATAGCAGAGTAGTTTTTCTTCAGTGTGGTGGTGATTAGGGCAAAGCAGAAAAAGAACTATAATCATGTGGACACAGGTTACACAGTAAAACAGTGGTGGGGATATTGATAACGGGAGAGGCTATGTGGACATTTTCCAACTTACAATTGCTCGATTTACGATTTTTCAACTTTAAGATGGTATGAAAGCAATATGCATTTAGTACTGTCCTCCATTTGCAGTGGGGTTAAGTCCAGATAAACCCAGGCTAAATTAAAAATATCAGAAGTTGAAAATGCACGTTGGACTTACTGTTTTTAATTTAGGACAGGTTTATCTGGATGTAGCCCTATCCTAAGTCGAGGAGGATCACTACTTGTGTAGGGCAGAAGGCATATGGGAAGTCTCTGTACCTGTCACTTAATTTTTCTGTGAATCTTAAATTGCTATGAAATATAAAGTGTGTGTGTGTGTGTGTGTGTGTCTATGTTCAACACAGTTTTCTTATTTTAACGCTAACCAGACACAAAACAATACTACTTCAGATGATGAAAAAACATCAGTAGAATTGAATAGTACTAATACTTCTTGATTTTACAGACCTGAAAAAGAAGGACCAATGTTCTAATGTCATCTTTTTTATTTCATCAATTAAGGATATTTTAAAACAATAAGAAGATATTATTTCTTCTAAAGTTCATTTATTTAATTGAATTTTCTGCTTTTATTACAAACAACTCAATATTTTTATTTTTCTTGCTGTTCACTGGACAAATAAAAGCTTCATCTTCTTGTCCCCAAACACTGATTGCTTGGTTCCTAATACTTGGTATATTAGTTTTGAAGTCAATTTAGTACTTGCAGAGTTACTCATAGCATTGCTTTTACACTGTTTTTTATACCAAAATTAGGGCTGACAGATAATATATGGAACATCCAGTTAAATTTCAGACAAACAAGAGTTTAGGACTGTAAGTGCATTTCCAAATAGTCATAGAAGTACTTGTATTTTAAAAATTATCTAATTTACACAGAGTTGAAATTTAACTGTGTTCTGTTTTTACTTGCCAAATATGGCTCTCCTAAGTTATTTCAGGAGGCTCTTATGTTCATTTTCCTTTGTGGTTTACTCTGAATTGCTTGCTGTCAAAATGTATCTGTACTGTCACCAAGAGTATATATGTACACTATAATTTTTAGACTCCTAAAAAATTATTATCCTCGTTCCTCAACCAATCTCAGTTTCCTTATCAGCATTTTCTAGTATAAAAAGCATTGCAGTGGCCAGACACGGTGGCTCACGCCTGAAATGCCAGCACTTTGGGAGGCCAAGTGCTTCTTCACGAGGTCAGGATATCGAGACCGTCCTGGACAACATGGTGAAATCCTGTCTCTACTAAAAATACAAAAATTAGCTGGGTGTAGTGGCGTGCACCTGTAATCCCAGCTACTTGGGAGGCTGAGGCAGGGGAATCACTGGAACCTGGGAAGTGGAGGTTGCAGTGAGCCAAGATGATGCCACTGCACTCCAGCCTGGCAATAGAGCAAGAGTCCATCTCAAAAAAAAAATTAAAAAAAAATAAATTTAAAAAATAAAAAATTAAAAAGCACCGCAGTGTTTTTACTGGAGGGGTAGCATCTCAACTTCTAACCACTGTCAGTGACAGGTACAATGGTGCAAATGAATTGATGCATCTGAAGCCTGTAAGTCAAGTGCTACAAGGAAAGGCATCCCTAATTCCTTTTTAAGACGGATTTATTAGTAGTTTAACCAAGCTAGCACTTGGAATAATACATTCTCTTTCTTCTTGGATTCTGTGTCCACATCATACACCTCCTGCAAGGCATGAAATGACTAGCTGCCTGTTTTTAAATAATTGGGGTGGAGTGAGTTTTCTTCACTCATGTACACATGATTATTGCTCCATTGCTCTTGGTATTGCTTTGAATGTTTTTCTTCCTTACATTAAATGCAAATACAATAGACAATTTAGAGATATTTTCCAGCTAGTGAATAGCACAAGACTTACAATTCTTGAAAAGAAATGCTTCTAATCCAAACCCACTTCTGCATTTTTATGTCTGATTCTATTTTCTGTTTTAAAATGGCATCTTGAATGATCTTCATACAGAAGCAATCTTTATCCCTATTCAAAGCTGCTGATTTTGCAGGAAAAGAGAAGAAAGGCTATTCTTTAAATTATACCTTTCATCAACCTGAAATAAACAGAAGTATTAAGTCTGGAAGTCTTTGAAAAGAGAGACAGAGACACAGAGCAAGAGAAAGAGAGAAATTGTATTTCCTTGCAGTTTGCAGATGTTAATTACCCTGAATATTGTAAAGGAAGCTGAAGCAGCTGGCATGGATTTTTGACAACCACATTTAAATTGTTTATAAGAAACTCTGTCTGGTAAACTTGGGTGTTTTAGATGCAAGGAGAGATTGCAGCATCTGAAATCTGAGAAAGAAAACCAAAAACATTGGGTATGCTCAGAAAGTATGCAGTAGGATGCAAGGTCATTATAAACAGAATGAAAATCAGACAGGTCAAGGCTAGGCCTCTTGAACAAACATTGAATAGTTACACCATGTTCAATGTGTGCAAATCTTGGATGAAACTCATTATAGAGATCTATAGAGAGAAAGGCCCAGGTATATCATCCTAAAAAGAAAATATTAATATAAATCTCTGAAACCCTTATTCAGAAATGCATAAGAAAGAAAGGGAATTTTATGGAAGATATTCACCACCAACAAGAAAGTCATACTTCCAATCCTCCAGAATAGATTACTTCTGATTTGAAAGGTAAATATTATAGCATATCATTTAATAGTTTATGAGAAATTTATTATATTGATATACCATCTTCACCATTTGGGAGTACTTTTGCTTTTTCAATTCAAATTTTCCTAAAGAAATAGAATACCATGAGAAGAGACAATCTACTATGACACAAGATTGTGCCATAGAGGAGACAGAACTTGGGTTTCCAGGCACCTATTTATATATGCCTTATAAGTGTGTGTCGAATGTCTCTTCCATACAAGACACAAGTCGTAGATGCAGAAGAGGTAATGGAGAAAGCTTACCTGACTGTGTAGAGTTCATGATTTCGGGGCCGATCAAGTGTGGGTTTAGTACACTGACTGTGACCTTGTGCAAGTTATTCAAGTTCAACCTCAGTCTGTTCTTTAAAAAAAAAAAAAAGATAGATGTATAACATTCATCTGAAGTGATTTTTTTTTTTTTTTTTTTTGAGACGGAGTCTCGCTCTGTCGCCCAGGCTGGAGTGCAGTGGAGAGATCTCGGCTCACTGCTAGCTCCGCCTCCCAGGTTCACGCCATTCTCCTGCCTCAGCCTCTGCGAGTAGCTGGGACTACAGGCGCCCGCCACCACGCCCGGCTAATTTTTTGTATTTTTAGTAGAGACGGGGTTTCACCGTGGTCTCACCGTGGTCTCGATCTCCTGACTTCGTGATCCGCCCGCCTCAGCCTCCCAAAGTGCTGGGATTACAAGCGTGAGCCACCGCGCCTGGCCTGAAGTGATTTTTTTAATTCTCAAAATCAACGTTATTGGTGTATACTTTTTATACAATATAATGTAGGTCTTTTTGTGATAACTTTTGATAAATGTATACAGTAGCATAACTGCCAACACTAGCATGATACAGAATATTTGCATTTCCCTAAAAAGTTCCCAGTTGCCACTTTGTAGTCATTTCCTCCCTGAAGCCCAGTCCCTGGCAACCGCTGATCTTCTTGTTACTGTAGTTTCATCTTTTAAGAATTCATATGGGCCAGGCCCAGTGGCTCACGCCTGGAATCCCAGAACTCTGGGAGGCTGAGGCGGGTGGATCACGAGATCGGGAGATCGAGACTATCCTGGCCAACATGGTGAAACCCCGTCTCTACTAAAAATACAAAAATTAGCTGGGTGTGGTGGCATGCGCCTGTAATCCCAGCTACTTGGCAGGCTGAGGCAGAAATATCACTTAAACCGGGAGGCGGAGATTGCAGTGAGCCGAGATCGCACCACTGCACTCCAGTCTGGCCACAGAGTGAGACTCCGTCTCAAAAAAAAAAAAAAAAAAAATTCATATGAAGGCAATCATATATTACATACACATTGGTGTCCAGCTTCCTTCACTTAGAAAGATTTTAAAGTTTACTCTTGTTGTTTTGTGTGACATAATTATTCCATCGTATGGATATTCAGGTGTTTTGATAATTAAGCAGGAAAGTTTAGGTAAAGGCTAGTAAGCAGTTTATGATTGGTAGAAATTATTGAATGAGTGTTAACTATTAAATAATAAATAATTATCTGACTTTATTTTCTCTTGAGATTTAAGGAATGATATCATATTCAAGAGGTAAAACTTTGGGCTAATGCACAGAAGCTTTATTTTTTAATTTAGACATGATCTAGAAAATTTTAGACTGCCCTTGATTCAAATAGCAGGCATGGTCTTTAGACTGATTTATCCAGTCACATGTCTTGTCTCAATTCTTTTTTCACTCTGTGTGTGTAGATAATACCACATTTAGAAATATATAATCTCCAAGGGTCAGTTTTTATTGTCACAGACATGACAATTTATGCTGTTGCAACTTCAGCAATCAAAGACTCTGTTAATGGCATCATAAAACTTGGCACACCATTTTTTTTTCTACAGGGAAGAAAATTAAGAAGCTTAATTTCAATATAGAAATGGAACTCAGAAAAGTGATCACAAATAAATCTAGAAGCTATTTTCAGAAAGAGGTTTCATTTTCTATGTCTTATTCACTAAGGGCATATGTCTCTGAAATTAACTCATTTTTTATGTGTGATCAAAATCCAACGCAATATTCATGTTACGGTTTTTATAATCCCCAAATTATATGGTTTCTTCTGTGCCTAGAAATGGGAGGCTAAATTTGGAGGGAGCTTGATCTGTAATGTTTTTCTAATTCAAAAGAGAATATACACTAGCTCAGAGTTTAGATTTGGATTTGGATTTTGCTTCTGAGCATTGGTGATCAGGATTTGCAGTTTGCAACCTCAACTCTCAAATAAATCCAGGATTTATTGTTGAGATCAGTAGACTGCCTGCAATGCAACCCTTAGGCTTGCTACTTACACTTAATACTACTTAGCTGAAAACAGCTTAATCAGAACTTGTGGGAATGTCATTGCTTTTTGTATGTTAAAAATTTACTCCATCATCTATTGCATTTGTGCCACAAATATTATTTTGCATGTTGGTTTTACTATGACTGTTATTGATTATCCGAAGTCTTAGTCCCAAATTTTGATTTTTAACCCTTCATATACCACTCCTCTTTTGGAGACAGTCGATCATTATTTTGTACCAGCTACAGCATTAGTGGAGGACCTGCATTAGAATACATGTGTCCTCTTTTAATCTCATCTCCTCAGTGTATAAAAGAGAAGAGGAACATCAGTAGGCTGAGCAATGGCTGTCATTTGCATCAAGGAATAGAGCCAGCATTCATTTTTTTATTTCAAGATAGATCCATTTCATCTATTTGAAAAGCTACTATTAAAAGGCTTGTAATCCAATGCCTGCAGCTGAGAATAATATAAAATAAAATAATCTTCTTCACTCTGTCAACACCAGCATGAAGAAGTGCCAAGAACTCTTCTCTCATTACTAACATTACCATCAGGAACCAATGAGAGGGTGGTGGTGGTATTTTTTTCATATACTTCATGCTTTTATAATTTTCTTTTTCAGTTTGTGGATAATGGAGGTGAGTTGTGAACAAACAGTGAGCCTCAAAAAGGCATAATTACTACGAAAAAAACTGATGGGGAGACGGAGATCTTGTCTCTATAACACAAACTATCTCCATAATATAAAGCTCTTTGATATGGCTTGCCATGATGCATTTAATTAGCAAAATAGTTCTTCTATCATTCCATTTCCAAAGACATTTTCTATGAATATATATTGTATTTTACTATCATTGTATTTCTTTCAAGTTATAGTCACACTTTGTTTTCTTATTTTTGTTCCACCTCACCATAGGATAAATTTCTTAGGGAAATCAGTGGTAAGTGGCTTTGAAACTTTTTTAGTTTCATTTTACTATGACTATAGTAAAAGTTATATTTTACATTACAATTGGATACACAGATATATGCTTAAATTAAATAAAGTTAAACATACAAATTAAATGAAAGTTAAGAAATAGCTTTATAAAACAAAACTTACCCTAAGCATGAGTAATGCACTCTGTTATTTTGTATTCTATTCTATTTTTTTTTAAAAAGGCTCTTTATGACCTACTATATTGATCTCACAACTCACTAATGTTTTGCAAACCATGTATTGCAAAACACTGATATAAGTGATAACGTTTGTATCATCCAACAGATTGGTAGAATCTATGTAGACTTGTAAAATTTGAATTTAGACTTTTAAAATATAGCCCCCCCATAGTATATACTTTGTCCTTATTTTAGTAGGAAATAAAAATTGTTAATTTTGTTTTACTGTTGTCACATTGATACGTACATGTGAATGCACATACAAACACACATATAATGCAAATTATATATGTATATGTGTGTTTGAATTCATTTGGATGTTTCTTATCATATGCTTGTATTATGCCTATAAAAATATAAATACAAATGAATAAATTGAGCTGGATTGCTTGTAAACTTCTGTTTAGTTTTAAAACCAAGCATTCTATTACATACCTTCAGTGAATTATAACCATGTAGTTGTTTCTCTAGTGGAGGTAGCAGAATTGCCCAGCTCAGTGGGCTTTTTTTGTGGGGGGTGGGGGGGGTGGGGCAGGATCTTACTCTATCATCCAAGCTGGAGTGCATGGTGCGATCACAGCTCACTACAACCTCTACCCTCCTGACTCAAGCAATCCTGCCACCTCAGCCTCCTGAGCAGCATGCACCACCATGCCTGCTTCTTTTTCGTGTGTGTTTTTAGTAGAGACAGGGTCTTACCATGTTGACTAGGCTGGTCTTGAACTCCTGAGCCTAAGCCATTTGCTTTCTTTGGCCTCCCAAAGTGATGAAATTACAAGCGTGAGCCACCATGCCCAACCTACACAGGCTTCTTCTTGATTGCTGTCATAAGATGCTTGGGGTTTATATTTTTTTAAATATCCAATCAGAGCTAATTTGTGGTACAGGTGGTGGTTTGGAAAAGTGCAAGCTTTGCTAGAATCCAACACATAATCTCTATTTAATGTCTAGCTGGTAGCCTCTAACTACAGCCTTAACATTATTTTTTAATTTCTTCCTTTTTTTCAGTAAAGAGACCCATGGTTTTATTTGTTAAGTCTGAAACTTCTTTATATGACAAAGTGAAATGTGAACCATTATACACAATACTTTCCTCTATTACATTAATTTATTTTTTTAACGTCTTCATTTAGAAGTTTTATATATTTTTTTAAGCTTTAGGTCCACAGCAAAATTAAGAGGAAGATACAGAGATTTCCCAAATTCTTCTTGCCCTCACAAATGGTTAGCCTCCCCCATTATCAATGTTCCCCACAAGGGTAGTATGTTTGTTACAATTGGTGAACTCACACTGACACATCATAATCACCTAAAGTCCACAGCTTACTTTAGGGGACATTCTTGGTGTACATTCTATGGGTTTGGCCAAATGTATAGTGATATGTACCCATCAATACAGTATCATACAGAATATTTTCACTGCTCTGAAAATCCTCTGTATTGTATCTATTCAACCCATCCCCCACTCCACCTCATCAACCACTGATCATTTTAGTGTTCCCATCATTTTGCCATTTCCAGGATGTCGTTTAATTGGAATTATATAGTATACAGTGAATGAATAAACTGTAGGACCTTGTGGTTGTTTATTCATTCATTGAAAGAATAGTGTTTGTTTATTCATTCATTGAATGAATAAACTGTAGGACATTGTGGTTGTTTCCAACTTTTGGCAATTATAAATAAAACTGCTTCAAACATCTATGTGAGGATTTTTGTGTGGACATGTTTTCAATTCCTTTAGACAAATACCAAGGAGCACAATTGCTGGATCATATAGGGAGATTATGTTTAGTTTTATAAAAAGCCACCAAACTGCCTTTCAAAGTTGCCATATCATTTTGCATTTCCACCAGTAATGAATGAGCGTTCCTATTGCTCCACATCCTTGCTAGCATTTGGTGTTGTCAGTGTTTTGGATTTCAGCCATTCTAATAGTTATTTTAATTTACATTTCCCTGATGACATATAATGTGGATAATTATTTAAAATGCCTATTTCCCATCTTCTTTGATGAGGTGTCTGTAAAGATCTTCGGTCCATTTTTTATTCTGGCTATTTATTTTTTTAATTGTTGAATTTTAAGAATTTTTGCAAATTTTGGATAACAGTTCTTCATCAAATATGTCTTCTGCAAATATTTCCTCCCAGTCTTTGGGTTGTTTATTGTTGTTGTTGTTGTTGTTGTTCTCTTGACATTGTTTTTTGCAGAGCAGAAATTACAGTACATTAATTTTTCAAGAACAAGTATTAGTTAAGAGATCCTAAAATGTGGTTAACTCCTAATAATAATTCCAGTACATGGATAAATTTCCCTTGTATGTTCTTTTAAATACCCTTTTCAGTAAGTGATATGTAATAGAAAGTAGTGAAAAGCATCATAAACATAAAACTCCCCTGAATTGAATCTGTCACTGCAAACTCTTAACATTTTGTTCCCAGAAGTTTTGATGTAAAAACTTTCAGGTTTTCTTATAAATTGTACTTTAGACATGATGGATAAGATGTCTCCATTAAATTGGCTGATCCCTATTCAAGGCCTAGAATTTATTGTTTGACCAAACGCATATACACATACAGCGATATGAACTTTGTGTTTCTGTGCTGTATTTAAGCCTGCTTAGACATCAAAGATTCTCATTATACTGTTGTGAACTGAACTACAGAGCTAAAGAATAGCCTTTTGTTGGGAGAAATGAAGCTTAAAAGAAACAGCTAAGTGGTTATGCTCTGCACTGTGAGACACCAGATTTCATATTCAGTACCACGAGATGGTCTTTCAAAAGCCTTCATTTCGTGTGCCTGTTGCAGTGAGATAGCTTGTCTCACACAGGCTAAGAAAGTCCTTGGAAGTTGTGAGACTGTTAATATACATACCCATACCTCTCAGTCTGTGAGAGTAGAGAAATTCAGTCCAATTGGAAATGTATATTGAATACTTGTTCATGTAAATGACTTGAAGGTAAAGTTTTGAATTATTGTTTTTATAGCATTGGTTACACGAAAACTGTGTGAGAGGCTTGGAAGTCTGAAAGAGCAGGAGAGAGGCTAAGCACGCACATATTGTGATTTTACGAGTCTCAAGGTATGCTTCTCTATCTCTTTATACAACTTTAAGAAGTTCTTATATTTACTTGTAAATTCTCTATGTACCACATTAAGTGATGCATTATTACTCATAAATCTGTAAACTACACCAAGATAAATAACCAAAAAATAAAATAAGCTACTATGTGCTCAACACTAAACTGCCTTGTTTGACAAAGGAATACCTAAGACTACTAAGATGTTTATTTTAGTCATGAACAACTCACCTACAATGGTGATTCTGTCCAAAGTGAAGGGATGTGAGAAGTAAGTTGCAACAAGAATTCTAAATTGAGATACTTTAACTTTTTAAACACATGCCAGAATTGGCTTAACTGCGTTTTCCTTTCCAAAGCATTCCTGCAGATGCCAAAGGCATAAATAAGCTATAATAGAGTTTGAGATTCTATAAGTATATCATGAAATCAGGAAGAGTGTCAATGTGGATTCAAACCTTCAAGTGTTAAAAACTTGGAATTGTATGATTTCACTTATGATTATCAAATCTAATAAAATAACAGCTGTCATCTAATTAATTATCTAATTAACTAAAAGGACGTTAATTCATTTATTGTTATATTTCAGTCATGACCAGTTATGCATCAGTCAGGAAAATAGAAACCATGCTAGGTAATTTGAACAGAAAAAGATTCAATGCAAAAATCTGGAGGCTTAGAAAAATCACTAAAAGTCTTAAGGAAGTGAAAGTTGGGGTGTGAGTGGGATGTCACAAGGTTTCAGTTTGGATGCCTCACTTTAGTCCTGAGAGTCAGAAATGTGTTGCTTCCACCCCAACTTAGAATACTGTAGGAAACAGGTGCCAATGACAAAGCTCACCAGTAACCTCAAAACTGGGTGTTGGAGAGGGGAAGTGGAGTTCGTCTGGCTGTAATAAAACTTCCAATCTGCCAAAGCCCATATGCCCACTGATCTCTGCAGCTAGAACAGATGCCATCAGGTGGCAGCATGGTTGGCATGTTTGTGCTTGGTATAAGAAATTTGCCAACTAAAGCAATTACTCTTAGAAATATCCTTGAAGAAAATTCACTAAGGCATTATCTATGTCATATATATTTTAAGAGTAAATATTTTGGTCAATAATGTAGGAGGAAAGTATCTCATCTATGTTGTAAGAGTAAATATTTTGGTCTATAATGTACGTTATTTTAATTGGATGGAAAACTCTTAAAGCTTTTTATTACTATATAACAAATTACCACAAACTTAATAGCTTAAAACAACTCATGTGGTATCTCACAGTTTCCATGAGTCAGGAGTCTGGGCACAGCTGAACTGGGTCCTCTACTCAGGATCTCACAGACTGCAATAAAGGTGTCAGCCATCATTGAGTGCTAATGTGAAGACTTGACTGGGGAAGAATCCACTTCTAAGCTTATTTGATTGTTGGTAGAATTAATTTTCTTGCCGATGTAGAACTCATGGGAGCTTGCTTCTTTTTTTTTTTTTTTTTTCACTTTAATTTTTGGAGCTTGCTTTTTTAAGGCTTCTCTGAACTCGGAGAAAGCCTAAACTTGCTTTTAAATGACTCACCTGATTATACGTCAGACCCAGCCTGGATTAAGGTTCTTAATTACATTATTTAACCTTTACCATATAAAGTAACAATCATGGGAATTATATCCCATGATTCTACCCATGATTCATATTCTTAGATTCTACTCACACTTAAGGAGAAGAGATTATAAAAGAGCATGGGTCATTGTGGATCCTTTTAGAATTCTGCCTACTGTAACTGTTAAAAGAGATTTTACTTTACTGGGATTTTCTGTCTCTCACTGAAGGACACACCCTTTCTAGGGTTTTTTACCCCCATTGGCTTTATTAAATCATTAGGATAATAAATTTCTGAATGGGAGATTATAAGAAATATTACTTTTCTCCAAAGCAGAGTGATAATTTAGATTGGTATAATTTAATTCCAGAATTTCAGATTACATTATTCCAGAACTAGAAGTTGCTGTAAAATGCACTTTGCTATTTTCCATTATTTAAAAATAAAGAAACTGAGAACCAGAATGTGCATTGTACATTGTCATAGCAAAAATGTGGACATCTCCCTGGGTAAAACTGGGAAGTATTTATTTATTATAAAAATAAGGAAAAAATTCAAGTGGTTACAAAAATTAAGTGGCCTAGGATTTTAGACTCACTGCTTTCGGTAACATAAAGTTATCACTTGACTGCTCTGTCCTGATGAAGACTTCGGAATATAGGTTGACTATTCCTTACTGGAAATGCTTGGGACAATAATTATTTTTAATTTTGGAATTTTGGGATTTTGGAATATTTGCATATATATAATGGGATATCTTGGGGATGAGGCCCAAGTTTAAATACAAAACTCACTTATGTCTCATATATATATATATTATGTAAATAGTGAGGATATAATTTTATACAATATTTTAAATAATTTTGAGCATGAAACAATGTTTTGAGCATGAAACAAAAATATTTGTTAAAACAAATAATTTTGATAAAATTTTACTGATTTTGAGCATGTGTATATTGAATCATCATAAGACAAAGGTATCACTGTCTCAGCCCCCCGTGGGGACAATCTGTGATTCTTTAGCGTCACCATCATTCCTGACTCTGAATTTATATGTTACTCATAAGCAGTCATTTTTGTACACTTACACACACATAAGTACTTAACATTAAAATATATGATATATCATTAATACAGTGAAAAAATAATGTGTTCAGAGTAAGTAAGCAGCACAGTCGTATCACCAGATGCCTATATCAGCTGTTAAACAACAGCAGCAACAATCAACAGCAGGATTTCAACCTCCACCTATGATGCTGTGTTTTGATTAAAAGGTTAGTGTACACTGTATATTTTCAGGTGAGAAGAAATATCAGAAGCAGTTGAGAGACCAGGACGTGGGTCCTCAAAGGATGAACAGAAGTTCTTTTGGATAACATTTTTAAATGTTTCTTCCAGAGTTATCTGCCTCATTAACAATGGTTTGTGTCTCAAGAGTCTCTCTTCGATTTTACAAACATGATTTGTTGTTCTGCTATAAATACATGCTGCTCTAGTCCTTCAATAAGCCCACAATATGTTTTCACCATTTTGCCTGTAGACACTTTTCCTGCAGTGTTAACAATGTCACCATTATCATCACTATTATCACAATCACCTTGATTCCAAGCCATTTCAGCCATTTCACCATCAGTCAATGAATGAATAACTGGAGCCTCATGCCTCATGATCCGTGTTAGAAGCTTGAATACACACTTCTTTCAGCTTACTAGTAGACTCTAAAGCAGGGGTGTCCAATCTTTTGGCTTCCCTGGGCCACACTGGAAGACAAATTGTCTTGGGCCACGCATAATATACACTAACAATAATGATAGCTGATGAACTAAAAAAAAATTGCAGAAAAACTCATAATGTTTTAGGAAAGTTTATAAATTTGTGTTGGGCTGCATTCAAAGCCATCCTGGGCCTGTGGGCTGCAGATTGCAAAAGCATGCTCTACAGGTGTATTTTTTGCAGATATAAGGAGGTCAGACATCATTTTTTTCTCACTTGACATACAAAATCCTTCAAAGTCATGACCTTGTTTGTCATTATCACTGAACATAGTCACAAGCCAGAGGTTGTGCCAGGCATGCACAACTGTCTTTATTCACTCTGTTCCAAGTATTGGCAACAGCATAGATGGCATCTTTCTTGCTAAACTCCTTTTGAAAACCTTCCACATGCTCACCCTGTTCACTGGTGCTAGCCTGCTGTTCAAGAAAGTGTTTTTATATTTGCTCTTCATTGATCTAAAGACACCCTAGTCACATGGATGAATTATGAAGTCACATTTGGGAGAAAGTACGTGGCATAACCACTATTTTTTATGAGAATTTCAGCTGTAGAATGAGCAGAACAGCTGCTAAGGAATAACAAACAGTTATCATCCAGTCCAGATTTTCTGCATGAGCATGAGCCACTGGTAAAAATGTTCATGAAACCAGTTAGAAAGATGTCCCTAGTGAGTCATGTCTTTTTGCTAGCATAATAATGGACTAGTAAAACATTTACTCCTTGAAAACAATGAGAATTAAAACTTTTTCCAATTACAGCAAATTTACAGTAATACTAATACATGGGTGTGCCATTAACATATTCTAGCACAGTTGCTTTGGCTGCTGCCATTTTTAATTACTTTACGGGCTCTTTTATCAGCTATAGTCCATGTCTTTCTGGAACAATAATCCCAAGACAGCAATATTTTATCAGCCAAATAGCCTTCTTCTGGCATCAGATTTTCATCAGCACAACCTTGGCAAACTTGTTAGAATTTATCAGCGGCTTTGTGATCAACAGACGTTTTATTGTCACAAATCTTTAAAAATATAATGCTGTGTCTTTTCTTAAGTATCTACAACCAGCCTGCTGAATGTTCATAGTTCCCTTCAATTTTCAGTTGATTGTGATAGATCCTTGCTCTTTTCACGATCAGCATACCATCATATCATATGTTCACCATTTTGCTGATGGATCCACTCTTTTAATACATGATTGAGATCTTCGTTTTTATTGTTCTGCAGTGCTTTTCTATTTTTCATTAACTTCTGTTCATCACTTTTAACATAGAACATCAATAGTTTATCCTTTGGTTTCTTTGGGTCATATATGGTGGACATTCCAACACCATACTGTTCTGTAAGATGTTTCACACTTACACTGCTGTCCAGTGTTTTTCCAGCAGCTTGACTTTCTGTGCTATAAATAAACATGAATACTTCCTTTTTTATATCACTGTTTTCAACAGGGGTATCTGCAAAACTTTTTAATGTTTTCAGCAATATCTTTACAATGTAGAGATGAAAGTAATCAAAAAGCAAAAACAAACAAAAAACAGTGAGTAATGCATGTAGGCCTTGGCCCCATGTGAGGTATCATGGGGAACCTGCCATTGGGGCATCTGGCCTACACAAATGTCATTTTATTACCCTTTGTGGGTGTGCTTCTATGGGGAAATCTGGGCATGCATGGAAAAGATATATGACAGCTGAAGGGGGCTGAGAGGATCTTTTTTTTCTTGGGGATGCTGAATTAAATATGTGTTGTGTGCCTGAATTTGGACTGTGATCTGTCACATGAGGTTAGGTGTAGAATTTTCCACTTGTGAAGTCATTTTGGCACTCAGAAAGTTTCAGATTTTGGGATATGTTGGATTTCTGATTTTCAGATTAGGGATACTCTACCTGTACCAAGCAGTAAGGCTTTTAATAAGACCTTTGGTCAAATGATCAATCTCTCCTCTGCTATCCAGGTCCTATTAAATATCTAGCAGAAAGGAATCATTGTTATAGGATGATATCTTAAAGAGACATATTACCTAGTTATTCAATTATTTTAGACATACAACTGTCTAGAAAGTTTTATCAGCTCTTTAGATGACCACAAAATTACTTTTACTTAATTATTTTCACCTATCCTCTGCCTTACCAGGTTTAGGTCTTTCCGTTTCCACAGATCAATGTAAGGACTAGCCCTTTAGGTCCTACTTCTGTTGTTGTCATTTTGAGAAATAGGCAGAATTCTGCATATTACGTATTACTTAGTGCCTCTTGAATAATGCTTACCTTGACTAACTTTTTTTTCAAATTTAGAAGTTGGCAAAGACGCACACACATGCTCGCACACACACGCACACCCCTCACACCCCAAGTTCCACAGGAGAACCGGTGTATTTTATTTCTCATAATAGTGAGTTATGATAAACAGCAATTTTTCATCTTTGCCTTGGCTGCCGGAATAGTTAGAACTATCATTATCTTCCTAGGATGAGCCACTGCCCTGATTTGCGTGGGATTGTTGGGTTCCTTGGGGCTTGAGACTCATTAGTAAAACCAGACAGTTTCGGGCTAATTGGGATGGCTGTTTACTTCTTCTTCTAAGAGGAATATATGTTTGTCTTTGAAATTTAAAAATTATACAAAAATGGAAAAAAAATGTAAATAAACAACCCAAGTGGGAAATTCTATTTGACTGATTGGATTAAGGAACCAGAACTGAGAGTAAGAGAGAATGACTAAAGGAAAGAGTTTGAAAGTCATTGATGTGGATGGGGCAGCTGAAGAACAGATGGTCCCTTTATGTGCCATGTAGAGAAAAGTGGGAGACATAGAACGATTGGTAGGGGAATAAAAGAAAAGAGTTTAGAGAATAGGAAAGAAAACTTCTATTTTCATGATTGGCTAAAACTCTTCTATTTCTTTTTAATTCTTTATTAGTATTTTGTATTTCTGGATAATTTTTTTATTTTTTAAATTTATTTTCATTTTTTTAATGGAGACCCTCCACTTTTTAAACAGTGTTAAAAATTACTCAATTATGTAGGTGCCATGTTAGGAGAAAAAGTCTACACTAAGATATTAATCTATAAAGTTTTGACCTGAGTATTGTCAGAGTAAAGTGACAAAGCTCTGAGTAGAGATGTTTTGGTTGGAAATGGTGCAGAAATAATTCCAGCAACTGCTACATATTGCAAAGTACTCCCTCATGCCCCTGCATCACCACTTTCTCAGCCTGTATTAAGCCAACATATTGTTTTTCTGTCCAAGTAATTTTCAGTAACACCCACAGAATCCCCAGTGGTGACTGCATCTAACATAACACCTGGCAAAAATTCAACTTAATGTGAGCAAAATGGCATCATAGAACACATGCTTCTGAATAAAATTCTTGCTTCAAATTCAGAAAAGGAGGAAAGGAAATAAAGAAGTCTGTGGTTATGAAATTAAGCTGTCTTTAGCCACTAATTCTAAGACAAAATAAATAACGACAACATGCATATTTTATAACATGGTTTCAGCATCACTAAGAAAAACAAAATTATACAATTTTACCCAGAGAGCTTTGTGATAGCAGTGTGATAGCAGCAGATTAATAATTAAAACCAAGTCTTCTTAAAATGAGCCTGTTCTATCAAATTCAAGAAACATTTAAGAAGTCTGTCTTAGGTTTCAGGAACTGTGCTAGCTTCTTTCACTTACATTATTATTTTTAATCAGATGAATTTCACCAAACATAAATGTCTTAAAAGTTTCAAATTTCCCTTTGTATCATTACATTATTTATACACTGTAAGTTCACTATTCCACTTAGTTTATCATTCAATGACTGTATCATTTTTTGACAAAGCAGAGATATGAGAGAAAAGGGAACTGAAAGTTGCCAGAACAGTTATACCGTTTTGCTCAGTTTCTGATTTAATAAATTGCTCTGTCACATGGAAAATTGGTCACCTAAATGTAGATTTTTTCATGCACAAGACTTGATGCTCACAAATCCCATTACTACATAATAGGATCAATGAGGCCTCATTTGAAAATGTGCCCCCTATGATCTGAGCTGAATCTTGTCATGTGCATTGTCAAATGAATAGTTCCACTGTTGGCTCCATCTCCACAAGCTGACAGCTCAGCCTTGGCTCTGGTATAATGTGTTTTTTTTGTTTTGTTTTTGTTTTAGGTAGGGTTCTTAATCACATTAAAAGCTATTATAATTCCCTGGCCAATCAGACAGCTTGCTCTTGGTGTGGCTATTCTTTCTGAGTACTAATGCTTTATGAGTAATAGATTTCCATGACATTGATGAGATGACATTATCCTGGCAACATAGTTCCTTTTGTCCAACAGTTGATGCTGCCTTCTGCACCATTTATAAGTCTAGAACACATAGGAAAGTGGTCAAAGAGTTGGAAACAAGAAAACTTTTTCTCCACCCATTATTATTTATGATGTTGTTCTATTTATCTTGTACTTTGTGAAGGCTACCCTTAGTATCAACCCGCTTTTCTATTTCTTATTTTAGAATAGGAAAAAAAAAACACTTTAAAAGAGTAAAACCTGCACTCATATTACACTGAAGTTTCATGTCCAGTATAATGATTAAGAAAATGGTCTATGACATTAGATGACTCTGGTTTTGAAACCTGGCTCTTTCTTTCATTACCTATATGACTTTAGAAAGCCATTCAAACTCTCCATATAGGAGTTACGCATCTGCACTGTATAAATAATAATAAATATCTACATCCAACATGTTTCAAGAAGTCAAGGAAATAATGCAAGATGACTTAATATGCCTGTCACGTATTAAGTGTGGTCAAATGATTGCCATTATTTTTATTAGAAGGCATAGAAAAGTAATTTAGTTTTTTATGCATCTAGAAAATATTATTAATAGTTTTATTCATTATTAGTTAAATTAATTATTAATTAGATTATTAATAGTTGTTACCTTCAATAAAGGTAATAATACCTTTATTGAAGGTATGAATTGTTATTTTATAACAATTTCTAATAAATTGTTCTATGGTAAAGTTGTGCATTTTTTAAAGAAAGGTCACACAAAACACACTTGCGAAGAAAATGTAGAATCCTATATTAATAAAAAATTTTAATTTTAGCAAGTTTATTCTTATAACATCTGCTGAATTTGTTTCCATGGATTTTCTTAAAATCTTGTAATAACTGAAACTTTAAAACATTATTATTCCTGAAGCAAACTATGTAATGACCTATTATTCAAAGATACTTATTTACCCTAGGCACACATAGATACATACCTAAGGGTCCTCTATAAAAATAACGTATGGGGAGATAAGGAAGTAATTCCTTCTGGAAACTTCCCAGGGGAACTCAAATTATATCCATCATGAATGAAATAGAAGTCTTAGAACCACCGAAAACACCTGCAAGATTATGAAACACAGGCCACTATTTTTCCTATGACAATGTAAAAATCACACATTTTTCAGAGTTCTAACATCACATATGAAAGTAATTGATACTGAGAACCAATTCTGGCACACTAGACCTGTGGTAGCTTCAGACACAGATTGATGTATGTATCTTAGAAAGCACTCGATTCTCACAACAGCACCAGTGTTTTCAGAGAGCTCATGTCCATACCCTTTAAAGCCATACAAAATAGCACAATGTAGAAATCTCATGGCCATTTCTATCTAAAAAAAATAAGAGGAGACACGAATATTGCATAATACAGAGACACCTAGTCAGCCTCCTTCTGGCTCATTTCTGAGAGGTAGACACTGACTAGGACCAGGGTGTATAGGTGGTTATGCGACATTTGCACAGGATTGCCATATAGGATGCAGAAAAAGCAGTCAAACAAGAATACCCACTTTCATTCTATACTTTGTGGTTTGAAAAATAGCCACCACACCACCCTCAACACCACACACATACCTAGTACCAGAGGTTTTGTTTGTTCGTTTATTTCTTCCTAGGCCAGGAGGAACTTTGAGCCAATTATTTTCTGTTTCTGCAAATAGTAATTTCTTTGGGAAGCCTCATTATTAAATATGACCAAAGATCCCAAAGCCTTACACAAGTGAAAGCATGGATTACATTCAATGTCACCATCTGATTTCCCTCCAGCTCTTATTATCTGTCTCTCAAGTAGAGGGAGAAGACAGCTAGATTTGGGGCCCGGGCAATAACATGGAAGGTGAGCACAAATTATATTAGATAGATGTTGGAATCAGTGAGAGGCATGAAAAGAGGTATGGAGTAGTGAGGAGGTTTTGGAAAAGAGAAAAATGAAAAATGAAGAGGAAATGGAGAACTTAAGGTTTTGAACATTTCTAAAATAAGCAAAGTGACTTGAACTAAGTGGGTTCACCAGTAAATTGGCATGATTAGGCCGGGCACGGTGGCTCATGCCTATAATCTCAGCATTTTGGGAGGCTAAGGCGGGCAGATCACTTGAGATCAGGAGTTCGAGACCAGCCTGGCCCACATAGAGTAACCCCATCTCTACTAAAAATACAAAATTAGCCGGGTATGGTGGCACATGCCTGTAATCCCAGCTACTCGGGAGGCTGAGGCAGGAGAATCGCTTGAACCCAGGAGGCAGAGGTTGTGGTGAGCTGAGATCGCACGATTGCACTCCAGCCTGGGCAACAAGAGTGAAACTCCATCTCAAAAAAAAAAAAAAAAAAAAAATTGGCATAATTAATCTTATATAACAAAATTATTTTGAATCAATTAAGATAATAGATTGAACTAATAGAGGTAAGAACATTTCATGAAAATTCAAGCACAATATGAATGTGAAATTTTAGTTGTAAGTTATTATGGCTATTTTACAAAGTGGAAAGCCTAGAGACATAGAAAAGGTTTAAATTAGTAGGATAGTAATTATTCTGTATTTTGGTCATTTCAAATTTCTGTTTTGATGCAAAAAAAAAGAGAGGATAATGTCTGTGGTGTAGGTGTTAAAAACTCCATTTGCTTAAGATGTCACATACCTCTTAATCTTTCAGGTCCCATGGCAATTGCCTCAGTATTTCTTTAAGTCTTACAAACTCTGTATGAATGCAATTGCCTAAAGATTCTTCAACCCACTGGAAATTGAGTTTTGTAAAACCCCACAGGCTATACTCACTCAGCTAATAAATTATTCAACTTTCTGGCCTAGCTTCAGACAATTTTTTTAGTCTTTTTTCTCCAGTTGGAGATTATGCTGACTGTAGCATATTGCATTACTGACTCCAGTGCTTCACCTGTTGTGGTATGCCTTCTCTTCGCTATGTGACTCTGCAGTTCCTTCTTCTAGAATCTGAATATAGTATATTTTGTTTATACTGACTTTGGGTTTGGCCATGTGGCTTACTTTGGCAAATGGAATATCACAGAAATGATGGTGTGCTACCTCTGGGTCTGTGCCTCAGAAGGCCTTGCTACTTTCAAGTTGCTTTCCTAATATTCTGCCATAGCCTTGAGAGGAACTTGCCTTGGATATCCAGCTTGTCCAAGGGGGATGAGTGACATGGAGAAGAGCTGTGTCAGCCTAGGTTAACCATCCCCAAGATATCCCACAGATGCATGAATTAAAACAATGTTTATTTTGTGTTCTATTGATAACTTGTGGGTGTATGTTATGCAGGATTATCATAGCAATAATTAACTGGTACACTAAGCCTCCAGAATCAGTCATCTCTTTTGGAGCCATGGGAGTGAGGGCAGCAACAAACCCTTCAGGCTACCTTCCTCTTGGTCGCTTTATTTATTTGTCTCTCTATTCTCTCTACATTAACACAGACACTTCCCTAATCAGTCTACAGATTCCCTTTCTTCAGCTTTGGTTTAAAAAATATTCACTTGAAAAAATAGTGGAAAAAATACATGGTCCATTTTAAGGTAAACATTGAAAAAAAAAAAAACCTTTATATGGTCTCCATGTACAATCTCTTACAACTGAACTAATCTGTAATCTAAATCCAGTTTAAGATTATTCAAATATGTAGCCACTAAAACAAAACAAAACAAAACAAAACAAAAGAGACTTACAACTTGTTGTTACATTAGCAATCATACTTCTTGGCATGATACATATTCGGATGGGTTAAGAGTGACTAAATTGCACGGTTTTATTTTTTTTTGTGAGACGGAGTCTCACTCTGTCCCCCAGGCTGGAGTGCAGTGGCGCGATCTCAGCTCACTGCAACCTCCACCTCCCGGGTTTAAGAGATTTTCCTGACTCAGCCTCCTGAGTAGCTGGGATTACAGGCATGTGCCACCATGCCCGGCTAATCTTTGTATTTTTAGTAGAGATGGGGTTTCACCATATTGGTCAGTCTGTTCTCGAACTCCTGACTTCGTGATCTGCCCTCCTTGGCCTCCCAAAGTGCTGGGATTACAGGTGTGAGCCACTGCATCCAGCCTAAATTGCGCTCTTGGATGAATCTAGAGGTATCTTTGGAACTAGGCAGAAGCAGGTTACTCTAGTCAGGCACCAACTAACCTTGTAAGCTTGGGAAGGCTAAGTAACTTTTCCAAACATCTTTTTCTTTTTTTGCCAAAACGTAGATAATATCTATTTTCTCAGTTTACTATGAGTACTAAATGAGAAAGATGTATTTGAGATCATTTGACAAGTTATAGGAATCAGTAAATGGCAGCTGAAATGGAATCAGTAAATTCCAACCAGATGTGTATCCTGTAGTATCTCTATCCTTATTATTATCCCCTTATGTTTGTTTAAATAAGTTACAGTGTATTTTATTTAGTAGTACTAGTACTAAAAAGTACAATTTACCATAAATTTTAAAGAATTTATGATGATGTCAAGTGGAACTGTGAGAAACTAAGCTGAAGAAGCCTAAGGCACACATAATCCCCACAACTCCTTCTACAGGTCCATGCTCAAGGGATAAACCCATTACATTTTACTTTGATTTTGCATTCAACTGAACCTGAAAATTCAAAACAACACCCACAAAAGCCTGCCAAGTTTATTCTTCAAAATTTTGAGTGAGGATCTTATATTTTTCATCTAAAATAAAGGCTGGCTGAGAACCTGATGCTCCTTTTCTTGGCCATCATCTCTTGAAAAGCTCATGCTCTTCAATTGGCCTTTGGACCCAAAGACATACTTTTATTTTCCCATGAAAACCCAAATTGGTAACATTATCTTGGATACCCACTCTAGGCAAATAAATTGTGCTAACTTGATTGCATTAAAAAATAAATATTAGAATATTTAAAAATACATTAGGATAATATTGTTTGTTCTGATAGTTTAAAGGTATATTAAAATCTATGTGTTTCTTTCTTTCCCTTAGAGCTTTTCCCAATAAGCTGCTAAAAACCTGAATAACTGTATTTCAACAATTTTCTCTTCTATATAATCCCCCGTTAGATGTTTTCAGATACTAAAGACGTTTTCAAAGATAAACCTTTGGAAAATGTCTTTTTGGACAGGAATAAACAAAAGGAAATGAAAACTATGTGAAATTTCCCAGAGAAACTTCTTCTAATTTACACTAATGGGTACACAGGTCATATGGAAAATTAAACACCAAAATCTAAGTTTTCAGGGCAAGAGAATTTATTCATACAAATCCTATTACCAGTTAATGGGATTTGTGTGGATCCCCAGTGACCTATTTAGAAAATTTACCCCCTGCTGTTCAAGATGAATATATCATGTGAACTAAACCTGAAAACAGAGTCCTACTGTTGGCTTCATCCCCAATCTGTCAAGCAAGCCCTCTATGATTTCCACAGGATTCTGGCAACAATTTCAGTATTTATATCTGACTGACAGTGCAGAATGACATCTGTATTTTCTCATTGAAGTTATCTGAAATTTGTTTCAAATATATTTTTTCAGTCTTCTTCCTTCCCTCCTCCTCTTCCTCCTTTTTTTCTTTTTCCTCTCCCTTTCCTTCTCTTTCTCCTCCTTCTCTTTTTCCTCCCGTTTGCCTTCCTCCTTTTCTTGTTCTTGAATATTGAAAGGAAACAAAGCAAACATTAATATTCTGTTTCCCTGGATTTTGTTAAAGAGATGGAGGTTTGTGTTACAACTGAAGTAGATATAGCTGATGTGGGTTCAGAATCCTCTCTGTGATATATATATATACACAAAATTCAGAGAATTCTTTGTAAGTCAGGCATATCAGACACTGAGAAACCAAATCTCTGAGGCAACAAAAAATGTAATGTTTGCTGTGAGTGACTCTGCCTTCCTTCTTGAGCAACACTGCTTTTCCCAACACCTATTCTCTCTGGGACCAAATACTCTCATCTGTCCTCTCTCTGGACACAGAATCACACTCCAGATGGCATTGCTCCATCCTTCAAAATGGCATGTTTCTGCCTGCCAGCCAACGAAAACATCCATTTACTTAAAGTATAAATTTCAGCTTCTTTTTTGGAACATACAGTCTGAAGCAAACAAAAAAAAATCGAACTAATACATGATTGAATTATCTCTCTTTAAATATCTGAATTCTAGATGTTTTTATAACTAAATAATTAAACTGCTTGATAATGGTGAAATACCAGATAATATCACAATAAATGTGGGGTAAGGAAAGACTTTGGGCAAGGAATTTTTGATATCACTCAGATCACTCAGATTGTTAAATTGAGATCTTTCTAACTTTTTGAAGTGGGCATTTCATGCCTTAAATTTCACTCTTAACATTGCCTTAGCTGTGTCCCAGAGATTCTAGCATGTTGTATCTCTGTTATCTTTAGTTACAAAGAACTTCTTTATTTCGGCTTTAATTTTATTATTTACCCAAAAGTCATGCAGGAGGCGGGGAGAGGTGGCCCACACCTGTAATCCCAGCACTTTGGGAGGCTGAGGCAGGTGGATCACTTGAGTCCAGTAGTTCGAGACCAGCCTGGCCAACATAGTGAAACCCTATCTCTACTAAAACTATAAAAATTAGCTGGGCACAGTGGTACATACCTGTCATCACAGCTATTTGGGAGGCTGAGGCAGGAGAATTGCTTGAATCTGGAGGTGGAGGTTGCAGAGAGCCGAGATCGCGCCACTGCATTCCAACCTGGGTGACAGAGCAAGATTCTGTCTCAGAGGGGGGAAAAAAGTCATTCATGAGCAGGTTAATTTAATTTTCATGAAATCTTATGGTTTTGATCAATTGTCTTAGGCTTAATTTCTAATTTTATTGTGTGATGTTCCAAAAGAGTGGTTCTTATAACATCGGTTCTTTTGCATTTGCTGACGATTGTTTTATGTCCAATTATTTGGTCCATTTTAGCATATGTGCCATGTGGTGATGAGAAGAATGTATATTCTGTTGTTTGGGGGTGAAAAGTTCTGTAGAGGCCTATCAGGTCCATTTGATCCAGTTCTTAGTTCAGGTCCTTAATATCTTTGTTAATTTTCTGCCTCAATGATCTAGTACTTTCAGTGGGGTGTTAAATGAAGTCTCCCACTATTATTGTGTGGTTATGTAAGTCTCTTCTTATGTTTCTAAGACCTTGCTTTATGAATCCGGGTGCTCTTGTGTTGGAGAGATAGATAGATAGATAGATAGATAGATAGATAGATAGATAGATAGATAGATAGATATAGTTAGTTAGTTAGTTAGTTCTTGTTAAATCGAGTCCTTTCCCATTATGTAATATCCTTCTTTGTCTTTTTTATCTTTGTTGGTTTAATGTCTGTTTTGTCTGAAATTAGAATAGCAGTGTATTAGTCAGGGTTCTCCAGAGTGACAGAACTAATAGGATATATGTATATATGAAAGGCAGTATATTAAGGAGAATGGACTCACACAATCACAAGGTGAAGTCCCACAATAGGCTGTCTGCAAGCTGAGGAGCAAGGAAGCCAGTAGTGGCTCAGTCCGAGTCCCAAAGCTTCAAAAGTAGGGAAGGTGTCAGTGTAGCCTTCAGTCTGTGGCTGAAGGCACGAGAGTCCCTGGCAAACCACTGCTCTAAGTCCAAGAGTCCAAAGGCTGAAGAACCTGGAGCCTGATGTTCAAGGGCAGGAAGTATCCAGCATGGGAGAAAGATGAAAACTGGAAGACCCAGCAAACTAGCTTATCCCCACCTTCTTCCACCTGCTTTTTCTAGTTGTGTTGGCAACTGATTAGATGGTGCCCACCCACACTGAGGATGGATCTTCCTCTCCCAGTCCACTGACTTAAATGTTAATCTCTTCTGGCAACATCCTCACAGACACACCCAGAAACAATACTTTGCATCCTTCAATACAATCAAGTTGACACTTAATATTAACCATCACAGCAGCCTCTGCTTTTTTCTGTTTTCCATTTGCTTGATTATTCTTCATCCCTTTACTTATGGGTGTCATTGCATGTGAGATGGGTCTTTTGAAGAAAGTATACTGTTGGGTGTTGCTTCTTTATCCAACTTGCCACTCTGTGCCTTTTAATTAAGGCATTTTGCCTGTTTAGTCTCAAGTTAGTATTGATATGTGTGGATTTGTTCCTGTCATCACATCATTAGCTGGTTATATGCAGACTTGTTTGTGTGATTGCTTTATAATGTCACTGGTCTGTGTGCTTAAGTGTGTTTTTCTAGTGGCCAGTAATTTCTTTCTTTTCCATGTTTAGCACTCCCTTCAGGATCTCTTGTAAGGCAGATCGGGTGTTAACAATATCCATTAGAATTTGCTTGTCTGAGAAGGATCTTATTTTTCCTTCACTTAGTTGGGCTGGATATGAAATTATTGATTGAAAATTCTTTTCTTTCTTTTATCTTCATTGATGTCCTTGGAGGTTTGATTATGATGTAGTGTGGGTTCAGTCAACTGGCTTCACTTCTAGTAGATTTTTGGAGGGCCAAGGCTCAGCATAGCCTCCCTGGGCTGTGTGTTTTAACTCTGGGGGGCTGGTATGGGGCCCCCGGCTTTATTCTCTGGCCCTTCAAGTTTGGAAACCTACTGGACTGGAGGGGCCAAGGTGTTCCTGGACCTCTGGCCACAACATTTCAAAGGGTGGTGCCAGTCAAACTGCTTCACTGGGCAGTGGCAGCAGGATCTATGCTCATTGGCTTGTGCCAGCAGCAGCAGCAGCATGTGGGTGCCTGCTCCCCAGCTGGGGCAGGACACTAGCAGGCCTGAGTTACTGGCTTTCAAGCAGGCACTTGCAGTGGTGGCAGTGATGGTATGGTTGGGGGGCAGGCAGGGCCACTGATGTCCATGTATACATTCACCCCCACAGCAGTGTTGGTGCAGGAGTGGGCACTGGTGGGCACAGTGCTGGCAATTGTGTGCATGTTTGTGCCGGTGGTGGTGGTACAGGACAGGTAGTATGGCTACTGGTATCCCTGTGGATGTTCATGGCAGTGGCAGTGGCAGCACAGAGCAGGGGGGCAATGCTGCTGTTGTTCATGCATGTGTTTGTGTCAGCAATGACTGTGTAGCAGTGGCACCCACGCACTGGCAGGGGAGGAGACAAGTTCTGCCTATGTATATGCAAGCCAGCAAAGCAATGGGTGGGAGTGGTCATGGGCAAGTATAAGCCAAAAAAGTGACATGGAGGAGAAAGTGGTGGGTGGAGGGAAGATCTAGGTGGGCTGGTGCCTGTCAGTGGGGTCCACTGTGCTGGAGCTCTCTGATAGTAAGGCACTGTCTGCCAGTGTGGCAGCTATGACGCGGGCTTGCCAGAAGCACCCCGATTGGGCATCTGAGGCTGCACTACAAGCAGTCATGGCCAGGTTGGGGCCCCAGGAGAGGCTAGCAGACAAAAAGTCACTCAGGTTGGATTGGCCCGATCTCACTAGCAAGATCCAAGATTGCCCTTCTCTGTTCAGGTCTGACACTTCCAGCCAGCCTTGGAGGATGGGCATCCTTGACCATACTCTCCTGCAGACATTTCCACACCAAACCCTCTGGGCTTCACACAGGCTGGAGTCCTGCTGCTACCACCTCTCAAAGCAGCTATCCCTGCCAGCTTGAGCATCCATGGAGGCCATGGGGTTTAATTATGCTAGGATTTCAGAAGCCCGTGGTGAGAGCAGGTTGCTCCTTGCCTCCTCAACTCATCCCTTCCGCAGGAGTCACTGGGGGCCAGGAACAAGTCCCCATGTGTAGTAACCCTATGCAGGGTTCCCAGCTTTCTCACCCTTCAGCCCAGCATTTGTGACCTTCCTCCATTCACTCTCAATGCCTTCCTTCCTAAGGTCTGTTTAGAGTGCACCAGTCTTCTTGGTGTCCTGCTCCCTTGGTGGTCCCATGTCCCTCTGAACCATTAGATGTTCCTCCTAGCTGCATCTAGGTGGCTATCTTGCCTCCAACTCCTGATATATGTATCTCTGTGACCTCTTAGTTTCATTCCTTTAACTCTGAATGTACATAAGGAATCATTGGACTCAATTTTCATTTTTAAACTTTTTTTTTTGAACATTTTATAAAGATTGATATTTTATGACTCTTATTTATTCTTAAAGATTTCCTAAGTTCAAAGGGAAAAAAGTTAACAGAATAAAGCTTATTATATTTTTAATTACCATATGGATTTGTCAATGCTTTTATTTTTAAAAAAGATATATTTTAACATATTAATAACCTATGTTTTTATATTCCTTTAAACATTTTGTTATTTCATAAACCTAAGAATTATTGTGTCTGTACTCTTCATTACTCATCAATTATTTCAGCAATTATTTTCAGCTATGCTGAAAAACCTAAGATGATAAGAATTTTTAAAAATGATGAAATCAACTCAAGGATGATTAAAAAGTGAAATAAATTGTTATCTTTTGGCTTATTAATATGTTGCCCAAAGTATTGTGTTACCTTTTAAAAAGGTATAAAATAAATTTGCCAATATTGTGTAGTCTGCTTTAGCCTTCACTAAACACAATAAAAATTCTGGGCCGGGTGCGGTGGCTCACACTTGTAATCCCAGCACTCTGGGAGGCCGAGGCGGGCGGATCACGAGGTCAGGAGATCGAGACCACGGTGAAACCCCGTCTCTACTAAAAATACAAAAAATTAGCTGGGCATGGTGGCGGGCACCTGTACGCCTGTAGTCCCAGCTACTCGGAGAGGCTGAGGCAGGAGAATGGCGTGAACCCGGGAGGCGGAGCTTGCAGTGAGCCGAGACTGCGCCACTGCACTCCAGCCCGGGCGACAGAGCAAGACTCCGTCTCAAAAAAAAAAAAAAAAAAAAAATTCTGAAGTGTTGTTTTCTGCCTATTTTAGCCAAGTGCAGAGGAAGACAATTCACAATAATTAGATAAATTGGAAGATGAACACAAAGAAACACAGAATAGCACTGTGGATTACATAGTAATAAAATTGATCACAGAAGCAAAAATCTTAGGCCGGGTTTTCAGATTGATGGTACTTTACAAGAATTTTCTTAAACTCCAAATTGATGACTAAGCAATATATTTCTGAGGCAAAAGATAATATGGTTTGCTCATCCAGTTAGTCAATCAACAGGAAAAAGGAGTTCATAATATACAAATTTTGAGAGGAATCTAGACCACCCCATTTTACCAATATGTATGACTATAGTATTTTATATTTTATGATGTTTTGTGCCAAAATTTACTGGACACACACAATTTTGCTATGATTAAATTCTGATGAATATTGTAATAAAAATTAAATTAAATTTTTGATTTAAAAGTTTTGCAGATTACTTGTAAAAAGACTTAAAGTATTTTAAAAATTAAAGCATTCATTAGACCCAGATGGTAAATGGTTATGACTGTTTTCCCTAGAAAATTGAGGGTTAAGGTGCATAGATTCTAAATTAGGGAGTTTATGTATTCTAAATGAAAACTTTCTGGCAAATCTAATAAAAGTGCACTTCCTCATCTTGCCTTCTAATGTTGGTTAAGGGTAGAAAGGACTCACAGGCTGATTGCGACTGTCCTTGGACCTGCGGGATATGAGAAAAGACATGGCAAGGAGCCAAAAGGAGAGGGCGAAGATCCTGGAGTGACCCAAATTATGTCTAAATGTATTTGTGTTTCACATATAACTCTCCATATTTATTTAATGTGGAGTATATTACTGTCGAGTTTGGCATTTGAAAGACAAATACTACTGATCAAATTATCAACGGGTTTGGTTTAAGAAATTTTCAATAATATTTTTAAACCCTACACCCCAGTTCATCCCAGGGCAGCAACATCAGCACTTATGACAGAAAAAGAATAATATAAAAGGATCCTTTGTTGTTTTATGAGCACGTGTCAAGCCAAAATTCCCTTTGTGCACCTACACATCCAATTATCAAAATCAGTATGTCAGTTCAAACACAGTGCACATATATTTTTCCTTATTTGTTGACTTGTAATTACTTCCATTTAGCTCATGCTTCTATCTAAGAAAACAGCCATAAAAATGGTTATGGGTTGTACACATATGAGTAGGCCATAATTAAGCTGTTGAATAAAATTTATCAATCTAATTAAATTAACCCGAAAGCCCTACCGAGTGGCAGAGGTCTAGATAAACTAATCCTTTTGATTATATGGTAGCAAAACACATCCATCACATTCCTCGTCCCACTCACATGTATCAAGGACATGCAGTCATACAGGTAGCCCGGTTACATTGCATCTACTTGGTCTCTGTTCATTAAGTTCTCTCAACTCTGAACCATTAGTAGCAGGAATCAATTTTAAGTTTTTGACCTATAGTGCCTCCACTCTGGCCCAATCTCTTAGTTCCTTTATAAATTTCTAACCTTATCCTTCATGGGTTCCCAACAATAAGCTCAATGTTCAAAGCTAGAAGTATCTTATTGCTCCTTCTTAGGGAGGTAAACTGAAACCCCAAGATCATGTCCTTTGCTTCTCCCCAGTTCTCTAGGTTACTTATGCAAATTGTAACTGGATTATTTTGTATTTTCCAATGAACTTCTGTAAGAGAAAAGATATAGAAATAAAACTCATATACAGGAATGTGTACTACAGCAAACAATACAGATGAACCCGATATTTCTAATTTAAGAAAAAATTTTGAGAACCTATTATGTATTGTGTTCTGTGCTAGTCTCCTGATAAAGATGAAAAATAATACCAATACTCAAAACAATACAGTAACAAGTAATAACAGAAGTTTTTATGAAACTTCTTTAGCGTTCTATGGGATCATGAAGCTCCAAGGAAGCATCAAGTTTTCATGACAGTTCAGGTAAGGATTCACAAGGAGGATGACTATTATTGTCACTACTGTTCTAATCACATATCTATCAAGTTGTTCAATTTGCTTTTTCACCTGGTAATAGTGCATCATCCTCTCTTACTGGGATCATGATGTTTCCTTTTGTTTTTAGACCATAGCCATCTTCTGTAAAAATCACTCTAATAGTTCTCTTGTTCCTTGGAACAAAACCATTATTTCTTTGCAAGTTTACACTGCCTAGCCTCACACTTCCTTCTTAGGAAAAAAAAGTGTCTATAATTTTGGACCTTTTCCTCACTAAATTGCTCTTACTCAGTCCATCTAAATGTAATTGTTATTGACTATAACTTTTCTGCTCCTTAAGGAAATCCACATGCCCTGTCATTCCCATTTCCTTTCAATAACCTCTTTTCATCTGTGCCTCCATTCCTTGCAGCAGTTTGTGGCCTGCCAGTTTATCATTAAGTAAATCTTCTAAACCCATTTTTGTATTTGATAACTTTTACAACACAAAAGCATAATCCCCAATAAACCTAGGTAAAAATGATTACTATTTATAAATGCTTCAGGGTTTATCCAAATAGCTCCATTTTTTTTTAAACTTCCATGCTCTTGATAGGCAAGTTGAATGAATGTTGATTTACAACCATTTGTATGAGTATGCATTTCACTTTTCAAAGAAATGTAGTGCCATATGTAGAAAAAAAAAGTTGCACAAAAGCAGCTAATTAGTAAGAAATAACCCAGAGGAAACAAGCCTGGAATTAGTGATGGTTGCCAACCCAAAGAAGCAAATGTCATTCTACCATAAAATCCGAGAACATTCCTTTCTTTTTCTGAAGATCTCAGGATCAAACATTCCTTTCTTTTTCTGAAGATCTCAGGATCAAAAGAAACAAATGCTGCAAAGGTAAATAGAAATCCATGTAGCCACAGCATATGTTGTTTGCGGAGAACAGACCCAAACAACTACATTGGCATCAGACTTGAGCTTTTTAATTGGAGACTGATTGTGTCCAAGTAAAGATGCCTTAATGAGACAGAGGCACAAAAGGGAAGGTACATTAACACAAAGCTTGTTTATTAGTCAGCTAAGGATCGTTATTTTCATAGGAAATGTTCCACGTTTTGTCATTTTCTGCGAAAACTACATGACAATTGAGTAATTTGCAAATAGAAAAATAAGAATAAGTTACAGAACTGTCAACAGTGCAGACCTGCTTTTTGAAAACTTTATTTAAAAATTCAAGCAAAACCATTCACATATGTGAACATGCAAAAATTCATCTTCTTTTTCATTTGTGTCTTCTTGTTATTAGGTTATAAAATAGAAGATGAGCGGCTTCCTTCAACTAATGAAAGTCTACAGTTCATCTTGTCAAGGCTGTATTAGCATTTAATTCACTAAAAGCATTTAGATAGATTTTGATTTTTTCTCTTCAATACAGACAAAGATTCAAAACCACTTTCATTCAAAGACAAACATAGTTTAAGAGACAAATTAAACACAACACCTTTATCCCAGTTACTACTCAAGAATGCGTGCTCTAGTGTGGCCTCATTTGAACAAATAGCCTATTCAAAGGATTTGACCTTATTTACTAAGTCTTAGAAATAAAGAGAAAATAAGACTCTGAGAGGTAATGGGAATCACTATAAATATTTTTGTCATTCCCTTTATCTTTGCCTTTCTCAACTTCAAGTACATTTCACCAAGGTTTTATACAGCACTGTTTCTGCTCTACTTTTCTATTCCGGGAAAATCATTGTTCTAAAGGTAAAGGAATACTATATATTTTTTACCTCAAAGTCCAGCTGAAACATGTTTGGAACTCAGATGTCTTTAGGAAAGGAAGGTTTAGCAAATCCCTAAATTTTTCATTGAATTAACCCCAGGGTATATAATAGCAAAGAGTTTTCTTATTTTGGAGAATGTAATTCCTAATAAGTTCAGTTGGGAAGTGGAAAGGGGGAGTGTGGGGTGCTCACTTTGACTTTATAACAGGGTCAATTTATTTAATTTAAGACAAAAAGACATCGGCCTGGTAGGTTCTGAGCCAAAACACACACACACACACACACACACACACTCGCACGCACGCATGCGTGCATGATAACAAAAAAGCAATACATAATATTACTCTTGGAAAGATCTGCTTTAGAGTAGGACCATAGCAACTCTTCTGATCTGCTTTTAAAATATAATTTAACCATTTGAAGTTATGTAGTGAGACAACATAGTTAATAATTTCCTCTTGTATTTTGTATGTACTTCTATTACATAGCACTAAATATTCTATTGTAAAAATTATTATTGTATATAATAGTGTATTCATGCCAAATAGATCATTGTAGAAAAATATGATGCCATATACTTATTTGTATATTCAATATAGCATAATGCCTTGTGATATATAGGTGTTTAATAAATGAGATGAGATAGCTCTGAATTTAAGAGATCATGTTAAGGTTGGGTATAGACTTTTAAATGAAAATAAAACCTCCCAATCACCATTTCCCTTAACAAATTGTGAAGTTCTACTTTGATTGGTAGTTTGGTTTTATAATAGAACAAACACTGACTTGAATTCTATGATGCCACAACTTCTTGACTATATCAGCAATAAAATGCATCAAAGCAGATGTCTAATTTTTAACACATACTATTTGAGATGTATATCACACAATATAGTTTTAAAATGCTTTATTTTTCCCTACTTAGAACTTTTTAATTTCAAAGTACACTATAATTTACTATGGAAAAATGTAAATACCAAAAAATAAGATGAAATCAAAATCAGCTGAACTAATTGTGGTATAATTAATTATTAAACCTACTCCCTTAAATGAAGATGCCTACAGAAATAGTAACATTTTCATAAGAAATGAGAGGCCTCAAAATGAAACCATATGTCCTACTGAAGCTAATCCTTAAGCTCAGGAAATACCAGTTATTTTTGTTGTTGTTTTTTCTTTCAACTTCTAAAAATTTAGAGACGGTTTTGAATTCCAGTTTGGCAACTAATGCAATTCCCCATCAAAGTCACTTATTCCTATTCCTTTAACTTTTTTAAAGTTATGTTTGATGTTTCCTCAAATAATTTTTTTCTCAATGGAAAACAATGTGATTTTTAATTGATAGTTTAGTTTTATATCTTTTTTCACATACAGAAGCTGACTGTAAAAATATCTTTTGTTTGCCATATAAGCTGTTTTTTGACTGCTGAAGATTTGTCTTCTATTTTCAACTTTACAAGATTTTATGGACTAGAATGTGGTATTTTTGAATACTAATTTATTACAAGTTATTTATATGTCAGTTCTAGTAAATAATTTAAAAAATTAGAAATAAAGAAATATATCACATTGCTGTTTCTCATTGAAAGACGCCTTAAAATGGGCCAGGTGCGGTGGCTCACGCCTGTAATCCCAGAACTTTGGGAGGCAAAGGTGGACGGATCACGAGGTCAGGAGATCGAGACCATCTTGGCTAACACTGTGAAACCCCGTCTCTACTAAAAAAAAAAAAAAAAAAAAAATTAGCCAGGCATAGTGGCAGGCTCCTGTAGTCCCAGTTACTCGGGAGGCTGAGGCAGGAGAATGGCGTGAACCCAGGAGGCGGAGCTCGCAGTGAGCCGAGATCGCACCACTGCACTCCAGCCTGGGCAACAGAGCGAGACTCCATCTCAAAAAAAAAAAAAAGAAAGATAACTTAAAATCTTCTTGCTAAAATACCACGTCTAATATTTCTAAAATTACCCAGTTCTGACCTCTTTATGCCTTTTTTAAAAAAATTCTGAGCCAATATTCTTTCATTTAGAAAAGATTTATTTACCAAAATATGGGATGAGGAAGATGGTAGTGGAGCATCTATATACAGACTCTAGCTTGTGCACTACTATTTATTGGATAGTGAAGGGCTTTTATTTTTTTCTCATTCACCCTTTCACTTTCACATAAACCAACAGGTGGCATATTTTAGAATTTCTTCTGTAAGCTACTCTTGTTATTATTACTGATTTTATTATTTAGTTTTCAAGTATTTGTTTCATTTGTACATTTGAAATTAGTTGTTTAACAATATAGAAACAACAAAAGCTAATGGCAGTCACTAATATTAATGTGGTTTTGTACAGTTTACCATTTGCTCTTCACAAATACTAGTTGATTTAATTCTTATTAAAATTGTGTGGCATTGGATTGTTATTATTTATTCTTGTCAAAGCTGAGTTAATACATCCAGACAATGTCATCCAGTTAGATATGTTTCTACTAACCCAGTAGAATCAGCATTGAATCCAATGCTTGTGATTTCTACCTATATTATTTAAATGTCTTCTCATGATCTCTTCTGTCTCTGAGTTACTACATCAAGGCAATCCAGTATATCTTAGAAAAGTAGGGAAAAATAAATTTGATGTCTAACCTTTATTATCTTACTTATAAAGTATGATAATACTTATATTTCTAATACTTTATAAGTATTCTGATACTTATAAGTACCAAAGACGTAAATTTTTTATACTTCAATTTTTAAACATATGAGCATAATTATTTTGAACTTTTCTCTTTTATACCTCATTCATCATGTATCTGATCATGAATTACAGAACTTTAAAAATGCAAGGAGAATTAGAAATGATCATGCTCATAACTCATTCTTAGAATAAAATTGTGAATAAAGCATTATCATATGTATACAACACATAGAGGGCAATATGGGTTTTGTGTCATAAAACCACACACTCATCATGGTGTAGAGGGAATCCCATGCTATTAAAGGAAAGCTTCAGTTTTCTTTTTGTAAAATTAGGAGTAATGTCATCTGCTCTACCTTTTTTAGTTTTTTTTTCATTTTGAGGTTCTGATGACCTAAACTGTGTAAAAGAACTTTGTAAAATATGAAGTGTCATAAAAATATAATCTTTTATGGAGAATATTTACAGTAATATTTCTGAAATATTTTACTTCTAGATAGCACATGCATTTCTCTCACAGAGTAGAAATTTCACTCGCAGAGTAGATTAGAAAACATAATATTTTTTGTCAAAAGAGGGCAAACTGACATTTAGTAATGAGCAGAACTGGGAAAATAGTACCATCTACTACCCTCCTGAAGAAACTTATTATGTCTGTTAAATTTATTTTAAAAATTAATGAGAATGTTGGAGTTTATATCCCTCATTAGAACTCCAACTGGATAGACTAGAAAAGGGACCAACTGCTATCTGTAAGCCTGTTTTTCAAATTTCTGTTTTACAAAACAGATTTGAATCCCTAGCTCTTAAGGAAAAAAAAAAAGAGAAAAGTCTTCCAAGCTGCCAGCCGCTCAGAGCTGTGTAAAATAAAATGGAGGTAGAAGGACAAAACCCTTCAGGATTGAGCAGAGGCCATGTAAACAGATGTGGGTGCAGTGAATAGAAAAGGTTGAATAGTTGCTTTGTTTCCTGCTTTCTGTTTGTACCACAGAGGGTTCTCTCTACACAAGTCTTTCTGACAGATGATGTACCACATAACTCTTACTGCTGTAGAAACGTGCAGAGTCCTGATATTTGCTAAACACAGGCACTCTTAGCTCTTGGTTTTGTTTATTTAATGAATGTTTATTTTAATGAATGTTTCATGTAAAACCAAACATTTATAGTAATTATGAAAGAGAATTTATGAAGAATATAACTGAAAAACCAATGAAATTTTGCTTTTTCATCAACTGACAAATAACCATCAGTCTCAGACTGCATTGTACAAAGTATTGTATGTGAATTTTTAAAAGTTGAGTTTATTATTGAAAAGCATTAAATAAGTGTTAAATAACATTATAGATAAAAGAGAGGGAGGATATCTTCATAGTAAAAATGTTCCTGAAAAGAAGCCCTGTTATGAATGTAGACAGTGTGTGAAACTGAGCTACATAACCTTCACTTTCTTCTTAAAGATTGAAGTAAAAAATAGTACATGGCATTGTAGAAGTACTCTACATATGTCCATTGATTTATTTCATGAGGAGCTATTATTGTTGCCTCCGTGTAATAGGTCACAGACACCAGAATTTGGAAACCTGCCCAGGTTTCTTCAAATAACCACAGGGGACTGGCATTTTGTGATCCAAGATACCTTGTTGGGTGGGTGGGTGGGTGGGTGGACAATTGAGTGGTGGGGGATGTCTGCTTTATTTTTTATTGTACTTTTATTTTGAATCAAATAAAATCAACATCAGCCCCTAAGGCCAGTAGTAGCCTACAGCAGTAAAGTGTAAAATGTTCCTTCATAAATGTATATGGTCATATTCAACTCTTCCCCTGTAGTAGATTTTTATTTCATATGGAACAGAATAAATGAATCTCCTGAAAGCTGGTGGATTTACAGCTTGAATTTACTATTCTTCTAGCATAGTGTTAACTTCACTAATAAAAATGTTGTGTCTGCTTTGCAGAAATTCTCCACTGAAACAAATCATGCATATCCAGGCATAGAAGAGGGGTAACAACTACAAGAAAAACACGAAATAGGGAAGAAGGTAAACAGTGAGGAGGTGCTCCTTTTCTTGAATAGCGTAATAATGGATAACAAATGTTAAAAGACATAATCTTAGAAACTGCAGTTAATTTGTTACTATCACAGAGAATTCTCACAGTCCTGCCTGCATCCTCTTGTATTATCGAGATATTTTTCTTTCATAAGTTAATTTGTGTAAGTATGTACAATTTTTCTTTAGAAGAAAGGGAAAAAAGAATATGGTCTTTGGGCACAAAAATATAGTCAGGTAGAAGGAACAAGTTCTACTGTTTGATAGTACAGTAGGAAAATTATAGGTAACAATAATTTATTATGTATTTCAAAGTAGCTAGAAGAGAAAAATTGTAATGTTCCCAACACAAAGAAAAGATAAATGTTTGAGGTGATAAATAGTTCAATTACTCTGATTTAATCATTACACATTGTAGACATGTATCAAAATATGACAGGTACCCCAAAATATGAACAACTATGAAATATCAATAAAAATAAATAAATAAATATTTTAAAAGGATACCATCTCCTTAAAATTTAACGGTTTTCCCCTTATATGTTGAAATACTTGTGTAATTATTGATATGTTGTTTGGAGCTATTTAGAAATGTATGAATAAGGTAGCTTGCTTTAATATCTTGTTCTACCACACATTCTGACTTAGTCATTAATAAACTAATCTGATTTGGACACAGAAACAAGCAAATGAAAAACACTGAAAACAGAGGGAAGGAGAGGAGGGAAAGGGACACTGAGGAAGAGTTTACTGGTTTCTCTGCCTATCTGGAGGCAGCTCCATCACCCTTCCCTTTAGTCTCGCTGACAGGGCTGGAGGCCCTTCTATACATGACCGTGTCTCATGCATTCATGGGCCGCTGTGACACCACAGCGCCTTTTGTTCAGAGCCAGATAATTGCTCTCCCCTTCTCTCAGCTGCCATATGGTGCAATGGAGACCAACTTACAAAGACAGACAGGGAGAGAAAGAGAGTGAAAGAGGAAGGGAAGAAAGAAACGCAAGAGACAGCAGATGAAACTGATTTATGCTCGGTGTTAATGGGGCAAGTGAGCAAGGTGGGGCTAAGAAGTGAGAGGGTTAAGGGGGCAAAAGGAGGGCGTGTGAAACTTTTCACAAGCAGGCAACCAGGCTGCTTCCTGTGAGGCAGGCTCTGGTTCTCCAAATATAGGGCTTAAAATGGAACACTTATTGTTCAGTTCCTTAACTTTTGTTACTAATATTAAAATTACTCCCATGATTCCTAATGGTCAAGGCTTACATTCTTTTATCATCGTAATAATAGTTTAAAAATCAGACATACTTCTGTTTCTATGCATATTTAGTACATATTATAGTCAGTACTTTGTGGAGTCACTTTCAGTGAGAAAATTAAAATGCACATGTGTTTTTCTCTTCTTAATCATCAGATAACTACCAAGTTGTTCTATTAACACCATATTATGTTTTGAGGATTTGGGAGCCTACCTTTTCAGGAGTCTGCCATATCCTATCATGGCACAGTCTGTGCTTTCTTGATAAAGCTCATGAACACTCCTAATTTATAGGTTCGTATGTGAGGGTTTTTAGATTTTATTTTATTTTATTTATTTATTTTGAGACAGAGTCTTGCTGCGTCTCCCAGGCTGGAGTGCAATGGCGTGATCTCGGCTCACTGCAACCTCGCCCCCAGGGCTCAAGCGATTCTCCTGCCTCAGCCTCCTGAGTAGCTGGGATTACAAGCATAAGCCACCATCCCTGGCTAATTTTTGTAGTTTTAGTAGAGACGGGTTTTCGCAATGTTGTCCAGGCTGGCCTCAAACTCCTGACCTCAAGTGATCCGCCAGCCTCAGCCTACCAAAGTGCTGGGATTACAATTATGAGCTACTATGCCCAGATTTTTAGATTTTAAAGATACAGTGGCCTGAGTCCATAATGCAAATGCATTTGGGCACTTTCAAAAACGTTTATATTAATTATGGCAAAATAACTGACTTTTCTCCTCCATTTATTTTCTATATATTAATAATATGATATACTGCCATATTGATCATGTTTTATAAGTCAAAAGTGGCAGAAGTAGAGCACTTTTTAACATAACAATAGCTTGATCATTTTGTTGATTTCTTCAATGAAACAGAAAGTAGTACAGCTGCCCAATATTTCATATTTAATCCTAATGTGTAATGATAAGATAATGTTATGTGAAAATATTAATTATTATTACACAAGCATAGTTAAATGTCCTTAAATAACAGGGTGAGATAAGTTATGATGTATTTATTTCAGATATAATTATCCAACTTATTAAAAGTCTATATAGCCTTGCCTGCGTGAATTCTGTTTTTCTCTTGGCATCCATTATATGATACTCTACTAATTTTACACTTGCTCATTGGCAATTACTTCTCAGCTTATATTGCTGATTTTTCCTAAACTACCTTGAAGTTGGAGGGCACCAGTGCTTGAACTTTGATTTCTTTTTTTTTTTTTTTTTTTTTTTTGAGGTGGAGTTTCACTCTTGTTGCCCAGGCTGGAGGGCAATGGCACGATCTCGGCCCACGGCAACTTCCGCCTCCCAGCTTCAAGCGATTCTCCTGCCTCATCCACCCTAGTAGCTGGGATTACAGGCATGTGCCACCAAGCTCGGCTAATTTTGTATTTTTAGTAGAGACGGGGTTTCTCCATGTTGGTCAGGCTGGTCTCGAACTCCCGACCTCAGGTGATCCGCCTGCCTCGGCCTCCCAAAGTGCTGGAATTACAGGCACAAGCCACTGCGCCTGGCCTGGATTTCTTTTTATCTCTAGCTACACTTACTCCTTTGAGGATCTTACCTAATCTTATGTCTTTACATACCATCTATATGATGACAACACCCACATTCACATTGCCTGAACTATATCCATATATTTCTAGTTGCCACCCCAACATATTCTTGTATTTGTCTGATAGACGTCTTAAATTAGCATATCCAGAACTAAATTCTTGATCTGCACCAAATAAATCTGCTTTTCCCATAGGCTTCTCCGCCTCAATTAATAACAATTCTATCATGTTTGTCTCTTAGGCTAGAATTCTTTTTTTTTTTTTCTTTGTTTTTGAGACGGAGTCTCACTCTGTCACCCAGGCTGGAGTGTAGTGGCACAGTCTCGGCTCACTGCAACCTCTGCTTTCCAGTTAAAAGCAGTTCTCCTGCCTCAGCCTCCCCAGTAGCTGGGATTATAGGTGCCTGCCACCATGCCCAGCTAATTTTTGTATTTTTAGTAGAGATGGGGTTTCACCATGTTGGCCAGGCTGGTCTCAAACTCCTGAACTCAAGTGATCCGCCCACTTCGGTTCCCCCAAAGTGCTGAGATTACAGGCGTGAGCCACTGCACCCAGTCGAAAATTCTTGAAATCATTAATTTTTTTCTTTCTTTCATAATATAAATCCAAAACATCAACAATCTCTGTTGATTTTAATGCATTCAGAATCCAATGCTTTAACCACTTCCATTGCTATTATTTTGGGCCAAGTCAGCATTGTTTCTTTGTGAAATTATTTTAATATTTGCTTATTGGTCTTCCGGATTCTATTCTTGCTCTTATACTATACTCTCAATAAAGCAGCCAGGGTAACCCTTGTCATACTTTTTATGTAATTTCATGTCCTTATGTGTATAAAAACCTGTGAGCAATCTAGCCACCCATTACATCTTTAACCTTGTTTCAGCCATACTGGCTTCCTTCCTACTCTGCAAATGCACTAATAACACTCCTGCCTCAATACTTTTATACCAGCTTTTCTGTCTGTGTAGAACGCTCTTTCCCAAGGTTTACTCACTTCCTGCAAGGTTTTTCTTACATGCCGTCCTCTTGCTGAGACATTCCCTGACTCTCCATTTAAAATGTTTACCCTTCCCCAAACATACATTTTTCCCCTTCCTTGTTATATTATTTCCATAACACCTTTTACTTTCTAACTTCCAAGTTAGAAAAGAGAAAAAGAGAGAAGAGAAAAGAAGAAAAGAAAAATACTTCTTCCTGTAGAGTGGCAGCATGAGGCAATTGGAGTTATTGAAAATGCACGATAGGTCTTTTTGTGAAGTCCAAATTATAGTTACCATGTCAAGTTACTGTCAGAAATAGATCACCTGGAGAGAAATAAGTGGTTTTGTTTTCTTTCTGCTTAAATATATGTGATTTATCAAAATATATTGTACATTTACTACTCTTTTTTCTCAACCATTTCCAAATATTGTAGAATTGATATATGTTGGATGCCAGGATCTACTAGACAGTGCTTCCCAAGCTGAACTGATGCTAAGATAAAAGAAAACTACTAATAATGGAGAAAAAACATAAAAAAATTAATATCCCATAAAGAAAAAAGTAACTGATAATAGATAAATAAAAGTAGCAACCTAAATTTGGCTATTACCACTTTAAAAAGGCAAGTTAGCTGGGCGCAGTCGCTCACGCCTGTAATCCCAGCACTTTGGGAGGCCAAGGTGGGCAGATCACCTGAAGTTGGGAGTTCGAGACCAGCCTGACCAACATGGAGAAACCCCGTCTCTACTAAAAATACAAAATTAGCCGAGTGTGGTGGCACATGCTTGTAATCCCAGCTACTTGGGAGGCTAAAACAGGAGAATCGCTTGAACCCGGAAGGCAGAGGTTGTGGTAAGCCGAGATCATGCCATTGCCCTCCAGCCTGGACAACAAGAGTGAAACTCCATCTCAAAAAAAAAAAAAGGCAAGTTAAATGAAAAACCTAGAAATAAAACACATCTGTTACTCTTATAACCAAAAACATTTAGTATATTATGTTCATTTAATAAATGGTGAGAAGATAATATTCCTCTGTTTAGAAGTAGACAAAGTTCTAAGTACCTATATTTTATCCTTAATTCTTTTCTTTTATGATCAACATGTATCACAAGAACTTGCTGTGAAAGTTCTCTGGTGAGAAATTACCCAAAATATGGAAAGAAGCTTATTTGAAATCAACATAATAAAGTACAATCATCAGAAGTTTTTTTTAAAATTGGAGAGCATGGGGCCTGGAGTCAGTAGTGTCCCAGCTCAAACGTTTAGCTAGCACAATTGCTTAGTAAACATACTTAGTTACTCTGAGCCTCTGTTTCTTCATCTGTAATATGAGAATTTTAACATCTATCTCAATTCATTGTGGTGATGGTGATATAAATGCCTCTGAGATATGTTCTGGCATATATAAAATGCTCACAATAGTGTACTTATTATCAGTATTAATCTAATAAAATATTGAATGATTCCTAAAAGTTAGAAATATATAAATCACTTTTAGCCGTGTTTCTCCTTTTAAAATGTAAAAGTTCATAATATTTCAATTCAAATTTACATAATTTGCTTTTTATAGCTTTAAGCACAGCAATAAAAAAAGAACTAGTAACAGTGACATCTGGCACCTTGATTACTATGTTTCTTCCCAAATGAGTCTCAAAATACACAGTCTCTACCTGATAACATATAAGGACAGGTTTTCCTGGTCCAAACCTAAGGTTTGTCTAATATCTACAAGTTGATGTCTTTATTTTTAAAAAGTGATTGAAATCTATTTCACAGAAATGAGCACTAACTCATTGAACTCAGACACTTTGGCCAGCTTCGGTTGATGAGACGTTGAGGTAAGGCGTGGTTTTAAATGAACTCTTCTAGTGTGCCTCAGGCTGCTGTAACAAAATACCATAGACTGGATAGCTTAAATAAGAGCCAATTATTTCTCGTAGTTCTGGAGCCTAGGAAGTCCATGATAAAAGTGCCGGCAGATTTGCCTCTTGGTGAGGGTCCTCTTCTTGGCTTGCAGATGGCAGTCTTTTTATTGTATAATCATGTGGTAGAAAGAGAGAGAGAGAGCTTTAGTCTCTTCCTCTTCTTATAAAAATACTAATATCATCATGGGGACCCCACCCTCCTAACCTCATCTAAACCTAATTACTTCCCAAAGGCTCCATCTCCAAATATTATCACGTCGTGGGTAGGGCTTCAAGATATGAATGGTGGGAAGCACAAACTTTCCGTCCCTGGCATGTTAAGCAGAAGACCTGAAATAAATGTATGAACTGGTGGCAATTATTGCCAATAACAATGTGGAGGCTGACTTCAGATTGCAGATCCCATTCTTAGACGGATCCTTTCTTTATATGTTTGCTCTTTATGCTTGTAGTTATCGTCTCGATTTTGATTAATATAGCCACTGTTTTTATCTGCCTGTCAAATTATTCTTTTTTTTTTTTTTTTTGAGACAGAGTTTTGCTCTTGTGGCCCAGGCTGGAGTGCCTTGGAGTGATCTTGGCTCACCACAACCACTTTCGGGTTCAAGCAATTCTCCTGCCTCAGCCTCTCGAATAGCTGGGATTACAGGTGTGTGCCACCACGCCAGGCTAATTTTGTATTTTTAGTAGAGACGGGGTTTCTCCATGTTGGTCAGGCTGGTCTCGAACTCCCGACCTCACGTGATCCACCCACCTTGGCCTCCCAAAGTGCTGGGATTACAGGTGTGAGCCACCGTGCCTGGCCTTGTCGAATTATTCTAAGTGCTGCTGTTATTTTTTTAGCACCCTAAAGCTTCACGGTGTTTTTTTAAAGCAGATGTCAACAGTTTATATGTGGTTCTTCTTTTCGTGATAGTTTTTGTTTCGCTCACTAAACTAAGTAGCCACAATCTAACCTGGGCAAATGATCAGTAATATATTTCAAAGACGGCAGAAAGACTAAGCTCCAAGGTCTTGTTATTGGAGCAACTCACCCTAGTGTCATGTGATGTATACTAAGCTCTATGTACAAGGCATTAAGCTGGGTATTTTTATCGACCTTCTGTCATTTAATACTTGTATTAATTTGTTTTTGTTTTTGTTTTGTTCTTGACAGTGTCTCACTCCATCACCCAGGCTGAAGTGTAGTGGCGTGGCGTGATGTCAACTCATTGCCACCTCTGCCTCCAGGTTCAAGAGATTCTTGTGCCTCAGCCACCCAAGGACCTGGGATTACAGGGGTGTGCCATCACACTGGTCTAATTTTTGCATTTTCAGTAGAGACAGGGTTTTGCCTTGTTGGCCAGGCTGGTCTTGATCTTCTGGCCTCAAGTGATCGGCCTGCCTCAGCCTCCCAAAGTGATAGGATTACAGGCATGAACCACCTTGCCCAGCCTAATACTTGTGTTAACTTTTAAGACATGTATTTCAGCCACAGAACCTGAGATCAGCTGTGATTAAAGTATCTTGTCCTAAATCACATACGTGACATAAAAAGAAAGCCACACATATCTTGTGACAAGTCCAAGCAATTTCACTAAAATGAGTTTAATATCAAATAGGACTGATAGACAACACAAATGATATTTTATCTTGATAAAATCAGATCCCTTAGTCATCTGGAAGGTTGGGTGCTACCACTGCATCATAGCATTTACATTTGGAGCTCTTACCACCTCTTGCATACTGTTTACATTTGGAGCTCCTGTTTCCTCATCATAGTATTTACACTTGGAGCTCTCTTTTCCCACAGAACATTCTAACCTTCTTGTCTTACTGAATATTCATTTCAGCCATGCATTATTACATAATATACTATCTAAATAACAATGCAACAATAAATTGATAATAATAAGAGTTTGAATCCTTGGTTATCTTCAATTTTCACCTATCCTTAATTATAACTCAAAGGCCACTTGAGCTAAGTCTTAAAAGATAAGAAAGGTTGGTGTTCTAGTGCAGATTAAAGTTATATACAATTTATTTGAAGGCCATGTCCTTTCAACTTCATTTTGACCTACAGGGACTTTATCTGTATTTGTTTTGTGCTATGTGAAAATCAGTCCCTTTTGTTCCCCAGATGTTAGTGGGGACACTACAACCCGTTCTTGTGCAGTCTGAGTATTTCCTCATTAAGGAATGAATAGGTAGAATATGAAAAATGTAGCCAAGGAATTAAGTAGGGAAAAGAGCAGCGAGGAGAGAGCTTTGGTATAGAACAAAGAACTATGTCTAAAGATCAAATACCTGGTTCAAAACCTAGGTCCAGCATTTATTACAGTATGATCTTGGGCCTCTTTAAACTTTTTTGTCCTTATGTTCAAAATAAATACCTTAATAGCACTTAGAGCCCCAAACAATTTTACAATACTCAAGTTCACGTAGTTTATGTGAAAACGTGTGTAAAATATAATAGGTGCTCAAAAATTATTAGTTTCTTTTTTCATGCATGTATACTTATTTTCCTATTTAGAGTGTAAATTCCTTCAGACCAAGGTCTCTATTTTAACATTCTTTGTTAAAGTTTGACCTGGTATTTCTCACATAATAGTGACACAGTAAGCAAAATGACATAAAATTTAAAAAGAGAACAGATGGGTAGAGAGGCAAGAAGGGCTGATATAATAGGATATCTTTTGTAGGTGGCTCTGAAATTTGCTTAGTTGAAATATAGAATAGTTGCAGTTGCAAAGTTTTCAATCAGTAAGATTTTTTTCCCCAACTGTTACTGGGGGGTTCCTTGCTCCCAGAGCTCCCAAGATGGTAGTGGGCCACTTCCAAAATGGCGGCAAGCCTCGTGTTCTCTGACCTGGGGTTCTTGGCCTCAGCGGATTCCAAGGAATGGAATCTTGGGCCATGTGGTGAGTGTTACAGTCTATTAGAAGCTGTGGGTCATGGAAGAGAACCGTGGAACCCGGCGACTAGTGTTCAGCTCGATTAGGACGAACCCAGGCACTTAGCCATGCAGGAACAATGGCAAGCCTTTAGCCCAATTGGGAGTGGCAATGGGCACCTCGCTGGATGAGGAGCACAGTGGACACCCTGCAGGATCCACAGGGATGGAAGTCAGCCACGGGTCTGCAATGGTGTCAAAGAGGGGTGGTGGATGGCAAGCAAAAGCTCACCTCGGGCTGTAGCAAACATGGACCAGAAGAGTGCAGTTGCAAGATTTAATACAATGGAGTGAAAACAGAGCTCCCGTACAAAGGGAGGGGACCCAAAGAGGGTAGCTGTTGCCGGCTCCAATGCCTGGGTTTATATCCCAATCATTGTCCCTCCCACTGTGCTCTCAGGCAATAGATGATTGGCTATTTCTTTACCTCCTGTTTTTGCCTAATTAGCATTTTAGTGCTATCCGATTGGTTGGGTGTGAGCTAAGTTGCAAGTCCCGTGTTTAAAGGTGGAAGCGGTCACCTTCCCAGCTAGGCTTAGGGATTCTTAGCCAGCCTAGGAAATCCAGCTAGTCCTGTCTCTCACAACCTGCTCAATAATGGGTCCAGTTCCAAAGACCAGACTTAAAAAACAAAACAATAAAAAATATATATACATTTTCATTTTTAATTTATCTGAAATAGGAAAATGGGAATTTGTGCTATTTATTGAAAGATAGGGATTCCCATGCTACATCATAAGCCATACATACACACACATACACCATACACTTCAAACTGTGTTGATAAATTCATTCCTCACAAAAATGTTTGAAACACAAGATGTATAGAGAAACTCACAAATTAGCTAAGGTGAAATAATTGCTTTCATTTTCTTCTGTTTTTCTAAAAGGGCTGACACAAGCTGAGATGAGGAAATATGATCTCCCACACGTGTTTTCCATGAGGAATATGTTTGCTGTGCAGTCACTGAGTTAAAAGCAAGCTTCATTCCCTTGTGCACCAAGGTAATTTGGAAAACAAGCCAGAGAAGTCGGGACTGCTATTTTTCAGTCTGATTTAACCATTGACAGACTATTTTTACATCCACTATGGAGATGTTCAGGTGAGGTAAACACCCCGGAGAACACTGAGGAAACACTTACTTTCACATGAGTAATACATTATGATAACTCACATCTTCTAATAATATAATCTTGTTTTGAATTCAAACAACTTTCATACTATTTGGTATAGTGCCTGAATCTAATCCTGTTTCTACCATCTAGCTTTCTCATACAGAATACCTGATGAAATTTGCCCTTCACTGTTACTTGAATTCAATTAAGGTGATGCTATCTCCGTTCTGTATTCTGATAAACTCACTGAGGTATCACTTTCTCTGATAAATACCCAGGTAGATCTTAATGAGGTCAATGTCACTACTTGTTTAATTAACTTTTATTTTCTGCAATTCACATACTGGTGGTTTCTACTGGGATGTCTTATTAAAAGAAAGTGCTGTTATTAAATATACAATAAAAATCATTCCTGTGTAACTCCATAGTTGAGAGTATTGAAGCTCTTATACAATTCTTTCAATGAAATGTGTTGTGAAATTATAAACTAATGCTCACTATTTCAAAGACACTAAGTAAAGTTATGTCTATGTTTTGAAAAAGAAATAATTTACCATGTTTTACCTTAATTCTTTGCTAGAAGCTGTCTGGATACTCTGATCAAAAGCCTAGGTGGTATGCAATTTATTAACCATAACAGCTTGTTAAGCCTTGGATTACTCAAAATTGTTCCTAAAATTGTTGAGCAATTTAATGTATTGGATAGAGACCTTTAGCTTTAAAAGTGATACTACTGAATATGAAAATATAGAATCTATTGCTAATCCATGATGAGAGGCAAATGTCCTCTGGGTGTGGATGGCAGATGCGCCTGACAGCAATAACTTAACCATACCCTGAGAATGACCCTACGTTCTAAGAAGAATGTGTGTTTGGAGTTCCAAGCAAGAAACCTGGGGGTAGACAACTGGAGATTCATTCCTTATCTATGAAGGACATCTGATCCACTGGTCTATTCCTTGGAATGCAGACCATACGGGGGATTGAAGCCCTTTGTTTGGGGTTAAATGGGGGTTGCTACGTGGAGTGTGCAAGGTGAAAATTGCTATATAGACCAAATGCTTTTACAAATGGTAGCATCTGTCCTGTCCAGCCCACTACCACTGGACCATCCCATACGTAAGTCTTCAATAAACTTGATGTCTCATTTGCAGGCTCTGGGTCTCTTTTTTGGCCTCTCAGACACAGCGCCATTCCTAGTGGAGTCAGTAGGGGTCCAACATGACAGGGTCTTTAAATACTTTTTTAAAATCTAGCATTTATCCCTTTGATTATGTATTTCTACATAAAACCTTTAAAATCATTTTAAATCTAAAGGAAGAAACAAATATTTTCTTTTAAAATGATGGTAATAATCCCTTGAGCAGATACTTTTCCTTATGAACACACAGATAGATATTTATATGGCTATTTGTCAGTGCCTGAAATTTAAACATATTTTATCTAATGGGGAAAATCAGTCACACTAAGGAAATTTAAAAGTGAAGGTAAGGTTGTATGGTAACAGTCACATCAAGATTTTGTGCAACTTTTGTAGGCACATATTTTCACTGAACTAAAGTTCATACAGTGAGACATATCTGAGGATAATTTTTTTTAAAAAAAGATACTTCTTCTCTCCACTTTTTTTCCCAAAGTGTTTACTACTTTAAATATTTTAAATATCATTCTACTTAAGCCACTTGGTTAATGGTGGTAACTATCTGGAATTGCATGCTGATAATTTACTGGTTTATGGCAATGGCAAAAAACAAACAAACAAAAACTGCTATTTCATTAATTGCTTCTTAACACCAAAGCCTGTTGTAGCAATATTCCTTAAGCATGATTTTTGTTGCTGAAAAGAATATCAATATTCTATGTATGAATATATGTACTACAGTATAAACCTGTACTTTTAAATCTCATCTTTAATGCTTTGAAGCTAAGCTTTAACTCTGGATTAGCAGATATTTGATATCTCAATAATTGAAAAATATTTATGCCTACTAGCCAAAAATTATTTTTCCCTTAGACATTGAGATAAGAAACAGACCAACTCCAGAGAATTGAAATTATTAAGTCATTTAGATTCATCCAACTTCCACCCAAGCAGCAGCCCTTCTAGACTAACAACTTCCTCCCTCCTGCACAACCCGCTCCTACCTCCTCCCAGTAACTCCAAACTAAAAACAGATTTTAAAAATATAAACCAATACTTTAGGATGAGAGTCTTTTCTCATATAATATAAATCTTCTAGAAATGTTGGAAAGGGTGGTTCATGAGAAGGAGAATTGTTTTTCCTGGGCTTATAGATTTTAACGTTAAAACGAAAGCAGAGCAATTACATTCTTCATAAAATTACAATTTAGTGACTTCTGACCTTTTCCTCATCCGGTCCCCAAGTATTCCTCATTCCAATAGTAATAGCATTGGGGGGAAAAAAGGCCCACATTTACAAGAATTTAGCTTCTGGCAAGCATCATTTTAAAGAATTTACTTCCTGGCTCATGGTTTACATGACCTGTCTTTGGTTGCTTATTTCTTTCCCTCCACCCTCCCCCACTCCTCTTCAAAGCAAGCTGCATTTTAACTATTGCATTCACTGCTGCTTCCTGCCTTTTTTGCTTTCTATTTTCATATCCATGGGAATGGAATCTGCTCTGAATTATCTGGTCAACATCTCCTCATTCCCCATCTCCACCCACCACCGCTGTTACTGCTACACCAGCCACTTTTGCCTTAGAGAAAAGCTAGCATAACTAGTTCAGAAGTAAAAATGCATTATAAAATTTAGCTGATTAAGTCCCTTCAGTATTCCTTGTTTTTAGAAGCTGTTAGTGCCAAAGAAAAACTTTAATTATGTTAATATCTAATTTTTGGGGGGGCTGGGGGGGCAAGTACATAAAATATATGGTCCTACTCTTAAAAAGTTACTTTATCTTATTTCTGTTGCGAATTCATACTTCTTGTACTCCATTATTTCAATAACAACAACAACAAACTCACTCAAAAGTGACATGTATGAGGAATCACATTTCCATTATTTGTTTTACCAGGAAATGAATTTTTAGGCAAAAATTGAGGAAAAAAATTTGTTAGCGGAGGTAAATCTCAGTTTATACTATACATGTTTGAAACTTGAAGAACAACACACAAGAGAATTACACTGGAGAATGTGGAGAAACTTTTTAGTTGTTTTACTTTAGGTAAATAGGATTCCTAATTTCTCTAGTTTAAGAAAATTTTCAATTAAATGTAAAATTACTACCTTTAAAAACATTCATTCAAAAGAAAAAGAGTAACAAAAATTAGCCTGGAAATCGTGTTTTATGTTATCTGTATCAATTTTTTTTCAAATTAGAGTTTTAAAAAAACACCTGTTTTCAATATAGTAAGTCAAATTATGCTCCCAGTTATTAGACAATTATGCTTCCAGACTCTGTGGCTCAAAAGTAAAAGCAGACACCAGAGCCCATGGCAGGGTGAGGGAGCAGTCACTCTGTGTCTTTAGAAAGTGTTGCAAAACCTGTTTTTCTACAACTAACTAAAATAACAGTTCCTGGAAACAACTGCAGCTGAGAATTCCCTAACTGACTATAAAAGAACCACATGGCACAAGCCAACCAACCACCAGCCACCTGGAACCAGCCAATTGAGACAGTGGTGATTTGGGGCTTAAATGCCATCCCGTTAAGACTGTTCCACACTCCCCTGACTCCCCCTGCAGCTTTTGCCTTTATAATCTCTAACTTTTCAACCCCCAACTCCAGAGTGCATTACTGGTTTGCACCGAAGTCTGTGTCTCCCCAGTCTGCAGATTGCTTTAAAAAAGTAAAATTTTCCTTTTTCCTCCAAAGATCTCATGGTCTTTTTGTTAACAAGTATAATAGAGTACAATTGTTTTCATTTATTTAATGTATAAAAAGAAAGTAATGCTTTCCTTATTTTAGTTTGTTAATATGATCATCCTCCACTCTTGGTCTCTGCTCTTTATGGTCTATTTTCTTGTTTCTATTTCTGCTATCCGTGTTTGATTATCTTCACAATTTTCCATTCAAATTCCAAAGAAATAATTCCAAATTCATATGTGAATAACCCAACATATTACCATTTTTCCTCTTACTCATGATTTTCTGTGCAAGATGCTACCAGATTTGCTGACTTAGATACCACTGTCTGGTAAAATCTGTTGTCATTTTTCCAAGGGATATCCTAGGTTCTCCTTCTTCAGTAGGTTTTTCAGCAGTGTAGTTTCCCTTAAAAGACTTGGTTGGACATAGCAATTTCTGAAGAGGACAGGTTTTGAACAGTGGAGAATCCGTGGGGGGACTGCAAATAGTTTTTTGAGCTGAAGCAAAGGTTTCCTGAGAAGAAAAATGTTGGAGATGAGGCTAGAGAAGCCTCATGAAAGGCCTCACATGTGATGATGTGCAATTGGAAATTCATCCTAAACTCTAAGGGGAAGCTGTTCTTATTACTCCACATTTGCATTTAAAAACAGACGTTCATATAAGTTAAATGTATTCCTTCAATTTCATGCACGGAATAAATAAGTTTCAGAGCTAGGAAAAAGGGCTTGTCTTTCTACTACATCAAACTTTTGTCATCTCAGCCTAAATTCTGCAGAATCTACCAAGGTAAGGTGCTCAATATCAATAGTTATTTTCTATGCTTAACTTAAATGGAAGTGTCTTACGTCATTGTTTCTTTTTAGTGAATGATTTAAGATCTTAAAAATTGTCTCATATACTGTGTTCTTAATCTTGCATTTTATTCATTCATTCATTTTTTGCTTATATTTTTTCATTTTTTTCTTGACATTTTCTGACTTGATTTAGATTAATGTCTTTTGTTACTTGATGAATTTGAAGTTCTACGTCTATTTCTATTTTGATTGTTTACTCAAAGAATTAATAATTTTATTTTCCTATTGATGTCTAAAATTAATAATACTCCATAACCCAAAATTAAGCAAGGTTTATAATGAATCCTCTCTAACTGTGTTATACTAAAATCATCTGAAAATTTACCTACAGGAAATTTTTTTAAATGCTTTTAAAAATTTTAATATTTTCTTTCCAGACAACTTTATAGCTTCATTAATGCTAAAGTTTCATACAGTGTAGATTTTTAACACTATATACTAATCCATTTGTAATAATAATACATCACTTATCTATCCTACATGTAACTATTACAAACAATATAGCAACTGAAATATAATTCCTACATCATAAGGTATAAGTTTTAGTTTCAATGATATGACGTATTTATTTACACAATTAGTTATAGAAATGCAATATATGAGATTTTTCAAGTGCTTGCCATCTTTTAAAAATTTATTTTTATTTTTTTAATTGGTAAGAAATCCTTTTATAAGATGATAACCGTTCAAATTTTTGTCTTCCGTGAATTGCCTAATCATATCTTTTTAATATTTTCTGTTAGATTGTTGCCTTTTTCATGTTGACCTAGAAAATTTCTTTATATATTTGTGCTCTAATACATTCAATCTATGGTCTAATCCGGTTTATAGTGTCATTTGTCAAAATGAAGTTTTAATATTAACATGGTCACACTAGAGTACATTAATAGTAATAGAATTCTAATAATGTTAGCCTATTTGCTTTATTTTTGTTTCTTTTCGTGTGCTAAAACCATTCATGTCTAGAAGATGATGACACGCACATATACACACACATATATATACCCACATATACATTCTTTTACAAATTCTTATTTTTAAATTCGTCTTGGATTTACATTTTTTAATTTATATCTTATTACTTTTCTTTTAACATATTGTAATTTTAGAAATGAAGGACTTGTTTTTAACTATTCCTGGAAATTTTTCAACTATTACTTTTCCAAATATTGCTTTGTCTTTATTTTCCCTATTCTCCATTCTCAAATTCCTATTAAAAATATGTTGACCAGGCTGGGCGCTGTGGCTCATGCCTGTAATTCCAGCACTTTGGGAGGCTGAGGCGGGTGGATCACGAGGTGAGGAGATCGAGACCACCCTGGCTAACACAGTGAAACCCCGTCTCTACTAAAAATACAAAAAATTAGCTGGGCGTGGTGGCGGGCACTTGTAGTCCCAGCTACTCGGGAGGCTGAGGCAGGAGAATGGTGTGAACCCGGGAGGCAGAGGTTGCAGTGAGCCGAGATCGTGCCACTGCACTCCAGCCTGGGCAACAGAGCGAGATTCCGTCTCAAAAAACAAACAATAAAAATATGTTGATCAGGTGTGGTGGCTCACACCTATAATCCCAGCACTTTGGGAGGTCAAGGTGAGAGGATTGCTTGAGTCTAGGAGTTCAAGATCCACCTGGGCAATATAGGGAGACTGCCATCTCTACAAAAACTTAAAAAAAAAAAAAATTAGCCAGGCATAGTGGCCTGAGCCTACAGTCCCAGCTACTTGGAGGCTAAGGTGGGAGGATCACTTGCACATGGGCCCTGGAGGTCGAGGCTCCAATGAGCTGATTGCACCACTGCACTCCAGCCTGGGCAACAAGGTGAGACTCTGTCTCAAAAAAAATAGTTGACCTTCCACTTTACCCTTTATATCTCTTAACCTCTGTTTCATATTTCTCATCTCTTTATGTCATTTTGCAGCTTCTAGAGAGTTTCTTCAGATCTATATTCTAGTTCATCAGTATTGTTTTCCCATATTCAGTTATTTGGCCTGTCTACAGAGTATATGTTTTTCATTTCTATATATTCAATTCTGAAAAATTGTTTGTTTTCCTTTTCATATCTGCTTATTTTTATTCAGTGTTTTTCAATGTTGTTTAACTTCATTTTTGCAACACTTAACAATTATATTCAGATATTGCAAAAGGATATTTTATATTGTTCTACTATCTCAGACTCTTGGAGAGCTAATCTTACTCTCGTCTGTTGACTTGACTTCATGGTACATTGCTTCTCTCGTGGTTCAAAAGTATTTACAGAGATACCATTTCAAAGAATTTCCCTTTCCTCCTGATAATCCTCATTGCTCTGGATTGTGGAAGTATTCCTATGTAGACATTTTGCTTTGCTTTTCCTACTAAGTAGTTCTCAGGATGACTTTCCCTAGATAAATTTATTCAATGTAATTCCCACATTTATTCCTTCTTCCAGCCTTTACCTTCTCCAATCCATGACAGAAACTAATTGAAGTTTTCTCTTCCTAAAGAATGCCTATTAGCATGACAAACATCCTAAACCTACTTGTGTTATTTTTTTCCAATCCAATTTGGAACACCAAGCTTGCTAGGATAGTTCAATACACCTACAAAAAAAAGGTTTTTAAATAGAATATTGCATTTCTTCTTAATTATGAAAACAATCATTAAGAAAGCAATACACTAAATAACCATAATGGGAAGGAGTATTATTTATAGCTGTGATAGTTGAGATTCTATATCAAAATAATGATTCTCAATTACTGCCTCTTTAAAGAGAACATTTAAATTTTATGGAATCTCCTGCAGACTATTTGGAAGTAACTCATTGATGGTGCTACCATCGGACCCTGTTTCTACATCTTTAGAAAGTGATATAATCTTAACTCTTTCTTTTCTATTCTAAAAGAAATAAACAATGAAGTACCTAATCTGAAACATTTTGGTTTGTATGTAAGAAAGTGGTTGATCTATTTTAGCCATACAACTACTGTGTTTTTTGACATGGTTTTTCTCCACCCAATTTTGAATTAGATTGCATTTCTTGAGAGTAAACACATCCCTGTTTGGAGAAGGAATGAAATCTGATTGTAGTGTCAGCTGAGAAAATCAGCCATGTATGAAAAATGCTCACCAGTAATGTAGTTAATGAGAATCCATTAAGATGAAGATAGGTTTGATTTTCGTTTCTGGCATAAGTTCTTTATTTTAGGTAGTGCCTCTCCAGAGCTGTAGATGTCTTCCCAGGATATTCCATCATTCTACACAGCATTTAATTCTTGGAGCTCACAGTCCAAGAGTGCTATCAGTCCATTTTCACTCTGTTGATCAAGACATACTCAAGACTGGGTAATTTATAAAGAAAAGGAATGGACTCACAGTTTCACTTTGCTGGGGAGGCCTCACAGTCCAGGCAATCACAGTCTTACATGGCAGCAAGCAAGAGCGAATGAGAACCAAGCAAAAGGGAAACTCGTTATAAAACCATCAGCTATTGTGAGACTTCTTCACTACCACAAGAATAGTATGGGGTAAACCTTCCCCATGATTCAATTATTTCCCACCAGGTTCCTCCCAGAGCACGTGGGAATTATGGGAGCTACAATTCAAGATGAGATTTTGGTGGGGACACAGCCAAACTATATCAGTGACTCATCTAGAATTTTATTCATAAAGGTTTAAACAATGGTTAACATGTACAGTTATAGGATCATTCTCATTTACAAATTTAATGTTTACAACAATCCTAAAAGTCAGGTACAGCTTTTAAGCATCATTTTACAGATGAAGAATCTTTCCCAAGATTACACAGCTGGAAAGTGGTACAGTGAGGCTTTGACCCGCATGTTTTGCCTCCAGAACCCTGCACTTAGGGGTTGTGCTGTACTGTTTACTAGGTGCAACTGGTCATTTTACTATATGAGAAAATTGCAACTGCTCTATTGAATTGAATGATTTTGCCTCCAATTTAGATTCAGGTCTAGTCTTTGTGAAATATTTCTGATGAACAACTTACTGATATGAATAATTGTATCTCTGTTAGAGTTATTTTATTAGACTCAATATTTCCAAAAGCATTGGAAAAAATCTATTATCCAAGTAATCTCTTTATGCAGGAAAATAAGTTTGGTATTGATTCTCCCTTAACTTATGACACCAGAGCAAAACTGATTAGAAAACTTAGGAATGAATCCATGAATTCAATTAAAAAAAAGAAATGGTTAATTGTGTTAAAGCACATTCCTATTTGTAACATGCAGATGTTCTAAAGTAATTGAAGAAATAAATTTTCTCTCCAACTGATGAAATGTACTCACTACTAGTTGGTCCTCCTGCTGCAACTTTTTATTTATCTGACTGTAGGAGCTGGGAACCAATCCACCAGTATAAAGAAACTCCTCCAGCTAAAGAGAAGGAAACATCTTTTTATAAACTGCAGATTCCAGTGCTCGGTTTTATCATAAACTCTTATGATGAAAAACAACAGGCACTATGCTACATCCATGGGTTTAATTCTAATGTTTGAAGACATGCTTGTCATTATCATATAACTCAAGCTACATAAAATATTATTCAGATTCCCTAAGGAAACATTTCAAAATGTTGTATGGTTAGGTTCTCTCATTTCCCAAAAGATAATTAGAAGAATGAGTAGTAGAAAAATGGTATGCTGGCAAATCTTTGACTTTCACACCCCCATCACCCATTTTTTGCATTTAAACTGATCATTTGCTGGCAGCAGATGGGTAATAGGATGAAAGTTTTCAATATGGTGTGGTGGGGATATATATTTCCAGACACAACATGAAAGAGTACGAAGCAGAGTTCTTAATGTGATTAACAAAGAGGCATGGAATCTGCTATCAATCTTCCTTGTTATTGTCATAGTACTTCCAGGACTGTTAAAGAAACTTTACAATAGCTGAATACATGTTACACATACAGATGAAGAAGTGCCCTGGGCAGCGTAGCAAAATGTACAGCAAGTGTATTTTTTGAATTTCTGCCTTCTGAGTCACTACTGTCAGTCTGACATTTTTATCTCAGAAGTCTTCCTACCTTAATGTTGACAAGGCAAATAAAGGCTATGCCATCAATCTATAACGATATTTGCTCCATTTGAAAATGTTATCCTGAAAAGTATATTTCACTGAGATTAACACTAAGTTACAAGATAAAAGTGTATTGTTATCTTTTAAATTCCTCATTCAACTTCCATTTTTGTAATTGTAGAGAGAAACTAAAGCATATTTCTATCACAGTAATTTTATTTCATTTATGTTAACACAATTTAACCTATGAAGTTTTAGTTTTGGTTATACATTAATCTCTGGGTTTTATAAGAACCATAGTATTAAAGGGCTGACTTTAAATGCCTGGGATTTCCTGAAGAAACTCTTAGAATAATGTTAATGCATTTTCTATACAGTGGAAGAATTTTCTTTGTTGTTGTTGTTGTTTTGAGATGGAGTTTCGCTCTGTCTCCCAGGCTGGTGTGCAATGGCACGATCTCTGCACACTGTAACCTCCACCTCCTGGGTTCAAGCAATTTTCCTGCCTCAGCCTCCCGAGTAGCTGGGATTACAGGCACCTGCCATCATGCCTGGCTAATTTTTGTATTTTCAGTAGGGACGGGGTTTCATCACGTTGGCCAAGCTGGTCACGAATTCCTAACCTCAGGTGATCCACCCGCCTTGGTCTCCCAAAGTGCTGGGATTATAGGTGTGAGCCACTGCACCCAGCCTAACAGTGGAAGAATTTTCTTCTGCTTGCTTTACGGCTTAACTAGGGTCCTATTTAACTCATCAGGATTTTTAGTTTCAATCTGGAAGAGAAAGAAGATAAAATTAAGAGCCTTGGTGGAGGGTCTGGCATGCATTCAGAGAGAAGGAAAATGAAAAGAAATGAGTGACAAACAAGGTACATTTTGGAGTGAAACAGAGAAGCTAATGTACACCATTTCATTTAACATTAATAGTCCATATACAGTAGGGAGATAGAATAATTTCACAATATGTATGGAAGCTCAGGCTAGAGTTAAAGAAATGTGGAAGAAGTTTGAAAGAGAAAATACTGAAATGTGGAAATGCCAAATAGAATTTTGGCTCAATAAGGGAAAAATAGAGTTTATTTAGCAGAAAGGCAGGTCAAAATGAAATTTGGTAGATTGTGTTTGTAATGTAACCAATTTTTTTTGTATAGCTTTCTCCTGCAATAGTCAGAAGATGAGGGAAAAGCTTGAGAGATTAAGTGGGAAGTTAGGACAGATAATCAAGACTATGGAAATTCTGATCAATCAGAGGAGTGGAAGATCAAATCTCTGGCTTGAAGGTTGAGGACAAAATCCAGCTTATGAGAGAATAAGATAACTCAGATTAGTAGTTAAGATCAGAGAAGAAATTTCAGAAATTATGATCTTGGAAGAGAGATATTGGAATAATGATGACAATGAATGTGTGGCCGTTTATATTATACCATAAACATTGTATCATTGTCAAAATTCATCGACATTTAGAAATTACAGAGTTGGGGGTCTAGTTATGAAGCCACCATATTTAAATAAGGTTTGATGTTTATTTTTAAAGGTTATACTTATTTACAAAGTTCTAGCCCTAATTATCAAGTATATTCTTGAATATTAATTTTACTCCAAGGTTATTTGAAGGGCACAAAATTATTTTTATGCATCTTATTTCATTCAAGGAATAAAACCAGCTCAAACTATTCCCTAGCAGAGGACAGTGGTTTCCCAAATTAGGAGATACTATATGTATGGGGATAACATTTTTTCTTACCTGGGAAAAGAGAGAATCAGGCATTTTTTATATTTTCAGAAATAATAAAGTTACCCTTCCCTTTAATTACATCTTTTTTCAATCTCATCCTTCTCCAAAAGTACTGGTTGGTGTATTTGCTTTTTATATTCATTAGTGACCATTTGGTAAGTAGTTCACCTTCTCTTAGCTTTTTTTTTTTTTGCTTTTTGCTTTTATACCTTAATCATGCTGACATCTTTCAATGCGTAATGAAAAACAGCTCTGCCTTTTCCTGGCTTCCTTATTTCTGAGTACTATGGCAACGGATGCTAGTTGACTTAGTAAAACTTGAAAATGTCACATTGCTCTTCATTCTTTGATGAATGCACATTCATGAATATAGCTGCATGCAAAAGCAATTAAAGGCAGCCTTAAAAAGCACCATAACCAAAGTCACCCTCAGATGATATTCCCCAGGTGGTGTATTCAGAGCAACTCATTCCTAGTATTAAAAATACACATCTTCTTTGTCTCTGAGAATGATTAGCAATCACTTTTAGTAACATTTCTTATGAAACAAAATGATTTCTGTAAATAAATCTTAATTCCAAATCACTGAATTCACTCAGAATATATTTTTCCTCCAAAACTAGGGAAACATATCAAAAACATAAAATAAGAAGAAACAAATGGACAAATTAGTTAACACATATAAATTACAACTTAAACCTTTGTTGACTCATATAAAACAAACATGAATATATGCACACATGCATACACATATGCACGCAACTTTAACTTACCAGATTTTAACAGGAAAGTTCAATGCAAAAACATGTTTAAGAATGTTTGTGGTGTAATGGAAAACATTTACTCATAAAATAACATTGATTCTATGTTTAATAATCTACAGGCAAAAATGGCTATATAGAATTATAACAACAGCAATATTGGATTCTTATTTTTCATTTAAATAAAAATAATTCATTATACTTATAGTGGCTAAGTGTTTTGTCATTGTCAATATACATTTTCTGGTATTGCTATAATTTTTATTGATGATTTTATATTGAATAACATATAGAATCTCATATTTATATAGCGTGCTTTATAACAAAATGCATTCAGCCACCATTACTTGATGTCTATTCTAATTATTTCAATATCTGTGCCATGTATAAATGGTATATTCTATTATTTACATTTTAAAGTTGAGGAAACCAAGATTTGAAAGCCTAATATTTGAAATCACAACATTATGAAGTAAAAAAATAAAATGTTACCTAAGCCTTCTGACTTTATATTCAGAGCTCTTTTATCATCATATTATTTCATCCATGTATATAGTTTAATTAAATAAATTTTCTAAATAATGTTCTTTAGAAAAATTGAGCTGTTGAATAAGAATACTCTAAAGTCACCAGTGATGAAGACAATGAATCAATGAATATCAGCCATAACACTGTGAAGATCAATGAATATCAGTCATAACACTATGTGACGTGATCTCAGCTATGCAATACAAAGAAGTCTTTGAAGTCTGTAAAAACGCCATATTTGAAAGAAGTAAAGTACTGCTAAGTATACCCAGGACTTGTTCACAATTATTAACTAATCAGTCAATCATATTTCATGGAATGGCATAATAAAATGTACAATAAACTTAAAGCTTTAGAGAGAAAGCTACATTTCTATATACATAATTCGCATGTATCAAATAATGTCATTCTATTTAAAGTCAGCATTTAAGAGTACCCAAAGGAGTTAAAAGAAAATTTCCTTCTGATAATTTCTAGTAATCCAAAGAAAGACAAAAAGCTTAAAGTGAGCCTGTAACAGAAGCTAGACATGGAAATTAGTGCAGCTTTAAAATGCGATCATTCTCTTCAGGAAAAGGTCATAAATGAGGTTCATGTAAGTAAAGCTTAAAATAAACAGTTCGAGCTTCCAAAAGAAATGCATCTTGGCCACACAATCACTCAAGGGACCTACCAGGAAGCTCATTAAAAAGAGTGCCAAAACTTGCTGTAGAGGCAGTAATAGTGAAGGGTTAAGTGTGTGAACTCTGAAATAAGACAGATTGGGTTTAAAGCTCAGCTCTCCCAATTTCTACCCAAGTTTGCATAAACTTATTTCTAAGTTGGCATAAACTTAGAACAACATCTTAACCTCTTGTGCTCTAGATTCCTTATATGTAAGACAGGAATGATAATAGTAACCTATATCATGGAATTATTGTGGAAAATAAATGTGTTAACAGAGTGAAAACAAATGGATTGAGTACTTGTCTCCATCAATAGAAATAACTTCAGGCTATGGAGCACTCTGGGGATAGTCAAATTAATAGAGCAGCTGTCAACAGCTGATATTCCTGATGCTTCCGCAGTATTCCCCACTAGCCTGCAAAATAATATGAAAACCAACGATTAGATTGCACTGAATGCATTTCCAAAAGTATTTCAATCTTAAAAATTGAAATGAGAAAAATGATTTTGAGCATACAGAAATAAATATGAATGGCTAAAAATACTATAATCAAGATTGAAAAACAAGTGAAACATTGGAAACGTGAATTTGTAGCAAATAAGAAAAAGAAATTTGAACACTTTTAATATATAAAACACTTGATAAGTCAGTTAAAATGAAAATAATTTCAAGAGATGGACAGATGCTTCATTAAATTTGACATATAAATGGGCAAAGAGATATGAATACGTTTTCCACTATATGGTCTAAAGTTAAACATTAAAACACTGTGAGAAAGCATTATTGATCACTACAAATGACAAAAATTTAAGAGACTAAGAACTAATAGCGAAGAAGATACAAGACACTCTCGTATTTTTTGGTAGAAATATACAATTAAAATAAACTTTCCAAAGGGCGATTTGGCTAAATTGTTTAATAATCCAAACATGTCTGTACCAATTTACCTATGCATTCTATTGTTAAAATTTACCGTTAAAAATGACCAGCTTTACAATATTATTTACAATGTTTATAGTTTTAAAAACATGCAAACAAAACAAGAATACTTCAATAGAGGAAATAGATATATTAATGTAATAAAATAATTTTATGTAAAATAATACAAATTGATATTTATTATGGCTTAGAAAAAATTAATGAGTGATCTTCTTTAAAAAAATTATAGTTTTAGACACATTGATAATAAAAATCAGAGTAATCATTAATGTCTACTTGTCCACATACATACAGGCTTGCTTAAGTGACTATATAGTGCTTGGCCAAGTTTTTAAATTGATTTGAAAAATCAATTTTTTCCAGACAGAGACAACTAGAACCAATGCCACAAAAACATTTTTAAAAACTGACTTAATGTAAATAAAATTATTTTAATGTAAAACAGGCATTCAAAAAATATATTCAGTGAATTTTATTTTCAAAGTAAAAGTTGCAAGTAGCAACTAACTACAGAAAATTAAGTTTGAGAGATGAAAAAGAGAATTGTGAAGCATACACTTTTTTTTTAATTTCTTTTTTTTTTTATTATACTTTAGGTTTTAGGGTACATGTGCACAATGTGCAGGTTTGTTACATATGTATCCATGTGCCATGTTGATTTCCTGCACCATCAACTCGTCATTTAGCATTAGGTATATCTCCTAATGCTGTCCCTCCCCCCTGCCCCCACCCCACACATTTTTTGAGATGTTTAGTTCATTTATATCTTTAGAATATATACAACTGTAGTCATCGTTATCATCAGAGAAAGCGTTTTGACAGGTATTTTCCAGAAATAAGAAAATACATGGGATAATTAGTCGATCAGAGAACATTTCTGTGTGCTAATATAACCAAACAATTTTACAGTGCACTAGTTCACAACTCTTTTACTTTAAACCCAATTTTATTAATTTCTAGCCTCTTTGAAAGCCACTATGAATATAGTGTACAAATTACATACATCAAGGTTGATGTTGAGATCTAATATTTTAAGATCCTGCCAGAAACAAATCCTTGTCATTAAAGTAGACTATATATATTCTATATGACTTTCCCTTTCTCTTACCAAGGTGACATACATAAGGCGTTTGTTGCATGATTTAATTAGTTTGGGTCCAATAAGTAAATTCCTCTTACCTATCCCCTTTCTTTTCCAAATCATCTCATGCAACCTTGCTCTACCTCACCTGCAGTTCTCAATGGAAGTTAGAAGATCCAAGTGGTCTGGGCTTTCTTACTGGCTCAACATGAAATATGGGTAAATTGGTCCCTTTTCCTTTGCAGAATGTTATATAATTCAGAATAATATCAAACTGTTTGTGCAGACCTGAGGAATAATATGAGGCTGTTTCAATAGAGTCATTCTTTTCTGTTCCCTGACATCTTGGTTCTTTCTATCTCATAGTAAATACAGCAAGTAAAGTCACTTAATAAGTGTAAGGCCTGAGCTATTCTTGAAAAATAGCAGATGCCGTTCTCTCCCATATCTTTTTTCACCTTTTCCTAGACTTACAACTTCTCTACTGCTTTGACTTAAAAATCAAAAGATTTACCTATGAGACTTTGAGCAAGTCATTTAATGATATTCGGTGTCTGTGTAAGAAAAATAGTATTAAATGGCTAGTTTACAGAGTTCTTAGGAAAACTTAATTGAATTATGTACCTGAAAACACTTTATAAATTGTGAAGAATTCAATAAGTTGGTAATACCATAAATGGTTCTTTTCTTTGTGATTTCTTTATTGTCCTCTGATAAAAGCATTATTTTTATAGACTGTTTCACATTTCTGTTGCATAACACCTATATATTACAAAGCCATTCAACATTTCACTCATGTATGAGACTGTACGCAGGATATGACATTTCATTCAGAAGTACTGAATGAAACAATGCAACCATTGTCTAATCCTGTTTTTTCACTTTAGCAAGTTGCTTATTGAGAAGAATGATTTCACATGAAAAATGACTAGACTTTTATCAGTTATGCTTCCACAAAGAATATTTAAAAAGCAGTCTTTTAAAAAATGATGTGGGTTATTTATAACTTCCCGTATTCCTTTCATCTTAATGGCAACAGAATATATGATATTTTATAACCCCTGTAATTTCCATTATCAGTCTGCAACTCTGCATTTCTTTCTTTGTTGACTCATATATTTTCAAATTATTTATTCCTCCCAAGGTATAGTCATGCAGTTGAAAGAAAAGAATAATGTTGAGGCTGAGCATGAGTAAAAGTGGTTCAGTAAAAGGCACATAAATCTCCCCTTTTCCTACCCATGTCTCGAATTTGAATATCACCAAAGTTTTAGAACAACTTTTGAAAATACTAAAGGATAATTTCTGTGAATTAGGGGTCCATCTTGCAGACTAAAATGTCAGTTTCTTTTCTACCTTGCTAATGTTAGTTCTTCTTCACTCTCTATTCCAGGGAGTGTTTAACTGTGTTTTAAATAATCCTGTTTTGTCATTTGTATGAAGTTTTCCATGAAAGCTTGACTTCCTCTTTTTTGGATTTTTATTTGTTTTCAGAAATTAAGTATTTCACATGGATTTCTTTTGATAATAACATTTCAGATGTCTTTATTTTTAAGACTATTGTTTCTACAAACTTCCCTAGCCTTTAGTTTGTTTCTTTTTGCAACACCTGGTTTTATTTGATTATTTTAATTTATGATCCATGCTCTTAAAGATCACCATCTTCAAACTTATTTCCCTGAGAACTTTCCAGTTTCACAGATTGTATTTATAAGACTATAATTGGCACTCTAAAATTATCTAATAATACTATTATAATGCTCAACTGCAGGGTGTTCAAAAAGTATTGGATCCTAGAATTGTTTCTGGGTGTAGCTACTCTCTGGAAGTAAAGCTCTGTCTGTACACTGAAAATGAACTGAGTCTAGAACATAAATTAGTTTAATTCACAATTTATTATCTTCATAAAAGAGAGCTATACATTTCTATCAATAGCACTAACTCACATTTGACTATTCTTAGCATTGTGATGCCCTCCCTCCTTGCATGAAGCTAACATAATTTTCCAGTTACATATGCAGTCTAAGTGTTTATGTACATGCCTAAATCCAGTTTATTTTTTCAAATTTACAACAAACTACCAAAGAATAAGAGAACAGAATACAATAAAAACACATAAGGAAACTAGCTAATTTCATACATATTAAGGCATCCAATGTACATCGTAAACTTTCAGGTAGAGGAAATAACTCTTACAGGAAGTGGACTGCACAAAGAATATGAAAGTAGTTAAGCATTGTAGAACAGCACGAAGAAGAGGAAGATCTTTGGATTTCATTGGACTAACATCTGTCATGAGCAAGATGTTCAACTAGAAAATAAAGTGGATGTAAAGACAGGGAAGAGACTACCTTTGTTCTTAAGAAACTCATAAGAAGATAGAGAGGTGCCTCAATACATTGCATTGCATATTGTACTGTAATGAAATCTAATGTAGAGCAACAAGACAAGTGCTTTATAAACAGGGAGAAGGAAAAACTAATTATGACCTGGGACATCAGAAAAGGCTGGAGTTGTGTGAATGGATAAGACTCTCACTAGCAGGATGGAAGAGATATTCCATTCAAAGACAATGGTGTGAACATGGAGATGAAACTTATGATATAACATACAGTGCATATTTAAGAATGATGAGAAATCATGTGTGCCTAGAAAATAGTATGTGATTAACACAAGATTTAGATCAGATTATGAGGAAAAGCTTAAATAACATTCATTCATAATATGTTTCTATATGTAATGTGGATTGAAAGACTTTAAAACAAGAATGTTAGTGGTCAGATTATGATTTAAAAATACAAATCTGGGGTCACGTAGGTGGATTGAATGAGAAACCATTAAAAGAGAATGTACTAAAGAGACAATTATATTGATCTAAATAAGAGATAATGACAGCTTCAATAAGAAAAGGAGGAAGAAATATGGCAATAGAATAATTGATTTATCAGTTGATTTTAAATTAAGAAAGAACAAAAGAACAGGTTTAAAAGTGACTCTAAAATTTCATAGCTTAAGGACCCTGATGGGCAACTGAGGATGCATGGGACATAAGAAAAAACAATTTTGGATGCTATTGTTACTTATCTTGTTCTTTTTCTTCCACCAAATGCTGAAACTATGAATGTCTTTGAGTTCCCAATAAGATTGTACTAAAGTATTCCTGGCTCAATCTTTACCGGGATGTGTTTGCAAGTAGCTCCAGTGTCCCGTTTCCACTCTTAAATAAAAGCATGAACTCCCCCTCACAGACTCAGGAACTATAGTCTTTTGCATAAATGGCACACTCCCATTTCGCTCCTTGAACTTCATTTGATGCCAGTTACTCCAAGCATACGAAACATCACTCTCAAATGTTTATTTTAAAAATTACTAGAGTCATTACTATGTCTGCTAGGTCTTCTATCTTTTTCCCTTAACTTACTCTGTCTAGAATCTTGACGTATTATCAAAATTTTAATGTAATAGTACAGTCCTGAATTCAACCTCAGGACCTTAATGCCATTATATTATATTTTTTTGTTTTTACTTTTTTTCTCAGAATTAATTTTTTTCCTATTTTGAATACGATTAACTTTTTCTAATCCCTCTGAGATTTGCCTACCATTTTAGTAAGTGTCCAGTCTGATGAGTGATATATAGATGTTTTAGTACTTGTTAAAAGACAGATGAATTATAAGTGTCCAACATGCATAGCTATTACTTTTAATGGCAACAATGATTACTTTTCATGGCAAAAACCGCAATTACTTTTGCACCAAACTAACAGTTTACTTCTCTGGAGTTAGTCTAAGTGTCTGTCAGTATCTTTCCTGTCTTTGTGGTTGTCATTCCAGGTGCTACATAAAATATTTTTCCTCCCTAGTATCAGAATATGCCTTGAGATTTTATAGATTTTATAGGAAAAATGGTAAACTAATTTGGGGGTCTATTGATTACAAGTAGAAATAGGAGATTAACGTAGTGTTGCCAAACTGGAAGTTGGATTTATGGCAAGAGAGCAATAATGTGATTATTATAAACTAGATATTAATGGGCTTATTTTTCAAGATGCTAACTTGTCACATTCATTTAACTACTTTTCTAGACACCATTAAAATGATCATGAAGGAATTTTTGAAAAATATAAATCTATTGGGTCAAATACTGGGAAAAAGGACAACAGAAGATAACATTTTGAAAGACTGTTTTATACCCAAAAATGTGAATGAAGGAATAATGGCACAGTACAGTCATGCATCACTTACCAGTGAGAATACTCTCTAAGAAATGTATCGTTAGGCCATTTCATCATTGTGCAAGCATCAAAGTATGTACTTAGAAAAGCATAGATGATAGCCTGCTACACACTTAGGCTATATGGTATAACTTATTCTTTCTAGGCTACAAACCTGTACAACATGTTATTGTACTGAATACTGTAGGCAACTGTAACACAGTGATAAGCATTTGTGTATCTAAACATATTGAAAGATAGAAAAGGTACAGTAACAATACTGTATTATAATCTTATAGGACCACTGACTTATATATGGTACGTCATTGACCACCATCATTCTGCAGCACATGCCTGTACTTAGAAGTTGACATAAGAAAGAGAAAATTTCTTTCATAAATCATGCACAGAATATATGCCACCAAATCTCTACTGTAAAGCAAGAATATTGGAATTTAATTCCTGAAAACACTAAAATAGAAAGACTTAGAATTTAGAAACATTTGGGTGTGCAAGAAAGTAATGTTAAGAAGCAGGCCTGATTGAAAAAAGATGGCTTGGAAGTACAGAGATGTACAAATTCATAGGAATTGCCAGACAGATTATAGATGTCCAAAATAAAATAATAGACTTAAGTGATTAATTCAGAAGGTCTAAATTTAAGTACTTGGGACTTCCAGGAAGGGAGACAAGAGTAAACAGAAGGAAAAAATTTATCAGACACAACATGGGAAAATTTTCCAGAATTGAAGAATATGAGTTTTCATAATAAAATAATCCATGGGGTATCAGACAAGTATGAAATTATCAACACGAGGACACAGCATTACACATTTTCTAAGATAAAGGGAAAAAGAAAAGAAAAGACTGATAAGTATGTAACTGATAAACAAATACTCTAAAATCTGAAGAGATTAAAACAGGGCACAAATACAAGCATTAGGAAAAAAATGGCATTGGGCTTCTCAGTAACAATACTGGACCCTAAAGGACAATGAAAGAGTAACTTTACATTATCCTGACTGAATATTATACAACTTCCAATCTAGGAGCCTGAATTCCAACATAGTCGCACAACTTTCAAACTATTTGGGAGTGGAATAGATTTTCATATATGCAGTAACTCAGAAAATTTAATCTCTGATTAGGAATCTAATTGAGAAAATGTGTTTCCTATTCTAATACTGGAAGCCAGCTTGATTTCATCTATGGGCCAAATCAATGCTGTCCCTGTATCCATACCCTTGGGTACTATGCTCCCAAACCTAGTTTGCACTTGGCTATGTGACTTTCTTTGAACAGTGGGATAACAGTAACTGTGATGCAAGCAGGACTTTGAAAGACTGCTTGCACATTTTCCCATCCTCTTGCTTCTGTAAAATGCCATTAGAGTATGTCATGACAATAGGAGCTGGCTGCTATGAGAGATTTCAGTATGTAAGAGGTGTGTGAAGGGTAGCTGAGTCACCTAGCAGAGGCCACACCAGACCAGCACGCCCCCAGCTGACCTACCAGCTAAGCATAAATATATGAGTGAGTCCAGCCAAAATCAGTCAAGTCCATCCCAACCAGCGGTCAGCTCAGCCAACCCACAGCCTGGAGAAGAATTGTAACAACTTACTCAAAAGATTTTACACAACTAAATCACTAAATTTTAGAATAATTTTATATTTATTTGATGCAATGTCAAAACAAGAGGGAGTAAGTAGTATGTATATACTGCAAAAAGGTGGTTAATTAAGAGAAATTAAAACTAAAATGTGTTAGGCTATGGGAAATGAACTCATGGGAGGGATTGGTATATTTTCTTTCATTATAGGCTTTTAGTAGCAAGTGATTTTTTAAACCCATGAACACATTTGACATTTTTAAAGTGATGACAGATTAGGTTCTACACAGAATTTTATGTCAAAGGAGTTTTGTTGTTTATATTTCTGTTTTGTTAGTTTTGAATGAGAGAGGAAAATAATAAGTCAAGGAAAATACTTGGATTAAGGGAGGTGACTATAAATGCTGTCTTGTAGCCTGAAAATATGGGGGTGCAGAATAATAAGTAGCTGACAGGAACCCACTATCCGTCAGGAATATGGAGAGGTTTCTACTGGGGCAAAGACTGAAATTGATTTAGTTTGTACTCTAGGAAACAGAGCTTCCTGGGGAGCACAGGTCATGGTGGGTAAGGGAGTTTTGGAGACAAAATTTGACAGTAAGGGACTGTATTTTTGCCTTTGACTGAGGAACTAGGCATGAAGGATATGATCAACTTAACTGGCTTGCCAATCCTCAACACATCTCTCTTTAAAGTATTTTTGTGTGTATGTGAGAATTACTTGAAAATCCCAGGTTCTTCTGGGCCTGGATTTCTGCAAAAATTTTTATGAAGAAAGAGTTAACCATGCCAAAGTTAATTTTAGCTCAGACTCTAATTTCAGTATTACATATAATACTGATTCTGAATTAATTAGCTGGTGTTTAGACATGAATGCATGAATTACAGCTGTTGTCCAAGAAAAAATGTTTCTTTTAAGATAGTGAAAATGTAAGCTTTTCCTTTATCTGAAGAGTATATGGGAAGAAAATACATGATTGGAAATTCAAACATATCATTTCAAAAGGCAAATTTAGGCTTCAAAGTCTCACTTAACTAAAGGATAAAGCTTTTAACTATAGTGTGATGTAAATGTGCCGAAGTAAATCATTGTGCTTTGATGGAGCAAAGATTATCATTTAAAGTAAACTTGTTTCTCCTTCTGTATGAAACGGATATTACAACAAGAGATAAATAAGCTAACAACACAGTCATTATATGAGAATAAAAATGTTCAGTGACACTGTATTTTATAAGAATATATTAACAATAACTTCAAGTATGTCAGCCCCCTATAACTTCCTTTAGTTTCCCTCAAATACACAAAGAAGCCTTCAATTTGAGTAAGAGTAGGAAAACACAAGTTTACAAGAAACCAACTATTCTCTATTGTCCACATTCCTATCCTCAGCCACCTCACACAGATGCTGAATAAGAGATTTTTCTGCCACTCAGCTCATTTCCAATCACATCGTGAGCCCCAAATCTCCTATATTTATGTATGTATGTAGTCAAACCACCACTAATCTCTTATCTACATTTGATAGACTATATAATTCAAGTTGATCTCATATAAATTTTTTAAATAGTCGATGCTCTTCAATAAATAACACTTTGGCCATATGGTATCAAGTAGTTACCCAGAGAAAGTAAGGCAGTGTGGGTGACCACCACTTTGTAACAGACATCTGCTTACATGTAGTTTCCCATGAGAACAATGTAAAGAATTGTGATGAATATTTGTTTTCTCAGTAAGATGCTTAATGAGATTCCCTACTCCTGCAAGTTATAGTGGATGCTGCAGACAGAATTCAACTAAAACGTGTATTATTTACTACTGAGAGAGAGTAAAAGACCTGAGCAAAGTTAAGAGATAACAGATGACTCAGAGCACGTCTCAAACCATGAAAACTCATCTAAGAAATGTATAAACTTCAATATAAAATAAGACATAGTAAAAAAAATTAAGATTAGAATAATACACAAATCTCAAATTTGCTTAAACTACACTTGAATTTAACGTAAATGAGATGCTTCAATCATTGGTATGTTGAGAATTTTTTATTTTGATTATACCTTAATTATGTGTATGCTCATGAGGCAAAAGTGAACCATTATTATATTATCATGTGAAGGACTTTCTCAAGATCCTTGTTTTCTTGTATAGTTACCATCCTAGATATAATCAAAGTTATTGGATATTTCAAACTGAATTTTCACATTTTTCAATGTTCATGAGCTGTTGATAAACTGTTATTTGATCACATCTACTTCTAAATGAGCTCATAAAAGAGTTGTTTAATAAGAACTATAATGAGACATAGATTAATCATTTTAGGTGACTCGTGGGCTTGTTTGACCTTCTTAGTAAAAAACGTGTTAAAATTACTTTAACGTTTGGCAAGCCTGGCTAGTGAGCCATGATTGTGCTGTGTTGCTTGGTTATGTGAGTGTGTGCATATATGCTTGTGGGAGGATGGGGGCTGTCAAAAGAGCAAAACTCAGCTGTAATCTTAGCATACTCTCAATCTATAAGAGGGGACATTTTGCATCAAAAGTAAGAATTTATATATATTGAAATTTTAAAGTGAACACATTTAACTTAATTGAAAATTCTCCATACTGTCCTTAGTTTTCCAGTTTTACCACAGACCAGTGAATACTTGGTCTACACAGTGGTGCAGAGGCAAGCGCAGATCAATGACCATGTTTGCACTGGTCTCTTCACCAATGGCAGAGAAATAAGCTCTGATGACAAATGACTATAAACTGAGTGGACACTCTAATTCTATCACAAAGTGCCACTGTCACTCTGCACAGGCAGAATTGGTGATCAATTAGTCTGATAAGCAGCTTTATTACATATATGATCCCATTTTGGAAAAAAAAAGAAAACGAAAAACTTTGTAGGATTTAATATGATAATGGGAGTGAAGTAATGAAAGTCATTATTAATGGGGGAAGTGGCAGAAATATCACACAAGGAATCCTCTAAACCACTGTTTTATAAGCTAAAGCATTTTAAAAAAAAAATCACACCATTTAAAAGTATACCCAAATGAGCTCTTATTTCTGAGAATGTTATCTTACATTTCTATTAGAAATTCCTGACTTTCTCTCCCCTGTTTTTATATATTTGGATCAAAAGTCTATGATCTGTGTGAACTACAAAACATCTATGTTCACATAGAGTTCAATGACAAAGAGGAATTTTGTGAATTCCTTTAGGCTTGAACAGCTTAAGGTCAAAGGAAAAGGCTAAAGCAACTAATTTATATGGGATTATTTTATGTAAAAGAAAACAAACTAATACAAACTCTTATAGTTTGTTCATTCAGATTTAATAATTCCCACCCACCATTTCCTTACAATAACAATTTCTGGTTTTTTTCTTTAGTTTTTATCTGTTCTATCTTTTCCAAAGTTGAGTATTGACAATTTTTAAAATGATTAAATCATTGTTAAAACATGGGGCTTTTAATATTTATATTGAGATATCCCTCTTCTTCTTGACCTAGATTTATTTGATATTTTCAAGCATGTCTTATGCGTAGACGGAATATTAAAAGATTATATCATCTGTTTCTCTCATATCAAAGTGTATGTATTAACTTACAAATTTCTAGAAGGGGAGAAAATAAGCAAGCTCACAAAGATGGGGAAGAGTCTACTAACACATGCCATAAAAGAGCATTTTAGTGATTTATTAGAAATTGAAAGCTGTTCTTTCTCTCGTAGTCTTAGGATTTATCTTTCTCTAGAATTAATTAAGTTTTCTGTACAGAAAAGATAAAGTTGAGAACCCAAGAATCTGTTGAAATGGAAAAAAAAAGTAAAACTGCTTTCTTCTTGCTTGCTCTCAAAATATATTTCTTCTGCCTTAGTTGACTCAAGTTTAGCAAATGAAAACTTAATAGAGATCAGAGAGCACAATATGTCTTCACAAGTGTTTACAGAACAAATTGCTCCATTTCCACAGCTGGAAATAAGAGTTCAGAGAGACTCCAAATGTCAGAAAACTTACAAAACGGAGGCACTTTTACAAATTCAGGATTTTTTATATATTGAGTAATCTCAAGATTTTTCTCATTTCCCCTACTGATTTCATTGTATTCTACATATTACTAAATACTCCAATAGAAAAATTAAGCATATATTGAGATATGTCAACTTAAAAAAAACTGACAGGGTATGGAATATTTAAACTAGTAGGTATCTTTTTGTATCCTTTAAATTGCCTTTATAATTAGGGTAATGTTCAAATAGCCTTAAAATAATTTTAGTAATAGGAGTTTTATATTAATAATGCTGTTTAGAAAATAAGCCAATGCTGTCAAAATGATCAACGCTATTATTATAAAATTGTCAATGTAATGTAAGCTATTTACGATATATCAGGTGTGGTAAATACATTTAAGGTAATGTAACAAATAATATGGTTGAGAGTTAAGTTAAAAAAGAATGTGAGTCTGTCTCTTTTTTGTTTTAAAGGAATGAGCTCAAAGACTGATAACCAATACCTGCTATGGGAGAGAAGTAACAGCACTTCTGCTTCTTATTTGTCATTCCTGATATAAAGTTAAGTTTAGACTGATTTATTACATTGAAAGTAAACTATATGTGATCAGTTTCTATTCAAAAGTTTTCTATATTTGCCACTATATTTTCAATGTCTTCCTTTAGCTGGTGCTTTTTTCTGTCTTCAAATATTTATCGATTCAGCATTCAAGGGAAAGTTTTATTCACCTACACCCATAACCCATCCTGGAATTTTTCATTAGCTGTAACTCCTCTGCCTTCAAAAAATGTAGTGTAATCCATCCTAACCATTCTCTAGCTCAGTTACATCTAAGGTTATTCTTTGTCTTCATGAATGCTACACATCTTGATTGCCATGTTTCATACCATTCTATCAGCCCTCTATGATAGCCATACTTCTTCCCGTATAGCTTAGATGCTCTCATTTTAGATCTCTCATTTTAGACATGAGATTGCCACAGAGAGTAAAGCCTATCAGAATGGCTGTTTCCTTTTCCATGATTCTGTCACTTCCTTCAACTTCAACATTTTGTTTATTTACACCCATTCTTTTGCCTTGCTCTTCTGACCCACAAGAGAATGCATCCATCTTTACAGCCTGTTTCTCTAACTGTGCTTTAGATCCCATTTCTTCCAGCTTCTTCATCATCATATTCTATGAATTTTCCTACTCTTCCTTGTCTTCAGCTCCACCAACATATTGCCCTCAGGAAACAAGCCCTCAGGAAACATTTACTCCCTCTTAAAACTTAAACTACAGAAATTTACCTCCTTAAATTTTAATCTTGTAATAGGCCTGTCTTTTTCCCTACTTTGTCAGGCAAAATTCTCTAAAGTGGGGTTTATATTATCTGTTTCACAAAAGAGACAGTCTACCATGATGTTGAAAAAAACAGGCTTTGAAATCAGTGTGGGCTGGAATCCTGTTCAACCAATTCCTTGTCATACAACACTGGGCAAGTTATTTAAATTATCTTTGAAACTTTCCATATCTGTAAAAGGAGATAACAGATGTTCATCACAGATATGTGAGGATGAAATAATTTAAATTTAGTAAGGATTTTAGTATATATGAGTGGTGGTTTCATATTGACCAGGTGATTCTTCCTTATTAACAATTTCCATATATTTTGTCTACTTCCAGCAGTGCCATAGGTGAGACTTTTATCATTTCTCACCTAGATTATTTAACAACTTCCTAATTTATATTATTTCCTATTACCAACTTGTTCTAATTCATTTCTTCACTTAAATGTCAGAGAATTTATTATTTTCAAAAGAAACCTTTCCTTGTTATTCCCTGGTGAACACTTTCAAGACTCTCATTACCAAGCAACGTTTCAAAAGTTTTATCAAATAAATAATATCTAATAAATCTGAGGTGAATAGCCTCAAAAATCACCTGAGTTGTTTGCTAAAAATGAATATGCCAAAGCCTTACCTACTGAATCAGAATCAGGATCTTTAGGCAATTGTTATGTAATATTGCATTGAAGATTTGATTCTCATTTGCTTTGCATTAAATATGAGATTCATTATTATCTGGCTGCTACTCCTCTTGAATATGACATTGCACCATACCAAAATGTTCTTGAAGTTCCCCACACATAGAACATTCTGACATATTGTACTGCCTTTGTATGGCACTCCAGCAACCTGGAATATTCCCACCTTTATTTACTTAATTTTGCAAGATTCCCCAGCTTCAGGAAATTTCTATTGACCATCAACTTCCATCTCTCTTTTTCCACCTTTATGTGGGTTCAACGTCCTGTACACATCTTATGCTTATATTTATCATTGTAATTATCACTTTAGAGTCTTTCTTTCCTATTAAATGTGATTTGATGGGAAACACAAAATCGTATCATATTGTATTGTTTACAATAAAAACTGCATATTTGTCTCTTTATCAATCAAAGATATTTACATATACATCTACTTATGTAGTTGTCTATGTGTCTATTTATTTATATAATTATCTGTTCATAGTTGTTACAGTAAGATCAATTAATTCATATGACTGTATCAAATACATAATAAATTTATCATCTATGTAAAGTGGAATGAACAAAGAAAGTGAGACAACTTTACAGAAGATAATGTATATCCGGTTCTAAATCTAATGATGCCTTCCATAACGGCTTACATACCTACATTACGACAAAGGAAATTTGTCCTTTCCAAAATAGCCTGTTCATGAGAAACAATGTTTGAAAGAAAATTAATATAATCAGATTTCTCAGTGAGAACTCTCCTAGAGCTCAGAAAAGATGAAATTAATAAAGAACATCATCTGCAATAAGATTGTTACTAAACTGTGCCATGTTTTTACAGACCTCAGCTATTCTGGGATGGGCACAGTGGCTCATGTCTGTAATCCTAGCACATTAAGAGGTCAACATTGGGGCATCACTTGAGGTCAGGAATCTGAGACCAGCCTGGCCGACTTGGTGAAACCCCGTCTCTACTAAAAATATGAAAATTAGCTGACTGTGGTGGCAGGTGCCTGTAATCCCGATTACTCAAGAGGCTGAGGCAGGAAAATCACTTTAACCCAGGAGGTGGAGGTTGCAGTGAGTCAAGATTGTGCCACTGCACTCCAGCCTGGGCGACAGAGCCAGACTGTCTCAAAAAAAAAAAAAAAAAAAAAAAGAGAAATCACAGAATTGGGAAAAACTACTTTAAAGTTCATATGGAACCAAAAAAGAGCCCACATTGCCAAGTCAATCCTAAGCCAAAAGAACAAAGCTGGAGGCAACATGCTACCTGACTTCAAACTATACTACAAGGCTACAGTAACCAAAACAGCATGGTACTGGTACCAAAACACAGATAGAGACCAATGGAGCAGAATAGAGTCCTCAGAAATAATGCTGCATATCTACAACTATCTGATCTTTGACAAACCTGACAAAAACAAGAAATGGGGAAATGATTCCCTATTTAATAAATGGTGCTGGGAAAACTGGCTAGCCATATTTAGAAAGCTGAAACTGGATCCTTTCCTTACACCTTATACAAAAATTAATTCAAGATTGATTAAAGACTTACATGTTAGACCTAAAACCATAAAAACCCTAGAATAAAACCTAGGCAATACCATTGAGGACATAGGCATGGGCAAGGACTTCATGTCTAAAACACCAAAAGCAATGGCAACAAAAGCCAAAATCGACAAATGGGATCTAATTAAACTAAAGAGCTTCTGCACAGCAAAAGAAACTACCATCAGAGTGAATAGGCAACCTACAGAATGGGAGAAAATTTTTGCAATCTATTCATCTGACAAAGGGCTAATATCCAGAATCTACAATGAACTCAAAAAAATTTACAAGAAAAAAACAACCCCATCAACAAGTGGGCAGAGGATATGAACAGACAATTCTCAAAAGAAGACATTTATGCAGCCAAAAGACACATGAAAAAATGCTCATCATCACTGGCCATCAGAGAAATGCAAATCAAAACCACAATGAGATACCATCTCACACCAGTTAGAATGGCCATCATTAAAAAGTCAAGAAACAACAGGTGCTGGAGAGGATGTGGAGAAATAGGAACACTTTTACACTGTTGGTGGGACTGTAAATTAGTTCAACCATTGTGGAAGTCAGTGTGGCAATTCCTCAGGGATCTAGAACTAGAAATACCATTTGATCCAGCCATCCCATTACTGGGTATATACCCAAAGGGTTACAAATCATGCTGCTATAAAGACACATGCACACGTATGTTTACTGCAGCACTATTCACTATAGCAAAGACTTGGAACCAACCCAAATGTCCAACAACGATAGACTGGATTAAGAAAATGCGGCACATATGCACCATGGAATACTATGCAGCCATAAAAAAGGATGAGTTCATGTCCTTTGTAGGTACATGGATGAAGCTGGAAACCATCATTCTCAGCAAACTATCGCAAGGACAAAAAACCAAACACCGCATGTTCTCACTCATAGGTGGGAATTGAACAATGAGAGCACATGGACACAGGAAGGGGAACATCACACATGGGGGCCTGTTGTGGGGTGGGGGGACGGGGGAGGGATAGCATTAGGAGATACACCTAATGTTAAATGACGAGTTAATGAGTGCAGCACACCAACATTGCACATGTATACATATGTAACAAACCTGCATGTTGTGCACATGTACCCTAAAACTTAAAGTATAATAAAAAAATTCTACATTACACACTAGTTTGATGGAGCCATTTGATTGAGGCTTGTTTAAATAATATGGAAAGAAGTAATTTCATCCAGTTTAGGCCCAGCCTCTAAAATACCTTCCATGAGACCTCCCATGCTTGCTCTCCTTTCTTTCTAGTCCTGATGCACAGGGTCTGGTGGAGAACTCTGAGGCCCTTATAATGGGAGAGCCACTAGATAGAATGACCTTGAGTCTCTCAGTCACCACACAGAAGATTGTGCAAGTAGACTGAGATGGAAGACATAAATTTCCATCATATTAAACAACTAAAAAAGTATTTGCTTTTGTTTTTAATTTTATAGCAATTAGCCTGTAATAGCTAACCACAGTAGATCCTTCAGTGAGTTTCTTAAGATTTTTGTTTTTATAATAACTCTTGTCTTTTGATAAATATTGTTTGACTGTGAATCAGTGGTTGCCCCTGAGTTTAAATAAAATAGTGAATTAATTTAATACCTCTACCTTTAAGGTGTGTGTGTGTGTGTGTGTGTGTGGCTATTGGTGTAACAGTAAAGAAAAAAAAGACGGAGGATAAAATAGAGGTCAAAAATCTTTCACATATGAAGATGAAACACCTGCTTTACACTGATTTAAGAACAGAATTTTAGGCTGGGTGCGGTGGCTCACGCCTGTAATCCCAGCACTTTGGGAGGCCAAGGCGGGTGGATCAGGTGGTCAGGAGATCAAGACCATCCAGGCTAACATGGTGAAACCCAGTCTCTACTAAAAATACAAAAAATTAGCCGGGCGTGGTGGTGGGCACCTGTAGTCCCAGCTACTCGGGAGGCTGAGGTGGGAGAATGACGTGAGTCCGAGAGGTGGAGCTTGCAGTGAACCAAGATCGTGCCACTGCACTCCAGCCTGGGTGACAGAGTGAGACTCTGTCTCAAACAAACAAACAAACAAACAAACAAAACCCAGAATTTTTGGAATGGTTTTCTCTACTTTAAAACTGTAGCATTAATCTTTCTGTTAATTCTGATTTCAGCTGTATTATTTTTTTTTTAGACAGAGTCTCACTCTGTTGCCCAGGTTAGAGTGCAGTGGTGTGCTCCCAGGTTCAAGCAATCCTCATGCTGCAGCCACCCGAGTATCTGGGATTACAAGCATGTGCTACCACTCCTGGCCTCAACTGTGTTCTTGGTGTAAGCTCTAAAATGCTCTGAAGATATAGAGCGACATTAGATATAAATCTAGCTAGTGATTGGAGAAAATCAGGTTTCTCTTCTATTGTAATCCTAATGGTATTATATACATTTATATAATGGGGGGAAATCTTAGAAACAGCAGTATCTTTATGTCACTTTTGTCTGAAATAGCTTTACAAGGTGACTTGTGTGTTTTGGAGGACACTGGCAGCTTGAAGCACACACAGAAACACAGTTCTCACATATTCAGTGTAAATGCATTCGAATCAGGAACGAAATCACTGACAAGTAATCCTTTTAAGGATTAGTGATTGGGTGAAATGTCAGTGAAGACTACATTTTATATTTTTTTTCAAAACATTTTCACCTTTAACCAAAAGAAGATTGAAAAGAAAAAGAAAAAAAAAACCACTTACATTATAATCATCACCTCTTTTACCAAACTTAATGCTATAATTCTCTTACCATTCAGATTTTCTCATGAGATTTTGAGTACTTTGTGTTTACTGTTAATAATCTGGAGTGTGTGACAGGAAGTTCTTTCCAATTCTTCCCGCTATTCTTTTTCTCCTACAGATGCTAAGGAAAGGTGTAGGCGTGTGAAAGTAAAAACTAATGGGGAAACAAAGGGTAATAAATATTTGCTATGTTTCAAGTAAAGGATTGTGTCCATTTTTCAGTTCATTCTATAAAAATCCCACGGGTCCTTAGAGATTTTAAAATAACCCAGCTGCAATGTTCAAAGCAACGACAGGAAATCACAATGCATAATACAAGTTTACATAATGAGATCCGGTATCTTATCATCTTCTTTATTTATCAAAATAGAAAAATAATACTATAGCTTTTTTTAAATCCTTTAAATAAGTGCTATGGCTTCAATTATTTCATTAGGCCAAAGAAAAGTTGTATCTATAAAGTTGTGAAAGCAGTGTCCATAGACTATCCACAGAAAGCAGTCTTAATCTCATTGCCCTAGCCTAAGGGAAAAAAAAAACATAGGTACAAGTCGCCCTACTTTCCTATTTTAAATACCAAGTATGGTCACTACCTTACCAGTCTTTCTCTTATCTGCATGCATGCATCTTGGCCTTCATTTCATTAAGCTGTCAGTGTCAGGCTTAAAGAAACTTTTTCTTTATCTGAGCTGATAGATAGCAGTGCAGCTTGTTCCCTTGTGTTTGCATCTTTCAGTGAGGAAGCATGATTGGGAAACAGATTTATAACAATACATGGATGCACTGAATTAGAAAAGACAGTTTCAGAGCAATGACATGCTTTTTTTCCCCTCTGATGCACATTCCACTGAGATATGTCAAGTACAGTGTATGAAAAGTTTACAAGTTTTGAAAGCCTTACCAACCCCTTTCTATTGTTGTTTTTGTTGCTGTTGTTCTTTTGACTTTACCTTGTTTTGTTTTGTTTGTATTTCCTCTGAATTAGAAACACCCTTTCTAGATTGCTGTGTTAGGGAGAAGGTTATAAATTACAGTTTATCCTCTTACATTCTAAGCTTAATTGCTATATTTCTCGAGGAAAACCTTACAAAAAAGCAAATCTGTCATGTCAGCAGAGGAACCCACATCCATCAATGAAGGATGAAGTTATCCCAGTTTATCATAAAGAGCCGCTGCTGGAATAAAATTGCTTTGAGGACAATCCAAAAAAAAAAAAAAAAAGGAACTTACTCACTTGGAGGAAGTGAAAAGTTCAGTACAGTCCAGCTTTATTTAAAATTTTCAATCTTCATAGCCACCATAATGAAAGACTGAGGATTTCATTGATGACATTTTGTAACTAATATTACCTGCATTCACAAGTTCTGTTTAAATATCAAGGTTATTCAATTCTTATATACAATGAGACAATAAATGCTCTATTTTCAGATTTTATTTACCCAGATATTACATTTTTCTGAGAAAAATCAAACTAAGTAATAAATTTCTATTTGGTGCCTGGGAATGTTATTGAGTCCAGTATTTCTCCTAATATATGAAACTTTTCAACAATATTCCAGACAGACAGTGCATGCAGTCTGTTTTGACTTTCCTACTGAGGAGCACTATTAAACTGAAAGGCAGTAGAGAGTTAAAACACTCACATGGCTGTTGGATTGATAATGTCCTTCCATCCATTGTAGATCCAATTTGGGTTGCAATACTGAAACAACTGCCAAGAAATTTATCAGCCCTACCTCCCCATTATTTCTTTGTACTCCAAGCACATTCATTCAGAACCACTTATTAGAAATCCATTGTGGTCTAGAAATGTGGCACCTGCTGTGAACTCATGGGCGAGCAGCACAAATCTCACCTTACCCTTAAGAATCTTATAGTTGGCTGGGGGTGGTGGCTCACGCCTGTAACCCCAGCAGTTTGGGAGGCTGAGGCGGGCCAATCAACTGAGATCAGGAGTTTGAGACCAGCCTGGTCAATATGGTGAAATCTCGTCTCTACTAAAAATACAAAAATTAGCCCGGTGTGGTGACGGGCACCTGTAATCCCAGCTACTTGGGAGACTGAGGCAGGAGAACTGCTTGAACCCGGGAGGTGGAGGTTGCAGTGAGCCAAGATAGTGCCATTGCACTCTAACATGGGTGAAAAGAGCGAGACTCTGTCTCCAAAAAAATAAAAAATAAAAAATAAAAACCTTATAGTCTGATTTGGGATATAAAATACATGTAATTACAAAAAAAGTGTGATTTGTAATATGGTGATATATACAGATAGTTACATGATTATGTACAGAAATGATGCTTCATTTTGTACCGAGGTTGCAGGGAAGGTTTCTTGGGAAGAAGGATGTATAATCAGATTGCTAAGTTATAAGGAAGAATTTTAAAAGTGAAGCAAAAGCACCAAAAATAAGCAAAATTGTGGCTGAAAGTCAAACCCAAAATGACTGCTAGTAACTGTGCTAAACAAATCACAATATTTCTACATTTATTTTTTACAAGAGTCTAATATATTAAGAAATTTAAAATCCTATTTTCATATAAAAAATTAAAGCTCAGGGAAATAGCAGATTATCCAATGTTACACAGCTAATATGTAGAATATCCAACTGATGAATATATTTATCCAGGAACAATTGTAAACTCCAGGAATTATGGTCACTGCACAGAGTATGCACTCAATTTTTGATTGTTAAATTAAAGAACGTATGAATTATTTTACTGTCATTCACTTATTGTTATATTGTCTTTATTTTACTAGGCAGAGAAAGCAGTTTATATAAATGCTTGGAGGCTAGATAATACGTGATTGATGCTTTTAGAGATTTGAAAGTGTTTTAGCTTAACATAAACTTTTGCTTCTTATTTAAAAATTCCCAAATGTAGTATAATGCATTTTTTTCTTTTTAAATTTTATCTGCATTGCACAGTAAAACAGAAGCCTGGTATGTATTATTAGGTGTCTCCTGCAAATGTGATTTAAAAAGTTAAAAGTTAGATTTTAGTTTCAGGGGAGCCATTTACTAGAATTGTGATCATGGAGAAATAAAAATATGAAAGTTTTTCCCATGTGTAAAATGCCGTAAAATAATATCTCTCCACAAGCTTATTGTAAGGTTTTAGCTGAACTGCCTATGTACGTTCTCTATCATAGTACCTGCCAATATCGAGCACTCAATGTTAGTATCGTTTCCCTTGCTCAATTTTCAAACTGAATTTATTGCTTTTCATGAATTGTTAGTATTTTGTTATTTTACAGATTAGAAAAGCTGCAAATTGGGTATTTCCAACCTATACAATTACTAATATGAATTCTAAACTTTTGGTGGTAGAAAACATATCGTGTAGCGTTGGGTTTTACAGTACCTAAAATATGACTTTAATATGATTTTACTTCTAGTGTCATGTAATTTTTGTTGAAGGGAAGCTCTAAACTATAGCTTATGTTTCTTTGAAAAATAAGGATCATAATTATAAATGTTGGCACCTGTGTGTACAACTTACTTAAACAACTATATGTGTTATGCCTAATTGATATAAGGCATTATATAAAGTGCTGCAAGGCACTATGAGATGTACCCATAATCTGATAAAGAATTTGTATAAATAGGGCAATATTAAAAATAATAAGGAGGATAAAAAAGATATTTTGGAATTTAGAATCACATGAGTTAAATATTAAATTATTGTGGTTAGCTCAAGAGAGTAAGGACTTAAATATGACTAGGGTTTTACACCTCACAATAGGAAGGCTGGCATCATTAATCGAAAGAAAGAACTAAGAAGATGAAAGGTTTTGGGAGGATATTGAGTTTAGTTCATTACAAAATGGACTGTCAATGGGACAAGTGATGTAAGTTGTACAAAAAGTTCACCTGGAGTTTGATCTAGAAATGAGAATTTTAATGCCACATGAAAAATGGTTAGAGGGTGGGGCCAAGATGGCTGACTAGAAGCAGTGGCAATCAGAGGCTGCCACTGAAAATAACCATAGTAGCCTGTGAATCATGCACTAGCAACCAAGGTAAACATATTCTCTCATCAGAACCGACTAGATAGCTGGCATGATCCACGGAGAGGAAAGAAGAGCAGTGTGGTGCAGTGGCCCACCGGAGAGCCACATGGGACCGGGAGCCCCCACCCCACAACAAAAGAAGGCAATGAGTGAGCGTGCTACTCAGCCAGGGAAACAGTGCTTTTTCCACAGAACTGAGCAACCCACGGATCGGCAGATCTCACTCGGGAACCCATGCCACTGAGGCCTAGGGTCCCAATCCCAGAGCTATGCAGATTCTCAACAGCCTCTCAGCTAGAATCTGCTTAAGCCTGCCAAGGTCTCAGGGGGAAGGGGCGACCAGATCCACAGCTGTGGCTGCCTCCTAGCTAAGCATTTTGAGCTCCTTGAGGGAGGGGCAGCAGTCAGCACTGGGACTCATAACTGCCTCACACATGAAGCTCCCTGGGTTGGGGAAAGGCAGCATCCATCTCTATAGCTCCAGGCCATGCTTTTCCCCTGCTGGAACCAGGAAGCCTGGATGGCTTGGTCCCAAGAGGTGTCCCCCACAGCCCAACACACCAGCTATGGCAGACTGCAGCCAGAGTACCTCTTCAGGCCTGACCCTCACTTATACTTTCTCAGTGGGTGGGGCCTCCCTGCCGGAACTCCAGCAACTCCAGCCAGAGGGTCAGGGACAGAACCCTGATCTCCCTGGGCCTGAGCCCCTAGCAGGAAGGGTGGCCACAGTCTGCCAACCAGCAGACTTAGCCTTTCCTCTTGGTAGTTCTGAGGATTCTGGGCAGCCCAGACAATTGGGTTTCCCCCTAGCAAAGCCTACCCCCTCTACCAAGGGACAGTCAAAGTGCTTTGTTAATGGGTCCTGTTCCCTGTGCCACCCAACTGGGTGAGACCCTCCAACAGGGGTTGTCAGACACCCTATACAGGAGCTATCCTACTGATATCAGGTTAGTGCCTGTCAAGGTCAGAGATCCCAGAAGAAGGAGCAGGCACCCAACTTTGCTGTTCTCCAGCCTCCTTGAGTGACATCTCCAGATGCAGGAGTAAAGCAGATGAATAGGGCCTGAAGTGAACCCCCAGCAAACCACAGCAGCCCTACAGAAGGAGGACCTGACCACTGAAAGAAAAACAATCAAACAAAAAGCAACAACAACAGCATCAACAATAACACAAAGTCCCCACAAAAACCCCAACCAAGGGTCAGCAACCTCAAAGATCGAAGTAACAAAAAGTCATGAAGATGAGAAAGAATCAATTAAAAAAAGCTAAAACCCCAAAGGACAGAGTGCCTCTTCTACTCCAAATGATTGCAATGCCTCTTCAGCAAGGATGAGGATGAGATGGACAAATTGACAGAAATAGGCTTCAGAAGATGGGTAATAAAAAACACTGCTTAGCCAAAGGAGCATATTGTAAACCAATGCAAAGAAGCTAAGAACCTTGATAAAAGGTTAGAGGAGCTGCTAACTAGAATAACCAGTTCAGAGGGGACCACAAATGACCTGATGGAGCTGAAAAACACAGCACAAGAACTTTGTGAAGCATACACAAGTGTCAGTAGCCAAATCGACCAAGTGGAAGAATGGATATCAGGGTTGGAGGACCACCTTGTTGAAATAAGGCATGCAGACAAGATCAGAGAAAAAAAGAACAAAAAGGAATGAGCAAAGCCTCCAAGAAATACAGGACTAGATAAAAAGACCTAACCTATGAATTGATGGGAGTACCTGAAGAACATGCGCAGAATGGAAACAAGCTGGACAACACACTTCAGGATATTACCAAGGAGAACTTCCCCAACCTAGCAAGACAGGCCAACATGAAAATTCAGGAAATACAGAGAACACCACTAAGACACTCCATGAGAAGATCAACCCCAAGACACGTAGTCATCAGCTTCTCCAAGGTTGAAATGAAGGAAAAAATGTTAAGGGCAGCCAGAAAGAAAGGCCAGGTCACCTACAAAGGTGACTAACAGCAGACCTTTCAGCAGAAACCCTAAAAGGCAAAAGAGATTGAGGGCCAATATTCAACATTCCTAAAGGAAAGAATTTTCAACCCAGAATTTCATATCCAGCCAAACTAAACTTCATCTCAAAAAACTTCATAAGCAAAGGAGAAATAAAATCCTTTCCAGACAAGCAAATGCTGAGGGAAATTTCATCACCACCAGGCCTGCCTTGCAAGAGCTCCTAAAGGAAGCACTAAATATGGAAAGGAAAAACTGGTATCAGTCACTGCAGAAAACACCTCAAAATATAAAGACCAATGACACTATGAAGAAACTGCATCGAGTGTGCAAAATAACCAGATAGCATCATGATGATAGGATCAAATTCAACATAACAATACTAACCTTAAATGTAAATGGGCTAACTGCCCCAGTTAAAAGACACAGACTGGCAAATTGGAAAGAGCACCCTTAGGGGTGCTGTATTCAGGACACCTATCTCACATGCAAAGACACACACAGGCTCAAAATAAGGTGATGGAGGAAAATTTACCAAGCAAATGGAAAACAAAAAAAAGCAGGAGTTGCAATCCAATCTCTGACAGAACTTCAAACCAACAAAGATAAAAAAAGACAAAGAAGGGCTTTACATAATGGTAAAGGGATCAATTCAGCAAGAAGAGCTAACTATCCTAAATATATGTGCACTCAATACAGGAGCACCCAGATTCATAAAACAAGTTCTTAGAGAACTACAAAGAGACTCAGACTCCCACACTATAATAGTGGCAGACTTTAACACCCCACTGTCAATATTAGACAGATCAAGACATAAAATTAATAAGGATATTCAGGACTTGAATTCAGCTCTGGATCAAGTGGACCCAATAGACATCTATAGAACTCTCCACCCCAAATCAACATAATATACATTCTTCTCAGTGCCACATGGCACTTATTCTAAAGTCAACCACATAATTGGAAGGAAAACACTCTTCAGCAAATGCAAAAGAAGTGAAGTCATAACAGTCTCTCGGACCACAGTGCAATCAAATTAGAAGTCAGGATTAAGAAACTCACTCAAAATCACACAATTACACTGAAATTGAACAACCTGCTCCTGAATGACTCTTGGGTAAATAATGAAATTTAAGGCAGAAATCAAGAATTTCTTTGAAACCAATGAGATCAAAGAGACAACATACCAGAATTTCTGGGACACAGCTAAAGCAGTGTTAAGAGGAAAATGTATGGCACTAAATGCCCACATCAGAACGCTAGAAAGATCTGAAATCGACACCCTAACATCACAATTAAAAGAGCTAGAGAAACAAGAGCAGACTAATCCAAAAGCTAGCAGAAGACCAGAAATAACTAAGATCAGAGCAAGACTGAAGGAGATAGAGACACGAAAAAGCTACCAAAGATCAATTAATCCGGGAGCTAGATTTTAGAAAAAATTAACAAAATAGGTAAAGCACTACCTAGACTAATAAAGAAGAAAAGAGAGAAGAATCAAATAGACACAAAACAAGATAAAGGGGATATCACCATTGACCCCAAAGAAATACAAACTAGCATTAGAGAATACTATGAACACCTCTACCAAATAAACTAGAAAATTGAAAAGAAATGGATACATTCCTGGACACATACATCCTCCCAAGACTAAACCTAGAAGAAGTTGAATCCCTGAATAGACCAATAACAAGTTCTGAAATTGAGGCAGTATAATTAACAGCCTATTCAACAAAAAAAGCCCAGGACCAGATGGATTCACAGCCAAATTCTACAAGAGGTACAAAGAGGAGCTGGTACCATTCCTTCTGAAACTATTCCAAACAATTGAAAAGCAGGGATAACTCATTTTATGAAGCAAGTATCATCCTGACACCAAAATCTGGCAGAGACACAACAAAAAAATAAAACTTCAGGCCAATATCCCTGATGAACATGAACGCGAAAATATTCAATAAAATAGTGGCAAACCAAATTCAGCAACACATTAAAAAACTTATTGACCATGATCAAGTCAGCTTCAACCCTGGGATGCAAGGTTAGTTCAATATATGCAAATCAATAAATGTAATCCATCACCTAAACAGAACCAAAGACAAAAACCAAATGATTATCTCAATAGATGCAGAAAGGGCCTTTGATAAAATTCAACATCCTTTCACGTTAACAAGTCTCAATAAACTAGGAATTAATGGAACATATCTCAAAATAATAAGAGATATTTATGAAAAACCCACAGCCAATATCATATTAAATGAGCAAAAGTAGGAAGCGTCCCCATTGAAAACCGGTACAAGACAAGGATGCCCTCTCTCACCACTCTTATTCAACACAGTATTGGAAGTTCTGGCCAGAACAATCAGGCAAGAGAAAGAAATAAATCGTATTAAAATAGGAAGAGAGAAAGTCAAATAGTCTCTGCTTGCAGATGACATGATTCTATATTTAGAAAACCCCATCATCTCAGCCCAAAATCTCCTAAAGCTTATAAGCAATTTCAGGAATCTCAGGATACAAAATCAGTATGCAAAAATCACAAGCATTCCTATACACCAACAGTAGACAAGCAGAGAGCCAAATCATAAATGAACTCCCATTTACAATTGCTACAAAGAGAATAAAATACCTAGGAATACAGCTAACAAGGGATGTGAAGAACCTCTTCAAGGGGAGCTACAAACTGCTGCTCAGCAAATAAGAGAGGACACAAACAAATGGAAAAATATTCCATCCTAGTGGATAGGAAGAATCAATATTATGAAAATGGCCACACTGCCCAAAGTAATTTATAGATTCAGTGCTAGTCTCATCAAACTACCATTGATATTCCTCACAGAATTTGAAAAAACTACTTTAAATTTCATGTAGAATCAAAGAAGACCCTGTATAGCCAAGACAATCCTAAGCAATAAGAACAAAGCTGGAGGCATCATGCTACCTGACCTCAAACTATACAACAAGTCTACAGTAATCAAAAGAGATTGCTACTGGTACCAAAACAGACATATAGACCATTGGAACAGAACAGAGACCACAGAAATAACACCACACATCTAAACCATCTGATCTTCGACAAACCTGACGAAAAACAGCAATGGAGAAAGGATCTCCTATTCAATAAATGGTGCTGGTATAACTGGCTAGCCATATGCAGAAAACTGAAACTGTACTCCTTCCTTACAACTTATACAAAAATTAACCCAAGATGGCTACAGGAAAACCTAGCCAACACCATTCAGGACGTAGGCATGGGCAAAGACTTCATGATGAAAATGCAAAAAGCAATTGCAACAAAAACCAAAATTGACATATGGGATCTAATTAAACTAAAGAGCTTCTGCATAGCAAAAGAAACTACCATCAGAGTGAACAGGCAACCTACAGAATGGAAGAAAAATTTTGCAATCTACCCATCGGACAAAGGTCTGATATCCAGAATTTACAAGCAACTGAAACAAATTTACAAAAACAAACAAACAACCCCTTCAAAAAGTGGGCAAAGGATATGAATAGACACTTCTCAAAAGAAGACATTTACATGGCCAACAAACATACGAAAATAAGCACAACGTCACTCATCATTAGAGAAATGCAAATCAAAATCACAATGAGATACCATCTCATGCCAGTCAGATGGCAATTATTAAAAATTCAAGAAAATAGATGCTGGTGAGGCTGTGGAGAAATAGGAATGCTTTTACAGTGTTGGTGGAAATGTAAATTAGTTCAACCATTGTAGAAAACAGTGTGGTGATTCCTCAAGGATCCAGAAACAGAAATACCATTAGACCCACCGATCCTGTTACTGGGTATACACCCAAAGAAATATAAATCATTCTACTATAAAGACACATACATATGTATGTTTATTGCAGCACTATTTACAATAGCAAAGCTATGAAACCAACAAAAATGCCCATCAATGATACACTGGATAAAGAAAATGTGGTACATATACACCATGGAATACTATGCAGCCATTAAAAGGAATGAGATCATGTGCTTTGCAGGAACATGGATGAAGCTGGAAGCCATCATTCTCAGTAAACTAACACAGGAACAGAAAACCAAACACCTCATGTTCTCACTCATAAGTGCGAGTTGAACAATGAGAACACTTGGACACAGGGAGGGAAACAACACACACCAGGCCTGTTTGGGGTGGAGGGTGAGGGGAGGATGGGTCAATAGCTGCAGCAAACCACCAAGGCACATGTATACCTGTATAACAAACCTGCACGTTCTGCACACGTATCCCAGAACTTGAAGTGAAAAAGAAAAAAAATGTTCTGAAAGAAGAAAAAAATGTGGTTAAGTGGCAAAAAGGATTTCAATGGCAAAAGATAGATAGATAGATAGATTTTTTTTTTTTTTTTTAAGACAGAGTCTCACTCTGCCACCCAGGCTGAAGTGCAGTGGCACGATCTCGGCACACTGCCACCTCCACCTCCCAGGTTCGAACGACTGTCGTGTCTCAGTCTCCCAAGTAGCTAGGATTGCAGGCCTGCGTCACCACATCTGGCTAATTTTTTGTTGTTGTTGCTGTCGTTGTTGTTTGTTTTGTTTTTTTGTAGAGATGGGGTTTCACCATGTTGACCAGGTTGGCCTTGAACTCCTGACCTCAAGTGATCCGCCCGCCTCAGCCTCCCAAAGTGCTGGGATTACAGGAGTGAGCCACTGTGCCTCCCCTAGATAGATGAATTTTAACAGCCAAAGATAGAACCTAAACTGGTGGAGTATTTGTACTTACAGAAAATAAGCTTCAAGAGAAGCAGGCAAGGAAATAAGAGAAGGATTAATAAGGAAGAAAAGAAGAAAAAGAATGGTAGAAAAGAAAAGATTGTTATCAGAGTTAATTAAAGACTAAAATTTTTAAGATTAAAACTAAAAAGGGACCACTGGATTTGGCAAATATACTTTTGTTCATTACACAGTAATCAGTTTTTACTGCTTATTTCATAGCATTTATTATTAAGTTATTACTCCTATCAATATGAAGGAGATTTAATGATGTTTGAAAATAACAAAGAGTAAATAATCCTCTTATGGTTTTTTTTCTCATATTTCCTAACTGGAGTGGGATCATTAGGGCAGATTCTACTTACCTTCATTAATCTAATTTTAGGAAGCTCTAAGGAAAGGGTAATCCATGTATGTAGAATAAGTAAGTTTTTGGCAGCGTGAATTCACTGAGATTTTTATATTGATTTGTTATATATTAAATCTATATTAGTCTATTCTTCCATTGCTAGAAATACTCAACACTGGGTAATTTATAAAGAAAAGAAGTTTTTAATTGGCTTAAGGTTCTGCAGGCTGTATAGGAAGCATAGTGGTAGCTGCTGCTGAGGAGGCCTCAGAAAACTATAATCAGGCAGGAAGGCAAAGGGAGAGCAGGTACGTTACATGGTGAAAGCAGGAACAAGAGCGAGACAGAGGGTCCCACATGCTTTTAAATAACGAGATCTTGAGAGAATTCACTCACTATTGCAAGGACAGCACCAAGGCGATGGCGCTAAGCCATTCATGAGAAATTTCCTCCCATGATCCAACCAACTCCCACCAGGACCTACCTCCAACATTGGTGATTATATTTCAACATGAGATTTGGGCCATGACACGCAATCAAACTACATCAAATCCTATTTTGTCATAATTTTTTTTCCAATGTAATAGCTTAAGACACACTAGAATAAAGAGTAGTAAGAAAGCTCTAAGTCAGGAGAAACTCTCTTCATTAAAATTACAATGTTAGTCATCATTAAAACAATCTACTTGAACATTTCCTATATTTCATAATCAAACATAGTGTCCAATGTAAGCTTTTCTTTCTATGGTGGTGGTGGTTGTAAAGAATCAGATTTTAAGTAAACTTGGTCAATAATATAATTGTCTTATTCTACTATATTGTTTTGGCTGTTTGGCAGGATTTTTCTTCCCAAAATATGTATTTTTTTTATTTTCCAAGGGTCCTCAAAACATACTTTCTTTCAGAAAGTTACTATCTCCAATTTGGTGCCCCTGTGTTACTAATGCAGATAAGCAGCTTAGAGGAATAGATCTTTTAGCTAAGTATTTTTTTTAAATATGGCTTATTTTCCCTAGACTCCTTTGGTTTATGTGAGAATTTATATTGTTAAGATAAAATTGTATTCTCTTATCTTCAGCAGATACCTTCCAAGACCACCTCCTGCAGTGATACCAAAAATGCTGGATAGTACCAAACCCTATATATACTAATGTTTGTTCCTATACCAACATATCTATAGTAAAGCTTAATTCATAATTAGGCATAGAGAGAGAATACCAACAACAATAGTAAAACAATATTCCAGCATCATGACTCTTGCACTTTCAAGTTATTACAAGTAAAATGAGGGTTACTTGAACACAAGCACTGAGATACCACTAAGTCAATCTGATAACAGGAACAACTACTAAGTGGCTAATGGACAAGTTAGTGCATACAGGGTGGATATTCTGAGGCAAAGAAATAATTAATGTCTCAGGCAGGATGGAACAAGACAGCATGGGATTTCATCATGCTACTCAGAATGCTACTCAATTTAAAGAATATGAATTTTTTACTTCTGAAATTTTTTATTTAATATTTTCAGACCTCAGTTGACTGTGGGTAACTGAAAGCACAGAAAGCAAAACCATAATGAGGGGGGAGTAGTGTCTACATCCCCCTAAACTGTTAGGCTTCTTTAGAAAATGTTCTAGCCAATGTTGGCAAACTAGGGATCAATGTTTTATACAATCCAGAATCTACATATTGATAATTGATATCTTTAGAATGAAGAAATGTATCTTTACCATCACAGGTATTTGTTTATTCTACACATATGTCAGAGGAAATGTGCAAGTATTCACATGCACATGTACAAATAGATATAAGCCTGTAAAAGTTTAAAATAGAAATGGCTATAACAGTTTAATGAAGAAGCAACTGCACTGTTCATCTCTCATGTCTCATCTAATATCACTGAGTGTGAAATGGAGCATAAACTAGTTAGAACATTTAACATTTCCATACTTTCTTGCCTCATGGCTAAGTTCAACCCAAGTTGAACAGTTATCCTAAAGGCTGAACCAGTTATGTCACCATCCAGGATCAGAAGGAAGGTGAAATACACCTGGATCTGTCTTTCCAACGTTAGTTTAACTTCAGATTCGCTTATTGTAGGTGGCTTTGAACGACCGGTGTGTTTCCTACAATGAGCCACTGAAAAGGGCACATTATGGCTTGGTGGCCTTTAAGTGCACTTTCTTCTTTCCTGAGCTTTAATTTTTGAGCCAGTCCTCCTCTTCCTGTCTATGTGGTTCTGCTGGGATTGTCACACAAGGATATGCCTACTTCCTCCATTATTGAGATGGGCTCATATTTTGGGGTGGAGCAAAACAATAATTTGGGAGCACCTGTAAGTACACTGTGTGAGAGGGGGCTGCTTTCTTTACCCTGAGATCACTAACTGTAAGCCTGGGGTAGCCAGCGGTCATATTAATACTAATTATAGAGATATGATCTACAATAAAGTTAACAAAGAATTAAAAGGAGAGGGAGAAAGAGGCAGGGGAAGAGAGAGTGAGAGAGAGAGAGAAAAAGAAGCAGCCAACAGCGTTTTAACTTCAAGTCTAGGTTGAATGTCACGTCACCTTTTTGGGTATCTCCGACACTAGAGCTGACAAATTACATTTTAGTCTAAGGTAGCTTGAGTTGAGTTTGTATCATTTGCAGTGGAAAGGCTCCTGCCTATTTCCAGCATATTAGATTTGAGTTTTTCTTAGAAACATTTTTAGATAAGAATAAAAGGTAATGATACTGAGCCATTATTCTAAAAGTTCTATGAAAGTCCAGAATAAATATATTTATTTATTTACTCATTTTTTTTAAATTTAGCGGGTCTACTTCACACCGGGTATTGTTCCAGGAACTGCAAATACAGTTATGACCTAGGAAAAATTCTAAAACCTCTGGTGTGGAGTGGTACACATGAAACATACAAATAATTTCAGTAGCAAATAAATGCCACAATGAAAAAAAAAAAAAAGAGGACTATTTGCTCTTAGGGACGGTAGTTGGGGAAAGCAGAACTTTCCTTGAATGATGAGGCAGCCTAACACACAATGATCAGGATTCCAAAGAAAGGAATGAACTTGTCTTGCTCAAGAAACTTAAAAAAGGGGCCAGGCGCCATGGCTTACGCCTGTAATCCCAGTCCTTTGGGAGGCGGAGGCGGGCAGATCACTTAAGGTCAGGATTTCGAGAACAGCTAGCATGGCAAAAACCTGTTTCTACTAAAAATACAAAAAATTCTCAGGGCGTGGTGGCGCACATCTGTAGTCCCAGCTACTGGCACAAGAATCACTTGGATCCGGGGGACAGAGTTTGCAGTGAGCCGAGATCACGCCACCGCACTCCAGCCTGAGCGACAGCGTGAGACTCCATCTCAAAAAACAAACAAACAAACAAAATTTAAAAAAGGGTGGAACACTGAGAAGTGGTAAATGAGGGGGAGTGCAGAAAGCAATATCAGAGAATACGATTTTATTGGTTATTCTAATGATTTTTATATTTATTCTAATTGCAAAGAAAATGATTGAAAATTTTTCCTTAAGGCAATGTTATGATTTTTTTCTTTTTAATTTCTACCAGCTGTTCTGTGGAGAATATATCAAGAGAGAAAGAGTGAAACAAAAAAAATCAATAAGAAGACTGTGTTATAGCATAAAAAATAAAGACATTATCTTGGGCTAAGGTAGCAATGAATATGAAAGTAAGTGATTGGACTAGTTATGTAATTTGGAAATGGTACAATAAAATTGACCAATAGTTGAGGGTGCTGGAAGAGAGGATGGTCAACAGGGAGAGAAAAATCAACTGTGAAACTGATGTGGGAAGACTGGTGGAGAAGCTTGTATTCCTTGGCTGCCCTTATATTGTTAGGATTAGAGATTCCTTCAGATTATAAAAGGAAATAGCCATAGTGATTTCAAGCTTTGCTTTTCATTCATTAAGATCTGAGTTGAGTTCCTAACTACCATTTCTTAGATGTATGACTCTTCGTTCACTCATTCAATACTTGTTAATCACATATTGCTCTCTGTTGTCATGCTAGGGCACAGAGGAGACAAACGTGCGAGAGAGCTATATTCTCCGTCTCTTCTACTGGAGAGTAGCATAGCAAGTAGAAAAACCTGTGTAGACAAAATAATTCGAGATTATAGATAAGCGCTATACAGGGAATAAATAACGAATAAGGGAAACTGACTCTAGATGACATGATAACCACAAAAGTGCTCTTTGATGAAGTGACAGCTAGAATTAAAGCCCAATGTTTGGAGAAAACAAATCAAGCAGAGGCTCAAGGGAATGTTCATGGGATAGGAAAGCATACAAAAAAGGCTTGTGGCTTGAGTTTCTTCATCTGTTAAAGGAGAATGATAATAATCTTTAGACAAATATTTGAGAGTTAATAGAAAGCATATGCAGGAGTAAGTACAGTTATAGAAGTATCTTCAAAATGAAGTAAAGGGTATTAAAACTTTCCTAATTAGTAGAATTATTAAAACAGGAAGTTAGTCATTGGTGTTGTGAGCACTTGTTTAATTTTAGACAGTGCTCCTAGCTATGAAGCCCAAGCGTCCCATATACAAGTTTTGTAATTTCAGAAAAACTCCTTATTAAGGTCATAGAATCTCAGGTTTCTTTTCTGAAAAATAAGGTTAATCCTGTGGGTCAGCCTCCCAGTCAGGGAAGACAAGGGTGGAGATAATCTGGAGGAGCAAAAGAAAATAATCAGTACAAGGTCATTCTTTCAGCTTTACAGGTGAGGAAACTGTGGTGAACTTTCATGTAATTACTAAGTACTAGAATTGGAGTTCAGGCCCAGGCAGGCAGTCTGAATCCCAAATCTATGGTCAGTTTTCAGGTATATAACTGCCTCTTATTGCCCACGTACTTTAACACTATCTTTTTTTAAGTTCTCCTTAAAGGGAATTTTAAAGCTGAAAGCTATGTAAGTGATCTTATATATCTTCTTAGGAAACAATTTTCTCTATGCTTTATGTCAGTAGCCCTCCTCACCAACAGACATTTGGCAATGAGTGGAGGCATTTTTACTTGTCAAAACTTGGGGATGGGGAGAGAGTAGTGTTGCTAGCACCTAATATAGAGGCCAGGGATGCTGCTAAAAATCTTGCAATGCTCAAGACAGCCCCCTCACAACAAATAATTATCCAGTTCAATATGTCACTAGTGCTGAGACTGGCAAACTATGGGTTAAGACAATAAGGTAACTATTCTACTAATGGTGGAGAAGGTGGTGTACAAAACAAAAACAACAAGAACCTACAAGCAGGCTGAAGGGGACAAGATTAAATTACTGAGGAACATACAGAAAGAAATTTCCTAAACCACAATGGGTAAGAGTTTTCACTTTCTCTAGAGGTGTAATCTATAAGAATGGCATGAGGGATGGCCTCTGTGAATAATTGCTGTTTGATATAACTCATTCTTGAAGATATATTGCTTTTCAGAAGTTGTAATATGGAAGGAGGAAATATGTTTTACAACCTAGATATTTTGCAAACTCACAGTTCTTATGAATAATTTTTCAAGTATTTGATGACAAGTAGATGAAAGATCAATGAGCTCTCTCTTCTAGGGATGAGGGCTAGAAAGTCAGAAGGTCTATATTAAATCTTACTGATATACATGCGTCAGAATAAGAGGTTGACATTTTAATACTTCAAAATCTTATTTCCACCCTGCAGTGGCTCTTTGTCAAATTTTAGCCCTTGAGTATTTCAAATTTCTTCTATGTCCTTAGATTCTGGCAGAACATCTTTTGGTAGGCTCTATCTATTTCAGACGCGCAGGTTAGTGAAATTGGTAGTGAAAGTTGACTGACTCCATTAAAACTGAGTCATACAATCTCGTCAAGTTCTGACAAAAAATAGGAAGAGTCTCAGTTAAAATGGACAGGAGATTTGCTAAAGTTAATTTGAGTCATGGTTAAAATCATGGGCTCTGGATCCAGACTTTCTTGATTCAAATACAAACATAATCTTTTATTAGCTGCATGTCCTGGAGAAATTTACTCAGTAGAGCTCCACCTCAGTTTCTTGAACACTAAAATGGGCATTAATAATAGTACCTGCCTCATAAAGTTTTTGTAAGAAGCAGAATATATAATATACAAAGGTTACTAAAAGAGGTTTTAATACATTTCCGTAAGTAACATCTTGATATACAAGTGGGCAGTCTGTTAATGGAACAACTAATGTATTCCAGATGTATCCCAATAAAAGACCACATACTCAAAGTAGATTTCCATATATGGATGAATCCAAATTAATGCTATTGAGTATGTTATTTCAAGAATGGCTAACCAGGATCTTCTGGAATTCAACAACATATTTAGTAGCAATCAGAATAAAGAACTGTTACCAACACATTGAACCAAACAGAGTATCATTAAGTCATATTTATTTTGAGTTTGATATAAAGGATCAAAAGTAATGTGGTTTTAACTAGCTTAAAATCTGGAGTCCTTGAAAGGAATGATACTATGGGTAAAGATGAACAATGGCAAACTCTAAAACAGGCTCTTCCTTCATAAACTATTCTATGTATGATAGGAAGGGGTCTCCTTCTTCCTTTGAGTGGAGGACATGGATTTGCCTGAGTAATAATGTCCCAGTGGGATGCTTTGAGGAAAAGACTAGGATTTCCTCACTATTATCCCACTATTCCTAATAGGTGAGATAGGTTATGCTTTGATTGGGAAGAAGAAAACTGTGAGAGAGCTGTCTCCTGGGAGTGAAGCCAAAAAATACATGGGTTTGGGAGGGTTGTGTGTTCATTTGTTCTTGAACTGGGGAGCTATCTCATACTGGATGAGATTCCTAATAGTTGGATTGGGAGAATTGGACATGAAGTGATTCAAATGCCAGTGGTCAGCACTTTCTTACTCTTTCCATGTTTGAAGAAGGGCATGGAAAGCTTGTGAACATCTCACACCAGATTTAGGTGCCTAGGATCCTAACAAACCTTAGACCCTTTATAGGGCATTGGCTTTTTGGTCTTAGTTTTGCCACTTATGATAGAAGAATAAGGTCTTATCTGAAACTCAAAAGATAGGCAAAGTGTCTCGTCACAGAATCAATAAGAGGTCAGCCGAAAAGGTAGGCAATTGAATTCTGACAGGGAAGAGTGGGTCAGACAATGCAGAAAGAGCTGTGTGCAGCTGGTTAGCAGAAGAAGGGCTTAGAATCAAAACTAGGCTACTGGAGACAGTACAAGAAAGCTATTTTATTTTACTGGATATTCAGTGCCTTGACTCATATCTAGGATTAGTGTAAAGGGTTCTTCTGACAATAACACTGTAATGAAAGTAGCACAACTATAATGAAAGTTATTTTTCGTTTGTTTTTCTCTGCAATAGAGGGAAAATAGGAATGATCAGTCCCTTTGTGATGAATACAGAACATGAGAAAATCACTTCCCATCTGCTAGCTAAATAGACAAATAACCATAAATCTTTTAAATGAGGAAAACAAGAAAATATAGTAAATATATCAAGAAAACTCTTTCGGCATCTCCTACCAAAAACCAAAGAGGAAATTTTTGTTTAATTTTTAATGGACTGATTTTTGGTGGTGAAATTAATGCTTATAACATTTTTTAAGAAAGAAAAACTATTGATAAACACAGAATTTTAAATTTGTTCTAATTGTGCTACTCTTTAGGAAATGGGCTTTAGGGTGGACAAAAAAATTCTTTAGCTCATGGTTGTGCAGATTGACTATCACTTATCCAAAAAGCTTGAGACCAGAAGTGTTTCAGATTTGGGATTTTGGGGAAATTTTGGAATATTTGCATTATACCTATTGAGCATTCCTATTCTGAAAATCTGAAATCTGAAATGCTGCAATGAGGATTTCCTTTGAGCATCACGTCAGCTCTCAGGAAGTTTCAAATTTGGCAGCATTTTGGATTTTGGTTTCAGATTTTCAGATTTGAGATGCTCAAACTGTACTTATACTTGTAAACAATATTTTTATCTATTTTAAAGTACGTTAAAAGTTTTACATGATTCATTTTTTCATGCTTTTTTTAGAGTCAGCTTTATTGATGTTTGTTTACATTTTTTTTACCCTTTTAAGTGCAAGGTTTTATTAGTTTTAACCAATATATATTGTTGTGTTTAGTTAACATTTTAATACTGGTTTGTAGAGTCTTTGATGAAAAAATTGCTAATAAAAGATAAGATCCTCAATTCCCGACTTTTAAAAGTTGACACTGAAGGTTGCTTGAAAATACTGAACAGAATTTCCAAGTTGAACCTTTTAGAGATTAAATATGCATATTTAGTTCTCTCACTAACCTAGCCTAAAGAAAAAAAATACACACATATATATACACACTAATATTAAAAATATATTAGCACCCAAGCATAACACTTAGAAAATGATCACTATTTATTATACATTTTGACTTTAAAATTAAACCTTTTATAATTCCTGTGTAAATTATTACTTATTTTTTATGTCAATAATTTGATGTATTAATTGTGTACATGTTCCTTGCTCTGAAAAAAATGTATCTTGTATTAACTAAATATTGGTTAACTATTTCTCTAATATACTTCAACTTGCCATACTAAATATTCAGTGCATGCATGTATAACTTAAAATATAAATGACTGTCATAGCTTAACAATTTTAAGAAAAAGACACACATTCTTTATTAAGATTCATAAATGATAAAATTGATAAATTTTTCAAATGTTTTAGGTTGGTTGCACAAAAAAAAATAATGATAATGATATGATGTCAGAATAATGCTATATATTATGGCAAACTAATAACCTCCAGGGTGTTCAACTTCCATGAAATTCATTTCATATCTCATCTATTATTGAGGATCTGTGAAAAATAGTTTACTATTTCCCTCCTGAGATATTTGGCAATGCAGGCTAGGCTCATGAAAGCAAAGAGATTAGATATTGTCATTTTCAAAGGGTAAAATCTGTGAAAGCTCTTTTCTAATTCTAGAAATGTCTGCGTGATAAAAATCCTTTTATGCAAACAACGTGAGAGGAACAAAACTCTGTCATTTTTCTCAGCTTTCAAAATATGTATATTATGTTCCTTTAAACTAGCACACTTATCAGAGGGGCTCTTTCTACAAACACAGAATTGGAGATATATGCTCACATAGATGATATTTACTTCTTAAAAGCATTTACCCTTGGCATTGTGTAAACCTCTCCAGAGAAATGTTTTAATCTTTTCACACCTAGGAAGACCATTGCAATTTTAAATCCATGTTGTATCCAGAGTTGTAGATGGTGATGATGAGTTTCACCTGAAACAAAGAAATTGCTTTCAGTTTATCAGAAAATGTGTGCTCTTAGAAACTTACTTTCATATTTTCATTGATTTCCCATTGCCTATGAGTAAGGCTTATTGATAGCTCAAGGCCTTCTGTGAAACTATGGAACAGTGTGCAAAACATTAGTGAATGTGCATGTGTGCCTGAGAAGCAACAGCTGTAATCGGATCTCTGCAAGAGTTTGTAACCAATATAATACAATATCTTTCAACAAGGCCTTCCGAAGACCTTCAGAATGCCCATATTTCCTTTTGATCTGAATTACCAGTTTTATCGCCCACAAAAAGCACCTGCCCTAAGACCTGCCCTCCATTTTAACATTTCCGGGATTCTCTTGATTCCCTTCTGCTCCAGTTCCACCTATACAAATTCTACACAATCACCAGAGTCCTAATTACATATGATCCCATTTTAAAAGTCTGTAGTACTCATAAGAAGTATTAAACCTTTTTGCTCCCATAGGCTCCTTTTCCAACCATGGCACTACTCGACACTGGTGTTTTGTGTTACACTTTTGTGCACAGCTCATTATCTTGGATATAGTGAATGTTCTATGAAGTCTTGTTTATTTTTTATCTTCAAAAATACCTAATTCAGAGCAATGCACAGGATATCACAGGTATTGATTCAAATCAAATTAGGCTCTCGACTTATTCCAAACCATCTACTCTCCATGCATTCCATGATGATATAAGGTGAGGAGAAAAGAAGCAAAATAATGACCATCTAATCCTAGCAACTTTTGTTTTTCAAGCTTTCTCAATTTTTTCTGTTTTCATCTAGCAATTTTTTTTCTTTCCTGTGCTCCTTTTTTCCTTGGGCAATGGTATTGGGGTATAGGCTTTGTTGAATTTCATTACTTTTTCCTATCCTTTGCTATCCTGTATGGAACAACACAGTAACTTATTTCATGGAACTTAATGGCCAATTTTTTTTCATTTCTTGAATTCAAAATGTAACTACAAGATTGAACATGTTGTAATTTGGTTTCATACATTTTCTTTCAGAATTTCACCAGATGTAAAAATGCCTATATATATATATATATTTATATGTATATATGTATTTATATACATATATGTGTGTATTTACACAAGTATATATGTATATATGTAATTATATATACGTATATATGTATTTATATACATGTATGTATGTGTTTATATACATATGTGTGTATTTACACATATGAGTATATATATATAATGTGTGTGTTTACACACACACACAAAGAAAGAGAGAGAGGTTCTGACCCATTTGTGGCTTTCCTTGTCACTTTCATGGCCACAAAGGTAACAAAAAAACTCTTCCTTTCAACTATGTATTTTAAATGTATTATCTCTATATTATTAGGCTTTTCTTTCTCTCCAGATTTCAAGGCTACTCTGCAAAGAGTACAGACTCCTAAGTCGACAATTGTTCACCTATCCCCGCCAACGAAAGTCTCTCAGAACCAGCTCCTTCTCAAGTCCTCAGGGAGGACTTCCTCCTCCACACCTTCTTCCACCCCCATCTCGTTTCTGATGGCTCAAAGTTATTTTCTCTACCATCCTCTTCGTTGTAGCCTGCTCCCTCTATCTCATAGGAAAGTAGCCTCAGACATTTCATAGAATGATAAACTTCCTTGGCATAACTAATACTTGCCTCTCCCATAAAATTAGTGATTTTTTTACCTATCACTTGAGTCTAGTACCCTAATTCTCTGTGTCTCAGGAATGTTTTCATTAAGAGGTAGTGTTGGTATTCTCCTACATTGCACTGACACTTTTACATCATTAATCTTCCACTTGAAACAGATCATTTCTTCTTTGATATTTACTTTATTTGATTATATTATAAATTACTATGTTTTCTCTTTTCATTGTTTCTCTCTACAAGTATTCAAATACTCCCCAGGATTCATGAAATCTTTTGTACGCCGAACCTTTGATTCTTTTCTAACCAAACTTCTTCCATTACCATACTTGATTTTGTCTACATGAAGGTCCTCAAGACAATAACTGGAAACTTCCTTGACTTTCATTAATCTCCAGTCCACTTTAATAACCCAGTCCTTTCCAACACTAAGCTTCTATAGTCAAAACACCTACCATAAACTATTATTAAGATCGTGGCCATTTTACTAAGTCATTGCATTTATTAACTGGGAATATGAATACTTGCTCTGCTCAAATTTTAGTATTTGTGGAAGGGTCAAAACACATAATATATGTAAAAATGCCTTAGGCATCATCAAATCTTCATGAATCTAAAGTAATGTGATTTTGAAAACTTCAAAATCCGTTAGTCCAGTGTTCATCATTATGGAAGTATAAGATTTTAGGTATTCTACGGAAGGACTTTGATTTTTATTTCAATGGTTGTGAAATTTACTTGTTGAATTTACAAACTATACATTTCTTTAATGTAAAAATTAAAGATCTAATATGAAAGTAATGGTGTTCCAGTATTGAAATGACACTGTCTGAGAAAATTTGGCAAACTCAGAGAATTCTGAAGCTCAAAATTCTAAACCACAAAATCACTTTGACAGTCTTTCTTTTACCTGAGAAAGGAGATACAACCTTTCACAGGAAAAATGGTCAATATCACAAAAGTCATACCTAATTTTCTCTTGGCTGGTTATAAAATCCAAATTTAACATGGTTAGAAGTGGGAAAAAATGCAATTAGAGGAATAAAGGATGTGGTTATTTTCTTTAACTATAGAAATATTCTTCCTCATGTTTTCAAAAATATGGTACAAATACATTTATTATTTTATTCATTTATTTAACAAAATATATTCACCATTCCTTGTGGGATGGGCATGTACTAGTTGCTAGAGATAAAATTATATGAATAACCACTAATTATTACAGCCCTTTTGAGACTTCGAATCTAATGAGAAAGAAAAAATCAATTAATCACAAAACATATGAAAACCCACAATTTTGACTAAAGCTAAATAGGAGAACCTATGATAAGATAATTTGACTTGCTTAGGGAGATCTGAGAAGATTTCTTTGAGAAAGCATTCTCCAGCTAAGGTGTAAAAGGATAATCATTGACTAGATATAGAGAGGAGAAAAATGTACCAAGCAGAGCTAGTGAGTACAAAGACCCTGTGGCAAGAGGTCTTAGATGATACACAGGATTGAATGGCATTTAGTGTTCTTACAAAAGAGAGACGGAAGGGAAGCAAAATAAGAGAAGAACTAGGAGTTAACCAAGGTATGGATCATGAAAGGTCTTATAAAATTCCACGCAGAGGGAAATTGATATAATCATTATCTTATTTTTTATTTTAAAATTATGTATTTTTATTGAGTATGTATATATATTAATTAATATGGCAACCGATTTGGTTTTCCATTTGTTTTCTTCTACTACAATTTATATTAGTGATGTAACTTTTCTTTTCTTTTCTTTTTTTTTTTTTGAGACAAGGTCTCACTTTGTCACCCAGACTGGAGTGTAGTGGCGTGAAAACGGCTCGCTGCAGCCTCAACCTCCCAGGTTCAAGTGATCTTCCCACCTAAAGTAGCTGGTATTTCAGGCATGTGTCACCAAGCTTGGCTAATTTATTTTTTTATTTTTTGCAGAGCTGGATGTCTCACCATGTTGGCCAGGCTGGTCTCAAACTCCCAAGCTCAAGAGATCCGCCTGCCTCCTCCTTCCAAGGTGTTGGGATTGTAGGCGTTAGCTACCACGCTTGGCCAAATCTTCTCCTTTTAAAACTTTTAAGTGAAAATACTAAGTCAGTCTGAAGAAATAATAATTTAGTAAATAATGATATAGGTGATGCTCAGATATACAAAAACCCATATAGGTGTTATGAGAATGACTAAAGTCTGTGAAGCACTGCTTTAGTCTAATATGTGAGTTTTTTGAATGAAAGAATTGAGACTTTTCAGAGATTACTTATTATTGCTTGGTATTATAATACATCAAATTTGTTGAAGGAAAATGAAATGATAACAGTAAAGCTGACATCATTTTTAAATATTTTGTGATTATTTGTAAATAGAAATTCTGTATTTTCAGGAACCAATTTTGTCTGATATGAGGTATCGGACCAAATACTGTTCCCTTTATGTTGTTACAGATACTCTGTGACATAACATGTATATTCCTAGGGAAAGTTTTGAATGGGTTCTAGACTGAGAGTCCTGGCTATGGCAAAACTAAAGCATAAATTTGACCATTAAGTATGCTACTTCTAGGGGCTGAAAGTGCTCACAGAATCTAGACTTTTTACAGCAATACTGGTTTGGCATAAAATTTTTCAGGCTCATTAAAGATAATCCAGGTAAAGGAAATTAAAATATTGAGAAAATTCTTCTCAAAATGTAACCCTCCATATTGTATTCTCTTGAAGTGTATTTTTAAAAACTAGAATTTAGATTATTCATGCTTTTGGTATCACTTGTTGAGCAGCTGACTAGGTGCCAGGAAATGTGCTCAATTCTACAAACTTATTATCTCTCCTAATGCAACAAACTGCAGTGTTAAGATCTTATTAGCCCCATGTAAAAAATAAAATCATTGAGAATTAGTAAATATCAGTAATTTGGCCAACGGTGCAAGACCGGTAAGTGCCAGTGCTAGAACTGGGAATTAAACCCAAGAAAATCTAATTCCAAAATGTCTGCTGTTAATCACCGTAAGATTTCTCTCCTCTCTTTGTCTCTCTCTCTAGTGCAAACACTCACATTTCCATACACTCATGTGTACACACACATAGATAAACATGTATAAATATATTCACCTAGGCATTTATAAAATACAAATATCTGGAAATAACATAAACTAATTTGTTGTAAATTCATGACCTTGGATGATTAAATGAAAACCTTAAAGATGGAGCTTGATTGACCATGAATGTGCTTCAGCTATCCTTTGCCATTCACTTCCTTGTATTCCATTTACTCTGGAATCTACTTCCCGCCTATTAATTACACAGTATCAAATGTTGTGTTTCTACCTGAACAAAACATGAACATGGGCACCAGCAGCCTGCACGTTACTTGTTAGTACATAAATCAATAAGAGTTTTTAAATTCCTAGTACCTTCAGGTTGTATGTCAGATTCAGGAAGGACAGTTGCCAGAAAGCCACATTGCTTGGAACAATTTCTGAATTACTGGCACTAGATATTGCCATATTGATTTATTGATTAAAACAATAACAATAATCTACAGGCTTAAGTGGCAAATGAAACAAGTGAGTGATTATTTGTGGTATTCATTGTGTCTGTATATTTTTTAAATATAAAATTATTACCATTCACTTAAGTTGTTTTTATAAAAATTATCTTTAAGGGTACTTCTCTGAAAAATCCTAAGGTTTAAAGTGATGCTTTTTCACTGGATCGATTTTTTTAAATGAGGATTCTTTAATCAAATTAGCTACAATATCATTATCACATTCTTAAAATTCCTTAAAATAAACATTTCCTAATTGTTCATCTTTTATTAAGAATTTCTTTGCTTAAAATGTCAATGAAAAGAAGAGTCATATTTTAAGATTAACTGAAACGTCTTTTAATGTAGAGTTTACCATGTACTCTCTGGAACCTTTCTGGAATTTTTTGTTGAAGATCTGTTTTGATTTTTTTTTTTAACAGAATTTCCTTTCTCACATTTTGGGTTTTGCTGATTGCATCCCAGCAGTGTCTTTAGCATGATTTTCTTCCCCCGTATTCCCTGTAATTTGGTAATTACATCCAGAAGGTTGATTAGATTTCTTTTAGGTGTTTTGGGCAAGTGTACTTTTTAAGTGTGTATTTTCATCAAGAGGCAAATAATGTCTCTGGTTGTCTTTTTGTGGTATTATCAGTACTGATGATTATAGCCGAGATCTTTTATTTCATTACAGATTGAAAAATGATGACATTCAATTTTTAACATTCCTTTTGTTGAGTAGAATAATTCTAAAAGGAGGAATGTTCCCATATCAACTCTTTGGTTAACTAGAAGTACAAGTTATTTAGAAAAGGCAGGGTAATTCTTAATTCCTTTCTTTTATTTACAAGATATTTGGTTTCTTAGCATCTTTAAAAGTTGACTAGTAAAATTTTTGCTTTTATTATCATTATGAATTCATGCAAACATGTTTCATGTATTTTAATACATTGTAGTTATTATTCTTCATAATCCTCAAATGATTTCATCTTTGGCCAGTGTGAGTTTATTCAAGCTTGATCCTGGGTCCTTAAGACATTTTTCTTATAGGCTTTGCTGACATGTTTGCTTTTTGTTATGACAAAATGATACAGATTCATCTTACACATTTCCTGTCTCAGACTTTGAAGCAACTATTTCCCCAAGGAACCCTAGATCCTTTCAATGGAAAATGATATTGAGAGACAACAATTAGGGCACTAAAAGAACTCATTTCTCTTGAGTTGGTCTTTGATTGTAGATCTTTTCAGTGGCAAGAAATAGGAACTATAAGTATAAATCAGTGTGTCTAGTTTCTTTTTTATTTTATTTACTGTTTTCGGCAGTGGGGAAGGACAGAGTCTCTCTCTGTCTCCTAGGCTGGTGTGCAGTGGTGCGATCTCACCTCACTGCAGCCTCTGCCTCCCTGGTTCAAGTGAATCTCCTGCCTCGACCTCCCAAGTAGCTGGGATTACAGGTGTGTGCCACTGCACCCGGCTAAGTTTTTGTCATTTGCTTTTTTTAATAGAGATGAGGTTTCTCCATGCTGGCCAGGCTGGCCTCAAACTCCTTACCCCAAGTGATCCACTTGCCTGGGCTTCCCAAAGTGCTGGGATTACAGGCATAAACCACTGTGCCTAGCCCAGTGGATCTATTTTCCAAAAATATTGTTCCATGTTATTTTTGTTTCATGTTATTTTATATATATATTTTAACATTTATTTTTGTTTTGTAATTAAATAGCATATTTACGTGATTCCAAAGTTCAACCTGTAAGTAGCATGTACGCAAAGAAATTCAGTTTATATCCTTCTTACCTCTACCCCATTTTGTTCCATCTCCTTTTTTTTCATTTTTGTTTTTTCAAAGACAGGGTCACTCCATCACCGAGGCTGGAGTGCAGTGGCATTCTCATGGCTCACTGCAGCCTCAACCTCCCAGGGTCAAGTGATTCTCCTTCCTCAGCCTCCTGAGTAGCTAGGATGCCTGGCTAATTAGTTTAATTTGTACAGAAATGGAGTCCCCCTAGGTTGCCGAGGCTGGTCTTGAACTCCTAGGCTCAAGTGATCCGTCCACCTGGGCCTTTCAAAGTGCTGGGATTACAGACATGCGCCACCATGCCCTTTCCTCTCCCTTCTCTATTGATAAACTTAAAAATTCTGTCAATATACTTCTGATATTTCTTAATATAAACAACTACACTCACATACATTCTGAAATTTAACACTTCTTAGATAATTTGCAATATATTCCATATAATTTTCTCCATCTTGACAGGCACTAGATGAATGGCTACTCATTCCAGGAGCATAATCTTATACAGGAGAGATTTTTAAACATAGTTTATACAAAGCTTACTATTGATGAATATGTCCATTGTTTCATTTGAAATTTACTTTTTATAACTATAAATGGCATAATCCATATAATTTATTCTGTATTATTACTATTCAAAGACTTGATTTTTATCATAACTAGTTTAAGGTAGGTAGTCATTTCATTATACAAAGAAAGATTATTTGTCAGAAAATAAAGTGCTATGAAGATTGTAATTGATTGGACAACTGATTTATTAATCTAGCGAAATAACCATAATGCATACTGGTGAAAAAACTTAGAACAGGAGGAAAGCAACACCTTTTCACATTTAATTTTGTGTGGAAGTCAAATCTCATATCAGCAGCAGAGCCTGTAATAGATGAGAGCAACCTCTCAGCATGGTATCCAGCAGAAGTCTCCCCTAACTAGACTCTTCTCTCTAAATCTCTGATACCATGCCTCTGCTTTCATTGTGCTCATCTATTTATTCTGTTTACCACTTGCCCCTTGCCTTTTTATGTCAATTGTCATCTATAATATACCATTTAAGAGAAAAATTAAAGTTTAATAATTTCAGTACTTGAGCTATAGAGTGAGGTATCAATTTCACATTACTCAAGTAACTTGGCACATATTTAAGATACTAAAGAGTCTTCCAGGCACTCCCCCATAGTGATGGGAAAAGAGAAATCTTAACTCTTTAAAACTCTACTTTCTGCCATCCCTGTTCACCTGGCCTCTCCTAGATATCTCGTCTCCCTTAGAAGATAGCCATATCTATTTCCTTCAGAGAACCTCAGCTTAAACGCATGTTTTATAGGGCCATATAACTTCCCAATTTGCCTCAGAGAGTCCTCTTTTATTTAAAGTGTAACATTTGTATTGTGGCTCATTTATCACCATTTTTCTTCATGATTGTTTCTGAATTGATAGTTCATTTTTCAGTTTGAGTGAAGGTGACCTTTAAATAGAAATCAAAGATGTAATTTTTATACTGTTAAAACAGTTGAATGGAAACACAAATGATCATATTAATATAGGCATCTGTGAGTCCAGACTTCTTCTTGGTCAAGAAGCAACTTATTATTTCTAGGGAATCACTAAAGGCAGGATTTGTTTACAATTAGTCTTTTTTTTTAATGCAGTAGTAGTTAATAGCTATAATATAATGTTGATATTTTGTTGTATTTCTCCTCCCAATATGCTATCATTTATGTATAATCTTTACATTTATGTGAATAACACAAAGATAAAGGAATGTAAGGCAGAAAGGGATTGACAGGGATGCTTTTTGCACCCTGTCCCTAGCTCCCTCTGACACACAATGTCCACTCTCCATTCCTGCCCTCCAGAAGGTGCTCATGTTTCTTCTCCTTCCATTTTTCTCACCACCACCCCTTTCCTTTATGTGCTTCTTCTATTGCTATACTCCCATCTAGAAAGAGATGTAAATACAACTTTTCTACCAACTCAGAAACTAATTTACTTGTTTTAATATTTTATGCATAAGCCAAATTTTTCATAGCCAAATTTCTTGTTTTTGGAAAGATTCTAGTGAAGGCCTGGCATGGTGACTTATACCTGTAATCTCAGCACTTTGGGAGGTTGAGGTGGGCGGATCACCTGAGGTCAGGAGTCCGAGACCAGCCTGGCCAACATGATGAAACTCCATCTCTACTAACAGTACAAAAAAATTAGCCAAGCATGGTAAATCGCGCCTGTAATCCCAGCTACTCGGGAGGCTGAGGCAGGAGAATCACTTGAACCTGGGAGATAGAGGTTGCAGTGGGCAGAGATTGTGCCACTGCACTCCAGCCTGGGTGACAGAGCAAGACTCTGTCAAAAAAAAAAAAAAAAAAAAGGGATGCTAGTGAAATAAGTCTCAGCTTTGACTGTAGATTATAATCACCTGGGGAACTTTTCAAGATCCTTAGGAAGCAAAACAGACCAATGAAGTCAGACCCTCTGGGGGTGGGACCCAGGCATCAGCGTTTTCTAAAACTCCTCAGGTGATTCCAATGTGAAACCAAAGGGAAGATCATGAAAAAAAAAACAAAAAACAAAACATGCAGCATTTCTCTAAGGATCATACATCTGCTGTTCAGTATCACTACTGATTAAGAGAGGGCCACTGTTCATTTGAGAGGGAATCATGACCCTGAGTATAAAAAGTTTTGTGAATCAATGCCATCAGTTTAATAAAACAAACATTCATCACAAACCTCATTAACCAAACTATCATTTATAATTACAAATAGTTAAGGTAAAATAATACTTTGAAGAACAAAATAGAACTCTGTATTGACTCTATATTGTGATAAACAACAAAAAAAAGTTAAGTGCTAATATTTAAACTACTGATTCAAATTGCAGAATGAAAATCACTAGGAATGATATTCACCCTATCCAAGGAATTTGACTAGTGTGGCATTCATAACAGTTATCTTCCAAATCCATTTAGACTCTGATATTTCATTTTATAGAATTTTTTACTTTCATTCACATACAAACTTCTTTAATGAAAGTTGCCCATATGTCATACAATACATGGTTGACTTATTTTACATTTGCTTAACAGCCTTATTCCTTATTCCATGATTTACAAAAAAACTTTGTAAGGGCAAAACAGTCAAACAATATCTTAATAACATGATGGTTTTAAAAGAGGACTCAGGGCAAAATGTGAATATGACATTTTAACATTGATTAGCAGATAGTCCGTCTAAAGACTGAATTCAGCACATCAATTTTGTTAGTAATATACACAGATTTGTTTTCCTTACTAGGTGATGGTAAGACTTAACTTTTTATCAGAAAAGTAATTTTCCTAACACATGAAGAATAAGTTAATATGTGTTTACATTTGTATGTGTGATAGAGTTTGAAAATTCAGGTTACTTCTAACTTTCATCATGAAAATATTAAAATTTGTATATTCTTTAATTTGTAAGAGGTGATACCAGCTGTTTCATTATGCATTGTATTTGCTCAGGGATTTAATTCATGTGCCTGGGAGCATATGCTTTTTAGAAAACATTTTAATAAACATTTGGATGTTGTCATACTTATAACTCTGGAGAGAAAGAACACTTTATTATTTTAATTATATTAGCATGTGGCTGTATGGCATTATATTTCCTGAAAAGTTAAATTGACATATTAAATAAATAATGAAAGTACATATGAATTCACACGTATCTATATATATTAAAACTGATGCATATTAGAATCCTTAGAGAAAATATAGCAAATATCTTTGCTATAATGTTATGCCCGATTCTATTTGTTATAGCATAATAGTAAGCCAAGTACTGAGCTTGACTTGGTCCAAATCTCTTGGTTCATTAATGCAGATTTGCTTTGTTTTAGGTACAATTTTAAAAATAATATCTGAGACAACATTGCTAACGTGATACACAAAGATAAAACACAATCTGTTCCCGTCGGAGATCTATTTGTATTAATAATATATATGCTTGCATTCTATTATTTTCAACAACATTCCATCCTATAGACTTCTGCAATAACTGAGATGGAATTTAAGCAGTTGGCATGTGTTTCAGTTTCTATGAAGTTCACATTTTTCATAATGCATTAAGAAGAAGAACTATTACTAAAAGCTCATTTGTGTTATGGACATAGGCAAGTATGACAAGCAAGGCCTAGTTCACAACATGATTGTGCAAAGCCATGAGGAGAGAGAGCCTATAAACAAAACCTGTTGCAGGAGCACAGTAAATTCTAGGGGACTTATCCAAAGGCATTGAAAGAAAATCCAATGTGGTGAGTAGAACATTGGAGGATCTGACAGCACACTACAAACCATCACTCATTGAGCACTTGGCAGCGTAAGATGAGACTGCTGGTACTCTCACGGTAGGTGGTGCAAACAATGAAGATTCCAGAGGAGATTCCAAAAATAGAGTCAGCATCATGGAATTTCACCAGCTGATATAAAGACAACAGTCATAAAAGTTTGGAGGAGGATCGAGTAACTTGGAGTTGGAATGGTGAGAGAATAAAACTAGCAAAACCAGTGTTTTAACGTCAATTATTGAAGTGGGACAGTAGGCAAGGATGACGCATCAGATGTAAAGAAGTCTAACTAGAGCCACGCAACAGGCATAGTGTCAGTGTCAACATAAGCATCAATAATTGCTGAGCACCAACATTCATACCTCCTTCCTGACTCAGGCAAGATTGGTTTTGGATATACTGGGGCAGAGCTCAGAACTCTGGGGATGGAAAGGGAAGGGTTCAAATGGTCTGAGACAGGAAAAAAGAGAAATACAAAGGCTGTGAACCAGACAGCATTTCATGTGAGTGGCAGAATTCAAGAAACGAATAACAACATAAATTGTATTCGTGTGGATGCAACTTTTAGAAAAATCTGCAATCACACTTCTGCATGGTATAGAGAAGTCAGAATTGGGATTTTACAATCTTACTGTGCAAGTCTTTGTGAATATTGTAAATAACCAGAGATGTGTATACTAGACTTCTAGCATAATGGAAAATGACTGAGTGTTTTGTTCTGTTAAGAAATCTAGGTGTGCACAATTTCTTCAATGGCATGTTATCACTTACATCAAGACAAATACATAAGGAACTCAGATACCCACTTTTATTTTGTCTAAGGAGCCAGGGGGCAATGCATTTTCTATAGATTCAAATATACATTACCTATCCTTCACACAAGAATTATAACTATAACCATTAAAATATTTAAAAATGAAGATTTTTTTTCTCCATCTACATGTTGGTGAGTTTGAATTATATCACATCCCAAACATTAATTTTATTTTCTCCTGGGTTTTATTTGAGAAAATTTTCATTTTGGGAAGAAGCAAAGAATAGTTTATAAAATTAGGTAATTTAAAACAAACCATATAATCTTAACCAAAATTTCTTTTTTCCTAATGCTATATTAAAAAATGTATACATAGTAATGAAATTTTAGGTTTTGATGTATGGCATTCAAAGGAAAAGCAAGATAATCAGTATCAATAAGATTGTTTCCTGTTTCTATGAAATATAAAGCTAAATATATACAAAATTTTCAATAGTGCTATCATAAATATATATTTTTTAATTGTAGTCATTGAAGGAAAAGTTTACCTATTTTTCACTATCTAATTTTTTTGTAAAAGTACAAATTAATCTTCATAGCTTTCACTATATAGCACTGCTTTCACAGCTTTTAGTAGCCTAATCATTCTTCTGTTGTTCCAAACAAAGAGGCTTTATTTCATTTGAGCAGACTGTTTTAAATGCTTCTTTATAAAAATTAAGTTATATCTTTAAGAGAAGGTGCCGTTTTTGTATCACTTCTTTAACATCAAGGAAGGAGGTTTTCTTTTAACCTCTTTGTAGCCTACATATCAATAAATAATAGGCTTCTGCTATTTAACCTATAAAAAAATCATGTATTATCACCTCACTCTTGTCCAACATAAACTTGTTAAAAACTGCAGTTTGTAAATATTTATCATGAGACAAAATGGTTAAAGGGACAGTACACTTTTAATTTTCAGGTAGCAGGCTGATATTTATGCAATTTAACATAATTGGACTGCTGAGGCTTTAAAAATATAGGCTTTCCTGAATTTGTCATCTTTTGTGAATCTTTCTCTCCTTGCATAGCAAAACACTCTGTTTACTCTCTATGGAAAATTACTCAAAACTCATTTTTTCAGACAGCTGTAGTTTTGGCCAAAGCTTCCATGAGATGCAAAATTGGACCTAGTATCAACGAGGACAGTAGAAAGAACTATTGTTGTTAACTGATCATAGCTCCTTTAAGTGAAAATGTTGGGAGATCAAACATAGGCCTTTGAAATATGAGGCAGTCTTCAAAGATGTGGCATGTTACTTATGAAATGAAATAAAATTATAAAATTCCACATTCTGGAAACTCAGTTACTTCAAGGTGTTGATTTTAGGTCCCTAATCTTTTTTTTTTTTTTTTTTTTTTTTGCTCCTTCTCTCTTCATTCCAAAGGCTTTCCTCTGTGTGATCTCTTTCCCCCAAGAAAACTTTCCACTGAGTTGAAAGCTTGGGAACTCTTAAGTTTAGATGAATGATAATGAGCATTGTCAAAGAGGCAGTAAAATTGAGTCCTTGGTTCTGGCTGTTGAGCTGAGAGCTGCAGGAGTTAATTGTGTGAATGGTAATGAGACCAGGGAGGCAGCAGATGCTCGCGTGCCTTTACAATCCAAATCCCACCAACAAATTCCTCCCACAGAAACTTTGAGGGACATCTTGGCACCCTGGAGATGGAGATAGACCCAGCCATAGCCACATGCCACCTGCTAGACCTATTGTTAAAAGAAAAAAAAGCACATTACAATAACAAAGTTGTTTGCTGTCTTTTGCAATGACTTTATGGCACCGGTTTTACCATACCAGAGGAATGGAACGTCTGATTCTTTATGAAGAACTATCTGCACCCTAAACAGTTAATGACTTAACATGTAAAGACTGATGTTCACTATATCATACATATTCTTCGGATAAGCCATGCCTGCCATTTTCTCTTATAACTCCCCCTGAGGCTGTCTATTCTACAGCAGATTTGCAAAACTATGTAGTTTTTGATGACCTTCAGAAAAGGGGCCATTTTTGTTCCTACAAAAAAATAAAAAAAAAATAGGGCTTAGAATTGTTATAAATACATATTTTTAAATAAAAACAACTTTGGAAAAATGCTCTGTGAATGACCCATTTTTATTGAGTTTGAGTTGTTGCCCACCATCCTTTAGTAGTAATAATTTGACTTGGAAGGCCAGAATGCCCTGTTTAACAAAACGAATAATCAGAATGAAGGCAAGAAAAATTAAAAGTGGTTCTTACACACTGGCCCTGGAGGTGTGTGTGGCAGTGTTTTCCATATGGCAATTTAGGACTCTCCATGAGGATAGTTAAATGGTGTAAAATTCTACTATTGATTAGTTACTTTCACTTTTCAGGATGTATATACCTGATTTTTAGAAATCTTGGTATATATTCCTTGTATGAAATAATAGGCCTATTTCCAGTATTAGAAAACAGGGTTCATTTAAATGGCAACTGCAGATAGGGCAGATTTGTGCTGTTTATGCCACCCCAGGAAAGAGGCTCCCTGTCTCTGTCTAGGTTAAACAAAAGCTGCTTACGTCCTCACTTTTTGTTCAGCTAGTTGACCCTCATTATTATAAAAGCAATTAGTTAGGCTGGAATTTCTGAATTCATTATAGAAAACCTTTGATGACCTTGTGTTAACAGTACAGATTTTAGATTGAAATATTTATATGCTTTGCAAGTTTATATCATTATCATCAATTCAGGTTTTGGCTGCATAAGTGCTGTGATGCTGGATTATTCTGTTTGTAAAGACCCAAGACTCTATAGTAAATAGAAAACTGTGTTCTTTTCATAACAATAAAATATGTGCTTCTGACTTACTGAGAAGTCAGAAATGGAAGCATGTGGGAGCAATATGTAAATGCCAAGAAAGCTGTTTATACTGGGATATGTTCCTGCATAATAATCATAATCCAATCCCAGCAGAAACCTTTTGAATTTAAAACATTGTCGAGTTACAGCAAAACAGAACCGCAGCAAGTGTTGCAGTTGCTGATCATTTGTGAGAAAGCTAAAATGTGTTTACTTTTGATCTTTTTTTTTTTAATCGGGAATTTCTGTATAAGTTTATCATTCTCCAGTAAGACCATTTTAAATATTTTATTGTGATTTAGTGACCTGCTCTAGAAAAAAGGGGGGACATTTTGAGATTTGTTTTTTTTTGGAAAGTTAAATCCAATACTTTTGGCTGAGCAAGGTAAAGCACATTTGCTTGCCTTAAATTATATTGCCTTCTTTACCAAACATGTTAGAGTCTTTCATTTAGCGTCACAGCCAGAAGCAGAGTTTCCAGAAAAGTGTGTCAAAATAAATAATATACCCTCGAATACTCAAAGTAAAACTGGGTATCCAGGTATACTTTTTATGTCTTCCTCCCAAATTTAAGATCCAATCCATTATTCAAGAAAATATACTTGGAGAGTGACTTTATTACTGCAAAGACATGATGGTACCTTGATAAAACATCAAAGAGCTGTTGAGTGGGAAGTGGGTTTCTTTGATCTCAGGTCAGTATCTCCTGTACTGCATTATGCTCCTCCCTTGTGTCAGTCTCCTGATTGGCTTTTGCTCAGTTTGGAGTGTTTCTGATTGTAACATAAATAAGAATCTGTCTACTGTTGTTTTTCCAACTTCTCGCTTTTTGTTCATACCTTTTAATCTAGAGATGATTCAATTGTATTTCCTTTAGTATGAGCCTAGTCACAGGGAAGCAGTACATGGTACGTGAAGATATCATACCTAAGGTATCTGGGGTGTATTTAGAGCCAGTAAAAAGACCAAGTCTCACCTCCTCAGTTTTCTCCCACCTCTGCCTAAAAATCACTTCAGTTAAGCCTGTAGCACTGATTATGTTGAACGGTATCATCCAAAGAAAAAAGCAGACTTTTTCTTGCATAGGTTGAAATATTTTTCACAAGACAAATCACCTTAATGTATATTGATTGTCTTTCCCCCATAGCTTAACAATTTTGGAAAATAAAAGAATTAAAAAATATGACAGCGTTTTTCATTTAATGTTTAAGAAACAAGTCATTATTACTGTATAGAAGTAGATTTTGGAGCCAAACATAAGTATAAAAATTCAGTATCTACTATATATTAGCCATGTTTTAGGCAAAACTTTGTGAGTCTTAATTTCCTTAAAAATAAAATGATTCTAGGATTAATGTGGCTGACACAACTTGTTCTCCACTCAATATCCACTCTCTAATCCACTTTGTTAAATGAACACTATATTTTAGGACTTTGCCCTTCAGGAAGGAAAAGAGTTATTCCTCTCCTCCAGAACTAACTTTCTAGTCTAGATAGGCCAATTACAATAGTTTTATTCTCTTTGTTAGAGATTGGTTAATAAAGGTCATGTGACACAATTTTGACCAATGAGCTTTAAGAGCATATCAGTAGGCAACTACTAGAAAACATTTTATTTCTTGATGAAAGAAGATAAGGTGATGCTGTCTTTTTTGTAACTCTATATTCAGCTAAGTTGAGGTATATCTTCTAGAACTGTAGCAGCTGTCTTGGGATCATGAACGAACCCAAGAAAACAGAACAAGCCAGCACAATGAATATCAAATAGCAGAAAGATGGGAGACACCTGGTTTGTGATGGCATTATTGAGCTGCTCAATATTCAGTGTTGAAAATGTCCTATCTCTGTGTATCTCCTGTTTTGAAATAATAAACTTCCTTTCTTTGACAATTTTAGCTGGGTTCTATTATTATATCCCACGTGTTTCTAACAATCATTTCATTCTTAAAATTATAGTAAGCATTAAAGGAAATATATGTGTAGCTCACTTGGCACTCAATATGGTTCAATAACTATTATCTTTATTTTTATTATGGTCCAAGACCCTTACATTCAAATGCTAGGTGAGATGTAACTATTATAGATGGTATTTTTTATATCAGTAACACAGTCCACATGTAAACTAAATTTGCCCTCTTAACTACATTTTAGAATAGGTATATTCTAAAATGCTTCACTGCCTAAATGGGAGTCTACTTTGAAGCTTAAATTCTTTTGGATAGAGAATATCAGCTATAATTGATTAGTTTATTACAACTAAAATAACTTACCCAAATTAAAAATAAATACTAGATGATAATAAAAGAGGCACTATATTTTTACAAATGGTGGCCTGCTATGGGTCTCGTAGGAAGTAGGCATTATTTTCAGTGAAGGTCTAACAACTCTCCTTAGTCTTATTCCCTTTGAAATATTTTCTATTTAATTCGTATACATTCAGATATTTATTATGTAAAACCTATATGTGAACTGTTTATTCTCTTTGTAAGTTAGTAAAGAAATGGTAAGCACATGCATTTTCAGAGATCAACTTTATAGCTAAGTATCTACTAGATGTTCTAAATCTCTATCATTTATTTCCTTTATTTTATGAAATTTTAGTTATTTTTTGATGAAAGTTGCTGTTGGAGAGAATACTTTGAACTTTTTTCTTTTTCTTGTAAAATTAAGCATCCCTCAATTTTATAACACTGCTGTTAACTACGCTACAAATATCCTTGATTGCTGCTTGTTAAAAGTGTTTCAGTTGATGGATGATAAACCTAAAGTGAATAACTTCTTACGAATTCTAAGTAAATAAGAAATTGGACCTTGAAGTTGCATGGTATTTACTAATAATTTTTATACATATTTGATGCGGATACTTATCACTTATCGAAGCTTAACATACTATATTAAAACCTTTCAAAAAGTTTCAAAAGCTTTCAAAAAGTTTTAGTCTGACCTAATATATCCTAAAATATCATTGACTTGGTTTTTGTTATTTAAGTGGATGCTCATATTTCTAAATGATAACAGTTCTCCTTTACATTATAAAAACTTTTTTCTTGAGAGTAGATGCCAGTCTACGAACAGTGTGATACTCCTAGTTGGAACAGCAAAAAATGGTTGGATAAATTAGCTATTTATTAAGAGCATCCAGAAGTATCATTCATGAAGTATATTTTAACATGAACACAAAGAGTCAGACACTGGCAATAAACATTTCGTCACACTTTGCTTTGTATTCTTAATTCTGAGCTGGAAATATTTAAGGATAAAATAAACTGTATTCTCAAGATTTTCTTTGCCGCATGATAAAAGAATGATAAACGAAGGAATGTTGCCATGAAGAAAACATAAAGCAAACTTGTGAATTATATGTACTTGACAGATATGAAACACTCAACCAGAGATTTCTAAACATATACATATGTACAAGTATACAAATAAATATTATGACATTGGGGATATTTGGAGATATTTCCACCTTCGGAAATAGCTCTTCCAAAAGTATTATTAGATCTCTTTTTCTAAAAAGCGTTTTCCTTGCTGATGGAAACTGTACTGCCTAATGGATAAACTGGGTGATAGCTGCTATAAAACCCTAGATCCAGAGGGAAGCTTAATTTCCCTTCTCTTTCTGTGAATTTAACTAAACAGATAAGTTTTCTTATATCACTTCTACTTATATTCTTGAATTAATGAGGTCTTAGCTCTGGCCCTTTTTCTGGTAATCTTCTCCATGTGCCAATTGTCTCTAAACTCCCTGGAGGAGAAAAATCTCACGGCACGTAAGATTTAAGTACCATCATGTCAGAAGTTTCACCACTTTACTCAGTAGATTACTCTTCTTAGCAATGTCTCAAAATTTAATGTACATAGGAATCACCAGAGGACCTTATTAAAATGCAGAATTTGTTGATGGTCATTTGGGTTGGTCAAGAAATTCTGCATTTTAATAAGGTCCTCTGGTTATGTACATTAAATTTTGAGACATTGCCAAGAAGAGTAATCTGAATGAAGTGGTGAAACTTCTGACATGATGGTACTTAAATCTTATGGATTAAGAAAATGGGGCACATATACACCATGGAATATTATGTAGCCATAAAAAAGGATGAGTTCATGTCCTTTGTAGGGACATGGATGAAGCTGGAAACCATCATTCTGTGTAAACTATCGCGAGGACAGAAAACCAAACACCGCATGTTCTCACTCATAGGTGGGAACTGAACAATGAGAACACTTGGACACAGGTGGGGAACATCACACACCGGGGCCAGTCGTGGGGTAGGGAGACGGGGGGAGGGGTAACATTAGGAGATATACCTAATGTAAATGACGAGTTAATGGGTGCAGCACACCAACATGGCACATGTATATATATGTAACAAACCTGCACATTGTACACATGTACCCTAGAATTTAAAGTATAATAAAAAAATAAATAAATAAATGCAGAATTTGTTTAAGTAGGTCTGGGGTACGGTCTGAGATTCTACATTTCCAACAAGCTTCCAGCTAATGCACATGCTGCTGCTTTAGAGCCCATACATTGAATGGCAACGCTTAAACTAAAAATTGAGACTCAAGTCACTTAAGGGTTTAGTCTCTCCACCACCCATTTCCACAAATCTTCTCAGCTGCAACTATAGGAAGACACTTTGTAGGCTTAGTTTTTTGTCTCGAGGTACTGTACTGAAAAGAAAGAATTTAAGGAATTCAGATGAATAATCCTAAAAGTCAATTTTCCTGCCATCTAGTTTAACTTTGCAAACTGGTCTCCAGTTTTGAGGAGGCTTTTCGTAAGTGCCCATTTTTAAAACACCGAACCTCTAGGTGCTTGTTTTGTTCTCCCTATCTTAATCCTGAATTTCATAACCTGCCTTGTTTGGAAGTCCTTAAGGAAGTCCTATTGTTTGGACTAGCGGCTCACCTACATGCCTTTCATCTGGACTCAATGGATTACCTTTTGCTAGACCCTAAGTCACCTGCTGGAACTTGGCATATTACCTTTGGCAGAACATCCTAAATACTGATTGCCCACTGAGACAAAATTGACCTAGCACCTGTCACTGTATTTCATGGACTCCAACTCTTCTTGGCGCCTGGTTTGTGCTGCCTCCTGGCCCTAGCACAGCTATGCTTCCAGCTGCGTGGGCCTCCTGTGGGCACTTAGCACATTCAGTTTTGATCAGAATTCAAGTAAAGTCTATTTCTGTTACACACATCTAAAGATAGTTTGGAATCTATTTTCATTTCCCAACCTTTGATCTCATGTTGATAAATTTTTTCTCATAAAGAGTTCATATTGTTCGGTGACTTTTCATTATTATATTCTTAAATCTATTAGTAAATGGAATAAAGGAAGAACAACAGAGAGATGTAACGTGATTGATAAAAGGCCTAAGGTTGGTTTTTAAATAAAAATCTTATTTGACAAATTTTATATTTCCTTGTCACTGTCACAATACATCAAATCCTATCCTTTTGTCTTCCTGCTATAGTTTCACATGAAATTTAAAGAAACAACTGTTTAGTGCAAAAGCCTTGAGAACAGGCAAATAGATGTGTATACTATCAAATATAAAAGAAAAATAAGCACCTGGTAGACTTCTAATTGTATTTGTAGATATGTTTCTATGGTTTAGGGCTTGGTGGTATAGTTGAGTATAGTTGGTAGGTATTGGAATTTTCTTCAGGAAAGCAGCAAGTTTTCAAGACCATCACAGTTCAATACTATTAGTTTTGTCAATTATGTTTCACAGGTGACCTTTATAAGTCAAGATGAAGAGAGCTTTATCTTTTCAACATAAAATTATGTATGCATCTAAACCAAAAGTCTGAGAAGCACCAAGTTCTGTGGCTATAATCCACATTTTGTTCTTCTTCAATGAATGTTAGGAGGAAAACAGACACACACAGGTTAAGAAAAGGAAACTAACCTTTGTTGTATGTTTACTGGGCCAGCCTTTGTGGAAAGCCCCAGTCATTGAAATTCTTAAAAGAATTTTTTAGAGTAAATTATTATTACTCCCACCTCACAGAGGATTATACATTCGCAGAGAAGTTAAATAATTTGTCCAGGATTACATAACTGCCAACTGGTGGTACCCACAGTTGTTGGGCTCATACAAAAAGCCAAGCAAGCTCTTTATCTTAAGCAGGTCTAAAGTCTTGGAATTCCTTAACTTTACTAACCTTTGTCTGGAAAAGCCTTTGTCCCTAATTTCCCAGGATGCAGAGTAATTATTTAGGCCTGTTACAGCCATATGGTGTCAAGCATGATTTTCTTCTATGTTTCACAACAAATGCTATGAGGAAAGATTGTGAAGTATACCAATCAACCAGAAGACTGTAAATCTCATGTCATTATTTTGATGGTAGGAAAGACATATAGTGAGATAAAAGTGAATATTTATTAACCTACCTTTTTATCTCATATGCTGTAATAAAATATAAATTAATAGCAAAAAATCAAAAAACAAAATATATATCTGCGTGTAAGAAATTTTAGTGACTTTCATCTTGTATTCCAGTACCAAAAGAGACATTTTTCTTCATGTAATGCAGACAAATTTGAGGCTTACAATTTAGTTCTATGCTTTCCTTCCTCTTGAATAGGAACAAAATCATTCAAAATTTAGAATTATAAAGCTTAATTTTCCTTAGAACAAAAGCAATAAAAGTAAATGGCATGGTGAAAGTGTTATTAGAGTTGAAAGGATGTATTGTAAATGCCGGTTGATATCTTTTATCTAGGTTTAGCAGTTTTCAGCCCAATTAAACTGAAGTGGTAAAAGGAGCTTCATAGATAAAATATGCACAACAGGGTGGATGTATCTGCGATTTGCCTCTAGAAGCTCAGAAGCACTTTGCTGCTGTGCTTAACATCACTCAAGAGGGCACAGTCTTCAAGAGGAACCACTTCCTTTCTTTGTCAACAAAGACTGCCATATCAAAAGAGGGTGGACTTTAAGAAACATTCAATCAACTCTCCCTTACTGGTTATCTGAGAAGTTGTTTAGAGGGTCCACCCCTTTTTCATGACTTCATCAAGTTCCAGAAGGATGAAGTTCAATCAGGTCATCATTAGATAACAGCTAATAGAAGTTTATCAGTTTTTCTCCCCTGATATAAACCCTTTCATGGATAGTAAATAGTCTGGGAGATAGTTTTTTGTTATCTTTTCAGGGATACCAAATGAGGAAATTTTAAATTGTTAGAACTAGTGATACAATATTACAAAGAAAAGATTTCTTTTTAATTCTGTACTTTTGGGGAAAAAAGTGTAAAGAACAGATCAGTGCATACCAAGGATAAATCAAAAGCGCATCACTTTTGAGTAGATACATGTGACTTCTCAGGAAGAGATTGGGAAGCTGAAAAGGAAATAATATGTGGTAAGGATGATATTGCAAATGAAAAAAGCCATTGTTGGTGAAAGAATGCCAAATTCTTTAAATACTTACTCATAGAAACATATCATTTTGGAGGTTTTATTAATTTACAACTTATTTAATATTTCAGTAAGTTACACTGAAGCTCCTTTTCACAATGATTGTTTCTGTTCAAGCCCACTGTCAGAAACAAAATAACTTTTTATTATTTTTACTTTTTAAGCATAAAAAAATCTGAATCAAGGTAATCAAATCCATTGCTCTTGGAGTTTTTTTGGGGGTGTAGACTTACCAAATTCTCAAAGAAAATTTTCCTAGAACTAATGGAATTAGGTTACCTTTGAATTCTCACCCCAACTTTGAATAGTCACTAATTCCTTTCTTTGCTCTTTTGGTGTTTGCAAAGGGGTTCGCTAAAGCCTGAATTGATATACTTATTGGCTCAGATTGTTAGAGATCTAGGCCAGATGGCTATGGGTTTCTAAAGTCCCCCTTGCTTGTGGTAGTTTTCCTAGTTTGCCTATAGGGTTTGGGGATCAGCAATTTGAAAGGGCTACAAACTTGTAAAACAGTATTATTCATGGGGGCAGAATGTTCATCAGCGTGACCCAGTACTAAATACATTCATTATAGGCATTTCTATTCTGCACAATTTGCCACACAGCACTGGTTTCAGGAGGGGGAAAAAAAGACAATGGCTTATAAAATGCTTTTGAATGCCTAAAAAGAAGGAGAATTCACGCTGAGACTCCTCTGCTTTCTTTTTTGGAAAGAGCCTTCTTAGTGACTTTAGCTGAGCTCTGCTGAGAGTAAGCAAAGTGGAAAAATCAGAAAATTACTTTTTTTATATGTTTCTGGTGGGCAAAATAGAGAGTGGGAAAAAATAAATGGAAAAAAGTGACAATGAGATTATGTGAAACAGCAAATATGCAAGCAGACGAAGACAGCTGAGGAATAATGCAAAAGGTAGGAAAAAAAGCAGCAAAAATGGAGCCACGATGATAAACTTAAAAGGAATTGCAGAGCAGAAAGAAAATCATAAATAATCATATTTTCAAATAAGAATACCGTATCAGTTTCTGTGACCTGGATAGAGCACAAGCCTCCCATGATATTTCCTAGCATTTTGATGCACACAAAATGCAATTTTCAGCTCACGCATTTGATTTGTCAGTGTAAAGAAGCTTTGGGGTTTTTAAAATACATATCTGAAGTGTTTTCATAAATAATGCATATATTATAAAAATTTGACTTGTAAACTATTGAGTCCTTGTCCCCCCAGTATTCACTGCGAATACTAGCCATGTATAGATAGTGCCTTTTGGTAGAAATTGGCATGCTAAAGCTTGCGGTGTCTTTCACCCAAGATAAATAGGATTTTTTTGAAGCACAGGACAAAGAAATATTACAAACAATTTTGCCCAAACTCAAGGAAAGAAGTCATACAAGGTAGAACTATATTGTTAATTAGTTCCAAATTCTGAGGTGTTCCTTTAAGTCTTGCTAATTAAGAGAAATCAAGAGTGCAAGATAGCCCTTTTTTTATCTTCAAAGAATAAAGATGAAAGAAAACAGAAAATGAAACCTCTTTACTGGCTCCATTCTTTAAAAACAGAGCCCCAGGAAAATCTGCTTGTGCTCCTAGAAGGAGAAAGGCCCAAGTATTTACAGAGGGAATGGGGAAGGAGGTGGTCTGAGAAGCATAATTAGAAGCAGGTTTTCAAATTGTATTAAATTCCTTCACCAACAAAACGCACTTAGAGGTATTTTAAGTTAAACTAGCACTTAAGGACTATGAAAAGCAAGATGATTACATGTCTGTGGCAGAAGAAAGGGCAATTAAGAAAACAAGAAGAATTTAACGTGCCATATAAATAAAGGCGACCAGAAGTTGATTTAAAGTTTTTCTTCTGTAATTTGTCTCCCCTTTGTCATGGCACGCTCAGAGAAAGTGAATGCAGTAGATTGAAAGGCGGAGGGGGAGTGGTGAGGAAGAAGCAAGGAGCAGGCAAGGACTGGCTCCCATCTCCTCCCCCAGCCCCCACCAGCCCGTCTCCCCTTCTCTCTCTCGCGCCCCCACCCCCGCCTTCCTCCTTCTCGGTCTCTTTCTCTCTCCCACCCTCCACTCTCGCCCTCCCTCCTTGGGTGACTCCATCAGCTTTTGATTTGGAAGCACGCTGATTGGCTGGAAGCGATTCAACACACGCTGGGCAAGAGCTTTGTCTGAGTTGAAGTGAAGTTGTACAGATTTTAGACTGGAGTCAGCAATCACGGGTGTTTAGTCTGCAGCCGAGCAGCTAAAGGGAGAAAGAATCGCTCAGGAAAGACACACTGCAGACTCCGCCGGCACCCTGCAATAGATGGATTCCGACTACACAAGGGAGAAAACGCGGAGGTGACACTCTCCTGCCTGGAAAGAGGACGAACGACCAAACAAACGCAAGGACTGGACTCCATGCCGAAGGTATCTGGAAGTCGTGACACGGTGTGTATAAAACAAAAGTTTGCGAGCTGTTAATTGCTGTGCTGTGTTATTAAGAGACGCTTTCAAGTTTCAAGTACCAAATGTAGCTTTAAGTTGCCAAAGGAAGTTGAGGCAATTGCTTTGCTGTTTTAACTTGCTCTGTGAGGGAAATCTCATAAACTGACCAATGCACCAAATGAATGCTAAAATGCACTTTAGGTTTGTTTTTGCACTCCTGATAGTATCTTTCAACCACGATGTACTGGGCAAGAATTTGAAATATAGGATTTATGAGGAACAGAGGGTTGGATCAGTAATTGCAAGACTATCAGAGGATGTGGCTGATGTTTTATTGAAGCTACCTAATCCTTCTACTGTTCGATTTCGAGCCATGCAGAGGGGAAATTCTCCTCTGCTTGTAGTAAACGAGGATAATGGGGAAATCAGCATAGGGGCTACAATTGACCGTGAACAACTATGCCAGAAAAACTTGAACTGTTCCATAGAGTTTGATGTGATCACTCTACCCACAGAGCATCTGCAGCTTTTCCATATTGAAGTTGAAGTGCTGGATATTAATGACAATTCTCCCCAGTTTTCAAGATCTCTCATACCTATTGAGATATCTGAGAGTGCAGCAGTTGGGACTCGCATTCCCCTGGACAGTGCATTTGATCCAGATGTTGGGGAAAATTCCCTCCACACATACTCGCTCTCTGCCAATGATTTTTTTAATATCGAGGTTCGGACCAGGACTGATGGGGCCAAGTATGCAGAACTCATAGTGGTCAGAGAGTTAGATCGGGAGCTGAAGTCAAGCTACGAGCTTCAGCTCACTGCCTCAGACATGGGAGTACCTCAGAGGTCTGGCTCATCCATACTAAAAATAAGCATTTCAGACTCCAATGACAACAGCCCTGCTTTTGAGCAGCAATCTTATATAATACAACTCTTAGAAAACTCCCCGGTTGGCACTTTGCTCTTAGATCTGAATGCCACGGATCCAGATGAGGGCGCTAATGGGAAAATTGTATATTCCTTCAGCAGTCATGTGTCTCCCAAAATTATGGAGACTTTTAAAATTGATTCCGAAAGAGGACATTTGACTCTTTTCAAGCAAGTGGATTATGAAATCACCAAATCCTATGAGATTGATGTTCAGGCTCAAGATTTGGGTCCAAATTCAATCCCAGCCCATTGCAAAATTATAATTAAGGTTGTGGATGTTAATGACAATAAACCTGAAATTAACATCAACCTCATGTCCCCTGGAAAAGAAGAAATATCTTATATTTTTGAAGGGGATCCTATTGATACATTTGTTGCTTTGGTCAGAGTTCAGGACAAGGATTCTGGGCTGAATGGAGAAATAGTTTGTAAGCTTCATGGACATGGTCACTTTAAACTTCAGAAGACGTATGAAAACAATTATTTAATCTTAACTAATGCCACGCTGGATAGAGAAAAGAGATCTGAATATAGTTTGACTGTAATCGCTGAGGACAAGGGGACACCCAGTCTCTCTACAGTGAAACATTTTACAGTTCAAATCAATGATATCAATGACAATCCACCCCACTTCCAGAGAAGCCGATATGAATTTGTAATTTCAGAAAACAACTCACCAGGGGCATATATCACCACTGTTACGGCCACAGATCCTGATCTTGGAGAAAATGGGCAAGTGACATACACCATCTTGGAGAGTTTTATTCTAGGAAGTTCCATAACTACATATGTAACCATTGACCCATCTAATGGAGCCATCTATGCCCTCAGAATCTTTGATCATGAAGAAGTGAGTCAGATCACTTTTGTGGTAGAAGCAAGAGACGGAGGAAGCCCAAAGCAACTGGTAAGCAATACCACAGTTGTGCTCACCATCATTGATGAAAATGACAACGTTCCTGTGGTTATAGGGCCTGCATTGCGTAATAATACGGCAGAAATCACCATTCCCAAAGGGGCTGAAAGTGGCTTTCATGTCACAAGAATAAGGGCAATTGACAGAGACTCTGGTGTGAATGCTGAACTCAGCTGTGCCATAGTAGCAGGTAATGAGGAGAATATCTTCATAATTGATCCACGATCATGTGACATCCATACCAACGTTAGCATGGATTCTGTTCCCTACACAGAATGGGAGCTGTCAGTTATCATTCAGGACAAAGGCAATCCTCAGCTACATACCAAAGTCCTCCTGAAGTGCATGATCTTTGAATATGCAGAGTCGGTGACAAGTACAGCAATGACTTCAGTAAGCCAGGCATCCTTGGATGTCTCCATGATAATAATTATTTCCTTAGGAGCAATTTGTGCAGTGTTGTTGGTTATTATGGTGCTATTTGCAACTAGGTGTAACCGCGAGAAGAAAGACACTAGATCCTATAACTGCAGGGTGGCCGAATCAACTTACCAGCACCACCCAAAAAGGCCATCCCGGCAGATTCACAAAGGGGACATCACATTGGTGCCCACCATAAATGGCACTCTGCCCATCAGATCTCATCACAGATCGTCTCCATCTTCATCTCCTACCTTAGAAAGAGGGCAGATGGGCAGTCGGCAGAGTCACAACAGTCACCAGTCACTCAACAGTTTGGTGACAATCTCATCAAACCACGTGCCAGAGAATTTCTCATTAGAACTCACCCACGCCACTCCTGCTGTTGAGGTAAGATCATAAACCACATCAATTCATTGTAATGTTAGGTGTTAGTGTTCAGGAATTGTGTTTACTAGTCCTTAAATGTTTTCATCAATAAGTAACAATACTAATACTGTGCAAATTAAGTAGGATACAAGTTACATTGTGAATTGTAGCAAAGATGCACACTTTAGCATACTATTTTTAGTTTTCCTTAAGTAAATAACTTGCATATGATATGTATAATATTGAAAAATAAATGTGAAGTTCACACAGGACTACGTAGAGTCCCCTTACTTCCCAGATTAAAATAATGGGAAGCCAAAAAGTAGAGACTTGCTTTATTTTCAAGGTTATAGTCTTCACTGAACAAATAAAAAGACTGAGGCCTTCAGACTTCTATTTCAATGCATGCTATGTTTGTCCAAGTTTGGAAGATTTCCTGACATTTTTTAAACTACATGCGTTACAGTGTTGTATGTATTTTCCATGTATTTTTACAGGTGGTCACTTTATCTGAATTATAAAGAAAATAAATCAGTTATTTGAAAGGAAGTCTTCTTTCACAAAGTAAAAGTCAGTTGTATTAGATCATCCAAATCTCTCTGAAATATATTTTAGTTATAGTTGGTAGCTGGCTGCATGGTCCGCCACAGTCCAGCATTTGCAAATCTTTTAAATAGAGATAATATGTTCAATTACTTAGTTGAAATAGCAAGTAACTGCTTTTCTTGCTTAAAGATTGTGAGTGTTTAGAGGCTTGTTTCCAGGAATCAGTTCTGTCTATTTGGTTTCCAGCAGGTCTCTCAGCTTCTTTCAATGCTTCACCAGGGGCAATATCAGCCAAGACCAAGTTTTCGAGGAAACAAATATTCCAGGAGCTATAGGTATGAATTATTCTTGTGTTACCTGTTAAGTCTCAATATAAATGCTGAAGAGTAAAAACTGTAATTATTTTTTCTGATTTATCTTTCCAGATATGCCCTTCAAGACATGGACAAATTTAGCTTGAAAGACAGTGGCCGTGGTGACAGTGAGGCAGGAGACAGTGATTATGATTTGGGGCGAGATTCTCCAATAGATAGGCTGCTGGGTGAAGGATTCAGCGACCTGTTTCTCACAGATGGAAGAATTCCAGCAGGTAAGAGGGTAGTGATAGATAAATCTTTATTTTCAGGTCTACCGTGACACCAGTAAAATGAAAAATTTCTCTCATGCTTATATTTCTTCTTTATTTGTCCCTTGCACTGAAGTATTTATAATATGTTTTATGGTATGTTCATCACTGTTTAGTAATGAACAGAAACTGAAACATTTTAACACTGTTTTCTTAAATTTCATTAAGCGGTTGGAAGAGAACGACTGAGCATGACAGCTTCATAGGACGAGAAGAAAGGGGTGGGGAAAAATCAAAAAAACAAACCACTTTCCTCCTCTTTCCACCTCATCCGATACAGCCATAGAACACGGTTGTGTAACTCTGCAAAATTATTGGGTGGTGGTTTTTATTCAGTTACACTGTTTTGGCGCAGAGTGGTGAACTGGACTGTAATTTGGAGGATGCATTTCCTGTGATGGGCACCAACTCACAAAATCAGAGACTAAAATACACTAGAAATTGTATACTTCAAGCATTAAAAATAGGAGAAGGAATGCATCTTTGTAGGTGGTAAGCACAGAATATTTTTGCCAACATTTCATTTTGCTATAGTAGAAGAGGCACAGGGACCCAAGAGTGGAATTTTTAAGTACATAGCTAGATAGAAGAGATGCTATTAAGTTTTGAACCACGTTTTCCTTGGAGTTTCTTCCCTCTAATTCTGCAATAGAAACTCTCTGAACTGAGTAAATACTGATTATATTATCCTAGCAGCCCCACTACTAAAGACTGCAAAATTAAATCAACCTTAGGAATACATACATGTGTTCTTTTGGCTACCTATATTTCTAAGTTTCACTGAATGTGGATCAATGACTGCTATTTGATATATGAAAGATAGAACAACACAATATCACCCATCTTAGTTCCATCGCACCTCTATTTTTAAATACAGATAAGTAAGAGAGTTGAGGAAATAAACATGAGGGAGCCTCAGACAGCTACAGGAATTCAAGAAAATCAATATAGCTGACATTCCATATCTGCAGGTTCCACATCCATAGATTCAACCGTTAATTGAAAGTATTTGGATTAAACAATAAAAATAGCAATACGACAATAAAAAACCATACAAATAAAAAACAATACAGTATAACAACTATTTACATAACATTTACATTTATGAGGTATTTTTAGTAACCTAGAGAAGATTTAAAGTATTTGGGAGGATGTGCGTAGGCTCTGTATAATTGCAATACCATTTTATATAAGCAACCCAATTTTGGTATCCACAGGGGGCCTGGATCAATCCCCTTTGGATACCGAAGGACCACTGTGAATAGAAACTCAAGCACTCATAAGTGAAGTAGTGATGGCAGTAGCCAGAGCAGTATTAATATTAGGAATAGTGGTAGCAATAGTAGTTACCAACTATGCCCCCAGGTTTACTCCAGGCCCATGCAGAGTTCGATACCTGCACTGCTTCTCCTAAGGCTTTGCCAGGAATTAGTAGTAGGGACAGTAGTAACAGGCTTCTTTTTTTGTTTGCTTTTTTTTTTTTTAAGATTTGGAAACTGAAACTTATAAAGGTTAGAAAATGCATCTCAAATCAGGCAGTTTGTACATGGGAGAGTGAGATTTGGACCAATCCCCACATTCTTAAACACTAATCTATCAAGTAGGTGAAGTAACAGGTTTTTGTTGTTGTAGTAATTGTTTTTAAATAGAGTGTCCTAATTGTTCTTATGTTCTAAAGACTTATGACATACCCCATAACTATTAAATATTGATTATTTAATTCTGTTATTACAGTAATAGATACTATAATACATCTCACAGGATGAATGTGTAAGGGGGACTTCTAGAGACAATAAGGCGTGCAGTGTACCTGAGAGCCTGTTTGCACAATCATGGTGTCTGTTTTTAGTTTTTGTTTTTAATGCATAGACTTTCTTGACCAATTTGAAGAGAAATCTCTGAAAATTTAGTGGACTATATTTAGAATCAGACACTTTGCTCAAAGACAATCGTTTTATTATTCTTACTTGTGTAATAAAGGAGTTGGCTAAACTACATTCGTGTGATCCTGACAGAACCCTAATTTTGAGTATTAATCCTTGATTTTAAATAATGTAATTTCATTTCATTAAACAGAAAAGTAACATAGTGGGCATGACATCAATATTGTATTATATATTTTTAGATTTGTATAATGTTTATTCATAGCAATTTAAATTTATCAGCATAGTTAACTGAATAGCTGCTCTTATTACATAACCTTGGTATTTTGGGGATTAAATGATCCTAAAGTCCCTTTTAATTCTGAAATTGTAGAAATCTAATAGCTAATTATAAAATTTTTTTTTTTAGGTCAAAGTTCTTTTACTTTTTCTTATATTTTCTAAGTTTCCACCTCCACGTAAGTTTGTGGCAAGAAAGTTTTCTAGCACTTGGAGTAAATAATAATAATAATAATTACAATAATAACAATAGATGTTAAGGAATAAAGACACTGGGGAAACAATAGGTAGACATAGATAAACTGTAGAAAACAGTGAGTTGTGTTTAGTGAGTGCCATTAAGCTCCATCAGTATCACATTTCTTCTCAAAATTAGGAGTTCACCTTTGTATCATCATTAATAATTCCACTTAACATGAGACAATTTTGTAAAAAACAATCCCATATTTGCACAATCACACTTAACCATGGGTGTGGCTGGAGAGTTATTTTGCTTGTGCATAACATTATGTTACAACAAAATATATTATAGTAGATACATTTCTGCCTTACTAGGTACCTGCCTCCATCTGAGGTGTGGTCAAAGCTATCCTGGAGGCATAGAGCACCAGGAAGTCACCAATGGTCCGCAAAGTATATTCATGTTTGACTACTGTAGACTGCTATGTGCATACTGTGTATCTATACAAAGATAACTATCCCTTATTTATGAGTATAATTATGATGACACATATTCCAGTTTATTATTTACCGTGGCAACTTCTGGAGGCATAATAGGTTGTAAAACTTGTGCTTTGTAAATTTATATTCCCAGGAAATATCCAAGTAGAGAAAAATGTAAGTCCACATCTGAATGCCATTAAAAGAGATCAGCAGAGTTTCCAAAGCATTTATATTTCTAGGACTAAAGTGTCTTGTTCCAACTGTTTTTCTGCCTTAGACTTTGAACAAATACAGATTATGTTATGTTGCATTGCCTGCCAACAGGGTCATTTCTGGTCATTCATGCTATTAATTCCCACACAAATATCCTGCATTTTGAGCAGTTAAATTGGTATGCATTTTTTGTCTGTTGGCTCATGTTTGCCAACATACTTTCTTACTCATTCAACTTTGAACTATAACACTAAGCATATGCCTGCAAAAATCCCCATTTTCCATTGCATTCACTTCACCAGGATGATTTATACAGCCGTTTGATTTTGTTTCTTGTGATACTCATTTTTCTTGATTGAGTCCAATCCACTTTTCATCAGTCTGTCATCTCCGATTACTTACTTTAAACATTCTTTTTAAATTCTATGTTCTCTCCTTTCTCATGGCAGGTATCCACGAAAGCCCATCTGTTCTGGCCTTTCTTCCATGACGGGTTTAGTGTATCAGTGTGCAAACTGATATTCACTGTCTAGTAGCTCCTCCCTTTGTCAAATCTTTCTTTCGTACAGCTTGAACAACATTTCAAGAGCATTTTAATCCACATTTTTTGGCTAAAAATCAATACTTAACTCTTGTTGCCCAGCAACACTGAACTAAACTATTTCTCTTGGCATTCCAAGGGCAATGGAATCCTCTCTTAGCTTATTAACTCTCATATGTTGCCATCTTTGTATCTTTTGTTATAGTAGCAGCAGCTCCTCACTTAATACACTGATGCTTTGCTCATGGTATCCTTCCTACCCGAAAAACTGGCTTCTCGTCACTTTGCGTAACTGAATCCTACTCATCTTTCAAAGTTTGTTTTAGGTGGCTCTTTCTTTAACTACTTCAGCTTCCACCTCCACTCTTTTTTCCTTTCTTGACATGCCCTTAGCATCATCTAGTTTGACACTTTACCTGTGTTTACGACATCATTTGCTACGCTTTACTTAGAGCTATATCTTTTTACAACTTTTGAGGGCAGGGTGCTATTGTTGTACTTCACATGTAGCAGACTCATAATGGATAACTGATTGATCACCTGATGACTAGTGACTTGACAGAAGCAAGGCATACATATTTCTTCTTACGTATCTGCTTCCTGCCCCACCAGTAAGGTGCAGTGCAGTGACAAAATTCATAGTCTTATAGTGGTGAAGAAGATGCTCTCCTTTCACCATGGTCCCCCTCCCCAGAGGACACTTAACTACCTAGCAGAGCTTTCAAGGAGCAACAGAAAGATTAGCCACTGGCACCACTTGTCAACAAGCCCTGATCACTGGGATATAGTATGGAACATTTGTGGCACTGAATTACTTACAGATTGAGAATGTTTTCAGTCAAGTCCCTGGGGACAAGATTGACACGATCAGTGAAGTTGCAAGAAATGCCCTCTTCTGCACCATTACTCTTCTATTTCTCTTATTTTTGCCATCCTTCCCTCCATTAGTCTTTTCTCATCAATTTTTCTTTTATTTTTCATTTTTGAGTTAATTTATTATTTTATAATTAAAGCTTCACTTATTTATTGGGATGAAGTTGCAAATAACATTCGCTGTTTAAAAAATTTCTATGACCAAACTTATTTTTGAGCATGAACTTTCAGATTGCGTTAGTTACCTAGATTGTATTTTTGCATTGTATTGTTGGTTATATGTTTATTATATTCAGGTCTTTAGAAAACTAGGTCATTTTCAGTATTCTTAGAAGCCTAAGTAATATCTCCTTTCTCTCCGATAATTAAGCATTAAAATAAAGTGAATCAAACAACTAAATCCTTCCCAAGCCTAAAACTACAGAGTTAAATAAAATAAATGAAGAGGTGTCAGCAGGTCTGTTCTTCCTCCTTCTGACAGGATATGAGTAAGACAATACAGACAGGTCCAAGTTCCATTTTCAGAGACCTGGGGAATTAAGAAGGGAAAAAAAATCATTACCACTATGATTGTTATTTCGCTGCTGAGAAAACCTCATTGCTATTAAGTTATTCCAATTACTTTCAACCCCTTTTGTTTTGTCCACATCAAATTTAAAAAAAAGTTGGTAAATATTTCCAAGTAGTAATAATGCATGAAGTCAGGAAATCTAAAAAAGCTTTTATTCTTAAATCATTCTTGCTTATTTAAATGTAACCTTTCATAACAAATTGCACAATTTTTCTTCATGCTTATCCTCTTTCTCTTTCCCCACCTTGATTCACATGGAATTGGTGTTCACACTTTCTCCACTTTTTTTCTTCTTCGTTGTATTTCTAGTTTCCTAGTGATTCAGCTTTTTTCTCACTTGCAATACTTGATCTCAATTTGTTCCTCAAATTTTCCTCCTTTTCATTAAAACTTGAGGTCCATATTTGGGACTCTTGCAGTTTAAGAACAGAATTATCTCAAAGATTCAAGCAGAGAAAAGCAGCAATTTCTACACCTTCAATCAAAGACCATTACTTCTTTTTTTTCAGAAAGTCAACATTATTTTCTTCATGTTTTATTTAGAAAACATGTAGTGAATACCTACTGTATGCAGGCACTTTACCGGTTGCTAGTGATACTACAGTAACTGCAACAGACAACTTGTTTCCTCTAATAGGGGAATGGGCATCCTTCAAGAGTCAACTTTTTAGCCATAATTTGGGAGGAAGAGGAATCTTCCTAAAGTAGATGGATCTACAAAATTAGCTCTTAATATATAAGTATAGCTAATAACAACCTAATGTTCTTTTAAATCTAAGAGAATTATTTTGCATTTTCTGCATTCTTCTCTTTGCTCTAAAATGAAATCATAATACTGAAGAGACTTATTTTTCACTGAAATAAGTCAATGGTTTGTAGAGTGTATTTTACATTTTTTATTTCTTTGTCATGTAGCTTAGTTATTGTATTTGGCAAATATAGAGGGGTTTTTTCCTCTTTATTTTCCTGCTTTTCTCATATCAATTTTTTTCCTATGATTGTGACCACTCATATTCCACTAAGAGCATTAGAACATCTGTAAGAACTAAGGAATGGATTTTTCATATTCTTCGTCTTTTGATGGCATTTTTGTATATTTGAATATAAATATATTTTGAATCTTTAAAAGAAAGGGTAATTGCAGATGGCCACCAGTAGCTAGGATACTTTTCACTGCTGTTTTAAGTAATAAGTCAATAAATAATTTGTAATATCTTTAAGAGAGATTAATAAGTATAATTACCTTATAGCTTATTATATTCTCATTGCTTCCATTAAAACTAAAGTAATATTGAGAAAGTTACACAAAGGTATGCATTACACAAGAATTAATGGGTGGCATTCTAAAGTTATAGGTTTCACCTTGCAAGTCTGTTCTTTAGAATTTATGTTCAGCACTTATTTCATCGCTCACACCTAGTCGTTCCCACGTATACTTTATCAACCCATCTTATCATTATTCAAGTAGCAGAATATTCTTACATGATCAATAAGGAAAAAAAGCACACCAGAAGATAACACTTACGGAGGTCTATAAAACCGTGTTCAAATTAAAGCCATAATTGTAGTCCAGCTTTTGTGTATAATAATAGGTTGGCATCATGGAAATAGTTTAAAACTGTCTCATTCTATTTTTTATTATAAAATTGCATTTTTGCATCATTTTGAATCGTGCTAAGTATAATAATGAATTTCCATTGTTTTTCTTGAGTGCAGCTATGAGACTCTGCACGGAGGAGTGCAGGGTCCTGGGACACTCTGACCAGTGCTGGATGCCACCACTGCCCTCACCGTCTTCTGATTATAGGAGTAACATGTTCATTCCAGGGGAAGAATTTCCAACGCAACCCCAGCAGCAGCATCCGCATCAGAGTCTTGAGGATGACGCTCAGCCTGCAGATTCCGGTGAAAAGAAGAAGAGTTTTTCCACCTTTGGAAAGGACTCCCCAAACGATGAGGACACTGGGGATACCAGCACATCATCTCTGCTCTCGGAAATGAGCAGTGTGTTCCAGCGTCTCTTACCCCCTTCCCTGGACACCTATTCTGAATGCAGTGAGGTGGATCGGTCCAACTCCCTGGAGCGCAAGAAGGGACCCTTTCTAGCCAAAACTGTGGGTTATCCACAGGGGGTAGCGGCATGGGCAGCCAGTACACATTTTCAAAATCCCACCAACAACTGTGGGCCGCCACTTGGAACTCACTCCAGTGTGCAGCCTTCTTCTAAATGGTTGCCAGCCATGGAGGAGATCCCTGAAAATTATGAAGAAGATGATTTTGACAATGTGCTCAACCACCTCAATGATGGGAAACACGAACTCATGGATGCCAGTGAACTGGTGGCAGAGATTAACAAACTGCTTCAAGATGTCCGCCAGAGCTAGGAGATTTTAGCGAAGCATTTTTGTTTCCATGTATATGGAAATAGGGAACAACAACAACAACAAAAAACCCTGAAAGAACCGGCATTGCCAAATAGTTGCATTTATCATAAATGTGTCTGTGTATATTGAATATTAAATACTGTATTTTCGTATGTACACAATGCAAGTGTGATTATTTTAATCTGTATTTTAAAAATACATTTGTACCTTATATTTATGTGTAATTTAACAAACAAATTTTATTTTTTTACTCCCATGACAGACATGTTTTTTCCTAGTCGTGTAGAAACTAGCCACTGTTCAAATCTGATACACTATTCAACCACAAAGTGTAAAGGCACTGCTTAGATTAGTTTTGTTGGGGAAGAATTATTATGTTGTATGAACAACCCCACTAAAGCATTATACAATCCTTAATTCCATTAAGTGATCCCACTTTTTTCAGTAACTTTTTAGAAATTAAGAATCATTAAAATTGTTAAGCTATTTTATTGTTATTTTCCCTACTTTCTACTAGCCCCAATAGTTGAACTCTTATAGGAAAATCGAAAGATAAAGTGAAAGTTTATTTCAGGACTGAGAAATATCTTGAAGGTTATTTATTAGATGACTATCTCAAATGAACTTTTTATAGACAATGATGAAAACAGAACTAAAGTCAATGTTTACTGACTCCCAGGCCCCTACTATTCCATGCCATCACACTGGTGTTCCGGAGAATATTTCTCTCACAATATTATTATCTACTTATAATTAGGGTAAACAATAAATTGTATTCCACCCTTGTAGTATGAAATATGCTCCAAGGAAGTGGAATCTGTCCTTTAAATGGATAATAGTATGTGTTCTAATGGCATAAGATATTACTGGATAAAAACAGTTATGTCAGTGTCTCTCCTAAGGTAGTAAATATAGTTGACTTATTCTGAACCCATTCTATTTTGAATCTTCCCCTTTCCTCTCACAATACTTGAACATTTTAATCTTTTGGAATGTTGTCTTTTTTTGTTATAACTATTCATTTTTAGCTTTTGTCTCCAGTGCATGATCTCGTATTTTTGCTTTTATTTTTAGTATAAGAACATTTATAAAATCACATTTTTGTTACTGCAATTGTTTTATCTGTTGTGTGGCAAATGAGAAGTCCTTTATTTATTGTGCTGTGATCTCTCTGTGTGGAATGCCTTGGTGAGAGAGATGCTTATTATGACTATTATCATTTCTGACCAAGCTTCTATTAATGTTATTTCTAATGATACACTATCTTGATTGTACTCTCCAGAAAATTTTTCTGTCAGTGAAAATAAAAGCAAAATTAAAGTGAAGTAAGGAACTGTCTATAAGTCAGAGTCCTGTTCCTACATATATGTTCAAAAACTTGGCATGCAGCATGCCCTTCCTGTGAGGGTGATTCAGTGTTGAGTTTCAAATAATAAACAGGTAGTATTCAGTTGGCTGGGCAAACAAGAAAACCACAATGGAAAAGGAATGAGTTTGAGACTTGTATTGGGAATGAAAGCAGTAAGCCATATTCCAGCTAAATAAGTTAAATGCATTTGGGGAATAAAGAAAAAAGAGTAAGCAAGCAATAACTGCTTGAATATTTTTCAAATTACAAACAAAAAATATACTTTCTCAGGACATTTTGTATTAAATTGTGCAGGATAAAAAGGTATCCTTACAATGTTTCCAGGAGGCAAGAATATTATTGTCCCCGGCTTGCTAGTCGGGAATTGAAATACTGGGAAAGTTAAGTAACCGAAAAGTGACTAAAATGCAGATATTTGAATTCTCAAATGAGTACCACATTAAATAGAATATATTAACTCTTTCAACAGGCACATTTTCCCTTATAGGAGAGATTGCAATTACAAGTGAAATTTCAGTATATTTTTCAGTAGATTACACACACAAACGCTAACCATATTTAAATACATTCTGCCTTTCAACTTCACTTCCTTTCAGTATATATTACCATTAAGAAAAAGGCTTTTATATCCTTACTGTTCTTAATTTAAAGCACCAGCAGTAATATGGGAAGCTATGCTGAAAACCACTATTTTGAATAATGTGAAATAAATAAAATGCAGTATTTCATTCAACACAGAACTTTTGTATATTGTCCATATTCCAAGAATTTCATGTCTCAAATTCCCTTGTTTCTCCAGCCTTCTCCATTTATTACTGCTTCCCATGTCCACAGATTAAGAGAATATAAGTGCAAGATTTCAGTTTTTTGCTTCTGTTCCTTTCACCAAGTAATATCCTTTTAGTGAAAGCTGGGATGTCTGATGCTATCATAGCAACCTAGTCTCTCATCAAGTTTGTATTACCTCATTTTTGATACCCTACCATTCCTCAGATTGAAACAATAAAAAAGCACTTAAACATTCTTTCCTCCATTTATTATTTTTAATCCCTTCAGCTCCACTGGATTATTTGAAATGTTCTTCAATGATAATCATATATTAAGGAAATTAACTTCCAAAAATGTAACTCAAAACTGAATCTATTGCTTAACAAATCCTCCTTAAATGCCTGTTTATAGAATGATGAGGATTAGCTTTCTTCACATTCTTATAAGTTATTGTTATTCATTGCTCATTGATTTACTTATTGATCTTCGCAGATGGGGCTTATAACATTGTTAATCATTTAAATTATTGCTCTTCCTGTCACAAATATTTAAATTTGCCACTTACCAATAGATAACTATTAAGGTAAAGATGAGTGAGTTATTAAGTTATTGTCTTACTGAAGTCACTGAAGAAGTCACATTTATGAAAATCAGCTTAGTTTTCTTGTTTCATTCTTTTGGTACTGGTGGTCAGAAAATATTCAAAGATGAATTTGAAGTATTGACACATTAAAATTTAAAGATTGTAGATCTATTTTAAAAATAAGCAATATTATACTGGATTACTTGTATGGGTGAAAAATGCATTGTCTGACATGGCAGCTTTCAACATGACAGAAACTAATAGAACTGTCCCAAGACTGTCTTACATGTTTTGGTATTTCTGTTCCATTTCAGTATATCTGGATAATGTATCATCACAAGAATGAAATAAAAAAACTAAGCTGATTTTCATAAATGAGACTTCTTCAGTGACTTCAAAAATTAAGGATATACGGAACTCTGAATAAGCAATACATATTGCTGTATAAAAATTAATATCTGGGCCGGGCGTGGTGGCTCACACCTGTAATCCCAGCACTTTGGGACGCCAAGGCGGGTAGTCAGGAGTCTGAGACCAGCCTGGCAAATATGGTGAAACCCCATCTCTACTAAAAGTACAAAAATTAGCCGGGTATGGTGGTGCACACCTGTAGTCCCAGCTACTCGAGAGGCTGAGACAGAAGAATCACTTAAACCCAGGAGACAGTGGCTGTAAGGAGCTGAGATTGCGCCACTACACTACAGCCTGGGTGACAGAGCGAGACTCTGTCTCAAAAATAATAATAAAATAAAATAAAATAAAATAAATCTGCTGAGTGTGTTGGCTCATGCCTGTAATCCCAGCACTTTTGGAGGCCGAGGAGGGTGGATCACTTGAGGCCAGGAGTTTGAGACCAGCATGGCCAATATGGCAACACCCCATCTCTACGAAAAAAAAATACAATAAATTAGCCAGGTGAGGTGGTGCACACCTGTAGAACAAGCTACTTTGGAGGCTGAGGCAGCAGAATCACTTGAACCTGGGAGACGGAGGTTGCAGTGAGCCGAGATTGAGCCACTGCACTCCAGCCTGGGTGACAGAGCAAGACTCTGTCTCAAAAAAAAAAAAACCACAGGCAGATCACCTGAGGTCGGGAGTTCGAGACCAGCCTGGCCAACATGGTGAAACCCCATCTCCACTAAAAATACAAAAATTAGCTGGGCGTGGTGGCACATGCCTGCAATCTCAGCTTCTTGGGAGGCTGAGGTAGGAGAGTCACTTGAACCTGGGGGGTGGAGGTTGCAGTGAGCTGAGACTGTACCACTTCACTCCAACCTGGCCTGCAGAGTAAGACTCAATCTCAAAAAAAAAATAAAATCCAACCATATGAGGCTGGGCATGGTGGCTCACACCTGTAATCCCAGCACTTTGGGAGGCCAAGCCAGGTGGATCATCTGAGGTGAAGAGTTCAAGACCAGCCTGGCCAACATGGAGAAACCAAGTCTCTACTAACACAAAAATTAGCTGGTCATGGTGGTGCATGCCTGTGATCCCATCTACCCGGTAGGCTGAGGCAGAGAGAATTGGTTGAACTCGAGAGGCAGAAGTTGCAGTGAGCTGAGATCGAGCCACTGCACTTCAGCCTGAGCAACATAGTGAGACTCCATCTCAGAAAAAAAAAAAAAAAAAGAAAAATCCAACCATATGAAAGTCTTAAAGATTTATGTCAGTTTAAAGAAGAATAAAAATAGTGCAGGCATTTCAAAAGAACAGCACATTTAAATTCCTTAATTGCAGGTTGAATGCCCAAAATAAAGCCATCTTTACATTTATAAGCTGTTTTAGGTTGTGAAAGTGTAAGATGCCATACTGATTGTAATCATTTATAATATTTGGATTTCTCTGTAAATGATAGCAATAATACTGTATGCATATGTAAAGTGAAGTTATAATTTGATAAATTAGGCTATTTGGGCCACTGAAGTATCATCTGGTTCAGTTAAGTTCCTAGAATAAACCTAGTCACTGTTTCTGAGATAATTAAATGATATTTACACAGAAATTGAAAATATTGTATTGCCTAAATTGTGGTTTCATTCTTTATCTGTGTAACTGAGGTCATAGTCAGGTATATACACTCTTACTACCAGAATAAATAGGGACTCTTAATATAATCTAACCCAAAAAAATAATTAAATAGGTAGTCACTATATGATAGATGTAGAAGTGGTAGAGTGTATTTCTTATTAATTTATTATATTTTTATTATATGCTAGCATATACAACTTGTAGCACTGTTAAACACATTTTATGAGAAGCTAGCATCACAAAAATTGCTACCAAAATTTACATACTTTCTGACTTTTAAAATTGCAATAACACATCCTACTCTGGCACTTTAAAATAATAGTTTTCTATTTCCTTTTATGACTTCTGCAAGGTGCTCCTAATTCTTGTTTGCTTTCTCTGATTTTATCTCTTCAATTTATTTATTTAATGGTATTCTTCGTCCATAATTCATGCTACTGTCCACATTTTATAGCACTCCTCTCCAAATTTTCACATGTATAGAGTTCCTCATATAACTACCTAAATTTTATATTTTTTTCTTATGTCTTTTCTTTGTTATTGATATAATAGGGATCATAATTTTGATATATAAAGCTAATACATTTTGTTCTCAGTAAACCTTGCTCCTATGATTCATAATGAGAAAGTAAATTCATGCAATCAAGAACAAAGGATCATTTCTTTTTTTTTCTAAGTTTTAAATTAAATGTTTTCAAGTGCCTAGAAAGAAACTAGTGTAGAAAACGTGGCTTATTGAGGGAGGAAATCTCTTTTTTAAGGTAAAACCCTTCTCTTTATGTATTAAGGATTGGAATGGTGAGGTTGGAATTTTACTATAAATCAAAGTGAAATGCAGGAAGAAAACAGCACAGTGAATAAGAAAGGCCCCTTGCCACAGAACAGAATGATAACTTAGCTAATTGTTGGGAGTATAAAGCCCTAGGGGTGAGTAAATTGAGAAGGGTAAAATCAGATGTTAGTATATTTTTTATTCCCACTGCCAATGATCTCTAGAAGAAATTACAGAACAAGACTTTGAAAATGATAATTTCTGTTTCCCTGACCCTCATGGCACAGGAGAGCAGACATGGAAGGAAGTGGTGCCAAGGTGTTTGCCTCTGGGAAACATCTTCCTCCTTAGTGCCTTTGGATGGACGTGTGGCCTATGAGAGACTCAGACTTTATTCCTTGCTGAAATGGGGGAGGGGTTGATACTATAAGCCCTATTATATTTCAAAGTGCTTTTATCTAAATGAAGTCAGGCTTTCTAAAACCCCATGTACATTCCTGTTTTATTGAAAGGTACATTCTACAGCTTAAAATAGCTAACCACAGAATATTCTAGACATAAGAAGCACAGACCTTTCCTTTGGAAGTAGGCCTTTGTTTTAGACAGTGCTTTAGGTTCTAAATTATCTACAAAACTGCCAGTAAGTCTTGTTACATACGATGTAATAAATCCCAAATATGCAACTAATAATGTTTTATGAATTCTAACCAGAAAAATGTTTTGCCAGTCCTTGCTTTGTGATTTGTGTTTCTTCTGCAAACTCATGCCGGAGGCTGTCAGTGTGGATTTTGTGAGCTTCCTTTACAAACTTTTGGTATTTGTTGAGAGTTTTGGGTGGCAAATACATGAGATGGTAATGAGCAAAGTGTCTCTATGAGAGACAGCTACCGAGGACCAGCTGCCCCACTGACTCAGTCCACTCACTGCTTTTTCTCCCATGCCTTTGTCTTCATTTTCTCATTGGGTGGCATCTTAGTAGAAGGGCAGTATGTAATCATTCTTTTGTTCAATAAGTAATTATTGTGCACTTACTATGACTGAGACACTGTTCTAGGTGTGCTGTGATACACTGATGAACAAAACAGACAAAAAAGAGAGGAAGAGCAAAGCCTGCAGTACCAGTCCATGACTGTCATGACAGGCCAGGCCCACACCATCGTACCAGTACAGGTGGACACTTCCCGTCAGGTGTAATGAGCAGTAGAAGGACAGAGACATGACCCGAGTTCCTGCTTTGCTTACCAGTTCATCCCTTGACCATTACAGATGCTTAACAACTCTGTTGAATATGTGAATGACTGTGTGCTTCATCTTGAACCCATATGCTACCTAGGGAGAAAGACTAAAAATATGACTGCATTCCTATCATTAAAAACTGAGTTATTACTTGAATGTTCTTAAGTATTAAAGCAGGGAGAACTAGAATAACATTAATTGACAGCATTCAGTGTTTTCTGCCAGCAGGAGGAATTGGAAATCAAGAACAACGAGGACCAGAAAGAAGGATATGTATCTACTTCTTTTTCAGTTTTCTAAGGAAAGGACTATTCAGATACTTGGAATATTTGCCCTTTTCTCTGGGCATTTTTTCTAGATTAGGTGGTGTAACAGAAATTTCTAAGTTGATGTTTCAGTTCCACCATTTATAGCAGTGTGACTGATCAAGTGTATACTTTGATTTCCACATTTGTGCTGCAATTGAAATAATACTAATAACACTATTCCCCTCAAAGGACTGTTGTATTGGTCAAGCAAAACAAAAAATGAAACCTAAGTAAGGATAAGGACATGGGAGAATTTATAATAGGAACATTTTGTTTTCTTGTGTCATTTTTCTACAAAAGGGCTCATCAGCCCAGGTGTAGTTTTAGGAAATTAAACAGCAAGGTTCTTCTCCATCTGAGATTTCACCGTTTACATTTCTTTTTATCCATTTGTAAGTGGATGAAAAGAAAAAAATTATATAAAAAGTAGAAGTTATAATCAATGTTGGTATTAGTTGGGAAAGGCTAACAGTTACAAAAAGTAAACTCAAAATGAATAATTTTTCATACATAGCAGAAGTTTCTTTCTGCACACATAACAGCCAGTCTTAAGTGAAAGTACAATTTCTGAGAGAGTGACGTTCCTTCATGAGACCTGTACCGTAGAGACTCTGCCATCATTGACTCATCATTTGGGAGGGGATCTCATTTCCAATCAGGCACAAGGGAAATGATCATGGAGAAATACAACTAGGAGGTCATTAGCGACCAGCCTGAAAGTGTCACATGTTCCTTCTACTGAAAGCTCATTGTCTAGAAACAGTCACATGACCACATAGGGATGCTTATGCTAGCCACTGTATTTTGGTGAGCCACGCTGTTCCTATAATGCAATCTTTAGGAGTTCTAGCACCTTCAAAATGTCACTACAAGTTATTTATACAATTTCTACAGTAATTTTCAGTTTACTTCTCTAAGTTGCACATTAGAATCTCAATACCTAGAGAGAAGGAAGAGTATATTTTTATTTTCTGTTTTTTTTTTTCTACAGAGACTAGTAGAGTTTTGACCTGTCAAAGGTACTCAATCATGAGTAAGTAAACATATAAGGAAAAAAATAATGTCGTTTGAATCCTACACAGATCCTTCACAGTAAACTTTAATGGCTGGTAATGGAGGGTGAGGACAGGGAGTGGAATACGATAGGGATGGGTTAGTATATATGGTGATTATCAGAATCAACATCTTTTTAAAATAAATGTGACCACTTGTTCCCAGATTCTGATAGGTATTGGAAAAGTGACTCTCTGATTGTGGGGGTTACGGGTTAGGGGGTATGGAGCCTGCAAAGCAGATTGAGGGAAAGTTTTAAGGTAAAGTGCTCTCTATCTTGACTGGGGGCAGTACATCACATTTGTCAAAGCTCATCAAAATGTACATTTCACATCTGTGCATTTTCTATGTAAATTTTATTGTATACAAATCGTACCTCTATTGAAAAAATTGAAAAATAATTCACAACTTAAAAAATATAATGAATTAGCAAAAATAGAGAAAAAATATGAGGACTTCTCACTGAATTCAAAATCTATTTGAATTTTTAAAAATTTTATTTATTTATGTTTTATTTTTAGAGATGAGGTTTCACTAAGTTGCCTAGGCTGGTATCAAACTCCTGGCCTGAAGGGATCCTCCTGCCATCAGCCTCCCAAATAGTTGGGGTTACAGGCATGAACCACCATGCCCAGCCAAATCTATTTGTGTCTAATCTAAAGAGAAGTCACTTCAGGGAAAGTCTCCAACAGTAAATTCTCTGTGATGTTGCATTGGCAGCAACTCAGTTCTGCAACCCAGTCTTCTTTCTCTTACAGCATTAGGATTCTTAGGAGAGAGGGTATCTACTTAGAGCTAAATAGTGTGACTTCTGCACCATGAGTTGTGACAAAGGGAACAGTGTTGAAGAAACTATCAAGAACATTGAAGACCAAACATCAATTAAAGAGCCTTCCTATGTTTAGGAAAAACCTTACGATTCTTGTTTTATTTTGACAGAAATGCAAATTGTGCTTGTCACAGAAGGGAGAAATCTGCATCCATTGTCAGAATAGCAAATATTATGGGAAAGTAGGTATACAAAACAACCCTACTTTGGGTTGAGATTGAGACAGAGAGGGAGAAATATATGTGGAGTATGCAACAGAGAGAATTATTTTTGTTTTGTTTGTGTTTGTTTGTTTTTGTGGGTTTTTTTTTTTTTTTTTTTTTTTGAGACTGAGTCTTGCTCTGTCACCCAGGCTGGCGTGCAGCTCAATCTCGGCTCAATGCAACCTCCACCTCCCAGGTTCAAGTGATTCTCCTGCCTCAGCCTCCCAAGTAGCTGGGACTACAGGCAGGCACAACCACGCCCAGCTAATTTATTTATTTATTTATTTTTTCATAGAGACAGAGTTTCGCCATGTTGGCCATGCTGGTCTCGAACTCCTGGCCTCAAGCGCTCCACCCACCTCGGCCTCCCCAAGTGCTGAGATTACAGGCGTGAGCCACTGCGTCCGGCAACAGCAGAGATAATTCTTACAGAGTTTTCCAAAACTGCTGCTGGGGTATTTCATTGTCAGTTACAATGGAAGAGAAATCTGATACTTATCCAGAACTATCATATGAAGTTTTTGAACAGCAACAAGATTGTTGCTCCAAAATTTTAAAAACGTAACAGCTACTAAAGCTATTAGAATGTGCAGTAACCCCCAACCTGTAAGTGAAGACCTTATGCCATTTGCTAGGCTCCAAGCCTCCCTAGAGACTGTTAGGGAATGTATCTGGAATGAGGAGAGCTCAGAATTGTTTGCAGAAACCTTGTTCTCCATTTCAGTGAGTCATTAATGAAAGCCTATGACTCATAGCTATATAAATGAGAAAGAAGCAAAAGCAAAACAAAATAAAAAGAGCTCAATCTTCCCCTCCATATCTCTCAACCTTTATTACAATGCATCCAATCTTACAAAAGCAAAGACATGCTGTATACAAAATTTGTGTCCCAGATTAAGGACCATATAATGTGAATGATTTGGGAATACCTAGCCTTCTACAGTAGAAATCTGTCAACTCTATAATTTCTTTCAAAGAGAAGGCATGTCTTTTGCTCACTTAACATGAAAAGTCTCCATTTGATATGTAACCCGCTGAATTTCAATGAAAATAGCCATACTCAAAACTACTCACTAATTGCTCATAGTTTTGATGGTGGTTTAAACTGTGACTCAGATTAATTCATTTTATTCAGCAATATGTAATTTTTCTGAAAGAAATTTTTTATTCTGAGATGTCTTTCAATTTTGTTTTTTCTGCTAACATGTTTTCAAAAGGTAATCACTCTTCAGAATATCATATCCTGAACATTACCCTCTTCTGGGAGAAAGAAAATGATTTAATCACATCTTTACTCTTTGCACTCTTCTCATTTATTTGTTTCTCATTCAGCAAAAAGCTACTGTTAATAAATTGTTCTTTCAATTTTTAGAATATTTTTCTATGCATTTCTCAACTATGCTTATGATTTAATTTTTTTTACTAAAATTTTATTAAAACATGAATTATATCATGTTAAGCAATTAGGTGGTTTTGTCAGAGGTATTTCAACCAGAGCAACTCCTTCTTGAATGGGGGCTTGGCAAAATAAGGCTAAGACTTGCTGAGCTGCATTCCCAGTAGGTTAAGGCATTCTAAGTCACTAGATACAGGTCATAAAAACCTTGATGAAAAAACAGGTTGCAATAAAGAAGCTGGCCAAAACCCACCAAAACCAAGATAATGGCAAGAGTGACTTCTGGTCACCCTCACTGCTACATTCTCACCAGCGCCATGACAGTTTACAAATGCTGGGCTGGCACGGATGCTCACACCTGTAATCCCAGCACTTTGGGAAGCCAAAGCAGGTGGATCACTTGAGGTCAGGAGTTCAAGACAAGGCTGGCCAACATGGTGAAACCCCGCCTCTACTAAAAATACAAAAATTAGCCAGACATGGTGGTGCACACCTGTAGTCTCAGCTACTCGGGAGGCTGAGGCAGGAGTATGACTTGAACCTGGGAGGTGGAGGTTGCAGTGGCCCGAGATCACACCACTGCACTCCAGTCTGGGTGACAGAGCAAGACTCTGTCTCAAAAACAAAAAAAACCAACAATGACGACAAAAAAACAAATGCCATGGCAACGTCAGGAAGTTACCCTATAAGTTCTTAAAAGGGGAGGCATGAATAATCCACCCCTCATTTAGCACATAATCAAGAAATAGCCATAAAAGTGGGTCTATGGAGTAGCCATTCTTTATTCTTTTACTTTCTTAATAAACTTGTTTTCACTTTGTTCTGTGGACTCAACTCGAATTCTTTCCTGCACAATATCCAAGAACCCTCTCTTGAGGGTCTGGCTCTGGACTTCTTTCTGGTAACGGTTTCAGATTTTAAAAAATAAAGCAACTAATGTTAAAGTAAAAGATAAATGCCGTAATGCTTAATGGTAAATAAATTGCCTTTCTATTCAGTATCATGCTGTTTTAATTATTTGAAGTTTAAAAATAAAACAATTAGAGAAACATAATTCTCTCCCTTTCTCTTCTATATCTATTTTTAGGACATTTCTGGCTATTTTATTCTTATTATAACTTTTGGAATCAGTTTGTCTACTTTTCCAAAAAATATACTGTTGCTATTTTAAACTGGGATTACATTAAATTTATAGATTGATTTGAGGAAGAACTGAGATTCTTATGGTGTTGAATTTACTATTGCAAGAGTGTATTTTTCCTTGTGTTAAATCCTTCTTTTGTGTTCCTCAGTGGCATCTACAGTTTCGTCACAGAAGATTGTAGGTTTCTGGTTAAGTTTTGTATTTTATCTTTTGATGTTTTAGTCTTGTACCTAGTTATTGTTCATATAAGAATCTCCTTTATTGCTATAAATTAATTTAGTACTCTGTCCTTAACTGATTTTTCTTATTATTTATAATGGTCCTCAAATTGATCCTTCCAGGCCGGGTGCTGAGGCTCATGCCTGTAATCCCAGCACTTTGGGAGACTGAGGTGGGTGGATCATTTGAGGTCAGCAGTTTGAGATCAGCCTGACTGACATAGTGGAACCCCATCTCTATTAAAAATAATTAGCCAGGCGTGGTGGCACGCGCTTGTAGTCCCAGCTACTCTGGAGGCTGAGGCAGGAGAATTGCTTGAACCTGGGAGGCAGAGGTTGCAGTGAGCTGAGATTGTGCCACTGCACTCCAGCCTGGGTGACAGAGCAAGGCACTGTCTCAAAAAAAAATAAAAATGAAAATAAAACTGATCCTTCTAGATTTGCTGAGGAGAAAAATATATTATTTTCAAAAGTTAGTCATTTAAAATTCTCCTAATTTTTGTTTCTAAATTTATTCCTCAATCTATTCCACAATTTCATTGGTTAATCTAGAATAATTTATAATCATATTAATAGCAAATTTTGTTGCATTATTATTGATGTTAAAGAGAATGTTCTAATGATTTCTCAATTAGCATATATATGCTATTTTTTCATGCATATAAATATAGTCATGTCAAAACCATTTTATTTTATTATGATTTAAAATCAAGAATAGATGTTGAATATTATTAAATTTTCTTACATCTAGTGAGATTTATATGACAATCTCATTTGACTTGCTAAATATATTGATTTATTTTTATAGCTATCCTAATATTTAACCACACTAACATTTTTCCAGGAATAAATTCCAATTGCTTTACTATTTATTAAATAAACAGCTAATTTTTACCTAGTTATTTAAAGATGTTTTTATCTTAATGTGCTTGAACAAGTGGTTCTATGCATGTTTTGTGTGTGCATATGTGCATGTGTGTGCATTTACCTTTAATGGGATTTGGGGATCATATGATATACATATTCTAAAAGAGTTAGGAAAATTTTTCCTTTTTTCTATACTCTGAACAATTGAAATTTAATTGCAGTTATCTGTTACTCGATGTTTTGGAAGAATTCCCTTGTGAAACCATCTGGGCAATAGCTGTTAGACTTTATCTCCTGAATGGTAAATGATCTGTGTAGTATTCCAAACCCACTTTCTGGAGTCAGTTTGGTAGTTTATATTTTCCAAACAAATAAAGAAAGTAATGCAATTTTATACCTGTTCTCAGACATACAAAGATTTGGACACTTTTTTTTTTTTTAAGAATTCTATCAGTTTTTCCCAATTCTACCAATGTCTATAGTTGTTCCTTTATTGTCATTGAAAAGGTTGTATTATTGTTTGTCCTCTTCATTCATGTTACTCATGAATAAAATAAGCACAGTGAATTATAGGAAAGGCAAATGATATAACATTTTGCAAAGCTGGGGTCCCAAAAGAAAATGAAAGAGCAATAGGATTTATTTATTGATTCTAACATTTAACAGTTTATGCTTAATTAATTTTTGTTTTTATGTTCATTTCTACTTCTTTAATTACATTTTTCTTTTTCAAACATTTAAAATTGGATCCATAGTGTTTTGATATTATATATTATGTTTTGTCTGTGCTTTATTTAAGCTGTTATACTTTCAGAAATGTATGTTCCAATTGGCATAATTTTCTAAATCATTTCTAATTTTGGTTTGATTTCCTCTTTTCTCTAAAAGAGAATGTAAAATTTCTCTCTTAATGTGGAAAGATTATTACTCTTTCTTGTTATTAATTTCTATTTTATGGTATTGGGATTATTTAACTCTTTGGAATTTATTAAGCTGTTTTTTGAGGCCCAGTATGTGGTCAATTTGTTAATATTATTTAGGAATTTGAAAAGAATTTGTTCTCTTAGCTTTTAGAAATATGCCCCCATATTTGTGTGTGTGTATATAAATATACACACACACATATATACATACACACATACACACAAACATTTAGTAAAAAATATGTAATAATGTTCATATTATATTTAAAATTATATTACTTAGTGTTTTATGCTAATTTTTGGTCTTTTGTTTCTGTTATACATTGAGGAATGAATAGCTCTTAAAATTGGCTAATACTATTGTGTTTCTATCTATTTCTCTTTGTTTTTTCCTTGTGGATTTTGCTCTGTTAATGTTCTGCTATGTTTTTGGTGCATCGATAAGCGCCTGGTATGCCTTTGCCTATTTATTAATTTTAGCCAATATAAATATCTTTGTGGTAATAATGTTCTCATGTTTTGTTCTGTTGTCCAACCTGATAATTTTATATTTTAAATAAGCAAGTATAGCCTATTTACATTTAAAGATATGATATATGTTTTGATGTATACTAGTTGGTCAAACTCCGCGTTTAGGTTACCCTATTTACGATTTCTTTTTATGATTTTTGATATTATTTAGTTTTATTTTTCTTATATTATAAAATGTTTCTGTTTACACATTTATAATTCTAACTATATAACAAATTCAATTCTCTTTCTTTAGGCAATGTGTATATAAACAATGGCATTAAATATAATTCAATATTTTTACTTTTATTTTCTAATTCTCAGTCTTTTCGTATTTAGTGTTAAATGATGCTATGACAAACTGTAAGCCCAGAATAACTTTATTTCCTCTACAGATAATTTGATTTTTTTTTTTTTTGCCTTCATCCCCTAAAGATTATTTCCTTGTAATTTATTCGTGGTACAGTAAAATCTACCAGGATATATTTCAGTGCAATGGTTAATTTTATGTGTCAACTTGACTCTGCCATGGAGTGCCTAAATAAAACATTATTTCTTGGTGTGCTTGTGTAGGTGTTACTGGATGAAATAAGCATTTGATTCCATGGACTCAGTGCAGCAGATTGCCCTCCCCAATGTCATGGGTATCACTCAATATTTTTAGGATCTGAGTAAAACAAAGAGTAGAGGAAAGACAAATTTACCCTTTTTGTTTCCTGCTTGCTTGCTTGAGTTGGGATACTGGTCTTCTCCTGCCCTGGACTGGGAAATCAACTCCTATGGTTCTCAGGCATTTGAGACTTGGACTGAAATTATACCACTGGCTTTCTTGAGTCTCCAGGTTACAGATACCAGATCATGAGGCTTCTTTGTCTCCATAATCGTATAAACCAATTCTTCATTTAAAAAATCTCTGCCTATATTTGTATATATACATGTCTGTCTCCTATTGGTCCTGCTTCTCTTAAGAATCCTAATATATTTCAGCATTTATATATTGATTGTACTGTGTCAGGGTTTCCTGGATAGATGTCTTTTCTTAATCTATACATTCATATATATTTTTGGAAAGTTTCATTTTTGGAGAAAGTTTTATAGATATTATATTATTTTATTTTATTTTGGAAGGTTTAACTTTATTATATCCTAAGACAGTTTTATTGTTTTCTTTTCTAGTAATCAATTTATATTCTTTTGGAACCCCAATTTTGTAAAATGTATCATTCGCCTTTCCCATCATTCATTGTTCTCTTTTTGACCTCTTTTCATCTATACTTTATCATTCATCACATTGACTTCTAAATCCTATCATCCATGTCAGATTCTGTGTCTTCAGCAGTGTTTAATTCTTTAGTTGCTAAATCCAATGAGACTTCATTTCCCTGATGGTTTTCTGCATGTTTGGATGTATGTTTGTATTTTTATGGGTTTTCTTCCTGTGCTTTGCCTGTTGATATGGTTAGGCTTTGTGTCCCCAGCCAAATCTCATTTTGAATTGTAATCCCCATAATCCCCATGTTTCAAAGGAGAGACCAGGTGGAGGTCATTCCATCATGGGGGCAATTTCCCCCATGCTGTTCTCGTGATAGTGAGTGAGTTCTCATGAGATCTGATGGTTTCATAAGGGGCTCTTCCCTGCTTTGCTCAGCACTTCTCCTTCCTGCTGCCTTGTGAAGAAGGTACCTTGCTTCCCCTTTGCCTTACACCATGATTGTAAGTTTCCTGAGGCCTCCCCAGCTATGCAGATCTGTGAGTCAGTTAAATCTCTTTTCTTTATAAATTACCCAGTGTTGAGCAGTTCTTTATAGCAGTATGAAAGCAGACTAATACACCTGTCATATTTCACTGTTCTTGAATTCTCACCATGACTCCCCTGAGATTTTTTAACTATACTTTGCATTTTCTGTTTTTATTAAGGTGCTCACTTCACAAAGTTTGAGAATGTTTCCTGCAAATATGACTTGTGTTTGTGACTCTTTTTTCATTCCTGTATTTTATGAGTCCTGAGGCTTTATTCCAAAGCTGTTCCTCTAAGGCCTTACTGTCCACACAGGTTTCTAAATTATTGTCTGATTGTTGAATTGTTCACAGAGCAGGCCTTTGAAGAATGTGATCTGGATAATTTTCTCAATGTTAAAGCCAAATAGATCTGTATTAGTTTTCTAGAGGATTGTCATAACAAATTACTACAAACTGGTAGCTGAAAACAACAGAAATCAGTTTTGCAGGCCAGAAGTTTGATGTCAAGGTATTTTCAGGGCCATCCTTCCTTTGAAAACTCTTAGGGAGAATTCTTCCTTGGCTCTTCAAGCATCTGGTGGCTCCTGGCTTGTGGCATCATAACTCCCATCTCAGCTTTCATCTTTACATGTGTCTCCACATGGCCTTCTCCCCTTTTCTTCTCTTGAAAGGATAACTGTCATTTGGATTAAACACTCAGCCTCAAACCAGGATCTTCAACTTAATTACTACAAAGACCATTTTTTCCAAATAAGATCCTATTTAAAGGTCCTGGGTAGACAAATTGTTTTGGGGTCCACTACTCAATCCACTATAGGAACTTAATGTCTTCCTATTTACCATTTTACTTTGGCTAAAATTATAATTCTTTCTTCTTGTATGGCTTGGGGTTATAAATATCTCCATGATTAGTCAAAAATTGACTTTTATTTTGGTTTTTTATAACTTTTTGTTAATTTTTGGTGATATCCAAAAAAAGGGAAAACTTCTCTCTATGTCACTATTCTTAAATTTTCAGTTTCAGTTTTCTTCAACATGTAATTCAACTTTATAGAAGTAATATAATCAATCAGAGTGACAGTAACTTTTTGCATGCAAATTCATCTGCAACTGCATCTGTAATTTCTATTCCCTTTTAGCAAGAATGAAGACAGAGCTCACCACTGCTTTTCTGTAACCTTTCCTCCTGGGTGTTTTGCCTTATTGTTTTTTTTCCCTAGCATTTTCAGATTCTCTGTATGTCAAATCCTATATTATTAGTACACTATCTTGTCTATTTCCTCTTAAATAATCCTCTCTTTATCTTGCACTACTTGAGTTACGACCCTCTCTTCCTCCTACACTCCATAACCAAATTTTTAAAGTACATTTTTTCATACGCAGTAGTCATGTTTACATGCCTACTTATAAAAGATACATTTTACCATTCATTTCCTTTCATTCATTTGTAGTCCAAATAGTTATTCTAATTAGAAATTTCAAGAACTTTATAAGAGATGACTAGGTTTTCTTATTTTTAATTTTTGCTGTCTGTTTTTCAAAATGAGACATGGACTAGAACAATTTGAAAAGCACTGACTTAACAAATATTGCTTGTCAGGCTTGTATTACTTGTTCTTTTTGAGAACACTACACATTACATAAGCAATAATATTTTGAGGAAAAAATGACAAAATATGTATATTCCTATTTTTTGTGTTGAGAAGATGGGTAGAGCTTGATAAATGTAGCTGTTGGAATGGGACAGAAAATGTCTGAAGATGATGAATTGTCTACAGTAGAGAAAAAGGTAGCTGTTATTGTTAAAACCTTTGTCTCTTTGCTCCCATATTTTAAAGGTAACATGTCTTAAAAATTTAAACTTTTCCCTAAGGTAAAATTTTGTCTTAATATTCTGAATTTCTGAAACATCGTGAAAAGATCACTACCTACTCATCTTTTTAAATTGAATTTTCAAAGAACAAAAATCTCAAATTCATACTCTACCCAGCGCTGGGTCACCAGTTCTCTCAGTTTTGCACTTCTGCATTGCTATATTCACCACTCAAATCATAGGCTCCACATATCCTATCTGAGAGTTTCTGTTTTCTGAGTAATCTTGTTTTCTTCCGGCATAAATACCAAAGCAAAAATGTTGACTCTGTGCATCGATGGTTATTTTTAACTTTCCGTACTTAAAAAAAAATAGTCAAGTGTATGCCAAAGTAGCAAAACAAAACAAACAAAGAAAAAAACACCAAACTTTCCTTTAGCTGGTTTGGTAATATATGTTTAATGTATTACCATTTGCAAGATCTACCATGGGAATCTTAACATTTAAATTTTGTTTTTTCTCAGATAATGTATAAAAATGGCAAGAGGTTATTTCAGGGCAGATTTTTGGAAAATATTTTGAAATAGCATAAAGTTAACATTTCCTAAATGGTTATTTCAGAAACTAGACCATTAACCTTTAGAAAAGACAAAAAAAAATATTGGAAATTTGCCTTAGTATTATTGGCTTCAGACAGAATTTGGAATAAGAATCATATTTCTTGGACAAACTTAAACCACTACTATTTATAAGAAACTAATAAAACTTCATAATAAAACACTCTTACCTATAAGGTAACTCCATTCAATAGAATACATTAAAGAGTATTATCTAGAGTTATAAAATAAAATAGCATGAAAAATTAGAGCTATGTATTTTTGAAGTTAAATCAGAATATTTCTTCTAGGAAAAATTTATGGAATCTAATAAAAGGAATAGATTGTAAAGAGAAAGCATAAATATATAGGTGATGAAGTAACAGTTTCATAGAAAAAACATAAAAATTTCTCAAATTATTCTTTAAAAATTATACAGAAAAAAATGAGTCATACAAAGCCTTCTAAACTAAAGAAATAACCTACTTTTAAATTGAACTCAGACCTACATATATCAGTGTGAATGCCACAGCATTGCTACAACAATGTTAGCAAATGGGTTGAAATGATAAGAGTTGCTGATAAGCTAGGAGACATACTGGCTACCATTAGGAATCTGGAGTGTTGACTTAGAGTTAAGGATTGATTTGTCTAAGTGGGAATTGTCCTCTTACAGAAAACATGAAAATTAAGACCTATTCCATGGAAATCAGCTATAGAAATAAGTGCTAAGAATCCATATTAGCAAAATGCTGAGGTGATGAATCAGGGCTGAAGTCACTGGTGTAGCACATTACGTTGCTACAAACTATGTTTGCAGGTGTGCACTCCAGCGCCTGATCAAGGCGGTGAAGGTGCTTATGTTCCCTCTAATATGAAGCTGTATAAGCCCACTGCCCAGAGGGACTGGCTCCCTCTTCCAGAATCTAAAATCTTGTCCTACTCTTTGATTATGGGAAGCCTTAGAATGTGATGAGCAGAAAGAAAATCATGTAATTGCTGCCCCTGTCCCTTTATTTTCCCCAATAATACTGTTTCAGGTTCAGTGTTCCTATTTGCTGGTCAATCAGCCTTCTTTGCTTACCACTTTCAGAAAGAAAGGGGATATGCTTTTGGTGCTCAGTTACTCAGAAATTTTACCTATGATGCATATCTCATAAATGAAATGAGAACGTGTCAACATATTAAGATGTTGAAGCACTTACTGGTTACTGTCATCTTTTCATTACTAGATTTTAAACTCCTAGAACAAAAAAAAATGCCTATTCATTGAACAAAGGTATTTATTTATTTTCACACTATGCCACCACAAAAATTATTGTGATAGACTCCAAGGTGGCTCCCAATTATCCCTGCTTTCTGTTGTTCATGCTTTTCTGTAATCATGCTTTTCCTTGAGGGTGGATGAGATCTGGGATTTATTCCTGTATTAGTCTCTTCTCACACTGCTAATAAAGACATACCCAAGACTGGGTAATTTATAAAGAAAAAGAGATTTAATGGAATCACAGTTTCACCTGGCTGAGGAGGCCTCACAATCATGGTGGAAGGCAAAGGAGGGCCAAAAGCACATCTTACATGACAGCAGGCAAGAGAGTGTGTGCAGGGGAACTGCCCTTTTATGAAACTGTCAGATGTCATGAGATTTATTCACTATCATGGAAATGGCATGGGAAAAACCCACCCCCATGATTCAATTACCTCCCATCAGGTACCTCCCATGACATGTGAGGAATATAGGAGCTACAATTCAGGATGAGATTTGGGTGGGGACACAGTCCAACCATATCAGTTCCTGACTCATAGAGTATGATAAAGATGATGGGGGTGTTACTTTTGTGAGTATATTACCAAAGATTGCAACCTCTGTCTTGCTAGTAGACACTTAATATTGGCTTTTTCTGGCTTTGATGAAGTAAGCTGCCATATAGAAAAACTTAAGTGATAAGGAATTGAGGGAACCTTCAGATGGCAGCCAGAAAGGAGCTGATATCCTCAGTTGGATAAGACATACTTACTGAATCCCACCAAAGCCATTTAAGCCTGGAAATGGGCCCTTCCTCACTTGAGCCTCAGCTGAGGCCCCCAGGTATGTTGGCACTGATTTCAGCTTTGTGAGAGAAGCTGAAGCAGAGGACCCAGGCAAGCCAAGCCTGGATTCCAGACCCACAAATAATGCAATACTTTGTTATGCAGCAATAGATAACTAATGCAACTATACATATTTAGTCATACTTAGCTCCACGGATTGTGTTTTGTTTGATAAATTGGCTGCATTATATTCATACCAACTTTTTAACTTATTGGATGCAAATCAATAGTCGAATGAGAATATTTGTTATTTAACGAGGTCCCGTATGGAGAGTATTCCATTCATTTAAACCCAGCAAAGAGCAAAGAACAGCCATTTGTTAGAACATCAACAATGAATTTTCCAATATTAGTACTGAGCCTAGTTCTTCCTATTTTTCTATAGGAACAATTAGAAATAAATGAAGATAACTATGTCTTCCTTCTTAATATTCTATAATCACTCTCTCAATTTGAACTTACCTTGACACTTAAAAATATGATCCCCATTAAAATAAGTAAGTGCATAAAGCACATGTGGAGACTCCCTTCTCCTTTGCCCAAGTGGGCAGACTCAAAAGGTAAAAAGCAAAAGTCATTGGTTCTGCTTGCACATAGATGATGTAGAGACAATTAATTTCTTCTTGGTGGAAAACAGTAGGAAGGTAAAAAGCAAAAGTTGGCGGGGGGGCAGTGGCCCACTCCAGTAATCCCAGTACTTTGGGAGGCTGAGGCGGGTGGATCACCTGAGATCAGGAGTTCGAGACCAGCCTGGCCAACAAGGCGAAAAACCACCTCTACTAAAAATACAAAAAATTAGCTGGGCTTGGTGGTACATGCCTGTAATCCTAGCTACTCTGGAGACTGAAGCAGGAGAATCACTTGAACCCAGGAGACATAGGCTGCAGTGAACCGAGATCATGCCACTGCACTCCAGCCTGGGCAATAAAGCAAGACTCTGTCTCAAAAAAAAAAAAAAAAAAAGCAAAAGTTGAACTAATGATAGTGACAGGAACTATATATACATAGCTCAAACCAGAAAAAGAATAAACAATGTTGGCTGCATCTAGTTTACAGAAACATGAGTTTCTTCTTTTCCTTGCCCATTCATCTATCTGTATTATTCTTACCACAACTTGAAATTAAAGATACATCACATAACTAAATAACTTTAGCTTTGTGCAGTGGCAGCATCATAGCCAATGAGGCTTTATCTAACGCATAACTATTGCTAATTAAATAATTTTGAATAAAGAATAAAAGAACAGATCTATCTATTTCTCTATCTATCTACATGGTCACAAAGTATGTTTCTGTTCTGGTGGTGCAAAATACTTTGCTTTCTGGAAGTCTCATTCAATATTTACACTTTGGTTTTTGATTTTTTTCCTACAAGTCTGATGCTTTGAATATTTTATTTTTTTGTCCCCAAAATGATTAAGATGCAACTAAGGGGACCATATTCAGGCTCATACCAGGTCCCTTAAGATTACTTGTATCATTTCTGTGTGTCTCTTTCCTTGTTTTAGTGTGTCAGTCTCTCTCCAAAACTTTGCTTGCGTTGTTGGAACTGTGTTGCTCAAATTTACAGAGAACAAGAAGTGCCTGTGAGGTTGCACTGGTGAAGAGGATTGACTGATACAGTAATGCAAAACCCCAGCTCTGTTGCTTCTCACAAAGATACATTTTAGATGCAATGTATTCATGGAGCAACCCACCATGATCCAGCTGAGGGTGAGACTTTGCCTAAAACTTATATCACTGCTGGGCTTCTGCTGCTTCCATTTCTGCTTCTTACTCTCCCTTTGTGGTTTTTCCTGGGACTATTTCTTCAATATATTACTTGCATGTAGATATCTCTCTCAGTCTGTGCTTCTGGAAAACTTGACCTAAGACACAAATCATGACTACAACACTCTACTGTGAAAGAGCTTGTCCCATGTCTCTAGATTTATGTTTGTACTGCTGTAAGATTTAAAAAAGAAAGAAAGAAACTGTATTTCTACCAAATTAGAATGTACATTCCAAAAAAGTGGGTCCTTTGTCACTATATTATAGGAGGCTACCATGAGACCTGATTCATAGGAGATGCTAAATGAATATTTTTTGAATGAAAGTTTATGCCTAATGAAAACTTTACTAGTCAAAAAAGTAAACTGATATGATTAAAAGACAAACTAATATTTAATATGAAAAAAGGGCATGCTGAAATATGTCCTTATATTAATTAACCAAAGCATGGTGACATATGTGCATATGTTAATTATTTAATAGAAATTACCCCAAAACTTAGTAGATTAAGAAACAATGATTGTTATTACTTCTTATGACTCTGTAGCAAAGGAACTTAGACAGGACATAGCAGGGATCGCTTGCCTGTCTGGAACTTCAGTTAGAAAATTCAAAGATGGGAGCTGGAATTGTCTAAAGGCCCACTCACATGTTTGAGAGCTGATGTGGCCTGTCACCTGAAACCACCACACATGGACTATATATGTAGCTAGGACTTCATCAAAACATGGTACCTGCATTACAAGTACAAATATCAAGAAAGAGAGAAACAGAAACACACACAGAGACTGCAGGTAGAAGCCATATTGGCTTTTGGAATTTATCCTCAAAAATTACACAGTGTCACTTCTGCCATATTGATTGAGACAGCTATGAGGTCCACCCAGGCTTAGGGGAGGTAACAGAGATGTCATCCCTTGATGGGACATGTTAATGTCACATTGTACTTTTGAGGGTATGAAAAAAGATACATATTGGTACAGCCATTTTGGGAAGAAAAATCTGCCACATTGTTTCTAACAATAAAAAGTAAATTATTTATTTATTTATTTAGTAAATGCAAGGAGAAATATCACTAGCTTGGAAATTAGGCAAGAGATTGGCTTTCTTCTTTAGAATTCCTAATGTACTCTGTAAATTCTATTAATTTAGAGCTTTGTTTTTGTAAAAGTTTCTTTCTCTTTGTAAGATGAAATGACCTCTCTGTTTCCTAATATATTTCAGTATTATCTTTAGTTGAAATGCAGCAGCTAATTCTTGATGTAAAATTTAATAAAGATATTGTAGTCTCAAACTTTCTATGGATTTTGTAAATGTGAGTAAAACATTTTCTTAAAGAGGAAGAACATATTTTTCTTATATAATCTGGGTTAAATCACAAGAAAGGCTACAAAATATACATGGGAATTTATCAGTAGGGTTCTGAAGTCACCTCGTCTGCATTGAAACCCCAGCTCCTTCACTTATTATCTATTTAAATTGGAAATATTGCATTTCTGTGTCTTTGTTTTCTTATCTATAAAATTGGCACAATAATACCAAATTTGTGCAGTTTCTGTGAGGAGTAAGTGAGTTAAAAAAGAGTGGCTGGCACATATAATGAAATTTAATATATATTAACTATCATAATTATTGTTTTTAAATAATTCACTTGAGTGTACACCACTGTATTAGAAAAGACAGGCAAGTAGCCATTAAAAAGGAAAACATAACATGACCATTAAATTCATAAATAGCACAGTATAAGAGCCTAAGTAATAGTAGTTGAATTGGGTTGATTTTCACTGTTTCCCCCAAAAGATATGTCCATGTCCTAACCCCTGGAACCTGTTACTGTGAGCCCATTTTGCAGATTTAATGCAGTTAAGGATCTTGGCATGTGATCACCCTGGAGTATTTGGGTGGGTTCTAAATCTGATGAGAAGTATCTTTGTAGGAGATGGAAGAGAAGACAAGGAGAAGAGGGAGAGAAAAAAAGATGAGAAGGTCATGTGAAGACAAAGGCAGAGACTGGAGTTAGGCAGCTACAAGCTAAAGAATGCCTGGAGTAACCAGAACCCGGAAGAGACGTGGAAAAGATTCTCCCCATAGGCTTTGGAGAGAGCACAGCTTTGCTGACACCTTGATTCTGCACTTCCGGTCTTAAAATGTGTGATAGAATAAATTTCTATTGTTTTAAGACACCAACTTTGTAGCAATTGTTACAGCAGCCCTAAGAAACTAATACAGTGGAAGATCTGGTAATTCTACGCTTCAGTATACAAGGGCATAGGACACTTTGTCCTCTGTTTTCTTGCCCTCAGTAAAACTGATGACAGACGACAGCTAACATTCAATTTCACAGACTGGTAGCTGAATCTGCTAAGCGTTTTTGATTAAACTGCTATGTGTGTCTATCTTTGGACCCAACTTAAAAACCAGAACTTGGGATATTTGTTTTGCCTACAACACTGCTTCTAAATTGTTCTTGGTTCAGTAATTCAACAATAATGGGCAGTGAGGCGGCATATGGCAGTGAGGGTGCAGGTTGCTTTGAATGTGACCTACCTAAGACGTTTTAATACCCCTAAAAGAAATGCTGCTTTTGTTAAAAGGTTTTTATTTGCCCTTAAGAGAGCTAAACATTTGTGAGTAGGTTTATAAACCGTTCTTGATCATTCTTTCCTTCCTGAAAGGTAATGTGACATTTTAATTTGAAATTAGCTATTAATATTACTAGAAACTGTTCTGCAGAAACTGAGTTGAATGGATGTTATAGATTAGATTTTTAAACTCATCATCACTTATATTAATATTTTAATACATGAATATCACTCTCTGAGTATCCAAATATAGAAGAAAAAATTGATGTATGTCTCTTCTGTACACACACAACTTGTAGTTGAATTTACCTGGATGCATTATTTACAGAGGTTATTTGTAGAATTGGGAACTTTGTTTCCTACAGTCCTGATCAATTTACCTTTACATAAAAATCCAGTTAGAAAGCCAAACTGACTGCAGAAAGCCTATCTGTAAAAATGAATGCTGAAACATTACAGTAGTTCCCTTATGTTGGCTTCATTAGATCTTAAAAGCAACTCTCTGGAAGAGGCTCTGGAAGATCAAATTTTCAAATCTAATGTCTAATCAACCTTAATTATGGAAAGTGTCTATATGTAAACCATTAAAATCATTCTAAATCATATTTAAAAATAAATGTGCTGTCCTAAATTCCTTAGAGTTTCTTTCATTATTATAAATTGTGAACTAATGTTTGACTTCTTCACTGTATATCTATATTTTGTGTGCTAATAAACAAGAGAGAGTAGAAATGTTTTGTAATAATTACACTAAAAAACATTTTATGTGTTCAATAAATATTTGTTAAATAAATGAGAAAAAGTAATTCACATAGTTATATCCATAGGGCACTTCAAACTAATTTAACATAAATATGTGAATAAGAATTTTAATTTTTGGTTTACAATAAGAGGTAACCAGGAATGTTAAGATACAATTTTTCTCTACAGAATGTCATATTTTAAAATTGTGACAATGTCACCTAAAAGTAAGTACTTTTTTAGATGGTATGGATAGGCTTTTGTAGTTTTTTTCGGTCTTTCCATTTGTATCCATATTTTATATTTTCTATAATTATTTTCTTTAATGAATTTTTAATGGGGTCTAATTCTGCAATTCAGTTAGATTGGACATTAAAACAATATAAAACTAAAAAATAAAGAAAAATGTAGGAGGATAAACCTTTTTTCAATAATATTAACTGAAGATTTATGTTAATCTCTTAGGCTTTTCAAATTAATATATTCTCACTTTGTCTTTAATCAAAGGACTCATTTCTTTTAAAATCATAGTCATAGTTCTGACTTGGGAACATTATTAGAAAAATATCAATTTTTAGGACCTGGGCGTGGTTGCTCACACCTGTGATCCCAGTACTTTGGGAGGCTGAGGTAGAAGGATTGCTTGCAACCAGAAATTAAGGACTGCAGTGAGCTATGATCATGCCACTGCACTCCAGCCTGCATGACAGAGCAAGACCCTGTCTCTTAAAAAGACAAAAACGAAAAGGAAAAAAAGAAAAAGAATATTCATTTTTTAGCATTAGATTTTTTAAAAATAGAGCTCAGGTTAAAAGTTTTAAAGTGACGCCAGGCAGGGTGGCTTATGCCTGTAATCCCAGCACTTTGAGAGGCTGAGGTGGGTGGATCACCTGAGGTCAGGAGTTCAAGATGAGCCTGGCTAATATGGTGAAACTGCGTCTCTACTAAAAGTACCAAAATTTGATGGGTGTGGTCGCGGGCACTTGTAATCCCAGCTAGTGGGGAGGCTGAGGCAGGAGAATTGCTTGAACCTGGGAGGTGGAGGTTGCAGTGAGCCGAGATTGCGCCACTGCACTCGAGCCTGGGCGACAGAACGAGATTCTGTCTCAAAAGACAAAAACCAAACCAAACCAAACCAAACCAAACCAAAACAAAACAAGAACAAAAACTTAAAATGGTAAAAGTTCGTATTGGGTAATTTTGTATTTTGTAACACAATCTCAGAAATAATTCATACATAAGAATAGATGATTCTTGAAAATACAGTTATTTGGAGAACATGGGCACTAAAATCAGCTAAGAATTCATAGTCTTAACCAAAATAATGTTCATGTGTTAAACTTGCAAATACTATAAAGTGTTTTTTAAGAGAGCATAATCTCTTAGGATAATGAAAACTTTTGGAGATAGATGGTGGTGATGGTTGTAGAACAATGTGAATGTACTTAATGCTAACAAATAGTACACTTAAAAAATAGTTAAAATAATCATTTTGTATATATCATTATGTATATATTATCACAGTCAAAAAAGAAGATTATATCTCTGTCTGCTTTATCACTATTAATAATAGATGTGGTCTCTTCTCACTGTACCACTTCAGACTGCCCTCATGAGTGTGACAATATATTAACACATAATGAGTGAATTAAGAGCAGAGTTTTATAAAATTACTTCAATTAGCTTTTTTTTTATTTTTGAAACATATACTCTCTGAAAATCTGATGTAATTTATGGAACACATTCTCAGAAAAATGCACAAGTTCATAAACTTAATATTCAAATTCAGCATTCAATTTTTATTAGTATACCATTTCAATAGAGGGCCTTTAATATTTATCCATGAAAGTTTAAGTTAAGAAGCCTTTCCAAAGTAGACAAAATATGTCTAGGCCAGTAAAGCATGATGGCTGTATGATTGCATAGGCTGTACTTAAAACCCTAAACACTATTATGTCAATTAAAGGGGGTTAATCAATGTTAGATTGTAATGAAAGTTGCATCATCTGGAAAAACACCAACACCAAGATAAATTTATCTAACTCAGGAACTCCACCTCTGTCTTGCGGTGATAGATGTATGGGGTATTCCTAACCTGATGCTACAAAACTGCATTAATGTAAGCAATTAATACATTTACTTTTGCTTGGGGATCTACATTCAACAACAAATTTTTGACTTAGAGAAAATTCCTCACACAGATTCTCTGTGTGGCACTAATGTACTAGCCAGATGATATGGCCAATTTTACTCCTTTGGAAGTTTATAGTTCTAAATGTCCACATATAAATCTTATCCTGACAATTCTTGCCAGTTCCTTTGTAGCAGGACAAGCTGCAGACAAAACCCCTCAGACACCAAGTTAAAGAAGGAAGGGCTTTATTCAGCCGGGAGCTTCAGTATGACTCACGTCTCCAACAACCAAGCTCCCCGAGTGAGCAATTCCTGTCCCTTTTAAGGGCTCACAACTCTAAAGGGGTCAGCATGAGAGGGTCGTGATCGATTAAGTAAGCAGGGGGTACGTGACTGGGGGCTGCATGCACTGGTAATGAGAACGAAATTGAGCAGGACAGGGATCTTCACAGTGCTTTTCTATACAATGTCTGGAATCTGTAGATAACATAACCGATTAGGTCAGGGGTCGATCTTTAACTACCAGGCCCAGGGTGTGGCACTGGGCTGTCTGCTTGTGGTTTTCATTTCTGCCTTTTAGTTTTTACTTCTTCTTTCTTTGGAGGAAAAAATTGGGCATAAGACGATATGAGGGGTGGTCTCCTCCCTTATTCCCCACCTTTGAGAATCTCATTCAATAGTGGGATTTCTCACTTTCATTCTCCCTACCTATGTCTTCTTGGAAGACAGATGGATAGTGATTCATATAGTACACTTGTGCTGAAGCATTTTGGTGAACTAAGGTAGTGATGAAGTGTTTTATCATTTGAAGAAGTACAGGTAGCAAACAAGGGAGCAGTAAGCAGGTTCCTATTACTATTATAACCCCTATTATAAGAGTTTTAAATCCTCCTAGCGCTGGGAACCATTTTCCAAACATGGCCCCAGGATCAAATCCATGCCACACTTGCACAGGCACATGTGCCAGTTTTTTCATATCTCTAACTATGTCTTCAACTACTTGCCCTTGATCATCTATGTGTAGACAGCAATTGATAAGGTTAAATTTCCCACAGACCCCTCCTTCAGCTGCTAGCAAGTAGTCGAGAGCCAATCTATTTGGATAGATAGCATTTCTCATCTGAGTTTCTTGCCGGGCCAGAATAGTCAAGGCTCTGCCGGTTTTATTAGTGATTATTTCTAAGACAGCTTGTAACTGTATGATTCGATTGATCATGTAAATGGGAGTATGGTATCCCCACAAGTTGTCTTGTGCCCAACTAGCAGGCTCATAATATTGTATGATTCTCTCAGGGGGCCATTCATCATCTTTCCAATTTCCTATAGCTATGCTTTCTTTTTGCGGGAAGCATAGACCAGGAAGCCCAGGAGTTCACCTGTTTTTATGGGCAGTAGGAAGAAAGATGGTTTAATAGTGCCAATAACACAACTACCTGCCCACTTCTCAGGTAATTTGGCATAAACTCTATGCCCACATATCTACCGTAATCCAGTGAGGGCTGTCCAGTCCTGGTGGGACTCCAGGTGGGTCCACACGGTTTGCAACTTTGGGAATTTACTAAATGGATTCCTCTCTGTGTGATTTGGACTCCACCAAGTGACTGTTTTTGTGGTACCCTTATACAGTTTCTGTCCCAGACAACTAAGTCGTCCTACAGGGTGAGTGAATTCTTTCCTTCTCTAGCTATGCAATATTGTCCAATAATTGAGGCTTTTAGGACCCAGAAATTATCAGGGTGATTCTTTTGAGCCAGGAATTCATCAGGAACTGGATCTGGAAGTACTAATTCTCAGGCTTCCTGTGGACATTGATCTTCCATTACAGTTCCTCCACATACATAACATGAAGTGACATTGAAAGACTGGGCTACATATTCAGCTAATTGCAAAAACAAATTTCGTGTTTTTCCTGGAATTGCTGGTACTGGCACATTTAGTTCATCATAGAAAGTTTGAAACACTGGCTCAGGAGAGCGTTTGTAAAATTCTCCTCGAACCAAGATATTTACTCGAGGATCCAGTCCAGCCCCATCGATTCCTAAGGTCACACGCTCCCCTTTTTTCCAGCAAGGATCAAGGGGATTGGTCATTACTAGCTCTAAGGGGTTACGTTGTTCCTTAGTACAGGAAGGGCCATTTTTTCCTTTCTGAAGGTGGACTGGATCCTTTTCATTTTTTATCCAAGTGGCCCAAATGACACAAGACCAGTATCCACATTCATTTCCACACAGTCCTAATTCATGACAAATGTACTTATTTTCAGTCATATAGCCTTTTTCCCAACTAAAAGAGCCACATCCCCTTCCTAACTTATTGCTATTAATGACAGCACAGGCATCAAATTTCAAGATTAGGCGTTTGGGCACCTGTTTTTCTTCTGTTCTGGCTAATACTTTACTTGTATCATTTATGAGTCCCCACCAGTCTTCAGTCCTTAATCTTATTTCAAAAACCGTGGACATGGGAGGCTCAGAGGGGTCAAAACACACAACTGGTTGGTCGTTTCCTGGGCTACATACCTTGTACTGAGTGTCATTATATAAGCATGTTCCTTTTAAAGTTCCTAGGCATTCATAGTAACTATAGAACAGAAAGATTGTTTTAACTTGTTGCCCTACCTCAGTAACCTGATGTATACACTGAGAGCAGTCCTCCACGTGGGGAAAATCAGTGGAAGTTTTAACTATGCAAGTCCAAATTATAAGGAAAATGAGTCCCACGATGATTCTCCTCATGCTTCAGCTGTGTGTAGACCAGTCAGCTTCCGGGTGTGACAGGAGCAGGGCTTGTCGTCCTCCTCAGAGTCACTTTGCAAGGGTTGTCTGGGCTCAGTTTTGCCTCCCAGGTTTCAGCAGCTGCAAGTTTCACGCAGCTGTGGTGGATCCAGGCTGGGATTCCTTCTACCTTTACAGCTGTGGGGGTGGTCAGGATGACGGTCTGAGGTCCTTTCCAGCATGGCCGCAAAGGGGCTACGTTCCAGTCCTTGATCCACATGCGATCACCTGGAAAGAAAGGGTAAACTGGGGAGAATAAGCTGATGGGACACCTCTCATTTACCCGTTGAGATTGTTTGTGTAATTTTTCCTAAAGCCTGTAGCTGTTGCTCTAATTCAATTTCACCTAACTCTTGGGGAATGCCTGGAAGCTCCCGTAGTATAGGAGGAGGCCTATGATACAGTATTTCTTAATGGGAGTATCCTGTTTTCTTAGAAGGAGTGCATCTAATTTTAAACAATACCATAGGAAAGGCCTGTATCCACTTTAACCTTGTTTCCTGACATATTTTCCCTAAACTATTTTTGATAGTCTGATTCATTCGCTCCACCTTTCCAGAACTCTGAGGTTGGTAGGCAGCATGTAGCTTCCAAGTGGTTCCTAATGCCTTTGCTGTCTTCTGTACTAAGTCAGACACAAATGCCGGCCGGTTATCTGAGCCGATTCGTAAGGGCAGTCCAAACCTAGGAATAAGATCGCGAAGAAGCACACGGTTAACTCATAGGCCTTTTCAGTTCGTGTTGGCTAAGCCTCCACCCACCCAGAGTAAGTACACACAAGAACCAGCAAATACTTGTTACCTCCATATTTTGGCATTTCTGTGAAATCCATCTGAAGATCCTCAAAAGGAGCCTCTCCATAAGCTTATATGCCGGGCAGAACAGTGGGGCCTTGCCTCGCATTGTGCTGTCGGCAAGTAACACACTGTTCTGCTACTGCTTTGGCAAGGGCTGGCAAGTGTGAGATGTAGAAGTACTGGCCTAACAATTTTTCAAGTGACTCTTGACCTAGATGAGTGGTTTCGTGCATGGCCAATATGATTGTGGCTCCCAGCAACTGTGGCACAGCTACCCTCCCATCTGGCAGTCTGATCCATCCTCCTTTTATTACCTGCCCCCCTTCTGCGTAGAAGAAGTCTTTTTCTTCCTTAGAATAGGTAGGTACCAGGTCAGGTGTTTGAGGGAGTCAGGGGGCTGCTACCAATGCCCGGTAAGGGGTAGATGCTACTTTTTGAGCTTCTGAATCAGCTCAAGAGTTTCCTAAGGCCACTGAGGTGGAGGCTCACTGGTGTCCCCTGCAGTGCATGACTGCCACCTTTTGAGGTTTCCACACTGCCTCTAATAATTGTAAAATTTCTTGTTGATATTTGATGTCCTTTCCCCCAGAGTTTAACAGGCCTTTTTCCTTATATAATGCTCCATGCACTTGGAGGGTTAGAAAGGCATATTGAGAGTCAGTGTAGATGTTTACAGTCTTACCTTCACTGAGTTCTAGAGCCCAAGTTAAAGCAATGAGCTCAGCCTTCTGGGCTGAAGTGCCCTATGGCAATGGTTTGGCTTCAATGACAGCATCCAAAGTTACCACCACATATCCTGCACATCTTTCTCCTTGTGGGTTGATGAAGCTGCTCCCATCCATGTATAACTCCCAGTCTACTAATGCCCATGGCTGGTCCCGAAGGTCAGGTCTGCTAGAATAGACTGAGTCCAACACTGCTACACAGTTATGCTCGACCGGGCTCTCTGATACTGGGAGCAGGGTGGCGGGATTTAGGGTGTTACAGACTTCAACAGTTATACGGGGATTTTCACATAGCAAGCTTTGGTACTTGGTTAATCTAGCATTTGTTAGCCAATGATGTCCTTTCGCATTTATCAAAGTTACCACAGCATGGGGGGCCTTTATATTCAGGTTTTGCCCAAGGGTTAGTTTATCTGCTTCTTGTGCTAACAGGACTGTTGTTGCCAGGGCCCTTAGACATGGTGGCCAGCCTTTGGAAACCCCATCTAGTTGTTTTGTGAGATAGGCCACTGGCCTTGGCCAGGGCCCCACAGTCTGGGTTAAAACTCCAACTGCCATTTTTTCTCTTTCTGACACATAGAATGTGACGGGCTTTGTCAAATCTGGTAGTCCTAGGGCTGGGGCCGGCATCAGTTTTTCCTTTAACTTACAAAAAGCTTGCTGTTGTAGAGGCCCCCATTCAAAATGCTCCCAGTCTCCCCTCTTTGTCACCCCGTACAAAGGTTTGGCTACTACTGCAAAGTTTGGAACCCATAATCTGCAAAACCCCACAGCTCCTAGGAATTCCCTTACTTTCCTTCTGGCTCTAGGTTCCAGTAGGCTGCAGATGACCTGCTTTCTTTCTGACCCCAGGCTGTGCTCCCCTTTCCGAATAGTGAATCCCAGGCAGCGTACCTACTGTCTGCAGATCTGAGCTTTCTTCTTGGACAGCTTATACCCACAGTCATCCAGGTGCCAAAGCAGGGCATCCATCCCTTTTGCACAGCCAACTGCCATGGAGTGTCCCAGCAGGTCATTCACGTACAGGAGCAAGACACAGTCTAGGTGTTTGGCAGGAAATTTTTGCAGGTCTCAAGCCAGGGCCTCCCTGAAGATGGTAGGGGAGTTCTTGAACCCTTGGGGAAGCCGGGTCCAAGTGTACTGAGTAGTGACACCTGACTCTGGATCTTCCCACTGAAAGGCAAACAGCTTCTGGCTCTCAGGAACTAGTCTGATGCTAAAGAAGGCATCTTTTAAGTCCAGACAGGTAAACCAGCTGTCCTAGCTGGCAGTGGCCCTAACAATGTGTAAGGGTTAGGAACTGTTGGGTGCAGAGTCCCTGTAGATTGGTTGACCAAGCACAAGTCCTGTACTGGCCAGTAGTCCTTGGTCCCTGCCTTAAGGACAGGCAGGAGGGGGTGTTCCATGGAGACTGGCAAAGAACTATAATTCCATAGGCTTTCAAGTGCCTGAGATAAACATGGATTCCTTTGAGAGCTTCTCTGGGAACTGGATACTGCTCTTGTCTAATTGGTTGGGCCGCAGGCTTAACTTCTGTGAGTACGGGGGCTTGGTTGACCACCAGTCCTGGAGGATTATCCTCTGCCCATACTCGGGGCCATCGCTTAGCTAGAGCTGGTTTTATCTCTTGGCCTGGCTTGGTTAGAAAAAGTCTCCATTCTTCTTCCTGGGGGACCGTAAGGGCCATGATTACTTCTGTTCCTGGTAACTTTAACTGTAAAGAGCCCTGTTTTGTAAAGGAGATGGTGGCTCTCAGCTTGCTAAGCAAGTCTCTTCCCAGCAAGGGCAAGGGACAGTCAGGCATGTACAAGAACTGGTGAACTATTTCATGTCCCCCACCGAGCAGATCCATGGTAGATAGAAAGCCTGCTTAGTGGAAACTCCTTTTGCTCCAATTATATCAATGGTTTTCTTGGATGAGGGGGTGACCGGGGTGGTCACTACTGAATGTTCAGCACCGGCGTCGACCAAAAACTTAATGTCCTTGCCCCCAATTGTAATCCTGACCACGGGCTCCTTGGGAGCGCTTGAGCCCCATCCCCTTCAGTCCAGTAGCCCTTCAGCCAGATTGAACAAAGCTCCCTCATCTTTATCTGAGGTCTTTTGTTCTGAATCACCTTGCTTTTCCTTCAGTTGGGGACACTTATCTTTCTAATGTCCTATTTTCTTACAATAGGCGCATTGGTTACTTTGCAAGCGTGGGCAATTAGACTGAGTGTTCTTCCCGGAAACCCCCTCTCCCTCTCCTTTTGGGGGAATTCCTCTAATGGCCACAGCCAGTAAGTCGGTGTTTCGCCTAGGCTGGCGTTCACCTTCCTTACGGCTTTCTCTGCAGCTTGTTGCATCTCTATTCATGAACACTTGATTGGCTATTTCCAGTATCTGTGAGGTATTCATATCCACAAACCCAGCCTGTTTTTACAATTTTCTCCTGATTTTTTCCACACTTTGACTAACTAAGGCTGATTTTCAGGGCTATCTGGATCAAAAAGAGTGTACATATGGTGAGCCTCACACAGTTTTTCATAGAATTGCGCTGGACTCTCCTCTTTTCCTTGGATGACCTCAGAGACCTTATTTACATTTGTAGCCTTTTGAGCCCCTTTCTTTAGACCTTCTATTGATACCTCATGGTACCATCTTAGCCTCTCCATGTCTGGTCCTTCATTTGGGTCCCATTGGGGGTCTGCTCCTGGCAGCTGAATTCTTTTATATTCTGGGGGGTTTTGGTAATCAGCTGGGATGTGCTCCTCTAGCCACTTAGTTGTACCTGGAGCACCCCTCACCTTTCATCTGTATTAAAGAAGTACAGGAGCAGCTGGTGGCAATCAGCCCAAGTAGGATTATGAGTCTGTATAATAGTTTGGAGCAAGTCAATTAAAGCTTTAGGCTTTTCAGTGTAAGATGGAGTATTATTTTTCCAATTGAGGAGGTCAGCAGAGGTGAAAGGTTGATACACAAAGGCATGCCTTTCCACCATGTGTCCATCCTCATCTACCCCAGTATATCGCTGCTCTCTCAGGGGCATTTGGATTCCAGTCTTGGGGCATAAGCGAGCTGCCAAGGGAGGAGTTTCTCCCGCAGCTTCAGTTCCTCTTTTGTCTACTCTGGGTGGTCTAGGGGTGTGGTTATCTGGTGGAGGTGGAGGTGCTGTGGGCTCAGGAGTGGGGAGCCCTTCCTCTCAATAAGGAAGGGGTACTGCTAGTACCAGTTCCTGCCATGATTCTTCTGGTGTTGGGTCAGACAGCACTTTTGGTGCCGACTTCCCTCGGCAGGTGGGGTGAGAACCTTCCTTAACTGTCTGTTTGCTACTAATACTGCTGCTGCCTGTCCTCTTAACCACTCTGGGGGGTCCAAAACTAGCTGTAACCAAGAATGTATATATAGGAACTGATCTGGGTGCCCTGGCTTACAGGTTACCCTGTGCCATACCTTCGAGACAAGGGACCTGTCCAGGCTTCCTTCTGATGGCCAACCCACCTCTAATGCTGGCCAGTCTATCTCACACAAAGTTCTAAGTTTTCCTGGTGTCATAGTGACTCCATAGTCTCCCTTAAATCCCTGTTTGAAATTTTTCAACATAGTTCCTAATGGGGTGGTCTTACTTTGTGACTGACCCATGTTTCCTTGAGGCAAAACACCACACTCACACCACACGCACACCACAAAACAAAGAATGGGTTAAAAGGGCACAAACACACTTTTACAGTTTACACCAAACCAGAATCAAAACCAAAATCAGAGTATCCAGAAATCCAAGCCAAGTCAAAACCAAAACCAAAGTATCAAGCAATCCAAGTCAGTCAAAAACAAAAACCAAAGTGCTGGTACAGGCACGCTGTGGGTGATCAGGTCACACTTCCACCCAGATGGAGTGGGCAAGTTCCAAAGACTAGTCTTACCAAGTTTCAGTTGTCCAGACTCCAAGTGCCAGTTCGTTTTTGGTGTTGAGCCACTGCATTGATCCTCCATGGGGGCCTGCCATGCACTGCTCTGGCGAGACATTCCACTGGGGCAATTGCCTACCAAGGAGCGCTCTCAGGATCCTCGTCGCTCAAGCGGGCCGGAGTCCCCCACAGGGATGCTCCACAGGGCAGGCCTAAGCCACCTAAGGGGCCGCCTCAACTGTCCATTAATCACCTCGCTTCCTAGTCAGGGAACCAAGAAATGTAGCAGGAGAAGCTGCAGACAAAACCTCTCAGACACCAAGTTAAAGAAGGAAGGGCTTTATGCAGCTGGGAGCTTTGGCAAGACTCATGTCTCCAACAACTGAGCTCCCCAAGTGAGCAATTCCTGTCTCTTTTAAGGGCTCACAACTCTAAGGGGGTCCGCATGAGAGGGTCATGATCGATTGAGCAAGCAGGGGGTATGTGACTGGGGGCTGCATGCACTGGTAATCAGATCGGAACGGAACAGGACAGGGATTTTCACAGTGCTTTTCCATACAATGTCTGGAATTTATAGATAACATAACCGATTAGGTCAGGGGTCTATCTTTAACTACCAGGCCCAGGGTATGGTGCCGGGCTGTCTGCTTGAGGATTTCATTTCTGCCTTTCAGTTTTTACTTCTTTCTTTGGAGGCAGAAATTGGGCATAAGACAATATGAGGGGTGGTCTCCTCCCTTACCTTAAAACAGAGATTAAGGAAGGTTTATATCAGGTTCAAAGTTGAGGTAATGTTTTCTTCAAATTACCTTTAAGCTTCTTTGTCACCCATGGCCACTTCTTGCTCCTGAGCCATAGCTTCTAGACATTCAGGTAAATAATTAAATTATTAGGTTTTCTTAAAATAGATATTAGAAAAGGTAAAACAAACTCTCCAGCAAGATCTTATTATGTGTTACGAACTGGGAAGTTAAACCTAATTTGGCTTAAGAAATGTACTTCTTACTTAGCTTGCTTTATTAAAAAAAATCTGTATTGCAAAAATATGCATTTAGTGTAACAGTTCAAACTACTGCCTTTTTTTTTTTTTTGGCAGTTCGCTCTGTCACCCAGGCTGGAGTGCAGTGATGTGATCTTGGCTCACGGCAACCTCCACCTCCCAGGTTCAATTGATTCTCTTGCCTCAGCCTCCCGAGTACCTGGGATTACAGGCGTCCACCACCACACCTGGCTAATTTTTGTATGTTTAATAGAGACAGGGTTTCACCGTGTTTGCCAGTCTGATCACAAACTCGTGACCTCAGGTGATCTGCTCACCTCGGCCTTCCAAAGTGCTGGGATTACAGGCATGAGCCACCGTGCCTGGCCTATTAACCTTAATATTGAGAACGAAGAAGGTAATAAGATGTTCTGAAGAGGCAGAAGAATGTTAAGGCTCAGCATAAGAACTCTGGAGTCAGTCTGTGCTTGAATTTTAGCCTAATTGTTATATAACATAGAGCAAATTACTTATCCTCTCTGTGCTTATGTTTCCTTATAGGGAAATAATATTATTTGCCACATGAAGTTATGAGTACTACACATATAAAGCTCTTAGAATAATTTTTAGAATATAGTAAATGCTCAATAATTAGCTATTACCTAGTTGGCATGTAATTTTGGAATTTATCTAAATGTGTACTACTATACAGAAGAATAATCACAAAATCTGGAGAATTCACAACTGTCATTTTAGTTATTTTTTCAAGTTTTATTCTACCACATCAATGACCGTTCACTGAAGAAACCTAGCAGATCATGGCATAATAAGTCAAAAGTGCCATTCTATAAAATGCCAAATTGACCATAAATTTATTTGAGATTTTTCTTAAGTTTAATTTTTTTTCTCCAAATTTAGTTACCTTTTAAAGTATAAAGCCTCACATAAACCAATACTTGGTAGTTGTTTATGTTCCTGGAACTTTTTGATGATATTTTTGCTATCACTGAACCTCGAGATGAGGGTGAAATGAAGGATTCGCTTCTCCTCATCCTCTTCCTCCCCTTCCATCTTGGAACCAGATTATGGAGTTTGTATATCCTGTCCTTAAAGTCCTTTAAAAACAAAAATCCTTTTGTCAAATCTAGTGCGCCATGGTTCTTTAACATTATAAACCTGCTATGGTTGCTGGAATCGTTTATCATAAAAAGAAAAGACAAGGAAAAAAAAAAGAAGAAAAAAATCCTGAGCTCACAAATAGGCTGTTGTGGAGCTAGAGCTTAAAGAGGCTCTGCTATTAGGTATATTTCATAGTATGAAAAGACGGGCTGATTTTAGCCTCCTTGCCTGGTGGGATCAATCCTGTCAGTGCCATTTATTTGCAATCCCTTGTGATTTCTGTGTCCCACAACCCTTTTGCATGAAAATGAACCATAAAGACAGTCAAAACACCTGCTTTCTCGACAAGACCGATTAATACTTTGATTTATCCCTCTAAGTATGAGCTAGCCTGCCGCTACAAGGGCCTTGAGTTGGCATATAATTCATGAGACTTTGAAGGTCTTCTTTTCTGTGTCCCAGAGTTTCAATTGTGGGTGTCTTTTGCATATACTGGAGACCTCTATTAACTCCTAGAACACTCAGTAAAGCTGGAAGCCAGAGTTTTTAGTCAATATTGGTTCAGGTATCTTTAGTTATTAAGTGACTGTAAATTATTGGCATCATTTGAAAGGCCTTCAGAATATATAGATGGGCATTTCTCAGGACCTGACTTAACTCCAAGAATCCAGAAAAAGAAAATAGGCACCCCGTAGTTTACTTCAAATTTATTCTCTTTGTAGTCTTCTAAAGTTGACACTTGTCTTATTTTTTGTGCGTTATAAACAGGCAAGCTTGAGAGTGGTGTTCATATCATTGAAGCAGAATGCAGTACTCTTTCTACTTCTGGACACAGAGGATTGACAATCTCCTTCAGTCTCTTTATCTCTTAGGAAAGGAAACGGATCTACAATGCCATTAAACTTGGGTAAAATACTCATATTACAGGATATAATTGCAGATTATAATATAAGTAATTGTAAGATTAGTTAATCTTGAAAATTAAACCAATATGCTTGAGTTCAGAAGACATTGCTTGGTAAGATGCCTCTTTCCATTGTCATACTTAAAAGAACAAATTTATTTTGTCTTTCCTAATTGAACTGTTTAAATACATTTCTTTTAATGAGACATGGAAAAAACATTTTCTCCCATTTAATTCCAAAGCTTTTCAAGCCTTTTTTAGAAATTTGGTACTTGAGACTGTCTCATTTCAGCTTAAATAAGTTTGAAGGAGTATTTCATGAATGCTCTATAAATTAGCGTTTTACTTGCTCTAAAGGATGAGCCTTCTGTATAATGCAAAATGATACAGTCATTAGAAAGACAGTTGCAGTGGAAGGCTGTGAAAGGAAAAGGAAAAGAGAATTCACTAAAAGGCAAGATAGCTTTAGAACGAGATGAATATTTGAAATCTTACTAAAAAAATGAATATCTTGAATGACATACTTCTGAATACTGGTAATGCAAAGTGGTCAGCTTCAACATAAAACTATTTGTCGATATTCTACTATATTCCAGGAACATACAAAAAACCCAATTATTATAAAACTGAGGATAAAACTTGAACAATTTACAGAAATGAATAGCAGGCCAGTATTGCAAAACTGGGCAAGCTCCAAAGCTAATTGTCTTTCCATCATACCCCACAGCAGTGAATAGTTTAGGCATAGACATGGGGGTTTCTACATGTGCCTTTGGAGAAGGCAAGTAATTAAAGTTCAGAGATCGTTTATATTTTTCAACTTTTAGAAAGTGCTAGTGCTTATAGCTTCAAAACCTTCTGCAGCTGGTCCTATTCCTGCAAATGTGTGTTTCTGCTGAGAATTTGGCTCTCCTCCAAGGACATGCATAGATAAAACCAAAGGCCTGCCTAAAGTCTTAGCTTCGAGTCAGTTCAAAGGCCTGAGGGGACATCCAATTTGTGCTGTATTTATGTTTAGTTAAAATGACCTGGTTTAAAGTACTCTGCAGCTTCCTAGCAAGATCAACTTTGCAAGGATTAACAAGTCAAAAAAATAAAAACAGAAAAGGTTTTCTTCCTTTTTTGGCTTTGTTTAATGAATTATCAGCAGACAAATAACAGAGGTCTGCTATAAAATCATTTGTGGGATTTCATTTTATCTAATGAAGGAGAAATACTTGTAACTAAAAGTGAAGATTTGCTGAATTTATGAATTTCTTTACATCTGAAAGCCTAAAGAAATTTTTTGATAGGAAAGAAACTGGAGTTAATTAAAGTCTGGTGGTGCTCATGTAATCAGAGTATTAGTATTAGCATATCAGTTGAGATGAAAAAGCTAAATCAAGTTTCTATGAGAATAGGAGGCTGAATGTATAGTTGTTATGAGCTTGAACTCAAATACCAGACTGTCTGGATGTGATTCCAGCTATTCCCCTACCATCTGTAAGACCTTAACCCAGTTATTAAACCATTCTGATCCTGAATATTATATTCTGCACACAAGGGTTCTAATAGGACCATTTTAATTAGATAATTTTCATAGATGCAAAGTTCCTCTTGCATAGGAAACACTCAGCAAAGGTTACCTATTACTGTTACAAATAAGAACTAATGCTTAGTGGGTAGTAGAATAGATGTCAACCCCATTCCTAAAGATGATGGAGCTAAGACTCCAACTTCGGGAACAACAAGAGAGAAATTAAAAAGATTTAGCTTACTCTAAACCTCTGCTCTTTCTAAGATCCCTTGGTAGTTAAGCCATAAATGAGGGTAGGCTTACTGCTTTTTCATGAACATGTTTCTATGGTCATGAATATGCTTCACAATACCATTTGTCACCAACAGGCTGGTGAGCAAAACTTAATCATCACTTATTTCAAGTTAAATTAAATTAAGTATTCAGTACCATTGCTATAGTTTGAATGTGTCCCCCAAAGTACATGTTTTGGAAAATTGACCCCCAATATGGCAGTGTTGGGAGGTGGGACCTAAAGAGAAGTGTTTGAGTCATGGCAGCACTGCCCTTATGAGTGGATTAATGTTGCGGGAGTGGATTCATTACCGCAGGAGTGTGTTCCTTATCAAAGGATGAGTTTAGCCCACTGCTGCTCTGTCTCGCCCTCTCTTTGCCCTCTCAATACAGACTGATGAACAAGAAGCCCCTTTCCAATGCTGGCCCCTCAGTTTTGGAATTCTAGCCTCCAGAATTGTAAGCCAATAAATTTCTTCCATTTCAAGCTACCCAGACTCAGGTATTCTTTTATAGCAGCACAAAAATCGGCTAAGACAACTATGCTGCTTTATACAGAAGAGCTATTATCATTGAATGCCTTTTAATGCATTGAAATGCAAAAGATTTGGGTTTTGTTAACAGTTATTTCTTTGCATCCTTTGGTGCATTCTCTGCATCTACTAGCCTTGAAAGTGTTTTTTCAGAATAGTTCATATATCGACAATATCAATTTATCTTGGATAATGAATAGAGATTAAATTTAATGTGCATAAATCTTTTTAAGAATCTATTAACATTTTACTTTTTTCCATAAAATATATTTCTATTAAAAAGGCAATACATTTGTATTAAAGTACATTTGGAAAACAGAGATTAAATAAGAACAAAAATGCACTAATTCCACAAAAGAAAATAAATTAATATTTTGGTGTATTTCCTTCCACTTATTTCTAGAAATAAGTGGTTTTTTTATGTCATCATGTTCAAGTAGGTATTTTATTTATTTATTTATTTATTTATTTATTTATTTATTTATTTTGAGACAGAGTCTCGCTGTCGCCCAGGCTGGAGTGCAGTGGCACCATCTCGGCTCAATGCAAGCTCTGCCTCCCAGGTTCACACCATTCACCTGCCTCAGCCTCCCGAGTAGCTGGGACTACAGGTACTTGCCACCATGCCCAGCAAATTTTTTGTATTTTTTAGTAGAGACGGGGTTTCACCGTGTTAGCCAGGATGGTCTCGATCTCCTGACCTTGTGATCCACCAACCTCAGCCTCCCAAAGTTCTGGGATTACAGGTGTGAGCCACTGTGCCCAGCCTCAATATTATTATCTTTAAAGCAAAATTAGGAATGCTTCTGTTCTGAAGATATAGGGATATCAGGACACTCCTAAGTCTGAGTATGTTTAGTAAATGTTATCAATGTGTTCCCTTAATTGTAAACATCTAGAGGTTAGTGAAGCAGTCTAGGGTCACTGGAGGAGCCTCATCTGAAGTATTACCAGAGTTCTTTGTCTCATGACTAAGAAAATTTAGGAGCATAGACACCAAAGGTGAGGTTGGAGCAAAGCTCAACAAGCTAAAGAGGAAAGCTCTCCACAGTGGAGAAGGAGCCGGAAAGAGTTGCCATTTCACAGTTGAATGCAAAGGCTTTTATAAACAAGCTATAGGGGCAGAGGGTTTCATTTACATGAGGCACAAAAAACCAGTTAGGTCTGGATGTCTTATTTGCATAAGGGATGAATTCTTGTTAGCTCCATTCCATCCCTCTAGTGCACATGTGGGTCCTTAGCCTGAGTTACTCCATGTTGTTTTATTTCCCTTACTGTGTATGTGTCAGGAGATGGAATTTTCCACTGCAGGTGTGTCTGGTTCTGTGTAATTTTTCTTATCTATATGGCTGCAGTTCTGTCTTAGGCAAGCCCTTCTGTACAAGCTCCCTTATCTGAGTATGCCCAAAAAGGAGAGGAAAGTGCTCACCGAAGCCCACATGTATAGGCAGATTTCACTGGTTGCACAAGAGACAAAGGCATCGGGCCTTGCTTCCTTATCTGCGCTTGCAGCTTGATTGCTTCCAGGCTGCTCTTTTGTTGGAAAGACTTCTACCAGGGGCCTTGTCCTAACTATCTGCCTAACTGGTTCTTTCCCCTCTCTTCTCTCACTAGGAATACCTATCTTTCTGAGAATCCAGCCCAGCAAGTCCCTGAACTCGTTTTTCCTAGCCCTCACTCAAGATGAAGTTGCTCTGGTTCGAGTGCATCTGAAAATAGGACTACATTTTTTATTCATAAGCTATACAATTATCTGGGAGGCAATTTAAAAAATAAGTGAGCTAATTCAACTTTGTTCAGTTTACTAAACTTCACCTAAAATTCCAGAGGTACACGTCAATTTTCTTATTTCACATACTGGGTTTTAAAGTCACATCTATAAGGAGTAACGTCTGGTCATCTTTGAAAATAATAACCTTAGAGTTTTTCTAACTGTCAAAACACAGGAAAAACCCAAACTCGGTAGAAATAGATTTGATTTTGTTTTCCATTTTGATACTAAATGTCTTCTGTTTTCATCGTTTCTAGTAAGGATTGTACATTATAAAAAAGGAAGCCAGATGTGGTGGCTCATGCCCGTAATCCAAGTGCTTTGGGAGTCTGAGGCAAAAGGATTGTTTGAGGCCAGGAGTTCAAGACAAGCCTGGGCAACATAGCAATAACTCATCTTCACTAAAAATAAAATAATTAACCAAGTGTGGTGGCACATCCCTGTAGTCCTAACTACTCGGGAGGCTGAGGCAGAAGGATCACTCGATCCCAGGAATTCAAGGCTCCAGTGAGCTATGATGGCTCTACTGCACTCCAGCCTGGGTGATCAGGTGAGATGCTGTCTCAAAAAAAAAATAAATAAATAAATTAAAATTATAAAAAGTATGTCCTTGGAAATTACTCCAAAGTTTAATGGTGATAATTGTTATTTGAAAAGGAAAACATAAAAGTGGAACAGATAAAATCAGATCAGAAGCAGAACCAGAAAGTAAATCCCTGGGGACAATAAAAACACAGTTATTTTCCATTATAATTCATTACACCTTCATTGAAGCCCTTGGTTTCTCTGACACTGTCAAGCCTTGGTTTTCCCTTGTCTCTCTAGCTGCCCTTTGTTGTAACTGCCCGAGAGGTTCTTCCTGCCCACTGCATAAAGAAAGACCATAGCATTGTAGTAGACAAAGAGTTTAATAGACAGGAGGCCAGCCATAACATGTGGGAGATGGAGTTCGTACTCAAATCATCCCCTTCAAAGCTCTTAGGTTAGGGGCTTTTCAAAGGCAGTTTGGGGGAAGGGGTAGGGGTGGACAGTTAACAGGTGCTTGCTGCTGATTGTTTGGGGCAGAGATGAAATCATAGGGGGGCTGAAACTATCCTCTTGCTGGCTGAATTGCTTCTGGGTGGGGCCACAGGAGTGGAGTTGTCGGTTCAGGTGGAATCATCAGGTCCAGGTGGAGCCATTTATGTCAGACATGCAAAGAAACCTGACAAGCTATCTTAAGAGGCCAATCTACAATATTGGTGTTATTTTGCAGGAGCAATTGGGGAAGTCGCGTGTCTTACAACCTCCGGAATAATGTCCGCATCTTAGCAGGACTCACGCTCCTCTCCCCTCAGCCTGGAGGCCTCCTGTTAGCTTTACAAAAGCTGCTGAGTTTTGGGAAAGGCTGTTATCATTTAAACTGCAGCCTAAATATCTTTTAAAGTTAGCTTGGTCCAATAGCCCAGGAATAATTTAGGGAAAGGCAACACGGGGGTTGGGTTAGGTTAGCTTATTGTTAAAATTTTCTCGCAGATATAACTTTTGCAAAGGTGGTTTCATTGTGAAGTTGCTCAGCTGGCTTCAATGATTAAATGTTGGAAATCCTCAGAGTCTGGCTTTAGTCTAGTCTACTTGTATCCGCCGCCCCGCCCCCACACGGCATTTGCTAATTTATCTCCCCACTTCTATCAACCCTTACTGTTTCTCCATTCTTTTTAAACTCAAATCTGATTAGGTTCTTGCTTTAGTCAAAAACCTTAAACGACTTACATTCCTCTTAGGAAAGAAAAAAAAATCAACATCATTTAAATGGTCGAAAGAGTTCTTCATTACGTGGCCCATGCTCCTCTTTCTAGCATCATTTTATGCCGCTCTTTTGCTTTAGGAACAAAAGGTCATTTACTTGCCTTATTTTGATTCGACAAACACACATCCTGTTGCTTCAGAATCTTTACGCATGCCACGCTCTGCCAGAGAAGCTTCCATGCTGTCTTTTTAAGAATTTTCAGCCGGTGTGGTGGCTCACGCCTGTACTCCCAGCACTTTGGGAGGCTGAGGCGGGCAGATCACAAGGTCAAGAGTTCAAGACCAGCCTTGCCAACATGGTGAAACCCTGTCTCTATTAAAAAAAATACAAAAATTAGCCGGGGATGGTGGCGAGCGCCTCTAATCCCAGCTACTAAGGTGGCTGAGGCGGGAGAATCGCTTGAATCCAGGAGACAGGGGTTGCAGTGAGCCGAGATTGCACCACTGCACTCCAGTCTGGGTGACAGAGCAAAACTCCATCTCAAAAATAAATAAATAAATAAATAAATAAATTTCTACTTATCGGCCGGGCATGGTGGCTCATGCCTGTAATCCCAGCTTTGGGAGGCCGAGTCGGGTGGATCACCAGAGGTTGGGAGTTCGAGACCAGCCTGACCAACATGGTGAAACCCCGTCTCTACTAAAAATACAAAAATTATCTGGGCGTGGTGGCTCACGCCTGTAATCTCAGCTACTCGGGAGGCTGAGGCAGGAGAATTGCTTGAACCCGGGAGGTGGAGGTTGCAGTGAGCCAAGATCATGCCATTGCACTCCAGCCTGGGCAACAAGAGGGAGACTCTGTCTCAAAAAAAAAACAACAACAACAACAAAAAGAAATTTCTACTTATCTTTCAGATCTCAGATGATGTAGCACTTCCTTACGGAAGACTTATCCAATCCCTGAAGTATTAAAGACATCCCCCCCACTTATTTTTCTTTCATAATACTTCATACACTTGGCAATTATGCACTAATTTGCATAAGTATTTTGATTAAGTCTTTATGTCTTCTTTGAGTCATCATAGTATCTCCTAGCTACAGTTGAAGGCTTGGTACAAAGCTGCTGTTTGATGAATATTGGCTGAATGAATGAATGAAATGGCAAGTTTTATATCACTAAGCCTCAGAACACTTCTTTGGAAAAAGGTATTCCAATTATATCATTTTACCAAGAGAAATCTGAAGCTGGCAGAAATGAAAAAGCATGCCTATGCTCACCAAGATTAACTTGAACCTGAAATCAAAGCTCATACTATAACCACTAGTGTATAGTGGCTAAAGTCAAAGGGTCTGGGGCTAAACAGAACTGGCTTTAAATATGGTTAGGACATTTACTTGCTTTGCAATTCAGGCAAGCCAATTTCTTTACAAATCGGTTTCCTCATCGATAATAAAGAGTTCATAATAATAGCAATCACATAACATAATTGTGGCAATTAAGTGACATAATAAATATAAGGCACAGTGAAGGACAGATGCAGGCTCAATAATAGCAGTCAATATTATCTTACCCAAGCACTTCTGACTCAGTTTTGAATAGAATGTCATCATTCATGCATCTTAGATTCTTTTACCTGTATAAATTGCCATAGATCTCATCTCTTTGTCTTTACTGTGCAATACTTACCCAGGAGAGAGTAAACTCAAATATGATCCTATCATTTTAACTAGACACGCTCAAAAAACATGGGCAGTTGTCTGATAGAGGTAGTATTCTGCTATTTCTGTAGTATTGCAAACCAGATGATTAGACTGACTTTATTTTATGCAACTGTATAACATTGGTACAAAGCATTTTTAAAGAAAAAAATCAATTTACAATTAGAAAACCTATCCAGACTAAGTCCATTTGTCCATCTAACAAATTTAAAATGCTTGTATATTTCTTATATTATTAAGATCACATTGTGCTTTTATCAATTCACATGATTTTATAAATATCTTCATATTTATCATCAAATTATCTTCATAAATACAAGCTTATGCCTACAAAACATTCATCTGAATAGATATAAAAAATATTTCTCTGTTGGGCATTTAGGATATTTATAATGGTTTGCAATTATAAATAATACTGCAATTAATGTTTGTAAATGAAATTTTCCTCTGTTGAATTATTTTCTTTAGATAAATTCCCTAGAGTGGGTAATTAGTGGTAGTCTTACCACTACATATTTGTTACACATTAATGGCCATATCTCAAGGAGTTAGAGAATAGCTTGTACAAAATTCTACTGACTTAATTCACAGATAAGTATACAAATTTCAAACTGCACATTCACAAGATGCTCAGAGAGTATCAATAATTAGTGAGACATATCCCTGGGTAGTATTTATAGAACACGAGGGCAACCTTCAATGATCCTTTCAAAAAGCAAATCATTATTAAATAACAATAGCAGGCCTGGCGCAGTGGCTCACACCTGTAATCCCAGCACTTTGGGAGGCCGAGGCAGGCAGATCACTTGAGGTCAGGAGTTTGAGACCAGCCTGACCAACATGGAGAAACCCCATCTCTACTAAAAATACGAAATTAGCTGGGCGTGGTGGCACATGCCTGTAATCCCAGCTACTTGGGAGGCTGAGGCAGGAGAATCCCTTGAACTCGGGAGGCGGAGGTTGCGGTAAGCCGAGATCGCACCATTGCACTCCAGCCTGGGCAACAAGAGCAAAACCCTGTCTCAAAAAATAAATAACAATAGCAAAAGCCATATTGCACTCCCTTTGAAGTTACCAAATTTAGTGTCATCAAACTCAGCCAGATTGATACTATATGGCCAATAACTAGTAAAGATTATCATTTTAATACCAAATTCAGTGTAAATTTTAAAATATTGATTTATTTGTTGAGTCATTTGTGCCTTCCTAGAGTAAGAATAAGAGCTTTAGACTCTAATTCTAAGCTGTGCAGTTAAATTATGTATCCCTTTCCAAGTGCTCAGACACATTAGCTAGAATCAGTTTCTCTCCCAGGTCTCATGAAAGTGTCAGATCTGTTTGAACCAGAGCAACTCCATCTTGAATAGGGGCTGGGTAAAATGAGGCTGAGACCTGCTGGGCTGCATTCCCAGGAGGTTAAGACATTCTAAGTTACAGGATGAGACAGGAGGTCAGCACAAGATACAGGTCATAAAGACCTTGCTGATAAAACAGGTTGCAGAGGAAGAAGCCGGCCAAAACCAAGCAAAACAAACATGGTGACGAGAGTGACCCCAGTCATCCTCACTGCTGCACTCCCACCAGCACCTGACAGTTTACCAATGCCATGGCAATGTTAGGAAGTTACCCTATATGATCTAAAAAGGGAGGCATGAATAATCCACCCCTTGTTTAGCGTGTAATCAAGAAATAACCATAAAAATGGGCAACCAGCAGCCCATGGGGCTGCTCTGTTGATGGGGTGGCGATTCTTTTATTGCTTTACTTTTCTAATAAACTTGCCCTCACTTTACTCTATGGACCTGTCTTGAATTCTTTCTTGGGAAAGATTTAAGAACCTTCTTTTAGGGTCTGGATAGGGACACCTTTCCAGTAACGAAAGTCCCAGACTAAATCTTGGGATTATCTTCAAATTGCATGTGACAGTTACCTCAAGTACGTACCTAATAATCTTTGAGTTAGTAAAATTAGAGTTTGCCTAATTCACTTGGAACTGCCAGCACATGATGTTACAACCTTTACCAAGGTTTTGGTTTGGTTTAACTAAAGATATTCTTTACCAGCATTGCCTAAATTGTCACAGATTTATTGTTAAGGTGCATCAGATAAACGTAAGCAAGTACATAGAGTAAAACTCAGGATTTCTGGCCAAAGTGTTATATAAAAAGCAAAGTTATCTTATTAACGCAAGATTTCAGTAAAATACACATTTTCCTCTTTAAAAGTAAATTTAAAAGTGTAATTGAAGATTATTTTCTGATGCAAGTCAGGGTTTAGTTAGGAATTTTAAATCACTTTCCCATGGTATATAATAAAACTGGGAAATGAAACACAACTGGTTTGAATAAAAGGTTTCCCTTTTCTTGCATTCTTTAATACATTACTTAATTTATGGGAGAATTTTCATAAATGCATAAAACATGTTCTTCAAGAAGCAAAATTACTACAGTGCCTATTTCTCTTCCCATAATTTATTATTCACTTATATTAACTTTATTCAAACAGAGCATGCCCTGTTTCCCCACCTCCCTACCAGCTCTATTGCTAACAGCAATTACGTATTTATAGATTTTTGGAATTTCATTTAATATTTGTAAAAACAAACTTGGCTAGATCATGAGTTATTTTAAATTCCACAAAAGTATGTTTCCATTTTTCTTTTATTCTTATTTATCATCATTCTTCAATTTCCACCCCCAATCCCTACATATAGATGAAAATTCTACCATGCTGCCCCAGCTGTAAAGGAGTCACCTGCAATCCTGAGTGAGACATTCTTGTGATGACTTCTTCCAAATATTGTTGTTATACAATTGTAGTTATACAATCTACAGGAATAGATATTTGGAAGAAGTCATCACAAAGAATGCCTCACTCAGGATTGCAGGTGACTCCTTTAGAGCTGGGGCAGCATGGTAGAATTTTCATCTATATGTAGTGGTTGGGGGTGGAATTAATAAAAGCACCAGGTATGTGCCTATTCATTCAGAGGTAAACTGTGGAGAGAAGCTTTGTTTCTAATTATCTTTGAGAATATATGTGTTTGATTTCTCACAAATTGGATGAGAGAACTTTATTTCATGTTTCATACTCATTGGTGAGTTTGGCAATATGTTTAAACAAGTTGATTTTTTATCTCCTAATTTTACAATTAAGGCATAACACTTTCTCAGCTCTTTATAGAATAGATTTATCACATAATAGAAACCAAAGAAATTAATTTTGGCAACAAATAAAAATAGATAAGTAGCTAACTGGACATTAAAATCAGTAACATAATGCTTGATGATAAAATGGAAAGCAAAGGGATTGATGGCAGCCATTTAAATTTAATTGACCTGAAACAGGTCATTCTAATTTTTGGACTAAATATATGTTTTTGTTGCTACTATGTTCTAAGATATTTGTTGAAGAAGCAGAATAAAAGTTGTAGTATAAAAGGAAAAAAAATGCAGTCCTCTGATTTTCAACTATGTGCTTCATTAAGTTTACATTTGTGTATTTTATGTTAGAAAGGAAACAAGAAAGGACTGTGAAATTGCCTGAGATTTTCAGAGGAAAACTGGCAAAGAAGAATGACTAGGGAAGAACAATTAGGATAGTTAAAAGCTACGAATCATGTCATAAGAAATATCTTAAGATAGTGCACTTATTTCTTACAAAATAGAGAGTAGAGGCGGGACTTCTGAAGGGAAATGACATGGAGGTGACTTGTGACTCAATTTGAGTGTTTCAGAAATGCAAAGGAATGGGATGCCTTGTTAAGTAACAAGCTTCCCGCCCCAGGTACTTGTAAGCCAAAGATTAATGATTATTAGAAATATTGATGTTTCATAGGCGTTTCATTTTTTAGGTAAAAACTTAACTATTTGACATCTCAGCTCTTCTCCAAATTTTAGGTCATACTTTTTCTAAACAATTTCTCTTTGAAGAGGTGTTTTCTGAAACTGCTATTTTGGTTAGGTTATTTCTTCTTTACAGGAAGCATGTCATAGATGTTACAAGCTAAGAAATATGTGTTTTTATTTTTAGCTTTTGTTTATACTCCAGGCTATGTAATATTACATGCGAAATGAACTGAAATGAGAAAAAATCTCAGATGCATCTATCCACACAGAATATCATTATAGAGAAAGAAATAATACATTTTGACATTTTTTTCTTCCTAGAAATAATTGTAAATGGTGATTCAAGTTAAAAAAAATGCATATATCAATAATAATGTGAGAAAAAAATAATGTGGGAAAAACCTATTAACATAATTTTGTTTTAAAATGAAATCACATTATAAAATATATAGGTAATACAATTTTTAATGTACTATTCTATAGTACCTAAGAGGTTGTCTTATAACAATATGTAATGTAAAAATAAAGCAGCCTTAAATACTCTTCATTTTAAATATTTAAGAACAGCTTTGCTTCCGTTTGAAATTCATATTTTTAGTGTTAGGAAAGGTCTTGTATATTAACTGGCAGTTCTTTCCTTAAAAGTAAAATAAACTGCAAAAAGTTCGTAATTTTGTAAAATTGTTCATCGAATTAGTAGAAAATAAAAGATTAACATCTGGCTTTCTCTCACTAATACTGTAACTGAGAATACCAGCCTAGTAATGCATTTTAGAGCTTTTTTTTTTCCTTTCTTAATCTGAGAATGTAGCCTTGAAAAGTACCTGAAAACCCTTTATTTCCTCCTTTTTCCATCATACAACCCCTTACATCATGCACATTTATGTAACTGTATGCCTGTTAAACTTACACCATGCACACTTAACTATGTGCTTACTTAGAAGTTCCAGGGGCTAATCATGAGACAGACCAGGCAGGGAGACCCAGCTGCAAAATTTCAGAGATTACCTCAAAGTGGTTAGTCAACAACCTGGCCATGGTTGAGATAATGCCAGCCTGCATTCCAGGTGGAGCACAACTCAAGCTAGCCACCAGGACAGAACACTCAGACCTTGTATTCAGGACTATTTCCACACGCCTCCCATTCCAAGTTCCCTTTGTAAGTCCCTCGTCCCAGCCTAAAGTTTGAAATGGTTTCTTTAAGGTACTAGCCTTGACCATTTCCTCACTGCTACCTCTGGAATAAAGTAAATTTCCTTTCACTAAATCTTATCCCTGTTATTGGCTTTGCAAGCAGCAAGCAATTGAGCCTATGTTTAGTTACAATACTAGTAATAATAGTAATAATAATAATAACATTGATAGCTAACAATTGATATGATGCTCATTACTGATTTATCAAGATGGGGTAATTGCGATTGAGAAAGAGTAATTCATGCAGAACAGGCTGTGTGGGAGACCGGAGTTTTATTACTACTCAAATCAGTCTCTCCAAGCATTTGGGGATCAGAGTTTTTAAGGATAATTTGGTTGGTACGGGGAAGACCAGTGAATTGGGAGTTTTGATTGGTCAGGTCAGAGATGAAATCACAGGGAATCGAAGTTCTCCTCTTGCACTAAGTCAGTTTTTCGGTGGGGTCCACAAGGTCAGATGAGCCATTTATCAGTCTGGGTGGCACCAGCTTATCCATCAAGTAAAGGGTCTGCAACATATCTCAGGAGATCCTTATGTTTTAAAATAGTGATGGTATCCCCAGGAGCAATTTGGGGAGCTATAGAATCTTGCAGCCTCCAGCTGCATGACTCCTAAACCATAATTTCTAATCTCGTGACTCATTTGTTAGTCCTGCAAAGACAATCTAGACCCTAGGCAGGAATGGGGTTTGTTTTGGGAAAGGGATGTAAACATCTTTGTTTTGAAAGCTAAACCATAAACTAAGTTCCTCCCAAAATTACTTCAGCCACACTCAGGAATGAACAAGGGCAGCCTGGAGGTTAGAAGCAAGATGGAGTCAGTTAGGTCAGATCTCTTTCACTGTAATAATTGCCTCAGTTACAATATTTGCAAGGCAGTTTTAATGGCAACATTTTTCTAAGCACTTTACATAATTAGCACATTTATTTCCAAAAAGATCAAGATAAATATTGCCCCATTTACAGGTGAAAAAATGGAGGCACAGAGAGATAAAATGAAACACTGAAGGTCCTTTTGGTAGGGAGGCAGTGGCCTTAGGACTGGAATCTCGGGCAGTCTGGTCACAGAATCTGAATTTTGAACTATTGCACTATACTGCCTCTTCAAATTGAGTTATTTTGGGTCATCCCTTTAAAAAATTTTTTACAGGCTGGCCACCTTGGCTCATGTCTGTAATCCCAGAACTTTGAGGGGCTGAGGTGGGTGGATCGCCGAGATGGAGAAATCCCGTCTCTACTAAAAATACAAAATTAATGGGCCATGGTGGTGCATGCCTGTAATCCCAGCTACTTGGGAGGCTGAGGCAGGAGAATCACTTGAACCCCAGAGGCAGAGGTTGCGGTGAACCAAGGTCACGCCATTGCACTCCAGCCTGGGCAACAAGAGAGAAACTCCATCTCAAAATGAAATAAATAAATAAATAAAATAAAAATTTTATCCATAAAATGTTTAAAGACAGCGACAAGTAAATGGGAGTTGGCTAAGGAATTTATCGTGTGTGGTTCGAATATCCTGGATGACAATTAAAATATGTCTCAAGGTCTTTTCCGGGCAGTAACTCTGTGGAAATGCCTCTGCTGGAATCCTGGAGTTTGGAGACTATGTTGTAGAGAAACAGAGTAGACCTCTGAGGCTTATCTGAGGAACTGTCTTCTAAACAGAAGCCCCTGGAAAGTTGTTTCAAATGGAAACATTGAGTTATCTGTTTTGAGAGGGCTGAGAGAAGCAAGTGGAAGGACTGGAAGACCCAAGAAAGCAAACATGGAGGTATTAGTCAGCATGTATTAGTATTACTGCAATGGGCACAGGTCATGGCTGCCATTGCCAATAAGAAAAAACTGCTCACTGATGTTGAAACTGCCTTTGCAAAATTATGACTGAGACAGTGAAAGAGATCTAACTTTAATGACTCCATCTTGGTTCTAACCTTTAAGCTGTCCTTGTTCCTTTCTGGGCGTAGGCTGAACTAACTTTGGGAGAAACTTAGTTTATAGTTTAAAACAAAGCTGATAACAGTCCTTTCCCAAAACAAACCTCCTTCTTGCCTGGAGGGCAGACTGCCTTTGTAGGACTAACAAATTAGCCACAAGGTTAGAAGTTATGGCTTAGGAGTCATGCATCTGGAGGCTACAAGAATCTGGCCCTCTCTAAACTGCTCCTAAGATCAGTGCTTGAGATATTTTGCAGACCCTGCACTTGATGGATCAGCTGGCACTACCCAGATGGATAAACTAGATCATCTGATCTTGCGGCCCCCACTCAAGAACTGACTCAACATAAGAGGACAGCTTCAACTTCCCATGCTTTCATCTCCTACCTAACCAATCAGCACTCTTTGCTCACTGGCATCCCCCTACCCACCAAGTTGTCCCAAAAAACTCTGATCCCCGAATGCTCAGGGAGACTGACTTGAGTAATAATAAAACTCTGGTCTCCTGCACAGCCGGCTCTAAGTGATTTACTCTTTCTCCATTGCAATTCCCCTGTCTTGATAAATCAGCTTTGTCTAGGCAGTGGGCAAGATGAACCTATTGGGCAGTCACAATCTCACTTAGTTCAGGTTTTTTAAGGTGTACTCTGATGTCTCCTTCAGGTCTGGAAGTCCTGAGGCATAGCGCAATATATGGACAGAGAAGCAAATTGAGAAAAGCAGAGAGTTATATAATGGAAGGTTATATAGAGGGCAAGGAAGACTGCAAAGTCAGCAAAAGCGGGAGCAGGAGCTGTAGCTTTTACAGACAATGTTGCAATTCCTCTTTACAGTAGATAAAATAATAAAACAGAAAGAGGGGAGACCCCTTTGGTTAGTTATCCTGAAACAAACAGGGAATCAAAAAAAATGATACATGGCCCATAATATAGAAAGATAACAAAAACAAAAGACAGAAATAGTAGTGTTGGGCATGGCTCCAGGAAAATCAGTAAACTAGATAAACACTGTAAACCAAAAATAAAATGATAATCCCCCAACTGACTGAAGAGACTCCTTTCTCTTGCCAAAGAGGATCCCCCAAAAAACTGAAAAACTAGTTCAGGCCATAGCAGGAAATGGGAGTCAGACAAGCCTCATTAAGCCCCCTCCCTTTGGGGTTTCGGCACAACTGACCAGGATTAACACTAAAAGAGAGAACATAAAACTACAAAACAGACTCTATAGCAATAAAGTACCAAATTCCAACCTGACACTGGTGTAGTATCACATGACCCTGAAGGAAATCAAGGCATTTTACCCCAAAATGTATTTAATTGACATATTTTAAAAGGGGCCTGACGAGATGTCTCTTGTTGGGGAAATTGGCATTCTGTGGAGAATCTCCTTCCCTTTTTAAGTTTTTTCTGGATTCAGACCTTAAAAATCTGACATGTTTTAAGGTCTGAAAAGAGACATTTACCGTCTACTCTCTCTGGAGCCTACTACTTAGAGGCTTCATCTACATAACAAGAAACTTGGCTTCCACAGCTCCCATTAACTCAAGCATTTCTTTCTGGTGACTTCAACTTTAGGCAAAGCTTAACTCTTTCCAAGACAACCAGAAAATCTTTGAAATCCACCTAAGACCTGTAAGCACTCCCTCTACCACCTCTCTGCTTCAAGATGCCCCACCTTTCCAAGCCAAACCAATGAATACCTTATATGTTTTATACCTTTACTTACAACTTCTGTCTCCCTAAAAATATATAAAACCAAGTTTTAGCCTGGCTACCTTGGGCACATGTTCTCAGGACCTCTTGAGACTGTACCCCAGGCCATGAGTACTCATATTTGGCTCAGAATAAACCTCTTTAAATATTTTACAGAGTTGGCTTTTTATTTCAACACTTTTGCTTTTGTGTTTAATTTTATTTTGTTTTTAGCTATTTGGATTTTGTTTATGTGTGCCCAAACTGTTTTAGTTAATTTAAACACTGCTTACTAACAGATGTATTTTTAATAACCTCAAATAAACACACTGAACCTGGAATAGCCACTGAGGATTCTAGGTAAGCATTTAGCATACGCTCTCTTAGCACACTACTAGGGAGGGACTTACATACAATGAGAAATGGGTACATAAATTCAAACTGTGCTTCAGTAGAGAGTATTTGTAAGCTTGGCTTTTCATATCATTGCCAGAATGATTAATTCTATGAAGACTGCAATATACTAAGGTATTTCTAATCTATACCTTTTCCCTCTCCCTCTTTCTCTATTGTATTTCTAGAAACGTGGCTTTATGTAGAGATTGCAGGAGTTTTTGTTTGATTTATTTGATTTTTTTTTCCTATTTTAACTGAAGACATATTTATAGTATTTGCTCAGAGGGTATTCTTTTGAATTATCACTGAAAATGTTGCCGTCAGAGACAGGAAAACATTGGAGAATGATTCAGTACAACATGCCCTTTTGTCTAATAAGAATTTGCTTCTACGTGACTCTTAGGTTTGTTGCTCAGAGATCAGCAGCATGTTCAATTATTCATGTTTTCTAATTAAGCCCTGCTGATTGTGCCTAAATGGAAACTTTATTTTGGAGAGAATGTGCTCTTAATGTTTTTCAATATAACAATAATTTGTCAGACCGTGACATAAGTCTCTTTAGGATCCTTAGGAACCTGTTTGTTTGGTTTAGAACTCACATATAGCTATTAGCCATCATGTTGAAGTTCCTTAACTTGTTTATTTCATGTCTTGTTTAAAGACGATGACATCTGATATTTTGCTAATGTCTGTATTGGAAGTATTGAAAAATTCCAAAGACTATTCTGTTGCTATGCAGTTGTTTAGCACTTGTAGCACGGAATACTAAAATGACCTTAATTTCAAATCCAAATAAAATAATTTTGAATATCATATATATATTGAATATATCGAATTGAATGTCATATATATATTTGAATATCATATATATATCACATATGTCTGTGTGTATATATATATATATATATTTGCCTCTTCTTTTTGGTTTGTGTGGATGAAAAGTGCCTCATACATAAAATCTGGCCAGCTTTCATTACTTTTGGCAATATTCACCCTCTAATCAAAGGAATGTTTGATTTTAAACATGACTATTTCCCCATTATGTCTTTCCATTAAACTCCCCTAAGGTAAATCTTCCAAAAGCTTAATCAATGTATGATTCCTCAAAACACTGAAATTTAGATTATTTTAGCCACATGCTCTCAAATCAAAATGACTATAAGCATTTTTAATAATTCCATTCTTATCTTTCCTTAATTTTATCATCTTAGTACATTTCCTTTTCCACATATTTAATAGGTAAAAAAACAAGTGAATATATTAAATTATACAGATCTCTTTAATGTATTTTCATTTTTTGCAAATGATCCACTGATAAGATAGAAATGAATATTCTAGTTAGTCTGAACAATAAAACGGTGACAATAGGATAAAGTTCTGACTTATCTATTTTGGCTAATAATATTAATCCAATTACATAGAGAAATTGTCACTCTATTATTTCATAAAAAGACATCCCAGGTTTACTACCTTCAAAAAGTAAATTATCTTTTATAGACTGTTTCTGATATTGGTGAAAAATATTTTTTCTTATTTTCTCCTATAGAATTTACAGAGATTAAGGATGTAACTTGAATACAATTATATCTCAATTAAAATAAAACTTGTATGTTTATTTGATATATAAATACATATTAAAATTACTATAAACTCAAATTTGTATTTTTATTAGTAGGTATAACATTGGGCCTTGAATTAGAATAACAAAAAGGTATTTAGGAATTACTTGAATTTTATCAAAGCTTGGAACTAAAATTTAAGACAGTTTAAATATTTTTAATATACCTTTTTCTAGATAATTTAATGTTTAACTAAAAAACCTTATCATTTCACTTATTGTGATAGAAATACAGTGTGAAAAGAACAATTTCAAACAAATTTTTATACCTGACCTTAACCAGTTTAACATGTGTTTGTAAATAATTATTATATACCATATATTAAGAAAGGATTTCAGATAATGTTATGTATGCAAATAACTAAATACTAGAATAACATAAAATATGGGAACATATAGCATTCTAATGGAATATTTAGTTTTAAGAAAAAGACAAGATAGATCTTCTGACAACATATTTATCTCATACTCCATATCATATTGACAATGACCATTTGATTAAGTTCTTTAAATTAGTCCTTGGATAGCACATCATACCAACTGAGTAAGAACTGACTCCCTAAATGCTGTGTTGACAAAAAACTTATTTGCGTGGAACCATTTTTTTTATACTTTTTTTTTTTTTTTTTTGCAAATTAAAATGTATTACTACGGTGTTTTCACCACTGAAATTTATGATCTTGGACTTTCCTTCTTGCCGTTGTATAGGGCCAAAAGAGAGACATTGGCTACTTTGACAGTCTTAAAGCAGACTCCAGGAATGTCACCAACAGCATGACTTTTTCGGCCAAATCCAGCAACCAGAGCTTCATCATTTTCCTCACCATCATTGGGTACAAAGGCTCTGATTTTCTTGCCATTCTGGATGCACTGGACCCTGACACACTTCCTAGTGGCAGAATTTGGCTGTTTGGCTTCAACTCCTACTTTTCCCAGCACCATTCCTGCAGGAGAAGCACCTCCAAAAGGGTTAGTCTTTGGGGCTGGGCCTCAATGGGCTTTCTTGGTGTTTATCATGCCACTTCTGGTCTTTTCGGTGACTACGGAACTTCCTAGCAGTATGAAGTACGTGACACTTGCCCATCCTGCCAGCGCCATGGGCCTGGGCGAAAGAGAGACTTTTAAACTTTCTAGAAACTATTTGTTCATTAAGAGCACATTGTGTTTTGGATGATTCTGAAGTGGACAAAACACTTTACTGTAGAAACACTTTAATGCTAATAGAATTATCATCCACCCTTGAATTTGGGTTTTATTTTATTTTATATTGCCAACCTGTTTATGAACAACATTAAGAGTGATTTACATAGGGCTACATGATGACAATTGTTCACCCATTTTAGGATGTCTATGGGTAATTAAATATCCAGAATTTAATTTGAATGTGGATTCTGTTTATGATATTTGTTTATATTATTGCAGGTGGAGAGATTTATAAAACAATTTTCTGATTTCTCTTACCTTGTCGCACAGATTTTGCTAAGGCTCTGCAATTTTTGTGGAATGCACTACTACTGCATTTTCTGTTAAAAAGTACTTTGAATAGTTTTCAGGATGTTATTGTAAGGAAAAAGTTAGGCCAATATTTTTACCTTTTGTAATCTTCAAACTAGCATTAAAATAGACTGTTTCCACAAAAATATAATATAGAGAAAAAATGAAATAAATCTATTTATACTTTCCTTAAACCAAGTAACTCTGGAAAATATGTATTATTATCTCCAACGTACAGATGAAGAACCAGAAAAATAGAAATAGTCTGAGTCACACAGGTAGAAGGTAAAAAGCTTGGAGCTTCCTAGTCCAAATTCATTGTTTCCTAGCCAACTCTCAAATCTATATGACATTCCCATTCCTACACTGAAAAAGAACTTCCCCTGGAGGAAAAGTTCTAGAGTCTTAAAGACATGGAAGAAGTATATACTACTCATGAATGCAACCTTGTTTTTCTCCATTTATGTGTTCTTTGAAATATGTAACTCATCGGTGAGTTTGGTTAGATTTGAAGCACTCCAGTGTCCATCAGTAAAGTTTCCTCCTTTTCAAAACTTGTTCCCCTACTGGTTTCTAAAAACTCTTTCTTGGTTTTCTTTCCACTACTCTGTGCCACAAAATCTCTCTTGTAGGCCGGGTGTGGTAGCTCACTCCTGTAATCCCAGCACTTTGGGAGGCCAAGGCAGGTGGATCACTTGAGGTCAGGAGTTCAAGACCAGCCTGGCCAACATGGTGAAACCCCGTCTTTACTAAAAATACAAAAATCAGCCAGGCATGGTGGCATGTGCCTGTAGTCCCATCTGCTTGGAAGGCTGAGGCAGGACAATCTCTTGAACCTGGGAGGCAGAGGTTGCAGTGAGCCAAGATTATACCACTGCACTCCAGCCTGGGTGACAAAGCAAGACTCTGCCCCCACCAAAAAAAAAAAAAAAAAATTCTTTCATAGACGTTGCTTACTAAACTGCCTTTCCATTACACAGTTATTTCTCAGGGTGCCCTTCTTAAACTTCCTATTTAACCCAAGATAAATTCTGCTTGGGTTATTTCACTAACTACAATGAGAGATTCAAAATGCCTATTGCTAACTCAGACTTTTTCTTCCAACCTCCAGACTAACATTCTAATTTATCTTGCATGTAAAAAATGCCATGTCAAAAACCAAAAGTAATCATATCCCTCAAATTGCCCTAGGCTGTTGTGTTTTCTACGTAATAAACATACAACCATGTGCTCAGTGCCAAGTCATAAATCTTAAAATATTTTTCACTTTGTCCTCTATTTATTAATTACAGGTAATTAATTATTCTATTAAGTAAACATTATACAGTTTTTTTATGTGTTCTACGACATGCAGAGAACAATTGTTTTCTGCACTGAGGATACAGTAGTAACACTTCATGCATTCCTGGAGATTTTGCTCTAGGTGATGAGAGAGATATTAAACAAATAATCAAAAAACAAACAAAATAAAACAAAAACCAAAATCATGAAAATCCAGCTATGTTAAGAGCTTAGAAAGAGAGGTATTTAATTCCAGTAACACATTTAATGGAACATTTAGCTTAATCAGGGAAATCAGGAAAGACTTCACAGGAAGGGAAACTTGAGATCTGAAGTATGAGCACTGAGTTAACTGGTTTATAAGGTAGAAAAGGGAGACTTCCAGGTGAGGCATTGCAAGTGTAAAGCCTGTCAGGCCAGATAAAGCACAGTGAGAGCAGCTCAAAGGGCTGAGTTGCTGGAAGAAAATTAGACTGGGGAAGCGTGATAACAGATGAGATGCAAAATGAAGCAGAACACACATGGCCTCATAGAACTTCTAATGGTTCTGTGAGAAACGGTTAACTATTTGAGTTTTTTTTTTTATAATCTACATGTTTTAAAAAATTCTCATAGTTAATGAATCCTCATATTTAGTTAACAAATCCTATCTCCATTCCTTTTTTTTTTTTTTTTTTAAATTGAGACAGAGTCTCACTCTGTCTCCCAGGCTGGAGTGCAGTAACACAAATGCTCTCTCAACCTCTGCCTCCCAGGTTCAAGCGATTCTCATGCCTCAGCCTCCCAAGTAGCTGGGACTATAGGCACCTCCCACCATGCCCAGTTAATTTTTGTATTTTTAGCAGAGACAAGGTTTCGCCTAGTTGGACAGGCTGGCCTTGAACACCTGACCTCTGGTGATCTGCCCCATTTGGCCTCCTAAAGTTCTGGGATTACAGGTGTGAGCCACTGCACCTTTCTCTTTGCTTAAAATGTTCCTCACTCATGTTGCACTTGGGCTAGCTCCTATCCAGGACCACTGAGTTGCCAACTGCACTGAGGCTCCTTTCCTTATCTTCCAGTCTGACTTAAGTAGAAGTCTCAGCTTCCTTTGGGTATACCTTTACACTAATGTCATTATACTACATTGTTTGCTTTTAAAAGTCTTAAGTAAACTCCTTGAGGGTAGCAACTATGTTTTCTTTGCATCCTTCTTTATTAGCATAGTGCTGACGATGTATGTTATAAAACAGATGTCTGTTAAATAAATAAACAAATGCAAGGAACCAAATCAGAACTAACAGCAGATGAAGTAGGGCAAAGTTTTATTCTTCAATAAGCTTGCAATGTAGTCAGAGTGGATGACAAATGGCTACAGCAAAAGGAAAATCTTCTGAGGAAAGTATGCAGGTTTGCATATGGCTGAATGTATTGGCGAAAGATTCTAGGAGTAGGTATTATTTTAGATGGGCTTATAATTAACATCATCGGTATTTCTACAGCACAAAGATGGATATTACAAGTTAAACTGGGAAGTTCAAGGCCATGTATACCCAGGAAACAAAGTCCCTATCAGTTTATATGGGCACAGGTAGGGCTTTTACTAAGCTCAGAATTACGTGTGTTAGTGTGTGAGTAAGCATGAGGCTTTGAGGGATTTGAGCATGAGACTTTCATGAATGTTAATGTTTCAAAAAGATCCAACAGACAGTTTGATGTGAGGATTAACTTTAGAAGAGTCCGGAGATAACGATACCAGTAGGAATTCTTATAACAATATTTTAGGCCAGAGGATGACAAATGTTTTCTGTGAGAGGCTAGATAGTAAACATTTTGGGCTTTGTGGGCATATGGTCTTTGTTACAACTACTCAACTGCACCATAGATGATATGCAAATGGACAAGCATGGCTGTGTACCAATAAAACATTATTTATAAGACAGGTGGCAGGCCTGATTTTACTTGGCCATAATCTGCTAGGTGAAAGTTAGTAGAAATCTAAACTGGACTGATAGCAGTGAAAATGGAAAAGAAGGGATATCTGTAAGAAAATCATGGAAGTGGAATATGTAGCACTGATTTCTTATTATGTGAGTGGCAAAAAAAAAAAAAAAAAGAAAGAAAAAGCAGTTAAAAATGACACCAAGATTTGAGACCCAGTGACTGGGAGGCTGATGGTGCCATCAAGAGTAATAGACATGTTAAGAAAGATGCCGTTTTGGGAGTGAAGATGATTATGTATGTAATAGAGAATCCAGTTAACAGAAAAAAGCTGTGTAGTACTAGGAGCAGTTCATTAAGCTATGAATAATATCGAAAACGCCAAACCTGTACCACATGGCGATGAGTTTTTATAAATTTTTTTCCAACTTTTCAATGTTTACATTGTAAATAATGAAGAGGTATATGAGTTTTTGTTACTATTTTAGCATGCTCAATATGGTTTTATTAGCATTCTATACAGAATGCATTGCTCTTTCACCCGTCCATCTGTGATATAAAACAAACCAGGCTATTATAAAAAGCATTTATTTCAGAAAATAGTAACCTATTTCTTGCTATAAATAAGTCTACAATATATGGTGCTTGACAAATCGGACTGTATTCTTTTTTCTTTATTCAAACTTCAAGAGGATTTAATTTTGATTTTAAGCAGTCAAACTGAAATAAGATTAACTATAAACTATTTTTCTCCATTTATTTTTCTGGACAGGCAAACTTTACTATGCATTTCAATTAGAAACATACTTGTCAGGTGGTAAGGAAAAAGGAATAGGTGAGTCAGCAATGGAATAGGGCAGGCTTCTTTACCAAGTCTGCTTCCTGAAAAAAACAATGATTTGGACGTGAATTATTCAGAGCCACACTGAAACTAGTCAGCAACATTGAAATAGTGTTCAATACACCTGAAACCTGTTTAGGGGAATTATTTTAACTTCTACTTCTTAAATATCTATAGAATTTCCTTGTTAAAACAAGAGCTAGAAAGAATTTCTTTAAAATTCCACTTCATTAGGAGGGGCTTGTAAACATTGCTATTATTATTCTCTATTGCGTGGAAAGTTTTGACCATAGTTAAAAATTGTGCTCCTAGCTATAACATCAAATACCTAGGACTCAGCTGCTTATGCCTTTTTATAAGTTTTCTATCTCTCATTTTTTTCATTACCATTCAATCTCATTATGTGTAACCTGTCCCAAAGATCTATTCAGACTTCAGAAAAAATTCACAAATCCTATTTCAAGTACATCGTTGATCTGAAATGTTTTTTTCCTATTGTGAGTCAAACTGAATGGCTTCTTTGGAAAGACATTTATATCTTAAACACTCTAAGGGAAATATTTTCTCTATGGAATTTTAAAAGAAGAAGTATGAAACAGTTATTTGCTGTGCGTTTGAAAAATATACTGCTGGCCATGTGTAGTGATATTTAAAACACATTTAAATTATGCCTACCTCTTCTCTGCCTTTTTATATGGAATAAAATTAATCATTTATCAAAGTTGGAGTGATGGCAGATCATACCTTGTTCTATTAATCCATAAACAGACGTGAGTATATTTGATATATTATAGAAACTCTACCAAAGACCTATTTGAAATTGAAGAAGACAATGGAAATTAAGGCCTCTGTGTGTTGAGGAAGAGGGAGCTCATGTAAATACTTTAAGTGTCTTCCCTGTTGTGCTAAATTTTAATGACATCTTTGGGGTAATTGAACTTTAAGTGAAAAAGAAATCTGATCATACAATGTGGTATTTAATATTTTCTTCCAAACAATTAATTATATAAACCACTCAAAAGAGTTTAAGTATAAACAAATCATACAAAATATTTTTATAGCAATGATCATCAAATTGGGCTGTGAGTACCCTTGGTGGGGAGGGTCAGGAAGGCTTCTCGAATGGTAAATGGGCACAGATAATTGTAAGGATAACAATTGTTAGATTTTGAATGTCATTATGTATCCTTTTGTATGGGTGAGGCGGTCATGCAGGGTCTCTTTTCTCGTGTCCCTTTCATAATTACCCTCTGACTCTTGCAGCAATAATTTTCATTTAATGACCTTTATTTGTTCATCGTTCTGTCAAATAATGCACTGTTTCTAAGGAAGAAAGCAGCAAAGTATTAGTCATAAAACTCCCGACAAAGCCCTATATCTATCCAAGCATCTATACATCATCTATCCAGCTATTATCTAACTATTTATGTATCTTAGAATTAGAATTCAGAATTGAAATTATCCTCGTGGGATGCATATTGACATATATTTACTTGAATTGGAGATGAATTCAGGCTTTTTGATTTTTTGTTTGTTTTTTGTGTCGTTCTGCCACCCAGGTTGGAGTGCAGTGGAGCAATCATGGCTCACTAAAATCTTGACCTCCAGGACTCGAGCAATCTTCCCGCCTCAGGTTCCTGAGAAGTTGGGACCACAGGTGCGCAGTCACGCTTTTTCTGACAGGAAGAATGCTACTGTGGTTTTCTTTGACAGCAGGTCTAGCTTTGTGTATTGGTTATATGTCAGACATTTTCTTTTTATAATGATTGAATGATCCAAAACATCAGCCCCAAGGCTACAAAGCACATGACACTAAAGAAGAATTTTATCAAAAATTACATTAATGATATTTTAATTTTCTCAAACCTTTCTGAATGCATCTGAATAAAAACAGTGCTTCTACATGAAAGAGAAACAGGCATGAATAATAGTTATTTGATATATCTGAGTAAAGCCTCATTTGGAATAGTTAACAGAAGTTGAGAAAATAATAGATTCTAAGGAAATATATTTCAAGCCAGGTGATTTCCAATCATTGCAGTCACTGAAAATGAATTAAAAGCTAATGATATGCCAGCTAATATTTTTCATAAAGTGATATTATTTAATTGGTGTTCTTAACCAGCATTTAGTGGCAATCATCCTATATGGTCTTCCACCAATGTATATTTTGGAGAGGATGAGGGCTTTGAAAAAAGATATTAAGGGAAAATCTGATAAATTATTTAATTCAATTACTGTAGTCATCCTAGATAATTCAACTATAATATAAAACAATATTTTATTAATAGATTTCACTTAGAGAGCAGTTTTAATAGATTTCACTTAGAGAGCAGTTTTAGGTTCACAGCAAAATTGAGAGGAAGACAGAGATTTCTCACATTTCTCTTACCCCCACGTTTTACACAAGCATAGCCTCCCCATTATCAACATCCCCCGTCAGAGTGGTACATTTGTTACAATTGGTGAATCTACATTGGCATATCATTATCATCCGGAGTCCATATTTCACACTAGGTCTCACTTTTGGTGTTGTATATTCTGTGGGTTAGGACAAATGTAAAATGATAGGTATCCAGCATAATAGCATTATGCAGACTAGTTTTACTGTCCTAAAAATTCTTCATGTTTGACCTATTTATCACACCCCCATCCCTCCAACCCCTATAAATCACTGATCTTTTTGATGACTCTAAAATTTTGCCCTTTTCAAAATGTCATATAGTTGGAAATAGACACTATGTAGTCTTTTCAGATTGAGTTTGTTCACTTAGAAATATCCATTTAAGATTCCTCCATGTCTTGTCATTGCTTAATAATCCATTTCTTTTTAGTGCTGCATGATATTCTATTGTCTAGATGTACCCAGTTTATCTATTCACCTACTAAAGGACATCTTGGTTACTTCCAAGCTTTGGCAAATTATAACTAAAGCTGCTACAAACGTGCGTGCAGGTTTGTGTGTGTCACTATCTTTGGATAAATTTCAAGGGGATTGATTGCTTGATCAATGGTAAGAATATGTTCAATTTTGTAAGAACTCACCCAACAGTCTTTCAAAGTAGTTTGCCATTTTTGCCTTCCCATCAGCAATGAATGGAAGTTCCTGTTGCTCCACATCCTCACCAGCATTTGATGTTGTCAGTGTTCCGGATTTTGATCACTTTAATAGGTATAACGTGGTGCAATATTTTTTTCTTCTTTTTTTTTTTTACATCATTTTGCTACCATCATTTAGCAACATTCTTGAAAATTTTGTTTATTTTCCCTGTGTTGGCAAACCACAAAGATGAGAATTTGTTCATTTTGATCAAATAACATGAAGATGTTTAAAGGAGAAAGTTAATATTCTACAGTGTTTAGTAGATGATACATTTATCTGAAATCTTATAATAGAAATTGTATTAGAGGGAATCTGATAGAATTTTAACAATACCTTTTTTTTTTGTACTCAGCGTGGCAGTCTCTTGATTTGTTTAGACAAATAAAGTAATACAAGTTAGTAAAAGTTATTGGTTGAACAGTGTTTCCCAAGGTGTAAGATGATGTTTGCTGGTAGAAAGGCTTAGCACTAAGTATCATTTTTTAGTCCTCGTTAATGCATTATGAAGAAAATATCAGTTTGTTGCTAGTATATTTTAACATTTTCCTAACACTTTTCATTATCTCTCAGCAGGAAATAGAATTTAACTAAAGCTTAATACCATTGAAATATTTTTATTGTTGTAATGAAATACAGCTGTGAAGTCTTTGTTCTTGAAAGCCAGACTATCATGGTTTAATTCTTGGCTCGACCACTTACTAGCTTGGAGACCTCAGGTAAGCAAGATATGTTTCTTAACCTCTTTGTTCTCCAATTTTTCTTAATTACCACTATTTTTGAGGATTGTTAGACCATAATGATACAATATTTTTTCACTAAGAATTTCAAACACATATTTTCTGTCACCTATTGTGGCTTAAAAGTGTTAATTATCACATTTATTCTCTTGTTACTTTGCATTTATTTCAAGTGATACTGATTTTCCATTCATGGAAGTAAAAAGTAATATGATTCAAAGAAATATTTGATAATAATTGGACATAGATATTGGGATACTATAAAAATTACAAATATGATTTCCAAATGAATAATTTGTAGAGGGGTAGCTGTTGACATTTGGCCCTCAGGGTTTTATTTAAAGTACATATCCTACTTTCAGCTAGAAAGATTTATCTTGTGGCACTATAATGTCCCAGCCCCTCTACTGAAGAAAACAGAACATATGGATAAAGTACCAGACAAATTCTGTATGAAATAATCTGGAAGCTGCTGAGATAGCCAGGACTAGGAGGCCAAGATTCGAGAGAGAAGGGAACCACAAAGAAAGAGTTATCATTCTGGAAGCCATTTTTCTTCTTAGGGCATTTGTCAATACTTACCTCTGTGTGAGAAGGAAAAAAAAAATGCAAAGGGCAGCAGACAAGGAGCAGAGAAGCTAGTTGAACGATAAGTACCAAGTTTCTGGAGGCAAAAATTTGAGTTCAGGGCTGCCAGGGCAGCCAGGATTTGAGGTGCAAGGTCCAGGAAAGAGGACTGGCAAGAAAAGTGAGCTCTATGCTGTTGTTTTTACTTTTATTGTTAGCATTTGCTGAAATTTGAAGCTGGCAAGAAAGAGCTAAGAAACCCAAGCAGAAAGCCACTGCGCTAAGGTTTTCTACACACTCATAGATTAAGTGTTCCATCAGCCCTAAGTTAGTGATACTGTCTGAGGGTCTGTACCCTGGAGAATATAAAACTTGTACCCAGTGAGGATGGATTACTGGTCTTTCCAAGACAGAAGGGGTCTAATGTAGTCAAATTGGCACCAAGTAGTAAGTTGATTTCCTTGAGAAATAATGCCATGTGAGGGCTCTGCATTAGTCTCTGTCAGTTAGAATATTCAGAGGTGCCATGACTAAATCAGCCTTGGTACATAGGAGAACATGTGGTTGGGTTATGTGTACCCTCTGCCACATGTCTACTCCATTCAAGTGCCCATTGGGTCAGTTCCATGATTGGACATTGGCAAATTTGGTTAATATCTACTGGATAAGGAATTTTTCTTCTTTGCTTTTTAAGTAACTTTTCCATGAGGGTTGCATTCTGGTAGATGTTTATGTGTGATTCAAATATCTTTTTACTTTTGTGCTAACTCTCATATATCTACTGACTCTTGTGTCTGTGCCAGGCTTTCTCATGTCTGATCTTAGAGGATTTTTTTACTTCCAGGACCCTGACCGGCTGATGAGATCATTGGCACTGTACATGAATCTGGATATAGTTTCATTTAAGGCTACTTCTGCCTCCACAAAAAATGTGATGGGAGCCTCATTTACAGATTTGCTTCTCAGAATTTTTCCTTCTCTTCAGTCTTTCAACTCCCTCCCTGAATATAGTTGCAATGTAATCACCATCCATTTTTGCTTGTCTCCACACATCAAGATGACCCATCCATAAACCAAGAAGGGCTTTTGTATTAGTCCATTTTCCCACTGCTATAAAGATACTACCCCAGACTGGGTAGTTTATAAAGGAAAGAGGTTTAATTGACTCAAAGTTCTGCATGGCTGGGAGGCCACCAGAAACTTACAATCGTGTCAGAAGGTGAAGGGGAAGCAAGGCACCTCTTAGATGATGGCAGGTAAGAGAGAAGAGCAAGCAAGCAAATGGGAAGTATCACACTTTTAAACCATCAGATCTTGTGAGAACTCACTCACTGTCATGAGAATAGCATGGGGGAAACCTCCCTATGGTCCAATCACCTCCCACCAGGTCCCTCCCTCGACATGTGGGAATTATAACTTGAGATGAGATTTGGGTGGGGACACAGAGCCAAACCATATCAGCTTTTTCCTCCTCCTTCAGGTTGTCAGCTACAAGGTGGGGGATAGGTACAGATGCAATCACGGCATGTAGCACTGGGATTCTGACCACCTGTTTATCTACCTACTCATGCCCTCTCATCCTACTTGGAGCTATAACTGGTGTCCCATTTTCACCTAATAATGAACTACTACTGGCCTCATCGAATTTATAACTGGGAGAGTCATAGGTCATGAATGGCATTTATGAATCATGTTCAATTGTTGCCCAACTGTGTTCTCTTTCTATCAGGGGTCAATACCATTCTAGGAGGTGTTTCTTGAAAAGCGTATAATTTTCTAGTGCAGATAACATGGCCTTCCACCCAAGTCTCAAGAGACTACATTGTGATTCTCTCATATGTATTGCTATAAATGCTACACTTGTATCTTGTCACCACTGAAATCTCTAACTCCACAGAGTTTGCCATGCTGTGATACAAGCCGAGGGCTACTTGTACTGTAGCCAGCAGCTGCTGCAGAGTCTTTCCTCTTCTGAACCCCCTTCAAGCCCAATAGCCTTCTGAGTCTCCTGGTATATGGGCCAAAAAAGTATTTCCAGTTATTTCTATATGTGTTGCCTTTGGAAACTTAAGAGACTCTCCAGGCATTGTGCTTCTGTCTTTGTGACAGTGGATGCAAAATGAAGCAACTTAATTTTTACTGTCCATACTGTGCATGCCTATGTTTATGTTATCACTTTAACATTTTCCCTCTGTTCGGTATTAATACGACTTAAGGAACAGTCAAGTTCACTGTCTCTATAGTATCTCCCCAGTTCCCCTTCTCCCATTATACAAACGACTTCATTATTACACCAGCAAGGTGTTTGCCTCCAATAGACATTTCTCTAAGTTACTACCAGTGAAATATTTAGCAATTGGGTCACCACTTTTGCACAAAACTACTTGTGTCCCACAGCTGACTCAGGATTGAATTCTTCTTGCCAGCCAGGATGCAAGTGAACCAGTTCTAAACTCTATCTTTTTTACTTATTTTCTTGAACCACTCTCAATACCAACTTTGCTTGTGTCATCTTAGAAGATCTCAAGATATGATTAGACATAAATAAGAATGATTGTGGTAAATGCCTGTGAAGGTTAAGGAGAGAGGACTCATGAATGATGAAAAAAGCCTTTAAAACATAAAGCAGACATGTCCCCTATGAAGTAAGAGAAGGGAAAAAGGAGAATGAGCTCGAAAGAGTTTGTGTTGTAGAACTGCTTTGACAAAGTTGATGGGGAGATCTTAGGAATGGTCTGTCATTAAAGGAGTGTCATATTGGGCTGAAATGTTCCATCTGATACACCCAGTCATTGTCTTGCAGCAGCCTCTAGGAAATGAAGCCTCAGATTGAGCCCCATGGAGAATTTGAAGGTGTGCCGGTAGGGGGTTGTGAGTCTTCCTGAAATTGTAGGCCTTCTTGAAGGGAGATCTGTGTGATACACACCCATGGACAGATAATGGAATTTTAAAAATTCCTACAAAATCCAATGACTTAAGTATATATTTTGTTCTTTTTATAAGCTATAAAGAGGGAATTAGTTCAAAAAGACAAAGCAAAAAGGGAGCGTGGTATTAAAAATTGGCTGGAAAATTTGACAGGAGAGAAGCAAATAAAAAGGAGAGAAACAAAAAGGTAAACTTACAGAATTTTAAACTGGAAGAAATAATAGACATAGTCTAAAATATTTAATATTTGAAAGAGAAACCTGAAAAATGGAAAAATTAAGATCACACTGCTGGTATTTACCTATTTATTTATTATACCATTCATATCCAAAAGGAAATGATATGAAATACAGACATTATTTTACGGAGTTTGAAATAGATGATATAAAACACTCTAGGTTTGTACTTTTAAGTAGTCATTTCAAACCCTTGTTTGTATGTCTTTTTTATGCTTTATGTATGAAGAATTATGTCAGAAAAACAAACATTTGGACAGTTCTTAATAGCAGAAGAATACAACTAGCTTTGAAAATTAATGACATATAAAGAACATATTGAATAGAAATAACAAAGAATTGTTAAAGTAAAAAAAAAAGGTTGAGGCTACTTTATATAAAATTTTTTGGAAACAAGTCTCCTATCTGTATAAAAGTATTAAGTCTAAAGAAATTTTTCCACAATAAACTAGAAAATGGCACAACTATTGGCTGTGCACGATAGGGTAATGGAAAGGAGAATTCAAAACACGACATGATATCCTCTGTCAGAAATGACAGCATATCTTCCATTGACCTATTCTCCCATGAATAATAATTGTAAACACTGGAAAAAAATTAACAAACAACCCTTTGAATGCACTGCGGAGCAATGAAGGACAGGCAGAAAGTGTAGTAAGCTCCTTATTGCAAACCCCTGGCATATGTTATATCCTCAATTGTAATTTTAGAGGATTTCCTATTTTATCTGAATTCGTAGCAGTAATAATGGCAGTGAGATCTCTGATAATGATGACCAGATAGATGGTAATTATGATAAAATCTCTATGACAGATTTTATCTCTGAGGGAGTTTGTTGAAGCCCAGTCTATGAATATCATCTTAGTTCACCGTAGCTGAGAGGGCAAAACCTGTAGCACTCGCTATAAATTTCTGAAGCTTGAACTGCTTTTTAATGAGATATTTTCCCATCTCCTATCACAGATAACGACACTTCCCTCTCAGTTCAAAAGAGTGACGAGATGGAATTCCAACAGCAATAGTAACTGCAGTGGTGACATAAAGAGTTAAAGACAGGAAATGCTATTGGAAGGCAGCATCTTGGAGGGCTGGACAGCCCTGAACTATGTAATCCTGATGGAGGACCAGCAAACATGATCCATAAACTGTCCAGCTCTGTGGACAATGGAATTGCATCCTGGCTTCTTAAAATATTTAGGGAAAAGTTTATTGTAATATACTAGACTTCCCAAGACTCTGCAGTGGAACATTTAGAACATTACGATTTGGAGAGAAAGGTTAACACGGCCTGCTTACTCACAAACTTGGAAGGCCTATAATGTAAGTCTCGATTACAGTATATTATTTGCTAAGGCTCTTAAAATTTCTGATTAATTTTGTGTAAACTCTAAGTAGAATTCCCATATGCCAAAATCGTGAATATTAACATTCACATACAGCCTCTAAATTGAGTTATATTGGTCAACAATAGAGGAAAAATATTTTAAAAGCAATGTTATTATCTTTCATGCTGGATAGTTCTTAAGAATGTTGTGAAAGTATTTTTGAAAATCTAATGGCAAATTTAATCTGGAGATAAGAGATTAGCTAATGATATCCTTGGAGTGAAACTTGAAAGTCTCATTTCTGAATGTCAGAACAAGGATGGCATAAGGAAAGCCTAAAGGCAAGACCTGGAGAACACTGGTAGGTATAGCAAGGTTACTAGGGTGGTGGTCATGGTCAGGAATATATTCAAATGCCAGTTGATAAAGAAGTATTAAATCCCACTTTGGGAGGCCTAGGCAGGTGGATCACTTGAGGCCAAAAGTTTAAGACGTGGCAAAACCCCGTCTTTACTAAAAATACAAAAATTAGCCAGGCATGGTGGCACATGGCTGTAATCCCAGCTACTTGGGAGGCTGAGGCACAATAATTGCTTGACCCTGAGAGGTGGGGGTTGCAGTGAGCCAAGATTGCACCACTGAACTCCAGCCTGGGTGACAGCGAGACTCTGTCTCAAAAAAAAAAATCCAGACAGTGTGAATTACAAGGACAAAGTTTACAGAGCAGAGGCTGATTCTAAAATGAAGCTCAACTTCCTAAATAGTAATTTAATAAAAAAAGAAATTAAAAAAATTCAGAGCTGGAAGTCAATGAAGACATAAAGAGAAAACACTAAAATACACCAAAAAGGTCATGAAAAAAATTAAAAATATTATCAACATTTGAGAGAACTGAAGATATGAATACAAAGGGACCCAGGTAAAATTCCAAAGATGAAATAGAATTTCAAGTCTCTTGGAAACCACATACAGCAGCTAAGGGAAGATTTTTCTATGTTTGTTTCATACAGTTTCCATATCTTGGGGAAAATGCAACTTTCTGTTTCTTGATGATGTGATGTGTGACTTCTGGGAGTATGATGCTATCAATTGCATAAATGCTTGATTATGCCAGCTTTATTAGCTGCGATTCTTTGAATTCTAAAAAGCAAATACAGACATTAAAATAAAATCATAAACATATAGATTAAAGATCAAACTCTGCCATTTCTAAAATTATATGCCTCTTGTTTTCTTCCTTCTCAATGCAATCTTCTATTATTTAAGAGCATAGATCTAGTTTCCATACCTGATAATTATTTTAAGAAATATTAATTATATTTCTAGTAACTATATTTAAAATTTAAAATATTAATGTAGAAAAAATAGACATGATGAATAAAAATTGAATACAACTATGGGAAAATAAGAATGACTTAAAAATTACCAAAAGTATATTGCAATTAACGTAATTTTTTTAAACATAAAAATGAACTGATCACATGAGCAGGGTATTATCTTAAAACACTGTTCCACATTCATTTTTGGTAGACGATGGAAAAATCTGAAGATTATGTTTTCATGAGAGTAATGTTTCAGTTCATTTGAAAGTACTTTCATTTTTTTTAATGGAGAAACCAGATTGTTATGAAAGAAAAAAGGAGACTAGCACACTCATTCAAAGAGATGGTACATTTCCAGCCACAGTTGTTCACTGATGCTTTATTGTTTTGTTGAGGCACTTGTCCCCTCTTCTACCCCATTCCTATTCTCAGAATGCCATTCCATTCCTTAGTCAGCAAGAACACTGCAATATACTTAAATTTAAACCCAAATGGTTTTTATTGTTTGTTTGTGTGTCAAAAGCAAACATGTTTTCCTAAGTTATCTAGCAATTCATTTGTTTTTCTTTAAATTTCTGGATACTATCAAACTTTGAATGCATACAAATCTATGCTTTTATTATAGAATTAAAAAAAATCCATCTAGTGTCATGTAATGGCTGAAGTTTTAACCAAGAGTTGTAAAATTTTTAAAAATAAAACTCTGCCTGCCAGACAGTTTCACATTTGGGAACTCGGCTTTGCTTCACATATCCTGGCACGTAAAATAGTTTCCACATTCTCAGAAACCTAATGGTAATTCCACATTGCTCTTTCCCTCTGGGGGCTCACAGCATTTGTATCAGATTGCAACCTCTCTAGAAGCTCATGTTCATTTAAAAATCTTTCCCCACCTTGAGCTTTATTTGTATTTCTCATTCCATACTATTTTTCATGAGTTCAGTAGTTTTCAGGGAAAAGAATTTCCTACACTAGTACTTAATTGTAACAATCAATGATATGAAATTCTGCAGGTTAAGTTGGTGGCTGAGGATTTACAAAGACATCTCAAAATGAAGGAACTAATGTACAACATTGGATCTCAGTTGAAAAACTCTCCATCCCACATCATAATCTAATATTAGTCTTGTTTTTATAAGAACATTTCTATGTATGAAAATACATAAATGAGAGGAAAAGAACTCCGACACTCAAATTATTTATAGACTAAAGGCTGAATTATATTTCTAAATGTGAAGTAAGGATATTGCATTAGGCCATTCTTGTGTTGCTATAAAGAAGTATCTGAGACCAGGTAATTTATAAAAAAGTGGTTTAATTGGCTCACAGTTCTGCAGGCTGTACAGGAAGCACGGTGCCAACATCTCCTTCTGGGGAGGCCTCAGGGAGCTTTCACTCATGGGAGAAGGCAAAGCAGAGCAGACACCTCACACAGCAAAAACAGGAGCAAGAAAGAGAGAGAGTGGAGAGGAGATGCCACATACTTTTAAATGACCAGATCTCATGTGAATTCAGAGTGAGAGCTTGCTTATCACAAAGGGGAAGTCTCAAGCCATTTATGAGGGATTCATCCCATAATCTAAACACCTCTCACCAGGCCCTACCTCCAACAATGGGGATTACATTTTAACATGATATTGGGGTGGGGACAAATATCCAAACTTTACAATTCCACTCCTGGTCCCACCAGATCTCATGTTCTTCTGACATTGAAAAATACAATCATGCCTTCCCAATAATCCTCCAAAGTCTTAACTTATTCCAACATTAACTCAAAAGTCTAAAGTTCAAAGTCTCATCAGAGACAAGGCAAGTCCCTCACACCTATGAGCCTGTAAAAAAAAAAAAAGTTAGTTACTCCTAATATACAATGGGGGTACATGCATTGGGTAAACATTCCCATTCCAAAAGGGATAAATCATCCAAAAGAAAGGAACTACAGGCCCCATGCAATTTTGAAACCTAGTAGGGTAGTCATTAAATCTTAAAGTTCCAAAGCGATCTATTTTAACTACGTGTTCCACATCCAGGACACATTGGTGTGAGGGGTAGAGTCCCAATGCCTTGGGCAGCTCTGCCCCTGTATCTTTGCAGGGTAAAGCTCCCATACCTGCTCTGAGATTGTTGAATGCCTGCAGCTTTTCCAGGCATAGGGTGTAAGCTGCTAGTGATCTACCATTCTTGGGTCTGTAGGATGGTGGCCCCCTTCCCACAGCTCCACTAGGCAGTTCCCCAGTGGGCATTCCGTGTGGGGCCTCCAACCCCATACTTTTCCTCCACAATGACCTAGAAGTGGTTCTCTGTGAGGGCCACCCCTGTGACAGGCTTCTCCCTGGGTACCCAGGCTTTCTTATAGATCCTCTGAAATCTAGATGGAGGTTGCCAAGCCTTCACTCTTGCATTCTATTTGCCTGTAGGCTTAACACAATTTGGAAGCTGCCAAAGTTTATGACTTGTACTCTCTGGAGTGGCAGCCTGTGCTATACCTGGGGCCCTTTGAGCTATGGCTGGAGCTGGAATGGCTGGGTTGCAGGGAGCAGTGTCTCAAGACTGCACAGGGCAGTGAGGCCATGGGCCTGGCTTACAAAACCATTCTGTCCTCCTAGGCCTCAGAGCCTGTGATAGGAAGGATTGCCTCTTAGATCTCTAAAGTGCCTTTGAGGTTTTCTCCCCAGTGTCTTGGATGTTAGCACTTGGTTCCTTTTTAGTTATAAAAATAACTCTAGCAAGTGCTTGTTCCACAGCCTGCTTGTATTCATCTCCTGAAAAAGCTTTTTCTTTTTCTGTCATATAGCCAGGATGCAGATTTTCCTAATTTTTATGCTCTCCTTCCTGTTTAAATGTAAATTCCAACTTTGTCATTTCTTTGCTCCTGCAACTGGGCATAGGTTGTTAGAAGCAGCCAGACCCCATCTTGAACACTTTGCTAGTTAGAGATTTCCTCTACCAGATACCTTAGGCTGTCACTCTTCAGTTTAAACTTCCAGAGATGCCTAGGGCACGGACAGAATACAGCCAAGCTCTTCGATAAGGAATAACGTGTGATCTTTGCTCCATCTCCTGATAAGTTCTGCGTACTCATATGAGACCTTGGCAGCCTTGACTTCACTATTCGTATCACTATCAGCATTTTGGTCAAAACCATTCAACCAGTCTCTACGAAATTTCAAACTTTCTCTCATCTTCCTGTCTTCCTCTGAGCCCTCCAAATTCTTCCACCCTCTGCCTATTACGCAGTTTCAAAGTTGTTTCCACATTTTCAGGTATATTTATAACAATACCCAGCACCTGGTACCAACTTTCTATATTAGGCATTCTTGTGTTGCTATACGGAAATATCTGAGACTGGGTAATTTATAAGAAAAGACATTTTAAGTGGCTCAAGTTTCTACAGGCTGTACAGGAAGCATAGTGCTGGCATCTGCTTCTGGGGAGGCCTCAGGAAGATTTTACTCACAACAGAAGGCAAAGCAGGAGCAGACACTTCACATGACAAGCTCACTTATCTCCAAGGGTATGGCTGCAGCCATTCATGAAGGATCTGCCCCCATGATCCAGATACCTCCCACCAGGCCTCACCTCCAACATTGGGGATTACATTTCAACATGAGATATGGTTGGAGACAAATATCCAAACTATATCAGATTTTAAGATCTAAAAAGAATGGCCATGTGCAATGGCTCACACCTGTAATCCCAGTGTTTTGGGGGTCTGAGGCAGGAGGATCACTTGAGCCCAGGAGTTTGAGACCAGCCAGGGCAACATAGCGAGATCCTGTCTCTGCCAAAAAGTAAAACACTGCTCTGGCCTGGTTGTGAGTGTGTGTGTTCCTGTCTACATGGGAGGCTAAGGTGGAAGGATTGCTTGGACCCAGGAGTTCAAGGTTACTGTGACCTGTGATCATTCTGTTGCATTCCAGCCTTGGTGACAGAGTGGGACCCTGTCTCTGAAAATAATAATAATAACAATAATTGTTATCATTTAAATTTGGCTGAAATATGTGAGGATGAGTAATTTGGTCTAAATTATCTGCCTATATTGCTAAACATTGGAAAACTGCAGTGCAAAACTTCTGATTTTCTGTACAATCTAATCATAGCCAGTAATTGTAGCTAATCAAATTTTATGTATAGCAACCACAACTAGGTTAAGTGGAAATATATTTTTAATACATGCTTTTTGATGATAATAATGGTTAAGTGGTGAAAAAGTAACTGAATTAAACTTCTTTATATTTTAACAAGTACAGCTTTGTCTAGGTAAAATTGATTAGCATAATTAGAGTATTTCTCAATAAAGTCTATTATAGATTCCAAAATATATTTTCACATAGGATAAATTGAATCCTTTTATTTTCTTCTGGAAACTTACTATACGTAAAAAAGAAGGCGGGAAGGGAATTAAAGAAAAAAGTCCATTCTTCTGATGGCCTTTAAGTATCAAAGTAAACAGAAAATAACCTATTCCAACTACTGTTCCCATTGTTAAAATAGTCCTTTATAAATTTAAGAAAAAATATTAGTAGCAAAAATATGATGCAAACGATCATAGAAATTGGACAAAAACTTTTTTTTCTCTAAGCTTAACTCTTGCAGACAATTTATATGACAGTAGACTGCATTGGCTTATTTATGCAGTCTTTTATTTATTTGTTTATAGATACCTTGTCACTCTACGACTCTATCAGGAAAGGTTGTTGCCAAAGTGCATAATATTTTTATAGCCTGTCTGAAAGTATCAAAATCAGCACTAATAAGCCCAGTATACAATTTTTCAGTTTAGTTAAGTAGTGTTGCCTGAACCACTGCAATATGAATCAAAATAAGGTGCATTTTCACTTATTTTTTCAGGTACACTGCTGACAAGATTTGTGGGTAATGACTGAAAAGAAAATGACATTTTCTTTTCATGTTTTGTTGTTGCTAATGTTGGTGTTTTACATGTAGTTATGGGTTTCAATAGACTACTCCCTGAACCACAACGGTGGATTTTAAAATGGTATGTACATTAGTATGAGACATGTAGTATAAACACAGTTTGATTTCTCATATTAAGAGGTAAAATGTATCAAGGATGGCTAGCCAAAAATGCAGTTGTAGAAATCAGTCCAAAGTTTTCAAATGGAGAGTCTCAGTTTAACCAGGGATACCTGGGGACTGAATTTAGAGTGTTCCCCTTTTCTATCTACTACTTGGATATTCCCCTTGCTGAGAAACATTAGCTGATCAGAAAAATAAGCTGGGTTCTTCTCTTTTCTTTTCCTTTTTTTTTTTTTTTTTTAGATAGGATTTCACTCCCATCACCCAGGCTGGAGTGCAGTGGCACTGTCTCAGCTCACTACAACCTCTGCCTCCCAGACCCAAGGGATTCTCCCACCCCAGCCTCCAGAGTAGCTAGGAATACAGGCACATGCTACCGCTACTGGCTAATTTTTGTATTTTTAGTGAGATGGAGTTTCACCATGTTGGCCAGGCTGGTCTCAAACTCCTGACCTCAAGTGATCCTCCTGCCTTGGGCTCCCAAAGTTCTGGGATTATAGGCATGAGCCACTGCACGTGGCCCAAGCCGGGTTATTTTCTATATGTAGTAAAGTCTCTCTGTCCAGTTTAAAGAAAGACTAAAGAGTATGTCTTTTGATGAATAATAAGTTCTCCTCTGAATAACTGAACATAATGAAAGTCAAATTCTTGTTTTCTCAGTAGGAAAAAATTAGAGAAAGAGATTTTCTTTGCCAAATGTAGTAGTCGTGACAGGCTGTTATACATACTAAAGCTTTCTGAAACCTCACTGTCTCTATTATGGTAAAAGTATAAACTTTTATGTCTCAGGTGTACTCCATTAAAGCTATTAGATCAGAAAACATGTATTAGAATAGCACATTCACATCTGATTGATGAAGCTAATATTCCTTAGTACACAGATTGCTCCCACCACTCCATTGCATACAATTTCCTTGTGATTTAGAGATCAGTCTACTTTTGGCTTGCTGATTTTTATGAGATTTGGTTTTATGGTATTTGATACCTACATAGAAGTGGTCACCGCTATATTCCACAACTGGCTCAAAGGAGAACTCTTTATAAAGATTTATACACATTATAAACCACCCATCCTCATATTGAAACATCTTTAAACATTAATCTTCTTTCTACCACCCACCATATAACCTATGATAGCACCTGTGGATTTTCTATAAGGCGATGAGAGAATCAAATCTAAAAATGCAATATTCTCTGACAATTTTAAAATGATTATATTGATGGGAATCTATTCATGTAAGGATTCATCTTTGGTCTTAATTCTGCAGAATAAAGAGAAAAGCATATATAGAGAGGTCTCCATATTATATCCTTACTATAAAATAAAGAAGCAAATAATTGGTTGCCCAATTTTTAGTGAAGTCTTTCTACATTGTTAACAATGGTTTCCCATATAGAATAGGGTTTATATATAAATTAATATATTGTAAAAGAACGATATAATTCTTCCCCAGAATCAGACTAAAGACATAGAACAGGCTTTTTTCTACAGATCAGAATGATGGGTAGAATATTCCTGGAAGAACCATGATTGTCTTGAGCTCAACCTGACACCTACTGAACACTGTCAAATATGACTTGGTATGTTCCATATGAATGTATAATATGAACTACATGATTGTATACTCTGCATCATATGCCTTTATGTCTTTATCTACAAATTCTAGTGTATTTTCTTTTTCTTTTCTGAGACAGAGTCTCAGTCTGTTGCCCAGGCTGGAGTGCAGTGGCACGATCTTGGCTCACTGCAAGTTCCGGCTCCCGGGTTCATGCCATTCTCCTGCCTCAGCCCCCCAAGTAGCTGGGACTACAGGCGCCCGCCACCGCACCCGGCTAATTTTTTTGTATTTTTAGTAGAGACGGGGTTTCACCGTGGTCTCGATCTCCTAACAGCGTGATCCGCCCACCTTGGCCTCCCAAAGTGCTGGCATTATTGGCGTGAGCCACCGCGCCTGGCCATTGAAGGGTATTTTCTTATATTTTCATTTGTATGTTGAGTACACTTATCTAATAGATACTACTATTTGACTTCGGAAACACCTCAGGATTTGAACATCATTTAAATTCTGAAAAGAGAAAACAAGAAAAATTCCCTTTCTTTCTGTCCTTCATTTAAAAGGACATTTACCATTTAAAAGAGAGAATTAGATCCCCATGATCACCCTTGTGGGTGACAGATGACGGGCCATGCTCTCTGTCGGGGGTGGGGTGCGGATAGCTTGGGTTGCACAGGCTGGGATCAGGGATGACAGGAGGAGGTGGTTCTTGGCTACTCAGCCTGTTCCCAGGACCTGTCCCACCAGCAGAGGTACGATAAGGATGGTGGGCTCATGGCCTTTCATTACCCCAGTGGATCCTGTAGAACACATTGCCAGTCTCTTGTCGTCTATTTACCCGGCTTCTTTTGATATCCAGGTGAAAGAACTGGAGAAGAGTGCTTCAGGCCAGGCTTTTGAGCTGATTCTCAGCCCTCAGTCAAAAGAATCAATTCTATAATTCCCTTTCACCCCTCCACAGAAGGAGGATAATTTCCTTAGAGGAAACTCAGAAGATATGAGAAGCTGCAAAAGAAAGACACAAGTCCTACTAAGTTGAGGTCTTGAAGCAGCTTGCAAAGGATGGAGAAAGAAGTGGTTTAGAAAGCAATGGAAGAGAATACTAACTTCAGTAAAATGACAAAAAGAACCTGACCCACAAAATGGAAGCTAATGAAGAGAACAGAGAGGCACAAATGGTTGTCAAAGTGGAGTGTTTGCCAGAGAAGGATAAGCACATTGAACAAGTGCAGAAGAACAAAGAATCCAGAGGTCCTGTTGATGAGACTGAAGCTAATTTGTTCTGAGAACTGACTTTCACCCTCTCTTTCCTAAATATCCAAAAACTACTGGCCAGTGTCATTTATTCTTTCCCTTCTGACAATACTCTAGAAGCTAATGTGCAGCTGTATAGATAAACCCATACAGTAAGATATTGGTTTAGGGGATAAAGGGGATAAACTGAAAGTGGTTCTTTCTAATGTAGATACTTTTCTTATTGCCTCTTTTTTATTTCGGTACACTTGGTGTGCTGGGCTAATGGCAAGTACTGTTTTGCTCTGTGAAAACATATTGTGAAGAGTATGTAGTGGCTTCTTTAGAACTTTTAAATGCTGAATAATATATGTTCACTTTTCAATCCCAATTGTGTCCCAATCTTACCAGATGCTTAAATAGTTAAGCATCTTACAAGATATTTAAATGGTTAATAAAACTACACAGGACTATTGGTGGTAGTGACTTCAAAAAAATAAAAAGAGAGGCCTGGTGTGGTGGCTCACACCTGTAATCCCAGGACTTTGGAAAGCTGAGGCGGGAGGATCACTTGAGGTTGAGTTCGAGACCAGCCTAGCCGACATGGTGAAATCCTGTCCCTACTAAAAATACAAAAATTAGCCGGGTGTGCTGACAGATGCCTGTAGTCCCAGCTACTCAGGAGGCTAAGGCACGAAAATTGCTTGAACCTTGGAGACGGAGGTTACAATGAGACGAGATCATACCACCGTACTCCTGCCTAGGTGATATAGCAATACTTCGTCTCAAAAAAAAAAAAATAAAAAATAAAAATGGAGAATTACATGAACGTTTTTAAACTAGATTTGTGATTCTCTTGGTTCTCTGAATTTTACAGACAAATTTAATCCTCATAATAGATGACAAAAGAATCTTCCTTGAGGCTTTGACCAGCCCATAGATCCATAAGTTGAACCCATGCCCAGAGAATTTCCCATCTTCTTTTAAGTGCCCTAAACATATAAATTAATGAAAAAGTAGGGATTGTTAGCTTGAGAGAAGCCCTAGGAGACCAAAATACACAACAGAGAAAAGTAAAAAGGAAATTGGAGAAAAGAGACACTTTAGTAATTAAAAATTCAAGTAATTTATTATTAATGTACAAGTTATTATTAATGTACTAATAATTGTATGCATGTGCTCAGAAATTTTTAGAAAATATACATTTGAAATATTAGAAGACAAAATCTAGAAAGTAGCTTGAAAAGTTAGAAAATAGAAGAATTGATGAGAAATACTGAGACAGGTAAAGAAAATTAAAGGATCACTATGCCATCACCCAAAAATATTTCCAAAAATAAAAAACAGAGAAAAGGAGAGGTATAAAATATCAAAGAAATCATTCAAGGGATTTTCCCAGCACAGTAGAGCATGTTTCCCAGGTGAAAAGAAACTACCCGGTTTCTGGCACCCTTGTACTAAAGCATATCACAATTAAATTCTAGAAAACTGAAGTTTGGCAAAGAGAGGATCCTAAAGGTTTTGAGAGCGGGAGAAGATATAGACATAGGTTACATGAAAAGGATCAGGACTCATAATTGCATCAGAGATTTCCGTAGTGGTATAGGCAACCAGTTGAAAAAAACAAAAACAAAAACAGAAACAAAGCAAAAGCACTTTCAAAGTCCTGGGCGAGACTTGTTCCCAAAATAAAATTGTATATTTCATCACCTATCAATCAAATATGAAGGTAGAAAAACATTTTCTTCACATATGCATAGTCTCAAAAATTATCTCCATTCCTCTTTTCTCAGTAAGTTGCTAGCTGATGTACTCCACCACTGATGTTTAAGTTTTGCATCAACTGAACTGGATCACAGATGCCCAGATATACGGTTGAACATTATTTCTGAAAAAGTCTGTAAGGATGTTTTCAGATGAAATTAACATTTGGATCATTAGACTCAGTAACACAGACGGCCTTTTTCAATGTGTGTAGGCATCATTCAATCAATTGAGGCATGAACAGAATAAAATATGCAAGAAAGGAGGATTTACCCCTTTGTCCCACTCCTTTAGCTGGCATGTAATTATTCTCTTGCCCTGGGATCAGGATATATACCGTTTTGTTTCCTTGATTCTTAAGCTTTTAGACCCAGACTGACTTACACGACTGGCCTTTCTGGGTCATCAGCTTCTACGTGGTAGATCATGGGACTTCTCAGCTTCCATAACCGTATGAATCAATTCCTTAGAATAAATATCTATATCCTACAGATTGTGTCTCTGCAGAATCCTGACTAATATACCACCAAAATGAAGTAAAGCAAAAAAAAGGAAAAGAAACCTATGTGGCCTAGAAAGCAGATTCAATGTGCAAAGAGAAGCGAATCTCCAGGATGAAACGGGAAAGTTCCTCCCAGTAGGACAGCTGTGTCACAAGCCTCAAGAGCAACCAGCCCAGGCTGGTGACTTCTAGTGCTCACGAGGAAATATGCCTTTGATATATTAAGTCAGTAAAACATTTGATGTGCTTGAATGTGCTGAGGAGATTGATACTAACATCAGCAATTTTGGGGTAAATTAATGGTACGTTCCCAGACAGTTAAGTAAATAGCAGAATAAAGTTGGTTTGAAAATTAAAGTTCTGACCAGGTGTGGTGGCTCAGTCCTGTAACCCAAGCACTTTCGGATGCCAAGGCTGAGGTCATGAGTTCGAGACCAGCTTTACCAACATGATGAAACTCTATCTCTACTAAAAATACAAAATTAGCTGCACGTCGTGGTGCACACTTGTAATCCCAGCTACTTGGGAGGCTGAAGCAGGAGAATCACTTGAACCCAGGAAGCGGAGGTGGCAGTGAGCCAGGATTGCACCATTACACTCCAGCCTGGGAAACGAGCAAAAAGAAAAAAAAAAAAAAGAAAACTAAAGTTTTGCCAGAAGTTAAATTCTATGTAGACACAAACCACGACTAAACCGTGACTAGCCTTCACCCCTCTACAGAGTCATAATGAAAACCTGAATACTAATAAAATAATAAAATTATATTTTGAGAATGAGGTGAGAAGTGTGAAATATGGGAAAATATTGTTTAAAACATGGGAAACAAAACAGAACTTAGTCTTCAATTTTCATAGCAGGAAGCCAAAAAATACTGTCTTTAAAAAAATCAAAAAGTAGTGTGTCCAGAACTGGTAGGTTCTTGGTCTCACTGACTTCAAGAATGAAGCTGCGGACCCTTGCGGTGACTGTTACAGTTCTTAAAGGCTGCGTGTCCGGAGTTTGCTCCTTCTGACGTTCAGATGTGTCTGCAGTTTCTTCCTTCTTGTGAGTTTGTGGTCTCGCTGGCTCAGGAGTGAAACTGCAGACCTTTACAGTGAGTGTTACAGCACATAAACGCAGTGTGGACCTAAAGAGTGAGCAGCAACAAAACTTACTGCAACCAGCAAAAGAACAAATCTTCCACAAGGAGGAAAACGATGGCAGCGAATTGCCACTGCTGGCTCAGGCAGCCTGCTTTTATTCTCTTATCTGGCCCCACCCACATCCTGCTGATTGGTCCATTTTACAGAGAGCTGATTGGTCTGTTTTACAGAGAGCTGATTGGCCTGTTTTCACAGGGTGCTGATTGGTGCATTTACATTCCCTGAGCTAGACACAAAAGTTCTCCAGGTCACCACTAGATTAGCTAGATACAGAGTGCTGATTGGTGCATTTACAAACCTTGAGCTAGATACAGAGTGCTGATTGGTGTATTCACAATCCCTTAGCTAGACATAAAGGTTCTCCAACTCACTAGAAGTCTCAGGAGCCCAGGTGGCTTCACCCAGTGGATTCCACACCTGGCCGCAGGTGGAGCTGTCTGCCCGTCCGGCTCGGTGCGCCCGCACTTCTCAGCCCTTGGGCGGTCGATGGTTCCAGGCGCCACTGAGCAGGGGGCGGCGCTTGTTGGGGAGCCCGGGGCTGCGCAGGAGCCCAGGGCGGCTGGAGAGACTCGGGCATGGCAGGCTGCAGGTCCTGAGCCTTGCCCCGCGGGAAGGCAGTTGAGGCCCGGCGAGAATTCGAGCGCAGCGCCGGCGGGCCGGCATTGCTGGGGAACCCCGACCACCCTCTGCAGCTGCTGGCCTGGGTGCTAAGCCCCTCACTGCCCGGGGCAGGCGGGCCGGCCGGCCGTTCCTAGTGCGGGAGACCGCCAAGCCCACGCCCACCCGGAACTCTAGCTGGCCCGCAAGCGCGGTGCGCAGCCTCGGTTCCCGCCCATGCCTCTCCTTCCACACCTACCCGCAAGCCGAGGGAGCCGGCTCCGGCCTCGGCCAGCCTAGGGAAAGGCTCCCATGGTGCAGCGGCGGGCTGAAGGGCTCCTCAAGCGCGGCCAGAATGGGCGCCCAGGCCGAGGAGGCACCGAGAGCGAGGGAGGGCTGCCAGCATGCTGTCACCTCTCAGTAGCAAGGTAAACATATATTTTATAGATGTGAAGAAAAATGCCTAACAAAAGAGCTAAGAGAATGGGATAAGGGCATGTGACTGCCATTTCTCTCACTAGGCTTTATAGATCCTTTTGATTGTTGAAACTATGTGAAAGTAAAATTAAAATGAATGGGTATGCTTCAGTATTGGGTATCACTAAACAGTATTATGTTATCCATAAGGTGTTGCCCTTACAGAAACATTCTGATTTTTTAAAGAATAGTTGAACTTCGCAGGAAGTTTTCGGCCAGCTGCTTTTTTTTTTTTTTTTTTTTTTTTGAGATGGAGTCTCGCTCTGTCGCCCAGGCTGGAGGGCAGTGGCACGATCCCGGCTCACTGCAAGCTCTGGCTCCCGGGTTCACGCCATTCTCCTGCCTCAGCCTCTCAAGTAGCTGGAACTACAGGCTGCCGCCACCACGCATGGCTAATTTTTTGTATTTTTAGTAGAGACGGGGTTTCACCGTGTTAACCAGGATGGTCTCGATTTCCTGACCTCGTGATCTCACCGCCTCGGCCTCCCAAAGTGCTGGGATTACAGGCGTGAGCCACCGTGCCCGTCCCTTGCCAGCTGCTTTTAAAGAATCTATGTACAACTATATTTTTAAATCAGTTATGTTTCTACCCCGTTTCACAAAATACAAAAGCAGTTTGATAACATTCATAATAAAGCCAGCTTCTTAATTTAGATAGTAGAATTATAGATTTAAAGAAAACATTGGAAATTATATAGCCAACCTATATACATTGACATGGGAGAAACTAATGCCCAGAAAAATTGGTGGCAGAAATGGAGCTATTTTCAGTTAGTTATTATAAAAATGTGGCAACAGAAATGAACACAAAGGGTCATAATAGAGAACCTAGGAATCAGACTGATTTGGTTTTACATTGTGTTTCCTTCCCTTTATCAGCTAGGTAATAGCTAGAAAATTATTTAAATCCTCTCATACTCAATTTCCTCATTTTAGAAGTGGGAGATAATAATTTATGTATTAAAGGTGATAATATACATAAGCTGTATCTCTGGCATAGAATGGCCTATAAAGTATAACATTACCACCAATGTCAAGAATATAAATCTTTGCTATGGGTAAAATGTGAGAAGTGGGAATGTATTCTAATTAGTATGATCAGTAATTTATCATGCAATGTAGACAATCTTTAGAAGGAAAGAGGGTAGTGTTAACAATAACGCCAGGACCACAGGTTAAATCAGGATTGTCTCAAGCAAACTAGAATGTAGGATCTTCTTGGAATGTTGTAGTGAGATTAACATATGAAATGTACAAGAGAGACTACTTGTTGGGCAAAATGGAGATTATCTGAATGGTCTGTGAGGCACATTTAGTACCTAGAAAAAGTTGGTAGCACACTTAACAAATATTTCACCAATAACTTTAAAAACTGTCCCAGTGGCAGGAAAGCTCTTGAAGGCAAAAAACAAAACAAAACAAAACAAAAACCTCAGGTGTTTGAAAGATACAGAGGAGCAAAGCCTACAAAAATAGCAAAGTTGGCTGATTTCTGTCAAGTTGTCTTGATGGCCTGCAGAGAGATAATGAGAAGCTGAGGACTAGTGATTAAAGGCTAGATGTAAGAGTCAGAGTGGCTTTTTGGTAGCTTAAAAACAAATAAACAAACAAACAAAAAGATTCAGGGCACAAGTTTTGTTACATGTATATGTTACACAGTGGTGAAATCTGGGCTTTCCATGTAGAGTACATTGTATTTGTTAGGTAATTTCTCATCCGTCACCTTCCTCCCAACCTCCTCCCACCCTCTCACCTTTCTGAGTCTCCAATGCCGATTATTCCACTCTCTAAGTTCATGTATACACATTATGTAGCTCCCACTTATACATGAGAACATGTGGTATTTGCTTTTCCGTTTCTGAACTATTTTGCTTAAGATAATTACCTCCAGTTTCATCCACATTACTGAAAAAGGCATGATTTTATTGTTTATTATGGCTGAGTACTATTCCATATACATCACATTTTCTTTCTCCAGTCATCTGTTCAGGGACACAGACTGATTCCATATCGTTGCTATTGTGAAGAGTGCTGCTTTAAACATATGAGTATGGTGTCTTTGTAAAATAATGATTTCTTTTTCTTTGAGTAGATATCCGGTAGTGGGGTGGCTAGATCAAATGATAGTACTATTTTTTAGTTCTTTGAGAACCTCTGTACTGTTTTCCATAAAGATTGTACTAATTTACATTCCCACCTACAGTGTGTAATGTGTTCTCTTTTCTCTTCATTTTCACCAACTTGTTTTTTTTTTTCTAAGTTTTTAGTAATAGTCATTCTGATTAGTGTAATATGGTATCTCATTATGGGCTTAATTTGCATTTCTCTGATGATTAGAGACGTTGAACATTCATATGTTTCTTGGACATTTGTTTGTCTTCCTTTGAAAATGTCTGCTTATGTCCTTTGCCTACTTTTTAATGGCATTTTGTGTTTTTTCCTGTTGAGTTGTTCGAGTATTTCATAGAATCTAGATATTAGTCTAGATAAATGCATCCATTTTGTAGGATGCATAGTTTGAAAATATTTTCTCCAATTCTATAGGTTGTCTGTTTGCCGTATTGATTATTTCATTTGCTGTGTGAAAGCCTTTTGGTTTAATTAAATTCCATTTGTCTATTTTTGTTTTTGTTGCAGTTGCTTTTGAGGTCTTAGTCATAAATTCTTTTCCAAGGCCAATGTCGAAAAGAGTTTTTCCTAGGTTTTCTTCTAGAATTGTCATAGTTTCAACTCTTATATTTAAGCGTTTAATCCTTCTTGAGTTAACTTTTTTATATGATGAGACGTAGGGATCCAGTTTCATTCTTCTGCATATGGCTATCCAGTTTCCCTAGCACCATTTATGGAATAGAGTGTCTTTCTCCAGCATATGTTTTTCTCTACTCTGTTGAAGACCAGTTGGTTGTAAGTATGTGGCTTTATTTCTAGGTTCTCTATTCTATTCCATTGATCTAGCTGTCTATTTTTATACCAGTACCATAATATTTTGGTTACTATATCCTTGTATAATTTGAAGTCTGATAATGTGATGCCACTAGCTTTTTTCTTTTGCCTAGAATTGCTTTGGCTATTTGGGTTCTTTTTTGATTCCACAGGAATTTTAGGATTTTTTTTTCTGATTCTGTGAAAAATGAAGTTGGCATTTTGATAGGAATTGCATTGAAACTCTAGATTATTTGGGGGAGTCATGTTGTTTTAATAACATTGATTCTCCTAATCCATGAGCATGGGATGTTCTTCCATTTTTTTGTATCATCTATACTTTCTTTTATCAGTGTTTTGTAGTTATTCATGTAGAGATCTTTCATCTTCTTAAATGTATTCCTAGGCACTTTTTTTTTTTTTGACACGGTGTCTCACTCTGTCACCCAGGCTGAAGTGTAGTGGTGCAATCTTGGCTCACTGCAATCTCTGCCTCCTGGGTTCAAGCGATTCTTCTGCCTCAGCCTCCTGAGTAGCTGTGACTACAGGTGTGTGCCACCATGCCTGGCTAATTTTTGAATGTTCAGTAGAGACAAGGTTTCACCATGTTTGTCAAGCTGGTCTCAAACTCCTGACCTCAGGTGATCCACCCACCTCGGCCTCCCAAAGTGCTGGGATTACAGACGTGAGCCACTGCACCCAGCCTCCTAGGCACTTTTTTGGGTAGCTATTGGAAGTGGTATTTAGTTCTTGATTTGGTTTTCAGCTTGGTCATTACTGGTGTATAGAAATGCAACTGATTTTTGTTCATTGATTTTGTATCCTGGAAGAACTAGTACCAGTAACACTGAAGCTGTTCAAAAAAATCAAGGAAAAGGGAATCCTCACTTACTAATTCTAAAAAGAAAATTTAATTTCTTGCAATGGAAGAACAAATAAAGCAGAGCAGCTAACTGAAGTCTGCAGAGCTTTGCAGACCTTTAAATGCTCAGCCCTTAAAGAAGATCTGTCATGCAAGGTGAGGGTCTTAGAAGGAATTTGGGACTGTGAAATATGAGATGAAAATATCTCTATTTTATCTCAAGGATGCCATCCCTGCATTGCTCTCCTGAGCTCTCATAGCTTACATCTATGCTAAAGATGTTGAAAAAGATTTTTCCTCTCAGAAAGGCAGATAGAGGAGCTTCTTAAGGAGCTCCTCTTCTGATAATTGGTCAGTAACTAAGTGATAGAGATGGAAGAAGGTTTTATACCCAAAGAGCTCCCATGTACACGAGTCAGCAAACTACCCTCAGATTGAAATTTTATCAGTAGAATCAAATATAAGTAGGATAATTCAATAGAATCAAATATAAGTAGGATAAATCAATAGAATCAAATATAAGTAGGATATAAGTGAAATAATTCATTCACTTTCAGGCACTTTCTTGGGACACAGAATATAAACTCTGGCAAAACACTGGGAGGTGGAATGTACTCACTGTTAGGGCTTTCAGAAGCCTAAAAAAAGCAACAGCCAGGGCTGAGTGATATGAAAATGATTGAGTTTCCCTGGCTTAGTGGAGCCAGGAATAAAGGAGCTGGGCAAGGAAGGTGGACATTTTGTAATGGATAGATTATATGAAGATCAGCTGGGCATGAGGGCCCAGAGGATATATGAGAAATGAGCTGTTAAAAGGAGCACTAACGCCACTGTGAATTTTATTTCTTCTGCAGACAGAGACTAAGAGTTGGAGAGGTAACTGCTAATAGAACTGAGTTCGTTAGTGTCCATTGAGATGATTGGGCTCTGAAATAATAGAAGCCAGATGGCATCACTTAACCAGAAAATAGGGCATGAAACTACATTTGTCTAAAGCAATGCTTGAGGGGTGAACAAAAGCACTGCCCCACAAGGAACTATGGAAGTGATTCACAGAATATGGTGTTCTGAGGAACAAAACAGAATGGCAGCCAAACTGTGTTATTTAACATCTACAGTCAGTAAAAGACAACCATGGGAGGAACTAGATACTAAAAGTGTCCTCTGAAAATTCTGTGATTTTTTTTTTCTCAAGTCCCAGTCCTAAGCTAATTTTTAAACTTGAAATCTGTTTGACTGAACTGGTCACTAGGCTCCTAATATGAATAAACCTGTGACCTTGCAAGGAATATATATGGTAATGGTCTCTCCAAACCATCACCCAGAGGAACCTATGGCCATTTACACAGGCATTTTGAGGAAAGTGATACTTACACATTTTGAGAATTATTGAACACCAGGTTTCAGTTGGCACTTGTAACTAAAGAGTCAAAGTGTCATCATGGTCCCACTTTTAGAAAGGAGGTCTATGGGAGCCAGGTAGTAAATGAAGTCCTGGTTGAAGTTCAGCTCACAGTTGGCTACCTTGGTCCATTACCCTCTTAGTGGTCATTTCCTCAGTCCCTGAGTGTGATATTGGAATGGACATAACTGGCAGTTGGGATAAATTTTACACTGAGTACTTAGTCTTTGGGAGAGGCCTTTGTGGAAAGCCAAGTAGAAACCTTACAAAATGACTTCAAAACAGAACAGCAAAAGTAGTATTACATACTGGGGAGAGGGGGACATGGCAGATATTCTACCTGTAAAAACCTAAAAACCTAAAATAAGGAAGGATGTGGTTTCTTATTTTGTAATTAATTTAATTCACTAGTTTAGTTCCTAAAAAAAAGTGAAAGGATTGTAGAAAATGGCTGGAAATCACTGCAAATTCAACCAGTGGTAGCTCCAACCACATTGCTGTAAGAGATGTGAAATTGTTGCTAGAGTAGATTAACGGCCTTAGGTATGTGAAATGCAGCTATTTTCATTAGGCAAGAGGATGATGAACAGTTTCCATTTACCTCAGATGAATTACAATATTCATTGACAGTTCTGCATTGGTACTATACTAATTTTCCTACCCTCTTCCTTAATATATTATGAAGATATTTGTACTACCTGAATATTCCACAGGATATCACACTGATCCATTAAAACAATGACATCACCCTACTTGCACAGGATGAGCAAGAGGTAGCTAAATCCACACCATTAGAGCTTTGATGTCTCACACGTATGCTCTGGAGGATGAAAAATAAACATTCTGAAGATTCAGTGACCTGACACTTTAGTCAACTTTTTAAGGTTCATGGCCTGTCAGTTCCTACCCATAATAAATAAAGTACAGCTCTTGGTAGACCTCATTGAGCTCTTGAGGCAACATATCCCGGACTTAGCAATACTGCTCCAGGCCAATATACTGGGTGACAAAGAAGGCTGCAGATTTGTTGATACCTCCGCAGCAGGTCTAGGGTGAGGGGCAAATTGTTCTACCACAGTGATTCATCAAGTGCTATGGTGTCAGTGATTGCAAACTATATGGTATGATATATTTGTGTCGCCTCTGTGAAAAAATTACAACAAAGTCCCCTGGAATTCTGGAAAAAAGCCACCACATCCTCAACAGAGATTTGCGTATCGTTTTAGAAGTAGCTCTTGGCATGTTACAGGGCTTTCGTAGACATTAAACATTTGATGATAGGCCACCAAGTGAGTATGCGTCAAAGAACTGTCCCTATGATCTGAGTTACGTCAGCTGTTCCAAGTCGTAAAGTTGAATGGGCTGAAATAGCAGTTCATCCAAAAATGGAAATTGTACATCTGAGACTGAGCAGAGAATAGTAAGCTGGATAAGCTGAGGAGCAGGCAGCCCAGACTTCCAGGTTACCCACTAGAACCTCTTCCCTGGTTGTCACCTATGGGGGATGATACTAGTAGCTGGCAGAGAAGGAAAATGCCCAACTTCTACTTTATGATTAGGACATACTGACATGAAAGAAGAAGCTAAGAATGGATTGTAGCTACATTACAGTCACATACAGGGGTGCTTTTAAAAGGCAGTGAGAAAAATAGTTTTTCATTGAGTAGAATTGTGAGGAGTAGGCCTAACTATTAGTTCGTTCTCATGCTGCTAATAAAGACTTACCTGAGACTGGGTAATAAATTAAAAAAAAAAGGTTTAATGGACTCACAGTTCCACATGGCTGGGAAGGCCTCATAATCATGGTAGAAGACAAAGAAAGAGAAAGTCATGTCTCATGTGGCAGGGCGGCAGGCAAGACAGAGTGCGCAGGGGAACTCCCCTTTATAAAACCATCAATACTATTCACTATTATTTATCAGATATTTATTCACTATCATGAGAAAGACCTGCCTCCATGAGTCAATTACCTACCACTGGGTCTCTCCCACAACATGTAGGAATTATGGGAGCTACAATTCAAGATGAGATTTGTGTGGGGACAGAGTCAAATTATATCACTAACCATTCATTTTGTATAGTAGGTCAAGTGGCTGAATGTGGGAACGTGTGCAGATTTCTGGCAGTGACTAATGGCTTGACTGTCTGGTCATGGGCCTGGAAAGAAAATCAGAGATCAGATATCTCAATATTATATTTTATAAAGATTCAGTGTCCAATATTACATAGCTTTCAACTTGCAAAGAAAGTGGCACCTAGTAAGCTGATCATATTTCGTATTTTTTCCGTGTCAAAAAAATTTCCGGCCAGGCACTGTGGCTCATGCCTGTAATCCCAGTACTTTGGGAGGCCGAGACGGTCAGTTCACGAGGTCAGGAGTTCAAGGCCAGCCTGGCAAAGATGGTGAAACCCCGTCTCTACTAAAAATACAAAAATTTGGTGGGCCTGGTGGCTGATGCCTGTAATCCCAGCTACTCGGGAAGCTGAGGCAGGGAATCACTTGAACCCAGGAGGCAGAGGTTGCAGTGAGCCGAGATCGTGCCACTGCACTCCAGTCTGGGTGACAGAGTGAGACTCTGTCTCAAAAAAAAAAAAAATTTCCTGTGATCAATTTAAAAGTTTTCAATTTAACTTCAATCTTTAACTATATTTGATTTTTTAAACTACGTTTTGTAACTGTATGCGTGTGTGTGATATATGTGTAGGAGGAATAAAAAACAATTATTTTTTCTTCTTGTGTTAGAAAAAGAAAATTGTCATAAACCACCATGCTTGAATAAGTGTGGAAAAGAAAAATGCCAGTGTGATAACATAGAAGTTGCCACTAAATTATTTAATTATCACATTTCTTCATGGAGCTGAATATCTTCGTATAAGTATCCAGCACAGAGTGAGATCTCAGTGATCCAAAAGATTAGGCTGGCCTCAATATGCTTAATATCATGATTTCTTTAAGCATCTATTGGTTTCACTGTCTTACTTTAATTTTCTTAGCAACTTGATTTTTTATTAGTCAGGAACATTATTTTCAGACTTCCAAAGCTGACATATCTATAATATTTTATGCAATTACTATGTTTTCTGTATAACAGAAAGAGGAAATCACATATTTTTCAAAGTATTTTTACCTGTATGGTGCATATTTCCATACAGACTGATTATACTTCATTGTGACAGACTAGGAAAAGGAGGTATTTTCTCAAATGATAGTTATCTGCTGTTAGATGCCTAGTATAAAGGGTATAAAATTATCTAAAGTGAAATATTTGAGCTTTCTTGCATAACTTAGATGCAGGAATTCCTGTAAGTATTGATGTCTTATTAGTAATACCCCTTGTCTAATGGAACTATTATATATGAAATTTCATAAAGTAGTTTTGTGTCTATATAGGATTTTATTTTTATACTGGAGATATTTGATCATTGTTCTCCAACTTTAAGGAGAGATTGAACCGTTGCAATAAACTAACGGGTCCTCTAATAGTGATTCTCCCTTCCAAACTTTCAAACCTACAACTTCTTAATTAAACTTTTCAAAGTGTATGTCCGGGGCTTTCAGTGACATCTTAATAAAACCTATGAATGGGTAAAATTTTTAGTCTGAAAAATTTTGCAAGAACCCATATGAAATATCCTCAGCTCACATTTTCTTCAGCCTCATTTATTATTATATGCTGAGTATTGTGTGCAATAGATAAGTGTAAGTACTGAGTTCCCTGCTTTTCTAATGCCCTTAAAGCCTCATCAGTATCTATGACCTCTATGTTTTTTCTTCCTACCATAGTGTATAGGACATAATGGGAGCATAAGTGTCGGTGTTTAAGCTAGAGATTTATCTTTTCAACTACAAAAAACAATTATCCATTTCTACAAAAATATAGGCAATCTGTTGGAATATAGAAAACCTCTAAGCCAACTCACACTCTTTGCCAGAGAGCCAGCCTTCTGATTAAACAACACGTTGATAGGAAATAGAGAGCCCCAGTCCTTCAGAAGGGGAAGACATGTTATTTTGAATACACCTGTTACAGAACAATAATTAAGTGCAATTCAAATAGAATTAGCCATCATATTTAGACATTTTATGGACAGAATTGCCTTTTGTGGCCTTCCTGGAAAAATAGAGAACACTACACAATCCAACTTACATAGAAAAAATCATTTGAATTCCAAATGGCTGAATTAAAAGAAAATTTTAGAATACAACCTTCATATAGGATGGAGATTGTCTATGTTTTCAATAACACCTACACTCAGAGGGATTATATTTTAATTGAGATAGTCCTATGTAATATTTTTGCCATGGGCAAGATGACAGAGCCAGCTGAAAAGTCTGTCTAAACACTAATTGAGAAGCAGAGAGAACTTGGGTTCTTTGTAGTATGATCGCAACTCTTCATGAAATCTTATAGTGAAATTTTTGATAATGACTCATCTCATTTCCACTCTGGCAATGTCATATCATATAATTCTTTACAAAGATAAAGAATGATCCCAATGGATTGAACGTTGAGTTCAGCAGATTAATGTTACAAATGTATGTGTGTTTTATATGTGTGTATGTGTATGTAGTGTATGTATAGGTAGATGTATAGTTATATATACACATGTTTTCATATGTACATGTTTTTTCTCTCTCTTTCTCTTGCACATACACATGCATATGTATATATATTGCTTTCAACTATTTTGTCAGCTGGTCAATACTTATTGGAGTGCACCTTTGGTATTCAATAATACGTGCAAAAGTACTTAAAGAGTTTTTTAATATACATCTTATTTGGTAACATGTATTTAATAAGCAGTGGATTTGGAGAAAGATAAATCTTTGCATCACTAGTCTAGGGCAATTTTAGCTCTGCTACATTCCCACTCACCCAGCTGCCTATTAAATTTATTTCTTGCTATCAGCAGGGTATGGTTAATGAGTGTTAACCAAAGAATACTTTAAAAAATAAGAAAGCTCAAGTAAGCCACAGAATTTAAAAAGACTCAGTATGAAACTTAGCACATGAATATGTTCATTATTCTTCTCCATCATCTCTTTTACTTTTTTTCAGAGAATTTCCTGAGACTTTAAAAATGTAGCCTTTGACACTGTAAGAATCAAAATGTCCCATTTAAGATATTTTTCAGCCTTTCATCAATAAAGTCTCAAAAGGTCTGCAAGATTATAGTACTATTGCTTACCTTACAAGTTTTCAATATATTTTGGTTACTTAAGTAAATCAGAATTTCTTCATCATTGACTTAAAATTATTTCAAACTTGTAGTAAATCTCTTGATTTGGGTTCTTCCTATAGAGAGGGGGAATAAAGATCATAGAATTATACACATAATATGACTTTGCTACAAATAATATACATATAAAAGGAAATGCAAAGAGATTGAATGACTTTGTTAGCAAATATTAAAATGATAAGTCAAATTTTGTCAGAGTGGGTATACGAGTCAATCTTATTAGTGAGAAATAATGAAAAGCCTAGAGCTGAAATTTGCAGATCTAGCACTTTGTACAGTCAAAACATTTTAAGCAAACACAATGTTAAAACCACATACATTATGTATATCAGAACATTTATTAACCAAAACAATACCATAGTGTTAAGTTTCTCAAACTAAGAGCATCTTTTTGTTATAACAATCTACATACATTTTCAGATTTAGAATAATTTTCTAGAGCAGTACTTTTAAAAATCAGTGGGGGCCAGGCACAGTGGCTCATGCCTGTCATCCCAGCACTTTGGGAGGCGGAGGCGGGCGGATCACGAGGTCAGGAGATGGAGACCTCCTGGCTAACACGGTGAAACCCTGTCTCTACTAAAAATACAAAAAATTAGCCGGTTGTGTCAGCGGGCGCCTGTAGTCCCAGCTACTCGGGAGGCTGAGGCAGGAGAATGGCGTGAAACCGGGAGGCAGTGAGCCGAGATCGCACCACTGCCCACTGCACTCCAGCCTGGGCGACAGAGCGAGACTCTGTCTCAAAAAAAAAAAAAAAAAAAAAAAAAGTGGGAAAGGGTCCCTCCCTCCCTCTCCTGGTTCCTAACTTCTGTCTCTCCTTCCTCTTTTGCTCTTTATCTTTCTGTCCCTCTAATACTTATAACCCATTGTAGATGAATACTTCTGTAGAATATCATATATTTGCTATCAATCCCCTGACTTCTATTGAATCCCCTTATTTGGCCCGCAAGGCCCTCATCTTTCTTTTTCCCAAAAGCATTCTCTGTAATTTCATCCTTCTAATGAATATTGTAAAGAACTATGAAAAGTCTGAGGTTTTACACTATTTGTAAGCTAACAAGTTAGCCTAGCACAATTTCATAGATCAGGGGGAAGAGGTGAGACTCCTGAGTCAGAGAGAAAGGACTTTACTGCTCCTGGCACAGTAAGCAGCAGAGCAGCATATTTGCACGTTTCCCTCGTCCAAAGTCCCACAGAGGCATGTAAATGAACCCAGGTGGCTGCATTACACAGAGGAACCCTAACCTTAGGGAACCCAGAATTTTTACAAAGGAGAATAGGCATGCCTATCCTTTTGTCAAAGGGAGTCATTATCTTATGCTAGACAATAAGCATGCCTGCTCTTTGCTCTAGAGGAAGACACTACCTTTAATTTCCAGGGTTTTTTGCTATACAAACACTCTTAAAATGACAGTTTTGAACAAAGGCAGTCAGTACTCTGTCTCAGAAAATGTAAAGAAATATGAGACCCATGGAGAATTGGCTGTCAGCAAGTGGGTTTTGTCTCAGATCTTTTCATATAACACCTATGTGATGGAGGTTCTTGACATCCTACCTTACTCCTCAAACTTAACATGCTTTATGTACTTTAAATTCCAAGTGAATGAGTTTTACCTATTGTTAATATCCTTTCCACTGTCAGTAAACACATCCACTTATAAAATCTAGTGTACCTGGAACATTTTTAGGCAATGGTCAACTCGGTTTGCCTGACTGTCCTGCAGGGGATGTGAAAGTGGTATTTGTGTGTTTTCATTGTGGGATATTTTTGTAAGTTAATTTTGTTTTGTTTTGTTAAAGAATTGACATATTCACCCTATTTCCTTATGTAAGATTAATATGAGATCTTTATGTGTCCTGATACAATCTACATGTCTTTTTTTTACACATATATTTTGGCCTCATTTATTCTCTTTTCTATAAACATGTTTGGCTTTTTCTGTGGCCAGTCCTAGTGATGAGAATTTTATGGAGGTGTGTATTTAATTGTACAATGTTTACTTTTCCTATTGCTTTAGCTTGTTACACAGCCCTTTATATTTGACTACAGTTTATTATTAATGTGCTTTTATTAGTTTCCAAGCAGCAGGGATAAAGTGATAATGGCTGCTTAATTTCTTTTGTACCTTAGCTTGTTGAGCACTGGTTTGTTACGATGGTAAATAAGCATTGTTTGATTATTTGATTATGCTGCAGTGCTTTGTAATATTCAGAGAAAGCAGGGAAACTTGAAATAAAAAAACGCTTTTTACTGAGGTGATGAAATCTTGTTTCTTTAAAAGAAAGTGCTCTTGTGTTTGTCTCATCCACCAAAGGGCTACATATCTTAAGCCATTTTAGGGCTCTGTGGGGCATAAACTATGCACTTGAGATGTTTTAACCTGGAATTCGAATTGAGATTCCATGGATCACAGAAATTTACAAATAAACAACTCATGATCAAAGTGATTACAAAAAGGGCAAGTCTGGAAATGAGGCTACAGTTAGAGAAGACAGAAAGTAATAAAATATTTTCTTCTGAAAATGGAGGGACATCATTACATTTATTCTGTAAAAATAATTTATATTTCTTTTAGAAATGTATTATCTATATAAATTATGAAAGTAGTACATGCTTGTTTAAGCTAACAAATCAGTCAAAAGTGTAAGGCAAATATATTTAATCTTTTTCCACCTTACTGAATTAACCAATAGTAACAGCATTGACATGTATTTTTCTATACTTTTATGAATTATCATATGAATATACATCAAACATGCACACATCTGTGAAGGTTAATGGTTATCTTTTTTATGAAAAAAGCTGTTAAGCTGTTACACACACATATATTTATAATTTATATAATGATTTGCTTAGTATAAAATTATAATGGCTCTTTTTTTCAATAAATGACTATACATTTACTTCATTAATTTAAATATCTTCTAATATTTCAATAGTACTTATTTGATATAATTATTAAACAATACCATTATTATTGTTTTATTTTCTGCTATAAGTAAATATAATAAAATCCTTGCACATAAACTTGTTGCATTAAAAATTCCTGCACGTAAGTTCTTATAGACTGAATATTTTATTACCTTAAGGCTATTTCACAGTAAAGGATTTCCAAGTCAAAGATTATGGTATCTTAAGTTTTCGCAACTACTGTGATTTTTTTTAATGCCAATTCTCAGAATATTTCCAAAGATCTCCCAAATTTCTACTCTATCAATACGAGAATTCTACCTATCACTAGCGCCTATTCCTTTTTCAAATATTTATTTAATTTGCATTTCTCTGACTCTGATTACTAAGATTAAGCCTCTCTATATGTTATTAACCATCTGGGCTCTCCTTGTGTGAAATGCTATATACTTTGACCACTGTTATTGATTATTCATCTTTTGTTTATATTTATTTGTGTAGTGAGCATATTAATCCCATGTCTGCCACTTGTGCCACAAATATTTATCAAGGTTACATTTTTCTATATACTTGTTATTGGTATCTTTTGCCATACAACTAAACAATTTATGTGTAATGCCATATACCTTTCATTTTGCTTATGGCAGCTGAGATTTCTACATTGCTTAGGGTGACCTACTGATCTACCTATTTGTAATCCTTCAACGGTTTTTTTTGTCCTTGATAAGTGCTTGTAACCTTATAAATGTGAGGCAATCAAATATATGACAGAACTTGTGCAGTCTGGGATTGGAGCTAAGCTGCTGTGTGAGTTTGTTCATATTTTAGAAACCAAATATTATATTTTATCCTCTTCCAAGAAAAGCCATGATACTATATTTATTTGTCTTTGTACCTTTCCAAGGCCTTGATTGATCTGATTAGTTACCTGTGAAATGGGACTAATGCACAAATAGTAGGTTTCTCTGTATTATTTGAGATTGGTTTTTTTTGAGAAATGAACACTATAAATCAATATAAAATTGAAGATACTATCATCACATTCTCAGTTCACATTAAATTTGAGATTTAAAACTAACTTGTGGCTGGGTGCAGTGGCTCACGCCTGTAATCCCAGCACTTTGGGAGGCAGAGACAGGCAGATCACGGGCGGTCAGCAGTTTGAGACCAGCCTGGCCAACATGGTGAAACCTCATCTCTACTAAAAATACAAATAAATAAATAAATACATAAATAAAAATACACAAATTAGCCAGGCATGGTGGCAGGCACCTGTAGTCCCAGCTACTCGGGAGAATGAGGTAAAAGAATTGCTCGAACCCAGGAAGTGGAGGTTTCAGTGAGCAAGATCATGCCACTGCACTCCAGCTTAGGCTGTCTCAAAAACCACCACCACCACCACCACCACCACAACAACAAACTAACCTGTATTATGAAAGAATAAAGATGCAACAAATACAAAAAGAATTCAGTAAAATCTCGGGCATTCTCTATATGCCTATGCCTATATTTATATCTATACCAAAAGCAGCTGCCATGTTCCAAATATTGTACCAGGTACGTACACATTGATTCTTATAGCAATCATAAAGCACATATAAGGGAAATCCCTTGAACTGTTCATAAAAATTCCCTAAATTGTTTGTTAATGAGTGGGATGAAGATTCCCACCAACATTGGGGCAGGAGGACTAGGTGCAATCTTCCAATCTTAATCCATATGTGCAAGTAGATGATAGAGCAAAACTCACCAGAATTGAATAGCAGAATTGAATGCTTTAGCTGCTTATCCGTAATTGAGCTCAGTTTTTATTTGTTTCTTTGTCTTTCTCTTGATATAAAAGCAAAGTCTGTAGAGCAAGTCTTGCTCTTTCTCAAGTATTTCAGATTTATAGTTAAATGAAATCCAGCTTTCTATTTAGTCTCCCTGATTAACTCCTGCTATGTTACATACATATCAGGTTTAAGCATTTAAAAGTATAAATAAGGCTCTATTGTGTCTAGTTTAAAACTCCTCGATGACTTTCTATTGCATTTAGAGTAAAATACAGACTATTTTCAAAGCCCTACATCTTCTAGCATCTGCATACCTCTCTGACCATGCTATACCACTCTCTTATCTGTTCAATCTTCTCCAGACACACAGGCTTTCTTTCCTCAATAATACCAAGCTTGTTCCCTTTTACTGGCCTGGGATTATCTTCCCAGCACTTTCCATATGACCAGCTCCTCTTCGTGTATCAGCCCAAACAACTGCCCTGCCCTCCTGCCACATAACTAGCCCAATATGAAGTAGGCACCAGCTAATTTCCATTTCTTCTTATTTTTATTTTATTTTATTTTTTATTTTGTTTATTAGAGACGGGGTCTCACTATGTTGGCCAGGTTGGTCTTGAATTCTTGGCCTCAAGCATTCCAAAGTGCTAGGATTACAGGTGTAAGCCACTGTACCAGGCCTGCTTCTTATTTTTAATTCCCTGCTTGAAAACATATTTTTATGTATGTGTGTTTTGTCTCCCCCTACATAGATCTGTATGAATTTTCAAAAGAAAGAATTTAAAACATTGCCCAGAGTTTCACAATTAAGAGATGGAATTGGGGGCCAGGCACAGTGGCTAACACCTGTAATCCCAGCACTTTGGGAGGCCAAGTCAGGTGGATCATCTGAGGTCAGGAGTTCAAGACCAGCCAGGCCAACATGGTGAAACCCCATCTCTACTAAAAATACAAAAATTAGCCGGGCATGGTGGTGCTCACCTGTAGTCCCAGCTACTCAGGAGGCTGAGGCAGGAGAATCACTTGAACTGTAGGTGGAGTTTGCAGTGAGCGGAGATAGCACCGCTGCACTCTAGCCTGGGCAACAGAGCAAAACTCCATCTCAAAAAAAAAAAAAAAGATGGAATTGGGATTTAAATACATGTAAATTAATTTAATGCTCATCCATTAACCACTATTTTGTATGTTTTGAGAAGACTGTGGTAGAGAATGTGAAATACTGTCAAGCATAGTCAAGTAGGATAGAGTTTATATAGCTTAGTAAAAAAGTTATTGAAGTTTGCAAAATCTGCTTATTTTCTTGGAGTGATGGGTCAGATACCAAATTATATTCAACTGTGGACTGAGAAGGAAACCAGTTTTGATGAAATCTACGTAGTGACAATGTGTTTGAGAATGAACGGAGACTTCTGAGGGAGGAAAAATGTGTCTCCTAGATGTTGATGAGAAACCAAATGATTTTGAGGTTAGAAGAGTGGTGAGGGATATTCCATAGATCCAGGTTTTTATAAGAATGAGAGGAATGAAAAGGAATGAAAGTAAATGTGAAGTGTCAAAGAACAAATTTACAATAATTTGAGAGAAAGACAGGTAGTTTAGTCTAGCAATTAACAGTAAGTAATTTGGAGTTAGACCTACTTTAAACTTTGATTATCATCAGTTGCTTTCACTGTAAAACAGAGGACTCAATAGCTACTTTAAAGAGTCATACAGATTTGAGAAAATCAAAGTGAAATACTTATTGGAGTGGTTAGTATATAGCAGGAACTAAATAAACGTTAGCTATCATATGTAATGGTTAAACAGCATATCAAAGATATTCTTCTGGTAAGTACTGACCAAGACTTGAACCCTGAGTACAAAGCCCAGTTACTTAACCACTATTCACTCTGTGCTCTAGGATGAAGTGCTCCTTAGATATCTTCATGTGGCTTTATCTCAAAAGGGAGCATGTCTTCTCTTGCTTAAAAACACAGGCATGGCAACCTTTCCAGTATTGCTGGTACAATGTTTTACCTGAGATGTGGAAAGGGAAAGACGAACACCAACAAAGATGTGCTAGGAATGAATCATTGAGAGTGAAATTAATAGCATTATTGAAATGAATGCTGAACTCTTATTTATCTATACTACAAGATTAATTGATGCCACCTAATCTGAGGACAATTATGTCACTCTTCAAGAAACAGTTCAATTGCAGACTGTCATATTTTTCCTGTAATAAACATGCAGTTAGTGGCAAATGAGATTCAAGCTTGAAAAGGCAATACCGATTAAGGTATAAGTTAAAATCAGAATGTCAGACACAAGTAGTATATTCCACATCTGCGTTTGCCCTGTTTATTATTATATGTTCTATATATTTGTCTTTTTTTCTCTAAGAGCATGGACTTCGGAGTCACTTATACCAGATCAGGTCCTTTATTTACACTATAGATTTTGGAACTTTAAGGAAGACAAGTCTCAAAGCCTTATTTCTAATTTCATATTTTCAACTGCCTACTTTGTTCATTTTTCCCAAAGCAAATACTACATCTGTAATGGTAATTTTTATTAGTAATCTATAATAATACTTTCTCCCCTTTAAGTCTTCTAATATCTTACTTTTCTTGTGATAGTTTTCTTTTTATCCTAATATATCTTCCCAGATAGGTTGTGAAAATCAGAATCCATGTCCAAATCATTTTTAATTGGACATAATTATTAATTCAATGACTATTATACGAAGTTGTCACCCTAGAAATATGTTGACAGAAGAAGTTATATAAAACTTGGTAGATATGTTTATTAATTACATGTATCAATGAAAACTAAAGTGAAGATTTGATGGGGGGCTTTGGCAGTTATCAGCAGATCAACAGGTTAATTATATTTACAAGATCACTATTAAAATGCCTTTGAATATTCCATAGTCACTTATTTAAGGGAAAAAGAAGGCATACATTTTAAACGACTGCTCATTATTTATATGGGTTTGTTTTGTTATAACAAAAACAGTTACCACAATGAAAAACTGTATTATTTTGAGATAGAGCATATCTATTTTTATCATCGATAACATTTTTCAGGGAAAATAACCTCATTTCTATTTATTTCTACAATGCCATATCTGGAATTACCATTTGTTTCCTAGAATAGCATATTTGTTTTCTATTCATAATATAAAATTAATTTATCTTTAGCTTGTGATTCACTATCAGCATATGTCAAATTTATCAGTCAATTACACTGCCATTCAAAAGAGTTGAGAAAATTGTATTTTCACTTAAAAGACCTAGTAGTACACAATGTCTTTTATATTAATGATCAACATCATACTACCCCTAACTACAAATATAAAGTCAAATAAATTTGGATGTGCCATACTGATTGTCAAGTCTATAGTCTCTAATAATTTCTATTCTGTACCTTCATTATAGAATTTTTTTGGCATGTTGACATTATTAATAAAGTGCTTTCAGTTACACTCACGGAAGAAACTGTAAGCATCAATGACATTATTGAGTATTGTAAACTGAAAAATCCTATTTAAAATGTGGTTCTAGTAAATACTAAACAAAACTCTCATTTAACAAATGTTATAATGTTATATGTACTGTTAATTTTCTAAACTTTAATATATCTAATATTGAAATTAATTTCCATTCCTAATTTAAGGGTGAAAGATAAAGATTTAGTTTTTTACAAAAAAATATTTACTGCTTTCTAGAAACAACATCATTTTCAGATATAACACAAAATATGTAGAAAAGTGAAAAGAACTATAATTTTCTTTATGACTGCATAAAATTAGAAGTACAAAGAGAAATATATTCTTAATTAAACATTTTTTACTGGTTAAATTAAATATAAAATTAGATGGGTTTCTAACTGGCTTTCTTCAATACATTTTGCAGTAATTTATTATTTGAAATGGTCAAGTCTTTTTCACCATATACCTTCCTTAACCTGCCATGATTATTGTATTTAAAAATTGAATCTGCTTCAGAGGCTTCTGGCTTCTTATTTTACAAGAGATCTGGCTAAGAAAAATATATCATTGGAACTATAGAGCAAATCAGTAAAGAGTAAATGTAGAATCTATTCATACACAACATTAAAAATAATAAGAGTCAATTATTACAGAAGTCTTAATTAAGGGCAAAATGCTTGCTTTAGTTTTGTAAAAATAGAGTTTCCTCTTTTCCTATTGGGAAAACCAGACAAACAAATAGGTGATATGGTAGTTGTTATTTGTTTTTGAGTAAAGGAACAAAGGTGCTGAGCATAAAATAAATTTCTGAAATTATAATTAAGCCACAGTACTGGCTCCTATCAAAAAGACCTATGGTGTTATCCAATCATACTATTCACAATCATGAAATTAATTCTTAAAAATTAATATTTACATATGTTTTATTTTTTATTAATGTCTATTTCAAAGACTGTAATACGGATAACATTGATTTTCTTTATCTCTATGTGATGGTTTAGATAAACCTGAGATGCACAGCTTATGATAAGATAATTATTCTCTCAAATAATGTCTTTTGATAAACTATGAGATCCACAGGGTAGGAACTCTGTTCATTTTTGATTTGTAGTTATAGCTCTAACTTTCAGCATTGTGTCCAAACCAAAAAAAACTTCATAAGTGTATATTAAATAAATGTATTAATACATTTGAAAATTATGCTTTTTTATTATGATTTTATTAGTTAAGGATTTGAACACCTTATGCATTACATGGAGCCCCAATTATTATTAAGACACTTGTATTATAAAAGAAATGTTAAGCTCCACAACTATCTTAAATTAGACTAAAAAAGAAATGTGACTCAAAACTTCCAATGTTCAAGTCAGTATGGGCTTAGCCTCAAGAGACAAAGAAGTACTACTTTCTTTAGATACATAATTTAAAAAAGGTTTAGAGAGAATCTCTAATTTTCCATGGAAATAAAGTCCCCAAAATTGCAGTTGTCCAGTTATAGTGGTTTCACAGACTCTCCAGGAGGAACTTAGTTTTTGTTGAGTTTTACTACAAACATTTAGACTCAATTTTAAAATGTCACCTTTGCCTCCCCAATTTAGGACACCATCAGAAAAACAAGATGTATTTATTCAGTTTTTGGATTTATTATAAGTGTTTTCTTTCTTGGCTAAATGCCCAGCTCTTGCCTACCAGAAAAGCAAAGAAAACAAGGAATTATTAGCTTATGTTAACTGTTTAAGCCCAAGTCATTCCAAAGCTAAAAACATCACATAATACTGTAAAAATCAATTTAACAAGGGTAAGAACCAAGTCAGAAGATCACAGGGAAAGGTGTTTTTCAAAATGTTTTTTAAAAAGCCACTGATAATGAGGTTCACGATGCCACTCCGTAATGTGCTTGGAGATCTCAGACAAGCGACTTAACACCCACAAAGCCAGATCCTGTTCCTGTGCAATCTTGATAACACCTTATTCTTCCTAAGTGAAAGTGCAAAGTGTGACTTTAAATAATCTTTTTATAAATATCAAAGGAGCATTGTCCTTTAAAATGGACAGCTTGGGAGAGGGTCTGTTTATTCCATTACACATAGATTTTGGAATTCCTCTCATATATTTTTGCAAAGATGTGAGTTGTGCAAAAACAAAAATCAATCTTAGAACTATTAAAGTCACAGACTATTTGGGGCCAAAAATGGCACAGCCCAGATCCATCACTTACATTATTCATGTGTCTTGGTCCAGATGAGTTCCATCTTTTTCCTCAGATGAAATCCAAATTTAAAGTGCAGCACTACTCGGTAAGTCAATAAAATATACCACAGACTAAAAATCTTCTTCCAAAAGAAGTTTTCTGAAATGCCTAAAGAGATGAGCCCACCACAGGACTGGGACTATAAACTTTACTGGAATACAGGCTTAACAAATCAGCCCTATATATGTTTTAGATTTGCATTTCATAAATGGAGAGTGTACAGTAAACGTTAGAGTCCCTTGCTTTTTCTTAAATTCTAAAATGTGTAACACATACATAAAATTGTACCATAAGAAATAATTTAAATTTGTGAATCTTGAGCCACCTACTGTGAAAGGCTTATAGTTTTAAGTGGGAGTCAATAAACAAATGTCTGGCTCTTCATTACGCCTAGTGATGAATCAGAAGCAGAGCCATGACGTAAATAAAGGATTCTAACTGGGGCCTGGGTCAGGTTCTCTGATACGGTGTTGGGCCCAACTACACACATTTCAATCCGTTCATTATAAGTAGTTATCTCAGACATTAATAATTTAATGCCAATATTTTAGACCAAATACCAAAGTTTCACCAAGGCAGTTGAAGGAGATAGTTGACATATGAAAAAGAGCACAGAGTCATATACTAGCAGTGAAAATACTATCTTCAGAGAATATAACATAATAGCAATAAAAAGACTATCTTCAGAGAAAATAATATATTTTCTTCTTCCTGAAATGTAGCTTTAAATTGGAAGTCACTGTATCTTGCAGAAGTATGAAATACTGCAGGCAATATTTTTCAATTATTAAATTAATTTGAAGAAATCGTTGATTTGTATTTTCGTTTTTTGGAGATGGAGTCTTGCTCTGTCGCTCAGGCTGGAGTTCAGTGATGTGATCTCAGCTCACTGCAACCTCCGTCTCCCAGGTTCAAGCAATTCTCCTGCCTCAGCCTCCCTAGGAGCTGGGACTACAGGCGCCCGGCATCATGCCCAGCTAACTTTTTTTGTATTTTTAGTAAAGACAGGGTTTAACCATGTTACCCAGGATGCTCTCCATCTCCTGACCTCATGATCCACCTGGCTCGGCCTCCCAAAGTGCTGGGATTACAGGCTTGAGCCACCACACCCAGCCTGTATTTTATTTCCAATTGCCAAAAACATAGGCAGAGCTATTTTTTTCCTGTGCACTTTCCAAATTTTGAAATGATTATATTTCCTTAAAATAAACTCTAAATAAAATCAGATAAATAAGCTCAATATATGTCAAGTTAGATCTTAAACACATTTGACATTTCAGTTTGTCTACTGAATATCATATATCATACTCAAAAGCTAATATTAATATACAAGAGTATTTAGAAACCACGGGTGCAATTAACTTATCTATAGTATATAACTTCTTAATATCATTACTGGAAATTCTCTTTTTGCCACTGGATCTTAGAGGCATATAAAATCAAATGCTAGGATCTTAAAACTATTACATACATAAATATATGAATCATGTATTTATGATTTATCAACAAATAGTAATTGAACACCTACTGTTTGTAAGACTCCATATAGGATACAAAGAAATAGTTTATGTCCTCGAGGAATAGTTTTTTTTTTTTTTTAAAGACATGTAAATGAAATACATAAAGTATTTTCTGGTAATACAGTCCTCCAAAGCTATGTGAAAATTTAAGTTTCAAAGAATCAATAGAGAAATTACAAGGTTATCAAGCAAATGAGAGAAGGATGCTAAAAATGTTAAAGTTCTGAAAATATTTTTTATTCTAAACACTAAACTATTATGAAATTACTTTCTATGGATGGATTCCAATCAGCAATACCAGTTTTAAGCTATAGTCTGTTAATGTAGCACATAGTATTGACTAATTGAGTAAAGTTATGGAAGAAAAAAATGGACAATAACAAACCATTCACATTTGTTTCTTGATAACATAGGCAACGAGTTATTTTATAGATAAAGCCCAAACACTGTTACAAAAGAATAATTTCAGAATTGTCACGGCATTGAAATGACTTTGATAAACATTACAGCACTGAAACATATTAAAGAATAAAAGATTTATATCATTTTATTCAGTGCTTATAAGAAAGCAGGCAAACATTTTTATTTCTATTTATAGTCCCAATTATTGTAAGTACTTGGCTTATTTGTTCTTTTCCTTATTGAATATAGAAATATAAAAATCTGATGAGAATGAATGCTCCTGTGAAATGTTGGTTGAGAATAAAGTGGATACAATAGACCAGGCTATTTTCACTAAGCTACTTTATACTTTTACTGAAAATATCAGTTGTCTTCTGTGGCCAAAGAATTAAAGTTCGGCTTAATATTAAAGTTTGAGTTGCTCAAAACTGAATACCAAATTGATATGGGCATATGTGGTAAGTGAGAGTCAGCTAATTGCTATGAGAATTCTAAGAAAACCTGATCAATTGGTACAAAGTTCTGTTTGTGATTATTTGGACTTAGATGATGAGAAAAAAAGAACGTGCATATGTTTGTTTCATAAAATTTGTACAATAGGATCAAAAAGAGAGTAAATTTTTTTTTTTTACTGGCAGACACATACTATGAAAGTATTTTAGTTTCCAGTGTTGATAAAATTCATCTCATTAAGAGAATAATACTTCCGAGCCAATAAGAATCCAGTCCCTGCCTCTAACAAATAGACCTCAATGTATATTAGTCACAGAGAAGAGAGAACTTACTTCTGGTATAACAACTTAAGGTATACGTCTGATCTGTAGATGGAGGAAAGCATCACAAGCCATCTGTGAGTACATATCTCCCAGCATGACTTTTATCATCTGAAACTGCTTCTGGATGTTTGTATGATGGACTAAGATCAGCTAGATTAGTGACTTTCAACTGGGGGTGATTTTGGCCTTCCCCCAGGGGACATTAGAAATGCCTGGAGACATTTTTGGTTGTCACAACTTCAGAGTGTGGGGGTACATTCTACTGGCATCTAGTGAGGAGAGGATGGAGATGCTGTTAAACATCTTGCAGCATAGAAAATAGTCCCTCATAACAAAGAATTATCTGGCTCCCAATGTCAATAGTGCCAAGGCTGAGTAACTCTGAGCGGAGCCATTGTTTTCTCTCTGTTGAGAAATAGCTGAATTTGGGGTCCCAGCTACTGATAAAACTATGGTCTGAGAAAAGCCTCATGTGGCCGGTATCAGCCCACCCTTACCTAGCCATAAGAATTTTCTGTTTTATATCAGTGGAGGAGAAATCGAGTTGTGATACACAAGTGAATGCCAATAATTCTTTCTTTGTCAAACTAATTTATTCTCAATTTAAAGGACCTTTTGGTAAGGGCACTCAGTTAATTCATGGGAGTGGGTTAGAAAGGATGAGTTTAACTGTTTTTCTCTGCCTGTAATTCACATGTTGACTCAGGGTTCATTCGGAATAAGTAGAGAGGAGGTAAGATCCTCAGAAATGGAGAAAGTAGAAGGTACTTCTAGGAGATTTGGGAAGACGAGAGGGGAACAATTCATTTTAAAAATGATCTAGAGCAATTCATTTTTTTTCTTTGGGGTGTCAAGTTACTTATCTGTAAAATATTCTGCTAAAATACAAGGCCCCTCTATTTATTATTTTATATATCAGATGATTATTCCTTTCCAGGTTCTGCCAGAGACATAAGAAATGTGAAGTCATTCAAATAAATATGCTTAATGAAAAAGAAAGATGGAGCTATAAATATTATCCCTTTCTATCAGTGACATACTATTCTTCTCTTAAACACTGTGCATAGAAGACTGCTTGGCAGGTAGCAGGTGCTCAATAAGTATTTTCTGAATAAATGTTTCATTATCCAAAATATGGACTTTCTTTTAATGCAATACCTGTCATTCATTTTATGAGATTCTGCTTAAGCCCTGACTTTTCTTTCTTCAAAATTTTTCTAACACTCATTTCTTTGTCTTCTGAATGTGACTTTCTGGGAGGTGCTGTTATTCTTGCCATGATCTCCTGGTTGTTTTATTTTTATTTATTTATTTATTTTCTTTTTTTTAAATAGATCGGCATTGCTATGTTTGCCAGGCTAGTCTTGAACTCCTGACCTCCAGCAATCCTGCTATCTTGGCCTCCCAAAGTGCTGGGATTATAGGAGTGACCCATCCAGCTTGACCTTGTTTTATGTATATATACATTTATGTACACACACACACATACATATATACGTAAATACATATAAATATATACATATATAATACATATATACATATATATATATACACATACATATGTATGTGTATATATATATATGTTTTTTGAGACGGAGTCTCGCTCTGTCGCCCAAGCTAGAGTGCAGTGGCACGATCTCAGCTCACTGCAACCTCTGCCTCCCGAATTCATGCCATTCTTCCTGCCTTAGCCTCCAAAGTAGCTGTGACTACAGGCGCCTGCCACCACACCCGGCTAATTTTTTGTATTTTTAATAGAGATGGGGTTTCACCGTGTTAGCCAGAATGGTCTCGATCTCCTGACCTCATGATCCACCCACTTCGGCCTCCCAAAGCGCTGGGATTACAGGCGTGAGCCACCGTTCCTGGCCTATATTTTTAATATTACTATCCTTTTGACTACCTTGTTGCCAAATTACTCCTTTTAATACTTTCTGCATACTTTCTAATACTTTTTAGCACATTTAATTGTTCCCTGTTGTATAAAATGAAACTCTTACCTTTATAACTTAAAAAAAATTTAACACTTTAATATACTTTTAGTAACTAGCTTGGAATTTTAGTTTATTTAAAGTACTATCTGTTAAAAATTACTTTTGGCAAGGTAGGTCAGAAGGCTAGTATGTCATTGAATAGGATTTTCATTAACGAGAAATAAAAACACTTTAATCCGTGTTTGACATTAACTAGTTGCATGACTTTGGATACACCTCTTAGATAATATTGGAGCTATGTCTCAGTTATATAATGCTTTATGTTGCTATGATTTTGAAAGGAGGAAATAATTATCTGATATTTGAATTCTTGCAAAAGATATGTTTTACTCAATACATTAATGAAAAAAAATTATGAAGAAGCTTAAATTTGGAGACCCGGGGCCCTGTGTTGCCTTAGTTACTAATAACTCTTATAGAAAATTATGTTACATAAAGTACTTAGAGGATGAAAATAAATCATTTACCACATCATTGAAGGGAAATTATTCTTTCACAAAGAAAAAGTTTAAAAATGAAAAGCTTTTTTCTCACTCATACTGGCTTTAATCAGGCCAGCTGCCTCTTAGCAGTCAAACAACCCATTTCTCTTTTATCACTATCATTGTGTTTGAATTATCGTGGCCCTGAGATGAACTGCTGCAGGAAAATGGCTTGAAAGAAATACATACATATACATTGGCATCATTCTTCAGTCTCTTCTTTTTGGTAGCACAGCTTTCAAGCCAAGTTGGCTCCTGTTCAAAACTAAAAAAAAAAAAGAAAAAAAAAAAAGCAACAGTTAAACAGCTGGTACCAATTATACTAACTTCAGAGGGACTATATGCTCAAGTGTCCAAGTAGCAAACTGGATCTCTGATACAATGGACTTGTTATTTTATGACTTGACCACACCACTTACATTTAGTTTGCCCATTGCCTCCTGTTTAAGGTAATCTCCAGAATTAGGCACCCACACACTTGCAACAAACAAATGTTATTATTTTATTGCGTTTGCATAAGCTCACAAAAACCACTCCTTAAGTGTGTATACACATGAGTGGATCTTATTTTCTTGGAAAAAACCAAAAAAATTGGATGTAAAAGTTTAAGTAAATATGTATCTGACAAGCAATATATTTTGACACTATCATAGGGATATGGAACTTAAGAAAGAGAATTACACTTGGATAATGACAAAATAAAATGCATATCACAGACTATTTTTTCCAGCATCAAAAATATTAAAAATATAGTATTTCTCGTTTATTTATAGAAAGAATGAGAAAATTAAGTGGATTGCAAATGATTCATGTAAACATTTGTCTTCAGAAGAACATATAATTTTCATAACATATTATTATATTTATACTTTATGTTTTATAAAGTTGCCTCATTTTTTAAGGAGCTTAGACTGCAGCCCTCTAGCTGTTTGCAATGCTTATTCTCTAGAATCAGGAAGTAAATGTTGGCAATAATATTAAATATAATTTGGATAGGAAAAAATCCAGTTCATAATTTTATTCCCTATGAAGTGCAAATTATAAATTGGCAAGATACACTGGTTTTAATATGTTCTACTCTGAAATAGAAACTCTCTTAAGTTTACTGTAGAAAAAAAAATCCTTTGCTCTCCATCAAGACAAGCATATCACAAATCACAAAGAGGATTTTGTAACCAGGCAACCAAGGTCAGTGAGACTGTGACCAAGGTTTGGGGAACCAGCTGAACACACACACCAGGCGGAGAGAGGATTCGAGCTGCAAGGAAGAAAATAAATGTATTTTGAAGCACTCATTTTACAAACCTTCATTCCATAACACTATGCAGATGTACACTATGAAAAGCAGCTGCTTCAAGCTCACATTTTGAAGAATAAAATTATATTTTATTCAAACTATTTCCCATTATAAATGTACCCATATTAGTAGAGAAACTGGAAAATGAACAACAACAAAACAAAACCTTTAGACATTCTTCTAACATGAGTGATTTCACTTGGATAGTAAATTAATTCTTGACTTTGGCCAAGATAAGTGATTATAAAGGGTAAATTTGCTAACCCCTATGGTCAGGAATGTTAAAAATAGATGAAATCCTTTCATGAGTTCTCCTAAACTGGTTCCAAGTAACTGAAATTGGCATTTGTATTTTTCATATTGACACACAGCATAGCATATTGATCAATACTACAGAATTATGCTACCTATCAGAATTCTAGAAGGCAACAAATATGACAAAAATCAAATACTGTTATTGATTTTAAGTTGACTGTAGAGCTGTTTGTTTCAGAAGCTCAAACATGTTAGTTTCAATAGCTCAAAAATTGTCACAGTCCTATAGACCCAAGTAATTGTGTTAGAAAATTGTATTGAGTATTGCAGTCATTTACATTGTTAACGGTTGGAGTGTCTCATAGAGTAAACAGTATTGTGAACAGCTTTAAAGCTGGTATGTGACTTTTGAAGCTCATCTAAGTCTCAGATGAATGGATTTGGTAGGTAAATTGGATATATTTGGCTATTACTCTGTTCGCTTACTTTCCACCAATGTTTTCCATAAGACATGTTCATATCTGTGTCGAGACTGCCAGTTGCCTAAGGTGTGCACCAACATGCTCAGAGAAGCTATTGTGTTATCCTGGTTCAATCAACTTGACATTTAGTTTTACGATAACATATTTAAATTATTCCAGCCTAAACCTAATGATGAAATTCCAGATGCAATTTTATCAATATACACATTTTCTAGGAAATGTATTACCTGGCTGAAAAATGAAAAGAATGTAGGGTGTATTTATGAAACCAGAATGTCAGATTTTCACATATTGTAAAAATACAGCATGAGCAAATACAGGCACTTTTAAAAATCATGCATTCACCTTGTCTCTTTCCTTTCCACTTCTATTTTTACTGATTATACATCTAACTAAGCTTCAGTGAGGTCATAATTAAATGTAATGTTGTTTTTGGTTTAAAGAGAAATCTGCAATCACAGTAGTGTGTGTTCATGGAATCTGAGTGTTATCACATGAACACAGACACCTGACCCAAAACGACAGGCAGTGATGTTGAGAAAATGTTTGTATCCCTAATGTTTATAGGTGAAATCATAAGCTGTTTGGTTCAGCTGGTATTTTCTGAACTTATAACCTTTCCCTCTTAGTGAGCTGGCAGAAGGGAATATGACATTATATTGCAGGAACTCTAGATATAGTTAAGAATTTATGCCCCTGTGGGAAGAACAGTAGGGAGTAAGATTCAGTAGTTGAACCTCTGAACTGGTAACTGACTATATGAGAAGACTGTCATGTGCCACATTAAAGTTCACTTAAACACTATATTAAGAGCCAGATTGTTTGTAATGCATGAGAAAGTCGTTGTGAGCAAGCTAGATATGGATGAAAAATATCTAGATGTATGTGTCGCACAGATTTTGCTTTATGACTGGCAGTGGGGACTCCATTTTAAAGGTCTACTTCTGCATTTCTAACATTAAATCTCCAAAGGTGTCATATTGTATATACCTTCTAAGAGGTAAATAAAAAGTATTTCTTAATGTTTTCATAGAAGCCAAATTTAAGTGGAAACAAAGAATGTAGCAAAATTTAAAAAGAACGGAACCATAAGCCAAAACATATCAAGAGCATTACTAAATGAATAAGGGTTTTTCCTAATGTATGCACTGTGTATAACCACATATCCTTTAGTAACAAAATCAAATTTAAAAGTATTTTATTCAGAAGTCATCCTTTGGCTTGGTGAACAAATATTATTGAATGCCATTTTAGATAGGAATGATTACTTGGAAAAGTTATCATTTAGTAACATAATATTTTAGTTTTAATAAATATGTAAATATAGCCTCTTTAAATATGTCTATAATATCTACTAGACCTTTTATCCTGCCATAAAAATGAATGTGTTTCAAAACAGATTAGCCATAAGGTTTTCATATATTTCTAAAATTCACAATAAATGACATCTGTGAGCCAGATGGAATTAATGAAAATGTCTCTTTACTTCCTGTGTTGCTCAAGAGAAAAATAATACTGATTATTTTGACCTCAAAACAGCTAGAGTTTTATTGTCTGCAGATTGCATCATTTTTCACATTTGCTCCTAGAACAAAATGATTTCCACATTAACAGTTATTTCAGTTGTTTTTTTTCTTGTTTTTTAAAAATTGATGCTTTAGGAAACAATACCTATTGAAAATTAAAAAGCTTTCATACTAACCAGATAAAAAGTGCTCTGGGCTCCTAGTACAAATCTAGCTCTCTTAGCACTAAACTCTGGCAGACAAGAAACATGAAGATATAGCAAGTATTAGTTCAAGTTTTGAATTATGTATTGACATCCTTTTTAACAGTTGAATGCAAAGCTTTAAAAGTTATTTCTTAAAATATCTAAAATTGGATATTCTATACTAGAAAAATAAAAAGGCAAAATCCACAATTTCCAGGTCAGTTCACTTGCAAAAATAACTTTTAGCATAAATAATTTGTCTAACACACTTAGCACTTCATTTAGTCTGTCTAGTTTTAGGCATAAGCAATGCAATGGATGTAAGAATGCACTTACTTGGAGATATTGCCAAAGAAAACAATCATGAAGAACAGGAAGACAAAAACTCTAATTCTGAAGAACAAATTTATTAAGAAATACATTACATTTACAAATGTAGAAAAGTGAGACAAATGTATGAGGAAAAATATTTTTATGAGATCTGGATCTCTGGATACACTTTTATTTTACACTGAATGCAAAATGTTGGATGTTTGCAAATCAACATTGTCTACCAGACTACTAAGGCAGGGACCATGTTTCATTCATTTCTGTATCATGAGAATTTGTCAGACTATTTGAAACTCATTCCAAAAACAATGCAAATTTGAATTTGAAAAAATAGATGAATGAATGAAGCTTTTTAATCAGTTCCATCAATAACCACCTGTCAACATTATTTATATCTTTTTAAAAATTAGAGAGTAAATGTTAAATAATGGAAATGAAAAATTATTTGTTAAAAATGTATGTAGTTGATGTTTTTATACTTACTCTATTATTCATAAAAACACTAAAGAATAATTATTAATTGTTTTGTTTTCATTGATAAAGATATAATGGAATGAGTGTCTGTGCCACAATTCTTTGATACTATATTGCATGCACATGTTAACCTTCTAAAGACTGAAGAAATTTTGCAATAAATTGTTAATGGTATCATTAATCTATGAGCAAAATGTTATCATGTAATCAATTGTCTTTCTGGTAAAGAAGAAACATGGAGGCTACACAATTAACAATTGTATTGCAGACTTTACAAAGATAAAATAGCATGTTGCTAAAATCAGGCCTCCTATTTTAGTTTGTTTCTCTTTGTTTGCAATTCTGAAATAAAGTAATTACATGGCCTGAAAGATAATAGTAATTGTTTCACTATTAAAAGAAAAAATTTTAATGTATTTTTAAGTCAAATGTAATGAACAATATCAAATTAGTTATATGGAATTTTCAAAAGACTTGTGCAAACATTCATTACTGACCATGATTATACAATGCCAGAGTGGTCTCGAGTTGTGTAGTAGTGTGTAAATATGTGCATGTTTGTGGTAATATCTACACATCTATCTATGCTATCAACTATCTGTTCATCTTTTGATATTACTGACAGACATTACTATATATATATAAATATATATTTATATATATATTTTTGAGACCGTTTTGCTCGTTGCCAAGGCTGGAATGCAATGGCGCGATCTCAACTCACTGCAACCTCCTCCTCCCAGGTTCAAGCGATTCTCCTTCCTCAGCCTCCCAAGTAGCTGGGATTACAGGCATGTGCCACGACTCCTGGGTTTTTTGTGTTTTTAGTAGCGATGGGGTTTCTCCATGTTGGTCAGGCTGGTCTCAAATTCCCGATCTGCGGTGATTCTCCTTCCTTGGTCTCACGAAGTGCTGGGATGACAGGCATGAGCCACTGCGCCCAGCCATATATTGTTTTTCTTTCTTTACATAAACAAGAATATAGGAAGCTGCAACTTAATATTCACATGAGATACTAAATTGTCAATATTTTCTTAACTTGTCACTGTTTTTTCTCAGAGTTAATTTAAAAAAGTGTCCCAAGAATGCTTGACACTTTGATTAAATTTTATACCTATTATATTTATTAATAAGTATGTATAAATACACATACATATACAACAAGGATATACTGTCACCACTACAAAAATAAGAAACAATAGAATAAAAAGATATCCTTAGATCCAAAAATGTACCCATATCCTCAAGTGTGAATTCAAAAGCATATCTTCCAGATCCACTCTATTTTGGTTAGTGGTTGTCTGATGGTTAAACAAACTAACAAAATGCACAGTGGCATTAAAAGAGATGTCTCTGGGACAGTTTTTTTTTCTAATCATTACAAGATGCATGGAGTACAAAATATATATATAGATAAGTATGATTAAATTTAAAAAATAATGTATGTTTCCACACGTTGAAGGACAGATGTTGGGAAGCTATAATTATTAAAAAGCACCCTTTAAATCACATTATTGTTTTAATATCTGTCCTGATATTACTGCAGTCTTTTATTTTCAAGGTATAATTGCCACTTTTCACAGCAGTCTTGCAATTCCTAGCCATAAATGAAGACCATTCACATAGCATCAGACTATACAATCTGCAATAATGTGAATTTTTATTCATTTTTCTTTTTCTTTATGACCTTATATGTTGGTTAGATTTTCAACAGCATAATCCTATGGTATTCTGGCAAAGAAGTGCTGACCCTCAGTCTGACTCATACAGCATGATTGTTTCCAGAAGTCTACAGACGTGATTTCATTTCCCCTGTCCTTTTTTTTTTTTTTTTTTTAATAATGAATTCATGGTGAAGTGAGTTTGGGATGCATTCAATGTTCTTTAATGAAATTGTTTTAAAAAAACCACATGCTAAGGAATGGGGAAGACAGTTATGAACGATAGGGTCTGTCTTTCTGCTTTGAAATGTTATTTATTCAATTCATTGTGTGATGGTCCTTAGAGTCAATTGAATATTTAAATCAGACTCCAAAAAATGCTCCTAACCAAATATGATCTCCAATATGTGGAGAAGGATGCGTTAATTCTATACATCTACACATTTTCCCATATGTATTACAATATTTGCAAGATAAGTTCTCATTTATTAAAGTTACCAGTTAAAAATCCCAAATATTAACTATTTATATACAGTAATTTCTAATACGAAGGGTTCATAATTTAACAATCAGAACATTGCGACAACTGACCTTTCTGTGAATCTTTAAACAAAAATAAATGTTATAACTAAAAGAGCCATATGTCTTAAATTTCTGAAAATTAACTTCTGCTTGTTAAAACACATAGATCAGGGATCAGAAATTGGCAAAGCTTTTTTCTTAAAAGGCCAGAGAGTAAATATTTCAGGTTTATATGCCATATGTTCTTGGTCACAGCTACTCATAACTCCTATGGAAATGTAAAAGCCACTGTAGACAATATGTAGATAAAGAGGTGTAGAGGTGTCCTAATAAAACTTTATTTACAAAAACAAGTTGTTTCTTGTGGTCTGCTGACCCCTGATGTAGAAAATTCTTTAGCATTATTGAATAAATAGAAATTGAGATGATTATTGATCTTATAATTTATTTCTGAAAGTTACAAAAGTTTTAAAAAGATAGGTGAAATAATGTGTTATGTTGAGATACAAATCTGATCTAGAGTCAGAAGAATCAGAAAGCCAACATTTAATGAAAGAATGTTTATGTAAACATGCCCTCAAGAAAACAAATGTTATTTTTTCTGATAAAATATTTACGTTTTAAATCTGTGATTTCTTAAGACAACGTATTTTCGTTTCTAAATACTTGTTTGTTATGAACTCAAAAAATAAAAACAAGAGATCAAGAAAATAACCTTAAGCTCAAAATATTCATTTCCCAAATGTATCTGGCTTTACACAAATTGGGAGAGGAGATTGCTCTACTGAATTATTATTTTTTTCCTGTAGTAGTTGAGTACAAAGTTTTCCATATATATCAGATCAAACTTGTTAAGCATGATATTAGATCTTCTATATTCTAATTGATATCTTGCCTACATGTGCTATCAATAATTGATAGAGATATGTTTAAATTTTTCACTGAGTTTAGAAATACATATTTTTCTTTTTAGTTCCATAAGTTTTTGCTTTATTTATTCTGAGGCTACATTACTTGCATCACACAAATTTAGAATTGTTACATGTTTTGGGTGAGTTGTCTCTTATCATTATGAAATGTTACTGTTAAAGTTGGTAATGCATCTTGCCTTAGCATCTAATATGTCTGATACAAGATAGGCCAGCTTTCTTTGGTTACTATTTGCAAGGTGAACTTTCTATCTTTTAATTTTCAGTATTTCTTTATAATTAAAGCATTATTTCTTCTAATTATGGTTTTCTTAATATTTTCTGACAATCTTTGTCTTTTAATGGAAATATTTAATATATGTGTATATATTGACAGGAGAAAAAATTAAAACTTCATGTGATCTAAACCAAATCTTGTACATTTAAAATTTTTCTTTTTAACTTATAGCATTCCAAGATACAGAGTCAGTGCCTGAAATAGAGTCAGCCACTAATTACAGAGTGGATTGATAAAATCATCTTATAAACCAACAAGTCCTCCTCTTTCTTCCTCCACTTATAAATGTCGCTAGCTTCTTTGATTAGGAACTTCGAGGTCACTTTTGTCTTTCATTTTCTTTTTATACAACATCCACTTAGGTAGTATTTTATTAAATTCTACAAATTTAACTTGAAAATGCTTCCCGTATCTATAAATTTCTTTTCTGTATGACTCCTCCCTATTCAGAGGAATTCAAGTCTATTTTAATAAATCCTCTTCTTCTTTTATACTTCTCTGAACTCAGACACATCCTACATTAGAGATTAAATATAGCATACTCATATCAAAATAGTGCCCAATTCATAATTGAACACCAGTTCTCACTTGCTCCTCAGAGGATTGGGCCAATCTTCTATCTATCCATGTATATCATCCTTCTACATTACACCACAGCAAAAAAACAAAAACGAAAACAAAAAAACAACTTTCTCTGTACCTGAGCATGTTTTTTTTTTTTTTTTTACATTTAAACTTTCAATCATGTTACTCATTTTTTTAGAACATATTTTCTTTCTTATCATTTATGTCTTGAGATTCCACTTGTCACTTAAGGATAAACTGAAATATCACACCACTTAGAGGCTGCTGCTGATACTCATAAGTCATGGAGGTGTAGCTTGCTTTGATATAGATCCTCCAGCACTTTGCTTGTGTCTCAGTAATGGCATTAATTACATGCAAGGCATATCATATTTATTTGGTAAAGTTAAACATAAAAATGTATTTTCTCATCTATCTTTATTAAATTGTGACTTTTGAGAACAAGGACTTGGTCTTGTTCGTCTTTTAAAATACACACCACACAAATAAACACACGCATAATGCCAAGAGTACTCTATATGCTGCTAAGTTTCTTAACAAATATAGATATGTAAATAGACAACTCATTTAGTTTGATGTTTTTCTTTTAACCAATCAGATTTCTCCAAACTGGGAGGAAATATGTAGATAAAATTAAACCAGTAAGTATCTTATCTGTGGAAACTGAATAACTTTTTGTGTGGATGAAACAACAAGGTATGTTCTTATGTTGTTGTACTTTTGAAAATACTACTTCAACAGAATACTGTGGCCCGGCGCAGTGGCTCATGCCTGTAATCCCATCACTTTGGGAGGCCGAGGCAGGGGAATAACTTGAGGTCAGGAGTTTGAGACCAGCCTGGCCAACATGGCGAAACCTCGTCTCTACTAAAAATACAAAAATTAGCCGGGTGTGATAGCGCTCACCTGTAATCGCAGCTACTAGAGAGACTGAGACAGGAGAATTGCTTGAACCCAGGGAGCAGAGGTTGCAGAGCCAAGATCGCACCACTACACTCCAGCCAAGGGCAACAGAGTGAGACTCCGTCTCAAAAAAACAAAACCAAAAAACAAAAAACCAGAATACCATGTAAAGACGCAAAACTACTTTTAGCAGAAGGAAAATAGCATTAGTCTACAGCCTAAGGGATTCTCCCATTCCCTCAAACGACAGGATGCTTCAGACCATAAAGTGGAAGAGGGTGAGATAACATTGTCTACATAGGATTGGCTGATTTATTTGTTATTTGTGGGGGCAATAATGCAGACAACTCAATTTTTCTGCCATCATTTAATACAACAGGAGGCTTATCTGTTCTTCTCTATAGCTTTATTTACAATGTATCTGTTTGACTTTGCCCTTAGGTTACTCTCCTGTCATGATTATTCACTGATGCTAATCTGTTCTATCTCTCTAAAATTAAACCTCCATTTTTATTGACAGTTGCTAGTGAGATACTTAATTTAACCATTTACAGATTTGGAAGAAAATACAAATTCACACTCATATTGATTATGTTCTTAGATTTTGAAATCAAATGTTTTAGCTTTTAACCACAAATTTCACATATCTGGTATATTAGTCTCCTTAATCAGCCTCTTACATAATGAAATAAAATGTAAGGGAATATTTTGTACTGAACATGTCAACAAGCCAATTGTCCTACTAAAAACAGCACTTTTGAATTACATAATTTAAAACATGCATAATGTCTCCATGTTTAAAATATTTCTTAGGTTAAAAATTAAAGAAAGCATTCATAAAAAAATTTATCAGAAATTTTGGAAAAAAGACAAGGATAATACAAGAGAAGTAAATCACAGGACAATATCCCCAATGAACATGGTCACAGAAGTACTCAGCAAAATTCTAGCAACAAATTCAACAACACGTGAAAAGGATAATTTACCAAAAATCAATTGGAATTTATCTCTGGGATGCAAGGATGGTTCAGTATGTGCAAAACAATGAATATGATATACCACATTAACAGAATAAAGGACAAACATCATATGATCATCTCAATAGATGTCAAAATTCAACATCCTTTCATGATAAAAACCCTCAACAAATTAGGCAGAGAAGAAATGTACCTCAACACAATAAAGGCCATATATAACAAACCCACAGCTAATATCACGCTCAATAGAGACTAGTTGAACGCTTTTACTCTACGATCAGGAGCAAGGCAAGGTTGCTCACTCTTACCACTGCTGTTCAACAGAGTACTGAAAGTCCATGTCTGAGCAATTAGGCAAAAGAGAGAAATAAAAACATCCAAAGTTGGGGGAAAACTTTAAATTGTCTCTGTTTGTAGATAACAAGATATTGCATATAGGAAATCTTAAGGACTCCACCAAAAATTGGTAGAATACATGAATTCAGTAAAGTTGCAGAGTACAAAATTAGCATGCAAAAATAATGTTTCCATATACTGATAATAATCTATCTTGAAAAAAAATCAAGAAAATACTCTCATTTTTAAAAGTTACAAAAAATCAAAACACATAAACCAATGGAGCCACAGTGGAGCATCCAGGAATGAATCCACACATTTACAGTCAATTGATTTTCAACAAACACAGTGGGGAATGTACAGTGTCTTCAACAAATGTTGTTTGCAAAACCATATATTCAAATGCAGAAGAATAAAATTAGACACTCATCTTACTCTCTGTATAAAAATCAACTCAAAATGGAGTAAAAACTTAAACATAAGACCTGAAGCTGTAAAACTGCTAGAAGAAAATGGAAGGAAAAAGCTCCATGGCATTGGTCTGGGCTATAATTTTTTGGATATGATCCCAAAAGCACAGGCAACAAAAAAGAAAAAATAGACAAATTGGATTACATCAAACTAAAAAGTGTACACAGTACAGGAAACAACCAACAGAGTAAAGTCCTATGGAATGGTAGAAAACACTTTCAGACCAAACATCTGATAAGGGTTAGTATCCAAAATATAAAAGAAATTCAAACAACTCAATAGCGAGAAAACAAAAATAACCTGATTTTAAAATGGGCACAGGACTTGAAAAGACATCATGGCCAACAGACTTATGAAAGAAATGTTCAGTATTACTAATCGTCAGAGAAATGTAAATTAAAATCATAATGAAATACCACCTCACAACCTGTTAGCATGGCTATTATAAAAAAGACTAAAGATAACAAATGTGGGCAAAGATGTAAAGAAAAGGGAACTCTTTTTTTACTGTTGGTGGGAATGTAATTAGTACAATCATTATGGAAAACAGTATGGAAGTTCCTCAGAAACTAAAAATAGAACTTCCATATGATCCACCATTCCTACTACTGGGTATGTATCCAAAGGAAAAGAAATCAGTGTGTTGAGATATCTGCACTCCCATGTTCATTGCAGCATTGTTCACAATAGCCAACAGATGAAAACAACCTAAGTGTCCATCATTAGGTGAACAGATAAAACAAATGTGTTATATATACACAATAGAACATTATTCAGCCTTAAGAAAATCTGTCAATTATGACAACATGGGTGACCCTATACAACATTAAGTTAAGTGAAATAAGCCAGGCACTGAAAGACCAATACAGCATGATCTCATGTGTATGTGAAATCTAAACATAGAAGCTGAGAGTAGAATGGTGGTTATCAAAGGCTGGAGAATGGGGAATTGGGGAGATTTGGCTAAAGGATACAAAGTTTCAGTTAGAAAGTATAAATTGAAGAGGTCTATTGTATATCATGGTAACAGTGGTTAGTACATATATTGTACACCAGAAAATTGCTATGAGAATTAATCTTGTGTTCTAAGCACAAAAAAGTGTGTGAAGCTTAATTTAGCCATTCCACAATGTATGTATACATCAAAACGTCATGTTGCACACCATAAATACATACAATTTTTGTCAACTTAAAAAGATCAGAAAATTAGTACAAACAAGAAATTATGAAAAAGCAAATTCAGTCATGATTAAACTATTGTATATTGATTGAATATTATGTGGTGATTAGTGTGCCATGAATAAAATATTAACCAAGCAATGATGACTCTGCCCTCATGCATAGAACATTTTGCTGAGAAGAAGAGCAAATTAAAAAAAAAAAATCCTTGAAGAAGTTTGTAGCAACAAATTATGCTGTAGCTATAGCATGGAGCATGCTGGAATAGCATAGAAAAGAGGGAATACAGCAGTTTAGAGAGTTCTGGGAAGGCATTCCTAAGGAAATTATATTTAACTTCAAAGCTAAAGTATGAGGAATTACTTAGGTATATGGGAACATCTGTTCCACGTTAATCAATTGACAAAAGAATCTCATATGTAGAAGTATCATGTAGCATTATTTATAATTATAGAACAAGAGAAATGAAAAAAAAAACTGCCATCCAATAATGGAGGACTAATTAGCTAAGTTATGGTACAAATGGCTGATGAAATATTATGAAGTTATTAAAATCATTATAAAATGCATGTTGATATCTATGTTAAGATATTTTAGTGAATATCTATGTTAAATCTTCAGTTGATTGGACAAGGCTTACCCACATTATGGAGGGTAGTCTGCTTTACTCAAAGTCTACCAATATTTAAATGTTAATCTTACTAAAAAAGAAACATACATAACAATGTTCACCAAATATCTGGACACTGTGACTCAGCCCATTTGACACAGAAAATTAAATCATCACAGATGGTAATTGTGCTACTCCTGTTTCTGCTACTAAGTTCTAGACCCATGCATTTTTCCTATTGGTGATTAGTACCCTCTCAATGCATATGCTGTATCCTGAAGGATGTTTTCACAGTGTTGCTTTTGAGCTGCTATATGACCAGTAGATCACATGGCTATGGTATTATTCCTATACCTCTTATATTATCAAATGAGGCCTCTGGTTGGATATTATGCTGTGTTGATATTATGCGGAGGATCTGTAGGAAAAAGGGGCAAACTGATACACAAAATAAGTATCTGTCCTTGTGAGAAACAACTACTAACTCTTCCAGAATAGAAGTGGCTCAATGTAATCAGCTATTACATGAGGATTAATGCCATATTGGGTACTTTAGCATTGGCCCCTATTGCTGACATATTGGGCTTTCAGAAGCAATAGTGGATAGGGATTAGAAAGTGGGAGATTATGCTATTGGACTCAGACAGGCCTTGTCTTGAACACAGTTATTCTGTTAATGTGTCCATCATGCTAGCTCTAGGGTGGCCAATGATGAAGACTGGCTAAAGGCTACTGGCCTACTCATTTGTCTACTTAGTTGTTCAGTGCCTACTTCATGGTGGATTTGTTGTGGCTATCATTATGTGATACACAAGTTTTCACTTTTCATGCCCATTCCATATATACCTTCACAAGTCTTTAACACAGACCTGCTTGTCTCTGATCTTCCTGTCCTTTCTCTTCTATGCCCCTGACCAGATGCCCGGGCCATTTGTTACTGACCATTAATTTCTACTTGGGTCACTTTTTCTCCATGCTAGCTGGATGACCAAGTACACAAATCACATCTCTGCCCATTAGCAATATTTCCTCCCATTCTCTTTCAAGGACATGACCACTTCTTTACTTTGAGAACTGACCAAGTAATGCTGACTTTTTACTGGGACAACTGCCGTCAACCTCCTCCTGTGTCTTCACTCTTGCCTTTTTCTGGTTGTAAATTTTAAGCAGCATCTTTATTGACTAGGTGTCTATTTTCCCATAGAGATGCCATTGCCCATGAGCCATCTTCAAACACACTGCCAGTCAGCAATTTTTGGCTGCTCCTTAAATGTTGATGTGCATACAGTAATTTGGGGCTTCTGGTTTCTGGCAGCTAAACACTGCCATCTGACTCCTGTTACTCTTGGCACATCATTATCATGGATGTTAAAGAGAAAGCTCTGTGACTGCAGAGGAGGGCCACTACTGTACTTTTTGTGTAATTTTTGTGTAATCGTCTCACCAGCACATTCCTGATGGCCCTGGAAAATGGTATGTGTTTTGGAATCTCACATGGAATATAACATGGTGGTATTATTTGGCCTAATATGATATATTCATTTCAGCATGCCCACTGTACTTGGCCTTTTTGTTCCTCCTCTACTATGAGTCATGGGAGCTTGAGCATTTTTAGTTTGCATTGGCCTTTTCAATTTTCCCAGCAATAGCCCTTTTCAGAACTATTGCACTCTAGTGGTGAGTGTGTCCCATTTCCTGGGGTCCTTGCTAGGGTGATAAATCCTTGTATCCCTAGAATGTGCCCCAAGTCATGTTGGATGCTTAGTTGTATCCTCTCTTCCATGGCTGTATAAGGAGTTTTTTAAAAGCTACCATAGAGTCTCTCTGGCTGTCATATTTAGTCTTTAAACTGAATTTCATAATATTTTTCTATAGGAAAATAATTCAAAATTGCAGTAATAAGCTCTGATGCCTTTTAAGCATTATTGCCATAATATTTTTGAATCATTAAATCTGTAAAGCCATTTCTCTGCACAATGTGGCAGGGACTATGTTTCCCGTATTCTTCAGGATGACATCCTCTTTGCCTGCCAATTAGTGAGTGACCTATTACCAGACCCTATTTTACCGCCTGTTTTCTGGCACTCCTTGCATTCGTTTGGGTCCTCTGAGAAGCAGATAGCAGACAGGTTTAGACATGTAAGTGATTTATTGGGGAAAATAATCTGAAGGAATATGAAGAGTCAGAAGAGGTTGGGAAACTGCTCAGGACTTGATGTAGGTCTGACTCCTATGGAGGAGACGTTGAAGGAAGGAAAATTGTATAGAAAAGTCTTAGACTATAGTGCAATTCTAAGAAAGTTTCATTGAAGCAGACTGGGAGTTCTCAAGCCAAAGATGCACATTACAGGAGTGCTTGTCCCTAGGAGTAGTAGTCTTGCCTTAGTGAAACCAGTCAAATTTCCTCATAGAATTTATGTCTACAGTTTTTTTTTTGAATAAACATAGAAATGGACTCTCCCAATCTTAAAACTTGAGAAAATTGCATTTGCCTTATCAAAGTTCCTTTCTCAGGAAATTGATCATCAGGCCTCCCAGATAGTGCCAAGGAACTGGTAGATGTCCAGATGTAGATCACTACATCTGGACAATGAGACACCAGACCCCTCATCCATTATGACTGCCTCACTGACCATTTGCTGCCTGTTGACCAACTCCGCTTCCTTACCTTTCCCTAATTCCTGTTTTTCCACATGTAGTTACATTTCTTCACTGCTATATGAACCCCTAATTTAAGTGAGTGGGGGTGATAGAATTCAGACTTACCTCTCAACTCGTTGGCTACAGCATCCAAATAAAGCCTTCTTCGTGGCAATACTCATTGTCTCTTTGATTGGCTTTATGTATGATGAGCAACAGGACCTAGACCAAACCCTTGGCATTTTGGTAACATTATTCTTGCCATGCCCAGTCACCAGTTGGGAGCAGCCTGTGAGAAGTGTGGCATAATCGCAGTGTTGATTTTCAAAGCACAGCAGCTGAGACCATAGTCAATTTCACTCCCCATAGTCAGAGATTTGAGAGGAGCATATTCTTGACTGCTAGAGTACAGAATGCTTTTCTACCCTTTGGAATGAAGATAAACCCACGTACAGCCATGTGTTAAAAATCACAGAACTGTTAAGCTCTTGAATAAGTGCATGGAGGATGGCATCACCCATTACTATTGACATGAAAAAGAAACAAACTTGTATTATGTTTGGGTAATTATACATTTTAGAATCTTTTTATACCAGAAGGTACTTAGTTTAGTTGATACTTCTGCTCAACTAACAATTCCTTTTTATATTTTCATTTACCTTCTATTAACTTTTGCTGACATCTAACGAGCTCTCATTTTTCAGTGCCCCAACTGATGCCCACTTACTAATCTGCATAATGTGCATTTTTTATTTTATCAGCATTGACCATTCCTTACCCAGAGATTCTCTCTTGCCCCAACAGGAAGCATACTTTTGAGACGAAAGTTATTTGAAATTCAAAGTTAAACTGAGCCCAGTTCATTGGTCACCTACTATGATTACTTGATGTATAGGTATATCTACCTTGTTTCTTTTTTCCTTTTTTTTTTTTTTTGAGACAGAGTCTCATTCTGTCACCTATGCAGTGGTGTGATCTTGGCTCACTGCAACCTCTGCCTCCCAGGTTCTAGCGATTCTGCTGCCTCATCCTCCCAAGTAGCTGGGATTACAGGCGCCCACCACCATACCCGGCTAATTTTTGTATTTTTGGTAGAGTGGGGGTTTCACCATGTTGGCCAGGCTAGTCTTGAACTTCTGACCTTAGATGATCCACCTACTCTGGCTCCCCAAAGGGCTGGGATTATAGACATGAGCCACTGTTCCCAGACTCTACCTTGTTTTAACATCTGCTATTTGTGTATTTCTGAATTTTTTGCATTTACCTAGTTCTCTGTTTTGACTTGGTAAAACTGTCTATATATTCCTTGACTTTTGTATGTTGGCTATTGTCTTTTTTCCTTACCTAAAGGGGGGTAAATGTCTTCCTCTGATTGCTTACTTCACATCTTCTCTGAAATGCCATGTTGATTTCTTATCTGGAGATTGTTGAATCTTCCATTTCTCTCTGCTTTCTTATTTTATGAGCTCTTGGTTCTGGGCCATCTTCTGTATAAGTTGGTTGATGGTTCTAATAGGGAGCCCTAGATTGTTTTCTGTTGCTAGTCTGGTTTCCAACTCTGTTTCCACAGCATGTGAGATTACACAGGACCCCATATTAAGCAAGCTGTTTTTTTCTGTCAGGAATATCCTCCAAAATCTTTACCTTAATTCCAGATGATCTGTCCTTGAACAAACAGTATAAAATAAACAAGTTTCATAGCTTCCAATAATTCCTTCCCTTCCTTGAATATTGTTTTACGACTCTTGTATTTAATTGTTCCTATATTGTTTATTTTTTTTTACACATATCTAATTGGTTATTTTTATGTCATTAAAATGTTTTGGGGTAAATAACTTTCTTGACCAAATTAAGCTTTAAATGATCTCATCAAGTGATTATAGACTATTAAAAGAAATATAGTTCAAATGATTTTAGGTCTCTCTTGCTTGCTTTCTTTCGTCTTTGCTAACCTCTTTCTCTTTTTTTTTATTTGCTTCTTTTCTGTTCTCCTTTTTTCTTTCCCAGATATATATTAAGACAAAGGTGACTTTTTTTTCTTTTTAGTTTTAGTATCTGCAGTACCAGGCTGTAAATATGTACATGTGTGTTTATAAACATTTGTGAATAAACATAGATGAGTGTAGAATTTAGCATTTATTTCAGAACTTATTTTGTTTGCACACTATAATATTAAAATGTTTCTAAAAAAAAATCTTTGTTTACTTGTATGCTTAGCAAACACCTGAAAGAGAGCTGTCTTTTGTTTCTCCTTAAAATATAAATGCTGCCATTCTAAATCATTGTTGAAAATAAAATAGAACAAAAGCTAATCCTAAGCCTAGGTCTAAAAAAACAATAAAAATAATCCAAATCACTTTCCAAATGCCTTTCATCACACCCTGCAAGGCACTGAAATAGAGTTTTCTATTCCTGTCACATTCAGTTGCAGGATTTACCAGAAGTGGACCTTGTTCCAGTTAGATGAAGTCAGATTATACTGAAAGCTGCTGATCTGTTTTCAGAAGAATTGTTACAATCCTTGAGAGAAATAGCTTAGAGTAATAGAATTTTAGCAGAAATGAATCTGCTACTAGCTGGGAAAAATTGTTCTAGCCCCAGAAACTCGAGATGCCAAACTTGTAATTTTGACCATGGTCTATGAAATTAGGGCATAGAAGGGAAATACATTGAAAGAAAGTTGTTTTTTTTTTTTTTTTAAACAGAAACTTAAACCACTGTAAATTTCACCATCTCATTTTTTTTCCCTAGATAGCCCTCAGAAAACAGTGATTACTAACCACTCAGAAAACTAACCATGGCAATGAACTTCACTTGCATGTCACTTCACAGTAATACCTCCTTCTTCCCTGGCTAACCAAACAATTAAAGGAAGACAGGCATTTAGGCTATTCTCTTCAATGAAAGCTGTATCTCGAGGAGCTAATTTTAACAATTGATGTTTGGTTAAAAACACTAAATTGATTAAGCATCAATCTGAAACAACTGCTGAGGATCAGTCACTAACCTAAAAGTCACTGTAGTTTACCTCAAATTTCAGGATTTATTTCTTAAAAAAATTATTTACATTTAAGGAAGTATATTCAGGTGAAGTTGCTGTAGGCAAGAAAAGGATTTGGGAACCAAAGACAGCATTTGACTATAAACGAGGAAGTGTGTCATTTACACACTACAGCCAACATAAACATTGTGAGAAAGACTAAAATTCATATCCACAGTTGCATATTAAAAGTATAGTTTTTATGACAGTGGGAAAATGAATCAGAAATTACATATTTTGTGTACATGAATTGCAAATTCGGTCTAATCATCTTGCTAAATTCTGTCTGCTGCTTACTACTAAAAACGTCAATTAAGCAAAATCAAAACAACAAAAAGCAATTAGTAGTCTTTTAAATTGAAGGTTTTTCAAACTAACAAAAGATTGCTGAGCACCCAAAGTTGATCGCAAAGCCTAGTGATATAGGAAACTTGTCTCCTCACTCTTTTCTTCCATCCTTTCATTCCAGCAGCTGGCTCCCATGCTCTTTCTGATTATACTGGCAACTGATCACTTCTCCAGGCGAAACTAGAACATTTTTGACACAATTATTCTGGGTTAACCCAAAATATACAATCTAGCAATATTGTGCTCCAGATTTTTGTCTTCTTTTTACTTTCCCTGAGTTACTGAAACTATCCCCATAAATTTTAAAATTAACCAGGGAAGAAGGGAGGGGGAGAAATGAAAATACCAAGCTTGCAGCATGTTCAGCCTTAATCACTAAGCAGCTTGCTCTCTGACCCTCTTCCTCATAGCTGTTTGGTGCCTGTTGCCCCAGAATCACTCAGACCCTATCACAGGATTATGGTTCCCCTTAACTTCTCTGTATATAACAACGTGGACACTGTAAAATATTGTTTTCCCTTTGAGATATTCCTTCAGGTTCTGGGTACCAATGAAACTACTGATGTCAGCTGGTATGAAGGACCCCAGGAGGAGCTGACTTAGCAAATAATGCAGTTTCCACATCCTGATGAGTTCATTTCCCTTATCCTGACCAATCAACAACCCCATTTTTCTAGCACCTCGCCCTCCATTATTTCCTTAAAATCCCCAGCCCAGAACTCCTTGGGAAGACTGATTTTATGGTCTTTTCCATCTCCTCACATGGCCACTCTGTGTCATTAAACTCCTCCTCTGCTGCAAACTCTTCTGTCTCGGTGTAGTGGTATGTTACTACACAGTGGGCATATGAACTTGGTAGTCCTATAACATTACTGGTTAAGCAAACTTTAAAACTGATTCACCATTTAGGGCTAAAAATTCTAAATATATGCGTATTAACAAGATCATAGCTGAAATAGACATGTAATATGAGCCTTAGAGGAAACCTATAATGTTCAATAGGACATACCTAGATCAAATGACTCATTCTAAATTTCTAAAACTATAGTAAAAGTAAATAAAAACTTCCTAGTCCATGAAGAGACAACTTTCTAGAACAATAAACTTTGGACAAAAACAGTGCCCTGTTACTCAATAAGTTATTCTGAGAGTAAAACTTAGCTTTTCATGTGGCAATTTACTTGCTTATAAAATGGGAAAATTATTTTCTATAGCCTTTACGGCTGTTAGGCCATCACAGGATTTGTCATATAAAATTTCAAGAACTATTAGTTTCCCTGTCAATGAATGTTAAAACTCATTCCATTTACAGATAAAAGCAGTTGTATACTGAAGACACAGCAAGCTCCCCAAAGTAATGTGGCTAACAGCATTGTAGATGTAACAGTGCTAATGTTCCTAATCATCTTGTTCTCTTGACCTATCTCTTTTTCTAAAACGTGTTCTCAATAACAACATTCTTCCCATGCATTTTGCAGGTAATTTCTCTTCCCCACCTCTATTGCTGTCAGGGTAGCAATATGATCTCATGTTCTCTTATTTTGCACAAGTCACTTTCCTTCAGTGGATTATCTAGAACTCCTAGCTTAATTCAAAGAATGTGATTATAACTATGCAAGAAGATTATAAATACAATCCTTTTACTTTCAGTTTCAGCTGAAGTTTCTAGACAATACTGAGCTGAATAGTTTTTTTTTTTTCTTTAGCAGCCTAGGAAAGAGATTTTGAGGCAGAGAGAAGGCTTGCTGAGTGGGAAAAAAATTTTTTTGGAATAGAGAACTGTTGCTGTGGCCTGAATCCCATTTCTTCACCCCACCCCAACTATAAGAGGTTGCGGTGGACAGGTCCCTGCCTTTCACTTCATATATAGGAGGGCTTCAAATGGATCAAGAGGAGAGTTTGAAATATGTCTCCTAGGACTTCATCAAGGACCAGAACTGAGGCCACACAGATAAGGGAGAAGTAATCTTGCATAGGAATTCAGCACGTGCTCCAAGATTTTATTGCAGAAAAAAATGTCTGAGTACATAATACCCCAAATGAATTCACTCATGAAGCATAACCATAAAAGAGTCATCTTTGATTTTATCATTGGAAACCACCTGAATGGGGGAGAATATCTCAGGCCAAATAATTGATCAAATTTCCAGATACTAAAGATAAGCAAGGAGTTGCAAATGACCAAGCAGGGAAGTTCTTGCTTCCAGCATGAGGAAACTGCAGGCCAGATATCCTCAGGGTTAGCTAATTTCCAAAGAACTCATGAAAACTTTTTAGGAATAGAATTGCTTCATCCCAATTATGTTATTCTGTTTATGTAGGCATGGTCCTCGTACCCTACAGTGAAAAGGAATTTATCTGTCTCGTATGCAATATTTTTAATACCACTTTTATTTCTGTATTTAGATTGCATGAAATATTTCTACTCAAGAATGTAATAATGTGCTGCTGATTTGCTAATGAGTAATTTACTTAGAGGACTTTCACATCTAGAAATTAGTAATGCCGAAACACTAGAAGTGTAAGTGAAGTAAGTACCTTCCGTTCCTTTTCCATTTTCTTTCTTGTGTCCTTCCTCTTAAATACATCAACTTTAAAAAGTCAAACCCTGAATTTACAAAATAGGGAAAGGAGCAGTCAACATCAGATGAGGCAACAGAGAATTATTCCACCATATCTTCCTTCTTTTAAACTTATTCTATTGGTTGATATTCCATTCTTTTCTTTATATATGTATAGTCGTTGTAGCACAAACTTTGAGTAAAGAGAAATCTCTCCAATTGGTTATTATGATCTGTTTTCTCTCTATTTGAGTTTTACAAAATTCTATACACAAGCAGATGTAACAATGCTAATATTCCTAATGATGAATTTGCCTTTACTCTTTTTTTGAGAGAAGGAGTTTCGTTCTTGTTTCATAGGCTGGAGTGCAATGGCACGATCTCAGCTCACTGCGACCTCCCGGGTTCGAGCAATTCTCCTGCCTCAGTTTCCCGAGTAGCTAGGATTACAGAAGCCCACCACCACACCTGGCTAATTTTAAAACATTTTTAGTGCAGATGGTGTTTCACTGTGTTGGCCAGGCTGGTCTTGAACTCCTGACCTCAGGTGATCTGCCCACCTTGGCCTCCCAAAGTGCTGGGATTACAGGTGTGAGCCACCACACTCGGGCCTTGCCTTTATGTTTTTTATAGGCTTATTAAGATATATTCAATATAAAAACCTGCACATATTTAATGTATACAATTTGATGCATTTGTTCACACACATACACCCACAATACCATCACCACAATCTAGGTAAAACTATTACCACAAAATTTTCTTTGTAACCCTTTGCTCTGTTGTGTGTAGGTATGTGCAGTAAGAACACTTGACGTGAGATCTATTAACAAATTTAAGTGGACAACATAGTATTAACTATAGGACTAAACTTTAGGTATAAATAACAAATTGTGTTTTTAAAAAATGTGAAAATATGGCCCTTGAAATATGTTTTCTGAATGAGTATTTACTTTTAGAAGTAGTTTAAAGCAAAGAGATTTAGGCCATATCCTACAATTTATTAAAGTGTTAAAATATATGAGTAGAATAAAGATTACTAGGTACAAAAGCTATATATCATCTTGTCATTTTTTTCAATAAATAATAACATGTTCTTATTCATTCAGACTGAAGCCATGTAAACAGATGTTTCTACACACAAAAGGAAACCCTGAATTGTTCTGGTATAAACTGGCTCAAACAGACACTTGAGGGTTTAAGAGGGAATGCCATGACCAACAAATCCAGACGCTCTATGAGCTCCACTAAATCCAACAGAAACATTGAGCTTTATACTTTTACCCTTGAGACAGTTTGAATTGAATAGCTATTTGCAGAGTTATGTGAGGGTGAGATGAAAATGAATGTACCATGTAAAATAGTGTTTCAAATAACATATTGGTTTGAAGATATTTATTCCAATTTTTATAAGGTTTTATTTCTTTCCAACAAGTTGGTTCAGCTTGTTAAAAAGAATATTGCCCTTTTAACTTTCTTCTCCTTGAGAACAACATAAACATAGTTAACCTATATGGTCACATTCTTCTGAGACTAATAGTGAATAAAAGAGGGCATTGTGTGGACAGTCAGCAATTCTTCTCCTGCTTAGTACCCCTTAAACTGTGTAATTATCTGAGGTGTTGCTGTAAATCCAGTATTTACAACATGCATTCCTTAGACGGTGAAGTAATTGCACGTGTCATAGGTGAAAAAATGTTTCATTTTTTTTCTCAGAGACACTTTAAAAAATTATTGAATGTATGCTTTGGAAGAAATGTGAGTGTAAATATTGTGCAATCCAATGTATGACATTCTGGCAATACTACTTTAAACAATACATCTAACAATAGTAGCAACAGTTTGTCTTATTTCTACTGAACATAATATGACTAATGACATTACTGCTATGTTTTGGGGTTTCTTATACTTTCAGGATAGATTATTTTAGATATTCTCACACGACCTTGCTTTTCATGGTCTCTCATGAAAAATTAAAACATTTTTATGTTTTATGACTTAAAACCATTCTTACCTTAAAACCATTCTTACCTCTTTCAATTCGCCTTAATGCACAAGTTCAGGGTTACATAAAATTTGTTTCATTAGGAAATTGTAGAGCAGATTGAGGTTACCGATAAAATTTCTTTAGAAAGTTATTGCCAAGGAACTGAATTCATTTTGTTGGTTGCTGTCTGTTTTCATAGTCTTTGCTTTTGTCCCTCGACACAAACATACACACACACAAACACACAAACACACACTTATAATTCCTTTGCAATTTATAAACCAAGCCACCTTTAAGCCTCAGAAGCAAATCAGGTCTGTGAGGCTGTGTGCCAAGGCGACTGTGCGTCAGAATGTAACACAACACGGAGCTTCATAGTTGACCGTGGTCAAAGAACTTTAACTCCCAAAGCTGTCAGCCTTTGTTTTGCCTCAGTGTTTATCCGTGTATTCATTTACAAAACTTTTTATTAAGAGCCAATGTGAACACGAAGGAAATACTTTCTTTCTTTTATTATTATTTTTTTGAGACAGTGTCTTGCTCTATCACCCAGGCTGGAGTGCGGTGGCCCGATCACTGCTCACTGCAACTTTTGCCTCCTGGGTTCAAACAATTCCCCTGCCTCAGCCTCCTGAGTAACTGGGATTACAGGCACGCACCACCATGCCTGGCTAATTTTTTGTATTTTTAGTAGAGATGCGGTTTCACCATATTGGTCAGGCTGGTCTTCAACTCCTGGCCTCAAGTGATCTGCCTGCCTCGGCCTGCCAAAGTGCTGGGATTATAGGTGTGAGCCACCAAGCCCGGCCTACAACGGAAATAATTTCTGCCCTAGTGAGATTTACAGTCTAGTAGGGGAGACATTAAACATGAAAACCAAAATATATATAATATATATCCATAACAAAATATATGCATGTTATAGGAGTTTGTCTGTAATGGCTTAATCAACTAGGGATTTGTTTTCTCATATTAAAAAAGTTTTGTTGTGACAGATTATAATTTCCAAAGATGGATATACCAATCTATTCTATCTTAAATGTTCTTTCCATAATTGAGAGGTAGAGCTTATGCTGTTTCCTCTTGAATAAGGTGGGGTTCAACTATTACAAAAGTAACACTATGTAACTTCCATGTCTAAATTATAAAGGAAAGAAAGCTTTTGTCTGATCCTTTTAGGAGGCTTCATCTTAGAAAACAGCTGTCCTTCCGTACAGAATCCAAGCAACCACATGGATTGGCCATGTGTAGGATTTCCAGCCCCAACCCCAGAACAAGCTGAAAACTCAGCCAATAGTTAGCATCAACCTCTATTATTTGCCCGAATGAGTTTTCAAATGATTCTAAGACTGTTTTCAAATTTCCCTGACTGACACTGAGTGAAGCAGAAATGAACTCTCTCTGATAAACCCTGGCCAAACTGCCGATTTGTGAGTAAAATTAATGTTGTCATTCAAGTCACTAAGTTTTGGGTTGTTTGAGCAGACTTTGATATCCGTAAGTGGGGTTCTGGCAAATATATATATTTAACATATATATAAAACATTTAATTTTATGTATGTGTGTGTATGGCTTTGCAAACAAGTGGCAAGCAGACAAAAGGAAGCTTGACAAATCTTGAAAGAAGAGGTAATAAAAGCCAAAAAGTAAGAGATTATTAATGAAGCCCGATGGCTCTCAAAAAAACTATCAATGAGAGATTTGAGAAAAGTAGATACTGGTGGCCGGAGGAAAGGGTGCACTTGTTATGTGGTATTAGAAAGTTTAGAAACTTTGTCACTTGTAGTAACATGAAAAATAGGATATCTGTTTAATGATCTAGACCACCACTTATCTCAGATGTTTCCCAGGGAAGTTTTGAAGATGCTGCTTGCTTCTTCCTGTCTATAGTAAAATAAGAAAGGAATAAGTTATGCTAAACAGACTGTTAAGTACATGTGAACTAGTATTTACCAAATTAAAAAAAAAATACTTTCTCGTTTCCTGCTTATTTAGATATAGAAAAAGAGATGCTAAAATTAAGAAATGACTTCTGAGCAAATATCAAATCCAGGGTGATGTCCATGGTATAGAAAAACCAGAAAAACAGTAACAATCCAGAGTGTCTCCTCTTTCTGCTTTGCCATCTTAAGCATGTGGATTTTCTGCTCATATTCACATAATGGCTGTTCCATCTGCACATATTGCATCTTATTCCACATAGGAGGGAGGATGCAGCCAAAGGGCTAAGGTTGCATAAGTTACCAGGATCTCTCTGTTTCAATTTCAAAATTACTAAATAGTGGTTAATAATGGTAACTATCTCATGAGCCATTTGTAAGAATTACATTTGTGTATAAGTATAAAGCATTTTGAATCATGCTAGAAACATGAGTGCCACAATAGTATCTGCTTAAAAGGAAAGGAAACAAGCATAAGCATGCTGAATTTGTTCTTCTGATTGATAAAACAATAGCTTTTGCAAAAGTCCTGATTTGCAGAATTATTTTTACCTCATTTTGGCCAAAATTGAATCACATGGTTTTAGCGGGGTACAGTTCCACATTCAGGGGTATGAAAGCCTTAACAGCAAGGAAAAAGAAAAAAAATGGACATTGGATGGGCAGCCATGGTCATGTCCTGAAAAACCCACATGAGCATATACTAGGAATTCTGAACCTAGCCTGAGGACCTACAACATATAATGTGAGCTAGAAATATTTAGCAAGAATATATAATACATATTTGTGACATAATTTTTGATATTGATAGAGTACTTAGGAGTAATTTTAGGGGATAACCATAATAAACTTTGAAGACTAAAGTAACAATGCATTTGCTCATTTAAGCCATTACGTGTGTATATAAACATTTTTTTCTTATACATACATTCACATATTTACAATTTCCAATGTTTGCATTCCTTCCTTTTTATCTGAGTTACACTCTGGTGTCATTTTTGTATCTTGTAGATATTCTTAAACATTTTTTTGTTGTACGATATCAACACTTCCTCTCAGATTTGGACTACCTAAAAATATATATTATTTTCATTTTGAAGGATAGTTTCAGTGATATGGCATTTTTAATTGACTTCTAAAACATATCCTAATATATTTCTTGAATTATCTTTTAAGTGTTCATTGCTTCTGCTGAGAAGTTAGCTATTAATTGCATTGCTAATATAATTATAGAAAATGTTATTTTTCTCTTGCTGTTTTCAAGATTTCCTTTTCTCATTTGGCTTTATGCATCTGACTATGCTGTGCCATACATATATTTTATATATATATCACCATATATATATATATATATATATATATTGCAAAGAGAATATAGAGAGCTCACATATACTCTCTTCTCCCGTTTCCCTTAAGATATTAAATTACTATGGCACATTTATTACAATATCTTAATAAATATTGATACATTATTATTAGCTAAAGTCAATGCAATTGGTCCTTGGTAGCCATCTGTTCCACACCTACAACCAACCAACCACAGATGAAAAATATTTGAAAAAAAGAAGAAATAACAATGTAATAATAATTCAAATTTAAAAATCAATGCAGTATAAAAATTATTTATATAGCACTTAGACTGTATTAGACATAAGTAATCTAGAGATGATTTAAAGTACAGGCATACTTCAGAGATATTGCAAGGTTTAGCTCTAGACCGCCACAATAAAGTGAATATTGCAGTAAAGAAAATCACAAGAATTTTTTGGTTTCCCAGTGCACATGAAAGTAAAGTTTACACTATGCTGTAGTCTATTAAGTGTGCAATAGCATTATGTCTAAACAATAATCTACATACTTTAGGTAAAGAATACTTTGTTGCTAACAAGCTCTAAGGCGGTTCTCTGCCTTTGCAGAGTCATAGTCTTGCTAGTAGAAGGCCTTGCTTCGATGTTGATGGCTGCTGCTAATAGGGTACTGATTGCAGAAGGTTGGGTAGCTGTGGCAATTTTTTAAAGTAAAACAATGAAGTTTGCTATAATAATTGGCCCTTCCTTCCATGAAACATTTCTCTGCAGCATTCAGTGCTGTTCAATAGCATTTTATCTACAGAACTTTCAAAATTGGAGTCGATCATCTCAGACTCTGCCACTGCTTTATCAATTGAGTTGATGTAATATTCTCTACATTCATTTACTTTTAAGCTACGTATGTGTTTATATTGAAAGTGGATTTCTTGTATACAACAGATTTGTGTGTTTTTTAATACATTCTGACAACCTTTGTCTTTTCATTGATATATTTAGACCATCGACATTCAGTGATTATTGATGTAATGGGATTAATATCTACCATATTTATTACAGTTTTCTATTTGTTATCCTTGTTCTTTGTTACTTTTGTCTTCTACTCCTTTTATGCCTTTTACGGTTTTAATTGGGCATTTTATACGATTTTCTTTTCTCTCCTTTCTTAGCGTGTCACCTAGGTATATAATTTTTTACTTTTTTTTAGTGGCTGCCCTAGAGTCTGCAATAGACATTTACAACTAATCTAAGACCACTTTCAAATAACACTGTCCACTTTACAGGTAGCATGAGTACCTTAAAATAATAAGATAATCCTAATTCCTCCCTCTTTTCTGTTATATTGCTGTCATTCATTTCACTCATTATGAATGACATTGCTGTCATGCATTTCACTTATATAGAAGTATAAATAAACATATATGAAATAACATTAGCATACAGAATTGAACACATTGTTGCTATTATTATTTTGAATAGACTGTTATCTCTTAGATCAACTAAGCAAAAGAAAGAATTCTATTTTATCTTCACTTATTCCTTTTTGGATGCTCTTCCTTTTTTTAATGTAGATCTGAGTTTCTGATGTTTTTCCCTTTTCTAAAGAACTTTTTTTTTTTTTTTTAAGACGGAGTCTCTCTCTGTCGCCCAGGCTGGAGTGCAGTGGTGCGATCTAGGCTCACTGAAAGCTCCACCGCCCCCCCCCCCCCAGCCCACCGCCTGGGTTCACACCATTCTCCTGCCTCAGCCTCCTGAGTAGCTGGAACTACAGGTGCCCGCCACCACACCTGGCTAATTTTTTGTATTTTTAGTAGAGATGGGGTTTCACCGTGTTAGCCAGGATGGTCTCGATCTCCTGACTTCGTGATCCACCTGCCTCAGCCTCCCAAAGTGCTGGGATTACAGGTGTGAGCCACCGTGCGTGGCCCTCTAAATGACTTTTAACATTTCTTCTGAGGCGGGTTTACTGGCAACAAATTCCCTCACTTTTTGTCTGTCTGAGCAAGTCTTTATTTCTCCTTCAGTTTTGAAGGACAATGTCTCAGGGTACAGAATTATAGCCTGGGTTTTTTTGTTTTGTTTTGTTTCGTTTTTTCCCTCTCAACACTTGTCTATTTGTGCTGTTATAACAAAATACCAGAGACAGGGTAATTTATAAAGAAGAGAAATTTCTTACAGTTTAGGAGTCTAGGAAATCCAATATCAAGGTGCTAGCATTCCATGTGTGGTGAGAAATTCCACGTGTATCCTCATATGGCAGAAGGGGCAGATGTTGAGTCCTTATATGGCAGGCAAAAGTGGAAGAACAAAAGGCCAAAAGAAATCTAAAAGCTTTGGAACCTCTTTTATAAAGGCGCTAACTCATTCGTAAGGGAGGGGCCCCGTGACTTAATCACCTCTTAAAGGCCTCACCTGTTAATACTATCACACTGATGCTCAATTTCCAACATGAAAATTTCACTCTACCCTCTTCTTGGATGGTTTCTGACAAGTACATATGGTTTGTATCTTTGTTCTTCATAGGTAACAATTTTTTCCTCTGGCTCCTTTTAGATATCATTATTATTATTATTGTACCTTCGATTTTCTGTAGCTTGGAAATGATATGCCTAGGCAGTTTTTGTTTTGTTTTGGCATTTATCCTGCTTGGTGTTCTCTGAGCTTGCTGGATCTGTGGTTTGATGTTTGTCATTGATTTGGAAAAATTCTCAATCATTATTGTTTCAAATATTTTTTTCTGTTCTTTTGTCTCTTTCTTTCCCTTCTGGAATTTCCATTACGTGTATGTTACTCCTGTTGTAGTTGTCCACAGTTCTTGGATATTCTCTTCTATTTTTTTTTCAGTCTTTGTTCTTTTCGTATTTGAGTTTTAAAGATTTCTGTTAAGATATCCTCAAGCTTGGAGATTCTTTCCTCAGCAGTGTTCAATCTACTAATAAGCCCATCAAAGGCATTCTTCATTTCTGTTACAATTTTATTTTTATTTTTTTACCTCTATCATTTCTTTTGGTTCTCTCTCAGGATTTTCATTGCTCTGCTCACATTGCTCATCTGTTTTTGCTTGCTGTTGACTTTTTGTGTGTGTGTGTGTGATAGAATCTGGCTCTGTTGTCCAGGCTGGAGTGCAAATTGTGCAATCTTGGCTCACTGCAACCTCCACTTCCTGGGTTTAAGTATTCTCCTGCCTCAGCCTCCCAAGTAGCTGGAACTACAGGCATGCACCACTATTTTGTATTTGTAAATACTATTTTGTATTTTCAATAGAGATCAGGTTTCACTATGTTGGACAGGCTGGTCTCCAACTCCTGACCTCAATCCACCCATCTTGGCCTCCCAAAGTGCTAGGATTACAGGTGTGAGCCACCACACCTGTAGCAGATTAGGTTCCGGTTAATGAGTTAATGAGTTTCTCCTGAGCCTTGTTAAGAAGAACAGAGTGCTCTGAAACATTTCACTATGGCTGCCTTTCCCCAGCCTCTGCCAGAAGTGGGAGAATATTTTCCTCTGATACTTAACTGAAGAACTTGGTCAAGTTTCTGAAGGTAAGACTCACAAAAGTATGGGGCCCCTCCATGACTGTGTCACTCTGGAGTTTTTAACTCACATCCATGTCCACACCGAGCCTCCAGGAATTAGTTAATTCCATTTTCAGGTTTTCTTGCCCCAGCACTGGTTCCTGCAGAGGTTTCAGTTCTGGAGTCTCTGCATGAGTAAGCCATGGCTCCCTTTGTTCCCCTGTCTGGCTCTCCAGTCTTGGGGGCAGTGGTTTGTCCTATGTCCTCACCTCTCTTGTGAATCCAAAGAGGGTTGTTGATTTTCCATTCTATTCAGCTTTTAGCTTGTTTTTAGAACTGAGTGGTGATGTTCAAGCTCCTTATGCAGAACCAGAAACTAGAAGTCCTGCTGGGCTGACTTTTGTTTATTCCACTTTGGCCTCATTGAGATGAAATTTGTAAATTAATGTTTTTCACCAAGTTTATGACATTTCAGCCGTTGTTTGATGGTTTTTTCTTTCCTCTTTTTTCTTGTCTTTAGTGCTACAGTTATACATATATTAGGTGTGTATACTAGATGGTTAGAGACTATATTAGAAACTATATTACATGTGTGTATATTAAATGGTTAGATACTTTTTACAGGCATCTGAGGAACTGGTGTTTTTAATCATATTTTTTCTCTTTTTTTAGGTTTTGTTTATTTTTATCTTGTTTCAAGATAATTGAGTCTATCTTCTGTCGTATTAAATCTGATGTTGAATATTCTAGTAAATTTTTGTTATTCAATTTTAAGCTCTGGATTTTTCCACTTTATAGTTCTCACTTCTCTGTTGAGAGTGTTTGTTCACTCATTAATTTCATGCTGTCCTTTGATTTTTTAAAAAAGTTTTCTATAATTATTGACTATAAAATAGTTGCCTTGAAGTTCTTATTCGCTAAATATAATATTTGAATCCACTTGGAGTCAGTTTCTGTTAGCTGCTTTTTTCCTCCTTAAACTATGAGTCATATTTTTCTTTGTCTATTCGTTTCTGGTTAAAAATGAGACACTGTACATCATAGGATTTTTGGCTGTGGACTCTGTGGATTCTTTGTTCTTCTGAGTACTGTTTATTTTTTATTCTGGTGAGCAATTAACTTGGCTGAAATTAAAATGTGAGCTTTGTCTACCTGCAATGTTTAATAGCTGATGCCTCTGCTCTATTTTTTTTACATTCTCGCATCTCATTTTTTAGCCTCGCTACTTAGTGGCTTCCCTGTGTTTACACAGTCTACAGGTCAGCCATGGAGTTGTTTAGAATTTATATTAAGATTTTGAGTTCACCCTTTTTGTGATATTCTGTCTTCTGTAATTCCCATTTAAGTTTCCAGCTGCTCAGTCCGGAGTTCAGCCCTCTGACCTTAAACCAGAGTAGGTTTTAGCTTTCTACTTCCCACACTGTATCCAGGGAGGAGAACATAGTCACAATTACTTCAGACTCTCAAAACTCACCAGGAGCATGTGTATCTTTCAAGGGTAGAATCTTCCTTCATGTCTGTCATCAACCTTCAGGCTGCCCGGAGCCTACCTGGGGCCTGTGTAGTAATTGGTTAGCCAGAGATTTGGGCAGAGTTTATATTAAAAATTTGAATTTTAGCCATTCTGTGGCTTTCTTTTTCCTTTCCCAAATTTAGTCATCTGTCACCTTGAGGTGGTAAGCTAGTGACTTTTCTTCACTAGATCTCAAGTTGGAGAATGCATTCAGACTAAATAGCCACACCACATATTCACATTCCTTACCCAATAGAATAATATTTTTTCAAGAATAAACTTTCCTCAATTTTTTGCCTGACTTTGGTTGTGTCTAATGATTTAATGTAGTATTTTTAAATAATTAGTATCTATGGGAGGAATTGACAACAATATGTACTGCCTTTATCAGAAGTCCCAAATATTTTGTTAATCATTCTAATTTCTATTCAGCTATAATAGCATTTTTACTTATGTGTGTACACATTTCTTTTAGGATGATGGAATAATCACTATTGTGTATTGGTGTGGCACAGTGTACTTACTTACCTACTCAAGACTATCTGAAGTGGAATATCACCTTGATTCATTTACCATAAGTCATTTGATTGAGATCATTTGCTTAAGTTTCCAAATTGCTCCTGTCCATGGCTGTCATATTTCCCCTAATAGTAAATAATTAATTCTCCACTAACCCCTCCCTCCATACCACTAATTTTTTTATGACCTAAATATCTAAATGTTTATTCTTTAAAAATAATTCTAATATCCAATTACTGAGTAAAGAATTTACAGAGGCTGGGCAGGATTAGAAGCAGTTGCAGTTGTACATTCCAATTTGTCTAGCCATGGTGGGGAGGGAGAGATTTTAAAGGAATAAAAATTAAAGGGTAAGGGCTATTCCTTATATCTTCCTTTCCACTCCAGTTTTCATGTTAGGACAGATACATATTGTGCATACCCTACATTTTTCCATCTTGCTAATCCTCTGCCAATGTGAAGATAACATTCCAAATAAGCAATGGTGTGAGAGGAAAAAGCATATTTACTTATTTACTCCTTTTGAAACTTTTTGATCACTGTCTTCATATACATTATGATATGTTATTCCAAATGATGACCAAAAAATTTTCTAGTTTATCTTATGACGTGTGATTGTTTCATATGTCTAAAAAGGTTTGAAACATAACAGTCAAAGCTTTGCAGCTTTAATATTTAAACATAGATTTAGTCTAAATATATAAAGGATAGATGTGTGTGTGTGCGCATGAATGTTTGAAGAGTCAGTGTGATTGGGAATTTGTGAACATCTCTATATCAAAATTTATGATTCAAAGGCTAAGAATATGCTCTGTTATTTAAATTTTTAATATTATCTGACTAGAGAACAAAAGAGTTAAGCTGGAGTAGGTGAAAGTCAAGTTATTGTGTTTTACACCCTCTTTTCTGTAGTGCATTCTGAGCTCTTAAGAACATGATTGACACAGTCTTTTTTGGGAATCTTGTGTCTTTAAGTAGAAATATCAGAAATGAATAGAAAGAATGCTCAATTTGTGCTTTTCTTGTCTGGTCACATACTTCTACCTCCAACCATATGTCATTAATATAGCTAATGGGATTTTGGCATCAAACTAACTGGGAAGGGATGAAATAAATGTGGAGGCAGGCAAATGCCGACGATATGTGCAAGGAAAGACTAGTATTTCTCTTGTTTAAGCAGCAGCAGCTCCATCACCCTTCCTTGCAGCCTTCACTGACAGGGCTGGAAGTCCTTCTATACATGGCCATGCCTCATGTATTCATGGGCTGCTGTGATACTACAGCCCCTTTTGTTAAGAACTGAAAATACAGCGTGTTGCTTTGCTTCTCTCAGCTGCCATATGGCTTTGTGAAAACTGGCCTAAAAGGAAGCAGGAAGAAAGAAAAAAAACACTAGAAATAAAACAACCAACAGATGAAACTGATTTATTTTCAGCATTAAGAGATGTGGGCGGGGGCCTTTCAGAAACATAAAACTTTGCACTGAGTAGGCAAACAGGCTGCTATGTGACAGCTCTTGTATACTTTTTTTTTTTTTAAATAATATGTGGCAGAAAATAGAAGCCCCATTGTTTTACTTAACTACTGTATCCAATTTGAGTGAAATGGAATTTTCAAGCTTAAGTAAACTGACTGCCCAGTTTGCCAGTGTACTTTTTTAGTTTGACAAAATACTTTAGAACTTTAAAATATGTATTGAGCATCAGCCTTCTAAAAGTTGATCTTACTCTAAAAGTTTTGCAAATAATTCTAGACTGTAAATCACTTTATTTGAGTTCTTCTACTTTAAGCTTCTCAATTTAGGCAGTTACAGCACTCTTCTAAATTGCTTTAAAAGCCTAGTCGAATATATCTAAAGGATGGGTTTAGAAATGACATTTTGTCATTCTGTAAAGATGTGAAAAGAGTGCTAGAAAAACAAACTAATAAAGGAAATATATTTGAAAAGACAATCATATCTCTGAACAAATTTATTAAATTGATATATTTCAATTTTAAGAACAAGAATATTTGAGTTCCAGAATATTATTTTATCAGACTATACTGTTTTCAATTGTACATTTAAAATGATAAATAAAGGTTAGTGTAATAGAGGACACAAGTATACAGAAATAAAGATTGCTTTATTGATTTATTGATATTTGCTACCTTATTTTCTTACTTTGGTGCTTAAGTGTATATTGCTAAAACACATATGTTATTTTTTAAAAGTTTCCAATATTTATATAAATCTAACCACTGGGTTATATATTCCTGAATTTTGAACTTTCATTTTAAACATGGGCTAAAATATATCAGGTTCAACTGAATACATAGGAGAAAGTAGGCTGTATACACTCAAGGTACTTCTTTCTTAATTTATTAAAAAAAATTCAGAGAGATAGCTCCATGTGGATGGTCTGAATGACATTGAGTAGCGTCATAGTTTAGCTCTATCAATCATAAATTTTTTACTTAGGCAAATCACTTAATATCTTCTCTCCATACATTCTTCTCTGTCTCATAATTTTCCTAAATTTCTTTAAAATATCCCTGTTTTGAAAATGATATCTTGCTCCAAAGCCTAGAATTTAAATAGACAAAATTGGTGCTGCTCTGAAAATCTTCAGATGTTTAGACAAAGATGCTTCATGAGATTCAGTACTGTTCTTCCCCTCTTGGTGGGTAATTTCTTGGAGAGAAATTTGGCAATTTCTTTGGAGAAACCAATTGTATAATTTGTAAAAATACTTATCAATCTAAAATTAAATTATTTCAAGAGAAATGAAATTGGTGGCTTATATTGATCATGACATCTGTGTGTTGGTTGATTTGGACGAGGAGGCTCGGGCCCTTACTGGTTCTATGTGCAAGAAGTTATTTTTTATACCATTTACCAGCCAGTTAAATTTTGAGCACCTATGCTTTGGGCTAGATTTGAACATTTCAGAGAAAGACAACATTTAAGAATCTTTAAATACTAGCTAAAAGTTTCATTTATGTACTACTTATGTTTGATATATATATAATATCTTTAACATAATATTCTTATGTATTTTTAAGTAATAGATACCTATAAGTGTTAAAGAAATGTATTGAAAAAGAATCTAAAAGTTAAAAAATGTCTTCTCTTGTTTTTCTGCATAAAGTAGATTTATTTTTATTAAGACCACATGGCATTTGGCAGTGTAGTTTAGAATTGTGAAACTCAAGAAGAGATTATATTACCTGAATTAAAAATACAGGGAAGGAGAAAGAGCAAAATTGCTTTCAAATAACATATATATATATATTTGAAAACATGTTCAGTCTTGAAATGTGCAGTTGCTACCAGCAATTCATTGTGACTTTAGTCTCTGTACATCCTTCTCATTCTGCAACTATCCTAACTAACTGGCTGTCTTCTGTATCACAAAAAATTAAGGTTCTTCTTTAGCAAAAATCTGGGAAGCATATGGTGGTGTGCAGATGTGTGCATATGTCTTCGTTGTCTCAGAGTTCGGACAATGGCATGTTGCTTATGGCTAACTTTGTGTACATCCAATTTTTGCTCCACATGTTTTCTAGCTAAGAGAAAGCAGAACTGTAGCTGCTTCTTACTTACTTTGTCATTACTTGTTCAAAGGAGAACGTACTATAACAACTTGGTATTTTGAATGGTCTCAACAGAGGTCAGAAAAATCCTCTCTTGTATGATGTTTTGAACCTTGATGATTTTTCTGCCTTATTTTCTTTGTTCTTTTTTTAAACCTTTGTCTTAATGCCCATTTTTAATCAATAAATAATTGTACAAATTTATGTGGTACATATGATGTTTTGATACATGCATACAATGTGTAATGATCAAATTAGGGTAAGTAGAATACCCATTACTTCAAACATTTATTATTAGTGTTGGAAACATTCCAAATCTTCTCTTCTAGCTCTTTAAAATATAAGATAAATTATTAACTGTAGTACCCTACTCTGTTATCAAACACTAGCACTGATTGCCTCTTTCAAACCATATTTTTGTACCCATTAACCCACCTCTCTTCATCCCTCCCCTACTTCACTTTCCAGCCTCTGCTAACTACCGCTCTACTCTCTACCTTTAAGAGATCAAGTTTTAGCTCCCATATATAGCAAGAAGATGTGATATTTGTCTTTCTTTGTCTTGCTTATTTCACTTAACACCAGGTCCTCCAATTCCATCCATGTTGCTGCAAATGGCAGAATTTTATTATTATTTTTTATTTTATTTATTTATTTATATATTTTTATTATATTTTAAGTTCTGGGATACATGTGCAGAACATGAAGATTTGTTACATAGGTATACATGTGCCATGGTGGTTTTCTGCATCCATGAATCTGTCATCTTGGTTTTAAGCCCCCGCATGCATTAGGTATTTGTCCTAATGCTGTTTCTCCCCTTGACTTCCACCCCCCAACAGGCCCTGGTGTGTGATGTTCCCCTCCCTGTGTCCATGTGTTTTCATTGTTCAACTCCCACTTATGAGTGAGAACATGCGGTGTTTGGTTTTCTGTGCCTGCATTAGTTTGCTGAGAATGATGGTTTCCAGCTTCATCCATATCCCTGCAAAACACATGAACTCATTCTTTTTTATGGCTGCATAGTATTCCATGGTGTATATGTGTCATTTTTTCTTTATCCAGTCTATCATTGGTGGGCATTTGGGTTGGTTCCAAGTCTTTGCTATTGTAAATAGTGCTGCAATAAACATATGTGTGCATGTATCTTTATAGTAGAATAATTTATAATCCTTTGAGTATATACCCAGTAATGGGATTGCTGGGTCAAATGGTATTTCTATTTCTAGATCATTGAGGAATTACCACAGTGTCTTCCACAATGGTTGAACTAATTTACACTCCCTCCAACAGTGTGAAAGCATTCCTATTTCTCCACATCCTCTCCAGCATCTGTTCTTTCCTGACTTTTTAATGATTGCCATTCTAACTTGCATGAGATGGTATCTCATTGTGGTTTTGATGTGCATTTCTCTAATCACCAGTGATGATGAGCTTTTTTTCGTCTGTTTGTTGGCTGCATAAATGTCTTCCTCTGAGAGGTATCTGTTCATATCCTTCACCGACTTTTGGATGAGGTCGTTTGTTTTTCTTCATTGTAAATTTGTTTGTTTAAGTTCCTTGTAAATTCTGGGTATTAGACTTTTGTCAGATGGGTATTAGACTTTTGTCAGATGGATAGATTGCAAAAATTTTCTCCCATTTTCTAGGTTGCCTGTTCATTCTGATGATGGTTGCTTTTGCTGTGCAGAAGCTCTTTAGTTTAATTGGATCCCACTTGTCAATTTTAGCTTTTGTTGCCATTGCTTTTGGTGTTTTAGTCATGAAGTCTTTGCCCATGCCTGTGTCCTGAATGGTATTGCCTAGATTTTCTTCTAGGATTTTTATGGTTTTAGGTCTTACACTTAAGTCTTTAATCCGTTTTGAGTTAATTTTTGTATAAGGTGTAAGGCAGGGGTCCAATTTCTGTCTTCGACATATGGCTAGCCAATTATCCCAGCACCATTTATTAAATAGGGAATCCTTTCCCCATTGCTTGTTTTTGTCAGGTTTGTTGAAGATCAGATGGTTGTAGATGTGTGGTGTTATTTCTGAGGCCTCTGTTCTGTTCCATTGGTCTATATATCTGTTTTGGTACCAGTATTATGCTGTTTTGATTACTGTAGCCTTGTAGTATAGTTTGAAGTCAGGTAATGTGACACCTCCAGCTTATGTTCTATGTGTTTAGGGTTATCTTGACTATACAGGCTTTTGGGTTCCATATAAAATTTAAAGTAGTTTTTTCTAATTCGGGGAAGAAAGTCAATAGTAGCTTGATGGGGATAGCATTGAATCTATAAATAACTTTGGGCAGTATGGCCATTTTCACAATATCGATTCTTCCTATTCATGAGCATGGAATGTTTTTCCATTTGTTTGTGTCCTCTCTCATTTCCTTGAGTAGTGGTTTGTAGTTCTCCTTGAAGAGGTCCTTCATATCCCTTGTAAGTTGTATTCCTAGGTATTTTAGTCTCTTTGTAGCAATGGTGAATGGGAGTTTGCTTGTGATTTGGCTCTCTGTTTGTCTGTTATTGGTATATAGGAACGCTCATGATTTTACACATTGATTTTGTATCATGAGACTTTGCTGAAGTTGCTTATCAGCCTAAGGATTTTTCTGGGCTGAGACAATGGGGTTTTCTAAATATACAATAATGTCATCTGCAAATAGATAACTTGACTTCTTCTCTTCTTATTTGAATACCCTTTTTTTCTTTCTCTTACCTGATTGCCCTGGCCAGAACTTCCAATATTATTTTGAATAGCAGTGGTGTGAGAGAACATCATTGTCTTGTGCCGGTTTTCAAAGGAAATGCTCCCAGCTTTTGCCCATTCTGTATAATACTTGCTGTGGGTTTGTCATAAATAGCTCTTATTATTTTGAGATATGTTCCATCAGTGTCTAGTTTATTGAGTGTTTTTAGCATGAAGGGGTGTTGAAATTTTTGAAGGCCTTTTCTGCATCTATTGAGATAATCATGTGGTTTTTGTCATTGGTTCTGTTTATGTGATGGATTACGTTTATTGATTTGCTTATGTTGAACCAGCCTTACATTCCAGGGATGAAGCCAACTTGATCATGGTGGATAAGCTTTTTGATGTGCTGCTGGATTTAGTTTGCCAGTATTTTATTGAGGATTTTTGCGTCGATGTTCATCAGGGATATTGTCCTGAAATTTTCTATTTTTGTTGTGTCTCTGCCAGGTTTCAGTATCAGGATGATGCTGGCCTCATAAAATGAGTTAGTGAGGAGTCCCTCTTTTTCTGTGGTTTGGAATAGTTTCAGAGGAAGGATACCAGCTCCTCTTTGTACCTCTTGTAGAATATGGCTGTGAATCCGTCTGGTCCTGGGCTTTATTTGGTTGGTAGGCTATTAATTACTCCCCCAATTTCAGAACTTGGTCTATTCAGGGATTCAACAACTTCTTGGTTAATCTTGAGAGAGTGTATGTGGCCAGGGATTTATCCATTTCTTCTAGACTTTCTTGTTTATTTGCGTAGAGGTGTTTATAATATTCTCTGATGGTAGTTTGTATTTCTCTGGGATCAGTGGTGATATCCTCTTTATCATTTTTTAATGTTTATTTGATTCTGCTCTCTTCTTTATTAGTCTGGCTAGCAATCAATATATTTTGTTAATCTTTTCAAAAAACACCTCTTGTATTCATTGATTTTTTTGAAGGGTTTTTCATGTCTCTGTCTCCTTCAGTTCTGCTCTGATCTTAGTTATTTATTGGCTTTTGCTAGCTTTTGAATTTGTTTGCTCTTGCTTCTCTAGTTCTTTTAATTGTGATGTTAGGGTGTCCCTTTTAGATCTTTCCCCACTTTCTGATGAGGGCATTTCGTGCTATACATTTCCCTCTTAACACTGCTTTAGCTGTGTCCCAGAGATTCTGGTATGTTGTCTCCTTGTTCTTATTGGTTTCAAATAACTTATTTATTTCTGCCTTAATTTCATTATTTACTCAGTAGTCAGTCGGAGCAGGTTGTTCAGTTTCCATGTAGTTATGTGGTTTTGAGTGAATTTCTTAATCCTGAATTCTGACTTGATTGCACTGTGGTCTGAGAGACTGTTTGTTATGATTTACATTCTTTTGCATTTGCTGAAGAGCGTTTTACTCCCAATAATTTACTCAATTTTAGAATAAGTACTATGTGGTGCTGAGAAGAATGTATATTCTGTTGATTTGGGGTGATCTGTAGATGTCTATTAGGTCTGTTTGGTCCAGAGCTGAGTTCACGTCCTGGATATCCTTGTTAATTTTTTGTCTTGTTGATCGTGTAATATTGACAGTGCAGTGTAAAAATCTCCCACTATTATTATGTGGGAGTCTAAGTCTCTGTGTAGGTCTCTAAGAATTTGCTTTATGAATCTGGGTCTTCCTGTATTGGGTGCATATATATTTAGGATAGTTAGCTCTTCTTGTTGGATTGATCCCTTTACCATTATGTAATGCCCTTCTTTGTCTTTTCTGATCTTTGGTGGTTTAATGTCTGTTTTATCAGAGACTAGGATTGCAACCCCTGCTTTTTTCTGCTTTCCATTTGCTTGGTAAATGTTACTCCATCCCTTTATTTTGAGCCTCTGCGAGTCTTTGCACGTGAGTTGCGTCTCCTGAGTACAGCACACTGATAGGTCTTGACTCTTTAGCCATTTTGCCAGTCTGTGTCTTTTAATTGGGGCATTCAGCCAATTTACATTTAAGGTTAATATAGTTGTGTGTGAATTTGATCCTGTTGTCATGATGCTAGCTGATGTTTTTGCACATTAGTTGATGCTGTTTCTTCATAATGTCGTTGGTCTTTATATTTTGGTAGGTTTTGCAGTGGCTGGTACTGGTTTTTCCTTTCCATATTTGGTGCTTCCTTCAGGAGATCTTGTACGACAGGCCTGGTGGTGACAAAATCCTTCAGCATTTCCTTGTCTGTAAAGGATTTTCTTTCTCCTTCGCTTATGAAGGTTAGTTTGGCTGGATATGAAATTCTGGTTTGAAAATTCTTTTCTTTAAGAATGTTGAATATTGGCCCCCACTATCTTCTGGCTTGCAGGGTTTCTGCAGAGAGATCCACTATTAGCCTGATGGACTTCCCTTTGTAGGTAATCTGACCTGTCTCTCTGGCTACTTTTAAAGTTTTTTCCTTCATTTCAACCTTGGTGAATCTCACAATTATGTGTCTTGGGGTTGCTCTTCCTGAAGAGTATCTTTGTGGTAGTCTCTGTATTTCTCGAATTTGAGTGTTGGCCTGTCTTGCTATTTTGGGGAAGTTCTCTTGGATAATATCTTGAAGTCTGTTTTCCAACTTGGTTCCATTCTCCCCATTACTTCAGGAACATCAGTCAATTGTAGATTTTATCTTTTCACATAGTCCCTTATTTCTTGGAGGCTTTGTTTGTTCCTTTTCTTTTATTTTTTTTCTCTAATCTTGTCTTCATGGTTTATTTCATTAAGTTGATCTTCAATCTCTTATATCCTTTCTTCCATTTGAATGATTCGGCTATTGATACTTGTGTATGCTTCACAAAGTTCTTGTGCTGTGTTTTTCAGCTCCATCAGGTCATTTATGTTTCTCTCTAAATTGGTTATTCTAGTTAGCAGTTCCTGTAACCTTTTATCAGGTTCTTAGCTTCCTTGCATTTGGGTTAGAACATGCTCTTTGGCTTGTAGTAGTTTATTATTACCCACCTTCTTCTGTCAATTCATCATACTCATTCTCTGTCCAGTTTTGTACCCTTGCTGGCAAGGAGTTGTGATCCTTTGGAGGAGAAGAGGTATTCTAGGTTTTCGAATTTTCAGCATTTCTGCACTGGTTTTTCCTCATCTTCATGGATTTATCTACTTCTGATCTTTGATGCTGATGACCTTTGGATGGGGTTTTTGCGTGGGCGTCCTTTTTGTTGATGTTGATGTTATTGCTTTCTGTTTGTTAATTTTCCTTCTAACTGTCAGGCCTCTCTTCTGTAGGTCTGCAGGAGTTGCTGGAGGTCCACTCCAGACTCTTTTTGCCTGGGTATCACCAGCAGAGGCTGCAGAACAGCAAATGTTGCTGCCTGCTCCTTCCTCTGGAAGCTTTATCCCAGAGGGACACCAACCTGATGCTAGCTGGAGCTCTCCTGTATGAGGTGTCTGTCGACCTCTGTTGGGAGGTATCTCCCAGTCAGGAGGCACTGGGATCATGGAGCCACTTGATGTAGCAGTCTGTCCCTTGGCAGAGCTCGAGCTCTGTGCTGGGAGATCTGCTACTCTCTTCAGAGCCAGCAGGCAGGAACATTTAAGTCTGCTGAAGCTGCACCAACAGCCATTCCTTCCCCTAAGTGCTCTGTCTCAGGGAGATGGGAGTTTTATCTATAAGGCCCTGGCTGGGGCTGCTGCCTTTCTTTTAGAGATACCCTGCCCAGAGAGGAGGAATCTAGAGAGGCAGCCTGACTGCAGCGGCTTTGCCATGCTGCAGTTGGCTCCACCCAGTCCAAACTTCCCAGGGGCTTTGTTTACACTGTGAGGGGAAAACTGGCTACCCAAGCCTCAGTAATGGTGGACACCCCTCCCTGCACCAAACTCCAGTGTCCCACATCAACTTCAGACTGCTGTGCTGGCAGCGAGAATTTCAAGCCAGTGGATCTTAGTTTGCTGGGCTCTGTGGGAGTAGGACTCGCTGAACAAGACCCCTTGGCTCCCTGGCTTCAGCCCCCTTTCCAGGGGAGTGAATGGTTCTGTCTCGCTGGGGTTCCAGGCGCCACTTGGGTATGAAAAAAAAATGAAAAAAAAACCCTGCAGTCAGCTCTGTGTCTGCCCAAACAGCTGCCCAGTTTTGTGCTTGAAACCCAGGGCTCTGATGGTATAGCACACGAGGAAATCTCCTGGTCTACAGGTTGCAAAAACTGTGGGAAAAGTATAGTATCTGAGCCAGATAGCACAGTCCCTCATGGCTTCCCTTGGCTAAGGGAGGGAGGTCCCTGGCCTCTTGCACTTCCTGGGTGAGGCGGCGCCCCACCCTGCTTCTGCTTGCCCTCCGTGGGCTGCATGCACTGTCTAACCAGTCCCAGTGAGATAAACTGGGTACCTCAGTTGGAAATGCAGAAATCACCCGCCTTCTGCATTGGTCTTGCTTGGAGCTGCAGACCGAAGCTGTTCCTATTTGGCCATCTTGCCAGATCTGCGAGTTTTATTTTATTTTTTATTTTTATAGCTGAATACTATTCCATTATGCATATACACTGCATTTTCTTTATCCATTCTTTTGTTGACATCCATCTGGTAGATTCCATTTACTGATTATTGTGAATAGTGCTCGAAAGAACATGGGAGTACAGACATATGTTTGAGAAAATGATTTCAAATCATTTGGGTAAAAATCAGAAGTGGTATTGCTGGATCATATGGTAATTCTATTTTTAGTTTTTTGAGGAAACTCCATAGTGTTTTCCATAATGGTTGTACTAATTGACATTCCAATAAATAGCGTAAAAGCATTCCCTTTTCTCTACATCCATGACTACACTTGTTATCTTTAGTCTTTTTTTTTTTCTAAATTGAGTTTTGCTCTTGTTGCCCAAGCTAGAGTGCAATGGCACGATCTTGGCTCACTGCAACTTCTGCCTCCCTAGTTCAAGTGATTCTCCTGCCTCAGCCTTCTGAATAGCTGAGATTACAGGTGCACACCTCCACGTCTGGCTAATTTTTTGTATTTTTAGTAGAAATGGGGTTTCACCATGTTAGCCAGGCTGGTCTCGAACTCCTGACCTCAGTGATCCGCCCCCCTCAGCATCCTAGCTTGCTGGGATTACAGACGAGAGCCACCATGTCTGCCCAGCCTCTTTAGTCTTTTTTATATAGCCGTGCTAACAGATTGTGAGGTGATTCTCATTGTGATTTTAATTTTCATTTTTCTAATGATTTGTGATGTTGAGCATTTTTCATATACCTATAGGTCATTCATGTATCTCCTTTTGAGAAATATCTATCTGGATTGTTAGAAAAAATCATATTATTATTATATTATCTGCTCTTGAGTTCCTTGTATATTCTGGTTATTAATCTGTGTCAGATGGACAATTTGAAAATATTTTGCCCCATTTTATAGGTTATCCTTTCACTCTGCACATTCTTTCCTTTTCTGTGCAGAAGTTGTTTTTTAGCTTAATGTAATCTCATTTGTCTAGTTTTGATTTTGTTGCCTGTGCTTTTGAGGTCATAATCCCTAATTTTTTTCCCAGGCCAATGTCCTAAAGCATTTCCCCAGTGTTATCTTCCAGAAGTTTATAGCTTCAGGTCTTACATTTAGGTCTTTAACCTGTTTTGATTTGGTTTTTGTATCTATTGAGAGATAGGAGTCTAGTTTTATTATGTTGCATATGGATATCCAGTTTCCCCAGCATACTTTATTGAAAAGACTGTCCTTTCTCTAGTGTATGTTCTTGGGAACTTTGTTGAAAATGAGTTGACTATAAATGCAGAGATTTATTTCTGGATTCTTTTTTTCTGTTCCATTTGTCTATGTGTCTGTTTTTAAGGGAATACCTTGCTGACTTGGTTACTATAGCTTGGTAGTATATTTTGAAGTCAGATAGTATGATGACGTCAGCTTTGTTATTTTGTTCAGAATTGCTTTATTTGTTTTTTTTTTTTTTTGGTAGGGGTATACAAATTTTAGGATTTTTTTTCTATTTTGGTGAAAAACGTCATTGGTATTTTGATAGAGATTACATTAAATCTGTGGATTTTTTTGAGTAGTATGGTTATTTTAACATGATCAATTTTTCCAATCCATCGGCATGGGAATATCTTTCCAATTTTGTGTCCTTTTCAATTTCTTGTATTGATGTTTTATTGTTTTTGTTGTAGAGATTTCTGCCTCAGTTTCATTTGTGATAAGAAGGTATAAGGAAGTAAAGGAATGCCTCAACAGCTAAGCTTTGGATCCTTAAACTAGTCAAAATAATTCTCTTGTTGAGATTCTGGAGTTTTAAAAATCTGCCCCCATTTCTTAGTGATATAAACCTTCAGATTTATTTATTTTTGTATAACTTCATCTCTGTATGATTACAAACTTTTTTATCAGAACCATTATGATTGTAATAAGCTCCAAGTGAAAATCTTCAATTATCTTACAAGGAAATTTTTTTTTAAGTTTTATCAAAATATCTGACTGTGCCTCTCACTTTCGAATTTATATTTTGATTATCTGGTAACCATACTGAAAACATGCCTTATGCCGTTATTGCTATAACATTCTCAGAAAATTCTTTTCTATATCTAAATTCCTTGTTTCAAGACTTGGATTGTTTCAAGATTATTGCTATAACATTCTCAGAAAATTCTTAAATTCCTTGTTTCAAGACTTGGATTGGTCAGGCATGGTGGCTCACACCTGTAATCCCAGCACTTTGGGAGGCTGAGGCGGGCAGATCAGGAGGTCAGGAGATTGAGACCATCCTGGCTAACATGGTGTAACCCCGTCTCTACTAAAAATACAAAAATATTAGCCACAGGTGGTGGCAGGCGCCTGTATTCCCAGCTACTCAGGAGGATGAGGCAGGAGAATGGCATGAACCTGGGAGGTGGAGTTGCAGTGAGCTGAGATCGTACCACTGCACTGCAGCTTGGGCGACAGAGCGAAACCCCATCTCAAAAAAAAAAAAAAAAAAGAAAAAAAGAAAAAAAGACTTGGATTTTACCTCTATCAACACAAATTTAAACATGCATTATAATAGGTAAAATGATACTATGGGCTATGACTACTTGAGATGATAAATCTGGTGTTTTCTAGAACATTCTTTAAAACCATCCTCCACATTTCTTTTATAAAAAATTTTATAGAAAGTTTTATTGAGATACATAGGATTGATTGACTTCAATGCTACTGCAACAGGTTGAATATAAGACTTTTCTGACTGAATCTGTGATAAAATTAAGAATATTTAAGAAAGCCTCAATAGGGATTTTGAGTAGTATAAAGTTCTTTAAAAAGACAAGTTAGAAACTGAGTATCATTACAAAACTAGAAATTTATTTTTGGTGAGCTAAGTTATTTTTGCTTTCTCCAATATTTTATGCTCCCAGTATTATTGCATTGTTTTTAATCTTCCCTGGAAACTGAGAAAACAAGAAAATAAATTTTTAAAAATAATCAACATACAATAGGAGTCATTCTTAATTCCTTATAATTCATATCACTCTGTTGACATTTATATTCTAAAAAAGATGTACTTGTGGAAAAAGTGTTTAATTTAGAGGAATTACATTTTGTGACGCAATAGTTATTATATCATGTAAATAGGAGTAATATTTGGAAGTGAGGGGATTTGGTACTTTAGGAGGCACCAGATCCACAACTAGGTACCTGTTCCAGCAAGACCTGTAAAGGTCACACACAATTAAGTTCACTTATAATTGAGGTATAATTTACTATTAGAAAACCTGGTTTCCAATTTTATCTGTGGAACAAAAAATAGATAAAAGTTCTGTTGCTCTTCAACTATTTATTAACCATCTAACTTTGAGCAATAAAACACTTTCTGAGCCTGAAGTTCCACATCTGTATCCGTGGGCTAATGATATCAACTTTCTGTGTTGTTGTAATGATTTGAAATAATTCAAAAAATTACAAAATACATTGTCTAGATTATAGTAATCACTCACTAAATGACAAAATATAATCTCAAGCATATTTTTATTTTTGTGTGAAACTATAAAACACCAGGCATTGTGCAAAATGTTAAATTGCAGGAATTTATTTAACGTTCTCAGTAATTCTATGAGGCAGTCTCAATCGTTAATCTTAATTTTAAATATGAAGAATTTAAGGCTTAGAGATACTATGTTGTTCAGGGTCTCATGGTTAATACTAACTATGCAAATGGGTGTAAAACCAGTACTCTGTGACACAAGAGTTCTTAACTGCTAGAATAAACAGTCTCTATTTTAACATCCATCTATCTCTGTTAACTATTATATTATTTCCAACTCAGCATTATGTGTTTTTAATGATGTATAAAGTTATACCTTATAAACTTACTTTGCTAATTCTAGGTCAGATGTATAGTGGTTATTACGCTACTTATCTGATCACAGGTGTCAACTTTACATTTCAGCTTCTAAATCTACCTGTCTGATATGGAATGGGCTAATTGGCACAATCCTTCAATAAAGCAGTTTAGTCAACTAAGAAATATTAATTATTATTATTATTATTTTTTTTTTTTTTTTTGAGACGGAGCCTTGCTCTCGCCCAGGCTGGAGTGCAGTGGCGTGATCTCGGCTCACTGCAAGCTCCGCCTCCCGGGTTCAGCCTCCTGAACTACTGGGCCTACAGGCGCCCTCCACCATGCCTGGCTAATTTTTCGTATTTTAGTAGAGACGGGGTTTCACCGTGTTAGCCAGGATGGTCTCGATCTCCTGACCTCGTGATCCGCCCACCTCTGCCTCCCAAAGTGCTGGGATTACAGGCGTGAGCCACCACGCCCGGCCAGAAATATTAATTCTTAAGTTGACTTTCTGTTCTTTGGGAAGATGTAAATATCAAAGAATGAAGACTTCTTAAATAGAGGAATTTAATAATTGGAACATTTTGCTTTATGCAGGATGAGAACAGATTGATGTTTGACAAACTCGTGAAGTGTTTTTGTATATCTCTTTTCGAAGACCTAAGATTTTGACTAGAATTGCCAGGATACTTCCTTACATATTTAAGTCTAGACAAGAAACATTAAGGACAGGGATTCCATCCATCCTGAAGCAAGTGAACCCAACAGTAAAGTTGTAAGAACCATCCAGCTTGAAACATCTCTGACCACTTAATGATACCAGATGCTCTGCTGAAAAACTTTGAAATCTCTTGACATGTTTTTGATTTCTGCTCTGGATATTCTTGGAATAGAAATCTTGGACTACAATTTATATTCTGTATCTATCTCTACTGGCACAATTACTCTAACTCATGACTCCAAGCTTGGATAATAGGGAATCCTTGGCAGGGAAACTTCTGTAGCTGGCTTTTAAAAGCTTTTTTCCCCTCTCTGTTCCATGAGTCCCTTAATTGTTATCTTGAAGACATAATACAATATTTTTCACCTTTGCTTTTGACCTAATCAAGTATTGGGACTTATTTGTATAAGTTATTTGTATTCCTGAGACATGCATAGCAATTTTGATCACTAATATATACACATTATGTAATTTACCAAAAAATAGTGACATGAAAATAACTTTTTCTTCTCTTAAGATGCTTATTATGACTCAAGAGTTCCCATGAGGCTTTATATTTTGTTAATCTTATTATGAAAAAAATTCCATAAAGATTTTGTTTTAAGTCTGAAAACATTATTTTGGGTCTTGATATTTCCTCAGCCTACTAGTGCATTTGCCATTTCCTTCAAAAAAAAAAAAAAAAAAAAAGCCCTACTTGAGGGAGTCAAACTTGTTTAATTTCTATCAAAAGGTAAAATTTTACTTTGTAGATTTACCCTGTTGATTTCTGTCAGTAGATTATTATTAATGACAAATGATTTTGTTAATATTTTCTACATTTAACTATATGCTATTTACTTGGAACTCAAATTACCAATATACTGCAAAATTTCTTACATGGTTTCAGTAGTTTCATAAACATTTAAAGGAAAGAATAGGATCACATACAATTTACCTTTTTTCCATTATGGAACAGGGATGCAACAATGCTGCTCTAAATTGGTTTATATTATCAGCATATTACGTAGGCTACACATAAAAATAAATCAATTTGTACATGAAAATTGATAATATGAATAAAAAAGACACTGGGAAGTAAACTCTAATATTTAAGCTTTTTTGGTGTTTTAATTTTTGTTTGTGATTTGTTTGGTTGGATGGTTGGCATTTGTTCTTAATTTCTCCAGATTGTTTTCCTGATATCAGAAGATAATTATACAATCCAACTCACCTTGCTGATATAGCATTTTCTAATCTGTAATGAAGTAGGTAAATTCTTAAACAGAGGCAGAGCGATTGCCTGAGAATTGTTACTTTCTGCTCTTAGAATACTTTGTCTTCCTTACAACTTGGTTTGACTTCTGTAGATAGGTTAATAAATGTGTTAGTTTTCCTCAACTATTACAGTAGGCAGAATATTAGGGATTTCTGAACACTACATAAAAATATTAAAATAATAAATAGGATTACATTCCTAAAAATAGCATATAAAATGTTGATTCTTTTAGAAATTTTCTTAAAATTGAAACTGGACGATGTAAGTCTTCCATTGTATTGACAAAAAACAACATTTGTGAAATATTTAATTTTATATAATTGTGCATCTTTTTTAATGGTATGCCTCTGATTTGGATTGAAGATGGATTAATCTATAAGTAATCACTTCATAAAATTATAATAAGTGACATTTTGTTTTTGTATCGTCTTTTCATAAGTAATAGATTTCTTCTAGATTTTGCTTAATGTAATATTGAGACTTCTACTCTCTTACATGTAAGACACCCCACTACACATTTTTCCTTCAAAATATTAGCGAGCTTCCTGCAGCATGAAAATTTTAGTTTATAGGGATATAGAGAAGAGAGACAGCATAAAAAGTACTTTCATGTTTCTTTTTTGAATGATCACAGATGTACTAGAAAATGCATTAAAACACAAAGCACAATTATTTTTATTTTACAAAAGTGGCAATTACAATATCTAGAAGACAAAACATATTTTGTAGTTATATAATTAAAAATATGTAAGCTACATTAATAAAATTTACTTTCATTATTAAAAACAAAAAAATGTAAGTCCACTTGCTGTTAAGGATACAGTTGCTGTAATTGAATTCTGGAAAAATTTGGAGTAAACAGTAGACTCAGGCAGAGCTGAAACGAATAAATGCATACGACATATAGCATGTACTATGGAATAACCTGAGGATTGATAGAAAACATTACCAATTGTTCTTTTTTTTTTTTTTTTGAGACGGAGTCTTGCTCTGTTGCCCAGGCTGGAGTGCGGTGGCACAATCTCGTCTCACTGCAGACTCCATCTCCCAGGTTCAAGCGATTCTCTTGCCTCAGCCTCCCAAGTACCTGGGACTACAGGCGCACGCCACCACGCCTGGCTAATTTTTTGAATGTTTAGTAGAGACGGGGTTTCACTGTGTTAGCCAAGATTGTCTCAATCTCCTGACCTCGTGATCTGCCCCCCTTGGCCTCCCAAAGTGCTGGGATTACAGGCGTGAACCACCGCGCCGGCTTCACCAGTTGTTCTTAAGTGTTGTGATAGAATTTACTTAAAATTCACTAAGTGACTCATTTAGTTCATTCTTATGGCATTCAAATGGCATTCCACTTAGGTAGACTGGACAATAATGATACTTTGGTTTATATCTTGGGAAAAAAAAAGTCGCAAGCAGCGGAAGCACCAAAGCAAGGAAGACTTGAATGCATAAAGGCAGAATAAGTGGAAAAATATGCAGGAATAATAAAAGCAGATATCTGATAATCAGGAAAATTGAGACCCCGCCTCTCAATCTGCCTGGATCTCCTTTCCCAGCAATAAGCCCATTCCACAGCTGCTGTGAGTGTTGGCTGACAACTCTCAGCTGCTACTTCCTCCACTTTATCACCCCCACATCCAGACCTTGGCCAATGGGTGATTGAAATATTTTGATTGAATTAATATATAATGTTAGGAAAAGTAACTTTCATTGTTTCCTCATCCATGTGTAAATACCTCAGCTATTGGTTGCCTAGATGTCATTGTGACACAAGCACGATCGCTAGATTTTTCAAACTATTTTTTTGTAATAAAAATGATTCAAATCTTTTGAAAGATAAAATTAGTTAGCAAAAGTCTAATCTAAAGAATAGCCTTCCTCATTAAAATTATAATAACCTAATCAAAGGTAAATTTACATTGCAAAAAATCTTTCTGTCCTTCCTTTCTTAGAATTGTCTATTTATATAACTGCCTTATTTACATTTTAATAAATTTCCTACTATATCTATGTTGTATATACATGTCGACATATATATTATTTTCAGTAACTCTTACCTAATATTTAGGTAAGCTATCTTATCTCAACGTCTGAACCTGTAGTTGAGGATAGTACAACTGGAAGAAAATAAAGAATGCTTAATCAGGTTCCTACAGAGATTCAAAGACTTTTAAAAGTGGTTTTATTATATCTGTAAACAAAATGTTTTTATCTTAATATTTATAATTATTAAGGTACTTTAGAGAACACTTTTTATTCATTTTTAAGCTTAAGCAGTATAAAAAATTATTTGAGTTATGAATGAACCACACCTGAAACTGAGGAGATACTTGAACTACATTCCATTACTGTAGCCATTATCTATTGCCTCAGTAATGTTGCATAATCTTTTTTTATTTTTATTTTTTTGAGACAGGGTCTCATTCTGTTGCGCAGGCTGGAGTGCAGTAGCACAATCTCAGCTCACTGCAACTTCCAGCTCCCAGCTTCAAGAGATTCTCCTACCTCAGCCTTAAGAATAGCCGAGACTACAGGCACTTGCCCCCATGCCCGGCTGATTTTTTTTTTTTATTGTTTTGTAGAGATGGACTTCTTCCATGTTGCCCAGGCTGGTCTCAAAATCCTGGGTTCAAGGGATCCACCCACCTCGTCCTCCCAAAGTGCTGGTATTACAGGTGTGAGCCATCGCACCCAGCCTAAAATTAAATCATTTTGATCGTGGTTGTATGTGCTGGTTTGATAATTCTGCTGACTTTATCAGGGATGGACTGGGCTCGTGTATGTGTCTATAGCCAGGTGCTCTTCAGTTAAAAGTTGGCTTTTAGCTGATCTTGGCCAAGCCTTCTGTAGTGTCTGGGCTTTCACTGCTACACATGGCCTACTGGGCTCTGCTCATAATTCTAATAATGTAGATAAAGGGCAAGAGATAGGAAATAGAAACGTATAAGCCTCTGCCACCATCAAATGTGTGGCTATTCCGCTAGCTAAAGCAATTGTGCCCAAACCCAGGGTCACTGTGGAAGGGTCTGACCAAATGCTGTAAAACTGAAGGCCAATAATGCAGTCAATCCATTTCAATGGTCTGCCCTTCAGCTTAAACTCTCACTAATAAATTTTGCGCACCACTATTTTCTCTTTCATGGTTACACTGGTGAGCTTAGAGCAAACAGGAAGACATTTTCTGAAGTTTGAAGGAAGAGAAATAACCTAGTATTTTTGAATATGTAGTCTGGGAATATAGCATTATTATAGGGTCTTTATCTTCTCAGAAGGCAAGACTCCAGTATATTTCTAAAAAAAAGTACAATTATTTTAACTTGAGGCTCAAAAAAATTATGATGTGAATAAGTTGTTTTCAACTCAATTAAATCCAAAATTTGTAAATCATGTACCGTATACCAGTTATAAAAGCCTATTTGCTAGACACATGGTATCAAAGTAAAAAGAATATTTCATAAATCATTGCTCTTCAAAATTTAAAATGTACTTGAATCACCTAAAGGTTTTGTTAAAATTCTTATTCTGATTCATCAGGCCTTGTGGAACACACAAAATTCTTCGTTTTTAAATAGCTGCTAGGTGATCCTAATATTCCTGGTGTGGAACACCACTTTTGAGTAGTAAGGTCACAGATTAGGCTTTTAAGAAAACAGAGCCTAATGTGGGAAATGAGAGAGAGATGTGTAAACAGATAAAGTAGCCTGTGTAAATGCAATAATAGAAATGTGTGCAGAAAAGTAGAGCAGAAGGAAAAGTTTGGAACTTTGTATTGAATTAATCAATACATGAAGCTACCTAATACCATAACATAAGAAGGGAAGTACAAGTACTTCTACATTGTCAGAGCATGATGAGAAAAGGTCAGGGAAGTTATTACAGCTGAAGCTGTGCCATATCATGAGTGTAGTTGATGGGAGCCATCTACATAACTACAGACTTAAAGAAGGCCATTAACTTGATAACGCTGTTTAGCACCGCTTTCCTTGTGACCACATGAAAGAAGCAACAAAAAGAATGTAGGCACTGAAACTACTCTAGAGATATTTTCGATAGCACCCTATGTGGACAGCCTAAATTAAAGTGGTGACAGGTAGGATGATGCTAATGTACTCAGGACGTATTTAAAATATAGGAGCAAATCACATTAGTGATAGATTGGTTGAATAAAAAAAGAAAAAAACAACTAAGTGGAAGAAGCATATTAAGCCCCTCCCGTTAGATGTTACTATGGATGCAAGAGAATATATATGTGAAGGCCATTATTTCTCAAAGATAATGTTAAGAGAAAAGAATATAAATGATATTCTCATCAAAAAGACTTATTTTACAAGGAAAGTGGATGTTCTGTCTAAGAGAAGAAAGCAATTTAACACTTACTGGCAAAATCTGCTTCTTATATATTTATTCTTCTTTCCAATACATCTTTTTGTTATGTTTTAGAGTAGTGTTTTACCAGATGGTCCATTTTTGGTGACTCTTTTCTCAGATGTTTATCAGTGCACCCTTTAGAGTTACTGATCGGCTCCTAACTATAGTCAATATTAGGTGTTTATGGCCATACCTGCATGATATTATTTTGAGAACCATTCCTTCCTCACTTGATAAATCTGTCAATCACATCATCCACATTGCTACAGGAGACCTTGCAGCTTTGGCTGACTCAGAGTTGTCATTGGGTTACTGGTGCTATCAGAAAACATCCACTATCTTCTCTAGGATCACAAGTCATAAGGAAGATGTGAGCTTAGAGTTGCAACAACCTTTTTGAAATAGCCCTAATCATAGGAAAGAGAAGAATAGAAGGAGCTGGAGTCCTAATAACATCCTACATGTCCCTGGATTCATCCCTGCTTAAAGCCATGTCTACCTTAGACTGTAGCTACATAATCCCATATCTCCTTTAATAATGTTTAATCAATTTCAAGGCAACTTTTGTTTCTCATCAATAAAAGAATTTGGGCTAACTTGCCTCCTACAAAAAATTAATAAAATTATCTATTTTTTCAGTTTCAGTGGAGTCAAATTATCAATTTTCCAGTTTCAGTTCTTACTTGTTCTTAGGCAGATGAAACTATAACTCTGTATAATTATGTGGGTCATGCTAGGCATATATATAGCTACAGGTAAATTGCCAGAAATAAATACAAATAAAATCACAACACTCCACTTTTTGCTAAGGAATGATGTCTTTGTTACATACCTTTTTTTTTTTTTTTTTTAATAGTTTCAGGAACATTTTTAAATGGAAGTAAAAGAAGTACCATAGAGGCACTTAGTTTTTTTTCATGAAAGAAACTAACTTTAGTATGATAAAGAGGCCAAGTCTTTCACAGAAATCAATTGGTGTTTTTTAAGGGCCATTATAATATTTCCAAAACCAAATATATAAACAAACTCATAACACTGTGAGAAGAAACAACAATCATCAAAAGAGATTGAACATAGTCCATTAGCAGTTTCCACCTGCCTATGGACAAATGAAAGTTAGCATAATTAAAGTGCAAGGAGCCTCAACATGAAGAGGAGCATGAGGAGGAAGGAAAGAACATTGAGTAAAAAATCCACAATTTTAATCAGTTGCTCATTTAGTTATCACCTGAACATAAATTCTATGAACACCCTTAGAGGTTATTTATTCATTTAAGCTAATATTTGAAAATATTTTTAAATCATATACTTAAGAAATAAATTACACTGTTAAAGAGATGCCATATTATCTGAAGATAATCTCATAGAAATTGTTATTCTTTACTGGAAACAGAAATATTAAATATTCAAATTTTGCCAACTTCTGAGCCCAGCTATTTTAAACACAAACTATTGATATTTTGAAAATACATGGGCCCCAAATTTTGTGTTAGAACAAGATATGTATGTTATGACCTCTAAAGGCCAAAGGCATAACTTAATTTTAGTTGAAAACAAACTCCAGAAGAGGCAAATAATTCAAATGACTTCTCAGGAACATTTTTCTTCAGTAAAAAAAGCTCTTTTAAAGAGAAAATTCCTAGTGGTCTAGATAATGAGTATAGATTTAAGTGCCTATTTTTTTTTTTCTGAGACAGCCACAAATATATTAGGCAACTTGCTTTCAGAAATTATTCAACAAATATATAAATATCAGTTTCCAAATTTTAAAAATATTCTTTTTCAGACAAGACTGATTTAAAAACAAAAACAATAAATCTTGCCTATTCCTATACCATCTTTTATATTTGAATTCATTCACCTAAGTATTGCAATTGAAATAAATTAATTTTAAATAATCACTAAAAAGAGCTTTCTATTTACTCTGTCAGTTTATATGCATTATGAGGTTATGCTCTTGAGACAACTGAAGCAGAAACGCAGGCAAACATAATCACTTATTCATCTCATCTAAGTGAAATAATTCTTAGATGAGATTAATGTGTTTGTTGCTCTCTTATTCTCAATTTCTCCCATTAGAATCTTGTAAGCAAATTTTACTGATGCCTGGATAGTCATATTACTGTTGTTTTATGATTCTCAGTCTAACTACTTATTCATAGACCTACCAATTTATTCCATAAATTACTGTGCCTTCATCGTGGGCAAGGCAATATGCCAGGCATTCAGAAGCATGGAAAGCTGAATAATTTACAGTTTCAACTTTCAGTGAGCTTACAAGCAATGAGTATAGAAAAGCTCCATGCAAAATATCTGTAACATAAGGTAATAAGGTTGTGAAGACAAGTAGATCCCTGTAACCATGTGACACCAAGTAAGATTTGAAGAAAGTGGCATTTAAACTTTACTTTGAAATATAAATGATATTTGAACAGATAGAAACAGAAGAAGACAAATCAAATCAAAGGGATGCCATACAAAAATACATAAAAGCTAAAAAGTGCAGAACATGTTGGGTGAATAGGTAGACTAAGGAGCAGTACATGAAGGGGAAGAAGAGAGACAAAGCTAAAAGGATACACTGTGACCAGATAATAGCAGGTTTTGAATGCCATTCTATGAATAACCACCTTGCATTGTAGAAATTTAAGAGCTATTAAAAATGGTTGATTAGCCAGATGTGGTGGTGCATGCTTGTAGTCCTAGCTACTCAGGAGGCTGAGGTGGGAGGATCACTTGAGCCCAGGAGTTTGGGGTTTCAGTGAGCTATGATTGTACCACTGCACTCCAGCCCAGGCAACAGAGTGAGACCTTGTCTAAAAAAAAAAAAAAAAGAAAAAAAGTTTGAAAAAAGTCATGCTAAGGTCAAGCTGTGGTTTTGTTATTAAGTTATTGGATGGACTATGTGGCCTTAAACTTGGAATCAGGGAAAATAGTCTCTTAAAAAAGTCTTAGCAAGAAAAATGTTAAATTAGGATAGTGACACTGAAAATGTAAAAGAGAAGGCACATGATAAAAATGTGGTGGACATAAAATCAGTATATCCTGGAGACTGGGTGGAAATTGAGGAAGCAAAGGCAAGAGAGACAAAAATGCTTAGGTTTGGTATTGTAATCCTAGGTGGCTAGAAATGGTAATTAGTACTCATATGAATTTAAATAGAGATATATCAGGATGAAATAAGTGATACGTTAAAAACTAGTGTTAAGTTTTTTATCTAAAAGATTTGATTTGAGAGAAATAAACAATCTATTGCAGAAAATCAGTACTGGCTGATTATCACAGCTATCAAAGGAGGTTAAAAGCCAAACTAAACAAACTTACAAAAAGTTTCTAGGTTCTATCCTCAGGAATTTCAATTCAATCTGTCTAGATAACATCAAATATAATTTTTAATTTTAAAAAGTTATGAAAATCAGCCATGTTTGGAATTACAGCTTTGTAAAATACTGTGCATAAAATGATTAAATAATAATAGTCCTTAGACCATTCCCTTCTTCTTCTGGGAGGAGGTAATTTAGAAAATGGGACAATTTATTTTCAGCTTAGAATCTAATCAGAAAGTAACTGCCACCTCCAAAATGGAATCTAAAATATTCTTTCCCATTTCAGCAGAACAGTTGGAGTGTTACTTACTACAGATAGTGAACATAAACAAATGGCTCTTACTGGAGAGGCAGAAATGCAAAGTAGTATGCAGTTGTTTTCTTGATAATTATTAAAGAAAAACAACACTTTGCAGGGCATTTTGGAGGAAATCAAAGATTTCTTCCAAAATCAACTAATAATTATTTTGCCTGAAAAACTAAAAGCAAAGGTGTGTGTGTATATATATATATATATGTGTGTGTGTGTGTGTGTGTATATATGTATATATAGATATGTGTGTGGCTTGCAGTAAGACAAGATTGCGCCACTGCACTCCAGCCTGGGAGCGAGACTCCATCTTAAAAAAATAAAAACCAAAAAAACAAAGAAAGTGATGATTCTGAGTCCATACTACTATTTAATTAAGATTGGCATTTTTTTTTTTAAAGAAGATAAATTTACTTAGGAGGGATTTTTAGTTTTAAAGATGCAGGCATACCTTGTTTTACTGTGCTTCATCTTAATTGAGCTTTGAAGATTTTTTTCTTTGTATGTTTTGTTTTGTTTTTGGTTTTTGTTTTTTTGTTGTTTTTTGTTTTTTTTTTGAGGCAGAGTCTTGCTCAATTGCCCAGGCTGGAGTGCAATGGCACAATCTCTACTCACTGCAACTTCCGCCTCCCAGGTTCAAGCAGTTCTCCTGTCTCAGCTTCCCGAGTAGCTGGGATTACAGGTGTCTGCCATCATGCCCAGCTAATTTTTGTATTTTTGTAGAGACAGGATTTCACCACATTGGCCAGGCTTGTTTTGAACTCTTGATCTCGGGTGATCTGCCCGCCCCGGCCTCGCAAAGTGCTGGGATTACAGGCATGAGCCATCGCACCTGGCTCTGAAGATACTGAATTTTAAATAAATTGCAGGTCTGTGGCAATCCTGAGTCAAGCAAATGTGTGGGGGCCATTTTCCAATATGTGCTCACTTCATATCTCTTTGTCACAGTGGGTAATTCTTGCAAATATTTCAAATTGTTCATTATGATGTCTCTAATGGTGATCTGTGATCAGTGATCTTTGATGTTACTATTGTAATTGTTTTAGAGTGCCATGAACTACACCCGTATAAGACAACAAACTTAATTGATAAATGCTGTGTATGTTCTGACTTATCCAATGACCTGCCATTCCCCTGTCTCTCTACCTCTTCTCAGGCTTCCCTATCTCCTGAGACAAAACAATATTAAAATTAGGCCGTTTATTAACCCTACAGTGACATCTAAATGTTTAAGTGAAAGGAAGAGTTACACGTGTCTCACTTTAAATCAAAAGGTAGAAATGTTTAAGCTTAGTGAGGAAGGCATGTCAAGAGCCAAGATAGGCATAAAGGTAGGTCTGTTGTGCCAAACAGCTTACCAAACTGTGAATACAAAGGAAAAGTTCTACAAGGAAGTTAAAAGTACTACTTCAATGAAGACACAAATAATAAGAAAATGAAACAGCCTTACTGCTGATGTGGAGTAAGTTTGAGTGGTCTGGATAGATCAAACCAGCCATGACATTCCCTTAAGCCAAAGTCTAATACAGAGCAAAGCCTTAACTCTCTTCAATTCCATAAAGGCTGAGAGAAGTAGAGAAGCTGCAGAAGAAAAGTTTGTAGCTACCAGAGGATGGTTCATGGGGGCTAAGGAAAGAAGCCATCTCCACAACATAAAAGTGCAAGATGAAGCAGCAAGTGCTAATTGAGGAGCTATAGAAAGCTATCCAGAAGATCTAGCTGAGATCACTGATGAAAATGACTACACCAAACAATGGATTTTTAGGTGCAGATGAAACAGCCTTTATAGGAAGAAGATGCCATCAAGAACTTTCATAGCTAGAGAAGAGAAGTCAGTGTTTAGCTTCAAAGCTTCAAAGGACTGACTGGTTCTTTTTGGTGAGCTAATGCAGCTATTGACTTTAACTTGAAGCCAATGCTCATTTATCATTCTGAAAAATCTTAAGAGTCTTTAGAATTATGCTAAATCTACTCTTTTTATTGCTCAAGTAAATTGAAAAATTAAGCCTGGATTAAAAGATATCTGTTTACAGTATGATGTACTGGATACTTTAAGCTCACTATTGAGATTTAAGCTCAGAAAAAAAGATATTTAAAAAATTATTACTGTTTTAAAAATATTACTGCTCATTGACAATGTACTTGAACACCCAAGAGCTCTGATGGAGATGTATAAAAAGATTAATGCTGTTTTCATGCCTCCTGCATAATTTTCATTCTGCAGCTCAAGGATCAAAATGTAATTTTGACTTTCAAGACTTATTATTAAATAAATACATTTTTTAAGGCTATAGCTTCCCTAGATAGTGATTCCTCTGATGGATCTTGGAAAAGTGTTCTGAAAATAATTCACCATTCTAAATGCCATTAAGAGCATGCATGATTGGCCAGGCATGGTGGCACATGCTTGTAATTCCAGCATTTTGGGGGGCCAAGGTGGATGGATTGTTTGAGCCCAGGAATTCGAGACCAGCCTGGCCAACATGGTGAAACCCAATTTCTACTAAAAACACACAAAAAATTAGCCAGGTGTGGTGGCACATGCCTGTAACTCTAGCTACTCGGGAGGCTGAGGTACGAGAATGGCCTGTACTTGAGAGATGGAGGTTGCAATGAACCGAGATTGTGCCACTGCACTCCAGCCTGGGCAACAGAGTGAGACTCAGTCTCAACAACAATAACAACAACAACAACAACAAAGCATTCATGATTCATGGGAGGAGGTCAAAATATCAACATTAACAGGAGTTTAGAAGTTGATTCCAATGCTCATGAATGACTGAGGGATTCATGACTTTAGTGTTCATAACTTTAGTGGAAGATATAATCACAGATGTGGTAGAAATAGCAGGAGAACTAGAATTAGAAGTGGAGCTTAAAGATGTGACTGCATTGCTGCAATCTCATGATAAAAGTTTAATGCATGAGAAATTACTTCTTACAAATGAATAAAAAGTAGTTTCTTGAAATCTACTCATGATGAGTATGTTGTGAACGTTATTGAAATAACAACAAAGGATTTAGAATATTACATAAACTTAGTTGATAAAGCAGCAGGAGGATTTGAAAGGATTTACTCCAATTTTCAAAGAAGTTCTACTATTCGTAAAAGTCTATCAAACAGTATCACATGCTACAGAGAAAGTTTTTCTTAAAGAGTCAGTTGATGTGGCAAACTACAGTGTCTTATGAAATTTCCATGGCCATCTCAACTTTTAGCAACCATTACCCTGATCAGTCAGCAGCCATTAACATCAAGGAAAGACCCTCCACCAGCAAAAAGATTATAACTCACTAAAGGCTCAGATGATTGTTAGTATTTTTTAACAATAAAATGTTTTTAAAGTATGTACATTGTTTTTTAGACATAAAGCTATTGCATACTTGACCATAGTATAGTAAAAATGTAATTTTAAATGTATTAGAAGGCCAAAAAATTGGTGTGAATTGCTTTATTGCAATATTTGCTTTATTGTGGTGGCTGAAAACTGAACCTGCAGCATTTCTGAGGCATACTTGTGATATACTTTGGATGTTTCTCCTCTCCAAATCTCATGTTGAAATGGAATCCCTAATGTTGAAAACAAGGCCTGGTAAGAGTTGTTTGGTTCATGGGGGTAGGTCACTCATGAATGGCTTGGTGTTCCTTTTCATTGTAATATATTTATGTAAGAGCTGGTTGTTAAAAAGACTTTGGAACCAACTTCCCTCTGTCTCTCTTGCTTCCTGAGGACTTGCCAGAAGCTTGATAGATGCTGGTGCTATGCTTGTACAGCCTGCAAAACCATAAGCCAAATAAACATTTTTTCTTTGAAAATTACCCAGTCTCGGATATTCCTTTATTGCAATGCAAATCAGACTAACACAGAAAATTGGTACCAAGGAATGGGATGTTGCTATAAAGATACCTGAAATGTGGAAATGGCTTTGGAACTGGGTAATACACAGAGGCTGGAAGAATTTGGAGGGCCCAGAAGAAGACAGGGAGACAAGGGAAGGTTTAGAATTTCTTACAGACTGGTTAAGTGTTTGTAACCAAAATGCTGAAAGAAATACGGACAATGAAAGCCACATTGACAAAGCTTCAGATAAAATTGAGAAATTTATTGGGAACTAGAGCAAAGATCACTCTTGTCACCCCCTAGCAAAGACATTGGCTGCATTGTGTCCATGTCCGAGGACTTCATGGAAGGCTGAACTTAAGACTGATGACTTAAAGTATCTGGCAAAAAAAAAAAAAAAGAAAAAATTAAGCAGCAGTCTTCACGAGGTGGCCTGGCTGCGTCTAACATTCTGAGCTCAGATGAAAGAGCAAAGGAATGACTTAAAGTTGAAACTTATAATTAAAAGGAAAAGAGAGCATAGAAATTTGGAAAATGCACAACCTGGCCAACTGAGAGAGAAAAAAAAGAGTATTTTCAGGGGAAGAATCCACCAAGAGGGCTGTCTATATTTATTACTCCACAACGAAGAATAGAACATACCAAGGAAGATAGACAAATGATAACAGTGACCCAAGTATCTAGAGTTTTGTCACTTCTGATAATGGCAGGTGTGGAAAGTCACATTGATTTTTCTTATTGGATAACCAGAAAAATTTGAAAATATTTACTTCATTTGTTATCAAAGCCTGGGGGATGTAATAAACTAATGAAGAAAGATTTGATGAAACGTTAGAGGAGAAAAAGAAAAATTCACTAGATTTCTGGGGCCACTTTTCACTTGGGGGTGTTAGCCAGTATAAGAAACAGGCAGGAGCCTGAAGGCCTACATAGCAAATTTGAAAGTATCCCAGTTCCAGTGTGATCAAGATACAAGATTAGAACATACAAGGAAGCAAAGGTAGGAAGTTGATGTGCAAACTCTTCAAATTTTCAGTTCAGAAGACTAGAAGCTCCACTCTGATGTTGAGCAAAGGTGGGCAGATCACTTGCACTTAGGAGTTTGAGACCAGCCTGGGAAACATGGCAAAACCCCATTTCTACTAAAAATACAAAAATTAGCTGGGTGTTGTAGGGTGCACCTGTAATCCCAGCTACTCGGGAGGCTGAGGCCCAAGAATTGCTTGAACCTGGGAGGTGGAGGTTGCACTGAGCCAAGATCATGCCACTGCATTCCAGCCTGGGTGACACAGCAAGACTCTTTCTCCAGAAACAAACAAGCAAACAAAAAGTGGAAAAAGATATCTGTAGTGCATGCTGGCCAAAATACTATATATCCAAAATATATATCAATAACTCCAGCAAACCAATACAAAAGACACAACTTAGTAGAAAATATGGACAAATAAACTAAATGTTTATTTTAAGAAAGGAGAATATCCAAAAAGTCATAAGTTTATAAAAACCTGTCTAATCTTGTTTTGGTAAATGAAAACTAAAATCACAAATAGATAACACTACATACCAATATGAATAGCTAGAATGAATAAGACTGATGATGCCAGATATTGATGACAATGTGAAGCAAATGAAATTCACATAATTCTGGTTGACCATATGCTAGGTCACAAGGCAAGTCAATAAATTTTTAAAAATTGAAATAATATCAAGGATCTTTTCAGACCACAGTAGATTAAAACTAGAAATCAATACAAAGAGGAGCTGTCAAAGCTATACAAATAAAAAACTTGCTTCTGAATGATCTTTGGATAAATGATTAAATTATGACAGAAACTTAAAAGTTTTTTGAAAAGAATGAAAATACAGGCACAACATACCAAAACCTCTGGGATACAGCAAAAGCAGTGCTGAGAGGGAGGTTTATAGCAATAAATGACTATATTAAAAAGATAGATCAGGCTGGGTGCAGCTCATGTCTGTAATCCTAGCACTTTGGGAGGCTGGGGCAGGCAGATCAGTTGAGGTCAGGAGTTCGAGAGCAGCCTGGCCAACATGGTGAAACCCCATCTCTACTAAAAATGCAAAAATCAGCCATGCATGGTGGCACATGCTGGTAGTCCCAGGTACTTGGGTAGCTGAGGCGTAAGAATTGCTTTAACCTGGAAGGCAGAGGTGGCAGTGTGACTAAATCATGCCACTGCACTCTAGTCTGGGTGACCAAATGAAAAAAAAAAAAAAAAAAAAAAAGACCTCAAATTAACAACTTAACATTGTACCGTAAGGAACTAGAAAAACAAGAAAACCCAAAGATAGCAGAAGAAAAAAAAAATTACAAATATCAGTACAGAACTAAACAGAATTGTGACCAAAAAATATATGTAAAAGATCAACAAAATGAGAAATTATTTCTTTGAAAAGATAAATAAAATTGATAGACTGCCAGCTACATTAACCAAGAAAAACTGAGAAGATTCGAATAAGCACAATCAGAATTGATAAAGGTGACACTACAACTGGTATCACAGAAGTACAGAGACTACTACTATAAGCATCTCTATGTACACAAACTAGAAAATCTGGAGGAAATGGATACATTCCTGGAAATGTATGATGTCCCAATTTTGGACCAAGAGGAAATAAAAAATCACAGACTAATAACAAGTAGTGAAATTGAATTTGTCATAAAAAAATCTCTCCAAAAAACGTGCAGGAACAGACAAATTTAGAACTGAATTCTGCTGGACATACAAAGAATAATTGTTACCAATCCTACTGAAACTGTTCCAAAAAATCAAGGAGAAGAGAATCCTTCCTTCCTAACTCATTCTACAAAGCCAGGATCACCCTGTTTTCAAAGACAGATAAGAATACAACAACAAAAAATAAAGCTACAGGCCAATGAAGCTGATGAATATAGATGCAAAAATCCTTTACAAAATATTAGCAAGCCCAGTTCAACAGCATATCAAACATACAAGACACCACAATTAAGTGGGTTTTATTCCAGAGATGCAAGAATGGTTCAACATACACAAATCAATAAATGTGATTCACCACATAAACAGGATTACAAACCATATAGTTATCTCAATAGATGCAGAAAAAACATTCAGTAAAATTCACCACCCCTTCATGATAAAAACCCTCAACAAACAAGACATCAAAGGAACATACCTGAAAATAATACAAGCCATATATTACAGATCCACAGGATGAAATTAAAATCATTCCTCCTAAGAACTGGAACAAGTCAAGGAAGACTGCTTTCACCGTTCCTATTCTATATAGTTCTGGTAGTCCTAGCTAAAACAGTCAGGCAAGAGAAATAAATAAATGGCATCCAAATTGAAAAAAAAGGAAGTCAAATTGTCTTATATTAAGAAAACCTTAAAGACTTCTCCAAAGGAGTCCTAGAATTGATAAATGACTTTGGCAAAGTTTCAGGATGCTAAATAAAAATGCAAAAAATTAGTAGCATTTCTATACACCAATATTGATCAAAGTAAGAACCAAATCAGAGTGCAATCCCATTTATATTAGCTACAAAAATATAAAATACCTAGGAATACATTTAATCAAGTAGGTGAAGTCTCTATAAGGAAAACTACAAAATGCTTATGAAAGATATTGTACCTAACACAAACAAATGGAAAAATACCTTTCTCATGAAAGAATCAATATCATTAAAATGATTATACTGCCCAAAGAAATCTACAGATTCAACAAAATCCCAATTATGTTATCAATGTCATTTTTTACAGAATTAGAAAAGAGCAATGCTAAAATTTATGTAGAACCAAAAAGGAGCCCAAATAGCCAAAGCATTCCTAAGCATAAAGTAAAAAGCTTCAAGTATCACACTACCTGACTTCAAATTACACTAAAAGGATATAGTAGTCAAAACAGCATGATATTGGTATACAAAATAGACATACAGATTGATGGAACAGAATAGAGAACCTAGAAAAAGCCACATACCTACAGCCAACTAATCTTTGACAAAGTCAACAAAAATATACACTGGGGAAAGGATACCCTATTCAATAAATAGTGCTGGAAAAACTGGATAGCCTTATGCAGAAGAATGAAACAGGACCCCTATCTCTTACCTTATACAAAAATTAACAAGGTGGATTAAAGACTTACACACAAGACCTGAAACTATAAAAATCCTAGAAGGAAACCCAGGAAAATCTCTTCTGGACATTGACCCAAGCAAAGAATTTATGACCAAGTCCTCAGAAGCAAATGCAACAAAAACAAGAATAGAAAAATTGGATTTAATTAAACTAAAAAGCACAGCAAAAGCAACAATCAACAGAGTAAACAGACAACCTACAGAATGGGAAAAAATATTTGCAAATTATGCATCTGAGAAAAGGCTGATCTCTAGAATCTACAAATAATTAAATCAACTCAACAAGAAAACACCTGGTATATTTTATAAAATGATATTTTTACCACACAGAGTTTAGATATTTCTATAATTAAAATCCTTCAGTCTTGTGGTAATGTTGAGCATAAAATAATACTTTCTTAATTTGTCTCTTAATTTTCTAATTCCTGCTTAACTTTCTGGTTTTATACCACATGATTTGCAGTTCCCAGAACTGTTCATATTCCTTCGCTTTTTTGATAATTTGCTCTTTTCTATCCACATCTTTGGCATCCACTTACCAACACTTTTACCTAACCCCAGTTTAGTTGTCACTTTGAAGAACACTAGTAAGGTCCTACATCCAGACTAGGTAAGGTTGTCTATCCTATGTGCTCCTTGATATGATGTGAGCACCTATATACAGCTCATATTGATCTATATACGTATCTGTGCATCTTTTCTGTTTTAAACATTGTGGGGACTTGTGTCTTTTATCCTTCAAGTCTTGTTAAAATGCCTGGTGCTCATTCAATATTGAAAAAAAAAATAGAAGAGAAAAGAAAGAAACTGGTGATGGGAAAGGGGAGGAAGGAAAAACAAAGCAGTGGTTATTAGGAACTTTGATGATAATGTCTAATTATCCAAAATAGGTAACTGGATAGTATGTAGATAATTGTGACCCTTAATTTGCTTTCTTTTTAGTAGTGGATGACATCTGCTGCTAAAAGAAACTACATGGACTCAGCGATTTTAAGATTTGCTTCCCTTCTCACTCCCTTTTCACAATCAGGCTCCAACACTTCCTACCTAGGGCAAGTTATTTAACCCTTTGTGCATCACCTTTCTCATATGTAAAATTCTCACCTTGATACGGCGTAACATACAAGATTGTTATGAACTTTTAATCAGTTAGTATTTATAAGTTGCTTAGAAGGGAGCTTGGCACAGGGGAAATCTTATATGGGTTCAATAAATAAATATAGAAATTGACATTGGAGTCTTACTATATAATTTATAGGGTGTTTCTTTAGGAATATTTATTTGTGTGTGTGTGTGTGTGTGTTGAAGAGCCTATAATTACAACATTTTTTTACCACTGAGAAATACATTTTCAATATAAAAGTTTTAGATTTTATAGTAGGTAAAATTAACACATAAGATATTTAACATTAAACAATTCAAATCAATGTTTTGACAGTTTTTAATATTAATTTTTTGAACAGAGAAATACTTGATTCCAAAATTAATGACTTTGATAAGCATCTCCTTTGCACGTAGAATTATGAAGAGAATACTGTTTCTGTTCTCTTGTTATCCATTCAAATTTTGCCTTGTAATTGCAGATATTTTTGCAACTGTCTCTATTACCAACATAATTGGCTAAAAATTATAAGCTAAAATATTTTATATTCATATCCTCATTTCAATTGAACTTAAGTGCAAGAGTTTCAAGAAGTTTTTATAAGCCTGAACTCCCATTTCTATGAAGAATATGTTTCACAATGTATGCTTTTCAGCTTTGTTTGATGTCATTTCTAGTTATAATGGTTCTATAAAAGCTTAGATATGCCCATTTAATGGAGTCGTTATACTTTGCATTTTAGTAGGTCTGGTACTGGCACAATTACTGAGGAAACTAGAAAGAAGCCTTGTACAATTTTCCCATAGGCCTCAGGAAGTTATTGCTCTTGATGTTGGAAGCATGTATTTAAATCAAAATAGCAAAAGTCGAACAAACGATTCTAAGCGTGTTTTTGAACTGTCTACCAGTGCAGCTACATAAATCACTTTGGGCCCACAGGCAGAGGATACAAAAGGATTTAACTTCAGGTATAAAGGAAAACCGTCTGAAGACAAGGAAGAATTTTAATTAAACTGAAAATGTGAATCAAAGCATTAACACTGTTCTGCTATGGATGCTGATTGCCATAAGACACATCATGCCTCAGATGATAGTAAAATTCAGAAAGTATAGTAGAATTTTATGGCATAAGAAATTTTTTCTGGCCATATGTGAGGTCAAATTTCTTTGTCTTTTTTGATAACTGCATTGGTGGGAACATTTATAATTGGAAATAAAAACTTTCTGAAAAGTGCTTTTATCTTTTCTTTGTGAAGTTCCACGATTTAACGGATGTGGATAAAAATTATAATAAAAATGACAGCTAAAATGAATATGAAGAGAAAGAGAATCATTTCTATTGATTATTTAGGTGGTTTGTCCTACTCACATGCTTTTAGTTTTTGGATCAATTTATAGTAAAAATATCAGTATAGATTTTAAATTATTACTGCATATTAATATTATATATTTTGAGTGTAAATATGTATTGATTTATCAATATGATATATTAATATATTAATATAACTAATTATATTAGTATTGTATAGTTTGTTATATTAAAGTGTCTAATTTAATTTTTAAAATTATAATCTTATAAGTAGTTTTTTCCTTAGAGATTTCAATATTGTAAATTATGAATACTTACTGATTTATTTAAATAAGTGTCAAAATATGGATTTTTAGTGGAGCTAAAGATGGAGAAACAATGTGAGGAAGAATGTGTACTCTAATAAAAAAGAAGAAATGGTAGAATAAAGAGACAAGAAGTAAAAAGAGCACAAAAAGAATGAATAAAGAAGTTTAGGAAAAAGTAGCAGATAAGTAAAAGTAACTGAGAAGGCAGATTAAAATATAGAGGGAAATATTAGAAATGTTTTTGTAATTGATTAGGTCTTGAGAATAGTGAACATCTATTATTTCCAAAATTCAATTAGTATCTAAAAATGTTTACAGTTGATGTGCCCATTAATTGATATTTAAAGTCCAACCCCTCATCAGGCCCCAGTCCTTTCCCTCTTACAGCATGAAAATGGTGGAGACGTTTTGTCACTAGATATTGGAGAAATTCATTAGTCATGTTTCTTGTTTCAGTAAAATTCGTAGTATCATAGTACCTAATCTCACTTGAGTAGTCTGCGCTAAACAGTGCTTTTTATTCATATGTAAATAAATCTTAGTACATAAATACATTCCCAAACATTTCTTTTTTTTAATTTTTTTAATTTTTTTTATTGTTATTATACTTTAGGTTTTAGGGTACATGTGCACAATGTGCAGGTTTGTTACATATGTATCCAGGTGCCATGTTGATTTCCTGCACCCATTAACTCGTCATTATTAGCCTTAGGTATATCTCCTAATGCTGTCCCTCCCCCCTCCCCCAACCCCACAACAGTCCCCGGAGTGTGATGTTCCCCTTCCTGTGTCCATGAGTTCTCATTGTTCAATTCCCACCTATGAGTGAGAACATGCGGCATTTGGTTTTTTGTCCTTGAGATAGTTTACTGAGAATGATGTTTTCCAGTTTCGTCCATGTCCCTACAAAGGACACGAACTCATCATTTTTTATGGCGGCATAGTATTCCATGGTGTATATGTGCCACATTTTCTTAATCCAGTCTATCGTTGTTGGACATTTGGGTTGGTTCCAACTCTTTGCTATTGTGAATAGTGCCGCAATAAACATACGTGTGCATGTGTCTTTATAGCAGCATGATTTATAGTCCTTTGGGTACGTACCCAGTAATGGGATGGCTGGGTCAAATGGTATTTCTAGTTCTAGATCCCTGAGGAATCGCCACACTGACTTCCACAATGGTTGAACTAGTTTACAGTCCCACCAACAGTGTAAAAGTGTTCCTATTTCTCCACATCCTCTCCAGCACCTGTTGTTTCTTGATTTTTTAATGATGGCCATTCTAACTGGGGTGAGATGGTATCTCATTGTGGTTTTGATTTGCATTTCTCTGATGGCCAGTGATGATGAGCATTTCTTCATGTGTTTTTTGGCTGCATAAATGTCTTCTTTTGAGAAGTGTCTGTTCATGTCCTTTGCCCACTTTTTGATGGGGTTGTTTGTTTTTTTCTTGTAAATTTTTTTGAGTTCATTGTAGATTCTCGATATTAGCCCCTTGTCAGATGAGTAGGTTGCAAAAATTTTCTCCCATTGTGTAGGTTGCCTGTTCACTCTGATGGTAGTTTCTTTTGCTGTGCAGAAGCTCTTTAGTTTAATTAGATCCCATTTGTCAATTTTGGCTTTTTGTTGCCATTGCTTTTGGTGTTTTAGACATGAAGTCCTTGCCCACGCCTATGTCCTGAATGGTATTGCCTAGGTTTTCTTGTAGGATTTTAATGGTTTTAGGTCTAACATTTAAGTCTTTAATCCATCTTAAATTAATTTTTGTATAAGGTGTAAGGAAAGGATCCAGTTTCAGCTTTCTACACATGGCTAGCCAGTTTTCCCAGCACCATTTATTAAATAGGGAATCTTTTCCCCATTTCTTGTTTTTGTCAGATTTGTCAAAGATCAGGTAGTTGTAGATATGCGGCATCATTTCTGAGGGCTCTGTTCTGTTCCATTGATCTATGTCTCTGTTGTGGTACCAGTACCATGCTGTTTTGGTTACTGTAGCCTTGTAGTATAGTTTGAAGTCAGGTAGCGTGATGCCTCCAGCTTTGCTCTTTTGGCTTAGGATTGACTTGGCGATGTGGGCTCTTTTTTGGTTCCATATGAACTTTAAAGTAGTTTTTTCCAATTCTGTGAAGAAAGTCATTGGTAGCTTTATGGGGATGGCATTGAATCTATAAATTACCTTGGGCAGTATGGCCATTTTCACGATACTGATTCTTCCAACCCATGAGCATGGAATGTTCTTCCATTTGTTTGTATCCTCTTTTATGTCATTGAGCAGTGGTTTGTAGTTCTCCTTGAAGAGGTCCTTCACATCCCTTGTAAGTTGGATTCCTAGGTATTTTATTCTCTTTGAAGCAATTGTGAATGGGAGTTCACTCATGATTTGGCTCGCTGTTTGTCTGTGATTGGTGTACAAGAATGCTTGTGATTTTTGTACATTGATTTTGTATCCTGAGACTTTGCTGAAGTTGCTAATCAGCTTAAGGAGGTTTTGGGCTGAGACAATGGGGTTTTCTAGATATACAATCATGTCATCTGCAAACAGGGACAATTTGACTTCCTCTTTTCCTAATTGAATACCCTTTATTTCCTTCTCCTGCCTGATTGCTCTGGCCAGAACTCCCAGCACTATGTTGAATAGGAGCAGTGAGAGAGGGCATCCCTGTCTTGTGCCAGTTTTCAGAGGGAATGCTTCCAGTTTTTGCCCATTCAGTATGATACTGGCTGTGGGTTTGTCATAGATAGCTCTTATTATTTTGAGATAGGTCCCATCAATACCTAATTTATTGAGAGTTTTTAGCATGAAGGGTTGTTGAATTTTGTCAAAGGCCTTTTCTGCATCTATTGAGATAATCATGTGGTTTTTGTCTTTGGTTCTGTTTATATGCTGGATTACATTTATTGATTTGCATATGTTGAACCAGCCTTGCATCCCAGGGATGAAGCCCACTTGATTATGGTGGATAAGCTTTTTGATGTGCTGCTGGATTAAGTTTGCCAGTATTTTATTGAGGATTTTTGCATCAATGTTCATCAAGGATATTGGTCTGAAATTCTCTTTTTTGGTTATGTCTCTGCCAGGCTTTGGTATCAGGACGATGCTGGCTTCATAAAATGTGTTAGGGAGGATTCCCTCTTTTTCTATCGATTGGAATAGTTTCAGAAGGAATGGTACCAGTTCCTCCTTGTACCTCTGGTAGAATTCGGCTGTGAATCCATCAGGTCCTGGACTCTTTTTGGTTGGTAAGCTATTGATTATTGCCACAATTTCAGAACCTATTATTGGTCTATTCAGAGATTCAACTTCTTCCTGGTTTAGTCTTGGGAGGGTGTATTTGTCGAGGAATTTATGCATTTCTTCTAGATTTTCTAGTTTATTTGCATAGAGGTGTTTGTAGTATTCTCTGATGGTAGATTGTATTTCTGTGGGATCAGTGGTGATATCCCCTTTTTCATTTTTTATTGCATCTATTTGATTCTTCTCTCTTTTCTTCTTTATTAGTCTTGCTAACGGTCTATCAATTTTGTTGATCCTTTCAAAAAACCAGCTCCTGGATTCATTGATTTTTTGAAGGGTTTTTTGTGTCTCTATTTCCTTCAGTTCTGCTCTGATTTTAGTTATTTCTAGCCTTCTGCTAGCTTTTGAATGTGTTTGCTCTTGCTTTTCTAGTTCTTTTAATTGTGATGTTAGGGTGTCAATTTTGGATCTTTCCTGCTTTCTCTTGTGGGCATTTAGTGCTATAAATTTCCCTCTACACACTGCTTTGAATGTGCCCCAGAGATTCTGGTATGTTGTGTCTTTGTTCTCGTTGGTTTCAAAGAACATCTTTATTTCTGCCTTCATTTCATTATGTACCCAATAGTCAATCAGGAGCAGGTTGTTCAGTTTCCATGTAGTTGAGCAGTTTTGAGTGAGTTTCTTAATCCTGAGTTCTAGTTTGATTGCACTGTGGTCTGAGAGACAGTTTGTTATAATTTCTGTTCTTTTACATTTGCTGAGGAGAGCTTTACTTCCAACTATGTGGTCAATTTTGGAATAGGTGTGGTGTGGTGCTGAAAAAAATGTATATTCTGTTGATTTGGGGTGGAGAGTTCTGTAGATGTCTATTAGGTCCACTTTGTGCAGAGCTGAGTTCAATTCCTGGATATCCTTGTTAACTTTCTGTCTCGTTGATCTGTCTAATGTTGACAGTGGGGTGTTAAAATCTCCCATTATTATTGTGTGGGAGTTTAAGTCCCTTTGTAGGTCACTGAGGACTTGCTTTATGAATCTGGGTGCTCCTGTGTTGGGTGCATATATATTTAGGATAGTTAGCTCTTCTTGTTGAATTGATCCCTTTACCATTATGTAATGGCCTTCTTTGTCTCTTTTGATCTTTGTTGGTTTAAAGTCTATTTTATCAGAGACTAGGATTGCAACCCCTGCCTTTTTTTGTTTTCCATTTGCTTGATAGATCTTCCTCCATCCCTTTATTTTGAGTCTATGTGTGTCTCTGCACGTGAGATGGTTTTCCTGAGTACAGCACACTGATGGGTCCTGACTCCTTATCCAGTTTGCCAGTCTTTGTCTTTTAATTGGAGCATTTAGCCCATTTACATTTAAAGTTAATATTGTTATGTGTGAGTCTGATCCTGTCATTATGATGTTAGTTGGTTATTTTGCTCGTTAGTTGATGCAGTTTCTTCCTAGCCTCGATGGTCTTTACAATTTGGCATGTTTTTGCAGTGGCTGGTACCAGTTGTTCCTTTCCATGTTTAGTGCTTCCTTCAGGAGCTCTTTTAGGGCAGGCCTGGTGGTGACAAAATCACTCAGTGTTTGCTTGTCTGTAAAGTATTTTATTTCTCCTTCACTTATGAAGCTTAGTTTGGCTGGATATGAAATTCTGGGTTGAAAATTCTTTTCTTTAAGAATGTTGAATATCAGCCCCCACTCTCTTCTGGCTTGTAGAGTTTCTGCCGAGAGATCAGCTGTTAGTCTGATGGGCTTCCCTTTGTGGGTAACCTGACCTTTCTCTCTGGCTGCCCTTAACATTTTTTCCTTCATTTCAACTTTGGTGAATCTGACAATTATGTGTCTTGGAGTTGCTCTTCTCGAGGAGTATCTTTGTGGCGTTCTCTGTATTTCCTGAATCTGAATGTTGGCCTGCCTTGCTAGATTGGGGAAGTTCTCCTGGATAATATCTTGCAGAGTGTTTTCCAAGTTGGTTCCATTCTCCCCGTCATTTTCAGGTACACCAATCAGACGTAGGTTTGGTCTTTTCACATAGTCCCAAATTTCTTGGAGGCTTTGTTCATTTCTTTTTATTCTTTTTTCTCTAAACTTCCCTTCTCGCTTCATTTCATTCATTTCATCTTCCATCAGCGATACCCTTTCTTCCAGTTGATCGCATCAGCTACTGAGGCTTCTGCAATCTTCGTGTAGTTCTCGAAACTTGGCTTTCTGCTCCATCAGCTCCTTTAAGCCCTTCTCTCCATTGGTTATTCTAGTTATCCATTCTTCTAATTTTTTTTCAAAGTTTTTAACTTCTTTGCTGTTGTTTTGAATTTCCTTCCATAGCTCAGAGTAGTTTGATCGTCTGAAGCCTTCTTCTCTCAACTCGTCAAAGTCATCGTCCATCCAGCTTTGTTCTGTTGCTGGTGAGGAACTGCGTTCCTTTGGAGGAGGAGAGGTGCTCTGCTTTTTAGAATTTCCAGTTTTTCTGCTCTGTTTTTTCCCCATCTTTGTGGTTTTATCTACTTTTGGTCTTTGATGATGGTGATGTACAGATGGGTTTTTGGTGTGGATGTCCTTTCTGTTTGTTAGTTTTCCTTCTGCCAGACAGGACCCTCAGCTACAGGTCTGTTGGAGTTTACTAGAGGTCCACTCCAGACCCTGTTTGGCTGGGTGTCAGCAGCGGTGGCTCAAACAGAAATGCAGAAATCACCCGTCTTCTGTGTCGCTCAGGCTGGGAGCTGGAGACCGGAGCTGTTCCTATTCGGCCGTCTTGGCTCCACCCCCCCCAAACATTTCTTAATTGCAGGTTTTTCAGTTTTCTGAAGACCCTACAGCCATTCTGTCTCACTATTAGAGTGAGTTAGCTGCCTCCAAATTTACAAATAATGAAACAAGTTAATTAAAACTTTAAAAATGTTACTATCCATGTCTTTCAAAATTTCTCAGAACATTTTCCATGATTTGTCCATGATTTCTAATTTCCAGGGATACACTGTCATTCCCTTTTTCCAATTTAACATCCTCCTCCCCTCCCCAATGATGGCACCTCTTGCAGTCTTTTCTTCATCTCATCCAGCATTTCTTCTGAACTGTTCCATTGCTCACTTCTTCCATTCTTTCATCTTATAATTATTCATTTTCTTTTTTTCTTGGCCATCAAAACTTCACACATTTTTGTTTTTATTATTTTAATTGACACATAATTGTACATACATATTTATGGATACAGTGTGATATTTTGATACATGTATACAATGTATAATGATCAAATCGGGATAATACACATATCTATCACCTCACAATTGGTCATTTTCTATTTACTTCTCAGTGGCTCTTTGGTAAGATCTTCAAACATAAGCAGCTGTAAAATATATTAAAGCTTTTTTCTTTAATTGTAATACCTGATCAAGCTCCTATACTCTCTTCAAGAGTGTTTACAAAATTATTTCCATATCTTTATGTCTTAGCAGTGAGATAACTGAAATTACACTTCTATATTACCTTGACTTTATTATTACATTGAAAGTCAGGAACAAACTCCCCCATTGTTATAGTTTAACCAGTGCTCCTAATTCTCCTGCTTGACCTTTGTGGTGTTGATACTACTGTCTAGCACATTCCTGTTGATATTTCTCCCTAAAATTCAAATAAGATAATTTATTTTTCTTTTCCTCTCTGATGACTCTTTTTCATTCTTTCACTGATTCACCATCTTCTCACTTTATCTTACTATAGGCACAAGCTAATGTGCTGTTTTCAGTGTCATTGATTTTCTGCTCCTGTCTTTAGTATTTCCTTCCTTCTGTTTGGGTTCATTTTTCTTCTTCTTCTTCTTCTTCTTCTTCTTCTTCTTCTTCTTCTTCTTCTTCTTCTTCTTCTTCTTCTTCTTCTTCCTTCTTCCTTCTTCCTTCTTCCTTCTTCTTCTTCCTTCTTCTTCTTCATCTTCTTTCTTCTTCTTTCTTCTTCTCCTTCTTTCTTCTCCTCCTTCTCCTTCTCCTCCTTCTCCTTCTCCTCCTCCTCCTTCTCCTCCTCCTTCTCCTCCTCCTCCTCCTCCTCCTCCTCCTCCTCCTTTTCTTTCTTCTTCTTCTGTTTCTTGTGGTAGAAATTTAGCTTTGAGATTTTTCTGCTGTTCTGAGAATCTATAAACTTCCCTCTGAGCGTTGCTTTAGCTACTTTGTTGCTTTAGCACTGTTTTAGTGCTTTTTCTCTAAGACTGGCTATGGCCACATATTTTGATATTGCTTTCATTTACTTCTGAGTATTTTCTACTTTCTCTTGAGACTTGTTTTCTGACCCACAAATTATTTAGAAATGTGCTGTTTAATTTCCAAACACTTGAAGATTTTCCTGTCCTCTTTCTATATTTGTCTTATTTAATTCAATTATGCTCAAAGACAACAATTAGTGTCATTTACATTTTTTAAAATTTATTGAAGTGTGTTTTATTACCCCCCCCCCGCCCCGCCCCACAAAAGAGCCTGCCTTGGTGAACATTACGTGTACATCTGAAAAGTGAGATGGTTTGATTGTGTCCACCCAAATCTCACCTTGAATTGTAATAATCCACATGTGTCAAAGGCAGGGCCAGGTGGAGATAATTGAATCATGGGGGTGGTTTTCCCCATATTGTTCTCATGATAGTGAATAAGTCTCATGAGACCTGATGGTTTTATAAATCGGAGATCCCCTACGCAAGCTCTCTTGCCTGCCACCCTGTAATGGATGACTTTGCTTCTCATTTGCCTTCTGCCATGGTTGGGAGACCTACCCAGCCATGTGGAACTGTGAGTCAATTAAGCCTCTTTCGTTTATAAATTACCCAGCCTTGAATAGGTCTTTATTGGCAGTGTGAGAACAGACTAATTGTCTAATATAATTTACACTAATAATCCAGTAAATTGGTATCAGGTAGTGAGGCACTGCTGTAAAGATACCTGAAAATGTGGAAGCGACTTTGGAACTGGGTAACAGGCAGAGGTTTGGAACGGTTTGGAGGGCTCAGAAGAAGATAGGAAAATGTGGGAAAGTTTGGAACTTCCTAGAGACTTGTTGAGTGGCTTTGAACAAAATGCTTATAGCGATATGAATAATAAGATCCAGGGTGAGGTGGTCTCAGATGGAGATGAAGAACTTGTTGGGAACTGGAGCAAAGGTGACTCTTGCTGTGTTTTAGCACGACTGGTGGCATTTTGCCCCTGCCCTAGAGATCTGTGAAACTTTGAACTTGAGAGAGATGATTTAATGTATCTGGTGAAAGAAATTTCTAAGTGGCAACATGTTCAAGAGGAGGTAGAGCATTGAAGTTTGGAAAATTTTCAGCCTGATGATGCAGTAGAAAAAAAAAAATTTTTCTAGGGAGAAATTCAAGCTGTCTGTGAAAATTTGCATAAGTAATGAGGAGCTGAATGTTAATCACCAAGACAATCCGGAAAATGTCTCCAGGGCATGTCAGAGACCTTCACAGCAGCCCCTCATATCACAAGCCGGAGGCCTAAGAGGAAAAATTGGTTTTGTGGGCCAAGCCCAGGGCTGCCTGCTGTGTGTACCCTGGGGACTTAGTGCCCAGGTCCCAGCTGCTTCAGTCATAGCTAAAAGGGACCAAGGTACAGCTCAGGCTGTGACTTCAGCGGATGCAAGCCCCAAACCCTGGCAGCTTCCACATGATGTTGAGCCTGTGGGTACACAGAAGTCAAGAATTGAGGTTTGTGAATCTCCATAGATGTCAGAGGATGTGTGGAAATGCCTGTGTGTCCAGGCCCAAGTTTGCTGCAGGGGTGGGTCCCTGCTAGTGCAGCGTGGAAGAGAAATGGGGGGTTGAAACCCCAACACAGAGTCCCCACTGGGACACTGTCTAGTGGAGCTGTGAGAAGAGGGCTATGGTCCTGCAGAGTCCAGAATTGCAGAATCATGGACACTTTGTACCCTGTGCCTGGAAAAGCCTCATATACTCAATGCCAGCCCATGAAAACAGCCAGGTGTGGGGATATACCCTGCAAAGCCACAGGAGCGGAGCTGCCCAAGGCCGTGGGAACCCACCTCTTGCAACATCATTACTGGGATAAAATAACCTGGATGTGAGACATGGATTCAAAGGAGACCATTTTGGAGCTTTAAGATTTGACGGCCCTGCTGGATTTCAGACTTGCATGTGGCCTATAACCTCTTCATTTCGGCCAATTTCTCCCATTTGGAAAGGGTGTATTCACCCAATACCTGTACTCCCATTGTATCTAGGAAGTAACTAACTTATTTTTGATTTTACAGGCTCATAGGTGGAAAGGACTTGTCTCAGATGAAACTTTGGACTTCGACTTTTGAGTTAATGCTGAAATGAATTAAGACTTTGAGGGACTGTCAGGAAGGCATGATTGGGTTTCAAATGTGAGGACATGAGATTTGGGAGGGGCCAGGGGCAGAATGATATGGTTTGGCTGTGTCCCCATCCAAATCTCACCTTGAATTGTAATAATCCCCACATGTCAAGGGTGGGGTCAGGTGGAGATAATTGAATTACAGGGGTGGTTTCCTCCATACTGTTCTCTTGGTCGTGAATAAGTCTTAGGAGATCTGATGATATTATAAATGGGAGTTTCCCTACACAAGCTCTCTTGCCTGCTGCTATGTAATAGATGACTTTGCTCCTCATTCACATTCCACAATGATTGTGATGCCTTCCCAGCCATCTGGAACTGTGAGTCAATTAAACCTCTTTCTTTTATAAATTACCCAGTCTTGGGTATATCTTTATTAGCAGCCTGAGAATAGACTAATACAAAAAAGTCTGTATATCCTGCTGTTGTTGATCATAGTGTTCTGTAAATGTTCATTAGATTGCACTTATTCATTCTTCTATATTCTTGCTGATTTTCTGACTAGAAGTTATGTTTATTACTGAGAAAGGAATGTTAAAATCTCCAACTACTATTTTTGATTTGGTTATATTTCCTTTCAGTTGGGTCAATTTTTACTTCGCATATTTTGCAACCAATTTCATACGCATTTAGAATGGTTATTTCATCTTGGTGAATTGGCCATTTTAGCATTATGTAAAATTCTTAATGCCTTGTAACATTTTTGGTTTGTTTTGATGTCTAATTTGTCTGATATTAATATAGACATGTTAGTGTTTTATTTTAAATCAGTATATTTTAGATGAGTTACTTGTAGACAGAATACCACTAGATTTTTGTTTTTATCCAACTTACTATTCCTGTCTTTTAATTGGTGTTTAATTTTTTTCCTTCAATATAATTATAGACATTCTTAGATTAGGTCTACAATTTTATTATTTATTTTCTGTTTATTCCCTCTGTTTTCCCTTTCCTGCCTCTTTTGGATTACTTGAATAATTTGTAGTATTTCATTTTAATTAATCTATTTTGTATATAATTTCTGTTGTTATTCTAGGGATTACAATATACATACTTAATGTTATGCAGTCTACTTTGACTCAGTATTTTAACACTTCAGCTGAAATGTAGAAAACCTAATTCTGCAAAGACCCCTTAACAACCTCTGCCTTTATTGTAACAGTACTAAGAGGTGAGGACTTTAATAGGTGATTAGGTTACAAGGGTTCTACCATCATGAATGATTATGCAGTTATCATGGTAGTGGATTAGTTATCTTGGGAGTAGCTTTGTTATAAATGCAAGTTCTCTCTCACAAGCACTTTTTGCCCTCCCTTCTTTTTGCCATGGGATAATCTTTACCAGATTCTAGCAGCATTGGACTTTCCATCATTCATAATCATGAGCTGAATAAAGTTATTTTCTTTATGAATTGCTCAGTCTGTGGCATCTGTTATGGACAGAGACACAATCTGAACAGAGAAAGTGAACTGAAAAAAGATGAAGAAAGCCTTAGGCAGCTCTGGCAATAATAAAAAAAAATTCAACATTCATGTTACAGGATGTCAGAAGAAATGAATAGAGCTGAGATGACAGAGTATTTGAAGAAATAATAGCTGAAAACTCCCTAAGGTGATGAAAGATACAAACCTATAGATTCAAGAAGCTCGGAAAATTGGGAACAAGATAAACCCCTCAAATTCACTCTAAGACACATGTTAATTAAGCGTCTGAAAACTAAAAACATAGAAAATAATCTCAAAGTACTGAGAAAAACAAAACACTGCCTATAGAAGAACTTCAACTTTAAAAACTGTATATTTTTTGTCTGAAACTGTGGAGACCACAAAGCAGTGATACAATATATTTTAAATGCTAAAAAAAACCTGTGGAAATTGTACATCCTGTATACAGAAAAAAGGTACTCTTGAATAAAGCTTAAAGACATTATTAGCTGAAGAAAAAATAAATAAATTTGACATTAGCAGATTTACCCATAAAGATGAGCTAAGTAAGGCTCTTAAAACAAAATAAAACAATAATAAGAAAATCTGGAACATCAAGAAGGAAAAGAACAATAGAAAAAGAAATATGGGTAGAAAATATAGAGTATTCTTTTCTTCAGAAGCTTTATAAAACATTTTCATGATTAAAACTAAAATTATAACATTATATGAAAAATAAGACTGATATTTAAAATTTGGGAAAGTAAAGAGACAAAAATGGAAATAATGTGGTCATAGTCCATTTGAAGTTGTAAAATGTTAATACAAGTAGACTGTGAAAGTCATATTTGTATATTTTAATATGCCACTCAATCAGTACAAGAACTATGCAAAAGGAGTGGAAAAGACTGTAATTTAATGATGCCACAATCCTAAATATAACTTCAAGGAAAGTACAGAAAGTAAGTATAACAAAGAAATGAGAGCAAAATAATAATACAGAAAGATAATTATAAAATGTTAGATCTAAGCTCTAACGTATTAATAATTACTTTAAATGGAAGTGGTTTATACATTCCAACCAAAAGAGATTGGCAGAGTGAATTAAAAAATTCAACTATATGTAGATTACAAGAATCTCACTTTTAGGGACATGGGTAGGTTGAAAGTAAAGGAGTGGAAAAAGATATACCTTCTAAATATTAGCTAAAAATTAGAGTGCCTATATTAAATATAATAATGTAGACTTTGGAGCAAAGAAAATTAAGAGAAATAAGGATATCATATAATGATAAAAGGGTCAGTATAATGGAATCCAACAAGAAGTTAAGCAGAACTACAACAAGAAAATCTCTACAAAGATGTAAATTAAACAATAAATTTCTGTGTAATCTATAGTCAAAGATGAGATTTCAAAGCAATTTTGAAAAATATAGGTAACTAAATGAAAATGCGACTTATAAAAATGCACGGGGTTCTGTTAAACAGAAGTGGGAGGAAAATTTATGGCACTTAATGCTTACATTTACACCAAAGAAAAATCTAGAGTAAAATATATAAGTTCCTTTGTCAAGAAATAAGAAAAAGAGAAAAATAAACTTAAAACAACTATGAGGAAGGGAATAATAAAGATAAATACAGAAGTCCATAGCAATGATAATAGAAAAATAATAGAGAGAATAAATAAGACAAAAAGCTGATTCTTAGAAGGAATCAAATTGATGAAATTCCAACAATATTGACAAAAAAATTAAAAAGGCACAAATTCTCAAAATCAGGTATAAAACAAGCAATGCAACTACAGACCCTTCTGTCATTAAACGAATAATCCAGGAATACTAAAAACAACTATACATCCATAAATTTAACTATTTAAATAGAATGGGTCAACTCAAAATCTGAAAACTGCATAAAAAACCTTGATAAAATAGATATAGTAGCCTCATAACCATTATTTAATTTGATTTGTAATTTAAAATTCCCCAAAAAGAAATACCTTGGCTCAGTTAATTTCACTGAGGAATTCTACTAAATATTTAAAAGAAAAATGAACACCAGTCTTACAAATTGTCTTCAAGAGGATACAAGAGGTGGAAATGCCTTCCAACTCATTTTATGAAGTCCGTGATACTTTGATTCCAAAACTAGATAAAGATGTTATAAAAATTGAAAATTACAGACCAATATTCCTCATTAATTTAGACCTAAAAAATGTAACAAAATAATAACACACTGAATACAAAAATGTATACACATAATTATATGACATGACTACATAGGATATATTCTTGTTATTCAAGCCTGGTTTAATATTTTAAAAATCAGTCAATGTAGTCTACCTTACTAACAGACTAACGAAGAAAAGCATCATGATTATATCAATTGTTGCAGAAAAAGCTTTTTATGAACCTATTTCCATTCTACCCTAATTCATTTTCATAAAAAAATCCCTCAGAAAACAAGGAATAGAGGATATAGAATAGCCTAGGCTTGAATAAAGAGCATCTAAAGGATCTGATAGCGTCATACCTAACAGTAAATGACTGAATATTTCCCCCTAATATTCACAAAAAAAACAAAATACCTCTGCTTTTATACCATTTATAAAACATAGTATTGAAAATTATAGTCACTGCAATAAGAAAAGAAAATAATAATAAATAATAAATACAAGACATGAAGATTGGAAAGTGAAAACAAAATAAGAGAATAAAAACTGACAAATGATACAATTATCTGCATACAAAATCCTAAGGAATCTATAATGAACTCCTGGGACCAATAAGTACGTGGAGGAAGGTGGCAGGACACAACGTAAATGTATAAAAGCCAATCACATTTCTGTATACTAATAATGACAATATGAAAACCAAAATTTAAAACAATGATATTTAAAATTGCTCCAAAGAAAATAAAATAGTTATATACTTAACTAAACACTTACAGTATCTGTATGCTGAAAATTAAAAATGCTGATGAAATCAGTCAAAGATGACCTAAATACTTGGAGAAACATACCACACCCATTGAACTCAAAAACTCATTATAGTAAAGGTATCAACTCTCTTCACATTTATATATGTTTAATGCACTTCCTATCAAATCTCCAGTAAGTGATTCTATAGAGATTGCCAAGCTCACTCTGAAATTTTCATAGAAAGGCCTAGGCTCTAGAAAGGCTAAAATAATCCCAAGAAGGAAGATTAAATTGAGACATTAATCTACCTGATATTAAAGATTACCATATAGCTATGGTAATCAGGACAGATCAATGAAACAGAACAGAGCACCTGCAAATAGACCCACACATGCTCAGTTGATTCTGAGAAAGATGCAAAAGCAATTTAATGGAGAATAACCTTTTCTACAAATGCTACTGGATAAATTGTATATCTGTGGATGTCTATCTCACAAACCAACCAACCAACCAACCAACCAACCAACCAACAAACAGGCCAGGTGTGGTAGCTCATGCCTATAAACCCAGTACTTTGGGAGGCCAAGAAGGGAGGATCACTTATGGGAAATTTAGCTTAGAATAGATGTCATACAATTAAGTTTAAAATTTTAAAGTATAATACTTTTTTTAAAAGTTGAAAGAAAAAATTTTGCAATGTGTTACTACTCAAAAAATTCTTAGATTTGACATCAAAGTACAATTCATTAAAAATAATTGATAAATTGAACCTCATGAAAATTAAAATTTTGCTCTACAAATTAAATTGTTTGCCCTGCAAAAGCCATGTGAAGAAAATGTAAAGACTACAGAGTGGGAAGACTATTTGCAAACAACGTAAGAAAAGGACTATTATCTAAACCACGTAAAGAATACTTAAAACTCAGCTGTAAAAATACTATCTATACCAGGGTGTGGTGGCTCATGCCTGTAATCCCAACACTTTGGGAGGCCAAGGCAGGCAGATCACAAGGTCAGGAGATTGAGACCATCCTGGCCAACATGGTGAAATCCCGTCTCAAATGAAAAAAAAAAAAAAAAAAGCCGGGCATGGTAGCACGTGCCTGTAGTCCCAGCTACTCAAGAGGCTGAGGCAGGAGAATCGCTTGAACCTGGGAGGTGGAGGTGGCAGTGAGTCTAGATTGCACCAGTGCACTCCAGCCTGGGTGACAGAGCAAGACTCCATGTCAGAAACAAAAAACAAAACAAAACAAAAAAGCTATTTAGAAAATGAACAAAAAACATGGATGTTACACCAAAGAGAATACACAGATGATGAATAAGTGTATGAAAATATATTCAGCGTCACTAGCCAATAGAGAAATTCCAATTAAACCCACAATGACACATTACTACACACATATCAGAATGGCCAATGGAAAGAAAAAATGGTAACACCTAATATTGGTGAGGTTGTAGAGAAACTGGAGCACTCATAGATTGATCATTTGACTGTAAAACAGTACAGATTCAATGGAAAACAGATTGACAGTTTCTTATAAAAGTATGCAATTACCATATGACCCAGCAATTGTACTCTTGAGAATTTATTCCAGAGAAATTGAAACATATGTTCACATAAAAACCTGTGCACAAATGTTCATAGCAGCTCTATTCAATATAGACCAAAATGGGCTCTTTACAGCTTTTGTGTAGACTGAATGAAGACGGAGTCCAGGTGTCCTTCAATAGATGAATGTTTGAAATATTGTAATAACTATATTCCATGTACTACTTATCAATGAAAAGGAGGAAAGTGTTATTCATTCTACCATTTGGATTAATCTCTAGGAAGTTATACTAAGGAAAAAAATCCTAAAAGAATAATATTGTATTATTTTATTATGTAACATTTAAAAATGTTATTTTAGAATTTTAGAAGTAGAAAAATGATTAGTGGTTTCTTAGGGGTGAAGGACTGGTTAGAGAATCTGAGGAAATGGTTATGGTTACAAAAGAGCAACATGAGGGATACATTTAGTGATGCAAGTCTTTTATGGATACATGAACCTATGAAAGTCTAACATTTTTTGAAAAAAAATTTTTTTCCATGTGTTTTTATTTGTGCATTTGGTGAAAATAAATTATAAATATATGAATGCTTGAAGCTTCTGAGAATATTTTAAATCTCTTAGGAAAAATGTACGCTGAGCTTGGGTGTGATAGACAGACCTTCAGGCAAATCTCATTGGTTTCCATCTCCTGGTGTCTATGCCTCTGTGTATTCCTTCCCACTTGAATGGGTGTGAGACTTAAAACTTTTAAAACTTATTTCTAACTAATAAAAATGAATATGCATATATATATATATATATCATATATACATGGCAAAAATGGTAAGGTGATAGAAGGTCAGTTCTGTGATTACATTACCTTACATAAGGGTAAGGTTTGATGTATCATGGCAAAATGAAATCGAGATTCACCTTTCTGGTCTGATGAAGTCAACAATCAGTTTGGGGGAGCCTATGCCACAAGGAACTACTGTTGTTTTTTAGGAACTGTGAGTGGTCTCTAGACAGGAAAACCCCCTCGAGCTGATAGCCAGCAAAGATGCTGGGACTCTCAGTCATGAAGCCATAAGGAAATGAATTCTGCTGAAAGAAAGAGCTTGGAAGTGGATTCTTCTCCAGTCAAGATTCCAAATGAAAAACAGTCCACCTAACACCTCCACAATAGCCTTATGAGACCCTGAGCAAAAGTACTCAGCTAAGCCATGTTCCTGACCACAGAAACTGCAAGATAATAAAATGTGTGTTGTTTTAAGCTGCTAACCCTGTGGTAGTTTGTTATGCAGCAACAGAAAATTAATACAGTGGGCTTTGGTTTTACAGATCTATCTATCCTCTACTTATTGTGGGATTTTAGGTATACACTGCAAGGCATGAGCTTTTAAAATATATGTGAGGAGTTTTTCAAGTATAATTGTCTACTGCATCAGCCAGGCCTTCATCACAGTGAAATCAACAGAAAGTCTCAACATTTAAACAAAAGTGAGTTAATATGAATCTCACTTAAAAACAAGTGAAAATTAGTGTTTGGAACTCTGACTTGTACCTAATCCATTCTTTTTTTTTTTAGTTACTTCTTTGCTTGGCTTTCTGTTTTTAATGAAAAAATGTAGTTCAGAAATTTTGAAAGACATTTTGTTATGCATTGGTATAAATTGGAGAAAAAATATTTTAGATGATTCACAAGTGAATGAGTCATCAACAGATGGTTCCAGTTAAACCTTTTCTCAAAACACATATTTACCAGGGGGTAAAACAACTAGTGCAGATGTCTGGTTTAAACAAATTTGTTCTTTTTGTTTTTTAAAATGTAACTCAGGTAAATATAAATGTTTTAATTTGGAATGGAATATGTTATAAAACATTATTTTATATGTGTCGCATGTTATAGCCACACCACAGAAAAGTAGGTGATTATATTCAAGGTATTAAATATTTAGAGCAGGTCAAAAAGTGGGAATATGTAAAATCATGTTTGCATGTTAAAGGACCCTAATATTTTCATACAAATTGTGACAATAAAAATCCTGGCTATGATTTTGAATGTTTTGTTTGAAAGAGAGAAAAGAAAGAGTGAGGTTACACACATTTTTGGCTAACTGATACGGTTTGGCTCTGTGTCCCCACCCAAATTTCATTTTGAATTGTAATCCCTTTGTGTCAAGGGAGGATCCTGGTGGGAGGTGATTAAATTATGGGAGTGGTTCCCCCATTCTTTTCTCCTGATAGTGAGTGAGTCTCAGGAGATCTGATGGTTTTAAAAGTGGCAGTTTTTCTTGTGCACGCTCTCTCTCTCACCTGCCACCATGTAAGAAGTGCCTGCTTCCCCTTCTGCCTTGATTGTAAGTTTCCTGAGGCCTCCCCAGCCATGCAGAACTGTGAGTCAGTTAAATCTCTTTCCTTTGTAAATTACCCAGTCTCAGGAAGTTATTTACAGCAGTGTGAAAATGGACAAATACACCAACTAATCAGCAAAATATTATATATTTTATTTTTTCTAATTGTGTTTTGCAAAATAGTTTAGAATGCCTAATGTGAAGAATGCAATAATATTCTAATAAAACTAGTAGAAGGAGGTATCAGATATTTCTCAAGTTGATTTTGTAATTCTGGTATAATATTTAGGGTTCTCCAAAGAAACAGAACCAATAGAATATATGTATTCTTTTGTATTATTTCAAGGAATGTATGCATTATTTTAAAAAATGTATTATTTTAAGGACTAGGTTCATATGATCATGGGGCTGACAAGTTGAAAATCTATCAGGCAGGCCAGTAGTCTGGAAATGCAGGCAGAATTTCTATGTTATAGTTTAGAGGCAGAAATCCTTGTTCTCTGGGAAACCTCAGCTTTTGCTCTTATGGTCTTCAACTGATTGGACAAGGCCCACTCACATTATCTAGGGTAATCTTCTTTACTTAAAGTCAATTGATTATAAATGTTAACTAAATCTACAAAATACCTTCACAGCAACACTTAGATTATTTGATTAACTGTACTATGGTATTGTTAAGATGACAGAGAAACTAATAATCACATCTGGTTTCATAGTTTGCTTTCTTTTAAATGTATATACATATATGTACACAAATTACATATTATACATGTAATATATTTCTACATATTAATTCAATTATTAAATTGATTAATATAATACCCATTAATACAAATATGTATTCAATATTATTTTAATTGATATGTTTTATATATTCATTAATTCAACTTCATTTATTAAACATTTTCTATACTGTGTTCTGAGAACCAAACAACAAATAGAGTATTATTCTTATATATTGGAGAAGTTCAAATTTCATTGAGATGAAATATAATCAAGATTTTATGAATATTATTATAACATTCCTAGTTTTCTATTTGAAAAAAAGCCCTAAATTGGAAATCATTTATTAAAAAATTATAGGGTAACTATATATGCAAGGAACTGGACTATATATGCCCAGTATAATTTAAGCGTTAAAAAAATAAAGTGTCTTTTCTCAAAGAGTTTAAAATCTACTGGGAATTGTTTCAGCTCTTAATTTGGCCACTATGTAATACAGGACATGTTACTATAATTTGAAATTCTGTTTTCTTATCTGTGAAATGGGAATTGAACTAAATAGTATTTCAGTAAGATTTTTTTGTGATTCTAAAACATTATCATTTTCAAGACTGTATAGAAAGTTATTCTTTAGTGGGTAGAATAGATGCATTATTTATATTAATTTGGTTTCAAGTAGAAAAATAGCAATTGATAGCATGTGTTTAAGTAGTGAGCTCTAGATATATTTTCTCTTATTTAGATTAACATCTAAATTGCCTTCATAAAACAATGAAAATTAATCTCAAAGACTGATAGAGAAAATTACGAATGAGTAGGAAATACAGTGGCCAATAGCAGAATATGTTCTTTAAGTTTGCTTAAGCATTAGATGAACAAAACTTTTTTGTGATAGCTAATTTGTTATTAATTATATATAGGAAAAAATATCATGTGAAGCTTGAGGATTTGAAAAGCTCTGTGTGTTCAAGATTGTTCTTTGCAAGTCATGTTATGTTTGTCTGCAAATTAAATCTTGTTTTCAAAATTTGGCCATCTGGTGATAAAGGGGACCCTTCATTGTAAAATAGATATTATAAGGATGTAAGGTTTTAAAAATATTTGAATGAGGTGATGTGCTCTAATTCTTTGTATTAATTTTAATTTTAAAAATCACACAGGTCAATAAAATGATCACGATGCAATTGGTAGCATGCGTAGTTGATAATTCAGGAATTTGAAGAAAAATGATACACTATTTTGTATATCTTTTCTTGTTGAAGAAAGTCCAAACCTTCCATTCTCTTACTGAACTGCTTATAATTTTCAATGCACGTTGAAGTTTCATTCTTCGTGTTTGCTTTCTATTTTCATAGTGATAGGAATGGAATGTGATCTCCATCACTCAACCATTATCCTGCCCTTTGTGGCCATAGCCTTTGACTCAGGCCTGAGTTCACCACAACTTATTTTTACAGTGATCCTGACATGCAGCCAGTCCACTTGGCAGTATTTTCACTCTTGCTTAACTGATTTCAAAATAAGGATTCTTATTGTTTCTCTTCAAAGCATTTCTAGTTTCAGCAAGAAACCTTTTAAAATAAAACTGCTGTTATGCAAAGGACTGAAGACAAAATGCATTTCTTTTCCAATTCCCTGATTCCGTCTCAACTATTAAGTTCTGTAGAGCTCTCCACTTTTCAGTCTTATTTATAAAGATATTATCAAATCTAGCAATATTTCCTCAAGAAATTGCTGGGCAGTGAATACTTTTTTTATAATGGTGAATGGGTTCACTGTTTTCATCTACTGTGTTGTAGAAAATATATCCAATGTGCGTGTAGCAAATGCTTGTCTTGTTGCGTATTAAGTTACTGAGTTGTTTATGACTATCAGTGAGGCAAAGGGAACATTGCAAGGTTTAGGACTGGAGTTATTTTCTTTCTGACTTTTGATGTTCTCCTTTTAAGGTTTTGTTTTGCTGCTTACTCTATGCATTATTTTATTTCAGTTTTTTTTTCTTCCTTGGTGGACTTTTTACAACCTACTAGGAGTTGATGGGCTTCGAATTTTCAAGGAATAATTTACTAGTTTTCTCTCAATCACAATGTTGAGTGACCATTTATTTATTTATTTATTTTCACAGAACTAGTTTTATAACCAGGGTGGTTGCAAAAATAAATCGTAACTAAAGTATGTAAACTCATCTTGCTTGTAATTTTGGTTTATAGTTTATCCTAGTGGTTCCCAAACTTTAGTGTGCACCAGAATCACCTGGTTTAAAACCAACCAGACAGCTGGGCCCCACCCCAGAATTCAGTAGTTCTGAGGGGTGGGGTCTGAAATTTTGAATTTTGAATGACTACCCTGCCAGTGCCACTGCTGCTTGGCAAGAGACCACAGTTTGGAAATTACCTCTGCAGAACATGAAAGAATAGTAGATGCTAGTCATTTTGTTCAAATAAAATAGCACACTGTCATCTACTGAAGAGGGCACAAATGCCATTGTTTTTAAGAAATAGCTATGACTTTCTCATCTTAAAACAGTATACCTTCTTTAAGCTTACTCTTGCATTCTGTGAATAAAACTCGAATTGAAGGAATGACCATATTTCTGACAAGTCATGAGGCTTACCAAGGTCAATTTCATTTGCTGTATCACTTAAAATACAATTCTACTTACAATTGCCTGGCATGGATGATTGCACTTTTTGTAATGTACATAATACATTTGACACTGAGAAATAAGAAGCTATGAAAATAAGGCTGATAGCTAGTAAAGAAATTTTTCCTTAAATGGTTGCAATCTGCCAAGAGCTGATAAGGAAAGAATCCCATGGGGACAATGACAAAAAACTTAAAGCCATCAAACCCATGTCAGCACTAGGCAAGAAACAAATAGAATTCCAGACAATTCAGAACAAATACTACAAATCAGAGACCATACTCTAACCTCCTTTCAATCTTACACTTTTGAAAGACAACTTAGAAGTACAAAGGACGATGAGCAACTCCACGCTAATAGTTAACATTGTGCCTTTATTTTGACTTTCTTCTGTTGAGCTGGAGTTAAATTTGTCTTCAGTAAAAACTTTTCTCAGCTTCTCTGTGGTGCATATCATATTGTCTCTAATGTAAAATGCTGAAGAAAAAAAAACTGAGCAAAGGTGAGTTAATTATTTAAAATTGTGTGTTAATTATGATGAGTTAGAGTAATGAAGTTATGATTAGCAGATTTCTGTTGTGCCTTTACATTCTCTGTTCTAAATGGTTTTGAAGGTATAAAGTATTATTGGAGAAGGATATTACCATATGAAGTTAAAATTATTAATCATAGCTTTATGGATCCATACCCATGAAGTAGATAGTTAATTATTCCTCATTTTTCACGTGGTATTATGTAAAAGGTATGTCTCAGATTTATAATTTTTTAAAAATTTTGACATTAAAATGAGTTGTGTGTCAAATTTTGATACTACTTACACAGAGTACTTAAAATGAATGGGAGCAGAAAACGGATCAACTGGAGTTGTTGTGACTTATGTTATCTTATAGTTTACAACATTTTAAAGTTGTTCAGCTAAGGTAGATGGGCATAAAGCTAATAATACCAGTATCGCTCTATCACTGAAAGATTGCCATATGCAAGGTAGCACTTCCCAGGCTGTGAACTGCACAACTTCTTCAAAATGTTTTACAGATGACATCCCATGGAGTTTGTGGAATTTTAGTTTTAGGGAAGTCAAATAACCTGAAAATCTTATGCAGATGCTAAATGCTGAAGCTAGAATTTGAACTTGTCTTATCCTTTTAATTATACTGCCTTATTACAAGTTTATATTAATGCATTCAAGGTTATTTATATGTGTGAACAACCTCCTGTTGTTGATAAAAATATACTAATATCAATGATTTCCCAAAGTGGGATTTTATAAAAGACTGCATAGAAAGTAAATGCTGTTGAAACCAGGTAGGGGTGAGGATAGCCATAGATCTTTATAGTACAAATATATTGGTATATTACAGAAACATCCTGCTTAGTTGAAATGCAAAAGTGATCAAGAAAACAGTGCATCGTTTTGTGGATTTATAAGAGACTAGGAAATCCAGGGTGAGATAGCTCAGTGAATGGTGAATATAGTGAATGTCTGTGAAATAAGAGGAAATAAAGACTCCCTAGCGTAGAGCAAAAGATACTGACTTTAGTGTTGCCTTTATTTTTCTCATGTATTTTTTTCTTCTTGTTCCAAACTGTGAAATAATATGTGCATTTGTTTTCTGCTAAATCATTGTTTTACTGAATTCACTACTTATCAGTGATAAAAGGAGTTATTTCAAAGACTTGGCCAAGGCAGCTGAAGGTATGAGAATAAACCAACTTCTTGCAAATAAAACCAATAAAAACAAAACAAAACAAACCTAGAGTGATTACTGATAAAGTTTGGCTCTGTATCCCTACCTAAATCTCATGTTGAATTGTAATCCCCATTGATGGGCAGGGACCTGGTAGTAGATTATTGGATCATGGGGGCAGATTTCTCCCTTGCTGTACTCATGATAGTGAGTTCTCATGAGATCTGGTTGTTTAAAAGTGTGTAACATCTCCCCTTCGTGCTTTTCCTCCTTCTCTGGCCACATAAGACGTGCCTGCTTCCCTTTTGCCTTCTGCCATGATTATAAGTTTCCTGAGTCTTCCCGGTCATGCTTCTTGTACAGCCTGTGGAACTGAGTGAATTAAACCTCTTTTCTTTATAATTTACCCAGTTTTACTTATTTCTTTATAGCAGTGCGTGAATGGACTAAGGCAGTTAGTGAGGGAAAGCTTCTCTCTTGGTATTGCTATGGTGTTTGGGCTCAGTTTTACTCATTGTCTTGTACAAGCTCTGAACCAAATCATCAGCCTCTAGCAAGTATAGTTTGAATTAAAGATAGAAAGTATAAAGCATGTCTATTTTTCTTTTAATTAATTTCAGTTGCCAGAGAAAAGAAAAAAAAGATAAGAAACATGTAGATAAAGATAATTTATTCGGAAAAGTAGTCAAGAAAATAGAATGCTTCAATGCAGAATATTTGAGTCATTTCAGAAATAGCATCAAACTGGCAGAAGTTTGAATAAAATGACAATGATGTTAATAAAATAGCAAATGTACTATGTTTCAATAATAGAAGTGGTAAATCATTTTAAATAAGTTAATTATAAAGGTAAATTTTTACAAAAATGATAGGGCCAGAGAGATATTAATTTAAAATTATGTGAAAAAAGAGACGTTGAATAGGGCTATAACTTTATCGTCTTGATATCACATAGTATTGATTCATCAGTAAGGAAGAATTTTTTTAATTTATGATACTGTATAAAATACTTGAGTTTAACTAAGAAAGATCTCATTAAATTATTTTGTAATCACCAAACTAGGGTATTTTATCAAGATAATAAGCATTCTAATGATCAGATAATCCCTTAAAAGATCTTTAGGTAGCCAAATGAAAATATGCAGGTACAAATTGTTTTCTTTCAAGCAAACAGTATTATTACACCCTAGTTAATTGAATCCCCAGAACTGATTACAACATTACTTCCTTCCATAAGTATACATTTAATAGCAGTAATTTTCCTTCAAAAAAGTAATGTTAGATTAACAAACATTGACATTGGTCTAAAGGGGACTGTTATACATCTAAGATATAATTGTCAGTAGCAATTAAGCTGTTTCACAGTTAAAGCTTACTGAAGGAAGCAGGGAAAAATGAACAAACTATTTTGTAATATGAAATGTACCTACTGCACAACTGAATCATTGAAAAAATACATATTTGTAAGAAATATAGAGCAGGCAAGAATGAATTAAAATATAGGTGCCAAATATGAAGTAAGATTTACATGTTCATTAATTCTGACAATATATTTATAGAATGACTAATATGGCCTTTTTGTGTAGGATTTACATTAACTCAGTTTTCTTGGAGAAAATATTTAGAAGTTTAAAATGTTTGCTCTGTAGAATGAGAGGCGCAGTTGACTGAAGACACAGAAATAACTGAGAGCACAGTTGAGATTGGAGAAAATGAACATGGTACTCTTCAAAACAAAATGATGTAATCTAGAAGCATTCAGCAGCCTCTTGGTAGCAATAAAGAATGCATACAATTTACTGCATTAGTTTGAGGTGTAGCAGAGCAGTAGATGTACGTTGAAGTGTTGTGTGAGCTTCAGTTGCACAAAAACTTAACGTAGAACTGCAAGAGAAAAAGTCTATTGACTACATGAAATTTTAACATCAAAAGGATAGGTGGAAAAATTAAAACCAGCAAACAAAACTTGGGTCAGAAAGATAGGAAGAAAATTAGATCAGAAGAACATTAACACAAACAAAATTGCAAAAGAGATGTTAAAGAGGAAAACTATTATTTTCATTTTCAATGCTCCAGAAAGCTTAAGGAAGACTGGGTACAAATGTTAGGGATGTCAGGAAAAGTCTCTCAGATGTTGTTATTTCTATGTTTGAACCAAAGCAAGGACCAGATCACCAGTGTACTTAATTCATAAATAGAAATTGGTGCTGCTTTATCAACACTGCTGGTGAGAAAATCTCATGTTTTTATTGTGGTGAAATTCACACAGCATAAAATCAATCATTGTAAAGTTTGAAATTAAGTGGCATTTTGTACATTCACAATGTTGTACAACCCAAAGCCTCACTTTTAATAAGCGTAGTTTGTCTTGAAACATAAAATGAAAAAGCCTGAAGAAATCATATAGGGAAAGTATTGACTTGTAGCATAGACCCGAAAGAAATGAAAGAGAACATTTGGAGTAGGTATGGGAATGATTCCACTCTTTGCTGACTAATGGATTAAATTATGGTCTAGGATATCTAACAAGAAACAAGAACGTCTCTATCTGGTAGCAAAGAACTGACTTCGAAGGAAACACCCACAGTGCTACTTCAGCTAATCAAGGATTGTAGCAAAGCTGCGGTTTTCTTGATAGTTTCATGTCCTCTTACAGTTGTGCATACTTTATTTTCCAACAAGTACCATCTTATTTGGTATTATAAAAATTTTATAGCATGCTAGGTCTTTTTTTTTCTTCTACTTTTTTTTTTTTAACAGAGGAATTATGTCTTACAGAACAGGCTATTTTAAATCATCATTTAAATATAAAATATTTTTAAAATACAGTTATAAAATGATTTTCCTATACCTGCAATTACTGAAAGTATTTCTGGGAATTATAAGCTCAGGAAAGAATTTTAGTGTTAGGAGGATATTGAATGAAATGGAAGAACTGTCACATACAAATGATGAGATTAGACAGATTTGGTTTTGTGGTGTCATGATATATGTTGGCTTTCATCCAAGGTTCCTGGCTCACAACTTCTGTAGCCCTTGTTACAGTCTTTTGTTATAATGTTGGGTGTGTTAGGCCTCAGGGGCAGGCTTCTAACCTTCTCTTGCCCTCCTTTCTCCTACCTTTATCTCACCGGCCCCAGGCAGGACTCTACTCTTCCCTGGCCTTTCTGAACCTGGGTCTTAAGAACTTTCCCAGAGAGGGTCCTGCCCTATATTCTAGGGGGAAGGAATACTGATGTCCTGAAGCTTCCATAAAATCCCAAGAGGATTGGGTTAAGGGGGCTTCCAGATAGGTGAACACATGGAGATTCCTGGAGGGTGGCACACCCGGGGAGGGCATGGAAACTCCACACCATTTTCTACATGCCTGCCTATGCAACTCTCCATAGGTACCCTTTGCAAAACCAGCAAATGTAAGCAATTGTTTCCTTCAGTTCCGTGAGTTGTTCTAGCAAATTAATTGAACCAAAACAGGGAGTCATGGGAACCCCAATGCCTGATGCCAGTTAATCAGAATTTCAGAGGCCTAGAATTGTGACTGGTGAGCGAGGGGCAGGCTTGGCTACTGAACCCCACCCTGTGGGATATGATACTATCTCCAGATAGGCAGTGTTGGAATTAAATAGGAGGACACTCATCTGGTGTCCACTGCTTGGTGTGTGGGGAAACTCCCCCCTACATTTTGTCACGGAAGTCTGCGTTGACTGTTGTGACATGAGAGTAGAGGAAAACCATGGTTTGAGAAAATTTTCCCCACACAGTTTGTCTTAGGGGAGAAAACAAAAGCTAGTAGATAAATGTAGAAAGAGAAAAGAAGACGGTGGTAACGGTAGCCTAGTGTGCAAGGGAGCTGTTACTTTTTCTGAGTCGCTTTATTCCAGGCTCCGTCAGTGGTCGGCATGGCCTGTGGAAATCAATGAGAACTTGTCCACCAGAAGAAACATGGAGAAAACCCAGGAAAATAGTAAGGGGAAAAGAAAAGAGGATAGGTTGACTACCTCTCAGAGAAAGCAGAGGGACTCTGAGCTCATGCAACAAAAGCAGAAGGCAGCTAATGAGAAGTCTATGCAGACAAAAGAAAAATAATGACTGGCTATTTGGAAAACCTGGGTGCTACTGCCAACTGGGTGTGTCATAAGCTCTAAGGTCAAGGTTCTGTAGAGTGAATAGTCATTACATATGTTATGACTTATCCTTTAAAAACTATTTTAAACTTTACCTTTCAGCTTGACTTAGTGTGATGTTTTAGAAGCATTCTTCAAAGAATAAAACATTAACCATAAAAAAATGTAGAAATATGAAGATTGAGAATAAGAGTGGAGGCACAGATGTGGGGAGTCCAACTGCTGGTTGTTTTTAATAGGAGAACTTGGTTAAGTATTTACACTGCTTTCTTTTATTAAAAACCATGATGACCTGATTCAGATAGTTGCCCTTCTGCTATGAACATGAGATCATAGATGAAACAAAACCTTCAAAGTAAGATCTAACTAAACACCAAAGAGTAAAGGAAAGATTCAAAGAGACAAAATATAACAAAAGTCAACATGGTGAGAGCTGATGGCACTGCAGCCCACAGTAATTTTTACCCTGTATTTAGGCATGAAAGGCTGGGTGTAGGCTTGTCATTCACACAGGAAGACCAGAGAGACAGCCTCAGGCTGTTGCAGGTGGGTAAACTGGATTTTCTAATCCTGCATAAAAATATGCATGAAAATCTTTTCATAGAGATTCTCCAGTTGTGAAAAGTGACCTAGAAAAACTCTACATACATACAAAGAGATTTGGCCTTAAAATTTTTGCTCTGTCTAGGGTCTTAGATATAAAGGAGGGAAGAAGGGAAGGCACATGTAAAAAATCAAAGCCTTGGGGCCCAAACATGTCCACATTTAATTTTTTTTCTGTCTAAAATCATTCCAGGACTGTTGTAATCCATATATCCTCATCAGTAATAAGGAAGTTGAAATAATAAAATCAGAGAAAAAGAAAAAAAGTTAATGCTGAAAATGAGCTCACACAACTGGATTACATGATATGATTAGAATCTTAGTAGATGGAAATAAACAGAATAAGGCATTAAAGTATTATAAATATGAAAATCAGAGAAAAACTTCTAACTAAATATGCTGAAGTTTATTGATGGGATAACAAAATAGAATTATATATATATTTTTATAATATACATATTGTTATATATTATTTATATTTATTATGAGGAATTGGCTCATGTAGTTACAGAAACTGAGAAGTCCCATGATCTGCTATCTGCAAACTGGAGACCTAAGAAAGCGAGTTGTGTAATGTAGGCTGAGTCTGAAGGCCTGAGAACTGGGGAAGTCGATGATACAAATCCTAGTTCAAGGGCGGAAGATAACATGAGATGTCCCAGTTCGAACAGTGTGGCAGGAAAAAAAAAGGGGGGGTAGATTCCTCCTTTCTTTACCTTCCGTTCTGTTCAAGCCCTCAGAGGATTGAATGGTACCCAACCATGTTGGGAAAGGTAATCTATTTTACTCAATCCACCAACTTAAATTCTAATTTCATTTGCAAACACCCTCACAAACATACCCAGGAAAAATGTTTAATCTAGGCGCCCCATGGAGTATTCACATAGATGCATACCATTGTCTGTCATACTCAATGAGCAGACTAAGAAGATTAGGAAGAGCTAACCAGAGAATTAGTGACCTGAGAGGTGGCTGTAAGAAAACTACCTTACATACTACAGAGAAATTTAAGCAGATGGTGTTAGTAACCGTAGGGCACACAAAGCATTTCCTGGGATATTCATGATATTTTGCTTCTTTATCTTGGGACAGGTTCCATGAGCATGGTCACATTCTGAAAATTTGTGAAGCGGTACAAGGGAAAATGACATATTTCTATAAAAAGGTTAAAAAAGTTTTTAAGTACAAAAAATATGAAATGTAACATTTAAAATTGTAAAGTGAAAAAAATTATATAAAAATTTCTAGTAATTTTAGAGAAGTAAAAATGGAATTAAAAACAAGGAAAAGAAACCATGAGGACCAGAAATACAAAACACAGAATAAGATGATTGAACTAAATCTAAATATAAATCTACCTATTTAAATATGGGAAATATTAGCTTTGATAAAATAACAAAATTTTATTTAAGATAATCACACCTAAAACTTAATGACTAAGAAATTTTGAAATTCAAGAAATAAAAAAAGTTGACCAAGTATTAATTGCATAAAAATATTAATGTATAATTAGACTTTATATTTATTACAGACAAAATAAGTCATTAATAAAAATAATTCATTAGTCCGACCTTGTAATCTTATATCTAATATCTGTAATTCAGTAATTACTTAAAATTATTTTTTAAGAGAGGCTTTAACATTGCTAAAAGAATTAAGAGAAGATGAATTTTAACAATGGAGAAAAAAAGCTCAGAGGAAGAAGGAGATGTAAGGGGCAAAAGAACGCATCAAATTGAACTTATGTAACATTCTTCAAGTTATGAGTTTAAGTAGAATTCAAAGTAGAGTTCATTGATCATTAAAAAAATATAAAGAACTGAATGGAAAGAATGTATAATATGTACACTTATTAATACTTGTGAAATGCAGCAAAAACCATAGAAATTTACAATTTCAAGTACATTTTTTAAAAAGTAAGAAAATAAGAATATGTCAGCTAAGTATTAGACTCAAATAGTATAATAATAGTAGTACTTGTAAAAATGTAGTAATATGGAGATAATTATGATAAAAATGTAATATTAGATTAATATTAAAAAATAAAAAACGAATGCTATTTGTAAGTGTTACTAATATAAAATTTCCAAAAAGACTCATCACAAAAAGATAGTAGGCTTAATTTGTAAATAATTGAGACATAACTGTAAGTATAGCAAGATAAAAACAAAAGTAAATGGAAGACAGCTTTGTTTGCAATATCAAGAATTGGAAAAAACTAAACATCTATTAACAGGGGAATGGATAAATACATTTTTCCGTAGGTATATGATGGAATACTATGCAGTAGAAATTAATGAACATATACCTATGTGGATAAATGTCAACTATAAGGCTACATAAAAATCCAATTCTAAGAATACATATAGATGACACCACTTGAAGAGAGGTTTAAACATACATAATGATATCAGCTTTAAATCTTATATCATCAGATCATGCTAGCCATTACTCTATTTTTGCTCCTACCTGCCATGTAAAAGCTCTCTGATCAGTTCCTAGTATCAACTTAATCTTTTACTTTCTGATTTCCCATCACTTTCTCCAATACTGGTGCTGTCATAGTTCTTGATGATTTCAAAGACAACCCATTATCTGCCATTTTCTGGCATCTCAGTTCCTGTAAGTTCTTTCGTCTAATGATCTTCACCAATATCTCCACTCACAAGTCTAACATTCAGTCATTGGGCTCTCCAGCCATTACTCCCTGTCTTTGTGGCTAACGCTCCAGTATTGCCACAACTTTGATCTTAATATGATTTACTGTATTAATTTTCTAGGGCTGTCTTAATAAAATACCTTACTACCTAGTTCACTGAGAAGGAGGAGGCAATCAGAATAGACTTCTACAACCCCCACTACAATTTCTAATAACCTACTTGCATTTGAACTCATATTTTCAACTTTTTCCTATGCATGTCTTTCACCTTCATACCTATGAACTAGATCTTCTCCCTATCTTCCAAAGTCTTTGTTTTAGTGATTTTTTTTTTCTCTCAACCATTCCCTTTCTACTGGAACTTTCCTATAAATATATAGACATGCTGTTGTTTCTCACATTTTTAAATGGCCTCTTAACCTTGAATTTCTCGAATACTGCTCCACTTATCTCCTTGTCTATATCCATGATTCCCAGTTTTTCTTCCACTATTCTCTACTGAACTCCTACCAGCAAGACTTCATTGTTACTACCTAACCAAAATGGTTCTTATCGAGGTCAACAATGACTTCCATTAAGAGAATTCCATGGTTATTTCTCAGTCCTATTTTACTTGATCTGTTAGCATTTGTCATATTTGTTACTCTGAGGACATCACACTCTCCTGGTTTTCTTTCTTTCTCAAAGGATAATCTCAATCCTATAACCGGTTTCTCCTCATCTCACAATCCCATTGCTTTTGCTCACTGGGAGTGCACCTTATAATGACATTTTGATCAATAATGGGCTGTACGTAAAATGATGGACACATAAAATCATAATGGAGCTGAAAAACTTCTGTCATCTAGTGGCACCATAACCACCACAATGTCATTGTGCAACCCATTACCTTTGCTATGTTTAGATACACAGATACTTAAAATTGTAATACAATTGCCTACAGTATTCAGTGCAGTAACATGCTGCATAGGTTTTTAGCCTAGGAGCAACAGGCTATGTCATACAACCTAGGTGAGCAGTAGGCTATACAATCTAGCTTTGTGCAAGAACCCTGTGTGATGTTCACACAACAACAAAATAGCCTAAGGATGCATTTCTCAGAGTGTATCCTTATTTAATGATGCATGACTGTATTTGGACCTCTTCTCCTTACTATCATGCTAATTCTCTTGAAGCCCATTCAGGGCCATTTATATGGTAATGCTTCCAAATTTTATATTTACAATCTTCTTTCCCCTGCAGTCCAGCCTCATATATACAACTGTACCCTAGGCATCTTTGCCTGATATTATAATATACATATTTAATTTACTATGTTCGAAACTGAGCTCCTGATCATTCTGCTGCCACTACCTCCAAACATGCTCTTTTAATAGATTTGTTTGCTTGTTTGTTTCTGCTAATGGTAGCTCTCTTTCCAACAGCTCAGAACTAAAATCTTGACCTGTGCCATCATTATCTTTCACCTGGATTATTGTAACAGCCTCACAAGTGAACTTCCTGCCTTCTATCAAGCCCACCACTGAAAAACAAAACAAAAATAAAATAAATCTAGTCTATTTTCAACATACCAGGATTTTTTTGATTAAAATATCAATCATATCATGCCTATTCGCTGCATAAAATTCTACCAACTGGTTACCATCTGACAAAGAGTTGTTAATAAGTTATTATGAATGCCTCCAGCCAGTCCAAATCTATACACTCCTCTAGACTCTTTTGTCTCTCTGATTTCATTTTATGCTCCTCTCCTCCTATCTTTCTATATTTTTTTACTGTTCTTTATATATATCCAGTATATTTTCAATCCTTCATTTCCTTTAACTACTTACTCAAGAAACAATACATTGTCTGTGAAACTTGACACTGATCACATTTTCCTTTTATCTCTTACCCTCATCTAATATATTATATATTTTAGAAATTTATTTTACTCACTGTTTGCCTAACTTACTAAAATGCTATCTTTATGAGAAGAAGGATTCTGGTCTGTGTTTTGTCCTTTGTCCTATTTCTAGTAGCTAGAATAATACATGCAATTAATGTAATAGTATATACCACTTAATGTTTGTTGATTGAATAGATGAAAAATATGTGTATATGTATGTGAGTACTATGGATATATACATATATAGCAAACATGAGGATCTGTGCATGGAAAAAATAAACACCAAATTGGGGAGCTTCATGTCGTAGGTAGATAAATACAGGAAAGAAGCAATCTGAGGAGTACACAAGGAGATTCAAAATATTTGTGTTTATTTCATTAGTTTAGTGAAGAATATGTGAGTATTTGTTATATTATTTGTACTTTTTTGTATGTCAGAAAATTAATTTTATATGAAAGTAATGACATACTAATCATACTGTGATCTAATTAGCAACTAGTTGAATAAAATTCTATTATGCTATGTTGTCTTCTTGAGCACTATCTTAAAAATTCCATGTATGTATTTAAAAAGTTGCTTGATTTAAAAAATATCCTGCATTTCTCTATTTTTCATAATTTTCGACATATGAAATAGAGTAATGGCTTTAATTTTATTTTTCAAAAATTCTAGCATCTGTGTCACTTCTCTGTCAGTTTTCATTACTTGTTTTTTTATCCTCATTATAGGTCATAGTTTTCTTTTTCTTACTACATCTGTTTCTTAGACTGAATGCCAGACAATTTGAATTTTACATCTATTCAATCAACAAATATTAAGTTATTATTTTACATTCAAATGGTGCTGTATAGATTTGATTTCCTATACATGTTTTTGATTAATTTATTTGAAACAGTTGAATCTACTTTGGTCTATTTTTTATTTTTGATTTGTTAGGTGATTCCATAGCAATGTTTACTATAAGGCTAATATCACCCATTACTGAGGTAAGAGTCTCCTGAATGTTCCATCGAATGCCCTGTATATCCTGAAATTGTCCAGTCTGGCTATTTACTGCCCTTTGTGAGTACCAGGCACTGTTTCCTCTAATTTTATTGAATGATTTTTCCCACAATTCTAAAGTAGTTTCCTCACATGCGTGTGATGCTCAGTACTTTGCTGAGTACTCAGAGGAGACTCTGTAGACAGCCAGAATTTTCTCCCTGTGCAGTTTTCTCCTCTCTGGTACTTTCTCCTGCAAATTATAGCCACTTAGTTCTCCCCAGGGCCTCTACTAAGCTTCCTCAACTCAGGAAGTCTTCAGGACTCTGTGCCAAGGCTGGAACCTTTCTCAAGGCAATAAGCTGAAATAAATGTAAGATTCCTTCGGTTTGCTTTCCTTCTTTCGGGTATCACTTCTGTCTGGTATTAAGTGTCTTAAAAACTATTGCTTTTTTTCTTTTCTTTTTGTCTTGTCTTTTGGTTGTTTCAGATGGGATTATAAGTTTGTTCCTTATTATTACACCTTGACCAGAGCTTGTGTTTTATTACTATCACTTTCAAATATATGTACTCTTTAATCGTATTTGATTTTAAAAATACTTTTCTTGTTTCTTTCTTCTGCTTTATCATTTCTCCAATATCTTTATGCATTTCCCGTTTCCATCTTTTGCTTTTCCTCTGCTTTTTTTAACTGTGGTGTCTGTTGTTTTTTTTTTGCTTTGTACTCCACCCTCCATTTTCACCCCCAGTAACTACTGGTGTCTGGGAGGTTTTGTTTTATATCTTCCATTTGCCTAGGCAAACAGTTCTGAGCTTTTTTATTTCTAATTTTAGCTGATCTTTCAATGTTTACATAACTTTTTATAATTATTTTTCCCCCACTTATATGTATTAAATCAATGCTTTCATTTTCTTTGTTTTGTGTGTTTCTGGTGTTTTTCCATTATTTATTAAAACACTATCTAGTTTCTTTTTATCTTTTTTTTTTTCTTGGAATACACTTGCATGGAGTTAGATTTTATTTATTTATTTTTTTTGTAGTATCTGATGTTTAAATGATGTGGGTTTTCTGGGAAGATTAGCTTGGGCACATTTTCAAACTTTTTGGTTTTTTAAATCACTTGCTATCTGTGATCTACTCCCATAAAATCTAACGTCTAACATTTTGGCCCTGCTCAATTTCAATTTTTTGCTCAGTATTTGGTCTCTATGTGAATTATTTTCTTTTATAAGAGGGACTTAGCTTGATAGTTCTAAAATTCTCAGGGGGATATTCTAAGATAGCAATATTAGATCTTTTAGGTCTGCTCACAAGTTTTTTCATTGCTATTAATTCAGCTCCTGTGAGAAATTTTCCTAATTTCACTGGTCATTCCCAGCTGCATCTATTCAGGTTGCCACTCAGTGTAAAACATGCTGCTTGAAGTGATAAGAATAAGTTGGCTTTTTAGGAAGGGAGGGTATTCCCGTGAAATTGTGGATATTTTTGCATTTCATTTTCACGCTGTCATTCCCAGTTGCTGCTTTGGTGGTTTGACCAACCCCATTTTTATTTTCAGATTCATCAGGCTTCTGTTGCCTGTTTTTAAAAAGATATAATCAGATGTTAACAAGTGTTGACTTGTTTAATTTTTAGAAAAAGTGTGGAGGCAATTTTAATATACTCAATTTTACTATGTGTATAATTTTGACAAAATAAAGCAAAACTTAGAAAAAGAAAATTTAATGAAAATATATTAATAACCATATTAAGAAATATTATACAAGGATAAATCTAACAAAAGAAATCTTTATCCATATTTATGGATAAAGTTTATAAACCTATTGAAGGAAATAGAAGTATGCTAAATAATTAAAGATATATACTGTGCTTGTGGGTGACAAAACTTAGCATTACAAGATGCCAATTTTGGCCAAGCAATTTTATTCATTCATTGTGTCATAGAATTTGATCAAACTCTTTGTTAAATATATACCAAAGTTTAAAAAATTGCCAAAATATCATTAAAGAAGAAAAAAAGAGAGCTTGTCAATATTTATTGTAATGATAACATTTGTATGATTACAACAATACATTCACAATATACAAAAGCAAATTTATGGATACATACATGGTAAACTTATTAAAGTGAAGGCAAGGATATCATATAAACTGAGAATGTTTATGTGAAGCAAAGATGAGAAATGTGATTGTAAAGATACACAGAGACTGCAACTTCATTTGTTAATGTTTTAGTTCTTTAACAAATATGGGAAGTAAAAATGGACAAATGTCTATATCATTAAATCTGAATCATTATTCTTAATATGTTAAAATTTATTATTTTCTTCCTTCTTTTTCACCTTCTCCTCTGCCTCCCCTTCTTTCTTTACACCTCCTTTCATTGTTCCTTCTCCTCCTCCTTCTCTCCTTTTCTTATTTCTTCCTCTCTCTGTTGTCAGGAACTGTGCGTTATTTTTCAAATATATCTAAATTATTTGTTTTTTTTGATTTGTCATTAGAGAGTGATCCAGATTCTACAAGAAAAACAAAATGTTTATATTGTTCTATTGCTCTCCTCTAATTTCCTGTTTTTATTTTGTGTGGTAGTGTGAATGGAATCTATGAACAGAATTTATGAGGAGAAAACAGCTGTTAGCAGCAAAATGATAGAGTTCATTAGCTGTCCTTACAATATGCATTGTGCATAATTGCATGGTTCAAGTTTTAATTTAGTTTTAAAGTCTTTTAAAAATATATCGGTAATTACCAGACCACCAGGCACTAAAACCCATGATGAGTAATCAGTTTTGGATAATACTTTAAATATTGCAAAGCTATTTGATTCCTTAAAAGGAGGCAGCGAATACAATATTAGGTAATAAGCCTAGCTAAAATTTTTCATATATGGAAAAAACTAGCTATCTGGAATTTCTGTAGTCATTTTTAGGAATTGTGTTTGAGGTTAGGGCAATAGCAGCACGAATAATATTGTGGACAATGAGTATCTGTTACTCACCTGGAATGAGTGAAAAAGTGTTCCATGAAGTGAAGCTCATATTCAGTTACACATAGATAAAGCATGTCATTCTGCATAGTGGGGTGAGGGGGTCTATTACCAATGAAACTTAATAGAGTGGAGTATGAGGAATGCTATTTTATGCATTATCTTTTAGATTAAAACTGACATAGGACAACTAATGAAAGTTGATCTGATTTTTCTTTTAGCATGTTAAAGGTATCTATAGAGATAAAAATAGAAAAGAAACACATTAAGCAAGTTCAATGCCTTTCAGTGTTTTTGGTCATGGCCCTATAGGAGAATGATTCCACCATGGCACCCTGGTGACCTTGCGCATATCCATAAAGGTCACGCAAAGATTTGAACCACAGCTAACCTGAGTCTTAGCAGAATGCCTTATGAGGCTCCTGGAACATAAGAGGATGGAATGCATGCAGGGAGCTTCTACAGGGCCGTTTCCCACTCACCTCGCGTGATCTCCTTGTTATTATAAAACAATTTCTCATCACCTCCTGAATTTTGATAAAGCTTCTGGAGTGCCACACTCAGAAAAGAACTTCAGAAACTTAAGTTCACTTAGTTGCAGTCTAGAGTTAGAAACAGCAACAGGGCATCCCGCTACTTACACCAAGGTGTACTGTTTTCTTTTAGTGTTGTTTTTTGTTTTAGGACAAAGCATAGGAAGCTGGCACCTCTGGCTAATCTTTTTCGTTTGATAAAGTAGTAAAGTAAATAATCAAGTGTTTGAATCCTAAAAGTGGTTCACTGTGACTTTATCAGGCTTCAGCTTTGGCCTGGACTTGATTTTTGTGTGCTTGACAAATTTAGCTTAAGAAATTCATTTTGCATCATTGAAAGAGGGCAACAGCTTATCTTTCAGCATTGAATCAACAAAGTTGTTAGTCCTGTTTCATGAGACCTTGCATTCCGCCCTTGGGACCACACAGACACACACTATATCTGTATATCCGTAATACAGTCCCTGAATGTTTTCTGATATCCAGTTCTTATCCTTTCATTTCGGTGTACTGTTTTGTCTAGAGATATGGTTCTGCCAGTTCTCACTTCCACTCTCCCAGGAAGTTAAATACTGCTCTTGAAGTACAATTTTTACAAACAGTTGTCTATATATATATATATATATATATATATATACACACACACACATGCACACACATATATGAACACACATGTCTATATTTTGAGGCAGGGTCTCCTATCACAGTTTTTATAAACAGCTGTCATATATATATAATATATATACATATATTTATACACACACACACACACACACATACTTTTTTTTTTTTTTTGAGGCAGGGTCTCACTCCTATCACCCAGGCTGGAGTGCAGTTGCATGATCCTGGCTCACTGCAGTCTCAACCTCCTGGGCTCAGGTGATTCTCCCACCTCATTTTCCTGAGTAGCTGGGACTATAGGTGTGCACCACTATGACCGGCTAAATTTAATATTTTTGTCTTTTTAGTAGAGATGGGGTTTCACCATGTTGCTCAGGCTGGGCTCAGTCTCCTGGACTCAAGTTATCCACCTACCTTGACCTCCCAAAGTTCTGGGATTACAGGCATAAGCCACCATGCTCACTGTCTTAACATTAATTCAAATATCTCAGGACCTAATTACCCAACTGGAAGGAGCACCTCAAATCACCTGTTAGATTGCATGATTCTTAGTTTTAATGAACCTGTCTGCTTTTGAGACCTAGAATTGGCAGAAACTATATGACAAAATATATAAAGACAGACTGAACTGAATAATTGAAAGATAAGCTCTCTGAGAAAAGGAATATGGTCTTTTTTTTTTACTGCTATTATTTTTGTGCATAGAATAGTATTAGGTACAACATAAGTACTCAATTATAATTTTTGATTGAGTAAAGAAATATTAGAATAGCATAACATAACACAGTATAGACTAGAACAGTTTGTCCTGAGGGATGGTGAAAAACTTTCTATTATTTTGAAAAGGTACTAATTTCAGTCTTATGATTTAAAGTGTCAAAGAATGACACTGTCAAAAGGAGTTTATATTACATGGTAGCTAATTTTATGTGCTAACTTAGCTGGGCTAAGGAATTCCCAGGTGGCTGATACAACATTATTTCTGGGTGTGTCTATAAGGGTGTGTCTGGAAAAAGCTGACATTTAAATTGGTAAACTGAGTAAAGAATATCACCCTCACCCACATAGGTGGGCATCATCTGATTCATTGAGAGCCTCAATACAGTAGAGAGGTAGATGAATGTGCTCTCTAACTGAGCTGGGGCATCCATCTTTTTCTGTCCTTGGAAATCAGGCTCTTGGTTTTCAGGCCACTGAACTTGGGATGGGTCTTATATAATCAGCTCCAGTTGTTTACAGGCCTTGAGACTCAGACAGAATTACAATAGCTTTCCTGGGCCTGCGTCTTTTAGACAGCAGTTCATGAGACTTAGCCTCTATAATCATATGAGCCAATTTCTTATAATAAATCTCATTACATCCTTATATATGCTATTAGTTATGTTTCTCAGGAGAATCATGACAAATGCACATGCATCTTTAGTACCCCAGAGTATTTGTGCTGGGTAAGGAGTAGAAGGTGGAGAAATCATTTTGTTCTCTCTTTTAATTGATGGTTTGAGAAGAGAAGCAAGAAAGAAAAAGTAAAAATTTATCTACATAATTTTAGTAACAAAATTTACTACTATGAATGCTACTTTCTATTATAAGATAGTGAGTTTCATGTAGAGATACAGGTTTACTAAACCATTTGTAAAGAACACATAAGTTGGCAAGAGAAATGCTGACCTGAACTATTAGGTTGGTGCAAAAGTAATTGCAGTTTGGGACGGTGAATTTTAAATCATAACTAGGCTCAAACACAGCTTTATTAATCAAAATAGGAACCATTACAATCAACACATTTTTGCCAATGAGAAATAAGTTTGTTTATTCCTGTAGCTTAAAAATCCATGCTTCAAGATTCTACGAACTCTTGGAAAGCATTTTCTGCATCCTGCTGGTTGTGGAAGCATTTTCCCTGCAAAAAGTTGTTAAGATGCTTGAAGAAGTGGTAGTCAGTCGGCAAGAGGTCAGGTGAATATGGCAGATGAGGTAAAACTTTGTAGCTCAATTCATTAAACTTTTAAAGCATTGGTTGTATGAGGTGTAATTGGGCATTGTCGTGAAGAATGGACCCATTTCTATTAACCAATGCTGGCTGCGAGTGTTGCAGTTTTTGGTGCATCTCATCGGTTTTTAAGATACAATGGTTTTGCCTGGATTCAGAAAGCTGTAGTGGATCAGACTGGCAGTAGACCACCAAACAGTGACCATGACCTTTTTTTGGTGCAAGTTTGGCTTTTGGAAGTGCTTTGGAAGTTCTTCTCGGTCCAACCACTCAGCTGGTCTTCGCCAGTTGTCATATAAAATTCACTTTTCATCACATGTCACAATCTGATCAAGAAATGGTTCGTTTTTGTGATGTAGAATAAAAGAAGATGACACTTTAACAGTGTTTTTGATTTTTGCTCACCTCATGGGGCACCCACTAATCAAGCTTTTTCACTGTTCTAATTTGTTTCAAATACTGAACAACCACACAGTGGTCAAAGTTGAGTTCTTCGGCAACTTCCTGTGTAGTTTTAAGAGGATCAGCTTTGGTGACTGCTCTCAATTGGTCGTTGTCAATTTCCAATGGCCAGCATCGGCAATTGACAATGGAAAAACACCCCATCTTCAAAGCTCTCGTCTCCTTTGCAAAACTTCTTGAATACCACTGCCCTGTACATTCATTAGCACTTCCTGGGCTAAATGATTTATTGATGTTGCGTGTTGTCTCCACGGTTTTACAACCCATTTTGAACTCGAATAAGAAAATTGCTCAAATTTACTTTTTTCTAACATCCGTAGTCTAATCTGTTTAATACTGCTGTAGTCTAAAATAAACATAAATAGCAAGTAATGTCATTAGCAAAAAAAATAAAGTGAGAACTGCCCATTAAAATGATGTATAAGATAACCACATTTATTTAAGAATGTATTCCAGGCCGGGCGCGGTGGCTCACGCCTGTAATCCCAGCACTTTGGGAGGCTGAGGTGGGCGGATCATAAGGTCAGGAGATCAAGACCATCCTGACTAACATGGTGAAACCCCATCTGCACTAAAAAAAAATGCAAAAAATTAGCCGGGCGTGGTGGCGGTAGCCTGTAGTCCCAGCTACTCGGAAGGCTGAGGCAGGAGAATGGTGTGAACCCGGGAGGCGGAGCTTGCAGTGAGCCGAGATCACGCCACTGCACTCCATCCTGGGTGACAGAGCGAGACTCCATCTCAAAAAAAAAAAAAAAAATGTATTCCAATATCAAATGGCAAATTTCAACAATGCAAAAATGCAATTACATTTGCACCAACCTAATAACAATCTTTTATTTCTATTTTTGTTGGGAAAAATTTTAAATAAAGAACAAAGACTGAAATACGAACATATATATTCCATCTCCAGAATTACTGTCAATTAAGATTTTATCACATTTAATTTCTGTTTTATTCCCAAATAATAAAATATTACATACATATCTACAATTTGTTTTATCTACTTTTCTGTATCTACTTTTATCTACCTTTCTGTATCTACTTTATTTTTTTCTGTCCACAGCCATGCCCACAATCACTGCTATCACTGCAAAAATTGGACACAGGGATGAGACAAAGTTTTGACAAAGTTGGACACAGGGATGAGACAAAGATTTGATTCATAAAAATAACTTTCTTTTAGAGGGAAGTGAGCTGTAAATGGAATTCTAAAAATTCCATCCTACCTTCCAGGAGAGGTGGGTTACCTCTAAACTTAAGCAAAGTGAGTAGAACTTCCTCAGCATTCTTTGGAAGTGATGGTTTGATTTGAGTTTTCTGTTCTTCTGGAGATGTACAGGACAAAAGAGACAGATTGACTACTTTGATAATTCGGCAATAAAGTCTTACTGATGCTTTGGAATCAGCTTCTACTCTCTGAATGTATTCAGACAAATAATCTAAAAGTTTTCTGTGGACCAAATGAAAAGTGTGGGAAGTTATTGTCTTTAATTTTATCCCATAGAACCATCAAGAGGTGCAAACAGCAACAAATAAGCTTTGGCAGAAGAGAGACTGGGGGTGAAAAGCTAGATCCCTAGTAGGGAGAAAGCAACTTGACAGAAAAGAGTACATTCACCCAAGCAAAGAGACTTTTATGCCTAAACTAAACAGGCAGAGGGGAAAGTTTATAAAGGGGTTGTATAGAGGCAGAATTTTGTCCCCTTGAAATTAATATGTTTTAGTTCTAACCCACGGTACTTCAAAATGTGACTGTTATTTGACAATAGGACCTTAAAATAGGTAATTAAGGTTAAACGAAGTCTTTACAGAGGGCCCTAATCCAAAATGAATGTTTTCCTTATAAGAATAGGAGATGACGACACAGGCACACACAGAGGAAAGACCACATGAAGTCACAGGGACTTTCTCTTCTCTCTTTAGCTTATAGTTGACTGTCTAGCTACTTAGCAACTACAAGCCAAAGAGAGAAGAGAAAGAAGCCTCAGAGTACATGAACTCTGCTGACACCTTGATCTTGGACTTTCAGCCTCTAAAACTGTGGAAAAGTAAATTTCTATCATTTAAACCAACCAGTTTGTGGTACTTTGTTATAGTAGCCCTAGCAAACTAATACCATATGATAGATAATTATGGACATCATTCATGAATAACTATGCAGAAAAGAACATGGCATCAAAGACCATGAAGCAAAACTTACAGAAAATATGAGGATAGTTATAACAAACATTATTTTAGCTCTTTACTGAAGAAATATCAAATAAAAATAATAAATAAGGATATTTATTACTTAAATAACATAATTTGACAAATCATCTTGATTGTAGATTTTCTTCTAATGTCTACTGAACAATCACAAATAATAACCATATATAATAGGATTCAGAAGAGAAGGGGAGGGTGAACTTCGGAAGAAATAGCTTCATTATAAATGAAGGAGATGAATGTGCTAATAGTTGGAGAGGAAAATAGCAACAAGAGAGGTTGCTTGCTTAAACAATTGTGCTTTAAATAATAGAAATAACGTCATGAGAATAATCTAATAGAGAGAAATCAATTAGCAATATAGTAGAAAATGAGATTTACCCGAGTCTAGTGCATGAGTAGACAAAACGAGAGAATGTCATCTAGTGTAAGAATGAGCAGTTGGTTATTGCTAAGAGTGCAGAATAATAGGAATGAAAGCAGAGTATATGTGACGAGTATAGATGCGGTTATTAAAGGTTGCTGATATTCTCTTCTGATTGTTTTTGTCTTATCAATGAAACAGAAAGTGAAATGATCTGCTGAGTGAAGGAGATTTTGAAGATGTAAAGAGCAGAAAGATGGATGAAATAATCACCCTCAGGGTTAGGAAAGTGAGTAGCTTAGGAAAAGTTGTAAGTTTGCCAGGGATAATTAAGGGCTCACTTGAGTTTGGTGAGGTGAGACTCATGAGCATGACTGTGTGTTTCATCCCGGTCATGTCCAGACGCTAATCTGTTTGCACAGAGTAGGTAAAGATTTGGACTTAACCAAATTTGTGTGATTGTTAATTTTGGTTTTCCACAATGTGGTATTCTATTATTTTTATCAAACAGAATATTGCATATGTTTCAATTCATCTAATATCTTGATAAAAACTGGTCTCAGAAGTTTTCTGTGCAAAAGGGAACTGGGGAAATGGCAGATAGCAATAGGAGAAAAGGCAAACTGTATGTGCTTTAACATTTTCCATAAGTATAGATTACCTGTGTGATTTATAAAGTGTCATAAGTGTGTTTATAAATAATTTGAATATAAAATAACAGTTGAATGAAGCAAATTTTACCTGTAAGATTAATATGAAATTTTGCTAAAAAACACAGGAGTAATAGACGACAATAAGCTAAGTTTGGGCAAATGATTAAAAATGGCTACTAAAGCCAACAAATAGAACAATCCAACTCAAATCTAAATATCAGAGTTAATTTTAAGGTAACTATAGTGTTTATATCAAGAAAAATTGCTATTTTCCACTTCTGGAAATGTACATGTATATTTAGCTGTCAGATTTTAAGGTTATGTGTACAAAAGCTTGTTCAAGGGTTATATAGCCAGTGATTAAAAACAAGAGTGACTAAACCTTAAAGAGAATGATGTATAGGAAGGTTATAAAATTGGCAAACTGAGCCTTATAGTTTCAATAAATAGTAATTGTCATTTGTTGAGTTGTATCACAATTCATGACATGGCATAAGTGCAAAGAGAGCATATGTGGTAAATCACTTTGCCTCCTTGAAGTAGTAGAGACGTGTATAAAGGGGAAAAAATTGACCATCATTTGGGTGCCTTTAAATTCTAACTTTCTTATGTTGTACATACACATAACTGAATAAATATATAATTTCAGTCTTTACACTTTAAAATTCTTTAATAAATCAGAATTTCATAAATTAGAAACATGCTAAATTGATATATACGAATACAGTACAGTGGTACACATATTGTTGGCATTTATTGTCTACTTCCTTGTTAGACCTAATGTTCATTTCTCCCCAAATGTCAATCTTAAGATTATTGTACCTTAGGTACCATTACTTTTAAACATTAAGCCTCATGATGTCTCATAGTTTTCTTCTTGAACCAGGCAGTTATATCTCTAAAGACAAAAACATACAAACAAACAATTTTTTTCTCTTGCTTTGGAATTAGATCATCTTAACATTTAGTAGTCTGTTTAAATTATACTGACAGTACCTTGGGGAACAGGTACCTGATGAGTAACTTTATAACTGTAGTAGCCCAAAGAGAAAGGAGCACATTTTATTGATTGGATGAGTCTAAGAGAGACATCTGCTGGCTACCTTTGAATAGCTACTCTGAGAAATTGTCAGAATCTGTAGTCCTATTTTTTAATGTATAATTAGGAAAAAGAAAAAAATGGAGTAAAATAATTGAGAACACTTACAGAATTTAGTTTATCCAAATAAAGTTGATAATTAGACTATAACCACAAGTTCATAGTTAGACAAACAAGTAGAGACACTTTAGAAAAATGCTGTAGATGTGCTCATTGATAATGAAGGTCCTTCTTTTAAATAAGAGGATATTATAGCCACATATCATGTACATAAAGTAATATTAAGTAAATGATTCTGAAACTAATATACTATTTAGCTGGGCAAAATCGTTATTACAAGTCAAAATCTGAAAAAAGTGACAAATAACAGAAAACATTATAAAATGTTATCCTCAGATATTAACCCATAAAGTTTTACAGTGGCCACACCTTTATATACATATTGGTCTCATAATACCTTTCGTTTTTTCAACTCTATTTATGTATTAATATAAATGGTACTCAAAATGCTCATAAATATTATTATGCAGATTTTTTCTACAATCACCATTTCCAAAGACATCAAGGAGACAGGGGTATAATTTAAGCAATTTTATCTGTTTGCCACACACTGCCTTATACATACATTGCTTTTAAAAAATCCATATAAACAAAAAATTAAACTTCAACAAATAAAGCAAAGAATTAAAGCCATTGAAAAAAAGTAATGTCTCATACACAAGATTGAACATTGGAATTTTTGCCACTTGAGAAGTCTTTCTCTTTTTATATGAGTTAAATAAAAATAGCCAGTGATTATACGTTCAGAAGTGGTTTATTCCTTTGACCAACTTTGCAAAACATAGAAGACTAAACTCAATCTCTTACAGCAAATTTCTTTTGGTTAAAACTAGTGGCTTATCTGGCCATTCGATCTGAATCTTTCTCCTATTGGCACTATTGCTGCAATGCACGTTTGATTCCTTTCCTCTGCAGATGAGTTACTACATCAGTGACCTTTGTTTTGTTTTAAAGAATTGTGATATTTCTGTGTATGAGAGTAAGAAGTACCAAAGGCATCTTCCCAAGACCTTCACTTTTTTCTTGTATTAATATCAGCTTCAGTCATGCGGGGTTCATCTAGGGAACATCAATTCTTTACCTACCAAGGCCTCATGTCCCTTTTCTTTTTCATATGTTCCATAGAAAACACATTTTTTTTTGCACTTCTATGCCGTGTGACTCATAAATAATTTCATATTTCAAAAAATTGATCTTAATATTCTTATAGATAAGGAAGATTTTTTCCCTGGCTTCACCTAATATTTTTTCATTCTTCTTCCCTTCATTCAAATTATCCTTAAGTTAAAATAGAATCATTTTATTAAACTTACTTGCTATGTTGTTTCAAAAAATTTTGGAAAAAATATATTCTGACTGGAAATAGAAACCAATCATTTTCACTTACACATGAAGAAATTGAGATTCAGAGGGAGTAAATGCTTTCCCCAAGGGTTGTTTATTTACTTGTTTTTTTTTATTTTCTTGTTTTTGTTTTGTTTAATATATTGCTCAGGCTGGCTTTTTATATCATTTTGCCTTTTAAACATTTTTAAAAATTATATTCTCTCTTAATTAAAGAAATCTTAGATGTTCACTGAATAATTATGTAAGATCAACTTGGAAATCGATGTTAATTTCCAAAAACTATTCTATATCTCCAACTTTATTCTTCTTTAATATATATATTATTGTATGAATTTCTGATTATTACCTACTGACATCAGTATTTTCCACCTTTTGAATAGTAATCTCAAATCTCTTCTTAGCGTGCAATCAATACTTAAAGATTTCATGGTTTGTACTCCCAATATATTTATATTTACTTTTTTACACATTTGATGAAATAGTACTATATACATACATTTATATATTATGGAACATTCTGTCAACATTTCAAATGATGAAATAAACATTAAAAATGTATAAGAGGATTATTGTGTCCATCCCAATTTCTATATTTACAATTTGGCCTAGATACAAACAGTTCATTTAATAATATGTGAAACAGGACAAAAAAACTGACAAGATGTGAAGATAATAAAGTGAACAAAGTGCATCTAATTTTGACCTTAACCTGACCATTGTCCTGTTGAAAGATGATGTATAGAACAATTTGAATATACTATTTTCTAATGATAGCATTTTAACTTTCTATTCTTTCACTACCTTCGTCCTATTATAATGACTCTTTATATATATCAATATTATCAATGATTCCACATTTTTTCAACCTTACAATCTATTCTACCCCAACTCTCTGCTCTATTTTTATGTGAAATCCACCCTTTAATCAACTCCTGCATATCTATCCTTTTTCTCTCACCATTCCTGATCTGCCAACTCTTACAACAAGCTCAATGCAGCTATGCTTTTCTCTTCTCTTTTAATCCTGGGTTATAACTAGAGAGAAAGTTACAGAAAAATTTTACTCTGTGGTACTTCGCCTGTATGGTCTTCACTTTCTGCTGAAACTTCAATGTTTTTTTTCAGCATTAATCCTTTTAATGTGTATTTTATGTATTTAATCTCTGTAACTGTATATTAAAGATTCACCAGTTTCCTCAAACCATCTGTCTTTCTCTTTGACTCTTATTCACTCCTCTTTTGTTGAAAACTTTGCCTACTAATTTATTTGGTAAATGGAGTCCATGATGTATGAAATTTAATTTATCCATCTATTTAGCCAATATTTATCAGGCTCTTCATTGTTTCGACTTTCAGCAATGGAAAAGTGTTATTCTGGGCCTTTATATTTCATGAGGAAGACTGATGTGGCAGATTCAGTTATACCCTCACTAGCCTCTTTTCTCATAATTGGGTTTAACTGGAACATAGAATTTAACAGTGATTATGGATGCAGGGTGCCGTAACTGGTATTTTAAATTTTATTTCATCTTTACTTTCTGATATTTTACCTATTTAATCTGTATTAGTTGTATAATTTTTTAAGAGTCTGTATTAAACAGAAACCAGTGACTAACCTGTATGAAGCTTAATAAGTAACAAACATTATGCTAAATGATACACGTGGATTATTTTGTTTAATCCTTGCCACATGCTGAGAGTTTGGTGATAACTAGGTAGGCAAATCTGTGTAAACATGAAATGCGATGGGGAGATTTAAAAGTGTTAACCAATTGGCTCAAGGTCAAATATCCATTAAAGATATAGACCTGTGATGTAAATCTAGGCAAATCTATCCAAGGAGCACCTGCAATTAATCTTAGAATAGGAATTTCTAAGTAGCACAGGCATTTCTAAAATATCAATGAATCCTTGGTTGAATCTACTAAAGAGTTGATATTTATCAACCACTCCCAATTTCTGGCTTACGAAGATACTTAAAATTAAGAACAAAACCTGTGATGTGTCTTCAGACGCTCCACAGGATGTGGTCAGTGTCTACCCCTACCACCTTCATATTGAAACACTATTTTTTTAGACTCTGAAGCCTAAGCCTCATTGGCTGTTTGTTACGTTTGTTCAGTGAATACTACATGATCTCTTTTATGTCACATCTTTTGCATGTGATATTCTTCCTGTCTGGAGAGATCTTCGCAACCACACATACCTATCCCACTTCAACTACTGTACACCATTAAATCACTGTGATTGCAAATACAATAATGTTTTAGTTAATTTTTTTAGTCTGATATAGTTGTAGATACCTGTGAATTTGTATCAAATAATATAGAGATATCTAGTCAACCCTTCACTCAGCTCCCTCCAGTGTTAAAATTGTGAATGATTATAGCACTACATAACAACCAAGAAATTAGCATTGATATAATCTACTATTATTCAATTTTTATGTTATATTTGAATTAATTTCTGTGTGTGTATTTATTCCTATACAATTTGACCCAGTAAAAGAGGAGTTAATAAATAATATTCAATATCAATCAGTAAACAGCACCTATGTATGTTTTGATGGGAAAGGATGCTAAAATCACTGTCAAAGGGCATGATTGGCTATGAGGTTATTTTAAATTAAGTGTAGAATATTCTCCAAATAAATCGTATTATGTCTAAGCAATTTTCAGTCCTTTATGCCATAGCATATTCTTATATAAAGATTGATAAAGCATAATTCAATCTTTATATATGGAACAACTTGAGAAAAATAGATAACTTATCGGTGCATATGAGCAATCTAAATTGTCTAATCTGATAATTTAGGCCAAATTGCCTCATGTTTAAACAAATAGCAATTTAGATGCTTTGTTCCTTCCTCTCAATTTTGTCCTAAGAAGTGCTGATAGAGTCTGCTATCCCTTGAAGTTTGATTTCTCCTCCTTAGTTTTAGCCACACACATAGAAAGCTACTTATCTATAATCTATATCCCTAGCTTGTCTTTGCAGAGCTAGATTGATTCCAATTGGATGCTAGCAGAAGTTATATAGAGCTTCCAAGTCACAGCCTTAAAGGAGATTGAGTATCTTTAGTTCCACTGACTAGGAAAAGAATGGTTAATACCTCATTTAAAAAATGAGAGTGAAATACGATAATTCATGTAAAACATAATATTGGATATTATTAATTACATTATTATCAATTATATGTTAGTTATTGATTGTTCTTATAAAATACTGTAAAAAAAATTTTAAATTGGCAACTCCAAAGAAAATGTTATCGGAATGAGGCCAGAATTCTATATCCATTATCAAGTGTGATGTTGAATTTCACTCTGAATCTCCTGAAGCCAAAACAAAATAAGAAATGTGGCTACTTACACAATCTACTGTGTCCACGAGGAAGTATTGTGTCTGAAGGAGAAACAAGAATTCTAAATACTGATATAGTAAAGTAATTTCTTTCATGACCTTTTAATAGATGAACAGTAAGCTCTGTACCTACTTCTGTACCTCTATCAATATAATTTGAGGTGAAACTTCAAAGCCTAATGAGGTAAATGCAGTTCTGTAGGAGTCAAGGACAACATACAGGCAGAATGGCAGCATGAGTAAAGATAGAAACTGACTTATAAATCTGGATTTGGTCTTACCTGTAAACTTTTAGGCAAATTTACTTCCTTAAACAAATATAGACCCTTGGACTGCCTAGGAGATTAATAATGCAAATTCATTCAATGTCAAAGAAAAATTTAAAAATGCACTGAGATTATTTTTATTAGCTATTTATACCACGTTAGTAGCCAAGGTTTTTTGAAGAGTCACAGGAACAAATTTATTTTCAGAATAGCAAGGCACATTTCTTATGGCTAGAAGAATTTTCTGCAGAAATAATCGGTCCTCACAGGGAACCAGGGACTTGGAAAGCCTGAAACTTCATGTGGGAAGATGTTGTACTGTTCCCAATTCGTATGGTTATTTTGGTAGTTTCCATGTAAGAAAATTATATCACTTACATTTTTCAGTTGACATCTTTCCATCAATCTTTCCATCTACCTCAAAGGTTGGGTCAGAATATGGACTAGCACAAAGACTCAAAACCTAAATATTAGGTTGATTTGGGGGAATTAAGAACAACAACACAACAACAAAACTTGGAAATGATACTAGAATGCTAGGACTTTACTCAGACCATTTAAGCAAAGACCTTATATGGATTTTCAATGGAATATGACTATGATTTCTTTTGGGATAACTTAGCAGACTGCATTTAAAAAAATATAGTTCAAAATGGTGAAGTGGACGTTTCTCCATTAGATTCTGGAATTCCATTAGTTTTAACTAAAGAAGTAGACATGCCTGAGTTTCCAACAGAGGCTGAAAGCAATAAGCGCTCAGTAAGGGATGTAGCGGGTAAGCAAAACAGGAGCTAAAAGTGTAGATCCTTGTGTTTTGACATAAGTACATGACGTGTTAGTGTTAGAAATGTTAATGGGTCAGAAGACTCATTCAACTCCATTCTCTCTGAAATGGAAGTTTGTGATACCTAAAATTTACAAAGGCTGAGGATTTCTTTGACCCAAACATGCAGACTGAAGACTTGTGAAACGTGTGTGTGTGTACATATGTATGTGTATATATGTACATATATGTGATATATATGTGTGTGTATATATGTGTGTGTATATATGTGTGTGTATATATATGTGTGTGTGTGTATGTATATATATTTTTAAAAATTGTTTTCTGAGTACAGAATTTTAGAATGGATTTCATACTTGGACAATATTCCTCGTGCGTACAGAGACAGAAGTACTTAGGTGATACATTGAATTTTCAGTGCTAGCATGTTATATAATAAGACTTTTTCCCCAAATGTCTCTGAATACTATGAATGATGCCTGGCCAGTGAGAGAGATTCTGTGGGTGAATGTTTGGCTAACATGTCAAAGCAGTTTGACTATTACCAGAGTTATCCATGATTCCATAGTATGCTAAATTGGTTCAAAGATATGAAGATCAAAGGGTTAACTAACTTTTCTTCTTCACTCATGGTTGTGTTTAAGGGAAGATATTTTGCTGCAATGGAGCCAAAAGAGATAAGTGGAGAAAGCTGGAAATATGCCCAGCTTCTCTAATCCTAAGATCTTTGGGAAAATAACTATTTTCTTTTCTTATTCCCTTGAGGTGTTTTACTAATCACGGATCTTACTAAGCTTTGTTAGGAAGGGAAAGCATCTGGCTAGGAGTAAAATGTCTGTCTCCAACAATTGTCCCTGCTCCCACTACTTTTTAAAAATGTCCTTAGTAAAAAGTGTGTATGAGGCAAGATTATATTGAAAAAATGAATATAAGAAAAAAATATTATGTTAGAGAGAAACGTATTCAGCATAGTTATCAAAATCACAAACTGTTAGGAACTCTGACATCAGGGTTGTTCTCCATAAGCAGGAAGAGGAACCTAGAGTAAAAAAAAACCCAGACAAACAACAAAATAAAACAAACAAACAAACATAAAAAAACACAGTGGCAGAGTCCAGAGGGCAAATTGAAACAGCTTTATCAATTATTAAAATATACCTCCAAGCTTCAAAATTAATATAGCATTGTATTGATTCATAGATAGGACAGAAAAGTTGAGCAAAAAGTTCACATGTAAACCCAAATAGACACTAGAATGTAATATATAATAAATATGGTCCCTCAAATTATAATAAAGGTGCACTGTTAAAAAATTACTAATGGGAAAATTGAATCATTCAGATAAATGTGAAGTTTGTCTCCTTACATATACTCATATCAGGATATATATCAAGATTTCAATATTAAAAACATAAATTTTCTAGAAGAGATAGAGAGTTCAATGCAAACAAGTGAAATAACAAATGTAGTAGAGAGAAATATGTTTAATTTCCTTACACATAGAGAATATGTGTAATTTCATTTATAAACTTGGATTGGAGAAGATTTTTCCAATTATGATTTGATATTTGGAATCCATAAAGAAAAACATTGCTAAATTTTCTTATAAAAAGTCAAAATGTCAACAGATGTTTAATTTTTCTTACACAAATATCAACTTCTGGGTAAAAAATATAGAAAAAAAAAGCCCACTGTGAGCGAAATCAGGAAACAATCGACAAATTAGGAAAAATGTATTTTCAACTCATCTACCAAAATGAGAAGTGCTGATCTTCCTAATTATATAATGCTATGTGTTTGCTAAAATTCGTGTCTTGGAAACTTAATCCCCAATGCAACAGTTTTAGAAGGTAGGGCCTTTTCGGAGGTGTTTAGGTCATGAGAGCTCTGTCATCATGAATGAGTTAATGCCTTTATAAAAGGGCTTAACAGAGAGAGTTTGCTTCTTTTTGCCTTTCACCTTCTGCTGTGTGAGAACACAGTGTTTTCTCCTCTGAAGTGCACAGCTTAAAGGGCACCATCTTGAAAGCCAAGAGCAGCTCTTATAAGACACCAGACTTGATGGAACCTAGATATTGGGTGTTCCAGCCTCCAGAACTTTGAGAAAATAAATTTCTGTTCTTTATAATTTACCCAGTCTCAGGTATTTTGTTACAGCAGCACAAATTGACTAAGGCAGAAATTGATACTAGAAGAGTGGTATGTGGCTGTAAAAATCCCTAAAACTGTGGAACCAGCTTTGAACCTTAGTACTGGGTAAAGGTTAGAATATATTTTTAACTAGTAAATAATAATTGTATATATTTATGGGGTGCAATACAGTGTTTCAGTACATACATATATAATGATCAAATCAGGCTAATCAGCATATCCATCACTTCAAATATATATCATTTCTGTAGTGAGAATATTTAAAATCTTCCTTTTTAGCTGTTTTTAAAAATATAATACATGATCATGAACTATAGTCAACATACTGTGCAGTAGATCCCCAAAACTTATTCCTCCTGTCTAACTAAATCTTTGTACAATTTGACTAACATCTCCCTTTTCCTTGTCCACATTCCCCACCTCTAGTAATCACCATTTACTCTCTACTTCCATGAATTTGACATTTTTAGACTTCACATATAAGTGTTATCATATGGTATTTGTTTCTCTGTACCTGGCTTATTCTACGTAGTATAATGTTCTCTGGGTTCATTTATATTGCTGCAAACAACAGAATTTTCTGTTTTTAATGCTGAATAATATTTCATTGTGGATATATAACACATTTAAAAAAATTCATTCATTCCTTGATGGACACTTTGTTTATTTTTATATCTTGGCTCCTGTGAATAGTGTTGCAATGAACATGAAAGTGTAGATATCCTTTCAATATACTGATTTCAATTTCTTCGGGTATACACCTAGAAGTAGCATTGCTGGATCATATGTTAATTCTATTTTTAGCTTTTTAAGGAACCTCTATACCGTTTTCCAAATTGGCTGTGCTAATTTACAATATTCCCAGGAGTGCACAAGTGTTTTCTGTTCTCCACATCTCATCAACACTTATTATCTTTTGTCTTTTTAATAGTAGCTCTGCTAATAGGTATGAGGTAATATCTCATTGTGGTTTTACATGTCTCTGGTGATTAGAGATGTTGATGATTTAAAAATATATCTTATATTTTTAAGAATAAAAATATATTTTCATTCTTCTGCATGTGGATATCCAGTTTTCCCATCACCATTTATTGAAGAGACTGTTCTTTCTGAATTGAGTGTTCATGCACCATTCTTGAAATTCAATTGACTATAGATGTGTGGTTTATTTCTGGGCTGTTTATCCTATTCCATGGGTTGATGTGTCTCTTTTTATGCCAGTACCATGCTGTTTTGATTACCATGCCTTTGTAATATACTTTGAAATATGTTTGTGTGTTGTCTCCAGCTTTGTTCTTTTTCAATCTTTGGTTAAGATTGTTATGGCTATTCAGGATGTTTTGTGGTTTCATAAAAATTACTGGATTTTTTTTTCTATTTTTGTGATAAATGACATTTGCCTTCTTGCTCAAATAATCATATGTTATAAATAAATGTGATAGGTCAAGATAAAACCCATAAAGTTGATCTTAATGGTCATCTTAATTAACATATGATCCAGCAATGCTACTTCTAGGTGTATACCCGAAGAAATTGAAATCAGTATATTGAAAGGATATCTACACTTTCATGTTCATTGCAACACTATTCACAGGAGCCAAGATATAAAAATAAACAAAGTGTCCATCAAGGAATGAATGGATTTTTTTAAATGTGTTATATATCCACAATGAAATATTATTCAGCATTAAGGACAAGGACCAACTAACAAACAAAATTAAAGGAGACGTGCAACATGTGGAAATGTTCCTCATAAATATCTATGGTACATCTGTGAATGGAAACAAAATCGTATACTCTTAGGTGTGCTTATCGAGATAGGAAATAGACATGAGTAATTTGCTTGTAAGGTGAGATTGTGCTATCTTAAATGCAGCAGAAATGTTAAAATTGAACTTTATCAATAAAGTGAATAAAAAAATTTCTCTTTCATCAAATCTTCTAGGCTCTAGAGTTGAAGTTTTAAAAAATGAATGTTAACTTTATATTATAAAATATTATCTATTGACTTTCACAAAGTTTTTAAATTATTAGTTTATATTTTTCCAAGTTACTCTAGTATTATATTGAAAATCTCTTAATAGCGTGTTTTCATGATCTCTGAATGTCATGAAGAGTTGTAGTTTTTTCATGTTTCTATAATATATATTTAACTGTCACCATAATTGCAAGTTTTTAATCTTAAACTAAAATTTTGTTCATTATGTTACAATGAATCGAGGAATAACATGAATGAACAAACACAAAGTATTCTTTTTCTGTTTTTAATCTTCATCTTAAAGTATAATTTCTATGCAACAGCAGAGTTTACAAGGGATTAAATTAATATGGAAATCTTTAAATCAAGACCTATTATCTATATTTGTAGTGTATAGGAATATAAGAGTTTAGAATTAATCCTGGATTTTTGTTTCTCTTTTCCATTACTCTCCTATGGTATGTAATGCAATGTTTTGTTTTGTTTTGTTTTGTTGCTGAAAAGGGCATTAAAAACTCCCAGTGGGAGCTGAAAAATACAACAGTGGTTTTCCAAAATGTAGATCGAGGATAATTAGTTTGTTTCATATTTTTTTTTTTTTTTTTGCACCATGCTCTGGGGTGTTTTGATCACCTCTTATTTATCCTGCTGGTGAGGAAGGTATCATCTCCTTTACCTAATATGAAAAAAAAATATGATGACCAATATTGCACAAATGAAATCAAACAAGTTTATTGTTAAAACATACCCATAGCTCCAGACTAGTATCAGGCATGACACAAGGCCATGCAGAGGGTGCACTGGGGACAAAGCTGAACAAGCAAGGGCTGTGGGAGGCAGGCTTGGTAGTAATGAGAGGGTGAGGTACCTCTCATTACAAGGGAAAGATACGAGCTTGTTCTAATAACTTGTTTGAGGTGGCAGGCATAAAAAACCTGTTAGGTTGAGGACCAGATGGGGAGCAGCTGCCTCACCTGATCCAACTAGCTGGGTCAGAGTATGTCTGTTGAGAGCAAGGAGACTCACCTTTAGGCCTTTTGTGCCCAACAAGGTTCAAAATGTGAAAGCAGCAGCATGTGAAATTGTAGGCTTATAATACTTAAGATTGTGGTCTAAAATATTACAGTAGTCCTCCCTTATCCATTGATTCACTTTCCGTGATTTCAGTTACCCACAGTCAACCAGGGTCCAAAAATATTACATGGAAAATTCCAGAAATAATTCATAAGCTTTAAATAGTGTGCCATTATGAGTAATATGACAAAATCTCACACCATCTCACTCGGTTCCACCCATGACATGAATCATTGCTTTGTCCAGTGTATCCAAGCTGCACACACTACCCACTTAGTATCCCTCTGGGGTATGATATTAACTGTCGAGGTATCACAGTGTTTTTGTGCAATTAACTCTTTACCTAATAATGGCCCCAAAGTGCAAGAATAGTGATGCTGGCATATTGTTATAAAATGTTCTACTTTATTTTTAGTCATTGTTGTTAATCTTTTACTGTTCCTAATGTAGAAATTAAACTTTATCATAAATATCAATATATAGGAAAACACATAGTGTATATAAGCTTTGGCACTAGCACAGTATTAGGCATCTACTGGGAGTCTTGGAACAAATATATTTCCATTTCCCCCTGTATTAATCAGGGTTCTCTAAAGGGACAGAACTAATAGGATAGATGTATGTATGAAGGGGGGTTTATTAGCAGAATTGTCTCACACAATCACAAAGTGAAGTCCCACAACAGGCCACCTGCAATCTGAGGAGCCAGGAAGCCAGTCCAAGTCCCAAAACCGCAAAAGAAGGGAAGCTGATAGTGCAGCCTTCAGTCCGTGACTGAAGCCTGAGAGCCCCTGGCAAATCACTGCTGTAAGTCCAAAAGTCCAAAAGCTGAAGAACTTGGAGTCTGATGTTCCAGAGCAGGAAACATCCAGCATGGGAGAAAGATAGAGGCCGGAAACTCAGCCAGCCTCATCCTTCCAGCTTCTTCTGCCTGCTTTTCTCCTAACTATGCTGGCAGCTGATTAGATGGTGCCCACCCAGATTGAGGGTAGGTCTGCCTTTCCCAGTCCACAAACTCAAATGTTAATCTCCTTTGGCAGCACCCTCACAAACACACCCAGAAGCAATACTTTGCTGCCTTCAGTTGGATCAAGCTGATACTCAGTATTAACCATCACACCCCCTATAATGGGGGACTATTGTTTACTTCTCTTGAGAGAAGTTTCCTATTTGCTTTTTGTTTGCTTTTGTTCTTCCTTAGACTAAATTTTCTTGTCTTCCTGAAAGCTCAAGAGATACATCATTCTTTTATGTGAAATGTTCAATATTGCACAACTAAAATCTTACATAGCACCCCCAGCAACTGAAATAGCTAAAAGGATGGACTGCGGAATTAACAACAACAAAAAGATTATATTGATATGTAAAAATTTTAAGACATATTTATAATTTTATGGAGCATTCTATTGTGATGATTTTATTATCCATAAAATATAAAGAGGTAATAGGCCATGTATTAAAATGAAAAGAGAACACAGAAACTAGTGTAGGAAACCCGAGTTCTAATCCTGGTTCTTTTGGAAGTAATTTAATAGTTCCAGTCATCGATTTCTCCAGTAAAAGATAATAATGGTGAAACAAGATGAATTTTATTTTCCTCCTTTCTCCAAGATTATTTTAATCTAAGTTCGCATGTTTTAAAAATATTTGGACAGTATCTGTGCATATTTTGTTTTTAGTTCTGTAAAAACATGGCCCAAGGATGATGAAACAGACCGCTTTCAAAAGATAATGGTGTCCGCCTGTAATCCCAGCACTTTGGGCGGCCGAGGCAGCTGAATTACCTGAGGTCAGGGGTTCGAGACCAGCCTGGACAACATGGTGGTGAAACCTCATCTCTACTAAAAATACAAAAATTAGCCAGGTGTGGTGGCATGAGCCTATAATCCCAGCTACTCCAGAGGCTGAGGCAGGAGAATCGCTTGAACCTGGGGGATGGAGGTTGCAGTGAGTGGCGATTGTGCTACTGAACTCCAGCCTGAGTGACAGAGCGAGACTCCATCTCACAAAAAAAGAAAAAACAAAAAAAAAAAAGATAATGGTGTCTATCAGCTGACACAAAAAGGGAGAGAGGTTAAGAGCAAATGCCTCCAGTAAAACATTTGCTGATGTTCACCTTGTTGATTATGCACTGACTCATTGATTTATATTGTAACATTATTGCAGCCACTTAATATATGGTATTTACAAAGACATCAACATTAAAAGACAGCTATAATTATATAATATTCATGTTAATAAAAGTTGTTCAGATAAAGTGTAGCTGCTGCTGTTTAAGAGAATTTGCGCCATTACGAGAAGATATTTTGAAGAAAAGCATCTGCTTTCCATTGCAGAGATTATATTTAATCTTTTAGAATGTATTGAACACAAGATTGGGTGAAAATGAGTTAACTACAACAACAAAAATGAAGGGGAAGCAGTTGCCCTATTTTCTTTTCCCTTAATACTTCTGGGAAATGCAGACACAAAGAGAAAGATCTAGCTTTGGTAGAAAGGACAAGTGAATAAAAATGAAACTCAAAACTACTGCAGATGAAAGAGTAGAGTGTATGAACATTCCTTTTCCTATGTAGGTTTGGGGAGATTATTATTTTGTTGTTGTAGAGTGTGAGGTGTGTGATACAGTTGTGTTGTTGTTAGTGGATTCTTGAGGCATTATATGTTATTCTCAGTTCTCCATTTTTTCCCCTCTCACCTGTTGAAAATGTTTGTAGGCGATTTTGTGTTTTGAAATGGTTGAAGAAACTAAGTGGGGCTGATGGTAGAAGAAGAAAAGTTTAGAATTGGCCTGAAGTTTAGTTGTGAGTAACGATGTAACGATAAAAGTAATGAAATAATAAAAGTAATGAAAAAGCGCCTTTTATCTTTTTCTAAATTGCCCAACCACTTTTATTGGAATAGGACAAATAGGAATAAAGTGGCAGAACTTTTCTGTCCAGGAATGTCACGGATTTGTCTGAAGCTTCCCTTTTATTCGTCTTCCTGGATGCCACTCCTGTGGCTAGACAAAGTAGGTTAGGGATCCAGAACCTTGCCAACAATATATCCAAACTAAACTGTTAAGTAAATACATTTTATAAAATCAGCTGCAACTGAGCTTTCATGTTGACAGCATCATCAAATGTTTTATATAATTTAAGTCTATTTATGGACTATTGAATGAAATTGATTTTTTAAAGTTTTTATTCTTTTTCAACTTTCTCTGAGAAATCTTCTCAGAGGAGTCTTCTATATGTTCTTTATTTTAGTACATTATTTTGCTATTGATTGATTGTTAGAATTACGATAGACACACACACAAACACATTTCACTAGCAGCAAGCAATTTGAAATTAGTGATCAGGTTGTTCATCTATGTTATCCCAGTGTGGAGTAGAATGATGAAACATAAAAACCAAGCAATAGTCAGTTTCGTTCTTAACCCCTCTTTCGAATGATTCTCATAGCACCCCCACCTTTATTATCCACTTGTCAAAATTTTACCAATCCTTAAAGTCTTATCTTAAATACAATCTTCTGTAAAGTATTCATTTTTACTTTGCATCTTAATCGACATTATTTTCCCTCTGCAACCAATAGCATTTTGTGTTTCTTGTACTGCTTATCTTATTGTTTCTAGAATTAAAATTGTGCATGTATGCTTTATCACTAGCAATAAATCCAGATAATTTATTCCCTTAGAAATATTTGTTGAATGCTTACTAGGGACCTGTTTTAGTTTATTTAATTACATCCTTGAACAAAATAAAATATTTTGCTTTATGGAGTTTATATTCTAATCGATATAGACAAATAAGTAAAAGTAAAACAGTGTGAGAGAAATGGCAGTGACAGGGGTTGGGGTTGCAGAGTAAAATACAATGACCTAGATAGGATATGTTGAGAAAGTAAAGACTCGATGATTAGGGTTAGCTTTATGGATTTTTGGGGTTGGGGAAATTAAGAAGCGTGTTCCAGGCAGAGGAGACAGCGAGTGCATGAATGCCCTAATCCCAAAGCAGGATTAAGGCAAGCAAATCAGAGCAATGGGATGGAGGCCAGTGTAACTGGAAGTGGTCTTGTTTGGAAGATTGGAGTGTGGTAGGAGATGACTTCAGAATGATAATGAGGGGCTAGATCATAAGAGGCTTTATAAGCCCTTTAAAGAATTTTACCTTTTCCTCTGGGTAAAACAAGAAGACATTGCAGGATTTTTAGCAGAAGAGTGACATGATTTGGCTTGTCTTAAAGAGATCTCAATGTAATTGTATTGAGAATAGTTGAGAATAGGCATTAGCAGTGCCAGTGATAGAAGCAGGGAGTCTAGATATCCATTGTAGAAGAAAGAATAATATCATCTGAGATGAAAGAGTAGCTGTGGAAGTAGTGGGAACTGGATATATCTCAGGTAACTTTGCAGTGGATAAGTTTGAAGGAGAATATGAGAAGTTCAGTTTAAGAAGTGTTAAGATCCTATGCATATGTTGAGGCATGCATGTTTATGCTCAGTGTTATTTAAACATAGTCATTTATTATGCAGGAGCTAGCTGTATAACACATGAAAGCATTAGAATATTTTCTTTCTATTTCATATAACCGATATTACTAGATACTAAAAAAGGCTTATGTTCTATCCTAAGGTAGTCAATTTAATACTTGGAGGCTGAGAGTACCTATTTTTCTTTAATTGCTGATTATTTGGTAAGGGTTTTACCAAAACTAGCAATGTATTAGAAAATAATTTTTAAAAATTAAAACTTCCTGGCTCATATTCTGTAGAGTTGTGAAAACTGCAATATTTTTCACTATGACACTTTTAAGATATACCTACCATGTTAACTTTGTGGTAAAATATTGAGTATCTTGAAAATTAGCACAACAAATGAATCAGACACACAAAGATAATGCCTTTGCTAGCCCAGAAAATATATGCAATGCTCATATGCCTGAGTACACCTTCATTCTTTTCATGATTTATCATGGAAATGTGAGTTGACAGTTTTATGTATGGAATGCAAATCTGGCTCTCTTTATCAATCCCATGCATATTAATATTTATATATGGTAATTGTTGTTGCTTGTGGAATGGCCTTTAGATACTACTTCAGTTCTACACAATTTAATAGGTGAAATGTTGGAATGTATGTATTTCATGGGCTTGTTTTTATTAAACTAGTAAAACGTTTGTAGAAATTTGCTAGATGATTGTCATTCTTTTATATTTCTATACATGATAAAAAGGTAGGTCAAGATGCATTATCATATATACACATGCATAATATATTTACAAATGCAAATATCGTTTCTATTTATGGAAACTCAGTAACTTTGTTGAAGCTAGAAGGACATTGGGGAAGAGTAATTGTCATGAAATGAAGGCACACATTTTCATAAAATTGCAGATATTATCTGAATTATAGTAATTATGATCCACCAAGTGACTCTTAGCTTTCTAATATAATTATGAGAGAAAAGAAAACTTCATAATCCCTAATTATTCTTCCCACATGTCAAATATCATTATCAGCTAGACTGGGTTATGAGGAGAAAACAACCTTCCATCTTTTCCCCATAGCCTTTCTCACCACTATACTTCAAGAACCTGAGTCTGTGCTTTGCAGTTTAAAATAATGATAATAATAATAAAAAAACAGATCCAAGCACTTACTATCTAGGTGATCTGGGACAAATCTTCTAAACTCTGTAAGCATCTGTTTCTCCAACTATAAATAACAACAATAATAGTAATTGTTTCGTAGACTTAATCATATGAGTGAGAGAAGAGAGGAAATACTTTTTTTATACAGAATCAGCATTCAAAATGATTTACTGTAACTATTATCATTACGACATGCATATAATTTCTCATAAAGATATACACCTTTTTTCTCCTCCTTATAGACAGTGGCTCTTCCTATAAAGCACATAGATTCTATATCTGCTCAGAAAACTGGCACTGACTACGTAAGTGTAAGCCATATTGTATAGGAAGAAATTCTCCAAGAAGTTTCTAGGGTATCTATGCAAATCCTAAAGCTTTAAAAAAATCTGCTAGTATCAGCTCATACAGTACCTGTAGGCTATATAGGAGCAGGAAAAAATATGCAATATGAAGTTGAAGACACTGTAACAGGTCTTCCTAAAGAACTAGAAAGGAGTTAGAAAATAATTTAAAAAAAACTTCCTGGCTCCTATTCTGTAGAGTTGTGAAAACATGCAATATTTTTCACTATGACATTTTTTTCTTCCTAAGGACTTAGAGAGAAGTTGCTACTATATTGTGAGCATCTTCTAACCCCTGCGGTGAGGCAGTGCCCCCTCCCTATCTCAAGACAAATGAGAGTCGATTTTTTTTTTTTTTTTTTTTTTTTGATGGATCTTGCTCTGTGGTCAGGCTGGAGTGCAGTGGTGCGACCTCGGCTCACTGTTAACCTCCACCTTCCAGGTTCAAGCGATTCCCCTGCCTCAGCCTCCCGAGTAGCTGGGACTACAGGCACGTGCCACCATGCCTGGCTAATTTTTGTACTTTAGTAGAGATGGGTTTCACCATGTTGGCCAGGATGGTCTCGATTTCCTGACCTCATGATCCACCTGCCTTGGCCTGCCAAAGTGCTGTGATTACAGATGTGAGCCACCATGCCCGGCCGAGTGGGGCTGTTAAGTGAACCAAGACTGTATTCAAGTCTGAAAAGTTTAAGCACAAAAGGCCAGAGCTAGTTTCCTTGGAAAAGCAGAGTCAAATGGACTGCTCTGAGGCACACTTCTACTGGCTGCCAGGCAATGACATTGATTTTTGTGTGTTAAAGGGAGCCAACGCTGAGCCATCTCTAAAAGACCCTTTCCAAGAGGACTGCCAGCCTGGGGTCAGGGAAGCTCCATAGGAAAGGCTAGCAGTTTAGTATGGCCTGTAGGAGACGGGCTTGAGTGGTAAGGACATAAACAACCAAATGACAGAAGGAACACCATAAACCACTTTAGGAATTCCAGGAAACTGCACGAGTCTCAAGAAAATGCCACTAAAGAAAGAGTTAGCTTTTGGCATATACTAAGCCCAATGCTGCATTACGATCTTCCAACGCAGGAAGACCTTTCTGACCCTTATTTCTTCCTTTTCTCTTGCCTCAAACTTTAAAGTTTCCATGAAAATCTATAGCATGGGGCAGGAGATCAAGAAAGGAAGACTGTGCCTTCCTTTTCTTTGCTTATCAGCAGGGGAAAGAGAAATCTTAGACTTAGAGAGTGATTAAAGATTTGATGTTAGACTGACAAGAATTTATGTTATCTGAAAGGAACCAGAAATCATTGAGATCTTCTTGTGATTTCCTTCAAAGTTAGGGAAGAAAAACAATCTATTAAATGCACTGAAAAGGGAAATTGTGAAGAAGAATAAAGTTTCTCCCTGACTACATCCTGCAACATCCAATTTTTCAATAAGCTGGTTATATGCAATTTTACAAATTTCATTAACTTCTTCAGTAGGTTATAATTTATTCTGTTGGGAACTTTGTTGATTAGATTCATTTGTTATTCATTTAGAATTAGAGATCAGTTCATTTACTAGGAACAATTAGGAAAATTATTCTCAATGACACTGTCAGGAATAATTGTGAATGACTTTGAAATGCACAGAAAAAGATCACTGGGTGTTTTGTCTAGCTCACCCTTCACTGTCTTGATCTGTGTTATCGCTCTAAATTGTAGATAACTAATAGTGATGAAAATCATTTTTCTCATAGGCAATGCAAAATGAATTTCCTCCATTGGAGGTACTATTGATTTCCTTCTCTCTCCCAAATAAGTTACTTTTCCATCTATTAATCAAATTCATTTCAACATTCCTGATAATTTATATCTCTCTTTCAATTCTCCTTTGAACTGTTTTATAATATCTCATTGGTGCCTTCTTTAATCAATGAGTTAAATAAAAGTTTTGACACTTGTCCATTTTATATCTGTATATTCATTTCGTATGAGTATATTATATATTATATGTTTGTAAAAATTCTTTAAAATCTTGGAGATTCTATTGAGATGCTCAAGTGAGTTACCCTGGCAAAGCAGGTGCCAGGGAAATGCAACTCATACTGCTGGTCTGCTGCTACTTTCTTGCTCCCAGGGGAAACACAAGTGACAGTAGAACTTTAATTATGTTGATTTTGTATTTCTTGTATTTTTCCCAGTAATTTTGTGCTTTAAGTTTCTGTTGTTCTTACCGTGTTCAAGTTATTCTCCATTGGTGAGAGCAATGTTTGAAAATTCGGCTTAATGATCTGGTTATTTGTTGATCATTGCTGTTGGATTATAGAATCTGTTTTCTGTTGGGTAAAAGATGACAGGGAATGAGGTTTTTATTCTTTTTTTGATTGTTTTTATAAAATTCTCAGCTCAAAATATGGTGCCCACGTGAAGGAAACAAACTCAATCTGATCCATTATCTGTGTATTTACTCTTGACCTGTGGGTGAAGTTAAAAATTTGAAGCTATAAGTACTCTAGTTATCTTTGTGTCTACGTTTCTGTAATTCAGAAAGGCCTTTACCTCTGATTGTGTTAGTGTGAAATGTTTTACTCTTTCTAGAGGGTATTAATAACCTATATTATAAAGTATCTTAAATTATAAGCTCTGTTCCAATTGGCTTATAGAGATAAATAAATATGTAAACTGAATGATCCAAAGTCCCAGAAATAAAGGAAATTAAAAAATGAATAGATTAAATGTTCTCAACTTAAAGAAATTTCTCATAAAAAAGAAGTCTTAAGACTTTTTGAAGATACCAAATTCACATAATTAGAATAAACATTGACAAATAAGACTAGTTGAATAATTTTTGTTTTAAAAAAGCTAGCTGTGTCTCTTCCATGATTAATTTGTGTTGAGTAGAGTAAAAGCATACACTTTATTCTACTTAGGTTTGTTTTCTCAAATTTATACAGGTCTACTGATCAAATAAGGTGAAATTACCCATGCATAATATTTAAAATTAAGAAAAATTTAAATCTATTCAAATAAGTTGGATCATTATTTTGTCAACCTATTTATTTCTACAGTAATTATGCTCTGTAGTATGTCAGCTTGAAGATACTTTCTAAGATGTTTAAATAATTTAAATCATTGTTCTGTTATTACATTAATTAAAGGATATTTTTGTATACCTAACAAATTTTCAAGTAAGATAGAAAACCAAAGCATGTATGAAGCATCATTTTAAGTTTGTATGCCTTTTAACATAAATTTTACATTATAGAGAGAGACTATAGCTTTGCGTCATGAATGTGTGGATGAGACCTATGTGGCCTTAGAAAGTTTCATTACATGTTCTCGTAGTGGTGATGCTGTGTAAGACAGACAGTTCTCATTTATCCAGCCAGCTGCTTTTTCTGTAAAATAGAATTTAGTTACTTGGGTGAAAAGACATTATTAATATAATGATTTGATGAAACTATACTAGCAACAGTGGTGTCAGAGAAATACAATTCTGTGTGTGCTTTTATGAAGTGAAAAAGTGTAGGTTTTTTCCTAAATTCTCAGCAATTCTCAGGTTTCTTAATCTCTGGATTTTTTATACTCTTGAGCACTGTATAAAGAACTTTTTTCTATGTGGCTATCTATATTTACTGTATTGGGAATTGAAACTGACATCCTTTAACACTTGTTTATCAATTTATTTGAAGATAGCAATAATAATGTGTTGCATTTCAGCATGATTATCATTTTAGTATTTTTATGGAAATTGTTTTGACCTCATAGACCCCCGAGAGAACTACTGTCCTAAGGTGAAGTGTCAATTGGTTCCAGAAAACAATCAAGCATAATGAAGGATAACATTTGGAACGTGAATTTTAATTGCCCTTGTTTATAATACCTACTTCCAAAAAAAAAAGCTATGAAATATGTTAAAATTTTAGCAACGTTCACTCAATTTGTAGAAACTTTCTGCCTTCGTTTCTAATTAGTGCCTTTAGCAACGGTAAAAAAAGGTTATTCTTTAATTCAATGCAATCTTCCTGGAGAGCAGTGATTCTGTGTTATATCAGATTAATTTTCTGTGCCTTACGCTCAATTTGAAATGCTCTTTATTACAGAGAGAGAGAGAGAGAGAGAGGGAGAGAGAGAGAGAGAGACCAGAGTTTCCTAACTCATGTAAGAGATAAACTTCTTTATAAATGTGTTATATTCTGTGTTTCTTTAAAATGCTTTATTGTCACTTTAATTAAATACACATGCCAACTGTTGCTTCTCAGGCACCCGTTTCAGGCACCCTAATCAAGCGCCCAAATCTCCGACAATGCTTTTGATTTTGCCTTTCCAAAACCAGCATTAAAGTTGTAAAGAAAAAGTCCACTTAAAATTTTCTTTGAGACTTTTCAGATGGGTTTTGGAAAATCACATATATTTTATTTTTCTCTTTATATAAAAAGAAGCACCAGAAATAATTAGGTTTGTTTTCTGTGTTACTGTTATAAGAGTTGCATAGAAAATTGTCAGATCAGAAGATATGCTCAACTTTCTCTAAGTTAAATTTGTATAGGTAAAATGTTATTAAAATAAATGTTTCTGAAACTATATGCTATATGGGAAAACTCTGGAGTTTTGTCAATGTACTTAATTTCTATAATATGTATTTACCCTTGGGAAAAGCACTGATCAAAACTCTTTAGGGAAAGAATGTACTATACTGCAATAGAGAATTTTACTATCTTCCTTCCTGATATACTGATTATAGTAATAAACTAACCACAGCCAGAAATTAATCCTCTATCATCTGTGGGTAGTTTTGATTTTACTCTTACACTTGCTTGAAAGTTCTGCTACAAGCTAGTCATTGTATATTCAACAAATAAACAAGGTCTCAGAGTTTTGTAGAAAAGTATTGTACCAGACATGTCTAGCTATTGACCCTTAAAAGAGTGGACCCATGGGTATAGGTTTCTAACCAAACATCACTTAGATAACTTCCAGACCATAACCTGTTGACTGAGTTAGGATTTCCAGGACTCATTTTAGAGTAGTGTAAGTCAGCTGCGGGCAAATGGATGGATAAGCCAGGATCCAGCAGAACAAAAACTAATTACATAGGACTGAATAAATACTGAAGGAAATTACACTGGTGGTTACTTGGAATATTGTTGATGTATTTTTAAGGTTCCATTTTCCAGATATGTAAGGAAGACCTTTTTCTTCTTTCTTAAGCTATTCACAATCAACAACAATTTAATAAACTCTACTTCTATACATTGAAATAAGACATCTTAAAGTGATATGATTCTCCCTGACCTTCCAGAATTTATAAAATCTTGAGTCTCCAGGCCGGGCGCGGTGGCTCACGCTTGTAATCCCAGCACTTTGGGAGGCCGAGGCGGGCGGATCACGAGGTCAGGAGATCGAGACCATGGTGAAACCCCGTCTCTACTAAAAATACAAAAAATTAGCCGGGCGTCGTGGCGGGCGCCTGTAGTCCCAGCTACTCAGAGAGGCTGAGGCAGGAGAATGGCGTGAACCCAGGAGGCGGAGCTTGCAGTGAGCCGAGATCGCGCCACTGCACTCCAGCCTGGGCGACAGAGCGAGACTCCGTCTCAAAAAAAAAAAAAAAAAAAAAAAAAAAAAAATCTTGAGTCTCCTTAATTTTCATTGCAAAAAAGAGTAGATTGTATAGTTTCTACTGCAATATCTTCTCCTCCTTACCAGCACATAATTGACAAATTGTGTAGTCATAGCCATACTTCAAATATCTTATTTGAGAATGGTGCTTACTGAATAAAGTGTAACAAGTTAATTTTAAATAATAGTGTTTAGCTTTCTTGACAGAGCCAAAGCATAAAAGTTCTATTAGGAAATCTGGCCTTTTACCTTGTTCATTTGGCTTAGTCTTTTAGTGCTGGGGATAGGCCCCAAATCTGGCCATAAACTGGCCCCAAAACTGGTCATAAACAAAATCTCTGCAGCACTGTGACATGTTTGTGATGGCCATGACGCCCACGCTGAAGGGTGTGGGTTTACCGGAATGATGGCAAGGAACACCTGGCCCACCCAGGGTGGAAGGCCACTTAAGGTATTCCTGAACCACAAACAATAGCATGAGTGATCTGTGCCTTAAGGACATGTTCCTGCTGCAGATAACTCGCCAGAGCCCATCCCTTTGTTTCCCATAAGGAATACTTTTAGTTAATCTATAATCTATAGAAACAATGTTTATCACTGGCTTACTGTCAATAAATATGTGGGTAAATCTCTGTTCAGGGCTCTCAGCTCTGAAAGCTGTGAGTCCCCTGATTTCCCACTCCACATACTGTATTTCTCTGTGTGTGTCTTTAATTCCTCTAGCGCCACTGGGTTAGGGTCTCCCCAAGCTGGTCTCGGCATTTTAGATTGTAAGAAAGATAAATTCCTGCCAGTGCAGGAGCTTTCAGAAATGTTGGGGACTCAGGAAGAGAAGAACTCACTCAGATTTACAGATACTGCAGTTGAAATCTGGTAGAGAACATTTCTTGGGTTTGTTTTGTTATCCTTCCAATAGCAAATAGATACCTTTAAAAGTATAATCCAAAATTCCTTATGAAAACATTCATAAAGAAGTGAGTTTTGTGGCTTACACAAAAGATAAAATATCTAGGAATATACCTAACCAAGGAGGTGAAAAATCTCTCTGAGAACTACAAAACATTGCCCAAAGAAATCATAGAAGACACAAACAAATGGAAAAAACCATTCCATTCTCATTGGTAGGAAGAGTCAATATCATTAAAATGTCAGTAGTGCCAATGCAATCTACAGATTCAACACTATTTCTGTCAAATTACCAATGTCATTTTTCACAGAATTAGGAAAAAACCCTAAATTTCATATGGAACCAAAAAGAGCCCAAATAGCCAAGGCAATCCTAAGCAGAAAGAACAAAGTTGAAAGGATCACATTACCTGAATTCAAACTATACTGCAAGGCTATAGCAACCAAAACAACATGGTACTGGTACAAAAATAGACACAGACCAATGGAACAGAGACCTTTGAAATACAGCCATGCAGCTACAACTAATTCATCTTTGACAAAGTTGACAAAAATAAACAATAGGGAAAGGACACCATATTCAATAAATGGTGTTGGGAAAACTGGCTAACCATGTACAAAAGAATAAAACTGGACCTCTATCTCTCACCATTTATAAAAATTAATTCAAGATGGATTAAAGGCTTAAATGTAAGACATCAAACTACAAAAATTCCAGAAGAAAATCTAGGAAATATTCTTTTAAACACTGGCCTAGGCAAAGGAATTAGCATGAAGACCCCATAAACAAATGCAACAAAATAAAAAATAGACAAATGGGACTTAATTAAAGAGTTTCTGTACAGCAAAAGAAACTCTTAATAGAGTAAACAGACAACCTACAGAGAAGGAGAAAATATTTGCAAACTATGCATCTGACAAAGGACTAATATCCAGAATCAATAAGGAACTTAAATCAACAAGAAAAAAGCCAAACAACCCCATTAAAAAGTGGGCAAAGGACATGATCAGACTCTTTTCAAAGGAAAATATACAAGCAGCCAACAAACATGAAAAAATTCTCAATATCACTCATATGAGAGAGATGCAAATCAAAACCACAATGAGATAGCATCTCAGGCCAGTCAGAATGGCTATTGTTAAAAAGTCAAAAAGTAACACATGTTGGCAAAGTTGCAGAGAAAAGGGGAAGCTGATACACTGTTGGTCAGAATGCAAATTAGTTTGGCTTCTGTGGAAAGCAGTTTGGAGATTTCTCATAGAACTAAAAATAGAACTACCATTCAACCCAGCAATCTCATGACTCAGTATAGACCCAAAGGAAAATAAATACTTCTACCAAACTACACATGTCCTTTTATGTTCATTGCAGTGCTATTCATAATAGCAAAGGCATGGAATCAACCTAGGTCATCAACAGTGAGCTGGATAAAGAAAATGTGGTACATATATATCACAGAATACTATGCAGCCACAAAAAAGAATGGGATCATGTGTTTTGCAGGAACATGGATGGAGTTGGAGGGCATTATCCTTAGTAAACTAATGTAGAAGCAGAAAACCAAGGTAACACATGTTCTCAATTATAAGTGGGAGCTATATCTTGAGTTCACATAGATTTTAAAAATGGGAATACTAGGCACTGGGAACTCCAAATGGCTGGAGTAAGGGAGGGGCCAAGGGTTGCAAAACTTCCTGCTGGTAACTACGTCCACTATCTGGGTGATAGGATCAACAGAAGCCCAAACTTCAGTACCAAGAAATATAGCCTTGTAACAAATCTGCACATGTATCCCCTGAATCTAAAATAAAAATGAAAATTAAAAGAATTTTACGACTTTGTGGGTTTTAAAATATTCTGTGATACTTGATTTGCAAAAGAACGTGTAAGGAGAACTACAGGGTTAATTAAAACTGTTGCTGGACCTATATGAATAACCAGGCCAAACCTAACAAAACTAGTCAATTCTTTGTAATCAATTATAGTCCTTCTTTGTTATTATATGAACATAAGTTGGGAGGATTGTCAGAAAAATAATTGTGAATGGACAAATTGAAATGCAAGGCTACAGTAACCAAAATTATTCCTGGGTGGCCCGTTCTGCAAACACATCAGGATTATCTCTGTCTTTCATTTACTTTGAGCTATTTTACCCTTTTTTTTTTTTTTTTTTTAGATGGAGCCTAGTTGCCCAGGATGGAGTGCAGTGGTGTGATCTCGGCTCACTGCAACCTCCGCCTCCTGGGTTCAAGCAATTCTCCTGCCTCTACAGGCTGAGGATTTACAGGTGGGATTACAGGTGCATGCTACCATGCCCAGCTAATTTTTTGTATTTTTAGTAGAGACTGGGTTTCACCATGCTGGCCAGGCTGGTCTCGAACTCCTGACCTCGTGATCTGCCCGCCTCAGCCTTCCAAAGTGTTAGGATTACAGCTCTGAGCCACTGTGCCTGGCCTTTACACCTTTTAAGTAGTAGGTACTGACAATGGTAAAAGTAATTCTTATCCATATAAAACAATTCATTTTGACAGGTGGAGGTGCAGTTGATTTTCATTTACCCTGTAGAAGCAGCCAGTTTATTATCTATTATATTGAGCCCAATAATTTCATCATTCCTGTTTATGTATGTATGCTTGCTTTTAGGATAATCTGTTCAACAGATACAACACCTTATATGTTCTCTCATTCATTAATGAGTTAAACTACATATTTTAAATGTGTTCATATTATATTTAGATGAGAGTTGTGATTTTACCTTTTTAAAAATATAATACTGTATGTGTGTAATATCAATTTGCCTTTCAAGCCCTTTATTGTTTTTTTCTACCTTTACTATGTAACAGGTGCTATTCCAGTAGATTTATAAGTCTTTTCAATTCTAAGAACAGCTCCACAATGGAAGTATTATTAAGCTCATTTTACATCTAAGGAAATAAACTTGCAAGATATTAAGTGGTGAAATTATAATTTAAACTTGAATTTTTCCAATGCCTGTACCTTTAGCAAAAGGTTACCTTTTCAAAATATTTCATGAAAAGCCAAAATGCAATTGATGGATACTACCATTTTCTGCAATATAATAGAATGTGGCATAATTGTTTGGATAATCAAATCAGGAATTAAGCTATAAGAAAACATTTCAGGAAAATTCTCAGTGAGATGAAGGAAATTGGCATCTAATGTGCACATTCTGTTGACAATAAAAAAATATAAATAGCCCTGGAAAATTTGCCAGTATATCATTCACGGTATAGTTCTATAAAATTGGCTGGCTTCCTAACTTCCAACCTTCCAGCAAGCCTATTAACCTTAGCTGGTATTGTTTTGAACAACTTTCAGAATCATCTACTTTATCACAAAAAGCAAGGAATTGCTTGTTCTTTTTTTATGTTGTTTTCAGTTTTTTTTTTAATAGAATGCTTGATGGAGCTGCTTTTTCTTACATACCTCAGCAATATGACTTGCCTGTACTTAGATATGAGGTAACATTTTGAATGTCTTGCTGTAAAATATTTCTCTCCATGTAAATTGCAATGCCTTTGCATTTTGTTTCCTTTTGCAAATTTTCTCTGGTCTATAAACATAGGTTTTCTATAATTATTTTTGTAAGAACAATAAAATGTTACTCTCCCTTGTCCCAGAATTCTATTTGGAAATGTCTGCTTGCTTTCAAATGTTCACCAATTTTGGCTTTCCCCTAAATTGAAAAGTCTAAAAACAAAAACTTCACTTGTGCTTGTGACAGTACTAGATAGTTTATATCTTAATTGATTATTTTCTCCTTCATGATTAAGTTTTGGTAAGCCACAGAGAACCTGTCTTCCCCTGTCCATTTCTATATGTCCAACAATATTAGAGTATCCACTTGCGTGAGTAATTGCATGGCCTTTAATCTTTTACTTAACCAGTGAATGCTTTATAAAGTTATGTATATTGGGTGAGCCCCTTCTGAGCACAGAGCACATTTCATTTTTCTCTCTTCTTTCTCTCTTTTTTATGTTTAAATTTTTCTTTATCATTCTAGCACTTACTATCAATGATATCCCAGACACACCCACTACACTCATGCAACTGGAGTGAGTGGATATCTCCACTCCTGATATCACCAGGATTAACTACTCTGCACCTTCAACAGAGTTGTCTGACTCCTCTACTTGGATATTTCTTTGGAAAAATATGTTAATGCTATCACGATTCTTAGATATTTTGCTTCTTTCTCTGCCTCTAATGTGGTTTTCTTGTTTGTTTTTTGGTTTATTGCCTTGCTCATTAACCCCATGTTTAATTCTTTTGTCAATGTTTATTTCATTCTCTACTGTCTCCTTTATACCACTCATACATCCAAGTACTGGATTTTAAACTGATCATTTCAAATAGTCTCATCCCCTTTTTATCCTGGGCTTTCCATTGCATCAGCATTTCTCTAACTTTATATATAAATTATTACTCAAAATTAGCAAGCCAAGGCTAATTTTATTAACTTCTCTAAGAAACATAACATTTGAACAATTAATTCAGCATCATTCTGCCTTACTATCAATCTTTATTCAAAAGTGGCATGGGTAGAAAGAAACTTTATGGCTACTTTGACTCACCATCTCATTGGCTTCTCAGGTGTTCATACTACCATCAAAGTCTGCTTATACCCTCTTAAATAAGCATCTTGATTTCTTCTTCCCTTTCTGTTTAAACAGCTACTACTTACATTGAAGCCTTCATAATATACATCAGGCAAATAGGTAAACACTGACCTTTATATTTCATATTCTTACCTTAATATAATAAAGCTATGCCTTGGAATTTCTTAAACAAACTTTATTTCCCCCCCTCTTTCTATTGCATTACTTCAAGATTCTTAACTCTTTAACTAAAACCTCTCTATTTTTCAATATCGATTTACAGATTCAGCTATTAAAATCTTTCAACATTTCTCACAAATGGCTCCTGTTTATTAACTGTATTTTTAAATATATTTGGATGGACATTAATTGTATTTTATATACTCTGTGATCATTATATTGCTCAGACAAGTCTAGCATGTTTTCTGTTTGCCGTGTAGATAAGAGTTCTAATATTTAAAATCAAATAATGCAGTTAAATGGGGAACAGTTTTTCTTCAAATATATGGTCTAATATTAAAACAATGTTTGGGTGAATTACTTCGGGATTTGCCATCCACATCTGAATTCAGAACCATTAAAAATCTCTTTGTCTTTTCTGACCAACCCTGGAACTAAATGCAGAGTTTTCATTCTATCCAGTGTTGAAAACATGTGACTGGTCATATTTTTCTCTTCATTCTTTCGTTTGTTTACCCACTGATTCATTAGCTATTTTATGAGCATCAACTTTGTAGCAAACCCTTTTGAATGCACGTATATACTTATATACTTATATATGTGTATATATGTATATATATATATACACACACACATATATACCCGTATATACATATATAAACAAGATGTCACTGTATTTTAAATGCTTACATCTAATTGGGCAAGAAAACAAATACAATATTAAAATGCAATGTGATAAATATCACAATTATGGTATGGCAAAAATGCTATGAAAGAACAATCTCTGAAGTCTTTGAATGTTACAAGGGAGAAGAGAGGATTCAATTTTGTGGAAAGAGAGACAGCACAAAGTCTTCTAGGCAGAGGCAGAAAGTATTCCCTTGTGAAATGGCAGGTGGCTCTAGGAAAGCAGTGTGAGCTAAGACATGAGGGAGTTTGATTGTGATTTTAAATGAAATAATTGCTTTCCCCTACTTTCTGTCTTCGTTTCTACCAGTATTTCATATGAAATTTCTTTTGTTGCCCCCACAGTTTGCAGAAGTCTTTTGAGAGAGTTTAGGACCAGTACTAATCTAGGCTTTGTTTTAATGAAATGAAAGTAACTGTTAAAACTCAATTTGCAAGTGCCATGGTAACTGTGTAGTTGAATTTATTTTCTTATTCTCTATAGACACAACATCTGAGCTAGTCTGTCACAGTAGCCTCTATTTAATAAATGGAATAGTCATGCAGTAAATTAATGAATGTCTCAACATGTACATTTTTGCACCTTTATCTAGGCTTTCACATGGACAGCTCTAACTGGTTTGGCTCAGATTCACTTCAGTTCATACACTCAAGAACACATTTATCAGGTACCAGACAGTGAGGCTCGTTTGAACAGTCAATATACTGCAGGAGAGAAGCTGAAGAGTGAAATTCTAATTATTCTTGACATAGGACATTCTAAGAGTGTCTCATGCCAAAATAATGAAAGTTATCTTTCTTCAGGAAATTGAAAGACGATACATAAAGTGTCTTCAGGTTTCCACGGAAATGGAATTAAATAAGAAACATTTGGCACTTTCTGATGGCTACAGATCATCCTGAAATCACTTCACATCTGCTGGCTAAATAGAGAAATAACTATAAATCTTTTCAAAAACAAAGGAGAGAAAAATGTAGGAAATATATCAAGTAATACCTTTATGGCACCATTAGTGTGACTCTATAAAGAAGGTTATTTATAATGGTGGAATTGTTTGTCACACAGCATATGAAAAAGGAAATTAAAATTATAGATGGGTTACAGTGTTAAACATGGTCTTGTAAACTCTAGATATGTCACCTTACTAGACGCAAACCTTATTTTTAATTTTTAGCAACACTTTAAAAAATTAGAGATGTATGAATATTCAGCATGGTTTAAGCTCGGTTCATTTGGATATTTTCTAAACAATTCTTAGTAGAAATTTAAACAAGTTTATCTTGTTCTCATATATGTGTTTATGCTTAAAGGGTTATTTTGAAGTAGTGTTAATGGTGAGTAAATGTATGCTATGGAATAAATTCTTTACAACTGTGGACCTACTTCATGAGAAATGTGTATAAAGCACACAGAATTCAGACTTCTTCCTTCCAAAAAAAAGTCTCTGGTTCATACTTCTCCCCATCACGCTCCATTTCCAATTATGCACCATTTAACTGTTCAAATTATATAAGAATTTTTATGTTTAAGCTTAGCAACAATAAATTTTTCATCACTTCAAGAAATAATATATGTATCCATGAGAGTTAAAAAGACAATATTTTATCAATATATAACTAGTCTCGTGTTTTAAGTGCAAAGGCAAACTGTATTATCACAATATAAATATTTTCATGTGAAAATATAAAAATAAACTCTCATGCATATTCATGTAAAACAAAGCAAGTGTATGGCTACAAAAAAGTCCTGTGTTGGCAATATTTTCATCATAATCTGCATTCCTGTTTCTCTTAACCCTTAGAAAAGAACTATCGATGTTTTAATAAGATTAAGTTAGAAAGGAAAGTGTAAAAGTGCTTATTTTGTTCAACTCAGACTCCACCACAGACCTGGAAGTGGTCATGCCTGTGGAGGCAGAAGGCTGTGGGGAGTTTTCATTTAGCAGCCTAGTCTGGTAAACTAATAAATACAAATTTGACTCTTTGCTCTCTCCTTCATGTCTTCATATACTTCCCCAATGGTATCAGCTGCAAAAAAACAAGGCTTTGAGTCAGACTGAGACATAAGCAAGGATTGCACTCTGAGTTAGGCACCTGTCAAAAATAATGTGATTCCTTACGTAATATTAGAGAATAGGTAGAGATACATACAAAGTTGTATTTTATTATTTGATTTGATCATTAAAGTACAGTTCTGTCTGCCATACTTTTTTCCATACTAGAGAGTAACCTCTATTAAATACTAGTATCTAAATTCTGGCCTGCTATGAATTTTCAACCAAAGAAAGCCATTTCAATAAACTGCTATACCAGATACTAAAATTTAATGATATAATTTAAGTGTTATAATTCTTTGAAAGGACATTAGAGGTCAGAGTTAAACGTCTTCATTTTCAGATGCAGAGGCAGTTGAACAATAAGTTTTAATGGCTTGTTCAAGGTAATTTTTAGCTTTTATTGGACATAAATTGCATGTTTTATTTAGATTCAAAATTCTTGTATGTCTAATGGTGCTTCTCAAAAATTTTCCACTACAATATAAGATGATGCCTATATTGAATGGGGAATATATAACAGGGAGGTCATTCTATCCCCACAAAGAAATAACGGAGTGGTAATTAGGAGATGTAACTGAAAGATGAATCTAGTTCAGAAATCCTCCCATCCCTCCTCACAGTTCAGAATAAAGGAACTTTCTGTGAGAATTATTGTTCTAAACTAGGGTTTTAATTGCAACATGTTAATTTGCAACAAAGAAATTATTGGGCCTAAACTACTCTTCATGCCTTTAGGGTGCTGTAAAAGAGAGAGAGAGAGTAGAAAGAAAGAGAGGGAAAGGAAGAGAGAGAAAGAGAGAGAGAGATAGGGAAGTAGCTTGTAAATGAAGGGACAGATAAAGGGGACAGAAGTACAATTGCAAGCTGACTAGGCATGACTTCCTATGCAATGCAACTGGCACTGCAGTATCAACTTGCTCCTGCCTGCCTCATTCAACAGTGCACAGATTCTCTGCCTGTCCATTTCATAGTAAGAAGAGAAACGGAGGACATTTAGTTTTTTTGTTAAGTCTTGATGACCTTTTTAGGAATCAGCTTAATTACTTTGATGGGAAAAATAAAAGATTTAAAAACAGGCATGAGAAATTCACAGAAAGATGTGATTTAAAAAATACCCTCATGATATAGTGGTATGCAAGGAAGCATTTCTCACCATTTTCTCATATTTAAATCTGGCCTCTGGTTTCAGAGTTATGACAAGTTTAGTCAGAGTGGCGGTGGAACAGAGGTCATTTTATCAGGCATGAGTGGGATGGAAATTCTGTCCCACTTCCCATATCCCACAAAGTAGTGATCTAAACACATTTGAGTTTGAACAGAGGGGTAAATAGGCTAGAGCGGAGAAAGCAAACTATTATGATCACTATAATTCACTGATTATCAATACTTCTTTACCATCTTGCCTCATTGTCCACTTTTCTACATATTGTCTACTTATATTCTTTGATTTTTTTTAATTGCCAAAGTTACTTTCTGATCTGTGGTCAAATCTTTTAGTTGTTGGAAACACTCTGAGTGTGGAGGATAATACATAATAAGACAGCCACATTTATGAAACTTTGGATGATAAGTCTGAGCACCACAGATTTTTGGCAACATATGGATATTGTTTAGATTTTAACATTCTATTTTATTCCCTTTCCTCGGGATTTTGTTTCCAATCTGCCAGGGAAGAGAAGTTAAATTTCAAAAAAGGTCACTATTGCATAGCTACTCCTTAGGTAAAGATAGGGGCTTAAAGAAGAAAGAATATTAACTTTATATATGGCCACAACAAATAATCTAAATCTATTTAGCATGATAAATTAGGTACTTCCAAGGCAAGCTGAAAAGTCTACAGTCATAAACCATATGACATTTTGGTCAATGACAGATCACATATATGAAGGTGGTCCTATAAAATTATAATATGATGGTCTCAAAATTATGATACCATATTTTTACTGTACTTTTTTATATTTAAATACACTTACCATTGTGTGACCATTGTCTACAATATTCGGTAGTAATATATTGTCCAGGTTTGTAGCCTAGGAGCAATAGACTATACCATGTAGCCTAGTTGTGTGGCAAGCTTCACCATCTAGGTTTGTCTAAGTACACTCTATGATGCTTGCACAATGATACAATTCCCTAATGATTTATTTCTCAGAATATATCCCCACTGTTAATCAATGCATGGATTGTAGTTTTTAGAATCTCTATTCTGGGCCATTAATAATATATTTAGGGATTAACAATATATGTTTTTAAGACATCTGTTACTTCCTGTCTGTTAACTAAGAAGGGGTTGAAGTGGAAAGAAAGGAATTAGTACTTATTTAGCACCTACTTTGTGCCAGGTGCTATATTCCATGTATTTTTTTTCATTTAATACAATATCTTATGAAGTATGTGATCTTCATTTTTTAGGCAAAAAGTCTCAGAAGTTAAGGAAATGTAACATATATTACTCCTTGAATATAAAGTGTTTTATGAGACTTAAAGGCTTTTTTCTTTACCATTTATGATCTATGTCACTGGATCCTATCTGGTATATGAAGTTGTAATGGGAGACATGCGTTTCTGACTTAATCTTTAGACGCTGCCCTATAGTTCACTGAAAATGGTCTCAGAGGAAGAGGGAGAATAATTTCTTGGCCAGTCCTTCTGTAATATGGAAGAATGCAGCTTGAGAAGATGGTCTCCGATTTAACCAGTTGCACAATCAATGATCTCTGTGCAATCAGAGAGCACAGGAGAGGCCGGGGCACAGCTGAATTGCTCTGAATTCTCTTCAAGTCTGTTCAACTCTGCAGGAGCTGCCTTCTGCTAGGGACCCATCTTTTCTTTCCTGGCGTCTTGTGATAGCCTCTTAACTGAGCTTCCTACAGCTTTTATAACTATATATGTGCTCCTTCCATCCAATCTCCTTATAGCCACAATAATATTCCCCAAACTCATATTCAGTCATCTCACACAACTACTTTTTAACCTCTTAGTGGCTTTTCACTGTCATTAAGATGAAGTTCAACATTCTCAAACTGTTCTTTAAGCCCTTGTATTATCTTACCCTTTGATCTGGGCATTAGAGTATAGTTTTCTGGAGAAATGTGAATGGGTTATGGATATTGCCAGATGGTTGTGCATGTATACATATATAAAATATATTTTTATATCTAAACATTTTTATATCTAAACATATATTTAGATATAAATATACCAAAATCTATAATTAGTAATACATTTCTGTGAGGTTGTTTTCTGTTGCTGTTGTTTTAGAAGTGGGGTTCTTGCTCTGTCACCCAGATTGGAGTGCAGTGGTGTACTCATAGTTCACTGCAGCCTGGAATTTCTAGGCTTAAGGAATTCTCCCACCTCAGCCTCCCAAGTAGCTGGGACTACATGCATGTGTCACCATGCCCAGCTAATTATTGTTTTATTTTTGTAGATATTGGGTCTTGTTACATGTTCAGGCTGGTCTGTAACTCCTGCCTAAAGTGACCCTCCCACCTCAGCCTCTGAAAGGGTTGGGATTACAGGCTTCAGCCACTGGGTCCAGCCTCCCATGAGCTTTTTCCTTATACAGAAGATAAAATAAGGAACCTTTTCATAAGAAATCATTAAGAACCCCTTTAGAGATTTTGACGACTCCTAGGTAATTTCTGAATTTCTCTCTCTTGTCTTTCAAAAAATATCTGAGCTCAGTTTGAAGCTAGGATATTGCTTGCGTTAGCACACCTCAGACTATTCCTTTGAAGCCATTTTTATAAGACCGTATCTGAGTAAAAATTAATTATGAAACATAAGGGAGAAATATGGAGCATAAAACATAGCCTGTTTTTATGAAGAAACTAGGTGTCAGAGGGGAGACAATTTCCAAGGCCATGCAAGGGTTAAAACAGAGCTAGTCGCTGTGATTCCAATTCATTGGTTTTCAACCACTCCGTTATCACTTGCTTTCTAAATTTCAGAAAACATTTTAAAATAAGAATTATCCTTTCTTATCTTTGTTCTGGCAGCCTACTACATTGCATCTGAGGATAAAAAATCAGTTTCTATTCAAATAACCAAAATGTCTGTGCCAGGTACTTTGGACAAATGATTAACAGGGTCAAATTTTAATATGCGTATGAAGTCCTACATTGCTATACTATTGCTTAAAAATTGCACACATATTTATTTATTTTAAATATGAATAAAAGGAGCTAAAAATCACAACAGATATAAGCAGGTGAAACCACTCCAAGTACACTGGAAAATTTTTTGATAAATGTGATATATTTAGTAAATTGATACATACTTAATGAACTGTAATGATACTAGTTCTTTTTGTATGTTTTGAAAGTGGAATGTCATAACTTCTTATCAGAGAAAAATCATCAATATCTATTTTAATGAAAAAACAGGATAGATGATTATATTAACATGCTTTTCATGCTTCTGTTACACACAGAAAGGAAAGTTTAAAATCAAGAAAACATAGACTTAAAAAAATCACTGTGTGGGACTAACTGCTTTGTTTCACTTTTTGAACTGTTTCTCAGTTCATGGTCTGATTGTATCTCTCTGCTAATATACTTTGAATAGGGAGAATTCTTTTCAGTGATTGGCATGACTTTGATTCAGCACAGCAAGGACAAGCTAGTTTGGAGATATATATATATATATATATATTTTTTTTTTTTTTTTTTCTGTATGGTAAGATCATAGAGTTCCACTTGTAATGTGTAGTTTCTGCCTCTCTCAGTTAAATCAACACAATTGAAATATGCTTTGTTGTTTTAAGTAACAGCTTGGGCAGAATATGTACCTGCCATGAAACACAGGAAATATATTTGACACAATCTTTTGCACTGTTCAATTATAAAAATGAGGAATTTATACTTTGAGCCACCACATCATCCAAAAGTAAATCACTCTTTTATAACTACTCTTTCTAGTTACTCATAGATGAAATTAGTAGTAGTTCTGTGGAGTCAGAAGTCATATGATTGAATCATCTCTCTGCTATTAAACAACTGAATAATATGCTATGTTGCATAAATTAGATGATTTACTTGAAAATCTCTTATACATAGAAAAGATGTATTGTGGTTATTATTTGAGAAACTTAGAGGTTAATTGATTGCATTTTTCTTTTACAATGAAGTGTTTTGGTTAAAGATTATAAGATGTCATCAAAAAGTAATGGAAGGATGTTGTCATTTTAACTGGATAAACCTGCATCACTCAATCATTGCATGCACAACTGATTCATCTCACAGTGGACTTGATGTAAGTGTGAAATATTACACTGTAATTTTAAACCACTGAAGATTATGTTTTATAGTCATATAACTTAAATTATGTTTTCCTATTATACAAGAAATTTTTAAACGAATTTTATAAAACTGTATACAAGAAAATATTGATAAATATCGTAATATTAAAATAAGACACTATCAGATACAAATATAAATGCTTCTTAGAGACAATAGGAATTCCAAAAATATAAAACTAAAAGATTCAGACCTCAAACGTATATGGATATTATAAACCAATAAGAACAAAAAAAACTAATAGGAAAACTGTTAAAATGTATCAACAGGCAATTCAGAGAAGAAATCATAGTAGCCAATACATTTTTGAAAAAAATAAATGGCATACAAAAATTCAAATTCAAAGGAAATATCATATTTTTAACTTTCATATTGAAAATAAATATTAACATTCTAAAAATATTAAGTGTTATCAAGGATGTAGAGCAAAGAAAACCCAGATTCTATGCTGGTAGGAATATAAACTAGGTGATTTTGGAAGGTAATTACACAAATTTAGCAAAGTTGAAGATGTACATATTCTAAAACTAACCACTTCCATTCTATTTCTTGAGACATCTTTTACTTGTGTAAAATCATTTATTAGGACATTAGTTATAAGAGTGAAATACTTGTTTATCTAAAGGAGAGTGTTAATTTACTTGAAGAATATTTTTATGAATGACGCTATTTAGTTCATAAAATATTTGAAGTAGAATTCATGTATAAACAAAGAAATTGCACATAAAAGTGTTTTGAAGTAATACAGTTATAGAATGGAAATCTCAATTTTATATTTTGAAATATAAAAGTATGCAAACTGGTTAGTATGTGTTAAGTATGAACTCATATGTATGGAAAAAACACTGAAATATTTGGAATAAAAATCACTATAATTTAGGATAGTAATTCTGTGCTAGACAAAGGGGAAAAAAGAGGTGAATAAGATCAATCTATTAGTCTGTTCTCACATTGATATAAATAAATACCCAAAAGTAGGTAATTTATAAAGAAAAGAGGGTTTAAATTGGCTCACGGTTCTGCAGGCTGTACAGGAAGCTCGGGAAACTTACAGTTATGGTGGAAGGGGAAGGGGAAGCAGGCATGTCTTACATGGCCAGAGCAGGAGCCAGAAAAAGCGAGCAGGGAGGTACTACACACTTTTAAATGACCAGATCTTGGGAGAATCACTCATTATCACAAGCAAGGGGAATGATGCTAAACCATTCAGGAGAAACCACCCCCATGATCCAATCACTTTCCACCAGACTCTACCTCCAACATTGGGGATTACAATTGAACATGAGATTTGGGTGGAAACACAGATCCAAACCATATCAATCAAGAAAGGAGGATTCAGAATTTTAATTATATCTGTAACATTTGTACTTAAAAAATAGTAATGAGACTTTAGCTTCCAGAATTGGTGCACTAGTAAATCTGAATCAACAATCCTACTGAAAACTACAAGAAAATCTGGACAAAGACTAAAGAAGCATCTGCTTGAAGTAATCGGCAAGTTACCAATTCTCCAACTATTGGAGGATGTACAATTCAAGGCATCTGAGCCTGGCATTTAGGGCCATTTTAGCCCTCTGGGTATGTGCCAATCCAGGAAGAGATAACTGAGAGTTTGTGACCCTGGGAACTGTTTTTCAGAGTCTCGTGAGACCAGGGAAACAAAAATTAGACTCCATACATTTCCATGATGTAAAAGATGCCCTAGATAAATTCCTCATCTTTGCGTTGGGATCCTAAAGTGTTGGAATATAGGAGCAAGTTTTACTTACAGTGAAATTGACATTCTGAGGAACTGCAACCCAGCATCAATTAAATTTAATCATGGATACTTGATTTAGTTGATCTGGGATTGTTATGATGCCTAAGCCCCCAATAGAAATTGTCAAGATTGTGGTTACTTTAGGAGAGGAGACAGAATAGTAATGGAAGAGGACAGAAAAAGAATCTGTGGGTTGTGGCAAACGTTTTTTTAACTTGAGTAGTGGCTACAAAGGTAATAATTTTGTAATAAATCTTGGGCAGTATATTTTTTGTTTTGTGTACTTATAGACATATTGATCTATTTCATACTACATCAGGCTAAATAAGCCTTTTAAAAAGTAGGAATTCAAAAAATGTCAACTCATTTTTCAAAAAGTCAAGCAAATAAGACAAATCTATTAATATTGATAAAGCTGGTTTATTGCTACATTGATTGCTTTTTTATATCATATACCTCACAAATTAAGTAGTAAAAGAGTAATAACAAATCAACACCATGTTCATTCTGAGAAAGACTGGGCAAAAAAAAAGTCACTGTCATTACAAGGGAGCAAAATATTACATCTAGCTTTGCAAACAACTTGTAGGTGATATTTACAACAGCTAGAAGCCATTTCAGAATGTTGTTTAGGGATCTAGATTTCTCCTCTTATCCAGTATAACTTTTCATTGAATTCCATTGTTTTTCAGGAAAAAAAAAAATACGTTTTTTCACAGGGCTTGGAAATGAGCACTAGCTCATGCAGTTTCAGCTCACAAAGCGAATTCAACAATCCTGTAAAAAGGCAGCAAGACCCAATATTATAGATATCCTTTGAATTTCCTAGAATAGTTACCAAGTAGAAAGAGTTTGGCAAAAGTAATTTGAATGGCAAATCACATTTTTTGAACCATACAACTTGATACTTTTCTATTGCATTGCCAGATTATTTTATTTTAGTATGCTATGTACAATATATTTGTCTTTCCTAAGAGGTCAACAAGGTTGAAATTTATTTTTCTCTATTGTTGATCTTGAAAAGTCATCCAATTAGGTTACTAGAGCATTTGTAAAAGCAAGTGTCATTTTTTTCCTCTCAATTTTCCTAATATCTAAAATATGTATGAATTTTTATTTTTCTGTCATCCTATATTTGAAACATTTTCTGCTACACTTTTGCAGCACTTGCAGCCTTAAGTACTTGTCCTATGTCAATGGGGATCTTCTGTTGTCATTTGTTTACCTCTCTGTCTCTAGAGATTAACATGAGGACACAAATCATGACTTAAAAATCTTTATACCTTGTGCCTAGTAAATAATTCAATAAACATCAGCAAATTGGTGAATAAAAATGAACTTCTAGAGAGATCTAGATTGTCAGATTGGCTTTAGTTTTACAACTCAAATACAAACATATCCAGATACCCTTCCTGCCCACTCTTCTGGTGTTTGCTGTGGATGTCAGGTGTCCTGAGATTTTGTGGAACACCTACACTTAATACAGCAGAGGAGTGCATGCCATTTTCTTTGCATTTTTCATTTCAACATGTGATTATAGCTTTCTGTTTGTGGTTAGTCACTTGTGCAAGATTTCCCAATTTAAGATTTTAAATATTATACTTCTAGCTTTCCAAATAAGTAATCTCAACATGATTTCATTATTGCTGCTCTTTGATAGAAGTAGATAGTAAAAATTTAAAAATACAGGAGGGCACCAAATTCTATTTCTCCAAAGAGAGTTGAAAGGAAAAATAAATATAGAAAGCATTGAACATGAGGAAAGTCACAATAGTCATATAAAACTCTGGATAAAACAAACCTCCTAAAGAAACAGATGGGTCTTTTTGCAATGAACTGAGCATTTTTATGGCTCACTGGAGCTCATACTATAAAATGTCAATGAAGAAGGTTAGATAAGTCTCTAAACTAAGATTGTGCCTTCGTAAGGGATAGTAAACAACTCCAGGATGTATCCAAAGGGCTTTTTATTTAGTTCCTGCTACACAAACAACAAATATAGAAGACAAGGTATAGCTGAGGCAAGATCCATTCTTTTGTCGTTGGTATAAAAAAAAAAAAATGGTTCTTTGGTTTCTGGGCTTAGAACCTTGCTGTTGCCTATTTAGGGTTAACATCATTTGCACTTTTAACTCTTTAGGCTTTTGGCCCCAAAGCTATTGCTGATCATTTAATTCTATATATTTCACTTTCTGATAGAACAGAAGTTATTTCCAGATCCCACAGCAGAGATTTCTTTATATATAATATATCCCTTGAAAACCACTGTACAATTACCAAGTGAAAAATTATAAGTGAATTTTTAAACTAGAGAAAAAGATGAAATATTACTCAAACATCTGATAGAGGTCAATAAAAGTCAAGAGGTTGTACAATTTATCTTAGATAATTTAAAGATAAAGTGATACCACATTTGCTAGTATTGAAACGGAAACATAAGTATATTTCCAAAATATAGCCATAAAAGAAGTAATTTAACAACAAATATTTTGTTCTAAATAAAATCATATTAACCAATGTAATCATACTTTGAGTAACTGAAGAAAAAAATTCAATTTCATAAATACTAACGTTTCAAATAATTATAGAACATATCTGATAGAGAATATACAGTTAATGTTACTTTAGAAAAGAGTGTAAAGAAGAAAAAATAATGGTTATATTCTCAAACTTAAAAATTAGAACTACTTCTCCAGAAGGCATATAGTAGTAATTAATCTCAAAATTAAAAGGAATTGTTCTAATGTAAGTTGTTATAGAGAAAGAATTTTGAACTTATATTTTAAAATATGTATTTGATTATTGAAAAGGTAAAATTTGCAATTGGAGAAAAATTCAGTGTTATAAGTGGCATACAATGAAAAAATCAGCTTTTGCTCCTTTCCTTCCTAGATGCAACCATGATAAAAACCACATGTATACCAAAATCTTTACATAAATAGAGTGTTCTTTGACATATTTTCCCACATATTATGTTGTAAAGTAATTTTAAAAAACTAATATAGTCCTGGCTTCCTATTTTTTAAGATTGCAAAGCACTCCATTGATGGGCATATTACAGTTTATTTTTGGTTTTATAGTTTCTAACATTAGTTCTTACATCAATGTTGACACTAGTCATATTTGTGTGTATCTGGATAAATATATGTATAGATTTTTTATCACATTTTGCCAAATCGTTCCTTTGATTGTAAGATACAGCATTATTTTGGTGTCATTAAGAAAGAGAAAACAACGTGAGATAAATAGTATATATCATCAATTATTTAATATATCCAATTTTGGCCGAGCACGGTGGCTCACGCCTGTAATCCTAGCACTTTGGGAGGCCAAGGCAGGTGGATCACAAGCTCAGGAGGTTGAGATGATCCTGGCTAACACAGTGAAACCCCGTCTCTACTAAAAATACAAAAAATTAGCCAGGCGTGGTGGCGGGCGCCTGTAGTCCCAGGTACTTAGGAGGCTAAGGCAGGAGAATGGTGTGAACCCAGGAGGTGGAACTTACAGTGAGCTGAGATCCTGCCACTGCACTCCAGCCTGAGCAACAGAGTGAGACTCCATCTCAAAAAAAAAAAATCCAATTTTAAAGATGTTAAAATATGTCTCATAATCAATATAATATAGTACGGTTATGAGTATCTTATAATCAATGAAATTTGGAGCTAAAAAATAATATAGCTGTGTCAGATTGCCATATTATTGCCACCTACAGCACCTCAATAATTTACCACACCATTGACAATGCAAGACAATGCCTGTTTCCCCTTTCCAAAAAAAGCATGTAAATTTCGGATCTTGGCCAATCTCATATATTAAAAAATAGTATATTTTAAGATGTAAAAATGACATTGCTATTTCCTGATCCACAAACTGCTCCAGATTTCCTAAATAAAAGTTGCAAACAAAAATATGAACACTTTGACAAACCATAAAGCTTATTGCACATCTTTTCTGAAGTTGGACAACAAGAGTTTAATATGCTGCGTGATCTGGGCCCATTCATTTAACTATTCTAAGTCTCAGTTTTTCTTTCTGTAAACTGAAGATAGTAATAGATTTTCATGAATTGTCATAACATTGAGTAAAACTAATGTATGTAGGATATTTCTGGAACATAGTGGTACTCTTTGTGTATTAGACATTACTATTATTATGACTGTGTCCAGAATTGGTTCCTTCCGGTGGGTTCTTGGTCTCACTGACCTCAAGAATGAAGCTGCAGACCCTCATGGTGAGTGTTACAGTTCTTAAAGATGGTGTGTCCAGAGTTTGTTCCTTCAGATGTTCAGATGTGTCCAGAGTTTCTTCCTTCTGGTGGGTTTGTCATCTTGCTGACTTCAGGAGTGAAGCTGTGGACCCTTCCAGTGAGTGGTACAGCTCTTAAAAGGTGGCCCCTCCAGAGTTGTTTGTTCCTCCCAGTGGGTTCGTGGTGTTGCTGACTTCAGGAGTGAAGCTGCAGACCCTTGCAGTGAGTGTTATAGCTCATAAAGGTAGTGCAGACCCAAATAGTGAGCAGCAGCAAGCTTTATTGTGAAGAGCAAAAGAATAAAGCTTCCACAGCATGGAAAGGGGACCCGAGTGGGTTGCCACTGCTGGCTCGGGTGGCCAGCTTTATTCCCTTATTTGGCCCTGCCCACATCCTGCTGATTGGTCCATTTTACATAGAGCTGCTTGGTCTATTTTACAGAGTGCTGATTGGTCCATTTTACAGAGTGCTGATTGGTGCATTTACAATCCTTGAGCTAGACACAGAACGCTGATTGGTTTGTTTTTACAGAGTGCTGATTGGTGCATTTACAATCCTCTAGCTAGACAGAAAAATTCTCTGAGTCCCCACTCAACCCAGGAAGTCCAGCTGGCTTCACCTCTCACTACTGCTACTACTGCTACTGCTATGATACTGTACTTAAGGATGGAGAAAAATGTTAATTCACTTATAACATTTTTTATTCAGAGTGAGATTTTAAGTAAGTGAATGCATATACAGTCAACCCTTGAACCGTGGAAGAGTTAGGGGTTACATAAACAGTTGATTAACACATATTTTATACCTTATATGTATTAAATACTGTATCCTTACAATAAAATAAGCGACAGAAAATGTTATTGAGAAAATCATTAGGAAGAGAAAAGAAAATATGTTTCCTATTAGGTGGAGGTGGATCATCATAAAAATCTTCATTCTTGTCTTCACTTTCAGTAGGCTGAGGAGGAGGAGATAAAGGAGTTCATCTTGATGTCTCAGGGGTGGCAAAGGCTGAATAAACTCTGTATGTAAGCCTACCGACCCAGTTCAAACCTGTTTTGTTCAAGGGTCTACTGTATAATGGGTAAGGAAAAAAGATAAAATCTTTTTGGGATGCCATTTTCACAACAATAAGTATTGTGTTCAATTTACAGGGTGATGTCAGAAGAGGTTATCTTAAAAAAAACATAATCACAATGAAGTTTTAAAACTGAGAAATATTTATTTCATTAAATTCTAAACTAACATAGTTTTGCAGATGTGTTGAAATTTTCAGTAAATAATGTGTATTTCATTGGGTAAAACAGAAAAGGTCGTATTTATGCTGACGTGTATTACATAAACCAGAATAGAAATTATATGCTTATCTGATTAGAATATTTTTTTAATTTCTTTAATTTTATTTTTGACAAATAATAATTGTATGTGTTCATGGGGCATTATGTGATGTTTTGATGTTTCCTTACAGTGTGTAATGATTAAATCAGACTAATTAATAAGTCCTTCACCTCACATACTTATTTTTTATGATGCCAATTTTTAAAAATCTATTCTTCTAACAATTTTAAAATAGATAATACACTATTATTTATTACAGTCACCATTCTGTACAATAGATCACTAAAACATATATTTCTTCTATCTAATTGAAACTTTGTACCCTTTGATCAACATGTCCCTTTTCCCCACTGACCACCCTCCCCTATCCCCTGGCAATCCCCATTCTACTCTCTGCTTCTATGAGTACAACTTTTAAAGATTCCACATATAAGTGAGATCATGTGGTATTTGTCTTTCTGTGCCTGGCTTATCTCATTTTGCACAACATCCTCCAGGTTCATCCATATTGTTGCAAATGACGATATTTTCTCCTTTTTTATGGATGAAAAATGTTTCATTATTTACACAAACATATCTTAGATATATTGTGGTTTGGTTACAAACAGCCGTAATAAAGTAATATTGCAATAAGGCAAGCCACATAAATTTTTTCTGGTTTCCTAGCGCATACAAAAGTTATGTTTACCCTATACTGTAGTTAAGTGCAATAGCATTATGTCTAAAAAGTATATACTTTACTTAGAAAGTACTTTATTGCTAAAATGTTAACACTCATCTGAGCCCTCAGTCATAAGTTTTTTCTTGTAGAATATCTTGCCTCAAGGTTGATGGCTGCTGATTGATGAGAGTGGTGGTTACTGAATGTTGGGGTAGCTGTGGCAATTTCTTAAAATAAGAATGCAATAAAATTTGCCACACTGATTGACTCTTCCTTTCATGAAAGATTTATCTGTAGCAGATAATGATATTTGATACTCTTTTACTCACAGTAGAACTTCTTTCAAAATAGAAATCAGTGCTCTCAAACCCTGCTGCTGCTTTATCAGCTAAGATTACATAATATTCCAAATGCTTTGTTGTCATTTTAACAGTGTTCACAGCATCTTCACCAGGAGTAGATTCTGTCTCAGGAAACCACCTTCTTCGCTCATTCATAAAAAGCAACTCCTCATTCATTAGTTTTATCATGAGATTGCAGCAATTCAGTCACATTTTCAGGCTCCGTTTCAATTCTAGTTCTCTTGCTATTTCTACAACATCTTCAGTTACTTCCTCCACTGAAATCTTAAACCTTTCCTTTCCCTTGGACACTTAGAAGCCATTTTGGGGTTATTAATTGGCCCAATTTCAATATTGTTGTGTCTCAGGGAATAGAGAGGCCAGAAGAGAGGGAGAGAGGTGGAGAACAGCCAGTCAAAGGAGCAGTCAGAATACAAGCAGCATTTATTGATAAGTTTGCCATCTTATATGGGTGCAGTTCATGGCATCCCCCAAACAATTACAATGTAACATCAATGATCACTGATCACCATAACAGATATAATAATAATGATAAAGTTTGAAATGTTATGAGAATTATCAGCATATGACATAGAGACACAAAATGAGCACATGCTGTTGAAAAATGGCACTTAGACTTGCTCACTGTAGGCTTGACACAAACATTCCATTTATAAAATAAAAATCTGTGAAGCAAAATAAAGCAAAGTTCAATAAATGAGGAATGCTTGTATATACAACATGCTTTTTATTCATTATTCTGATGGTGGGTACCTAGTTTTCCATATTTTAGCAATTGTGAATAATGCTGCAATGAATGTGGGAGTGCAGGTGTCTCTTTGGCATGCTGAATTCAATTATTTGTATGTATACCCACATATGGGATTGCTGGATTATATCATAACTCTATTATTATTTTTATGAGAAACCTTTATACTATTCAAAAATGGCTGTATTAAATTTATTTTTCCACCAACTGTGCGCTAGGATTCTTTTTTTCTCCACACCCTAGGCAATACTTGCTGTCTTTTGTCTTTTTGTTAGTAGCCACTCAAACATGTGTGAGGTGGCAGCTCATTGTGGTTTTCATTTGCATTTCCCTAATACTTAGTGGACATTTATATGTCTTCTTTTGAGAAGTGCCTGTTTAAGTCCTTTGCACATTTTCTGATTGATTGTTTTCTTGCTATTCAGTTGTTCAAGTTGCTTATATGTTTTGGTTATAAAATCTTTATCAGAATTATGGCTTGCAAATTTTCTACCAATATGTGGGTTGGTCCATTGCTCTATTGATTGTTTTGTTTGCTGTACAGAAACTTTTTAGTTTGATGTAATTCCATTTGCTTATATTTGCTTTTGTTGCCTGTGTTTTTGGGGTCATATTCAATAAATCTTTATCAATGTTGTGGAGCATTTTTTCTATGTGTTTTTCTAGTAGCTTTATAGTTTCAGGTCTTATGTTTAAGACTTTATTACATTTTGAATTTTTTTGTGTGTATGGTGTTAAATAAGGTTCTAATTTCATTCTTTTGCATGTGGTTATCCAAAATTTTTAGCACAATTTATTAAATAGACCATTTTTCCCTATTATGTATTCTTGGCTTCTTTGTTGAATATCAACTGACCATAATTGTGTATATTAATTTCTAGACTCTCTATTTTATCCATTTGTTCTATGTGTCTGTTTTTATGTCAGTTTCAAAACAAAGCCATGCTATTTTGATTGGCTTTGGAACAGATTTCGAAGTCAGGTAGTGTTATGCTTCCACTTTTCTCATTTTTGCACAAAGTTGCTTTGGCTATTTTTGTGGTTTCATATAAATTTTAGTATTTTTCTATTTGCTTGAAAAAATGATCTAAGAGTTTTGATAGGATTGCATTGGATCTGTAAATCACTTTGGGTAGTATGGAGTTTTTAACGATATTAATTCTTTAAATCCATGAACATGAGGTACCTTTCCATTCATTTGTGTCTTATATAATTTTTAAATCAATGTTTTATAGTTTTCAATATACAGATATTTCATCTAGTGGGTTAAATTTACTGCTACGTATTTTACTGTCTTACACCATTGTTAATGGGATTGATTGCTTAATTTCCTTTACTAAGAGTTTATAGTCAGTGCGAACACATACTAGCAATTTTTGCTTGTTGATTTTGTAACCTGCAATTAAGCTGAATTCCTGTATCTGTTCTAATAGTTTTTTGGCGAAGTCTAGGATTTTCTATATTTAAGATCATGTCATAAACAAACAGAGAAATTTCATTTATCTCTTTTTATTTATTTGGATGTATTTTGTTTTTCTTGTCTAATTGCTCTGGCTAGAACTTTCATTACTATGCTGACTAGAAGTGGTCTTTCTACTTCTAGTCAAGTTGTCCTTGTCTCTGATTTTGGAGGAAAAGCTTTTGACTTTTGCTTATTGAGTATAAAATTAGCTGTGGCCTTTTCATAAATGAACTTTAAGGACTTTATTGTGTTAGAGTACGTTTATTTTATACTTAATTTGTTGAGAGTATTTTTTTTGTTATGAAAGGATGTTGAATTATGTCAAATGCATTTTTTGCACTTATTGAAATAATGATATGGCTTTGATCTTTTATGTTAGTGCAGTATAACACATTTATTAATTTGTGTATGTTGAAACAGTCTTACATCCCAGGAATAAATCCCACTTAATCATGGTGAATCATTGTTTTATTGTGCTGTTAAATTTGGTTTGCTAATATTTTGTTAAGGATTTTTACATCCAAGTTCACTGAGGATATTGACTTGTAATTTTTTTTTTCTTGTAGTGTCCTTAAGTAGCTTTTTATCAGGATAATGCTTGTCTTGTAAAATGCATTTAAAAGAATTCCTTCTTCAACTTCTGGGAAGAGTATGAGAAGATTAATATTAGCTCTTTTTAAATGTTTAATAAAATTTTGTTACAAAGCCATCTGGTCCTTGGCTTTACTTTGATAGGCGATCTTTTTTTATTATTGATTCAGTCTCTTGCCGTGTTATTTGTCTGTTCAGACCTGCTGTTTCTTGATTCAGTCTATTTAGGTTTTATGTTTCTAGGCATTTATCCATTTCTTCTAGGTTATCAAATTTGTTGGCATAATATTATTCATATTAGTCTCTTATTATCCTTTATTTTTCTGTGATATTAGGTATCACATCTCCTCTTTTGTTTCTGATTTTATTCTGGTTAGAATTTTGAAATACAAATTTAGAAAGGTTATGTTCATGGCATACTATATATTGCTACAGAATTACAATGGTAAATTTAAAAATGGCTTAAGAATGAAACTACATTGATAAAATGAAGTCATCTTTATTCATGAGAAATGAGTATAATGTGAATTATTAAACTAATTTTTATTACAGTCTTACAATAGTTTATAAATATTTTAAATTTTGTCTTAAATGTGGTATCATTTGTATAAAAAGTGACATTATATATATGTGCGTGTGATTTGTAATCTTTTAAATTTGATTGGACATTTTAATATAAAAATAGCAACAGCAGTTACAATAGTAACAAAAGTCATAATTTCTATAATTTGTCTATTTAGTTAATATAACCTTGTTCTGTGCTTCTGTAACCTGTTAACACCCACCCAAAATTCTAATATCTTGAAGGCTGCAGATCATAGTAATATGTGACATTTATATTGTGCTATATATGACAGACATGCTGATGAATAATTTAAAGACACTATTTTATTTAATTCTTACAGTAAACCTGTGAGGTAAATATCATTATACCTACTTTATAAATAAATAAAACTGAGAAAGATTAAGCAATTTCCTCTCAGTCATAGAACTTATTTATCTAAAATTACATTGTCTTTAGCTGCTTTGTATAGTATGACTAGTCACTTATTCATTTATCATTTATCCATTTACTCGCTCATTTATTTGTGCCACTAAATGAGAAATTTGTACCAAAATTGTGCAAAGAATTAGAGGCACACTTGTGAGTAAGGGAGAGTATATAGTTTATTGAAGGAGTAATTGAAGATAATTACATTTTAGGAATTATGAATTATAATGTATAAAGTAGAAAGAAAATAGATTTTTAGGAACCTATCTTTATAGGTCAGGATTTTAGTAACTAATCATAAAGGACACTTTAAAGGAGATCTATCAGATATTTACATTTGTACAGTATTGGGGAAAAAAAACCAATCTTGGATCCTATACAGAGACAAAACTCCACTGTTGTTAATACACATTGCCTCAAACCTATTAATCTAATATCTAGGAAATCAACTAGTGGAATTTAACACAGCTATTTTAGAGGAATCGAATACTTCCACCACATGATCTATTCTCCCTAACTCTATTTTCCTTTGCTTCATCATTTTTTATATGTGGTCACATGGGAACTCCAGACAAAAGGGGAATCTAGGAAACTTAGTTTTGACTTTCTGGTTTCTATAGAACACATACTAGAAGATTGAGGTGAACTCTGAGTCAGAATATCCACCTTATCTGACACATCTTGGCTTTTAATAATTCTAACTTTTACTGGAGTAAAATGCGTTAAATAAAGATAAAATAAATAAAGAAAGACCCCACCTAGGCTTTTTAATGTTTACAAATATGTGCTGTAAGAATAGACTACAAATATCTACATTATGCAGTAGTATTAACTTACATTTACATATTCTATGCTCTTGTTATGTGCATATAGTATAACATATATAAGGTAATTAGTACAAAGAAAAAATAATGAGTATGTGTGGGATATCCAGAATACATCAAGAACTCTCACAACTCAACACCAAAGAAAAAACAACCCAATTAAAAAATGGGCAAAGGACTAGAATAGACATTTCTTCAAAGAAGATATACAAATAATCAAAAAGTACATTTAAAAAATGCTTACCAAGGCTAATCACTAGGGAAATGCAAATTAAAACTGTAATGAGATACCACTTCACAAACATTAGGGTAGCTATTATAAAAAACAACAAGAAAAACAAACACAAAACCTCATAAAACAGAAACAGTGTTGGTGAGGATGTGGAGAAATTTGAACCCTTGTGTATTGCTGGTAGTAATATAAAATGGTGCAGCCACTATAGAAATAGTATGGATGTTTCTCAAATTATTCAACATAGAATTTACATGTGATTCAACAATTCCACTTCTGGGTACCTAGTTAAAAGACCTGAAAGCAGGGACTTGAATAGATATCTCTACACCAATGTTCATTACTCACAGCAGCCAAAAGTTGGAAACAGCTCAAATGTCCACTGACTGAATGTGGTGTATACAATGGAATATTATTTACCCTTATAAAGGAATACAATTCGGATACATGCTACAACAGGAATAAACGTTAAAGACATTTTGCTAAGTGAAATAAGCCAGACACAAAAGACCAAATATTGTATAATTCCACTTGTATGAGGTACCTAGAGTGCTCAAACTCATGCAAGCAGAAAGCAGAATGGTAGTTAACCAGGGTCTAGGATGGATGGCAAGTTGTTTGCTATTGAGTTCAGAGTTACAACTTGGAATGAAGAAGAAGTTCTGAAGGTTAATAGGGGTGACAGTTGCACAACAAAGTGAATGTGAATTATACACTTAAATATAGTTAAAATGGTATATTTTATGTTAGCTATATTTTACTATAACAAAAAGTTTGTGGCATTTAGTACCGTGGTTGAGAGATTATTTTCCATTTTAAAAATTTAGAATAGTCTTTTAACTGTACACAAAATTTGCAAATATATACTTCTTTAACTCACAGGTAGTTTACTGTATTGATAATATCTTCTATTGATATGATACATTTGTAAAAATAATGAAGCAATGATGATCTATACTAAAGTTCAAACTTTGTTAGAATTTCCTTGTTTTTGCCTAATGTCCTTTTACTGTTCTAGGTCACCAACTAGGATACCATGTTACATTTAGTTATTATATCTCTTAACCTCCTCTAAATTGTGACTGTTTTTCAGGTTTTCCTCTTTTTTAATGACCTTGATAGTGGTGATCAGTACTGTAGAATATCCCTCAATTTGGGTTTGCCTTGTGTTTTACTCAGAAACTAAGGATATGGGTTTTTGGGACGATCACAAATGTAAAATGCCGTTGTCATCACATCACATCAAGGCTATATTCTATCAACATGCCTTATGAAAGTTGACTGTATTCTATCAACATGTTGATGAAAGTCTTTTACCTGGCTGAAGTACTCTTTGTCAGGTTTTTCCTTTGTAAACAATGTTCTTCTCTCTTTCCATACTGTGCTCTTTGGAAGAAAGTCATTTTATGCAGCTCATACTCAAGCACTTGTACTCTACCTCCTTAAGGAAGCAGTATCTACATCAACTATTTCGAATTCTCCTGCACAGAAGATCTGTTTAGTCCCCTTCACTTAAAAAGTATATTCAATCATCCATTTATATCAGGATGGAGTCATGGATATTTATTTTATACTTTGGATTATAATCCAATACTCATTTTCTTATACAAACCACTCCAGATTTGACCACTGGGAAATCATTTGCTTTTCTCCTGTGTCTCTTTGATATGTCCTCATCATTTTTAAAAATCACTTCCTTACTTTCTGGCATTACAAGATGCTCCAGGCTCATCTTGTATATTCCGTGTCCCAGCTCTTGAATCAGTCGGTTCTCTAAGGATCCCTGATACCTTTTATTGGGGAAGGTAAAGATAATGCAAACCAAGATCTGAGCACTGGGTGAGTTTGCTGCTACTGCAGTGTCACAGTGTCTAGACTCTTCCAGCCGAGAGAGTTTGGAAATCTATGTGTGTATACTAACCTAATACATGTGTGTATGCACAGGCTACTACACACATATATCTATAACTTTCACTATATATGTCCACCTGTATGTATATTATGATAAACATATGTTTATATTTAATTTGATGACTCCAACTCTAATCCAGTGTTGTATGAGTCATTCTAGACTTCTTCCCTTGCTTATCTATAATCTCTTTCTTCACCGGTGAGAAACATGGTTCCCACCATCTGCTATTCATTTACTTGTTTGTTCAGTTCAAGTATACATGTATAGTAGTTTCAAAATTGTTAACATGTACTCCTTTGGAAAATGAACTTTACCAAATAATGTACAGTGTTTATGTATAGTTCCTTTTGCTTTTAGTCATACGGATTCTACTCTATTCCAAATTTAATTAGGTCAGCACTTTTTCCCTCCACGCTTGAGGAGTTATTTTGTAAATTGGTCTGGGAAGTTCTCTGCTGAGGTGACTTTTGATGTGCAGATCTGAACTGAGGGAGGTAATAAGCCACATGGAAGTTTGGTGATATAGCATTGCACTCAGAGAGAACAAGTTCAAATGAGGAAGAAAGGGAATTGTAACAGCATCACAAAGGAATTTAGTTTGGATGTAACTATGAAACTTATGGAAATTAATAGGTAATATTTATTATCCTAAACCATTAGTGGAATATTGGAATAACACACTGGTTTTCAAAAATCATGAGCTTAAGAATTATCTAGGTGCTTGTTAAGAACTTAGAACATTCTGAAACAAAATGCTTTGCTTAAAAAGCTAGTGTCTTTAGACTAGCAAGTTCTAGTGTCTCTAGAGCCTTATTCTCATTGTTTAGCTCCACGAAGAGGAATAACAACTATTACAGTTTCTTATGTATGCATTCAGAAATATGAGTATAACATGTGCTGTTTGTGTAAATAAACTCACACACGTTAAAGATTTTGTGACAAAACAGAGATTAATGGATGCCACACCTCAAAGTATCTGATAGAATACATTTAGTCTGGGGATAAGAATCTGCATTTTAAACAAGCACCCTAGGTAATAGTGTCTCAGGCTGTCTAGGAACCAGACTTGGAGAAACACCAGCTAAAGCAGTAGGAAGCCATCAGCTGTGTGAAGTAGAAATAAGCATAGAGCCTAGGGTTGACTTTAATGGTGAACAATGAGCAATTGTGCTGAGAAACAAAGGAGAGTGGATTAAGAACACAGCAGCCTGCCTCCACAGCTTTGGGTAAGCAGAGATCAGGAAAACTCATCAGTGGAGAGTATCTTTTCGAACTCAAATTTTGTAAAGAAATTATGTGTCTGAAGATAGGATAAAGTTATGATTATAATTTACATTGTGACTATTAGAGGCAGTATAGCATAGTGCTTTTGGAGCAAGACCACTTAGGTGGGAATCCTGGCTCTGACAATTACTAATGATATAATCTGGGAAATTGCCTTAACATGTCTATGCCTTTTCCTGTCCATAAAATGGGTATAAAAATAGTACTGACCTCACAGGAGCATTAATTCAGTAGCACTGGGTTCATAATAAGGGATCAAAGAATAGCAACTCTTATGTATTTGGTTGCTTGTAGACATGACAGTGTTTATATGTATAGAGTATTTTACTTGAAAATGGGTATATGTCTAGGCCTATATCGTTGAAGAACTCAACATTAAGTATTCTATTTAGCCTTGTCAGGCAATACTAAAATATATCATGAAAATATATTTTGCTTTAATGGAAATACTAGCTTATTCTTATTCTATGAGATTGTGCATGAATAGAGATGCTAGATATAATATGAAACAATCTACTCATTGTTATCCAATAAAATACACATTTCTATTGCACAATCTTGATTTTTTATGTATATAGCTAGTAAAATTATAGATTAACTCATTCGTCAAAATTGCCCACTGAAATTATATTATTGGTTATTCATTTAACCTAATTGCTTAGTATGAAAATAATTCAGAATCTTAAAGAAGTCTAATAGCAAATATTTTTTATGAAAAGTATCCTTATGATCTGGCATTTTTATAAAGAGACTAACCGTAATTTTACTTTTTGCTTCCTTATTTTTCTAGGTTTCTCAATTTTAAAAATAATATTATTTTTCATAAACAAGCACCACACTGTTCATATAATTCTTTTGTTTATGTTTTTTCTTCTTGTTTCAAGGACTCTTTCCATTTTTCCCATTTATCTATCGAAATCCTAACTATTCTCCCAGATACTTACAAAACACCATACGTTTTCCACTTTTATAACCAGTCAATGTATCTCCTTGCTTTAAAACACCAAGACAAGTTTTCAATTCATCGACTCTATTAAAATCTCACTGACAATACCCTAGTCCATGTCTGCATTGTCTATTTCTTGAACTATGGTAGGATATTTATGTATGTGTGTGTGTTTATTTATTTTTTTTTGCCACTGATCTTTCCATTTTAAGGCATTCCCTGTTCTTCTATAAGAACTATTCTCCACATAACTTTTAAAAATCATTTCCTTTCCAAACAATGTCTTTTGTTTTGCTCACAATTACAGAATAATAGCAAGCACTACAACATGGATACTCTTCCAGTTTTGCCCTTCTGGCTTCTTCCACTCCTCCGTGTCTTCATTCCTAGATCATGAGAATATCTTTGACTCTAGGAAATGCTTGTATTTCATGTACAAATAGGTAAAAATTTACTAATAGAAAATTAATATTTCTTCTGACAATACTAAATGAATATTGCACTAATGTTTAAATTAAAAGATCACCAGAATATTCTACTGATAGACTAAGTAGGATTAGTTTATCATTTATTAAATGATGACAAGGAGAAGAAAAAGTCAAAGGTGACTAATGCTTGAGGCTGGGCAATTGGTAACACAGTGTTGCCAGTCGCAGAATTCAGGGACTATGCGAGGAGGGAGGTTTAGGCAGAGGTAATATGTTCAGTTTGGAAATAGGTTGCTTATGAGGACACAGTAATAGAGACAACATAGCAGAGTTGGAAATGTTACCGTAAAGATTTAAGGAGGGTCAGGCTGATATATGTGCATTGAAAGTAACTTACATTAGGGTAAATGTCTTGAAACAATTTAAATTACTGAATATTATACTAATTAAAATATTTAATTTAAGCTGTCTTTTATACAAGGCAAATATATTTTACTGTGACATCTTTATGTAAATAATAAATATTAGAAAAATCATGGAATTTCTTATAAATGATTCACTTGTTACACATTTATTTTTTTCTTAAATCAACCTCCCTTGCTAAAATTATAACAAATGCACCTACTTAAAAACAAAATACAAGATTATTATCATTTAAATCGAGAAAAATAATAATACAAAATGAAGTAGATTCTTTCTGATATTCAAATACCATTTCAACAGTGGTATGCAGTATTGTGCCTCATGGTTGTCATGGCAACTGCATCTCAATTCTAGAGTATCAAATCCTCATTTTCTATGAATTTCCAAAAGAAAAAAAGATATAAATTAACAAATTATATAATGGTCCTCTTTATCTTTTATTTTGATGCACCACATTTCATATGATATAAAATACACTTTAAATAAAGGGATAACTAATATCGATGTTGAAAATTTGAAAATTTAAATTAGACTAGTAGGTTATTTATCGTTCACTCATTTTAAAATTTAAGTTGCACTAATAGGTTATTTTATTGTTCATTTTATTTATTGTTCACTCACTTTCTGAAAACTAATACCCTAATTTTCTTCAAAAAAAAGTATTATTTTCCAGAAAATTATTTCCATCTTCTACTTAATATTAGTTATCTAGTCAATAACTGGTTGAGGTTTTTTGAAGGAGTAGTAATGATTATGAATGGTTCTATTTTAGCTATACCCAGTTCACACAGGAAATAACAATTTTATATTCCCTTATTTTCTAACTTTCTCTTTGACACCCAGATGTCTAATGTACTGAATAACTATCCTTTATATGTTAAAATATTACTCTGTATAACAACAGTCTCCATATAGGATCAATAAAAATGTCTCATGTCAGTATTTTGTTTATTATGTAAAAATAATTTCCCAGGCCCAACAAGTACTTTTATTTTAACTCATAGCAAACCAAGTGTATATTTGCATGTAAATGAGGTTATAGAACTTTTAAATAATAACTATAGGTCCAAAAAATTAAAGTATTAGGAGAGGAATTGAAAGATTTTAATGGTCAATCACAGGCTGTGTTTGCTATGAAGGTAGAAATACACCTTACTTAGAATAGCCAAAGTTGAATGAATATATAAAAGAAATACTTCCAAGAGAATTTATTGTTTAATACATTAATGTAGACTATTGACCCTATTAAAATATAATGCTCCCCCATACTTGAATGTTTTGATAATTTTATGTAGTAATTTGCCTTATTACAGACTAATAAAAAGAAAACCACAGGATAGGAGTTGGTATACTTTTAAAATCAATAGTTTTAATATAATAAACTTATATTTTTATTACTAAGGATTATTTTATCTAGAAATACTGTAATTTTTATATAAGCAATTAGAATATAAAAATTTATACATCAAATTAGGCTTCCTCTAGAATACATTTCTATGAATATTTCAAGCAATGCTGGGCAAAAAGTGGCAGCATTGATTTCTTCCTCAGCAAGGAAATAGGTAATGCACATAGCCGGTGACAACGCGCAGCCTTATGTTGATGGAGATAGCCTTCTCATCTATTTGTGACTGCGTGCAGCCAGGAAATAAACGATTTTGGCTGAAATGATTGGTTTTTGTCGCCCTTCTGATTTTGCTGAACTCACTATTAAAAAAAATTTGAATCAATAAGCTATTCAGGCAACCGTGCAGATAGGACTTTTAATTCTTAAGTCGATTTAACATGTGGTGAATTTTAGCATGAATCTAATCAGAGGAGAGGCCATTTCCAAGCAGTGAGCTCCAGGCTAAGATTTCCTTGCAAATAGCTCTAGAAATCCTTGTATTAAAATATGACTCTGCCTTAACAAGGGAAAAACATCATGTTGTTGAAAGGTACCCCCCAAAATTAAGACTTTTGGAATAACATTTACTTATATCATCCAAGTACTGGCCAGCCTGTTTTTATCTGGGACTGAGAACTTTTAAATTTCTGGTTTTATAAAACATTTTATTTTAAAGCCATTTTTGCTTTAATGATGACTTCAAATGTTTAGATTGCTTTCTTATATATTCAAAAGAACAGGAGGTTTGGGTGAAAGAGGCCACTCAAATGTAATTCCAATACTATATAGTTGGGTAACATTAAACAATAAATCATGATATTATGGTAATTTTGTCTGAAAGCAAGAATAATTATTATAATTCAGAAAGCTATTGTGAGAAGTAGAAGAAAATACAATGGTAAAACACCCGGTACAGTGCCTAGGACAAAATAGGCATCTGGTAATTAGCAGTTTCCTTCTTTCTTCTCACTCTCCACTCTGGTCTCAAGTGGGCAATTACCTTGAACTTTGCTTGTCATTTAATGTATGGATTCTTCTGGACAACAAGAAAGGAATCAGGCTTAAGGATATGTTGAATAGAGAAGTAAAAGTTCTTAAAGCAAGCATATCAAGTAGGTTATAAATATCACAAATAAATGCATGTAATGATAGTTTTTGGAACATCTGCACAAACAAAATAACCATCTAAGTAAACAGAAGAGTAAGGACTGTTATTTTTTTCTGCAGATATTTGGCTTGAGCAGCTACTCTTTGATTTATGTAATTTTATCATTATGCTGCAACTGCTTTCATTCTGAATTATTCATTCAACATAAGCTGGCAATAAAGGCAATGCCTTTCTTCAGCTAAAAATTCTCTGACATTAAGAAGGTGGTTTAAATGAACCATGGAGTTTTTTTCTCTCCATTTTATGGTCTGAATAGATGTTGCTCTTGGACAAACCACGTTTTGAAAAAATTATCACAGCTTTAAGAAAAGCTACACACACACACCAATAGAATAGTCTTTGAGCCATGTCCTTGAATAGCCACTAGTTTCTTTTCTTGACTGCCTGCTTGTATGGAGAGAGTTTCATTGAAAGGCCTATAATGAAAATAACAGCACAAGTATTGGCTTCTGCTGCTAAAGTTACTCCAGATGGTTACATTTTTTTTTCTAGAAAATGCATGTGTGCACATGCAATTAGTTTTCATAGCCTATGCTTTTACACATGAAACCAGGGAATAATGAATCATTAGTGTAATATTTTGGTCTTTATCAATAAAGTCCATATTAATACAAATAGCACATGGAAACTCAAGCAAGCTTTTTTGTTTGGGTTTAATATTTTAAACCTACATATTTACAGGTTATGTGATGCTTTTTGTTCTTGTTTTTGTGTATAAGGCAGGCACTGGCTATACCACATTGAAATTATGTAAATTCTATTATTTAGTAATAATTACCCTTGAATGTTACCAAAGAAACTAAAAATTACTCTTCAAACTAGAATTCCTCGCCTGTTTAAAAAGATAAACACAGCTATTAGAGATTTCCTATTAGTATTCTATATTTTGATCTTTCACCTGTATTTAAAGAGTATTCTCACAATTTTTATTTTTATTAACAATAGCTGACACATTATTTGGAAGAAAGACATGTCTTTATATTAAATTGATTGATTGTATGAGTCTTTTGCACACTGAAACCTAAAAGAAATTGATGAAAGATATTAAAGAAGATACAAATAAATGGAAAGTCATCCAGTGTTCGTGGCTTGGAAGACTTAATGTTAAAATGTCCTTACTAATCAAAGTCATTTGTAGATTCAATGCTATTCACATCAAAATCTCAGTGGCATTTTTACAGAAATAGAAATAAGCAATCCTGAAATTCACATGGAACCACAAAAGACCCTAGATAAACAAAGCAATATTGAGAAAAAAGTACAAAGCTGGAGGCCTCACTCTGATTTCAAAACATATTACAAAACTATAGTAGTTAAAACAGTATATTACTGGCAAAATAAAGAACACCAGACACATAGACCAATGGAAACAATAAAAAGCCCAAAAACAAACTTACACTTATAGTGTCGATTGATCTTCAGTGAGTTCCAGGAATAAACAATGAGAAAAGCATAGACTCTTTCTTCAACAAGTGACATTGAGAAATTTAAATATCCACATGCAAAATAACTATATTGGTGCTTTGTGTTTTGCCATACACAAAAAATCAGCTCAAAATAGATTAAATACTTAAATATAAGACATGAAACTATAAAGGTTTTGGAGAGAAATAGAAAAAAAATTGTGATATTGGTTTAGAACATTTTTTTTTGATATGACACCAAAAGCATGGGCAATAAAAGCAAAATTAGACAAATGAGACTACACCAAAATAAAAAGCTTCTGCATAGCAAAGAAAACAATCAACAGAGTGAAAAGGAAACCTATTGAGTGGGAGAAAATATTCGTAAATAGTACCTGATAATGAGTTAATATCCAAAATATAAAAGAACTCCTACAACCCAATAGTAAAAACAAATAACCTTTTTAAAAAATGAGCAAAGTACGTGAATATTTCTATAGAGATATCTCTATAGAGATATCTCTATAGAGAATACATACAAATGACCAACAGGTATAATAAAAGATGTGTAACATCACTAATCAGGGAAATGCAAATCAAAACTGTAATGTAATATTACCTCGCACCTCTTAGGATTACTATTATAAAAAATGGCAAAATATAAAAAGTGTTGATAAACATGGAGAAATTGGAATACTTTTATACTGTTGATGGGAATATAAAATGGCGCATCCCCTACGGACAAAAAGTATGGAGGTTCCTCAGAAAATTAAAAATATAACACCACATGACCCAGCAATCCCCACCACTGGGTATATAGCCAAAATAATTGAAATCAGGTTTTTAAAGAGATATCTGCACTCCCGTGTCCACTGTGGTATTATGCACAATAGCTAAGATATAAAAAGAAGGTAAATATCTATTAACAGGTGAATGGATTAAAAATATGATATATAAATAAAATGGGATATTATTCAGCCTTAAAAAAAAGGGAATTCTGTCATATGCAACAATATGGATGAACCTGGAGGGCATTAGTCAAATTAGCCAGGCACACAAGGACAAATACTGCCTGATCTCACTTATATAACAGGTATGAAATGGTTAAACTCAGAGAAGCAGAGACAATAGTGGTTTGTTCAATGGGTATAAAGTTTCAGTTATGCAAGATAAATAAGTTCTAGAGACCGCCTGTGAAACATAGTTCTTATAGTTATCAATCTTGTATTCCACACTTTATAAAGAATGTGTTAAGAGGGTAAATCTTAAGTCAAGTGTTCTTACCACAAAAAGGAGGGAGAGAGATAGGAGGAAATTTTAGAGGTGAAAGACAGGATTGTGGTGAGGGTTTCAAAGGTGTATATGTTCCAACCAAAAAATTACATATATTAAATATGTACAGTTTTTGGTAATAAAAAAGATGAGTTTCTGCAACATGATTTAAGTGTGTATAAAATGATTTAATGAATTAAATAAATTAGTTACTACTTGAGACAACACATACATCAAACTTAGTACATGATGTGTAAGCACTCAAGTAAATGTTCATAATTACTATTATTCCTATAATTTTTCTGGTCATCCAAAACATTATAGTAACAAACACACCAATTATTAATTATTGACTATGTGCCAGGTACTAGGTTAGATGTTTTATATTTAACAGTAATCTCATCACAACTTTGAAAGAGAAATGTTTATCTTTTTTTATTTGGCCAGGAATCACAGAATCCAGAATTCAAATCCGATTTTGTCTGACTTTAAGCCCAGCTTCTCTCTATTGACCAGCCAATTTACTATTATCCAAATGTTAGATAAACACACGCATAGGATACAATTTCATTTTAAGGTTTAAGTACATTTAATTAATTTATGGAATCACAAGATGTAGTAGAATAAAACATCTATCCACCAGAGGACATGAATGCTGAGGACTGGAATCAGCTGACGTCTCACTCACTTTTCTGGCTGGCTGTTGACTGAAACCTACATGTGGCCAGTGCATGTATGCTGTGCTTCTTACAGTAAGTGGCTGGTTTCCAGGGCAAACATACCAAAAAGCAGAGGGTCAAACCGAAGGCATGTCCTCCTCATGACCTGGCCTCCTGTATCACAGAGCATCACTTCTTTTGTAGTCTATTGATTTGAATAGTCACAAGCACACTGAGGTTCCAAGGATCCCAGACAACAAACTGTATCTCTTGAAGAGAAGTGGCAAAGTTCTAAAACAGCATTTGTGGCCAGAAATAATCCTGTGGCAAATTTTGGAAATTACCATCTGCCACACTTTTATAATAGTAAGTATTTAAAACAAAGAAATCATTTGTATGTAAACACTGAAGTAAAAATGTGACAGCCTAGTGTGCTAAACATTTATTAAGCTTTCTCCAATAAAAGTACTGCCTTAAAGGCCTTGTACAATATGTTAGATCAATACAGTTCACTTGAATTTCTGTGACAATGAAAATATTTTATATCTGTTGTGTCCAAAGGTAGCTGCTAGCCATCTGTGGCTATTGAACTCTTGAATGTGGCTAATGCAACTAAGGAACTATGTTTTAAACTTTATTTTAGTTAATTTAAATTTAAATGCCCACAGAATTATATGCTTGATAGGATCTGGCTGTGTGTCCTCACCCGAATCTCATCTTGAATTATAATTCTCATGTTTTATGGGAGAGACACCATGGGAGGTGATTAGATCATGGGGACAGTGCCCCCGTGCTGTTGTGATGGTGGGTGAGTTCTCATGGGAGCTGATGGTTTGATAAGGGATATTTCTCCACTTTACTCTGCACTTCTTTCTCCTGCCACCGTGTGAAGAAGGATGTGTTTGCTTTCCCTTCCACCATGATTATAAGTTTCCTGAGGCCTCCCTAGCCATGCAGAACTGTGAGTCAATTAAACCTCTTTCCTTTACAAATTACTCAGTCTCAGGTATATCCTTATAGCAGTATGAGAATGGACAAATACAATGGTATTTATCTATTTTTATTTCTTTTTTAAATTTTATTATTATACTTTAGGTTTTAGAGTACATGTGCACAATGTGCAGGTTTGTTACATATGTATCCATGTGCCATGTTGGTGTGCTGCACCCATTAACTTGTCATTTAGCATTAGGTATATCTCCTAATGCTGTCCCTCCCCCCTCCCCCCACCCCACAATAGTCCCCGGAGTGTGATGTTCCCCTTCCTGTGTCCATGAGTTCTCATTGTTCAATTCCCACCTATGAGTGAGAACATGCGGTGTTTGGTTTTTTGTCCTTGGGATAGTTTGCTGAGAATGATGTTTTCCAGTTTCATCCGTGTCCCTACAAAGGACATGAACTCATCATTTTTTATGGCTGCATAGTATTCCATGGTGTATATGTGCCACATTTTCTTAATCCAGTCTATCGTTGTTGGACATTTGGGTTGGTTCCAAGTCTTTGCTATTGTGAATAGTGCCGCAATAAACATACGTGTGCATGTGTCTTTATAGCAGCATGATTTATAGTCCTTTGGGTATATACCCAGTAATGGGATGGCTGGGTCAAATGGTATTTCTAGTTCTAGATCACTGAAGAATCACCACACTGACTTCCACAATGGTTGAACTAGTTTACAGTCCCACCAACAGTGTAAAAGTGTTCCTATTGCTCCACATCTTCTCCAGCACCTGTTGTTTCCTGACTTTTTAATGATGGCCATTCTAACTGGTGTGAGATGGTATCTCATTGTGGTTTTGATTTGCATTTCTCTGATGGCCAGTGATGATGAGCATTTTTTCATGTGTTTTTTGGCTGCTTAAATGTCTTCTTTTGAGAAGTGTCTGTTCATGTCCTTTGCCCACTTTTTGATGGGGTTGTTTGTTTTTTTCTTGTAAATTTGTTTGAGTTCATTGTAGATTCTGCATATTAGCCCTTTGTCAGATGAGTAGGTTGCAAAAATTTTCTCCCATTCTGTAGGTTGCCTGTTCACTCTGATGGTAGTTTCTTTTGGTGTGCAGAAGCTCTTTAGTTTAATTAGATCCCATTTGTCAATTTTGGCTTTTGTTGCCATTGCTTTTGGTGTTTTAGACATGAAGTCCTTGCCCATGCCTATGTCCTGAATGTGAGATGTTAGCATTAATATGATGGTCAATTATAGAGGCAATTCAAGTAGCATAGACACCCAAATAAAATTTGAGATGTTTATAAAAATTAAGTACCAATATACTGTAACTGCATTTTTTACTAAATTCAATTTGTTCCCAATAATACAGTAAACATTAATAATGTGGAGTCAGTTTCTAATTTAATTTGAAATCACTAGTTTTAAATCAAAATTTAATAACTTTTATTTTAAAAACATGCATTTTATGGTAATCGGACACTAATAATTGAGAGATCAATAACTTGTTTTAATCTCTAATGTTAATGTTCTTAATGCTGCTTTATATTATCTTTAAAATGCATTACAAAAATATATTTTTATGAATAAAAACAGTCTCAGATTGTGTCTATAAAAAATCAAGCCACTGATATGCTGGGTGCAGGGAAGAGCAAATAACTGGCTAATAATGAACTAAGTCAGTCAGATCTATTTTATTGCATCCTTTAGATCTGTTATCCTAAAATATATTTTAGAATGCTTCTAAAATGGTTGCCCATTTAAATGGAACAGAGACTTTTGGAAAATACCAATGCCCAGGTCCATTCCCTGGAGATTCTAATTTAATTGGCTTGGGAAGAACATTAGTACTTTGTAAAATAACCTAAGTAATTCGAATATGTAACCTGGATAGAGAATCATTGCTATAGACAAGATTGTAAGCTAAAATAATTTTAGGAGAAATATGTGTTTAATATATACATACATATATGGCTATTATAACATCAATTCATAATAAATATATTACTGAAAACACATCTAACACACTGGGGCCAGAAAGAATCCTGTGGCAAACTCTGGAAAAATACCATCTGTCATACTTTTTTATTTTTTTATATTTGAGACGGAGTTTCACTCTTGTTGCCCAGGCTAGAGTGCAATGGTGCCATCTTAGCTCACCGCAACATCTGCCTTCTGGGTTCAAATGATTTTCCTGCCTCAGCCTCCTGAGTAGCTGGGATTACAGGCATGTACCACCACCCCTGGGTAATTTTTGTATTTTTAGTTGAGACAGGGTTTCTCCGTGTTGGTCAGGCTAGTCTCGAACTATCGACCTCAGGTGATCCACCAACCTCAGCTTCCCAAAGTGCTGGCATTACAGGCGTGAGCCACCGTGCCCCAACCATACTTTTATAAATAATAATTATTTTAACCAAACAATTAAGATGCACATATAAACTCTAATGTGAAAATGCAATGACTTTAGTAAGCTAAAAATTCATGGATATCTTCCAAATAAAGTTTATCTCCTAAATGCCTTGTACAATATATTAGATCAATACTGTCCAGTAAAACTTAAATTCTATATATCTAACGATCATACTTCTAATGAAAACGTATATGTAATTAAAATATATATCAATGAAAACACATATCTAATGAAAAAGCTTATTTAGCAATGCACAATATAAGTAGAATGTAAGCATTAATTTTGCTCTTAAATTGAGCTCCCCAGAATGATTTTTATAAGTCAAATGCAACAATTATTGTTATATGCTATTTAAGGAAGTCACTAAAACCTGTAAACATGTATTCAATTAAAACTAATATCCAAATTTGGTTACTGTTTTATTGTTTCTTCCAAACTGACATAATAGAATATAGAAAACCAATACGTTTAATCTTTAAATGGCATGAAAATCCACATAGGGAAATTTGAGTATACCTTTATTTCAATCATAATCCAACAATTAAATTTGCTGTACAGGCTGCCATTCTTTTGGGAATATCTCATCATCCATCTGTAGCTCACTAACACAAATCTATACAAATTATCCCATTTGTGGATTAAGAAGGTGGTGATTTAAAGGCAAATAAAGTGGCTAGTCTAGCTATTTGATCCCAGTGATAATTATAAATTGATATCTGTGTTAAGATAAGTAACAGAGAGGCAACTGAAAGAGATCAACAAGAAAGGGCTCATTATATCGTTAACAAGAACGCTTGTAGCAGAGGGACTCGTGGAACAAATGAAAGAACTCTAGCTCAACCTTAAAGACCCTAGATTAGCTTCTCTGCTTTCCGCTTGCCTTCTCTTCATAGTTCAAAGAAGGCTGTGCCATGTTAGATATTACTTGCAAAAGAAAAATATCCAGAGCAAAAGAGGATCCATGCTCTTGTTTGTTTGGTGTACCTTTTTCAGAGTCACAACATGTTATTCTGTCCTCAAAATATTCCCTGTGGTGTTTTATTTAGGGTTGTGACACATGCCCCTGCTTAAACAGTCACAGGAAAGGGAAATTAAATTATCATGCTTGGGTTAGTCTTATCAACCTTTGTCCCCTGGGGCTGGAAAGGGATCATAATTAACATGACCACCCAAAATGTGAACAAAGTACGGGTTTGCTAGCAAGGAAAAAGCAGAAAAAAAGTTGTTGCATACACCAGATGGGGGCCTCTCAAATGTTAATGGTCATACAATCACCTGGGGATCTTGTTAAATGCGCCTTCTGATTTAATATGCTCCCAGGTGATACTGATGCTGCCAATTTGTGGGCCACACCTTAAATAGAAAGGGAACAAACTACCAACTAAATTGCCACAGGTATTCCTTTCATAAGATTTTCTTTTTTTTTTCATAGTAATGTTTTCAAGTAATGCAGAATGCTGATGTTGATGGGGAAAATAGAAACCAAAATGTAAATTTTGAAGTTCTTTTTAAAATGGACCAAGAAATCAAACAAATGGGTATTTTTCAATATCTATGAATATCATTATATAACCTAATTTGTGTTTATTGTCCACATAGGCACATAAACTTATAGTTTACCAGTAAGCAATACAATGTATAAACAATAGCATAATATATGAATAAAAAGATTTATAAGCTTTTAACTCATAAAACATTTCAATTACATTTATTAATTATAAGCCAATACCCAGTTAGAATTTTTATACTTAATTCTCAAATTTTTAGAAATTATATTTCATAAATTATTTCATTTAGAAAGAAAATATATTTTTACTGAAAAATTTGTATTTCTCAATCAACCAGTCTTCCAATTACTAAAAATATACTGAGGCCCTTATTTTAGCAACTTTAAAAACAGACTTTCTCAAATTTGCTTTTGTTAAAAAAATTATTTTCAAATTTCCTAATAATTGTGAATTATGACCAAGATATATATGACTCAGACAGTCAAATTTACTTTGTAGAAATGTAAACACATGTCTTCAAATTCTCCATCAGAAACCTGGCACCAAACTCTATTAACTTCTCAATACCTTACTTGCAATGTATCAGAAGGTAATATCTTCAAAGACAAATTATTTTAAAATTCTATATTCTGCAACTGGTAAATCCTCATAGCCAAAAGTCTTATGATATTCTGCAGTTTTTTAAAAGTCCCCAATAAGTATTTCTCCAAGTCATAATTTAGAGTATGTAGTTAGGCAGACATGAGCCAGGCAGGAGAGCCTCTCCCAACCCCAGAGAACTTCAGGGGACCATCAGGTGATGGTCAGGTGGTTGTTAAACTGTGTTTCTGAAATTATAATTGGTCACAGCTGGTGCTAGGGACCGACAGACTCCCAATAAATAGGAAACTCCTGGAGCTGTGGAGGAGCAGCAGCTTCCCGATAAGTTCTTAGGGATTGGACTAGTGGGCTCAAGCATGCACTAAGAGGCAAAATGGCAAAGTTTAACCGGTATATGACCTTCCTCTGGGAATTTTTGTCTAACGAGGGGAAAAGACACCTCAAGTGAGCATGCGCACAGCTTCAGTAAACACACTGTGTATGCACCCCTTCCCAAGTGCTGGCAGGCCACTGTGCATGTGGACAGCCTGCTGCAAGGGAGAAATCAAGGGAAGAGAAACTCAAATCCCAGAACCAAGCCAATGTATTAAAATCTGAAGCCAAAGATTGGACAGGGCACTTGGATCTCTCAAGGAACCCACTTGACCCTCTTCCAAGTGTGCTTTGCTTCCTTTCACTCCGGCTCTAAAACTTTTTAATAAACTCTCACTTTTGCTCTAAAACTTGCCTCAGTCTCTCCCTCTGCCTTAAACATACTTCTGCCCCTCAGCCAAATTCTTTCCTCCAAGGAGGCAAGGATCACTTTCGCTGCAGATTCGCGTTGGTAACAATAGTACTTGGAAGCCTGGTTCTGCATGTCCAAGCAAATTTTCTGAGAGCTTGTCTTGTAAATCTGCTTCATCACCCTTTTCTGGCTCCGTCTCTGTTCTGGCAGGGTGAGTCTTTAAATCCCTTTTGGAATCCTCTGGTGGAATTGCTGGTTATTTTAATTAATGTTGTACATCTGTATTTTTGCTTCGTACCTCATCAAACTATGAAGCTCAAAGCAGGCAATCGAAGCAAATTCACTCTTCAAAGATAGCTGCCTAATTTTGTGTGGTGTTTTTCAGTTTATTGTTTAAAGAGTTCCAGGTTTGTAAAGTAAGGGAAAAATAAGCAAGTGGGAAACTCATGTGTTTTATTCCCTGCTGGATCCCTATTGTTCAGAACAGTGTCTGGCATGTAATAGGTGTTCAGTGGGTGGGTGAATGAACACATATTTCTGTTAACACGATACAATTTTCCTTCTTCACTTATTCAACCAGTATTTGAAAACAATTTCAACTTAGTTAAGAACACCATATAGTGATGAGATAATAATTGACATATCTGCATGAAGTGTTTTTCTATATTATAGTATCTTCTTTAAATATCTTTGTAGTGTCTTCTTTGAATAGCTTAGAAGTATTTTATACAGAGTAGAGCATAATTTTCCTACTACTTCAATAATTGAGTTTAGGTGCAAAGGCCTTCCAGTGTATACTTAGAAAAATATTTGTGCCGATTAATGAGGAAGTTTGGAACAAGTTTTGCAAATACTGCTTTCAAAATTTTTATCATCCTCCACTTAGATCATATTCTGCACATTTATACTGTGGCTCATACTGCACAGACAGTTCCTCTTTTTCTTCTTTTTTTTTTTTCTGCAGGCAGCATAAAACAGAATAATGCTTTTTGATTATCATGATGTATATAACCAGGGTGCTAAACTCCTAAATAAGGACCAGGCACCAAAATCATAGATCTTCTTAATAATGCCATATTTTATGTTAATTCTTTAATACTACATACTTATTTTAAACAGGAAAATGAAAGTCTATGTCCTATAATTGTGCAAATATATTGGCAACATTATTTGCCTAGTATAATAATAATCTAACATTTCCTGCTTTCGAATGGTCCACATTTTAGTCTTACCCATTGTGTTTCAAAATACCATTAGATCAAGAAAACATAATAAAAAGCAGTATCTGTTAGATCAACAATTGCCGAGTCTTAAGTTTCCTCATTTGTGAAGGTAAGTACTGGACTAATATGGCTAAAACTGCCAGCTATTGACCAAAATTTGTCTACCTCCAGAGTGCAGAGCTGTCATCAGAAGGCAACTACCTTGCCAGGGCTATGCTTTCTTGCTCTTCTCACATCTATTTGTAGCCCTATAAAATATGAACAGAAATGATAAGTATCCGTTTCTGACTAGGGCATTTAAGACGCAAATGATGAATCTTCTCCACACTTCTGTTTCACTGCCCAGATGCAGAGGACTTCAAAGTCCAGGAGGACTGGGAAGTCAAAAGATGTTAGAAAACTAAGTTTCAGAGTCCCTGCATGGGAGAGATCTACCCAATAACTGAGAACACCTGCATTAGGCAATGTAATAAGTAACAAACTATTATGTGATGCCACTGTTATTTTGGGGTTTCCTTGTTTCAGCAGCTGGAATTATCCTAAAGAAACTACTGATCACTGTAATTCTACTTCATAGAACTCAAACATTAAATTAGTAAGTATGCAAAACAATAATAAAATCTAAATACAGTTATAGTGTATATATAATTAAGAGACATTAGTAACATTGATGACTGTAGGCTTTTTGTTATTAAATTATGGATAATTACTAAATAATTATAAAATGCCATAAAAATAAGTATTATGGGCCAGGAACTAAAGGTTCATTTAAACGTTACAAGGATCCTGTGAATTAGTTATTTTCCTTCATTATACAAATATAGTAACTGAGGAGAATTTTCCCAAAGTTGGGAAAGAGAACTTTCCCAAAAAGTTATTTTGTTCCACTATAGTTTGCTATCTTCTAAAATAGCTCATTATGCAAATATTTCATTTTGCCTTTTCCTTTCACCGCCAGTATTTGACAGTAGTCTATACATCATGCTTCCAGTTTCTGGCCAACAATGCATTCTACTGATTCTTGTAATCAGACTGTAATCTATAATTTTGCTGAAACTGGTCAATTCAACTTTCATTTTCACAGATTTAAGAAGAATACAAATAATGAGGACAACTCAGAGAGGTATTGTGTTAAAATAAAAATAGAGAATAATATGTCTTTTGCTACTATTTGTGTAAAAATTAAAAGAGGCCGGGCATGATGGCTCATGCCTGTAATCCCAGCACTTTGGGAGGCCAAGATGGATGGATCACGAGGTCAGGAGTTCGAGACCATCCTGGCTAACAAGGTGAAACCTCGTCTCTACTAAAAAAATACAAAAAAAAAAAAAACAAAACAAAAACTAGCAAGGATGGTGGCGGGCGCCTGCAGTCCCAGCTACTCGGGAGGCTGAGGCAGGAGAATGGCATGAACCCAGGAGGCAGAGCTTGCAGTGAGCTGGGATTGCACCACTGCACTCCAGCCTGGGCTACAGAGCGAGACTCTGTTTCAAAAAAAAAAAAAAAAAAGAAGAAGAATGTATATACTTGTGTATACATAGAACAATGTGAAAAGCAATATAAAAGCCTTGTGATTTGTTCTCTGACTGGGAGTACAAGAGAAAGAAGTTTGCATTTCATGGCAAGCTTTTTGTAACTTTTGAATTTTTGTGTTTAATTCAGAAAAAACATAAACCACACATTTGATTTTATAATGAATGAATAGCCACATTCATTATTCAGGGTACTACTATATTAACACTTATGACCAAATTTTTTTCTAGATAATTTCTTTTGTTCGTGCTCATGAATCTTCTACCTGAAGTGTCTTCTTTGTTCCAAAAACCTATTCATTATTCAAGATCATTTAAAGTTTATCTGAAGTCTGTGATTTCCTCTACATCACAGAAAAATAAAATCATACTCAAGTGTGTAATTCTCTGCATCTCTTATAATACTGGACTACTTATTCTTTTGTAAGACTTGGATATATGAGTTTCAGATCATAAATCTCCGAAATTAGGAATTATCTTTTTTTCATCTTTGTTCCACAAAGTCTAGTCCTATTTGGGATAGAGTAACCCAATAAATTACTGAGCTCTGGTTGAGTCATTCCTCACGTGACATATGAAGTGGTGTTTTCCAATTTACCATCAGTGATTCAGATCTAGAAAACCTTATACTTATCTTTCCCTCTCTAATCATGCATCAAAAAAAGGTGACAAAAGAGTTTTTTGCAATGATACTTAGCACATTTTTCTTGAAGCATTTATAGAAAGTGAAATAATAAGGCATGGTAAAGTACCATTTTATCAGGAGCATCAGTTTTTACAATTTATTTGTCAATTCTGACACCACTAAAACACTAAGAATAATATTTAAACAAGCTAATTGAGTAGACTATTGAAAGACTGTAAGTGAAATACTTAGGGCTTAAAGTCATTGTATAGATTTTTATTACCATAGATTTCAAAGTAATAAAAAATTGTCCACAATATGAGTGAATAATGTCATAAATGGCTAATTTAGATGGCTTAAGTCATAGCTTAGACATTTGTTAATGATAAAGTATGAGAAACTATGGCTAAGACAACATTCCAGACAAAACTATTGAGATGTGAAAAAGACAGAGAACTACATACAACAACAGCACTTGGGCAATAAATCTTTGTATCCTCCCAGATGGTTGTGTTGTCCAGTATAAAATATGTATGATAGATTTATATGCCTCCCTTCTATGCAATGTTTACATAACTTGTTTAGCTGGGTACCTAGGTCACATCATTAATCTTCAGAATAGTCCTTTTTGTTAATTATTCTTCACAACACTTAAAGAGAAAAGTCTTTATTATTAATCAACTCACATTAAAGGTAAACAAAATAGCATATATATATATATACATATATATGAATTCAGTACATTCACAAAGTAAGAACTGTAATACTAAAGTTTTGTATGTTAAGTCTCACTTTTTCATCATATTAATAAAATAATTGTCTCTTTTTAAACTTTTTTTACTCTAAAAGTTTATAATGATAAAGTATAGATCTAGAAATATTCTCTGGACTATTTTATTTGAATGACCTTTAAGATTTTGTTCTCTTCTATAATTCTTGAATTTAAAACAGGAAAAACAAATATAACCAACATGGTAGGATCCTGATACTTTGCATTGTTTATGAAGTAGAGAATCATAAAAAATGGTTTGCTTTCATTTAAACTGTATTTTCTGAAATCAATTACATATTGCAGTTCTCTACTAGAGATGTTAAGAATAGTTATTTAATACTTTTTTAAAATTATAATTTGATAGTTTTTCTCTGTCGTTGTTTAATTACAGAACTTGGTATCATATCTTTGCAAAAAATTTGTTTTAGCAAAGGTGGTGTAAATTTGATAAGCAGAATATGTTACCTGTTTCACTCAGAGTTTCATTGCGCACAGCAGAAATCATAATTGCGGTTTTTAGCTTGAAGGTATTTATTGTCATCCATGGAGTTTCTTATAAAATTATTGGAAGGCCAAAACAGTAGGCAGCCCATGTCTCCAAGAGTAGCTTTCAAACTCCAGTATCAGTCTGCCCCTGTAACATGGTTAAAGCTTTCATAACCACTGCAGAAAAGTCTAAAATCTTCTGACATGCTGACAGCAAAATGACACCAGTTATATTTCTATGCATGCCAGCAAATAAATGTTTTATATCCTGCTTTTCATCACACTTAATTCTTTTCTACAGCCAAATGGCACTAGAGAATATCTGTGGAATCTAAATCCTATCCAGGACCCAGGCTATGTGGGAATCATGGAGAGACAAAGATTAGCATTCTAGAATCCACAACACTGAAGGCATACTTAAAGGGAACTGGAATGTTTTCAGAAGGAACCTTTTGATGATATCTTTCCTAATTCTCCCGCTAGGAAACTCCACAAACAAACCTAATAAAGCAGCAGGAATTGCAACAGTAATATGTTCCTGATATAATGCAACCCTCTTACCCATAAACAGGGATGGGTTCTCTTTCTCCCCTACGAAAGAGTTCTTTCATCTTTTGGTGATGATCACTATTCCTGTGGCTCAGGGACAAATCTAAATTGACATCCTGTCAATTTAGCTGATAAGTTGGGAGCTGATAAATTTGATTTTCATGACCACCATCATGGCATATACAGACTATAGAACAAAGAAAATTTGTATCATTTTCAAGTCCTTGTTAGTTATGAAATCATGGCTCAGGAGACTGCACTGAACAACTTTTGTGGTTACATTTCATATTTGTTCTAGCACTAGTTTTGTGCTGTGAGTGTGTGCCTTTACATAGAATCCAATATGAATGACTCTTGAATAGTGCCTCAGATTTGGACATTTCAGTAGTTCTTCTAATCTTATCATTGTTGTTACTTATGACTTCCCGCAACCACTAGCTGTTATATTTTGCATTGTTCTCAGTCAAAACACCTACTGAAGGATCTGTGCTTGCCAGGGTGACTCGAAACCCTTAGTTTGACACATGATGAGCTTTAGTACTCCTGTTTGTATTGAGTTGACATAGTCTTCCACTAACTTTTATCACTGGACATAAAGTACCAAATGGTGATCTAAACAATTTTCTGGACTCCATCCACTCTCCTCCTTTGCCCGCTATATGTAACAGGAACCCCCTCATTCTTTTTCTTTTCTTTTCTTTTTTCCTTTTATTTTCTTTCTTTTCTTTTCTCTCTTCTCTTCTCCTCTTTTCTCTTTTCTTTTCCTTTTCTTTTCTTTTCTTTTCTTTCTGCCTTGCTCTGTCACCCAAGCTGGAGTGTAGGGGAGCAATCATAATTCACTACAGCCTCGACATCTAGGACTCAAGTGATTCTTCCACCTCAGCCTTCCAAGTGTGCATGCATCATCATGCCTAATTAATTTTTTTTTTTTTTTTTTTTTTTTTTTTTTTTTTGGAGAAATGAGGTCTCACTATGTCATCCAGGATAGTCTTGAACTCCTGGCCGGTCTCGAACTCCTGGCCTCCAGTGATCTTTTGCTGGGATTTTAGGCTTGAGCTACTGCTCCTGCCCCCTCCCCACCTCACATTCTTCTTGATAATAAAAGCTGATCACTCAAGCCAGAACGGTAACTTCTCTATTGGCTCAGAGACTCAGAAAGTACAAAAAACTAGGATGAAAATCCTGACTTACCACTAAATGCAACCACTGTGTACCTGGGTGGAACCATTATTCTGTTGGGAAGTAGATCTCTAAACTAACAGAGCTGACATTATTAAACAGGAGAAAAATGAATCTGAAGGGCCATTTGAAGTATAGTTGAGAGGAAGTACTTTTAAATCTATCTCTCGGTTTCCAGGCATCTATATCCTAAATATAAGATAAATGATATATACATATATAGTTTTCAGATTCACAGCAAAATATATCACATCAGATAGAATAGGTCTCAGCCACCTCCAGACCTCCAGGTGTTAGTATTTAATTGGTGCTGTTATTAAATGATATGATTGAGTCTTTACTAATTAATAATGTTTGAAGCAATAATTCATCATATAGAAAAGAGAAAATTGTGTATAATCCTTACCAAATCTGTCAAGATAAATTCCAAGTGGGTCAGAGTTTTGAAATTAAATATATAAGTATTAAAATAATTAAATTGAAATTTTTCACAACCTAGGGGTAGAGAGTATTTCCTAACCATAACTTTCAATTTATTTGAAGCAATTAAAGATGGTGATATGGTTTGGCTCTGTGTCCCCATTCAAATCTCATCTCCAGTTTTAACCCCCATGTGTTGAGGGAGGGTATAGGTGGGAGGTGATTGGATCATGGGGGTGGTTTCCCCAAGCTGTTCTCATGATAGGGAGTGAGTTCTCACGAGATCTAATGGTTTTATAAGGCTCTTGCTCTCTCTTGCATGCCAGCATGTAAGACATGACTTCTTCCCCTTTTGCCATGATTGTAAGTTTCCTTTGGCTTCCCCAGCCATGTGGAACTGTGAGTCAATTAAGCCTCATTTCTTTATAAATTGCCCAGTCTCAGATTTATAGCAATGTGAAAATGAACTAATGTAGTAAATTGGTACCGTGGAGAGTGGGGTATTGCTATAAAGATACTTGAAAATGTGGAAGCAACATTGGAACTGGGTAACAAGCAGAGGTTGGAACAGTTTGGAGGGCTCAGAGGAAGACAGGGAGATGTGGGAAAGTGTGGAACTTCCTAGAGACTTGGTGAATGGTTTCAACTAAAATGCTGACAATGATGAGGACAGTGAAGTCCAGGCTGAGGTAGTCTCAGATGGTGATGAGGAACTTGTTGGGAACTGCAGCAAGATGACTCTTGCTATGTTTTAGCAAAGAGACTGGCATTATTTTACCCCTGCCCTAGAGATCTGTGGACCTTTGAACTTGAGAGCGATGATCTGAAATTTGAATTTATATTTAAAAGGGAAGTAGAGAATACAAGTTTGGAAAATTTGCAGACTGACAATGCGATAGAAAAGAAAAACCCATTTTCTGAGGAAAAATTCAAGCAGGCTGCAAAAATTTGCATAAGGAACAGGGAGCTGAATGTTAATCACCATAACAATGGGGAAAATGTCTCCAGGGCATGTCAGAAATTTGGTGGCAGCCCCTCCCATCACAGGCCTAGAGGCCTATAAGGAAAAAATGGTCTCATGGACAAGCTATGACCCTCCTGCTCTGTGCAGCCTTGAGACCTGGTGCCCTGTGTCCTAGCTACTTTAGCTCCAGCTATAGCTAAAAGGGGCCAAGGTACAGTTCAGGCCATTGCTTCAGAAGGTGCTAGCCCCAAGCCTTGGTGGCTTCTATGTGATGTTGGCCCTATGGGTGCACAGAAGTCAATAATTGAAGTTTGGGAACCTCTGCCTAGATTTCAGAGGATGCATGGAAATGCCTGGATGTCCAGGCAGAAATCTGCTGCAGATGCAGCATCCTCATTGTGAACCTCTGCTAGGGCAGTGTGGAAGGGAAATGTGGGGTTGGAGCCCCCACACAGAGTCCCCACTGGGGTACCGCCTAGTGGAGCTGTGAGAAGAGGGCCACCATCCTCCAGACCCCCAAATGGTAGATCCACCAACAGCTTGCACCATGCACCTGGAAAAGCCATAGACACATAAAACCAGCATATGAAGGAGCTGCCCAAGGCCGTGGGAGCCCACCCCTGCATCAGCGTGCCCTGGATGTGAGACATGGAGTCAAAGGAGATCATTTTGGAGCTTTAAGATTTAATAACTGCCCCCGTGGATTTTGAACTTGCATGGGGCCTGTAGCCCCTTGGTTTTGGCCAAATTTTCCTATTTGCAATGGATGTATTAACCCAATGCTGTACCCCCATTGTATCTTGGAAGGAACTAATTTGTTTTTTATTTTATCAGCTCATAGGCAGAAGGCACTTGCTTTGTCTTGGATGAGACTTTGGACTGTGGACTTTTGGATTAATGCTGAAATGAGTTAAGACTTTGGGGGACAGTTGGGAAGGTATGATTATGTTTTCAAATGTGAGGATGTGAGATTTGGGAGGGGCCAGGGGTAGAATGATATGGTTTGGCTATGACCCCACCCAATTCTCATCTCAAATTGTAATCCCCATAATCCCCACATGTCAAGGGAGGAACCAGGTGGGAGGTGATTGGATCATGGGGGTGGTTTCCCCCATGTTGTACTTACGATGGTGAGTGCATTCTCATGGGATCTGATGGTTGTAGAAGGCAGTTTTACTTGCTCTTGCTCTCTCTTGCCTGCCACCATGTAGGACATGACTTCTTCCCCTCTCCTCATGATTTTAAGTTTCCTTTGGCCTCCCCTGTGAGTAGAAGTGTGAGTTAATTAAACCTCTTTTCTTTATAAATTACCTAGTCTCAAGTATGTCTTCATAGCAGTGTGAAAATGGACTAATACAGATGGATACATTTGACAATATAGAATATAAAGAGACATTTGCATAGAAAATGAAAATAAAAATATTTGGCAAACCAGAATATACATTTTTATATTATCTATAGATAAAACTGTAATATTTCTTATTCGTAGTCTATAAGTTAAGAAGTAAAACATAAATACTGTATGCAAAAATGTGCAAAGAAAAGTCAAGTTACAAAGAAAAGAAATGCTACATTTTACTTTATGCCTGCTAGCCTAAAATGAAATAACTATGACAATATAAAGATTAATAATTACTATAATAAATTTTAACCCACCATATATACATAAAAAAATCATTTCTTTTATTGACAAAAAAATGATGAACTACTGGTTATTAATGAGTGTTTCTAGGTAATGTTATTATTTTGAAAGTGATTAAAAGGATAAAAGAAAACATTTATTCTGCCTTTTCCATAAATTTTGGATTGCTTTGTATTTCTCTAAGGTTTATGTTGAATTTTTAACCCTCGGTAACTCAGAATGTAACTGTTATATTGATATAGGGCCTTTAAAGAGATAATTAAGAAAAAAGAGGTCATAAAGATGGGATCTTATCCAATATAACTGATGTCCTGATAAGAAAAGAGAGACATCAGAGGAACAGCCATGTAAAGACACAGTGAGAAGATGTCCATCTACAGCCAAGGCAAAGGCCTTTGAATAACCCAATCCTTCTGACATCTTGTCTTGGACTTGAGCCTCCAGAACTTAAAAAAAAAAAAAAATGTTGTTAAAGTCACTAAGTGTGTGGTAATTTGTTATGGCAACCATAGCAAACTAACTCATTGTACATGTTATATTTTAGTCTCACAGAATACTTGATGTAGAATAATGCTTCCTTATTAAAAATAATATGGCTAATAAATGTAAAAGAATGACAGGAATGATATTCTATTTTGCAATTCTTAGTTACATAATAAATTATCATCAATGCATACTAAAACCATTAATTGAAAGAATGTGGGGAAGACTTGTAAAGGATAGATCAGTCTGACAGCCCCTGAACTCACTGGTTATAATTAGCATCTCTAAAAGTGGGATAAGTAGACATTAAATGCTCCATAATATAATAAAATAAAAAGTATCCATAAAATGTCCTTGCTTACACAGATTGAACATAAATCTGAACTAATACCACTTTACAAGAAACATAGGGGTACAAGTACACAAACCCACGAGGAATCAGTCATTCAAATATCAGAATATGGAACATTTTATGGAACAGATAACATAAATTTTGAAAAACCAAACCAAACAAAAAAAACAATGGCATGGAAGGGAATAAAAGCAAAGAGAAGGAAGGAAGGTTGTTATAGAATAAAAAAGACTTAAACCTAATTACACATGCAATGTGTGGATATTTGCTGGATGTTATTTTGAAAAAAAAAAAGTATATTTTTGTCACAACTGGTGAAATTTCAGTATTGATGAGAAATTTAGTTAGCTGTATGAAGTGCAATAATATTGTGGTGGTTATGTTAAACGTTCTTATGGGGTTTAAATGCTCAGTAATATTTGTGGGTAATATAGCATAATTTTTATTATTTGCTTTAAAACAGTGTACACACACAAAGGAAACCTGGAATGGTTATTAAACAATGACACAAGTCTGGCAAAATGTCAGTAATTGTTGAGACTGGGTGATGAGTACATGGAATGTTTTACAAGCATCTCTCTGCTTTTGGTTATCTTTGAAAGTTTTTATTTAATATGTACTAAAAGTATTTCCACAAGGTAGAAATGTGCCATTTATGGTGTTGTTTCATGTTTTTAACTGTTTCAGTATTACTATTTTGAAGAGGAAGAAGAGAATAAAAAATAACTTCCTCTCATATATCCAAGTTTATCTTATAAGGCTAGCAGTACCCTGATTAAAAAAAAAAAAAAAAAAAGCCAGGGAGCCACTGCGAGAAAATTGCCATTATCCCTAATAACCATACATGCGAAAATACTCAATAAAATAATAGCAAACAGAATTCAAGACTACATTAAGAGATTCATTCACCATGATCAAGTGGGGTTTATCCCTGAAATGCAAGAATATTTTAACATACACAAATTAATGAGTGTGAATACATCACATTAACAAAATGAAGCACAAAATTATTTGATCATTTCAATACATGCGGAAAAAGTATTTGACAAAATTTAACGCCCCCTACTTTTACCATTTCTTTTCAACATACCACCTGAATTACTAGCCAGAGAATTTGACAACAGTAAGAAACAAATAGCATCCTAATAAGAAGAAGGAAGAAGTGAAAAAGTCTCTGTGAACAACGTAATCTTGTCCATAAAAAATCCCTAAAGACTCCACCAAAAAATAGTAGGAGTTGGTAAGTGAATCCTATAAAGTTGCATGAAACAAAATCAATATATAAAAATCAATAGTGATTTTTTAAACTTTTTTTTAGCTTATCATTTCTGTTTTATTCCTAGAGACCTTTTTGTGGAGCTTTTCTCCAACACAGAACTGGTTGTCTGTCCTCCTGGAGCATTCAGCACCATTGTACAAATTTCCTTTGCCTTTTGTTTTGTTTTGGATCCCCTATTTCTTGGATGCTATTTATTACTTTTTACTTTTTTAAGGTGACCCTTGAATAACATGGGTTTGAATTGTGAGGGGGCACTTACATGTGAATTTTTTTCAATAAAAGTATGGATTACCTACTTGGATTGTTGACTGCATGGAGGGTTGGCACTCCTAATCCCTGAGTAGCTTAAAGGTCAGTTGAATTGTACTAATAGCAAACTGTCTAAACAGGAAATTAAGAAAACAATCCCATTTATGATAATAACCAAAAAATTTAAATACTTAGGCACAAATTTAAGCCAAAAGGTAGAAGACCTGTATATTGAAGACATTAAAATACTGATAAACTAAATGGAAAGCACAAACAAATGGAAAGATATCCTGTGTTCATGGATTGAAATAATTAACATTGTGAAAATGTCTGTCCTACCTAAAGCAATCTGCAGATTCAGTGCAATCAATCCCAATCAAAATTTCAATGTCATTTATCACAGAAATAGAAAACAAATACTTAAATTTGTATGGAGTCACAAAGATTCCAAGTAGCAAAATCAATCTTGAGCAAGTAAAACAAAGCTGGGCCAGGAGTGGTGGTTCACATCTGTAATGTTCGTGCTTTGAAAGAACAAGATCCGAGAATTGCTTGAGGCCAAGAGTTTGAGACCAGCCTGGACAAACATAGTAAGGCTGCATCTCTAAAAAATACAAAATAAAACTAGTCAGGTGTGGTGGTGTACACCTATAGTCCCAGCTATTTGGGAGGCTGGGGTAGAAGGATCACTTGGACCCAGGAGTTTGAGGCTGCAGTGAGTGAGTGTCGTGCCACTGCACTCCAGCCTGTGCAATAGAGACAGATCCTGTCTCTAAAATAATAAAAAATGAAAAAGAAAAAAAGAAAAAACAAACCTGAAGGCATTGCACTCCAGGTTTTCAAAGCATATTGTGAAATGATTGTAATCAAAATAACATGGTACTGGATAAAGAATAGACATATTGACTAATGGAACAGGCTAGAAAACCCAAAAATAAATCCATACATTTGTACTCAATGGATTTTTGAAGAAGAGATCAAGAATACACAATAAAGAAAAGACAGCTTTTCACTAAATGGTGTTGGTAATACTGTAGATTCATATGCAGAATAATTAAAGTAGGCCTGTATTTTACACCATACACAAAAGTCAATTTAAAGTAGATTAAACACAGGTTCAGTGTATACTGCTCGGGTGACAGGTGCACCAAATCTCACAAATCACCACTAAAGAACTTACTCATGTAACCAAATACCACCAGTTCTCCGAAAACCTATTGAAATAAAAAAATTAAAAACATTTAAAAAATAAAAAAATCAGCAAAAAACCCCTAAGTATATTAAACATTAATATATGAAACTTGAAACAGTAAAAATACTAGAAAAAATTATAGGGGAAAGTCTCCATGACACTGATTTGGAAAATCGCTTTTTGGATATGACCCCAAAAGCACAGGCAACTACAGCAAAAATAAACAAATGACATTGCACTAAACCGAAAAACTTTTTCATAGTAAAGAAAATAATTAACAAAGTGAAAAGACAACCCACAGAATGAGAGCAAATATTTGTAAACCATACATCTGATAAGATGTTAATATCCAAAATATATAGGGAACTTAACCTAATAGCAAGAAAATAAACCCAATGAAAAAATGAGCAAAGGACCTGAACACATGTTTCTCAAAAGAAGAGTAAAAATAGCAAATAGGTTGATTAAAAAATGCTCAGTATCACTAATCATCAAGGAAATGCAAAAAAAAAAAAAAAAAAAAAAAACCCACAATGAGATATCACCTCGTATCTGCTAGCTAGAATGGCTTTTATCAAAAAGAAAAAAAAATATAACAAGTTTTGGACAGGGTTCAGATAAAAGAACTTTTACACATTGGTGGTAGGAAAATAATATAGCAATTATGGAAAACAGTATAGTTTCCTCAAAAAGCTAAAAATAAAACTATCATGTGATCAAATAATCCCATTTCTAGGTATACATACAATGGAACTGAAATCATTATTTTGAAGGAATATCTGGACTTCTGTATTTATTGCAGCATTAGTCACAATAGCCAAGATATGGAATCCATGTAAAGGTTTATCAGTGGATAAACGGAAAAAGAAAATGTGTTATACACATTCAGCCTTAAAAAGTGGGAAATCCCATCATTTTCACAACGTGGATGAATATGGGAGACATTATACTAAGTGAATTAATCCAGACACAGAAAGACAAATACATTAACTCACTTATATCTAAAAAGGTTGATCTCATAGAAGTAGAGAGTAGAATGATGGTTACCAAAGGCTGAGGGGGTGGGAGGGGAGGAAGGGAATCACGAGTTGTTGATTAAAGGGTACAAAGTTCAGACTGGGAGGAGAAATATTAATACGTTTTGAGACTAATTCACAATAAGGTACTATAATTAATAATAATGTATTATAACTAAGAGAGTAAATTTCGAATGTCCCACTGTAAAAAATGATAAGTAAGGTGATGGATAGGTTCACTTGATTTAATTATTCTACATTGCATACATATATCAAAAGCATATTGTACCCCATAAATGTATATAATTATGATTTGTCAATCAAAATAATATTACAAATAAATTTTTAAAAAGATAATTTTCTTCTTTGCCAGAGTACAGCTAATGCCAAGAAGCAAAGCTCAAGGAGAGCATCAGAAACAGAAAAAATGCTTTTTAAGAGGTGTATTGCTAATATCCTCCCAAATGAAACAGAGTTTTAAGTCAGTTTTATGACATAAGTAAGTGCTGCTATGTTACACTGAACACATAACATAAAAAAAAATATTTATAAAATCATTGTGAAATGATTCATCTTAAACTCCAAAATGACAAATCTTCCTCATCATTTTATCTGTAGTCTCTTGTCTTCTAGTCTTGGCTTTTCTAGTCTTTATTGTCTTTTATCACAACAAAAAGAAAATAAACGGTTTTATCTCTAATTAAATATTAATTTTGTGTACTGGAAATTTTGAACAAACAAGAGTGGCAAGTACATATCACCAATGTTCCCACTTCTGATCTAAAAAAGTATATAATAATAGTTGGTAATAGTTGGTACATTATGTTCCTCATAAAGAATGCCAGGTGAAGGAAGAAGTTAACATATTTCCATGGTTGAAATAGTGATATGTTAACTTCCTTCTTCATTAGGCATTCTTCCTAACTCCTAAAATGACCTGAGGAGGAAAAGCCAAAATGACCAATTGAGGACTTAGTTTTTTATCTGAACAGATAAGTAAGCTACATTCAACAGGCTTATGTTTTGCTTAGCCACACACCTGCAGTGTGCATCAGAATATGCCACATTCTCCCTCAGCCATGTCCCATAAAACTAGGATATCTAAGGTGGATATGTAGATATCTCACTTTGGTTCATCTGCACCGAAGACAAAACCCAAGAAGTTCGGTGCAACTATCATTAAGTATCTTCCCAAAAGGAGTATAAGTATACACTGACAGGTCTCACTGAATAGTACAGCCTTGGCCTTGTATTTAATGTTTTGTGTTTTCTAAATAAAGTATATCCAATTTCTAGTATATAGTTAGGATGGATAGCTTTTTTCTTTAAAAAAAAATGAGACTGATGATATGTTTTCCTTTTCTTTAATTGTTGGAATAATCTCCAAGATTCCTTTAAGAAATTCCTTAAGGAAAAAACAACTCAAGGGCCAAACTTGGTTTGAGAAGAACAATTAGGTATAAGGTACTCTTTGGAAATTTCAGGTAGATATTCCAAAAGACAATGGAAAATATAAGACTGAATTTCTCATAAGTGGAACTTCCATAAACAAAGCAACCACGGAGGAATTTTTTTTTATTTACTATTGAGAAAAGCTTTATTTTATCTAAGGAACTGGTGTGTTTCTAATTTTCAGATAATAGAATAATATAAAGAAGTATGGTAATACCTTATAAAGTAGTAGGCAGGAACAGTTCATACGCATTTAATATTCACAAGTTTGTTAACAATATACTCTTCATCCTCATGTTAAAGAGAAGAAGAATGAGATTCAGAGTGCTAAGTAACGTATCTAAAACCACACAGCTGTTAAGTGTTGAAGCCATCATTTCAGCTCACTAACTCTGGAGTCTAAACTTAGCCACTATGCTATACAGCCACTAACTAATATTCATTTTTATATTGGCTTCTATGAATTCAGAAACAAACCTGCAACTTAACTTTAGCAACCCATCCTTCCTTTCATCCAACTTACTACTCACATTTATGTATTTTTGTGCTTTGTGAGATGTGTGTCTTTCTGTAAGCCATTTCCATTCCTTTGTGGAAGAAAATGACACCCTATAATGAATATTTCCTTAATATATATGAGCTATGCATTCACTAATATAAGGAGAATAATGGAATAATGAAATGTCAAATAGATAGAGATTTTGAAGAGAAATGGGGATAAGATTTTTCCTATAAGTAGGGTATGGTTATTTGTGATGCAGAATAATGGAGAGGGGTGAAGGCTGAGGAAAGACAAATGGCTGAAGAGGTTTCAGAATTGAAGACCTGTTTCATGTTAGCAACCAATAAAAATTTGGGTTAGTGAGAGTGGCTGCTATAAGCCACTCTTCCAAGAAGGATAAAGTTGGAGAAGGAATGAAATGGTATCATGAGAGATTATAATTTTGCCTGAATGTTATTAGATATAAGCAAAGTAGACCATAGGGAATATATTAATTACTATCACAGTAGAGAGATAACTTATAGCTTCATTATCTGTATAGGACCAAATTGATTAATTAGATTTATTTATCAATTTCTCTTTCTCCCTCTCTCTCTGTGACACACACACACAGGCGCGCGCGCACACACACACACACACACACCCCTTACATACAAACTTTTAGTACTATGACAAATTATCTACAATTTCCAAAATTATTTGTAATGTCATATAAATCAGAAAAGGGTGATTAAAACCAGTCATTAACTTCAGAAAAGTACTATATAAGCCATTGAGTATTGAAGAAGTTAATGTCCATAGAAGCTGATATAAATAATTTAATCAGGACATAAAACCTATGAAAATTGTAGGGAGTAAAAGATAGATGAATAAAAAAGAGTTATCTATAGCTTTCATAAAGGACATCAAAATTCCCTTTCAATTCAGGGAAAGGAGGTGTAATTTGAATACAGAAGTTTGAAGGAGGCAGTTAATATGTACCCTGGAACTTTAGAATAAACAAAAAATATAAGGATATTAATCCAAGGGGCTCAACTGATGATTTCATAAAATTATTGTAGATCTGGAGTTGTAAAGGGAGTTCTAAGAAAGATTGAAGAGATGTGAATAAGCAAGATCAAAAGGAGAAGAGAAAGTAAATATATTCTATCATGGGACTTAATCAACTGTTTAATCTCAATCCCATATGCCCCATTTGATTATGTTGACAAGTCAAAAGCACATTCATCTAAATTTTTAAAGTATTTAGACATTAACCAATATAATATGAATTATCTAAATTTCACATTGCAAATAAAAAGATCAACCATTTACATTGCGGCAATAAGAGATGACATTAAATTATTCAATGACAAATAACTCTATCCAGTTAAATGTCATACACATTTGAAAGGAATTTACTTGTCAGAAAGACAGCTAACTGCTGAAATGACAAATAGTATGGTAAATGCAGAAAAAAGGTCAATTAGTAAGCTGATGTTTTTGAAAGCAATGTCTTTTGGCATTTATTATATCATCGCTGTATTATTCCCTTTTATTTATAGAATAAAGATGGGTAACATTCATACCATATGCATCTCTCATTCAGACTAAGTAGTAATTATATTTAAAATGCACATTGAAAGAAATGATAATGTGCTAATCATATTCTTTTCTTTGAAGTGGTTGTATAGAAAAAAAGCAACCTCAAACACTTGGATAAAAAGAAAAATAACAACTGCAACATTTGTGACCCAGGATTTAAACTGGCAAATAAAAGTGTTCATTGAAAGAATATACAGACAAATCTGTTGTGACCATTTTAGAAAATGTCAAACTAGTTTTGGATTCACTTAAATGAGTTCAGGTGGTAATTAGAACAACTAATTCAAAAGGATAGTCAAGATATTATCATAGTTATGATATTACACAGAGAGAGTTGGAGTAATTCCTAGTGATGGTAATTTTTTTTTCAGTGTGAGAAAAATCTCATGCTTCCCATTTTGTGGTTTTTAAGTTGTCAATAGAATTGGTTGTAGTAGACTACTATATCTCCTGCAAAAATGTTCACACATTAATCTCTACAACCTGTTAATATATGTCAAAAGGGACTTTATAGATGTGATTAAGATTGTGGAAATTGAGATGGATTGATTATTTTGGATTATCTGGGTGTCTCCAATCTGATTATGGGACCACTTAAAAGTGGAGAACCTGTCTCTTCTGAAGTTACGGAAAGATGTGGCAGAAGAGACACAGCACTGTGAGAAGTATTCCTGGTGCTGCTGGTTCTGAAAGGCAGGGTCCTGCAAAGAAGCACCCGAAGAGAGGCTGCTGGGAGCAAAGAGTGGAATCCAGCAAGAAAATATGACCCCTACTGCCTGGTACTGAATTTCGCCAACAACCTGAATGAGTCTGAAAACGGATTCCCCTCTAGGGCATTCAGAGAGGAACACAGCTCTGCCGAAACCTTGGTTTTGGCCTTGTGAGATATGAGCAGGGAAACGAGCCAAGTACACTGGATTCTGACTTACAGAACTGTGAGAAAGAAGTTTGTGTTGTTTTAACCAATGAAATGTGGGATTAAGAAAAGAAATACTGGGTTAACTTTCTATATGTACTTTGTCACTGTATGTATAGAAAGCTAACCCAGTATTTTTTCAGCTTTTCTGACATAAATTCATGTTTTTCTACTGGCTAAAGTTTTTGGAGGGTATTAGTGCATATGATGTTCTAGAGTTGTTTGCTGTAAAATGCCCTCCATTTAACTGCCAGTATAACATGGTTTCATAAGGGCTGAAAGATAGCATGCTGGAATACAAATAAAAGTTTAAAAATCACAGAAGCCCAGATTTGAATACCTGTTCTACAGTTTCATCCTGTTGCGCAAATCCTAATCTTCAATTTACCACTTTGCCACTTAATGACAATACTGTCTACACAAATTTGAGATAATCTATGTAAAAGTAGCTTTACACACTACTTGAAACTTATGTTTAATAAAGCAAATTTCTTTATCATCTGTCTTTCTTGGACAAAATTATCTACCCAACTATCCTATACATGACTCCTAGGGCCTGCTTTAGGTTAAAATAGCCTATTTTTAAAATTTATTTTATGTTTATGAAATTTTCTTCTGATAATAGAGATGGTCATTGTTTAACACATAAACAACTCATCATGAATCATATTTCTGTTGAGTTGCATTCTTGTTGATTTATGTGATAAGCTTGGAATTGACATTTTTCTAGGCAAGTTTTCATGTGGAAATGAAAGATGTTTACAGTGGATCCCTGCAGGGAGGCAATGCCTAACATGACTCCACGATAACTTCCTGGGACAACCAGCTATGATTCTGGAGAATCTAGGTTGAAGAAGTAGAAAACAAGAAAAGTCTTCAGTTGGGGAAAATGAAAAAAGAGTGTCAAAATCAATAAAATATGGATCCATCTCTAAATTTAAAACATTTTTATTTGGGAGGCAAGAACTGCAATTTGGGGCATAAACACAGACCAGGTGGTCTTTGGTATGTCCAAAGAACAAAGAGAAGGCTGGAAGTTTTAGTAAAACATGGAAATATTACCTATTGTTTTGCAAGAAAGTTCATTGGCACTAGTAAGTTTTGGGGGAACTGGCAAGTGGGCAATTTTAGAGTCTCAGTAGGTTCTTTCAGGAGCCATTAGATAAAACTGGTTTCAGGGTAGAGCAGCCAGTTTCAGCAGCCAGGTTTGCAAAGAATTACATTTTTGGAGCAATGTTATGTGTGCTTACTGCTTTTTTCCCCCTGGCTTTTCTACTCTTTTAGTTGGGTATGGCTAGAATGGCCTAATTTGTATGACAAACTTCCACAAGATGATGTCAGAATAAACTTTATTCACGTAATGATTTTTTTTCCCCACTAAGGTTAACGTTTCCTGAAATCACGGATTAGATGTATACTTTCTATACTTACTCTATTTTCTAAATAAACAAAAAAGAACTATATAATGTTATAAGATGTTTTAAATTTTCAGAATATTATATATATGTTATATTTATTCTCTTATAAAGTGAATACCTCTGTTTCTATTTCCTTCACGTATTTATAGTGCCTATAATACATGAAACATTATGGGTGCTGCATACATGGTCCTATTATTTATTCATAATAAATGCGAAAAATTATTTAGGCTGAATAGAGCAGAGAAATATAACTGGATTTGGGAAAATGTAGAAAATTATTTTCAGCTAACACTATAATAGCAACTCAAGAGTATAGATTTCTTATTTGTGGAAATTTAATTTTTTGTTTTGATTTTTATTTTCTTATTTCTCAATCAAGAAGTAATTATATATGATATTTATTCTGTGCAAAACGAAGCAGAAGAGAAACGCAGAATGTAATTTGTCTGCAATAGAATAAAATACACACTTCAAAAACTACACTGAATTGCCCTACTATTCCAAATGTTTCAGCAGCTACAGGATGGCAGAGCCTCCATCATCCTTAGAATGTCTAAAGCAGAGACCATTACTTCACCATTACTTGACATTAGCATGTACAAGAAATAAACATTTTTTTTTAGGCATGGTTTAGCTTTCATGCCCATGCTGGAGTGCAGTGGCATGATCAGAGTTCACTCAGCGTTGACTTCATGGGATTAAGTGATCCTCCCACTTTAGCCTCCCAAGTAGCTGGGAGCACAGATATCACCACTATACCCTGCTAATTTCTTTTTCTTTTGTAGAGATGGGAGTCTTCCTGTATTGCCCAGGCTGGCGTTGAACTGCTGAGCTCGAGAAATCCTCCCACCTCATCTTCCCAAAATGCTGGGATTACAAGGATTACAGAGGTAAGCCACCATGCCCAGCAGAAATGAACATTTTTATTGTTATTGCTAAGCACTGAGTTTTGGGAGTTGTTTATTATCATAACGTAATTTAGCCTATCCTAGCTGAGATGGACATTATTGTATAGAATTATGGTCCTGACCTAACAAATACCTTAAATATATGACATCATCTTAGTGGTTGAGTAGTGGTGACTAGAAAAATGGTATGTTATACAGTAGCAAAACATTTGGTAAAACTGTTCAGCAGCAATAACTTGTCAAGTAGATCATGAACATTAGTGATGATGTTGGGTGCTTTTGTCAAAGTTTTATATACAAAAAAGATGACCTCAGGGAAGAACTGCCTGGAATAAAGAATAGAGAGAGTGAGAAAGAAGTCTTTGCCAATTGGAAAAGGGCAACTGCTTCAGGACTTCAAATATAAGAGAAAATACATTTAAAGAGGTAGTTGAGGATGAAAGTCATTTAATCCTAGCCTAGGAGCAAGGATCAAATCAAGTTTGTAACTGTCATACATTATTAATTATTAATATCTCTTTGGCGATTAATGTGGTACCCAGTAAATCCCTTCAGTTTATAAATGATCACTTAGTCTCCCAACATTTCATAAACTCTCATTACACTCAATTGTGCCTGTTGGACCTACTATGAACTTAGTGTGTCCCACCAAATTTATATATTATAGCCCTAACTTGCAGTGTTGATGGGATTTGGAGAACCATTAAGAGATAATTAGGTTTAGATAAGGTCATAGTGAATGTGGGGCCCTCAGGAGGGTATTAATGCACTTACAAGAAGAGATGCCAGAAAGCCTGCCCTCTCTCTTTCTGTTTGCCCTGTGAGGACTCAGTGTGAGGGCCTTTTGTCAGCCAGGAAGAGACCCCATGCCAGAACCCCACCATACTGGTACCCTGACCCTGGACTCCAACGTTAGAACTGTTGAGTAAATAAATGACTGTAGTTTAGGCCACAGAGTTGATGGTATTTTGTTATGGTAGCACCAGCAAACTAATAAAGGCCATTACACAGATTTTCTGAGTAAGTATCATGGAAAAATGAACCTCTGGTATTGTGCTGGGTGAACAGTATATACTCTGGAAATCTAACTGCCTGTTAAAGAGTCTATATTAGTTTGCTAGGGCTGCCTAGCACAAACTGAGGAGGTTAAAGAGACAAATTAATTGTCTCGCAGTTCCAGAAGCTAGAAGTCCAATATCAATGTGTCAGCTGGGTTGATTCCTTCTTAGGGCTGCGAGAGATAATGTGTTACATGTCTCTCCCCTCATTTTTGGTGGTTTGCTAGGACTCTGACTTTCTTTGACTTTACGCATTCTATGCTGTCATCTTCAAAGAGTGTCCTCTTTGTGTGTGAGTCTCTGTGCCCAGACATATAGTGGTGTGTGTGTGTGTGTGTGTGTGTGTGTTTTGAAACCTTTTTATATTAAAAAGTGACAAATTCCAGAGAGCTCCCATGTGATTTTCATTCAACTTTCCCCAATGATAAAATCTTATATTACCATAGGATAATTATCAAAACCAGGAAATTGACATTGGATCAATGCTGTTAACTAAATTTAGGACTTTATTCAGATTTCAATGACTTTTATATGCACATTTGCAGAAGAGTTTTATGAAATTTTATCACATATTTAGATTTGTATAACTACACAGTTAGGAAGCAGAACTGTTTCAATATGCCAAAGGCACTCTCAAACATCTCCTTTATAATCAAACCCTAACCCTAGCAATCCCTGATCTGTTTGCCATAATTATAATTTTGTGATTTCAGGAATGATGTATAAAAAGATCTTACCATAGGCCACATATTGATACTGGCTTTTTCATTCCAATGAGAGGTCTCTGAGATTTATTCTTATTGCTCCATTTATTAATAGTTGTGTATAATTCATTACATGGATGAACCAAAATTTGTCTTTCACCAAGTTTACATTTAGATCTGTGATCCGTTTCAGTTGATTAAATTTCACTATTGTTTTTCTGTTTTCAATTTTATCAACTGCTTCTACTATCTTGATTATTTCCTTTCTTCTCATTTGTTTGGTTTTACTTTGCCCTTCTTTTTTTAGTTTCTAGGAGTAAGAGCTTAGATTCTTGATTTTTATGTCATTCTTACTTTCTAATGTGAACATTTAGTACTATAAATTTCTCAGTGCTGCATAAGCTGCAGCCCACAAATTTTGATATGTGTGTTTTCATTTTCATTTATTTCAATATTTGTTTATGTTTCATTTTCTTTGAGACTTCCCCTTTGACACATAAATTATTTAGAAGCCCATGGTTTAATTTCCGGGTGTTTGAAGATTTTCACAGGACTTTACTTGTATTGATTGTTCATTTTATTCCATTATATTCAGATAAAATAATCCGTATACTTTTCTTTCTTTATTTTTGTAGCTTATTTTGAGACCCACGGTGTGGGCTACATTGCTGACTGTTGCAATGGCTCTTATAAAGAATGTGTATTCTGCTTTTGTTAGGTGTTTTGTTGTGTTCTATAAATGTCAGTTGGATTCTGTTGGTTGGTGGCATTTTCGAATTCTTCTATGTCCTTGCTGATATTCTGGTAAGTAATTCTTGAATAGGGTTTATGTTTTCAACTATGATTGTGTTTTTTTTTCCTTTCAGTTCTATTAATTTTTGTCCCAAGTATTTTGAAGCCTTCTTGTTGCCTACGTATGTAGAATTGTTTATGTTTTCTTGCTGTGTTGACTTATTTTTATCAGTATGTGATGTGCCTTTTTGCTCCTGGTATGGTTTCTTTGTTGTGCAGCCTATTTTATCTGTTATTATTGCCATTCATGCTTTCTATTGACTAGCGCCTGTGTTGTATCTCTCTTTCCATCTATATATTTTCAACTTGCCTGCATTGTTGTATTTAATTTTTTTTTTTTGACAGCATAGAGGTGGTTATTAGTTGTTCTGGTAGCTTTTAAAAAACCTACTCTGCCAATTCCTTTTTGCAATTGATGTATTTAGGCCATTTGATTTTTATGTAATTAGTAATATATTAGAACTGAGGTGTACCATTTTATTTTTTGTTTTCTGTTTTTTGTTTCTCTCCCCCTTTTTTTCTCTCTATCGCTGTCTACTTTGCCCTGGACTCTTATAGGTTACTCAAACATTTTTTAGAATTCCATTTTGGCTTATCTGTAGTGTTTTTAAGCATATTGTGTTCTATGGGTCTGTTAGCAGTTGTTCTAGATACTCGATTATATATACATAATTTACAATATTTTAGGAAGGGTATAGGCTTTTTCATGGCTGAAAAGGGGAGCATAAGAGACCCTTAGAGAGATGGAACAATTCTGCGTCTTGATTTAAGTAATGGTCACTAGTGATTTTGTGTTGTGAGGAGATAATGAGTCTTATAAAAACTTCAAGTAATATAAACTGCACTAATTGTAGCCAAAAATGCTATCAACCAAGTAGTGGTCTTAGTTGGGCTTATTAGTAAACACAATTTTATCTTGCAATTTTACATTATGTTTTCAAATTACATAAACATCCTACATATAATTGGCATTACACCTTTGCTATTTACTCACGAATGTAACAAGCCATTCTTATTCATAAGACGTTATTAATATCTTTGAATTATTCAGTTTAATATGATTTTCATGGATAATCAATCATGCATTCTAGACCAATGAACATGGGCTGTATGACGACAAAACAAACTTTTAGAAACGAAGTGACCTTCAACTCTCATGTAAGCAATTACATTTCTGTTGAAACATATCAAAGAAAAAAACAGTTTTTTAATGGGACTTTTTTCCTTTTCAGCATCATGGTGCCAAAAATAACTATCTTACATTGCTTAAACATTATTATATTCTTGTATATGCATGGTATTCTTTCAAAATATTTTTCCTAATTCCTAGAAACTGTGATTGTTACGTTATTTGGAAAAGTTTTTGTTGGTGTAATTAAATAAAAAATCTGTTTTTTTAATTGTTTTTTATTTTACCTTAAGTTCTGGGATACAAGTGCAGAACATGTAGGTTTGTTATATAGCTATACGTGTGTCATGGTGGTTTGCTGCACCTATCAATCCATTATATAGGTTTTAAGCCCTGGATGAATTAGCTATTTTTCCTAATGTTCTCCCCCTCTTTGCACCCCACCCCCACCCCCGATTGGCCCCAGTGTGTGTTGTTCCCCTCCCTGTGTCCCTGTGTTCTCATTATTCAACTCGCACTTATGAGTGAGAACATGTGGTGTTTGGTTTTCTATTCCTGTGTTAGTTTGCTGAGGATGATGTCTTCCAGCTTCATCCGTGTCCCTGCAAAGGACATGATCTCGTTCCTTTATATGGCTGCATAGTATTCCATGCTGTAGGTGTACCACATTTTCTTTATCGAGTCTATCACTGATGGGCATTTGGGTTGATTCCATGTCTTTGCTATTATAAATAGAGCTGCAATAAATATATGTGTGCATGTATCTTTATAGTAGAATGATTTATATTCCTTTGGGCACATACCCAGTAATTTGACTGCTAGGTCAAATCGTATTTCTGGTTCTAGAGCTTTGAGGAATCACCACACTGTCTTCCAAAATGGTTGAACTAATTTACATTCTCACCAACAGTGTAAAAGCATTCCTATTTCTCCATAGCCTCACCAGCATATATTGTTTCTTGACTTTTTAATAATTGCCATTCTGACAGACGTGAGATGGTATTTCATTGTGGTTTTGATGTGCATTTCTCTAATGATCAGTGATGTTGAGATTTTTTTCATGTTTGTTGACCACATAAGTGTCTGTATTTTTTCTTTTTTTTTTTTTTGAGACAGAGACTCGCTCTGTCACCCAGGCTGGAATGCAGTGGCATGATCTCTGCTCACTGCAACCTCCGCCTCCCAGATTCAAGCAATTCTCCTGCCTCAGCCTCCCGAGTAGCTGGGATTACAGGTGTGCGCCACCATGCCCAGCTTGTTTTTGAATTTTTAGTAGAGATGAGGTTTTACCATGTTGGCCAGCCTGGTCTTGAACTCCTGACCTCGTGATCTTCCTGCCTCTGCCTCCCAAAGTGCTGGGATTACAGGCGTGAGCCACCGTGTCCAGCCAAATGTCTTCTTTTGAGAAGTGTCTGTTCATATCCTTTGACCACTTTTTGATGGGGTTGGTTTTTTCTCATAAATTTGATTAAGTTCCTTATAGACGCTGGATATTAGACCTTTGTCAGATGGGTAGATTACAAAAATTTTCTCCCACTCTGCAGATGGCCTGCTCACACCAATGATAGTTTATTTTGCTGTGTAGAAGCTCTTTAATTATACCCCATTTGTCAATTTTGACTTTTGTTCCAATTGCTTTTGGTGTTTTTGTCATGAAGTGAAGTATTTGCCCGTGCCTGTATTCTAAATGGTATTGCCTAGGTTTTCTTCTAGAGTTTTTATGGTTTTGGGTCTTACAGTTAAGTCTTTAATCCATCTTCAGTTAATTTTTGTATAAGGTGTAAGAAAGAGGTCTGTTTCAGTTTTCTGCATAAGGCTAGCCAATTTTCCCAGCATCATTTATTAAATAGGGAATCCTTTCCCCCATGGCTTGTTTTTGTCAGGTCTGCCGAAGATCAGGTGGTTGTAGGTGTTTGGCGTTTTTTCTGAGGCCTCTGTTCTGTTCCATTGGTCATATATCTGTTTTGGTACCAGTAGCATGCTGCATGGGTTACTGTAGCCTTGTACTATGGTTTGAAGTCAAGTAGTGTGATGTCTCCAGCTTTGTTCTTTTTGTTTAGGATTGTCTTGGCTCTACGAGCTCTTTTTTGGTTCTATATGAAATTTAAAGTTGTTTTTTATAATTCTATGAAGAATATCAATAGTAGTTTGATGGGAATAGCATTTAATGTATAAATTACTTTGGGCAGTATGGCCATTTTCATGATATTGATTCTTCCTATCCATGAGGATGGAATGTTTTTCCACTTGTTTGTTTCCTCTATTACTTTCTTGAGCAGTGGTTTGTAGTTCTCCTTGAAGAGGTCCTTCACTTCCTTTATTAGCTGTATTCCTAGGTATTTTATTCTCTTTGTAGCAATTGTGAATGAGAGTTCATTCATGATTAAATAAAAAAATCTTAGGGATTATTCAGGTGAATTTGTTGGCTTGTTTTATAAGTTTATTAAATAAATGTGTTAAAATATGCCACCATGATATGAAATCATTTATTACTTATGTTTTTGTCCAAATTTGTTTTCTATATTTTGTGGCTATTTCATTATGTAGGGTCCAGGTTGTTATTGCATCTGGGCACTCTTACACTGTGAGAGCACTTAAAACTCAGTATTAAATGTCATTATTTTTTGTCAACTCATGTTATGTGATTTTAACCCATGTATCCCAATAGTTTGTTGTTACAGCCTCTAAGGAGTATTTATTTATGTTTTATTTTCAAACCATGTGGGTCAGGTCAAGCAATTTTAGGTGTAACACAATGTTGTTTTGTGGGTTGGAGATTTATTTCTAGCTTACATTATTCAAATAATATAGTTTTTAAAGGATCCAAATGTAAGGGAAAGAGAGTGTTTCTGATTGACTCTTCACATTAGCTAGCAGTACATTTTCACACTTCACATAGTCTGCAAACAATTTGAAAATTTAAGCACAGTTTTACTCCCTTTATTTAAGTCATTGATACAAAAACTGATTGCAATGCTTTACTTCCCAACTGGCTTCTTTTTTGTCATATGTTTACTTTGAGTTATATATTACTTTAATGATTACATGTTGATTATTTCAAGACATTTGGTTCTGATGTCTCACCTGCCATACTGCCAAAAGTAAAATATTCATGCCTTATTTCATTTGTCATTTCAACTATCATGAACTGATTATAAAACATATTCTAGTCTCATTATTTACAGTGGTTATGTTCTAGAAAGTCAAGGAAAAAACAGAATTATTGAATAATAAACCATTTATTTGGCCAAGTGCAGTGGCTCATGCCTGTAACCCCAGCACTTTGGGAAATCAAGCCAGGATGATCACTTGAGCCCAGGAGTTTAAGACCATCCTAGGCAATATAGTGAGACCCTCATCTCTACACAAAATAAGAAAGTTAGCCGGGCATGGTGGTGCATGCCTGCAGTCCCAGCTACTTGGAAGGCTGGGGCAGGAAGATTGATTGAGCCAGAGAAGTTGTGGCAGCAGTGAGTGGTGACCATGCCACTGTACTCCAGCCTGAGTGACAGAGTGAGACACTTTATCAAAAAAAAAAAAAAAAAATTCCAGGAGATATAAAGAATCAGGTTTCTATGAGCTTTTAGTCACAGCATTTTCACTGACCAATCAATATGTAAAATTGTGTTTGTTTTGTTTTGTTTTGAGACGGAGTCTCGCTCTCCTTGAGGCTATAGTAAGTGCTTAGAAAAGTCGTGCAACGATGTTTATGGCATCTTCATGGCATTTGCACAGCTCTCAGTTTGGATTTGCCCACCATCCTAAACAGAATTAACAGGAGCCACTGAGATTATGTGTTTAAATCTCTAGTACCATGAGATAATATAATTTATGGGAAACACTCTACCTAATCCTCAATTTTGGTATTCCACTGACCCACAGCCCAGTAATTCATGAGGAATTACAGCCTATTTGTCAAATAGATTATTGAAATGAAAGTTAATCAATATTCATATTCATTTAAAAAAGAAAAGCAATAAATCAAACAGTTCCATGCCAGTCATGTACATTTATAATATCACTTAATCTCACAACTTCTCTGTGACAAATTATATTTTTATGTCATCAATCATAAACTCAAGGCTCAAAATGGTTAGTCACCTTGCCCATGATTTTATACCTAAATACAACTGAAAATGGGGAGTGAAGCCATATGTGTCAAACTGTAAAGTTCATGATTTTTCCTTGACTCACTTTCTGTCCTTTGCCACTGACTTGTGTCCATTTCTTTACTTCGAAAACAAAATTATTTTTGCTGTCTATAATTACAAGGCATTGAACTACTTCCTGATATTCCTGGTTTCAAACCAGCTTTGAAAAATATTAGACAAGGCAGCCATTTATCCTCTAAAGCTCTGTTTTCTGAACACACTTCTATTGGGAGATACTATAAGAGAATGTCTTTTTCTGCTAGTGTGAGTTATTAAATCTCATGTGAATCATAAGACAATAAAACAGTTTTGAAATAATTAAGTATAGCTATTTCTTCATCTCTGCACTGAGATCCACCAGGCACCATTTTTCAATTAGTTAAAATATAAAGAATTACTTTGAACATGTCTTTAGCTTTCTTCTCTTTTTCTTCACTTTATAAATAAAAAAGAGAATATATATTGTATATATATAATCTTAAAGAAGAAAGAGAAAGAACAAAGTTAATGGTCATGCTTCATGCTTCTGTGTTTTCTAGTGTTAAATCAGTAATTGTTTCAAATATAAATGATTTCTTTCTATAAACATTAACTTTATGTACTTTAAATCTAGAAATTATTACTCTTCACTTGCAGTAAGTATACTGTTTTAAAATTATTTGAAATAGTTCCAAACTTACAGAAAATTTGCAAGTAGAACACAGAGAATTTGTTTTCTGTACCATTTGAGAATAAGTTGCCAATCAGATGCTCTACAAACCAGAATATTATTATATATAACCACAAATCAACTATCAAAATCAGAAGTTATCATTGATGCATTACTTTTATTTTATTGTCAAACCTTCTTCAAATTTTACCAATTGTACCAATAGTGTCCTTTATGGCAAATAATGCAATTTAAAATCATCTGTTGAATTGAGTTTCTGTATCTATTGTTTTATGTGTGAAGTAGTTTCTCAGGGTTTCTTGGCTTTCATGATATGAACACTTTTGAGGATTATACACTGGTAATTTTATAAGAAGTTCTTTTACTTAGTTTCGTCAATGTTTTATCTTGATTATATTTCAAAAGAATATCACAGAAGTGCTACAGCCTGTTAGGTAATATTCAAAATCAGTTTGGACCATTATTGTGACCTTAATTTTGATCCTACAGTCACAGTTGTATCAACAACTTTACTCCAATGTAATCTTTCCCTTGTATTCAGTAAGTATTTTGTGGAAGTGGAACCTAAATATCTTGCCAATATGCTGTTTCCTCTTGAAATTTAGATAATAAATTTCGAAATTGATATTCACTATGGATTAGAACTTCTTTATTTTGTTCAATGGGTTATAATCTATTACTACCATTATTTATTTAGGTGCTCAAATTGTCCTGTATTTAATCAGTGATGCCCTTTCAATCTGGCTTCTGTGTCTTATGTGTATCATATCTCATTTATTCTTCGAACACTTCCTTCTTCTCTGAACAAGTCATTCAGGTTTCAAATGGAAAATAATGGAAGATGGTGTTTAGAAATTAAAATATGGGCAGTAGATATTATCATTGCCTTTAGGGTGCTACTGTTTCTATGCTTTTTCAGTGGCAAGAGCTAGGAAATGTTCCTTATACAGCTATAGTAAAGACTAATATAATAGTGTCTACCTTAGAATCTGGCACATTTTCTTTATCTTAGTATTTCTCTTCTCCCTGAATATGCTAGCTTGCACCCTTTACTTGGCTCATTTTTTCCAAGTATTTTATTCAAAGTTTTTTGTTTCTTCGTTATCTACACAGCTGTCAGGTTCTTTCTACCCCTGCTCAGCTGGCTGCCATGGCTGGTAGACTTGTATGTTGAAACCCTGATTCCCAATGCAAGTCCTGGAATCTTATTTTACACAAGTACAAAGATCAAGTATATAAAAGAAGAGGTCACACTGACCAAGACCTTCCACCACAAAAGAGCTAAATAAGATGAATAAGCTATTTGAAATTCAGGCAAACTAGAACACAGTAGCCTTGGCTAAACTGGTTAGTTGATACTTACTGCCAGCAAATTTTGGATCTAGGAGAATATTTTCCCAATATTGCCAAATCTGCTTCTCACTTTTGAAAAGACTGTTGAAATTAAGTGAAGTCTGCCAGTTGTAAATGTTGGCAACTAATTAGATTTTTTTTTTGCCTTGTTTAATATTTTACTGTCCAAAGAATACATGTCTGTATGTCACCACTTTAAAACCTTTTACTTAAAGCCCAGGGAATATTTTTAGTTGAGGGGGTAAACATCAGAAAAATAGCTGCTGTTTTATTCCTTTGTGCTTATGAACTACTATATATCAAACCTAGGGCCAAGCATCCTCATTTATCTACTTGAGAGACATTCATTCAGTCCTTACTGTGTACAAGGCATAAGCTAGACAGTGCAGTGGGCAGACAGATAAAACTGCTGAATAGATCCTTCTCCTCAAGACATCATAACATTGCAAGGAGAAGGGTAAATATATATAAATATCCGTATATAATCTCCTAAAGCAGAAAGAGAAACATTATATATATGTATATATATATATGTATATATACATAGAGAGAGAAATAAACAGCCCTTAAACTATAAAACATATTGCAGTAATGATACGACAGAGAAATATGACATTTCAAATTAGAGAACATATTTTATTTTGAAGACATTGGGCTGAAAAGCAAAAACAATGTTGTATGAGTATAGTAATGAAACAGATTTCTTAACCACTTAGTAAAATGGAGATTGGGAGAAAGTGGTCAGTTAGCATATGCAAAAACATTGAGGAAGAGAGGTAGGAAATACAGGCAGGATCTGTGAGGTAAAACTATTTGTAATGGATCTGAAAGTATATAAATTAGCATGAAGACCATTGATAGTCCAATCTACCTTAACCTGAGAAGTAGGGATCAAGCAAGACAGTTCTAAAAAAAGTGGCAATAAATGTATGAAAAATAGGATAATGAGAGAGATTATTTGGAAGTAAAACAAATTGTCATTTAGATTAAACAGGGGCTGGAAGAAGTAGAGGAGATAGAGATCAACTGAACATAAATTCCAAATATTGGTTTGAGATGATAAAGAAAATATCCTTAACGTATCCAGAGTGATGAAAAGAAGACACTATTCTGTGAGGGGCAAGATGGTTCATTCATATTTTAACCTCACTTAAAATGTAGGTGTAAATAATTAATTTATTCATCTGTTTTTCAGAAAGTAATTGAGTAACTAGTATGTGCAAAGTGCTGGATCTTGGCCATGGGTGGTACAAAAGCCAAATAAGAATAGGTCTTGTCTAAGGAAATTACTGTGTCTACATGCTATTAATGGAGCTATGCTTAGGGCACAGTTGAAGCCCTGGAAATTGGCAAGGATATCATAGGAAAAGGGGAGATCTGACTTAAAGGTATTATGTGCTGATCCCAAGGTTTTGCCTTTATTCTGAAGATTTTTTGAAATCACTGAAGTAATTCGTTCCGACAGTGTAATAATCAGATTCATGTTTTCATAAAACATATCTAGCTATGCTACACATTACTTGCTTATGAATATAAGATATTTGTTAATCCAAGATGGAATGGTGAATGTAATAAAATATTTACCTCTTACTATATACATATTATTATCATGCATTCATTCAATAAACAATAAACGTATATTTTCAATGAAATATTCAATAAACAGGTACATAAATGGTTATTAGTTGTGCAACTACTATACATTGAACATACATGTGGTAGAAAATAAAAAGAGAGTTCAAGTAATGGGTTAGGGCCCTACTTGGTCTATAAGAGGCCAAAATCATATCTTAGAAGGTAAGATATATCAGATTTGAAAGATAAAAAGAGTCGTGTAAAAAGAAGAGTGTATTCTAGGAAGTAGAAATAGCTTATGCACAAATTGTAAGGTTTATGGTACTTATGCTGCATTTTGAAAACATTGTTATTCTGCAGATAAGGTCACTTTCCAGAAATAAGCCTTATCTATGAGGATTTTGAAAGCTGACACAGCTCACCTGTAGATCGTGAAGGGTTGCCAGTTTTAGAGCAGCAATTATCCTCTCTTTCCCTTTTTCTTTTCCCTATGTAACCCCAAATTTAACTGCAAAAAGATATTTTTCAAATGTTCAAGCTTCCTTTCAATCTCAAAATGAAAGAAAACAAGTCATTTTCAATATGAAAACCTTAAATGTAAGAACCTTTAATCTTATTTATCACGAATCTTAAAGCTAATAAAATAAATTTTAGAGACTTATCAAAAAAATTAAAATCTGCATATATATGACAACTAATTTTGGGAATAGTTTCTAGAGATTGACTAAGACCTATACATGGGAACCTCAAGTGACATGCAAAAACCGTAACAATAAAAGTTCTACTACTAATTACTATAAGGAAAAAATATCAAAATAACATGTTTGCATTATTCCAAAACTTGAGATATTTCAACATATCATATATTTTATTTTAATAAGATTATAAGTTTAAGTCAAAGGCTTAAATGTAAAAGAGAAAGTGTATATTATTGCATACACATGTTGCACAGAACAAATATTCCCTCAAAATTCTTCTGGTTAACTTTATGGTGATGGCAAAACCAATTCAGAGAATTCTAGACATATGAAGTTACATTAGATTTCTAATAGGGTATATTTGTTAAATAAAGTACTGTTCACATTCTTAATATTTAGTTTCTTATATAAAAATTAATTTATATCGAAAGTATAACACATATAAAACACTTTTGAAATGCCGTTAATTTTTTTTAGGTATGTTCAAATAACATGGCATAAGGTGAAAAACAGTGTAATACAATCAGATAGGTTCACATAAGAATATATACAAGATCTGGCTGGGCGCGGTGGCTCACACCTGTAATCCCAGCACTTTGGGAGGCCGAGGCGGGCGGATCACGAGGTCAGGAGATCGAGACCATCCTGGCTAACACAGTGAAACCCCATCTCTACTAAAAATACAAAAAATTGGCCGGGCGAGGTGGCGGGCGCCTGTAGTCCCAGCTATTCGGGAGGCTGAGGCAGGAGAATGGCGTGAACCCCGGGGGGCCGGAGCCTGCAGTGAGCCGAGATCGCACCACTGCACTCCAGCCTGGGCGACAGTGAGACTCTGTCTCAAAAAAAAAAAAGAATATATACAAGATCTGTCACTCTACAATTAATATCAAGTTATTCCCGATTTAAAATAGAGATATTAAAAATTATGTAATTAAGCATTAAGTGTTATGGACTGGATTTTATCCCCCTGAAATTCATATGTTCAAGTCCTAACCTCCAGTGCCTTTCAAGACCCTATCTCAGTATTTGGGGATAGGGTCTTTAAAGAGGTAATTAATTTAAAATGAGTCCACTATTGTAGGCCCTAATCCATTCCGACTGGTGTCTTTATCCACAAAAGAGAACGGGACACAGAGATGCACACACACGGGTGTGTACAGAGAAAAGACCACGAAGACATGGAGAAAATGGGGCTACCTGCAAACCAAAAAGAGAGGCTTCAGAAGAAATCAAACGTGCTGACACCTTCATCTTGGGCTTCTACCCTTCAGAACTATGAAAAAATTAATTTATGTTGTTTAAGCCACCCAGTCTGTGGTATTTACTTAGGGCAGTCCTAGAAAAATGGATACTCTATGTTTCCAAAATGATTTTTTTCCTACAAATAACACATAGCAAATAAAAGATATACATTTTCTACAAGACGCATACTCTTACTACATAATTCAAAATAATTTGAGATGCCATATACTGTCATTATAATTTCATGTTTTAGCTTATTTCTGGAAAAACAGCTTCTCTTTATCTTGACACTGTTACACTTAAATAGTTTTTAAAAAGTCATCTTTCAAGCAAAATAATATTAACATACTGTGAAATATAAAATAAAGCATGAAAAATATTCATTGACATGAATCATGTCAATGAACTTTATGAATAACATGTATTTGTAAAGTATATTATTTTGCAAATGTCAGATGAATCATGTCAATGAACTTTATGAATAACATGTATTTGTAAAGTATATTATTTTGCAAATGTCAGACTTTGATTATATAGGTCATTAAGAAAATTATACAAATGAGCAAAGTCTAATAGATAAATTGACCCTCATAACTAGTAATGTATGTATCAATAATCTAGACTATGCATGGGATAAGTCTGTGAAACATGTAATGTGAGCAATAAAATATGCAAAATCAAGAGCTACAGTATATAGCTTACTCAGTAAAACTTGGCAAGCATAATAATTAAACAATTTACTGAAAGAGCAAAATATGCAAAAAAGGGAAAGCAATTTTATTTATTAAACTGTAGTAATGGATCATCAATAGATAGTTTCAGATGATTTGATTTAAAAAATAAGCTGTTTGAATGACCTATGCTGCTCCATCAGCAAATTATGTACCTCAATCATTGAGCTACATGAAAAATTAATTGGCTACCTATGGGATTTTATTATTGCAACAAAGGAAATTCATTGAGACACTAAAATGTTTATGTGTATAATTTTAAAATCTTTTATGGCATCTTAGAGGTTTTTGCAGCTTGCTTCTATTGAATTCCCTTCCTCCCTTTGTCTTGTTTTACTTTTTTTTGGTAAAAGTTGACTGACAGATTATGATGGGATGTAAAAATAAAAGCTTAAAGATAATAATAAAGAGCTGTTTTAAGATTTCACATATGATTATGACTTACTAATTAGTACCAAACTATCCCTTCTACCCCATACACTAGACAGAACATTTGAATCAACTGTTTTCAGAAACTAGGTAATAGAGAATACAAGACTGCTATTCCTAAAACCATGGACATTCCTCTGGTGTGCCCCATCGTATCGCTAGGTCTGAGAATAGGAAAACTTCCCAAGCACAGAAGAGCAGACAAGGTACTAAAAAGACCGCTGAGCTGAGGAGGCAGAGATCAAAGTTCAAGTCAGCTGGAGCAGAGCACAAGAGAAAAGGTGGTCCTGCAAAGGAGATCCCAAATTCTGTACATTATTCCCCAAAAGAAACTGGGTGAGGGCTGTACTTCATCTATTCAGCGTGAGACTATAGGAAACTGACAACAGCGTCAATGTCATGAGGTAAAAAAAGTGAGCAGAGATGCTAATACTCAAGTTGTCCTTGCGATACTGCATCCTGACAAGAGTGAAGAGTCTGTATTAATGCCCTATTAACATCTCTTCAGATATCTGATATATTAGAAAAGTAGGTCCTAGAAGTAAAAACCATGCTCTGGAATAAGACCTACTCTACACCCCTCCACACACACAAAAAGCCTCAAACTAATCCCAACAAGACATGTAGATATTTGAAGTTGAGTACTGACAACTTGTAGGACTTTGGGAAACAACTTGGACTTTCCATACATCTATCCAATAAAGCATAAACCAAGTTTACCTAAGTTTGTTCAACAAAACTCAGCACTTTTCCAGAAGAGACAATATAATATAGATTTCTTATAGATATTAACAATGAACATTAGTAGACGTGGAAAGAAACTAGAATATGGGAACCTTATTTTTTGTTTTTATTTTTTGCATAGTTAATGGAAAAGAACTATCAAATGGTCCAGGTTTGAGACTTATCATAAACATATAATAAATCAGATATTATAAATATATACATAAAATTAAAGGAAGATAATTTTGTAAAATTAAAACAATGGCAAAAGAATATCAACAGAAATGAAAATCATAAGGAAATAGGGAAATAGAAGAATTAAAATTTTTAAAATTCCTAATTGGGCTTAACAGTAGTTTGGATATGGCAGAAGAAAAAGTTCAGTCAACTTGAAGATAGGATGGATAGTCAATTCCCTATGAGAAAGTGGATATGTAATTCATACTCTGTATGGGGTAAGGTAGCTGATAATAAGACTTGAATGGAAAATTGTAGCCATTTTGAGATCAGGTTAGAAGTTTTATCCTGGTATAACAGTGATTATACTGTTGCAAGTAAAGGCTAAAGAAACATGTTTACAAAAAATATTTAGTAGACTTAAAAAATAAAGTAGAGATGATGAAATCAGCGTGAAGGAGAAAATCAGTTGCTTGAAGAAGCAGCAACAAAATTTCCCAATTTATTAAACATGGGATAGAAGAGAGTTTGAGAGGGAGGAATCTAGGAAGTGGTGACCCAAATTTCTCAGCTTGATTAAATGGATGTATGAACAAATTACTATGTTCAAAAATATGTTTTGAATATCTACTACATAACAGCAACTGCTTATGGTGTTGAAGATACAACACCATAAGCAACAACACAGTCTACAACACAGTCAGGAATTTCTGACTTTATGAAGATTTTACAAGGTAGTAAGACAGACAATAAATAAAAAATTATATAAATCTTCTTGAAATACTCACTTTTTTTGTGTGTGAACTGAAAGGATGATCAGATTGAGAAAAATGTAAAAATATGATGTTATGGCATTCATACAAATTCTCTGAAATATCATTCAGGAGTAGTTGACATACATTTACCTACTTATTTTGGTGACTGGGAGTGTGTTTGGTGGAGATTACATAATAGGAAAAAAGAAGCAGCATTCCTTACCAACACCTAATAATCATTGTAATAGTTCTATATGGAGAAATTAACTCTGTAACACAGCCAATAAATTGTAAAAACGATTACATTATACAGTTTTGAATGTGCATAGAGCCTAAATGTCTGAAAATAAATGACTGATTTAAAATATATCAGTATGCAAAACAGGATCTACAAAACTCTGATGAAAGAAATCAATGAACTGAATAGGTGAAGAAATATTCTATGTTCTTGGGTAGTAAGAGTCAATAATGTCAAGATTTAGTTCTTCCCAAATTGACCTATAGAGTCAATGAAATCCCATTAAAAATCCCAGCAGGTTATTTTATGAATATTGACAAATTGATTCTAAAATTTATATAGAGAAGGCAAAGACTCAGAATAAGCAGTACAATACAGTCAGTCCTCTGTATATACATGTTCCACATTTGCAAATTCAATCAATGGCAGCTCAAAATTTTTTGAAAGATAAACAATAAAAAATAACAAACAGAATGGGTGTAGTGGCTCAACATCTATTATCCTAACATTTTTGGGAGGCTGAACCAGGTAGATTGTTTGAGTCTAGGAGTTTCAGACCAGCCTGGGCAACATACTATAATATATATAGTATAGACAGTCTTACTGTCTAATATATATTCATATATATATATGTGTGTATATATATATATATATATATATATATATACACACACATATATATATACACACACACAACCCAGCCAGGTGTGGTTGTGTGTGTCTGTAGTCCCAGCTACTTAGGAGGCTGAGGCGGGTGCAACTGCAGTCTAGATGGTGCAACTGCAGTCTAGCCTGGGTGACAGAACGAGACCTTGTCTCAAAAAAAAAAAAAATACAAATAAGAAACTATACAGTATAAAAACTTTTACTTTTCATTGTATTGGTTACTGTAAGTAATCCAGGAATGATTTAAAGTAACTGGAGAATATGCATAAATTATATGCAAATACTGTGCCATTTTATGTAAGAGACCTGACCATTCACAAATTCTGATATCCAACAAGAGCCCTGGAACAAATCCTCCACGGATACTGAGAGAGGAGTGTATTGAAGGGAAAAGGGAAAGAACAGAGCTGTTTGACTAGACCTCAAGACTTAATATAGTTCACTATACGCTATAGCTCAAGAATTAATAGAAACATGGCAGTGTGATATTAGCAGAACAGACAAATCAATGGAGAGCCAGAGATCCCAGAAATAGAGATCAACAGAGAGCCCAGAAATAGAGCCAGATAAATATAGTCAACTATCTTTGACAAAAGAGAAAAGGCAATATAATTGAACACATATAGTCTTTTCAACCAATGGTGCTGGGGTATGCAAAAAATGAATCTAAACACAGCCTTACACCATTCACAAAAGTTAACTCAAAATGAATCATAGACCTAAATGTAAAATGCAAAACTATAAAACAAATAAAAGATAACATAGGAGAAAACCTGCATGTCTTTGTGTATGGTAATGGATTTTTAGATACACACCAAGTCAGGATCCATGAAAGAAATAATTGACAAGCTGCATTTTATTAAAATAAAAAACGTCTTGTCTGTAAAAAGCAATGTTGAGGGAGTAAGAATATAAGCCACAGACAGGGAGAAAATATTTGTTTAAGACGCATCTGAAAAAGGACAGTCGTCCAAAATATACAAGAACTCTTAGAACTTAATAATGAAAAATGAAAAAGCAAATTAAAAAATTAGCAAAAGATGTAAACAAATTTGTCATCGAAGAAGATATACAGATGTCAGATAAGAAGTCCATGAAAAGATGCTCCACATCATATGTCATCAGGAAATGCAAAATAAAGCAACAATGAGATATTACTGTACCTATTACAATGGCCCAAGTCCAAGCCACTGACAATATCAAATGGTGGAAAAAATGTCAGACAACAGGAACTCTCATTCATTGCTAGTGGGAATGGAAAATGGTGCAGCCACTTGGGAGGACAGTTTGGCAGTTTCTTACAAAACTAGAGAGTCTTAACAATACAACCCAGCAATCATCTCCTTGATATTTATCTAAATCAAGTGAAAACTTACGTTCACAAAAAAACTTGCACATGGATATTTATAGCAGCTTCATTCATAACTGCCAAACTTGGAAACAACCAAGATGTTCCCCAGAAGGTGAATTGATAAAGTGTGGTATATCTAGACAATGGGATATTTTTCAGTGCTAAAGAGAAATAAGCCATTAAGCAATAAAAAAGGAGGAATGTTAAATGCATATTATTAAGTGAAAGAAGCCAGTCTGAAAAGGCTACATACTGTACGATCTCAACTGTATGACATTCTGGAAAAGGAAAACTATGAGGTTAACAAATACACCAGTAGTTGCCAGGGTTTGAGGGGGGAAGGGAGGGATGTCTAGGTGGAGCTCAGAGGATTTTTAGAGTAGGGAATCTACATCGTATACTGTTACGACGATCATTATACATTTGTCCAAACCCATAAAATGTACAACAACAAGCATGAACCCTAATGCAAACTACAGATTTCAGGGTAATTATGAGGTGTCAATGTAGATTCCCCAATTTTAACAAATATACCACTCTCCTGGGGGTTGTTGATAATGAGAGGGGCTGTGTGTTTGTGAGGGTAGGGGACATTTGGGAAATCTCTGCACCTTTCTCTCAACTTTACTGTGAATCTAAAACTGCTCTTTAAAAAAGTTTAAAAAGCACGTATTGGTACACTTAAACTAGTATTTCCCAAGACTGTTCATCAAAATCACCTCAGGAGCTTGAGAAAGCTACAAATTTTCCTACTTTGCTCAAATGAGTCAACATTTCTGGTGGTGGATACGGAGAAACTATATTTTGAAAGCAACCTTTCAAATGATTTTCATGTAGGAGCAGTCACTTACGCATACAATGGAATGCTATCGAATAGTTTGTGGCAGAATAATTGATGACACATAAAATGCCTAAAATATACTCCACTGGTAAGCAAAAGAGTACTGAGAAGTATGTTCATCATGATATGATGTTGTTACACATAAGGAAAACACACACACAGAAACACACACTCAGTTTCACATAGTAGTTTTTGCAACACTAAATAGAGGGACACATGTAAACAATAATTATGATTGCTAATTAAGATATAACAAATAACATTTAACAATTTGTATTTAGATGCCTATGTCATGATATGCAGATGCTTCCCCTCCCTTGTCTTAACTGTAAAAACTTAATTGAGAGGTTCTTTGTAATTGTTTCCCAAAGAAGTCTATATTTTTGGAATTGTGGACAGCTGTAGGAACACACATTCTAAAAACAGAAGTCAGAACCATAATTTTGTTGACTTGAAAGATCAGACTTAGAGTGCAATGTTGGTAATGCTTGCTGTTTAGTGCATTTTAGTAGCAACGCTAAAGGACTGACACTAGAGATGAAAATTCAAATCCCACTCTTAGTAAATTATCAGAATGATTACACATTTCTTAAACTCCATTGTTTCTCTCACCCTTAGGCCTATCTACCTTTGCAGAAAGTCCTCATATATACAAAGTCATTCAGACTCAAAATAAAGGCAACTTAATAGGAGCTAGAAGACAGAATTCAGACGAAAGATGTCAGAGATGTAGAAAATAATCCTCCTAACTCCTGATCAGCAATTTGCTAACTGAAAATCATTAACATTTATGTTTTGAAATGTGACTATGACAGTATGGAGGCAATTTATTATAAACTATATAAATTGATTTATAAAAAATGGTAAATACTGTCTGCTTAATATTTTGAATAACAAAGTTTGGTCTAGAGAAAATGTATGGAATATAATTTCAAAAAATTAGCATTTAACAAAATAATTATATTTGGGGTGAGGAAAACTTACTTTCAGATCTGAGGTGCCTCGAGATGACTCTTATGAGCCTCCTTTGTTCTTGTAGAAGTCCTGCAACCAGAGAGGATAATGAGAACAATTAAGAACCAATTCATTTTCTCTGCAACCTTGCCAGCATATGTTTTTATTTTTTAGTAATAGGCATTCTGACTGGTGTGAGATGGTATCTCATTGTGGTTTTGAATTGTATTTCTGTAATGATCAGTGATGTCGAGCTTTTTTTCATATGATTGTTGACTGCATGTATATCTTCTTTTGAGAGGTGTCTGTTCATGTCCTTTGCCCACTGTTTAATTTTTTTTATTGAAAATTTGGGTTCCTTATAGGTGCTGGATATTAGATATTTGCCCAATGCATAATTTGCAAAAATGTTCCCTTATTCCATAGGTGGTCTGTTTACTCTGTTGATAGCTGTTCAGAAGCTCTTTAATTAGATTCCATTTGTCAATTTTTGCTTTTGTTACAATTGCATACATTGTTGGTGGAAGTGTAAATTAGTTGAATCATTGTGGAAGACAGTGTGGTGATTACTCAAAGACCTAAAGACAGAAATACCATTTAACCCAGCACTGCCATTACTGGGTATATACTCAAAGGAATACAAATCATTCTATTATAAAGACACATGCAGGCATGTGTTCTCTGCAGCACTATTCACGATAGCAAAGACATTGAATCAACCTAAATGCCCATCAATGATTGACTGCATAAAGAAAATATGGTACATATACACCAGGGAATAATATGCTACCATGAAAAAGAACAGTATCATGACCTTTGCAGGAACATGGATGGGACTGGATGCCATTATCCTTGGCAAATTAATGCAGGGACAGAATACCAAATATGGCATGTTCTCACTTCTAAGTGGGAGCTAAATGATGAGAACACATGGATACAAAGAGGGAGACAACACACATTAGGGCCTACTGGAGGTTGGAAGGTGGGAGGAGAAGAGGATCAGGGAAAATAACCAATGGATACTTAGCTTAATACTTGGGTGATGAAATAGTCTGTGCAACAATCCCCCATGACATATGTTTACCTATATAACAAACCTGAACATCCTGCACATGTACCCCTGAACTTAAAATAAAATTTAAAATAAATAAGTAAATAAAACAGTGACCAGCATTCAAAAAAGAGCGAATTCTATTATTTATTCATTGAAGCAATTACATAATAGGTTTAACTGTTTTGTTTTCTTATTTATTTTGTTTATATATTTATATTTATTGGGTTCATCTCTAAATGTAGTTTTCTTACATAGAGAAAAGTGTGTTATTGTCTACCCAAGGATTAATTAATGATGGTCTCACATAAGTAGAAAAAATATTTAAAAATTTAGATTATGGAGTAAGAAAGTAACACAAAACACTTAGTGGACGCTTTTGCTCTGAAACATCACTAGGGCTGTGATGAGAACATTTGCCAACCCACTTCCATATGCACTTCTGTATAGAATCAACAAGGATGGATCACTGATATGTGTTTTGTGAGTCTTTAAAATTTTAAGACAGGAATTTTTGTTACAGGATATTTGGGAATAATACTAATGCCTATTCAACAGTGATTGCTAAATAAATGAGGCTGGCACTAATGCTGACGAAGGCTTCAAGTGAGTTTAGAAGCGGGTAGAACCAGAGATTGAATCTAAATCTGAAATTTGAACTGTTTGACCTTAGGTAAAGTTATTATAAGTTTTCTACATCTTTGAAAAGATCAAAAACAGTGAAAGAAAAAACAGGGTAAAGCACTGTGTTGCAGAACTCTTTGTGATTATGAGTGGTAATGTAAGAGTTCCCCCAAATTGTTTTACTCAGAATTGGCTTTCAATAAATAAAAGTTATATCTTCTTGGAAGCAGAATGCTGTGGTAGAATGAGGGTTTCTAATTTCAGTTCTAACATCTATGTGACCTTGTATCACTTACTTCTCTGAGCCTTCATTCTCTTGCATTAAAAGAGAGAAATAATACTTACACAGGCGTTGTGACCTTAGCTGCATAACTTTGCCATTCTCAATGGCAATTTCTCTAAGCCTAAAATTAAAATGATTTTACTAAGTTCAGTATATAATTGCAATCAAATTCATAATTATCGGTCTATAATTGTAATTTAAATCATGTTTCTATACTTTTATGATATATTTGAACATACAGTAATGTATATATGCAATATTTAACTCAACATTAAAAATGTGTAAGTTCTTAGATTTCTGTCTCTTTACCTTTTCTTGTTAGTTGTAATTTTCACAAATGGCACTAATACCTTCTAGCATGAAAAACTAGAGTGTGATGACATATACATTTTTTTGAGTCAAATTTTAGGAAAGAAAGTTATGTTGAATTTCAAGAAATCTCCCAAAGTTGTTTCAATTTCCTGAAATTTCCATAATAACGTGTCATGAAAAATACATAAACTTGTCTGCAATTGTTTGTATGCCTGCACACAGATCTCTTAGATAACATTTAGATAGATGGATTTTGATGTAGAGAGTGATAGGAGAGGAGAATTTGAGGAATAAAGCTTGTATAAAGTAATATTTCTACACTTTCAGATTGGAGGTCTGTCTGCCAATGGCTGGGATGCTTGTTTCTTTTTAGAACTTTGCTTTATATAGGACTGTAAAATTCAAAGTGAGATTTTCTTCTTCAAACCCTTCTTAGTAATTAAATGAGAAATAATCTTATAAAACAATTAGAACCACCAAACTTGATATCCTACCCAACCCAAAAGAAATAATTTCACATTGGCTTTCAGAATAAGCATAGCTAAAGATCACTCTGTTTGTATCTTCATTACTGTTAATTTTCTTAATCCAAACTCAGGGCAATACAGTTGCAATGATGTCATATTTTTACATTACAGTAAATTGATCAGTTGCTGAATCTTATGAGGGGAATAAAACTGAGTTATTTGTTCTATATTATACCATAACATGAGGTTTGTTATAGAATTTTATGATACAACACCAATAAAGTGCCCTAGGTCTTACTTTTAAGTGTTCAGTGAAGAGAGTAATTTGTTCTGCATATGCTATTTTAATTCTTAATTGTCCATTATTATTTATGATTGCTTAATACATCCTCCTAACATCTTCAACAGAGAAGCAAAATGAAACAGTGAAAATGTTTTTAAAAGTAGTCTGTTTCAGAAGTTAAATGAGGTTGGTGGACTCAAGTCACAAAGGTCTAATAGTGGTGCTTAATGATGGTGATAAAGCCGTCATAAATACTGTAGAAGGGCCTATATAAATGCAAAGTAGTAGTTGGAGTGGTGACAGAAAAACTGAATATACCTTTTACTTTAACATTTTATGTTTGACTTCTTTGTTCTTGCCTGACTTGACAATGTTACAACATCACAATATCTGGTTCTCTTTAGTCCTATTGACATCAACACCCCTGTGTATTTATGCTTATATGGCACACGGTTAATAGAAGATCTGCCACAACTACTCTGCTATTAACATTGAGATTTTCGGAGACTGTATGGCCACCTTTTAACTCTGAGTTGTTTTTTGTTTCTTCAAAATAATGAAAGTTTTTGGAAGAAAAAACAGGATTGATGTCACTGCTGTTCCAGCCTCTAGTCCACTGTTACGACTTCAATGTTGCAAAATGCTGAGGATTCAGTTGAGACAGAGAAGGTGTAGACTTTCCATTGATTGGTGGAAAAAGACAGTTTCTAGAAGAATGACCTTAAAAAGCCCAAGATTATTTAAAAAATACTTAACCTCCTAGATCTCAGATATGAAAAGTGGTTTTTTTTTGTTTTTCTAAAAGATGAAAGATAGTAGTAGCTAATTTTATGAGTGTATTTATAACCAACTTCAGTGAAATTCATTTTCTTTACACTTATTAAAATATGACACTGACTCAGTAGGGTGAGGCAGGTTTGCTTGAGGCCGGGAGTTTGGGACCAGCCTGGGCAATGTAGGCAGATGCCAAATCAAAAAGAGAAAAATAAAAATTAGGTGGGCATGGTGGTACACACAAGTAGCCCTAGCTACTCAGGAGGTTAAGGTGGGATAATAACTTGAGCTTAGGAGTTTGAGGCTTCAGTGAGCTATGATCGTGCTACTGCATTCCAGCCTGGTAATCTCAAAAATTAAAAAAGACATTTAAATAAAATTATTTGAATTTTATCAGTATTTATGTTCTCAAACTGGATTAATCACATCTAGGGAATATAGCATGATACAGCCATCCCTTTAATTATATAGTTTATTACAATGATTGGCATCCTTTTTATCTGGCCCCTTCATACTCTTGTTTAAAACAATTATGGTTCTAATAAAGAAATAACCTCTGATTCTTGTTGCAATAACTGAGAAGGTCATAAAAAGGTGTCGAGAATATGGCTAATATATGAAATATTGGCAATTTATAATACTTGATATAAAAGACTAAATTGTTTTTCTTTGTCTATGAATGTATTGCCATGTTCTCCAAATTTAAAAACTGCAGATCACAGAGCCATTGACATCCATGTTACTTCCTGAAATAAATCTGATTTTGCATACAAGGTAGAAATTAAAAAGAAACCAAAGTGGGGAATATACTTCTCAAATGATTATTACTGCTTCTTTGGTTCCATCTGGGATGATTTTGCTTATTATTGGCTTCAATAAGCACAAGAGGTGTGGTGGATACTGAGCAAATCTGAGAGCCCAGATATGTCGAAATGAGACTATTATATACGGTCATTTGTTACCTTGCAAAAATAAGGTCAGCAGACATTTCCACATGCCAGTCAGTCACAATTATGTGTTTTTTAACCTCTGACTTTAGCACATTGTGTAGTGAGTAAGGTCACCAAGGATGCTCTACAACTAAATGTGTGTCCTGGATTACACATGTGGTTTTCAAATTAGTTCTTACTTTCTCAACTGGTAAGATACTTTTCAGCATACTCTGAGATTCTCAATTTTTAACTTTGAATTTTTGACAACTGCTCACCCAAAACTCATTGAGGGAAAATAATGCCATCCTCTTTCAGTATATTCTTTTTTTTTCTCTTCAGTGTGACTAAAAATGGTTTAGATGATAACAATATATGTCAATAAATCTCTGAGAAGCATCCCTTCTCCAAAGCCATTGTTTGAAGCTACTTATTTTGATACTGTCATGAAAAAGGCTCTAAGTAGCCCATAGGAAAAAGCAGGCAAAACATGGTGAATCAGAGGCTAAGGAATCCAATGACGAAGAAAAGTATAAAAATACAATATGAGGGAAAGAAGCTGTTGAAGAAACTCATCTATAGCAATGTATTATTTACTGTCATCTCTATTTCTGTGTCTTGTAACTATCTGTCCCAAATGCTGAAATTCACCTTCCAATGGTTCTACTATAGATGGATTTGTCATGGCACTGTACTCCTGCAGCTTTCCTCATATTCATAGAATTGTCACATTTGAACTTTTTTCTTTTTTGTTAACAAAAAATAAAACTTGACAACAATGCAGGTGAGAATCTTTCTTAAAACTAGGCCTAATTTTATAGAACGAAGTGCTCCAGTTAGAAAACCTGAAATTACCCGAAGCAAATGTGTTCTTTCCTTTCTCTAGCCACCAGAGATTATTCTGTTATTTTTTTTTAGACAATTTGTGGATTTGCCAGGGATTCTTCATATTTTCAACAAAGAAAGATTCTCAATCATGCATTTATATGGTTTGACTGTGTCCCCACCCAAATCTCATCTTGAATTATAGCTCCCATAATTCCCTCCTGTTGTGGGAGGGACTCAGTGGGAGACCATTGAATCATGGGGGCGGCTCCCCCATACTGTCCTTGTGGTAGTGAATAAGTCTCACGAGATCTGATGGTTTTATAAGGGGAATCCCCTTTTGCTTGGCTCTCATTCTCTTGCCACCACCATGTGAGACGTGCCTTTCACCTTCTGCCATGATTGTGAGGCCACCCCTGCCAAGTGTAACTGTGATTCCATTAAACCTCTTCATTTGTAAATTGCCCAGTCTTGAGTACATCTTTTTCAGAACTAAATGAACTAATACATCTATTCCATGTGTTTGTTATAGGAGTCTGAAAAGACAAAATATGAGAAATTAGTTCTGGGAATGGGATGTGGCTATAACAAATACCCAAAAATGTGGGGATAGCATTGTAACTGAGTGATGGATAGAGGCTGAAAGAATTTGAGGTATATACTACAAAAAGTCTACATTGCTGTGAACAGTTTTTAAAGGCAATTCTCATGAGAGCTTAGGGGAAAAAGTGGAAATCTGTAGAAAAATCCTCAATCTTTGAGAATACCTTAGTAATTTTGAACAGAGTGTTGGTAGAAATATGAATTGAAAAGTTCAGCCATAGGAGGTCTCAGACAGAAATGAGGAAGTTGTCATTGGAAGCTGGATCTTTACGATAAAAGTGGCAAATAAACTAGTTCAATTGTGTCTGTGTCCTAGTGTTTGTGAAAGGTCATTGAGAGCAATGAAACTGGATAGTTAACTGAGAAAATATCTAAACAAAATGTTAAAGGTGAAGCTTGGCTTCTGCTATGGTCTGAAGATTTGTGTCCCTCCAAAATTCTTGTTCACATCTAAGTCACATTGTGGTGATATTAAAACATGGTGCCTTTAGGAGGTGATTTGGTGTCATTGGCCCCATCCTCATAAATAGAATCAGTGCCCTTATAAAAAAAGATTTGAGAGAGACTTCCTCTACTTCTGTCATGTGAGAATGCAACAAGAAAGAGCTATCCTGAAACAGAGAACAAACCCTCACTAGACACCAAATCTGTGGTTGCTTTGGTCTTCGCAGCCTCCAGAACTGTGAACAATAAATTTCTGTTGTTTATAAATTACCCAGTCAACGGTATTTTGTTGTAGCATCCCAAACGAACTAAGGCAACTTATCCCTACTGATTATAGTAAAATGTTAGAAGAGGTACATGATTTTAAGATGGAATTGTCAATTAAAAGGGCATCAAAACTTCAAGGCTTGGCAAAATTATTAGCCTATCCATAATGTAAAGAGTAACACCTGTTCAAGAGAAAACACTAAGGCTGTGGCTGAAGGGGTATTTGGTAAGGAGCTTAGTCAGCCTTCTCAACAGAAGACAAGAGCTGTTGTTCAATGGAAGAATGCAAAGGAAGGGCTCGTGCCCGTTGAGTCTTGGCATAAACTGCCTGTTATAACTTCACATCAAGGGTTTAGCTCCCCACACTCTCTGGCTGTTTCAGGTGCAGCTGTGGCAGGGTGCAGTGGCTGCCTTTCTGGAGGGCATAAGCAGCAAACTTTGGTAGAGTTTGTACAGCACCATCTCCACTTGTCATACATACCTAGAGAAGTCTAGGTGCATGGCTGCCTCAACTTATATTTCAAAGGAAAGGAACAATTTCCTGTGGATCAGTGAGGATGGGTCCCCAACAAAGAGCTGCCGTGGCACCAAGGCAGCCTGGGGCCTTGGGGACTCAACTTTTGCCTGACAAAGCTGCAGTAGGAGGACTACTCCCCAATTAAGTTCTCAAGGCAGGACCCCTTCCCCAATGTGTTCGGGCAGGGACCTCCGCCTCAGTGGTCCTGGAAGACAGAGCATGGAGCCAAAGATTATTCTTAGCCTTAAGGACTAATGGGGTTTGCTCCATTGGGTTTTGGACTTGTTCAAAACCTATTAATCTTTTGTTGTTGATTTTTTCTTATTTCTCTCTTTCAAAATGGAAATATCTATCCTATGCTGATTCCACAATTGAATTCTGTTTGATTTCACATGTTCAGAGCTGGAGAGCAATTTGCCTCTGAATAAATCATACCCTGAGTCTCACTCATAGCTAATTTAGAGATATTTCGATGAGACATTAGACTTTTTAGTTGATGCTGGAATGAGTTAAGACTTTCTGGGCTTTAGGGATGTAGTAAATGTATTTTACATGTGAGAAGAACATGAGTTTTGGAGGATGATTATTTCATAAACGTGAAGCTCTTATAATGGGATTAGTGCTGCTATAAAAGAGGCCCTCACCCCTTTTGCCATGTGAAGACACAGCATAAAGACAGCCATCTATGAACCAGGAAACACTGTCACCAAACACCAAATCTGTGGGCCTATTAATCTCAGACATCCTGGCCTCGAGAACTGTGAGAAATAAATTTCTGTTGTTTATAAGCCACCCAATCTGTAGTATTTTTGTTGTAACAGTCTGAATAGACTCAGACAAATAGCTACTGACACTTTGATGCATTTTTTAATTTATGGAATTAGATATTGATGTTATTAGCTAGGGATTATGCACATTTTCAACACGGAGAAAGAATCTTAATTTCACAATTATGTGTTCCACTTCTTTACAGCCATTGACCTTTCAGTGTTCATTTGGGGAAAAATGATAAATCTAATAGGAATCCAGCAATAATTTTGAATACATTTGCATTTCATTATATTCATTTGAAAAATATGAGACCCAAAACATATTATGTGTTCTACAGGTAGTCCATGCACATATACATATGGATTCATAGACCCTTGCAGTAGCTTTCACCTTACTCTGTGATTCTATGCTTTAGCAATATGAAAATAGCTCACTCTTTTTAACTAGTAGATGAAACCACCTCTTTCTGTCTCCATTTTTCCTCTCTGTCTCTCTCTCATTCTCTTTATCTCTCTCTTTTTTTCCATCTCTTACATGCACGCGCACGCACACACACACACACACACACAGAGCCTCCCGTATCTTTGGTTGGCTATTCCTACTAATATTTCAGGTCACAACTTCAGATAAGTTTCTGCAGGAATTCTTTTCTTCATGACTGAACTTTGTACCTCCTCTAAGCAATGTTTGGGGCAAACTGTGTTTGCATCTGCTTTTTACCAAAAGATAAGCAACCCAGTGTTAAAACTTTATCTACACAATTGTATTAAATGCTCATAATGTGTATTAAGTGAAGTAATGAATGAACCAACTTTTCTTGTCAACTGCCAAAATCAATAGGCTCTGAGCTATTGCTATAACTTAATAAATGTACTTCTAACTTGAATTTGACAAAAGGGACCTCTCCTTTTCCCATATTCCTAATTTTCAAGCTATCCATAAAAATAATTTTAAATATCTATCATCTTGCACATCTACGTGTTTCCAATATCTTCCAAGATATTATTTTCTTTTTTGTAACATATTTCTTAGTAAAAATTGACAGTATAGCACACTTTCTTCCTTTTTTGAGCAATAATAATAAATGTTTGCTAAGTTATTCATGCATCAGAATGTATTATGCAGTCATGGAAATATTAAGTTAACTGTTTGGCCAAGCACCACACTTTAACCCACTGAGCTTACCTAAAATCCAGAAATTACCATTTGAGGTTACTTTATGTATTATATTTAAATTGATTCTAGAGGAAAGTGTATTCACTTATTCATCTAAATGTAAATAACATCCAATCACAAAAACTTTTATCTGAAGAGGCCAGAGAAATCTGACAAAATATAGTTTTCATTTTTTTTGCTTATTTTATTTTGTACATATTTCCCAGACTAAAGTTAATGTTGTAATGGTCCATTAGTTTTCTTCACCTTCTTTAATATTTTCTTGGGAGAAATAATAAAACACAAGCACCTTACGAAGTTTATTATATATGGCTCATTTCCTTATATATTATATTAGCTCTAATGTATCGTCAAAGCAACTGCTTTGTTGAATTTATATTTTTGAAGTTGTTGTTCAAAGGCTAACGATTTGGCTAGGGAAATATCCATATTTTCCCCATGCAAAGTAATGATTTTCTAATAAGCTGGGCATGGTGCATGGGCCTGTAGTCCCAGCTACTCCCAAGGCTGAGACAGGAGGATGGCTTGGGCCCGGGATTTGAGTCCAGTGTTGGGTAACATAGTGAGATCCTGTTTCAAAAATAATAACAATGATGATTTTCTAGATGAAAACTTCACAAAAACTTTCATATATGTATTATAGAATATATTCTATATGTTGAAATCTTCCATCAAAACCATTTCAAATTTAATTTTCATTAAGGTCCAAATCTTGATATTGAACATATTAATTATGGTGTAATTAAATGTCTATGAAGAAAATTAAAAATACCTTATCAAATTTACCTGTGCTCTGATTGAACTACTGCAAAGGACATAATCGAGTTTAAAAATAAACTTAAGCTTGCTACATATATTTTTACCCTAATGTTCAGAAAGACGTTTGGAAACTAATGGAACTAAATTTTATTTCAATTACTTATTACTTTATCCATGCTATGATTATAAATGAGTTCAAAATATGTAGATCTGAAAAAGATTATCCAAGTGGTAAAGAAAGTCAACATTTTTTTTTCCTCAAGGATCCAAGCCCAACTCCTACTAATAAGACCCAAAATTGTATCAAATATTCAACGTGTATGCTAAAGTGATTGGTATGAAGTGTAGTCTTACTGTGTTTTTTTATATTGAAAAAATATACAGTTTTCTGTGTACGAAGTTAATTATTTTCACAGAGTGCTCCTTTTCTCAAAAGACTCTGTCCACCCAAAAATCCTCAAATGTTTTAAAATTGATAAATAAAATCTATTTGAATTCTAACTAGCTAATGTTACAACTTGTTGCATGCTTTATAACATAATACCATTCTTTGATTTTATTTTGTAGATCCATTTGAGTATCTCTTAAACAATGTTAATTTTTAAGATGATTTTTATACACTGAAATGTCCTAAGCTGGGTGTAGTGGCTCATGCCTGCAATCTTAGCACATTGGGAGGCCAAAGCAGGCAGATCACTTAAAATCAGGAGTTCGAGGCCAGCCTGGCCAACATGATGAAACCCCATCTCTACTAAAAATACAAAAATTAGCTGGGCGTGGTGGCGTGCACCTGAGGTTCCAGCTACTGGGGAGGCTGAGGCACGAGAATTGCTTCAACCTGGGAGACGGAGGTTGCAGTGGGCCAAGATCACTCCACTGCACTCCAGCCTGGGCAACAGAGCAAGACTCTGTCTCAAAAAAAAAAAAGTCTTAGAAAGGCAGATTTAGTGATGTTAGAAATGCTCAAGTATTTCATTCCAACTTTATTATAGCATGCTAACTAACTTCAAACATTTTAATTCCAAGGACATTTTCTTTTCCATGCTTTGACCCAACCTGGCCATCTGGTTGGCAAGTAAATGAAACCGATGGCAGAAATCTTATATGTGATGCTTAGGCAAAAACAGTCAAGGTAAGTATTTATAGTAGGAAGGACTGATCGAATATTTGAGCTTAGAACTCCTCGATTTTAATACGCTCCCTGCTGTAAATAAGAAAATTAATAAATCTTTGAATATTTCTAACCTCACCTTCTTGAGGCTTCATCTGCCAATTCAACTTAAACTTCTTGGATCAATAATTGTAGATATTGCAACAAAACTGATTTTTTATTTTCTGTTTATACACTCCTGTAGGTATCTCTTTTTCATGACTTAATGTAGAAGAAAACAAATTAGCAAGGAGAGTTGAATTACTACAAATTTATACATTTACATTTTATCTGAGATGTGAAATATATTGTGATTTTTTAAGAAGACACTTTCGAAGAAAAATATTTGCTGACCATATCAGTCACTGAATAAGAAAATTCATATTTTATACAAAAAATGATAAATTTATTATCAACATTTACAATACTATATTTCAAATATGTGTACAAATATATGCATAATAAGACACAACATCACATACTCCTAAATTTTTTCTTACATCATAATTTTTTTTGGTCACATTTACTTCACAACTTTTTTTTTTTTTTTTTTTGAGATGGAGTTTCACTCTTGTTGCCCAGGCTGGAGCGCAATGGCATGATCTCAGCTCACTGCAGCCTCTGCCTCCCGGGTTCAAGTGATTCTCCTGCCTCAGCCTCCCTAGTAGCTGGGATTACAGGCATGCGCCACCACGCCTGACTAATTCTGTATTTTAGTAGAGACCAGGTTTCTCCATGTTGGTCATGCTGGTCTGGAACTTCCGACCTCAGGTGATCTGCCCTCCTCTGCTTCCCAAAGTGCTGGGATTGCAGGTGTGAGCCACCACGCCCAGTGGAACATTTTGTTAAAGACATAAAACAATACAGATCAACTTGAGCCTATTCCCTGTTTATTTTTCTCCAGTTTCATTTGCCTCTGTTCTTTCCTCTATCTCCCCTAATAGGTACTAATAATTATGAATTTGGTAGTCTTCCCCCCAATGATAATTCATTTGCATGTGTAAGTAATATTTAATATTGTCTTACATGTTTTTGAACTTTTACAAATGATCTCCATTTGATTATATTATTGAGCTACTTTCCTGTTTGTGCAACTTTAACTTCTGAGATCTGGTTTATTCCTGTTGATACGTGTATCATTTTAATTGTCATAAAATATTGAAATTGCAAATAATTAAAATTCATTTCAATTGTCATAAAATATTCTATTTTATGAGTGTACCATAGTTTTGGATCTCTTGTGTGGTAAGATATTTAGGTTGTTTACAAATATTACAAAAAACGTTTCAATAAATATTGTGTACATGTCTTCTCATGCACACATGAGAGAATTATTGGGTGTAGACTAAGAGCACACTCAAAACTTCTGAGTATGTCCAAATTGCTCCATAAAGTGATTTTACCAGTTGCAATCCCACTAGGGTGCATAAAAGCAAGCGATTTGCTGAGTGTGTAATGATGTCTTCTTGTAGTTTTAATTTTTATTTTCCTCATTACAAATGTGCTTGAGTATATTTTTACATACTTATTGAATATTTAGTTTTTTCTCTTTGTGAACTGCTCATTTTTCCTAATTATTTGTTTTCCTTCTTTGTAGGTTTTTTTCTCTCTGTCTTTCAAAAATCAAAATACATAGTATGACAAAAAAAGATTTTTGTTTTTTTGTGAATTTACATAGAGAAAAAAATCTTACATAATAGTTTCTCAACCTGATTCTTTTTTAGAGAATCAGTCGTGATTTTTTTTTTAAAAAAAAAAAAAAAACACAATCTAAAGAAAAAAATTCAAAGCATGTTGCAGTTTTTCCACTAAAGATGCTGATGAAATTTAGAGCTGTTCCAGACACATATAAAAGTTAAACAATCATATTCTATGTAATTATTTGAACACCCAATGTTTCAAGGTACAAGCATCAACAATATTCTTAAAAAGTTATATATAAATAATTTAATAGGAAAAAAATAAGTTGGGCACAGAGAAAACTGAGAAGGTGACATTTAAGGTATGTCACTGACATAGGTTTGAAAATAATTAAAGGACTTGGTTTGAAAGAAAGTGATGGAGTGGGCATTTCAGGCAAGCAAACTGCTGAAATAAAGGCTCAGATATAAGTGCCCCCATGTGTAGGGGCAGTGAGGAGCATAGCAATTAACGAGACTAAGCGTTTAGATTTAAGAAGGTGGTTATTGAAGTCAAATCAATCTATGCATTTAATAATGTAGAATCTCTGTATAAAATCATGATACCGTCCATTTCTATAAGATAAAAACTGAGAGTCCTTTATGTGGTACGCAAGGTCCTTCAACTTCTCACTTCCATCCACATTTATTTTCAGATTCATCTTCCACAATTTCTTCATCCATAGTCTACTTGCTAGCCACTGAAGCCTTGTGAATTTTCTTGAATTCATTATTTATGAGATAACTTTCATCACGCCACCCACAGGCCCTCATCCCTATCCATACCTCAGTTCTTCTAAGTATTATCACCTCTGTGAGTCCTTCTTGGACAGTTCCTCCCCATCTTGCTGTCTATGTAATTTTCACAAGTTCATTACCTTTTTTTTAACCTTATACATGTATGTTTATCAGCATTTCCCCTCTCCCCAGTGTATTTCTTATCTTTCCTCTAAGTATCCTTTCCTCTGTCCTCAGGAGTTCTTTGAAAAGAAGATATATGCCTTTGTTTCTGAAAGTATTCCATTCTTGCAGCATAGGAATTGCAGCAGATTATTTGCTCAGTGACTGTTTCTAACTGGAAGACCATAGATGTCTAAGACCAGAATAAGACACATTGACGGCAAATCAGCTGTGGACGATTCCTCGTATATTGGTTACTCTGCCTTCTCTGAATTCCACATCTCAGGCTTATAGATTATTGGAGAAGACATCAGGACAAATGAACCACAGGCAATTATCTATAAATGAGCCAGCTGCGAGGTCTGAAAATAATATCCAACAAATACGCATGAAATTGGGAAATTACTAAGGGAAACAATCAGATCTTCACAGTGGAGGTTTGTGTTTTGTGTTTGGAATATGTGAAAGTAATCTTTAATAGGAAGAGACCAGGGAGAAAGGAATCAAAATAGATGTGCTGAGTAACAGCAATGGAAAAGTTACTCTTGTACCCTGAAAGATGTTTGAATTTTTCATGAGACCTGTTGAAATTCTCTCCTGGTCTCTTATTCCTTTTCATTTGGCAATAAATAATATTTCACTTAGAATACTATTTTATCACGTGTGCTAACCAGAATGACTTGGCCACTTTCACCTTCATTTTAAAAGAACCCAGATAATACGAATAAACAAACCAAATGATGTAGAAAAGAAAAAATAATCCTATCTTCTGAGAACAGAAACCAGATCTAAAGTTTTTATAAGATTTAATAATCAAAATGAGCCCATTGTAATACCCTCCCGCCTTGTTAAAATAGTTACAACAAAGATTGTCTGGCTATTTTATTAATTTTGAAAACTATAAAATAATTTTTTAGAATGTTATTTATTAATTTCCTCTTCTCTCAACTAGAAACTGGATATTATAAATTAGGTTTAAAATATTTGCACATGTCCTCTTCAAGGATTTGATCATTTAAGATCAAAGCCAAGAGTAAGTCTGAAACTTTGAAAGGAATGCAATTATTTTTTCACAGCTGTTTGCTATTTCACACCTGCAAAAACAATAATATTTCAGCAAAAATATTTTTAAAGTAAAGAAAGAGTTTAACTTGTGATTGAGGGCATGTGTGCGTAAGGCTAAGCTACTTTTGTTAGCTGGTGAAACTAATCCCTCCCTTTCTTGGATCATGAAGGCTCTCTACAGATGGTTAGGAATTTCTATATCATGATGTTTTGTTTGCTTGCTTTAATCAAGGTTGCCATAAGAAGGAAATAATTCCTTGGATAGAATTACTGATAATACTTTGGTAAAATGACACAATTTTAGCAAATGATTAAGACATACATTCAGTTAGACAATTCAATAATGTGGTGCTTCTGTCTACTTTGTTTTCTTAGTAAAGATTAATATCACTCTTGGTTGCGTGTGATGGCTCATGTCTGTAATCTCAGCACTTTGGGAGGCCAAGGCGGGTGGATCACCTGAGGTCAGGAGTTCAAGACCAGCCTAGCCAACAGGGTGAAATCCTGTCTCTACTAAAAATAGAAAAATTAGCCAGGCATGGTGGTGGGCGCCTGTAATTACAGCTATTCAGGAGATTGAGGCAGGAAAATAGTTCAAACTATTCCGCCTCCGGAGGCAGAGGTTGCAGTGAGCTGAGATTGTGTCACTGTACTCCAGCCTGAGTGACAAGAGTGAAACTCTGTCTCAAAAAACAAACAAAGAAACAAACAAACACATGCACACACAAAGATTAATATCACTCTCTAGCTGCATGTATCTTTGGAGTCAGATTTCACGTCTGGTTCCAGATGTTCTTTATTTGTTTTGTCCTGGTTTACTCCATCTTCTGTTGCCTTGTTCTACATGATTGCACCTTAATTCTTGTTTTAGTCTTTGTGTTGGTTGCATGAATATCTCCTTTCATTTGTATCTTGCTTCTTATTAAGAAACAGTTACGTTACCCTTTATTTCAGAAACAAGCAAATATACAACAAACAGGCAAATAATCAAACAAATAAAAATCCCAAACAAATGTGTGTTAGTTATTGTTTCTGCTGGGCTTTTATGCTCTCTTGCTTTCTGTATCGATTGATTGATGTTTTGCTGGCATCAAAAGGAGGCCATCTTGAAGAGTGGTTGAAGTCCCTCACTTTATGAAGACTGCATTGATTGCTTTTGTATTGGCTAATTCAAAGCAGGAAATAAATTTTAAATGGCATACGGATATTTTATTAAGAAAAAGAGAGCTTCTAGGAGTAGTTCCCATTGCAAGATTGATCCCTAATATTCATTCCTCGTTTGCCATATTTATTTTTAATCTCTCACTTGGTCAGGGAATGACTATTGGATTAAGCAGTTAAAAGTAAAAGTGAAAGCCCAGGGACTGGTGTGGCACTTGGGACATAAAATCTAGTCCCAGAGGAGACAGTTGAGATTGTCTTTGAGAAAACTCTGGCAAAATTTAGGAGTGTGTTTTGTTGCTTTCTGTGTGTGATGGATCCAGCAGAGAGTGCAATGACAGTCAATACAGGTACATATGTAGATACAGGATCGGTCTAATGGTTTGCACACAGACAACATTCTGTTACACAAATTTGGCTTATGTATAAAATATGTAATGTATCCTCTGCCTTCCACTCAGTAAACCTCTACTGAATTTTTTCCTTTTGGAACCTTATTTCATCTATGAGGAAATTACTTCTTCTGTCAATCTCCTCTCCTTAGCTGATTTGCTGTGATACCATATCATGCTTTCCACGGGAGAAATTCTTTATTAGAAACCTGGGCTGAACTATGCTTATGGCATATGCTTTCATATTGAAGAGACACTTCAGCACCTGCAAGCTTCTCTATGTGTGTGGCAAGCAGGATTATCCACAGGTAATAGGATGTTAGAATGCCTCTTTCCTGTCTCAAGTTCAGCTGTACAACAGCAGATATTAGAACGGAGTGTAAGAAAAACGTTCCCATGTAGATTTAAGAGGAAATGGTTTAAGAAACTTTAGTTAGCTTAGGGTTCTGTAAGAGGAGTGGCTGGAATATGAAGGAGATTTATTGGCAGAGAGGAGTCTCAGAGTGACATGGAAGAATGGTGCTACCTTCTCGCCGATAGGCAATGGAACTACTTGGAAACTTTGACCTGCCAGCTGCAATTGGAAGAGCCGAAAAAATTTGGGCTTGATAAAAGTAAGATGGCTGAAGCAGAATGTAAACCAGAAAATGATTTGATTCACAAAATTTATAGGACTGGCTTTAGTAGCAGAAGTAAGGAGTGTGGTCACATCTTAGAGTCCATCTCTATTAGCTTATCTAGGTAACAGATCAGTAAATGTTTTGCATGGGCCAGATTTGAAACCAGAAAGAGAGAGAGAGAAGAGAGAGGTAACTGGTGAGGTTACCTCTTGGCTTGGGGTTGTCTTGGCTTTTATTTCCTAGGACTCCAGAGGGACGAGGAATCCTCTCTTGAAGGAGTCTGCGTATAAATTGCTGAATACACAGAAGGTACAGAAGGATTTGTAAATGACCACCAGGATGGGAGTGCAACCTTCCTGGTCAAGAGAGTTTGGGAAAGAATTGCCCAGTAGGCTCCGCCCAGGAGAAAGTGTAGCTTTATTCATCTGCCAAGCACAGAAACGGCCAAACTATTCAGATAAGCAATAACTGTGCTAAACTTATAGCACCTTCTTCTTCCACTGACTTGGAGTTGAGAGTCAGCAAAATGATAACAAAAAACCACTGAGGAAAGAGTGAAAGAGGAAAGATATAAAGAATGACCATTTCCCCATTCTAGGTGGAGCAAACTTGAAAAGGTCTCCTTTTCAAAGGGGACAAATTTTAACTGGAAGTCAGATTCCATGTTTTAACTTATATTTGTCATTATTCATTCTAATTTCGCAATTGAAATTGTGTGAAATGTAAATTATCATAGGACCTCTTATTCCTAAGGATAAAGGAAAAGACATAGGTATGCCAAAATTTTTATCCAGAGGCAGATAAAAATCATTCACATTGAAAAAATGTTAATAAGTGGAATGAGGGTGCTGGGGGCACACAAGTAAAATTGTCTTTTGTTTACTTTGCAAGTTGTATGTGTTCTTGGCTTAATTTTGTTTTACTGGAAATTTTTTAACCTTTTCCTTTTAGTTTTAGGGTTAATGAAATGTAGATTCAGTTAGAAAAGCTGGGAAAGATTTTATGAAGTTTGTTGGTTCCTAAAACTTACTCTTCCATTATTATTTTAGGTGATTTGGAAATTCTCTATTGCTTCTATGACTCTCCAGTTTTCCAAGTTTATGTTTTACATTTTGTATCTTACAGAACTATAGAGGTTACATATGCTGTTATCATCCTGGACTCATTTGACATTCAAAATAACTCTGTGTAGTTGCAAGACAAACATCATTGTGTCTATTTTAGAATAAAGCAGACCAACATTTACAGAAGTAAAATAATTGCTGAAATTTATGCTGTTAAATCAGGGCCAAGATTACAAGTCAGTAATTACAGTTTCACAATTTCAGAATCTGTATTTCAGTATTCGTATAAGTCTTCTGTTTTTACAGGTGATAACAATCCATAACAGGTAGCAATTTCTGAGCATTTCTCTTTTTTTTGAGATGGAGTCTCGCTCTGTCACCCAGGCTGGAGTGCAATGGCAAGATCTTGGCTCACTGCAACTTCCACCTCCCTATTTCAAGCGATTCTCCTGTCTCGGCTTCCTGAGTATCTGGGATTACAGGTGCATGCCGCCACACCCAGCTAATTTTTGTATTTTTAGTAGAGACGGGTTTCACCATGTTGGCCAGGCTGGTCTTGAACTCCTGACCTCAGGTGATCCACCCGCCTTGGTCTCCCAAAGTGCTGGGATTATGGGCATGAGCCACCGCGCCCGGCCTGAGCATTTCTTATGTAACAGACACTTTAGTAAGTGCTATTTATTATCTCTCTTGCTTTTAGTAACAGTTCTATGAGGTAGGGATAACTGTACCATTTTGTAGATGAGAAAACTGAGACATTGATAGATGTAGGGATTTAACCAAGGTCATGTACTAGATAATGATTAGCACTGAGAAAACTTAAACCAAGGCAATCTAACTTTAGACCTGAATAATTAACTACTGCATTCCCTTATTTTTTGAAATGAATACACTTAGTAAGTATATGAATATTAGTTTGTTCTCACGCTGCTAATAAAGACATACATGAGACCGGGTAACTTATAAATAAAAGAGGTTTAGTTGACTCACAGTTCCACATGGCTGGGGAGGCCTCAGGAAACTTACAATCATGACCGAAGGCAACTCTTCAGCAGGTGGCAGGAGAGAGAATGTGCGGAGCAAAGGGGGATGCGTCTCATAAAACCATCAGATTTCCTGAGAACGAACTCACTATCATGAGAACAGCATGGGAGAAACCGCCCCCATGATTCAGCTATTTCCACCTGACCCTGCCCTTAACAAGTGGGGAGTATTATAGTTCAAGATGAGATTTTGGTGGGAACACAAAGCCAAACCATATCAATATGGTTTTTCACATATTGCTGAATTTTATATTATAGAAATCTAAAGTGTGTATAATTCTAAGCAAACTGCTGCTACTAAACTACTGCTTTGTTTTAGAGAGGTGAAAAGTACACTCGACCTGAATTTAAAGCATTAAGTTGCAATGTCTGCCTTGTTTTTAGACAATTATGACATAAGGCATGTTGCAAAATTCCTCAGTATTTGTTTTCCTCTTTATCATTATACAGAAACTATACTTAAACTCACTACACAACTTTAAAATATTATGCATAAATTCACATAGTAAGCATGGATTAATTACTGAGGAAAAGAAGTGTGTCTCTGTGTGTGTGTGTGTGTGTATGTGTGTGTATATACACAGTCCTATACATTTATATATATATATGTATATATTTGATGCCATTAGTTCCCGTAGTAATAATGAGGCAGCCATTTATTTCTCATTATCAAGATTGATGATTAGCTGGCACAGTAGCTGGCATCCATACGGTGCCCCTGCTGTACCATCTATGTGTACTTGCCTCTAATAATCTCCAATCACAGAGTTCCATGTATGTCAAAAACAGTAACATATTAGCACATGGCACTTAAAAAAGAGCTAAATGTTAAATTGGAATAATATCTTATGTATTGACATTCATTTCAATATGCTAAATGTTATAGAGCCAACACTTCCATAGACTAAGCATCGGCACTCTTAATCTATTATTTTTACACCAAATTCTGACTGGATATTCCAGCCAATGAATGATCATTTTGAGTCATCAAATGGTACTGCTGCCTGCTAGCTATCTTTGTACAGCAGCATTTGTGAAATTATTTGAATATTCTATTGCATTTTATGTTATTACTTATAAAATGAGTGGAAATGGGAAACTGATATAAAACTTACATCTCATAAACTTAATTCCTTTGAGGCAAAGTTACAAATTATTATCATGCTTCAGGTGATAAATCTTAAAATTCCTTGTATTCGCTGTTCTTAAACTAGTTAGTGTTTCATTGTGAGAGAAAATAATAAAGGAAGTGCATGCATAAAATAATAGAAACCTTTGATGAATACATTGTTTAAAAGTCAAGATATATTTAGGAAATTTATTATTTTGTATTTTATAAATTTTAAGATACCGCTCATTGTAAGATGAACTATCAATTAAAAAGTATCTAACAAAGAATGTACAATCCTGTATTCAGTGTAGAAAAATCTATTCAAAATGTACACTGATTTTAGAAATGCTAAAATGCGGTTTTAGAATTGGGTAAGTATATAATTATTTTTAATGTTGAAAAATGTTTTTTCTAGCTTTCTTACATTTGACTCTGATATGCACTTAGAATTACATTATTTATAAAAGTTACGATAAAATTTAGATCTATTAGCTCATTCAATAGTATGTAATGCTTGTTAATAACATAAAACACTGGTATAATGGATGTACTCTAATTTGTTTGTTTGTTTACAGCTCATAATAACAAAGATGTGATGTTTTTGTAATATATTTTGACTGTCAGACTACATTTCTGTGTTTAGCTTGAGTGAAGCAGAGACTAACAGGGAAGAATAATTTTCTATATGCTGTCTTAGAGACTTTTGTAGAGGGCCTCTCCAAGTGAAACCTGTATTCTTTATAATATTTAACATCATTTTAAAATTAAATTAATATATGTGTGCTCCTAAAACAAGAATCAATAGTGGCAGATGTGCTGTGGGCTCTTCTCTTGTATACTAATAATTATTCCTTTGCATCTTTACTTTCGTCTTTTTTCTCTTTCTTATCATGATTGCTTCACTACCTATTAGTGGCTAGAAATTCTAGCAGCGTATTTTGCAAAAAAACACCTCAGTTATAAAAAAAAGAGGTGTAAAATATTTTGGATCAGACTATTTAGTCAAAATTATGATTGTTTACATTTGCTAAGGAGTTGACTTGAAGATGACTTATTTTTTTCCTCTGTGAATCTTTCCTAAATATTAACACTAATGATTGTTTTTAAAGATGCAAAGATGAAAAAGTAGTCATTTGTGGTATTAAGTTTCTGATTGGTTAATAGATAACTTTTCCACACCTAATTTAATTACTGCTTTAAGTAGGTGATTATACAGAGAAAAGTTACTTTTATTTCAGTACGAAGAATAGAAATGCAAATGTGAGGAGCAATAAGATTCGGCAAGAAACATAAATTTTTGCCACCTAGAGTGTTTTCTTAGGTATAACTCCCCAACATACAGTTGGGTCTGGAATTGAAATGAGGCTTATAATAGATATATCATTTTCAGGGTCATCAACATTCATGGAAGAAAGTGCCTCAGTGGTATTTGTGAAATGATCAAGTTGCATATACAGAAGAAGAATAAAGGAATATGGCTAGATCCATGGGAAACTTCTATTATTTTCCTATTTTCTACACCTAATTCAATTGCTTCAGTTTTGGCCCAACCATCTCCTGAATTAACTGTATATTTTCTACTTTGTCTTTCTGCATCTTATCATTATCTTCTCTAGTTCATTTTCCACATGACCTCTGTATTGACATATTAAAAGTAGATCACTTTTCATATCACAAACTTAAATAAATCTTTGTTTCCTTTTTGTTCACAGAAGAAAGCTCACTCATCCTAGTACTTGGTATGATCTTTCATTGTTTGGCTGAAAGTTGTATTGGCCAGGATTCCAGATATAACCATAGAATCTGAATTAAAATTAATTTCTCTCTTATTCTCTCATAATTGTTTATTACCATTCTCTTATTTAAAATCTTAATTGTATGGCTATGCAGATGTCTGATTGTTGGGGAATAAATCATGAAGCGAAGAAATTCATTCTAAGTAATCAACTAATACAGGCTTTTCATATAATAGATACTCAATTATTTACTTTTTGGTTTGATTTGATAAAAATTATATAACTTTGGATGTTTGCTACTTGGTGGTCCTCATACAACAAAATTTCAATTTTAAAAAGGTAGTCTGATTGTCTGGGAATATCTTATTTGCCTTCTCTATCTGTCCCACAGTTGTAGATTTCCACTATTCTTCATTATTCTATCATAATTCAAAGGTAGGTCTTTAGCTTTTTATTTTCTGTACTTTATTAGGTCTCTGTATAAATTTGGAACATAGAAACAGAATATTTATATCTTGTGCTTGCAATTATATATTACTATAAGCAATTAAATGTTTATTTTCATGTTTCATAATTATTGCTCTTGACTTGCTTAGGAAGCACTGTATATGAATAGGCCAAACCTAAAAAAGCAAAACCTTCTCCAACCCTGAGTACATGAGTAGCTTTCTGCTTTCATAAAATAAATTTGTGAATTTTAGTTTCTAAAACTATATCGATGGTAAACAAATAATTAGATTGAACGTAAGCAAAATACAGTTACTTATAGTTTACTTTCATTTTTATTTTGGATTTTGGTTTCTTAAGAATAATGGAGTTTGACTGATCATTATTTTTTCCCTAGAATATATTTGACATCACATATTTGCTCAAATAGATCACACTCCCATCTTAATTCATTTATTTGTAACAAAAACATGCCAGGGAATAGGCTGACAAAATATGCATTATTATTATATTTGTATACTAACAAGCGCTAGAGAGCCATAAGCTATGACTTATTTCTGCTGTCAGTTATCCTATACCTGACAGTATCTGAAAACATACATATTTGTGATTCAAATTATGAAAATATAGTTGAAGGTAAAAGAAAAATGGGTGGGAGAAAGCAAGGATTAAAAAGCCATTTGATAGTTAATAAGATTAAAATATTTATTTCTGTTGCATGTAGGTATTTATTTATTGAAGAATAAAACATGTATCTACTTGAATAAGCAGCACACAAGGAGAGAGAATAAAATATAGGATTTGCCATTTCACTGCTCTTTCCATTCTTAAAAATATAGGATTTTATAAATTTCATATGCAGTTGCATTTTTAGACTTTTGTAATACATGCGAATTTTTTTTTAAGTTTTGTTAAAGGGAATTAAGAGTTCTATACATAATAGTGTAGGTAATTTAATCACAAGCCATATTCTGTTTTGATTATGTAATGCCAGAATTATTCCATTTTTAGGGAAATTAGAGCTATTCGTACACATCTTATTACTGTATGTTTCCATACTATCAGCACCACCGATCACCACATTCAATAAGCAACATGGGGATAGTGAATCAGAAATAATTATGATCTGTTTTCTTCTGAAATTCTACCCATGAATCAGTTAATTTATATGGAGATCTGGTAAGCTCACCATGCCATTTGTACTTCTTAATCCTTCTTTTATTAGCTATACTTATGAGAATATTATACCATTATTTTCCTACAAGCCTCAAGGCTCAACTAATTTGTATAGTCAAAAATATTTTCAAGTGGCCTTCCTTTCTGACTGGAGAATTATTCATACTCTGTGTCTCAGTTTGACTGAATCTGTCTCATTATTTATATGTGTACCCTTTATTCTGTGGGTAAGAATAAGCACTAAGGAAAGCAAGGTCTTAACAGGTCTTGAAATTTGTTGTATGTATCAGTGGTTCTTGGTCTTTATCCATCAGTGCTGTGGCTACCCCCTCTCAAAGGCTGGAGTAATTTTTTATAGTCATTTATTAATGTTATTTTTATAAAGACAAGATTGATTTATGAGGGAGAGCAGAAAGAGATTGTGCCTTCTAAACTCTGAAATTCTGGCAATTGATCTAACAGTTGTGGAAGATTTCTAGCCTTACATGGCAACAATAAAAAGAGTATTTGGAAGGCAAAACTATGCCCATTGATTATTAATTTATGTCTCCCGCCTCCCCCTGGCACACAGTAAGCCTCTAACATTGAAATTCCATTTTGATCGATATTTCTGAGATGTTAAATTTACAGAGTTTAGTTATTCCAGCTCTTCTCTTTGTGTTCCAATTTTATAAAAACTTCAAAGTTTAAATGAGCACTTAAAACATCATTTTATTCTTTTGCTGAATTCTTTGTTATGTAGATTGAAAGAAATTTAAATTCTGAATCTCAGTAAAATAACAGAGGCATATACATTAAGGAAATGTAAATCAAAAAGTTGGATATTCAGCAAGGGTATATGTCCCTAGGCCAAGTGAGTCCTGCAGATTTCAGGGGAACAGTCCAGACTGGGACATGGCTAGTTAGTGAGCTCAAGAAGGGAGTTACTGTGACTGGAGGAATAGTGCCAAAGACAGAATAGTACAGGAGGTCAAAAAGCTAACTGAAACCCAGCTTTTGTTAGCATTTAGAACATCATAAGATCATTTGGCTTAATAAATCAAACAAAGATGTTGAACAGTTTTGTGCAGATATATGATGTGCTAAATTAGATTCTATCACCATCACTATAGATTCTGCGCACCGTGATGAGTCTAGACTGTAAACTGATTAGCATATTGCCTTAAGGCCTGACAATAATCCAAGTAAGAGATGATGGTGGCTTTTAAGTAGCAGAGATGAGAAAAAATGATTTGATTCTGGTTATTTTTGAAAAATTTTCTGAAAGATTTGATGGGGGTATGAAAGAAAGAGAGGTTATTAGAGACGTATCAAGGATGTTGGCTTAGTCAAATAGAAGAATGACATTGCCATTTGTGTCATGGAAAGACTTTGACAGCAATTGCATCTGGTAAAGGTGAGAAGTTCAGTTTTAAAGATGTCAAGTGTAATTTACTTATTAGTTATCTAGGAGTGTGTGTGTGTGTGTGTGTGTGTTTGCATCTGTTTCCTGGCATTTAAATATATATGGACAGAATTCAGATAAGTCTATACTGGAGTTTTAAATTTGAAAGTTGCCTACATAGAAATGGTATTCAAAGCCCTAACACTGAATCAGATTATGCAATGAGTTAGTCTATATAGAAATGAGGCAAAGAAAAGGAGGAAGAAAGAGGGAAAGAAGCTTGAAGTGGCTGGTGATGTCAGAGGAAACAAGGACAGGAGTATGGTCAGCAGAAACCAAGGTCAGTCAAGTCTAGGAAGTGGTTAAAGAAGGAGGGAGTAATCTACTGGGTGAAATAATGTTTATACATCAAGTAGATTGCTGACAGAAAACAGATGGTTAGAATTAGCAATATTGATAGTCCCTGATGATTTGTAAAAGAGTCATACATAGCAATATACAAACGAATTCTGGTGGAAGTGTGGCTGATGGAAGCTGTTACAATAGTCTCAAAAGAGAATGGGAAAATAATAATCCAATAGGAGATGGAGAGTATAACACTTAAGAAGTTACTATAAATAGGAAGAGGAATGTGAGGTCAAGAGAAGCCTCTCTTTTTCTTTTTCATTTATAAAGAGAATAATGACATTTTTAATTCATAAGAATTACTAGTACGGAGGGGAGATATTAAAACAGACCAAAGACACATGAATCTTTGGAGCAATGTTCTTAAGTAGGTAAGGTAGAATGGGATCTAGAGGAAAGGAAAATCTTAAGAACACAGGGTTCATCTATATCAATAGGATGATGAGAATTATGTGGGCACCACTTCTGGAAGTAGGTATATAAGGTGGCGGGATTTCATGGGAATTTTTGTTATTGGCTTCAATTTAATCAGCATTTGAGAAGTGTGCATTTACGTGTCCCTATACATTAAAAGTGCTCATCTGCTCAACATACTTATATTGCTTATGTAATAAATATCTGGAAAGAGTTAAAACACATGTAAAATTAAAGTCAATTTAAAATATACTCCACAAATCTGATTGTAATCTACTTAACTACTTATCTACTATTATCTACTTACCCAAACCAGCCTGCTGCCTACCTCACTCTTGTCTTCTGTGTTTAGAAAATTTAAAATCTGTGAGAAAATTTAACTAAGATAATTTGTGCATGTGTGTGGGTAAAGTGAAGGGTGGAGATAACTGCTCTTTTCAAGTCATACATTTTCTATGGTAAATTGAAGAAATCATATTTAAATTTCTTTGTGGGTGTGCATGTGTAAAGATTGCAAGGTTATAGGTAATTGCTATTCACATTGAAAATCTATCTGTTTTAGTATGTCAAGGACATAGAAAAAATATGAGTGTTTATAAATTAAAGAAATCAGAGCCAGAAGACTGGGAAATTGTAGAAAGATTAATAATATCATTGAAAATCCAATTTGCCTGCACAGAAAATCATATTTTCTGAGAGAAATATTAATATCAGAGATGTCTAAATAGGTTATTTAAAGATTAAATTGCAGGGGATGGAGGAGTAAGAACAAAAACAAAGTCAAAGAAATAAAAACTAACATTGAAGAAACTTGAGATCTTACAGATGACTGATTGTTATCTTAAATATCTTTTGATTATAGTAAATGTAAAAGATTATTCAGAGTTCTATATTTTGAAAGAATTTGTAGAGATCATTAAGCACATTTTCTTTCAATTAGGCCAGAGTTATTTAAGACACCCTGCGGTGCCAAATAATGGACAAGTGTAAGCAGGATCTTACATCCTGGCTCTACAGAGAGGGCAATGATGGAGTTTGTTTTCACACATAAGATTAATGAACATGACTATCTTTTCATTTCATTTTATTCCATTTAAAATGTTAGCATATTCTCAGGAAAATTTATGCAACTATTGGATGAAATCTGTCTCAATATTTCCATATATTAGAAATACACAAATATGGCAATCACATTCATTTAGATTATGTTAGGAACTCTGCAGCAATTTACAGACACTGGACAGGTTATGTTTTTCTTTTCGTAATTTTAAAATTCCTAAAGAGACTTCATCTTTCTCCCAAATGTCTTTTTGGGGAACTGTGTTCATGAGTGGAGGAGTTTTATTTTGTAAGTACTAGACAGTGTGATCTTTCATTTTTCTACTTGCTTCATGAGATAATAGCAAAACAAATGAACGAAAGCATGTTTACCTATCTTAAAATTATCTAGTTTTTTGGCTTTCAAATTTGCTTCAAAATAGAATAGTAAAGATATTTTTCATAGCTAAACAGTGTGCAGCCATGGTTTTTCTACCAAACTTTAGTTAATATGGCATTCTTCATGGAGAAATCTGAACTTCAGTTATACTTGTCCAACTTTTATCTATATTGTAAGCTCAAAATAAAAACTTTTGCTTACTGCCTGAGATTTAAAGTAAAACTTCCATTCAATAGTAATGATGAATTTTTCCCTTAGTCTACTTTCTTTTAGAACTTATATTATTTCATTGCTTACTGTATTTGTAGTTTTTGTCTCTGAACATAAATTTTAAACTTCTTGAAGACAAGAACTAAACTTTTATATTAGATTTGTCTTTATTGCTGCCAGTACCCATAAAGTGTTAATTGACCAAATATCAGGTCTTTAATTAATACTTCTTATCTAAGTAAGGCATCATTTCAATTTGTGTATTTGAGGTAGTAATAAACTGCATGTGAACAGTTTCTGCTAGTGTGGAGAAAATGAGAAAGTAAAATATTTCAATTAAAAATGCATCAAAATTTTATGATAATTGAAAGTAATTAAGGGGACTCCACAGTCAAATGATTTAGATGATTTTTAGATTTAAAGCCTGGAGCATAGTAATATTGCTAACTTAAGTAAAGTTCATTTGTGGAGTAAAATTGTTTTATGTATTTTTGTCCATTGAGATTTTGGTGTATCACACAGGCCAGAATTAATTTGAAGATCAGTAATTATCAGCAAGGATGTGGGAAATTTCACATTAACTCGAACCAGAATGTGAGAGAAACAAGAGCAAAGGCTGTGGCAGAACATTGTGGAACTTGCTGAATATGAGGCCATATTCGAAATTCCTTGGTGGGACCTGAGCCTTTTCATTAAAATAAGTTGTAAAGTCATCTACTGAGAATCAGCAAGAACATCTTGGGAACAGGAACAAGTAGAAGATTGTGACAGTTGTTCACATGACAAATACCAAGCTTAATTATAAATACTAAATGTAAGATATTACCATTATCAACACAGTGGTATCAAAATTAATATTGATTACTTGGCATTCTGCTACAATTTTATTTCATCTTCACAGTGCTATCAGGGAGGCACTATTATTAATATTTTTTCCCATTTTATAGAAGAGAGGTCTAGGAATTAAACTAACTAAGGAAGTCACCAAAGGTCACACAAAAAGCAAAGGTGAAAGTTTTTATTTGAACTTTGGCTAACTCATGCCTTTGCTTTTTCTATCACAAAATATTGATATACCACACTTATAAATATTATCAATTTTGTAGTTGTTTTAATTATTTTTTTGCTCCATACTCTAAATTGTGAATGTTGAATATTTCCTGTTATAAACAGACCAATGAAACAGGTGTAGATGTGGCATCAGTCTCTCTGCATCTCTCTTTCTCTTTCTCCATCTCTTTTATCTTCTATAGAAAGGAAAAAAATAGATGACATCTCTTCTGCAGTAAGATGTTAGAAGGAGGCCGGGCGCGGTGGCTCACACCTGTAATCCCAGCACAGATCGCGAGATCAGGAGATCGAGACCATCCTGGCTTAACACGGTGAAACCCTGTCTCTACTAAAAACACTAAAAATTGGCCGGGCGTCGAGGTGGGCACCTGTAGTCCCAGCCACTCGGGAGGCTGACGCAGGAGGATGGCATGAACCCGGGAGGCAGAGCTTGCAGTGAGTCGATATAGCGCCACTGCACTCCAGCCTGGGGGACAGAGCGAGACTCCGTCTCAAAAAAAAAAAAAAAAAAAAAAAAAAAAAAAAAAAAAAAAAGATGTTAGAAGGAATACTACTTTAATCTTTTGCTCCAAGCAGAGAAAAGTCTATAGTTAATGGCACAATACCTGTATAGCCATTTTTTCAGAGATGCTATTGATTAGAAAGTCTCTGAAGTTTTTGCACTGTTTTTTACTCTCTCTTTTTTGGCTCTGGTCTCAACTGTAAACTTGGAAAGGCAATTCCTTCAGCTGATTCAACTGGTTGATTCTATGTCTCTCATTTGTGGAAGGATGTATCTACCTGAGAGGTAGTTGAATATAGGTGTTAAGGGTCCACGTTCTGAAAACAGATTGAGTTTAAATTCCAGCTCCATCACTTACACAGCCCTAAGAGAAAATTTATGAAGTTTTATCTGCCTCAGTTTTTTCACCTTTAAAATGGAGTTATTAATAATACCACCTACAAGATGAATTGTTATGAGGATTAGATGAGTTTGTATATGTATTATTCTTAGTGTCCAGTATATCCTAAACTTTCACTTTTGCAATCAAAGAGATACTCGATCTTAAATATTGAGTGTTACCAAAAATTAGAAAATAACTCTACATATGTCCAAAATAGCATTTTTCAATAGCATAGAACTCTGGTCAAAACTTTGCCCCAGCACTGTTAGATCTCCCATGGACTCATGTTTTTTGCTTTCTATAACAAAATATGCTGCTTGCCTCCTGCTGGTCCCCAACAATGACAGATATGACCTGCTTTGCAAGTCACACAACGTGATGCAGCTTTCCCCATAAACCAGAATCCTAGGTGGAGGGGTTTGTCCAATCTTATTAAAGAAACTAAGCAAAATGAAACTTAAGGCTTGAAGACAAGGTTCTACTTTATTTGCCGTTTTCAGGATTTGAGTCACAGTGGCAAATGCTAATTTATATGCAAGTTTTATTCCCTGATGGTGTGCCAAAGTTTTCATAAAAAATGAGAATGTTAATGAAAGAGCCGATCATCTTCAAGTGTTGAATTCAATATTCATGCTGCATTCGAGGTAATTTCATAAAGAACGGTGGCATTTATTTGTCTTTCTCATCCTAAAGCACTTATAAATGAAAATAATATTTGTCAAATTAAACCCTGTGTACTATATATAATACTATACAGAATCATAAGTACTATGTACACTTTTGGAAACAAGGGAGCCGAAACAGTTTCAGAATAGGGACACCTGAGATAATCACAAAAAGGAAACATTCTCTGTGTAAAAATTTTAAAAATAAATAGAAAATGTTTTTCTCTTTTAATTGTTTTGGCTGTACCTAAAGCCTTATAATTTAATTTATGTTAGAATATATGAGGATGGGGAAAAACACAGTAGTGAAACATTTAAGTTCCTTGGAGAGCTGCAGTCTGTCCAGACAAAGCTGAAGTGTCTGTTTTCCTGCAAGGATGGCAGTGAGTGAAATAGTGATGTACAGAGACCTCTAGAGACTGGAAAGCTTAACTACAGTTAATACTATGCAGATAGGCTTCAATGCTGTACTGTAATTGAAATACTCAGGGAGCTATAACACAGCTATAAAGAGGACAAGGTACTATTCTATTCCTAGTGATGTGGTTAAAATCAGTGTTCTCAAAAGCCTTATGCTTTTGGCTATTTTCTCTTTAATGATTTAATTAAGGTAAAATATGCTTTACATTTGCTCTACTGCAAAAACAATGATTAAACCACAGATGTTCATACCAAAAACATATAAATTATCAATGTGTGCAGAACATTTATTCTTAGAAAAACGTAGTAGGCATTTACTTGCTGCCATGACATAGGATATTCTATTTACTTTGGCTTTTACTTACTTGTTTTGGAAAGAAAAACTGTCGTTATCATGTTTATTTTCCTTTTTTGATATATTGGATTCCTCCTTTTGATACCTTTGATTATGGCTGGTAGATTTCTTTAAATACTCACTAATAATCCTATAGGAACTTATTGGAATGGAAAGAACACAATTTACAATCAGTTCTGTCTTCATTTCAACTAATATTTTTTGCTCTGTGCATGAAGTTATGAATGTTGAATATTTCCTGCTACAAAGAAACAGATCAATTAAACAAGTATAGCTGCTCTACTTCTGTCTCTGTCTCCATCTCTCTCCCTCCTTCTCCCCTCTCTCTGTCTGGCAGACACATATGTATTAGTGTATTAGCCATTAGTATTAGTCAAGGTTCTCCCAAATACCAATACCAATATCCAATATGGGGTGTGGGGTGTGTGTGTGTGTGTGTGTGTGTGTGTCAAGGAAGAGAAAGAGGGAGATAGATAGATGATAGAGAGACAGACAGACAGAGAGAGAGAGAGAGATTGATTTATCTTATTTTATTATTGGGACTAGAAAGTTCAAAATCTCCTGGTCAGGTTGACAGGCTTGAGATCCCATGGAAGAGTTGATGTTTTAGTCTCTAGCTCAAAGGCAGTCTAGAGGCAAATTTCCTTTCAAGGCCTTCAATCAACTGTATGAAACCCACTCACATTTGGGAGAGTAATCTGTCTTCCTCAAAGTCTATTGATTTAAATGTTAATCACATCGGAAAGATAACTTTATTGCAACATCTAGACTACTATTTGACTGAAAACTAATTACCATGGCATAGCCAGGTTGATGCATAAAACTGACCATTACACTGAGTAATTCTGACAACTTTATAAAATTTGACTATTCCAAGTGAACCAAAGCAAATCAAAGCAAGCAAAATATGAACATAAATATACACACAAATAATACAATTATACAATAACTAGTGATGATATATCCTAAGAATTCTACCTAATCACAGTAAAATATTTCTCAGAAAGACAAACACTGCAAAGTGCCTACCTTGCAAATAAAGGTCACTGCTATCTGATGTTCAGTCTACCATATTCTTTTATTATTTATTTCATCTTGAAGAATAAAGCTAAATTTATAATTAACCTATTTTTATAATCACACCCAAGTTCTAGTTATTGAATCGAGACAGATATGTTTTCATTGATTACAGATTTTTTTCTTATAGACATGTGGAGATCCCAGCGAATAGTTGATTGAGACATATTTCCTTAATATTTCAAATAAAACTGGAAAGATACTCTAAGCCAAATATGTCATTTATTGTTGAGCATATAAATAAGGATAATATGCTTGCTAATAATTTTATGATCTTTTATTTTTTAAAATCCTAAGTAATGTAATTAGTTTTGAGCTATATTGACACAAAATGGTGTCCTCTTGCTTTGAAACTGAATTTTAATTAATATTTCCTATGCAAAAATACTTGGAATATATTAGTGATACTGTCTTCAGCCACCATTATATATTTAAATATGAATTTGATATAAAATACTCACTGACTTTGCCTTTTAAAACCTGTGAATACTATTTGTATAGCATACTTCTGAGGGTACTTTCCTCATCATTCTTTTTTGGATAGGCATCTGCATTCTCTTAATATGCAATGAATAGAATATGACTATGGACTCATTTGACTAATTAAAAAAATTGCTCATGCACACAAAGTAGCTTGTATAAGATCATATTGAAATTTAATATTCATGCCAGAAGTAAAACCTACATTTACTAGTTTTGAATACAGTGTATAATCATTTGAGATTTACCAAGTGGGGATCGAGTAAGTGGAGAAAAGTCTGTATACGTTTTTTAAAACATGTTTAGATCATTATATTTATTATTTAGCCTTATTAAGGTATAATTGACAAAATTTCAATATATTACAAATATACAATATGATTATTGAGTCTATGTCTAAATTGTGAAATGATTGCCACAATCAATTTACACATCCATCATCACACATAGTTGCCATTTTACGTGTTGAGGGAGGGGTGCTGAAGACAGTTAAGATCTACTTTAGCAAATTTTAAGTAAACAATTCAGTATTATTAACTATAGTTGCCATGCTGTTCAGCTTCAGAATTTATTCATCTAGCAACTGAAAGTTTGCACCCTTTTACCTGCATCTCTCTACGTCCCCCACCTTCCCACTTCCTGAAATCACCTTTCTACTCTACTTTTATGAGTTGAGCTTTCTTAGATTGCACATATAAGTGAGATTATAAAGTATTTATCTTTCTGTGCCTGGCTTAGTTTATTCAGCATGATGTCTTCCAGGTTTATCCATGCTGTTGCAGGTGTTCCTTATTGTTTATGGCTGAATAATATTTCATTGTGTATATGTATCATGTTTTCTTTAGTCATTCATTAGTCTATATATTTCTTAATTCCTTAAAGACCTGAGGAAATGGCAATATAATCCCTCATCTATGTATTTTCGATAGTAATACATCAGAATCTGTATAAGTCTCTAATAGAGATATTTTTAATATAGCTAGTAAAATGCATAGTAAGATAAATTTCTGAACAACAGTTCTGTGTTTTGTTTTGTTTTGTTTTAAAGCTAAGTAGGTTATTAATTTAGTTTATATTGCAATATAAGGCTAAATTGCAATCATGATCTGTAGCTAATGGACTGATTTTCTTTCATCCTGAATCCAAATGTAGTATAAAATTGAATGAGAAGTATTTAAATACAAAATAAGCAGAGTTGCAGCATTAGACCGGCCAGATGAAATCTGAATGCAGAAAATATTGAGGGAGAAATCAGACAAAAAAATAAAAACATAAATGAGTACAGTGCTGATAAATGTAGCTTTAAAAAGTACCAGGGCACAGAAATTTGCCAAAATGGAAAGGGCTATTTAGGAAATAGAAAGACTGTAAAGGATCAGGATCACAAATAATGACAAGAACAGCTTTATCTCTGAGCCTTCCTTCATCTGAAAGTAGGGATCCTGTATCAAATTACCCTATGCAGTAATATGGCTGGAATAGCTGCTAATTGGAATTAACAGTTATCAATGTTGATGGAAATTTGTTTGGTACTGTCCATGCAAGGCATACTGAATATGAGAGAGACCATCTTAATATAACTTAAGGTTAACTGTAACTGACTGATAAAGAGATGTATTTCTGAAATCAGATATGTCAGAGAATGCAAGAGGCACCGTGGGAATAGCCTTCTCTTAAATGAGGGCAGAAACATGTGGTTACTGAGTTTGAAGTTGGTGCAAATAAGACATAAACTTTCCTTATTTCACCACCGTTTTTCAGGGAAGATCCTCAATTATCTTATTTGCATTAATAACATTTGTTTGATTTTTATATATCTGGTTGGGACAAAGAAAAAGACGAGAAGAAGTTTTTTCAAAATGTTAGCCAAATCCCTTTTTCAAAAAAATACATTTTGTTAGGAGTTGTTTTTATGGCTCAATCTCTAGTCATAATTTAATTTTAATCTTAAGCTTTTAATTTTAAAAAAAACTTTTAGTTTTTGTGGGTACATAGTAGGTGAATATACTTATGGGGTACATGAGATACCTTAATACAGGCATGCAATCATAATAATATCTTGGTAAATGGAGTATCCATCCCCTAAATCATGTATCCTTTGTGTTACAAACAATTTGATTATACTCTTCTGGTTATTTTTAAATGCACAATTAAATTATAATTGACTACAGTCATCCATTAGTGATACTAAATACAATGTCTTATTCATTCTTCCTGTAACTACTTATATACCCATAAACCCTCACTTCTGCCTCCCCCACTACTGCCTTTCCCAGCCTCTAGTAACCATCCTTCTACTCTCCATCTTCATGAGTTCAATTGTTTCATTTGTTAGCTCCCACAAATAAATGAGAACATGAAAAGTTTGTATTTCTGTGACTGGCTTATTTTAGTTAACATAATGATAATTCAGTTCCATTCATGTTGTTGCAATTTACAGAATCTCATTCTTTTTTAGGGCTGGATAATACTCCATTGTATTTATGTGCCACATTTTCTTTATCCATTCATCTGTTGCTTCAAAATTTTGGCTATTGAGAACAGTGCTGCAACAAACATGGGAGTGCAGACATCCCTTTGATATACTGACTTCCTTTCTTTTGGGTATATACGTAGCAGTGGGATTGCTGGATCCTATGGTAGTTCTATTTTTTGTTTTATGAAGAACCTTCAGACTGTTCTCCACAGTCATTTTACTAATTTTCATTTCCACCAACAGTGTATGGGGATTCCCTTTTCTCCACATCTTTGTCAGCACTTGTTATTGCCTGTCTTTTGGATAAAAGCCATTTTAACTGGGGTGAGATGATATCTCATTGTAGCTTTGATTTACATTTCTCTGATGATCAGTGACATTGAACACCTTTTCATATGCCTGTTTGCCATTTGTATGTATTTTGAAAAAATTCTATTCAAAATTTTTACCCATGTTTTAATTTGATTATTAGATTTTTAGCTATAGAGTTGTTTGAGCCCCTTATATAGTCTGGTTATTAATCCCTTCTCAGTGGATAGATTGCAAATATTTTCTCCTGTTCTGTGGGTTGTCTCTTCACTTTGTCGATTGTTTCCTTTGCTATGCAGAATCTTTTTAACTTGATGTGATCCCATTTGTTTATTTCTTGGGTTGACTGTGTATTACTCAATAAATTTTTGCCCAAACCAATGTTCTAGAGTTTCTTCAACATTTTCTTCTAGTAGTTTTATAGCTTGAGGTCTTAGATTTCCATCTTTAATCCATTTTGATTTTATTTTTGTATATGGTGAGAGGTATGGGTCTAGTGTTATTCTGCTGCATATGGACATCCAGTTTTTCCAGCATCACTCATTGAGGGGATTGTCCTTTCCCCAATGTATGACCTTAGCACCTTTGATGAAAATTAGTTCCCTGTAGGTGTATAGATTTGTTTCTGGATTCTCTATTCTGTTCCGTTGGGATATGTGTCTGTTTTGATGCCAGTACAATGATCTTTTGGTTACTATAACCCTGTAGCATAATTTGAAATAATGTAATATGATTCTTCCAGTTTTGTTCTTTTTGTTTAGGATAGCTTTGGCTATTCTGGCTCTTTTGTAGTTCCATATAAATTTTAGGATTATTTTTTCTATTTCCATAAAGAATATCATTGGTATTTTGATAGGGATTGCATTGAATCTGTAGAGTTCTTTGCATAGTATAAATATTTTAACAATATTGATTCTTCCAATCTATGAAAATTGAATATCTCTCCATATTTTTGTGTCCTCTTCAATTTCTTTTTCAATATTTCATAGTTTTAGTTGTAGAGATCTTTCACTTTTTTAAGTATTTAATTTCATGAGTGGCTATTGTAAATGTGATTACTTTTTATTTCTCTTACAGATTGTTCACTGTTGGAATATAAAAATGCTAGCGATTTTTGTATGTTGATTTTGTATCCTGCAACTTTGCTGAATTTTTTTTTATCAGCCTAAAAGTTTTTGGGGTGGAATCTTTAGGTTTTTCCAAAGATAAGTTATATCACCTGCAAACAAGGATAATTTGTTTTATTCTTTTTCACTTTGGAGGGTCTTTATTTCTTTCTCTTGTCTAGTTGCGCTACCTAGGACTTCTAATACTATATTAAATAACAGTGATGAAATTGGGCATCCTTGTCATGGTTCAGATCTAAGAGGAAAGGCTTTCAGTTTTTAGTGATTCAGTATGATACTTGTTATGAGTCTGTTGTATATGGGTTTTATTATGTTGAGATATGTTTGTACTATACCCAGCTTTTTGAGGATTTTTATCATGAAAGGTTGTTGAATTTTATTGCATTCTTTTTCAGCATCAGTTGAGATAATCATATGGTTTTTGTCCTTCATTCTGTTGTTAACATGTATACATTGATTGATTTGTGTATGTTGAACATCCTTGCATCCCTGATAAATCACACATAGTCATGATGAATGATCTTTTTAATGTATTATTGAATTATTTTGTTGGAGATTTTTGTGTCAAAATTTATCAGAGATATTGGGCTGTAGTTACCCTTTATTTATGTGTCTTCGTCTGGTTTTGGTATCAGGATAATACTGGCCTCATAGAATGAGTTTGGAAGTATTTCCTCCTTCTGTATTTTTCAGATTAGTCTGAGCAGGATGGATATATATTTTTTAAATGTTTAGTAGAATTCAGCAGTAAAGCCACAGGTTCTCGGGCCTTTCTTTACCATCTGATATTTTGTTACAGCTTTGATCACATTACTTCTTATTGGTCTGTTCCTGTTTTGGATATCTTCATAGGTCAATATTGTTAGGTTGTATATATCTTGGAATTTATCCTTTTCCTCTAGATTTTCAAATTATTGGCATATAATTACTCATACTAGCCACAAATGATCCTTTGAATTTCTGTGGTGTCAGTTGTAATGTCTCCTTAAACTCTGATTTTATTTGGTTCTTCTCTCTTCTTTTCTTAGTCTGGCTAAAGGTTTGTCAATTTTGGTTAACTTTTCAAAACAACAAGTTTTCATTTCATTAATCTATTGTACTGTAGTCTTAATTTCAGTTTCCTTTATCTCCTCTCTGATTTTTATTACTTATTTTCTTCCACTAATTTTGAGTTTGATTTGCTCTTGCTTTTCTAATTCTTTAAGATGCATCATTAGGTTATTTGCTAGAAAGTTTTCTTCTTTTTTGAAGTATGCATTCATAACTATAAATTTCCTCTTAGTACTGTTTTTGCTGTATCCCATAGGTATTGGTATGTTGTGTTTCCATGATCGTTTTTTTAAATGATTTTTTTCAATTTTCTTCTAAATTTCTTTATTGATCCATTGGTTATTTAGGAGCATATTGTTTCATTTTCGTGCATTTGTATGTTTTCCAAAATTCCCCATTATTGATTTTGTGTTTTATTTGATTGTAGTCAGAAAAAATTCTTGATATTATTTTAAATTTTTAGAATGTTTTAAGACTTGTTTTGTGACCTAACATATGGGTCTATCCTTGAGAACGATTCATGTGTTGAGGAGGATAATGTATATTCTACTGCCATTGGATGAAATATTTTATAAATATCTATTGGGTATATTGATTATCTAGTACAGGTTAATTCTGATTTTTCTTTGTTGATTTTCTATCTGGATGGTCTGTCCAATGCTGAAAGTGGGGTATTTCAGTGTCCAACTATTATTTTATTGAGGTCCATCTCTCTCTAGCTCCAATAATATTTGCTTTATATATCTGGGTGCTCCAGCATTGGGTGCATATATATTTACAATTGTTATGTCCTCTTGGTAAGTTGGCCCTTTTATCATTAAATAATGACGTTCTTTGTCTCATCTTATAGGCTTTGCCTTTTAATCTATTTTGGCTGATATAAGTATAGCTACTTTTGCTCTTCTTTCATTTCAATTGGCATGAAATGTCCTTTCCCATCTCTTTATTTTCAGTCTTTGTGTATGTTTATAGGTGAAGTGTGTTTCTTGAAAGCAACAGATCATTGGATCTTGTTTATCTTTTGATTGGAGAGTTTAGTCCATTTCGATTCAATGTTATAATTGATAAGTAATGACTTACTCCTGAAATTTTGTTATTTGTTTTCTGGTTGTTTTGTGATCTTCTCTTTCTTCATTTCTTCCTTCTTGTATTCCTTTTCGTGAAGGCGATTTTCTCTGGTGGTGTGAATTAATTTCTTGCTTTTTATACTACCAGGATGTCACTGTTGATTATTCAAGTCCTAAGGCTCTTTAGTCAGTAGGTGATGAATCCTGCTTAAATTGAGTCCTTTCGTTTGAGGTAATGGGTTCTCTTCTGGCTCATAGTGTGTCTAGAAATGCTGTCTGGGAGCTAAGGCCTTGATTGGAGGCCTCATGACCCTGCCCATTACTTTATCCTATTGTGGCTGAGCTGGTATCCAAGATGCAAGACAAAATCCTCTTTACTCTTCACTCTTCTCACTTAAGTAGAAATAAGGAGTCATTTTTGTTGCTGCAAGCTGCACTGCCTGAGGTTGGGAAAGGGTTGGTGAAAGCACTCCCGTAAACATGCTAGATAGTGTCCCTCTAAGACCCATGTCATCCTAGTCCATTAGCTATAAGTGCAGCCCAGCACTAGGAATTGCCTAGGACTTGAAATGCTTCTGTCCTAGACTGTCTTTCAATTTTACTTACGGCCTCAGTGCATTTTGACCTTTCATTGTGAAGCTTGCTGATAAACTCAAGTTTCAACCACTGGGATGGGTGATTCCTCTCTAGCAAGAGCTTGGTCAAATGCCACCTCTGGGGGTGGGCACCAGCTGACCCCAGCAAACCTTTGCTGTCTGCTGTGATAGGGCAGCACTGAGTTCATTGCCAATTTCCATAGTCATTGTGCTCTCCCTCCCCCAAGAACACAGATTCTCCCTCCACACCACAAAACCACTGCTGGGGAATGGAGGAGAGGTGGCATCAGTAATTCAAGACTGTCTTTCCGACCTTCTTCAGTGCCTCTTTCAGCAATATGAAGTTAAAACAAGGTACTATGATTGCTAACCAGATTTTTGGTTCTTATATTGGTGCGTTTGTGTCTGTAGTTTATTGTTAAAATTTGGTATTTCTGCAGGGGGGATGATTGGTGGAAGCTTCTATTTAGCCGTCATGCTCTGCCCTCTTATGGCTCCAGCCAGATTTTATTATGCACATATATAAACACTGGAGAAGTCTATAACCCAATTTCTCATATAATCATACCTCTGGGAAACTAACATCCTGCTCAAGAAAATAAATAAAGAAAAAGTCTGCCTCTTAAAAGTAATATTATTCTCATATGTGTTACCATTGATTAGCTTTGCCTGTCCTTTGATTTTATATAAATGGAATCATGAAATATATACACTTTTGTGTCTGATATTTTATTCAATCTGGTTTTCAAATTATTCAATATTCTTTTTTATGAGAAATATATTCCTTGCATTGTTATGTTGAATCCCCGTTTGTCAACAAAACAAAAAATAAATAAAAACCATAATCCTCATATCCATTCTTTTATTGATTGAAATGTGGGTTGTTTCCAATTCAGAGTTTTTTAAAAACTTTGATTAACATTATTGTATGTGTCATTATCTTTGGATTTCTTATGTATACACCAAAGAGTGTAGTTCTTGGATGATGGCTTTGGCATGCATTTAACTTTATTAAAAATGCAAAATAATTTTTCAAAGAGGTTGTAAAAATTTACCGTCTTATGAGAAATGAAGGGGAGTTCTATTTGCTCACAACCTTTCTAACACTTAAAATCTCCTAAAAGAGATTCACTTCAACTGTACGGATGTGCATAGCCTGAGAGTAAACATGGAAAAATGTTTCTTCATGCAAATGGAAACCAAAAAAATAGCAGAAATAGCTGTACCTACACAAAATATACTTTAAGCCAAATATTTTGAAAAGATAAAAAGAAGGCTATTATATAGTAATAAATGAATGGAAACATCAAGATAACGTAACAATTATAAATATATATACATCTAACATTGAAACATCCAAATATATAAAGCAAATATTAATATAGCTAAAAGGCATGATAGACTGCAATACAATAATAATAGGGAACCTCAATACCTTACTTTCAGCAATGGAGAGATTATTCAGTCAGAAAATCACCAAAGAAACACTGAAGTTAAACCACACTCTAGACTAAATTGACCTAACAGAAATTTACAGAACATTCCATCCCACAGCTACAGAATATACATCCATCGCAAAAGCATATGAAACATTCTCCAGGATATATCATGTATCTGTCTACAAAATGTCTTAACACATTTTAAAAAATTTCAATCATACCAAGTATTTTTTTGACTACAATGGAATAAAATTAGATATCTATAATAAGGGGAACTTTGGAAACTATATAAATACATGAAAATTAAGCTACGTGCTTCTGAACAACCAATAGGTTAAAAAATAATTTTTAAAATTTTTTGAGGTAAATGAGAATTGAGAACAGAAATAAACAAAATAGAGACTACATGAACTAGAATAGATGAATAAAGCAAAGACTTGGCTTTTTGAAAATATAAACAAAATAATCAAACCTTTAACTAGACTGTCAATAAAAAGAAGTAACTCAAAAAATAAAATCAGAGATGTAAAGGAGGCATTGCAACTGATGCTTCAGAAATATAAAGGATCTTACAAGACAGTTATGTAAAACTACATGCCAATAAATTGAAAAATCTTGAAGAAATGGATACATTTCTGGGCACACATACAATCAACTAAGATTGAATCACACAGAAATAAGAGAAGGTAAACAAATTAATAGTAAGTAATGAGATTGAATAAGAGAAGGTAAACAAATTAATAGTAAGTAATGAGATTGAATCAGTAACAAAGTCTCCCATCAAAGAAAAGCCCAAAACCTGATGGCAAATACTAATTTTTTTCAAACTATCCCGAAAAACTGAAGTGAAGGGAATTCTTCCCAACTAACTGCTTGAGGCCATCATTAATTACTCTAATACAAGAAACAGAGAATAACACAACAAAATGAAAACTACAGGCCAATACTCCTGATGAACATAGATGCAAAAATCCTCAACAAAATGCTAACAAACCAAATTCAATAACACATTCAAAAGATCTTTCACCATAATCAAGTGGAATTAATCTCAGGGATGCAAGAATAATTCAGCATACCCAAATCAATAAACATGATAAATCACATTAATAGAATCAAGGACAAAACTTACATAATCATTTCAAACATGGGAAAAAATCATTTAACAAAATTCAGCACCCTTTTATGGTAAAACTCTGAACAAATTAGGTATAGAAAGAACAAACCTCAACACAACAAAGGCCACACGTGACATACTCCAGCTAACATCCTACTGAATGGGGAAAAGTAAAAAGCTTTTCCACTAAGATCTGGAAATAGACAAGCATTCTCACTTTCACTACTTCTATTCTATATAGTAGTGTAAGTCCTAGCCAGAGCAATTAGGCAAGATAAAGAAATAAAGAACACATAAACTGAAAGAGAAAGTCAAATGTTTCCTACTTGCAGACAACATGATGTTATATACAGAAAACCCTAAAAATTCCACCAAAACTATTAAAACTAATACATTTCGTAAAGTTGCAGGACACAAAATCAACATATAAAAAAGTAGCATTTTTATATGCCAAGTAAATTATCTGAAAAAAATCAATAAAAGCAATTCCATTTAAAATAGCTACAAAAATAAAAAAGTACCTAGGAATAAATTTAACCAAGGAGACAAAATATATCTTCAATGAAAAATGTAAAACATTGATGAAAGAAATAGAAAAGGACAGAATCAAATAAAAAGAAATCCTGTGTTCATCGATTGGCAGAATTAATGTTAAAATATCCATACTATCCAAAGGGATCTACAGATTCAATGAAATCCCTATTAAAATACTAATGACAGTCTTCACAGAAATAGAAAAAAAAATCTTAATATTTGTATGGGACCACAAAAGACCTGGAATACTCAAAGCAATCTTTAGCAAAAAGACCAAAGCTAGGCAGGGTGTGGTGGCTCACACCAGTAATCTCAGCACTTTGGGAAGCCGAGACCAGCCTGGCCAACAAGGCAAAACCCCATCTCCATCTCTACTAAAAATACAAAAGTTAGCTGGGTGTGGTTTTGCATGCCTGTAATCCCAGCTGCTGGAGAGGCAGAGCCAGGAGAATCACTTGAACCTGGGAGGCGGAGGCTGCAGTTAGCTGAGATTGTGCCTCTGCACTCCAGCCTGGGCAAGAGTGAGACCTCGTCTCAAAATAAAAAAAAAGGAAAAGAAAAAAAGAAAAGAAAAAAAAGAACAAAGCTAGAGGCATCGTATTACATTACTTCAAAACATTCTACAAAGCTATAGTAACCAAAACAGCCTGGTGCTGGCATAAAGACAGATACAAAGACCAATGGAACAGACTAGAGAACCTAGAAATAACTTCATACATTAACAATCAATTGATTTTCAAAAAAGCTGCCAAAAACACACATTGGAGAAAGGATAGTCTCTTCATTAAATGGTGCTGGGAAAACCTGATATCCACATGCAGAATGAAGCTAGACCCCTGTCTGTCACCATATACAAAAATCCACTCAAAATTGATTAAACACTTAAATATAAAACCCAAATTTATGAAACTACTGGAAGAAAACATAAGAGAAACACTTCATGACATTGGTGTGAGCAAATTTTTTTTTTGGATAAGACCTCAAAAGCTTAGGTAGCAAAAGCAAAAATAGAACAATGGGATTACATTGAACAAAAAAACCTCTGCACAGCAAAGGAATCATTCAACAGGGTGAAAAAGCAACCTAGAGAATGAGAGAAAATATTTGCAAACAATGTACCTGATAAGGGGTTAATATCCAGAATATATAAGAAACTCTAGCAACTCAATAGCAAAAAAAAAAAAAAAAGTAATCTAATTTTAAAATGGGCTAAATATCTGAAAAGATACTTCTCAACCAAAGACATACAAATGGCCAATAGGTGTGTTAAACATACTCAAAATCCCTAATCATCAGGAAAATACAAATCAAAACTATAGGGAGATATTACCTCATCCCAGTTAGAATGGCTATTATCAAAAAGACAAAATATAACAAATCTTGGCAAGGTTGTGGATAAAGGGGAATTCTTATACACTGTTGGTGGGAATGTACAGCCATTATGGACAACAGTATTGAGGTTTCTCAACAAATTAAAAGCAGAACTGTAACATGAGCCAATAATCCCACTACTGGGTATATGCCCAATGAGAAGGGAATCAGTATGTTGAGGAGATATGTATACTCTCACGTTTATTGCAGCACTGTTCACAAAACCAAGATAAGGAATCTACCTAACTGTCCATTAATGGATAAATGGATTTCTATATATATGCACAGTGGGATAGTATTCAGCCATAAAAAAGAATGAAATCCTGTCCTTTGACACAACGTGGATGAAGCTAGAGGACATTGTTCAGTGAAATAAACCAACACAGGACAAATACCACTTGATCTCACTCATGTGAAATATAAAAAAGTTGATCATGTAGAGAGTAGAATAGTGGTTACCAGAGGCTGGTCAACAGGAACGAAGATACAGTTATATACAAAGAGTAAGTTCTGGTGTTTTATGGCTCTGTGAGGTAACTATAGGTAAAAAATAATGTATTGCATATTTCAAATAACCCAAAGAGAAGATTTTGAATGTTCTCAAAACAAAGAAATAACAAATGTTTGACATTATGTATATGCTAATTACTCTGATTTGATTATTACACAATGCATACATATATGGAAACATCACACCATCCCCCAAAAATGTTTACTTTTATGCCAATTAAAAACCAAATAGAACTTTAAAAAAGTTTGCAATTCATGGGTTGTAATGGTGTCTCATGGTTTTAATTGAGGTTTCACTGGTGACATTTGGATGAAGTGTCAGCTCAAGCATTTGACCAGTTTTTTATGTGCTTGCAGATTAATTTGCTAAAGTCCTTTATATAGTATAGACATGAGTTCTTAGTCAGTCTCAGCCTGACTTAACCTGCCTTTTCATTTACTTAGCAATGTCTTTTGCTAAGCCACAATTTTGAGTATTGATGAAGTCTGATGAATTTTTTCACATGTTTAGTGCTTTTTGAATCTAGTTTAAGAACTACTTATAAAATAATCTCCAATGTTTTCTTCTATAGACTCTGTGGTCTTATCTTTCACATATTAGTATAAAATCCATCTTGAGTTAATTTCAGGATATGGTATGTGGGAGAGCTAAATTCATTTTTTTAAAATGCATATCCAGTGTCTCCCAGATTTTCTTTCCACATTGAATTGCATAGGGATCTTTGTTATAAATTAGTGGTTCTATACATGAAGATCTATTCTGGATGCTATTCTTTTCTTTTTTCTATCTTTGTATGTGTTTTTGCATTTTTATATAATTTTTATTATCCTTATTGATTTCTACACAAATACCAGTTGGAACTTTGATTGGGATTATTTTAAGTGTGTAGTTCAATTTAGGATAATTGATATTTTAAAATCTTATGTTCTGCAATTCCTAAACATAGTTCTTGTTCTCCATGTCTATAGATATCACTTGGATTCTTTCAGAAAAATTCTGTAGTTTTCAGTGTAGTGGATCTTTAGCACACTTTAAAGAATTAATTTGATAACAAGAATTTAATATGATAATTACAGTAAATAATAATTTTAACCTACCAAGAAATTATTATTGCCTTTTGGTTTCCTTTTATTTCTTTTGGTTTAATCCCCTTGTTGCTAAATTGCCTGTCTTCCTGGTATTTCAATTCTTCAAAGGGTTAAGTGAACTGAAGAATTATTAACCTGCTTCTTTCTTTCTTTTTTCTTTTCTTTTTTTTTTTAGAGACAGTCTCACTCTGACGCCCAGGCTGGAGTGCATTGGCATGATCTCAGCTCAATGCAGCCTCCTGGGTTCAAGCGATTCTCCTGTCTCAGCCTCCCAAGTTGCTGAGATTACAGGCGCTCACCACCACAACCTGCTAATTTTTGTATTTTTAGTAGAGACAGAATTTCGCCATGTTGGCCTTTGTGGTCTCAGAACTCCTGACCTCAGATGATCTGCCCACCTTGGCCTCCCAAAGTGCTGGGATTACAGGCCTGAGCCACTGTGCCTCGCAACCTGCTTCTTCTTTCTAAATGCTGTTCTCATCATCCCAACTGCGAGTAAAAATTTGATATCTTTCTATGGGTGAAGATACATTAATTGAACTACTGTTCAGAAGACAACAACCCTGCCACAACGCATAAATCACAACTCCAGGAGATGGGCAATTGTGACTTTATCCACTGAGGCCTCTCTTTATGGTTTTCTAGCAAGGCCCAGTCTTTCTATGTGGTGTCTATTGCCACAGACTTAAAAGTCACTGGTTCTCCATCCTTGGCTTTTAGGGTCCCATGAACACTTTCCTGGAGAAGGGTATTAATCACATATCTCAGGAGGGAGCTCATCCCCAAGGGTGAGGGGTGTGTTTGTGAGTACCAGTGTCTGCAGCCCCACTGCCTGTTCATCTTGTAGGCCAGAGAAGCTGACCAGAGGCATGGGATCATGTAGTCTGCAGGTATGGGAAGCCAAGATTGTGTTTCTGTAATAACAGGTATTTAACAACACTTAGAGAAGCCATTGCATTACGTATAAAGGGTAAACTTTCCAGTACTTTTCTCGTTTGAAATATTTAGCAACGATGTTTGGTGTTTGCATTTATTTTGTTTCTCCAAAATACATACCTCCATATTGACTGGGCAAAAAAAAGATGGCACTAAATTTCCGAATATCTTTTCCTTAATTCAAACACTACTCAATTGTGATGTATTCAAATTAACCCTATTTCTTTTACTTTGCATTCTACACTTCAGTAAATGTTAGCTAAGTAATAAATCTAGTGAACATTTGAAAAAATACACATCTTTGGGGATATTTAAGGAATTATATAGGCATACACTATTCAGTGGACACCAATTTGCTTCAGTATGTATTGAAACTTTGCACTGCACATCTAGAGAATATAAAGTTCAAAATTCTCTCAACGGTGTGAAAATGTAATTTATCTATATAAATATATCATAACTGAAGGTATTATTGGCATTATTCAATTCTGAGAAAATAGTTGAAGAAAACATGAAACTATGTAGATAAAATACGTGCAAAATAAAATGATTTATTGAATAAACCATGATCTGGGTGTCAGTCGTCCTTTACACGTGCTGTGATTTTACCCAGTATGGCTTGTTCCCTCAGATGCAGGGAGTGCTGTTGGCAAAAAGGCTTTAGCCTTTTTGGACCAGTAACTGGTCCAAGTGGTGATATAAAATCTAACTCAAGATAGACAACTCTGAGATGCCGTTCCAGCTGTACAAATTCCTGTAATGTTGACTGAAGTTTTGAGGCCTGAATCTAACTTGACTTTTTTGCTCAATCCTCCCTCTCCTCCCTCCCCTCCGAGGACCCTCAATAAGTATTCTGAACATTAAATTATTTCAGAATCTGCTCCCCACTGGGGAAAAAAAAACTTGCAACAAATCTTATTACTTAATTCAAACATTGCTCCATGTATTTGGAGATTATATTATTTGACCTGTATAATTTTATGAATAACATGTACTATTCAGTGTTGTAAATTTTGCCATTATTAAATAACCAGCTTTACTTACTCTCTTGGGTGATTTTATCTTTTATCTTTTTTTTTCCTGAGACAGAGTCTCACTCTGTCACCCAGGCTGGAATGCAGTGGCCTGATCCCGGCTCACTGCAACCTCCACCTCCCAGGTTCAAGCAATTCTTGTGCTTCAGCCTCCCCAGTAGCTGGGACTACAGGCACACACCACCACATCTGGCAAATTTTTGTATTTTTTTGCAGAGACAGGGTCTTTCCATGTTGACCACACTGCTCTCAAACTCCTGGACTCAAGTGTTTTACCTGCCTCGGCCTCCCAAAGTGCTTGGGATTACAGGTGTGAGCCACCGTGCCTAATTTTATCTTAAATTGTACTTTGCCTGAGATATATTTTGCTACTTCTACTTTATTTTTCTTTTGCTGTTTATTCTTTTATTTCCATACATCTCTATTCTTTTCTCTTAGGTGTTTATTTTGTGCATAGTGTATATTTAGACCTTTACAACATTCAATTTAATAGTGCTCTTTTAATAGGGGAGCTGAAATCCTTTATGCTTACAGCTGTAATTTACATGTTTGGTATTACTACCTACTTGTATTTTTCTTATTTGTATTTCTCTTTTTTTCTATTTCTTCCCATGTGGTTTGTATTTCACTTTTATTCATATTATTCTGTGCTTTGAGAGACATATGCCACTCTTATATTTGGCAGTGGTTAACATAAAGTTTAAAGTAGGAACCTCTGCTTTTCAAAGCCTGGCAGACAGTATGTGGGGAAACTAACTTCACAACCAAAAGAGCATAAGCAGTATATCTCTTGTGCATTTTAATTTACAGTTGATCCTAAGAAACTCATTATAAGAAATGAGTTTTTCAACAGTTCTTCGTTAGTAACATAAGGCAATGAGCAATTTAGATACACAAGAACATTTTACATTTTTAGATCCAAATTTAGTAATTTTAGAATTGTTTTGTTTACATTTTTTATATGACTAACACTAAACTAACTCAAATATAGTTTGATGTTGAAAGGAATGGAGCTCAGTTTGTGAGTATTTATGTAGAATCCCTCTTGTAAACCAAAATAATTTCACTGAAATCAACCGTAGTTTACTTAACAACACATTTAGAAAATACTGTGTATGTTTTCCCAGCAAACCAACCGTTCAGAACCCGCAAAATTGATGTTTCTGCTAACCTTTTCATCAAAAGCTGTTTCAAAGAAGATGTGAGAAGATTAGCAAATGATTAGTTTAAACTTTCTATTTTAGTGTAATCAAATAGTTCACATTTCTAGATTGCATTTTTTTAATCGACCAGTATTATTTTCTTACTCAGCCCAGCTGTTTGTGACAGACGAAATAGTGCAATTTTGGAAGTGGCAAGAGAAGCTTATAAACTAACTACAGAGAAGGAAAATTACCTCCACTGCTAAATACCAAGGGAATCTACAAGATAAGAGTAAAATGGAATGTCACAATTCATAGCAATGGCATAAAACAACTGGACTTGGGGGAGTACTTGACTATTTGCTTTGGCCGCATTCTATAATACACTCCAGCTAGTTTTTTTCTTTTCTTTTTTTTTTTTTTTTTTTTTTTTTTGTATTTAGAAACTTAAAGTTTCCAGTGTATTAAAGGAATGAAATGTATTTCTGGCATTATCAACATAGTTATTTCTCACGCAGAACATCTGCTGTGTTCTAGTCTGTCATTAATTACAAAAAAGGTTAGACATAAACATAAGTGGTGCAAAACTATTATCAGTTTTCATTTTAATAGTGTTTTTAAACATTAACTTAACCATATGGTTTTTTTACTGAATTTTTACTGTTTTGATGTGAAAATTGTGTATAAATTAATGCTTTCTCAAAAGACCAAATTAACCATCAGTCTTAATGTTACTACCATATATTTTATGTTCATGTAAGATAACATTGTAGTTCTACAAAAGGATAAGAAATGATCGATATGGGTCAGTAATATTATAAGTATGATAGCATATAACAAAGTGGAATTATTCTCAATTTCAGATAAAGTTGAAGGATAGAAAGTTTAAATCATTAAGATCGCAAATTTTTCATTGGCCTATGAAATTACCCAAATTCGTCAGTGACATTTTGCAGTGTTCTTGATGGTCATGAAGTGGGAGGAGGAAGCCAAGAACAGCTATAAGGCTTAGATTTATTTAGCTAAACAGATAAAGGATTTATTGGCAGAAAGAGGATGCGTAGAAGAAGGGCTGAAAAACAGAAAATGGTTAGGGGTCTTTTCCTTTGCCCCCAGATTTCTTGTGAGAATGCTCAACTAATGGCGAGATTTTATGCAGAGTTAAGATTAATTCTTGTGATGCCATTGTCCTTTATATTTAGTCTACACTATCTTTCTGCAGGAATGTATACTAATACAAAGTGTGTTTCCATGGAAGATATAGCTTACAAACTTTATGTTCTCCTGGTTCTTGAACCAAACTCAATGTTAGAAAGTATACTTCCTCAATATAGTTGAAAAGCAGAGTTATTTTCCAGAGAAATGTTATTGTCTCAGGCTTGCAAAGATCCCACAAAACACATCCTTCTATCTAACTCTTCAACTCAAACTTTAACTCTTCATTTGTCTCCACTGAATAAGATAAGACCATAGTTTTCAAAGGTGCATCATGATCGCCTAGAAAACCTGGTTAAAAAGCACATTGCTGACCCCTCTTTTCTGGTTTCTCAATCATGTTTCCTGGTGATGCTCGTGCCACCAGTCGAGGGACCATATTTTGAGAACATTGGATTGAAGAAACATAAATCACTTTTTATGCCATGTATATTTAAACTTTGCCAATACAATTTCAGAAGAACCTGTTCAGACCTCAAAAAAGGAAACTAATATACAAATGCTTTTAATTCTGTTTAATTGAAAATGTAATTCACATTGTTAGGGTACTTACACTGATCACTCCTATACACACACATATAATCTTTGCTATAGTTTTTATACAGTGCCCTTTTACATAATAGCCATACAGCATAGTGATTTTTCTCTCTTAAACACTGCACATTGCAAGAAGTTATCAAGTGTTTTGTTTGTCTGTAACAGTTTTACACATTTATTCCTTTTTATTTATATATAGGTGAATGCATCTTTCAGTCATGGCAGTCATGGTGACTACCACTGTCGAAGAATATTATTCATAACTTGTCTAATAGCCTATAAAATTAAGGTTAGAAAATAATCAAATATCTCAGGCAATCTAAGACATGGAGTGAGTAGAATTATACTTTTCTCTATTCAAACAATAAGTAGAAATCTAAAGAATATTAATAATGGTGGTTAGATACATCATTGACTACTAGATACCCCAAAGTCCTTATCTCCATAATTTTTCAGAAGATATGTATATAAATTTCTATATTTATATATAAATCTATATACGTAATTTTAAAAATTATTTTTATTGTGGAAAAATACACATAAAATTTACCATCTTAACCTTTTTAAGTGTACTGTTCAGTAACATTAAATACATTCGTATTGTTATGCAGCCATCACTACTATCCAACTGCAGAATGCTTTTGCATTTTGCATAACTGGAACCCTGTACCTATTAAATAATAATTGCCCATTCTTCTCTTTCTCCAGTCCCTGGCAAGCACCATTCTACCTTATGTCTCTATGATTTGTCTACTGTACGTCCCTCATATAAGTACAATTATACAGTATATATTTGTGACTGGCTTATTTCACTTAGCATAATGTTCTCAAGGTTAATCCATGCTGTAGGATATGTAAAATTGCCTTTTTTAAGGTTGAATAATTTTTTGTGTGCGTATATACCACATTTTGCTTACTCATTCATCTGTGGCTTCCACATTTTAGCTATTGTGGGTAATGCTGCTACAAACATAGTTATACAAATATCTCTTTGAGACTTCACTTTTAATTATTTGGGTATATATCCATAAGTAGAATCGCTGGATCACATTGTAATTGTATTTTTAAGTTTTTGAGGAAACTACTATTTTCCACAGTGCTGGTCAGTTTTCAGTTCTCACTAACAGTACTCAAGTGTTCTAATTTCTCCACATCCTTGCCAAAACGTTCCTGTTGTTTAAATAGCAGTATTTTAATGGGTATGAGGTGGTATCTCATGGTGGTTTTGATTTGCATGTCCCTAGTGATTAATAATGTTTAGTATCTTTTCTGCCTGTGCTTATTGGCTATTCATATTCATATATCTTCTCTGAGAACTGTCTACTCCAGTAATTTTCCCTCATTTGAATCAGATTGTTTTTTCTTGTTGAGCTTTGGGATTTGTCTACCTATTCGGATATTAATACCTTATCAGATACGTGATTTTGAGTATTTTTCCCATTCTGTAGGTTGGATTTTACTCTGTTGTTAGTGTTCATTGAGGCACAAAAGTTTTAATTTTCATAAAGCCAATTTGTCTGTTTTACCCTCTGTTGCTTTTGCCTTTGGTGTCATATCCAAGATATTGTCAAATCCAGCACGTGAAGCTTTTCTCCTATATTTTCTTCTAAGAGCTTTAGAGGTTTAGAACTTATATTTAAATCACTGACCCATTCTGAGTTAATTTTGTACATGGCATTAGGAAAGGACCCAACTTAATTCCTTTGCATGTGGGTATCTAGTTTCATAGCACCATTTGTTGAAAATACTGTCCTTTCTTTATTCAATAGTTTGGGCATCCTTGTCAACATTATTTCATCAAATATGTGAGAGTTTATTTCTGGAATTTCTCCAATTCCATTGATCTATATGTCTGTCATTCTGTTGGTACCACACTATTTTGATTATTGTGGCTTTGTGGTGAAGTTTGAAATCTGGAAGTGTGAGTCCTCCAACTTTGTATTTACTTTTTAAGATTGTTTTCGCCACTGGGGGTCCCTTGAGAGTTTATATGAACTTTAGGAAAAGTTTTTGTATTCCTATAAAAATGTCACTGAGTTTTTGATAGCAGGTATATTGAATCTTTAGATGGGTTTTTGTAGTATTGACATCTTAATAATATTAAGCCTTCCAATACATAAATATGGAATGTCTTCCCATCCATTTATTTATATCTTTAATTTCTTTCGGCAACGTGTTATAGTTTTAATTGTACAAGTCTTTTATTTCCTTGATTAACTTAATTCCTTATTATTTCATTCTTTTTGATGCTATTGTAAGTGGAATTGTTTTCTTAATTTCATATTTTGATTGTTCATTTTTATTATATAGAAACAAATTTTTGTATAGTCACCTGTGTCCTGCTGCTTTATTTAATTCATTTATTAGTTCTAACAAGTTGTTTTGTAGAGTCTTTAGGGTTTTCTACATATAAGAACATGTCATCTGCAAACAGATATTTTACTTCTTTCCCCATTTAGATGCATTTTATTTTATTAAATTCTGGCTAGAATTTCCAGTATGATGTTGAATAGGAGTGGCCAAATGGGTACACTTGCCTTGTTCCTGATTTTAGAGAAAAAGGTTTCTATCTTTCATCATTGAATATCATGTTCACTGCAGGTTGTTTGTTTGTTTGTTTTGAAATGGAGTCTCGCTCTGTCACCCAGGTTGGAGTGCAGTGACACTGTCTGGGCTCACTGCAACCTCTGCCTCCCGAAGTCAAGCAATTCTCCTGCCTCAGCCTCCTGAGTAGCTGGAATAACAGGCATGCACCACCACACCCAGCTAATTTTTGTATTTTTAGTAGAGACGGGGTTTCACCCACGTTGGTTAGGCTGGTCTCCAACTCCTGACCTCAGGTGATCCACCCACCTCAAAATATAACTTTTTAAATGTTGATGTAGTTTTCTTCTATTCCTAGTTTGCTAAGTGTTTTTATTATGAAAAGATGTTGAATTTTGACAAATGTATTTTCTCAATTGCAATTATTCTATTTTTTCCTTTATTCTATTAATGTGATATATTATATTAATCCATTTTTATATCTGAAACCATTCTTAAATTCTAGAAATAAATCCCACTTTGTGGTGTATAATTATTTTAATATGCTGCTAAATTTGGTTTACTAATATTTTTTGAAGAGTTTAGTATTAATGTTGAGAAATGATATTGATTTAGATTTTTCTTTTCTTATACTGTCTTTGTCCATCTTTGGTATTAGGGCAATGCTGGCCTCAAAGAATAATTTAGAAAATATTTCCTCCTTTAATTTTTTCAGAAAGTTCTAGAATGATTGGTGTTAGGTTTTTTTTTTTTATGTTTGATAGAATATATTGGTGAAATCATCAGATGGTGTTTTTTTTCTGTTTCAGGAGATTTCTTATTTATAGGTCTATTTAGAGTTTTGATTTTTTAAATATTTAGTCTTGGTAGATTTTATATTTCTTGGAGTTTATCCAGTCGATCTAGGTTAACTTGTTGGCACATAATTTTTATAGTACCCTCTTGTAATAATAACACTGGAAGTATTGTCCTCACTTTCATTTGTGATTTTAGTAATTTGAATCTTTATTTTGTTTCTTAGTCTATCTAAAGGTTTGTAATTTTATACTTCTTTTCAAAGAACTAAGTTTTGGTTTAATTGATTTTCTCTATTTTTTCCTGTTTTTATATTTCATTATATATGCTCTAATCTTTATTACTTAATTCCTTCTGTAATTTTGCATTTAGTTTGTCCTTTTTTTAGTTCTTGAAGTTGTAAAGATAGGTTGTTCACTTGAGATCTTTCTGCTTTTTAAATGTTTTAATGTTTTTAACTGTTATTTTAGGTTCAGGAGTACATGTGCAGGTTTGTTCCATAGGTAAATTTGTGTCACGGGGATTTGTTGCACAGATTATTTCATTATCCAAGTATTAAGCCTAGTACCCATTAGTTATTTTTTCTGATTCTCTCCTTCCTCTCACTCTCCACCCATCAATAGGCCCAAGCAAGTGTTGTTCCTCTCTATGTGTCCATGTGTTCTCATCATTTAGCTCCCACTTATACGTGAGAACATGTAGTACTGGGTTTTCTATTCCTGAATTAGCTTGCTAAGGATAATGGCCCCCAGCTCCATCCACCCTCCTGCAAAGAACACGATCTTGTCCTTTTTTATGGTTTCATGGTATTCCTTGATGTATATGTACATTTTCTTTATCCATTCATCCATTGATGGATAACTAGATTTATTCTATGTCTTTGTTCTTGTTAATAATGCTGTTCACATGCATGTGTCTTTATGATAGAATGATTTATATTTCTTTGGGTATATACCCAGTAATGGGATTTCTGGGATGAATGACAGTTCTGTTTTTAGGTCTTTGAGGAATGGTCACACTGTTTTCCACAATGGTTGAACTAATTTACACTTCCACCAACAGTTGCAGTTTTTTTTCATATGCTTGTTGGTCGCGTGTATGTCTTTTTTTAAAAAGTGTCTGTTCATGTATTTTGCCCACTTTTTAATGGGGTTGTTTGTTTATAGATGTATATTTCTCTGCTAGAACTGGTTTTGACAAACACCGTAAGTTTTCGTATGTTGAGTTTTCATTTTCATTTGTCTAAAGGTATTTTCTAAATCCCCTTGTGATTTTTTATTTTATCTACTGGTTGTTTAAGAATGTGCTGCTTAACGGCCAGGCGCGGTGGCTTATGCCTGTAATCCCAGCACTTTGGGAGGTCGAGGTGGGCGGATCATGAGGTTAGGAGATCGAGAACATCCTGGCCAACACGGTGAAACCCCGTCTCTACTAAAATTACAAAAATTAGCTGGGTGTAGTGGCACACGCCTGTAATCCCAGCTAGTTGGGAGGCTGAGGCAGGAGAATTGCTGGAACCCAGGAGTCGGAGGTTGCAGTGAGCCAAGATCGCCACTGCACTACAGCCTGGTGACAGAACGAGACTCCTTCTCAAAAACAAAAAACAAACAAACAAACAAAATGTGCTGCTTATCTTAAACAAATTTGTTTGTGCATTTTCCAGTTTTCCTTCTGTTACTGGTTTCTAACTTCATTTAGTTATATAGTCAGAGCAGATACTTTGTACCGTATCTATTTTTGAAGGCTATTGAGACTTAATTTGTGGCTCATATCATAATATGGTCTATCCTGGAATATGTCCCATATTCACTTGAGAAGAATGTGTGTATTGTGTTATTGTTAGGCGAAGTGTTCTGTATATATCTGTGGGATCTAGTGGGTTTACTGCATTACTTTTTCTTTATTTATCTCCCGTCTGGTCTATCATTATTGAAAGTAGAATTTTGAAGTCTCCAAGCACTGTTGTAGAACTTCCTAGTTCTTCCTTCAATTCTGTCCATTTTTGTTTTATATATTTTGGTCTGTGATTAGGTGTGTACATGTTTATAATTCTCATATCTTCTTATTGTATTGAAACTCTTTTAATATATAGAATTCTCTAGCTCTTGTAAGCTGTTTCTATTTAAAGTTTATTTTGTCTGATAGTAATATAGCCACCTATATTCTCTTTTGATTACTATTGATATGCAACATTCTTTTCCACCCATTCACTTTCAACCTGCACATGTCTTTAGATCTAAAATATCTTGTAGATGGCAAATAGATGGATCACGGTTGTTTTTAAATTCATTCTGAAGTTTTTGTCTTTTGATTGGAGAGTTCAATCTATTTATGCTTAAAGTAGTATGTGATAAGAAGGCACTCTGTCACTCTGTTATTTGTTTTCATATGTTTTATAACATTTTTGTCTTTCATTTCCTGCATTAATATCTTCTTTTGTGTTGCTGGTTTGTAGTAAAAGGTTTAAATTATTTTCTTATTTTCTTTTGTGTATATTCTTTAGCTATTTCTTGGTGGTTACCATGGGAGTACTTTTAACACAATAAAGTTAAAATGCTCTAATTTAAATTTATACCAGTTTAAATTCAGTAAGATATAAGAACTTTGCTTCTTTATATCTTTATCCCCAGCCCTTTCAGTTGTTGTTTTGAAATATTACATCTTAACACATTAGGTGTTCATAAACCTAAACTAATATCTTTAGATGTTATTAGCTTCTTAAATTGTGTAGAAAACAAACATGAAGTTACAGAGCATTGTTATAATAATACTAGTTTTCATAATTGCCTATGTATTTACTTGTATTGAAATCTTTAGTTATTTCAGCTTCAAGTTACTGTCTAGTGACCTTTCATTTCATCTGCAAGACTCCCTTTAGCATATTGCAGAACAGGTTTATTGGGAATGAACTCCCTCAGGTTTTGTTTATCTGGGAATGTCTTAATTTCTTCCTCATTTTTGATTGACAGTTTGCTAGATATAGGATGCTTAAAATTGCCTTAACTTTCTCTAATAAACTTTTCATTTCCATAATTGTGCTTTTCAGCTCCAGATTTTCTTTTTGGTTGATTTTTAGGTGTTTTATCCCTTTATTTATATTGTTATTTTGTTCAGGCTGATTTTTAGCTTTCTCTATGTCTTCCTTGAATTCTTTAAGCATCTTCAAAAGGGTTGCCCAAAAACTTTGGCTAGTAGATACTCCATCAGGTATTTTGCAGGAGCAGTTCTTGTTGCTATATTTTCACTTGGATGGACCATACATTTCTGTTTCTTTGTATGATCTGTGATTTGTTTTGTTGTTATTGAAAACACTATTTGATTTTAGTAATATGATGACTCTGGAAATCAGAGACTTCCCTTTCTCTAGGGTTTGCTCCTTTTGTTTGTATTACTATAGGCTGCCTCCGTGTTGAGGATCAGCTTGAATTATAACCTTAAACTCTTTACAGGTCTTTTCTGAGGTGGCTTCTTTCCTTGGGCATGCACAGTGACTTTCTATTTTCCTCCATGTATGTGTTTGTTTTTGAAAGTGTTGTTCCTTAATGTTTGGTGACTAAATGAGAAAAAGGTATGAAAGTTTTAAAAAGGCCCTGGCCTATGAAATCTACTGAAAATCACTTCAATGGGAGGGCTAGGGTCTCACAACAATGGCAAGAGGTGCAAAAACAACAGTCACTTGCTTTTGTGTTTGCATCTTAATAATCAGAAGCATCAATCAAAGATCAGAAAACAGATCCCTTGTATTTGGAAGACAGAGTCCTTTTTCCAACCTGGACTCTCAAAAACTTTGTGTACGCCACTCCTGCAATGTGCACTGCTGCTTGGCATTGGGATGGGAGAGGATTGATAGTTGATACTGTGATAAGAGTTGAAATTGACTGAAATTAATGGCTATTTACCATTCAGGTCTTCCCTTAGATGTTGCAAGCCTTCAATGGACTCTAGAGTTCCAAAACAGTTATATCAGATGGTTCTCCCAGTGCAGTTGTTATCTAGGTATGAAGAAAGATTCCTGTACTTCCTACTCTGCCATTTTCTCAGAATCATTCTCAGTATATAATTTTTCTATAAAAAACAGAGTTTGCAATTAATATGATTTGTAATTATATATAAATTAATAAATTAAGAGAGATGTTTACACTTTCATTAGGCATAGTATATTACCCATTTTTATACTGCTATAAAGAACTGCCTGAGACTGGGTAATTTATAAAAGAAAGAGGATTAATTGACACAATTTAGCATGGCTGGGGAGATATCAAGAACCTTACAGTCATGGCAGAAGGTGAAGAGGAAGCAAGTCACCTTCTTCACAAGGTGGCAGGAAGAAGCGCTGAGAGAAGGGGGAAAAGCCCCTTGTAAAACCATCAGATCTCATGAGAAATCATTCACTATCATGAGAACAGCATGGGGGAAACTGCCACCATGATTCAATTACCTCCACCTGGTCTCTCCTTTGACACATGGGGATTATGGGTATTAAAATTCAAGATGAGATTTGGGTAGGGACACAAAACTTAACCATATCACTCAGTATACTTATCAGCTGGCCAGAAGAACTTTCATCAGCTATTAAATTCCAGGAAGACATAATTAATAGAGAAAGAGAGTATTGAATATATGATGTGAGAAAATGATTCATTTTTTGGGGGAAGTAAGAACGAAAACAAAAGAAAAATATAATTTTATGAGCCTTACAATTTTCAATAAGATTGACCCTGCTGAACTTCATTTGATTGGGGAATAATAAATGCTTTTTTCAAAGACAACTTTGTGAAATAATGTATGTAGAAAGTTCCAAATCACAAACCTTATCAGTGTATTTATGTTGAGTTTGTTTGTTTTTATTGATTTTTCTGGGGAGGAGGGTTATTCATTTGATTGTTTTCGGCAAGGCTACCATTCTCTTAATGGGTTTGTTTACTTAGTGAATCACAATACTCATATCGCATTGAAGCACAATAAAATCAGAGGACATTGGCAGAATCAATAAGGAAATTTTAAATTATCTTTCTTCACTTTGTTTTCAGGACACATGCACTCACCTTACCTTTATTGACACATCTAAGGTACTTCTGTTTTGAATCACCCTCATCCCAGGATCTAAATACTGGAATTTCCCAGGGCTCAGTTGCTGACTGTTTTATTCAATTATTCTCATTTCATAGACAATCTCATCTAGACCTATGTTACTGATTATTCACTATATTTTTATTATTGATGGCTTTAAAATTTATATCTTCAGTGTAACCACATACTTTAGCATTTACGTAGGCACAAAAAGAAGATTCTAGGAGAAGCACTACTGTCTTAGGTGATCCCATCAAGTCTCATGATTTAAAATAATATCTTAACCAGGAATAAGCAAACTTTATTGTCAAATGGTAAATAATGAGGCTATGTGGGTCACACAGTCTCAATCACAACTGTGCAACTTTGTCAATGTAGTGTGAAAGCTGCCATAGGCAATATGGAAACTAATAGACATAACTGTGTTTCAATAAAACTTTATTCATAAAAAAAGGTGGTGGCATAGATTTGACCCATGTTTCATACTTTATCCTAATCTATACCATCTAAATTCTAATAATTCTCAATTATATATCTTTATCTATGATATTACCTCATAGCACTGGATACATATACTTAAGCGTCTACTAAATATCTCTGCACAAATATCCAGTGCTTAGCTCAAACTTAAACTCTTCCAAAGTAGTATACCTGATATCTTCCTCACGTCTTGGTCATTCTCTCAGTGTTCATATCTTAGTAATTAGCAGCCCCAGATACCTACTTGTTCAAGCCAAAAATCTTGGAGTACCTGTTTGATCTCTCTCTATCTCTACCCTCATCCCATCCATCAGTGAGGTTTGCCATCTGTAATCTCAAAATATGTAATGAATCTGACAACTTTTCACAATCTTAACCCTCCCACTCCCCTACCACCACCAAGTACACAAGACCATCATTTTACTCACACTTTAATGCAACAGACTCTAACCGGTCTCCTTACTTCTAATATTTCTCCCATTTTGTGAATTTTTTACAGAGCAGCTGAGACTTGTGCTTTAAAGAATAAATACAGATTATGTCTTTTTCTTGATCAAAACTCTCAAATGGCTTCACTTCACATTCACAACAACTTCCAAATACCTTATCATGGACCTATATACGTCTGTTGGTGTCATCACTTTCTAGCTTTCTCCTTCCTACTCCTAATTTTGCTGTAGTCATAGTTTTCATTTTACTTTCTTGAAGGTGCCAAATTAATTTTTACCCCAGGTTCTTTGTACTTACTGTTTCTCTTTTAATAGTGAACTTTATTGAGACTTTCATCTGGCTTGTACACACTTCAGGAAGTTCCTGAGACTACTTCTGGTTTTCATAATTCATTAGAAAGACTCATAGAGCTGAGAATAGCCATTGTACTCACGAATGCAAACTGTTTCACTGAAAGGATATTGATTAAAACTAGCAACAGAAAAACAGGGCAGAATTTAGGATAACCAAAGGTAGAATTTTCATTTGTCCTCATAGTGGTATCATGTGGACAGTGTTCATTTCTCCCTAAAACAGCGCTTGATGATATGCATAAAATGTTGTCAACATGAGAATGCTGTACTAAGCATTAATATCCAAAGATTTTATTGGGGATGCATCAGATACACAAGGCTGAACACTCACACTACTGACCTTAGACTCCAGCCCCTTTAGAAGTTGAGCTGTTACTCTGTGGCCCAAGACCCCGTATAATAAATCACATCGTTAATATAGAATATTTAGCATGGTCCCAGGCCCTCAGGAAAACAAAGTCTTTCATAAGATGGAATTTTTCAAGGACTTAGAGGTTACCTCCTTGGGTGGGGGCAAAGAGCCACACTTTTCTTTGGGCACCATTAATCTTTTACTACACAGCTTGCTTCCTTATTTTATCCAAGTCTCTCTAATGAACACTTACTGGAACACCTTCCCTAACTTCATAATGTAAAATGTCCACTAGCTCCATCACTCCCCACCATTCTGCTTTATTCTTTTCCTCATTTCGCTTACTAAAAAATGACATGCTTATGTATTCATTTATTTGTGCTTGTCTACTGAAGTAAAACATGAACTTCATGAGGGCAGAATTTTTCTCTCGTTTACTATTACATCTCCACGGACTAGGCTCGGAAAAGATATTTTCAGTGAGTGAATCTAAAACATACTCTACTTATGTATTTATGAATCTATGTATCTATATCTATAGTAATCTCTTGAACAATGTCTAATATATAATTAATATTTTGGGGGAAGAGAGAAAGAAAACCAAAACTCGTAAATTATTTTTAATACCCTTGTATTTTCTAAATCACATGGAGTCTAAAATATAATGTTTGCTTTATTTTATATGAGGGATTATCAGATTTTGATAAATGTCATAGTCTCAGAAATTTAAATAAGGATTTGTGATTTTATAATTTAAAATATGTTTAATATTTTAATAATTTAAAATAAATTATTGATTTAAACTATGTTTAAGTTTTTTGAAATGTAGTGTTTTATTTCACTAATAGAAGTGATAGATTAGTTTTTTAGATCTCTTTCATGAAGAATTGAAATCAATATTATTTCTTCATTACATATCAAATTGTATAATTTATTTTTTAAAAAGTAAAAAGTAAACTATTAGTGTTATATGCAAGATCATTTTAAGAAACTAATTTTTCCCAGCATATGGGGAAAGATTGGGATAAATAGCACTTATGTGGACATCACTAAAAAATTCACATACAGAAAAAATATATAACACAATTGCTCAATCCTAAATATAAATATGAGCAGGCACTGAGTATGTCCTTTGGAGAGAAATATACTAACACTCATATATTTTTATTATTCTGGTTTTTCCACTAATTGTAAAATAATTACTAGGTATTTTATTACACTCTCCTCTATAGAAAGCCTACTTAGTGTTTTTCTATTCAAAGAAATCCACAAGAGTGGGGCAATAATGAGACAAGATACCTTGAGCTGAAAATTTTACATTACCTCTTACTGAGTAGCATAGTGTTTAAATAAGTTTTTTTCTCCGTCTATGAGAAAATTAGCTTTTGCTTATATTAGTGACAGAAAAGGAAATTGTCGCAGTGTGAGAACAAGCAATTTTGTGTGACGCGCACAAAAGAGGGAGGACACCTAACGAGCAACATAAAGGTTATCTGAATATTTGATTTTTAGGGAAGATAAAAGTAATTGTGGTAATTAGCATTTGTAATATTTATTTGATTATGTAAATAATCATAAAAGCCTTCATGTTGCCTTTATAGAACTAAATGACATCTAATACAAGTCAGATTCTACATTAGAGAAAAATAACTAGTCTAAATGGTGCAAGTGATTTGGAGGTTAGCAAAAAAAAAAATACAATTTTGCCTTTGGTATTTCATGGACTTATAGAATTGATGGAAACATTAAATATTACCAAATTCAAAATTCTAACTTTTCAGATGAGAATCAGAAAAGCTTATCTTAGTACTGGAAAAGGTGCTCGCAGATGGAAGCCTCATCTTTATTAACTCTTAAATGCAAGCAAAATGTGGTAAATAGTTTTGTAGCTTGTGAAATACGTTCTAGGTTTTTAGGTTGCATATAATTTTGTATTTTAACTGAGTCATCATCCAGTTCTTGTTTTTAAGCCTTATTTTGTCTTCTGTATGCAAGTATTCCCCTTCAATACCCCTGAGATTCTTATGTCCTTGGAAGACCAACCCCTATATGTCACCCCAACCACCTATCATAATTATCAATTGCTTCATTTCTCTGGGCTGCCATCGCACTAAGCTCAAAACCCTGTAACAGTATATGCTTTTAAATTTTTTAAAATTTATTTGCCAAGCATATCCTCCACAGCACCACCAGTGGAATCTTCTTGGGAAAAAAAACACCAAATTTGATTCCAAGTTTAACAACCACTTTCTACAAGTGAATGAATAGAAGGTTATTAATTTTGCTTAACAGAATAGGTTACAATAAGAAGTGACACCTAAAACAGCCTGTTTAAAAATGTTTTCTGGTACCCAATAGCCTACATTAAAAAAAACTTCTAAATCTCTATATAGCATTTAAATTGTAATGTTTGGTTTTATCCAGGTCTTCTGATTTTCATTCGTGCAGAAACTTTGTTCTCTCACACACCACATGCGTCCATGCCTTGGTATCTTTAACATGTCATTTGCTCATTCCTTTGCCCACACTCCTCTCTCCAGACCATGCAGTGGGCTCTTAATAATAATTCCAGTCTCAACTGGAGTGTGACTTTCTTGCTGAGAATTGCCTCATTCACTCAGGCTGCATAGTCACTGTTTTACTTCTCCTAACATTTTGAGAATTATGAGTAGCTTATTACACTTTTAGTAAAACTTGAAATTCTTTTTTTAATTATTATTATACTTTAAGTTATAGGGTACATGTGCACAACGTGCAGGTTTGTTACATATGTATACATGTGCCATATTGGTGTGCTGCACCCATTAACTCATCATTTACATTAGGTATATCTCCTAATGCTATCCCTCCCCCATCTCCTAACCCCACGACAGGCCCCGATGTGTGATGTTCCCCACCCTGTGTCCAAGTGTTCTCATTGTTCAGTTCCCACCTATGAGTGAGAACATGCGGTGTTTGGTTTTCTGTCCTTGCGATAGTTTGCTCAGAATGATGGTTTCCAGCTTCATCCATGTCCCTACAAAGGACATGAACTCATCCTTTTTTATGACTGCATAGTATTCCATGGTGTATATGTACCACATTTTCTTAATCCAATCTATCATTGATGGACATTTGGGTTGGTTCCAAGTCTTTGCTATTGTGAATAGTGCCACAATAAACATACGTGTGCATGTGTCTTTATAGCAGCATGATTTATAGTCCTTTGGGTATATACCCAGTAATGGGATGGGTGGGTCAAATGGTATTTCTAGTTCTAGATCCTTGAGGAATCACCAGACTGTCTTCCACAATGGTTGAACCAGTTTACAGTCCCACCAACTGTGTAAAGTGTTCCTATTTCTCCACATCAGTTATTCTTTATAAACTCTCTCCTCCAGACATGTCCTAATGCTCTTGTCTTAAAGTTTTCTACTGGTTACTCCTGCCTTCAGTGACCTTCACGCATACATCCACATAGCTATTGTCTTCCCTACCTTCCAATCTTTGCTCAGATTCTGCCTTCTTCATGAGATATATCTTGACAACCATAGTTTAAATTGCAATTGTGTACCAATCTGTTTTATGACATCCATTTCTTCATAATATTTATTATTTTGTAGAAAACTACACTATTTATTTCATTTATTTGTTAATGGTATAACCACCCATTAAAATGTAACTTCCATCAGGGGGAAATGTTTTGTCTGGTTTTTTTTCCCCATTGGTGTGTACCAAACCTATCGAATGATGCATTTTTAATATGTATTGACTAAATGAAAGAGGAAATCTGGAGCAAGATACTTTGCCACCTTAGCCTCTATTTCCCTGTATTCAAAGCAGAGGTCACGAGAATTCCTAAGTGAGAAGGCTATTGTGACTAATAAATGAGATAATGCCTTTAGAGCAGTCAGCGCAGTGTCTGACTCATCATCTTCAATTAATAATGCTAGCTCCCGTTGTTAATCATGTTATTATTTTCCAAATTTTTAGGATTCAGAAACCTAAGTTGTTAATTATTAATTGTACACAAATGAAAAAAGGAGAAAAATCTAGGAAAAGGGTCTGTAGGTAGAATTTATAATACAGTTATATATTTTTTACTTCACAAAAGCGAACAATGATATTTTATGGTATAAAATAATATCTGAAATATTAAAGTATTAACAAAAGTATTTTTTAAAAACTCAATTATTCTTTTTGATAACAATATAAAGAATGCAATTTATCATTTATTCGAACTTATTAGAAGTATTAGTTTAACACCATGTTTGTCAAAACTTATCTCGCAATAAGTAAAATACCATTAAAACTTAGGACATATATATATTTTTTTTACCTCAGAGTGGTATACATAGCCTTAAAAAAATAAATTATATGTTATTGATGGAGTTAACTCAGCAATTGTTTGCCCTAACCTTCTGCATGCCCAGCTCTGCTCACTGAGGCTGTATTAATGTCTGCTCAGAGCTGTTCTGTTGCGTGCCTTCACATAGCTAACACATATGTTTATACTGTTATTTTCTGATTCATCGACTATAGATATTTTTCTATTGTCCTTGGCTTGTGATAGATGAGCTATTAACTTATTTCTCTACCCTCAACTCCCCTCCAACCTTCTTTATTCCAATTCTTGATAATTTTAATATCCTAAAAATTTTCAATTAATTGTTCTTGTTACTTTTTTAGAAAACCTACTGAAATGTCCAATTTTTATCAACTATAAACTTCATGTTTCCAATTTCTATTTTGTGAGAGGAGCATGTTAGTGCCTCTATCCTCATGTTAATTTTCACTTTAAGACTGATAATGTTTATATCCTAGTATGTTACAAATAGTTAACTGTGTTTTGCTTTCTGCATAGTTTGAGCCTAAAAGTTGAAAATTTTAAATTGGTTTATTATTATGATTGTGTAACTGTTGTTCAATTCAGAACCAAGTATTGTACATAGTTCCATTTCCTCTTCTAGTTTCTAACGTCACTGCAGCTGTGCCGTTCAATAGTGAATAGTCTTACTGTCAATGGCAAGTGTATTTTTACTTTTTATATTTCACTAACTCTTAAAATCATGCTGACTTTGTGTTTACATGTTTTTGAACTATGACTATATTTTACAACAGTATAATCCTCAATCAACAATCGCTGATTACAGTTGTTTTTGGTTCTTCATGGAACCCTAAGTCCTAATATCTTTTAGATAGCTGGAGAGTCATCTCCTAAAAACCAGTTTACCATATAGTTTTAATTTACTAGCATTTAACTTTTCCTCATAGCAGTATTTAAAAAGGACTTAACTGACCTCTCCCCCATTCCCTACTGTTGCTTTAGGAGAATAAGGGTGAAAAGAAGTTGAGAATTATGCCTTAAAAAAATATTCACTTTTTTGTTTTTTTCTCTCACTTTCCAGAATCAACGTGCAAATAATTTCCATGGGAGGAAATTTTTATGTAAGTAAATGTTGAATAATTTTGCATTAATTAACTTTGCTTATCAAGTAAAAATTGATTAATAATTTGTTGAGATATAGAATTCTAGATTTTATCACATTTTCTCTCTCTGCTTTCAGACCTTGCTCCGCTGTCTGCTAACATTTCCTCTCACTGATGAAAAATATAATGCTATTCTGATTCTGGTTTTCTCAAAGTTCACTTGCCTGTTGTTTTATTGTTTTCTGGCTGAAACCATTGGGAAAATTATTTTTGCCTTTAATGTGTAACATTACACAATAATTTATGTGCATGTGATTTATTTAAGTCATATTTGGTGTTCGATGCTCAGTTAATCTGTTGCTCTTTTATAGAATTGTTTCCCTTCTATACAGTTATTTCTGTGTTCAAAGTGGCATTTAGTTTTTCAAAAACTGTTTCTTGTTTTTCCCCTCTTTTCTAATTCCCTGTCCTTGTGTTACAAAATTAAAGCTTCTTGAATTTCTAGAACATCTTGAAATCCTCTGAACATACTTACACACACACACACACACACACACACGTGAACACTCATCTCCTTATAACATTCTTTGCCTTTGAAGGTAGACTTGTTTATTCTGATCTTTCTTTCTGAATCCCCAGACTTTTTTAACCCTATTTTTTTTTAAATAATGAAGGAATAAGTTTAACCGAATGCTTGAAGTTAACAGGCAGAATGTGGCAACCCATGGCATTACCTTAGTGTCAGTTGCTATGGAATAATAACAAGGACACTGTTTTAACATGGTGATATACACATTAGCAGTTTTATTTGTATCCTGAGAGTGTATTCACTTTTTAAAAGAATACTTTGAATTAGGATAAGGGGCTTCATTTTCAGTCTTCTAGTCGAGTGTTTGTACATATGTTTGGGTGTATACCAATACACACCACACCACAAAGCATTTGTGAGACAGAACTAAATTCATCCTAAATTTCAAGTTCACATTTTATTACTGCCTTCATTTGTAGATTTATAATGAATATTCTAAATTAGAGAACTCTGCCCTCACCTCTTGACCTATAGATCTCTAAAAGAAAGAGAAATTTATTTGTGCCTATGTGTGTGAAAGATCTACAGAGAAGGGAGTATCTCTGTAATTAATGCTTTTCTAAAACAATGTCATTAGTCTTTTTTGCTGAAACTATTGAAATGAATTGTGAATATTTTATAGCAAATTAAACATACTAGTTTTTCATTAGATGGGACAGAGAAGCTACAGTGGCATGTGAAAGATTTTTGGAAATTTATTTTCCAAACAGCTTACATAATTAAATTGAATGCAAAGAAGAAATTATCTGTCATTTTTTCACTTACAATTGTGTTGAATTGCCAAAAGTGTCTAATTAAACAAAGATCATGGAAACATCAACACCTCAATTCATTATTTATGCAAACATTTGTAGAGCAGAAAATTGTAAATTAACATTATATCAAGTTCTACAAATATTGTCTAACTCATGTTTACAGATCGGCATTAGATTTTGTGAGACTACTGTTAGCACATATAATTAAAGATCAGAAGATTTAGTATTTGCCATAGAAAGTAAAAAGCGAACAGATAAGAGTAAGCTATGGTTTATTATCTTTTTATTTTTCATTAGAAGAAATATTTTAGGTAAGTGCAATTCAAGCTTTAAACCTGTTTAAGTAGTTTAAATGATTTCTGGTAAGAAATTATTTGAACTTGACTTCTGAGTTAGCCATACTTCTTTCTAAAATGTACCTATCAAATTATGGGCTTTTTTGTTTTCTTTCTTTCTTTTTTTTTTTTTTTTTTAGAGAGACTCAAAGAGATAGTATTTATTAATAAAAAGAAATGGGAACAATTGGTGCTGTCACAAGGCAACCAAGCCACATAAGAATGAAGATAATTTCTTTTTTTTTCAAGTTTTTTTTTTATTATTATACTTTAAGTTTTAGGGTACATGTGCACAATGTGCAGGTTTGTTACATATGTATCCATGTGCCATGTTGGTGTGCTGCACCCATTAACTCGTCATTTAGCATTAGGTATATCTCCTAATGTTGTCCCTCCCCCCTCCCCCCACCCCACAACAGTCCCCAGAGTGTGATGTTCCCCTTCCTGTGTCCATGTGTTCTCACTGTTCAATTCCCACCTATGAGTGAGAACATGCGGTGTTTGGTTTTTTGTCCTTGCGACAGTTTACTGAGAATGATGTTTTCCAGTTTCATCCATGTCCCTACAAAGGACATGAAGTCATCATTTTTTATGGCTTCATAGTATTCCATGGTGTATATGTGCCATATTTTCTTAATCCAGTCTATCGTTGTTGGACATTTGGGTTGGTTCCAAGTCTTTGCTATTGTGAATAGTGCCGCAATAAACATACGTGTGCATATGTCTTTATAGCCGCGTGATTTATAGTCCTTTGGGTATATACCCAGTAATGGGATGGCTGGGTCAAATGGTATTTCTAGTTCTAGATCCCTGAGGAATCACCACACTGACTTCCACAATGGTTGAACTAGTTTACAGTCCCACCAACAGTGTAAAAGTGTTCCTATTTCTCCACATCCTCTCCAGCACCTGTTGTTTCCTGACTTTTTAATGATGGCCATTCTAACTGGTGTGAGATGGTATCTCATTGTGGTTTTGATTTGCATTTCTCTGATGGCCAGTGATGATGAGCATTTTTTCATGTGTTTTTTGGCTGCATAAATGTCTTCTTTTTAAAAGTGTCTGTTCATGTCCTTCGCCCACTTTTTGATGGGGTTGTTTGTTTTTTTCTTGTAAATTTGTTTGAGTTCATTGTAGATTCTGGATATTAGCCCTTTGTCAGATGAGTAGGTTGCAAAAATTTTCTCCCATTTTGTAGGTTGCCTGTTCACTCTGATGGTAGTTTCTTTTGCTGTGCAGAAGCTCTTTAGTTTAATTAGATCCCATTTGTCAATTCTGGCTTTTGTTGCCATTGCTTTTGGTGTTTTAGACATGAAGTCCTTGCCCATGCCTATGTCCTGAATGGTAATGCCTAGGTTTTCTTCTAGGGTTTTTATGGTTTTAGGTCTAACATGTAAGTCTTTAATCCATCTTGAATTAATTTTTGTATAAGGTGTAAGGAAGGGATCCAGTTTCAGCTTTCTACATATGGCTAGCCAGTTTTCCCAGCACCATTTATTCAATAGGGAATCCTTTTCCCATTGCTTGTTTTTTTCAGGTTTGTCAAAGATCAGATAGTTGTAGATATATTCACTGGAAGTGTATTCTACATCTTATTTTGATGTAATAGAGAATAGTTAACTTTTATTGGGAGCTAAACTGTACCATTTTTCCATTTATTAACTCTTTTATTCTTCACAGTCCTATGACAGAGGTCCATTATTATCTCAATTTTAAAAACTAGGACATTGAGGCAGAGATGTTAAGCAATGTGTTAAGGAAGGCCATACACATAGGAATCAAACACCAGAGGCCATGTTTGTACTGCTTTTCACTATGTAAGTCTTATTTAATAATATTTACATATTTTATTTACTTTTCATATAGTACTACCAGTTAGACATCTTCCCCAATTGTCAGATGAGGAAACTGCAGCCCAGAGAGGTTAATAAATTTCTCCCAAGACACTCAGCTATCAAGTGGTAGAGGTGGAATAGCATTTTCAGAGAAAATTCCATCACCCCACTAGAATGCAAGATCAATGAGGGCGGTGATTTTACATGGAAACTACTAAGAGTGTTAGTCCTTAAAATTGTAATTATAGCACAAATGTGTATTTATGACAGCCAAAATATTATTTTTAATTGGAAGTGGTATCATGGATAAATATTCCATAGTATCTTATATTCGGCTGGAGCATATACAAATCATACAATCATATCTTAAATACAATACATATCATTGTATAGAGATAATCATTACATACCATTGTTTAGAGAACTCTGAGAAAACCTGGAAAGATAACCAAGAGACTTTTTCATAATTGCATTAATTTGGGAAGTAGAGTTGCCAGATATTCAAGGTGACTAACCCCCTTCCCATGCCTTAAATTAACTATTTGAAGAGATAAAGTGAAGAGACAACCTACAGACTAAGAGAAATTATTTTCAAAATCCCAGCTGACATGGGATTAATAATCAGAATGTATACGAAGTTCAAACAACTCAATAGTAAAAAAGTTAAAAATGAGCAAAAGATCTAAGTAAACATTTCTCAAAAGAAGACATACAAATGGCCAACAGGTACATTAAAAAAAATCAACTTCTCTAATCACCTGAGAAATGTAAATCAAATCACAGTGAGATAACTCACCACAGTTAAAATAACTTTTATTAAAAAGATAGGCAATAATGGATGCTGGTGAGGATGTGGAGAAAGGGGAACCCTTGTACACTGTTGGTGAAAGGTAACTTAGTAGAGCCACTATTGAGAACAGTAAGGAGGTTTTTCAAAAAACTAAAAATAAAAATTAGTTGGATGTGGTGGTGCATGCCTGTAGTCCTAGCTACTTGGGAGGCTGAGGTGAAAGGAATGCTTGAGCCCAGGAGGTTGAGGACACAGTAGGCCATGATAGCACCATTGCACTCCAGCCTGGGTTACAGAGTGAAACTCAGTCTCAAAAAAAGGAGAAGAAGAAAACTAAAAATACAACTACCATGTGACCCAGCACACACACAAATATTAAATGCATTTCTATATACTGACAATAAACAATTGAAAAACAAAATAGAAAATGCAATGCCATTCCCAATAGCACCAAATAAAGTAAAATTATTACATGTAAATCTGACAAAACCTCTGTAGGAGTTGAGGGCTTAAAGCTACAAAAGTGCTAATGAGAGAAATGAAAGAAGACTATTTTGGTGTGATGGTTAATATTGAGTGTCCATTTCATTGGATTAAAGGATGCAAAGTATTGATCCTGGGTGTGTCTGTAAGGGTGTTGCCAAAGGAGATTAACATTTGAGTCAGTGGGCTGGGAAAGGCAGACCCACCAGCGATTGTGGGCACAATCTAATCAGCTGCCCATGAATATAAAGTAGGCAGAAAAGCATGAGAAGGATAGACTGGCCTAGCCTCCCATCCTACATCTTTCACTCGTGCTGGATGCTTCCTGCCCTCAAACATCAGACTCCAAGTTCTTCAGTTTTGAGGCTTTGGGTGGCTCTCCTGGCTCCTCAAGCTTGCAGACAGCCTATTGTGGGACCTTGTGATTGCATAAGTTAATATATATCTCTCTCCCATTAGTTCTGTCCCTCTAGGGAATCCTGACTAATACCTTTGGAAAGATCTACTTCATTCATCCTACAGTGATCAAGAACGTGTAGTATTCCCAGAAGAAGATACCCATAGATAAATGGAACCAAATAGAGAATCCAAAAATATATCTACACAAATATGTCTAAATAATCTTTGACAAACTAATGAAAGTAATTCAGTGGAGGAGTGGTTTCCTGCCAAAAAAAGGCACTAGAGCAATTTAACATCCATCATCAAGAAAAAAAAAGATTCTTAATGTAAATTCACACCTTATACAAAAATTAACTCATAATAGATCATGGGCTTAAAGTAAAATTATATAACATAAAAATACATGGTATACATTATAAACTATAAATCATATAGTTTATAAACATATGATTTGTAGTTTATAACATATACCACATACTTACATGTACATATACAAATATGATGTATACCACATATTTATATGTATATATAAAAATACATTTATAATATATGTATGAAAAACATCCATTGCCTAAGCCCAGAGTTTTTAGATATGACTCCAGAAGGACAATCCACAAAAGAAAAAATTGCTAATTGACCTCATTAAAATTATAATTTTTTGCCTTGTGAAAATCTTTTTTAAGGCAGAAAGCCAAGATGCAGACATGGAGAGTATATTTATTAATCTTAGTCAACAAAGAACGTGTATTTCTACTATATAAAGAACTCTCAAAAATCAACATTAAAAAAATACAATTAGAAAATAAGCAAAACACATGAATAGATGTTTCTCCAAAGAAGAGGAAAGATGTACAAATTTATTAAACATTAGGAAAGTAAAATTTAAATCACAATAACATATTGCTATACATGTATCAGAATGGCTGAAATTAAAGATAGTGATAATACTAAATGTTGGCAAGAATGTGGAGAAACTGGATCACTAATACACGGAAATGCAAAATGGTTTAGCTACACTAGAAAGTATTTTATCAGTTATTTTAAAAACTGGTCTTACTATATGACCCAGCATTTTCACTCTGGGGAATTTATGCCAGAGAAATGAAAATTTATTTTCACATAGAAGTTTGCACATACATATTCATAGCAGGTTTATTTTTAATAATGTAAAACTTTAAACTTCCCAAATGTCTTTCAGTAGATGAATGGTCAAGCAAACTGTCATACATCAACATCATGAAATACTGTTCAGCAATAGAAAGAAACAAACTATTATGATATATTGATATACAAATTTAATAAACCTCAAGAAAATTATGTGATTTGAAAAAAGCTGATGTCAAAGGTATACATGTTGTATAATTCCAGTTCTTATGAAATAACATAACTACAGTGATGGAGAATTAGTGATTGCCAGAGATCAGGGAAAGGTTAAGGGCTAGGTGTGGCTCTAGGGATAAGTATCTTCATTGGTGGAAAGGTCATATAAAGCTACCCTGTGATAAAATTACATCAAGCTATTATACACACACAAACACACAAACATGAATGCATGTGCCACTGGTGAAAAGTACATACGCTCTATGGATTGTACCAACATCAGTTTCCTTGATGTGATACCTCATTCTACTTACACAGATGTTCGAAGAGGAAGAGGCTGGGAAATGGGGACATGGGGACTCCCTGTACTTTTTTTTTTTTTTTGCAACTTCCCATGAATCTATATTTATTTTAAATAAAAAATTTAAACATTAAGTGAGGCATTTGGATTCTATTTTTATAGGAGGTGTTAGATAGGGATCTGTTTTAGTTTCCTGGGAGAGTGCTATAAATAACCACAGAAACAGAAGTTTGTTCTCTTACAGTTCTGAAGGCTAGAAGTCCAAAATCAGAAGGGAGTCTCTCTTCTGGAATCTCTGAGGCAGAATTTCTTCTCCTAGCTTCTGGTGTCTGCTGCAGTCCTTGTACTTTCTTGACAGCTGCATCACTCCAATTTCTGCCCAGTGTTGTCAAGTAGCATTCTCTCTCTCTCTCTCTCTCTCTCTGTGTGTGTGTGTGTGTTTATAAATTTCATTTCACTTATTACATTAGTCATCAGAGTAGGGCCTACTTTAATCCAGTATAACCTCATCTTCACATGATTATCTGCAAAGAGTATTTCCAAATAAGTTTACATTCACTGCTACTGGGGGTTAGCTATGTTCTAAGAATTTATAATCCAGCAGAAATGACATCAAACTAGTTTACCAACTTTTAAAGTCTTTTACTGTTTGGCGCATACAGTCAATTTCCCACGTCTATCAAATAACTATTTTGGACTCTAATTAAGTATATATTTTAACACTCTATACCATATTAATTCCAGCCTCCCTCTTAATTTATGTTCCTGTTCAGAGTAATGTCCCACCAGACTTCAACATTTTCTAATTTGATAGATTCTTTAAGATCCAGATCATGAAACATCTTTAAATATTTAGAACCAAACTTTGCTACATTTTTTCCAAAACTCTTTTGTAATTATAATTAGTACTGTGGTTTAGCATTCTGTTTTTTCCAAAAGTGCCTCACCAAGTTTTGGCTTCATGTTTAGAATGTAGGCTCAATGAAGTCTGTGCATATGTTGATTAGATCTAGAGTCATATCTTGTGTATGTCCCTTCAAGGGTAATACTGAATATACAAAAGACACTATTAAATGACTGATTGAATATGAGAATGTATCTTTAAAATAGAGAGGTGAGATAACTTACACGTAGATTCTGAATAAATGTTTATCCTCTTATAAAGTAAGAGAGAATAAAGACACCTGAATTAAAATTGCACAAAATTGCAGGTTTAAAGAGAATAAAACGTATAAACAATGTAAAAAACTGTTATGTAATGGAAAATGTTTTATTTCTTCTACTGTGATTTCAAAGTTGCAGTTGTTTGCAGCAATACAGGAATAAAAATAGATTTCATATAGCAAAATGGAGCTAGTCAACAAAAATAAAAGAGATTTTGGTGCTTACATGTCTATTCCCTCTCTCTCTTTCCTCTGGAGTCTTTGTAGTCTTATCCCTATGCTAATAAAATACAGCCTTTCCCCCTTAGTTTCCTATTTATTTTTCTTGGGATCTTGAATTACCTCAATTTCCAGAAACTTTACCCAGTGGAATCTGCAGAAATGATCTGTAAGATCTTATTTTTAGAATGTTGATTATATAAAATTTAATAAATTGTAGTTTTAGTTTGCCATTTTTGATTCTTATGACTTAGATACTCCCTTTAATGTCATTTTAATTTCATTATGTTTGTTATATTTTGACTGTCATTATGGCTTGTTTTATATCCTATATTAATTACTTTGTTTCTCTTTAAAACTAATTTTCTCCTTCACTACTCGAGGGGATTCTTTCTCTCACACAGTAAAAGAAAAACCAACAACTTCTCTAAAATATAAACAAACACTAGTTTCAAGGAGGAAAAATTCAATTCACTACCAAAATATCTGTTTTGTAATCACTATGTATTTACAAAGCAACATGCAAGGCGCTGCATATGGTTACAAAAAACAGATATGGGGCAGTTATTGGCCTTCCAGAGCTTACAGTCTTGCCAAATGCATGAAAATAAGCATACATTTAAATGTATTACAGGTGAAGTAAAATGATAGGACTAGGAAAACTACATAGATATACACATTCAGAGGACTGAGAGGAGATAGAGTAGGGAAGAGAAATAAAGGATCAAAACAAACAAACAAAAAAGTTTAAGGTATTTTTAAAGATTTATTGGATAATCCATTGTTTAAATAGGGACTAAATGAGATGATTCTAACAGATACAGTAATTGAGTTTTGAGGAATCCTGCATCTGTTCTCTAACCATTTTAGGCCTTAAGAAAATTATTCAACCTTCTTAAACCTCAGCCTTTTGCTGTAGGTGAAAAGTAAGTATAAAAAGACCACCTACCTTATGAAGCTTTTATAAATGTTAAGTGAGAGTCATATAAAAACTTTGAAAATTTTATATTGTGTTCTATATTTTTTCTTTTTTTAAATTTTTTTGGCAGAAAATCTGGGATTGTTTTTATAGGAAAAATGTCAGTATGGATAAAGGTAAACATCCTATAAATATTTGCAAAATAAACTCGGAAATATATTAAATATAGTATATCAAGCCCAAGTAGGGTTAATCCCAGGAATGCAAGGATGGATTAGACTGATTAGCGAATCTACTTATGTAATTTTCCTTATTTAAATTAAAGGGGAAAATGTAGGTACAGAACCGTGGAAAAACCTTTGACCTAAAGTCAGTAGCCATGTATCATAAAATATTTAAGCAGGCTGGGCAGTGTTTTATGCTGGTAATCCCAGCACTTTGGGCAGCATAGCAAGACTCCCATCTCTATAAAAATAACAATAATAATAAACAGCCAGGCATAGTGGTGTGGGCCAGTAGTCTTAGCTACTCGGGAGATCAAGGTGGAAGGATCTCTTAAACTCAGGAGTTCGAGGCTGCAGATAGCCATGATTGCGTCATTGCACTCCAGCCTGGATAGCAGAACAAGACCCTATCTCAAAAACAAACAAACAAAACAAAAACAAAAAGAAACTCCTAGCAAACTAAAGATAAAAGGACACCACCTAAAGAGAATAAAGAACAACCCTAAGCCAACATAGTTTTAATGGTGAAATGTTGGAAACATATATTTTTTAAAGTAACGAATGAAAAAAATGTCTCTTCCTACCACCATTTGTAGTTAATATTATGTCTGAGGCCTCAATCAATTCAGGAAGGTGGAAAAAAATAACGAGCATAAGGACTGGAGAGAGGTAACAATAATAATAAACTGACAAATTAACAGAGTAGATACAATTTTAAGTAATTTTTTTGGTATAAAATTAATTACATTCTTATACACTAGGTTAAAAATAAGAAAAGATTATTTTAAAAGTACAAGATGTACAAATATGATGTACATACGAATGCATTTGACAAGGAATGTCCAAATCCTTTATGGAGAAATTATTTAACTTTATTAAAATCATAAAAGATGACTAAACTGAATATAGACTGTATTCATGAATAAAAAAGATTCAGTATCACAAAGATGTCAACTGTCTAAATTAATGAGTAATGTCAATGTGATTCTAATAAAAATCTCATCTTTTCCTTGATGGAACTTGACAAACTGATCTGAAAATATATATAATTGTAGGGACATAATGATAGACAAGATAATTTTAAGGAGGAACATGGAGGCGATTGATGCATGGATACCTGTTAAGGCATACCTACCATAAAACAATGGAAACTGAGATAGTGAATTTGGCCGTGGTGCAGACAAATGACCAGTGCCACAAAAGAAAGTCTCCAGATGGAACTATGTATTTCTGGACAGTTTGTATAGGAAGAAGGTGTAATTATAGATCAATGTAGAAAGAACAACAACTTAACAAATGAGGATGAAAGTGGTTTTCCATTTTAAAAAGTTTGCAGGGCTCATACCTGTAATCCCAGGACTTTGGGAGGCTGAGGCAGGCAGATCACCTGAGGTCAGGAATTTGAGGCCAACCTGGCCAACATATAGTGAAACCCCGTCTCTACTAAAACATACAAAAATTAACTGGGCGTGGTGGTGCATGCCCGTAGCCCCAGCTACTTGGAAAGCTGAGGCTGGAGAATTGCTCGAACCTGGGAGGCAGAGGTTGCAGTGAGCCAAGATCATGCCACTGCACTCCAGCCTGGGCAACAGAGCAAGACTCTGTCTCTCAAAACAAACAAACAAAAAGTTACCTATACTTCACATCATATACAAAATTCCTGGGTAACAAATAATTCGGTGTAAGAAAATTTTAAAACTTTTAGTACAAAATATGAATTTTTTTTTTTTTTTTTTTGAGACGGAGTCTTACTCTGTCATCCAGGCTGGAGTGCAGTGGCACGATCTCGGCTCACTGCAAGCTCCGCCTCCTGGGTTCAAGCCATTCTCCTGCCTCAGCCTCCTGAGTAGCTGGGACTCAGGCGCCCGCAACCATGCTTGGCTAATTTTGTTTTTGTGTTTTTAGTATAGATGGGGTTTCACCGTTTTAGCCAGGGTGGTCTCGATCTCCTGAGCTGGTGATCCGCCCACCTCGGCCTCCCAAAGTGCTGGGATTACAGACCTGAGCCACCACACCCAGGCCAAAATATGAATTTTCTTTATGAATTCAGGGTACAGAGTATTTAATAAGATATGAAAATATTAAACATTTTAATCTTGATTATTAAAAATTTAGTGCTTTGCCTGAAATGACACCATTAAAATATTAAGAATTAAGTTCGGGCTGAAAGAATGTATTTAAAATACATAAAACTGATAGAGGATTAGTATCTAGACTTCAAAATGCCCTCCTATGAATCAAAAATAAAATGTAGAAATACTAAATTATTAAAACAGCAAATATATTAACTCACTTTCCTGGTCGAAGGACTGTATAGCCCATGAATATCCGAAAATATTTTCAATTTCAATAGAAACCATGAAAATGCAAAATTATAATCACAATTAAATATCTGTGATGCTCCTAAACTAGACAATAATTTCAATGTCTGCCAATAACAGTGTTGGCAAGGCTGTAAACAAATAGGCAATCTCATATGTGGCTGCTGGTGGAAGTTTAAATTTTTGCATCCACTTTGGGGAGCAATTTGGCAATCTCTAGTAGAGCTAAATATGTGCATACCCTATGTCATAGACAAACTCTCCCACAAGTGCACAAGAAAAAATATAGAATGTTTGTATCGGTATTTTTATAGGAAAACAATACCATAGAAAACTCTGAAACAGCATAAACAAACCAATATATTTGGTATAGTCACCCAGTGGAAATCCACCTAATAAAACTAATGAAATAGATTTGGATTTATCAACATGGACAAACCTAAAACAAAGTTGAACTAAAATAATTTTCAGACAAGCACATAAAATAGGATATCATTTATGTAAAAATATGCACATCATTATTTAGAGACATGTACATAAGTAGATGTGTAATAAACATGGAAATAATACAGCTTAAAGTCATGATTGTAGTTAGCTCTGGGAAGAGAGGGGAGTAGGGAGTTGAAGGTGAACTAGGACTTCAACTGTACTTATAGAAGTTTATTTCTCAGGCTGGGTGGTGGCTATATTGTTATAAAACATATAGAAGATAACAAGCCTATAAAATATAACAAACGCATGACATTATGCCTGTTAATATGGTTTGACTGTGTCCCTACCCAAATATCATCTTGAATTATGGTTCCCATAATCCCAACTTCTCTTGAGAGTGACCAGGTGGAGGTAATTGAATCATGGGGACAGTCACTGCCATGCTGTTCTTGTGATAGCAAGTGAGTGAGTTCTCACACCATCCGATGGTTTTATAAGAGGCTTTTTCCCTTTTGCTCTGTACTTCTCCTTGCTGCCGCCATGTGAAGGATGTATTGTTTCTCCTTCTGCTATGATGGTAAATTTCCTGAGGCCGCCCCAGCCATGCTGAACTGCGAGTCAATTAAATCTCTTTCCTTTTTAAATTTCCCAGTCTTGGGTATGCCTTTATTAGCAGCATGAGAACAGATGAATACACATGTTAATATATATAGAATTTATGCTTATATACATTAATATATATGATTAATGTATAACAAAAAGTATATATGTATATTATATGTGATATGATATATACCATATATAACATAATTATATGAGTAATTACATAAAACCCTTTTGCATGTCTGAAATATTTCAAAATAAATAATATGTAATATGTAATGCAGGGAGGAGGCAATATAGGAGAGTATTTTCAAAGAGTAATAAAAATGTAACCTGATGGCTCAGTCTGCTGTTTAAGACGAGAAAGGTGAATGTTTGGTCAAATATTCTGCTAATACATTACAAGGGTAACCATATTTCCAGTGAAATGTCTGATTGATATTAGAGAGTCATTATTCACCTGCCAGCCCTTCCCTTCAATCAACTCCACATTTTATGCATCATTATTATTTTAGATACCAAATTCTGTATCACTCAGGAAGCAAAACACAAATAATAGTGATGGCAGCAGCTGCTGCCATCACACCGGCTGCTGCAAAGAGGTGCAGCTGGGGCTGCACACTCCATGGAGCCAATGGGAGCCCCGCCCCTTCTGAGTTGGGGTGAGAGCTCCCCGGGTATCAGTGCAGCCACCCAAACCTCAGCTGCAGACCCAGGGCTCCTGCTCCATGGAGCAGGCAGGAATCCTGCCCTCCTGGGTGGGGCTACAGTCACCCAAACTGCAGCTGTGGATCCAGGTCTTCCTGTGCTCTTGGTGGGGGACAGGAGCAGGCAGGATCTGTCCTCCCTGGTGCAGCTGCAGCTGCCCAACCCGCAGTTGCAGACGTGGGCCTCCCACTCCATAGAGCGGGCAGGAGTCGGGGACAAGTGGGAGCCCTGCCCCTTCTGAGTTGGTGGGGTAGGAGCCCCCGAGGTGCAGCTGCAGCAGCCGTCCCAAGTGCAGCCTGCACCCTCAGGGGCTTCTGGAAGAATCCCCTCATCCCTGCAGGCTCAGAGATTTCTGCTCTGGCTGCCTGGCCTCTCTCCCCTCCCAGGGCCTGCTGTGATCTCTGAGCAGGGTTGGGACTGAGCCCCAGGACCGTGACGGGAAGCAGAGGGCAGACAGATTCCTGGGAGGAAGGGGGCAGTCAGATAAGGCTACTCCTTCAGGCCAGGAAGGTCCTAAAGGCTGGAAGTTGGGCTACCAATCCCCTGGACCAGAGTGGGGACTTGTGGTGCCTCCTCTGGGCCCACCCAGGGCCACCCATGACCAATCTGAATGCACTTCCTCCCTTCTGAGGTCCATAAAAGCCCCGGGTTCAGGCAGAGCAGGGCAGAGGACAGAGAGACAACAGGCTGACCAGCTGAAGAGAGGAACTACCCTCTTTGCTGATAGCTGGAGCTGGTAGCTGGTAGCTGGAGATGACAGGCCAACCTGCTGGCAAAGAGGAACTACCCTCTCCAGGGCCTTCTCTCTGCTGAGAGCTGACATTCCACAAGATGGCTGCCTACAGAGAGGAGCTACCCCCACTGCGGGTTTCCTCTGAGTTGTTGTAACACTCAAAGCTCCTATTCATCTCATTCACCTTCCACTTGTCTGCATACCTCATTCTTCCTGGATGCAGGACAGAAACTTGGGCAAAGGTGCCACCAGCCACCGAGCTTTCCACCCAGAAAAGCGACAGCCCAAAGATCCTATAACAACAGTGGCTTAAATAAATTATTTTTCTCCATATAACACTATGCTGAGCATAGGTAATTCTGAGCTATTTCTGGAGAAAGGCAGATCACAGCTGGAATGGAACCTCTATAGTCCTTTGGGAACCCAGACATTGATCTTTTTCATCTACTATGTCTATAATGAGGTTGCAACTTTATAGTCACAAAAATCTAGAATTGCATCTATGAAGCCCATGTTCCAGGCAGCAGAAAAGAGGGCAATGAAAATGATAAATGTTTGTCCCCCATTTAAGGACCTTCCCAAGAATCTCAGGTATCAATATTATGGACATTAAATTACTAAGTTTAGCTGCAAGGGAAGCAGGGAACTGGAGTACTTTAGCTGGGCTGGTCTGAATACAATTGTTTTTCTGCTATTTTGAATATTTATTAAAGTCTTAACTCCTTACTAGGTCTATTTCTCTTTTACCGATTGGGTCCGCAATTGATTCTTCAGGATGTTTATTGTGTTTGAGGAATAGCTAAAGAGTCATCATGGTGGTTGAAGAGAAGCAGTCAATCCATATGCTCATGCTTTTGCTAAACTTGAGGTCTTCACTGACCTCTATGCAGATGTCCCTTTGTAACTGTTCAGAAGGTATCCCACAATCATTTGTTCTAGAAGTGTTCTGCACTTCAGGTGCTGTCAAAATTTGGGGGTTTGCCTTCAAGTGACTAAGCACCATGTTTGTTTGTTTCTGAATCTTGGCTGCTTCCGCATTGTGTTTCCAGTAAATCTGCTCAAACCGCCACCATCTGCAGGACCACAGGGTAGGTCCTCTGGCTTCCAATAGAAACATGCTAGAATGTTTGCATCCTTTCAAAATGACATGAATGCTGAATAATAGAAACTCCAGCCTCTCCTTATCTATCTAAAAATGTGTCACTGCATTTTTTAATGTGTTGCAGCTAAGCCATTGTTTTTTGGATTAGGAACAACTTTTTTGTCAAAGGTCAAAATGAGTAGCACTGTAAAAATACAATTTCGTATTATTTTTCCTGCATTTTATAGGAGCTTTTTTTCAATACATACTAACTTTCTTTTGGTTCTGCCTTAAAAATAGGAGCAAAATAAATTGTTTAACTTCTTTCTCCTTCCTCTTTCTTGTCCTTTTCCTACCTTCCTTTTGACATCAGAATAATCGTCTATTTTTCCTTTCTACCAAAGGAAAACTTGTTGACATTTTAAAATTATTTTTGTATTTGGAATTTTTGCCCATCTTCTGTGCAAAAGTCATGTGGCTTAAACTTAGTGATAGAAAGAAAGCAAGGGAATTTATTTTGTAGAGAAAAAAAATGAATCAGTCTAATGTTCTGTATACATTTTTTACATTAGCATCTGTATGACTTTGAAAGTTGTCCCATATAGACACTCATTCTTTCCCAAACTCATTGTTCTCATATCTCACAAGAAGTAATATTGAGTCCAGTCTGCTCAGATCCTGACTCTGTCTTATCAGTTTTGTTGACTCAGGAGAGCTTAGAATGCCAATGCATTCTCTCCAGCCAGATTCTGTTGCCTGTGCAGAAGGTAGGCGTATCTCTGGTCTCAGTGCTTACTCTGCCTCAGGGGACTACAGATGGGTGAACTTTTGGACAATGGACTGAAAGAAGCAATAGCTAAGTCATTCTGAGTTAGGACTGGCTCTCTCATGGATTATCTGAAAAGGAACATCTCTTGTCATTACAAATAGTGTGAACATTTCAATCTATTTCCTATCTACTAATGACAATTTCTTTTCATTTTAAGAGAAAACTTTTTCATCATCTTCTGGCTTTTGCTAGCCACTCCATATATTGACTAACAGTGAATAGTGAATTGCCCAGATTGCTTTGCCTGTTAATTCTAGTTTGGATCTCAGTCGTCAAAGGATTGTATCAGGGTGCAGTGAAAATCACACTGCCCCACACCACTCTTTTATTAGCTTTTTTTTTTTTTTTTTGGTTTAAAACTCTATTCTAAAACAATAGTTAACACAAAGCATTTGCAATGAGAAGGCACTGTTCTTTGTGCTTTATAAGTATTTATCTCACGTAATCCTTGTAAAAGCCCTACTAATATCTTTATCTTACAGATGGAAAGACTGAGGAGCAGAAACGTTACAAAACTTGTTTAAGGTCATATGGCTAGAAGGTGATGGGACTACAATTCAATCCAAGCAGTCTATCTCAGAATCTGTGCTTTAAACAGAATACTATACTGCTATTCTTAGGGGCCTGAATCTGATAATTATATTGGCTAATCCAATAAATGTTTGCACCTGAAAATTAGTGTATAAGACTCTGGAATGTAATAAATTTGCTAGATAAGTTAGTTCAATTCTGTGGTGAGCAGAACCATTTTTAAAGTCAGCCATTTTCCACCAGGAAACAAATCTCAGTATTTCTGTGCACTGTTACACTTTCCTTCAAAAAATCTATAACAGGTATTGGAAGACAAATATATACAAAGACAAGTATTTATTCGTTTTTAAAATGCTACTATGGTTGTTGAGCTGAGATAAGATTCTTGGAAAAGATTGATCAAAGTCTATTTAAATTGTAGATGGTAGGAGAGCATGAAAAAACAATTTGTTGAGAAGGGAAATAACAGAAAGAAGTGGATGTATCACTAATTAGAGAGACAGGAATATTGAAAAGCAGCTTTAAGGAGAATTAGTGAAGACTTATTATTGAATGAGGGAAATTAGTGCTACAAAGGAACAAGACACCAGATATAGGACAGAAGGGGTATAAGTAATGGAGGCAAGTCTACAAAGATGAGAGGCTGTTGGTATTTTGAGATAAGCAAAGTATCAATGTCTACCAATTAGTAATCCTTGCAAGATAATTAAAAATAGAAAGATAAGAGAGTTTCCTTAATGATATGATGAGAGATGATTCAAAGGAAAAACGATATTGGAACATGTAGCAGAAGAGCAAAATCAGTCAAGGCACTGAAGGCAGACAGCATTGGGGTATTTAGTTTTGTGAATTGTATGACAGGAGATAATTCAAATGAGAATTCATCTGGGAGTATAGAGTAGAAGAACTGGAAGTTACAAAGGTTCTAAAATCAAAGAAAATGTAGTGTTCTCTTAGAGAAATGAGAAAGGCAGATTTGGAAAGTGGCAGAGTTACAAAGATGAATTTCACTTAATATGAATTTTTTATTATTTTCAGTCCATTTAGGAAAAGTTATTGCAATTTTAGTGTTCAAGAGACAATTGGAGGCAAATAGATGTCACATTAAAAGTAATGTAACTAATGTGAAAGGATGTGATTTTTCAGTGCTCTACGAAACTACTCAGTAACTAGCATATTACAGTTCTATTCTATCCACATACAATGGAAGAATTGCCATGAGAATTTACCTTCTTGGTCATTCAGTATCATACATTTAGCTTTCGTGCCTGCACTTACTTTTGTGTAACAATACTTTTTCACCATCATGTATATTAATCTGTTACCCACAATTAGACTCTTTTGTTGAATTCCTAAATAACTAAACGGCTTTGATAAAGTTGGGAAATTCTTTGAAACAGTGTTTTAAAGAGGAAATAGGTTCTCAAGATTAATTGACTTGTGCTCTCTGTAACTTAAGAAAAGTTTCTTTACTAAAAAGAAATAGTAAGAAGACCTGTCTTCTTTCATTTTATGCTGCTATAACAGAATACCTGAGACTAGTAATTTATAAAGAAATGAGACTTACAGCTTACAGTTCTAGAAGCTTGGGAGTCTAAGATTGAAGGGCCTGTATCTTGCAAGAACCTTCTTGATGCATTATGCTATGACAGAAGACATAAAGGCAAGAGTATGAAAGAGAGTAAGAAAGACGGGGGTGGGGGGGGAGGAGAGAGACAGAGAGAGGAAGGAAGGCAGGCTCAACTTATGCTTTTAATCAGAAACTCATTCCTGCTATAACTAACTTATTCCCTAGATAATGGTGCTAACCCATTCATGATGGCAGAGCTCACATGATCTAATCACGTGTTAATAGTCCAACCTCTTAATACGATCACAATGACCATTAAACTTAAACATGATTTTTGGGGAGAAAGTTCAAACCATAGCAGGACCTGAATAAACTTATTTTTTTTTCAAAGAAGACATTAATATTGCCAACAGGCATAAAAAAGGTGTTCAAGATCACTAATTATCAAGGAAATGCAAATCTAAATCACAATGAAATATCACCTTCATGCCTGTTAAGATAGTTATTATCAAAAAGAGAAGAGCTAACAAGTATTGGCCAGGGTATGGAGATAATGAAAACCTTTTACACTGCTGGCAGGAGCGTAAATTGGTAGAGCTTATAATGAAATACAGTATGGAGGTTTCTCAAAAATTAAAATAGAATTATATGACCCAGGATTTTCTTTTCTGGATATATACCCAATTAAATTACAATCAGCAGCTCATAGAGACACCATTCGTTGCAGCATTATTCACAATATCTAAAATACGAAAGAAACCTATATAGTCTATCAGCAGACAAAGAAATTGAATACACACACACACATTAGAATATTATTCAGCCATAAAAAAAGAAAGAGATCCTATCATTTTTGTCAACATGAATATACTTGGAGGATATTATGCTAAGCAAAATAAGCTAGAAACAAAAAGAAAAATATTGCATGATCTCACTTACGAGTGGAATTTAAGAAAAGTCAAACACAGAAACAGAGAGTAGAACAGTTGTTCCTAGGAGTAGGGATGGGGGAAGGATGAGAAGATGTAGGTCAAATGGTACAAAGTTGCAGTTATGTAGGATGAATATGTCTAGAGGTCTAATGTACAGCATGAGGACTATAGTTAGTATTACATTATTTACTGGAAATTTGCTAAGACAGTATGTTGTAGGTACTCTTACTACAAAAAATAGGTAACTATTTGATGGTGAAAAAGTATATAAGGTGATATGTTAATTTTTTACTCTAGTAATCATATCACCATGTATTAATACATGTATATTAAAAACATCATGTTCTACACCTTAAATATATTCAATCAAAAAATAAGAAATAAAAATGGGACAATTTTAAAAAAAATAAATAAGATAGTAAAAAATAATAAAGAGGGTGGTTCAAGACAGCTGACTAGATGCAGCTAGTAGGCACCTCTTCCATGGAGAGGAATCAAAATAGTAAGCAAATATTTACACTTTGAATACATCATCTAAAAGAGAACACTGGAATTCGATAGAGAGGCAAAAGGAATCATGTAAAGAAAATGAGAGTGAAGCCAGACAGGGCTGGGATTGGCTTGAAGCTGGGAGAAGCTCCCTGATGTGGTAAATGGCAAGAGACCCCTGGGGCTCCACACTTCCACCAGGGACTATTATAATCCTGGCTATGAGAAAGTCCCTCAACCCTCTTGGGCCTCCAGACTAACACAGGAAGGTGCCTAGAGATTGTGTAGAGGCATTGCTCAAACTCACATGGAATCCCAGATGTTTTTGAGCCCTGAGAAGCTGCAGCCCAGTGCCATTCTAAGAGCCCAGGCCCCAGAGTCTTGTGTTCTGCCCTGAAGCTGCCGCTGCAACCTCAGGGCAAGGGAAGGAGTGGAAAGGCCAGGCATTTTTGCACACTCAAAGACAGATTCCATCACCACTGCTGTGAGATGAAGGAATCAACAAACTATGTGCCCCCACAGCTGCCACCCTCCACTGCTCCTTCTAAGAGGGGCTTGGCCTCCCCGGTGGCAGGCCAGCAATGTAGCCACCCTGCCCCCTACTGAGCATTTTAGCTACAGCCTCATCCCATTCTGACAGCCCAGCCCCCAGAGGCTTGTGTCCTGCCCTGGGACTGACACCACTGTTGCTACCACTACCACCACTGCCACAGGGCTTGGGAGGGAGCAGGGAGGCCATGAACTTTTGTGTACTTTAGGACAGATAGCTCTGCCACTGTTGTGGGACAGAGGCATGAGTAAACTGTGTGCCCCATGGCCGCCTACCTCTGCTGCTCCCACCGAGAGAGGCATGCCCTTCCCGGTGGCAGGCCTGCAGCATAACCACCCTGCCCCCACCTGACTATTCTGCCATCAGCCTAGGAGCAGCCCACTTCAACCTATCATAGCCAGCACATAAACTCTTGGGACCTAAGGACAACTACACTGGTCTGATCCCAGTCTAGTCCCCCTCAGGACTTGTGCATACAGTTCAGGGGGCTGTCTAGGGGCGTGTGAATTGAGGATTGCCTTGCCCAGTCCAATAGCAATCCTACTGAAACTTTTCCAAAAAATTGAGGAGGAAAGAATCCTCCCATACTTACTCTATGAAGCCAGTATTAACTTGTTACCAAAATCAGTTAAGGACACAACAAAAAAGAAAACTTCTGGCCAAAATTCTTGAAGAAAATAAATGTCATAATCTTCAATGAAACTAGCATACTGAATCTAAAAGCACATCAAAAAGATAATACACCACAATCAAGTGTGTTTTATTCTAAGGGTGCAAGGATGACTCACCATATGCAAATTAGTAAATGTGATTCACCACATGGAATTAAAAACAAAAACCCTATGACTATCTCAATAAATGCGAAAAAAGCTTTCAATAAAATCTAGCATCACTTCATGATAAATACCCCAAACAAACTAGGCATGGAAGGAACATACCTCAAAATAGTAAGACTCATATATGATAAACACATGTTCAACATTAAAATGAGAGAAGTTGAAAGCATTCCGTCTAAGAACTGGAACAAGACAAAACTGCCCATTTTACTCGCTGATATACAACATAGTACTGGAAATCCTAGCTGGAGCCTTCAGGCAAAAAAGGAAGAAATAAAAAAGCATCCAAATGGGAAAAGTGGAAGTCAAATTATCTCTGTTCACTGATGACATTGTCTTATACTTAGAAAACCCTATATGCACCTGCAAAAGACTTCTAGATTTGACACATGACTTCGGTAAATTTTCAGGATAGAAAATCAGTGTACAAAAATAAGTAGCATTTCTATGCTACAGTAATGACCAAATTGAGAACCAAATCAGGAACTCAGTCCCATTTATAATAGCAACAAAATATAAAATGAAATAGCTAGTAATATGTTTAACCAAGGAGATGATAGATCTCTACAAAGAGTAGTATGAAAGTCCTATGAAAGAAATTGTAGATGACATGAATGGAAAACCATCTCATGCTCATAGATTGGTAGAATCAATATTGTTAAAATGACCTTACTACTCAAAGCTATTACAAGTGTTATTTTTCACATAATTAACCAAAACAATCCTAAAATTTGTATGCAACCAAAAAAATAGCCAAAATAGCCAAAGTAATCCTAAGCAAAAATAATAAAGCTGGAGATATCACATTATCTTACTTTAAATTATACTATAAACCTTTAGTAACCACAAAAGCATAATATTGGAATAAAATTAGACACACACATCAATGGAACAGAACAGAGAATCCAGGAATAAAGTCACATACACTAACTGATCCTTGACAAATTTGACAGAAAATATACAGTAAGGAAGTAGTGTATATTGAATAGTGTAAACAGTATTCAATAAGTGGAGCTGTTAAAATTAGATGGCCATAAGTAGAAAAATGAAACTGGGCTCCTATATCTCACCATATACAAAAATTAACTCAAGATGGATTAAAGACTTAAACGTAATACCTAAAACTACAAAAATCCTATAAGGAATCCTGGGAAAAACTCTTCTGCACTTTGCCCTAGGCAGTGAATTTAAAAGTAGATCCTCAAAAGAACCCAACAAAAACAAAAGTAGATAAAGAGGTCTTAGTTAAACTAAGAAGCTTCAGCACAAGGTAAGAAATAATCAGTGGAGTAAACAGACACACTACAGAAGGGAGAAAACATTTATAAGCTACGCATCTGACAAAGAGCTGATACCCAGAATCTACAAGGAACTCAACTCAATGAGAAAACACGCGCGCGCACACACACACACACACACAAATGATCTCATTAAAATGTGGGCAAAGGACATGAACAGACACTTCTCAAAAAAAGACAGACATGGGCAACAAAGGTGAAAATATCGTCAACATCACTAATCATCAGAGAGATGCAAATCAAAAACAATGAGATACTATCTCAGTTAGAATGACTATTATCAAGAAGTCAAAAAATAACAGATGATGGATGCAGAGAAAAGGGGACCCTTATACACTGTCGGTGGGAATGTAAATTAGTACAACTTCTATGGAAAACAGTATGGAGATTTCTCAAAGAACTAAAAGTAGAACTACCATTTGATCCAACAATCGCACTACTGTTTATCCTTCAAAGGAAAGGAAATCATTGTATAAAAAAAGATACCTGCACTCATATGTGTATCATAGCACTATTTACAATCGTAAGTCATGGAATCAATTTCAGTGTCCATCAATGGATGAGCAGATTAAAATATTGTGTATATATGCCATGGAATATTAAGCAACCATGAAAAAGGATGAAATCATGCCCTTTGCAGCAACGTGGATGGAAGTGGAGGCCATTGCATTAAGTGAAATAAACCAGAAACAGAAAGTCAAAAACCACATGTTCTCACTTATGAGAGCTAAACAATGAGTGGACATATAGTGTGTAATAATAGACATTGGAGACTCCAAGGGAGGATGCAAGGGGGTGATTGTTGAAAATTTCCTATCGGGTACAATGTTTGCTATTTGGGTGATGGGTACACAAAGAGCCCAGACTTCTCCACTTCACAATATATCCATGTAACAGTTGCACTTCTACACCATAAATCTATAAAAGTTAAAAAATTTTAAAAAGAAATATCAAGGAACAAAGTATTCTAAACCTTAAATTCTCCAATTCCATGGAAAAATTCCTGTGGGATTAGATCAGCGATCTTGTGCCTGACATGCTATTGACTTTGTACAGACTAGCAAGACTGCCATTGTTTTCTCTTTTGTTTCCATGGGCCGCAAATTTCTCACTTAAGTGCTCTCCCTAGCAGTTGAGTAACCCACTAGTGTGAATGGCTGTCTAAATTTCAGAATGAAATATCCTTTGATCCCTATTCCAGTTGTTTGTCTTTACAGCTATTGTCGCTCAGCAATATCTCTGTTCTGTTTTGTGAATATTCTTTACAGTTCCTCTTTTTGAGTTGTGCCTCCAAAGGAAGTCATCCTGAGATAAAAAGCAGAGGACATTTTTGTGCTTAGTAGTCATTGACAAATTTTTATTCAATAGAGACCCAGAGACCCAGTGATATAATAATTAACATTAACTATATAAAAGTTGTCTTAGACAGTGAGTGCTGATATAACAAAGTACCACGAACTGGATGGCTTTAAGCAACAAAAATTTCTTTCTCACAGTCTGGAAGCTACGAGTCCCACAGTCAGGGTGCTAGCATAGCCAGGTTATATTGGATGATCTCTTCAACATTGCAGACTGCCATCTTCTCACTGTGTCCTCACATGATGGTAAAAGATTTCAGAGAGCTCCCTGGAGTCCCTTTATAAGTGCACTAATCTCCTCCTAGAGACCTAATCTCCTTGAAACCATCATAATGGGGCCAGGACTTCAACACATGGATTTGAAGGGGACACAAGCATTCCACCCCTTGGAGAAGGCAAATATTTAAATGAAATTATAGATTTCATTTAAATCTGTAATTTAAGAGATTATAGTGCTAAAAGCTTACCCCATAAGCTAACAGAGGTTAAACTTGCCCTTATGATGCTACGAAGCACCAGGGAAATAACAAAATCTAATAGTAAGTGAACCAGATTAGTTACTGGTTTTGTTAGCTTTCAAATTGTCAATTGTTACAGCTACTAAAAAGGAAGGACACTGGACTGCCTATGAGAATGTTATCATTTTATTTAGCACTTTCCATTGTCTTCCAGATGTTATTATAGTCGAAGTTTTCTTCTTTACATCTTACTATAAGTCTAAAAAATCAACATTATTGTTACTAATCTTATCCTATTTGATGAACACCTAGAGATCATATAAACTACATGAAGTGAGACAAGTTCTCTGATTCTAGCCCGGGTGCTGACACTTTTCAAAGGAACTGCTGCAGCGAACCCATCGTGAGTTATCTCTCACTGTGCAAAGAAAAGACATCTCCTACACCAACTTTATTCCTTAAATTCTCTACAGTTTCTTATCTTTTAGTGAAGTCTACCACCCACATTTTTCATCTGTGCTATCCTGAACTGACCATATTTAACCTAAAAAACTATTGCATCCATAACCATGTCTCTGAGCATTTTCATCAACTCTTAACATAAACAAATTTTCATCTGATGACATCATCAACGCTCCTACAGCCTTTAAAAGTGGTGGTCCTGTTGTGAAGATGTGGAACAACCGGAAATCTCATGCACTGCTGGAGGAATGTAAATTGGTACAAGCTACCTGTCAAACCAGCAGCAGGTAAATTCTATACTTGAGCAATTTATCGTCTTAGGTATGAAACCAACAAAGGCATTTCTTCATATAGTCACCAAAATATAGGTACTAAAATTTGTAGCAACAATGTTCTTAACAGCTCCAAAAAACATGTAGTGTAGACTATTCTTATTTCTAGAATATCCAAATGTCTACAATGTAGTAGAATCACTAAATACAATGTAATATATAATGCAAATCCATATAGCAAAGACAATGAACATTATATAGTTATGATATTGTGTCTTACAATAAAATGTTGAGTGAAATAAACTGAATACAAAATGTATGCATATTCTATTATTCCACTTAAATGAAGGAAATAAGAGTAACGTGGTATTAGAAGTCACAATGGCATTATTCTTAATGGCGAGGGGCTTTAATAATGTCTGAAATGAATGTGAATAGTTATTTGTGGGGTACTGGTAACATTCTGTTTACTGATCTTCGTTCTGATTACATTCATGAATATTTGTATTGAAATAACATTTAACACTTTAGAAGGTTTCTCTTCTCTCTTGTTACGGTACTTTGAAAAACAGAAATTTCTATTTTATTATATCAAATAAACTAATTTTTCATTTATGGTATCTTTCTCTCCTGCTTAAAAAAATGTTGAAAGTCAGGAAGATATTCTTAAATATTTCCCTTTAAAGTATTCCTCTTATAACTTTCACACTGTGATCTGCAATCCTTTTGAGCTGTGTGTGTGTGAGTGTGTATATGTGAGTATGTATAGTATATGTAGAATTCAAAATGCATTTTTTCAGAAGCGTAACCATTGTCATAAATGAGAGTTGGATCTGTTTCAGTACTCATAGTTTGTTTAAATGTTTGCCACTGCCAAATTTTCTTAATAACTCAAGTTAAATAGGTAGTTTAAGTCCTTATAGCTTATGTTAAGTCCTTATAGCTCATAGCTATGCTCTTCTCCAAGTTTGAATTGACTAAATTTTGATTTAGATTGAATTTATTCTATATATTAAAATTTAGAAAGTCAACATCTGTAAAATATTGAGGCTCCCAATCTATGTATTTAGTGCTTAATTTCTCTCAGTGATACATTATAGTCGTCAATGTGGAAATCTCATACAACTTTAGATTTATTCATTGGTATTTATCATATTAATGATGTTGTAAATAATATTTTAAACCTTATTATACTGTTTGTCCCTGGCATATAGAGATACTACTAATTTGTAGACTATGTATCCAATGTTTATGTCTTTAGTTTATATTTTACATTTCAATACACTGATAAAGACAATAGTATAATATACATGATAAAATACTATGCAGCCATAAAAAAGAACAAAGTCATGTCCTTTGCAAGGACATGGATGCAGCTGGAGGCCATTATCTTTAGCAAACTAACACAGGAACAGAAAACCAAATACCACATACTCTCACTGAAAAGTGGGAGCTAAATGATGACAGCACATGGACCCATGGAAGAGAACAGCACATACTGAGGCCTTTTGGAGGGTGCAGGGTGGGAGGAGGGAGAGGATCAGGAAAAAATAACTAATGAGTACTAGACTTAATACTTGGATGATGAAATAATCTGCACAATAAAACCCACAACACAAGTTTACCTATGTGATAAAGTTGCACATATAAACTTGAATTTAAACTAAAAGTTAAAAAACTTAAAAAATATTCTTAACTATTTGTTTAAGTAAGAAAATAAAGTTCTTAAAAGAGAAAGACTATAGTACAATATGAAAAATATGGCCGTTTTTGTCCTATTGACAACATATAAAATATTTAATACTGTTATCATTGCATATGATATTTGCAACTTGTTGATATAAAGTATTTAACAGGTTTCAAAGTTTTTCTTGTATTTCTAGTTAACAAAATAAATATTTTAGAATCGTGAGTAGTTGTTGAATTTTGTCAAAAGTTTATTCTACAGCTATAAAAAACCATAATATTTCTGCTTTTCTCTATTAATGTGGTAAAGCATAGGCTGAGAAATACCTTTGTATTTCTGAAACGACCTGGGTAAATCAACTACATTTTTAGTGCAGTTTGAAATTCACAGCAAAATTGAGCAGAATTCCCATATACCCACTGCCCACACACCTGTACAACTTTTCCTACTATCAATGTCCCCCATCAGAGTGGTACATTTTTTTTTTTTTTTTACAATCAGTACACCTACAGAGACACACCATTATCCAAAGGCCATATTTTACATTAAGGCTCACTCTTGGGGTGTACATATTATGAGTTTGGACAAAAGTATAAAGACATGTATTCAACATTGTAGTGTCATACAGAGTAGTTTCACTGCTGTAAAAATCTGTTCTGTGTCTGTTTATGTCACATTTCCCACTAACCTCTGCCAACCAACCCCTGATCCTTTTATTGTATCCATAGTTTTGCCTTTTTCAGAAGGTCATATAGTTGAAATCATACAGTATGCAACTTTTACAAATTTGCTTCTTTCACTTAGTAATGTGCATTTGAAGTTCCTTCATGTCTTTTCTTGGCTTGATACCTTATTTCTTTTTAGCACACAGTAATATTCCATTGTCTGGATATACCACTAATTATCCATTAACCCGTTACAGAACATCATGGATGCTTTCAAGTTTTGCAAGTATAAGACTTGTAAAAGTTTTGTAAACATCCGTGTGCATATTTCTGTGTGGAAATAAATTGTGAGTAAATACTAATTAATGTGATTGCTGGATCAATCCTACAGTAAGAGTTAGTTTGGTAAGAAATATCTAAAACTGTTTTCTTTATGAGAATGACTTGTAATAAGAGGTTCAATTTCATTAGAAAATAGTCAGATTTTCTATGTCTTATTCTGCCAGCTTTGTTTAGTTGTAGATTTTTAAGGAATTGGTCCATTTTTAAATTTTTGTTAAACTTACTCATTTTAAGTTTATAATACCTCATTTTTCTCAGTTTCTGTAGGATTTCTATAGATGTTCCCGTTTTTTTCCTGAGAATCTCTCTGTCCTTCTCTTTCTCTCTCTCACTAGTTTATAGAGTTCATCATTGTACATTTATTCTTTTTTGTTGATATCTGTTCTTATTTTTATTATTTTATTCTGTGTACTTAATGTGTTTACTTAGCTCATTTTAGAGAGTGTCTCACATGTCTTATATTCTTTAATTATTTTTCATTCTTTTTCATGTCTGTGCTTTAATTTAGACATTTTTATTGACATTTTATCCATTTCACTTTTACTTGGTACCGCTATACCTGCTATGTCAAGAATCCATTTATTAATTTTTAAATTCTAAATATTGCTATTTTTAGTTTTAGAATGTTTATTTGATTCTTTTTCATGCATCTTTATTTCCATATATCTTTAATAAAATTTGCAATGTGTGGGGGAAAAAAAACACTTAGACCTAGTTTTGTATCCTTTCCTGTATTGTCTTAAACATAGTTATTTAAAATCCTCACTTGAATAACTCTGAATCCTGGATTATCTCAGGGTTTACTTCTGTAACGTACTTCTTTTCTTGAACAATATCTTGAATGTTGGTCTCATTTTATTGCTGCTTCATATGTCTAAATTTTTTATTATGTATTGGATATTTGTATAAATGACATTATCATTCCTCAGAAAGCATCCCTTATTGCCTGTATTTGAAACATGGATAGGTGACTGACCATATTTGTTTTGCCTGGTGTGGACCTGGGCCTGTGTTGGATTACCAGTTTAGCAGGATAGAGCCTGCCTCCAATTTATCCCTTTTACTAGAAGGGGGCCCTCTAGAGATTTCAATTGAAACCCTAATTAAGTCTTCCTTTATATAACCCTGAAAACAGGAAAATTCATTTAAACTCTTCAGAGTGTTATCAGCAAAGCTCTCTATCTTATTTTTCCCTTGTAGATTCAAAATTTAGTACTAAATTTGCGGAGGGACTAGCTGTGTTTTTGAGATGACTTCATTATCTGTCTGTCACTTCAACCCTGAATGAGCTATAAAGTCTCTACTGGTTTCTTTGTAACTCAAAATAAGCATCTGCCAGAGGGCAAGCCTGTTTTCCCAGATTCTAGCCAGCTCTGTCATCAGTAAACTGGCTGCATATCATCAGTATTATTTCACTATTCCCTTTTTAGAGCTTTCATCTTTTGCATATTTTACCTTCGGCCCATTATGCTCAGTGCTATTGTTTCCTAAGTGCTGAGGGTCTGATGGAAAGACATCTTTTCCATTTGCAAGTTTTCACCTTAGCTCTTTTTAGCATCCCTTAAAGACTTACATTTCCAGAAACATCTTCTGGGGCAAATAAGCAATCGGTTAAGGATTTTCAAGGTTTTAGTTTTATCACTTTAGCCCTGTATGAACATTCTGCTGGTTCTTTCTTCCATTTTCCCCCAGGAGTTTCCCCCTGAGTGTTTCTCAGATTCTCAGCCCCAGTCTGAACTAGCAAATGCCCTCTTAGTGGGAGGGATGTTACGATATTCAGCTCATCTCTAAATCTTAATTTTCTCTTTGTTAATTTAGTCCACCTAATCCTCATTGTTTCCACAACTCTCTGATGTTTTAAAAAGCATTATTTAAAAATACATAGACTTTTCTGTATGTTGTCAGAGGAAGCATATTTTCTGTCATCAAAGATAATGGGTCTCATCATGACTATTAAACATGACTCCAGTGGTTCTGGCTAATGTGATATGATTCACGACAGAAATAATGATGTTTTATGGCAACAAAAAGACCAGATCATAATTCTTTACAAGTGATAATGGTTTTCTTAATAATCCAAAAAATAGGTGAAAACTTACTATGGTCATTTAGAAAACTTGTTAAAGTGAATCATCAAAAATCCTTAAATGTCCTGAATAACAGACTGTTAAATATCAACAGTGGTTAGGCTTGATAGTGTTCATTTGTAAAACAGAGCTATAACAGAAAACCTGTCCTGTGAAAAAGAAATAATTTCCACTGAGTTCTACCCAATGGAAAAATATGTTTACTGTGACAATCTTTCATTTTTCTTAATATAAAGATGTACATTCAGATTTTCAAGTCAAGTATTCTGTTATTTTATAATTACCCTTTTAAAAGAGGTTCTATAAATAAAATATGTCATTATTTTCAAACTAAATTTTTCTGTGGATGGCAGGTATGCTTCCTTATATCTTTTATGTCCTGTCAGAATATACTTTGTGAAATAATCCATTTACAGTAGTATTACAAGATAAATTAACCTGATAAATACCGCATGTAATCTATGGAAGAAAATAAGGAAAACTACAACATTTAATTGGGAGATAATGCATACCTGGAGGTAATATACAATTCCTTATTTGGGAAAACTGAGCATTATAAAGGTGTTCGTTACTTTAAAATATGAATTTAAAATTGAGTCTACATATAATTTACAGATTATTGGAATGGTGCCTTCAATTCCTAGTTCCTAATATGAATATTCATCTCCTGGTATCCACAGGGGATTTGTTCCAGGACCTTGTGTAGATTCCATAATGCATGGATTCTCAAGTGTCTTATATAAAATGGTGCAGTATTTGCATATAACCTATGCACATTTTCCCATGTACTTTAAATCATCTCTAGATTACTTAGAATACATAATACAATGTAAATGCCATATAAACAATTGTCATACTGTGTTGGTTAGAGAATAATAAGAAAAACATATATATTTTCAGTAAAATGCAACCTTTTTTAATTTGAATATTTTTGATATTCAGTTGGTTGAATTCACAGACTTGGAACCCATGGATATGGAGGGTTGGCCTTACTAATTTTAACACTAATTGAGTCTGAACCTGATTATACTTTTACTGAACACTGTGGGATCTGCAAAAGTGAAGAGTAGGTGATGGTATGAAGTGGTTGAGTAAACTCATGTCATAATGAGTCTTGAGGGACTGGTACATTCCCAATATGTGGGACATAGAATTGGCATTCTATCAGTTTATGTTGAATGAATACTCAACTACTACATTTTGTTATTGAGTCAAAAAGTGAGAATAGAATTTGGTAAGCAAACAGAAAGGTAATTCATGGTAAGAATAAAGAAAGTGTGTAAAATATTAGAACAAAAGGAAGTGAAGAATAGATTGAGTTAGGTTAATATATGTGCAGCAGACAGATAATGAATGTTTTCTTTTAAGTGTTTTGGGGAAACAGCAAGTAGTTATCAGCTAAGAGTTAGAGGTGGATTTGGTAGAAGAGAGAAAAGAAAATATGAATTAATCATTTAGAATAATGCAAAAATCAGTGGTCTACAAATGTATACTATGAATGCTGGATAAAATTAAGATCTTTTTAAGACTAATTGCTTTATAATTTAAAATAAGACTTGCCAGCAATGTGGTACACTTTTGTTCAGCCATGTTCAACTGTATGAGTGCAGGCAAAAAGTAGGTGGAAGGCCGAATATTAGGTTTTATTTTACTAATAGAAGTAAGTACAGTTGAGAAGTAGATACACGTTGAGCTTATATCTATCTATGTAGTAATAATTATCCTAAAATTTAAGCTTGTTAAGGAATAAAATTAGACTATCAATGAACAGTAAATGCAAATGGGATCCAAAGCTTGGGTGGTCAGTCAGAGAGTTAGATGGCTGAAATTAAGACTATGGAGAATATTCTGCTTGTTATTAATCAAATGACTTTATTATTTGTTATACAACCTGGCACATCTTTATTCACTGGACACATTATATGTATATTAATTTAAGGCATTTATCTAAGGCAGGTGACCTTTGGCCTGTGGAAGGTAAATGGCTGGATTGGGCAGTTGGGAAGAACATTGGAAAACAGAAAGAAAAAAGTCTTATGATGATAGGTTTTGGAGAGATTAGGCATCTAATTAAGACAGAATTATGTTGGAGATAGAGACAATGAGCTTAAAGCAACCTCCAAAGAAAGACGGAGAGAGACCTGGATTACCATATAAATGCCACAAAGACAGAGAGTTAATTATATAAAATTAAGACCTGCAAATGTTAGGGTTTCTTGTTTTTGTTTTTTTATCAACTATGCATTCAGTGCTTATCTTCATTGCTATACTTTAATTCAATGAAGAAAAACACAAATTAATATTCATTGTTGTAACTGCAGCACCAAATAGTATAAGCACTCAGGGAATATTAGCTGAATAAAAGAGTTAATTAGATTAAATGTTGTATATGAATGTGCATTGTCCATATAATGCCACAAATATATTTGAATTCAAACTTTCAAAGTGAATGAATGATTTTGTGAGAGTATTTCCGAGGAGTGAATGTTATTATTATATGACATCGCTGCTATTATAAAGTATATAAATACTTTATTTTTATTTTCTAACTACTACAAAAATCATAATTGAATTGACCACATTGAAGCAAATCAACTTCAAGCATTGCAATGTTTTAAATAGAATTACATTTATATCAATATAGTTTAAAGAAAGCATGGACAATATGTAGCCTGGCAAAGAGGTCTTTGCTGCAGAATTTTGCATAATACAAGTGCTTAACAATTTCCAGCTTTGACACTGGGTAATATCACTTTAATATCAACACTTGGAATCAGTCATGCCACGTTAAGAATAGAAAATGACTTCCTTTTTTTAGAGGTAGATAAACACTCATAAGACCAACAAAATTTTTTTTAATGCTGCCCTACTTTGCTGCTTCACTGGTTACATTTATTGAAAGGATTAGAATTTTTTTATTTGTTTCTCATATTTTATCTTCTTAATGATTATGGAATTAGAGCATGTGGGTATCTGATATTCTACTTAGGTATATAGGTCCATAGCTTCTCTCTCCCTTGAGGACTCAAACATCAAAAGGAAAAATATATATATATTTTTTATTTTATTAAGACAAGGACCACTACAATCAAAAAACAACATAGAAAAAGTTCTCACATCAAATTACATTATGTTTAACTATTTCAAATTATATTCCTTAGAGACTAGAGTTTTGTCTGAGGTGAACCTGGCTTGTCAGGAGCCAGGAGGTAAGGTAAGGTGAGTGAAAAGCTCAGTATGTGTCCCCTTGACACATAGAATTTCAATCTTTATATAAAAGACAAGAGAATCTCTACTTAGATATGTTATAGATTGAAGTTTCATATATTAATGTTAAAATATTACATTGTTTAATATTCTTCAGTGACATTTGTTTTCATTTCCTTTGCTCCTAGTGTAGTGATAAGTACAACTGCCAAACTCTCGGAGTTATCATAAACAAAGGACCTGTCTTGGCTATTTGCTTATTCTAATGTTGCTAGGTTACTGCACATAAATGGTAAAACCTTGGTATATTTGCTCTTAAATTGATATAATTTATACTATAATTGCTATTTCTTCATAAGGTTAAATGGTTGCATTGTTGTACTTGGAGGAGATTTACTCTGTTTCAAGAGATTAGATTTGTAATTAGCAAGTTGAATTTTCAGAAGCCTGAATTTAGCTTTACACAGTAATATTGTGTGTGTGCTTTAAACACATACCATACAATAAAGAAACGGGGTACTTTATTAGCTAGTGAGATCCCTATCACTAGATCTATTCTGCAGGGTTGTAGGGGTACTTTATTGAATTGGTGGTTAGATAATTCCATAGATTTCTTCTGTGTCTAAAACCATAGGAGTTGTCTTCATATAAAAGTGGACTATTTAATTACTTGTATGATTTGATTGATATATTTACTTTGATTTTACAGATTACAAATGGATGGATAAGGCCCATTTGCCTTTCTTATATAACGAAAGGCATTGGTTACTAAGATTGTTAATCTTATTACACATGCCTTCACCTGTTTGTATACACTTTATTGCTGGGATAGTAATTCATTTTTAAAAATTAACATTTCACAATATATTTTAATGTTTGCTCACTTTGTAGAAATAAAATCCTATTTGCATGCAAATAAAACATTATTTTAAAAATTATAAATTGTTTCAAACGTTCAATTTTAAATAAATAGTATCTTTACAAAATGGTTCAATAACCACAATAGTCAAAAGAAACAGTAAAATAAGTCCAGAGTGAGAAAAAAATTTATTTGCTTCTGGTATGGTTCTTTCTTGACATTTAATTGAATTTCTTCTAAGGGAGTTTTACTTTTAGTATGCCCACTGGGATGCTATGATGCCTTAAACCAAAGAACTATTAGTGCTTCCAAGATGGCAATGTGTAGACATAATCATCTTGTTTAAGTTGGCACCTCACGATAGTCAAGCATTCTGGGAATCAGTGTGTTACTAAATCCATATGCTGTAAATCACTATGTTTAAGTAATAGACATGCTCCTTAAGAGCTAAGGCTCAACAGAAACCTGAAATATCAGATCATTTACCTCCAGGAGGCTTCATAAGAAAACAATCAAGGTATTCTATGACATGGATACACTTTATTAATTGTCTATAAAAGGATGAGAAGGTGGAGATCTCAGCAGGTTTGTTTCTGTGCTGTATTTTTGCATGTCATTGTGGTCGGGGTAACTTACAGAAGATAAATGCAGTAAAATATATCAGTTGGGTTAAAATCACTCCTTTTGGCCGGGCGCGGTGGCTCACGCCTGTAGTCCCAGCACTTTGGGAGGCCGAGGTGGGCGGATCACGAGGTCAGGAGATCGAGACCACGGTGAAACCCTGTCTCTACTAAAAATACAAAAAAATTAGCCGGGCGTGGTGGCGGGCGCCTGTAGTCCCAGCTACTCGGAGAGGCTGAGGCAGGAGAATGGCGTGAACCCGGGAGGCGTAGCTTGCAGTGAGCCGAGATTGCGCCACTGCACTCCAGCCTGGGCGACAGAGCGAGACTCATCTCAAAAAAAAAAAAAAAAAAAAATCACTCCTTTTAGTCACAGCTTAGATTGTTTTCTTTTTTAAGCATTATATTTGAATTTTCAGCTTTCAATAAGCCAAAGTATTGTAGGGGTGCCAGAACATTCTAAAAGATAAATTCTGAGGTACAAGAAAGTTATGTAATTTTTAGATTTATCAGACTCAGCAGACAGCAAGTCTGAGAAAAAAAATGTGATCTCCAATTAGTTAAATATTTCTCAGAGGCAAAAATACTAAATTGATCTTAGAAGTTACATTTTGGAATAATAGCAACACAATTTATTCTGCCAGTGGATGTTAAAGAATATCTTCTCTAAATAAACTAATTCTGTTTCTACTTTTCATATAGAAATTTTACTTTTAAAAATGTATTTTAATTTGTTTTAGGCTAGACATTATTATAGTGAAATGGTTAAAATATTGCTTTTCTTTATGCAATTATTAGGTTGTTTTAATGTATTTGAGTTCTAATAGGCATTTTCATAATAATTTATAGCCCATGATTTGTTATTTATATATAACTAATATGTGAAGAATTCATATAATTAATTTAAATATACATTTTAATTAATTGTTTGTATTTATTATTTACTTGATAAAAATATATTTTGATAATCCACTATATATCAAGAACACCTTAGACTACAAGATAAAAGTTGCTGGAGTTTGGCCAAAGGGAAAATATTAGCATATATATAAGGATAGTCATAAAATTATTTTAATATTTTTCAGTTACATCAAATAATTTATTTGAATTCTGTGATACCTATTATTGAGAGAAATATGTTTTAACTGGGTTACTTTATCCAAATTTACAAGTTAGTGAGAGGTCAATAATGTATGGCAGTAATTAGACCTTTTTCAATCTTTTCCCAGACTTGATACCTTTACTATGGATATATCAGACATATAAAATGAGCCAAAATAGTTGCTATAATTATGAGAGATAAAACTTCTGAAAAACAGTAATTGTATTTCTTAATGAATTCATAATTCCAGACACTTAAAAACCATTTTCCTACCATTTATATTTTCATTGTTGGTCTTGGTTTACCAAAAACCATTTTAATGATCTGTTTAAAGTCAATTGTGATAGAGAAAGAGAGACAGACAGAGATAGAAAAAGAGAAAGAGAGGGAGAAAGAGGGAGAGACACTCACTGGCTAAAATAGAAAGTACTACAAAGTCAAGTGGCAAAGAGTGTGGAATACAAAGAGGGAGAAAAAACAGTAGGGAACAGTAACCTTAACTACTAAACTACCTATAACATCTTGTCAGGATTAAACAATTCAGGATTTCAGGATTAAACAATATCCAAGGGAAAGCAAACATGGTCTTATTGATTCTGAATTTCTTTTTATAGCACAAAAATATACTGGTCAAAATCCCTTTTAGAATTTTAATTCATCATGATTTTTCCCAACTAGCTTTACTGAATATTGGAAAAGTCCCAGGTATGTTTGACAATGAGATAAGTTTATCAATATTAATACATTTATAGTCAAGGTAGTGAGTCTAGCAGCTATTGAAGCATGACTTGCACTGTAATCCTTTATGCCAAAGAATTATACCACTTAACTTTACTACAGAAAACTAGATTTTAATAAGTATCACCTTCATTAGTAAAAATAAGTAATAATTTCTTCTTTCAATGAGAATTTGAAATATACAATGCCCCTTGCATGTATTGTAACAGTTAAGAGTTAAGACAAAATTCCTGTGGAGTATATTATTATTATTATTGTTACTCAATTTTCCAGATGAAAGAAAAAGGAGCACCATTGTGACAAATTACTTGGTTAATGTCAGAATTCCACTAAGGTACTGATATAAAATTCTAGATAGCAAAATACACTTAAAGCTCTAGTGAATCTGTAAGTCTTGTAGCAAAAATGATAAAAGCAATAGTAAAGTAATTTACCTCTGTTTAGAAATAGAAATATCAATGAAATTAAAAATAATACAGAAAGGCAATATATATGTTGAAAAAGAGACAGAAAAAGAGAGAGATGAGTAGAAAATAAGAAAGAATAGGAAAAAGGTGCCATGACAATCTTTGAGATGGACGAAACATTCCTGCCGATTATGTGGAACAACACATTAGACACAATGGAAAGTAAATGGATAAATAGAAAGACAGATACAGACAGATAAAACAAGAACCATACTTATCTCCTTAAACCAAAATATGTTTTAGGATGACCAAAAATGTAAACATAAAAATAAGCTATACAACAGAAAAAATAGATAATTTTAAAATATTTCATGGCAAGACATGAACCCATAAATCATAGAGAAAAAGATAATTAAATTTGATATTAAATTTGAATTTCAAATAGCTAGACATATATGCAATTAGGTAGTAGAGTAGTGAGGCTTGTCATTTAAATATTGATTAAAATCAATAAGAAAAAATCAACAGGCTAACAGATAATACAAAATATATGAATGTATAATTCATAACCAAAAATAGACTGAAACAAAAAAGATGCTGAACATCTCTTAAAACATTAAAATATCAAGATATACCTATTTTATATATTAGAATTGAATTTATTATAATAATAATTTTTGGGGAGATAGGCACTCCTATACTGGTAACCAGGTAGTAGTTATTAAATTAAATAAACACATTATTTCATCCTGCAATTCCTCTAGTAGAAATGTGTTTTACATATTTACTGTCAATTGTATCCAAAGATACTCATAAACTGAGGTTTTTATATATTATTTTTGTAATAACACACACGAAATATAATTAACACAAAAGTCTTTTAAAAGAGGACTAATTAAATTATTGATTACCAATATAGACTCTAAAGGACTCTACACTATTATTGTAGGATGAAGTACTTAAGATATATTGTTAATTAAATTACAAAGAAGAGTACTGAAAATGTGGGTCACATATTCCCACTTGTATAAAAATGAAACATACAATTAGGAAAATTTTCTCTACTGATACAAATGACCTTTTTGGTAGTGATAATTTTTCAAGAATAAAATTATAAGTCAGGTTTGGAAAGATGTTTTACCTTTTATAAAGCTTTTTACTGTTTTAGTTTATAATATGTGCAAGAGTTTTTATAATAAGACAAATAAGGAAACAGTAATAATGTTAAAAAAGCTATTTTACTGTTACTATGTACTAAACATTGTAGTAGGTACTTTATATTCACATGTAACTGAATTCTTAAAAAATTCTTAAGAAAGTATCATTATTATTTCATCTCGCTTTGTACAGACAAAATGAAATAGAAGAGCAGAGAAGTTAAATAACTACCACCACTTGTATGACCAGAAAGTGACTGTGTTGAGAAGTCTCATTTCCAAATTTCTGCTCTTCAGTGCCTTACTCAAAGGTCATGAATCAATATCTGATATAAAGGATAGTGGTCTTGTTATAAGCTCCTGACCTACTGTTCATTTGACCTCACTTGCATTTTATGTTAACATGGAAGAAACAAATAGTTTTATATAAATCAGAGACAAATTAGTATCAGTAGAAATTAAGTATTTCTCCCTTTGTCTGTCACATAATCTGAGTATTGATATCTTTTCAAGAGAAACAGAAACCTGCAAACTTAAGGTTCTCTATTCTCTGAAATGACCTTCTAGGAAATGTCCTGATTTGCATGCCTATGGCTTGTCTAATCTTAGTGCCAAGAGCTCAGTACATGCTGGTCTTAAAAGGGGTAATTATTTTTAAAATAAATTACTTTTATTTTCTCTATAAAAGACAAAGATTTTGACATATTCATCTATTCTTAAGAGCTCATCTTAGTAGTGAAAGCATCTGTGAAAAAATCAAACAGCTGTGAATCTAAATATAGCATCAGATTCAGTCTTGACAACATAAAGGTTGGAAATGTTGCTGCTCAACATGTGAAAGTATAAATGACAGTGCTATATGTTACAGAAATTGCAACTTTGGGAATTGAGCTTAATGCTAATTTATCTCATAGAGGGATACTTATTATGCATCATCACATGTATTGTACTATATTTTTATAGTGTGAATAGGCCCACATGTGACTCATAACTCAAAAGAAAAGTTGATAGAAGACATAGTTTATTGTTATTTGTTTCTTTCTTATCAATAGTATGATATCTCAGGGCACAAAAATACTGCCATTTACTAGGTAAAGAGGAGCAGTGTTTAAAGAAATAACAGCTAAAACAATCCAGTTAATGTGAACACAAAATAAGTATTTTTTAAAAGAAATAAGGGATGCTAAAATGATTTTACTAAAAAATATATATTTTTAGTTATTTTCTCACAAGAAGTCATATCCACTCTCAAATTTCTTCATATTCAATATAATATCATTTGAATTAATTTAAAATTATGATTATGTAAAACAAAAATTTACTCACAACAATAAATTATATGTATCATGTTATATTTGCTAAGGTAGAAAATGTACTGATATATTTTCAGCAACAGGAATTGAAATAACAAAATTTTAAAAATCAACTAAGAAAGTAATCAAACATCCTGTTTTCTGTTCACTTAGGTTTCTTGACAATTCACTACAGAAGTGATAAATAACGTCTGGTTTTATATGGTTAATGAATGTAACATGATACTGCATTTCCTTTTGCCTAGGGTTGCTGTGTCTTTTTCCTCCTCTGATTATATAGATAAACATATAAAATTGGTAGCTATTTTTGTTACATACATTAATGTGAAATAGCCACAGTGCAGTCGCTTAGTAGTTTTCTTTTTTTTAACTGGTGTGTTTTTCAGAGCTTGTAATAATAGTGATGGATTTAACCTATATGACCACCAAAAAAGATATTAAAATGAAATCCAGCGACATAAATAGGTAGAATACAAATATCTTTTCAGTGTAGGGGCTGTACTACAGAGGAGAAAATGCTACAATAAAACTATTAAGTAGTTTGGGGTTTTAATTCAAAGATATTTAAGCATGCCTTTTATGGAAGAAGATGACTACTACAAATTTATCTTATGAGCAAATAAGATACTGGGCAGCAAAGAGGTGAAGAAAATAATGCAGGAGAAATAAAGTAAATATTCTTAACACTATGTGCTGTATATGCCTGAAAACACTTTATCTTTATAACATGTATTTTATATTTAATTTAAAATTAAGGAAATATTGGTACCAAGAAGTATCTTGCCCATAAATGTATATGTAATAAAAGGAGAATTTGATACAATTCTATTAAATTTGAGTCTTTTTAAAAAATACTTCTGCATTTCTCTTGATAGCTCATATTAAAACAGGAAAGATTCCAGAAAGAGAGACAAACAGTAAGGGGAAAATGACTTACAGAGAGTGCTATTCATATATAGTTATTTAAAATACAATGTAAGTGTTGTTTTACATTGGATAATAATTCTTCAAATTATTTGGTAAAATTAGTCTTTTATTTCCTTAAAGTATGTTTGTGAAACATACGCAGAAGGACTACCAGGGGTCTATTATAAAGGCAAATTCTGGTTCCTAGAACAGATTATTTAATCAAATATATTTGGTATTAGAATGTGGTCATTTAGAGATATGAAAAGTAGTTCTTTATTTTGCTGTTTAAAAACAAACAGATAAACAAAAACAGGTCATCAACTTTTTAAAAAAACTAATGAGTCTTTAAAATATTTTATCAATTCCATGTATTGGGGAAATACAAAATATCCATGAAACGTTGCTGGATGAAAACAAGACTATGGTATCGAATTAATAGGAAAAGCTTACTGAAGTAAAAATGCACACACGTGTTTGAGTATAAAAATGTAAAACTTGTATGTTGAACAAGCATAATTAATAACCCTAATAAATACATATTTTATTCTTGTCTTTTAGTTCTTTTCTACCACTAGTAATTTTCTGTGGTGATGGATAAAAATTTGACCAGTGCCCATAATACTTTGCTTACTTCTATTTAATAGATAATTCTATAGTTATTTAAAATCTCAAATTATAGTCTTAATCAGAAATCTAATACAAGATATAAAGCAACACTTCAAGCTATGTCAAAAGATAAGACCTTCTCTCCTATATGTAACTAAAGACAGAGTTTGGGGAGACTTGTGGCTAGGAAAGAAGGTCTGGTGTTTTTTTGTTTTTTGTTTTCCTTCCTCTGCTACCTTGTGGGAATAGAGAAATTAAAAATGAAGGGACAGGGGATTTTTTTATTTGCTGATCTCTGGATCTGGCAGTATTTATAGTTGATTTCACTCAGGAGTGCTTTGTGGGCTTGTGGATGCTTTTCTGTTTGGACCTCCTCTGCCCTCATTTATCTGATTGTCCACTTTTCCAGTTCTCTGGTTGTTAAGGTCTTCTGACTCAAGACCTCTTGGACAATGATTTCTCTTTTTCCTGTTCTGCAACTCACTCCTAGTCCTTGGCAAATGGAATCATCCGATCTTTTCATTAATAGATGCAGGAAATGTAGGGCCTTTAGCTTTCTCAGGTATTAAAAAAAATCACTTTTATATATTAAATCAAGGACTCTGAGTGGTATCATCGAAGCTGCCTTTACTGTGCTTGGAATTCGAATGTAATATGGTAGAGGTGATAAGAAAGGAAATCATATCTGATAACAGTTCTCTTCGAAGAAAATCTTCACAGAATTCCTACTTTGTTCTCTGTATCTTGACTTTTTTAAATTTTAAAGTTGGAAACTTTCTTGCATCTTTGTTCTCTATATTTTGAATTTTTTTTTTATTTTTAAGTTGGAAAGTGGCCCAGTAACATGAAACCAATTTACTTTTCTTTTACTATTTTTTACTATTATTATTTTTAAATTCAGCATATAGGGAATTATCTTACAAACACTTTGGGTTTTGATATCTATAGTGTTGGTACATAAGTGAGAAATAAATAAGGTGGTTCTAATTCTGCAACCTGATATATATGTGTACACTTACAAGTGCATATAAACAAGTACGTTAAGAGAGAAAGGAAAAAGAAAAAGGAAAGAAGGAATGACCATTTAATGATCCTCTGATTATACTGTTAAATATTATAATACAGTTCAGGTGTTAAAATCATCTTTTTCTATATTAAATTTTAATTAAAAAACACGAAATTATACCAAATTGGCCCTGTCAGAATAAAATAGAGGCATGTATAACTTCTATATTGTTTTATTCTCCTTCCTTAAAAGTGCCTTTATTAAATACCTTTACCATATAAGTTAAGTACACTCATCAACTGTTTATCTGTGATACTTATTTTATCAATTATTGAAGAAACTATCCTTCAGCAATTTAACATCATTATTTTCAGTATGATGGTGTTTTTTATTTCTCTCCTGCTTTCTACATGAATGTAATTGTTTAGATGAAAGTAATCCGATTTCTAAAAATTGTTTTATTGTCATATAGCCCATGTTCATTGGGCTAGAATGCATGATTGATTATTCATTAAGATAATGTTTAGATAAATAATGCAAAGATATTAATCATGCTATGAACAAGAATGACTACTAAAGTAGTGAGCAAAAAGAGAAGACATAGTGTTAAGTATGGGATGTTTATGTAATTTTAATACACAATTTGAGAATTGCAACATAAATCATTTTTGCTAATAAGTCCAGTTAAAACCACTATTTGGCTGATCCTATTTGTGGTTATATTTAGCGTATTTTATTATACTTGAGAGCTTCATAAGATTCCATTTAATCCCGACTTCACATAAAAATCAAACACCACCTTTATTTTCTTTACCTTTGTATATCAAGATTCTCATACGTTCACAGAAATTTGAAAAAAGAAATAGCACAGAAAAGTCTTGTGTGTCCTTCATCCAGTTTCCCCAATGGTGATAGTTTGCATATAGTACAAAATCAAATACAGTAAATTGGTAATAATACCATCCACAGACCTTATTCAAATTTTAGCATTTTACATGCACTAATATGTGTATTTGTATAATTATATTTACATATAAAGTTCCATTACAACAATTAAACTCCAGATATACAACTCTCCCCTTACACCAAAAATCCTTTACGTTACCCTTGATAACCACACACAACACTTGCTTCCTCCCTATCTTATACTGACCACTAAAATAACAAAACCACTAGACTAGAATAAGTTATGCACATGTAATATCTAAAACAAGTACTAAAAGATTTATAGAAAGATGTACTCAAAACAACTATGGATAAATAAAAATAAAAGTTTAGAAAATGTTTATGTAACACACAGATATGCAGGAAAAAAACAATTTCTTTTAAAAAAAACAAATCAAACAGAAAACGGAAAAGAAAAAGGAAGATTTAGGCCCTATTATATAAATAATTACACTAAATACAAATGGTTTAAATTTATAACTTGACAAGTTTGGCATAGTGGATAAAAAGTGAACAAACAAAAAATAATCAACTATTTGTTTTCTATAAGAAGCTCACTTTAACTGTAACAATATAACAATACAAGTCAGTTTAAAGTAAATGAATGCAAAGTTATATAACATGAAAGCATTAAACAAAAATTATTAATAACAGATAAAGGAGAATGCAAAGAAAATTGCTAGGGACAGAAGGGGACTTTACACACAATATGTCAAGTCTAACAAAAAACATAGCAATCTTAAGTATGTACACAGCAAAAACAAAGCTTCAGAATACATGAAGCAAAAACTGATAAAACTTAAAATAGAATAAACAAATTCACAATTATAGTTAAGAAAAAAACCATCACTGAGAAATTGTTAGTACCACTAGACAGAAATCATCAAGGGTATGAAAAAAACAACACCATCAACCAACAGACTGTAATTGTCATTCATATAACACTCCACCAAACAGCAGCAAAATACACATTCTTTACAAGTGCTTATGAAATATTCAACAAGAAAGATCACATCATTTGCCATTAAAAAATCTAAACAAAGTTAAAATAACTGAAAATATACAAAGTATATTATCTGGCCAAAATGGAAACAAAAGAGAAATTCATAAGAGAAAAGTAAGAGAAAAATCTATAAACACCTGGAAATAAATAACACATTTCTAAATAGTCAAAAGGAATTCTAAAGACTATTAAAAATTACATTGAATGGAATGAAAATGAGAATATAACATATAAACTTATGAAATATGGCTGATTGCAGTCCTGAGAGATAAATTTATAGCACCTAATATTTACATTAAAAAAGGATATTATCAAGTAAAAAATCTAGGATCCCACCTCAAGAAAGTATAAAAAGAAGAGCAAAGTAAAATCAAAGCAAGCTGAAGAATAAAAAAGAAAAAGATAAGAGCATGGCAATGAAATTTAAAATTAAAGTTCCAAGAGCAGTGTCACATCTGTAATTCCAGCACACTGAGAGGCAGAGACAGGTAGATACCTTGAGCTCAGAAGTTTGAGACCAGCCTGAGCAACATGGTGAAATGCAATCTTTACCAAAAAAAATTCTTTTTAATAACCAGGTGTGGTGGCATGCACCTGGAGTAACAGCTACTTGGTAGGCTGAGGTGGGAAGATGGCTTGAGCCTGGGAGGCGGAGGGTTGCAGTGAGCCGAGGTCATGCCACTGCACTCCAGCCTGGGCAACAAAGCCAAAAAATAAAATTAAAAATAGCTTAAAAATTAATGAAGTAAAAGCTGGTTTGTTAAAAATATCAATAAAATTGATGAACATCTAGCAAAAATGACAGAGAAAAAATATGACCGATATTAAGGAATGAAAGTGTGGATATACTACAGACCCCACATATATCAAAAGGATCCTAAAGAGGCACTATGAACAAATCTATGCAAATTTGATATGTTGAATGGACAAAGTCAATGAAAAGTTTGAACTACCAAATTGTACCCAAGTTGAATTAAATAATAAGAATAGTCCTATAACTATTTTTTAAATTCAATTTTTAGTTTAATACATTCTATAAAAGAAATATCTAGGCCTACTTATTTTTACTGGAAAATTTTACCTGATATTTAAGAAAGCATTAATATCACTCCTATACAATATCCTCCAGAAAATAGCAAGAAAAGGACACTTTTCAATTCATTTTATGAGAACAATATTTTATGAATCCCAAAACTACATAAAAACAAAAGCACCAATTTCAGATCAATATCCTGCATTAACAGAGATACAAAAATTCTCAACAAAGTATTAGCAAATAAAAAACAGCACTATATACAAAAAATAACCCATGACCTATGTTATTCCAAGAAAGCAAAACTGATTCAGTATTCAAGAGTAAATCAATGTAACTCACCTTATTAACTTGTTGAAGTAGAAAAAAATCATCATCTTATCAAACGATGCAGGAAGAAAATGTATTTGACAATATTTAACACCCAACAAATCTTTGGAAATAGGAAGTATATGTATACCAGTACTTCTTGGTAATATGTGTTGGGTTGAGGAGTGGGAGAGGAGGATTATTGAGAAGCATGAGGAAGCTTTCTGGGATAGTGGGTACGTTTGCCATGATGATAGTGATAATAGTGTCTAAGACATATACATATGGCAACACTTTTAAAATGTGCTCTTTATACATGTGCAGTTTATTGTATTTCAGTTATACGTCAGTAAAGTTGTTAGCTTGTGGAATATCACCACACCTTTCTGACCTTGGCCTGTTTCTTAATGTATCTATCAAGATTTTGATAAAGACATAGTATTACCTTTGCTTAGGAAAACATAATATAAAAATATAGGTAAAGCTTACATACAAGATTTATCAGAATTGAAAAAATGACATGAAGTGGTATTGTCAATCCTAATTAGAATGTTATTCTAATTTCAGTGAAGAACATGGATACCTTTGATGTGCATACACTAAATCTACATTTTTCTTCTGTCCTCAATCTTGACAGATGATTTTCTCTTTTCCTTCCTTGAAAAACTAGAAATCATCAAAATGAACTTTTCTGCCTACCTGCTATTGGCCTATCAGACAATCAATCAAATTCCCTAAGCTTATAACCATCTACTTCTTTTATTTTTCTTTTATCTTACTTTATCTTATTTTGTTTCAATGGATGAATCATATTATGTTCAATGACTTTATGTATGCTATAGATTCTACTGTTCTACCATCTTGATAATTATATTACACCAATAATCTCACTTCTATTCTTCAGCAATTTTGTATTTTCTAATGCAGGACCACACTTAGCATGAAAATGTCCACTACCCACTCCTGTTAAAAAGATACAAAAACAAATCCTCAACCTCATATCTAAATACTGTGACATTTCTCCTTTTCCCTTCAAAACCAAGAGATATTTACACTTGTGTGAAATGACTCAATACCCAATTAATCTTCCTCTAACTAGTGTCTGACTTTTACAATCTTCTCTACAACTTATTTATTGGTATCAAACTACCATCTTTAGTGTTGACAAATGCAATAAGCACATTTCTATTTTTATTTCAGATATTTCACCTTCTTTCAATTCTCTTTTGGAAATACAAGTCTTGCCTTTTATATCATCAATCTTAGTTTTGCTCCCACTTCACTGTTCACTAATTTTCAGTTTACTTTGCTACATTCTCCTCCTCTATCTATACTCTTAATTTCAAAATACCTTGGAGTTTGTTTCTTGGCCCTTTCTCTTTTTTCTGTATATTCATTTCCTAGGACATGTAAATTATCTGTGGACATTGTCTTCCAGTTGATTTTTGATTACTTCTTAATACAAATTTCTTGCCTAGATCTTACCGAATATAAATCCTTTGTCTAGATTAATCAAAGAACACCACTCTTTTATAGCCATGTCACTGTATGGCATTCTACTTGAATGCAACAATCACAGTAAAATCCAAAATAGATCTCTTGAGTTCACTCTTTTTTGAACATCTTTTCTACTTCTAATTTTGCCAGCTAATAAGTGGCATCATTCTGCTCGGTGTAATCACTGATCCCTTTTCTGTCATCTCTCATATCCAATTTATGTGTGAATGCAAGTCTTCTTTATTAAACTCAAAAATATATCTCAAATACAAACATTGCCCTTCATTTCCATTGCTATCATCATACTCATAATTTTTACTGGACTACTACGAAAGTCTCCTTACTGTTTGCATATAGTCACTCTTAATTTCCTCTATCTCAAACTGTATCTACAGTTAGAAAGCTCTTCTGTATGCACAGTTATTCCCCATAGCACTTGGAATGCATTCCATTCAACTTACCCTGCCCTTAATGACCTAAATGAGCTAACTTTTTCCTGTCTCATCTGCCTTCTCTGGCAGCTCTTTCCCCTAGGTAAGCTATAGCATGGGTGGTCATGTGCTTCTCAAAATGCCAAGCTCTTTCCTAGTATTAAACTTCGGTACATAACATTTCCTTTTGAATGAAAGCTCCATCCTCCATTTTTGCTCTGGGTATCTATTACTGAATTGCAAATGTCCTAACTTTTACGGATTTAAAACAATAACTATTTTTAAAAACCTCATGATTATGTGGATTGGAAATTCAGGCAGTCCTTGGCTGGCCTATCATTTTCTGCCACATGCATGGATTGGAGTTGCTCAATGACATAGAGTTCTGGCTGACCTAGTCTAGAGGCTGGAGTCTCAGTAGGGGAAGGACTGCCTTAGCCAGCCCATTTTTTCTTTTGGCATGATTTTTGGATTTCCCCACTAGCAAGGTACTTGAGTATAGCCATTTAAGACTACGACAGTGTTCAAGAAGATCTGTAGTGTAAGGTAGTCTATTAAAGCTAATGTCTGGAAATTTGCATTCACTTTTGCCACATTTTATTGATCAAAACAGACAGTCTCCCTCAGATTCAAGACAAGGAAATATAAACTTCTCTTCTTTATATGAAAATTGTCAATAAATTTATAAATGTTTTTAATTCTGACACAATCACAAAAGTAGATCTCGTTTGGTAAATGTTTTACAGTAAATATTATATCATTGCAGCTAAATTTATGAAGTAAAGAGCTTGATAATTTGAGAACCCGGTGGACTATCAGTAGGACTATAGCTTAGATAGGCAAAAGGGCTATTAGATAAGGTAGAGGAGACAGACAAGAGTTAGACCATTTAGGACATTAAAGTCAGGATGAGTAAATTAGTAACTAAATATTGCAAAAATGTGATTCCCTAAGTATCACATTTAAATTGGGTGTCTCCAGCAAAAGAAATAATCATCAGGGTAAACAGACAATTCACAGAATGTGAGAAAGTATTTGCAAACCACACATTTGGAAAGGATCCAGAATCTACAGGGAGCTCAAAAAAATCATCAGGAAAAAAAAACATAATCCCATTAAAAAGTGGACAAATGATGTGAATAGATAGTTCTTAAGAGAGTATTCACAAATGGCCAGCAAACGTATGAAACAATGCTAAACATTGCTAATCTTCTGAGAAATGCCAATAAAAACCACAGTAAAATATCCCCTTACCCCTGCAAGAATGGCCATTATTAAATGTCAGAAAACAACAGATGTTGTGTGGATGTGGTAAAAAGGGAATCCTTACACATTACTGGCAGGAATGTAAATTAGTACAACTTCTATGGAAAGCAGTATGGAGATATCTCAAAGAACTAAAATTAGATCTACTGTTCTATTAAGCAATACCACTACTGGCTATCTATCCAAAGGAAAAGAAGTCATTATATGAGAACGACACCTGTGTATGTTTATCATAGCACAAGTCATGTTAGCAAAGATATGAAATAAAACTAAGTGCCCATCAACTGATGAGTGGATTAAAAATGTGGAATATTACTCAGCCATAAAAAATGAAATAATATCTTCTCTAGCAACTTGGATGGAGTTGGAGGTCATTATTCTAAGTGAAGTAACTAAAAATGGAAAACCAAATACCATATGTTCTCACTTAGAAGTGGAAGCTAAGCTATGGGTATGCATGGACATACAGAGTGGTGTAATGGACATTGGAAATTCAGAATGGGGGAGGGTGGAAAGGGGTGATGGATTAAAAAAACTACATGTTGAGTCACAATGTATACTGCTTGTGTGATGGGTGCTCTAAAATCTCATACTTCACCACTATAAAATTCCCCAAAAGCTATTGAAATAAGAACTATATATAAAGTAAACAAATAAACAAATTGGGTGTCTCACCATTTACATTTCTTTCAGAGCATCGTTTGCTTATCAACATTTGCAATATACTAGTAAAATGTATTTTTGTGGGTTTTTTAAATTTTTGTATTTTTCTGTGCTTTAACTATTTGAAAGCAATTAATAAAGTCAGAGGGGGTGTTGATGTGTTTACCTCTGCCTCTCCAGTGCCTGACATAGTACTGGTAATATAGTGTGTATTCAATAAATATTTATTGAATAAATTCTTGTTTGGAATAAATAAAAATTGCTGTTAAAATGTTGTACATAAATGCAGAGCAGGGCATCTGAGAACAACTACTGTGAAAAATTTTAAATAATTCAGTTGGTCACACATTCAGTGAAGTCACTATGGCTATTAAGGGATTAGGTGACAAAAAAACTGAACAGGATGCATTAAAAAATGACAAGGTTAAATAGAGGAGTGATGTTCCAAACATGCCAGTCAGATCACATTGGCAACGTGAGTCCAGCTCTAGTCATATTTTTAGGGGGCTAGAGAATGACATGAGAATATGAAAGTGTGACATATGAAACACTTGAAGGAACTTGGAATGTTTAGCTTGTAAAAGCCTGAGGGACAAATATAACTGATATCTTCAAATGTTGAGCAGCTGTCATATGTAAGATTTTTCCCTCTATTTTTCTCAAGAACTTTGATTAATAATATGTCAAAAATATATTTTACAGTTAAAATAATACTTAAGCAATCAGAATGATTACTCTATAGGAAAAAAAGAATTTAAAATGCTTCTGCCGGTTTTTCTTTAGGTTTTTATAGTTGCTTCTTCCTCTTACACCTGGGATTAGATTTGAAGCTTTCTGGGCATCTTTGGAGTAGTAATTACATTTGCTTTCAGTCATAAAATGCAAGTCAACTAAATACTCTATTGTTTTATTAATTATTTAATACTAAATAAATTAATATTTATCAATATTAATAAAGCAACTATACTGTTTAAAATCGGTAGTGAGGAAAATCATAGTGGACTGTATAGCAGTCACTTCTCAGAGAATACACTCAAGTGAATGAAAACAAAGCTCTGCAAATTAATTAAAACCAAGAATAATAAATCACAACATCTAAATAGCATAGTTCCCATACTTGTATTTATATGCCTAGTAAAAACTCATCTCTACATACTCTTTTTTCAAATTTGTTATGATACATATTCTTGTTGAAGAGTGTTGACATATTTTGAAGATTGTTGCAAAATTTTGCCTGGGCAATTTATTAATTACTATTTTAAGCATCAGATATTTAGAATAGTGTTTATGCATTTTTAATAGTTCCTAAGCTGATTTCTTTCAGTTATATTTCCGGTTTGTCATTCTTCAGGTATTTTTCAATTTATGCCAACAAATTATCAGGAAGAAAATTAATATCAATAACCAAATTGAATGTTTCAGGTAGTTAATCCTATTGAATTTAAACTCATTTCTTGGTTTATTCATTATATCTACTTTTGTAAAAGCAAAATTTAGCACAAAATAATAAAACTCTCCCAATTTATTCTGCAGAATAATTGAACTTTCTCCAGAACCTATAGCTAAACTTAACTAGGAGAATCTCTTTTTAACTTTGAAATTACCTCTTGTGAGGATCTTAGTGTCTGTAAGTGTCAGGGGATAGAGCAAAGAAAATGAAGAGTTTGTTCTTATAGTCACTGCTATATTTCTAAGGTATGAAAATCCTTAGGAATTAACTGAACTTTCAAGAATGAAGCCTGCTTCAATGTTAACCTCTAATAGTGTTAGATTTAGTTCAAAATATAAACCCAACCCTTTAAAATTTTTAAGAAGCTTTTTAAGTATGATCTTTTGAAAGAATCTTAGTACTTTGTGGTTAAATTATAGCAAATCTGGCTAGCACTATACTGTGAAATGTCTTGTCACTGTACCTACATGTAACAATACTTAAGACATCCAGCTTCTTGTGTCTCTGCTTCTCTCACCACAAAGCAGAGAGAACATTTACACAGATGCAGTTTTTTTTCTAAACTACTTTGTTGTTCTTTTTAGAAATTATTACTAAAATAATGACGCAATTTGTTCACAGTGGTATAATTCATAGTTTGTAGTGAAAATAGTAAGTGTAGTTACACGAAATGTGCAACGGTTTAACTGTTCCTTCCAGAACTCATTTTGAAACTTAATCTCCAATGTGGCAATATGGAGAAGGGGAGCTGTAAAAGGTGATTAGGTCATGAGGGCTCTTCCCTCATGAACAGATTAATCCATTCATGGATTGATGGATTATAGGGTTAATGGATTATCATGGGAGGGAAACTTGTGGCTTTGTAAGAAGATAAAGAGACCTGAGCTGGATGTTAGCACACTCAGCCTCCTCACTATGTGATCTTCTGCATCATATTGGGATTCCACAGAAAGCCCTCACTAGCAACAAGGCCTTCACCAGAGGCACTCACTTCACCTTGGACTTCCCAGTCTATATAACTCTAAAAAATTAATTTATTTTCTTTATAAATTACAAAGTTTTAGGTATGCTGTAATGAATGACAGAAAATGAACTAAGACAGCATGTGTAAGACAATGTGAAGAAGTGTATGAAATATAAAGAATAGACTGAAAGGCAAAATGATTTGTTAGTTTTACTAACTAAAGGGAACCTATACTATAATTAAGACAACGTTCTCTCTTCTGTTCCTATTTTATTTTATTTGAGTTCATAAATTTCCCATATCATCTCGCTCCATGCTGTGTGACATCTATTTATTTTTTACTTCTTGATCTTATTACTAGTTTTAATATTTGCTTGTGTCCTTACTCAAAATCTGCCTTATTATTAAGAGTCAAACACCAATTGATTTCTTGAATAACTTTTGCTCCTCCACCATGATCATATGGTATTTATATATCAGAAAAATAATTTAGAAATACACAGTGAATGGCTTTAATGCTAAATAATTCTGGCCTTTCCAATTTGAGCACTTTATCCATGAGTTTTCTGAAGTGCCTGAATCTTTCTGACTCCTTCCTTCACATTCGGTGGAGTATGGTGATGGACGTGCCTAGTATTACATCCAAGTTTCCTTCTCCAACCAGCTCCATTATTGGAAAGCAAAAGTAGATGGCATAAAATTTTAACCTTAAATGAGTATACATCTCAAAAAATGCCTTTTTTTAAAAAAGGAAAGTTTATTGATAGTACCTAATATATCTTCATGTTGGCAAGTCTCCATTGTCTCATAAAGGTTTTTAAATGCTTTGTTCTTTTATAGCAGTACAAAAAAAACACATTTTATATGTTTTGAATATCTCTTTGCCTCTTTTAATCTATAAAATCTCCTCATTTTAAAGTCTTTCTTTTAGGCTGAGTGTGGTTGTGGCTCATGCCTGTAATCCCACCACTTTGGGAGGCTGAGGCGTGTGGATCACCAGAGGTCAAGAGTTTGAGACCAGCCTGCCCAACATGGCAAAACCTTGTCTCTACTAAAAATACTAAAAATTAACTGGGCATGGTGGCAGACACCTGTAATCCCAACTACTTGAGAGGCTGAGGCAGGAGAATTGCTTGAACCTGGGAGGGAGAGGTTGCAGTGAGCCGAGATTGCGCCAATCTGGGTGACAAGAGTAAAATTCTGTCTCAAAAAAAAAAAAAAAAAAGTATATCTTTTAAACAAGAAATAAATATTATGTCATTTATCTTATAGAGTTTTTGAGCTAAATTGCGTCCCTATGATATCATTTAACATATTCCTCTATTTCCTTTATTTTATATTAATCCATTAAATTGAAGGGCTTGATCAAATTCAACTTTGACTTTTTAGAAATACCTTATGATGCACAATGATGTCTGGTCATCTCTCCTTTTTGCAGTCCTCAGATATGAAGTTCTATATCCGCTTTTCACTTAATGTTTCAGCAGTCATTGTAGGTCATTAGCAATAGCCCATTATCTTATTAAGGGACAAAAAATGGTGATGGTCCATTATTAGTTTTGCTGTGGATATCAGCTGTTATTATTCCATACAAAAGCTTTCTTCCTTAACGATTTGATTACCATTAGATACATTCGCAGCCAGGCACTGTGGATCATGCCTGTAATCCCAGCATTTTGGGAGGCCGAGGCCGGCAGATCATGAGGTCAGGAGATTGAGACCATCCTGGCTAACACAGTGAAACCCTGTCTCTACTAAAAATACAAAAAATTAGCCAGGCGTGGTGTCAGGCGCCTGTAGTCCCAGCTACTCAGGAGGCTGAGGCAGGAGAATCACTTGAACCAGGGAGGCAGAGGTTGCAGTGAGCCAAGATTGCTCCACTGCACTCCAGCCTGGGCGACAAAGAGAGACTCTGTCTCAAATAAATAAATAAATAAATAAATAAATATACATTCACACACTAAATGAATGATGAATTCTTCAGTGTCTACCTTTACTCATCAGTTTCCAGAATTATGCATTTTTTCCCAAGCAAGCTTCAGTGGTGATCAATGAGATTTTTCAGATGATTATGAACTCATGGGTTTTTAACATTTTTGCAATGTTCATTGCAGTTATATTATTTGATGTTTAAATCATGCTGTTTTAAACTAGTAAAGCCCCTTTACTTTCTTACTGTGACCTTCCAATAGGATTTTTATAGCCTTTGATAGTTTCTTTGTTTTGCAATTTGGTATAAAAATATTTCCAGGCTTACATTGTACAGTTCTTATCACAGGGAAAACCTGTCATTTCTCCAAGGAGATTTGGTTTATTTGACTATGAAGTGGTATTTAGAGACCACAATCTGAATTCTCTTTTTCTGGATTTACCATTGCTTTTAGATCTTTCCTGTGTACCAGTTAGAAAATATGTATTTTATTGCATAAGAGAAAATAATCACATATAGAGTTTGTACACTAATTGAAATTAAAAATTAACAGTAAAAGATTTCTTCGTCTTTTGTTTTTTCACTCTTAGTTCTTACTCTGAAAAATCTTCTTTCCTAAGAACACTAATATAATTGCTTATTTTCTACCTATTTGTCTATCTACATATAAATCTTCAAAATAATGGTACTAATATTATTAGTATTAACATGATCAACAAATGCTGTTTAATATTTTATTTCAGCTCTTTTTTAACCTTGATATATCCCAGGAAAGATGTACAGTCAAGTCATACATAACAACATCTGAGAAAAACCCCCAACATATCTGCCAGACCAGTTGATGTCACACAGCCTGAGTGGCCGTCTGCACTTTTTTGTCCTTTCTTTCTTTTAACTTTTATTTTAGATTTCGGGAGTATATGTGAAGGTTTGCTATATAGGTAAACTTTTGTCATGAGCATTTGTTGTACAGATTATTTCATCACCCGGATATTAGGCCTATTGTCCAATAGTGATGTTTTCTGCCTCTTAACCCTCCTCCCACCCTCTACTCGCAAGTAGAGTCCAGTGTTTGTTGTTCTCTTCTTTTCTTTTTCTTTTTTCTTTTTTTTTTGAGACGGAGTCTCCCTTTGTCACCCAGGCTGGAGGGCAGTGGTGGGATCTCGGCTCACTGCAACCTCCACCTCCTGGGTTCACGCCATTCTCCTGCCTCAGCCTCCCAAGTAGCTGGGACTACAGGCGCCCGCCACCACGCCCGGCTAATTTTTTTGTATTTCTTTTTGGAAGAGACGGGGTTTCACCGTGTTAGCCAGGATGGTCTCAATCTCTTGACCTTGTGATCCACCCACCTCGGCCTCCCAAAGTGCTGGGATTACAGGCGTGAGCCACCGCACCCGGCCTATTCTCTTCTTTGTGCTCATGAGTTCTCATCATTTATCTCCCACTTATAAGTGAGAACATGAAATATTTGGCTTTATGTTCCTGCGTTAGTTTGCTAAGGGTAATAACCTCCAGCTCCATACACTTTTCTGCAAAAGACATGATCTCATTCTTTTTTATGGCTGCATAGGATTCCATGGTGTATATGTAGCACATTTTCCTTATCCAATTTGTCATCGATGGGCATTTAGGTTGACTCTGTATCTTTGCTTTTGAGAATAGTGCTGCAGTGGACATTTGTGACTGCACTTTCTTTCAAGATTCTCTTGTGCCTTAGGGAAATCATCAATGTATCATTAGTTTCAATTTCACTTTTGCTGCTACTTCCAAATGGTTTATTTTTTCCCTAGGTTATTGTCAATGCCTTTTAATTCTTGTGTAGGTCATAAATGTGCAGTGTTTTTAAAGTTATAATTTACATAAAGAAATATTTTTAAAAGCTTTTAAAAAGAAAAGAACGTACAGTCAAATTACTGTGTTTTAAGGTAACTCGAAACTATTCTTGCATAGTTAAACCATCAAATTGATATATAATTTAGTTTAGTTTTATTTATTTTTTACTATTTTTAGGACTGTTTTATTAATTTAAGCTGAATTTTATTTTATAATTGTGCAAAATAATTAGAAGGCTCTAAATTTTAATCCATAAGAGAAATTACATACAGAGAAGTGTATTGTTTATTAATTTCCCTTTTTCTGATGTTTCAATGGTGTAAATAATACTTTTCACTAGTTTTTTTATTTTTATTTATATTTATAAAATAAGAATATTTCTTATATGTATGTACAGATGCATATATATTTACATCATTTTATATATACATGTTACCCCCTTTCAGAAACAAAAGGTAGCATAGTAATAACATTAGTCGGCACCTTTAAAATATTTTTAAAAAATTAACTTATAATCCTCTAGACAAATATTTCTCATTCTTTTTAGAGATATATAGTACTTCACTCCACAGATATACCATAGTTTATTAAACTAGTCCCCTGTCCCCTGTAGATGAACATTTTTATTATTTACTCTTTTATGGACAAATTGGACAAAAACATATAGCCTTTTGCATATGCCACTTTAAAATTTTGCCTTGATAGCCTTAAAAGAAGGGTTGCTGTTTTTTTCAGATATTCCAAAATTACTTTTCATAGATGTTGTATATAGAAATATTTTCCTCAGCAGTATATAAATATGTATTTCCTAACAATCTCTCCAATGGATTATATTGCTAATCTGTTAATATGTTGTTTAAAGGGAATTTTTTTGCATCTAGAGTTGAAAATGAATTCTTCTATTAGACAAAATATACTCAAGTCATTGTCTATTCAAGAACTTTAAATAATATTTTTGCCTTTAGAGGCTCAGTGGGTTATGACTTTTAACAGTCATACTGACTTTTGAAAAAGACTAATCTAATCACTTGGGCATCTTCCAGTATAATCTCTCTGGGATGAGTGATAGGTCAAGAAGATATATGGCACAGTAGTTTACTTGACTTCAGAAGGCCTAAAAATTTAAGAAACCTTTTAGGAATAGAGCCTATGCTGTAACTTTGATCCAGCATGAAATCCACATCAGTACTACTCTGTAATTTCCTAGAGTGGAAACCTTTGGATGAACTTCTAGTTACCTCTATTTAAAGGGATAATTAGGGAATAGCCTTCTCCCATAAGTGAGCATGAACGAGAGCCTACAGAGTTGGATTATTAGTACTTTTTTAGATATTATCTTTGGGCCTTACTGGTGCCCTCATCACTATAAGGTATGCATGTTATGCTTTACTCATCTATGTCATGGCCTATTCCCCTGGGAATCATCTCAGAACAACAGAGTCACTGGAGGGTTAAAGAGTGTGGATGACAGCAGTTAACCACCACAATGCACCTGTCAGATGTCCAGCTGGCTCACATATCACTGAACATAAGGCTGATTGGCTCTCTGCCCAGATATTCTAGTGTATCCTGCATGATGCCATATTGACAATTATGGATATGCAAAATTGTTCACACATTTAAGGTTAAGAGCAACTTATTTTGAGCTCATATCTTTATGCAATTTATTTGATGGCATATGGGGTCATTTTCGAGTCTAGTCCCTAGCGGCAAGAATTGCTGTGGCAACTAACTTGTTCTAAATTGCTGTTGCTGTTTAAATAGTTTAAAAATTAATTATCCTTCTAGATTTCAGTGATGATTTTGAATAATTATTCAGGGAAAATTAGGAAAGAATGTAAATTAGCATCTAAGTTATAAGGAATAAATTTATTGATTAGACCTAGGGGGACAATGATGGATGATTTCTGCTGAACACAATAGTGTCTATTTGACAATTATGTGTTGTAAAACAATATAACAGCATGAAACTAAATAATTAATTTATCCTCCTGTAAACCTTGTAAGGGGATTCCCAAAGAAATAATTTTCTATTTTCTGATTTCACATTGAAGATAAACTACCATAATGTGCTATGGCGATCTTTATTTTTTTACAGTCATTCTAGACAGAATATTTTGTGTATTCATGTTAAGGACTCATGTCTTTGAACAGTGTTTTGTACTTCTCATTGTGGAGATTTTTTCACTTCCTTTGTTAGCTGTATTCCAAGGTATTTGATTCTTTTTATAGTTATTGTGAATGGGACTGCATTTTTTATTTGGCTCTCAGCTTGGGTGTTGTTGGTGTATAGGAATGCTACTGATTTTTGTACATTGATTTTGTATCCTGAAATTTTGCTGAAGTAGTGCATCAAATCAAGAAGCCACTGGACAGAGACTATGGAGTTTTTTGGTTATAGAATCATGTTGTCTGCAAACAGGGATAGTTTGACTTACTCTCTTCTTATTTTGATGTTTTTTATTTCTTTCTCTTGCCTGAGTGCTCTAGCTAGCAGTGGTGAGAGAAGCCATCCTTGTCTTGTTCCAGTTTTCAAGGGGAATGCTTCCAGATTTTGCTCTGATCAGTATGATGTTGGCTGTAGGTTGGTCATAGATCATTATTATTGTTATTATTATTATTATTACTCTTATTATTTCGAAGTATGTTCTTTCATTTTCTTGTTTGCTAAGAGTTTTTAACATGCAAGACTGCTGCATTTTATTGAGAGCCTTTTCTGCGTCTATTGAGATAATTGTGTGGATTTTGTTTTCAGTTCTGTTTATATGATGAATACATTTATTGATTTTCATATGTTGAACCAACCTTGCATTTCAGGGATAGAAGCTGACTTGATAGTGGTGGATTTGCTTTTTGATATGCTGCTGGTTTCAATTTGCTAGTTTTTTGTTGAAGATTACTGCATCGATGTTCATGATAGATATTGGTCTAAAGTTTTTTTGTTATTTTTGTGACTCTGCTAGGTCTTGGTGTCAGGATAACGCTGGTCTTATAGAATGAGTTGGGGAGGAGTTCGTCTTCCTTTGTTTGAAAGAGTTTCAGTAGGAATGATACTGGCCCTCCTTTATATATATCTGGTAGAATTCAGCTGTGAATCCTTCTGGTCCTAGGCTGTTTTTTGTTGGCAGGCTTTTTATTACTGATTTAATTTTGGAGCTTGTTATTGGTCTGCTCAGGAATTCAATTTTTTTCTGGCTGTATTTTCCAGGAATTTATCCATTTCTTCTAGGTTTTCTAGCTTGTGTGTATAGAAGTGTTTATAGTAGTCTCTGAGCTTTTTTTTTTTTCTTGTATTTCTGTGGAGTGGGTGGTAATGTCCCTTTTGTCATTTTTGATTGTGTTTATTTGGATCTTCTCTCTTTTTTTATTCCTTATAAATAACACAAACAAATGGAAAAACCTTCCATGCACATGGATAGGAAGAATCAATATCGTTAAATGGCCATACAATTCAAAGAAATTTACAGATGCAATGCTATTCCTAAAAACTACCAATGATATTCTTAACAGAATTAGAAAAACTATTTTAAAATTCATATGGGCTAGGAGCAGTGGCTCATGCCTGTAATCCCAACACTTTGGAAGGCTGAGGTGGGAGGATCACTTGAGCTCAGGAGTTCGAGACCAGCCTGGGTAACATAGTGAGAGCCTGTCTCTATGAAAAATCAAAAAATTTATCCAGGCATGATGGTGTGCACCTCTAGTCCCAGCTACTCAGGAATATATAAGGTATGCATGTTATGCTTTACTCATCTGTGTCATGGCCTATTCCCCTGGGAATCATCTCAGAACAACAGAGTCACTGGAGGGTTAAAGAGTGTGGATGACAGCAGTTAACCACCACAATGCACCTGTCAGATGTCCAGCTGGCTCACTTATCACTGAACATAAGGCTGATTGGCTCTCTGCCCAGATATTCTAGTGTATCCTGAATGGTGCTACTCAGGAAGATGAGGCAGAGGATCACTTTGAGCCTGGGAGGTTGAGGCTGCAGTGGGCCATGACTGTGCTACTGCTCTCCAGCCTGGTGAGAGAGTGAGACTCTACACCCCCAACCACCACCACCAAAAAAAAAAAAAAAAAAAAAAAAAAAAAAATCACATGGAACAAAAAAAAAGAGCCAGAATAACCAAGGCAAATACAAGCAGAAAGAAAAAATCTGGAGGCATCATGTTACCTGACTTCAAACTCTACTACAAGTCTACAGTAACCAAAACAGCATGGTACTAGTACAAAAACACACACATAGATCAACGGAACAGAATAGATAGCTCAGAAATAATGCTGCACACTTACAACCATCTGATAACCATCTGATCTTCAACAAAGTCAACAAAAAACAAGCAATGAGGAAAGGACTTCCTGTTCAGTAAATGGTGCTGGGAAAACTGCCTAGCCATATGAAGAAGATTGAATCTGGAACCCTGCCTTACATCATATACAAAAACTAATTCAAGATTGATTAAAGATGTAATTGTAAAACCTAAAACTATAAAAACCCTGAAAGATAACCTAGGAAATGCCATATTGTACCATTCTGGACATAGGTTCTGACAAATATTTCTGGACAAAGATGCAAAAAGCAATTGCAACAAATGCAAAAGTTGATTAATGGGACCTAATTAAATGGAAGAGCTTCTGTACAGCAAAAGAAACTATCAACAGAGTAGACAGACGGCCACCATCATGGGAGGAAATATTTGCAAACTGTGCATCCCATAAAGGTCTAATATCCAGAATCTATAAGGAACTTAAGTGAACAATTATAAAACAAACAGCCCCATTAAAAAAGTGGGCAAGGAACATGAACAGACACGTTTCGAAAGAAGAGTTACATGTGATAAACAAGCATATGAAAAAAATGCTCAACATTACTAATCATTAGAGAAATGCAAATCAAAACCACAATGAAATACCATGTCACACAAGTTAGAATGGCTATTACTAAAAAGTAAAAACATAACAGATGCTGGCGAGGTTGCAGAGAAAAGGGGAGGCTTATACACTGCTGATGGGAATTAGTTCAACCTTTGTGGAAAGCAGTGGGGCAACTTCTTAAAGAACTTAAAACAGAATTACCATTTGACCCAGCAATCCCATTACTGGGAATATTAATCATTTTACCGTAAAGACACATTCATGTGTATGTTCACCACATCTTTATTCACAATAGCAAAGACATGGAATCAACCTAAATGCCCATCAACGGTAGACTGTATATAAAATGTGGTACATATACATCATGAAATGCTGTGCAGCCATAAAAAAACAATGAGATCATGTCCTTTGCAGCAACACGGACAGAGCTGGAGGTCATCATCCTAAGCAAACTAAGACAGAAACAGAAAATCAAATACTGCATGTTCTCACTTATACTTGAGAACTAAACATTGAGAACACATGGACATAAAGAAGGAACCAGCAAACCCTGGAGTATACGTGAGGCTGGAGTGTGGGACGAGGCAGAGAATAAAAGCTACCTAAGCAGTAATATGCTTATTATCTGGGTGACAAAATAATCTGTACACCAAACCCCAGTGACATGCAATTTATCTATCTAACAAACTTGCATATGTACTGCTGAACCTGAAATAAAAGTTTAAAAGTGATAACAAAATAAATGCTACCTACTGCCAAAAAACTCTTCTTATCCACTTAAAAACTATGCAATTAATTTAATTTAATTTTTTCTAACAGAACAATTTTCTGCTACATCGTCCCTTGTGTCAGAAACTTCTCGTACTTTGGGACATACTTAGAGTAGATTTATTAAGTGAATAAATCCCTCTTTGAAAGAAAGTCCAGATATTTCTTAGGTTTTACGTAAATGAGTAAAGGGGATATTTGTTTTTTAACCATTCTTCAACCATTATCCAGATAAAATTCCTGTTGAATTAATTGTTGAAATTATTCTTAACTTTTCCAGGTCAGTTGTTAACTTGGGTAATATTATGTTGATAAAAATTTGATAACTGAAATAAATTTTCATGAAATTTTCAAATACCTTTATATTATATTCTTCAATATCTTGTCATTATTCAAAGAGCTTTTGTCATTTTACTATGAGCAACAATGAACTCATAATATCTAAAATGACTCATTTTATTTTGTTTTATGTCACTTCTTATAATAATATCTTAGTCTAAAAGATTACTTTGGTTGATTCAGAATTCTTACAAATTTTATTAATGTTCTATTATTATTTTTAGTTATACATGCATTTTGCCAAATTTGCTTTATCTCCACTTCAATATGGGGTACTTATACTCCTTGTTCATTTGCTACTAGTTGTGAAGATGCTACCTGCTGCTGACTTCAAATGAATCCTTGATTATTCACTAAATCTTGTGAAACATTTAGCTCTACTAAACACTTTTTAAAAAGCACACGGAAACTCCAAAATAAAGACACTTTCAAATAACTTACAAAATGAAGGCCATTATTATGGCTATAGGTTAATTTGTCTCTAATGCTTCTGTTTCTATTCTTCCCAGCCTTGTAGAACCACATTTAACTAAACTTTATCTTGAACCTGGGGCTTCAATTTAGGTATGCTTTTCCCCTTGTTGCTGTTTGAATGTTAATTTATTTCTCACTACCAAAAATTCAAATTGTTTTTCTTTTTTCTAATTCTTATTTTTTCAAATGTTCTTTAAAAAAAAATTTCTTTAAAATCTCATTTTTCTAAAACCAAACTTTCTAGTTAATGGTCTTCCATTCTGATTTTATTTCATATTACTTCTTATTAACATGTAGATACTTTTAAGCCAGCCTTGCTAATTTTGTATTGCTTATAAAAGTTTTAAAATTTTTAAATGAATATATTGTGTATCTCAAACCAAATTGCATATTTCTGTATTTTTCATTCCATATCTTTAACTATTATAAATGGATTCAGCACAGTGATTAACTGTAATTATTCATATAGTATTGTCGATAGAGTTGAAGTCCTTAATTTTGTATGTACCAAAGGTAAAATATTGAGAAAAGATATGTAAAACAATACATGTGAGATTAATCATGTATTATCTTTTCTGTCTTGGATTATAAAAATATATACAAGACATTGATGAAAGAAACACTCAGTATGATAGTGAAGGCAGATCCCCAAATTCTTCACCCCAACTTGAATCCACATCCTTATCATTGCCTCAATTTTGAGATATTGTATTTCTCCACTTTTTGACTTTTGGACTTTGGCCTATGGCATGAGGCAGTAATGACAGTGTGGTGGTGACGGACCAAAAGAGATCTCCTGTGATTCTACTCTCTCTGTGTCTTTCTCTTGCCATGAGAACAACATGCCCTGGCTAGTCTATTGGTCCACTGTGGATCTACTTTATGATAAATAAACGGATGAACTTGGTTTCGTCCTGGTTTACCATGTACCATGTCACCTAGAAGTTGCTAGACTAATAGAACATTGGCATGGACTCCTAAAGTACAACTAAGACATTGGCTTGGTGATTAAACCCTGAACAATTTCAAGACTCTTTGAGCCTATGGCTATCATATGGTACTGAGTTATGTTTGTTAGGTAGAATGCAGGTGTCTCAGAATCAGGTAATCAAAGAAGTACCCATTTGGATAATTTCTATAGTTATGTGCCTACTGGACTAGAGGTTCAGGTTTTCATGGAGGAGCAAGTCTATTAATGGGCAGAATAAACATCCCACTAAAACAAAAGCTAAGGCTGCCACCTGATCATTTGTGTTCTTCATTTCAGCAGACCAGCGGGCCAAGAAAGGTCTTATTAGTCCTGATTAATCATGAAGAAATAGTTGTTAGAATCTGTTGAAGGCAGTAAAGTATACCCGGAAGTTGAGAGAGTCACTTTGAAGCCATGTATTTTTTCTATATCCATAACTGTGATTTGACAATTGCGCCAATCAGACCTAGCAATAGCGTGGTAGCAGGAGATTCTGACCTCTTTAGGAATATAGATTTAAGTTACTTCACATTGCAAGAAACACAAATCAGCAAATATTCTGGTCAGGCATGAAGAGCATCAAGATAATTGGCAGAAGAGGAATATGATGAATATTAGTTATCGTCTCAGGATTATACACTGCAGTATGGATTTAGCTTGGCACACTAATACTTGTTTTAAGTCCTTTATTCATACATTGTCACTGCACACCACGTTTAAGAAGCAGTTACAGGTGGGAATGGATTTAGTATGCTGCATGAGTAGATTTGATCTGGGGCCACGTCAACAGAAAATACATTGTTTTCACCTTCATCCGCTTTCTCGCCCTATATCTGTGCAAGTAGCCCAGAACTCCAAATGCAGAACCTGCATCTTTGTCTAAGGGCTTCTGCTGTCAGACAAGCTCTGCCCATGGGTGCAGCAGGCCAAAAGTGTCAACCATCTCAGGTTCCCTCAGGAGGGATCCTCAGCCAACAATGGAAAGTGCAAAAATACCTCAGATCTTTTGCTCCTCTGTGGCATTTCAGTGGGCATTTATACTACTCTGGCTTTCAGAGTTCCCCAGCATGATCAATGTCAGGTTTCCCACAGTGATAACGTACTTGAATATGTGCCTTTAATTAGCTGCCTTCCCTCTCCTTTTACTCTCCAATTCCCTATTGTCTCCAGGGATTACCTACCCAATAAATTGTTGTGCTCAAATCTCATCTCAAACCAAGATACAAATCTAAAACACATATTTACCATTGTCTCCCATAGAAACATATAACGTAGTATTTTTACCTTATAATCTGGTATCAGTATTTTGTATATTATTTTAACATGTGTACATAATTTCATAATTATATCCTCTCAAGAACTATAAGATATACCCTAGTATTTACAGGACCAGTAAAGAAACCAGGTCCAAATTACAAACTTAACTACATAATGCAATGCAATAATGGAAGAAACATATAGAAATAAGTTTTGCTGATTCTTTATTTGGATTCTCTCAATTATGTTTTTTTGCCAATTCCTATGTTAATAAAAAAGCCTGATGCTTACTTGCACATTCACTTTGAACTCTTAAGAGACAGTATGTGCTATATGTATTATAAGTGGTTCTGATCATGTAAAAGCTGTTCTGAAGAGAGAAGGAATTGTAATTTTATTTTTGAAAATGAAATTATCCCTGTATTTAAAGAGGCATAGATTGGGATTTACATATAACCTTAGTGCATGAAAGAATAAAATGAGTAAGAATTTTAAAGTCTTCAAATAAGTATCTTGAGCAAAGTCTTCAATAGAAGGAGAATAACAAAGATAAATAATAATCATGCCTTATACTTACAAAGAACATTGTAAACTAGGAGGTATTTTCACCCAGTGTCTTGAGCCTCACAATGACTCTTGAAGTGAACAGTATAATGGCCATCTTCTGTAGTGAAGCATTCAGACTCCAAGTTGTCAAGTGGGTTATTCATTACTAAATGTATTTAGAAAGTGCTAAGGTCAAAACTACCAATTAAATTATAAAAAACTAGAACACTTTTTTATAAAGCAACACTACATATAAATAAAGCATGAATTAGAGGAAATCCAATGCTTTGTATTTAACGTCTACCTCTGTAACCATTCTTATTCCTTAATTAGAAATTCTACTGAAGAAATGAGATCAAATAGCTTTGCATAGGAAAAAAAAACTTGTTTGGTGCATTAGATAGTATTTATATTGCAAACACTACATGGGATTAAATATAGGAAATTCAGTATTAATCTGTATTCCCATTTTTAGTTCCCAGAGAGTGAAATATGAGTTTCATGTCAGTTAGTATGAGTGAAACTTATCTGGAAAAGAGAAATTACTAACTTTCAACTCAGGACTCTCAATTCCACTATTTATAAGTAAGCAATTAATTATGTATCCTAACAATCTATATGATGCACTATAATTAATGTTCAAATTTATTTCTGATTGAATTGACTAACATCCTCACTTCATGAAAAGCCAATTCAATCTATGCATAAAGTGAAAATGTTTTATCAGTAGGCAATTTCATTTTTAAAATCAGAAGTGATAATTAGAAAACTTACTTTCAAAGATAAAGTATTAGGTTTAAAGCAGAATAAAAATTGGTATATATGGTATGAGATCATAGATTTTCATAAAGATAATTATTTATTATGCATTTTTTATCTCTGAAATTAAGTAGTGTTCATGAAGTGCATCATAAAAGTTATAAAGTAAATTACAATAAAAATATTTAAATATTTTCAACTAGTGTTTTATGAAATGAATTACATTTGTTTCAATCATAAAAATAAAATAATCTTAAAAGATGTAAATATAGGTATATTTAATTCACTGTTTATTGATATTTCAAAAAGTGGCTATTTCAGTCACTAATTTAATTACAAGGTAAGAATACTAACTTCAGAAAATAGATTACTTACCTGTTTGTCAGGGTGCGTTTAATTCCTAGCTCAATTTCAGCTTATAAATTCAGCAAGAAAATATTATATCATCCCACTTTTCCAATTTACAGAACAACAATTGTATAAATCCTTTAGTTTGAGAATGTGTTCAATTTCAGTAATTTTTAATTCAAGAGGACTTTACAAACATGCATTTGAAATTAAAATGCCATTTTGCAACAATTTCAGTATTTTTGTTGTAAAATACATTTTTAATAAATGCATAATTCTTTCACACTTGTATTACTTGTATTACTAGAGTATTTGCACAGCTCAATAAGTGACATTGTACCTATGCATTGTTCCTAAGTAAATTTCTATAACCCTATTATATTTGTATATTTATACCACATATAAATAATTTTTTAGGCTTGAAACTGAAATCATTAGCACTTATCTGGAATGCAGCTGTTTCTAATAATGAGTACAAAATTTAAAAAGTTAGAGAGTGGTAGTCAGATATAGTGTTTGAATTAAGCATCAGATATTTGTTGAATAGTTTCCATAAGCTCCGTTTTGTTTTGATAAAGCGTGGGCATTGAATTAGGAAATAAGTTTGAATTTTATTCTTGCTGCTCGCTCAGTAACCAATTTGGGGGAAGCTTCTTAGAAGTCTTTTAGATTCAGTCTTTTTTTTTTTCTTTTTGGAATGTAAAACATCAGAACATCTAATTCATAGGATTATTTTTATATAAATAAATGAAATAAATTGTGTAAAATACCAGTAACGGTGTTGAGCTTAAGAAAATTTTTATTCTGAACTTTGGGAGGCCGAGGGGGGTGGATCACGAGGTCAGGAGATGGAGACCATTCTGGCTAACACGGTGAAACTCCGTCTGTACTAAAAAATACAAAAAATTGGCCAGGCATGGTGGTGGGCACCTGTAGTCCCAGCTACTCGGGAGGCTGAGGCAGGAGAATGGCATGAACCTGGGAGGCGGAGCTTGCAATGTGAGCCGAGATCGTGCCACTGCCCTCCAGCCTGGGCAACAGAGCGAGACTCCGTCTTATATATAAAAAAAAAAATGTTTATTCTGCTTTAATTTAGCAGGATTTAGAAGGATATTAATATTAATAATTTATTTGACTTTTACACAAATTCTTGGAAACTTTGTATTGTAATTAAAATCCACAAGAGAAATAACTCATTGATTAGTACCAAGAAATTCATTCGGGACTTGGCTTTTCCTGAATGACTTAAATGTGTTCATTTGATTGGCACCATGACTAACCCAAAATCAAGAGTGACAGCAGGCCAATAGGGAGAAACAAGACGGCAAGTGCCTGCACAGAATGGAAGGTGCAGACTCGGATGTAAACTAGTAAGAATAAACTAGACTAATGAGTTGCTGAAGTCTGACTGTGACCTGGTGTGAGAGTAAGAAGCCCGTAACGACTAGAGATACAGGGAGAGGTTCATATTCTCTTTTAGGCTTTTCCTTCAGGAAATCCAAAAGGAGTCCAGAGGGAAGATCAAAAAGGATTATGAGAAGTCTCATCTGTGGAGCTGGCAGTGGGAGAGGAACAGTGGTCACTGTAAAAAATTCACCCAGACTCCTTTTCTCTATCTCTCTGATGTTACAAAAGCCTTAAGCTAGGTGGAGAAGGAAATCGAAACTCTAGGCTGAATCCACTGGTAAAGTTCAGTACAAGTGAGGAACAAAACAGGAAGGGGGATACAGGGAGGGGCAAGGGGAGTTCTTCCACTGAGGAAGATCCAGGAATATGTGCTAGCTCCAGCATTATATATACCTGGAGAAGGGAGAGGGACATGTGTGAAGACCATACAACTGAGACATCCATGTACGAAGCTGGCCTAAGAATGAAGCTTTGTTGTAATATTAGAGAATTCAACCCCATTCCTGCAAACCTTGTCTAAAAATTCAGAATAGAATACAGCTGGGGCTGGAAGAACTGCAAGAGATAGCCCATGTCTGGGGCATAGGACAAAGGAAATTCCAAACACCAGGATACTAAACCAAAACATGTTAAGCTTCAGATTAACTGAAGGTTAAAATACTAACAACATCCTTTGTAACTATGTCTACCCTGGGTATAGAATTATAGATTGACATTGTTTTAATACTTACACTTTAAATATGTTATTCCATTGTCTTCTTACTTTTTTGTTTCCAATGGGAAATCTATTTTCTTCTTTACTACACAACATGCCTTTTCTGATCACTTATAAGATTTTTTAATCACTGGATTTAAACAAATTCATTATGACGTAGTGTTTTGTGTGCTTCCATGTTTTGTGTGCTTGAATTTTGTTTAGCATTTTTTATTTTAAACATATAATACAATTTGAAAATTTGTGGCCAACAGTGCTTTATTTTCCTTTATTTCCCTTTCCTCTCTTTCAGAGACTCCAGTTACTTCTATATTAAGCTATTTGAAGTTCTACTGTACTTCACTGATGATCTGTTATGTATTTATTTATTTCTCTTTTCTGGCTGTGTTTTATTTTAAATAGGTTTTATTGCTAGCTCTTCAAATTCGCTAACCATTTCTTCTGTAACGTCCAATCTGTTAATCTCATTCAGTGTATTTATTAACACACACATTATAACTTTCTCCCTAGAAGTTTATTTAGGTCTTTATTACATATTTCATCTTCCTTTAACTCTTTGAACATACATAATTTAGTTCTAATAACTCCCTTAGTGTCTTTGTCTGCAAATTCTAGCATATTCATCTGTTCTTGGAATCTATCAATTGCTATTTCTTCTTATTTGGGTGTGTTTTTTCTACTTGTTTTTGAAAGCTTTGTAGTATTTCATTCAATGGTAGGAATTAAGAATTTTACCTTGTTGCATGCTGGATATTTTGCATTTACAAAAATATCCTAGAGCTATTTTCTGGGGGCACATTGAAATTAACTTTGATCCTTTTCTGTCTCCTAAGATTTGTTGAGCAGGTCCAAAGTAGTGATCAGGTTTGGGCTAGTTATTTCCTCACTATTGAGGCAAGAAGGCCTGTGTACTCTGCACATTACTCTTTGAATCTTGAGGATTTTTCAATTTGGTTAGTGAGAACGGAGGAACTATGACCAGTTCTGTATATGTATGCCAGGCACTGTAAACTTTTTCTGATATTATTTCTTTTGACTGAAGTTGGTTTGTTTGTGAGCATAGGCAGCTGAATACTCTAAAGCAAATTCTACAGAACTTTGTAGTTCTCTCTCTTGAAAATATCTACTATATAATTATTTGTGCTGAAATCTCCAGCTTCCTTGTTCTCTGTAGACTCTCAGCTCCACCTCAACTCAGGAAGTTTGGCAGGCTTTACCCTGGTGTATTAGTCAATTTTCACACTGCTATAAAGGTACTATCCAAGATTGGGTAATTTATTAATAAAAGAAGTTTAATTGACTCACAGTTCCACATGGCTGGGGAGGCCTCAGGAAATTTACAGTCATGGCAGAAGGAGAAGAAAGCACCTTCTTCACAAGGCGTCAGGAGAGATAGAGTGCATGGGAAACTGCCACTTTTAAAACTATCAGATCCTGTGAGAATTCCTTCACTATCATTTGAACAGTATGGGGGAAACTACACTTATTATCCAATCACATCCCAGCAGGTCCCTTCCTCAACACATGGCGATTACAATTCAAGAATGAGATTTGGGTGGGGACACAGAGCCAAACCATATCACCTCGTTTGCCTTCCCTGTGCAACAGATTCAAAATTCTCTCAAGAGAATAAACTGGGTTAATTTGTGGAGATTGACTTATTTGTTTTTCATTTCTCAGGAACCATTGTTCTTTGTTGTCTGATGTCCAGCATCTTGAAGAATATTGTTTTATATATTCATTTTTCTGATGTTCAGGTAGAAAACTAAGTTCAGTGTCTGTTAAACCATCTTGATCAGAAGCAGACATCTCCCTTATTATTATTAAATAAAATAGCTAAGTGTGATGGCTAATTTTATGTGTTAATTTGACTGTGTCACAGGGTGCCCAGATACTTGGTTAAACATTCTTTCTGGGTGTTTCTGGATTTCATTAGCATCTAAATTGATAGGCTAAGTAAAGAAGTGGCTTTCTCCAATGTGAGTAGGCATCCTCCTATCTGTTGAGGGCCTGAACAGAACCAAAAGGTAAAGGAAAGGAGATTTTACTCTCTGACTGACTGATCGAGCTGGGAAATAGGTCTTCTCTTGCCCTTGAACTGGAACTTACAACTATTGGTGTTCTTGGTTCTTAGGCCTTCAGATTGACACCATTGGAATGAACATACAATACAATGAGACCAATAGGAATACACTTTTGGGTATCCTGGGTTCCAGCTTGCTGACAGATTATGGCACTTCTCAGATTCGATAATTTATGGGCCAATTTCTTACAGAGGAAATATTTATGTACATATTATCTCTTTATCTCTCTCTTTCTCTCTGTCTCTCCCCCCGACACACAAATGTATATTTATACTATATAAGACATATCGTTTCTTCTATTATATCTCCCCTGGTTCTGTTTCTCTGGAGAACCCTAACTAGTGCATCCAGTATGCCTGTGAGAATACACAGGGCACAAATTACCATGTGGAATAAAAGAACAACATCAAAAAATTGTGTAAACCCTAGGCTATTGTGAGAAAGGTTCCTTCTATGACTGTGACTATAGAGTCCCCTCTATAATCCAAGGACTTCTACCATAAAATAAACATTGGTACAAACCATGCCATAAGCTATGTTTATGGTCTGGTCCTCTGTGTACATGTCTTGACCGCCTTATGATTGAACCAGGGTAGCTTACTTTTTTTCCCCATTGCTCTCACCTAAGTAAAACAAATGTGACTAAATCTCTAATTTTGATTGATGAGCATCAGAACTTGACTCCCCAGGCTCCTGAAAGCTGGCATGTCAAAGATTTTCCAGGACCACGTTGGGATAGTAAAATTAATCCTGTAAAAGACAGCCTAAATATACCAATTGGTGGTCCCAGTTAATAAATTATTTTGCATTTCTGGAATCTCTTTGTTTTTGTGTCATTTTTCTATGCTCTTGCATATACTACATTTAAATAAGCAGATTTAGCTTCAAGAGTAGGCTCTCTAAATTTGCCATATTTGAAGCTATTAATCCTCCTATTTCTTACCATATTTTAAATTGACATTTATTAAGGACAATCATTTTTAATAATGAATTAGTCATATATATATATACGTGGATATGTATGTATGTGTTTTTGTGTATTCAGCTACTCAGATATTTAAATAAGATTCTAAAATGTATTATTTGAATGAGAAAACTTGAATGATGCAATTGCTGTCTCTGCATGTAGTCATGTAAATTTATACCAAAACTGAAGATATCTTCAGATTTATTAATGCTGTTTAGCAGACTTACTTAGCTAAACCATATTAGTTACATTTGTTAAAATAAAATACATAGTTATTTTTATTACTAGTGTTTTGCTATTTTGTTTTGTTAATTCAACCCTATTACATTAGATTTGTTCATAATATAAATAAGCAATCACCTAAATGTTCACTGGAGGAAGTTTAAGTTTTAAATGTGAGTAGAAAGTTTCTGTATTACTTAAACTTGTGGCCTATTGCTATCACTTCAGTTACTCCCGCAGGTATGTAACTCACATAGCTTCAGTCTTATTTAGTATATCCAATTTTTTTGCCAACATTATTCTGTGGTCCCATACTGTAAAACAATATGCTCTGTTCGCTAGTCTACATTTTTCTACATGCACAAACATACACACACATACACATGCACACGGAGTATAAAATTCAGATAAAATATTGTTATCCTTCAGCAAGTTTTTGCCAGTTAATTCAGATCCAACAAAGACTTTCTTGGCAACTGCGTATAATCATCTTATACTTCCAATCATATTTTACTTTTTACTCAATAGTAAATAGCTTTTTTCTTTCTCCAATTAATATTCTATATCTCTCTAGATGCATCATCACTTTGTATGTCAGTCTTTTCCAAAAGACTTTAAGAAACTTTGGAGAGAAGTAGAGAAAATAATGCATACTGAGTTCTTGATATGTTATTATTTTACATACATTATTGAGGAAAACCTCTTAACTTGCATATGACTTAGAAGTTATTTGCACAATTTTACTATTGATATAACTTAGACTCAAGAAAATTGGTTTTCAAAGGTGGGATATGATATGTAGCACAGACAAGATTTAGTTCCAGTTACATTCAATTCAAATATATATTTCTTACTCCTCGTCATGTTAGTTTATTTATATAAACTTACCCCTTTGTGTTTATTTCTCGTCCCAAACATTGTTAAGTTATTTACACAAGAGCATTTAGAATGTTTGGCACACATATTTTAGGGGTTAACAAATGCTTGTTCATGATAAATGCACTTTAGGAAATACATGCTTATTATTTTCTTAATGCATAAAATTAATTCAAGCTTTGGGTTAACATGATAGCAGATAGGCCATAATATAGGAACCCAGAGAAAGGAGCTGCTTAAAATAGAGATGGGAAAATATGAAACCTATATATTTTTTCATCTATATGGCATGTTGCAGTTACGGAAAACTCAACAAATAGCACTCCTCTAAATTTTTCGACTGAGTTTTGAGAAATAAAAAGTGGTAGATGGAAAACAAAAATATTCCATTATAATTTATAAAGAATAGATTTGAAGGCATAGATTATATATTACATATGAGAACCAATAATGGTATTCTTAATAGCAAATATCAAAATTAATAGTTATTGAACCAGTAGAACTGCTCTCCTTAAGGAACAGCAGAGAATGAATTATCTCTTCAGATTTGCTTACTATAAAGAGAAGGAAGGGCATAGATGAGCAAAACATGCCTACTTAACTACTTCCACATTTACCAGTCATACAAAGTACTCCATCTCCTGTTAGCAGATTGAGTAAAAAGATAGAGAGAGGCTAGGAGTTAAGATAATTCAGAGCCCTTCTCACAGAATAAAACATCACATAAAAAAGCATCTTTTTTTTAACACTTCATAAGTTCAGTTTAATATTTATGATCATTGGCTAAAAAACATACGGAAACAAGTTCATTCTAGATTTATAATGATGATCATTAACCATATTTTACTACAGCAAAAATTATATTTCCAAAGATTCTAAAATATATCAGGGATGTATACATAAAAGATAAAATTTCAGATAGAACTATTTTGATATACCTAAATTTGCTTCTGCATTAATGTCAAATCATCAGACTAGTTGAAATATAGGGAAATTATTCTCAGTGCATCTGCCAAGCAATTCTAGACAATTTGACTGATTTTTTAGGTAGTAAGTTCTGAAAACAGAAACTGCTAAAAGCTATCTGACCTGAATTTATTCCACAAAATTTTATTCCCATCTGAAAGTGTGCCTTTGATTTATTCTCTGTCACTGCTGTATCTACACTAATGCACCATTATGCATAGCTGATGTTTCAGATGTATAACCATCATTCTTCTTGAAGCCAGAACTTTATGATTACGTCAGACATTGTCTGGCATAATCTATTTAGCTAGTCGGTTTTACCTCTACAGTTTCTAATGAATTTGGAAGAATTACTTAAATATTTACTCTTCTCTTTTTAAAATTTGCTAGAACAAAAAGATTATGCATGCAGAAAGTGTGCAGGGGGGTTGAAGATAACAAATGATACATCAAGCCCAACCTAATGTGGCTTTACAGGAGTAGAAACAGTGGTAATAAATCAACTGCCATTGTTGATAATAAAATACTGCATTGGCCTCCATCAGCCACAAGAGAAAGGTTAAATGTTATTTCTCACAATAACCATGTGGTCTTCATAGCTGACACCTTTAATATTAAACCCCATCATTATTTTATATCCAAAACATTTGATCTTTATTCCTAATGGAACATTTTTATAAAGAACTACTTTGTAAATATATAATATCCCTGAGAGAGTTTCATTCATTTTATGGTTATTTTACCCCATAAAAGTATCTCCTCTCTTTAGTGTAAGACTACTGTTTTGTAATGGGTAGGTGTGGGAGGTCGAAATTCATTCTGGTCAACTGCAAAGTGATCTTTTAATGATTGACTTCATAGGAAGCCAGTGTTAGTGTAGGGTGGAAATTGAAATGTTATTAGTAAAAAAAACTCAGGGATTTATTTTCTAGTTTATTAGATCTAATCTCAATTTTGTTCATATTGTATTCTAAGTAACTCATTTCAAACACCAACCTCGTATCTTGACCTATCTATACAATTATTTTTAATATGCTTTCTGTTAATAATTATTATAGAGTAGGTTTGCAATGTGTGTTCATCTTAAAGGGGAAGGTATGCAATCTGTTTCAGGAAATGTAAATTCGAGGCTTCTATTTGTGAAGACATTGATGATATATGTACACATGAACTAAATGATTGCAGATCCTTCCAGCTGTGTTCATAAATGAAATCACACTAACGATTCATGCCCCACCTACACCTGAACCACCTCCACTACCTGCAGCAATATTGCCCACTCTTACTTCTGAAAGATGTCAGACTGGAAACCTGTATCTACACTAATGCACCATTATGTGTAGCTGATGTTTCAGATATATAACCATCGTTATACTGTAATGGCCATAAGCATCTTTCCTGTGCTTCCTCTGCTCAAGAAGCCACTTTAAGGGAGATCTGCTATGAGTGCTCATCAAGATAACACTAATGTTCATCAGAATTGTTTTATGTTTGACATTCACTAAAGAGCCAATCTTAGAGCTCTTAGAGTGCTCCTGGGCAATGTGCAGAAGTAGACAGAGTGTTTTCCTGGGCGATTCATTGCAGAAATGTGTTAACTGAGTACCTAAAGTGGCATTGCATGTGACCACTCACAGACTTACACACACTAATACCCATACCCCTCCACCAAAACCAGCAATGATTTTCTGGACAACTCATCCCAAGGTCTTACTTTGAAAGTTTCTATAATAGACTATCTTTTATTTTACTTTTATTAGTCTATTATCTATAATAGACTTTTATTTTTCTGTTTCTTACATGTTGTTAAATCTTCACACATGTTTTCTGACTACAGAATCTTTCAAGAAACCTAATTTGAGAATACTATCAGCTTTTTACTACAGGATTGCCAGCAACTTAAGTGTAAGTGCTGTTAACTTCCTTTCTCATAGCTGTATGCTCAACAATTCCTGGCGTAAGTGAACGATCCTCAGGGTTGTTTCTGGCAAAGGTATTTGCTTTTGTTTGTTTCCTGGGCTGAAAGTGGCAAACGTTAAATCCATTTTAATCCCTGCTGTATCTTCAGCATGGTCCTGACATTGAGTACTTTTAAAGAAATACATAAATAAATGAAGGCAATTTGGATAAGTTTTCCAAGAGGTATCAGTCTAAATAAAAAGATAATTCAATATTGTATATCATATCAAATTATAAATAATGCATATATTTGAGATTATGGCTTTTCAGTTTCCTGCCATCCCCATTAAGTTTTGAAATATATGAGATCAATTATCAGTTTTAAAAAGAGGCAAAAGTATCTGTTTATGTCATAGATAATGGAAAACAGAACATTTCTCCAGCATATAGCTTAGAAACTAGAACTCATTTTTGTAAAGATGATGAAGATCTTGTCATCTTTATTTTGTTTTGTTTTTGCAGCAATCCCTGATAGAACAAATATATAGACAGGTGGGAAAGAGAATTCTCTAGATCTTAGCATGCTACCATTTAGTTCTTACATATTTGAGCGTACAACCAATTGTTCACCAAGAAACTTATGTCCTTCTTTTAATATTCTTGTTTTACGTGTTCTTCAATTGCATTCTTATTCTAGTGATAACATATTCGAGTGATTTGGGAAAGTGAGGTGCATGTCCTACTGAAATAGAATTCCAAATTTTGCATTTAAATTTGCACACATTTCAGAGGAAGAAAGCATTTATACTTGCTGAGTTTCTTAAAGGTTTTTAGACCCAAATTATTAAGAACAATTTTTCTGTGTTTCCCATGTTCAGTTATACCATTTTATTCTCAGACTAATTTTAAAGCAATACATTTTAAATTTGACAATCTTATCCTAAAAAGATAATTTTCATAAGTAGTTACCACACTACTTGTTTCTTCATAACCAGGAATTTTTCTAGCCAAACATAACTAACAACAAATCTTTTGCTACCATATGTTGTTAGAGTTTGCAATGCCAATTTGTACATAATAATTTTATTTATAAATACTCAATATATTATATTATCTGGACACGATGCTTTATATTAAATCACACCTAGGCCTTTGCCTGTATTATCCTTTAAATTTATTCCTGGTTTCAAGTCTCATATTGTTTTGTTTCATAAGAAAGGAATGCCCATTCCTTCAACTTCCTTAATCTTTCAAGATGAAAGTAAGTCTCTTCTCCCCAACAACAGACATTAAACAGATTTTGTCTTTCTCTAAAGTCCAGACACAAGGTGCTGTGCCTCTTTGGGGAAATACAACCATATTTAATTTATATTGAATAAGATTTTTATAGTGGGAGCAGAGTGAATACAGGAGCAAGAAAAACGTCAATGAAATAATAGAAGAAAAATTTCCAGAAATGTGTAAATATTAGGGAATTTTTTTAGCTTGGAAGAGCTCTACTAACTGTGTAATAGTAGGAAAAGCAAAAGACCTCAAATCAAACACATCTTTATAAAAATTATATTAAGTATTACCTGATATTGCTTATCAAAAAGTTTTTAAAAATCAAAGAAAAGAAAAAGACAAATACATTCTAAGGAAAGAAATGTAGATTATCTGGAAATTAATAAGAATTAAATATGTTCCATATATCTTAAGTGTAAGTGAGAAAAGACCTTAAAGCAAAGCTTTCAAAATCCTGAGGGAAAAATATTTCAAAATGAGAATCTTATATTCAATAAAATGATATTTATTAACAGGTTAAAATACAGACATTTTCAATTTATAGAAAGGCACAGAGTTTATCTCCCAAGTACCTTTACTGAACAACATCAATAGCAAAAGAAGGAGTTTATTACTTGGGGTTTAATAGAAAATACATTTAATACATGTTTAAAATTTTACATAGATGAAATATTTCTATAGCTTTGTCAGAGGTCAATAGTAGCCTAATGTTATCTCACAATGCCTACCTAATTCACCTCACTTTATCTCATCATGTAGGCATTTTATCATCTCACATTATCATAAAATAAGAATGATTATAGCATAATAAGATATTTTGAGAAAGATCACGTCCACGTAACTTTTATTACAGTGTATTATTATAATTATTCTACTTTACTAGTGTTGTTAATCTCTTACTGTGTCTAATTTATAAATTAAACTTTATCACATGTATGTGTATTTAGAAAAAACATATAATATACTTAGGGTTTGGGACTATCTGCAGATTCAGTCATCTACTGGGTGTCATGGAATGTATCTCCTGCAGATTAGTAAGGGCTACTATAGTATTATATTTAGCCAATTTATTGCTCACTGACATTGAGATTGCGTTCTGATTTTTTACAATTATAAAAATGATTAAAAACTTGAAAATATTGCATATTTGGCACATATTTTTATTGGAAATAAAACTTTTTTGTATTTTATGGTATGCAAATTTTATTTTGAATGGCCATTACTTAATTTCCATTCAAATATGTTAATATTTGTCTTTTCAGAAATAGTGTGTGTGTGTGTATATATATATATATATATGTATATCCCTTCCTTCATCTTATCTTCAATGATATTCTATGTCATTCTAATGTCATCACAAAACTAATTCAATAATTATTTATGTATCAGTCAATGGCAGAAATTTACAATGCATTAACATATGTAATTAAAAAAGAGTTTGAGGGAAAATCTATTTACAAAAGTACGTTTGGTTTTCTTAAAAAGGAATAATGGTTTTACAGTCACCCCAACAAGGTTACCAACAGTAGATCAAACTTAATAACCTAGACCAGAAAGATCAAGATCAGATAGAGCAATTTACAAAACACAGTAAGAACCTAGCTATAGAAGAAAACTCTCTCTGATCTTGGATGGAGCATTACATCCACTGCAAGCCTATAGGCTGGTGAAATGGGAGCTAAAGTGGGGAGAATAGCCTGACATTCTTCCTGTTTCACAATATTCTGGCAATGTATTTCATTGGCCAAATCAGAAGCCAGAGGGCAAGACCATCTAGTTTATACCTTAACAAATGCCTGTCTTCTGAGTAAAGACCAAGGTGGAGAAAGCTAAAACATGGCCCTACAGAGGCAAAGGAAGACTGATCATAATACTTAGAAAACAGAGAACTTTTTTGTCCTGAATCTATAGTAATTCAAGATCACAGTTTTAAAGTGAACAATTTCTCTTTATCAGGAAAATATAGCGATTGCAATTACATATGCAGGCAACATCAGAGTACCTAAATATATAAAGCAAATATTAAATGATCTGTAGGGAAATATAGGTGGCAATGCAATAATAGTAGAGGACTTCAATACCCCACTTTCAGCAATGACTAGAACATCCAGAAAAAAAATCAACAAAGAAACACTGGACTTCAGCTACACTTTAGACCAGTAGAATCTAACAGACATATACAGAACATCCCATCCAACAACTACAGAGTACACATTTTTCTCAGGTACACATGGAATGTTATCCAGGATAGGTAATTTAGCAAAAACACAAGTCTTTACAAATTTATGAGGATTAAAATGATATCAATTATCTTTTCTAATCATAAAATATGTAAGTAGCAATCAATAACAGAAGAAATCTTGGAAAATTCACAAAACCATGGAAATTAATGAGCATGTTCCTGAAAACCAATGAGTCAGAAAATAAATCAAAAGAGAAATTTAAAAAATATATCTTAAAACAAATGAAAATGAAAACACACATCTCAAACATATGGGATGCAGCAAAACAGTTCCAGGATGGAAATTTATAGCAATAAACGTCTGTATCAAAGAAGAAGAAAGATCTAAAATAAAAAACCTAATGTAACAACTCAAAAAAATAGAAAAAGGACAAACTAAGTCCAAAGTTAACAGGAAGAAGAAAATAAATAACAGCAGAAATAAATGAATATAGTTAAAAAATTTAAAACTCAATAAAACAGTTTTTTAATTGAAAAGATAAAACAAAATTCACAAACCCTTAGCTAGACTTACTAAGAAAAAAGAGAGAAGCCTCAAATAAAATCAGAAATGAAAGAAATGGCATTACAGTGGATAGCACAAAAATCAAGAGCTTTAAAAGAGACTTATTAACAATATGCTATTATATTAGATAGCCTTAAAGAAAGAAAGAAATTCTTAGACACATACAACCTACCAAGGCTGACTCACAAAGAAAGAGAAAATCTGAAGAGGCTAATAAGTAAGGACATTCAATCAGTAACAAAAAAATCAATGGTTCTTGAATCAAAGAAGAGCCCAGAACCTCATGGCATCACAGCTAAATTTTACCAAACATTTAAATAATTAATGCTAATTCTTCTCAAACATGACCAAAAAAGTTAAAGTGCAAGGAACACTTCCAAACTCATCTAACTAGGCCAACATTACTCTATTAACAAAGCCAGATAAGGTGACTACATAGAAATTGCAGGCCAATTTTCCTAGTGAACACAAATTTTTAAAATACTTACAAAATACTAGCAAAAGAAATCCAGCAGTACATTAATATGATCATTTATCATCACCAAGTGTGATGAACAAGGATAGTTCAAGACACGCAAGTTAATAAATGTGATATACCACATTAACAGAACAAAGGACAAAAAAAGATCATTACAGTAGATGCAGAAAAATCATTCTACAAAATGTAATATCCTTTTATGATAAAAACCTTAAACAAATTTTGTGTAGAAATAATGTACTTCAACACAATAAATGCCATATCTGAAAAGCCCACATTTAACATACTGAATGGAAAAAAAAAAATAAAAGTTCTGAAAGCTTTTTCTCTAAGATCAGGAGCAAGACAAGAATTTCTGTTCTTACAATCTCTTTTCAAACATTGTACTGGAAGTCCCAGACAGAGCATTAAGGCAAGAGAAAGAAATAAAAGTGAATTCTAATCAGAAAGGAAGAAGTAAAATTGTCTCTGCTGATGACATGATCTTATATATAAATAACTAAAGATTCCACTAAAAACAGCTAAAACCAATAAATGAATTCAGTAAAGTTCCAGGATAAAAAATTAACATAGAAAAATCAGTAGAATATCTGTACACTAACAATGAACTAGCCAAAAACTAAATTTTAAAATATCCCATTTACAATAGATAAAAAAGACAAAACACCCAGAAGTAAATTTAACCAAGGAGATGAAAGATCTGAAAACTATAAAACACTGATGAAAGGAACTAAAGAGGGCTCAGATAAATGGAACAATGTCTCATGTTCATGGATTGAAAGAACTAATATTGTTTAAAAGTCCATACTTCTGAAAATTATCTAAAAATTCAATGTATTTCCTGTCAAAATCTTAATGTCATTTTTTACAGCAAGAGAAAAAAAATTCTACAGTTTGCCTGGAGCCACATGCTCCCTCAAATAGTCTACACAATATTGAGCAAAATGAAAAAAGCTGGAGGCATCACAATACCTGATATCAAAATATAGTACAAGATTACAGTAATCAGAACAGCATGTGTACTGGCATATAAACAGATACATCAGTGAGATAGAGAACTCAGAAATAAAGCCATGCATGTTTGGACAATTGATTTTTAATAAAGATACCAAAAACATACAATAGATAAAAGGCAGTCTCTTCCATAAATGATATAGGTACATTTAGATATCCACATGCAGAAGAAATTGGACTTTTATCTCGCACCATTTGCTAAAACCAATTTAAAATGGAATACAGACTTAAATGTAAGACCTAAGATATAAAACTACTAGAAGAAAACATAAGAAAAAAGCTCCACAACACTGGTCTCGGCAATGATTTTTTTGATATGATCCCAAAATCACATGTAAGAAAAACAAAAATAGACAAATAGGATTGCATCAAACTAAGAAGCTTCTTTACAGAAAAGAAAACAATCGTTAGAGTGATTAAAACACACAGAGTGGGAAAATAAATATTTGCAAACCATGTATCTCATAAAGGGTTAACTTCCAAAACATATAAGGAACTCAAACAACTCGATAGCAAGAAAAAAAATGCACAAAGGATTTCAACAGACACTTCTCAAAAGAAAAATGACCAACAGGTTTATTTTAAAAATGCTCAATATCACTAATCGTCAGTAAAATACAAATTAAAAACACAATGAGATACCATCTCACACATGTTTGAATGGCTACTATAAAAAAGATGGAAGATAAGTTTTGGCAAGAATGTAAAGAAAAAGGGCCCCGGTACACTGTTGGTGAAAATGTAAATTAGTACCACCATTATGAAGAATAGCGTGAGGGTTCCTCAACAAACTAATAATAGAATTGCCATATGATGCAGCAATTCCACTTGTGAGTATATGTCCAAAAGAATTGAAATCAGTATATTGAAAAGATAATCTGCACTCTTGTTTATTGCATCACTATTTGTAATAGTCAAGATCTGGAATCAATCTAAGTGTCTATCAGGGGATGAATGCATAAATAAAACATGTTAGAGATACACAATATCCCCCCCCAGAGGCCAGGGGGTGGAGGAGAGCATGGGGATAAATTGACCAAAGTATACTAAGTTCAAATTAGACAAGACTTAGTTTTCACGATTTTAACAAAACAAGATTGTCATATTTAATATTAATGTATTTTATATTTCAAAATTGCAATAGGTATAGATTTTAAATATTCTCATCGCAAAAAAAATAATTATGTGATGTTTATTTGCTTGATATAATCATTTCATACCATATACATACATCAAAACATTACATTATAATCCATATATACAATTATTTTCAACTAAAAATATAAACATAAGTAAAAAATAAAATGAATCAAGTTTTACATAACATCAAGAAACACATTATTAAGTATTAAGAGAAATAATCACAACTCGCTTTCTGCATCTTAATGTGTTAACAATGTGCACTTTTGATTTCCATTTAAATTTCTGACATTTGCAATGTGTTTGCGTTAATAGAACATAATTCCAGACTTTTCTTGAAAAGGTTTTGTGTTTTGAAAAATTGTTTGTAGTAGCACTGGGCAGATTACTTATTGTTGCTTCTGAAAATAATTTAGGAATTTTTGAAAGAACATTCTCAAACATGAATTAAATAACAGCACTGAATAAGTGTACCAATAATTTTCCTATCTACTTTTAAATATACATTTCTCTGCAAAACAAACTAATAATTTTTAAAAATCAGGTAAAGAACGATATTAATATAACTTCATTTTTTATATTTCCAGCTATCAATTAATATATTTAACATAAAAACATGGGTGTTCTTTGCTATATGGAAAAGAAACATTCCTGGTATATAAGCTTGCATTTTAAAACTTGAATCACATTTTAAAGGCACCAGGAAGCTTGCAGTAGAAAAGATAGCATGGTCAATTATTTAATAGAATAAAAAATTACTTTGAGAATCATATGCACATTTTCTCTCTTAGGAGTCTATAATAGTATGTCTAGTACCTGCTCATATATATGCATATATGTATATATACATATATATGCACATCTGTATATATGTTTATATATATGCATATATATGTACACATATGTATACATGCACATATATATGCATACAGAAGTTTATAAATTACTACATCATAGTTAATTTTATGTGCTAATTTGACTGGAGCATGGGGTACCCTGATATTTCATCAAATATTATTCTGGATGTTTTGTGAGGATGTTTTTGGATAGGATTAGCATTAAAATTGGTCGATTGAGTAGAGAAGATTGTCCTCCCTCATGTGGATGGCTTCATCCAATCTGTTGAAGGCCTAAATAGAACAAAAAGGCTGACCCTCTCCCAGATCAGAATTTTCCTGCCTGTTTTAATACTGGACCATTTGCATTATCTTACTTGAGCTGAAACATTAACTCATCTTGGTTCTTGAGCCTGCCGATCTTTGGACTGATGCTCCATCATTGGCTCTCCAGCTTGCTGACTCACCCTGTAGATCTTGAAACTTATCAGCTTCCATACTCTTATAAACCAATTCTTATAATGAATCTCTTTAGACAGATATAGATATATAACTATATATCCTATTGGTTTTGTTTCTCTGGAGAACTCTAATTAAAACACATTGCATTTAATAATATGGATAGCCTATAATTTAATGGTCTGTGGAAAATTACTTGGGGGCCCTAGGTATTGGAAAAGTGTTTAGCTCAAGAAAAAAGACATGTAAATATTATTTAACCTTTAACATCAGGTAATCTGCATAAATTACCGAAGTTCAGGGTATTGGCAAAGGCTGAAGGTGAAAGAACAGGACAAAAAATATGCTCTGGCTAGAATCTGAGAAGTTTTAACATAAGAGTTAATCCTTTAATTTTGAAAATGTGCTCACAAGGTCAATCACTCTGTTTAATTTTGGAAGTGTTCAATCATAAACCCATCAATGGTTTCACAGTCCAAAAAACTAAAGATCTTTTTAACATAAATTTTGTCCAGTGTCTGGAAAGCATCGGAAAGAAATTACAAAGAATATAAATTTGGGTCAATTGTTATATCAACTTCAGGAAGAGATCTCTATTGTGTCTGAAATAGTTGTGTCATATGGAGTAAGTCAGTGTGTTTATTCCTAGAAATGTACATTAAACGATGTTTTGTAATGACAAGCCCAGGGAACCAACTAGCAGTGAATGATGGTTCCCAAAGGGGATTCCAACAGGACCATGTATGGAATATTTAGCTCTTAGGACTGTAAAAGGCTGGTGCAGTGGCACGGGGCAAGCCAGAGTTCGGACCTTCAAGTGCAATGTCAGGAACTCCAGGGAATAGTAACCGTCTAGTTCATATTCTAAAGGGACATAAGATTAAGAAATAAAAGTGAACTACAGAATGCAAGGAAGTGGGAAGAGCTGGGACTGTGGCTTGGCAGAAATGACCTTTACTCAAACTTAATAAAGTTGGAGCAGTGGAGTAGGTCAATTTCTCTAGCTTAAGAAATTGTGATTACTTGTTTTTTCATACTTGGAGTTTTCAACAGAAAAGTATATAATACCAAGTCAGGTTTATATACATAAAAATACCAGTAAGATTCTTTTCCATTTTATTCAGTAATGGCATGATGAAACTTCCAACTATTGGTTCTGAATGATTGAATTGAATCCCTAATGAATCCAACTGTATGTTTTGTTTTTTTTTAATTGGTTATCTTTATATATAGGAAACTCAGGTGTATATTCAGATTATAATATTGGCTTCCCTGATTTCCACAATGAAGACATTTCAGAGTTTCTGAGGGAATAAGCTGATTTCCAGTATGTATAAGACAACAGTTATAATCCTGATGAAACATTTCTTTCAAGCCCCAGTGGTTACCTGTGTAACTCTCTGGTTCAGTTTACTTCTTACTTGCTACTTATGGCCTTGTGACATGTCATCAATGGACTGACATCCTGATCTTAAATCAAGGATCATATCACTAGCAGAGGTAGAATTTTGGCTTTCTTAACTACTGGTTTTAGTAAATGAATCTTTATTAGTGGATTTTTCCAAAAGATTTTCTAACATGATTTTTTTAGGTTGGTAATGATATTTTTATCATACTGGTTTTATTTGGAATACTACGCATACAAGGAATATTTTTTAATCTTTGCTTTCCCCAGAAAGAGTCACTTTGCTTGAACTCCGAGGTAAAATAAAATATTTCTTGTAACGCAGAAATATGATTATTACAATTACTGCACACTTAATCTTATTCCTCTCTTCTTACCCACCTTACTAATTCAGAATTTTTTCCTATTTAACAATTTGCTGTCTCTTTACACATTAAACCCCCATAAAGGCCCTGCAAACTATGGCTTCATGGTATAGTTGGAGTGAGAGACCAATAGGGAGTGGAAGAGCTCTTTTATAGGACAGAATAGCTTAAAGCAGTTGATTCTTTAATGTGGCCTTTCTCATCCTCTGCTCAGAAAAAAAATACAGCATTTTAATATCAAAACATGTAAGAGACTATATCCTCAGATTTATATTACTTGCAGAAAAATTTTAAGTTATCATTCTTCTATATTTTCCCCTTATTTATCTGTGACTTGATGAAAATATTCTTATTGATTGGTGCTTTTACAAGATCCTATTGGGAACAATTGGCCTAAAGAATAACATTGACACTCAGAATTGTGACATGTCACAAACATTGAAAAAGGAAGTACACTTGTGTTACTTCTAGCCCCACCCCAGGAGTCATCTGGTAAATTTAAATAAAAATAACTCAATGAACTTTTATAGGCCAACTTATTGATAAATCTCTTCTATCCTTTAGGGTTGTATCATTTCATGTATACATGATGTAGTTTAAGATTGCCATATTTGCTTGTTCAATAGTATGGGAATATAGGTCTGCTGAGAAGGTATTTTCCAGCTCTTTTACTTTACAATGAAAATGTTCTTATACATTTTTTAATTATTTTAATATTTAAAAATTTACCTTATATTGTCCTTAGCTTTTTTCCACTATGATTCTGTAGTTATAATATGTCACATAGTTGAGGTCCACTAAATAATATCTGATACTATATCATCTCTGAACTTAATATTTTAAAATTATTTATTAGCAAGATTTTACTATCTCTAATCAAATATAAATTTAATTCAGCTTATTCATTGCATATGTTTCAACTTAAAATACATTGTTCAAATTAGTTTTTCTGACAAAATCTTTGTTTTCAATAATATGCTGAGAAAAAAGGCAGTCTATTTTTCTCACTGAGGTATATATGCTCAATGACCGAAGCTACTTCTTAAACTATTAACAAATTAAGTTATTAATGTAGAAATATTCATAAATTAAGCAATAAATTGATTTTAGAATGACGAATTAGAAGCTTCATTTCTACTCAAGAGAATTTTAATCGTGCTTGCAAGTTGGACAGAGGTGCTAGTATTGAGAGACAATGAAATCTATATATATGGTGGTAATAATATAATTACTTCTAAAAATCAGATGACTCATAAAATAATGAACAATTAGTGCTTACAAATAGTCATTTGTTATATATTATTATTAGAATGTCTACCATTAAAAGGGAATTTGTGAAATATTGCCAATCTTAAAAAGTATTATTTCAGAGCAGATATATTCTTTGATTACACAAATCACCTCTGATTTTTAAAAAAATGGTATATGTATTTGCTATCTAGAATAATATATTTACTAGGTTAATGCTCATTGTTGAAATAGATACTGTGATGTGCCTCCCAGATTTCTCTAGGAGAAAACTCCTTTTTCAGGAGCTTTGACTGCTGAAGTCTCAAAACTGAGCTAATCCCTCAAAATTGCCCTCACCCAATATTATGCCCATGCCCTGAGAACAGTCTACTTCTAAGAAGTGATCAGTTTGTAGAAAAACCTGGTCCTCTTACTTTCAGTCAGGATATGTTTGAAGAACTATCTCAGTTTACATTTCCCTATAAGTTGAGGCCCCTATTGCAACCATGTCACAATTCAAATCCCCTTTCAGCCCAGTCCTATTTCTTCCATTTCCTTATAAGACTAACAAACAATGTTATGTTTATTAAAATGATGATGAGCGAGATATAGCTATTATAAGAGAAACCTTGATAAAACACATGCATTCCAGAGCGTGAGAAATTAACTCTATTGTCATGGAATCTTTGGGATATTGTTTTTTTAGCCAGAAACCTCTGTGGCCCATGGCACCTTTGCCTGAGATTTTCCTCGTGTCTGCTGAGCTCATTCCACCCATTCGGCCTGACGGTCTGTGCTCAGCTCATGCTACCAACCTGAATCTCACACCTGCCATGGGTGAGTCAGGCACAGAGGGCTGTGTGAGGGAGCAGGCATGGGCTCCAGCCAGTGCACATGGCCAGGCATGTCAGCTGCAGCAGGGTGAGTATCTCCAGGCGCCAGCTCCTGCAAAGCTGCAGCTGGACCAGACACACTGCAAGCACCTTCCATGGCTGGCACTGGGGAACGTAGTAGCACTCAGAAGCTTGGACATGGTAGCCGGGCATGGTGGCTCACGCCTGCAATCCCAGCACTTTGGGAGGCCAAGGCAGGCGGATCACGAGGTCAGGAGATCGAGACCATGGTGAAACCCCGTCTCTACTAAAAATACAAAAAATTAGCCTGGCGTGGTGGTGGGCGCCTGTAGTCCCAGCTACTCGGAGAGGCTGAGGCAGGAGAATGGTGTGAACCCAGGAGGCGGAGTTTGCAGTGAGCCAAGATTGCACCACTGCACTCCAGTCTGGGTGACAGGGCGAGACTCCATCTCAAAAAAAAAAAAAGCTTGGAGATGGCATGAACTGCAGCACCTCAAAGAGGATGTCATAGCCCTGGCTTGGGGACCTCCTAGGTCTGGGCTCCACAAAAGGCTTCAGCTCTTCTTTCCTTCTCTCTTTTCTCGTCACCCACAACACGTCAAGCAAGGGACATGTTTCAGCCCTGTTTGTGTTACAGCTCTTTTAGCCCCACCATTCGGCAGGTCCCAAGTTCCTGTCTTGCATCCAGGAAGAATGAGGTAAATGGACAAGTGGAGGGTGAGCAAGGTGAAGAGGAGCTTTATTGAGCGACAGAACAGCTCAGAGGAGACTCGCAGTGGGTAGCTCCTCTTCATAGGCAGGGTGTCCCAATGAATGTTCAGCTTTCAGCAGAGAAGAGACCCTGGAATGGGTAGCTCTTCTCCACAGCTGGTAGTCCCAACCTCTGCTGGGTCCAGGGAGTTTTTACGGGGTTCAGAGGGGAGGAAGTGCATACTGATTGGTTCACGGGTGACTACGGGCAGGCCCAGAAAAAGCAGCGTAAGTTCTCATACTGGTCTGTCAGTCCAGACCCCAGACTTCATCTCTGGCTTGAAGGTGAGGCCTCACCGGGGACCTTCCCCTTTCTGCCAGGAGCCTATCTGCCTCCTGCTATCACCTAGGCTGTTTGTGCTGAGGGGCGCCTGCAGGCCAGTAGCAAGCTGCCCTCAGCCACCACTTGGCCTCCCTCCTGTGCTCATCAACACCCGAATTCCAGAGGGGGCTGAGGCAGCAGGTGGTTGGCATATCAGTGCTGCCCCGAGCGTGCACACACCCAGCTGCATTCCAACAGCACCCGAACTCGGCCTCAACTTTTCTCCAAGATCAGAGCAAGCACTGAAAATTGGGAGAGGCTAGGCAGAAGGAACAGACACTTCTGAGCCTGTGGGGGTAAGGTGGGGGACTTCCGGGCCCTTGAGAGGGCAGAGATGCCCAGGTCTGCAGCCACAGCTGGGCAGCTACAGCTGTACCTGGGAGGGCAGGGCTCCCTCCTGCTCCCAGTCCCCAAGAGAACAGGGATGCCAAGGTCCAGAGCAGCAGCTGGTCAGCTGCAGCTGTGCCTGGGGACCACAAGACTCCCATCCTGCCAACTGGGAAGGGGGTAGGGCTTTTGCCTATTTCCAGCTTCTGCTGACTCCATGGAGCAGGCAGCCCCAGCTGTGCTTTCCCTACTGCAGCTGGCATCATGGCAGCAGCTGCTCCAGATGGGCCATCACTGCCATCACTATAATGTTTTAGAGACTGGACATACGACTAATATTTTAAGGGTCCAGCCATCTGTTGTGCTCTGGTGTATTCCTTTCAAAATAAAAGCAAATTGTGACACTTTGTACCTCCCAGCAAAGTAAAGGAAGCAGGATTCCTAGATCTCTTTGGTTCTTTAGGCAACATATTCTGCACTTAAGAATACCACTCCCACCCATTTACTTACTGAAATGAAAACTGCCACCTTCGATTGGGGCCTGCATAGGGAATGGCTTTGCAGCAGTTTTGGGCTGCAATGCAAGTCGTATTGTTAAGATCATACAAACTAGTAGACTAAGGAATTAAAGATATTTGTGGTAGAAAACTATTCATAAGCCCAGGTGTGGTGTGGCTCACACCTCTAATCCTGGCAATTTGGAAGGCCAAGGCAGGAGGATCACTTGAGCCCAGGATGTTAAGGCTATAGTGACTTATGATTGCACCACTGCACTCCAGCCTGGATGACAAAGCAAGACTCTCGAAAGAGCAGGTGGGACCAAGATGGCCAACTGGAAGCAGTGGTGTTCAGAGGCTCCCATCGAGAAAAAATATAATAAGCATGTGAATCCTTCACTGGCATCCAAGGTATCCAGGTTTTCTCATCCAAATTGACCAGAAGGCTGAAGTGACCCATGGGGAGAAGGAAGAACAGTGTGGTACAGCAGCCCACTCGAGAGCCACATGGGGCAGGGGAACTCCCTTCCCCCAGGCATGGGAGGCAGTGAGTGAGTGTGCTACCCAGCCTAGGAAACTGCTTTTCCACATAACTGTGCAACCACAGATCGGAAGATCCCACTTATGGACCCACTCCACCAGGGCCTAGTGTCCCAACCTCAGAATGAGCAGATTCTTACAGCATCTCAGCTGGAATCTGCTTAAGCCTACCAAACTCCCGGGGTGGGGAGAGGCGACCAGCATTGGCTGCTGCTGCCTGCCGTCTAAGCCATTTGCACTCCTTTGGGGAGGGGCAGCAGCACTAGGACTTGCAACTGCTTCACATGCTAAGCTTCCTGGGTGGGGGAAGGGCAGCACCCATTTCTATAGCTTCAGGTGGTGTTTTTCTCCTACTGGAGCCAGGGTGGCTGGAAGGCTTGGTCACAAGACTTGTCACCACAGCCCAACACACTGGCTGTGGTAGTCTGTGGCCAGAGTGCCTCTTCAGGCCAGACCCTGATGCATCCTTCTTCATTGGGCAGGATTCCCTACAGGAACTCCAATAACTCCAGCCAGAGGCTTAGGGACAGAATTTGGAGCTCCTTGCGCCTGAGCCCCAATGGAGAGGGTTGGCCACTGACTTTGCAGACCAGCAGACTTAGCCTCTCCTCTTGGTAATTCTGAGGAATCCAGGCAGCCCAGATGAGTGGGATTTCCCCCAGTGAAACACAGCCCCTCCAACAAGGGACACAGTGCTTCGTTAAATGGGTCCTAGCTGGGTGAGACCCTCCAACAGGGATTGTCAGACACCCTATACAGGAGCGTTCCTACTAGCATGATATTGGTGCCCCTCGAGGTCGGAGGTCCCAGAAGAAGCAGCAGGCACCCATCTTTGCTGTTCTCTAGCCTCCTTGAATGACATCTCCAGGCACAGGAGTGAATCAGATGAATAGGGCCTAAAGTGAACCCCCAGCAAACTGCAGCAGCCCTACAGAAAAGGGACCAGACTATTGACAGAAAAACAAGCAAGCAGAAAACAACAACAGCACCAACAAAAACAAGAAAAGGTACCCACAGAAACCCCATACAAGGTTCAGCAGCCTCAAAGACTGAAACTAGCAAACTCATGAAAATGAAAAAGAGTCAATGAAAAAATGCTGAAAAAGATCAGAGTGCCCCTTCTCCACCAAATGATTGCAATGTCTTACTGTCAGGGACACAGAACTGAACAGAGGATCAGATGGATGAATTGACAGAAGTGGGCTTCAGATTATGGGTAATTAAAAACTATGCTGAGCTAAAGGAGCATGTTCTAATGTAATGCAAAAAAGCTAAGAACCTTGATGAAAGGGTAGAGGAATTGCTAACTAGAATAACCAGTTTAGAGAGGAACATAAACGACCCAATGGAGCTGAAAAACACAACACAAGAATTTCAAGAAGCATGCACAAGTATCAACAGCCAAATCAACCAAGCGGAAGAAAGGATATCAGAGTTTGAAGACCACCTTGCTGAAACAACATGCACAAAGAATAGAGAAAAAAGTAAAAAGGAATGAATAAAGCCCCCAAGAAATATGGGATTTCATAAAAAGACCAAATTTATGAATGATTGGAGTACTAGAGGAGATGAGGAGAATGGAAACGAGCTGGAAAACACACTTTAGGATATTATCCAGGAGAACTTCCCCAACCTAGCAAGACAGGCCAACATGCAAACTCAGGAAATACAGAGAACACCATTAAGATACTCTATGAGAAGATAAACCCCAAGACATATAATCATCACATTGTCCAAGGTCAAAATGAAGGAAAAACTGTTAAGGGCAGCCAGAGATTAAGGCCAGGTTGTCTACAAATGGAAGCCCATCAGACTAATAGTGGTCCTCTCAGCAGAAACTCTACAAGCCAGAAGAAACTGGGGGACAATATTCAACATTCTTAAAGAAAAGAATTGTTAGCCTAGAATTTCATATCCAGGCAACGTAAGCTTCATAAGCAAAGGAGAAATAAAATCCTTTCCAGCCAAGAAAATGCTGAGGGATTTCATTACTACTTGGCCTCCTCTGCAAGAGCTCTTGAAAGAAGCACTAAATATGGAAGGAAAACCTGTATCAGCCACTGCAAAACACACCAAAATATAAAGATCAATGACACTATGAACAAACTGCATCAACCAGTGTGCAAAATAACCAAAGGATTAAGAAACTCACTCAAAACCACACAACTACATGAAAATTAACAACCTGCTCCTGAATTACTCCTGGGTAAATAATGAAATTAAGCCAGAAATCAAGAAGTTATTTGAAACCAGTGAGAACAAGGACACAATGTACCAGACAGACATCAAGAAGTTCTTTGAAACCAATGAGAACAAAGACACAACGTACCAGAATCTCTGAGACACAGCTAAAGCAGTGTTACGAGGGAAATTTATAGCACTAAATGCCCACATCAGAAAGCTAAAAAGATCTCAAATCGACACCCTAACATCACAATCAAAAGAGCTAGAGAGGCAAGAGCAAACAAATCCAAAATCTAACAGAATACAAGAAATAACTAAGGTCAGAGAAGAATTGAAGGAGATAGAGAGATGAAAAACCCTCCAAAAAATCAGTGAATCCAGGAGGTGTTTTTTTGAAAAAAATTAACAAAGTAGATAGACCACTAGCTAGACAAATAAAGACGATGAGAGAGAAGAATAAAATAGACACAATAAAAAATGATAAAGAGGATATCACCACTGACCACACAGAAATACTACAAAAACCTCTACACAAATAGACTGTAAAATCTAGGAGAAATTGATAAATTTCTGGACACATACATCCTCCCAAGACTAAATCAGGAAGAAGTCAAATCCCCTAATAGACCAATAACAAGTTCTGAAATTGAGGCAGTAATTAACAGCCTACCAACCAAAAAAAGCCCAGGACCAAACAGATTAACAGGTGAATTCTACCAGAAATAAAAAGAAGAGCTAGTACCATTCCTTATGCAACTATTGCAAACAATTGAAAAGGAGAGACTTCTCTCTAACTCATTTTATGAAGCCAGCATCATCCTGATACCAAAACTGAGAAGAGACCCAACAAAAAAAAAAGAAAATTTCAGGCCAATATCCCTGATGAACGTTGATGCAAAAATTCTCAATAAAAAACTGGCAAACTGAATCCAGCAGCATATCAAAAAGTTTATCCACTGAGGCAGGAGAATGGCGTGAGCCTGGGAGGCGGAGCTTGCAGTGAGCCGAGATTGCGCCACTGCACTCTAGCCTGGGCGACAGAGCGAGACTCCATCTCAAAAAAAAAAAAAAAAGTTTATCAACCAAGATCAAGTTGGTTGCATCCCTGGGATGAAAGGATGAAAGGCTGGTTCAACACATGCAAATCAATAAATGTAATCGATCACATAAACAGAACCAAAGACAAAAACCACATGATTATCTCAATAGATAGACAGAAAAGGCCTTTGATAAAAGTCAACATTCCTTCATGTTAAAAACTCTCAATAAACTATGATGGAACATATCTCAAAATAATAAGTGCTATTTATGACAAACCCACCGTCAATATTATATTAAATGGGCAAAAGTTGGAAGCATTCACTTTGAAAACTGGTACAAGACAAAGGGATGCCCTCTCTCACCACTCCTATTCAACATAGTATTGGAAGTTCTGGTAAGGCAATTAGGCAAGAGAAAGAAAGAAAGGGTATTCAAATAGGAAGAGAGAAAGCCAGGGGAGTGAGGCTTGTGTAAGTCTCAATAATAATTTTCCCTCAGGAAATGGGACCTGAAAAATTTATTATTGGAAACAAAGGCTCTAAGAGACACAAAGGTGGACTGCAGTGGAAGTTGTAGTGTACTGTTTAAGTCCCCTTTCAGAGTAAAGACACTTGTTACCCCAGATGCTGAGAATAATAGCTGCTGATGTATCATAGACTTATCCCTTCCAAGGATTTTCTCTCAGCCAAAAAAGGCATCCTCATACACTCTTACATCTCCTCAATGGGAAGAAACCTATAACAAAAGTACAGGAACATAAAGCCTCAATACTTTTCCTCAATTTGGTATATTTCTGAAGGTCCAACTCAGCTTCAGAGCTCACAGTGAGATCAGGGGATCTGTTACAACTATATCATAGTTAAATTTCTTCTTCTACCTAGTTTTGTTTTCCTTTTTTTCCCTTATAGATAAAATTCCTTAAATTATTATTTAATTTATTTTTCTTTCATTTGCCATTCTGGTAGCCTGATTAAAAAACTAATTGTATTAGTAAATCTGAGAAACTGCAATTACTGTTAATAAGTACTGAAACTGATTTTTGGTTTGGTTTTATCTATGGCTTATGATTTCCCATTTACAGGAAAAAATCCAATTTGTTAATGTTGAAATTCCATATTCTTTCCAGAATGACACTTTTCTTTTTCTCTGATAGTGCAAAGAATCCATTACAATTTCTATTTAAAATTAACTTATGGAATATGATGGGTAGTGAAGACTAAAGGAAGTCAAAGCAAAGCAATAACTGAATGTGTAGGGAAAAAGTAATAGTAATGTATTGTATGCTTATGAGTATGTAAACAGTAAAATACATGGCAGCAATAGTACAAAGAATAAGATGAGAACAGTTGAGACTATATGGTTATAAGATAAACTGCACATGAAGTGGAAAGATATCATTGGAAGTTGGACTACAATTGAGTAAAAATGTATATTTCAAATCTGGGACAACTACTAGAAAAATTAAACAGGTGTACATAATGAGACAATAGTGAAGATAAGATGTAACCATGTAAAATGTTCATTTAACACAGAGAAGGCATAAATGGGGAAAAAAGCCAAATAAAAAACGGAACAAACAGAAAGCAGCTACAGCAATACTCACATTAAATATAAAAGGTTAGAAGATACCAGTTAATAAAATATTGGTAGATTGAATGAGGAAAGAAAGAACCAATTATATGTTAGCTACAGGAAGCACACTTTAAATATCTGAGCTTAGAGCTGTTAAAACGAAAAGGATGAAAATCTTTATACCATACATATGTCAAAATAAACCTCTTTAGTTATACTAATGTCTGACAGAATAGATTCAGAACAAGAAATGTTACCAGGGATAAAGGGTGACATTACATAATGATAAAAGTGTCAATTTTCTAAGAAGATATAAAAATTTTAAATCTGCATGTACCTAATAACAGAGCTCTGAGTTATATAAAGCAAAAAATCATAGAAGTTGAAGAAGAAATAGAAACAAATATCCAAAATTAGTTCTGGAAACTACAACACTCCTCTCTCTGTAATTGTTAGAACTAGTAGCTAATCAGTGAGAACTTAGAAGAATTGAACAACTCCATCAAGGGAAATAATTGACATTTATGGAACACTTTCCTAATGTCAGCAGAATACATGTTTTATTCAAATGTATATGAATCTTTACCTAGACAGAGCATATCCTTGGTCATATAGCAAACTATACAAATAGAAACACTAGAAATAATACAAATTATTTTTTCTGACCATACAGAGCTAATCTAAAAATTAATAATTATTTAAAATAGTCCAAACTATTTGGAAATTAATTAATATACTTTTTTTTTGAGACATGTTCTCACTCTGTCTCCTAGTCTGGAGTGCAATGGCACAATCTTGGCTAATTTCAACCTCCACCTTCCAGGCTCAAGCTATCCTCCCAGTTCAACCTCCCGAGTAGCTAGGACCAAGGCACTTGGCTGATTTTTTTTGTGTATATATATATATGTATATATATTTTGAGACTGAGTTTCGCCATGCTGGTCTCAAGCAATCTGCCCCCCTGGGCCTCCCAAATCCCTGGGATAACAGGCCTGAGCCACTGCACCTGGCGGAAATTAATATATTTCTTAATAACCCATGGGTTAACGAGGAAGTCTGAAGAGATATTGAAAAAGAAAACTTAAATTGATTAAACATGAAAATAGAACATATCCAAATTTGTGGACTCCATCTAAAACTGTGATGTGAGCATAATGTATAGCACTCAACTCTCATTTTAAGCAAAAATTACATTCTCAAATCAATAATCTCAGATTCCACCTAAATAAAGCAAATAAAATTCAAAGCAAGTAGAAAAAAATCATAAAGAATTGAGCAGAATTCAATGGAGAAACCAAAGGAAATAAACAATTTAAATGAAGCTAAAAGCTGTTTGATTGAAATGAATTATAAAACCAATTGCATTTCATCAATGAGTAGATTAACACTCAGAGAGTTTAATTTATTTGCCCAAAGTTATACAGAGGCAGAAATTGAATAGAATCTAGGCCTTTCTTGATCTGAAAACTCCTAAGTGCTAGCCTGAAAGTTTACATATTTCACCTGGGTTAATTTAAATGAGAGAAGACTACCAGAGTCTTCATTTAACTAAGAAATTTGGCAGAATGCTTTTGTTTTCTCCTTCAGGTATAGAGAAGATATATGTTCCAATCTCATCTCATAAATCAAAGAAGAATTGCAAAGACATGTCATTGAGAAATCAGAGATGCCAAATTAAATGCTATAATGATGGCAACATTTCATTAATTAAGACAACCTATCCATGGTTCAAGTTTAGTTACACAAGTCATAGTACATTTTCCAAAGTTTGAATGTCTTACAAGTCTTACTTATTAGAAAAATACATGTATAGACACTTCATTTTTATAAAACTCAGGGTATTAAGCATTTTTCTTTCATCTCTGAGAGAATGAGAAAGATTTTATTCTTCTAATTTTGCTGATATTTCTTTAATTCAGTTAGAAGATCTTGCAGTTTCAGATCCTTAATCACAAAGAATGGCGAGTTCTCAACATCTCTGTTTGCAATTTCTCAAAGTTCATACTTTATGTACTGAGTAATTATTGTTTGTTTATATCTATAACTGCCTCCCAGCTTCACAAAATGCTTGAATTTGAGTTTTGCTAAGTTGCACTTATTTACAAAATAATTATTACAAGCACATTGTATGCCTGTAAGAGTGTCTCTTAAAGTGCTGTCTGACATACACTATGATAAAATTTAGGTGGTGGGTGTTAAAACCTACAGTCAGTTTTAGTAGAAAGTACAGATTTATGACGGAGTTGGACCTCAAAAAGAATCCCTCTGTGAATATATTCATGAATTCATGAACTAGCTCAACATTCTCTGAATTGAGGCTCGCATCTTTATTTTCTATTTTATTCCCAAGATAAATTACTCTATTATTTTAGGGTGGTGTCCATAGGAAGGGATAACAAATGTCAACTAAAACTGGCTTAAGAAGGGATCTAATTTGTTCACATTACTGAAAAGCACAGACATAGCACAGAAAAGCACAGACATAGAATTAGCTTCAGGGAGAATTTGAATCCAGGGTCTTCATTAATAGCATCAGATCTCAGTATGTATGCCTGCATTATCACAGCCTCAAATTAGGTAGAAATAAAAAAGAGTATGTCTTCATTTGGTGTCCTTACAAGTCTGTTGTTAATTAATAGTAATTAAACCAGCTTGGATCATAGGCTTATCTCAGAGCAATGGATGTGGCCAGGGGTTGAAAATTACATTGTTTAGTCCTGTCTTTGTTCCATTCTTAACTACTAGACCCAGTGTTATCTTCATCATGTGGGATGAGGGCGAGGGAAGATTTTGGTTTTGTTTGGCTTGGTTTTTGGTTTTTGGGTTTTCTGTTTTGCCTAAAGGAAAATTGGGAGTCCTAAAAGAAAAGAGTGTATGCTGAGGAGTCAGAAAAAATAACCACAGATTATAGTTTTTTATGTAACAAAGACAGTAGAATAATTTTTGGGAACAGTTCTCCTTTTCCATTTCAAATACAGCAGCACAGCTTCCGACATGAAGTGTCACTCTCAGTGGCATATTTCAGAATGACATGCCACTTAACACTGCTGTACTGATTAGTTTGGGAGGAAGTTATGATCAGAATAGTTCTTGCAACTACTCTACTTGTGTGTTTGCTGACAGGAATTCAGAGAAGTCTTGCTTGCTTAATGGGAAGATAAATGTCTTAAGAATTAAGAGGAACATTATATTCATGTTTTAGAGATGACTGTAGGTTGCTTGGTTAAAAAGGTTAAAAAGGGAGAGCTGCCACTCAGTGGTAAGTGAGACAGTGTTTGACTTTTAGAGCACTATGCTTGAGCGGCAGAGAGTGAAGAACTCACCAAGAAAATGGGCTGCCCTTTGGACATCTCAACCTAAATGTAACATTTCTATTCAAAACCAATGTCTTCAATCAACAACTCTGCAAATGCAGCAGAAATTATACCTACAATTTTCCCATAGTTATCTTCCAACACCCATATGGGCAATGCTGAATTTAATGTGACCTGTGACATGGACACTTTTTCTATTCTTACTTATCCTCCTTGAACAATTATAATTGCTCCCTCAGGGAATAATTCGGGATATTCTTCAACAATTCACCCCTGTAAATGATAGGCTATTTTCAAGCTCAGGTCTAACACAATAAAATGCAATATAACATGTAGTCAAAAAGACTTGCTGAAGATTGAAATAGGTAGTTTAGTGGAAATCCGTACTCGGATTTCAATCTGTCATTGTTTTGCTATCTTTAGGAATCCAAATACTCATGAAACTTTCCTAAATGTATTTTCTTTCTATTTTACTCTCACTTTTAAAAGTTAACAAAACCTAATTAATTATCACTAACACTTCTAAGATAGACCACTGGCTTTGTGCTTTTGGCATTTTAATTGTATTTAATTATTTACTTAGTCATTGACAGTGCCTATAACACACAATGGTCTCTTTCTAGTGTTGATGCAGCATTAAAAAATGGTATTATTAAAACTTTAATATTTAGTTCTTCCAAGAGTTAATTTTTTAAATTGCAAATATAATTATTTAGGAAATAACTGAAAATTTGTGTCTGATCTATATGAATTTTCCATGTCAATTTGTTACATCTTATTCTTCTATCTAGTTAAAGTTACATCTTATTCCTTATATCTGTTACATCTTATTCCTTCTATCCTATTCCTTCTGCGTAGTCTCAAGAGAAAGAAAAGAAAAATCAAAAGTATCAAATAAGTTTGATATAAATACGGAAATACTCCATCTGTAACTTGTACATTTCTACTTATGTTAGACAGTGTTTATGTTTATGTTTTGGTGCCTTTCAGCTGTTTGGGGTTCTGGCACAATATTGCACGTCTTGGAAACTAACGTAAAATCCCTAATATTTGAAAATATTATGTTGTTGCAAGGTAAGAGTGGGGTGCAGGAGGGATTTTGATATGGGGAGATAATAAAATGCCTTTATTCATGATACAAGGATTTGAAAACAGAGTAATAATTTAGTGATTTGGAAACACAGAAAATAAAGTGGAAATATGTCACCTGACAAATGTGTATAAGATAATTTAATATGAAAAACAGCAATAATAACTATGTAGCAGGCAGCTATCACAACCTAAAAATTCAAGTTTAGAAAGACTTTCAATTATCTCACTTTCTTAAAGCAAATTCAATATAACTTCAATTTTACTTTTCTCTAAGGTATTGGGAAACTCACTACATAATATTAATGGTGCCACTCCTTTCTCTCCTTTCTGAAAATCACACAAACTCCAAGAGAACCTAACAGCCAAGTTTTATAGTCAATGTCAATGTCTTAAACAATCTTAAATAAATCAGGAAAAAGGAGTTCCAATCTCACGCAAGCATACATTACAGCATGAAGAATTAAAAGAGCAGTGTACTTGTTATATTCAGTAAGATTTTGAATATATTTGGCTACATATTAAAATCCCATGATAGCCAATTTAATATAAAACCTCAAAAATACCAACCAATAGGAGCCTTGTTTAATTTTCATATAACATGCAAATCTAAGTGAATTAAATTATGTGTGTCCTTCCAAGTACATAAAAAATATATATCAGTTGTTTGACTAGCATATATAAATCAATCTGAAGAACTCAAAAATGTTTATCAAATTAATATTGGGATATTAATTGTTTATTACTTGTTATGAATGTTTATTACTTAGTTTTGAATGCCTATAATGATTATGCAGCATGTGATCATCATAAAAATATATCTTTTATTTGGTCTGCTGCAAATTACAATAGAGGATTAAAATTAATGTGGAATTTCTACATTGTTTTGGCATTAGTACTTGCATATTTAATGCTATAAAACATTTAGTTTCAGGTTAAAATCATCATATTATTCATGGATTGAATTATTTATTCCTAATTCTTTAAAAAAATCATATTATGTTGACATAATCTACCACTTCCCTTTAGCTTTCTCTTGAGGGAATCTTCTATATTAGACTATTTGTTATTTGTTTGATAAAAGAAATTGTGACTGTGAAGAAAAGCTGTAATGTTCAAAATGTTCTTTATTAAAAGTAAATATTATTGCTTATTTGAAATAATAAAAAATAGGTTATTCCAAATCGAACTGAATGATGGTCAACTCTCTAGTCATCTCTTCTTTCCAAAGAAAACATGTTTATTCAATCTCTGAGCGTTTAGAACAAAAGAAAATCATGGCTGAACACATCTTGGCAGCAAACTATGCAATTTATTTAAACCTTAAAGTTTTTTCTGAGTATCAGTTCTCATCAGTGATTTCATGCTATTGCTAGAGTTGTCTGCTGCAGGGCCATTGACACCATGCCTAACAAAACAGGAAATAGAAAATATCATGCATTTTGTCTATTTATCTAATTCTTTTCTTATGCCTAATTTTGTTTCTCTTCATAGATTGCGTAGCAATTATATGTTTGTAAATCCCTAGCCATCTGTCCTCTCATCATTTTTGCCTCTATATTTTTCTCTTAAAAATCTGAGAGAAATATTGAAGTATTTTCTCTTCAAATATTTGATTTTTAATTGTATTTGATTTTCAAATACTTGCTCAAGTTTCACATTTGAATTATCTTTACAGTATCATTTAAAATGTGCTTTAAGTATTTTCTTCTTTTTTCCTATTTTTGACAACTGAAACAATATTTTTGGACATTTGTAATTTAGGTCAGTTAAATTAAAAATTCAAGAAGTTATATTCTGCAAAAATATTGCAAATGTACCCAATATTTCCTTACAAACAACTTAAGGTTTTTGATACATATAATACAATTTATCTTGCAAAAATTGGGTCAATTTACAACATACTTTACATAAATTGAAACTGATATTATAATTTCTGTGTCTGCAAATTTTAGAGTAAAGCCGAAATGATATCTTGTTTAATTTGCATTCGTTCAATACTACTTTTTTGGATAGTTTCCTTTATTTATTCTCTAGTTTTTATTATTCTTTCATAGATTTTGTTTTGGGGATTTAAAAATTTTATGTCATTTTTTGTTGGTTGGTTGGTTTTATTTTTTTATGTACAGTATAGCCAAGAACATCTGCAGTCTTCAGAAAGCAAAAGCAGGTCCAGAGAATTGCACTGAACAATTAAGAATTATGCCTAAACCAAGACTAATTCTGAGTTTATTTTTACTCCATATATTCCTTAACTTATTAAGAATTCTTTATTTAAATTAATGTGTATCTGATCAAAGGTTGGAATTTTGCTTGGCAATTTTGGCAATTTCAGGGTATCCACCGGTAGCCACATATTCACATTTCTGCAGTTTCCTACACTTGAATTGATAAAATCTAATATATTCTGTTCATTTTGTATACTTAAAGAGAACAAAATCTAAAGGATGTACAGTGGGTTATATTAATCTTCACTTCTGTTGTTGTTCTTGTACCAGTTCATCATGGGCTCTATTGCATAAAACATCAGAAAGCGGCAGATCCAGGGTCCTGTGCAGCCCAGCCAAATCCATGTAGAAATGACATAATTTCTTCTTTCACTCACAGGCTCAGTTGAAGCTCTGGGTTTTGAGGGATCAGACTTCCTCACAGGTTACCAGAAGGGCCAGGTAACACGACTCAATAAACTCAGGAACTTAGTGCTCACTCTGTGGAACAAAATTGACCACTGAAAATAAGGAGAGAAGAGTTAAATTCTGCTCACTTACTGTAAAGACTGTTCAGAGTTGCAGTGATCACTCCCAAGCTGGCCACACAGTCTCAGAGAGCTGTATACAACTGAGGAATGCACTCCTTTAAATATCCTAACCATTCTTTCCTAACTTAAGTGTCTGCTTCTCTCCATACCTTCTCCTGCTTTGAGTCCGCACTCCCCACAGTTGTGATGTTCAAAAGTCTATTTTTAAGGTATCTCAGGCAATGATGTTTCGTTCCTTCATAATCACTCCTTTACATATCCCTCAATTCTTCTTTCTTCTTTAACATCCTCACCCTCTCTTGACAAAACCACAACCCTGGTTTGATTCAACACTGTCTACTCTAAATTTGCACCTATGTCCTTACATATAGGTGGAAAAATGCATAAAGCAAACTTAACTCTTAACTTAAATTTAAATTTCATATTTAATTTTAAATATATGTCCATGAACCTCATTAAAGATTACAAATCCCATCTTTGCATCTATAACTGACCATTCTGATGCTTCTATCTAAATTCTGTTCCCCCACATATGTGCTTGCTAAGTCCCATGTTTATTCATTTACTTAAAGATATTGCTTCAGCAAACCTCTCTTTATTTCCTAACTCATTACTTTTTTCTGTAATTGTGTTGAATGTTTCCCATCAGTATGCAAACATGATTTTATTGACTGTGTTAAAAACAATACACCTGAAAGACACTTCTTTGACCCCTTTTACTCTGTAGTTATATTCTTCTTTCCTCTTTTCATTGTAAAATTCTCAAGAGAGTTATTTCTAATTCCTATTCTAGTCTTTCTTCAGTGCATTCCAATCAGGGTTTACTAGATTAGCAATGACCTTAAAGTTGCTAAATCCAGCAAGTAATTATATGTCATCTTCTTTTTTACTTAATTCACAGCAATGACTTATTTTCTCATCCTTGATATGTATGTGTATGTTATATATACACATATATATTTAACTTGTATTCTAGGACATCAAACTCTGTTTTCATTCCTTCTCAGTAATTGCACCAGTTTAGTCTCTTTTGATTATATCTTCACTCTGACTAATGTTACAAAGCACAAGTTAACATAACAACGCAAAACTTAGACCTTGACTTGCATTGGACTACACTAAATTTTTTGGTTATTTTACCCAGATTGAACGATTGCATTACATTCTCTATGGTGATGAATCAGCAATAGATAACTTCAGTCAATTACTCTCCATCTCAAACTCCTATTTGTTTACATAACTTTCTTATTACCACATCCTATTGGTCATGTGATAGACATTTGTAGCACAACACGATGAAAACTAAATTCTTGTTCATTCTGAAACCAGCTTCATCCACAATACTCTTTATAACCATGGATGACAATTCAATCATTTCAGTGGACTAGTGCAAAAAGTTTGGAGAAATTATTTTCTTTCTCTTTCACATTCCATAAGAAGTGAGAATACAGTCGATACTTGTTATTCAGGATAATGTGTTCTATGAAGTTAACAAAAACACTGAGTTAGGAAATACTAAGCCATTGCTCCTACACGGAGAATACAGTTTCTGCAAGCCTTTGGTTACAGCTTTTTCTGTTTACTGATCAATATATAACTTTGTTTTATGGGGGTTTCTTTTTAAAGGCATTTTATTTAATATGCACTGTTGATTTATTAACATTGAACTTCCAGCCAATATAACTATGAGTCATGGCTGAGTAAAGTTTATGTAACAGAGGTGTTTTCTCCATAAGGCACATCACAGCCTTCTTGCACCTGTGAGCACTAGACAGCACTTCTGCACTATGCTTGGGGCCATTTTAAACAGCAAGATCACAAACCAAAAGCATGAAACGCAAAAACCATGAAAGGCAAAAAACATGGTACTAAATAAACCATGAAAAGATTTGTTTATAGTGTAACCACTGAAACAAGAAAGCAGCATCACTTTATTTGACCTCAACTTAGGAACATGGATGTTGGGCAACTCACATTATTCCTGGCTCTGTGCATGTACATGAACGTGCATGAAAGCAGCACAAGTATTGCTATTGGGGTTACAAATAATTTAGTGAGTAGGCAAATTCATAAATATTAAATCTTTGAATAATTTGGATTGACTACATTTTGAAATGTTACTTACCAAATATCACTAGAATGTTAATGTTTATTACCCTCTGGTTCAAATTATAATCATCTCTCTCTTGGATTCTTCAAATAGCCTGTTTTATGTTGCTCCTGGCTTCCAATACCTGCTTTTTTACTGTCCACCTTCAATGCACTCCAGATGTAATGTATCTCTTAGAAAATGGGAGGGGCAGGAGGAAGGAAACAATACTGCTAATTATTATGACAGGGTACCTTAGATTATAATAGTTACTCCAATTTTTACTCCAGTTTTACTTGGGGAAAATGTGTCATTGATGAAATATAATACTTTTTGTTTATTTTATATGCTTAAGTTCAACAAAATCTAAAGGATATGCAATGGGTTATATGACTATCCAGTTTTTTTATTGAGATATCAATGTAATCCCCTTTGACTATTAAGACTAAACAAACCATGGCTATTCTCCCATAGCATTTTTGTATGATGTCCTCATCTTGTTTCACAGATCTAAGTATTAAGTCCCTACCTTTGCTTATGTTTGTTCTGGAATATTGAATTTAGGTATTTATCAATTGTTTCTAAGGAAATACTTATTTCCTCACCCGTGGGCTTTGAAATAACGCTGTCTGTGGATGTGTCTTGCTCCAGTTTTTTATCTCTCTGACTTGAGGATTCTGTGACTTTTTTGTCTTTGTTCTCCTTACAGAAAGAACTATAGGCATACAGAACACATATTTTAATGGTTGAGAAAAATAAGTTTCTGCTGAAACAGGATATAATATTGTGTATCACAAAAACAAAAAAATTTCAATATTTCTGGCTGCAGTAGCTCCCGGGTAACACAGTATTGAAACTTTTTGGGCAAATATTACATGCACTGTATCGATAGGCCTCACTACTAAGACTGAGTTATGACAAAACTTCTGCATATAATTCCCATGTAATCATTTAGTGAAACCATTTAGATTTCATTTTCAGTGACAGTTTAAGTCAAATATAATTCTAAATTGCATCTGATAATCTCTATGAGATTTTACTATAATTAACTCTGAATTGTCATTTTTAATGAAGGCAAATTAATCTATAGAAGTTGACATGTCCAACCCCAAAAAATGGGTTTAAACTGAATGCAAAGAGGCAGAGGAAAGATTGTGATAGCAATAAATTGATAAAAATACATCTCCCAGTCAATTAAAGTCAAAAAGTAACCTAATCAGATCCACATAGAGGTTAAAAGGCTTCCTGTTTAAAGATTGCCACTTTCAGATGAAAAATGCTGATTTTATGTGACAGAAGTTGGATCTGAACTTACTGGTCTCTTTTGTCTTGCTTGTTCTCTCTCCCCTCTCTCCTTCCTGCTTTCCTTCCTTCTCCTTTTAAAAATAAAAACAAACATTTATTTATAGTGATAAAACAAACATGCTTTAGAGTCAGAGAGCTTTGGTTTCATGCTAGTAAAAATACTTATCATTTATTCTTGAACACGTTCGTTTTCTCATACCTCAGTTTGCACTGTTTTACATGTATTAGTTTAAAATATTTAATAACTTGTAGCAATGCCAGGGATTAGGTACTTTAATGCCCTTTTTCCTTTGTTGGGAAAAATGAAGCACAAGGAGTTTAAATAACTTGTCCAGGTGTGCACAATTAGAAAAGAATGAACAGAAATGCAAACTCAAGGGGCTGACTCCAGAGTCTATTTTCTTAAATCCTATGCTGCTCTGCCGGATGGCTGGATGCTTGAGGGTAACTGTATCACACTTAGCAAATTACATGGCTTCTTTATACAGCAGTTTCTTCAAAAGTAAAGATGGGTGTGATAAACATTTTGTATTTAACCTTTCCATCTTCTTAATGGGGGGTAATATATTGTAGTCAAGATTAGATCTTACTGATAAAGGCACAGTTTATGAAACTACCTCTCTTGTTTAGTCTTAAAAATATCTCACAGCACAAAGTGCTGCAGATTTATCAAACTCAAGCCCTACTTATTGTAGGAGGCTCTTTTTTCCTTTTCTGGTATCAATTATCACTCTCATCTAAGGATTTCTTAGTAACACTTGTCTGAAACTCAATAGTAGATCTTTTTGTTATTGAGGCCCAGAAGTTGATATTCAGTATTTGTGGAGAAATTTTAAGCAAATTATTTTATTAATAGTATAATTTGATTATATACTAGAGAAATAACTGGAGTATCATCATCAACTGATAGGTCACTCGAGTAAATTCCACCTGTTGATGATATGCTAGTAGCTGTTGATAAATATTGCTGGCAACTATTATCCTGGAAGTAGCTGTGATTATCATCCATGTATCCATCAATGGCAGGGGCAGTGAGAAAATGAATACAGAGGGTAGGCTCAGCCCACATTTCCTGCCAAATTTTATAACACAGACACACAGAGAATTTTAAATTGAAAATAAGTAATTTATAGTCCTAGGTAACAAGAAACAGTGCACTCAATTTTTTATAATTTCTCTAAGTAGAACTCCAACAAACTTGGCTTGTCAAACACATGTTTTCGTAGTGTATTTTTCTGAAGAAACTTGAAAGTCAGAATCTATAGATGAAGAGTGTGGAGTTTGGTCTTGTGTTAGTCGCCAGAGGGTACTAATAAAAATGTCATTCAGAATAACAGGACAGAAAGTCTTTCCCATCTCTTATCTGCACAGAGCAAGGGCAGTAGCAGCTTTTTGTGCCCACAAAGAATGTCTTGGAACTGTAGATACAGAGAGTGCTCCCTTAGCTGCTAGCTTCTTGCCAGCATTCAGAGACATCTTAAGTTCCATCCAAGCAAACTACACGCAACATGTCTGCTATGTTTATTGCACAAATGATGAATTTTAGGAAAAGTATTTTTTTAGATCAAGTTGATAAAAATTAGATAAGCTATGTAATGTAAAGGATTTTTTTATGTTAATGCACTCTTAATGAAAACATTGGTTTATTACACTTTTTCCCATCATGAAGTTATGTACCATAAATAACAGACTCATTGCAATGAAGAATTTTTCAAACATTCTATAGAGAATATTTTCCAGTAATCACACTCATTAGATATCTGATTAAAAGTAGCAAAGTATAATCAGCCAGAATCTTGAATCAATTACACATGGAAGCTTTGCTATTCTCCCAGTGCATGCATAAAACTGCCATTTAACATTACTAACATTTGAAGGCTTTGGAAAAAAGTGGCTGCTTTGAAATGTTAAAAAAAAAAAAAAAAAATGCCTTCAGGCTGGGCATGGCGGCTTATTCCTGTAAACCCAGCACTTTGGGAGGCTGAGGGGGCAATCACTTGAACTCAGGAGTTCAAGACCAGCCTGGACAAAATAGTGAAAACCTGCCTGTACTAAAAATACAAAAAATTAGCTGGGCGTGGTAGCAAGTGCCCATATTCCCAGCTACTCTGGAGGCTGAGACAGGTGCATTGCTTGAACTCAGGAGGTTGAGCCTGCAGCGAGTCATGATGGCACAACTGCACTCCAGCCTGGGTGACATATTGAGACCCTGTTTCCGAAAAAAAAAATATAGGCTTCTGTATTCTTTCTAGTCATTTCTGTACAATTAAATTTATGTAATTGACTCGTGTGCAAATTTTCTTACAATTTAATAAAATAAATATTAATAAGTATAATTCTAGGAGGCATATCCAATAAAATACATCAAAATACTTTGTTCCGTCCTTCACAATATATTTCTTGTTTACAATGAATCTGGCTGGGTACAGTGGCTCACACCTATAATCCCAGCACTTTGTGATGCTAAGACAGGTATATTTCTTGAGGCCAGAAGTTCAAGGTTACAGTGAGCTGTGATTGTACCACTGCACTCCAGCCTTGGTGACTGAACAAAACTGCCTCCAAAAAAAAAAAAAAAAGGAGAAAAATTTATCATAGCTTGTGGCTAAATAAGATTTATAAATTTAAAATAACTCACAGCTTGAGAAATTTCTTCTTCAACCACAAGAGTCTCAATAAAATTTAAGATTATGGGAACATTACTGATAAATTATTTTAAAGTTTTATTATTACTTTAAGTACCAAGGACTTAGAAGTGATCATTTGAGAAATCAGAATCACTTATTTGTATTTCTTAATTCTACAAAGACAAATGTGTGAAATGTTAGCTTGCTGCGTTTTTTGCCTGAAACTAAATGTACTAAATTATGACAGTTTTTTCCTTTTATTCCTAGATTCAAGTTAAATTCAGTTGAATACAACAAATATTTATTTAATATGTAATCATTTTTATTATCTAAGGTATTTGAAGGAGGAGTGGGTAAAGCCCTTGAGAGATAAACACCCATGAGTCAAATATTATCAGACTGTAGGCAAGAAAGTATTGTCAATCCCTGATTGAAGTGTAGCTGCAGCTGCATACGGACAGGTATGTACACACCACACACACACACACACACACACACACACACGGCAGCAACAGTGATTAATATTTTCAAGTATTCAATTCCAAAAATAATCTTATGTCATATATTCTATACTTTTTTTAAGACAAGCTATTGCCAAGACCATAAGTTAGATGTATATTATTTATACATCTTTTAATCTTTTTTCTCCTTAAATCTTCTGGAGCATATTATAGTGTGAATAAATTAATAAAAGCATGATGTGTAAATATTATGATTTCTTATGAGATTTATTTAACTCAGGATTCAGAGGTTTAAGAGTGTCAAATATTTCCATCCACCATTGCATGCCTTAACAGTAGCTCCAATGGAAGCCACCTCAGAAGACTGAGTCCGCTTTTTTAAAAACTAATTCATAATATATTGCCAGTTTTACATTTTAAAAAATGCTATATGTGAAGAATAAATGTTTACAATTTGAAATCAAAACGTGTAAACTGTGAATATCTATCTAATTGTCCTAGTGATAAGTGGAGTTTTTTTCTCTTATTTTATAAATGTTATAGGGACAGAAATAATTTTTAATTACTAACACTGAATAAATGATAAATCTACTCATGTTTTTTTTTTCCTCCAAAAAGAATGAGCAGAAGGTCTTTTGGCAAATACTTTATTTTTATTTATTTATTTATTGAAACAAAGTCTCACTCTGTCACCCACACTGGACTACAATGATGCTAAAGTCCTCCCACCACAGCCTCCTGAGTAGCTGGGACCACAGGTGCCACCATGATGACTGGCTACTTTTAGTGTTTTTGTAGTGATCACATTTCACCATGTTATTCAGGCTGGTCTCAAATTCCTGGGCTCAAGTGATTTGCCAACTGAATTAGATTTAGAGGCAAGCTTTTGCCTCTGATTGAATGCGCAAATTTCATTTCACAATGGAAATTTCTGAAGTTTGTCCCAACTTCAGAACTTTAGACACCCATTGTAAAAAGTTTATGAAAGGTTAGGAAGTCATATCATTTATTTTGGTGAGATGCTTTGTCTCAGGAACAGCTTAGCAGAGGGATTTTATATTTTATGTTGAGAGGAAGTCATTAAATTAAAAAACCCAGAGGTTTGTGGAAACACAACAAGATGACAAAAGTGATACTGTAGCTAACGGTTTCTGTCAACTGTGAAATTAGTCATAAACACCAATATAATTCCATGAAATCTAAGGCATATAGAGGATCCAAAGCCTGGCTTTTTACTGGTAGTAGAGCACTTTAAGTTTCTTATAAAAAACATATATATGTGATTTTTAATAATTTCAAGCATGTATGAAAATAGGAACATGAAATTAACTCATATTTCAAATATGTAGTTACACAAACAGCTCAAGAAAGACCCACCCCCATAATTCAATCACCTCCCACCAAGTTCCTCCCATGACACGTGGGAGTTAAATTCAAGATAAGATTTGGGTGGGGACACAGCCAAACCCTATCAATATGCATGTTTTCAACCTATTCACTTCTGAGAAATCTAGGTGCATTTTACAATCAGTTGAATTTTACAATCACTACCAGCTGGTTGAAGTCATGACATAGACGTGTGAAAAAATCTCCCTTAGAATCTTCTGGCAAAACCAGGAAACTGTCAGCATCAGTGGTGCTTAAATTTTATGTGAAAAAGCTTAGTGAGTGATCAAATCAAGGGTGATTTTTGTCTCCTTTTAATCTTTTACTCAGGTTTTAAAAATTGTACGATTTTTGTAAAGACAAAATTTATTAACAAACACTGTAAAAGAGAGCATAAGAGGAAATGAAATGAAGGAGGAACATGTGTTCTTAATATAGACCTATAAAGTCCCGCTGAAAGATTAGAAATAGTGTCACTTTAACTGTATTGAAAACAAAGGTTGGCACAGAAACAGAATAGCAAAGAAAATTAAAAAGTAGAGAAGAGGAATTGTACTGAAATATTACTTTCTTTATTGCTTTTGAGAAAGTTGTTAGCTTAAGTAAAATTTAAAGTAACTAAGCCAATTAACTTGATGTCATGTTTAGGGCCTACGTAACACATACCACCTTGGCCAAACCACTGCTCTCACTTATATTTAATTATTTCCATTTTTTTAATTGGGAAATATCCCAGCAAGTTTGGGAAAGATTGTTAATTATGTAAATATTGGGAAATGTTATAAAACACCTATTTGAATATGACTACTGAGTCATACAGATTCTGAAAAGTTTTAGTGCCACGATCTTTTCATCTTGTGAAATGCCAGTCTTATTTACAGATTTTGTAGTATAGCATTGGTACCAAAATCACCCATTGTAAATGTACAATTAAGCGAATTTTACTAAATGTATACAATTGTGCAAATCTGCACAATTCAGTTTTAGAACATTCATGTCACTCCAGAAATTTCCAACTTGTTCCTTTTCAGTCAATCCCCCTTCTTACCCTAAGCATTAATCTTCTTTCTGTCTCAATAAATGTGCCTTCTCTGGACATTTCATATACATAGAATCATGCGATATGTGAATTCTTTCACTAGACAATGTTTTTAGATTTATACATGATGCAGCGTGTATCAGTAGTTTGTTAAGTTTTATTGTATACTATTACAATTTTTCCCTATACTGCATATTTTTAATAATTCACCAGTTAATGGACATTTGTGTGCTTTTTAGGTATTGGCTATTATGAACCATGCTGCTGTGAATATTCACATATATGTCTTTGCATGGACTTGTGTGTTCACTTATTTTGGTAGATTTCTATGAGTGGAATTGTTGTGCTGTATGATAAGTTTATGTCAAAATTTTCAAGTGCCCAACTGTTTTCCAAAGTAACTTTACCATTTTGTATTCCCACTAGTAATGCATGAGGGCTCCCATTTGTGTACATTTTCCCCAACACTTGGTATTTTCTGTCTCCTTCTTCCATAACCATTCTAGTGGGTGTGTAATGGTATCTTATTATGCTTTTCATGTGCATTTCTCTAATGATTAATGACATTGAACATCTTTAAATGTGTGTCCTAATCTTTTATACATCTTCTGTAGTAAAATGTCTATTAAAATTGTTGATCATAATTTTTAGGAAGAATCTAAGAAATCCTTATCTAACCCAAGATCATGAGGCCCTTCTCCTGATTCTTTTATATAAATAGTTTTAGGTTTTTCATTTAGGTCTTGTGATTTGTTTTTATTTAATTTTTGTATATGGTGTGGAGAATTTTATTGCTATTATCATTATTATTGCTTGCATGTGGGCACTTTGGTTGTAAAGCAATTGGCCATAAGCACATGGTTTATTTGAATTTGCCAAGATCACAATAGAAGACATAAGGTTTCCACAATTCTAATGTTTACTGAAAAGCTCACATTTGGCCGGGTGTGGTGGCTCACACCTGTAATCCCAGCACTTTGGGAGGCCAAGGTGGGAGGATCATGAGGTCAAGAGATCAAGACCATCCTGGCCAACATGGTGAAATCCCGTCTCTACTAAAAATACAAAAATTAGCCTGGCATGGTGGCACTCACCTGTCACCTGTCATCCCAGCTACTCAGGAGGCTGAGGAAGGAGAATTGTTTGAACCGGGGAGGCAGAGATTGCAGTGAGCCGAGATCACACCACTGCACTCCAGCCTGGTGACAGAGCAAGACTCCATCTAAAAAAAAAAAAAAAAAGCTCACATTTTATTACTGGTAATGAATATTGCCATTTGTTTTTCTTGAATTGTCAATCTAATTAATTAGTTTCTCAAAAATATCTGTCAAATACTGAAGTCTAAATAATTACGTTATTTTTAAAACCCTTTTCTTATATAGCTTCCTTCCTTCTCTCTGGAGCAACTTCTATACCTAAAGTGCATCATTTTGTCTGTAAGTCAGTGTAACTAACATGTTCTGTTGAGAATCTCCTTTCTTGATAAGTGTTCTGGAATATGTTTCTTGGAAGAAAACTGAGGCAGTGGTAGAGATCAATTTGTTTATTTCCTTTCTCTCCGGGACCAGAGTCTTAATCTGGCATTTGGGTAACGTCAGAAAATAGTTTTGTCTAGTCCTTTTGGTTGTTTTTTATGTTTGTTTACAGATATAGGCTTTATGTGTTCTTTTTTAGTCCATAGCCCATTGTAATTGGAAGCCAGCTACAGTTCTTCATCATATCATTTTAGTTGAGTCATTCTAGTAATTGAATAATTTTAATTATAGAGTAATATTTCTTACTTCAAAAAATAGTGATGATATATAATTAATTTGAGATAAGAGCTCTTAAAGCCAAGAAATTTATCTTAATATTTTAGCTGTTCCAACGCAAAAAAAAAAAAAATTGACAAATGGTATTACATCAAGTTACACAGCTTTCTACAAAGCAAATGAAACAATCAACAAAGTGAAGAGACAAACCACAGAACAGGAGAAAATCTTTGCAACCTACTCATTGACAACCGATTAATAACCAGATTGTATAAGGAGCTCAAAAAACCCTATAGATAAAAATCTAATAATTCAATTTTTAAAACAGGCAAAAATTTTTGAATAGACTTTTCTCAAAAAAAATAAAACCGTACAAATGGCAAAGAAATATCTGAAAAAGTGTTCGACATCACTGATTATCAGAAAAATCCAACTAAAGCTACAACGAGACATCACCTCACCCCAGTTAAAATGACTTTTATCCAAAAGACAGGCAATAACAAATGCTGGCAAGAATGTAAAGCAAAGGAAACCCTTGTACACTGTTGGTAGGAACGTAACTTATTATAACCACTACGGAAAACTATTTAGAAGTTCCTCAAATACTAAAAATAAAGCTACCATATGATCCAACAATTCTTCTGCTAGGTATATACCCGAAAGAAAGAAAAACACTGTATCAAATAATATCTGCACTCCCAAGTTGTTTCAGCACTGTGCACAATAGATAAGATTTGGAAGCAATCTAAGTGTCCATCAGCAGAAGAATGGATTAAAAAATGTGATGCTTATACAAAATGGAGTACTATTGAGCCAAAATAGTTAAAACTGCAGTTACATCAGCATGAATCAAAGTGGAGACACCAACTGTACGTGTAGTCAATGCATTCTTCACTGTCTTACACTTAGAATAAAATTAAAAATTCTAGTTCAAATAAATGCCCTAAATGATAAATTTAAAATTGTTATTTTTAAAGGTATCTACCACTGATTTATGCATGTTTAATATTCTGTATGAAGAAATAGGGAGCAGGCCTAAAGTAACTTAATGCTGAGTACATATTATGATGATTGTCCCAGAGAAAATAATTTGTGGACTATTTTGAGTGGCTGGGTGAACCAGCCACTGTTTTTATGGAATGTAACTTTTACTTGATAAGTGAAAGAAAAATAACATGATTATTTAGACTTTGATATTTGTCAGATAGTTTTGAGAACATGAACAAGTGAGAGACTGACTCCTCAAGAAAAGCAAATGGCAGTCTTCATTGCCATTAATACAACGTGAGCTCTTGAGCAACAATTAAAATTTTAAAGATCTTGTATTCTCTACTGTGTGCTTGGCAATTTCAAATACTTGAAACCTTTTTAATGAGATAGGTAATGAGATTAATAAACGTGAACTTTTCATATCTTGTACTGTGTTAAAATTTGAAAGATTTATATAACTTAGTGAACTAATATTTTTAAAATAATGCGTGATATTATGAAAATATACATTGATAAATAATTCATTTGAAGTTCCAAACAAGCCAAGAAATTATAATGCAATGTAATGTGAAAGAGTACCAAAGAGTACCAAAGTTCACTGAGAGGGTTTCTGATCACATATTGCAATTAATCTTTAAGAAATTATCACTTGTTAAATTTTGGTGAAAACCAAAGAATAATATTCACAATTACCTAAAAAGGTCATTCTAACTTTTTAAACTACATTAATAATTGAACAGATTTTATCCAAATACTCCAACTAAAACAAAATATTGAATGAAGAAACAAATAGGAGAATCTACATGACTTCACAGATATTTGCAAATGTATAAAAACGGTCCCTCCCTTCTCACTGAATATTTTATTTTGAAAAATGCAGATGTTTTTAATAAAAGTATACTGATTTTACTATGATCATTATTCATAGTACCTAGTACATTTGTTATTGTTATTCCCTAATTAATTTATTACTAGATATTTTAAAAATTTCTTTTCGATATCAATATGGTAGATATTGATAGACACAGCACACACAAACAAAAGATTTTGTGAGTCCTCAGTAAGTTTTGGAGCATAAAAAATTGGATTAGATGGGAAGAAGAAAGTCAAATTTCTGTCCTTTAATACATCCCCTACCTCATTAAATTTACACATATTATGTTTAAATTAAATCCCACAAGCCATTCTGGATGTTTGCTGCTTTTAGGTGGCATCAATTTTCTGTCCCTTTCACGTTCAGTTACTTAACAACAAGGTATTTTTGAGTTCAAATTTTGTCAGCAATTTTATATTATTACTAAATTCGCTATTTTATACAGAAATAGTAATTGGTTTATAGTATCAACGAAAGAAAATTTTAAAAATAATCATTATTTTAGACCTCTTGAAATTAGACAGAGCTACAGTATTATACCACGGGTTCTTCTAACCATGGTAAACAGAATGGTGAGGGAAGTTATATTCTATCCCTTAGGTGTTTGCTTACAATGAGGAGGTAATGATAGAGGACAACAGAGAGCATAAAATATTTATGTAGTGCCACTTGTTTTGCCCATTTGGGAAATCAATATTTTAACAATCGTATTTTACAATACCCAGGATCATGAGTCTAGCGTGCTAAGAATAAGACAGTTTATAGAAGCGGAGACTGAAAACATAAAGTATATAAAACTTCTTAAAGTGTACATCCTGGAGCTATAAAGAGAGACAAAACATAGCACTAGCAGAAGCTAAACCAGCAATGTTCTTCTTGCTTTTTACCTCATATGCATTAAAACTCTCTTCCAAGTTTCTATGTTTTCTTTATAGTATTTGATATTCTTCCAACAATATTCTATAAAATAATATGCTGTGTTAATTAGGCTGCTTTTAAAAGATCTCAACTGAAAAATAAATACTCATACAAACAGCACTATTTTTTCAGAATCATATGGAGACCACTTTTTGTTAAAATACTATATGTTTAATGTAATTATTTGTAGTGTTTTTTATGATGTCTTAGATAGATAAAACTACCTAAAACACAAATAAATGTACTTGATTACTGTAATAACTTATAGAGTATATACAGTGAAAATATTCTCTGTCATATATGTGATTTAAGTAATTCATAATTATGGGGGGTTTTATTTTCTTTTGTTATTCTTGAAAAGCAAAATCCACCATTTGTTCTATTTACCAAGGGTATTAGATTTTAAATGACATTTAAAGGTATGAAACATAGATTATTAAAATATTTTAATAAAAATAAAAGTGTAGAGGCTGTAAGAATGAATATGTGAATTTAGAATAATTAATAATTTTAAAGATAATTATGTTGGCATATTATAAATTTAGAAAATTGAAATAAATAAAAAAGCATAAGAGTAAACTAATCCTCTCTATATACAGTAAGTCAAGAGTAAGCCAATCTACTCTGTATATATATATATATATATGTGCATATATGCAAATGATATATGCACATATATATATATAGAGAGAGAGAGAAAGAGTGGGAAGGAAGGAAGGAAGGAAGGAAAGAAGGAAGGAAGGAAGGAAGGAAGGAAGGAAGGAAGGAAGGAAGGAAGGAAGAAGGAAAGGGAGGCTATGGCAAATAAATTTGAACTTTATACAAAATCTAATATGTAATTGCATATCTCTTTATTCCACTGTTTGTATTAAAGAAGATGGTTATGCAATACAATTTTCCTTTTTGACTATGCGTTTCTCTGAGTTTCAATAAATGTATAATCATGTTAACTGCCACTATAATCAAGATGTAAAACAACTCCATCAATCTCATCCACTCCCATCCCTATTTTCCATTAATGCTTTGTATAACCCTTCCTCACACTGCCAGCTCCTGTCAACCAGCAATCCGTTTCTAGGTCCTGTAGTTTTGTCTTGTCCAGAATGTCATATAAATGATATCATATACTGGAATCTAATCATATCCTTAGACCCTGTAATCTGAGTTTGTTATATTTCAGGCAGGATAACTCATTTGAGATTTGTGCAGATTTTTGTGTATATTGAGTAGTTTTTTTTTTAACCACTGAGTAATATTCAATTTTGTCGATATCCCAAATTTATTCCTCTGTTTACCAGTTGAAAGAACTTTGGGTTAATTTCAATTTGAGAACAGCTACAAATAATGACACTATAAACATTTCTGTATAGGATTTTCCATAAACTAAAGTGTTTACTTGGCTAAAATCTGGTGAGTAAAGTGTTTCTGTTTGGTGATTTTATGTTTAATTTTATGGGACTACCAAACTATTTTCCAATGTAGCTGTATCATTTTACATCCCTCCAAGCATTGTTTGACTGTTTCAGGTACTCTGAATCTTTTCTAACTTGAGATGGTTTTATTTTTTATTATCATTTTAACCACTTATGTGCTTGTGTCATGTATCTTTTCATGTTTTCATTTGTATTTATCTGCTGATAAAAAACATTGAGCATCTTATTTGCTTTTTGCTATGTTTATGTCTTCTGGTCAAGTATCTGTACAATTATTTTGCCGATTTTCAATTGTTATTAGTAAACCAGACTAAAAGGATACATACTAGGTGGCTTCATTTATATAAATTTCTAGAAAATGCAAACTAATTTATAGTGATAGAAGACAGTGCAGTAGTTGTCTGGTGGTGGGAAAGCAGGGAATAGGGAGGGTTATTACAGGGAGATTATGAAGGGAAATGTGTAAACCTTCACAGATGATAGACATGTTTATGTATCAATTATGGTTATGATTTCACAGACATATATATGTTAAAACTTATCAAATTATACAATTTTAATATATGAAGTTTATCATTTGACAATTATGCCACACTAAATATATTTTGAAATGAAGCATAAACAATAAATGGGTACATGTTATGTTTTTACCCACCTGCCTTTAGACAATTCTTATTACAATGAGCTAGGAGGACTATTAAAAATAAGTCTGATAATATGCTCATTTGCTCCATACTTCAAGTAATTTCCCATCTTTGTCAGTATTTTTCAGGGGTGTAAAATTTCTTTCACCATTGCTTTCCAATGTACTGATCCCTAGGAGAAATTTTGGAAATGGGATACTGTTGTGGCAGTGATGACGAGATCTACTTGTGCTTACTGGGATGCTAAATGTTCTACAATGTTCAGAAAAGTTCCACAAGATGATTTTTCTGATATTCTGCAAAAACATTTGAATTTCCTGCTAGACATTTATCCAAAAGAGTTTTGAGCCTAAAACACTGCTCCATTTTCTTGAGGATATTAAATATTTTTGTACAGTTTTAATAGAAAGTAAACAATTTAGGAATGTAAATCACATGAAAGTGTAGGAAGGCTGTATTTGTTGTATCTCTACTTGTTAGTTTTTTTTTCTTTTTTTACCATTTCAAAAAAATAACAAAGTAAAAGTTGACACCCGCATCAAGTCTGTATTTATAGCTGTAACATTCACATTTACTCTACACAGAGGTGCAAACATCTGACTTCAGCATCACATGTTCTGGAGTAGTTGTGCCTGAGCTTTCACCTACTGAAACACTCAGATTTTATAAAGACTTTACATTAGTGTTTTTTAATAGTGATGTCAGGTGTTACAGGTTGGGTTCTCAAGAAACATACTCTCTGAGGTGGAGTTTAAGATTCAAGCCCTTTATTAGGTAATATCCTTCCAACTCAAATCTGTTGAAAGTAAGAGTAGGAGCAGGACTGAGCAGAGGGTGAGGTGGATCTGCAATGCAGACCAAAGAACAACTAATTCAACGGTCTCAAAATTTTGGAGTCAGAATATTCCTTCTGAGTTAGATCTCATCAGGCCTTGATGTCCAGGCATTTTTCAGTCATTTGACGTGGACTGCTTCAGCAGTTTTATATCAAGAGTATTGCCTTAACTTCAGTTTATTGTGAAAATATTCAATGCCCTGGCTCTCAGCATTTTCCCATTACCATCACGGATAGTTCCAAGACTCAGGTTTGTCAACTTTGAATAAACTGCCTAATATACAGTTAAAAAAATCTTTGGGTATTAATTATTAATGCATGACTACTTGACTAGTGGAAGACCTTGTGAGTGATGCCCTTTTCCAGGCAGTGACATGCACGTATGGAGTGTTATCTCTGTGGCTATGTACTGGCAAGTATGCAGCCAAATATCAGAAAATTGGATTATACTTAGAGGCAAGCTTTTGCCTCTGATTGAATGTGCAGGTTTCATTCCACAGTGGGAATTTCTGAAGTTGGTCCCACTTAAGAACTTTGGACACCCATTGTAAAAGGTTTATGAAAAATTAGGAGGTCACATCTTTTCTTTAGATGAGATGCTTTGTCTCAGGAAGAGCTTGCCAGATGGATTTTATTTTTTTGTTGTTGTTGAGAGAAAGTCCTTAAATTAAAAACTTAGAGGTTTGTGGAAACAAAACGAGAAGATAAAAATGATACTGTAGATAAAGGTTTCTGTCAACTGTGAAATTAGTCATAGATACCAATATAATTCATGAAATCTAAGGCATAGAGGGGATCTAAAGCCTGTCTTTTTTATTGGAAGTAGGACACTTTCTAGCAGTTTTATTTGTTTTAATTTTATTTTCTTTTAAGTTCCAGGGTACATGTGCAGGATGTACAGGTTTGTTACATAGGTAAACGTGTGCCATGGCGGTTTGCTGCACCTGTCAATCCATCACCTAGGTACTAAGCCCTGCATGCATTAGCTGCTTTTTCTGATGCTCTCCCACCTCCCTTCCTTACCCTGACAGGCCCCAGTGTGTGGTTGTTTCCCTCCCTGTGTCCATGCGTTCTCATTGTCCAGATCCCACGTACAAGTGAGGACATGAGGTGTTTGGTTTTCTGTTCTTGTGTTAGTTTGCTGAGGATAATGCCTTCCAGCTTCTTTCATGTCCCTGCAAAGAATATGATCTCATTCGTTTTTGTGGGTGCATAGTATTCCATGGTGTATATGTACCACATTTTCTTTATCCAGTCTATCATTGATGGGCGTTTGGGTTGATTGCATTTCTTTGCTATTGTGAACAGTGCTGCAATGAACATGTGTGTGCATATATCTTTATAATAGAATAATTTTTATTCCTTTGGGTATGTACCCAGTAATGGGATTGCTGGATCAAATGGTATCTCTGGTTGTAAATCTTTGAGGAATCACCGCACTGTCTTCCACAATGGTTGAACTAATCTACATTAGCACCAACAGTGTAAAAGCATTCCTATTTCTCTGCTACCTCACCAGGATCTGGTGTTTCTTGACTTTTTAATTTATATTCAAGGACTCTTCATTCAATCTTAGATGCTGTTTGGTTACTTGGTATATGAATTTAGTAAATTATACAAGTATAAAATGTGCATCTGATACGTTCAAAGAAACCAACTTCTTTAGAGTCAATATCTGCCAAGTCAATTGGTTTATTTCTCAGTAGGGGTTAAAGTTTTATGCCCAAATTGTATAACCTTGGGTTGTGTCTCACGTTTGAATAGGTAAGACTTGGTAAGCATAAATACAATGTTGGTTCCTTTTCTGCTGAAGGTAGACAATGTAAAAATTTTACAAATGAAACATTTGGATACCAACGGTTCACAATGTGTAAAGATTTTTACAACCCATTGATGACATACTTTAAGATCATTAGCATGTATCTGTGAAAGCATGTTAAATATGTATTGCACCCCTTTCCTGAGGAGATATGCTGATATTTGTCTTTTAGATGAGCATAGAAAAAAAGGCATTAGCAAAAGCAAAGGCTGTATTCAAATGCTAACAGAGGCAGCAAAATATTCATTTACTGTAGATTCAACAATGGTCATGTTCTTGTTAAAGCTTTGGTAGTTTACAGTGCTGTGCCAAGTAGCAATAGCTTCCAGAAAATGATGCATAGTGTTAAACTTGTATAAATCTTGTAAAAGAATACTATTTATTTTTCTCCTGAATTAGTTCATTATATGACTTTGGCAGCTGTAAGACGTATGAAAGTTCTTGGCCATGTATATTAGTTCGTTTTCATGTTGCTGATGAAGACATACATAAGACTGGGCAACTCATGAAAGAAAAAGGTTTAATTGGACTTACAGTTCCATATGGCTGGGAAAGCCTCACAATTGTGGTGGAAGAAAAGGAGGAGCAAGTCACGTCTTACATGGATGGCAGCCAGCAAAGAGAGAGATTGGGCAGGGAAACTCCCCCTTTTGATATCGTCAGACCTCATGAGACTTATTCACTATCATGAGAACAGCACAGGAAAGACGTGCCCCCATGCTTCAATTACCTCCCATAGGGTCCCTCCCACAATACATGAGAATTCAAGATGAGATTTGGGTGGGGACACTGCCAAACCATATCACCATGCATTTGAGTTACCATTATAGAAAACACTAGCAAGGGTCATAGTGGATGTGCTCAAATACTATATTCACATGCTTGCTTCTACAAAATATCCATACGAAATATATGGGATCTCCAAAGAAAAGCAAGCATAACCTGTACAGATGATAATGATAATAATGACCAGTATTATAACCATAATTACAATCTTGTAAGGTGCAGTGCTTGGCTTAGGATTCAGTACTTAGCCTCCTCTTGGAGGAAAGAATGGAAAATTGAGTTTCAAAATTAGTCAATGTCTCTGTTTTCTTTTGCCCCTGACTGTGAAAGAAAAATTATTTCTGCATTTTCACATTACTCTATTTCATTATACATGTTTCTGCCAAGTGGAAGTAACCCAATCCATTCCTGACTTAATCTTGAGTTATCAGTACTTTTGATTTTCACTATTGTTGTAAACTTCGTAGCTTCTAGCTTAGCTCAGACAAGTAATATGCATAAGTCACTGTTAGAATCCAAAATATATTGCTCAGAGGTACACAGTCATGAACCACTATTGCCATGCAGTATTAATGTCAAGTAGCACTTACTGGAGAAACTCAGAGGCAAAAAGCCCACCTGAACACATATGATCTTGAAGCTCTAAGTATTCTACAAAAAGATCAGTTGGGGCTGGACATAACTGAAAAATTGTGGAAGAATTTCAGGAAAGAGATTTCACACTGTGATAATTTATATGTTTGTAGAAGACTTGAAGGAGGGACAAGAAACATGGGTTACATGGTTTAAACCATATCACAGTTAAAGCTTTTTGATCAAGGAGAAAGCTTTGTCAAGACCCTTCTCCTGGTATTATTCAAAAGCCTTATGTTGTTCTGCTCAGCTAATTTTGATTACGCTCCCAAATATAACCCTTGCACCATCCATATATGCTTTCCATTAAAATCATATTAATGAATCTATGAAATAGTGATCATAGTTATGCTTGCAAAATATCAATTGGAAGGAAATAAACTAAAGGTAATTTGTAGAATTTCATTTAAAAAATAGAGCATATCTTAACAATGGACTGCATATCCCATACCATCTACATACTTACATAAATACTATATTTACATGAACTTATGTGAAAAGAAACAAGGATCACTGATGTGTGCCACCTCTCCTTCCATGTAGATAACTAGAAATAATAGACAAGAAAATGATGAGAGAGATGCATATTTATCGACAAAATATCAAAGTACACCTGAAATGATACTGCATTTTAAAAAAGGAAAAGGATGCAGATATGGGAGAAATATTTACTTTTCATTGAATACATTTTCTGTAATATGGGCTTTTTAAATAGCTTAATCTACTGGGTCTTTTTTTTCATTAAAATAAAAAGAACCTATTACTTCCCAGAACTTGAATTCCAATATTATTCTCCAGTAAAAATGACCAAGGTTCCATGAATAAGTAGCTGATTCTACTGCTGAGGTATGAGAAATCAAAGAACATGGAGCATCTTGCCATGCCAGGAAGTAAGGATGGACACAATGGTGGAGACATTTTAAAGAGATATAGGATCCATCTTAAAGAACTTTCAGTGTCCAAAGCTGGAAGAATATGAGCAATAAAATAACTCATATAGTTGTATTATAATGCAAAATATAGAATAATGCATATGATGTGGTTTGGCTCTGTGTCCCCACCCAAATCTCATCTTGTAGCTCCCATGATTCCCATGTGTTGTGGGAGGGACACAGTAGGAGATAATTGAATCATGGGGGCAAGTCTTTCCTGTGCTGTTCTCGTGATAGTGAATAAGTCTCATGAAATCTGATGGTTTTAAAAATGGGAGTTTCCCTGCACTAGCTCTCTCTCTTTACCTTCTGCCATCCATGTAAAATGTGACTTGCTCCTTCCTGTCTTCCACCATGATTGTGAGGACTCCCCAGCCATGTGGAACTGTAAATCCATTAAACTTCTCTTTGTAAATTTCCCAGTCTCAGGTATGTCTTTATTATTAGCATGAAAACAGACTAATAAAGCATATGAGTCCATATTAATACAAATAAATGACTAAATAAATAAATAGAATAAGAGGACACAGGCAAATCCATGTAAAATAATTCCAAAAATTTATATAGATACTCTCTATTCACAGATGTGAAACTTAACTTTCTTTTCTTCAAGTGTGGGCTGCATAAAGTGATTTCCTTCCAAAAAATTAAGTATGTAAATGGAGAAAATGATAGTAACTTTACGGTGGAGAAACATGACAGGCACAGTGCCATCCAGATGAAGGTTAATCTCAGTTGTAATAAGTGATATTGATAGTATGTTTCTTTGATGTGATGTGATGAGAATGGCGCTTTACCTCTCTGATTTTCCTTCCCCTAAAATGATAATTATTATCTAACATTAAGGGGAAAAATCTAAGCAAACCCAAATTTAAAGACATTCTATAAAATATCTTCCCAGTATTTCTTAAAACTATCAAAGTCATCAAAAATGAGAAATGTCATAGTAGAAGACCCTACACAGAGATGACAATGAAATGTATTGTTATGTCCTGGATGGGATTATGGGAACAAAAAAAAAAATTAGCTAAAACCTAAGGAAATCTATATGAAATATAGGCTTTAGTTAATAATAATGTATCAATGTTGATTCATGGTAAATTTATCACACTAATAACCTAAGATGTTAATAATAGGAAAAACTCAGTGTGAGGTGTATTGGAATTCTCTGTTATGTACTTTGTAAATCGTATGTACTTTCTCTGTGTATACCTTGTAAATTTCCCTTTTTTTAAAAAAAGGGTTATAAATATAATATGACAGTACCTATATGTAAAGATTTCTTTTCAAACCTATAAGATAATGGAGCTTTCATTAATGGCCCTGTATTTATTAAGAGAGGGTTACCTATTTTATTGATTGTTATTGTTATAACTGTGGAATGATTTATTTTGAAAATATTTTTCAAGATATCTTTTTAAAAATCTAGTAAAATAACACATAAATCTGCAACAATGAGCACTGCTGTAAAATTTTAAGAATTGATAAACACTGCTGAGTTGTTGGGTTCATTCTACCATCTGTTCCAACTATTTTTCAAAAAATCTGTTTTAATAGATTACTAAATATGTCTCCAAAGCTCATATCCCACAGGCAATAAAGATCCTGGAGATTTCTAAGCATTAAAAATAATTGTTACAACTTTATTAATTTGAATCCAGGATGTGGCAATTAGCTCAGATCTGGTAAAAATTAGTCTTATTATTATTCTCTTTATGTAGATGGCCAGTAGTGTTCAGTTATTAATCTATTTCTTTTCACTGTTTAAAGTGTCACTTTCTAACTTTTATATCATGCCTGCTATGGATCTTCTATTTTCTGTACTAAGGAATAATATCCAAGTCACAATTCTACTATCCAAATTTCATCTGAGAGAATATTTTAAGGACAGCCCTGCTATGAACTAAGTGCTGATGTCCCTTGAAATTCGTATGTTGAAACCTTTATCCCCTGTGATGGTATTTGAAGATGGGGCCTTTGGGAGGTAATGAGGTCATAAGGACAAAGCACTCATTAATAGGATAATGCCATTTTAAAGAGATAGGAGAAAGATAATCTTTCTTTTTACTGTATGAGGATACAGCAAGAAGTTGGCCAGCTACAAACTATAAAGAGAGCCCTCAACAGTAACTGAATCTGCTGGTATCTTGATCTTGAACTTGAACTTCTCAGCCTCTAGAACTGTGAGAAATATTTTCTGTTATTTAAGACACTCAGTTTATAGTGGTAGTTATAGCAGCCTGAACTGACTAAAACAAAGCTCTGACACTAGTACTAAAACATGGGACATAGAGTTAAATCATGATCTGTTTCCCATTTGCATCTGTGTCTAGCAAAGATTCTAGGTGATTATATCTTGAATAACTAAGGTAAGATCTCTCTCAACAATCTTGAGTACATTAGGCATATTTACAAGAGTGTAAGACACATATATTCAAAATATTGAGTTACAGACCAAACTCAGAATCGTGTGTAGAGATGGTTGAAATCAATTTGGAAAGAGTTGACACCTTAAGTATATTATGTCTCCAATTCATGAAGATGGCTAGCTAACACCACTTTGTGTATATTTCATCTACTTACAAGAACCAAAATAGTGTGTACATAACTGCACTTTGAATATATTGTCAAAGAGAGAGTGTGGGAGTTCAACAGAAAAGTGATAAGAAACATCAAAACTATAAAGGATAAAGAAACAAGCAGCACACTTGGCCAGGACTGGCTGGGAACCAGGAATGACTCCCCAATATGGGAAAAAGGTGCATAAGAATCTTTCTGTGGTCTAGTTTCCTACTGGGGAAACAAACAATCAAGGCCACAGGAGAGCTCCATTACCCAACCAAGCTTTGAATCTAACTTAGGGAGCAGCTGGGAGCCTATGAAAAGAACTGCTCCAGGGAAAGAACTCACGTTGGTTCCCAGACCCTTTCTGAAACCTAAGCAGCTACAGCAAGATGCCATTTTTTATTCTAGTTTTAAACAGACTGTGTTCTGTCTTGAGAACCAGCATCATCAGTTCCAGTCATTATCAAAACTCATGCTATTGATTGCACAACTGGGATATAAGTTGGGGGTGGGCTCTTAGAGCAAGAACTTGGAAATGACTGTGGATTGGGCTTTTACTGCTGGTGGTGGGAAAGGGGTTTCTCCTCTGGAGATTGAGGGGGAATCAAGCTGCCATGAATTATTGATCTTGAACTGGGTGGGCACTCTTAAGGCCTGGGACTGAGTTGTGAGCATGGTGCAGACTTCTAGGTCTGACAGATACCCTGGGTCCACTGCAATAACCTGGACTGGGGAATGAGCTCCATTGAGATGGGCATGACAAGGACATGTGTCCCACACTCATGAGCCAAGACTGTGGCCACTGGACCTGGCTGCACCCTCCTCATGGCAGGACCTCAGTGTAGCAACTACTGCCCTTAACCCTAGCAATCAACCAGAGGCCTAAGGATCACTTTGCAGCATGTGCTCCCCATTGTGGGGCCTGAGCTTAAGCCTGCCCCGTCCAGCTCTACCTGGCTTCATTTCCACTCTAAGACAATACAGGGTTGTCTGTTGTCTGAGGGATTGGGCATTCCAATCCACCCACAAAGCACTCCTTCTGGGGCACTGAGGTTGGACCTGTACATCTCACCACTTACGCCTCAGCTGTCTCCTACCTGCAACAGCCATACATATGCTGGCCTAGGGGCCAGCCTGCACAGCCCACTGCAACCACTACCAACACAAGCACACATTGCTTGGGATCCAGAAGAGAATATTACCACTGCTGCTGCCATTGCTTATACCACACTAGCAACCCACGGGCTCAAGAGAATACTCACACACCTGATATACTACTACCATAACTGGCATCTGGGAAAGCCAAGCAGAGGCCCAATAATCAGCTGGCCTAGAAATGCCAACATAGGTGCCTGTGTACATTGCCCCAGATTGCAAGAATAGAAATGCCTAGCTCTCCAATGCCAGTGCTGAATCCTGAGGATAGGCTCATCTGGCATTGCAGTCTCCAGCACAACTCTTCCACAGCCTCCACTATTAATTCCACTCTAACATACCAAGGAAATCACAGATGCCACTGATGCTGTTTATAGCAAAGAAATAATATGGAGACTTTACTGCTATATGCATTCAAAAGGAAAGCCAAAGGGTCCTACTCAGCCAATACCATTGACACATCTTCAGAAATAGTCCCCCTTGAACAAAAGTAAACTCAAAAATAGGAAAAAGCGACTGTTAAACTACATGTGCAGAAATCGACATAAAGACACAACGAACATAAAAAAGCAGGACATGTGACACCCTAAAGAAACACAGTAATTCTCTAGCAATAGATTTTAACCAAAATGAAATTCTCAAAATCTCAGATAAAAAATTTAAAATATTTATTTTAAAGAAGCTCAATAAGATGAAAAAGAAATCTGAATACCAATAGAAAGAACAAAAAAATCAATTCAAATTGTAAATAAGAAATTTACCAAGGGGCTAGTTATTAAATAAAAACTGAAATTCTGTTACTACAAAGAAATTACTGATGGGAGCCCAAAATACACTTGAAAGCCTCAATAATAAACTAGGCCTTGCAGAAGGAAGAATTTCACAATTGGAAGACAGTTTATTTGAAATAATTTAGTCAAACAAAAATAAAGAATTTTAAAAAGTGAACAAAGAAAACTTCAAGAAGTTTGAGACAAGATAAAGCAACTACATTTATGAATTATGATTATCTCCATTGGTAAAAGAGAACTAAAGGTTTAAAAAGTCTATTTGATGACATAACAAATGAAAAATTCCCTAGAATATTGAGAGAGTTAGAGATCCATATACAGGAGGCTCATTAGTCCCCAAGAAAATACAAGGCCAAAAGGATTTGCTATGACACATTATAATCAGACTGTCTAAAGTCAAAGAGCAAGTTATAAAATCAGCAAGAGAAATGTGTTCAGTCACCTGTAAGAGAAATACCATCAGACTAACAGCAGACTTTATATATATATATATATATATATATTTGAAGAGCCAAAAAATCCTTTTTAGCTAAGAATTATATATCCAGGTAAGAATATATTTAGCTAAGATTTATTTAGCTAAGAATTAAATATACAGCAAGATTAAATTTCATAAATGAAGAAGAAATAAAGCTTTTCCCAAACAAGCAAATGCTGAGGGAATTCATCACCACCAGACCTGTCCTGCAAGAAATGCTTCAAGGTGTCCTAAACGTGAAGGCAAAGGAAAAATTATAAAAACAATGGAATTATAAATCTCACTAGTAAAACAATTACACAAAGGAGGAAAAGAAAGGAATCAAATGGCACCACTGTAGAATTCCATCCAACCACAATGAGAAACATTAAGTGAAAAAGAAACCAATAATTCATAAAACAACTAAAAAATTTAACAATATGAAAGAAGCAAAACTTCCCAAATCAATAATATTCTTGAATGTAAATAGTTTAAATGCTCCACTTATAAGTTCTAGATTGGCTAAATGCACAGAAAAAGAAAAAACATGATCCAACTGTGTGTTGCCTAAAAGAAACTCACTTTAGCAGTAAAGACACATATAGACTGAAAGCAAAGAGGTGAAAAAAGATAATCCACAAAAATGGAAACAAAACTGAGCCAGGTGTGGGAATGATGAGGGGTGTGTGGACAAGTGAATTCAGGGTTCAGACACTGCACACAGCCTGGCATGCTGGCTGCTGGAGCAGGGCAGGCAGCTCAATGTGCCAGCACCATGGGAGGCTACAGCTGGACCAGATGTACTGCATGCAGCTTCAGCTACAGGCACCTGCGTCTGGATGAAGGGAACATAGTGGCACCAGAAATCCTGGAGATTCCAGGAACTGAAGATCCCCAAAGAGGGGTCACAGCCCTGATTCCAGGAGCTGCTAGATCTGGGCTCCCCAAAGGACCACAGATCTTTTCTCCTTCTCATTGCCCGCAATGTGGTGAGTGGGGGAGGCGTGTTTCAGCCATGTTTGTGTTATAGCTCTTTTAGTCCTGCCATTCGGCAGGTCACAAGTTCTTGTCTCACATCCAAGAAGAATAAGGTGCACAAACAACAGGGGGTGAGCAAGGTGGAGAGGAGTTGCATTGAGCAACAAACAGGTCTCAGAAGATCTGAAGTGGGTAGCTCCTTTCCGTAGGCAGGTCGTCCAGATGAGTGTCCAGCTGTTAGTGGAGAAGAGACCAACAGCAAGTAGCTTCTTTTCATAGGCAGGTCATCCTAATGTCTGTGTGAGTCTGGCTGAGACTAGTGTTTTTATGGACTTCAGAAGGGAGGAAGTGTGTGCTGATTGGTCCATGGGAAACCATGGGCAGCCCTGGAAAAAGCACCATAAGTTCTCATTCCAGGCAGTGGACTTCACCTGGAATTGACAGCCCCACCCCCATGTTTCAGGCTGTTCCTGGCTTGAAGGTAGGGCTTCACCAGAAACTTGCCTCTTTCCACCCAGGAGCCTGTCTGCCTCCTGCTACCATCAACATGTCATCCATGGCACCCAGGCTGTTCGTGCTAAGGGACGTCTGCAGTCCTGTACCAAGCAGCCCTCAGCCCCCACTGGCCTCCCTTCCTGAGCTCGTTGGTGCCCAACATTTCAGACAGGGCTGAGGTGACAGGGGAGCGAGTGTGTCAGTGCTGCCCTGAGCATGCACACACCCAGCCGGCTCACAACAGCACCTGGGCTCGGCTTCAACTTTGATCTGAAATTCAAGCAAGCACCAGGAGTGCGGAGAAACCAGGCAGTGGGAGCAGGCACTTCTGAACCTGCAGGGGCAGTGGGTACTTCCCAGGCTCCCGAGAGTACAGGGATGCATGGGTCTGCAGCCATGGCTGGGTGGTTGCAGCTGCGCCCAGGAGGGTAGGGCTCCCACCTGTTCCTGGTTCCCACCAGCTCCATAGAGTGTGCAGCCAGTGTCTTCACAGCAGCCGCTTCAGACATGCTGCCACTGCCATCAATAGTATTGGAAGAAAAATATATGCATAGTTCAATGGGAAAAAATAGAGAACCCAGAAACAGCCACATATTTACAGCCAAATTATCTTTGCCAAAGCTGACAAAAATACACTGGGGAAAGGACACCCTCTCCAATAAGTGGTGTTGGGAAAATTGGATTCTCATATGCAGAAGAATAAAATTTGACCTCTACCTCTCACCATATACAAAAATCAACTCAAGATCAATTAAATACTTAATTTTAAGATCAGAAAGTACAACAATACTAGAAGAAAATATAGAGAAAACTCTTTTGGATAATGGTCTAAGCAAAAACTTTATAACTAAGACTGCAAAAGCTTAGGCAACAAAAGCAGAAATAGATAAATGGGACTTAATTACACTAAAATGCTTCTGCATAGCAAAATAATCAACAGAGTGAAGAGACGATCTGTTGTATGAGGGGAAATATTTTCAAACTATTCATCTGATAAGGGACTAAGCAACCAGAATATACAAATCAAACAGCTCAACAACAAAAATAAGTCTATTAAAAAAGTGTGCAAAGTATATGAATAGACTTTTTAAAAATGACATACAGATGTCCAGCAGGTATATAAAAAATTTATCAACATTACTAGTCATCAGGAAAATGCAAATCAATACCACAGTGGTATATCACGTTACACCAGTCAGAATGGTTATTGTTTAAAAAGACAAAAATATCTGAAGATGGCAAGAACATGGAGAAAAGGTAACACTTATACACTGTTGGTGGGAATATAATTTAGTACAGTCTTTATAAAACAGTGTATGGATATTTCTCAAAGAACTAAAAATAGAACTACAGTATGATTCTGCAATCTCACTACTGGGTATGTGCCCAAAGGGAAAGAAATCATTAGCTAGAAAACATATCTGCACTAGTATGTTTACCACAGCATTATTCATAACTGCAATGATATGGAATCCACCTAAGTGTCCATTAACCGATGTTGGATAAAGAAAATGTGGTATACATGTACTATGGAATACTACTGAGCCAAAAAAAATTAAATTATGTCTTTTGCAGCAACATGAATAGAACTGGAGGTCATTATCTTAAGCCAAACAACCCAGGCACAGAAAGATAGATATCACATATTCTCTCTTATAATTATGTGGTTAAAATGGGTTCATGTGAATGTACAGAGTGAAATGATAGCTAATGGAAACTCAGAAGAATGGGGAGTGGGAGAGGGGATGATGAATATAAGTCAGTATGTCATTTGGGTTATGGATACCCTAAAAGCACTGACTTGACCACTATCCAACCTATGCATGCAACAAAATTGCACACGTATCCCATACAGTTATACAAATTTAAAAAAAATTCAATTAAATTTTTGAATTAATTAGTTAGGCTTTGAATTCTTTTCCTGTGATTGCAAAAATAGTTTACCACATGATTACTGGCTTAAAAAATAATCCCGGAAATGTATTATCTCACAGTTCTGGCGATTATAAGTCTGAAATCAAGATTGTAGCAGGGCTCTGCTCCCTACAAACATTCTAGGAAAAAATTCTTCCTTTCCTCTTCCAGGTTCTGGTAGCCCCAGGTGTCCCTTGGCATGTGATGGCATAAATCAAATCTCAGCCTCTATTGAATAACTTTAGTATGTCCCACCTGATAACTGTGTATAATTCTTTGTATACATTGTTGTATTATATTGGTAGTATTTAACTAAAGATTTCACATTTATGTTCATGAGATATATTGGTCCGTAGTTGTTCTTCTTGTAATATTTTTGTTTGGTTTTGGTATTAGGATAATACAGTCCTCATGGAATGCATCAGGGCATTTCACCCCAATTTTATCTTCTGAAACTGATCATAGAGAATTAATGTAATTTCTTCTTTAAATATTTAGTAGGATTTGCAAGTGGAGTTGGTGTTTTGTTCTGTTTTATTTTTGTAAGGTAATTATTAATCAATTTCCTTAATAAATACAGCCCTACTCACATTATAGATTTCTTATAAATTTTGAGAGTTTGTGTTTTCTAAGAAATTTGTTTATTTAAGCCAAGTTATCTAATTTCGGGGCACAAAGTTGTTCATAGTATTATAATATTATCTTTTTAGTGGCCACTAAATCCTTAGTAAAAGCCCTTGTTTTATTTATGATATTAGCACTTTGTTTTTCTCTCTATATATACATCTTTTATTTGTTACCCTGGTAAAGGTTTTTTTTATCGGTTTTGTTGATCTTTCTCAAAAGAAAAAAAACATTTTTGGTTTTTATTCACTTTCTCTATTGATTTCCTGTTTTCAATTACATTGACTTCTAGTCTAACCTTTATTATCTCTTTTCTCCTTCTTTAGGTTCACATTTTTCTTAATGTGCTACCTTAGACTGTTGATTTTTATAACTTTCTTCTTTTCTAATATACACTCAATGATATAAATTTTCCTTCAAGCAATACTGTCATTGCAGCTAATAAGTTTTGGAAAGTCTTGTTTTCATTTTCATTTAGTTCCAATGTTAAAATTTCCCTGGAGGCTTTTTTTAATACTGTATTATGTGGAAGTGTGTGTTTAATCTTCAAATATTTGAAGATTTGCCAGCTATCTTATTCTTCTTGATTTCTAGTTTAATTGCATTGTGTTTTGAGAACATGCTTTGTACCTTTGTATATTTTCTATTCTTTTACATTTGTTAAGGTGTATTTTTATGACCCAGAATGTGGTCTATTTTCATGAATGATCCATGTCAACTTGAAAAAAAATTATATTTTTTTGTTATTGGATGAAGTATTCTATAAGTATCCTTTAGACACCCTTTATTATTGGGGGTGCTGTTCACTTCCTCTCTAACCTTACAGATTTTCGGCTCACTGGATCTATCAATTACTAACAGAGAGATGTTAATGTTTTCAACTTTAATTGTGAATTTGCCTATTCCTTTTTACAGATTTCATCACTTTTGGACTCATGTATTTTGACACTGTTGTTAGGTGCATGCATGCTAAAGATTGTTATGCATTTTTACAAAATTAACCTCTTTATTAATGCTCCTATTTGTCTGTGATAATTTCCTTGTCCTGAATTCTACTTTTTCTACAATTATGCAGCTACTCCAGTGTTTTTTACACAAGTGTTAGTATAATATTTTTTTATTCATCCTTTTACGTTAATCTGTCTGTGTCTATATTTAAGATAGGTTTCTTGTAGATGATATATAATTGTGTATTGGCTTTTGTTTGTTTGTTTCCATTCTGACAGTCTCTGACTCTGGTGTATTTGAGTCACTTTTTACTGTCCCTCCTTTTACTGCCCTCTTTATTCTTAATAGAGCATTTTAATGTGTTTTCATTTTCTCTCCTTTCATAGACATAATTTATATTTAAAGATATTTACACAGTCCAATCGTGTCCTGAAAAGAAAATACAAAGTAAAATAAATAAATAAACATGTTTAAGTATTGCCCTAGAGTTTGCAATATACATTTACAACTACTGTAAGTTAACTCTTTTTTTCGCCCCCTCCCCGCCGAGACGGAATCTGGCTCTGCCACCCAGGCTGGAGTGCAGGGGCCTGATCTCAGATCTCAGCTCACTGCAAGCTCAACCTCCTGGGTTCACGCCATTCTCCTGCCTCAGCATCCTGAGTAGCTGGGATTACAGGCGCCCGCCACCACGCCCGGCTAATTTTTTGTATTTTTTAGTAAAGACGGGATTTCACCGTATTAGCCAGGGTGGTCTCGATCTCCTGACTTTGTGATCCGCCCACCTTGGCCTCCCAAAGTGCTGGGATTACAGGCGTGAGCCACCGCACCTGACCTACTCTAAGTTAACTCTTACACATTATAACCTACTGATTCACAGGTAGCACCGGTGTAACATTATTTTCATTCATTTTATTTATCTATATGCTATAATTACCTAAAATATTGATGGTCTTATTACTTTGAACAAACATTACTCTATTAGATGCACTAGGAGTAATAAAAATAAAATACTTCACTTTACATTCATTTGTCCCTTCTCCATATTTTCTCTCTACATAGATTCAAGTTTCTGACCTGTATCACTTTTCTTGTCTCTGAAGTGCTTCTTTTTAACGTTTCTTGCATGACCTGTCTACTGGCAGCAAATTCCTTCAGATGTTTCCTTCACTCTTGAAGAATATTTTTTTGTAGAAGTCTGATGCAACTTCTCATCCTTGTTCCTCTATTTGTAAAGTGTTTGTTCTTAATATTTTCACTTTGTTTTTGTTTCAGTTTGCATATGATGTGCCTTGCTGTAAATTTTTGGTATTTATCCTGCTTGGTGTTTTCTAAACTAGCTTGGTATTGGTTGTAATATCTCCAGTTTCATTTCTAATTAAGCTCATTTGGATGTTTTCTCTTATTTTCCTGGTTAATCTCACTAATGGTCTATCAATTTTGTTTATCTTTTCAGAGAGCCAGCTTTTCGTTTCATTTATCTTTTGTTCTTTTTTATTTTCAATTTCATTTAGTTCTCTGATCTTTGTTATTTCATTTCTTCTGTGTTTTTTGGGGTGTGTGTGTGTATTCATTTGTTCTTGCTTTTCTAGTTCCTTGAGATGTATTGTTAAATTGTTAATTTAAAATCTTTCTACTTTTTTTGACATAGGCATTTAATGCTATAACCTTCCCTCCCTCTTAGCACTGTTTCTGCTGCATTCCACAGGGTTGGTATGTTGTGTTTTCATTTTGATTTGTTTCTAAAAGGTGTTCATAGCAGGCTTGAATGATCTTTTGTATTTCTGTGGTATTAAGCCTGTACTAGTGGTGATATGTATTAGTGGTAACATGCCTGTATTAGTCAGGATTCTCTAGAGGGACAGGACTAATAGAATATATGTGTTCGTAAAGGGAGTTTATGAAGGAGAATTGACTCACACAATCACAAGGTAAAGTCCCAGAATAGGCCCTCTGCAAGTTGGGGAGCAAGAAAGCCAATGGTGGATCAGTACAACTCCCAAAACCTCAAAAGTAGGAAAGCCAACAGTGCAGCCTTCAGTCTGTGGCCAGAGGCCTGAGTTCCCCTTGCAAACCACTGGTGTAAGTCTAAGAGTCCAAAAGCTGAAGAACTTGGAGTGTAATGTTCAAGGACAGGAAACATCCAGCATGGGAGAAAGATGAAGGCAGGAAGACTCAGCAAGTCTGCTTTATTCTAGCTGTATTGGCAGTTGATTAGATGGTATCCACCCACACTGTGGGTAGTTGTGCAACTAGCAGTTCACTGACTAAAATGTTAATCTCCTTTGGCATCCTCACAGACATACCCAGGAACAATACTTTTAATCCTTCAATCCAATCAAGTTGACACTCAATATTAACTATCACACTGCCCTGGGGTTTTCATATAGTAGAATGCTTTGCAGGAGTGGTACATATCACTTCCACTCACATTTCATTGCCACACCTTGTCACATGGCTTCTCCCAAACACAAGAAAACCAGAATTATAAACTGTCTTATGCCCAGAAATCAGAGAGTTAGAAATATTTGTTTATGTCACTTACCACCAAAAAGTAAAATAATGGTAGAGAATCCAATGACACACAAGCATTTTCATTTCCACCATAACAACTCTGCATTTGATGGTCTAAAATTATGGCAATATAAAGAAAAATCCTTCTAGTATTAGTGGACAAATATTGGAAGCTGATACTGTCAGCTGGAATTTCGGGTCCTTTTGCCAAAACGACAATAAGGAAGAAAAAGGAGTTATTGGCCTGCCTCAAATCAAGTTGATATCTGTTTTTTGGTATGGAAAATGTGTAAGTAGAAACCAGTTATATTCCCATATAAAAATAGAACCTCCAAAATTAGGACAGAAGTTGGCAAACGTTTCCTGTAAAGGACCAAATGGTGAATACTTAGGCATCGTGAAGTGTAAGTCTCGGCAGCAACTACTTAACTTTGCCATTTGTAGTGATAAAGTAGCCATGGACAATAATGGGCATGACTGTATTCCAATAAAACTTTAGATGGAAATTCTGATTTCCCCATCTACTGTGGTTTGCTAACTCCTGTCACAGATCCTTAAGGAATGAAGATTTACAAATATGTTTTTTGTGGGAATATTTTGCAATTTTATAACTTAAATGAGGGGTGAGCCATAGTAGATATTAATTTTTCTGTTTTGTACTTTTTTCCCTGTTTTTCTTTTCCTTTCTCTACTTCCTCAACTTTTTATAATTGACTTTATTTTTGCTTCCACACTGAAGACACGTTCACTCCATTTGCAAAGAGATTTGTAGCTGACACTGACAGTGCTTAAGCTCCTCTAGTAACTCCGTTCAATGTGGGTTAGTGATTAGTCGCCCTTCTAGACTTGTTTACTTCCGTGTGTCAGGCTCAATTTCTTGTAAAATATAAAATATATGGTGCTATTTTAATATCAACTCAAACATCATTGATGTAGCAACTTCAGTTGCTCAAATACTTATAATGGCCTAGTCTAACACTATCTTTTATGAATTGAACAAAAGAGAAGCATAAACTTGTAGTGGGGCCCTATATTTATATACAAATATTGGGCTTATATAGGGAATTGTGGTTTATTTGGTTGTATATTTGACAAAATCAAGAAACAATTTCTCTCTCTTATGTCTGAGTCCTCTTAGTCCAGAGTACTATGGGCATTGTAGGGACAGCTGACTCACTGCTGTGATTTTAAAATATCATCATATCTTCCATTTTAAACCTTCTATTTAGTAATTTGTAAATATATAGCTTTAAAGGATTTCTGCTTCTCTCTTTCTTCCCAAATTGGCATCTGTATTAAGGGAAAGCTTACTTGCTTCCACCTCTAAGAGATGGTGTCCTTGGAGCCAAATGTTCATCCTTTTTCCCTCCTCTGGGGCTTTGGGAGTATCTGTGGCAATGAGTCATATTAAATACCAGGTTCCCTGCGGCTTCTGCTGGTCAGCTCTGGCCAACACCGCAGGCTTTTTGTGATTCAGTCACATTTTCTATTGTATGTATGACTTATGCCATCCTACCCCACAGCCTCCACTCTGGGGTCACCTTACCCTTTACCTCAGTGAGGGATTGTCACAATAACAGGTCCATTGCCACTTTCTGTGTCTCTCTCAAGGAGCACACAGAAAAAAAAGGGAAAACCTCTCCTTTCTAAATTACAGGAGCTTGGGGAAATTTGAGGCATAAATCCCAGTAGCACATTTCTCTGTTGAGCCTGCTCCAGATTGACAGAGAGACAATCTAAAAGGTCTTCTCACAGAATCCCAAATGCGGAAGAAGGGGCAAATATCTATTGTATTTGTTTGCTGGGGCTGCCATAACAAAGTTCCACAGACTGGATGGCTGAAACAACAGAAATGATTTTCTCACGGTTCTGGAGGCTGGAAGTCCACGATCAAGGTGTCAGCCATGTTAGTTTCTCGGGTGACCTCTCTCCTTGGCTTGCAGACAGCTGCTCTCTTAGTGTCTCTCATATGGACATCCCTCTGTGCAGGCATGCACCTGGTGTCTCTTTGTATGTCCAAATTTCCCGTTGTTACAAGGCCATGAATAAGACTGAATTAGAGCCTAACCTAAGGACTTTATTTAAACATAAATACCTATTTAACGGCCCATGTCTATATACAGTCACATTCTGAGGTACTGGGAGTTAGGGCTTCAACATGTGAGTTTGGAAGAAACAAAATTTAGCCCATAACATCTGTCTGCCTGCCTGCCTGCCTGCCTGCCTGCCTGCCTGTCTGTCTGTCTGTCTGTCTGTCTATCTATCTATCTATCTATCTATCTATCTATCTATCGTATATCTCTAGTCATTTCTGTTCTCTTAACCCCAACAGCAGGCATTTTGATCTAAAAAGGGCCTTATATTTTTTATTTTCCTTTCTCCATTTTCTCACCTCTCTCATTCTAGGAACCACTAAACTTTAAAAAATTCCCCTCTTCCCTCTTGATTCCCAGTGCCATACCCTTCTCTTTCCACTTACCTAGAAATATGGAGATAGGGGAATGTAAAATATTCACTGACAATATTATTATAATTACATATCTCTACTTCTTGAGATAAAAGATTAGATATGAAGATATAAAGCAAGTTTCACATTTATAAAATATTTCCGATGAATTATCTTTTGAAATAGTGTACAAATTAGAAAAATAATATATTAGCAATCTATAAAACATAGTAAATGCAGATATAAATTGGAAATAAGCAATACATATTTTCTAAACATTTTTGCTTTAAATACTTTTAAGTTCCAAGAATTATATGTTTTATAATATTAAAAAGGATTATAGACCATATAAAATAATTCTGCAAATCTCAAGAGGAATTATACATTTTCCCCTTGAGTAAATAATGTTCATTTTAATCTCCCATGTATGGTTTCCTATAACATTCTACATGGCTTCTTCACATCTCACAGGTATTTTTAAACATAAAGTTTATTGTACACCGAGGTTTTCAGTAATTAAATTTGCCTCAAACACTGAATTGAATTTTGTGAGAAATATACAAGAAAGATTAAAACTAACAATGAAGATTTTAAAAATATAAAGCTATCAGATCTAACTCTACCTCAGAAATTTTCATCTTTATTGTTAAGTATTGTGCAAATGCCTTAAACTAAGTTTAACTTAATGAGAAAAATAGTCTCATCCTTTCAAGAATAAAATTAATTCAACTCCGATAATAGTAGATTCACTTAAATAAGAACAATTTTGACTACAAGCTTAGAGAAAATAAAGTTTCCAGTAAGGGTAAATGTTTGAGTTCAGGCTAATACTAAAACTAACCAAGAGGCTTTACCTAACAAGACAAATAATGATAGTCATATTTCAGTGACAATCTCTGTATAAAATGATCCTGATATTATTTTACCGAAAATTCTTGGGTTTTGCATATCAACTTAAATGCACCTAAATGTCTTAAAAGGATACAAAAATCACAAAGAGAAGCATAAAGATTTTCTACCTGTTTCTAAAGTAGAGAATTGTTAATAATAGGAAATGAAACACATCATTATTCGATAGAAGATTGTAGAGCTTTCAAAATCTTATAAACAACCACGGAAATATAATTTGTATTAAAGTTTATCATATGCAACTCTTGCTAAGATAAAGATAGACACAGATAGATGACAAAAAGATAATGAGATAGATGGATAGATGATAGAGCATAGGTGGTTTAGTAGGCAGTTAAAAAGCCAGGTAGAGAGACAGACAGACGGTTGAATACATAAGTATATAAGAGAAGAAGAAGCTGAAGTAATACACTCTGAGAATGTTTTCAAAACATGTATACTCCTAAATACATAAATCTGTTATGAACAAAAAGAAACAATTCGATGGTGGTGAAGGGTCAATATTGAAAAGTGGAAGTATTAGAATGAATGTATAAGGGCTGGACTTGGTCACAATATCATTTACAGAGACCTTGAGATTTCAGTTTTTCTAAAACTGAAAACCTCTTCTCCAGTAATTATTCTACACTAATGTGTGGGATATTTGTTTAAAAACGATCATTTTCCCCTGGATGTGTCATTTCTTTTTCACTGGGCTATCAATAGTTTCCTCAATCAAACAGCACTTCTTTGGTAGTGAAATGATAGGTGTGATATTTTCTAATGGAATATCGATGTCTATAAAATGGCTAGAAAGTAATGCCCACCTTTCCTTTGGGGCTATTACATAGATTGTCAGTAGCTTGCATATACTCTCCGGGCTTCCTGAAATATTGATTGGAGTAATGGGTTTTTATTGATGTGTCATTTTTCCACAAGACAAATTAGAGGTCTCAAGAACCAAACTGAATGTGCTTTGGAGGCTACTAATGGGAGGGGCCTTATGGCAGACAGATAAACCTAGAGGGATCTAGAGATCTTCCAAATAATATTATTAAGTTGTCAACTTTGGCAATCAGTTGGCATCTTCAAAACCATATCCTGGGAAGTTTCCTGGTTGCTGCCTTTTCCACTTTCAAGCTAAGTCCAACAATTCACATTTTTGCCTTTCTCCTCCTCATCCTGCCTTTACTCATAATTCTATAGGTCCAGCCTGAGGTTACGGTTCTCCTCTTCCCTTCTTAAACAAATGTACTTTATCTTCTCAAATATGTTATTTCAACTTATAATTGCTTGATCAGAATTCAATGGCTGTCTAACAAGACCATACCCCTCCCTTGATAGAGATATTTTGGCCCTGCACCAATATTTCCTAAGCCTGGAATCTATAAAGACATTCAGGCATTTGGACCTCCTCTACTCTGTCCCACAGGGGAACAGAAAGCACTAAAATACGTTTTTATTTAGAGATACTTCTCTGCACCGACTTGTGAAACAATGATGTTTTTACTATTTTCTCCATATTTATTATCTGCCTAGAAACTGAGAGTATCGATATCTTTTATTCCCCAAAGCTGTCTGCTAAATATCAACTGGACATGGTGTGTGTACGTGTGTGGAGGGCGTGTGGGGGTGTGGGTGTGGGTGTGTGCTATGTATCTATTTGCACATATGTATGTATGTGCATGCACACATGTGTGCATGGAGAAAGTGAGGGAGCAGCAGGGTAAGTTATTCTTGTAACTATAAATCCTAACACTTGATCCCCAGCTCAGCCTCTAGCCACTACTAAATTTCAGATCAAATTAATAACATTGTTTTTCACTGCTTCCTTCTTAATCTCTCTTAATAGCCCAGAAATAGACTTGTTAAATATTAAAAGGTTGAACTTCTCTACTGGGGGCGAGACAGAAGAGAGAGGAGAGAAACTCTGTGCATAATAGTAAAGTCAAAGTTAATGATTCTGTGATTTCACAAAGGTTAAAACCTACATTCTCCATGTAACAATGCCTCAGAAAATTCTCCAGTCCTTGTCAATCCTGACTCACTACCCACTTCCCCCACCCCCAAATGTACTAAAAACTGGTTCATATCAGGGACGAATTAATGGAGAAATATTTTTATATTAAAGAATTGGGAAGTTATTTAGTCTATCAACTTATAAAAATGTCGTATTGGTGGTGAGTAGATATAATGTCGCAATATATTAATAGAATAGTTATTTAATTTCAGTGTTGATCTTGCTTTCTTGCTTTGTAGAAGATTAATTTTTAACACAATTTTGTTCACACATTTTGTCTCTTTCCTAGAATAAATATTAGTGTTTCTGCCTTTTGGTTTGCTAAAAGAGCTAGCTCTGCAATCACTAGTGTCCTAATACTAATATTTTACTGGACTTGGAGAAGCATTTTATGTAGTTATCACCATGTGCTGCTCTTTAAAAAAAGAAAAAGCCATGCTAACATTTGTATAGCATGCAGAGACCTAAGAACCCTGTGTGGTGCTTTTTATTCTGACTGATTTCGGGTATGTAACAGCTTTCTGATGGATAAAAATCAAGCAAGTAGTTTTGCTTTACCAAATAGCTCTCAATGAAAATGATCATTCTATTTCCTTACAGGAAAAGAAAGGAGGTCCCAGGGGATTTTTTTTTCCGTTATGTCTGTCTATTCACTTAATCTCTTACCAAATAAGCTTGTAGAAATCTGAGAACTGATTCTGCCCACTCCCAGTACACACATTTTATTCAAACACATCAATAAGCCATTCATCTAGGAAAAAACAATGTGAACTTAATATATAAAAATATACAAATATATGTCTGTATGATCTTCGCCCATATTCATATGATCTTATTTTTAAAAATACAAACAAGTGCAAATTCAACTTTGCACATTTAAACTTTCACTCAACGAAATATGAACATTTTTGTATTTCTCATTGGAATCTCTGTTAAAATGTAGCTTCTACGATGGGATTACATTAAAATGTATTAAACTAATTTGCTATTTTCGAACATGTATGCTATTTCTAATTCTCATAATCAAAACAAAACTTAGTGAATATTTTTTCATATAAAGGCATTTGTAATTCCTAAGAAAAAAAGTATAGAAGGGAAAATTTTGCATATGGGCCATTTTATATTTTTTGACACAATCACTAATCCTGGTATTATCATGTTTGATAAATAATTGTCGATTCAAAGGAGAAATGTAAAATGATTGATTTTTCTGATTTATTCTAAGTATGAAGTGAAATATATTTTAGCATAATTAATTGCTATATATTTTTAGCTTTTCAAATTGTGTGTACTCATTAACTTTTCCAAGTTTCAGCTGGAACATTCATTGTTTGTATACAACTTTAAGACTGGTTTATGGTCTGTTAGATATGTGACAAATAGTGTCCCTCATATTCTTTTGCTTTTTACGTTTATGCTAGATTTTGTATCACACTGAAAATGTCACATTTTGATTTCTACCAACTATTTTCTGATATATTTTTCTTTATATCCAATTTTGAAAACTACCTTGTGTCCATGAACAGATATATGCATATTCTAATTTATATTTTCTGTAGTTTAATTTAGCTTTTGTTTCTTTCATTTTTGATGTTGGCTCATTTAATGTCTGAAATGTACATTAGTGTAGGATGTAAGGTAGGCATCAAAATGTGAATAGTTAATCTATATACTTGAGGAAGTTGTTCTGTTTTTTTGTTTTTTCTAGTTATCTGATAGTTTAAAGACCTCTTCATTAATTCCTATTAATCAATATATGTTTACTTGACTTTTTTCAACCAAATCAATGTGTTTACTTCCTTTATAAGACTATTTTCAATTAAATATTTACATTATTTTTACATTAATTTGGTACATATTATCTTTATATTCATGGAAGTTTTTTGGGCATTGTCAAAACTTTTATATACCTCATAAAATTTATATGAGTTTTAGAATTTTCAGTTTTTGTTTTTCAATGTTACCCATACTTTTTATTCCAGAATGGAATCTGAAACTTATGCTCTTTTTTCCTGTTATACTATATATATTTAAAATGCACAACATGCTGTTTTAATATGCATGTGTTTAGCAAAATAATTACTATAGTGAAGCAAATTAACATATCCACCTCACATAGTTACTTTTGTGTGTCTGTAGTGAGAGCATGTAAACTCTACTCTTTCAGCAAATTTCTAGTATAAAATTATTAACTATAGTCCTCATGCCATATATTGGATCTCTAGATTTATTCAGCCTACATAAATGTACTTTTGTACCCTTTGACCTACATCTCCACATCTCCCCTCCCTTCCTGCTCCTGGTAGCCACAGTTGTACTCTCTGTTTCTATATACCCAGCTTTTTAAAGATTACACATATAAATGGAGCATGCAGTATTTTTCTTTGCCTGGCATATTTCTCTTAGCATAATAGCCTCCAGGTTTATCCATATTGTTGCAAATGGCAGGATAGCTATCCTTTTAAAGGCTAAATATTCCTGTGTGTGTTATATATAAAGTTATACCACATATTATATATATATAATATATATACATACATTATATATATATATACACACATGTATACAAGTGCCACCATTTCTTTATTCATTTACCCATTGACTGACATCTAAGATTTTTTCATATCTTGGCTATTGTGAATAATGCTGGAATGAACATAGGAGTGCAGATATCTTCATGTGGTGCATATTTTTTTGAGGGTATATTCTTTATTTGCAATTATTGTCATGTGAAACCATTTAAAAATGTTATCTATCCACATTTTCCTGTAATAAACCTGACTTGATCACATTTTTAAAATATAATTTTGACTTTTTTTTTTTTTTTGAGACAGAGTCTCCACCTGCAGCTGGTTGCATGTGACCTCTTGCTCTCCAGTGCAGCCCCAAGTATAAACTGGGAAAGGGACATCACACAGCTATTAGGTGATAGGAGGGTCTGGGATATTTGCTCATATAACTTACTGATGCCTTCCTTCTTGTTCTACTAAGGCTTAATCCAGATACACCTTTCCTGCTTATTATGGTAAATGCTGGGCCTGATAAAATTTATGATTTATTAGGTCTTACAGAACTGGACTCATAATGGGTACTTTTGTATACACTGTCACTTAGAGCACTATGAGCAAAGCTTCTGTCTCTGCTAGGGCTGTTTCTTAAAAGGAATATAATTTTTTGGTGCAGATAGAGGGCCTTGTTCCCAAATCTAAAAAAAGTTGTGATGCTCTAATTAGGATTTGCTATAAGCTCCATATTGTGTATTTTTCCGCTATAGATGACTCACCACAGTATCTGCCGAATTGTATGACCCAACCCGTAGAGCTACCTTCACTACAGCTTGGATCTTTCAAAAAGCCCGTTCCCAACTTGGGGACCACTCAGAACTGGCTGCCTTCCTTATTACTTGCTGTATCATCCAGAGCATGATTAGTATGACAAGGAATCCAGAGCACAATAATATGTCTTTCAGTTTGAAGAGGAAGTCACAGCACACTTTTGGCCCCTGGTCTCCTAAAAAAGAGTTAGATTTCCAAATAGTCATAGAATTTATCTCACATTCTGTGGAGCACATTTGTCTTACCAAGACAATCTTTTGCTTATCCTATCCAATTAGCATGATTCCACGGGTATAATTAATCATTATAATGTTAGTGGGATGTTCAGGTTGTTCAGGTCTCTTCTGACTATGTTATAACAGATGGTGAGCAACTTAACAGAGCCCTGATACAAAACTGTAAGTAAATATTTTTGCCTGTCCCAAGTGAATATGAACTTTTCCTGATGCTTTTTCTAATTTAAATAGAAATTGGTTAAGAAATCAATGGCCAAATACCATGTACCTGAGGTCTTATCAGTGTACACGAGAAATGTTATTATGCCTGGCATTGCCTCTTCTATCAGGTTGCTCCTTTGTTGCACTTATGTAACAATCACTCTCTACTGTCATTGCCAGGATTCACAGAGTGGCTGCAGAGGTCAGACAAGAGAATTAAAGAGAGATCTAATAGAGACCACCTGCAGCTTTTTATACTTTAGTTGTGGTGTGCGCTGAACTGTGTCCCCTCAAATTTGTATGTTGAAGTCCTTTTAGTAGCACAGAATGTGATTTTATTTGGATAAAATGCCTTCAAAGAGGTATGTGAAGTAAAATAAGATTCTAGGGTAGGTCCTAATACAATATGAATGTTGTCCTTATGGGAAGAAGAGATTTAAACAGGTGTGTGAATGCATAGAGAAAAGACTATTTGAGGACAGTGAGAGAGAGAAGATGGCCATCTGCAGGACAAGGAGAGAGGCCTCAGAAGAAATCAAACCAGCTAATACATTGATGTTGGGGTTTTAGCTTCACAACTGTGAGAAAATAAACTTCTGTTGCTTAAGCAACCCAGGCTGTGGTATTCTGTTATGGTAGCTCTAACAAACTAACACAAGTCGTGATACTAGTCTCTACCATTATCCCTATCCATTAAATATTATATGTGGGTTATCATTTTGACTGGGAGACGGAAGCCATTTCTATTTGGTATTCCCTAGGGAGATAACTCTTATCCCAAAGGCCAATAAACTAATGTGGGGTTTAAGCAAATTGTCAACTAAATCAATTCCAATTAAAGATTTGGAAACTGAAGAAATAATCACTGAGTGGTTTCTCAGACCCATTGGGTTGAATATAAGCCAGGTTCATATTGTAAGGATTTCATTTATTACCTTGCCCTTATCAGCTCTGACTCTACCAATAGGCCCAAGATGATGCTTTGGGGCTCTAGATATTAATCTTAACTTAGACTCTGTATAATAATATGAACTATCTGGATTTGCAACTTTACTAGAGGTGTTTTCCACTCAGGAACACGGCCATTTCTTCAGTCCATGGTTTCTGGGTCTGGAAATAGGCTTCAGCCTGAGAACAGAATGAGGGAGTATGGCATTTTGTTTGGGTGCCTGCCATTAATCTCTTGTTCCTAGGTTCTTACTTCTTTCTGGTTGTATGTCTTTGGTAGACTGTTATTGACTACATACCTATTTTGTTCTTAGAAACTTCACGCTCTTTGAACCATTTTCTCAATTCCCAGTGGGTCAAGCTTACCTATCTCTATGGTGTAACCTTCTGGTTTCTGGTGTTCAGGCTCTCATTGCGATGCTTCTCAGTGGCTTTGTCATTTTGTGTCCCGAATTGGTGGGTTCCTGGTCTCACTGACTTCAAGAATGAAGCCGTGGACCCTCGCGGTGAGTGTTACAGTTCTTAAAGGCAGCGTGTCCGGAGTTTGTTCCTTCTGATGTTCACATGTGTTCGGAGTTTCTTCCTTCTGGTGGGTTCGTGGTGTTGCTGGCTCAAGAGTGAAGCTGCAGACCTTCACAGTGAGTGTTACAGCTCATAAAGGCAGTGTAGACCCAAAGAGTGAACAGCAGCAAGATTTATTGCAAAGAGCAAATGAACAAAGCCTCCACAACATGGAATGGGACCTGAGCAGATTACCACTGCTGGCTCCCACAGCCTGCTTTTATTGCCTTATCTGGCCCCACCCACATCCTGCTGATTGGTCCATTTTACAGAGAGCTGATTTGTCTGTTTTACAGGGAGCTGATTGGTCCGTTTCAGCAGGGTGCTGATTGGTGCATTTACAATCCCTGAGCTACACACAAAAGTTCTCCAAGTCCCCACTAGATTAGCTAGACACAGAGCACTGGTTGGTGCATTTACAAACCTTGAGCTAGACACAGGGTGCTGATTGGTGTGTTTACAAACCTTGAGATACACACAGAGTCCTGATTAGTGTATTTATAATCCATTAACTAGACATAAAGATTCTCCAAGTACCCAGCAGATTAGCTAGCTACAGAGTGCTGATTGGTGCATTTAGAAACCTTGAGCTAGACACAGGGTGCTGATTGGTGTATTTACAATCCCTTAGGTAGACATAAAGGTTCTCTAGGGCCCCACTAGACTCAGGAGCCCAGCTCGCTTCACCCAGTGGATCCCGCACCAGGCCGCAGGTGGAGCTGCCTGCCAGTCCGGATACATGCGCCTGCACCCCTCAGCCCTTGGGCAGTCAATGGGACCAGGCATCATGGAACAGGGAGCCGCACTGGTAGGGGAGGCTCCAGCTGTCCAGGAGCCCACTGCGTAGTGGGGGAGGCTCAGGCGTGGCGGGCTGCGGGTCCTGAGTCCTGCCCCACAGGGAGGCAGCTGAGGCCTGGTGAGAATTCGAGCGCAGCGCCAGCACGGCTGGGGGACCCGGCGCACCCTCCACAGCTGCTGGCCCTGGTGCTAAGCCCCTCACTGCCCAGGGCGGTGGTGCCAGCCGGCCAGCAGCTCTGAGGGTGGGGCCCGTCAAGCCCATGCCCACCCAGAACTTGAGCTAGCCCGCAAGCACCATGCGCCCTGCTTCCTGCCCGCGCCTCTCCCTCCACACCTCCCAACCTCCCTGCAAGCTGAGGGAGCCTCTGGCCTTGGCCAGCCTAGGGAGGGGCTCCCACAGTGCAGGGGCGGGCTGAAGGGGCTCCTCAAGCACAGTCAGAGTGGTCGCTGAGGCTGAGGAGGCGCCGAGAGTGAGTGAGGGCTGAGAGGGCTGCCAGCATGCTGTTACCTCTCAATTTGTTGAGTTTTAACAATTCCCACTTACATAAATACCTCTTCTTCTGTTGTTCCTAGTTTTCAGAGAATTGCTATTATTGAACTTCTTAGTGGTGCCAGTGCCCCTATCACTGGTGCATTCCTGAAGGCCTTAGTAAACTGTACATTCAGTGAGCCCTTCTGTGGAATGTAATCCTTGGGTGGTTTTTCTGGGTTTATATAATACTCCTATTTTAGCATTCCTAATTCCCTTAGCCTCTTTACTCTTTTGACGTCACTCACCTTAGACATCTTTTTTTTTCTAGCCTTCTCAGAGCCTCTCTAATGGTAAACTTGCTCCATCTACTGGATTACTTGCCAGGTATCTCAAAAAATGCCCCCATGTCAGTGAATTAATGTTTAATCTACATTTTGCTCTTCTTAATATGGCCTCCTCAAAATCCAATCAATTCATACACTCTGGTTGCCTACTGAAACATACTATTTCACTCTTGTGGCTCTGTTAGTGAATAATGTCTTTCTGCTGTCGTCAAGCCCAGCATGTATTCAGTAATGTTATGTTGGGATTTGATCCTAGCTATTGGCCTTGATGTCAGGAGAGGAAGTGGGGAAATCTTATTTGGAGGACACCTGTTGACTTAACAGAGAGAAGTTTCTGCATTATCTACCAACACTGGGTATGTTTTTGTTCCTACTAAGGAAGAATATGTCAGCTCTACAAGCTCTGAGGGCATTTCCCCCTCTCATGTTTCAAGAGCACAGGAATTTTCAACCACAGCCCTGATTTTAACATGATAGACCTGCTTTGACTGAGCATTTATATTTTACATGTAAATATCTCTGATAATCGGTGACACGAACTATCGATTCTTCAGCTTGTTGGGCCATTGTCTGTTCTTTTACAGAGGATAAAGGGTCTAATATTTAGCTTATAACAATTAATGGGCTGGGCACAGCAGCTCATGCCTGTAATCCCAGCATCTTGGGAGGCGGAGCGGGGTGGATCACCTGAGGTCAGGAGTTTGAGACCTACCTGACAAATATGATGAAACTCCATCTCTACTAAAAATACAAAAAATAAGCTGGGTGTGGTGGCATGCGCCTGTAGTCCCAGCTACTTGAGAGGCTGAGACAGGAGAATTGCTTGAACCCAGAGGTGGAGGTAGCAGTGAGTTGAGATCACGCCACTGCACTCCAGCCTGGGCAACAGAGCAAGACTCCATCACAAAAAAACCAACCAACCAAACCTGGTTTTTGAACCTGGTTCTGGTTCTGAAAACCAGAACCATGTTCCACAAAAACGGTGTTCCACAACAGACATCAACTTGACATAATAATGAATCAACTCCACTGCTTTTGTAATAATCACTGTTGACCCCATATTTTTCAAATTCCTGAAATATTGCACCCCAAGTGGTAGTTTCCCAAGCCAGATATTTTCTCAAGTCACCCATAGACATGTGAATTCTTTAGCAATTTGGTCAGTATGTTTTTCCAGAAACTATCAGTCACCACGTACTACTCAGAATGGCATTTTCTTGGCTACCAGGTGTGAGTGAATGAGTCAGTGCTAGATTCCTATCCTGTTGTCTGTTTTCTTGAATCTTCTGAAAAGGAGGAAACAAAGATAGGAGTACATGTATAAGATATATATATATATATATGGAAATGACTGTGAAGAATAACCAGCAAATAAACAAAGAAGGCAGGGAGAGCCATCTAACACTAGTAGGTCTTCCATCAGTGAAGGAGAGGGGAAAGGAAGGAAGGTTGGACAGGAAGAAACACAGAGTACAACACAATTCCAAAGCAGGTTCAGCCAGGCTGAAAGGGAGCCATTGGGCCCAAATCTCCAATTGGTAGCATCTCATGTCTCACAGGAATGAAACTTTATTAGGACCAGGGTTGCTTCTAGCCATTGCCTGGGAGAAGCCTTTGGAAAGTGGAACCACAGTGTGAAAGTGGTGATGGATTCAGAAAGGCAGAAGCTGGGACCATGAATCAGTAGCTGCAGGAGATCTGAGAGGCATATTTTCACGGCTTTCCAAGGTTCTGTCTAATGTTCAATAGAAAATTGTGTAAATTGGAGTGTCCTCCATTCTCCCAGAGTCTTTTATTCTGTCTTTTTTGATTAAAGACATTTTAGAGAAGCCCTGCTAAGTATTTTTTCTACCTACGTCCTACTTTCTCTTGAAGAAAAGTTGGGGGTTCCTCTTGATGATGTTCTTTAATGTAAACTTAATAGGAAAAACTTCCTAGAAGCTTAGGGTAGGAAGTGGCAGCCTTTTCTGACTTTCACGCTTATACGGATATAGGTTTTTATTTTATTTTGTTTGATCATTTAATTCTGGTTTTGCAAACGGAGTTAGAAGACCTGCTCACATCGTCATCTTCCTCAGATGTTCCCCTGCTCCATGGTGAATCCACCGCTTCATTCAATCAATGTGTCTAACTGGAGCGCAGTTCCTGTCCTCACTCAAATCCTTCTAAATTCAAAAGAATGAGGTCTCTGAGCTATGAAGATGATTTATTTTAGGTAAGGTATCTACTTGGCAATAAACAAAAGGATTGAGTAGATACATGCAGTAGAAATGAACAGTTTTTCAGAAAGATAACATAAAAGCATAGATTTGACTAAACCCGGTCTAGTTAACCTTCCATGTTTTTCACAATTAAGTATTTATGAAAGATTACTTGTGCATGTGTTGTTTAATTCATTTTGAGCATTATCATTTTAAAAAGTTAATAAAATCAAATTTAATCCTTGGGGTATTTATCTTTCAAAGAGCATATTGTAGATCTCTGTGTTAAAAAGGTCCAAAGAACAGAGAGAAGCTGCCATTGGAATTGAGATAGTTGCATAGAGGTTGATTATTTTTTTGAAATGTTCATGCATATTTTGTAATAATAATTAGCATAAAATATATTAACATGCAGTCATTGGCAAATAGTTTTAAATAGGACAATTTTTATTGAAATAGATCTATAGATTGGTACTCTCCCCATTTTATAATCCAATGTGTTAACAGTAAATTTTTAGGTTTTTTTTTTTAAATAAGTGAAGTGAGAAATTAAAAAGACAAAATAAGTATTACAAACCAAAAATTTAAGAAATTGATGTACTATTTTATTTTAATATATATTTTTAAAATCTTTTTGTTTTCTCCAATATTTTCTAGTTTTTTTAAACCACAGCTTAGTTTATCAACTTTTAACAATTATTTATTATTTCCTAAGCATTAAACAGCATTTTCATGTAAATACACACAGTGATTTTGGCACAAGATATCAGAAAATTGTATAATAATTAAATCATCTAGTACCTTTCATATTTTTATTTGGTGTGAGTGAATTGAGAATAACCTTGATGGATTCTTAGTAGACACTCATCTCAACTCATGGTAACTACAAGTGCCAAGATCTTTTAATAAATAACCTAATAGCCATCAATGTTCCAAAGGCCTGCTCATTAGTAAATATTTTATCCTGGGAATGGAGAAAAAAGATTGAAATCCAGCAAGTTGCTTAATTAAAAGATGATTAAGGAAGCGTTCTACTGTACATGCAACTTCCACACTTTCCTATTTATTTATTTATTCATTTATTTATTTATTTTGGAGATATCTCTCACTTCGTTGCCCAGGCTGGAGTGCAATGGGACGATCTCGGCTCACTGCGACCTCCACTTCCCAGGTTCAAGCAATTCTCGTGCCTCAGCCACCTGAGTAGCTAGGATTACAGGTACACACCACCAAGCCTGGCTAACTTTTGCATTTTTAGTAGAGACGGGGTTTTACCGTGTTGGTCAGGATGGTCTTGAGCTCTTGACCTCAAGGGATCCTCCCGTCTCAGCCTCCCAAAGTTGTGAGTTACCAAGTCCTGCTTCCACATTTTCAAGGTTTTATTTTTGTAGTTTATTTGCAAACAATATGACAATGTGCTGTATAAAAATATTAGGTAAGAAAAATATATAGCAATGCCCAGAAACACTTAAAGAGACAAACCGTTCACTTTCATAAGTTTGATACTAAAATTGCTAGACACTTTAAGCTGCATAATTATATTTATGTATTTAACAATTATATAATCATTTCTAATGTCAGATGAGATAAAGAAACAAATTATGTGAACAATACTTTTAGAGGTAATATTTCATAATAATTCACATGCACTCGGTACTGATTCGAAATTTAGGATAACTTATTAATTGATGAAAATAATCATCTGCCTAGAAAACAATTATAATCAACATAAAACATTAAAAGAGTACTTGAATTTTACATATATTATTCTAAAATTAGTTTTGTATTAATTGAGAATACTGTGCTGTTTGTCATTTCTATTTGCCTATGTTTTGTCTCTCTTACCTCTGTGTCAAACAACCACGTCATTATAACTCCAGTTGAGATATCTCAATTATGATAGTTTTTTTTTTAACCTGGATAACTAGCAAATATAATACCTTACCAGAAGATAACCCTTTTTGGCTCTCTTTAGATATTTTGACCTACTTAATCTAATTCTTGATTTCAAAAATTTATTACTGGGTTGTTTTCATACCCTATGGACTTCCTCAAATAACATAGATAAATGAGAAGTTCAAGTTGTCTAACACAGCAAACCAATTTTTCAGTATATTTCTTATATCCAAGAAAAGCTCATAAATTCCTAAAGAACTGTTTCATTGGAATTTGACCTTTGTTTTTAAACGTTATTTATATTCATTAAATTTCTCCCTATTACTAATTCAGTTTCCAAAGTACTTATGATCGTAATATTGCCTAGTATTCCCTTGTAGGAAAACATATTAGTAATTAAAAGTCTAAGTTCAAGTCTTTTATGGGTTAATGTATACATGAAAATAATTTTTTTAAATACATCAATGCTTTAGTGTTCATGAGCAATATAATTCTAAAATGAACAGAAAAATACTGGCAAATAAACTTCATTATTTATTTTTATCACAACTTTGTTGCCTTTATTGCTGCTATTTCAGCTCTAAAATGAGGATGTTCAATGCACTGGGATTGAGAAAAACTATTAAAATTATTCTGTGTGATACCAACATGCCCTTTTCTGGACCTGCGTTACTGACTCCATTTGAAAATTGCCAAGACTTTTAGGACGGCTGTTTTGATTTTATTACTATGCTATTGAAGATGCTTAACCTGTGCATTTTGCTTTCCCCTTGCATTATCTTTGTGGACTAACAAGCCATTAACGGGGGGGACAGAGAGCTGTTTGTCTTGTAAAATTATTTCCAAAAGCAGCCCTAAAAGCGTCCTTTCTTCTTTAAGAGATATTAGTGTCTCTCTCTCTCTCTCTCAAGAACATCTTAGTGAAAAACATTTTTTTCATGAAGTGTTCAAACACCTAACATCTGAAATTCACATATAAGAGGCAGTAAAAGTTTAACATTCAAAAACCATATAAGCTCAAAATATGTCATTTTATGATTTTGAAGTGCTGCATGTTATTGAATTAAGAGTGCTTCCACATAGAGAGGCAAAAGCCTCATAGAGAAAATATTTGTAGTTATGTCCTCTGTCAAAGACATCTTTAAGCTGTTTTCTTAAAGGCACATTTTCTGGGCAAAATAATTTTTCTTTACAATGCAGCAGATTACTTGTTCACTCAGATATTAAGAGTGGATTATATAAGCTTTTCTAAACTTGAATACAGAGTGTTTGTAAGAGAGTAAGTAGCTGCCAAGGATGTTACATAGGAGATAAACCTCTGTAGACTTACAGCTGAGGATATAAGGGCAAGTGATCAACTAATGCCCAAAATATTTGTTTGCACATTGTTCTCCCTCAATATAACCCTTAGAGTTAACCATCAAGTACCTGCTCCCTACACGATGCTTTAGAGTACTTCTGTTTTGCCCTCCATTTGCCATCCCACTTTCCAGTGTGACTGGATGGCAGGAGCTAAGGATTCCTGCCCACCTGAAGCCTGTTGTACCTTCTGCATGGAATTTATATCTCAGAGCTCTCCTCCTCTTATTCCTCCATAGTTCATTTCCCCGAGGCTACAGAAAGGTGACTTTACTACTAGTGTGCTCACCATTAAGCCCTAATGTTAAGCGTGAGGCTTCTGTGGTTGACTCAGTGGCTATGGATGGAGCTTGGATGTGAGGGCTGAGCTGTTCCTTTTAGTGAAGAGTTATAGAGGAATAGAAGGGGAAATGCTGGGTGCCTACATCTGTACTCTTGGCTTGGGCTTGCAAACACAGATGTTATGTGCAGGCCTAGTCTTCCTTACTAAGTCCGTGTACTTCTTGAAGGACAAAAAAAATGCTTAATTGTCTTCATTTTCCACAGCCTGGCATTTAAAACAATTATTTAGTAGGATTTGTCCAACATGAATTAACAAATTTATTGTCCCTGGGCAAGATTCCACCTGTAGACATTTTGTGTTGGGTCTGCAGTATTTCATAATATTTAAATTTTATTTGGAATAAATTTGTAAAATTGGGGAAAATTTGCATAGTAATCTTGCTTGTCTGAAAAAAAAATCTTAAAAACACTCATCCACATTCCCAAAAGTCATCATCAAAGAGCAGCTGCTCTCCAGTTACAAAAGTCTTGTGTGGTTAGTCCTGTTTGTCATGGTCCAGAGATTCTGTTGTTAAATCTTACAGCCATTTCAATGGTGCAGTTTCCTGTCTGGGTCCTATGGGAATTTGAATGTTATATCTGCAATAAACCTGTATGAAATTAATGAGAAATTAAAACATAGAAAATGTAAGTATGGTGTTTACATTCTGCCCATCTCTGAGTAGTGGTTAAAACAAAACTCTCTTGTGAAGGATTGAGTTTCACAAATGAACTGGTACTGACTCTATCTATGAAGTATAATCTAGTGCTTACATTTTATGACAAATTATCCATAGACTCATTATTATTAAACAACTCCTGAATGTTAAATATCCCTATTTGAGATTCCTAATCAGAAAATTTATGAAAGAGAAACTTTTGGTTATGGATCTGCTCTGTATCTGAAATCAAGTCCCTCTAATTTAAATTATCCTAGTTCTCAAAAGCCCTGTTAAAGCTTCATGCCTCAAAATGCTATGGTGACCCAAGTATATTTTTCTTTTCAAAATGTCAGTTTATCCCATTGGACTAAAACATTTTACTGTTAATGCCTTTCTTTTCAGCACCAAGTGATAGGTAATTTATGAAAGAAAAAAATGGTAGGTAATTTATTATGTATGGATTTGATATGATTTGTCTGTGTTCCCATTCTAATCTCAACTGAATTGCATCTCCTAGAATTCTTGCCTGTTGTGGGAGGGAGCTAGGGGGATGTAATTGAATCATGGGGGCGGGTCTTTCCCGTGCTGTTCTCGTGATAGTAAGTAAGTCTCATGAGACCTGATGGGTTTATCAGGGGTTTCCGCTTTTGCCTCTTCCTCATTTTCTCTTGTCACCACCATGTAAGAAGTGCCTTTACCTCCCACCATGATTCTGAGGACTTCCCCAGGCATGTGGAACTGTAAGTCCAAGTAAGCCTCTTTTTCTTCCCAGTTTCAGGTACGACTTTATCAGCAGAATGAAAACAGACTAATACATATTTCATATTTCTTTTTTCATGGTAACTTTGAAAGATATGTGGTATCTCTTATTACAAATGAAATAGGTTATTTTTGTATTACATATTTAATTTCAATAAGTAGTTTTAAATAATTCTATAAAATACATAATAATTTCCTATTGATGTCGTTTGTATTATAGCTAAGACTACCAGAAAGAAAAGGAAATAATGCATAGGTGAGATATTTTAAAATAAATAATACTCTGTTCTGTGTGTGATAAAAAGATAGAATCAAAGAGGGTGTCTCATTTTAAAACTGGAGTTAAAACAACTTGTCCATTATGAACTCCTTCTCCAAATTCCCTTCTCAATGCTACCAAATAAATCTTTTAAATATACTACTGGATTTAAGAGAGAAAACATTATATTCTAGTTGTATTACAAACAGAGATCACAAGTGAAATACAATATAAGGTCTATATCAAAACAAATTTCATGTAGATATTTTGTAAAATCTCCCCTCTCTATTCTAAATGGTTGTGTTCCAAACTAATAGATTAATAAGCTACTTGTTGGTTGTTGCTGATTATATTCATAAAACTCTTTTCTGTACCCTAGGTAGAAGATTAACTTAATGAGAAGAACCCTAACAATCTCAACCTCACTGCCCTTCCCCCGATTATATATTTTCCTTGTCTTTCCAACACTAGCATTACCCTCCTGCATGGACAGCTGTAGAATAGAACTGTGCTAACAACAGATTTTCTTGGTTAGGAGCTTCATGCTGCATTGGAGCCACAGTCTGTCAGTGGTTCTCCCAAAAGAAATGAGCGTGTTATTGATCTGGTTTTTCTTCATGTTATCTTTCAAGTCTTGATTTGACTTGACTTCCAGTGAATCAGTTAAAAGCTTACTGCTGAGGCATGAGAATTCAGTGACAGCTTTCAGGGCTGTATCCCTTATGAAGATATTTGACTGTGTATAAGATACAGTGTAGTTGTCAGTCCTTAGCATACAGCTGACACCTTAAAATGATCCATAATCTGTTACAGGACTATTCATGTGAGAGATTCTACATGGACTTTACAGCCTGTTGGGATGTCATTGTCAGTACTGTACTCTGTATATAGGTATCTAACTATAAGTTGTCTTGTGATTTACAGTACAAGGTCTAGAAAATGACAATTTCAGAGAGCAAATCTATTATAAAAATTAGGCTAAAACAAGTGGCATAGGCCAGGCGCGGTGGCTCACGCTTGTAATCCCCGCACTTTGGGAGGCCGAGGCAGGTGGATCACGAGGTCAGGAGATCGAGACCACAGTGAAACCCCGTCTCTACTAAAAATACAAAAAAAATTAGCCGGGCATGGTGGCAGGCGCCTGTAGTCCCAGCTACTTGGAGAGGCTGAGGCAGGAGAATGGCGTGAACTCAGGAGGCGGAGCTTGCAGTGAGCTGAGATTGCGCCACTGCACTCCAGCCTGGGCAACAGAGTGAGACTCCGTCTCAAAAAAAAAAAACAAAAAAAAACAAGTGGCATAACCATGTGCAGATGGGCCGTTTCCAAAGAGATAGTTAATAAACGTGGCTGAGAAGACTTGGTGAAATACTCTTTCTAATCAGTTACCATCAATCAAATTTGAAGTTTGGAGGAAAGTGTAATCTAGTTACAATCTGTGAGTATGAATAAAGATGTATGAATATGCTGTTACATCCACAAATAATATGGTGAAATAATTAAAATTTATTTTCATGTGCTTTCCTAGGAATAACTCTTGGAGTTAAAGTATTTTTAGAGGCTAGCTATTTAAACCCAACATAATGCTCTGAATTAGTTGGTGTAGTAGAAGTGTAGAAATTCATGTTATATAGCTTAAGAGGTGTTGAGTGTATACCATAGGCAATGTAGTGTTTGGTATTATTTTATGAAGGGAGTGACTAGGGCTGCTACTAAGTCTACTAGGTGGCTGAGGTTCCGGCAAAATTACTTTTGGAAGTCCCTGTCTGTATAAACGATTTGATTCATAAAACCATTTTTATGAAATTATTTAGACCACGTGAGATAGTGAGTTATCAATGAAGATTAAGAAGAGTGGGTAGAAAAGTGGCTCTTATGTATTTATCACCCAATTAGTACACATAAACAGTCTTCATAGTGCCCTTGCCTCATCTTTTCTCTATTATTAATTGTGCGTTACTGGCTAATTTCATATCTCTGGCCAAGAAATAAAAGTAGCAATGTTGTTACCACTCACAAGTTTCCTTAGAACCTGCCAGTATTCAATGATACAGATCTTTTTGACTCTGAAGATCCTTAATACAATGTACTTAATGCTGTATACATCATTATTCATTGTCGTGGGTAGAATTGTGTTCTGTTTCCCAAAAAAGATATATTCCAGCACTAACTCCTCATACCCATAATGTTGCAGGATCCTTGGGGTGTCCCTTTTCCGGCCAGAAACCTACGTGGCCAGTGGCATCTTTTCCCAAGTTTGGCTTGGGCTCCCTGGGCTCATTCTGCCCACTTGGCCTGACAGTCTGTGCTCAGCTCATGCCAACCTGGATCTTACATCTGCCAAGGGCAGGTCAGGTATGGAGTGGTGAGGGGTATGTGAGTGAGTGAGCGTGGGGTCCGGCCATTGCACACAGTCAGTCATCCCAGCTGTTGCAGCAGGATGGGCAGCTCCAGGTGCTGACATGTATGCTGGTTCTCTGCGAGGCTGCGGCTAGACCAGATGCACCACAAGCAGCTTCCCTGTCTGCCACCAGGGAAAGCAGTGCTGCCTGGAAGCTTGGAGACTCCAGGAAGTTCAGTGTCCCAAAGAGGGAGTCACAGCCCTGGCTTGGTGAGCTCTCAGCTCTGGGCTTCCCAAAGGGCTTCAGTTCTTCTCTCCTTCTCTTTACCCACAAGGTGGTGAGCAAGGGGCATGTTTCAGCCCTGTTTGTGTTATAGCTCTTTCATCCCTGCCATTGGGCAGGTCCCAAGTTCTTGTCCTCCATCTAAGAAAAATGAGGTATGTGGACAAGTGGAGGGTGAGCAATGTGCAGAGGAGCTTTACTGAGTGACAGAATAGCTCAGAGGAGGCACTGGAGTAGACAATTCCTCTCTGCAGCTGGTTGTCCCAATGTCTGCAGCTCTCAGCAGAGAGGAGGCCCTGGAGTGGGTCGCTTTTCTATGCAGCCAGTCGGCCTAATGTCTACATCTCTCAGCAGAGAGGAGGCCCTGGGGTGGGTAGCTGGACATCTCAACGTCTGCTCTGCTCTGGCTGATTCCAGGGATTTTGTGGGCCTTAGCAGGGAGGAAGTGCATGTTGATTGGTCCACAGACAACCATGGGCAGGCCCAGAAAAGGCACCACATGTTCCCACTCCAGTCACTGGTTCTGATAGCCCGGCCCTCAGCCTTTAAGCCCACCCTGGCCTGAAGGTGGGGCCTCACAGGGGACCACTCCCTTCCACCCAAGAGCCTGTCTGCCTCCTACTGCTATTCCTGGTGCCCAGGCTGTAGGTTCCAAGGGGCACCTGCAGGCCAGTACCAAGCTGCTGTCAGCCCCCATCAGCTTCCCTCCTATGCTCATTGAGACCCAAAGTCCAGAGGGGGCTGAGTTGGGAGAAGAATGATGTATCAGCACTCCTCCAAGAGCATGCACACCCAGCTGGGCTGTGACAGTGTCCAGGCTCGGCCTCGACTTTGCTCTGAGATCAGAGTAGGCACCAACAGCAGGGAAAAGCCAGGCACTTGGAGCAGGTATTTCTGAACCTGCAAGGGCAAAGTGGGCCTTCCCAGGTTCCCTAGAGTGCAGGGATGCCTGTGTCCACAGTCATGGTTTGGGCAGCCGCAGCTGCTGTTGGGGAGAGGGTGGGGATGGGGTGCTCTTGACTGCTTTGTGAGGCAGTAGGCCCAAGTGTGCAGCCTCAGTTTGGGTGGCTGCAGCTGTGCCCAGGAGGGTGGGTCTCCTGCCTGCTCCTGCCCTCTGCCAAGAGCACATGAAAGCCCAAGTCTTCAGCCATGAATTGGGTGGCTGCAGCTGCATCTGAGAGGGTGGGACACCTGCCTGCTTCATGGAGCAGGAGGCAGGATCCACAGCCACCACTTCGGTGGCTGTAGCTGCACCCAGGAGCTCCTGCCCCACCAACTTGGAAGGGTCAGGGCTCCCACTTGTCCCTGGCTCCACGGAGTGGGCAGCCCCAGCCACACCTCCATGCTGCAGTGGCGTGATGGCAGCAGCCACTCCAGATGGGCTTTATTGGGCCTTATTTGAGACCTTATTTGTAAATAGTCTTTGCAAATACAACCAAGTTAAGATGTTGTTAAGTTTTGGTGTTCTAGTACACATTAGGGAAACTATGGTTAACACTGTTGTGTATTTCAAAATAGCTAGAGGAGAGGATTTTATGTGTTCTTACCACAAATAAATGCTAAATATATGAAGTGCGGAATATGCATGATACCCAGATTTGATCATTATACAATATATACATGTATTGAAACATCACACTGAACCCCATAAATATGTACAATTACTTTGTCAACTAAAAAACAATATAAATATTTTTTAAAACTAGTATAATATACATAGAGACCTATATTATGTTTTGCACACATCTTACAAAATAACCAATAGTCAAGTGTGTGTTTGTTTTTTGCCATCTTTCAAAAGTAAAATTCTGAATTAAAAGGTGAAGTTTTGTTTTAAATTACCTTCATTTTTTAAATGTTATATATTATAATTTATTACATTTTCCCAGTTTTTATTTTGTTTTATTAATAAGAGTAGTGAATCTTGTAACTGCAAATTACTTTTTACATTTCCCAACAAGTTAGAGTTTTACAAAAGAGTAAAGAAAATTTTAACAGATTGAGTGAACAGAAGGAAGAGAGAAAACATAGTTGGGCTCATCTCTGCTTTAACTTTTGGTTTTCTGATTTTTTTTAAAAAGTCTTTTATTGATGAAACTATTGTTAATTCAAAAAGAGACAGAAAGATGTAGAATGATAAGAGAAAAGCGCTTTTTTCTTCCTTTCCTGTTTACATGCATATGACAAAACTATTTAAGGAGAAAATATGCAACCTTAGGTCTAATGTGGGTCACTTACAAAATGATCCACTATTTTTTATTTAAGCCATAGTTGTCTAATTGTCAAATTAGTTTTTTAAAAAAATTTCTAAGTCAAGTGGCAAAATGTGTCAGAATTACATACAGATCAAATAGGGCACAACTCTGGGCTCTGAGTCACCTGAATTAAACATTGTTACCAAGGTACATCTCTCACTCTGTCTTATAATTATTTTCACATACGTCTACTTCCTAATTTGCCTTCACTATAACGATGATGACATGAGTCCAATATTTAATTAAGACCTATCTCCTATTAACTAATGGTTAAATTTGATACCTTATTGCTGTATCCTAACAGGGTTGAGATTATGTGAAGGTTTTGGCTGAGATTCAGTCATCACAGCTGTTCTTATATAATCACTGCTTTGAGAAAACTGTTTTATCCACCTCTAAATATGCTATTTTCAAATGTAATTTTGTGATGAGAACTTCTCTTATTCTCTTTTACACAACAATCCTTTCCCTTTGGGGAAATCTTTAACATAGGCTACTGACTGTTCTTCACAACTATTACTCATCTGTGATATCATTATAAAGTAAATCACCAGAAACTATCTAATCTCAAGTGTCACTGGAAGAGTTGTACTTTATTGTTAGAAAGTTAAGGTGGAGAAGTTTCTAGAACAAAGAAACAACATGAATATAAAATATATTGAAATAAACATGTTAATTTCATGTCTCTTTCTGTTGTTTCATTTTCACTCTCAAAGAAGAAACAAACATTGGAATAGAAAGCAAATCTGTGTTATTCTGAACGTTTTTTTCTTTTAAAAATGAATAGTTTGCACTTCTTTATATGTTAAAAATAAAGTGCCTCTTTTTATTCATAATGTGCTTCAACTGACTGCATTTTCTAGTTCTGGATATTATGAACATTCAGAAACACTATACACAGAATTGTATTCTATAGTCCTGGAGTGGAGGTATGAAAAAAGAAGAGTTTCTTTTGGAGTGGCACTTAAAAACACTGAAATAAACACTGGGTGAAAGTTTGACATTATACACCTAGTTTAAATATAGCTTTTCATTGGGTGTAAGTTAGATTTTATAATAGATTAAAATACTTATATAATTATGATTGTCATTTATGGTATTGTGATTATGTAAACTCTAAACTCCAGAAAAAAAAAAGGTGTATGTGATACAATTTTGTATTCTGGCCCTGCTAAGTTCACCTCTGTATGATGAACCAAACTGCTTATAAAAGGATACTGTAATGGAAGAACTGCAATTATGACACTAGCCCCAGAATTTCTCATTTCATCCATTATATCTCATTTTGTCTTGGACCACACTAATGAGACTTCATTAACTCTGTCTCTTATTCTGCCTAGGAAGTCCTACTTGGCACCTCAATTGTCTTCTCTGCAATTTTTCAATTTTCAAGTTTGTTCCCTCAAATTTGAATGATGTCTAATTATACCAGTCCTGGCTGTCCACTGGCTGCTAAACTGAGATTAAAAACCCTTTTATAGAGGATCACAGCAGCTGTCGCAGCACTCCACATCACAACTCAACGTGTGTAGTGTTGAGATGTAATATTGATCATATAGAGATCTAGTATTAACATAGAATTAACAGTGAACTTGGAGGGTGCAAAAATTTATTTAATTTTTTAAAATAAGTGTACTGTAAATGACATTATCACTCTGCCCTGGCTTCCATGTAAAACTTTTCTTCTCTACTGATTCAATTTGCATACATCACTTCAACCAGTATCCCAATTCTGGTCCCTTTTATAGTTGGCTATCTATAAACGATGGTATTAGGAATGTTAAAGAATATCTTTGTTTCCTTATTTGTTATGTAAAAGTCTAAACATGAAGGGTTTTGAACAAGGGTGGCTTCACACGTGTGAGATCTGTACAGTTGTCAATGGCCCCACACTCAGAAGTACTTGTGCTTGGTTTAATGCTCTGCTGTCTTTGTCTTGAAATTCTTAATAATTTTTAGACAATTCATTTTTTCACTGGTCTTAAATTATGTAACCAGTCTTTTTTGACATTTGGCAAAAGTGATTAAAAAATCTGATCATAGGTGATTTGGGATATTAATTTGGGAGACAGGAACTCTCAGAATAAAGGGGAAATTTTAATTCAATAAGTATTTATTAAAGGCCCACTCTGCAGGCACTGCTCTAGATATTGGAGATATGGTAGTTGGGAAAGGCAAAATTCTTTTATCACGGATCTTATGGTTTAGAAAGAAGATAGAGAAGTAAATTTAGAGACTACTATAAATTATGCCAGATGACAAAAATTGTAGAGAAAAATACAGAATTATGAGACACACACACACGTACACACACACACAGTGGGGAAGAGAGAGAGAGAGAAAGGAGAGGAGAGACTGCCCACCAGGACAGAGATGGGATAGGACTGTAGCATCAGTCTTCCTCTGCTGAAATTATCTTTGCCTTTGGACAAACTCACTCCCCTCCCTGACCTTTTAATATGAAAAGAGATGCTTACTTTATCCTCTGGGTGGAAAAAATGGAATTGGTGTGAGTTTTTATTAAGAAGATGTTAAAATTTGTAGTTAGTGAAAATATTTCTCTTGCCCAGAGCAAATTCTTTACTGTGGCAAATAGTGAGAGTGGGGGTCAAGGAGGCGGGCGAGGGCATAGCTAATGTACTCCTCTTATTTATTTTTTCCTTTTATTTTTGATTGACATATGATAATTGTGCATATCTGTGGAATACAGATTGATATTTCCACATGTGTATACGATTATAATGATCAAATGAGGGTGATTATTAGCATATCCATTACCTCAAACATGTATTGTTTTGTGAACATTCAAAATTCTGTCTTCCAGACTTTTGAAAATATATAATAAACTATGGGTAATCATATTCACCCTATAATGTGGTGAAACACAAGAACTCATTCTGGTCATCTAGCTGTAGCTTTGTATCTGTTAACAAATATTTCCTAATCTTTCCCACCCTCTCCCTTTCCTAGCTTCTAATAATCACAATTCTACTCTCTACTTTCATGAGTTCAATTTTTTTAATTTAGCTTTCACATATGTGTGCAAACGTGATATTTATCTTTCTGTTCCTGACTTATTTCCCTTAATATACTCCAGATCTGTCCATCTTGCTGCAAATGACAGGATTCATTCATTTATATGTATACATAACACATTTTTTATCCATCTCTCCGTTGATGGACATTTTAGTTGATTCCATATCTTAGTCAATTGTGTATGGTGCTGCAATAAACATGGTGATGCAGGTATACCTTTGATATACTGATTTCCTTTCCTTTGGATAAATACCTAGTAGTAGACTCGCTGGGTCATATGGTGGTTCTATTTTTAGTTTTCTGAGAAATCTTCATGCTTTGTCCATAATGGCTGTGCTAATTTATATTCCCATCAACATTGCACAAGAGTTCCCTTTTCTCCACATCCTCCCCAGCATTTGTTATTTTTTTGTCTTTTTGATAATAACCATTCTAACTTTTTGATAAGTCATTCTAACTAATCCAGTTATAATATATTGTTATCTCACTGTGGTTTTTATTTGCATTTCAGTGATGATTAATAATGTTGAGCATTTTTTCATATACCTATTGACCATTTGCATATCTTCTTTTGAGAAATATCTTTCCAGTTCCTTTACCTACTTTTTATTTTTTATTTATTTATTTATTTATTTATTTATTTATTTATTTTTATTATACTTTAGGGTTTTAGGGTACATGTGCACAATGTGCAGGTTTGTTACATATGTATCCATGTGCCATGTTGATTTCCTGCACCCATTAACTCGTCATTTAGCATTAGGTGTATCTCCTAATGCTGTCCCTCCCCCCTCCCCCCACCCCACAACAGTCCCCGGAGTGTGATGTTCCCCTTCCTGTGTCCATGAGTTCTCATTGTTCAATTCCCACCTATGAGTGAGAACATGCGGTGTTTGGTTTTTTGTCCTTGGGATAGTTTACTGAGAATGATGTTTTCCAGTTTCATCCATGTCCCTACAAAGGACACGAACTCATCATTTTTTATGGCTGCATAGTATTCCATGGTGTATATGTGCCACATTTTCTTAATCCAGTCTATTGTTGTTGGACATTTGGGTTGGTTCCAACTCTTTGCTATTGTGAATAGTGCCGCCATAAACATACGTGTGCATGTGTCTTTATAGCAGCATGATTTATAGTCCTTTGGGTATATACCCAGTAATGGGATGGCTGGGTCAAATGGTATTTCTAGTTCTAGATCCCTGAGGAATCGCCACACTGACTTCCACAATGGTTGAACTAGTTTACAGTCCCACCAACAGTGTAAAAGTGTTCCTATTTCTCCACATCCTCTCCAGCACCTGTTGTTTCCTGATTTTTTAATGATGGACATTCTAACTGGTGTGAGATGGTATCTCACTGTGGTTTTGATTTGCATTTCTCTGATGGCCAGTGATGAGGAGCATTTCTTCATGTGTTTTTTGGCTGCATAAATGTCTTCTTTTGAGAAGTGTCTGTTCATGTCCTTTGTCCACTTTTTGATGGGGTTGTTTCTTTTTTTCTTGTAAATTTGTTTGAGTTCATTGTAGATTCTGGATATTAGCCCTTTGTCAGATGAGTAGGTTGCAAAAATTTTCTCCCATTCTGTAGGTTGGCTGTTCACTCTGATGGTAGTTTCTTTTGCTGTGCAGAAGCTCTTTAGTTTAATGAGATCCCATTTGTCAATTTTGCCTTTTGTTGCCATTGCTTTTGGTGTTTTAGACATGAAGTCCTTGCCCTCGCCTATGTCCTGAATGGTATTGCCTAGGTTTTCTTGTAGGATTTTAATGGTTTTAGGTCTAACATATAAGTCTTTAATCCATCTTGAATTAATTTTTGTATAAGGTGTCAGGAAGGGATCCAGTTTCAGCTTTCTACATATGGCTAGCCAGTTTTCCCAGCACCATTTATTAAATAGGGAATCCTTTCCCCATTTCTTGTTTTTGTCAGGTTTGTCAAAGATCAGATAGTTGTAGATATGCGGCATCATTTCTGAGGGCTCTGTTCTGTTCCATTGATCTATGTCTCTGTTGTGGTACCAGTACCATGCTGTTTTGGTTACTGTAGCCTTGTAGTATAGTTTAAAGTCAGGTAGCGTGATGCCTCTGGCTTTGTTCTTTTGGCTTAGGACTGACTTGGCGATGCGGGCTCTTTTTTGGTTCCATATGAACTTTAAAGTAGTTTTTTCCAATTCTGTGAAGAAAGTCATTGGTAGCTTGATGGGGATGGCATTGAATCTATAAATTACCTTGGGCAGTATGGCCATTTTCACAATATTGATACTTCCAACCCATGAGCATGGAATGTTCTTCCATTTGTTTGTATCCTCTTTTATTTCATTGAGCAGTGGTTTGTAGTTCTCCTTGAAGAGGTCCTTCACATCCCTTGTAAGTTGGATTCCTAGGTATTTTATTCTCTTTGAAGCAATTGTGAATGGGAGTTCACTCATGATTTGGCTCTCTGTTTGTCTGTTATTGGTGTACAAGAATGCTTGTGATTTTTGTACATTAATTTTGTATCCTGAGACTTTGCTGAAGTTGCTAATCAGCTTAAGGAGGTTTTGAGCTGAGACAATGGGGTTTTCTAGATATACAGTCATGTCATCTGCAAACAGGGACAATTTGACTTCCTCTTTTCCTAATTGAATACCCTTTATTTCCTTGTCCTGCCTGATTGCTCTGGCCAGAACTTCCAGCACTATGTTGAATGGGAGCGGTGAGAGAGGGCATCCCTGTCTTGTGCCAGTTTTCAGAGGGAATGCTTCCAGTTTTTGCCCATTCAGTATGATACTGGCTGTGGGTTTGTCATAGATAGCTCTTATTATTTTGAGATACGTCCCATCAATACCTAATTTATTGAGAGTTTTTAGCATGAAGGGTTGTTGAATTTTGTCAAAGGCCTTTTCTGCATCTATTGAGATAATCATGTGGTTTTTGTCTTTGGTTCTGTTTATATGCTGGATTACATTTATTGATTTGCGTATGTTGAACCAGCCTTGCATCCCAGGGATGAAGCCCACTTGATTATGGTGGATAAGCTTTTTGATGTGCTGCTGGATTCGGTTTGCCAGTATTTTATTGAGGATTTTTGCATCAATGTTCATCAAGGATATTGGTCTGAAATTCTCTTTTTTGGTTATGTCTCTGCCAGGCTTTGGTATCAGGACGATGCTGGCTTCGTAAAATGTGTTAGGGAGGATTCCCTCTTTTTCTATCGATTGGAATAGTTTCAGAAGGAATGGTACCAGTTCCTTCTTGTACCTCTGGTAGAATTCAGCTGTGAATCCATCAGGTCCTGGACTCTTTTTGGTTGGTAAGCTATTGATTGTTGCCACAATTTCAGAACCTGTTATTGGTCTATTCAGAGATTCAACTTCTTCCTGGTTTAGTCTTGGGAGGGTGTATTTGTCGAGGAATTTATCCATTTCTTCTAGATTTTCTAGTTTATTTGCATAGAGGTGTTTGTAGTATTCTCTGATGGTAGATTGTATTTCTGTGGGATCGGTGGTGATATCCCCTTTTTTGTTTTTTATTGCATCTATTTCATTCTTCTCTCTTTTCTTCTTTATTAGTCTTGCTAGCGGTCCATCAATTTTGTTGATCTTTTCAAAAAACCAGCTCCTGGATTCATTAATTTTTTGAAGGGTTTTATGTGTCTCTATTTCCTTCAGTTCTGCTCTGATTTTAGTTATTTCTAGCCTTCTGCTAGCTTTTGAATGTGTTTGCTCTTGCTTTTCTAGTTCTTTTAATTGTGATGTTAGGGTGTCAATTTTGGATCTTTCCTGCTTTCTCTTGTGGGCATTTAGTGCTATAAATTTCCCTCTACACACTGCTTTGAACGTGTCCCAGAGATCCTGGTATGTTGTGTCTTTGTTCTCGTTGGTTTCAAAGAACATCTTTATTTCTGCCTTCATTTCATTATGTACCCAATAGTCATTCAGGAGCAGGTTGTTCAGTTTCCATGTAGTTGAGCGGTTTTGAGTGAGTTTCTTAATCCTGAGTTCTAGTTTGATTGCACTGTGGTCTGAGAGACATTTTGTTATAATTTCTGTTCTTTCACATTTGCTGAGGAGAGCTTTACTTCCAACTGTGTGGTCAATTTTGGAATAGGTGTGGTGTGGTGCTGAAAAAAATGTATATTCTGTTGACTTGGGGTGGAGAGTTCTGTAGATGTCTATTGGGTCCACTTTATGTAGAGCTGAGTTCAATTCCTGGATATCCTTGTTAACTTTCTGTCTCGTTGATCTCTCTAATGCTGACAGTGGGGTGTTAAAATCTCCCATTATTATTGTGTGGGAGTTTAAGTCCCTTTGTAGGTCACTGAGGACTTGCTTTATGAATCTGGGTGCTCCTGTGTTGGGTGCATATATATTTAGGATAGTTAGCTCTTCTTGTTGAATTGATCCCTTTACCATTATGTAATGGCCTTCTTTATCTCTTTTGATCTTTGTTGGCTTAAAGTCTATTTTATTAGAGACTAGGATTGCAACCCCTGCCTTTTTTTGTTTTCCAGTTGCTTGATAGATCTTCCTCCATCCCTTTATTTTAAGTCTATGTGTGTCTCTGCACGTGAGATGGGTTTCCTGAATACAGCACACTGATGGGTCCTGACTCCTTATCCAGTTTGCCAGTCTGTGTCTTTTGATTGGAGCATTTAGCCTATGTACATTTAACGTTAATATTGTTATGTGTGAATCTGATCCTGTCATTATGATGTTAGTTGGTTATTTTGCTCGTTAGTTGCTATAGTTTCTTCCTAGCCTCGATGGTCTTTACAATTTGGCATGTTTTTGCAGTGGCTGGTACCGGTTGTTCCTTTCCATGTTTAGTGCTTCCTTCAGGAGCTCTTTTAGGGCAGGCCTGGTGGTGACAAAATCACTCAGCGTTTGCTTGTCTGTAAAGTATTTTATTTCTCCTTCACTTATGAAGCTTAGTTTGGCGGGATAGGAAATTCTGGGTTGAAAATTCTTTTCTTTAAGAATGTTGAATATCGGCCCCCACTCTCTTCTGGCTTGGAGAGTTTCTGCTGAGAGATCAGCTGTTAGTCTGATGGGCTTCCCTTTGTGGGTAACCCGACCTTTCTCTCTGGCTGCCCTTAACATTTTTTCTTTCATTTCAACTTTGGTGAATCTGACAATTATGTGTCTTGGGGTTGCTCTTCTCGAAGAGTATCGTTGTGGCGTTCTCTGTATTTCCTGAATCTGAATGCTGGCCTGCTTTGCTAGATTGGGGAAGTTCTCCTGGATAATGTCTTGCAGAGTGTTTTCCAGCTTGGTTCCATTCTCCCCATCATTTTCAGGTACACCAATCAGACGTAGGTTTGGTCTTTTCACATAGTCCCAAATTTTTTGGAGGCTTTGTTCATTTCTTTTTATTCTTTTTTCTCTAAACTTCCCTTCTCTCTTCATTTCATTCATTTCATCTTCCATCAGCGATACCCTTTCTTCCAGTTGATCGCATCTGCTACTGAGGCTTCTGCAATCTTCGTGTAGTTCTCGAAACTTGGCTTTCAGCTCCATCATCTCCTTTAAGCCCTTCTCTCCATTGGTTATTCTAGTTATCCATTCTTCTAATTTTTTTTCAAAGTTTTTAACTTCTTTGCTATTGTTTTGAATTTCCTCCCGTAGCTCAGAGTAGTTTGATCGTCTGAAGCCTTCTTCTCTCAACTCGTCAAAGTCATCCTCCATCCAGCTTTGTTCCGTTGCTGGTGAGGAACTGCGTTCCTTTGGAGGAGGAGAGGTGCTCTGTTTTTTAGAGTTTCCAGTTTTTGTGCTCTGTTTTTTCCCCATCTTTGTGGTTTTATCTACTTTTTGTCTTTGATGATGGTGATGTACAGATGGGTTTTTGGTGTGGATGTCCTTTCTGTTTGTTAGTTTTCCTTCTACCAGACAGGACCCTCAGCTGCAGGTCTGTTGGAGTTTACTAGAGGTCCACTCCAGACCCTGTTTGGCTGGGTGTCAGCAGCGGTGGCTGCAGAGCAGCGGATTTTCGTGAGACCACAAATTCAGCTGTCTGATAGTTCCTCTGAAAGTTTTGCCTCAGAGGAGTACCCGGCTGAATGAGGTGTCAGTCTGTCCCTACTGGGGAGGTGCCTCCCAGTTAGGCTGCTCAGGGGTGAGGGACCCACTTTAGGAGGCAGTCTGTCCGTTCTCAGATCTCCAGCTGTGTGCTGGGCTACTCTCTTCAAAGCTGTCAGTCAGACAGGGACATTTAAGTCTGTGGAGGTTCTTGCTGAGTTTTTGTTTGTCTGTGCCCTGCCCCCAGAGGTGGAGCCTACAGAGGCAGGCAGGCCTCCTTGAGCTGTGGTGGGCTCCACCCAGTTCGAGCTTCCTGGCTGCTTTGTTTACCTAAGCAAGCCTGGGCAATGGCGGGCGCCCCTCCCCCAGCCTCGCTGCCACCTTGCAGCTTGATCTCAGACTGCTGTGCTAGCAATCAGCGAGACTCCGTGGGCATAGGACCCTCCGAGCCAGGTGCCTGACACAATCTCCTAGTGTGCCGTTTTCCAGGCCCGTTGGAAAAGCGCAGTATTAGGATGGGACTGACCGGATATTCCAGGTGCCGTCTGTTTCCCCTTTCTTTGACTAGGAAAGGGAACTCCCTGACCCCTTGCGCTTCCCGAGTGAGGCAATGCCTCACTCTGCTTCGGCTCGCGCACAGTGCGCTTCACCGACTGTCCTGTACCCACTGTTAGGCACTCCCTAGTGAGATGAAACCGGTACCTCAAGCAGAAATGCAGAAATCATCCGTCTTCTGTGTTGCTGGGGCTGGGACCTGGAGACTGGAGCTGTTCCTATTCGGCCATCTTGGCGCCACCCTCCCCTTTACCTACTTTTTAATTACATTATTCAGTTTTGGTTTTTTTTTCATTTTTGTTTTGTTTCCTGCTGTTGAGTTTTTTGTAGATGTTACATACAAGTCTCTTGTTAAATGAGTACTTTGCAATTTTTTTTCTCATTCTACAGGTTGTCTTTTCATTTTGTTGATTGCTTTCTTTTCTGTGAAGAGAGTTTTAGTTTAATTTAATTTCATTTGTCAGAATTTGGGGGAATTGCCCATGCTTTTGAAGTGTTAGCCATAAAATCTTTGCCGAAACCAATGTCCTGAGCATTTCCCCTGTTTCCTTTCAGTAATTTTATAGTTTCATGTTTAAGTCTTTAATCCATTTTGAGTTGAATTTTGTGTTTGATGAGAGGTAGGCATCTAGCTTTATTCTTCTGCATGTGGATGTCCATTTTTCCAAGAACCATTTATTGAAGAGGGACTCATTTTCTCAGTGCATATTCTTAGCACCTTTGTCAAAAATCATTTGGTTGTAAGTGTAAATTTGGTGAATTTACTTCTGAGGTAATTTTCTTATTTCTGCCAGCTAAATTGTTTTTGTCTTAAGAAAACACAACTAGATAGCTGATGGGTCTTGGTGTTTGTAACAGGTACCTGACACCTTTTCAAATAAATTTGAAGATTTGGAAGAGCATGTGAGGGTCATATGCCTAAGATAATCAATTCCCATGCTATTTGCCATTTCCAAAAATAATATATAATAGAACGTAGTCTTAAAGTGTTATGTATTCTACATTTCAAATGTTACTTCTCTTAAGAATATATTTTTATTTGCGCAGATGCAGTGTGTGTGTGTGTGTGTGTGAACTTAATGGACAAGTCATGAATTTGGGCCATGATGAAATAATGTGGTTGTCATGAGCAGTAATCTATTTACAATGCCTTCTAATTATCATAGCATCTTTCCAATGGTAAAGTTCCTTCAAATGCATTATAAAGGGAATTTCAAGCATTCTTACAATGTATGCAAATGATGTATGACCACTATGCTTTAAGAGCTCATCATATAGACTCTGGAAAGTGAATTAAATTTAATACAGTTATTAGTAAATGAGTAGATTAGTTGCTAAATCTGTGGGTCTTCAAAAGGTTGAACTGCTTTATTTTTATAATAAACTTCATTATATTTATTTAGCTTAGGATCTTTAAGTTTATAAACAGAATTAAATTTTATAAAAGTACACATCACCAGTCAGTGACTAAATTCTGTAAGGTTAAAAAATCGATTCATAAAAGCAGCATCATCGGAAAAATAGTTATCTTCACTTAAACACTAACAGTCTTCATTAAACACTATTGTTTTTGGCTGGACATGTTGCCACTCTAATAATGTATTAACCAGATACAATCACTACCGTGTATTACCATAGTTGTTTTATGTAGATTATATGCCCTCATTTCTGCAATCAATCTTCTATATATTTCCTGGATCACATTCGGTTTCTTGTTTTGCCTTGTGATAAAAATATACACTTAATTTTTATTTTTCAATCTCTACTTTTCTTTTACATTTTTGGAACATCTTTTCAACAAGATTTGAAGCAAAGCACATTAATTTGTAGTTTTATTTATTCTGGATAGTTTATATTCCTCTTAGCCAAGTAGTTTCCAAGATGTGCTATTCCTACCATCTGTTCCAATAACTGAGGGAGAATTTTTAATGGCTAATGATGCATGTGTGTTAGTATCTCTTTAAGATATTTTGTCACATTGGTAGGCTCGGTGGTGCTAACAGAATCATCTAGCTATTGGAATTTAGTTTTAAAATCTAAGAGTAATAGAAATAAATCTGCAAAAGCTGGAAGAAATATTTTGGGTTTTAATTGAATTGCACACATCATGTTAAATTATCTTGACATATCTTTTTATTATTATTATTTCTTTTAATTCCAGTTGTAGAATACTATAGATGAACACTGGGGCTATTTTCTAGGATCAGTAGTAGTATTAATGCATTTGTAGAACATATATAATTTTCACGGTGTCTGAGTAACTTCTGTAAGTCTATACTACTACATGTGGAAAAATTAGAACGTATTGCATATGTTGCTTACGTTGAAGTCTTCAAGCTTCCCAACAACCTGAACTAATGAAAGTGTTGTGTAGGATGGTTATTACCTTTGTAAATATAGAGTACTTTTTGTTAAAATTCAGAAGCATCCAGTAAGTAATGAATATTACAAAGTAAAGCAAATTAACAAATTCAAATCACTAGTAACACCAATTTAAAGGTAGAGATATGAAAGTTAAAATAATGTTATTTTATTTGTTCTGACTCTAAGTGTCTGTAGTCTTAAAACTAAATTGATAAACAAAAACATCAAGCAAGTATGGCAAATGGAGAGAAAAATGATAAATTGGCTGGGCATGGTGCCTCACGCCTGTAATCCCAACACTTTGGGAGGCCAAGGTGGGCGGATCACCTGAGGTCGGGAATTTGAGACCAGCCTGGCCAACATGGAGAAACCCTGTCTCTACTAAAACTACAAAAATTAGCTGGACATGGTGGCAGGTGCCTGTAATCCCTGCTACCTGGGAGGCTGAGGCAGGAGAATCACTTAAACCCAGGAGGTGGAGGTTACAGTGAGCCAAGATCATGTGATTGCATTCCCACCTGGGTGACAAGAGTAAAACTCCCAGTGGAAAAAAAAAAAAAAAAAAAGAAAAATGATAAATTGTTTGCAACACTAATAAAACCATTGAAAACACAACTTTTCTGCCCAGGTATATCATGAATTAGTTATAAATAACTTATATACTTCACTCATATTTAAAAGATCAGTTTTCCCCTGTGGTGACACTCATGGCTAACTGGCCTTCCCCATAGCTCTCACTGCGAGTGTGACTCTCATACAGTGAGAAAAATAAGGGCTTCTGCCTGGGACTCTGTCCCTAAAAATAAATGGCTGTAGCTTTTCATCAAAATTTAGAGACTGTTCAGAACATGGTTGTGATAAATAGTATACTTGCTTTTCCTCAAATTGCTTTAGTACCCTATAAATGCACATTAAAAGATATACCAGTCTGCCTCAAAACAAACAAATAAACAAGTTATAATAACAACAACCACGACAATAACATTTATAGGGTCAAAATATCCAGAACAGAATAACTGATAACAAGGCTGAGTGTTATTGTGCCATCTTCTACTGTCTGCTCAATGCCATGCATCATCTTGAGGGTGGGAATATAATGGTTAGCAGACATGTCTTCCACCGTCTGCATCATACTTATCACGCAGAGTGGAAATGTATCTTACAGTCACAGGGAAATGCATATTTTAAAATTTAGATATGACAACAAAACACGGGGTTCTTAAGGAATGGAAATAAATTCAGTGATAGTTACTGGATTATGGAGGGAAAATTATACTAGCTTAAGAGCCAAAGTTGGAAAGGGAAACAGGAACCAAACCATGATGGGACATGTAAGTCAGGTTTCAGAGTATAGACTTTCTCCATAAAGGAAAGGGAAGCCTTTGAAAAGTTGCAAACAGAGAAGTGCTATAATCAGACGTTTGTCTCCCACGTAAGGCAACTGGGTAAACATCAGTATCATTCACTTAAAGAGAGATCAGGCTGGGAGTGGTGGCTCACACCAGTAATCCCAGCACTTTGGGAGGCTGAGGCAGCAGATCATTTGAGGCCAATAGTTTGAGACAAGCCTGGGTAACACAGTGAGGCCTCATCTCTACAAAAAATATAAAAACAAAAGAGGGATCACTGGAAAAGAGGCAGGTTTGAGAGATAATGCATTTAAATGATCAAACATTGAGTGTGATACGTCTACGACTCAAGGGTACATGTCCAATAGGCAATTCAGCCTATATCTTTAGCAAGCAAGATGGTTGTGTGGTGTGAAATATAGTCTTGTAACTTTATAGAAGTAAAATTATACTTTAAGATGGAGTAAGGGAGCAAAAGAAACAAATGCTACTAAAATGGCACTTGTATGCAAAGAGAAAAGGAAAAAAATATTCAGGTAATTTAGGGTAAATTTGTTCAGTGATTTTGGATATTCCAGGCTCAGATAAATTATGGGGGCAGAAAACTGATAACAATAACTTAAGGAGAAAAAGGAGAGATGACTTATTAGTGTATTTCAAAAAATTTAGCTTTTTTGTGGAAAAGAGAAAGAACCAAGTGTAATGATGGTTGAGTTAATAAAAGGCTTCTTCAAGAGAACAAGTTTTAATGTTCAAATACTGATGGGCATCAGCCAGGATATGTGTTTCTCTTTATTTTCCTCCTTCTTTGTCTAAATAAAACAACCTTGAGGAAACCTGAAAGGACAGTGTAAGTTTTTGGGTACATATGTGTTAGAAAAATTGTTGAGTTTTTGTTCTGATTTTAGTTTGGTCTAGAAAAAAAGAGAAACTTTGATCAGATGCAAAGGGTACTTTCTATATAAAAGTGAAGCAGTTTCCTAATTTCAGGACACTTTGAGGAGAAGTAAAGGACAATTAACTTTACTTTGAGATTCTTAATGTCAGGACAACCGGACCTCTGGCAATTTTTGCCGTCCGACATTACGGAACATCCCTTCCTTTGTTGTTATATTGTCCCTGATATCTCAGTCTGTACTAGGGAATTTTAAAAAAGTCATCCCAGTTAGTCAATTTTTGCCAATTCTGCCTCTGCCACTCCCTGAGATAAAACCTTGTGGATCCCAGAAAAGGCTGTTCTTCCAATGCTGGGACAGAAAGAGAGAAAATGAAAGGGAGAAGACTGGGGAAGGAATGTCAAGTCATTCTAAGTCAGAATTTGGAAACTGTAAGTCTCATGATACAAGTATTTGCCGTTTCTGCCAATTTTCATGTTATATATGAAAATATAAAAATTTGAGGTTTAAAGCATATTAATATAAGGAATAAATGTCTTCTTTAAAGAAAGATCAGAAAGGCTGATCATTCACTCTCTTCCCCAGGAAAGTTATTGGGTTTCTGATTTACATGAATAAAAAATATTGGCCTAAATAGTTAAATACATGTAACCAACTTGATTCAAAGAATTAAGATTCCATAACAGCACTAAAAACCTTAGTCTGTAGCCTATTAAAAATGTTTGGAAATGTAAATTGAAGGTGATAACATGGAACAGTCCTGTTGATACAACTCTCTTTAATTATAAAATTATGCAAAACCATATAAAATTTAAGAATTTTATAGAAGGTATTAAAATTTGCTAAGGAAAGAAACTTTGAGTGAGTTGATGTTCTAACAGGCATTGACAGTTATTTACTTATTATAAGGAGGCAAGTAGTAAATATTTTAGGCTTTGCAGGGCATATGGTCTGTGTGTAACCACTCAGTTCTGCTACAGTAGCTTGAAAACAGGCAGACATAAAAGAAGGAGAGTGGACATGTCTTCATAAAACTTTATTACAAATAGGCTGAAGGCTGGATTTGGCCCAAGGGCCATAGGTTGTGACTCCTACACTACCTGCTAAAATACATGTGATGAATATTCTTCCTAAATAAAAGTTATATGGAACAACATTTTTCATTCGTATATGTCAGCATCATTGGTTTTTGTGGGAATTCTAGCTGTCATAAACCCACTGTGAGACAAATGATCAAGAAGGATTTCCTGTTTGGAGATAGTGCCATTGGCAGTGATGCAGCATCTTCAATCTGGAATAAGAAGCCCATAAGGAACTCTTTTCCATTTATTTTTTACTATTTGTCTCTGCAATCTGAGGCTGACTCTTCATTGCACCATAACTGTTCATCTTGGTTTTTTTTGAGAAGGAGTCTCACTTTGTTGCCAGGCTGGAGTGCAGTGGCACAATCTCGGCTCACTGCAACCTCCACCTCCTGATTCAAGCAATTCTCCTGCCTCAGCCTCCCAAGTAGCTGGGATTACAGTTGCATGCCACCAAGCCTGGGCTAATTTTTGTATTTTTAGTAGAGATGGGGTTTCATCATGTTGGCCAGGATGATCTTGATCTCTTGACCTTGTGATCCGCCTCCCTCCGCCTCCCAAAGTGCTGGGATTAGAGGAGTGAGCCACTGCACCTGGCCAACTGTTCATCTTCATATGGCCAAAACCCATACAGATTTGCCAACAAAATTGCTACCAGGGCCTAATTTCTGTCTGTTCTAAAACCCTGGGTCTAGGACTTTTCCTTTCCTTTTGTTCACCAAGATATTCGGTTCTTTCTCTCATAATGGCATTCTCGTCTGCATTTCCATGCCATGGTCTTAGCTCCACTTTTTCTTGAGTCTTCTCTAAAACAACAGAAATACTTCCTGGCCAGTTTTCATATCTCAAGTCATGCATCTTTTCAATCATTTTTCATACTTCTGTAAACCCCAAATAAAATCCTAAGCCTCCCAAACAACTGAAAGTACCTCCTGTCTGCCAAGGGCATTCCAAAGTAAACCTGAAAATCTAGTTCAGACCATGATGGAAAGATAGGGTTGGACATGCCTCATTATAACCTCCTCTCTTTGGAATTCAAGCACAGCTAACTAGCCTTAACATTAAAGCAGAGATCTTTAGACTGACAAAATAGACTTTGTATAGCAATAAGACACCAAATTCTAGCCTGACTCTAGTGTAACATCACATGACAGATAGCAGGCACTGGAAGAAATTAAAATATTTTACCCAAAAATATATTTATTTGACATATTTTGAAATGACCCTGTAAAGAGTGGAGAATATATACTTTTTTTTTTTTTTTTTTTTTTTTTTTTTAAGAGAGTCCCCTTTCCTTTCAAGGTCTTTTTCCTGATCCAAGAGAGAATTAACTGAGTCTGGCATCTTTTTAGGTTTGATAAGAGCTCTGAAGCCTGCCACCTAGAGGTTTTATCTGCATGATAAAACCTTGGTCTCCACAACCCCTTATCTTAATCTGGAAATTCCTTTCTATTGGTTCAAAGTCTTTAGATAATAACTCTTTCAAACAATTGCCAATCAGAAAATCTCTGAATCCACCTACGACTTGGAAGTCCCCACTTTGAGTTGATGCATCTTTCTGTACCAAACCAATATACTATCTTACATGTATTGATTCATGACTTATATCTCGCTAAAATGTATAAAACCAAACTGTAGCCTGACCGTCTTGGGCACATGTTCCCAGGATCTCCTGGGGCTGTGGCACAGGACATCATCACTCATATTTGGCTTGGAATAAGTCTCTGTGAATATTTCACAGAGTTTGACTCTTTGCATTGACATTTCTACCTGACATGTGATTTCAAAAGGCAATCCTGATTGCAACTAGGAAAACCAGTTGCTTAGCATGGACACGCACAAACTCTTAGTGCATCAGACACAGAGACTGTGTGCAGGTTTACATATGCAGAATAAACTGGAAACCAACTATTACCTGCCTCAAACCATTGTGAGTTAGACTCATCCAAAATTTGTAAAGTCCAAAGACAGAGCAGCCCCTTCAGCTACTGTAACTGCTGTATCCTGACCACCAGTTTCTGAAGGAATGCAGTCACTCAGGCTTACAAAGAGCCTCCAACTGTTGAATAACAGGATGGCATAAAGGGATTCAATCCAGAGACATGGCTATGGAGGGAAAGGTGGGAGATTAACTAGTCACAGCTAGGAGTAAACCTGCTAACTCATCTGTGTAGTGTAAATAACAGACCTGTGTAGAATTACCAGCTGAAAATTACATTTGAAATATACAGATAGTAAAACATTTTCTTGCTGGTTACTCCCAGACAAAATTTTATGCCTGCCTTAAATGTCCAGATGTCTCAAAATCTAAATTAAATTAACACAGTTGCTTTGAAAAAAAAAAAAGAACTTAATATGTACATTTTCCTTCCTTTCTACTCAGCCTAATTTTGGTATTTGTTGAGATATTTGTTCTGCATACGTAAGGATTAGAGTTTCCATTGTATTGGAAGAAAGCAAGATAAAATAACTATATACCGTTTTTCTCATTTTTCAGTTGCAGTTACATAAGTTTTTAACAGACTAGTAGTTTGCTGAGGGTCTTCACTTGACTACAGACTTTTAGAAATCTGGTTACTTAAGAAAAAGTGATTCAGTTCTTACTGTGTGCTAATAGCCACAATAGGTACTGAGGATTCCTATGCAAGTAAGAAAGAAACCTCACTCTCAAATGCTCACAGATGGACTGTTCTAATATGATCTGAGAAGAGCTACAATAAAGTGATAGACACGATGTTATGGGAACTCTGAAGGACTTCACTCAGCTAACAAGGGGACTATAGAATACTAATTTTCGGGTACCTACTTATAGGCAAATACCTTAATTACAAGAATAAAATATCCCACTAAAGCAGAATACTAAATTTTTATGATTTTTTTCCGTTAATTGATACAACTACCTTTGGCCATACTATCAGGAAGTCCAATATTTGCTCCTTGAATTTTCCAAAGGCTATGTGAAAAATTTATAGTCCAAAATGTTCTGTTTCCACATTTAAACTAAATGATAAGAATAATAGGATCAGCTCATTATTATCTATTGCTTCTACCTGTTAATATATTGTGTCATACTTCAGATATATGTAAATGAGTAGTGCTGATTTATATTTTATGAATTATTTTATGTTCACATGCAGAAATTTTCTAGTGGAACTCGTTCTAGAGTTTATCACCTCACATACCCAGAACTACTGAACTCTTTTCTACTCCCAAGTATCCATCTTTAAATATTTGGCAGCTTTTTCTTTTAAAACTTCATAAAACAAAAGGCTTGATTATATTCCTTTTTCTAAATACAAAAACACTCATTTAAATTTATTGTTCTTAAGCTACCTAAGATTTTTTCAAAGTGTCCTGTATTATTTCTCTTCTATAAAAAACATGCTCTCAGTGAATATGAGCTAGACTCATTGTACTGAAGACATTGTGATCAGAACTTAAATTTAAAAATCTACACATACGCAAATCATCTGAGGTATGCCATTCAGCTATGTGAATATTGAACATTCATTAGGCAACAAATACCGTTAATGTATGAATGGTGACTTATTACTCTTCATTATGAGACTCCAGGATACTGCAAAGGCTACCTCCCCCCCAGTACAGAAACTCCACCTACTTTTTGCTGCAGCCTGACACTCACACTTGCTGCCCGCCAAATCATAGATCTAGTGACAGAAATGAATCAGGTACACTTTCAACATTGTCATAGTCAAAAAATTAACTTATTAATATGCTACAGTGGCTATTTGCAACAAAGTTGTGTTGTTACAGCTAAAATACTGGACTCAAAGCTAAAGTATCAATATTCCAGTTTTATAGTTAAGATATCATCTTCCTTTGCAGAAAGCTTGTTGGTCTCCTGCTCCCATTCTTATTCCTCAACCCAACAGTGTCTAATCAGAAATCTAATGCTTAAGATTTATGACACAATTAAGATTATTATTTATCTTTTTTTAGCCTTCCCTTTCTCAAAGGAAATCATATAGTTTGGAGGCCATAAACAGAGGGTGTCTTAGTTTTGAGTGAATTAGTTATTGTATTATAGAAGACTATACAATGTCTGACAAAAAGCAAGGGCTCAATAAATAAATCTACCAGCTTTGGAGATGGTAATCAAAGGTGGCTGGTGGAAAGAGCAACAAACTCTTCTACTCTCCTTCAGTGCTGTGAGAAAACTATAGCACAAGCTCCCTATAGAAGATGGCATAATCTAAAAGACTGTCTTTATTGCTAGAGCAAAATCCCAAATTTAGATAATCTCAGGTTAAGTCTGTTACCCAAGCAAAAAGTTTTGCAAGCTTCTTCCTCATTGTGAATTCGTTCTCCTTCATTGATTCTATACTCTTCTTTCCAGAATTAATTCTACTTCCACTTGAAATCCTCAAGTGGGATTAATGTTAAACATTTTTAATGGATGGTCCCTAAATGAAGTATAAATGAATTACCCAGAATATTGATAGATAGCTGAAACATAGATAGATGCAATGGTTAATCATGTATTCTCATTAGAAAATTATGCAGGAACTTGAATAATACCTTTGTCCACAAGACCTAGACATTTTCGTCCTGTATGAGAACATTAGGTTTTTTCTTCAATCTAGAGCACCAATTCATCAGTCGTTAACTGAGTATCTTTTCAAAAGCTTGATTGAGTAAGGATTGGGTTTTCACACTATAGCACCTTCTCCTTGTGAGAAGAGAGTAACACATAGCAAGTTGAAGCTGAAGAGAGTAACATGAAGAAATAGTACAGGAAATACAACATGAATTCATGTAGTTATAGTTAAGATATCATTTTCCTTTGCAGAAAGCCTGTCGCTCCCCTGCCCCCATTCTTATTCCTCAACTCAACAGTGTCTAATCAAAATCTAATGCTTAATATTTATGACACAATTAGGATTATTATTTATCTCTTCACATAGAAATACAACATGAATTCATGTAGGCATTTCTAAAGCATGGCATGATTCTACTTAATTATATTTTAGTTTAGGGTATTAATCACCAACCTTATATTGACTACTATGAAGTTGGTGCCATACAACACTATAGATATGATCAAAAATGTCTTACCTTTGCCTTAGAGAAGCTTAAACCCAATAAAGGGAGAAAAATCCGAAGTAGATTGTCATATTTCCTGTGATAACGTAAGCACAGGGTGTTACAAGAATGCAGGAAAGAACTCCTATTTTCTCAAGGAGAGTTTGCTAATGAATGGAAGACCTTAAGATCTCTAATTAAATAGGACAATCCTTCATCAGAATGAGAATAGAAGGTGCCAAAGAATGGCTTGGGATACCAGTTTTGCAAAAGCCTCATAAGATATATGAGGCTTTGAGAAATTGAATAAATAGAACTTCTTTTCTAACACGTGTGGCCTAAAATTAGCAAATTAGAGTGAAATGAGTCTTTTGTTTTCTGATGGTAGAACAGGATCCTTTATATCTCCTTTTGTGTGGAAAAAAAATTGTATTTGCCAGGATTCTCAGGAGAAGTAAAGCCAATTTTATATATATATTTATATATATATATCATATATATTTTATATGCATGCTATATATATATTTTTATATGATATATATATATAGAGAGAGAGACAGAGAGAGAAAGGTGAGAGGCAGGCAGAGACACAGAGAAAGAGAGACAGAGAGAAAGAGATTTATTATAAAGTATTGGCTCATGTGATTATGGAGGCGGGAAATCCCATGATTTGACATCTGCAACCTGTTTCCAGTGCAGCCAGGGATGTAGTTCAAGGCCTAAGAGCTGACAGTGTTGATTCCAGTCTAGAAAAAAAGGCCTGAGAATCAGGAGCACAGAGGGGAGGAGAAGATCAGTGGCCCAGTTCAAACACTCAGGCAGAGAGTGAATTATACCTTCCTCAAGCTTTTTGTTCTCTTCAGGCCCTCTATAGATTGGGTGATGCCCACCCACATTGAAGAGGGCTGCCTATTTACTCAGTCCACTGAGTAAATAGTCCACTGAGTAAATAGTGGACTAATTTATTTCAGAAATATTCTTATAGGCACACCTGGAAATAATGTCTAACCATATGTCTGGGCATCCTCTGGCCCAGTCAAGTTGACACATAAAATTAACCATCATGATGTGCCTGCAGGAACTCAAGGGACCCTTCCAGCTAACATGAGGAAAGCTATCCTAAAGACAGAACTGACACTGGAATGGTGGTAATGGACTAGAGCTAGAGTCCCAATAAACATCAATGCCTAGGTACTGTCTTAACTCTAAACATTTCAATCATAAGAGCCAATATGACTTTATTGTTTGAGGCAATTGAGTATATATTTTTTCATTTAAACCATAGATATGACAATGCTTTTTAACTAATTTTCAAAGTGATAGAAACAAGTGTCCTTAAAGATGTTCTGACATAATTTTATGTCAAAATGTATCAGAGTTTTTCCATTAAGTGTTGTATCAGACTGTATGTTTGTATTATATATGTAAATAGTCCCTAGATAAATGGTTGCATGCTATTATTGATGGAAAGCATACACAGTGAGTCCTGATCACTTATTTCACTTCTTCTATCATTGTATTCTCTTTTCCTCACATTGAAACATTGCTTATGTTGGCCACTGGCAGAGGCAATCTGCCTAACTAGATGGGCCAGAAATCTAATCTGGTGTGACAAATGAAAGAGACACATAATTGGCTATAAAATGCTAGGGTGGAACTGTTATCAATTTTAAGCAATTGGTGTTCTCAGAACAACATTATACACAGCACAAGTGATAACCATTACTGTCGGGAATCATTCAATGTTTCTATAATCTTCTAGTGGGTTATAAAAATTAACAGAAACTTTTTGGTAACCAGCATTTTACTTGCATATGATGATGATCTGGGTTTAGCTCTTTTGATGGAAAGTGATCCTATCCATATAGCTGTTGTTGTCTTTCTGTAGAAAGTTTCTATCCCTAAACATAACATGACTGTTTTCCTTTAAGTATAAAAGCCTTTAACTTTAACTTGTGTCAAAGTTGCTCGCTGAATTACCTGGCAGGTGAGGATACTTGTTTTGTTGACCTCACCTTCTGCTGTCTCTACTAACTTCATAGTCTAGTGAAACTTTTGAAACCCACCAGTATTATTGTTCAGATTTTCTATTGCTCACACAGTTCTTACTCACCCTAATTTACTAAAAAACTGAAACTTTTGAGTTTTGAAGGAAACTGAAATTGCATAGCTGAAAGTTGAGAGAAACTCTAGGCCATATACAGAGTTATGCCCCAATAGCTTCCTGGCTTGCATCTTAGGAAACTGATGAAATTTAGTCCAAACTTGGAAATGTCACTCTCAGCAAGAGATTATGCACTACTACTGTTTATTTCTGGCCTTGCGTTCTTCCAGTGTATCACATGTGTCCTTCCTATAGCTTCTCAGAAAATTGGCCCATTCTCCATTTCACTTATTTTAGTAGGTTCTGTTTTATTTGGCAGACAGAAAGACACAAATGAGACAGTATTCTATGTGCCCACGTACACCATGTGCTTACAATTAAATTACACTCTTCAGCATGGATGGATTTGTAAAAAAAAAAAAAAAAAAAAAAAAACAACCTTAAACACAGTTTTCCAGGCAACTCTGAAGCTGCAACATTTAAAAAAGTCCAGGCAGTATTATTCTTTGTTATGTTTCCAAATATAAAATATTACAACAGGATAATAATAAATTTCCATAGCTATGTAGAATTCTTTATGTGGCAATGAACAGATAATTTGAAATGCCCTAACAGAATGAAAATTCTAATAATAACAGTAAGACATCTTAACATGCTTCCAGTTTTTGCCAGGCACTGTGTTCACCACATCACATGAGTTAAATTCTGATACTTTCAACAAATTCTACACAGTTGGAGTCATTATCCACATTTTAAGGTTGAGGAGTTTGAGACTCAATATAAGTTATTTGCCCAGGGCCACATACGGGTAAGACAAAGGGTTGGGACATAAATTCAGTTTTATTTATCTTTAAAACTTATGCCTTTTCAGCTATAGCACCAACTTCTGCTTCAAAGTATCAGTATGATTAGAATTTTTTGTCACAAAATAAATTGTAAGTGAGAAATAGATACATTATGGAACATACACTTTGGTTTGTTTAAATGGACTGGTGAGAATGTCAGGACTCAAAAGAAAGTAATAGACAGATTCTACATATTTATTACACTCTAACAAGATCTTAGTTCAGGGCTGACAGTCAAAGATACTACCCAACAATTATATAATTGTTCTTCTCCAAGAAATAAACTAGAGTCATGTATAAAAAGAGAGTATCATTGTTTACCTTTTCTAATTATTATTTTAACAAAAATATAGCCATAAAGTTATTTCCTGTTCTATTGTCTTATGGTTATAAATATCATAATAATATCAGCTCTACATAATAAAAAAAAAATTCCAAATGGCTCAAGATTATCTGTGGGGATTCAGTTTAAACTATTTAACTGGCAGATGTATTCTGGAAAGAAACTTAGTGTGGATATCAAAGGACTTCAAAATAAAATTAGTTCACCATTCTTGTATAGCAGAGCTTAATCAGTCTGACAAGTTAAAGAAGACTTTCCTCACAGACAAAGGTTATTTTGACAAAGCCAAATTAAGGACCAAGTAGATCTTGATACACAGAAAGAATGCTCAGTCCCTACTGAGTCTAGTGATAATTAACATCTGACTTAAACCACCATTGGGAATGACTTGGAATGCTTTAATTGGTCCACCTTACTTGCCTGCAGGCTTTTCTGTTAGGGGAATGATTTAAGTCTCTTCTTGCTTTCAGCTAAATCTCAGCATGTCTCAAATTTCTGAAGCCACCTTTATCATTTGAGGCCCTGAGGAAAAAATGAATTGTAATTCAGCTTTCATCTTACTTCATGGAGAACCTTAAGTGTTTCTATAGCATTAAAGGGAAAGCTGACTAAGAAGGCAGAAATCAATCACAAGGTAAAGAAAATAAATAGGAATGCATCTTCAGGGGTCCATTAATACACATGACCTACTTCTTTCATGGAAAATGTGTCGGATTACTATACATTTTAATGTAAAAGGGTAATAAAGGATTAATTCGCAAAATCACTGGGGAAGCAAACTGAGATACACTGAGTCAGTACACAGCCACACATTTGCTTTCACCTATCAATATTGCTCACTCCCATAGGAAAATGGAACAGAAAATTGTGGAATGTTAACTGTATCACTCACATATATTTATTATTGCCTACTTTGAATGAAACCTATGGGAGAGTGGTTGTAAAAAATAATGATATCCTGATATCCATTAAGGGTGGGGATCTAACTGAAGGCATTATCAAATGTGGTAACACTTACAGCTGGACCACCACGGAAGCAGAAATAAATATGCAGATGCTCCAAACCAGTCGGCCTGTCAATAAACCATTAAGGCACATTATCCCATCTGTCAACATTTTTTTTCTATTTGTTTTGGGTATTCATCTTTGCTAAATAGTAGACAGGAGAATTAATCTGTTTATTTTTAAGATTATACTTTTATAAATTTGGAAAGATAAAACTATGTAAAGTTTTTGATGAAATGATGGTGTCTTGGAAGTTTTTGTATTGGTTTATTTGGTCTTTCTCTTTTTATTATAAATCTTACTATCCTAATTCCAGAGAATATGCATATGTATATATAATTTGCAAATAATATCTGCCTTATTTTATTTCACATATAGGCAATGTATATTTTTATATAAATTCCTTGCACTTAAACACTAAGCCATTATTGTTAAGATAGTCCTTAATCTGATTTTGAGCTATGTAGTTGTGGATAATATGTTCAGAAAGAAATTCTTAAAATCTCTTTGGATGCAGATAAAACTAAACAGCAAAATTTTTTTTTTCTTTTTTGATACTTTTTACTACATACACACACAGAGAAACACACACAAACACACTTCAATAGAATAAGAGTTCCAGTATTTTTGTACACAGAGACAGAAATGCCAAATGGGCAGAAAGCAGAGTCCTGCTGCCGTTAAGAGTACTTGAATCTCTAATTCTGAATGAGTTATCTGAGTGTTGTCAGTGAGCGCGGTGAAAAATTCTTGTCAATCTGATATTTAATTGGCAGTACTTCATTCTATTTGTAATCTCTGGAGGAAAACCCTCTCAAAGAGTGGACTCATAACACTTATAATTAAGATACTTCACTCCAAGCCTTGCTTTCATTTAAAATACACTGAATTATTCTTTCAGGAATCAAAGGAACACATGACATTGACATGAAATACATGCAGCAAAATCTATGGGACAACAATTTATAGAAGGTTGTCTTAGGGGACAAGTTTTGTCTTAAATTCCTGTCATTCCTCAAGAGTTTGTTATATTTTCAGGTAGGAAGAAATTATTATTTGTAATATTGTATTTGTAAGCATGGGAAGGAACAATGACATTCCGTCAAGATGTAATTTTGATACTGGTAAGAATCAAACTTATGGTGTGAGATGGGAGAATATGTTCTTAAGTTGCCCACAAGCCAATTCATCTTCAGATAAGCAAGTAGCCATAACGCAGGTAAAGGAATAGCACTGGAAACTAGAAAAAGTAGCTATATATACATGCCAAGTATCCAAAGAAATTTCTGCCAGAGAAGCACAGATAATGCCAGATAGAAGAAAGGACCAACATGACACATGACTTGCCACAAATCACCTGTAACTTGATAATGGAACTCTCATAATTAGAAAGGTAAAGACAAGACTGGATCAGGTAGGGACCAGATTGGCCCTTCCAGTAATGCTTCTGTGAAGCCCAGGAGGTGCGGGAGGCCATGCTGAACAGAGAGCCTGATGTGGTGATTCCTTCAGGCTGCAGCTTAAAGCTAGTATCTGAGCCAGGCAAAGTGACTGTGAACTGGCGCCACTGGTGTTCAATTAGTGCATTTATTCCAGATGATGAACAGCTGGCTCCAGTTAGAATCCAGCTGCTGCCACAACAAAGGAACCTCACCCAACCTCTCTTTCTTGGTTCTCTCAACATCTTGCTTATTGCAAAATCTCTCACGACCAAATGGACTGCCAGAAACCTAAATGTTCACCTACATGGGGACTTGAAGAGATGAGGTTCTCTTATAATGTAGCCAAAGTTAATTCATCTTCCTGTTAAAAATTAAATAGGCTGGGCATGGCGGTTCATGCTTGTAACGCTAGCACTTTGGGAAGCCGAGCCCGGAGGATCACTTGAGCCTGGGGATTTGAGATCAACCTGGGCAACATAGTAAGACTCTCATTTCTACAAAAATTAAAAAAATTAGCCAGGTATGGTGATGTGCACCTGAAGTCCCAACTGCTCGGGAGGCTGAGGTAGGAGGATCACTTGAGCCAAGGAGTTCAAGGCTGCGGTGAACTGTGATCGTGCCACTTCACCGTAGCCTGGGCAACAGAGCAAGACCTTGCCTCAATAATAATAACAATAATAATAATGAAATATAGAGAACATTACATAACACAAGGAAAAATTTACAGTTCAAAAGAAAGAGCACAATATAAAGAAACAAAACATGTCTTCCTATGACAATTTTAATAAGAGTTAAGAAAATGCATAGAAATGCATACTTTTGTTATTTGTATTTTTTCATTTACTAAACTTAATATTACTTTCAAAACATTCACTATGTGCTGGGTGCTCTTCTAAGTATTTTATAAATGTTAACATGTTTAGCCAACATAATAACTTCTGTCCTAATCACAAATTTTATTCTTAAGAAACACCAAGAGTATGTTTGGAAAATAAAAGTGGAAGAAACAAAGAGAGAAAACGCTGAGATCAAAAAACGATCATGGCTTCTAGTATAATTTGTTGCATGTAGCAGCAGCTCAATAAATATGTGTGGACTTGAATTTTGTTAAATGTAAACTATTTCTGATTATTATTGATTTATTTATTTTTATTTTATTTACTTTTTTGAGACAGGGTCTCACTCTGTCGCCCAGGCTGGAGTTCTATGTCACGAATTTGTAATTTTTAGAATATAAGCAGCATATTATAGATTAGGTTATTAGAGAAAATAACACTAGTTTCAAAGTAATAAAGAATCTTGAAAAGTTCCCATATAATTAAAAATAGATGATAAATTGTATAATAAGGGAAAATATTATGGGTGAAATATTAGCAATTTTTAATAATGTTATTAAAGGAATCCCATGATGAAAAATGGAAGTAATCAATATTGAAGAAATTATAGGAAAATGGTTGAAGAAAATTTTCTTTTTTAATGAAAGTTTTCACTATATACTAGATTAAATTGATGGTGATGATGATAACTGACATTAAACTAATAGTAATTATTAACTTCCAAAGTGTTATATGTCTATAAACTCATTTAATGTTCTCAACTTATTAACCCTGTTGAACCTGATTAAAGGATTAGCATTAATATCAGCATTTTTGCCCAGGCAGAAATTAAAGTGTAAGATGACAGTTAAAGCCTAGATTCAGTCAAACTCATGAAGCCTTTTCCTGATCCATTCATTCTAATCACCTCTATACCACACTCTGTTGATTAAAAGAGACCCACACCTTAGTAAAGTGACTGTACTTTCAGAGAGAAAAAAAAGCCACACCTATTCATATACAAATATCAGAAACAAACACTAGAACAAAACAAAACCAAAAACAGCTTGGTGACTAAAAATAATAGACTTGAAAGTTGCCTAAGACAAAAATTAATACCAAAACCATAAATCCATTTCCATAGAATTTGAGTAAAACCAATTGAGATTCAATGTTTTTATATCTAGCCATGAAAATGTTTATAAAATTTGCTTATTAGAAAAACAAAGTAATTCAAAGTCATCTTTGGAGCCAATAGTGAAAGGAATCAAAACAAGTTATTCAATAATATCAGAACTCTGTTAAGAATTAGTGATTAATCAAAAAAACAAAACCATAAAAATTCTAAATTCTTCTGTATATCAGTACTAATGTCAGAAATAGATGCTGCATTATCGATTTAAAAATTAATTCAATAATATTTACTGAGAGATAACAATGTGCTAGGTTCTATGGATTCAATAATGACCAAAACATGTACCTTCCTTACCTTCCTGCTCTTGTGTAACATTTTTTACTGAGGAGAATGGAGCCATAATAAAAAAATACATCAGGTAGTGATAAATGCCATGAAGAGAAATAAAGCAGAAAAAGGGAAGAAAGAGTGTGGGCAATTATGAAAGGCCTTATTTGTGTTAAGGAGACCTTTTAATTGACAGAATTGATAGAGTGAGCCTGGAGATGATCTTCCCAGAAAGAAGGGACAGCAAAGAGTAAGGAACCTGATGTTGAAGACTGCCTGGCTGGTTTCAAGGAAAAGAAGGAAGTGAGTTAGGAAAGAAGGTCAAAGTAAGAAACTGATTATTTAGGCCAGGAATTGGCAAATTATGCCTATTGACTAATTTCTTCTCAACACGTATTTTTGTAACCAAAGTGTTATGGGAACACAAACACACAACTCAATTATTCACATTGTCTATGAATGCTTTCAGCCAACAATGGCAGAGTTGGATAGTTGTGCATAGGGTTTACCGCCTGCAGAGCTGCAACTAGTATTTATTTACTTCCCTTTGACCGAAAATGTTTACTGGGACTTGGCTTATGCCATTATTAGGTTTTGAATTTTAATATGAGTGAGAAGAGAAGCCATGAGAGCTTTCTGAGGTGAAAAGTGCTATGACATGACATAGTATTAGAAGAATTATCGTTGCTGCCATTTAGCCAATTGGCATTTTTTTTTTATTTAGGTTCTCTATTATGAAGGCTGAAGTGCAATGGCGTGATCATGGGTGATTGAGATGAAGTGTTTATGAAGTATTTAGATTCTGTATATATTTGAAGAAAGTGTTGAAAGAATTAGTGACTGATTTGATGTGGGGTGAGAATGGGACAGGAGTCAGGGGTAACTCAAAAGATGTTTCTCTAACTGTAGAATGCAGTTCCTATTGACTAAGGAAAGAAGAAATGGAAAAAAAATAGATTGCAAAATAAGAGTTTCAAAATAATCTATATCTGAGACCTGGAATTAGTAAGGATAGAATTAACAAATATTGTTTAATTCTTGACATTGACAGGTAGAGAGATTAGCTATATTTTTACATGTAAAAATCACCACAATGACCAAGTACAATGTACTTTGAATACTTAATTGTAAACTTTGAGTTCATGATTACATAAATAATTGATTTACTAAATAAATAATAGGAAGATGAGAAATTCTTTCTTCCAAGAATTGCAAATAATTTATATAGATAAATACCTCTCTGAGAGATAAAGATTAATTTTCACCCATTCGCCCTTGAGTGTAGGCTGCACTTAGACTTGCTTCTAAAGAATATAGTAGGGAAAGAGGTAAAAATGGGTAACTTCACAGTGGACAATCCTGGCAAACAAAACTTTAACAAAATGATCAAGCAAATGTTATCAATGATAAGTCATGCTGATAGCTTACACTGCTGATGTGAGATGATAAGAAAGGTACTTCACCTCCATGATATTCCTCCCCAAAATTATACCCCTGGTCTAACCGTGAGAAAAGAAATATGAGAATCTCAAACTAAGACACATTTTACAAAATACCTGACCAATACTCCTCAAAAGTGTCAAGACCATGATAAACAAGAAAATAAACTGTCATAAACCAGAGACAACTAAGGATACACAACAACTAAATGCAACGTGGTATCCTGAAACAAAATAAAATACAAATAAAATATGGAGCTAGGTTAATAGTAATGCACCAATTTGTCTTCTTAGTTGTGACAAATGTAACTTGGTAATAATGTAAGATGCTGACAATAGAGAAAACTGGACTATCTTTAAACTTCTGTAATCTAAAATGATTCCAAAATATAAAAGTTTATTCTAAAAGTATGAGCTCTAAAAATCACTACTAGTAAAAATATATTTTTCCAATAACTAGCAAAGAAAAAAATTAATTTAAAAGACCATTCACAGTGAACAAGAAAAATCGTTAAGTGCTAGAAAGCATGGTACTCAAAGTATTAAAAACCAAGTGAAATATACAAGTTAATGGAAATATAATGACATAACCTAAGTACAATTAATATTAACATATTCATTCCTCTTCTCAGAAGTGAAGCTTACAATAATTTCTTAATGGGAATGTATTGTGAAAAATTAAAATATTCTTAAATAGAATTAAATTAAAACTTAAAAGAATAATTTAAAAAATGAATGTCCTGTCAAAAAGCAAGAAATATCATTCTAAGAAAAAAAATCTAAGGAGAAAAATCATAAAGTATATCTGAGACATAATTGATGTTAGGTTCAATAAGAATTGTGTTAAAAGAAAACTAAATTAAATTTAAATTAGTATTATCAGCTGAGAAAAAGGTACACAAACTATATATTTCATTCCAAATGTTAACATCTCTAATTGATAAAAAGGGACCAACAAATTATCCAGTGTAAGTGGACAAAATGATGTACAGTAATTTCATTAAAGTATTATATAAATGCACTTTATAATACTTACCTATTTATGTTTACAATTATAAAATTGAATGCAAATCAATAAAAAATTCTGGTTCACACAAAAAAACTGTACTACTTAGTAATTTGCATTTATTTTATTATTGAGTATTATGGACATTTTAAAATAATTTTTGTAAAACTTCAGCTTGCAGTGTTTGTAAAACTTTTAGGTACTACTTTATCATTTTTATAGAGAATGTAAATACATATTTTTTAATTCTAGTAAGTAAAAGGTGAAAATAATCTAAATATTTATTAATAAAATTTGATTCAATAAATCCAGTATGCTTATTTAATGGAAACTTTCTATTCATTAAAAAATCATGTTTCCTAAGGATATTTAATGTTTTTGGGAGCATATATAGGATTTATTGTTAGGAAAGAAAGCAGTTTGCAGGATATTGTATTTAATGTTCTTCCAATTATTTTTTAAATAAACATATATGAACGAAATATAGCAAAACTTTAACAGTTAATTTCTCTAGCTTATAGCATGGCTTTTAGAGGATGCGTAGGTAGATAGATGAGGTAGATTAGATAGAGAGAGAGATACATATACAGATTGATTTTTTTCTGTATTTTCAATGTAGTTATTTTATAATCAATAAAAACAAATGTTAAAAGGTAAAAGAATGAACTTCCTAAATTTTTGCTTAACATTTTTACTGGACAAGTGAATTAACATTCTTTTACCTTTCCTCCATTTTTTTTTTTTTTTTACATTTTTTAAAAAAAGGTAGAGAAGCAAATACATAGAGAATATTTAATTCCTTATTCATTGTAAATATATAGTACATATCTAATCACGTAAAGCAGACAGATAGATTGATGAATAAATCACATACGAAAAAGGAAAAGTACCATACAAAAATGTCATTTTATAGGAGTTATCTTATCATAGAACTATGCCTAAAACCTATCAATAATATTTTCTTTACTCAAAACTCTTTATTTTTTCTTCCCTTCCTCCCTTCCTCTCTTAGCATTCTATCTTTTTTTCTTTATGGAAATAGATACTGGAAAATAAGTGGCTGGCAGAGTAAGGAAGGTGGTTAGGCTAGAATGTGCCCATAAAGAAGAACTCACCTGAGAAATTTACCTAAGATATGAAAATGCAAAATGTCTCGCTCTGTCGCCCAGGCTGGAGTGCCGTGGCGCGATCTCGGCTCACTGCAAGCTCCGCTTGCCGGGTTCACGCCATTCTCCTGCCTCAGTCTCCCACGTAGCTGGGACTACAGGCGCCCGCCACCATGGCCGGCTAATTTTTTTTGTATTTTTTAAAGTAGAGATGTGGTTTCACCATGTTAGCCAGGATGGTCTCTACCTCCTGACCTCGTGATCCACCCGCCTCAGCCTCCCAAAGTGCTGGGATTACAGGCGTGAGCCACCAAGAGTTTTGTATGTAGTCTGGTGTGTTGTGGTATGGATGGTGGATGGAAGAAACAAGCCTGAAAATGCGGTTTTTGACAAGATGCTAAATTAATCTTAGCCATTATAAGAATTTTGAACATCATATTATAGACAATAAGTGACCATTGAAAAATGTGTGTTTAACTTGGATAATTTTAATAGCAATGTAAAGCATGATTGCAGAGATAAAACAGAAATAAGGAATAGTTAGAATGTAAGAATTCATGCAAAAGATGATGGGATCTTAGAGGAAAAAGAGGAGAAAAATTTCAAGAAATCTTCTTGAATGTATAATTACAATGATTTGTAATATGTGTTTGGTAGCCAATTATGTCTGTGCAGATGGATAGATATAACAATGAGAGCTGAGGCAAAGAAACTTCTGACCTAACTGCTGGAAGGATTGAATTAAAACCATAAATGCTACTAGAAAGACTCTCCAAAATGACTCTTAATGTTAAAGGTCTTTCATACTAGTCATGATGAGCGCAATAGAAATAAAGCTGGGCCGGGCGCGGTAGCTCATGTCTGTAATGCCAGCACTTTGGGAAGCCAAAGCTGGTGGATCACCAAAGGTCAGGAGTTTGCGACCAGCTGGGCCAACACAGTGAAACCCCATCTCTACTAAAAATATAAAAATTAGCCAGGTGTGGTGGTGCACACCTGTAATCTCAGTTACTTGGGAGACTGAGGCAGGAGAATTGCTTGAACTCAGGAGCCGGAGGTTGCATTGAGCCAAGATGGCACCACTGCACTCCAGGCTGGGCAACAGAGCAAGACTACGTCTCAAAAAAAAAAAAAAAAAGAAAGAAAGTTTGCCATAGTTATGAACTCTTACAGATCAAGAAGGACACCATTAAATCCTTTTTGTTAGAAACCATAATTGTCTAAATTATTCTTATAGTCTAATTATCTAACTCAGCATATTTTAGGCAAATGAGTAAATGAATGAATGAAATACTTCGACTCAACTTTTAATATCGGAAAGTGAGACAATGAATTATTTGCAGTGACATTTCCATCCTGATATAGAAAAACAAAAAGTGTGACAAAAGAGATGGATCATGTATAGCAAAACTTGGAAGACAATGCCACTAATAGACATTATTGATTTGTGTCTGGTCCATTTGCAGGACAGAAAGACCATTTGCAGGACAGAAGAGTTTCCTGTAAGAGATACCTTTTCAAATTCGAAAATAGTGTTTCTATTTTAAAAAATTATTTTTTGTGTGTGATTAAAAAAGATATATGTTCTGGTGTTAAATTTTGGCAAATTATCTTTTTTCAAATTTAAGTTGATTAGTAAGGGGGAAATGTATTAATCTGTGCTATTCTAAAGAAGGAAAAATATGGAATTAAATTTTGAATGGGAGAAGCACAGGTGATTTTTTGTGTTCTCAATCTTAAAAGACATCTTGAGAAAAATTATTTTTTTATCTTCTGCTATGTTTAAACCAAAAGATAAATTAGAAAATTCTAGGAAATGGAGTTATGGTATTATTAAGAGAGTTTGAAAAGGAAGTTGAAAAAAATCTGAAATACTATATTCAGGCATTTGAGCCAAAGTTTAATAATGAGAGAAGACAATATATGAATGTTAATTCCAAGCTAATTGGGATGCAGTTCAAATAAACACAGCAATAGGGATTGGTATACGATAATTGGATAAAAAATTTAAATGTGCTTGCCTATTAAATCTGCCAGATTATTTTTCAACTGCTTTGTTGATAAAGTGCCTCTCACTATATGCCAAGCACTGTTTTCAATGTTGGAAATAGTTTGATGAAGGAAACACACCAACTTCCTGCCCTCCTGAAGCTGACAGTTCTTGCCTGGAAAGCTTACAATCAAGCAACAAGTCCCTATTAAAAGTGCCAGTGACTGAAGATCTCCTAAGCTCTCCAGTATGAAATTACTGGCTCAATCTCCTGTACTATCAAGTAATGTTAATTCTTCTACATAGCATTTGCAATTCTTGATAAAGATCAACCTATTTGCAGCATTTGTCTTTGCACATTCTAGGTACTTAAAAACGCCAAGTCTCAGATGAAAACAGGAATGAAATCTTGAACATATTCTAAGTTCCTTATGGAAATGGGTTAGCCTACTGCCTGGATGTGAAATCATATTAGGAACTTAACATTTCACAACAGAATGTCAATTCAGCTGCCTGAGTGTTTGAAATGTAAAACATATGGATCGTTTTATCAACAACACAAAATATTGGCATTTCAGACACTCATTAAAAATGTCAATCATAAATTAACTGTGATGCCAAAAACTTGCTTGAGACATCTGATATTTGAGAGACAGAATTTAAAAGATATATGAAGCATCCATTTCTCTAGTCAGGAAATCATGAAACTGAAGCTGAGATTTGCATTTAGTTTTCCAAATTACATGACTTGACGGAATTGAGAGTTTATTCTTCCCCTTACACCATTACATCCATGCTTTCAGAGAATAAAATTTGATGGTTTAATAACTGCATTCATTTACTTATAAATATTTATAGATTTAGTGCCACAATTATGCCAAGTATAAATATAAAGGACATATAAGATAATAAACTTGCTTTTTTAAAAAAACAGAAAGGTGTTATAGTCAAGGACCTCTCTGTCCTCTTAACATGAGTTTACATTCCTCTTTCTTACTCTTAAGCTATATCCTCTTAGGCAAATTTTATTATCTTTCAAAACACCAATGTTTCTATTTGTAAAGCAGATTTTGATAGCATGTGCCTGTGTCATACAGCTCTTGCAACAATAAAAAATTATGATATTTTTAAGAGCTTAGCACTGCACTTGTAAACAGCTATTATGTTTATGCTCACTAAATTCTAATTATTGTTAAAGATACTATTTTACTTTTTATTTTAGGTCATTATAATTAACATGTTGTTTGAAGAAGTAAGTTAGAGAAATTCTGTATAACCATCACCCAGTTCACCCAGTTTTCCCCATTGTGACATCTTATATAACTATAGTACACAGTAATATCACAAGCAGGAAATGGACATGGCTACTGTCACCAAAGCTTATTCAGGATTCACCAGTGTGTGTATTTAGTGCTAAAACATTTTATCTTACATTTGTGTGACCATCACCATAGTCAAGACACAGGATAGTTCTATCACAGAGCTTCTGCTTGTTACCCTTTTATAGTGACAGCTATCCTCCTCCCTTACTCTGCCTCTCCCTAACACTTGACAATCACTAATCTCTTCTCTATCTCTATAATTTTAAGATTGTTATATAAATGCAATCATATACAACCTTTGGAGACTATTTTTTCACTGAGAATAGTTTCCTTAAAATCCATTCAAATTTTCCTTTTTGAGACTAATATTCCATGGTAGGGATGAACTACAGTGTATTTAACGTATTTATCCATTGAATGACATATTTGTTGTTTCTGTATTTGGAGTATTAAACTTAAAGCTGCAGTGAACATTGGTGTACAGATTTTCAGGTGAGCATGTTTTCTTTTTTTTTTTTTTTCTTTTTTTTGAGACGGAGTCTGGCTGTCGCCCAGGCTGGAGTGCAGTGGCGTGATCTCGGCTCACTGCAAGCTTCTCCTCCCGGGTCCACGCCATTCTCCTGCCTCAGCCACCCGAGTAGCTGGGACTACAGGCGCCCGCCACCGCGCCCAGCTAATTTTTTTTTTTTTTTGTATTTTTAGTAGAGACGGGGTTTCACCGTGGTGTCCATCTCCTGACCTCGTGATCCACCCGCCTCGGCCTCCCAAAGTGCTGGGATTACAGGCGAGAGCCACCGCGCCCGGCCTCAGGTGAGTACGTTTTCATTTCTCTTGGAAGAATGATCAAGAATACAGTTGATTGATCATAGGGTATGCAGACATTTTTTAACTGTTATATATAATTTGGAGAATGGCTGTCTTACTTTACACTCCAACCAACAGTGTATCACAGCTCTAGGCCTTCCACATTCTAGATAGCATCTGATGCAATCACTATTTTTTATTTCAACCATTTTAATAGGTGTGAAGTAAATATTAGTATCATTTTAATTTGCATTTTTCTGATGATTAACAATGTTGGATATATTTTCATGTGTTTATCTGCTATCTGCATACCCCCTTCAGTTAAATATCTGTTTTATCTTTTGCCTGTTTTCTAATTGAATCATTTTGTTGTTTTTGTTGACTAGATATCTTTACATATTCTAAATACAATTCTTATTTTATATATGTGGCTATTGAGGTGTTTCTGTTTTGTTTTCTTCTGTCCGTAGCTCATTTTTACTCTCTCCACAAGGTAATTCACAGAGAAAAAGTTTTTAATTTTTGTAAAATCTAATTATCAAATTTTTCTTTTATAGACTTAGAAAAGTCTAAGACCTTTTCACCTAAGTCCCAAAGAGTTTCTCCTATGCATTTTTGGAAACGTTTTACAATTTCAGGTTTTGAATTTAAATTCATAATTCATTATAGTCGAGTTTTGAAATAATGTGTGATATTTAGGTTCAAGGTTTTTTGTTTTTTTTTTTTTTTTTTTTTTGCCTATGACTGTTCAAATGCTTTAACACCGGTTGTTGAAAAGACTACACCTCTCCTGCTGAATTGCCTTTCCATTTTTTGTTCACTTCCACTAGGCACATATTTATTGGTTTTATTCCAGTTCTCTATCCTGTTTTATTCCAGTTCTCTATCCTGCTTCATTGATCTAAGTGATCCTCTCTCCACTAATACCACAGTCTTCATTCAGATTCCATGTAGTAGGACCTATTATCAGATAACAGTTATTCCTCTCATTTAGTTCACATATATAAAAATATGTTTTAGCCTTTCTAGGTTTTTTGTCTTCCCATGTAAATCTCAGGATAAGGTTTTCTAGGCTACATAACTCCTTACTAGGAATTTGAAAGGAATTGCATTTAATCTATAGGTGAATTGGAATGATTTAACACCTTTACTATTAGTCTTCAAATTTACAAATGTGAACTGTCTCTACATTTATTTGGATCTTCTTTGATTTCTTTCATCAGAATTTTGTAATTTCCAGAGTATAAATCCTATAGATATTTTGTTTGGTTTCTATCTGAATGTTTCACTTTCCTTAAAGCAATTTTTAGTGTTTTCTTTTTAATTTCAGCCCTCACATATTTATTTTTAGTGTATAGAAATGTTATTTATTTTCATATATTGATATATCACTCAGCCTTGCTGAACTCACTTCTTAGTTCTAAGACATTTTTTGTAGAATTTCTTTCTTATCAATCGATACACCTTTTTTTTCTTTTCTTGCTTTATGGTGCTGGTTAGAACTTCCAGCACCACGTTTAATAAGAGAGTGGTGAAAGTCAACATCCTTGCTTTGCTCATAAATTTAGTGAAAAAGCATTTAGCTTTTCAACGTTAACTATGATGTTACCTGTAGATTCTTTCTAGGTGCTCCTTAATCAAATTGAGGAAGTTTATTAATTTGCCAGGACTGTCATAACAAAGCACCACAGTCTGGATGGTATAAACAACAGAAATTTATGTTCTTACAGTTCTGGAGGCTAGAAGCTCAAGATAAAGGGTCTGTAGGCCTCTTTCTCTGAAGTCTTTCTTCTTGGCTTATAGATGGCTGTCTTTTCTCTATGTCTTCATGTGGTCTTTCCTCTGTGTGTGCCTGTGCACTCGTTTTCTCTTCTTATAATGACACTAGTCATATTGCCTTAGGGCTCACCCCAGTGACCTCATTTAAACTTATGCATTTAAATACCTTGTTTCCAAAAAAAGTCATATTCTGAGGTACTGGAGTTAGGACTTCAAAATATGAATTTAGGGAAAATATAAACATAGGAAATTCTGTTCATATTTATTTGCTTTGGTTTTTATTAAAAATGGGTGCTAGATTTTGCCAAATGCTTTTTATGTATCAGTTGATGTGATTATACAACTTCTCTCTTAAAGAGTTGATGTGGTGTATTACTTTTTAAAATTAAACCAGCCTTATATACCTGGAATAAATCCCATTTGATATTGGGATATAATTTTTTCATAAGTTACTGGATTAAATTTGATAACATTCTGTTTAGAATTATTTTTTCCTAAGATCATAAGAGATATTCATCTATAATTTAATTTTTGTACTGTCTACCTTTGTTATTGGGCTAATACTGGATTCATAAAATGAGTTAGAAAGTGTTTCTCATTGTCTATTTTCTAGAAGACATTGTCTAAAATTATGTTAATTATTTGACAGAATTCTCCAGTGAAATCATCTTGCTTAGAGTTTTTTGGAGGAGGAGTTTAATTTTTAAAAATTCCATTTTTAAGTTGTTGTAAGACTATTCAGAATATCTCTTTTATCTTGCTAAGTCTTAGCAGTGTGTGATCCTAAGGCCATTTCTTCTAAATTGTGTAATTTATGGCATAAGGTAACTTAAAGTAATCTCTCATTATCTTTTTAATATCTGCAGAGTCTCTAATGGATATTCCTGGTTACCTTCCCACTATTGGCAACTTGAGTCTTCTCTCTTTTTACCTCTATCTTCCTGACATTTGTCAATTTTTTTGGTTTTGTGAAGAACTAGCTTTTAGTTTCATTGATCTTTTTATTGTTTTTCTCTGGTCATTTTTATTGATTTTCACAATTATAATTTCCTTCATTCAGCTTGCTTTGTTTGTTTTGTGCTTCTTTCTTTCTCCTGAAGGTTGAATATAAGTTATTAATTTAAGACCTTTCTTTGTCTTGAATGCGAATGTTTAAAATATCCCTCTTAGTACTATGTTACCTATATTCGACATATTTTGATGTGTTCTATCTTTGTTTTCATTCAATTATGTTTTTTAAAACTTATTTTGACACTTTTTCTTGCATTCATGACTTATTTAGAAGTGTTTTGTTCATTTTCATGTTTGGAGGCTTCTTTCTTGTCTTTTAATTGTTTCTAGCTTGATTCCTTTATGGCCAGAGAATATACCGTACATAATTTTAGTTCTTTAAGTTTTTTCAGGTTTGTTTCATGGCCCTGATATGGTCCACCTTGGCGAATGTCCTGTAGGTGCTTGATAAAAAATTCTTTATTTACCTGTGTTGCCCGGAGTGTTCTATATGTCAACTAGATTCTGGTGGTTGTTTGTGTAATTCATTTCTTCCGTATCCTTGCTGATTTTCTGTTTAATAATTATAACAATTGCCAAAAGGGGGAATTGGAGACAAATTAATGGATTTGTCTACTTTTTTAGTTCTGTAAGTTTTTGCTGTACGTATTTTTGGGCTCTGTTGTTTGGTGCATATACATTTAAAAATTTATGTCTTTCTGATTGATTCTTTTACATTATAAAAACACATTTTAATAAGAATTACTAGTAATGTTGCCCAGCATACCTTTTATGGAATCTTAGGAAATACAGTCTACGTGAATTAATGATTAAATAGGCTAGGATTAAACCCTATTGCTGTAGTAAGATAAGTTATTTTAACCTTCAGTGAAATCACTGGAAATACATTTTATAGGATGGCATACGACAACAAGAAAGAGAATCTCAGTCTTGTGCAAAGAATTTTAAATACTGTAGAATATTAGTTTGTTCTGCTATAACAAAAGTACCACAGACTTCATGGCTTATAAACAAACAGAAATTCATTTCCCACAGTTCTGAATAATGGAAGTTCAAGATCAGTGTGCCAGCATGGCTGTGTTCTGGTGAGGGCCCTTTTCCAGGCTGCAGACTGCCAATTTCTCATTGTATCTTCACATGATAAAAAGAGAGTGAGCAAGCTCTCTGTCCTCTTATGGGCACTTGATATGTTATCACACGTAAGTGAAAACACTTAAGCCCCAGGGCCACTTCAGTTTATCTTGATTTGATACAGAGATAAATAAATGGCTGGATGGTATGGAAGCAGATCGTGATCAGGACTAACATTTTCCTAGTCATTTCTAACTAGGATTGAGGGATGTGTTTGTATGTTTGTATGTGTTTGTGAACGTGGCCATGCCCATAATTTTCAAATCTTGTTTTCAAAGCAGTGGGAGTTTTTGCCACAACAGTCCCCCTTCCTAACCTTCCCAGACCTCTTCTTTCCAGTGAAACTTTGTGGCACCTGAGAAGTTCTAAAGAATCTTCTTTGACTCTGTGTTTGTCAGTCAGTAGATAGCAGGTATATTTGAGGTATTCAGTAAATGCTTGTTAAATATGAAAGTAGAAGATTTTATATCTATACCTATATTTATATCTACTTGATCTTTATCAGTTTGGGAACAGGGGAAGCTTGCAAGTCAGCAATAGGAAAAAAAGAAATACAATTTTGATTTTCAGAATATTTGTGTACCTAGGGCTGATTTTCAAAGATGGTATACTGTAGACTAAAAAATACAATTAACCTGTGTCTAATATAAGGATCTTATAATACCATATTAAGTTTTTGACAATTAAAGTAAAACATGAAATGACACACATTATGATTTATATGTGTCTCTAGCACCAGCTTCCCATGGTCACCAATAATCAGCAGCAACAGATTAAATAGCAGATCTCAGTTAATTAATTCAATGGCAGAAATTAACTCTCAAATTTCCTTTGAACACCCATTGTGGACTCTAATCTTTGTTCACTGATTGACAAGTTCTGTATGAGATATCAGGGTAAACAAGGTTGTTTTAGATATCTATTCATACATAAGAAATTATTCCCAAAATTTAGGGGCTTAAAATAATGAGTATTCATTTTTTCACAATTTTAATGAGTAAGGAATTCAAGTCTGACTTATCTTGAGGTCTCTAAGAAGGCTGCGAATCATGGTGTAGGCTGGGGCTGTCATCTCATTTGAAGACTTGACTGGAAGAGGATTTGCCTTGCTAGTGGTTTGTTGAAGGTCTGTCTTAATTCCTTGTCATGAAGGCCTCTCTACAGCACAGATTAAAACATGGCAGCTGACTTCCTTCTAAGTGAACAGGAGGGGGTATCAAAGCCTAAAGTCAGTCTCTTTTTATAACCCAATCTTAGAAAAGCTACCTCATCAGTTTTGCTTTATCAATAGGCCTAGGTCATACTCAAGGGGAGGAAACACAAAGGTGTGATTACAAGTAGGCAGAGATTATTGGGGGTTATATTAGAGGCTACCTCCCACAATAGAAGGGTAGAAATTAGATCCTTCTACTGTATGCAGAAATCAACTCAAATGAATAAAATAATTAAATATAAAAGCTGAAACTAGAAAACTCGTAGAAAGAAACGGGGAAAACTCCATGACATTGGTCTTTGAAATGATTTCATGGATACAACATCAAAAGCACAAGCAATAAAAGCAAACGTAGACAAGTGGGGCGAGATCAAGCTAAAAAACCTCTGCACAGTGAAAGAACCCATCAACAGAGTGAAAAGGCAACCAATGGAATGGAAGGAACTATTTGCCAAAAAACAAATAATTCTTACCATTTTACGTAAAGTAGTTTCATCTTTTCTTGATCTAATGTTGACATCACTTTGCTTAACAATTTGGTATAAAAAATATAATAACTTGGTATCTCTTAATCAATATTAGAAAATCAATGCCAGCAAATTTATTTAAAATTCTGTAAGTTGAAGTTTAGTTATCTTTTGTTGAATTTTAAAAATAGGTTTAAATGCTGGTGGAATCTGTTGATATTTAAAAATATTTAATTGGAATTGCTATTTTGGAAGTGAGGCAATTTGTATCTGCAGTGTTTATATTTATTCATCATCTCCTTTTTTCTACCTTATCCCACAACCACCTTCACAAAATAAGATTATCTTGAGTGTATGTTTATTTTTCTGTTCATTTTTATCTATTTTCTTTAATTGCAAAACTCAGAAATAAAATCAAGTGGATTTTCAAGGAAATGTGGATCTATCAATAATTTAAACACATTTACACACATACTTCAGAAAATCAATGTGTTTTGTTTTTGTTTTTGTTTATTGTTCCTTCTTAGATAAAGCATAACATTTTTTCCCTAAAAGGAACACTGCTTTTAGTTTAATGAGAATGGCAATTTACTTTATTATCAAAATAAGTTGCCTACGGTATCTGCTAAAATATAATTTAAAATATCACATACTTGTGATACTTTCTCTTTTGTATGACTTCAGATTTTAGAATCCCATATTATGTCATATTGACGTTTGTAATAAAATCTATTATTATATACAATATTGAACCATTGAATCCATTCCCTACTGTGGAATTAGATGTGTAACTATTGTCTCATAATGAATATGCTGCCTAAAAATGGACTCCTTTATAAACACAACAATAACATTTTGAATTCCATCATTATGAAAGATTAGAAACGTACAATATAATTCCCAGGGTTTTAACGTTAATGTGAAACTAGCTGAAGTATTTGCATTTTCAGTGCCAGTTTAATTAAGCATATTCATTGTCTTGAATCAAAACATAATTTGCACTGGGTTTAAATATTTCAGTATTATGTTTGTACAGAGTTTAAACACTGTCACAGAGGGTCCTTAGTGTTAATTTTAAACTCTGGCAAATGAGTCGTTTTAAGCTAACCCAAGCTTCTTGGTGCATTGCAACAGAGCTTTACATTTCCTGACAAATTGAATTCCAGCCAGGTGTCACTCTTTAGAATCCCTAAGGTTTATCTCTGCCCTTTCTGCTCTGACATATGCTTTTGACATACCTGGAAAATTGTGTGATAGAAACCTGTGGAGTGGTAATACCCTCTACAGCAGGGGTCAGCTGTAAAAAACCATTAATGAGGCCTCCCATAAACAAACTGTTCTGAACAGTGAGGGTGGCATAGAAAAAGAAAACATGTAATCTACTGTTACATAATGTATGCAATGCAGGATTCTCTTATAACCCATTCTTCAGTGTTTTTCCAAAATGCAAAAACAAGCTGATTTTTATGTCCATATCCCCTATGAAAAAAATTAGGTTATTTGAATTTTTATTTTTTCCTCTTAATTTAAGAAGTATCAAAAATTGATTTTATTAATGTTCCACAATGGATATATTATCTACTGTTTATATTCATTAAAATATGAAAAGATATTTCACTTTTTGACAACATATACCTGAGGCATTTGAACAGAAATCAATTAATATTTGTGTAATTCACAAGAAACTGTTCCTAGTGGACCCCACCATGCAGGTAAATCTGGAGTGAAAATAATGAAAAACAATAAAGAAAGCACAACTACATGCAAGAAGATGAAAGCTATTAAGTACAAATAAAATTAGATATTCAGCTCACGATTTTCTGAAAGTAAAATCTGCTGGAAATGCAATACTATCTCTATAGAGAAGCACCAAATAAAACTATTCAAATTATTTCAATTACTCCATAAAGAAATAAACAATATCATAGACCAAGAAGCAGGAAAACATGGGCTATGATTAGATGACCTAGATAACCCTGCAGTGGTTATATTATCTGCATAATTCCTCTGTTTGATGAGATATTTGATGGTTATTTCTGATTTGTGTATTTGTTGACATTTAGTTTTTTGTTTATTATGGCTGGGCACTGTGGCTCACACCTGTAATACTAATGCCTTGGGAGTCCAAGGCAGGTGGATCACCCAAGTCCAAGAGTTCAAGACTAGCCTGGGCAACACAGCAAGACCCCATTTCTAAAAAAAAAAAAAATTAATTAGCCAGGCATGCTAGCTCATGCCTGTAGTCTCAACTACTTGGGAGGCTGAGGCAGGAGGACTACTTGAGCCCAGCAGTCCAGGACTTCAGTATGACAGTGAGCTATGAGCACACTACTACACTCTAACCTGGGTGAAAGAGTGAGACCCTGTCTCAAAAAAACATGGTTTATTGATGTTATATACAAATATGCTCTGATTAATGCATTCATTAATATAAAAAACATAGTCATTTTAGAATGAAGATCAACCCCAATAAGTAAGTGGAGTCTGCAAAACCTCTAGTGTTCAATGTGTTGAATATGCTTCAAATTTTTTGGCTGTGACATAAGTTTTCCCAAGTATTTTGAGTAAAATAATGCACACCTAGATGTTTTTTAAAACACTCACTGTAACACAGGAAGGCATAATTTGAGTTACTTAATTTATTTTAAACTAATTAGAAAAAAAATCCCTTTCTCCTTTTGTAAAATATACTTAATAACAACTGATGTATACATAAAAAATCTGCCTAGAGGTTGTTTATGTTTTTTCTCAAATATAAACAACTGAAATTAAATACAGTAAGATATTAACTCATGATGGATTAAAGGCTTAAATGTAAAATCTAAGACTATAAAAACTCTAGAAGAAAATCTAGGCAATGCCATTCAAGACATAGGCCTGGGCAAAGATTTCATTATGAAAAAATGTCAAAAGCAATTGCAACAGAAAAATTGACAAGTGGGATCTAATTAAACTAAAGAGCTTCTGCACAGCAAAAGAAACTATTATCAGAGTGAACAGACAACCTACAGAATGGGAGAAAATTTTTGCAACCCATCAATGTGACAAAGATCTAATATTGAGCCTATAAGAAACTTAAACAAATGTACAAGAAAAAAACAGATAACTCCATTAAAAAGTGGGCAAAAAACATGAACAGATACTTCTCAAAAGAAGACATTTATGCAACCAACAAATGTATGAAATAAAGCTCAACATCACTGATCATTAGAGAAATGCAAACCAAAACCACAATGAGATATCATTTCACGCCAATGAGAATGGCAGTTATTAAAAAGTCAAGAAACAACAGATGCTGGTGAGGATGCAGAGAGATATGAATGCTTTCACATTGTTGCTGGGAATGTAAATTAGTTCAACCATTGTAGAAGACAGTGTGGCGATTTCTCAAAGACCTAGAACCAGAAATACCATTTGACCCAGCAATCCAATTACTGGGTATTTACCCAAAGAAATATAAATCTTTTTATTATAAAGATACACGCATGCATATGTTCATTGCAGAACTATTCACAATAGTAAAGACATGGAATCAACCCAAATGTCCATCAATGATAGACTGGATAAAGAAAATGTGGCACATATACACCATGGAAAACTATTCAGCCATAAAAAGGAATGAGATCGTGTCCTTTGCAGAGACATGGATAAAGCTGGGAGCCATCATCCTCAGCAAACCAACACAGGGAAAGAAAACCAAACACTGCATGTTCTCACTCATAAGTGGGAGGTGAACAATGAGAACACACAGACACAGGGAGGGGAACAATACACACCGGCCTGTTGGTAGTGGGGGAGTGCGTGGGGCTGGTTATGGGGGTGGTGGAGAGAGAGCATCAGGAAAAATAGCTAATGCACGCAGGGCTTAATACCTAGGTGATGAGTTGATAGGTGCAGCAAACCACCATGGCACAAGTTTATGTATGTAACATACATAACTTCTGCACATCCCGCACATGTACCACAGAACTTAAAATAAAATTTTATAATACAGTAAGATAAAGGAATTCTGTGTAAGTCAGCACATAGTAAAATGCTGACTTGTGGAGTAGAGCCACCCAAGGACTCTGTATTCCTCCTCCTTCCCACATCAAAAGTATCCTTGGCTACTCTAATCTGCCTTTCTGTCCAGTCTTAATTTCAAGAACTCTGAGAAGCTGGTGTGGATGAAAGAATCTTCATTTACTGCTTTCCCTCCCCTTTTCTCATCCCAATTCTAACATTACAATGCTTATGCCCCTGAGAAGTTGTATCAGTGTAAAAAGTTTCTGTGTCGATGTGCATGTGTGTGATCTATCATTCCAACTGGATTGTCAATAACCTAAACATAGAAACGATGCCTTTGACATTTTCCCTTAGGGAAAAAGTTGACATTATTTATATTTTTTTGCAATTCCTCAATAGGATAAACAATCTTACCTATTTTGAGTAGAGGGGTTTTTAACACATTTTGGGACAATCTTGGCCCTCAAATACTCTGTCAGTTTTTCTTTTTACTAACAATAGCAGCTATTGAATAACTAAATGAGATTAGAGAGATCACCTGAGGGTAATTTTTCTCTTTGTAAAACCATTTTTTTTTCTGTGCTTAATGCAAAATTAAGACTAAGTGTCATGTGAATGATCCCTTCCATTAATTATCTGTATTTTTATAATTACTATGCTATGGAGTAAAGAAAATAATCTCTTTATTATTTTCACCCAAATTATTTACATCGAGGGTTTCCATAAACATAATGACAGAGAGAACTGAGACCTCTTGGGAAGATTTCCATTGAAGGATACATAGGGTCATTTGGAGAAGTTTGAAGCAGACAAGTGACTCATCTTCAATTCAATCCCAGGGCAGGCACTAAATGGTATGGAAAAAAAAGGTTATTTTTACCCGATTATAACTACCAGAAGCAGATCGAGAAATTTGCAGGCCATCAGAACTTTAGTTCACTTAGAATTAAACTATATTTGTTAAAAGAGTAAGGATAATTTAAATGGAATTTTGTCTTCCTCATATTTTACTCAATAGTGGTATGATAGGTTTGGGAAATTTGAAGTAACTTTAAACCCAAGATAAAGTTAGTCTTTGGAAAACTGTGTGTGAAAGTTAAGGCTATAAATTATCGTTTAAGAATTATCTCACCTGGTAGATATTCTAATTTTATTTAACAGCTTTTGTCTTAAAATTGTGAAAATAAAATTGACTTAACTACATAGGGCTCTTAACCATTTCTTCAGTTCTTTATCTTTTTCCCCACCTCCCTTCCTCCCTTCCTACTTTGTCTTGCCTCAGTGAACAGTAATAAGCAGCTTTAATGCATCAGGTGATATGTTATGAAAAAGCAAAAGATGGATAAAACCCAGCTTCTGCCCTCAATGAGCCCTATTTTGTTTCATTTTTATTTTTTTATGTATTTTTCTGAGACAGAGTCTCACTCTGTTGTCCAGGCTAGAGTGCAGTGGCACAACATTGGCTCACTGCAGCCTCCACCTCCTAGGTTCAAAGGATTCTCATGCCTCAGCCTCCCAAGTAGTTGGGATTACAGGCACACACCACCAGGCTTGGCTAATTTTTGTATTTTTAGTAGAGATAGGATTTCATCATGTTGGCCATGCTGGTCTCGAACTCCTGCCTCAAGTGATCTGCCCACCTTGGCCTCCCAAAGTGCTGGGATTACACGTGTGAGCCGCCACTCCGGGCTGATAAGCCCTATTTTAATAGGGAGAAATAGAGGCATGAACAACTCTATGCCATCAAGTGTGGGTGTTCTTGTCTCTCTTCCATTTACAATTCTCCCAAGTGTCTTTCCAGATTCTTAAAATACATATGTAAATAAACTTCCAAAAGCATTAAACTTAAAAAAGAAGTATTAAAGTTTAAGATTAGATGAATGCATTCCGGTGATATTTTATAAACCATTTACTGCTCAAAACCTTATTTTTTAATATTGAAAAAGCTTTGTAACTGAATTTAGCAAGCAAAGGGGTCACCAAACATACTCAACCTCTGTGGTCCTTAAACATCATTTTGTTCGTTTGTTTTACATGATCCCTTGATAACTGATTCATTCCTCTGAATATTTGTATACAAACAGTCACATATACTTCATGTTCTCAATTTGTGTTCTGCATCAACAATGACAAATTAAAGTTATAACAACATGATAAGTGAAAAATGTTATAATGGTAGTGGAATGGAAGGAGATACTATACTCGTGTTATTATCCAACATATAGAATGATTAAATTTTAATCATTGTGTATATACTAAATGATATTTAACATATTTATAACATTTGAAACATTGATTATATTTTATTTCTCTTTATACTACATTAGTCATATTATTCAATTTTTAGAATTTATCCAATACACATATATAATGTGATGAACATTAGAGGTATCTGTTTAGGTCTTCATGTGCTTCAATTACGTGATAGTTGTGAAAACACAAAGTTCTTAACTGAATAATTCCTTTACCATAGAACTAATAAAAAGAAACACAGATTGATTCAATTATCTGCTGCTTTGCTTTGCAGTAGTTAATTAGAATGTCTTGATATGTGTATAATACATATTTATTAATTAAAATATTTTAATTCCTGACTAAAATCTTTTTAATTCAAGCCTATAGCAAATGTATCAATATTTGAACTACAACCAATTTAGGAAATGCATTAAACTCAACCCAACAAGGCTTTAGGTTATCATTATTCTCAGATTACACATCTCACCAGATTTAACACTTTCATTTTCTTTTAGATTAAATTTAAATCCCCATTTGAAGTCCATAGGATTACAAACCAAACAAATAATCTAATATTTTTATTCTTTTTACTTAATATGGCTTGTATTATACATACTGAAATGGGAAACATTTTCTCCTATCCCCCTCACAGGACGTGTGATGGGGGTTGTGGCTCACTTCTTTGGCGCCCGGCAGTTCAAACTCCTAAGGGAGCATGCAGACGGGCAGGTATGGGAAGCGCAGCATCTAGGGTTGAGTGTTTACAGCTCCTGAAGCCCCACGCCCAGCTTAGCCATCCACAGGCAGCTTGTGTTAATCAACTCAATTAGACCCTCTGCCTTATTGCAAGGACAGAGGGCTTTCTGTATCCCTGGTTCTCTCCTTAGTGTACTCGAAAAATTAGAGCACACGTGAGCTTGGTGGACGGGTGCAAGGTTTTTTATTGAGTGGTGGAAGCAGCTCTCAGAAAATGGATACAAAGCAAGAAGGGGGATGGAATGGGAAAGTGGTCTTTCCCTGGAGCCAGGCCATTCAGCAGCTGGGCTGTCCTCTGACTGCCCTTGGCCGAATTTCCCTGGGCGTGCATGTCATTCCTCAGTCGATGGCCTGCCGGCATCTGTCGGTGTGTTCTTCTGCCACTGTGTTCCTCTTGCCATCCAGCCACCTGTGTGTGTGCCTTCTAGGGTCTCAGAGTTTTTATAAGCAAAGGATGGGGAGTATGGCAGGCCAAAGTGGTCTTGGAAAATGCAACACTTGGGCGCTAAAACAGAAGTGCCTGTCCTCACTTAGGTCCCTGGGCACAGGCCCGAGGGTGGAGCCTTCACCAGGGACCTTGCCCTACTTTATCCAGCACTTCCCTGCGCCTGCACCCCCAAATCACTACCACATATAGTTCAGGGCTATCTCTACCCTTCCAGAAAAAAGAAGGGCTGAAAAACTTTCCTCCTCAAGCTGTAGATTTATGAGCTAACAGAAGCCTCCAAAGAGAAACACCTTCCTTGGCTAACACAGCTACCCTGAAAGCTGCTCCAGAGGTGTGACTTTTACTTTCTATAAAGTAGCTAATTAGCCCCTCCCTGGTTCTTTATTTAGCAACGACAGAACCCAAGTGTTTTGCTTGGTACATGATGACTTAACCTAAATTTTGAAAAAATTACAAAAATCGTAAAATGTCGAATATCTTTTAAATCAGTGATCCCTTTTATGAAGATCATCCTATGAAATCAATTAAAATGCATAAAATACTTTATATTATAATATTATATCCATATTTATAGTAGTATATAAATAAAAGTTTAATTATGGTACTCAAAATTAATGGTATATTATAGATGCAACAAAATATTTTTGAAGCCTTTGTAAAAATGAAAAACACATTATATTAGATTAATTTCAATAATTGCATGAGCATTCAAATAATGTAATTGTTTTCTTAAAGTCACAATAATGTTAAAGACATACACCTTCCAGTTAATAAAAAACTAAAGCATGTTATTTGGATAATCCACATTTTGTTCTCTGAATCATAACCAGAACATATTTTGAAAAGAATCTTTTCCCTATAGTTCAGGGAAAATTCAGAGACAGAATAAAAGATAAGTATACTAAAGGGTGCTATTCCAATGTCCTCTAGCCCTCAAACACGGACAAAATTATTTTTAAAATGCTAGGTTTAAAATGATGTTTAAGTTGTAAGACATATTCCGTGGGTTTTAATCAATGTTGTTGAATATAAAAATGAAAGAGAGGTAACCGTTTGCTTCTGTAGATTTGGTGGTTTGATTTCTTAGAATATGGATATATACAAAAGGAAATTTAAGAGAACACAGAAGAAAAGGAAGGAAGGAAGGAAATAGAAAGAAAGAAAGAAAAAGAAAGAAAAAGAAAGAAAGAGAAAGAAAGGAAAGAAAGAAAGAGAACGAACCATGAAAAAGAGAAATGAATAAGAAAAAATATCTGTATATAGTAACACAAAATGAGAAGTGATGTAATTCTTACCAAAGGTTTAAGTATCATGCAGAGCATGAAACATATTTGGGAAAAATGTGGGAGTTTGCTTTGTTAAAGGAAAATTAAAGTTTAAGCTAGTGTTCCAAAAAATCTTTCTGATGAGGCAATCTATTTGATTAAGGATTCAGGGGTGGAAACATTAAAGCTAGGTTGTTCAAAGTACTCAGGCTCTCTCAGAGTGGCTTTGCTCAGAAAGCAGGCATCAAAATTATGTGATGCACCCTTTCCCTTTCCAATTTCTACAATTTGTGTTTCAAATCAAAGTCAGAAAGCACACACATCAAGATCTTAATTTTGGAACCAAGCCCAGAATACAAATTACTCTAGTTTAAATGTCTTAAAGGCCTGATTCACTATTTTTCTCTCATTCTTTGTGTTTTCTATTGCCTTATCAAAATTAAGAGTTTTTATTTGTTTTTAAAAAGTGCTTGTTTTGAATGTGACAACTTTTGAAAGGATAAGAATCATGTCAAAGGACTGCATTATCACACAATTAACAAGATGGGGATTACACTGCATCAGTTCATTCAACGTGATTCACTGCTAGTGTATAATAGCAAGAAAACACCTAAAAATGCACACACTGCTATGACTTTTCTGGAAAAAAAAAAAAAGGAAAGTCTTATGGGATAAGCAAAAGGCTACTTTCTTGGCAGCTCTGTAAAATATTTAGGTGCTAATGTTTCTAAATGAAAGCGCTTTAAGTGTCAAGCTTTTTAAGCAACATCAGTGCTCAAACTACTTTTAATATAGCTAGTCATTCACCAAGGCTAACTATGGAATTTTTCTTTTTTAAAGGTAGTTTATATGTTGGCTTCTAAAACTAAATGCTTTTATTTCTAGGAATCGAAAAAATACATTATTTCTGTTACAGTGAACTCATACTGGAACATTGATCAAAATACCAATGATATTTTCCTCCTAGAAAGGCCATGAGAAGTGCATTGCATTATCAACAAAGATCACCTGAAAAGTAGTGTTGTTGTGGTTTACAATAAATACAATGATATAAATAGCATTTCACTAATGCATTGTTTTAAATGAATAGACATTTCATAATCCTGATTTTTGAAAGTGAGGACTCTAAATATTTATTACTCTTCCTTTCTAAGGAATTGCAGGCTTATGGATGCTAATCGTATGGTCAGTAGGTGGCAGCATAGCTCTTTGGTTGCTTGAAATAAATGGTTTCAAATTGAAAGTAGCTGAAAGAACTCTCCTCACTGGTGATTTAAAAAGAAAGAAGAAAAAAGGGTTTTCTGTATGCTTCATATGTTTCTTTTATTTTCACTCCATATTCATACATGAGTATATAATATTTATATTAGTTTTACAGAAGATTAGTAATCTGGTCTGCCCTTTCAAACACATTCTGTAATACGTGTGCTATCTTAAAATATAATTTTCATTTTAAAATCCTAATATTTTAAAGCATAAAAAGAAACTTATAAATTTTCTACTTCAACTGTATCGTTTTACAGATAAAAAGTAAAAAAAAAAAAAAAATAGAAGCCAAGAAAGTTGAAGCCATGTGTACAACCACAAGTAGTTATAGAAATAAATTCATCTTCATTAAAAGCTTATCTGGAACAAGTTTTTTTGCAACAGTGTTGAAATATATATTAGAGAATACAGACAACTACTCATACTTTTTTCATATTTTAAAGTAAAAAGTTTTCTCTCTCCCTCTTTTTTTTGGTAAAGTTAGATAAAATTACCAAAAGGCCATTGATAAGTGGCAGTCATTTTTTCTGAGCACTGAAACATGATTAATCCAATAACATTAATAGATTAAATGACTAGTCAATGCCAGCTGCTATGACCACTTTAAAAGATGAGATGTCATCTTAGTAACTATTGGTCTTGAATGTCTCAGAATGTTTTTGATTGTTATTCAGAATGTATCTCTACACACATAAAGCCTGGGTTGTTAGAGAGGGAAGTAAAGTCCTACGCAAACTTCCTGTTCCTTACCTTCCTGAACTCCTCACCAAGCTCCCTCTGTGGCTATTTCACTCCTAGCACACAAGATTGCTGCTGTTCCTAGAGGCAGCCAAGTTTTTTCCAGGCCTGGCTCAAGCTTTTGTATTCACGAAAATACTCTGGCCCGAAAGATTTTCAAGGATTGCTTGCTTCTCTTCTTTCAGTCTTGGTACAAATGTCATCATAGCAGTGAAAGTACATGAGGTTTCTGATCATCTTAAATATAATTGCAACCCCTGCCTCCCCTTGTCATTTTTCCTATCTATATTCTCTTATTTTTTCTATTGCACTAATCAACATTAGCAAGTAATATATTTAATTTTTTATCAACTTATTAGTTTGTTATTTTCCTTACTAGAATGTAGGGCTCAAAAGGCCCCAGATCTTGTTTTCTTTTGTATTTCCACACCTAAAGTAGTCCCTAGAAAATAATCATAATTCAATAAGTTGAAGGTTGGTTTTGTTCTTTTTAATAAAGCCTTTGTGATCCTTTGAAGAAAATTGTAAATAGAAGAGAGTGCTACTCTTTAGGTTGTGATTTATTAGCATAGAGTTTAATTTGTAGTTGATACATTGTGTTGTGTTTGTTTTTATAAGTTTGTATATCTTTGTTTAGTAGCTGATGGTTGTTGCAAGTAAAAACAAATGAGAACATTAATAGCACATTAAACTTGCTAGATTCTTGGTGGATTTCTTTTTCTCCTTGTCTTCTTTCTCTGTTTCTTATTCTTTCTGTTTTTCTTATTTCTTTTTTACAACTATATAAAAAGTACATGAAGTCAAACTAAGGAAGGCTGATTTTGAAATTTTAGTAAATAATCTCATTTAGACATAGAAAAATAAAATATAGGGTTTATTTTTAAGTTACAGTCATAGTTTTGACCTTGACAAGTTTATTAATATGTTACCCAGCCTGAGATAATCAACTCTGTACGTTCTGTTTGTGTGACCTTCCATAACTAGAGTGGCATTTGGTGGTGAGAAAGCTGATTTTCATGGCTAATCACATATCTTTGGTACCTTGTAGCTGTGTGATTATAAACTACCTTATGTAGCTTACAGCTCAGTAACAAGTGATGTCACAAGAGATGCTAATAATATGTGGGCATTTTTCCTGTTAAGTGAATATCGATCAGACTTCTAACACTCAATTTATAGGGAGGATTTTATTACCTCAAACACCATCTTATGAAAAACATAGACACTAGTGACTTGTAGGTTATTCAAACTCTCATAAGTGTGAAATTCTATAATCCATAGCCAAAAAAAATACATTATGCAAACCAGCTCACTTCACCTTAAGCTCACACTATACTTATTTGTTCTATGTTTAACAATATATTTTTATGAAAGAATGAAACTTTATATTTACACAAGCTACCTATGAATAAATTAATTGCTCTAGTAATAGCGTTGTTTTATAACACTGTTGCCAAGAATCAAAGTAAAAGAAGGAAAAAACTCTCATTATTACAAAAATAAAATTAAAGAAAAACATTATATATATATATATATATATATCCTCTTTTAAATCATGAAAAATTAATATTGGTCACTGTGAAATATGTTGCTTGAAAATAGTAAGGAAGATGAAAAGAATGGATCAATGAGATGATGGGCAATTTCCCACCTATATTCAGGCATGGCCAGCTCCTTCAAAAAATAGTGCAGGGGAATAAAAAATGAAAAGCTGTCAAAATTTCCAAAATCACTCTATCTTGCTCTGAAATGAGATCTGGATATTTTATATATTAATGTAATTAAATACTAGACGGTGTTCAGGGGAATAGAAGAAACATAATTAAAAAACTATAAATGATAGTCATATAAAAATTCCATTTTAATCTAAATTTTGAGAAAAAAATGCATTTACAAAGCAAGTGTTGGCAAAACAGAGGCATAAGATTTTTTTACTGGTATTTACTATGTGAATGATCATATGGTATATTGTAACTTTCAATGTTTTAGAAGAAAGGTCTAGGTAAAGTAGCCATATGATGAGGAAAATCAGCCAATAAGCCACCTGTAGTTTTGTTTGCACAACAACAGGATACACCTATAGCGAATTCTTCTGATTTTAGCTATCACAAGCTGTACCATGTTCAAACATAAAACAAATATCCATAGATATAGATTCCTTGAGTTCCAGCTATGTAAGTTAACAGTGTTTCTGGGGTACAAAGTTTTAATGGCACTGGGACTGTATATGACAGTGATCATGTGGAGAACATACCAATATTTCTTGAAAACTTAAAAAATATCCTCTCTTGTGAATACAACACGTTCTCCTCATTCATTTAAAAGAATATTTTTCTAGATTATGAACTTTGAAATAAAGTTAATTATAACTGTTCCTTATTAAAATTATTACTAAAGATTATATTCCTGAATAAACGTAGGTATAGGTATATATAGTTTGTTTAAAAGTAGGTCTTTTTATATCATGTTTTAAAACCTGTTCTACTATGCTCCTGTATTGTGTTTCATTCACACCAATGTTGCATTCCTTCTCTTTTACAGTAATGACTCATATTTCTGTCCTCTCAGTTGACTGTGAAAGTACTGCCAATTCCTTGGGTAAAGAAACCGTGACTTTTTACCATTTTTTTGCAGTTCAAGAAGCTAATTCAGTGGCTGATATAAAATATTAGGGAACAGATGTTTAGTAAAGGGTTCAAAAATGCAGTGCAGTGTTTTCTCTCTTAAAGCTTTCCAAGGTTTATAGAGAGTAACAAGTGAAATACGATAGCCCTTGACAAGCTATTTTGAATTATTTGATACCGTTGTGAGCTTTAATAGAAAGATTTTAAAAATTTATTTAGTTTTTTGTTGCTTCTTATTTTTAAAACAATAGATAAGAAAAGGAAGCTATTTTCATTAAGGCATACAACTGAAAGGTTCTTTAAAGGGTGATTTTGATAAACATTTGTGAGAAAATGCAAAAAAAAAAACACACAAAACTAGGAACAATCTCACTACATTTTGAGAAAGTGATTAATAGTTGCTAGTTACACTCCTTTAAAAAAATTATTTTTGACCAGCAATCAAAGACTTCTGAAATCAGATTTTGTTCTTTCTGGTATATTTCACGTTTGAATACAAATACACATATACTTTTATATTGCTTGCCAAGAATAACATCAAAATAAAAACGATTTGCTTTCTGCATTTTTTTTCTCAAGGCAAGACACGTTGTTATCATTTTTCTGTGTAATATCCAGACATAAAAGTCTGGGTGTAGAAATGATCACATTTCTTTTTGAATATCCAATTATGTGGTTGAAATAAAACTATTATTTTCTTAGAAATATATGTGACAAAAGGGTCTTAAAAACACAGGGGCTTGAGAAAATTTTAAAAAAAGAATATAGTGAAGTATAGGCCTGTATCATTACACATCACTTGTGTCATTACACTACATTTTAAGTGCCATTAAAATGATTAAAAATGTGAAACTGTTTCCTTGTTATGGTTGTTTTAAAGCATCTGTTCTCTTTTTAACAATTTTGGTGTGAGTATGTGTTTATGGGCCTTAGAAGGCAGCATCTCACAAATCAGCATCTGCACGTTCTAGGGACCTACTCTGGGTTTCCTTTAGTATCTAAATGTAGAAGGATCCAGTCAAAAGTCAAGGTATTCACACCAACATGGCACATGTATACGTATGTAACAAACCTGCTCGTTGTGTACATGTACCCTAGAACTTAAAGTGTAATTTTAAAAAATACTTTCTATTTAAAAAAAAAAAAAGAAAGTCAAACTATTCTCCTGTGCTGCCTCTCGTACTAGATTGTAATTATCACATAGCTCCATCAAGCATATGTACCTGTCTTTTCAAATACACAAAGTAGATAAATTTTAACATGAAATATTTTAAAGTTAAAAACAATTTGTAAAATTATCTATACTATAGAAAATAATATATACTATGCTGTGACATTTTTTGCATTTTTATTTACATGTAAATAAAATTTTTACATACATACAAAAATTACACTATGTTTTTGACATTAACTTGCAATTCTTCCTCCTTAAAGGTTGGTGTAGCTCTTACTGGGTATGATTTGATGCACTATCGTTATAATGTTGTTCAGTTTCTCTACTACTTTCATCTCCTGCTAATCTTTTCACATGTCCTCATGCCAACCTACATCTCTGCCTTTGTGCCAGAATGATTACTTCTGTTAAGTTTATCTGTATTTACTTAGAATAAAGACGTTAAAACATTTTCCCCATAGAGATTTTAAGCATATGTTTTTATAAGTGTTTTGCGTGTATGCTGTAGGCTGAAAACCATTAGCAAATTTTAAAATCATTACTATTATCATTTTCTTCAACTCATCTAAATTGACTTGCTTTAATAACAAAGATACTGAATTAAAAATAAGTACCTAAAATGTTATGAAACCAATAATATTTATAGGATAGCTATTCAAAGACTACCAGTAAGATAAGAACTACATAAGGATAAAAAACAAACAAACAAACAAACAAACAAACCAAAAACCTCTTTCAGGTCTTCTTAAGAAACAAAATTAACTGATACTGCAGTATTTTAACAAAACTATTCTAGGAACTAAAATAGTTATGTATCATCCAAGAGAAAGAAAAATAGGCAATACTTGGTTTCCTTAAATACAAGGGCTTCAAATAAAACAGTATTTGAGTTGCTTATTCTCTTTGTAGAGCCTAGTAGCTGATGTTATTTCTTTTCTTTACCTGTATTTTTAAAAAGACATATTTACTTAGCCACTTCATCTCTTTATTTGTTATTGCATGGGTGATTGATTGATGGTTAATGACATCGCATAAATCTCAGCTTATATCAAACTGTGGCAAAGTGAAATGGGAGGAATCTTGTCATCATTATTTGACCTTTACTTTAATGCAACTCTTATCAAACTGCCACTTAGCTTTGAGAATATACTGAGCAATGCAGTGCCTGCCCTCTAATTATATTTTTTAAAAATAGAGTACTCTGTTTACATACTAAATATTAGTCTACAAGTCATAGTTATTGTTACTATTGCTGTATCTACCTGTGACTTTAGAAAATAATTATCCTTGTTCGTGAGTTTTTCCATCTGTAATAATGATTTTCACATTACTACTGTATAAATTGAGCAATATAGTTTGACTCACTCTTGGTTAAAATCGTAAAAAAAAATGCCTAGAAACAGCCAATATGATATAAAAATGACTTGCCAGTTGGCCCAAGCTCAAAATGACAAATGTTTTACCTATCACTTGTAAAAATATCGTTGGTAGAAGTATACTCAATTAGATTCATTCATTAAATTTTAAGCAATTTAAAGGTATTGACACATTGCAATGTTTTGGAAAAGAAGTCATCGTTGGGTTAATTTTGTGGTTAGGAGTATTATTTGAGTATTTAATATATATAAATATATTTAGTTTATATTATTTATAATATTTAGTAAGAATTGATGCCGTATTTGGATGCTGACATTTTAAAGATTAAATCTAACCAAATCACATGCTCTCTATCTAGAGGCATTAATGTAATTTGATTAAAATATTTATCCAATTTATTTTTATGCAAATAAATAATAAACTTAAGATAGTTACTAAAAATAATTATTTTTCAAAATTATTGTGAATCTTTAACTTATATGTTTATTTTGAAAGTGGTGTAAACATAGACATGTTTATTTAAAATAGGAAAATTAAAAATTTATCTCATATATGTTATGTTACCTAGGACCAAATTGCTTTTCTCACTTTAAACATTAATTAAATTACAGAAAAAGACATGAGACAAATTTTTTTAAAGAAAGCTTGTGATTTTGAGAAAAGGAGAACAAACAAAGTTAGCACAACTCTCACTTAGGCTTTCTGGCTGGGGAAACCTTTTTCACCAAATACAATAAATTGGACTCCAGTGAAAGTACAGCAGCCTCACTGAGCTGAAGACAAATGGAGTTCAGGGCAACTGAAGTGGTTGAAATTTTAGTAGGGCAGGTTACTGGAAATGAGGGAGTGCTGAGAGATCTCAAAATTTGCAGAGAGTTCCATATGTTCGTGACTTGAAGATAATTTGCACATGTGGAGATTCCTCTGGAGGCTGTGGGAAAGTAACTGCTGCAAGGTAGCTAAGAACTGAGAGAAGTAACATAGTCTGAAAAGTCCTGAAAGACACTGGAGTTAAAGCCGAGCCAGATGGTAGAAACCTTGCTGAACGTGGACATCCAGTTGAGATTGTAGACATGTCAAAACTTGGGAGAAGAGACTATCTTTGAATTAAAAAACCATACCCAGGTTTAAAAAGCAGGAAAACAAAAGCAAATACACAAATAGCTCCCACAAAGAACAAAACCAAGTCCGAGAGTATGAAAATAATGTGTCAATAATTTAACTTCTTATGAAATTAAAACTTTAAAGGTTTTGTAGTCTCACTGCAGTATATCATCCACAGCACCTGTCTGAGAAGATAAAAAGACAGTAGATATAAAAGGAATAAAAAATTGTAATTCTTAAAAAAGAAAAAAAGCAAGCATACAAGGAGGAAAGAAAATGAGACCAATAACCAGGAGAAAAATCAATTAATAGTAACAGAATAGAAAATATGACTAAGACTATAGAATTAGCATAGGAATATCAAAATAGCTATGGTAATTTTATTGCATATGTTCAAGATTGTATAGGAGAGAGGAACATTATGAATAAAGAAATAGCAGATATAAAAAAATGACTCAAACTGCTAGAGATAAAAAATGCAAAATAAAATAAAAAATATACCAGATTTGTACACGAGCAGATTGGACACCCCACAAGATAAGATTTGTGAAGATGCAGAGAGAAAAAATCTGACAAAATGAACAGAATTTCATATTGTCTTTGGGACATTATCAAGAAATACAACATTTATGCAATTTGAGTCTCAGAAGTTGGGGGAGGCAGAAAAGATTTAAGATGATTGCAAGTTTTTTTTTTCAAATTTCATGACAACTATGTACTCATGGATCCAAGAAGCTCAACAAACTTCAAGCAGAAAAACAACAAAAAAGGAAACTTCACTAGAAAATATCTAAATCAAATTGACAAAACTTGCAACAAAGAATAATCTTGAGCCAGAAATAAGAATTATGACTTGCAGAACAATCAACATAAGAATGACAGCAGCCTTTTCAAAAGAACTCCCACAGGCCAAAAGATAATAGAAGGTAATTTTTAAAGTAATGAAAGAAAACTAAACCATTAAGCTATATTTCTATACCCCAAAAAGTGTTTTTTTTAAATAATGGCAAAAGGGTTGATTTCTAGTGTGACAGCATCAGAAGCCTCTCTGACCTGCTTCCCAGTGAAACTGGTGGACATTATTTAAACACACACACACACACACACACACACACACAATCATTTAAAGCCTCTGGAGATGGTCGTTGAGGGAAATGGCTAATACAGAAACATCTACTCAAGAAAACCTACAAATTTCAGTAAGAAAAGCAAAAGTCTGTGGCAACTGAGCCAAGATTGATTCCCCCTACCCCAAGTTCAGCAAAGCAAAATCTACACTCCAGACTCCTGAAGCCAAGAATACAGGGTTTCTCTTTCTTCCCAATTCCCAGACAGATGAGTTCTTTTTCCAGGAGGAAAATGACCTTAGAGCTTCTCATCCTGACCTCAGCTACCTGGCGCCAAGGCTAAATCATGGGCAAGTGCAGTCTAAAGGTGGGGGCTCCCTTCTATACAACCCCTACTCATGGAATCCAGGTTCTGCTATAAGCGTGGAATGTTGAGGATACTGGACCCTCATATCTCTTCCTCCAGTTGTGAGGTGGTGGACTCACACTAGGAGAGAAACAACAGGCTGTTACTTGCTCCCTCCACTGCATGCTCAGCTCCTAAAGCAGGGATGTTACTCGGAAGGACACTTGCCATTGTTCTCATCTCCAGCTCTACAGCTCTAGATAAGAGATGTTCCTCAGGGGAGAGCAGGATGTAAGATAAACAGCTCCTAGTCTCTTCCCAGATAAACTGACATTTTTTTTTGCAACAGAATTTGGAGAAGTTTAAGCCCAATGGCACTCTTAAGAGCAGTGGAAATTGTAGTGAAAGTCAATTGGGAAAAGATTAATGTATCTAACAAAGATACAGCCTATACAAGACGCAGACTGATTTGTACAGGAAAAGTGCGGAATAAGACAGCTGAGAGGAACACTCAAAATATCAAATACTAACTTCAGACATTATTCCCTCAAAGGAGACATAATTTGACTGGATTAGTCTGTAGAGTAAGTTATGTCCCAAGGACTTACTGAAAACAGTAGAGGAATTGACTAGAAAGGAAAATAGTGGACTTTCATGAAGGTGTGTGCTCAGAGAAAGAATGGAAGAGAGTCCTACCAGTACTGCTGTTATCCCTTGATGACTGTGGGCATACTAAAGGCTGCTCCTCTTTAAGGAGGAATATATGAGGGCTAACACTGAAAGAGGAGAATAGAGAAATATTTCACTAAAACAATCTAGACATTCACTAAACTAACAAATAAGCAAATTACAATAACAAGCCCAGGAGAGGAGATAATACCCACATAGTACCTAGAATACCTACAATATATTATCAAAAATTTCCACTTTCCAACAAAAAATTATGAGACATTCAAAGAAATAGAAAAGTATGACCTGCACCCTACAAAAAAAAAAAAAGCAGGCAAGAGGTAGTGCCTGTGAGAGTAATTTTCTAACTAATAATGACATCATATTCAAATAAAAGATTGAAAATTACCTGGGCATAGTGGCTTGCACCTGTTAATTGCAGTGGTTAATTGCAGTTAAGGAGACAGACGTGAAAGAATAGCTTGAGCCCCCTGCTGGGGATCATAGTGAGAACCCGTTCTCCACAAAAAGAAAGAAGAAAAAAAAGACAAAAAAAAATAAAATAAAATTAGCCATTAAAAGCATACTCACAAAAGTAATTAAAGAAGACATGTATATTGACAATGTTGCCTCAAGTAGAGAATATCAATAAAGAGATAGAAACTATTTTTAAAAAAGAATTAAATGGAAATTCTAGGATTGAAATTTCAATAGCCAAAATAGTTTTTAAAGATTCATTGAAGTGGTTCAACAGAAGACTTGAACCAGTCAAAGAAGAAATAAGCAAATTTGAAGTTTGATTGATCAAGATTATGTGAGACAAAAAGTATATAGAGAGAAAAATGGTGAAATGAACAAAGCCCTGGAAAAAGGTAAAACACCATTAAGAGCACCAGTATACACATAATAACATTATCATGAGAAAAGAGAAGAAAGAGAAAAAAATTCAAAGAAATAAATAATGGTTGGAAATTTCAAAAATTTATTGAAAAATATTGAACAACACACAGAGGAAGCTCAATAAAGTCCAGGTGGAATAAACATAAAGAAAACCACAGAGACACCTCATGGAAAAAAATACTGATATTCAAAAACAAGGAAAAAATCTTGAAAGCAGCAAAAGAAAAATGACACATCTTTACAAAGGAAACTCAATAAGATTAACAGCAGAAACACTCAAGGCCAGAGGCAAAAGGAAAATATATTCAAAGTTCTCAAATAAAATAATGACAACCAAGAACCCTATATCCAGCAAAAATATTATTAAAAAGTAAAGATGAGAGAGGGCATCCCTGTCTTATGCCAGTTTTCAAAGGGATGCTTCCAGTTTTTGCCCATTCAGTATGATATTGGCTGTGGGTTTGTCATAGATAGCTCTTATTATTTTGAGATAACGTCTCATCAATACCTAGTTTATTGAGAGTTTTTAGCATGAAGCGTTGTTGAATTTTGTCAGAGGCCTTTTCTGCATCTATTGAGATAATCATGTGGTTTTTGTCTTTGGTTCTGTTTACATGCTGGATTACATTTATTGATTTGGCGTATGTTGAACCAGCCTTGCATCCCAGGGATGAAGCCCACTTGATCATGGTGGATAAGCTTTTTGATGTGCTGCTGGATTCAGTTTGCCAGTATTTTATTGAGAGTTTTTGCATCAATGTTCATCAAGGATATTGGTCTAAAATTCTCTTTTTTGGTTGTGTCTCTGCCCGGCTTTGGTATCCAGATGATGCTGGCCTCATAAAGTGAGCTAGGGAGGGTTCTCTCTTTTTCTATTGATTGGAATAGTTTCAGAAGGAATGGTACCAGTTCCTCCTTGTACCTATGGTAGAATTTGGCTGTGAATCCATCTGGTCCTGGACTCTTTTTGGTTGGTAAGCTATTGATTATTGCCACAATTTCAGAGCTGTTATTGGTCTATTCAGAGATTCAACTTCTTCCTGGTTTAGTCTTGGGAGGGTGTATGTGTCGAGGAATTTATCCATTTCTTGTAGATTTTCTAGTTTATTTTCGTAGAGGTGTTTGTAGTATTCTCTGATGGTAGTTTGTATTTCTGTGGGATCAGTGGTGATATCCCCTTTATCATTTTTTATTGCATCTATTTGATTCTTCTCTCGTTTCTTCTTTATTAATCTTGCTAGCGGTTTATCAATTTTGTTGATCCTTTCAAAAAACCAGCTCTTGGATTCATTAATTTTTTGAAGGGTTTTTTTGTGTCTCTATTTCCTTCAGTTCTGCTCTGATTTTAGTTATTTCTTGCCTTCTGCTAGCTTTTGAATGTGTTTGCTCTTGCTTTTCTAGTTTTTTTAATTGTGATATTAGGGTGTCAATTTTGGATCATTCCTGCTTTCTCTTGTGGCCATTTAGTGCTATAAATTTCCCTCTACACACTGCTTTGAATGTGTCCCAGAGATTCTGGTATGTTGTGTCTTTATTCTCATTGGTTTCAAAGAACATCTTTATTTCTGACTTCATTTCGTTATGTACCCAGTAGTCATTCAGGAAGAGGTTGTTCAGTTTCCATGTAGTTGAGCGGTTTTGAGTGAGTTTCTTAAACCTGAGTCCTAGTTTGATTGCACTGTGGTCTGAGAGACAGTTTGTTATAATTTCTGTTCTTTTACATTTGCTGAGGAGAGCCTTATTTCCAACTGTGTGGTCAATTTTGGAATAGGTGTGGTGTGGTGCTGAAAAAAATGTATATTCTGTTGATTTGGGGTGGAGAGTTCTGTAGATTTCTGTTGATTTGGGGTGGAGTGTTCTGTATTCAACATAGTGTTGGAAGTTCTGGCCAGGGCAATTAGGCAGGAGAAGGAAATAAAGGGTATTCAATTAGGAAAAGTGGAAGTCAAATTGTCCCTGTTTGCAGATGACATGATTGTATATCTAGAAAACCCCATTGTCTCAGCCCAAAATCTCCTTAAGCTGATAAGCAACTTCAGCAGAGTCTCAGGCTACAAAATCAATGTACAAAAATCACAAGCGTTCTTATACACCAATAACAGACAAACAGAGAGCCAAATCATGAGTGAACTCCCATTCACAATTGCTTCAAAGAGAATAAAATACCTAGGAATCCAAATTACAAGGGACATGAAGGACCTCTTCAAGGAGAACTACCAACCACTACTCAATGAAATAAAAGAGGATACAAACAAATGGAAGAACATTCCATGCTCATGGGTAGGAAGAATCAATATGAAAATGGCCATACTGCCCAAGGTAGTTTATAGATTCAATGCCATCCCCATCAAGCTACCAATGACTTTCTTCACAGAATTGGAAAAAACTACTTTAAAGTTCATATGGAACCAAAAAAGATCCCGCATCGCCAAGTCAATCCTAAGCCAAAAAAACAAAGCTGGAGGCATCACGCTACCTGACTTCAAACTATACTACAAGGCTACAGTAACCAAAACAGCACGGTACTGGTACCAAAACAGAGATGTAGATCAATGGAACAGAATAGAGCCCTCAGAAATAATGCTGCATATCTACAACTATCTGATCTTTGACAAACCTGACAAAAACAAGCAATGGGGAAAGGATTCCCTATTTAATAAATGGTGCTGGGAAAACTGGCTAGCCATATGTAGAAGGCTGAAACTGGATCCCTTCCTTCCACCTTATACAAAAATTAATTCAAGATGGATTAAAGACTAAAATGTTAGACCTAAAATCATAAAAACTCTAGAAGAAAACCTAGGCAATACCATTCAGGACATAGGCATGGGCAAGGACTTCATGTCTAAAACACCAAAAGCAATGGCAACAAAAGCCAAAATTGACAAATGGGATCTAATTAAACTAAAGAGCTTCTGCACAGCAAAAGAAACTACCATCAGAGTGAACAGGCAGCCTACAGAATGGGAGAAAATTTTCGCAACCTACTTATCTGACAAAGGGCTAATATCCAGAATCTACAATGAACTCAAACAAATTTACAAGAAAAAAACAAACAACCCCATCAAAAAGTGGGTGAAGGACATGAACAGACACTTCTCAAAAGAAGACATTTATGCAGCCAAAAAACACATGAGAAAATGCTCATCATCACTGGCCATCAGAGAAATGCACATCAAAACCACAGTGAGATACCATCTCATACCAGTTAGAATGGCGATCATTAAAAAGTCAGGAAACAACAGGCACTGGAGAGGATGTGGAGAAATAGGAACACTTTTACACTGTTGGTGGGACTGTAAACTAGTTCAACCATTGTGGAAATCAGTGTGGCGATTCCTCAGGGATCTAGAACAAATGAAATAAAAGATAGAAAAATGAACTAAAGGACTTGTAGGTTTTTAAGATCAATAAAATTGATAAACTTATGGTTTATCTGAATAAGAAAAATGAGAAAAATGCAAATTTCCAATATTAATAGAGAAAGCACAAACATCACTATAGAGCCTATACACATTAAAAGTATAACTTTGGTAAGTTAGATTAAATATAAAAACTTCTTAAAAGACACCACTATCAAAGCTCATTCAAGAAGAAATAGGATAGTCATTCACATATTTACATTAGTAGTTTAAAATATTTCCACAAAGAGAACTCCAGGCCCAGGTGTACTGAATAATGAGCTCCACCAAATATTTAAAAAAGAAATATTTAACAGTTTTTAAGAAAGACACCCAGAAAATAGAAGAGCAGCAAACACTTCTCACCTTATGCTTACAGATGCAAAAATTCTCAAACATAGTTTAACAATTTTTCTTTCCTCTTCTTTTTTTTCCTTTTTTTTTTTTTTTGAGGCAGAATCTAGTTCTGGCACTCAGACTAGAGTGCAGTGGCGTGATCTCAGCTCACTGCAACCTCCACCTCCCAGATTCAAGCAATTTTCACGCCTCAGCCTCCTGAGTTGCTTTGATTACAGGCGTGCGCCACTATGCCTGGCTAATTTTTGTATTTTAGTAGAGATGGAGTTTCACCACGTTGGCCAGGCTGGTCTGGAACTCCCTGGCCTCAAGTGATCCACCTGCCTTGGTCTCCCAAAGTTCTTGGATTACAGGCACGAGACACTAAGCCCAGCCTTTTAGCAAATTTAATACAACAGTTTTTAAAAAGAGTATTCTATATTATGACCAGATTTAGCCTAGGAATGCAAGGTTTAAAATTTGAATTCAGTGTAATTCACAATATAAACTAGAAAATAAAAATCATACGATTCTCTCAGAATATGCAGTAAAAGTATTTGAAAAACTTTAAGGTGTAGTCAAAATAAAAACTCTCAGGCAACTATAAATACAAAGACAATTTCTCAATCTGCTAAAGTACATCTATGAAAAACTTACTGCTAACATGATACTTATTGGTGAAACACTGAGTACTTTCTCTCTGGGAGAAAAAGAACACATATATTTGCTACTTAGTACTCAATATTTATTATACTTACACTTAATATTTGACATATCAATTATTATTTTCATTGCTATGCAATGAAAAGAACACAAAACTAGTTTTAACTAGTTAAATAGGTAATGTAACTTAATTCAGTTTTGTTTTGAGTCATGTTAGAAAAGACATCAAATAAAGGAAATAGATTTTTTGTGACAGGACTAGGCTTGGTGCTTACATACATAAGTTATTTAAATTTTTCTCAAGCTTTTCTTTCTATACATTCTGTTCAAGCTTTTATATTCTAGTATTATAAAATTCTTTTAGGATTAATAAGCAATTCATGTTTAAGGTTCTGTGTAATTCTACACTATGTTCTATTTAGATATGGCCACTTTTCCCTCAGAGTCTTAAATTCAAACATACAGAATAAACAGAAAGAAACAAAAATTACCAAGTGAAAAAGTAGACAGGAATCTAATTTACAGATTATACAGATGAAGGTGAAGATATCATTGGACCAGAGTTCCAACTGGACAATGAAAATTCAAGCAATAAGAATTCCTGGAGGATTTAGGGCTTTGGAAATGGCATGGATAATAGAGTGGCAGATTCTGTGTTGTCTTCCCTATTCAAAGTCAAGTCATCATTCTCCAGCTGTCCAGCATACCATCTTGGTTGCTGGCTGTTTACCGCTGTATTGCTTCTGCAAATCACTTTGGTCCTCAGAAACTGCTCTGTTTAAGATGACTCACCTTTCCAAGAGTGACCAGAAGATGGGTTCACGTGAAGACGCAAGGTTCTGGTCCTTTTGCCTAAGTTTGGGACCATTCTGAAGGTCCATCTTAGCTGCAGAACTATATGCAGGATTAGCTGAAGCCTTTGGTGCAATAACTTTGCTATAGCCCCTTACTCTGCTTAGTCCTGCTTTCTTCGCTACCTGATAGCTCTGTCTCCCAAGAGCGCTCCCCAATAAGCATTCTGCTCACAACTCCCTGCTTCAGAATCTATTTCCAGGGAACCCAATGTAAGGCCATCAGTGAGAACTGAAGCAATACTTGCAAGAGAGTGGCTTGTCAGGTACATGGTGCTGTTTTTGAAAAGGCTCACTTTTCAGTGGATTGGGTAGTAGACAGGACATAATGTGACTGAGATGTGTGAAATGGGCAGGATCATCAGAAAAAAATAGTAAAACTGCTGAATTTAAATATTAAACATTGTTATTAAAATATTTTCAGAAATTCTCTTTAAATCACTAAATAGAAAGCAATGTTAGCTTGAGAAAATAATTTACTTAAAAAGGAAGTGGGACAGAATCATTTAACAATTTGACACCTAGATCCTGAGACTGCCAAGTACATTCTGGCAGCATTGGCACTGAAGCCAGGGCAAATTTAAAGGATGCCAACAGGAAAAGCTGGTGCCAAACTAATGCTGGAAATTGCTTAAACTTAAACACTAAAGCCAATTTGCTTTTACATCACAGTAAGATAAAAGTAGGGCTGCAATTAAACCTTTACCTGATAAACATTTTTGGTATCCACACCTAGCTATCTGTGAACTCATCATGCATCCCTCCTTCTTTACTCGTCCCGCTATATATCTACTAGGAATGAATCCAACCACCTGGTTTCTAAAATAAGAACTGTGAGAGCAAATTTAGAAACTTACTCACAAAATGCTTACATGCATTTACTACCTCTAGCCCAAACCGGCTGCTACCTCTTCATTAATGTTCAAATTCTTCCTTATCGCTCCCCAATTCCATTTTTGGTTCTGTAAGGCTGCTAATCAATATTGGGCAAATTATTGCAATAGCTTTCTTGCAACCAATGTCTTCCAAACTAATACAAAAGTTCAAAGAATGAATATTCTAAATGCAAATTTAATCATGTTATCCTTCTTTGTAACATGTTCCATTGTTAAGACATGTCTCAGCCTTCTTACAACAGAGTAGAAGGCCCCAGTATTCATTTTATGAGTTACCCTTTCAAATATTTATATTCACATCAAATCTTGAGGCCCAAATACATTATACTACTTTCAGGTTCCACAAACGTGGGCCTGTTTACATAATTCTTCTTCCTAGAAGATCCACAACTTCATATCTCAAAAATTAGTGTCATCAAGAATATGCTTTGCAAAAAAAACCAATTAGCGGAATTTTTTAAAGAATTAAATGTGAATTAATGTAGTGTTGGTATGCATTCTCCAGTCAACTTGGGTCCTCCTGACTTTTATGACGTTTAGGCGAGTTGCTTAGATTTATCATTTTTTGTTTCTGTTTTTGTTTTAATGAGAGGGGGTCTCACTATGTTGTCCAGGTTTTTCTTGAACTCTTGGCCCCAAGTGTTCCTCTTGCTTCAGGCTCCCAGAGTGCTAGGATTACAGATATGAGCTACCATGCCCAGCCCCAGTATTTCTTTTTTATCACTACATTTCTCTAATGCACCAGCTGAAACTTTTCTGACTGTATTTGTCTTCCTTAAGTTTTCCTCTTCTGTGTGTATAGAATCAGCTTCCTTTAAAAAATACATAATAGCACTTTGAAATTGGTTTCTTATCTATTACCTTCATTTTGTCCTTTGCTGACACTTTAAACATAAGAATGTGATATATGGACTCCCAGGCAAGATGGCCAAATAGGAAGAGCTCCAGTCAGCAGCTCCCAGTGAGACCAGCACAGAAAGTGGGTGATTTTTGCATTTCCAACTGAGGTACTTGGCTCATCTGATTGGGACTGGTTAGACAGTGGGTGCAGGCCACAGAGGGTGAGCAGAAGCAGAGTGGGGTGTCACCTCACCCTGGAAGTGCAAGCAGTCAGGGAACTCCTTCCCCTAGCCAAGGGAAGCTGTGAGGGACTGTGCCGTGAGGAATGGTGCATTCCAGCCCAGGTACTACGCTTTTCCCATGGTCTTCATAACTCACAGACCAGGAGATTCCCTCGGCTGCCTACCCCACCAGTGCCCTGGATTACAAGCACAAAACTGGGCAGCCATTTGGGCACACCCTGAGCTAGCTGCAGGAGGTTTTTTCATACCCCGGTGGCACCTGGAATGCCAGCAAGACAGAACTGTTCACTCCTATAGAAAGGGGGGTGAATCCAGGCAGCCAAGTGGTCTAGCTCGGCAGATCCCACCCACATGGAGCCCAATAAGCTAAGATCCACTGGCTTGAAATTCTCACTGCCAGCACAGCTGTCTAAAGTTGACCTGGGACACTCGAGCTTGGTTGGGGGAAGGGTGTCCGCCATTACTGAGGCTTCACAGTGTAGACAAAGCCTCCTGGATGTTTGAACTGTGCGGAGCCCACTGCAGCTTGGCAAAGCCACTGTAGCCAGACTGCCTCTCTAGATTCCTCCTCACTGGGCAGGGCATCTCTGAAAGAAAGGCAGCAGCCCCAGTCAGGGGCTTATAGATAAAACTCCCCTCTCACTGGGACAGAGCACTTGGGGGAAGAGGTGGCTATGGGCACAGCTTCAGCAGACTTAAATGTCCCTACCTGACAGCTCTGAAGAAAGCAACAGACCTCCCAGCACAGCACTCGAGTTTTGCTAAGGGACAGACTGCCTTCTCAAGTGGGTCCCTGACCCCCGTGCCTCCTGGCGAGGAGACACCTCCCAGCAGGGGTCAACAGACACCTCATACAGGAGAGCTCTGGCTGGCATCTGGCAGGCCCCACTCTGGGATGAAGCTTCCAGAGGAAGGAGCAGGCAGCAACCTTTGCTGACCTGCAGCCTCCACTGGTGATACCCAGCCAAACAGCCTCCACTGGTGGTACCCGGGGTCTGGAGTGGACCTCCAGCAAACTCCAGCAGACCTGCAAAAGAGGGGTCCGACTGTTGGAAAACTAACAATTAGGAAGCAATTGCATCAACGTCAATAAAAAGGATGACTATGCAAAAACCCAATCTGAAGGTCACCAATATCAAAGACCGAAGGTAGGCAAATACACGAAGATGAGAAAAACAAGCAAAAAGGCTGGGAATTTCAAAAACCAGAACATCTCTTCTCTTCCAAAGGATCACAACTCCTGGCCAGCAAGGGAACAAAACTGGACGGAGAATGAGTTTGATAAATTGACAGAAGTAGGCTTCAGAAGGTGGGTAATAATGAACTCCTCTGAGCTAAAGGAGCAGGTTTTAACCCAATGCACAGAAGCTAAGAACCTTGATAAAAGTTTACAGGAGCTGCTAACTAGAATAATCAGCTTAGAAAAAAACATAAATAACATGATGGAGCTGAAAAACACAGCATGAGAACTTATTGAAGCATACACAAGTATCAACAGCCGAATTGATCAAGCAAAAGAAAGGATATCAGAGATTGAAGATCTACCTAATGAAATAAAGCATGAAGACAAGATTAGAGAAAACAAAATAGAAAGGAACAAACAAAGCCTCCAAGAAATATGGGACTATGTGAAGAGACCAAATCTGCGTTTGATTGGTGTACCTGAAAGTGATGGGGAGAATTAAACCAAGTTGGAAAATATGCTTCAGGATATTATCCAGGAGAACTTCCCCAACCAAGCAAGACAAGCCAACATTCAAATTAAGGAAATTCAGAGAAAACTACAAAGATACACCTTGAGAAGAGCAAGCCCAAGACACATAATATCAGATTCACCAAAGTTGAAATGAAGGAAAAAATGTTAAGGGCAACCAGGGGGAAAGGTTGGTTTACCCACAAAGGGAAGCCCATCAGACTAACAGCGAATCTCTCTGCAGAAACCCTACAAGCCAGAGGAGTGTAGGGTCCAACATTCAACACACTTACAGAAAAGAATTTTCAACCCACAATTTTATATCCAAACAAACTAAGCTTCATAAGTGAAAGAGAAAATCCCTTAAAGACAAGCAAATGCTGAGGGATTTTGTCACCACCTGGCCTGCCTTACAAGAGCTCCTGGAACAATCACTAAATATGGAAAAGAAAAACCAGTCCAGCCACTGCAAAAACATACTGAAATGTAAAGATCATCAACACTATGAAGAAAGTGCATCAACTAATGGGCAAAATAACCAGCTGACATCATAATGACAGGATCAAATTCACACATAACAATATTAACCTTAAATGTAAATGGGCTAAATGCCCCAATTAAAAGACACAGACTGGCAAATTGGAGAAAGTGTCAAGACCCATTGGTGTGCTGTGTTCAGGAGACCCATCTCACACACAAAGACACACATAGGCTCAAAATAAAGGGATGGAGGAATATTTACCAAGCAAACGGAAAGCAGAAAGGAGCAGGGGTTGCAATCTTAGCTTCTGATAAAACAGACTTTAAACCAACAAAGATCAAAAAAGACAAAGAAGGGCATTAAGTAATGGTAAAGGGATCAATGCAGCAAGAAGAGCTAACTATCCTAAGTATATATGCACCCAGTACAGGAATACCCAGATTCATAAATCAAGTCCTTAGAGACTTAGACTCCTACACAATAATAGTGGGAGACTTTAACACACCATTGTCAATATTATACAGATCAATGAGACAGAAAAAATTAACAAGGATATTCAAGACCTGAACTCAGCTCTGGACCAAGCAGACCTAATTGATGTCTACAGAACTCTCCACCACAAATCAAGAGAATATACATTCTTCTCAGCACATCACACTTATTCTAAAATTGACCACGTAATTGCAAGTAAAACACTCTTCAGCAAATACAAAAGAATGGAAATCATAACAAACAGTCTCTAAGACCACAGTGCAATCAAGTTATAATTGAGGATTAAGAAGTTCATTCAAAACTGCACAACTACATGGAAACTGAACAAGCTGCCCCTGAATGACTACTGGGTAAATAATGAAATTAAGGCAGAAATCAAGAAGTTCTTTGAAACCAATGAGAACAAAGAACCAATGTCCTAGAATTTCTGGGACACAGCTAGAGCAGTGTTTAGAGGGAAATTTTTAGCACTAAATGCCCACAGCAGAAAGCAAGAAAGATCTGAAATCAACACGCTAACATCACAATTAAAAGAAATAGAGAAGAAAGAGCAAACAAATTCAAAAGCTAGCAGAAGACAAGACATAACTAAGATCAGAGCAGAACTGAAGGAGACAGAGACACAAAAAGCCCTTCAAAAATCAATGAATGCAGGAGCTTTTTTTTTTTTGAAAAGATTAACAAAATAGATAGACCACTAGCCAGATGAATAAAAAAGAAAAGAGCAAAGAATCAAATAGACACAATAAGAAATGATGAAGGCGATATCACCACTGATCCCACAGAAATACAAACTACGATCAGAGAATACTATAAACACCTCTATGCAAATAAATTAGAAAATCCAGAAGAAATGGATAAATTCCTGGACACATACACCCTCCCAAGACTAAACCAGAAAGAAGTCAAATCCCTGAATAGACCAATAACAAGTTCTAAAATTGAGGCAGTAATTAATAGCCTACCAACCAAAGGAAGCCCAAGACCAGATGGATTCACAGCTAAATTCTACCAGAGGTACAAAGAAGAGCTAGTAGAATTTCTTCTAAAACTATTCCAAGTAATAGAAAAAGAGGGACTCCTCGCTAACTCTTCGGGTGAGGCCAGCATAATTCTGATACGAAAACCTGGCAGAGACACAACAGAAAAATAAAATTTCAGGCCAAATTCTACCAGAGGTACAAAGAGGAGCTGGTACCATTCCTTCTAAAATTATTTCAAGCAATAGAAAAGAGGAACTCCTCCCTAACTCTTTATATGAGGCCAGCATCATCCTGCTACCAAAACCTGGCAGAGACACAATAAAAAAAGAAAATTTTGGGCCAGTATCTCTGATGAACATCGATGTGAAAATCCTCGGTAAAATACTAGCAAACCAAATCCAGCAGCACATTAAAAAGCTTGTCCACCATGATCAAGTCAGCCTCATCCCTGTGATGCAAGGCTGGTTTAACATATGCAAATCAATCAACGTAATCCATCACATAAACAGAACCAATGACGAAAATCACATGATTATCTCAATAGATGCAGAAAAGGCATTCAATAAAATTCAACACCCCTTCATGCTAAAAACACTCAATAAACTAGATATTGATAATAAGAGCTATTTATGACAAACCCATAGCCAATATCATACTGAATGGGCAAAAGCTGGAAGCATTCCCTTTGAAAACTGGCTCAAGACAAGGATACCCTCTCTCACCACTCCTCTTCAACATAGTATTGGAAGTTATGGCCAGGGCAATCAGGCAAGAGAAATAAATAAAATGTATTCAAATAGGAAGAGAGGAAGTCAAATTATCTCTATTTGCAGATGACATGATTGTATATTTAGAAAATCCCATTGTACCAGCCCCAAACTTCATAAGCTGATAAGCAACTTCAGCAAATTTTCAGGATACAAAATTGATGTGCAAAAATCACAAGCATTCCCATACATCAATAATAGACAAACAGAAAGCCAAATTATGAGTGAACTCCCATTCACAAGTGCTACAAAGATAATAAAATATCTAGGAATACAACTTACAAGGGATGTGAAGGACCTCTTCCAGGGTAACTACAAACCACTGCTCAAGGAAATAAGAGAGGACACAAACAAATGGAAAAACATTCCATGCTCATGGATAGGAAGAATCAATATCATGAAGATGGCCATATATCCCAAAGTAATTTATAGATTCAATGCTATTCCCATCAAGCTACCATTGACTTTCTTCACAGAATTAGAAAAAACTATGTTAAATTTTATATGGAACCAAAAAAGCCTGTATAGCCAAGACAATCCTAAGCAAAAAGAACAAAGCTGGAGGCATAACACTACCTGACTTCAAACTACACTACAAGGCTACAGTAACCAAAACAACATGGTACTGGTACCAAAACAGATACATAGACCAACAGAACAGAACAGAGGCCTCAGAAATAACACCACAGATCTACAACCATCTGATCTTCAACAAACCTGACAAAAACAAACAGTGGGGAAAGGGTTCCCTATTTAATAAGTGGTGTTGGGAAAACTGGCTAGCCATATGCAGAAAACTGAAACTGAACCTCTTCTTTCCACCTTGTACAAAAATCAACTCAAGATGGATTAAAGATTTAAATGTAAGACCTAAAACCATAAAAATTCTAGAAGAAAACCTAAGCAATACCATTCACGACATAAGCGTGGGCAAAGGCTTAATGACTGAAGCACCAAAAGCAATGGCAACTTGAAACCAAAATTGAAAAATGAGATCTAATTAAACTAAAGAGCTTCTGCACAGCAAAATAAACTATCATCAGAGTGAACAGGCACCTACAGAATAGGAGAACATTTTTGCAATCTATACATCTGACGAAGGGCTAAGATCCAGAATCTGCAAGGAACTTAAACAAATTTACAAGAAAAAAAAAAAACTCCATCAAAAAGTGGGCGAAGGATATGAACACATACTTCTCAAAAGAAGACATTTATGTGGCCAACAAACATATGAAAAATGGCTCATCATCACTGGTCATTAGAGAAATGCAAATCAAAACCACAATGAGATACCATCTCATGCCAGTTAGAATGAGGATATTTAAAAAGTTAGGAAACAACAGATTTTACAGAAGATCTGGAGAAATAGGAATGCTTTTACACTGTTTTGGGAGTGTCAGTTAGTTCAACCATTGTAAAAGACAGTGTGGTGATTCCACAAGGATCTAGAACTAGAAATACCATTTGACCCAGCAATCCCCATTACTGGGTATGCACCCACGGGATTATAAATCATTCTACTATAAAGAGACATGCACACGTATGTTTATTGCAGCACTATTCACAATAGCAAAGACTTGGAACGAACCCAAATGCCCATCAAAGATAGACTGGATAAAGAAAATGTGGCACATATACACCATGGAATACTATGCAGCCATAAAAAAGAATGGTTCATGTCCTTTGCAGGGAAATGGAGAATGGGATCATTCTCAGCAAACTAACACAGAAACAGAAGGCCAAAGACCGCATGCTCTCATTCGTAAATGGGAGTTGAACAATGAGAACATATGGGCACAGGGAGGGGAACATCACATACTGGGACATGTTGGGGGGGGTGTGGAGGGCAAGGGAAGAGATAATATTAGGAGAAATACCTAATGTAGATGATAGGTTGATGGGTGCCACAAACCACCATGGCACATGTATACCTATGTAACAAACCTGCATGCGTGTATCCCAGAACTTAAGTACTAAAAAAAAAAAAAAAAAAAAAAAAAAAAGGACAAGTGCCGTGGTTCACACCTGTAATCCAAGCACTTTGAGAGGCTGAGTCAGGTGAATCACGAGGTCAGGAGTTCGAGATCAGCCTGGCCAACATGGTGAAACCTCGTCTCTACTAAAAATTAGCTGGGTGTAGTGGCAGGCACTTGTAATACCAGCTACTCGAGAGGCTGAGGCAGGAAAATCGCTTGAACCCAGGAGGCAGAGGTTGCAGTGTGCCAAGATCATACCACTGCACTCCAGCCTGGGCGACAGAGTGAGACTTCATCACAAAAAAAAGAATGTGATATATCTGATGAACAGGAATCTTGATTAATTGCACCCACTTTTATATTCTCTGATCAAGCCCATTGATATGGCATCTTATTTTAAATTATGATAAAATGACTGTAAATGTAGAACAGATAGGTCTATATTATCATTTCTCATTTGGGGGTGCTTTTTGCTTCCAAGGAACATTGGCAATACCTGAAGCATGTTAGGTTAGCACAATGAGAGGTTTGGGGAGCTGCTAGCATCTAGTGGGTACAGTCTAAGGACACTGTTAAATATCCTGTGGTGTACAGGATAGTTCCCCACAACAAAGAATTACCTAGTCCAATATGCCAATAGTACTGAGGTTGAGAAGCATTGATTTATATGAAATCAAATATTTATTAGCCTGAGGAGTCAAATTGTCTGGTTTCAAATCCTGACTCCACTTGGAAAGTATCTGTTTGACTCTGGGTAGTTTATCTGTCCCTCAGGGTTTTTTTTTTCCTTTATAAAATGGAGGTAATGATTCATGAATCAAAGGGTTGTCATCAGCATTAAATACTTAGAACAGTATTTGAAGAAGGTGACAATAAATAAATATTATCATATATGATAAGCATAACATTATTACATGTTAATGTATGTGATTTTCTCATCACAAAATTGTCAAGTCAAAGCGATTTTGCCAGAATTTCTTTTTCCTGGTGCAATATTCATTTGTATCTAGTTGTGATTTCCTTTTGTTTTAACTAAATGCCACCTAAGTTAGCCATATAATGATAACTAAGTTTCGTTTTCATTTTCTCTTCTCTAGACATATCAAGTCTATGTGGTTGGTGTTTCAGTTCAGTTATCTAACAAGGGAAAGTTGTAGTAAACAAATAGATCTAATACTAGCAAAAGGTAAAAATGAAGTCCGCCCGCCTCAGTCTCCCAACGTGCTGGGATTACAGGTGTGAGCCACGACGCCTGGCCAAGACTACATTTTGATTTATGTAATCTTTACCCCACTGGCAAGGAAACTTTGTGATCTAAAAGTGATCTGATGTGTTAGATCAAAATATCTGCTTGCAACAAAAACTAACTTGTAAGTTTTAGAAAACAGATAAAAAATTCCCAACACTATCTAATATATAGATATGGCTAGATATTTGACATAATAATTTTTTATCATTAATGTTGATTTTGCCAAACTATAAAACTTAAAGCCGAAATGGGTAAGCAAGAGGCAGGGGCTCTCTAGCCTGTGTTTCCTTTAAAGACTAGCATTACAAAAGACCTGATTCAATCAATTCCTTGATTTTTGGCCATGACTGCATATTAAAATTATTTGGGAACTTTTGAAACACTGTTACCTGGGCCTCACCAAGACCAATTAAGTCTGAATCACTGTAGGTGTAGCCTGGGAATCAATATTTTTGAAAAGCTCTCCAGCTGATTCTATTATGCAGCCAGGGTTGGGAACTCTTAAGTTAGTCCACCAGCCCAGCTAGACTCATTATGCCAGTGGCTTTTCCTGCTTCACCACTAGTCAGGCTAGCATTGACCCCTCTCTCCTACACTCACCCCCAGCCCCTGCAGTGCTGTCTGAGCAGTAGTATTCTGTTTGTTCTCATATGAGCTGAGGAGGGAATATGGAAAGAGAATAAATGTTTTTGTACATTATTTCATTTGAGAGTCACAACACTTCCTCTATGGTATACAGGTAGACATGCAAGTGAGCCATTTTGCCATCAGATTCTCCAGCCCCAGTCAAGATGACAAACAGCACTCGCTGACATCCAGACCATAACCTCATGTGAGACTCCAAGCTAAAACTACCTAGCCAAGCTACTTTTGAATTTTTCACCCACAGAACTGTTTGCTGTCTTAACATGCTATAATTTGGACACCTCTGTCATACCGCGGTAGTTATCCAATATGGTAATAAGAGAAGAGAGAAGGCCATAGCAGGTGAAAGCTGATAAGACAATTTGGAAGCTGTAGGACAAATAGACAAGTGTTATAGGCAGAATGTAGGTGAGACTGAACATATGTGGGAGAATAATTGAAAGTCAAAAAGAGAACTTAAGACTCCAGAATATCCTTTCCCTCTCCTATCTAAACATGAGCCAAAACAAAATAAAAAACAATATCCCTTGCTATTTGGGCAGGAGCCTGATGACTTGCTCTAAGGAGGGATGATAGATTCTGGGGAAGCAATAACAGCTATGGAAAAGAGCGCTAGATTTAAATAAGGTTAACTAAATGGAACTCTACTTGATTTTCAGGCATCCAGCCCAAATCTCCAGATAGTCTCCCAGAATACTAAAAACTAGTATTATAACTGCCACCCATACTAAGTATTAACTTATCCAAATACAGTGATAAGAGCTTATCGTGAGAGTAAGGAAAGACCAATGAAAGGAACTATGGGTATTAGAGTTCTAAATCTCATCCTCCATACTAGAAAATGATACACATTTTATGATTTATATATCTTGAAATAGTGATATAGATATAAATTTTATATATACCCAGGTAAATATAAGAAGACTACTTAAAAGGCAAATAAATCAAGTGAGGGGTGCTAGGGAAATATAGCAAAAGACCACATTTTTCATTACTAATCTTTTCAGTTCTACTTGAATTTTTAAACTGAGTACATGTACTACTTTTATAAAATAAAACTCATTAAAAGGGCTATAATAAACTAATTAAAATGCAAATTGGGGAAAATGTGGGAAAACATTTCCAGCTAATGTGACAGTCAACAAGATGATATTCATGTATTCAAATAATTCACTCATTACTGGGAAAAAATATAACATGCTGTCATGGTTGAAAGTGAGTGATGTGGAGACAGACTCCATTTTTGAATCTCAGCTTCTTTGACACTCACTTTTATTCCTGGGCTAGATACATAATTTTCCTATCTCTAAAAAACCAATGCCTATACAACACAGTTCTTTGAAAAATAAATATGAGAAAGCTTGTAAAGTGTTTGACAACACCTGGTACATAGTAAATCATAAATATTAGCTATATAATTCAGTGGGATATATTTACCAAATGGCTCTATGTACACAGATGTATTAATCCATTCTCATAATGCTATAAAGACATAATAATGCTATAAAGACATACCAGAGACTGCATAATTTAAAACGAAAGAGATTTAATCAGCTAATGGTTCCACAGCTATACAGGCTTCTGCTTCTGGGAGGCCTCAGGAAACTTATAATCAAGGCAGAAGGAGAAGGGGAAGCAAGCACATCTTACATAGTGGGAGCCAGAGGAAGACAGAGAAGGGGAAGTGCTACACATTTTCAAATAATGAGATCTCGTGAGAACTCACTCACTATCAGGAGAAGAGCAAGGGGGAAATCCGCCCCCATGATCCAATCACCTTCAACCAGGTACCTCGCCCAACATTGGAGATTACAATTCAACATGAGATTTGGGTGGGGACACAGAGCCAAACTGTATCACTAGCACTATCCGAACTCTGGGTATAAAGAACCATGAATGAAACAAGAATAATTTCTGCATGTAGAATTGGAAGTCTATATTAAGAAACAAAGGAAAGGCCAGACATGGTGGCTCATGCCTGTAATTCTAGCACTTTTGGATGCTGAGGCAGGTGGATCACTTGAGCTCAGGAGTGTGAGACTAGCCTGAGCAACATGGCAAAACCCCATCTCTACAAAAAATACAAAAAATTACCTAGGTGTGGTGGCATGTACCTCCAGCTACTCGGGAGGCTGAGGTGGGAGGATTGGTTGAACGTGGGAGGCAGAGATTGCAGTGAGCTAAGATCATACCACTAAACTTCAGTCTGGGTGACAGAATAATATCCTCTCTGTCAAAAAAAAAAAAAGGCAGAAAATAATACAAGAAATTTTAAAAACTAAAAATGTTTTTACAAATCCAAGTCTTGGCTGGGGCGTGGTGGTTCATGCCTGTAATCCCAGCACTTTGGGAGGCCGAATCAGGCAGATCACGAGGTCAGGAGATTGAGACCATCCTGGCTAACACAGTGAAACCCCGTCTCTACTAAAAATACAAAAAATTAGCCGGGCGTGGTGGTGGGCTCCTGTAGTCCCCGCTACTGGGAGAGGCTGAGGCAGGAGAATGGCGTGAACCCAGGAGGTGGAGCTTGCAGTGAGCCAAGATCGCGCCACTGCACTCCAGCCTGGGTGACAGAGCAAGACTCCACCTCAAAAAAAAAAAAAAAAAAATCCAAGTCTTAAAAGGGATTAGTGCTCTGAAAGAAACAGAGTAATAGGCAATGTTGTGGGGTACGTATGTGTGTGTGAATGTTAAACGGTGGAAGTTGTACAAAGGTAAACATTGGTTCTCTCATCAGGAGATCCTGTATTAAGTCAAAGTCTTTATTAGTCAGCTGAGATTACCATAACAGAACACCACAGTCTGGGTGTCTTAAAAAGCAGAATTTTTTTCCCACAGTTCTGAAATCTAGAATTCCAAGATCATGCTTTCAGCAATTTGATTTCTGGTGAGGGCTCTCTTCCTGGCTTGCAGATGAGCGCCTTCCCATTGTGTCTTCACAGGATCTTTCCTTTGTGCTCATACAGGGTGGATGAGCTCTCTGTGTCTCTTCTTTTAAGGACATTAACCCTGTCAGATCAACACGCTACTCCTATGACTTCACTTAACCTTAGTTGCCTCTGTAAAGTCCCTGTCTTAAAATACAGACACATTGGGGTGTAGGGCTTCAGTATATGAATGGGAGGTTGTGTGGATTATAATCACTCAGCCCAAAAGACAAGCATAAGAAGGTAACTTCCATGAATGTGGACAGGGTAAGAAAAGAAATCTGTATATGTATTGGTATATTTCAATGACTGAAAGAAATCCAATGTGAATAGCAGAATTGGTAAGTTGGGGCAATTATGAGGTAATGAAAGATTAGAATAGAATGATAGGGTGGGGACCTACAGGTCATATTTTTCAGATTTTATTTTAAACATGAAGAAAACCCATTGAAGGCATGAAGCTGAGTGGTAATAAAATGCAATGTGTTTTGAAAGCATCACTGTTTTGGTTTCATGGAACAAATTGTAGGTAATCCTTAATATACAGGGAGTCATCAAATACAGTATATCAAGAAGTAAAAAACAGGCAAAAGTATGACCAAAGTATTTACAGAATTAATATGTTACAATATATTTAAGCTCCTTCTGTTAATAAAAGGAATATTAATTAAAAGCATCAGTGAGATGTTATTTTTATCTCATCAAATTTTTATTAATGGGGTTCAACTAAGGTAAAATCCAACCAGTGTATTGGAGTAGAACCAAGATAAGATGATATAAAAAGCAAAACAAACAAACAAACAAACAAATGTGGAATTCAGCAGCCCTAAGCAACTATATGTCATCAAGAAAACAGAAACTTCACTCTTTTTATTTTTCAGACAGTGCCAGCCCCCAATGACCATACAGAAACGTGTCAAGGTACTTTTGGTTACAGTGCCAGTGCAGGTTCTATTGGGAATTATGTTAGTCTATTGGGGCTTTTATAACAAACAAACATTAGGCTGGGTGTCTTATAAGTAACAGAAATTTCTCACAGTTCTTGAGACTGAGAAGTCCAAGATTAAGATGCTAGCTGATGTGGTGACTGTTGAAGGTCCGCTTCATTCACAGATGGTACCTTCTCACTGTGTCTTCCTGTGGTGAGAGAAGAAAAGTAACTCTCTGGAGTCACTTTTTTTTTTTTTTTTTTGAGATGGAGTCTTACTCTGTCTCCATGCTGGAATGCAGTGGCACAATCTCGGCTCACTAAAACCTCCGCCTCCCGGGTTCAAGCAATTCTCCTGCCTCAGCCTCCCAAGTAGCTGGGACTACAGGCATGCACCACCACGTTCAGCTAATTTTTGCATTTTTAGTAGAGACAGGGTTTCACCATGTTGGCCAGGATGGTCTGTATCTCTTGACCTTGTGATGCACCCGCCTTGGCCTCCCAAAGTGCTGGGATTACAGGCGTGAGCCACCGCACCTGGCCTAGAGTCACTTTTATAAAGTGCTTCTCCTATTCATGAGGAGACCTTGTGACCTAATCACCTCCCAAATGCCCCACCTCCTACTACCATCACTTTGTGGATTAGGATTTCAGCATATGAATTTTGGGGAGACACAAACACTCAGATCATAGCAGCAATTATTTGAGCAGATGCAGAGGAATTGTGATGTGGAGAAAAACTAAACTTTCTGAAATGGTCTGGCAAATTCTGCACAAGGAAAATGTAGCCATACCCTAATGCCAACAGTTCCCCAAGTGAGGATGGTACAGGTTAATGTGAAGAAAGCAGTCATTCTTCTGTTTCCTCTTGTCTGGCTAAAAGACAGGCTCTCTAGAGCAGAGGAAACCAGAAATAGCCACATTCCAAAAATTAGAAAAAAATATACTCATGGAGAGAGAACTGCTTGAGGAAGGAACTATGAAGAATTATTCAAGGCATTAATGCCTGAGAGATTGGCCCAAGGCAGATGTGCGGCTTAGAGAAATGGAAAATAGTTGCTCTTATAAAAGACATTTCCATTTTGTGGTAGATTGGTACACCAACCTCAGTCAAGCAACCTGGCAAAGATTAACCTTTAAATGAGTTAATATCCTGTAATTTTAGTTCAGGGAAACTGTCCTAAAGAAATTATCAGAAACTCCAGGAATCCTCCACAATATTAGTTACAATATTATTTATATTAAGAAAATAGTAGAAATGATTACATGTTTTGTAGCTATCCAAATTGTGTTTTCCAAAATATTTTATTCTCATGCATATCTTTTCACAATATATTGATAGGAGAAAATATGTACATATTTATCTAGGGTTTATATCTATATATATCTAGATATAGATATATATATAGACACACATGCACATAAATATGTATATATTAAAAGGAAACTTCCTAAACTAATAACAATGATCATCTTTCGTAGGTAGGTAGTGTTACTGATGGCATTCCAAAAATATCTTTATTTTCAAAACTTCTATAACAGTCACATATTGCTTTCCTTTTTGTGTCTATTTGCAAATTAAATATGTACTTTTCTCAGTGTAAAAGATTCAGGCAACACTGAGATATGTGAGAGCTGTATTATATTTTAAGAAAGTCACTTCTGAGGATATTATATAATTACAGGTTTGCATAGTTCAAGCCTAAAGTAATTCCAAAATAATTTCTATTACAGAAAAGCCAATGGAGAAATGTGGTCTCAGACAATAGGAATTTCCAATCACAGCACATACATCTCCTATGATATATTTTTTCTCTAATTACACTTTTTATTTCATCTAAAATAAAATTTCTACATTTAAAACTTGACCTTCTTTGTAAATTTTTTTTATTTTACTTTAAGTTCTGGGATACAGTGCAGAACATGCAGGTTGGTTACATAGGGACACATGTGCCATGGTGGTTTGCTATACCCATTAACCCATAATCTAGGCTTTAAGCCCGGTGTACATTAGCTATTTTTCCCTCCCCTCACCCCTATCACCCAACAGGCCCCAGTGTGTGGTGTTCCCCTCCCTGTGTCCATGTGTTCTAACTGTTCAACTCCCACTTATGAGTGAGAACATGCAGTGTTTGGTTTTCTGTTCCTGTATTAGTTTGCTGAGGATGACGGTTTCCAGCTTCATCCATGTCCCTGAAAAGGACATGATCTCATTTCTTTTTATGGCAGCATAGTATTCCATGGTGTATATGTACTACATTTTCTTTATCCAGTCTATCATTGATGGATATTTGGGTTGGTTCCATGTCTTAGCTATTGTAAATAGTGCTGCAGTAAACATGTGTGCGCATGTGTCTTTACAGTAGAATAATTTATATTCTTTTGGGTATATACCCAGTAATGGGATTGCTAATTCAAATGGTATTTCTGCTTCTAGATGCTTGAACACTGTCTTCCACAATGGTTGACCAAATTTACATTCCCAACAACAGTGTAAAAGGGTTCCTTATTGTCCATATCACTACCAGGCTTTTGGTGAAAGCCATTCAAGTCTCTAGTAAGTTCCAAACTTTCCCACATTTTCCTGTCTTCTTCTGAGGTCTCCAAACTGTTCCTCCCTCTGCCTGTTACCCAGTTCCAAAGTTGCTTCCACATTTTCGGGTATCTTTTCAGCAATGCCCCACTCTACTGGTACCAATTTACTGTATTAATCCATTTTCACACTGCTGTTAAAGACATACCTGAGACTGGGAAGAAAAATAGGTTTAATTGGACTTACAGTTCCACGTGGCTGGGGAAGTTCTCACAATCATGGTGGAGAGTGAAAGGTACTTCTTACATGGTGGCGTCAAGAGACAATGAGGATGAAGCAAAAGCAGAAACCCCTGATAAAATCATCAGATCTCATGAGACTTATTCACTATCATGAGACTAATATGGGAAAGACTGGACCACATGTTTCAATTACCTCCACTGGGTCCCTTCCACAACACATGGGAATTATAGGAGATACAATTTAAGTTGAGATTTGGGTAAGGGCACAGTCAAACCATATCAATCCCTTCCTTACACTTTATACAAAAATAAACTCAAGATGGATTAAAGACTTAAATGTAAAACCCAAAACCATAAAAACCCTAGAAGAAAATCTAGGCAATACCACTCAGGACATAGGCATGAGCAACAATTTCATGACAAAAATGCTAAAAGTAATTGAAAGAAAAGCTAAAATTGACAAATGGGATTTAATTAAAATAAAGAGCTGCACAACAAAAGAAACTATCATCAGAGTGAACAGGCAACCTACAGAATGGGAGAAAATTTTTGCAATCTACCCATCTGACAAAGGGCTAATATCCAGAATCTACAAGGGACTTAAAATTTACTAGAAATTTAACATGACTAATTGAGTTCAAAAGTTTTTGTTGCCAGGCAGCACTTATCAGAACATGCATGCACTGGTCCTATTATTGAATTAATTCTTAGATTGTATTGCCATAAGATAAAGAATATTTTCAAGTTATAACAAATGTGAATGTCAAAATAATAGCACAGGTGTTGTAAAATTTTTCTGGAAAATTCCAATGTATGCAAATGAACATTGTAACTTAGAAGAAGTGCTGAAAAAATGGAGGAAAGTGGATATTTCTGTTTAAGAGCTAAAGTGATACTGATACAGGGAGAGACCAAGGAAGTGCTGGGTAGAAAAGGGTGGGATCTCTGACAAGGGTTCCACCCTCAGGCTGGTGCCCACGAACCTAAGTGAGAACAGCCACTCCTGTTTCTATACCCAAATGTCGCATTTTCCAAGACCATTCTGGCCCACAATGCCCCCCATCCTATGCCCATAAAAACCTGAGACCCTAGCAGGCACAGACACAAGTAGCTGGATGTCAAGAGAAGCCGAAGAGCACACCAACAGACACCAGCAGATACTAGCAGGCCATTGGGGTGGGACAACGTGAAATTTGGTTGGGGGCAGTCAGAAAGGCCACCAGGCTGCCCAACTCCAGGAGAAGACCACCTTCCCACTTCATCCCCCTTCTGGCTCCCCATCCACCTCTCTGAGAGCTACTTCCATCACTCAGTAAAACTTTGCACCCATCCTCCATGCCCATGTGGTGATGTGGTTTTTCTGTATACCAGGGTAAGAACCCAGGATACAGAAAGCCCTCTGTCCTTGTGATAAGGCAGAGGGTCTAATTGCACTGATTAACACAAGCCTCCTACAGACAGCAAAACTGAAGGAGCACACTGTAACACATGCCCACTGGATCTTCAAGAGCTGTAAGCACTCAACCCTAGATGCTGCTGTGGGGCTGGAGCCCAAAAATGCTTCCCATGATCTGCCTGTCTGCATGCTCCCCCTAGGGGTTTGAGCAGCAAGACACAGAAGAATTGAGCCACGCCCCTGTCATACTCCCTTTAAGGAGGATAAAGGAACTTCTCTCATTTCATCACTAGCTTATGGCAATCACTGAAATACAGGGCACAATGAACCTGGTCTGGTGGATTTTTCATGACAACAGTCTTGATAATAAAAAAATTAACATTTTATGTATTATTGTTTTATAAAATTGAATTTCACTGCATATATAATACAACACACCATAACTATCCCCCCCCACAGATACACAGATATACACACACACACACACATAAACACACACACCTACACACAAACTCACATTATACACACACACACTTTATCTCCTGTTATCAAGGTACTCTTTCCAGAACTAGCCACTTAACAGTTTCGTGTTGATGCCTCCAATAAGTGATTTTATTAATATACACATATTTAGTATATTGTATTACTTATAATAAAAGTACAATACAATGAAATAAATTACTTAATCTCATTTTTTCTTTAATTTAGGTACTCAATATCACTTTGTTGCAATGGTAACAAAATTCTTATGTGCACGGTATCATTAGTTATATTGACTGGCTAATAAATCTGTTCCTATAATCTAAAATTTAAGAATTTAGTTACAAGAAAATTCTCCTTAGAATGTGTTCTCTAGATCTATATTATGACTTCAATGTATTTACCTAGATATGGATAGAAAAATTTTGAAAGTATGAATTTCGCACTTTTCTATTAATCAGTATTATTACTTCTATAAATAACAAAAATGGGGGAAAGAAAGAAAGCCATCTTTTCCATTTTACTTAGTAAAATACTTCACAAAAGATAATTGACTCATCAACAGCATATGGTTTTCTTGTAAAATAAAAGCCAACTACAAATATTGAGCTATGCTCATGCCTCATTAGAAGTAATTTAAGGACATTTATGAAGAATACTTATATTGGAGTAGAGCTAAATTATTTTCCTATATGTGAGATGATGGTAAAAATGTTTGCTTTAGAAAGAAAGAAAGAGAGAAAACACCAATTTGAAAAAGGGTTCGTTAAGTATTTATGAAAAAAATCTTATTTAGATTAAATTTCACCCCGATGAAGCAGTTATAAATTTGAGATCACTATGGTTTGAATGTGCTTCCTCCAAAAATTTGCTTTAGAAATTTAACCCCAAATGCAACAGTGCTGGGAGTTAGGGCCTCCTGGGAGATGTTTAGGTCATGAGAGCTCTGCCCTCATGAATGGATCAATGCTGCTATAACTTGGGGAAGTGGGTGCCATCTCTTCCTCTTTTCTGTCATGTGAAGACACAGAGTTCCTTCCTGCATGGAGGATGCAGCATACAAGGTGTCATTTTGGAAGCAGAGACTGGGCCTTCACCAGACACCAAACCTTCCAGCACGCTGATCTTGGACTTCTCAGCCCCCTGAACTCTGAGAAATGCATTTTATTTATAAATCACTTAGTCTCAAGTATTCTGTTACAGTAGCACAAAATGAACTAAGAAAGGACATTACTACATTAAAATGTTGCCTTTTCTAAGTTTCTCCTCTTATATGAAACTGAGTACCTCTTTAGTTACTTTTTTCTATACGTAGTATGATTCTGACTAGCAAATCAGCATGCAACTGCCACTTCAGCAATTAATAATTTCCTAAACATCATTGCAAATTTCCATAATCATCATGGTTAAAATATAGTGAATCTACTAATAAAGATATGTCATGAACAGAATACAAAATAGTTAGAAGGATCCAAAGAATTTTTGATGATGAAAGAAAAGAAGTTTAGCTAAAGAAATAAGTTTTTGCTAGCAGAGACTGACATTGATGGCAAATTCTTATATCCATTTCCCAACTTTATATAATTACATTTGGCTTTTTTGATGATGATGTTTTCTTAAAGTTTACTTAAACACAAATAGTCCAAGTTACATTATTTTATTAGAATTTTAAGAAACAGAAAAATATGAATTTATGATAAAGATTGATCAGGGTTGCTATTGTCATATTTTTCAATAACTCAACCCACAATGACTCAGTATTTCAGCAGAAATGTTGTATGTGTGTGCATTTCCAGCTTTTGTGTCTCTGTAAGAAAAAGGTGCTTAACAGATGGAACAATATTGAACTTTACCCAGAGTTACATTCATCTTATGTGCAAGTCTATGAAACAAGCAAGCCAACTTGACAGTTTAATTCCACATTAGGATAATGCTTGGAAGGGTAATCCTATTTGCACTGCAGGATAAGGATGCCTGCATAGTGGCTTTGGCCTATAAAACTGTTAGCTATAAATTCTGAGCTGGCATTATGAGCTTCTTAACTTTTAAACCAGCTTTTTCTTAACATCCTATTGCCAAGAGTGGGTTATTTGCCCCATAAATCCACCTAACCCGTTATATTTTTCTTTTTAAAATCAGTTGGCAAATTTACCCAGAGTAATAAAATCTACTTTTCATTTGGATTATCTTATTTTGGACAAAATAATCACATGCATGTAAATGAGGCAGAATGAGTTATAAATTCAACATTTTTGTTTGTGAGAGTAGTTTTAAAGAATGCCAGAACATTTTTATTTTTACTGTATTTAAGGATAAAACAAAATCAAACAACTGCTCATTTGAGTCAAGATAAATGTTCACAATATTTTTGTAAGGAAAATAAAAGGATAAATTAAAATACCTTTTTGTTTACTTACTTTTTATAAACTCACACATAAATCTGATTGGATAACATACCCAGCCAACGGGTTTATATAATAGATATAATTAATGTCTATACTTTGCTGCTACAGAGTGACCAGACATGGGCACAGGAAGGTGAGTTCCAAGGACTCCTGAGCGATGTCTTCCTTGCCTTCTCCATTCAAACACTAGCTAGATGTCTGAGGCTTCAAGGAGCCAAGTTTGAACAAAAGTATCTTAAAGCCAAGCATTTTTGTTCTTAGCTCTTAGTTTTCCAAATGGAGATGTTACATTAAATTAAAATGAAAACCCTCTGTAAAGAATCCTTTAGCAGACAAAGCCAGTTAGGCCTCATAAAGGACCCCAACCTCACTTCATTTGCAAACATAAGTGAAACAATTGAAGCTGTTTATTGTAAATGCCTATATAATTTAACTTAAAAACATAACTTATGCTCAACCAATCAGAAGAAACCAACAAACTTATAATTAGATAACTAAGTATTTTCCAAAGGATAGACCAAATAAATCTGTATAACTGTATAACTGTCAGTGATCAAATATTTGTCTGTCTTCTCTGTTAGCCCATAAAAGCCAATACCTTATATTTCCTAAGGGAAGCTTCTAAACAACTTCTGGTTTAGAGCTGCCCAAATCATGACTATTGTTTGCTCAAATGAACTCTTCAAATTTTTACTGTGGCTCAGTTTATTTTTTAACAGAGAAAAATCTGCCTGGGACCTCAAGTCTTAGATGGAATGTTTACCTTAGAATCTACATGTCCTGCCATCTCTTTTAGCTCAGAAAGGGAATGATTGTGAGAAAAGATTTGAAGGCATGAAATTCTGTCCTGTTTCCATACCTACCTCACTGAGATCACGTCTTTTTTCAATTTCTTAGTGCTTTAATGTTTGTCATTTTATTTTTTCTTTTTATATTGCATCTCCATAATCCATTGCCATTTTTCCTTTAAGTTATTCTTTTCAATGAGTTATAATTTAGTTTGACACAGAATCATCTAATTTATATTTGCCAATAAGTATAATTTATATCTTAACTATATTAATTATTTAATTAATAGACTACTTTCTGAGAGCAGTTTTATGTTCATGGCAAAATTGAGTAGAAAGTACACAGTTCCCTCCCGGGTACCCCTCTCCTTCCCACATACATTGACTATGTTAATTTTTATTTTTGTTGTCTTAATTATATTTTTCAGTTTATATATCATTAGATATTGTTTTTAAATTTATGTCTACAGAAGCAAGAATATTCATAATGATCATAGCTATAAGGATCATCTGTATCCATTTGCCATAATCTTTATAAAAAATGCCAACTTCTGCAGAATGGACATTCAAAAGCTTTATAATAAGAAAGATTCTTGGGCTCCCTTCAGACACAGTAGGACAGTTTCATGATCTATTAGAGATCCCAACATGGGCAGAGGAGGCAATGGCACCTTGGGTGTCACATTTTTGCCAAACTTCCCCCTATTACCTCAATAAAGAAATGTGAAATTCTAGGACAGGCAAGACTGATCTATAGTCACTGAAAGCAGATACAGACTGCCTGGAGGGAGGGCTGGGTGGGTGAATTTAGTGCAAAGAAGCACAAGGTAATTTTGTTGGTAATGGATAATGGAAGTATTTTATATATTGTGTAGTTCATATATTATATTGCACATTGATTTGCTTCATGGTTACACAGATAAAGCCATTTGCAAAAATAATAAACTGAATATTTTAAAATGGTGCATTTTTTCATATGTTTATTATACCAAAACAAAATGGATTTTAAAGCAAATGTTTTCCCTCACAAGTTTCGTGAACTTCTTAATTGAAAATATAATTTATTCTCTCATTATTGCAAACTTGTAATAATACATTTTAGGAAATCTAAATAAATAGTTTCTTTCTATTTATTTGGGTTAATATTAAATGACCATATACTATCATCTTTTCTGAATAGCTGAAATTCTTGCTTTATCTTACCATATGTGGAAATAGATGATATAAAAGTTGGTGTCTCTATCCTATATGATCATTAACAAGGTATATATTTTAAGATAACAATATTAATGGAATTTAAAATTTATTTTACATTGTATCAAAACATCTCATGTACCCCATAAACATATACACTTACTATGTCCCCACAAAAATTAAAAACTAAAAAATTAAAGTTACATTTTACATACACTAATTCAATTAATCTTCACATTCTGACTATTTTAATCCAAAATTACCAATGAAGTCATGAGACATTAATTTATTTGCACTAGGCCACCTAAATCATAAGTAATGGAGACAAAATTAAAATCCTGAATGATAGGCTCCAATGTCCATGTTCTTAACCATGACACAGAGTGCAGAGAGGTAGGAGGGAGGTGAAAGACCTCAGCAGTTTTAAATATTCCAGTCTTCTGGAAGACATTTCTCCATAGCCAGGTTGGTCTATTCTTGCTTCAGTATGTCTCCAACATGCTGACTTTATTGATTATTTTTACTCAACGTAGGGTTCAAGAACATGTTCTCACTGAGACACTTATTTTTTTCTAAGACTGTGTCTTAGAATATGTACACTAGTAAAATGTGAAGCACCTTTTATTACTTGAAAATTTTTTTAGTAAAACATGCTCCTTAATAAGTTAAAAGAACCAACTCTTATAAAATGGTTTAACTTCTTTGTTTTGGAGTTCTATTTAGGAAAGGCAAAAGAAGGATTCCCTTAATATGAAAGTGTATCAATTTTTTTCTTTATTGAGAGTTAAAGGAGATGTTTGAGATGTCCAAGATCATAATCAAAAGATTTTAAGAATTGAGATAGTTTTATCTTTGATAAGTCTATGAGCACACAAACAAAACAAAATAAAAGTAACAATTAACTTGTTAAAACAAAATAAAAGTAACAATTTGCTTGCTTATTAGCAAGCAAAACTTAAGTAGAACACTAGAAGTCCACAAGAATGAGACCTTAATTTCCACTAAATTGGAACTTTGAGGTTAGAATTGGCCTAGGAGCTTGGTAGGAAACAGCAATGTTCAGATTTTACCACCAGAAATTCTTACTTAATTTTTCCACTAGAGGCTTTGAGCATTATTTTTTATTTAGATATTGTACATTGACTTTAAAATCTATTTTGTTTTGGAATAATATACATATGAAAAAGGCATTCAAAATATTCACTTCATTATTTTTATAAATGTCTTTATGTAACCATGACACAAATCAATATATAATATATGAAATACACAATATATGAAATACTTCCATTTTCCATTACCAACAAAATTACCTTGTACTCCTTTCCACTAAATCCACCCACCCATCCCTCCCTCCAGGCAATCTGGATATGGTTTCAGTCACTATAGATTAGTCTTGCCTGTCTTAGAATTTCACATAAATAGAATAATGCAATATTCATGTGTGCATGTGTGTCTGACATCTTTGTTCAGCATAATGCTTTTGAGATTTATCCTTATCATTGTGGTGTATATTCATAGCTGCTTCTTACTGCACAAAAGCATTGTAGTGTAAGTTTATATCAAATTTGTTTATACAAACATATATTTTTATGGCTTGTGTCTTTTTAAGTTCTTTCTAAAATCATTCCTTTCTATATGTTGAAGAATTTTTTTTTTTCTGGAATTTTTACAGCTTTGGCTATTTTATGTTTAAGTGTATGACCCAATTGGGTTTATAATTGCATTTGAAATGAGAGCAGGTTTGAAGTACATTTCTTTTTTTTTTTTTTTTTTTTGAGTTGGAGTCTTGCTCTGTTGCCCAGGCTGGAGTGCAGTGGCGCAATCTCGGCTCACTGCAAGCTCTGCCTCCCAGGTTCACGCCATTCTCCTGCCTCAGCCTCCCGAGTAGCTGGGACTACAGGCGCCCACCACCACACCCGGCTAATTTTTTTTTTTTGTATTTTTAGTAGAGACAGGGTTTCACCGTGTTAGCCAGGATGGTCTCGATCTCCTGACCTTGTGATCCGCCTGCCTTGGCCTCCAAAGTGCTGGGATTACAGGCTTGAGCCACTGTGCCCGGCCTGAAGTACATTTCTTTAGATAGTCAGTCATTCCTCTACTATTCAGTGAAAAGACGATCCTTTGTCCATAGTGGCCTTGCCATAAATCAATTAATGTGATTTGGGGAAGAATTAGTTTTTACTGAATTGAGTGACGATCACAGACAAATTTTAGTGGAGATGAATAGTGTATTTCTAGACTCTGCAATATTCAATTTGGTCTATAAGTGAAACCATACTACTTGATACCTTTATAGCAGGTCTTGAAATGTGTTACTGTAAATCCTCCAACTTTGTTTTAATTTTATTGTAGTGATGGCAGCAGCAGCCTATCTGGAGTGGCTGCTGCCATGATGCTGGCTGCAGTGGGGAAGGCAGGCAGGAGCACTACCCTCCAGGGTGCAGCTGCAGCAACCCAAGCTGGGGCTGTTGACCCAGGCATCTCTGCACTCTCAGGGGCCCAGGAAAGCCCTCCCTGCCCCAACAGGCTCCAAAGTGCCTGCTCCTACTGTCTGGCCTCTCCCCACTCCCAGCACCTGCTCCAGTCACTGAGAAAATTTGAGGTCAAGCCTTGATGTTGTCATAACCTAGCGGGGTGTGCACACGCTTGATGCAGAGCTAGCTCTGGACTTTGGGTGCTGAAGAGCATGGGAGGGATGCTGACGTGGGGGCTGAGGGCAGCTTGGCACTGGCCTGCAGGTTCCCCTCAGCATGAACAGCCTGGGTGCCATGAACAGTGGCAGGAGGCAGACAGTCTCCAGGGCAGAAAAGAACAGGTCCCCAGTGAAGCCCCACTTTCAAGCTGGGGAGTGCCTGAAGCCTGGGGCCAGGGTACCAGTCCTGTGGACCACAGTGGGAACTTGTGGTGCTTTTTTTGGGCCCGCCCATGGCTGCCCATGGACCAATCAACAGGCACTTCCTCCCATATGAGGCCCATAAAAGCCCCAGACACAGCCAGACTCACAGAGACAATGGGACAACCTGCCTGCAGAGAGAATCTACCCACTCCAAGGTCTGCTCTCTGCTGAGAGCTGAACACTGATCAGAACGTCCTGCCCGTGGAGAGGAGCTACCCAATGTCAGTCTTCTCTGAGCTGTTCTGTTGCTCAATAAAGCTCCTTTTCACCTTGTTCACCCCCTACTTGTCCACATACATTATTCTTCCTAGATGCAGCACAAAAACTTGGGACCTGCCAAATGGCAGGGCTAAAAGAGCTGTAGCACAAACAAGGCTGAAACACTCCCCTTGCTGACCACGTTGTGGGTGACAAGGAGAGAAGAAAGAGGGAGAGAAGAGCTGTGGCCCTTGAGGGAGCCCAGACGTACGAGCTCTGAGAACAACCAATGCTGTGGCACCCACTTTGGGGATCTGTGGTGCCTGGCCTCCAAGCTTCTGGGCATCACCACATTTCCTGGTGCCAGTTGTGGAAGCTGCTTGCAGTACGCCTGGTCCAGTCACAGCCTTGCAGGGAGTCAGCTTCCATGCTGGTGCCTGGAGCTGCACATCCTGCCACAGCCAGCCTGCCTTATTGTGCACAGTGGCCGGACACCATGCTTGCTCACTCTCACACACATCTTGCTACCCCTCATGCTCTTGGCAGGCGTGGTATCCACGCCAGCAGCACAAGCCAAGCACAGCCTGCCAGGCCGTGTGGGCAGAATGAGCCCAGCAGGCCCAAGCAAAATTCAGGCAAAGGAGCTACTGGACACAGAAGTTTACAGCTGGAAAAGCATCACCCCAGGAATCTCATTGACAGTAGTCTTTTTATGTCTTTGTAGCTCCACACTAATTTTAGAATCAGTTTATCAACTTCAATTAAAACAAAACAATTAAAAGAGAATTTTGTAATTTTGATTGGAATTATGCTGCATATACGTATCCATTTGGGGACAAACAAGAATTTGACAATATTTATTTCAATCTATGTAATTGATATATGTCTTTAAATTTTAGGTTGTCTAAAATTATTGTCATAACTGTTTTGTATTTATGAGTATACTGGTTTTTGTACATTGTGTTAAATGTATCCTAAACTATTTTGTCATTTAATGCTATTTTAAATGACATTTTAATTTCATTTTCTGATTTTTTTTGTTTGTTAATGTATGAAAGTGCAAACAATTATTCTAGTAGATCTTTTAGGTTTCTTTTTATATTTCACCAACTATAAAGTCTTGCTTTCTCTGAAAGAATACATTTTTACCTAGTTCTTTGTAATGAGCATACTTTGAACTCCTTGTTCCTTTGGCTAGGACCTTCAGAAAAATGTTAAACTGTAATGGTGCAAGTAAGTATCCTTGCCTTCTTAATCTTGGAGGGAAAATAGTCATTCATTCGTTACTAACTACAAAGTTACAAGTAGGTTTTTCAAAAATACCTATTATGATAACAGAAAATTTTCCTTTGAGTCCTAGTTTTATGATAGACAACATATTATGAATGGATGCTTTTTTTTGAGACAGAGTCTCACTCTGTTGGCCAGGCTGGAGAGCAGTGGCACAATCTTGGCTCACTGCAACCTCTGCCTCCTGGGCTCAAGTGATCCTCCCACCTCAGTCTCTTAAGTAGCTGTGACTACTGGCATATGCCAACACACCTGGCTAATTTTTGTATTTTTTATAGAGACAGGGTCTCCCTATTTTGCCCAGACTAGTCTCAAGCTTCTGGGCTCTAGCAATCGGCTAGCCTCATACTCTCAAAGTGCTGGGATTATAGGCGTGAGCCATCGTGCCTGGGCTCACATGCTATTTCTACCATGAGTGAGATCATGATATGCTTTTTCTCCTTTATTCTAGTAATATGATGAATTACATATATTTTGATCTTCAAATGCTAAACCAACCTTGCCTTCCTTGGAAAGATAGCTTCTTCTCATAATATATTATCATTTCTATATATTATTCAGATGAATTTCTAAACATTTTGTTAAATACTTTTTTGTCTACATTCACCATTCTCCAAATTCAGTCTTCTTAACTCCATGAGACCATCATGCTCAGATCTGGTTATCTCTTTCCTGCACTGGGACTCAGAAAATCCAATAGTCAGAAAGCCTGGAATTGCCAATGGAGATAGTATTCCAGAGATGATTAGCAATAGTTGATGTTTTAAATGAAATAAGTTCTACTTCTGATGTCTTATGTCAACCAAGACACATACTAACTATGTCACTTGGTGGGAAACCAAAACTTAATTAAAAAGATAGCAATGCATAAAAATCATATCCTTATTTCTATTACATGGCTTGTTTTCAATATTACCTACGTATACTGTCAAAAATAGTATTGTCCAATTTCCATCATTAGGAGTTTTGACTTAATTATTCTGATTTACTTAAGTGAATATTGGCTTTTGTTATTCTTTTTGTTTCTGTTTTTGTTGTTAATCTCTTCAGGTGATTCTAATGTGCAGGGGTCAATTCTCCCAGAACTGGGTGGGGCATCATGTATTGATCTGGGGTGAAGGCAACTAAACTCCACCTTCATCAATCTTGACTTATATGAAGGGAAAAATTCCAAGTAAATGTGTCAATTTGTCATCTTTGCTAATATGGCTTCTTATTTAACAGCCAAATAAACTAGGACTCTGGCACTGTGCGCGGGAAATCAATCTGACTATGCCTGTTTTCTAGCTCCTATTAAAAGCCTACTTCAAAGAAGTAACATAAAGAAAATATTTTAATTTATTCTGAGTTTTATTCTCTCCTCAAAGTTATCTAAATTCTATCTTTGGAACTAGTTCATCCTTTGAAAATCTATGCATTCTAACTGCATTAGTTTTGTCCTCATAGAACCATCATTGCAGTGTTGTGTTTTATTGTTCTGTCCTTTATTGTGTGATATAAAATCATGTGAAAATGAAAATATATTTACTTTTGTATTGTAAAAACAACATTTAGGTATTTCTCATAAGTCTTTATATTTATTTTAAATTTTTATGGGACAAAGGAGTTAATAATTCAATGCAAGAAAAATATTACTTTTTCTAAGTAAGTGGTATCATATTCCATTTTAAACAATGTATATGAGAAAGCTCAGACTAAAATATAAACAACAAATATTACTATATTTTGTGTAGTTTCTAGCCACTTTTATTTTTTAACTAGTTTACAAAGATATATGTTTTATTATGTGTTTACTCCAAAATTTATATAAATTGTGTTGTCTTTATGTATCTCTGCTGAACAATTTAAAATTCTCTTTAGGCTAGATATGGTGGCTCATGCCTGTAATCCCAGCACTTTGAGAGGCTGAGGCAGTAGGATCACTTGAGGCTAAGAGTTCGAGACCAAGTTGGGCAACAAAGCAAGACCCCTTCTTTAATAAATAAATATAAAATAAAATAAAAATCTCTTTAAAATATGTGCATTATAAATGATGCCTAAAGAGTTCACAAGAAACAAGAATAAAACACCAATGGATAAACAGCAGAATTCATTTACTATATAGAAAATTATTAGAGTTTGCAATGTTTGAGAAAAGTTAAAATTGAGTTCTTAAAATCATAATTGCAGAAGTTTATGTTTATAAAAATTAGAAAATATAAAGAAGCTAAAATAATTAAAGGAAAAAAAATACTGGAAATTCCACCACCCAGAAGTATGTATTATTAACATTCATTAGCACATGTATCTCTAGATTTATATAGATGTTTATCTTTAAAACTTAATTTACCTTTATATTATTTAATTCCTTGTTTTTATACTTATTTAATGATTATTGTCTGCCTTGATACCCAATTCTTTATTTCCTTTTCCAACTCTTCCAATAAACTTAAATGTTGATTAATAAATCTAATATACCTATGAGAATAAATACTCTCAAGAATTGCTTGAATATTTCAGTAAAGGCAAGTTACTCTTTTTAGAAGATTGATTATAATTTTATAATATTATTTCACTTTTGTCTTGTATTTTCCTCCATGGTGATATCTATTTCTTACTATGTGTAATCAACAAAGTATTAAATATATTTATATGCCATGGTATATAATATTGATACAATTATTTAAAATAGATATGTAAAAATCACAAAAGAACAGGAAGAAATGATAAAATGTAGAAATACAAAGCAAAAAAATCATCAATTTTCAGGGTTTTTTTTTTTTTTTTAGTTCAAATGCTGTGTTCATTTCACAGTAACCAAAAAATTTAAAAGAGCAACCATGCAATCATGGTAGATTTTATAAATCTCTATCGTTTCTCAACAGCACAATAATATTCACAGTTTTGCAGCTGATAGCATACTTGTGAATTGTTGTTTCTATTTTCAATAAACTTGGACTTGAGGGACTAAAGCACAGTAAACCTGAATAGCAGTCTAGACTGGTGTACTTCGGTTAATTCTGTGCATATAAAACCTGCTGAAAATCTTCAGAAACTGTCTTATCCTCCCCGGAATTAACAAACAGCCTAGACTCTTTCACCTGACAGTGTCATTGTTCCCTTCATTTGGATTCACCAGAAGAGAAGAGCACTTACTGTAAGACATGCCTTTAAAGGATGCATAAATGTGGGGATTATCTCCCTTTTTCCAACAGTGCTACTTTGTCAGTTCTTACAAAGCAGAGAAACCCTCATCTTATAATAAAGAAAATTTTGACAGCAATTTTGGTAAGACAATTTTTTTAAATGCTTTTGTGGCCAATCCCATTAAAACTAAGTCTTTCTCAAATTGAGAAGCCTAAAAAGAATTAAAAAACTATGACTGCCCATGACTCAACTCTAGACAGGAAGCAAAGAGGCAGCAAGAGAAATGCTCTCTCAAACATATGCAGTCTCTTAAGGAGCTAAAATCATCTTGTAATGTTTGCACTTAATGAATTAAGAATGGATTTGAGTTGTTATTAAAATTGTCTTAATGAGTTATTTTCCCTTATCAAACCTTTATGAGATATATGGTCTTAATTGAAATATTCAGTCATTAGATTAGGGCACTAAATCTTTGTATTAAATAACATGTGATTTTTTTTTTTCTGAGAGGGCTTTATACTATATAATTTGTCCAAATTTCCTAGAAAATAGCCTGACTTAAAGATGACATAGGCTTAATGTTCTTTTCCTTTTTGTTTTTCTATAAAAAGTAAAAAAGTTTCGCCTAGGTTTATCATAAATCTTACAGTAAATATTATGCATTGTTAATGCATTTACTCCTGCTTAGTACTTACAGCTTGATGGATCCCAGATCCTTTATTACACACTGCTGCCATTTCATCTTAGAACCAAAAAATATTAAAAAGAGAAAGAAAAGAAGGAAGAAATGTAGGAAGGGAAGGGAAAAAGGAAGAAAGGAAGGAAGGAAGGCGGAAGGAACCACATTTAACAGTGAAGTTATCTGTATGTATGAATTACAAACTTTCTGCAATAGATATCCAAGTACTTATTATGGATTAAGAAAGGTACATTATGTTATCAAGGTTTAAAAGATAGCAAGATTAGGCCGGGCGCGGTGGCTCACGCTTGTAATCCCAGCACTTTGGGAGGCCGAGGCGGGCGGATCACGAGGTCAGGAGATCTAGACCACGGTGAAACCCCGTCTCTACTAAAAATACAAAAAATTAGCCGGGCGCGGTGGCGGGCGCCTGTAGTCCCAGCTACTCGGAGAGGCTGAGGCAGGAGAATGGCGTGAACCCGGGAGGCGGAGCTTGCAGTGCGCCGAGATTGCGCCACTGCACTCTAGCCTGGGCGACAGAGCGAGACTCCGTCTCAAAAAAAAAAAAAAAAAGATAGCAAGATTAAAGAAATAAAAAGACATAGTAGAGTTATTTTTAACAGATGCCTCTATTGTTTTGGAATCAGCTGTCCAGTGAGATCAGCTATCAGTATTTAGTTTCAGTACTTGTCAGGGAAAACAATGTTAATATTTCAATTGTGCTTGACTTTGCTGTGACGTCAGTCACATCACTAAGTCCCAAGGCCTCAGACTGATGAAATGGCTGACTAAATTGGAGTTTGTTTCATCCTTTCGTAACTTATATGCATCCTTCCTGAGTGCTTCCTTCAGAAGAATAGAAAACATCCATGGTACTTAAAAGCATTTTTAAGTACCTTTTCAAATCAGTTAACTCAAATTTACCTGTTCTGTGTTTGTTTTTCTGGTTGTAAAGAATTCTTACTGTTTTCTGGTGAGCTGAATGCAACATGACATGGTAGAGCCAACAGAAAATAGAATAATCCAGAAGGAAGCTAAAAACCTGGGAGGTTCCGAATCTGAGCACCCACAGCCATCATAATTTTCTTCATTGTATTAGAAATACACAGGTTATCTGAGTATGGAGACTTTAGCTTCATTCTCCTTCCCAGCAAATTTCCAATGTGGTATCTGAGGCTTGCATTTGGGGCAAGGTGCTCAAACAGTGTAGTCTATACATGAAAAGCATTGTAATTCTTACAATGTTAGAGTATTCCTTAGAGTGAAATAAGTAGTTGATAAAATTTATCTGATCTTTAGGACTGTTGGTTTAGAATTATCAGTTTATCCACATTACTTCAAAAACTGTAATGGGATGTGGAATCAATACAGAAACCAAATGAGGCTCCTAGTGATAAATACAAGGTACTATATAATTTTTTCCTAAATTTTCAGATTAAAGACTTTAAAATACATTTTATTTCTTTATTTATTTATAGCTGTTGGGCAATTACATTATTTCCTATACTTTAGTGAGTAGGACAATTACTAATAGCATAGCTAACTTAATGTAAGATTGCAGGCCTGAAATCAACATTTTATAACCAGAGATTTGACACAATCTTAATATTTTTCCAATTAACTATGTTGGACATTTTAAAATTCAGCTTCTACCATGAATCATTTATAATTATGTTACAATGAATATTTCAGAGTCTTTCAAATTTTCATGAGTTAATTTTTTTTAATTTTCCAGAATCAATTAATTTTACAGCCAGCTATGTATAAATATATAATTTGTTCAGCTGGTTGAGACACAGATTGAATCAAGCCAAATACTTTGCTCTGAAAAAAACTAACTTGTTTTAAGCTGTGTTAATCACCAAAGAGTCTGGTTAAAACAAGTTGAATGAATCCATGAAAATCCATCACCATGCTGGGAAGCCATACATAATACTTTATTTATAGATGTTGTGTCAATACTATCATCTTTGTTTACAAAAGACAGAATTACAATTAGAATCAAATAAAGTAGTTTTGGCTAATTTGCTCTACAACTGTACAAATTCCTTACTAGTTTAAAGTTTAATAACAAAAGCAAAAAAAAGTCATTTCTATTGCATTCTTCTTACAGTTTTCTACATGATAATTAAAATTTTAAAAAATGACCCCTTTGCCCGCCATGCTAGTAAAATTAGTGAGCATGAAATACATCATTTTGACAATATTAAAGTAGAAGAACATTTTTGAAATGTAAGATTATTTAAGACAAATGCAAAACGATGGGGCATGACATTAAAGCAAATGAGATAACATTTTAAACAGGTGACACTTATTTTAGTGTTTTTCAAAATTTTTGAACCAAAATAGGTATAAATAAGACTAAAAAATTGATTTCTTCTCATTATTATTTGTATCTATTTGTTGTAAGATTAAGATCAAATGTAAAATAAGATTGAGAAAAAGACAGATTAAGAAAGAGAGAAAGGGGAATTGATTATTGGATACAATGCCTTCAAAATATATATTTGCTCTCTTTACATATAAAGGCTACATATTGATTTAAAGTTGGCCAATTATAACTTAAGTCCCAAAAATATAATCTCTTATGAAAAAAGAAAAGTTCATTTTAAGAACTGATATACTAAATCAATGATAAACTCTCTGGTAAAGGGTTCTCATTAGTAAATTTAATTTTTAGTAAACAATGTTGTAACAACTGTTTTAAAAAAGGAAAAGTTGTCACTACATCTAACAGAATGACTCCAAATGAATAAGAGATCCTGAAAGCATAAACATTCTTAAAAAAATAAAAATGGGGACATGTCAGAGTACAGTGGACCCAACTAGAAAGGGGACCCCATGGGCCAAATTAGAGATAATTGTTCACCACAAAAATAGTGAGAGAACCAATTATAACATACTGAATTATAACACATTATGGATGAGTTCATTGACCTACTACAAAAAAAGGACGAAAAAAAGATTTGTGAAGGAGGAAAGCTCTTTCTTAACAGAATATTAGTAAGATGTAGGAAGAAAATAGACTTCGAAAATTATCAAGGGTTGTTAAAATCCACTTATACAGGTTCTAAGGGTCATCCTACATATTATTTATATGATACCAAAGGAAAATTTTTGCTTTTCAATAGAGGGATCTAACAGACGACACCAGATAAAATAATCAAACTTAGCATCACTATTAAGGACCAGATGGTATCATATGCCTCATAATGTTTTTCAATGCAAAATCACCCATGTAGTTTTTTGACAGACACAAAAAATGTTTAAATGAATTCTACTTGACAAAGAATTGGAAAAATTCATATTACACTATGTTGCACATAATATTTGGCTTGCAGTCTTATAAAATATCTTATGTTCTACATCCCACCTTGCTTGAAGGACCCTCTGGCATTTTTGTGACTATCCATTATGGCTTCAAAATAATTGTTTACTCATTGTGAGAAAAAAGGCTTTGAAGTTTAGGCTATCTGAATATTTCTCTACTATCTATCTTTGTTTTCAGGTACAGAGACTTCACAACAACTTTTACCATTAGCTTGAATATGTGAATTATATGTTATGTCCAGTAGCCCCATACTCTTCACTTCATTCCCAGTGATTCCCCTCTCACCTCACTTTGGCACTCCATTCTTATCACAGCTCCATGAACCTCAGCATCGCCAGAAGTACTCAGACGACAAATGTAAACTTCATTGTCCAGCCTGTAATGAAAATAGTTATTATTTCTTCTGGTTTCCTCTTTCATTTAAAGTAACTGTTTTAGTATCATTGAGACCTTCAGGCCCTTGGCCCACTTTTTCCCTCAGTGTATGAACTTCAATCTCCCCATTTTCGTGACTTCTTGGCATAGGTCCTAGAACTTTCCCTTCAACTTTTCTTTTCCTCAAAACCTCAGTTTCTGCTCTCCCTGAACTTTCCATGTACATGTTCCACTGTGGATTAGTCCATCTCAATAAAGCCAGCACTACTGCCAGCATGCTAATACTGCAAATAAATATACAATATTGTAAGGTCATCAGTATATATGCCATCAAGAAGAAACCAAAAGTAATAAATATTTAGTAAGTTTTTTCTAGGTAAAAATGTAATGGTTACTCTAAAGGGCAGAAAAATACTTCCTCAGTGAAATAAAACATATTTAATGACCCTAGGCAAATTTATTGAAGACGAAGAGAACCATGCACTCTTTTCATAAGTAGGATTTTAAACTGGTACTATATTTGGGGAAAATTTTACAATATCAACATCTATTGAAATTTTTATATATTCGACTCAATAACTGTACATATGTGAATATATGTGCCAAGAAAAAATTCTGAAATACCACAAAAATGCTCGGATTGTTTACAATAGTTCAATTTACAACAAAATATCAACATTAAGACATCTTTATATAAACTGTTTTGCTGAAGTATGACGTAATATTATAAAACTATAGCAACTGTTTTTTACAGTGTCCTTAGAGCCTAATATGCTAGCTCTTGTGGAATCTAGACCTGTTCAAAAACAATTGTTTCAAGAAATTTTCATAATTTTGCCAGAGACCAAGAGGATATTTTTGACAGAAACTGAGCTAGGAGACATTTTTCAGTCCCTAAGGCTTAAGAATGTGGCACTAGAGAGAAAAACATAATGAATACAATATCATGTTTTTCTTAACTGTGGATAAGCTGCTGTCTGAATTCACAGATTTCACCATTCACTGCTGTGAAAGCACAGCTTTCCCCAATGACACCTTCTATTCTGTGTTCTAGGGAAATCCTGGGAAGCCTATTAAAAAGCCATTTGGGTTCTACATAAAGCTGCAATACTTTTATGAACCAAGGTGTGTCCTAGGGAAAAAATCAGAAGAGTCGTATTTCTTGCATCCTGATGGCCAGAGAGGAGGAGAGATGCAAATTGGCTGTCCTCTCGGTGGTGATCACAGTTTTCTAATCACTCTTCTGGGAATGTTTCACAGTGCTGCTTACGATGATACAGGGAAATCTGCAATCCACTTTCTTCTATAGAAGGAAGATAGAGGTGGCTGGTATGCTACAAAATAAGGACGCCTTCATTTCTTCTTTTCTAGAACGATCTACAATCAGACAGTGATTCAAAAGTCTCAGCTAAGTGCTACATAATGAGCAACTTGTGCTCCTCAACCACATGTTAGTATGAACGAAAGACATTTTCTATTTGCATAGAGGTGCAGATTGGAACCCATCCATGACTTCTCACTGGTCACTATGCAGGTTGAATCAATCATTTGAGGTGAAGCCAAGGGTGGCAAAAGTTCGAGTGTAAACGATGGAGCACAACCATCGCTTCTCTTGCCACTGTCAGAATCAGCATTATATGCATTATTTTCTAAAAGTGATTTTCTTAAAGCATTCTCTTGAAATGGTCGCCCCGTTATGGTGGAAGCAAGGTTTATGTGGCTTAAAGCCTGTCACCAAAGACACCAAGTTCTGCCCTCCTAATGATTGTAGCAATGGCTGTCCTGAGTGGGGAGGTGTGGGCAGTGGCGCCAGGCTGCGGGAGCAGCAGTGGCAGCAGTGGGTCCCCTGTGCCCTGCGTCCCCGAGGCGGCTGACTGCAACGCTCTCATCCTTGCTGGGCCAAATGGAACCCGCTCCCAGGTTAGGAGCCTCTGTAGCACTGGACCCTGGTCCACTCTCGCCCGCCGCTGCTGCAGGGAGAGTAAGGGGAGGAGGCCGAGCTCGGCCCGGGGCAGTGCTGCGCTCCCGGGTGCTGGCGGGAGCAAAGGACAAGCGGAAGCCCCACTGGAGCCCGCCATCCTGGGGGCCAACGCGTGGGGTCCAGGCTCAGCTGCCTGCCAGCAGAGGAGCGGCACAGTCAGGCAGAGGTGGGCCCCCAAGGTGGAGCGGGGCTTGGGGCGCTGCCGCGCTTGTACGCGGAGCTTGGGGGTCGGGCCCGGGGTGGCGGGGTGTGGAGCTGGTGCGGTGCTTTGGCGGCCCAGGGCGGAAAGTGGGAGTGGCGCGCCGCTTCAGAGGGCCAGCCAGCGACCTGGCCAGCGGCATGGCCTCCGCCTCCACCTTACCGAGGGCGCTGGGTTCCTGTGCCTCAGGAGAAGGCTCTGGGCTGGGGCTTCCTGGGCTGCATCCGCAGAGTCCGCCCCGCATCAGTGTGACCGCCAAGCCTGACACTCCGGATGGCCATGCCCGGGGCCCAGAATCCGCTCCCAGAGTGGAGGGAGCTCACGGCGATATTTCTCCTGCCCCAGAAGCCGGCCCAGGCACAGCAAGGACCTGGAGCCCCCTGCCCCAGGCTGCTGGTAGGCATAGCTAGGGCTGCCTGCATGCTCTGCAAAGTGGGTGAGAGCCCCACTTTCCCAGGAATAAGACCCGGGCATCTCTGCATTCTGCACCCTCAGGAGCCCAGGAAGGCTCCCCCTTCCCCCACAGGCTCGGGGTGTCTGCTCCCGCTCCTGGCCTCTCCCTGCTCCCAACTCCAGTTCCGATCTCAGAGTGGGGTTGGGGCCGAGCGCAGGCGCTGTTCACAACCCAGCTGGGTGTGAGAACGTTTGGGACAGCACTGACACGCTAGCCCCATGCTGCCTCGTTCCTCTCTGGACTTTGGGTGCTGACTAGCACAGGGGGAAGCCAAAGGGGTGCTGAGGGCAGCTCAGCACTGACCTGCAGGTGGCTCTTGGTGCAAGCAGCCTGGGCACTGTGAACAACAGCAGAAGGCAGACAGGCTCCTTGGCGGAAGCGAGCAGGTCCCCAGTGAGGCTCCACCTTCAGGCCAGTGTTGGCCTGAAGGCTGGGGGCTGGACTGCCAGTCCCAGGGACCAGAGTGGAAACTTGTGGAGCCTTTTCTGGGCCCACTCATTGCCTCCCATGGAACAATCGGTGCACACGTCCTCCCCTCTGAGGCCATGAAGGCCCTAGGCTCAACCAGGGATGAGCAGACGAGGGGATGGCCAGTTGCAAAGAGGAGTTACCCTCTCTGCTGAGAACTGAACACTTGTTGAGACAGCCTGCTTGCAGAGAGGAGCTGCTACACTCTCTGCTAAGAGCTGAACACTGGTCGTGAGGACCTGCTTGCAGAGAAGAGCTGCCCTCTCTGCTTAGAGCTAAACTCGCATTGGGGTGACTTGCCCAGCAGAGAGGAGCTACCCTCTGCAGGTTTCCTCTGAGCTGTTCTATTGCTCAATAAAGCTCCTCTTCCTCTTGCTCATCCTCCACTTGTCTGCATACCTCATTCTTCCTGGTCACAGGACAAGAAATTGGGACCTGCAGAATGGCAAGGACAAAAGAGCTTGCCATTCTGTAACACAAACAGAGCTGAAACATGCTCCTTGCTCGCCACGTTGTGGGCAAAGAGAGGGAGAGAAAAGCTATGGCCCTTCAGGGAGCCTACACCTGGGAGCTCCCTGAGCCAGGAATGTAACTCCCTCTTTGGGGCCCTGCGGTTCCTGGCATCTCCAAGCTTCTGGGCGCCAGTGCACCACCATTCCAGACTGCTTGCAGTGTTGTTGGTCCAACCACAGCCTCACAGAGCCAGTGACTATGCCAGCACCTGGAGCTGCCCTCCCAGTGGCAGCAGCCAGCATGTCGCACTGTGCAGTGGCCAAACCCCAGGCTTGCTCACACCCCCATCATAGCTCCCTGCCTGACTCACGGTCTCTTGGAGGCATGGGATCCAGGATGGTAGAGTGAACCATGCACAGCCTTCCAGGCCAAGTGAGTGGGATGAGCCCAGCAGGCCCAAGCAAAACTCAGGCAAAGGTACCACCAGCCACAGGTTTCTGGTGAGAAAAGCAACACCCCAAGGATACTGCAACACTAAGAAGCCCAATAAAGCTATAGGGAAAATGAATTCCCCAGTGAAATGGGGTCTCTTGCTGCCAGTTCCACTAAACAGAGGAAACCTATTTCCAAGCCCTTCAGGTGATTAATCCTGGAGCACTGGACAGTGATGCTTTTCTTGCAAACGGAGATACAATCTCAGTCAAGGCTCATATTGAATGGGTGGCCCAGACCCAGAAGGCTGGCTTCTCTTATATAATTGGAAATGAGAGAATTCTTTTTTTTATTATTATTATACTTTAGGTTTTAGGGTACATGTGCACAATGTGCAGATTTGTTACGTATGTATCCATGTGCCATGTTGTTTTGCTGCACCCATTAACTCCTCATTTAGAATTAGGTATATCTCCTAATGCTGTCCCTCCCCCCTCTCCCCACCCCACAACAGTCCCTGGAGTGTGATGTTCCCCTTCCTGTGTCCATGAGTTCTCATTGTTCAATTCCCACCTATGAGTGAGAACGTGCGGTGTTTGGTTTTTTGTCCTTGCGACAGTTTACTGAGAATGATGGTTTCCAGTTTCATCCACGTCCCTACAAAGGACATGAACTCATCATTTTTTATGGCTGCATAGTATTCCATGGTGTATATGTGCCACATTTTCTTAATCCAGTCTATTGTTGTTGGACATTTCGGTTGGTTCCAAGTCTTTGCTATTGTGAATAGTGCCGCAATAAGCATACGTGTGCATGTGTCTTTATAGCAGCATGATTTATAGTCCTTTGGGTATATACCCAGTAATGGGATGGCTGGGTCAAATGGTATTTCTAGTTCTAGATCCCTGAGGAATTGCCACACTGACTTCCACAATGGTTGAACTAGTTTACAGTCCCACAAACAGTGTAAAAGTGTTCCTATTTCTCCACATCCTCTCCAGCACCTGTTGTTTCCTGACTTTTTAATGATGGCCATTCTAACTGGTGTGAGGTGGTATCTCATTGTGGTTTTGATTTGCATTTCTCTGATGGCCAGTGATGATGAGCATTTTTGCATGTGTTTTCTGGCTGCATAAATGTCTTCTTTTGAGAAGTGTCTGTTCATGTCCTTTGCCCACTTTTTGATGGGGTTGTTTGTTTTTTTCCTGTAAATTTGTTTGAGTTCATTGTAGATTCTGGATATTAGCCCTTTGTCAGATGAGTAGGTTGTGAAAATTTTCTCCCATTTTGTAGGTTGCCTGTTCACTCTGATGGTAGTTTCTTTTGCTGTGCAGAAGCTCTTTAGTTTAATTAGATCCCATTTGTCAATTTTGGCTTTTGTTGCCATTGCTTTTGGTGTTTTAGACATGAAGTCCTTGCCCATGCCTATGTCCTGAATGGTATTGCCTAGGTTTTCTTCTAGAGTTTTTATGGTTTTAGGTCTAACATGTCAGTCTTTAATCCATCTTGAATTAATTTTTGTATAAGGTGTAAGGAAGGGATCCAGTTTCAGCTTTCTACATATGGCTTGCCAGTTTTCCCAGCACCATTTATTAAATAGGGAATCCTTTCCCCATTTCTTGTTTTTGTCAGGTTTGTCACTACTTGACTAAATTACTTCTCAACCCATTATAAATGTTAGTATGAATCCATTAGTAGATGCCCTGCAACAACTTCACTCTTTTGTATTGGTGTACATCATGTAATGAGTGATATTTATAACCTTTCCAAAATGCACAGACCAGTAGTCCAAACATGCTTCAGTCCTTCACAGTAGTCACACCTCTACCCTAACATATATTTGCCTAGGTGTTTTAAACATAAATCAACAATACCATGCCCGCATGTATGCTTGTTTTCAGAAGAAGGTAAGCTAGTGCTCAATAAAGAAAATCTTTCATATTTTGATTGCAGTATTTCAATGCAATGGTTGAGACAATTTAAACAAAAAGAAGTAATGCTGTAGACTGAATGTTTGTGTCCCCCTCAAATTTATGTGTTGAAAATCTAATCTGCAATGTGATAGTATTCAGAGATGGAGACTTTGGGAGGAAATTAGGTCATGAAGGTAGAGCCCTCATAAATGGGATTAGTGCCTTTCTTTTTTTTTTTTTTTTTTTTTTTTTTTGAGGCGGAGTCTCGCTCTGCCGCCCAGGCTGTAGTGAGTGCAGTGGCGCAATCTCGGCTCACTGCAAGCTCCGCCTCCCGGGTTCACGCCATTCTCCTGCCTCAGCCTCTCCGAGTAGCTGGGACTACAGGCGCCCGCCACCACGCCCGGCTGATTTTTTTTTATATTTTTAGTAGAGACAGGGTTTCACTGTGGTCTCGATCTCCTGACCTCGTGATCCGCCCGCCTCGGCCTCCCAAAGTGCTGGGATTAGTGCCTTTCTAACAAGAGACAGGGAAGAGCTTGCTTCCTCCATCTCTGCTAAAGACCAAGGAATTTAAACCTCAAATATAGCACCCTGGTATGCTGATTATTTTAAATTAAAGACTCTTAGAAGCCAGCAGATACTACAAAAAGGTTTACTATGATATTCTCTTATTTGTTTAAAGTTCAGACCAACCAAGTAAGAAAACAACTACTTTAGGTTCCTCCTCTGAGTTTTCATTAACTTAAGCCATCTTGCAGAAAGACTGAAGTCTGTTACACTTGGACGGACTTTTGTCACAAACCATTGTCTGCTTTGTGGGCCCAACAGACGTTGTTCCAGGCCACTGTGTGTTCTCCAAGCCCATTGAATCCCCTTAAAAATAATAATATCTCCTTTAAAATCATCCATATTTCCCCATCTCCGTTTCTCCTATGAAAAAAAAAAGAAGTATATAAGCATCTACACCCAATTAAGTTATTGAGTAATTATTGGGTTATTGAATAATTTTTCTGCTGCAATTGGCATGTGCTATGCATATTAAAATAAATTTCCTATTCATTTTTTCCTGTTAACTTTTGTCAGTTGATTTTCAGTGAAACTTCAGAGGGCAAAGGGGCAGCTTTCCCTTCACCTCTACACTACTTTCCTCCATGTGAAGGCACAGCAAGAAGACAGCCATTGGTGAAACAGGAAGAAGACCTTCATCAGAACTCAATCTTTGTGGCACCCTAATCTTGGACTTCCCAACCTCCAGAGCTATGAGAAATAAATTTATGTTGTTTAAGCCATTCTAGTCTATGATATTCTGTTATAGCTACCCAGACTAACTGAGACAACTAGAAATCTCAGAATTGTACAAATGCAGCTGATCCTGTTTACTCTGTTCTTTAAAATCCCAAAATTATATTTACCAGGCCGTCATAAATACTTTATAATTTCAGGGATCAGGATAAATCACCCCACATCAAAAGAGCCTTTAACTGAGCAATTCTACAGCAGTTGGGATTAGCTCAGGTAATCAATTCTAAATAAACAACCAGCTGCTAAATACAGCAGTGTCTCTTCCTCCTCTGTTCTCCTTACATTGGATTTATTCCTCAAATCCACATGTCAACCATATCTACCTCCTTGTTATAGCTATAAAATCTTGTTTAAAAATCTAGACATGTCACTGCTTACTTTAAACTCTCAATATTTGCTCTCTCTCACCCCTTAAAAATCAATAGCAATTTTTTAAAAGAATCTTATTTTCATTAAAAGCATATAAAATTGAGATATTCTAAAACTGAAACAAATGCATAACATTGTTTACACGATAGTCAATTTTACAAGTAATGATGGCTTTTAAATGAGAAAATGCTTTCGGTGCTAGGACATATGACTCAGGTATGGTCAAATAATTAGCATATTGTTATCAAAATTAACACAAGGGGTCATATAATGTCACAGGGTTTATTTCTACTCTATATAATCACATCTCCATGTATTACGTATATTTTATGTATTTTAAATAACAGTTCAGGATAAGTTGGACCTTGTCAAAATAATGAGGTTTTACAAAAATCTGTTGAGTGGTGATTTGCAACTAGACAATCCATAATTCTTTTCCATGATTGATATGTCACACACGAATAACCCTAAAAACATAAAAACTTTAGCATTGAGGGCATTTGTAGGGGAGAGTTGTTACTTAACATTTACATTTTTTTCTATTTAAAGTTTCTTCATGGTGAGAACCTATGAAAGTTCACGCCTGCTAATTCATTGCAAGTGTGTCTGATGCCCATAATCCTAAACATAAATTCATTAAAGGAAACACCCAAGCTGCCTTGACCCGGCCTAGGCATTTTTTTTTTTTAACAGTTCCACGGAACTTTTTCAAGAAGTTCAATGCTGCTCTACAGTATAAGATTATTCTGTAATAAAAACAAAACATGTTTTCCAGCTCTTCTTATTTTTTAAATATTTTCACATTTTAAAAGTAATATGGCATAATCATTATCATAGCATGGGTTCTGAAGCTAAATCAAAATCTGGGTGTAAAACCTATCTCTACTCTCTTTGTTACATTTAGCACGTTATGTAGCGTTTTTCTTCTCTTCAAAATGGGCATGATAATAGTACATACTTATTTCTCACCGCTGCTATGATCACTAAATAGGATAATTAATTTTAAGCATTTTGAGTCTAGTGCATTTTTAAAGCTTGAAGTAATTATTGATTATTCTCATAACAGTTTTATTCAATCAGTATCTGCTGATTATCTATTATGTGGAACACATTCTGCTAGGTCTTGCAGGGAGTTAGCCCTGGTAAGCACAGTAAGTTTAACTAGAAAGAAAATTGGTAATTTACAAGATTCTAATACTTAAAATTATTTTAGCATTCTAGTAGATGCTTTTCTAAAAACTATTTCACAAATATAAACTTTCATTGCTAAAAATAATATTAATGTCTGTAGATCTGCTTCTAAAGACACAGTTTAGTAAAATAAGAAAAATAGGCATGGCAGACATACTTATCAAACTTATAAAGCTCTCATGTAAGTTATATCACTGTATTGCAGTTGCTATTTCATGTTGGCAACCATGGCCTGCTTTCATCATAATATAATGCATTAAAGTCTCTCAATTGACTAAACACAGGCAAATGGCACAGCAGCAGGATACATAATATTCTAGAAAAGCTTTAAATGTTCTGGAGAAAAGACAAGTTGCAAAATGTTGTGACTGTGTCAAGATCTTCTTGTGAGACATAATTAGCTGAATATGAGAGTAGGCCAGTGGTCAGACTTGCTACCGTGTACCTAACCATTAGAAATAGCCTTAGGGAGCCAAAAATTCCATATTCTAAACCAGATTGAAGGAAGACTATGAATATGCAAATAGGCCTCCCACAGCTGCATGGCTTAAAAAGCAATAAAAGTAAAACAAAACAAAAAACAAACAAACTCTAAATTTAATCTGCCTTAGGAACAGTTTTCTACCAGTATAATTGTCAACCCCAGTATACATGGATGTTGTGGAAAGTAAATGTGTTTTCAAGATATGTCCAACATGGTCACTGATGATTGAAAACATTATCATGTTCACATTGGTATTTACCACGTAAAAAAATGATAAAAAACCTTTGTATGCAGTTACTCCTGTAGTGGTTTTATAACAATGGAGATGTTATATGGCTTATGAAATTTAAAATACAATTATGTTGAGCACGGACACGCAATATGTGAATTATCTTTGACAATAGTTTGCTTTTCTGGTAAAAATGTTATTTGCTCATAGAGGTACAATGTGTATATTTAAAATTTACTCTTCATTTCACAAGTAATGCATGATAATTTAACTCATACTGCAATTTTTTTAAAATTGCATGTTTTATAGTTTTGCATGTTTCACTGGAAGGTGAGTTTTACTTGTATGTTTCACCAGAAGGTGAAAGAGATCTGCTAAGGTGTGATTGCATGTTTCACCAAAAGGTGAAAGATCTGATAACTACAAAACACACCTAGAAAGAGTAAACTGTGCCTGCCCTCTGTTGCAGGGATTCCATCAAGATTTATACAGTAGTGTTTCAGTCTCCTTTTGCCCCTGGGGTTCAATGAGGTCTGGGCTCTTGTCCCACAGCCAAGAAGAATAAGGCACATGGACACTGGGGAGTGAGTAAGATAGAGTAGGATTTATTAAGTGAAAGGAAAGCTCTCAGCTGTGAGAGGGGACTCTGAAAGTAGGTTGCTTCCAGGGTATCTGTGGTTGGGGCCCTTCATGTGGAAGAAACAAGGAAGTCTTCTGTGGATTTTGCCTTAATGGGAGGGGTAAAATTCCCTCCTAGGGTTGTTGCATCTGTGCATGCCTGGGGTTGGCAGTAGTGACTCCATCTTAGTTGTTACCTATGAGTGGCTAAGCAAAACCCATGGGTGGGGGGACTGAAACCACAATGCTAATGTCATGTTAATGACGTTATAATGAGCTGGGTTAAGTTAACAACATTTAGATTGATTTATTGTGCCTGCACCTAGGTTAGGACAGTCCTTCTAAGCAGACATCCCGGCATAGGAGGAAGCTGTTAACCACATTTCTTTTGCTAGCTGCAGAGGCAGTGTTGGTGCTGTCCCACAGGTGTTCCAGTGACTATTACCTCTCTTCCGAGACCTCCCTCTCGGTCTAACCAGTCTCTAACTGCCTCCTCTCTCACTAGCATGTTCTGCTTCTGATTTGGCTTTGTAATTTCTGCAAGATTTTCAAAGCACAATGACATTGGTTTTCTCATGTAAAAAACTGGGTTCCAGAGCTAACATTCAATGATTCTACCTTTATAGCCAATACAACAATAACATTTTAATTTGAAAATATTTCAGAGAGCTTTAATGTGCATAGATTTCCATGTTCTATCCCAACAAACTTTTTGATAAGTACATGTTTCATCCCTCAAGCAAACTTTAAATTGTTTTGGCTATAGATTAAAATTCTGACTTACTCACTAGTTATTTTATGATCATATTCTGAGTTGAATTTGCCAGCCCCCCTAAATTATGTTACTGATATATTGAAATCCTACCTCTCAGTACCTCATAATGTGATCTTATTGGAGACAGAGTCTTTACAGATATAAAATGATGTTGCTGTAGGATTTTTCTTGGCCCCTTTGCTGGACTCACAGCAGGGGCTCGCTGTGCTCAACCCCTTAGAAGAGGGAGCATATGAGTGAGCAAGTTCAGGATCTGGCCAGCCACTCCAGGTGCCAACACAGGAGCAAGCTCTGTACAGGGCCCATGGCCAGAGAAGGTGCTAATGAGTGAGTGTGGGATCCTGCCAGCTGCTCCAGCCACTGACACAGGAGTGCGTTCTGCAGGGCTCACAGCCAGACAAGGTGTATTGCCTCAAGGGGAATGTGGTGGTGCCCGTGTGAAGGTGTCTGTGACCCCAAAGCAAAGTGACAGTGCTGATGTAGTTCTGCTCTTCACGAACAGGAGTGTGTTAGCAGCTCAGTTGGCCCCTTGCCTCATTGTATGGGGCAACTGCCCTCCACCAGCGAGGGCAAGGGGCTGGTGTGACAGCCTTTCTGGGTACCCACAACCAGTGGTTCCCGAGCTCTTTTCTGGCATCCAAGAAGAATGAGGTTACGCAGACAATTGAAGGATGGTGAAGTCAGAGAATTTTATTGAGTGATGAAAATGGCTTTCAGTAGGGAGGGGAGATGGAGAGAGGACAGGAAGCACAGGTCCTCTTCCCCAAAGTCAGGTTGTCTCTTCCCTGAAGTCAGGCTTGCTCCCCTTCTACTGACTGAGTCTGTGGTCTTTATAGACACAGGATGGGGAGTTCATGCTGATTGGTTGTGAGTATGCAAAAAAAGGTTAAAGCAAAGACACCACTCAAAGGTGGGCACAACAGTGTAGAAAACCAATTAGTAAGGGGTAGGTATATGTAAAATAGGTAAAGGGTAGGGATAAATCAGAGGAAAGCACAGCAAATGTGAAGACAATTCCTCAATTCGGTCCAAGGATTTAATTTGTACTTTGGCTCTCAGGCTTTAAACTATCTTTGGCTCAGAGGTAGGGTTTCACCAGGGGCCCGCTCCTATCTGCATAGGCATTTGACAGCCTCCTGCTGCTCTCTATGTCATTATGGTGGATCCTAATATGATTGATCTTATTTTTTTAAAAATAAGGGAAATTTGGAAAAGACACACACACACACACACACTCATGGTGAATGCCATATAAACATGAAAGCGGAGTTGAGGGTGATGATTCTCTAGGCCCAGGAGTCCCAAAGATTGCCCGCAAACCTCCAGAAGCCATGGGAGAGGTCTGGACTTCAGAAGTAACCACGGGTGTCTGCACCTCGAGATTAGATGTCTAACATCCAGAACTGAGACAATAATTTCTGTTGTTGAAGCACCAGTGTCTGTGGAACTTCCTTATAGCAGCTGTAGCAAATATACAAATCATATGCCAAGCTAAAAAGAGAAAATACAGATGAACTAATTATATTGTTGATTTTCCTTTAACATAACTCTTTGTTCCCACCAAGAATTTAGTTTCTTATCTCTAAATGATTCAAGTCAAAAATTAATCAATGACTTGGGTCACTTTAGCTTTTACTTAGAATTACCTTCCATACTGACTTTGGCGGGTAGGGGCCTGGGGCAATCCCTCTTTGGCCTCTGGTTGACACACACGCTAACTGGAGCTGTTAATGATTAATGCTACTCATCAGGTCGGCTCCTTCCTGCTCATGTATCATAAAGGTCTCCCGCAGATCCCAGCAGTATCATACTAATTCAGTGCCCTAGCAAAATTAGCAGCAGGAAACAAACCTTTGTAATTTTCTTCCTTTATAAATAGCATTGTTCCTTCAGTAAAGGATAGCAGCTCCTGCTGTAGTTGTTTCTGCACTGAAAAGTTACTTTCTTTCCATCCGTGTTAAAAATCAATCCAATGAGTGTATATAAAATTAACCAGCCTACTGAGAAAGAGAACATTCCTTTTACTTTTGAACTCTTCTGATTTCATCTCTCAGAGTGGGTCTATTGTACTGGTATTTTTTAGGGAGCACTCAATACTTTTAATGTGCCTTGAGGTTGTCATAGGAGAGAGAGGAACAACAGATGGAGCATGAATGAGCCTATGACACTGGTTTTTGGTGTTTTATTTTTTTTTCTCTCAAAATGTATTTTATTCTCAGCAAAACAGTTAATAATGACATCTGAATGTGAAATCTGGGATTTTATGGTTCCTGAACATGAGTGCAGAAATTATAGACCAAAGGTTGTGTTATGTATAGAAGGCAGTTATATAGAAACTGTAATTTCTTAGTGTGCAAGGGAATTCATCACAAGCATCCTTTGAGGTAGTATAATACATCATCTTCAAAATTGACTGGAAGTTTAATGGACATAGACCACAGTAATTTAAGAGCTTAGCATTTTTTCTCACATTGCAATTGTTGTGGGAAAAAAAAAATCATGTGGGTGTCAACCCAGTTCTACTTAGTCTTAACTCCAAGTAAATAAAATTGAAAAAAAAAAAAACTCTCAATGTAGACAATAACAAAGTGATCCAAAAGCAACAATACAAACAACAGTAAAAAGGAAAAATATTTACAACAACAAAACATAAAAACCCAAATATTAGGGAATGAGGATAAAAATCAATAATAGTACATTTATCATCACATTTAGTATACATAGAATTGGCTGGGCATGGTGGCTCATGCCTGCAATCCCGGCACTTTGGGAGGCCAGCACGGGTGGATCACGACGTCAGGAGTTGAGACCAGCCTGACCAATATGGTAAAACCCCATCTCTACTAAAAATACATAAATTAGCTGAGCATGGTGGTGGACACCTGTAGTCACAGCTACTCGGGAGGCTGAGACAGGAGAATTGCTTGAACCCGGGAGGCGGAGGTTGCAGTGAGCCGAGATCGTGCCGCTGCACTCCAGCCTGGGTGACAGAGTGCGACTCTGTCTCAAAAAAAAAAAAAAAAAAAAAGTATAAATAGAATTAAGAAAGATTGTGGGCGAGGCATGGTGGCTCACATCTGTATACTGAAGCCTATCATGAGCCTAAACTGAACTCTTTGTCAGGTTGTAGGCATTTATGGACTTATGGGAGGGAACTGAGGTGCCAGGGCACACCTGCAAGCAAAGGAGATTAGAAGCCTCTTGGGAAAGAAACAAAGTCCTGAAGTAGAACTCTCCAAGGAGAGTGTTTTATAAGTGCTATCTGTTGCTTAAAATTCACATTTATCCCCACCTTCACTATACCATGCCCCGACACCTATGGGCTCATGACTGACTTTAAGATTGAGATAAGTTTATAAATAAAAACTGAAAAGGGTGTTTTTTGTTAAATTTCCATTATATGTCTAGAGAAAAATCAGTATTGTTTTGAAACTCATCTAGCATAGTGAAACTGCAAAATGTAAGAGAAACATCACTATCCCTGTATTGGCATAGAACACAATACTGTATTCAGGAAAACTCTGTAACTCATTCTAAAGGTCCAGGGTCCAGCATTCTTGTTCCAAAGGCACAGGGGTGCCACAGCATAGCACTGCCTCATATAATGACAATGAAAGCAGATGCTAAAAGCTGGTGTCATTAAACAGTTGAGTTTGTTTTGTAGAAACAGCTCAGGTACAAATACTGATGACAGTTCGCAGGCACTTTCAGGGTAGAGTAGCTTTAATAAATGAGTATGATAAAAAAAGATTTGCATTGTAAAACAAGTATTTTTCCTTTAAAAGTTTAATTTAGAATTTCTACGTTCAATTCTATAATTTTCTGTTTTGCTGTAAGCTTACCTTACTTTTATATTACAAAAAGTTAAAAAATAATATTATACTAGCAAAATTTTGGAAAGAAAAATTGCCCTAAGTTGAATCTTCCTGCTAGTTTGTGAAGAAATGAAATAATTGCTCTATGACAATAGATTTTGTTCTACACAGTGTCATCCAAAATTAGAAAAATAGTGCTATATTCAACAAGTATTTGTAATGTTAATTCAAAAACTGCGATCATAGAGACTGTTTAGGATGAGTACAGTGTTATTTAATATTGTGTTCACATCACTGAATTTTTGAATGGCACCAGATTGGGTGATTTGTCTGAACTACCTGGTTGTTTTGGTATCATGCAAACATCTTGCTAAAGGGACTCTATTTACATGCTCTCTTGTGATGAAGTTGGGTTATACATTAGTATGAGCAATTAATAATAGCATATTAAATTTTAAAGACGGATTTTATCTACCAAGTTAGGAGAAGTGATAGGTCATGAATTTAAAATAGGAAAGTAAACGTGCAAGTTTTTGTTCAAACTTGACTTCTGTGTTTTAGCTGCAATTTCTTACCCTTATATAATACTCTCTAAAATAGGCAATTTACTCCATCAAGGCAATAATTTAACTAACATTGTGTTTAACCTCTAATGACCAAATATACAAAAAAGAAAAAATGCCCACAAAGGTAAGTATTCTTTAGGCTGAGCAAAAGTGACTTGCTATTAATATTATCCTCAATTTGTTTCGAACCTGTTGAGTTGAGCAAAATGGCATGAATGAGGCCCTAGCTGAGATTATTTATTGAAGCAAAAACAGAATTAGAAAGGGCGGTGACACATATATCATTGCCACTGTTACAAACAGCTTCGAAAATTCAGTCTCAGTTGAGTATATTAAACTCTATGAATGACTGGGCAGGCAAAATTATAGTCCACCAGGATAATTATAGTTCACAGTCATATCTAATGGGATCTGCATAAATCAGGCTATTGTTTGCCACAAAGTGTATTTATACTTGTCAAATGATTGTAATTGGACATTTACAAAGGACCATTTCAATTTATAAACATGACTTTTTAAATGAATATTTATAAAGCACTTGTTAAAGAAAATAAATTTACTCAGGTAATTTTGAACTGTGATTTTACAGCATGTAATGTAAAACCATCTCTTATTAAGAAAATCTCCACTAAGTGTCTGTTGATGGAAAACCTCAAAATTAGATAGAGAAAAAATCCTTTCAGTGGTTCACAGCGAAAAATTATTTTGTAGTATCAATGTACCATCAAAAACAGTAGCATTAAGTTTAAATTCCAAGCTGTGGGACTAATTTTTGTGGCGGGAATAGCACCAAGCCTATATACAATGGCACACAGATGCAGATCCCTTATCTATACAACTTACATAAAGCCTATCAGATAATTCTACCTACATTTTAGAACTTTCCAAAAAAATTGAGTACTAATTTATTCCAAAATAATGAGGAATTATGAAGTTAAGTAAGTCTTTTAGACTACCACATATTCTACTATGGATAACTTCTTTTAGTTAGACTTTAAGTTTTTTCATCTTATTCAGTATTACTTTGTTTACTAGTAAAAGGATCTACAAAATAGATCCTTGTCACAGAGCCTTTGACATTACCTGAATTGAGGTGGAAACAGCCAATATAAGGACTTCATTCTGTCAAGTCTTTGACCAACCACCTACTCTGTGGTTAATTTTATTAGTCTGATAATTCTATATATCATAGAACACATTGCTGGAAAATGTACCCTGTCATTTATTACTAGCATATGACCCACAAAATTCTCCTTGGATTTTGATTCCTTTCAGTTGGGCTGGACCATCCGAAGCTTAGAAACATCCCATAAAAAGAAATTTAAGACAGATATGCTTCTGTGGCCTGTTCTTGCCCTTTATCCATCACGGACTCTGCTTGGTTTTCTCTTTATCATCTAAGGTTGGATATCTCCTCCAGATTACACAAGACATAGCAGTTGCTTGAGATGGAACAATCTAAAAGCAAATGATGTAAGTTAAAAGAACGTACAACCTGATATAGTTTGGATGTTTGTTCCCTCCAAATCACTTGTTGAAATTTGATCCCCAATGTTGGAAGTGGGGCATAGTGGGAGGCACTTAGGTCATGGGAGCAGATCCCTCATGAACAGCTCGTTGCCACCCTCAGGGTAATGAGTGAGTCACTCTATTAGTTCCTGGGAGAACTGATGGTTAAAAAGAGTCAGGCAACTCCATTTTCTCTCTCTCTCCTTTCTCTTTTGTTTCTGATGTCCTTTGCCACATGACCTCTGCACATGCCAGCTGCCCTTCGCCCATCTCACCATGAAGTGAAATCCTCACCAGAAGCAAATGCTGGCACCATGCTTCGTGTAAAGCATGCAGAACTATGAACCAAATAAACCTCTCTTCTGTATAAATTACTCAGCCTCTGGTATTTCTTTATTGCAATGCACATAAACTAAGAAATGGCCATTTCAGTTCTATGTATAACTGCTTATTCGTACTGGCAAAACTTCCCCTTCCAACCAACTCTGCCCATTAGGGTGATCCAGTTCTATTGCTGAGAAATCCATTTTTCCCTACGTGTGCAATGAATCTTAACCTCTTCAGGAAGAGGAAAGACAGTTTCCTATTTTCTCTAGAGACTGGAATGTCTCCCACCTCACCCTAATATCCCAATTATTGTAGGAGCATATGTTTTCACAGTTGCACTACCACCTATTCCACTTTCTTGTTTGTACATCTTTCCCATTTGTTTTACTACCTAATTTACTCTCATCATTCAAGATTCAATGGAACAAATATATTGTGTTGAAATATTATTCTCTCAATCACATCAGATACCCTTCTTTGAAATTTCTACATTATGGTGTTGATCAAACATTTTACAGTATTCTTAAAAGCCAGATTTCCTACAATGAGATGCTTTGTCCAGAAGCCTGGGTCATTAAACTCTGTATTCTCAGTGCCTGGCATCTAATTAGCAAATTTTCAGTATATGAAGGGTTTGTGATAACTCTTGTAAAGGTCTCAATTCCTAAGAAAAATATGTCACCTATTTTAAAACTTGAATATAGTTTGTATGTTGCATTAGCCAATTAAGATGATTTATCTAAATCCACAGATAATGAAAGAGAGGCACCTGACTCAGGCAATGGATGTAGGGGCAGAAGACTAGAAGGGAAAGCAAGTACATGCTACCTGTCTGGGCAAGACCTTTCAGTGCCTTTCCATATTTCAATGGGTAGTCATCTGCACACCTTCCAGTCATTTCTTCTGTATTGCAAGGGATAGAAGCCTTTGTTTCGAACCTGTACTGTATTTATCAAACTTACTTTTTTTTTTTAACAGATCTTCAATGCGATTCTCATTTTGCTAAGATATATTTGTATCAGATTTTGAGATAGAAAAGTATGAAAAAAAAACATTGCCTTCTTTCGCAGTGGCAGCACACAAACGTATGGACTTTACAGACATGACATTTTGCAGCAACTTCTAGATCTTCCCCCTGTGAGTGCCCTGGGACATCATTACAATAAATAAACCATTCAGGAAGTCAAAGGATGGTAGTTTTCACAGAAGCATTGCAAGCATTGAGAAGAAAAATAATCCATATCTAGTAGTTTTATTTTTATGAGGATAAATCTCTGGCCTCTCCATATTGAAAGGGATCTCCTGTAAATTATCCTGCCATCAGGTTGCTGGCTGTTTTGCCTGGGATATAAAGCCCTATTAGTGAGCCAGTGGTGACCTTTGCTAATGTCTGATTAGATGCGCAGCAGCACTGCAGTCACCCTTTCTGAGGGAAAGTTCACGTTTTGAAGCCTAGGTAGAAATTCCCTCTGTACCACCACGGTTTCACTGAATGTGAGTCAATTGAGGCATCACCAGGGTGGCAAAAAGTTATCAAGTCAAGCCCAGTCAACTCAGAAAATCCATCTCAGAATTCCATTTTAGGTCGATTTCCTGGCATAATGTTGAAACACTCTGCCATTTAGTATCTGGAACAATGTCTAACACAATAATGCTTAACACCGGGGAAATGAGGGCATAGGTCTGAATCTCAGGAGATTCCTTTTATGGGGAATATCTTTTAGCATCCCTTAGGAAACAATGTCAACTCACTAAAGAGAGTACCAATAAGGTCTCCTGCCCACCCCATCAATAAAGATTTAAATCACACCAGCTCAGTGCTGGTTGAGGGCAAGGGAACAATTAATGGCTTGTGGAAGGGGAAGTTAAAAATGCAAATTACAACTTTGTGACCCATTTAAGGAAAGAGAACTTGAATAGCTATGCATATTTATGTTTTCTTCCTGGCTTTATTATGTACATCTTTGTGTATATTAGACACTAACTTCGTATCTTTCCTTCATTCGTCACTTACTAATTTACATAAGGTACTGGTAGTTCATATAAATTCATTTTTAGAAACTAAATATAAAAGCGGAATTGCAACTGAACTTAAGCAAGAATCAATATCACCCAGGGCTAGATTTGGTGACTAATAGAAGTTTGGATCTCTATTTTTAGAAGAGAGATTGAGAAAATTTTTATTTGGGGAATGATTCTATTCTATTAGCAAGAATCATGTTGTTTTTTGCCATTGCTGCTAATTAAAATTTTAAATATTGTCCAAAGTGGTATATATTATGCTAGATTTTCTCCTTTTGGCACCCAGTATATGTTCCCAAACTCTCCTGTTCTCTTTTTCCTATCATGAGAGCTAAAAGCCTGGTAAATAGATTTTTCAGACTCCTTTGTATTCAGTGTTCAGTGTGTGATGCATGTTTTGACTAATGGGTAACTGCATCTTTAATCTATATTGTTATTTAACATACATTGTAATTTCCATACTTGTTTTCAATCTCCCACACTAGAATGGCAATTGTGAAAGCATGGAGGTTTTTGTTTTTGTTTTTGTTTTTTTTGAGAGGGAGTCTCGCTCTGTCACCCAGGCTGGAGTGCAGTGGCGTGATCTCGGCTCACTGCAACCTCCACCTCCCAGGTTCATGCGATTCTCCTGCCTCAGCCTCCCGAGTAGATGGGACTACAGGCAAGCGACACCATGCCTGGCTAATTTTTGTATTTTTAGTAGAGACTAAATTCTCTACTAAAGTACAGAGGTTTCACTATTTTGGTCAGGCTGGTCTCAAACTCCTGACCCTGTGATCTTCCCACTTTGGCCTCCCAAAGTGCTGGGATTATAGGCGTGAGCCACCGTGCCTGGCCACAGAGGTTCTTTCTATCTGGTGCTAAATAATATTTCCTGCATGAATGATTAATAAGTGAATTAATATTAAAACAAAAAAATAAGAAAAGTCAATGACTTTATAGGATTTGCACATTGAAATATTTTAAATTGAACTAGGGTAACCTCAACATGCTAACACATGTTGAGACATGGACATGGTAAATTTTTCAGATCCATAATTTTATAATAATTTTCAAATTACATGAAAACCTGCAGCACTCAAAACCAAGGTACAGAAAGAAAAAAAAAAATCTTACAATCTCAGATGGTTGCCCAAAATAAGAACATTTCTTAAATTTCTGCAAAAATATTGTGAAAATGAAACACATGAATAGGAAAATAATCAGTGATAAAAAGTATTGATTGAATAGGTTAAATTGATTATTACTAGTATTCATAGTAGAGAAGAAAGATAGTGCTATTCATTACTTGTTATTTTCTTATCCTGAAAGACTAGGTGCTCTTTTAGTTTTGCCTTTCTACCCACATCAGAGATATTTCCTCACTGCTGGTGTTTGTGTGTATTTTTCCAAGGGAATGATTAACTTCTGGAGGAGAAGGTTCATGTGTTGGTGATTTTTGTGTCTTTCAGGGTATAATGTAACTTCTTCTCACACAGTGGGAAAAGATGTATTTTTTTAAATTGAAGTAAAACATTTGATGTGCCTAAATAGCTAGCTAGAAATCTTCTGCATGTACAAAGTTCAATTTCCTAAATTCTATGGTACATTGACTAAAGCTATATAAAAATAACACAAACTTAACTAAAAGAGTAAGCCTTCAAAATAATCCTGATTAATGGATGGACTAATTATTCTTCGCTATGGAAGATATTTGATAGCATTCATTAGTCCTTCTCAACAAGTAGATCCTTGCAAAATAATCGTAAGAATCATTTCTTTTAAATTATTTAAATCATTCTTTAAATTAAAACATATTATACTTGCATTGTCAGTCATTTGGAAACTTTAATAATCAAAATGAATATGTCAGATTTTAATGAAAATTATCCCTCACACCTGTCGTCCAAACTTATCATATTCCTCATTTTGACTTGAAAGTGGAAAAAATACACCCTTCTATATCTGATTATTCAGCTTTTGACCTTATTGTATTTAATTATATATTTTATGCTTATTATGAATCTCTTAATGTAGATGAGTTTCTTTTACCCTGTAGTGGCTCATTGAACTGATAGAGTTGACAATTTTTCCCAAAAAAGCATGCATTAAGTGTCATCATAAAATCTAATTTATAGCTGTCCTACATTTGAGTACACCTGCTTTCTACACACTGTACTTAGTTATATCACTTGTTAAATAAATTTGCATGTCATATATGAAATTCTGTTCATGAAATGTATTTCCATAAGACTCAGTTGTCAAACTCTTATCTTCATTACCTTGAGATTTCAAAAGCAAAAATCAAAACCTCTTCCATTTCAGCTTTTTCTAAAGAACAATTTTTGAATAACAATTGTTAGATTTCATATTCTTTCAAAATGGAAGAAAATGCATTACTAAAATGGCACATTTTTGATATCAGATGAATTCTCTTATCTGCTATAGAAATACAACTATTATTAATGTATTTTGGAAATAATTATATACATGTATTTATTATGCTAAATATCTATTATCTATTATGCTAAGATTTTGTGGGATTCTTATATCATTATAAATGTCATTGAATGACACAAATGTTACTTAAAAGGTTTCCACCATCTGATAAATCTATTAGAAAATAGTCTGAAGTAACTATTACTTGATTTGCCAAGTTGAGCTCCAATTACTTGCAGTACATTAGAAGCAGCACCAAAGATCTGGTTATTCTGGAAGGATTAGGGAAGACAGAAAAGAATACCAGCCTGGGAGCAGAAGACCTGGTTTCTAGAATTGGATCTATTACTAATAATTTAAAATTGTGAAGCCATATTTGCTCATCTGCAAAACGTGGAGTATAACTCTTGTTTCCTCGATTCAGGATTATGGTGAGCAGCAACGTATTTATAGTTTACAAAAATAGTTTACAAATACTTTGAGTATCTCTGGAGGAGAGCAGGCTGAGGTCTGAAGCCCTGCAAGAGAACTCCATGCAGCAAAGGGTATAGCAAAGTCTTTGGGCAGCTGAACAGAGCCTTTGATTGGGAAACAGAGAAATGAGACATGCGTTCTTAGAATGTGACCTTCATGCTAATTTCCTTTCTCTTTCTTATTCATGTATGCTTCTGACCTATACAAGATGTAACTCCCCATCTTCCTATGAAAATCTGAAATCAGAAATCACTGAATATTTCACAGAAGTTCTTTATCTCACCATCCACATTGCATTTGCCAAGTCCTGTGGATATTATCTCCAGAAAGTTTTGTGTTTTTTTTTACTGTTTATTGTCAACATGTGTATACTAAAGCCCAGGTTACATTAATATTTTATATCATTATTTAACTTAGTGTAACTTAATTTCATCATGTGTACATGTGTAACCCAATATTTTACAGTCTATTGCTGTCTGAGTTCTTCCCTATTCTGCCTCAAAAAATTAGTCCCATTGTTAGAGTAAAATATAGAAATTAATTCCTTCCACAAAACAATTCTGTTAGGTATATATTTTTTTAAGGCAAAGTAATTTAAAAACGGAATAGATAAAAACACTTTGTAAAACATCATTTTTCTTAACAGAGAATATTCATGCACTGTGAAGGGGATGAAATAGATGAGCTAATATAATTTTGCATATTTAATTTCTGCAATCCTATAAGGCCTGACAGTTATTAAACAAGTACTTAAGAGGCATTATGCAATTATATTTAACTTGCATTCATACATGATGTTTGATTTAAAAAGTAACTGTATCATGGTTTTCATGATAGACATTTAGAGGCAAATTTCAGGAGACAGTGTGTATATGAATTTAATACATGACAATTTTTAGGATAGCTTTTTTTTCTCCACCTAGTTAAATTAAATATATTTATAATTAGGACTGTGGTGAAACCCTATTAGTTTTTCTTAACTTAAATGCGTTAATTAGTCTAAATTTACGATAAAATAATCTTTTGAATTTAAAATTTTTAAGTTAACAACCTTACATTGAAATGTAATCAGTGCCTTAGGATCCATCTATTGAAACTAGTGGAACAGAGTATAACATATTCTAGTCTCTTAGCCTGTTTTAATGATGAAAGCATTTAAGTATATTGTGAGATTTTGATGCTTGAAATTAATTCAGAAGACTATAAAAATAATTGCAATGTAATAATCGAGTTTAAAAACAACAGGCCGTTTACATTTTTAATATTATTTTTTAATTTGTTTTTTACAGTTGCTGTGATGCATTCAGTATCAAACATCTGTAATTGTAGATTTTAATAATTTAGTATATATCATGTGCTAAACTGAAGAATAGCAACAGAAATTTCCATGTTATTTCCTAAAGCCAGTCCTCTGAGTTCCTCAATTCAATCACCACATTTAAAATTTGAAGTTATTTTTATATGTCCCATATGGATTTCTGGACTATGTGTGTCTGTTTTGAACTTTTTCCTCCCCTTTAATTTGGATCTCATTGCTTCTCAATTTTACCCCTGTACCAGCTTCAAAGATTCTTCTCTTCAATCTACCCTTCCTTTGCCACTTTCTTATTAGAGCGTCACTACTTGTATATCAATCTTTTGCTTTAAGTCTCTTTTAAGCTTTCCTCCCAGCCTTACTGGAAAAAAAATTTTAAAGTGCATAGTATGGCCTTATTGCATCCCCACCTCTCCAGATGCACACAGGCGTGGGCACACATACAGACATGAGTCTAGACTCAGTTTACCACAATAGCTTTTCCTCCTGCCATATTTCCCTGTCTCTTCTATGCTAGGAACACTAGACTACTGGCTAATTCCAGCAGATGTTTAAATTTCACCATCACCATATCTTTGCTGCCAGGGTCCTAATATTGAAATGTTTTTCTTTCTTCCTCACCCTCTGACCCTCTTAGTGTGGTGAGCTTTTAGGTAGAGCTTTCAGAGTCAATGGATCAACCAATTTTCCCCAGAGAATCTTTCCCTTATTTTGTAATAAGGATTAATTTTCATTGCTTCGTACTCTTTGTGGCATAGTACTTAGCCTAATCTACCTGAATTAGTACTACCATCAGCATTACTTTCTCCACTAATGTATGGGTGTTTGTCACCAGAGAAGATCTCAAATTCATTTTTGTTTCTTCCTCCTTAGTACTTAGAAGAAGAGTTTTCATTGAGTATAGTATCAATGAGCATGTAGTGAAAGAAGAAGGGAGAAAGGGAGGAAATATGATTTCTTGATTTCTTCCAGCTCTATATTTCCTTTCTGAATTAGTGAATATACACTAATCTTCTGATAATTTACAAAAATTCTTATTATAAATACACCATATTTGAACAATAAAAAGAACCACATAGCCACTCCTTCCTCTTTTGAAGTTTGGTATTAGTGCAGACGTTTTGCTGAGCAATATCATCTTTATATTTGTCATGAGTTGGACCATAATGTTTTTAAAAACATAATTCCAATTTTAAGTTCAGGAGGTACAGACATGTGCAGGTTTGTTACCTGGGTATACTGTGTGATGCTGAAGTTTGGGGTATGATTGACTTGATTACCAGGCAATGAGCATAGTACCCAATAATTAGTTATATAGCCCTTGCCCCCTACTAGTCCCAGTCTCTGTCATTGCCATTATTATGCCCATGAGTACCCAGTGTTTAGTTCCCACTTATAAGTGAGAACTTGTGGACCACAAGCTTTTAACCACTTTCTGTAACCCTGTCCCATCTAAACTAACCTTATAGATATTCCTCAACTTATTCTGCACAATTCAAAGCCTAGTTTTAGCTGAAGAACCAATGAAAACAATTCTTGTTTTCTTATCCATCTTTTCCTATTTAATGTTGACCCAAACATTCCTCTACTTGGAGTTTCTTCATTAATTATTTCAAGACACTGTACATTGTGCTCTCACACATTTTACTTTCAGATGGTTCTTAAATTATTTTCTTAACTATGTAAATTTTCTACATAGCAAAAGTCAAGAGAAGTTTATTGTTTCTATATTTATTGCAGTATATGTTAAAGGGAATACAAACAGGAAGAAATTTAATAAATGCTTATTAATCTCCAAAATTTGGCTAACCATTGCAATTTTGTGCATGAGATTTAAATGTGTTGCTTGATTTATTTGTGATTCTGACTTTATTTTTAAAATCACTATAAAATCTATTAATTTTTAAAGTTACATTATTAACAACAATGTCTTATGAAATATAATGGTTATTTCTTTTTTATGTTTAGTGAAGAAATTCCCACTTAACCTGAAAAGAGCCAATGGTAACTCCAGTTAATAAGAATCCCTGAAACAATTGTACTAGCTTAGAAATGGCTGAATTGAACAGCTTATAGTTCTCACATTAAATGGAAATGTTTCTTCTTTTATTATTGTTAAGTTAGTTACATATGCTAGTAAAATTTTAATATGTTTTTTAAAATTTAAAAAGTAGTATTGCCACATGATATTACAACAGAGTATTTTGACCAGAAATATTGTGCTGCTGAATCATAGAGTCTAAAATAAACACAGTACTGGTGGCAAAGAATGACTCTATGAAGAGGCAATGATACAGAGTACAATGCAAAAAGATTGGCATTCTGTACTCCTGTGTTTGAGTTCATAGTAAGGCAAACCTACTGAGTGATGTTGGACAAAGCAATTTTCCACATATGTGGACTACTGATTATTTATCTTTGAAAATGTGAATAGCAGTTCTCGCCTCATCAGTTTACTAAGAGGGTTACATAAAGTAACATATATGAAAGCCATTAGCACAATTACATGTTTTATAATAATATTTTTAGTGAGTGCGCTCTACCTACCATTTGCTTTTCAGATAATTTTATGCATATTTTATCAATGATTTCCATACTTCATTTCATAATTTTGTCACACTGAGAACATAATCTGCATAATCTGTTTCCTACTTGATTTTCTTTAAAATGAACTCACTTTTTCCTTTTTTTCTTGTTCTGTGTAATTATGAGTTTCCTTTTTATACAAATATGTAGTTACATCAATATAATATAAACGTAATTATACATTTTTATATATGTACATATACAGCAGTAGTAATATATTACTATTATAGTATTTTAACAATGCCTTTCCAGCACCAGGTAAACATACCTCATGTACCACTAGTGTTATACTTTCTCTGATTTGAGAAATGATGCCCTATGTACTGTAATTCTTGTCATGACCAGGGGCAAAGGAGATAGAGAGTCTTATCTTCTTTTTATAAATATTCAAGCCAAGAAAATTTAAGTCACTTTCCTAAAGTATTACTGGGATTTAAAAATTTCTGAGGATTGTTTTAGGGTAATATGGAGGGTTTCTTGATTTCCCTAGTCAACTTTACTCCAAGCTCCTGCTTCCTTCTCAAATCTTTATTTTTTTCCCATTGACTTATCACCTCCCCATATTACAGTGTACTTTCTCATTTATTTTCTACAAATCCACTAGCACACGGCTGTAGATGTTTCTAGACTTTCAAAGAAAGAGTTGTCATTTAAAGAAAGTGCAGAAATGATTATCTACAAGAGAAATATTGAAAATTAGATCTCACTTTCTATCATCTCTCTATTTTGTCCATGACAGGTGCTCTGACCCTCATCTAAAACATTCTCTCATCTTTTCTCTTTACCACTTCCTAGTATCCATTATCTCTCTGGAATAATTAAGAAAAAACTCACAAATAGATTCCTTTTAGTCTAAAATTCTACTTTAAGAAGCTCCAATAATAAGTTTTACTAACTAAAATTTTCTCTTCCCTGAATTAAATCCCTCTTCTCTAAAGTTTGGGTATTCTGTGACCATTTACTTTTCTTAATTTTTCTTTCTGTTACACTGATATGTTATTACCATACAGGATTCTTAATTTAGTGCAGTGGAATAACCATAAGAAAATGTATGGAGAAGGTTTTTGCATTACGAAATGCACTTTCAAGTGAGATCTATATACATAGGTTAAGAAAACAATAGCAAAGCTTTAGAGTTGATTCAAAACAAACAACTCATCTTTGTTCTTCATCACTGAAGAGTTGATGATGAGAATTGGTCTGTATATTAGTCGTTTTTCATGCTGGTGATAAAGACATACCTGAGACTGTGAAGTAAAAGAGGTTTTAGTGGAGTTACAGTTTACGTAGCTGGAGAGGCCTCACAATCATGGTGGAAGGCAAGGAGGAGCAAGTCACATCTTACATGAACGGCAGCAGGCAAAAGGAGAGAGTTTGTGCAGGGAATCTCCCGATTTTAAAACCATCAGATCAAGTGAGACTCATTCACTTTGACTAGAACAGCTCAGGAAAGACCCACACCCATAGTTCAATCAACTTCCACCAGGTTCCTCCCATGACACATGGGAATTGTGGGAGTTACAATACAAGATGAGATTTGGGTAGTGACACAGCCAAACCATGTAATTCCATTCCTGGCCCCTCCCAAATATCATGTCCCCTCATTTCAAAACGAATCATGCCTTCCCAACAGTCCTCCAAAGTCTTAACTCATTTCAGCATTAACTCAAAATTCCACAGTCCAAAGTCCAAAGTCCAAGACAAGGCAAGTTTCTTTCACCTATGAGCCTGTAAAATCAAAAGCAAGTTAGCTACTTCCTAAATACAATGGGGGTACAGGCATTGGGAAATTACAGTCATTCCAAATGAGAGAAATTGGCCAAAACTAACAGGCTACAGGGCCCATTCAAATCAGAAATACAGCAGGGCAGTAACATCTTAAAGCTCTAAAGTGATCTCCTTTGAATCCGTGTCTCACATCCAGGTCACAGTGATGCAAGAGGTAGGTTTCCATGGGCTTGGGCAGCTTCACCCCTGTGATTTTGCAGGGTACAGTCCCCCTTCCAGGTACTTTCACAGGATGGCATTGAGTGTCTGCAGTTTTTCCAAGGGAATAGTGCAAGCTGTTGGTGGATCTACCATGCTGGGGTCTGGAGGACAGTGGCCCTCTTCTCACAGCTCCACTAGGCAGTGCCCTGGTAGGGGCTCTGTGTGTGGGCTCTGACCCATATTTCCCTTCTGCACTGACCTTGCAGAAGTTCTCCATGAGATCCCCGCCCCTGCAGCAAACTTCTGCCTGGGCATCCAGGGTTTTACATACATCCTCTGAAATCCTAGGCAGAGGTTCCCAGATCTCAATTCTTGACTTCTGTGCACTTGAAGGCTCAACACCACGTAGAAGTTGCCAAGGCTTGAGACTTGCACCCTCTGAAGCCATAGTCTGAGCTCTATGTTGGCCCCTTTCAACCACGGCTTGGAGCAGCTGGGACACAGGGCACCAAGTCCCTAGGCTGCACACAGCATGGGGACCCCGGGCCCAGCCCATTCCTAGTACTCTTGGCCTGAGATGGGAGGGCCTGCCTTGAAGGTTTCTTACATGCCCTGAAGACATTTTCTTCATTGTCTTGGAGATTAACATTCGGCTCCTCATTACTTATGCAAATTTCTGCAGATGGCTTGAATTTCTCCCCAGAAAATGGGTTTTTCTTTTCTATCATTTGTCAGGATGCAAATTTTCCAAACTTTTATGCTGTGTTTCCCTTTTAAAACTGAATGCCTTTAAAAGCACCCAAGTCACATCTTGGATGCTTTGCTGCTTAAAAGTTTCTTCCATCAGATACCCTAAATCATCTCTTTCAAGTTCAAAATTCCACCAATCCTAGGGCAGGGGCAAAATGCTGCCAGTCTCTTTGCTAAAACATAACAAGAGTCACCCTTGCTCCAGTTCCCAACAAGTTCCTCATCTCCATCTGAGACCACCTCAGCCTGGATTTCATTGTTGAATATCATTATCAGCATTTTGGCCAAAGCCATTCAACAATTCTCTAGGAAGTTCCAAACTTTCCCACATTTTCCTATCTTCTTCTGAGCCCTACAAAGACTGTTCCTCCCTCTGCCAGTTACCCAGGTCCAAAGTCGCTTTTACAATTTTGGGTGTCTTTTCAGCAGAGCCCCACTCCCAGTACCAATTTATTGTATTAGTCCACTTTCATGCTGCAGATAAAGACATACCTGAAACTGGGAAGAAAAAGAGGTTTTAATGGATTTACAGTTCCATGTGGCTGGGGAGGCCTCACAATCATGGTGTAAGGCAAAGAGGAACAAGTCACCAGTTACATGGAGGGCAGCAGGCAAAAAGAGAGAGCTTGTGCAGGGAAACTCCCATTTTAGAAACCATCAGATCTTGTGAGACTCATTCAGTATCATGAGAACAGTACGAGAAAGACACACCCCCATAATTCAATCACCTCTACTAGGTTCCTTCCATGATAAATGAGAATTGTGGGAATTACAATTCAAGATGAGATTTGGGTGGTGATGTAGACAAACCATATCAGCCTGGTTAAAAAAAAATGGCAATAGTTTAGTCTGGAGTCTTTGTTTTGTCTAATTTGCTCCTGTCTCATGTCCATCCCTCTAGCCTGGAATTCCTGCTTCCTACTTAAAGACTTTTATTATGAATTATTTCAATAGAGAGGCCTCATGATCACAATAGTTAAGTTTTGAATCCCTGCAGTTACAAGGTTGCAAAAAGAATATAATACTTTTATAATTTTAAAAGCATTTAATACTGAAATATCAACTGTTAATTTACTTCCTATTTACATATTCAGTTTTTCCTTTCCAACAGACATGTATACACTAAGTTCAGGCAGTTATCCCTGGAAATCTCCTGGTAGTTCTTGAATGCTGTAAACATCTCAGGGTAAAATGCAAATAAAAGAAGAATGATTACAAAGTGAACTTGTATATATCTTGGCAAAGATGAAGAATTTCATGAAGTTAATAATGTGAGATGTTAAGCAAAATTTTTCATCATTTAAAGCCATTGAAGATTATGCACCTGGCAGTGTCTATGAGTTTAAAATTGAAAGGCCTATTGACAAAGATAATGATAAAGAGCTTGTGAAAATGATCTATTTAAATATCAACTAATAATGAGAGGCCTGTGAGAAAACTGATAAAGTACTGAATTATTTTTATTAATAATAACCCTTTTTTTGTAATCTTTCTTTAGAAGCCAAACATGAAGTGAAGACCATTCTATGATGCCATTTATGCAAATAAACTATTAACACTTTAATCATTTCTAACAGTTTAAAACTCAGTATATAATACAAAACAAAATCAAGTTTGAACCCCTTTTTGCTATTCAACCAATTCTATTTTCTTTCTTTCTTTCTTTCTTTCTTTCTTTCTTTCTTTCTTTCTTTCTTTCTTTCCTTTCTTTCTTTCTTTCTTTCTTTCTTTCTTTCTTTCTTTCCTTTCTTTCTTTCTTTCTTTCTTTCTTTCTTTCTTTCTTTCTTTCTTCTTTTTTTCTTCTTCTTTCTTTTTTCTTTTTTGAGACAGGGTCTCACTTTGTTACCCAGGCTGGAGTGGAGTGGTGTGATCTTGGCTCACTGCAGCCTCCACCTCCTGAGCTCCAGCAATTGCCCACCTGGGCCTCCCAAAGTGCTGAGATTACAGATATAAGCCACCATGCCCAGCCTAGTCAATTCTTAATACAATAATGTAGAGGCAACGGCAAAATAAAAGAAAGAAGAAAAAAGGGAGGAAGAAAAAGGGAGGAAGGAAGGAAAAGGGAGGAAGAAAAAGGGAGGAAGGAAGGAAAAGGAAGGAAGGAAAAGAAAGGGAGGAAGGAAGGAAAGAAGGAAGGGAGGGAGGGAGGCTAGGAGAGACAGGATTTACACTAAAATAACATAGCCTAGAATTAACTATTAACATTTAATTTACTACTTTCCATATGTAGTTTCAGAAGTCATTTTCTGCTGAGAGGTATCATTAAGTAAGGTATAAGTTCTATTTTTAGGCAAACATTAAGAACTATAATTGTAGGTAGATTGAAAGTAGCATTACTTCTATATATTATTTCCACCTTACAGAAAACATACATATTACTACTATCACTGTTACTTCCATTACTTGAACAGAATTACTGCACTGGTATCAAGTTTATTAAAGTAGATACTAAATACAAATTTTCAGATGGAGTGCCTAACTCAGAGCAGAAATTCAAAGATTTCAGTTCATTCTCCCTTGAAGATGGCAGAAAACTTAATAGCTTACTTGTTCCCATGAATGAAATAGATTGAGTACATGGGTCAATTTTAAGCCATTGATTACTCAAGATAGAGACCATCGTTGGTCTATTTCCTCCCTCTTTCTCTCCTCTCAATTTTCAGAAGAGGAAATTTTTACAGTGTAACACAGAATTATACTTTATGATTTGTGATGTCATTTTAAAACTCACGGAAATGTTACTAGAACTCATGCGGACTTTTCATGGATTTTATTTTAGAGTTTGAAATGAGTGTGAGCAGAGGATGTGGAATTTCCTTTGCTTAAAAAAGGTAAAAATTGAAAACATAAAGGCTTTTGAACTCTGATAAAAAGAAACTGCAATGATGAATAAATATATGCATTTATATACACATATGTAAACACACATAAAATACATGTAAAATTTATTATTAATTTAGTCTATGTATACTTAGAAATAAAAAGCAAAAAAAAAAAAAGTCCATCTTTTCTTCTTACCATCTGTGTGTTAGGTGGCAGAAGGCAAGCTGGCCCAATCACCATTTCTGAGTAAATGGTCTTGAATAAATTTGCCTCTTTCCTAAAGAAACTAGGGTCCTCTTCTCACTGTTGCTCACCATGCAGTCAGAACTTATTATAAGTAATATTGGATAGATCTGCGAGGACATCCAGCTGGATCTGGGAGGGCATAAGCAACTCTACATTTTAGAAACTCCTCTCCCCAACTGACCTGTGAAATCACTGGCTAATGAGTTTATTATTTTATAGCACTTTAAGCGCTGCTTGGTTCTATGTTCACTTTTGAGTATGATGTAGTAGATTGAGGCAGACCATTTCTCTCTCTAAGAACAAACAGGAAAGCCAGATAAATACCAAAAGAATTCCCTTACCATTACTTTTCACATTTGACTTCTAACTTCACTTGTACATATGATTTTTCTTTCTAATATAACAAATTTGAACAATTTGTGTATATTCCCTCTAATTTATTTTTATATGACATAATTTCACATAATGAAAAAACAAATTGATTTTTTATTTAAACAATGACTTTGACATATTAATATCAGATTGGAAACAGAAGCATTTATTCATTTAAAAAATGTAATAATGTTTTCTTGGGATACATATTCATACTCCAAAGAGTAGAATTTTAAGAGCAGAATTAAGAAACATAAAAAAAGATACATGATGTCAACATGCCTGTAATTTTGTTGTTGTGTAGTTGGCACTGCAAAAAGAGAAAAAAAATCACTCCATCTTCCTTCACTGGCAGTCCTTTTTAACCAGGTGTCACAAACAAGCATTGCTATCAGAGTGCTGAGTTTGCTGAATACAGAAAATGTTTCTTTAAGGTACAAGTAATATACAATGAATCTGCTTGATAAACATGATTGCCTAGTCAAAACCGCATTCTGCCAGAAAGTAAATGTATTTAATATGGCTATCCAATTGAAAACATTTGCAGACTGCATCAAGGAAAATTATAAATATCTGACATCACTTGGGATGCAGTTGATTATATTTGTGGGCAGCATTTTTATAGAATTTATACTACATCAAAAATGCTGACAAAACCAACACTTTACACTATTGAAAAAATTATAAGACTGCTCTGTGGCAAAGTATGATTGATGAGCCCATGAACTTAATATATGTTTTTAGTCAAACAGTTTCTTTTAAAACTATATTGCTATATCCTGTTTTTAGGTATTCTTAATATGTTAAATTAAAGTAATTTTTGACTTTGATGAAGGAAAAAGTGAAGTTAAGAAACTGTTTTTAGTCAAATTATTTTAACAAGACATACAAAACCCGATTTCTATAAGTCTCAGATGATTAAACATACTTTTTCTCCTATTTAGTCTAGAGAAACCAGAAAAACTGCTGATATTTTCATCTGACTGTCCAGCATGTAAGCTTAGGTTAAAAGTTCCGTTTTCCCTTGATACCTATTCATATTGAATTTTGAATAACCTTCTTCAATAGCGGTTTTTTGATAGATGTCAATGTCTTTACCCTTGGCTCTGATGTTTCAGAATTGCTTCAGTTAGTCTGAGTCCTCTCATGATCTCCCACTCTGTGGGCCACTTTGTATACACTAGACTCTAGACCAAAGCAGAAGCATTTTTACTGCTTTGATTCAATAGAATCAAGAAAGACTATATTTCTTTTCCTTTTCTTTCCTAACCTTTAGCTTGAAAACCAGGGGACTTCTACACAGCACTTTACAATTGAGTTTCATGAATTCTCAACCAGTGGATGAAAGTGGATTGAGCACTGATTTGATTGATTGTTGCCCTGGAAATGCTTGAGTCCTTATGATTGTTCATCAGGAGAAAAATGTTAAAAACAGGGTTGGTCTCTGATAAGAGATTTGAGGACAATCAGAGATAACATTCTTAAGACCTGTTACCTGTATTATTTGGGGGATTTATGATTGATCTCTGCTTCCTGATGTCAGAAAGGACTAATAGTGTTAACTCAGATAGTTTTCCTGTGATCACATATGGGAGTAGGAAATACTTTTAGTTAATTGAGTCATAAGTTTTCTATTATTCAAAATTTCTTTTTAAATATTCCTGTCTTCTTAAAGACTCTTTTCTCTCTAACTCATCATTTCCACACAAGTTTTACATGAAACCCCTGCACTTCTATGTATTTTTTAAAAAGGGGTCTTTGAATATGTCATGTTGACACATGTATGTTCCAGATGATTAATATACAAGCATTGACAAATACTTATTATTGATCATTACACCTTGATAGGAAATATTTTAATTTAAATTAATAAAAAATACTCTGGTGATATGAAATATCCTGATCACACCTCACACAGAACAATTATAAAATAATTTTTACTAAATACTTAAAAATCAGTATTTTTATGGCAGTCAGGCTCAGTAAAAGTGCACAGCACTTTAGAAAACCAAACCCTTGAAATAAAGGAAGTAGACTGGGTCTAATTGCTTGTCACTATTTTGCCTGAGGGTAGACCTCAAAATCTTAGGTATAGCAAATTAAATTAAGTAGTCTTAATTGCTTGGTGTGTCCAAATACGAAGTTTAGGGTTAGTACAGTAGTTTTTTTAAAAGAAAAATAAAACTGAAATGAGAAAACATCCAGACAAATGAGAAATATAGATGTGGAGTTATAACGTTTGTTTGTAAGCTTTGCTCAGATCATCAGTTGATTATTGAATTATGCCTCTGGGAAGGAAACTCCAGAGCATATATTGATAACAGCATCTAGAATCTAAAACAACTGAGTGGAGATTTCTAGTGTATACTGCTCTAGAGAGAAAGGAGAGGTAAGAGTCAGAGTCTCAGACAAATTAGTAGATCAATCCTCCTCAAAGCAAAACAGTTAAATGCAGGGCATCTAAAACAATACTCTTCAAAATACTTATTGTAAGACAAAAAATCAAGTATATTCAAGTGTTTAATTCTATATAAAGTCTCACATTATTCTCTCTAAGTACATCGTGATTAAATATGCATATTGAAATGCCAAAGAAAACATAACTCATACCAAAATAGTCATTAGATACGGATCCCTAGATGACCCAGATGTTGGAAAAATCAGAGGAGCCATTTTAAATATGTTCATGAACATGAAAACAATATGGTAATAAACAATTAAAATAAGGACTTTCATCAGACAGCTTTCAATAATAAAAATAAAAACAAATGGAAATTCTAGAATGGAAAAATACAATCAGTGAAAGGAAAACATGACCAAATAAGCTTAACAGCAGTATTTAAGAGTACAAAACAGTAAGTCAATGAAGTTGAAGAGATATCAAAAGAAATTATACAATCTGATCCACAGAGATTCGTGACCAAAGGACAAAAATTAGGTGGTCCACAATCTATATGATTAAAAACCTGGAAGATGAAGAGAGAAAAAGTAAATAGAAAATGTATTTGAAAAAATAACAGTAGAAATTTTTCCAAATATGTTATATAATTTCTAGCTAAGTTTGAAGAAGCAAAGTGACTGCTAAACAAAATAAATGAAAGAAAACCGAACCTAAAATTTCATACCAACAGTGATAAAATGCAAAGACAAGAAAGTAGCCAGAGAAAACTGGCAGGTTTCGTACAGGGAAACAATGTGTGAGGCTGATCTCTCATAAGAAAAGCAATTGGAGGCTAGAAAGAAATGGAGCAAAATCCTTAAATTGTTAAAATAATATAAAAGTATCAATCCATGAAATCTATAGTTAGCAATTCTGGTCTTTAGGTGAAGTGGGAATAAATGCATGCTTAGATGAAAGAAAACAGAAAATTATTTTCCAGAAGATCTACATTACAAGGAATGACAAAAGAGTGTTCCCTGGGCTAAAGTGAAGTAGCCTCAAATGCAAACTCAGATCTCTAGTTATCAATAAAGAGCATAAGAAAGAGTAAATATGTGCAGAAGATAGCTATTTCTAATTTTATAAAAGATATATGACTGCTTAAAGCTAAAATCATTACACAAATTGCAGAGCTTATACAAATAACATAATACAGAGGAGGTCATTTGAATGATGCAGTTACAAGGTTCATATATTCTATATAAAGTCTCACATTATTCTCTCTAAGTACATCATGATTAGTTAAATATGCATATTGAAATGGCAAGACTCAATAACTAATAATTAATTAAACCAAGAAACTGTGGGAAACGAGGAATGGAGGCGCAAAAATAGAACAAAGAAAAGCAAATAGTAAACGGAAGATATAAATTCAACTATATCAATAATTCTATTAATTAGACTAAACAGAGTAAACATTCCAGTTAAAAAGCAGAGAATGCCAGCCTGGATTTTAAAAAGAAGGAGGGAAGGAAAGATGGAAGGAAGGGAGGGAGGGAGGAAGGAAAGAAAAGGAAAGAAAGGAAGTCCAACCATATGTTTTCTATGACAGAAACACTTCCAACGCAAAGACACAGAAACAAAAGAAAAGGATATTCCATGAAAACACTAATTATACATAAGCTCTAGTGACTCCATTACTACCAGACTATGTATACTTTGATACAAAGACTGTTACCAGAAATAAAGTAGGAAATATCATATGTTAATAGGATCAACTAATCAGTAGATTAAATATTTATAAGTGTGTATGCAAGTAGTAGATTTTCATAAATCATGACAAAACTGAAGGAGAAATAGGCAAATATACAATCATAGTTGAAATTTTAGCAAAACTCTCTCAATATTTGATACAATAGACCAAAGAAATTAATAAGAATATAGAATATCTAAACAGAAAAATCAACTACCTTGACATAATATTTACACAATATTATGCTCAACAATTATAGAATACACATTTTATCAAAGGCACATAAGATTTTTACCTAGACAGATAATATACTGGACCACAAAAAATAGTCTCAATACATACAAAAAGACTAAAATATTTTTTTAAAAAGATATTTTATGGTGACTTTAGACTTAAATCAAAATGGATAACAATGTTATATCTACAAAATTCCCAAATGTTGAGAAATTAAACCATACAATGAAAGCAGTACTCACAGGAAAATTTTTAGTTTCAAGGGCTTATATCCAAAACAATGTTTTAAAATATTGACCTAGATTTGTTTTATAGAAAGCTGGAAAAAAAAGTAAAACAAAGGAAGTAAATTAAAATGAATAATAAAGAGCAAAAATCAATTGCATTAGAAAAATAATCAAAAAATTTACAAAACTCAAAGGTGCTTCTTTAAAAATATTAATAAACTTAAAAAACACATAACAAAATGGATCTATAAACAAGAGATAAATTTCTAACATCAGAAATTAAAAAGACAAACAAAATAGAACCTCTATATATCAGAAGAATAAAATATGTACAACTTTATACTAGTAACTTTCACATTTAAGATAAATTAAAAATTATCTTTAAAAAACGCAACCTACTGAAATTGCCACAAAAATTTACTTGGTTATTAAGTATTTGTAACAAACAAAGCTCCAGATTATATGTAATGATTAAGAAAGAAATAGAGTCAAGTTCATACATACTCTTTCAGGAAAATACAGGAGGAGAAAACAACTCCTAAATAATTTTCTGAAGATAACATATCCCTTATTCTAAAACATGTCTCAGTTATTAGAAGAAAAAAACTTATTGGCAATCACCTTATAGGCCTCAATGTCAACATACTTACAAAAATATTAGCAAATTCAACACACAGATATATTACACAAAAATAATATTTTATGAATAAGTATATTAAGGATATAATTTAAGATTTAAAGAATAATATCAATCATAGTGATATTGCCATCATTGCTATCAATTATTTTAAGGTTATTTTATTTAAACAGAATTGGCTGCCTATTCAATAGACTTTATTTTTTTGAGAAGTTTTAGGTTCACAGCAAAATTGAGCAGAAAACTGCTACTTTTTAAAGAGGCAGAAGCAATTTCAAGCAAAGTAAGGATTTAATATTAACATATGCAATACATTGACTATTAATGATTTTTATGGGTAGTAGAATGGTTTTCCCAATGTAATTAACATTCAGGATTAGTTGAGACAGTGTTACTTCCTCAAAAAACCCAACTGAAAACTTTAAGATATGTGAAAGATGCTTTGAGAAGCGCAGTGTGATACAAGAAATGAATGCTATGAAAGAGTTAACAGGATTCAGACAGGAATCGGTAAGTCCTATGGAAAGGGTGATGGAATGTCAAGTACCCATTCACTGGAGTTCTCTCTATATTTCTGTAACATGATTAGTAAAGTTCCCAGATTCCTGAATACTGAGAATAAAATATGGGACCTGAGCTAAGGTCTGGAGCCTTTGATACAGTAAAAGCGGCCTGGTGTGATGGCTCACACCTGTAATCCTTGCACTTTGAGAGGCCAAAATGAGAGGACTGCTTGAGCTTAGGAGTTTGAGACCAGCCTGGGCAACGTAGAGAGACCCCATCCCTACAAATAATTCAAAAATCAGCAAGATGTGGTGACATGCATCTGTGGTCCCAGCTACTTGGGAGGCTGAGGTGAGAGATCCCTTGAGGCCAGAAGTTCAAGATTGCAGTGAGCTGTGATTGCATCACTACACTGCAGCCTGGAAGAGTGAGAATCTGTCTCAAAAAACAAAATAAAAAATAAATAAATAAATAAAATAAAAGCCAAAATCCCAATTCTAAATTGGCTTCATGAGGGTAAATTATGGACTTTTATAAAGAAAAATACAGCAAGAAGAAAAATAAAACAACTATATGAAGTTAGATAGGCTCATAAATTGTCTGACATTTGTATCATGAATGACTCTGCTTCATCACTTTAAGAAACCCTAAACTCCATTGTTTCAACATTCATTTCAATATATTCCTCATAAGTCAATGCAACTTAGCACAGTTCGTCCTGACATACGTAAGTATTTATACATTCAGGAGGTTAGTCAGAGTCAGTCAGCAGTTTTTATTCAACACTACAGTTCATCTTGGCTGCCCTCCCAAGCTATTCAATAGTTATTACTTGTGGGTTCCTATATATCCCTTTAGGAAAAGAGATCTGGTCAGAAACACTAAATGGTTTGCCTGGTCTTAGAGTAAATTAAAAATTCTCAATATGGCATTTATGAACTTTTATAAACAAACATAACTTTTTAAACATTTACTTTTTACCAATTTCCTCCAGTCTTCTCCAGGAGACAATTTACTACTTGATAATTTCTGAAAATGTTTGCATGATTATTTTTCTCCATGCTACAGTTCATGATTTTATTCTTAGTGTTCTCTGTAAATGGTGAGTAAAGGGACCTTCAGCTCCAGCTTAAGTACAATCTCTTTCATGATAACATTTTCAGCATCATAGATTCCCCAGATGAAATATATATTCTCTATGCTCAATGTATTAATTTATTCATAGAGCTATAGCAAAATAACTGAGACTGTGGCTGGATATTTTATAAACAGAATAAATTTATTGCTCACAGTTATAGAAGCTGAGAAGTCTAAGATTGCAGGGCCAGATGGTTTGGTGTCTGGTGAGGGCCCAGTCTCTGCTGCCAAAATGCTGTTGTATTAGCCCATTTTCACACTGCTCTAAAGAAATACCGGAGACTGTCTAATTTATAAGGAAAAGAGGTTTAATTGACTCACACTTCCAAATGGCTGGGGAGGCCTTAGGAAACTCACAATCATAGTGGAAGGTGAAGGAGAAGCAAAGGCATGGCTTACATGGTGGCAGGCAAGAGAAAAGCAGAGCGAAGGAATACAGAATCCCTTATAAATCCATCAGATCTCATGAGAACTCACTCATTATCAGGAGAACAGCATGGGAGAACCACCCCCATTATCAAATCATGTCCCATGAGGTCCCTCCTACAACGTGTGGGAATTAGAAATCAGATTACAATTCAAGATATTTGGATGGAGCCTCAGAACTAGACCATATCATTCCACCCTTGGTCCCTCCCAAATCTCATCTTTCTCACATTTTAAAACACAATTATGCCTTCCCAGCAGTACCCTAAAACATTAACTCATTTCAGCATTAACCCAAAACTCCAAGTCCAAAAGGTGTCTTGTTGCTATGTCCTCCATAGGGGACAAACACTGTGTCCTCACATGGTGGAAGGTGGAAGGGCAGAAGAGCCTAGCCAGTCCCCTCCTTTTTAAGGTTCTAATCCCATTCATAAGGATGCAACTTTCATGGCCTAATCACTGCCTGAAGGCTCTACCTGTTAATACTGGTGTATTTGGGATTCGGTTTCAACGTGAATTTTCAAGGGGATACAAAAATTTAAACCACAGCACTCCATGCTGAAGTTCAGAGGAATCCTTAAATAGTATCTTTGCATCTTTAAAATATAAGTTGAGTATCCCTTATCCAAAATTCTTGAGACCAGACGTGTTTTGGATTTCAATTTTTAAAAATTGGGAATATTTGCATTAAACTTACTGGTTCAGCATGCCAAACCCAAAATTCTGAAATCAAATATGCTCTAATGAGCTTTTCCTTTGACCATCATATTTCTGCTCAAAAAGTTCTAGATATTGGAATATTTTGGATTTCAGATTTTTGAATTTGTCATGTTCAATCTGTAATGCCACTTTTCTCAATTTAAGTTTGGAACTCAAAGAGAGATAGACACTGGAGTTATTCAAATGTATGTAAAAATGTCAACTTTGCTACTACTAGCAGTCTGTGTCTTTAGATGTGTAAGCCAAGTAGGATCAATCATTGAATAAAAAGATGCAAACAACCAGACACTGTATTGTAATATTTCTCTTATTGTCTAGTTAATATTACCAAAAAGTTACTTTAATTTTCCAAGGATAGTTCCTCATTATTTAACATCTATTATTTTACAAAACAGCAATAAATACTTATCCTGATCTTAACTATCAATATGTAAATATATTCAGTATGCACTTCGTTGGAATACAACCTTAAGTAAAAGAAAAAGAATAGCAAAAGTTAAGTAATTCAGATTCCGGATATTTCCATTATTCCATTCTTCTCTTTCTATCAGAATCATTCTTTTAATATTTCTATGACAAGGGACATAGTTTCCTATTTCAACCCTTAGCTTCTATGTTTGTTGTCTATGAATCGAAGTTGAAGGAAGGCTTTGGTAAGATGAGGTTAAAACGTCCAGAAAAATAAATAGTTTTAGTATAAGTGTATATATTTATATTAAATGACCTCATTATGTGCTAGGCTACTATGTATTAAAGAATACAACTGTAGATAAGACAAACACAATATCTACCTTCATAGAAATTAAAGACTAATGTAAAATAGACATGTAAGCAGGCAACAGCAGTATTGTGAAGTTAAGTAAAGAATTAGGGAGTTATAGAGTGCAATGTGAACATGTAAAAGGTGGTTACTTAATCCTCAGGAGAATTTGTTCCTTTTTTATATGGTTTATTCTATCATTTGACTACTGCCATCATTTGGAATAAGAGAGGTTAAAGAACAGTTTTCTGAACTAAGTTTATTTTCTTTGTGTATTCTATTCTAACTACTGTAATAGTCCCTGGAAGAACACTCATACAGTACTTAGCCATTCTTTAAACATTCATTTTAATCTAGTAAACCTCCTATGAACCACTCAGTTCAACACCAGTCTCATACTAAGCAGAACAAATGCCACATTGGTCACTCTTCTTCTGAGACACTACTTATCTTATACAGCTTTTATTTCTAATGTATTGTACTTAATGTTAAGTGCTTTGTAGCCCAATGATTGAGAGTATAAACTTTATCTTATTACTTTTAATAACTAAAAGGCAGGTGCTTGAGTTTGAAACCTAACTCTGCCATTAACTAGCTTGAATTTAGGCAAGCTTTATTTTTAAAAACTTCTCTGGGCCTACCTAGCTTGGGGTTGCAACAGAAGGCATGTTAGCACTAAATGCTAGAATTTTTATTGATTTTGAGCTCCCACTTGACCAATTAGTAGAACACATTGCATGTTTCCAGACTTTACTTTTTATGATAATTCTAAGAAATTCTAGGACATTTACACATATCTGAAACCAACTACAGCTATCATAATCACTTGCCAGTGGAGAAAAAAATTCCAAAGTGACCCTAAAGGATGCTGGATTCCTGAACATTTCAGTTAATGTTAGTCTTCTCCCTGCATATGCTGCCTACTACCTGCAGATGCTACCAGTTTTAAGCCTGCCTGAACAACAAATGTCAATGAGGTTCTTTGAAGCAGAGAATCAGATTCCAATCTCTCAGAATGAAGAAACAGAAAAGAATAGGGGTAAAGAATATACAAATAAAATTCCTTGATCCCCTACATGTCACTGCCATTCAACAATAATCTTCTTCTTGCCACTGGGACTTGCTGGTCAGAAAGCCATGTAATTCCCAGAGACAAGGGTTCTAACCAATTCACACAGTCTTGATGATCCCAAAGCCATGGCTGCTAATCCCACCTGTAAAGTCAGAATCTACAGGGTAAAATCTGAGGTCCATACAGATATGTTTCTCACCAAGGTATGTATATAAATGAAGCTGGTTTTGGCTGCAAATACTAAAACACTCAAACTAAAATGAGTTAACTATTAAGAGGACTTATTACAAAGCCTGGGAATAAAATTGTTTCTGCTTTTGTCAATTTAGGTTCTCTATATCATGATTAAGTGTCCATATTCTTTTCACTTTTTTTCTGGTGATTCATTCTCAGCACATTGGCTCTCTCTCATTTTGCTGAAAAATGGTTTAAGAATCCCCAGGCATTCTAATCTCACACACCAATGTCTGGATTCAGATAATTTTTTTCTTAAGTCTTACTTATGACCTAATAAACCATTTCACCACTAGAAGATTTTAACTCCTCATTGGCTAGAATTGAGACATAAGGACATGCCCATATCAAATAAAAAATGTTAAATATATATATGGCTATGAGTATTTTATAGCAAGGCAAAATCTACTACTATTATTTATTAATGAATCTCTCAGGAACACTTTGTGATCTACCAAACAATTGTCTGTTTTATCACTCACAGGTTCTGTTGTAAGAGTTTATTATATTATGATTTTAGTATAATTTATCCTTACGAAGATTTAAAGTTTTTAAATAATTTCTGTGGATATTTATTAATAATTTTAGTCATTTAATTTCTCCATAAATAGATCCATTTACTTCAAGAAATTATACCTACTTTACCCATAACTTTATGCAAAGGAAAAAAAAACCTGCCCACTGATATCACTCATTGACAACATGGCTAATTGTTTATTAAACTTAAAGCATGGCAGTTCAAGTGGGTCTTGGCCCAGTTTAATAACATGTAAGTTTTGGATATGCCTTTCACTTTGGTTGAACTAAATAAAATTGATTATTTCACTTGAATGTGGTGTCTCAGAGGACAGATTAGTTGAGTATATTTAATGAGTCCTATTGGACAGTGGAAGGAAACAACAATTTTGAAGAGCATCTAGATTACATACTAAATTTAGTTTTAGTTAACATTGAAGAGGATGATGTTATTATTCATGTATGTATACTAATTCTAAGAACCCCTTGCTAATAGAAACAGCATTATACTTTGGAATGTGTGTTTGTATTTACAGCTAGCCTTACAGTAAATATCCTTGAATGTGGTTGTTAATCTTAAAGAAAATATTTGATAATTTTAGAGAAGCCCACCACTTCAGATCCATGCCTTCATTATTGATGAGTATAGCTTTACAGTAAGTTGAGTGAAAGAGCTTTAGGTATCATTATTTTAATAGCATCACTTTTCTAAAGAAGGTACATTTAACAATGTGAAATGTTAGTGATCATGGGTCTCCTCTCTACTGAGGATAGAAAAGTTATCTTCTTTCATCCGAGACACTGAAAGCGCTTAAAAGACATTATCTCATTATCTCTATAACATCCTCTGACAGAATTGGCTTGTAGTATAATTCCTATTTTATTGGTGGATAAAGTCATGTACATTATGGTTTTATAATTTAGCTAGGCAGTTGGTCTGCCCTGGCAAGAGAGCTTTCAGCTTTACTTCATCTTGAAAATTTGTCTCATTTGTGTCTTCACATTTCTAGTGCAGACATGACCTTAATGTTCCCAGAAACCAAGTATTTAAGTGGTCATTTGTCCAGTGACTCTTTTTTTTCCCTGAAGAAATGTTGCCAAATTATACTTTATTTCATTTTGACATGAAGGAGAAATGAATAACATTTTGGATAACTGATAGAAATTGATTTGAATCATTTTTTAGATTAAAATAATAGAACTCTAGAAGTATTTTTTCATGGTGTTAAATGGTTTTGACTACTTTAAAATGGTTACTTTAAAATGTTTAAATGTACAACTTTTAAAGGGTGAAAGACTATACGAACTGAAGAGAAACCAGAGGATAAAATGCATGACTTTTAAAAAGCAATCTCATGCAATTCTTTATCAGACATGTGCAAGTTAAATCCATGATACATATACTTCTTGTAATTATTCCCCTACAAGGCAATGAAAAATATATAAAATTTTGTCTAAGAAATAGACTAAAGCCATGATGACATAAGAAGTTTAGCTGGCAGAAGCATGCCAACTTGATGGAAGCCATTTCAGTGACTCAAGACAGAGGACTGTAACGTCCTTTATCAAGTTTTGCAGGTTTTCTATTTTTTTTTCAACTAGAATTAAAAGATGGGCAAATCAAAAATATGTTTTTATAATGCACAGGTTTACAACAGATATGAGGGAATTTGTGGAAATCTGAATCATGAAATTTCCAGGAATGATCAGAGAGACTTCAATAGTTCGTATTAGATTAGCATTATTAATAGGTACATAGTATGAGGGATAAGAGAATGAGTAGGGAAAAAGAGAACATGGAGCTTTAATTATTATTCTATGCATCTTTCTTGTCTTACTATTAAAAGGAAATGTATTAAGTATCTTTTTATATGAGGTCTACTTTAGAAACTGGATATATACAAATGTGTTTCAAACGTGAGCCTGTCCTTCAAATAATTATATATGAATATTACTATAAAAATTAAAAGCAAGACCTAGAAAACAGTGAAAAAAAGCATAGATCAACACATAATCTTTGTACTTCAAATATTTTTCTAGTTATCAGAGTTCTCACAAATCTATTATGGCTCAAATAAGGCTGTTGCATGCTCCAGTATGATAGGAAAATGTGAAGTGGAAAAGGCAAAAGACATTTTGTTCTTTAAAACTAATGTTGGAAAACAAACTTTATGATGAAAGTTCTGGACCTCACTAATGTATGAAAAACAACTTTTAAAAGATGTTTAATTTTGACAGGTAAATTATGATTGAGTTCTAAAAATGAGATTTTGATCTATTATTAGAGAAATGATATTAATATTTTCAATACATGATGATGATTATAATAGATCCTTTTTCTACTCTAGAGAGCCATCTAAATAAAGTTCTAGTTTCAAAAGATTATAAATAACAGTTTGATTTAAGTTCAGAGTAAGCATATTCTGTTTTTAAAGTTTATTTCACAATAAGAACCATTCAATACAAAAACAGACACATAGATGCATGGAAGAGAATAGAGAACTCAGAAATAAAGCTGAAGACCTACAACCATCTTATCTTTGACAAACTCAACAAAAATAAATATTGGGGAAAGGACTCTTTTTTTTAGAAAGTGGTGCTAGGATAACTGGCTACCCATGCAGAATAATGAAACTGGACTCCTTTTACTACATACAAAAATTAACTCAAGATGAATTAAGGTTTAAATGTAAGACTTCTTCATATTATAAAAACCCTAGAAGAAAACCTAAGAAATATCCTTCTCAGTATCAGCCTAGATAAGGAATTTATGGCTAAGTCCTCAAGAGCAATTGCAATAAAAACAAAAATTGGCAGTGGGACCTAATAAAACTAAATGACTTCTGCACAGCAAAAGGAACTATTAAGGGATTAGCCAGATAACTTTCAGAATGGGAGAAAATATTCAGAAACTATGCTTCTGAGAAAGGTCTAATACCCAGATTCTTTAAGGAACTTAACTAAATGAGCAAAAAGCAAATTACCCCATTAAAAAGTGGGGAAAAGACATAAACAGATGTTTCCCAAAAGAAAATATACACACAGCCCACAAACATATAAAAAAAAGCTCATCATCCCTAATCATCAGAGAAATGCAAATCAAAACCACAATGAGATACCGTCTCATCCTAGTAAGAATGACTTTTGTCAAAGCATCAGAAAAATAACAGATGTTGGTGAGGCTACAGAGAGAAGGGGACCCTTATACATTCTTGGTGGGAATGTAAATTAATCTAATCACTGTGGAGAGCAGTTTGGAGATTTCTCCAAGACTAAGAATTGGACTGTCATTCAATCCAACAATCCAATTACTGAGGGGCTACCCAAAAAAAAAAAAAAAAAATTGTTCTACCGGAAGGACACATGCATCCATATGTTCATGACAGCACTATTCACAATAGCAAAATATGGAATAAACCCAGGTGCCCATCAATGGTGGTTTGGATAAAGAAAATGTACATATACACCATGGAATACTATGCAGCCATAAAATGAATGAAAATGTTGCAGGACTTTTCCTTAGTTCAGCTAAATACAGGGTTCTTGTCTGTCCCACAGCCATGAAAATTTAGGCTAGCAGACAGCTTAAAGGGTAAAAGCAGGGTTTTTTACGATGAAAGGGAAAAACGGGGAAAACAGTGACTCTCGCTAGGCCAGATTCCCTCCACTAGGGCACTTCCTGCTCGACAATTTGAATCTCAGGTTCCACACAGGAAGAGGAGGGGCCAGGCTCCTCCCTGCTGCAAATGTCAGGAACTTCCGAGGCTCCACCTCAGTGGGCAGGCTGGTTTGAGATTCTCCAGGGACCCCCTTCCACCTGGCTGTCTGAAAATCATGTCCTTTACAGAAACATGGATGCAGCTGGAGGCCAATATCCTAAGCAAACTAACACAGAAATAGATAAACAAATACTGTATGTTCTCACTTCTAAATAGAAGGTAAACATCCAATACACATGAACATAAAGATGGGAACAAAAAAAAGGATAATTAGAAGGTGAAGAGAAGGAAGTGGGCAAGGGCTGAAAAACTGTCTGTTGGGTTGTCTGCTCACTACCTGGGTGACAGGTTCAGTCATACTCCAAGCCTCAGCATCACACAATATACCATTGTAACAAATGTGCACATGTACCCCTGATTCTAAAATAAAAGTTGAAAAAAGAAAAGAATCATTCAATATATTTCCCTTTTCTCTTATTATAAAGGTAGAATTTGATATTGTCTTTCTTAGAAATAAACCAAAATAAGGCTTTGATACAACCCCAATTAACATAAAAATAAGTAGAGCTCTGCCAGTGTACAAATTTGACCAAAATTGTGCTCAGGTTTTAGGATGAGTCACGTGACTTTAGTGGAAGAATTGCTTTTGAACCAGAAAAACTGAACTTTAAAAAAAAAATTAAAATGCTATCCTCTTCTGTAATGTTTCACAATGTGCACAGAAGAAAATATAATATTCCTCGAAATATTCAGGTAACAAATATTCTGTGCAGACATTGCACTGAATATTGCCTGCACTGAAGTAGATGCACAATGTTACACAATGTTCTGTGTCTTAAACTAAGCCAGCTTGAAAGAAATGTTTGCTTAGTGCCCTGAGGGTCGAAACCCCTGGGATTCCTGTTCAGACAAGGACAGGCAGGGGATTCCAAAGATGACTCTAGGGCTTCAAAGTGTAAATTCAGGAGCATTTTGACAGAAGTACTTCAGTCCTGACCTTAACTCCTGCTGAATGCCTTGTTCCTGTGAGAGAAAACCTCTCTTCTGCTGAACTGTTCAAAATTCATTTCCAATGTGCATTTGCTCTGCTCCACTCTGTCTGAAAATATATGTAGACAAAGTTGATTGACAGCCCTCTAGTTACCATACCACGAAAGTTGACACCAGAAAGGCTACAACTTTAATTCACTGACAGCTGAAAGCTACCGAACTTAATTTCTTAAGGTTCATTCTTAAATCTCTACTCACTGTCCCAAGAGGAAAACAAATAATAGGGGATTACATAGGACTCACGGAACTCTGTATAGAAGGATGTAAATATGGAAATTGCAGTCATGAATTCTCTGCTCTTCTGAGAAGAAATCACATTATTCAAGTAATTCTCACAAAGATGGCTGATGAATCATTTCATTTGCCAAAATATTTATTTTTCAAGTAGGAAAATAGAGTACATTTAAAATATAAATAAATAATTTATCATTTTCAAATTAATTTTTAAAGAATTTATTATTTAATAATTTAAACATTAATAAAATATAAAATTTTCTTATAATTAAGTATTGAAATTGTAGAATAAACTGTCAAGTGGCTCACAGAAAATTAAAGTTCAATCCCATTCTCCTTTTTCTATCTCTAAAATTCTGGCTGTGCAAACCAAATTCTTGCCCTGTCCCTCTTGTATCTATAGCTCTGGCTAATAAACTACACTCTGAAGTTAATTCCTGCTTTTATTTTCTGCTTCCTTTCTCCTTCTACTAACATAAAATTGGATGTGACAGTTAAAATGCAACAAGTACCACGCAGTATGAGGGAAAGGCAGAGAGAGAGAGAGATCAGTGTGAATGTTATTGATTCTTTATATTCCTATTTATCAATATGTTAAATAATTTTCCTCACCCACACCCCAAAAATGCTCACATCCTTATCCTCAGAACCTATGGACATGTTACCTTACATGGTAAAATGGACTATGCAGATGTGATTAAATAAAAATCTTGAGATGAGAGGTTATGTGGATTATTAAGGCCAGCAAAATAGAATCACAGTAGGAGGCAGGAAAAAGGATGAAAGTCAAAGGGAGATTTCAAGATGCAACATTATAGGCTTTGAAGATGGAGGCGGGGGCCATAAGCCAAGGAATGCACACATCCTCTAGCAATTGAAAAAAAAAAAAAAAAGAAACAAATTCTCACCTAGAGCCTTCAGAAGAACACAGACTTCCTGACCTATTTTAGATTTCGGAAGTCCAGAGTTGTAACTGAATGAAATGTGTATTTTCTTAAGCCACTACCATACTGGCAGTTTATTACAGCAGCAATCAGAAAATAATTCAGCCACCGATCAGCCACCGATTTCTGTTATTCGCGATGTAACTCAATCTTAATGGAAACAATTGCACAGGTGTTCTTATATCTCAAACAAACATTCCAGAAAAGCCCTCAAGGGAAAGCTTTAAAATCAAGTGAATCTCCAATGGGAAGTGGCACTTTTCGTTCAGGGATTCATGTGTTTGATTTATTTAATAAGGAGGAATTTTGTTAAAGCAATATTGCCAAGAATGATACAACTTGTTCATCAATTTAGTTCTTGTTTTTTTTTTCTTCTTTAGCAAGAATGATAACCTTTGCAGCATCCACCCTTGCATGTGGGCATAACCTGTGATTTGTTTCTGTCAACAGAATACGGTAAAAGTGTTGAGATGTACCTGATTACATTAAAGAAGATGGAAGCATTGGTCTGCTAGAGTGTCTCTCTTTCCCCTGTTGGCTTTAAAATGTCCAGTAACTGACTTGGCAAGAAACTCAAAATGCTTCTAGAAACTGAGAGTTGACCTTCTGAGGACAGCCAGCAAAAAGCAAATTCCCCAGGGACTAAAGTTGAGCAAGCATGGCAGTGATGCACCTTTAGCCTCTGGGTATTGTGTACTTGTGTTTTTTGTTAGCTAAACACCAGTACTCTTATTTCAAGGTCACTGCTAAGATAATAAAAGAAAATAATCTAATGCAATTATACAACCCTGACTCAAGTCCAGCCTGGCTCCATTCATCCAATTATATATTAGTCCATCCATTAATCCATCGATTTATACATACATAAGGAAGATGAATTAAGTGTGTGTCATCTTCCAGGTCCTAAACCAGATATTCTTAATGATACAGACGAATGACAGAGCCCAGCCTCATTGATTTATCATACTGTGCCTTACCCTAAATATTCAGGTCCAAACTAGACCTAGGCCCCGTAATTTGGGGGGCATATCGATCAACTCTGGCCCTATACTGTGCCACTAAGTAGCCAATTACTTATGGCTAAATTGAACACTAATGCAGTTGTACAGTTGGATGCACTCACTTTAGTGAGTACTTTTAAAAGCACAAAATACATTTAAAATTTTGAATATATGTTATAGTAGTGAGTTTTGTCACTGATTAAAAACTCCTCTGGAGTCTAGCCACCTGCATTGAAATTTCAGCTATACCAGTTTCTAAGTTTGCTCCCTTAAGCAAACTACCTGTTTTACACTACTTAGTGTCTATTTCTTTATCTGTATAGTTGAGAAAACAATGATACCTACATAATCAAATTGTTGGGAGATTTAAATAAGATAAAACATATAAATCACCGGGAACTACCCCTAGAAAGTGTTCAGTAGATATCAGCTATAATTATGAAAACAGTTTCTTCATTATCACCCTAGTCTATACAAGTAGGCCTTATCCCTTATATTCTGGGCCTTGTCCTGCTCCTTTTTTCCAGTGGAAGTGGAGGGAGCTATCTGTTGGCAAATGTTGGAGTAGAAAGTGTGTATTCTTGACCAAGTCTTTTCCTCCTCTTCTCCTGGGGATCTGGCTGTCCACAGAAAGTAGCTTTTCAGCTGCAATGCTCGGTGCTATATATATCACAACGACAGCCGTAAGCCCATGGCAGACCATTTTTTTGACTCTAGGTGTTACTGTATAAGTCTGCCTAATAATGAATTTCAGTTTACAAAACAAGTATTTCATTTTAATAAATGATTATAGCATATTCATTTTACTAGTTAGGAATCTATTTCAGGAAAGAGAGTACCAGTTGGAAGATGATTTTTTTGAGGTAATAAAGGGAGGGAAATAATATTTTTAAAAATGTTCTACAATTTATCTCAGTAAACTTTAGACATGTTTTGCCTCAAAAGAAAGATAAATAACTTTTTGATTCTCAGATAAGGAAACCTTGGTAAATATTCTTCATATGTACTCTAAAGAACCTACAGGATAATTCTGCCTGTATTACTTTATGACTAATATTAAAAACTAGATTATCTGCATATAATTAATGACTCTAATAAACTGGAAGTTAAATTTAAATAACTTTTTTATTTTTATTCACACTTATTCATTGTGTATTAAAAGTTCAACTATTATATAATTTAGATTTGAAAATAAAATTTTAAAAAGGTTTAAGTATTTTCATACATCACAACTAACTGTGTAAATTGGTTTCCTATTTAAAAGCAGTTGATGGTATTAAGTATCTCAATATATTTACACACTTTAACCAAATACTTTGTAAATATATTTCTTAATTATCCTTTAAAAAAATCGTAAATAAATATAGATGCTTAGCATTATATGTTTATTAAAGCTTAATTTTGAGCCAGGCATAGTGGCATATGCTTGTAGTACTAGTTACTTGAGAGGCTGAGGCAGAAGGATCACTTGAGTCCAGGAGTTTGAGGCTGCAGTGAGCTATGCTCTGGCCACCGTACTGCAGTCTGGGGGAGAGAGGAGAGAAAAACCTTGTCTCTAAAAGACAAACAAACAAATGACAACAACAAAACACTCAATTCGAAATTGTAAGAGACTGAAAGAAACTTTAATAGTCAATGATAGGGAAAGGCTTCATAATCTTTGCTACGGTCATAGATTTTTAATGAATCAGGCCTTAGAGTTAATGGTTATATATTTTAGGTAATGGCATGGATTTACAGATACATAATAATCTTAAGTGAAAGCAAAGTTTGTGAAATTATACGGACAGTGTGTAGTAGCTAAGTTAAAACAGCACTAATAACAATAACAATTGCAATAATCCACATAGAGAAAGGGATAATTTTGAAGAGGTGATTTTTGTTGTTCCTCTAAACTGTTTCCCACATTTTTTTGTATTTTCCATTTAGGAAAATCTATATTTATTTTACAACTACTTTTTTTTAAAAAAGTTATTACCTTGTTATTTTAAAAAGCGTTTTGGTTTTGTTTGAAAATTTATTAATGCATTCATTGGTCAAAATTTTACTTAATATTCGAATATAAATCCAGGTTGTTATTATAAACTCTTTTATCCTAGTTTGTAATGGATTACAAATCTCCATAACAGATTTAGAATACTTAATGCAATGATTTAATTTTGAGATGAACTACAGTAGGGTTTCCTTATGCAACCCTATGTCTCAGCTGGATCACAATATGGGTTCATATTGGTAATCCGGGTCACCTTAGGCAATCCCCTACTGTATACCACTCCCTGAGCACCAACTTCAACCTCATATCTAGCTGCATCTGCTGATTTGCCAAGGCATTAGGACTGTGTTCTCTCTTGGGATTCAGCTATGAACAGAAGAACCTGGTACACACATTATGGGGGGGTCAGAGTCAGAACTGAAAGCAATCCAGTACAATTCACCAGACTGAGCACAGGAGCTAGAATGGAACACTCAGTCTTCACGGCTGTGCATCTCGAGGAAGAAAAGACTGCTCATAAAACTACAAGTGTTTTAGGATCTGGGTGGTTAAGCAACTGTGCTGTGGGATCTCCCTAAAATATTCACACATAGAAAAAAAAAAAGAAGCTATTTCTGCTAGCCAGGAGAAAAGGAAAGTTTGTTTATGTAAAACAGCAGAGTATATCGGTTGGCAGCTGAAGAAAGCAGCAGTGATGGAAGCAGGGCAGTGTCTGGAGCAGATTTGTGTAAAGCAATGAGGGGATGTGGTCTGAGCATAGTCCTCACACTCCACCCCCTAACATAAGTGGGGGTAGCTCCAGTATCTTCTGAGTAAAAGGAACAGGCCAGGGCAGATTTGTGTTTTTTGAGAATAAGCTAAGTGGTGCACAAGCCTGAGGAGTGTAGCACCAGGGACTGTTCTCAATTCAACAGTGTATTGAAAACCTGTGGAATGTTAAAAAAAAAAAAAAGAGAGAGAGAGAGAGAGAGCAATATGGAAAGAAACCTCATAAAGGAAACCAACATGCACATTTATGAAGTTAAAATATTATCCTTCTAGCACATTAGTAATCTATTAATGTGAGTTAATTAGTGTGATTAGGTTTAGAAACATTCACATAATATTCTTTTACTTCTTTTAGTCTATCAAATATAAGTGAAGAAGTATGTGTCACAGTTATATGATTTTTTGCAAGATTACAATTAAGACATTTTCAAGACATTTGCAGTTGCAATACATTAAGATAGTCTATTGATATGATGATGTAAACCTGACACAAAATACTTGTTACACATTGCATTTACTTTCAATAATATTTTAAGAAAGATTTGTGAATTTGATAAATATCCCTTAAAATAATTCAACATTTTCTTGAGTGTCAAAAAGTAAAATAAAGTTGGAATTTTAGGGCACGTGTAAGCTATGATAGGTTGGAACTGAAAGATACCTTAGAGGTAATGTACTTCCTGTCTCTCATCTTATATACAATATACAAGCAAAGGAATTAATTTGACCAAATCACATAGCTGCTGACATGCTGAAAGTCAAATATCTGGCAATGACAGCCAGTAGTCCTGAATCTGGGTCTCCATTACAGAGAGCTGCCAACACTAGTTTTGTTTCTGCTTTGTGATAATTCAGATAAGTTTTCACTGAAAAGGAAAAAAGAAAATTGACCTGGTAATGTAGGAAAAATAGGCCTCTTAATACATCAGTGAGTCAATTAAGTGAATGTAGTCTTAATCAATAAATGAAGTTTGTCAAACTGTTCTCACTGAGGTAGTCAACTATTTTGGAACGTATACCTATACAAATCAGGCTGGTAGGCAATTAGGGGATTTTACGTATTTCATTTCAATTACTTTTTGTTGTATTTAGAAAAAGTGTTCCTCCTAAGAAATTATACTTTATTTATATTCTTAGATTTTCATTATAGGAAAGTGGTCCATTTTTTCTTTTCCCAGATAACAAATGTTTAAAGATTAAATTAAATGTTAAAAATATAAAATATTGTTATCCAAATGAATATTATTTTTATTGATGCAAATATAAAATCCCATTTTATTGGTTAAATAATTCATGTGGGGTTTTTTTGATGAGTACTTTTGCCCATGTAGTTGGACATATTTCTCTGAAATTATTATACTAAAAAATAACTGGAAAATAACATTAACTTTTTAGGAATAAGAGTTGAAGAAATCTGGGCTATATTTCATTAAAAAGAGAAAATTTGGAAAAAAATTGATAATGCCATGGTAATAAGAGCTAGCATGAGCCAGCCCTCACAATGTGCATTCACTACAGCTGAGAACAAACCATGTGAGAGAAACTCTCATTATCTTCTGATTTCCATTTTGTAGCTGAGAAAAATGAGATACAGAAGGTTAGATAATTTGACCAAAATCAACAGCTATTTAAGAGATAGAGGTAAAAATCAAACCTAAGTAATCAGACTCCAGAATCTGAATGCTTAACCAACACCAAACTACTTCCTTTTATTATAACTAGCTTATCAAATCCATTACAATTTCCAACCAGGAGAATTAAATTATTTTCATAGTTTTGTTATCTAAAATATTTTAAATAATATTATTTCTCCTTCTGAGGAAAACATGGTCTAGAAGCACTCTAGTCTCTGTCTGAAATATTGTTTTCCCTTTTCTTAACCTGAGCAGAATTTGGAATAAAAATCACAGACCCCAAATTAATAAAAGGAGGAAAAAAAGACACTCTTGTCAGTTATACCTGCTGCATTGCAAGAGCAAAACAAAGAAAGTAGAAAGTACTCCCCAAGCAAGGCTTGAGAATAATGCATCCAGTTTTTTTTTTTTTTTTTTTTGAGATGGAGTTTCACTCTGTCACGTAGGCTGGAGTGCAATGGTGCGATCTCGGCTCACTGCAAACTCCACCTCCCAGGTTCACACCATCCTCCTGCCTCAGCCTCCCGAGTAGCTGGGACTACAGGTGCCTGCCACCACGCCTGGCTAATTTTTTTTAAATTTTTTTATTTTTAGTAGAGATGGGATTTCACCATCTTAGCCAGGATGGTCTCGATCTCCTTACCTCGTGATCCGCCCACCTTGGCCTTCCAAAGTGCTGGGATTACAGGCTGTGAGTGACTGCGCCCGGCCCCAGGTTTTTAATACATCAAAAGAACAGGCTTTCTTTTATTTCTGTGTATTATCAACATTTCCTCAAAGATTTGTGGCCAGCAAGAAAGGAGGAATCTCATGTTATGCAAATTAGGAAAGATGGTACATTATACTAAGACTCTGAGCAAGAAAGTGGAAAGGGGCCTATGTGGTCATGAATTACCAAACTTCAAGATGGGTTTTTCAGAATGATAGTGTTAATGTACATTTGAATGAAGTCAAATATTTGTCTAATAAATATTAGAGATCTATAAAGGTGCTGTGGTATTTGTCTAGAGAATAAAATAGTTAGATCAATAAAGTGGCAATAGTATTTATCCAAGCATGAGCTCTGTTATTAGAGATCTCTGTTAGCTATATGTAGAGATATCTGTTAGTTCAGCATTTAAAGTTTAGAGTATGTAAGATTAATTCTATTAATCACGGATGGGCAGAGTTTTTAACCATTGGTCCGCCTCGTCCTCCAGACCTAAGTATTACCAAGACAATGAATATTTCCTGATAGCTTTTATTAAATTTGTAACAAAAATGCCTTTAATGTACTCTTTTATTTTCTTTATTGCCCACCATATTATAATTCCATGATAACAGGAATAACATACTACTATTAATACTATTATGAATCCAGCATCTAATATGGCACCTTACAAATAGTAGATTCTTAGCAAACATTTATTAAAATGTGTTAAATGAATGAATAATTTACTGTGCAATATCAAAATATGTAACCTTTTTTAGGGAAACAAGGATAACACGTTCCTAGGATAATGTAACAAGAAATAAATTAATCTTGCCTCTAGCCGAATGGATGATAGAAAATTTCAGATTAATTCTACTGGTGCCACCTTAGGTCTCTTATACAGCTAAATTCAGCTGGTGGGTTGGCTGGAGGCTGTGGTCAGCGAGAGAAGTTGGGATGGCTGAGAATCTCGTTTCATGTGGTCTCACATCTTATACTTCTTAATGACATGATGTTTCAGAGCACAGTTGAAAGGACATGAAATCAATGTGTCAGCCTCTGTTTGTTTCACATTTGCTGATTTTCAGTTGGCCATCACAATTGACATGACCAAGCCCTAATTCATTGTAGGCAGATGGTAAAACAGGCATGGGTACTGGTAAGACATGTTCACCGAGAGCTGTTACTATAACAAGCTACCACAGTAGCCCGTAAAATCTAGCAAATGATTTAAATCTAGAGAAATGTACTTGCATAGGGAATTTTCAAGGTAAACAATTGGGATACAATTTCACCAAAAGAAGAGGAAATGGCATTCATTTTTCCCTGATTTCAAACAAAACATTTGATTGTCAAAGAGGTATAAATTAAATAATTCTAGCATGAAATTAAGCTTCTCTTTCAAAAGATACTATTATTGGTATTATTGATATAAGAGGATGAATCAGTGAAACGGTGAAATCAGAGAGCTTAAATGGGTGTTAGGAAGAAAATACCATCCATTTTCCTTTCTAGCAAGATATTACAGTTAACTTGTTTTAGAAGATTACAATTTATAATTTGCTTTAAGCATTTCTATAAAGGGAGATTCAGTTTCTCTTGAAATGTATTTTACTTCAGAAGTAAAAATGGAAAAGTAGAAGGGAAAAGGCATTATATTATAGAGAGAAAGCATTACATCAAAGTCAATACTTTGGAGTTAGATTTGGACTTGAGTTGCAGCTTGCCCTGTATAGTACAGGTTTGCCTTCAATCAACAGTTTAATACTTCTAGGTCACAATTTATTGCTGTGTAAAGTGAAACAGTCTCACTCGCTTTGTTTTAAGTTCAATAAGCTATTGAGAACATTTTCACAAAATGCCTGACATATAGTAAGCACTCAATAAAACATAACTTTGATTATTATTACTTGATATTTTTAATAAAAAGCAAAAATTCCAAGAATCCCTTAGGCCAAATACTTTCTACTTAATTTTTAATTCACTTTTAATGGTCAAGAATAGTGCGACACTAATATATTTCAGGTATTTTTTTTTCCATTTTCACTTAGGTTTAATCATAAACATCAAATGAATAATAAACATAGTATCCCATAGTTTAAATATTGAATAATGTCTATCAACTGCTGATATAAGAAGTAGTTATATAATGTTTATTACTCTTTGACGCAATTTCACGTGTATATATGCACACTCACATATATACATCTGTCTTTCAAAATATTTTTTGTGGATATTGTCTGTGGTTGTAAAATTTTACACAAATAATTACTGTTAGTTTTGAAGTTCAAAGGTACTTAATTCAAGAGAACATATCTAGGTTCAAGTCATTATTTAGTAATGTGGTTTCATTTAACTGGTAATGGTAAATTAATACATTTCTTTTTCTGTTTTTTGTTTTGTTTTGCTTTGTTTTGTTTTGTTTTGTTTTTGAGGCAGGGTCTTGCTGTGTTGCTCAGGCTGGAATGCAGTCATGCGATCATGGCTCACTGTAGTCTCCATCTCCTAGGCTCAAGTGATCCTCCTACCTCGGCCTCCCAAATAGCTGGGACTACCGGACTGCACCACCAATCCCAGATAATTTTTCATTTTTTGTAGAGAGTGCATTTCACTATGTTGCCCAAGCTGGTCTTGAACTCCTGGGCTCAAAAGATCCTCCCACCTTGGCCTCCCAAAGTGCTGAGATTACAGATGTGAGCCACCATGCATTGGTCTGATTTTGCTTTATTTGGGAAAGGAAAAGATGGGAAAGGTAGAGAATAGTTAAACTTATATTAGTCAAATATTTTGGGTTGCAAAAAAACCAGAAATTTGCTAGATTAAGTAAAATATAAAATATGTATTATAAGTGTTCAAAGGTGTCTCACTAAACATAAAGAGCAGAGATGTAGATTGGAAAGAATGGTGCCTAAGAGGCTCATACCTGTAATCCCAGCACTTTGTGAGGCCAAGGCAAGAGGCTCACTTGAGTCCAGGAGGTAGAGACTACAATAAGCCTTGATGGCACTACTGCACCACCTGGGTGACAGAGTGAGATCCTGCCTCAAAAATAAATAAATAAATAAATAAGTAAAAAACAAAGTTGTCAGCACTTTCTGTGACTCAACTGGTTTTCGTTATGCGTTTGTTTCATTTTTCTTTCTCTTTGCAGGCCTGTCTGCATGGTTTAAGAACAGGATCATCCTATACCTCTCTAGATTTCTGTTAACAATTTCATGTTGTAAACACAGTATGCTTTGTATCTTCCAGCTGTTCATGCTGAGCCCCTCTCTAACCTGTTTCTCCCTGAACCCTCCCCAGGAAGTGGAGCTGTATTGACTGCATCAACAGAGCTGTCATCTTCTCTGGCTTTTAGTTGGATTTGGCCAATGGAAAGCATCACAGACATTTTAAAAACTAATAATAGGGGGAGCATATTTTAATGCAGACAGAATTCTGATGGAGACTTTCAACTGCTCCTGGAAGCCACACAAAAGACATTTTGAACCTCCCTTTGTTATGCATCCTGGTCCCTGAGAATCCAGAACTTGACTGCTATTCTCCTCTTTATTTTCTTTCACCAAGGTATAGAATCTGCTTGCTACTAGCTGGCCTGAATCTGATGATAGTTTCCATGTAGAATTTCAGAGCCAGTGTCAGCAGATAGCCTGTTTGAGAGGTTTCTGTTAGCTCTGCTTTTACAAGCCAGGATCTCAACATGAAATCAAGTTTTTATTGATCTAAAGATGAACAGTGAAAAAAACTCTACTCTTTTGTCTAGAGAGAGACTTCCACACAAACTGGGATTTTGCCTTCCTTACTGCAAGTTCAATTGAGTGTGCTCTGCTTTGCAGTGATAGCTGGAAATATCTGGGTTTAGCTGAGAAATTTACTTAAAATAAAGCATATAGACCTGTGCCATATAATACTGTAGCCACTAGCCATAGGGAGCTAATTAAATTAAGTTAATTAAAAGTAAATGGCGCGGTGGCTCACACCTGCAATCCCAGCACTTTGGGAGGCTGAGGAGGGGAGATCACGAGGTCAGGAGATCAAGACCATCCTGGCTGACACGGTGAAACCCCGTCTCTATTAAAAATACAAAAAAATATTAGCCGGGCGTTGTGGCGGGCAACTGTAGTCCCAGCTACTCGGGAGGCTGAGGCAGGAGAATAGCGTGAACCCGGGAGGCGGAGCTTGCAGTGAGCCGAGATTGCGCCACTGCACTCCAGCCTGGGTAACAGAGCAAGACTCTGTCTCATAAATAAATAAATAAATGGAATTAAAAGTTCAGTGTTTTGGTTGCTCTTGTTACATTAAAGTCCCCAGTAGTCACATGTGGCCATTGTGATGATGAGTGAACACACATCTCTCCTCCCTTTCAGAACGTTAGATTGGTGAGTGCTAATATAGACAATACACTAATTCTTGAAATATACAGCACTATATTGTTTCCATTATGGAGAGAGATGTATTCAAAACAGTTTTAGGGTCAATTGATGTTTATTCTGTAAATACGCTGGAGATTCTTTGAATTAAAAAAGCAAATCAAAGATAAGATCTACTCTGGAGGTTCTTTGAATTAATAAAGCAAACCAAAGATAAGAATTGGTAATATTTATTGAATACCTATAAAGTACAGGTACTATGCTGAGTTCTTTTCATGCATTAGCTCATTTGTTCCTCAAAAATCCATAATACTTGCATACGATTAGTATCTCACACTCTGGAGTCTTACAGCTAGGAATTGGTAAAGGCAAAATTAGGATCCAGCTAATTTGGCTCCAAAACCTGTGTCTTAGCAATCATGCTCTACTGCCTTCCTAATAGTTGGGGAAATACTGAATTACTTGGGCCTTTTTTTTTTTTTTCTGTGAAGGAGAACGAGCAGGTAGCCATGATGAAGGAAAATGAGACCCTGTTCATTACTCTGTAAGCATACAATACTTCTAAACAAATTTTTAAATTCATCTGCCATATGAACTGAGTCTCATATGAACTTGTTTTACATTTATAAAAAAACTTCTAGAATGTTTTGTTTGATTTTATTCAACGGGATTTGATCATTATAAAGAGCATACAGTTAATTTTGAACAGATTTCAAAAAATATACTCCTAATACAGCGTTTTTTCATAATCATCAGTAGAACATATATATGTTCTTTTCTTCTTTTTTTGAAAATTAGCTATTTTAAAAACCATCTCAGTGACAAAAAAAAAAAATAAAGAAATATATTGGAATACTAGTAGATGATTTAATTCCCTTAATCTCAGTCAGTTCAACCAAAGTCTTTACTAGAGAAAGTTAAAGTATTTAAAGAAGAATTTATGCCTACAATATTTGCATAGCCATGCTGAAGAAACTAACATTTCATTGATGAGTTGCATCTTTAGTACAATTATTAACTATGTCCAAAAATATATTTTTATTTTTGAAAAATATGTATTTTTATTTCACAAATATGACATGGAAGCACTTCAATGTCCATTCTATTTACATAGTATAAAAACGTACAAGGGAAAAACAAATTAAGTAAGTAAATATTTTTTATTTAATGTCTTATAGCACAAATATATGAGTTAAATAGCTGAAATGCATTTCACATTTTGCATACGTACAAAGCATGAAAAGTATCTTGGCATATTTACAAATATATCTTTAAAACAATGAAACACCTCTTGACAATAATTGTGTCTTTTTGCAAATACAAAACTCCTTATTTTTTTTTTATTGGCAGCAGTTTGGTTTGCATAAGTTAGTAATTCCTGCTGTGCTAAACTAATTCAGAAAGGATGATTGACAGCAACTTAGATATTCAAAGGCCAAATTGCATAGATCAGACTGGATTGACTTCCTCACTTCCCAATATTCAAATAGGATATTTTTTCTGATACCGTCAAGAGGTTTCTGAAGATTGCACTGCATTATTGCACCTACTAATTGCTCATCATGTTTCTCAACTTGTATGGAAAATGACAAGTGAGATTTTTCTCAAAATATGCCTTCTCTACTGTTGGGGAACATTTATTTTTTAAAATATCAGGGAAATAGCGCATTATTCACTGTGGTTTTGAAATTTGAATGTTACCCATGATCATGTTTTCAAATACTTTTTATAAATTTATTTTAGAGCATTAAAAAGTAGAAAGCACATTTGGTTGGTTTTTTTGGTTTATATGTTTGTTTGTTTCACAGTCTTGTTCCTAATTAGTATCTGTGTAATCACCATTTAGTTGACAAGTTATGCACTGTGTAGTGAACGATTGACTCTGCAGGTCTGTGTTGTGCAAACTCTGCACGTTCCAAAGAAAGGATTAGTCCTTGACCAGCTCCTAGGAAATAACTTCTAAACCCTTGGAATATCATGCTTGATAAGAGTATTTGTGTTTACTTGGGACCTAGAGCCACACCAGGTAGTCTATGCTAACTGTGTAATTTAAGGTGGGGGTCTTGGTTCATGAGGTATCACTTTGACCTTTGGAGGGGCAAGAGACTGAGTAAATGATGCCAGCTGTGCAGACCCAACATGACCAAACCCACAAACATATCTGGTCACCAAGCCTTGGATGAGCTTTCCTGGTTGGCAATACTATCTATGTGTTGTCCCACACAATTGCTGGGAGGATTACGTGCTGTTTATATGACTCAACTTGGAGAAGAAAACTGGAAACTTGCACCTCTGTGCCTTTTTCCTTTTTGATTTTAATTGACTTCCTTTCACTGTAATAAACCATTACTGTGAGTGTAATAGCTTTTCTGAGTTCCTCTATTGAATCATTGAACCTGAAGATGGTCTTGGAGACCCACTGAATACACACAGGTAGGGGTGTGTGTGTGTGTGTGTGTGTGTTGAAAGCACTTGTAAGATCTTTGTGTACTTCACCTCACAGAATCCTAAAATCATTGCTTTAAGGTCACATAACATGAAAACCCACATATTCTTTTTGCCAAAACTTAATATATAATAACTCTAGCATGAGATCTTCATTTTTTAAGGGTGTAGTCTAAATTACATTACCATTTCTTACTTAGGATTGTAATATAGATCCATGTTAGATGTTATGAGGTAGTTCTATGTAAGTTACACTGACAGCAAGAAAATCTGTGATAATATTGCATTTTTTCTAATATATTTTCTTTAAAACTGTACTCCTGCTAGCACTTAAAATCTCAATTATCCAAACTACAATAAGCTATTATTATTGTTTAACCTAAAAAAACTTGATATAATACAAATCATTTTACCTAATTTAGAGCTTAACAATTGTTTTATTCATATTCAGGTGAAAATCTATTACATGATGAAGATAAACATTTAAATCTGTGCAAAAGGGGTGAACTAGAAATGAGAAATGATGTTCAGAAAATAAGCCACTCTGTGGGAAAAAAATAAAATAAACTAAAAATAATATTCTACCTCACCTAGTACCAAAAAAATCTAGGTGGCTTAAAAAATATATATACATTTTATATATATATATATAAATTATATATATATTTTTATATATTACATTATATATAAAAATATATACATACATATATGTATTCATATACACATATATGCAAAAAAATTAAAAATAATATTTTATCACATTTAAGTAGGAAATGGCTTTATAAAACAAACAGTAGCCTTAGAGGAAAGAATGATAACTTGATACTGTAAAACTAAAACTTTTTATAATAACAGGACCATGAAACATACTTCTAATAACATTCAATTGACAACATAGGCAAAAAATATTTGCAACAGAACAGGAAAACAATAAAGAAGCCTCATCACTTAAAAAAGAAAGTGAGCAAAAATTATATATAGCTGTTTCACAAAAGAATCACTGCTAATGGACAGTGAATGTCAGGAAATTTGCTTACTGTGGCTATAATTAGGAATCTTGAACAATGTGTTATTTTTCCATCAAAGAACAAAATATATAACTCCATTTATACAAAGGAAAAATTGCAGGTTTACATGGACATATATATGCATGTAAATACATAGAAAAATCAGTTTGAACAGAATTATAGCATATGGTTAATAGTGATTCTATCTAGAAAAGAAAACAGGAGTGGGAGTGGTAGTCATACTGGGTAGCTAGGGATGGGGAGTAAAGTGTATTTAAACCTTTTACTTCATATATTTTGTTATTGTTTGTATATATTACAGTAATTGCATACTTGTGAATTTTTTATTTTTAATTTGAATACAATTTATACTCTACCGTTTATTTAATGACAGCCTTTAAGTAGATCAATTTGAAATAGAACTTGAAGAATGTGAAAGTATTTTTCTTTCACCTGCAGGTGAGAAAATAAGTTCCAGACAAAGGTGAGATACAAATACAGAGTTCATGTTGATCCAAGGATAAGATTTCTACATAAAATTTCTCAATTAAACTTTAGTTCTCTTTTATGCCTTCTGTTGATGACTGGCTAGATATGATTTTCCTAATCTCAAGAAGACTGCTATTTTATGATTGGTAGATATTATTGTGCTTTCTTAAATTTTATGAAGCATAAATTGCAGCACACGGAGCAAATCTTTAGAGTATGAGACTCAAAAGTGCCTTCTATTACATTATGAGCCTTCAAGCACTATTGAAGTATTTAAATGCCTTTGCAACTTACACATATATACACACATATATACACAACACTCCATCTGATTTTATGGACTAGGAAATTGAAGTTTACAATTTACAACTTCCAATTTGCTGAAAGTCATATAACTATTACTATAAAACTATAATTATCATTGGTACACTTCACTCTCAGTCCAGTACTTTTTCTAATACAAACATTGTAATTCTAAAGTGCCTCATGGATTGGCACTAAATATTTAGTGCTGGTGAATCACTAACCTACTTTTACTTCTGAAAATAGAAATTCACTTTTCACAAAAAAGAAAACCCTATATTTGAAGTATCAGTTAGCTAAAATGTTATTCCTTTTGGAAAATGTTCACAATACTTGAAAAATAAAACATTACACTGTTTGGTACATACCGCACAGTTCTAAGTATCTCACATTTCTTAGCTAATTTCATCTTTACAACACCCCTACCAGGTAGGCACCCTTATTATCATTCCCTTTTCACACATGAGGATGAGGCAATGAGATATCAAATGGCTTGCCTAAGGTAACAGGAGAAGTAATGACCAAGCCCAGACACAAACTGAGGTTTGAGTGGCCTTATTCTTAATCATTTCACTCTGACTCTTGGAGAGTAGCAATCTCTCGGAACTCCCCATGTGCTTTACTAATTTCTGTTTTATGCCAACGTGTCTTAGAATTAGTTGCTTTACACAATGTTCATCAAATGGTAAAAATTCAATTTTAAAAACTCATGTTTATTTCTCCTGTTTGTAGTCTTGTCTTTTCTGCTACAAAGGAGGCCCCACAAAGATAGGCGCTAGGTCTTACTTTGCTTTAGATCACCTCCTATTGGCTAGAAAATTGTGGTTTACTTAAAGCAGGTGCATTTAAAACATTTGTTAAATGAAGAATGAATGAATTAATGAAGAAAAGATGAAAAGAATTGTCCTGACTGAATAAATGAATACAATATCATTTATAAAAAATAAAATGTACAATTCAATAATAGACGATAACTTATTAAGATGTTATTCAATATTTCCTTTGAGAAAATAGCATCAGTGAGTTTTCTCATTCTTGCTGAGTGAGAGTGTGTGTGTGTGTGTGTGTATGTGTTTTTAATGAAACTTGGGATGCTTGGTCAGTGCTCAATACGTTTGTGGCTGCTTCAAGATTATCATATTCAGGAGAGTTTAGTTAGACTAATTTTCTCCCTGAATTTAAATGTGGATGCCTCCTTTAGGTATTGTAAGTGAGGTTAATGAAACGTTGACTTCCAAACCTAGTTGAGACAATTTATATGCTAATTATTAAGCAAAGACAGTCTAAGAAACAAATATGCAACTGCACTCAAAGCACTTTTAAAAAAACGTTGTCCTTATGGTCACTGTTATTTCTTCACTCATCTAGAATGACTTCTTTTATCCAGTTATTCCCTATGCCCGTTTTTCCAACTTAGACGACATTGCAAAGAAAGTAGGTTGTCTAACCTTCTCCCTCTAACTTTATAGCAGTTACTTCAGAATAGCCCACATTTTGTATGACAAAGTCAAACAGAGGGAAATATCTGGTGGTTAATGTTCTACGAATCTGTCAAACAACATTGAATAAACAAGCCCTTTGTAGTTAAAGCCTTCATAATAATCATAATCATGTTCCTCATTATGGCTATTTTACTTTTTAGCAGGCATTTTTATTTTATATAGCATTTTTATGTACCCATAAAAGGCATAATATTGTAGTCTCTTCTTATCCATGGTTTTGTTTTACATGGTTTCAGTTACCCACAGTCAGCTGTGATATAAAAATATTACATGGAAAATTTCAGAAATTAACACATTTTGCTTTTTAAATTGTGCACTGTTTTGAGTAGCATGATGCAATCTCGCACCATCTTGCTTCATTCTGCCCTGGACCTGAATCATCCCTTTGTCCAGCATATGAACACTGCAAATGCTATCCACCTGCTGGCCACTTAATAGCCATCTTATGGCTCATAGTATTGCACTGCATGTGTTCAAGGTCAACAGTAGCCTAAGACTACGTCACAGTGCCTACATCGTTCACCTCACTTCATCTCATCATGTAGGCATTTCATCATCTCACATCTTCATAAGAAGAACCATGAGTACACTGTAGTAAGATATTTTGAGATATTTTGAGAGAGAACATATTCACATATCTTTCATGACAGTATGTGGTTATAATTGCTCTATTTTATTGTTAGTTATTATTATTATTCTTTTACAGTGCCTAATTTATAAAGTAACCTTTATCATAGGTAGGTATGTACGTATAGGAAAAAACAGTATATATAGGTTTCAGTACTTTGGCATCCACTGGGGATCCTGGAACGTATCCCCTACAAATAATGGGGAACCACCGTACCAAATATATTGCAATGCCTCTCAAAACAGATATACTATTGAATCATTGTTATGATTTTTTTTTGAGAAATTACTTCTCTAATTAAGAAATGTCTAGTGTTATAATGTCTGTATTAAGAGAGCTACTAAAATGGAATCACTGAACACTATTCTAGTCACAGGCAGAAACAGAACTTTACTGTGGTTAAGACAGATGTGTCTCATTGGGAGTTTTTGCTTAAAAGCTATGTCTAGCACAGTTGTGTCAATAAGAAATTGTTGATTTCACAACAGAGATTAATTTCTTTCTAAAACTTGCTCCTTTTCTTTAGCCTCACAGCTTATTGGTGAGGTTTGTCATTTCTCGTCCACAACAGTTGGAATATATTTTTTCATTAAATGCTACAGACACTGATAACTTGATAACACATGCTTGCTCTATTTCTTCACTCACTCAGCAACCCTTTATTAAGCAGTGACCGTGTGGCTGGCTCCAAAGCAGCTGCACTATTTTAGTGTGGCTGTAACTGTGGGACCAGCCTAAATTTTGTCTGCTCTGTTAAAAACAAAATGTAGAGTTACCTTGTAGGTATGTTGGAGTAGGCGGATAGCCAGCAATGGAAACCGACCCAGTAGTCTCATAGGCAATTATTATTATTCTTCTGACATTTTATTATTACATGACTCTTTTGACATCAACATTATTCAAATTGACATTTCTAGTCTTAAAGCTTAAAACTCACCAGATCCAGACAATGAGATATCAGGCTTCTCAAAAGGTATAAAAGAACAGAAACTTACTAGATCATCACATCCAGACAATGAGATGCCAGGCCCCTCGTTCATCATGATTGCTTCCCTGCCCCTCCCAAGTTCCAGTTTTCATAGATAGTTACATTTCTTTTTCTTCCTTGCTGTATAAACCCCTAATTTTAGTCAGTCAGGAAGATGGATTCGAGACTGAGCTCCCATCTCCCCAGCTGCAGCACCCAATTAAAGCCTTCTTCCTTGGCAATATTCGTTGTATCAGTGATTGGCTTTCTGTGCAACGAGCAGCAGGACCTAAACCAAATCCCTGGTGTGTAAGTAACAGATTTTGATTCCCTGACCTGGAACCCAGCTTGTGGCTTGGTTGCCATGGGCAAGGAGTCTCAGAAGCCCTCCAAAGCAGCTGCCTGCCCAATTTTGACTGGAGGTGAGTTTTGGTATCTCTCTGGCCCTGCTGCAGCTGGCCCCAGCCACATTCCTGATTGCCTAGGAAGAACTGCCTTTGAAATTTGGCATCTGCATCTGTTTAGGTGAGCATCCTTTGTGGGCCCAGGCACAAGAACTACTCCTATCACTTTGGGAAATTTTTAAAAACATTTCCATTAGTTGGTTGAACAAGCCCAGCTAACTGACAGAGGGAAGCACCTTGACTTTTTCAGTATGAACACTATGTGGGGATTGTTTGCAATTATGTGTTATGTGTCCGGGAAAGTGAGTGTCTTTTGTTGGTACCAGACAGTGGGATTGGCTCCCCTCAATCAGAGAAATCTTGAGGGAATTTTTGTTTGCAGGTTGATCAAGCCCAACCAGTGGAGAGGGGAAGCACCCTGACTGTTTCCGTTTGGACACTCTTGAGGTTACCTGTTGCAGCAGTTGGAATGTGTTTTGGTGAATGATTTTGTGTGTGTTACGGAAAATTAGAATTCAGTAAGCTGATACTCCTTTGTAATACTGTTTGGCCCCAGTACTTCTAAACAGTGTCAGGCCTGGTTAGCATGTGACATTATTCTTTGGTGCTGTTTGGCCCCAGTGTTCTGTGTAGCCTGGGAAGGTTTAGGCTTTAAAAGTCAAACTGCCATGGAGACTGCTTTACCCATAATTTTGATCTACACTCTTCATTGGATTAACTATCAGGGCAAACAAAGTGTAGCCATGTAAACTGGGGAGTTTGTATTGTTATCTCATGGCTAGAGCCATGGTATTGGCTTCTGTGTGCAGGCAGCAACAAGCCTATTCTCTAGGTAACATGGCCAATAGCCTAGCCAACGAAGGGTAATAGGACAGTTCCTGAAGGAAGTGACTTTGTATTTTTTCCTATCAAAATATAATTATCATATCTGTTTTTAAGTAGTGAATGCATACATGAACAACATTTAAAAGATACACAAGTACATTTCAAAAGTAAATCTACCCCTTACTCACTTCCCTTAGTCATCCTTTCTCTTCTCTAGATACAAACACAGCAGTGTGTCAGGTCCAGGAACTGTTTGTGGAAGGGCATTCCTGAGACAGGGGGAAGGGAAGCAGGCATACATGTGAATGTACAGGGCCATGAAAAATGAAGATTTTAGCAATTACAAATAAATATTTCAGAAATTCTTGAGGAAAATGGTATCTGTGAGGAGAGAAAGAAAAGCTGGTATGAGAGTAGATTGGAGATAACGTATAGCTGTTTCTGAAGGTCTAGAAGCTCTTTTCTATTTTACAGTATTTCAAATGTTTCTCATCATACATACATTTGATATATCTATTGAACACAACAGGATTAAACCTATCTTAATTGAATATCTATTGAGTATGAGGCATGAGTATAAAAAATATAAGCAAAATATAGACTTTGCCTTTCAGGTATTCATGATTAGTTGAGGCAAATGAAAATATGACACTATATGTTGGTGATAAATAATTAAAAACAAAATCTCTGGCCGGGCACGGTGGCTCACGCCTGTAATCCCAGCACTTTGGGAGGCCAAGGCGGGCGGTTCATGAGGTCAGGAAATAGAGACCATCCTGGCTAGGCTGAGGCAGGAGAATGGTGTGAACCCCGGGGGGCGGAGCCTGCAGTGAGCCGAGATCGCGCCACTACACTCCAGCCTGGGCAACAGCGAGACTCCGTCTCAAAAAAAAAAAAAAAAAAAAAAAAAATCTCCTCCCAACCTGGGAAACTTCTCCACAACATAAAAGAAAGAACACAGTTGTATTATTGAATAAGCATTAAACCAGATTGTAGGTCTTCTAAGACATTGCAAAACAGAAATAAATCTCATTATTTTATATAGCCAAGCAGATACAATCCATTATGTACATGTTCTCAAGATAAACAATAACTAGTCTTCAAGTGCTAGTTAGGACTTGACAGCACCATTTGTTACACATAGTTCATCCTAAATTCACTGGATAATTGGAATGATGTTCTGTGTGTTATCCAAAGGAAAAATAAATTATCATATCTTTATAACATAAGCTAGTTTTGCAATTTTAAGCTAAATACCTTCTGAAGCTAGGTTTCCACCCACCCAGAGAAATTGGGAGATGGGCACTATGTTCTTTGATGATGAAGACATTTCAATGAGATGGTCCCCAGGTAATAGAGTAAGACATTCCCGAGCCTTTCACCAGGCAAGAGGCTTATTTGACATTTAAAAAGATTTACACACATTTTTAAAGACACACACAAAAACTTCCATCTGCAAGTTTTCTAAAGTAAATGCTCTTAGAAAGGGAAGGGATGGATGTCTCTTCCCTTATTTACGACAAAGAGAATTGTTTCTTTTCCAATTTGTATTTACCCAGACAATACACTCCTTGTTAGTATAAAACAGTGACACTACAAATTTCTAACTTCATTGCTATTTTCATCTTTCTCTGGACAAGTTGCAGCCCCCTAAATAACCCGAAAGTCGACAGTAACATACAACACAATGCAATTGCCAGAAATCTGATAAAACAACAAAACATTTTTAAAAGTCTCTACACTATTGGTTGTAGGAATAAGCTTTGAATTTATCATATAAATAGATAATGGTTACTTCAGATTCTTAACTAGTGTGTGATGGTTAATTTTATGTGTCTACTTCAGTGGTCCAGGATATGCCGAAACAGCTGCTTAAACATTATTTCTGAGTGTGTTTGTAAGGCTGTTTCTGGAAGAGATGGCTTTATGTTGGACTAAGTAAAGCAGATCCTCCCACCACAATGCAAGGGGGCATCATCCAATCCCTTGAGGGTCTGAATATTAGGTTGGTGCAATAAAAAGGCAGAGGAAGGCTAGGTGCAGTGGCTCACACCTATAATCCCAGCACTTTGGGAAGCTGAGTTGGGCAGATCACGAGGTCAGGAGTTTGAGACCAGCCTGGCCAACATAGTGAAACCCCATCTCTACTAAAAATACAAAAACTAGCTGAGCATGGTGGTGTGCACCTGTAGTCCCAGCTATTCGGGAGGCTGAGGCACAAGAATCACTTGAATGAGGGAGGCAAAGCCAAGACTGCACCACTCCACTCCAGCCTTGGGGGACAGAGTGAGACTCTGTCTCAAAAAAAGAAAAAAAAAAAAAGAGGAAGGACAAATTTGCTTCTGTTTGAACTGGGGCATGAATCTTCTCCTGTCCTTGGACATTGGCACTCCTGGTTCTCAGGCCTTCACATGCAGACTGAATTATACCACTGGTTTTCTTGGCTCTCCAGCTTGCAGACAGCCAATAGTGGGATTTTTGACCTCTATAATATGGTAAGCCAATTCCTATAACAAATCTTCTCATATACATACATATATCCATATCCACATACTATAAGCTCTGTCTCTCTGGAGAAGCCTGAATAATATAATTAGCAATGCACAAAAACTTTCCTTAGTTACACAATTATTTTTAAAATTGTTGTGATGACCTTATTGCTTGTATTTTCAAATGGGTAATATCTAGGCATTATTTGGCAGTTCCCTGTAAAGCATTATCCAATCTAAAACTAGAAAGTAGCTTTACACTGAAACCTGATGATCTAAAAGTTTTCCTTGCAAGGCCACTACCCAAAAAATTATGAGTTTCAGTCAATCACATAAGTTCTATTACATTTTTATGAAAATGTAGGCCTTTTAGTAATTGTTCTGTCTTCCCAAATAATAGTTCTCCGATGTGTGACATAAAGATATGAATAGTCTTCATCTACTATCAAAGCCTCATTATGAGGTAGCTGTTGAATGGGACAGAGTAAAGTTCCAGTGCTTCATGTGTAAGGCTCTCATTAAGTGTTGAGGACAAACCTGCCTTATGGGCCTTTTTTTTCTTGCATTGGGCCTTAATCAATAGTCATACTTTTGTAACAGTTGACTAAATCTACATTAATGACAGACATTCACCTTTGTTTACTTAAGTATTTTGAGATTGGACACAACTTGGATCTCTAAGTTAATTGAATGACATTAGACCTGTCTTTTCAACCTCTATGTGTAAATGCTAGATTTCTGTTTGTCTACTATTAATTTTTTTCTATCTCATCCTCCAATCAAATCAGTTAAAACATTTTTGTATCAAATTTAGGGCCCAAGTACTTGGATGCATTTTAGCTACTTTTACCTAAAATAGCTAAAATGTTATTATCAAAAATGACTAATGAAGATGTTTTCATTTTTACTCTATAAATAATCAGATTTTTCAATTTGTAAATCAAACCCTGTTTATATGGAGTACAATTTGGAGCTGATCGGAAATGAGATTGTGAGAACCATTACTGGGAGTACAGAAAGAAAAACTAATGTAAAAAATAAATTTGTTTTCTAGAAAAATGTGATCCTTAAAGTAACTGAAACCACCGTGCTATGAATGGGACAGCAAGGCAGTCTATGAAACTAGTAATACGTTTGCAAGAATACCTCTTCAGTTGAGTTCAGTACCAATATCAATAACTTCTGAAAATTTCAAGTCCAAATTCCTTGTGGAATCCTCAGTCCAGTCACTCTAAGGAGTTGGCTTCTTATAAGAAACACAAATCAAGCTTTCAAGTTGTTGTTGGTTTAAGGTCATTATTATTTTCACATTGGTAGTCCTGTGGGTGATCATCAACATTTCACAAAGTCTGTTCCAATGCAATTATATTTATTGGGGGACACTTTTATGTAAATAAAATCTCCTGGTTAACGTAGGTGGCTGACTTCTTCCAGCAGATTATTCCATGTCCTTGTCACTTTAAGTCTCACGGTTCCTAGGGAAAAGTCCTTTTAAGTATTGAACATGACTTTTAAAGGATTCAGTTAAATAAAGTGCAAAACATGATCCTAGACCTAAATTCACAGGCCTTCAAAAGATAAATTCAAAGGGAGAGATTCTGTGCTTTCTTATAGAGATCACTCTAATTTTAAACAAGGCTAGTGGTAAAGCTCTAGGCCATCTCGATATACCAGGTTTCAGAATCTTGGCTAATGAATTTTTTTAAGAGTTTGATTTATTTACTCTATTTTCCAGAAGACTGAGGATTATAAGAATCTGTAAACATTTGCATAATTCCTGAATGACACTACAGATAAAATGACTTTGTCTGTCATTTAAATGTTCTGGTAACCCAAAAGTGGAAATTATGTTTAAGACAGTCTTTACCATTGCCTGAGCAAGGGGTTTTTTGAATAGGGAATGACTTCAGGACATCTGAACATCATACACATCATAGCAAGACAAAATCTCTTAACTTTTATAAGCATTCGTTTTATGAAATGTAACTGCTACCTGGTTCCTGGTGAAGTTTGTCAGGGACAGCGAATGCTTATCTTGGGAGCAGCCTGTAAAGAATTCTGCTGACAAATAGTGCATCTCTTTAATATGCTTTGCAGTAATTTTATCTTTGTGGTAAGCTTGCGAAGAGTCTAACATTTTTAAAATCTGCCTTTTATTTAGATGATTTTGTTAGTGATGCACAATATTAACCAAGCAGATAGGGATCATGGTATAGGAATTATTTTCTTAGGTCATTTCCATAGTTTAGCCTCTTTTATAATCCTTCTTCTTTTTGGAAGCATATTTTTGAAAATGAACAAGCATTTTTTATTGTATTAAAAGTAGAGCTTCTAAGTTTGGAATCTGCAATGTTTTGCTAGTGGCTTTTGCAACTCTGTCAGCAGAATGAATTACTAACATCTGAGCAAGCAGTGGTAAAACCTCTAACAAATCAGCAGTTTCCATGAGATATTTTTATTCCAATAGAAGTAAAAAATATTCTAGTCAAAAAATTTGCTTTGTCGCATGATAGATGCCAAACATAAACCTATTAGTAGTATATTATATATTCATTTTAAATCCAGAACCAAATTGCTTTAGCGATAGCTATTAACTTGTCAGCTTGTGCAGACTTATTTCCAGACAAAAAGTAATTGTTCAAGTTTCAATGATAAATCACCACAGCTTAGGACACCTTAAATTGGTCACTAGTATCCCAAGTACATAGCCCATCAGTAAACATTAGTAAATATGCAATATTAAAATGAATATTAGATAAATCACGGTGAGTATTTTTTTTTTAATTGTAATCACCAAAGCTGGGGAAGAGACTATAGCCAACTTCAATTGCTCAAAAGCCCTTCAGATTCTAGGGACCAAACCAGAAGATCTGGAGAATTATCTGCAGTTTTTTTCCAGTAAAGGTTTTGTCTCCTCTGCAAAATGAAATCCACCGTCCATAATACTGTACTATTATCAAATAATTGTCTGTTTTTAAGTTTTTATTTAAGTCATTTTATGTAAAATGGACTTCTAGATTATGAAACTACTAGACATAACTACTAGATTCCATGGCCCATGGCTCATAACTGACACCCTAAATATTTTTATTTCGTTTAGCAAAATTGCAGTTGTTCTATTGAAACCTTATGCTTTTGTGAAGCAAATAATTATTTCAAAGCCAAGTTATCAATTTTATATTGCTTTTAGCTTCTTATACTACCAGCAATCACCTACATATTAAATAATTACAGATCCCTTTGGTGGGAAACATACCTATAAATTTTTTTATTTTTATTTTATAAATGACTAGAGAAAAGAGTAAAGAGAGTTTCAAAATCCTCAAATAACACTTTGCCATAAATGTTGAACTCCTTTATAAGCCAAAGCAAATAAGAATTTAGACTTAATGTTTTTTGAGAAAGTTTCAACAAACTACTGATGAAATCAACTGGAGGACTCACCTACCTTCTGAGTACATCAGTGTAACTTCTCCCAGCTGAGCTTTAGAAGAAAGGATTCAAGTATTGCCATCAAGCAACCCTTTTAGATGGGTTCCATTGTGGAGTATGGAAGGTAGTTGGCTTCCCTTGGCCACAATACCCTTTGATGTGGTATCTTCTGGACCCTGATGCATTTGAAACTTAAAAGAAGTAAAGTCTGCTTTTTCTGTAATTCCACACAGTAGCTAGTGCATGTCTCCGTTCATGAGGTTTAGACTGATAACATGCTCTGTTGTACGTCTGTACATTTCTGGGTCACAGAAAAAAGAAACCTTTAAATGAGTAAAATCAGCTGGTGACAAAGACATGTGAATTATTCAGGAGTCCTGGGTAGCTTCTCAATGTCATCAGCTTTGTGGGCAATCTAAATAGGAAAGGCTAATTTTTGTGACACTTTGGTCTCCCTCCTCATGCTAGCATTCATCAGCTTAACACCTTGCTTGCCTTTTCTAGGTGACTAGTGCAGCTACTCTCCATCCTGTTGCCTTTATATGGGGGCAGTCTATTATCCAAGTTCTGTTATTTCCTGATATATGTCTCTTTCCTAGCCATGTGGTGTGTGGATGAGGCAGGATACTTGGAGGTGGAATTTGAACTAAACTATGAAGTTGACTCAATGTTAGGCTATGAGGCGTAGAAACCTGTGCCCTTAAACGGGACAGATAATTCATTATTGGATAAAGAAACTGTGTCCTCATCTCTATAGGAACCTTCACTAACAAAGAAAACTTCTCACCTAAAAGATCATCACCTACGCTTCCAGGAAGTCAATTTGAATCTGAGTGAGATAAAGACAGGGAAATCAGAGATTGAAGATGTGAGGAAAGAAATGAGAGGAGGAGGGTGCTGTGAAAGAGAAAGCATTTTTAATCCTCACATTTCCTCTTCTATTTTTCTCAATCACTTCTTCTAACCATCCAAATCATCTTAATTTTTTCCCTTAGAGTTATATTCATCTCATAAATGCCCGTAGTTTAGTTGCTTAGAATGAGGCCTAAGAACCCCAGAAAATATGTTAATTAATTCATCCAAATTAAAATAATTGCCCTGAGGCAACTGAAAAACTGGATTGTCATTTATCCGTGCCAAATATGACAGAGTGATATTACTTCTTTATGAGAAAGACCTGAAGATGACATTCTGGGGTTCCCATATTTTCCAACCATATAGTGATCCTGAAAGGATTTTAAAGCCTAGATCATCCATGTCTATTCAGTAGCAATATCTTGAATTTTGAGAGGGTGATCTTCCAACTTGTAGTCCAAAAGAGTGGAAAGCTAGAAGGGAGACTTTTAATCATCTGAGGACTCTTACCTGACTGTTGCATGGCCACAGACCTTCAGCTCATCTGCTCAATTCAGTAACTGTCAGTCATCTCACCCTTTTCACCAGAATTGTTGGGGAAATACAATTTAAAAAAATCTTCTCCCAACACAGAAAACTTCTTTACAAAGAAAAGAAAAAAAAAGTTTTTTTTAATTGAATGAGCATTAAACCAGAATGTTAATTTACCAAGAGATTGCAAAGACAGAAAGATGTCTTATCCTTTTATACAGCCAAACAGATACAACCCATTACATACGTACTCTCAAGATAAACAGTAACTAGTCCTCAAGTAAGAGGACTTGACAGCACCATTTGTCACACATAGTTCATCTTAAATTCACTTGGTAATTGGTGACCATCTGTGTTAGTTAATTAGCTTTATCCAAAGGAAAAATAAGCTTCCTACATCTTTAGGACAAGTTTTATAACTTAAAGCTAAATTCCCTCCAAAGTTAAGCTCTTAACCTCTCACAGAAACTGGAAGATGGGGCACTATATTTCTTGATGACATTGTAAGAAGTTAGTCCTCAAGTATTTGAGAAAAACATTCCTGAGTCTTAAAGCTAGCAATAAGCTTATTTAGCTTTTAAAAAATATTTACGTACATTTAAAAAAGACAGGAAAATAAATTTCACTTACAAGTTTTCTAAAATAAATTATCTAAGAAATAAGAGTGAAAGTCAAATTTTTTCTTTAATTTTCAACGGGAATTGTTTTTTTCCTATTTATATTTTCCCTTACACAGACAAGTATCTTAGTGCAGATAGACAAGACATGCTATGGAAGGGCAAAGTCATTCTCGAGAATAATTAAAGTTACTAAAAATTAAAACTAGGTTTTAAAATATGAGTTGGAGAAAATCATTGAGCAGACATGTAGGGCATGCCAAGAAATATTGATTAATGAAGACTATCAACATCTAAATATCCCACAAGTTTTTTTGAATATTCATAATTTTGTATTCATTTCTTAAAATGGTTGAGACCTATTATCACAAAATATGTCTAGTTAGATATGAGTCACATAATTTTTTGTTGTTGTTTGTTTGCCCTTGGTTTGTGTTCTCTGTACTCAGCACTACTGTCTATCATTCCACTGGGAATTTTACTTACATTATCTCCTATTCTCAAAATACACATCTAATTTGGGAGTTACAATTCATGCTTAAGAGGTAAGATTAGTAGATAATTGTACGCAGGAAGTGTACAACTTTTTTCAGATAACCAGATAATGCTTCCTGCTATTTCATATCCTCTCACAGATTTTCTGTAAAAACTTTATGTAGAGAGAAGTTGCATACACATACCTGCACACATATGTACATTTAGGGATGATTTCCTTATGAGTGTTTGCACGTGTTTCTTTAGGAGAAGTCATAATACTAAGAAAAAGTTTTTATTCACAATGACACTGCTTAGCTTCAATGAAAATTTGAGTCAGCATCTGCTTTTTGTGTTGTTGTTGTTGTTGTCGTGTTGTTTTGGTTGTTTTTATTTTACTATATGACTCTGAGTGATGATGGTTCCCAATTTAGCTGGGCTTCATGGAACACTAAACGTACTCTAACCCTAGCTAAAATAAGCAACACCCTTTTAACCACTCTGACCCTTGTAGCAAAAGAAAGATGGAAGTAAGCATTGCTGCTTAATTGTAGAGGAGTAGAAATGAAGCAAATAACCCTGAAGGCAATTCTTGTTTTTCTTTTATCAAATATTCTGCCTCTGCATCCTAAAATTGGAAACAAAAAAAGAATGTTCTCACTGCTTCTATTCAACATTCTACTACTTCTATTTAACACTATTCTAACTAGGACAGTTAGATAAGCAAACAAAAAGAGAGCAGCAAGACTATAACAGAAAAAAAAAACAATTTTTATATGCAGTTGATGTAATTTTCTATATAGTAAATACCAGGTAATCCACTGAAAACTATAGAACAAATAAAGTAGCAAGGTTGCGTGATACCAGATCAATATATAAAAATGAATCCTATTTCTTTTCTTTCTTTTTTTTTTTTTTTTTTGAGAGGAAGTCTCCCTCTGTCGCCCAGGCTGGTGTGCAGAGATGCGATCTCGGCTCACTGCAACCTCCACCTCCCAGGTTCAAGCAATTCTCCTGCCTCAGCCTCCCGAGTAGCTGGGACTACAGGCATGCATCAACATGCCCAGCTAATTTTTTGTATGTTTTAGTAGAGACGGGGTTTCACCATGTTAGCCAGATTGGTCTCCATCTCCTGACCTCGTTATCCGCCCGCCTCAGCCTCCCAAAGTGCTGGAATTACAGGCGTGAGCCACCATGCCCGGCCAAATGAATCTTATTTCTATGTAATAGCAAGGAACATTCTGAAAGTAAAATCAATAAAACAATTACCTTTACAATAGTATCAAAAAGAGTAAAACACTTAAGAAATAGTTTAACAAAAGAAGTGTGAAACGTATACTCTGCAAGCAAGAAAATATCATTGAAAAAAAGTTAAAGACCTGAATTAATGGAATACATCCAATGCTCATGGGCCAGGCGACTTATTATTGTTAAGATGACAATAGTACCGTACAAATGAATGTACAGATTCAATGCAATACCTAACAAAATCCTAGTTTTTTTCTTTTTTTTGGTTTTTGATTTTTTTTTTTTTTTTGCAGAAATTACCAAGCTGGTTCCATATTCATGTAGAACTTTAATAGATCCAGAGTAGCCAAGACAACATTGGAAGGGAAAAGCAAATTTAGAGCACTCAAACTTACTGATTTCAGACCTTACTGTAAAGACAATAATCAAGACAGTGTGCTACTGGTGTAAAGATAAACACATATATCAAAGGAATTGAATTCAGAGTCCAGAAATAAACCCATACAATTATGGTCAATTATTTTTTGAAAAGGATGCCAAAAACATTCAACAGGGAAAGAATACACTTTTCAACAAATAGGGCTAATACATAAGCAAAGCAATAAAGAAGTCGGATGCATTCTTCATACCATAAATAAAAATTACTTCAGAATAAATCATAGTACAAAATGTTTATAGTACAAAATGTTTATAGTACAAAATGTAATGGCCAAAATTACAAAATTTATAAGAAAATACAGGAGCAGATCTTTGTGACCTTGAATTAAGAAAACATTGATTAGATGTGACATCAAAAGCACAAATGATAAAAAATACACAAATTGGACTTTTTCAAAATTAGAAATTTGTGGTGCAAGTGATGTCATTAATAAAGTGATGCCACTCACAGAATAGTAGAAAATATTTAAAAATCATATTATCTGGTAAGGGACTTGTATTTCATAGAAACCAGTGAAAACACTTATAACTCAAAAATAAAACTTAAATAACCCAGTTAAGAAATGGGCAAGGGATCTAAATAGCTATTTCTTCAAGAAAGATATACAAAATGGCCAAATAAGCACAAGAAAAAATACTTAACATCACTAACCATCGGGGAATTCAAATCGAAACCATAGTGTGTGATGTCTTCACCAGCATAAAACTATAATAAAAAGACAGATAATAATGTGTTGGTAAAAATGTGGAAAAATCGTAACTCTTACACATTGCTGGTGGGAATGTAAAATGTTTCAGCCTCTTTGGAAAATGAACTGGAAGCTCCTTACAAGCTTAAATATAGAATTACAAAGTGACCCCGAAATTCCACTCCTAGGCATAAAACCAAGAAAAATAAAAGTATTTGTTCACATAAAAACTTGCACACAAATATTCATAGCAGATTTATTATAATAGTCCCAAAGTAGAAACAACACAAATGTTGATAAACTGCTGTATAGATATACTAAATATGGTATATCCATACGATGGATATGTGACTTTCATCTTTAGCAATTGGGGCAGAGGCAAGGGGAACATTTCCTAGTATTCGGGTGTCTTGATTATGTGCAGACTATGTCTAATTCTGTAAGATAATACATTAATACAATTGCCCACTTGAATAATCTGAAAATTTAGAAAAGTTGATTAGTATGGCATACATTGCAGAGTATGGTTTGGCTTTCTCATATTGGCCCATATAATGCACACACAGATTATTGATTTTCAGTTAATTAGTTGAATATTTTATATAGCATGTCAAGAGCTCTGATGGGTGATTTTTGACTATTTTCATCTTGACTTTTGCCCAAATAAAAATATATCTTATTTTTATTTACAAAATCTGTTTAGAGATATACACCAGAATAGATCAAATTGTTAACTGATGTGTTTAAATATTAATGGATGATTATAGTTGGTTAAGGAATGACTTTAGAATTTTTATTCTCTGTGGAAATACATTTGCTAGTTTGATGGAATCTTTTAGTTTTACATTAGGGGAATATTTTTACTGTTAGAATATGTATGTCCCTTATGGAATGCCAAACTTAACAAAATTTGTATGAAATTATTTCTCTTTTTATTCCATCAAAATTTTATTCTCATCTGACAGGTTTTACAGTAGAGAAGTTTTTTATAGCAATCAAAATAAAGTAGAATTTTAATTTGACAGAGAAAGTATAAACTTGATTCAAAGAAAAAAGATTTCCATAAAACAATTAACTGCCTTTTGTAAAAGTGAAGTCAGTTTCATTATAGTTTGATTTTAACCCTCTCTTAACTTTTGGCTTCCTAGGCGGTAATTCTGGAATATTTTCTAAAACTGTGGTTTCATGATTGCAAGACTAGACTGGTGCCCATCATTATCACTTATGGTAAAGGTATAGGATCTGAGTTAAAAATGAAAAAAGAAATTAAGTGTGAAATGTATCTTGCGAGAGTCAATTCTAGATGCCTACTCACTAGCTATTTTCTTCTCCCTTTTTTCTTGAACGACATTTTCTTCTGCATGTGTCTGTGGCAGCAGCCTACTCTAGTCCAATAAAGTCATAGAAAAGAACACAGTAGGAAAAAAGGCATATGTGACAATGTAATACCGGAATTTTCAAACAGACATTTTACCATGGTATAACAGGTCTTAGAAAAATATGTTCCAGCAAATGAGGATGGCAGAGCAGAAATGTACAAAAAATATGCCTCTTTGACACAACAGTGAAGCTTCCGAAAGACTCCTTATCGGTACGCGCCTTCTGACTCTGTTAAGTATTCAGTTATTTTCTTATTATTTAACTTATGGTTAGGCAGATATTCCGATACTAGCCATTGAAAGATATCCTAATTGAGACGAACTTCATGTATCCACGTTCATCTTTGTATACGAAGTAAGAAAAATAGTTTATCATCCTGAAAAGCAATTTCATATGATCTCAATGTTTGCTAATCACGCATAACAGAAAGGAATCTATTATTTTAGCATGATTCAAAATGTGTTTTATTAAATTAATTTGAAGGTAGTCACAGACAATAAAATTGGTCAGATTTTGAATCTATATTTTTTAATATAGTACAATATTATTGTTTAAAAAGGATGAAATTATCCTCTGGGTCAGAATATAATCTTACACAAAATGCAAGCCGTTATATAAAAACAAAGTTGCTTTGATGAAAGATAGAAAGGGATATTGTACCATATTCAAGTCTGACTTTTTTCATTTTCCTTTGTGTAACTGAGTTTGAAATTATGTCCTATAATATTCTATTTTCCTATCTAACTTCTATTCATTCTCGGAAATGAATTGCAAACTTGGTCTCCAATTGTAGGTAAAGTTTCACAGTGCAATGTTTTACATGACTTGCAAGCAAGTTTCAGCTACACTAATGTGTATTTACTTATGGAGAAATATATCAAATGTAGTGTAATAGTGCTTGGAGCCTCATTGACTTCTCACTGTCTTCTCCCGCCCTTCCTTGTCTTTCACAACAGTACATAATATTTTGTCTGTCACTGGATGGCTTAGATCTATTCATATAATGAGCCAGTGCTAGTTTATTAGAATACATTTTCCCATTGGTGAATATAAGCTAGAAAAATTTACCTACAAAATCTCAGTATCTGATAATTCCTTTTATATAATGCTCTCAACTTTTGTGGCTAGTTCGACTTATTGGTCTCATTTCCAGTCTCCTAATTCCTGATTCTCACTCCAGGCACTTGTGCGGATTTGAGTCTGTCTTGAGCCTCAATCGAATTCACTTGTGCAAAAGATCTGTCCACTAGTTACCATTATTTTCTTTCCTGAGGCTGAACCTTGATTATCTTAAGCAGTGCTCCCTTGAAAACCTTGCAGTTTTAGAGGCAGAGCAAGATGGCAGAGTAGGAGGCTCCATCGATTATTCCCACCCCCATCCCCACCACCTCCCCACAAGGACACTAATTTAATAAATATTTACAGAGGAAAAAAACACCATTATAAGAATAAAAAATTAGGCGAGTCCTCATAGTACTTGGTTTTATCTTCATATTGCTGAAAGGGGCACTGAAGGCTTAGGGAAAATAGCTCTGAGTCTCTAAGTAAACCTGAAAGGCAGTCTAGGCCATAAGGTTTGTGAGGTAAAAACATTATATTCAGCTGTTTCATTTATTATTAATGCCTGCAACTCAGGCAAGTCCTATCACTGAACTGGGTCCAGAGACAGTGGGTTGGGGAAGGGGGGCCGTGCAACCTACTGAGACATGAGCTGGGGCAGCTAAGGGAGTACTGGCATCACCCTTCTCCTAGCCCCAGGCTGCCCAGCTCTTGGCTCCAAAAGAGACCCCTTCCTTCTGCTTGAGGAGAAGAAAGAGTGGGGAGGACTTTGTCTTGCATCTGGGATACCAGCTCTGCCACAGCAGGATAGGGCACTGGTCAAAGTCATGAGATCCCTGTTCCAGGCACTAGCTCCTGAACATTTCTAAACACACTGTGGCCCAGAAGGAAGCCAATTGTATTGAAGGAAAGAACTCAGACCTGGCAGCATTCATCAGCTGCTAATTGAAGAGGCCTTGGGCCCTGAATAACCAGCAGTCACACCCAGGTACTACATCAAGGGCCTTGAGTGACCTCCTAAGACTTGCTGGCTTCATATGAGACTCAGCACATTGTCAGCTGTGGTACCTACAGAGTGAAACTCTTTCTGCTTGAGAAAGCAGAGGAAACAGTAAAAGCGACTTTGTTTTTCACCTTAGGTACCGGCACAACCACAGAGGGGTAGAGCACCAAGTGAGCTTTTGGGGTCCCCGATTCTAGGACTTGACTCTTGAATGGCATTTCTGGACTTTCCCTGGGCCAGAAGGGAGCCCACTACCCTGAAGTGTGAGTACCAGGCCAGGTAGGATTCACCACAAGCTGACTGAAGAGCCTCAAGTAAGCCTGAAGAACTTTAAGGAAACATTGATGGTAGTCTGGCAGTACCCTTTGGCTGATGGTGGTGGTGGCTGAGGGGCGAAGCTCCCCTGCCTTTGGAAGATGGAGGGAAGAGTGAGAAGGATTGTGTCTTGTGGTTTGAGTGCCAGCTCAGCTATAGTACAATAGAATACTGGGTAGACTTTTAAGGTTTCTGACTCTAGTTCTCGACTCCCAGATGGAACCTCTGGAGCCACTTGTATCCTGAAAGGAAGGAAACAGGCCTAGCTGCTTTGCCACCTGCAGATTGTAGAGCTGCAGGACCTTGAGTGAACTTAGGCAGTAGCCAGGGAGTGGTTACAGCAGGTCTTAGGTGAGACTCAGTGCTGTGCTGGGTTCAGGTCTGACCCAGCACCGTAGTAGTAGTGGTGGCCACAGAGGTGCTTGTGTCAAACCACGCCTAGCTTTAAGTGGGTCAGAACAAAGAGAAAGACGGCGTTTGTTTAGAAGAAAGTAGGAGAAGAGAACAAGAGTCTCTGCTTGATAATTCACAGAACTATCCTGGATCTTATCTGAGACTATCAAGGCAGTTACTCTACTAATCTGCAATAACCACAGCATTACTGAGCTTGGAGTGCCTCCCAAAGCAGATAGAGATTACATCATCACACTCAAGTCCTTTCAAACATCTGGAAAGCCTTCCCAAGAAGAACACATACAAACAAGCCCAGACAGTGAAGACTACAATACATACATCAGTCTTCAATGCACAGACATCAAAGAACATCTACTAGCATCAACACCATCCAGGAAAACACGACCTTGCCAAATGAACTAAATAAACCATGAGGGATCAATCCTGAAGAAACAGAGATATGTGACCTTTCAGACAGAAAATTCAAAATAACTGTGCTGAGGAAATCAAATGAAATTCAAGATAACACAGAGAGGACATTCAGAATTCTGTCAGATACATTTAATAAAGAGATTGAAATAACTATGAAGAATCAACCAGAAATTCTGTAGCCGAGAAATGCAATTGGCATACTAAAGAATATATCAGAGCCCTTTAATAGCAGAATTGATCAAGCAGAAAAAAGATTTAGTGAGCCTAAATATAGGCTATTTGAAAATACAGTCAGAGGGGACAAAAGAAAAACTTGTGTACAATTGTATGTTTTGCTTAATAATGTGTACGTTGCTTAATAGTCAGTGACTATGTTACTGGTTTATGTATTTACTATACTATACTTTCTACCATTATTTTAGAGTGTACTTCTTATAATAATATTTAAAAAGTTAACTGTAAAACAACCTGAGGTGAGTCCTTCAGGAAATATTCCAGAGGAAGGCATTGTTATCATAGCAGACAATGGCTCCATGGATCTCATTGCCCTAAAGTTTTTCTCATGGGACAAGATGTGAAGGTGGAAGACAGTGGTATTCATGGTCCTCACCCTGTGTAAGCCTACGCTAATGTGTGTGCTTGTATCTTAGTTTTAACAAAACAGTGTAAAAACCAAAAAAAATAGTTTTAAATTAAAAATAGAAAAAAGCTTAAGGGATAGAATATAAAGAATGAAATATTTTTGTACAGCTGTACAGTGTCTTTATGTTTTAAGCTGAGTGTTATTACAAAAAAAGGAAAAAGGTTAAAACATGAAAAGGTTTATAAAGTAAAAACATCACAATCAGCTGTTTCATTTATTATTAAATATGTGTATTTTAAAATAAATGTAGTGTAGCCTAAGTGTACAGTGTTTATAAAGTCTATATTAGTGTGCAGTAGATGTCCTAGGCCTTCACATCGACTCAGCACTTATTCACTGACTCACTCAGAGCAACTTCCAGTTCTGCAAGATTTATTCATGGTAAGTGCCCTTTAAAAGTTTAACACTTTTTTTGGCCTATTATATCATATTTTTATTGTTTTCTTTTCTATGTTTAGGTATGTTTAAATATACAAGTATTTATTATTGTGTTACATCTGCCAACAGTATTCAGTACAAAAATATACTGCACACATTCGTAGCCTGGGAGCAATAGGGTATACTACATAGCTTAGATGTGTAATAGGCTATTACACCAAGATTTGTGTAAGTACACTCCATGAGGTGCACACAACAAAATCACATACCAACACATTTCTTAGAATGGATCCTGATTTTTAAGGAATGCATGACTGTATTGAGGATAATTTCTTTCCCTATGAACATCCAATGTTACAGTATTTTTGAAAAGACTAACTTTCCCAATTGAATCATGTTGGCATCATTGTCAAAAAACAAAATGGCCAAATATGTATGAATCTCTTTGTGTATTCTCTTTTTCCATTCAATTAATATATGTGTCTATTCTTACATTATGTATTAGTTTATTATGGCTGCTGTAAGAAGATACCACAAACTAGGTGTCTTAAACCACAGAAATTTGTTGTTTCACAGTTCTAGAGGTTAGAAGTCCAAGACTGTCAGCACTATGTTCCTTGAAAGTAGTAGGGAAGAATTTGTTCCAGGTCTCTCTTAGCTACTGATGGTTCCTTGGCCTGGGGAAGGATAATTCCAGTCTTCAAATGGCATTCTTCCTATTTGCAGATTTTACCAATTTTTTCCCTTTCATGAGGATACCAGTTATACCGACTTAGAACCTATCCTAATGACCTCATTTTAAATTGATTACCTATGCGAGCACTCTTTTTTCAAAGAAGACCACATTCTAAATTGTTGGGGACACAATTATATCTTTCTTTGTAAGGGGAGTGACACAAATCAACCCATATTGCACCATTACAATAGTTTTAATGACTGCAGCATTACAGTAAGTCTTGAAATCAGGAAAATGTCTCCAGGTATGTCCTTTTTTAAAAACATGACTATAATAAATTAATTCGTATTTACATATTTTATTAAGATAGACAATATTTATAAAAATAAATGCTAAAATTTTGATTGGGATTTTACAAATTCTTAACTCAATTTGGAGAGAATTAGGATCTTAATAATACTGTTTTACAATTCATGCACAAGGAATATCCCTCCATTTATTTATATTTTGTATAGTTTCTCTTATTGTTCTTGGATTGCACATAATTTGTTACATTGATTTCTGATAATTTCATCTTTTTGATACAATCACAATTAAAATTAACAATGTTTAACCCATCAATAAAATTATTTTGAAGTTATGATAGTTGTAATGATAGTTACAGCATCGTATCTGAGTCTGACTGATTTCACTGTTTTATTTGTTTGCAATGGGTAACATTTTTGTGTGTGTATGTGTCTTGCAACTTTTGATAGAATGCCTAGACATTGTGTGAAAAAGAATATTAGAGTGAGGTTAATAATATTTACATGCAGTATTTTTATATATCGTTTTCTGTCAGGACATTATTGTATGGGTTCAACCTAGTGTGCAGCTGAGCTGAGTTTCATTACTGTGGTTGATGTAGTCACCTTCAGTACACTACAGTCTACGAATACCTCTAGTGATGGTCTGCTACTACCTTGTAGCTAGCGTATACCCTGGAGTACTAGAACGTTTACCTGTTCATGTTCCACCCTCAATATTTTGCCAAAGAGAGGTTTTCTCTCTGTACCTCTTTGCCATCTACATCAGTGGAATGCTTTTGCTGCAAGAACTGTAGTGGTAAAGTGGTCTCTTTATTCATGTTCATTCATCATCAGTGTTAGACAGACCTTGTGCATGAGAAGCTCAGGGGTTGTGTGTTCTTAAACTGTCTGTCCCTGCTCCAGTGTCAGATAAACTTTGCTCATTACTCAGTGGTGGATCTGAGCTCAAGCATATTTCTCATATCCTCTGTCCATTTCCCACCCCAGACAGCTAATCTCTGCCATGTATTGGTGGCAGGAGGTTTTTTGTACAAACCACATTTCTGCCATTTTCCTGATTGATTTGCAGGATCCTAGACATGATCAGTGTTCTTTCCCTCCTCTAGTGCCAAAAGGCCTTTGCTTTGTGTCAGTGCAGAATTGGAAGTAGCCTACCCTTTCACCAGTGACAGGTATGCCTGATGTCAGCCAGGAACAAAGAGCAGGCAAGATGGTTTCTGTCCCCCTTCTGAGTGGAGGAAGGCCTTCTCATCATGTCGGAGAACAGTTACTTCTTCAATGATGGGCTTCTTGCCCTCTCCTCAGGTCAACTCCAATGAGAGTAGACCTAGGTCCCAAACCAGGTTTATGCTTTATACCCCAGTGGCACCCTATCACCACCTCCTACTCGTGAAGGGCCTAGAACACAGATGGGGTTCTGCAGACACTCGTGGTACATGTTCAAATCTAGGCTGGTCTTAAATACCTATGACATCCAAGGGCTCTCTCATGTCACCTGTCCTGTACTCAACATTCTTCACTAGGTAGAGGCTAACAGCAAGAATCCAGTGAGTGCTTGTAGACTCCCTTCATAGGTAGGATCCCTCAGGATCTAATCTGCCATGGTAACCCTCAGCTGACATCTAAGAATGTATTAAAATGTTAGCTTTTCCTTTCTTATATGCCTTTATTGTAACCAGTTCTTTCTCTTGTTCTCTGCCAATGATTAAATAGTTCTGTCTTTCATTGAAGGAGCTTTGTCACCTTTTGGAAATCAGTGTACTTGTTCAACTTATGGCCTCACCTCTCTGATAGGGTTGAAATTATGATTTCATAGATTTTTTACTTTTCTTTATTGATAGAACATGAATGGCATTCTCTGTGGCTTTCTATGCCATAAGCCACATTGTTAATTTTAAGATGCTTATTAGACATGCAAGTGTAGAATCTGAATAAGCATCTTATATTCATAAGTCAGAAATTCAGGACAGTGGTCCTGCCTTGAGATATACAATTGTGAGTTATCATCATATTGGTGATTTCAAGAGCATGAAATGGATGAGATTACCAAGGAAATTAGTATAGCTAGAAGCATGAAAATGACCAAATATTAAGCTCTTGAGCACTCCGGTGTTTCGAGTATGTAGAGATAAGATGAGGAAATAGCAAGAGAAATGAAAACAAAATAAGAGTGTAAAGAAAAGAAACTAGAAAAATAAGATATTTTAGAATGTCGAGTAAAGACAGTATTTCAATGAGAAATGGCCATTTAGGTCAAATGCTGCTGGTAGGTCACATACAGGATTAAAAATTAAACCACTAGATTTAGTATCATAGTCTTCTCTGTTGACTTTAGTAAGTGTAGTCGTGGTGGACTAGATATTCTGATTGGATAAGGTCAAATGGAAAATAGGAAATGAGAAAAAGAAACCAAAGTGTGTTTTTAAAAAATTTGTGCTAAAAAAAGAGAAAGGGGTGGAGAAACAAAAAAGTAATTTTCAGAGAGAAATAATGTCTAGTTTTTAGGGTTATGGGAAAGATCCTATCAATCATGAAAAACTAATGCTGCATGTGTGAGAGAAGAGCATTTCTGGAGCAATATTCTTGAATGGATGAAAAGTAGGAAATATAATACACTAATGAAAATGTGGCCTTTGAGAGGAACACAGAGATAATTTACACCAAATATAAAGAGACAGAGTACATAGACACAGACACAGGCAGATGAGAAGTTATACAGTGGTGGGAGTTTGTGAATGTTACCTTTTTATTGCTTCTATTATTTTTTTTCTTTTTCTCATTATTTAATTGAAAACAAAAGCAAGGTTATCAGCTGAGAATTAGGGAAAATAAGGAGGTGTAATCGGCTTAAATGGGAGAAAAGTATATGAAAACCCAGTAGGCAAATGATAAAGTAAGTAGGTTTGGGAAAGATAACTACTTAGCAGCCTTCTAAATCAATTTCAGGTTAGTGGTGACTAATTTAGTCAGGACAATCAGCCTGGTTTTGTGTCTTTCTCCAGCCATAATCAGCTGTGTAGTTGCAGACACGTAATGGATGAATATTTGGCACAATCAGGATAGTACTTTAGTAAAGAGAGTTCTGTTAAGTAAGAGATCAGAATTAACCATTTATGTAAGGCGGTGATCCTAATGATTGACTGTGGAATTTAAACTAGATAAGAAGAAAAGCTTAGAGGTGAGATACATGGAAGCATAGAAAAAGTGATAGGGTCAAAATTATTAGAATTGAGAAGTTAGAGAAAGGGAGCATTAGTATATTTGTGTTGCAGCACTTGTCCTTAGTTCAGCTAAAGACGGGTTTCTTTGTCCCATGGGAACAAAAATTCAATCTCACAGACAATACGAATGATGAGTAAGACAGGGTTTTATTGGGTGAAAAGGAATAAAAGGGGGAAACAGGGACTCTCATTAGGCCAGAGTTCTTGCTAGAGTGCTTCCCACCGCTCAGTTCCAATCCCAGGTCCCACACCAAAAAGGAGGGGCCAGGTTCCTCCCTGCTGGAAATGGTGCAAACTTTCTGAGGCTCCGCCCCAGTGCACAGGCTGGTTGGAATTTTCCTGGGGACCCCCTCCCACCGGTTGTCTCATTCCCCCCTCTAAAGAAGTACATCTAACTGCCATTACAATAAAGATAAGGATGAAAACCAATCTTAACTGCTTCCTGCTGACAGGGTAAACGGCAGTCAGAACTCCCTCAGAGACCTATGTAAGGGTTCCTGGTAGAAGGGGCCATCATCAGAGTCTCCAGTTGGATGACCGTTTGGAGAACAGACAAACTGGGTTATTAGAAAACATGTGTCAAAATGAAACAAGGGGAGGGGTAAAAACAGTTCAAAAATCCCGAGGCCTTTTACAAATTTGCACATGGAGAGGGAGGCCAAAACTTTACATTTTTGTCAGCCTGTTGGGCTTCTGCGTTCCCTTCCCCTGAGCCCAATCCTAAGCCACCAGTTTAAGGTTTGGAAAATTAAGTTTTCCCAGTTTGGAGGATGCATCTGAGAGGAGTCTCTTGTAGTACAGAGACACAATTACCTATTAGTGAAGAGAGAACAGAGGAGGAGAAAGAACAAAGAAGGCATTTTTTTAAAGGAGTCCCAAGGATTCAGGATGCATTCAAAAGGGGTACAGACTGAAGATGAATGGCTACTCATGTAGAAAGAGGGGAGCAGGCATCTTTGGTTCCCTTCTCTTCCTACCAGATACCTATGGTGTGTGAGGGAGAGAGGAAAAATCACCCTCTTTCTCTCATCCATCCTTGCATCCCCAAGTCCCAGCAACCTTGGCAGGTCCTTCCATGAGTGCCAAAGCGGCTTGCACCCATGAAGCAAGGGTCCTAGGGAGGGGGAATCATCCACTATTACCCATGTGAGCCCTATCTCCTCTGCTGTCTCTAGCCTTGGAGTTCCCTAGACCTCATTTATGCTGTGGATACCAAGGTGGCCTTTACCTAAGAAACAGAAAGCTTGGGTTTGGATTAATCGGGAGCAGTCAGCCATGCTCACCTGTGCTGTGCCTTTAAACTTTCATTACTATCTACCTGTGGATCCCTCAGATCCAATTCTCTTTCCTAGGACTTTGACCTGAGGTTTGGAATTGAATTTGAGACAAAAATGTGTCTTAGGGGGGTTGCATGGACTCCTTCTAAGGAGCCCTTATAAGCTGAATGCTAAGGTGAAACTGTGGAATTGAGCCCTCCAACAAGGGAGAGGAAAGGATGTCTTGCGACACACTCAGATAACCTGTGGCTGTAGTTATGCTTCCTAAAATTTGGGTGCATGGTGCTTGGCTTTGGTTAGCTCCCTTGGCCTTACTTTCCCAAAAGGAAACCTCTGAGTGATGGGCATCCTATTTATTCCAATCACCTGGTAGGATTTGCAGGACAATTGCTCAGAACTGTAATATTGATCCAGATTTTTACATGGCCCACCCCTCTTGTTTTTTTCTGAGCTGCAGATGGAGATTGCTGGTTGGTTCACAGGAACAAGCAGGGTTAGTATAAAAGGGTAGGTAAATACTTAAAAACAACTAATGAGTTTAGAATTTAATGAAAAAGGTATGATAAGTTTTGAAACATAATTTCTGTCTCTACAGTCCTCATTTTTGTTAAAAAAAACATAACAGGATTGAGTTGTTTTCAAAATAGACTTTAGTCTTATACTTGGCCTGATTATTTGCATAAAGTGCAGCAGGAACAATTATTTCTACATAGGCCTTTTGGATTGGCTTTAAGGGAACTCTGTTCCACAAGGAATCTCAAATAAGACCTTTTTAAGCTGAGTCCAGTCATGAATTTGCATCCTCAAATACCTGTGAGTTGGGTAATCCTCTCCTCTCCAGGTCCCATAATAAACTTGGAGTTCCTGGACCTGTTAGAAAGTGAAATTCTGTATTGACTATAGGTCAGGAACCCTATACAGGGACTGTGTAAGCAAGGGAACAAGGTCATTCTCCCTGTGGGGCTTGTATTGGCTCTGCAAGTCAAACTTGACTCCTTAAAGGGAAGCATACACTTCTAGTCAAAGCCCTGGTAAAATAACCAATTTTTCCAATTCTGTCCTCTTGCAAAAGAAAAATTGATTCTTATTGCACTGATGCAAACAATTATATTGCCATAAGAATACTCACAGATAGTTTCCAAATTCTAGAGGAACCAGGCAGAGAGAAACAAACATGCTCCAAATTTTGTTCATGGGAGTACACTTTACTCAATTATTAAAGGCCATAAATAGTTTAAAGTAAGTTTTCTTAACTCTAAAAGACAAAACATGGATCAGCAATATTCCAAGCAAAGGTTAAAAGGATTGCTTCAGTTTCCGAGTTCAGTCCATTTAGTTAATTCTTGTTTTGCTTGATAGTCGTGAACACTTCAGCTCTTTATGAGTCCTGTACATTTTCCTTTACTCCAATATCACAATCTCCAAAGTTATCAGAAGCCTGTATATGAGAGCACCTGTTACAGTTCTGTAGCTTATTATAAACCATCTTTTGAAAAGGATTAAAAAAAGACAACAATTGCCTGTGAATAGCAAAATGTCCAGGGTAGTTACAGTTAGAAACAGGATTCACAAAGAAGTTCGGTTATCTCCATGGTTTACAATAACTTAACATACAACCTTAATTATGATTGGTAGCATATAATTAGATATTAAAGTTTTAGAAATCCCATGCAATTTGGGAACATATATTAGCATTATTCACAAAAATATAACCTAAAGAAGATTGGACATCATTTTGGCAATCCCATATACATAAACATGTCAAATAATCCTGTCCTCCTTTCATTTCTGGATGTCTCACGGGCCCTCTGATTCATCTGAAAAGGCAGGTGTCAGGAAAGACAATTTTGAAACTAAAGTTTGATTTGGGGAAGGCTGTCAAATATGTTCAAAGTTTAAAACACTTGGTATTATGAAATGGAGTTCCAGATTACCATAAGTTATTTATTTTGCCAAAATGATAACTCACAAATTTTAAAGATGTAAAAACCTACTATAACCCTTTACAGATTTTGCCAAAAAACAAATTAGCACCTGAAGAAAACCTTATTATGCTTTTATTTCAATGCTGAGTTTACAGGAAAACTATATAATATTCTTTGAATTCAGTCAGTATGTTCACACAGAGAACCTCTTCTGTAAGATTAATTTCCACAATTCTTCCACCGCTTCTTTTTGAACCTTCAGCTTTTTCCTAATGTGAAAGTCTTTTAACCCTAAGCAAACATATACATTTCCATGCTTTCTTATAACCTTTTACAAAAAAAACCCCATATTTTACTGTTCTTACACACCCTCCATGTAAATCTATTTCCAGTAGTCTCAATTACATGTTGTAATGATAATTCCTAGCAATTTTTAACTTTAAGGTAAAACTCTGTAAGTTGCTTAAATTGTGTGCTAAGTGCAGCCAAGGTTTGCCTTCTTAATTATGGGTGTGGTTAGTTCCATATGGCCCCAGGCCTTACCAGTTGTGAAGCTGGCCAGTAAAATAGTTATCAAAACCCAAAAAGCAGTTTGTAACCTCCAAATATTTAGCATATCTTGCATCTGACCTACAAAATTTAGCCCACCTATTTACATTTTAAGTACACCTGCTTTTTACCAATAACCTTTAAGGTCATTTTTATTTCTCAAAGATTAAACTCACGTGAACTGAAAGGTACCACAAATTTTATCTTCCCTTTAAAAAATATTAGATCCAAGTGCTTGTCTTTCTTTAGGCCAAATTAATTAGAGCTCTTTTTACAGACATTACACACAGCATATACACAGACAGGAAGGAGAAAATGCAGTCCCCCAGTGGGGTTCTATAAGAGACAGGGCTAGGAGAATATGCAGAAATCAAACCAGAAAGGAACTTATTCCCTAAGTAAGGATTGCTAAATGAAGCCTTGCCACCAGAGTTACAAGACATGGCCTCAGGATGCCAAACAAGATAGAGGCTTAGAAGTTTGCTGGAAACCATACAGACATCCAAAGCACACCAGATTGGCCATAGCCCAAGACTAGCCCCACAAATCCTTTTTCATAATTAAAGCCTTATAGAGAATATAAACAGTGATAGTTGGGGGGCCTGGCCTAGTAAAACGTTTTCTAAAATAAAATAAAATTAAAATAAAATAAAATAATAAAATAAAATAAAATAACTTGCACAAAGTTAACTGCCGATGGGGTGGAGAAGAGGAAAGAAAAAAGGTTTAAAATGCCTGGGGAAGAACCTCTTACTCTTATACAACTGGTTCCTCTGCCTGGAGAATAGCTTAATTACTGTCCCACGGAGTAAAGCCCCTTGGCTGGGGAAGGGGAAGTGAAGCCTCCAGCTGCATGTGGCGAAAAACACCAGGCAGATGGCTATGCGAGACCCTTGGGCAATGCAGGGAAGGGAGGGCAGAGGGGAGCCACTGCTCACCAGTCTGTCCCAAAAAAGGACAGAAAAGATCATAGAAAGCCTGGGTTGGTTGCCAACCCCTCCGAGCAACAGGAGGTGGGGGTGCAGTTTTCCATAAGCTCAGAAGTCCCAGGATGAAAAATGACAGTGAGAGGTTTTGAGTCCCCATTTCACTCACCACTTCTTGAGCCCTATGTTTAGCACCAAAAATGTTGCAGGACTTTTCCTTAGTACAGCTAAAGATGGGGTCCTTTGTCCTTAGTTCAGCTAAAGATAGGGTCCTAAAGGCATCCACAAAAATTCGGGCTTGAAGTTAATTTGAATGGTGAGTAAGGCAGGGTATTATTGGGTGAAAAGGAAGAAAACGGGGAAACAGGGACTGACACAAGTCCAGAGTCCCTGAAAGGGTGCTTCCTGCTTGGCTCATACCTGTAATCCCAGCACTTCGGGAGGCTGAGGCAGGCAGATCACGAGGTCAGGAGTTCAAGACCAGCCTTGCCAACATGATGAAACTCCTTCTCTAATAAAATTTAAAAATTAGCCGGGCGTGGTGGTGGGTGCCTGTAATCCCAGCTACTTGGGAGGCTGAGGCTGAAGAATCGCTTGAAACCAGAAGGTGGAGGTTGCAGTGAGCCGAGATTGAGCCACTGCACTCCAGCCTGGGCAACAAAAGTGAAACTCCATCTCAAAAAAAAAAAAAAAAAAAAATCCCAGATTCCACACAGGAAAAGGAGGGGCCAGGCTCCTCTCGGGTGCAGAGGGCATGAACTTCTGGAGGCTCCACCCCAGTGAGCAGGCCAGTTGGAGTTTTTCCAGGGGTCCCCTTCCACCTGGCTGTGTCATTTGCTTTTCCTGTACTGTTTTAAATCTATTTTTTATTTCTATCTTATTTTATTAGGTATTATATTTGTATGTTGCTTGTCTTTATTTTTGAAAGAAGTCAGTTATGTATAAACTCAATGTAAAAATTTGTAATGTTTTTTTAAAGGTATAGTCTTTCTTGAGTAGTTTAGTTTTCATTAAGATTTCTATGATTTTATTTATATAGCAATTCAATTTCAAATTACAAATTCATAGTTTCTTACATTTTAAAATAAATAGTAATGTTTACTTTTTCACACTTTTGTAAAAGTGTCGTGGGAACAGAGAACCATCCTGAACTTAACTCACTGCTGAAAATTAACTTCAATTTAATTTAAAGCAAACACATACATGCAACTATACACTAGGCATATATACATTGAAATTTTATTGGCTTAGAAGGCAGTGATTCATTTTTCTTTTAAGCACTATGTCTGTAAAAAAAGAAAGAGCATACCTTGAGAGGGAAATACACAAGAATTAATAATTAATTTTTAAAAACATGTTGAATTGCATGAGGCATGCAAAACAAAGGAGTTGAAAATTTAGTAAATATGTGATAAGCCATTCTTCAAGGATCCTGAGGACTCGGGAAAGCACGAGATTACAAACATGAGTGCAAGAACCTTTGAAGGAAATGGCATTCTTCTAATGGATGGATGAAGACTGTTGGGGTAAATGAAATGCAATTTTTTTTTTTTTTTTGAGGCGGAGTCTCACTCTGTCGGCTAGACTGGAGTGCAGTGGTGCAATCTGGGCTCACTGCAAGCTCCGCCTCCCGGATTCATGCCATTCTCCTGCCTCAGCCTCTCGAGTAGCTGGGACTAAAGGCACCCGTCACCATGCCTGGCTAATTTTTTTTAATTTTTTTATTTTTAGTAGAGATGGGGTTTCACCGTGTCAGCCAGGATGGTCTCAATCTCCTGACCTCGTGATCCACCTGCGTCGGCTTCCCAAAGTGCTGGGATTAAAGGCGTGAGCCACCACGCCCGGCCATGAAATACAATTTTATTTTGTGGGTGCTATATACTGAGTGTGAAGCTGTTAGATAACTTTCAACATTGTCTTTAAAACAAAAGATGACTTCAACCTCTAATAAAAGACTTGGATGGAAGGGATGAAATTGTGGAGAGAGTAAAGAAATTTCGAAAAAGTCAAAATGAAGTTAGAAAGACAATAGAAGCAGAAAGCATAACTCCATATCTATGTGGAGTGAAAAGCACACTCTAAGTTTGAATTCATGGAGTTATATTGGGTCAATCTAGCAGCTGTGTGACTTATATAGAAGTAGCAGTCTATAGGTCAGGTCCAGTAATAGAATGGTTATTGGGATAAACCCATTTGGACATTGAAGTTATGTACTTGCTGGGTGAGGGTAATCGGGTGAGAAAATAGAGTATTAGCAAGCAAAGACATACAATGATGCATTCTGAGGATGGATTTGAAAGTGAAGGCCAAAATCGAAGTGGAGTTTGATAGATTAGATAAAAAATAACTAAGGATTTAAAGTCTCAATTACTAGAAAAAAAGACAGTAGAGACAGACTGTGGAGGAGGACATTAGGAAGACTGCCTAATGTGAAGGAGAACAGAGAAGACTGCCATGCAGAGTAGAAAACTTGATTTTAAGCTCTTAGAAAAGAAATCATTACAAAGGTAATCGGATCCAGTGGGTTGTCATGGGTGTAGATATCCAAGGAGATTGGCAATAAAATTAACATATGAGCATATTGTTGCATATTGGTATATATTCATTTATTGATTATCAGTTAATGTTCAACAGACTGATACACAAATTTAAGTGACTAATAATCCAACATATTAATTCCATTCTAGATTCCACATCAAAACATGTCACATCTATCTGAGATTTGAGTTTGCATCCCATTTTTTTCTCATATTTTCTATCATTTCTCATTGACATCCTGTAAGCACCAGTCCTTCTGAAATGCAATGGGGTAAATTTTGCTCATATTTGTTAAACTTTCATATTACCATAGATACTGACAGTAAAATAACAAAAGTATACTATAAAACTTTTAGGACATTTAATCATCTGAAGTCAGTAAGTTTAGTAAATCAGGATATATACATACAAATAAAAATATTGATGTTGTAATCATTCAGATATGTTCCCAAAAAAAAACTTAGGAAATGGGCAGCTTAATTTTACAACATATAACCTAAATTTCTAATAATATAATAGAAAAATGATATCCACTTTTCTCATTTTTACTTCTCTGGATAAAGACTTCAATTTTGACTTTTTAAAATATCTTTTAGATTGTCAATTTTATTGAACTGAAACATTTCTATTTGCAGCAAACTTTTTCTACTCAGCTTATGAAATTGCTTTCACTTTAAATTACTGATACTCATTTATTCAAAAGTGAGTAACAATAGGAAAGAGTGTTTGGTGATTAGTCATCTTTTACCCCAAATGTAAATCTATTTAAAAGAATAAGAAGATTTTTTAAATATGAGATTAATTTTTATGAATTTTTGATGATACAGATGAACCAAATGGCATAATATGTTGATTGCTAATAAAGTCATTTAGTATTCTACACATCTGCATATTTATCAGTTCTAAGTGCAGTCTAGCAATCAGCAATATCCCCATGATAACTCTCCTGTGGTGCTTGGCAAGGTAATATAATGCCTGATGAGCAGTAAGGCACTCTCGAACCAAGAGGCAGTGAGATTTCAATTTTGGTACAAAGGAAATGAGCTCATCCTGCTTCCCCAGGCAGTGGAGTCAGCAAAGAGCAAGGGCACCCCCTGGACAAGAAAAACCCAAACAGAACTAAACATTTAAAAGAAACCTACAACACTTTTCAAAATATTTTAAAAAGATGAAATAGAGTGTTATGCTCCATTAATAATATATACTTAGCATTAAAAATACTTTTTCAGTGAAATAGGCTTGTAATTTAAAAGGAAGAATTCTCATTAGGTGTTGTTTTATGCATAATAAAGTATTGTAATAAAAATGTATCTCCAAAGAACTTCAACTCACAGTATATTCTTGGTGCATGATGATGCTTTGAAGAGGGTATATGTTACTTGCTGCCATTACCACTAATGGAGTCATATATATTGTCATATAAACATATATAATGTTTATATATTTTACTATTTGTAATACTGTATACTGTATGAAGATGATGCCATATTTGCTTTTCTATTACTAAGCTAAGAACTAAAAAGCAAAGTGAGCACTTTGAGGAAAGTTGAAAATACAATATGTTTTTATCATAGCCCTAACTATACTTTATTGTAACCACCTGTATAATTACTTTCTCTGAGAATACAGAAGAGCTGCCTTTCTGTAACCACCTAGCTTCAGACTTGGTATATTGTAGATACCTAAATATCTGTCAGATGAATAAGAAACGAATGGTACATTTTAGATTCTTCTTAAATTTCTCTTTTAGATTTCAAAACAAATTAGTAATCTGTTAACTATATATATTTCACTAAAAAACAAACAATACATAAAACAAAGAAGAGATAAAATAATGCAAGATGACTTCTTTCATGAAAACACTTGCATTAGGTTACTCTATACATATTATCAAATGTCTACTTTTGTGCTTGGCACTTGTGATATATCAGTGGGAAAAAATGCATAAATTCTTGGTGTCATGGACCTTATGTTATCAAGGGGAGAGACAGCCAAGAAATGTATTTAAATAGCAATTTGTAAATTAGATTATATTTAATGATGATTAAGTTTTGTGGGAGATGGAGGCGGAAAGAGAAAGTAGAGCAGGATAAGGGGAATGAGGCAGGCTACTTCAGAAGGAGAGGCATGTTGAAAATTTTTAAATAGCATAGACCAGGAAAGACTCATTAAGGAAACGACATTTGAGCACAGTGTAAGACAGTGAGCCCTGTGGATATCTCAAGGGCAACACACAGCAGGAAGAAGGCTGGGACAGTAAAAATATGCCAAGGGAAGAACACGTCTGCCATGTTAGGACAATGTGGCTGGATCATTTAGGGGAGAAATAGAAAAGTAAGTCAGAGAGGCAAGGACGGACCACATTAAGTACAGCCTTGCCAGGCATTGCTAAGGACTTTGAATTTCACTCTAAGCTAAATGTAGAGCTATTGGATAGTTTTGGAGGAATGAACTGATTGACAATTTAAAAAGATCCCTCTGGCTTCTTTGTTGAATATTGACCACTGGAAGTAAGAGTGGAAACAGGTAGAGCCCACAACATTACTGTGTATTCAATGTGGTGTGTAAAATAGAGAGAGGAGTTGAGGATGACTTCAAATTTTATAGCCCAGGTAACCTGTAGTGAAAATATAATTTTAAAAATATACAGTATAGAGAAAGTAAAATGAGCTCGGTTATGCCCTAGAATCTGTGTAGTGTGACATATTTATTGATTCAAATAAATACAAGTTCAATAAAATTAATTTCAATCCAAAATAAAAAAAGGATCTTGTATTTGTTTTTCTTTGCACGCATCTTGGCTGTTCAAGGCAGATTAAGTACACTCCAAGTATACGGAATGCCTCTTGGATACCTGATGCATGCAGGTATCCTCTTTCTCTTGATGTACATATCTTACGTTTTTACAAAACAAAGCCTTATCTGAGTATATTCTGTGAAGTCTGTGCAATCATTTCACATATCTGAACTGGGGAAAACAATACAGGTGCTAGTGTAAGAAGAGATACAACATCACAAATGAGGTTTACAATATGTGTACCTAGATAGATCTGGGAAGACAGTAACTTGTATCTAGTTGTCCCCAAAGTAGAAATCGGATCATTCCACTCAGTCCAGAGGTCTTCAAATTGAGATACCCTTACAAAGTCTTTGTCAACTGATGCACACTATAACATAAACTTAAGTGGTGAAGTTTACAAAAAAATTGAGTAGGTATAATTTTTAATAGATATTCAGGGTATTTAATAGATATTGAGGGCATTTGTAGCTTACTGACTGTGAAATAAGTAAATCAACATATTCTGGGAAAGCTGTTATTACACCAAAATGTCTTTTCATTAATAGTGAAAGGAATTTTCATTTGTTTTGTTCACTATAATGGTGGCTAATATATACAAGACATTTAATAAACATTTGTTGAAAGGATAATCCACAGTGCTGAATTCAAATGCAGTATTTTATCAGATGTCATGTGTATCAATTAGTGGATTAGGTCATTTTCGTTAGCTCCCAATGACATATAAAACAGCAGAAAGAAGAGATGACATAAAGATAAAAAGTCTGTCAAATTAAAAAAGAAAAGGTATGAAATTAACAGTAAAAGTATCAGTAACTGTTCATAAACCAATCTGGAACTAAGGTAGTAGAATGTTGCACTAATTTGTAAGTCATGATGAAAGGCTAAGCTTGCACATTTATAAAATTGCTCTCCGAGGCAATGTCTCACAATTACATATTGATAATTTTAGAATAGTTGAACATGTGTATGTGTAGATTGCTGTAGATATTTATTGCTTTTCAGTCACGCAGTATACATTCGCATTTCCTTTGGAAAAACATACTAAAATCTCTCTTGCAGAATTACCTCCTTTTTTTCACATTGCAAAAGGCCATATTGGACTGTAGAGAAATGTGCTTTATTCATCCTTGGATACTAAAACACTTCAGTTCTGGTTCATGTCTTTTCCAGAGCTGGGTTTTAAAGTTTCTGTTTAATTATTTCATTCGCCTGAGGTCCTTAAAATAAATTTCAGCTTCATTCAAAATTGCCAGAAAAAGTTTCTTTTGTTTATAACCAACCATACATGTTAGAGAAAATACACTATGTAAGATATACTATGGGGTGTAGTTAGTTTTTCAGCTTTAAAAATAAAATAGGGGAAGGTGTAGCTTATGATTAAGGAAAAAACTGTAAATTTCAAAAGATTTGAACTGCTTCTGAGAATTCATATGGATTGTATCATGCATCACAACATGCTTCAAATAAAATACAAGGGATTGAAAGCAGATAATTTCTTCTCCTGAGCCCGTTTATGTTGTTTACATTTCTAGCTCTTTCTCTGTTTAGTGTTTGACCTCAAAGAGTCAAATATAACATCAACCATCATGGCTTGAACTTTCCCCGACACCAAATGTTAATTGAAGTAGAAAGTTACACGCGGAACTTTTTAAAATAAAATTGAATCATTTTAGTTTTGTATATTTCTGATATTTCAAGTGTCTTTTATCTTAATTTTATACATTTATTTTTTAAATTAAGATGCTTTTATTTCCTGACAACCATTTGAAAATAATTTAAATTTTAAATATGTGATTTCTTTAGTTATTAGAAGTATTTAATTCTACACCTTTAAAATGGATTACAAACTTTCCACCCCAAATTTTTTATTTCTCAATTCTTTTTACAAATTGAATGACTGTATTGCATATTTGTCCTTGTAAATCAATACTTTTTACTCAAGCAAAAGTTTCTAATTTAGTAGGCAACAAAAGGAGTTTGAACAAACAACTTTGAAGTCAGATCTTCTAACTCGCAGGACTGGGTGTTCAAATTTCCACACACACAAAAAAGTAAACGTTTAATGTTTAGGGCACAACATTGCACATTACAAAACTGATATAGTTTTAGCACATGGACCATGAACTTATTTTTTAAAACTAAGATTGCTAAGTTATTCTCCAGTATTCTCCTAGCTACAAAGGGGCTACCTGAGCAGTCTTTAGATTCATACTCACCCCAAACTGACATAGCCTATTCAGGTATGATGTATCACACAGAAAAAAAATATATTTTTATATTGATCACCTTCAATACACTGTTCCACTGATACTGCTGTATACAATCTCTGCTTTCTTCTGCAGCCCCAAACTGATTATAGTAAGCCCAAGAACATAATATTTAAAAGTCAATTCATAAGCCACTTAATTGGTTATGAATTTATCCATTACTCAAAATTTTATCTAAACAGGATTATTCTTGGTCCACTGTTTTCTCTCTTAAGAATATGACTGGGGAAAAATGAAAAGAATCTGGTGCTTACCACATTTAGCAGAGTCTGAAAGGTACTGGGAGTTGAAGCAGAAACAAAAATTATTAGAAAGTCAGACTATGAGCACACCAAAAATACAAATACAAGAATGCCATTAAATTGTACAAAGTTCTAAAAACACATGCTCAATGAATGTGAGAAATTTGCATACAAGGAGCTGAAAGTTTAAAACAGAGTAAAGTAATAATAAAGCCTTGTAAAAGAAGAGCTTTTGGTTGAAGATGGGACATTGTGGCAACTATCTACTTATTGCCTCTTGGCTCTAAGTTCACCCTTGATTGCCTGTCTTGAAATAATGGAGTCAGGTCTTATAAACATTTTTTTTTTTTGGCCAGCTGGACAATGTTAAGATTTGTCAGTGGAGGGTGTTGGACAATGAAGAATTTTTGTTTTGTTTTGTTTTGTTGTTTTGTGTTTTCTGGTATGGTTCTATTACCAGCCTCCTGAGAGGTAGGGAAAATGACTTCTCCAACATCAGGCTCTTGCAGTGCATGGAGAGCCACAGCTGCACCTGTAGTTCCTCTACAGCTTTACATCAGAATGACACTCAACCACAGCACTCACTCCATGGCTTTCTAACAAGAACCTAGATATAGCATCTCTCTGTGGATGGCTTCCATGGAATCTCAGAGTTCTGCATCACAGCACCTGAGCAACTTCCCCACCACCTAGTTATCTGTGGCTGCACCTTCTCTAATAAGGTCTTTAAGCCTTGGGTGGGGGCAGGACCCTCCTGCTTGGGCACTCTGTCTCAGACCTAGGATTAGTGGTTGCTTTTTATATATGCTATTCTTGTGTTTCTTTTAACTTATTACTAGCCAACTTCCCATTATTTCAATTCCTAGTTAAAGTTAATAAATCTTTATATTAAACTTGCCTGTCTAAAATATGGTATGCTTTGCTCCCTGATTGGACTCTGACCATTACAGGTGGCAAGAAAATAGCTTCATTGAATCACTTCCATAAGGTCTGTTTATAGGATAAAGCTTGATCTATCCAGGAAATTCTTATGTGTTTATTACCTTATTTAGATATAAAATTGTTACTTTTATAATTCCAGACAAGGACATGTGGCTTACCTGCTTTATGAAATCATATCTATATTTATTCACATCTTTCAAATGGTTGAGGTGTTGTTACAAGGTATCAAGGAAGAAAATAGAGAGGGAGAAAGATTGCAAACACTAACATGTGTTTTAAAACAAAAACAAATTTATCATCACACTTTTATTACCAATGATTGGGGACTCCTATTAACAATCCAAGATCTTCTGGCTTCTCTTCTGATACCACAGGGAGTAGTTTGCCTTTTTATTTTTTATTTTTTTTCTAATTTCTCAGTGCTTGCTGCCATGTCAGGCTTGCTTGGGCTTATTGGGTCCATTTCTTTCAAGGTTGAGGCTAGAAATGTGCAACTTCCTGGAAAATAAACACAAACATCAGCCTTCAGCCCATTCTTCTGGAAAGCAAGGATTTGTGATAATTGCGTGGATAATTGTGTGCACAGAAAAAGTTAGGTACTTTATTTTTGCTAAAACAAAGCCAAAACCACCACCTCTAGATATCCAATATAGGAGTATTTTGTAATTTTTAGAGCATTCCAACTAGAATTTCCCTATACCTATCCACCTGGATTTTCTTGTTGAGATTTCATTTCCAAAACTCTGATGTGTGCTTACCTCACTGACTGTCCCAGTCTACTTCTGAGTTTGGAGTGTGGACTTCATTATTTGTCGCATGCTTGATGGGTCACTAGAGTTGCCTTCTTTTTCTCTTCAACCATGATTAACTTTGCCAACAGAAACATTAGCTTGGTGCAAAAGTAATTGTGGTTTTTGCCATTACTTTCAATAGCAAAAACCACAATAACTTTTGCACGAACAAATAATTCATGGAGCTCTGGGTAGTGGTTAAATACGCTATTATTACTTGTTCCTACTTACTCATTTGAGCTCTTTTGAACTTTTTATGCGAGTCCATCAACAGACAAACAGATGTCTTGCTTAGTTATTGTGTAACATGTACACGCTGCTCTAGTTAATTATACGTAGTTTGAAATTACAATCCCATTCAGTATCTGCTTTGCCCTAAATATAGTCCATGGCTGTGAAGCAGTTGTCTGCAAGAACATCAGTTCTTGTAACTGGGTCCAGGGACAGCCTCTGGAAGCAATATTGCAGGTTTACATTTTAAAAATAGCTCATTTCTGAACATGCCAAATTCCTACCATGATTAAAATCATTTTCTTCAGTTCATGACGATGTGCATATTGAGAAAAAAAAAAACTACCAAGTTACTAATTGCAACTAGTTTGTACCAGCTGATCTAATCCCTGAAGGATAAGACTATTTGGTTTGATTGTAGAGCAGGCATAGTTTTGAACTAATGTAACAAATCCTGATATTGATTTTGCTCACTATTCCCAAATAATTACAATTTTTAAATAATATAAGGCCTTATAAGTTGGTAAAAACTAATTTTCATTTTGCATTTTTAGCAGGATTGTTTTAGATGATGACAATTTAGAAAAGTTTTTTATTATACTGTACGTAGCTTTTACTTTGTACTTAGTATATACAATTTCTAATACTCAATTATTCCCAGATTTGCAAATCCAACATCAGAATATTTTCTACATTATCTGTTTGGCTTTTTCATTCTATTCAAGAACCATCTTTTGATGTTATTCCAAAAACATTTTAAATCAGAAATAATGGTGACTATAACACCTTTGGTCCCAAAGTGGGGAAGTAGAAGATGGAAATTATTTCCAAAGAAACCATTTACCAGCATGGGTTTTTATTGCATGGATTAATTTCTGCACAGATTCACATTTACAGCCAAAATAATTTAAATGGAATTTCATTTGTACTTAAGTCTCTCAAAGAATACTAATCCTATTCATTACATCCGTAACATTCCTCAAAAATCTCTTCCCTTCCCAATTTCCATGTCCTCTGTAGTTATTCCAAAGGACCTTAATTGTCAAATTCTTAAATTCTTCTTTCAGTTCAGCCTTATCTGGCTTTTCTCTTTCTTTTCTTCACTGTTTTCCATATTTCCTTATTTAGCAAGTAGGCTAATATAAAAAGTTTTACTATGGGCAGGAGTTAGTAGAAAAGATGTGAATATTCATTTTCGCCCTGTTGCAAAATAATTCACCATTATTTTAAGGAGTCTGTTTTTGAAAATTATTATTATGGTCAAATATGGTAACCTGCTTTTTGTCACTGAGTGTTATGACCAAAGAATCACACATGAATACTGATTCTAAAAAAGAGTTGCATGTAAAAAAATCCCAACATGTGAAGTGAATATTTTTACAATGTGTATCATTAAAATATCTCCCATCATCACTTCAAATTTTAAATGCATATTTTTCTTGGTATTCTGCTTTACAAGTCAGGATTTTAATTCATCTGAGAAATCTGATCTGGAAATTCTTACTAATGCAAATATTAAACTGCTAGATTTAGAATATGGTCAGTAGCAAAGCGCATGTGTTTTTTGTTAATTTACAACTTTCCAGGAAAAACAATGAAATCCTCGTTTATATGATTTCTGTCTTATCGTTGAGCAACTCAGCTTTTCCAGTAAAAGAACACCATATAATTAGATTAAATTTGTCTAAAGATTCTCATTATGGACTGAACGTTTGTATCCTCCCCAAATTTATATGTTGAATCCCTGTTCCCCAATGTGAGGGTATTTGGAAGTGAGGCCTTTGGGAGGTAATTAGATTTTAGTTAGATCATAAGGGTGGTGACTCCATGCTGGGATCTTCTCTGTAGGAAGAAGATGGAAGACCAGAACTTGCTCTCTTTCCACTATGTGAAGACACAGAAGACAGCTATCTGCAAGCCCCAGGAAGAGGGCTCCCACCAGGAACTGAATCAGCCTGTCCTTCATGTCGGGCTCCCCAGGCTCTATACTATGAGAAACAAATGTTGTTGTTTTAGGCACCCAGTATATGGTATTTTGTTATAGCAGCCCAAGCTAAGGACAATTTTCTTTTGTGGTTGCATTAGTTATAGTTTGCAGATATGATTTACTTTTGTTCAACTTTCAATATTTGACATTTTAATTGGGGAGATTGACGAGTTATCCAGATGTCAAAATATACACTTTAAAAATTGGTCATTATCATTTTAATTCCACTTTTAATGCACATTATGACAAAGTGTAAAACTCAGTTTAATCACGTTAAATACATATGTATCTATATGTTATATGATACCTGTATATCTATAAACACTAATATATAATTTTATTTAATATGTAAAACATTAATACTTATTATAAGAGATATGTGAAGATTTATATTACTTGAGATTATGGAGTTGAGTAGTTGACTAGGATAATAATTATTCCTAAAGGTTTAGTGCAAATTAAAAGAAAAAAGGAACCAAGTCATCCTAAGTACATTTCTGAAAAGCGAGAGGGATCATTTGACACTAACTCTCCACCAAGAGCTCTTTGGCAAATTTGGATGTTATAACTCACTGGCAATTGAGGAGCTATTTCTCACTCTTAGCCAGAGGAATTAAGAGAAATGGTTGAAAAATATTTCCTCTCTCTGCTCATGGTTATATATAGCTAATATTGTACAATAGTTTATTCCTGTGGATGAGTGCTTAGTTTGACTGAATCTTTACAGCTTATATTACTAAGTAGAAATAAAGATAGAAATATAAAGTATTAAGTAAAATAATTAAGACCTATCAAATGAATATAGAGAAATAGTATTACCAACAACCAACTTAAAAATCAAAGAATGTGCTGGAAATTCTAGAATTGAAGTCATCAGAAATTTTTACTTCACTTATATTGACCTATGTGTTTTATAATTAACTGTAAGTAAAATACCATTCAAAACCGTGAATGTAATCCACTTTCATGGATGATAATGTTCTTGCTATTTTGCAATCAGGTAAAATCCACCCTATTTGCAACTAGAAAAAAATAGACTTATAACGTTAAGATTTTCTTTGAAATATTTTCCTTATATATTTTTAATTACAAAATATTGAAAAAGTCAAATATGAGCTAAAAGAGACTAACCATATATTTCAACATTAATATTTCAGTCATATTGACTATGCTAATTTTCCATATACTAGTTATTTTATATTATACTCATTGATAAGGTGGAAAAATTATAATAAAGTATTTATTATTGGTAAGAGGTTTACATAAATCAAAGTACTTCATATATAGAGCAATTATTTATATTATTAATTCCACATAGGTGGTTTATAATTGTGTACTATACCTTACTTTGGACAATTCTATAAGAAGCACAAAACTGGGACATTGCATGTTAACCTTCAATCCTTATGCTCTGCTCTCCTTAAGTAATTAGATCTGTGGAAAAGAATCATATAGAACAGTCAAAAATATTTCACCACTATAGCGTAAAAGCCAGGGATTCATTTTTTGTTTAGTAGCATCACAAAATATTAAGTAATTTCACATTAAGTAAGCTTGCTAATATATTTTTAAAAATCTACAGAGGGTAAAAACAATAATCTTTCTTATTCTGGTTCACAGTGAAAGAAGTTAGGGCTAATTTTGATTTTTTATACAAACATATTTATTCTTATGCACTTAACTGAACGTTGTAAGCATGCTAATGCGTAATGATTAGTTTTCTTTTTCTGAAAAAGTACCTTTTGATGTGATTGCTATTACACTGTTAATGATTTGAAAACAGAGAGATTTGCCCCTGTGAAGAAGATGGCAAATTAATGAACCTGATGCAAACAATTTGGTTCTAAAAGTTGATACTTTAAATTATACCTTCTAGCTAAAAGCAGTTAAAAATTTTAGAATAGCAAACTTGACCCAAATGCAATCTTAACAATTTATGGGAAAAGAAATAATCTTGTCCCCCACCACATTTCCTTCCACAATGACAGAATTGATTTGATAAAAATAAAATTTAATTTTGTCCCAGATTTAAAACTTTCCAAGTCCCCCAAGTGATTCCCAAAACCCTGATGCAGTTTTTACTTGTCCTTAGACAGAAGAGAACAAAAAGAACATTGTCACAAATTGTGCATAAAAATAAAGGTATTCAATTTATTGAAGTATCCCATGTTTTTACATGATTTGATATTACTGTGGCTCTAAAATGACTTCATGGTTTTGAAATAATGATACTAATAAAGACTTATTGTTTTCTAATCTTATTTGCAAAACTACAAAACTGACAGTCTTAGAGGGTTTCTCTCATCTTTTTTTCATTTCTACTGTCTTTTTTTTTTTACTTTATTTTCTCTTTTTATTTTCTTTACTTTATTCAAATTGTTGTAATCATTGGCCTAGTCAATGAAGTTGAAACTCTCCAGCTTGATGCCTAAGGCTTTATATTCCCAGACTTATCTTTTATACTTTGTAAGCAACTCTGTATCATTCAGTTAATATCTAGCTCTTACTCTCCTATGCCTTTGTGTTTGCTATTCCTTCTTCTGAAGTGTAAATCTTATTTCAAGACTTAAGTGCTATGTCTTTCTACCATAACATCTCAAACACATTTAAACATCCTCTCTACTCTCTTGATATAGCCTGTGATTGCATTTATCACATTGAATTTTTATCTTTTTGCATTCCAATACTTCTGTCATTGTACTTGCCACATTACATTATAATTTTTTAATGTTCTTGGCTTCCATAACACAGTGAACTCCTTGAGTGTTGGAACCATGCCTAATTTATTCTTGCATTTTGATTTCCTAGAATATGATGTATCCAATAGTCATTTAATAACAATTTCATGCATGAATTCCTGAATGAATGAATGAATGAATGACTCATCATAGCCACCACTAACTCTGACAAAATTACCATAAGTATAGCTTATTTGCTAATTGTACGAAGATGAGATTTAAATGTTTATATTATTGGTTTAGAGATTTTCAGCTCTATGCTTCATAATCACTTGTGGATCTTTATAAAATCCATGTTTGGTTCTCTGTCTTAGAGAGTACAATCTGTTGATCTGTTGTTTTGGAGTGGCTTTGATAATTATATATTTATTCACTTGTTTTAGTTTTTCCTCATGATTCCTATAAGTGATCAGATTGAGAAAAAAAGGAGATAAATAATTTCTAAAGCAAGTCATATAGTGTAATTGTCTCAATATTAGAAACTTAGAAAACACAAATAAAAATACAGATATAATCTAAACTTTCAGTAGGTTTGATTAATTGTAGAGTACCACTTTGACAATTACTCATATTGATTTGCATGTTATTTTATTTCAGTTTCATCACATCCACAAAACTTAGTCTCAGTCAGTAGTAAAGACATTTGCAAGATTCAGAACACTATTCACCACCACCATGACCTTGAAAACTAGCTAGTAATGAACAAGATGACTAGTGTAGAAGATGGAGTTGGAGTTTACAACTACAAATAAATTCTGCCTTGATATTTGCGCTACAGTATCTGTATGGTGATTTAGTGAAGTTTTGATATCTTCAGCTCAGCTATAGCTTCACTAGAACAGGGAGCATTACTGTGATTTGATTAATCTAGTGACAGTTTGTGGTTTCACTTTTCGAGAAGGACAGTAAAATAAGATTTAGTTGTAATGATATGTACAGTATAGAGTTTCATAAAACCTTATCTCATAAAATGTCTGAATAACTTTCCAAGTGGTAAGAAAGAAGAAAAAAATAAGAATTTATGACAAAAATAATAAAGGAGGTTCTGTTATTGAAGGCCTGCTTGTACCACTGAAACTCAGGAATAGCATACATTGAAGTGGAAACAATCTTGATGAAGCTGCCGATCTAATATAATCGTTCTTTCCTCTTACTTGATTTGTGGAATAGAATCCATACAGATATGAGTTTCCCAACATCATTGCCAATACGATTAGAGGCTTACGTGTCTTGGTTCTAAATCATTATGTATAGTTACTGGACAATTCATAGAACAGATTATTTTACACACAAAGTTTTTATGACTTATATCTATATTTCAGCACTAAAATGATACAATCAGAGAGCAAACATTTACATTTAACTAAAACCAAATAACATAAATATTATTAATAAAGGATGCCATAATAAATAATTGATATTAATCAATGTAGATATATAATAAGGTTTCCTAATTTGGGTTTCTGGATTAGATGAGATGTTGTTATAGGTGGTATACATAACCATAATACAAAAAAAGTTTTTGTACTTTGTGAATTCATGGTAGTGGATAGTAATGCAAGAGTCTTATTATCAGGTTTATTCATTTTTACACAGCAGTGTGCAAAAGCACTGTACTAATGTGGTTGTGCTCGTTCTCAGTTTTTGAGGACACATGGGTGAGACTGCTTGTAATAGTTAGGGGTTAATAAGACAGAGAGGAGGAGAGGAGGCTGATGTCATCAGACTCTCCCTCCCAAATCATCTACCCTAACCTCGTCTAATGCACCATCAACTGACTTAGGAAAATTACAGGAGTGAACATGCCCTATCACTACAAAAGAAAATCAGAGGGAAAATGTAATGCAGAAGAAAGCATTTTTAGATGCCACAACAGCTTTCCTCATTTACACTTTGTTATTGCTATAAACATTGTATAATCATGATTGTATAGGTTGGAAGTAAATTGTTTTGTGAAGTTTCTATATTTTACTTTTTAAAATTTTTACTTATTTATTATACCCTCTGTTTTATATTTTATTAGTTTTTTAAAAAAAATAAAGATGTCTGAGAGTCCAATGTAGTATTTCTTTATTTTTGTTGTTTTTGTTTTTTTTTTTTAGAGACAAGTTCTTGCTCTTTCACCCAGGCTGGAGGGCAGTGGCATGATCATGGCTTGTTACAGCCCCACACTCCTGGGCTCAAGCAATCCTCTTGCCTCAGCCTCATGAGTAGCTAGGACTACAGGCGTGGGCCACCATGCTCTACTAATTTTTTTTTTTTTTTTTTTTTTAGAGACGGGGTCTTGCTATGTTGCCCAGGCTGGTCTCAAACTCCTGGCCTCAAGCGACCCTCCTGCTTCAGCCTCCCAAAGTGTTGAGATTACAAGCGTGAGCCACCACACCCAGCCAGTGTAGTGGTCTTGAAGATGAGGTATGAGAGAAAAAGAAGGATTATAGGTCTGAACCCATAAATAATTCTAGAAAAGTTGCCGATAATTATAATCTTGTGAATTATTTCACAAGTGTAACAAGAAATATGACAAATAAAACTTGCTGTCACAATGAAAGCTTCGTCTTCATGGGCTTTTGCTGCACTAGTCATTCAAGTTTCCTACTTCTTCGTGTGTCATCTGTGACAACCAAACTAAAACATTTAGGAATATTCCAATAAAATTGAAAAAAATTCTTCATCATAAATCACTGTTTTTTTGACACTAAAAAGAGATAATTATTTTAAATGGATATTGAAATCACAAAGAAAACTAAACAAAGTTTTTATTTTAAAAAGTCACATTAGTGAAAGCCTCAGGATGGCATGTTATTTAGCAGTAAAAGTTATTTCCCAAAGGAGGAAAAGTCACAGTGTTTGTGAGAACCTAATGTCAGCATGTAAAATTATAAATAAATATAAGGTGCGGTGTGAGGATTTGAAAAGTTTCTACTCTCAGACAGTATGGTAATAGACATATTAATATCATGTTACAACATGGTAAATAAGTTTTCTGTAATTATTGAAAAAAACAACAGCTTCTGTATCAGGTTGATGCATCCTGAGATATTCTCAGTAAATGTCATGCTGTAACATTTGTAAGATTGGGAGTGATTGTGAAATCCCAGTTTTATTTTTTTTTTCCTCTGCTGAAAACAATGACCTGAAACAAGCAAAGGCCAAGATGTTTTAAATGTTTTTCCTGTTACCTACAAACAGAGTCTGTTGTAGAACTGTACTGACATGTCTGCTGATATGACCTATCAATACTTAGCTTCATGAGAGGTTTTATATCTTTTTAAACATAAGATTATCCTGAGGTAGTCACAACAATGCCTTCTTCACCAAGAAGTGCTGGTAGCAGAAGTTGTTGAGGTGAAAAAAAAAATTTTGCATGATGCTACAAAAGTGCTTTACTTTATTAATCAAAGGCCAGTTTACTTGAGAATGTTTTAAAAATGAGGTGTACACCTGGACAAAGCCAACGTAAGTCTGCTACACACAGAAATGTGGTGGGTCAGTAGAGGAAAAATGCTCAACAGGGTGTGTAAGCTGAAAGGTGAGTTGAAGGAGTGCTTTAAAAAATAATAGACCTGATTCAGCTGAGACTTTCAAGAAGGATGGCTGTGGAAATGGGCCTGCTTAGCAGATGTATTTCTACACGTGGACCAGTTTAATAGATCTTTGTGAGGCCCTATAGGAAATGTCATAAAAAGGAAATCGATCTTCTGAGAAATTAGTTGCAAAAGTAAATTCAAGTGTTTCCATTACTGCTTGGGCTTGAGTGTAGGAAAGGAAATCAAGCCTTAAGCTTACATTTAGAAAAACATAAATCCTACTTGGGCTTAACAGTTTTATTTAGCAGAAATTTATTATATTTGCATAATGAGTTTTTAAAATTTATGAAAAGAAAATAGAGGTTTCAAGAAAGTAAACTGAGCTTAATTACCTTTTTTTTTTCTGAAAAGGCTGGCTAAAAATATTATATTTTAGCTTGAACGCAAGAATGGGAAAAACAATTGAGCAAATACCATATATTACATACCATACAGCGCATCAAAATCTTATAGAGTAGAAATTTGTAGGGAGCTGTTAGAGCATACTTGGACAAGAGAAAGGAACAAAAAAGAAATTAAAACATGTTTCCCTTCTTGGCACTGCTGCTATGCATCTTGTAAGGAGGAATAGTCACCCAAAAAGACAAAGCTAACACAAAGGCCACACTTGTATTAGTTTATTATTGTGTAACAAATAACCGAAAACTTAGTGGCTCAAAAAAACAGTCATGTATTAGCTTATAGTTCCATAAGTCAGAAATCCAGCATGGTGGGCTGGATTCTCTACTCAAGGTCTCAGCAAAAATTAGTGTTTGCAAGACTGTGTTTCCTTTTACAGGTTTTTAGGGAAGAATCTTCTTCCAGGCTCGTTATTTTTTTTGAAGTTTTGTTTTATTTTGAATTGACACATAATAATTGTACATATATACGGGGCATAATATGATATTTTGATAACACTCTTAAAATTTCTTTTACTTATTTTTTTTGAGATGGAGTTTCACTCCTGTTGCCCAGGTTGGAGGGTAACAGCGCCATCTCAGCTCACTGCAACCTCCGCCTCCCAGTTTCAAGCAATGATTCGCCTGCCTCAGCCTCCTGAGTAGCTGGGATTACAGGCAAGAGCCACCATGCCAGGCTAATTTTGCATTTTTAGTAAAGACTGGGTTTCTCCATATTGGTCAGGCTGGTGTCAAACTCCTGACCTCAGGTGATCCACCTGCCTCAGCCTCCCAAAGGGCAGGGATTACAGGCGTGAGCCACTACGTCTGGCCAAATTTTTGTCTTTTTGATAATAGCCATTCTAACTGGAGTGAGGTGATATCTCATTGTGGTTTTGTTTTACAATTCCTTGATGATTAGTGATGCTGAGCATTTTTTCTTATCTCTGTATGTCTTCTTTTCAGAAATGCCTATTCAAGTCTTTTTCCTATTTTTCATCAGATTATTTATTTTATTTATTTTTATGTATTAATGTATTTATTTATTTTTTTGAGATGGAGTTTCACTCTTGTTGCCCAGGCTGGAGTGCAATGGTGTGATCTCGACTCACTGCACCCTCCACCTCCTGGGTTCAAGCAATTCTCCAGCCTCAGCCTCCCGAGTAGCTGGGATTACAGGCATGCCCCACCACGCAAGGCTAATTTTGTATTTTTAGTAGAGACAGGGTTTCTCCATGTTAGTCAGGCTGGTCTCGAACTCTCGACCTCAGATGATCTGCCCGCCTCGGGCTCCCAAAGTGCTGGGATACAGGTGTGAGCCACCGCACTCAGCCTTATCAGATTATTTATTAATGTTGTTGTTATTATTTATATTTTGCTATTGAGTTGTTTCCTTCCTTACATATTTTGAATATTAACCCCTTTTCTGATTTATAGTTTGCAAATATTTTCTCCCATTCTGTAGGTTGTCTCTTCACTCTATTGATTGTTTCCTTTGTTGTGCAGAAGCTTTTTAGTTTGATGGGATCTCATTTGTCTAGTTTTACTTCTGTCAACTGCACTTTTGTGGTCTTATCTTGCTCCGACCAATGCCATGAAGTCTATATTTTCTTCTTGTAGTTTTATAGTTTTGGTCTTGAACAACTAATAGGTCAGTGAAGAAATTAAAAGGGAGATTAGAGCCAAGCACAGTGGCTCATGCCTGTAATCTCAGCAATATGGGAGGCCAAGGTGGGTGGATCACATGAGGCCAGGCTGGCCAACATGGTGAAACCCCTTCTCTACTTAAAATACAAAAAATTAGCTGATCATGTGGGGCAGGTGGGGTGGGTGGGGGCGGCGCTTGTAGTCTCAGCTACTCTGGGAGCTGAGGCACAAGAATTGCTTGAACCCAGGAAGCAGAAGTTGTAGTGAGTTGAGATCATGTCACAGCGCTCTCGTCTGGGTGACAGAGCTTGGTTTCATAGAAAAAAAAAAAAAAAAGAAAAAGAAGACGGAAAAAAGAAAAAAAAGGAAATTAGAAAAATCCTAGAGAAAAAGGAAAATGGAAACACAACATACTAAAACCTATGGATACAGCCCAAGCAATTCTCAGATGGAAGTTTATAGCAATAAATGTCTTTATCAAAAAAGAAGAAAGATCTCAAATAAACAACTGAATGTTGCACCTCAAGGAACTAGAAAAACATGAACGAACTAAATCTAAAATTAGTAGAAGGAAATAAATAATAATGATCAGAACAGGAATAAACAAAATATCGATTAGAAATAATACAAATGATCAACAAAACAGAAAGTTGGATTTTAAAAACATAAAATCAAGAAACCTTTAGCCAAACTAAAAAAAAAAAAAGGAGAGTAGGCTCAAATAGATCAAATGAAAGACGAAAAAAAGATATTACATTTGACACTGTAGAAATACAAAAGATGATAAGAGACTATTATGAACAACTGTATGCCAAAAAAATTTGAATAACTTAAAAGAAATGGATACACATTTGAACACTAAAATCTACCAAGACTGAATCATGAAGAGAAAATCTGAACAGACCAACAAGGAATAACGAGATCGAATAAGTAATAAAATGCCTCCTATCAACGTAAAGTCCAAGACCTGATGACTTCACTGTTGAATTCTTCCAGGCTTATTATGGTTGGCAGAATTCATTTTCGAGTGGTCGTATGACTTGAGGTCCCTGTTTCATTGTTAGCTGTTGACCGGGGGGTAACTTTCAGCTCTAAGAGACCAAACTCCAGTCCTTACATGTGGTCCTTTCCATCTTCAAAGTCAACAGTGACACACTGAATGCCCCTCATGTTTTCAATCTCTTACTCCCTCTTTTACTTCTACCTGGAGAAAATTCTCTGCTTTTAAAAGGTTCCCTTGATTGGGCCAGCCCCAACCTGATAATCTGCATATTTTAAGTCATATACTTCAGTCTTTCATTCTGTCTGCAAAATTCTTCCAGACTAGTAGCTTTATTAGTGTTTAATTGAATAATCAGAAAATGAGAATCCACAATGTTATATCTTCAGTGATAGGTACTAAATCGAAGCATTAAATGTGAATTATTTGAAATGTGGGTAAATATGAGGTCATAATGGAGTAGGCTGTACTCCTAATCAAATATGACAAGTGTTCTTGTAAGAAGAGTGAAATTTAGACATGCAGATACACTAGGAAGATAGCCAAGTGAACATGTGAACTCCAAGGATTTTGTGGTCATCACCAGAAATGAGAGACATGGAACAAATTGTCTTTCCATCTGATCCCAAAGAAACGAAGCCCATTCACACGTTACTTTTGGACAACTAGCCTCTAGAACTGTAAAAAAATAAATTTCTGTGGCTTTAAGCCACCTAGTTTTTGATACTTTATTATAGAAGCTCTAGAAATTGATATAAATTCAAAATAATTTCAGAGCTTTTTGATAGACTTTATGGCCTCATGATATTTTAAAATTCATTTTCTTCATAAATATTATCTTACTACATAAGATTTATTTTGGTTTTCCAGTAACCCAAGCCGTTTTTTTCTGCCTAATGTCTTCACATGTTTTCTCCTTCTAAAAAATTCCTTTTCTCATTCTCCAAACAGCTAGCTTTTATTTGTGGATTTTATCAGTTGATTAGTAGAATGTTAAGCTTATTTTGAAATAATTAAATATCAGGGCCTGTGTTAAGATTAAAACTATTTTAATCCATGCCAATTGTCTAACTTGAAAACCTTAAGTGCAATTAGAATCCAGTAAATAGATTTTTAGTAAAAGTTTACAAAATATGGATTATTTAGAAGGAAGCTAAGTCCTGAAGGGTTGATGTAATTTGGCTGCAGAGGAATTTCTTATTCTAGTTATGTTCTAATAAATGAACTTTCTATTCACACAAGTGCAATATCTTTGAGAGAAAAGGTTACAGTCTTAGAAGTCTTACTCACAGTGTCAGAGGCATTAGAACCAGAGAGACTCCATGTTGAATAGGCGCTGAGTAAAATAAGGCTGAGACCTGCTGGACTTCATTCCCAGTAGGTTAGTCATTCTAAGTCACAGGATGAGATAGGAGGTTGGCCCAAGATACAAGCCACAAAGGCCTTGATGATAAAACAGGTTGCAGTAAAGAAGCCAGCCAAAGCCCACCAAAATCAAGATGGTGATGAGAGTGACCTCTGGTCATTCTCACTGCTCATTATACATTAATTATAATGCATTAGCATGCTAACGGACACTCCCACCAGCACCATGACAGTTTACATGGCAATGTCCAGAAGTTACCCTATATGGCCTAAAAGGGGGAGGGACTCTCAGTTCCAGAAATTGCCCACTTTTTCCAGAAAACTCATAAATAATTCATCCCACTTGTTTAGCATATAATAAAAAAAAACTATAAGTATAATCAACTGAGCATCCCACACCACCACTGTGCCTATGGAGTAGCCATTCTTTATTCCTTTACTTTCTTAATAAGCTTGCTTTCACTTTACTGTATGGACTTGCCCTGAATTCTTTCTTGCACAAAGTCCAAGAACCCTCTCATAGGGTCTGGATCAGGATCCCTTTCCAGTAACAACAGGATAATATTACACTGACTTGCCAATTCTTTCTCATAGATTTTCAACAATGGCAGAGCAGCAATAAGGGTCTAGGTGTTTCTGTATGCAATATCATTCCCATGTATGATAGATGTTCAATAATGATTTGTTAAATGGATTAATAGATGAATGAATGAAAGGATGAGTGATGCTGCCTTCTGTGTATGCATGCATGCCTTCATTGAGAGCTAATGTCATTGAGAACTAATAATTATAATGACTTAATAAAAAGTAATATTAAATATTATGATCAGTTTTCTTAACAAAAATACTTCAGTAATATGACCAAAAAATTTTAATAAAATGAATATTTAATAAATGAAAATATATTTAAATATCTTTATTAAGTGCAAACATGTATTTTGTTTCTGGGCTTAAGAAGTGTAAGGGATATATTTAGATGTTACATTAATAACTTTGTCAGTTATAAATAGTACTCAAATACTCAAACTATTAATAGATGTTACAAATATCATAATATGAAACAGGAAAATAAGTTAAGAATCTACATAGTGATTTTCTGTTTCACATTTATTTCCCACCCATGGATTTAGATTGGAATTTGGTAAGATATGAAAAACTAGCAGTTCCCACAAAGCTGTCAATAACTGATTTCATATATTTTTTGTAATTATTTTCTTAATCTTGCAATTCTCTATCACTGAACTTGCTAAACTTTCTCTAGATATCTGCACTTACCAGCAATTTTTTTGGAAATTGTTATCATCTTTGGATATATTCATCTTTGCTAACTGATGGAACACTAGGTTCTGAAAATTTCAATTATCATATAAAAATTGAAGCTCATGTGAATGTCTTCTGAGGCACATTGCAGTTTGGTAGCCTGTCAATGTCCTACATATTGACAAATTGACTAAGGATCAGTCTTTACTGTACTTAAATATGTATTAACTTTCTAGCTAGTTAGATATGTCAGTGTTTAAAACAGAGATACGTCAATAGGAATCAGAACACCTGTCTTGACTCTCTATATTTCAAAACTAATACACATTTCAGAAAAGAAACCTCCAGTAAAACAGTACTTAGTATTTATATGAGCTTTACTGTCACTTTTACTATTTTTTATGGAAAAAGTCATTGCATTATTATGTAAATTATATTGTACTTTAAATTTAGTGTAAATTGATTAGAAATATCTTTAATGACAAACAGTAACAGAAATGTTGAAAGTGTTGCTGAAACCATTGTTTCAGGATTTTGTGTTCAGGATAGATACCTAACAAAACTTACACAATTTTAATCATTAGAAAATTCATCAGAAAAATATAGATTCATTTGGGAGTTTTATCTAAAGGCAGAGGGAAAATTTGTATCCGACTGCCTTTATTTTGATCATGGATTATAAATGTTTCCAAGAACACAGAGATATGTAATTCACAGGACTTTGATAATGAGTGTCAGAGAGATGTTTGAGTGTTTATTAATCTAACTCTAAATGCACAATTAAAATGTGTTTTCCAGTCGAAAGCTGTATAGTCTCTAAATTGGTAACAAGGAACCTCTTTATAAAATGCCCTAATTGTGCATTAATATATTTATATACTTAAGGAATAGACTTGTAGTCCACTATGCAGCAAGCTGCACAATATGCCTTGAGTACATAGTTAAGGAATGCACACATGGTTCTTTTCCTCACTGAACCTACTGAGGAGAGGAGGAGCAAAGAAAGTAAGGCAAACTGAGAGAGAACTTTTTTGCGGCCACTTAGGCTAGTCAATTATATCTCTAGGGAACAATAAAAAACCTTCGAATATATAGAAATGATGGAGTTCTTTCTACTGGGTGGTAGAAAAAGAAACCCAATCAAAACATAAAGCAAAAGCCTGAAAAAATATTATCCATGGAAATTGTTGTGGTTAAATAACTTTTGAAATACAATATAAAACTGATCCATTTGAAACTAGTAAATATTTCACCAATATGATTTTATAGGGTATGGAAAGTCACAGGAGACCATTGTTCCCTAACAATAAAGAGCAAACTAAATAAGCTATAAAAAATGTGTGTATGTGTTGTGTATGTGTCATGTGTATGTGTACACACACAGGTATATATGTAAGTTCATAAGAAAGCTGAAGCAAAGAAATCTACATGAACTAAATTTTGGTTAATGAAACGAAAATAATGATCATGACAGAAAGAGAGGAAAGGAAAAACCATCGAAACCTTAACAATTCGTAATGACTGTATGTGATCTGGCAGGATGGTTCAGTCCTAGGAGTTCCATTCACAGGATAACGTTACACTGACTTGCCGTTTCTGTCTCATAGGTTTTCAACAAAGGCAGAACTGCAACAAGAACAAGATGAGGTAAAACATAAGTGTGGAAAGACCCAACTTTGGTACATACTATGGTCTAGCTGTAAAATTCATGTGTTAAAACTTATTCCCCAAGTAATAATATTAGGAGATAGCATCTTTGGGAGTTTATTAAATCATGAGGGGTCTGTTCTCATGAATGGGATTAGTCCCCCATAAAAGGTATCCCAGATCACTACCTTGCCCCTTATACCATGGGGGGATGCAGAAAGAAGGTGCTATCTATGAGCAATGAGCACTCACCAGACTCTGAATATCACCTTGATTTTGGACTTCCAAGCCTCCAGAGCTGTGAGAAATAAATGTTTGTTGTTCATAAGCCACCCAGTTTATGGTATTTCTGTTATACTAGTTCAAACAGACTACATGCATATTACATATTACCTTTCAGTGAGTACACTACAATAATAAAACAGGGAATGGGCCAAGGACAGGATGGAAAAGAGGATACTCCAAGGCACACAGAACCTTCAATGAGTGCATAGCAATAGTCCAGCAAAAGCTAAAAGTAGGGCATCATGGTGAGAGGAGATTTCCTGAGACATAGAAATTTCCCAAGATACAGGAGTTGGGTTAGAAAGCAAAGAGACCATCAGTCTAAAAAGCTGGTGGCTATGTTATAAAGCAGAGAACTCTCCTGTGACAAGAAGAGCTATTGGTCTGTTTTATGTAGAGAGATCAATGGAATCCTACTCATCAAATTCCTGACTCCACCATCAAAACATTATAACCAGGTGAAAGAAAAATAAATCTCCACACCCCAAATCATGAAGCCAAAGGGGAAATGTCAAGCTGGGGGAACTTTATCAGGCAAACCTGCCTCCTATTTTATTCTGTTAAATTTTATCCTGGTGATATAAACTGACAACTTATCTTCACAGGTGCTGGACAGAGGACAGAACTCAAAGTCACCCCTCTGGGTCATCTGACACAAATGCATATCTAATTGTTTCCACTGCCCTATTGTTTACATTATCTTATGTAAAAATGAAGATTCACTGAGCTATATGAAGGCATAAGTGACTATTCCTCTACCTGCCTCTCACATGCAAATTGTGCATTCAGTGAAAGACTAATCAAAGATTTGTCTCTTATCTACCCAAACATTTTAAAAATTTCTTCCTCCTTCCACAAGATCTGCCTTTTCCCCTTTAAATATTGAAGCCCTCAAAATCATCTTTGGAGAAAGGCACAGACATGTCTTCTGGGTGCATGTCCTTAACCTTGGCAAAATGAACTTCTAAATTGATTGAGACTCAGGCACTTTTTGGTTTACACCTGTAAGAAACTGGATCTGAACAAAGCTGCAATTAAACTAAGACCCATTTCAACTTCAGATGCAATTGATTGAACTTCTCAGCCAAGTATTTTTATAGGAGATATGGGTATATCCATTGTTGAAATAAATAATATATACTTCAGTCTCTACTACACTTTACATACAATGTTATGCATAAAATAAAAAATAACAAAGCACATGAAGAATAAAGAACATGTGACTCATAGTCAAGAAGCAAAGTAGGGAATAGAAATGTAACAGAAAAAGACAGATGACTCAAACGCTCAAGTTGGCAAACAAAACTTTCAAATAACTTTTATCAATGTATTAATAGATGTTACAGATAAGTAGAAAAAATTTGTGAAACAGTTGATGAATTTTACCAGATAAATGGAACATCCCCTTGAAAAGTAAAAATGTAAAAAATGTGGAACTGAAAAGATATATTGTCAGAATTGAGTATGATTTTTCTTCTACCAGTAGAAAAGACACAGGCTTAGGTATGTAGTCAAAGATGCATGCTGACCCCACTAACTGCAGAGCTTCATGGCTGCTTTCCCAGTGGTTCTCAATAGGGCACGATTGTCATTTTGGGCTGTACAATAATTTCTTATACAATATAGTTTTGTAATGATTAATCCAGAATATTTTACTGATGCTAAGATAAAAAATGCCACTACTCATTTACAAAGCTTCTACTTAAGAAGCAGTGCACTTAATTTAATATTATTGTTCACAGAAAGCTGAAAACTTGTACTAATCTATTTTCTGTTATTTACCCATCATGTGACTTTCAGTACTTTCAACAAACACTTTTTTAAAGTCATTTTTAACTTCAGTGTCTTCTATTTTAGCCATTTTTTTGTGTTTATTACTTCCTGTTTAAAGAAATACCTTCATAAGCTTATCCTGACCGTACTTACTTAACAATGACATAGTATATCTAGAATTTATTTTTATTCTTTGTAGTTGCAAAGTTATTTTACCTCATTTTCTAATTTAAGCTTCATTCCAACTCTGTAAGATAGGAATTTTTAATATCTATTTAATAGATAAAATGTGTTCCTAAGTTTCAGTTGACAAGATCTTACAGGAATTAAGTTGTAGAAGCTTACTTGAAAACCAAATCTTATCCTGTAGTGAAGTGTTTTAGTGCAAGTATTACACCCATTCAAAACATTTTAATAGCATAAAATTTAGTTATTGATTTGTATAAAATTTATATTTTTGTATAATTAAATGTTGAATTGTAAAATTGCTGTTATACTCTGAAATGTAGCCCCTATAGTATCACTATTATCACCCTAAATATTTTTGACAAGTTACATTAACTTTGATTTTCCTCTCCTGATAAATAATTTGGGCTTACTTTAGAAAGTGGTAAAAAAAAAAAGCTAGCATCTAAACCTATCCAGATACTGCTGAATACTGATATTATACATTTCAATTACGTATCTACTGATATGGTTTGTCTGTGTCCCTACCCAAATCTCACCTTGAATTCCCATCTGTTGTGAGAGGGACCCAGCGGGAGGTAATTGAATCCTGGGGGCAGGTCTTTCCCATGCTGTTCTTGTGATAGTGAATAAGACTTACGAGATCTGATGGTTTTAAAAATGGGAGTCTCCCTACTGAAACTGTCTCTCTGTCTGCTGCCATCCAGGTAAGATGTGACTTACTCCTCTTTCTGCCATGATTGTGAGGCTTCCCCAGTCATGTGGAACTGTAGGGCCATTATAAACTTCTTTTGGTTTATATAGGCTGCCCAGTCTCACATATGTCTTTATCAGCAGTGTGAAAATGAACTAACACAGTAAATTTGTACCAATAGAATGAGGTGTTGCTGAAAAATACCTGGAAATGTGGAAGCAACTTTGGAACTGGCTAACAGGCAGAGGTTGGAGCAGTTTGGAGGGCTCAGAAGACAGCAAAATGTGGGAAAGTTTGGAACTCCCTAGAGACTTGTTGAATTACCTTGACCAAAATGCTGATAATAATATGGACAATGAAATCCAGGCTGAGGTAGTCACAGATAGAGATGAGGAATTGTTGGGAACTGGAGCAAAGGTGACTTTTGTTATATTTTAGCAACAAGATTGGCAGCATTTTGCCCCTGCCCTAGAGATTTGTGAAACTTTGAACATGAGAAAGATGATTTAGTGTATCTGGTGGAGGAAATTTCTAAGCAGTAAAGCATTCAAGACATGACTTGGGTGCTGTTAAAGGCATTCAGTATTAAAGGGGAAATAGAGCATAAAAGTTTGGAAAATTTGCAGCTTGACAATGTGATAGAAAAGAAAATCACATTCTCTGAGGAGAAATTCAAGCTGGCTGCAGAAGTTTGCATTAAGTAACAAGGAGCCAAATGTTAATCCCCAAGACAATGGGGAAATGTCTCCAGGGCATGTCAGAGGTCTTCACTGCAGCCCTTCCCATGACAGGCTCAGAGGCCTAGGAGGAAAATTGGTTTCACGGGCCAGGCCCAGGGTCCCCGTGCTGTATGCAGCCTAGGGCCTTGGTGCTCTGCATCCCAGCATCTCCAGCCATGTCTGAAAGGGGCCAACAGAAAGCTTGGGCCGTGGCTTCAGAGGGTGCAAGCCACAAGCCTTGGCAGCTTCCACGAGGTGTTGAGCCTGCAAGTGCACAGAAGTCAAGAATTGGGATTTGGGAACCTCTGAGTAGATTTCAGAAGATATACAGAAATGCTTGAATGCCCAGGCAGAAGTTTGCTGCAGGGATGGGACGCTCATGGAGAACCTCTTCTAGGTCAGTGTGGAAGGGAAATGAGGGATCGAAGCCCCAGTACAAAGTCCCTACTGGGGCACCACCTAGTGGAGCTGTGAGAAAAAGGCCACTGTCCTCTAGACCCCAAAATAGTAGAACCACCTACAGCTTGCACCTTTCTCCCGGAAAAGCCACAGACACTCAATGTCAGCCTGTGAAAGCAGCCAGGAGGGAGGTTGTGCCCTGCAAAACCACAGGGGTGGAGCTGCCCAAGCCCATGGGAATCCACTTCTTGCATCATCATGACCTGGATGTGAGATCTGGAGTCAAAGCAGATCATTTAGTAGCTTTAAAATTTGACTGCCCTGCTGTATTTCAGACTTGGATGGCCCTGTAACCTCTTTATTTTGGCCAATATCTCTCATTTGGAATGCCTGCATTTACCCAATACCTGTACCCCCATTGTATCTAGGAAGTAACTAACTTGCTTTGGATTTTACAGGCTCACAGGCGGAAGGGACTTGCCTTGTCTCAGATGAGACTTCGGACTTTTAGGTTAATGCTGAAATGAGTTGAGACTTTGGGGGACTGTTGGGAAGGCACAATTGGTTTCGAAATGTGAAGACAGGAAATTTTGGAGGGGCCAGGGGTGATGATATGGTTTGGCTGTATCCCCACTCAAATTTCAACTTGAATTGTACCTCCCAGAATTCCCATGTGTTGTGGGAGGCACCCAGAGGGAGGTAATTGAATCATGGGGGCAGATCTTTCCCATGCTATTCTTGTGATAGTGAATAAGTCTCACGAGATCTGATGGTTTTAAAAATGGGAGTCTCCCTGCACAAGCAGTCTCTTTGCCTGCTGCCATCCATGTAGCATGTGACTTTCTCCTCCTTGCCTTCCACCATGATGATTATGAGGCTTCCACAGCCATGTGCAACTGTAAGTCCATTATAAACCTCTTTTGTAAATTCTCCAGTCTCGGGCATATTTTTACCAGCTGAGTGAAAACTGACTAATACACCTACAGATAAAACAAGGGGAGCAAATGAACTCCATAAAATCTATGTAATGCTCTCTGCTTCCAAATAGCTACTCTTTAAAGTCATCAATTAAAAACTTTATTTGGCAAGAATTAATCTAATAGATCCCATTCTCTATGAGCAGGATGAAGAGGCGGGCAGGATATAGTTCTAAAGGGAACAGTTTTTCAGCACCTCCTAAGGTAGGTTGTTAAGAGTGTCACTTTATTGTGTTGGCTTGACACTCTGAATTCCCACAATGCCTAATCTACACCAATGAAAATGTAAATATAAAAATAACAGGTATTTCCTTAGGCCACCAGCCTAGAGGTAGAGTAACTGTGTAAATTAATAACATACAATAATCATGTGTCTTCATTGTCCAATTTTCTCCTTTCAGCATTGAAAAGTGGAAATGGCTGTTCTGGTGGCTAAATTTCTTTTCTTTCCACCTCCCATTCCCCATCATTCCTGCAGGTATTTCTATTTCTAAATAGCTACATTGATTGTTGATTGACTTTGCTAATGTCACTGAGAGAATTGATATACTTCCCAGAGAATTCATGCAAAAAATTTGTGCATCCATAGATAATTGTATTGCTATTGTCTGTGTATTTGAAGAAACTCTTGACAAAATGTCTTCTTTCCATTCTGGCCTGGGAGCCTGCCACCAGAAAAGAGCCATAAGAAGTCAATATATTGTCCTAAACAAAACTAGGTGCTTTACAGCCACAAAAGCATTATCCCTTTACTATGTGTTCCCTGTCAGTCACTGAGCCCCTCACTCACTGAATTACTGTTATCGGGGTCTTTTCATAGTAAGAGTTACTCTTAAAACCACTGCCCTTTCTCTGCACCAGACACTAATATGATTCACATTGATTTTTCTTTTTGTTCCCCTTTTCTTCATTCTGTTGTCAGACATCAGGATCCAGATATGATGTAGGGTCAAAAACTCTGCTTCTGGTGTTGGGGTTTATTTTTTGAAATCGAATCCGTATATTGTTTCATTAAAAAGTTAACCTCTGAGCAACTTTTAAAACTTAGCCCATTTCATTTTTTTTTCAGAGAGAATGAAAAATTTCTCCTCCACTTAACATTTTATTTTCAAGGTTGTATATATTCCTGTTTTAATATTGTATTACATGTAAGATTTTTTTAAAAGATAATTGAGCGCAGATTTTTAAAACAGGATTTTAAAATATATTCAATTCTATAAAGTGAGTTTTTTCTATATTTTTGAAAAAATATAGAAAATGTAATTTATTAAAATATTTATTTTCCCTATTAGTATTTAATTACATGCTTATGTGAGCTTTTATAGACAATACAATACTCTTAATAAGCAGTGGAAAGGGGAAGAAAGAGGGGACAGGAACAAAGGACGTAGACCCTGTTTTTCTTTCGCATTTTGCTGTTTAGAAATAGTGAAAATGAACAGAGTAAAAATTCTTTGAAATTAACATTGAACATCCTACATATACCTGAAACATAAATGTACAGCAGGAGAGTAGACAGATGAGGTGAGGGCTTCAAGGGTAGCTCTGAAGTCACCTGCAAAAAAGGCATGCAGGCAGCAAGAAAGAGGTTAACTTTACTCAGAAGTATTTCAGTTTAGTTGAAGCCAGGAAGACACTTGTCTAAGCATTTTCCACAACCAGTAATTAGGGAATGGAATGAGCTATTGGGTTTAGGGAAAGGAGATGGAAAGGGGCTTTGTAAATTAGAGGAGAGGAATGAGCACTAAAGGAGATAGAGGGAGACGTTCGAATAAACAAATATATCGAAAGAGATTTTTAGAAAAATATGTTTAAACCTTATCTGTGTGTGAGGTGTATTGAGCATAGATACACTGTTGTCTGGAAAGGGCAAGGATATGACGGCAGTAAACGAGATGTAAGAGAGAAAAGCTTATCCTAGGCTGAGAGTTACAGCAGCAGAGAGGGAGAGTAGTTAAATATATTTTCAAAAAATTAAATACCAAAACTCAGGAGATATGAAATGGAGAGAGTTTCAGATCGGCGAGCCTTTCAAATTGAAAGCAAAATGTTGTGTATATATATATATATATATATATATATATATATATATATATGCATATATTCATTTCTGTGGCATAAAGAGCAATGGATTTTTATCAGATTCTCAGGGGGAATTGGGCTTCTATTATTGAATATAAAGAATAATGAAGGAGCAGAGGTCAAGAAGGAAAAACAAGATAAAACTGGTATTGAAAGTGATGGTAACATAAGGAAAAGTGTGTTGACCTAGAGGTGAAGAAATCAAGTTTATTTTTAACAGATTCCGTTTCATTAATTCCTTTACCAAAATTATGCTAACAAAAGGAAAAGAGTAAAAAGTAATTCTGGGATTATGTCACTGATATTTTTGTTTGCCTTATAATATATACACTGTTTTAGCTGTTTCGGTGTACTGAAATCTTCAATATTTCAATTTCATTATGTTCAGAGATGCACCATAAATGTCTCTTTCCCCATCATAAGCTTTTGCATCCTGCCTACTTGTTTAAATGACCTTTTTAAATATGGCATTGCAGATGGGATTTATTTTTATGAATACATAGTAACTGAGTAACTAACAATCAAATTTCAGTATGATTGGGAAGATAATGGAGTAGGGAAAATTGAACCCATGACAATTGAGCACATCGTGATTATCATAGATGAGATGGTAACTGACCATTTCAAGGGAAACTCAGAGGCTGATCAGTCTTTGGTTGGATCATCAAATTACAGGATCAAAAAAATAATTTAACAATTTAAACACTTCAAATTTCAAAGGCCCTAATTGCTAAATGTGAATGATAATTAATTTCTCTACCTGAAAATATACCTGGCATGATAATGGAAAAAAGTGGAGAGATGTTAAGAACTTACTTAAGAGACCAATTAATAGGCCAAAAGTAATTAGGTATATATGTTAAACAGAATCTAAGATTTCCCCAAAGATCATCTGCTTTCTCTGGTGTATATGTCCTGAGTAATTCCCTGGTGGAATATAAAGGTTTGTGCTACCAGGATTAGGTTTTGTTATTTGGCACTGTTGATTTTTAGGTAGAGAGGTTTTTCTGGGTTAACCTGATCTAACCATACGAACCTGTAAAAGTATAGTTTTTCTCCAGAGAGTTGTAGAAGAGGAAATCAGATATTTGAAGCAAGAGAGGAATTCACTGAGCCGTTGCTGGCTTTAAGATGAACAAGGTCATGTGAAAAGGATCAAAGAGCTAAGAACAACCTCCAGCCTAGAGTCAGCAAGAAAAGGGATACAAGTCCTACAACTGCAAAGAAACGAGTGCTGTCAACAACAAGAATTACTTGTGTGGAGATTTTTCCCAGGAGGCTCTGAGGAAAACAGCCTGACTGACACCTAGATTTTGATTTCAGGAATGGTGAGCTAGACTTGTGACCTACAGAAGTGGAAGGTATTATATGGATTTTGCTTTAGGCTACTGGCTTTGTGGAATTAGATATTAGAGTAACTCTATGTTTCTTGTGTTAATATTGTCTTAGTCAGTGGATATATGCAGATTTAGGTGAGAAACATCTATTTCCCACCACATCCCCATCTTTTGGGAAGCACCTCAAGTTTTCCTTGGGAATCTATCATTCTCTGCTATATATTGATACCTTAATTTGCATGGAATTGACCCCACCTCAGCTGCAGGGGTGAAGGCATAATGAATATAATTAATACTAATCTTATCCCGTGCAATTATTTTAGATTCATGCACATGTTCTAGGTAGATCTCATCAGAGCAGTCATCAGAATTTTTCTTGAAGGTCCTTGGAAACAAACGACCTCTTTGCAGCCAGACATGAGCGAGGAAGCTTATGGTTCTGGGCGGCTTGTAATGTTTTTGATAAAATAAGGAAAGATTCTGCCCAGTGGCACCAATCCGAAGGAAATAAAACCAGGAAATAAGGGAAGTAACTGAAGGTTAAGTGAAATTACTTGAATAACAGACAAATCCCTGCCAAATCCACAACTAGGCAATTACATGAGTCAATAATTCCCTTCATTATTTAAGTCCACTTGGCTCTCCTTTCTGCTATTTATAACCAAAATCCTCCTGCAATAGTCAATGATCTTCACTCTAAGACTCTTTCTATCTAATTATAAGAAGAATAATTTTGAATCAGAATGCATACTCCCCGAATTTCTCCAAAAGTGATCCTGACAGATTTTTTAGCTGTGATTTCCTTTCCTTGTTTCAGTTACCAAATGCTTCTGTCATTCAGCATTGCCTGACTTTAAAGCTGATGATATTAGTTTATTTTTTAGTAAGAGCATTTCAGATTGATGTCTTCCTGATAAGTCCAGAGAGACATTTTATCATTGATATATTTTAAAAATGTGTCTTAGAATGGACCCCAGAAAGATCCCTACAGATGACCAAGCTCTCATTTATTTTTACTGTTAGAATCCCAGACCAAAAACATATTTTATTCTAAGGCAAATGATTTGCAAAATCTGAGCTCTAATTATAGACCACTGTACCCAAGCAGTATTGAAAATAGTGTTAGTTTGAAAAGTACAGAACGATCTAAGTGTACAGACTGTTATACAGTTTTTGAGGTTCTGTAAATCCGTTTACTATCAGCTAGGACTAAAGAAAATCTCCAGATAAATATAACACGTCCTCATATTTTGTTTTATTGTTTTACATGCAACTATTATTTTCTTTTAAACTGGTTTTCCTATTTATTTTTTCATCTGGTTTTTAGATCACGCTAGAGAGAATGGGAAAATTCCTGCATGTCACTGCCAGCTATAAAATCCACCACACAAAACAATGTTTAAAATATTCAGAATGTACTTATTCAAGAAGAGATACATGAATGAGTCAAGAGACATGTAATTTACTGATTAATGGCTATAAATTTAGGAAACAAAGGTAAGAGCAGTCCATGTGTTATTTGCTTATCTACTGTTATGTCAGCACATTGTCTTGTATTTGCATTTGTTTTGCTAAATTTATAGCTAAATTAAATAGAAAGGATTTTCTTATTCACCATGTATACCTGAGCTGTGAGCTGTAACCAAATGAAAATTATCTGTATTTCCTGTTTCTGAGTAAAAATGATAAAGATATTAATTGCATGCTTTCTTTACTATTTTGTTTATAAAACTAAATGAAATAAATGAAAGCTGCTTGATTTTGAAAGAAACAAAATAAAATGGGAAAGGAGTAGAATGTTCCCTTTACCTCTATCATAGATCTGTTCTAATATTATATGAGGCATTGTAAAAGAAGACACCTGGGTTGAGGTGAGAAGAATGTATGCCCCCAGAAACTTGGTTCACTTCATGGTATGTGGCTTGCTTATCTGGCAAAGACTCTGGATAGTGTATTGCACAGTGAAACTCCTTTGTGAGTTGTAGAAACATTTTGACCTAACAGACAAGTTTTGAAAACATAAATTGCTCCTATAAATACTTTGTTTCCTTCAAAGCAATACTCTAGCCATTTTGCACTGGTAGCATTGGACATTGCTTCATCCCATTCTCATTGGGTATGTATATTACCAACAAAAAGGCATAAATTTTGTTCCAAAACATAAAACTTTAACATGCCTAAAAATTCTTAACTAAATAAATTCTAAGGACTGGTATTTACTACATTTAGGGATATACTACATTTTCCTGATTGCTAAAAATTGGTAGTATTGATCAACACATTTTCACACCTGTTCTGGTAGCTTCTGTACTGAACATATGGCTAAGTCTGCTCACTGGGCTTTTGTGTGCATTGTTTAGTATAAATCTGGAAAAAAGTACTGGCAAAAGCAGGAAATCAAATTATCTTAATTATTTTTATGTTTTATTGGTAAACCCAAAGCCATGTAATATGGTTATCTTTTTCCTGGATTTGTTATGTTAATCCCTTTAATTAAACCTTAAAGCCGCAATATGCTGGCATTTAAAAGCTGCTGACTGAATCAAAGCCAAAGAGCTTACAGAAAACAGATGACACATTTTCCCCCCAGGCCAGTCTCAATATCCTAACTTCAGCTTTAAGAGGCCTAGACAGCTGAAGTGATTCTCAGTACCCTCTCTCTGGGAATGCAAAGCTGCAGAGGCAGTGACTGTCGTCTTGGGGCCATTTAGCAATACTTCTTACTGACTCCAGGAGAAAAAAAACAGTAGGGTGGGGTTGCCATTCTCTATGATATACTTGGATATTTGGGCAAGGACTTGCTTTTGGCTAGTATACATTGATTCTTTTTTTATTTTCTCACTGAAATAAAAAGCCAAAAATATTATGTAAGAAGAAACACACACACACACACACATACAAATACACACACACACGCACACACACACAAACACACACACACACACACACACACACACTCTGCTATGGACTGAATTGTGTCTCCCCAAAATTCATATGTGGAAGTCCTAGCACTGATTAGCTGGTGGTGTTTTGAGATGGAACATTTGGGAGATAATTAGTTTCACATGAGATCATGAGAGTAGGCCTTCATGATGGGATTAATGCCCTTATAAAAAGAGATAGCAAACAGCTCTCCCTCTCCCTCTCCCTCTCCCTCTCCCTCTCCTTCTCCCTCTCCCTCTCCCTCTCTCCCTCCTATTTGAGGACAGAGTGAGATGGACAGGCCATCATCTACAAGCCACAAAGAGAGCCCTCATCAGGAACTGAATTGGCCAGCACCTTGACCTTGGACTTCCAACCTGCCAGAACTGTGAGAACATAAATTTCTCTTGTTTCAACTACCCAGTTTCTGGAATTTTGCTATGGCAGCCCGAGAAGACAACTGAGACACACAAATACCAAACATGGGGAAATATTTTGAAAATTAAAATAATGAAAAATTCAAACTCTTCTTGGCAGTGAACCGAAATTTAGTTTTCTGGCACACTTTGGAGTCACTATGTAGCATTGGTTGTTATAAAATAGAAGAAAGAATCAGGTAAGTAAAGTAGATTGTACCTTAGATTTGTTCTGGAAACCACCAAGCAGAATACATCATAACACATAGTCTTACGTTACAATAAAAGTATAATATTAGTAAGTTCTGATGTAAATCATTTAATACATACAATCAGTATTCAACCAAACCAAAATTTGCTCTTAGGAAGTAGTGTTTAAATTGTCTTCTTCTGTGTCCCATCAGTTCAATCAATTGCTTAATCCTTTTCATTCTAGGTGTTTATGCTTATCCCTATTGCCTCTGCTCTTGTTAAGGCAGTGAGAAACATATATCATATGAATTCTCCTAGAGAAAAGATCTACTTTTGATATTCCTTCTTTAAAAATATCTAATAGTCAACAATATAGTTCTTAAAATTCTTCTGCCTAAACTTCAAAACATTTGATAAATGTTTTAACCTCTATTTCAGTACTTTTCAATGACACCAACTTTATACAGATACTGGATTCCAGTCAAATAGAAAATCTTTTTCCAAATGCACCTGCAGCTGGTGATTGTATACTTCCTCCACAAACACTTTTCTCCCTATTAAAGTCTGTAGATATTCTACCTAACCCTCAAAACTTATTGAAATTCCATTTTAAATAAAACATGCATTTACTTATCACATGCTACATATCATATCTTTTAAGGCACAACCTTTGATGTTCAGAAGCTTAAAAATGAACATACACAGAAAAATGTAAACATAAATTTGATTATTTTTATAAATACTAGAAATAGATAATACAGTATATGTAATATATATAACAGAAGCCAAATGTCTATACAGACATACCTCATTTTATTGTGCTTCACTTTATTGTGCTTTGCAGATATTTTATTTTTTACAAATTGAAGATTTTTGACAACACTGCATTCAGCAAGTCTATCAGCACCATTTTCCCAACATGGCCTTCCTTTGTGCCTCTGTGTCACATTTTGGTAATTTCTATAATATTTCTTTTCCATTATTATTATATCTGTTACAGTGATCTGTGATCAGTAATCTTTGATATAATTATTGCAATTGTTTAGAAGCACCACTAAGCATGCCCATATAAGATGGGAAACTTAATTGAAAAATATTATGTGTGTTCTCACTGCTCCACCAACATGTAGTTTCCTTGTCTCTCCCTCTCTCTGGGTCTTCCTATTCCTTGAGACACAACAATATTGATAGTAGGCCAATTAATCACCCTATAATAGCCCAATAGCCTCTAAATGTTCAAGTGAAAGAGAGTCCCACTTATCTCACTTTAAGTCAAAAGCTAGAAATGATTAAGCTTAGTGAGAAAGGCATGTCACAAGCTGAGATAGGCTAAAAGCTAGGTCTCTTATGCCAAACAGCCAAATTTTGAATATAAAAGAAAAGTTCTTAAAAGAAAATTAAATATACTATTCCAGTGAATACACAAATAATAAGGAAGCAAAACAACTTTATTGCTGGTATCAAGGAAGTTTTAGTGGTAGGATAGAAGATCAAACCAGCCCTAACATTTCCTTAAGGCAAAGCGTAATACAGAGCTAGGCCCTAACTCTCATCAATTCTAGGAAGACTGAGAGAGGTGAGGAAACGTCAAAAGAAAAGTTTGAAGCTAGCAGAGGTTGGTTTGTGAGATTTAAGGGAAGTCTTCACCATAACCTAATAGTGTAAGGTGAAGTGTAAGGTGATGTAAAAGCTGATGTGCTGATATAAAAGCTGCAGCAAGTTTTCCAGATGATCTAGCTAAAAGAGCTGATGAAGGCGACTACACTACATAATCGATTTTCAGTGTAGACACAGCTGCCTTATATTTGAAAAAGATGCCATCTAGGACTTTCATAGCTAGAGAGAAGTCAATGTCTGGCTTCAAAGCTTCAAAGGACAGGCTGATATTTTTATTAGGAGCTAATGCTGCTGGTGACTTTTAACTTGAAGCCAATGCTTATTTGCCATTCTGAAAATCCTAGGGCTCCTAAGAATGATGCTAAATATACTCTGTCCGTGCTCTATACGTGGAACGACAAAGCCTGGATGACAGCACATCTGTTTATAGCATGGTTTACTGAATATTTGAAGTCCACTGTTGAGACATACTTCTCAGAAAAAAATGATTTCTTTCAAAATATTACTGCTCATTAACAATGAATCTGGTGACCCAAGAGCTCTAATGGAGATGTACAAGAAGATGAATGTTGCTTTAATGCCTGCTAAAACAATGTCATTCTTCAGCCCATGAATCATGGAGGAATTTTAACTTTCAAGTCTTCTTGTTTAAGAAATACCTTGTGTAAGGTGTAGCTTCCTTAGATAGTGATTCCTGGGATGAATCTGGGAAAAATTAATTGACAACTTTCTGGATAGCATTCATGATTCTAGATGCCTCTAAGAACATTTATGATTACCATACGGTGGTCAAAATATCAGCATTATGAGGAGTTTTGGAGAAGTTGATTCCAACCTTCATGGATGACTTGAAGGATTCAATGAAGACTTCAATGTGGTGGAGATAACCAGAGAAAGAAAATTAGAAATGGAGCCTGAAAATGTGATTGAAATGCTGTGATACTGTGATAAATTTGAACAAATAAGGTGTTGCTTCTTATAATTGAGCAAAGGAAGTGGTCTCTTGAAATGCCATCTACTCCTGGTGAAGATGCCCCATTGAAATAACAGCAAAGGATTTATAATATTACATAAACTTAGTTGATAAGGCAGTGGGCAGGCTTTGGGAGGATTGATTCCAATTTTTAAAGAAGTTCTACTGTGGCAAAAATACTTGCAAACAGCATCCCATGCTACAGAAAGATCTTTTGCAAAAGGAAGAGTCAATCAACGCAGCAAACTTTACTGTTGTCCTAATCTTAAAAATTGCCACAGTTACCCTCATCCTTAGCAACCACTACATTGATCAGCCAGCAGCCATCAACATCAAGGGAAGACCCTCCACTAGCCAAAAGACTACAACTTACAAAAGGCTCGGATGATCCTTACCACCAGTTTTTAGCGATAAAGTATTTTCAAATTAAGGTTATGTACTATTTTTAGACATAATGCTGCTGCACACATAACAGATTACAGTATAATGTAAACATAACTTTTATATGTACTTTGGAGACTCAGAAAAATTCCTATATCTCACTTTATTGTGATGTTTGCATTATCGTGGTAGTCTGGAACATAATTCATATCTCTAAGGTATGCCTGAAATATATAATAGAAGCCAAATGAAGGGGATGCCTGGGAAAGAATTAAAACAGAAATGGTGTTCTACTGGTGGACAAAGAACACCATTTAGCCATACGTTATAAAAATTTTTCCAGTAAAGACATGGATAAATAGAAAATAATAATGGTAATGTTTGAATTTGTCCAGGTAGTTTCAGATATGTCAAAAACTATTGAGAATAGGGTTGTAAGGCTAGTCCAGCCCTACAAAATAAAACCAAATAGTGTGCATAAAACAGATCTTAATAAGACTATTTAAAATTTAGGACGTTTCACCAACTTTGAAGGTTTTAGGCTTACTTTTTCAAATCTGTTTTATATAATATCAAAAATACTAAAACACTGTCATGTTCTACAAAAAATAATTATTATAGGAAGCTTGTGTTGAGTTGCAGTTAATTGACATCACATTTATAAAGATTAAATTAACATTTACTAAAGTCAATTTTGTTCACTTTTCAAATAATTTTATAAAATCTTAAAAAGCTTAAAAGACCTGGGCGCTATGAACATCCAATGGAGAAAGTTACTCTGGCACATGTGGTAGTATTCATTTAGAATTTTTAATGAGTAAATACTATATTCAGATTATGTTTCAGATAAATCATTTTAGTGGAATACATGCAGGTAGGCTAAAAGGAAACAAGAAAACATGTCATAATGGCTGCTTCATTAAACTATTATTGTGTGACCTGTTTTCTTCCCCTCAAATTTTATAGCACTTTGGGGGATCCCTCTTCTGGTTATGATAGAGTAGCTTATAGTAGGTCAATCCTTTCACCAAAACCGGTGAAAAAGCCAAAGTAAAATCTAAAATAATTAGTCTTTGAAGGCATTGGAGAACTGCCAAGGCAGTTAAAGCTTGGGGAGTGAAAATCACAGACATGTTCATTAAAATACACCTAATACTCTTTACATCGCTTAAACTACCCAGAGCTAGAGGCTAAGATGCCTGTTAGAACATGGCTAAAAAGCATAGCATAATATTAATCAGTTCCTTGATTATGAATGGCTAAAATACTCAATGTATACCAGGAGAAGAAACTCTATAAACATTCCAAAGTGTAAGTTGAGATTTTAGAAGGAATTGGTATAAATATGAGATGGAGCAGAGGTTTATAGAATACTGAAACATTTCAGATCTCAATTACACTATGGAGATCTCTAGATGCCTGGAAAAGAGTAGGATAATTTTTTTCTAGCAGAAGGCAAAATTATCTATAGCTGCAACATTTTAAAATGTAAAATGCCTGCTATTCATTTGAAAAATATCAGATAAGGAAAGAAAGCAAAACAGGCAATAAAAATAGATCAAAGGTGATTCAGATAATGAAGTGACTAGATTTGGACTTTAAGATAACTATGAATAATATGTTCAAGAAGATAACAGGATATAGAATTTTATCAGATAATTGGATAAATAAAAATATTCAAGCAGAAATTCTAGAAATGAAAATCATAATAACCAAATTAAGAATTCAGTAGACAGGATTAAGAGCATTTTAGAAAAAGCTTAAAAAGAAGAATGACTTGAAAATAGGTCAGTAGAAAGTATTCAAACTAAAGAACAGAATTAAAAAGAAACTGGAAAGTATGTGGTGTGGGAGGCGGCTTGGTGAAAAATCAAACAAATCTGTAATTAGAATCCAGTATAATAAGAATAGAGAATGGCAAAGAAGTAATATTTGAAGAGATAAGATCTGAAATTTCTCTACGGCTGAATAAAGACATTAAGGACTGGATTTCAAGAAATGCTATGAGCCCAAAAAGAATAAGTAAAAGGGAACTCATTCCAGACACAGCAAATAAAACCATTGAGAATCAAATTTGGAAAGAAACTTTTAAAAACCCGAGAAGGAAAGAAACATTATGTTCAAATGGGAAAAACAAAAGACTGTGCTTAAATTTGCCCATGAAGTATCTACACATTTCAAAAGATTAAGTACATTCAGAAAAATTATCTTACCATAGGAAAGATAGAAATAATGAGTAGAGTATCAATTTAAAATTTGTAAATATAAGGAAATTAACAGTATACTTCTAAACATGTTCAAAATAAAAACAACATTAAAAATAAACATTTTGAACATAACGATAGTATGATTATCATTTTAATATTTTAAGATAATAAAAATATGGCATATTAAGGCCAATCTTTCTTATGAGCATAGAGGTAAAAGTTCTCATCAAAATGTGAGCTGAAAGTATACACATATATTAAGAATAATGCTTCCAAGCCAAATTGGTTTAACTTCAAGAAGTCAAGATTGATTAAAGATTTTTATACCAATGAAAATAATTATTTACATTAATAAAATAAAGAAAAAATTTTCATGTATTTAGGTGAAGAGGAGGCGTTTTATAAAATTCTACATAAACTCATTGTCATTAAAATTCTTAGCAAAGTAGGAATAAAGGGCAATGCCAAACTCTGATTAAACAATATAGCCAAGATTATAATTAATAGTGAAACACTGGAAGAATTTCCTATGAGATCAGGAAGAAGACACAGACATATACTATCACCACTACTATTGGACTTTGTACTTGGGGCCCCTGCCATTGCAAAGAGACAAGAAAAAGACAGAAAATATACGCATTGGAAAAGAATAAATGAAAATTTGATGTAAGTTGTGTTCTATGCAATGCCAGGATAGTAGAGTTATCTTAGAATTATATTGCGAAAGAGGGTAGGAAAGCTAACATAACCTGGAAGCAAGACTGTAAATGTATAATGTTATCTATTGCAAGTGAATGAAACTTTCGCTGATCCTCATTTTCGGTAGGGATAGAGATAATACATTCTCTTGATCAATGGCCGCCTATCTTGTGTCACAGGTCATGCTAAAATACTTTAGAAAAGACAGCACTTCTAAAACAGCGGCTATAATTGGTTCTAATACTTGCATGAACTTATGGTCACCTTGCAAGCTCTGCCTTGTTTCTTTAATGGCTAGATTGGTAAAAAACAAATGAAAACATGATGAGGGTCAACACCCTTCATCCTTTGGGCTTATATAGGGATGTCTCTAATTTGTGCCTTTTCTCCTGGGATGCAATATTTTTAAATTAAATTTATGATCTCAGCCAGGAAGGATCAGTGTTAGACACTTCCATTTGGCCTTCCACACTATGATTGCATTGGAAGAAACAAGCACCAGGTGGGTCTGCCAATTCAGTGGAATAACCGTGATCCTGGATTTTGCATCATGTGACCCTCATGTATTCCTCTCAAACCAAGGGCCCATAATGACACCTCAGCTTTCAAAGTACCAATGTTTCCTCAAACCCTGTGTCTAATAGGTCTTAAAATATTTGGTGGTCTCATTTAACCAGTGCGCAGTTTCCAGAATAATTTGCTATAAATAGCTTTAGGAAAGGGCTGGAGTAATCATGACTGTATGCACTTGTCATGACATTGCATTACCCTTTCTCCTGTAGACCCGATCTCACTTTCAGACAGAAGTTTCCAGGCCCCAAACAAGATTTTGTCTGGAGACTTGGCAAGAAATTATGACTTTTTGTTTTATTAACTTCCTTCAACCTTCTGAGAATCTATTTTTTATTTTCTTTTGTTGAACCAAATTATTAACAGTAGTGCCTTTACTGGCTGTTTATCTATTTTGTTCCCAACATCATCGTGGCATGTTAACCTTCTCCATAGCTCTGTGCTGCTCAACCCCCCTTAGCTGCTTCCCTGACCTTACTTTACATTAAAATATTTGCCTCTCTTTGGCTCTGAATGACCCATCCTATATATTTATCAAGTCCTATTGTCATCATTGCTGTCAGGAAGGCCAGTTCTACAATAGCGTTTCTTCCATCAGGCCTGGCCAATAGAGCAAAGTTGACTTCTCACTGGTGTGAGTGCCCGTCTCCAGCACTGCCTTGCTTTGGTAACTGCTGAATCCTCCAGGCCTTTTTGTTAAATGCAGGGCTGTGGTGGCTTTTCTGGTCTTACGTAGTACATCGACTCAAATATGCTCACATCTTTATACCTTAGAATTCCTTCTTCTACCATTTACCACAGCAATTCTGACATTTCTACCACGTCTAGTAAGGACAAACAGATTTTTCATACTTCTAAGGGCTATCATACTTTAGAGTTCAACATTTTATACCATATCATTGATCAAACTGTTTCACAGTACGTTTCCATGCATATCATCTCAGCTCCTGTAGTTTTATGCTACCCAGGTCCTGCATCTTTGGGACATAGTCTCTGATCTTTTAAATCAAACCTACTATGTCCCTAGTTGAGTTGTGTTATTCATTACGCATGCTTATTTTGAAATGTATGAGAAACACATTGTGGTAGCTACTCATGGGAGGAATACGTTGTCTGGAAAATGAGGCTTCTGCATCATCTTCAAACAACAGGAGAGTGCCAATCCTTAAGAGGGAGACTTGGTCAATTTTGTAGGATTCAATATCTCATATAAATCTACAGATGTTTTAGTTTTGTAAAGCAAACCACGTAAAAAAAAAAGCATGGGTTATTTAGTTGTAAAATTATTTTAGTGCAATTAGTAATGAGAGTTAAAAAAAGTATTCTAGATCCTATTACATTACTGAAGATTTTTCAGATGACATTTAGATAAAAATATTTAGGTACTGGGTTGTTTTTAATGTATTCATTTTGCTGTGCCTTCACTGGCTATCTCTCTATTTTGTCCCTAACATCATCATGCTATGTTGATCTTCTCCACAGCTCTCTACTGGTCAATCCCCCTTGGCTGCTTCTTTGATCTTGTTATACATTAAAATATGTGTGTCATTAAAATACTTTCTCGTTGGTCTTAAGTAATTAAGGGAGAAAAATTGAGTGAAATTATGTGACAAATTATAATCAATTGATTGGCAAAATCTTAAATTATGACTTTTCAAATGAAAAAGATAAATATGTAATGCTAAGTCAACTTGAAGTTATTGAGAATGTTAAAAAATCTGATGACAGTAGGATCCAAGTTTAGACATTGTATTATATTTAGAAATATAATTCTGCTTAATTATAAGATATCAGAAAATGTCACTAACTATTTTTAAAGTAATTTTAGGTCCTGGATTCATATATTCCTTAGAAGTTTCAGGAAGGGGCAAGTTGACCATTAGATGAAGTGCATCACTACTCATTACAGTATTTTTTGACAATCTATATTTAAGAGTTTAGTGCCACCTGGTCAGTTGCTGCTGCTTAAAATTTGGTAACTTGCTGTCATAATATTAAAAGCTGTAGGGATTTTTTAAAAGTATTTAAGATAAGCACCCAAGAAGTTACTCAGAAGCAGTTCACAAATGTTTCAGTACATGGAGAGAGAAATGGCATCAAACTATATTGAACTCTGTATGACCCATTGGATTTTCATTCAAATTTTATATCTTTCCCCACAACTTACTTTGAGACGTTAAGCAAGTCACAATTACTTTTGGCCTCCACTTTTGTATTTTAAAGTAGAGCTTCTTTTATGCCGCTTCATTCTACATTAATCTTTGCTCATTAATTTCACTCCTCTTCCCTCCCTTGCTGGTGAAAAGTGTATACAGGAGTATTGAAATTTAACTCTCCACAGTCCAGTTTCAATCTATTATAAGCCACCTCATCTATATATATTTACTGTATTTTTCTCCCAATTTCAATAAAACTTACTGACTGCCGGTCACTTTATGTTTGTGTTACACAAGTACACTAGGATGAAACTTCACATTTTTGAACTACTTTGTGTGTGTACATGTTCCACCTCAAAGTTCTTGGGAAGCAGAGGTCAGGGAGGAGGTGGAGAATGATACGGAGCACATTCTGATCTTTCTTATTGACAAAGTTTGGGCGAATCTAGCAGTGTCTTCATATTTTAGTAAAAAATCATCATATACTTTGTGTAATCTATTTGTGGAATTGGTGAGATATGTTTTTAAGGGTTGTATTATGATCTTGTTTCAGTGATACAATAGGGACAGATTGGTTCACAACATTAGATGGTACATGTTACTTTGCATTTTTCCCAATCTTTAATTCTCAGACCCGTTGCCTGTGTCTAAAGCCCAGTAGCTCAAAGGCTATTGCTACCCTATTAAGAGAATATTGATGTGCTAAGGGTAATTCACCCTTTGCTGTGTGAAAAAAAGTCACCTGTAATCACAAATACTTACATTGTAACTTATCAGTGGCCTCTTCTTGGACCTGTTATTTCAGTAAACTACATGTGTCTTTTGGGTTTGGGTTTATTGTTCAATCCAATTGTAATACACACTCTCTCTCTTTCTCCATATTTAAATATGTATTTCAATATATATTTTAGTAGATATATTTCAAAGATTTCTCAAAGGTCCTGGCCCAATAATGGCTTCATTTCTATTTCTGATTGTGTGTGTATGTGTGAACTGAATCAGATGTATGGATTTGACACTGAACAGGTGGCTAACAAGGTTTAATCAATTTGAAATATAATAATCTTGGTATTTACTGGTCCTTTTCACTATTTGGTAACTGTGATGTTACTAGAAAATGAGTTATGTCTAGCCTCATAACCTAACTATTATAGTTACAGAGTATGTTACTTAAATGCAAGATAATAAACTTTAATAATTAAAAATCATGTCTCAGCTATTGACTTAACAAATATCAATTTTACAGAAACCGAAAGTTTGACTGAATTGTGATGGGATATGCCAACTAAATGTGGTACAAAATTACTCCAACACTAAAAAGCTTTGTCATTAAAGACTAATCTTACATTTCTTGTGTGTCTAGGAGTAGCTATATTTTATGCAAAACAGCTTTCAAATGTGTGGACGCGGGTTTGAGAAGATCATTCATAAATGTGCATAAGCTTTGTGAACTTGTTTTAGACCTTGACTTCTCAACTTTGGCATTATTTACATTTCCGACTTGGTGATCTTTGCAGTGCAGCATCTGTGGTGTTCATTGCAGGATATTCAGTGGCAGCCCTAACCTCTATCCGATAGAAGCTGATAGCAGCATGCCAACTGTGACAAGCCAAGATGTCTCCAAACACTTAAAAATAGTCTTTGGGGTCAAAATCACCCAGGTTAAGAATCACTGGTCCAGACATATTTATATACATTTTCAACATTTATATACATTGTTCAACATTTATATACATTTTCAACAATTTCCCATTATGAAAAATAATTTCATAGTGGGAAATTATTTTTGTTTGAATCTACCATCATGCTTTTATCATATGTAAGATGCAGTCATAAGCAAAAGAAAGAGAGTAATTCAGTAGGGAGGAAATGGCAAAATATTCCCATGAAGATTAGATTTCTCATCTGAGAAGGGCGTTGTACATATTTTGAAAACATTTTTAATTATTTTAACTGTGACTCATTATATGTTGCCCACTATCTCTCTCTGGAGATTTACTGACTATCTTTTAGCCCTGAAAATTAAAACTAAATATATTTTATTAACAAATATCAAGGGCCTGTGTGCTATTTCAGGTCCTCTGAGTAGTATTTGCCATGTTGACACTAGATGTTCAAGAGATTTACATGGAAAAATGTCTGTAAAGGAAAAGGAGGAAGCAGCTGGAAGAAGCAAAGTGAATCCTCACAGCAAGATGCATATCTGACTCCTGTAAAGGAAAGAGGGAATAAAGGAGGTTTGATAAGTAGATTCTCAGCACAGATCTCAGTTTTCTGCTAAGCTAATTGTCAAAGTTACCCTTTAGAGGAGTCCTGCATCTTACAGAAATAGACCTGCCTCAGTATGCCCACTATGCTCAGTTATGGGCTGAGAGCCTTAGAGAAAAGTGTAGCCTGAGCACAGCATGGGGGAGGATTCAGAAGACAGCACCTGGTGCTGTCTGTGATGCTAATGAGGCCTAGGTTTATTGGTCAATTCTTCTCTCAAGTGCCACAGTGCAGATTGAAGTGCTATCTTTTTTTTTTTTTTTTCTGACAAAACCTGTGTCTTTATTTTTAGAGGACAAGAAGAACAGGAGTGTTGAAAATTAAATACTTCAAAAAATAATTATAGAGGTAAATATCCAGAGTTGCACTAGCTCATGCAACAGCCATTAGCAACAGGTGATTATTTAAATTAATTAGAATTAAATATTATTAAAAATTCAGTTCAGCAGTTGCAGTAACCACATTTCAAGTACTGAATAGCCATGTGTGGCTAGCAGATACTGTATTAGAAAGTGCTGACTTATACTGTTTCCATCATGGTAGAATTTTCTATTAGACAGCAGTGATCTAGAGAAACTGAAGTAAGTTGGTCCTCTATTAGATCCTTTTGGGCTTTCTCTTTCATAAAAATTTGCTACAACTAGAAGTCAGCCTAAGTTAACATGTCAGCCTAAATTTATACAAATTTGGAACTGGAAATAAGAACTGAATTATAAATTGTTCATTATAATTTACACCTAAAAGCCATGGTGTGAGACTTTAATGTCCACTTACTAACAGTTCCAACACATTTTTATCCTTGCTGAATGTAAAAAGAATGTTCGAAAACATTGTTTTTTTAAAAAATTCTATAAAATAGTTTATACAAAATAAATTACATGGAAAATTAAAGACTTACAGAAGTCATTCAGAAAAGTCATCATATTTTGCTTATACATCTATCCACTGATGAACACATGGCCTGCTTCCATGTTTTAGCTATTGTGTGTAATGCTGCTTATAAATATGGGTATACAACTATCCCTTTGATATTTTGGATTTTCATTCTTTTGGGTATATATCCAGAAGTCAAACTGATGAATTATAGAGTAATTTTACTTTTTTTTTTTTTTTTTTTTTTGAGACAGAGTTTCACTCTTGTTGCCCAGGCTGGAGTGCAATGGCGCGATCTTTGCTCACTGCAACCTCCACCTCCCAGGTTCAAGAGATTCTCCTGCCTCAGTCTCCTGAGTAGCTTGGATTATAGGCATGCGACACCACGCCCAGCTAATTTTGTATTTTTAGTAGAGACGGGGGTTTCTCCATGTTGGCCAGGCTGGTCTCGAACCCCTGACCTCAGGTGATCCGCCCACCAAACATTCATGTAGTTTTCCCAAACAGCTATACCATTTTACAGTCACACCAACTAGGCAAAAGTTTCAGTTTCTCCACATTCTTGCCAACACTTATTTTCTGTTTTTTTTTAATAGCAATTTTAATGGGTAGAAGATGGTATCTCATTGTAGTTTTGACATGTATTTCAATAATGATGAATAATGTTGCTTATCTTTTCATGTGCTTATTGTTAATTTGCTTGTATATCTTCTTTGAAGAAATGACTATTCCAGCTCTTTGAGCATTTTTGAATTCGGTTGTGTGTTTCTCTGTTGTTGAGTTTTAATAATTCTGTCTTATATTCTGGATATTAAGCCCTCATCAGATGATTTACAAATATTTGCTCCCATTCTCTGGTTTGTGATTTTTGCTTTGTTGGTAGTGTCTTTTGAGGCACAATTTAAAAATAACCATACAGTTCAATTTACCTGTTTATTTTATTTTATTTTATTTTATTTTATTTTATTTTATTTTATTTTACTGCCTGTGATTTTGGTGTCACATCCAATAAATCTGCTAAATCCAATGTCATGAAGCTTTTCCTCTATTTTCTAAGAATTGTATAACTTTAAGGCTTACAATTAGGTCTTAAATTTATTTTGAGATAATTTTTGTATGTGGTGTCAGGTATCAGCTTAACTCCACATTTTTTGCACGTGTATATCAATTATACAAGCCCCATTTTTTAAAAAAAGATTGAGTTTTGCTCCATTGAATAGTCTTGGCACCCTTGTTAAAAATCATTTTGTAATATATGGAAGAGTTCATTTCTGGACTCACTTTTCTCTTACATTAATCTATATGTCTGTCTTTATGCCAGTATCAAACCTTTATTTTAATTTACAGTAGTTTTGTAGTATGTTTTGAAATCAGGAAGTGTGGGTCTGCCAACCATGTACTTTTTCAAAATCGTTTGGGCTTGGGCTAGGTGGGGTGCCTTGAGATTGCATATGAATTTTACAATGAATTTTTATATTTCTTCAATAAATCCCATCGGGGTTTTGATAGGAATTGCATTAAATCTGTAGATTGCTTTGGGTTGTATTGATGTATTAACAATATTAAGTCTTCCAATCCATAAACATGGAATGTTTTTCCATTTATTTATGTCTTTTAAAATTTCTTTGAGAAATATTTTGTAGTTTTTATTGTATGTCTTTCACTTCCTTGGTTCATTTCTAATTATTTGATTCTTCTGGATGCTATTAAAAATTGAATTGTTTTCTTAATTTCCTTTTAGAATTGTTCATCTTAAGTTTATAGAAATGCAACTAATTTTTGTGTGAGGATTTTATGTTCTACTTTACTGAATTTATTAGTTCTAACTTGTTTTTCTTTCGTGTAGAAACTATAGGGTTTTCTACATATAACAACATATAATCTATGAACAGAGATAATTTTATTTATTTCTTCTCAATTTGTATGCCTTTTATTTCCCTTTCTTATGTAATTGCTTTGGCTAAAACTTCCAGCACTGTGTTGAATAAACTTGGCAAAAGTGGGCATCTTTAACTTGTTTCTGAATTTAGAAGGAAAAACTTTCAGTCATTCATCATTGATTATAATGTTTACTGTGACTTTTTCATATATAGCTTTTATTATGTTAAAGTTTGTTCCTTCTATTCCTAGTTTGTTGAGTGTTTTAATCACGAAAGTTTGTTGAATTTTGTCAAATGCATTCGCTGTGTAGAGATGATCATTCTTTCCCTTTCTTTGTGTTAAAGCAATGTATTAAATTGATTGATTTTCATCTATTGAGCTGTTTTTGCATTTCAGAAATAAATCCCACTTGGTCATGGAGTATAATTCTTTAAATAAACTATTAATTTGGTTTGCTAGTACTTTCTCAAGGATTTTTACATCAATCTTCATAAGGGAGATTGGTCTGTAGTTTTTTTTTTTTTGTGGTATCTTTGTCTGGCTTTAGTATCAGAGTAATGCTGATAGTAGAATGAGTTAGGATATGTTTCCGTCTCATCAATTTTTTGAAAAGTTTTTGAAGAATTCATGTTAGTTTCTTTTTAAATGTTTGGTGGAATTCATCAATAAAGTCATAAGGTCCAGGGCTTTTCTTTGTTGGAGTTATTGATTAACTGATTCATCTCCTTACAAGTTACAGGTCAATTCAGAGTTTCTATTTCTTCATAGTTTGGTCTTGGTACATTTTGTGTTTCTAGAAATCTGTTTACTTTATCTAGGTTATTCAGTTTATTGGTATGTAGTTGCTCATAGTACTATCATAGTATTTTTTACTTCCATAGAATCAGTGGGAATATCTCCACTTTTATTTTTTATTGCAATAATATGAGTTTTTGTTCTTAGTCCAGCCAGCTAGATGTTTGTGAATTTCACTGATATTTTTAAAAAACTTTGATTTTATTGATTTCCTTTTTTTCTATTCTATACTTTATTCTAATTGTTATTATTTATTTACTTGTGCTAATTTTGGGCTTAGTTTTCTGTCTTTTCCTAGTTCCTTAATTTGTAATGTTCAGATGCTTATTTGAGATTTTTTTCTTTTAATATAAGCACTTATAGCTTAAATTTCCACTTTAGCACTTCTTTCACTGCGTCCCATAAGTTTTGATACATCGTGTTTTTATTTTCTTTCATATATAAGTATTTGCTATTCTCTTGCAATTTCTTCTTTGATCCTTTGGTTGTTTATGAGTGAATTGCTTAATTTTCATAAATTTCTGAGTTTTACAGTTTTCTTTCTGTTATTAATTTCTAACTTAATTCTATTGTGCTCAGAGAAGCAACTTTGTAGGATATATGTTTTTTTAAAATCCATCGAAACTTAATTTGTGGCCTAATACATGATATGCCCTCAAAAACGCCCCACATGTTCGTGAGAAGTGTGTGTATCCTTTTGTTATCAAAAGAATGTTCCGTATATGTCAGATATTATTGGTTTATTGAGTTGCTCAAGTCCTCTATTGTAATATTTTCTCACTTATCTTCTGTCTGGTAGTTCATGTCATTATTGAGAGTTAAGAAGTTAACTTAAGTATCCAACTATTATTTTAGAACTATTTTTTCCCCTTCAATTCTATCAATTTTTGCCCCTTCAATTCTATCAATAATGATCTGTTATTAGGTGCATAAATTTTTGTTGTTATTGTTATTGTTGAGTTTCAGACAGAGTCATGCTCCAGGCTGGAGTTGCAGTGGTGCAATCTTGGCGCAGTGCAACCCCTGTCTCTCAGGCTCAAGCATTTCTTATGCTTCTGCCTCCTGAGAAGGTGCCCCCATGCCAGCTTATTTTTCATATTTTTAGGAGAGATGAGGTTTCGCCATTTTGGCTAGGCTGGTCGTGAACTCCTGGACTCAACTGATCCACCAGCGTCAGCCTCCCAAAGTGCTGGGATTACAGGCGAGAGCCACCACACCCAGCCTAGAAATGATTTCTAATTGTTATATTTTCTTGCTGCATAGAAACTTTTATTGATATATAACATCCTTTGCCTTTTGAAACTTTTTTGGTTTAAAGTCTATTTTGTCAGATATTAATGTATCTACTCTCTTAGCTACTTTTTGCATGAAATATTCTTTTATATTCTTTAACTTTCAACTTTTATGCATCTTTGGATCTAAAGCGAATCTCTTGTACACAGCATAATTGGATTATGTTTTTTTTTTTTAACTCATTCTGCTAATGTCTGTTAACTGGGGAGTTTAATCAATTTACATTTAAAGTTCACTGATTAGAATGGACTTTTGCCACATTGCTATTAGTTTTATACATATTTTATAGTTTTTTACTCCCTCATTTCTTGCATTACTGTCTTCTGCATTTGGCTAATTTTTTATAGTAAAATGTTTAAATTCCTTTTTTATTTCCTTTTGTGTACATTTCTTAGCTAGTTTATTTATGGCTACCATGTGGATTACACGCATAACATTATACAGTTTTAATAATTCAATTTGAATTTATACCAGTTTAACTTCAATTAAAAACCACATTTTTGTATATTTAGTTTTCAAGAACATAAGCTTATAATTTCATAATGTTTTAATCTCTCAAAATATGTGTATGTTAAAATATGAGATTACAAACCAGAGTTTCAATAATACTAAGTTTTAGACTAATTTTTTTTAAATGCATGTCTCTTAAATTATGTAGAAAACCAAAGGTGGCTTTACACACTACTGTTATAGTAATACTAGCTTTTATAATTGCCCATGTATTTGCCTTTATTGGGATCCTTATTTCTTCATATGGCTTTGAATTACTTTCTGGTATCCTTTCATTTTAACCTGTAAGATTCCCATTGCTCTTTCTCATAGGCCAGTCTATTGAAAATGAACTCTATCAGCTTTTGTCTATTTAGGAATGTTTTTATTTCTTTTTTACTTTTAAAGGACAATTTTTCTAAATACAGGATTCTTGCTTGTCAGGTTCTTATTATTTTATCTTTTAGAACATTAAATATATCAGCTCACTTAAGGTTCTGATGTAAAATCTGCTTATAATATGTTAAAGATCCTTTGTATCTGACAAGTCCTTTTCTCTTGCTCCTTTTAGAATTCTCTTTGTCTTTTTACTTTTGACAGTTTGATTATATATTTCAGTGTGAGTCTCTATGAGTTCATCTAATTGGAGTCGTTGAGCTTCTTGGATGTTTATATTCATGTCTTTCATCAAATTTGGGAAGTTTCCAATTATAATTTCTTCAGATATTTTGTATGTCCTTTTCTCTATCTCTTCTTTTTCTGGGGCTATCACAATGCATCCTTTTGATGGTGTTCCATAGGTCCCTTGGGTTCTGATCACTTTTCTTCAATATTTTGTTTCTGTTTTTTCAAGCTCTGTTATTTCTATTGTCCTATTTCCAAGTTCACTGATTCTTCTGCCTGCTCAAATCTGACTTTGGATCTCTCTAGTGAATTTTTGATTTACATTTTTATAGTTTTTAGCTCCAGAATTTCTTTTCGGTTTGTTTTTAGGCTTTCTGTTTGTTGATATTTTCACTTTATTCATACATCACTTTCTTGATGTACTCCATAGTCTTCCTTTTCCTCTTTGAGCATTTCTTAAAACGTTGTTTTAATTTATTTAACAAACACACCTATAATTAGGTCTTCTTCAAGGAAAAGTTTTTGTTATTTTATATATTTCATTTGCATAAACCATATATTTTCATTTATTTGTGTGCCTTGTGATTTTTTATCATAGTTGAAATCTGGACATTTGAATCTAATAATGTAATGACTATATTTCAGATCCTCCTACCTTCCCTAGAGTTTGCTGGGGTTTTTGTTATTGTTACTGTTGTTTTTTAAATTGTTGCATGTTGTCTCTGTGCCAACGATCAGCTTGAGACATAAACTTAAGGTATTTTCAGGTCTTTCTGAGCCTGTGCCTTCCCCTAGGCATGTTCAGTGACTTTCTAATTTCCCCATTGTCTGCAGTTGCTTTTAAAGGTTCTAATGTTTAATGTTTGGTTTTCGAAAGGAGAATGAGAAAAAAGTGGAGATGGAGACAAACAAACAAACACACACACACATACAGGCCCTTGAAACACACTGGAAGCCATTTCAGATTGAGGGGGAAGAAACTTCCAACAATGCAGGGAGGTGCAATACAACAAATGCCCCTTTTTGTCTAGACCTATGTGAGTAGAAGCAACAACTGTAAAATAGAGCACAGATCTCTGGTATTTGGAGGACAGGGTCTTTTTTCCCATCCTCACTCTGGCAAGATTTGTGTAACCTTCTCTAAAAACATGTTCACAGCTGACAGTCCTGGGGCTAAAGGGTCGGGGATGGATAGCAGCTACTATGCTAAAAGGTGATGCTGACTGAAATTAACTTCAATTTATTACTTATGCCTTTGTAGGAAGTTGCAAGCCTTCTATGGACTCTAGAGTTCCAAAACAGTTACACCAGAATGATTCTGCCTGTACAATTGTTGTTTAGGTAGTGAAATAAATTTTTGGTGCTTTCTATTCCACCATCTTCTAAGAATCCTTGACAGTTCTTTTTTAGTTAAGAGAATACAGGAGAGATATTAGATACAGGAACACTAAAAATAGATACTTTTTTACCTCTATACTAGACATCTAGTATTTTACTTAGTACATAGATTACTGTATAGAAGTCTTAAAAAAGAATCTATGAGACTAATTATAGTTTTATCATTACTTTACAGATAAAAATGTTAGCAAAATAAAATAGAAGATCTAGTTTGCAAACCACGGTGAACTTTATTACAAAGTCTATACTCTTATTTATGGATTTGGTGTAGACATCTTGGCTTAGAACTTGCAGACAGGATGACATTTATCAGTAAGTCTCTGATCTGCTCTTACTAAAGACATTATCTGAATTGGATGCCATGTTGGTTATTTTCAAGAAATGCAGCAGGAGAACATAAAGAGTGAATAATTAAAGAGTATATTGTCTGAAGTTTCCATTGACCACCAAGTGTGTGCTAAATGTCCAATAGAGGGATTCTGTTTTGCAATGATGGCATTTCCCAATCATATTACAGCAGGCTATTTGCATTTTTGTCCCATCTACATCTTAAGACAGTAATCTGGTGATAAGGTTGAGTGTTACACAGTGCAAGGCAAATAATAAGCAAGAAGCAAATATTTCTTGATCACAATTGAACGAAACAAATGAAGTGCTTATTATTTTTCCAATTGTTAGTTAACAGAAACTTTGTGAATTATATCCTTTTATATTTGAGAGATATATACTTAGCTTACTCTATTTTGATACCTAATTAAAATCAGAGACATGAGTTGATTCCTGAAAATTTAAAATTCAAACTATTTTGAAGCTAAACACTATTTTTGAAGATATGTGCCTATATTACTATCTATCTGTCCATTTATTTACCTATGTTAGTCTGTAGTATTTTGAGGTTTTCTGAAATTAGACCCAGGATTGGTTAGTTTTAATACCTGCTTTAACTCGTTATTTGCATATCGCACATTGGGGAACAAAATGTAAAACCACCTGTCTTAGTCCATTTTTGCTGCTATAGTTACCACTGACTGCATAATTTATAATAAACAGACATTTATTTGGTTCACAGTTCTGGAGTCTGGTACGTCCAAGAGCATGATGCTGACATCTGGAGAGGGCCTTCATGTTGCATCATCCCTTGGTGCAAGGTAGAAGAGCAAGTGAGGGCAAAAGCAAGTGAGCAAGAGAGAGCCAAATTGGCTTTTATAACAAATCCACTCTTGTGATAAAAAACTTACTCCTACAATAACAACATTCATCCATTCATAGGGGCAGCACCCTCATGACTTAATCACCTCTTAAAGATCCCACCTCTCAAGATTATTTCATCATTAGGGATTAAATTTCTTTTTTTTTTTGAGACAGAGTCTCGCTCTGTCACCCAAGCTGGAGTACAGTGGCGCGATCTTGGCTCACTGCAAGCTCTGCCTCCCAGGTTCACGCCATTATCCTGCCTCAGCCTCCCAAGTAGCTTGGACTACAGGCGTAGTCCAATTTTTTGTATTTTTAGTAGACATGGGGTTTCATCGTGTTAGCTAGGATGGTCTCGATCTCCTGACCTTGTGATCCGCCTACCTTGGCCTCCCAAAGTGCTGGGATTACAGGAGTGAGCCACCGTGCACGGCCCAGGGATTAAATTTCTAACACATTAACTTTCAGGAATACATTCAAACCATAGCACCACCTAATGGTGCAAATTCTGACCCTTAATAAACTGAAGAGTGGAATTGTGTTTAAGGCTAAGGGATACAAATTTAATTCAATTTTGCTTAAAGTGATAAGAACACTGATTCAAATCACATAGATGTTTCACTTAGGCAAAGACAAACAAAACATTACCATTTAGTAGAAAGCATTAGAATGATTTTTTTTTCCCACAGCAAACCCTCCAGTGACCAATTTCTTCTCCCTTTTTCTTAAAAGATATCTGCATCAGTATTTGCACCAAGATATTTCAGTGCACTTCTTAAAGTAATAGTCTTTTTCGTCCTTTGCAGACAAAGCAAATAAGGATCTTTCCTAATTGAATGAACACTGAAAATGCAAACATCCACCCAGTATACTATATAATTGTAGTTATCTAAATTAAAGTCTATTCACTATAAACTTGAGTGGTATAAATTTGACTTTTAAAAATGTATGGCATAACAGAATATTCAGATGTTAAGTAACAACTGACTTAAAGTCAGAAAAATGTTTCACATAACAAAGCAACAGTAAAATTTCTATTAAAACAGTCATTTTATAGAGTATTATAGAGTATAATTATGTAGATAACTACTTTTGTGTTTAATTTCACCACTTGTCATCAATGGCATGAGTCTTTCAACATCATTGTAAAGGAGTACAGGTTCTGGAAGACAACAAAATAACAATTTGAAACATGAATATCAAGTGTTATACTATAAGAAAATGTTGTCAGATTTTAGAGGGACGGTGAAATGAGCTGGATGAAACACAGACAGACACAATGACAGCAGAAATATATATTATGAAATAAGGAAGAAAAGAGTTGCAAATTAGATGAGACTTTAAAAATGGCTCATACTTGTAATCCCAGCACTTGGGAGGCCAAGGCAGGCAGATTACGAGGTCAGGAGTTAAAGACCAACCTGGCCAACATGGTGAAACCCTGTCTCTACTAAAAATACAAAAATTAGCTGGGCATGGTGGCGGGCACCCGTAATCCTAGCTACTTGAGAGGCTGAGGCAGTAGAATTGTTTGAACCCAGGAGGCAGAGATTGCAGTGAGCTGAGATTCCGCCATTGCACTCCAGCCTGGATGACAGGGAGAGACTCCATCTCAAAAAAAAAAAAAAAAAAAAAAAAAAAAGCATGAAGGATAATAAAGTCAGAAATTCAGAAAGTGAACAGTGCAAGGGAAATAAAATGCACAAAATTAATGTAGACCATATGTGAAGTCGAAAGACTTGTTTAAACATTTCACAATAATAGTCAAGATGGAAGTACTGTGCACATTTTTTTCCCAAAATAATATTACTAGCTAGAAATTAAAAGAGAATGCTTTCTATTTAGGAGGGAGAAGATGTGCCTTTTTTAATGAGGAGGAAAAAGGCTTCAAAAAAGACTATTACTTCAAGAAGTGCACTGAAATATCTTGGTGCAAATACTGATGTAGATATCTTTTAAGAAAAAGAGAGAAGAAATTGGTCATTGGAGAGTTTGCTGTGGAAAAAAAATCATTCTAATGCTTTCTACTAAATGGTAACTCAAGTTCACCTACAGAGAATAATGCAACTTCTACTGAAATATATCTTCAAGAAATAAAGTTACATAATTGCTTTGATATAAGCAAGAAATCCCGTAAATAAAATATTTTGCTTTCTCTAATTTTATTTTAATGCAGAATTGAGAAAAAACAGTCTTTTTCTGGCAGAAAAGAAGGGTGTTTACAGATGATGAATCTTCACATTTAAAGTATAGGGAAACTTTACATTTATGATTACATTATGATATATATTAAAATGCTTAAGAAAACATAAAGACTAAATAAGTGAAATGCTGTTTTCTAATGATAAATTATTAAGCATTTTTTAAGACAAACTTTAGGTTAAAATTTATAATACATATTGAGTTAATTAAACCTTACACTGTGGCCCCCGGTAACATAAGAACTTACAGTTACAAAATAAAAGAAAGTGAAGTAGATGCCATTACTTTTCTACAGATCTTTCATACTGAGAGAAGAAAGGATAAGTAGAGGTTAATTTTAATTTGCGTTTATAAATGCCCTATTTACAAGGGTATCTTAGGAGGAAGTTCTGGCTACTATAACAAAATACCATAGACAGGGTGGCTTATAAAAAGCAGAAATATGTTTCTCATAATTCTGGAGGCTGGACGTCAAAGATGCTGGTGTTAGCGTGGTTGATTTCTGGTGAAGTCACATTTTTTGGGTTATAGACTGCCAGTTTCTTGTATCCTTTCATGGCAGAAAGACGGCAACAGCGTTCTCTGGGGTCCTAATTATTTATTACTTGTTGTATTTATTTTTTCAATTTAGGTATATTTGACAATTGAAGATTGTATATATTTAAGGTTTACAATTTTATGAATATATATATATTCATATGTATATAGTAAAATAATAACCATGACCAAGTTAATTAACATATCCGTCATCTCAGATAGTATCACTTTCCTTGTTACTGCTTTATTATTATTTTTTAATATATTTCTTATTTTGGTGTGGTGAGAACACTTAAGATATACTCTCTTAAGCTGAGAATGGTGGCTCACACCTGCAATCCCAGCACTTTGGGAGGCTGAGGCTGGTTGACTGGCTGAGCCCAGGAGTTTGCGACCACTCTGGGCAACATGGCAAAACCCCATCTCTACAAACAATACAAAAATTAGCCAGGAGTGCTGGCATGCACCTGAAGTCCCAGCTACTCAGGAGGCTGAGAGGGGAAGATCACTTGAGCCCAGGAAATCAAAGCTGCAGTGAATCTTAAATGTGCCACTGTTCTAGATCCCTGAGGAATCGCCACACTGACTTCCACAATGGTTGAACTAGTTTACAGTCCCACCAACAGTGTACAAGTGTTCCTATTTCTCCACATCCTCTCCAGCACCTGTTCCCTGATTTTTTAATGATCACCATTCTAACTGGTGTGAGATGGTATCTCATTGTGGTTTTGATTTGCATTTCTCTGATGGCCAGTGATGATGAGCATTTTTTCATGTGTTTTTTGGCTGCATAAATGCAGCACACCAACATGGCCCATGTATACATATGTAACAAACCTGCATATTGTGCACATGTACCCTAAAACTTAAAGTATAATAATAATAAAATTTAAAAAAAAATGTGCCACTGTACTCCAGCCTGGCTGAGGAAAGTAAGGCCTAGCCTCAAATAAACAAATAAGCAAAAAGATATACTCTCTTAGTGAATTTTAATAATAAAACAAATTATTGTTAATTATATTCACGCTGTTTTACACTATATATTAAAAATGAACAAAATACATGAGTAGACAATTCTTAAAGGAGGCATACAAATGGCCAACAGGTATTTGAAAAAGTTCTCAACTCACTTATCATCCAGGAAAACAAATGAAAAGCACAATGAGATATCACCTCACACCTGTTAGAATTAGAAAAATAAAAGATAACAAGTGTTGGTGAGGACGTGGAGAAATGAGAAACCTGTACACTGTTGGAAGAAGCATAAATTAATACAGTCATGAAAAACAATATGGAGTGTCCTCAAAAATTAAAAAATAGAACTAGCTTATGATCCAGCAATTCCACTTCTGGCTATATATCCCAAGGAAATTAAATCAGAATGTTGAAGAGATATTTACACTATTTTCCCATGTTTTATTGCAGCTTAATTTACAATAGCCAAGATATTGAAAAACCCTACATTTCCATTGGTAGATGAATAAAGAAAATGTGGTATATAAGTACAATGGAATATTATTTAGCCTTAAAAAAGAAAGACATTTTGACATTTGTGACATGTATAACCCTATAAACATTATATTAAGTGAGATAAGCCAGACACAGAAAGATAAATACCTCATGACCTCACGTATATGCAAATTGAAGATAGCTGAACTCATAGCAAAAAAGTAGAAGGGTGATTACCAGGGACTGAAGGGAGGGAGTAATAGGGAGATATTGGTCTAGAGTTCCTTTTATAAGGGCACTAAGACCATTCATAAGGGCTCCACCCTCATTACCTAATTACCTGCCAAAATCCCTACCTCTTAAGATTGTAAGGTTAGGATTTCATCACGAATTTTGAGGGGACACAGTTGTTTAGTGTATTATAAAAGTTAATGTTTAAATATTAAGGTTAACTGAATAACTGTCATAATTTACACAAGAATAGAGAAAATGTAAGTAGAAAAATAAAAATAAAAATTGAATTAAAACCTTAGTTATTATCCATACAAAAGATTAAAACTGGTTTGTATTGGGACAGTAGACATTCTGTGCACAAAGTTATCAAATGGTTTTTAAATTAGTTGAAAATATTTAAAGTAGGAAGATTTCACATAAAACCCAGAATAGAAACTTTTTAAATAACAACAACAAAATAAAACATAATATATGGAAGGAGTAACTGAATTTGAACATGACATGGATTAGCTAGGTCAAGTAGTCACTAGCTCAGTTAAATGAGGCATGTACTTGCCAGTTTTTCAGGAGTCCTCAACTAAATATTGTCTCGTAACACCAACAAACCACCTACTTTACACAGCAATGTTAATGACATGGCTCTGTAAATTTAATACAAAGCAGAGACACATATATTTAAAGACCTTACTGAAATTTTTTTGATCAGGTTTTTGACATTATAAACAAAAACAATCAAAGAGATTTAAGAAAAATTGAGTTTCTTAGAGCAGAAAATTTAGAAACAAAATACATCGAGACAAAATGAATCATATAAAAATTAGTTAATGATGCTGTTGCCTAGAAATAGGCATCAGAGACAATTCTGGATTTACCCGTTTCTAGTTGTGTAATCTCAGATAATTTATTTTATTTCTCTAAGCCTTGATACTCTCACCTACAAAAGTAGAAATTAATAGCATCAACCTCACACATTTATTCCTTATACTAAATGAAACAAGTGTTTAGCTTTTGCCTTGCAAACATTCAATGTTTGCATTAGAGTACTATTAAATAATTCTTTGTTAACTTCTTATTTTAATGTGTTTATCATATCTTCAAGAACTTTAGGAATTAATTGAAAACAGGGAAGCTCTTACCATCAATACTGTCCTATATCTAGGGATGTTTTTCTCATCCTCTTCAAATAAATGAAGCACATGTTATTCAGTATGAGATATTGACATCTGATATCTTCTGTCAAATGGAGAGAGAAAGACATTCCAATGAGCAGATATTTTACTCTGCAAAAAGGAAAAACCCCATTCTCTTTGCTTTGAATGTGTTTTGTACAGAATCTTCTAGGTGTGTTTTAGGAGGAAATATGCAGATTTTTCTATCAAAGGAAAGTGTAAAACCTTTATATTATGAAAAATATCTAGGAGTCCTTCTATATAGCATAGTCGAATTTTCAGAAGTGTAAAAAGAATAACAGAGTGGTAGAATCTCACAGTCTTTACAGAAGGCAATGGGGATGTTATATGAGATCTCTGTTCCGTAGAATTATCAATAAATCCATGGCTATATGAAAACGACTATCTTTTTGAACTTAATATGGCAAATTCTGGGATCATTCATATAAGGAAGGAATTTTGATAGTCCTGGTTATCTGGTAACACAGGGTCTTGCCCAGTGCTGGATTATCCAGTAAGAAGGTCAAACTCATGCAAGTGCAACTACACACACACACACACACAAATGGACACACACACACACACACACAGGGGCATGAACACACACACCTCAAACAAGGTAAACCAGCATGATGTTCTGTGAAATTCAAGACTATCTTGATCTCTGTACTGTATCATAAAAGAGAACTGAAAGTTGATATAGAGCTTAGTTAAGACAGTGAACTGCACTGCTACCACTGCAATACAAAAGTAAACTCCTATTTATTTTTTTCATTAATTGGTATACAGGTGTAACAGTTTCCTGATCAATAACTGCATACCAGATAACCAAGCGTACAGAAGTTTGCTCCAAAATGTCTGGTTTGGGAACTGCCGTTTGAGATACCACCTGATGACATTTTCAAAAATGGACAATATTTTTTTCAAAAGTTTTGGCTTCTGCACAAGGGAAATATACAAGTTAAATAGTCATCGGTTGGAAATCCCCACCATCTACATCTTTCAGATGTAGATGATATTAATCTCTTCACTTCCCTCAGAAATGGAATGCCATTTCTGCTTTTTATAATGTGGATGTCAAGGAACTCATAGAGCTTCCATTTATCCATTATTATCATAATAACAGTTATCGCAACGGTCAGCAAGAAAATTTAGGAATTCTGCCAGTTGCCAAATATGTATTACAGTTATTCATCTTGAAGTGATGGAAATATATTCAAAGTGAAACCACAGTAACACTGATTCCATTGTCTGACAGCTTTTACTTAATACTTTATTTTATACCTGACAATCCCCATTCCTTATCTACGACTATGACGGGAAATTGGGTCTCCAGAGAATATCTTCAAAATGTTACTAATATTTAATAATTTTTGGAATATCATCATATTTCCCTTTCCCCAGAGCACAGCCACCATGGTAAGTGGTTTCAAGTTCCTTTGAGTGATTTATATTAGACAATTATGGCATTTTTAAGGGCTTTTATTCAAGGAGATCTAACCTTCCCTTTAGTAAAGAAGATATGCGTCTGTGAATGCACTTGAAATTGGAGAGTCTGCACTTTGCCAATGTGGTGACTTAAGCCAAGTTTCTTCTGAAAAGATGTAGAATTTTTCCAATTATATAGATCCAATAATATTTTACTAGCCTGACAATTCTTTTATATCTAGGAATCTAATAATTAATTAGCAGCCATCAAAAATCCCTGAATGTCAAAACATTTTATTTGCCAGTCCACTCCAGCTGCCCATTTGATGGGCACTTTTGTTAAGATAATTACATTTTACCACCTAAACTTTGTTATTCCAAGACCCAGCAGTCCCATGGAAAATGAGGAGCTCATTTCAGTGCAGGCAGATTTCAACACTAGCTTCGGCCTTCTAAGGCAAAGCACTCCAGAGATTTCACAGATCCTGAAGCCCAGTTCCTTAAGGTGGTTAACAGGACCTCAGTAAAGGAACTGTAATTTAGGCCTTTATGGGGAAGCTAGTGGATATACATCACAAATATTGTCTAGCATTTTCTTCTCCCTAAATCTAGATTTCTTCTTCCTTCTGCCAGGGATGTTCTGGCGTTTGGATCTCATTGAATGTGGTCAACCGTTGTGTATAGTATTTAGTGAATTACCAAAGTGTAACAACCACCTACAGCTTCTGGAAATTGCATATTAAAGTCATAATCTTAAGGTAATGCAAACATGTAGAAAAATTTGAGTCAATCTCCTTTTGCATCAAACTTTGCCTTGGTCCCCAGGAGCACACTGGAATCTGGTTTTGTTATGGGTCTAGGGACAAAGAGGAGTAATGAGCGTGGGCCTTGTGGAAAATAGATACCTTATTGCAAAGTGAGGTTATTATGGGACATTAAAGCAGTAATAGGTATCTCCTCAGAAAAAGAAAGATCAGGCTTCTTTCACTGCTGGCAGACTTGAAGTTTCTCAGATTCTTCTGACTCCAATTAAAGGTCTCCAATCCAAACTCAGAAACTCACTTTTCAATGTCTTAACTTTAATTTTAAGAAACTCAGTAACACGTTTTATTCAACTTGCATTACTGTTCCCCAACTGGCATTATTAAATTTAGAGTTTAATTCTTAGCCATGCCTGCCCTGTGGCTATAAGAAATAGGATATTATTTCAGGGCCACAATAGAAACTTTCTGGTACTCTGTGTCTTGAGCTGAGAGTTTTTATGTGAGAACTTATTATTTTCTCAGTATAGCCAGAAGTAGCTGTATCATACTATGAACTTTGTAGTCATCATTTCTACCGTAATGACTAAAAGCAACAGCAATTTCATCTCCAGAACAAACAACCAACAGATGATAGTTTATGTAATAATGATGTAACTTTATGCCATGGATTTGTGGTATCCTTTTCTTACTGGCAAGAAACTCCCCACTATGTTTCAGCTTAAATAAGTGTGTAATCTAATTTCAGAAGCCCAACTTACATGTTTCTTAAAACTCTTCTAGTAAAAAGAATTATATTAATGTCAGGAAAATAGAATCTATATTAAATAATTCAATATAAGTAGTATAGCACATGGAACTAGTATTAGAGTCACTGAAAGATGAACAAAGGAGAATATCAGGCAACCAGAAGCCACTTACAGAAAGTCACTTAACTGAAGAAAATATTACCAGTTATCACATAATGTTATTAGAGTCCGGGAACAGTGAGCACTAGGGAGGCACTTAAACATGGAGCTAAAGACACCCCTCAGGCCTACCTGTAGGACCGGGGACATGGAGGGAGGAGAAATTTCACGGCAAAGTTGAAGCAGGAGCCTGTGCTAGAGCTGCCACCGGAGGGTTGAAGGGTTTTACCATTGCTTTTCTCAACTCCATCTCTAGTTTCTCATCAGCACACCTCATCGACTGAACCTAATTGAAATTAGTTGGAAAAGAAGCCTGAGAAATATAATGTACAAGAGTCAGTGCTCTGATGTGCAGGGGAAGGGAAGTGAGTAGATGAGAGCAAACAAGGAAATGACTAGCACAATATTTTTATGCATTCATGCCCCAAACAGGTCATATAGTCTAAATAAGAAGTCATGTTTTAATTTGTAACAGTAATACTTAAGCTATTTACCTAATATTGAGAAAATTTTTAAAAAGTGATAATTTTTTCTCAGGTTATCAACAAGGCTAGATAAAAAGACTCTTCAGCATAAGAAGAACATGTATTCTACTCTGAGTTTTCTATTTCTGCTGTAATAAATTAATAGAAATTTAGTAATTATAGTGTGCATTTAATCTTGTGAGGTTTAAAAATGCTATCTCCATATTAGTGTTCTATCTATTACTGCATGACGAATAACCACAAACTCAGCAGCTTAAAACCACATCCACTTATTATCTCACATTTCTGCAGTTCAAAAGTGTGGGCTGACTCAACTGGACTATCTGTTTAGGTTCTCACAGTCTGATATCTTGGTGCCTGCCAGGTTGGGCACTAGAAAATAATTCAAACCAACTTCATTCATTGTTGGCTGAGTTCATTCAAAACTTTTGTGCTTTTAGGATGGACATATCTATTCATTCTCTTTCTGGTTTTAGGCCAGGGGTACCTGTTTTCCTTGGCAGGTGACTCTCTTCACATTCAAACTATCAAGAGCACATCAAATCCTTCTTGTCCTTCAAATCTCTTCCTGTTTTACTACAAGTCACAGAAAAGCAGGCTTTTAAGGGCTCATATGCCCACCGGAATAATCTCCCTATCTTAACTTCAATTGTTAATATAATATACTGTAACTAAAAGAGTGAGATCTTATCCTATTCACAGATTCCAGGGATTAGGGTGAGATCTCACTGAGGGGCCATTTTAGAAATTCTGCCTGCCACAGTGGCACACCTCCAACAAGGGGCAGTGATGAAAAGCATTTTTATGTCAACATCTGCTTTGAGCTTTGAGAGTAATAGCATTGATTACCATTGATGTTTGGTAATGAAATTAATATTTTTAAATAATATGGGAGTTATGTTTGATGACAGCATTCTACATTAAATCCTGAAATAAACAGTGACATTTGTGAAAATGAGAAAAGTTTCATCGGTTTATAGTAAACAAAATGTTTGCACTTTTTAAATAAAGATGATTTTTTAAAGCAAAATAACACCATAAAAAAGGAAATAGGATTATAAAAATATCTAAGTTCCAAGGTTCCAATAGACTTTCTCAGGTATAAAGAAGGAGCTATTTGAGTGTCATGTAACATTCCATCATTAACTCTCTCAAAGCATGGAATTGTCTTCGTGCACCAGCTGTGCTGCATTTAGATAGCAAGCCAAGAATTTATCTGCTAATTCAGAGTCTTTCTTAGCCGAAAAATGTCATGGACCAATTTTTAAAATCTAGAAATTGTTATGAGTATCCTGTGATATTTTCCCAATTATTTTTAAATGAGTATCCTGTGATATTTTAAATATCCTTTGCTATTTTCCCAATTATATTTAAATTTATTTTATTATTTTCTTCTGTTTGGAAATAGATTGTGTTAATTTTACAAGGAACTATACATTCTTAAGGAATGATAAGTCAACAATAGGCTTTGCATTATTTCAAGAAAATGACAATAATATATGATATTAAACATAGTGTACTTCTTATATTAGGTGCATAAAACAGACTCTTCATTGTTGAAAACCCAAATGATTGCCATTAGCCACTTTAGTTTCACAGCAGGTTACATAAATTATTATCACATTTAATTAGCATTCTGACAAGTTGAGGAATTCTTTACCTGCACTCAGATAACATACAGAAAGTGATTTGAAAGCATTTCCTGCCTTAAAAACATCAGAGCAAATCAAAGAAATCAGCTTCAATTTTATCCTTACTATTAAATACCTGGCAATCATTAAACCAAATGACAGAGGAAGAAATGTCAATTATAAATGCTGTTTTAAGATATTTGATTTTCCGTACGAATAGATTTCTACAAACAGAATAATATAATTCAACATTATTTTATTGTGATATAATATCAATGATACCTTTCTTTTCCTCCCTTTCTAAATAAGCAAAATGGTATGAATATATCATCATTTAATATCTGAAGCATCATTAAGTTCCTGTTTGTTTCTAATCTTAATGTAATGTATGCTAACTGGTTATTTTGAATTATTGAATATCATATTAAAATTTTCATTATAAGAGAGAATTTCCATGGCAGAAGCATATATAGATTTACTTAAGAGAAATAACTCTTGTGCTGATAATGCTGTAGAACATCAAAGACTAATAAAAATGGTAAGTGTATGGAAATATTTATATGTATATATATATATATATTTTTTTTTTCTTGAGGTGAAGTCTTCTCTGTCACCCAGGCTGGAGTGTAGTGGCACCATCTTAGCTCACTGAAACCTCCGCCTACTGGGTTCAAGCAATTCTCCTGCCTCAGCCTCCTGAATACCTGGGATTACAGGTGCCTGTCACCATGCCAGGCTAATTTTTCTATTTTTAATAGAGAGGGGGTTTTGCCATGTTGGCCAGGATGGTCTTGAACTCCTGACCTCAGGTGATCTGCCTGCCTCGGCCTTCCAAAGTACTGGGATTACAGGTGTGAGCCACCGCGCTGGGCCTGGAAATATATTTCATGCAACATTAAATAAGATTACTTTCTATGTTTTGAAATATTTTCTAATGATATCACTATTTATTAATGATGATTTACTAATGATATTTAGTAGCACTTTCTCACTCAGCTACCTTATTGGTGCTAAATCTCCAATGTGATAAAAAGAGTAAAACTTGCATGAGAATATACTAATTGCAAAAATAAAATTTTCATTTTACTTATAATTAGAAATAAAATAAAACAGGTCTATATAGAGTATAGTTTTACTTAACATAAAAATATAGATTTCAAATCTGAATGTTTTCCAGAAAAGCTGCAGAAGAGTAATTAGATAAGGATAATAAAAAATAAAAACTATATTAGAGTTAAATAGCTCAAAGATACTACAGAGACTTCGATACATTGAAATCCACAGGGTATACATTCTATTAGAATGATATAAGACAACATTTTCTATTCCTTACATTACATATGTATATAAATGACATTGATGATTTCCCATATTATGGGAGAAAAAAAAGTTGTTACTATGAAGTCTAGGGCATTGAATTCAATATTAGAAAATTTTCTTTCTGAACTCATCACAACTTGTGTTACTTTTTAATATGATTAAAGAATGCTATCAAAATGAGCTACTTAAAAAAATACGTGAACTAAGGGGATACATTATGTAAGGTCCTTAAGAATCTTTTGAAGTCTATGAAACATTAAACTCTAAAATATCCTGATAAGCATGAATACCTTTTAAAATTTATTACCTAGTTTATATAAAAATTAATGCTATTCATCAGAAAACCCATACTCTTTTCTTCTCATATTATCTTGACTCTGTATATACTAATTGATATGCCTTGTCTGTAGTCAGATTTCTTGGGTATAGATTTTGCTATTTACTAGTTAGGTGATATCGTGCAACTAACTGAGCTAGTTGTGACCAAGTATTCTTATCTCTAAAATAAGAATGAACAGTAGTATTGATATCCTTAATTGTTTTGAGGATCAGATGAATTAATACAAGATAACAGGAAAATAAAATATATCTCACACAACAAGCCCTGAATAAATGTCAAAAAAGTTAATGAATAAAACAATACATGAATTAAATGAAATACAATTCCAAAAGACCTTTGCTGTATTTTCAGTTTATGGATTCTGGACATCTTTTTGCACTTCCACTCATTGTGCCTACAAAAACAAATCACCAATAATGGAAGCATAGCCAAAACCTAAAACAAAGTCTTCCTAATTGTCCTTATTTAAAAACCATTCAAAGCAATTAGAAGGATGATAAAAATCTGCCATATCTTACACTTTAAGTAAAACCTGAGGACAGAGAAATCTATCAAGCTCAAACAACTTGCACAGGATAAAACATACACATAATAAGAACAAAGTGTTCATAGGACTATATCAGGTGCAGATAAGAATAGAAAAGCCAAGAGGTCAGAGTCATGGTTGAACCCAAGGAAAACAACAGTAGGAGCAAACGACCAAAAACATTCACCCTAAAAGGTAGGAGGCTTTGCCTTATGTGGAAACTACTGTGATTTCTGGAAATAGATATGGCAGGGTCATGCCCTGGGGTAAAGGAAAGATAGCATGGGTAGTGCCAAGAGAACTGAGGAAGCGTCATTGTATTGTAAATAGACAACCCTCTTGCAAAAGAAGAGAGAGCATTTGAGTTGAGAAACCAGCAAATACTGGTTACGCTGTTTCACTTTCCCTATCAGATCATTCTACTTAGAGCTGAACAGGGAAAATTCCATTCATTCAAATAAGAATAAAAAGGAAAGACTAAGCCTTATCAATGAAATAACATCATAATGAAATATATGGCCCGGCACGGTGGCTCACACCTGTAATCCCAGCACATTGGGAGGCAGAAGCAGGCAGATCACTTGAGACCAGGAGTTTGAGACCAGCATGACAAACATAGAGAAACCCTGTCTCTACTAAAACTACAAAAAAAAAATTAGCTGGGCTTGTTGGCACATTCCTATAATCCCAGGTACTCAGGCAGGAGGATGTGACGCGAGCATTGCTTGAACTTGGGAGGTGGAGGTTGCAGTGAGCTGAGATGGTGCCTGTGCACTCCAGCCTGGGTGATAGAGCCAGACCCTGTGTCCAAAAAAAAAAAAAAAAAAAGCAGAAGAGAAATGCACATTGGCACACAGGCAGGCAGAAAGCCAAAGACAAGGAGAGAATATGTTGTACAAACTGACAAGATAAATAAGTTGAAGTTTAAGCATCATTTCAGAAATTAAGACTAAGAGTAGCAAAAGGGAGAAAAAAAGAACATAGAAAGCACACAAACATTGAGGATAAAAGTAAGAAAAGAGATGAAACTTTAAAAGAAATAGAGAAATGAGAAGTATTAGAAGGTGACATGGAAGGCATGTAAAGAATATACTAACAAACCTGTAATTGGAGGCACCCAATAAGAAACACCAGTCACTTAAAAAATATAGAGCAAACAAATCTCCCCAAACCCTAGGATAAATGTAGATAATATTATATGATCTGTAAAATTCTAATTATTTTAGATATGCTAATGATATTTTGTCCATGCATGAAAATGTCTTTATTTTTAGGTATAGAATGTCACAATGTCTGTGATTCAATTTAAAAATACTTCTAAGATTTTGAAAACTGATGTTCTCATACAGATTAATTCAATATCTTATGAGGGAAGTTTTTATACATAGTGGTTAAAAACCAGCTTTGGATTCAGATAGGCCTGACTTCAACTCCTCTCTAGGCCAAGTCACAGGCACGGAAATGTGGCAATACTACTGAGCCTTGGTTTCTATGTCTAAATCAAAAAATTATCTAATGAGTCAATGTGGACACCACACACACAATTCAAAGTGTCTCGGCCCTAATTACTCTAATGTGTCAAGTATTATTCATCAATTCTGGGATGGCCCACAACTCACATTTTGGAATTCCCCCAAACCAGTAACTATGAATGTAAAGAAGATAATAGAAATATATAATTATGAATTAACGAACAGTTACAGAAAGTAGTAGAATCCTCCCTTACACCTTCTTCCCTGTGAAATAACTAGCTGCTACTAATTTCTGTTTTTAATATTAAAACTTCTCAGATTCTAAAGAATTTGGTGTTTACACTCAATTCAACAGGTAGGAAGAACTTGGTTACAAGCAATAGCCTTGTTTACTGATAAATTTTAATTGTTTTTGTTTATGATCAGATTTAGAGTCATCTTAAATTCCTCTGACATTCATGAATTCATAGAATATCCCTGATCTATAGTGATTCCTACACATGATTTTTCTTTTCCAATTTCTATTGGGAAATTTACAAAATACATTACTCTTTTTAAAATGTACATTTATATTTTACCAAATTTTCTTGCACTTTGTTTATTTCATCATTTGTTTATTTTTATTTTGTCAATTTCACTGATCTTTTTTTTGTAAATAGAAACAGACTTCTTTATCTTTGAAGTAAAAAACAGAATTTGAGTGAGGACTCTAGTACTTCTTGTGTCTATATTTCCTTAGACATAACTAAAAATAATCATAAAAGTGGTATCAACTGCCATAGATGATATGCTTATTTTGTGTCAGGCACACTGTAGTAAAAACTTTACAGATGATGTAGGGCCTTGTAGATCATTGTTAGATCTTTGGTTTTTATTCTGATTGAGATCGAAAGCTCCTAGAGGATTTTAAGCAGGGGAAGACTGTGCTCTGACCATGTTTTATCAGGACAGTCTGGCTACTGGGGAACAACTGATCAAAGGAGTGCAAAAACAAAAGCAGGAAGTCCATGCAGTTAGGAATTTATTTCAAAAAGGAATTCTTTGCAAGTGATGGTGAGTTGGACCAGGGGCTGGCAGTGCAGATAGGAAGAACAGTTCAGATTCTGAAAATAGCTTTCTATATTTGAACACAGATTGTATATATATGGTATAAAAAAGTGAGAAGTCAATGAAAAATTCCAGTTTTCTGGATTGAGTGATGGAAAGAAAAGACTTGAGATTTATTGTGATGGGGTATTTTAAGTTAAATTCAATTTCGTGGTAAAATAAGGATTTTTGTTATGGGGGTATGGGAGGGAAAATCTTACCTCTACATTCTTAGAATTTTGGACTGGGTCTAAGAATTAAATTGACAAAAGGCAGATTAACAGGAGAAAAGTATGGAGAAAAGTATACAAATTAATTTAATAAAAATTTTACGTGATGCAAAAGCTTTATATGGAAATGGAAGATCCAAAATAGCAGTTAGAATCAAACATTTATATACTGAATTGGACAAAGAGTTATACACTGTGAAAACATGACAAGGCAAGGGGGCTTGGGCAGTGTAATAAATCATGGAGAAGTGACTAAGAAGATAAAAGTGAGTTAACAAGGTTTGTTTGTACAGACTTATCTCAGTCTCAACTAGCCATCCCTAGTGATAAGAATGTTACTTCCCTCCTGACATACAAAGGACACCTTCCTTAGAGGGATTTATTTACTGTTTTCAGGAAGAACAGGGGGAGGTTGGAGTGCCTTTCTTGTACCTGGTGCTTTTCAAGTACCATTAGCTCAAAAAAATTCTTATACTATGGTGTCATATTTTGGGGTGGCATATTCTGCTACTCTTTAGGACATTGTTATTTTGAGGGACTTATTAGAATATAAATGCGTAAGTGTAAACGCATACAGTTTAAAAAATTCTGTTGGTAACTGTCAAGTCAATATGTTATTCTGGAAAACCAAAATTTTAAACTTCAACAGGTGATAAATGCATAGTTTTTAATATATATATTAAAGGAATAAAATGTGTTAATGATTGCAACAAAGTAGGCAGAGTGTAAAGGTCTTTTTACTACAGAAATGCCACTCTTATAGGTAGTACTCAGCCAAGAAGACATTTCTAAAAGTCAAGAAAATCTACACAATCCATCCCATAGGAATAAAACATAAAAACAGGCATATTTTAACAGGCACCTTTTCAGAAAAATTTATTTTCTAAAATATCATGAATCTGCAGAGAGGCATCACTCTGAAGCTGAAATAGCTAAAGCTCTAGAAATGCATTCTATTTGAACAGTTTCAAATAGAAAATGTGAGAATGCAATACTAGAGTTCTTTGACTCTATCAGTAAGATGCTTTAAGTTTAAAATGTAAAAACCTCACTCAGGTGAGGTGGAAAAAAACATCTAGTAACTTATAAAGAGGATTCACAAGTGATTCATGAAGCCAGGAGCAAGACAAGGGGAGCCTTATCTCAAGAGCCACTAGAGCTTCAGGGCATCTGACTCATTATTACCTTCCTATTTTCACAGACAACTTTTTCTTTTTCTCCATCACGAAATAATAGCTGTCTATCATTTCAGAATTTCCTCACGCAGAGAGGCTGGTCCTTTCTCTGTCCTAATTACAAATTATTAGAAGACAGGATATGATCAGCCCTACTTCAGTCAAGTACCCATTCAATTAGATTAGGAAGAGTGTAGTACAAACATAACTGCCAGATGCTCATCCATGCATTGTGTCTGGCTCATTCACAGAGAAAGGTGTTCAATAAACCGCACATTTACAAAAAGAACATGGAAGGCTGGTGAAGACTTAAGTAGGAAATAAACTTGCAATGTAAACAGAAGTCTAAAAGCAGATGATACAGAAGAAGTATTAAGACAGTAGAAAAACTCAGCCCATAACAAAAAGAATATATGATCCTGGCTGTTCTTGTGTGAGAGATTTGTCAGTAATCAAATGAGAAACATTTGGCGCTAAAACTTACAACTACATTGTAATTTTGCCTATATATTATTTTCAGATTGAAAAGATACATATGCATTTTATATATATATATATATAAATTTCATACCATGTGTATTGGTTATATGCATAATGTATGCCTGTTTACATATCTATCATTTCTACATTTATACATATGAAAATATAGACATATGTAAATCAAATTATCTCCTTTAGGACTAATTTTATTGTCATGTTAAAAATCTGAGTTAACTGCAGCTTGCTTAGACAAATATTTAAATCTAGAGGAACTAATCAATTTAAGAAATCAAAATCTTGGCTCCCAGAGTTTGGGGCAGACAAGATAAGCAGCACTATCTGCAATAATAGGGCATAACAGGTCCTCTTTCACTAGAGACTGACTAATACACGTGATGTACATTTCCTTTATCAGGTAGCTCCTAGTTCTTATGAACAGCATTTCTACAAATATAAAGATTTTGGGTAGAGTGAACATTCTCTGAATTCTTATTCCTTGGGAACCAGAAATTACACCAGATTTCTCAGTAATTGATGCTGTCACGTAGTATTTTCCTCTCATTTCACTAATTTTTTAAACGTGTCTGTCTTCAATGAGTGCAAAATGGAGAGATAAAAAAGAAAAAAAATAGCTTTATTATTTGATTAGACAATAGTCTGGTAAGATGCTTGCTATGGTTTGAATATTCCCTCCAAAACTCATGTTAAAACTTAATTTTGATACTTTTAAAAAGTGGGAACAAAAACAGGTGATTAGGCAACAAGGACTCCTCTCTTCTAAACAGATTAATCATGTCATTGCAGGAATGGGTTTATTGTCAAGAGAGTGGGTTGTTACAAAAGTGAATTTGGCCCTTTCATGCTCTTTCACTGTCTCCTTCTTTTGTCCTTTCACCCTCTGCCATGGAATAGCACAGCATGAAGGCTCTTGCCAGACACTAGTGCCACGCACTTGGACTTCTCAGCTCCAGAATTGTGAACCATATCAACTTTTCTTTATAAATTATCCAGTCTGTGATATTTCCAGTGCTTAATCAATGATATCCTGAACTTAAGATTTATTAAAATACAGCTTAGAATATACCAGTTAGAATAAATGATCCAGGAAATATGATTTTATTTTTAGCATGTTTAAATACTATTCTGTTACTCTTAGAAAACATAAGTATTTGTTAAATTTTACTTAAAAATGGGCAACTGTGATATATATATGATTAATTTTTACTTTATAATATAGATAATATTGATGTAAGTTTTGTATTGATGGTGGTACAACATATTAAGCTTTTGTATCTCCAAGTATTATCTGTGGATATAGTACTGTTCCCTGTAGCTTATATATTTCCATAAAGTGAACTGGGCACCAAAATAAGAGCAATTAACATTTGAGAAGCAAAAGGACTCTCATTTGGTTAAAAAATAAATTATTTGTCATTTTGAATTGAATCTGCATATTAATAGCTTTCATTATTATCATCATTCAGGTCTTATGTACTATTCATTTCCAACTGACTACATTCTTTTTATGATCTAAAAAATGCAAAACTACTTTTGAGATTCTGTATGTGTCTGATTGCTTTGAAAACCATGAGAGATTCTTTAAAATGTAAAGCATGAATCATTAAAGGGTTTATTTTGCATCTTGTGTATTCAAAAGGTTTGGAATTCATTTTCAAATGTTGCAAAGCACACTAGTATCTCATGGGTTTTTACTCTACAGACTCGCATTCTCAATGAATGATTTCTCACTCACAATACTCTACCTGAGCATGAGGCGTACAAGATAGGAGATGAGGCAAATTCCCCGAGCATAACTTTTTTTTTTTTTTTTTTTTTTTTGAGACGGAGTCTTGCTCTGTCTCCCGGACTGGAGTGCAGTGGCATGATCTCGGCTCACTGCAAGCTCCACCTCCCGGGTTCACGCCATTCTCCTGCCTCAGCCTCCCGAGTAGCTGGGACTACAGGCGCCCGCCACCACGCCTGGCTAATTTTTTGTATTTTTTTTAGTAGAGACGGGGTTTCACCGTGGTCTCGATCTCCTGACCTCGTGATCCGCCCGCCTAGGCCTCCCAAAGTGCTGGGATTACAAGCGTGAGCCACCGCGCCCGGCCTACCCGAGCATAACTTTAAATCACATTGACGAAGATGCCAATATTTATGTTTAAAAAACTAAGTCAGAAGCTTGTATATCTACTTTAATTGAAGAAACATTAACTTAGCACCTTTTCTGGTATCAAGTCTTACCTGAATTTTCTCTGTACTGTTGTAAATCTTGAAACTACTGACAGACTAATACACAATAACTTCTAAAATTAATACTTGTGCATTGGATTATGAGTTTCTAGAAGCCAGAATTATTTGTTGTGTATTATTATATTACAAGGACCAAACAGAGTGTTAAGGCATATACTCTGCATCCAATATTTCTGTTGTGATTATTGAGCAAAGGAAGCGGGCATTTAGAAATAATGCCTTGTTTGAGTCATAGTGTCAGAGGCACTAGACAACTAGTCAGTTGAACTAGAGCAACTCCATCTTGAATAGGAGCTGGGTAACATGAGGCTGAAACCTACTGGGCTGCATTCCTAGATGGTTAAGGCATTCTAAGTCACAGGCTGAGACAGGAGGTCAGCACAAGATACAGGTCATAAAGACCTTGCTTCTTTCTTGCAGTAAAGAAGCCAGCCAAAACCCAACAAAAGCAAGATGGCCACAAGAGTCACCTCTGGTTGTTCTCACTGCTACACTCCCACCAGCACTGTTGAAACCGGAAAAGTTCCCTTGTCTTTCTCACAGGGTGTGCGATGGGGGTATAACTCACTTCTTCAGTGTCCTGCTGCTCAAACCTCTAGGGGAGCATACAGATGGGCAGGCTGTGGGGCTCCTACCCCATGGCAGTGTCTAGGTGTGAATGTTTACAGCTGAAACCCCAGTGAGCCTGTGTTACAGGGTGCTTTTTAGTTTAGCCAGCCATAGGCGGTTTGTGTTAATCAGCTCAATTAGACCCTCTACCTTGTAACAAGGACAGGGGGCTTTCTGTATCCCGGGGTCTTGCCTTGGTGTCCCAGAAGAATGGGATAACACCTGGGATTGGAGAATGAGTGCAAGGTTTTACTGAGTGGAGGTAGCTCTCAGCAGATGGGGGAAACCAAAAGGTGGATGGAGTGGGAAGATTTTCCCCTGGAATCAGGCTGCTCAGTGGCCCAGGCTCTCCTCCGACTGCCCCAGCCAGGCTCCACAGTGTTTTGCTGGTCGGTGGCCTGCCCTGTGCTGGTGCCTGTAGGTGTGCTGCTCTCAACATCCAGCCGACTGTGTGTTCCTCTGCTGATGAGCTCTGGAAGTTCAGCCGCCTGTGTCTGCCTGCTAGAGTCTTGGGGGATTTTATAGGCACAGGATTAGGGTGTGGCCTTGGGAAATGCAACATTTGGGCAGGAAAACAAAAATGCCTGTCCTCACTTAGGTCAGTGGGCACACGCCTGGGCCTGGAGCCCTAGCCAGGGACCACAGCCTCCTCTACCCAGCACTTCCCTTCCCACTTCCGTATCATTTAAAGTGACTATGCCCTTCCCAGTACTTCCCTTCTGTATCATTTCCCCTCTCTGAAGAGGTACATCTAACTGCCATTAGAATATGGACGATGACAGGTCTTAGCTGCTTCCTGCTGACAGGGAGCATTTTTGGGGGGAAAACTGCAGTTAGATTCCCCCAGAGGTCTATCTAAGGGTTCCTAGCAAAAGGGAGCCATCGCCTGAGGCTCTGGTTGCCTGACCATTTGGAGTTTGATGGCTTCTATGCACGAGAGAAAAAAACAAGGTTTTATAAGGTTAAGTTTGCATGGATTAAACCTGTGTATTATACAAGGAAAGAATTTAGTGTCAAAGATTTCAGAGACCGGAAGTAAAATATACTGACAACAACATTGTACCCTGAGCTGTTGCATCCTAGTGAAATAAATTAAACCTTGTATGGGAGCAGATCAACTTTTAGACAAGTGATAACTGTTCTTGCCATATCTTGGTGCACTCTGGGAACTCTGGGATTTGCAGGCTTGCATAGTGACCATTAAAGCTTTTGTCTCTTTCCTGTACTTCCTCTTTCTTGGCCTCCCTGTCTCTATTATAAAAGACCGAGGTAGCCACTTTCAGGAGGTCCTCTAATGTACTATCTGGTCCTCGGGCCCATTTCTGCAACCTCCACCTGATATGAGGAGCTGCCTGAGTAATAAATTTGTCCTTTAGGATTAGCTGTTTCTTGACTGAATCAGGAGATAGAGAAGTGTGCTTTACCAAGGCCTCTCTCAGCCTTTCGAGGAAGGCAGTGGGATTTTCACCAAATCCCTGGTTGAGCATGAACAACTTAATATAATCCAGAGGCTTGGTCTTAGTTCTACGTAAGCCTTCCATTATGCACACCCAAAAATGTCTCCTTTTCCAGTCTTCCATCTCATCAGTGGGATCCCATTTAGGGTCATTCACTGGTACTGCTTCTCTTCCAGTTGGAAAATATTCGCCCCCTTCCGTGATGCTACATGTGATGCAAAGCTCATCCCCAAATGTCTCTGCTGCTTGCAGAATGGCCTGTTTCTCAGTGTCCATCAGGGTCTGATCTAAAATTAACATAACGTCTCTCCAGGAGAGTTCAAAAATTTGTGTGAAGTTCTGGAAAACCTCTATATATCGATCGAGTCATCTGAAAACTTGCCAAGATCCCCCTTAATTTGCTTTAAGACCCATAGGGAGAAGGGGACCTGGACCTTACTGGGCCCCAATTCACTGGGCATCTGTTGGAGGGGTAAGAGTGAGAGTGGAACTTGTTTAGAGTGAGGATTTCTAGGAGGGGGCAAGTGAGAAACTGAAGCTGGATAGGGATGTGGGGGTGGACCTGGAGGAACATGGTTTGAGGGAACTGGCTCCTCTGCTGGGAGTGCTTCTGGGACTCATATCTTTAATTCCCTGGGCCTGCCCATTGTTCCCCTCCCTGAGATGGCAAACGGGAGGGCTGGATCAATTATACATTGTCGACAAAGCTCTGGATTGCCTTGCAAGGTATAGAAAGCCTGTAAATATGGGGCCTCAGACCATCTGTCCTCACATCTACAAAAAATTTCCAATTGCCAGATGGTTTTGAAATGAATGAACCCTTCCTGAGGCCAAACCAGTCCTTCCTGTAAATCATAATTGGCCAAACCTTTGTGCAGAGGGCTCTGAGGCACTTTTCCTTCAGATTCTGAGGGTCAATGGTTCAGGATATACTCCAAAGGAGTATAAGCCGGGGGTGGTGAAGAGAACTGGTTGCTAACTCTGAACGACCAGAAATAGAGGCATCTCTCATTTCCCTTTCTTCTTTCAGCAAAAAACTCAGGGTGTGATGGAGAGAGAAAGTGATTGTCCGCCCTTCACTTTCCACCTCCTGTCCCTGAGCCCCGGCGACCTTGACAGTTTCCAGCCATAGGTACCAATGTGGTATGTACCCATGAAGCAGGGAAAACCTGGAGAATAGGAATTAACTTCCCTCACCTATGCCTCCATTTCTCTCTGCTGTCAGCAAACTTTGAGATCCCTGAGCCTGTTTATGCCATGAAGCATGGCCTCCTTCTGTGGGGTGGGGGGTTTAGTAGGCAGGAATTAGTACGGCCCATTTACATTATGCCTGTTGACTGGTTTTGGATTCCTGAGATCTGTTCTTTTTTTTTTTTTTTTTTTTTTTTCCTAGAGCCTCAGCCTGAACCTTAGAATTGAGTTTGAGACTGAAAAGGCACTTCAGAGGCTGTTTGTATCCATTTAGTGTCTCAAATAAGCCCTGCCAAATTTGCAGTTATCAGCCAGCAGGGGTCGCTTCTCTGTTAACATCCCTATTAGAAACAGAGTAGGAGTGGGGAGGGTCTCTCACTTGGAAAAAAAAATACAGTCAAAGGGGCAAAAAAGGTGGGGGGCTGCCGGGGAAAGAACCCCTTGCTTAATGCAAGTAGGCCCCTCTACTCCTTATAACTTTCCCATCCTTCCCCCAGTTCAGACCAGGTTGAATTCCTTGGACAGGAGAGGAAAATTTCCATTGGTGTGTGGGGCAAGAAGCACCCTGTAGGGTCCTGGCTACTGCTCCGGCTTTCTCTTACTCACCTCGTGGCTGTTGGGCTAGGCCTTTGCCTGCTGCGGGCTTGCCCAGGCGCCCAAGCTGGGAGGGAAAAGGGTAAGAGGAGGGGCCCTGAGCCGCGTGTGCCTGCTGCTGTCAAGGTGGAGGCATACATGGCATCTCTAGGAAAAACTGATCTGATTTCCACCTTTGGTGGCTGAGCCAAATTCTCATTTTACATAGTAACATTGCCACAGCCTGTAGAAAACTATTAACATTATAAAGGAAGGGATAAGACCATTTCAAACCATGAGAGAGAAAAGAGATGAAAGGAAAACAGAGCCTCTTAACCACAGGAAAGAGAGAAAGGTGGCAGGGTTTTGGAAGAAAGGGGGACCCAACAATTTTGCATTCACTCACACTCACCTTCCAAGATCCTGGATGAGCCCCAGCTGAAACAGGAAAAGTTCCCTTGTCTCCTTTGCAGGGAGTGTGATGGGGGTGTGACTCAGTTCTTCAGTGTCCTGCTGCTCAAACCTCTAGGGGAGCATACAGACAAGCAGGCTGTGGGGCTCCAACCCCATGGTAGTGTCTAGGGGTGAATGTTTACAGCTGAAGCCCCAGTGGACATGTGTTACTGGGTGCTCTTTTAGTTTAGCCATCCATAGGTGGCTTGTGTTAACCAGCTGAATTAATCCCTCTACCTTGTCACAAAGACAGAAGGCTTTCTGTATCCTGGGTTCTTGCCTTGGTGTACCAGAAGAATGGGATAACACCTGGGCTTGGAGAATGAGTGCAAGGTTTTATTGAGTAGAGGTAGCTCTCAGCAGATGAGGGGAGCCAGAAAAGGGATGAAGTGGGAAGGTTTTTCCCTAGAGTCAGGCCACTCAGCAGCCCAGGCTCTCCTCCGACTGCCCCAGCCACTCTCTACGTCGTTCTGCTGGTTAGTGGCCTGCCGGTGTGCCAGTGCCTGTTGGTCCACTCTGCTTGACATCCAGCTGCCTGTGTGTTCCTCTGCTAATGAGCTCCTCTCAAAGTTCAGCTGCCTGTGTGTCTGCGTGCCAGGGTCTCAGAGGTTTTTATAGGCACAGGATCGGGGCATGGCAGGCCAGGTGGCTCTTGGGAAATACAATTGGGCAGGAAAACAAAAATGCCTGTCCTCAGCTAGGTCCATGGGCATAGGCCTGGGGGTGGAGCCCTAGCCAGGTACTACAGCCTCTTCTACCCAGCACTTCCCTTACCCTCTTCTATATCATTTAAAGGGACCAAACCCTTTCCAGCACTTCACTTCCATATCACTATGACAGTTTACAAATGCCATGGCAATGTCAGGAAGTTACCCTATATGGTCTAAAAAGGGGAGGCATAAATAATCCACCCCTTGTTTAGCGTATCATCAAGAAATAGCCGTAAAAATAGGTAACCATCAGCCCTCGGGGCTGCTCTGTCTGTGAAGTAGCCATTCTTTTATTCCTTTACTTTTTTAGTAAACTTGCTTTCACTTTACTCAATGGACTTGCCCTGAATTACTTCTTGTGCGAGATCCAAGAACCCTTTTTGGCAGTCTGGATCAGGGCCCCTTTCCTGTAACAGTAGAATTAATGTTTAAATGGAATGCATGTAAAGAGATTGTGAACCTAAATTCAAATTGTTTTAATTGAGGTTTGATTTGGAAATTTCTCAACTCAGTTAATATCTAATTCAGATCGATCACTACTTTCTATAAACTTTTTATGGCATTGTTGATCATTCCATAATGTTATTGATGATAGTATCATTATTCTATTGAATATATAAATAGTCTATTTCATCACTTACATTTAAGTAAGAAAATAAACACATTTGGAGACCAGCTGTTGCAAACTAAATAATATATATTTTTTTAACTAAATAATATATTGATGTAATGAAATAATGAAAAGAAATCACTCAAATTCTGGTGTACAAATTTAACATTGAAATACCAATGCAGAGTATCTGAATATCAGTACTGATGCAGTCTTTCTAACTCCTCTTAAAATTCCATGAGAAAACAGAAAACAATGACACACAAACATGATGGAAAACAAAGACTGATGACCAGCCCAATTTAAGAAGAAATTTGTCATTTCCGCAAACCCTGCATAATTGAATGAAAATCCTAGTCAATGGCAAGATGCCTGTTGGTCTAATGTTAGGAAGACTTTTCATTCATTCTTCTCTCCAGTGGCCTAAACTTGGGAGAATAAGCGGCGTGGTATTAGCCAGCTATAGGGATACATTGGATTGGAGGAAAGGTGGCCTTGCAAGGATTATGTTTGGATGCTGGTATGTAATTCCATCAAGTTAACTCATGTCTGGGCACAAAAAGGAACAATCATAGGACAGTGAAACCTGAACACTATTATTGTTGCTCTTGTTGTTTTTCATTAACTCTCTTTCCATACAAAAAAGAATTTGATTGGAACACAAAGATACAGAGAAGAGAATATTGTACACCCCACACATGGAGAGTAGTTTGCGGAGTTTAATTTTAGGTATATATGTGCGTTTTAGAGGATGAATAATGAGTAAGAAAATAAAGTTGGACCCATGGAAATATACTACAATCTCATAAAGAGGAACCCTATTTTGAAAGTGAAAGGAAAAAGTACCTTTTAAAAATGATTTATTATAGTAATATTTTAGAAATCTATTTGGTATTTTAATAAGATTCAGGAAGGATCAATTAATAGTAGCACAAAGCCATAAGGAAGAACATCTTTGCTATTTTATAAAAAAAAATTACAGATATTAAATACAGAAACTAGCTAAAAGAAAGAGGTTTGGATTTACAGTAGAATGCAGAAATTGAAGTGTCTAAGGAGAAGCTATAGAAAAGCAAACAAACAAAATTATTCCCAGGAAAGGGGAAAAAAAACCTCAGCAGTAGGAGTTTGAGACCTTGTTATTAGGTTTGTTCCATAAATATGATTCAGTCACTCAGTCTATAGCTCCAGAGATCAAATTCTTAGTTGCTAATTAGATGAGCTCCCTTAAGCCTGTGATTTTATCACTCTTGTGTCCCATGGTCTCTTTGGTTCAATCAGTTAAGGCTGAGGTGAATGTGATCCTGTGAATTACAAAATAAGCTGTAGGCAGTGACAAATAATCTTAAAAGATGTTGACTGAAATGAAAGAGCAGTTCTTCTAGTTTGTCCCAATTCATTTGCAATGGGACACACTGCAGACAGCAGACTAGAATTTGCCTTGCAGTCAAAACAGTGTTGTGGAGGAGTGATATACCACAATGCAAAGAAATAATTTTCAAAATATATTAGAAAGATAAGAAACAGGAAAAATGGTGATAGATGTCTATCCAAAGAAAGTTACATATTCCCGAGGAAGAAAGAAGAACATTTAGAACAGAAGCAATAATAATACTTGCTTTGAAGAGACTTCTACTAAGTTTAAATGAAAACATTAAAAACAATTCAATAAGCGTACCATATCATAGGCAAAATTAATGAAATTAGATTCATTTCTGAGGAATTTTTTAAAAAAATGTAAGGATACGGAATAAAATAATGCTTATGCAATTTAGACCAGAAGAGGGGGTGATCTAGGAAGAAATAAAAAGTTGCCATTCTCCGATTTCTCCAACTTAATTCTAATTGCCAGAACTCAACAGAGAAAAATGTATTTGAGTTTTGAAAGACAAAGTTTGTGATACTATATTTATTCCTAGAAACTAATCTGGTTTGCCAAGCTTACATTGTACAAACATATAAATTAGGAAATACACATTGCAAAAATAAAGACAATAAAGCAATAAATAATAAAAAACAATATGAGAGATGTAAAGCCAAAATATCATGTATGACAATGAATATAATGTTTTAGCTTCTCTGCTAAAAAACAAAGATTCCCAGATTGTATTAAAATTCTAAAGAGACAAACACAATTTATTCGCAGTACCCCTAAAACATAATAGCCTGAAGTACTGATGTGGTTAATCAATAAAAGCTGAGCCGCAAGTTGCCTGCTTCATCACCTTTTATGTCCAGATAATTTTCATTGGCAAATAACACTATGGCAAAACTCTTTGCCCTGTTACAAATAGTAAAATCTCTTCTTTGGAACAATTTTTATTTTCCTTCTCACCACTTCTATCAAAGTCTTATTAGAATGCTGCATCTCTGTTTACATGGTATCATTTATTACATTTATGATAACACTTAGTACACAGCATTTCATCTCCTTTTGTAGTGACCACGTACTTTATGTAGTCCCTCTTCTGTTATCCCCATGGTTACAGTGGTGGCTTCATTGGCAGCTGTGTTTATGCAACAGGACAACTCTCCTGACCATGATTGAAAACACCTCTCTGAAAACATCGTTTAGTGGCAAGAGAGTTCTATATGCTTTCCTGAGGAAGTTTGATCTGTGAAAGACTTGGAGGCATTTTTTCTCTAACTAATGAACCAAGAAGGGAAGGATAGAAAATCTGGAGAGAGTCAAGGTGCAAAGAGAAACGATGTGGGGTCAGGTGAAGGCTTTCGTGATGTTTTGTCATTTGATTCTCCTCTCTCTGGCTCAGCTCCCATTGCTTTGGGGTTCTGTGAGGTCTGCTTTACTTTATAGCAGAATTTCATTTTTATTTAGTTGTTCAATTCTCTTTGCTAAGTAAGCATTATGTCATGTAAATAAAATCCTGAAAATTTTAATAATATACATCTTTTTATATTCACTGTTACTTTAAATCAGTTCTGTAGAGCAATTTCTTTACCCTGTGTTTGGTACTCATGCACATAAAGATGGTAACAATACAAACTGGGGACTACTAGGTTAGGGGAGGAAGGGTGTTAAGGGTTCAAATGTAACTATGGGTACTGTGCTCTGTTCCTGTGTGACAGGATCAACCCTAACCCAAGCCTCAGCCTCACACACTGTACCTAGGAAACAAAACTGCAATGTACTTCTTGAATCTAAAATAAAAGTTGAACTTTTTTAAAAAGAAAAGAAGAGACATCTCCCTCAACCTTTTCTTAGAGTGTTTACTTCAGAAAACTTGTAAGTTCTTTATCTGTCTCTTTGTAGTATGTGTAAACTTTTAAGAATCTTAATAAGGTCCTTTCAAGCTTTATTTTATTTTAAAGTTTTTTATTTTCAGTTTGTATGGGTACACAATAGGTGTAGATATTTAAAGGCTACATTAGATATTCTGATACATATAATGTGTGATAACCACATAGGGGTAAATGGGATATCCGTCACTCCAAGCATACATATCATTTCTTTGTGTTACAAACATTACAACTACACTCTTTTGATTGTTTTTAAAATGTACAAAAAACTATTGCTGACTGTAGTCACCCTTTTGCACTATCAGATACTAGATCTTATACCCATTAACAATCTCCATCCCCTACTCCCTACTAGCTATCCTTCCCAGCCTCTGATAACCATCATTCTACTGTCTATCTCCATGAGTTCAACTGTTCTAGATGCCACAAATGAGTGAGAACGTGGAACATGGAAAGTTTGCCTATCTGTACCTTGCCAACTTTATTATTATTATTGTTTGTATTATCATTTTGAGAGACAAAGTCTCACTCTACTGCCTAGGCTGGAGTATGGTGGGATAATCATGGTTCACTGCAACCTCAAACTCCTCGGTTCAAGTGATCCTCCCACCTCAGCCTCCTTAGTAGCTAGGACTACAGGTGTAAGCCACCATGCCTGACTAATTGTGTGTGTATGTGCGCGTGTGTCTGTGTGTGTGTGTAAAGACAGAGTTTTGCTGTTTTGTCCAGGTTGGTCTCAAAACTCCTGTCTATGGTTGATCCTTGTATCTCAGCTTCACAAGGTGCTGGGATTGCAGCCATGAGCCACTGTGCCTGGCCCATGCCAGTTTTAAGACCCAGAAATGTCTTTCTGAAGGACCTAGGAGCCATTTCCTTGAAATGTTAACAAACATCAAGTAAGATAGTGCCCCTACATCCCAGTTTCTGTGTGAGTGTAGGAGCCCATCTTTGATGGATGACTTCTTCCAGTTATAAAACTACCTATGTCATAAAGACAGGAGAAGTTTATTTTTCCTCTGTATAAAACCCTTCAACTAACACAGATTATCACTGTCAATTTCCAGGTAAATTTAAGATGCATTACATGTAATAAATGGTTCTGCCAAGCCCTGTTACTTGAAGACTAGTTATGGTATATCTTGAGAACTTGTGTATAATGGGTTATATCTGTTTGGCTATATAAAAGGGTGAGATTTCTTTCTGTCTTTGCAGTCTCAGGAAATTGCATGTGATGTGCATCCCATTCTGATTTAATTCTTATGCAATAATAAATCTGTTTTCATTCTCTAAAAAAAAATTATAAAAATTCTTTACCATGACTTTAGAGGAAATCTGGAACAACTGTCATAACTTCCTAGGTATTATTCTTAAGTAATAATAGGCCATATGGCCACTTTAAATTAGCAAAATTCAGTTTTAATTATGTAATTTAAATATTCAAAGCTTCTATTAATGTGAAGTTTCTCTCTTCCCACAGCTAACTCTTATTCCAGGGAGAAATCAACAGTTACAGAGAGAGGTACAGTCAATTTTTCCTATGTTTCTTTGCCTGCAAGCTTTTGCTTCCTCCTTTTTGTTAACCATAATTCTGACCATTCTCTGATGGGGGAGAAGAATTGCAAACAGAGACATCAATTTTTTTATTTCAGTAGAACTGTGATACTAACTGGAATTGGCAGATACTGAAAGTTGTTTGTGCCATGAACACATAGATTTGCCTCTCTTTGAATCTTTCATCAATTGTTCCCAAGATAAGAACCCCTTTGCTCTCCTGTAGATGTGTTGTGATACTTTATATTCGTTCTTCTGAGCTCTATTCCTCCAGGGTGCCCTCTTGAACGTGACCTAAGACGATTCCAGGGCAGCCCTCTTTTGCATGTAATCCACATATTGTTCTTTCGGCTGGGAAAAATGTTTCACCCAATCTTCTTTTTCTCGGTTTGGAATTAGGAGCTAGTATATAGTCCTAGAACCCTTCCTTCGGGCTAGGGGTTGGAGGACATACAAAACAGCTTATACCATAAAAATCCTCCTTCGAATTTTTCCTCAAATTCCCTTTGCTTCATTTCAGGAGGGCCAGTGATTTAACAATCACAAATAGATTTTTCCCTTCCCATTTTTTTTTTTTTTGAAATTCCAATGTGGAAGGATATCACACCTAATTTTAGAATATAGGTCTGAGAATTCAAAAAGTGATTTGCAAGTTCTTTTTTCACAACAAATATAACTTTAACCAATATTTATTTACAATGTGTAAGAGCAGAACCCAAGTCTTTTAGTTAACTTGCATGTTTTCAGCACCTATAGCATATCTTGTACTATATTAAAGCTAAATGAAAATAATTTTTGAAATAAAGCTGAAAGTGAGGCAAAATCCTTATTTAAAAAGTTATTCAGATGATAGAAAAATAGTTGACTTTGAAAACATAAAGTTGGCAGAATGAAATTCATTCATGCTTAGGGATATGAGTTTAAGGCACAGATTTTGATTTCAAAATAGACATTTAAATGACCACAGTAAAAAGGTTTCTCAATTTTGAATCATCTTTGTGAGAGATTGCTCTCAAATGGATTTTCTGTGAAATTTGATGAATCAACTGATTATTGTGAAGAGATATTTACTCAGAAAAAGTCATTTTAATTTTGCTGATTTATTTAAGATGATGCTAATGTCAAGATTTTAACTTTGAGGTGCATCATAAGAGAGGATGCTTCTCAGAAAGAACGAAAAAGTAACTAGCAGACAGTAGAGCCAACACTAGTGAACAAAGCCTTCTGTTTCTCTTTTTTGTTAAAATTGAAACCTCTGAAGTGACACATTCGTAGCATATTCATCTATTAGTTTGGGGCCCAAGACATTCAACACTCTGTAACATGTCTTCTACTTATAGTTTTATTGTTTCTTGTTTTTCCTTGAGAGAACATAGATTTCTATACAAGAACAAAATCTGCCACCACCCAGTCAGGAGATCTTTGAATCAAGGTATTACCTTATTTCCCTTCATTAGGTTTTTCAGATAAATTTTTAAAGTTCTAAATAGCTCTTGTTAGAATTGTCTTGTTTCAGAAGCACTTTCCTCAGCACTTCTTTCTTAGCTTGCATTTTGAGTGCTATATTGCTCAGATGCTCCAGGCAAATAAAAAGTACCTTACTGACAGATTGAATTGTTTGTTGTCTTTTTTCTAGCTCTGAACTTAATGTCAAATATGGAACACAATTTAAGAACAGATGCAAGAACAATTCTTCAAAAACATTTTGCATTTTACTTCTTGCCAGTTCAGGGACAGTCTACTCCATTCCCAGCTATTCCCATAAATAGATCATCCAAGTAGTATAGGATCAAATGTCAAACAAACAAAATATAGTGTTATAAAATATGGTATAAAATAAGTAGGAGTTTGGGAAAAAAGTTTTATTTTTATTTTTTGCTCAAATGCTGCATAGCATTATAGAAATTTCATGCAGTCATTTCCTTTAACATTTACAATAACACTGTGAGTTAGGCATCTTGTGTGTGTGTGTGTTTGTGTGTATATGTGTGTGTGTGTTTGTGTGTATATGTGTGTGTGGATTTAATGAATAAGTAAACTATGCTTAGAGAGTTACCATTGCTGAATAAAGATTTCCCAACTATTAAGTATATCTCTGTGATTGCAAAGTACCTGAGTTTGCTTCTTCAGTGAGCAAATTAAATAAATTTATTTTAGACAATATTTTTTCTGAATGTACCAACTTTGTAAGAATGTTTTCTTGATATTTTTTGTTAGACATCTAGTAGAGCCTGAAAGAAAATATTTGGTGTATAAGACATTTCAGTGTTTTTAAATTTTTACTTAGATACGACAAGAATTACAATCAAATAAACAAAATGGATGTTATTTAAATGAGAAATACAAAATTTTATGTCTGAGAAATAATAATTAGTAACGCTCCAAACTTTTTAATGCAGTTAATAGTTTGCTTATTTTTCCACTAAAAATGATAAAAAATGCATATAATTATTATTAGTTTCGTAGTATTTTTCAAATTACTCTCACCTTATCTCATTAGAAGAATGGACTCTATTAAGCAAGTTCTATGAAATGAACTCTATTTCTATAACAGTAGATATTTTATCAATCTACTGTTATAGAAATCTCATGGTTGCTAGTCTTTAAAAGTACTAATTTCTAAATGGACACAACTATGATAAATAAGTGTTTTTTGCATACATTTTTGAACATTCATGGATTTAATACATATTTAAATATATTGAAGAGGTCAACTGCTCAGAAAAAAAAATCCAATGTTACTACTGAAAAAGGTAATTATTATACATCTATATCAGATTTATTCTTTCCTTCACTAATTTTCTTAAATGTAGATATTGAATAATTTTATTTGCAGAATTCTGTGCCATGTGCTACAGTATAATGGAACGCAAGAAAAGCTAACGAAATCCCTGCCCTCATTGGATTTATATTCTAATTGGGGTAGATAAATTGAAGAATTACACTACATGCATATAGGATATGCACTTTGAAAATGTGTCAAAGAGGAACCTGATGGCGATTTTAGAAAATTTTCTTCTTGAGTAATGGTGATTAAATTTAAGTATAAAAGAAGAGTTTATAGTTTACTACTTGTTAAGAAAAAGGATGTAGAGAAAAATAATTCCAGAATGAGTATATAAAAGGAGAGACTGTAAGAAACAGGAAGAAACAGGAAGTCAGGGTAGGTAATGACTTTTCTATGTATAGGAAAGTAGGACAGCTTCAATATGAAGCTGGAGAGAAGACATTTTATAGAACAGGAGGCCTGGAGGCTTATGTGAAGTGTTTTAGTCTATAAGGAAGAGGAAGTTCTTTAAAAAAAAGTGGCATAATTACAGTAAAATATTGAAAAGATTCAGCTGGTTACAGTTTAAGGAATGGTTTATAAGGGATTTGACAGAGGGAAGCAATTAACAGGCTATTGTTATAGACAAGACCAAATATGAAGGTGGTGTTGGCAAAGCTAGTGGAACACAGATGGAGTGATGTGGACAGATTTAAGAAACATTCAGGATGTAAGAGGGCTCAGTAATATATTTTACATTTACTTCAGAAAAGCATTTCACAGACTACCATGAGAAATACAAGGAAAAAAATGATACATTGTTTTTGTGGAAGAACTTTAGATTATAAGACATTAACTTAAAAATCAATGTATTTGTACAAAAGACTGATGAGTACATGAAAAAGTGTTCAATAGCATTAATCGTTTATATCTTCTGATTCCAAGATAATTGAATTATAAATAAAGTAGCGTTCTATTTTCAATATGGTACAGGGGAAGGAAATATCCCTGTGGGAAATACTTAAAACTGAGAAAAAGAGGAAACATTTGAAGAAGTACTTGACGATATGCGGTAAGTTCTTAATCACGAAATATGGTTCCAGATTTTATAGTGAAAAACATTTTACAGGAGAAATGAAGAAAAGCCATCAGAAAGTAGAAATTAGTACTGAAATGAGAGTTCATAATATACCAATTATACCAATGGTGCCCATATCAGAGGTTAACAAGGAAACCAGTAACGTAATTTAAGTCCCATTAATCATTAGATAAGGATGTGCATGTCTTTGAGCCTAACACTATCCAGGGCACAGCTCTGTCTTATAAAAAAGACCCAAATGCTTTTGTTTAAGATCAGATGATCTATTATCTTGCATTTAATTGGTGTTGGAAGGTGAAGCAAGTTCAGCAGTAGCTTGAACCAGAGAGCAAGTAAGTTGGAGCCACGTGGACTTCCTGGTAGAAGGTTTTCAGTGATCTGAAGCACTCCCGTGTTGTATATTATATTAGCATGACCATTGTTAGTATGGTTTCTCCACTGGATGAAATAGCCATGGGGTGGGGGATGCAGGGGGGAAACACCATTTTTTTCCTCATCTCTGATTCCCAATCTAGAGAATGTATGGAAAATGTTCTATCAAATAATTGGTTTATAAATTATATCTTTGTGTTCCTCAAGCAATAACCTTGTTAGGGAGTATAAACCCAAATACTCCTCTTGAGGTGATTTCAAGCAAAGATTGATTTGTTGTTTGTGGCATTGCTACATGGTGTGGACCTCAAGGTGGTGGGTTTTTGTTTCTTCTGTAACTCACTATCCCAATCTAACTGTCTAATGTAATGCTACATTCATCACAGCAATGAGAAATTAAATTTCTGAAATAACTCTTCTTTAATTTCACTTTTGAAAATTGAAAGATGCAATATAAACTATCAGCAGTTCGGCTGCATGCTGTGGCTCACTCTTGTAATCCCAGCACTTTGGGAGGCCTAGGTGGGCAGATCACTTGAGGCCAGGAGTTCGAGACCACTGGTGAACACGGTAAAACCCCATCTCTACTAAAAATACAAAAGTTAGCTGGGCATGGTGGGGCATACCTGTAATCCCAGCTACTCCGGAGTCTGAGGCAGAGAATTGCTTGGGCCTGGGAGGAGGTGATTGCAGTGAGCCGAGATTGCGCCACTGCATTCCAGCCTGGGAGACAGAGGGAGACTCCATCTCAAAAAAAAAATAAAGAAAAAAAAGAAATCTATGAGCAGTTCATCAAAGGTAAAAGTATTTTCTTTGATTATTTTTCTCTTAGCAGCTTAAAATATTTATATATTTCAAAGAACATTAATATTTAACAAATAAGAATACAGAATTTACTGTTAAAGACATAATCACTCAGATTCATGGTTGAAATAGAAAACTTTCACTCTCCAAGGCTTATTGTGGATATTTCAGTGGAGAATTACATGGTGGGATTGTAAATATAATTATTAAAAATAACAATCTTATGTCATTTGTGCTAGCCTGTCAGGATTATGGTTGATTTTTTCAGTAAAGTTTCCCTAAATGGTGTTTTAACGGCTTTTTTTTCACACACCACAATTTCTTATCCTGTTTCCCTGCTTTAGAATGTACAAACATATCCAAGGGAAGAAACAATAAATAAATGAATGGGAAGATAGCAGACATATAGATAAGGCAGAACAGTAAAAATGCTTGTTGCAAGATAATAAGTCCAAATGGAGATGTGACCAATTCATTCCATATCTAGGCAGACAAAAGCATCAAGCAGCTCCTTAAGCCAACTAGGGCATTCCAGTACTCATAAAGTTGAATTATCTTTGATGTTCCACAAAGCTCTTGGATATCTTTAGAACCCAATTTCAAGTATCATATTTTCAAGAGGGAGATGATGTATCCCATGCTGGAGGCTGCCTTTCACTCCACATTTAAGTCAATCTGTCTTGTTCTCTGCACAATGATGCAAGGTGATGCAGTGAATGACTATTGGTTAATATGTGGGCACTAACTTGTTTATTGAATCTGTTCCCTGGTATGACTTTCTGAAAGTCTGCTCCATTTTTACTCACCTCCTGGCTGTATTGGACAAAAAAAGTATGTCTAATTTGACACCCCCTCATCTTAGCCGTAGGCTTTTTTTGCTGGTCTGTGCATTCTGATGCAATACCAGCTCGAGAAAATTTCATGAGAGAGTTAGGAAAATGTCTGCAGTGCTCTTGGGTTTAGGCACATAACACAACTGCTCTATTCTGCAACCACCACATAATGATGCCAAGAGTCTTCTCTATTAAACTTTCTGGCTTCTTGTACTTCACCCAGTGTTTAAAGCATGGGAACTGTCCACTGTCATTCCTTAAAAGTCGAAGTCCTTTTTTTCAAAACTCATTTCTAGGAAGTTGGAGGAAGGTGCAGTGTCCCCTGTAGTATTTAATGCTCCTGTTTCCTCTATTCCCAATCTCTTTCTTTCTCAGTTTGGTGGATCTTAACCCATTTATGCCTGAGGCTGCAATTTTCTTTTCGTGAAAAATCAGACCTTGGTGATGACCTTGAGCAGGAGAATATAAGTAACCCCCACAAGCTTATCCTCCCAATAATAAATCATGAGGCATAAATGGGTTTTAATATAATAAAAAAAGAGAGCAGTAATCATCCTAAGATTTTTTCACTATTTGGTTTATTTCTTAAATATATCAGATTTAAATCTAGATCCGTAACGTTTTAACTCAGTAAAGTACTTCTCACAAACATTCTCAGATCCCTTTCTGATAACTTCCACTGGCTTCATGACTCGTGAAAAAAATGAGAAGTGATAGATAAAGGGATTAGTGTTGGAGAGAAAAGAACACTTCAATTAATATATCGCTATATTGTAATATCCTATCATTATTTATTTTTCTTCTGTATAAAGGACAACATATGTAAATGTATAATTTCATAGGCTATCTTTTCTGGAAATGATTGATTTAACAATGAGGATTATTAATAAGGCTCACCAAAAGAACTGTGCATTTTGAAAAACATTTTAAAGCTTAGAGAGCCAGCATTTTTACTTTCTTGAATAAACTCTTAAATGGTCTTATGCTAAATCCTTCTGGCAAGAAACTAGCTCTTGACTGGAAGAGAGTACCCCAAGGGAAACAGATTTGTCTGCCTGTGGGTACCCAGCAGGAAATTCTGCAGAAGCATTTTAAGGTCTGGCAAACATCTCTCAGCATAGCCTGGGCTGGACAGTAAGGCCAAAGATGAATATAATGGTCATGGTATCTCCTCCTACTTGCCAGAGGACTCTAGGCCAAAGAAGACACTGTAGGGCCCTTCCACTTCTGGAGAACAATTGTGTGTGGAATCTGCTTAGCACATTTAGGGATTTACCTCCCAGCACACAAATGCATGCCTGTGTTAAACTTTGAAACTTGTAGTGCTGTGTATTTTCTTTCTTTTATTCTAGTTAGCACTTTATGCCCTAGTTTATTCTCCTTTTATTATTTGAGTTCATTTAAAAAGTTTTTGCATATTTATCTTTTTCTTTTAATCTTTTAGTCCTTTTGTTTTACAATCTCACAGTTAATTGTTCTTAGTTGATTTATCTTTTCTTACTCTTTTATAAGACTTTTCTTTTATCTCATGTTTACTTTGTTCTTATATTACTTATTTACCTAGTTTCTTCTTATCACCTTAGGCTTTGTTTTAATTATTTCCTTTTTATGTTATCTATTTTTCATTTTAGTTTTTAATTTTTTTTATCTTCTTTCCTCTTTCTTATCTTTATTTTAGTTTATCTTAATATAACAACCAGAGAGTAGTAAAACATGTGAGAAGAGAGATGAGCAGAGCATGCCTCTGCCCTAAGCAAGGGAGATTGCTCTCTTTCTTTTGTCCATTTGGTTTTTCCTGTCTCTTACCAGGGAGGATCATCCTATCTAAAGTCTCCTGGCTCTAAATCTTCATTCTAGAAAGGCCATGATGTGCAGTAGTTAAGGGCACAGTCTTAGGAATAAAACAAATCTTGACTCATATTAGTACTGTGCTCTTAGGATTGTTACCTATTCTTTAGCACTAAAAGCTAAATAAAAGTTTATAGTAATAACAATAACTTGCAAATGATGTCCAGATTAGTTCATATGAAACATATTTACTTGTTTCTGCCTACTTCACTATTGGAAGGACTAGGATATGAATAACATTTAATTATGTTTCTAGAGGGGTGGCAGCCAGTCTTTTCAAGTTACTCCATACAATCCTAAATCTAATTTTTATTAAGCAACTGACATGGATTTCCTTGTCTGTCGTTTCTGGACCAAATAAACTATAATGCCAATTTTGCTTCTTTCCATTATTTTTTTCATTTTTCTCCTGCATCCTTTTCTTCACCTTGCCAAGGAAGAGACATGTCCTTTAAGTGAGGTTTGCAACTCTTAATTTCTTTTAAAATAGCCTAAAGTAGCCAAAATGTTACCTTTAGGTTGATTCCTCTATTCTTGTGATATCTGTCCACTTAAATTGCTCATTGATTCCAAATGATGGCAACGGAGAGCCATGGTTCACTGACAGATTTTAACAGTATTCTTCATTAACTGATCATGTTTTATTTACTTGATTTCAAATTTCTGTCCAGCAAAGTTGTGAAATGAAATATTGGAACTCTAAATTTAAAGTTCCTAATCTGTCATTGCAGAAATTGTCCAGAGCCCCCTTCCTGATTTCATGTCTCTGACAATTAGGACAACATAATTATTAGGATAGTAGATAATACTGTATATGGATTTAACATTGGTTTTGCAAGAAAATAGTGCTTGCATGGGTTTCACCGCTAACAGTTATATGTTGAAAACTGTGCCAGTTCTCAGAGTAGAAATAAGTTCAATGTAAATATAGACTAAACAAATTACTATCAATTATTTTTAGATCATTTAGTTTCAATATGAACTTGTTTCAACATATTTTGACTATTTCCACTAAAATGAAGACTGTCTTAATGTCTTTTATTTCAAGATACGTTCATATTGCCTAAAATGCAATTCTCTGGAAAAAGCATTAAGCTATATTTATGTAGCTTGGGAAAGTCTATCTTATGCAAAGCTCAACAGATCATCTATTTGCACAGGTCACACACATTGTCAATTGACTCATTCTAAACTTTACTGTTTTATTTAACTTTTTTTCACTTTTGTCAAACAACTTTTGTGAATCATTTAGATATTTTGCATATGTCTATATTTGTAATTGTAAAATAGAGTCTGGATTTTTCAGACAAGGATGATATCCATTTCATTTTTCTCCAGATGTCAAAATATGAGAATATAACATTTGAATATTAAATAATCTGCTATATAAAAAGGCACATGTTTCTCTGAATCATGGTCAGGTTTTTTGCATATAGGGAAATTCAGGATTTTGAGATATCACAATGAAATCAAGTTCTTGTCTCTCAATTCTTAGTCTCAGCTATCATTAAAAAACTTCTAAGAGTCAAATAACTTAGTTTCTACTAACAGCTTTCTAAAAGTATTTGTCAGCTTTCACTAGACTTCTTAAAATTTATTTTAATATGTTGTTCTTTTAGTCCTCTGACTTTTCAATATTCAAGACAATTATTTCTGCATCAGTAGCACTGTTCGCCGTGTCAACTGGCTTGTCATTTACAGAAAACTTTTTAACAATACATGCTAGCACATTTCTGAGATATTAGAATTAAAGCTTTCAAATTACTTTGTCTTTCAAAAAAGATTGTTCTGTAAACACAATAGAAAAATACAGTTTCGAATTCTCTTGAACTGCATTCCAGACATAAACAATATTAAAAGTTTTTTGCAATCATATATAATGTACCTTATTATGTCACCATGATGAATAAACTTTCTGGAGCTATTTATTTTCTAAGTATATGTTATACACTTAATTTTCTCCCTTTACCTGATTTAATTAAGAATGGGGTACAAGAAAACGTCCAAAGCACTTCAAGATATTTGGATATTTTACTGTGATATAGAACCAAAATAGAGTAAATCAAAAGATTTCTTTGCACTTTCTGAAGTTATCACAAGATTTGTAGCTCTTAAATAAAACTTGAAAAGGCCTCTATCACAATGATCCTTTGTAACAATGACTAACATTTTTACTATGTGAGCTTAAAGTTGACTAAAAAGATTAATTTAGCCTACCTTAAGTTTTCAAATATGACAAAATCAGATCAGATTTATTAGTATTTTAAAATCATTCACAATATTATTAATATTTAGAGAGTCAGTCTCTATTAGTACCCATATTTGAGAATGCAACCTGATAAAAATAGTTGTTTTTTTTCCACATCTTAATTCCCTATCAAATTTGAAATGAGAAAGGCACCATTCAACAAAAACATAATACTTGTTAATCTGTATTTGCTCATAAAATCATTTACCATTCATATTCGCTTCAGGCTGGAAGATCTATGTTTATTGTGTTGAAAACTATTCATTGACAAATAATACCATCTGATTGACCTTATTTAGGCAGAACCTGACCATGGAGTTATTCAACAATGTCATATCAATTTGAATGAATAAATTTTTCAGCCACAGTTCTTTCAGACATTTTGAGACATATAAATAGGGCAGTTGATAACTGTCCTGTTAAAAATCTTTATCTCTTCTTGTCTTTTTGTATAATATTCAAAGATTTCTATTTTCATTTTTAATTATGCCTGAGTTTCCTTTATCCATTTGTATTTCTGTAGGTATTTGAAAAGCTCATGTAAGGTGGCTCATGCGGCTAAATACATATATATTTATATATATATATATTTATATATATATGTATTTATATATATTTATATAGATATATATTTATATAGATATTTATATAGATATATATTTATATAGATATTTATATAGATATATATATTTATATAGATATTTATATATACTTCTGTATCATTGTGAAGATTATTTTTTTCTACTATCTTGATTTCCTTGCATTTCACATAAGGCGGTATCTTTCCTGTTTTCCTTCAGTCTTGATGATTTTTTCACTCTGGCTTTCTTTTTCCTCTACTTACCTCTTCTGGCATTAGAAGCATATAGCTATTTTTTGTTTGTTTGTTTGTTTGTTTTAATTTTTCCTTGCAGAGCAGGGCTACCCCATAGGCAGTGTGCACAGAGTAGCCAGAATCAGTTTTAATATTCTTGTTTTTGTTGTGGTGGTGGTGGTAGAACCTGGTTTATCAGATAAGACTAAATATGTCTTGAGTGAATAGAAATGACAGTTTTAACCCAGTTATTTTGTTATTTACATAAAAGAAGTCTAGAGGTTTTCATACTGGGTCTGGAATAGCAGCACTAAATTATCTTTGGGAATACTGGCTTTTCCTATCTTTCCATTTAGCTATTTGAGCATACAGTTTTGAGCCCACATTCAATGCTTCATGGTAACTGGCAGGTTGTTTCACCTATGGCAACAAATCTCAGTTTTAGGTAAGAAGAAATAGAGTAAATGACAAAAGTTTATACCACCTGAGTCTCCTCATTTAAAGAGCTTCACAGGCATAAATTCTGTTTACATCTAACTGCCCCAAAGTTGTTCAAATGAATGCTCTCAACTGCAATAGAAATAGAAAAATATAATTTATTTAAAAAGCACTTTAAATGACAGAATCATATTTCTGAAAGAGAAAAATAGGCATCGCAAAGTCACAATGGAACATTCTGAAATAATTTGTCTCTTACTCCTGACTTTGCCTAAAGTACTTTGAATTCTACCCCAAATGAACAGTTTTTGTTTGTTTCTTCAGTTAATCTAAAGTTTAAAATGCTCGTTATTTGTAAAAAACAAACAAATAATAACAACAGAAAAATCTTTTGCAAATATGTTCACCATAGAGTGTTAAGAACAAAACAAAACACTAACATAGGAAAAAATATAAAACTCAGTATTTGTAGATTTTCACCATAAAATGACTCTTTAAAGAGAACAAAAGTAAATAATATACATTGTATATTATAGTACTGTATAATTAATTACACTAATAGTATTATTAGTATACTACTATATAATTAGTATAATACATTTTTATGTTGTGCTAATAATATTAATATGATTATATTAGTGTACTATTACTGTTATTCGCATCCCTATAAGAGACCACCTGAGCAGGCTTAGTGTGAGCAACAAGGCTGTTTATTCACTTGGGTGCAAGAGGGCTGAGTCCGGGAAAGGAGTCAGTGAAGGGTGGTAGGATTATCATTGATTCTTATAGGTTTGGGATAGGCGGTGGAGTCAGGAGCAATTTTTTTGTGGGCAAGGGATGGATGTTACAAAGTGCATTCTCAAGGACGGGGAATATCACAAAGTACATTATCACAAGGGCGGGGAATGTCACAATGGCTTGTCCATGGTGCGGCCAGCCCAGAGGACCTTACATTCCTGTCTTTTTATGTTAATAATGAAGAAATAAAATGAGAAAGTGTAGTGAAAACTTGGGGTGAAAATTTGGGGGCTCATATGGAGGGGTGATGGGCGACTTTTCTTGGGGCTACTTCAAGCGGGATTAGGGGCAGTGCAGGAACCTAAAGTGGGAGAGACTAGACTGAAGTAAGGCTTTGGGGTAAGGGGTCATATTGTGGGGTTGTTAAAAGCAGCATGTGTCATACAGAGTGATTAGTGATAGCCTGGATGTGGTTTTGTAGGAATTGAGAGATTAATCGGAAGACACAAGGCCCGAATAAGAGGAGGAGGAAGATAGGTATTAGAGGACAAACGACTAGAAGAAGCCAGGATACCCAGTTAGAGAGTGGCCAGGTGGGTCCAGGTAATTAGTTGCCTGATTGGCGAGTTTTTGAGCTTTGTCTTTGAGTTTTTCATGTTATCATATACCAGGCCAGATTAAGTAAAAACAGCACTCTTTATTAAGAAATATAGAGTCCTCCTTTTTCAGCAGTGAGTAAATCGAGGCCTCAGCTGTTCTGGAGGACAACTACAGCTAAAGAGTCAACCTGGGCTTGGAAGACAGATAAAGTTTGTGATATATCTGTAATGCTAGCAGAGAAGTCATTAGAGAGGCTGTGGAATGTTGTGACAGAGTTTGAGATGCCTGCTATTCCAGTTCCAAGTGCAACAGTGGTGGCAGAAAGTCCTAGACCCACAAGTAAAGGGATTAGTGGGATGACTCTTTTTTGTTGTGTTGGTGTCATGAGGGGGACAGGCAGTTGTTCATTCCCATCTGCAAGCTGGATTTTGGGGGTAAAGAAGACTAGAGTACATGTTCCCATCCAGCTGGCAGGTAGGCACATGTAGGTGGAAGAGCCACATAAAAAGAAGCGACCTTGTGTCAGGCAGAACTAGAAATGTAAAGTGAAAAGGTGCGAGGGTGTACTGAAAGAGGAGTCCTGCTACCAAAATCATAGAGATCCAGCAAGGGCAGCAGCCGTTTGAGGTTGCAATGGGCATTAATGGTGCAACTGCATAGAGGGAGATGTTCAGTTCTCATGGTGTATGAGAAAGCGCATAGTGTCTACGAGTAAGCTTTCACTGCTATTCATGGGGCTGGGTATAAGCAAGCAAGAGGAGGGGCCAAGAGGAGAGTCAGATGAGCAGGGGGAGGGTAGCCAAGGATGGAGTGAGATGCAGGGTAGGTGTCTTCCTAAACAATAGTGACTGCCAATGTTTCTCAGTTTGTCAATAATGATAGAGGGCTTATCAGTAAGACAAAGTTGGAATCCTCCTATCTGTTTGGTGATGTATGTGGCTGGGTTCTGGAGATAGAGTACAGGAACATTTGGATGGTGGAAGGTTGCCTAAAGGGATTCCCGTAGGCTGTTGTCGGGAGATGCATAAAGCAGTGGCAACAGGGATAGTTTTCTGTGTGGTTAGGGGTTCAAATATCGGGGGGTCGGGGGGTGGAATTGACATAAGAAGAAAGGTGCTGTAAGTAGATGTGGAGAAGTGTGGCAGCTTGTTGGTGCGAAAGGTATAGGGAGTTCTCACCAAATCTGTCTAGAAAGTAAAAAAGGTCCCCAGGCAGGTAAAGATGAGGGCTATTAAAGGAGGTTTGGAGGTGCAGTGAGACAGGAGAGGTAGCCCAGTCATCCTATAGAGCGGGGATGACTGTGTAAGAGCAGGAAGAAAGGGAAACACATAGTCAACAATTCTTTGCTAGAGAAGGATTGGAGACAGTAAGGAGAGAGTGGGTGAGACTGAGGTAACTAAGGAGAGGTACAGAGTGACTGGAGAATGGGGTCAATGATAAGAGTGAGTAGAAAAGTAAAAAAAAGGACTTCATCAGATAGAAGAATTGGAGTGTACCTTGTCACTGAAGATCTTCTATCCACTCCAAGAGACAGTTAAGGTGGCAGTTTGAGGTAAAACCAGGAGATATCAGTGATGATGATTTGGAGGAAAAGTGTAAACTGGCAGTGTAAACAGGGGAAGGGCATTTGTGAATAGTTGAGAATGGTGAATAAGAGTATGACTAGACAGATGATAGAGATAACAAGTTTTTGGGGCTCAGTCCAAGTAGTGGGGGTGACTGCATAAAGCCCTGTTGCAAAAAGTAGGGTAAGGAAGAATAGCGCTAATAGAATGAAGGGATGTATTAGGCTCATAAGGGTTATTACTGTTCTTCAGAAATGTGAGTGAGTTTAAGGGAAGTAGCGGAGAGTACATTCGACTTCCAGGAGGAAGAGGAGAGATGAGGCTGGCTGTCCGACAGACACAGCTTTATTCTGGAAAGGTGAACACAATGGGGAGGGTCCTGCAGGCAGACAGCAGTTGGGGTACCACAGATGACTAAGTAGGGTCCGGTCCATTGAGGTTGTAGAGTTTGAGGGGTCAGATTCTTAACAAGAACTGATTGTCCAGCTAGGGTGTCTTCATATGGCTGGGAATATGGAGTAGGCAAGAGAAGATTAGCAGCCTGCCGAATTTCCTGTCTAGCCTGCTTGAAGACTGGAAGACAGTCGCCTAGAGGGCTGGTGTCTGGCATGAAGTTGGGGCCCAAAAAGAAGGTACATCCATATAAAAGTTCAAATGGACTATACCCTGTAGCTTCTCGAGGACAGGCTCTAGTTCTAAGGAGGGCAAACGGTAAAAGTACTGTCCAGTCTTTTTTAAGTTGGAGGCTGAGGTTGGTGAGGTAAGTTTTTAAAAGACCATTAGTTCTTTCTACCTTTCCCGAAGATTGAGGATGGTGGGGGGGCATGAAGTTTCCACTGGATGCCAAGCTCTTGGGAGACTGCTTGAGTGACCTAACTAATGAAGGCTGGTCCATTATGGGACTGAATAGAGGTGGGAAGGCCAAACTGAGGAATTATTTCTGACAGAAGGGAAGAAATGACCATGGTGGCCTTCTCAGACCCTGTGGGAAAGGCCTCTACCCATCCAGTGAATGTATCTACCCAGAACAAAAGCTATCTTGGTTTTTTTGACATGGGGCATATGGGTAAAGTCAATCTGCCAGTCTTGGGTGGGGGACAAATCCTCAAGCTTGATGTGTAGGAAAGGGAGAAGACCTAAGATATCCCTGAGAGGTGGTAGAGTAGCAGATGGAACACTGAGAAGTAATTTCCTTGAGGATGGATGTCCATGATGGAAAAGAAATGAGAGGTTCTAAGAGACGGGCCATTGGCTTGTAACCCACATGAAAGAGGTTATGAAAGGATGATAAGATAGAATAAGCCTGTGAGGCAGGAAGGAGGAATTTTCCTTGATCCAACAACCATTTGCCTTATAAGTAGGAAGGGATTGATAGGTAATAGTTTCAGTGGGAGAATAGGTGGGAGTGATAGAGGAGAAGGAAAAAAAACTGGCCACGAGGGACAGATGTGGGAATACTAGCTGCTTCTTTTGCTGCATTATCAGCATAAGCGTTGCCTGGAGCAATGGGATCTGGTGACCTCTGATGCCTCTTTCAGTGAATGACTCTGGCTTCCTTGAGAAGTAGAGCAGCCTTAAGCAGGATTTTTATTAAGAAAGCATTGATGATGGAGGACCCTTCTGTAGTAAGAAAACCTCTTTCTGCCAGCATAAGAGCATGGTATTGTAGGAAGTGGAAGGCACACTTGGAATCAGTGTAGATACTGACACCTAGTCCCTTTGCAAGGGTGAGAGCCCAGGTTAAAGCAGAGTTCAGCTTGTTGAGAGGTAGTGGAAGGGGGCAGGGCAGTAGCTTCAGTGACAGATGTGGAAGACACTACAGCATAGTCAGCCTTTGCCAGTGACTGACGATTTGGTCTTCAAGAACGACCATCAATAAACCAAATGTGGTCTGGATTAGGAACAGGGAAGAGGAAAATATGGGGAAATGGGGAGGATGCCATATGGATTAGAGATATACAGTCATGACGTTCAGGTTTGGTGCTAGGTATAAGGTGTGAGGCGGGGCTGAAGTCTGTGCCAGGAACAATGGTAACTGTGGGAGCTTCAACGAATAGTGAGTACAGTTGGAGGAGTCTGAGAACAGAAAGTATATGTGCCAAGTGTGAGAAGGAAAATAGATCCTGCAAGTTATGAGAGCTATGGAGAGTAAATGGGGCATGGTTTGTGATCTGGAGGGCCTGCAGTAGTATTGAAGCTGTGGCTGCTACTGCACGTAGACATGAGGGCCAGCCTAGAACTGTGAGGTTAAGTTGTTTGGATAGGAAGGCTACAGGTTGTGGGCCTGGTTCCTGTGTAAGAACTCCGACCACACAGCATTGTATTTCAACTCTATGTAAGAAGAAGGATTGGGATGAGTTAGGGAGTGCTAATGTGAGAGCTGTTTCTAGGGCTGTCTTTAAGGAATGAAAAGAAGAGTGGGGAAAGGACTTAGGGTCTATTGGGACATCAGGTTTCCTTTTGTGAGTTTATATAGTGGTTTAGTTAGGATGGCAAAACCTGGTATCCAAAGGTGAAAGTATCCAACCATGCCTGGGAAGGAAAGGAGTTGTTGCTTTGTAGAAGCAGAGGTTAGCTGGACATGGTTAGCAGGGAGATCACGTGTGTTTTGATGAAGGACTATGCCAAGATAGGTAACAGACGGGGAAGAAATTTGGGCTTTAGAAGGGTATACCTGATACCCCTTTGATAATAGATGTTGAAGGAGCAGGGAGGGGTATCCTGTCGGAAAGATTCCTAAGAGGGGCTGCCAAGGAGAATGTCGTCCATATATTGAATATGGTGAGAAACAGATGGAGGGAAAGAAAGTATGAGACAGAGCTTGACTAAAGTAATGGGGGCTGTCTCCGAAGACTTGCAGCTGTACAGTCCAGGTGAGTTGCTGAGAGTGGTGGATGTGAGTGTCAGTCTATGTGAAAGTGAAAAGAGGTTGGGAGGAGGGGTGCAAAGGAATAGTGAAGAAAGCATCCTTGAGGTCGAGGACAGAATAATGAGTTGTGGAGGGAGGTATCGAGAATAGGAGACTATATGGGTTTGGCACCACAGGATGGATAGGTAAGTCAATTTGTTTAATAAGGAGAAGATCCTGAACCAATCTGTGAGATTTGTCCAGTTTCTCGACAGGTAGGATAAGGGAGTTGTGAGGAGAATTTGTAGGCTTTAAATTCTAGCCTGTTCTTTAAATTCTAAAGCCTGTCCTCTTAAAGCCTATTGTGGGATGGGGTACTGGCATTAAGCAGGGTAAGGGTGATTAGGTTTTAATGGGATGGTAAGGGGTGCCCGATTGATTGCCAAGGAAGGAGTAGAGGTGTCTCATACTTGTCGATTAAGATAGGGAGACACAAGAGAAGGATTCAAAGGAGGCCTTGAATTGGGTAAAAGTGCAGCAATGAGGTGTGGCTGTAGTCCAGGAATAGTCAGGGAAGCAGATAATTTAGTTAAAATGTCTCGACCTAATAAGGGAACTGGGCAGGTGGGGATAACTAAAAAACAGTGCATAAAAGAATGTTGTCCAAGTTGACACCAGAGTGGGGGAGTTTTAAGGGGTCTGGAAGCCTGGCTGTCAATACCCACAACAGTTATGGGGGCAAGGGAAACAGGCCCTTGAAAAGAAGGTAATGTGGAGTGGGTAGCCCCCATATCAATTAAACAGGCGATAGACTTACCCTCCACTATAAGAGTTCCTGAAGCTCGGCGTCCATGATGGTCCAGGGGCCTTCCGAGGCTATAGGGCAGCATCAGTCGTCAGCCGCTAAGCCCAGGAGATCTGCGAAGGAGTCGGCCAAGAAATGTTGGGTTTGAGCTCCACGAGCTTTAGGAGCTGTGGTGATGTGAGTCAGAGTCCGACTTCCAGTGGGGGCCCACACAGACAGGGCATGGCTTAGGAGAAATCCTGGGCTGAGGGCATTTCAAGGCCCAGTGGCCAGGCTTTTGGCATTTGAAGCAAGGTCCACAAAGAGAATTTGAAGGATCCCCTGGGAGCTGTGGCTTGGATGTTCTGAAGGTTTTGTATGCTGGAGACATAGTTGTGGGTTGTTTTACACGGAGGCAAGTAGCTGTAACTCAGAGCTACGTTGCCACTTGGCGGCTTCTTCTCTGTTATTGATCACCTTGAAGTCGAGTTTGATTAAATCTTGTTGTGGGGTTTGAGGGATGGAATCCAACTTTTGGAGATTTTTTCTAATGTCAGGAGCAGATTGGGTAATAAAATGCATAGTAAGAATAAGGTGGCCTTCTGGCCCCTCTGAGTCTGGGGCTGTAAAGCGTCTAAGGGTAGCTGCTAAGCAGATCGTGAACTGGGCTAGGTTTTCATCTTTACCTTGGGTAGTTTCCTTTAGCTTGTCATAATTAACAGCTTTGTATGTTGCCTTTTTGAGCCCCTTGACTAAGCAGGAGACCATGTAATCTTGCCTAGCTATACCTGGGGAGTCCATCTGGTATTGCCAATGGGGATCCTCTCGGGGAACTGCCGTGGTGCCCTCTTGCAGGCCTGGCTCATGAAGCCGGAGGGTGTCTGAGTAGGACTGGGCTAGAAAATAAACTCTTTCTCATTCATCTGGGGAGAGGGTAGAGGTCAGGATGACATTTAAGTCACTCCAGGTTAAATTGTAGGACTGAGTTAGCTATTGGTCCTGTATATATTTAGTGGGGTCTGATGAGAAACAGCCTAAACACTGGCTGATTTGGGAAAGGTCTGATAGAGAAAAAGGCACATGCACCCTGACTATGCTTTCAGCTCCAGCCACCTCTCTAAGAGGAAATTGTTGGGCAGGTCGAGTAGTGCTAGTCACAGAATGAAACTGTAAGCCAGACAGGGTGTGAGGACGGGAGGTAATAGAAAGGTTATAGGGTGGGGGAGCAGAGGCTACTGAAGAATTGGGACCTGATTCAGCCTGGGACCCGATTCAGCCTGGCAAGGAGCAACTGGGGGAGGAGAAGAGAGGTTAGAGAGGTTAGAGAGGTCAGCAGAAAAGAAGGATTCAGAGGACTCTGAGCTATGGGTTTAGACTGAAGGAGTGGATGAGAGAGAAAGAAGGAAAATCTGGGACAAGTCACATTGGGAGCAGAGACTAGGGAGGGAGTGAAGTATAAGAAATGCCTGGACATAAGGCAGCTCAGGCCATTTGCCCAAGTTTCGACAAAAATTATCTAGGTCTTGTAGGATAGACAAATCCAAAGTGCCATTCTCTGGCCACTTGGAACTATTGTCGAGTTTGTATTGGGGACAAGCAGTATTACAGAAGAAAATAAGACATTTAAGTTTTAGGTCAGGTGTTAGTCTAAGGGGTTTTAGCTTTTTAAGAACACAGGCTAAGGGGGAAGAGGGAGGAATGGATGCAGAAGGTTGCCCACAGTGAGAAGGTAAGTTTATAGAGGAAGGTAGAGACACAGAGAAATGCAGGTGAACAGCTATCAGGCTTCCAGTAGGCGTCCCTGACTGAGTCCAGGGCTGTAATGTGGGTGAGCAGCCAAAGCAGGCATCCCTGCAATTGACTTGCTACCAAGGAAATGTTGGTAAATGATCAAGGCAGGCATCCCCACAGTGATCAGACACCAAGGGAAGACTGTCTTCCTAAGTCTGTGATCGACGTCGGAGTTTTTGAATGCACGGATAAAGTGTGTCTCCTTTTTGTCTCTACCAGGAAGGGAGAGAAATTTAAATTGAAGGGAGAGAGATTGAAGGAAGGTGAGAGAGGTTAGGTAGACAGTGGAAAAACCGCTTACCTGAGTGCAAAGAACCGCTTACCGATTTGAAATTGGTGAGATGGTCCTTGGGCTGGCAGAGCTGATGACCCAAGGTCATAGGTGGATCGCCTCACGGAGGGAGCGTGAGGACAGGTGAGTGGTCTCCCGAAGGAGTTCCCCTGTCCCAGGTCTTCGGCACCAAATGTTACGTGTGTCCGTATAAGAGATCACCTGAACAGGCTTAGTGTGAGCAACAAGGTTGTTTATTCACTTGGGTGCAAATGGGCTGAGTTCCAGAAAGGAGTCAGTGAAGGGTGGTGGGATTATCATTGGTTCTTATAGGTTTGGGATAGCTGGTGGAGTCAGGAGCAATTTTTTGCAGGCAGGGGATGGATGTTACAAAGTATATTCACAAGGGTAGGAGGGTGTATTGTCACAAGGGTGGGAAGGAATGTTACAAAGTACATTCACAAAGATGGGGTGGGGGGTGGGGGGGAATATCACAAAGTACATTATCACAAGGGTGGGGGAATGTCACCATAGCTTGACCATGGTGTGGCTAGCTCAGAGGACCTTACAATAACTAATTATACAGTCTATAATATACAATGTATATTAGTTACTTTTTTAAAGCATAATCTCCACTAGTCTCTCAAAAGAAACAGATGTTTCTCTAAATTTTAACCATCATCAGAGACTAAAAGACATTTAATATAATAATAAAATTCTAAAATTGAAGTCCAAAAATGTAAAGCAAACAAAAGATATGCTCCTTATAGTAACTGGGAAAAGAAATTCTATTCCTGAGAATTTTGCTCAAAAACAAAATTAAACAATAATTTTAAAAAAGAACAAAAATTTAATTGGCAATGCTCTTATATGATGATACATCAGTTAAAAAAAAATCTTTGGCAACAGTAATCCAAATTTTTCAATTTTGTGGATGTACATTTCGTCTGTGCCAATAGAAGTTCACGCAAGTTAACACTAAAGCTAGTGCCACATTCCTTCCATATTTGTGACTTCATTATCTCCTAGTGCCTTGGAGTTCTCTGAATCAAGCCAGCAAAAGGAAAAACAGAGTATATGGAAGAGCCAATATTGCTAGTAAAAATAACCTGTGGAATGATATATATCACTTCCACTCACGTGTTGTAGCCTGAACCTGGATGGGAGAATGGATTCAGAAGTCAGTTATGTACTCAAGGTGTCCCTGGAGAAGAAGCACTGCTAGTTGTAGGTATCAAATACTCATAAAATGACTTGTGATGGTAGCTATGATTGTGGCCAGAAGCAAAAGCCATTTACTGGAATTAATATTTGCCTTCCAAATCTTGAATGCTGTACTCATTTAAAAAATCGTGGCCGGGCGCGGTGGCTCACGCCTGTAATCCCAGCACTTTGGGAGGCCGAGGAGGGCGGATCACAAGGTCAGGAGATCGAGACCATCCTGGCTAACACAGTGAAACCCCGTCTCTACTAAAAATAGAAAAAATTAGCTGGGCGTGCTGGTGGGCGCCTGTAGTCCCAGCTACATGGGAGGCTGAGGCAGGAGAGTGGCGTGAGCCCAAGAGTCAGAGTTTGCAGTGAGCCAAGATCACACCACTGCACTCCAGCCTGGGCAACAGAGCGAGACTCTGTCTCAAAAAAAAAAAAAAAGAAAAAGAAATCTTTTAGACCGGGCACAATGGCTGATGCCTGTAATCGGTGGATCATGAAGTCAGGAGATTGAGACCACCCCGGCTAACACTGTGAAACCCCATCTCTACTAAAAATACAAAAAAATTAGCCAGGCATGGTGGCATGCGCCTGTAGTCCCAACTACTCGGGAGGCTGAGGCAGAAGAATTGCTTGAACCCAGGAGGTGGAGGATGCAGTGAGCTGAGATTGCGCCACTGCACTCCAGCCTGAGCAACAGAGCAAGACGCTGTCTCAAAAAAAAAAAAAAATCTTTTAAAGTAAAATAATAATTCAAAGGTTTCCATAATGTAAGTCGCATTAGTATTATATTCTAAAAAATAGCCTCTTTTCCTAGTTTAGGAGCATATTTGGAATGATTAGGCTTGTGATTTTACAACAGAGCAGCACAGAATATCAAGTCTGGGTCATAAAATTGACACAAACTAATATCTCCAATATTTGTAAAGCTATATAAGATTCCTGTGTTGTTTAAAATATTTTTATTAAATTAATTTTTTTAGCTTAGATTGTAATATAATTGACTTTAGTAAGTAATTGCTTTAACCATTGCTTTATCTTTTGTTACAGATTTTTCTAAGAAATTGTCTTGTCCACTCACTTTCTGTTGATCTCAACTTAAAGACAATTAGTGCCTCAGGGTTGAAAACGTTGAAGGATTCGTGAGTCTTGAGTGAGATCAGTATTAAGGAAGGAGTTGGTTCCCAGTTTTGTGTTGTCAAACTAGGGGAAATCAAAAAGGCAACATCTAGGGCTGAGAGTCCATCAATAACCAGAATGACAATTTCAAAAAGGTATTCCAAGTGGACCAGGCCAAAGGAAAAGCCCAGGTATGATGGTATGAAAATGAAGTAATCTGGCTGAAGAGAGAAACAAGCTAGATTCAATGAAATACTAGACTATGAAGGCAGAAATCATTTTATAAATAAAATGAGGTTTCTTCTGTGAGAGAAAGGGTACAATTGTGAGTCACAAGACAGTGTGTAATATTATTCAATTATATACAAGAAACGTTTTTAAGAATTAAGACAACTACTATTTGATTCAAATGCAAATTTATCAATGACTGTTTTCTTCCAAACTTATAAAGAAAACCATGACAATGCTCTAAAATAAGTTCAAGGTGAAAGACTAGGTGGCAGATCAATACTTTGACAATCCACAGTATTTTCTCTTCTGAAATATAAAAACTCTAAAATTGTGCTAAGCCCAGTATTTTAAAAAAAATGAAGTAGTATCTCATTTCACTAGTGAGAAAACAAAAACATATGAAGAAAGAAAAATGGCTACATTATTTCACCAAATAGAATAACCATAATAACTGGGAACAATAGTTATAACAAATAAATTCTTCAGTAAATGGGAGGAGTTTAATTAGAATCAGTAAACTCTCTTTTTAACTCAGACACTAAATTTTTACCATCCAATACTGACAATAAAATTTTATTTATTTGTGCTTTTCCTGTTGTATTAATGAAAATATTAACTATTAAAAAATATGAAATAAAGTGGAATAGAAATAGAAAATCAAGAACAGAGAAAAGTAAACCACATTTATATTCCTGAAAAGGCTATCATAATAGATTTAAGAGTTAAAACTAATCTCAACTAAACAGCCAAGTCTTTAGGGACAATCTCTTACCTGTCTGAAATAAGGAGACACATTTATTTCTTGGGAGGGTGTGGGGGGACTTTTCTCAATACTAAATTTTAAAATAAATGTATCCCTTGCTTAAATGTAAAGTAATGTACCGTATGCAGTCTCTTGTCAACATTTGTATAGTAAAACAAGAAAATAGAAGAAAAAAATAGAAGCAGAAATTTCATTTTAGCATTTTAGCACAGTATTATTGTACAAGTTATGGGACATGAGGGTGAGTGGAATATATGACAAGTCGAAGAAGGACTGTCTTGCTTAAGTTTTTCACTCATGAAAGGGCTCATGAAATTTAAATCATTATTGTAATTGTCTAAATAGTAATAATTATCAAAATTGTTATTGCTAAATATAAATATTATAAATATACTACATTTTAAAACAGTTTTACCATTTTTAAATGGCATGTCTGTCAGGGCAAAAAAATGCTAAAAGAAAAGCACAATACAATAAACAAATTTAAAAAAATTAAATAGTATGGACCATGGTCTCTGTATAAAATAGGGCCCTGGATTCCAGTATGTGCCAAATAATTTTGCTTCATTTCTAGTTGTACAAATTGCTCTATTAGGCACAAAGTCGATGTAGAAAGAATTAAACTTAATAAATGCTAATAAGTAACTACTGAAAAATATCACCTGAAGTATGTGACTTTCTTGTGATGAATGAAAATAATATCACTTTCAACTATTCATGTAGTCTAATGGCATATTTAAATGTCCATGTAGCCCATTACAAAAGTACGAAGTATATAAAATTCCACAGATCTGTGACTCCATTAAAGCAAATTTCTTAGATAAACATACCTTACCGATTTTCAGCATTTGAGGACTAAAATCAAACAAAACATTTAAAAAATGTTTTAAGAGGTGTAATGCATGGCTGTTAGAAGCTGTGATTTCCTTTCTGTATTTCTGAAAAAATTCTTCAAAGCTAATCATAATTTACAAATTAAATGGACTCTTGTTCAATATTTCTTAAACCCTCTGCAGTATTTAAATTTTTCTATATCAACTTTCCTATTCAAGAACATTTTTTCTTTGTATTTGTCTTAAATGATAACTCTTCTCCTAATTCTATTTCACAAAGCCTGCTTCATTTCTGTGCTGTGTTATCCATCTTCCTTTGTCTTTCCCTCATGAAAGATGCATTCCAAATTCTTGTTCTTGGCCTTCTTTTGTCTATATTTATGGTTAATTCCATCTTTTCCACAAATTTATGATAGTGCCTCTATAGAAGACCCTTTTAACAAATTGTAAAAATCCTTCCCTTGCCTACAAGGTTACAGGTAACCTGGCACCAGCCCTTCCCTCTGGTCTCACTCCTACTACTGCACTCTCCTTCGCGCATTATGTCACAGCTACTTTGGGTTCATTCTCTGAACATGCCAAGATTATTACTGTGTTAAGACCTTTGAATTAATACCCTCTGCCTGGATTTCTCTGCCCACAGGGTCTTATTGTCAAAATGTTTTGGTAATTAATATGTTATAATACACATCTCTTATGATCACTATTGTTTCCCAAAGATTCTGAGCTAATGTCACTGTTTAACCTATGGGCTATGGGATCAGTTTGTATAGTTCTAAGCAATAAGGACAAATTTTATCAATTATTTTCATTAAGTTCATGTAAATGTTTAGAGTAATAGATGAATCTAGGAAGAAATGGCATCGTTAGGGTATGGAGAAGCCATTCCCTTGGTTCAGGTTTGGCATATATGTGTGTGTGCGTACACATTTCTTCCTCAGTGGTATTTTAACATTTCCTTTATGTGGATCTCACATATTTTTAAAGGTTAATTTTAGGTTACTTATCTTGTTGTGGTGATTGGTGCTGCTATTGTAATTTTTTTCACTACATTATATACTTTAGTGATTTTATGAAGAATATTGATTTTTGTTTACATAGAATCTTTTAAAAGTTATCATTCTTTCCAAACTCCACTCTTACCAATGGGCTGATGGGCTGAACTAGTCTAACTTATTTTGGTATTCTCTTCCACAGTGCTGTTTTTCTTCATACAATACCCAAACAGATTAATTAATTTAATTCTTACAAACTCTATGAGATAGGCAACAGTACTATCCATACTTTGTAGATGAAGTGAGGAAACAGAGGCAGAAAGAGAATAAATATATTTTCAAGGCTGTCTAGCTATTAATAGTAAGTACACTATACAGGATTGAAACTCAATTTGACTCCAGAATCAACTCTGCCGCTCTTGATAATATTTTATATGTATTTCTGTTTCTTCAACTAGCTTCCTTCCATAAACCGGGAAGCTGATGAAACACACACCTTAAGTATCTGAGCAAAGCATCGCTCGTTTCTCTTAAGGGCTACTTAGTACAGAGCAAGCAAAAAGCATTTAGATTGGGGAAAAAATCCACAAGCCAGACTATAAAGGACCTTTTTAAAAAGCAAATCCACTATTTCAGTGGATTTAATTTTTCCCAAAAAAGAAAGTGAATTTCCTTGGAGTTGATGACAAATGTTGTTTCTACCTGAGGATAAATGGTAGGGAGTTCTTAAAGATAGAGTCAGATGATTAAGGAAAAAGTATGGAGACAAGAAATGCAATAGTTCTATGTACAAAGTTTAAACTAGTTCCAGCTCTCCTTATGTTTTTAGACCTCCTGTCTCCAATCTCCATCAAATGGGTGGAGCTTGACACTTTCATAGGATCACATGTAGGGTTTCATGTAGTGTCTATTTTCTGTTATTAAACTGCTTTATATACTTATTAATTGTTTAGCCTGCTTCATATTTTAAAATCTATATTTTCTTATTGTTCTTATATTCTTTAAGGTTTATATCAGATATTTTAATCAATTTTACAAGGTGAGAGACTTTTTTCCCCATTGTTACATCTTCATTGTGGTTTGGGTGTTTATTTACATGAATATTTAAAATTACCTTGTGTCCATGATTGACTTTTTACCTTTTAATTTTCCTCTATCAGACATTAATATTTCCACATTGCATTCATTTTGTTGTGAATTTTGTTGTTTAGTATTTTTTGTCACATGTTTTCTGATCCCTATAATCATTTCCATTGATTTCTCATGTAGGTATGTGAGAACTAATTATATTTTGATGCTTTTGTTTTATGGCCCAGTTTGAAGAAGATCATTCTTCTTCAAACATTAGAGTTTAACCTTTGTACTTACAGTAATATACTGTAGTAATAAACAGTAGGTTTTATTTCAGTCATAATTTTATCCTTCTCTTCTTTTAAAAATCTTTTCTTGTTATTCTTATGTTTCATGTCATCTGCAGTATTAAACATTCTGCTTTTTAGAATTTTGTATTAATTTGGATATCAATTCTAATGAAATTCTAATGAAAATTTAATAATGCTTCATTTGTTTATACTAATACAATACATGTGAAAAGATCAATATTTCTCTAAAATACCAAGATAATTTTACCATTTTATTAATGAATATATACATATTTAGGCACCTAATAAGTGTTTATCTTCACAACTTTTTTGTTTTTGTTATTTAAATTCTGAATTGCTTTTCCTTAGCTACAGATTATTATTACTAATTTAATTTGCAGTCTGTGTTATTGATTACATTTAATTTTTAGCATTTTGTTTGGCTAGAACATTTATTTTCTCAGTTGTAGTACTTACTTTGCTTTGTCTTAGTTTTTCAACCCTCTAGTTTAAGTCTGGCTTTAACACTATATGTATGATTGTGAAGACTTGACATACATATCCAAGTCAATGTTACACTTTTCTGCTAAGTATCTTCTCTTAAATGGCCTGAAGCCACATCAACCACAAGGAACCCTCAACCGAATTCCTGATCTTACCTATAAAGTTGCTTCTCCTTTTTCACCCACCCTGTCTCTGTTTAGGTATAATGGCATAGTATACCTGCTAAGTTCATCTTGATAATTCTGATCTCTCTCCAGATGATCCCCATTTGTTGGCCCCAAATTCTATTGATGCTATCTGTAAAATACCTTTGAATTCTATTCCTTTCTCTTTAAACCTACTATCACTTCTTTTAGCAAAGACTTCATTTTCCCACTCATTAAGTATTTCTTAGTTGCTTAACTGATATCCCCAGTCAAATTCTTGAGTTTCCTTCCCCCAAATAATTCTCTCAACTATCACCAGAAGCTATTTCTAACATGCAAGTTGATTATATAACACTTCTCTGCAATTCTTTAATTATTCTTTGTCACTTCCAGGGGGAAAAAAAATCCAGCCCTGCTAGGATGGCATAAATGTTCTTCATGCCCCAATTTGTTCTTAACTTTATTTATAGTCTCAGCAGTTGCCATCCCTTCCGCTGCTCCTGCCTGCGACAGGCATTCTCAGTTCCAGCCACATTCAGTATTGCTATTCCCCACTTTTATGCCTTTATATATATTCTCCTGCCAGTGATAGAGAAATTTAAATTTCCCCTAAAGATTAAAGACCTTGAATTCAATTCCCAAACCTTCAGCATATATAAATTTTGCTTTTTCATAAATATTTCAGTCACATTAAGATAATGATTATTTTCAGCCTTATTATATACATACATGAAATTGCAATTAAATATCATCAAGTGTATTTGAAAACTTATAATAGCAGTTTTTGAATTTTTTTCCTCCCATTTTATACATGAAGAACTTTAAATTTCTTTGTAGAATGAACTAAACATTGCCCATGCAGTGAAGAAACCCTGCCACCCCACACATTTAGCACAGTCATTCCACACCTTTTGTTTACGTATCATTTGGTCACATAATGTCATCTATTTCTCAGGATTATATTCATTGATTACATATTAATCTCTCTGACTAGGTAGTGACTTTCCTAAATAAAATTACTTTTTTTACTAGTTTTCTTTTAATATCATTTAGTATAACTCTGGCATTAAACAGAAAAGAGGCATTTATTAAATTATAAATTTTTTAAATAAAAATCCCCCACACATTAAGAAAATAAAGTGAGTGTTTTAAATGTTTGCTACATAATCTTCAGATTATTGGCTAATTGAGATCACTTTTATAGTGTTCATTCACATATTTAAAGAGCCCTTTCTTGCTGACATTTGTTAACTCATGTATTAACGTTATTTAAAATATAGAAACTGTATTGAATAATTCATTCTGCCCTATTCACCTCCCAAAAACTAATTACCTAATTTCCATGACCTTTGTGTGGTTTTCAATTTGATTTCATAGTCAAATCAACAAATGCTTACTGAGCGGCCAGTATGTGTAAAGTAATGTGGTTATTTAATTAAAGTTAATTTTTAGCTTATATTAATTATATCTTCAGCCAGAATCTGATGGCAGCACAAAAGGAAGTTTTTGTATCATGTTGTTATTTAGGCACAAATTTAATAAAACAAATATTTAGTAAGTCCTTATAATCTGGTAGCACATATGCTAAGTGATGGAAATAAAATAGTTTAATATAACTTTATCCTTTCCCTTGAGAAAATTAATTACAGTGTTCTATTGAGCCTGTTTTTCCCTTCTTTTTTTAATGTTCAATTATAATTCGTACTATGTAGTTTATGTCACATAATTTTAATGTTAAACTTAAATTCAGTTTTAAACTATTCATAACTATTCAGAAAAACTTTGAAAATGATTTCAAAAGAATAAGAAACTAAGAATACTAGACTTTATTTTGCATGTACCATGTGTCAACTACTCTGCTGTGGTTTGATGTATTATCACATTTAAGTCTCAAAACAACTCAATTAGGTTGATACTTTGTTGTCCTCATTATTATGACAAGGAAACATGAACTTAAAGAATTTGTAAATTTGTCTATCACGTTAAGAAATTATTTGGGGGAGTAAGGATTCAAACAAGCTCTGTGAGACCACAGAGCCTGAATGGTTATTTTCACAAGACTGAATGGCCGCAATGGAAATATCTGGCATTAATTATGTGTTATATAATAATATTGGGTAACAAATAACCATAAAACTTCAGTGACAAACAATAACAAGTATTTATTTTTCTCAGCAGTCTATGGATCAGCAGACAGTTTCTGCTGATCTGAGTTGACCTCAGCAGGGCTTCTTCAAGTGCCTGTAGTGAGCTGCCAGTCAGCTGCCAGTGTGTATTCTCATATATCTGGGGCCTCAGCTGGGTCAGTTCTCATCTATGTGCACCATTTGCCAAGAGCTGAGTATGAGGAGATCTTCATGGAGAAGGCAAAAGACAAAGACAAAGAGAGTGGATACTGATATTGCCCCTTGAGGCTTAGGCTTGGAACTAGCACACCATTACTGCCACCATGTTATGTTGGCAAAAGCAAGTCTAGTTCTGCTGAGATTCAGAGGGTAGAGAAATCAACTCTACCATTATATGAGAAGAGCTGCAAAGTCAATTTTCAAAGGCTACTGGGCACCAGGAAAAGTCAAGAATTGTAGTTATTTTTTAAATTTAATTTTTAATTTTTGTGGGTGCACAGTAGGTGTATATATTTATAAGGTACAAGAGATATTTTGATACTTGTATACGAAGCATAATCATCACATTAGGGTAAATGGTAACCATCACCTAACAGTTTTACCCTTTCTTTGTGTTACCAACAATCCAATTAAACCTTTTAGTTATTTTAAAATGTATAATAAATATTAGACAACTATAGTCACCTTGTTCTGCTAGCAAATACTAGAATCTTATTCATTATTTTTTGTTTTGTTTCTTGAGACAGGGTCTCACACTGTCACCCTGGCTGGACTGGAGTGCAGGGAAGGAATCACAGATCACTATTTCCTCAACTTCCTGGTTTCAGGTGATCCTCCTACCTCAGCCTCCCGAGTAGCTGGGATTACAGGCACACACCACTATGCCCGGCTAATTTTTTTTTTTTTTTCTGGAGACAGAGTTTTACCTTGTTTCCCAGTCCTTGAACTCCTGGGCTCCTGGACTCAAGGGATCCACCTGTTTTGCCCTCCCAAAGTGCTGGGGTTGCAGGTGTGAGTCATCATGCCTGGCCAAATACTGGATCTTATTTATTTTATCTAACTGTATTTTTGTATCCCTTAACCAACTCACATCCTCCCATCTCCTGATTACCCTTTCCACCCTGTGGTAACTATTGTTCTACTCTCTATCTCCATTAGTTCAAGTATTTTAATTTTTAGCTCCAGCAAATACATGAGAATATGCAAATTTCATCTTTCTGTGCCTGGCTAGTTTCACTTAACATAATTATCTCCAATTCCATCCATATTGTTGGAAATGACAGGATCTTACTCATTTTTGTGGCTGTATAGTACTCCATTACATACTTGTACTACATTTTCTTTTCCCATTTGTCTGTTGATGGACGCTTAGGATGCTTCCAGATCTAGGCTATTGTGAATAGTGCTGCGATAAACATGGGAGTACAAACGTCTCTTTGATATACTGATTTCCTTCCTTTTGGGAATGTATCTAGCAGTGGGATTGCTGGGTCATATGGTAGCTCTATTTTTAGTATTTTGAAAAACTTTTGAACTCTTCTGCATAGTGGCTGTACTTATTTACATACTCACCTATAGTGTGCAAGGGTTTCATTTCCTTTCTTTTTCTACACATTCTTGCCAGCGTTTGTTATTGCCTGTTTTTTTCAATGAAAATAATTTTGACTGGGGTGAGATAATACCTCATTCCAGTTTTGATTTGGATTTTTCTGATGATCAGTGATGTTGTGCAGCTGTTCATGTACTTGTTTGCCATTTTTTTTGAGAAATGTCTATTCAGAACTTTTGCTTATTTTTAAATCAGATTATTTCTCATAGAGTTGTTTGTACTTCTTTTATATTCTGTTTATTAATCTCTTGTCAGAGGGATAGTCTGCAAATATGTTGTCCCATTCTGCTGGTCTCTTGAATTTGTTGATTGTTTTCATTGTTATGCAGAAGTATTTTAATTTGATGTGATCCCGTTTATCCATTTTTTGCTTTAGATGCCTGTGTTTGTGGGTTATTTCTCAAGAAAACTTTGCCCAGTTCAATATCCTGGAGAGTATCTCTAATGTTTTTGTTCAGTAGTTTCACAGAATGAGGTCTTAGATTTAAGTTTTATATCCATTTTAATTTTATTTTTGTATATGGCAAGAGATAGGGAACTAATTTCATTATTCTGCATTTAGATATCCAGTGTGTACAGCACAATTTATTGATGTGACTGTCCTTTCTCCAATATATGTTCTAGACACCTTTGTCAAAATGTGTTCATTGTAGAAGTATAAATTTGTTTTGGGGGCATTTGTTCTATTCTACTGGTCTATGCATCTGTTTTTCTGCCAGTACCATGCTGTTTTGGTTGCTATAGCTCTGTAATTTAATTTGGAGTCAGGTAATATGATTCTTTCAGGTTTGTTCTTTTTGTTCATGATAGCTTTGACTATTCTGCATCTTCAGTGTATCCATATAAAATTTAGGTTTTTTTTAATTTCTGAGAAGAATGTCATTGATATTTTGATAGGGATTGCATTGAATCTAATCTGCAGGTTGCTTTGGGTATTATGGACATTTAAACAATATTTATTCTTCTGATCCATGAACATAGATTATCTTCCGTTTTAGGTGTCCTCTTCAATTTTTTGCATGAACACCTTCTGTTTTTCATTGTAGTGCTCTTTCACTTTAACATTTAGGTATTTTATTTTATTTGTAGCTGTTGTAAATGGAGTTATTTTTAAGATTTCTTTTTTAGATTGTCAGCTATTGGCATGTAGAAATGCTACTGATTTTTGCACAGTGATTTTGTATCCCACAACTTTATTGAATTTAATAGTTCTAATAGTTTTTGGTGGTATCTTTAGGTATTTCCAAATATAAAATTGTATCGCCTAAAAACAAGAAAAATTTGACTTTGTCTTTTCCGATTTGGATGACTTTTATTTTCTTTTGTCTGATGGCTCTAATTAAGACTTCTAGTACTATATTGAATAACAGTGGTGAAAGTGGGAGTCCTTGTTGTGTTCCAGATCTTAGAGAATAGGCTTTCAGGTTTTACAGATTCAGCCTGATACTAGCTGTGGGTCTGTCGTATATGGCTTTTATTATATTAAGATACATTTCTTCTATACCCAGTTTTTTGAGGGAATTTTTTCCTGAAATGATGTTGAATTTTATCAAATGTTTTTTTCTGCATCAATTCAAATGATCATATGTTTTTTGTTCTTTATTTTTTTGATGTAATGTATCATGTTAATTTGTGTATGTTGAACCATCTTTGCATTCCTAGGATAAATCCCACTTGTTTATGATGAGTGATTTTTTTTAACTTTTATTTTAAGTTCAAGGGTGCATGTGCAGGTTTGTTCTGTAGCTAAATTTGTGTCATACGGTTTTGTTATACAGATTATTTCACCACCCAGTTATTAAGCCTAGTACCCATTAGTTATTTTTTTCTGATCCTCTCTCTTCTCCCTAACTCTGTCCTCTGATAATTCCCAGTCTCTGCTGTTCCCCTATGTGCATCCATGTGTTTTCATTATTTAGTTCCCACTTATAAGTGGGAACATGTGGTTTTGGTTTTCTGTTCCCACATTGGTTTGCTAAAGACAATGGCCTCCAGCTCCATCCATGTTCCTGCAAAGGATTTTCTTTTTAATTCTTTTTAAAGGCTGCATAGTATCCATGGTATATATGTACCACATTTAAAAAATCCAGTCAACCATTGTTGGGCATTTAGGTTAATTCCATGTCTTTGCTATTGTGAATAGTGCTGCAGTGAATATACACATGAATATGTCTTTATGATAGAATAATTTATATTCCTTTGGATATACACCCAGTAATGGGATTGCTGAGTCTAATGATTTTTCTGTTTTTAGGCCTTTGAGGAATTGTCACACTGTTTTCCACAAAGGTTAAACTAATTTACATTCTCAACAACGGCATACAAGCATTCTTTTTTTTCTGCACAACCTCACCAGCATTTGTTATTTTTTGACTTTTTAGTAATAGTCATTCTGACTGCAGTGAAATGGTATCTCGTTGTAGCTTTGCTTTGTATTTCTCTATTGATCAGTAAGGTTAGCTTTTTTTCATATGATTTTTGACTGCATGCATGTCTTATTTTTAAAAGTGTCTCTTCATATCCTTTGCCTACTTTTTATTGGGGTTGTTTGTTTCTTTTCTTATAAATTTTTTTAAGTTCTTTACAGATGCTGAATATTAGACCTTTCTCAAATGCATAGTTTGCAGATATTTTCTCCCATTCTGTAGGTTGTCTGTTTACTATGTTGACATTTTCTTTTGCTTTGCAGAAGCTCTTTAGCTTAATTAGATTCCATTTCTCAATTTTTGTCTTTGTTGCAATTGCTTTTGGTGTCTTTGTCATGAAACCTTTGCCCATCCTTATGTACAGAATAATATTGCCTAAGTTGTTTTCCAGGGATTTTGTAGTTTTGGGTTTTACTTTTAAGTCTTTAATCCGTCTTGAGTTAATTTTCGTATATGGTGTAAGGAAGGGGTCCAGTTTCAATCTGCATATGCCTAGCCAGTTAACCCAACACCATTCATTGAAGAGGTAGTCCTTTCCCCATTGCTTGTTTATGTCAGATTTGTCAAAGATTAGATTGTTGTAAGTGTGCAGCCTTATTTCTGGATTCTCTATTCTGTTCTATTTGCCTATGTATTTGTTTATGTACCTGTACCATGCTGGGTTTTGTTCGTTTGTTTGTTTTTTTACTGTAACCCCATAGTATAGTTTGAAGTCAGGTAGCATAATGCTTCCAGCTTTGTTCTTTTGGCTTAGGATTGCCTTGCCTATTCAAGCTCTTTTTTGGTTCCATATGAATTTTAAAACAGTTTTTTTCTAGTTCTGTGAAGAATGTTCTTGGTAATTTCAAAGGAATAGCATTAAATCTATAAATTGCTTTGGGCGGTACTGACACTTTAATGATATTGATTCTTCCTATCCATGGAACGTTTCTTCCATTTGTTTGCATCGTCTCCAGTTTTTTTTAACAGTGTTTTGCATTTCTTTTTGTATATATCTTTCCCTTCCCTGGTTTGCTGTATTCCTAGGTTTGTATTCTTTTTGTGGTAATTGTGAATGGGATTGCATTTCCGACTTGGCTCTTAATGTGACTGTTCCTGGACACATACCTGCTCCCAAGACTGACTCAGGAAGAAGTTGAATCCCTGAACACACCAATAATGAGATCTGAAGTTGAATCAGTAATAAATAGCGTACCAACCAAAGAAAAGCCCAGGACCAGACAGATTTACAGCTGAATTCTACCAGATGTACAGAGAAGAGTTGGCACCCTTCCTGCTGAAACTATTTCAAAAACTTGAGGAAGAAGGACTCCTTTTTAACTCATTCTGTGAAGCTTGCATCATCCTGATACCAAAACCTGGCAGAGACACAACAGAAAAAGAAAAGTTCAGGCCAATATCCCTGATGAACACTGATGCAAAAATCCTAACAAAATACTGGCAAGCTGAATCCAGCAGCAAGTCAAAATGCTTATCCACCATGATCAAGTAGGCTTTATTTCTGGGATGCAAGTTTGGTTCAAGATATGCAAATCAATAAATGTGATTCATCACATAAACAGAACTAAAGATAAAAACCACATGATTGTATCAATCGATGTAGAAAAGGCCTTTTGTAAATTTCAACACCTCCTCATGTTAAAAACTCTTAATAAACTAGGTATTGAAGGAACATACCTCAAAATACTAAGAGCCATCTATGACAAACCCACAGCCAACATCATACTAAATGGACAAAATCTGGAAGCATTTTCCCAAAGGATCTTTTTAATGTATCATTGAATTCGTTTGCTAGTGTTTTGTTGAGAATTTTTGCATGAATATCGACTTGCAACGAGATTGGTCTGTTTTCCTTTCTGTATGTATCTTTGGTTTTGTTATCAGGGTGATACTAACCTTGTAGAATAAATTTGGAAGTATTCCACTCTCTTCTATTTATCAGAATAGTTTGACTAGAATTACCACTAGTTTCTCTTTAAATGTTTGGTATAATTCAGCAGTGAAGCCATCAGGTTTCAGATTTTTCTTTGCTGGAATACTTTTTGTTACGCCTTTGATCACGTTAATTGTTATTGGTCTATTCATTTTTGTTTTTTTTCATAGTTCAATTGTGGTAGGTTGTACATGTCTAGAAATTTATACATTTCTTCTAGGTGTTCCAATTCATTGGCATATAGTTGCTTATAGTAACTGTGTCCGGAATTGGTGGGTTCTTGGTTTTGCTGACTTCAAGAATGAAGCCGCAGACCCTCACAGTGAGTGTTACAGTTCTTAAAGATGGTGTGTCCAGAGTTTGTTCCTTCAGATGTTCAGTTGTGTCCAGAGTTTCTTCCTTCTGGTGGGTTCATGGTCTCCCTGACTTCAGGAGTGAAGTTGCAGACCTTTGCAGTGAGTGTTACAGCTCTTTAAGGTGGCGTCTGGAGTTGTTGGTTCCTCCCTGTGGGTTCATGGTCTTGCTGACTTCAGGAGTGAAGCTGCAGACCTTCGTGGTGAGTGTTACAGCTCATAAAGGAGTGTTACAGCTCATAAAAGCAGTGCGGACCCAAAGAGTGAGCAGCACCAAGATTTATTGCAAAGAGCGAAAGAATAAAGCTTCCACAGCATGGAAAAGGATGTGAGCAGGTTGCTGCTGCTGGCTCAGGTGGCCTGCTTTTATTCCCTTATCTGGCCCCATCCACATCCTACTGATTGGTCCGTTTTACAGAGAGCTGATTGATCCATTTTGACAGAGTGCTGATTGGTGCATTTACAATCCTTTAACTAGACACAGAGTGCTGATTGGTGCATTTACAATCCTTTAGCTAGACACAAATTTCTCCAAGTCCCCACCAGATTAGCTAGACACAGAGTGCTGACTGATGTGTTTACAAACTTGAGCTAGACACAGAGTACTGATTGGTGTGTTTACAAACCTCTAGCTAGACACAGAGTGCTGATTAGTGCGTTTACAATCCTTTAGCTAGACAGAAAATTTCTCCAAGTCCCCACCCAACCCAGAAGACCAGCTGGCTTCACTTCTCAATGGCACTTGCTGCAGTACTTTGCAGCACCTAGCCCGGGCACTCCGGCAGCCCAGAGGGAGCTCATCCCCCAATCAAGCCCAGCAGGTGCCAGCTGGCCACGCTGAGCCCATGCCCACCTGGAGCCCAGGCCCACCTGGAACCTGCACCGGCCAGTGAATGCCGCGTGCAGCCTCTACTCCCGCCCATGCCTCTCCCTCCACACCTCCCTGCCAGCAGAGGGAGCCAGCCCTGGCCTCAGCCAGCCCCATAGGGGCCCTCATAGCACAGCAGCTGGCTGAAGGGCTCCTCGAGTGTGGCCAGAGTGGATGCCAAGGCCCTGGAGGCGCCGAGAGTGAGTGAGGGCTGCTAGCCCATTGTCACCTCTCATAACCACTAATAATCCTATGAATTTCTGCAATATCATTTATAATGTCTCCTTTTTCATCTCTAATTTTATTTGCTTAGGTATTCTTTCTTTGTTTTCAGTGTGGCTAAAAGTTTGTCTATTTTACTTATCTTTTCAAAAAAACAACTTTTCATTGATCTTTGTTTTCTTTCTTTCAAATTAATATATTTCTGCTCTCATCTTATTTCTTCTACTAAATTTGGGTTTGGGTTGCTTTTGCTTTTCTAATTCTTTAAGATGAATCATTAGGTTATTTATTTGAAGTTTTTCTTCTTTTTGGTTGGACGCACTTATAGCTATGAACTTAACTCAGTATTGGTTTCACTGTATCCAGTAGATTTTGTATGTTGTGTTTCTGTCCACAACTATTTTGTTTCAAGAAATGTTTCAATTTCCTTCTGAATCTCTTCATTGACCCACTGATCATTTGGGAGCATATAGTTTAATTTTCATGTGTTTGTATAGTTTTCAAAATTCTTTTGGTTGATTTCTAGTTTTATTCCATCATGGCCAGATAATATAGTTGATATAATTTCATTTTTTTTTTTAATTTTTAAGACTTGCTTTTTGGGCTAACATATACAATATATCTTTGAGAATGATCCGTGTGCTGAGAAGAATGTATAATCTGCAGCTATTGGATTCAATGTTCTGTAATTATTTACTAAGTCCACTTGTTCTATAGTGCAGATTAAGTCTGAAGTTTCTTCATAGATTTTTCTGCCTGGATGATATATCCAGTGATGAAAATGGGTTGTTGAAGTCTCCCACTCTTACTGTATTGGAGTCTATCTCTTTAGCTGTAATAATATTTGCTTTATATATCTTGGTGCACCAGTGTTGTGTGTATATATTTATTTTAAATAATTATATCCTCTTGCTGAATTAACCCATTTAAGTATCACTACTCATGCTCTTTTTTGTTTCTACTGCAATGGAATATCTTTTTCCAAATTTTTAAATTCAGTCTATACGTGTCTTTATAGATGAAGCTTGTTTCTTGTAGACAACAGATTATTGGCTCTAGTTTCTTAAATTCATTCAGCCAGTTTATGTCTTTTATTTGGAAAGTTTAATCTCTGTGCATTCAACGTTATTATTGATAGGAAAGGACTTACTCCTGCCATTTTATTACTTGTTTTCCGGTTGTTCGTGGTTTTCTCTTCCTTCTTTCTTTTCTTTCTGTCTTCCTTTTAGTGAAAGTGGTATTCTTGGGTGATATATTTTAATCTCTTGGTTTTTATTTTTTGTGTATCTGTTGTATATTTTTTTGATTTGAGATTACCATAAGGCTTACAAATAATATCTTATAACCAATTATTTTAACCTTATTACAACTTACCACTGATTGCTTAAACAAACTAACAAAGAAGCAAAGAGAAAACTAATAAAAACTCTATACTTTAACTTCCCCCCCCCTGTTTTTTAACTGTTTCTGTTTCTATTTATATTTTATTGTGGTATCTCTGTCTTGAAAAGCTGTTTAGTTATTATTTTGGATCAGTTCAACCTTTAGTCTCTCTACTCAAAATATGACTAGTTTACAAAGCACGATTATAGTGTTATAATATTCTGTGGTTTTTTTTGTGTGTGTATTTACTATCACCACTGAGGTTTGAACCTTCAGCTGATTTATTATTGCTCATTAGTGTCCTTTTCTGTCAGACTGAAGAACTCCTTTTAGCATTTCTTGTAGGTCAGACCTGGTGTAGATGAAATTCCTCAGCTTTTGTTTGCCTGAGAAATCCTTTCTCTTTCATGTTTGAGGAATAATTTCACGATCTATACTATTCTAGGATAAAAGTGTTTTTGTTGTTCGTGTTGTTGCTTTTGTTTTTCCTCCAGCACTTGAAATATATCATGCTACTCTCTCCTGGCATAAAATCTTTCCACTGAAAATTTTGCTGACAGACATATTAGAGTTCCATTGTATATTGTTTGATTTTTTTTCTCTTGATGCTTTTAGGGTCCTTTTGCTTCATCCTTAAACTTTGGGGATTTGATTGTTAAATGTATTGAGGTATTCCTACTAGAGTTAAATCTGCTTGCTATTTCACGTACTTGAATATTGATATCTTTCTCTAGGTTTAGGAAGTACTCTGTTATTATCCCTCGGAATAAATTTCTACCGCTATCTCTTTCTCAACCTTCTCTTTAAGGCCGATAACTGTTAGACTTTCTCCTTAGAGGCTGTTTTGCAGATTTTAGAAGCTTGCTTCCTTGCTTTTTATTATTTATTCTTTTTCTTCTCTGAATGTGTATTTTCAAATAATCTGTCTTCAAGCCCATTAATTCTTTCTTCTGCTTGATCAGTTCTGCTGGTAAGAGACTGATGCGTTCTTCAGCATGTCAGTTGCATTTTTCAACTCCAGAACTGCTTGAATCTTTGTAATTATTTCAATATCTTTGTTAAATTTACCTGATAGGATTTCTTCTATGTGTTATCTTAAATTTCACTGAATTTCAGCAAAACAGCTATTTTGTATTCTCTGCCTGAAAGGTCACATAACTCTGTCCCTCCAGGTGGCTTCTTTAGTTTTTTGTTAAGGACATATTTTCTTGTTTGGTCTTGATGTTTGTGGATGGGCATTGGGGTCTGGGCATAGAAGAAATGAGTATTTGTTTTATTCTTTGCAATCTGGGCTTGTTTGTATCTGCCCTTCTTTAGAAAGCTCTCCAGGTAATTGAATGAATTTGGATATTGTAAATCTAAGTTTTCAGTCTTTGTAGCTGTAACTGCTTTAGGGCCACCACAAGTCAAGTAATGCTGTGGCTCTTGCAGACTTGTAGAAATACCACCTTGGAGGTCTTAGATAATATCTGAAAAATTTCTCTGGATTATCAGGAAGACTTTTGTTCTCTTCCCTTATTTTCTTCCAAATGAATGGAGTGTGTGTGTGTGTGTGTGTGTGTGTTGAGCTGCATGAAGCTGGGGGAGGAGTGACACAAGTACTCATGTGGCCACCAACAGTAGTACTTCCCTGTGTCAGGCCTGAACCCAGCGTGGTAGCAGTTCTTGCCCAAGGCCCATGGTAATTAGTACCTGACTGCTGTCTATGTTCACTCAAATCTTAGGGCTCTCCAATCAGCAGGTGGCAAAGCCAATCAGGCTTGTGTCCTTCCCTTCAGGGTGGCAAGTTTCCTTCAGCCCCAAGCAGATCCAAAGATGCTATCCAGGAGCCAAGGCCTAGAGTCAGAAAACTTAGGAATCTGGCATTCTATTCTACTGCAGAATTCTATTATATACTATTCTACTTGTGGCCCCCAAGCCACAAGACAACATCCTTCCTACTCATCTCTCTCATTTCCACAAGCAGAGGATTCACTCCCCATGACCACTACCCCAGACCCACAGTGAGTACTGCCTGGCTCTGGTTATGCCAATGTTCATTCAAGGCCCAAAGGCTCTCAGTCAGCTTGTGGTGAATGCTGCCAGGACTGCGATTCTCCTTCTAGGGTTATAGGCTCCTTTCTGGTTCAGAGCAGGTCCATAAATTCCATCCAAGAGCCCAGGCCTGGAATTTTCGACCCCATGGGCACACTTGGTTCTGCAACCACTGTGGCTGAGCTCGTACCTAAGCTGCAGATGAATTCCCCTTACTCTTCCCCCTCTATTCCTCAAACAGAAGTAGTTATTCTCTGTAACCACCACAGTTGAGAATGTACTGGGTCACACTTGAAGCCAGAGCGTCTCTGAATCTCATCTAAGGCCCATGGCAAATACTACCTGGATATTGCTGCTGACTTTTCAGAGCCCAAGGGCTTTTCAGTCACAAGTGATAAATCCTGGTAGGACTTGGTTCTTCTCTTCAAGGCAGCAGGTTCCCTTATGGCCCAGGGTGGGTCTAAAAATGTCATCCAGGAGCTAGGGCCTGGAATATGGGCCTCAAGGCTCTGCCCAATGCCCTGCCCTACTGTTGCTGAGCTGGTATCCAAGTTGCAAGACAAAGACCTTCTTAGTTTTTCTCTTGAAGTAAAAAAATGAGTCTCTGTTGGAGCTGTGAACTATGCTATCTAGGTTTGGGGAAGCAGTGGCACGAGCACTCCTTTGACTGCCACAGCAGATGTCTTACTACATCATGTGCCTACCAAATCCCTCGGCCCTGAGCCCAGCAGAGCATCAGAACTTGTTTTAGAATTGCAGTCTTTGTGGTTTAGATTGCCTTTCAAATTTATGTAGGACCCCAGTACACTTTAGCCCACAGTGGCAAGGTTTGCCAGAACTTAAGCTCTTACCACTGGGATGGGTGATTCCCTTCTGCCTGGGACTGGTCTAAATGCTCCCTTGTGGATGCCTGTTGAGTTTTGCTCCATGTTTCTTTTTGCTGTGACAGACAGCACTGGGTTCTAATGCAAAGTCCCACAATCACTGTACTCTTCTTCCCCTAAATGCACAGATTCTACCACTGTGGCATGCAGTGGCCTCCAGGGGATGGAAGAGAGGTGGCACCAGCCATTCAATGCTGTCTGTTCTACCATCTTCAGTGCCTTTTTCTGTAACATGAAACTAAAACCAAGTACTCTGATTGCTCACCTAATTTTTGGTTCTTATGAAGGTGCTTTTTTGTATGGGTAGTTATTCAATTTGGTGTTCTTGTGGGGAGGAAAATTAGTGAAGGTTTCTATTCGGCCATTTTGCTCTGCCCTCTTGTGTGGTTCTTTTTGTAATCAACTATCACAGAACACCTCTTGGGCAGAATATTTATAACCCTCCTATCTTCCAAATCCACATACACCCTCAAAAGCACCAAATTCTCATTGCATCATATCATCACACTCAGAATCTATATAGATCTTATAATCTTTATTAGGTCTGGATGTTGATACTTGGTTGCAGTTTGTTTTAATCTGAAAAACTATGAAGAAAAAAAAGTCAAGTTATTTGTATCCCCATTCCAAATGCCTAGCATGTAATGATGGCACACAGATTTATAGCTATGGACCCTCCCATTTGAAAAGAGGAGGAATGGGAGGCACATAGCAATCTCTGACACTTCTGAATTCAGGTTTGCTATAATTGCTATTGAGATTGTTTATATTCCTTAAATAGGTAGGTTCTAGTTCTGCAACTTGATAATGTCTCTCTAGTCCGTTGTTCTCCATTTGGACTTGGTCTTATAAAATGTTCTTTCTTTTCTATTGTTCTATTTGGCCACTTTTTAAAAAAAATGTTTTTAAAGAAACAAGGTCTCACTCTGTCAACCAGGCCAGAATACAGTGGTGCAATCATAGCTCCCTGCAACCTGGAACTCTCGAGCTCTAGTCCTACCTCATCCTCCCAAATAGCTGGGACTAGAGGTGCACAACACCATGCCTGGCTCTATTTGGACTTTTCTGAAACGAGAATAGTATACATGTCTTTTGAACTACTTCCATCTTCTCAGTCTAATTCATGCTATTTCAAGGTGAGATCATATTGGCCTTCTTGTATTTGGAACAATCTCAGTTACTTTTAGGCCATGGTGCTGGTACATTTACTGATTACAGTATTTAATTTAACAAAACTTGCCAGGAGTAACACACAATATTCTTATCAAGGCAGGTCTTTATACTCAAGCAATCCAGTGCTACTATGGACATGTCAGTCTGCTGTAAGACAAAACCACAGTGATTCCTAGAATCACTTTTATCCACTTGAAAATATGCCTTATGAAGTGCCTTCATTTTTTCAGTGGCCTTTCAAAGTGTGTCACAGCAGACAATGTGATTGGATCTTTACCCTGATGACATACATTGGCAATCTTTTTATGGCTTAAGAATCTAGGTATATTACATAGTTTTATTTTCTAACTATCAAGTTCTGACCCCTTTTTATTTCCTCTACATTTTGCTTGTCAATGCTATGCCAGGTATTTTTTCATCTCAGCTCTTTCTTGTAGTACCTTATATGCAACAAAGAAGTACCACTGACACATTCATCATTCTTCCTGGAAATCTCATAACTTGAGGTGTGAGTATAGTGTAGTCCAATTTAACAATTATTTCTTCCATGGACTGAATTGTAAATTATGTTTACATGGGTCTTTCCCAAACTCAGCTTGTTAGGAAATGTTCCTATGTCTTCTAGTACGTTTATGGCTTTATTTTTTGCTTTTAAATATTTGATCAATTTGGCACCTTTTTAGTGTGTAGTATGAGGAGTCTCCTTCTCTTTCTTCATTCTTCCTCTTTCTCCTCCTCATCCTCATCCTCCTCTTCTTGCTCCTCTTCTTCTTCCTCCTTCTCCTGCACTTCCTGCTCCGGTTCCTCCTCCTTCTAAGTGGCTGCAGTTGTCAGAACACCATTTCTTAGTTTACATTTTCTCCCTGATTTGAGATGGCTCCAGAACAACTAAAAACGCATATCTTGCAAACTATTTTGGGACTTTCTCTTCTGTTCTATTCATCTCTCTTTCTAGGTATGCTCTATGACACATTGCTTTAATGTTGATGCTTTATAATGTGTTTAGTATCTGGTAGGGCTAATATCCACTCCTGGCACTTCTTCATTAGTGTTTCCTCCTTTATGTTTGTATGCTTATTATTTTGTGTGATTTTATATTAAAAAACTCCTGTAGTTTATAAAAATGATATTTTATAGATGAATTCATTTGTAGACAATTGAAATCATAACATCAAATAACACAATATAGTTTTGCATTTGTAAGAGCATCATTTGTTCCCACAAGTGGTTTTTAAAATTTTTCTTTATAAATATATTAGGTATTTCTTGTTTAATATAATTGTCAGATATATTTTATGTTTGTTTTTACCATAGATTATTTTGCATATTTAGACATTCCAAATTATAATTTACTATATAATGAACACTAATTATTTCTAAGTTTGGTTGCTTGAAATATTACTGATTTATCTTATTGTTTGGGTTTGATTTTAGTTTCTTCCAGTGTGTTTTATAGATATGTCATCTTATTGTCTGCAAACATAGATAATCCTATTTTCTTTTTTTATTCTACCTGCCGTACCCCATACAATTTACTTACCTTTTCTAGTTGCTTTTATTTGAACTCAAGTACGAAGTTTAACCTCTTAAAAGGGGAACTGAAGTTGTGATAGATCTTTTTTATGTCTTAAGAAAATGTTTATTTTGTATTTTCTTAAATTTTCATTTTCAAAATATCTGTTCAATTTAATCAAATAATTTTTATTACATAAAAAAATTATATAATATTTTTTCTAGAAATATTGGTTCAATAAATTATATAAATCAATTTAACTATGTTGAAACATTCTTGAATTCCTAGAATAAATCCAACTCAGTCATGTTGCATTTATTTCTTTAAACAAGTTGTTAAAACATGTTTACTTATGATTTTTAGATCCATATGCATAAATAATATTGTGATTTTATTTTATTTTCTGTAAAATTATTGTCACCTATTGGTATTCATATATACTCAATAGATAACACAAATTTGAAAACTATTTTTTATTCACTTTGGAGATAGTTACATAGCATTGCAATTATCTGCTTTTTGCAATTTGCTGAAGTTACCCCTAAAAAACTCAGAGGCCACCTAAGGCTTTGATTCAATTTGTTTCATTCACTTTCATTGTTATTTCATTGTTTGGGAGCAGTATTCTCATGGTATTCTCATGGATATCATTATACACAGATTTTATCTTCTTCTGGGGTCAGTTTGAATATTTTTCTGAAAATTTCTTAAACAGGTTTTCACAATTACTTGCATATTTTAAAGCACGTCTATTTTATTTAATTCTTATAATTTGCCATTTACGTGATAATTTCTCTATTATTTTATATTTTATATGTATATCCATATTTTTTTCTCTTTCTCTTTGATTAGGTTAGGTAGAGATTTTGCTGGTTGGTTGACTTTTTTCAAATAACTATTTTTGACATTTTATGTGAATTAAAATATTCTGCATTTCAACTCATTGGTTTGTGTTTAGAATGTTTGTATGTCTGCAATTTCTGCTTTACTAATGTTGCTGTTGTATTATCCTGCGCAAGGATATGCAAAACTTTTATCTTCAATGTAAATTGTCTACTTCACTCTCAGCAAGTGTTCTCTTATCTGATGCAGTAGTTTTTGATATTAAGGTCACAATCCTGCTTTTTGTTTTCATTTGCAAGGAGCACATTTTCCCATCATATTATTTCTCAGCTTTATGAATCACTTTTTACATACATCCCTTTTATAAAGCATAGATCCAAAGTAAAGATATTTTTAAAAGATGAGTTAACTCTGTTAACATTTATTCATAACACATTACTGTTATAAGGTTCTGTCATAATTTTGTTATATTTTTTCTTAACCTGTTTTTAATAACTCACTATACAATTTGTTTTCTTTGTTCCTATGGGTAGTTCTGATATTAACAAAACATTTGCATTTTTATTCTACTAACTTTTTTAATTAAAATTTTACATATCACTCCTTTTAAAAGACATTTTCTATTAGTTTCTTATTGCTAATAAATTAAAAATTAGCAAAACTTTATCCTTCTTGTTTACTTTCTAAATTTTCATTTGATAATATTACCATTCTTACTGTCCCTTTTTATAACTTCCTATTAAATTGTGTAGTCTGCATGAGTTCTTTGTTGGCCTTGCCTTCCACATCATTCTGAATCTTAATATTTAATACATAATTGTGCTCATCAGTGTTACTGAAATTACTGAACTTTTGCATCATTATGTGTAGCGCAATTACTCCAGCAAGAAGCATAGTTTTGCCTTTCAGTGTGAGCCCCTCACCTTCAAAAAGGATACCTTTGCTGATACTTTCTGGTATCTGATGCCTTTCACTGCCTCACTGCATTTATTTGATTAAATGTCTTCTCTCATTCAAAATGGAGTTTGTGTGTGTGAATCCAGAATGAGACATGGAGCATGATTCTTGCCAGAAGTCCTACATAATTCTTGAAAGTAGACATCAGAAGTACTTTTATCCAGTTTAAATTGTGAAGGAAAAATAATGAAAGATACATATATACACACATATGTATATATGTCAGAATATATCTGTTAATATCAAACTATCCACAAGAACAAAAAAACATTGTGTGTGTGTGTGTGTGTGTATGTATATACATACCTGGGTGGCAAAGTTATGCAGCTACCACACTAGAGGGCTAGAAATAAAAAGCAGTGCCTTTTTTCCATAATCAGAGAGGTTGTCCTGAAAGAAGCTCTGATTAGATAAGATTATCTCTCAGCTATCCCTATATATGCTTATGTTCTATTAACATTAATCATGTTATGTACCAAAGTGGGTTTATTTGCCCAAACAACAAAAAGGCAAACACCAAAGCACTGGGTGTTTGTAGAGAGAAAGTTTTATTGCAAGTCAATTGGCAAAGGAGACATGTAGCAATGCCCAAATCATTCTCCTTGAGCTGGTAGATGGGGCTGGTTTTATAGGCAGAGGGGATAAGAGGCATGATCTGATTGGATCTTGCATTGAAATGATGCCAAGAGGTGTGATACCAGGGCTCTATCTGACTGGATTATGGGGCCATAGATCATGCCATGAAGTGCTTACTTTTTAGTTCAGTCCCCATTCCTTGGTCTAAGCACTTAGGTTTTGCCTGTAGTTGCACACTTGGTCCATCTGGGCATGCTCTTGTTATGTAATTGCAACTTGGGTTCTATGGCAACTGGAAAACAATTCAATTTTTTATTACACAAAGTTAAGCTAGATTGAGCTGGTCCTGTCATTACAATAAAAAATAAGTATTGGTAAGGACAAACCATTGCCAAAAATGTGATCCTTAGACATGTTTGTTTTTTAACTTTCCAATACTAATTAAGGTTTTATTTATTATTTGTCTAAAGCATGGGTAAATCTCTAGTTTATCCCCTTCTTCTTTGGTTCGGAGAAACCCAAAGCTCTGCTTAGTTAGTCACATGTATTTGATTGATGACATTCTATAATACATATTAATAATATTGTGTTGGCTGGGCGCGGTGGCTCATGCCTGTAATCCCAGCACTTTGGGAGGCCAAGGTGGGCGGATCACCTGAGGTTGGGAGTTCGAGACCAGCATGACCAGCATGGAGAAACCCCGTCGCTACTAAAAATACAAAATTAGCCGGGCGTGGTGGCACATGCCTGTAATCGCAGCTACTCGGGGGGCTGAGGCAGGAGAATCGCTTGAACCGGGGATGCAGAGGTTGAAGTGAGCTAAGATCGCACCATCGCACTCCAGCCTGGGCAATAACAGTGAAATGCTGTCTCAAAAAGAAAAAAGAAATTGTGTTAACAGTGCCCCATAGTGTCTATGGAATATTCAATTAATACTTTAATTAGTGCTAGGTAGTCTGATAACCTTACAATTTGGTTAGGAAAACAGATATCGAATGAAGACTCAAAAAAATGTAGAACCGAAGCAGGATGCATAAAGAGAAATAAGATTTTGTGCTTTGAAAATCTTATTTTGCAACTTCACAGCTGATAAATGATAATCTGTTTAGAGGAAAAACTCTAAAAACAAACAGGCCAAGAATGGGCAAATTCTATGCTTACATGCCATATGTCTTCTCCATGTGTTTCTGTGTTTCGACATAACAGAACAGAAAAAGAATAAAAACTACAAACATTTTTGACTTTCTCAAAAAGTTTTTCCCTGGGAATGAAATCACAAATATGACAGATTATTTGAAGACTGTGGGATAGAACCATTAACATTCTACTTTGAATCACTGAACAGACTACATTAAGGCACCTGAGAACGTTACAGAACAATCCTTGAATAAAATAAACAAGGCATTGGACTTGAGTAGCATTATATAAAAATAAAATAAACAATGTTCTTCTTTCTGCAGGTTGAGTAATGATTTGGGGAGTCATAATTTCACATAAATTATTTAATTTGTGTCTAAAATTCATATACTGTCCATTATCCTAAGTTGCAGATCACTGATTTAAAATTAGAATGTGACATTTTAAATAACATCCCAAAGATGTTATAGTAAGTAAACTAATATGTCTTTATTAGTCCTTGAGAATCAATTTCAAAAGCCTTTAGATTCTGATGAAAATTATGCAAATTCCAGCATACTGTCATCCTTATAGTTTATGTTAATTTGACATTAATGTTAGCTGCCTATCACACTAACAATAATCTATCTGAACTAGCAGGCTGGAATACCAATTACTGAAATGAGTGGAGCTCATCCTTGAAGTTTCTTCTTTCTGTTGCAAGTAGACATATGTCAGCACACAGGGAATAGCACAGATGTATCAAAGTCTTTCAAGTAACCAGACATCTTTCTGTAATGGAGAAGGCTGTGGTTGACATACTAAATCTTAAAAAGAAAGAGAAGTCACTTTGTATTGAGAACAAAAAGAGCCGAAAGAGAGAAAAAATGATATGAAGATATTCTTACATATTTAGAGTCATTATTAGAGAATGTTGGCCAAGTAGAATCTCTGGTTTTGAAATCTTTATTTTACAATGAATTACTATGTATCTTATTCAATTTGCTTGTCAAGAATTCAAGATATTAATTGATTTTTTCAAATGAGGGCTTTCTTTTCCTCCCTTTTGATTCTGGCTGCTGACTGTGAATTACCTCAATTTGACTTACAATGAAAGTAAAAGTTTAAAAAAAAGAAAATGACTTTTGCCATTCAAGGCACATTGTTATTTGTCTTCAAAGAAGGAGTATGCTGGAATCTATGAATTTTTGTGCATGTATTTTCTTATAGTGATGGTTTTTTTTTATGTTAGACTTAAGTTGAATAACGGGAAAGTCCCTGAATAACTCCCTCGAGTTTTCTGCCTTCTTGTACTGTGGGAAATATCAATTCAAATGATTCCAAGAATATATGCCAAATACCGATCCTTTTGTAATCATTTTAATACTCATAATATTATTGTTAAAAGGTTACTTAAACAAAATATCCATTTGATGTAGTTACACATTATGTTGCATCATTAGCTAAGTTTTTATGTGCATGTTTATTTTCCTTTTCTTTGTTTTTCCAAATAGTCTATAAAGTTCTTAAGATTTAGGAAAAGGTCTAATTCTTTTTGTTCCCTTCACAGTGCTTGAGATAATAAAAATTCAAGATTTTCTATACTAATTGTGACACTATTATATAAGTTAGCAAGAAACAATTATTATAACTCACCTGACTCATTCCCCCAGAAAGTACAGTAACACACTGACAAATGTTATCATTAATGTATATGGTGAGTGAATATTTAGGATGGACATAAAAAGATTAAAATGACAGATTAGGGGAGTCAGTTCAAGTATTGGACTGAAGAACTGATCTTGTTATGATTAAAAATTAACAAGAAGCTACCCATTAGGAAAATATGTACCAAGATGGTAAAAAGACTCCAAGGATAAGGAATATTCTTGACACCACAGTCATTTCTCTCTCTAAGGATTGAGTTGTATGAAGGTTCACAGTGATTGCACAAGAATGAGTATTAATTTAAAATCTATTTGTAATATATTTGGATATAGAGAATCAAGAGTCACAAAGCAAGCATCCGTATAACTTTCATCCAGCAAAACAACTATTTACATTTGCCACATTGCTTAAAATATATTTTGCTGAACTATTTTAACATAATTGCAGACATAATGATAATTCATCTCTAAGTATTTTAGTATGCATCACTAAAACTAAGGACATTTTTCTATATAGCAACAATGCCATTTGCACAGCTAGCAAGACAAGTAATAATTCTTTAAATTATCTAATACTTTACCCATACCCAAATTTCAGACTGAAGAGTTTAGGGTCATTGTATTTCAGTGTGTACTATGAAAAGCTGTGTTCAACCATTTTTCTCCACTTATAAAGAAAGCAAGCCAGCCAGGCATGGTGGCTCACACCTGCAATCCCGGCATTTTGGTGGTCGAGGTGAGAAGATCACTTGAGGTAAGGAGTTCAAGACCAGCATGGCCAACATAGCAATGGGTATCTCTACTTAATCTCTACTAAAAATAAGAAATTTAGCCTGGGCATGGTCGTGCACACTTGTGATCTCAGCTAATCGGGAAGCTGAGGTATAAGAATCGCTTGAATCTGGGAGGCAGAGGTTGCAGTGAGCCGAGATCACACCACTGCACTCCAACCTGAGTGACAGAGAGAGATTCTGTCTCAAAAAAAGGAAAGAATGAAAGAGAAGAAAGAAAAAAACAAAGAAAGAAAGAAAAGAAAGAAAGAAAGAAGAAAGAAAGGGAGAAAGAAAGAAAGAAAGAAGGAAGGAAAGAAGAAAAAGAAAAAGAAGAAAGAAAGGGAGAAAGAAAGAAAGAAGGAAAGAAAGAAGAAAAAGAAAAAGAAGAAAGAAAGAAAGAAGGAAAGAAAGAAAGAAGGAAAGGAAAGAAAGAAAGAAAGAAAGAAAGAAAGAAAGAAAGAAAGAAAGAAAGAAAGAAATGAAATGAAATGAAGCTCACGTTTTTGATGGATGGCTCTGAAATGCTCCCTCAGAACCGTGATTTGTTAAGTAGAGATGAAAGGACTTAGATTGAAATCTATGTTGACATAAATGCACCTGACACCTTCAATGTCAGAAAATAAGCTGTGGCCTCTACTACTGCCCAGCTCTGGGGCTTGCAACATGGCCAGATGATCTCTGCTGACATTCATTCCCTCTATATATTCGTACAGTGGCAGAAAATTTAATTCCTTTGCCAGATAATAAGTCCAAACACACATCTGCATAGGATAGTGACATATGAGAGACTTAGGACAACTTGCACTTACTGGGCTTCTGCCTGTAAGTTCCTCTAATATATCATCTTGAAATACACATTTTCTGTCTTTTGACATTCATGTATGACTGTTTCACAGTGGATAGGTCTATGCAAATATGCCCCAAAGTCTGAGAAACCTGAGAGGTTGAAGAAAAAAGCTGAAAAATTCGGTTTTTTGGAAACATTTAATAGAGACAAACAGAAGCCATATCTGTGTCTCTTGCAGAGGTGGGACAAGATGGTAGATCCCTGTGCACATATCCCTCAGACTCAGGGCTTATATACCATGTAAAATGGAGTGATTCAGAAGGGATTTGTAGGACAATTGAAGTATGATAACATGAAGGTTGTTTGATCTAAGAGGAGGATTTTTTGGCAAATACCTGCTCTTAGACAAGAAGTAATAGATGAACTGGAAATTTTAGAGGCACAGGGACTAATCAGAAGCCAATAGGGCAGATTAGCATCCAAGATGGGATTGCTTTGGCCTCTACAATGACTATTGCTCAAATATTTAATATCAATAGGAGTGGAGATAGGGAGAAGAAGTGTAGAAATTAACACACGCCAGCTGTTATTGGAGGTATTTCCAGGGATAAATGCCAGTAACTGTAGGATTGAAAAAGTTATTGCTATTTCTACAGAGTGTCTTAGGAATAAAATAAAGAAGCATAGATTTTTCCATCATACAATGATTTCAAATGACAAGACAAGAAAAGCAAACTTTCCAAGTGCTCAAATCATATCCAGACATACTAGCCACAATCAAAGTGGTTTTGATGTATAATATAAAAATATTACAAGACAGATGTATAGGAATTAATGTGCAATTGACATTTATGGTTCCCTTGGAAAACAAAGAAGGTTTGATGGAAAGAAGATTCTGGACACTATTTTTGGTTCCCTGAATAAATGTAAATTTCTTAAAGATATGCTCGGAGATAGCCTAATGAACTCATCTTCCTTTGTCCTTTCTCTAAGTAACTGGCATCTTCCAACTTCCTGAAAAAGATGCTTGGGGAAGGAAAAAGATATAAACATCAATGTTATCCATACCATTATTTAAATTACATCATTTCTGTAGAAGAAAGAAGAAAATGTTGGCTGCTCTTCCAAGATATTTTGGCTGTGTCATTTGGGTTCTTCTGAGATTACATTTGCCTCTGCCTATTTGCATTACAATGGGATAGGTTTATGGGGAGCATTACAGTACATACAAGTTGTTCATAAATAATTAGTTCCAGAATCACAACGTAACAATTTTCTGTATTGCTCCAATTCTTGCCATCTGGCTGTTTATTACTCCCTATGCCCCTCTAACACCACTACTTCCATTTTCTTGGGTTCGGTTACCAGTCTGGTAGCCCAGTGGCTATCTTTTTACCCCTGACCTTGGGGTGTACACTCTGGACCACACATATAGCTCTTCTTTCTTCACTGCTTTTCATGTATGTAGAATGATCATAGGACTGATTTCAGCTTTGTAAGACCTGCTTGAGTAATTTTTAACATATTTATTCAGTCGACCGGAGGTTGAGGTTTGGATGCTACTCCCCTGAATTCATGAGCTACAATGTCCCCAGATATGTTATGTTATATTTTCATATTGTTTTGCCCATACTTTTGTCATCTACATTATCTATGAGTTTTACAACGTTATGTACAAATCGGATAAATCAGGAATGTTCCCACTGTTCAGCCTTGATATGTAATCTGGTTAGTTAGTATGAATAATATATTTTATTGATATGATACAGTTTGGATTTATATTTATACCTTATTTAGTTCAAGAATAAATAAAAATAGCTTGCAAGAAACCTGAAAAATAAGACAAGATAAAACAAATTAAAAATAAGAGAAAAATCTAATGAGCTTAATACCTATGATATGGGTCCTTGCATGCTATTATTTAATAAGCAGTATATATAAATAAGGGAAAAAGGTCAATCAATTAAATTTAACAAAAATTGGAAGTGTTTGTAAGGGAGACTTACCATATGAAAATATATTACAATATATCTCCACATTTAACAAGCAGCATATTTCAGTCAGGTGGTTATCAGCTATACATATTTATCATGTGGTCAGGACAAACTTTTTACTGCAACTGCCCAGTTGATCCCTTCAGGACTATGGTAAGCAGAATTCTAAGACGGACCCATGATCTCCATATCTTGGTGTTGTGCTCATGAATATAATACATTACATGGCAAAGAGAATTTGGAGATGTAATTAATGTTACTAATCAGTTGACTTGCTATTTGGAGATTATCTGGGTGGACCTAACCTAATAACATGAACCCCATGAAAGCAGATTTTTGTTTTCTGACTGAATGCTTGTCCAGAAGTCAGAGAGGTTCTATGTGATTTGATGAAACATTGCTGGCTTGAACTGGAGAGGGTCAAGTGGCAAAGAATGTGAACATGCTCTAGGATCTGAGAATGGTCCCTATCGAAACAGAAACCTTTATCTTATAGCCACAAGAAATTGGATACATCCAACACTGAAAGTACTTGGAAGTGGAGTCTTCTTCAGAGGCTTCGAGTAAGAGAACAGCCCATTTGACCTTGATTTTGGTCTTGTGAGACCCTCCACAGAGAATCCAGTTGAGCCTGCCTGTACTTCTGACCTATGGAACTGAGAGATAAGAAGTGGGTTGTTTTAAGCCACTAAGTTCATGGTGATTTGATATACAGCAAAAGAAGAGTAATACACATTGTAACACACCAATTTGTCCAGCTTTTGGGATTGTTAGAGGCTAATGGCTTCAAGCAGAGCCCTCTATCGAAATTACCTTTGCCCGCGGATACCTGGCTTGACTATGGTAATGCCCTTTCCTGCAGGGTTACCCATATGCAGCATTGGGTTGGTGGAAGGTACAAAAGTGCAGTTGCTTGTCTCATGTAAGACTACTCTGAAGGGCCATCTTAGATTCAATGCTCCCTGTGAACTGGACTGAGATGTCTATTGCAGTGCATCACAAATCAACTTCTATTTCTCTCCAACCTTCCCCTCTCCCTCCTTTGTGGTTGTTTGCAAGGACAAGCTCCATAAACTATTTCTACTCCAAAACTCCTTGTCAGGATCTCTTTCCAAAGCATACAGCCTAAGACATCTTATATTCAGTAGCATGAAAGAGATAAAAATTATGACATTGTTTTAATTTATTTAATCTAGTTTCAAGTCTATGATAGACACACACACACACACACACACACTTTTTATAAACCCTGAGAACAAATGAATGGTGCTTCTAAGTGTTGTGATTGTTTCAGAGAAAGCTAAATAACATCTGTATCATGTTTAGTCTTCCTCTTTTTGGGAATAGAATTCCTATACGTTAGCATAACAGATGGTCATCTAGCTATTGTTTAGATTTCCCTGCCTTCCATGTAACTAGATTCAGCCATGTGTCTACCTTGTCAACAAAGGAATATAAACAGAATTGATATAGGTTATCAACATGTTACACTCTTGAAGGAAAATTGCTCATTCTCCATTTCCTCTCCTTACCCCTTACATCACCAGGAAATACTAATAAATGCAACAAATTCAGAAGTTATGTATAAAGGACAGCAGCACCACTCTGCCACTTGAAGCACTCAATAGAGCCTGTTATTTGAGAGAATAATACATTTTTTCTTCATATAAATCCAGTGTATTTTGGGGGTCTCTATTGACAGAAACTTTACCTGTACTTCTTCTTACAGTGCTAAAGGTAAGACTTTTTGAAGAAAAAGTTTTTGCCCTCTATGCTTTCATATGTCTTAATCAATGAAATTATGCTGAGTATGTAATTTAAATAGATATTACTCCTATTCTGAACAAATGGCCTGAAAATATAACAAATTTGCTAAGTCAATGTTTCTACTTGTCCATAAAGGTTCAACTAGCACTCTGTAAATCAAACATGTATAAGAATCGAGGACTCTACTAGACAAATATGTACTAACATGGACATTTAGGTCTATCTACAGCTTCCATCTTGTTTTGATAATGTGCGTGTATATTGGACTGCTGTTGTCCATGTTCACTGATTCTATTAAGACTGTGGGAGTAATGATTGTGGAGGGAAGGTCTACCTTAAAATATTTGTGTAGAAAGAAGAGACTTCATTGGAAGATGGAACTCTAATGATATGGAGAACAGATAAAACATTTGCAGGTTTGACCTAACACCAAGAAAGTGTGTAAGAATCTTTAGAAGGTGACAGAGCAAAGATAGTTTTATGCAGTAATGGAATATGTTGTAAATCGCATAGTTGCTACATTTTACCCACATGTTTTTCATAATAAAATCTTTTGTGGTGTATTTGACACTGTTGTTGCTTTTGCTTTTGAGTTGTGTGTGTGTGTGTGTGTGTTTATGAATATATTTAGGGCGGATCAGGAAACGTGTGACAATCCTGTTTTATTCCACAGTTAGAAATTATACTACAAAATTGTTCCCAAAAAGGAACAAAGCCAGCATATTTTCAAAGGAAAGTAAAGTAGAGTGAATCACTGGAAGTCTTAAACAAATAAGAATACATTAAGTATAAAGCCAACCTAGGAAGATGTAGTGATTCTTGGGTTTAGGTGGCAGGAGTTTAATTCCTTCATATCTACATGCTATTAAATGTGATTTTGCTGCAAGTTGTTTTGATCATTGCCTGTTCCAAGTGTTTCAGTGGAAATTCATTAGTAACTAAATGATTGGATTTTTTCCCCAATATAAATATGATTCTTTTATTCATTTTGAAGTTGCCAGAAGAGATATTCTACTCAAATTATAAGAAAATCATTTCAGCCCAAGTGAGTCAAGAAGGGAAAGGCCAAGAAGAAAAAGCAAGAAGGGAAACCAAGTCAGCCCAAGTAGAAAAGGCAGGAAGGGAAAGCAAAGATAATATTGACAACCTCATTAATCCTCAAAAATAAATCTGGGCATATTCCTAAATGATCATCTCATTCATGTAATATTGATGATTTTCCGCCTTTCTCTTTTGGAGAAAGAATGACACCCTAAGTACAACACCAGTAGGGAACAGTATTGTATTCTATTCTTGCTTCTATTGCTAAGAATAATTGCTCCCATTTACTGAGAACCTACTATATGCCAGACTTTGTTTTGGCTCCTCTTTTATGTGTCACAAACAGCATCATTATATATTTATCATTGAAATCATTTTATGGCTTATAAAGACAGGTAAAAATAGGTTGAACCAGTTGAGAAAATTCACACAACTAAAGAAATGACAAGGATGATATTTAAATCCAGATCTTCTCAACTCCAGCACTATTCTACCCTATTTTATTTTGGATGAAACTGCCCTTTCCTTTAATTTGTTACCACAAAATACTGCCTCATAAATACTTTCTGTTTGGATAATTAATTAATTATGACCAGCATTACATGACATGCCAAAACTGGATGGGAGAAAGCCTTGCACACTGCATTCTGGGAAAATTCCAGTTATGCTCTTTAAATATGAGCTTTGCATTACATAGTAACTATTTCTCAAAAGGTTTAAAGCAGTGATTTTGGAGCATATTTATTTCAACTAGAATGGTCACTCAAATATTAGCAACACACATATGATGAGGGGCTGTCTACATCCTCACAGACAATGTCACTTAGTTATAAAAGAATCAATGTTTATGGAAGCTGCTAATGAAAAGTCAGTTTGATAAAAAATAAAATAGGGTAAAATAGTGAGACAGTTCTATTTGGTTATAAATATTCTCACTCAGCTCTAATAAACTTTTTAAAAGTGATAAAAGGCTTTAATTTTTTTAAAGAAAGCTGGAGATTTACAGTTCTACTGTTGGCAGAATGATACCTGGTTGATAAACAAACTGAGATTTTCAGTATCTAAAATTTCACTTCTCACATTCTACTCTTCCTTGCCTTTACATCAAGTTCAAGCAACTTTTATTTTTAAAATATCCCCCACATTCGCCCTCCTACAGCTCTTCTCACATTTCAGCCCACTCCTTATCTCACTCTCTCTGCTTTATGGAAGTGTATTTTTATTGTGTTTTTCCGCTGTCAAAAGTGAGCATTCTCACTTCATTAACTCATTTTCACTGAAAATTCATTTACATGTTTGCCCCAATAATGACTTTCTCTCATAAACCTCTTCTCAAACATCTGAATCATTGTGACACTTTGGACTACTCCAAAACATTAAGAAACTATATCTTTCATAGTGACCCTAAATTGTACCCAATATTAAACTCCATTTGTAATTGAATATGATAATATTTTCTTAATAACAATGCTTAGTGAGTTAATAATTATAAAGTGTATGATCTATATTTCTTAGAATATTTGTAATTTGCTTATGTAGAATGGAGGTTAAATAATTAACCTCGGTGTTTACCTCGAGTTTGTAAATGGACTGGCTTAGGTTGTGAAGAGAATCAAATGAGATAATGTAGATGAAAGTTATTTGTGAAGTGTATAATTCTCTGTGTATGGTATTAATAATAACTTTAAATACTTAATCGGGTTTTCTAAATGAAAAATTCTTCACAAAATAGCAAAAAATTCAAAGACAAAAGCTAATTTCAGTCCTAGCATAGCTGTGAAATTTCTTGTTCTCAGAAGCCTGCTTGACTTCCTTTTCACTCATGAAACTCTTTTATTCAATTTCCTGATATGCTGCTGCTAATTTATAGCTGCTCAAAATATTGCTCCTCCAGTACACTAGCTAGATCTTCTTTCCCCATTCACCTAGCCAGATAAATAGATTGATAGATGGATAGATGGGTAGACAGACAGATATAATTCATACCTAACTATAAGGTTATAAATTGGCATCATTCGCATTCCACTAATTAAACCTAATTCTACTTTACATAGTGATTGGTTTTTTTATATTGGCATTTTGGTTAAATAGAATTTTGTTAGCTGAGCTCTAAGTCAGATACTTAAGAAGGTGTCTTGCCTAGAACCATCAAATCATACCAGCTTGGTATTTTTTCACTCAAATGTGGCTTTCTCATGACTGCCAATCCAATAAGGAGACCAATGTAATTTTCTTAAATGTGGATATATATATATATATATATATATATATATAATTTAGTGAAAAATGAATAAGGTGTAGTTTGTGAGATATCTTTTAAAGGAGGGAATTGTGGGAAAGGTCATGCATAGACAAGACTGAATGAAAATTTACCTTAAATAGACCTAGAAAATACTTTGAACATTCTTATCAGACTGTAACTTAAGTCTTTTTACTTATTTTCTTAAAATTGACTTTTAAGTTAAGTGGTGATATACTAATTTAGACTTCATAGAAATACTTGTTTTTAAAATTACGTATTGCCATCTTTGGGAAACATATTGTAACCAGCACACGTCTGGCTGTGTGTCACTCAGAAGTTGAAAACACAAGAACAGAGGTTTGGTGAAAGGAAAGCTCTTCTATTAATCAAATGCTAGCAGATAGGCAATGGCATGGTTCATGCCTTTAGGAGACCATTCCAAAATTTTGGGCTAAGTGAAGGGGTTTAAGAAAGAAAAGGTGTGGGCACTATGGGGAGTGGTGCAGGGGGTGTGAAGGTCTGAGAGCCTGTTCCTATAGTTATCTTCAGTAATCACCCAGAGAAGGTCTGATTTGTGTCACCCTGGCTTTGGCCCAGCAGTGGTAGGCTATTGTTTGCACTTCTCCCTAAGTAGGAAAATTCTGCAGCTGGGTCTCTCTGCTTGGGTTGTTGGAAATTGACCCCTGGGATTTCTAGGCAAGCACATAATTAGATAAGCAAACACCGTTCACCCAAATTCCTGGCAGGAAAGAGATAAATAAATAGTTTCAAAGTGTGTGTCAAGGCTGATATCTAGAAAGCAAAAAAAAAAAAAAAAAAAAAAAGTTTTAAAATGCATTCTGAGGCTGGGTTACTTCGTTATAATACCATAGTCGCTTGCATTAGTCCATTTTCACACTATATAAAGAAATATCTAAGATTAGGTAATTTATAAAGAAAAGAGGTTTAATTGGCTCATGGTTCTGGAGGCTATGCAAGAAGAGGAGAAGGGGAGGCCTCAGGAGACTTACAATTATGGCAGAAGGTGAAGGGGAATCAGGCACATTATACATGGCCAGAGCAGGAGGAAAACAGAGAGAGAAGGGAGGTACCACACACTTTTAAACAACTTGGTCTCACTCATTTTATGGTGAGTGAATCCCATGGTACTAAACCAGCCATCCCCAACTGTTTCAGCACCAGGGATCCATTTTGAGGAAGACAATCTTTCCACATGAGAGGGGTGGGGTCGGGTTGGTTTCAGGACGAAACTGTTCCACCTCAGGTCATCAGGCATTAGATTCTCCTAAGGAGTGCACAGCCTACATCCCTCGCATGCACAGTTCACAATAGAGTGTGCATTCCTATGAGAATCTAGTGCCACCACTGATCTGACAGGAGGTAGAGCTCAGGAGGAAAGGCTCACTTGCCCATAGTTCATCTTCCACTGTGCGCCCAGTTCCTAACAGGCAAGGGACTGGTACCCATCTGTGGCATGGGGGTTGAGGACCCCTGTACTAAACCATTCAGGAGAACTCCACTCCATGATCCAATCACCTCCTACCAGGCCCTACCTCCAACACTGGGGATGACAATTCTACATGAGATTTGGGCAAAGACACAGACCCAGACCATAACAGTGCTGTAATTTAATTCACCTAATATTTGCACAATATTTTAAAAAACTGTATTAGGACAATACTGAAAATGGCTGAATTGTCTTTCTTTGATTTTGAGTTGGTTTACTGTGAGATGAGGGCACTGTAATTTGTCTAAGATGCCCTTTCTCAGTGCTCTACCAACTAAGTTAAATTGCCTTGTAATATAAATAAGTTGGACTAACCAACATCACAATCATTTGAGAAGAGCATTTTATTTATTTATGCAATAAAGATTTACTTAGCACCTTTTATTTATAAGAGATTGTGTGTACTAGACAATAATAAAAAGGTAATTGTTGTAACAATCTTTTTATACCTCATATATATTGCATTACCATGTCTAATATTTAATAAATGCTTAAAAGAATAAAGAAAAATGTGACATGTTAACTTATGTTTTATTTCCTCAAACTTCATGTAAGATCTACAAGTGACTTCAAGGATGTCTGGTAGGAAATACAGTATCTATACCAAGCAATCATATGGCTAGCTAAAAATGAAACAGAACAAAACCAAAAACAAAAAATTGTACCTCTATGGAATAAAAGAATGATGGGAAGTTTTCTAGAGAATGTAACATCTGACCTGAATTTTGAAGCAAAACTGTCAGTGGAACAATCCATTCATGGGGTGATATGAGAAGACAAATAATGTAAACATAGAAAGAGGCATTTATAGAGGTAAAGAGATCAGAGGAAGCAGGCTATGGTACATTATGTTAACTTCTGTAATATTAAAGTTGGACTTTTGGTGAAAATTTAGAATCATTATTGGATTTTGCAACCGCGTTACATTATCTGGTGTTGACAGACAGGTAATAGACTCAGAATGGTGGGCTAGCATGAGGAGAGACTGAAGGCCAGATGGTTGTTTTCAAAATATTGCCCATGATATAGAGCAGAAGAAAATCTGAAAACAATGAAGATAGATCTTTTAGGTGGAGTAGAAAAGATTTGAAAACAAATTGGATGTGAGACTGAAGGGGAGAAAAGTGTCAAACATTTATCAGGAGTTTCTATTTTGGTTCCCCAGGTAGAATAACTGAGATCAGAAATGCAATGTGACAAGTAGGTTTAATGGAATAAATAGGTCAGCTTTGGACTTAAGTATGAATTGACTATGAAACATATTTTTGAGTGAGTGTAAGTTTTAAGATAAATATATGAATTGGTTATACTGTTTAGGCAAATATGAAGAGTTAAAACAGTCCAATACTGTAAAATATTATATTTGTGATATGATTCCCTTGCACATCACACACCTTACTACCTCAAATATATCTAAAAAGTCAGATATAAAATTATTCTTCTGCATGGCAGGTAGATACCTTGCCTTTAATGGAATTAAAGGTATAAGATAACATTTACAATGAAATACGGTGTGCTTTAAATCATCTTAGATGTTCAAGTGTCTTCTTAGTTACCATTGTTTAATATTTTAAAGAGTGAAGTGGGAAACAATTATAATTTGCTATTACATAACTGCAAATGATAAATAAACACATTTACCTAAAACATAGCAATTAAAAACACTTTAGAAGATTTAGAATGGGTCCCTTAGGGTACTACAACCTCCTTTAAAAATATTGTATATTGAAACATTCTCTGTGAACTATCACTTCTTAATTATGTACTTTTCTCAAGATCAAATATATAAACTGAAGGGAATCTTATAACTGAAGTGGAGGGAAGATGCTGTGAACGATATTACCCTATTAATGAGTCTGTAAATGAGAAATAAAAAGGCCAAAGATAAGCTATCTTAAATAAAAATCAATAAACAGTGTTTCAACAAAGATCTAGCAAATCATATGTCAAAATTCTAGAACACGTCATTTAAACAACCACTTTAAAGTCATTGGACTTAAAAAATGGTTTCATTTTTCCAGAGCATACTTCTAAATCATCTACCCTCTATGATTTCCAGTTCTTAACATTTCCGTTTTGAGAAGTAGATGATTTATAGACCTTCTTAAGCATGAATAAAATCCCTTAATTTGAAATATTGAAATTTTTGAAACTGAAAAATTTTGTAAGGTAAGTCCTCTTCACTTCTATTCTCTCTTCTGCTTTCCTTCTGCTGTTTCATTTTATCAAGTTGTTACGTAAAAATAATAAAAATTTATAAAAATGTATAAAATATGACAATTTAAAAATATATCTGAGATAGTAAACAGTAATCTTATATTTAAAAGTTCAAACTTCAACCTATATTTTAAAAAGTTATTGTGAAAAAGAATAAAAGAAAAAATTCAGAGTAAAATAAGAAAAAACAACATTTTGGGAAAAATAATTTATTATATCTTGGTTCCAAATGAACCAAAAACCAAGATTCTCCTTGATATATAGCTAAAAGATTGATCTTCACTGTATTTAGTATTAGCAAATATTTAGTAATATCCAGGAATATTTCTTTAAGTTGATGGAGAAATGCTTTCACACACAGTTTTATTAGTATTATTTAGCCATCTTAAAAATTCCATAGTAAAAGTAGCAAAGTAACAACGTTCATAAATTTGGTGTAAGAGATGCTTCACTTTTGTTTAAAAACTAAATTTCCATTCTTGATCATCGACCTCACTGCACCTACTGCTAGCCAATGAAAAGCAAGTTATAGAAAAGTGAAATTATTTGCCTAGTTATTCAGCAAATCTGAAAGGTTAAGTATAAGTGACATATTAATAAGCACAGTTCAACTCAGAACAAAATGCCTCTGGAGATCTAGTTTTATATTTTACAAATTTTATAATCTATATAATTGCTTATTTGATAGAAGGATATATGAGAGTTTGCTTCAGTATTAAAATCCTTATGTTTTACTCTTCTGAGGACTTAACACTCTTGTTTACTTCCCAGTAGAGACAAAAATGATTATTTTAATAAGTAGGCAAATTCGTCTGCTTTTTTAAATATATGGGCAAATGTAAGTTGTAGACACAGTAAAAGTTATATCTTGGACAGTGTACTCTCAACAATAATACATCAATATGAGCACTGAATAATCTCTTAATTAAGAAATTGTCCATCTAAAAAGCAGGTTAGTCCAGTTACTTTTTGTTGTTTTGTGAATATTTGTGTATGTAAATGTGCTTTAGTTTTATTTAATGATGGCTTTTTAATCAACTTAATAGGCATCTTTATAGACCTGAAAACTTACTAATCGTTGTAATAGGAATAATAGCCAAAGAAATTCCCTCACATGAAAGGCACATTTTAAGAAACATACTAAACTTTATGTTCAGCTGTTTGCAGGATGAGGTTCGTAGTAAAATTGGAAGAAGATAGTACAGATTTTCTGGATCATATAAATTGTGACAATATTCTCAAAATGCTAATAACTTGTTTTTTATTTAAGTCGTCAGTGTCTATGTATTTCATTCATGCTGGTAGTCTTAACCACTGCCCCCAACCCCTACCACCCCAGTTTCATTAGTTTAAAATGGTGAGCAAGCTATACTTCCCTTCATCCACAATGGGAGGGATCGTGGGAGGGGAAGAGAAGTGTATGAGAGAAAACATCTTTCCTCTTTTCCCTTTAAAGTTGATTCATGTAGATACTCAACAGGCCAGCATATTTTCTAAATCTGCTTGTCTTCACTGTACCAAATGGGTGCTTTGAGCTATTCTCCAACTTGCAATGATATTACAGAATTTGTTCCCATTATATATTTTAAGTTATCTTAGTAGGAAATGGGGTGTTCAAATATCTATTCTTAGGTTATTTTTTGTTAAGACAAATTTCCAGACAAAAATGAAAGTGCCACGATATTAGTTCTCCCTTAGACAAATTCTTTCTTTCAAGGAGTCAAGAATCAAGATGCTGCAGACCAGTATGGATTGGCCACTGCTAACAGTAGTTTATTTTTAGTTTCAATATTGAATATGTCCTCCTTCTTAAGCATTTCTAATGTCTTCCAGTATTGTTTTTCTACTCTTCTCTGATTCCCTTGATAATATCTTTTAAAATTCTGTTGATTTCAGTGGCCTTGGCAAGTGCAGGTTCTGAGGAGCTAGTTTCAGGGACAGATAGTGCACGTGGTGTTGGGAACAAATATACTCAGTTTACATTAGCACTTCCTGTGCTTAATAAGAAAAAAAAGGAAGACATTATGTTAAGTACAATAAGCCAAGCACAGAAAGACAAATACCACATAATTTCACTCATGTGGAATCTAAAAAAAAAAAACCTCAGAAATAGAGAGTGGAATGGTGCTTCCCAGAGGCTAGGGTAGAATGAGGATTGGGAGATTTTGGTTAAAGGATACAAAATTTCAGTTAGATAGAAGGGATGTATGTTCAAGAGAGATATCCTTAGATAGAAGGGATGTATGTTCAAGAGATCTATCCTGCAACATGGTGACTACAGTTAACATCAATGCACCATATTCTTAAAAAAATCACTAAGTGTATTTCAAGTGTTCTCACCACATAAAGTATGTGAGCTAATGCACATGTTAATTTGCTCTATTGGACCAATCTACAAAGTACATGTATTTTAAAGAATCACAGTTTACACAATAAATAGATACAATTTGTATTTGTCAATTACAAATCAATTTGTTTAATTTTTTTTATAAAACACACACACAGACACACACACATACACACACAGAGCTGTCACTTCATTTCCTACTTCTCAAATCCTGTAAGAAAGGTTCAGGTTATTCTAACCTTTTAAAAAAATTAAAAAAAAATAGAGTCGTGACTTAGAATGTAACAACAGTTTTAGTCTATGCCTTAAAAATTTCTTAAATTATTACCATAAAGCCTTCATGCACATTATTATTTAGGGGTGATTGAAAACATTTTCATATATACGTATATACATACATATATATAAATATACACACATATATATATATACGCACATATACATACATATATATACACACACATATATATACACACACACATACACACACATATATATATATATATATATATATATATATATATATATATGGATTATGTGGGCAGGTGCTTGTGTGCTTTGAATCTCCCACTGGTGTCAAAGTAGAGAGCATCTCAGTTTTCTTATCAGCTTAGCCCAATAAGATACAGAAGGTAAAGGACGGGTGTGCTTTAAAAACTGCCAAATATCAAAATATTGAGTTAAACTTTTTATTACACGCTTTTTGTGACTATTTCCATTCATTCTTTTCGTTTGTTTTCTTGAGACAGAGTCTTGCTCTGTCTTCCAGACTGGAGTGTAGTGGCTCCATCTCAGCTCACTGCAACCTCCGCCTCCTGGGTTCAAGTGATTCTCTTGTCTCATCCTCCCAAGTAGCTGGGACTACAGGAGCAAGCAAACACATCCAGCTAATTTTTGTATTTTCAGTAGAGATGGAGTTTCACCAGGTTGACCAGACTGATCTCAAACGCCTGGCCTCAGGTGATCTGCCTGCCTCTGCCTCCCAAATTGCTGGAATTACAGGCATGAGCCACCGTGCCCAGCCTGCATTCATTCTTTAATAGAGCACCTGTCACACAATATTATCACTACCTGCCCGTTTGTTTGCAGCTAGCTCCTCATATAATCTATGCTCCGTAATAGTGCCTTTTTTTTTTTTTTTTTGAGACGGAGTCTCGCTCTCTCACCCAGGCTGGAGTGCAGTGGCGCGATCTCGGCTCGCTGCAAGCTCCGCCTCCCGGGTTCAGGCCATTCTCCTGCCTCAGCCTCTCTGAGTAGCTGGGACTACAGGCGCCCGCCACCAGGCCCGGCTAATTTTTTCTATTTTTGGTAGAGACGGGGTTTCACCGTCGTCTCGATCTCCTGACCTCCTGATCCGCCAGCCTCGGCCTCCCAAAGTGCTGGGATTACAAGCGTGAGCCACCGCCCCCGGCCAATAGTGCCTTTTTTACCTTATAATCTTAGGACTTACCACAGTGTTCCATATGATCAATATTGTAAAATACAATAAGGAAACTTGAGAGTCCTATATAAAAAAAGATTAAAAAGTAGAGTGTGCAGCAAAACTACTACACCATATGATCTTGTTTGGAAATATCTGCATTATGTGTGTGTGTATACATGTATATGTGAGAGTATTTGAAAAAACACAACTATTTTCTTAATGAATACTTTGGCTAAATTCAATTTATCAACCTGTATGCAAATGGTCAAGGCCACTAATCTTGGAATAAAGGGGGCATATCAAATGCTTTTAGTACTGATTGAAATTGGCAAAAAGGACAGATTACCTTTTACTAAAACGATAATTGGTCAATATATCAGGATTTTATTGTACATCTTACTTAAAATTGTACTTCATTGATTTTTATCTTCATATCTTTAAAATTTTCTGAATTGACCATAAAACAATGTTTTATAGAGCATTGACATAGTTGAGTCAAATTGAATTTTCAGAAACGCATATCATAACAGGTTTTTATAGGTCTTAATAAATAACTTCACTTCTTTTTTTTTCCTTTGTCATCATTCCTTTTACTTCCCTAAGACATTCTTTGGGCGTTTTAAGAGGGACATTTTGATAATCTGCACAGTAGCATTTGGTATCTCAGTAATTCCAATGGCATGAATGTTTTCATTACGTATTATAGTAAACTAAGTAGAGAGACAGTACAATATAATAATAATAACAACGAAGTATTTACAGTCAGATACACTTCAGATTATTTATTGGCTGTACCACCCTTTGCCACATGAATATGGGTAAGTAAACCATGGTATTGTGATTTGTCAAATGAAATAACTCTGTCCTATAGAGTTGTGGAATTAATTAAATAAAATACTATAAATCAACCAATACCATGTATGGCATGTCATCTGGCAAAAACCAGTGAGAAGTTATGCAAAGATGTATAAATTAAAGAGAGTATAGCTATGATCTTATTTCTTTGGTATTTAAGAACTCTTAGTGTTTTTGAAATGAAATAAACTTTAGATACTATCTAGTCTTGTGGCTTCTAAAAGAAGACCCATAAGCCATCTTTGGAGCTCCTAGAAAATTCACATTCCTGTGCCCTATAGTGATTTCCACTATGATTTCTACTATTTCCACTATGGTAATATGGATAAGGCCCAAAATAAGTATTTTTGTGAAGCTTTTAAAATAATGCTGAAGCGTAGCCAACTTGAACACCACTGATCTTTGTGCAACCTACTGATTTCCTAAATATGTAACTGACGAACATGGAGGTAATTTGTTTTTGAGCTTGTTGCTGTCAGTTCAGGCTTTTGTTAACAATGTCACTTCCACATATAGGGCTTACGTACAAGAACCAGGAGGGCTTGTGAATGTAAAGCAGTATGCTCATGGAGCGGTCACAACTAAGACTAAGAACGTCTGTGATAGCTATGCACTGACGAAACATGGACGGGGAGTCTCTACGGCAAGAATAATCTTCTTATTCTTGCTATAGAGAAAAGTCTCGGTGTCAGAGTTCTGAGTTCTGTGGCCATTAAGGCTTTTGCTCATTTTACATTCTAGCCAGTTTTCAAAAAGAGGGTAATATTTAGGGAAGGGGAATGGATTGTTTTCTTGAATTCATCAATAAAAATATAACTACCTCATGCTGAACCTTAAAGGCAGGATCGCATGGAGAAAAGGAGCTTAAATGTAGATCTTTAAAATACAAAGAAATTACTGATTGTTAGATATTTCATTCTGGAGATTGTCTTGATGTACTTTTTGATTGCACAAAACAGTGTTATTATTTATAAGCTTTATAATTTAATATATGATTATTAGTCTTATCCTTACTCTTAGAATTGACCTTACTCTTATTATTTAAGTGTGCTGAGTACGGATGGCAGAAAGTTATTATCCTTCATTTAATAGCCCAGGAATCTTTTATTTTCTCATAACTTCTTGTAATATTTGGAGCCTGGGGTTCTCAGGGGTTTCCCTCTCTCTCTCTCTCTCTTTTTTTTTTTTTTTTTTTTTGAGATGGGGTCTCACTCTGTCACCCAGGCTGGAGTGCAGTGGCGCGATCTCAGCTCACTGCAATCTCCTCCTCCCGGGTTCACGCCTTTCTCCTGCCACGGCTGTGACTACAGGCGCCCGCCACCATGCCTGGCTAATTTTGTTTTTGTATTTTCAGTAGAGACGGGGGTTTACCATGTTAGCCAGGATGGTCTCGATCTCCTGACATGGTGATCCACCCGCCTCAGACTCCCAAATTGCTGGGAATACAGGCATGAGCCACTGTGCCAGGCTGATGTTGCTGAAAAGTGGCAGACCTCTCACTTAAAACTGAGGCAAAACTTCAGTGGAAAAATTAAGGAATTATAAATCTAGTAACTAAGATGACTAAGACATAAACTAATCTGAATCTTATTTCCCCATCAGTGTATTCAGCAGAAACTTCTTTAGTAATTTTCTTGGGATTAAGAAATAATATTGGCAATTAAAACCATTGTTTCAGTTTTAAAATAAGTATGCCATTTTCAGAACAAAACAGGACATCTAATTCTACAATAGTGAATGAAATGAATAAATAAGAGTTTATTAAAGATACTTTGAATTCAATTTGGACATTGACGTATTGTTAGGAAAACACAAAAATAATATATATAATATCTCCAAAAAGTAAGGTACAGTTTTCATAAATTCTAAGGCAGCTCACATTCCATAATAAAACTTTGGAAGAGAAGTATTGTTGGTACATTTGTTTTTTTGACAACGTATCCAGCATTCAAATACAAAACTATGAAAACTACCATTTGTACTGGAGGTTTCTATTTTTTCTTATTACATTCATTTTGAGCAGTTGAGCATTAAAAAAATTCAGAGTGTTTGATGTAAATGATTCTATGCTATGTAAATGATCCTCTGCTAATAGATATTATTAATACTTAACAGCTATATAGTGCTTTCATCTGCAGGTCCCAAAGGGATTTATGAGCGTTACAATCTTCATTTTTTAGAAGATGAACAAGAATTCTAAGGAAATGCCTATATAGTCACTCCGAGGCTTTTTGAGCATGTGACTAGCAATATACTGAAATTGGAATGGTTGGAATGCAAATGGTCTACTTATACAAGTATTTGCTTTTACATGGAGAATTGCCCAGTCAGGTCCCAGAGGAGAAAAGAAGCTTGTTTTACTGTGTCTATGTAGTGTTTATTTTATTTTGATTTGGTTTTCTTCTCCTTCTACCTCTCTGCTTTCGAACACATTGTTTCTACATTCATTTTAATTTTTTTCTCTAGTTACTCCTCCAACCCACTATTAGAATATGAGAATACTCTTTTCAAGAAAGAGGGGATAAGGAATGTTTACAACTGTTATTTACTGGCCAAAAAGTTTCACCTATTTCATCTGTAGTCATAATGCTATGGATGTTAATGGTTGTATCATATCCCTTGATTAAACAATTTCAAGAAGTAAAAGAATTTCAAGCAGCAGGAACTGCATAAAAAAATACTTTTGAGGAGAAAGCTCTTTCTTTCATCTCTAAGATGCCATCTTTTTGTTGGGAGTAATGTCGATTGGAAAATTGTCCTTATAAATCATTCCTGAGACTGTATTTTCATTTCTGTTCATTATATTGGAACTGTCCTAGCATTATCTGTACTGTTTACTACATTTTTTTAAAAAAAGTACAACATTATGTGGAACAAATAAAAGTTAGATGGAAGGATAATTTATTGAATTATTAGCTATTTTTATTGCGTACTTGCTGTCGCAGGAGACTTGTGAAATGAAGAGTTCACTGCCACAATATCTACAGTTCTGGTTGGAGCTCACATTCTTCAGGCAGTTTTTAACACCTATCATATTTCAGGGCAAAAAAAAATATGAGATGTTGAAAGGTACCCCCTAAGATACATCCCAGTAAGTCCTCTGCTTGTGTTAGGAGATAAAGACACTGTGGAGAGAAAGGGTAGAGAGCCTTGTTAAGGATTAAGCAGAGAAGGTTGTAGAAGCCAATCCAAAATGACAGGGAGAGTTGACTCAGGCTGACAAGGGAAAAGGTATTATGATTGTTTTCCTTGTTTGTTGCCTTATTTGTTTGAGGGTAGTAGACCTTTGTTCTTCTTGTCCTGATTTGGTTATGTGGCTGTAGAATGTACACGTGAGAGCCAGAGGCATGAATGAGGATCTGCAGCATTTTCCATTCTGCATGGCCAGCCCGGATGCTGTGAGGGCCATCTCTGAGCCCATCCGGACCATCTGTGTGGCCCCTGGAGGAAAAGGACTCCACTAGGCTCAGCCTGAGGAAGAGGAGCAACAATGATTACTTAACCACAGTGGAACAGGGTTGAGGTCTATTGCCTATATAAACACTGCTAATTGCTGTATAATCCTAGGAGACGGAAGATATCTTAAAACACAAAGGAAATTGAACTTCCCTACTGGCAAGTTAGGAGTCGGGTCAAATTGAAACCTTGCATTAGGAAAATACCTACGAAGTTTATTTTTGCAGATGAGGAGTGTGGGAAAAATTATAACTCTTAAAAATATATGAATCAATGTTTTAGAAATATTTAAAACCCAAACTTACGGTTCTTAGAAAGAATAGCCTATCTAAATGATTCATTTAATTGGAAACATAGTCTATTTCAGCATGATTTAGTGCTTGTAATTTGCTTTTCATATTCTAAACCTTAATAATTTATTATAAAAATGTATTTTTAAAGATGTGAAACTGAAATTTTTTTGACTTAAGTAATAACAATAACTGCATAAAAATCAATGATTTTTTTAACTTCTGTAATAAAGATATTTACAATAACCAAACTCATCATCTTTTTAGTTAGTTTCACTGGAGAAGTTCTGTGACTCCAAAATAAGTAATAAATAATATTCATATAAGTATCCTAACTTTTTCCTAGTGCCTGAAAACTTTTTAACAAAATAGTAATGTCATTTTACATTTAGAAATAAATTGAAAAATATATATATTGAATACATATATATATACATATGTGTGTAATTGTATAAATTGTACATTAATTTAAATCTACACAAACCTGAAAATCACAGCCATTTTAATCTTGAGAACACATTTGAATGTGGAAAAGGGAGTGGTGGTAAAAATCTAAATTTATCATGAAAAAAATTTAGCTACTTACAGTTAACCTTGGAAACATTCTATTACAAAAAAAAAAACTGTCTTTTTTAAGGCTCTGAAATGAAAGTTTTTATTTAACATTTTATTTTAAGAATAGAGCTCTAAAGCTATATTCAGCAATTCTTGCCTGACAGGAGAATGTGTACAGACCACTCTGTTGTACAGTGGCGACTTTGTTTTACCCGGGTACCACAGTTATGGATGTTAGATACTGTTGATACTCGGTATTTTGTAGCAACAAATTAATAGTTATTTGGAAATTAAATTGCCCAATTGTTTTATCTGTGACAACTACTAAGCAGTCTATCTTTTGGTAATGAAGATAGCTGATAATTAAAAACAGGGTAGAAAATTAGCCTACTGGTAATTTCTAGTAATACAAATAATGTTCTTTGATGTTTACTCTAAGCCAGACCCTATTCTGTATATTTTTGAACTCATGTAATACAGATAATAACCGAGATAAGTGCTGTGTTTATTTCCATTTTTACTTCTGAAGAAACAGAGGTATAGAGAGTTCAAACAACTGAAGTTCAAATTCAGGCAGCCTCCCTCCAGAGCACGTATTCCTCAGCATTGTGCCACGAGGCCTCTGCTAAATTAAAAATTGCTTACATTTAATGATGGCTCACTATGCACCCAACATTTAACTATGCCCTTTAAATTATTATATCATGTGCTACTTAAAATACAACTATAATGTAGAACTGTTATTATTTCAAATTTCAGATATTAGAAAAATACAGACACTAAATAACTTGTTTAAGTAAATATGAAAATAAATGTGGACGGCAACTGTGAACCCAGTTCTTTCTTGAGAACCTGGTGTGCTTAACTGCTTAACATGTCTGCCAAACTGTAGTCCTACAAAAATGTACATATAATATTTTAATCACTATTTTCAATAATATTACATTTTTAGACTATTAAAATGTCTACTTTTGACTTTTTTTGAATAACCTGAATCATTGAGTGTATGTTTTTTGACTAGAGAAAAATCACACATCTTTAGCATCAAGAATTTTTGAGTATGTGATGTCTTTAAAAATATTTATATTAATTGACCTAGTTACATTTTATTAGAAACCTGATTCTAAACCTACACACAGAAATGGTCTTATAACTAAGAGCTATTCATTACATAAATATATAGCAATAAAAGGACAAATTAATTATACCTAAATATCAAGCAATAAGAAAAGAGTGGTGTAAACTGTAATATTTATTCTTAATGGGATATTGTGCATTCATTAACATGAGAATCATTTATAGAAGTCTTTTCAAAATAAAAATGTGGATATACACTGGCCTATATAGTCATGTTAAAATTATGTTTACTGATTTTTCTCTCTTTTTATACTCTTGTAATTTTATTTTTTTCCTTTTCAGGTATTTTTGTGTCAAGTAGAAAAAGACTGAGAAAATGCAATGGCAGGGTCATAGCATAAGTTAGAATGCATAGCTATACAGTTCATCATGCTCAAGAAATTACCTGCAATTAGAATAATGTACTTTTTCTGGCTTATGTGGTGGTTACAGCCTTCATTTTCAAGGATATACCATTAAAGGTCATTTAGTAAAGGTGGCCAGAGGTAATTGGGAGAGAACAGTAGTGCTATTTATGTTAGAAGAAGATTGTTTGGAAATGGTATGAATAGAATATTTAACTACAAACATCAGTGCTAAAGTTCACTCTTCTCAGCTGGTTGTAGAGAAAGCAGAGTAAACCTGCTCTGATTGCTTTAGCTTCATTCTTTCTGGGCATTCTCATTTATGTACTGAGCTCCTAATCTATTGGCCTTGGGCGTCAGCGTGATATCTTCCCATGGAGAGTATCATATCAGGCCTGGAAACCTGAGAATGGGTGTGACAGCATGTAAGGCCAGCCAAGCCCAGATGGTTTCCTAAGACAGAAATGAAGTCTGGACTCTGTGTGTGTTTCCAGGTCTAGCATTGTTTACCTGCATCCAGAGTTTTTAGAATAATTGCTTTGAGAATACCTAATGCTATCTGCAGTTTTTAGAATAAACAACCAGTCCTAGATAGCCTGTGTAAGGAGTGTGGAGGGTGATAGGGGAAATCTCAGTACATGGGAGAGTAGGACCAGGGTGACCTGGGATCAAATCCTGATTTACCCTATTTATTTACTGTGAAGTCTTGAGCAATTTACCAAACTGCACCAAATTCTAGTTTTCTTGTCGGTAAAATTAGGTTAAGTATAGAGTCTGATTCATGAAGTTGCTACAAGGATAAATTAAGAGTGGTTTTCTTTACAAGATGTTCCACATACCGCATTTCCATCACTGGTAGTAATGTTATACCTAAAACTCCATGGGGCAGTAGATAAGAGTTAACCAATTACTCCATACACTTACTACATAGGGAAAAAGGTTTGGGTAATCTCCAGATTAGGAATTTTTTGTTTTACAAGAGTATCTCGGATGAGGAAGGATGGAGTTCAGAATAAAGAATTAAAGACAAATCTGGGAGAAGTCAGGACAAGAAGGGCTATTGCACAATTTGAAGTGTTTCATGAAAGTGACAGCTTGCTCACAGAGAAAAGTAAGAAAACCCCAATTTGCAGTTAAAATTCTCTATCTGGAGGATAAATGATATGGAGTGACTGCTGTCTGTATGCGGCAGCAAACACCAGTGAAGTTAGTTTAGAGAAAATTTTAATCAGAAGGAGATTATGAACTAAAACCTTTCAGTTTTGAATATAAAAGAGAAAAAGCAAATTGTACTTTTAGTGCTGAACATAATAGAGAATAAATTGGAAATTAAACAGAATAAGGTATGGCAGGGATTGGAGATAATGTTTTAAGAAGCAGAGAGATTTGAAAAGATAATAATACAAAAACACACACCAGAAGCCAATGAATTGGCTGCTTCTTCCGTACTGTAAGTTTCTGTTTCTATAGTTGTACGTATATTTCTTCCCTTCAATAAATAAAATATTCATTCGGGAAAGAAGACTGCCCTCCCTCCCTTCCTCACACAATATTTTTTCTTCCCATTTAGGTAAATTAGGCAAACGTGAACATTAGGTAAAATCATTGTAAATGACTTTTTTTGAGAAATCAATAATTAATTTCAACAAATAGATTAAGTGTGAATTGAACTTTCATTGTATAAAACATGGGAGGGAGGGGATTTTACCAGTTCTGATTGAACCCCGGGCTCCCTAAACACTCATGAGCAGCTAAGCTCGCCTCCTCTCCTGACCGGACTAGGCACAGAGCCCAGGATGTCTTGGCTTTTTCCTTTCAAACATTTTGTATTCTTGGGTCACATAAGGTTGAACTCTGGCCCATCAAATAATATGTTCTTCAGCCATTGCTAGTCTATGTTTCATGTCACCGGACTTCCCCGTGAAGTTTGCAGAATCCTGAGCTACCATCCGGGAAGAAAGTCACTTCCTTTTGATTTTATCATCCATTGTTCTTACATTGATTTTAGCGGTACAAGTGGGCATCCTCTCCTCAGGTTTCCCACTGGTAAAATAATATTTTCTTGTGGTATTAGATTGAATCACAGTTTCAGCTGATATCAGTCTGATTCTTTATTACAAAGTTCACAATCAAAATTTTGCCTAGTGGTTTTGTGACCTATTTGTCTTCGTCAGTTCAGGCTGCTGTAACAAAATACCATAGACTGTAGATGATATAAATAGCAGAAATTTATTTATCACAGTTCTGAAGGCTGGAAGGTCCAAGATCAGGGCTCCAGCAGGTTTGGTGTCTGATGATGGTTTGTTCCTCTTAGCCAGTGCCTTCTCACTGTGTACCTACAGGAGGAAGGGGTAACACAGCTCTCAGGAGTTTATTTTAAAGGGTACTAATCCCATACATAAGGGTGAATACCTCATGATATAATCAGCTTCCAAAGACATGGCCTGTTAATACTGTCACCTTGAGGGTTTCAATATACAAATTTTGAGAGGGCACAAATGTTCAGACTATAGCACTGTTGAAAGTCATGGCCTGGATCCATTATTTTCTTGTTACACAATTTTTGATAACAGCAACAACGTATATTTTCTTTTTATATAGGTTTGAGTTTCTTTTATTTACCTCTTTTTTTTATTTCTCTTTGGTAAAATATATAAATGCTGGAATCAATAGAGATTACTTGTACTTTTCTTCTGAGAGTATTTTGCCTACGAAAAACCTGGAATTTGCACATTGCTATAATATCCTGGTCCATAACCATATCTTTAGAGATATAGACATTATCATCCTGTATTTTGAAAATGCACTCAATGAACATATACTACTTGTAGACTGGGAGAAAAGGTATTTTTAGAAACTAGGTAACAGAATGTAGAGTATATTCAGTGCAAATCATTACTGGTAAATAATTAAATATTCCTCCACTATAAAAATTTAAGGAGACCCTTTACTTATAATGATAGTTTGAGGGCACATCGAAGTATTTTATGTAAGTTAGCCTACTTACTAGTACTTTGTATGATAAATGATTTTTTTTATCATAAAGCAAATGAATGAGGTGGCCCTCAAGAGAAATACAATTCTGATAGCCCAAAATATGTCATAATGAAATGTTACTACCCTGTTCAATTATGATAAAGATTTTCAATAAAGTTTTGACATTTTTGAAGGCCTGACTCTCAACATCATTATAGAATTATTGGAACTATTAACCCTCTCCGAGAGCTTTCGATCTCCAAATCCACACTACCATTTTGCAGATTATTTTTAGGACACTTTTTCCTTCACTGGAATAGTCACTATGCAGACCTCTAATAGCACCACCACGGAGCCACACTAATATTTACAGAGGACCCTGGGGAAAGAAGGCAATAACGTGATCATACTGGTGTATGCTGTAGAAAGTAAAGGAATGATTTCTAACACAACAAAGTTGACAGAAGTGGGTATTCTTGACATCAGGTTTTCAAAACAGAGCAGAACTTTCATGCTAGATTATCTTCTGGTAAATACAGACTAATAATTATCTGCTGCAGAAAGTTAATTTTATGGTGTGTAATTTTACGTAATGATGTGTTTATTCCATGATGGAAGAAGGGTTTAAATTCCCTTAGAATGAAATATGAGAATTGCCCCAGAAGTGCACATTACCTAGAATCAAATAATCTTAAATTTTCTCTTGACAGAATATGAAACTATATCATCTTTAAAAACTTCCAAGCTAGATGCTCCAGGATGGAACTGTATTTGGAATATTATCTCAAGTTGTCATGACTAGAAATTTCCATGCAATCTACAAATATTTACTTAGTAACTCCTATGTGCAGAAAATTGGAAAGCATGGGTGACACAGACTGTTATTTTATTACTAATAAATAAAACCATTTATGCTTTGTTATAAGTGACAAATTCACACATCTACCAAGAATAGGCAAGAAAAATAAAAGCACGAAACTGTCTGAAGATAACTGGTAGCATTGTACAAAGGGAACTCTGCCAACCTGAAAAGGCATCAGTCATTACTATTGGGTTTGAAGGACAGGGAGAATTATTTCTCAATTCTGATGAATTTTTGTATACGACCAACTTAGGTCTATAGTTGTAGTGCTACACAATCTAATTGTTGAATGGTATTTGGGAATATCTATTTTTATATAAATTATTAGTTTTTAAAAGTAAAAACCTCTATTCAAGCCAAAATATATATATTTTTGGAACTTCTGTTCGAACCTGTTAGATGCAGGCAGACGTGATAGCTGCTTCACACTCTTCAATAAGCCAGTTTCCGCACAATAACATTAGTGGAAAAAAATGAAACAATTGTCTGTTACTATTTTTTCCTTAATGTAAACAATTATGTTTAAGTGCATATTTGTCATCTATAAAATAAAAGTAAACAGTATTCTTGGCCATCCTTTTCACCCTTATGTATTAAATGAGGTCTTTTAGAACACATCTACCTCCATTCTTCCCTCAATCAAATTTGGGTTTTGTTAAGATTATATGGAATTTCACTTTAATATTTTTGTTTTTATTGCTATGAATGCATACCTTTTCTGTTTCAAAAGCTAACTTTTAATAATAGCATCACATCTCAGAAAATGGTATCAGACTTTTAAATAATTAAGTTGTAAAGTTTTTATTTCTCACCATTCTTTCTCAAATACCACAACTTTGCCTTTATATGACTTTTCATCTTAAAAAATAAACAGTTCTTTCTATTTTCTAAAAGTAGAAAATACTAATAATTTGAACTACTCAAAATCAAGTGAACCCCAAAAAATGCTTGGCTTTCATGAGTGTCACCGGTCAAAAGAGTGATGCAAGTCCACAGCTCAATAGTGTCATTGTGTTAATGATTATAATTTCTAGTCTCAGTTCTGACTCTGGATCTTACGGACTTAGGTCTTTTTCATACCATTTGTCTCATTTGGGCCTGCAATTGAAGGTATTGAGAAACGTTTCCAATTGCAAGACTTATACTCACTTTTAAATTCAAGTTTGAATTTCCTATCTGCAGAGTAGGAGCTTTCCACATGAAAAAACGAACTCATGAAAGGACTGGATGATTGAACATTCATTCGTTTCCCTGCTTTGCAATGAATATAAACTGACTCTGTTTCAGTTTATGCACCTACTCATTTTCTACTTTAGAGCAGCTTTTATGCTAAGAAAATGTCTGAAAAACTTCTATCTCCTGGGAAGAAAAGTGCGTTATATGTCAAAGCAGCAATTGTTAAAAGACTGTAATATTTTCAAAGGGTTGGCATCAAGGTCAAATCAAAAGGCTAAGTCCCTTTACTTTCCTGCATATATTGTTTCCATTTCTCTTCTCTCTATTATAATCATGTCTATTTGCTAAAAGGTTATGCAAAATAAATTAGGCTTTTAGAGCACTGACAGCTCAGCCATAGAGAAATTCTTACCTCTATTTTTTTTGCACTTTATACATGAACACCTGCTACACTTTTAATGAGCTTTAAATTATACTTTACACCCATGTAACAAGAATGGATATTGCTCTTTAGTTATAATCAAAGAAAATATCAGGATGACTTGTTGCTAAGAGCAACAGCTTGTCAAAAAAATAATACTTCCTCCACTAACAATATAGATAGATAGGTCCAGGTTGATAGATAGAAAATATGATTTATACTACATTGAGAGTTATCGATCTTTTAAATTTTCTTGTCTTCTGTGATTTAAGAGGAATTTGTCATTGCTCTATGACTATACTGAGATTATTTTCTTTTGTTCTTATCTTTGTTCTTTCAGTCTCCTTGCTTCTAATAGGCCAAAGGATAAAAAAGTAGATTTTCTTTTATGCTTTTATTTTCTTGGACACATTAACATGGAGAGACTTTAAATAAGATTTGGAGAGCCTCTTGAAATACCATAATATAACAACATATATTTATTGTTTGATCTATTTCCCCCTATAATCTGACTCACTTTTAAATTCTTAACCCTTCTTAAGTGACCTTTAGTCATTGTTAGATTGCCTATTAAGGAGTTTACTATATGATAAGAAAGAAAGTATTAAAAATAAACTAGAGCAATTTGGCTACATACTACGACTCACATGAGAGATCCTAGACTTCATGGCCAATCAGAAATAATTTCCTTTCTAAAATGGTATGAATTTAATGCCACCTATTGAGAAGTAAGATGTATGTGTGGAAAAGAGGACTATGATGAAAGTAAAATGTAATCTAGGGCCAGACATGATGGCTCAGGCCTGTAATCACTGCAGTTTGGGAGGTCAAGTTGGGAGGATCAATAGAACCCAGGAAACTGAGACCAGCCTGGGCAACATGGTGAAATCTCATCTCTACAAAAAATACAAAAACTAGCCAAGTGAGGTAGCACATGCCTGTAGTTCTAGCTATTCTGGAGGCTGAGGTGGGAGAATCGCTTGAGCCTTGGAGGTCGAGGTGGCAGTGAGCCAAGATAATGCCACTGTACCGCAGCCTGGGCAACAGAGTGAGATCCTGTTTAAACATAAACAAGTAAATAAATAAGTTAAAATATAATCCAGTGGAGGCAGGAAAGGGGGCCATGGCAGAAGGAACTCAGTCATGAAGGTTTCTGTCCTATGTCCTATTTAGGCACTGGGAGAGGCAGGATTTCATGTGATGCAAGTATTGCGACTATGGGTTTCACCACCAGAATCTGCAAAGGAGGAGTAGGTGCTTCTCTATTAAGATTCATACCTATCCATTACTTGCCTTATGTTGTGTCATACCGCAGATGAGTTCATAACATAGACTGATAGTTACATTTAGATTTATTGTTTGTAAGTTTTTCCCTTTACACTGAGAGTAGGGCTGGTTTAGATATAACTATGTTGACTGTTATTTAAAATGCTTTTGAATATATAGGTGAAAAGCAATTAAAAAACAGAGATAGATAAGGATAAAACAACAGAATGGACAGGAAGGAGAGTACGAGAATTGGTGAAGAAAGATAAAGAAAAAGAAAAAAACAAAGAAACAAAAAAGAAATCTTTTAGCATGTATGCCCACGCCACTGTCAAGTCTTCATATGAATTTTGAAAACAATTCATTTTGCTGAACTAGCAACATAGTTAACATAATACATTCTATAACCTCAGCTTTCAATTTGGCCATCTTATATAAAAATGTTCTTTTAATTTTTAAATAAAAATAAGTAAAATGTAAACAATCTTTGTTTTTGTATTTCCTAAAATAATGTACCTTTGCCTTTATAAGCACGCATTACTGTATCTTCCTTTTCAAAAAGAGAAATTTAAATGTCTCATTATAGAAATGTACTTTTTCCTCTTATCTACAGTAACAAAAAACTTCAGAAAATATTTGGTTCCAAAGCTCCTCAATATGCAAGCTATCTATTTATACTAATTATTCAAGTCTTGGGAGACTGAAAAGCAGAGATAGAATTCTCATGAGAAAAAAACAACTCTCTGTCACATGTGAGCTGTCGTAAAATTCACTGCTTTTATTTAGAGTAGATTCAGATTAAGAAAGAATAGAATGTCTGGTATTTTAATTTAGCTAATGACAATAATAAATGTTGATAATAAAATTATAGTCATGGTATATGTGCAGGAATATTTCTTTATTTAATTTGGCTGTAATGACATCATGAAATATACAGGCTATGTCCTTCAGGCACCCTTGTTCATTTTCTCTGAAACAAATCAAATAGAATACCAAATATTAGAACAAGTATTTGATTTTTTGTGTGATGTTGTAAAAGCACAGAGTCAAAAATGTATTAAATCTAGTGAACACATTCTGCCATATTCTATAAGATACTCTCCAACTTGGGGAAGGTTTTGTGATATTAGCTTACCTTGCTTTACTCTATTATATCTCTCTCCATGTTCACTAAATGATTCTCAATTTCCCCAAAGTGCTAAAGCTGAAGTTCAAATACAAATCTATGTCAAATATCCACTTATGTTCCATTGGTTTCCTATATAACATAAAGTTCCACATAATTTGACAACTTCAGGTAAGGTTTAGAGACATTTGTTTTGTGTTAATTACAATATACTAATATTAGATTTTGTTCAGTTATTAACATCCTTTGAATCTTCAACCTGAGCCAACTAAAAAAATTCATTAATTTTAAAGCGTAAACTTTGGTGTTCATCAAACAATGAAATGTAAAAAAAACACAATTTTTGCTGTAATTAAAATTATCTTTTTTACAAAATGCATGAGAACCTAATCTAACCAAAATTTTATTGAACACTGGGCATTGTGGGTGACTGTGTGTTGTGTGTCTGTGTGTTAGGAGATGGCATTTTAAGTAGAAGTAAAAGTAAAAGGCAAACATAGAGTAAGAGGGCCGCCATTTGATATTGCTGGAACTTTATTATATTTTTTAGTAACTTCAACTTTGATTTTATATTCAAGGCGTACACACACAGGTTTGTTACATGCTGAAACTTACCATACAAATGGCAGATTCATAGGAATAAGCAGACTTAGCAGATGTGAAAGGTTGAAAATCGAGGGCGACAGCGGCCTGTTTTGATTACCACTGTATCCCAGCTCTGAGAAAACTGTCTAAAACATTAAATATAATTGATACCTGTTTGTCACATTAATAAATATAGGCAAGTGGTTAAAAAGAGCAAGTATCTCTTACCTAATTTCTCTGCTAATTCTAAACCGTACAGGCCTGTTTGAATGACACTACATTTAAGTTTCCACATTTTCAAGTTATTTTTGCAAGTGCCGACAATGTTGTAACTATAGCTTCTCTTGTTTCTCCTAACACAGACTAATCTTGGTTCCAATACTGGGGAAGCAGACTGTTAGCCTCAGGTTCCCTCTCCTTTCTCACCTTCTTACTTAGTTTACTCACTGCCACAATCACACCTTGACTAGAAGCATATTTAGGCCCATAAAATAATAATGTTGAAGCTTAGGTCCAGTATCCTTGTAACGTTTTGAGCAGTAACCATTAACAGGCACACATGACACCCTCCTAGGATTGCCCAAAAAGGCGAGACAAAGACTACCCCAGAAAAAGAGGAACAAAGATTACTGTTTTATGATGTATCGCTTTAAACTTCCTGTCCCTTATATTAGTCTGGACTAATCAACCCAGATTACTGGTCCTTTTTAGTTAACAGGTAGGCCTTGGCAGATATAACCTGTATAGGTTCAGGACCCCTAAAACAAGTGATAATGATTTGTAATGCAACAGAAACAAAGTCAAAGACCACCGAAGAAGATGCTTCATCGAAGAGTTTAAATTTTTGGATGTTCCCCTTAATATGAAATCCTGTTAATAGAATGGTATAATCCTTAATAGATATCATTCTAACAGAGTCAGTACTAATAGACAGAATTCTTAATAGAATGTCATAGCAGATATACAGCTTTATTTATCTTTATTCAAACCTCCAACATTTTAATAAATCTGGTACACTCACCTATGTCTGTATGGTTTTGAAAATTAAAGAGATGGAATCAACAAAAATAATTATTATTTTTCATTTATTCTGTTAATTTGTCACTGTGCTGTATGATAGCATTATGATATGTGAACAGAGTCATAGTATATTTCCTTTTACCCATTACTGCCACCTTGTTTCCAGACCCCTCTCTCATTTCTTAACCTATTTCAGCCAGTAATGAGAGCCTTCCTTGCTCTTCGCCTCAAAGGTTGAATGTTCTGGAAGAATGAGGAAAACAAGAAGTTTTTTATGGATTTTAGACTTTGACAGTATGGGACTTCTGGGTAAGACATGTATAGCTCATCTCCACACAGAAAATAATAGATTTAGGAGAAATCAAGTGAGGTATGAGCAAGATTTCTCACTCCTAACCTTACCCTGTGAGGGGGTATTAGAGGGTCAGAGAGGAAGAAAAAAGGACTAAGATGCTGAAGACAGCACTGGCTGGGGCCTTGACCTCTGATTTCACATGCATCATCAAAGGCAAGAGAGAAGACTAGAGAAATTCACATAGATTTGGGTCAATCTGCATTCTGAGACACATTCAATCCCTTTTCTTGGTACAATTCAAGGAAGTACTCAGATCCTAAAATAGAAATGGTTGCAGGAAGTGTTTATCAGACAGGCTTTGAGGGCCATCAGAAAGCAAACCCATAACCCTCAAGACAGAAGGCAGCAGAATAATTCCTTTGATGGCTCCCAGAACAGCCTGGAGGTGGTAAGGTAACACCGTAGATGGCCAGTGAGTTTCTCACGGCTCTATCATGAGGGAAAAGCAGCAGAATGATCACATGCAATAGCGAGGACAACACAGTTTGGTTAATGAGAGTCAAACTCAAATATCCCCTATTGTTAGGCAAGTGATAACTGGGTGGCTTCCTTGGCAGATTGCAGATTGCCACCAAGAGCAAAAGCATCTCATCAAATACCCAGATGTATCATTAAGACTCACAGCAGATGGCAACTCCTAGAACCTTCAGGGGAAAACTGGTCCTACAGGAATGGGGGAAACCTTAAACTGAGATTAATTTCCCTTCACCTTGTGGAATGGTTGCCTATGCTGGAAAATCAGTTACGTTATAGAAAATACAAAATTACATTTTTTTGCACTCTTGAGTTTTGTGATTAAATTCAAACTCAAAATCTGCCACTGTATAGAATCAGCTACATGCTCCCCCATATGGCACAGAGATGAGGTAAGTACTTGGAGGAGTGAATGCAACTGGAAGGAAGAGAGGAGCTGTTCCCAGGAGAGCAATTCAGAGAGACTTGGGAACAGAACTCAACTTCTAATATATTCTAAAGAAAGAAGAATTTGTAAAGTCTGCTTTAAAATCTTTAAGATGGGCAGAGAGGTGGAGGTAGATTCTTATGCTGCAAATAACACTGTTTTCTTACTTTTGAAAAGACACATGTATAATGTTAGTAGTAAAAAGAGATCATACATGTAAACTACTTAGATTAATTGTCTGTATATAAGTAGGTGCCCGAATTTTCTTCATTTTCCTATATTATCCTTTAGACATGGAGCTAGATTCAGGCAGAAACATTTGTATTTTGCTGTCTTACGGTAGTGGGAATGAAAATAAGAAAAGGCAATTGAAGGATCAATAAGTCAATCTAGAAATTTTAATTTTAAAGCACTAACTTTAAAAAATAGCAAAAAAGCCAGAATCCATCAAAGAAAACCACCCAATTGTGTATAAAATGCACATATACTTTATTTTACATATTTCTATTTTTATGTAAGAGAATGTGTTTTTCTAATCATTCTCATTTGCCTGCTCATTGAGCTGTTCATTCATTTTAAACTATTCTGCATTTCCTTCTGCAAGAAATTCTGAGTGGATAATTTTGATTAGTAGCTCTTTCTGGATACACATCTTTTTGTTCTTATTTTCAACTGTTACAGTTTTACTTTTTATTTTAATATGGCTTTTCATTTTATGACTTGTGATTTAGACTAATGTCTTTGATGTGAGCCATTAATGCAGTGACTTGATCATTTTACATTGACAAAGATACGAAATACATTCATTTATTCCTTTAATAAGAAATGTCATACCATAGGCATTTAATAAGTAATTGTACATGAGAAATTGAAGGTCTGTCAGTGTCTTTGTTAAGTAAAAGCAACAAATCATGTAATTTTTATCTTTTTAAAGAGATAGGTCTTTTTGAAGATAATGATACAGTGAGAAAAATCTAGAAAAGAAGATTTTGAAGAAATTTATGGGTAAAATGAATAGACTCTTGCATGCAATATGGTTCTGCCATAGCGCCCAGGCAATCTTGATCTCATCTGCATTGGCCATGTGAGTAAGACTCAACACAATTCTGGTGAAATGTACTGTGACCTTCCCTAGAACGTGGAAGCACAGTCTTGTGAGGACCTATCACAAGGCCATTTCTCGTTCACCTGGTAAATTGCAAGACGCTGCTGAAAGGCAGCTTCTCATCTGACTCTTGGTTCCAGTCAGGCGGTGTAGGACTTTCTATCTTTTGGATACAGCTGCAGTGTGTAAAACTGCTTGCTGTAGTTTAGAGTTGGCTTTCTAAAGACAGAGCATCCCACCATTCAAGTTGTCTATCATCTGTCTCCACTCATTTTGTGTGGTGGTGTGGGACTAGATTGTCAAGAGCTGACACCACTGATAGTGCTTTTCCTGTCTGTGAAAGTGTTAAACTTTCTAACTCCACTGGGGCTCACTGTCTCCCTATGAGGTGACTGTAAGTGCAGCAAGCCAATACAGAAGCTGCCAAAAGGCTGCTATTTAGGAATTGCTTGACCACTTGACAGGCAAAGAGAATACAAGTACTAATAATAATCTACCATGTGTAGATGGTAGAACCCTCATCGTTGCTGGACTCATACTAACCTTAATTTCATATGATTCCCTCTATTTGTATATGTCTTCCTTTCTTCAAGTATATGATCTGTCCTTTGTTTTACTAGATGGATTGTGGTTTCTTCTTTTATCTGATAATATTAATATTATCATTTATTCATTTCTGTGTGTGTGTATATACATATATATGAGAATATTTACAAAAATGATAAAACACAGTATGACTATAAATGTTCAAAAATTTTCATTTTTAAGAAGGAGAAACTAAAATGTACTTTTTAGAAACTGAAATATACTTTTTGAGGGGAAACATGGTGTTTGTGGGTATTCTCTGCAATTTTTTTCTATCCTCTTCTAATGTTCTAAATATTTGCCATTTAATTCATTCTGGAAAATGATCAGCTATTACTTGCCTCCTCCTTCCAACAAGTCAAACCTTTCCATTATGAAGCTTATCACTTCACTGTGCATCATTTACTCTTGACTTCATCTTCTTTTTCTGCCTCTGAGAACAAGTTGACTTTTAAAGTCTCACATTATTTTTATTACTAATATTTTATTTTCTCCTAGATCTTTTGCACATCAGATAATCATGATCAGGGATCCTTTATCGTTATAAAAGTAAACAAACTGGAAAGTCATCTAAGTGTATATCCAACCATTGTTTTTTGTTTTTCATTATCAAACTTCTTGAAGACTATAAAATAACCTACACTCATCCCTCCCACGTGCCCACTTGTTTACTTTCCACTCCTTTCTCAACCCACCATAATGTGGCCAGTACTTCATGCACTCCACCGAAATCGTGAATGAAGTCATACCTAACTAACTACAATTTTTCACCCTTTTAAATAAATGTATTTGCATCTTATAATACCTACCACAAGGAATTAGTCTAGATTTTTCTCTAACTGTATGTCCAGTGATTTCTAAGAATGCTTTAGTGTCATCTCCTTTGTCTTTCCCTAAATACAGACATTTTTCAGTTTCTTTACTTGAATCTCCTTTTTTTTATAATTTCCTTGATGATCTCATTGAGTTTCACAGTTTAATAATTACATTTATGTGCTTCATTATTATACTTGTATTTATAGCCCACATATTCTCCTGAGCTACATTTTCAGGCATTTATAGGGAAATTTTATTGGGTACCTTAATAGCCCCTTAGAATCAATATATCCAAATAGTGCTTAGCATCTTCAATATCCATATGCTGCTTCTATGCATTCCTTATCTCTACAACAATTAAGTCTATTTTCTCAGTCCTTCTAGAACCTTCATTCGAGCCTTTTATACATTCAATTGTCAATTACTCCCTCAGCCTTTGACAGCCCTCTTTATTCTTCCAATGTCTTTAAAGCAATCTCCTTTCCTTCAGCAATCCAACTGTTCTAATTTAGGCCCTCCTTCCAACTCTTAAAATAGGCCTTTCATTGACCAGCTTATCGCCAACATTTCTTCCTCACGTCTCACTTCTATGTCAGATATGCTCATTTGTGTACACGCAACTATCACTTTCCTCTCTAATGAGGAAGTCCCAGTGTTGCTTTGGTGTTCACCATCACTTGTCCCTAGAAACAATGTCTCTCTGTAGTCCCTTGGGGTTAATCACCAGGTATCTAATTTAATCATGTTTATTTTATTGCCCTGGACAGTAATTTCTTTTATCAGGGCCTGTGACCCATTCCTGGCCAATTGTACCTAATGGTACTTAGCTTCTGGGAAAAGTTTTACTTACATATTAAAAGAGATCTGAGATCGGAAATGTCCCTGTTTTTAACAGGACGTTAGAGTTCTGCATTTGAAGCTTCGAACTGGTGCAGCTATCTTTCAAGCATGAAGGAAGACATCACTACTACATGGGTATGGCAAAGCAGATGGATTGAAAGCTCTGAACTTTAACAAAATGACTGATCAATTGATGTTGCCAACCCTGAAACCCTAGTATCTTTACTAACTTATGACAAGCTACTTACATTCAAACCCTTTTAATGTTGATTAAGTTGATTTGTGTTTGGCTGTTATTTGCATCCAAAAGCATAGCTGCTGCAACGCAAATCACTTTACTTTATTACTTTTAATTGTTCTCTATTCCCTCCAGAATAAATTGTAACACTCTTAGGATAGTATTTAAGGTCCTACATTAACTGACCATGACATACTTTTCCAGTTTTATATTCTGAAACTATTCTTTGAACCCTTAATAATCTACCCAAAATAACCTATTAATTCAGTGTTGTTGAAAATATTTTAGAATCTTTCTCTAATTTGCTTGGCAGCAATTTCCTTTCCACTTATAATAGCTTCTCCTACCTTTAAACCTTATTTCTATTGAAACATTTATGATCGTCCAAGGCTGAGTTCAAAAATAACAATCTTCATGAAGTTGCCCTAGTTCTATGGTGGGAATTTAAAAACTCTTCGTACGTGGGGTATTTATGTTATGTGGGAATTTTCTTCTAGCACCTGCCACAGTCTCTTTTGTATTAGAAACCTTTGTGCAGTTTCCTCTTTATCTTTGTAGATTCAATTTTACTTAGCAAAGCATGTCCCTGATAAAGTTGTTAGTCAAAATTACCAACTTGGCTGGGCATATTAACTCATGTCTATAATCTCAATACTTTGTGAGGCTGAGGCAGGAGTATTGCTTGAGGCCAGGAGATTGAGACTAGCCTGGGCAACATAGCAAAACTCCATGTATTAAGAAAAGAAAATCTGTAACTGAAACAGGGCAAACTAAAACAAAATCTTTAACCCCCTAGCCCACGGACTAAAAACACATGCTGACAGTCATTCTTACTTTAGGGTGTAGTAATTGTGATTTCTGAATTATGTGTCAGGGAAATGTTATACTTGTGTACCTGGACACATTGACACAAGTGTGCATTGTGGCACTGTTTCTAGTTTAAAACAATTTAAATGAACTAAGTGTCCATCTACAAAAAAATTAAAAGAAATTAAATGTTATTTAATTCATACTATTAAATGTTAAATAGGCATAAAAATAAATGAACTAAACCTGTATATGTCAATGTAAGTAATTCTTCAGACTTCAACATTGAGTCAAAAGAGAAAATTGTATGATATAGAATATTATTTAGAAATGTCAGTACTAAGAGGGTAACCAATATCAGGAAGGAGGCCTGGAAAAAACATCTTAACTTGAAGGAAAGAAGGATTTCAAAACTGTAAACTGATGGACAGAGCTCTTAGAGGATGAAAGTAAAAGAATACCTGTTATTAAGTGACATCAGTGAAAAGTCATGGTATCCAAAGGACATGAAAATGTTTTACCTTCTTTCCCAATCCTCTGAGTAGGACTTAGATTATCTGCATATGCACTCCTCATTACCGTCTTCTCTCCTCTCTCGGAAAGAGAAATCTTTCTCCCTATTCAAGGCTAATTATTATCCCTGTGTTGCAGATATCATTCACCCCAATGTCTTGGGAACTTTACATCTACAGTTATGTATTCACTCCCTTGTCTTTCCAACTTCTATATAGTATAATTTCTTATCTTTTTATAGTTTATAAATGTCTTATCTCTCCTCTTGTGTTTTAACAGATGACTTATTTTTAGGAAATGTTTAATTCATGCTGCCTTCATTGTCTAAATTACCATTTAAACTTTAGTTCACAGCACTATTCTCTGTTTGCTAGCATTTACCTAGCTGTCTTAGCATCTCCCAAAAAATCCTATTCACCAAATCCGGTAAACAGTCACTGAAAATTATTTTTTGTTGACTCCAAATGTTGCATGTTATTTAACCAACTCTCTTATAATGGAAAGCCTGTTTATACTTGCTCTTTTTTTTTAAACAAAAGTGTTGTATTATAGAATAGTTTTAGATTTACACGAAAGTTGAGAAAGTAGTACAGAGAGTTCTTGCATGCCCTAGGCTCAGTTTCTCCTATTATTATCTTATATTAGTATGGTACATTTGTGCCAATTAGTGAAACAGCATTGATACATTATTATTAAATAAAGACCATTCTTTTTCAAGGTCCCATCAAGGACACCACTTTACATGTAGCTGCCACGTCTCCTTAGGGTTCTTTTGGTTATGCCAGTCTCTCAGACTTTCCTTGTTTTTGATGACCTTAAAGGTTTTGAGGAGTACTGCTTTGGCATTTTGAAGAATATCTTTTAATTGAGATTCATCTAATGTTTTTCTTACTATTAGATTAAGGTTATAGATTTTTGATGGAAGGCCACAGAAACAAAGTGTCATTCTCATCACATTCTATCAATGATAGATACTAGTAGCAGAATTTATCACTGTTGATAGTATTCTGATGAAGTTTAACATTAAATAAAGTTACTTTTTTGCCCCCTTTCCATACTGCAGTCTTTGGAAAAAAAGTTTCTGTGTTCACACCACACTTAAGGAGTGGGAACTTATATTCTACCTCCTTTGAGTATCCACATAAATTATTTGTAATTCTTCCACACAGCAAAGTTGTGTAATATCATCTATCTCTCTATTCACTTATGCATTCATTTGTATTAGTATGGACTCATGGATATTTGTTTTATACTTTGGGTTATAATCCAATACAATTTTATTTTATTTTATTTTATTTTATTTTATTTACTTTTTTGAGATAGAGTCTCGCTCTGTCACCCAGGGCTGGAGTGCAGAGGCACAATCTCGACTCACCACAAACTCCACATCCTGGGTTCAAGGGATTCTCCTGCCTCAGCCTCCCAGGTAGCTGGAATTACAAGTGGATGCAAATGTGCCTGGCTAATTTTTGTATTTTTAGTAGAGACCAGGTTTCACCATGTTGGTCAGGCTGGTCTTGAACTCCTGACCTCAAGTGACCCATCCGCTTCAGTCTCCCAAAGTGCTGTGATTACAGGTGTCAGCCACCACACCCAGCCTTACAATTTTATTTTGTTGCTGAAATTGTCCTAGCTTTGGCCATTGGGACCTCTTTCAGTTGGTTCTTGTGTCCCTTTGACATATCCCATTCATTATGGGTTTATTTCCCCACTTCACTTTTTTTTTTCTTTTTAGCACTTTCTTGCTCTATGGCCCTACAAAGATGCTCACAGTTCATCTTGTATCTTTTCTGCCTCAGGCTAAGTGTCAACCATTTCTTCAAGAAGGCCTGGATCCTTGGAGAATGGTATTAAATACCAAAATATTGGTGCTCGTGTAGCTTCTCTTACTTTTCAAGCACTATTTCTATTTCTCTGTTTTCCCACCTTATTATTTCTTCTTCATTTCTTTCTTTTTTTTTTTTTTTTTTTTTTTTGAGATGGAGCCTTGCTCTGTTGCCCAGGCTAAAGTGCAGCAACGTGATCTCAGCTCACTGCAACCTCCGCCTCCCCGATTCAAGCGATTCTTCTGCCTCAGCCTTCCAAGTAGCTGGAATTACAGGCATGCACAACCACACCCAGCTAATTTTTGTATTTGTAGTAGAGAAACGGTTTCACCATGTTGACCAGACTGGTTTCGAACTCCCGACCTCAGGTGATCTGCCTGCTTCAGCCTCCTAAAGTGCTGGGATTACAGGTGTGAGTCCCTGTGCCCGGCCCTTCATTTCTTATATATGTTCCTTTCTCTGTGTCTATCCCCCTTACTTTTTTTTGTTTGTTTGTTTGCTAGCTATTTGCTCTGATTTTTCTTCTCCTGCACTTACGGTCTCTCCTGCATGAATTCACCATTAGAAAAGAACAACCATCAGCTGCCTCTGGATGCTCCAACAAGATCTCCTCTCACTATTTTCCAGCTTCACAGATTAGGAGTCAGTGTGTAAGCTCCAGTTAGTGGAGTGGTTCTTTGACGTTGTTACTCGTGCTTCAGGTCCATTTGCATTCTCCAATCTACCTGTACAAAACAGATATATTTCTAGGAGTTTAGATCCTTGCTTTAGTCCATTTGTAAAATAGATACTTTTATTCTTCTTTGGGTCCTTCTATTTTCCCTTGGTTATAACACTGGTGAGCAGAAAGAATGAAGAATCAAAACTCACTAATTTGAGAGGCCATCTAGTCTCATTATTTAAATATATACTCATATGTTCACCAGTAACAATATGTACCTCTAGTCTAAGTCACTTTCCCAAAATTTAAGACTGAGAATTTTAAATAAGATGCAGTCACTCAGGTGTCCCCCAGCCATCTGAAAATCATCATGTCTAAGCTTTCCTCATTATCTCACCATTTACTCTTCCCATATTCTATAGCCTGGAAATTGTTTTAACATAAACCTGTTTACTCAAGCAGTAAAAAGAGGACTCAGCCTCAGCAACTTCTTGTATTTTCTGTCCCCTAATCCAGTGCTAAGCAAGACCAGTTGATTCTGCTTTTCTAATGTGTGTAGGCTTCTCTAAAGCCTCTTAAATAATTCTTCAGTGCTTTTATGTCACCACTCCTCTTAGGGAAAATTGCTTAGATTAGCATACAAATTTTGAATTATCTTCTTTACCTTCAATTATAATTTCCCTAGTTTATTGTCCACACGACTGCCAATATTATCCTTCCCGAATATAAAGCTAATCATAATACTCTATTGTCTTCAGAACAAAGTTAACAGTCAATTTCCCCCACCCCAGCTTTTTTTTTAAGTCATAGCAAATAAGACACACAGCTAACTTCAAACACAGTACTTTTTCACATAGAAATCCTTTTACCAGGACTTCATTTCTCTCTCTGTGCTTACTAACCTTTGTTTGTTCCTCACCTTTCATTTTCTTCTAGTTTACTCACTCATCTGTTAAGGCTTAGTTCAGCAGTAAGACCCATCTATCTATAAGGTGTGAGTTAATGGACAGTTTTTCTGAGCTTGCAGACCCTCCACCATGTGCCTAACTCTCTCCTAGATTTAAACAGTAATCTAAGTTTAGTATCTGTGTATCAATTATGGGAAGGGCATGCAATTCATTTACTCTATATTCCAGCCTCCTACTTTCAAATGGAATGGTATGGGAGATTTGTGAGACCCTGATACTTATTGGGTTATTTTTTTCAGAAGACAGAGCTAAAATGTTGAGGCCATGAGACCCATAACTGGCACATTCACCATTATTCTTTCTGCCACTCTGCTCAGGTAGAATGGTTTTCCTTGTTGTTTGTGTCTGCAATAGTCATCAGCTATGTCTGTGTGCTTCCAAAATGTCTCCTCTCACTTTGTTCAAGCACTAAATTAGAAACATTGGTGACGATGGATAAATGCTTGCTAAATAAAAGAACTAAGAGTAATACAGGATTTGAAGCTACTGATTAAGCCGATTGCTGAGGTTATAGTGTAGAAGGCACAATTGGTGTCAGTGCCAAGGGACACTTTTTTCAACAATCACTATCAGACTGTTCATTTTTTTTTTCAATTTGCACAGTTAACATTGTTTCATTCTTATGTAACTACTTTAAAAACAATCCTGGCCAGGCGCGGTGGCTCACGCTTGTAATCCCAGGACTTTGGGAGGCCGTGGCGGGCGGATCACGAGGTCAGGAGATCGAGACCACGGTGAAACCCCGTCTCTACTAAAAAATAAAAAAAAAAATTAGCCGGGCGTGGTGGCGGGCGCCTGTAGTCCCAGCTACTCGGAGAGGCTGAGGCAGGAGAATGGCGTGAACCCGGGAGGCGGAGCTTGCAGTGAGCCAAGATTGTGCCACTGCACTCCAGCCTGAGCGACAGAGCAAGACTCCGTCTCAAAAACAAACAAACAAACAAAAAACAATCCTTATGCCCTAACTACATCCTAACCAAAGCAATTTCTACCACAAACTTCCTGTATCAGTTAATATTAGCTTATGGTAATTTTTAAAAATCCCAACTCAGACTACTTTATGAATACAGAAATCTGTCATTTCAAATGGTAAGATATCCAGGGATATGATGGCTAAGCAGTGCAACATGACTCTTAATTTCTTTAGATTTTTTTGAGGTGACCACGATCTCTATGTGATTCATCCTCAAGCTCTGTCAAGGAGACTGCAGAATTCCTAAGCCTCGTATTTAGGCATGACAATATCCTGAAAAAGAAATGGCCCATTCTTGCTCCTTGTACTTGTAGTAGAAGAAAACCTATACATTTATCTATTTCTATTTTTATTACCTCACTACTCATTTTCAATCATTAGGCAATATGTGGATCTTAATTTTGATTCTCCAAAAGCTGACACTGAGATAAGAATTTAAGTGGAATAATTATCTGGGAAGCAATTTCAGGAAGCACCATCAGAGTGTCATAGGAACGCAGGGTAGGTAGGCAAACAAAGAAAAAATGAGTTACATTCTGAGTGAGGTAGTTAACTCTTGCCAGATATCCTTTCACAGACTGTGTAGAAAGCACGTGAGAATAGTTGCACCAGCAGGCAAGCGAAGCTGGTATGTATTTCCTGCAAATCTTGTCTTTCTCCCTGGCACTTCTGTTGACTTTCCTTATGGTCAAGAACCTTATGTTGTCCAAGAAAACCCTTGGGCAGATGGATGCAGCTGATTCAGATAAGAAGTTGGGGGTATATACAGAAAGCATCTACTGAAGGTGCAGATGACATTTGGGGTGTGCCAAACAGAAGAGGGCAAAAAGAGTGTCTGCTACAAAGCCCACCCCAGAATAATTTATCACTAGGATTAATTGAAAAATAATTTTTCACATATGCTTCTCAAATCTGATGGATGAATACCTGGAGTAACCACCATGGTTACTATTCCCTCTATAAAGGGTTTTTGAGTTTATAATGAGGAAATGAATCTAAGCCAAATAATTACAGTTGGTTTTCATTATTGTAACTTAATTTCACTTTCCATTCAAAACAAAATGTAGTCAAATCTAGTACAATAAAATCTGATTAACTTCTCTGTTTTTACTAAAGACTTCAATTACAACGTTGGTTTTATTCCTCTTAGAATTCTGCTTTTTACTATTCTTGTTTTTCTATTAGTTCACGTGCCTCCACAATAAAATTTTAAGATGCTGAAAATAGTCATGTCATTCCTTCCTCTATCAATTAAAAAAGAATGAGTTACAGACAAAAAGTAGTTTAAGATAAAAAAAATTCAAGATTTAAAAGTTTTAACATTAGGCCTTATTTGCTTTATCTCTCTATCTATGTATAAAATTATATCAGTGTATCTTCATTATCATTATCATTCTCTCTCTGTTCATCCATCTAGATTCACAGTATTTGTCAAACTAATTGAATGTAAGTTGAACCCATGATAACATTTCACCTCTAAATAATTTAAGATCGATTCTCAAAGAACAGAGGCAATCCTCTTTATAACCACAATAACACTCAATAAATTCAACAGTGATGAAAATGTTATATAATATACAAATTCATATTTAAATTTATTAGATTGTCCAAATAATGCTGTTAGTTGGCTTGTTTTGTTAATTCAGAGTAAGAATAATTGTGCATTGCATTGAGTTGTCAAGTCTTTTATATTCTGTATTGGTCAAGATTCTCCACAGAAACCAAAAAAATAAGATGTATATACAAAAAGGTATTTATGATAAAGATTTAGCTCACACAATTATGAAGGCTGCAAGTCCCAAGATCTGCGGGGTGAGTGGGCAAACTGGAGACTCAGGAAAGCCAATGGTTTAGTTTCAGTCTGAAGGCTGCCAGAGGTTGAGATCTAGGAAGCATCACTATTTCATTTACAGTCTGAAGGCAGGACAAAAACAGATGTCCCAGTTTAAAGGTTATTGGGCAGGAAGAATACTTATGTGTTCAAGGGAGAGTTAGCCTTTTCATTCTCTTCAGGCCTTCAACTGATTGAGTGAGACCCACTCCCATTAGGGAGAGCTAGCTACAAATTTAAATGTTATTTAGTCTACCAATTTAAATGACAATCTCATCCAACAACACCCTTACAGAAACACCCAGAATAATGTTTGATTAAATATCTGGGCAACCTATGGAAAATCAAATTGATGCATAAAATTAACCATAAAAGACTCAATCTAAAATGTCTTCTTAACTTAAAAAGTTGTTTTGATTATTCATGGCAGTAAATTTTTTAAAGATCTTGACAAGCTTTCTTTTTTTTCATAACTTTATTTTAGAATAGTTTCAGATCTACAGAAAAGTTGCAAATACCATCCAGAGAGTTTGCTTATAATCTCTCCACTATTTTGAACTTCTGACATTACCATGATACATTTTCCAAAACTAAGAAGTCACATTGGTACATTATGATTATCTAAAATTCAGACTTTTAGCAATATTTCAATCCCATCTTCTTTCTGTTTTAGGGTCTGATCTAGGGTACCACATTTAATTTATTTGTCGTGTTTCCCAGATATCCTCTGGTCTAGGATGGTTGCTGAGTCTTTTGTTGTTATTCATTATCTTTACAGTCTTAGAGAGTACTACAGAATATCCCCCAGTCTGGGGTTGCCTTATTATTTTTTAAAAATTAGCCATGGGTAATGGGTTTTTGGAAAAGGTACCACAGAAGCGAAGTTACTTTCTCATCTCATCATATCACAGGGCATATGATAGCCATGTGATCTCACTAATGATGTTGTTAACATTCACCACTTTGTTAAGGTAGTGTTTGACAGGTTTCTTCACTGTAACTGTACTATTTTTCCTTCCCCACTCTATTTTTGAAAGCAAGTCTCACTAAAGCCTAGAAAACCATAGGTAGGGAGGGAAGTGGTAGAAACTAAACTTCACCTCCAGTAGAGGAAATTATCTACACTATTATTTACAATTCTTCTGCATGGGAGATTTGTATATTTATTTATTCATTCAAACGTCTATTTATATCAGTGTGGACTCGTGTATATTTCTTTTATACTTTGTAAATTAAAAGAAATATACTTATGTATCTGTACTTATGTATATTTATTTTATACTTTAAATATACTCATATATATTTCTTTTATATTTATAATCCAAAACTACTTTATTAATTTGTGGCTTGAATTATTCCACTTTTCACCATTGGGAGCTCCTTTACCAGGTCAGTTTTGTGATAGTAACTCACTATATTCCTCTTTATATTCATCTTTCCTTTCCCCCATATCTCATGTCTATACTATGAAACAGGATGGAAATTCAGTACTTTTAGATAACTGAATTTCAATATAACATATCACTAAGAAAAATACTTTTCCATTCTATATTTAAATGCTTGTAAACCTACTGTCCATCACTTGATTGACAAATTAACAAATGAGGCATTATTAGAATATGTTTACTATTTTAAAAATTAGAACTCATAAATATAAAATATAAGCTACCAAACCCATCTGTTGAAGAAATCTTGATACTTAAAAAGACTTTCTTTCCCTGACACTTGAAGATCTCTCCTGCCTTTCATATGCGGTCCTAAATATGACAGCTGCATGGGTGATTAGCTCTCTCACCTCTGAAATTTAAATTCCACGTGCTTACTATGTCAATTTATCTAAAATAATGTATAGTAATGGAAAGGCCACTGATATTTATACATAGATATATTTGTATGTTAGCAACTTACGTTGCCAACAGTGTGCAAGGAAGCCTCAATATGTCACTTGCATTTGACAGAAAGCTTATTGCTTTAATTTTTCAAGAAGGGCATGAATATTCTTATATTTCCTCTAAATTTAAATAATCTAGTGTCAAATGGCATTATTTAAAAAGAAGTTTGATTTTCAAGGAAGAATTTATGTTATATCATGGCTACTGATTGGAATGTGGCAAATAACATACTAAAAACAAGGCTAAACTTATCACCGCATCTTATCTGCTATTTTTATGCTTTTGTATATAGACTTTAGCTATTACACATAAAAGTAGAGATGTGAAGTGGTATAATAGACTAATATAAAGTGCAGAATTCTAGCTTCATGAGTTAATATTTCTCATCCAAATCACATAGAGAAAATAATAATCTCTTAACAATAGTGATATAGAATGAGATAATGTAAGCAAATAAAATACCTAGACCAGTACTTAAAATAGAGTAGGTACTTGATCTCTTTTGCTACCTTCCTCCTTCACAAGCAGGTATTGACAAGATTATATTTATAAATAAAACCCATTATAAATGTAATTTTACTTTTAATGTGCATTAATATTTTATGGTTCAAACCTGAATTGATTAACCTTCATATATTATCACCTCTCGATGTAAAAGAATACTTAGTGTTGCTATTTAGTAGTCTGGAGCAGCGGTATAAATTCTCATAAGTAAAAGTCATATTTAACATTTTTACACTAAAATGCATGCATGTATTTTCTTTAAAAAATTTAAAAGTTCTGAAAATGGTAATGAACATTTTATAATTATTTCACATAGCAAATCAAGCCACACATGATCACCTATTGAGAAAAATCCTCCCAAGCAAGGGTGCCCTTTGGTGATCAGAGCTTGTTTGGGCCCTGAACCTGCTTGTCTCTGGCCACCTCATTACTCCCTTCCAGAGGATTCGGCACTTGTTCTCTTGAGGTTGGGCTATTTAGGGTGAGAGCCAGGGGAAGTAACAGAAAAAATGAAATAGGAGCTTCACAATCATATTCGTTTCCTAATTGTTCTCTAGTAAAATCAAAAACGTTTCTCATAAGCTAGACTGAAACTCCTCTGGAGCACATAGGCTCCAATTTTATGATGTTACTTTGCTACTTCTTTTCCCAATTAAGGCTTACTTTAAATTCATTTGTATTTGATATTGCCTCTGGAAAATGATAGGGGATGGAGCTAATGATGAACTCATGTGTTGTGATCTTTAATCCCAACATGTGGATCTGTTGTTTTTCCTAGTGTTCTATAGTTGTAAGTTAGGCGTTTTTGGAAGCCATGTGAATGCCACCAGGGTTAAAGAAATATGCATAAATAAATAATTATCTCTCAATGAATTTGATCATTTCAGTGTTCTAAAAGCATGATTATTCTTTCCATGGGTGTATAAAATTATCAAGGACCATTTTAAACAGTGTAGAAATTCAAAGCCATCATAATAATATCCACTGTTGCCCACACACATTGGCAATATTATTTCCTGGACCTCATAAATTTGTGTGCATTTTATGTCTAATATATGTCAATTCTAATTAAAACACTGTTTAGTTTATTAAAGAATGTAAAATATCATATAAAATGTAAATGGTTATGTAATTTACTACCAGAGGCATAATTTAGGCTATATGGTAAATATTTATTTACTCACCTCAAAATTTAAAAAAATTTCTTTTTCAAAATTTCAACATTTCTTCTAGATAGAGAGAGTGTATGTGCAGATTTGTTACATGGGAATATTACGTGATGGTGAGGTTTGAAGTACAGATCCCATCACTCTGTTAGTGAGCACAGTACCTGATAGGTAGTTTTTTAACTCATGCCCTCTCGCTTTAACCTCTAGTAGTCTATGGTGTATGTTATTCCTACATTTATGTCCATGCGTACTCAATGCATAGCTCCCACTTGTAAGTGAGCACATGCGGTATTTGATTTTTTTGTTCCTATGTTAATATGCTTAGGGTTATGGCCTCCAGCTTCATCCATGTTGTTTCAAAGCACATGATTTCATTCTCCAAAATTAAAGAAAATATTATTATTTATTAGACTTATAACAACTAAATATGTAGTTACACTTAAAAAATGGATCCTGAGCATAAGAAAGTAATCTACATAAGCTCAGTTAATAGAATATCAACACATTTCCTTTGCTATGTGATACTCGCTTTGAATACTAAATATTTCAAAAGGTCTTTTCCCACATCTTTTTGTGCATAGGCAATGTGAAGAACAAAATAAAAGCTCAGATATGATAGCTAATATTCACCTGTTCTGCTAATTTAGTTAAGTACATTTTTATCTACATCATGTGTTGCGTAAAATAGCTTCTGTGGCTTTAATTACAAATTTTGACTGGAGATAAGAGGAGATTCTTCTAGTAGGTTGAAAACTATTATAAACAGTTGATAAATAGCAACATATAAAAGTCCTTGTTTCCATTTCTGTGCTTTTATTTATAGCTATGGAAAGAATTCTCGGAAAATATCAATCTTCATTTTATGATGGTTGGCATGTTTTCTTATAAAACCCTAAATATCATTAAATACATCAAAAATTAGTAAGGGAAACAACATCCAGTTCAATACTCAAAATATAGAATGCAATTCAAGCAGTCATAAATTTTCATAATAAAATCATGTCAACCGAAGTATGTGCTATCTATTTTATTCAAACTCTCTATAAAGCACAAGTTGTATTTCTTTTTTAAAAAGAAGACAATTGTTTCACTTACTATACATACAGCATGTTTAGGATTAGTCCCCATATCAATTGTTTTTCTAAGTCTACCACTAAACACCAGTACTAACAAGTCCATAGATTTTACTCTTGGTTTTACGATTTTGGTTTTTATAAAACTGAAACTAAGGAAACAAGTACATGATTCATAAATATTCATACCCTTCAACATTATGCACTTTAAATTTAAACTAGTATGTTGGTTACAGAAAGTTTTGTTATAATTTCTCCTTTAAAAGTCTATCCTCAGGGAACTAAGCCTCAAATTCACAAAATAAACTGTAAATATGGTGAAAATGGGCGTGAACTGTGTCATCCATCAGGAGATAATCTCAGTAGGTTAGAGAAGAAGTGATCAATGTAGTTGAGTACATTGTGTAGAAAAGTAAGACTGACTGAGGTAGAAAAGGGTGTGACTGTGAGATGATGCAGAGTCAGGAAGAGGTAACCACATTAAGTTTGGCCAGAAATAATAATTTGAAATAGTGATGTATTTGAATATTACATCTATCAAAATGATCAAAGAAACTAAAGACTAATTTGATATAAAAATTAACTCAAATCTGACTTCTCTAATAAGCTCAACTTATTTTAGGAATGAGGTCTATAAGAGTTCCAATGCCTACAAAACTTTAAAGACCATATTAATATAAACCTAAAGAAAAATTCTTCTTAATGCTTATAAAATTTATTTTTTTATTTATGTTTTCATTGCAGGTATTCTACAACTATTCCCAAACTGGTTCTAAAATACAGTTCTGGAAAATGAATTCTCTGTACTTGATTGATAAATTGATAGATAAATGAAAAATGTTTTTGTTGAAAATAATAATGATATTATTATTTTCCATAATCCTAGCACTTTGGGAGGCCCAGGAGAGCAGATTGCTTGAGTTCAGGAGTTATAAACCAGCCCGGGCAACATGGCAAAACCCCATCTCTACAAGAAGTACAAAAATTAGCTGGACATGGTGGCATGCATATGTAGTCCCAGCTGCTGAGATGGGAGGATCAGTTGCGCCTAGGAGGTCGAGGCTTCAGTGAGCAATAATTGTGCCACTGCATTCCTTCCTGGGAGACAGAGTGAGATAATAATAATATTATTATTATTTTCCATTATTGGAAATCGCAGGAACTCATTTATTTCAAAAGCAAATTTGCAAATTCTGAGGTCTCTAGAATCTACAACCTGGTTTAGCTGATACTCTCTTTTCTTTCTGTAAAAAATGTTGATTCATGTCCATATAATAGTAAACGTTTGTGACAAATTGGCTAATTTCTAATACCATGAATCAGTTGTTTATTTCCAAAACACTTTATGCCAATATTATTATTATAATCAACCAGTTTTAATAGAAATTATGTAAAATGATGAAATGTAAATAGAGAATACACTAAATTATTATAAAGATGTGGTTAAAATGCATCACTAAAAATTGTTCTCTAGGATTTTTAAAGACTGTAAAATCTTAAAATATGTTACTATCTAAAAGAATTATAGGGCCAGGTGCAGTGGCTTCTGCCTGTAATCCTAGCATTTTGGAAGGCCCAGGAGGGCAGATTGCTTTAGTTCAGGAGTTCAAAACAAGCCTGGGCAACATGGCAAATCTCTGTCTCTACAAAGCATACAAAAATTAGCTGGGTGTGGTGGCATGCACATGTAGTCCCAGCTACTCAGGAGGCTGAGATGGGAGTCTCACTTGGGCCTGAGAGGTCGAGACTTCAGTAAGCCATGATTGTGCCACTGCATTTCTGCCTGGGTGACAGAGTGAGACTCTGTCTCAAAAACAAACAAACAAAAAACCAGTAAATTAATTAATTTAAAAACGTAAGTAAAAGAATTTTGCAATAAAAGATTATTTCTCTACTGTCCATATTTATGTTCTCTCACTTAAGAACATTATAATTGGAAAACATATCCTTGTGGTATACACCAAAAATAAACAGAACTCTGTACCTGAGATATTTATTTAAAAAATATTAAATTGATATTGTGACGATTCGCTAGGGATTTGATAAAAGATAAACTGACTTCTTTCCTCCTTTCACTCCAAGATAAATTCTAAATTAGTTAGAGAAAAAATATTTTAAAAAATGGAACTATAAATGACTTATAAAGGTAAATATTGGGGACAAAATATCATGAGCCGAGTCAAAACGAAAGAAACTGGGAGATAATATTTCCAATTTGTATGGCAAAGAGTTTAAACCTTTATTGACAAAAGGTTCTTAAATATCTAGGAGTAAAAATCAACAACTGTAGTACAGTGGGCAAATATAAAGTAGGCATTCATAGAAAAATACACCCTAAATGTATGAAAACTTGCTCACCTTCATTTATAATGAGAAAGATCAATAAATATTTTTATCTCATCAGAATGGCAAAATTCTAAAAGTATGATGAAATATTTTGTATTTTGTTAATAAATCTATGTGGGTAAAGGTGTCTCCACACATTTCTAGTGAGGTTGAAAAAAAGTATTACAGGAATGGAAGTTTTTTGACAGGTTGATAATATCAGCAAGATTACACAGTGAATTAGCCCTTTGATCCCACTAGGAATCTAGCACCAAGCTATACTGGCAAAAATATGAAATGATTCGCTGTGGTAATTTTTAAGAGCAAATAAATGAAAACAACCTACTGTCCTTCAATAGGGAACTGAAAGATTAAATCCTTTATGTAATATAATGGGATATGATGTAGCCATAAAATAGAATGATTATTATCTTTATCCTATAATACGATACAATTTCTATGATATATGTGACAAAGACAATATTTAATAGTGTATATGATTTTTCCATTCATCCATATTGGGATAAAGTCACAATAAAGGAAGCAGAAATGGAGACAAGCCTTTACCTAAATACCTTGCTATATAGTTTCTAATTTGCAGTCTTTTAATAGTTGTACATAATCAAAAACAAATCAAATTAAATTAGAAAGTAAAAAGCTCCTAAAAATTGAAACTAATGAAACCCTCTCTCTAGGTTGATTAAAAATATATTTTTTATCTAAGTTAATTTGGAGTATATTATATTTTCTGTTTAAATTTAGAGAAAAATATTTGAAGACAAAATTTTACTGCAAAGAATTTATAAAACTCATTCAGTCTTCTGAATTTTATAAGCAATACTAGTGTTATTACATTGAAAATATTTCATTTGTAATTGGATAAAGCAAATAAGCAAAATTTTTACTATAAGAAAAAAATAAATATAGGAAAAAATGGATAAGTAAAAATCCCGCGGTAGTAAGTAGGAATTGAAAATGCATCATATGTTAGACACTTGTTTTGTTTCTAAAATACATTATTTACTAACCCGCTCCTTGCAAAGGCCAAGAAGTAATGGTAACTGAGTCATTAAATCGTGAGTATTGTAAGTAGTTTCTCCACTAAAAAGAGCAGTTTTGGAACAATAGCTGTAGGGGAAAATATGGAAGATTAGCTGAAGCATGTAGCATCAGAGTAACAAGGATGTTATCAGAGATAAGTGGGTTCCATCAAAAGAAAATGTGGGCAATAAAGGATGCTAGGTCCAAAATAAAATAATTTGTCCACTATAAGGTAAATATTTTCATAAAAATATTCAATATCTAAGTGGTATTTTAATGTAGAAATTGCAGTTCAAGTAATCTAAAGAGGAGCCAAGGCACTAGGCTGCTGGATTTCAATCTATGGCTAATTTCACCATTACCACAACTACCACCATTGCCAACCTTAACCTATCAGAGCCATGCCTTTGTCCTCCTTGGCAAGGATGGTGGGGTACCTTGACAAAATAAAGGTCTCTTCTAAAACAAATTTCTGGGAAATGAGATTGGAGAATGATATAGTTATCTCTTTTCCTTTCTTTCTCAAATATCTTATTTATTTCTCCTACACGGTTCCTCTTATGTTTCTAGTACATGGTTTCCTTTGATTATTAACTTACTCATGTATTGCTATTGATTAGTCCTTTGTGGAAACTGAACAGAAATTATATACATGGTTGATAGTTTAACTTCTACTAATAAAGTAACTGTCAATAACAAGAGCTAACTTTAGAGTTTAACTTCTACTAGTAAAGTAACTCTCAGTAACAATAGCTAACCTTATACAGCACTTACTATGTGCATTGGTTTAAAGCCTATAACTTTAATTCTTACAGACAATTTGGGGGCAAATACTGTTATGATTCCCATTTTACAAAAGAGAAAAATGAGTCAGAAATGTTAGAAGACTTGACCAGGTTATAATTAGTGTCTGACCCTAGAGATCAACCAACACAGCACGGCTCCAGAGTCCCCATTTAGAACCAGCCCTCAAATCGTATTTTTGCAGGACACGATTCCCCTCAGCACTCTTTCAGACAATTTTGAAAAATTATTCTCATATATGCTTCTATCTAACTTAATGAACATAGAAAAAAGTCTCTTTCACATTATTTATTTTATAAAAATAAGAAGACTGCATAAAAAAATTTATGCCAAGTTGTTCCCTTTCATTGTAACAGTTTGTCACTATTACAATCTGCTGTTCATTGTTAAGGGACCCATTGATGGTTCTTATACATTATTTTTAAATAATTTAAAAATACATGTGCTTAAAATTATGGCAATGTTCATATAAATAGAAGTTTTTAGGTGATACTAATTGATGGATCTTTATTTTTCCCATTCTCTATTTTAAAACAAATTAAAGTGTTCTTTTAATAGAGGCAGCTGGCAGACATGCCTCCTTTTTTGTACAATATAACAATAATGTAACCGTCACATAATTTAAAAAGCATAAAAGTAGTTTTCTTTTGTTATCATTGGAGAATTTTTAATTTTTTTTTATTAAGTCTTCTAGAAAAACTAAAAATTTAAAAAGTGAAATTTCTAAAGTAACCTATGTTAAAGACAACTTTGAATTCTTTGCATAGGACAGTAGTGTACTAACACATACTTTGAAGTGATTTATAACAGTCTTAAGTAAAACCATTACACAAATATTTATGGAACAGTTTTCACAATTAGGTGAAGTTAAAAAGCACTGTAAACAGTGTTGACTAAATTCATTGTGGTCCAAATATGCTATTTTAAACAAACTATTGATGGCAAAAAAAAAAACCATAAAACACAATCTTTTAGAAAATGGCTTTTTTCTAGCTCTAGTGGAAGAATTTATTTTTAAGTAATATTTACTTAAAATAACATATTTGTGACAATTTATTTAAATAAAAATATATGGAGTAATCAGGTTTAGAATCTGTTCTTAAGTCAACATATTCCCTTACAAATGTATTTCACAAGAGACCTTTTTGAATATAATTTGTTCGACTAGGAAAGAGGTGATTCATTATTCCTCTTTATGTATCTGAATCTATGTGATAATAATCAAACACATTTTGGGTTTATATTGTATTTTTATTTTATTTTGGCAAATATAATTTATGTCTAAATTTCATGTGCTCACACACACCCCGAATAGAATAAGGCCACTTTAATATATGAATTTAATTATCTATCATTATTACTACAATCACCTAGCAAACACTAAATTCCCTTATGCCATACATACTTAACCCAGAATGAAAGTGGTATTCTAATTTGTGGCATTTTAATTTTGACTGATTAACATTTGCTTCATTTGAATTATAAACAAGTTTGTATAATAACCTTATGATTAGTGAGTGACTTTTCCTAATTTTAAGTGGGAATAAAAAAGAATGTAGCCATCAGGTATATTAGAATATGACCTCTAGCTAATTAAATTGGTCAACATTTTGGAGCAAATTTGTGGAGAACTTTCATATACCTTATTTCCCACGATAGTTGCAGAAATCATGTGAGGTTGCTCTTACTGTCCTCTGTATGGTAGGATACTCTGGATGAAAAAGTGAATTTTAGAGAGTATGTGAATCCTTCAAGGTCATATAGCTAATAAATTCAGACTAAGTACTTCAGATTTAATGTCTAGTTCTTTCCATTGTCATACTGTTATTAATCAAAAGTTAATATTTTATTATTGGAAAAATAGAAGCTTGATCATTTGTAATGAGCTTTTATTTTTTAATTCTCTCATAAAGAAGATAGATTTTCGTATTTATTCTTTTTGTAGTTAATTTTCACTTTCTATATTATGACTATTATATATATTATACTAAGTTATAATAAGTTTAGAATTATTATATGCTCTCAGTTATTTAAATCTAGATCATTATAAATGATATGGTTTGGCTTTGTGTCCCCACCCAAATCTCATCTCAAATTGTAATCCCCATGTGTCAAGGGAGAGACCTGGTAGGAGGTTATAGGATCATGAGGACAGTTTTCCCCATAATGTTCTCACAATAATGAATGAGTTCTCCTGATATCTGATGGTTTAAAAGTGGAGCATGTCCCCCTACTCTCTCTCCTGCTACCAGATAAGATGTGCTTTCTTCCCCTTCCACTTTTGCCATGATTGTAAGTTTCCTAAAGTCTCCCCAACCCTGCAATACCATGAGTCAACTAAACCTTTTCTTTCTTCATAAATTATCCAGTCTCAAGTAGTATCTTTATGGTTGTGTGAAAATGGATTATTACAGAAAAATGGTACTGCAGTAGTGGAGTGCTGCTAAAGAGATAATCTGAAAATGTGGAAGTGACTTTGGAATCGGGTAATGGGCAGAGGTTGGAACAGTTTGAAAGGCTCAGAAGATAAAAAGATGTGGGAAAGCTTGGAACTTCCTAGAGACTTGTTGAATGGTTTTGACCAAAATGCTGATAATAATGTATACAATGAAGCCCAGGCTGAGGTGGTCTCAGATGGAGATGAGTACCTTCCTGGGTATTGGAGTAAAGGTGGCACTTGCTATGCTTTAGCAAAGAGATTGGTGGTATTTTGCCTCTGTCCTAGGGATCTGTGGAACTTTGAACTTGAGATAGCTAATTAAGGGTATTTGACAGAAAATATTTCTAAGCAGCAAAGTGTTCAAGATGTGACCTGGCTTTTTCTAAAAGTGTATGCTCATATGCATTCACAAAGAGATATTCTGAAATTGGAACTTATGTTTAAAAGGGAAGCAAAGCATAAAAGTTTGGAAAATTTGCAGCCTGACCATGTGGAACAACAACAACAAAAAAAAAACCCAACAATTTTCTGGGGAGAAATTCAAGCCACCACCTGCAGAAATTTGCATAAGTAAAGAGAACCCTAATGTTAATTGCTAAGACAATGGGGAAAGTGTGTCTAGGGCATTTCAAAGATCTTCATGGTAGGCCTTCACATCATAGGCCCAGAGGCCTAGGAGGGAAAAATGGTTTTATGGGCCATGCCCAGGACCCCACTACTCTGTGCAGCCTTGAGACATGGCACCCTGCGTCTCAGTCACTACAGCTTTAGCAATGGCAAAAAAGGGGCAAGGTACAGCTTAGGCTGTTGTTTCAAAGCATATAGGCTGTAAGCCTTGGTGACTTCCATGTGGTGTTGGGCTTATGGGTATGCAGAAGCCAAGAGTTGAGCTTTGGGAGTCTCCACCCAGATTTCAGAGGATATATGGAAACACCTGGATGTCCAGGAAGAAGTCTGTCTGCTTCAGGGGTGTAGCCCTCACAGATAATCTATAATAGGGTAATGCAGAGGGGACATGTAGGGTTGGAGCCCCCACACAGTGTCTCCACTGGAGCACTGCATAGTGGAGCTGTAAGAAGAGAGTCAGCCTCCTTCAGACCCCAGAGTGGTGGATCCTCCCACAGCTTGCACTGTGCACTTGGAAAGGCAGCAGGCACTCAACACTAGCCAGTGAAAGCAGCTGGGAGGGGGCTGTACCCTGCAGAGCCACAGAGGCAGAGATGCCCAAGGCCTTTGGAGCCCACCTCTTGCATCAGCATGCCCTGGATGTGAGACATGAAGTCAAAAGAGATTATTTTGGGGCTTTAAGATTTTATGAATGTCCCACTGGGCTTCGGACTTGCATGGGGCTGGTAGCCCGTTGATTTTGGCCAATTTCTTTCATTTGGGTTGGAAACATTTACCCAATGCCTGTACTCCCACTATATCTTGAAACTAAATAACTTGCTTTTGATTTTACAGGCTCACTGGGAGAAGGGACTTTCCTTGTCTCGGATTAGACTTTGGTCTTGGATTTTCGGGTTAATGCTGGAATGAGTTTAGGCTTTAGGAGACTGTTGGGAATGTATGATTGTGTTTTGAAATGTAAGAAGGATATGAGATTTGGGAGGAACCAGAGACTGATTGATATAATTTGGCTCTGTGTCTCATTCCAAATCTCATCAAGTATTGTAATCCCCAATGTTGAGGGAGGGCTATGGTGGGAAGTGATTGGGTCATAGGGGCAGTTTCTCCCATGCTGTTCTTGGCTTAGTGAGTGAGTTCTCACGAGATCTGATGTTTAAAAAGTGTGGCACTTCCCCTCTCTCTCGTCACCACGTAAGACGTGCCTTGCTTCCCCTTCGTCTTCTACCATGATTGAAAGTTACCTGAGGCCTTCCCAACCATGTGGAACTGTGAGTCAATTCATTGTTTTTTCTTTATAAATTACCCAGTCTCAGGTAATTCTTTATAACAGTGTGAAAATGGACTAATAAAATAAAAAAATATTATATATTAAAATCTATATTGTATCTTTTTAACATGTCTCTAGTAGCTTTCTTTTGGAATAAAAATTATCTGTTATATATTTTACCATCCTTTTATTTCAACCTTTCTGTATATTGCATTTATTTATTCAGTTTTTTTAACCTAAGTTATTATTGTCTTCTAAATGAAACATTAGTTATTTACATTTGTGATGTAATTACAGAATCAGTTGAGTTTAAATCTATAAATTAATTTCCTTTTTTTATAGTACTACTCTGCTTTTCCTTTTAATGAATCTTCTTTAGAAACATTACAAACTTTTTTAGTCATTTTTGCCTACTAGCTTGTTAATTATCCACTTTTTTTCTGTTCATTTAGTGGTTACTCTGGAATTTACAAATTCATACTGGATTTCTCAAATGTTAATGTAAATCAGTATATTACCTAGTCCAAAAACAAGAAAACATAAATTTTAAAATACTTTACCTTCCTTTAAAATTTCTATTTTTGTCTTATGTTAATTTCATATTTTTAAAACCCATTAGTATATTATAATTATGGAGTTATCTAATACATGTTTATTTAGATTTATCCATATATTTACACTTTTTATTATCCCTAACATTCACTTTCCAAACTGGACAATTATTTTCGGCTTAAAGAAAACTATATTTTTATGCCTTTCATTATGGACTACTGGTGACATTTTCTTCTCAGTTTTGTTGTCTGAAAATGATTTCATTAATTTCCATATTGAAAACATTTTCTCTGGTTATAGAGTTCTAAATTGGCAGATATTTTTCTTCCAACATTTTGATAATGTAATTCCATTATCTTCTGCTTTTACTAATTTCATTGAGAATCAGCTCTCAGCCTTACTCTTGATTTTTTTGAAGATAGCATGACTTTCTTTCTGTTGCTGCTTTTAACATTTACTTTGTTTTCGACAGTCTTACTGTGATATGCCTGGGCATAGCTTCTTTTGATTTAACTTGCTTTAAATTCACTGAGTCCTTTTTGTCACTCAAAAAAAAAAAAACAAACAAACAAAAAAAAAAAACACAAATGCCATTATCTGTTTACATAGTCTTTCTCCCAAACTCTCTTTTCTCTTTGTGAATCAAATGAAAATATGACCCTCTCACATCTACATCTCTTTTCTCCTTTTTTATATTTTCAATCTCTTTATGATTTCCATTTTGGATATTTTCTTCATACTTTTCTCCCAGTTAACTTTTCAATTTACCTCCATATAGCCATCCATTAAGCCCATCAACTGTGTTCCTAATTCTTAAAAAAATTATGTCTAGAAATTCCATTTGACTTTTAGGAAATAGTTTATATTTATCTGTCAAAGTTGGTAATGTAATCATTTAAATTATTATTAAAAAGTCTATGTCTCATCAGCTCATCACATAAATCTCCTATTTATATTTTTCATTGGTTCTTTTCAGACACATAATTTTTTACCTATTTTGTCTGGTGTTTTTGATTATTGCTAGACATTCTATATGAAAAAAATGTAGAAATAATATAGACCTATGATATTATCATCTTAACTCAGAGATAATTTATATTTGCTGTAGCAGGCAAACAGAGACACTAGTAACCCTGGACTATTTTTGTCCATTTCCAAGAGTAAGGTGATTTGAAGTTGGGTTCTAGTTCTGCAAGTATTGGAATATTTCTCATCCACCTTTTATTCAAGGATACCCTTTAGAGCCTCAATGCAAAGCATTATGTTTAAACAGTGTTGGGTTTTTATATAAATTTTACTGGTTTGCTTGGACAGGCTCTGTACATTATGTTATAATCCCCAGACTCAAATGAAGCTCCCAGAAGTTTAGCTTCTCAGCCTTTCAGCTGACTCCAGAAATTGTTAGTTATTCTCTAAGATAAAATTGACTCTAACGTAGTGTCCTCACTTTCTGGTTTTCCCCCCAGCCCCAGCACCATAATTCTTCTCTGTCATGTGAACTTCCCTGGGCCTTTAGGTTTTCTTTTTTAACTATTTAAATTTTCAGTTTATTTTCTGTTTTGTTAACTTTCTTGATTTTTTGATCTTTCCCTTTTTGCTCTATATTGTGTACTTTCCTTTAATTTCAATCTTCTTGGTTGTCAATATTTAGTTTTTATTTAAATTTTGGCAATCATTTTTAGTAGCTAAGAGCACTCTTTCAGTTTGTGAGTTGTTTCCTTTTTGTTACACCCAATTGTATTTTCATACAGCTACAAGAAAATTTTAAAATCTCCAAGCATCCTAATAGGAATACTTTTAAAATTTCTCTTTTTTCCCCCTGAATTATTTCAGTTTTCATTGGGGATATATGTTCTGCTTTATTTTTGTTTTTTTTTCTTTCTTCCCTCCCTCAGCGGGAATTAAGAGCTGCTGGCAACATTCCTGCTACTCACTCTCCACAACATTCACAGCTTGCCACCAATATCTGCTCTGGGACCATTAAAACCAATGTCATCATGCTTTTATTTCTGTTTATATGATAACACAAGAAACTCAGAATTCTCTTATTATCCATAATACCCTGATTCTGATCCACACAGAGCTTTAAAGATCACTCTTGTGATCACCTCTGCGGCTACATCTCTCATCAATCTTCATTTCCTTAAAACAAATAATCAAACAAACAAAACAAAACAAAATAAACCTGAAGAACTCATTGTCTGTCAATGGCAAATCTATATCATTAGTCATTTCTGAGACCTCACACTTGCTCAAACTGAAATCTGAGTTTCTTTATGCCAATCCTTCCTGTGTGACCTCATATGTTCAGACCCTCTTGTAACTTTGCAGTATTACTTCTTTTTTCAACTTCTAAATCATTTTTCCTCTATTGAAAAGAAATGGCCAATTTTGATTCGATGTTATAAGACTCCAACAACTCATTCTTTTTCAGCTGGTTGTTGACATTTAGGAGTTTTATTACCTAGCTAACTGTCACTCTCTCTGCCACTACTCCTATTATTATTCTGGATTATTTTAATATTCTGATTACTAGAATCTAGTAGATTATTTGTGTCACAATCTGGTTTATTAGCTTCTTGATCTTTTATATGTCGTTCTTGACATCCATCCTACTTATTTCCATGGTCACATCAAAGATCTTGTCTTGACCAATAACTACAACTCCTGCAAAATCTTAGTTTCAAATATTCCACTCTCCCACTACCACCTTTCATTTTTCTAGCTCACTCTTTCTAGAAACCTATCTCCAACAATTCCTCTACCACAATATATATATAACCTAAAATATTTTATTTTTAATTTTTCATATATTTACTCCCATTAAGTCATTTCCAGTTTTACTGGAAATGTTCATTATTAGCATACTTTTCTCTCATCAGCATACTTTTACATCTCTCATCAATCTTCATTTCTTTAAAACAAATAGTCAAACAAAACAAAACAAAATAAATCTGAGGAACTCATTGTCTATCATTGGAAAATCTATATCATTAGTCATTTCTGAGACCTCACACTTGCACAAACTGAAATCTGAGTTTCTTTATGCCAATCTTTCCAATGGTTCATTATTAGCATACTTTTCTCATAATTTTTACTTCCTATCCCTATGTTTTGTTTCACTTACTTGTCCAAAATACAACCTTGATGAAACATATCTTTCCTCCTATTCTCGACCAAAACCTGCATAGCCGAACGTGGCTACTGGAAACTGCAAGTAGCTGATCATCTCACTTAATACTAACATTGACCAACTTTAATGATGCTTACTGCACGGAAAGCAAACCCGTGCATTTACTTACACTCCTAAATGCTTTTTAAAATAACTGTTCTATCTTCAAATCCCCAACACCTCCTATCTAATTATTTCCTTCACTTGATAACTTTACTTCCCATCATACATTTAAAATAATAGCAATCACAAAGTAATTTATCAAGCTCTCACTGCCACATTATTCCACCTATGTAGCATCTGTGCCCAAATAAATACTCTACCACTTCTCCTGTCACCACTAAAAAACCGTCTATATTCTTGACTTTTGCTAAGCATCCAGTTGTATAACGGATGTCATATTCTTATGCTCATATAAAGATACTACTCAGAGATCTCTCTTTTCTTTTGCATCACGTCATTTTTCTTCTCTACTGTATCATTTCCATGAGCTTGCAAATATGCTATCTTCTCTATTTAAAAAATCAACCAATAAAACATAAACATTTTTCTGACTGCGATTAATGATCTGGCTAGCATTACATTCCTTTATCTTTATGACACAACTATGTGAATGAGTACTCTGTATTTGTTATTTCCAATACTATTCCAATCTTTTTCACAAAAAAAAAGATCCTATCAAGCTTTTGCAAACCACTCCAATTGAACCGCTTTAACTGGAGATTCCTCCCATCCCAGCATGTGTCTCTATGCAATATGAATTTATATTCCTAGCATCATTCTATTTTCCAACCCCTCAAATCTGGAATGCTGCCATAACAAGAACCTAAAGCATTTGCTGTTGGCTTTGTGACTATGCAGCAGGAGAAAGCTGGGAAGACAATAAATAGACTATTGATGGAAACTGAAAGAACTGAAGAACTCATATGCATAAAACATAAAGTAAGCAATATATTGATCAATATATAAATTACTGGCTTTTACTGATCTTGTTGCTTCTTTCAACTTCAGTTCATCCCAGAATGTGGCCCTCTAGAAGCTAGACTAGCTTTATTTGTTTTGCAGTGTTCAGCTCTATTAAGTGAAGATTTCAGGATCTTACTTCCAAGCAGCTCCTCATCTCTGACTAGGTTAGATATACTTCTAGATAGACTAGATGAGTGATTCTATCTGTATTCATATGTATTCATTTTCTCCAGATGACAAGTTGATCAGAAGACTACATACAATACACCTTTGCTCAGCATGTTCTTTGGGAGAGAAATAGTAATGGAATAAAGAATTGTACAGTTAAAATAAAGAAGAAGAAGACAACTTGGGTGAGGGTATTAGGAATGGGCCTGGAATAGTTGAGCCATTGGGAAAATAAAATAAAATAAAATAAATGAAGCTATTAAATGATGTCTGGGACCATTTTCTATGCCTGTCTTTTCCGGTGTTTTTGATTGACTGCTAGACATTCTACATAAAAGAAATGTAGAAATAATATAGACCTATGATGATATTATCTTAACTCAGAGATAATTTATATTTGCTCTAGCAGGCAAATAGAATTTGGGTCTGGGTTTGCTTTGGGAGACTGATGAGGAAGAATCGCTTGAGCCCAGGATTTCGAGACTAATCCAGGCAACATAGCAAGATCCTGTCTCTACAAAAAAATTAAAAATGAACTAACTGTGGTGATGCACACCTATAGTTCTAGATACTCAGGGAGCTGAGGTGGGAAGGTTTCTTGAGCACAGGAGTTTGAGGCTGCTGTGAACCATGATCATGCCATTGCATTCCAGTCTGGGAGACAGAGCAAGACCTCAACCAAACCCCACCCCACAAAACAGTTGTCTGAAATAGCCATGTCACATCAAAACTACCAGTATTAAACCTTAAAATGGCATGCAGTATTAGTATATTGCAATACTTAAAACCAATGACTACCCTTGAAAGATGGACAGATACATTTGAGTATAAACGAAGAGGACAAGTAGAATATTAGATATCTTGTAAAATTCCATGGGAACAGACGGTCTTACTGATCTCTGCATTCCCAACAGCCAAAAGATTCTTGAATATAATAGGGACTCAGTAAATATTTGTTGAATATGAATAACTGCATGTTAATATTTGTTACTTATGTATAGATTGGCAGAGAAGCAGAAATCATCAGATATTTTTGAAAAATGCTAAGCAATGTGCCATGGCCAAAGTCTATGGAGGTAATAATGAGGGTTAAAAAATTAAGCTTGAAAGGGGTCAAAAGATTTATAATCATATTCATGTATTTTCATTGCATAATTTAGTCAACACAAAATAAACATTGTATAAGTGCCTTCAACTTTGTAACAGAAAGTGTGTATATTTAGGAATTTGTTAGGATTTTAAGCATGCGTTAGATCACACATATGTAATTTTGTTTTGAAACTATTAATTGAAGCATATTTCCTTTGTATAAATAATACAGAGGTTATTTTATTTAAACTTTTAATTTATTTATATTCTTAAAGACATTCGTGGCAAATAGGAAATTTATTTTTGGGGATTCTTGCTAATAAGTATTACAAACTATTTTGAGTACAGTATATTTGAACAGGTGATTTTGTTTAACTAGCATGTCTTTGAAGAAATAATATAGTTTCCCATTTTGGTTAGAAACAACTTATTTATTAAACTCAGGTGCTGCCTTTCGGAAATAACCACTGTCTATAGATCAAAGTAAAGTTTCCTTTTTTATTGCAGGATACTGACACACTAAGGATGTAGGGAGTGTTGGAACCATGTGTCACAGCTGCACAAGGCATTAACAGCAGCAGCAAGAGACTTGAGAGGCAGGTGCAATGAGCTAGAAATCGGGAAAAGCATGCTGTGCTCTTTACAGAAAAAGGTTCAATCCATACCCTTACACATTGTAGAGACAAACTAGATTTATTGCAAATTAATAGGCAAAGCCTAGAAACTGGATATAGTTCAGAAAAAGTTGGAGAGACAGTGAGTTCAAAAATCAAAGCAAGAAATAGGAGTTGCTAGGAAGCTAAGACGAATTTCTGTAGACTTTGAGTGAAGAATTAGATGTCTATCTCTTGTTATATTAAATCTTCTGTAATAAAGTTTGAGCTTTCTAAGGATTATTAAATGTACATTGAGAAAGACATTTACTTTTCTTATGTACTTAATATATAACTATAAATCCAGATTGAAGATATAGTTAAAAGAGTTTCATTTATTTCTAAAATATTCTAAATAGAATATTATCATCTCTTGGAAAGAAAGAAAAGTAATAGTTTTATTTCTTTAGGAGGTAAGACTAGGATAGTCTGTACTAATAGGAAATAATATTACTTCAACCCCTAAATTCTTCACTTCCTATTTTCTTCATTACAGCAGTTACAGCCATACCTTGTTTTATTGCAGTTCACTTTATTGTGCTTCAAACATATTGTGCTTTTTACATATTGAGGGATTGTGACAACCCCATGTCAAGAAAGTCTATCAGAACATTTTTTCCAATAGCATGTGCTCACTTCTTGTCTCTATGTCACATTTTGATAATACTCACAATATTTCAAACTTTTCCATTATTATTATAACTGTTATGGCAATCTGTAATCAGTGATCTTTACATGACTATTGTAATTGTTCTGGTGTGACATGAACTCTGCAAATATAAGCCAGTGAACTTAATGAAAAACTGTTATGTATATTCCAACTGTTCCACTCACTGGCCATTCCCTTGCTTTTCTCCCCTTTCTACAGCCTTTCTATTCTCCGAGACAAAACAATATTGAAATTTGGCCAAGAAATAATCCTAGAAAGTCTTTTGAGTATTCCAGTGAAAGGAAGAGTCAACCATCTCCCCACTTTAAATCAAAAGCTAGAAAGGATTTAGCTAGTGAGGAAGGGATATTTAAAGCTGGGATAGGCTGAAAGCTAAGCCACTTTTGCCAAATAGCCAAGCTATAAAAATGCAAAGGCAAACTTATTGAGAGAAATTAAAAGTGTTACTCCACTGAACACATGAATGATAAGAAAGTGAAGCAGCCTTCCTGATATGGAGAAAGTTTGAGTTGCCTGGATAGAAGAACAAACTACCCACAACATTTCCTTAAACCAAAGGCTAATTCAGAGCAAGGCCTTAACTCTCCCTAACCTTATGAAGGATGAAAGAGGTGAGGATGGTGCAGAAGAAAGGTTTAAATTAAGGAGAGTTTGACTTGTGAGGTTTAAAGAAAGAAGCCATCTCTGTAACATAAAAATGTGAGGTAAAGCAGCAAGTGGTAGTGTGGAAGCGGCAGTAAAATATCCAGAAGGTCTATCTAAGATAATTAATTAAGATAGCTGCCCTAAAAATAGATTTTCAAGGTAGACAAAACAGCCTTCTACTGGAAGATGGTGCCATGTTGAAATGTAATAACTGGAGAAGAGAAGTTAGTGCGTAGCTTCAAAACTTCAAACGATGGGCTGACTCTCCTGTTAAGGGATCATATAGTTGACGACTTTCAGGTGAACCCAGTGCTCATTTGCCATTCTGAAAATCCTAGGGCCCTTAAGAATGATGCTAAATCTACTCTGCCTGTGCTCTATACATGAAACAGTAAAACCTGGATGACAGCACATCTGTTCACAGCATGCTTTACTGGATATTTTAAGCACACTGTTGAGACCTACTGCTCAAAAAAGAAAAGATTTCTTTCAAAATAATATTGCTTATTAACAATGCAACTAGTCACCCAAGAGCACTGATGGAGATGTAGAAAGAGATGAATGATGTTTTCATGTCTGCTAACACAACATCCATTCTACAGCCCATGGATCCAGGAGTCATTTTGACTTTCAATTTTTATTATTTAAGAAATATATTTTATAAGGCTATAGCTTCCTTAGAAAGTGATTCCTCTGATGGATCTCGGCAAAGTAAATTGAAAACCTTCTGGAAAGGGTTCATCATTCTAGATGCCATTAAAAACATTTGTGATTCATCAAAGGAAGTCAATTATCATCAGCATTAACAAGAGTTCAGAAGTTGATTCCAACTCTCATGGATGACTTCAAAAGGTTCAAGACTTCAGTGGAGGAAGTAACTGCAGATAGGACAGAAATGGCAGCAAAACTAGAATTAGAAGTAGAATCTGAAGATGTGACTGAATTACTGCAGTCTCATGAGAAAATTTGGATGGATGAGAATTGTTGCTTATGAATAAGCAAGGAAAGTGGTTTCTTGAAATAAAATCTAATCCTGGTGAATATGCTGTGAACATTGTTTAAATGACAACAAAGGATTTTGAACATTACATAAACTTAGTTGGTAAGGCAGCTGCAAGTTTTGAGAGGATTGACTCCAATTTTGAAAGAAGTTCTCTTCTGGTTAAATGCAATCAAACAGTATCACATGCTACAGAGAAGTAATCTATGAAAGGAAGAGTCAATCATGTAGTAATCTCATTGTTGTCTTATTTTTAGAAACTGCCATAGCTACCCCAGCCTTCAGCAAACACCACGCTTATAAGTTAACAGCCATCAACACAAAGGCAGCAAAAAGTTGATGACTCATGGAAGGCTCAGATAATCATCAAGATTGTTTAGAAATAAAGTATCAATTAAGGAATGTACATTTTCAGACATTATACTACTGAACACTTAATAGAATACACTATAGCATAAACATAAATTCTGTGTTTACTGGGAAACCAAATAATTTGTGTTTTTTTATTGTAATATTTGCATTATTGTGGTGGCCTGGAGCTGAATCTGCAATATTTCTGAGCCATCTTTGTATTTTTATGTAAATATATGCTTGAATATAAGACAAAGAGAAATGAAAAATGACTACTATTTGTAAAAAATCTATTTTTGTTGAGAATGAAAATGAGAACAAAAAATGTTGAATTGCTAATAAATTGCTTGTTTTTGAAGTTAATGCTATAATAATCCTATAATATATAGGATTAATTACTAGATTTTAATCTATAGCTATTTTACTAAGATTTATTTTCAATTAAGTTGGAAACTCTCTTTTTATGCACTAGAGTTGAGAAACATAATTATTAGCTATTTCTTGGCAATTGAATTTCTTTAAAATATCTTACTATAGAATTATCTGAAACTAACACGTGTGGTATATTACTGAAAAACTTTTAATATGTTATACATTTTTACATGTACTATTTATTTTTCTGTTTTTCCTACTAATAATTCTTTCCTTGTCACCATGCCTTCTTAGAGCATCTATATTACCTTGTCAGTCCCTACACTCTGTGGTCAAGCCACATGACTCCAAATTCTTAAAAATAAACAAATTAGTTTCAGTGACTTTGAAGACTATTTTGGAGATACATCTAATCAAAAATATATCAATAATATTCAGAATCTATTTTTATAATAGTATAACTTTAAGATAAACCTGATTTAAAACCTTAAAAGATTTACATCCTTTTGTGACAGGAATAAAACATGTTTTCATGTGTGAACAATGTCAATTCTATGTCTTCACCATGTAAAAATAGGAATGACTGGTGACAGCTAGAACTAGTACCCAAATTTATTTATTTACTGTGTTTCTTGTTTGTTATTTGTTATTTTCATGCTCATTTTAAAATGAAAGTAGAGTGTTTCCTCCTCAGATAACTCCATCAAGGAAAGTCTTAACTTCTGAGATAAGGAAAAAATATAATAAAGTCGACATTATTCCTCAGCATAATAAGCTTTGGATCTTCACCCAAAAGCCCTCTGTTAGAGTCAGCAATTGAGGACTGTCCCCTCAAAGCCTTTACACACCAATCTGGACAGCAGCTAGAGGGAAATAGGCAACAAGTTGTAATTGTATTTTCACCTCTACCACTCAATTATACTACATCTCTTGTGCCTTTCTTCACCAATCTCTGTGAAGGTTCCCAAAGAACTGGAACATTTTCTTACAGCAAACTGTGGTAGATAACTCTAGGTAATTAGATTGAAAAAATGCTTAAGGATTCCTTAAAGCAACGCTTCGTGCAATGCTGCATAACTATTGACTACTGGGAAACCATAAGTGGAGGAAACCAGATGTGGAGCAAACACACACCGAACAGGTAAATTTAGACTTCTGGCAAGGACTCCAAATCGAATATTAATTTCATTTCATTGGAAACTGTTTCCATTTGTTGCCATTTGTATCTGCTATACTTCCTTATCATCACTGCATTAAATGCAATACATTTAAACTGTGTATTTTACACAGAGAGTACTAAAGATTATTTTACTTTAAATGAGCATGTTTAGTAAATTTCCCAGGGAATATATCTGTGGTAATGACTGCTTAAAATTAGTCTTTTCTACCTACCATTACCTGAGAATAATAAAGTACCAGTAATAAAGGTAATCTCCGTAAAATTTGTCACTTAGTGGTGTCAAAGCAAACAACATTGACATGTTGCTTAATACTTATCCTAATAGTTATTTATGTTAAACTGTCAAACAAGATTAGCTCTTCTTCAGCATTACTTTCTACTATATTGCTTAATGTTCATGTTTAAATATTTTTTTACTTTCTGTATCCAATTTCTTAGTTATCTCACTTTCAGTTCCCAAGTTAGAAACTTGAGTTTGTCCTTGACTCTTTCTTCCCTCCCACCTTGTTTCCAATCACTGGACTTAATTTGTCTATTACCCTCTGCTTTCTTAGTATCATGGATATAATTCTGCAATAAATTCTCAAGTATAACTTATATTTATGCCAAATATTTTAATTGCATTTTTGTGCTTTCAGTTGTATGGTCATCAAGTTCAGCTCTCACACCGACAGGAGAGAAATGTATTTAAAAAGAAATCTGTTCGTGTCATTTGTTTAGTCATGTCGTAATTTGAAACTTAATTATTGACCATTTATTTTGTAGTTTCTGGAAACAGAATTCACTTCTCAGAAGGAGGGCAAGACAGGTAATTCAACAAACAAATTCAGGTTTGATTAAGGTTGTTCGCAATATAAAATTTCATTATTTCAAGTTGCTTTATGTATTGAAATCTCCCCAGCTTTGTTTCTCACCACTGCCTCCAACACAAATGTAACTACCATCTTGTTCCAGGAAACACGTGCACCAGAAACAGTAATCTGCTTTATTCCTCTGAGCACAGCTTGTTATTTTTGTCCATCATCCCCTTGTTCACACGGTTCTTTCAGGCTGTGATTCTTTCACTGTCCTCCCTTGCTTTTCTAATCCTTCTTTACTTAGAGATTCAGATAGAGACTTTCTAATCCGGAAAGCTATCTTTAACCATTTGGAAGAATTTATCGTTAAAAATCAGATTTAACCAAAGGGAAAAAAAAAACTTTATTCAGTGTTTAAATAATCATCAGTGCATTCTCCATCACTGCACGTGCCATAAGATACTATAATTATAGTCTACACGTCCAACTCTTTCAAATTGCAAACTTTTTGAGGACAATATTCATGTGGGGTTTTTGTTGGCATTATGTTTGCCTCAAGATAGAGATTTAATACATTTTCCCAATTAATGTACAGAGAGAAAAATAAAATTTGGCAAATAATAGTTCTACATTTTCAAGATCACTTTTAATTAATTTATTTGGGAATATTACCTGATAAAATAAAGTGACATAGTTTATTAATATATATGTATATACACTTAAATATATATAATATATATTACATATGGGTATATTGTATATTAGTTATAATACATTATATATAAATATGTTAATATGTATTGTACCATACATGTAGTTGTACATATTTTATATATAATATATATTTATATACACATATTTTTTATTCATTCAGGATATATATATACACATACATACATATATATGTATGTGTGTATCTATATATACATATATATGTATGTCATAGATGAACCAAAAATGTATTACCTTCTGCAATATTATCTGCTTGAAGATAAGATGCAAAGATATTTCATACATCTTGAAGGCAATTGAGTAGATAGATATACAAATGGTTTGACTTGAATTTTCTGCTTTAAGTGCTTTAAGATGATGCATAAGTGATATGTATTTAGTAGAAACTATACTTCGAATTTTGATTTTGACCTTGTTCCAGGCCTACCAAGGTGCTTTATGATATTCTGTTGTGGTGGTGAACAGTGGCAGCAAGCCCTCAGTCAGCCAACTGAACACAAGGGTTAAGACACTGATGCTCTTCTTTATGCACTGTGTTACCACATGATTTTGCCCATAGACTAATGTAAATGTTTTGAGCGCATTTAAAAAAGGCTAGGCTAAGCTATAATGTTCAGAAGCTTAGGTGTGTTCAATGCATTTTTGACTTTAGATATTTTTAATTTACGTTTTTCATGATGTAAGTCAAGGAGCATCTTATTTCCCTTTCAAACAAACGCGGTTGGTTATCACTATTTATTACACAATTAAAATACCAATTTCATTAGCCCCCTGCATTTTTGTACTGATTCCATATTTTTCATTTACATTTTTTCTCCCTTGATGTACATTGTCGCACAACTTTAAATGGCATATATTCTCTGAAAATTTTCCACTCTCTAGCTCCTACTTCAACCTTTCCTTATTTGTAAAAGCTTCAATTGTATATGCAACTGCTTATTTAACATCTCCCTTTGAATTTCTAATAAGTAACTCAAACTTGATGAAAACTTAAACTCTAGATCTTCCCCTAAAGTTCTGCATGTCTTGACTATTAATTATCCATAGTCTAATAAATTATAGTCCACATTCCTTAATTTTTAATTAAGTTAATTAATGTCAACTCCATTTTTTAAGGTACATAAGCCAAAACACATGGGTGTCATTTTGATTACTCACTTTCTCTTTCATGTCACATATAATTCATCATGAAAGACTACTTCTTACCTCAAAGTAGCTTTGAACTGTTTTCCCAGAACTTGTCCTTGCTCAGTGAATCTTTTCTCAACCTTGTAGAAGGAATCATTCTATTAAAATGCAAGTCAATTCACATTCACACCTCTCCTGAAAATCTCCCAATGATTTTCCAGTTCATTTAACACTGAAAAATCTGATGTTACACAATGGCTTACAAGGCCCTACTCCATCTGCCTTCTGTGCACTTTCTGACATCATTTTGTCCTACCTGCTGACTCACTATGCTATAGCAATACTTGAATTTTTGCTACTTCTTGCCAACATAGGCACATTTCTACATCAGGAGAGTTGCACTTGCTGTTTCTCTGCTTAAAATAATCTCTTCTTACATATCTACATGGATCATTTCCGTGTATTTTTCAGCCCTCTGCTCACATGTCCTTTCTCAGCAGGATCTCAGTGGGAACCCTAATTAAAATTTCAGCTGGCTTTTTTCATCATTCGCTATACCTGTCCCCTGCTTTGTTTTTCTTCCCATGAACTACAACCACTAAACATTGTCTATATATTACTCTTGTATTTTCTATATTTTCGTCCCCCCACAACACACACTAGAATGTAAGCTCTGTGAAGCAGAAATTTTTGTTGATATTGTTCACTTCTGCAATCTCAGTACTTAAATTTTAGTGGGTGCTCAAAAAGTATTTTTAGTGAAAAACAGTGAATGGATTATTTGAATCACTTTTAGACTTCACATTTTGTCTGCACAAGAACTTTTTTTTTCTTAAAATTTTATTTCCTCTTAAATAAAAACCAGGATACATGTGCACAACGTGCAGGTTTGTTACATATGTGTACATGTGCCATGTTGGTGTGCTGCACCCATTAACTAGCCATTTAACATTAAGTATTATCTCCTAATGCTATCCCTCCCCCCTCCCCCCACCCCACAACAGGCCCCAGTGTGTGATGTTCCCCTTCCTGTGTCCATGTGTTCTCATTGTTCAATTCCCACATGTACCCTAAAACTTAAAGTGTAAAAGCAAACAAACAAACAAAAACCGGGATAATGTGCAGAAGATGTAGCTTTATTACATAGGTATACATGTGCCATGGTGGTTTGCTGCACCTATTGACCTGTCCTCTAAGTTTCCTACCCTCACTCATCACCCCCTAACAGACCGAATGTGTGTTGTTCCCCTCTCTGTGTTCATGTGTTCTCATTATTCAACTCCCACTAATGGATGAGAACAAGCAGTATTTGGTTTTCTGTTCCTATGTTAGTTTGCTGAGGATGATGGTTTCCAGCTTCTCCCATGACCCTGCAAAAGACATGATCTCACTCTTTTTTATGGCTGCATAGTATTCCATGGTGTATCTGTACCACATTTTCTCTATCCAGTCTATCATTGATGGGTATTTGGGTTGGTTCTGTGTGTTTGCTATTGTAAATAGCACTGCAATAAACATACATGCTACACAGGAACTTTTATTATACCCATTTTACAATTCGGAAATAGAAGCAGTGGTCCTTGAACCAAATAAGTTGAACCAATGATCATATTCAATGAGAAAATTTTCTGCCAAATCCCAGAGATTTCTAAATGATCATGGACATTTTGAATATTTAATATTGCTGGACACTTTAATAGTATTATAATATTTTTCTGTTCTGGTTGTAAATTTCTGCCTTTTGGAGGTTATTTCACAATACTCATTGGGTGATTTTTATATTAATTATTATTGATATTATGGCATGAACCTTGCCCTGATCATATTTTAGTATCAATGTATCTGTCCTAGAAAAGTAACGATTTTTTTTTTATTGCTCAAGGGTAGTGTAAGAAGCATTGTTCTTTTCTGATCTTTGACGGTTTAATAGAATGCCTTTCTGAGAAAAGTAAACCCAGTTCACTTAAGTGAGTTCTCTAACTCCTTTCTCAATTACGTTGTGGTACAAAGGTATTTACGCTTTCTATCTTTCATGGGGCAGTATCGCTAAAATATATTTTTCAGGATATTATATATTATAAATAATATTATATATATTATAAATAATATCATATATATTATAACAAAACTATATATAATATTATAAAAAAATACCACAAGCTGGGTAATCAATCAACAATAGAAATTTATTTCTCATAGTTCTGGAGGCTGAGAAGTCCTCGATTAAGACGCTAGCAGATTCTGTGTCTGGTGAGGTCTGCTCTCTGCTTCCAATATGGCTCCTTGTTGCTGTGTCCTCTGGAGGGTATGAACACTATGTCCTCACATGACAGAAAAGACAAAAGAAAAAGCAGCGATCTGAAGCTTCTGTTATAGGGCATTAATTCTATTCAGGAGGGTGAAGCCTTTAAGACCTAATCATCTCCCAGAGGCCCCACCTCCTAATACTATCGCCTTGGTGATTGGGTTTCAACATATAATTTTGGAGGACACATGGAGAACATTCAATCTGCAATAGGTGCATACCCACCTTAGCACATGACATCACACCAACTTTCCATTAAGTGGAACGGGAGGCTTTTACAGGTCTTTTCTTCTTTGCAGTCTCAATTTTACTTCAAGTTTCTTAGCATAACTCGAAAACCTGGGGTAAGGGTGAGGAGGGTTATTTGCCGAGAAAGTTAATTTTGCAATTGAAGTTTTTCAGACTCCAGTGGGTCCCACCTGCCCCATCTCCAACACTATTAGCTCAACAGTCCTCTTCCAGATTGGGTAAAGTTACTCTTTGGTAAATTCTTCTCAAACTGCCCTTCCTCTTATTGTGTTTACTCTCAGAAATTGATGCGTCTTTTCAGTTTACCATGAAGAATTAGGAAACTGAGGGAGATTTTGTTTGTTTGTTTGTTTCTCTATGTGTGTGTGTTTGCATCTTCCACTTTTCAATTTCTCTGTATACTCATGATTTTCATATTATCAGGATTGTTATTTCTAGTTTTCCATGGGAATGAAGCTTATGTAAATATTTCACATGCCAACAGTTTCGAATTCCAGCTTATTTATACTTACTGATATAATTTATATTTTTTTAGTTCTGCTACATTAATTTTTTCCAATTCATACTATTAGTTCAATCTTGTCATTATTTTATTAAGACTTTAGTTTACTTTGAAAATTGCATTATTATATTTTCTACTTTATTGCTATGTTTTAACAGTGTGTTCTCTTTTATTGACCATTATTTATTTCTGTTTCATCAATTTTCTTCTCATAATTTGTGTGGATTAAACAAAATATCATTTTCTTCTTATTTAAATGAGGTGGTTATCTCCAGGTTATTATGAGGAGTAAGGGGAAGTAGCACCATCTTTATGCCCCAAGAAGTCCCTTTTCCTTTTCAAATGTAGTGTGTGCCCTTACTGTGCAGCTACTTCCTTCTCTCTGATTCAGAAATACTCTCTGACCTCAGTCCTGAACTCTAGTTTTATAACTTTCTGGGACTGGCATTACATTTTGGAAGATTTTACAAGCTATGTTTCTTCTGAGGTTCTCAGGAGTTTAGATTTTTAAAAATGCTATATTTTTACCCAAAACATGATGGGGTTTTTTGTTTTGGTTTAGTTTGGTTTGATCTGGTTTTTGACTTATTTGTTTTTTTGTTTAGGTACTGTTTGGAGGCCATCAGGATTTTACTGAGTCCACTTAGAATTTGGCTTGATTTTTTTGTGTGTGAGTTTTCTGTTTCCATTTTTTTTTTAAGTTTTCAGTTTGCCAGATTGTAGAATACATCAGCCATTTCCTTTAACACCTGGCATTAGATTGATTGAAAGTGCTTATTTTATAAGGTCAAGGGAGTGTTCTTATAACCACGGTGTTAGGTCAAAGGAACTCAAGGGTGACATATTTGATTAGACCTATGATCCTTCCAAACTGATTTTTATGCTTTTGGAGTTGCGATACAGGTAGCCTATTGTCTTGGCCTTGATATCAGCAGGTTTAAAATGCATTTCTTACATAAACCAAAAGTGATGCCCCACAAAGACCAATAATATCATATGTAGGCACAGTTTATGTATTTTCCTTTCAGTAAAAATCTGTTTCATATATTTGGGTTGGGAGTAAGCAGTATTGTCATTTTAGTAAGGTAAAGTGGTTTTTTTTAGAAAATTCAGTGGATACTAGTGAAAATTTAAAGTATTCACAAAAATTCAAGGATTAGGCAAGAAGCTTTCTAGTACTCTTTACATTCAATGTTGTATACCAGAGGTACTAACCAACACAAGAAGAATTAAGGACTATAAAGACAGGAAAGCAAGAACATTTTTATTTCCGGAAGACATTAACATATACACAAAGGATAACAAACAATGTAAACTAACAAATGAATTAGCAAGTTTATTGAAGCTAAAACTAATATGCATATATTGATAATTTTTCTTTATATTGGTTGTAAACTTAGACATATAGTAACACTAATATGAGTATTCCCTTTTTAAGATTAATAAACACTATAATGTACCTAAGTATATATTTAAGATAAATAATAGTAAACCCACAGGAAAACCCATAGCTTTTTACTAAAGAAGAAATCTAAATATATAAATATATATACCATATACAAGGGGAAGAAAATAAAATGTCACTAAAATGTCATTTATTTTTATATTAATCCATAAATATAATGCAATTTCTGTCTTATAAAAATACAGGAATACCTTGGAGATATCACAGGTTTGGTTCCAGACCATCACAATAAAGTGAATATTGTAACAAAGTGCCTCATACAGATTTTTAGGTTTCCCAGTGCATGTAAAAGTTATGTTTACATCAACTGTAGCCTACTCAGTATGCAATAGTATCATGTCTAAAAAAAAATGTACATACCTTAATTAATTAAAAAATACTTTATTGCTAAAAATGCTAACAAAATGAGTACATGCTGTTGGAAAAACACCACCAATAGACTTGCCTGATGCAGGGTTGCCACAATCTTCAATATGTAAAAAACGCAGTATCTGCAAAACACAGTAAAACAAAGCACAATAAAACAAGGTATGCCTGTATTGATTTTTAAGTTATTCTTGAATTGGCTAAAGGATTGATAATGCCTAGGACAATTCTGAAGACAAATTAAGGAAGACTAAGCTGCCCTACCATATATTAAGGTTTATATGGCTATAGAATATAAAACTGTGATACTTGTGCAAATTGATAACAGTATTAAAATTTGCAAGAGTGCTGTGATCTTGGTCAACAGTAATGGTAAAATAAATTCCCTAGCCTTTTGTGTTCCAGAATACCTCTTACTGCAAAAAAAATGCTTTTCTATATGACTTTGGTAGGACTCAGGGATGCCCCCCACCGTTTGTTTTTTATCTATGACATGAGAAGTACAAAATCTCAAAATTGCAATTTTTGCCACATAAATGATTAATTGAACTCTTTCCCTCCCACTGATCACTTGGAAGAAAATAATTGGTAACCAAATTTTGGCACCTGAACTTTGACTCAACCTCAGCCAGAGCCAGCACACAATACCTCCTTAACAGCCCCTTCTGAAAAAGGCTGGCTCAGGGCAGAATGTTCCATGATCTCCTGTTAGATCATGCCAACCTAGCTCATCCCACTTCACACAACTGGTTTTTTCTAGCTTTATTTACTCTTCCCTGTAAAAGAAAAACTTTTCTGTCTAACCTTTAAGATTCTTGCCAATCTTACACTTGGCTTGTTCTTTCTATTACAGTAGTCCTTTCAATTACAATTGTCCCTTTCTATACACTTGCAATAATCCTTTCAGATAAAATCTCTTCTTACTTATATGTGGAACTTTTTTTTGTTTGAAATTGACCAATGGAACAGAATGGACAATCTATAAGCAGATCAAGAATTTGTGGATGTTTTTGTTATGAAAAGCAGGAATTATAAGTCAATGAAGAAAGTATCAACTATTTAATAAATCACACGGAAAAGGTAAAATACAAACCCATTACATATATAAATAAATTTCAGATGTCTTAAAAGACTTAAATATGAGATAAAATCTTAAATTTTAACAAGAAAAAATACTGTATGGATTTATGACCACTGTCAAAAATGTCTTTAGACAAGATCTGAAAAGTACAACTCATATGAGTAAAGGTGTACATTTAATTTCATTAGTATGTATATTTTCTGAAAGAATGGAGGCAGATATATTTTACAAATTTAAAAAGTAATGACAAATCTAGGATTAAACATCTGTAATGCCTAGAAAAAAAATTGCATACTCAGAACATATAAAGAAATTCTACATTTCCTTGTTCTCTTCTCTCTCCAAATTTTCTGAACAATTCAATCCAAAGAACATTCAGTGCCTAACCAAGGAGAGATGAGAGCATGATTATATAGAAACTACTGGAGCTTGAGCAGTATAGGAAGGGAGGGTGTATATGCCAGGGATAGGGAGGGTACTGTAGAGGATGAGAGGAGCTGAATTAAAGTCCAAAAGTCTAGCAAAGTTCAGTGTTGGGCATATTGAAGTAAGAGTTTCAAGAAGGCAAGATTCAGAGGACAGTGAAAATGATCCTTGGGCAGAAGATAGAATAGTTTCCATTGGGCTAGAAGAAAAGATATCTAGAATGATGTGACAATTTAATAACCATGTGTAACAAACTACTCCATAGCAGCTTTTGGTGTGTGGTGTATACACATTTATTTCTCACTCAGGTCTGTATGGGAGGTTGTGGCTGTGCTGGGCTCTTGAAAGATTGGCTGGGCTTTACTGTAGGCTATTGGTTGGGTTCAGGTCTGCTTCAATTGTCTTCCATTGGGCATTTTGGGAAATTCTTATACTGCTGAAGTGAATGGCCCAAGTACAAAAGTCAAACAATGCAACCATAAAAACAGCCTCTGCTTATGTAAGTTCTTAAATCACATTGGCCAAAGCAAGTCACCTACCTGAGCCCACAGCAATGGGAGGATTTTAAATATGTCCTGAGAGGAATGAAGATGTGGACATGAGAGGAATGAAGATGGGGACATAAAGAATGATTCCCAAGCAATTCTGAGGACTTAGAAGTGGTTAAAGATCATGCATTTGGTAGTGCTATTGATCTGGACAAGTATTCAGCCATTTGTGGCAGTATTTTCATTGCCAAAGAAGATAATGCTGATGGCTAGTTCATTTTGTAATGATACTATTTGCTTTATTATTTTCCTGACATATTCCTCTTAAATATATAAGATAAATACAACTACTGCCTTTATTTTACAGGACAGTGGGTAAGTAGCAATTTTATTTTCCAAGTCTCCCAAGGGACATCTGGCAAATCCGCATATATCTTAGGTCTTTACAACTGGAGGAGAGGGTGTTACTGACGTTTGTGGTGGAGGCCAGGGATCCTGTAATGCATAGGACAGCCCTCCACGATGAAGAATTGTATGGGCCAAGTGCCGGTAGTGCTGAGGTTGAGGAGCTCTGTTTATAGATGAACAAGCAGCCTTACTAGGTAGAGTAATTTGCTCAAAGTTACACAGCTGAAAATGTTAAGCTAGTAAACCAGCGAACTGGATTTGAACATGACACAGAGCCCTGGCTGCTCTTTTTGCAATTATCTGATAATAATTTAGATTTGTAGAGATGAAATATGTACAAGTCAACAAGGTTTAGAGACTAAGTATACAAAAGGGTGGAGAAAGAGAATAGAAGTAGTGATGACTGGATTTGAGAACAAAGAAGTATAAGATAAGGGTGTTGATAGCAATGCCTGCAAAGTAACATCACTGTTGTGTTTGATTATAGTATTTCAATGGATAGATTGTGAGTCACGTATTATTGTTGTTAAATGATATCAGTGTGTAAAAGGAAGTCCTATGAGATTCAAAATAATAGGTGACTCTTACAAAATTACCTTTCGTGTAGGCAGAAAATGGTTGAACATTTTGCACTTTATGTGGTTAAATCTACTAGTTAGGATTTCTAGCAGACAGTGGAAAGTCGTGGTTTGGAGCTAAGAGAATACATCACATCTCCATCTCTATGTTCTCTGGAGTTGGGGAGAGGGAGTGGTTCCTGCTAAAGACAGCTGCAAAGAAATGATTCCTAGGAGAACTGCAGACCTGAAATAAGGAGGCTGCCACATTGCATTCATCCATTGGAAGGAATGGTCAATTCCATAAGTGATTTTTAATTTCCATCTAATAAAATGCAATTATATGGTTTATACACTTTTTTAATGCTCAGTTCTTATTTCTTCTGTCTTTAACTGTTTTAAAGATTTGCAGTGTATTTTATCCTATTAATATATTTGATTAATATAGGCCATCAAATTGGCCTAGGTGATGGAAACCCATGCTGTATGGTCTTGCCATAGGAATCTTGCTTTGATTGTCTTTGTTCCTACTTCAGGATTCAACACACTATGTATCCATTTGTTACATGTTTATTGAAAAAAATCAATTTATACATAAATATTTAATTACGTAAGTGAGTGAGCATGACCTTAAGAGAATTATTTCAGAAAATGTACTTTTTACTGAAAGTCTTTTGAGAGATAGGTTTGACAATTTACTTGTTTGATCTACACACCTATTTAACCATTAAAGTGAGAGAATAGGCTTGAGAAGAAACTGATGGCTTCTGTTTCAATTTCTGCTTGGATGGTATAAGGTAAAAGTTCTGCCTGTGCAACTCTGCAAATTATATCTCATATTAATTACTATTTAGATTTAACATTCTTAATACTACTTAATGAATGGTATATTAAAAATAAATTTTAAGAAAAAGGTGTAGAACACTTAAAATATTATGTTTTTTTAAACACCACAAATTGCCTTTTCTCCTATAATTTAAAAGCACTCCATTGTGACATATTCTTGTTTTTCTCTCTGAAAATTAACTATAATTATAAATGAAATACCAGAAAAATGTTATTTAAAAATCTGTAAGCATATATAATTCTTAGTTTGTTAAAGTAAAATATTAATATGAGCTTGAAAAGAGAATTTAAAAATGTTACTGTTTTTATTACATACCAATTCATTAAAATATATCTCATATTTTTGTGTATAAAATATTTTTGATAACTCAGACTATTTTTAATTGCACATTTATAAAAGTAGAATTTGATACTTCATGTGATATGATCCCAAATGCAAAGCAAAGCAATTATATGGTTTATACACTTTTTTAATGCTCAGTTCTTATTTCTTCTGCCTTTAACTGTTTTAAAGATTTGCAGTATATTTTATCCTATTAATATATTTGATTAATATCTTTAAAACTTTAAAGATGATACTCTGTTGATATTTGTAGAGCATGTCAAACTGTAGTGTGATATTTAATGATGGATTTAGACCAATTCTTGACATATTTATAACTCCAATCAGTTTAAATTTTATCTACTTTTCTGGAATAAAGCCATTTAGGAAGAAAAGATTCAAGCAATTTGAATATTACCAAACAGTGTGTGTTCTTTTAGTAATATAGTTGTAGGTGTTCCTATTGTGGGGAAGAAATCCTTGAGATGCAACAAGCCATCAAACCAAATACATAATATGCTACTAAAGACCTTATAATTTATTTATTTTGTTGCATTTATTTGTGTTCTTCTTCTATTCTTCTGTTCTCATATATTTTTATTATGCTCAATAAGGTTAATTTGGGGAGGGAAGACATTAAAATTGTTTCAAATTATGATCTTATCAGTTTCATAGCTTCTGTACATTCTTTAAAATTGATGTGCTATGTTGTTCCCAATATTTTCATGTTGAATAAGGTATTCAAAGAATTGGAGTAAGACATTAAGATATTTAAGAAAACTATATTCACACAAATTATTTTATGTGAGAACAACCTATACTAATGCAGGCATATCATATTCTTTAAAGAGTGGTATAAAAATTAAGAAAAGATTATTTTTATTGAGAACCCTGACTCTCTGAAAATTAGAAGTTTATGTTATGAAGGAGAAGAAATGAAGATCAAAAGTGAGATTGCACTTTAATGAGTTTTGTCTAGTACAACTTCATTCACTTTATTTTCATTTGTTACATTCATTTTTAATAGTGTATAAATCAGAAATAGAGCAGCATAAAAAGAATGTCATCTTTGGATATTCACATTTGGGAAAATAAAGCATTTATTCTATCTTCTCAATCCAAGCAACTTTTAACCTTTATCTCTGTCTTTCTCTTATTTTTTTGTTAAGATTTTGTAAGTTTATTAGTTAGGGTTCCCCAGGTTATGCTGCAGTGACACAACAACCAAAGCTTGTAACTGAATTCTGCCACATGTCCATGGAAGGAAGAAAGGAGCCCCGGCTCCACTGCAACTTCAATATGGGAAAGAATGGTGAAGCACACCCTGTTTTTTTTTGTTTTTTTTTTCCCAAAAGTTCCACCTAGAAGTGAAAGTAACTACTCCTGCTCACGTCATTGCCCAAAACGAATCCCATAGACACATTCAACTTCAAGTGTAATGAAAATGCAATGACATGGCAGGAAAGAGATGAAATACTTGCGAGAGAATATGCATCTTCTATCAACAATGTAAAATAATAAATATCAGTGATACAAGTGATCCTTAAAATGTTGACAAAAAGAAAATTAAACAAAATAGAATATTAATCCAGTATTTCACATATCATAAAGATAGCATCAAAATATGAAAAACCTTAACAGAATACATTTTTATCTTAATTACTTTGGATTAATCTTCTAGTCTTTGGTCATTATGTATTATGCCATACTCTATTAAATACAATTGTCATATGGAAACAGTTTCGGCAAATAAAAATTACTTAATCTCTGTGCATACATATGCAACTAAATTATCATTTGTGCATAAATTTCCTTTTGCTCAGAACTAGAAGAGCGGGCTTTGTTCCTAGGATTTTATAAAAAATACAGGTACATGGAATCTATTCTTTTTTAAATGCATATTTTTGGAGCAGAAAAATGGGGTTGTCTCTCTGTGACATATGCTTGCTACATCTTACATCTCCAACAATCTCTCATTCAAGCACTTTAAAACACATTCCTGTATGTCACCTCAGAGTGTAGCATCATGCAATCAGGACACAATGATGCCAGATGTATTTTGACTTCTGAATAGACCCTGTAATTAGGTTTGGCATGAATAACTGCAAAAACTATCTTTTTTCATGCCAATAAAGAAAACAAAGCCTATATTTTGGCTAATCTTATTCTCCAGTATTATAAAAATTAATAGAAAAATGCATTGAATTAGTTTTAAACATATTCAGTTATTACGTTTTTAATACTTTATTCAAGAAAATTAATTTTAAGTTACACTTCTCTCGTATATCAGTACAGGATGTATCTCTAACTGAATACATTAAAATAATTTTTGAATCTTATTAAACTAGACATTCATAAAAATTGTATTCCTATTTTAATCTTCTTTATAAAAATACAAATATATAAACAGTTTATCTTAAAGGTAATTTCTTAGAATTTTGGAACAGAAATTATCAATGAATGCAGAGATGAAACGAGTGTTTAAAATTTTTTAAATAAATTAACTCTTGAATATATTTGGAGATCTCAAAATATTTCATGAATATTACATTTATCTAAAAACATCAATTAAATAGCTTTCTCTAGTTTAAAAATACATGTGATTTAAAGATACCCTCAAAGGATTACCTGTGGTAGATTATGTTATTTTCTCAAAAAAAGTAAACTTTTCTTGGATGTCTCTGTGTAGAATTTTTAGCACAGTTGTTCATGCTGTTTTTTCTTAAGCTGAAAGATGTCACTGCCAGGTCTTAAACACAAGGAGCAGAATGCCAGTGAGAACAACTTGCCCAATATCTGTCAAATTAGGCCAAGCATGGGCCAGTGCCCAGGATCCATGAAGAATGCTCTAAAGGTCAGGACATCAACTAACTGCAAAAAGCCCAGAATTGCCTTTTAAGGAGTGTAAAGTACACTTATCTCCTTTCACATGCAAAAAAAGGAATCTGTATTTCTAGTCTATCTGAAATTAAAATGAATATTGATGACTTGCTTAGAAGTTACATACTTTAGGTAATATTATCACTCAATAAAAATGTTATGCCATAATTAAAGAGATAATATAATCAATTTCTGTTTCAGGATTACTGGAACATTCTTCAAGCAGTTAAAACCAAAAAAAAAAATTTTAGTTAAAAATGTATAGTAAATAAATCTTAGCCTGTTGAATACAAAATATATTAATTATTTCTCTAGCACTAAAATCAATAGAGGACAGGTATGCTCTGATTGAAAATAAGATTTTGTGTCACTGTATATAAAACGATAATTTAATCTCTAGTCTCTAGAGAGACCAAAGATTCTGTCTTCACTATTTTTCTCCTCTGCAACATATGCAAGGAATAAATGACAGATATTTTTAAGCTACACATTTAAAGTGAAAATAATAGACATGATCAAAGTGTTTCTTTTTTTTTTTTTTTTCTTTTTTTTTTTTTTTATTATACTTTAGGGTTTTAGGGTACATGTGCACAATGTGCAGGTTTGTTACATATGTATCCATGTGACATGTTGATTTCCTGCACCCATTAATTCGTCATTTAGCATTAGGTGTATCTCCTAATGCTGTCCCTCCCCCCTCCCCCCACCCCACAACAGTCCCTGGAGCGTGATGTTCCCCTTCCTGTGTCCATGAGTTCTCATTGTTCAATTCCCACCTATGAGTGAGAACATGCGGTGTTTGGTTTTTTGTCCTTGAGATAGTTTACTGAGAATGATGTTTTCCAGTTTCATCCATGTCCCTACAAAGGACACGAACTCATCATTTTTTATGGCTGCATAGTATTCCATGGTGTATATGTGCCACATTTTCTTAATCCAGTCTATCGTTGTTGGACATTTGGGTTGGTTCCAACTCTTTGCTATTGTGAATAGTGCCGCAATAAACATACGTGTGCATGTGTCTTTATAGCAGCATGATTTATAGTCCTTTGGGTATATACCCAGTAATGGGATGGCTGGGTCAAATGGTATTTCTAGTTCTAGATCCCTGAGGAATCGCCACACTGACTTCCACAATGGTTGAACTAGTTTACAGTCCCACCAACAGTGTAAAAGTGTTCCTATTTCTCCACATCCTCTCCAGCACCTGTTGTTTCCTGATTTTTTAATGATGGCCATTCTAACTGGTGTGAGATGGTATCTCACTGTGGTTTTGATTTGCATTTCTCTGATGGCCAGTGATGAGGAGCATTTCTTCATGTGTTTTTTGGCTGCATAAATGTCTTCTTTTGAGAAGTGTCTGTTCATGTCCTCTGCCCACTTTTTGATGGGGTTGTTTGTTTTTTTCTTGTAAATTTGTTTGAGTTCATTGTAGATTCTGGATATTAGCCCTTTGTCAGATGAGTAGGTTGCAAAAATTTTCTCCCATTGTGTAGGTTGCCTGTTCACTCTGATGATAGTTTCTTTTGCTGTGCAGAAGCTCTTTAGTTTAATGAGATCCCATTTGTCGATTTTGGCTTTTGTTGCCATTGCTTTTGGTGTTTTAGACATGAAGTCCTTGCCCACGCCTATGTCCTGAATGGTATTGCCTAGGTTTTCTTGTAGGATTTTAATGGTTTTAGGTCTAACATATAAGTCTTTAATCCATCTTGAATTAATTTTTGTATAAGGTGTAAGGAAGGGATCCAGTTGCAGCTTTCTACATATGGCTAGCCAGTTTTCCCAGCACCATTTATTAAATAGGGAATCCTTTCCCCATTTCTTGTTTTTGTCAGGTTTGTCAAAGATCAGAGAGTTGTAGCTATGCGGCATCATTTCTGAGGGCTCTGTTCTGTTCCATTGATCTATGTCTCTGTTGTGGTACCAGTACCATGCTGTTTTGGTTACTGTAGCCTTGTAGTATAGTTTAAAGTCAGGTAGCGTGATGCCTCCAGCTTTGTTCTTTTGGCTTAGGATTGACTTGGCGATGCGGGCTCTTTTTTGGTTCCATATGAACTTTAAAGTAGTTTTTTCCAATTCTGTGAAGAAAGTCATTGGTAGCTTGATGGGGATGGCATTGAATCTATAAATTACCTTGGGCAGTATGGCCATTTTCACGATATTGATTCTTCCAACCCATGAGCATGGAATGTTCTTCCATTTGTTTGTATCCTCTTTTATTTCATTGAGCAGTGGTTTGTAGTTCTCCTTGAAGAGGTCCTTCACATCCCTGGTAAGTTGGATTCCTAGGTACTTTATTCTCTTTGAAGCAATTGTGAATGGGAGTTCACTCATGATTTGGCTCTCTGTTTGTCTGTTATTGGTGTACAAGAATGCTTGTGATTTTTGTACATTAATTTTGTATCCTGAGACTTTGCTGAAGTTGCTAATCAGCTTAAGGAGATTTTGGGCTGAGACAATGGGTTTTTCTAGATATACAATCATGTCATCTGCAAACAGGGACAATTTGACTTCCTCTTTTCCTAATTGAATACCCTTTATTTCCTTCTCCTGCCTGATTGCTCTGGCCAGAACTTCCAGCACTATGTTGAATAGTAGCGGTGAGAGAGGGCATCCCTGTCTTGTGCCAGTTTTCAGAGGGAATGCTTCCAGTTTTTGCCCATTCAGTATGATATTGGCTGTGGGTTTGTTGTAGATAGCTCTTATTATTTTGAGATACGTCCCATCAATACCTAATTTATTGAGAGTTTTTAGCATGAAGGGTTGTTGAATTTTGTCAAAGGCCTTTTCTGCATCTATTGAGATAATCATGTGGTTTTTGTCTTTGGTTCTGTTTATATGCTGGATTACATTTATTGATTTGTGTATGTTGAACCAGCCTTGCATCCCAGGGATGAAGCCCACTTGATCATGGTGGATAAGCTTTTTGATGTGCTGCTGGATTCGGTTTGCCAGTATTTTATTGAGGATTTTTGCATCAATGTTCATCAAGGATATTGGTCTGAAATTCTCTTTTTTGGTTATGTCTCTGCCAGGTTTTGGTATCAGGACGATGCTGGCTTCGTAAAATGTGTTAGGGAGGATTCCCTCTTTTTCTATCGATTGGAATAGTTTCAGAAGGAATGGTACCAGTTCCTCCTTGTACCTCTGGTAGAATTCAGCTGTGAATCCATCAGGTCCTGGACTCTTTTTGGTTGGTAAGCTATTGATTATTGCCACAATTTCAGAACCTGTTATTGGTCTATTCAGAGATTCAACTTCTTCCTGGTTTAGTCTTGGGAGGGTGTATTTGTCCAGGAATTTATCCATTTCTTCCAGATTTTCTAGTTTATTTGCATAGAGGTGTTTGTAGTATTCTCTGATGGTAGATTGTATTTCTGTGGGATCGGTGGTGATATCCCCTTTTTCGTTTTTTATTGCATCTATTTGATTCTTCTCTCTTTTCTTCTTTATTAGTCTTGCTAGCGGTCCATCAATTTTGTTGATCTTTTCAAAAAACCAGCTCCTGGATTCATTAATTTTTTGAAGGGTTTTTTGTGTCTCTATTTCCTTCAGTTCTGCTCTGATTTTAGTTATTTCTAGCCTTCTGCTAGCTTTTGAATGTGTTTGCTCTTGCTTTTCTAGTTCTTTTAATTGTGATGTTAGGGTGTCAATTTTGGATCTTTCCTGCTTTCTCTTGTGGGCATTTAGTGCTATAAATTTCCCTCTACACACTGCTTTGAACGTGTCCCAGAGATTCTGGTATGTTGTGTCTTTGTTCTCGTTGGTTTCAAAGAACATCTTTATTTCTGCCTTCATTTCATTATGTACCCAATAGTCATTCAGGAGCAGGTTGTTCAGTTTCCATGTAGTTGAGCGGTTTTGACTGAGTTTCTTAATCCTGTGTTCTAGTTTGATTGCACTGTGGTCTGAGAGACAGTTTGTTATAATCTCTGTTCTTTTACATTTGCTGAGAAGAGCTTTACTTCCAACTATGTGGTCAATTTTGGAATAGGTGTGGTGTGGTGCTGAAAAAAATGTATATTCTGTTGATTTGGGGTGGAGAGTTCTGTAGATGTCTATTAGGTCCACTTTATGTAGAGCTGAGTTCAATTCCTGGATATCCTTGTTAACTTTCTGTCTCGATGATCTGTCTAATGCTGACAGTGGGGTGTTAAAATCTCCCATTATTATTGTGTGGGAGTTTAAGTCCCTTTGTAGGTCACTGAGGACTTGCTTTATGAATCTGGGTGCTCCTGTGTTGGGTGCATATATATTTAGGATAGTTAGCTCTTCTTGTTGAATTGATCCCTTTACCATTATGTAATGGCCTTCTTTGTCTCTTTTGATCTTTGTTGGTTTAAAGTCTATTTTATCAGAGACTAGGATTGCAACCCCTGCCTTTTTTTGTTTTCCAGTTGCTTGATAGATCTTCCTCCATCCCTTTATTTTGAGTCTATGTGTGTCTCTGCACGTGAGATGGGTTTCCTGAATACAGCACACTGATGGGTCCTGACTCCTTATCCAGTTTGCCAGTCTGTGTCTTTTGATTGGAGCATTTAGCCCATTTACATTTAACGTGAATATTGTTATGTGTGAATCTGATCCTGTCATTATGATGTTAGTTGGTTATTTTGCTCGTTAGTTGCTGTAGTTTCTTCCTAGCCTCGATGGTCTTTACAATTTGGCATGTTTTTGCAGTGGCTGGTACCAGTTGTTCCTTTCCATGTTTAGTGCTTCCTTCAGGAGCTCTTTTAGGGCAGGCCTGGTGGTGACAAAATCACTCAGCGTTTGCTTGTCTGTAAAGTATTTTATTTCTCCTTCACTTATGAAGCTTAGTTTGGCGGGATAGGAAATTCTGGGTTGAAAATTCTTTTCTTTAAGAATGTTGAATATCGGCCCCCACTCTCTTCTGGCTTGTAGAGTTTCTGCTGAGAGATCAGCTGTTAGTCTGATGGGCTTCCCTTTGTGGGTAACCCGACCTTTCTCTCTGGCTGCCCTTAACATTTTTTCCTTCATTTCAACTTTGGTGAATCTGACAATTATGTGTCTTGGAGTTGCCCTTCTCGAGGAGTATCTTTGTGGCGTTCTCTGTATTTCCTGAATCTGAATGCTGGCCTGCCTTGCTAGATTGGGGAAGTTCTCCTGGATAATATCTTGCAGAGTGTTTTCCAACTTGGTTCCATTCTCCCCATCATTTTCAGGTACACCAATCAGACGTAGGTTTGGTCTTTTCACATAGTCCCAAATTTCTTGGAGGCTTTGTTCATTTCTTTTTATTCTTTTTTCTCTAAACTTCCCTTCTCTCTTCATTTCATTCATTTCATCTTCTATCAGCGATACCCTTTCTTCCAGTTGATCGCATCTGCTACTGAGGCTTCTGCATTCTTCGCGTAGTTCTCGAAACTTGGCTTTCAGCTCCATCATCTCCTTTAAGCCCTTCTCTCCATTGGTTATTCTAGTTATCCATTCTTCTAATTTTTTTTCAAAGTTTTTAACTTCTTTGCTATTGTTTTGAATTTCCTCTCGTAGCTCAGAGTAGTTTGATCGTCTGAAGCCTTCTTCTCTCAACTCATCAAAGTCATCCTCCATCCAGCTTTGTTCCATTGCTGGTGAGGAACTGCGTTCCTTTGGAGGAGGAGAGGTGCTCTGTTTTTTAGAGTTTCCAGTTTTTTTGGTCTGTTTTTTCCCCATCTTTGTGGTTTTGTCTACTTTTTGTCTTCGATGATGATGTACAAATGGGTTTTTGGTGTGGATGTCCTTTCTGTTTGTTAATTTTCCTTCTACCAGACAAGACCCTCAGCTGCAGGTCTGTTGGAGTTTACTAGAGGTCCACTCCAGACTCTGTTTGGCTGGGTGTCAGCACCGGTGGCTGCAGAACAGCGGATTTTCGTGAGACCACAAATTCAGCTGTCTGATAGTTCCTCTGAAAGTTTTGTCTCAGAGGAGTACCCGGTTGAATGAGGTGTCAGTCTGTCCCACTGGGGGGGGTGCCTCCCAGTTAGGCTGCTCAGGGGTGAGGGACCCACTTTAGGAGGCAGTCTGTCCGTTCTCAGATCTCCAGCTGCGTGCTGGGAGAACCACTACTCTCTTCAAAGCTGTCAGTCAGACAGGGACATTTAAGGCTGTGGAGGTTCTCGCTGGGTTTTTGTTTGTCTGTGTCCTGCCCCCAGAGGTGGAGCCTACAGAGGCAGGCAGGCCTCCTTGAGCTGTGGTGGGCTCCACCCAGTTCGAGCTTCCTGGCTGCTTTGTTTACCTAAGCAAGCCTGGGCAATGGCGGGCGCCCCTCCCCCAGCCTCGCTGCTGCCTTGCAGCGTGATCTGAGACTGCTGTGCTAGCAATCAGCAAGACTCTGTGGGCATAGGACCCTCCGAGCCAGGTGCGGGACACAATCTCCTAGTGTGCCGTTTTCCAGGCCCGTTGGAAAAGCGCAGTATTAGGACGGGACTGACCCGATATTCCAGGTGCCGTCTGTTTTCCCTTTCTTTGACTAGGAAAGGGAACTCCCTGACCCCTTGCGCTTCCCGAGTGAGGCAATGCCTCGCCCTGCTTCGGCTCGCGCACAGTGCGCTTCACCGACTGTCCTGCACCCACTGTTAGGCACTCCCTAGTGAGATGAAACCGGTACCTCAAGCAGAAATGCAGAAATCACCCGTCTTCTGTGTCGCTGGGGCTGGGAGCTGGAGACCGGAGCTGTTCCTATTCGGCCAATCTTGGCTCCACCACTGAAGTTTAAATTATTTCTAAATAGCTGTTTCTGGCAGGGTCCCGCGGGAACCTGAAGAAGGCCAAGTCGGACTGCGTGCTCTTCCGCGTGCAGTTGGGTGCCCAAAGTGTTTCTTTTTATGTAGCTGTTTCTCAACTGAGTACTAACAAACAAGACAACGAAACAGCTAGCATAGAAAATATGTGCAGGATAAAGTGAGGGAAAATAGGTGATGGAATCTCCAATAAATGTATCAATTGAAACAAATTATAAAGATGCATTCATATAACAAGCTTTGAGATTTGACTGTTTCATAATTTTCAATGGTTTTAAATAACATCTTATTGATAATAGAAAAATTGGAACTTTTTAATGGTATATGTCTTTTTACATGTTTTCTAATTGCTGGTATATTTTTAATGCCTATAACTTGAGCTTTTCTCATTTTCTGTGAGGGTCAAGTTACAATAAAATATTGTTCAGTGGGCTTGCTAAGATGTTGCTAAACATGGCTTAGAACATAGACCATTCATATTACTGAAGAAATATACTGGCTGATATAAAATCAGAATGATTAAATTGGGAGATACTGTCTTGTAATTTCCAAAAAGCATATAAGTTTTATATTTTTTCCTAATTTGGCTTTCTGGAAATTACTAAAATTGAAGTTACATTGTCATGAGACACATGGGAATTTTTAAAAATTAATAGATAGCAGATAAAAGTGTTAAGTAATTATTTTAGTTAATGTTTAAATATAATAAAATGCAAGCAGGTGCACAACAATTTTATTGTATTTAGTAACAAAAGCCATTTGGCTGTCTAGAGAAGGTGAGAAACTATAACTCTAACTTGGAGATGTCTTCAATTATTTTTGCTATAAGCTTCTTGTTAATTAATAATGAATTCTAATAAATAAAATTTTGGTACATCATTTAGTAAATAATATATTATACCTATTAAGTTGCTTAGTGATTTACATTTTGTAAATATGGAAATAAATTGGCTTTGAATTGTAGATCAAATTTAATACTTAAAATATTAAAGAAAGATTTAAGCAATAGGATATTAAATATTTGTTTAAATAAAATATTACAAAGGATGAAACTCTCTGAATAACAAATAAAGATTGCTAGAAGACATTTTATTTTCTGGAAACAGCCTTGATTGGCTTAAAAATACATTTTTATAGGTTCTATGAGTTTTATTTTCAATTAAAAGACAACAATTTCTGTATTTAGATCATCACTGGGACAAAATTAACAAGCTAGGCTCATTTAACATTCCACTAAATGTTTACACAAATTTTCAAGGCAATGGATGAGTATTCTAACAGTGGGGAGCAAACAGCTCCCCAGAAATAGTAAAAAAAAAAAAAATCACTTTTTTAAGTCTCAAATTAATCAAACAGAAATGATGTAATTGCACTAATTTCTAGATTAAATTAGTATACATTTTCTTGAATTACTTACATTAACTAACCTAATTAATTTGCCCATGTTCTCTTTTGGTAAATTTGTAAGATTTTAAAACCCCAAATAACCCTAAAGAAAAGCCCTTTTTAATATAGTTCTTAATTCTTCTCAATTATAGTTCCAATTATGTTAACAAGTAAGGTTGAACTTCGTAAACTACTACAGGTACTGAAAATATTTAGAAATGCATTGACAAACTCTCAGATAAACTTTTCGTTTTAAATGAAAAGAAATGTATTAATTTAAAATGATAGATTTAACTTTGATGGCGTAATACATTTAAGTAAATATGATGTAAGTAAGAGGGTAGAACATTTATATTTTGTTCTTCTATGTTTATATGCCAGCATTAAACTGTTAGTTTTTCTAATCATTTTTATCATTTCAATATTTTTCAAGGAAGACCATAATCCAATTTCATCAGTTGAAGAACAAAGTTAGTTAAATAATTCAAACCTTCAGTAAAATATATTAGACTTGGAAAATATTAAAAATAGAAACATTGCAAACATCCAAATACTTGTTTCCAGCTTTATTTGTCAAACCATTCATCGTGTGTGTGTGTGTGTGTGCTCACGTGCGTGTGGAGTACTTTTTATTTTTCAGAGCATTCAAAACATTGTCAAACTTTTTTTTCAAAAACAGTTTTTTTTTTAAATTTAGATTTATAAACACTTCCCCAAATTGATCAGCTTTCCCTCTTGTGCATAATTGGGTGATAAGGTACACACTTCTCGGTATGTGTATAATATGTTATTCACTACCATATCCCCATTCAGAACAATACTCTCTTTGCAGCTCTCTAATGAAGGACAACACCCGATTTTCCACAACTGAAGCATAACAGGCCCCTGACCTGCCCACAAGAGAGTTTTATCCAGCTTTAATCTTGCTGTTGATAATATGTGACCAACCTCAATTACTTGCTTTTGCTAATCCCAGGCTTCACTGTCAGTAAAATAAGAAAGTCTGACTAAATGATCTTCAAAGATTAATATGTTATATCCATCCTATGAAATGAAAACATTTCAGTTTCCATGCTCTTAGTGACCCACCCTCCTTTCTTTCCTTTTTGCTTTGTTTTAGTTATTGGCAATGTCCAGATATTATTGTATTGTGCATGAGGAGGTACATTTTTGTTTTTTGTTAATCTATATAAGAATGTAATAAACAGTGCACTTGTCTTTCAAGTCACCCACTTGGCCCTTTTCCAAGTGAACTTTCTTTCCTTCTTTTCATTCCCGCTTTAAAGATTTTCAATAAACTTTCACTCCTGCACTAAATAAAAGGAAATAATAAACATATTCTTGTATCTCTATTTTTTATTTGATGTCTAAGATTTCTATTAATCTAAATAATTTTATATTAAAATAGTACAAATATGTGGTTTGAAAAATCAAATAGTGGCATAAATTTATAAACAATAGTAAGTAACATTTGTTCTATGCCTCCTCTTCCCTCCCTGGAATCTACTTTTGACCCTTTCAGTTGTTCCTTCTGAAATGTAACTACAGAATATATATAGATATATATATGCAATATATGTTAACTGAATGATAGTCACGTATTGATCTTTTCATTTCAGACTATATCTACCAAATTCTTATTCTATTATCAAAGATAAGAATTTCAATTCCTTACTACTGAGCTATTTACCTACGACATTGTGCAGTTGATGTTAAACTTTAAGTCAGAGGAAGTAATCATTGTCAAAATCTGTAAAATGAAAGAAAACTTCAAGAAAACATAAGTCTCGATATGACAGTTTCTCACGTGTCAACATGAATATACAAAACTGATGATATTCCAACATTGTATCCGCTCTTGTTTGGCAAAACAAAACATAATCACCACAAAAAACTAAGTATCTAATTTAAGGGTATAAAATGCATGTGTAGTATTCTGTGTAGTGGAATACACAGTGTAAAAGAGCATGGACTTCTGGATTGGCAAACTATGATCATTATTATAAAACTGTTCTGAAAATAAATATGAACTTCAGAAGTAGATATTTAAGAAAGAAGTTTCCCACTAGAATGAAGAAGCTAATGTTGACCTCAGTCTAATGACTGTTTAAGGAGAAAACAGGTTATTTGCGAACATTTTTTTTTTGCAGGACCTAAAATATGTTTTCTATACTGTTGCTCCCTAAATAAGGTAAGTATTATTTTATTTTCCTTTTTAATAGCAACCTACAGGTGACATCTTCAGTTTTTCTGAAAATATTTATATGAAAAGGATCATATTTCTCGGGGGACAAATGGGTTTCTGTTCTAAGTAAACTGGGTTTGTTTGGATTAACAAATGTCCTTTTTGTCTTAATTTAATATTCCCATGTTTACTTTCCTTAAGAAGGCAACTGGAATTTCAAAAATATCCCTATTTTATACATATATATGTATATATATATGTATTTCTCTCCATCTGTCTATTATTAATCTGTCATCAGCAGTCTATTCTTGATATACATACATGATATTATTGATTAAAATTTTGGTTTGAACACACATGTCTCAACTATGTATGACTAACAGTCTTATCCAGAGTGAGCACATGTGCAGAGAATGCTTCAATCTGTGGCTGTTGCAGAGCATGTAACAAATGATCTACCCCTTAAATGTACCATCAGCCCCCGAAGTCAGAAGAGTTACTCTGTTCTTGCCATGCTAGACGTCTTCCTGTATTCTTCCTACCTTCCCTTCCCTGTCTACGTTCTGGAGAGTCTCAGCCCTAGGATGATATTAGAAAATTGACTTCAGTGGATACTTACTTCTCATTAGAAAATTGACTTTAGTGGATACTTACTTGTCATATGTAGCTTGATTGAGCTATGGAGTGATGTTGCAGCTCATGTGTTAATACCGCATTAGCTCTTCCATAGTTAATGTTTATAAGTACTTACAAGAAAACTGTTCTGGAAGCAAAATGTCGACTTCACTTCTCTGTGTATGATTCAGGCTTGCTGGTACATTATCACCATACTAATGACCAACTTCCAAAATTTTTTAGAAAAAATGTGGTTCAGGGCAGGCGCAGTGGCTCACGCCTGTAATCCCAGCACTTTGGGAGGTCGAGGCGGGCGAATCACAAGGTCAGGAGATCGAGACCATCCTGGCTAACGTGGTGAAACCCCGTCTCTACTAAAAATACAAAAAAAATTAGCCGGATGTGGTTGCACACACCTGTAGTCCCAGCTACTTGGGAAGCTGAGGCAGGAGAATTGCTTGAACCCAGGAGGCAGAGGTTGCAGTGAGCCGAGACCACGCCACTTCACTCCAGCCTGGACGACAGCAAGACTCGGTCTTTAACAAAAAAAAAAAAAAAAAAAAAAAAGGAAAAGAAAAAAAGTGGTTCAAACTGCTTCCATTTGGTATGAACATATTTTTTTCTGTTAAGTAAAATTAATTTTCATGTAGAGAAGCTGCTGGTGGACTTTAAAAATAATCTCTCTACTACTCAATCAATATATTGAAACCATATCTGAATTTTCCAAATAAAGATAGGATTTTACAATGATGTTTTCTCCTGAATGAAAACGAAATTCTAGGTATCATAGCCACCGCACCCACCCACTCCTGCAAAAAAAAAAAAAAAAAATGAGGTTATATACAAAGATACAGGGGAGAATTTATGTCTTCCGTAGTATAAAAAAAATTGCAATGTACACAAGAACTTTGTACTTTGTTGTGAGTTAATGTGTGAAGTTTTCAATCACTGAGTAGCAGTAATTAAACTAAACACTGTTTGTAATTGTTTTAATCCAATGACATCTTTGTTAGTTTACAAATTTTATCAGCTATAACGTCAGAAATACATATACCTGGTTTATGTTCTGTGAACTAGTCATCATTATAGAGAGTAGAATCTGAACTTTAAAAAGTCATTGAGAAGAATGAGACATTCAATGTCATATATTATATATATATATATAATATAATGTTGGTTTCATATATATATATTATTTACAACTTATGTTCCACACTCTAAAAGAAATTCATATAATTTTATCCTCTCTGTGCAACAGAATAAAAGCAAGCAGTTTATTTTATTATTATTACATTAAGATAATGTCACATAGGTATGCTGTTCTGGGCATTTTCTTACAGCCCTCCCCCTCCCCCGGCAGGTTGTCTTTCCATTCTCCTCCATCCTGCTTTGTGACCTAGAACACTGTCCTTCAAGAGACTGCACCATCTGGGCTGCACCCAGCCTGGGAGATGCACCAGCAGACCATTTTCTAAAAGGCAGGAGGAGAGGAGAGCCAGGGTCTTTATACCCTGGTTCCTGACTATGTAGCGTGTCTATAGCCAATGCCATGCAGCCCTCTTCAAAGTGCTCTCTCTTACAAGTTCTGCCACTTGCTACCTCCCATGTCTGCCATGGTGGCACAGTCCCCATCCATCTACCCATGACTGCTAGACCAGAGACATGCATCATTCTTTCTTGGTTTCCCTTAGATCTTTCTAAAATTATTCTTCATTGAACTCTGACAAATTATCCCTTTTGAGTGAGTCATAGCTGTCCTTTATAAAGTCTAAATGTTGAGCTAAACTTAATATTTGTGGCACAAAATTATTTATAAATATAGAAAATATAATTCTAAGTAAGATAAAATTTTGTTTGGAAATTATTTTGTAAGTACAGCTATAAAAATGTTTACATTTGATCATTTTACCTAATAAATACACATATAAATTGATATGATTTGGATATTTGTCTCCATCCAAATCTCATGTACAAATGAAATTCCCAATGTTGGAGGTGGGGCATAGTAGGAGGTGTTTCGGTGATGGGGGTGGATCCCTCATGATTCGGTGCTGTCCTTGTGATATTGAGTCTGTTCATGCAAGATCTGGTTCTTTGAAGATGTGTGACACCTCTCCACCCCCTTGTTCTTGCTTTTGCCATGTGACACGTCTGCTACCCCTTCACCTTCCACTATAAGGAAATACTTCCTGAGGCCTTGCCAGAAGCTAAGCAGACCAGATACTGGTGCCATGCTTCCTGTACAGCCTGCAGAACTGTGAGCCAATTAAACCTCTTTTCTTTATAAATTACACAGTCTCGAATGTTACTTTATAGCAATACAAGAATGACATAATACATAAATATAATATTTTTATAATTTTAGCACATTTATATGAAAGTAATCAAATATATTTAAACATGATAGTCTCTTTTTCTTTAGTAATTATTGCATAAAAGAGCACCTTGTCTAAAATAATATCCATATAGTTCGAAGTGTCTATTTTCTAATAGTTTGCTATTAATAAGACTTAAGGGGCCAGGCGCGGTGGCTCACGCCTGTAATCCCAGCACTTTGGGAGGCCGAGGCGGGCGGATCACGAGGTCAGGAGATCGAGACCATCCTGGCTAACACGGTGAAACCCCGTCTCTACTAAAAAAGTACAAAAAATTAGCCGGGCATGGTGGTGGGCGCCTGTAGTCCCAGCTACTCGGGAGGCTGAGGCAGGAGAATGGCGTGAACCCAGGGGGTGGAGGTTGCGGTGAGCCGAGATCGCGCCACTGCACTCCAGCCTGGGGGACAGAAAAAGACTCCATCTCAAAAAAAAAAAAAAAAAAAAAAAGACTTCAGGTTTGCATGTATGTCTGAAAAGGAACACAAAAAAATTCTGAGCACACATATTTATGCCCTTTATTTTCACATTTCTGTGTAGTTAATTATAACACTCTATTACAAACACTTATTATATACAGTTTTTCTTTGGTATAGGTATTTTATATACATATTGAGGATACAGAGATGAGCAAATCTCCTTCATCAAAGAACTCAGAGCCAAGTGTGTTAGTGAGGGAAACGTACAAAATAACACCCAAAACACAGAGATAGAGGAACTGATTTTACACAAATTATATGTGTTGTAAAATTGCAACAAAGTATTAGCAATTGCGTAATAGTAGCAGCTCTATCAGCACCCTTTGTTATTGCTTCTGTCTCTGGTTCTTAGATCCATGGAAAGCTGAAGTTTTCTACAGGCCCATCCTTCCTACCCATTCTCCAGATGGCCCATTTGTCTCTGTTGCTTCAGACAAAATATTTAGATGGTCATATTTACACCATCTTAAAGAATAAAATATCAGTTTGGAATTAAAGGCTCAAAGTATGTGTAGAGGACATCTCATATGTATCCCAAATTTGCCTGATAGTTTCATCACAGCAGGCACGAGTAAGTACTAAAATTTTTAAAGAAAATAGATTAAAATAAAAGCAAATGACCAAAGAGAGCAACCAGTGGGATTCCTGAAATGGCCATTATCTCTCAATTAAAATGCAAGACATGTTACCAAAAGCTATTCGTAAGAATGATTTATATTTAATAATACTTTTGGTGTCAGATTTTAAATTACATTATTTTCTACAATTACTACTAATTTTAAAGGCAGAACCTTCTAGAATAAAACTTTTATAGACAGAGTTTATACTAATGCACTAAAATTGCAGAATATAGGTTTATATTTTGGATCAAATGTTAAAATACTTTTTTAAATAAAACAAATATGTATTTTAAATGGGCATGATTTAGGAATAAGCTTGGATAAATGAGTTTACAAAATTGTAAAAATACCTGAAATCATTAGTTTAATTTAATTAACTTTATGAAACCCAAATTAAGTATTATAAACTTGTTGAAGAAAGTGGAGTAGCGTGGGATTAATAAAGGGCTTTTCGTAATTAACATTTTCCTCTCGTCTTTATTGTGTAAAGTGACACCTTTATCTCTGGCGTACATGGCTGGGTGGATGGGGCTGCCTTTTACTCAGAAGCACAAAAATGGAAAAGGGACAAACTTTGGAGTGCAGAATCCTGTTCAGCTGAGTCATGCAGAGTATGAAGTACTTTGAGGCATTCAAGAAAAGATGTCAAGCAGGAAGCTGGGAGCAGAATTCTGAATCTGCGAGGAAACATTTCTTGACCATTTTTGTACAGTTAATTTTATGTGAAAACTTGGCACCCATACACATCTCTTTAAACATATTTAATCATCAAATAAAGACAATAACAAAGTTATTCCACCTAACATGATGAAACTATCATGCCTACAACTGTAACAAACAAACCCTTTCCCCTGTAAGACAATGCAAATTTCTTTGGGTGATGCTTAGTCTTCTTCTTGATATCTCATAACTGAAATACTGTGATGTAAAGAAAACAATACTGTGGAGGCTGAGGCAACTTCATCTTAGATGCTAATCCACCATGTTGACTTCAACTAAGCTCAGTTCCAGAATGCCCCTACGATTTCTATTTTATCTACTGTTCTTTATGTAATACCGTAAGTTCTACCCTTAGGTCAAAACAACCTTGATGTTATTGTACTTACCATAAATCCTGCCCTTAAGCAGTAGTCATACACATCCCTTCTGAAGCACATATAATATGTCCATATGCCACCTAAGTCCTGGGTCTAAGGAGTAACAGTGCAAGGATCCATCATCTTATCTAACGACCCCCTGACTATGGCTTCTGTTTGTAAGTCCCTGTTAAATGTTTCTAAGAAACTGTATTTGTCAGTCTCTTTCTTTGGCCTTGGCCTTTGGGGGTAGATTTGCTTAAATCTGATCACTGTGGAACAAATATGTAAAAACTGTCATAAAAGGTGAACGCATCTTATGTTACAAGATAAGGAGATGAGAGGAAAGCAACATGGTTCTACTCACCAAAGCCTGCCCGGCTACATGCACTTCTGGACAATCAGCCAGCAGTGGAGATCAATGTTGAGTCCCAGATATGACATTATTACCCAGGGTGATCAGCCAGCTGTCTAGTGGCAGGTGGATTACCTGATTGCTTTGGACAACTTCCATCATGGGAGAGGAAGTGTTCTGTTTTTACAGGAATAGACACTTAACAGTGGATACAAATTTGCCTTTCCTGAATGCAATGCTTCTGTCAAAACTATCATCTTTGAATTTACGGAATGCCTAATCCATTGTTACTGTATTCCACCCAGCATTGCTTCTGATCAAGGAACTTACTACACAGTCAATGAAGTGTGGCAATTGGCTCATGCTTATGGAATTCACTGATCTTATGTCCTCTCTATTCTAAAGCAGCTGGCTTAATAGAACAATGGAATGGCCTTTTTGAAGACTCAGTGATAGCACTAACTAGGTGATCATTCCTTGCAGGGCAGGGCAAAGTTCCCTAGGAGGCTGTATACACTGAATCAGCATGCAGTATATGGTGCTGTCTCTCTTACACCCAGAATGTACCCGTTTAGGAATCAAGTGGAAATGGCGGTGGCAATACACAATATTACCACAAGTGACCTGCTAACAAATGTTTGCTTCTTGTCCCTGTACCCTTATGCTCTGCTGGCATACAGGTCTTCATTCCAAAGAGAGGAATACTTGCACTAAGAAACGCAATGATTACATTGAACTGGATATTAAGACTCTCCCGGAACCTCAGCCACTTTGGGCCCCTCACACCTCTAAATGAACAGGCAAAGAAGGGAGTTACTGCATTGATTAAGTGATTGTTCCTGACTACTAAGGGCAAATTGGATTGTCACTGCACAATGGAGGTAAGAAAGAGTATATCTGAAATACTAAATACCTGTTACGGAATCTCTTAGTACTAAATTGCCATGCCCTGTGACTAAAGTCAATGGAAAAGTACAACCATGTAATTTAGACAGAGCTACTTGTGGCCCAGACCCTTCTGAAATGAAGATTTGGGGATTTAATTTACCCCATCAGGTAAAGAACCAGAACCAGTTAAGGTACTTGCTGGGGGAAAAGGTAATATGGAATGGGAAGTGGAAGAAGATAATTATAAATACCAGCTAAGACCACATGAGCAATAACAGAAGTGAGGACTGCAGCTGTTATGAGTGTTACATTCTCATTTTGTTAGGCATATGGTTGTGTTTGTGTCTGCATATATATCAAATATCTTTGTTTTCTTTCCTCACTTATCCCTTTATCATATAAGATCTATTGACTTTATATCATTGTATTTAAATATTGTTAACTTTATATTATGATATTTAACTTATGGGATATGGAGAAAAGTAAACATCACCAAGAGCTTTGTATCCTCTTCTGGGGAAAGAGTTAGTGCATTTTTGGTTGTACGTAGGATAGTTATATTATGTTAGGTGGAAGTATGACCTTGCTATTGTCTTTATTTGAACATGAGGTATGGTTTAAGTAGCTGTATATGGGTGCCAAATTGACAAAGGGTGCACTTATAATGGTTAATTTTATGTGTTAATTTATCTAGGCCATGGTACCTAGAGATTTCCTCAAACATTCTAAATGTTTCTGTGAAGGTATGTTTTAGAAGAGATTAACATTTAAATCAGCGGCCATTTTGAGTAAAGCAAGTTACCGTCTATAATGGAGGTAGGCCTCATCCAACCAGTTGAAGGCCTAAAGAGAAAAAGACTGACCTCCTCAAGAGGTTTTCTCCAAGAGAAAAATTCTGCCAGCCAACTGCCTTTGAATCAGAGCTGCAATATAAACTCTTCCTTGGGTCTCCAGGCTGCAAGCCTACCTATAAACCTATAAGCCTCCACAATTGAATGAGCTAATTTCTTTTCCTTTCATTTCTTTTTTTTTTTTTTTTTTTAAGACAGAGTCTTGCTCTGTCACCCAGGCTAGGGTGCGATGGTGTGATCTCGGCTCACTGCAGCCTCTCCCTCCCGAGGTCCAGCAATTCTCCTGTCTCAGCCTCCCGGGTAGCTGGAATTACAGGCATGTGCCACCATGACTGGCTACTTTTTGTATTTTTAGTAGAGGCGAGGTTTCACCATGTTGGCCAGGCTGGTCTTGAACTTCTGACCTCAAGTGATCCATCCACCTCAGCCTCCCAAAGTGCTAGGATTACAGGCGTGAGCCACTGCACCCGGCCGCTAATTTCTTAAAATAAATACTAATCCTCATCCCTCTGTCTCTTTCTTTGTAAATAGATAGATAGATGAAAGAAGATAGAAAGAAAGATAGATAGATGATAGATGATAGATAGATAGATGATAGATAGATAGATAGATAGATAGATAGATGATGGATAGATAGATAGATTGATAGATAGACAGATAGATAGATAGATGTGTGTGTACATCCTACACCCTATTGTTTGTTTTCTTCCCCCCTCTGGAGAACCCTAACTCAATTCCTTTCCCATTGATGTGCAGTGCTATTTCCATCATGTATCATATATCACATGTGCTTGGAGGAATATGAACTTTGAGTTCTATTCCATTTGGCCAGTTTAAACTACTGGCTTGATAATAAACTTTTTCAAAGTTCCGTGGCTATTTTTGACTTTTACAATTCCATTAGGATTATAGTATCAGCTTGTCAAGCTATGCTAAAATTCCTGGTGAGATTTTGATTAGAATGCCAATGGACTTTTTAACTTAGAGAACAAACTCTCCCATTTCATCCATCTGTTAACTTTTCCTCATTGTAGCTCTCCTCATATGGTTTGTAAACATCGACTGTGAGCTCACTGTGAGAGTAGTTTTCATGAGAGCCCCATGAGTCTTGGTTTTTGAAAGATCTATAAAGGAAAGTTTTATATTTTTTCCACGATGGAACCACCAGGGCCCTCAGCTTTTGAAATCATAGATTTTTTATATGAATTTCTCAACTTACTATTCACAAAATACTAGAGAGGTGTGAATTTGATAACCACATCTGCCTGAAACTTCTGACCCCTCAAGGGTAACTTTCTATGTATTTTTTTAGCCTCGCACCTGAAGGAGTACAAGATTCCTTGGTACTTTCCTAAACTGATGAGTGGAATTCACATTCCTTTTCACATACCACTATGACTTCTGCTGTTCTGTTGGCAGCTTAGTTTCAAGTTCCATTTTATTTGAGTCTCGATTTCTGAAATCCTTGATTTACATGGATATCAAGGCCATAGCTGCTTGCCTTTACTTAGTTCAGAAAATGCCAAAGTACATTTATACTTCAGCTCCTGCAGAATAGACTTCTTTGCATTTCCTATGATTTAATTGACTATAATCGACAAAGATATAATTACCTATTTTATACTTGGTTTCTTAAAACAAAATCTGCTCTTGGATTAATTATCAATTTTAATTATTTTGCAGTGGTAATTTAGCATGGTACTGAGGAAGATGACTTTGAAATGATCATGGAGACTGCATAAAATGTCTAGGGTCCAGTAAAGGAATACTACATTATTCCCTTGAACTCAATTTTTCTCATTTATAAAATGGAAATAATGAAAAAATAATAGTTTTGGATATTATGTGATACGTGTAGCACTTTACAACGGTGTAATGTGCTTTACAACAGTGTAATGTAAAGTGTATAATATGTTCTAATGTTTTAGAACGTATTACACGTGTACAATATGTTCTAATGGTTTAGAACATATTATACACTTAATGAACAAGAAACTTTATAGACTTTGACTGACTTCAAAAATATTTATATGAAGGAAGGGAGTGTGAACAAGAGTTTCAAAAATATTGAGTAGGTAGAAATGGAAGATATAAACCAATTAAACACTTTTTTAATTTGAGAAAGGGTCTCAGTTTGTTGCCCAGGCTGGAGTGCAAAGGTGCGATCTTGGTTCGCTGCAATCATCTCCCAGGCTCAAGCAATCCTTCCACCTCAGCCTCCTCAGTAGCTAGGACTACAGGCGTGCACCATCAGGCTCGGTTAATTTTTTTATTTTTAGTAGATGAGGTTCCAACTGTTACCGGGGCTGGTGTCTAAGTCCTGGGTTCAAGCAATCTGTCCACCTCAGCCTCCCAAAGTTTTGGGATTACAGGCGGGAGCCACCTAACCCTAATCCCACTAAACTCTCACAAAGTCAACACACATGTATATAAATATGTATATGTGTGTGTGTATGAATTTGCTTACATCTCTAAAGAGAGGGAAAGAATGGCTCCTAAAAGCAATTCATATATTGTGTTTCTTATGCTCAACTAAGAAAACTGATTTGTTGCAATGCTTCTAAAAAGAAAAACTGAAAAACCGCTGGTGTCAAGACATCTCTATGAGTGGTTCAGGTGTACTTTTGAACAGGTCTGATACTCTCTTTGTCTTAACCCACATGGAAAAAGTTTATTCCATTTTTCAAGGACCAAAACTGAGGTCCTACCAATATATCTACAAGTGTCAGTTCTCTCGTCCAAAAAAATGAGTAATGAGGACAGGCCTCATTACAAATAGCTATTAAGGTAATTAAGTTAGATAACATGTTCCATGAGGACTATTTTGATGGTGAACAGTGCCTGATATTTTTGTGTCTAAATTTTTTTAATCAATTATTCTTAGCTTTGTATGTTGCTAAGATGAAGATTCTATGAAAGTAAGGATTTTCTTCCTCCTTTTCTCCTCTCTTCTTCCCTGTCTCTCTCTCTCTCTCCCTACCCCCCTTCTTTCTGTACATCTGGCAGAGTCATTTCCATGTATATTTATATAGCCCTTGATCTACATGTGTGGACAATTTCATTCTATTTTTATAATTTTTTTACTTAAATTTTCTAACTTGCAGAATTTAAATCTTACATCTTTTTTTTCTCTTAAAATATAAGCATTTAAAACAACAATACAATTTTGGCTATATTATAGCATACGGTTCAGAAATTTTATGATTTTATAATTTTCATTTAATTAATAGTTAACGGAATTGATTGATGTCACAAATTATATTTTAAAAGTATTTATACTTGGTTTTTGTTGTTATTTTTGTTATTTGTTTCTCATCACGATGTGTTTTAATTTTCTGCCAGGGAATCTGTTTCACAAATTCACCTTAAAAAATAAGCTGTTTTGTGTCTGTGTGTCACCTTTAAAAAATCAGTTTTTTAAATGTTTCATAGACTAATAAAAAATAAGGTATACCTCTCTTTGCAATGTTCATTTTTTAAAATATATTAATAAAATCAATCTTATTAATTATAAAAATTTGTATAAAATTTATAATTTATAAATGTATAAATTTATAATTTAAAATTTGTATAAAATATAAATTTTTATTTATATACAATACAAAAAAATTTATATTTTTTGTAAATAAAATTGTATATAAAAACTTGTATTTTTTATTTGACATTTCTAAGCTTCTAAAAGTGTAGTTAATGGACTTAAGGTGGTTGTTAGAATTGGGCATTCTTAGTCCTAATGAATCAAAATCTGTGGACATGAGTATCATAAATCAGGATGAGCATCATTATCCACATTTCTAAGTAATTTTCATACAAACCGACATTTGAGAATTGTGGATTCCTTTAATTTTTGACAATCAGTATGTTATATAAACGTTAACATTTTTTTTTTATTATACTTTAGGGTTTTAGGGTACATGTGCACAATGTGCAGGTTTGTCTGACAAAGGGCTAATATCCGGAATCTACAATGAACTCAAACAAATTTACAAGAAAAAAACAAACAACCCCATCAAAAAGTGGGCAGAGGACATGAACAGACACTTCTCAAAAGAAGACATTTATGCAGCCAAAAAACACATGAAGAAATGCTCATCATCACTGGCCATCAGAGAAATGCAAATCAAAACCACAGTGAGATACCATCTCACACCAGTTAGAATGGCCATCATTAAAAAATCAGGAAACAACAGGTGCTGGAGAGGATGTGGAGAAATAGGAACACTTTTACACTGTTGGTGGGACTGTAAACTAGTTCAACCATTGTGGAAGTCAGTGTGGCGATTCCTCAGGGATCTAGAACTAGAAATACCATTTGACCCAGCCATCCCATTACTGGGTATATACCCAAAGGACTATAAATCATGCTGCTATAAAGACACATGCACACGTATAAACGTTAACATTTAAACAATGCCAAGGCAGTAGGCACATTTGGTATATTTTACTTAATCTTCACAATGATATTATCATGGTATTGTTATTAAGAATTAGAGAGCTGGAGTAATTCATACATAGTCATATTTCTAGTAAGTTGAAGCTTAGATGCATTCTCAGGTTATCTAGCTCCAGGGTCCTTGCTCTTAACCACTGTAAATATAATTTCTTTTCAAATAGAAACACGTAAACTGTGCCTCTATTAAAATAACACAGTAAACTATGTCTGTCAAAGTGTTCCTAATTTTAAGATAGATATAGTGGTTCATAACTACAAAATGTCCATTGTAAAATGTGTGATTAACGAAAATAATAGAGGCCAGGTGCACTGGCTCATGCCTGTAATCCCAACACTTTGGGAGGCAGAGGCAGGTGGATTGCTTGAGCCCAGGAGTTCGAGACCAGCCTGGGTAACGTGGAAAAACAACATCTATAATCTACAAAAATACCAAAAATTAGCAGGCTGCAGAGATGTGTGCCTATAGTCCCAGGCTGGGGTGGGAGGATCATCTGAGCCTGGGAGGTCAAGGCTGCCATCCAGCCTGGGCAATAGAGTGAGACTCTGTCTGAAGGAAAGAAAAAGAAAGAAAGAAAGAAGGAAGGAAGGAAGGAAGGAAGGAAGGAAGGAAGGAAGGAAGAAAGAAAGAAAGAAAGAAAGAAAGAAAGAAAGAAAGAAAGAGAAAGAAAGAGAGAAAGAAAGAAGAAAGAAAGAAAAAGAAAGAAAGAAAGAAAGAAAGAAAGAAAGAAAGAAAGAAAGGAAGAAAAGAAGGGAGGAAGGAAGGAAGGAAGGAAGGAAGGAAGGAAGGAAGGGTCTTTGCTCTATTTTATGCATTTCACACTATAGCAGGTATGAATATCCCAAGGCCTGTTCTATGCCATTTGCTTTTGAGAGATCTACATTTTTATTTCACTGTGTCTTTTATAAAGAGTATATGCCTGATTGGCTTTCCTTCCTCTGGTTTGTTAAAAAATACACAACTTTGGGTATGTACATCAAAGGGGTGAACTGGTGAAGATGGAAGTACCTTAGATTGTTTTCTATTTAATATTTTACTGTGTTGCCTTAAAGATTTAAGTACTATTTGAGTGAGTCATCTGGGATCCAAGAGGCAATTTCTCACTATCTTTTTTAATGATGCTCTTAAAATGTTACCCTTTTTTACTTTTTTGAACTTTCATGGTATTTTAACAGGAAAATTAGAATGAACCAGAAATTTTAAACAGTATTACTTAAAATATTAGTGGTAGAAAGTTAATAATTTAAGTTTTAAAATTTGTGAATAGAGATTTAATATTTAATATTTGCAGGAAAATATTTTAATGTATAAATAATAAATTTCTATCACAAAAGAAATTTACCTTTGAATATAAGGAGGGAGGAAATAGCTACTTTCAAATCATGGATAACATAAAAAGAACACATGAATGGGGGAGTGAGGCAATCACAAGTTTAACCCTTAAATTATAAGGGGAAGTAGATTTCACTTCTGGAATATCACAATATTTTCTCCATTTCTGAAAGTTAACCAAAATGGTTGCTGAGATATCTTTTTATGTCCAGAACCCCTTAGCTGCTTAACAAAGGCGCAAGCTAGGTCGGTGGCTCACGCCTGTAATCCCAGCACTGTGAGAAGCCAAGGTGAGTTTGAGACCAGTCTGAGCTATATAGCAAGACCCCATCTCTTTAAAGAAAAAAAAAGAAGGCTCAGAATATGTTAAAACTGTTAATATAGGGCCGGGCGAGGTGTCTCAATGCCTGTAATCCCAGCACTTTGGGAGGCAGAGGAGGGTGGATCACACGGTCAAGAGATCGAGACCATCCAGGCTAACACGGTGAAACCCCGCCTCTACTGAAAATACAAAAAAAAATTAGCCGGGCGTGGTGGCGGGCGCCTGTAGTCCCAGCTACTCGGAGAGGCTGAGGCAGGAGAATGGCGTGAACCCGGGAGGCAGAGCTTGCAGTGGGAGGAGCAGAGATCGCACCACTGCACTTCAGCCTGGGCGACAGAGTGAGACTCCGTCTCAAAAAAAAAAAAAAAAAAAAAAAAAAAAGCCCTCCAGCCTGGGCGACAGAGTGAGACTCCATCAAATAAATAAATAAATAAATAAACAAACAAACAAACAAACAAATAAAAAATAAAAATAAATAAAAACCCTGTTAAAATATAAATGTTTGTATGTTTGGTGTAGTTCCTTTTTCATGAGGGCTTAGATAATGAAAGTAAGAAGAAACACTTTATGGATTAAATTTGATCTACACCACAGAAGGTCATACATACATTTTCTGTTGCCTGGCAAATATAAATGACTCTGTGCCATTTTTGGAGGTATAGCTTTCAAGTTATGTGTTTCAACACATAGTTCAATTTGAAATTTAAAATCAGAGTTTGAAACACTTGGCTTGAATCAACTGAAGATCAAGAGCTAATCCTTTTCAATCTCTTTCTGGCTGTTATTTTTTTGGACAAAGTCTTTCTCTTCAGCATTTAAACTTCTCTAATATAGTCTCACTGATTTTATGTCAAGAAAGCCAGCATTAGTATTATTCCATAACTTACTTAATTATACATCTATTATTTCATTAGAAACACATATATATCATGTTACATCATTTTATTCAACAGGCAAGGATTCAGTTTTGTTACTTAACGGACACACAAAAAATGATTTTACTCCGGAATAACATTTCATCATTTTTTCTATTTTAACTATTTTCAGCACTTCTGTGAATCCCTAGACCACTGAGACAAGAAAAAAATTATCCCAACTTTAGAGTTGCTATTATTTATACATGAAAGAGCATGTTGTCTTTAGTGCAGCTGCAAACTAATATTAATCTCCCATTTGAAAGCCTGGCAGGCTCTCCTAATAACCACACATGTAACAAGTTACATTGGGTCCTAATCTTTTCACTCTTATGAAATGAAGATCTATTAAAAATAATGATACTATGATAACACTAATTTAGCTGGTACTGCTGTTCCAAATCAGTGCTATACCTAGAGGCAGCTGCAGGTATTTTATTGAAAGCCAAAGTAAATTGGGGCAGTTCCCCTAGCAGTATAAATTAGTCAGAACCTTTGAGACATTGGTATATTTTGGGAGTGAAGCACTGAACTCTTTTTCCAAGAATTATGTCACCTTAATTCAGTAATTTGGTATGCCTCGGGGTTTGCATGTATTTTAGAGATACTGTAATGAAGCGTGTGAGTATTCATTTAAACACAGAAGTCCCCCAAGAATAAAAGGCATGCCTAATTCACTGGAAATGCTATCATTCTCAGAATGTTTCCAGACGTAATGCAAACTTGTACTAGCTAGGTTAGATAAGTTATTAGGAACATATGGTGATGAAATGGGTAAAATGTGATAAGAAATCATTGAAAATTAGGCCATCCTCAAATGAATTATCATAACCCATAAAGTTTACAAACCGAAAAACCACAGAGTAGTTTGCCTCGCTGACTCTCTGGCTTGGATAGATTTACATTCTTTTTTTTTTTTCGAAGTCTTCAAATTCCATATGTTTTTCTTGATCCAATTTAAATGCTAGGCATAAAAGCAGAAATTTTACAAATTGGGATAAATTTCTTTACCTCATATAGTGGTCTGAGAATTCACAGAAGCACTGTATATTGTAAAATGGAAGAAATGGGAATATATTGGTGTGTAATAAGATTTTTTTTTATTTGTGGCTATAGTTTAGTGAAAAACGATGCCAAATAGGCTTAAAAACTGTTACCTTGCTTGCTTAAGCTGTCTTCATCCACTGCTAACTGTTTCAATCTATAATATGCTTGTTTTCATCCTAAACAGGTCATGTATACCTCTCCAGATTTTGCTTTTATTGTATGTAATGTTGTATTTTTTTCCTACTATTAAAATTAAACTGACAGAAGAAAGTGTAGTGTAATCAAAGAGCATAGATTTCAGAATTAGCTCTTTGTTAAAACCTGTGTTTGGCTTTTATTGTTGTGGAACTCTGCATATTTTTTCTTCAACTGTAGGAGCCTTATTTTTTCCTTTAAATATATGTGTTGAGAGAACTATTATAAAGCTCTTATTATTAAACTCTTTAATTTTTTATTAAGCCTGTAAAAAAATTCCCTCTTTTAATTGTGGCTAACAGGGTTTATGTAATGAGAAGAAAACATATATTTGCCCCATTGTCTTATTTGTGTTTATGTTAAATGTACATATGTTCCTATCTTATAAACAATGCATTTTCTCATCACTGTGCTAAATATGCTGTGATTAGAATTTTAAACTGAATGTCATCAGATAGATGCTAAATTGTGCTTTTGGTGTTCTAGTAAAAATGATTCACCTTCTTTTGGTTTTAGAGAATAAAGCTGATTTTAAAAACATCATACTGGGAATGAAATCAATGGGCTGATGTGTCAAATTTGCACAAAGAGCACTATCAACATCAAGGACCCACATCAATGTGAGAATGATTTCTACTTGTCTGATTTTTATGCTGTGAAGGAATATGTAATGCTGCTGGTAGACAAACTCCAGGCTATGTCCACATGACATAAACATTCAGGTAGCTGAAATGTAAAAATACAAGCCTGGCATTTTGATTTACATTTTAGTAACAAATTTGCTTTTTAGCTATGTAAGTATTTTAGTGTAGATTCTAAGTACAAGTAGCAATACTAGAGAACATGTGTAGATCTTTGGCCTATTCCTTCTTTGAGTCAATTTTTTTAAAACAAATATGTCTGTAACTTGAAGTTATATTTTCTAACCTAATGTTTAAATAGTTACTCTTAGAAACCAAATTTTATACAATGACGTTTATCATATTATAAAGAATTACACATGCATAAACCAATATGATAAAACACTATATTTGTTTTTGATCATTGTTATTATACTATTTAATCTACCAGGTTCTTCTAATGCTCTGCGTTAGAGGGACAACATGAATAATAGACTAGTATCTTAGTCCCTTTCCTGTTACTCATAACAGAATACCTAAAACAGGGTTGTTTATAAATAAAAGAAATGAATTTCTTACACTTATGGAGGCTGAAATGCCTAACCCTGGGGGGCTGCTCTGGTGGGGGTCCTGCAGGTGGGGCACTTGGTGGAATCCCGAGGTAGTGCAGGGCCTCGTTTTGTGAGAGGAGTGAGTGTGTTAGCCCCACCCTCTCTTCCTCCTATGAAGCCACCAGTCTCACTCCCATGATAACCTATTAATTCATTAAACCATTAATCTGTGAATGGGTATATCCCTCATGACTTAACCACCTCTCAAAGGCCCCACCTATGATACTGAGATATTGGAGATTAAATTTCAATATGAGTTTTGAAGGGGACAATTATTCAAACCATAGCAACTGGTGGTATAGTCCTTCAATGGTGAGAGCAAAACGATAAAAATAAAAATAAACTTTTTAATAGAAAATTGCTTTCAAACTAAATGAATGAAACAAAATATTAATACATAAATCATAAAAACCATTTTGGTTCTATAAATCATGTACACATTTGTTTAAGGGCAAAAAAGGATGTGATTTACAACACCATGTCTGCTAGGTCTTAAAATAAAGTACCCACAATGTTTTTTTCAGTTCATCTATGTGTGCATAGATGAGAGTGAAGCTTATTTATGAAATGATCTTTGGGCAAATGAAAGTTACTTCAGTTAATTTTAACTACACATTTAATTATGTGAAAATAAATTTTCTTTGGAAAAAATCTAATTTGAAATATTCCCTGTTGCTGTGAGTAAATAGTTTCATAGAGCAAACCATTAAACCAGTATTACTAAATTCAAATATTTCAAAGGCACCACATTGAAACAAGCTTGCTGTATTTTATTGATATGTATTTAAATATGAATTTAATTCTGCTTGATTCAAAATTTCTGAATCGCACCTTACCAGTTTGTGTCACAGGGAGATGGAGAGCAGATTACTATGAGTAAAGAAAAATAAAACTCTGCCATTGTGTATGATTGTTCATTTTATTATATTATTTTTATTTTCACTATAATATTTTGATAATAATTACAACCGGAATGTTCTTTGATAGGTGAAACGATAAACAAACTTTGAATACATACAATAAAATATTCTTCAATTATAAAATAATGCACCATCAAGCCATAAAAAGACATGGGGAAATCTCAAGTTTTGCTAAGTGAAAGAATCCAATCTAAAGAGATTAAATACTATATGATTTCAGTTATATGATATTTTGAATAAAGCAAAACTAGAGTGATGGTAAATGGATCATCAGTGGTTGCCATGGGTTGGCTGTGGGGGTGTTGAATAGGGGAAGCACAGAAGATTCATTTAGGGCAATGCAACTAATCTGTATGACACTGCCTCAGTAGATATGTGCCATTACAAATTTCTCAAAACCCATAGCACTTTATAGCACAAAGAGTGAACGTTAATATTGGTAAATTTTTTTTTTTTTTTTGAGACGGAGTTTCGCACTGTCGCCCAGGCTGGAGTGCAGTGGCATGATCTCGGCTCACTGCAAGCTCCACCCCGCGGGGTTCACGCCATTCTCCTGCCTCAGCCTCCCGAGTAGCTGGGACTACAGGCGCCCGCCACCACACACGGCTTTTTTTTAAATTTTTGGTAGAGACGGGGTTTTGCTGTGTTAGCCAGGATGGTCTCGATCTCATGACCTCGTGATCCACCCTCCTCGGCCTCCCAAAGTGCTGGGATTACAGGCATGAGCCACCACGCCCGGCCTTAATGTTGGTTAATTTTTTGTTTGTTTGTTTGTTTGTTTGTTTTTTATTATTATACTTTAGGTTTTAGGGTACATGTGCACAATGTGCAGGTTTGTTACATATGTATCCATGTGACATGTTGATTTCCTGCACCCATTAACTCGTCATTTAGCATTAGGTGTATCTCCTAATGCTGTCCCTCCCCCTTCCCCCAACCCCACAACAGTCCCCGGAGTGTGATGTTCCCCTTCCTGTGTCCATGAGTTCTCATTGTTCAATTCCCGCCTATGAGTGAGAACATGTGGTGTTTGGTTTTTTGTCCTTGCGATAGTTTACTGAGAATGATGGTTTCCAGTTTCATCCATGTCCCTACAAAGGACATGAACTCATCATTTTTTATGGCTGCATAGTATTCCATGGTGTATATGTGCCACATTTTCTTAATCCAGTTTATCGTTGTTGGACATTTGGGTTGGTTCCAAGTCTTTGCTATCGTGAATAGTGCCGCAATAAATATACGTGTGCATGTGTCTTTATAGCAGCATGATTTATAGTCCTTTGGGTATATACCCAGTAATGAGATGGCTGGGTCAAATGGTATTTCTAGTTCTAGATCCCTGAGGAATCGCCACACTGACTTCCACAGTGGTTGAACTAGTTTACAGTCCCACCAACGGTGTAAAAGTGTTCCTATTTCTCCACATCCTCTCCAGCACCTGTTGTTTCCTGATTTTTTAATGATGGCCATTCTAACTGGTGTGAGATGGTATCTCATTGTGGTTTTGATTTGCATTTCTTTGATGGCCAGTGATGATGAGCATTCCTTCATGTGTTTTTTGGCTGCATAAATGTCTTCTTTTGAGAAGTGTCTGTTCATGTCCTTTGCCCACTTTTTGATGGGGTTGTTGGTTAATTTTTAAAAAGTCATTTGAGAGGTTGGGGGATCCAGGGTTAGAATGCAGAATGTGACAACACAACTTAACTTTATAAAACAATCTCACTGAGGAGGTGGGAGATAAGGTGATTTGTAAATGAATGGTGTCTCTGTGAGTAAAGGCTAAAGGAACTGCACATAACCACCGTACTCTAGTTGACAAAGTTTATTCCGTTAGGGTTGCAGGTTAACAATACTGATACTGCTTTACATGTATAATATAATGGAACTGAACAATTAAATAAATGAAGGGTGGATATGATGAGTCAGGTTTCTCACTGTTGGAGTGGAAGTTTACAAATAATCAAGGAGAAGAAGCAAAATGATGCATGTAGTAATGAACCAGATTTGCGGATAGCAAAAATAACTCCTGTTTGGTTAATATAGCTACAGATAGTTAGATATAGAAATATTTACACATATATGTGCACATATGGGTTAGTGGATTCTTACTCTGTCAGCAGAGAGGACTTAGAAATAACAGCACTTCAGTAGTAACAAGCACACCTAGTACCCAAATTCAGGTTTCTTTTTCTTTTTTTCTTTTTTTTTTTTTGAGACGGAGTCTCTCTCTGTCGCCCAGGCTGGAGTGCAGTGGTGTGATCTCGGCTCACTGCAATCCTTGCCTCCCGGGTTCAAGCAATTCTCCTGCCTCAGCCTCTGGAGTAGCTGGGATTACAGGCCACCGCGCCCAGCTAATTTTTGTATTTTTAGTAGAGACAGGGTTTCGCCATGTCGGCCAGGCTGGTCTCAAACGCCTGATCTCGTGATCCACCTGCCTCCGCCTCCGAAAGTGCTGGGATTACAGGCGTGAGCCACCGCACTCGGCCCCAAATCCAGGTTTCTAATACCACTTTCCAATATTATGACACAGGACTCCTCAGAGATATGGCCGATTCTGGGACTTAAACAGAAAGAATATAAAATAAACCTGGATCATCTTGTAGTGCCATAAAGTAAGAAAGTACTTAAGACACACACACACACACACACACACACACCCCTTCAAACCTCATCATGATAGGTATATGTCAAAGGGAAACAGGAGTCAACTGAAAGAGCTCTCAGTTGCCAAAACTAGAAAAAGTTGAGCAGGAAATTTAACGAAGTATAATTATATTATAACCCAAAGTAAACAATAAATTTCCACAAACTCATCATGACATATGTGAATTTTTGAACAAATAAATAAAGGAAAATAGACAAATTTCTGATGCAGAATAATTTTAAATTATTTATATAGATACTTGGACATTTGCTAGATAAAGCGTAAGTTTTACTCCTGAGCTGTGGGCTGCACATAACTTTCTCCCAAAGAGTAAGGTATGAAAGAGGAAAAACAGTAACCTTGTAGTGCAATAACCTGACAAACACAACCTTAGCCAGGTGATCAATGTAAACATCAACTGTAATAATTAATGTTGGTAGTACACACAGTACTGTTGACATGAGGTAATAATACTTTTTATAACATGGCACTTTATCTCTGTGGTCTATCACTAAAAAACCCATATTTAATCATGATAAAAGGAAAAAAGACTAGACAAATCCCAATTGAAGGACATTATACAAAATACCTGGCCAGTACTCTTAAAACTGTCAAGGTCATTAATAACAAGGAAAATCTGAGGAACTATTACAGCCAAAACAAGCTTAGAGAGACATAATGACTAAATGCCATGTAATAATCTCAATAATATTTTAAAATAGCAAAAGGATATCAGGTAAAATATAAGAAAATCTAAATAAGCTATGGACTTCAGTTATCAATATTGGTTCATTAATTATAAAAATGCGCCATATAACATAAGGTGTTAATAGAGAAAACTAGATTTAGGGTGTATGGGAACTCGATAATATCTCTGAAATTTTTCTGTAAATCTAAAACCACTTTAAAACATAAAGGTTATTAAAAAATCTAGTCTACCATCTTTGCTCAAAGCATATTAACAATGAAACAGTGTGAGCAGGTAAATGTTTGATACTTTTCTTGAAATATGGTTCAATTCAAATTTAAAATAATATGTGACCTTTTCTTCAATTTCTTTACTTCTTTTTATTACAGACCTAAAATATTGCCAGTTGACCTAATTATTATTACAGATTGAGCCAGCTCTTCCTCAGTGCTATATTCATTTCCCTTCAAGGAAAGAAGCTTTTATGAGATGCTCATTCATCAACAAATTCATTTCATTAAGTTGGGAGCTCATTTGTAAGCTTCTTTTTCTTATATATGCAAAACCGTTAGATAGGATTAAAAAGAAGAAAAGAAAAGAAAAGAAAACAACAGAAAGGAAAAAAAGAAAAGAATGAGATGTGTGCTATCTTTCAGCTATGGTGTGAGCACAGCCCATAAGCCTCAGGAGAGGCAGTGGTTAAAGGACAAACATGAAGGACAAACTGAGTGACGACACCAAAAAGCTGTTAGAACCGATAAACAAATTTGGTGAAGTTGCAGAATACAAAACCAACAGGCAAAAATTAGCAGCATTTATGTATACCAACAGTGAACAATCTGAAAAAGAAATCAAGAAAGCAATCCTACTGATAATACATAAAAAGAATATAACATACCTAGGAACCAATTTAACCAAAAAAGTGAAAGGTCTATACAAGGAAAACAATAAAACACAGATGAAAGAAATTAAAGAGGAACACCGAAAATGGAAAGATATCTCATGCTCATGCATTGGAAGAATTAATATTTTTAAAATGACAATACTACCCAAAGTATTTTACAGATTCAGTACAATCCTTTTCAAAGTACCAATGATATTCTTCAAAGAAACAGATAAAAAATATCCTAAACTTCATATGGAATGACAAAAGACCATGAAAAGCCAAAACAATTCTGAGCAAAATGACCAAAGCAAAAGGCATCACACTACCTGGCTTCCAACTACAATACAATGCTATAGTAACCATATCAGCATGGTACTGGTGTTAAAAACAGACACATAGACCACGAAACAGTATAGAGAACTGAGATAAAAATCCACGCATTTGCAGCCAACTCTTTTGACAAAGGCATCAAGAACACACAATGGGAAAGGACAGTCTCTTCAATTAATGGTGCTGGAAAAAACTGAATCACCACATGCAAAAAAAAAAAAAGCGAAATTAGACACTTACATTTTACCATATGAAAAGTCAAAATGGATTAAAGACTTAAACCTAAGACCTTGAACTATAAAACTACTAGAAGAAAATGTTAGATAAACACTCCATAACAATAGTCTGGGCAAAGATTTTTTTGTGTAAGACCTCAAAAGCACAAGAAACCCAAGCAAAAATAGACTAATTGAATTACATCCAATTGAAAACCTACTGCACAGTAAAATAAACAATCAAGAAAGTAAAAAGACAACCCACAAAATAGGAGAAAGTACTTGCAAACTATTTATCTGACAAGAGATTAATAACCAGAGTATGTAAAGAGCTCAAACAAGTCAAGAAATAGATAAAACCAAATAACCAATTTGAAAAATGGGGAAAATATCTGAATAACTATTTTGCAAAAGAAGAAATGCAAATGGCCAATAGGTGTTTGAAAAATGATTGAACATCACTAATCATCAGAGAAATGTAAATGAAAACTGCCATGGTGCATCATTTGACCCCAGTTCAAATGGCTTTTATCAAAAAGACAGAAAATAATGGACGCTGGTGAGGATGTGAAAAAGGGGAAACCCTCATGCACTCTTGATGGGAATGCAAATTAGTATAATCACTGTGGAAAACTGTATGGAGTTTCCTCAGAAAATTAAATATAAAACTTAATTATAATTATAAATTATAAATTAAATGTAAAACTTAAAATTAAATATAAATTAAATATAAAAATTAAATATAAAACCATATAATGCAGCAATTTCACTACAGGATACATTTCAAAAAAAAAGACAAAGAAAATACATATATGGGAGAGATATCTACATGCCTATGTTTATTGTAGTGCTATTCGTAGTAGCCAATTATGAAACCAAACTAAGTGCCCATCAATGGATGAATGGATAAAAAAATATGGTGTATAATAGACACAATGGAATATTATTCATCCTTAAATAAGAATTATTCATCCTTAAATAATAATGAAATCTTGTCATTTTCAGCAACATGGGTAGAACTCAAGGTCATTATGTGAACTGAAATAAACCAAGCACAGAAAGACAAATATCACAGGCTCTCACTTGTGTGTGGGAGCTAAAAAGTGGATCTCATGAAGATAGAGAGTAGATTGGTGGTTACGAGAGGCCTTGAAGGGTACTGAAGAGGGAGGATGAAGAGAGGTTAATTAATGGGTACAAATATACAGTCTGATAGAATAAATAAGACCTAGTGTTTAATAGATCAGTAAAGTGATTATAGTTTACAATAACCTATTGTATATTTCAAAACAGTGGGAAGGGAATAATTCAAATGTTTCTAGCCTAAAGAAAATCAAGGATTTAATGTGATGGATATACTAATTGCAATTGTTTGATCGTTACCAAATACTTGCATATATTAAATTATCACAGGCACCCTGAAAATATTTACATCTATTATGTATCAATAAGAATAAAAGATTAATATACCCATTTCTACATCAAAATTTTTACAAACTAATCAAAACTGTTTATTTGATTGTAGATTAAAAAGTGTAATTCATTTTATTAGCTGTAAAGTCTATCCTAAATATTTTGGGGGCCAAGGAAAAGAAGACAAATAAAATCTCACATATCATATATCTAAAATTTGAAGTTATAATCAATTTAAGTTCAACTTAAATTGTTAAATTTTGTTCCTGTACATGGACAAAAAACTATTCTAAAATTCATATGGATCCAAAAAAGAGCCCAAATAGCCAAAGTAATTCTAAGCAAAAAGAGCAAAGCTTGAGGCATCACATTACTGGACTTCAGATTATACTATAAGGCTATAGTAATCAAAACAGCATGGCACAGATAGAGAAGCAGACATATAGACCAATGGGAAAGAATACAGAATGGGAAAATAAAGGTGTGCTTATACAGCTATCTGATATTCAACAAAATCAATAAAATCCATCAATGAGAAGCTGTGCATGGTGGCTCACACCTATAATCCCAGCACTTTGAGAGGCTGAAGTGGGAGAATTACTTGAGGCCAGGATTTCAAGGTTACAGGGAGCCATAATTGTGCCACTATACTCCAGCCTGGGTAACAGAATAAGATCTTGTTTCTTAAAAAAGTTAAAATAAAATAAGCAATAGGGAAAGAACTTCCATTTCAATAAATGGTGCTGAGATACCTGGAGAGTCATATGCAGAAGAAACTGGACCCCTACCTTTCATCATATACAAAAATTAACTCATGATGGATTAAACATTTAAATGTAAGGAGTTATGCTGTCACAAACCAAGGGTCCCTGTAGCTACCAGAATCCAGAAGAGGCAAACAACCTTCCCCTAGAGGTTATGGAGGGAGCATGGCCCTGCTTATATTTGGGTTCCAGACTTCTAGTCTCTTATTGTGAGAGAAGAAATTTCCAATGTTAAAGCCACCAAGTTTGTGGTATTGTTTTTAAGAGCAGCCCCAGGAAACAAATATGTGGAAAACTATCTTTTTTTAAATAACAAAAATTAACAACATATTATAGTCAACTGAATAAATTATTATTATACAAGCTCCACTGTTCTGTTGATGGGCAGGCAATGTTTGGATGAGTGAAAGAATACTTCATTCAAAAATTATTTTTGAAGTTATATATTATTGCAAATTATGTTTTTTTATTCAATTCATTTTTTTATCTTTGTCTTGACAAAATCACTAATCATACTGTTATAAACAAGATTTTACTTAATTTTTGTTCTATTGGCAATAGCTATCAGTATAAACTTTTAAAATGCTAAAAATATCTTTAAAATGTTAAGATGTGAAAGACTATAAATAATAAGTAAACATATACCCAGGTTACAAAATTTGAAAAGAGTTTTATTAAATATGTAAATTAAAGTAAATATAAAAATTAAAATTATAATCCCCAATGCTTTCTAAAATGTTATCTCAAATATTCAAAACTTATTTATTATAATTAAAAAATAAATATAATAATAGCATTCAAAATTTAAATTAAAATTACTTAGATAAGCCTGAAATTTGTATTTTATTTTTGAGAAAGGTAATTTAATAAAATATTTTTATAGAATGAAATATTTTTAATTATAGGATTCATGATGAATCAAATATGGTAATGTAAAGGATACATTTTGTGACATTAGCCCTGTTTTGAATAAATTTGAAAACAAGAGGATAAGTATATTTGAATAGAAATATGTATTTAGATTTGGACTGTTATTTGAAGTGTTTGTGAAGCCTTTGGAGTCTGCTGTCCAATAGAAGTTCAATATATGTTTGGAAAACATTTGAACTATGTATCAAATGACCTGGCAAGTGGATTTACAGATCAAATGACTGCACAATTTTCTTTTTCTATCCCTGTTATACACTGTTTTAAAATAACTATCTTTTTTTAATCTTAAAGTTTTCAGTATTTTTGTATTCCAGAATATGCTGAAAATTATTAACAATTATCAATTTTGGTCCTCTAAACATATTAAGATATTTCTTACCATTGTAAAAGTTTATACTTTCTCTGTTTTCACCTTGGGAGGAGCTGATACATTTCTGTAAGAATATACTTCAAATAATGTAAAAGAAGATGATTTTAAAATAGAGAAAATATATAAATCTAGTTTATATAAAACTATAAATATATTTACTCCTTAAACAAGAATTTCTAAATAATAATTCAAATAAACTAAATGTTTTTTAAAGCAAAATTGTAATCAATCATAAGAAACCAATTGACAGCAAACTAAATTTTGTATATCTAGACATTCTCAAGGTACACAGTTTTGCAGTGCAGCATTTTTCTAAATCTTTATCACATACACGCAAATGTTATACTGTTTAGAAAAAATGAAAATGACAAAAAATATACAAAATACTATTTAATTTTTCTCTAAGATCAACAAGGAATAAGTAAGGAGACTAAAACTTTTAACTTGCAGGTCTCCAGTGACTCAGTTTACATTCTTGAAATACAGTTGCCCCTGAAACAATTCAGACACTAAGTAGATATATAGAAAGTTGGTAGGTAGACAGATAATAGATGATAAGATAGACAGTTTAGATGGATAGGTAAGAGAAAGATAATAGCTAGCTAGATTGCTAAAAATGTAGATATAGATGTATCTTATTAAATAAACATATTTTGGGGTAGCCGTGAATATTTTTCTGTAATATTCCGGCATGTTATTATTTTTATTTAATAAAAAGATTGATATGCTCTTCATTTTAACTGACACAATTATAGATTACCTTGTATAGATAACGGCACTGCATTCTTATCCTAGGAGAACATGTTTCAATAATGGTAGAGGAAAATAGAGAAGCCAACCAGCTGTAATATATGGTTAAAATTATGGCCAGGCACCTTGAGAAATAATATTGTTTATTATGAAATGAGTAAAAGTGTTCCCATTATATTTACTGCAGCTACATATAACACCTGTCACATAGTTCTTTTACTCCTATTCTTAAAGTTATAATGATTCCAAGAATTAATTTTGTTGAACAGTTTGTTTATGGAAGGGGTGATGTCTGCCAAATTAAACCATTTCTAAGAAGAGTGCTCATTTATCTTCCTTGGATTTCAACCAAACACATTTCACAGATAATGACAAAATGTAACTGCAAAACTTTAACTTGACTGGCATAAGGTTTAAGTAGAAATATTCCATCTACATCTATATTCATATCTATATCCATCCACATCCATATCTATTAGGCAAACTGCCCATTTGCAAAGACTCTCATCCTTAGGGTAGTGGATCTCAACTTTGCATATTGGAATCACTTGAGAAGCTTGAAAAGATACTGATATCTGGGTTCCATCCTCAGAAAGTTAGATTTAATTGGTCATGGGCATTGGTTCATGGGCACTGCAATTTTTAAAAGCTTTCCGAGTGGTCTCAATATCCAAAGAAATTGTAGAACCACTGTCTTAGCATTTTAAGAAGGCTTAAAGAAAAGGATAGCATGTTAGATTTTATAAATGTTCCATTGGAATAACTGTGTTTAACACTTAGTACTGTCTTCTTTGGATATATTTTAAAATAAGAGATTTTAGATTTTAAAATAAGAGATTTTCAGTTATTATAAATCCAATATTTAGATAAAATACAATTGAAAACTAATTTCTATATTATTTTGGTACCTGGCCCATGAAGCTGTTGCTTTGAAGTTTTCCACTTCATGACACAGTGATTGCAGTATTGATTTTATCAAATTTATTTTAAGTTTCGGGGTACATGTGCAGGATCTGCAGGTTTGTTATACATAGATAAATGGGTGCCATGGTGGCTTGCTACACCTATCAACCTATCACCTAGGTATTAAGCTCAGCATGGATTAGCTATTTTTCCTGATGCTCTCCCTCCCCCAACTCCCCTACCCTCACCACCAATAGGCCCCAGTGTCTGTTGTCCCCTTCCCAGTGTCCATGTATTCTCATTGTTCAGCTCCCACTTATAAGTGAGAACACGTGGTGCTTAGTTTTCTGTTCCTGCATTAGTTTGCTGAGGGTAATGGCTTCCAGCTCCATCCATGTCCCTACAAAGAACATGATCCCATTCCTTTTTATGACTGCATAGTATTCCATGGTGTATATGTTCCACATTTCCTTTATCCAGTCTATCATTTATGGGCATTTGGGTTGATTCCATATCTTTGCTATTGTGAATAGTGCTGCAACGAACATACGCATGCATGTATCTTTATAAGAGAATGACTTATATCCCTTTGGGTATATACCCAGTAATGGGATTGCTGGGCCAAATGGTATTCTGTTTCTAGCTCTTTGAGGAATTGCCACACTGTCCTCTGCAGTGGTTGAACTAATTTACAATCCCACCAACAGTGTAAAAGTGTTCCTATTTCTCTGCAGCCTTGCCATCATCTGTTGTCTCTTGACCATTTAATAATCACCATTCTAACAGGCATGAGATGGTATCTCATGGTGGTTTTGATTTGCATTTCTCTAATGATCAGTGATATTGAGCTTTTTTTCATAAGTTTGTTGGTTGCCTAAATGTCTTCTTTTGAGAAGTGTCTGTTTGTGTCCTTTGTAAAGATCATATTAATGTTGAAGTTCAGTGATGTGCCTGTACATATCTAACAACCAACTCCTTGAGAACAAAAAGGCTCTGACTTGAAGTATTTTCTGATTTTCATGATATATCTATCTCTCACTATGGTTATTTTCAAGCTACAACATGAATCAACCAGCTCACAAAAACCCCAGAAATTTAATAGTCAGCTGTTACAAACTTGGAGCTGGCTCCAGCACACCACACTGCCAGTGATGTTGCATGTCTAACCCTATGAGCTGCACTAGACATGTCAGTTCATCCTCAGATACACACAATGAAAAAGGGACATTCCAATTAGTTCTAATTCATAGGCAAGAAATAAGAGGCTAAGGAGACAAGTTGCTCAATTCAGGCAGTAGCTGTCAACGTATCATTTTGAACACTTGCTATGAATCAGCTTGCTATTTTCCTTGCTGTAGATTCATGATGGTGTCTCTACCCTCAAAGAACCTATATTCCACTAGTAAAAAGCAGAAAAATCAATAAGTCAATATACAGGATAAATTTAGTGGTTGATAGGAGCAATGAGGAAAATAAGATTGATGATATGGTAGAGAGTGACTGGTACAAAAAGTTATTTCAGGTTGGACTACAGAGGAATTTTCTTGGAATAAATTGTACATGGTAACTACACAGAGTAGCAAAACTTTGGGGGAGTATCCTAAGGGAAAGAGACAACTGCAAATTTGCTAAAAAGTGGTTTAAGCAAGGGATTTCTGAAGTATAACTAAGAATGTAGGAAATACACTATGAAAGAAAAAGGAAACAGTTGGGAAGAGTTGGCAGAAGATTGTTTGTTTGTTTGTTTTATTGAAATGGAGTCCTCACTCTGTTGCCCAGGCTGGAGTGCAGTGGCACAATCTCTGCTCACTGCAACCTGCACCTCCTGAGTTCAAGTGATTTTCCTGCTTCAGCCTCCAGAGTAGCTAAGATTACACAGGTGCATCACCACATCCGGCTAATTTTTGTATTTTTAGTAGAGACAGTGTTTCACCATGTTGTCCAGGCTGGTCTCAAACTCCTGACCTTAAGTGATCTACCCACCTAGGCCTCCCACAATGTTGAGATTACAGGCATGAGCCACTGTGCTTGGCCCAGAAGATAGTTCCTTATAGGCTCTTGTAGATTTTTTTATTCTACCTATAACGGAAAGCCACTCTAAAATATTAGGCCTGAGAATGACATAATCTGAAGTATGATACTAAAGATATCTCAGACTTCTCTGACCAAGGGGGTGTGGGGGCTTAAAAGAACAGATAGAAGATTCTGACTGTTGTTTAGGCATTCATAATGGTGGCTTAGATGAGTGTAGAGTTTCCCAAGTCATGTGCAAAAGCAATGGTCCTCTCACATTTCAAGGGCAGTTTGTGGAGTTAGGTGTCACTTATCCCAGACTGCCTATCACTTCAGCTGTGAGCAGCCTTGTCATTTCACCCCAGTATTGATATTAGTAGTATCAATTTCTCTAAGCCACGACATAAAAGGAAAAGCATAGGGAAGTGGTTAGCAGTGAATATGGGAAGGTAAGTTTAAATTACAGATATTATTTGAAGGTAGAGCTGTCTGCATGTACTGATCATTTCAGTGTGGGATTTAAAGAAAAAGAGAAAATAATAACGGAATCAGTCCAAGTCCACACAGGAAACAGATGGAAGGCTCAAAAATGTGGACAAAAAGAGTTTAATCAAGAGGCAATTTGCAAAGCTATGGAAAAATTAAAGCCATATCAAAGGAATTATGAATTACCCTGGGACTTTCAATCATAGGAAGCTGTTATCCATAGCCCTAAAAGTGCGATGGAGGAGTACTTTTGACTTTAAAATTATTTAAGACAATTAAAGAAAATTTTGAATGGAAATACATAGAACCAAAATGCCTTTCTGTTCTTCTCACTCTCTTCATAGTGGTATGGGATACATTGGAACAATAACACATTGATGTCATTATAAATAATTCTTATCAGCAAGAGAAAATTTATTTGTAGATGCTTCACCCTGAAGTGTCATAAAGTCCCAAGCACACTTCTAGAGAGAACTCTAAGTATGGACTCTTCCCTTTCCTGATACAAAGTTTTGAGCTTTCAACATCTTGGAATTCCTCAATCAACTTCTTCATGATAGTAGTATTTGAATTTTGCTAGCTAATAACCCAAGCCAAAGTCCTTACTGAGTCATAATCATTTCACCTATGTTTGGCATGTGTGCTTCTGATACCAAGATCTTGGGGTTCTGTTCATCTCCCTGCTCATTAATGTAACTGCTTCCTTTCTGGTATCTCTCTCTAAAACAAAGGTTTAAGTAAAAAGGATGAGTTAATCTTAACTTACACCCTGGTTAGAGACCAGTGGATTCCTCACTATAATAAAGATTATCAAGAGTTTTTTTCAGTGCACATTGTCCTAGCGTGGTGGCACACACCTGTAATCCCAGCTACTTGGGAAGCTGAGACAGGAGAATCACTTGAACCCGGGAGGCAGAGATTGCAGTGAGCCGAGATTGTGCCAAGGCACTCCAGCCTGGCGATGGAGTGAGACTCCATCTCAAAATACTAATACTAATAATAATAATAATACCACAAACTGAGTAATTTATAATTAAAATAAATTTATTTATCACAATTCTGTAGACTTGGAAGTCAAACATAAAGGTGTCAGCATCTGGTGAGGGCCTTTATGTTGCATAATCCCATGGCAGAAATTTGGAAGGGTGAGTGAGGGTGAGAGAGGGTGAGCAAGAGGACACTAAACTCACTTTTATAATGAAGCCACTCTTGTGATAACTAACCCACTTCTATGATAATGACATTAATTTCTTCAAGGGAGTAAAGTCTTTATGGCCTAATTACCTTTTAACAGACCAAACTCTCAATACTGTCACGATGGCAATTAAATTTCAACATGCCTTTTGGAGGGGACATTCAAATCATAGCACAGGGGTTGAAGTAGGAATACTTTGGGGCTCTTTTATTCTGATTGTCTCTATAATACATGTTTATATGTGCTTCCCACTTTTTTGTTCTTCATTGAAGTAATATTCATTGAGCTAACTTTCATGGAACTAAATGAGGATATGAGTACATCAATCTAGCATATCAAATATACCAACCATAAAATAGTGATTGAAATTTCTTTGGGTGTTTTCTTGTTTTCTGTTGTTATTCAAGAATATAAATAGATCAATGTAGACATATTGATATAATACCTAATAGATATGCATTACTAAGAGGAATGTACATTATAACAGGAATTAATAAAATTGCAAATGTTAGAATCACAGATTTTTAAAAGTAAGCACTGAATTATCCAGACTGACTTTACAAATGAGAGAGAAAGAGAAAGAGAGTCTTTGAATTAGCACTATTATCTTCAGAATGGAAATGGTAACAATCAAATTTGAATGAGTATGCCATATACAAAGCTCCCACTTTAACGATTCTGTCAAAACCTGAAAAATCTTACTTTTTCTTGACTACTAAGAGTTGTTGACAGTGGAGTCAAGATTTATGGTAGTTTCATTGTCATGTATGCTACATAGATGGCTCTGATGAGTGTAAGATGTTAACATTGTCATACCTGAGATTGACATATGTATATGATAGCCTTAAGCTTTTGCTATAAATGCATATTCAAAATGAATACTTGATAGGCTAATTATAAAATAAAATTATAGTATTCACCTTTTCTTTTACAATGGTAATTTTTAAATTGCTGGGTTAATCAAATTGATTTATTCTTCTTAGGCTTTTTTATGTTAATGCTAATTATATTCATCTGTTATATCTGTTTTTCTTAGTTGTCTGACAAACATATGACCATGGTAGACAAAAATGTTGAACACTTAAATTGGTTAGAATATTAAAACACTACTTTCAATGCTGATTGTTAATTATTTGTAAAGGTAAACCCATTGCAAAAAGCCTTAGGGCACATGCCAATTAACTATTTTTAAACCATAAAAATATAAATAGCTGCAGCATGAGAATTCTAATTACCAATGGATGTCTCTTGACCTGAAAAGTCAGGTTTTATAATATGCCCTGAAAGTCATAAAATAAATCTCTGAAGAGTAAGTAGACAGGTAGTCAACAGCACTTATTGATGTATCCTGCTGAATAGAAGCAGAAGCCATGAACCTGGTAAGCTTCTGATTCCCAAAAATATGATTTTGGATTCTTGTAAACCCTATGTGGACTGGATATCTGAGAGTCATGTAGGAGCAATGCTGCATCTCACTGTGAATTGTGGCATGTTCCTTTACAGAGAGGAACATTTTTTCTTCCCAATGAATCCTAATATGCTTTGGCCTGCCTGGATGACAGCTAGTACAATTAAAAATGTATATCCCCACAATTTGTTTTAGTAATTTATTTAGTAATTATTTGCAAAAGACTAGGTGATCACAATTGCTAAAACTGTAATTTTTAAAGTCTACAAATGTGGGACTAATTCTTAAAATGTTTATGGACCATTCTAGCCAGGGAGATTTCAGGTGATGCTTGAGTTAGATTTCCTTTGATAGAAACAAAAGATCCTGAATCTAACTTAACCAAAACTCAGTTAAAAAAGAAGAAAGAATGGACATGGAATTGGAGAGATAACAATCACTAATTTTTATTTAACGATGAAAAACTAAGATAATGTTAGGAAAAGAATAAGTTCAGCTTATCAATCTTAGTAGCAGCAGAACTCAAGGTTTTTTACTCAAGGCATTTACATTATAATTAACCAGAGTTAGTTTTCTGGGACATTCTTTCCGGTGTAATTCTGTGTGTGGTTTTAATGCCAAGGAATATAGTGTGATTAGCATGACTTGTGCATGTGCTAGACTTTCAGTTGGGTCATAGCATTGGAGCAACTCTGCTAATACTGTTCCAACAAGAACTATGTGCAGTGGCAAATTGCAATAGCAGACTTCTCTAAGCAAACTCAAAGAGAAGTGCTACTGTTAAAGAATAATAAAGAAAAGATTTAGATATTCCCCAAATAATTTATTTTCAGTATTATTTTCTTTCTACAGAAAGCTAGATTGACCTATAACATTTCTCTAAAGAGAAAAAAAAAACAATAAATTACTTAGATTACGAACAGGCTGTCTTTTTCCAATGCTGCCTGCCCCATTTGGCTGAAAACGTAATGAATAGTCCACACATAAAATCTCATAGTTTGGTATGGGAGTTTGCACATAGACATTTTTTTAAAAACTGACTAAAATATTTTTCATTACAAAAACTGACTAAAGTTGTATTAATTATAATATCTAAGAAGTATAGTGTTTATAAAGAATTATATTTCATTATTTTATTTAAAAAGTCAATCCTACTGAGAAGAAGATTCTGGAAATAAATCCATAAAACCATAACCCCAACCTTCTATCCATTGGCTTCTTCTCTGGAATAGGACAGTAGCATCCTTAATATCAAAACTGGAGAGAGTATTGAGGCAGAGGGCTCTGCCTGGATCCAGTGAAGCATTGGACTTATTAGTATTAGGTCAAGGACAAGAACTGGATACCCTAATGACCTGTGTGTCAGCACTGAGATGCTCAGGATCATCTGTATCTGCCAGCCTACATAAATTCTGGGGGAGGCCTTATTGGTCTTTCTGGATCTGGAAGGGAGCTGCCAAAGTGAGCTGAGTGACTTTCAGGTTTGGAGGCTGAAAGAGGTCTGACAAATGCCATCGGTGAAATACTGTCACAGGTTACTTGGGTGGTTCTTTTCTGGCCAGAAACCTCTGTGGCTGGTGACACCTTCGCCCAAGTTTCTCTTGGGCCTCCTGGGCTCATTCTGTCCACTTGGCCTGGCACACACTACCGGCCTGGATCCCATGCCTGCCAAGGGCAAGCCAGGCATAGAGCAGTGAAGGGCGTGTGCACGAGTCAGTGTGGAGTTTGGCCACTGCACACACTCAGGCACACTGGCTGCTGCAGCAAGGATGGCAGCTCCAGTTGCTGGCGCAGGCGCTGGCTGACTGCAAGGGTGTGGCTGGACCAGGGACACCACAAGAACCTTCCATGGCTGGCAACAGGGAATGTGGTGGTGCCCAGAAACTTGGAGACTCCAGGAACTACAGGCCTCCAAAAAGGGAGCCGCAGCAGTGGCTCAGGGAGCTTTAATGTCTGGGTTCCCCAAAGGGGTCCAGCTCTCTTTTCCTACTCTTTGCCTGCAACATGGCAAACAAGGGGCGTGTTTCAGCCTTGTGTTACAGCTCTGCCAATCAGCAGGTCCTAAGTTCTTGTCCTGCACCCAGGAAGAATGAGGTACGTGAACAAGTGGAGGGTGAGCAACGTGAAGTGGAGATTTATTGAGTGACAGACTAGCTCAGAGGATATCCTGGAGTGGGTAGTTCCTCTCCACAGACAAGTCATCCCATTGAGTGCTCAGCTGTCAGCAGAGAAGATGCCCAGGAGTGGGTAGCTCCTCTCTGCAGGCACATCATTCCATCATCTCCCTGAGTCTGGCTGACTCTGGGGTTTGTGTGGACCTCAGAAGGGAGAAAGTGCATGCTGATTGGTTCATGGGTGACCATTGGTGGGCTCAGAAAAAAGCACCACCAGTTTCCACTCCAGTCTGAGAGACTGGCAGACGGCCCCCAGGCTCCAGGCCTTCCCCAGCCTGAAGGTGGCGCTTCACTGGGGACCCGCCGCTTTCTGTCCTGAAGCCTGTCTTCCTCCAACCATTTTCTATGGTGCCCAGACTGTTTGTGCTGAGGGATGCCTGCAGGCTAGCACTGAGCTGCCCTCAGACTCCCCTTGGCCTCCTTACCGTGCTCATAGGTGCCCAAAGTCTGGAGGGGGCTGAAGCACCAGGTGGCTGGTGTGTCAGCACTGCCCTGAGCATCTGCACACCTGGCTGGGCTACAAAACACCCAGGATTGGTGTGAGTGCCAGAAGAAGGGAGAGGCCGGGTAGCGGGAGCAGACACCTCTTAATCTATGGGGCAAGAAAGGCCTTCCCAGGCCCTCAAGAGTGCAGAGATGCCTGGTTCCGCAGTTGTGGCTTGGGTGGCTGCAGCTGCACCCAGGAGGGTGGGGCTTCTACCAGTTCTCGGCCCCTAAGAGCACAGGAAGACCTGGATCTGCAGCTGCAACTTGGGTGGCTGCAGTTGTGCCCAGGGAGCTCCTGCCCTACCAACTCAGAAAGAGCAGGGTTCTTTCTTGTCCCCAGCCCCTGCTGGCAACATGCAGCAAGTAGCCCCAGCCTCAGCAACCTGCTGCAGTGGGTGTCTTGGCAGTGGCTGCTTCAGATGGCCCACTGCAGCCATCAATACTTCTGGGAGCAAAGAGGATTTTTCTCTGGCCTTAGCAGGGAGTGGGTGGTTAAGAAATAATGTCCTGTCTGGTCACAGGCATAGAAAGAGCTGTGCTTACTTGTGACTCTCCTTTTGTCCATTTATCCCAGTAAGTTAATCTGAGGGTATAAAAAGAAAAAAAAAAATAATGATATTCTTAAGAGCATAAGAAACCACAGGAAGGAATAACAAAGAACCCAGAGGTAATGTTGCTCACATTAAAATAGTAATTGGAGTAGGCAGACAATAGCCTTAACAAAATGATAATACGAGCCCTAGAGGAGCACCAGTTAAGTTATTAAAATCATGATATTACCATTGCAAAAACTCCTTGAAACATTTGGAAGACTGAGACATCACTATTCAGCAGCAAGTTAGTAGATTGAAAGGTCTTTTGAAATCGATAGCTCAGAAATCACAGGAAAAAAAAAAAGAAAGATGATATGTAGTGGAAGCAGTAGGGTATTTTTTAGGATAAGTTGCCAGAGATATAAAGTAGTATATTTTTTAGAAAAAGAAAAATAATAGATTATATCGAAGAAATAATTGAATCAAAGGAAGCAAAATATCTGATCCATAGAAGTGTTTGTTTCTCATAAAGTCCCAGGCAAGATTAATTAAAAATGCCTTTACCATTCTTGCAAAAATCTTGAATTCTGAGAACAAAGACAATAATCCACAGCTTTCAGTAAATAACAGCAAATTAATTATAGAATAAAATGAAACATACCAGCAATGGCTTCTCATTGGTAACAGTACCTGGTAGGAGCTCGTGAAACCTGGAGGAAAGTGCTTAATTCAGGATACATCAAATATACAATTCTTTTTTTTCCAAGAGTATAATATATTGTTAACCATGGTCACCATGTTGTGCAACAGATCTCTTTAAGTTATTCCTCCTATAAAATTGATATTTTGTGTCCTTTGACCAACATCTTTCCAATCATCCTGGAGCCACTCCTGCCCCTGGTAATCACCATTCTACTGTCTACTTCTATGAGCTCAATAGTTTAAGACTGCACATATGAGGAAGATCGTGCAGCATTTTTCTTTATGTGACTGCTTTATTTCATTTGACATAATGCCCTCCAGTTTTATCCATCTTGTTGCAAATGACAGAATTCACATCCCTTTAATGGCTAAATAGTATTGCATTGTGTATGCATACCACATTTTAAAAGGTCCATTCATCCACTGATGGACAGAGAAGTTGATATCATTATCTTTGCTGTTGTGAGTAATACTGCAATAAGCATGAAAGTGCAGATATCTGTTTGACATACTAATTTCAATTCCTTTGAATATATACCCAGCAGTAGAACTACTGGATAATAAGGTAGTTTGATTTTTAATTTTTTTGAGAATCCTCCATATTGTTTTTCATTATAGCTGTACTCATTTACATTCCCACCGAGTGTGCTAGGATTCTCTTTACATTCTTGCCAACATTTGCCATATATATATAATAGTACACTATATAGTGTACTATTTATATAATACTATGTATATATAGTATTTACTTGATATATATTAGTAAGTATTAACTTACATGATTGCAAGATCCCACAATAGGTGTCTGTAAGCTTGAGGAGCAAGGAGGGCCAGTCCAAGTCTCAATACTGAAGAACTTGGAGTCTGATGTTTGAGGGCAGGAAGCATCCAGCATGGGAGAAAGATGTCACAGTCTTGCCTTTTCACGTGTTTCTGCCTGCTTTATATTCACTGGCAGCTGATTAGATGGTGCCCATCAGATTAAAGTCAGGTTGGCCTTCCCCAGCCCACTGAATCAATTGTTAATCTCCCTTGGCAACGCCCTCACAGACACACCCAGGATCAATATTTTGCCTCCTTTAATCCAACCAAGTTGACACTCAGTATTAACAGTCACAATAATTTTTTATTTAATTTTCCTTTTCATTACCCTTCATTGACCCACTGGTTTTTTTTTGGAGCATGTTGTTTAATTTCTATATATTTTGAAGTTCCCCTATTGTTGATTTCTAATTTCATACCCTTATGGTCAGAAAAGATACTTGATAAGAGTTTTGTGGACTAATATATCATCTATCCTGGAGAATTCTTTACATGCACTTAAGAATAATGTTTATCTGGTACCAAAATCTGTACTTTTTAGGTGGAATGTTTTCAGATGGAATGCTCAGTATATGTCTAATCGATACATTTGGTTTAGAGTGTACTTTAAATTTGGTGTTTTCTTATTGATCTCTGTTTGTATGATCTGTCCATTGCTGAAAGTGGGGTTTTAAATGTCTCTACCATTTCTTGTATTGCAGTACATCTCTCAGATCATTAAATATTTGCTTTAAATATTTAGGTGCTCCAATGTTGGGTGCACGTACATTTACAATTGTCATAACTTCTTGCCGAATCGACCACTTTATTAATATATAATAACCTTGTTATGTCCTTTTTTAAACAAAAGCCTAATTTATTAACCATAAACATAGCTACTTTTTCTCTATTCTGCTTTCCATTTGCATGTAATATCTTTTTCCATCCCTTCACTTTAAGTTTATACATGTCCTTATAGGTACTGTGGGATTCAGCTAGGCAGCATATAGTTAGGTTTCATGTTTTTAAATTTATTCAGCCACTCTATGTCTTTTGATTGTAGAATTTAATTCAAGATAATTAAAATGATAGGTAAGACCTTAATACTGCAATATAATTACTTTTTAGTTGTTCTGAGGATTATTTTTTCTTTGTGAGTGTCACTGGCTCTTAGCCCATTAAAAAAAATCACTGGCATTGTTACCAGTGGCACATCCATAGGGGTGTCAAGTAACCTCAATTCTTGCCTCCTCAGAAGAAAGAATTTTACCAGGGGGAGCATCAGGCAAAGTGAGGGACCGAGGAAAGTTTTAAATCAGGAGTGTAAGTTTATTAAAACGTTTTAGGGCAGGAATGAAAAGAAGTAAAGTACACTTGGAAGAAGGCCAAGCAAGAGACTTGAGAGAGTCAAGTGCATGGTTTGACCTTTGACTTGGGGTTTTATATATTGGCATGCTTCCGGGGCCTTGCATTACTTCTCCCCTAATCCTTCCATTGGAGTGGGCTGTCCACATGTGCAGTGACCCACCAGCACTTGAGAGGAGTCACATGCACAGTGTGTTTACTGAGGTTCCATGCATGTTCACATGAGGTGTTCCCCCCACCTACCCATACAGTCTTCCTAGAGGTTAATACCAGTTAATTCCACCATTTTGTCTCTTAGTATGCATGTTTGAGCCCACTCACCCAAGTCCTGAAATCTTATTGGGAAGCTGCTGGTCACCAGTTTTGAGGTTTTTTCTATCAGTTGAGATACTGTCTTTCCCAGTTGCCAATTACAACCAATTATTATTTTAGAAAGACAGTTTTAGCAACCTCCTGATCATCACCTGATGGTTGCCTGACATTCGTAGTGAGGGAAGGGCCTCTCCTGCACTGCTCATGTCTGTCTGACTACCTGTTTTAACAGTATAAGGCAGATTGACTAAAAGGAAAAAAGACATACAAATTCATTTAACATGTATACATGGAAGCCTTCAGAATGATGACCTAATTACCCAATGAGTTATAGAAACTCGTATACTAGTTTGAAGTTACAAAAAGACTAGGGGCTTAGATTCTTGTAAAACAAGTTATGGGAGAGGGTAGAAGAGGAATTCTATTGAGAGACAATTATTGCTGGGAGCAATGATTGGATTAAGGAACAGAGAATAACTTGTAAACAGTTTTCTTTAGAGTTTAAATCATCCTTGGAAATAGTCATTATTCTCACAAAAAGTTGTGCCCATTTGTGGTCACATGTTGGTCCTCTTTTCTGAAATAGATAATGAGATAACAAGGAGAGGAAGAAAAACAAAATTATTCTCCCTGGTGGATCTGAATATTAGGCAGGTAAATAAACTTTAGCTTCTTTAGGAGACACGGTAATGGGGGAAGGTCAGAGAGACCTTGAAGCTTCTTCAGTTCAGCATGTCAAAATGCCATATTTTGGCCCCTCAGTTTCTGAGTACCAACACTTTCCTTCTCTGTTGCTGTATTTCCTTGAGTTTAAGTGATTTTTCAATAGTAGTATGTTATGAACCCTTGTTTTTGATTTTTGTGTATGTACTATAGGTTTTGTGATTACCCTCCTATAAACTGTCTTGCCTGATTTACCACCATAGCCTGTTTTGGGTCATGCTCTGAATCCCCCTTCTTTCTATAACATCAAGATGGTATATAAGCTTCCGTATCTCATTGGGGGGTTGTTGTAATCACTCTATGATTCTTACCCCATGCACACTAATATATTTGTATGCTTTTTCTCTTATTAATCTGACTTTTGTCCGTTGGTTTTTCAACAAACCTTCAGAGGGCAAAGGGGAAGTTTCTCTTGGCCCCTATAAATGTGTACACATATAATTTAATACAAATTTATAATGAGATAAATATTTTTCAGTTCAGCACTTTTCTTTTGCATAATAGTATACCTCTCAAGATAGTCCATATTGATAACCCAATGATTTAGAATTATGTAATTTTATTTAAGCTCACTTTATAGTTATATAACATATGTGTAATATTATTGATATTTATACTATTATACTATGTTCACTAATGCATGTTAATAAGGGCTTATTTTTTTACTTTTGCTATCTGAAAATAATATGTCACTAAAAATATTTTTATATCTCACCTCTTCAGAAGTAGGCATAGTTATTTGGTAATGAAATTTAGGCACATTTCCATTCTGCAGCTGTGACACATGAAGCAATTGCCCTGGCCCTCAGTTATCATTGATCTTCACAGTCTTAAGGACAACAAAGTTTCCAAGCATCTATTTAGCTCCTTCTTAATCTCATGGTGTCTGGGGATACCTGAGAGCATTAATATAAAATTTTAATGTCAGCTCTTTTCTTAGGCATGTTTGATTCTATGAAGGCCAAGAGCTCAGAAAATGGAAAATAAACACATGAAAAAATGCTCAGCATCATAGTCATTACGAAAATGAAAATCAAGTCACAGTGACACACCACTGCCCACCTGTTATAATAGCTACCATTAGAAAGACTAACCATAACATATGTTGGTAAAAATCTTGCAGTACTGAAACTCATACACTGATGTCAGAAACATAAAATGTATTTTGAAAAACATTTTGCAAGTTTCAAACTATTAGCTATAAAACACCTCTGAATACCATTACAGTGGCAGTTAAATTTCAATATGAGATTGGGTGTACACACCATATAATGAAACCTTATCCAGAAATAACAGTAATAAAGTATTGATACACATACATTATAAATGAATCCCAAAATCAATAATCTTAGTGAAAGAAGCCAGACAATAACAGAGTGCATACGAAATGATTCCATTCATATAAAATTCTAGAACATACGAACAATCTATAAAAACCAAAAGAGAAAGTAAACTAGTGGTTGCCTGAGAACTGTGGGATAGGTCAGTCGGGACCAGTATGGAGAAATTGCAGTGAGGCAGGAGTAATCTTTTGGAAGTGATTAATGTATTTATTATTTTGATTGTGATGATGTGTGAAAATGTATCATATTATACATGTAAAATATGTACACTTTATTATACTTTATTTTAGCCAAAAGAACAAGAAGCAATGTGTGTGCATTTTATAATATGCCTATCATACCTCAATAAATTTGTTTTTGAAAAACGTTTTCTAAAACAAAAATAAACTACCTTTTAAAATTTGTAGGCATAGGCCAGGCATGGTGGCTCAAGCCTGTAATCCCACCACTTTGGGAGGCTGAGGCAGGTGGATCACCTGAGGTCAGGAGTTCAAGACCAGCTTGGCCAACATGGTGAAACCCCATCTCTTCTAAAAGTATAAAACTTAGCCAGGCACGGGGGCAGGTGCCTGTAATCCCAGCTACTAGGGAGGCTGAGGCAGGAGAATCGCTTGAACCTGGGAGGTGGAGGTTGCAGTGGGCTGAGATCATGCCACTGCATTTAAGCCTGGGCTACAGAGAAAGACCTTGTCTCAAAAAAAAAAAAAAAAGAACATTTGTAGGCATACTGTTAGAAATGCAAAGAACAGTGATAATTCTAAAATAATTTCTATTTTTAAAATACTACTTTATAGTTTCATTAAAACATTTAATAATAACCATATTTTTTCAGAATGTGTTTGAGTCACCTAATTATTAGAAAAGGACATATATATATATATATATATATATATATATATATCTACACACATCTTCAAATCATCTAAATGTAAAGTAAATCCAAAAATAATACAATATTAAGCAAAATATATATATTTGTTTTTGAGACAGATTCCAGGCTGGAGTGTAGCGGTGCAATCTTGGCTCACTACAACCTGCAGTCTCCAAGGTTCAAGTAATTCTCTTGCCTCAGCCTCTCACGTAGCCAGGGTTACAGGCGTGAGCTACCATCCTTGGCCCAGAAAAATAAATTTATTTTCATTTAAGCAATTTTATCTTTACAGTAAAATTTTCAGGATTAGAATCTCAGTTGCATCTCTTACTGGTGGTAGTTAAAACTTGGTATTGTCATCTAACTCTTCTGGGGCTGATTTGTAAAATCAGAAAACTAGTATCTATCCTACAATTGCTCAAAAAATAAAATTAACAATTTTTTAAAAAATATCCTAACACATTCATTCTAATAAGCAGAAAATAAATGCAGTAATTATTTCATTTTTATTATTTTAATATAACCAAGCATAGTCTTCTTAAATTTTTAATTCTTTGTTTTATACCTTGTTTTCCATAATCCTCCAATGTGGGCAGTTGACTTTGTCACTGTAGACTTTTTGTCCTAGTAGGTACCTTGAGAAAATGAAGATTTATATAATTTAATTACATATTTATATTTATTGACTCATTGTTTCAACAGAGTGCAATGTAATGTATATAGAGGAAGGGACTACAGCTTTAATAAACTTAGATATTTCCATTAAATATCTGCAAGTCTGCTGAAGAGTTATGAAAAGCATATGATTGAGTTCTTTGTGAATTAAGTAGTACAACCTGTATTTATAGAACAGATAAATTTTTTCACAAACAATGATTCAGAAAAAAGTTTTCCAAATCACAAGCCACAGAGAGGGAGAAAACAAGCCAAGACATAGAATGTTTGTAAGAGAAGAAAGCACATGTATATAAATGATAGGATAATGGGCCATCAAAAAATAATTATTTTAATTAATTATATTGTTCATATATTTTCTAATTATATTTCCTAATTTCATATATTTAATATTAATTATAAAATTAATGTATTTCCTAATTTCATGTACTTTCTGGTGTCACCATGACTTTCTGTTGCCTCCTCAAAAATATCAGAACAAACTTGAAATGGAACAGCATCTAATCATCATAAAATTTATAAATTTATTGTTATATTATTAAAATATTATTAAATATAATGGCATTGCTTTTACCATTTTCAAGTTCTTTGTAATATTCAAACCATTCCAAAAATGTAAAATTGGCTCTTAGTAAGGTTTATTAATTTAGAAAATCTCTATTTATACTTTGAAGAGCACTGGGACTACTCTTATTTATATAAATATCATGTCATGAAGACATTCAAGTACAGGCATGTTTGAAAACCTGTGAAATTGTCCAGAAAAAAATCTATCATTTAAATTCATAACAAATCTATTAAAAATATTTTAGTTTGTTTCCAGGTTCAATAACACTTGAACGACTATTTGAAATGCATATCTTATTATTTAAGATGTTAAATAAAATTTTATGGGTTTAAGCAAAAAAACACATTATTGGATAAATACTCTAATAAATTTAATTATCATGTTGGGAGATGAAGAAGCAATGTGTCCAATTTTAAATATGGTAATTAAACTTTCCATTATAGCTTTAACATTTAGAAAATGTTGAGTTTATTACAATTTTAATGAAACGTTCAGCACAATTATATGAAGTTTAATAATTGATATCAGTGTATTCTCTCTGTAACTCTATGGAATGTTGAAGAAAAGTAATTAGAAGAAAGAAAGAATTTATATTGGGAGGTTAATGCTTTTATTAGGTTGGTACAAGAGTAATTGTGGTTTTTCCCATTAAAAGTAATAGCAAAAATCACAATTGCTTTAGTACCAACCTAATAAAACTACACAGAAGACGTGAAATTTCAGGACAGGTGCTATTTGACATTGAACACTAAAAATGAGGACATTATTTTATGTTGATTTTAGTTATTGGACAAAAAACTTCAACTTTTTGAAAGTTGATTAGTTTCACTTCATAGCCTACACTGATAGAGTCTGAGTCTTCTAAATACCTCAGATTTCATATATCAACTTGCATTAATAGTAAGTTGACTGGAGTACAGGTGAACGGCAAAAGGAAATCATTGTAATTATGAAAAACTGTAAAAAAGACATATATTATTGATTTTCTTTCATGGTTCTTTTCAAACAGGACATTCTTTTTTTTTTTTTTTTTTTTTTGGAGACAGGGTCTGGTTCTGTTACCCAGGCTGGAGTGCAGGTGGCACATGATCATAGCACAGCTCATAGCAGCCTCAAACTCCTGGGCTCCAGTGATCCTCCTGCCTCAGCCTCTGGAGTGATGGGACTACAGGCATGTGCCACCATGTCCAGCAATTTTTAAAATTTTTTGTAGAGACAGGATCTTGCTGTGTTGCCTAGTCTGGTCTCAGACTCCTGACCTCAAGTGATCCTCCTGCCAAAATGTTGGGATTACAGGCGTGAGCCACTGTGTCTGGCTGAAAATTGATCCTTAAATAGTTAAAAAAAATTCCTTGGCACTCCCTCTTCTTTTTTCTTCAAATAGTTGAAATCCTTTCTGAACATTAGTGTTTATCATTCAGGACAGGAAAATGCCTTCTTTAATTTTCTGTGGTGATATTTCATTGCATTAAACATGGTCTGAATAGCCTTTATGCAATCCAGCTGGTGCCTGCTTTTCCGTCATGAGACAGGAAATCTGTTTTGACTGACTTGGTCATTGCTTAGGTTTGGCCATGTTTTGTGCTGCCTAAAACCTCCATCACATTTGGCCAAGCCCTTGGAGCCCTGTCAGTGTTTACATACTGCATGTGTGATTTGATATGGCAGATCTGAAGACTGGAGCATGTTTCCCTGGCTAGTGTCACTCTGCCTTGAAAATGGAGGTGGTAAGAGCTCATGTGAACAGAAATCTGCTTAGAAGCTTAACCAAACCCAGGATCAGGCTACCATAATATATTGTTGTCTGATATCCCCAAAACAACAAGCTCTTGTAAAGTTAGTATAAAAATTAATTACTTTTGATTGGATGTCAACTGAAGGACATGGTAAAAGATATAAACAGAAAAAGATCAAGTTAAGGGTGAAATCCAAAATCTGTGACTTTATACAATTTTCTTTTCTTTTTATTTATTTATTTATTTATTTATTTATTTATTTTTTATTATACTTTAGGGTTTTAGGGTACATGTGCACAATGTGCAGGTTTGTTACATATGTATCCATGTGCCATGTTGATTTCCTGTACCCATTAACTCGTCATTTAGCATTAGGTGTATCTCCTAATGCTGTCCCTCCCCCCTCCCCCCACCCCACAACAGTCCCTGGAGTGTGATGTTCCCCTTCCTGTGTCCATGAGTTCTCATTGTTCAATTCCCACCTATGAGTGAGAACGTGTGGTGTTTGGTTTTTTGTCCTTGCGACAGTTTACTCAGAATGATGTTTTCCAGTTTCATCCATGTCCCTACAAAGGACACGAACTCATCATTTTTTATGGCTGCATAGTATTCCATGGTGTATATGTGCCACATTTTCTTAATCCAGTCTATTGTTGTTGGACGTTTGGGTTGGTTCCAACTCTTTGCTATTGTGAATAGTGCCGCAATAAACATACGTGTGCATGTGTCTTTATAGCAGCATGATTTATAGTCCTTTGGGTATATACCCAGTAATGGGATGGCTGGGTCAAATGGTATTTCTGGTTCGAGATCCCTGAGGAATCGCCACACTGACTTCCACAATGGTTGAACTAGTTTACAGTCCCACCAACAGTGTAAAAGCGTTCCTATTTCTCCACATCCTCTCCAGCACCTGTTGTTTCCTGATTTTTTAATGATGGCCATTCTAACTGGTGTGAGATGGTATCTCACTGTGGTTTTGATTTGCATTTCTCTGATGGCCAGTGATGATGAGCATTTCTTCATGTGTTTTTTAGCTGCATAAATGTCTTCTTTTGAGAAGTGTCTGTTCATGTCCTCTGCCCACTTTTTGATGGGGTTGTTTGTTTTTTTCTTGTAAATTTGTTTGAGTTCATTGTAGATTCTGGATATTAGCCCTTTGTCAGATGAGTAGGTTGCAAAAATTTTCTCCCATTCTGTAGGTTGCCTCAAACAGGAAATTCTTTAGGCTTGATTAGGATTTAAAAAATTATGATTTTTTAATAAATTTGAGAAAAGTTCCCATGGCAAGTGAAGAATACTTTGAATTAAATTTTACAGCAAAGGTAAGAGTTTTTTTTTTAGCAATGGTATTGTTTTATAGATGAATACAAAAAATAGTGAATATTCATTATCATAATTATTTTATATCATATGTGTTTCTAGTAAGACATATATATGTATATTTTTATGCCAATATCTTTCTTTTACATATCATAAATATATAATTTAACAATATGAATTTTTACTCATATGTGCATCTTTTCTATGTCCGTATCTTTCCCATGTCCATATCTTTCTCTTTAGATGCACCTTATTTTTAAAATATCTTATTTCATAGAGTGTAATTTTTTTCTTTTTCTTTTTTATACTATTATTTATGTATTTATTTTTGAGACAGTCTCGCTATGTTTCCTAGCTGGAGTGCAGTGGGTATTCACAGGCTTGATTATAGTGCACTGCAGGCTCAAACTCCTGGCCTCAACCCATTCTCCTGCCTCAGTCTCCCAAGTAGCTGACAGTTGTATGCCACTGTGCCTGGCATAGTGTACTGATTTGACAAGTCTCACTTAAATAGACATTTAGACTTAAAATGTTCTTTTGCTATTGTAAACAGTGTTATAAATCACTTTATATAAATGTCTGTGAATGTCTATACAACAATTTGTGTAGGCCAAAATAATAATCAAAGAATATTGGTAGCAGTGTGGCATTTACTAGCACAGAAACTTTTTACATTTGCACAGCCAAATTTCTATTTAGAATGTCCTATCATCTCTCCTTCAAGTTTTTTAATGTATCATTATATTCTCTTGCTTATAAAGGCTAGAGATGGTAACAAGAATGTAGCCAGATCAACAAAACTGAGAAGTAAGTATCCTTTTCTTTACAATCAAATCCTTCTATCTCTGTAAGCATATCTTTATGAGATCTTTCTCTCTGTAGGCAGATCTTTATGATAATTAATTTAAAATTAGCAGATTGTTTGCTTCTAATTTTTGGAATTAGACAAGTAGAGTTAAATGTGTCATCATTTCAATGACACACTCATATGTATTCATTTCTCAAAGATGGACTGACATACTAGAATTCTATTGACTTGTGGTCCACTTACCCTAGATGATATTTGTGTAGATGTTAACAGTTTTTGTTTATAAAGCTCTATATTTGTCTCCAAGGTTGACTAATCTTTGTGCATGATACATTACTTTCCAATATGTTAATGCCGTCTATTAGGTTAAATTAGATATTATTGTTACGAGATCTTTGAGGTGTTGCTTTTCTGGCTGGAAGCCTCTATGCAGCAGCTGCAGTGGGGTGGACAGCTCCAGGCGTCAACATGTGTGCCAGCTGTTTGCGAGGCTCACTTGGACGATGTGCACCACAAGCAGCTTCCACAGCTAGCACTGGGGAACACAGTGGTGCCCAGACGCTTGGAGACACCAAGAGTCACAGGGATCCAATGAGGAAGTCACAGCTCTGTCTCGGGGAGCTCCCGGGTCTGGGCTCCCTGAAGGGCTGCAGCTCTTCTCTCCTCCTTGCCCACAATGTGGTGAGCAAGGGGTGTGTCTCAGCCATGTTTGTTACAGCTCTTTTAGCTTTGCTATTTGCAGGGGTCCCAAGTTCTTGTCCTGTGACCAGGAAGAAGGAAGTACACAGACAAGTGGAGGATGAGCAAGAGGAAGAGGAGCTTTATCGAGTGATAGAACTGATGAGACGGGAACTGCAGGAGGTAGCTCCTTTCTGCAGCTAGGGTGTCCCAGCAAGTGTTTAGCTCCAAGCAGAGAGGGTAGCTCCTCTCTGCTGCTGGTCATCCCATTGTCTGGCTGAGCGCTGGGCTTTTATGGGCAGCAGAGAGGAGGATGTGTACATCCATGGGTACGTGAGCAGCCATGGGCAGGCCTGGAAAAGGCACCATAAGTTCTCACTCCAGTCGGCTGGATGGGCAGCCCAGGCTCAGCCTTCAGGCCCTCCTTGGCCTGAAGGTGAGGCCTCACCAGAGACCTGCACCCTTCCTCCCAGGAGCCTGTCTGCCTCCTGCTACCATCCATTTTGTGCAGGCTGCTTGTGCCAACAGGCACCTGCAGGACTGCACTGAGATATCCTGAGCCCCCTTCTGCCCCCACTCCCCATGCTCATTGTTGCCCAACATCCAGAGGGGAATGAGGTGGCAGGGGTCTGGTGTGTCAGCACTCCCCCAAGCATGCACAAACCCAGCCAGGCTATGACAGCACCTTGGCTTGGCCCCAACCTCGCTCCAAGATCAGAGCAGGCACTGGGAGTGAGGAGAGGCCAGGTAGCGGGAGCAGACAGCCCCAGGGGTAGGGGTGCCTTCCCAGGCCCCCAGGGGTGCAGAGAGCAGAGAGGTTCTGGGCCTAGGAGGGTCCTGTGCTTGGAAGGGCGGGATTCCCTCGTACTCCATGGAGCATGCAGACAGCCCTCCCCATGCCTCCTGGCAGCCTGGGTTGGGGACTCCAGGTCTTTGCTTGGCTCCTCTCCGCCCATCCTTCCATGCCCAACTGTGCTGCTCCCCCTGGCCTCCTCATGGCGGCCCCCAGGGCAGTGGGCTCTAGGGGGGCTGTTGCTTGTCTCTGGGTCTCAGTGACTCCATGGAGCCCATAAGCCCAGCTCTTCCTCCAACCCATGCCCTCCCCACAGCTGTGGCAGGCAAGAGCGAGGAGGCTCTGGACCTGGGGGCAGGTCCCACATTTCCACCCAGCTCTGTGAGGATGGGGGTGGTGCAGTCAGCTGCCTTGGGGATGCAGGGTACAGGGGACCCAATATTGCCATTGCTACTCCTGTCACCATCACTCACATCTCTCCACTGTAGCCGACGTGATGGCAGCAGCCACTCCTGATAGCCAGTCGCTTCCATCATTATCTTTCTGTAAGATAATTTTCCTATATCAACATTTGTTCACAGCATAATTATTTTGCAGCTTTTATAATACAATCTTTATCCAAAGTCTAGAGAGGAGCACCATTGAAATTCCAAAGTGCTGATAACAGATTCAAAGATGAAATCAGGATGGAATATAATTTTAGAGACAGATTTAAAGGATAAATTTCCGCCTGCTTAGGATATCTTGGTATAGAATAAAGATGAGAAGTGAAGGAAAAATCTTATATTAATTTTTCTTCTTTGCATTTTATATTACTTTGGAATTTAGAAAATGGATTGGTCACAATATTATTTAGAGAATAATATATGTAAAGTGTATCCAGTTACTTACATGTACGCTCTTCTTTTGTTGAAATTTTTGTTCCTTAATATTAAGTCATAAACTATCTATGTTAATTGTATTTCACCAAAGTGAGAAACAGAAACTGCTTTTCAGATTCAGTCACTCACTGGGAGTCTAATACTTTGGGAAAATAAATAATCATTGTTTGTGCTCATCATGACCTATGGACTTTAGTGGATCACAATATAAATAGCCAAATTTTCTCAAAGTAATGATGCCACAACAAGATTAAATGATACACATGAAAAGCAGAATTGTAGGTTACAAAGAAAAGGTCCACATTTTTCCCTAGACCAGGAATTAACACAAAAGCCTATTATGAGCTCTATTCAGCTTCCACTGCCATTTTATCTATAAGCCTTAATTATACTAAACAATTTTCTGTTGCTCAACACAATATAATCACATTTCAGGCCTTTTGTGTAAGTTATCTGTGCTTAATGTTTCACATATTTTCACTACCTACTTCTTCAAGCTGGTTATCTTTTCTCCAAACTCTACTCTGATTCCATTTCTAAAAGATGGCTTGAGAGACTCAAATTCTGTTGACTTATGCTTAACTCACCCTAGATGGTATTTATATGGATGGAAACAATTTTTGTTTCTGTAGTTCTACATTTTTGTCTCGAAGGTTGACTAATCTTAGATCATGATACATAATTGCCCATGCTAGATGCTGCTATTCTAGCATCCTGTGCCTGCATTCATTGTGTTGTAATTAGCTCTACTTTGTCGCCAACTATGTAGATACAGAGATGATCATCTTCTTTATTGCTTCCTAACAAACATCACAGTGCTTAGTATACAATATTCTTTTGTTAAAATAAAAAATCAATCAAATAAACTGAATGAACAAATGAACATTACTACTCGTTTCCAACCTCCAAATTATTTAAGATTTTGGTTGCATTTAAATCACATGGCTATTAGCATGAAATACCTTTCTTGTTTTATTTATACATGTGTATACACAATCTCCTCATTGTACAGATGAAAAAAACTGGGTTAGAGACATTAAGAAAATGTACGCAAGATCACAGTTTGCTGCTAGAATTTTATGCTCTATTTCAATACATTTTCAGTATGCTTCTATACATCTGTTTGTATTCCCACTCAAAATTTTAAAACTATAGAGAATTAGAGTATATCATCTTGTCTTTCACTAATATGATTGATCTCTGACACATGTTCTGGTAGCTCTTGTGTTTTAATTGAAGCACTATCCACAATCATAAATTTAAAATAAAATTTATTGCATAATTTAATATTTCTCTGTAAAAATTTCAAAGTAAATGGCCTAAATTCATATGAATTTTTCAAAATAATGCCAACAATTTCAAAAATTATTATGAATATTTTTCTTATGTTAGTTTGAATTCTTGTAACTTTTGGAAATAAGAAACTTCAATATTTTAATGGTTGAAAACAATATATATTTATATTGTGTGTATGAATGTTGTGGCTTTCTTCTACTTTATGTTTCAGAACAAGACTCATTTCTTCTGTGGTGCTGTAGCCATCTAATATTTTTATTTTTAATTTCACAATGGAGAAAAATATAATTAATAATCAGTAAGAACCATCCATTGCTTTTAGTTCAAGTTCACTAGTGTTTTCCTCTACATTATTGAATCTGTCTTTAACCCCATCCAGTGTGTTTTTCACCTCAGACATTATAGCCACTGTGTTGAAAATTCCAATTTGAATCATTTTTTGCTATCTTATATAGCTCTACTTAACTTTTGAACACATGAAATGCAATGTGACACATTTTAATATTCTTGCCTGTTAATTCTAACATCTGTACATCTGTGTCAGTTAAGACTTGAGTTTAATTAGTTGGCTTTTCTTCTCATTATAGGTCCATTTTCCTGCACCTTTAAATTCCTAGTAATTGCCAATAGGGTACTGATTGCATGTTTTGAATTTTATTTGTGTGTGACAGACAATTTTGGATTTCTATACTCGGAATCTTTGTTTTGATATGCAGTAAAGTTACTTGCAAACCTTTGATTATTCTTAGTCTGGCTTTTAATATTTGTTATAGAGGACAACAATGATTAATCTAGGGCTAATTATTCACCACTAGGAGATGAGACTAATCTGTGTATTCCTCTCAATGCCCCTCGAATTATTAGGTTTCCAATGTGGTTGGTGAGACCAGACACTGTTCCTGGCCCTGTGCAAATTCCAAGTACTTTTCCTCTAATACTTTTGGATGGTTTCTTCTCAAGCCATGGGTAGTTCCCTCTTAACTACTCATGTTCTGAGCACCACTGTGATGAAAACTTCAGTGGAAACCCTGTGTAGAACTTGAATACCACAGATTATAAATTTAATCTTTTTGTTTATTTGTTTATGTGGGACAGTATATTTGGTTCCTATTATTCCACCTGGGCTGGATGCACAAATGATATTAAAGAACTAAAGTATCCTTAATTGTTAAAAAGAAGCACAAAGGTCTTATGAATAATAAATAAGTACATTGTTATTATCTATTTATAGGAATGCTGACTAAGTGATTTGATAAAATGAGCTTGGTACAAGGAACGACATCACTATTTTGCCAATTATGTGATCAGCTTCCTCACTCAAGGCAATTCAGATACTGGAAATAACATTATTAAGGATGTAGTCTGTGAAATCCAAATAATATATAGCTCTCAAAATATTAGGAGATTTAGTTTATAGTCTTTCCTCTACCAGCTTATCTATCATCTATCTACATATCTATCTATCTATCATCTATCTATCTATCTATCTATCTATCATCTATCTATCTATCTATCTAGCCATCCATCCATCTATTCACCCATCTATCCATCTTTATTAGTCATGATTCTCTGGAGAAACAACAGCAGTAGGATTTATATACAACTGACCCTTGAGCAACACAGGGATAGGGATGCTGAACGCCCCATACAGTCAAAAATCAGTGCATGACTTCTGAGTCCTCAAAAACTTAACTACAGATAGCCAACTGTTTACCAGAAGCATTATCTATAACATAAACAGTTGATTTGCATACATTTTGTGTGCTACATGTATTACACACTGTATTCTTAGAATGAAGTAAGAAAATGAAAAAGGAAAATGCTGTTAAAAAAATCTCAACAAAGAAAAAGTATATTTAGTATTCATTAAGTGGAAGCATATTATCATAAAAGTCCTCATCCTCCTCATCTTCATGTTGAGTAGGCTGAGGAGGAGGTGGAAGAGGAGGGGTTGGTCTTGCTATCTCAGAGGTAAGAAGATTTATGTATGAGCGGACGTGTACTTCAAACATGCCTTGTTCTAATGTCAACTGTATAGTCTCATATATATGTAAATACGGATATATATATGATGGCTCATGTGTATCATGATTCATATATAGTATCCTATATACCTATATCTAGTGTATAACACATATATACACACATAGATAGATATGAAAGGGATTTATTAGGGGAATTGGTTCATACAATCATGGAGACTGACAAGTTCCCTGATAGACTATATGAAAACTGGAGAGCCAGGGAAGCTGGTAACATGGCTGAATTCATTTCCAAAGGCTCAGAACTGGGAAAACCAATGATATAACCCTTAGTTTGAGCCTGAAGGCCTGAGAATATGAGAGCCACTAGTGCAATTCCTAGAGTCCAAAAGTTGAGAAACCTGTAGTTCTAATGTCCAAGGGCAGAAAAAGGATCTCTTAATCCCAGAAAATGAGAGAACAAATTTGCCTTCACTCTGCTTTTTTGTTCTGTTTGGACCCAAATTGGGTGGTGGCCACCCGCATTGGGTAGGGTGAATATTCCTTCCTCAGTCTGCTGATTCAAATGCCAACCTCTCTCAGAAACACCATCACAGACATACCCAGAAATAATGCTTTACCAGATATCTGGGTATCCCTTAATCCAGCCAAGTTGACACCTAAAATTAACTGTTCATCTATGTATGTATGTATGTATCTATCTATCTAGGCCCAAAGGTGAGTAATGTTCTTTCTCTTGTCTTTAGCTTTCCCACATGTAAATATGGTAGGCTGAATTTTACAATCTCTGAAATTCCTTATCAGTTTTACCTATTCTACTAATTCTGACAATTTTTCCTCGGTATGTGGCTGCAAAATCTACAGGAAATAATTATTTTAAAATCGTGGCTTTTTAAACAATTGCCTGCAAATATACTGACCTATCATTGAGAGGCAGTGTCTGTGTCTCCTGCCCCTGTGTATGGGTGCACTATAACTGTTGCAAGCAATAGAGAATAATAGAAGTTACAAGACTTCCAAGGCTAAGTAATAAAAAACCATATAGCTCCTGCCTCATCTTGGGTTCATACTGTAGCCCTAGCTGTAAGATGTTTGACTGTCTTAAGACTGACATCTTCTGAGGGTTCCAAGCCACAAGGAAAAGTTTTGTAAGAAGGTTCTGATGGAGAAGTCTAGCTGAGTTGAATCTTTAAGTTATTCCAGCCTAGACGGTTTCAGATTTCATATAATCCCACCTGAAGTTCTAGACATAACAAAGAGGAGACAAAAGTGACAGAAGTTTTGGGGTGTTTTTGTTATACAGCAATAGTAATCAGATCAGTGGTGAAAGAAGTTAGTATTATCACTATACTGAATTGATATAAAATTCTAGAGTTAAAATTTTAATAGTTTTTCCTTTCAACAAATTTAAACCAACAAATTTTACATTCAATTAAGATAACCTCACTGACAGCCTTTAATTGAAATTTTTAAATGTTTAGTTATATTTATGCTGAAAACAAAGCAAAGTGAAAGAGAAATAGCCTACATCCTGTGTAAAGGCTTTTTATTTATTTTATGTTATAAATTTACAAGACATGGTGTTACTATTAAATATAGTATTGTATTCAGCAGAAAGTTGCAGAATATGCTGCAGCTATCAGGAATGATTGGATGGATTTCAGCTAGAAACTATGTTATTACATATATTATCAGAACCTGATGAGTAGCTGATGTTTCATTTTCAAAAAATCACATATTTTATAAAATAATAAGAGCCATATCAACATAATGAGAAAACATGGAACATAGTTACTATAGCCTAGCCAATAGGAGAGAGACTAGTTATATGTCAGCAATTTTTAATTCAACTCATTGGTTATATTTTTATTCGAAATTTGAAAAATGTTTCCAATAATTTTTCTCTAGTGGCTTCACAAGGAAATTTAACATGAGTTGTTGATTCAGTTATTTTTCACTCGCAATGCTGAAATATAGAAGGGGGTTTGGAACTACCTACAACCTCAATACAAGAATACATGGAGAGGTAGAAAATATATAGCAACCCCTTACAAAAATGTGTTTATTACTAGATGTCATTAACTTTTGCTGAATTATGTATGTTGGGCCTTGAAATAATTAATACCAGGGAACATTTTATTTTTAGAAAAGAAATATTTTCTTTTAAGCCCCTTCTTTCACTTTGGTGAAGTTTAGATTTTTTTTTTTTTTTTTTTTTGAGACGGAGTGGTGAAGTTTAGATTTTTATTGAATTAAGTTTCTTACAAGATATGAGATGTTAGCTAGCTTATCTTATTTCTAGTATTTCATCTACTATAAATATGTTCAGTAGAAGTTGTATGGTTTCTACATCTTGCATATACATAATATACTCCAGGCAATCCTGCATGAACATAATGTATGCCATAATAGAGACCTAAAGTACTCCATTGGATTTTGAGACATACGAAGGCACAGCTTCTATTGCATGCATCTTTTGAACCCCAGAGAATAAAAAAAAATCACAAATATCCGCATTTAGGCATTTAAAAATATGTATTTGAATGAAAGAAGAGATGTGTAAATTCATAAAGTATTCTCCTTGTTTATTTTCACCACCTGCTTTTTATTTGATATTTCCTCAACTCATGTAAATGTTTTCTAATGTGATATTAAACATGAATCTATAAAACCCAACCTCATAATAACCAGATTAGAAACTAAGGAAATTGGGTATATCTGGAAGCCAATACATAGATCAAGAATAAACACAAATCAAACAAACAAAAATATCTGAGGACTAGGAGAATTTATTTTATTTTTCCTATATAAGAATAAATGCTGATCAGCACACTTTCCAAAAGAGAAGTGAAATTTACAATGTTAAATCACATATACCCATTCTTTTAACTTATAATTAAGATAAAAAGATGCCCCACAGGTAGGGGGAAAGATTTATGAACTTAGGGTTTCTTTGTTTACTTATTGCCATCCAGTGACTTTGAATTGCATCAAACCTCTCTACTTCAGAGGCTGGTCTAACAAGGGTGAAACTAGGCTATGCCTCACAGAGAAGAAAAAAGGAGAGAACTCACCCCAGAGAACTAACATTTCACAGCAGGAAGAGTTTATATGGCAAAACAAATGCATTATTCTTCTCATCCTAGTAACAAATCTTACTGTGGAAAAAGATAAAATGCAAAAAAGGTTGAAAAGAAAGAATCATGAGTAACGGTACCATTTACAAATAAGTGTTATGCATTTTTTATACATAGATTTACCATAAAATTTATATTGTAAAATAGAATAACCTGAGAGTGCTTTTAATTACGCTAGTGAAACAAGCATAAAGCATGACTAACCAGGGCCAACTAGGATCCATGTTCCTCCTATTTATGTGTTCGCAGATGGCTTATGTATGAGATCATAAAAATATAAAATCTCATAAATATATTTTCATTTTAACAACTCTATCTCATTTAATAGTATTACATTAAAAATGTACCTGGACTGGGTGTGGTGGCTCAAGCCTGTAATCCCAGCACTTTGGGCCGCTGAGGCAGGAAGATTGTTTGAGGCCAGGAGTTTGAGATCAGCCTGGGAAACATGGTGAGACTCCAACTCTTCAAAATCTTTAAAAATTAAAAATAAAATGTACCTGAATTTATTAAAACAAAGAAACAAAAATTACTGAGCACTAATATAATTTCTATTTTATGGCATTACAATTAACATTCCTGTAAACATAAGTTCATTGCTATTTGTCCATGTGATTATTTGTTATGAATAAATTCTCATTAGATATCAATACTATGACAAAAATTCTATATATATTTTGAACATATTTTATACATTTAACCAAAGTGATCCTCAAAACAGCTGTTAGTTTATCATTCCCAAGAAGTATATGAAAAGTCTAGCACTCATACCCGTTCTCCAATATTTACTGTCACTTTTCTTAATTATACCAAAGTGATCATTTTCATTGTAATTAATTTTTAATTTGTGATACTGAATTAAAAATAATTTCCCAGCCTTTTGTATTCTTTTTTCATATTCACTGGATTTACTTTCTTTCAAAGTATTCATTTATTCTTAAGGATTTGAGTTTGAGAAAGGTAATTTTAAATACATTAAATGTGTACATATGTGTGTGTTTATGTGGAGAGAGAGAAAGAGATTAAACGATCCTGAGTTAACAGTCACAGTACAGAATTGGGACAAATGGGCAATCCAAAAACAGTCTTCCCATAGCTATCTTTTACTAACCTTGCAAAATCCTGAATCTTCTGGAGCCTACACAGCAGCAAGTTCCCAAGTCTCCGTCCAATAAGCACAGAATGTTTTAATCACAATCTTTTAGGCATGTATAAGTAGAAAACAAAAACAAATATATTTTGCTTTGTAAAAAATTCAGCTACAAATAAAAAAATCATTTAGATAAAACTACTATGCATAGGACATATATTAATATTACAAACATTCTTTCCTTTATTTTATTTTTATTTTAATTAATTAATTTATTTATTTATTGAGATGGAGTCTCGCTTTTGTTGCCCAGGCTGGAGTGCAATGGTGCGATTTCACCTCACGGCAACCTCCGCCTCCTGGGTTCAAGAGATTTTCCTGTCTCAGTCTCCCAAGTAGCTGGGATTACAGGCATACGCCATTACGCCCGGCAAATTTTGTATTTTTAGTTGAGATGGAGTTTCTCCATGTTGGTCAGGCTGGTCTCGAACTCCCTATCTAAGGTGATCCACCCTCCTTGGCCTCTCAAAGTGCTGGGATTACAGGTGTGAGCCACTGCGCCCGGCCTATTAGTTCCTTTATTGAAAAACAGTAAGATAATAGTAACTATGTCCATATAGCTAGAAAATCTGATTAACGCAAATTTGATTATGTTCGCTGTTTTAGCACTATTTGGAGCTCCTTGGAGTGTGTCTAAATAAGGAGATACAAAATTTCTTAGTGTAACACTGTTTTAATACAAAGCCGATCTTAGCAATCAGAAATATAAGGCATACTTCCAATATCTGTGTAGAATTGACGTCTGTGAAACATGATTAAACATTTGAATGGATTTGTCATTCAAAAATAAATTCAAAGTTCAAAATAAATGACAGTTCAAAAATAAAATATATTTTTTATTATTTAAGAAGTAAATAAAATTTTGGTAAACTTACTCTTATTTTTAGATCATGCAATTGATAGCTGAGATAGGTGGACATTAAAAATGAATCTGTAAGACTGTTTGGTCGATGTTCAAATATTTAAACGTCAGAAAGGAAAAATTGTAAAACTCATATTTCTGTTTTTTCATTTCTACTACCCACTCTTCCCCTGCCCTCCAAATATTGTGTCTATTGAAGAAAATAAGAAAAGTATCATTTAGGCTATTAGCCAGAAGGAGTCTATGAAACCTTGCTGAATGGGTCTGTTTTCCATGTTTATTGTGACAACCAGAAAATAGCTTGGAGAGTAACTGCTTGTTCCTTACGGGCAACAATAGTGTGCTTAAGTTCTTAGCGTTGTGAAGTTTCCCTTTTTGTAAGGTGCTTCTTATAAGAATGAGATAAACCACCAGAAAACCTTGTCTTTTTTATGTTTGCAGGACATTTCTCTGTCTGAATGTTTTAAAATTTATTTTAGGACTCCTGTAGTAACAAACGTTGTCTTTATCAAATCAATTCTGATTACAAAGGGACAGAAAGATAGGCCAAAAAAAATGTTGTGATGTTTTCAAATTTAATTTCTTTGTGGTCAAAGAACACATTCTGTAAGCTTTCAATCTTTTCATGTAGAGATATATTTTAAGACCCAGAATATGGTCTACGTTGGTGAATTTTCTGTGTCCCAGAAAAGAAAGTATTTTGAATTTGTTATGTTACTGATGTGCAAACATTTAGTAGGTTGATTCTTCTATATCCTTAGTGTTTTTTGTGTGTGTTCTTGTTGAGTTGAAGTATCTATTAACAAATGAGTAAAAAAAAAATCCAATTTTGATAGTGGATTTGCTCATTTTCTTTTACTTTTACCAGGTTTTGCTTCATGTAGTTTGTTTGTTGTGTCTTTCTGAGTAATATTTTTAACATTATAAGATGTTCCTCTTTATTTTTGATAATACTCTCTTTTTGAGATCTACATTGTCTAATATTAATAATGTATAGGCACAATAGTCTTCCGATGTATACTGTTTGACTACATATATTTTCTCCATCAATTTACTTTAATCTTATCAATGGCATTATAGAGTTTTTCTTTGGTAGACAACATGTATTGTGCTGTGCACTTCTATATATTTGTTTGGAATGTTTAGTCCATTTGTATTTAATGAAATTATTCACATTATTCGGTTTAAGTGCTCTTATTGTGCTATATATTTTCTTTTTGTCCCATCTAATTTAATTCTTCTCTTCTTAATTTCTTGCCTTGTGTTAATTAAATATTTTTCCTATACCCTTTTAATTCCTCTAATTGCTTTTTTAGCTACATCTCTTTTTATTGTTTTAAGTAGTTGCTCTAGGGGTTATGCTATGCATTATTAATACATCACAGTCTATTTAGACTTAAGATAGCTCTACTTCATATAAAATATAAGAACCTTAGAATAGTATAATTCCATTTACTATTTCTGATATTCATGATATGCTTGTCACAAATTTTACATGTATGTTTACTAAAAACTAGAGTATGCAATATAATTATTTTTTCTTCAGTTATTGAACTCATGTATTTTGTTTCCACAAATCCACATTTTTATTTAATACCATCTTCTTTCATTCTGGAAAAAATTATTTAGCAGTCTTATGCTGCTGGGCAATTGGTGTCAAATTCTCTTAGCTTTTGTTTATCTGTAAAAGTTTTATTTACTTTTTTTTCTACTGATTTTTGAAGGATATTTTCACTAGATACAGAATCCTGGTTTACCAGGTTTTTTTTTCTTTTAAGCACATTAAGTATATAATTCCATTGCTTTATAGCCTCTATTGCTTCTGAAAATGTCTGCTATTGTAGACATATTTCTTCTGCTAAGTGAAATATGCTTACCTGACTTCTTTCAAATTTTTGTTTCTTTGTTTCACTTTTATCATTTTGACAATGGTGTGTATAGGTACATTTTTCTTCATTTTTTTTTGTGTGTGTGTTTCTCTGGTCTTTTTGCTTCTCTAAGTTTATGGGGGTTTTTTGCCAAATTTATCAAAACTTCAGAAATAACCCTTCAAAGGCTATCTTACCTTATTGTTTCTTCTCATTTTGGGGGGGAATACAATTATATTTTCATCTATTTGCTGTTTTCCCAGAAGCCACTGAAGTGTGTTCATTTTTACTGAAGCTTTTTCCTCTGTGCTCTTTTGTTTTGGATGATATCAGCCTTTTTTCTGCTGTGTCCACTTTTCCATATTGAATATCTAGTAAAATTTTCATTTTTTCAGAATTATGTGGAAAACCAGTATTAGAGTTATCACTTAATTTATTATTTTTTGTTAAAAGTCTTTGTGGTTGGTCAGAAAAACAGAAAATATTCACTAAGTATATAAAGGACTCGAATTTTGCTGTTGAGCTTTGGTCTGCTGTAGAGACAATTTGGTAACAGAAATATATCTTTAAAATATTTTAGTTACATTTAAATAGTATATTTATAGATAAACTGCCTTAATACTTTTAAATATATGGTTTTTTTTTCATAAAAAGATTCTAATTTTCAGGAGAATAAAACCAGTTCTGCAAAATGTCATTTTATAGGAGCATACTGTTTGAGCTGGTCTGTTCAGTTGTGGCAAAAGGAAGTCTCCAGCTGATTCTTTTGATTTCCCTGGATGGTTTGTTTGATTACCCTCGTATGGATAATGCAAAAACCATATGGGGGGGAATTTACTCCTTTCGTTTTTGCAACTAAAGCCTGCTGGGATGCTTAGATCTTACAGCTTATAAGCAAACAAGAAGGAAAGCCGCACAATTTTTATTTCACTGCAAAAAATAGACTTTGTATAATAAAACACAGAATGAAAAAAAGAACTTTCTGGCATTAGGGAACACATAATATCATTTTGCCTGGTATTCAAATTTTCTAGTTTGTTTCTTGTGTTAGTTTTGATTCTTTGTTAGTTGGTTTACTTAATATCTCTTCATTTATCTTTCTTCATTTGATAATATTTCTTCACAAGACTAATGCAACCTTGCAAAGCATATATATTTTTAATTTATTCATTACATCATATGTGAACAACAATAAACACCAATATACTAGTCCATCCCCAAATGTCAAAAACACATTTATTCATTTATGAATTTGTAAATTTTATTGCACATATAATGTGTGCAAGGTAATTGTATTAGTCCATTCTTGCATTGCTATAAATACCTTAGACTGGGTAATTTATAAAGAAAAGGGGTTTAATTGGCTCATAGTGCCACAGCTGTACAGGAAGCATGATGCTGGCATCCGCTTGGCTTCTGGGGAGGTGTCAGGAAACTTAGAATCCTGAAGGAAGGTAAAGGGGGAACAGGCACATCATATGGCTGGTGCAGGAGCAAGAGAGGAGGCGAGGTGGGAGGTGCTACACAATTTAAACAACCAGGCTAAAACCAGGTCATGAGAACTCACTATCACGAGAACAGCACCAACAGGATGGTGCTAAACTATCCATGAGGAACTACTGCCATGATCCAATCACCTTCCACCAGGCCCCACTTCCAATATTGTGGATTACAATTTGACAGGAGATTTGGATGCAGGGACAGATACAAAACATATCATTAATGCTTCAGTTTTAGGGATTCTGTGATAAGCAATAGAGAAACATCACTTGTCATCATGGGACTGTGGAAGACAATTATTTTTACTATGATTTTAGGTAGGAATAAGTTTAAGTATTATGGAGGAAATAGAGCAGATTAAAAGAAATACATCATAAATAGATTTGCTATTCTCTGACACAAACTTGGTATCCCACCATTCAATTTAGTTCTGATACTATCTGGTATTAGCACAGACCCCACAGGTGAAGGGCTCTGTCCTACAAGACTGCTCCCACTTTAGACACCAGTTTAAGTCCTGGGACAGCTGTACTTCTGACAGGCTATAAATTGGGCATTTCTGTGATCATCTCCTAAGGTTCAGTTTTCCTAGAATGATTCATATAACTCAAGAAAAGACTTTATTACATTTACTAGTTATTATAAAAATCACAGCTCATGATAGAAAAATAGAGGACATGCATAGGATAAGGAATGGGGGTAGGGGGTGGGTATACCACCCTCTCAGCACTCTATGTGTTCAACCATGGAATCTCTAAGTCTGATGTTTAGGGTTTCTTTATGGAGGTTTCATTATGTAGTCATGACTGTTTATATGATGGGCCATTAGTGATTAAACTCTATATCCAGTCCCTCCCATCTCCCCAGAGGTCTGGGTTGAGATTGAAATTTCCTACTATCTGATCATGGCTCGGCCTTTCTGACCACCAGCTGCCATTTTGAATCTATCTAAGGCTCCCACCAGGAATCATCTCACTAGCATATGAAAGACACTCCTATCCCTTACGGACAACAAGTTTAGAAGATATGTGCCTGGAATTGGGAATAAAGACAAATGATTTATTATTATTATGTTACTACACTAAGCTAGGGAATGCAATTTTTCATAGGGAGATCAGGAAAGTCTTTTCTCACAAAATTACATTTAGGGAGATACTGGAATAAAGTGAGGAATTTAGATGTGTGAATGTCTTGATTAAATGCCTTCAAGTACATTAAATAAGAGTAGAAAAGACATGTCCAGAGTAGAGAAACTGAGAAGATTGACAAAAGATGAGTACACAGAATCATTTAGGATGTGGTGTATGTTCAGCCTTATAGACCACAGTGTGATGGTCAGTGACTACAAATATTTTAATGAAGAGAATGGTTTGTTTTGATCAACATTTTGAAAAGATCACTTTTTACATAAATGGATTGTGTGGGGCGCAGGAGTGAGAGCTGTGAAATTATTCTTTTTTGTATTAAAGTTATGGACATATAGATTTGGCATTTTGGGAGTATTGAATAATGGAAACAAAACTTATAGCAGAAATGATAGTACCTCTGGGAAGTCTTTTCTGAATTATTATGCAGAGTTAAGTGCTTTCTTCTCTAGGCCCACAGGACATCATTTTCAAATGTCTACTAAAAATAGAACCTACTGCATTTTTATGGTTATTTGATTATATGTCTAAAACCACCATTAGTAGATTATAAGCCCCTGGAGAACTGATTCTGAGTTTGTACATCATTCTACCCTGTGGTTACTATACTGTAGGTAATCAATAAATTTTATTAAATGTGTGAGTGGACCCAAACTCTTAAATGTTCATTTTGAGACCTAAATATCCAGTTTGCCATTCTGCTTGTTTTATTATGATATTTTTTGCATGAAGAAGGCATCTTTAAGAAAATTTAAATCTATTTTATTTAGTGCATATATTAAAATATACATCTTTACATTCATGAGATGACTTAGTAACAACTTCTTTTTCCATGTAGTACATTCCAGCAATTTTATGACCTTTATATGCAACTTTGTTTTTCTTACTCTTTGAATACAACATATTGTAGCATACTAAAATGAAACCTTTTTTTACACCATATGGTCTAACATAGCAGTCAACAACTAGTAAAAATTTGAGGAAGAAAAAAAGTAATATTCCATTTACATGTATTATCCTGTTAGCATTTGCTGAGAAATAAAAAAATAAACTTAAATAAGAGATAACTGCATAGTCATTAGAGAATGCAAAACAAACAAACAAACAAATAATATTCTATTCTTCTGACTTATTATTCTGTTAAACTATGGGTTTGTTTGGTTCTTTTGTTTTTCGTACTAAAGCAGAGTAATATTTAACCTTTCCAGAAAAATAGTAAAACAAACAAACAAGTTGTACTGATAACATAAAATATGTGATTATAGATTGCAGCAGTCATGGCTCAATTGCTCATGTAAATAAATAGTCATTTGTATACATATCCAGTGTAACTCACTTCCATCTTCTCCATGCATACTTCTCATTTGTCTCAACAATTAAGACAGGAAGATGTAAACCATCTACACATAATTTTAAAGTTGTACATTTAACTAGCTTTTTGGAATGTATATTTGTAATACATATGGTCATATTTTAGAGTTTAATTAAAAACAGTTTTTATTTTAAGACAATTATTTTGTAAAATATAAAACAAAAGATTGACAAAAATTAAAATTTTGCCTTTTAAATAAGACATATAACAATCTCAACATTTTTAACACTTGTAAACTTTATTTTAAAATCAGCAATTGTGTACATTTAGCATGTTTATGATGAGTTATTAATAAACTGAGTAAAAAATATGTATATTAAGGAGCATTTAAAATATTGTTTAATCTAAGTGTTTATATTTAAGAGCATTCATGATGAGACAAGTCTTGACTCTTGCTATTACAGTTAAATAGCAGATAATTTACTGCTTGTATATGTAATTTTTGTATATATAGCATCTTGAGTTTAGAACACACCATCGTTTATGTATTTCTAAATAAAAAAGATGCAGGTCAGAATGAAAATAACCACTAATTAAGGGAATTCAGACCATCAAGTCTATTTGCATTGACACTTCTCCTGTTTTTCATTCATTGCTTGGCAGTAAGTTAAATGTAGTAGATACATGCTTCTTCCACACACCAGAATACAGCTGGGTGACAAATTTTACCTTTTTTATAGTTTTGAGAAAGTAAATATCATTGTACACTTTCAAAATGTGTAATCACTACTGGTTAATTATTATATTCATTTGATGTTATTTTAAATTAAACAGAAAACATAAAATCTATTCTATTTGATTATTTTTAGCAGAGAAACCTTTAGGCAGAATTTTAAATTAAGCCATTGCCTTCTGTAGAAGGACATTCATTTCGTGTAGCTCATTGACATTGGTCTAATTTAGTTTTAATGCAGTGGGTCACTCAGTTGAAATCGCACGATTTGTTTGTGCATCCTGTTCTGCAGGGGGTTACCTCATGAGATTAAGAAATCAATGCTCATACTAGGTATTCAGCTTCTTCTCTCCCTTGAGTCCCTGACAGCTTATACATTTCTACTTAGCAAAGCCTGCTGAGAGGGCCAAAGTAGTTACTTTTGCTTCAAAGCAATCATAAGTACACCTCTGAAGCAGTTCTTCCCTAGGGCACAATTAGGATGATTTTTCCCCTCTGTTCAGAACTGCTTTTAATCACTTTGAAGTAGCTGTAATTATTTCTTTCTGACCACTGTTGGGCCTGGATGCGCAAAGGTTACTCGGAGTATGTCAGCAATCTCTCTTCAAGCCTGTGTTAAACACCAAGCGAGAGACTCATAGGACCATGTTCTCTATTTCAGTGGGGGTATCATGGGAAGCAGAGAAGATAAATATGGCCTCCCGGGCAACAAAGGGATAAAGTTGAACACCCAGTATGTATAATTCCATTTCTTAATCTTATAGAAGGTTAAGCTAATATCACTAAAACTTTATCTGCCTAAATAATCCATCAATCTCAGTCCCAGAATAATTTAAAGCCTATTAATAAGTAAACAGATTATTTTCTTTTAATACAACAATTTAGTATATAACATGTATGTATTAGTCTGGAAAACTATTTTCGTACATAGATATTTCATCCTGAATGTAACTAAGAGGTTAAAATCACTAAGTTATATTTTATATCCTTAAATATAAACTGTTAAGAAAAAATTGTTCTATATTTTCTTTTCTTTTGCAATCTCACTTACATGCTGGCGTGCAATTGTACCTGAAACTGTCATTGGGCTTAATAAAGGCATGTGCAATGTAAACCACAAATATTTTGATTTATACAGAAAGACAATGCCTGAATTCTATTGAGATATATATATATATATACTATGTTTAAAGAATATAAATAGGTCTATAACAATAATTTAAAGGTTTAACTGATCTTTCCCTTTAGCCTAATATCTTATAAAAGGGTTATATATTCTTGTTATATTAGAAAACATACATATTCAGCCAAAAACATTATCTAGAATTTCAAAAGTTTATAATTTATCATTAAATTTATTAGTGGTAGTCATTAGTGTCTTTCAAAAATTTACCTTGTTCTCGTTTTATCAGTGTGGTTTAGAAGGAATCTTAAATTAGATCAGCAATCACCTCTACATTATTAAACACAATGGTCAACTTACAGCCCTCATTTTTCTTTCTTTCTTTTTTTTTTTTTGAGACGGAGTCTCGCTCTGTCGCCCAGGCTGGAGTGCAGTGGCGTGATCTCGGCTCACTGCAAGCTCCGCCTCCCGGGTTCACGCCATTCTCCTGCCTCAGCCTCTCCGAGTAGCTGGGACTACAGGCGCCCGCCACCACGCCCGGCTAATTTTTCTATTTTTAGTAGAGACGGGGTTTCACCGTGGTCTTGATCTCCTGACCTCGTGATCCGCCCTCCTCGGCCTCCCAAAGTGCTGGGATTACAAGCGTGAGCCACCGTGCCCGGCCTTCATTTTTCTTGATTTAGCAGTACTTGACACAGTTGATAATTTTGTTTGTTTGGAAACACCTCTTGTCTAGGTCAAAAGACACCATTTGTTCTTGGATTTTCTCAAATCCTAGTGACTGTCCTTTCTCACTTTTATTGTTTCGTTCCTTTTCATCTTCCTAATTTCTTAACAACTAGAGTGCACTGCTGATTTATTTATTTAATAATAATCTTGTAATTATTGTGGTGTAATAAACTACCCCAAACTTCAGTGGCTTAAAACAAGTAAGTATTTATTGTCATGCATTAGTAAAAATTAACTATTTATTACTGCTCACAAATCCATGGGTGGTTCTGCTGATCTAGGAGAGGTTCTGCAGATTTTGACTGCTGACTGATAATCTGTGTTTAGCTGGTGTGTTGTCTGCTAGGTGGCTGATCTGCATAGCCTCACTTAGATTTCTGCAGACTGGCAGGCTAGGTGGCCTGGGCAATAGAGGTGACTGAGTTCAATTCTCTGCATCTAGCAGACTAGGCTGGCTTTGTTTATATGGCAGTGGCAGGCTTCCAAAAGAGAGAACAGAAGCACCTCAGGCATCTGGTAGAGGGCTGATTTGACACTTCCATCACATTCTATTGGCCAAAGTAAGTCATCAGGCTGGCCTAGATTGAAAGGGGTTTGTAAAGGTGCTATTCTTGATGAAAAGAATGTATGAAGTATCATTAGAGAGGGCATGAATAAAGGGAGTATAAAGAAGTGGGACACATTTGCAATGAATATCCCACAACAACTTCTTATCTTTTCCTGTTTTTATTTCCTCTATAATCTTATCCAGTTTCAGAAATGGGTTTAAGTAACATCTATATGCTGATAACTTCCAAATGTTGATCTGTAACCAGTATATCTTCTTAGAAACTCAGACTTACATAAACATTTTTTAGATTTTCTCTTTCTTTCTTGCTTGTTTGCTTGTTGCTTTCTTGCTTTCTTTCTTTCATCTTTCATGGAGTCTTGCTCTTGTCATTACCCAGGCTGGAGTGCAATGATGCTATCTTGGCTCACTGCAACCTCTGCCCCCTGGGTTCAAGTGATTCTCCTGCCTCAGCCTCCCGAATAACTGGGAATACAGGCTCCCACTACCAGGCCCGGCTAATTTTTGTGTTTTCAGTAGTTTCACCATGTTGGCCAGGCTGGCCTCGAACTCCTGACCTTAGGTGATCTGCCCACCTCGGCCTCCCGAAGTGCTGGGATTACAAGCATGAGTCACTGTGCTCAGCTGATATTTCTAATTAGATGTCAAATAATCTTCTTAAATTTAAAATGTCTAAATCCAAGTTTCTATTTATCCCTTGTCACCTATATAACCAACTTAATTCTGCAACATTCTTTCTTATCTCAGGTGTTAATGTCTGTGTCCTTCAGTTTATGAGTCCAAAATAGTTGGAGTGACGCTAAAGCCCTTTCTCTTGCAAGCCCCACATCCAATCTAGCAGTGAAATACCTCTCTTTCCAAAAATATATCCAATATCTGACCACTTCTTGCCAGGACCAGTACTTGCATGTCCAAACCAACACTATGTCTCAACTCTATCATTAAATAAGACATTCTCTTTTTCATCCTTCTGTCCTAGCAAAGCTAAAATCTATTCTCTCACAGTAACCAGTTATTCTACTAAAACTCGAGTCGGCCGGGCACGGTGGCTCACGCTTGTAATCCCAGCACTTTGGGGGGCCGAGGCAGGCGGATCACGAGGTCAGGAGATCGAGACCACGGTGAAACCCCGTCTCTACTAAAAATAGAAAAATTAGCCTGGCGTGGTGGCGGGCGCCTGTAGTCCCAGCTACTTGGAGAAGCTGAGGCAGGAGAATGGCGTGAACCCGGGAGGCGGAGCTTGCAGTGAGCCGAGATCGCGCCACTGCACTCCAGCCTGGGTGACAGAGCAAGACTCCGTCTCAAAAAAAAAATAAATAAATAAAACTCGAGTCAACTTACATCAGTCTTCTACTCAAAATGTTCTTGTAGGTCTCTCTCTGACTTTCTCAGTCTAAAAGCCAATATCTTTCCAATGAGGCCTTGCATATATCTTGTTCAATTCTTCACATTACTTTGCTTTGGCAAGGGAAACCTTACTCTACATCAAATATGTTTGGCATATTGGTGCCTCAGGACATCTTCAGCGGTAGTAAGTCTGTTTTTAATTCTCTTCCATGTCTATCCAATACACGACTCACTCCTTCACTTCTTTCAGATTTTGTGCAAATTTTACATTTCAAATGATGTGTTTTCTGAATACTATGTACTGCATTGACTATATAAATTAATATATTGATTAATATTGACTATATAAATTAATACGATATACTACCCCTCCTGCCTACAGTCTCCTTCCAGAACTCTCTATCCCTCTACTTGCTTTGCCATTTAACACAATTCATCGTTACACACACACACACACACACACTTACTCAATTCTTTTCTTGTACCTCACTCCCTAAGTTTCATATAAAAGTATTTGAGGGGAAGTTATCTTTAATCTTTTGACTGATGTTTCCTGCATAAGATAATAGTTCCTGGCACATAGTGGGCACTCAGTATATTTGTTGATGAAAGGGAAGGCTGAAAAAAGCAAAATATCCCAGGTCATTATGACCAATAAAGTTGGAAAGACAGATCAAAAAGACATGATAAAATAAAACTAGGCAAATAACTGGAAAATATGTGTGCAATGTTATTTAACAACAATTGCAGTTATTTTAGATACACAACTAAATTAATAACAGTGGAAAGCTTTACAGAAATTATATATAAATTGTTAAAAAAAAGTAATTATTTACCCACATGGGGTAGGTCTAGGAGTGATAGAATTATTAGAATGTGGGTGAGGTATGTGAGAATAATTAATTCCATATTTTACTCACATTATTAATATATTTTAAGGTTTCTCAAGATGAATAAACATCAATTTTAATTAAAAGCTCTAAACATTTTAATATTTAACCATTGACATAGTTATTCATAATTATATACTATAGACTGAACTAATCTCATTAATATGATACCTGAAAATAAAAATATAACATTGAACATGATGACCAACTGAAGCAAATACAGATGTACTAATAAATGTCCATTTCATAAACTGAGTGAATTAAAATTACCTGCATTTTCCAAGTGTAATAGATGCTTTTGATCTTGCTAACAGTTTTCTGGCTGTAATATTTCAGCATATTAGTTTTAATTGACAAGACTTCTTGCAGTTATTTTAAATAATTTTTTTCATTAAGTTCCTACTAGGTAGCCTTTGTCTAAAAGTAAGATTGTGAAATCACCTGTCATTTATTTACAAAAGCTAAAAAATATAAGTAGCATTTTCCATCACATTTATTTATAGTCTGTCAATAGAAAAGAGAGACATTGGCAAAGTTTGGAAAATTGCTGGTCTCAAGAGAGATTCTGGTTCTGTGAAGCTATACTCACTTTTCTTTTGGAAAACACAGAAGCAACAATCCAGCTTTAATTAAAAGACATGTAGAAGCCTGTAACTTTTGTGAATTAAAAACAATCACATAAAATAAATTTAAATATAATTATAGCTTAAAATAATAATTTGAACAATCATTGTCAATTCAAATGTTGCCATAGGTTTTTGTTTGTTTGTTTTGTTTTATTTTTTAGATTTCAGAGTTGGGTTTTTTTTGTGTTGATATTTTCATAAATTGTTTACACTTTGATATTCATCATTTGTTGAGGTGGTTATAGTTCTAGTCTCTTTTAATGAATACCAAAATACATTATTTATTTTTTCCTAGCAATATCCAATCATAATTCAGAAAATGAATTGGAGCCTGAGTACTGTGTCATCTTTGATTCTAGTAAACATACCTAACCTACTAAGTTTACACTTGCTCCGCGGTCTATCTAGATTTAAGGAAAGCACTCTGTTTTTAAGTATATTTGTTATTTTACAATGTTAAGAAGTAAACTTACATCATCTGGAGCCTCAAATTCTCTCCAATATTGTTTATACACAATTTCCAGAACTTATTCAAAGTAATCAGGCATAGAAGTAGAGACCTGATCAAAAACCAAAAGATAAAATGAAATACAAGTTTGATATAACAAATGTAATTCTCCACTACAAAGAATGAAGAAATGAAAAAGTATATGCTTATCTCAATATGCAAGGAGAAAATAATTTAACACTTATTTAAAGAAAATATAATGCAACAACAATTCATGTTATAAAAAATAACACTTCTTATCAAATTGGAAACCAAATTAATTTTTTATTTGATAATATCTACAAAACACTTGTAGACAGTATTAAGTAACATGTTTGATAGTAAAATATTGGAATAGTTTCTTCTGGAAGGATATCTGCCACCAACACCTCTTTCAGTTTTTTGCAGAGAGATCTAGCCCATTGCAATATGGTAAATTAATAATAATACAACAGCAAAATAACAAAATTTATAAAAATAGGAAGAAACAAGCCTATCATTATTTGCAGCCTAATTATGTTGTACCTAAAGACTCCAAAAATATACATGTAAACTATTAAAATTAAGAAGCAAATGTTAAGTGCAGTACACAGAAACATTATATAAAAGTCAACTATATGTTTTCTATTTGCAGCATATAGTATAACATAAATTTCTCCAAGGCATAAAATTTGTCGTAACTTCAGAATATCAGGACATGTTTTCTTACTATTGTTGATAAGTTAAATCTGTGCATTTTCTATTCTGAGTATGCCAACACTAACATTATATAATTGTATAAACCACTAAATAGTTTTGCTCTTCACTGTCACTGACTCAGAAGGTTTATTCAATACTGTACTTTCCTTTTTCTGTGTGTGATATGGAGAATATAAGTTGTGCTGCTGATAAAGAAGGTAGATGAGAAAAGCAAATGTAATCTGCTAAGAGGTACTATTTATCACATAAAGACATGCTGATTTTCCTTTTTCTGGTAATCTGTAATCTGGTAAGAGGTACATTTATCACATAAAGACATGCTGATTCTTCCTCTTTCAAGACAAAATTCCCTGAAATTTTCAAGGTATTGTTGCTTTTACTGTCAGGTCCCTGTTCCTTCCAACTATACATTCTAGCTCTCTCATGTCCCCTCTATACATTTGAGTTGACAAAAATTATGCTATTTAGGGAAACTAATTTGTATGAGATTTTTGGATGTTCACACATCCCTAGATGCTTGCTCAATAAAAATTTATTTATCCAAATTTGACTTGGATGGATCCATGGAGTTTGTTTTAAATGGTGCATTATTTTATTTTTTGAAAAGTTACTTTTCGAGTGACTCTAGTATATCTAGCAAGTACATGTAGTAATTGTGAACTATGCCAAAGGAATGTACACAATAGATTAAAAAAATATGGTTTATAATCAAGTACCAAAAAAGTCTTCAAATGTAAACTTGTTTTGTAATTGTTATAGAAGATATAAGACCTTATTTATCAGTATCCTTTTCAGGTAAGGCTACATATCAATAATTAGTATTTAAATCAAACTATTTTGTGTTCTTATTTTACATATTTATTCTTTGTGCAGTTATGATAACCTTTACTAATATAATATTACTTCAACTATATAGAGCCATAAAACATCTATGAGAAGACACTAAAAAGTTCACTTTTTAAAAACTTCACTTCAAATATGCCTAGCTATTCAATTTAAACAGTCTATTAACATAATAATATCCATATTTTACTACTAATTGTTAAGCAGACAATTTTAAAAATTTGAAGAGACAAAAGGATCTCAAGAAATTTTCTATTCATTATCCAGTTTCCTGTCAGCATTATATCTAAATCATAGAGGGGAAAAATATGAATTTCGATCTTTATTTCTATTTCTCTAAAGGGGAAGAAACGACACAACCTCATACATCCATTTTAATACCTATTATCATTACTGCCAAGAATGTCTTCCTTTTAGTTTTAATTATTCTAGATTCCTTTCTAGAATAACTAAAACTGAATAACTTTTAATCTTTTAAGCTTTAGAAGAGTTAAAAGAGAGTTGGAGACAAATAGTACCTTGGCTGAGGAGATGGTGGGAGAGAAAGAGAGAGACCAGCTTGATTTAACAGGCATCACTATTTATCTTCTTTTTAGTTCTTAGTTTAGTCTACTGAAATTTCATTTAATTAGGCAAACTTTCTCTTCTAAAACTTAACCAAGAATTCCAGTACACCACCAAACATACTTTCCACAGGAAAAATCAACTCATTATTAAGGAAATTGTATGCAAATTTAATATTTAAAAATATTAAATTGCAGCATTATTTTCTCAATAGTTTAAAACTGAATGCATAAAGGTGTTATTATAATGTAGTGAATATGAAAGAAACATTTGTTACCCTCACTTTTTTCCAAGGAGTTGCCAGTTTGAAGAATATGGAAACTATTTTACTTTTATCTTTTAGATGGTAGCATTGCCTGTATATTAGAAATTTACTATTACTAGATAACAGCAACTGAATCTGTACTGAGTAGATGCTTTTTATTTTGCATGGAATCAGCTTTCTGGAGATGTTTAAGGTTTAGAATATATTAATATACGTGTGCCGCTGAATTGTTTGGGCCCAGTCATTTTAACCCTCTTTCTGTACTTGAAACAAAGTGCTGTATTTCTTTGATTTCCCATGTGTTGGAGTGAGTTAGGAGACTTTAATCACAAACTCTATTTTCAACCATCACAGCAGAGTTCAGCAGATTGGGACTCAGTAGGACATTTCCCCAGAGCATTTTTTAGTGAATGCAACAGTTATATGCTCAAACTTCCTCAATTTTTAATTGTTATTGGACAGATAGTATCAGCCTTAAGTGTGTCCTCATTCTTAGGTTTACTAAACAAAGATGAAACCAGATCTCAACATAATATTTATGTTTAATAACTTCAGAAATATCAAAACAGCATCAATGATAACTATTTGGCTGTATAGTTAAGAATTGTATATCCTCTAACAAATAGTCGTATCCATTTTAAATGGATTCACTGAACAGAATTCCTCTATAGAATGAAACTAATTTTAGTTAGTTCTGTGATTTAATTATGCATTGTCATATGACTATTTTATGTTTAGCATTTCCACCTTCATGATTAGATCTTAATGACAATGACTATAGGAATATTTGCCTGTGCTTATATTCTCCCACAGTTTCTTACATTGTGCTTGTCCATATTTTCATAGTAGAAATTTTAAAAATACTAATTTCTCTGTTGAATAGTAACTCATCTGTCATGGAAGATGGTGAATGTTTCTGTTTTTTTTTTTGTCTTTTGTTTTGTTGTTTTTTGAGACATTTTCTATTGGCAAAAAATTACATTGTTATGCCATCACCTCTCCCACCCATACAGTGGCCTAACCTTGTCAAAGGTAGTATTAGACATATGGCAATGTTAAAATATGTTTGCTGGATTAAATTTGAATTGCATGTTAATTAAGTGAATTTGAAATGTATAAATCAACACCTATAAATGCCTGTTCATTGCAGAAAATGTCATCCATGGTAAGACAGATGGAAGATATTTGAGTATGACCTTGGATAACAAACAACCTCCACATTCAAAATATCAGAATCTTGTAATAGTCATACTTACATATATAATGTTTAGGAAAAAAATGAAATTAACAAATCACTATGTTAAACAATTCCGAATAGGCAACTTTTAGCTCAACATGTTCATGTAACTAAAATGGTATTTTCTTAGATACTTCATTTTGTCATACGAGGAGATCAAGTAGAGTTTTTTGTTTTTTTTTTAAGAAATTACAGACAAGGGTGATTGAGTTTCCTTCAAGACTGTCATATCTGCCAAGGTATTAAGATGTCTCTATTTATGAGACAGATGGTATTTTAATTTGAATATAAACCACCTCTGGATGATAGATCAAAGAGACAAAAGCATAAAGTTTTTAACTAAAAAACAGCTTCATTCTTAAAGGTGTGTAATGGCTTGCTAAATAGATATATATGAGGATTTTTATTTATGATGTTTATAACTATGTATATGTAATAATTATAAGTTATTCATATTACATAATAGCTACAAGTAGATGTTCAAATACTTATGTAGGTGAAATTCAGATTTTATGTTCAAATTTTCCCTTTTATATTGGGATTGTAACCGTACAATATTATTCTTTGCAATCATATCCAATGGTTATTGCGATAATAAGCTTTTCAAAAACCTCCAAAGTTAACCAGTATAGTTGGAAATTATGTAATTAATATAATATTTATTTTTTCATTAAAATTATATACATCTTTTTTTGGTTGACCTAGAATGGAAACTGAATATCATAGTATTTTCCACATCTTGCTGATGGGGTTTAATGAATTTTATTTGTACTGTGTAAGTAAAGTATGCACCTATCTTTGTCACTTTCATTACATTTTAAATTTTAACACGTTAAAGTTATAATTGTGATAATATACTGTGGCCTTGTACCTTTATTAAATATTTTCTTATAAAAACAATGGTATAGATATCCTGCAACTCAATATATGTACTAAAGTTCAATGTACATATTTTATATGAATGTCAAAAATAATAAGGCAAATCTCATACATCATATATCTCAAAAGATGTAGTAAAAATGTTAATAAGAGTTAGTTTATTTGGGACACTCATTTAATTCCAAGAGTGACTGATTATTTTGCTAGCATTATCTGCTAGCTGGGCAGAGTGGCTTGAACTTGTAGTCTCAGTTACTCAGGAGCTGAGGTTGCAGGATCCCTTGAGGCCAGGAGTTCAAGGCTGAAGAGAGTTATGATCAAAACACTGCACTCCAGCCTGGACATCAGAGCAAGCGCCTGTCTCTAATTTTTTTTTTTTAAATAGCTGGGCGTGTTAGCATCTGACTGTAGTTCCACCTACTTGGAAGGCTGAGGTGGGCGGATTACTTGAGCCCAGAAGTTAAAGGCTGCAGTGAGCTATGATTGCACCACTGTGCTTTTGAATTGGTTGTGGGGTACCGTGTTCTAATCTTCTACAGAACTTATGTTTATGAATCGATTTTGTGAACTGATTGCTCATAAAATAATTGATAAAATTTTAATGTACAAGCTAGTTAGTTGTATGATTGCTAAGATTGTTTATCTAAGTCCATTGGTGTTCTTCCAGAGAATTCTGTCTGTAAGATTTGATTGACAAGTTTACACAGGCAGTTCTATGCAATTAGTTTGTGAGTTTTTAATCAAATAACTGCTCTAGACACGTGGCTGCTTGTGAGACCTCCTGTACGACAAGATGTAAATGATGGTCATCCTGCTGCGATTGACAGTTCTCCAGCTCTAGGACCCTCTCTACTTAATATAATGGTTAGTGGTTTCTCAAACTCGTAAATACCATCACTGGTTTGATAGGTGGAGTTTGCTAGGGCCTAAAAGAAAAAAAAATTAGGCTTATATTCCAAAGAAAAAAACATTTTCTAGAATTTTGTTACACAAGATTTTTTCTTAGTAATTATCAGTATTAGGCTGGGCAAAAAAAGTCAGCTGGGACTTAGGTATCGTCATGAGTTGAATTACATTTCCCAAAATGATTTAAAGTCCTAATCCCAAATGCCTGTAAACATGACCTTATTTGGAAATAGAGCCTTTGCAGATGTAATCAAGTTAAGATGAGGTCATTAACATGGACACCAATTCAATATAACTGATTTCTATACACAAATAGAAGACAGAGGCATACAGGGAGAAAAACATCATGAGACAACAGAGGCAGAGATTAGAGTGTTGCATCTGCAAGGCAAGGAATGCCAAAGCACACTGGCACCACCAGAAGCTAACAAGGGGCAAAAGGGATTCTACCCAGAGTCTCACAGGAAGCATGGCCCTGCTGACCTTTTGATTTTAGACTTCTAGATTACAGAACTACAGACAATAATGTTTTTGTTATTTTAAGCCACCCAGTTGGTGTTACATTCATGATAACCCTAGGAAATTAATACATTAGTGAAATGCAGTAGCAACATCAGCTTCAAATCAGTGACATGGTTAAACTACTGGGGAATAACAAAATCCAAGGCATAAATTCCTCAAGTTATCTACCAAATTAATGCATAAAAATAAGTTGAGGTTAAAAACACTTATATATTTACTATGTCTATAGATTTATTCTTATTGCCGGGGGACAGAAGGAGAAGCAAGGAGAAGAACAAAGTGGAATATGATAAAACAACAGTTTCAATGAGCTAAGAGCTTAGAAATGATATTAGGCAACTAAATTGTTAACTATTGTAAAATGCAGAATTACGTAATTGTTAAATAACATTCAATTGGGATGTTTACTTTAAAATGAGTGTTGGAATATAAGAAATTTTTCAAAGGGCAAAATAATGGGTATAAAGTGCAGATTAGTGAAAAGCATGAATATGATTGAAACAAACATAGTTTGAGAATAGACAGCATTTTTAGGAAATGGTGAAAATACTAGTGTATTTCAAACATACGATGTGCCTGTGTGTGTCTATAATTTATTTTCTCCAAATAAGTATGTCTTTAAAAATATATATGTAGCATAAATTGTACACATATATATATCAAATCTATTAACACACATGCATAAATGATGAAGACTTAGAGAAACAAATGCTATTGGTGTACATTATTGTATATTGCTGTGGGAGAAGATATTTTAGTCAACATGGTCCTAGTGTACTTGCAGGGCCACTAGGGCATTGAGACAGGTGCAAGAGAATGAGATCATAAACGTGCCTGTGGGTGGGTGGAGTCTTAAGTATAGCCTAATCTAATTCTTTTTAATATTGTGTCAGTTAACTATTGCCACAATCATGCCATTGAGTGACTTACAACAATGAGTTTAGGGCTCTCATATTTGAAGTCAAATCCAATGATCTTGGCTTGGCTTGTTCATATGACTTGAGATTAGTGATCTGTTGGCTGATCTGGGCTGCCTCAGCTTCTTTTCTACAGCTCACTCATCCTCTAGTAGGCTAGCCTGCCCTATTGTCATGTGAGTTTCATCTACCAGGAAATAACAAAATCCAGGGTAAAAATTCCTCAAATTATATACCAAATTAACTTGCAAAAAATCAGTTGATGTTAGCACTTACTATATATTTATTATGTGTATAGATTTGTTTCTATTTGTGGGGGACAGAATGAAAGACAAGGAGAAGAGCGAAGTGGAATACTTTTTTAAAAGACAGTTTTTTTAATGAACTAAGAGCTTAGAAGTGGTATTAGACATCTAAATTAAATAAAATGAGAACATGCAATATCTTTTGAGCCTGGGCTTGAAACTGTCACACCATCATTTTTGCCTCAATCTCCTATTCAAGATAAATGGAAACGACACCATAGGCACAGACTCAGGGAAACATACTCTACCCCTTAACTTTGAGAAACTGCAACATAACATGACAAAGGACATGGCTAAAGATAAATATAATGAAAAGATATCAACATTGTAATCTACCACAGCTACTCAATTAACTTCCACCATTGCTCCCTGGGGTTCCTACCACAACATTTTGTTTCTACACAGTTTAGATATCAGTCTAGCAGTCTGAATCTGTGGCAATAATTCCCATATATAAGTACATAAATTGTCAGTTTAGTTGTATAAATTAAAGAGCACAGTTAATAGGAATCTTCTTTGGAAAGACAGATTCTACTTTTAGGTGTTGAAAAAATTAGTTGTTATTCCTGAAAGCATGAGGAAAACAACTATTTAATGGTAAACTCAGGGTGATCAAGGTGACCCTGAAAGGCCTTTAGGTTTGCTAGTCACTCAGGCAAGAACACTCCATTCCAGTCAAGTTTTTGAATGACTGGAAAATAAATTTCTTTGATATTTAAATTTCTGCATCTTACTAAAATTGTAAAATTATTTTGACTACAGAATATTTTCTGTGAGAAATTCTGCACCATTATATATTAGTTTCAGCTTTAAATGACAATCACAGATGAAAAATAAAGAGAATCAGCTATAGCAGGCTGCCATTCTATTGCGTCTACTTTTACCCTTGATCTCAGGTTTGATTCATCACTTTTTGACTGGTAGATTGCAACATACTTTACCCTCGTGCCTTTTTTTACACTCATGCTTATTTTTCAAATGACTAATTAGACAGATGTTTCCTAGTATACAACAATATTTTTAAAAATAAATTACCTCTGATAGAAATCCTATCAGTTCAAGTGTCTTTATTCCCAGGTACTCTTTAATCTATTTTTCATTTAGAAAAACATGTATATAATAGATACCATTTTATATCAAATATGGCAACTCAGAATTAATTTTTCTCATTATAATGTGTTCTGATAGATATTAAACATATAATTGAGAATGGACTTTTAAAGTATATGAATTTTTTCCTCAAAAAGAAAAACAATGTGAAAATTGAAAAATATCTTTCCCATCTAAACCCCTTCCACTTCCAGCTTCTTAAAAGGATTTTTTCATATCATCATTTATCCACTTATAAGACAATATTTTTGAAGTCTCACTATTTACCATGCACTCCATAGTCAGTAATTGCAGGCACAGTTTTCTTCTTTCCTGCTGGACTCCCAGTATGCGGTGATAGATGTTTTCTGAAATGACTGACCTGCTTTTATGAATTTGCTGCTTGTGATCTTTGCATTACCTGTTTCCCTCCTCAAAGCTTTCTGCTCTTCTTGTGCAAAGCGCATCACAAGTTTTAGTTGTTTTTTCATCTCTACCTCATCAGTTCTTGTTGCAGGGTCTGGAACAGTGGGAGTCCTTAGTAAACACTTAATGAATAAGTTAGCCTTTTTACCATGTTTATAAACAATTGTTTATATGTTATTCTTTTCCATTATACTGGAGTCCACAGCAAAGCTTTCTCTTTTTTCATTTTTGTACAAAGTTTTCTATTATCAGCAAAGTGTCTTACACAGTCAGCATTTAATTAATGGTTGTTGAATAAATAAATAAATAAATGTAAGAATTTCAAGAAGCAGGAAAGTTAAAACACATTATTATAGTTTTACAGTATTTCTGATTTCAAAATCTATCCTGTATCAAAAACAAAACAAAACAAAAAGGAAAACAACTGTTGAAATCTACAACATATATTAGTTGAGATAACAGATTCTGCATAAATTTTTTTTTTTTTTTTTTTTGAGACAGGGTCTCACTCTGTCACCTAGTCTGGAGGGCAGTGACAGGATCTCTTCTCACTTCAACCTTCACCTCCCAGGCTCAAGCAATCCTCCCTCCTCAGCATCCCTAGTAGCTGGGTCTACAGGCGTGTGCCACCATACCTGGCTAATGTTTGCTTATTTTTTGTAGAGACAGGGTTTTGCCATATTGCCCAGGCTGGTTTATAACTCCTGGGCTCAAGTGATCCACCCACCTTGGCCTCCCAAAATACTGGAATTAAGGGTGTGAGCCACTGCATCTGGCCATTGCATAGATTTTTAATAGTGTTTTCTCACTTTATTCACTTACTTCATTAAAACAATTACTTAGACTCATTGTGTACTCTTAGGCACTGGGCACCAACATTATAAAGTGAAAAAGAGAAAAAACATGTTTATTCTTTTGCTGATGGTACTGCTTAATATATGTTAAAAAACCTCATTCTTATTTGTTAGAAATTAAATATACTCCCAAAAGGTGGGTATAATTGTCAAATTTTATTAATTAGAAGTTTGAATAGAGAAAAATCTGTATTGAAATTAATATGCTGCATGACAGATCTAAAACCCCAAGCTTGACTGATGCCCACACTTCCCTTACGTCACATTTTTCACTGGTTGCTCTGCATTTCCTTCCATGCAGTGTTCCCTTCCATCCTCACATTTGGGGAGTTCTAAATGAAAAAAACTTGTTTATGTTTGATGGCCTCAGAGTTTCCTAAATCTATTTGACCTGTTACCCATCAATGACTGTTTACATAACTTGGAACATTTATTCCAGGGTTATCTGTCTAGGTGATGCTTCTCACAGTGGAGTACTGAAAAGGAGTACTAAAGGGTTCCCAGTACTCAAAATCCTCCTGCTGCATTCCCTAAAGACCCACCTCACAAATATGCTCTGTACCCAGCAATGAAAACAATCTTCAAAAAAACAAATATGTGCATTTTTCTTTAATGGTATTGTATGTTTTAAAATAAATATGTTAAATACATGTCAAAAAAGAGACAAACTAGTTATCTTATTACCAAAGGAACATGGAGATGAAATAATGAAACTGAATCCAAATGTTTAATATTGACTCTTTCCTTTCCTTACTTTTTTTCTCTTCTTTTCTTTTTAATTGTGGAATACCAGCTACACTGTGTTTGTTGACAGTGGAGTTAAGAGCTATTAAATGACGGAAATGGTAACAGTTTTGTTACTAGCAAATATACACTAGGTTATTCCCTGAAAGGATATACAATAATACATGAAGTCTAGAAATCAGTTTCAGATACATCTCTTTCTTGTCATTCTTTTGTATTTCACCTGGGCTTCCCTTTTTTATCTGTATGAACCATTTTATTTTAAGTGAGATCAGGATAAGGAAAATATAAAAGGCTTGTGTTTTCCCATTCATTCTAACATATGCAGATCATAGGTTCCTTCACGATCATAAGCAAAAGAATGGAGTGAATTTAATTTTCACTAGGAAATGATATTATTAGGTTGGTGCAAAAGTAATTGCCATTACTTTAAATGACAAAAACCACAATTATTTTTGTACCAATCTAATAAATCTGAAATTTTATGGTTTAAAATATAGCTTAATACAATTACTATTTTTTGGCAGCAAATGGAATAGTTACATATATGGATTGACACTTTCTATAACCTACTTTTGTGTCTGGAAGTCAATTGAATAACAGAAAGCTGCCAAATATTGTCCCATTCATTATTAAGATAAATTTGCAAGATAAGAGGATGACAATTATCACCGATCAAATCATTCTATACTAAGAAAAGTATGGACAGTTAACGTATCAGCAAGACTTGTAGGTAATGAATATTATCACCTCTGAAGTTGATTGCTTCTGACAGGAAGTTGATAGGAGTTGGGGATCCACCAACAGTTGTGGTTAGGCAGAAATAAGCACTAGAACCTATTATAGAAGTTAGCTGAGATTATTGATGGTTAATTGTTTCAACTGGAAATGCCCAACTTTGGTGTCTTCTTAAATAGTCAGATGGAGTAGAAATATATTACTTCAGCACTTGTTGACAATCTCCATTGGCCTTATTGTGTCCAAAATAAATGAAGCTCCAAGTTATCGCAAGATGTTTTCCATGGATATGCAGAGTTTTATACAAATCCCTATTTATTTTGTGGAAGGATAGACACTTAGGCTACTCAATGCCATGCTACTTTTGGCTTTAACAGCCCTGAAATTTGCAACCTTACTTCATGATTTTATGAACATCTTTAAGGATATTATAAACATATTATTCAAAACATCTTTTTTTCTTTCATAGGCTCCATTCCTATGTTTGTTTGATTTACAATGAAAGCTCAATAGTGCATTACGTTAACTCAACAAAATCCAGTTTGAATTAATATACAAATATTTCTGTTGTCTTTGTCACAAGTGGAATTGTGATGAAAGTATATACTTATACACAATCTAGAAAATAATTTATTCTGCAGCTAAGGATGACATGGGTTGATAATGTGGTCAGAAGGGAATAAACTAACTTGTACTATTTCATAAATAAAACACTATATGCTTTACATGTGACTGAAACTAATGTGAGGCTATTAAAATAAAACATTTACAAGTGTATATCTGGAATGACTTCAAATTAAAATTACATATTGGATTGTGGTTGCCTGTTATTAGAGAGCCTACTCAGCAAAAAAATAAATTTTAATAGTTGGAAATATTTCCTTATCTGACTCACACATCATGTAATCAAAAGCCGGTCAGTACAAGAAAAATTCTGTATAGTTACCAGTTTTGTGGAGGCAGGAATATGCTTACTCTTCACGACACTAGTTCAAATATCCAAAGACAATACATTTTTTTTCCTCTCAGATTTTGTCCTTTAGTTCTCTATGTATATTGTGGGCCTCTCTGAAGAAAACTGACTGTGGCTATGGCTTTATACACTATGAACTTGGTTATGTTTTATTCACTTTTAATGTTCTGACAGTTTAATAACTAGGTGGCATTTATTTTTGGTTACATAATGTTGAACAATAACCACCTGCTGAAAGTTTGCATCTGAGACATGGTATTAAAAGGAAAGATATGCCTCAGGGCAATTTGTAATAATGCCCTAGTCAAAGACAGAAATCAGAGAGGAAGAATTGAACTGGCACCTTTTCATATCAGGTAAAAAACTAAATATATTCATGTTACTTCAATGATAAGGTAGATCCAATTTGGGATTAAACTATGTAGTGTGTATAATGTGGATTTTCTTTTTAGTAATTGGAGTGCTTGTAAAAACATGAAGAAATAAGTTGTAAGAGGATAAGAATGGCCTCTAGAGACACTGTTATTTTAGGAAAGAAAACACCTCCATTTGCTGTGGAGATTCACTGCGTATGTTGTTGCTATTAGACTTTAGTCAACTTCAGGAAACCTAAGAGTAAGGTCACTAGAAATGACATTTTACTAAGTTGTTTATTTTTTCCAGAGAGAAATGAGATGCTTCTTTTCCTTCCCTCATTTCTGCATTTATTTATTTACATAAAAACATTGGCATATCGGCATAGGGCCTGGGTGGTTATAAGTAAAAGTGAGAAAAGAGAATTTTAGCAGATGTAAGTTCTTGTGCAAAATGCACAAAAATATTTGCTAATTATTGGTTGATTTGGCTTCTACGTACCAATGTGTATTACTTTTCAGGTTTCATTTTTTCCTGGAAAAAATAAGTCCTCACAACAATTTAACGTGAATTGTGTAGTCCTATGCAAGTACCACAGAGCAGTGATTGTTATCCCTATCAACAAATTCAATAGGTGTATGAAGCTCTATTAAACATCCCGTTAAACTGTTAAACATTTATCCCCTGTTAAACATTTATCCAGTTAAACATTTAGAATAATTTATATGTTAATGTTAGATATGCATTTTCAAATAGCATTATGCTTATTTGCTGCCTATAAAATATCATGTCTGTCCTGAAAAAATAGAACATTTGTGATTTCCCATGGTTAATCAAGTAATTCTCTGCTACACCAACTGATAGGATTTGTTATGAATCTAGATTTTATTCTTAACCTTAAGTCTTTAATGTCCAGGTGTAAGATTTATAAATTCCATGTTAGTTTAAAGCTTCTAGACTTATTCTGTTGCATTCGATTCCCTGTTATTCAGGGATGTGATTAGAAAGAACATTTTGTGCAAAAGAATATTGGTAGAAAGCAACTCTTCAGTTAAGGAAAGGGGGCTGTAAGAAAATATTGAACATCTATTATAAATAAAATATACTAAAATTTTCAAAGTCCGTCAATTTTGTACTCCATTTAGTATATTTGTCTTAGAGTTTTAGCAATCTGATGTTGCGTTATTGGTATTCCAGACTGAGTAGATCAGTAAATACATAGTAGACAGTGAAAGCCAGTTTCTCATTATCAGAGAAACAGACGAGAAAGGAGAGAAGGCTTGGGTGAACCCTGTGGCGTTAGATGGGAATAAGAAGTATCAGTAAGAGCACATAAGTTTTAGTCAATATACAGATTAATATGAAAGTAGATATGGATGCACATATGTATTTTACCACACATACATATTTTCTGTATTTCCTAGCTCTGTACACTGAGAAGCTAGATGTAATGACACCCCCTTAACAATAAACATATATTTACTTGGTTTCTATATCTATTCTCCAACAAAAGGAACCCAGGCTCCTTAGGGAAATAACTGATTGCACAATTACTAGTGTGGTTGCCCAACTGTTTCTAAGATGCTCTGGGGATAGAGGACCACAGAGAGTCAAAGATTTCTGGAAAAGGAGAAGATATAGATGTCAAGACATTATAAACTGCAGTAATGAAGAAATTCTATATTTAGATAAACAGATGAATGAAACCACATAGAAAGTTGAGAGACTGTATACACACAGAAACGCAAACATATGTAACACATATATGTATATGTTTTTATGTGTATACATATGCATGTGAATATATATAGGTGTATATGTGTATACATTTATATAATATCATGTGTACATACACACATAGCTGGTATTACACACTCCAAGGAAAGAACTATGCTAATTTATTCTGCATCATCCCTGTGCTCATGTAATCATGAGCACATGCCATGTTATTAATTAAATTGACTCAGTTCTCCAACATTTATTAAATGCATAGGTACACACATGCACACATATATATACTCTATGGGTACCATAATTGAAATACGCAGCAATAAAACTGATTTTTATTGAGGGTCAACTATGGACTAAGCACTCATCAAAGAATCTTTTTGTAGCATGGCATTCTAACAGAAGATGTATGCATAGTTTGGGAGTATGTTTACTGAACTATATGAAAGAGGCATATATGTATATATATTTGGGGCTCAGAATGTAGAAAGCAAAAACTTGTAGCCATATTTTTTAATGAACAAACTAGACTTGTGGGATTTAAAGCAAGAAGCAATTGCATTTTTTAAGCACCATTTTTTAACACTCCTGTCCTGAAGACATATCAAATAAATCCCAAAGCATGTTCATTTACTTTCACATCTCGTTAGTTTTATTTTCCCAGGTTTCAAAAAAACACACACAACAAAACAATACATGGTTTAATCTAAACAAACTTTTATTGACTGATGTAAGCTAGAACTTTTGCTTTACTTTCATAATCTCAAAAGCCTGTAGTGAGAAAGGTAGGAGAGTGGTAGACATGATCAGCTTTTGTTTGTTTATTAGTTGGCTTTGGAATTCATTTTACACTTTCTTCTTGGTCTTGTTTTCCTCTCCTACCCCTCATTTGTGTGCTTTCTTTTACTCCCCCGTGATTTTGAAAATGAGACGATAGACAGGTAGTGTGGTAAAGGTTGGCAGGTCTTATATAGTAGAGGATGTTGAATTATTTCATTTATGTTCAATTATTTCATTGTTGAGTATTCTGTAAGGGCTTCACTCATCTTTCACTTTCACTGAAAGTGAAATAAGTTGAAATGTACTAAATGAAAGTAAAGCAGAAGTTCTAGCTTATATCAGACAATAAAAGTTCCAGTTTGGGGTGATGCCTCCACTTATTGGCTACTCACAGCTCCCCTTGCCAAACTCTGACTTCTGTGGTCCACTCCATGCTGAGTCTTTCTGCTGGAGAAACTTCAACCCTCCAGTCTGGCCTATTGACCACAGATCTTTTCAAGAGGACTCAGGTCCTGCTTCCTTCTGCACGGTTCATACATGGCCAACAGACTCAAACACGTTTCCCCATCATCTATGTGAGTACGACTTGCTCCTCCATAGCCATCTGTGTTCATGCAGCCATCAGAACACCTGAAGTCATTGTGTTGCCTTTGGATTTTTTACAGGAAATTCAGACAGGGTTTCTTTTTTTTATTATTATTCCTACAAATTCCAGGAGACACAAACCAAGCCTCTCAATGTATTCTCTACTGCTTTTCCCTGGAAGTAACTGAGCCAGCCAAATAATGCAGCTCAAATAAAACTTAACAAGGATTGAGAGGTCAATCTCACCTCCGTGCAAGCATTTTCATGTGCTACACATGGTTTTCTTGCACCCAAACCAGATAAATAGAACTACTTTACAACATATTAGTTATACAATGGTGTTTAACTTTTATTATGTTAGTAATAGGAACTTAAAGGTTTTGAACAAAATGGTGACAATGGTGTTTAACTTTTATTATGTTAGTAATAGGAACTTAAAGGTTTTGAACAAAATGGTGACATAATCAGAATTATGCTTTAAAAAATGTTAAGCATCTTTACTGTTTTTTGTTAAAATTTTAAAATTATTAAACTCAACCTGGCTTTGGTTGAACAGTAGCAGTTATCTTCAGTTGGTTTTTGGGCTGTATTAAACCTTGAGGTACACACACACACACACACACGTAAATGATGTGATTTGCTACATATTTTCCTTTTATGGAACTACTGGATTTTGTGAGTGTTCACTCTCAGAGACTTGGCGCTTAAAATTTTAATTATATTTGTTAATATTCCAATTCATATGGACACTGTTGATTTGACTATTTGTCATGATATTATTAGCTCTGTCTATAACCCTGCATAAAAGTCATTTGATTCTAATCTTCATAAGGTTTGAAAAATAGTCAATAAAAGCAAGAACTGTTGTAGCCTGAGTTTAAATCCTTTTTTATTGTAATTGAATTAGTTCACCCTATCTTGGCCTGGACACTCCTCTGTAATTTTCCGTTAAGCTTTCAAAAGTGGCTTGCATTATGTAATCAGAAGAAGAAGAAATAGAATAGATGCTTTACTTAACAATATTATTTTTAAAAAGCACCACTGAGTTAATCTATAATATACTGTTGACAAAATACATTAATCACAATGAAAAACTATGATTTGAAATGACTGATTGCTGAATTTTCATTTAAATTTAAATTTAGATGAAAATAGCTAAAGTGCTCTTGTTGCTTTAAATTACCTTGCTCAAATCTTTCCCATTAAAAAGAATGGTATTTGCAAATCAAACAGATGAGTTTGCAGCTCACATCGCTGAGTACTCTTCTTCAAAAATTTCCCATTATTATAACAAGATGATACTCTATTTAAAACATAGCAGTGGAATTCCACTTTTCATTCTGTTCTTTACTTGATAAAGGAGATTTCACTATTTTATGCTTCTTCAGACTTCAAAAATTGATAAGGGAACTAAATCAGCCTAGGAAAATCAGGTTGAAAGTGGTATTTTAAAAAATTGTATCTGTGTCCCAAAGCAAACTCTATGTTAAATTGTACTTAAACTGGACATTGCAATTTCACTGAGTTTCCTCTAATTCTCAGTTTTCCCAATCAGCCTCATAGAGCATTGTTCCAGGCACATTCATGGAGAAACCTCTACTGGTTGGATGCAGAAGGATGCCCAAATATAAATATTTTATGTCCTAGTCAGAGGTTGATATTTGGAGGTTAAGAATGATGTTTAAAATTGTCACAAATTTGTATTTTTATTTTACTGAAAAAATCACAAAGACAGGCTGGGCACAGTGGCTCACGCCTGTAATCCCAGCACTTTGGGAGGCCGAGGCAGGAGGATCACGAGGTCAGGAGATCGAGACTATCCTGGCTAACACGGTGAAACCCCGTCTCTACTAAAAACACACACACACACACACAAAAATTAGCCGGGCGTGGTGGCAGGTGCCTGTAGTCCCAGCTACTCAGGAGGCTGGGGCAGAAGCATGGCATGAACCTGGGAGGCGGAGCTTGCGGTGAGCCAAGATTGCACCGCTGTACTCCAGCCTGTGCGACAGAGCGAGACTGTCTCAAAAAAGAAAAACAAAACAAAACAAAAAATCACAAAGACAAACACGCATGTGACGTGGAAAAAAATGCCATGGCAAAATTTCTCTACTCAGGTTAATGCAATTTGCTCACCATCTTATATGGACCATATCTCTATATTTACTTTTAAAATCCCAAGGCAAGTAAGTGTTATATCATGTTCTCTGAGTGTAAGATTCTCGTGAAAATTAGTTGAAAACGTAAGATAAGCTCATTTCAATAGAATAGCATCAAGCTGGCTGTCGAAGGATAGAAAAACTGGGAAGAGAAGAGAGTCAGACTTAAGTGAAGGTATAGGTTGGGACAAACTTTCTAACATGGAAATTGGATGACATGTTAAGAGGGCAATGAAGAAATCACCTTTTAGGGAAAAGCATTTATACTAGTGGTGTGGAGAATATGGTTAAATAGATCAAGTAAGACCTCAAAAGGCTCTAAAATAAGGCATATTATAGTGAAGTGAATACCAGCACCAACATCAAGTAATATATACTGAGTATTTACAGTGTTAGAAAAACTATCCTAAGAACTGAATGTGAATTACCTCATTTAAATTTCATAACTGTCTAATAGAGTAAGTATTGTTATGTTTCATTTCATTAATGAAGAAACAGAATCTGAGATATGTTATATTTTCCAAGGATATAGTGTTAATTAGTGGACTGCTATGGGCTCAAACACTTATGTGATAAGTGACGGTTAGTGGCAAAACCAGAAAATAAGATTTTCTGTCTGCTATCCTTTTCAATCAATAAGCTTCTGCTTAACAATAAAGATTGCTCCCCATATGTAACAATGCAAATTATAATAACTTTCATGCCTTCTTCATCTCCTATATGTGAATTACACATATTATATCACATAAAATTTAATTACTATGGGAACCATGTTAGGGTATTACCTCAATTTTTACAAGTAGCCTCATTTAAATGTTGAACACTGCAGGTGTCTTAGGTATCCTCCAAATAACACTATTATCCTACTCTGAATACAATGACACATAGGAAGGTTTTAATTTAACCCAATGTTACATTGGTAATAAAATAGTAAATTAAGGCTTAGTAAAATTACATGTATTGCTTAAAGTAATGCAGATATTAGGTGAAGGAGGATACTAAAGTACAGAGATAAAATAACTTAAGGTGGAAAGAGTGAAAAAATAAATAGACCTAAGATTCAAATCATAAATTAACTAAGACTAGAGCTAGGAGGCTTAATGGTGAGAATAATAACAACAATAAAAAAGATCAAGTTAATAACCCTGTACTCATGGAACTGACAGGTAAGTTGTGGAGACAGCTTTGATTCCAATAATCACACGTGTAACTGTAAAGTTACTTTTCAGTAGTGAAAAAAAACCCTTGCTTATGTAAAATGTTTCAGTGGGGACACCCACCTAATCAGGGAGACCAAGGAAGGAGGACTTTTCTGATGAAGTGGTGATTGAGTAAGTTTTAAGTGAAGAAGTAAAACAGGCAAGGGGGAATATAAGCATTTAATGCTCAAAGTTCTCAATGTAGGAGATAATTTGAGACCTGAAAGAATGCATAACTGTTTGTTTTGCCCCCACCATAACACTCTGCTATTATTTCAGTTTAAAAGAAAAAGAGCTCATGTTCTTCTGCAGGTGGGATAACTGGATGGAGGTTGAAGCCAAGGGGTCGTTTCTTCTTTCAACGTTATCTAACCTGGTTCCAGGTGCATTCCTCTTCAATGGAAACAAGCTTACTAGACTATAACTCTGTACAAATTTTCTAAAACATATATTTAGAAACAAGTATCTATAAATTCATTCCCTACCTTTGGCGTTTGATAGAGCAGCTTCTTCGAATGGGCTTCTCAGGGGGCATTTAATGGTCAGGAATTGGTCAGGAAAACCCTACAATCCATTCTTGACATTTCATGCAAAAAAATTCATGCAATTAGTTGGATAACAGAATCGTCAGAAAAGGTAGAGGTGTAAAAAGGTGTCGGGGATGGCCTTACCCAAACACCAGAAAATATAGGAAAGAAGGCCTTGCAACTGTGACAAGAGGCCCTAGCCTTCTGCATCTAAGATGCTCTGGCTGCTGCAATAGCATCATATTCTTTCTTGCTGTCACCACAGGAGTGAGCCAAGGCACTCTACAGTCCAACACTGTAGCCACTGAAGGATTTAGAATGACGTTGACTTCTCCAGCCCTCAGATACTGCACTAGTGACTTCCATTGACAAAGCCAACAAAGATACTGCTGACAAAATGGGCTCCTTTCCATGTCCCTATTATTTAAATTAGCAGTAGTGGTGGTTACCAAAACATCAAGCAAAAACGCTGATAGTCCAAAAGCAGAAGTGTTATTTAGGAGTAGAACTTGCCATTCATAATAAAACAAATCTGTCATGCAATTTAATGTTCTTTTTATAAGTTAGTAACAAGGAAGGTGTTATGTGACATAATGCTATTTAAAACCAGATTTGTGTGCGTTTATTTACTCGTGATTTTCTAATTTGGACTGGGCTCAACTTGGAAGTTTTTTTGCTCATCCTGCTTGCAGCTGCAGTCATTCAATGAATGGACTGGTAGTCCATTAGGTGGAAAGGCTAAGATAGCCTCATTCACATGTCCGGCAGTTAACTGGTTCAGTTGACTGGGAAACTTAAATTGTACTCCATGTCATTTCTCCAGCAGCATAGTCCTGAAAACTTCATACATTGCAAATGGAAATGTAAAATGATACAGTCAATTTGTAAAAGAGTTTGACAGTTTCTTAAAATGATAAGCATAAATGTCCCATAAAATTAAGCAATTTTACCTTAAAGATCCATTTAAAAGAAATAAAATCATATGTTTATGAAAATATTTTATGGGAATGTTTATAGCAGCATTATTCATAAATCAAAAACTGGAAATAACACAAATGTCCACCTACTGGCAAACAGATACAAAAATGTGGTATATCCAGATAATGAAATACTATTCAGCGGTAAAAAGAAACAAAGCACATTCTACAATATGAATGAACTTAAAAAAAAATTATGTTTGTGAAAGAAGCCTGATAGGAAACACCACATATTGTACAATACCATTTATAACAGAAGGCAGATCTCTAGATACAAAAGCCAGGTGAGTAGGTGCCTGGAGCAGAGATGTGGGAACAAGAAAAACCTGCAGATGAGCACAAAGGATCTTTTTAAGTGATGAAAATGTTTAAAACTGGAGTGTGGTAATGTTTATATGACACTGTAAATTTACTAAAAGTTATTGAAATATATAAATAGAACATTATATAAATAGAACAAGCTAAGTTTATGCCATATAAATTATATAAATTATACTTCAATTAAGCTGACTAAAATGTGACTTCTTAAGAGTGACTCATCTACAGGTATCAAAATTCATGATCAGATGGTATAAGTTAGTTAATTAAGCATTAAATATGATTCATTTATTTTCTTTAGTTTGGCTTAAGTCGGGTAATTTTTGTAGAAATTAAAATAAATAATTGTTTATAATCTAATATTATATATTTTGAACCTAAGAAAATATGGGTTGTGATTACCAATATTTATTTTATAATAGACAGATATAAATTAGCAATGTAATATTGGTTTATTGAGGATTGAACTATGTATTTAGTAAATAAGACACTACTTTTATAACGTGCTTTAAACAATTTCAATATTTATTTTTATCTCAATTGTTTTATTAATATAAAAGTAGATTCAGGATATATATTAGATAAAGTTGTAGTTTATCAAAAAGTTTAGTTTAAAATAAAATTATATCATTCTAATATTAAGGACTCACAATATCATTTTTTTATTTTCATACACGCATATATATCACAATAAGAAAAATTCCATTCTTAAATGGAATACTGAGCTCACTTCAGCACCACATATATTAACTGGAATAGTTATTGATACCAGCTAAAGGTCTTTTAGACACTGAAAACTAAGAAATTAATATAAATTTACCCATTACTGTACAAACAAATATTTAAAACATTTAGATTATAGATTATTGCACATTAGCCAAATCTTAACACATGAAGTATTACTGCAGGGGTCTTTTTAGTGATATTTCGCAGGAAATATCAAGATGCCCTTGGAAAATTTCTTCTCTACTTGGATTTAAAGTAGTTCTTCACACCACAATGTAATCAGAGCCTTGGTATCATGAGACAAAGCAGTCATTCAGGGACTAAAGTTGGAAAATGCGAGAACACCATCAATTGGTCTAATTTGTTGGCCAAAAATAAAAACCATCTATTATTGTAGCCAAAAGCAGGTAAGTAAGGTAAAAGTAGCATGGGATTCAGAAGGAAAGATTCAGACTGGACTGGAACAGTACTTACTCTGCATAAATCAAAGGCTACATTACACACACACACACACACACACACACAGACGTGTGCATGCATACACTGTCATACAAGCAATATGTATCAGTTTAGAAGAAAATCATTTCAATATTTTTATAAAGTACTAATTTAAAGGAGTCCTCTAAAGACATTGTAACATATTCTGCTGGACCAGGTTAACTGATTGTAGTGTCAAGACTCCACTGCCTAAAGCAAGAAAATTGAAGAAAACAGCAACAGTTTCCACTTCTGTCTTGTAGAGCTGCATTTCTCAGCAGATGCACTGTTATACTAATAGTGACCTAAGTACACAGAGATTGCACAATTAGTGATAGCATATTTTGAGTTTATACGTATGCTGTGCAAAATGTCAGGGAAATAGAGTCAACCTACACCATGCCTTTCTTCTTTTATTATCAATATATTTATGATGAAACATATTTCTAGTTCTTTTTTTTTTTTTTTTTTTTTGAGACGGAGTCTTGCTCTGTCCCCCAGGCTGGAGTGCAGTGGCGTGATCTCGGCTCACTGCAAGCTCCGCCTCACGGGTTCACGCCATTCTCCTGCCTCAGCCTCCCGAGTAGCTGGGACTACAGGCGCCCGCCACCACGCCCGGCTAATTTTTTTGTATTTTTAGTAGAGACGGGGTTTCACCGTGTTAGCCAGAATGGTCTCGATCTCCTGACCTCGTGATCCGCCCGCCTCAGCCTCCCAAAGTGCTGGGGTTACAGGCTTGAGACACCGCGCCCGGCCTATATTTCTAGTTCTTATATTTTCAAATGAAATGACGAATTGCTAGAGTATCAATTTAGTGAAAATAGTGAAACTAATAGTTCGTGTTATCACAACCAGGTATGGAAATTAGAGTAAGATGATTATTTCAATAACGTTTTGAAAGACAAATGTACGTTAGCCAATAGATGTTATACGTAACATATAAATTGTCTCATCAAATATTGAATAGAAATATTTCCAACAAACATAACCTACTTTATTTTGAAGAAATAAATATTTCTAAAATTATGTATTATTCTCACAGTGGAGACTACCAAAATTTAACATTTAAATGTAGGCTGTAGGCTATCTTTCATTTTAAGAGAACATTTTTAAAACTTTTCACTTGATACCTTTTTTTCATTTTTGAGAAGTCTAATTATCAAAAACGCTATAGAAAATAATAGCATATGAAATGTGAAATAGAAAGAAGAGAGTTTTAGAAAGTTAGAATTCAATATGTTATTTTAGAATAGAGATGAAAGGTCAGGGAAGGGGTCATGCAACTAGAATTATTTTGGGGACCTTTTCAAAAGTGATGCTTCCCAGTTCATATTCTAGACATATTAACTGAAAATTTCTAAAAGTGTGACTCATACATCAGAATACTATATTCTGAGAGAGATTATAATGAACTAACTGGGTTAAGAGTTAGTTCTTAATTTAAACAAGAATATACTGTATTCTACAACTTAGAATGACATCACAAAATAGACTTACTATGTTTCAGGTGCATTTCATTTTATAAATCTGGTATTTCATGCTTATTCATTGGTAAATTGCCCTGGTGCTCAAAGTCATAACCTTCATAATACAAGGAATACATGATCTAGCCTAACTACAAATGTATAGATTATATTTTCTATTTTCAAATATTTATTTTCAAATAGTTTACTTAGCATCTTTTAAGTAAATTACAGAGGTAAATTCAGACAACTTTGAAAATTTGGCCTAACTTATTTAACGTTTAATTTAAAGCTAATTGTAATAATTTATGCATGACAGAAGTAAATAATATAGTATTAGAAACTGCAGTCTTCAAATAAAAATACAAGTTTTCTGGAATAATTGAATATACAATATGAAAGAAAGGAGGGAACACAACTTTTTATTTCTAACTTTATTTGAAGTTGAAAATTTTGAATTTGTTTAAATAGAACTGATAAAATTGAACGATGGCAGAAGTAAGTGCAAATAAAGGGTCATGAAATGTTTATATCAAGACACTTTTTTAAAAAGGGGTGGAATAAAAATAAATTGGCAGTATGAGAGAAGCTGATTTAGAAGGTCGGAGGGGGAAAGAAAAATCATTGCATGTTTGCATATGTTTACAATTCTAGCTTCCATTCTGGTGCAAAAGAACAAGACAAAAGAAAACTCATACTAAAATTTGAGAGAGATGTTACATTTGTGGTTTCAGTATGTGAATTATTCTTAAAGACAAAAAAAGAAGGAGGTTCAGGAGAGCAGACATTGAGGAGCTGAGCCTCCTGTAATTAAGACGCAGGAGAAACAGTCAAGGAGGGTGTACAGAACCAGAGTAATGTGGTGCCAAGGAAGAAAGAGTTTTAAGAAAGGTGTGACAAATGGTCTCAAGTGCACAAAATTGCGAGAGGAGGGAAAAAACAGCAATACAGTCAATTTCTTAGAAAAATAATTTGTGAAGTACTTATCAATAATTTGTATGTGTCATCATTCTTCTCTTAAGAAAAGCAAAATCAATTTTGTGTAATAAACTTAGCCTGCCTTGTTATCTTTAATATTTTATTTCCTATAAATATAACATGAATAGAATAATCCACTTTTTCAATGCATGACTTATGACAGCTTATACTTTTGTAAACACAATTCTAAGAAATCACAAACTTAATTAGCAACAAAATTCCAGGAAAGAATTTATTCAGGTAAGGTCAAAAGTGAGAGAAAAGGAAATTGACAACTTTTTATGTTTTCATTTCTCATTTTCTAAAACACTGCAAACTATATTAACTGTACTTTTGCAAATTATACTATATTATACAATCTCCACTATTGGATATGAATGACCAGTAGTTTTTACATTGTTTAGAAAACGATGAAATGTGAATAAGTATGTGTTCGGAATTGATGGGTTCTTGGTCTCACTGACTTCAAGAATGAAGCTGTGGACCCTCGCAGTGAGTGTTACAGTCTGGAATTTGTCCCTTCTGATGTTCAGATGTGTTCGGAGTTTTCTCCTTCTGGTGGGTTCGTGGTCTTGCTGGCTCAGAAGTGAAGCTGCAGACCTTCTCAGTGAGTGTTACAGCTCTTAATGCCACGGGTCTGGAGTTGTTTGCTCCTCCTGGTAGGTTCATGGTCTCAGTGGCTTCAGGAGTGAAGCTGTAGACCTCTGTGGTGAGTGTTACAGCTCATAAAAGCAGTGTGGACCCAAAGCCTGAACAGCAGCAAGATTTAATGCAAAGAGCAAAAGAACAAAGCTTCCACAGTTTGGAAGGGGACCCGACCGGCTTGCCACTGCTGGCTCAGGCAGCCTGCTTTTATTCTCTTATCTGGCCCCACCCACATCCTGCTGATTGGTCCATTTTACAGAGAGCCAACTGGTCTGTTAAACAGAGAGCTGATTGGTGCGTTTACAATCCCTGAGCCAGACACAAAAGTTCTCCAAGTGTCCACTAGATTAGCTAGATACAGAGTATCGATTGGTGTATTTACAAATCCTGAGCTAGACACAGAGTGCTGATTGGTGCATTCACAATCCCTTAGCTACACATAAAGATTCTCCAAGTCCCCACCAGATTAACTAGATACAGAGTGCCGATTGGTGCATTTACAAACCCCGAGCTAGACAGAGTGCTGATTGGTGTGTTTACAATCCCTCAGCTAGACATAAAGATTCTCCAAGTCCCCACCAGACTCAGGAGTCCAGCTGTCTTCACCCAGTGAATCCCACACCAGGGCCGCAGGTGGAGCTGCCTACCAGTCCTGCGCCCTGCGCCTGCACTCCTCAGCCCCTGGGCGGTGGATGGGACTGGGCGCAGTGGAGCAGGGAGCGGCCCTCATCTGGGAGGCTCGGGCAGCGCAGGAGCCCACGGCGGGGGGGTCGGCGGGGGGAAGCAGCTAAGGCCTGGCGAGAAATCGAGCGCAGCGCCGGTGGGCCGGCACTGCTTGGGGACCCGGCGCACTCTCCGCAGCTGCTGGCCCGGCTGCTAAGCCCCTTATTGCCCGGGGCTGGCGGGGCCGGCGAGCGGCTCCCAGTGCCGGACGCCAAGCCCACGCCCACCCGGAACTCTAGCTGGCCCGCAAGCGCCGTGCGCAGCTCCGGTTCCCACCCGTACCTCTTCCTCCACACCTCCCCACAGGCTGAGGGAGCCGGCTAGGGCCCCGGCCATCCCAGGAAGGGGCTCCCACAGTGCAGCCGCGGGCTGAAGGGTTCCTCAAGCGCCGCCAGAGTGGGCGCGGAGGCCGAGGAGCCAACGAGAGCGAGCAAGGGCTGTGAGGGCTGCCTCACGCTGTCACCTCTCAAGTAGTTAAGAGAAAGGTAAATATCAAACCAGATTATTTTTGTCTAATTAAATTTGCTGTTAGAATTTGAAAAACATTCCTGTGTTTAACAGCTGGGAAAATAGAGCCTTCTCAGAGGTAAGAATTTTAATTTCCACAGATGAAATACCCATTTTAATTTTATCTGCTAAGTAAATTATTAATGGCACACTATAATACTAAATGGATTTCTCCCACCGTCCCTTCCTTTGGCTTGAATATAGATATGAATTACGTATTTACTAGAGTGAAGCTACAGCTAAAATTCCCGTTTTAATAATTGTAAGCTTCTTCCCAAATAACAACACCTACCTATGACAGAATTACCAGTTAACGTGCCAGAAAAGTACCCTATAATTATCTTCACAATTTCAGTCTAACAACAGTAGGTGACAGTCATAATCAGCAAAAAAAATTCACTAAGGGGTTTATTTCCAAAAGCATTCTAGACATGGCAATTTATTGTCCTTCTTTCAGTGAAAAGTACAAAAGTCAAGGAATAATTTAATTTTGAAAGCCAAAAAGTAATATTTAATTGAAATCTGATCTGAAAATGATTTATTTCTTTATTCAACAAATATTTATTAAGAGGCTATGTTTCATGATGTGAACTTACCTTTGAAAATAAAGGCCGTGAAAAAGGGAAAACCATCAGAATCTGTCTTCAAGAAATCTGGTGCATCCTCTACATGTAGCTTATACTCAAAGACTAAGACACTGAATTCCAGCCATCATACTTATTCCATCAGAAAGCAGAAAGGAAGGAAAAAGGATTGTGACAACTTTTTACAGGATGTTTTAGAGTTGCAATATCATACCTCCTCATGGTCATTTGGACAATGCTTAGTCACAAGACTTCACCATTTCCAAGAAAGTAAGGAAATGTGATATTTATTTTGGGTATCCAAGACCAAGGTAAAATCCTGGGTTACTTTGCTAAGGAAGAAAGGTATGATGGATACTGGGAGTGATGAGCAGTTTCTACCTTGTTCTCTAATGTCAACTGCATTTGAGGACCATGAGGTCCAAGAGAAAACAGCTTCCCAGAGTAAACGAATGAGAAAGAGAAGGGCCACTGTTTAACAATTATTTTGATCATTTTCATATTTGATTTTATATTCAGGTGATATTTAATGTCATTAGAAGACATAGACATGACAATTTTCTTTCCTGAAACTCTATCCAAATAAGTATCTGGCTGACAGCATCTAGAAGAGTAAGTCTCAAAGTCTGCAGATCTCAGGTGGTCTGAGTCACCCCAGGTGCCTTACAAAAAATCCACATACCTATACCCAACTATACAACTACTGGCAGATTATTTGGGGACAGGACAGAGAAAACATTTTAATAAGCTCTCAGTGTGACTCTTACACATAGTTGTTTAGAGAACAATAGAACTAAGAGACGTTTCTGGGCAACTTGGATTCCAGAATCTAGGTCTGTGTGATAGAAAAATTATTTTCCTAAAAAAAATTAGCAATTGTATTCCAAATATGAATCGTTGAATTTTATTCACTCTTTCATAATTTACTGATTACACACACACAGAGTTTTATAGATAGCTTATATCCAGAAAATGAGAAGTACTCATGGTGTTTATCTATATCAACCTGTCTGTCTTGTTCTAAGGAAAACATACTAAATAATTTCAATGTCATAAAATATTAAAAGACATTTACTTTTTAAAATAAGGATGCTCTAAGAATAACTTATTTTTATGGAATGAAAGTGGTTCAGTGCACTGTATGGAACCTAAATCAGTTGTCTGTTTTCTATATGTCTTCTGAACATATACCTCACCTTTCACAGGGAGCTTATAGAAATGGAAAAACATAAAGGTTCTATCTAAAGAGTTACTACAATACTGAATAATTGGATTGTTAGTTATCAAGCCCTTCACCTACATATCTGTACAGATTAGAAAGGTGATGTTTTACAGAAATGTAGGTGAGACCATTTGTCTTGACATGCTGCACTGCAGGAACCTGACTGCCTTTTATGATAAGGCCGAACTGGACACCTTTAAGCTGCTGGTGCTAGCAATGAGAACATTCTAATTGAGTGCCTTTGTTCATTTTCATTGAAACAGGAACGGTTTTGTTCATTTACACATGCACATAAAACCATTTGGGTTCATTTGTAGCAATTGTTAGAGGCAGGTATTTGTGAAATACTGTTGGCAATGTTTAAATATAATTTATCTCTTCCCACAGATGACCACAATCCTAGTGAAACCCTTTTATTCTGTACATTATGATTTAGCTATTTATTCATTTTTATTCCTCTAGCTACACTAGATTTCTCAAACAGTCATTTCAAATTCCATTTAGGGAATAGCACCAAGGGGCATGACCAAGATGAATAAGATTTCCCATTTGTACTCTGAAGAGCTGGTATTTGGATGTGACTTTGAATGAAAGAATGCATTTCTGGAAAGTTAATAAGTCATGGTGTGCATTTATAATAAAAGTATACTATAAATTTCTTGAGAAAAATGAAATATTAAAGCATTTTAAGACAATTACTAGATTTAACCTGACTTTTTTTCCTTTCAAGGGAATATAGCCCCTCTGCAGAGTGATTGAATACCTCCATTTTCTTATAAATTTATTCCCTTACATCTGGATGATAAGTAGAATAAGTGAGAATACTGTAGAAAATATATATTTTAACAATATCAGCACACTAGTTAAGTAGTAGGTTTGTGCTAGGGCACAATTCAATGTAAATCATCCAAAATATAAAGAAATAATATTTCACACTTACTATAATAATGATTTTCAATTTTGTTTAAACCTATTACGACTTTGGGAACATTCATTGATTGGCTCATACTAACAGATTATCAATGAATAAACTTGTAGTCTCTATTTAAAAGTAATGGTATACATGAGCTTATAAAACTATATAGATATGTAAATACTGTTTCTAAAGCTCTTTATTTAATCTCCACATACTATATTATAACCGAGTGTTAAAATACCTAATTTGTATAAGAAACCATAAACAAGGGAGAAGTTATTCAATGAGAAGTTATGAAAATCCAGAAGGATTAATGGGTTGAAATTATTTTATTCGGAGAATATACTATCAATACACAAAATAATCTTATTATTTTTATAAGAAATTTAATTGTTACATTGAAAATTTGCACTGCTTCTTGCTACGGAAACAGGATGTGTAGACATTGACAGAAACTGTAATGATAAGGAATTAATTTTTTTAAGAAATGTCTAAAACTGAGTTTCCAATACCCATTCACGTCCTAATATATACACCCTGCACACACACAAAGGTAATGCTAGTTTTACAGCAAAATCTATTCAAATCACTCTCTCAGTTGAATTGATGTCTATATCTCTCCATTGCCTAATATAACACACAGAGTCATTTGCCAGTGTGCCTAACCTAAATTTATTTCTTCAATTTTCACTCCTCCCTCAGTGTTTTTTCTGCCTCATCTATATCTCTCCGTTTTGATTCCCCAGTAGGTCATTCCAATTCAGATATCCTTAGCATGGCCCATGCTCTTCTCTCTGCTTGGGAACAGCACGGCTTCTCACCTCCGTCACCTCTTTTCTATGTATGAAGTTCTTAGGCCTGTATGTTTTTGCATTTTACATGTTTCCTCAGTCTCATCTATAAGAAACCCTGCCATGGACTATGACTGAATTTGCTGGAATTGTCTATTTTGCACCAAGTATTTCTTGCATATCTGCTTTGACTAAGCTCACTGGTTTTGTGAGCTGTGTGATACACAAACCTTTGTTCTTTATTTTGTTTTTTCTTGATTGCTTCTTTAAGATTTGGCTTTTTTTGACTTTTCAAACAGGTTAGTTTCTCTCCATTTATATTCCCATAATACACTGTAAATAACTCGGTTTTCTACTCTGTGTTCTCATTATCTGGGTGTGGGCCTGTCTTGCTCAGGTGTCTCTTAATTTCTCAATGCAAAGCATAGTACAGTTGCCAAAGGGGAATAATGATGAATGAATGGATGAATGAATTAGGTAAAAATTAAATAATTAAAAAATCATTGAAGTATATTATGCATACAAAAATATACACAAGTATATATCGCAAAATATATCGTAAGTATACAGCACAATGAATTTTCACAAATTGAGTATAGCCCTTTAAACAGCACTGCAGAAAATCCTTCATTCAGTCTTCCAATCACTATTTCAACAATGTAATTCTATATAGACTGCTGACATCATAATATGTTTCACTTTTTTTGGGCTTTATAGGAAAGAAACCACCCAATATATTCTCTTTATAAGTAGCACCTTTATATTTGTGATATTCATCCCCATTGTTTTATATAATCATAGATAGTTTGTTGCCATTGTGGCATTTTATTCCACTTTATGGATATAATAAAATTTATTTAACCATAATTACTTTTGTTGGTATATATTGAGTAGTTTCCAGATTGGGCCTATTAGAAAAATATTACAGTAAATATTCTAGAACATTTCTTTTGGTGAACATGAACTAGATTTCAAGGGAAGATGACAATTTAAGTATACAAGGAAGTTTAATGGTAAGTTTTATGCAGGGTTTAAGAAAAGATAAAAAGTCAAAAATGAGTGTGCTTAGTTCTAGTAATCACAGTTACACTTATCAATATATGTAAGACTTGCTTAGAAAAAGATTGTGAAAAAATTTAAAGTTTAAAATAACGAAGACCTCAGATGATACTCTAAAATGTTTTGCATTGTTTCCTTAAGCAATGTTGATATGAGACTTTTATGCTGCTGCTAATAGTTTTTAATTCAACATTTGAGAACTGCAAGTTAATCTAATATAAAGATCATTTCTTATTTATATCGGTAACCTTATGCTTAGAATAATGCACACTGCTCTAGTACATAATAGATGTTTAATAAGGTGTATAATTAAATTTGTTGAAAGATGAAAAACTCTGGCGATAATTATCTGAAAAAATATGAAGATCAGGAAGAAATCAAAAACAGAGAACAGCTATATATTCGTTGCAAAGAATTTTAACATAGTCAATTGTCACACTGTTTTGGTTACATTAACTTTAAGAATCTATCCTCCCAAAAATAACTATAGAAAAATTATTACAGTTTTTTGATGAATGTCAAATATTGGAAACAATATGTCAAATGATAACAAATTACAGTGTAAAGATAGAATATTCAGCAAATAAAACAGGAAAATGTGCAGCTCATCTATGTTTGTAATATTTATATATAATATGTACATATTATGTTAATACAGATTTTATAAAACGATAAATCAGTTGACATACCTAACAACCCTGGTATTGTTAAAATATATACATATATTTTATATATTTATATATGTAAATTATGTTATTTTTGAGAGTAAGTTGAACACCTGATGCCATTTTTTCCCTAAATCTTTTAGCAGATATTTCTTAATAAGTACACATTTTTATCTGACTACAGTACAATTAGCAAAATCAGAAACTTAGCATTGATACATTACTATTATTTATTCTACTCAACACACACACACAAACACACACAGTATTTTTGCAGTTTTTTTACAAGTTTAAAATTATACCAAAGTTAAAAAAAGAACACATTTACATATACACATTTTTAAAAAGAATGAGTGGATACCTATATTTTTTAGGATGATTGGTGATTTGTGTTTTCCTATCTTTTATATTTACTTTAAAATATTCCCCCAAATAGCTCAGGAATAAACATAGTTGTCAAGTTTGGAAATGTGCATTCGTTGAAGTTTACTTGACTGACACAGTGGATAAAATGCCTGACAGTGTGTGATGTAATGTCCTAAACCAGAGTCAGCAAATACTGCATATGTATTTCCTAATTTCTCCCACCATGACATCTACTCGCACATATTGCATTTATCTCTGTTCCATGACTGTCAGCCCTCAGGCCTTGATTAGGTTTCCAAATTTTGTTTAACACTGTCCTCCAGACATTTGATTCCATTTGGCAAAGGAGATGATTTTCTTAGAAGGGGAAACGTTAGGCAAAATACCGTAGAGGAAACTTACAAAAACACCATTGATAGTTTTGAAATGGAACTTCTTCAAATGATTGTGAAATTAAAAAAAAAACCTGGTAGCCCCACAAATCTGGATTATACTGAACACCAGTTTAAATTACTATTATTTATCTTTCTTTTCTTCTTTTGGTCAAAGATAGTCTTTATTGCAAATAGAGCTGAACATTTTTCTGGAAAAAATGTTTGTTTTCATTTTAATTGTTGACAAATTTTAATGACTTGTTTTTACATTCTTGCATTTACTTATAATTATACTAAAATATTGGTCCATCTCTGGTAGAAGTAATCATACATTTTATGTTCTTTTTTGAGAAAGATTACATGAATAGGATAATTTTAACTGACTATTCATGATACTATTTTAATAGATACAGTACCATAGCTGCATATTCTTGGCTGCCTGCCAGTGACATCCTCAATTTGTACATGCAACATGAAAAAGCTTAAACATTGTCAGCGTTGAAACAAGAATAAGCCAATATATCTCATATACAAAGATTCAGGATAAAATCTAAACTACTAAATGAATTACAAATAGTTACATTTACCTTGCTTCCAAGACTTCCTCCATTTGAAATACATGTCCATACTCTTTGTGCCTAAGGAATTAAAACAGTCAGTATATACGTGGTTTTTGTGCAGGTTAATACATTCCTTAACAGTCATTTTGTTCTTTTCAGTTCAAAAAGTAGTATATACTCGACCTATGTACAAGGAAGTTATAATTTTCTTTCAGGAGAAATTGAAATGCCTCTGAATATAAATAATTATATCTATTATAGAAATAAATATATATGGAGTAAATATAGATGCAGTTGTTTTTTTCTTTCTTTTATTTTTATTTTTTTCTGATGGAGTCTCACTCTGTTGCCCAGGCTGGAGTTCAGTGGTGCGACCTTGGCTCACTGCCGTCTCCACCTCCCGGGTTTAAGAGATTCTCTTGTCTCGGCTTCGCGAGTAGCTGGAATTACAGGCACGTGCCACCATGCCCAGGTAATTTTAGTATTTTTAGTAAAGTTTGGGATTCACCATATGGTCCAGGTGGTCTCAAACTCCTGACCTCAAGTGACCCACCCTCCTCGGCCTCCCAAAGTGCTAGAAATACAGGCATGAGCCACCGCACTCGGCAGTTTTTTTCATTATTGAAAAATTATTTAAATAATGTTGGTACCTCTGTTTACTTTCCAAGTAAGAGACAAATTTCTTACTAATACTACATTTAAATAATATTTTATGTTTTTTTTCCAATATTGAAAGTTCTCTTTATTTTCTGCTTTTTTTTTTTTTAAGGAATGAAATCATGAGATCAGTATATGAAACTTGGTTCTATTTCACTGTTACAGTGAAAACACATTTAGAGAAATCTTGGTCAAAAGGAAGATCAAGTACTTGAGTAGCCATTTTGTGTTTCTGTATGAGTATGTTCATTAATCATACATAGAACACATACATCATTACGCTAATATGGAGCAACACTCATAATAATGCAAATTCTCTATTAATGACAAAAAAGTAAGGATACAGTGGTACTGGCATTGTGACCAAGGACCAGAAATGGTCTGTCAATCTATTTTTGACGTCAAGTGACCATATTTTGAGGATGATTGTGAGAACAATCCCACTTTTTTGGAAAAGCATTCTCATAATGCTAAACAGCTTTGTGGGTTTAGCCCTCTCCTTGTCGCAATCAAAGACAGAATCAATCACATCACAGTTTATGTCACATTTGTGTTCAGGGATTAAAATTGTGCTAAATATATAGTCCAAGGGTCCAGAGCCAGGATTCCAAAGTAGGACCAGATTCAAGCTCAGTACCTGGCAAGATACTGCAGAAGTAATTACATAATCTCTGTATTGAGAAGTACATAAAAGAGAACATCTTCTGAAAAACAGACTTCTAAAGTGATTTTATAGTTCATAAAGAAATCCAAATGTATGAATGCATTTAAATAACACTAACAATATTTGGAATAGAGCGAGCTAAGGAAATAAACCACATATCTCTCTATAATATAAAATTCCACTAAAATAAATGAAAAAAATTGAATTGGCCAATAAATAGTATTAGGACAGTTTGTATTTTAAATGTAATAAAAACATTAATATGAGATCACAGAATTATACCCTACACAAAACAGAAGTCTGGGTGAATCAATGGTCTAATTGTGAAAACATAAAGTTTAAAACTACCAGGGAACAGAAAGGAACTATTTCTGTGATATTGTACTAAAAAAAGACTTTCTGGCTGGGCGCAGTGGCTCACGCCTGTAATCTCAGCACTTTGGGAGGCTGGGGTGGGTGGATCACCTGACGTCAGGAGTTTGAGACCAGCCTGACCAATACGGTGAAAACCCATTTCTACTAAAAGCACAAAAATTAGCTGGGTGTGGTGGTGGGCGCCTATAGTCCCAGCTACTCAGGAGGCTGAGACAGGAGAATTGCTTGAACCTGGCAGAGGTTGCAGTGAGCTGAGATTGTACCACTGCACTCCAGTCTGGGTGACACAGCGAGACTCTGTCTCAAAAAGAAAAAAAAATGTCTTTCTTAAATAAGAAAAGAACAGAAAGATTAATAAATTTGGCAATAGCAAATATAAATATAAAAACAACTGTTTTGCAACACACACGTGTGCACGTGCTCGTATGCACCATAAGTGCCAAAGAGGCAAGGAAATATGAACTGCTAATCAAAAAATGAAGAGGCGACTATGACATACCTAAAGATGATCAAGGTAGAAGATAGGGCAGGTAGAGACATCAAAATAACTGCAATTAATAAAGACAATTGAGGAAAAATTAAGAACAAGAAGGGATGAAAAATTTCAATATTAAAAACTTAAAAGCACTTAAAATTATAGAATTCAAAATTACAGCTAATGGAATGAATAACATAAAGGAAGGCTTATCAGGAAATTAGACACTGGCTATAACATAAACTTTTCAAGGCATCACATAGTTAAAGTAATTGAAAAATAAAAAAGAATAAAGAGATATGTTATACATGCTCAGAAACAAAGAGAGGAAGAAAATGTGAGTAAGAATGAAGAAACAATATATAAAGAGGTAAAGTATGAGAATTATCTGTAAGTATAAAGATATCAATCTACATGTTTAGGAAGCTTCATAAAGTCCCATAGGTTAAACATAAGGAAGAACCCACGTGGGAACACGGTAGTAAACCTGCAGACAAGCAATGACGAAATGGAAGAAAATCTTCAGAACAGCCAGTTATTTGTAGAACTGGGAAACAAAAGCCTAAAAAGTAAAAACACTGAGCGTGAAAGCTGACTTTTCTAAAGAAATGATGAAATTCAGGACATAATGGAATGGCATTTGCAATATGCAAGAAGGAAATAATTGCTAATGTAGAATTCTATACCTTTCAAATTTGAGTTGGAATAAAAAGGCTTCAAATAAACAAAACCACAGGAATTCATTATTAGTAAGGAGAAAAACCTATAGGGAAACCAGGCAGAAGTAACTAAGATCTATAAGACAAAAATAGAATAAAAAATGAAGAATATTGGGAGTGGTAAGCATTCGGATAAATGTAAAAATTGTTTGACTATACAAAATAATTTAATGTTTTAGAGTTTAAAATATATGTAGAACTAAAATAAGTAAAATTAAAATGACAGGAAAATAGAGTTCATATGTTCCAATGTTCTAATATTTTAGAAATATCGGAAAATTGATGAAAGTAGTCATTGGTGTTAGATCATGATAAATCAAGGATGCTCCATCAGAAGAATAGTATGAATTAAAGGAGAAAGTAAGTAACAAGTGGATAGAAGGGGAAAATGTAATTTAGAAAAAAGATTAGTGCAAAACAAGGCATAAAAGAAGTAAAAGTGGAAAATAGAGGATATGGCCAAATAAAATATTGATAGTAAAAATAAAATTGATTATCAAGTCTAAAAAGATTGACAGTTTAAATAATATTGAATTTAAATAACAATATACATAACATTTTTGGAATTCACAAACAGAAGAAGAAAACATAAAATTTTGTCTCTCTTAGGAAATCTCCAATTCTTTTTACAGAGTAATTTTCAGACACAGATGACATCAACAGTGATTATTTCCCACCAGATATTAAGTAAGGAAACTACACTAAATTTTAATAAACTCTTCTCAAGAATAAGAAAGAAGTAAATTTTATATGGGCTATTTCTGTTCTGAATTCCAAAAGCTGTCATGGAAATTATAAGATAAAGATATATAAATTAATTTTTTTCATGAATTTAGTATATATTTAAATCCTAATATAGGTATTAGCAAATATTTACCAAAATATATTTAGAAATATGACATTGTAAGAACTAATATCTTAAATAGTAAGAATATTAAAGATACATAGTGGATAGATGACGTATTGATGGGTGCAGCAAACCATCATGGCACATTTTATACGATGTAACAAACCTGCACTTTCTGCACATGTATCCCAGAACTTAAAGTAAGATAAAAATAATAATAAAAAATACATAGTGAAATAATTAAGGTGATTTGAATTGGATTTTTCAGGTTTAGAGTGGAAAGTAAATAAAAATAATGATTCAAATATGCATAACAAAAATTTTGGTAAATAAAATTTTATCAACATGAAGCAAAACATTTAAAAGTAAGCACATGAGAAAATAAATTGAAATAAATAATACAAAAAAGGAGATGAGAAAACAAGAATATCTAGAAGGATATGAATAGATGGTTCAACAATTTAAAATATATAAATAAATTTGATAAGCTCAAATAACATATGTAGCAGTAAAACCACACGGATATAGTTATATGCAGTTAAAAATATTAATGCTGATAAACCTTAAATATATACAGTTGAATAAAAAGGTAGTATCCAGAAAAATAAATGCATTTTTATAATTTCTATAATTTTAAATAAATGCAAACAAGATGACACATTTTAGAGATACTAACATAATTTAAAATGTTAAAGATACTCAAAATTCAAGGTAGTGCTACCTTTGATGGAAAAAAGAGGTATACGAGAGGCTTTAAGTGTTTTGAGATGTTCTATTTTATTTATATTTTTTGAGACGGAGTTTCACTGTCATTGCCCAGGCTGGAGTGTAATGGAGATATCTCAGCCCACTGCAACCTCTGCCTCCTGGGTTCAAGCTACTCTCCTCCCTAGTAGCAGGGACTACAGGCGTGTGCCACCACACCTGGCTAATTTTTGTATTTTTAGTAGAAACGGGGTTTTGCCATGTTGGCCAGGCTGGTCTCCATCTCCCAGCCTCAGTCGATCTGCCTGCCTTGGCCCCGCAAAGTGCTGGGATTACAGGCGTGAGCCACCGAGACTGGCCTAGATGTTCTATTTTATTTTATTTTTATTTTTATTTTTCTTTAGAGATAGGGTCTTGATCTGTCCTTTAGGGTGGAGTGCGGTGGCATGATCACAGCTCACTGCAGCCTTGAAGTCCTGGGCTCAAGGGAATTTCAGGGAGGTTTTTTTCTTTTTTCCCTCCAAAGATTCTGTTTGTTATTAAAATTTGAGAAACACTGACTTGTATAATTTTCTCTTGGTAGCTTTGAAGGAAATAATTGGCATACTTACTGATAACACTCTGACAGTTTAGTCTGGATGGAGCAGCCCTGAACCCTTTGAATGTCTAAGTCTTTTTTTTGTTGGAGAGGGGTATGATGTCTCCCTCTGTCTCAAAGGTTGGAGTGAAGTAGAGTGATCACAGCTCACTACAGCCTACACCTTCCAGGCCTCAAGCAATCCTACTTCCTCATCCCCCAAAGTAGCTGGAACTACAGGTGTGCATAGCCATGCCTGGCTATTTTTTTATTTTTTGTAGAGATGGGGTTTCACCATGTTGCCCAGGCTGGTCTTGAATTCCTGGGCTCAAGTGATCCTCCCACCTGGTTCTCCCAAAGTACTGGGATTACAGGTGAGAGCCACTGTGCCCAGCCAAAATGTTCTATATTATATGATAGATGTGGGAAATCTGGGTATTTGTTGAACAAATTTTTTATTTATTTGTGTAGTTTTAATACTGCCAAATTAATTTTAATAACTAAAGATTCTCACAAAAATATATTCCACAAAATATTAATATGTATAATATAAAAACAATTCTAATCACTACAAATAACAGACAACTCATTAAATTTTGGTAGCTAATATGGACAGGCAATTCATAAACCTAAGAAAATTTGCCCAACCTCACTAGTAGTTTTGAAAAGTAGATCAAAACAAGACATATTTTAATAATCGGCTTAAATAACTAAGGTATAATATCAAGTAATGACAAATAGGCAATTAAAAATATTCTTCCAAACATTTAGAAAGGAAAACAATGTAGTTAATTTAAAAACAAGTTGTTTTTACTTAGAAGAAATTTCATTTTTAACCTTTGAGCCAACAATTCCAGTTCATTCTATGCTATAAATATTTCATACATCAATACAAAGTGTATTATGCAAATTTTTGGTAAAATACACTGAAAACCATTTGTACATTTTTTAGTGTTAAAGTCACAAGATAGAATATTATGTTGCAGTTAAATGTAAATAATTAGCACTCTATATTGACGGGAATAAATTTTCAGTAACAACATACTAAGAGACAGACATCAATATATATAATATGATAATTTATGTAATTTTTACATGTAAAAATTACACATTTTATACAATAATTATTAAATTATTAGCTAATATTTACCGTATATTAGCACTGTTCTGATACTTTATATACATTAACTCATTGACTTCTCGAAACTCTGTATTTTAGAAAATTTTACTTTCCCTATTTTATGGAAAAAAATACTGAGACACAGAGGATAAATAATTGAGCCTAAGTCATCACACATTAAGTGGCAGAATCAATATTTGAACACAAACGGCCTGGTTCTGGAGTCTGTGTTCTTAATCACTCTTCTATGTTGTCTGTGTGTGCATGTGTTTGTGGATGTGAGGTGTCTATTTAAAATAAGGAATAAGGAAGCATTCCATAGAATCTGTTAATAACTGTGTCATATTAGAGGGAAAAGTAACAAGACTAGAGATGTCAGTAAAATCATTCACTAGTTTCATATGTAGTTTTTATCTTTTTTAAAAATATGTGTGCCTAATAATACCTTTGTTTTCTTGAAGTATCAAAGTGTAATTGCTAAGAGTAATATGGGGCTTGGCAGAGGGGATTTCAACTAGAACAGAGCTTAGAAATCAATCACATTATAATCCTAAAAGCCCTCAAATATTATTTCATGTGGACCTTCCAGCTTTCCAGGCAAGTAAACAGAAAAGACATTATTTTACTTACTTGCACTTGGGAGTGTTCAGTGGCTTGTTCATGCTCATAAAATACTTGTAAAAGTCAGTCCAGATAAATGACACACATTTATAGACAACAGTGCCTACAGATGATAGGACGAGGTGCTGTTTGGAAGGGGAATAGATGGGCATAAAGCTTTGTTCTTGCATGTGCTTCTCACTCTTCTCCTTTTCCTTATTATTAGGACTCTTTATATACTAGTGAAGGTTCTTCAAACAGAATCTATAGGACACGTGTGTGTATGTACATATCTACACATACAGTGATGCACCACATAATGGCACTTGGGTCACCAATGAACCACATATATGAGAGTGGTCTCATAAGATAACACTCTATTTTTCCTGTATCTTCATGCTTCAATATGTTTACTCACACAAATACTTACGATTGTGTTACAATTGCCTACCATATCCAGTAGAGTAACTTGCTACAGGTTTGTAGCCTATAGCCTACTTGTGTACTAGGCTATACCATTTATGTTTGTGTGAGTAGGACACTATGAAGTTGACTCAATGACAAAGTCACCTAACAATAAATTTCTCAGACCATATATTCACTGATAGGTGACATGTGCCTAAATATGTGCATATGTGTAGGCAGACATACACATACACACATATTAAAGGACATTTACTATGGTGAATTGGATTATGTGATGATTATGGAGGCTGAGAATTCCCACAATCTGCTGTCTGCAAGCAAGAATCCTGGAAAGGACGTGGTATTACTCAGTGAGTTCAAAGACCTGAGAACCAGGGGAGCTGATGTTGTAACAACCAATCCAAGGGCAGAAGAAGATGAGGTTAGACATCCAGCTCAAGCTGTGAGACATAAAAAAAGGGACAGATTTCTTCTCTCTCCATTTTATTTGCTTATTCATGTTCAATTCGATGATGCCCAACCATACTGGGAAAGGCAATCTGCTTTACTGAGTCACCCATTCAAATGCTAATATGGTCCAGAAACACCCTCATAGACACATCCCAGAAGCTGTGATTAATATCAGAACCCTGTGGCCCACCCAAGTTGTCATATAAAATTAACCATCACAGGTCTATGCCTTGTCAACTTGGCACCAGTAAGCACCCTCTTAAACCATATTTAAATTCTAAATAAAGGCAATAACAAAGTCATAATTCCACATAATATGATATAACTATCTTGCCTACGAATTGGAATGCACTAACCACTTCCCCAAATTGGAGATAAACTCTTGAGTGATGTTTAATTTTTTAGTAACTTACATGTTGTAATATGAGATTAATGATACTTAAGTGCTATGATAAAAATTCAACACAAATACTTCACATGTTAAGGGAATATGAGAGGAAAGAAAACCAAGATATTCCTACATATATATAATTTATAAGTATATATACTATATATATTATACTTTAAACATATACATTCATAACAAAATAAAGAGGAATACCATGACACTTAAACAGTTCTTATTTCTGTAACTGGTTGTGTGGTTGCTGCTAGGGTTTATAGGGACCTTCTTCCATTACCCATAGTGTATTCCTTTTACTTTCAGAAAGTACCTCAGCTGGTTGTGGTTATTTAGCTGGTGGACTAAGACAAATCTTTATAACTGAAGGCTCCGGGTCAGGAGTAGTTCTTCCTGGATTGGGTTGTTGTAGTTTTCCATTGACCTTAATCACAGGGCATGAGAATACTATGAGACACTTCAAAGAATCTCATATATTCCAGAAAAACTATTCTTATCTCTATTGCGGAGTAGCACTTCATTTCCTTAAATTTCTTTGTCAATAATTCCATTCATGTTTCTGTCTTGTCCCTAACCACCCAGCCAAACCATTGACTACAGCCCATGAATTGGTACATAATCACACATCTGGTCATTTTTTCTTCCAAGTAAAGTGAAAAATTAGGTGTGCTGCTCAAAGTTCTGTCCAATGGGAGGATGTGCCTTCTCTATTGTCCTCTAGGGATGTACCAGAGAGGGGCTGTCACACTGCAGCAGTTCACTTGGTGGTGACTGCATATAATGCACGACCATCTGTAATCCAGGTCCAAGTCTTCTCTTCTTCTGTCAACTCACCATAGAGACTGCCCCATAAGACCACAGGTGCAGTTTGAAAGAGAAAAGGCAGAGTAGTGAAGTTCGGACCATAGGCATTTGGACTACTTATTTATGCAATTTGTTTGTGCCTTCAGAGTCTGCTCCAGCCTGATCATGTATATACCAATTCCATTTCATGATGGAGTGTGCTACGCCTGTTCAACCTCATGGCTTAGTGAGTCAGATAACACCAAGTTCATGACGGGCAGCTAATATTACATGCTAACTTTGTGGCTCATGGTTTAGGGTTCAGTCTCTGCTAAGGCCTACTAGTAGACCAAGATCTGTTTTCCAAAAGGAGAGTGATTACCTGTGGAGGATGGCAGAGCCTTGCTCCAAAATCCTAAAGACCTGTGCTGCAATTCACCTATGGTGGTCTAAAAAAGGCCATTTTAAACAGCATTTCTTTTTATATTTATATTTTTATTTTTTTGAGACAGGGTCTCACTCTGTCACCCAGGCTGGAGTACAGTGGCATAATTTTGGCTCACTGCAACCTCCGCCTCCTAGGCTCAAGTGATCCTCCCACCTCAGCTTCCAGAGTAGCTGAGAACACAGGCGCACGCCACCATGCCCGGCTAACTTTTTTGTACGTTGTTGCAGAGACAGGGTTTCACCGTGTTGCCCAGGCTGGTCTTAAACTCCTGGGCTCAAGCAATCTGCCTGCCGCGGCCTCCCAAAGTGCTGGAATAAGAGGCGTGAGCCACCACGCCCAGTGTAAACAGCATTTCTATTTGCCACTGACACCTTAACCATCATTGGATTTACTGGATCACATGAACCAGTGACAGAGCAGCTCACACAGCAGCTTGGACCTGTTGCAGAGCCTTTCCTTGTTCTGGGCCCCATTCAATACAAGTAGCTTCTCAACTCACTCAGTAACTGTGTTAGATTAACACACTGAAATGTCTGCGACCTCCAAAATCCAAAACATTCAGTAGGCATTGCACCTCTCTTTTGGTTATAGGAAGGGCCAGATAACTTGCCCTTTGCCTTAGAAGATACATTCAACATGCCTCACACTGCTAGACTCCTAAAAATTTCACTGAGACAGAAAGCAGCTGAATTTTCATTGAATTTATTATTCACTTTCTGATATGCAAATATATTACCTGTCATTCTAAAGTGGTGACTACTTCTTTCTCACTAGGTCCAATCAGCATAATTTCATCAATGTAATGGACTCATGTGACATCTTATGGAAGAGAAAGGTGTTCTAGATGTCTGCAAACTAAATTACAGCATAGAGCTGGAGACGTGATAGACCCTTGAAGTAGGAAAGTGAAAGTGTATTGCTGGCCTTACCAGCTGAGAGCAAACTACTCCTGGAAATTTTTACTAACAGGTTTTAAGAGGAAAAAAATTGCCAGATCAAAAGTTGTATACCAGGTATCTGAGGATATATTTTGTTGAAGCAATGAAACCACATCTGGAGAGAGCTGCAGTTGGAGTCACAATCTTGTTAAGTTTACAGTAGTCCACTGTAATGCTGCAAAATGTTGTCTTGTACACAGGTCAAAGAGTAGAGTTAAATGGGAATGTGGTGAGAATCATCACTCCTGCATCTTTCAAGTCCTTAATGGTAGCACTAATCTCTATAAACCCTCCAGGAATATGACATTGTTTTGGTCTTACTATTTTTCTAGGTAGAAGCAGGTTGAGGACTTTCCACAAGGCCTTTTCCAACATAATAGCCCCCTTTCCACAGGTCAAGGAACCAATATGGAGATTCTTCCATTTGCTGAATATACCTATTCATTTATGCTTTCAGGAGTTGGAGTACTGATCACAGGGTAGATTTGGGGACCTACTAGGTCCACTGTAAGTTAAACTTGAGCTAAAACTCCATGGAACACCTGACCTTCATGTGCCTCTACTCTGACTGGTAGGCCACAATGATGTATAGAGACTCTTAAAATTAGTATCAGTTTAAGCCTGATTATTATGTGTTTCCCCAATGTACCATTATCCTGGCAAAGAATAACAGCATAAATTTATGGTAGCATACTTGGGTCTTTTCTCAGAAGTATCTGGCCTCCTCTTTATTAAAGGGTTTCTTAGTCTGTAAACTGGCTCAAACCTGGGAATTGACTGAGGGGCTGTAGCTCTGTTTTTATAATCCAGGTTACATTTTTATTCACTTTACCTACAAATTTCTGCTTATACAAATCAAGAAAAAAAGTTAGTAGGCTTCCACTATGGTTTGAAAGTGTGTCTCTTCCAAAATTTACATTGAAACTTAATCCTCATGGTGGTGACATAAAGAGGTGTGGCTTTGAGCGAAGTGATAAAATTATGAGGGTTTCATCCTCATGAATGTATTAGTGCTTATAAAAGGGCTGGTGGGTACTAGCTTAGGCCATGTTTTGCACTGCTGCTCTTCTGTCATATGAGAATACAGCATTCATTCACTTCTGCCCTTTCTGTCTTTTCTGCCATATGAGGGCACCTATATATTGCCCTCTATGAGAAATGGGCCTTCACTACATACTGAAACTGGTAGGGCCTTGATCTTGGACTTCCCAACCTTCAGGACTCAGAGATATAAATTTATGCTCTTTATACATTAGCCAATCTATGGTATTTTTATAGGAGCAAGAACAGACTAAGACACCTTTCTGTGTATTTCACTTCTAGGAACATCATGATTAATTACCAGTTTCATAGGTTTATAGAAGCCTGACTGTTCTGATTGATGTTGAATTTTCTTGAGAAAAAAGATACAATTTGATTAATTTTTTCCACTCTTCAATTATTCTTACTATGTATTGAATATAATAAAAGTCTAAAATATATTTTGGAATTAAATTCATGAATATAATCCAGACACCTTGAAGTAATAGACTTTTTTTCAGAAGCTTAGCTTTTTATATGTAAATAACTGTAAAACTTCTTGACTAACTCTGTAGTCTTGACTTATTTATGTCATGAATAATCAGGGTTAACCTTTAATGACACATATAATCACCAAAAGTAAGTTGTAGACTATTACATAATAATTCCATGAACTTTTTTCAATAAATTTTAAAATAAATCTGTTCAAATTATGTACAAACATGTTCAGATGCATACAATCAAAACTAAATCCAATACTTTTAATGAGGATGTAATAAATAAATGAATGTACATTTTCTACGTGGATTAGTATAATTGGCTGAAAGTATATTAATAAGTATCAGCATCATCAATTTACTATTATAAATCAGCTGCTTTATGTCAGGCACCGTTCTAAGGCTTTGTAAACATTATAATTAACGTTAGGTCATAGAGACCTCTCTGGCCTAACATCTTGAGGCCGTCATTCACACTGAGAAGAAATTGATGTGAGCTTCTAAATTTTAGAACAGAATTATCTACTCTGTCACCTGAACATCTGTTATGTAAACCATGTGGATCACTTTAAATAAACAGCCCGAACATTTACATTTCAGAAACGCATCAAAGGATTTAACTATGAATTATTTACAAATAAGACTTTTATAGACCTCACATAAGACATTGAAACAATCTGTAATTATTTACCTGGATATTTATTCTTAGTATTTTTGAATACACATACATAAAATATTAACACTCCTTACAGACTCAGCTACATCCCAGACCCTGAAACAAATCCCTTTCCTAATCCTGGGAGATTTAATTTGTTCTACTTCAGGTTACCGACATTTTAGCATTCTGAACTTGTGTTCTAATTTCAGTTACTATATTAAGTTTTGTAAGAACAACAACCAAAATAATCCTAATTCTCTGTAGAAATACCTTCAGTGAGTTGAATTAATCTTATATTTTCAATATCTGCAAGCTTCCAATATAAAGAACATGTCTAATTGTTTTGTAAAACATAATAAAAAAAACTCTGCATCTTATATCTCTTATACTCTTCATATGACTATGCCCTGTCTGCCTTTATATAAGAATTACAAGGTCAGGTGTGCTGGCTCATGTCTGTAATCCCAACATTTTGGGAGGCCGAGGCGGGGTGGATCATTTGAGGTCAGGAGTCCACCGTGGCCAATATGGTGAAATCCCATCTCTATTAAAAATACAAAAATTAGCCGGGCATTGTGGCAGGTGTCTGTAATCCCAGCTACCCTGGAGGCTGAAACAGGAGAATCGCTGGAATCTGGGAGGCAGAGGTTGCAGTGAGCCTAGATTGCACCACTGCACTCCAACCTGGGCAACAGAGTGAGACTCCGTCTCAAAAAACAATAATAATAATAAAATAAAAACATTAAAAAATTACATAGTGGATTTTGCTAGTATTCAAAGTTAGAATTCTGTTAACAGAACAGATAATTCTGTTCTAGAATTCTGTTAATGTTATATCTAGCTGAATCGTGTGTTCCACTTTATTGGATAATATAAACTACATATAATATTTATGTCTCCCCATAACAAAGCATTTATGGCTCCTCATTTATTCATTGACACTATAAACAGTAGTTAATTTCCTATTATGTACCAGGAACTGTGCTAGTCTCTGTGGATAAAAAAGTCAGATAAGATAGTATTCTTTTGTGAATGCTATAATATAGTGAGTACATAAAAATAAATGGTGCAAGTTCGATGAATGAAAGTTCACAAAGCTGTGATCTCACGAATCCTAAGTATCCATTTTAGTCTTTCTAGGTAAGAAACAGCTCTTAAGTAAATAATATTGAACAGGTATTTAAAGAATGAAAGGAACTTAAGTGGAAAAATAATTGAGAGTGTGGGGAAGCAATAGAAAAGTCTCCTAGGCAAAATAATAGTATATAAAAACGGAGGCCTGGTGCGGTGGCTCATGCCTGTAATTCCAGCACTCTGGGAGGCCGCGGCAGGCGGATCACCTGAGGTCTGGAGTTCGAGACCAGCCTGATGAACATGGAGAACTCTGTCTCTACTAAAAATACTAAATTAGCCAGAAGTGGTGGCGCATACCTGTAATCCCAGCCAAGATCATGCCATTGGCACTCCAGCCTGGGCAACAAGAGCAAAACTGTGTCTCAAAAAAATACAATGTTTGGAAAAAATTATAAAATATTATGGTCTTTGTATCTGTGGTATACCGGAGTTGAAAGTGGCAAAGTTATAAGCTAGGTCAATAGTAAAAGATGGCAGAGTGTGTGAGGAACGTTTGAACTCGTGCTGAGAGTTCAAAAAAATATAGTTTATTTCAGTAGCATTTGGGAGATAAGACTTAGTGAAAAATAGCATATGATATGTGAGGATAAATGTTACTTCTCAGTGACTATCATGCTTATAAAGACGGATAGTGGTGTCAGTCACTGAGATAGGAGACATCAGAGGAGATGTATTTAATTTTTTGTGGTTGTGAAGGTGTGCAGATGAGATCCCAAATTTGGAATACATTCAGTTTCAGGTAAATTTGGACTTTATTTAACATATATTTAAGATTCCATCTTGTGTCAGAAAAACTTTTAGCTCCTCCAGGTATTAGTAGACAGTTAGGGATATGAGTCTGAAAGTCAATGAAAAAGTTTAAATATATATTTGAAAACCACTGATATATACATGATATATAGATGGTAATGGAAGCTGTTAACATGGAAGAGGTGAAATTGAAAAGGAAAAGTATAGCACTAAATCTTGAGAGGCAATGTTGAGAAAGAGGTGGTAATCGAGAAAAAGAGATCAAGAAGCTGGAGTCAAAAACAACAGAATAAGGTAAATAGAGCTTAGATGGCAAAATTCAAGAAACTATTTCAAAAAGGGAGTGGCTGGGCAAGGTGGCTCACACCTGTAATAGAGCTTTTGGAGACAGAGGCAGGCAGATTGCTTGAGCCCAGGAGTTTGACACCAGTACTGGCAACATGGCGAAACTCCGTCTCTACGATAAATAGAAAAATTTTCTGGGTGTGGTGGAGTGTGCCTTTAGTCCCAGCTACTGGGGAGTTTGAGGTGAGGTGGGAGGATCACCTGAGGCCCGGAGGTCAAGGCTGCAGTGAGCTGTGATCGCACCACTGCACTCCAACCTAGGTGACAGAGTAAAACCTTGTTCAAGAAAAAAGAAAAAAAGAAGTAAAAAGAAATAGGGGAGCAATGTAGAGGGTAATTGAAAACCTAAAAATATGCTGCCAAATCAACCCCCCAGAAGGTTTTGAGTGTAAGAGTAAGTGGGGCTTTGATGGAGAAAAAGACAGCTTAAATTTGGCTGAGAATAATCATCAGTGCTATTGATAGTGATGATAGGAGTAAAGGTAAAATAATGCTCAAGGAAAGGGGTGTGCTTCAGTTAAAGCATGAAACACTAAAAGAAGGTCTTACTGCTTCGGGAGTACAATCTCAGAGGGCAGAGTGGAAAGTATTCTAAAGTTTAGGTGAGGGGCAATAAAGCTGCAGAATTGAGATTGAATTTGCAGTAGGTTATAGATTGCAAGAATAAGATATGAGAAGGGTAAGGTATTTTGAAGAGAAAAAACAGTATACTAAATGATTTTACTTTGTGCAGACGTTTTTGTTTTCCTGAATACATAAAATTTAAATAGAGACTGACATTATCTTACATTCCATGGCTCAAATCCTGTAAGAGTAATAAACTCACATCCCCTACCCTAGCCCTTGACATTTACAAAATATCTTCTATGGTGACCAGGATTTGGGGGGTGTGTGTGTGTGTGTGTGTGTATGTGTTTGTTTCTTTTTCTCTTTCCTTTTTCCTTAAGCTAAACGATGTGAGGATAATCAATCAACATGGTAGAAATCTTTACCTTCTGCTGCTTAAAACATACTTCCTCCTCCATTAATTCAAAAATTGACTATTATTTGAATATAGCAGAGCCTATGCTAGGGTATTGTAAGAGTGGAGCCAATTGAAACACAGGTGGATTAATTTGTGCATATGCAGATCATTTTTCGTTACTGGAGGCTGCCCATGACTATATTTTCAAACATATCAGCTTGAAACATTTGGTATTTGCATAAATAGTGTTCATCATAAAAGCATTAACATTGTGTGAAGGTGAAATAAGTGTAATAAGTGCACCTGTTTTAACATTATCATCCTTCAACTTGTGATAATTTCAAAAGACATGAAACAGTATCTTATGCATCTGAAAAATCTGTACGATGTCATAATTTTAATTTATCAGTGTTTCTACGTTAATTAACTATGCATAGGTTTTAAAAATAGAGATTAAAATATGAAAGAGATCAAGCTATTTACAATCTAATTAGCTCAAAATTGGATGAGTAATACAAATGCATAATTAACCTGGTTTGATTATGACAAACTCGAAAGGAAGATTATGGAATTAGTAACAGAAAAGAGTATCATTAAAAAAAAACAAAACTTTACAATCAAGGCCAAAGTAAGAGAAATTTTCTCAAACATCTTTGGAATAATTTTTCTATACCCTATTTTATGAAAAAATTATACTATAAATTAAAAAATAAATATAGAGTGAAACAAAAATATTTTACTTCTAAAAGAAATCCTAAAAAAAGAGCAAAACAAAACAAAACCAAAGATCAACTCTTGTAAAATACTTGTGGAATATAAAAATTATAAAAAATTTACTTTTCTATTTTTAATTTTTCAATAAATTTAAACTTATAAAAATTGTAAGGCTAATACAAAGAATGTTCATTAACCCTTTACCCATTATCTCAGGAATGCATTAGTTATTAAAGAGTGGGGGAGTTCCTGATAAGAGGATACATTTAGCCCATATTCTCTCCACTCTTGTATGTACTTTCTTTCCCCTCCATCTTCTATCATAACATGATGCAGCACAAAGGTCTTCATCAGATGCCATTAGACTTCCCAGCCTCCAGAACCATGAGCCGAATAAACTTCTGTTGTTTATAAATTGTTCTGTTGTCTGTTATAGCAGCAGAAAATGGACTAAAGCACGTTTTATCTATCCATATACCTATCTATCTATGATTTGTTATAGGTGTGGACTCATAGATTTCCATCTTATTTCAAAGTTTATGAATCACTTTCATTGGTTATATTATCCTAGATTTGGCCTCCAGAAGCCTACTGAAAGTGGCACCTTTGTCCTTGTGACATGCACTTATTATTGTTATTTTTCTTTAGTATTTCCTTACTTCAGGAATAGCAAGGTGCTCTAATATCATCTGGTAGTTCTCTTATTTACAATATTATGTAACATTACATAATATATTATATAATAAACTTATTCTCTTACTCTGTAAGAGTAATAAACTCGGCCAGGTGCAGTAGCTCACGCCTGTAATCCTAGCACTTTGGGAGGCCGAGGTGGGCGGATCACGAGGTCAGGAGATGGAGACCATCCTGGCTAACACGGTGAAACCCCATCTCTACTAAAAATACAAAAAATTACCTGGGTGTGGTAGCAGGCGCCTGTAGTCTCAGCTACTCGGGAGGCTGAGGCAGGAGAATGGCGTGAACCCAGGAGGCGGAGCTTACAGTGAGCCGAGATCGTGCCACTGCACTCCAGCCTGGGAGACAGCGCCAGATTCCGTCTCAAAAACAAAAACAAAAAAACAAAAACAAAAAACGACAAAGGAGTAATAAACTACATCCCCTACCCTAGCCCTTGACATTTACAAAACATCTCCTGTGGTGACCAGGATTTGTGTGTGTGTGTGTGTGTTGTGTGTATTACATTATGTAACATTATATAATATATTATGTAATATTATTATTGTAAATAAGAGATTATTTACAATATTATGGAAAAGAATAAAATGCTTAAGAATAACCATAACCAAGGAGGTGAAAGATCTGTACATGGAAAATTAGAAAAGAATGTTAAAAAAATTAAAGAAGACACAAATAAATAGAAATAGACATCCCATCTTCATGGATTAAAACAATTTAAATTGTTAAGATGTAGCAATTAAGATGTCCACACTACCCAAAGTGATCTACAGTTTCGATGAATGTCTATTAAATTACCAGTTTACCATCAATTTTTCAGAAATATAAAAATTTATATGGAATCTCGAGTGACCTTGTATAGCCAAACAATTTTGAAAAAGAGGTTGGATGACTCACTATTTCTAATTTCAAAACATATTACAAGAATACAGTAATCACAACAGTATGATTTGGCCTAAAGAAAGACAAATTAAACAATTGAATAAAATACAAAGCTGAGAAATAAACCTATTGTTTATGATAAAAAGGCCTTCAAAAAAAAATTACCACCCAATGGGGAAATGACAATCCCTTCAATAAATGGTGCTGGGAAAACTTGGATATCCATATACCAAAAAATAAAGTTTGACCTTTATCTTACAGATATTATAGCCTATACAAAAATTACTTCAAAATGGATTAAAGATCTAAACATAAGGCTTAAAACTATAAAAAAAAAAACCTCCTAGATGAAGCCATAGGGAAAAGCTTTGTAACATTTGAGTTGGCAGTGATAAAAAACAAAAAGCATAGGCAACAAAAAAAAACATAGACAACTGGAACTTCATGAAAATTACAAGCTTTTATTCACCAAAAAATACAATCAATGGAATGAATTATCAACCTAGAGAATGAGAAAGAAATTTTTAAGTCATGTATTTATAATAGGGATATAGGTTTCAACATGTAGAATATATAAAGAACTCTTAAAACTCAATAACAAAACATCACATAACCTGAATTTTAAAAATTAACAAAGGACTCAAATAGACATTTCTCCAAAGATACATATATATGGCCAACAAATATATGGAAAGATGTTCATCATTACTAATTATTAGAGAAATACAAATAAAAACCATGAAATCCAAACCTCACAACCCTCAGGATGGCTAGTATTTAATGAAAGCAACAACCAACCTCCACCCCAACTCAAAACTAAAAAACACATAATAAGCATTGGTGAGGATTTAAAGAAATTGGAAAACTTGTGCACTGTGGGCAAGAATGTAAAATGGGGCAGTCTGTATGAAAAACAGTATGGAGCTATCTCAAAAAATTAAAATAGAACTGCCATATCATCCAGCAATCCCATTTCCAAGTATATGTCTAAATAAACTGAAAGCAGCCACTTGAAATATTTGTGTACCCATGTTCACAGTAGCACTATTTACAACAGCCAAAAGCTGACAACAGCCTAAATGTCTATCCGTGGTTGAATGGAAAAAAACAACTGTGGAATATACATACAATAGAATATCACTTAGCCATAATGAATGAAGAAATAAAATACTGATACATTTTACAGCATAAATGAGTTTCTAAAACATTATTGTAAGTGAAATGAGCAAGACACAAAAAGTCACTTATTCCATAATTCCATTTATGAAATATCCAGAAAATCCATGGTGACAGAACTCCATTTGGTGATTGCCTGATGCTGGGGGCAGAGGGGAGTAAAACAAAAACAGCAACAACAACAACAACAACAACAAAAAACTAGCTGTTTAATTGTTAAAGGCTTTTACTTTGCTGTACTTGACATAGCCAGTTGTGTGACACTGTGAATGTACTAAATGCCACATAATTGTTTATTTTAAAATAGTTATTTTTATGTTATATGATTTTACATCAATAAATTATTAGAAAAAAATAAAGGAATTGAATATTTACATATTTTACAGGTATTTTCTATACAACTATAAGGAAACAGAGAATTCCGAACTTAGCAAACTGTCCTAGATAATATTTCACAATTTATTTTTATATGGCTAGTGTATTTGGAAAATAAATGAAAGTCATGAGAGGGAAAGGAGAAACATGTTGAAATGTTATTATGAGAGCCCAGGCTGGTAAGATATATGACAACCAAAAAGCAGAGACATCTATATGTTTTATATATTTTTGACACATAATCAACAGGAATTATTTATTGTCTGTGTGAAGCAAATGAAGAAAATGGACTTTACAGATATCTCTTAGTTTTTTGATATGTATATGCTTTGGGGTGTTATTGACAAGCTGCAAGAAAAATGTTGGAAATTGATATTTTTAAACTAAGTTAATAGCTGTTATTTTCATCTTAAACCTGAGCTGTTATAAAATATCGATGTCATTAACATTGATGCCACATGTAACCAAAATGTGCCCCATAAGCATTTTTCTTTAAAACAAATGCAATTTAAAGAACAGAAGCCTGGACCATAAGTGTACTTTATTTCCTCTTGGCTTTTTTAAAAAGAAATATTTTAGTCATTGAGGGGAATAAAAAGGAAACACCTCAAAATTTAAAAGAAATATTATCATGTATCTTACTGGTATTAGAATTAAATGACTTACTGAAAATTTGCTGGCGATCTACAGATTTAATAGTTCTAGTTAATATTTGCTAAGTAGGAACAGTGCAAACTAGTCTGTATGATTAGATTTGTGTTTTTAGCTTCTTAGAAAATTCCACCTGAAGAAGATGTATTAGAGTAGTATGTGGACAAATATTCTTCATAGATAATAGTATGAAAGGGAAAAATAATATTTCTAAAAAGGTATCCAGTCAATTCAAAAATAATACTTATTTAAGTTAATATTATAGGAACCAAATTTATTTATTCAGTGATAGATATTCTGATTAACAAAATAGTTCATCTATTTGTAACATGGTTGTTACAACCATCTTAATGGACACATTAGACACATTAGACAATATTTTATCTGTTGGTATCCGTACAACAAGCTACATGTGCTCAGGAGGGACTTAAATACAGGAATTTTTGTTATAAGTAAAACATAATTCATCCTTCAGTATTCTTGGATAATTTTTTGCAGGATCTCTTTTGTATACCAAAATTTGAGTATACTCAAGCTCTTCATATAAAATGGTATAATTTGCACCTATGCACAGCTGTGTCAATGATTATACTGTATTGTTTAGGAAATAACGACAAGAACAAAAGCCTGTACATATTAAGTACAATTTCTTCAAATATTTTTAATCTGCTGTTGGTTGAAAACATGGGTGTGGAACCCACAAATACAAAAGATTAACTGTACATTTATTCACTGTATTTCTCATGCTCTTATTTTAAAAATTATACAACTAAGATCAGAATAATAATTTTAGTAGCTTAACTTCCCATAGGAGCTTAATGAAGTAAACCTGTGAATTTCATCATGCCAAAACAGATACTGTGTTCCAACATCAAAATCCTATGTGAATAAGCAGGTGACGTGTTGTTTACAACTTTCTTTTAAGCACTCAATAACTGGGCAAGCCACTCAAGACAGCTGGCAGTAGTATGGCACATAATTTTCATTGCAGGGTCTACGTTTCCCTCCTCTGCTTTGTGTGCTATGATGAAAGAAAGAGACATGATTTTTTAGTTAAATTTCTTTTTTTGTGTGTCTTCATACATATATGAAGATAGATATCCTCTGATAAAGAAAAGAATAAGTAGTAAATATTCACCTGTTTTTACATTATGTCTATGTCTTCTTTTTCACAACCACACTCCTGTTTGAAATCAGATATTTCAGATTTAGAATTCTTTACAAGTAATTTGTTCTCTCTTGCTCTCTCACTTTCCCACTGTTTTTTTTTTTTTAGGATTCCTATTCAGGTTGGAAAAGCTGCAATAACTAGCAATGATTAGTCTTCTCCAGCAGCTGCTCCATCAATACAGAGCAGTAACTATGTTTTCCTTTTTCTGTGGAATAATCCAAATGGTGGTGCCCTTCACTATCATCTACGCAAAAGCTGTGCAAACTACAGTAGATAGTACTCAATAAGCAGCAAATGTGGTAGTATTATTTACCGAAACAACTATATTGCTCTCCTTATATCTAAGTTTTTCTGTGTATAACAATCTAAAACTAATTATGCTATCTTTAGAATAGGGTAATTTAAGATTTAAAGTAAGAAATAGTATTATAGCTTAAAAACATATTTTGACATGTGGAACTGTTCCAATTTCTGCATCACAACAGCTCCTCACCCTCATCAATAATACCCAAAACACTACAACTTTTCCATATATATGTATATATGGCTTTAGACATTAACTTTTTTATTGCACAGCTACTCTGTACCAGACTCTATTCTAGACACTAGAATTTCAACCATAAACAATATACACCTCTATTTAAAAGGATCTTGCATTGTGATGAAGCTTAAAGATATTTAAATAAGCCACCAGTGTTATTTCAGTGATAAGACCTACAAAGAAAATAAATAGTACTCGTTAAAAACAGGAATAAGAATGACCGAAAGGGTGAGGATTATCAGATACGGTCTCCAGGAAAATCCTTTCTATAGAAGTCATGGTTGAGTCATAGATCAAAGAAGGAAGTTTAATGTTTTATTTTGAATAAAGCATCAAAAAATACACACACCAAGTGCAGATCATTTAATATACAAAGGAAATTTTCAGGTTCAAGTGAAAGGAAGATTAGTGTGGCTAAAGCATAGTGACATAAAACATAAAAAATAGTTTAAAAAATAAGCTTAGAAAAAGAAAGGGTCAGATGCTGCAGGCCTTGCACAGAGTGCACAGGAGTGCCATTTGGTGTGATGGGAACTACTAGGGTAGCTATGACATTTGTAAAGAGGGTATTGGCAATAGTAACCAAATGTTGTTAGATAGTAATAAAATGAAACAATAGGGCAAATCTCCTAACAATCTACAATATAGATCCTATATTCCAGTACCTCAGGAAAAATAGTTCTTTAAAATACACAAAGTAAAGCCAGCAGAAATCTCATTTTATTTTCTAGTAGTATATATACATACAAACACATTCCACATATATACATATATATTACACACCTATATATACATATATGTATACACATATATACATATATATTACACACCTATATATACATATATGTATACACATATATATAAATTAGGTAAAACTGTTTTGCATTTAGAGGCAAACTTTGAACCCATTTTCTGTCATAATGTACAAGATAATCTTTATTTTGCCTATATTAAACTTTTAGAATTCCTCAAAGCAGAAATTCAATGAGCAGCTTGTATAGATTTATCACATTTATGGGATTAATAAGATAAAGTTAAAATTTTGTGTGAAACATCTTTCAATCAGTGATGATCATATTGCTAACAAAAGATATTTAATTTGATATTTATACACATACACATATATATGAACAATACTAAAAAATATTGTTTCAATAAGCAAAAATTAAACTTTGCTTAGGTACAGCTTTGTGATAACTTAGAAAATAGATGAATTTTGGGGCAATTCATTAAAACTCTAAATACAAATCAGATATATTTCAAATAAAATAAGATTTTAAAGGCAAAAACATACAGTCCAAGGAAAAGAATATTAATATCCCTAGAATGAATATTGAAAAATCTTATTTATTTAGAGGCCAAGAAAAATAACAACTCACTCACCAGCCCCTATAGAACAGTTTAGCCATTATTAAATGGATCAGATAAAGTATGATTGTGTATACCCAGAATTTGTACAGTGAGAGTTTGGTTGGGATAGAGATTGATCATGAATGGCTTTGTGAAATGGTTGGCCATTGAGTTGCTCTTCAAGGTCAGATAAGATTTACACATTCAGAAATTTGGGAAAGGACATTTCTACAAAGGGTACAGCAAGAACAAAGTCATGGAAACAGAAAATGTGAGAGGAATTCAGTTAATTGGCTTATAGCATGTTTTTAAAAAAGTGTGGATGTGGGATAAATTAGAAAAGGCATGTGAGAATCATAGACTGAAGACTAAAAGCTAAAATTAGTCATCCTTCCTTACCTCCCCCTTGACCTGCTTTTTCCCTTCTTTCGTTGTTCCTTTCCCCTTTCCTTCTCCAGTGTTTTCCTACACATCTAATTATTTAAAAGATTGTCATAATATTCCATTATAGGTATAATATTTAGTTATATTGCCTTCCTGTAGTTAGAGTTATTTCTTAAATTTCGTTATAAGCATTTCCTTATAAGTGATTATGGATGCATTTGCCAAGGTAAACAAATAAGTCTGCTGGTTTATTTTATTCTTTGGGGTATTGGGCAGAAGCTCAAGTCAAATTAAGGATGATCTATATTGCTAGGCACCCATGCCCCAATCCTAAATTAATCAGGGGTTCTTAGTATCAGGAGAATCTAAGGCACAAGGGTTATATTTATGCTAATTTTGTTAATACAGCTAGAAGGCAATGGAGTATAGTGGCACACAGAGCAACCTTGGAGTCCTAAGAATATAATTTATTTCTCAGCTACACTAAAGGAATTATTCACATTATATAATATTTAAAATATTCCTTTTGTCACTTAACAATATATTGTGAACATCTCCGCAGGTCAGCAATTGTATTTAACTCATTCATTTCAACTGCTGGGCTGTATTTTATTGTGTATTCATACCGAAACATAAAAAATTTATATTACTTGTTATCTACCCATGTATACTTAAGTTGATTTTAATATTGTGTACTAGTAAAAATAATAATGCAGTGGGTGTCTGTCGATGTGCCTCTTTGAGCACATTTAAAAATACATGTATGTACATTTAAATTTTTATTGTTATAATCAACTATCCTGAAATAAGTTATATCAATTTTTTTATTCCATAAAAAGGTATGTTTCTCCTGGATTCTCATGCACACTTTTATTTTATTAGTGTTCTAAATTAAAATTTGAAGTAAAAAAAATCCCAGAAAGTTGTGCAGTATTAATTTTCCTTGCATTTCCATTGCTCTTTTGTAATCTCCTGTCAATATCTAATTTATATTTGGTATCATTTTAGATACTCTGTTGAGGCAGAGAAATAATTTAGATACTCTGTTGAGGAGAGAAAGCTGGATTAAGACAACCTGCAAGATAATAAGTGTATCCACTAATAGCTATGAAATGAATATATATATATATTGTTTGGTGCAGACACATATATTTTATACTTCCAGCAATATGTGTGTTTATATAGCATTATATTCATTTATAATAATTTGTTAAAATATTCTATATTTGGGCACTGAAGTCACATCTATTTTAACGTGTATTACTATTAATACGTGCCTTTGTTCTAAATAAATTTCTCTATTTAATCCCTGGTAAATACATTTCAGTGTACAAGCTATAAAAATTTAAAAGAGCATTATTATTTTAAATACACATTTTCTGCATAAAGTAAAGCTCTTCAAATAATAACCACTTATGATTCATTTTTCTAGGCAATTGACAGAAATGCCATATTTTATTTTATATTCATGATAAATCTATAATAAATTATTACTATTTTCTCTTTTTCAAATGGTAAAGACAAAGAAACTACTTTGTGAAAGAAATAAACCCACATTATAATTCAGTACAAAAGTATGTCCCAGTCACAAAGACTAGATTACCATCCACCCACTCATTTAAGTCAGAAACATGAACTACACACTTCCTGTCTCTTTCTTTTATCTAAGTTGATAATGAGCCAGGATAGACTGGTACTGTAAAACTGCTTTTGTCTATTCTGACTGATCTGACATTCAATCTGATTGATTGGTACTTAATGCTGTGTTGGTTTTTGAATACTGTGAATATTATACCTGATTACATCCTATCCCATATCCAATCAATCTTGAAGAACTATGATTTCTATTCATAAGCCTTACTGCCATATGTCTACTTTTCTCCATCTTCACATTAATATTCACGTAAATATTCAAAACAGGACAATATTCTCTTTCTCAATACTAAAATAAATTCCAAATTCCTAAATCAAGGCTGTTGCAATTTTCCAGTAGGGCTCCAAAAGTTCTTAAGGCAAAGTCCAAGCTCATTTATGTGACACAAATAATTTTTTAATAGACGATGCAGTGGAACAAACATACCTGGGTAAAAATCTTGGCTCCAATTTTTCTAAATTGTTTAGTTTTGGGACAAAAATTGTAATGACTCTGCTTTATGTTTCCATCCATGAAGTGTATTAAAATAAACCCCTCTTGCATATGTAGTAGAAAAAAATATGACATGTATCATCTTTCAATAAATGTTAGCCTTTCCTCTTAACTACAACTACCATCATCAATCATCAATCATTATCAAACATGGCCTCAATATTACAAATAGGTCCCTGCCTAGTTGTAGCTTCACTTGATGCTAATCTAAAAATCGAAATGTAGACATAACGTTACATAAACCACCCAAATAATCTAATTTTTCCAACTTTATTGAGATATAGTTGACAATTAAAAATTGTACATATTTAATTGCACGGCTTAATTATTTTCTATACATACGCATTGTAAAACTAAATATCCAACTTTCAGAGCTCTTATTTTATCATAGATTGGCACTTAAGACTTACAATTCAGTTCTGTTTGCAACTCTGCCATTCTCATGATAATTGTTCATGCCTGATTCTGAGCAGTTTGTTGTATAGCTGGAGGAGATGAAGATATCTCTATACATTTCCATTCAAACCTTCCAAGTTTGAAAACATGTTGTGGGTAATAGTTGGCTAACTTGAGCATATCATTCTCTCTTTTCAAAGATTCTAAATTAGCTTAGTCATATCTTCACAATCCTTAATTTTGTCCCCATATCATTCAAGTACTAGAGCTTCTGCATAAGCCAATGCTTCCCTTTCCACCTATAGCTCATTCCTGCTGCAAGTGATGCTGCAGCATGCTAGGAGTTCTAGCCATGTCAGTGACAATCAGCCCTTGCTTCCATCTGATGAATGAAAGATCCAGGTTCAGAGTGCCATTCTGAGTGTCCATTTTCTGTGGTCACTCTTAATATCAATTGTTTTCGTTTGCATTACTCAGTTCCTGAGCTAAGGGTTTGGGAATAATTATTTCATAAGGAATAACCTAGAAGTATTATCGAATGACGTAATAGGAAGAGTGAAACAGAGACTTAGAAAAAGCCAGTAACAGGTTCGCTAATTACTTAACAGGGTTCAAATTTAGTTAAAACTTCATTACCTATATAATGAATACTATGTCATAAGGTAGATATGAATACTGTGTCATAATGTAGATAATGAAGGTTTAACTAAATTTGAACCCTGTGTATCATCCAGAATGGTCTTAAGAATAGTTCATCTAAAATATGAGAAACTAGGGCATTTATTCACCATTTCCATCTTTACTTTTTTGGTGGTGGACCCTGAGATATTAAATCCCAATATTGTGAGTTTGCAGACACATGGGTTCTTTAGGCAAACCAGTAAAGAAAATATGACTCGTAACTGAGGTGAGATATTGCAAGGCTACATGGAACATTCCATAACCTATAAGAGTTCAAGTAGGTGAGGATACCATATAAATTATTGAAATTTCAAAAGAAATGTATTGTTGACTGTGATAAGCAACGTTTTATTGGAATGATAGGAAGAGAAAACCTGATTAAAATGGATTGAAGAGAAGGGGAAATGAAGATATATGACAGGAAGTTACATGACATTCAAAAAAATTTAGTTTAGCATAATAGCAAAACAAATATGGCAATAATACTATGGTATAGTTTAAAGAAAGTAAGAATTTTTCTCTTGTGATACTAGATACTCTTTGAGCTTGGATTCTGTAAGAACAATTACAGTTTGAAAACAGAAGAACCAGCAGTTATTTGATGGACTTACAGTAAGAGTGAGGAATAAACTTTGTTATTTTAAGCCATTGAAAAAAATTTGTGTGTGTGTGTATGTGTGTGTTTATATGCTTTAAGTTCTAGGGTACATGTACACAACGTGCAGGTTTGTTACATAGGTATACATGTGCCAGTTGGTTTGCTGCACCCATCAACTCATCATTTACATTAGGTATTTCTCCTAATGCTATCCCTCCCTGCTCCTCCCTCCTCCTGACAGGCCACAGTGTGTGATGTTCCCTGCCATGTGTCCATGTGTTCTCATTGTTCAGTTCCCACATATGAGTGAGAACATGCGGTGTTTGGTTTTCTGTCCTTGTGTGAGTTTGCTGAGAATGATGGTTTCCGGCTTTATCCTTGTCCGTACAAAGGACATGAACTCATCCATTTTATGGCTGCATAGTAATCCATGGTGTGTATGTGCCACATTTTCTTAATCCAGTCTATCATTGATGGATATTTGGGTTGATTCCAAGTCTTTGCTATGGTGAAGAGTGCCACCATAAACATACGTGTGCATCTGTCTTTATGGTAGCATGATTTATAATTCTTTTGGTATACAACCAGTAATGGGATCGCTGGGTCAAATGGTACTTCTAGTTCTAGATCCTTGATGAATCCCCACGCTGTCTTCCGCAATGGTTGAACTATTTTCCACTCCCTCCAACAGTGTAAAAGCATTCCTATTTCTCCAAATCCTCTCCGGCATCTGTTGTTTCCTTTTTGATGATCGCCATTCTAATTGGCATGAGAGGGTACCACGTTTTCGTTTTGATTTGCATTTATCTGATGACCAGTGATGATGAGCATTTTTTCGTGTGTCTGTTGGCTGCATAAATGTCTTCTTTTGAGAAGTGTCTATTCATATCCTTTGCCCACTTTTCGATGGGGTTGTTTTTTTCTTGTAAATTTGTTTAAGTTCTTTGTAGATTCTGGATATTAACCTTTTGTCAGATGGGTAGAGTGCAAAAATTTTCTTCCATTCTGTAGGTTGTCTGTTCACTCTGATAGTAGTTTATTTTACCATGCAGAAGCTCTTTAGTTTAATTAGATCCCATTTGTCTGTTTTGGCTTTTGTTGCCATTGCTTTTGGTGTTTTAATCGTGAAGTATTTGCCCATGCCTATGTCCTGAATAGTACTGCCTACGTTTTCTTCTAGGGTTTTCATGGTTTTAGGTCTAACATTTAAGTCTTTAATCCATCTTGAATTAATTTTTGTATAAGGTGTATGGAAGGGATGCAGTTTCAGCTTTCTACATATGACTAGCCAGTTTTCCCAGCACCATTTATTAAATAGGGAATCCTTTCCCCATTTCTTGTTTTGTGTGTATGTTTTGATGGTTGTAGATGTGTGGTGTTATTTCTGCAGCCTCTATTCTGTTCCGTTGGTCTATATATCTGTTTTGGTACCAGTACCATGCTGTATGGTTACTGTAGCCTTGTAGTATAGTTTGAAATCAGGTAGCGTGATGCTGCCAACTTTGTTCTTTTTGCTTAGGATTCTCTTGGCAATGCGGGCCCTTTTTTGGTTCCATATGAACTTCAAAGTTGTTTTTTCCAATTCTGTGAAGAAAGTTATTGATAGCTTGATGGGGATGGCATTGGATATATAAATTACCTTGGGCAGTATGGCCATTTTCACGATATTGATTCTTTCTATCCATGAGCATGGAATGTTCTTCCATTTGTTTATGTCCTCTTTTATTTTATTGAGCAGTGGTTTGTAGTTCTCCTTGAAGAGGTCCTTCACCTCCCTTGTAAGTTGGATTCCTAGGTATTTTTTTCTCTTCGTAGCAATTGTGAATGGGAGTTCACTCATGATTTGGCTCTCTGTTTGTCTATTATTGGTGTGTAGGAATGCTTGTGATTTTTGCACATTGGTTTTGTATCCTGAGACTTTGCTGCAGTTGCTTATCAGCTGAAGGAGATTTTGGGCTGAGACGATGGCATTTTCTAAATGTACAATCATGTCATCTGCAAACAGGGATAATTTGACTTCCTCTTTTCCTGATTGAATACCCTTTATTTCTTTCTCTTTCCTGATTTCCTGATTTCTTTCTCTGCCTTGGCTAGAACTTCCAACACTATGTTGAATAGGAGTGGTAAGAGAGGGCATCCCTGTCTTGTGCCAGTTTTCAAAGGGAATGCTTCCAGTTTTTGCCTATTCAGTATGATATTGGCTGTGGGCTTTTGTCATAAATAGCTCTCACTATTTTGAGATACCTTCCATCAATACCTAGTTTATTGGGAGTTTTTAGTCTGAAGGGCTGTTGAATCCTTTTTTGCATCTATTGAAATAATCATGTGGTTTTTGTTGTTGGTTCTGTTTATGTGATGGATTACGTTTGTTGATTTGCGTATGTTGAACCAGCCTTGCATCCCAGGGATGAAGCTGACTTGATTGTGGTGGCTAAGCTTTTTGATGTGCTGCTGGATTCGGTTTGCTAGTATTTTATTGAGGATTTTCGCATCAATGTTCATCAGGAATATTGGTCTAAAATTCCCTTTTTTTGTTGTGTCTCTGCCAGGCTTTGGTATCATAAAATGATACCAAATATGATAATGCTGGCCTCATAAAATTAGTTAGGGAGGATTCCCTCTTTTTTCTATTGATCTGAATAGTTTCAGAAGGAATGGTACCAGCTCCTCTTTGTACATCTGGTAGAATTCGGCTGTGAATCCGTCTGGTCCTGGATGTTTTTTGGTTGATAGGCTATTAATTATTGCCTCAATTTCAGAGCCTGTTATTGGTCTATTCAGAGATTCAACTTCTTCCTGGTTTAGTCTTGGGAGGGTGTATGTGTTGAGGAATTTATCCATTTCTTCTAGATTTTCTAGTTTGTGTAGAGGTGTTTATAGTATTCTCTGATGGTAGTTTGTATTTCTGTGGGATCGGTGGTAATATCCCCTTTACCACTTTTTATTGTGTCTATTTGATTCTAGCCATTGAAAAAGTTTTAAACTATTATAGGATTGAAATGAGAACATCTCTTTGATAAAGACAAAAGAGATTTATTCATTTTGAGTATGGATACTGGTTTGCTGATTGATTTGGTGGTGGATACACGATTAGATGATAATTGAATGATTTTATTTTGTCTGTTAATTATGAAGAACAAGCACCAGATAAATATCAGGAAAGTTTAAGGCATACTGGAAAGTTTAAAAGGAAATGAAGATATGTGAACAGTCATTTGGCAGAGTGGGAAGTGAGTAATATACTGGGAAATAAAATAGTCTTGTTAGGACCATTGAGTAACCCTTTAATATATCTATTTGCTAATTTAAAATTAGATATGTCACAGTTACTATCTTCAGAAACAAGAATTTCTGCACCCATATCAAAAATATTTTTAAGCAATTTATGAACAAAAAGATTATGTGTGTCTATAAGAGAGAGAGAAGGTAACATATTTTAAAATATGAAATATTTTAAAACAAAATATTTTAAATATTCTGAAATATAAAATGTAAATTATCTCTGGGTAGTAGAATATATTATATATAATATACATATTGCATTATATAAATATATATAATCTATTATATTATTTCCTCAATACTTGAAAAAGCAGGTGTACTGTATTATAAAAATGGAGGCAGGAGATTTCTCAATTATTTGTGCATTTCTTTGTAGTGGATTTAGTATCATACCCATTTCCTTTCCTGGTATACTAATTGTGATGTCAAAACATTTCAAGTTTTCAGCTGTGATGAGATGAAGATGAAAACACTATAGTAAAAATGCTCAGCTACTTGCTAAGTAGACTTGAATACAATGCTTTCCTTTGTAGTTGTTACTGGCCTAAGGCATGAAGTTATGGTGACTCTATCCCAAAGCCACAGGGTGTATACACATTTTTTTTAAATTATGAGATTTGTATTTCTCAAGACTTGTGAAAGTTACCCTATAAAATAGTTTTCCAATATCTTATGCCTCCATGTGGAAAATATTGGGTATTTTTCTGTTCATGGTTTGTTTTATCTCTACTGTATTTCATGTTACAAAAATAATTTTTATATTTTATGTTAATAAAATTTTAATAATATACATGGATTTATTAATTCAATGATTAGAATCTTCTTAATAGCCATTATTAGACATCTTTTTCATAAGTAAGCCTGGAGTTGCATGAAGGAGCCTGGAATATTTTGGACCTCAGGTGAAATACATTACATTTTAAATTATTTTATAAAAGAATGACAAAGGCTGGGCACCAGGGCTCATGCTTATAATCCAGCATTTTGGGAGGCTGAGGCAGGAGAATTGCTTGAATCCAGGAGTACAAAACTAGCCCAGGCAATACAGGGAGACCTCATCTGTACAAATTAAAAAATATTACCCAGGTGTGGTGTCATGCACCTGTGGCCTCAGCTACTTGTGAGGCTGAAGCAGGAGGATCTTCTGAGCCTGGGAGGCTGAGGCTGCAGTGAGCCATGATCATGTCACTGCACTCCAACCTTGGGCGACAGAGCAAGAACCAGTCTCAAAATAAAATAAAATAATGGCAGTAACCAATACACACACACACACATATATAATTTTTTCTATACTTTTGCCTATTTTACCTCCATGTAAAATAAGCTTAGCAAATTGAACAATTTTTAACAATATTTAATTTATTTTTATCTTCAAAATTGATTTTATTGATTTATTAAAGTACGAAGACCTCATTTAAGAGACTTATCTGAATAAAGATGATTGAGTAAGAGTGTGGACAGAAGTATGGAAGTACAAGAGAATATATATAGTTAGGAGTGTAATTCTCAGCCTCTTCAGTTTGTCCCCTTCCTTTTCCCCCACAATACAACTTACTTTGCTTAAAAATAATTTTGAAACAATTTCAGTAACAGAATCTTATTGTTTCAGTGTTTTGTATATATATATGTGTGTGTGTGTATATATATATATATATAGTAGGCATATTTTCACTATTACTACTAATTTAAAATTTGCACTCAATTGTGTTCAGTAGGTAACCAGTTCAAACTGGCAAAGAGTTAACGAGGAAGATTCTTCATAGGGGAATATCTAAATGAGGTAAAGAAGATAGATATCTTGCTGTTATTTAAAACACTGTAAGTTGATTCTATTAGGTCCTTAAAATATACTTTACTAACATCGAAAGTTCTTTTTAAAACCATTATTTTCATATACCGAAACTCTCTTTAATAACTTGCACACTGATCTTTGGCTGTATGTCAGCATAAATGACAAAGTCAAGTGAATAATAATAGAAAAAGTCTCTATTGATTGGTATCCAGGACAGCAAGACTATTACTGGAATCTATATAAATCATCTTCTCCTAAACTAATGTATGTCTTAGAGCTATAGACAACTTGATAAAAGCTAACTTTAAGAAAAGACATTTTCTGTGTGTCCTTGATGGTATAACTGGTAGTCTAGTTATCACAAAATAATAATGACAATGTTTTGAATTCATAAAAATTTATGAATAATGAATTTTGGTTTTAGTTTTTTATAGTATCTTGAAAATAGGAACATGTAATTTATTTTTCTGATTTTTTAGAACAATTTTTTATGTCCTATCTAATCCATATATCACATATTTTGAAACATTATATTTTATACCTTTTACATAATTGAATGATGAGGATTAATCTTTCACCAAAATTATTCTTCCTTTATGTTCTCGGTATTTATTATAAAATTAACCATTATAGAGGTGTGAACTTTAGCTCAGTCTCAATTAGAAGTTTAAAATATTCATTTTCTGATAAAGTGGTCATATAGCATAGTTTTTGTCAATTAGTTATAAAAGGAAGTTTCACAAGACAATATTTCTGGAATGTATTTAGTTTCCTGGTAACAAAGGCAGATGCACAAGAATATTCCAATTTTTCAGCATTTTCATCTATTCTTCCAGGTTAGTTTATTCTACAGACATACATTCTGAATTATTAAAAAAGAAACATATAAAGTAAAATTTAATAAAATAATTTAAAAAGCAAGGTTTTTTTTTTTTTTTTTTTTTTTTTGAGACGGAGTCTCACTCTGTCGCCCAGGCTGGAGTGCAGTGGCGCAATCTCGGCTCACTGCAAGCTCCGCCTCCTGGGTTCACGGCATTCTCCTGCCTCAGCCTCTCCGAGTACAGGCGCCCGCCACCACGCCCGGCTAATTTTTTTTGTATTTTTAGTAGAGACGGGGTTTCACCGTGGTCTCGATCTCCTGACCTCGTGATCCACCCGCCTCGGCCTCCCAAAGTGCTGGGATTACAAGCGTGAGCCACCGCGCCCGGCCAAGCAAGGTTCTTAATAACATTGTTTTGGCACTGTGCCAAATATGACATTTCCTGTCTTGTGATCTCTAATTATGTAAAACCATTAAATGCCTTTAATATCTGCAATGGTGAGTACTCTGTTATTTGTAACCAAAATCGTTTGTAACTGATACTATTTAAATCTCAGACCCGACCTCAAAACAATAGATAAGAATTTTCTTTAGAATCTAAATTGACCATTATGCAGGATTGTGAAAGATTCGCAGAAGATACAAAATGATTAAGTAGGAGATCAAATGATGATTTTTGAGCAAACTTTCAAGTTACAGTTCGTTTCATATTCTATACTCTCTCATAGGCAAGAGTAGAGAGGATGGCTCCCACTAATTAGCAGTATGGTACATGATTAAATGATAGCCTATAATTCCCTCAGATCAGCTTCAAGGTTGCTAAGGGCAATAAAAAAAAACTTAGGAGAAAAAAACATGGAAGGGCACTACTGATGCCTGTGGAAAGCCACAAAGACTAAGCAAGCAAAAACAATTATTTATATGAATGTGTGAATGAGAGATCTCCTGCAATGAAAGAGTTATTTTCTTAGGAATCCATAAAATGAATACAACCAGCACTCTGGTGCTAAGTCATGCTAACAATAGCAATCAAATTGAACGTTTCTTGGACTTTATTTCACTTTCTTGTTCAATTCAACTTTAGATGGCTGTGGGCAATCTATTAAATGAGAGAATACTAGTTTTCTCCTACTGCCTTAAAGTACTATAAATCTAAAAGCTTAAAAGGGTATCAATTTGTTATCTTGTTCGCAAATCAACAGTATGATATGGCCTCTTTGGGCTAAAATTGAGATGTTAGCCGGACTGTTTTTTATTTTTTATTTATTTTAATTTTTTCTGGAGGCTGTATGGGAGGAGCAATTTTTTCTTCCAGCCTCTATTCTGCATTCTTTGGCTCATGGCTTCCTTTTTCCATTTTTAAAGCCAACAACATTGTATCTCTTTAGTCCTTCTTCCATCTTTAACTTTACCTCTCTCTAACTCTCTCTCTTTCTCTCTGTCCACAGTCAGAGTTTACAAAGTCACAGTTTACAAAAATGCTAAACCTCTTCAATTTTTATAATGTGATTACAGTTGAACTCCTGAAAATACACACTAAGGTATAACATAAAGAAATGTTAAGGCAAAGCTATTTTCCTATTAACGATATGATTTAGACATTTGGATAAATGTACTTATCATTATTAAATGCATATTAATCTATTTAATTTGCCACAGTCTTAACTTTACATAATATAGTGCAAAATCTATATTGATATAAAGACAAATTCGTGGCTCAAAAACCCAACCAGTTTTTTTTTTTATTATTACAAAAAAACTTACAAAAGCTTAGAGAATCGAACTTTGTGGAAAAATAGGTGCAGTCTAAAAAATCATGCCTGATATTGGGCCCCGAGCCCGCAGGGCTGTGCGGATGGTAGGGATGCCGACCCTACCGAGGAGCAGATGGCAGAAACAGAGAGCAACGACGAGGAGCAGTTCGAGTGCCAGGTGCAGGTGGGGGTCCCCAAGGAGGAGGAGGACGCGGGCCTGGTGGCCGAGGCCAAGGCCGTGGCTGCCGGCTGGATGCTCGATTTCCTCTGCCTCTCTCTTTGCCGAACTTTCCGCCACTGCGGCTCCGAGGACTTCCGGCGGACCCGCAACAGCGCAGAGGCTATTATTCATGGACTATCCAGTCTAACAGCTTACCAGTTGAGAACAATATACATATGTCAGTTTTTGACAAGAATTGCAGCAGGAAAAACCCTTGATGCACAGTTTGAAAATGATGAACGAATTACACCCTTGGAATCAGCTCTGATGATTTGGGGTTCAATTGAAAAGGAACATGACCAACTTCACGAAGAAATACAGAATTTAATTAAAATTCAGGCTCTAGCTGTTTGTAGGGAAAATGGCAACTTTAAAGAAGCAGATGTCTTTGAAAGAATATTTGGTGATCCAAATTCTCATATGCCTCTCAAAAGCAAATTGCTTGTGATAATCTGTCAGAAAGATACATTTCATTACTTTTTTCAACACTTCAGCTACAACCACATGATGGAGAAAATTAAGAGTTATGTGAGTTATGTGCTAAGTGAAAAATCATCAACCTTTCTAATGAAGGCAGCAGCAAAAGTCGTAGAAAGTAAAAGAACAAGAACAATAACTTCTCAAGACAAACCTAATGGTAATGATGTTGAAATGGAAACTGAAGCTAATTTGGATACAAGAAAAAGGTCTCACAAGAATCTTTTCTTATCTAAGTTGCAACATGGAACCCAGCAACAAGACCTTAATAAGAAAGAAAGAAGAGTAGGAACTCTTCAAAGTACAAAAATAGAAAAAAGAAAGCAGAAGAGCCACTGAAAGCAGAATACCTGTTTCAAAGAGTCAACCAGTAACTCCTGAAAAACATCGAGCTAGAAAAAGACAGGCATGGCTTTGGGAAGAAGACAAGAATTTGAGATCTGGTGTGAGGAAATATGGAGAGGGAAACTGGTCTAAAATACTATTTGCATTATAAATTCAACAACCGGGCAAGTGTCATGTTAAAAGACAGATGGAGGACCATGAAGAAACTACAACTGATTTGCTCAGACAGCGAAGACTGATTGTATTTGTAAAAGCTTGATGAAAGGACAATTAAGTATTTTGATCACTGTATCTTGTTTGAAACTTGTGTCATTTATGTATTGTAAAACTTTTATTTAAAGCATTACAGTATTTTTCTGTGACCATCAATTAATATGAGGACTTGTGCTATAAGCGTTAAAGCATATGCTATCATTGTATTCTTTAAGAACCTTACTTTGATAAAATGTAAAGTTGTTGAACCCTGCCACATTTAGTATCCCACCCCCAAATCCTGTTACAATGAAAAAATTAAAACCTGATACGAAAAAAAAAAAAATTTCAGTTAACCTATTTTGTGTCTGTAGGCTGACGTCAACCCTGTAACATAACCCCATTAAAATGAATTTTCTTTTTTTTTAAGACAGAGTTTCTCTCTGTCGCCCCAGCTGGAGTGCAATGGCGCAATTTCAGCTCACTGCAACCTCTGCCTCCCGGGTTCAAGCCATTCTCCTGCCTCAGCCTCCTGAGTAGCTGGGATTACAGGCACACACCACCACGCCCAGCTAATTTTTGTATTTTTAGTAGAGGCGGGGTTTCACCATGCTGGTCTGGATGGTCTCAAACTCTTGACTTCATGATCCACCCACCTTGGCCTCCCAAAGTGCTGAGATTAAAGACCTGAGACACTGCGTCCTGCCTAAAATGAATTTTCTAGATGGTTGAATAACAGTAATCCTTTGATAGGAGATAATGACTTGGTTTATGGCCTTAATATACTACTTAATTACTTAAGATGTTTATTAATAGAATGATAAATGTACAGAGTAACCTATAAGCATGACATACTTTTGCTTTCAGTAGTTTCACGTAAAGAAAAAAACTTGAAAATAGTAATACCTGAGGACCCACTGGAATAATAGACACTGGGGAGGTAGGGTAGGAAGTGGGAGCAAGAGCTGAAAAACTACCTACTGGGGACTCTGCTCACTACCTGGGTGACAGGATCATCCGTACAGCAAACCTCAAAATCACACAGTATACCCAGCTAACAAACCTGCCCATGTGTTCCCTGAATCTAAAATAAAAATTGAAATAATTTTTTTAAAAAAGAAAAAGACAATAGTATTACCTGTGGGACAAAATTTGTACTATTAGCAAGAATCATTTTGTGCCTCATTTAGAAACAATTTAACTTTTGTTCCAGTGTTTAAACTTTGACAAAAATGGTTTTTAATAGATCTTTTTTTTTTTTTTTTTTTTGAGATGGAGTCTCGCTCTGTCGCCCAGGCTGGAGTGCAGTGGCACGATCTCGGCTCACTGCAAGCTCCGCCTCCCAGGTTCACGCCATTCTCCTGCCTCAGCCTCTCCGAGTAGCTGGGACTACAGGCGCCCGCCACCACGCCCGGCTAATTTTTTGTATTTTTAGTAGAGACGGGGTTTCACCATGGTCTCGATCTCCTGACCTCGTGATCCGCCCGCCTCGGCCTCCCAAAGTGCTGGGATTACAAGCGTGAGCCACCGCGCCCAGCCTTTAATAGATCTTTATAACCTGATGCCATAAATACGAGATGCTCTGATACCTTCATTGAATATATCAATATTGGGCCTAAAACAGTATTCTGTAAAGCTTAAATTGGTATTAACTATGATCATCTTGATGTCTATGATAGATAATAAACAAGGTCATACATAAATAACTAAACAATTTTGGTTTTTCACCAACATTTTATTCTGTAAAAGATTTAGACTAACAGAATTATTTAGCATTTCGAATCTTGTGCTTTATTTAGCAAGTGAGTAAAAATATTGGAATATTGAAGTATTTGAATAAAAAATCAAATGGTAGTGTTTTGTAGTCTCTATTGTATTTCCTATTAAGGTTTTATATATTACTTTCCCATTGTTCCTGAATTTGTTATCGTATATATAAACAGAAACATGGATGAGTAAAAAAAAAAAAAATCATGTCTGATATTGATATTGTGTAAGATGTTAAGATAAACAGGCTTTTTGTTGTATGGGGATTCTTTAGTATTTTCTCTCTCTCTCTTTTTTTTTTTTTTTTTTTATGAGACGGAGTCTCGCTCTGCCGCCAGGCTGGAGTGCAGTGGGGCGATCTCGGCTCCCTGCAAGCTCCGCCTCCCTGGTTCACACCATTCTCAAACTTTTCTATAAATGTAAAAGTATACGAAAATATAAAGTTTACTGCAATGTAAAAGAAACAAGTAGAATTAATGATGTAGATATTAAAATATCTATATAAGAATGAGTTTAATAAAATATGAAATAAAATTTGGGAGTGTGTGTGTGTGTGTGTGTGTGTGTGTTTGAGTTGGAGTCTTGCTCTGTCGCCCAGGCTGGAGTGTAGTGGCGCGATCTCGGCTCAGTGCAAGCTCCGCCTCCCGGGTTCATGCCATTCTCCTGCCTCAGCCTCCCGAGTAGCTGGGACTACAGGCGCCCACCACCACGCCTGGATAACTTTTTGTATTTTTAGTAGAGATGGGGTTTCACCGTGTTAGCCAGGATGGTCTCAATATCCTGACCTAGTGATCTGCCCGCCTCAGCCTCCCAAAGTGCTGGAATTACTGGCCTGAGACACTATGCACAGCCAAATTTGGGAGTTATTAATTTATGATTTGGTAGTCAAGCTTACATCAAAGTTGATCTTAAATGTAATTCCTGTTATCAATTCAGAAATCAGTGACTCACTTCTTAGAAGAATTTGAGTTTACTTAGATTATTTCAATGCTTTGTTGTAAGATTTCTTTGGTAACCAGGGCTTTTAATCTGTGAACTTTTGTTCATTTAGATAAAGACAGATCTGATATTTTCTTATTCAATAATAAGAGTTATATAAATGTTACTAAATCGGTGATTAAAAATAATAAAATTACAAGGATTCAGACCATACATCTTATAAGTACACTGGTCCAATTATATATATATATTTTTTTCTCACTGAATTGACTTTGATCCTTACAGTGACTAAATTTTTTATGTGTGCAGACACAAATTTTATTTTATGCCACAATATAAATATCTATGTAATTCTTACTATATAATTAACAAATGATCAATTAATTACTGGCTATTATATGGTGCTGAGTGTTTATGTTAGTACTTATACTCTTAGGGAATTATATGCTTTAATTAAAATATATGCATTACCTGCTTTCCAGGAGCCTCATATTCTGCATAAGAAGACATGATTAACACATCAACAATTGGAGCGAAATATACCAAATTAGATTACTAATTAGAAACTATGAACTACAGAGTAATAAAGTGATAATTTAGCTAAGAGATAATAATATGAAATAAAATAATTGGGGAAATATTCATGAAACATACGATAATTTAGATAAATCCTGAAAGAAAATATTAGGAAAAATAAAGAGAAAAGGAATAATGATAGGTGTGGGAGAATGTGTAACACTTAACAAAGATACAAAATAAGAATGATAAGGATGTATTTAGATTGCAAATAAAAAATGTTTTTTGACCATATAGAGAGGAACTTTGAGGAATAAGAATGATTAAGCAGTATAGTACCATATAATAGATGGCCTTAAATCAATTCAACAAATAAAATGGTCCATAAATGCAATAAGTTTAGTCAAAATATTGTATCAGAAGTATTGTGGTGGAATCTTTTTTGTTGTTAATACATAGTAATTGTATGTATTTATGAGGTGCATGTGATCATTTGTTATATGAATACAATGTAGAATGGTGAAATCAGGGTAATAAGGATATCCATCATCTCAGATATTTATCATTTCTTTGTGTTGGGAACATTCTAAATTTTCTCTTCTAGCTATTTTGAATTATACAATAATTATTGGTAACTATAATCACCCTATAGTGCTATTGAACACTAGAACATATTCCTTCTGTAACTGTATTTTTGTGTCAATTTACCAACCTGTCTTTATTCCCACCTCCCCCACTACCCTTCCTCACCTTTGGTAACCACCATTGTATTCTATATCTCCATGAAATTAACTGTATTTTAGTACCACATATGAGTGAGAACATGCAATATTTGCCTTTCTGTCCCTGGTTTATTGCACTTAACATATCCTCCAGACTCATCCATGTTACTGCAAATGATAGAATTTCATTCTTTTTTTGTGGCTGAATAATATTTCATTGTGTATATATACCCACGTATTTGTTTCCATCGTAAAGACTTACTTAGTATTTAACACATCACAGAAATACAATATTGCAACTAAGTCATACCATTTCAAATGACAGAAAGTTTTTCAAAAAATTATGAAGTAAATATTACAATATAAATAGGATTATTTTCTCATTTATTCCTTCAGATGAGTGCAACCTGGTGATTGTAATTCTGATTTGTGTTCTATTTCCATGCAAAACAACATATATAGAAAGGTTAATCAAATCACACAATTCTTATGTGCTTTTAAAATATTGTATATAAAGCCAGTGCCCAAGTTATCTTTCCAATGTGTTATAAATATTAAAATTGTCATGAGGCTATTTTGTACTTTATTGATTTACAGTCGAACCAAGTGTCACATTAACTGAAATTCCAGATGAAATTCTTCTAATTTAACTCAAAAGCCTTTTAAAATAAAGGTTTCAATGATTAAAATGCATAGGTCATTTCTCTCTAGGATGTAGAAAATTGAAAAGAATATTACTCTGCACCTTGAAACAAAAAAAAGCAGAATAACATGCAAAATCAGTACTATTCTTAAAACTGACAGAAAGCTGAGGTCCCAGGCAACCAATGGCCAGAAACAAGCAGTGACTCCTGGGACATAACGTGGCAGAACATAGTGTAAGGCCACTCTAAGAGTAGGCAAGAAGAAATCACATACGGTTGCTAAAGGCCAGGTGTGGGACAGTGGGACAGTATGAGACCCCTGAGAGAGCCAGACAAAAGAGCTCTTTGCCAATCATTTTCTCATGAATGTCCACCTAGTATTCATGGGAAAGACACAGAGAAGAAGAGATATCCAGAATGCCTCTGTCAGTGGTGCAGGTGTGAAGGAACAATGCCTGCAGCTGAGAAAGGAACATGACCTAGACCTTACTGGAAGTTTCTCTCTTACAGTAAGAGAAAAAAATAAAAATAAAAAATAAACAACTATAACCCAGACCCTGGAGAAGGGACAGAGAACAGTCCTGGGCCCAGGACCTATAACAGTAACATTGCAAGTCACTGCAGGGCACCAGAGTAGCAACAAATCCCTAACCCTGCTCAATACCTCACTATACCGACTCAATGAAGCCCAACTCTCTCCCACTTAGTGGTCCAGATGAAGTCAAATCCAGGTGCTGAGTAGGCCGTGTTTGGTGAGAGAGAATTAAAAATTGATGATTAAACACTGTATAGAGTCACAAATTAATATTGTAATTATTTATTTATTTTAGTTTTAAAAATAGATAAATTTTGGCCGGGGGTGGTGGCTCACTCCTATAAATAATCCCAGCACTTTTGGAGGCCGAGGCGGGCGGATCACCCGAGGTCAGGAATTCGAGAACAGCCTGACCAACATGAAGAAACCCCGTCTCTACTAAAAATACAAAATTAGCTGGACGTGGTGGCACATGGCTATAATCCCAGCTCAGTAGGCTGAGGCAGGAGAATCGTTTGAACCCGGGAGGCAGAGGTTGCTATGAGCCGAGATCGCACCACTGCACTCCAGCCTGGGCAACAAGAGGGAAACTCTGTCTCAAAAACAAACAAACAAACGAACAAAAGAGATAAATTTCTATGTGAATTTAAAAATTTGTGTTCAGGCATTCTCACTTAAATGTTTTGTCATCTTCATTTTCCTAATGTCTTTAAAGACATGTAAAAATCACTCCAGGGATTGTTGTATATAGATATCTGGATTATATTGTCCCAGACTAGCTAGTGGACTAGTAATTCACCATTTAGTAAATTTATTCTAAATATGGCCATATTTTCCTAGATGTGACTCAGATTAAATTTTCTTTTTGCCAATTGTGTGTGTGTGTGTGTGTGTGTGTGTGTGTGTGTTTAGGAAGACTGATAGCATAAAATTTCAAAATCTCAAATGTACCACTTTGCTCCTAAACAACATAAGGCTATTACTGTTTTCTAAAAGAGTGTGAACAAGTTGTACTCCTACAGATTTTAGGCAGCCATATGAATAAATTTATGCCTTATATATTTGCAAAACTAATTACACAGCAAACTTCCACTAAATTATATTATATTGTGTATCCATTGCCTTACACGCAGTGGAACTCCATTCAAAATATACAGTACAATAAAAATATTATTTGGTGCATTACTCCATCAAATGTTTACCAAAAAAAAGTGTGACTTTACAAAGGAACTTGTTATATCAAGGATACATCAGTTCCTTATATTTTCTAAGGTGAGTATAAGCACCAGAACCAGAGGCCTTAGGCAAGTGTTATAGGTTATCTTCTGTAATTACAATCAGTAGTTAGTGGTGCTCATTTCAAGGTAGGTACAATGTCTAATTTATTGGCAAGAGTGTAGGTGCTAATTTTGCTTGTAAATGAAAAGAACAAGTGTCTGCCAATTAAATCAAGCAGCTGTTTCACAGTCAGTAATACTAATAGCTACCAACAGAACCCTAAGCCATTACTCTAAATAGTTTAAGGAACTGCTTTTAATATGTAGTAAACTATAACCCTGATTCCTTAAAAATGTTGGGCTGGAATTTAGTTATTCAACTTTAATTGACCTCTCAATGGCTCCCTTGCAATTATTATAGTAGGTTAGAGCTAAGATTTAAAAACTACATTCAGTAGAGATTAACATACCAGTATACTAAATGCAGGCATGCTGGATATACCTGTGATTTACATTCGTATTTATAATCTTTTTTTGTGTTCAGATTGTCTGCTATTGAGTTTAGGACGTTTTTACCTATCTGTTTTAGTTACAAAGAATACTACTAGGCTACTCATTCTTTTCTATTTATTGTTACCCAAATAACATCCTCAGTTGATGAAAATTATAGGAAACTATAAATGTAATCCCAATTTTCTCAGGCAAGTAACTGAGTATCACACATCTTGAAAATTGTATAGAATTATCTTTAAAATTTTATAATTTGTAAAATATTGAAAAGTTTGATGTCAGCCTATGTTCTGGTCCTAGGAAGTTTTCATTATTTTGGAAGTATATTAAAGGTCCATCTACTGAATCTAAATTAATAATGACTTCCTGTCAAAATGTGTGTCATAATTAGAACTATTAACTACTCTTGCGTCATTACTTTAAAACACCATCAACTTGAAAATGGAATTTTCAAATAGAGATTTAAAAGCGAACTGAATACACAGATACATAGTGCACAACAACATCAAACAAAACTTGTCTTGGGGCATTTTTAGCTGGTACTTGGAAGCACTGTCTTTTATATGGTGTCCATAGTATAAGTCTGTTGGTTTCTATGTGGCATCCATGATGAAACAATGCATTTCAAACAAATATAATTTTTACTGTCACCGTATTTAAGATTATTCTTGGAAAAAGTCAAGCATCTGTAGTCATAAAACTGAATATAACCAAATATAAGTTCAATCTACAACACATACAGAATTGTTGACAGCTATATTAGGTAAACACAAGAAGTAAACATTTAATAACATATAGTTAAATTTAGCTGACTAAATATTTTGTCTGTTTAGAAATTACACAGTGTAGGAATTAAAGAATGTAAATATGTTTCAATTTTTAACCAAAAATAGTTACTTAGAGAGTATTACTGGAAAGTTATCAAGGAGAATCATAACAATCTCTCTTAGCAGCAAGTTAGGTGACTTTTATTATATTATTTTATTATAAGCTTTGAAAAACTATCAAAGCTTAGAATTTTATAACTTTTTTCAGTAGTTGCAAAGCACAATGCCTAAAGGTGATACAATATTTATAATAGCATTAAAACATGGATATGAAGAAAAGATTAAGATAATTCTGATTATGGTATGACTATATTAAAGTAATGTTTAAATAGTATATCTGCAAGGAATTTTTTTGAAATGTTAAAACTGTTACACATTCTTCTGTATTTATAATACAGATATCACTTGAAAATATTTTGTCTATATGAAGATTGGGAATAGCTCATAGATGAAAAATGTGCAGAGGTATTTTTTTTTATTGCTATGTAATAAATTACCAACATTTTAGCAGCTTAAAACAGGAAAATATTACCTTGCAGTATCTGTAGATCACAAGCCAAGCAGCACACAGTTGAGATGTCTCCTTAGGGTATCAAAAACTGACACCAAGAGGTTGGCATCATCTGACATCAGATTTCTGATCTGGAGGTTCTTTAGAAAATCCACCTCCGCATTGAATTCAGTTGCTTGCCTTTGTAGGACTGAAGTCTCCTTTTCCTTTCTGACTGTTACCTAAGGACCACTCACAGGTTCTAAAGGTCAACTGCATTATGTGCCACAAGGCCCCCTCCATCTTTAAGCCAGCAAGGTTGCATCAATTTTCTCCTTTCTTCTGTCTCTGGCCCAGATTTAAAGAGTTTATGTGCTTAGGTCAGGCTCACCCAGATAATCTCTCTATTGTTAGGTATATCAATTTGGGAATTTAATTTACATCTTCAAAATTGCTTCACAGCAGTTCCCAGACTACTGTTTCATTGAATAATTGGACAAAAGTGGTATAGAAACCTGAAAATATTTGAGACCATCTCCAAATTCTGTCTATAATAAGAGGCAACTCCATTTATTCCAAAGTGAATTCTTTCTTTGGTGAAAAGAAATAAACCTACCTCAAGAAAATGTTATGATATTCAGGGAAGAAAATAATGACTAAACTCCATATATTTTTACTTTTTAGCAAGTAATAAGTAGTCCCTTAAACTGACATAATTTGAAGCAGGAGTGGCTGTCACAGAAAAGGGATTGTTCTGGGCTGTGCCTTTAGAGCCTAGTCAGAATTTTGGGAATATTTTAATTAAAGATTGGCATTTCTTTTTTTTTTTTTTTTTTTTTTTTTTTTACTATATCTGTCTGCTTGGATGTGAGTACAGAACAAGACTAAACACAGTGGTCTCTTTATTTATCCAGTTAGATGTGTAATGAATACGACCCTGTCAAGGGGTAATTTCTTCTCATTATATCGAGTATGAAGGAAATGCATAGAGAGAACCTTGGTTGGGTTAGCATGAATTGGTGTCCAACGCATCCATTTCATCCGAGCAGTTTGTTGACATGTTGTTTAAAACACATTTCTGAAGATGAAATCTTATGTTTTCTCCTATCTGAAAATCTGTGATCTAATATTTCATTGTTATGTAATACATGTGCTTATTTATCAGAATGGAGTTTTGAAGTGTTCTATAAACAGTCTTCTTATTGGATCCAGGACTTTTTTTACCTCTTCACAATCAAGCTAAGAATGGTTGAAAGTGTAATGAGGCTGATTTTCAGGAGTGAACGAAGTGAACAACAAATCTTGCTGAATTTCCATTCAATTTACATAATTGAAATTACTAAGTCTTTTGAGATTTTTGTTTTTGTTGTTGTTGTTGAGACAGGGTCTTGCTCTGTTGTCCAGTCTGGAGTGCAGTGGCAAGGTCACGGCTTACTTCAGTCTCGACCTCATAGGCTCAAGTGTTCCCCTCACTTCACTCCCCCAAGTAGCTGGGGCAATAGGTATGCACTGGTTTTTTTTTCTTATTTTCTTTTTTTAGAAATAAGATTTTACTATGTTGCCCAGACTTTTCTCAAACTCCGGGGCTTGAGCAATCAACCCACATTGGCCTCCCAAAGTGCTTGGATTACTGGCATGCACCACTCAACCCAGGCAAGATTTTTTTGTAACTTTTATTTTAGAGTCAGGGTTACATGTACAGGTTTGTTATATAGGTAAATTGTGTGTCACAAAGTTTGGTGTACAAATTATTTCACCACTCAGGTAAGAAGAATAGTACCCAATAGGTAGTTTTTCTATCCTTTCTGTCCTCTCACATCACCCTGAAATAGACCCTGGTGTCTGTTGTTCCCTTCTTTGTGTCCATGTGTTCTCAATGTTTAGCTCTCATTTATGAATGAGAACACATGGTGTTTGGTTTTCATTTCCTGCCTTAGTTTGCTTAGGACAATGGCCTTCAACTGCATCTTGTCGCCGCAAAGAACATTATTTCATTCTCTTTTGTGCCTGTGTAATATTCCATGGTGTACCACATTTTCTATATCCAGTCTATCATAGATGAACATTTAGGTTGATTCCATGTCTTTGCCATTGTGAACAGTGCTGTGATGAACATAGACGTGCATGTGTCTTGGGCAGAATGATTTATATTCCTTTGGGTATATACATAATAATGTAATTGCTGAGGAGAATAGTAATTCTGTTTTAAGTTCTTTGGGAAATTACCACACTGCTTTTCACAATGACTGAACTAATTTACATTCCAAGAAGCAGTGTATGTGTGTTTTTTCTCTGCAACCTCAACAGCATTTAATATTATTTGGCTTTTACTAATAGCCATTCTGACTGGTATGAGATGGTATCTCATTGTGGTTTTGATTTGCATTTATCTAACGATTAGTGATGTGGAGCATTTCTTCATTTGCTTGTTGGCCACGTATATATCTTCTTTTGAGAAGTGGCTGTAGATGTTCTTTGCCCAATTTAAAATTTTTTTTCTTTTTTGCTTGTTAATTTTTTAGAGTTCCTTATAGATTCTGGATATTAGACCTTTGTTAGATGCATAGCTTGCAAATATTTTCTCTCATCCTGTAGGTTGTCTGTTTATTCTGTTTATAGTTTCTTTTGCTGTGCAGAAGCTCTTTCTTTAAATTAGGTCCCATTTGTCAATTTTTGTTTTTGTTGCAATTGCTTCTGGCATCTTTGTCATGAAATCTTTGCCACTGCCTATGTCCAGAATAGTATTTCCTAGGTTATTTTCTATGATTTTTAAATTTTTAGGTTTTACATTTTAAGTCTTTAACCCATCTTGAATTAATTTTGGTATATGGTTTAAGAAAGGAATCCAGTTTAAATCTTCTGCCTATGGCTACCCATTTATTCCAGCATCTTTTATTGAATAGGGCATTCTTTCGCTGTTTATTTTTGTTGGCTTTGTCGAAGATCAGCTGGTTATAGCTGTGTAACATTATTTTGGGGCTCTCTGTTTCCATTGGTCTATGTATCTATTTTTGTACCACTACCATGTTGTTTTGGTTACTGTAGACTTGTAGTACAGTTTGAAGTTCCATAACATAATGCCTCCAGCTTTGTTCTTTTTTCTTAGGATTGCCTTGGCTGTTCAGGTTCTTTTTTGGTTCCATATGAATTTTAAAATAGTTTTTTTTTTTGGAATTCTGTGAAGAATGTTGTTGGTAATTTGATAAAAATAGAATTGAATCTGTAAATAGCTTTGGGCAGTATGGACATTTTAACAATATTGATTCTTCCTATCCATCAGCATGAAACACTTTTTTTCATTTGTTTGTGTTATCTTTGATTTCTGTAAGCAGTGTTTTGTAATTCTCATTGTAGAGATATTTTTACCTCTCTGATTGGCTGTATTTCTATTTTATCGTTTTGTGGCTATTATGAATGGGATTACATTCCTGATTTGGCTCTAAGCTTGGATGTTTTTGGTATATAGAAATGCTACTGATTTTTGTACATTGATTTTGTATCCTAAAACTTTGCTGAAGTTTATCAGATCTAGGAGATTTTGGGCAGAGGCTCTAGGATTTTCTAGCTATAGAATTATATCATCTGCAAATACATAGTTTGACTTCCTCTGTTCTTATTTTGATACATTTTATTTATTTCTCTTGCCTGATTGCTCTGGCTAGGAATTCCAGTACAATGTTAAATAGGAATGGTAAGAGAGGGCATCCTTGTCTTGTTTTGCTTCTCAAGGTGAATGCTTCCAGCTTTTTCTCATTCAGCATGATGCTGGCTGTGGGATTGTCATAAATGGCTCTTATGATTTTGACATATATACCTTCAATGCCTAGTTGTTGAGGATTTTTAACATGAAAGAATGTTGAAGTTCATCAAAAGCCTTTTTTTTTCATCTATTGAGATGCTCATGTGGTTTTGCTTTTAGTTCTGTTTATGTGGTGAATCATATCTATTGATTTGCATCCAACCAGTCTTACATCCCAGGGATAAAGCCTACTTGATCATGGTGTATTAGCTTTTTGATGTGCTGCTAGATTTGGTTTGCTAGTATTTTGTTGAGGATTTTTATATATGTTTATCAAGGATATTGGCCTGAAGTTTTATTTTTTGTTGTGTCTTTGCAAAGTTTGGAATCAGGATGAATCTGGCCTCAGAGAATGAATTAAAAAGCAATCTCTCCTTCACAATTTTTGGAATAGTTTCAGTAGAAATGGTATCAACTCTTCTTCATATATCTGGTAGAATTTGGCTGTGAATTCATTTGGTTCCTGACTTTTCTCTTTGGTAGGCTTTATATTATTGATTCAATATTGGAAGTCATTATTGGTCCATTCAGGGTATCAATTTCTTCCTGCTTCAATATTGGGAGGTTTATGTTTCCAGATATTTATCCATCGCTTCTAGCTTTTCTAGTTTGTGTGCATGGATGTGTTGTATTAGTCTTTGAGTGATTTTTGTATTTCTGTGGGGTTAGTGGTAATGTCTCCTTTGTTGTTTCTGATTGCGTGTATTTGGATCTTCTCCTTTAAACAAATAGTCTAGCTAGCAGTGTGTTTATCTTATTTTTCTTCCAACAAACAAACTCCTGGATATGTTGATGTTCTGTCTTTTTTGTGTCTCAACTTCCTTCAGTTCAGTTTTTATTTTTATTATTTCCTGTATTCTGCTAGCTTTTGGGTTAGTTTCCTCTTGTTTCTCTAGTTCCTCTAGGTGTGATATTAGGTTGTTAATTTGAGATCTTTTTGATATGGGCATTTAGCAGTATAAACTTTCCTCTAATTACTTCTTCAGCTGTGTCCCAGATATTCTAGTATGTTGTATCATTGTTTTTATCAATTTCAAAAAAATTATTGGTTTTTGTCTTAATTTCATGGTTTACCCAAAACTCATTCAGGAAAAGATTGTTTAATTTCCGTCAAATTGTGTAGCTGTGAGAAATTTTCTCAATATTTATTTCTGTTCTTATTGCTCTGTGGTTCAAGAGTGGGTTTGGTATAATTTCAGTTTCTTTACATTTGCTGAGGATTGCTTTATGTCTGGATGTGTGGTTGATTTTAGAGGTTTTTTTTTTTTAGAGTATGTGCTATGTGAAGGTAAGAATATATATTCTGTTGGTTTTGAGTGAAGAGTTCTGTGGATATCTGTTTGGTCAAGTGTCAACTTCAGGTCCCAAATATCTTTGTTAGTTTTCTGCCTCAGTGATTTGTCTCATACTGTCAGTAGGGTGTTGAAGTCTATCACTATTATTGTGTGGTTACCTGAGTCTCTTCATACGTCCCTAAGAACTTGCTTTATGAATCTGGGTGCTCGTGTGTAGGGTGCGTATATATTTAGGATTATTAGGTCTTCTTATTGGATTGAACCCTTTATCATTATGTAATGCCTTTCTTTTTCCTTTTTGATCATTGTTGGTTAAAGGTTGTCTTTTCTGAAATTAGAATGCCCATCCCTGATTTTTTCTGTTTTCCATTTGCTTGGCAGATTTTTCTCCATCTCTTTACTTTGAGCCCATGCATGTCTTTTCATGTGAGGTAGGTCTCTTGAAGACAGTACAGTGTTCAGTCTTGCTTCTTCATTCAAGTTGTCATGCTCTGCCTTTTAATTGGGGAGTGGGAGGAACATTTAGTCTGTTTAAATTCAAGGTCAATGTTGTTATTTGCAGATTTGATCCTGTCATTTTGTTGTTAGCTGATTATTATGCAGACTTTATTGTGTGGTTGTTTCATAGTGTCAATGGTCTATAATCATAAGTCTGTTTTTGTGGTGGTTGGTAATTATCTTTCATTTTCGTGTTTAGCACTTTCTTAAGTACCTCTTGTAAGGCAGTTCTGGTGGTGATAGATTCCCTTAGTATTTGCTTCTCCAAAAAGGATCTTATTTCTCCGTTTATTATGAATCTTAGTTTTGCTGGATATTACATTTTTGGTTGGAGTGTCTTTTCCTCGCCAATGCTGAACATAGGCCCCCAGTCACTTCTGGCTTGTAGGGTTTCTGCTGAAAGGTCCACTGTTAGCTTGATGGGTTTTCCTTTGTAGGTGACCTGATCCTTCTCTCTAGCTGCCTTTAATGTTTTTTTTTTTTTCCTTAATGTCAACCTTGGAGAATCTGATTATTATGTGTCTTGGGAATGGTCATGTTGGATATTATCTCACAGACGTTCTCTGCAGTCACGAATTTGAATATTGAATTTTCTTGCAATGTTTGGGAAATTTTCAGGGACAATGTCCTGAAATATGTTTTCCAAGTTGCTTACTCTCTCTCCCTCTTTTTCAGGGGCACCAATGTGTCATAGATTTGGTCTCTTTACTTAATCCCATATTTCTTAAAGGTTTCATTTATTCTTTTTTATTTTTGTCTGACTTAGTTCAGAGAACCAGTCTTTGAGCTCTGAGGTTCTTTCTTCAGTTTGTTTTATTCTGCTATTAATTCTTGCAATTGTATTATAAAATTCTTGTAGTGGTTTTCAGCTCTATCAGCTCAGTTAGGTTATTTATTATAATGGCTATTTCATCTTTCAGTTCCTGTATCATTTTATGGTAATTTTTAGATTCCCTGGATTCTCAATGAATCTTAATAATCTTTGTTTCTGTGCATATTCTGAGTTCTGTGTCTACAATTTCAGCCATTTCAGTTTGGATAAGAACCCTTGTTGTGGAAGTAGAGTTGTCATTTGGAGGAAATAATGCACTCTGACTTTTAGTTGCCAGAGTTCCTACACTGGTTCTTTCTCTTCTTTGTGGACTGATGTTCCTTTAACTGTGGTGTATTTGAGTATAATACACTGACTTCATTTCTGGATGTGTTCAGAGGACCAAAGCTTTGTGTAGAGTCTTTATTTGTAGCTGTATTTTTGTCCTTTGTTTCATGGGGAATGTATTTACAAAGTATTTTTAGGGTTGAAGTTTGGGCTGTGATCCAGTAGATGTTGCTTAAGTATAATAGCTGGGAGATAGGCTCTTACTCATCCATGCGGCTCCTCCATATTTCATGTTTGCAGCTGTGCGTCCTCTCAGTGCTCTGAAAGTGTCGATTCCTCTCCCACTTGAGTGTTGGCTGCAAATCTCAGTTTGGCACTCCCAGGCTGTACACCACAGTCCTAGGGTGAGCTCAGGCTTTATGTTTCCTCCCCATCTTGGAGGCAACAGGGGAAGGGACCTTGGTAGTGCCTGTAGCAGAACGCCTTTCACTTTTCTCTCAGGGCTCCACCCCAAAGAAATGTGGATCTGCTACCAGTTGGTACAATTGGCCCAGGGTGGGGTGGCTGTGTTGTGGAACCAAGCTGGGGGTCCCTGTCTGGTGACAAACAGGGGGGACAACGGGCTCACAGGGGAGACAGACTAGCCTCTTCTTCTTAAAATCACTGTGGTTTGCTGGAGGTATGGGTAAAATTCTCAGGTTCTTTGTACCTTACCCAGCCCAAGGGCAGTAAGAGCGGTACCACTGCAGTTGCAGTGGTAGAGGGACTGTGGGTTGTCTCTGAGATTTCTTCCCCAGAGAAATGCAGAGCCACCACCCTCAAGTGTTCAGGTGGGGGACAGGGTGGTTGTGCTGGGGGCCCTGGTTGAGAGGCCCTGCCCAGTGAGGTATAGCAGAGGCAGGGACCCACGTGGGAATCTGTCTGGCCTCTTTTCCATGAGGCAGCTGGGCTGTGCTGGGAGTATGTGTTAGTCTCTAGTCACAGTCCTCCCTCACAAGCCTGAGTGCAACAGGAGTGAGGACTATGGATCAGCAAAAATAATGGCCTGCATGCTATTTCTGGAAGCTCCATTCCTGGGAAGTGCAGAGCTGCTACCATTTCAACAGCCCAGGTTGCTGGTGGCTGGGGTCCCAGGTCAGGAGGCCCTGCCCAGTCAAAAGTAGCATGGGTGGGGACACACAAGAAAAATAGTCTGGCTCCTTTTTCATAAGGCATCCTTGCTGTGCTGGAGGACCACATTAGTCCCTAATCACTGAGCTCCCTCCCAATCCTGAGGGCAACAGGAGTAAGGGCCGTGGAGCAGCAAAACTAGTGGTCCGCCTGCTACTTCTGGGAGCTCTGTCCCAGGAAACTGCAGAGCTGATACTAGCCTGAGATCCCAGATGAGAGGTGCCTGGGGTTCCAGGTTGGGAGTCTCTGACCAGTGAGGAGTAGAGGGACGAGGTCCCCTGTGGAAAACTGTTTTGCTGCTTTTCCATAAGACAGCTGCACTGTGCTGGGGGTCCGCATTAGTCCCTAATCATTGCTCTCCCTCCCAAGCCTGAGGACAATAGGAGTGAGGGCTGTGGAGCAGCAAAAATGGTGGTCTGCTTGCTTACCTCTGGGAGCTACATCTCAGGGAAGTGCAGAGCTCCTCCTGGCCTGAGAGGTCAGGTGGGGCTGGGGTGGACATGCTAGGGTCCCAGGCCAATTGGCTTTGTTCAGAGAGGTGCAGTCGGAGAGAAACGTGCTTTTCATCTGCTGCTCAGTCCCCATGGATTCTGCCTCCATCCTGCGGATGTGCAAGGGAGCCTGGCCTCCCTCATTGCTGGATTTGCAGCTGCTTGTTCTGGGGGCTGTGGGTTGTCCTAGGGATCAAAAGGACTTTTCATGTGCTTGAGTGGCAGCTCTACTTTTCATGTACTGAGTGGCATGTAGCTCTCCATGTCAGTCTGGAGACCCCAGTGCAGGGAGGATCGTGGGGGATCTCCTGAGTTCAGAGTTGCAGAGGTCCATGGCAGAAGTGTGGGTCCCCAGTTCCTGTCACTCATTTACCATTTCCCCACAATGAGGGGTCTCCCCTGGCTCTACACCACTTCTGGGTGGGTGGTTGGCCTATCTCTTCTCTGTTCTCTGTGGGTTGCATTGATTCCTCAGTGAATCCCAGTGTGTTCACCTGGATGATCCAGTTGAAGAGCTAGTGTTTAACCACCACACTTTATTCTATTCATAAAAGTGGTGCACGCTAACTGCTTCTAGTAATTCAAGATTTTATATTTGGATGGGAAAGCCTGTAGTCTAAGCTAATAGCTACATTGTAACCAAGTCTACACTCATACCACTTGCTGCATGACAGCCAATAAGTCAAGAGACAAGGTATTGGAACAAGGAAAGCAACTTTATTCAGAAAGCCAGTAAACTGAGAATATGGCAGTCTAGTGTCCTAAAGAACCATCTTAAGTTAGTATAAACTTAGACTCCCTTAGGAGGGGATTAAAGAAGTGACGATCAACTGCAGAAATGTGAGCACCAGCAAAGTTCTGAGGAAGTTGTGAAACTTTTTTATTCTTAGTCAGCTGACTTTAGATGACATAGATCAAGTCACAATATTTCTATATATCAGTTTTAAAAAGACAGGTGGATCCAAATTATTTCTACAAAATTGGGTCTTGTTCACATGGCTAAACTTTGTTTTCCCTGATAGGTAAACCAATGAAGGCTGTGTACCAAAGTTTTGAGTAACACATTTTCCATGTCAGTTTCATTTTTAAAAACCTCTTTTTCATGTTTTCTCCTTCGGTTTCAAATGTTTCCAATCTTTACATTTTAGATAGAACAGGCTGAACTATATAAGAAAAACAAAATCTCAAAGTAGCCTTAAATTAGTAGTACTATAAACTGTGTTTTATCTCAACACCAGTAGCTTAATAGCAGCAGATTCAAAGTAGGCAAAAAAGGAAAGAGAAATAGAGAGCTTTACTTAACTCTATAGTTGCAGGTTGACCATTTGAGCTCTGAATTTTCCTTGCTATAATTTGCCTATCAGTTTTAAAATGTGCACAAGGATGGGCCATAATATGCAACCAGATGGAGTCCTAGAAAACCTGGCAAGCTTTTGAACTTTCCCATGTTTTTACACATGTCTGCCATGAAAGTTTCTTTCCTAAGTGGGTCAGTTACCCATTGCAATGACCTGATGAAGATGTGTCTTGCTGTGCCCTTAGTATGGGTGTTCCCAAGAGTCAGTCATTCTAAGCCTCCCTCCACTGATAGATCATAACGATACATTTTAAGATCATTCTTTAGAAAGAGATTTGACCAGAGCCATCTGAAACTATTTTTTAAAATATTTAACTTGATAAATAACAAGATCTCATAAAATAAGAAAGATTAATTTAGATGATGCAGAGGAAAATTGAAGAACAAAAGAACAACAATAACAAAAATGGATGAGTTATAATAGTTTCTACATCCTATAGCAAAGTGAGAGAAAATAAAATATTCCTAGACATGAAAAACTAAATTTTTGGATTTGTCTTAAACTCAATGAAAAGTCAGAAAACAAGCCAAAAAAATTTTTTCCCTGCAAAATTTAAAATCTATGTATATACACATGTATCTAAATATATGCATATATAACATATACATAAATATTAAAATATAGCATATATATGTATAAACAATTTTATATTCAATGGAATTCTGATTTGTAATAGAGATAATTTAATTTCTAACATTTGCCAAAGTATACACATATCTCTCTTTTTTTATAGTATGAGCAGATACATCAGTCATCTAATAAAAAGTTGATTTTATTATGGAAATTTCAAATGTATTAGTATAAATGTAATTGTATAACCTGAAAAAGGTCTCACTCAAATGCCTGATACTTTGGCAAGAATGGCTAGACACCTAGATGACAGAGATCAGCTGATCAACTTTTTCTATCAGTATAGTTGCAGGCTCTCTTCATGTGGCCTCCCTAGCAGGTAAGTACTTGGATTACTCACGTGGCAGTTAATGGTTCTAAGGGCTAGATAGCTGAGAGACAAGAAGTGCAATCTGTCTCTGAAAGGTCCAGGGTATTGGTCAAAGCAGTTACAGAGTCTCATCAGATCCAAAGGAGATGTGGTCTTAGACCCTATCTCTCAATGGCAGGATTGTTAAAGACATTTTGGTCATCTGAATCCACCACAGTCAGTATCTTAGTTATTCTCTGAAGGTCAAGAGCTGTCTTCCCAGTGCCAAATAGTTCATATTACACAATTATGTCCAGAGGTAAGAAGAAACTCATGTTTTGTTTTGTTTTTTTTTCAGAGATAGAGGAATGTTTTCTCAGAAGCCTTCTCTACTAAGTTGTATGGCATTTTCAGATCTACAGTAATCATATAATATTTGGCTCAACAAGGTTGTATTTACATATCATATGTGAATATTATTTAATTCTTACAAAAACAGAATTAGGTACTACTATTTTTCCAATTTTATGGTTTTTCCCTTTTTGAATGCACTGTTTCCCAAAAGTCCATGATAATCACTAAATTAATCAACTTTTGCCAGTTTCACAGATGTCAGTGTCTGAAGTTATACACACACACTATCGGCTTTCATATAACTTACATCTTTGAGTAGTTTATAAACAATTATTATGTCAGTAAATAAGTAAATTATTGAATGTGAGACAGTATGGAAAAAACAGGGAGCAGAAGTACAGATTAACGAATAGCTCAAATATGTTGTGTATGCTTGCCAGAGTCAAAAACAAAACATTTATGAATGAATGAATTTTATTTTGTTTTATAATTTCGACTTTTATTATAGATTAAAGCGGTACAAGTGCAGGTTTGTTACCAGGTATATTGTGTGATCTGAAGTTTCAGTACAAATAATCTCGTTACTCTGGTAGTGAGCCAAGAACCCAGTAACCCAATAGGTGGTTTTTCATCCTATGTTCTCTCTCTCCTCCCCCCTTCTAGTAATCCTCAGTGCCTATTGTTCCCATTTTATGTTGATGTGTATTCAATATTTAGCTCCCTCTTATAAGTGAGAACATGAATTTTTTGGCTTTATGTTCCTGTGTTAATTCTCTTAGAATAATGGCCTCCTGCTGCATACATATTGCTGCAAAGAACATGATTTCATTCTTTTTTATTGTTGTATAGTATTCCATGGTGCACATGTATCAAATTTTTCTATCCCATCCACTGTTGAAGGGCACCTACGTTGATTCCATGTCTTTGCTATGGTGAACAGTGGTGCAATGAACACATGAGTTCATGTGTCTTTTTGACAGAATGTTATTTTCCTTTTGGTATATACTCAGTAGTGGGATTGCTGGGTTAAAGGGAGGTTCTATTACAATTTCTTTGAGAAATCTCCAAACTGTTTTCCACAGTGACTGAATTAGTTTGCATTCCCCTCATCAGTGTGTAAGTGCTCTTTATTCTCTGCAGCCTCCGTAGCATCTGTTATTTTTCGACTTTTAAATAATTGCCATTCTCACTGGTGTGAGATGGTATCTCATTGTGGTTTTGATGTGCATTTCTCTGATAATTAGTGATGTTGAGTATTTTTATATGTTTACTGGCTGCCTTTATATTTTCTTTTGAGAGCTATCTGTTCATGTCTTTTGCCCATTTTCAACTGGATTATTTGTTTTCTGCTTGTTGATTTTTTAAAATGTTTTATAGATTCTGGATATGAGATCTTTGTCAGGTGCATAATATGTGAATATATTCTTCCATTCTGTGGACTTATTTGATTGCTCTATTGGTAATTTCTTTTGCTGTGTGGAAATTCTGTATAGTTTAATGAGGTTCCACTTGTCAATTTTTGTTTTTGTTGCTATTGCTTTTCAGGATTTAGCCATAAATTCTTTGCCAAAGCTAGAATGTTAAGAAGGGTATTTCCCAGGTTTTCTTCTAGAATTATATAGCTTGACATCTTACATTTGAATCTTTACTCCATCTTGAATTAATTTTTGTGTATAAATAGGGGTAGGTGTCCAGTTTTAGTCTCCTGCATATGGCTAGCCAGTTATCCCAGAATCATTTATTGAATGGGATGTTCTTTCCCCATTGCTTGTTTTTGTCTATTTTTTTTTTAAGATTAGATCGTTATAGGTATTCAAGTTTACTTCTGTGTTCTCTGTTCTGTTTCATTAGTCCATATGTCTGTATTTGCACCAGCACCATGCTGTCTTAGTTACTGTAGCCTTGCAGTATAGTCTGAGTCTGGGTAATATGATGCCTCTGGCTTTGTATTCTTTGTGTAGGATTTCTTTGACTATTCACACTCCTTTTTTGGTTCCATATGAATTTTAGAATACATTGTTTTTCTTATTCTGTGAAAAATGATGTTGGTGTTTTGATAGGAATGGCATTGAATCTGTAAATAGCTTTGGGCAGTATGGCCGTATTAACAATATCGATTCTTACAATCCATGAGCATGGAATAATTTTTGATTTATTTGTGTTGTCTCTGATTTCTTTCAGCGGTATTTTTAGTTTTCTTGTAGAGATCTTTCACCTCTGTGGTTAGATTAATTCCTAAGTATTTCATTTTTTGTGGCTATTGTGAATAGACTTGTGTTCTTAATTTGGTTTTCAGCTGGAACATTGTTGGTGTATAGAAATGCTACTTATTTTTGTACATTAATTTTTGTATCCTGAAACTTTACTGAAATCACTTTTTAGGTCTAGGAGCCTTATGGCAGAGTCTTTAGGGTTTTCTGAGTATAAAATTATACAATCAGCAAAGAGAGATAATTTTACTTCTTCGTTTCCTATTTGGATGTCTTGTATTTCTTTCTCTTGCTGCTTGCTCTGGCTAGACCTTCCAGTACCATGCTGAACAGGAGTAGTGAGAGTAGGCATTCTTGTCTTGGTCTGATTCTCAAGGTGAATGGTTCCAACTTTTGCCCGTTCAGTATGATGCTGGCTGTGGGTTTGTTATAGATGCCTCTTATTGTTTTGAGGCATATTCCTTCAATGCGTTATCTCTCAAGGGTTTTTGTCATGAAAGGATGTTAGATTTTAATGAAGGCTTTTTCTGCATCTATTGAGATGACCATATGGTTTTGTTTTTTGATTCTGTTTATGTGGTGAATCACATATATTAATTTGTATATATTGAACCAGGCCTTCATCCAGAAATAAAGCCTACTTGATTGTGGTGAATTAATTTTCTGATGTGCTGCTGGATTCAGTTTGCCAGTGTTTTGCTGAGGATTTTTGCATCTATGTTGATCAAGAATATTAGCCTGAAGTTTTCATTTTCTGTGGTGACTCTCTGCTAGATTTTCATATCAGGACGATACTGGCTTAATAGAATGAGTTAGGGAGTATCCCCTCCTCCTTAAATTTTTGGAATAGTTTCAGTAGGATTGGTATCAGTTCTTCTTTGTACATCTGGTAGAATTTGGACGTGCATTCATCTAGTCCAGTGCTCTGTTCTGTTGGTAGGTTTTTTATTACCAATTTAATTTTGAAACTTGTTATTGATCCATTTAGGTTTTCACTTTCTTTCTGGTTCAGTCTTGGGAAATTGCGTGTTTTTAGGAATTTATTCATTTTAATCTATATTTTCTAATATGTGTACATGGAGATGTTCATAAGTCTTGGGGGATCTTTTGTATTTCTCTGGCATCTTTGTAATTTCTGATTGTGCTTATTTGAATCTTCTCTTTTTCCAATTTATTAATCTGCTAGTGGTCTATAAATTTTGTTTATTCTTTTGAAAAATCAACTCATTTTTATTGATCCTCTCTATGGACCTCTGGTCTCAATTTTAATTCTTCTCTAATGTTAGTCATTTATTTTCTTCTATTAGCTTTAGGGTTGAATTCTTTTTTCTAGTTTCTCTAGGTGCAAAGTTAGATCATGAATTTGAGATCTTTCTAACTTTTTAATGAAGGTATTTAATTTCTCCTTTACTTATGAAGCTTAGTCTGGCAGCATATATGATTTTTGGTTGGAATATATTTTTTAAGAGTGCTCATAACTGCCCCCCCCCCACCAATTTCTGTCTTGTAAGGTTTCTGCTGAGAGGTCTGCTGCTAACCTGATGGGGTTCCCTTTGTAGGTAACCTGACCTTTGTAGCTGCCTTTAAGAATTTTTTTTTTTTTGCATTTACTTTGGTGAGTCTGGTAACTCTGTACCTTGGGGATGGTCATCTTGTACAGTATCTAGCAGGGGTTCTCTATATTTCTTCAATTTGCATGTCTTCCCTTCTAGCAAGATTATGGAAATTTTCATGGACTGTATCTTCAAATAAGTTTTCCAAGTTGCTTACTCTCTCTCCACTTTCAGGAATGCCAATAGTCATAGATTTCGTATATTTACATAGTCTCTTATTTCTCAGAAGTTTTATTTTTTAAATTTTTTCTTTACTTTTGTATGACTGATTTGATTTAAAAAAAAAGTCTTCAAGCTCTGAAATTGTGTTCTCTGCTATATCTATTCTGCTGTTAATACTTCCAATGATATTATGAAGGTCTTGAAGTGAATTCTTCAGTTCCAGAAGTTCATCATCGTTCTTTCTTTTTTTTTTTTTCTGAGGTGGAGTCTCACTCTGTTGCCCAGCCTGGAGTGCAATGGCACCATCTCGGCTCCCTGCAACCTCTGACTCCCATGTTCAAGCGATTCTCTTGCCTCAGTCTCCTGAGTAACTGGGATTACAGGCACCCGCTATTACACCCAGCTAGTTTTTATGTATTTCTAGTAAAGATAGGGTTTCACCATGTTGGCCAGGGTGGTCTCGAACTCCTGACCTCAGGTGATCCGTCCGCCTCCGCATCCCGAAGTGCTAGGATTACAGGCGTGATCCACCGTGCCCGGCCATCACGGTTCTTTCTAAAAAAGGCTAATTTATCTTGCAGCTCTTAGATCATTGTACTGGATTCACAAATTGGGTTTTAACTGTCTCCTGGATCAAGATGAGCTTCCTTGTTATCCAATTCTCAATTCTGTATCTGTCGTTTTACTCATCTCAATGTAGTTAAAAAATCATTTCTGGGAGACAAGTGTGTTTGTTTGAAAGTAAGGAGACATACTGGCTTTTTGAGTTACCAGAAATTTTGCACTGATTTTTTCTCTTGTGTGAGGGCCGGTGTTGCTTTAACTACTATGTAAGTTGAGTATAGTTAGTTGGCTTCATTTTAGGTGCTGCCCAAGGGCCGAGACTCTATACATAATCTTTATGTGTGGCTGAATTTTTGCCTGAGTTTTCACAGGCACTGTATACTGGCAAAATATTTTGGTGTTGTAATTTGGCCTATGATCCAGTAGGTGGAACTTAAGCCTAATGGCCCATGGATAGGCTCTAAGCTGCGTGGCTTTTTTGTATTTTGGTACATTGGCAATAGTGTATTGTGGACAAAAGAGAGACGACCCTCTCACTTGGTCTGATCCTGAGCCTTGGTGGAGCCCTCTCTGATCACTGGCTCCATGCTCACATTTCCTTTGTTAGGTCTTCTGGGCTGTGGGCTGCCTCAGGCAGGGGCTGTGGTTGGCAGACAGGCTATACCCTTCCCAGACCAGCCCTGTGGAAGGAGATATGTCCCACTTCCCCACTGGCTCACAAACCTGGGTGTCACCCTCCTCAGCGTTCTGAGAATGAGGGCTCCCTCCCTGCTTATGTGCCACTCATGCTGGTGAGTCCTATCCAGATAGAAGCAGTGGTGTGCATAGAGTCACTTGGCCTGCTGTCCAAGTGCTTCCCAGGGGAACACAGAGCTGCATTCACCTGCAGAATGTGGGCAGATATGGGGCACTATGCTGGAAGCAACAATTGGTGAGTCTTCCCCAGCTAGGAGCAGTGGGAGTGGATAGAGTCAACATTTTGCTGTCTAGGTACTTCTTGGGGAAACACGGAGCTGTGCCTGCCTACAGAGTTCAGACAGAAGTGGATCTGTCGTGCTGGAAGCTTGAGCAGACGTGTCTTTCCCAGTTACGTAAGAGTGGGGATGGGTGGAGTCACTCGAATGTCCAGGTGCTTCTTGAGGAACATACAGCAGTGTCCCCTGGCAGAGTTCAGGCAGAAGTAGGGCTGCTGTGCTGGAAGCTGTTGCTGACCCTTGTCTGACGAGGGGGAGTAAAAAAATTTTACTGCCTCAAACACCATGTCCGGGGCCACTATTGGGGCTGTGGAAGCTGGTGCTGTGTTGCTCTGGAGAACAAGGCCTGCGGGGGTCCTCATGGACTTCAATGTTGCCTTCACAAAAACGAATGGCAGCTCTCTGTATCAGTCTAGAGGCCCAGTGAGGTCAGGGTTTTCTCCTGTTCCCAGGATTTCTCAGGTTCCTGTGAGAAATGTGGATTCCACAGAGGTTCTCACCCACTCACCCTTTCCCTGTGTTGGGGAGTTTTTCCTGGCTTGGTGCTGATCCGCAGTGGGCTGCTGCCAGCTTCACAGTTTTCTGTTTGTGCCTCCTTGCCTCCTTGATGGGCCCTGACATGGTTTCTTAGATAGCTTTCAGGGTCAGTGTTTACTCGCCACTTTGTTTCCTCTCCATAGGAGCAGCACACACTAGCTGCTTCTGATATAGGAGTTAAGAAGAAAAAATACATAGGCAGATAAGGTACATATGGGGATCCTCGGTAAGGTTTTCCTTTTAATGAAAAGCAGCCCCCAAATGATTTTATTTTCTAACAAAGAGCAGCCTGTAAAACTGAGCTGCACACATAGACAAGCAACCTGGAAGCTTTCAGGGGTGGTTGCTGGCAGTTGTGCCAGTAGGCAAAGGCTACCTGGAATTAGGCATGTTCAAAATAGCTGCTCCATCCTCCCTTCTTTTTGACAAACCACGTGTACAGTAAGGAGAAGACAATATGGCCCTGGTCAAACAAAGACCCCATTTGCCTAGTAAGATGAGGGTGAGATAACCAGCCTTCCCGGGGTGCTATGTAAATGTCACAGCTGGTCCAACCAATCTGTGGTCCCTACATAAATCAGACACAACCTCCTCAAGTGTGCCTATAAAATCTCACGCAGTCCATGGAGGACTGGCTTTTCCCTTTCAGACACTCCTCTCTCTCACGAGAGAGAGAGAGCTGCTCTCCTTTCTCTTTCTTTTGCCTATTAAGCCTCCGCTCCTAAACTCACTCCTTGTGTGTGTCCATGTCCTCAATCTTCTTGGCACGAGATGATGAACCCCGGGTATTTACCCCAGAGAATGATGCCGCTTCACTTCTAGTCTACCATCTTGCTTATTGCTACAAATGAATGAATTTTAAAATATCAAATTCTTTTCAAGATGCTTAATTAATGGCAGGTATGGCATAATCAGGTAAAATAAGATATACATTAAAATGTGAATATTTAGAATTATTGAATTTATGATTTAGAAATATTTCTAAAAGCTATCAAGATGATAGGCCCATGAAACATAGTTTCAAGATAACTATACACCTATCTAGTTATAATTAAAGCACTGAATGATTAAGTGCTGTTGTCCACATTTTCAAAATTTTCATACTACAAAAATTGTATTCTGCAATGCCCAAAATATTCAACAGTGAGGGAATGCTATTTCCAGCACTTAATGCTAAAATTGTAAATTTATATTTATTTTCTGTTAAATATTGTTAAATATTGAAACCAAAGTGTTTTTTATGGGAGTATTTTAGCATTTTAAATTGGAGTGATGAGAAACCTTTATCATCACTCTTCTCCAGGCATTAGAACTTTCAGCATCATAGAGACATGCCCTACAATCTGCCTTAAAGCCACACGCTGCATTTATGACATGTCGTTTGATGAGGGTTTATATAAGGATATAAAACAAGAATGAAAAACAATTGTTCATGCTACTTCTCTATTAGGCTCATGTAAAACAACTGACTACATCAAACAAATTTCCTCATTTTTACTCTTTTCATAATACAAAGTGTTCTATTTTCCTTTTCTTCATTCTCACCAGCCCTTTCTTTTGATTGGTTATGATTGCTGTATGGATTTTCATAATGGATAAAACAAACATGTAAGTTTAAAGATGAAATATACATCACATTTTTCCCTCTCAAGTGAATGGTTTTTTTCTTCGCAGTGTGCCTAAAACATTAATCAACATAACTGTTACAACTTAAACAGACTATTATAGATGTGACACCTAGATTACTCTAAAAGCAGACAAAATTAAATCGTCTTTGAAAGTGGTATCTACTCTATTATCTTTATCATGCCTCAGTCTTAAGGAAAGATTAGCATTTGTAACTGCTGAAGGTTTCGCTCAAGAAAAGCACACATAGTGGAGTAAAATAACCCTAAAACAAATATAGATGATTACTTTTACTCTTCATAGTATCTAAATGCAAATCTTAACAAAAAAAATCATAAATTTGCTTATGTTCGAGTACGAATGACATCATTTTTTGCTATCACCTGAGGTAGCAACATTTAATGAGTCTCAAATTCTACCCAAAATTTGTCTGTAGAACATGAGACATTGATAAAGAGGTTGAACAGATCTATGGTTCTGTTTTGTGGATTGCAAGTAGTCTTTTGGAGGGCTTTGAAATCACATTGTGTACTGTACATTCAAAACATTGACAATGTCTAAAAATGGAACAATTGCTTTCCTAAAGGAATTGGAATACATAAATACTTTCAATAACAATATTTGTCTTTTATGTCAGCATATAATGTTCTGCAGGTAACCAGGTTACAATTTTGTATCTCGTTTTTGCAAAGTGAATCTTTTTATCATACTTTTTCAAACTATGTAATTTCAAAGCAGAATGAACTCTTAGGTGTTAACAAAGTTTATGCTTTGTGCAAATATTGGTATTTGTGGCATTTAGCTTTCCAACCAATCTAAAATAATGATATGCATCGAGAAATATGGCAAACAATATTCCTCCATAAATATTGACCATAATTATATGAGATGGATTGGTGTATATTAAGGAAATTTTTAAAAATGCTTATTTGCTTTCTTGTTCAAATCTCTTAGTTAACTCTTTAGTTCATACAAATACTTACTGTAACTTGGTGTGTCTTCCCAGCTAGAAGCAGCAGGAGTGGATAGAGTCAACATTTTGCTATTAGCAAATAAATGCCTATATTAGCAAATAAATGCCTGTATTTGATTTTTTTGCTTGAAATTACATAGCTTGAAATAAAAATTTGAAGATATTTCAAATCAATTTCTTCTATTGTTGGTCAGTTTTGGGGGAAATTTGATTTTTAACTTTCTTAGAGATTAGAACATCCAGTTAAGATTTCATCCACAGGTATCAACCATTTAAAAAATTTAATTTTAGAGTACAATTGGTACTCCATGACAACGTTTTGATCACATAAGATTATAATGGAGTGGAAAATTCCTATTCCTGAATGACACTGTAGTTGTCATAACATCATGGCACAACACATTACTTTTCCTATGTTTAGATAGTTAACACACAATACTTACCTTTGTACTACAATAGCCTACAGTATTTAATATGATAATGATTGTGCAGTTTTGAGGCCTAGAAGCAATAGGCTGTACTAAATAGCCTAGGTGTGTAGTAGGTTTGTGTAAGTATGCCCTATAATATTCATGCAACAACAAAATTGCCAAAAGACACATTTTTCAGAATGTATTCCACTTGTTAAGTGATGTGTGGCTGTAATGAGTCATGCCTTGTATCTCTGAGATGTTATAAATTTTTACATCTCAGATATAACTATAAATTCAATATTTCTAGCTTCCAAATTCAAATTTGTAAGAATCCTTATTTTTTAAAATAAGGAATTCTGCTACCTCATAAAAGTAGTTAAGCTAGAATGACCACTGTAGGATGTTGGGAGGTTTTTTTTTTTTTTTTTTTTTTTTTTTGAAAAAAAGGCAGAAGTATCAAACTTAGTTGTGACATTAAAATTAAAAGAAAAGTGGTCAGTGTGGCAGAAACACAAGAGTTAAGAAACTGGGTTCTGAGGTGAGTTACATGTCAAAAAGATCTGCAATTTCAGTTTAGTGATATGCATCTTCCTTGACCTCTTTGACCAAGTATAAAGCCTAAGCCCACATGACATAGAAAATAGAAAATAGACTTCATTCATCTCTCTCCTAAAATCACATGTATTTTCTCCTCATTTCTTTTCATCTATCCTAAACATAGGAGATGTCTGATCTGCCTTACTCAATGCATATATTGCAAAGAAAAGGTGTCAATTAAAATGTTAGGAAGAAGTAATGAGGAAATTCTGTCATCTATAGGCTATCTCAAGTTGGGTTCTTTTTAATCATATATTTTTCTGGAATAACAAAGCCTAATTCTTACCCATGATTATATCTAGAGTTTTTAGAAATCACTGCAGACAGACTCTTACTGGCCTGGTCTTCTGTTATCCATTTCAGTGATGTACTACTTTTTTGACAACATTTTAATTTCAGGATTTTTAAATAAGCATTAATGGAAGAGAGAAAGAGAGTGTGTTTGAACAATAAAAATTGTGGCTAATAATATTAAATATTAACAAATAATATAATTTCATTAAGTGTTATATTTAAAGTATAGTTTTCTCTTTGGTTTTAATTTTCCTAACAATGATACATATAAAGTATAATAATCAGACTTAATAGGAACAAATTGTGGCATTTTAATTAGGATTAATAGCTCACTTTTAAAGGTAATTAATTTGGTTATTTTGTCTACTCTAAAACTTTAACTTTTGAAAATAATAAATGAAATGAGTATATTGAATAGTCCATCTAGTTTTCTTAATACATAATATTTGTACATACTTATATAGTACATGTGATATTTTGTTTTATGCATAGACTTTGTAGAGATCAAGTCAGAGTATTTGGGGCATTTATCACTCCGGTAAAATTCCTATGTTTTGGGAACATTTCATTCTATTATTCTATTCTATTCTATTCTATTCTATTCTATTCTATTCTATTCTATTCTATTCTATTCTATTCTATTCTTTTCTAGCTATTTTGAAATATACAATACATTGTTATTAACTATAGTCACCATATTCAGCTTTCGAACATTGGAAATTAGTCCTTTTATCTAACTGTATGTTTACACCCATTAACCAATTTCTCTTTATCCCTCCCTCTCTCCACACATACATCCTTCCCAACTTCTGTTATCTATTATTTTACTCTCTACTTTCATGAAATCAACTTTGTAACTTCCACATATGAATAAGAACATGCAATATTTGTCTTTCTGTGTCCGGCTATTTGGCTTAGCATGATAACTTCTAGTTCCATCCATGTTGTGGCAAATGACATGATTTTATTTTACTTGTTTGTCGTAATTATCTTTTTTCGAGATGGAGTCTCGCTCCGTCACCCAGGCTGGAATGCAAGGGCGCGATCTTGGCTCACTGCAACCTGCACCTCTTGGGTTCAATGAAGAATGTATATTTTGCTACCCTTGGGTAAATGTTGTATAAATATCTATTAGGTCTATTTGTTTTATAGTGCAGATTTTAACTCCAATGTTTCTTTATTGCTATTTCTGTCTGGAAGATCAGCCCAATCTTGAAAGTGGGGTGTTGAAGTCTCTAGTTATTATGTCGGGGTTTCTCTCTCTCTTTAGCTCTAATAATATTTGCTTTATATATCTGGGCAGCCCAATACTGGGTACATATATATTTATAATTATTATATATTATCTTCCTGAATTGGCTCCTTTATCATTATATAATGACATTGTCTCTTCTTATGGTTTTTATCTTGAAATCTATTTTGTCTGATATAAGTATAGCTACTCCTGATTTTTTGGTTTCCATTGTTTTGGAATATCTTTTACCATTCATTTATTTTCATCCTATGTATGTCTTTATAAGATAAAGTGTGTTTCTTGTACAGAACAAATTATTGATTGAGTCTTCGTGTCTTTTGATTGGAGAGTTTTGTCCATTTACATCCAATGTCATTATTAGTAAGTTGGGACTTATTGCTGCCATTTTTTTAATTTGTTTTTCAGTTGTTTTGTGGTCTTCTTTTTCGTTCTTCCTGTCTTCATTTTAATGAAGGTGATTTCCTCTGATTGTATGCTTTCTTGTTTTATATTTTTTGTGTATCTATTGTATGTTTTTAACTTTGAGGTTACCATGAGGCTTCCACACACTATCTTATAACCTATTATTTAAAACTGATGACAACTCTAATTGTAGTTACAAGCAAACACACAAAATAGAACAAATAAAAACTCTTCACTTTAACTTCATCCTTCTGGTCTTTAACCTTTTGTTGTTTCTCTTTATGACTTATTGTACTGTCTATGTCTCAAAAAGTTATAGTTATTATATTTGATTGGTTCATCATTTAGTCTTTCTACTTAGAACAAGAGTATTTTAAACACCACCATTAAAATAAGATACTGTTCTGTGTTTTTCTGTGTGTTTACTATTACCAGTGAGTTTTGTACCTTTCAGTGATTTATTATTGCTCGTTAACATTCTGTTCTTTCAGATTGAAGACCTTCCTTTAGCGTTTCTTATAGAACAGGTCTTGTGTGGATGAAATCCCTCAGCTTTTGCTTGTCGGGGAAGGTCTTTATTTCTCCTTCATGTTTGAAGGATATTTTGACTGGACATACTATTCTAGGGTAAAAGTTTATTTCCTTCAGCACTGTAAATATGTCATGCCAGTTGCTCCTGGCTTGTGAAGTTTCCCCTGTAAAGTCTGCTACCCAGACAAATTGGATCTCCAATGTATGTTATTTGTTTCTTTTCTCTTGCTGCTTTTAGAATCTTTTCTTTATCCTTGAACTTTGGGAATTTATTATTAAATATGCTGAGGTAGTCTTATTTGGGTTAAATCTGTTTATGCTCTATAATATTCTTATACTGAATGTTGATATCTTCCTCTGCATTTGGGAAGTTCTCTAATATTATCCTTTTGAATAAACTTCTACCACTATGTCTTTGCTCCTTTTTAAAGCCAGTAACTCTCAGATTTGCCCTTTTGCATTTTTCAACTTTAGAATTTCTGGTTGGTTCTTTTTATTTCAATCTCTTTAGTAAATTTATCTTATAGAATTCTGAATTCCTTCTCTGTGTTAACTTGAATTTCTTTGGGTTTTTCCAATAGAATTCTTTTGAAGTCTCTGTCTGAAACATCTATCTCTGTTTTTTCAGGATTAATCCCTGGTGCCTTATTTAGTTCATTTGGTGAGGTCATGTTTTCCTGGATGGTGTTGATGCTAGTAGATGTTCTTCAGTGTCTGAGCATTGAAGAGTAAAGTATTTATTGTAGTCTTCACAGTGTTGGCTAGTTTGTGCCTGTCCCTCATTTTATTTATTATTTATTTATTTATTTATTTATTTAGTGAGATGGAGTTTTGCTCTTTCACCCAGGCTAGAGTGATGCGGCACGATCTTGGCTCCCTGCAACCTTCTGCCTCCCAGGTTCAAGCTATTCTCCTGACTCAGCCTCCCAAGTATCTGGGATTATAGGCATCCACCAACATGCCTGGCTAATTTTTGTATTTTTAGTAGTTTTTGTATTTTTAGTAGAGACAGAATTTCATCATGTTGGCCAGACTGGTTTCAAACTCCTGACCTCAGGTAATCCACCCACCTCGGCCTCCCAAAATGCTTCGATTACAGGCGTGAGCCACTGCACCCGGCCCTTGACTGTTCTTCTCGAGAAGATTTTTCAGGTATTTGAAGGGACTTAGCATTCTGATAATGTCGTGATTTTTGAAGATTTGTACTGGTACTACCTTGGCGGTCTTGGATAAGATCTTTAAATTACTAGCCAGAGATTCTTCTTCTCTTACTTTCTCCCAAACAAATGGAGTCTCTCTCTTTATGCTAAGCCTCCGGGAACAGGGGGTGTGGTCCTTCAAGCACCTGTGTGTCCACCACCGCTGGTACTGTGCTGTATCACACCTGAAGCCAGCACAGCACTGAGTCTTGCCCAAGGTTCTTCCCTTCAGGGCAACAAATTCCCTCAGGTCCTGAACGTGTCCAGAGGTAATGTCTGGGAGCCAGAGATTGAAGTAAAATGTCTTAGCAGTTTACCTGATGTTTTATTCTACTGTGGCTAAACTGAAACTGAGACCAAAATACAAAGTCATTTTGCAGTTCCCTCCCCTTTCCACAAGCAGAGGAGCCTCTCCCTCTGGCTACCACCACTACCATTTCACAGAGGTTCTGCCAGGGTACTGCTACTGTTCACTTAAAGCCCAAGGGCTCTTCTGTCAGTTTGTGGTGAATGCTTCTAGGCCTGGGACTCACCCTTTAGGACAGTGGGCTCCTCTCTGGCCCAGAATAGGTCCAGAAATGCAATCCAAAAGCATAGGTCTGGACTTGGGGACCTCAAGAGTCTGCTGTTGCTCTACCCTAGTGTGCGTGAGCTGGTACCTAACATGCAAGGCAAACTCTGTTTTACTTTTCCCTCTGCTTTTCTCAAATAGAAGAAATCATTCACAATAGCCACCACAGCTTAGAATGTGATGGGTCACCCCCGAAGCCAGCACATTCTATAGCTTGAGGTCCGATATTCCCTGTATATTGCTGCTTGTTACTCACGGCCCAAGGTTCCTTAGTCAGCAGGTGATAAATCCTGCCAGGACTGACTCCTTCCCTTCTAGGTATTGAATTCCTTTTTGGCCCAGGGTGTGTCTAGAAATGTCATCAAGGAGCTAGGGCCTGAAATTGGATCCTTGTGACTCTGCCCAGTGCCCCATCCTCCTGTGGCTGAGCTAGTATCCAAGATGCAAGACAAAGTCCTCTTTACTCTTTGCTCTGCTCTCCTTAAGCAAAGGAAGGAGTCACTTTTGTTGCTGTAAGCTGCACTGCCTTGGGTTGGGTGAGGGATAGTGCAAGCACTCCCTTAGCCACACTAGCTGATGTCTCCCTAGGTAATGAGCCACTCCAGTCCACTAGTGCTAAGCCCAGCCTAGCACCAAGAGTTGCTTAGGAATTGCAATGCTTGTGATCTAGACCACCTTTCAAGTTTACCTAGAACCCCAGAGAACTTCAGCCTGTGGTGGTGAGGCTTGACTAGAAACTCAAGATCTGATGGCTGGAATAGGTGATTCCCCTTTGGGTAGGGCTAGTTCAAATGCTCCCTCCCTGCAGTCACTGGCTGAACCCAATAGGCTTTATTCTCCATTGTGACATGGCAGCAATGAGTTTAACATACAGTCCCTCCAGTCACTGCATTCTCACTTCCAAAAAGAGCACAGGTTCTCTCTCCATTCCATGCAGCCACTACATAGGGATGGGGGACATGTGTTAGTCATTCAGGACTGTCTTTCCTGCCCTCCTCCATGCCTCTTTCACTAATATGAAGTTAAATCCAGGTACTATGATTTCTCAGCAGATTTTCAATTCTTCTGATGGTGCTTTTCCAATGTGCAGATAATTATTAAAATTTGGTGTTCCACAAAGGGGAATGAATGGTGTAGGCTTCTTTTCCACAATCTTGCTCTGTCCCTTTAAAATTTTGTTCATTAACATCAAGTAAATACATGTACCTACTAACACATAGAATGTACATTAAAATTGTATTCCAATAAAGCTATTTTTAAAAACTTGGTCATATTTCACTTTTTTTCCTAAGTATATGTGATGGTTAATTTCATGTGTCAACTCAGCTGGACCACATGATATCCAGACATTTGGCCAAACGTTATTTTGGTTGTGACTGTTAGGGTGTTTCTGGATGAGGTTAACATTTGTATTGGTAGACTAAGTAAAGCAGGTTGCGCTCTCCAATGTGGGTGGGCCTCATCCAAAAAAACTGAAGACCTGAAGTGAACAAAAAGGTTGAATAAGGGAGAATTCCTTCTGCCTGACCACATGAGCTGGGATCTTGGTCTTTCCCAGTTTTCTGGCTCAGATGGAAACTTTGGCCCATCTTTGTTTTAAGCCTGCCAGCTTTCAGATTGGCACCTACATCATCACCTCTTCTGTTTATCAGGCCTTTTAACTCAGACTGAAATTACACATCAGCTTCCTGGGTCTGCATAATCATGTAAACTAACTTCTATAACATACCTACATATATGTCTTGGTTATTTTTATCTGAAGAACTGTGACTAATACAGTACTTAAAATGCAAAAGGGTGATAAATAATATAAACTTTCTTATGTGACACACATTTCCGTATAACAGTCATGCTTTAAGTTTGAAATATAAATATTCTGGGAGCATTTTTAATGCTCTTTAAAAAAATCCAGCTATATTTGCTACATACTATCATTAAGTGGGAAAATAGTGACAAAACAAAAATTATAAAAAACACATCAGTTTCTATCATCTGTCTTGTATTCTGTCTGTTAATTTTCTTTTAAGTAAATCAGACTACAGAAATTACGTTTACATGTGGATCAGAAAAGAGACAAACTTCTGACTTTACAGATGGCTGTTTTTCTTAATTATATGGATAACAGTTTAGAAATAACTAACTGGTCATGGCTGACAAGTAATAGCAGTTTTTCCAAGATAAACAAATGTTCACATTTTTCATACTTAATCAGAGACTTTATGTGCAAAAATGACCAAATGTATCATCTATTCTAAGCCTCCTGTGTTGTTTTGTAATAAACGACCATCTGTACTTTGATTTGACTGAGTTTGTCTGTGATGACCAGAGAATCTGATTACATGACAGATGGTTTTGGAAGAACTTGTCTTTACAGGAGTAAGCAGACACGCACTTTTCAATATTTTGTCTGTACTCTCCAAACATATCTCTGTTTCTTTTAATGAAAAGGTAAAATCCACGATATCAGTGTCTTAATACCATTCTGATTTTTTTGATTTTTATAAATTATACAAAACATGAAGGTGAACTAATAAGTAGTACATCCACGGTCAATGTTAGGCTTATTAACAAAAAAAGGTAAATTATGCTTTTGTGTTAATAGGCTTGATATATTAATATGGAAACTTTTGTCTGAAATATGAGGGAGAGCTAAAGGTAGCACATTCATGGTTAATGTTAATAGAATTGGCTAAACAGAAAATAATCTTTGCAGCTGCTGGTACTTACAGCCTATGGAGAAAACATCGGGTATTATAGAGATTCTGTTGTAGGGAAGTTGTAGTAAGTAGACCCTTTAGCTAACTTATTCTTTGATGTATTTGCTTTTAGGCAGTTTGGTTTACAGGAACCTTGGGTAAGGAGCATGTTCCAAACTCTTGGTATTACCCTTGTGATAGTCATAATAGTTGTTTAGCATAATTTTCACAAGAGAGTTTAAACACAAATCTATGGAGCTCTGAAATCCAAGAAAGAACTTACCTGTAATCCCCCAGCTGCTATGAGAGATCAATGGATACAAGTGGGTCCTGTAGGTACCTTGCTTATTCACTCAGTGCTCCTGGGGGTTGTGAGAATGTCTACTTTGGACCTGCTTCTGACACCACCTGTTAAAAGAAAAACTTCAGCTGAATTAAATTTAAAGGGGTTTGATTGAGCAATGAATGATTCACGAATCAGGAAGCCCCCAGAATCACGGCAGATTCAGACAGACTCTAGAGCAGCCATGTGATGGAAGAAGATCTATAGGCAAAAAAAGGGAAATGACATACAAAATCGTAAGTGAGGTACTGAAACAGCTGGATTAGTTACACGTTGGCCTTTGCCTTATTTGAACACAGTTCAAACAATTAGCTGCATTTGACTGACCAAAACTCAGTGATTTGCACTGGTATGGGCTGTGGTTGGTTTTCACTTCCAGTTGTTATAGTTCATGATGTACAGAAAAACATTCAGGCTGAATTTAAATTTGTAAGGAGGTAGCTTTACACTAAATTAACACAAGGAACTAATTGATATACTAAGAGAATGTGACTGTGATTGTTAATCTAAACTGTTAGGAGTGGTTCCTTCTGTACATTGGCGTCTGCCATATAAGTGTCAAATACAGGTATTTTGGTGGTATAAATACCAGACCAGACTCAGGCGGCTCTATCTCATCATAAAATAACCAACAGGAGAAAATTACATTCTAGGTGCTGGACATAGTAGAAAATTCCTAAATTTATCTACAATGATAACATAGTTTTTACTATATTAATTAAAACCTATTCCCATTCTAATAGTCTATACCCTACTCAGCCCATTTGCAGAAAAGACCACCTTAGGGCAATCCTCCAGATAGAACGGAGCTCACTAAAAGATGTGTTGGCAATTTCAATTAACACAGAAACTTGTTTCTCTCCCTTGGCTGTGTTAAGCAGAGCATATAAAATATAATTCATGAAATAAAACTGAGAAAACTTTTAAAACACATTTCAGAAAAAGAAAACACAAACAAGAACAAAGGAGGGTGGTTTGTCATGTTAACAAGGGCAGTTTCTCTGAGTTAAAGAAAACTGTAAGTATTTAGAATAAAATGGCCCACTGAGTGGCAAGTAAATTTCTTAAAGGAGAAGGAAGAAAAGAGGCTCAGAGAGATGTAAAATTAAAGTCACTTAAGTGTACTCTTTTGACGAGTGACCCTAACAAGAATTAGAAGGAAGATACATATATTAACTTTTTTTTTTCATTCACCCTGCGAATGCTTACTGGTAGTGCTTGCGGCTGCAGCATTTACCCTGAGATAACTTTGCCACGAATTATTTTTCTTTTATTATTATTTTCTCATCACTCTAGTATGCCAAGTTTGGAAACAAAAGATATCATTCTATTTATAAGATTCTGTTTTTAGTGATGGTATTTTCATTTACAAAATATAGTAATTCTTGGTCCCTGAAAATGTCATATTCTAGAAAACATAGCATTCCTATGCATTATGTTAACATCATTCTCAAATGGTTGTTGGGCGAAGATCCATTTGATGAATCCAGTTTTTCCAAAATAGACAATTCTGATGATTCAGACGATTCTGATGTTAGTTCTGTTTAGAAATAACTCCAAAAACAGTTTTTATGTTTTATTTTCACATTGAAAATTAGTCAGATTTTCTTCAGCCTCAAAGAGTATGTTTATGTACATTTAAATGAGCACTGGCAGCGAGCTGCACTTTTTTTTCTAAACAGGAAAAGGGTTAATGAAACTATTGTGTTCAATTTTGATAGCACTTACATTAACAGAAAAATTGATGGACTATAACATGCATACAGAAGAGTGTCAACATATTAATGTTCATTAATCTGAATCAGATTGAAGTATATTATGCTCAATTACATATCTATTAATTTTGAATTCTAGATGAATTACAATTTTGAAGGAATAAATGAATTATGAATATATGTATTAAACTCTCTTAGAAAAGCTAAATTGACCAGTGTATTTATATGAAAAGAGTTTAAGCCCTTCTAAACTTTTAACTTCTGCACATATCTGCCTGAAGATTTTCTGTGAAAATTAAAGAAAAATCAAGGGGAACATAATTTCTTTCCTCCTAAAAATTTCCAATATGGATTAAAAAATGCACATTTTCTCACTCCATTCTCAGTCTATTATAAACAGAGAGTTTATATGCAGTGGCAAACCCTAAACCAATTTTGTTTATTAACATGGAAAAACAATTATAAATAAAATATTTGTCAGTTATAACCAATATGATATTATAATAATTAAGACACCATAATCTTAGTCTTAGCTGACTTTACTCTGTATTGTTTCTTTTTTTATATAACTGCTTGAATTCTTCATTATTCTATTCTTTCTCTCACTTCTTAAGTATAGTATACATCAAAATTCAGTCATTAGATTATTTCCTTGGCTGATCTATATTTTCTCCAAGGAAATAAAATCTAATGTCTTGACTTCCTATATTTATCTCCAAAGTTGGTGTTCCTCTTAAAATTTATTCTCCAATATCTAATTTGTTTCCATCCCCTTCCCCAATGTAAAATTAATTCTATATATTCCAACAAATTAGTCATTCCAGAACATTTCCTTCCTGTGATACTTCTCTATTTGCAAACAATAACCAAAAAAATTTCAGGCCTCTTAGATTGGCACTAAACACCTTTGTCAGTGTGGACATTATCAGCATATACACATTTATCTTTCTGTGTGCTTTGATGAAAAAAATGTATTTATTCAAGCTCATTTGTTTATATTTCTCTGATACATATCACTAATTCACAGCTTTCATCCTTTGCTTACACTTTCATTCTGACTTAATATCTGCACTTCTTTACATTTCCATTTTATGACTTCAACTTCAGCACCTATTTTATAGTTGATTTACTGTGAATTCTTTCCAAGTTACAAATTTCTTTATAATACTCTATTCTTATTGCATTCATAATTAATATGTATATGTAGATAAATTCTCCATAATAAAATATATCTAAGAAATTGTTTTTGAATTTATTCATACAAGATTTAGAAGCCAGAAAATTAAACTCCATTCATAAAATAATTGAAGTAAAAGTAAAGGAAAGCATAAGCAAAGGGAAGATTTAGACATGTGTTCCTTAAAATGTCATTGTATATTTAGGAAATAAGGATCTATGAAATCATTCTTAATAGGTTTAAGAAATAAAAGTGAGGTAAAATAAGGATAGTTCAGAATTATTAAAAATAACAATAGAATCTATTTGGAAAAAAATATTAATAATACATTCAACTGTATGTTATTTTGTTCTTATTGAAGAGTGTATTTGTTTCCTACTTTGGGAAACCCAGTTTTTTCAGTATGTTATTTTCTACCTTAAAACTGTGTAGACTTCTATGTCTTTGTAAATAACAAATTTAAATTATTTATTTTTCTGTTTGTTAAAGGTTTCTACATTTTACATTGACTTTCTTCAAAATACTAACAGATAACATAGTAACGAGAAAATAAAGTAACTCAATTGATGTACTGAATGGTTACATGCTATTTTAGGGAAGACTTTCCCCCCACACCAAATTCTGTCACTATCTACCTGAAGATTGTGTCAAATCACACAGGGTGAGGGCACAGTCCCCAAGACCTACCCCTGCCCCACCTGTCACAAGTCTAGGCCTCTAGAATTTCTGATCAGCTGGCTTCAAGTTGGAGCCCCCACAATACCCTCTTTGGATTTGATCAATTTGCTGAAGCAGCTCACGGAATTCAGGGAAACAAATGTACTGGTTTATTAGATAGGATATTACAAAGGATGCAGATGAATGAGGTATGGGGGAAGAGACTGGGAGCTTCCAGGCCCTCCCTTCGATGCCCATCCTCCAGGAACCTTCCTGTGTTCAGCTTATGGAAAGCTCTCCAAAACCAGTCTTCTTAAGTTTTTGTGGAAGCTTCATGATGTCAGCATTTCTTCCCCCGGTATACAGAATGAGATCTTCTGTGGGGAGGGTTTTAAGACCCATAATTAGAAAGACAGGGGAATATTAAAGTCCTGCCTTGGGGCAGGTGAAAGGAGTACAGGAGAAGGTCAGACAGATTCTGTTTCCGGAGGCCTGCCCCTGAGACCTAACACACCAATATTCTAATAAAAGACTGTAGTAAGAGCTTATGGGAACTAGAAGCCAGGAACTGAAGGAAAAACAATATATGTTCATATCATTCATAACACCACAAGTGCTTTTATGATATTGTAAGCATACAAATGAAATAGAAGTTGTTGATCATCTGTTAGGAAACTAAGATTCCAATGAGCTAAGAGAGACAGATGACACAGACAATACTTTGCAGAGTCAGGCTCATCCAGAAAGACCCTCAAAGACACTCTCACAATAATGTTTCATGAAATGTCTGTGTACCCAGTGGACCAATCAAGTTGAACCATAAAAATATTTCATAAGTTCACCCACTGTCAACGGGGCACCTACATGGATCTTTTTAAACCATACTCGATTTCCAAATAAGTACAATAGAATGACCAACATGATACAACTATCCCGTGGACAACTGAAAAGATACTAACTCTTTTCCTAGAAGAGAATAAAATGTCTATGAGTAAAGTATACTCTGTCAATATTCTGCAACTTAAATATTATGATGAAAATTAATAATAAATACTATGATGTAAAATTAACACATCTTATATTACATAAAAGAATAAGAGAGGAAAGGAAACAGAGATATTGGCTTGATATGTGTACAAATACGGAAACTTATCTATAACAAAATAAGGAGGAAATACTCATGATAATTCCAGTCCTCATTTCTGTAACTGGTTGTGCAATGATAACTGGTATTTAGAAGTATCTTCTTCTACTAACCATTGCCTCCAGCAAGTACTTCAGCTGATCATGACTTTTTTACTCGGTGGAGTAAAAATTCATTCATTGAAGGATTCATTCCTGAAGGATCTGAGTTATTAGTAGTCCTGTCTGGATTGGGTTGTTTTGGCTTTCCATTCCCTTAATCACAGAGTATGGTAATACTAAGAGGTTCCCTAAGGAATATCCTGTATTTCAGACATATTCCTCTTTACCTTCATTGTGGAGTAGAGTAGTCCAATTTCCCCTAGTTATTCAGGATCAGTTACATCAGCCAGCATAGTAGCTGCTAGGGTGTGAGTATCCTCACCAAAACTCATGTTGAAATTTAATTCCCAATATGGAAATATTGACAGGTGGGCCCCTTAAGAATCATGAGGATTCTGCCCTTGTGAATGAATTAATCTATTCATGGATTAATGAGTTATCATGAGAGGGTAACTGGTAGATTTATTTAAAAAAAAAAAAAAAAAAAAGGAAAGGAGGCCTGAGCTAGCACATTAGCACACTCAACCTCCTTGCCATGGGATGCTCTGCTCAGCCTTGGGGCTCTGTAGAAAATCCTTACCAGAAAAAAGGCTCTCACCAGATGTAGCCCCTCTATCTTGGACTTCTCAACTTTCATAACTGTATGAAATAAATTTATTTTCTTTATCATTTGTCCGGTTCTAGATATTGTATTTTAAGCAACAGAAAATAGAATAACACAGTAGCTTCCATCTTTGCTTGTTGATTCAGAAGCATGAGGAGCTCCAAGTGGCAGAATGGAAGTCTTTTTTTTTTTTTTTTTTTTATTATACTTTAGGGTTTTAGGGTACATGTGCACAATGTGCAGGTTTGTTACATATGTATCCGTGTGCCATGTTGATTTCCTGCACCCATTAATTCGTCATTTAGCATTAGGTGTATCTCCTAATGCTGTCCCTCCCCCCTCCCCCCACCCCACAACAGTCCCCGGAGCATGATGTTCCCCTTCCTGTGTCCACGAGTTCTCATTGTTCAATTCCCACCTATGAGTGAGAACATGCGGTGTTTGGTTTTTTGTCCTTGCGATAGTTTACTGAGAATGATGTTTTCCAGTTTCATCCATGTCCCTACAAAGGACACGAACTCATCATTTTTTATGGCTGCATAGTATTCCATGGTGTATATGTGCCACATTTTCTTAATCCAGTCTATCGTTGTTGGACATTTGGGTTGGTTCCAACTCTTTGCTATTGTGAATAGTGCCGCAATAAACATACGTGTGCATGTGTCTTTATAGCAGCATGATTTATAGTCCTTTGGGTATATACCCAGTAATGGGATGGCTGGGTCAAATGGTATTTCTAGTTCGAGATCCCTGAGGAATCGCCACACTGACTTCCACAATGGTTGAACTAGTTTACAGTCCCACCAACAGTGTAAAAGTGTTCCTATTTCTCCACATCCTCTCCAGCACCTGTTGTTTCCTGATTTTTTAATGATGGCCATAATGGAAGTCTTAACTTCCACTTCAATGGAATTAGTGTTGTGTCTTCCAGTAGAAGCACTTCCCTCTTTGTAACTAAGAGCTTCATGCCAGCAGAGTATAAGACTGTGGCTATAGGAAGCAATCATTACTATAATGGATCCCTGAGAGGTAATAGTGAGCAGTGCTAATCCACTTTCCACCCTTTGATACATGGACCCACAAATCCTGGCTATAGGAGAAACAGCATCATATATGGGATTCTGATTTAGGGCATGTACAGCCTTCTGGGGAACCTAGTTCCAGTCCTGTAAAATATTGTCACTTAGTTGACACTGTAACTGGGACTTCAAAAAGTCATTCCACTCTTCTGTCAAGCCAGAAACTTTATGGTGTGGAGAATATGGGAAGACTGGTACATTTTATGAGCATGGCCCATTATCACACTTCTTTTGCTGTGAAGTGAGTTTTTTATTAGAAGCAATGCTGTGTAGAATACCACCACAATGGATAAGGCATTGCATAAGTCTACAGAAGACAGAAGCATTGTGTTCAGAAAAGGCAAATTTATATCCAGAGGGTATTTATTCCACTAAAAACAAAATGGTGCTTCTTCCACGATAAAAGCAGTCCAATGCAATCAACCTGCCACCCATTCAGGGTGATCACCATTGGGATCACCTTGAATTTTTATCATATTTATTTTTATCCTCTGAAATGCTAATGACTTACCTTTAAGTCTAGAATAATTGCAACTTCTTGCTCACTAGGCCTTATCAGCGTTAATCAATTTTGTGGGCTAGTGTAATATTTTATAGAGGAAAAGGTGATTAAGATCCCTGTGAATGAAATTACGACCTAGGGAAGGAGGGTTTCTATTCCCCTGAAGTAGGATAGTGAAGGTATATTGCTGGCCTTGCCAGTTGAAAGAAAACTGCTTCTGGAGATCTTTTATAGCAAGTACAGTCATGTACTGCATAAAAACATATCTGTCAATAAAAAACCATACATATAACAATAGCCTCATAAGATTATGACACCATATATATTTACTGTACCTTTTCTATGTTTAGAGATGTTTAGATACACACATATGTATGATTGTCTTACAGTTGCCTACAGTATTTTGTATAGTAACATGCTGAACAGATATATGGCCTAGGGGCAACAGGGTGTACTATATAGCCTAGGTGTGTCATAGGCCATGCCATCTAGGTTTGTGTGAATATATTCTGTGATGTTTACACAACAAAATTACCTAATGATGCATCTCTCAGAATGTATCCTCATTCTTTTGTGACACATGACTTTATTGGACAAAAAAAAAACATTTTCCAGATCAAGAGCTGCATACCAAATCAACAACTGCAAACCAGGTGCTAGAGGTTGTGTTAATTTACTGAAGCAATGATACGGTATTTGGTACAGAGCTGTAATAGTAGACATCATCTGGTTAAGCTTTGATAGTAGTAGTATAAGTTCAGGGACCTACTGAGTCCTTCAAAAGATGAACCTAAGCTAAAATTCTATTGATCATCTGACCTTCTTAAGTCCCTACTCTGGTGGACCACAGTGAAATTTTGGGTTTCCTGGTCAGTACAGAGACAGTGTCCAATAGTTTTCAAAAGGTATTATTATTATTTCCTTTTCACCAGTGAACACTGACTCAGGTAAAAAGATGTAATTCTTTTTGTTAAAGGCTATGAGAAAGATTAACAGTAGTAAAATTTTTGGCAGCAAATCAGGATCCTTTTTTATGAAAATCTAGCCTCTTCTTCATTCAAGGGGTTTTGGGCTTATAAAATGGCTCAAGCCAGGGAATTGACTGAGGAGCCATGACTCTGTTTTTATGATTCAAGTTAAACTTTTGTTCACTTGACCTGGAACTATTTTGTGAATACTAATCGAGGAAGTATTTAGTAGGCTTACTATCATTTTTAATTTAGGAACACCATGATAATTTAGCCAATGCTATAGGTCTCTTGAGTCAGACTATTCTGACTGCTGCTTTGACTCTGCTGTCTATTATGATAATCACACTCCACCTTATCTCTGTCAGTTGAGGGCTGCCACATGGCCCCTGCCACTTTCAGATTTTATTACCTCCACTGCATTTAGGTGCCTTAATTCAGTGACTGCAGTATCCACTGTGAGGTCTGACCTGTAGCAAAGAGTGATCACATAGTTCCTCAATGTTGCTGATGCTCCCTCACAAATTTATTTTTCACTTTATTAGTCATAAGTATGTCTTCTCAATCCTTCTGTTGTAGGTAAGTCTTAAATTACAAATTCACTCTAACAATCCTTAGGCGTTTGAATCTTTTCCTCAACATTAAATCAATTGGCTCATAGTGGGCTACCTTTTGATCTTGTTGCATCCAACAAAACAAACACACTGTGAGAGCAGTTTCTAACTTCCTTGGCTGTAATAATAAATACTGAATCTCTGGTTGGTGAGCCCATATCAATAACTTTGATCCAACTTTATCTTTCTTCCATTATTATCCTACACTCTTAATATCCATTCTTATGCATATTCCCTAGATTTCTGTCTGTATCAATTAGGAAAGTAATTATTTTGGACTCTAATACACCTCCTAATGTATTACACTTTGCATATCATCTTTATGGACCTCCTGGAATTTGAGGTAAATTATAGATCTAGAAGCCAAGATGGGTGATAGTGGTGGTTCTTGAGGAAACTCAGCCTTGTCTTGCATGGCAACTGCCTCAGGTAAGGTCATTATAGTTTCCTCAGGAAATACAGAGTTAATTCCTTCAGAGGTCAGCTTCCACTTCTATGGGGCATGAAGAGGCCTCTTCCACTGGTAAAGAAGACATAATAACCCTAGAAGAAAACTTAGGCAATACCATTCAGGACATAGGCATGGGCAAGGACTTCATGACTAAAACACCAAAATCAATGGCAACAAAATCCAAAATTGACAAATGGGATGTAATTAAACTAAAGAGCTTCTGCACAGCAAAAGAAACTACCATCAGAGTGAACAGGCAACCTACAGAATAGGAGAAAATTTTTGCAATCTACCCATCTGACAAAGGGCTAATATCCAGAATCTACAAAGAACTTAAAAAAAATTTACAAGAAAAAAAAAAACATCAAAAAGTGGGTGAAGGATATGAAAGACACTTCTCCAAAGAAGACATTTATGCAGCCAACAAACATATGAAAAGAAGCTCATCATCACTGGTCATTAGAGAAATGCAAATCAAAACCACAATGAGATACCATCTCATGCCAGTTAGAATGGCAATCATTAAAAAGCCAGGAAACAACAGATGCTGGAGAGGATGTGGAGAAGTAAGAATGTCTTTACACTGTTTGTGGGAGTGTAAATTAGTTCAACCATTGTGGAAGACAGTGTGGCGATTCCTCCAGGATCTAGAACTTGAAATACCATGTGACCCAGCAATCCCATTATTGGGTATATACCCAAAAGATTATAAATCATGCCACTATAAAGACACATGCACAAGTATGATTATTGTGGCACTATTCACAATAGTAAAGACTTGGAACCAACCCAAATGTCCATCAATGATAGACTGGATTAAGAAAATGTGGCACATATACACTATGGAATACTATGCAGCAATAAAAAATGGTGAGTTCATGTCCTTTGTAGGGACATGGATGAAGCTGGAAACCATCATTCTGAGCAAACTATTGCAAGGACAGAAAACCAGCCCAGAGCATGTTGTCACTCATAGGTGGGAATTGAACAATGAGAACACTTGGACACAGGGTGGGGAACATCACACACAAGGGCCTGTCTTGTGGTGGGGGTATAGGGGAGGGATAGCATTAGGAGAAATACCTAATGTAAATGACCAGTTGATGGGTGCAGCAAACCAACATGACACATGTATACATATGTAACAAACCTGCACGTTGTGCACATGTACCCTAGAACTTAAAGTATAATAAAAAAAAAGATGACTAATCAAAATTTAGGGGCTCCATTTTTCTAAACAATGTTTTCCCACACATATTCATTTCAACTTTCAATGTTCCATTCTTTCCCAATCAAAGACCTCACTTACCAGTAGAAACACTATGAGGTTGTAAAAGTTCAACTTGCATTGTGATTCAGAAAGCTTCAGGATAAGAACCTGAATTTGATGTTTAGCATTCTCAGTCCAGTGGTTATAGGAGAACTGTTTCCTTAAGGGCATACACATTAGATTCAGGTCATTTATTGAGTGCATGAGCTGGAATTGGAATTTCCAAGCTCATTATTTCTTTCCTCACTTTGTCTAGCAACTTTAGGTGCAACTAGCCAATCTCATTATATTTCTTAGTTTGGCAACATGTTTAAAAGTATCATATACACAATCACTGAAATATTTGCTTTTTATAAGATGTTGAGCAGGAGCATCCGATGCTAAAATTTTGCATATCTATATTTTAAAATTTCATTATGGACCATTAGTATACTCTTTACTACTGCAAATAGACTCATGATCATCTTTAAATCTAATCAGAGGTTCAATTTCAAAATACCCAGGATCAGTTAGAAAACTCATCCTTAAAATTATGTTTCCCTAGAACCACACTTGGTACCAAAATCTGTATTAGTTGGGGCTGTTCAGAAAAACAGAGCCAATAGGATGAATAAATATTCATATAGTTTTATAAGGAATCGACTCATCTAATTATGAAGGATGAGGCATCCCAATATCTGCATTCATAATTATGCAGATCCAGAAAAGCACATGGTGCAGTTCAAGTCAAAAGGCTGGCAGGCTCAAGACCCAGGAAGAGCTGATGTTTCAGCTCAAACCTCCAGGCTGGAAAAAAAAAAAAAATAAGTGAATGTCCAGCTAAAAGGCAGCCAGTCAGGAAGAGTTCTTCCTTATCCACAGGAGGGTCAGCCTTTTGGTTTTACTCAGGTCTTTCACTAATTGAGTGAGAATCACTCATATTGGGATAGGCAATATGCTTTACTTTGAATCAGTATACTGATTCAAATGTTAATCTCATCTAAAAACACCCTAACAGCCACACCAAAAATAATGTTTTATCAAATGTCTGGGCACTCCATGGCCCAGGTAAATGGACATATAACATTAATAATCACAACTATAAACTCAACATAGTGTGCTTGTATTTGCTTAATTTAATTACAGAAAGCCAGGTATTGTTCTTTTACTAATTAAAAAAGAAGGGGTATATCTTGACTTGTTTAAAATAATAAACTTTTAAAATATAGTCATAAATTAAAACTCATTTTATTTGAATTAATATTTATGTGTTTTTTATTTCAGATATTTTAGCTGTTTTTTTTTTTTGTTGTTTGTTTGTTTTTGAGACGGAGTCTCACTCTGTCGCCCAGGCTGGAGTGCTGTAGCACGATCTTGACTCACTGCAAGCTCCCCCTCCTGGGTTCACACCATTCTCCTTCCTCAGCCTCCCAAGTAGCTGGGACTGCAGGCTCCTGCCACCATGCCCGGCTAATATTTTGTATTTTTTAGTAGAGACGGGATTTCTCCGTGTTAGCCAGGATGGTCTCAATCTCCTGATCTTGTGATCCACCTACCTCGGCCTCTCAAAGTGCTGGGATTACAGGTGTGAGCCACCACGCCTGACCTTTAGCTGGTTTCTAAATGAGCATGAGATTAATAGAATAAGATGAAAAATGGTTTTCATATTCATTATTTCATATGGACAACTGGACTGGGAAAGAGGTTGGTCTGATGAAACTGAGATATAAACTTTAGTGAGCAATATTGGAAAGATCAGCTGTAGAAAATTGTGGTATGCCTTCTATGAGATATGAAAAAGCATAGATTTTATTTTGCACATAAGCAAGTGTCATATATTGGAGAATGCCTAACATTTAATAAGAAAACTCTAGATTTCTAAAATATGAGTTTCAAAATGATGATTAATTATGGAATTTTTAAATAAATCACATTAAGTGAAGACAATCTGGAAAAGGGATCTAGCAGTGGAATGTAATTTAAGAGCAGCTGTGAAGAAATTGTAGAAGCATAAGACTCAGCATGTAAAGAATATGAAATTAAACAAGAACACTTGGAGTTTTTAACCTGGAATCCTGATTTATGATGATGTCAGTAATTACCAGAAAGTTTTAAAATTTATTACCAAGTATAAATTAAAGTTGTTTCATGTTGCTTTGTTTTCTGATATTTATTAACAATCTGCTGATATTAATAATAAATTTAGTAATTTAAAGATTTTATACATACAATCACTTATAATTCTATTGGCAACACTATGGGACAGGAAATACATATATTTTTTATGTTGTATTCGTGTGGTGATGAAACTAAGTTAAAAAATTTACTTAGGATAGTATATGTAATAAGTGGCAAAATTAGGTTTTAAATTAAAGTACTCTTTCCTCACAGCCTGCAGTCTTCAGTATTATTTTCTGCGGCCTCTTAAATAAAAGTATCTTATATATATTGAGCATTTTAAATGGAACAGATATTGCCCGAAGCATTTAAAATATTAATTAGTTTAATCACATTATTGCTAGGAAAAAAAAATTTCTTTGAGACAAATATTAATTTTTTTTACACATTATCCTAAGTCATCTAGTATTTTATTAAATAGAACTTCCACAGTTTTCCAGGAAACTAGAGGAGCTAAATGTTTACCATATTAGGTAAATGAGTAATAAAATGCTATAAGTCTACTTTAGGCCAGTCACAGTGACTCATATCTGTAATCCCAGCACTTTGGGAGGCCCAGGTGGGCAGATCACTTGAGGTCAGGAGTTCGAGACCAGCCTGGCCAACACAGTGATAAAGATAAAAGAGATTATCCTAGATAAGCTGGGGAGGGCACTATTTAACCAATGGAAATGCCTCAAAAATAAAGCTGAGAATTCACTGAAGAAAAAATTCTACTTGCAAACTGCAGCTTCAACTCATACTCAAAGTTTCATCCTGCCCTTCCTTATGGACTACCTATGGATTATGAACTTCCTAGCCAGCCTTCAAAATCCCATATGCCACTTCTTTCTAATAAGTTCCTTAATCTACGTATCTCCTACTGATTCTTTTTCTGTGTATGAAACTTTGTTGATACAGATTTTGATATCAGAAGTGATTCTAGAAAAACAGAATCTTACGTTTCTTGAATTAATTCTTGGTTTCTGTTATTGTTATTCTATTCTGATTAGATTTAAAGAAATAATGACTCTATTTCCAGTAGTAAGGAGAGCACTGACAGTCCATGGCATGATGTGATAATACAGATAGGCAAAATATCACCATTGGATACTCCTAATCAAATACTTATAAAAGGTTCTGGGTGACCATATATCTGACAACATTTTTGTCTAACTAAGTAGTATAATGAGATTGATTAGTTGCTCATAACTGCACTGGAGAAAGTAGAAAAAGAATAAACTCAGGGTTTCAAATTCCCATCTCAAGTTCTGCATAAATGAATTAAAAGCTTTTATGTCTGTCATAAATAAAACCCTTATCTCCCGTAGCCACAGGGCTGAAATTATTGAAGACCAAACCCACAGCCTCATCCTGAGAGTGGCTAAATTGCATCAGACATTGAATTCCCAACCTTGCAATGCATCTTCAGTTAAATGCAGGCATTAAATGAAAAGGAATGGGAGCCTGATAATTGGAATGGGAATACATGAGCAGAAATGAGCCCACTAAACAGAGATTCTGGATTTTAGCTTGAGAATGTAAAAGGTCTTTAACAGTTTGTTTGGGTATCTGAAACATGGAGCAAAAAGCAGCCTACACTAAATCAAGATTAAATGCCAGAACTGCCTTGTTATACTGCAAAAGAAGATGTCTAAAGGTTTAGGGATATTGAAATATTATAGAAGATTTATAACGTAAGACCTGCTCACCCATACCAAGTGCATCCAGAGAATACATCTTTCATTATGACCATAAGAACATAAGTTGTGAGAGGAGTCTCAGTATCCTTGAAGAACTCTGTGGTAGCTCTTCTCTATAGGTCAAAGATAACAGTGGAAATTGCTACTAATGAGCTGAGATCCTTAAATGTAACAGGGTTAATAGCATCCCAGGGAGACACAGGCCAAGTGGGGGTACCTGATTACCAAAGACAGTGTGGTTATGGTTACCATGATGGACAGTAAATTCAAAGCAGCAATCGGAATAGTCTGACTCACAACACCTATAGTGCTTGCTTCTGGACCTTGATGTAACTAGAAAACAGATAAGCAATATACTAATTTTACTTTATTTATTTATTTATTTATTTATTTATTTATGGACAGGCTCTATTGCCCAGGCTGGAGTGCAGTAGTGTAATCTCAGCTCACTGAAACCTCTGCCTCCCAGGCTCAAGCCATCCTCCCACCTCAGCCTCTCAGGTAGCTGGGACTACATGCGTGCACCATCATGCCTCTCTACTGTTTTTGTATTTTTTGTAGAGTTTGGAGGTGTCTCATCGTGTTGTCCAGGCTGGTCTTGAACTCCTGAGCTCAAGCAATTCAGCTGTCTCAGCCTCCTTAAGTGCTGGGATTACAGGTGTGAGCCGCCGAGCCTGGCCAATATACTACATTCTTAATTGATATGTATAAATGAAAATGTCTGGGTCAAGAGGAGACAGCATGGCTAAGAGCCTATCTGCTGGCTCTTACTTGCATGTTCCATCTACTGTACTAGAGCCTGAATTACACCAAACAAAAATTTAGTGCTTCAATACACAACACCTGTGAAACCCACCTCGGGAAACCGTCTACCAAGGAAACTATACAAAAGCTTGGCCCTCTAAAAGCACCCTGAAGTCAAGTGAACAGAAGTTTCACTTAAATCACCAAAACAGGGAATGATGGCTCCTTAATCTATTTCCAGATATGAGTCAGTTTACGGACCCAGATCGTCTTGATTAAAGGGGAGGTTGGGACCCCTTGAGTGAGGACTCTGCTACAGTGCTAAATATTTATACTTTAATCTTTCTCTCAGCCTTCCCAAAAGGAAACTATGGACATTTATCAAGGTGAATTTGCAATGGGGAAAGGGAAATAATCTGAATTCTGGGGAATTATTTGACACTGGGTGTGAAGTGACATTAATTACAAGAGACACAAAATGTTAGCAGAGTCCACCAGTCAGAACAGGAGTTTACAGAGACCGGGTAGGCATTAAAGCTGTTGCTCAGGTGTGTCTTATACAGCGTTCAGTGTGTCCCCACACCAATCCTATAGTTATTGCACCTGCTCTTAAGATGTAGGTTCATCACTTGAGCAAATTAACACATTTCCTGGTACTTTGTATACAGCTATTAATCTGGCAAATGCTTTTTTCTCACTATCTGTTGATCGACAACAAGAAGTATACTTTCAGTACCCTGTCTCAAAGGTATATCAACTTTCTACTCCTATGTCATAATTTATTTTAGAGGAACATTCATCATGTTTTTTTTCCGACAAGTTATTATGCTGATCCATTATTACCTTGATGGTATTATGCAAATTTGACCTGTTGAGCAAGAAATGGCAGTTATTTTAGATTTATAAATAAGAAATTTGTGTTACAGAAAGTGGAAAATTAATCTGACAAAAATACAAAGACCTTTCACTTCATTAAAATTTCTAGGAGATCAGTGATGTGTATGTAGCACGTCAAGATATACTTTTTTTTTTTTTTTTTTTTTTTTTTTTTTGAGACAGAGTCTCGCTCTGTCGCCCAGGCTGGAGTGCAGTGGCGCGATCTCGGCTCACTGCAAGCTCCGCCTCCCAGGTTCACGCCATTCTCCTGCCACAGCCTCCTGAGTAGCTGGGACTACAGGCGCCCGCCACTGCGCCCGGCTAATTTTTTGTATTTTTAGTAGAGACGGGGTTTCACCGTGGTCTCGATCTCCTGACCTCGTGATCCGCCCGCCTCGGCCTCCCAAAGTGCTGGGATTACAGGCTTGAGCCACCGCGCCCGGCCAAGATATACTTTTTAATGAAAGTATAAATTCTTGCATCTGGCTGAACCAAAAAAGAGGCACAATGCCAAGTGAGTCTTTTTGGATTTAGAAGGCAGCATGTTTGCCATTTGAGTTTGCTATACCAGCTCATTATTGAGAGATGTAAAATATTGCTGAATTTGAGTGGGGTCCACAACAAAATAAGCCTTCTCAACAGTTCCAAGCTGCCATGCATGGTGATTCTATGCTTGAGCCATGTGATCCAGCAGATCGAATGATGCTTTAAATGTCTGTGGCAGATCAAGATACAGATCAAGATACTGTGGCAGATCAAGATACGCCTTTGGCAGGCGCTTATTGATGAATCACAGAAATGATCCTTAGGATTTTGAAGCAAAGCTCAGTTATCCTCTGTGGATAACTATTATCTTTTTGAGATACATCTTTGGCTTCCTATTGGCCTTAATAGAGACTAGAGACTAAATGTTTACCCGTGAGCCACTGAGTTAGCAAACAACCAGAGTTGCCCATCATGAACTGGGTATTTTCTGACCCACCAAGCCATAATTTGCTCAGCAGCTCTCTATTTTCACATATGGAAGTGATATATATGATATCAGCCTATACCTATGGCTTCCTGGGAAGTTTCTTATGATCAGTTGACCGAGCAAAATAAAGCTCAGGCTTAGTTTATGTGATATGCAGGCAACATCTGAAAGTGGACAGCTGAGCATGATGGGTCATTCCTGGTACATCCCTGAAGGAAAAGAATAAAGTTGTTAGAACTTGCTTATACATTTTGTTTGGAAGAAACAATTGCCAGAGGTACTAGTAGATATTGATTCATGAGATCTAGCCAATTGTTTGGCTGGATGGTCAGGGACTTGGAAGATATTTAATTGAAAAAGTGGTGGCAAAGAGGTCTGGGGAAGAAATATGTGGATCAACCTCACTTAGTAGGCAAATACCGTGAAATATTTTGTATCCATGTGAATGCTTATGAAAGGGTGACCTTAACAGAGTGGGATTTTAATAATTTTAGTAATTTTCAAATTAGTTTTAAAAATTACATGGATAAGATGTCCTGTCATAGCTACCTGTCATCCTCTTTTCTTAGCCATAAGTGCCACTGCTCAATAGGTTCTTAAAGTGGCTACAGTGGCAAAGTTGGAAGTTATGCAACATGAACTTCCTTTCACCAAGGAGAACTAGCTCCAGCCACTGCTTAGTGCCCAGTCTTCTAATAGCAAAGACCAACACTAAGTTCCTGATATGGCACCATTCCCCAGGATGATCAGTCATCTACCTGGCAGGTTGATTATATCGAGCCACTCCTGCCATGAAAGGGGGCAGCATATTGTTCTTACTGAAATAGACACTTAACTCTATTAGGCTGGTGCAAAACCTAACTTCAAAGACTGCAATTGCTTTTTCACCAACCTAATAGATACGGATTTGCCTTTCCTGCATTCAATGCTTCTGACAAAACTAGCATTCGTGGGCTTACAGAATGCCTTATCCACTGTCATAATATTACACAAGGCATTGATTCTGACTGAGAAACTCACTTCATAGCAAAATAAATATAACAATGAGCCCAAACCCATGGAATTTACTGGTTTTACCACATGAATGGAGCTGACTTGATAGAACAGTGGAATGGCCTTTTGGAGGCTCAGTTATACAACGAGGTAGTCAGAAATTTTGCAATGCTGGGACAAGTTTCTTCAGAAAGCTCTATGTGCTCTGAGTCAGCATCAATATATGGTGCTGTTTCTCACATAGCCACAGTTCACAGGTTCAGGAATCAAATAGTCAAACTGAGTGTGGCAACATTCACTATTACCACTAGAAAGTTTTTACTTTCTTTCCTTATGGCTTTATGTTTTGTTGGTTTAGATATCTTAGTCTAAAGAAAGAAACGCTTCCACAAGGAGGCACAATAATGAGATGGTCACCTGTCATTTTAGTCTCCTTGTGTCTCTGAACCAATAGATAAAAGGGACTTTCTATACTTACTAGGGTGATTGATCCTGACTTCTAAGAAAATATTGGTTTGCTATTGCTACACAGTGAAAGTAAGGAAAAATATGTCTGAAATACAGGAGATCTCTTAACTCATTTCCTAGCATTGCTATGTCCTATGATTAAAGTCAGTGGAAAACTACAACAACCCAGCTCTAGCAGGACTGCTGATGGCCCACACCCTTCAGTAATAAAGATTCAGATTACCTCACCAGGCAATGACCCACAATCAGCTGAGATACTGGAATGATAGTAGAAGCAGTGGTTATAAATATTAGCTAAGAACCCACAATCAGTTGTAGCCATGAAGACTGTAATATTTATGTGCATTTATTCCTTGTTTTTAATGAATATTTATATATATGCATATATATATGAAAAATTTCTTTTCCTTTCAAATCTCTTTCCATCTCACATGAGATATACTACTAACAGCTAACTTTACATCACAGTATTTAAGTTACAGGATATCAGGGAGAAAAGTAAACATTGCATAATGACTATGATCCTTCTCTGGGGAAATGGCCTCCTTTACCTGTTGTTTCAGAGACTTTAGGAGACCAAAGAGGCTGGTGACAATCTCAATTTTTAGTTCAATGGGATCATTATTGTGCCTCCTAGTGGAAGCATTTCTTTCTCTGGATTAAGACATCTAAACCAACAAAACACAAAGCCATAGCCATAGTGCACTTTTGGTTATATCTAGATACTTATATCACATTAGCTTGAAAGCATGACTTTGTTACTGTCTTTAATTGGAGATTAAGCTTGGTGTTAAAAGATGTACATGGATGTCAAGTTGACAAGTGTTGGACTGTAATGGTCAGTTTTATAAGTCAACTTGGCTATCATACCATACCCAGTTATTCAATCAACCACTTACCCAGATTAGTATAATTAGCATTCACAGTCAGTGGACTAAAAGATTTTCTTAGATAATCTGGTAGGTCTGATTCAGTCTGTGAAAGTCCTTAGAATGGTACTGAATTTTCCTGGAAGAAAAAAATATTTTACTGTTAGAGTGAAGCTTTTATTTATGGTTGAGAATTTCAATCTTTTCTTCCTGATGTACTGCTCTACAGATCTTTGACTGCCTAGGGGACTCCAGAATTGTTTAAGCCAAAACTTTACAATAAATCCCTTAATTTGTATCTTCTACTGGTTCCATTTATCTGGCTGAACTATGACTGAAAATGTTAGTTATATATTTGGTGGCACATCTAAGATTAAACAATAACACAAACATACAATAAAATTACGCCCCCCCAAAAAATTTCATAGTCTAAGTATTAGACTGAGTTATATAGATAGACATATCTGTGCATTGGCTCATTTAAACTCATTCTGTAATTATTTTATACCAGAAAAAAACAACCCGACACATTTATAGATCAATACAAATTCGAATAAACCTGACATCATTAATTTGCTTTAAAAAATTGTTCTGGAAAAATATCAACTGAACCCAGTTAAGGCAACTGAGGGATATATGGAAAAGGTTTATATGAGTTAAGTGAAAATCGGTCTTAATCTTTAGAGATTACAAAAAATGAACCACATCAACGTGGCACACACAACAGTAAGAATGATAATTTTATGGTACCATTCATGAGATAAAAAAGACATAGCAGGAGAATGAAAATTAGAGCTGAAAAGAAAGATAACACAACATTGTGAAGAGCTATGGTTCTTACATTAACAAAAGAAGTAATGAGTTATAATATGCATGTTCATGAGCTCTTATCTATCCATGCCCATTAATCTCACTCAGTTTAAAGGATATCAAACCAACAACTTCTTAAGAAAGAAATGCCAACCTCCTGATAGTCTGTACAGTTTCTGAAATTTATATAGGAATCAACAGAGAACTTTGCAAAATGAAATTCCATTTGTTCTTCTGATCACAATTCAATATGAAAATAAAAGAGAAAAAGAAAAGAATATATGGAAATTGAGCTAGAATAACACATTGAACAAAAAAGCAGGTATCATCCCCAGAAACAATAAATATATCTTGAGAAGCAATATGGTGATTCTCTCTGTAAATGTACCTTCCTTTTTCTTAAAAACTGTGAAAGCAAAATCAAATGATTTGCCTTGTGCACCTGGCACCAGACACAATTAGTAATTTCTGAGTATCCTTAGGAAGCACAGCTCTTTTGGAGAATGTAAATGCTTTCAGCTCATTTCAATAAAAGACACTCTGTCCCTTTTTGAGACAACGGATTTGGAGCACTTAGATAAAACCAGGCTCCCTATGCTCAGAATGTGATTACAGCTGCTGTGTGGGCAGAGCAGAGACAGCACAGGGGCCCTAGACATCAACCTGAGCCCTGTGATACGCTTTGGGTTAACAAGGGGAAACTCAGGTGATGCTTCCAGATTTCACAATGCAGTTAGTGGAAATAGGAATCACTGAACAAAGTGAGGCTGACTTCATTCTCCAAGTCAGTTGCAACAATGGCATCAGGCTGCAGCCTCAGGTACACTGAATTGCTAATTAAGGTCTTAGCATATGGAACTTGCAGCAATCTCACTTGTGTATACTAAAATAGGAGAAAAATCTTATGAAACTACAGGAAGGTTTTTGCTTAGCTTTCTCTCAAAATGACAAAATAAGTTGTTGACGCTTTTTGTCTCTGCCTGCCTCTGAGTTATGAAAATAGCATTTTCAGTTTCTCACATTATCTCTTCAGCTATCATGAACAATGAGGTCCATTTTCCTCAAGTTCCTTGTCATCAGCAACACCTGGAAGCAAGCTGCAATTCAGATTGTTTTGCTTTGTTTTATTTGTGTTTACTTAGAATGTTATACTTTTCTGACAAAGAATTCTTTAAAATCTAAGATCACGTTCAAATAGGTAAGCTATTTCTACTTCTTTTAAAGTATAACATCAAAATTAATAGAACAACAGGTGGTTTGTGCCTCATCACCATAGAAAAAGTGAAATATTCGCTGTGCATACATCACAACATAAATCTCATAATAATTAATCTAAGGCAAAATGAATGATGGCAGAAGATGTATTAGGTAAAATAGTTTTAGAAAATGTGTAAAACGAAAAAGGAATACCTTTAAATGTTTGAAATTCAGAAGTATTAGGTCAGATTCTCCCAAGCTGTATTCTCTAAATTGCTTTAGATTTTACACTTTAGTCTTTCTCCCACCTTTCCTGAAACGGACCCAGTAGACATTTACCTATGTTGATTTTGCATTAGAGAAAGGGAAATAGGCTGGGCGCGATGGCTCATGCCTGTAATCCCAGCACTTTGGGAAGCTGAGGCAGGTGAATCACCTGAGGTCAGCAGTTCAAGATCAGCCTGGCCAAAATGGTGAAACCCCGTCTCTACTAATAATACAAAAAAAAAAAAAAAAAAAAAAAGTAGCCAGGCATGGTGGGGGGCACCTGTAATTCCAGCTATTCAGGAGGCTGAGGCAGGAGAATTACATGAACCTGGGAGGCAGAGGTTGCAATGAGCCAAGATTGTGCCGTTGCACCCCAGCCTGGGCAACAACAGTGAAACTCCATTTCAACAACAGAACAGACTTTCAAGTGATCACCATCTCCCACAATACAACATTCTGAATCACTCTTCTGGAGTTTCACAATGCTGAGTTGTGTAGAGGACCTTAAAGAAGTCCTGCAATTTCAAATTATAAAACAAACAAAATAAACCGTTATCCAATCTCTGCCCAACTGTTTTTTCTTGTTTTAAATTCTTAAAGCTGCCTTTGATAAATAATGAATTATGAGGTCAAATAAGATTATCACGATTATCACTGAAGTCATACTTGGTGGCCAGGCACAGTGGCTCACGCCTGTAATCCCAGCACTTTGGGAGGCTGAGATGGGTGGATCACCTGAGGTCAGGAGTTCGAGACCAGCCTGGCCAACATGGTGAAACCTCTTCTCTACTAAAAATACAAAAATTAGCTGGGCGTGGTGGTACATGACTGTAGTCTCAGTTACTTGGGAGGCTAAGGCAGGAAAATCACTTGAACCTGGGAGACAGGGATTGCAGTGAGCTGAGATCGTGCCACTGCACTCCAGCCTTTGTGACAGAGTGAGACTCAGTCTCAGAAAACAAAAAAAAAGTCATAGTTGGTTATTATAATATAATTATAATTATTTATATTTACTTTTTCAATACACAAAATTTCAGATCCATCTCTGTCTCCAGATCTCTGTTTCACACTGTTATGGAAATACTGGAAAGATACTCTTATGGTTTTATGAAGAAAATAGCCAATTAAAATATTTGCATAAATAAGGAGACTTCTCAAAGAACTAAAAATAGAACTACCCTTTCATTCAGCAATCTCACTTCTGGGTATCTATCCAAAGGAAAGGAAACCATTATATAAAAAAGACGTCTGCTCTCATATGTTTAATGCAGTACTATTCACAATAGCAAAGTCATGAAATGAACCTGGGTGTTCATCAACAGATGATTGGATAAATAAAATATGGTGTATATATACTATGAAATACTACTTAGCCATAAAAAGAATTAAATCATATCTTTTGCAACAACATGGGCAGAACTAGAGGCCATTTTCCTAAGTAATAGAACACAGAAAAATAAATTCAAATACTTCATATTCTCACTTATAAGTGGGAACTAAACAATGGATATGCATGAACATAAAAAAATGGAATAATGGACATTAGAGACTTCAAAAGCTGGGAGGATCGGAGGCTAGTAAGGCATGAAAAATTACCTATTAAGTACAAGTTCACTATTCAGGTGATGGGTACACTAAAAGCCCAGACTTCCCCATGATGCAATATATGCATGTAAGAAACCTATACTTGTACCTCTTAAATATATAATAATAATAGAAAAAAAATATTTGCACAAAGTGATAAATTCTGTACTTCATTTTTGGTCCAATATAATATAAAATAATAAGGCAAATAAAAATGAAATTCTGCATGTGAGAAATAGAGTTGAGTGTCAAAGAGTAGACAGTGGACTCTGGAAGGATGGTAAGAGTTGGTGTTACATGCAGGGCTGACTGTGTCCCGGCAAATGTGCTTTCACTTCCTATGCAGTACTTGTTGCATACACTTCAAATATCTCACCTAGTTATAGGGAATGGACAAATATGTCTAAATATACTTAGACATAAGATAACATGGTGTATTTATATAGGCCCGGACTTACCTATATCTGATGAATCTAGAGAGATACATTAAATACTAAAATCAGAGATTAAAATTTGCAACTTTGTGGCAGCTGGTGAGACAACTCTGTTTTCGGACCTCTGTGGACTCCCTTGGTGATCTCCAACCTCAATTTAAATTTAAAAGCCACTTAGATGCTCAAATTTATTACTTTTTGTGTCCAGTGCAGACCTCTGCCTTGCAGGTACCAGCTTGTATGTTCAATGGCTTATTTGTGCTCTCCACTTGAATGTCTAATACTTAAAATATGTACATCTAAGTTCTACAAAATTCTGCTTAACCTTCAGTCTCCTTGATATAAATCATGGCCACTCCTTCTTTTCAGTTGTCTATCCTCAAAACCCTCATTCCTCTCTCCTCCCTTAATCTCAACCCAATATCCCATTTGTCAGGAAACACTGCTGGCTATACGTTCCAAAAATATCCAGAATCCAACCACTTCTCACCACCTCCACCATTCACCCTAGTCCAAGACACCACTTGCTGGAGTTTCTGAAAAATTATCTGTGACATTTTCCTCTTCCAGGCTCCTACTAGGATTGCTCTTCTTTATTTTCTTTGAAGTTAGACATGACCACATGGCTTCCATTGGATAATAAAATGTAAATGGTAGTGACATGAGAAACTTTCCTGTGGAAGCTTCGAGAGCAGGTTCATGTTTCACCACATCCCCTTTTCCTTTCTTACGTGTTGAAGAAACCACCAAGACAGAGATTCTGCCAGTTTGAGCTCCTTAGTGACCATGGTGAGCAAAGGACCCCTGAAACCTATGTTGGACGTATATGTGTTAGAAATAACTTTGGTTATTTCTGGTAGTTCGCTGAGGTTAAGAAATTGGTCCATTAGCACACTATTGTGGCTGATTATAATTATATATAGATAAATAAATATATAATAATTAATATATATAATTATATTATATATTATAATTATTATAGATTCCTAACTGGGGCCCATGCCTCCACCCAGTCTATTCTTAAAAGGTCAGAGCAAATCTGATATAATGGGAGACTTTTTTTCTGCTCAAAATCCACCAGGACACTTCTCTCTGAGTAAAGGACACATTTCTAAATATGACCTACACGGCCCTATATAGTCTGACCTCTATTACCTCTGATCTTATTTCTCTTTACTCTTCCTATAGCTCACACCACTCCAGCTGTAGTCACTTCCCTTTTCTGTTATAGCAAAGCAGGCACATTTGCTCCTCCTCCTGAGGCTATGCTCTGGTTCTTTCTGGACCCTGAAATGCTCTCTGCCAGACAGCACCAGGGGGTCACTCCCACTCTTCCTTCAAACCATTTTTTAAATGTCACCTTCCCAGGAATTTTTTTTTCTATCTCTTTTAAAATTACAATCTCTCCTATACCCTATCATGCTTATGAATCTGATCCATTTTCCTGGAACTATTTCTTTCTGCATATAATTTATCAGTGTATGTTTATGGTTTGCTGACCATCTCCAGTATAATGCGAACTTCATAAGGGTGTTAATTTTTTGATCTGTTTTGGTCAGTAGTGTATCACCAGGGGTAGAACACAGCTTGACACCATTTAGTAAATAACTGATTACAAAAATGAATGAATATCATTGTGAGAATTTATTTTTAGCTTATTCTATGTTACATATCCCATTGAATATCTTCTTAAGTAGAATATTATTGGAGTATTAATAAGGCTGTGACTCTCAAACAGAAAAAATAAGATAAGCATTTGTGTGTATGTACATTTCTGCTTATTAAAAAGGATATATGTTGAAAGAAAAGTCTCCACTCCTATTGATAGATACTAAAATCCAGATCATCACCTTGGAAATGTTAAAGGATGTTATTCATGGTTTGAGAAAATAATTGAGAAAGAGTGGTATTTACTAGATGGGGTAAATATTGACCTAAATATAGCATAAGCATTGTCAATCTTATCAAATATGAATCTATTTTACCAATCAATATTATGTTTAATCAAAAATTAATTACTTCTAATTCTATTTGGCTAATGTATTTTTTCCCAATCCATTTACCTTGCTGATCATACCGTTGTTAGAAACTTCGTAAAGAAACTACCTTTAGTTGTTTGTGTGATCTTTCATTCAAGTTTTCTCTTATCATCAGCATCTCCTTTTCTTTATGAGAAAGTTTATATTTACTAACAATAAAAAAAAAATTTAAAAACTGCTGACAAACACATCAAATAGTAAGTGGAAACAATAATTCATATCTAGACGAAACAAGTTATTCAACTTTAACATATTTCTAGGTGTTTCTCAGAATAGAGGAAATATAATGAGTCCAGGAAAAAAAAAGATTTTCTCTTTTCACTCATAAAGTCACATTTTTTTTTGTAAAAATTTATGACATCTTCAAAAACCCCGAGGTTGAAATGTTCACCTTCCAGGAATAAACTTGGAGAATTTGAAATTTGATCTCCTGTGTTGTATTTGATCAACATACAACCTTTTATTACAGATGAACAACTTGGGACCCAATTGCTTAGCCCATGGTGGTGACGCCAAGTTTCAGTGTCCGAGTTACAAATGGAATCCCAATTTATGGACTGTTAGTGAACAATTTACCATGCCATAGTGACTCTTAAAATTTATTAGCCAAAAATAGTGTGTGGTTTTGCATGACATACTTTATTATTTTTACTTACTGTTAATAGTCATCTTTTAAAAATCAAGTTTATTGCTACCTAATATAATTTTAGAGCTGAATGTAATTTTTGAGAGCATCAGGATGAATGCACATAACCTCCATAAGCTCTAAGGTACCTAATCATCATACAGTGGACAATTAAATTTTAAGGTGTGCATTTTTTTTTTTTTTTTTTTTTGAGACGGAGTCTTGCTCTGTCACCCAGGCTGGAGTGCAGTGGCGCGATCTTGGCTCACTGCAAGCTCCGCCTCCCGGGTTCACGCCATTCTCCTGCCTCAGCCTCTCCGAGTAGCTGGGACTACAGGCGCCTGCCACCACTCCCGGCTAGTTTTTTGTATTTTTAGTAGAGACGGGGTTTCACTGTGGTCTCGATCTCCTGACCTCGTGATCCGCCCGCCTCGGCCTCCCAAAGTGCTGGGATTACAAGCGTGAGCCACCGCGCTCTGCCAAGGTGTGCATTTTCAACCCCAATCTTGTGGAACCACTTCAGTAAACCTTAAAGAAAATGGATATATTATCTTACTCTCATTCACAGATTGTACAACTGCTGACACTGAGGTTTTACTTGGAAGTACCTTAATTACTAAACCATGAAAAAATGACTTACATTCATCTTATTCTTATAGTTGATTATTAAAATATTAGTTAAAACAAGGTTAATAAGAGCTAATTCGATCTGTTTTGAACATACAAATGGAATAAAATAAAATTAATTGAATAAATATAAATTTAGTTTATTTTATTGAAATAAAATTAGTTGAATAAAAATAAAATGTATTATAAAATTATAATTTAAATTATAAGTCTGTGAAGTTGACTATTCTCACATAAATTATTGAACCTGATCACTTATTTTTATTTCTTCACTTGTATATATTGTTTTTAGAAAGAAACATGCCAGTAAGTTTATTACCCAATAAAAGTAACTTGCTTAGAAAAACATAAAATTAAATAGAACCAAGATAAAGTACACTTTTTTTCCCTCTTATATAAATCATTCCAAGTCAGGAACAATTCAAGATAATAAATTGTTAGTTTGTGAAAATTTTATGACTTTTACTAAGGAAAGCTGAAAGATTACAAAGGAAGTGATATGGTCATATCCATATTCTGTAATACATTTTTTTCTGCATATGCAAAGGTTTTATTGGGGAATAATTTCCATAAAGATAAACTTTCTAACTTGACAATAAGGATAAATGTGTTTTCCTATTATTCAATTTTTGCAGAATTACCTACCAAAAATGTATGAATATTACTGAAACTTGCCTATTATCCACAAAATGTCCTCTACTTTGTTAATTAGGATAACTTATAATTAGTGATTTAGAAGTCTTCTTTATAATTGTAGCTACAAATAGTCAAGAATATATATTTAACAGAGAAAACAGTATGTTATTCTCTAATGGATTCCTGTTCTGCATTCCTGTGTCTATCGATAGAATGTTAATAGATTATTAACAATAAGAATAAAAATTGTGCCAAAATATTTTAATTTCAACTCAAATATGTTGTTTGAAAATAAATTTAAAATGTCTAGTTTAATATCTATTGAACATTTTAAATGTTTACATAGCCTTTAGCATCCCTTAAATATTACTTTCAACTTATTTCAAATTTATAGTTACTCAGATTAAACTAATAGTGGATAAAAACACATTTGGCATAAATGTATATTTATTCATAGCATTTTTAAAAAATTAATAAGCTTTATTTTTTTAGAGCAGCTCAGGTTTACAAAAAAAAGTACAGATTTATCATATTGTCCCCCTTTTCTCCCACTGCTGTTTCCCTATTATTAACATCTTGCATTAATGGATTACATTTGCAACAACTGATGAACTATTAATAATACTAGTTTATTATTAATTAATATGCATAGATTAGCATTCACCGTTTGTGTTGTACAAGTCTGTGGGTTTTGCTAAATGCATTCTTGTATCCAGGATCACAGATCCACACAGAAGAGTTTTTTTGCCCAGAAAATCCTCCCTCCCCCACAACTCCTGGGAAGCACTGATTTTTTACTGTCTCAATAGTTATGCCTTTTTTAGACTGTCATATAGTTGGAATCACAAAGAATATAGTCATTTCAGGCTGGCTGTTTTCACTTAGCCATATTTTGTGCATGATAGCTCACTTATTTTTATTGCTGAATATTTTTCCATTGTATGAATGTATTTCATGAATGTTTGTTCATCCACTCACCTATTGAAGAATTGCTTGATTATTCCCAATTTTTGATGATGATGAGTAACTGAAAATTACTGTTCAGGTTTTTGTGTGGACATCTGTTTTTGACTCCTTTGGGTATTACATACCTAAAAGTACAATTGCTGGTTCATATGGTAAAACTACTTGGCATTGTAAGAAACTGCCAAAGTGTCTTGTGAAATTTTGATATCATTTTCCATTTTCATTAGCAATGAATACAACTTCCCGTGGCTGCACATACTCACCAGCATTTGTTGTCAATGTTTTGATTTTCACCATTCTAGTAGGTATGTAGTAATATTCCATTGCTGTTTTAACTTGCATTTTCCTAATTACATAAAATATTGAGCATTTTTATATGCTTATTTGCCATCTGTACATCTTCTTTGATGAGGTGTCTGTTGAGCCCTTTTGTGCACTTTTCGATTGTGTCTTTTGTTTCCTCATTCGTGACTTTTAACAATGCTTTGTGTATTTTGAGCACCTTTCCTTTATTAGAATGTTTTACAAATATTTCTTTTAAGTCTGCAGCTTGTGTTTTAATTTTCTTATCATTGTCATTCAAGTGCAGATATATTTAATTGTAATGAAGTCCAACTTATTTTTTTCCTGAACTGTGCATTTGTTGTTGTATCTAAATACTCATTGTCACATATAAGGTCACCTCGATTTTGGCCTGGTATTATCTAGAAGTTTTATACATTTATACTTTATACTTAGGCCTGGGATCCACTTTAATTTTTGACAGTATGTAAGGTCAGTGTCCAAAGTCATTATTTAATTTTTTTGGTATGTGGATATTCAGTTTTTCCAGCACTATTTGTTGAAAACACTAACCTTACCCCATTGGACTGCTTTACTATTGAGTCAAATATCAGTTTACTACATTTGTGTGGGTCTATTTTTGGACTCTATCAGCTTGGATTGGTGTACTTATTATTTTGCAAATACTACACTGTCTTGAGTGCTGTTACTATACAGTAAACTTGTAATCAGATAGTGGGAGTCCTCTGACATTGTTCTTCTTTTTTTTTTTGAGACGGAGTCTCGCTCTGTCGCCCAGGCTGGAGTGCAGTGGTGCAATCTCGGCTCACTGCAAGCTCCGCCTCCTGGGTTCACGCCATTCTCCTGCCTCAGCCTCTCCGAGTAGCTGGGACTACAGGCGCCCGCCACCACACCCGGCTAATTTTTTTGTATTTTTAGTAGAGACGGGGTTTCACCGTGGTCTCGACCTCCTGACCTGGTGATCTGCCCTCCTCGGCCTCCCAAAGTGCTGGGATTACAAGCGTGAGCCACCGCGCCCAGCCAACATTGTTCTTCTTGAAAGTTGCCTATCCTGGATCTTGTGCCTTTTCATATTAATTTTAGAATGAGTTTGTTTCCATAGTAATTTGATTGAGATTTTGATTGAGATTTCTTTGAATCTGTAGTTCAAGTTGGAAAAAATTGACATATTTACAATGTTGAGTAATTTGTATTCGCAAATACAGACTCTCTACAATTATTTAGACCTTCGATTTCTTTCATCAGAGTTTTGTAGTTTTCCTCATACAGCAGTAATATATTTTTGCTAACTTTATACCTAAATATTCCAATGGTTTTGATGCTAATGTAAACGGTGCTGTGTCTTTAATTTCACATCTAATTTTGTATCGCCAATATATAAGAAAGCAATTGACTTTTGCATATTGACTTTGTGTCCTGAAACCTTACTATAATCATTTACCAGTTGTAAGAGTATTTTTATATTTGTTTGTTTTTGATTTTGGGGATTTTCTACATGGACAATCATGTCAATAATAAAACTGGCAAAAAATAAGCCAGTTTTATTTTTTCCTTTCTAATCTGTGTACTTTATTCTATTTTCTTATTTTATTGCTTTATCAAGAGCTTCCAATGCAATGTTGAACAGGAGCTGTGAGAAGAGAGACATTTGCCTCCTTTTTTCTGATTTAGAGGGAAAGCCTCTAGTTTCTCATCATTAAGTATGATGTTATCTGTTAGTTTATTGTAGACGTTCTTTACCTAAAGTTGACAAAATTCCACTCTATTTCCAGTTTGCTGATTTCTTAAAAATCCTGAATGGCTGTTAGATTTTGTCAAATCTATTTAGGTAATCTCGTGTCTGGAATTTTTTCCTTCCGGTGGGTTCTTGGTCTCACTGACTTCAAGAATTTATCTGCGGACCTTTGCAGTGCGTGTTACAGCTCTTAAAGATGGTGTGCCAGATGTGTCCTGAGTTTGTTCCTTCTGGTGGTTTCGTGGTCTTGCTGACTTCAGGAGTGAACGCAGACCTTCACAGCAAGTGTTACAGCTCTTAAACGTGCTGCAAACCCCATCATCAGCAGCAAGATTTATTGTGAAGAGCAAAGAACATAGCATCCACAGTATATAATGGACCCCAGGGAGTTGCGCTGCTAGCTTGGGTGGCTAGCTTTTATTCCCTTATTTGGCCCCACCCACATCCTGCTGATTGGTCCATTTTACAGAGCACTGATTGGTCCATTTTACCAAACGCTGATTTGTCCATTTTACAGGGTGCTGATTGGTCCATTTTACAGTGTGCTGACTGGTGTGGTTACAATCCTTTAGCTAGAGGCAAAAGTTCTCCAAGTCCCCACAGGACCCAGAAGCCCAGCTGGCTTCACCTCTCAATCATGTGATTTTTCTCCTTGGCTGTTGATGTGATTAATTAATTTTCAAATACTGAACCAGGCTTGCATAGCTGTAATAAATTCAAATTGCTTATGGTGTGTAACTGTTTTTATTCATTATTGGATTTGGTTTTCTAATATTTCATTGAGGGTTTTTGCATCTATGTTTATGAGACATGTTAGTCTGCAGTTTCCCTTTCATATTTCTTTGTCTGGTTTTGGTTAGGGCAATGTGGCATCATAGAATGCGTTAAAATATGTGCCCTTTGTTTCTATTTTTTGAAACAGATTGTAGATAATCTAATTAATGTCACTTACTTCTTAAATGTTTAGTAGAATTTACCAGTAAAACAACTTGGTCCTGATGCTTTCTACTTTGGAAAGTGTTAATTATTGATTCCATTACCTTAATAAGTACAAGCCTATTCAGATTATCTATTTCTCCTTGTGTGAGTTTTGGTAGATTGTGTCTTTCAAGGAATTGGTCAATTTTATCTAGCTAGCTTATCAAATTTGTGAGCATAGAGTTGTTCATTATTTCTTTATTATCTATTTAGTATATCTATAATATTTATTTAAAAAATATATAATGGTTGCCCTAGTATTTGCAATATACATTTTGATTAATCCAAGTTCACTTTTAAATAACATGATACCACTTCACAGGTAGTACAAGTGCCTTATTATGGAGTATACCAAATTCCTCCCTCCCAGCTTGTAAGACCTTGTCATTTATTTCACTTATCCATAAGCTATAATGGTGATTATTATTTTTCAATGAACTCTTATCATTTAGATTAATTAAGCATCAGAAAAATAAAAGGCTTTATTTTATCTTTATTTCTTTTTAAAGCTTTTTGTTTTTGCAAGTGTAGTTCTAAGTTTCTGATGTATATTGCTTTCTTTCTCTTTGTAGAACTTCTTTTAATGTTTCTTGTGAAGTAGTTCTACCAGTGACAAATTTGCTCGATTTTTCTTTGAGATAGTTTTTATGTCTCTTCTAATTTTTAAGATAATTTTATTGGACACAGAATTTTAGGCTTGTGGTTTTATTATTTTAATTATTTAAATATTTTACTCTGCTCTCTTCATTCTTACATGTTTTCTGAAGAAAAGCCTGATGTAATTCTTATTCTTACTTCTCTATAGGAAATATATTTTATTTTTTTCAGATTTATCTCTTTATCTTTGATTTGTGTATTTTATTATGATATGCATAGCTGTAGATTTTTTGGCATTTATTCTCCTTGGTGTTCTCTAAGCCTCATGGTTCTGTGGTTTGTCATCTGTCATTGTTTCTAACTCTCTTTCTTCTACTGTTGATATTGTCATAATACATATTATATGTCTTTGCAATTTTCCCACAGTCTTGGATGTTATGTTCCTTTGGATAATTTTTCTTTGAACTTCACTTTGGCAGTTTCTATTAACGTATCTTAAAGCTTACTGATGATTTCCTCTATTGTCTACTGATGAGGCATTCATCATTTCTGTTAGAGCATTCTTGATTTCTAACATTTATTTTGATTCATTTCTACATTTTCAACTCTTGCTTACATTACTTATCTGCTCTTGCATGTTGTCCACTTTATTCTTTTTTTTTTTTTTTTTTTGAGACGGAGTCTTGCTCTGTCACCCAGGCTGGAGTGCAGTGGCGCAATCTCGGCTCACTGCAAGCTCCGCCTCCCAGGTTCACGCCATTCTCCTGCCTCAGCCTCTCCGAGTAGCTGGGACTACAGGCGCCAGCCACCACGCCCGGCTAATTTTTTGTATTTTTAGTAGAGACGGGGTTTCACCGTGGTCTCGATCTCCTGACCTTGTGATCCGCCCGCCTCGGCCTCCCAAAGTGCTGGGATTACAAGCGTGAGCCACCGCGCCCGGCCCACTTTATTCTGTAGAACTCTTAGCATATTAATCATAGTAGTTATTTAAAATTCCTGGTCTGATAATTCCAAACTCTCTCATAGCCACGTCTGATTTTGATGCTTGGATTATCTCTTTAGACTGTGATTTCAGCTAAAGGATACCAGAAATATTTTATTGCAAATACACTTCCTTGCCATATATTGAGATAGCTATTCAGAGGGTAGACAGACAACAACAGCCCTGAAAAGCTGCCTTTTGTGGAGGATATTTACATTTGTAGAGAAAAGTCTACATCAGTGAAGTAAACAACAAGGCTTTCTCTGAGATCTCGCCTTTGTTCACATCTCAGATAAATTAATTCAACCACAGGCTACCTTCTTTTCCAAGTGCTGCTATCTGGAAGTCTTTATCTGCATAACAAGACTACCTTTGCTGGCCATGCCTTTTCTCTTCTCTCCCTTCCATAACCTGTCTTGCTGAGCGCCTTGCCCTGATTTTTAACCTCAAGATAGTATAAAAGTGTCAACCATGTAGCCCCCCTCTTTTGAGTTTTTGTGTTTTGTGTAACTCCTACACACATGTGTATGTTAGTAAATTTTTTATGCCTCTTTTTCTATTAATCTGCCCTTTGTCAGATGATTTTCAGCAAATCTTCAGAGGGCAAAGTGGAAATTTTCTTCTGGCCCTGATACTACTTTTTAACATGCCTTGTAATGTTATAGTAGTTATTAAGAAATTATTGTAGGTAAATAGGGGAAAAGGGGTCCTTGGGAAGTTTTCATTTTTTTAAAGCATCTCCGGAAAAGTTTCTTGTAAAGCCCTGGCTCTTAGAGCCAGGCGGACAACCTTTGATATGCAAATGAAATACATTAGAAACTGGGTCCACCCAAACATGGTGATTCCCGCCCTCTTCTTCTTGCCCTTGCCCCACATGTGCCTGGCGACATGGCAGCCCCCACATAACCCCACTGTGTTTCTACACATCATGGCGCCCTGTATTTGTATATTATAAGGCTAGAGTGGGAAGGCCAGTTTTTTCGCGGGCTACATGAATGACATGCCTGGTCAAACCAATCTCCTGAGCCCTATGCAAATCAAACACCACCTCCTCCAGCTTCTTCATATACCTGGCTGGTATCCATGGCAGGTGGGGTTCCCGCTCTGTGCTTTGGAGACCCCTCCCTCTGTCTCTGTACAGGGGAGCTTCTTCCTTTTTTCTTCCCACTTCTATCTTGCCTACTAAACTCGGCTCCTTAAAACCACTCCACGTATGTCCATGTCGTATTGTCTAAGCCGGCATGAGGACCAAGAACCTTGGTGGTCCTCCACTCGTCGGAGCCGTATCGGTAAGTTTTTGTTGAAAGCCAGATGTCGGGTAAAAGGAACTCAGGTAAACAGGCCTTTAACGTGATATTTTATATTATCTGGCCAGGGATTAGGTATAGTTACAATTTTCCATAGCTGTGGTGTCAAAGCCTAAAAAGATACCTAGTGTTTTTGTGAGTATTTTTGTGAGAATTCTGTGAGAGTAGAGAGAAAAAGTTTGCTCCTGTGGCTTCAATTATCTGATATATCAAAGGAGAGTTGTTGGTTTTCAATTTGTTCGGCTTTTCTCTTACTGTGTGTACTAGAGTGGCAACTTGCAAGCCCTTTATGTCTAACTGAAAGTTAAAAAAAATTAATACTATTTTGGTAGTTTTAATGAGCAAGAACTTCATTAATTTATGGAGATGAAGGTAGCACAATACATTTTGGAAAGCACAAAATTCTACAGGATCTCTGAAGCTGTGAACACAGACGGTGTATTAATGTAGGAGGACAAGTATATACCCAGGGATTTTTAATTAAACATAGAAAAATCATGCTATATATATTTTATATCATTCTGAAAGAAGTGGAGGACCACCGAAAGACCTTTAGTAGTGGGGTAGCAAATTTTAAATGTCCTTGTTATGAAAATTACTTTGAAAACCATATAGACTCTTAATTCCTAAATTTCTTTTGAAAAATTGTTATACTAATAACTGAAAAAGAGTTACCTGCTGTCTTAGTCCGTTTGTGTTGCTATAACATAATACCATAGACTGGGTAATTTATAAAGAACAGAAATTTATTTCTCTGGAGCTATATAGTCCAAGATCAGGTTACTGCGAGGTTAAGCTCTCTGGTGATGCTGCAGTCTGCTTCAAAGATAGTACCACAACGCTGCATTCTCTGGTGGGGAGGAATGCTGTATCCTTACGTGGTGGAAAGAATGAAAAGGGGAAAAGAAGCCAAACTCTCTTTATCAAGCCCTTTTAAAATGGCATAAATCTATTTATGAGGTTGGAGCCTTTGTGACCTAAACATCTCCCAAAAGGCTCCACCTTGCAACACTGTTGCTTTGGTGATTAAATTTCCAACACATCGAGGACACATTCAGACCATAGCATCTGGTAAATTTGTAAAAGAATAGAGATTTCCAGGGCTCATGGCTGTTGAACTTTGTTACATTTGTGCTGATATATGTGTAATTTTAATAGGACTCTCCTTATAATTCTGATGAATATATGAGTATTACATTTTTCTGTACTACTTGTCTTGTAAATATTTTGTACATGTTTATTCTTCTTACTCTCCATAATAGACTATATATTCCTTGAGAATATGAAAGGTTATTCCTCTATCCTCAGCATGTAGATTTTACATTTCTTCTACATGTAAAATAAATTGTCAGAATACTTACAATTTAGCATGAATGAAAATCATTAGCCCTTCTTCCATTGCCCAGTGAAAAATCTGGAATCTTGGTATATGGGAGCTCAGTGAATGTGAAAGTTGTCCTGAAGTAGACTAAAAAAAAATGTACGTTAATAGAAGAAAGTTTCCACGATTTTCTGCCTATTCGAGGTAAAGGGAATGAAAAGAGTAGTAATTTCAGACTAACTCTGTTCCCTACCATGCATATACCTGCATCACTAAAGTTGAGAAGAGATTCTGAAAAGTGTTTAAAAGGATTGGCTTTCATTTTTGTCAAAACCATCATCTTCTGCCTTTAATCCCATCAAGCCTTTTCTACCTGTCTATGTCATTCACCAAAAGTCATATAGTACCAGTTTAGCATTAATTTACTGCACTCTAATCTATAATTCTCCCTTCCTACACACACACACACACACACACAGGCACACACACACACACACACACACACTCTTATTCTGTCCTGTTGCTCCGTGTCTTCCATTGTAACTCCTTAAACCTGTTTATAGTGTTCTCTGAAATTGTTGAGCAACTAGGTATGTGGTGTATTCTGGTAGTAGGCACTAGTATCCTAGAACTTTAAAAAGATTAGAATTTATTCTTGTTATTACTGTTATTTTCTGCATACTGCCTAGCTTTGGGCATATACCTGCCTTCTTCTTGACCCTTAAAATTCCTCTGGAATATCCCAATATATTCATATTAATGGGTACATGGGTTCTATACCTGAATTCGCCATAGTACAATACTCTAATCTTTGGAGATACAATGGGTTCAGTTATTTGCCACAGGTTGAGCTAAAATAGTCTGTAGTTGCTCCATTCCTGAGGATTGCTGAAATCCATATCCCTTTGATTTGACCTCTTTCATGCCACCTTGAACTGTTATGACAGATGGTCTATTTTAAAGCATGGCAAGGAGGGATTTGGTTTCAAGCTTCCCTGTTTGTTTGGGTTTTTTTTGGCATGGGGGTTTCTGTTTGTTAATTCTCAGTACTGCCCACAGTCCTCTAGTTTCTGATTTTAAGTATTATTTTTTCACAGCACAATCTTTCTGCAGATTCACTGGATCACCACATTCGTAATAGTTCATGATAATACAACACATTTGGTGCACAGACATTTCCTTGATTAACAACTATTTATTGTTTTGTGGGGCACTTGGGGAAGTATGTCCACTGGGCTTCTAAAGAACATATACATCTACTGTTGTAGCTTTCATGTCTTTGCTATCATCTTATTTGAAGGATCTTGACTAACTCTTCTCCATGCCTCCAAAGTGCATTTTTCCCTTATTCTTTGTCTGAACCTTTATCGTGTTTGATGAGTACGAAACAAAACAAACAAAAAACATGGAAAAAGTGAATGAATTACATCAATTATGCTTAGAGCAGATGGTTTTAGTTTGAGCTGCCTGAGTCCACTACTAATTCTACTAGTGCTGATCTCATCTCACCATCCAGGTAGTTTATGCTCAAGACTTCCTTATCTAGGGAATCCTATTTTCATACATAAATTCCCTGGTGAGTACTTATGAAATTAACCGGTACTTCCCACCCACTCTCAATTTAAAACAGAAACAAAAGAACAGCACAATAATGTTTAGAGTTTAGCACTTAGCATTCTAACAGACTTACTGAGAAGTCTTTTATTTTGAGATCGCTGATTGCAAAAGAAGACCTTAGTCATTCCTTTAACTTACGGGCTTTTGTGACCTCTTATACTTGCAATTCACATCATAATTGTGTGCCCCAGACACAGTTAAAATGCTCCCAACTTGTCATTGGTGCAGGGAAGATTAATGAAAGCTAAACATATGTTAACGGTTTGCTTCAGTAATAAGGGAAATTATTTTCCCATGAGCATACCCTAGTAATCACATCTTTCTGAGTCAGAGAAAATTTTCTGATTCTGAGACTGGCAATGCCACTAACCTTTTTAAGATTGTATCGACGATTTAGGTAAAAATATAATGCCACGAGAGAGTATAGAACATTCTTATTCTTGATATGAGTAGCTTTTTTAAAATGTTGAATTACAAAGAGAACTTAAGCCAATTTAAGTTATCAAAAATAAGAGTCATATTCAAGTAGAAAAGTAACCAAAATATGTGTATTTTTTAATCCATTGTAAGTCAAACTGAAATTAGGCATCAGAGAACATGAATCAGAATTATTTTCTGAATAGAACAATAATATTAAAACACACTTTTATAATGTAAAATGTTATATTTTTCTCTAATCATCAAATAATTGAGGTATCATAAGTACATTTGTAATTTTTAAATGTAAAATACATGTTTTAATTTACCTCTAGTTTTTCTGTTGTTTTCATCAATTTAAATTGTTTAATAACTATTATGAGTCTTGATAATAATAGACTAATGATAAAACTGTATTTTCCTGTGGTTTGTCATAAAATAGTCAAAATAAGTTGCTGTATTCTTTGTATAAATATTTACCCCTTCAGTATCATTTTTTAAAAGAAACTCTGTAGTAAGTTTTCCATAGTTACTTTTTATTATTTTTAACAGATTGCATAAGACTAAAGGAAAAATTCCTATTTATAATACCAACCAGCAATTAAGATTTACAGCAAAGAGAAAATATTTTCAATAAAATCTTACAATAGGCCTTTTAAAAAATGTTGTATTTATTTCTTTATCTCCAGAAGATGTGAGCAACAGGCTGCAATACAGTAAATAAATTGGAAAAACTCCAAGAATATTCCAAGTAAACTTTTTTTTTTTTTCTAGCGCTAGGTTGCAATTAGCTAACACACTAAAGAATTCCTTCTAAAAGCATCTTGCATAACTTAAAAGATTTTCTCTTAAAGCATATTCATGCCTGGAGGCAGAGATCTGGCTATAGGTGTTTATCTGCTTGTCTTCAGTAAAAATGAAACAAAATTAAGGCATTTTTTTAAAGCAGCATATATTAACCTTCTGTCACCTGAAAGAAAGAAGTCTGAAAGCATATGTGACTACAGATGGAAATACATTGGCAAGATTTTTCTGCTGAAGGACGATCTCAGTAAAATAGACTGGGCTGTTTGTGTTTAAATTGGAAAAAATAGGGAAAAAATAAATAATGACACTAGGTAAAAATTAATAAAACTGTACTTTGTGCAAAAAGATGGTTTTTGTTTGCTTATATGTCTTTGTTTTTTCCTTTTCTTTCAGAGCCTGAGTTTTATTTTTAGTATTTTTTGCTAGATTACTAATTTCCTCTACCTACCCCACCAAAAAAAAAAAATTTGAGAGGTGAATATATATAAGGTGAACAGAAAAGACCTACATATCAAATGTTTTGCCAGTGGTGTTGGTTAAGGGGCCAACATTTTTTTTGCATTGGTTTCAGAACAGACAGCTGGACAAAAAGTAGAGGATCTGACTCTCCATGAGACATTTTAGTAATATGAATTCATTAATTTTGTATCACCTAAATCTTATTCTATCTGAATGTTTGTCTCAGTTTAGCTGGTATGTATTTCATTTTTGCAATTATTCTTCGGTTTACTCATCAAAAGAACAAAGAGTGAAATAACATAAACCGTATCAGTTAAATAAGTGGCATTATTTATTTATCAAATCTTTTTAAACATTAAAATGCATTCATTTTTATGCTCAGACACGTGCAATCACCAGATGATGAACTAGAACACTACTAGCATACCAGAACACTTCCCAATTCCAAATCACACTGCCCGTCCCAAAGGCAGCTACCATCCTAAATCCTACCACTCCAATGTAGCAACAGGCAAAACACTCCTGTGTAGTGCTATCTAAGCATGAAGAAACTGTTCTCCTGTATTATCTTCATTGTATTCTATAGTTCCCTGACGTTGGTTTCTGTGTGGTGTGTGAAATAAGGGTCAGCTCTAAATGATGGAATAGTAAATTGTTATAAAATAGATAGATACAGACTGACAAGAGGACATCATCATTTTTTAAAGGAGTAACAAATTAGTATATTAAGAAGGTAAGCTTTGATTCGGATCATGATGTCTCCAGAAATAGTTGGCAGCAAATATCAAGAAACAACCAAGGGACTAACAATAGTGAGAAGTTACCCTCACTGTTATGTGCAATAGGAGGGAGAAGTATTACGAATTGACAAAATCTATATTTGTGAGAGAACGGTCTCCAGAAATGAGTTGTGTCTGTGAGGAGAAGAACACCACCAATGCCCAAACAGCAGCCTGGTAGAGAGAGTGTGGGAGAGATGAAAATTTTGCCAGTGCTTCATTTTGCTGGGGACAAGATGTGCCACTTGAAACCCCTCTAGAGATCAGTTTCCTGTGAAGAGAGTACAGCAGAGATAGTCACAGAACAAATTCAAAGGGCTGAATAACCAGCACAGGTTGTAAAGGAATCACAAACAAAAAAAATAAGAGAAAGCTTTGCATATGGAAAAATTGAATGAATAAGATTTCTTGAAAGAATATCAACAAAATGAATTGATTGAAATATCTGGTCTATTAAACAAAACCAAAATAAGAGTGGAAAAATATGTGAGGAAATCCAGACAATGAAGGAAGACTATAGAAGAGCTTAAATTCATACAATCAAAATTATAAGTCTCTTAAGTTAAGACATGTAGCATTTGGTAATATTTGTGTACTTGAGAAATTCTGGTCTGCACCGACTATACTAAAAAAAAAGGAACAGCAGCAGAAATACTACAAAGAATTCAAATATGATTCTCCAGGCATAAGAAGATTACTGTTGCCAAGGATATTGGCTGTAGATGTGAAAACTGTCAATTGAAAATAAATCGTGGAGGACAAAGCTAATTGGCATATTTAAGATTTTAATGTGGTGAGCAAGGAAAGAGACACAAATAGAAAACATGGAGTAAAAATGATGAGTTTACTTTTTGGATAAGCTCTCTATGAAATTTATTATAAATAAATGTTAATGGAGGGTTAAACACTGAACCTACTCGAATGCTTAGAAGTATGGAATATTGAAAGTTCACTGAGATAAGAAAGTCATCAACATTACCAAATAGGAGAAGATTAAAAAAAGGGGGAAAATTGTATAGTTTGAAGAGTGCAATAGTTGGTGACTCATTTCTTCATATTTATTAATACATTCATAAATTAAAATAGGCTAGGTACAGTGGCTCACATCTGTAATCCTAGCACTTTGGGAGGCTGAGGCTGGAGGGTCACTTGAGTGCAGGAAGTTGAGGATGCAGTGAGCTATGTTTGCACCATTCCACTCCAGGCTGAGCAACACAGTGAGACTCTGTCTCAGAAATAAATTAATTAATTAAAATAATTTTATTCATTTACTGTATTTGAAAATTGTTTTCACTAGTTTAGCCCCTGCTGTTCTGGTGCCCACACATAATGGTGGGAGGATGGATAAATAAAATAGGCAAATAAACAAACAATTTGAAATATTATTTTAGAGAGAATCTCAATTGTGCTTGGTATTAAACCTACTAAATTGCTGATCTATGAAAAATGTCTTTACTTAAAAGGAATCTATATAATTTTATTTGCAAGTTTGCCATTTTCAGTAATTATTCTTATATTTACTTTTGTTTTTAGCGATATAAAGTTAGAAGTATGTTTAGTTGAAAATTCATAGTTGATGTATATTTAGAAATAATTTTTCCTTTTTTAGGACCTTAACAGCATTTTTTTTTCCTTCCAAATTTATTTTAGGTTCAAGAGGTACATGTGCAATTTTCCACATGGGCAAATTGCATGTTGTGGGGCTTTGGTGTACAGGACATTTTGTCATTTAGGTAATCAGCATAACACTCAATAGGTAGTTTTTCTATCCTCACCCTTCTGCCATCCCCCACCATGTAATAGGCCCCAATGTGCCTTGTTTCCTTCTTTGTGTCCGTGTGTACTCGATGTTTGGCTCCCCCTTATAAGTGAGAGCGTATGCAATTTGGTTTTCCGTTCCTATGTTATTTCACTTAGGATAATGGCCACCAGCTCCAAACATGTTGCTGCAAAGGACATTATCTCATTTTTTAAATAGCTGTGTGGTATTCAATGGTGTATATGTACCACATTTTCTTTATCCTTTAATTTATTGTTGGCTATACAGAAGGCATAAATATAGGGACTTAAAAGGACCTATTAAGAAAAAAAATTCATCTGATCATTCCTAGGAGAGCCTCAAAGAGTGAGAAAAAGACAAATGCAAGAATCTGGATCCAAGAGTCCTGGCTAGCAGACAAGATAGGGATGGTGGAGCATTAACACATGTAAGAAACACTGAGACTATGTTTGTAGAATTCTCATCTTATTTTATAGAAAATCTGTATTCTTTACTGTATCTAATACAGTATGTGTAAGCTCCCAAATATGTTCTCTTATCTTAGTTTAAGCTTTACAGAGCCCTGTGTCTTTCATAGATTGTAATTTGGTGCTACAGTTTTCTCTCTCTCTCTCTCTCTCTCTCTCTCTCGCTTGCTCTCTCTCACTGTCTCTTGCTCTCTCTCTCTCTCCTCTCTTTTGCTCGCTTTCTCTTCTATCTAAAAAAGTTCAAAATAAATTTATGGGCTATTACATGGAACAACTGGGACCTTGTTACATTGTAAGTGAAAACATAATTCAATGTAATAATTATGAAAAAAGTTTTTTGCAAAACCTAGAAAATAATGTATACTTCATGAACCAACTAGCCTGCTTATATATTTGTACATCATGAAAAAAATGAAGTACTTACTTCTAGCGACAAACATGAATGAAAATGTTCTTAGCTGGCGATCTTAACAGGCAAAACCTGGAAACAATCTGAGATCCATTATTAGAATGGTTAACTATGTTTTAATTGTTCTGTGTTTTGTTTTATTGTTGTTGTTTTTTTTTTACAAAGGAATACTACAAACAATAAAAGCATGATGTACACAAAACTAAAGAAGCATATAGTCATTATATTTTATTTAAAGAAATCAGATGCAGAAGAATGTGTTCTGTATGATTCTATTTATGTGGAGTCAGACACAAGCAATGCTATTCCATGGTTATAACAGTTAAAAAAGTAATTATATTTGAGGAGACACTAACTGAGAAAGTAAATGAAGCAGCCATCCATGTTACTGGGAATATGCCATATCTTGATCTATTATTACATTTTATTATATCATATATAAATATATGTGGACATATTTGATATATATTATATATGTGTATATATAGATATATTTGATAGATATGTGTATATATTGTACATACATAATCATCCACAATAATGTGGATTCAATCTTATCCACTTTGTAAAATCCATTTACTATTCAATTATGTATAGTAAAATGCACAAATTCATCAATCTGTATAATCAAGATTTGTGAATTTTACTATACATAATATATACATTAAAAATCAATCACAGTCTCAATCTTCAGAGAATTATGAGAAACTTGAAAGCTCTTTAAATCAGTCCACATATACAGCATGGTATCATAATAAAATGTTTTTCTGAAAATTTGCTAAAAATTGATTTTGTATTTTGTCATTTTTGAAATATATTATTTACTAGACATATTCTAAGTTCTTTTCCTTCAATATTTTAAAGATGTGTCATTATCTTCCCACTTTCATTGTTTCTGAAAAGAAATCTGCTGCTATCTTCTTTTATACATAACATTTCTTTATTCTATAGCTGCTTTTAGGATTTTCTCGTTATCAGTGATTTGTGGCAATTTTATTATTATAGAATGTGAACTAAGGTCATTTAATTCATGTTTCTTATGCTTAACATTGTGGAGATTCTTAGAATTGTGGACTTATAATTTTAAACAAATTTGAAAAAATTTACTGAAGTATGATTCCTCCACCTCCACCTCCCCTGCTTTTTTTTTTTTTTTTTTTTTTTTGCCCTTTACATTCTTTTAGGTACTCAAATACCTAAGTGTATTAGGCTTCTTGGCATTGTTTCGCAGATCACTGGAACTCTGCTAAAATTCTTTTTGAGGAGTGTCTTTTTTTTCTCCGAGTTTCATTCTGGGTAATTTCTATTATATCTCTTAAGTTCACAAGCTTTTCTTTAGGAATGTTTAATTGATTGTAAATCATATCCAGTGTTTCCAGACATTACAACTTTTATCTCTAAAATATGATTTGAGACATATTTTATACCTTCTGTTTCTATATTTAACATGTTCGACCTTTCCTCTAGCTTTATCAGCATATGAAATTCAGTTATAGTAACAATATTACTGTACTTATCTGATAATTTTAACACTGGTGTCAGTTCTGGATTGGTTTCAGATGATTGCTTTTTCTCCTCATTATGGATATGTATTTTTTGGCTTCCTGGTAATTTTTTACTGAATCTTATTATTTTAAATTTTATATTAGTGAATACTAAACAACTTATTTATTTTTCTGTTCTTGAGTTTTGTTCTGAGATTTAGCTAAGAAAACATGAAAAGAGTTTGATGTTTTTAGATCTGGGTTTTGTAAACAAGATCAGGCAGTGTTTGTTCTATACTTAATTATTCCCTACTAGTAAGGTAAGATCTTTCTGAATATTGTGCTTCTGAATTAGGTTTCCAGTGTGGTTGGTGGTAACAGGCACTATTCCCATTCCCGTGTAAGCTCAGGATACGGTTTATATCAGCATCGTTCTTTTATATCAGTAGATCTCTAGCTGTCTGAGGTTCTCTCCCTTCATGAGTACTCTGCCCTGTGATTCCTATGCACCCTGATTCTCAATTCTGTCTCCTCATCTGAGGGAATCCAGCTAGTTCTGTCTGAGTTTCCCATTCTTGCACCTTGGCTTGAAACTCTTTCATGGTTGTTAGATTGTACAATCGTATAGCTCATTTGTTCCCTGCATCTCAAGGATAACTAACAATCATTGTCTGATGTCCATGAAATTGTTGCTTTATGTATTTTGCCGATTTTTAAAAGTATATCAAGATTAAATCTAGAAACAGAAGTCAACATATAATATTGGTGATGAAGATTACCACAAAAATATGTTACTCAAGACAGAAACTATAAAATTGTTACCCAAAATAGTTCTAGTTAATTTGTCAAATACTGATTTGATAAATAAGAACGTTTATATAAAATATCTAATGAGTTGAGTACATTGATTTTATTCCGAGTTGGATTAAGGACTCCTACTTGGGGTTCATAGATTTTTGTGTTTTTTTTTTTTTTTTTTTTTTTTGTCTTTTTAAATGTTTGTTTTGGTTTTGTTTATAGCTATGGCTCATTATCTCTTCGGTTTGGACAATTTTGTTTTGGTTTAGGTTTTGTTTGTACTTTTTTTGTTGTTTTTGTATCTATGTCTCACTATTTCTTCAATTTCAACAGTTCTCCATAATGATCTCCTAAACTATTGCTTTCAATCTATTTGCTTTCCTTACCTTCTGATAGTGACATACAAATGTGCTCGATCTTTTTACTCTGTTCTTTCTGTATCTCTTTCCCCTCTTTGGAATTGTCTACAGTTTTGTTTCTCTCTAATTCTTTCAGTAAAATTCCTTCTTACCAATCATCGGTATTGCCTATGCTCTCTTTGTTGTATCTCATATGCTACTAAATTCTGTAACTGAGTTTTAATTATAGGTACAATTTTTGTAGTTACAGAATATCTATTTATTTTATAAAACTTATTTGACATCCTAATAGAGCAATGTTTGTTTTCTGAAATTCCAAACAATTGTTAAATAGAATTTTAAAAACAAGACATATTCTCAGTTATCTGAAGATAACACAGTAAACACTGGTTGTAGTTGGAAGCATGTACAAAACTATAATAAAAATTCAAAAGTCACTTTACTCAGTATAGCTATATCAAATATTTTACCAAAATAGTTCAAAAATTATGTTAAAATGCATTTACCATAAATTAGGAAAAAATTTAATACATGTTGTATTAGTTCTCTATGGCTACTATTAGAAATTACCACAGACTTGACTTAAAAAATAATTTTATTATCTTACAGAGAAGATAGAAATCCAAAATCAATTTTACTAGACTGAATTCAATGTTAGTAAGGCTAGTTCTTTCTGAAAGCTATGAGAGGAGAATCAATTTCCTCGTCTTTTTCAGGAAAATAAAATGTGGGTGCGTATAATTTTGTCTGTTATCTCTTTTTCAGTATTCAATGTGCATCACTCCAAACTCTTGCTTCTGTAACCACCTTGATTTCTCTTAAATGTGACTTCTCTTGTTATAATGATTGTTGCAATTACATCAGGGAGAACTATATAATCAAGCAAAGTCTCCTTATTAAAAATCTCTAACTAATTTTATTTGCAAGGTAGTCCCTTTTGTAATATGAGATAACATTTACAGGTTCTGAGGATTATATTGCAGACATATTTGAGGCTATATTTGGAATATATTTGTGGACATATAGGCTATTATTTAGCCTATAGTGCATAGCTTGGTAATCTGGGTACAATGATCTTATACTAGAGTTATAGTTGGAATAGCAACTTATATTCATTATATAATATAATTTATTTCAAATATAAGTTGCTATTCCAACTACAACTCTAATATAGTATATTAGATCTAGAACTAGTATATTTCAGTATATATATATATATATATATGCCAATTTTCACAAATATAAATTACTTTGGATTACTTTAAATTATTTCATGTTTTCCTATATACACTATTTTTTCTTGATGGTTTGGCTATTTGTATCCTAGTCTTACTGAAATAGCTTATATTTCTTTAAAAATAGTACTGTATTTGTTTATGGATCCTGGCTTACTGCATCAGCTTTATAGTAATCTCCTCATAACTCTTGTCTAACTCAGTAAACATGGTTTAGAATAAAGTCAAATAGGTGATAAAAAATTTATTTAAGAAAGATTTTTAAGAAATTTAAATTTGAAGTATAGGACTTTGGCTATACCAACTTCTTGACACCAACATAGCTCTTCAAACAGTCCTAACTTTTGCTGTGTTAAGAGCAACATATATATTTCAGATTACTTGATATTGATTTTGATAGAGGAAAATGTTGAATACTAGATGCAGATGAATGACTTGATTATAAAGGCAAAGAGATGTATTATTATTAAGAATAGCCTAAGAACAACATGGATTCATTCTCCATCCTGCAGAGCAAACATATTAAACAGATTAAAAAAATGAAATGACATAATACAATAAATCATTAAAAATTAGCATAATGATTAGCATAACAAGTGAACAAAATAGTATATAAAATGAAGAGAATTCTCTTCTTACATTCAGCTTTCATAGAAGGACACCATTAAAACAGCAAAGCATTTTATTGCACATAGGTTTGTAATATAATGAAAAGGTGAAAATAATGGATAATAAATTATATATAAAAATAAAGTAATATTCTGAAACTCTTTTCAGTATCTTGGCAATATATTTAACACAAATTATTTAAATCACCAACCTATTTAATCTCATTCCTTATTTTTAAATATCAGGTTTAGGCAAATACCCAGAGTAGTGCTATGAGTTGAGAATTAGGTTCAGGAATGACCAAAAGGAAACTTCAGCTGCTATTAGCCATAGCAGCTAATCTACAAACTATAAATTATTTTAAGGGAATATGGTTTAAGGTTGTGTCGATTAAGGCAGTAGAAGCAAAGTAAAAATGAATTTCTAAATTTGCAAACTATGGCTTTGAGTTAAGAAGGAGAAGAAGGAGGAAGAATAGGAGAGGGAGGAGAGGAAGGATGAGGAGTAGAGGAAGTAGAAGAAAAAGATGAAGACAAAGACAAAGAGAAGGAAGAGGAAAAAGAGAGAAGAAGGGAGAGGAGAAAAGAAAGAGGAGAAGAAAGAATTTGTAAAGGTTTTGGCTTGAAGTGATATTCCCTCCTTGGTCAGTAGGTGTTATCATCAGGTCTAAATTAGAGTTAACCTTTTATTTAATGAATTACATAGGCTGAATTAGTGTTTTAATTAGAATTTTTTTCTTCTGTGGCAGTAAGTTTTGTAAGATTACTAAATCCTAAATGTGTTTTAATTAGTACTTTGCTTCCTTCCCTGAAAACAGACTTGGCTTCATAAAAACTCAGAAAGTTGTTGGCATACATGTATTTTCATGCGTTGGGAAAAGTGATGGTAATAAGATGCCCTGAGTTTTCCCTTTTTTCTATAACTTCTCTTGGATCAGGTCAGATACTTATGTAATACTTTCAGGCTGACCCGTTCTTTCACTATTATTCTTCTTCCAAAATTCCTGCCAAAATAGTCTAGAATGAAAAGTGGTACTTTGGGTAGTTTCCCAATTAAGGCATAAAAACATAAAGCTCATCTATAATTGTAAAGATAAAAATATTAAAAATCAAAAGAAGTATAAAATTATAATAACTGTTTAAACAGTTTTAACATTTTTTACTAATATTCAGAACTAGATTTAAATTAGATTACTCTTTGTAGTTGGTTCAAATAATTATAAGCACTTTTAAAGTCTTTGTTTATAATGATCTTCATTCATTATTTTAAAAGGGGTTATTTTTAATAATAAGATAAATACATGGATATACTCTTAAACATGGATATACTCTTTCAGGGAAGTCCAATTGGACTACTTGCATTAAAATTCCAGTCAAATGACTAAGAAATTATGTAACCCTGTGCTATTTACTTACCTTCTCTAAACTAAAAATATTCCTTCCATATAATAAATATAATAATGGTACAACTTCACAACATTATTATGCAGATTATATGAGATAATCTTTATAATTTTCTTGTTGCTTAGTATAATATTGATTAATTTTCAATATATATTACCAGGAAAATTTAAAAGTATGCCTTTTGGTTAGTTTTTAAGCCTTTAAAATCAATTGAAACTACATTTACCTCTTTCCATTAAACAAACTCAGGAAGCATAGCAAGTGATTAATTCAATAAACATACATTGTAATAGAAAAACTCATTCATTTGACATTCTGAATAGACATGTGTAATGAAAATTTAATGCAAATCTGTAAAATATCTATGCAAATATAACAATAGTCATTGTATTATTGACACATTTTTCTGAACCATTTAAAAAGTCTGCATGTATTCTATCATTGCGGTATTATAAAAAGAAAATTGTAAATATAGGTTAAATATGTAATTAATTTTCTAAAGTATGTAACAATATATAATGCTTTTTTATATAAAGCAGTAAATAATTTTATTAGACAATTTATTAATTTATTTCAGCTCATTAGGTAAAAGTAATGAAATAAAAGATGTTCTCAGAAAACAAAATTAGAAAATTACATTGTCATTTTCCTCTGATTCTGACTGAACTGAAATGTGAAATAAGTATTTGGCCCTACTGAGCAGTTATTTTTTACCATCTGTCAACAAAATGTATACAGAAAAGTAAATTCCCTCGAGCTCGTGATGAGTGCCTGCACATTTTTCACTATATTAAAAAGGGTACTGTAAAGACATTTGCATCAGAGAAATGACTGCAGAACAAAACAGAAAAAAACATATTCCTTAGATGTCATCTCAATTGATGAACAAATTCAGGTAAAACTAAACAACTTCAAAAATGTAAATTTACTAAATTTCTTTAGGCATTAATTACCTGAGTTAAAATGTCAACGTCATAGAATGAGTCAAACAGACATCTAGTGGTTTCTGGTAGTTGTCCAGTGGAATATCACTAATTTCAATTTTTCTCTTTTTTTTAAAATTCAAATTATAATTTTATATGTGCAGGTATGTGTGCAGCTTTGGTATAAGGGCATATTGCATGATGCTGTGGTTTGGTCTCCTATTGATCCCATCATTCAGATAGTGAACATAATACCCAATAGGAAGTTTTTCATCTCTTCCCTTTCTCCCACCTACCTGCTTTGGGAGTCCCCATTGTCTATTCTTACCATCTTTTTGTCCATGTGTACCCCATTTTAAGTTCTCATTTATAAGTGAGAACATATTGGTATTTGGTTTTCTGTTTCTGCATTAATTACCTTGGAATAATGGCTTCTAGATGCATTCGAGTTACTGCAAAGGACATGATTTTTCACATCCTTGGTTAGCTGTATTCCTACTTTTGTTTCTGTTTCTTTTTTGTAATTATTATAAATGCAATTGCATTATGGATTTGGCTCTTGGCTTGCATGTTACTAATGAATAGAAATGATGATAAGTTTTGTGCATTGATTTTGTATCCCTAAACTTTACTAAATTGATCAGGTCTAGAATTCAATTGGCAGATCCCTTAGAGTTTTCTAGGTATAGACTAATATTGTCAGCAAAGGGAGATAATTTAACTTCCTCTTTTCCTATTTGAATGCCTCTTATTTCTTTCTCTTGCCTGATTTCTCTGGCTAAGACTTCCAGTACTATGTTGAATTGGAGTGGTGAGAGAGTACATCCTTGTCTTGATCCAGTTTTCTTTCTTTTCTTTTTTGTTCTTTTTTTTTGAGACAAAGTCTCACTCTTGTCACCCAGGCTGGAGTGCAATGGTGCGATCTTGGCTCATTGCCACCTCCACCTCCCGGGTTCAAGCGATTCTCCTGCCTCAGCCTCCCCAGTAGCTGGGATTACAGGCAGCCACCACCATGCTCGGCTAATCTTTTGCATTTTGAGTAGAGATGGCATTTTGCCATGTTGGCCAGGCTGGTCTAGATCTTCTTACCTGAGGTGATCCACCCGTCTCTGCCTCCCAAAGTGCTGGAATTACAGGCATGAGCCACCACACCTGGCAGATTTTATTTATTTATTTATTTTAATGGTGAAATAGTATTCCATTGTAAATATATATCACCATTTTGTTGTTGCTTGCTTGGTTGGTTGGTATGGTCTTGAACTCCTGACCTCAGGTGATCCACCCGCCTCAGCCTCTCAAAGCGCTGGGATTACAGGTGTGAGCCACTGCACCCATCCAATCTTGTTCCAGTTTTCAAGGAGAAATATGTACAGCATTTTCTCAGTTAGTAAGTTTTTTTTGTGGATTTGTCCTATCTGACACTAAGTATTTTGATGTATGATCCTTGATGCCTAGTTTGTTAAGGATTTTTATTATGAAGGAATGTTGGATTTTGTTGATTTTTTTTCCACATCTATTAAGATGATCATAGGTTTTTGCTTATATTTCCGTTGATGTGGTAAATTGCATTTATTGATTTGCATATGTTGAACCAGCCTTGAGTCCTAGGAATAAAGCCTACTTGATTGTGATTAAAATAACTTTTTGATATGTGGCTGAAATTAGTTTGCAAGTTTTTTTTTTTTTGAGAATTTTTGTATCTATCTTCATCAGGGATATTTGGCATATATATATATATATATATATATATTTTTATTTTTTTTTTTTTTCCTTGTGTCTTTGCCAGATTTTGATATCAGGATGGTGCTGGCTTCATATAATGACTTAGGGAAGAGGCCCTCTGCAATTTTTTGGAATAGCATCAGTAGGATTAGTACCAGGTTGTCTTTGTATATCATTTAGAATTGAACTGTGAATTTGTCTGGGCTAAACTTATTTTGGTTGGTATTTTTTTTATTAATAATTAAACTTTGTAACTTATTATTTTTCTGTTCAGTTTTATTTTTCCCCTGATTCAATCTTGAGTTAGTATGTCTTTCCAGGAATTTATCCATTTTCTCTAAATTTTCTAGTTTGTGTGCATGGAGGTATTTATAATGGTCTCTGAGATTCTTTTGTATTTCTTTGGGAATGGTGGTAATGTCATCTTGTTCATTTCTGATTATAATTATTTATATCTTTTTTTCTTAATCTAGCTAATAGTGTATAAATTTTGTTTATCTTTTCAAAAAGAAAACCAAAATTTTTGTTTTGTCGATTCTTTGGTTTGGTGGGGGGGTCTCAACTTCATTGTTCAGCTCTGATTTTAGTTATTCATCTTATTCTGCTAGCATTGGCATTAATTTGCTCTTCTTTTTCCAGTTCCTTTAGGTTCCATGTTAGCTTGTTGACTTCAGAACTTCTAACTGCTTGATGTAGGCATTTAGCACTATAAATTTTTAACACTGCTTTAGCCATATCCCAGAGGTATTGACATGTGTCTTTATTTTTATTTGTTTCAAATAATTTTTTGATTTCTGCATTAATGTTATTTTTTATCCATAAGTCATTCAGGAGCAAGTTGTTTAATTTTGATGTAATTTTGTAGTTTTGAGAGTTCCTCTTGATATTGATTTATATTTTTATTCCACTATTGTCTGAACATATGCCTGGTATGATTTTGATTTTTTTAAAAAATTAATCAAAACTTGCTTCATGAGTGCATATGTGATTAATCTTAAAGTATGTTCCACGTGCAGATGAGAAGAATGTATATTCTGTAGTTGTTGGGTGGAGTGTTCTGTAGATCACTATTGGGTCCAATTGGTCAGAGGTTGAATTTAAGTCCATAATTATTTTTAGTTTTCTGCCTTAATGATCAGTGTAATCCTATCCGTGTGTGTGTGTGGTGGAGCGAGGGGGCTTGAAGTCCCCCAATACTATTGTGTGGCTGTAGAAGTCTTTCAAAAGTTTGGGTCCTCCAATGTTGGATGCATACGTATTTAGGACAGTTGTCTTCTTGTTGAATTGAACCTTTTATCATTATTTAATGCTCCTCCCTGTCCTTTTTTTTGATATTGCTAGTTTAAAGGCTGTATTATTTGATACAAGAATAGTGATCCTTACTCATTTTTGTTTTCCATTTGCGTGATAGATCTTCATCCTTTTACTTTGAACCTATAGATGTCATCACATGTGAGATGGGTCTCCTAAAGACAAAAGAAGGATGAATCTTATTTTCTTATCCAATTTGCCACTGTTTGTCTTTTAAGTGGAATGCTTAAACCACTTATACTCAAAGTTAATATTGATATGTTTATTTTTGTTCGTCTTGTAGTGATGCTACCTGGTTGCTTTGTATTGTCAGTTGTGTAGTTGCTTTACAGAATCTTTGGGCTATGTACTTACATGTGTTTTTGTGGTAGCAGATATCATTCTTTTCTTCCCATATTTAAAACTCCCTTAAGCATCTCTTGCATGGTCAGTCTGGTGGTAACAAATTCCTTTAATGATTGCTTGTCTGGGAAATGTTTAATTTCTCTTTTGCTGATGAAATTTAGTTGGTGGGATGTGACATTCTTGGTTGGACTTTCTTTTCTTTAAAAGTGCTAAAATTAGGCCCCCAATCTCTTCTGACTTGTAAGGTTTCTGCTGAGAAGTCTGTTATTAGTCTTATTTTATTCCTTTTGTAGGTGATACAATCCTTTTCTCTAGCTGTCTTTAAGATTTTCCTCTCATGTTGACCTTGGAAAGTCTGATGACTATGCCTTGGATGATTGTCTTGTCTTGTGTAGTATCTCTCAGGAGTTCTCTGAATTTCTGGAACCTTTATGTTGACCTCTTTAGTAAGATTGGGAACATTTTCACGGGATGTATCCTTGAAAATATTTTTCAAGTTGCTAACTCTCCTTTCTTCTCTCTCAGGAAACCCAGTGAGTTATAGCTTGCTTTATATAATTCTGTATTTCTCAGATGCTTTGTTCATTTTTTACAACTTTTTTTTTTTTTTTTTTTTGTCTGACTGGGTTGATTTGAAGAACTGGATTTGAGCTCTGAACATTTTTTCCTTCTGATTGGTCTAGTCTGTTGTCAAAACTTCCAAATGTATTTAAAAATTCTTTCAGTCAAGTTTTCAATTCCAGAGTTTCAATTTGGTTCTTTCTTAATATAGCTGTGTTGTTTTTCAAATCTTGAATCATTTTCCCTGCTTCATAGGATTGAATTTCAACTTTCTCTTGGATCTCATTGAGCTTCCTCATCTTACAAATTCTAAATTCTATGTCTGTCATGTGAGACATTTCAATCTGGTTATGTTCCATTTCCAGAGAGCTAGTGTGATCCTTTGGAGGGTAAAGAAAGACTCTGATTTTTTCAGTTGCCAGCATTCTTGCTCTGATTCCTTCTCATCTGAGTGAGCCTAACACTTCTTCATCTTTTGTTTGAATTTGCTGTTGTTTGGATGGGTATTTTTTTTTTCTTTCTTCCTTTGAGAATTGGACTGTGGTTTATGTTCTGGTTAGCTTCTTTACTTAGTGCTTCCAGAAGGCTAAGGCTCTGTTCTGGTTCCTTGGTTGTAGGTAGGTTCCTATAGTGGGTTTAACAAGTATTGCATGTTGAAATAATATATTTTTGTTGGATGGTGTAACTCAGGTTATAGTCCCATAGATGGCACATAAAAATAAGAGCTGGCATATTGCTTCTTATTCATCTGCATTTGCCCCTTTTTGTGTTTCAGTGCATTTGAAGCAGTGCAGTGTGAAGGGAAGGTAGAGAGAGAGTTAAGAGATGACTCCTTCTCCAAATGCATTTTGGGCCTCAGTGGTGTCTCCTTTAATGCTGGTTTCATGCCCACAGTTCCCTTGCTCCAAGGGGTCTTTGGTGGATGTGCTCCCTCCTTCCTTATGGGTGGTGCATGCTAAGAGTTTGGTCACCAGTAGACCTGTGACTTCCTGGGGACTTACTGATCCTCTGTGTTTGCTATAGTCAGAGTGGGTTATGGGGTATGTCTGCAATTGGTCTAGTGGTCTAGTGGGTCAAGGGTGGAGGATCCTCCAGCAGAGCAATGGCACCATAGATGTGCAAACAGAATGGTGCCTACAGTCCAGGGTTCTCAGCCTAACAGACGGTTGAGGGGCCTGCCCATTTCTTCGTTGTTCAACCTAGTGGTTCTCCCTCCAGCATCCACTCTGGGATTAGGCATGGCCAGCTGGGTTTGTTCCAGTCGTTCTGCACCCAGATAACTGAGCCATGAGGCTCCTTGGAGAAGAAACCATGGCTGTCTATCAGGTTATACCCTTTCAAGTTCAGTGTTAAAGAGGGAGGGATGCCCAGGTCCCATGCTGGCCCACAAGCCCACTCCACTCTTCTGTTTTGAGTGTTGGTGGTCCTCTCCTGCTTGAACTCCAGCCACAAGTCTCAGTTTGATGTCCCTGGGTGGTGTGCTTAAATTCTGAGAAGTTAGGATGGAGCCCAGTTTTTGTCCACTGGCCTCATGGGGTCAAGCACCAGTTGTGCTTGGGGTGCAAACTACATCCAGGCCACCAGCAAAACACTCAGGTGGCATAGTGGAGGCTGTGTTGTGGGCACACTTCTGCAGAAATGGCCAGACAAGTGGTCTTAGGAGGGGCTGTCAGGCAAGGGCACACATGGATCAGATGCAATTCAGTCCCATAGTAATGGTTACCCTGCTCTCTCCTGGCCTGGCTGAAAGCAGGAGCTGCAGCAAGATCAAGATCCTTGGGGGATGGCCACCAATGATTGTGTTTTGCTGCAGCTGCACAGTGGTGGGGAAATTTCTGGGATCCACAAGGGTTCAAGTTATGCCTCTCCCTGATATACAGGTGGCTCCCCTGCCAGTCTGAAGATCTATGGGGGTAGTGGGAACTCCTGTAGCTAAGATCCCAGAGGTCTGTGGGGAAAGTGTGGTATCCTAGGATTCCTTCACTCACCCCTTTCTTCAGTGCAGTTTAGGTTCAGAGGTCAGTTCTTTAACCCAAGCAAGCTTCCCAGCATCCTCCCTCTTCAACCACAACATCTACCTCACCTCTTCATCCATTTTCAGTGTGTTTTCCCAAAATATCTGTTTTTCCTCTCTTCTTTAAAGATCTATGTTGACCATAAATTGATAGCAGTGAGTTGGGGTGTGTGTGTGCCTGTGTGCGTGTGTAAGTAAGGGAGGGGCTTCTTTGTATCTGAAAGTTGAAGTAGTTTAAAAAATAGGTTTGAAATATCTTGTTTGATTAGTTTTATTGTGTGTAAAAGTTCCTGTAAATGTTCTGCTTCTCACTATAGTTCTCTTTAAAAGGACACATTATGAATATTATAACACATATGCATTTTTCTTTGATCTAGAAAAGCTTTTTGTCATAAAAAGAAAATGAAGGTTATTATTAGGTACAACAGTCAAAGAATGAACTAAGGAGCAGCTCTTGTTTTTTTTTTTCATGTAATTCCATTTTAACTAATAATGTTAGAATCAGAATATAAAACATAAGCAGGAAAGCATGTGATATTTACTAATGACTAAGCTTCCCAACATCTCAAATCATTTTGAAATCAAAATATGAATCTCTCTGATGAATACTCCCAACTCAGCTCTGACAAAGATCCTAAAATAAAAGATAGCTCTAACTATATTATTTCCTCATCATAACCCAGTTTCCCTGGGATAAACATCCTTCATACCAAATAGAATACAGGGACAGAAGACAATGTGTAGAATAAGAAACATAAAAGAGACAGATATTTTGAAAATCTGTTTAAGACACTATTTCTAATGACCCAACACTATATACTATACTCTTTTTATTTTTAAAGACAAAGATATACAGGCAGAAATGTAAGGAAGTGTCATTGTTATTAGATGAAATATCGTGAATTATTAGTGCCCGGGTGCCTAAGTGTAACACAATGTGAAAAAGGAGATACAGCATATGTTCAGCATATTGATAATAACAGATAATGTAGCACAACTGGCCAGAAGCCTAGATCTATTAACAGCATTGTCTTGGTGACCATGACATTAATAGCTGGAAATGGTGGGGGTAGCCTCAAAAGTGGTTATACCTTGTACATCAATATGTTGAATAGAGTTGTCAAGGTAACACATAATGCTATATAGGAACAGAGAAAGTTGTTCATGAACTTGCAAGAGACAAACCAGTGACTTCCAAGTAGTGTGCTTTAGACTTTGTAGGGATCAAAGTGAATAATTTGTGCAGAGTTTCCACAGACGTTTTTTTAAGCTTGAAAATATTGTTTGAAACGAAACATTTCTTATGATGTTATCATATATACATAGAAAGTATTTACATAAATGAATATTAATTTTCTATGTAGTATTTTATTTTATTTAGAAATCTAATAATCTAATACTGCTGACAAATCCAAAGGAACAGTGTCTTTAAAAGTTAACAATAATCATATGTTCATTGTTTTTAATTCTGTTTATATGTCGAGTCACATTTATTTGTTGAACCATTCTGGTATCCTAGGAATGAAGCCCACTTGATCACAGTGAATCATCAGTTTAATGTGCTACTATATTTGGTTTTCCAGCATTTTGTTGAAAATTTTGGCATCTATGTTCATGAGGAATACTGTCTTATAGTTTTGTTTTCTTTTGTCTTTGTCAGATTTTGGTATTAGGATGATATTGGTTTCATAAGGCAAGGGTTGAAAAACCACCTCTTAGGTACTATGCTCACTATTTGGATGATGAGTTAATTTAAGTCTAAACCTAAACATTATGCAGTATATCCATGTAATAAACCTTCACATAAACCCTCTTGAATATAAAAATTTAAAAATTCAATAATGTACATAATTAATCAAATTCTTCCTTTTTCTTTTCATCCCTCCTTTTCTTACCTTATTTAATAATCTTTATTGATTTTTGTTTCTAGCTAGCTGCTTGGTATAAAATGACACATAAGGCATGTGTGTTAGTCTGTTTTTGTGTCACTAAGGGAATACCTGAGACTGGTTAATTTATGACTAAAAGGGTTTTATTTGTCTCATCGTTCTGCAGGCTATATAGGAAGCGTACATTATCATATACACAGCTGCTGGTGAGGCCTCAGGAAGCTTTCAATCATGGTGGAGGGCAAAGCAAGAGCCAGGATATCACATACTAAGATCAGGAGAAAGAGTGATGAAACAGGCGCTACAATCTTAAACTACCAGGTCTCACATGAACTAACAGAGTGAGAACTCACTCGTTACTATGGGGATGGCACCAAAATATTCATGAAAGATCACCAGGCCTCACCTCCAACATTGGTAATTACATTTCAACATGAAATTTGGAGGGGACAAATATCGAAACTATATCAGCATGGCTGATGATACTGGAGAAATCGCAGCCTAGTAAGGGAAGCAGGTATACACAGATAACTTCAATAAAGTGTGCCATATTTGCTAAAGAAAATACATTTTTATACAGTATTTTTATTAATCAATTATAAACAGAAAGTTCCTGAAAAGAAAACCACCATTTGTAAGATTTTTCTGTAACAACACAGATACATTTTATTTTCATAAAACTGAACCCCAGTCAGCAACATTGCAAATATTGACCAAAGGAAATTATGGGAGCCTACAGTGGAAGCTGTAAGCTAAAAACTGATGGACATTTGGAGCAATCAGAATAATAAAACCTATGGAAAAGTTCAAAGGCATTCAAAGATGTTTAATGAGAATATTAGGCATTTTGATAAATATTTGGGAAGATAGTTTGCTTTTATAGAGCAAACAATTTTGTGATGAAGTCCAGAATCTTTTATTAATGAGACTTGGTCAGGCATGACCAAGTGAGTGAAGCAAATTCATATTTTTTTATAAAGTCATTGTGCTCATTTTCTAATATAAATATTATTGAGTAATAATAAGCACAGGGGTTGATAAAAATATGTGGAATGTGTGTACATTTTCTGCCATGCCCTCCTTGATTTATTGCTCATTGAGCCACAACATTTTTTTCTTATAAGGTATGAAAAGCCCATCTTAAAATATGGACATTTTCTTATTTGTGGCTTAATTTGTCAAATTGCATGTTATAGGACGATGCTGATAATATTGATTAATGTGATGCTCTGGAATTATGATTATGATTATGATTATTATTATTATACTTTAAGTTCTGGGATACATGTGCAGAACATGCAGGTTTGTTACACAGGTATACATGTGCCATGGTGGTTTGCTGCACTCATCAACCTGTCATCTAGGTTTTAAGCCCTGCATGCATTAGGCATTTGTCCTAATGCTCTCACTCCTCCTTGTCCCCTCCCCCTGACAGGCCCCTGTGTGTGATGTTCCCTTCCCTGTGTCCATACGTTCTCATTGTTTGACTTCCACTTATGAGTGAGAGCATGAGGTGTTTGGTTTTCTGTTCCTGTGTTAGTTTGCTGAGAATGATGGTTTTCAGCTTCATCCATGTCCCTGAAAAGGACATGAACTCATTCTTTTTTATGGCTGTATAGTATTCCATGATTATATGTGCCACATTTTCTTTATCCAGTCTATCATTTATGGACAATTGGATTGGTTCCAAGTCTTTGCTATTGTAAACAGTGCTGCAGTAAACATACATGTGCATGTACCTTTATAGTAGAAAGAATTATAATCCTTTGGGTACATACCCAGTAATGGGATTGCTGGTCAAATGGTATTTCTAGTTCTAGATCCTGGAGGAATTGACACACTGTCTTCCACAATGGTTGAACTAATTTACACTCCCACCAACAGTGTAAAGACATTCCTATTTCTCCACATCCTCTCCAGCATCTGTTGTTTCTGGGCTTTTTGATGATTGCCATTCTAACTGGCATGAGATGGTAGCTCATTGTGGTTTTGATTTGCGTATCTCTCTCTAATGACAATTGATGATGAACTGTTTTCATGTTTGTTGGCTGCATAGATGTCTTGTTTTGAGAAGTGTCTGTTCATATCCTTCACCCACTTTTTGATGGGGTTGTTTGTTTTATTTCTTGTAAATTTTTTTACATTCCTTGTAGATTCTGGATATTAGACCTTTGTCAGTTGGATAGATTGCAAAAATTTTCTCTCATTCTGTAGGTTGCCAGTTCACTCTGATGATAGTTTCTTTTTGTGTACAGAAGCTCTTTAGTTTAATTAGATCCCATTTGTCAGTTTTGGCTTTCATGGCAATTGTTTTCAGTGTTTTAATCATGAAGTCTTTGCCCATGCCTATGCCCTGCATGGTATTGCCTAGGTTTTGTTCTAGAGTTTTTATGATTTTAGGTTTTACATTTAAGTCTTTACTCTATCTTGTGTTAAGTTTTGCATAAGGTGTAAGGAAGGGGTCCAGCTTCAGTTTTCTGCATATGGCTAGCCAGTTTTCCCAACGCCATTTGTTAAATAGGAAATCCTTTCCCCATTGCTTGTTTTGTCAGGTTTGTCAAAGATCGGATGGTTGTAGATGTTTGGAGTTACTTCTGAGGCCTCTGTTCTGTTCCACTGGTTTATATATTTGTTTTGGTACAAGTACCATGCTGTTTTGGTTCCTGTAGCTTTATAGTATAGTTTGAAGTCAGGTAGCATGATGCCTCCAGCTTTATTCTTTTGGCTTAGGATTGTCTTGGCTGTATGGGCTCCTTTTTTCTTCCATATGAAATTTAAAGTAGTTTTTTCTAATTCTGTGAAGAAAGTCAATGGTAGCTTGATGGGAATAGCATTTAATCTACAAATTACTTTGGGCAGTATGGCCATTTTCATTATATTGATCCTTCCTATCCATGAGCATGGAATGTTTTTCCATTTGTTTGTGCTGTCTCTTATTTCCTTGAACAGTGGTTTGTAATTCTCTTGAATAGGTCCTTCACTTCTCTTGTAAGTTGTATTCCTAAGTATTTTATTTTCTTTGTAGTAATTGTGAATGGGAGTTCACTCATGATTTGGCTCTCTGTTCATCTATTATTGGTGTATAGGAATGTTTGTGATTTTTGCACATTGATTTTGTATCCTGAGATGATGGGGTTTTCTAAATACACAATCGTGTCATCTGCAAACAGAGACAATTTGACTTTCTCTCTTCCTATTTGAATATCTTTTATTTATTTCTCTTCCCTGATTGCCCTGGCCAGAACTTTTAATAGTGTGTTTAATAGTGTGTTGAATCCTTGTCTTGTGCCTGTTTTCAAAGGGAATGCTTCTAGCTTTTGCCCATTCAGTATGATATTGGCTGTGGGTTTGTCATTAATAGCTCTTATTATTTTGAGATATGTTTCATCAATACCTAGTTTATTAAGTATTTTTAGTATGAATAGGTGTTGAATTTCATCAAAGGCCTTTTCTGCATCTATTGAGATAATCATGCGGTTTTTGTCCTTGGTTCTGTTTATGTGATGGACTATGTTTATTGATTTGCATATGTTGGACCAGCCTTGCATCACAGGGATAAAGCCGACTTGATTGTGGTGAATAAACTTTTTGATGTGCTGCTGGATTTGGTTTGCCAGTATTTTATTGAGAATTTTTGCATCAATGTTCATCAGGGATATTGGCCTGAAATTTTCTTTTTTGTTATGTCTCTGCCAGGTTTTGGTATCATGATGATGCTGGACTCATAAAATGAGTTAGGGAGAAGTCCCTCTCTTTCTATTGTTTGGAGTACTTTCAGAAGGAATGGTACCAGCTCCTCTTTGTACCTCTGGTAGAATTCGGCTGTGAATTTGTATGGTCCTGGGCTTTTCTTGGTTGATAGGCTATTAATTAATGTCTCAATTTCAGAACTTATTATTGGTCTATTCAGGGATTTGACTTTTCCTTGTTTAGTCTTGGGGAAGTGTATGTGTCCAGGAATTTATCCATTTCTTCTAGATTTTCTAGTTTATTTGCATAGTGGTGTTTATAGTATTCTTTGATGGTAGTTTGTATTTCTGTGGGATCAGTGGTAATATCTCCTTTATCATTTTTTATTGTGTGTATTTATTATTCTCTCTTTTCTTCTTTATTAGCCTGGCTAGCCATCTATTTTATTAATCTTTTCAAAAAATTAGTTCCTGGATACATTACTTTTTTGAAAGGTTTTTCGTGTCTCTATTTCTTTCAGTTCTGCTCTGATCTTAGTTATTTCTTGCCTTCTGCTAGCGTTTTAATTTGCTTTTGCTTCTCTAGTTCCTTTAATTGTGATGTTAGGGTGTCAGTTTCAGATCTTTCCCGCTTTCTGATGTGGGTCCGCTGCTCTTTTCAGCGCTGGCAGGCAGGAACGTTTAATTCTGCTGAAGCTGCACCCACAGCCGCCACTTCCTCCGGGTGCTCTGTCCCAGGGAGATGGGAGTTTTATCTATAAGCCCCTGACTGTGGCTGCTACCTTTCTTTCAGAGACGCCTTGCACAGTGAGGAGGAATCTAGAGAGGCGTCTGGTCACAGCCGCTTTGCCACGCTGCAGTGAATTCCACACAGTCCAAACTTCCTTAACACTGTGAGGGGAAAGCCTCCTAATCAAGCCTCAGTAATGGTGAATGCCTCTCCCCCTCAACAAGCTAGATCATCCCAGGTTCACTTCAGGCTGCTGTGCTGGCAGCGAGAATTTCACGCCAGTAGTTCTAAACTTGCTGGGCTCAGTGGGAGTGGGAACTGTTCAACGAGACCACTTGGCTCCCTGGCTTCAGCCCCCTTTCCAGGGGAGTGAAGGGTTCTGTTTCCCTGGGGTTCCAGGTGCCACTGGGGTATGAAAAAACAAACAAACAAAACTCCTGCAGCTAGCTCAATGTGTGCCCAAACAGCCTCCCAGTTTGTGCTTAAAACCTAGGGCCTTGGTGGTGTAGGCACACAAGGGAATCTCCTGGTCTGCAGGTTGCAAAAACCGTGGGAAAAAAACATAGTATCTGGATAGCACAGTCCCTCACGGCTTCCCTTGACTAGGGGTGGGAGGTCCCCAGCCCCTTGTACCTACCAGGTGAGGCGATGCCCCACCTGCTTCTGTTCGCCCTCCATGGGTTGCACCCACTGTCTAACCAGTCCCAATGAGATGAATTGGGTACCTCAGCTGGAAATGCAAAAATCACCCACCTTCTGCTTTGGTTTCTGCTGGGAGCTGCAGACTGGAGCTTTTCCCATTGGGTCATCTTGCCCAGGAATCCATGATGTTCTGGAATTGTTATCTCTCTCTCTCTTTTTTTTTTTTTTTTTTTTTTTGAGATGGAGTCTCCCTCTGTCGCCCAGGCTGGAGTGCAGTGGCGCGATCTCGGCTCACTGCAAGCTCTGCCTCCCAGGTTCACACAATTCTCCTGTCTCAACCTCCCAACTAGTCGGGACTACAGGTGCCCGCCACCATGCCCGGCTAATTTTTTGTATTTTTAGTAGAGATGGGGTTTCACCGTGTTAGCCAGGATAGTCTTGGTCTTCTAACCTCGTGATTCTCCCGCATTGGCCTCCCAAAGTGCTAGGATTACAGGCGTGAGCCACCGCGCCCAGCCTATAATCTGTTTTTATGCATTGCTTTTGTTTATTACTTTGGATAATTATTTTAAGGTAAATGGACATAATATTTGTTAGGCATTCTGGTTGAAGTGCTGAATATATTTTAACTAAGATTTAAGATTTTTAAGATTTATTATAGGCTATAATAATTTAGATTATGTGGTTTTGGTATAGAGATAGAAATACAGATCAATGGGACAGAATAGAGAACCCAGTAAATAACCTACTCAAATATGCCCAACTTATTTTTGACAAAAGTGAAAATACAATTCAACTCAGGAAGAAGGTCTTTGAAACAAATGGTGCTGGAATAATTGGATATCCAGAGGCAAATAAATAAAAGGTGACCTAAGCTCATACCACAAAAATTAACTCAAAATAATTCATAAAATTAAATTTTATATGTAAAAATCTAAAAATTTCAGAAGAAAATAAAGGAGGACATCTTTGGGACCTACGGCAAGGCATGGTATTAGAAGAGTTTTAGCCTTGACATCAAGAGCACAATCCTTAAGAAAGAAAAAAAGGCAATAATTTGGATTACATTCGAACAAACAAACCATGTTGAAAGAAAAAGGATGACTTTCTTTTCTTAGTATATTATCACATACGTTTTGATAAAAATTTTCAAATCCAAGATGCATAGTTTTCCAAATATCCTTTCTAACAAGTTACATTTTATAGCAAATTTCTCACTAGCTTATTAATTTATGCTATGAGACTCTGTTTCCAATGTATAGTGTTAAGTGATATAACACAGTAATCTGAAAATGTAATGAAATTGTCAAAATATTAGGTTCCTACGAATAACATTTTTAGTGTTTACAATATTATTTTCATTTTCTCAAGTATATATATGTAAGCAATTTAAATGACAACTTTTGCAAGATTCAGAAAATTGAAAATATACTCTAAATTGTCATAGTAATGTTAATAGTAGGAATTTCCAATTGAAAATAGGAATTTCAATAAAGAGATAAATATTAAAATGAGATTATTAGAAACTGTAAAATTATCAAAGGAATGTCCACAGTAGAGCTTTTAAGAAATTTCAATTTAACAGGAGCTATAAGTGGTTAAGAAATACTATCTGTGTTTTGATCCACCATTTATTGCAAATTATTTGCTTATAATTGAAAACTAACAGAAAACCCAATTATGAAATCTTAAAGAATGAAGTAAATTTATTGATTCATTCAAATGAAAGTGCTAGAAGGAGTTCAGAAAACAGACATAGTTTCATCTGGGATCTGGATTTGGTTTTGCTCCAGCTCTCATGTGTCTACCAACATGTGGGTAATGGCGTGATGTTTAGTTTGGGTAACTCATAGTTGAAGATGTCTGGACGAAGGAGCTATTCTCACAACCATGGAACAAAGTTCCAAAGCTTTATGTTGATTGAGACACTATTCATTCAATGCCTGTTTTCTGTGCAATGAAATGTGGTAGTTTTACTGGGCGTCAATAGCTTAATACTCTGGCTCAGATCCCAAGTGAAAGAGATCCCACTTTGTTCTGGAAAGTGAAGCCAAGTTAATCCTGCCTAACTGTGTTTTTATAAGGACAGCATTAAGGAGTGACTGTTGGGATATTTGCTGGGTATTTTGTATCTGTTTCTTAATCAGGGAGACAAGGTGAACTATGGAATTGAACAAATTATTGGTGGGATTTATCCGAAGCACCAGAGCTACAGGCCTTGAGTAACTGCTTGGATAATGAGGTTTTCTCTGTGAAGAATTGGGAAAAATATAGATAAGAAAGAAAAAGAAAAAGGAAAATGATGTGATTGAAAGTACTGTGTTTCTCAGTTGCTGGTGCTGTCACAATTTTGTGAAGAACATGTTATTTTTGTTTGTGAATATTTGATACTTCATATGAAACATTGACAGTACACTGAGACTTGTGGAGCAGATGAAAAGTGAAATTGGCAGAAAGAAAAAAAAAGCTCAACTCATCAGGCATCAAAAATAAGCACACGAATTTCGATAAAATATTACATTCCTGCTGGAGTCCTTAGACTTCCTAACTACAATATTTACTTACAAAACAAGTTACAATAAAATATATATACATATATATTTGGTTGTAGAACAGAAACAAAACTTGTTTTATAAATCTCAGTATAAAATATTTAAATAATCAATTGTATCAGAAAATGTCAACCTAAAGCAAGGTTTAAGAACTGAACACCTTTTTTCTACACTTGTGACTCATGAAAAAAAGGTAAAATGGAAGTCATAATATAAAGTGGGGCTTATGTGGTAGTCTGGATATAGCGTATTAATTTTAGACATAAAGATTAAATAAGAATGAATGTGCGGGATCGAAAGAGATAGTGAAGTCAGGAGGCTGCAAAGATCTCAGAGTAACAAAAGGGATAAAGAGAAGTCTGACCTAGGGAAATTCCATAGATAGATTTTGTATTTGACAGATTTCATAGATAACGTATAGTGGGGGGCGTGACATATCTGATGAGATGACATTTCCCACAAATAGACTGAGCATGTGCAGTTCAGTCTCTGAATATTTGAGCTAGATTTACCCAGGAACAGATTGATTTTCCTTCGTCTCCCAATCAAAACCGCCAGCAGGCTTTTATCTTTTGAAGTTGACAAACTGATTCTAAATCATATTTAAAAAATGAACGCTGAAATGTTTGAAAAGAACTTAGTTAAAGAATTTTGCTACCTGATTTCAAGACTTTAAAACTAGTTACCTACAGCATATTAATGGTGAAAGTATTGATGAATATATTAGTGGAACAGAAGGTTTCCAGAATAAACTCACACATATGTGATCAATTATGTTTTCCATAAATGTGCTCAGGTAATTTAATGAAGAAAGGATAGACTTTCCATAAAATGGTGATCAGGAAACTGTATATTCATAAGTTAAAAACATTAATCTGGACCAGTATCTGATATCATTCACAAAAATTAAGTTCAGATGGATCACGTAGCTAAATATAAATTATAAATGTTCTAGAAGGAAACAAGGCTAATATCGTAGGACACAAAAACTGCTAACAATAAAAATAACAGAAATAATGCATTGGACTTCATTGCAAGGAAAAACAGTTCTTCAAAAGATAATACTATAAAAAAATACACTGAGGTACAATAGTTTAATATTTGCAATATAAATTTCTAACTAAAAACTCATTCAGCATACATAATACATAAAGATAATAAAGATGAGATATACAAATGAATACATGACAAATAATCAAATAAAAATAATTTAAAAACTTTAATCAAGAAAACATGTAATTCGTCAATGAAAATACATTGACATAGTGTCCAGGAAAATAAAAATTAAAGTCACAATGATATGCAGCTTCAGAATGCAAAGAATGGCTGAAATTAAAGAGACTGGTTATAATACAAAGTGTCTCAGAGGAGGTGAGAGTATAAAATTATAAAAACTTGTAAAACAGGCAGGGTGTGGTGCCTCACGCCTGTAATCCCGGCACTTTGGGAGGCCAAGGCAGGCGGATCACCTGAGGTCAGGAGTTTGAGACCAGCCTGGCCAACATGGCGAAACCCCATCTCTACTAAAAATACAAAAATCAGTTGGGTGTGGTGGCTCACTCCTGTAATCCCAGTACTCGGGAGCATAAGACAGGAGAATAGCTGGAACCTGGGAGGCAGAAATTGCAGTGAGCTGAGATCGCACCATTGCACTTCATCCTGGGCAACAAGAGCGAAACTCCATCTAAAGAGAAAAAGAATCTTATAAAACAATGTGACAGTTTCTTATAAAGTTAAACTTACACCTAAACAATGATCCGGTAATTTAATTCCTATTTACCCTCAATGATATAAAAACATATGTATAAAAATGTTCACAGCATTTTCAATCAAAGTAACCAAATATTGGACAAAAGACTAATTGTCTATCTTTGGGTTAATAGATACATCTATATAATGGAATACCACCTAGCAACTGAAAGGAGTACTGCATTTTTCGAAAAGAATAAACATATAATGCAATTAGGATGAGTGAAAGAAGACTGACATACAATGAAATGTGCCCTGCATGCTTCTAGTAAAATTAAGCTCTGAAAAAAAAAAAAAAAAAAAAAACCTAAGATTTGATGATAAATATCAAGTCAATACTTGCCTAGGGTTTCGATGGACTGCAATGGGGACATATAATACTTTTTAGGAGGATGTAAGGAGTAATGACACCTTACTGAGGTGTCATTAATATATTTCGTATATTTGCCCGTACACGTTCATTTGTAAAATCAAAATTTGTGCAGTTTAAGAAAAATCATACCTCAATAAAGTTGATTTTAAAAAGCAAACAAAAAGGATTGTTGACATTTGGTTTCAAATGATTTTAGTCTTTTTAAATTATAAAGCTATAAATCTCTATCATATTGTCCAACAGTCTTACAAAGCCCAAGAAAATTAGAAAGATTGAAAATGATGAGTGTTAGTAGGAAAAGAAAACACTATATGAAGTGTACAAAGACTTTAAAACGATTTTAATTGATAAAAGACTTTCAGAAGATTGAGGCATGTAGAATGGCAATTTTGGCAGATAGCAAAATCTGAAAAGAAAAAAGGAAATGTGTATATTCATAGGGTGTACTTTTTCTTTGCTTTATAAATCACTACGGATTTGAAAACACACAAGTAATATTAAGAAGAAGAATTTCTGGAACTTTTGAGTATTAAGACAAAGCTAGACAGCTTCTTATTTCACAACGTAAGCCATGCTTGGATAAGAATAAATGAACTCTCTAGCAAAAAGACCAAGTTTAGTTTGAAATTATGATCCTGTGACAATTATGAATTTTGTAAAACACTTTCTCTCAGATGTATAAATTATCCTCTTTCTGTCTCTTTTCTCCCTCCTTACCTGCCTCCTTCTTCCCAACAATAACATAAATTCTTGTGAATAAACCTGTGTTCTTATTTTAAATACAATTTATATATAACAATGTGCTGTTATTTGTAATTGAAAAACAGTCCATTGTTATAATAACCTTTTTTATTTCCCTGGGTCCCTGGAAATTAATATTTCTATTACCAAGGATATTGACCTATTTTTCCCCCTGACAATGCAGGCCTGTAAGTGCAAATACTATAAGCAAATTTCTTGAGATAAGGCTCTGTGTCTCAGAAGGAATTCAGACAGCAATGCCCAATGTACAGTTAACGAACCATATCATAAAGACACATATTGCTAGATAATGAAAAGTGATAGATACACAAACATTTGCAGTATTTAGGTAAAGTTTAGGTCAGATGTATTTTGACCCTCACCATCTGGGTATAAGTTATAAATATGTATACAGATCATTTTTGAATACATATTTTGTCTTTGTGATGATGGATAGATATGTTTCCAGCAGGAAAGGTATTCAAAAGTACACAGTCTGCTTCTCTTAAGTATTGCCAACATAATTCTCATCTACATTCTATATGTCCAGTCTTAAGCAACAGATTATAAAACCTACAACATTTTGTTTGATTGAAGTTGAAAATAGCTTTAATACTATTTTGGTGCACTTTCTTTGTGAGAATGTTGTGTGTGTGCATACATGTGATGTACAATTTAAAGTGCAAGATTCTACCTGAAAATAACTTACTATTTTTAATTTTAAAATTGAGGCTAATGCTACTGTGAAACATACTGATGATTCTATAACCACTGCACAATGTGCTTTCTATAACTAAGTGAATAAACATTATGCAACATTTTAAGTTTTGGAATAAATAAATACTATGCTTTCTTATTCCATGCTATGAGGGACGTTTATTTTTATGGCTGCCACTTCTGAATCTCATTGAATCTGAACAAAACAAAACTAAAGAAGGGATACTCTTTCTGAATGATTGTTATTATCTTCTCAGAAGCTATGCCTTCCATCACTTTTAAACAAAACTGTCACTTTGCAAAATTAGATTATTAACTTCCATGAGGCGTGAATCTCAATCTTTGTAGTACTTTTTCAATACAATCATTAAGAGAAAGTTCATGAATACTTAATCAAAAAGAGGCATTTGCATCATATAAATACCTCCAATCTCCTATTCTGTATGCAGTGGCTGCATTACCATCTGGCAAAGGTTTCAGTTGACTGATACTGAAGCAATAAATTAATACAGTAAAAGATACTACCAGTAGTTTTAAACCAATTAAAATGCTTGAAGGAGGCTCAATGCATGTTAAAATGTTATGTCTACGTCTGCCAACAGCTATGCACGAAAGCAATATAATGAGCCAACCATGGCTGAAAGGAAGTTAGCAGGAGTCAAGGGTGTTCTTCATTGCTGGCACTTAAAACAAAGGCTTACACAATTAAAAAGTAAATACTGGTACATGCCCATGCTTATCACAACAGCATCCTCATTTCTCAGGCATAGCATGAAACTTACTGTTTATTCTTATTGAACATATAAATACCATTCTTTTTCAAATGACAAAGTTTTTGATTTCATGTCTCTGAAAAATTTCCACTTGTTGGAATCTATTTAAAAAACTAACATTGAATTTACAAAATTTCCAGAAATCACTTCAGAATTAGAAAAGATAGATATTTACAACAACATGATTTTGAAAAAAGTATTTTTCTCTAGTTTTATTTTTAAATGTTGTTTTGTTTTTTGTTAAAGCTAGTTTTTGTATAAAAAACAGATAAAAAGAAAGCAAGCGAATATTTCATAGAATTTTTCCCATTATGTAGATGATTCTTGTAATATCATTTATATTCAATGTGTATTTATCTGGATTCACACAATAGAGTAAAATGAATTAGAGAACAATTCATTCTCATAAGGCATGTCTAGTACATTGGCATAAACTGATAATCAACAAATTAGAAAAATGTAAAGTATACGTTTCTTATCTTAAGAAATTTAAAATATTTTCCCAAGACAAAATGAGATTATCTACCTCCACCAAGATTATCTATATCTACCTATCAGTCAGTCAATCATTCATTATCTGTTTAAAATCTATCATCTATTTCTAGATGGACAGCATTGATATTCATTATGAATAGAAAAAAACACAAATAGTGGTCCAGTAACTTGAAAAACTCTAAGAACATGCACTTTGTTCCACTTTGATCCACTGTGATCCACTTTGCCTTATCATAGTGCCTATAAAATCCAGAAAGCTCCCAATAAATAGTAGTTATCACTATTGTCAAGAATATTATTCTACTAGGAAAACATCTATATATGCTATAAGCTATTTAAGTTGATGTAATTCATACCTAATTTCAATTCTATTCCAAACAAATAAATTGACCCTTCTATTTATTTTACTCATCCTTTGGTAACCAGAATATGCATCTGATGATAATTTTTAAACACAAGACTATTTTTGTAAACCACTCTGCAAAGTATATACCATTTACTGATAATACTAATGTCATAAGAGTGCTATCACTGAAATTTGCAACCCCAAAATGCTTTAAAGACAGTTTTTTAGTGATAAATATTAAAACATGGAAAGCTTACAATATTGTTTCCTATGCTCATCAAATATGAATTGAGTAGATTATTATTATGGTAGTTTTGAGATATGGTACACCTGTGTGAAACATTATTATAATAAGTTATATCCAATTTGCATAATGTCAATCAATTAACATTCAATAAAATGTCTTTATTTTAAATTAAAATAATGTTTTCCTAACCTCATAATAAGTAAGATTGTGATTAAACTTGTATTTCCTGAACAAAAGTCATTTATAACATAATTACTTCTCACATTAATGTTTGTAATGTGACATAAAAGCAGACTTTTCATTGAAATACAGGCAGACACAACGTTATATTTCATATAAAGAGATTAAATCATGACAAGGTAAAAAAAATACATTTCTTCCGCCAATTAAATATTCAAAATGTTAACAATATTAAGCTTATGCTATTATGTGATCATTATCCCTTTTCGGAGGTCCCACAACCTCCATTGGATTAATTTTGTTTCTATTTAAATTCTACTAAACTTTTGCCTTATTGGCCATAGGCTATGCAGAACTGAACATAGGATAACAAGGTAAGATCAATAAATAGAGGGAAAATAAAAGTGCCATTGTTTTCTTTCCCATCACCCCTATCTCCAGCTTCTGGTAACCAACTTTTTAAACTCTACATCTATGAATTCAACTTCATTATATTCCATATAAAAATGATATCATATTATATTTGTCTTTCTGTGCCTGTCCTATTTTATTTACCATAATGCCTTTCACATCCATCCATGTTGTTGCAAACGGCAAGATTTCCCCTTTTTAAAGTCTGAACAGTATTCCATTGTGTACATATCTCAAATTTTTGTATGTATTCATCCATTGATGGACACTTAGGTTTTTTCCATGTCTTGGCTATTGTGACTAATGCTGCAATGAACATGGGATTGTGTACATCTCATCAACATATTGATTTCAGTTCCTCTGAGAATTCCAGAAATGGAATTTCTAGATCACATGGCAGTTCTAGTTTTAGTGTTTTGAGAAAGCTTCATACCATTTTCTATAATGGTCGTACTAATTTACATTCCCACCAATAATACATAGGAATTCCCATTTCTCTTCATCCTCTCCAATACTTAGCTTTCATCTTTTAAAGATATCATTTTAATAGGTGTGAGGTGATATCTCATTGTGGTTTCAATTTGCATTTTCCTAGTGATTAGTGATGCTGAACATTTTTTTTTTCACGTATCTGTTGGCCATGTGTATTTCTTCTTATGAGAAATAATGTGGCCGATTTTTAAGTCAGGTTATTTGTTTTCTGGCTGTAGGGTTGTCTGTATTCCTTATATGTTTTGAATATTAACTACCTTATTGGGATATGTAGCTTGCAAATATTCTTTCCCATTTTTAGGTTTTCTTTTCACTGTGTCAATTGTTTCCTTTGCCGTATAGAAGCTTTTAGTTTTATTTCATCCTATTTGTCTAATTCTGTTTTGTTGTCTGTGTATTTGGGATCATTCACCCTTATGTTTTCTCTTAGTAGTTTCCATTTTTATTTTTACTTTTAATTTTTTTTTAAGACAGAATCTCACTCTGTCACTCAGGTTGGAGTGCAGTGGCATGACTATAGCTCACTGCAACCTCAAATTCCTGGGTTCAAGCAATCCCCCCACCTTAGCCTCCCAAGTAGTTGAAACTATAGGCATGCACCACTATGGCCAGCTATTTTTTTTAAATGTTCTCAATTAATTAATTTATTTTTGAGATAGGGTCTGGCTCTGTTCCAAACTGGAGTGCAGTGTGGTGCAATCACAGCTCACTATAGCCTTGACCTCCCAGCTTCAAGAGATCCACCTACCTCAGCCTCCTGTGTAGCTGGGACTACAGGAGCACACCACCACAACTGGCTAATTTTAAAAATTTTTTGGTAGAGGAGGTCTTGTTATGTTGCCTAGGCTGGTCTAGACTTCCTGGCTCAAGTAATCCCTCCGCCTCATCTCTGAAAGTGCTGAGAATACAGTTATGAGCCACTGTGCCCAGCTTCAAGTCTTATATATGTTAATTCCACACTGTGTTGATTTTTGTATATGATATAAGATAAGGGTATTTCTTTCTCCTACTTGTATATATTCAATTTTTCCACCTCAGTTAGTGTTTCCCGTTGTGTGCTCTTGGCATCTTTATCAAAAATCAGTTGACCATAAATACATGGGTTTAGTTCTGGGTTTTTTATCCTGCTTCATCAGTCAACATATCTGTTTTTATGCTAATACCATGCTCATTTGAGGACAATTGTTTAAAATTTGTTTCAAAATCAAGGAGTGTGATGCCACCATCTTATGACTTTTTTGACTATTTGGAGTAGTTTGTGACTCAATACAAATTTAATAATAGTTTTTCTTTCATTTCTGTAAAATGTGACATTGAAATGTTGATAGGGATTGCATTGAATTTATTGCTTTGAATAATATGAACATTTTAAAAATACTAATTCTAATTAATGAACACAAGAGACCTCTCCATTTATTTGTATTTTCTTCAAATTCTTCTTTTGTTTCTTTTAAGAAGGAGTCTTGCTCTGTCACCCAGGCTGCAGTGCAGTGGCATGATCTCAGCTCACTGCAAGCTCCGCCTCCTAGGTTCACGCTAATCTCCTGCCTCAGCCTCCCGAGTAGCTAGGACTACAGGTGCCCGCCACCACGCCTGGCTAATTTTTTGTATTTTTAGCAGAGACGGGGTTTCACCGTGTTAGCCAGGATGGTCTCAATCTCCTGACCTTATGATCTGCCCACCTCAGACTCCCAAAGTGCTGGGATTATAGGCATGAGCCACTGCTCCCTGCCCAAATTTTTTTTAAAAATTATTTTTATTTTTAATTCTGGGGTACATAGCCAGTGCATATATTAATGGGGCATGTGAGATGTTTTGATATAGGCATGGAATATGAAATAAGAATATCTAGGGGAATGAGTTATCTATCCCCTCAAGCATTTATCCTTTGAGTTACAAACAATCCAATTACACTCTTTAAGTTATTTTACAATGTACAATTATTATAGTCACCCTGTTGTGTAATCAAATAGTAGGTTTTATTCATTCTTTTTAACTACTTTTGTACCCGTTAACAATCTCCACCTCCCCATCAGCCTCTCACTACCCTTCCCAGCCTCTGAGAACCATCCTTTTACTCTCTGTGTCCATGAGTTCAATTGTTCTGATTTTTAGATCCCACAATTAAGTGAGAACATGTAATGTTTGTCTTTCTGTGTCTGGCTTATTTCACTTAACATAATGATCTCCAATTCCATCCAAGTTGTTACAGTTGACTGTATTTCATTATTTTTTATGGTTAAAGAGTACTCCATTGTGAATATGTACTACATTCTTTTTTTAATCCACTGATGGACAATTAGGTTGCTTCCAAATCTCGGCTATTGTGAACAGTGCTGCAACGAACATAAAAAGTGCAGATATGTCTTTGAAATACTGATTTCCTTTTGAGTTTTGAGTATATACTCAGCATTGAGATTGCTGGATCATATGGTAGCTCAAATTTTAGATGATTTTTTTGGAGGAAACTCCAAAATGTTTCCCACAGGGGGAAACATCCTTTAGTCTTTCTGTTCACACCCTGTGTCCGCTCCCTAATTCTGCTGGCTGCCCTCCGTGAGGACCTCTGTGAGATACAGGCAGGGTTGTCTTCCCTGGGCTCCAGCTGTAGAATTGGAGTGCCTATAACGCAGTTCTCACTACTGCTTTGACTTTCATATTTTGCATGGCTCCCTAAATCTGTTCAGTTCTAGGTAAGGTTAAATCCTTCTGCCATGATTGGGATTTTCAGATTTCCTGTTGGGGATATGTGCTCTCACACTTTGGGAACTCACAGTGTTTTGCTTGTTTGGCTGAATTTGCAGCAGCCTGTGGCTTCTTTCAAAGGATATGTGAATTCTTTTGGTTTTCTTGGTATGTTCCTGTAGTGGTTCTTACAGCAAAGGATCCCGGTGTGAGTCTCCTCATGCTGTTTTATCTGTCCAAGTTGGGAGCTGCACATTAGCCCTGTCTCCTATCTGCCATCTTCCTAAGGCCAATAGCTCTTAGATTTGCCCTCTTTAAGCTATTTTTGAAATCTCATAGGTGTGCTTCATTGTTTTTTATTCTTTTTTCTTTTGTCTCTTCTGACTGCATTTTCAATTAGCCTGTCTTCAAGCTCACTAATTCTTTCTTCTGCTTGATCAATTCTGCTGTTAAAGGACTCAGATGCATTCTTCAGTATGCTAATTGCATTTTTTCAGCTCCAGAATTTCTGCTTGAATCTTTTTAATTATTTCAGTCTCTTTGTTAAATTTATCTGATAGAATTCTACATTCCTTCTCTTTATTATCTTAACTTTCTTTGAATTTCCTTAACACAACTATCTTGAATATTCTGCCTGAAAAGTCATATATTTTTGTTTCTCCAGGATTAATCCCCAGTGCCTTGTTTAATTTATTTGGTGAGCATTGAAGAGTTAGGTATTTATTGTAACCTTTTTACTGTCTGGGCTTTTTTGTAGCTGTCCTTCTTGGAAAGGCTTTGCAACTATTTGAAAAGACTTGGGTGTTGTGATCTATGCTGTATCTGCTTTAGGGGGCACCCCAGGTCCAGTAACGCTGTGGTTCTGGTAGACTCCTAGAGGTGCTGCCTTGATGATGTTCTTGGAGATAATCCAGGAGGTTTTCTGGATTACCAGGAAGAGACTTTTGTTCTCTTCCCTTACTGTCTCCTAAATGAACAGTCTTTCTCTGTCTGTACTGAACCACCCAAAGCTGGGAGTAGAGTGATGCCAGCTTCTTTGTGGCCACCAGCCCTATGACTGTGCTGGGTTAGACCTGGAGTCAGCACAGCACTGGGTCTTACTCAAGGCTTGCTGTAACCACTCCCTGTCTACTGCCTAGGTTTTCTCTAGGCCCTGGGGCTTTGTAGTAAGCAGGTGACAAAACCAGCTAGAAGTGTTTCCTTCCCTTCAGGGCAGCGGGGTCCCCCAGGCCCTCGGTTGGTCCAGATGCACAGTTCGAGAAACCATAGAAGTCTACCTGGTGTTCTATTGCACTGTGGTTGAGCTGGCAGTCAAACCACAAGACATAGTCCATCCCACTCTTCCCTCCCCTTTACAAAGGCAGAGGAGCCTCACTTCGTAGCCACCACCACCCTAGGCCATGAGGAGTACTGCTAGACTACCATCCATGTTCCCTAATGACCCAAGAAGGGCTCTTAAGTCAGCGTGGGGTGAATGCTGCCTGGCTTCAAACTCACCCTTCAGGACGGGCATTGAGCTCCCCTCTGGTCCACAACGTGTCCCGAAATGTTATCCAAGAGTCAAGTCTTGGAGTCAGGGACCCCCAAGAGCCCACTTGGTGCTGGTACCTAAGGTGTAAGGTAACATCCCCTTTACTTTTCCCTCTGCTTTTCTCAAACAGAGTGAATTTTTTTTCCCATAGCTACCATAGCTGGTAATGTGGTGAGTCTCACCTGAAGCCAGCAAGTCTCAGAGGCTCACCCAAGGCCCTCAACATAGTATTACTGGGTATCACTGCTGGTGATTCAGAGCCCAAGGGCTCTTCAGTTAGCAGGTGATGAATGCTGGCAGTACTGGATCCTTTCCATCAAGGCAGAGGGTTCCCTTCTGGCCCAGGGTATGTCTAGAAATGCCATCTGGGAGCTAGGGGCAGAAATATAGGCTTCATGACTCTGACCAGTGCACTATCCTGTTGTGGCTGAGCTGGTATCCAAGAAACCAGACAAAGTTCTTCCCATTCTTCCCTCTCCTGTCCTCAAGTCAAAAAAAAAAAAAAGTTGGGGGTCTTTTTTGTAGCCATGAGCTATGCAGCCTGGGGTTAGAGGAAGTGTGATGCCAGCACTCCCTTAACCACCCCAGCTGGTGTCTCAGGAAGTCATGTGCCCCCGAGTCCTCTGTCTCTGGGCCTAGTTCAGCACTAGGACTCACATAAGAATTGCAGTCCCTGTGCTCTAGACTGCTTTCAAGTATACTGAAAAACAGCACTGTATCCCTTGGTGGCAAGGTTTGTGGAAACTCAAGTACCTGCTGCTGGGATTGGTGATTACCCTCTGGCTAGGGCTGGTTTAAATGCTCAGCTGGTGTCAGCTGAGTTTGGTCTGGTTTTACCATTCTCCTCTAACAGGACAGCACTGAGTTCAATGCCTCACAATTTCTGTGTTCTCCCTCCCCTGGGACACTCAGAGATGCTCTTCGTTCCATGCTGCAGCTTCTGGGTGTAGGAGAGGTGTGGCGGCAGCGAATCAAGACAGTTTTTTAATATCTTTTAAGTGCCTCTTTCAGCAATATAAAATTAAAACCAGGTACTATGGGTGCTCAGCTGTCTTTGGGTTCTTATGAAAGTGTTTCTGTGTAGACAGTAGTTAACTTGGTGTCCTTGTGAAGGGGATGATCGGTGGAGCCTTCTATTCTGCCATCTTGCTACACCTCTTCTTCAAATTCTTTTATAGTGTTTTATAGTTTTCAGCACACAGGTCCTTTACCTCATTAAATTTACACCTAAGTATTTATGTATTTTTGCCATTGTAAATGGGATTGTTTTCTCAATTTTCTTATCTGTTATTTTATTAGTATGTAGAAATGCTATCGATTTTTGAATTTTAATTTTGTATCCTGCAACTTTGCTCAATTTGTTTATTAGTTCTAACAGTTTTTGTTTTGGTGCATTCTATAGGGTTTTCTATATATAATACTATGTCAAAGTCAATAAAGACAATTAATTATTTCCAATTTGGATTCCTTTTATTTCTTTCTTTTGTCTAATTGCCCTAGCGAAGACTTCTAATACTATGTTGAAAAGAAGTAGTAAGAGGTAAGAGTAGACATCCTTCCCTTGCTCCTCATCTTAGGGTAAAACTTTTCAACCTTTCACTATCAAGAATGGCATTAGCTATGGGATTGTCATATATGGCCATTATTGTGTTGAGGTACATTTTCTCTATACCTAATCTGTTGAAGGCATTTTGTCAAATACTTTTTTGCAACTATGGAGATTATAGGATTTTTCTCCTTCATTTTGTTAATATGGTGCATCACATCTATTGATTTGCATTGCAAGGATAAATTCCACTTGATTGTGGTAAATAATTATTTTAATGTGTTCTTGAATTTAGTCTGCTAATATTTTGTTGAGAACTTTTGCTTCCACATTCATCAGGGGTATTGTCTTATAACTTTATTTTCTTGTTTTGCCCTTGTCTGTCTTTCGTATTGGGGTAATGTTAGCCTCTTAAAATGAGTCTGGAAATGTTTCCTCTGCTTCAATTTTTTTGGAAGAATTTGAGAAAAATTGGTATTTTCACTTCTCTAAATGTCTGATGGAATTCAGAAGTGAAGACATTCATTTATGACCTTTTATTTGAAAGGAGGTATATTATTATAAGTCAATCTCTGTAAGGGCTTTTTGTTTAAGAGTTTCTTTTTTTTTTTTTTTTAGTTTGACTAGCTTTTGATAGAATCTTTTAGTATTAAAAACAAAACTCTTAACCCATATCTGAAATAACAAGTATAATAAAAATACAGTCATTACAAAACAATGAACATATGTAAATATCATGGTGAATTTGGTATGGCTGCAGTATAGTTTTGGGTCAGTGGACAAAGGCAATTACATGGAAGAACCAGTATGAGTATTTTTGACTTTATGTATTGTGACACTAAATATCACAAGGAATTTTAAGCATATTTGAATAAAATTAGATTCATTAAAGAAGATAAATGTGTATAAGAGACACTGAGAAGATAATGAGCTTTGCTGTGACAATCAAGGAGATTTTAAAACAGTAGGATAAGATGTGACGAAGACATGAACTAGGGAGGAAAAAATATGAGTGTGGATCCATTCACAGTGCCAAATAATAGATATCTAGTATAAGTCTGAGGGCATCCAGGCCCAGAAGCTAAGCAGCTGCCTTATTCTTGGCTATTTCACAGGCTAGTGTTGAGCGTCTGTTGCCTTTCCAGGCACATGGGCAACTCTTTTTTATCTGCCATTCTGGGGTCTGAAGACAGTGGCCTTCTTCTCATAGCTCCACTAGGCAGTGGCCCAGTGGAGACTTTATGTGGGGACTCCAACCCCACATTTCCCCTCTGCATTGTCCTAGTAGAGTTTCTCCATGAGGGGGCTCCACCCCTGTAGCAGAGTTCTGCCTGGACATCCAGGCATTTCAATACATCATCTGAAATCTAGGCAGAGGTCCCCAAAGCTCAATTCTTGGCTTCTATGTACCCATAGGCCCAACACCACATGGAAACCAGTAAGGCTTAGGGCTTAGACCCTCTGAAGCAACAGCCTAAGCTATACCTTGACCTCTTTTAGTCATAGCTGAAGCTGAAGTGGCTGAGATGGCAGGGGACCATGTCCAGAGGCTGCACAGAATAGTGGAGCCTTGAGATTAGCCCACAAAACCATTTATCTCTTCTTAGCTTCCAGGCCTGTGCTGAAAGAGGCTGCCTTGAAGATCTCAGAAATTCCCTGAAGATATTTTCCCCATTGTCTTGGTGATTAACATTCAGCTTCTTGTTATTTATGCAAATTTCTGCAGCCAGCTTGAATTCCTGTCCAGAAAATGGGCTTTTCTTTTCTACCACCTGGTCAGGCTGCAAATTTTCCAAACTTTTATTCTCTTCTTCCCTTTTAAACATAAATTCCAAATTCCGATCATCTCTTTGTGAATGCATATGACTGGATGCTTTTGGAAAAAGCCAGGTCACATCTTGAATACTATGCTGCTTAGAAATTTCTTCTGCCAGATACCCTAAATAATCTCTCTCACATTCAAAGTTCCACATATCTTTAGGATGGGGCAAAATGCTGCCAGTCTCTTTGCTAAAGCATAGCAAGAGTCACTTATTGCACTTCCCACTAAGATCCTCATCTTCATCTGAGACCACCTCAGTCTGAACTTCATTGTCCACACCACTATCAGCATTTCTGGTCAAAATCATTCAAAAAGTTTCTAGGAAGTTTCAAACATTCATTCATCTTCCTGTCTTCTTTGGAGCCCTCCAAACTGTTGCAATCTCTGCCTGCTACCCAGTTCCAAAGTTGTTTCCACATTTTCAGGTTATCTCTATAGGAGTGTTCTACTCCCAGTACCAATATCCTGTATTAGTTCATTCTCACACTGCTGTAAAGATTCTACCTGAGTTTGGGTAATTTATGAAGAAAGGAGATTTAGTTGACTTAAAGTTCCGCATGGCTGGGGAGGCCACAGTAAATTTACAAACATGGTGGAAGGCGAAGGGAAGCAAGGCATGTCTTACATGGTGGCAGGAGAAAGAGAGAGCATGAGGAAACTGCCACTTTTAACCCATGAGAACTCCCTCACTCTCATGAGAACAGCATGAGGGAAACCACATCCAAGATCCAATCACCCCCCGCTAGGTTCCTTCCTCAACATGTGGAGATTACAATTTGAGATGAGATTTGGATGGGGACACAGAGCCAAAACATATTATTAGGTCTCCAGAGTTTATTCATCTTATGATTGAAGATCATGCAAATATTTTGATTGATAGTTTCATGAATTGCCCAATCACATTTTAGCAATATAATCTATAGGAATTAAACTTTATTTCTGAGTTACTTTTACTTGTTTTGAATGTGGTAACATTTTAATTTAGCCAACATTGACAAGTTGAAAACTGCCACCATGAAAAACTAATCATAATCTAGTGTCCTTGCTTAAAAATATAGTTCATTTCCATGTTTCTAGCAACTTCTTTAAAAAACTTGTAATCACAAGACCACATGCAGTTATGAGCTATAACAGAGGCTGATGATTTTTCACAACTACTCATGCTTTCCTTTAGTTGCTAAGGGGTTTAGCAACTGGACATTAGATGTTAGAGACTGTATTTCTGAAACTATTTTTAGTTGTGTTTGGGCATGCTATTAATTACAGCAGACAAAATTAAAATGGCAGTGATGTATGTACTCCAAGGACAGATATTTATAAGATAATTGTTTGCTTTCTACTTCCTCTCCTCCCTCTTTGGTACAGGTTGAAATGTGACCTTGATGGTAGGAACAGAGTCACATACACACCTGAGAAATGGGAGACAAGCAAGATGAAAGGAATCAGAGTTTCTGTTGTGACTAGCCATATAGACTGTATACCTTGGCCAACTGCTACCATGGGCTATTATATAAGAGACTGACACAATTCTTTTGTATTTGTACCACTTCATTGTAGGATGTTTTTTGTTACAAACAAATAATAGTGCACTAAGTAATGTAAATGTTAGTTGAATTATGTCCCTGGAAATAATATGTGAAAAATGTGATTCTGATCTCTTGCAAATTAAGGAGTTGATGCCTATATTGAAAATTATTTCTTGCCAAAATTTTCACTCTGAGGTTTTCCAAGTAGCAGAAGCACAAGAAATTTAAAAGCTGGAAGTTATGAACCTGCTGAAAAGTTAATGTGGATCACTGCTTTAGATGATTTCTTAAATAAAAAGACACAGTTTTAAATTAGGGTAGAAAGCTTTTAAAAAAAATAGCAATTAGAGAAAGACAAGGAGTAGTAGTGAATTAAATAGGAGGTGATAGTATAATGACACTATTTAAAAGGTCAATGTTATCCTCAACTGCACATACAGAGTACCTTCTTATAAAGTGAAGGAGTTAATCTTTGGAAAAAAAAAGCCTTGTTCCATAGATGTCTAAAGCTCACTATGATGCATTATTGTTTTGTCTAAGGAGGCAGAAGCAAATAATATAAACCTCAGAATAAATAAACAATTCTAGGCTCAAGAAAACACATTTGCTATATTCACAGTGCATCCCTTGTATAGTTACCACATTAAATCCATCAAATATATTTTTCTGTGCCTAAGATAATTATTGTACATAAAATTGTCACCCTGAATTAGTGACACACTGAATTTTAAGGAGAAATTGTCTTAAATTTACTAGTGACATCAAAATTATATATTTACTAGATGATCACTAGATAGCTATAAGTGATCAAATATGTAAATTAAATTGAGAATACAAGTTTTAAAGTTTCCCAGGATACAAAGGAAAAATAATAGCACTACATGGAAATTGCTTAAAATGCTTATTACAATAATCAATCATGAGCATTCTCAGAGCAATCTGAATTGAAAGCCTACCTTAGGATTAAGATTTCAGAAGGATCTTTACAAAATGACCTGGACCTGGACATACAAGTTGGAGAGAAAGATGATTAGCTAATAATTTAAAAATATCCAATTCACCAACTGTTTCTCCTTCTCCCCACCCCACACCACACACTCATACAACAAAGAAAGAAAGGGTACTCTTTTCTCATACCCATTAGTTTTGCCATTGATTTTTTTTTTTATTTGTTTAGGTAACCTTATGAAGAAATACAAACATGAAAATTATCTTCAATCTATCTGCTCAATCCTCCCGCCTTGTTAAAATATGCGTCTCTTCAGCTAGAAACACTGTCCAGAAATACTTCTCATTTTTTACAATGAATACTGTGCACTAGTAAAGGTAAGTGCATTCTCTAAGCTTGGAATCTTTCCTGGAAAGTTATGAGGTGGTGGCAAAAGCTAATGGAGCTGAAGAAGCACTGGTTTCATTTCCAGCACACACTGTGATGGTATTTCTATTTCCTTTGCAGGTGCTTGTTTCCTTGTACTGCAATCATTGACTCCTAAATGTGAATGGTAGTGAACTTAAATTGCATTCGTCACTCACTTCACCACGAAAATACGACACTATATAGCACTAGAGAATTCATTTGTCTTTAAGCTGTCATCCAGAGCATGAACTGCTCATATCTGCTGTTAAGGTGTGGAAAATTGAAGCATCAATGCTTCCATAGCACAGGGCATGGAGGGGCTTGGTAGGGACATTAGAGAGAACTGGAAGAGTTCTGCACTATCTGGTATTTATTTTAAATTTATCTAAACAGAATAATTAAAACACATTTTATAGTGGTTGGAGATAAACAGAACATGGAATAAGAATTGGTAAATTCCAGGTATTCCCCCTGCAAAAACCCTATGCTGGAAAATGGATCCTTTTCTAATACCTCCACTATTTTCTTTTATGTCAATAATTATTGGACTAAATACATCTGGGTGTCTTTATGTTGTTGTTGTTGTTTGTTTTAAATACATGTTTGGTAGTGTTTTACATAACATGTAGATCTGTAAGAGACTTGTGAGAACACAAATATTAACCCTACCATCAAACTCAATCTTCCCTGGCAATTATTCTTCTGTGCAATGCTTTTGTGCACACTGATCTGCTTTTTCTTGATCCTGCTTTCAGATACACTATGCATATACTTTTAGACTCAGCACAAAAGGCAATGACATTGAAAATTTGCAAATGGTGCTCCTCCCAGGCTGAATGAGCTACTTCTTCACTTCCTTCCACATCCTGTCATGCATATTTCTATTGCAATACTTGTCACCAAGGGTTGTGATTGTCATTATACTTCTAACTCCCCTTATTGAATTATAGGTTTCTTTAATTTTTCTAATCTTAAGAAATGAGCCCAAGTGTGTGGCACCTCTGTGTCCTCAACAAGTGTTTATTGAATAATTTAATATACTACTTACTTTACACATATTAAATTGAAGCTTATATTGATTAAGGGGCTCATAGTTATTAAATTACTTGCAAAGTCAAGATGTTGCACCTACCTCTTAGGCCAAAGGTTTTGTCATTTCAAATTATGTGCACTCAGAAGCAGTTATTTTCTCTTTCCATTTTCTCAGTGCCATCTCAACACCTATTTATAACTAAGAGTATGTTGACAAAAAAAAAATTTAGCTAGGGAAGGTAAGTGCACAAAAAGAAACTGCTTAAGCAAACATTTACATTGTTTTTTGTCCCCCAATGATTTTCTACAGCAGTTGTTTGTAAGTCTGCCCTCACTTGCCCTGTCACATCTGTAAGAACCTGTGTGGGAAAAAAAAGTACAAAATACATCTCTCAGTTTAGTGAATAGTAGTCTTACTAGACAGTGTTAAGGTGGACTTTAGCTTTGCCCTCATGATGGGAGAAGCCAGCAAAACCTGTGAAATTCCTTGAAAGAATTTTTGGTGGCAAAGTCTCAAGGAATTAAAATCTGTCAATTTCTCAATTTTTTTTTTTCTGATTTGTAAGAATATTACAGAGTATTGAACTTAAAGTTGTTTACTTATTTATCTTAAGAGTCTTTCAGGCCGGGCGCGGTGGCTCACGCTTGTAATCCCAGCACTTTGGGAGGCCGAGGCGGGCGGATCACAAGGTCAGGAGATCCAGACCACGGTGAAACCCCGTCTCTACTAAAAAAATACAAAAAATTAGCTGGGCGTGGTGGCGGGCACCTGTAGTCCCAGCTACTTGGAGAGGCTGAGGCAGGAGAATGGCGTGAACCCGGGAGGCGGAGCTTGCAGTGAGCCGAGATTGTGCCACTGCACTCCTGCTTGGGCGACAGAGCGAGACTCCGTCTCAAAAAAAAAAAAAAAAAAAGAGTCTTTCTCAAGGTAGACTAACGGATGGGTAATTTTATGTTTAACCAGTCACAAATATCAACTTTACAAATAAAGCAATTATGTTCAGCATGAAATAATTTTAGGACAAAAAGTAAACATTGAGATTATTTAGAATATTTATTTCTTTTAGATACATAGCAATTGAGGCAGAGAGAAAGTAAGCCATTTGACCATAATCATACTGCTAATTAAGGACTAATAATATTTTAGATTTTTGACTTTAAGCCCAAATTTCTTTGCACTAAATTAGCTCCCTTCATAATTTTATAAAACTAAAATTGTCATTCTTTTAAAAAATGTATTTGAGAAAATCTGAAACTTAATATTGTGTTCATAATATGTCAATATGGAAAATAGAACTATGTTGGTTCTATCTTAAAGTTGGATAAATGACAATTTTTTAATATTTTTCAGAAACAACAAAAATAAAATAGAATTTATTAAATTATCTTATCTGTATGATAACTTCTACTTTTGTCATCTAGCCAATTATGATACATATACAATTCTATTTGTAATTTACAAATTTTATCTGATCTGTCCCATACACCAAATTAAGTTTTATTTTGTTAGTTGTTTTTTGGTAAAGTTTTCTTTCAAGTAAAGTGCAAATTACACTCCTTTCTCTAAAACATAAAATCTTTTCATATTAGTTCCAGTGTTTTGATACAAATTCAGAGTTCCGTCGAGAGTTAAACTTAGAAAAGATATTATCCATAATTCTATTGTAAAATATACATTGTATTTTTTACAATTTAGGCAGTGTGTTAGATTCCTGGGACTTCCACAACAAAGTATCATAGACTGGGTGGCTTAAACAACAGATATTTATTTTCTCATGGAAGCTGGAAATCTGAATTTGAAGTATTGGTGGGTTTTTATTTCTTCTGAGGACTCTCCTTGAATTGCAAGTGCCCCTCGTCAGTTTGTCTTTCCTCTGTGTACAGGCATCCTTGGTGTCTCTTTGGGTATCCAAATTTTCTCTTCCTATAAGTATGCCAGTGAGAGATTGAATTGGGTCTACCCCCAGTGGCCTCATTTTAACTTAATCCTTTCTTTAAAAGTTCTATCTCCAAACACAGACACATTCTAAAGTACATGGGGAGAAAGCTTCAACGTGTGAATTTTGAAAGGAACTCAATTCAGCCCGTAACAGGCAGCTTATATTTCAAACATACTGAAACACACATCTCTGACTCTTATGAGGCAACAATACTGTGGAAAGCCCTCTGGTTTCAAAGTTAATAGTTCTGAGTACTAGACCTATCTCTCTTTAATTGTCTTTGTATAAGTCTCAAAATCTTTCTATAGTTTAGTAATCTCACTAGTTAAATAAAAAGGTGGGGCCAAAAGATTCTTAAGTTTCTTTTCACTAAAATCAATGACCCATGAATTTTTTTTAGCATGAAAAAAGTCACTTTGATTCCATACTACCTCTGAAATTTCCCATAATATAAAATAATAAAGTTCAAATTTTTCAAGGTTTCTAGGCTACCTTTTAAAATAAGAATATAACTTTTTCCACTTTGTTGCCTTCAAAGTTTTGCTATCAGGACTGTGTTAAAAATGCGAAATGAATTTTTTAACAGAGCATTGACACTTGCATTGTTAATGTGCCTCCAGGCATGTAATTAGCTGAGAAGTTTAATCTTTTATATTCTAAAGTTTGATCAGAATGCATGAGCTCAGAAAAGCTATAAAGTATTGACCAGCATCTTTGATAACAATAAAAAGGAAATTCTAAGCAGCACTTTAAATGCCCCTTGTTGCTTCTAAATAACTATATTAAATATAATAAAATGATTATTTTTTGATTATCAAATAGCAACAAAGTGTGTACTATGTTTCCTACTTTTGATTTTTGAGACATTTATTTTTCTTGGGAAGACTTAAAAAGAGTCATGTGTGACTCTCTGATAAATGATTAATTTATTCTATGAACGATTCATCTTTAACATATTATATTGCCCATTAAGAGGAGGAAAAGTCTGCTAGGTGAATATATAAAATAGAAATATAATGTAGGCTATTTCAATAAATTAATGTGTTTCTCATTCGTCTATGTTGTGTAAATATTAACACACGTATTTATTTCTGTACCGTTCAATAACAATTATTTAATAGATGAGATAAGGAGAAGGTGTTATGATTGTGCTGGATACTGGTGATTAATGTTATGGGAACAAAATGAGTAAAGACCAGAAAAATTAACCTCACAGATGAATTGGAAACATATCAAAATAGGGTAACCATATCAGTCAGTAGGTAAGTTTATTTCACGTGGAGAGTATGTGCATACACATATACTCTAATTGTTCAGAAGCTGTTTCTTTCATTAGTTTCATATTCACTCATTGCCCAACACATCCTAGGTGGTAAGTAAATCTTGTTGATTAGAAGTTGCATGGGCCTAAGAGGAAAATTGGAGAATTCTATAGTGTCTCTTAGGATAAAGCTGAAGATTAGTTCTGGTGTAGTTATATTCATCTAGAAGAGGTATGTTAGGAAGTTTATCAACATATAAAGTAAAAACTAGTGGTAGGAGAAGTATGAAAAAAAAAAAAAACACTTTTTTTTAAAAAAAGACCATTCTTGTGGCTGAGACTGTCCTGATATTTGTATTTTTTAAAAATTGCAGTGGCAGTTAATTTATACCAAATAAATTAACTTTATTTGGTAAAAATTAAAATTGATAGCTTCACATAGCAGCTATCCATGTGTTGATGAGATAATACAATCACCATAAAAAAGAAGTTATTTGGCCTTAGTTGGGAACAGAAATGAGAATATAAATGAACCGAAGAGATATGTCCTATTTCTGTGCTTCCATTTGTACTATACTACATGTATGCAGTATTGTATACATACCAAAGGGATAGTGAAGCACTCACTCAATAGATATGATTTCATGTTTCTCTATGATTATAGCCTTCTCATTTGGTATTTTGTAAACTTTTTGAGATATGACTTCATATGAGATTCATGCTTCATGTGAGATTAGAAAGATAGATAGGTGTTTATATTGTGCTCGATCTGGGGCAAACAATTTGTAAAGCATGGCATTTGTGAGAATCACATGTGTTTGAGAGTTACAGAACATGTACTATTGTAGGAGCCTCAAGTGTAAGTAGTAGGGCTGGGATTCCAGGAAGGGTGAATTATGAAGGGCAGAATGAAAGTCAGGAAGGGAGGGATAGGAGGATAAGGAAACGAAAAATACAGTAGACAATGTTGATCGGTAGAAAAGGGGCAGGATCATATAAAGACATTCTACCACGACAGAGTGCTTGCATTTTACACTTAATGAGAGAAAGACTCATTGCAGAAATTTAGTATGGAAGTGACAATAAAAATCATATGCAAATAAGACTTTTGGCAAATAATTGATGCTTAGATAATATTGAATGCAGAAAGTATAACACTTGAAAATCAGAACTTATTTTGAGAACATCTGAAAACAGCCAACACCACAGTGATTCCAAAATAAGAGGGAACAGAAAAATCATCTAAGCTTGTCTATTAACCGTGCCAACTCCAGAGTTCATTTCAGATTTTAAATTAAATCAACTGGGAATGGTCTTGCGGATTTTTAGTTTAGCAAGTACTCCAGGTTACTCTTATATACATATTTTGGCAGTACTACTTTACAGGCCCCTCTGAATGTAGGTCAGTGGACTAAATTAAGTATGAAGGGAACTGAGTTTAAAACCTGGCTCTTCCCTAAGAATAGCAATGACAATAATACACAAGTATATCTGTGCACACATGCGTATGTCTATGGAGGTGGGTTGCCTCCAAACCTTTAACAATGCTATTCTATTTTAGCCTCCCAGAATCCAATGATTAATTCAGGTCAAGTAATTTTTTTTTTTCCTATTTTAGGAAGGAGACTGAGACTCATAGAAAATAGGTGACTTATTCCAAGTCACACACAAAATAAAAGGCAGAAGAACTACCAAAACTAAGTTCCCATGCATGATTCCCTAGTTCATTTATATATATATCAGATATATATCTGATATATATATTTTATATATATAAGCTATATCTCAGATATATATATTTTATATATATAAGATATATCTCAGATATATATATATTTATATATAAGATATATCTCAGATATATATATTTGATGTATATATATTTAATATATATAAGATATATATCAGATATATATATTTTTTATATATATAAGATATATATCAGATATATATATTTTATATATATATTTTAACCTCACAGCACTAGATAGCCTATTTATAGGATACTAGGAAGATCACTTGATGTTTTTCATTCTCATAAATAACATGATCAGGTCAGACCAGTGGTTTTCAGCTGGGGGTGGTTTTGCCCCCAATGGGACATTTGACAATGTGTTTTGGTTATCATAACTTCAGAAGAGGGAGTGCTACTAACATACAGTGAGTACTATATGTTACTCACTATAGTATTATAGTGAATGCTATATGTTACTCACTATAGTATTATAGTGAGTACTATAGGGAGTGCTACTAACATACAGAGTAGTAGGGATGATGCTAAACAATATATAGTGCACCGCAGATCCCCCAGCAAAAATTATCTGGATCAAAATGTCAATAGTGCTGAGGTTGAAAACCTTGATTCAGATTAAGTACATCCAGACCTCCTTTCCAGCTCTAAAATTCAATGACTATCAAGTTGCTTATGCATCTAGTACAGCAAATAGGATAAATTTGAGAGGGTCGGTGCTATAGGTATTGAATTTCTCCTTTGCCTAAGTACTCTCAGTAGTTTATGATCTCTTAATTTCTTTCTATCCTGATACCATTTTGACTCAGTGTCTGTGACATTTCATTGTTTTGTATATAAAATATGCTGAAAATGTAAAGAAGATATCATGATTCATTGATTTTCTACTATGTGTTAAGCAATTTTCATGTATATTGGATTATTTGATCCTTAAAACAGTATTTTCATAGAGACATTATTATTCCCACAGCTGCTTTTGTAGTATAGACAAGTCTCATAATATTGGTCTTAGAAATAATGATTTGGCTTTCCTTGGCAAATAAATAAGTTGATTATTCCAGCCCACATATCTTTTAAATCAATGGGTTTGGTTAAACTGTCTGAACCTCAGCACAAACTGATACTGTTCAGGCTCTTCTCTGTGGTGCAAAATGAGACTTTCAGGGAGAAAGGCAGATCAGCATAAACATCATAGAGAAGAAGAGGAAGCTAAAATACTTACTTTTTTTTTTTTTTAAACACCATTGGTAACCATCACTAACACACAAAGGACTTAGTCTGCAAGTGAGAAAAATCAGTGGACTTAGTTTTTATTTTTTTAAAACACCAAGTATTTGCAACTCCAGTCTTGTCACTAATTAGCTACATGATTCTGGGAAAGTCAATAACTTTTGTTTTCACTTTCTTCAATGGTAAGCGGTAAAGTTGAAGTAAAAATTTTCTAGCATCCTTTCCAACTTTATAAAATAAGATTTACTTTTGTAATCTACTTATTCGGAATTCATTTAAAGAGTCCCATGGTTATTTGGCAAACATACTTGTAGAATGTAGAAGAAAGTGTATGTGTGTGTGTGTGTGTGTGTGGTGTCCATTTTAATTACCAGCAAGTGGTAAAGACTTATGATTAAAAAATGGAAATGCGACTTCTGACTTTAAATAAACCTCCATTTTTCCAATCTCAATAAAAACATTTTTAAACTTTGTAATAATAATTTGAAGTAAAAGTCTTTAAGAAGGGCTAGAGATAAAGATTCATATCTCACAGGAAAATAAGGATGCTGACCTGGAATAGAAATGTTTACTTACACTTGACTCTGCCTTATATTTACGATTTTCATAATACTTCAAAATAACTCAACTCTGTTAAGAACAAAGCAGATACAAATAAGTTGTTACTTTATAGAGCCTTCCCAGCCAGTTCCTCTATAAATACTTGCCAGTTCTCTATTTCGTGGTGGTATCGTGAATGTAGTAATATATGTTTCATTAAGATAGAAAACAAAACACTGGAAGGCTGCATTTTAATGCGTAATCCAATAGCCCTTATCTTGATTTGCTATTGCTGACTTAATGGAAATAAGGTATAATGAGTTGATTAGTTGCATTAGTGCCTCCCAAACCTCCAAATCATGTTCACCCGTGGAATCACAGATTGCAGTCTTATTTGGAAGTAGGGTTTTTGCAGATGTAATTAGTTAAGGATCTCGAGGTGATAATTATACTGGATTTATGGTGCACCCTAAAGATAATGACTGATAAATTTATAAAAAGAGAAGAGGACAGGAAAACAGAGAAGAAAGACATGCTATGATGAAGGTAGACAGAGATTGAAGTTATACTACTATGTGCCAAAGAATGCCTGGGGCCACCAGAAGTTATAAGAGGCAAGAAAAGATACTTCCCTACAGTCTGCAGAGGGACCATTGTCTTGATAACAGTGATATTTCAGACTTTGATTCTACAGAAGTATGAGAGTATGATAAGTATGAGAAAATGAATTTCCCTTGTTTTAAGCTTCTCAGTTTGTTATATACACTGTTATGTAAGCCCTAGAAAATGAACATAGATTTTGGTACTTGGAAGTGGAATGTTTTTGTGTTCAATGTTTTGAATTGTGAAAGTTCTTTTGAAATCAAGTAATGGGCAGAAGATGCAAAATAGCGGCTCATGATAAAAAAAGAAATAAAAAGCCTAGTTTCCCTTGAAGAGACTTGGTGAAAATATGGACTTTGTAGGTACTTCTGTTAAGGCTTCAGAAGGAAAGGCAAAACAGTTATTAGGTACTGTTATTAAAAAGAGGATGGACAATAGTGGGTTGAATAGTGTCACTCCAAAATTCATGTCCAGCCACCCAGTTTACGGTAGATTTGTTATGGCATTTACAGAAGGAAATGGGAAATTTCTGAGAAGGAATAATTTCTGAGACCTGTGTTATAAAGAGTCAAAAGAAAAAAAAACATGGCTAAATTGTGCACTACTACTTGGTGAAAAGAAGAACTTGTAAGCAAAGGACTTAAATATTTAACTGATGATAGTTTCAAGCCAACTGTTGAATATGTAGCCTGGTTTCTTCTGGCTACTTAGAGCAAAATGTGAGAAAGATAAATTGAAGAAACTGTTAAGCAAAAAAGAATCAGAACATAATGATTTGGAAAATTCTCAGCCTATATGTTATCTCAAAAGATGTTAAAGCATGCTTTGAATAGAATGCCGTGGTGTGGCTGGACAAACTTTTACTGGAGGTTTTAGGCATGCAATTTATGGATTCACTATATCATCCCAGCAGAATCCAGAAATGGACATGCAGTTGTACAGGAAAGATCTGGGACGAATCCTTATTTATGACTAATGGCATGGAGCCCCTTGATGTACATCCACAACCAACAAAGTTCTAGAGAATGTCATACCAGAAGAAACTCTGCGAATAGATCATACATAGAGTTTTACTCATACCTGAATTAGATAATATAGTTTGAACTTTTTGAGTTAATAATATTTAGATAACATTTGGGACATAGTTAAGACTTTGGAAATTTTGGAGTGGGATGAATGCATTTTTCATGGGGAATTGCATGAATTTTGGGGAAACAGAGGGTAGACAATGATCAGTTGAATAGTGTCCCCCCAAAATTCATATCCTGCCACCCATTTTGTGGTAATGTGTTATGCCAGTCAGTCGAAATAAGGACACAGGAAATTACCTTAGAAATAATAATTTCTGAGTTTAGGAAGCTTGATATCACATACCATACTCATTTTTGATAATACTTTGTCCCATTTTACCACCCAAATTTGTGACATTCTCCTCAATTAAAATAGAATTTAGGTCAGCCTTTAAGCAGATATGTTATAGAAGTCTACCTTAGTAAAGTTCATGCATGGTGCTAACTTGTGCATTCAACATTCAATTTTTCATCAAGATAGCATGTATAAACATTGTCTGGAATGTAAACAAACAAAGTTACCCAGGACCAAACCCAACCTTTTTGTTGAAGCTTTAAAAAAAAAAAAAAAAAAAAAAGAAACGACCGGGCGTGGTGGTTCACGCCTGTAATCTCAACACTTTTGGAGGCTGAGAAGGGCAGATCACCTGAGGTCAAGAGTTCGAGACCAGCCTGGCCAACATGGCAAAACCCTGCCTTTACTAAAAGAACAAAAACTAGCCGAGTGTGGTGGCAAGCGCCTGTAATCCCAGCTACCCCAGAGACTGAGGCAGGAGAATTGCTTGAACCCAGGAGGCAGAGGTAGCAGTGAGCCGAGATCATGCCACTGCACTCCAGCCTGGGCGACATGGCGAGACTCCGTCTCAAATGAAATGAAATGAAATAAATAAAATAAGTTAACACAAGATTCATAAAATATATTTCATTGTACATTATACTTAATAATTGGTAACTTTTTATTGTTTATGTTGTAGTTTTTGTTCATTTATTAACTTCAAGTAACCAGAAATCTTTTTAAAGTCCTAACTTAAAATTATCCCTTAGAAGGATGGGATAATTTTAAGTTAGGACTTCCTGCCTACATTTGTAGAAACTCTCCTGATTTGTAGACTAGACACAGAAGGAAGCCTTAGTTTTCCTACGTGATAATGAAAAACAAAATCACCTGCCTTCATTGGACACATACTCTCTTCAATTTTTTTTTATGTATTTAAGAAATAAGTAAATGCAGAAATTCTTTTTTTTTTTCTGTAAAATTGCTTTCTTTCTACTTTTCCTGGTGGTCAAAGGAGGTTTAAAAATATATTTCCTTCTTACCTACTGCAGAACAACTACAGGGGCTGTTCTGGGACGAAAAACCAATAGTGAAATGGATTTGAAATAGCAGTTAATATAAAGAAGAGTATATGGTTAGCTAATATACAAGCTAACATAAAAGCAGAATATATGGTATAACCTGTACTATGAATCATAACGCTGAGCACACAGATAAAAGAGTGCATTTCCTTATTAATTCAAGGACTATTGGTATCACTAAAAAGCAGAAAGTCTTGAGTGTTTGCTTTAAATTATCAATAAAATATAAGATAACCTATTATCATGATAGCTCTGTATTTTGCTTTGATTTGGCATAAAAGAACAAGTATTTAGGTAAATTGTGCAATATATATTTGATCAATATATTTCAATATTTTATTCCATTTTCAATTTATTCCTCAAATTTAAGTGTATGCAAATATAAAATCTATTATGGACAGAAGAAATAAAGTGAATTATAACACCATTCATATTTATAGTTCTTTATCCCAAATATTATATCTCTTCAATCACAGTTTTTTGCCCTTATCCCTCCCACTCCAATCCTTATTGACTATGAGGCATTTTAATGACTCATCTTTATAGAGGATAGAGGTTGAGAAGACAAAATTTGTTATTACAAATACATACCTCTTCCTGAACAGCTCGAAGAAAACCAAAAGCTTATTACCCTATTCTCAAAGCAAGCAAAATGGGGAACACTGCAAATTTTAAATGTAATTTATTCAACCACTTGTTCACACATTTTGATATATTAATAGTATTATCTTGAAGATAGAGTGATGTAGAAATATAATATCAAGAGATGATTTATATCTATACGTTAATGTATAGATATAGATACGTAGATAGATATACAGAGAGAAAGAGAGAGAGAGAGAACTATGTCTTCATAGCCTGTGGACAGGAGAGTCAGAGTTGGTGTTGGTGAAGGTAACTGGAAATGGAAAAGAGGAGAGAGAATATTTCTGATTTCATAGCCCCACTTTTTTCCTCTTAAAGCTTTGAATTGTCAATTAGTTTTATTTTGTTTTGAAGGTATATTCTTAATGGAAATAAAGGTTCCAACCCTGATGGTATCTGTACTAGTATCTGTAAGTACTTCTATGATGCTAATGTAAAAGTAGATGTCTTTCCATTATTAGTATTGTTTTACTGAATTTTAGTTCTTAAAGCTATAAAATATTTATTAGGTGGCTGAGTTGATACTATAATTGTGCATAATGAGGTGCATACAAGATAGTTTTAAAATCTCTAACCAAGAGCATTTAGTGCAAACATGAACTTTATTTTGAGGTTTATATTATTTTGAGTTATTTATATTTGCATAATTATTAAAATTTTATGTATGCACATATACATGCATGCATAACAGACATACACATGCATATATACACACACACACAAATATGCACCTAGCAGAACACAAGCATAAACTTCAAAATGCTATAGATTTTGTCATTTACTTGGTGAGCAGATTTGCAAAAAATACTGTGTATCCCTATCTGAACATGTTATTTCCTCCCAAACTATACATGTTTATAAAATTTAATAAGGGATTATTGAGAAGTCTGGTCTCAGATGTGTGAAGGCTTCTATAAATTGAAGCTCTCTTCTTTCTTTTACTAAAGTTCATCTGGTTATTTAGACATTACTTTGGACAGTTTTTACATCACTTTCAGATTAGTTGTTTACCAAAATTAGGAAAATTTGAAATTATGTAACTTAACAATCATACTTATATTTTGTCAACCTGACTCATGAGCATGCTCAAAATGGCTTGTGACTTTAAAATAGACCTGAAACACTACTTTCTTAAAATAAACATTTCAAAGTGTTTGTAAAAACTCAGCCATTAATTAATGTGAACTATTTTAAATTAATAAACACACTATAAATTTAAGTATGTGATCGCCTCAGTTTTAATTTATATTCTAGCAACTACCTTGGGTGAAACTCAATTACATCATATTCATGGGAACTTAACATAAGTCTTCCATCTAAAGCAGCAAAAGTATTCCATATAAAGTCCACTGACAAAATGCAGCTACTGTGATTTGGAGGCCAAATTCTCCTGCAATTTTTAGCAAAGGAAATTATACCTCAGTTAACACAACTAAGAGGCGTTGGATATGTTCTAAATACAACAGATGACATATCCACAATGAAAAATTATTTATAAATTATGAAATAAAATGAAATTAAACCAAAACCAAGAAAGCATTTATGTGTTGGACAATGATATATCAGGAAATTTTGACATAATACCAGTAAATTAGATACATTTTAGATTGGATGAATTTAAAGAAATATGTGTGTATATGCATATGCACACACCCACATATATAATATATATGTCATATATATGACATATATACGTTTGTACACGCATTTTGATAAAAATATTTTGAGCTATTTTTCTTATAGAGGAGTTTTTTGGTTTTAATGAAAACTTGAGCTATTTAAAAACTATAACCAAACTCTTAGTGGTGTATAGCCAGTTCTGTGAAAGTGTATTTCGCTCTTAATAAAATATTGCTTCTTAAAAAGATAAGCAAAATCAACAAACAGTAAGAGAGGCTAATTAGGAAATAAAGAGAGAAGACACAAACAATATTACAAATGAGAAAGAAGACATTACAGCTGATACCATAAAAAGACAAAGGTTTATTAGAAACTATTATGAACAATTATATGGTCACAAATTAGAAAACTGGGAGGCAATGGATAAGTTGCTGGACACATATAACCCACCGATGTTGAACCAAGAAGAATTAGAAAACGTGAACAGACTAATAATGAGTACCAACATTAAATCAGTAATGAAAACTATCCCAACAAAGAAAGAATTAACAATAATTCTTCTCAAATAGTCCAAAAACTTGATAAGAAAAAATTTTTTCCTAATTTATTCTATGATGCCAGCATTTACCTGAAATCAAAACCAGAAGATAAAATGGCTCACTAGATGCAGTCACTAGTAATATCTGCCACTGAGAGTCCGGAACATTGGGAAGACTAGCACACTTCAAGCAGATCTTTGAAAGGAAGGAATCGACAGTAGACACAGGGAGGACACAGATGTTAGGCTGATCAGGGAGGAAGCTGGGAACCCTGCATGGGGCTACAAGCACTGAGACGAGTTCTTGGACCCAAGAGACTCCTGGAAAATGGGTGAGTTGAACAGATGAGGAAGGCCCATTTCTGACATGGACTTTGGAAATCTTGGCAGCAGGAGACACCGTGACCTCCATGGACACTTGAGCTGGCAGGGAGAGCTGTTTAGAAAGATGGTAAGGGCAGGACTCTACCCTCAGCAGAGCCCACAGGATTTGGTGTGGGAACATCTATATTGGGGTGCAGCCAGGGATGCCCAAACCTCAAAGCTTAGATTATTCCTATAGGAGACTTTAGCCTTGGAGCCACTGTTGGAACTGGACAGAGCAGGGTGGTCTTGACTGTGAGAATGAGTCTTTCTGATTTGAGCACCTCCCTGTCTGTTGGCTTCTCTCAGGGCCTCAGCCTGGCCATGCCTGCTTGCATTTCAGCCTTGGATGCCCAGTGATGGTGCTTCCTGGGGGTCTTCTTCATAGAAGCTTCATTGGCAGAGACCACACCTTACTGTCTAAGAGCTCCAGGGGAGTGATCCCCACTGACACATATCAATTTACGTGCAAACTTACCCTAGTGCAGTCTCCCTCACAGTGCAGGCATGAACTTGCCCATGGCCACCCCTCCAAAGCTTTGATGGTGCATGTGCAGGTGCACCTTGCCTCCACTCCCCTGCTAGCATGTGTGTGAGCACCATGTTGATGCATGGGCACCCAGTCACAATGCCATTGCTGGAACTAACATGCACAGACACTTGGATCCTCGCCACATGCCACACTGCCACTGTCACCAGTGTAAAGCTGTGCACAGATGCTGGCAACCCGGTACTCCATGGGGCTTCCACTGCTGCTGGTGTGAACAAATGCACAGAGGGTGGAAGCTCCATGCCTGCCAACACCCTGCCACTGCTGCTGCCAGTGCAGGCATGAGTGCAGGCATGGACACTGGCAACCCTGGCCCAGCCAGTGCCCTGTCCCTTCCACACCACTGTCACTGGTGTGAGTATGCACAGGAACACTGCAGCCCCACCCTTGCCAGTACCCCACCCCAGCTGACACATGTGACACATGTGCAACTGTTCATGTTGCTGCAGCTGTTGGCACAAGGAAGCAAGCAAAGATCCCATTACCACTGCCTCAAAAAAACATTTTTGTTGGCACAACCTATTGGAGTGCTGTGGCCAGTGTACCAGGAACACCATGAACCCCCCAGCACAGCATATTCCTTAACTCAAAGGGCCAGAGAAAAAAGATGGAGGCCAAGTACCAGCACCCCACCACCACCTCAAGTTAGAGCACACAGCCCAGCGGTAGTGAGCTGAGTCCTGGTCCCCTAAAATTTTCTGGAATTGAAACCAGTTTGCTGAATCCATCTATACCACAAACCCTAAAAGGCATCAAAGAATATAAAAGCAAAAATCCCATTGGAGGGATAGCAACTTTAAAACATTGAAGGAATACCAACCCTCACAGATTAGAAAGAACCAGTGCAAGAATTCTGGAAACTCAAAAAGTGAGAGCATCTTCTCAGCTCCATATGACTGCAGTAATTCCCCAGCAAAGGTTCCTAACCGGGCTGAAATGACTGAAATGACAGAAACAGAATTCCGAATACGGCTAGAAACAAAGATCATCAAGATTCAGAAGAAAGCTGAAACCAAATTCGAGAAAGCTAAAGAATACAATACAGTGATGCAGGAGATGAGACAACATTTTAAGAGAGAACAAAATTGATCTGACTGGGCTGAAAAAATTACTTCAAAAATTTTATAATCCAATTGCAAGTATTAACATCAGAATGGACTAAGCTGAGGAAAGAATCTCAGGGCTCAAAGACTGGACCTCTGAAATAACTCAGTCAGATAAAATGAAGAAAAAATAATAAAGACAAATGTACAAAGCCTCTGAAAAATATGCGATGAGTGAGTTTGGTTAAAGAAATCAAATCTATAATTCACTGGTGTCCCTGAAAGAGAGGGAGAGAAAGCAAGCAACTTGGAAAACATATTTGAAGATATTGTTCATGTAAACTGTCCCAATCTCATTAGAAAGGTAAATATTCAAACTCAGTAAATGCAAAGAACCCTTGTGAGATACTATACAAGACAACCATCCCAAAGGTACATAGTCATCACATTCTTCAAGGGCTAAATGAAAGAAAATATCTTAAAGGTAGCTAGAGAGAAGGGGAAGGTTATGTAAAAATAAACCACATCAGACAAACAGCAGACATTTTAGCAGAAACCCTACAAGCCAGAAGAGATTGGGTGCCTATATTCAGCATTCTTAGGAGAAAGAAATTCCAACTAAGAGTTTCATAACTAGCCAAACTAACTTAATAAACAAAGGAGAAATAAGATCCTTCTCAAGCAAATGCTAAGGGAATTCTTTACCATCAGGCCTGATTTACAAGAGGTCCTTAAGGGAGTGCTAAATGTGGGAAGTAAAGACGCTTATTGGCCACCATAAAAACACACTTAAGTACATAGAACATTGGCACTATAAAGCAGCCACACGATCAAGTATGCATAATAAACAGCTAACAATACAATTACATGATTAGATCTGCACATAAAAATAATGAGCTAAATATCCCAATTAAAGGGTACAAAATGGCAAGTTGGATAAAGAAGAAAGACCAAATTGTATGCTGGCTTCAAGACAGCCATCTTACACTCAATTACAGGCATAGGCTCCAAGTAAAGGGAAATCGAAAAATTTACCAAGAAAACAGAAAAAGGCATGGGTTGCTCTTCTAATAATTTCAGACAAAACAGACTTTAAACCAACAATAGTAAAAAAAAAAAAGGCAAAAAAAGGATTTACATAATGGTAAAGGGTTCAATTCAATAAGAAGACCCAACTATCCTGAATATGTATGTACCTGACACAGGAACAACCAGATTCATTCATAGAGCAAGTTCTTAGATACTCAAGAAAAAAGTTATATAACCAAACAATAATAGTGGAAAATTTCAACACCCCATTGACAGTATTAAACAGATCATCAAGGCAGAAAACTTACAAAAATTAGCTATATAACTAACAAAGTTAGATTATTTGGAACTTAAGCTCAACACTTGACCAAATTGTCCTAACAGACATCTACAGAACTTTTCACCCAAAAGCATGGAATATATATTCTTCTCATTTGCACATAGCACATAATCTAAAATCCACCCACAATCAACCATGAAACAATCCTCAGCAAACTGAAAAATAAAAACCTAAAACTATACCAAACACACTCTCACATCACAGCACAATAAAAATACAAACTAATATTAAGAGGTCATTCAAAATCATACAATTATGTGGAAATTAAAGAGTCTGAATGACATTTCGGTAAATAATGAAATTAAGGAAGAGATCGTGAAATTCTTTGAAACTAATGAGAACAAAGATTTAACATACTAAATCTCAGAAATACAGCTAAAGTAGTATTAAGAAGGAAGTTTATAGCAATAAACACCCACATCAAAAAGTTAGAAAAATCTAAAATTAGGAACCTAACTTTACATCAAGAAGAACTACAGAAACAAGAGCATCCTCTGCCCCAAACTAGTAGAAAACAAGAAATAACCAAAATCAGAGCTAAATCGAAGGAAACTGATATATGAATAAACATGCAAAGGATAAATGAATCTAATAATTGGTTATTTGAAAGAATAAATATCATTGATAGGTGACTAACTAAACTAATAAAGAAAAAAAGATCAAATGACCACAATCAGAAATAACAAAGGGGACGTTACCATTGACCACACAGAAATTTAAAACAAAAACAAAAAACAGAGACTACTATAAACAGCTCTGTGAATACAAACTAGAAAACACAGAAGAAATGGATAAATTTCAGGAAACATACCCCCAGGCTTGAACCAGGAAAAAAATAAATCCCTTGACAGACCAATAAGAAGTTCCTAAATTGAATCAGGAATAAAAATCCTACCAACCAAAAAAATCCCCAGGACCAGAAGGATTCACAGCTGAATTCTACCATGTGTATATATATAAACTGGAACTGTTCCTACTGAAAGTATTCCAAAAATCAAGGAGGAGGTACTCCTCCCTAATTCACTGTATGACACCAGCATCATCCTAACACTAAAACTTGTCAGAGACAGAACAACAACAACAAAAACTTCCAGGCAATATCCTTGATGGTCATAGATATAAAGATCCACAATAAAATACTAGCAAACCAAATCCTGCAGCACATCAAAAAGTACAACTAGGCTTTATTCCTGAGATGCAAGATTGGATCAACATCTGTAAATCAATAAATGGGATTCAGAACTAAAAATAAAAACCCCTTGATCACCTCAATAGTTGCAGAAAAGTCTTTTGATAAAATTCAACATCTTTTCATGTTAAAAATCCGCAAAAAACAAGGCATCAAAGGTACCCACCTGAAAATAATAAGAACCATCTATGGCAGACCCACAGCCATCATCATACTGAATAGGCAAAGGCTGGAAACATTCTTCTTGGGGATGGAAACAAGATGAAGGTGCTGTCTCTCACCACTCCTTTTCAACATAGTACTGAAAGTCCTTGCCAGAGTAATTAATCAAGAGAAAGAAATAAAGGGCATCCGAATAGGAATAGAGGAAGTCAAATTATTTCAGTTTGAAGAAGATGTAATTCTATATCTAGAAAACTCCATAGTCTCTGCACAGAAGCTTCCCAATCTGATAAACCACTTCCACAAAGTTTCAGGTGACATTATCAACGTACCAAAATCAGTAGTATTTCTATACACCAACAATATTCAAGCTGAGAGCCAAATCAAGAATGCAATCCCATTCACAATAGCCACAAAAGAATAAAATACCTAGAAATACAACTACCCAGAGACATAAAAGACCTCTACAACAAGAATTACAAAACTCTGCTGAAAGAAATCAGAGATGACACAATCATATGAAAAAACATCCCATGCTCAATGATAGAAAGAATCAATATTTTTCATATGGCCGTACTTCTCTAAGCTGTTTACAAATTCAATGCTACTCCTATAAAACTACCAAAGATATTCTTCACAGAATTTGTTCACTATTTTAAAATTTGTATAGAAAAAAAAGGAGCCCTAATTGTCAAGCCAATCCTAAACAAAAAGAACAAAGCTAGAGAAATCATACCCAACTTCAAACTATATTAGAAGGCTAATTTAATCAAAACAATATAATACTGACAAAAAAAGCAGACACATAGACCAATGGAGTAGAAGAGACCACAAAGTTTTCAAAAACAAGCAATAGGGAAAGGACTCCTTATTCAATGAATGGTGCTGGGTTAACTGGCTAGCCATATGCAGAGGATTAAAACTGGACTCCTTTCTTTAAACTATATAGAAAAATCATCTCAAGATGTGTTAAAGACTTAAAAATAGAACCTAAAATTATAAAACCTCTAGAAGAAATCTAGAAAATACCATCCTGGACATAAGCCCTGGCAAAGGTATAATGATGAAGAAGCCAAAGCAATGGCACTAAAAATAAAAATTAATAAATGGAACCTAATTAAACTAAAGAATGTCTGTATAACAAAAGAAACTATCAACAGAATAATCAGACAACTTACAGGACAGAAGAAAATATTTACAAACTATGCATCTGACAATGGTCTAATATACAGAATATATAAGAAACTTAAATTAACAAGCAAAAATCAAACGACTCCATGTCTCAACAGTAAAGACATGAAATCAATTTAGATGCCCATCAATAGTAGGCTGGATTAAGAAAATGTGTGATATATACACCATGAAATACTACACAACCATAAAAAAGTACGAGATCATGTCTTTTGCATCATCATGGATGGAACTGGAGGCCATTATTCTAGACAAATTTGCACAGGAATGGAAAATCAAATTCGACATGTTCTCACTTAATAAGTGGGTGCAAAACATTGAATACGCATTGAAAAAAAGAAGATAACAACAAACACCAGGGCCTACTTGAGGATACAGAGTGGGAGAAGGGTGAGGATTGAAAAACTATTGGGTTCTTTTCTTATTACCTGAGTGATGAAATAATCTGTACACCAAACACTTGTGTTATATGTAACCTACATAACAAACCTGCACTTGAACTCCTGAACCTCAAATAAAAGTTTAAAAAACAAAAACAAAAAGGACACATAAAAAAACCCCACTACATTCCCATATTCCTGATGAACATAGATGCAAAAAAAAAAAAAAATCAACAAAATACTAGCAAACAAAGTCCAACAGCACACTAAAAAGATAATACACTATGATCAAATGAGATTTATTTCAGGGACACAGGATGGTTCTACATACACAAATCAATATATGTTACACATCAGAGCAACAGAATAAAGGATAAAAACCTTATTGCTTGATCATCTTAATAAATGCAGAAAAAGCATTTGATAAAAGTTAACATTCTTCCTGATGAAAACTCTTCATAAATCTGGTATAGAAGGAACATACCTCAATACATAAAGGTCATAAATGACAAACCCACAGGTACCATCATAGTAAATGGGGAAAAGCTGGAAGATTTGGTCTAAGAACTTGAATGGGATAAGAATGCCCATTTGTACTACTCTTATTTAACATAGTACTGGAAGTTCTAGCCAGAGCAATTTGACAAGAGAAAATAATAAAGAGCATTCAAATTGGAAAATATAAGGTAAAATTGTTCATCTTTGCAGATGGCATGATCTTATATGTAGAAAACCTAAAGATTCTACCCAAAACTGTTAGAACTAATGAATTCTGAAATGTTTCAGGATATGAAATCAACTTACAAAAATTAGTAATATTTCTATATAACAATAAAAAGTACCTAAAAAGAAACCAAGAAAGCAATCCTATGTACAGCAGTAACAAAAAATTAAAATGTCTAGAAACAAATTTAACCAAGGAGATCAAATATCTCTACAATGAAAACTAGCAAATGCTGATGAAATAATTTGAAAAGGACACAGAAAAATGGGAAGACACTTTATGCTTATGGATTGGAATAATTAATATTGTTACAATGAACATACTACCCAATGAAATCTCTAGAAAAATATCAAAGATATTATTCATAAAAATATAAAAAAGAATACTGAAATGTATGTGAAACCACAAAAAACACTGAATAGTCAAAGCAACGCTGAGCAAAAAGAACAAAGCTGAAGGCATCACACTAATTGACTTTAAAATGTACTATAAACCTATAGTAATTTAAACAGTATGGTATTTGTATAAAAACAAACACATAGACCAATGTAACAGAATATTATAGCTAAAGAGATCCATATTTTCTGATGAAGGTGTCAAGAAAATTGCAGATAGGACAGTGTTTTCAATGGATGTTGCAGAAATAAAATGGATATCACTATGCAGAATAATAATACTAGATGCTGCTCCCTCACCATATACAAACATCAATTCAAAATGGTTAAAAGAATTAAACATAAGACCTGCAACTACAGGCTGGGCGCAGTGGCTCACGCCTGTAATCCCAGCACTTTGGGAGTCTGAGGTGGGCAGATCATGAGGTCAGGAGATCGAGACCATCCTAGCTAACACAGTGAAACCCTATCTCTACTAAAAATACAAGAAATTAGCCACGCGTGGTGGCGGGCGCCTGTGGTCCCAGCTACTTGGGAGGCTGAGGCAGGAGAATGGCATGAACCCAGGAGGTGGAGCTTGCAGTGAGCTGAGATTGTGCCACTGCACTCCAGCTTGGGTGACAGAGCAAGACTCCTTCTCAAAAAAAAAAAAAAAGACCTGCAACTACACAAGTTCTAGAAGTGAACCAAAGAGAAATACTTGGTCAAGAAATAAACTCCAATACAGACCAATCAATTATATCAAACTCAACATTTTAAAAAATCTGATACAAATGGGCAAAGATTCTAAATAGAAACCTCTCAAAAAAAAGGCATATAAACGATCAAAAAGTATATGGAAAAAAATGCTCAACATCACTTATAATCAGGGACAGGCAAGTCAAAACAACAATAAAATATCTTACTTCAGAATGGTTATAAAAAAAAAAAATAACAGTTGCTGGTGAGTATGTGGAGAAAAGTGGACCCTTACACCCCTTACACTGCTGGCAGGGATGTAAATTATTATTAGAGCCATTGTGGAAAACAGTATGGAGATTTCTCAAAATACTACAAAATAGAATTACCATATGACCAAACATTTTCACTACTTGGTATTTATTCAAAGGAAGGTCAGTATATGAAAGAATCACCTATACCCTCATATTTATTATAGCCCTCTTCACCATAGTCAGACTAGATATAGAATCAGCCTAAATGTCTATCAACAGAAGGATGGATAAAATATTTTATATATATATATACACACAACAGAATACTATTTAGCCATAAAAAAAGAAGGAAAAAAGTGAAGAAAAAGAAAGTTTGAAAGGGATTTCGAACAATCAAACCAAAAAGTATGTGACGTCATGAACATTAGAAAAAATGTAAAGAGTGATGATAAGCCATTCAAGATTTAGATAAGGTCTTTTAAGCTGGCATAGATTTGGGCATATGGAATGCTATTGAAAAGGGCCAGGACATGGATAAATAGAACCTATGCAAAGAAAAAATGACATGACGTTGATAATAAATATTTATTCAATGGCAGGCTAAATGGTGAGGGTGGTGGCAGATAAAAATATTTTTATTATATTAAGAAGAGACTGAGATCTATGGAGAAAAAAAGAGCTTTATTTTTTATTAAAAAGAGGAATCTGCAGATTGGAGAGAATGAGACTTCACTGCAAACAGAAAATGTGCTTCAATGAGAGCTTGTAGAGTTAGAGATCATAAAGGTACAGAGTGCAGGGCAGGAGAAGGGAATCAGGAGAATGAGGAACAGTCTTGATTGGATCATCTTAAGCCTAAAATCACCACTCTCTATTAATGGGCTGATTTCAGATGATCAGTCAGTTGGTGCTAGGTGGTCTGTGGGTGGTCACTTGGGAAATTTCCAGCCACATTAACCAGTTTGGCTTGATTATAAAGGATTATATATCATTCTATTATAAAGACACATGCACACGTATATTTATTGTGGCACTACTCACAATAGCAAAGACCTGGAACCAACCCAAATGTCCACCAATGAAAGACTGGATAAATAAAATGTGGCACATGTACATCATGGAATACTATGCAGCCATAAAAAAGGATGAGTTACTGTCTTTTGCAGGGACATGGATGAAGCTGGAAACCATCATTCTCAGCAAACTAACACAAGAATAGAAAACCAAACACTGGATGTTCTCACTTATAAGTGAGAGTTGAACAATGAGAACACATGGACAGAGGGAGCAGAACATTGCACACCAGGCTCTGTCAGGGGGTGGGGGTCTAAGGGAGGGATAGCACTAGGAGAAATACCTAATACCTTAGGTGATGGGTTAATGGTTGTAGCAAACCACCATGACACGTGTATACCTATGTAACAAAACTTCACTTTCTACACATGTACCCCAGAACTTAAAGTATGATAAAAAATACAAATACAAATACAAATAAACAAACAGGACAATTTTTTTTAAAAGAATAACTGTAGATATCACGTGTTTCCCAGATACACCTTCCACCAATTATTTGTTCTTTCTAAAGATAACATTACCCTTATGACTATTCCAATAAGGTTTGATTTGTTAGTTTCAATGAATCTAAAGTTCTGTATATTAATATTTTACAGGAAAATTTGATGAGACTAATGGATAATCTTTAAAAGAAACTAACAAAAATCCTATTAACTACTGACAACCCTTAACTCTGCCTGCTTAAAGCCATTAAACTTTGGGAGAAAAACCAGATTGAGTGGAGATACCCCTCTTATGTTTATGGTAATGAATACCTAAGAATACAGATAAACATATCTCCAAGTAGGCATGCCTGTGTTATTTTTGGCTTTGTGCTGCATTTCTATTACAAAAGCAATTAAGTATTAGAAATAATACATTTAAATTAATATATTAATTAATATATTACCTTTCATAGAATAATTATCACTGGATTGTTTTTATAAGCCCCCCCTTTTATACTATATGTAATGAACTTAATAATAATTAGAATAGAGAATTACATATGCCCTGTTGAGGAGTATGACTCTTTGAACAGGTAGACATACATATACAGGTAGACATACATATTTTCAGTATCATACTGAAAATAATAAAAGTATTTTTATTGAAAATTTGAGCAAAGATGGAGATGAATACCTGTTTTACTAGCCAATAGATTTCTCAGTCAGAACCTGGTATTAATCAAATTGCACATGCTAAACATATTTTGCCCATGGGTTAAGAGTATACATCACTGTTTTTTACACTTACATCAGAGTAAAGGAGCAATACAAATAGGCTTTTTACAAGAACTGATTGTGGTCCGGTCCTCTCGAGAATAAAGTTATAGTGGTTTCTGGAGAAAAGGAATTAATTAAATGTGTATGGGTAAAAATTTTAGATCCCAGTAGGGGTCATCAAAAATGTATAAATGATAAATGACTAGCAGACAAAGGTGTCTTATTTTGCTGATGGAGAAGATCTTAGTTGCATAATGAAAATAAAATGCTTCTCCTCCTCTCTCTCTCTATTGAGGAAATTTGCCTCTGAATTTGGCCTTGAAAGTTTATGCACACCAGTAAATGCAAGAATTAGCAAAGTATTTCTTTTTCAGAGCAAAATCCCTAGGCAGGAAGCAACAAACATTTTCTAGGGAACTTTTCAACTAAACAAAAGGCTAGGCGCTCAAGTTAAGTTTGTTTGAAGTCTTAGCTTGTTATTTCCCCCAACAAACTGATAACTTGCATTGGAATTACAGAAATAGATATGCTGCCACTTCCTTTCTAAGATGAATGCTAACATATTCTGCCTGCTGGAGCAATATTCAAAACAACCCACAAAATGAGCTATCAACCCATTTCAAAAACAGTTTGAAATCTACTCTGAATATTAGTCTACAAAATATAAATGCAAAATCTTATAGCTACCAGGAACTTCCAAAGGTCATTTAACATCCCAGCTTTCATATATTCTAAATGGAATAAACACATTCCATTATTCATTAGTTTATTCAACAGTATTTGATGTATGCCTGCTATGTGCCAGTCATTGTATTGTGGTCTGGATATAAAGAATGAATAAACCTAACTCTTACTATAAAGTTTTTGTCTGTGAGTTAGAGAGAAGGATCACGTTGGTTAATCATTTTTAAATGTTTTTATTTGATGTGATAAATATCTATTTTGAAATCACTGCAAAGTAATATGAGACTGATTTGGAAGGGAACCTAATTCTGCCTGAGAATTTAACATAATTTAGCTGGATCTTGGCAGATGTTGGCATTTATTGGGAAAAGGAGGATTTTCCAAAAGTAGAAATAGAGGTAGATATAATCTTGCTTTATTTCTATTTGACAGTAATGCCTTAGAGGGATCCACCCCTCTCTCTGAAGTGTGGCATTTTGGGGTTAAAATAAGTTTTCCAGGACATTCCTGAAATAGTTGATCTATGGCTACACATCCTAGACAGCCTTAAGCTTCTCTAATCTTCTAGAGGTGCAGGAAATTATTACATATTTGTCCTCTATCATTTCTCTTTTTCCTTTGACAGTTCCTCCACAATTCATACTCCTAACTCCCATCTTCACTTGCTACTTCATAGAGAAAATAAAAAAAGTCAGAGGATAGCTTAGATTAATTTGTATTACTATACCAAACCATTTCTACTTCCAAATTCTCTAACCTTTCCTGCTGTTCAAAATGTATAAGTAGTCAGTGTTCCTAGCTAAGGCCAATCCTAACAGCTGTTCACAATGTCATATTCTTACTAATTGCTCAAAAACATTTCTCCAGGGCTTTTTACATCTTTCTGTCTTACATCATCATTTTTCCCTTTTATTGAATCATTCCCTTTAGAATACGAATTTTACCATCTTATAAATAAATGTTCTTATTTTTCTCCTATTCTTAAATAAATAAACCTTATGATCTCGTTTATTCATAGGCCATCTGTTTTTTTTTTTAATCCTCTGTAGAAAATGTCCGAGAAAGATTTGCCTGTAAACACGCACCTTAATTTATTTCCTCTTTGTCTCTCTTGAATTCATTCTAATTAGATTTTCATGCCCTCCACTCCACTAAACTGTACTTCTCAATGTCATTAATACTATTGCTAAAAACCTTGGTTACTTCATTATCTTCATTTATCTTATATTTTGATGGAATTTAACTAAGTTAATTTCTTTTCTTTCTTTGAACACTTTCTTTTCTTGGATTCTAGAAATTACTCTCATCTGGTTTTCCCAAATCTTTGTCCACTCCATCTCAATTTCCTTTGTTAGTTCATTAGTATTGCCCCAAATTTAAAGATTGAAGTATCTCAGGTAGGGTTGAGACTATGGTGATGCAAATGACCAATTTATACATTTCTAGAATATTCTAATGTATTTTGTTTGTTCAAAACTGCTACATATTTCATAGAACCTTTACTTCTTTTTAAAATATTAGATTATACTTTGTATCTTTATGTTTTGGGTATGTTTTTCTTGAATACCTTCCTTGTTAGTAGGGTTCAAATTTTGCTCCTATTATCTGTAAATTATCTAAAAGATTTTCATGGGATTTGATTGTAACCCTTTTCTATTGCTTGTTATATTCATTCTCAAGAGCAATGAGTTTCCACATATTTTTAGGAGAGAGTAAGAATCATTGCCCTAGAGCTATCTTTACTCTCAGGTTCACAAAGCAATAGGGTTGACAAAGCAATAGGGTTCAAAAATCACATTTTTTGAACTGCCTTCTGTCCTTCTTTACCCTGTATTTAAGTGAGCACCCTCTTCCCTTCCCTAAACTATCCCTGTCCAATTCAACTTGTATTTTCCTTGGAAGAGTGTCTTCTGAGTAGAAACACTTTGGCTTCAAAGAAAGCTTTATTGTGTTAAATACTGGTGTTTATGTGTCTGCTGTATCCCAACACTAAGGCATTATCACATCATTGTCCCTTTGAACTGACTTGAAAATTTTGTTAGAATAAAAACTGTTTTCAGATTGGTGCAATTTACTTTCTATTTGGGGATTTTCCTGACACTTTAATGAGATAACAAATTAGTTAATCAAATCTAAATGACAAAAACTTTCTTTCCCTGCACTATTTGTTGAACAAAAAATTGAAGTGGACCTTCAAAGAACCAAGAATCTAAGACAATATTGACAAAGAATGAGTTGGCAGTAAGATGGACTTGCCCAACACATAAAAAACACAGGTTATAATTCTAATGTGATGGTAATTGAGAAATTAGTTTATTCACAGAGGAATAGATTAATGGATCAGTGAAAGAATGTAGGCAGCTCAAAAGTAAATAAATACACACTCAACTTCTGTCAGATCAGGCATTTAAAAAAAGTGGGAAACAAAGGAGTCATTAAATAAATCAAGGATAAATAATTGCTTAACTTTGTGATAAAAATGATATTTCATCACTGACACATGTCAAATAATTTCCAAGTATTTAAAAAATTTAATTACAAAGGCAAAATTGAAAAACGTAGAAGGAAATCTAAAAAGAACTTTTCTGACATTATTGCAAGGCAGGATTTGTTTAAAAAAACATAAAAGACACAAGTGTAAAGGAAATTTGATAAACTTTACTATGTTAATATTAAGAACATCTGGTTATCAGAAGGAAAATAAAGTAAAAATTTGGGCCATAAATTTGAAAAAAAGCATGTATAGTAATTATTTCTTACACATAATTAATTTAAAATATACAAAAATGTACTATAAATTGTATAAAAAGACAACTAAATAAAATATCAAGTTGATAGAAGTAAAATTTTTTTGTTGCCAAAACAATAGATAACAATAAGTCTTAAGTAGTAGTTAATAAAATTTGGTGTTAATTTATAATTAATTAACAGTATAATTAGTTTTCTCAAAGAGGCCATAGTCTCGTAACAAATTTAACATTACATTAATTCATTAAAATGTAAAAGTTCTTACATTTCATATTTTTTTGAGGTGGAAAATTATCTTTATACTCTGGAACTCCACGAAATAGTACTATAATAGAAATTGTGAGAATTCTCTATGCAAATTAGATGTTCACTGTAAAGAATACACTAAGGTGTCACTACACAATATCTCCAAATTTTATACATAACTACTCATTCAGAGAGGAAGTTGTGTAATGTAATGTAAAAGTAGTTCATAATATCCACAATGTAGGCAAAATTGTATATTTCGTTTCATTTCTCTTCTTCCTAGAAAAAAAGAAAAAGTGAGCTCTGATAGTGGATTTGCAGCTTACCATTTTTCATAAATTGTTATGAAAATTCAAAATTTGGCAAAATATCTGCACAAGATCTACTGAAGCCATAACACGGAGATATTAGTTACAGGAAAAAAATAAACAGAAAATGAATAATTTCATCAAGAGTAAGTTTTGATGAGAAAAAAACGAATGTAATTGACTTTGCTAAATTGAGATATTATAAATAATTCACTTTGATAAATATGAATTTGAATTTGAATCTAGAGTTGAAAAATATTAACTAAGTTTTGCCATATGGTTACAATTACATTGGCACGTTTTAATTGTTTTCAAATACATAATGAACCTAAAAACACACTGCATAGCATTGTACTTTGGCTCATACATCAGGACTATTAATAAATTAAGAAAACTATTACTTTGGATTATAACTTTGACCTCATCCATGTCAATATCATATAATAAATGTCCCAACAATGAATAAAAAGCAGAATGCTAGGCCAGATGCTGACTGCAATCCAGATGTCTTCTTTCTGAATAGAAGAGTGAAACTTTAGGCATAGGATAATAATTAACCTCTTCAGAATAGCTGCAAGCACATGTGAAGGCTGAAGGTGAGACTAAATGATTCCACATACCATCCATTGATGCTACCCAGTCTTCTCTCTTCAAAGTTCCTTACTGTAAATATGTGTTTCTTCTCCAAACTTAGGGCTTCTAAGGCCAAAAAATGTATCTTACTATCTGTCTCAGTTAGTTGGGGCTGCTGTTACAGAATATCACAGACAGGATGAGTTAAGCAATAAACACTTATTTCTCATAGTTCTGGAGACTAGGGCCAAGATCAAGATGCATGCATATCTCGTATCTAGTGAAAGCCTGCTTATCATTTACTGACGGCTGCCTCCTCTTTGTACCTTCAGATGGTATGTGTAGAGAGATCTTGCATAACTTCCTCTTTTTATAAAGGCATTAGTCCCACAATTAGGGCCCCACATCATGACCTAATGTAAATTTAATTACCCACCTTTAAATACCATCACATTGGGGATCAGAGTTTCAGTATATGAATTTTAGGGAGACACAAACATTCAGTCCATAGCACCGTCATTTTTATTCATTCTAACACCTACTTGTACTGCAAAAGATTTTTAAATGAAATATGGATGTTTGCCACATATTGAATTTCAAGTATGTCATTTCTCTGGAGTTTCCTCCAGCAAAATTTGAATTTGTTGGCTCTACCTAATGGTATTAATTTTAGATTATTTTTTCTCTCCACTCAAGATGTTCTATAAAAACTTTTCCATGCTTCTTAGATAATTTCCTTTCTGCAACTCTGTTTTGTCCTGCCACTTGCCTGTGAAACCCTAGTTTTCATATATTCTGGCTTAAATCAAAGGTCTAAGCATGCAAATTTTCAGGAGAGGAAATTAGAAACTAAGTTTAATTATTCTTACTTGTTTGTCATTACATATTTTAAAGATTTTTATGTGCTCATTCTCCAACTCTGTTTTAGTAAATTAATGAGTTAATATATTGGCCTCTTATTGCTTTCATTGTACTCAGTAAAGAAACAATTTTATGTTTTGAAATTCCTTTATTCAGTAAAGAAACAATTTTATGTTTTGAAATTCCTTTATTAATATGTAGAATTTAATATGATTTAGCCTCAACTTTTTACCCTTGTCACTTCATGAACTTGGAAACATGATAAATTAATAATATTGACCTATTTACTATTGCATTTATTTTTGTAGTTGAATATATTTGGCTTCTGTGAACTGTTCATTATGATTTGCATAATTAGTCCAGTAGTCAAAATGGCAATTTAGCATTCATGTTCAGTTTTCATTGCAGTTAATTTTACCCTTAATTTTTTGATATTTTTCCTTTTTTGTATTAACTTCTTATAAATACCACATCTGTTGCTAATTACCATTTTCTATATGAAGGAAACCTATATTCTGACCTGTGCACTGAAACATAGCCAGTTAGCACTTGGTAGGGTCAGGGTTAGATTTTTAGTCTATTTGGGCTACTATTACAAAATAACATATACTGGGTAGCTTTTAAGCAACAGAAATTTATTTCTTGCAGTTCTGTAAGCTAGTTAGTCCAAGATCAGGCAAATTTGATGTCTGCTGATGGTCAGCTTCCTGATAGACTGTTGTCTTCTCATCGTAACCCCACATCATGGAAAAGAAAAAGATTTCTCAGGCCTCTTTTATAAGGATACTAATCCTCTGAGCTAATAACCTTCAAACTTCTCACTTCCTAATACCATTACCTTGGGAATTAGGATTTCAGCATATGAATTTTGGGGGAATGCATTCAGACTACAGCATGTGTACTAAAAACAATACTGCTTTGTAGCCAGTGAGGTTCTCATTTTGCCTAGATGTTGGCCTTTCATATGCTGGAGGGTATTATAAAACACACTTAATTTAATATATATTGATTATTTTCCTGTTATTTCTCCCTAGTAAGTCAAGTCTATTTTTGTGGGAGTTCAGGCAAGCTGGTGGGAAACATTTTAAAAATAGTTATAAGAAATAGACACAAACCTTCTTGGAAGGCCAGGGGGTGGGTTGCATAACTTGAGTAATAGATCTGGCTGAAGGCAGCCTAATACTCCTACCTTAAGTAAATAGCTTAAAGTAAGTACAAAGGAATGCAAGAGAGTTTATCTAAATAACTTGTTTACTCATGTGGTCCTAAAACTAACCTTTGTTCATTTGGAGGCAGGATGGCTCTCTCAGTGGGAGGGTGACCAGGTTACTTACCCTGTAGTGGTGTTGACTCAAAGCCTTTGTCATTTGATGTGTGCTGAATAAATGCCAGCAGGGCCAGCAAGTCGGGGCTGCAGCTGCTACAACTCTTTTGGTCTGCAGCCTGGCCCCCTAGCCTGCTCTTTCACTGAATATTGGTGTCTGAGTATGTTGTTCATCCATCATGCAGCTGGAGTCTGCAGGACAGACCCCAGCATATTTTCATATATCTTCATTACAGAGTGGATGAGAAAAATTGATGGAGTACATTTTGTTGGGAATTTTTTCTTTCCTCTTCAAACTCAAACAACCTAGGCATCCAAACCATCACAAAGGGTTGTTGGTTTTAGTTTAAATGTTTTTAAACATCATCCACTTTTAGTACACCCTAACAGGTAAGGCACACTGTCTTTTTCATATCATTTTCAGTATCTGCTTTGCAGGTTCCTCTGCTTCCAGCTTTGATCCTCTACTGTCTGTTATATTCATTATGCCCTACTTATACTTCTAAAATCCAAGCACTAATATCTCACTCTAGAATATTTCAGTTGTATTCTTCTTCACTTTGGATTAATTGCAAACCCTTTGTCGTGGTTTATGTGGCTTTTAATAAACTGGACTTTACCTACTAACACTTTTACTACTTAAAATCTCCATCTTACTACCAACAACCTACTATCCCTAACCATATTTTGCTGCAGACATTATTAAAATTCTTCCATTTTAATAATCTTTAAGTGGACATCCATCAATCCACTTAAAATATGTCTAGTTGTGTTCTCTCTTCACAGAAAACTATCACTCAATTTTGTTTTCATACTTCCCCTCAACCTTATACACACTTGCCATGCCTTCTTCTTTTTTTTTTTTTCCTTTTGAGATGGAGTCTCGCTCTGTCACCCAGGCGGAGTGCAATGGCATGATGTCGACTCACTGCAGCCTCTGCCTCCTGGATTCAAGCAATTCTCCTGCCTCAGCCTCCCAGTAGCTGGAATTACAGGCATCTGCCACCACGCCCAGCTAATTTTTGTATTTTTAGTAGAGACGAGGTTTCACCATGTTGGCCAAGCTGGTCTCAAACTCCTGACTTCTGGTGTTCCACCCTCCTCGCCCTCCCAAAACACTGGGATTACAGGTGTGAGCCACCATGCCCAGCACTAGCCATACCTTCTGCATGCCTATCTCCTGTTATCTTTCCTGTATCATTTTAAAATTTGTTACTTCACCAAGTATTATAGATTAAGTAATAACAATGCACATTACATTTATTTTATTGTATATTTCTCTGTTTTTATTATTAAGCTGAGAAAGACACACGAAGTTTGGATTCATTCTGCCATCATTGGTTTCTAGCATTTGGCATAGTGTTTGATAATTTGGGGGTGCTTAATACATATTTGCTAAATGTTAAGCGGAAAGGATAGATTTTAAAAAGATATTTGTTTAGAGAGGTTGGGGTTGTATATCATTAATAAATTATTAAGAGTTTATATCTAACCCTGGGGATGCCACTTTAATTGTGTATTTTAAGTTTGGTGAGAATACATCTCATGTGCTCACGACAGTAACACATGAACACACACAATGATTATAACGTCATGTGACGGACATGTCAATTAGCTTGATCATGGTAATCATTTTGTTACCGGGGGTCCTTGCTCACAGAGCTCCCAAGATGGTGGCAAGCCGCTTCCAAGATGGTGGCAAGCCGCTTCCAAGATGGTGGCAAGCCGCTTCCAAGATGGTGGCAAGCCGCTTCCAAGATGGTGGCAAGCCTCATGTTCTCTGATCTGGGGTTCTTGGCCTCACAGATTCCAAGGAATGGAATCTTGGGCCATACGGTGAGTGTTATAGCTCTACTAGAAGCCGTGGGTCACGGAAGAGAACTGGGGAACCCAGTGACTAGTGTTCAGCTCGATTAGGATGAACCCAGGCACTTGGCCGTGCAGGAACAATGGCAAGCCTTTAGCCCGATAGGGAGGGGCAGTGGGTGCCTTGCTGGATCAGAAGCACAGTAGACACCCTGCCAGATCCGGAAGGGTGGAAGTCAGCGGCGGGTCTGCGACGGTGGCAAACAGCAGTGGTAGAGAACGAGCAAAAGCTCAGCTCAAGCTGTAACAAACACGGACCAGAAGAGTGCAGTTGCAAGATTTAATAGAATGAAATAGAATGAAAACAGAGCTCCCATACAAAGGGAGGGGACCCAAAGGGGGTTTCCATTGCCAGCTTGAATGCCTGGGTTTATATCCAGATCCTTGTCCCTCCCGTTGTGCTCTCAGGCAATAGATGATTGGCTATTTCTTTACCTACTGTTTTTGCCTAATTAGCAGTTTAGTGAGCTCTCTGATTGGTCGAGTGTGAGCTAAGTTGCAGTCCCCGTTGTTTAAAGGTGGATGCAGTCACCTTTCCAGCTAGGCTTAGGGATTCTTAGTCGGCCTAGGAAATCCAGCTAGTCCTGTCTCTCAATTTTACAGTGCATAAATATATCAAGACATTGTGTTTTACACCCTAATGATATACAATTTTATTTATCAATTATATTTTTATAAAGCTGAAAATTTTTCTAAGTGATCCTTAGTCAAACAGCAGTCAAGACAGAGTATAGCTTATTCTATGTAATGATATAGAACATTCACATGACTAAGTGGCTCTAGGTACACAGGCTTTTGGTATTTACTTACTGTTGTATAAAGTATAAGATAAAAATTCAGCCCTTGTAGTTAAATTCATTGTTTGGCCTCATTGGTATAATACTGGTAACAGCTTATTCATCCACTTCTCTCTACTTTCATTGCCTGTGGCCACACAAATTCAAATGTTGCTCATCTCTTGCCTAAACTTCTAAATTAGTTTTGTGGTTGGTTCCCACTGTCAGCCTTGCCTCCTTAGGTGTCTTCTTCATTCAGCAGTCATAACAGTATTTAAGAAATTTAAATCCAGACTTCTTAGACTCCTGTTTAAATATAACTTCTGCTATTCTTTCTGATAGAATGCTGTTCTTTTCCTTAACACATTTCTTACACATCTATTTCAAAATGTGCATTCATATATATACACACATGCCTAGCTTGTTTGTCTCCACATCTTGACTTAAGCTTGACATGGGCAAAATTTGTCTTTTTTGATAACTGCATTCTCAGCAACAAGCACATAGCAGGTACTCAATAAATACCATTGAATAAATATACTAGACAAAGTATTCTTAATCTTCTTTATCAGCAAAGTTTTGTTACAATTAAAGTTCTCTAAAACGTTGGGTAGATAAAATAAATCCCATGTACTGAACCACATTAGTCAATAGTTCCAGGAAATTCAAAGTAATACAAAACAGTTCCCTATTCCATCCTTATTCCCCGTCGAGAACAATTTCCCAAAGGTATATTCAATGATAATGCTTAGCACCTAAAATTGGTAGCAGTGGGTGTTTCGGCAGGCCTCACTATGGACTGCGGTCTGATGGCCTGGGTCCCTGGAGCAGGGCTAACCTAGTAGAGGTTTTAACACCCGTCTTTATAAAGGATTCAACGTCTATGGTCAAAAATGGAAGTTTATTTCTCATTGACCCATCTACTTGAGATCCCCCTCACCAAAAAAAAAAAAAAAAGATTTGCAAAGTAGAGATACATATACATATACATATACATATACATATACATATACATATACATATACATATACATATACATATACATGTTTGCAGTTATCAGTGGCTAATGAACACTAGTAGGCCTTATCTTTTAAAAAAGACCAACATCTGTACTTAATACAGATTTTATTTAAGCAATATAATACAGTACTTAAATACAGTCAAATTTATCATTCACTTTTTCTTAGTTATCATTTTTTTTAGTTATAAACACTACCTACACATTTAGAAGAAAAACTCTTTAAGATTTTAATAAATTAAATGCCAATCACCCCTATAAGTAAGATTAAACAAGTAAAAAAAAGGTTCTGTCTTAAACCTTTTTAAAATTGTACTATACACACGGGAGGGATAATTGGGTTGCTGACTAAATGCTAGAATAAATAACTGAAAAAAAACTTCTTGGAATATTTGCCTTTTAAAATTATCTATGCTATGCTTTTCATTGACAGTATTGTTTCCTATGGATAAAAAGCCTTCTTTCCATTTGGTTCAAGAGGCATTATTTTGAGAGTAGTGTGAACTATTACTGTGTGTCCTTGAAAATGTTCTAAATATATTTGGACTACCAGGTTGCTCTTTTGTTATTACTAGTTGGTAAAGTATATTTAGTCTCTGGTAACATATTATAGCACTCATGTTGTAAGACTTAGGTACAGATGTGCTTTAAAAAGCAAGGGTCACTCATTAATTTTATACTCAAAGTTCTATGAACTATTCCTAATTTTTTTCTCACTGGTGTTAGCCAGACATTCTTAAACAGAATTGATATTTAAACTTTCAGCCCTAAAATTGGTATTTTTCTCTATTTATGTAACTTCATAGAAAGAGATAAGGCTTTGTAAGTCAGGTAGGTGTGGTTAAACCTAGGGTCTGATAAGTTCAGAGTTACCTTGAAAATCTGCATTAAACTGTAGGTATTCCTGCTTTCTTTCCTCTAACTATGATACTAATGCCTACCCACAGGGTGTTGTGAGATTTAGATGACAATGCAGTACACCCTTTATATCCACAGATTCCACATTTATGGATTCAACCACCATCAGATTGAAAATAAAACAAAAATTGCAACAATAAAAATAAAAATATAGTATAACTACTACTTATATAGCATTTACATTTTAGTAGATAGTATAAGTAATCTAGAGATTATTTAAAGTAGAGAAGTCTGTCCATCAGTATCTGTGAGAGATGGTTTCCAAGTCCTCCCTGAGATACCAAAATCCGTGGATACCCAAGTCTTATTTAAAATGGTATAGTGTATGCATATAACCTATGCACACCCTCTTGTGCATTTTAAATCATCTTTAGATTACTTATAATACCTAACATAATGTAAATGGTATGTAAATAGTTATACTGTATTATTTAGAGAACCCTGGCAAGAAAGAAACTCTGTACATATTCAGTACAAATGAAATTCTTCCAAATATTTTTGGTCAGTAATTGGTTGAATTCACAGATAAGGAACACATGGATAGAGGGCCCACTGTATACAGGAGGATGCGCATGGGTTATATGTAAACATGATTCCATTTTATATATGGGAGTGCAGCATCAGTGTATTTTGGTATCCATAGGTGGATCCTCAAATCAACTCCCTGCAGATACCAAGGGATGAATGTACATGTATATCAACAAATGTCAAAACTGTCACATATTAAGTGCTAATGGATAGCAATTATTTTTATTATTTCATTTTGTAAAGGTGAAACATTTTCGAGGCTTTCATATAAAGCCTGTATAAACTCATAGTAAATTCATCTTGAAGACTTAAGTTTCTACTGTTAATTATTGTTGGGTCTTCCAAAATAATCCATTGCAAAGCCATTTGTTTATTCTGGGCTTAGTTACTCATCTAGTTAGTTATTTCCATCTTTAAGACTCTATATTTTTCTCCTTCTTTTAAACTTTTGATGTTCTTATAATTTTATTCCTTATACTTAACGTAACTATAGGTATGTTTGTGTATATATATATATACACACACACATATATACACACAAACATACATATGTGTGTGTGTATGTATATATATATATATACACAGAAACACAGTAATACTTTCTACACACAAGCTGTCTTTTAGCATGCAAAATCAGATGCCGTAATAACAGACATTCACTTTTCACATAAATATTTTGAATTATACGTTTTATATTCAAAGACAAACAAGGAGACCCCCTAATTATCTCAAAATAAAAGAAAAAATGTTCTTTGTTCACAGTGTAATTTTGTTTCTTTCCATGTAACAGAGAAAAGGGACAAAATAAAAGGAGCCACTCATAAGGTTAAAAAAAATTGGTTATGTAATAGTGCCTGGCTTTTAAATCCAGGAAAATAGCAATGAAAAATCACAGTGATCAAATTTGGCCTGAATAAAGCTCGGTGTAATTAGTACATTACACATAATGATAATGATCTTGTATTTTATTTAATTTTATTTATTTATTTATAAATGACTGCCATATTGCGCCTGGATACTTTGCAATAATTAAAATAATTTTAAAAGTACAAAATGAGTCTTAAATTAAAAAGACTCACTAATTTCCCAGTCTGATAAAATAAACTCAACTACTTAAAAGCCCAGAAGTCTTATTTTCAGCCTGTACTGGGCTAGGAATCCTGGCATATCTACTTCTAAGATCGAGTGATGTCCAGATACGTAGGGATTTTACTAGTAATTCTATTTGAAGAGCCAAAATGTAAGTGGCGGCAAAATTTAACTCTGAAAACATGATTATAGAAAAATAATTATAGAGATATATTCCTAAGGGATTGTTTTTTAATAATTTCATTTGTCAACTATAAAATGAGGACCTGCTATACATTAGACAATATCCTCTGTACCACAGAGATAATTTTTCTTCAAGTATGTTTTTCTTATACTCAGTGTACTTAAACTCGTATCCAAAAGGTAAGATTAAAAAAAAACTTGTATTAGAATAACAAAAGTGGTATTAGAAAAACTACCAAATAATGAAATAACATTTCAAAGAGGAAAAACATTAACACATTAAAAACATTAAATCTGGCTTAATATAAGAACTAAAAATTTGTATTTCTTAATGAGATTATAGTAAATATTAAGTAGTAGCTAGAACATCAAATATCATATAGATTGTAAACAAAAAAAATATAAAGATTTAGATTAGGGCAAGAGGGATGATATTACAGTCCATAATGGATAAACACATATAAACTAGGATAATGTATATGCAGAGAATATAATATTTTAATGATTCTTAATAAAAAATATAAGAACTGATTTGAAGATGATGGCATTTTAAGATTGGTATTTTGTTTTATTTATATTTTCCAAATCTAGGCTCTTATGCTCAGGTGAGTGGCGAGACAGTTTAGCAGATTACAAATTCCTGAGGTCAGTGAATCCTAGAGGAAGGTCACAGGTGTCTTCTGAACAGAAAGATAGGGGTTTATAAAAAATCACAGTGAACTGTTGTATTCATCAAGACTCTCTGGATGAAAACAACATTGAAAACATTGGAAGAAAACAATTCATATGCTATGTTGAATGGCAACATACCTGAGGTATTAAAGGGAACTCAAAACACTTATCATAGCAATAATTTTCTTTGTTCTCAAGTTGTTTTTCAATGCTAAGTCAAGTTTACTATTCTAGATTAATATGAATTTCACTTTTGTAATTTTTTAAGAGCATGATTGATTTAATGAAACTAAACCACCTAAAAATACATTCCCTCTCTTCCATCAGTTTTTGATTCTTGCCATTTCTGATCCCTGGTCATCATGTTAAAAATAAAAGCAAATGCAAGGACAATTATGGTGATTTTGAAGAAAACATTATTTAAATGCTGTATGTGTAATAATAATAATAATAATAATGAACATTCGTATAGCTTTCATAGTCTGCAATCTTATCAACATGCCAACACTAAAACCCTAAGAGGTAACACTCATATATTTGACATTTGGTCACAAAGGGATATGTTTTGTGTCAACAAAATTATGTCCTCTTCTGTAAGATAATTCCATTAGCACATCTCAGGGCATAGGTTATTAGAAAATGTAATACTTAAAAAAAACTGAGGTTAATTTTGTTCCATTTAGTTTCTTGTATTGTTGGAAATGTATAGAAATCATGTATTTGTTCTGATTTGTCTGCATGATTTTGATTTCACAATATCAGAGTAGTGAGCCATCAATATTTACTGTAGTGTTTTCCAATAGGGAAAAATATTACAAAGATAAACATGCATAACACTTATAAATGAGCCAAGATTTACTAGCAAGAAAAACTGAAAAGTGGAGAAATTAGGAAGTTTCATAAATTATTTCAGGAAAATAAGACATTATTTCTTATTGGAAATATAACTACGACCTTGGATTCTTGGTAGTCAATTCAGTTATTCAACATTGGAGAGTGCCTCTTCCAAGAAACCCTGGTCTCTCTCCTGGATTGATTATAAAGGGCCTTCAAAATAGGTCTTTTTGTTTTTGACTTATGTTCGTCTTATTACAGTAGCCAAGAATTAAAAAACAAAACAAAAAACCAAAGTCAAATCATGGCATTCCTCACCTCAGAACCCTTCAATGGCTGCTCTTTCATTTCTAGTAAAAGACCGTGTCATTGCTATGATCTGTCAAGTGCTATAGAACCTTCCCCCAGTTATGCTTTGTTTCTCTTACCTCAATTCTTGCTACAGTCTTTCTCACTGTGCTGTTGTCATAGCTGTCACCTTATTGTTCTCCAAACCCACCAAGTATGTTGCTATTCTCCGTGCCTTGAATATTTTGGCCCTTTCCCTAGATATCCAGAGAACTGTTTCTTTACATCCTTAAGTCTTTACTGAAAATGTTACCTTGTGTGAAAAGTTTTGTGATGAACTTATTATAAATTGCACTTCACACACACACATCCTATAAAACAACTTGTTCTATAATCCCTCTTAGCAGTTATTATTTTCTAACATATTATATATTTTTCTTATTGTGGTGAACCGTATCATTGTTTTTAAATATTCATTATTTACCCCAGGGAAGATCATACTTAACAAATCTGTTGATATTAGTTTTAGATCTATGACTTGTTTAGGATGACAAATTTGAGCAAAATTAATATAAGTAAATCTAGGCAGAAGCTTAAATAATCACTCTGTGCTTTTCCACTTTTTAATCACTGACACTATGACCATTAGTGTTCAGATCAAGTGGCAATTTTAGCCTTAGTTCTCATGTGGAAAGCTGTAGAGCAGAACTACTATTGACCCACACTACACACACAGAAGAGGAAAGAAACAAATATTTGTCATTGTAAGACACTGATAATTTAAGATTTCATCAGTCAGGATCCAGTCACAAGTTAATCAAATGGAAATTTTAGTATTAAAAATATTAATAATGGATTAGAGTAATGGAAAATTGACTAGTGTGAGTTAAAGATAATTCTATTTTATTTTGTTTCTTTTTTCTTTCTTTCTTTTTTTTTTTGAGACAGTCTCACTCTGTCACCCAGGTTGGAGTGCAGTGGTGTGATCTCGGCTCACAGCTAACTCCACCTCCAGGGTTCAACTGATTCTCCTGCCTCAGCCTCCTTAGTAGCTGGGATTACAGGCGTGCACCACCGCACCTGGCTAAATTCCAAATGAATTTAGAATATTTTGTATTTTTAGTATAGATGGAGTTTCACCATATTGGCCAGGCAGGTTTCAAACCCCTGACCTCAAGTGATCCACCCACCTCGGCCTCCCAAAGAGCTTGCATAATACGCGGGAGCCACCACCCCTGACTGATTTAAAGATAAGTCTAAACGGCCGGGCGCGGTGGCTCACGCTTGTAATCCCAGCACTTTGGGAGGCCGAGGCGGGCGGATAACGAGGTCAGGAGATCGAGACCACGGTGAAACCCCGTCTCTACTAAAAAAAAATACAAAAAAAAAATTAGCCGGGCGTGGTGGCGGGCGCCTGTAGTCCCAGCTACTCGGAGAGGCTGAGGCAGGAGAATGGCGTGAACCCGGGAGGCGGAGCTTGCAGTGAGCCGAGATTGCGCCACTGCACTCCAGCCTGGGCGACAGAGCGAGACTCCGTCTCAAAAAAAAAAAAAAAAAAGATAATTTCTTTATAATAAGCATTAAGGTGTACTATTCTGATAAATTTTACATTTTTACCAAAAATTGTGAAAGATGTAATAGTATGGGTAGGCCGGGCATGGTGGTTCACACCTGTAATCCCAGCACTTTGGGAGGCTGAGGCGTGTGGATCTCAAGGTCAGACATTTGAGAACAGCCTGGCCAACATAGTGAAACCCCGTCTCTACTAAAAATACAAAAAATTAGCCATGCGGGGTGGCAGACGCCTGTAATTCCAGCTACTCAGGAGGCTGAGGCAGGAGAATCGCTTAAACCTGAGAGGCGGAGGTTGCGGTGAGCGGAGATCTCACCACTGCACTCCAGCCCAGGCGACAGTGTGAGACTCCGACTTAAAAAAATATATATAAATAAAGGATGAGTAATGACTACATTTCTTGTGAGAATTGCTGTAGTCGATTCCACATTAGAATGAAAAAGTAATGGCAAAAATGGAGAGAAAACATTATTGCTTCTTCCAATTACGCAGTACAGTTATCTCATCATGGAACTACCATTCACATCTGAAAAAGTGAAAAGGATTAAAAGAGAAAAAATGGATAAGAATACTTCCCCTCTTTGATTCATTTACCTGGTTTGCAGGAAGCAAACAACCAAGCTCAAAACAAAGGTAAAAAAGTTACTTCTGTATCCACTAACTCAAAATATAAGATAATATAAACAACTCAGACTCCTGAAGTCATCTCTTCAATAATTTATTTCATGAGCAACAGGCAAGAGTGACACGAGCATAGAATTGAAAAAATTTTGGTAATACTTATATTGAATAGAGAATATAAGATAATAAAAATTTTATTTATTAGTTCTCTTCATATCTTGAAATATTTTTCCCAAGGATTCCTTAAAAATTTTTGTACTAACCTAGAAAAGGGAGTCAATATTGACTTGAAAATTGCCTCTCTAGGCATAAAACCCCATAATTATAAAAAGTAAGAGATGTATCCTTCTTTCTGTAGAAATTATATCTTTATATAAATACAATCAAGCAGAAAAAAAATCCTGATTTTGAAGTAAGTAGTAGATTTGTTTTCTAATCCTGGATCTAGCATATGCTATCTACGGGAATTTGGAACATAAGTTCTATGACTTCATTTCCTTCTTACCAGCTCTGCAATTATAGCATGATTTGTGAAGCTTAAACTACATTTATAAATATATATATAATAAAGATAGTAATTTATTCATTAACAGTTTTATTGATATAATTCATATACATAAAATTGACTCATTTAAAGTATACAATTCAATGGTTTTTAGTATATTCACAGATCTGTTCAACTACATGTATTCAACCATTCACTGATAGGTTGAACCAAATGAATTTTAGAATATTTTGATCACCTCCAAGCAAAACCCAATACTTTAGCTATCATCCATTCCACTATCCACCTTTGATCTAAGCCACCAAAATATTAATGTCTCTACAGATTTGCTTCTTCTGGACATTTCCTATAAACGGGATTATATAACATGTTTTGTGACTGCTTTTTCAATTAGCATAATGTTTTCAAAGTTCATCCATGGTATAGTATGTATTAGTATTTCATTCTTTTTATATGGCTGCATAATATTCCATTGTATTGATGAACCACATTTTTTAATCCACTCATCATCTGTTTGTTCATTCATCAGCTGATATTTTTTGGATATTATGAATAACGCTACCATAAACATTTCTGTGGAGTTTTTTATGTGAACATATTTTCATTTCTATTGGGTATATATATAGATATAGACAGAATTGGTAGGGTAAATAATAATTCATTATTTAACCACTTTTGTAACTACCAGACTGTTTTTAAAGTGGCTGCACAATTTTACATTCCCATCAGCAACACATAGGTGTTCTGATATGTCCACAAGTTTGCTAACAATTGTTATTGTATGTCAGACATTCTGAGCCAGCCTTCAAAATGGGTAAGGAGCAGTATCTCATTATAATTTTCATTTGAAATTCTTGATAATTAATGATTCCAAGCATCTTTTAATATGGTGGCCATTTGTATATCTCCATTTAAGAAATTTCTATTCAGATCCTTGTCCATTTTTAATTGTTTTATAAAATTATTGAGTCTGGTATGTGTGTATGTGAGATACACACACACATGCACACACACACACATATAACATAGTATCTATATTTTAGTTCCTATCAGATAAATGGTTTACAGATATTTTCTCCAATTCTGTAGGTTGCCTTTAAATTACTTTTAACTTTTTTATTTCCATTTTTAATTTTTGTGGGTACAAAGCAGATGTACATATTTATGAGGTACATGAGCTATTTTGATAAGAAAAAATGATGCATAACAATCACATCAGGGTAAATGGAGTATCCATGATCTCCAGCACTTATCCTTTCTTTATGTTACAAATAATCCATTTATACTCCTGTAGTTATTTTAAAATGTACAATAACTTTTGTTGACTGTAATCACCCTGTTGTACTATCAAATATTAGATCTTATTAATTCAATCTAACCATATTTTTGTATCCATTAACCATCTCTCTCCCGCTCATTACCCTTCCTAGCCTTTAGTAACCATCCTTCTACTCTGTGTCTTCATGAGTTCAATTGTTTTAATCTTTTTGGCATCCACAAATAAGTGATAATATGTTTGGTTTTCTTTCTGTGACTGGTTTATTTCACTTACATAATGACCTTAAGTTCTATGTAGTTGCAAATGACAGGATCTCATTCTGTTTTATGGCTAAATGGTACACCATTGTATATATGTACCACATTTTCTTTATTAATTCATCTGTGTGTAGACACACTTAGGTTGCTTCCAAATCTTGGCTGTGGTGAATAGTCCTGCAATAAACATGGGAGTTCAGGTACCTCTTCAATATGTTGATTTTTCTTTTGGGTATATACCTAGCAGTGGGATTCCTGTATCATATGGCAATTATATTTTTAGTTTTTTGAGGAACCTCCAAACTGTTACCCATAGGGGTTATGCTAATATACATTCCCATCAACAGTGTACAAGGGTTTCCTTTTCTTCACATCCTTTCCAAAATTTATTATTGCCTATCTTTTGAATAAAAGCTAGTTCTAATTGGTGTGAAATGATACCTTATAGTTTTGATTTGCATTTCTTTGATAATCAGTGATGTTGAACACCTTTTCATATACTTTTTTTGCTATTTGTATGTCTTCATTTGAGAAATGTCTTTTCAGATCTTTTCCCCATGTTTTAATCTGATTATTAGATTTTTTCTTATTGAGTTATTTGAGTTATTATTCTTGTTATTAATCCCTTGACAGACGGATGGTTTGCAAATAATTTCTCCCATTCTGTGGGTTGTCTCTTCACTTTGTTGATTGTTTCCTTTGCTGTGCAGAAGGTTTTTAATTTGATTTGATTCTATTTGTTCATGTTGGCTTTGGTTGTCTGTGCTTGTGAGGTATTACTTAAGAAATCTTTGCCCAGTTCAATGTTCTGGGAAGTTTCCACAATGTTTACTTTTAGTAGTTTCATAGTTTGAGGTCTCAGACTTAAGACTTTAATTAATTTTGACTTGATTTTTTTATTATTTTTGATTTGATTTTATCTGGGGAGAGATATGGGTCTAGTTTCATTATTCTATATATGGGTATTCAGTTTTCCCAGCATCATTTATTAGAGAGACTGTACTTTCCACAATGTATGTTCTTAGCATCTTTGTCAGAAAAAAGTTCATTGCAGATGTGTGAATTTATTTCTGCATTCTCTATTCTGTTTCATTGGCCTATATGTTTGTTTTTATGCTAGTACCATGTTGTTTAGTTTACTAGAGCTCTGCAGTTATAATTTGAAGTCAAGAAATGTGATTCCTCTGGTTTTGTTATTTTTGCTCAGGATAGTTTTGTCTATTCTCAGGCTTTTGTGGTTCCATATCAATTTTAGTATTATTTTTCTATTTCTCTAAAGAATATCATTGATATTTTGTTTGGAATTGCATTGAATTTGTAGATTGCTTTGGGTAATATGAGTATTTAACAAATATAGATTCTTCCAATTCATAAATGTAGACTATCATTCCACTTTTTTGTGTATTCTTCAATTTCCTGCATCAATGTTTTATATTTTACATTGTATAGATCTTTTACTTCTTTGGTTAAATTTATTCATTGGTATTTCAATTTATCTTTAGCTATTGTAAATGCAATTACTTTCTGGATTCCTTTTTCTGATAATTTGTGGTTGGCATATAGAAATGCTACTGATTTTCATAGTTGATTTTGTTCCCAGCAACTTTAATGAATTGGTTTATCGGTTCTAATCATTTTGTTTTTGGTGGAGATTTTAGATTTTTCCAAATATAAGACCATATCATCTGCAAACAGGGATAATTTGACTTCTTCTTTTCCAATTTAGATGCTCTTTCTTTCTTCCTCTTGTCTGATTGCTCTAGCTAAGACTTCCAGTATTATGTTGAATGACAGTGGTGAAAGTATGCTTGTCTTGTGTCAGATCTTAAGATCTTAGGAGAAAGGATTTCAGTATTTTCCCATTCAGTGTGAAACTAACTGTGGGTCTATTATATATGACTTTTATTGTGTTGAGGTATGTTCTTTCCATACCCATCTTTTTGAGAGTTTTTATCATAAAGGGAGGTTGAATTTTATCAAATGCTTTTTTCAGCATCAGTTAAAATGATTATATGGTGTTTGTCCTTCATTCTTCCACATGTCGAGGGAGTGACCTGGTAGAAAGTGATTGGATCATGGAGGTGATTTCCCTCATGCTGCTCCGTGATAGAGAGGGAGTTCTCGTGAGAGCTGATGGTTTTAAGTGTGGCACATCCTCACTTTCTCTCTCTCCTTCTGCCATGTAAGATGTGCCTTGCTTCTTCTTTACCTTCTGCCAAGAGTGTAAATTTCCTGAGCCCTCCCCAGCCATGTGGAACTGTGAGTCCATTAGACCTCTTCTGTTTATAAATTATCCAGTCTTTGGTAGTATCTTTATAGAAGTGTGAAAATGGACTAACACTTAAGTTTTTAACTGAGAAGTCTACTGCCAGACATGTTGTAGTTGCTTTGTATATTATTTGTTTCTTTTCTTCTGCTGCGTTCAGAATCATTTCTTTATTCTTGACGTGAGCTTGATTAAGATGTCTTGAGGTAGTCTTATTTGGGTTAAATCTGATGGGTGTTCTATAATCTTCTTGTACTTGAATATATATACCTTTTGCTAGATTTGGGAAGTTCTAAGTTATTATGTCTTTGAATAAACTTTCTACCCAGATCACTCTGTCTACCTCCTCTTTAAGGCCAATAACTCTTAGACTTGCCCTTTTGAGGCTATTTCCTAGATCATGTGGGTGTGTTCATTATTCTTTTTTCTTATGTCTCCTCTGACTATATTTTCAGAAGCTTGTCTTCAAGTTCACAGTTTCTTTCTTCTGCTTGATCACTTCTGCTATTAAGAGACTCTGAGGTATTAATCAGTATCTTGATTGTGTTTCTGAGCTCCAGATATTCTGCTTGATTCTTTTTGATTATTTGAATCTTTTTGGTAAATTGATAGGATTCTGAATTCCTTCTCTGTATTGTCTTGGATTTCATTGAGTTTCCTTAAAAACACCTAGTTTGGATCCTCTGTCTAAAAGGCCTTCTATCTCCGATATTGGTCACTGGTTCCTTATTTAGTTTGTTTGGTGAAGTCATGTTTTCCTAGATGATCTTGATGTTTATAGACATTCCTCTGTGTCTAAGCATTGAAGAGTTAGGCATTTATTGTAGTCTTCGCAGTCTGAGCTTGTTTGTACCTGTCCTTCTTTGGATGACTTTCCAGGTATTTAAAGGAACTTGGGTGTTGTGATCTAAGATTTTGGTCACTGCAGCAATATCTGCTTTAAGAATGACCCCAAACCCAGTATTCCTATGGCTTTTGTGGACTTGTAGAGATGCTGATTTAGTGGTCTTGGGTAAGATCCAGAAGAATTCCCTGAATTATCAGGCAGAGACCCTTGTTATCTTCCCTTACTTTTCCCCCAAACAAAGGATCTGTCTTCTGAGCTGACTGGAGCTAGGGGAGAGGTGACACACAAACCCCTGTGGCCACTATCATTGGAACAGTGCTGGTTCAGACTCAAGGACAGCACAGCAATGGGTCTCACCCAAAGCTTGCAGTAATCACTGCCTGGTTACTGCATATGTTCATTTAATGCACAAGGGCTAGACAATCAGCAGATGCCAAATCAAGCTAGGCTTGTCTTTCCCTTCAGGGTGATGTGTTGTCCCTGGATCCCTTTGGGCCTAGGGATGCCATCTGGAAGCCAGAGCCTGAGGTTTTGAACCTTAGCAATCTACCACGTGCTCTACTTTACTGGAGCTGAGCTGGCACCCAGACCACAAGGCAAAGTCCTTCCCACTCTTTCTTCCCTTTTCCTCAAGCAAAGGAGTTTCTCCCTATGGCTATCACTGCCCCAGGCCTGTGATGAATACTGTCTGGCTACTGCCAATGTCCACTCAAGGGCCAAAGGCTCTTCACTTAGCTTTCAGTGAATGCTGCCAGCCCTGCTTCTCTCCTATGAGGGCAGTGGAGTTCCTTCTAGCCCAGGGAAAGTCCATAAATGCCTTCCAAAAGCCAAGGCCTAGAATCAAGGACCCCAGGATCTTGCTTGGTGCTCTACCCCACTGTAGCTAAGCTGGCACCCAAACTGAAATTTTAAATTCTCTTTACTCTTCCCTCTCCTTTATTCAAGCAGAAATGGGTCTCTCCCCATAACCACCACAACTGGGAATGTGCTGGGTTACATGTGGAGCCAGCATGGCTCTGAGTCTCACCTAAGATCCTCAGCAAGAACTGTCTGGCTACCACAGTTGATCGTTTGGGGCCCGTGGGCTCTTTAATCAGCAGGTGGTAAAGTCTGCCAGGACTGAGTTTTTCCCTTCCAGGCAGTTGTATCAGTGTTTGTTTCCTTAATATGATGATAAAAGCAGGTAGTGTGATCACTCACCTGATTTTTTGTTCTTAAGATGGTAATTTTTTTTGCGTGAAGAGTTGTTCATTTTGGTGTTCCTGCTGGGAAGAAAATTGCTATTCTGCCATCTTACTCCACCCCCTGCCCCATCTTAGTTTTGAGATATCTTTTGAAGCACAAAAGTTTCTAATTTTGATGTAGTCCCATTGATTTTTTTTCTTTGGTTACTTGTAGATTTTTGGTGATATTTAACAATCAATTGCTAAATCTCAGGTCAAAAGATTATTCATATAATTATTTATTCTCAATTACTATCTTTTGCACTAAGTGAATATTTTCCAAGATATCATTTTGATTTAGTCATATTTTTCTTTAGTTATTTATTTTGTGGTTGTTGTAGGGCTAAACACATGCATCTAAATTTATCAGAATCAGCTTCAGGTTTATTGAAATTTTATTCCAATGAAATATAGACATGGTACTCCTAAATACCTTTATTCCATATCTCTCTTTTTGTGTTATTATTGTTATACATATCTAAATGTTACAAACTCAACAATATACTGTTATAATTACTATTTTATGTGAGTTTATGACATTTAAAGAAATGGGAAAACAAAGGAAAGCAAGTACACTTTTATAGCTATTGCTATATTAACTTTCCATTTTATCATTTCTGGTTAGCTCTATTTGTTTTGTAGCTTTGGGTAACCATTTCAAGTTATTTTCTTAGGTGAATATAGCTTTGCTCCACTCCACATCTTTTGTGCTGTTACTTACAAATACATTTTACAGGTTCAACAATACATTATTTATGTACTGTTTTATATAATTGCTTTTTAAATTGGCTGAGATAATAAAGGAGAAGAAATATGTATAACTATATAATTACTTTAACCAGCAAAGTTTGTTTTTGCATATACATTCAAATTAGTTTGAAGTCAATTTCTAGCAGTCTGAAGAATTGTCTTTTAGTATTTCTTGTAGTTAAGTCTGCTAACAATAATCTCTTTTTTTGTTTATCTGAGATAGTCTTCATTTTAACTTCATTTTTGAAAGGTATCTATGCTGGATTTGTATTCCTAGCTGTTTTTCTTTTTATTATTTCAAATATATTTTCCTACTGTCCTCTCGCTTCCATGTTTCTGCTGATAAATCAGCTGTTGACAGAATTGAAAGTCTTTGTAATGAGGAATAGTTTTTCTTTTGTTGCTGGCAATATTTCTCCTTGTCTTTGGCTTTCAGCATTTTTAGTAATGATGTGTCTCTTTGTGTACCTCTGTGTTTAATCCTACTTGGAATTTATTCAGTTTCCTGGATATATAATGTTTTTCTATAAATTTAAAAAATTGACATTATGTCTTCGATTTTCTCTTTTCTCTCCTCTTCTTCTGGTACCCCCTTATGCATATGTTGGTGTTTTCTCTGCTGTCTTATATTTCTCTGACTCTGTGTTTATTTAAAAAAAAAATTCTTCTGTCTCCTTCTTCCTTAGATTGCATAACTCTATCAATCTATCTTTAAATTTACTACTTCTTTCTTCAGCCAGTTCAAATCTACTGTTGAACACCTCCAGTGAATTTTTCATTTCAGTTATCATTTTTAACTTCAGAATTTCTATTTGTTTCTTTTTTGTAAGTTTTCTCTCTTTACTGTTATTTCAAACTTTACATGGCATTGTCCTCATACTCTGTTTTATTTCTTTTCTTTTTTTTTTTTTTTTTTTGAGACAGAGCTGTCGCCCAGGCTGGAGTGCAGTGGGTATGATCTCAGCTCACTGCAACCTCTGCCTCCCAGGTTCAAGCAATCGTCCTGCCTCAGCCCCCCTAGAAGCTGGGATTACAGGCACGTGCCACCATACCTGGCTAATTTTTGCATTTTTAGTAGAGATGGGGTTTCGCCATGTTGGCCAGGCTGGTCTCGAACTCCTGACCTCAGATGATCCACCCACCTCGGCCTCTCAAAGTGCTGGGATTACAGGTGTGAGCCACCGCGCCTGACCTTTGTTTCTTTATTCATGATTTTTAAAAACTATTTGAACAGCAGCTACTTTAAAGTCTTTGTGTGTTAATTCTGATACATGGTCACTGTTACAGGCTATTTCTGTTGCCTGTGCTAATTACCCCGATCTGCAGTTTTGCTTTCCATGGTTTCACTTACCCATAGTAAACCGTAGTCTGAAAATATCAAATAGAAAATTTTACTGTTTATTTATGAAATAAACAACTCATAATCGTTCAATTGAGTTTTGTTCTAAGTAACATGATACAATCTTACACCATCCCACAGCAACCCATCATGTCATTCATCCTAGAACATGAGAACGTTAATTATTCCTTTGTTCCATTTATTTATGGTTATATACTCCCCACTCATTGGTCCACTCAGAAGGCATCTTGGTTATCAGATGGACTGTTGTAGTATCACAATGTTCATGTACAAATTTCCCTTATTTTACTTAATAATGGTCACAGAGGGCAAAAGTAGTGATTCCCGCAAATTGGAATGCCAAAAAAGAATCTGTATAGTGTTTCCCTTAGAGAAAAGGTGAAAGTTCCATATTTAAGGAAAGAAAAAATATATGCTGAGGTTGCTAAGATCTATGGTAAGAACAAATTTTCTACCCATTAAAGTGAAGAAGGAGAAATAAATTCATTCTAATTTTGCTGTCCAATGTTAAACTTCAAAAGTTACGGTAACAAGGCATAGTAAGTGCTTAGTCAAGATGAAAAAAGCATTACATTTGTAGGTGGAGGGCATGAACAGAAGCATGTTTTGACTGATAGCAATTTGGTCTGTACTGTCCATAGTTTCAGAAATCCACTGGGACCCTCAGAGCATGTCACCCGAAGATAAGGAGAAACTGCTCTGCTTTATTCTTGGTGTACAGGTCACATTTTCTTGCTTTATTTATGTGGGGTTTTTTTTTTTTTTTTTTTTGGAGATTTTAGAGAACATATTGTTGAAACTCTTAATACTATTCCTCTAAGGTACCATCTATTAGTTGCTTGTTTATTTTTAGTGACTGGCTGAATTATTTTAGTGAGGCCTGTTAGGCCTCACTAGCTCCTGTAGGCTAAGCCTCTGGTGTTGCTCCTCAACAAGTGCACGTATGAACATTCCCAGTCACCCTGGGATGCTTACTTTGACTTTTTTTTTTTTAACCTGATCATAAAACCAGTTGATAATCTTCAGAAACTGCTTGCTGATTGTTGAAAGCTGTGGGACACAAATTGCTCTGCAAACAAATCCAGTCAAATTCAGGCTGCTTTTAAGAAATAGTTCCTGAGGTCAATGTTTCCATATAGACCTTCCTTTTCTCCAGTGGGTATTGGTGGATGAAAAGAGACCCCAAATACTGTTCATTGTTCATAACTTTGCCTCAGCAACAGGTAGCTGAAGACGGTGAAAAATGCTCATCTGCCCATTTCAGGAAAACAGTCCTTTACATGTTAGTGGTTATCACTTGGCATGCTGTAGAACTGAGCGCAGTTGAAGAATATATTCTCACTGGTATTAATTATCTTTGAGTTTCACACATCCAGGCCAGTTTCTGTGTTGCTTGATATCAACAATGTCTTCAATGTTAATTTTCCAATTTTTATTTTCTAACTGAAGGAATTTATTATTGATGTAATATCATTCATATTATACAGATTACGATACATAGCTTTCTTTGTACTTCTAACCTGTTTGGACAAAATAAAATAATGCCATCCTTATAAATTACCATATGTCATATTTGGACAATGATTGTTTACACAATACATGCCTTGTATCATGTAGAAGGCAGACATGGAAGATAGATGATAAAATAGGTTCTGCAACCAAATATCTTTATCTTTGTAAACAACTTTTACTTTAGAGGTTTCTAATTTTAATAATGAATTACTAAAACTTCTGGTATGACACAGTGAAGAGCTCCTTGGACCTGGTCTGTAGAGAAACCAGTGAGCTACTGCTAACATTTTTATCTGTCTTTTTGAATTATATAAGGATCCATTATTGTCATTATGCAATTGAGAAGACTGAGACTGAGAGGTTTGAATTGTTCTTGTTATTTCTCATAATGAGGGAGGGACAGTGTGAAAAATTTAAACCTAAGCTATTTATTTTTGAATTCTTTATTCTTTTATGTAAAACGTGTTGCTTTTAAACAACTGTTAAAGGGTTTAGCCATTTGCAAGAATTAATAACAATATCAATTTTATGTAAACTTTTAAAAGATAAAATCTCTGCTTGTGAAGAGCAGAAAATATCACATTGCTCAAACACATTAAGCTATTGAACAAATGACCTCTAAATCTCTACTAGGTCTAATGTTCTAAGATCAGCTGAAATGCCAAACTCTGTGCTGCTCCATGTTGAAGAATTCATAAATATTTGAGGAATGAAAATATGCAAATAATGTCTTTATCCCTTTAGATATCAAAGCCAATACTTTTGTAACTATTCTGCATCTAAAAAGGTTCATGCTGCAAATTTTTGCTTGATTTTGAAAACAACTCAAGCCCCTGCACTTATACATCCCCATTCATTTGCAATTTAAATGAAGCTCCTTGTGAGATAAAATTTATCAACAAAATAAATAACAGTGCACTGATATATGGTGGGCAAGGGGCATTAAGAAGAAGTGGATATATCAAAACAGTCTCAGGAGCTACCTGACTTACTCCCATTTGCAATTCTGGAACACTCACATATACATATGAAAAATGAAGTTTATACCTTGAGAAAGAGAACATTTGGAACAAATCTATTAAAATGAATGCTCTTTCCACTTCATCCCACCCTCATTCACAGAATACCTTTTGACAGTCAATGGAATATAGAGAAAATAACTAAAATTGATCTTAACTTATAGATCTACACTAAAAATTGTGTGTTAACCCCATTCTCAGCATCAGCACACACAAAAGGGTTGATTGAATACTAAATGTATTTTATGATTTTCAAGTATGGAAAAAAAATTAGTATTTTCTGTCTGTGCTCTGAGAAAAAAATCTGTAATAATGTATGTGGTATACCAACAAGCTCATCCATGATATTTACCCCACAATAGTTTTAAAATTCATACATTAGAAAATATCTTTTTAAGGGCTGGCACAGTGGCTCAGGCCTGTAATCTCAGACCTCAAAGCGGGCGGATCACGAGGTCAGGAGATTGAGACCATCCTGGCTAACACGGTGAAAACCCGTCTCTGCTAAAAATACAGGAACAAAATTACCCGGGCCTAGTGGCTCATGCCTGTAATCCCAGCATTTTGGGATGCTGAAGTGGGCGGATCACGAGGTCAAGAGATCGAGACCATCCTGGATAACACGGTGAAATCCGTCTCTACTAAAAAAAAATGCAAAAAATTAGCCGGGCAGGGTAGCAGGCGCCTGTAGTCCCAGCTACTCGAGAGGCTGAGGCAGGAGAATGGCGTGAACCCAAGAGGCGGAGCTTGCAGTTTGCTGAGATCGCGCCACTGCACTCCAGCCTGGGCGACCCCGTCTCAAAAAAAAAAAAAAAGAAAGAAAAAAAAAAGAAAATATCTTTATAATCATTTCTCCTATAAATGTTGATGTTGAAGTGGTCTATTTGGGGATGGTAGCAATATAAATATTGGCTAAATAGAAATAAAAATTATTTAAAGTTAGATCCACATATGGAAAGAAGGAAACATTTTTTTTCTTGCTTTAAGAGTTAGTATTTCCATAACATTTGGTGGTGTGTTACTTGCATATTCTTAACGGAAGTAGTGTTTTTTAAAGAGACTATTTTATGAAAGGTATTAAACACAGAAAAATACTGCAACAATGGCATAAAGCTTAAAAATAGAATAGGATCAATCATGTAAGCAGGAGAAAGATATGTATGTGTCTGTGGAAAAAGGAACACCAGCTAATCTACAGTTAATTGACGGCTAAAATCATTGGCAAAGTCAGTGCTAATTTGTGTGAATACTGAACCCATCACTCAGTTGTTTTAATGTATTTCGTCATATGTATTCATTTGTTTTTTTCAAATGATTTTGAAAGCTATTAATAGAAAAAGAAAAAAGAGATTTCCAAGTTCCTGAGAAAGGCCACCTTCATTTTTTTTCCCTTTCCCATTCTTTTCTAGAGAGTATGCTGGGCATACAGCCACAACTCTTCAGGACAGTCCAGTGAAGTGTGTGTATGGTGGTGGTGAGGAGAGGTAGCTTAATTATATGACAGGATAAATGTTTCTACAAAGCACAGAGAGAGAGTAATTAGCTCCTTCTTAGCAAGTCAGAAAATGCTTCACTGAAGAGGTGATAAATTTTACCCAATGACATATCTAAATCAATAGAAATCATAAAACATTGCGTTCTCATTTTCCAAGGCCCTTTGCAATTTCTATTTTTATATACTATTTATGAGATTTTTACAGAAGCAAATAAGGAAATTAAGGCACAAAGTTAAGAATCTTGTCAAAGTTTACATGGACAGTTTGTTGTGGGGCCAGAACCAGACAACAAGCCCCTACACTCAGTTTACCATCTATATTACGGCACAAATGATGATTTAGCAGCAAAAAGCTATTACGTGCACTCTTCAACTTAAACTAAAAGTTTTCAATTAGGAATAATCAGGTAATATACATTTTTAAACATAAAGCGAGTATGTGGAAACAATGATAATCCAAGCTTATTGTATTTTCCATTTAACAGGATGTTTTTCTTATATGTAGGTTATATTTGTTTATTAGTGGAAGCTGCACTCCTATTGAGCAAGTTGTCAGAAAATCATTATGCTAGCAGTTGGAAATTTACTTGAATTGGAATTCGTCCAGGAAAAATAGTAGACTAAATTATAGCACAATCTTTTTCAAACAAATGTAGTATTAGAAGGTAGCAAAATGATTATTTCCTATATTATGATTAAGGAAAAATACAAACTCTATAGCTGTAATGAATGAACTAATATAGTGTAGTGGGGTTTTGTTTTACTAGAGATAAAAAATCATGATGTACATCATTTGTTTTTTATCAGTAGAAGGTACTATTTTTAGCTTATAATTGAAACACATTTATATTTAAACTAAAACAAATTTAAGAAATATTAGTTGATATAGCAGTTATTTTAGTGATATCATATAAAGGAAGTCAAAAATAATTTATATAGAACAATGTCAATATATGTATCATGTTTAATATTCATAATGACTAATTATGTAATAGCATATTAACATCAATAACCATTAACCATTACCAAAGCACTGCACAATAGCCTAAAATAATCTCAAGATTTTGAATATGTGAAAAATATTGCAACACCTTCTTTATAATCATTACATATCACATAAGAATATAAATTTAAAAGCAAAAAAGTTATATTCTGTCAAAGTGGAGTTTATTATACTATATTTATTTTATTTAAATAAATTTATTTATATTCTTAAGTTCAATACCCAGGCTGGTATTGAACTCCTGGACTCATGTGATCCTCCTGCCTTGGCCTCCCAAAGTGTTGGAATTACAGGCCTGAGTCACCATGTCCAGTAATGTACAATATTTCTTGAGAAGAAAAGTAAAAATTAAAGAAGCTGAACAATGTTAATTTTATCATTTTCTTACTGTGTTTTTCAATAGGATCAGCCTTGTGTGTATGTAGTAATACATGGTATAATTTTAGTTCTGGAGAAAATATTTTCTGGCCCTGCAAAAGCCTATTCCCTTTCAATTAGTTTTCTTTCCTATCTTTCTGTAATTCATTACTTTGGTTTAAGCTGGAAATCTTGAGTTGTAGATATTGTATCCACTGTCCTCTTCCCCACCTCTGGGTACACTAATGATCTCAGTTATTCTCTGATTACAGTTGCTTGAGGTCTTCAGTTCCAGACTCACGTAGATACCATGGGAACTGGTTTGTAGTGCCCTCTGCAGTAGTGGAGCAGCAAAACATTCATCACTGACTGATAGCTGGTTTTGGTCAACTGCAAACTCTGGTGTGGTAATGGCTTATGCAATTCCTTGCCAGGGCAATGCCATTGTGCTTGCTTCAGCCATCTGTTTCCCAGGTCTCTGTGGAGAGCTATAGCCCTGGTCATAAGCAGCTAAGAAGACTGGATCTTTTTGAGTTCATAACATGCAGCCTCAGCCATGTTCTCTTTCCTTCTCTAATATTTCCTAAGCTTAGCAGCGTCTCTTATACACATCCAAAGGTAATTATAACATTTTTGTTAATACTAAAACATATCATTCTTTCTCACATATTGTCTACTCCTAATGCATCACAATGACCATCGCAACTCGCTTCCAAACTGAAGCAACTTTTAATGCTTTACATTTTATTTCTCTCCCTTTGAGAAGACCCAGATAACTTTATATCTATCAAAATATAATGTGGTTTTTAAAATAAAATAAAAATTTTCAGTCAACTCTGCATCTTGTTAAAGAAAAAAACAGTCAAGTACCTTCTTCCATTTATATATCAGTGTGATTTACTTTTTCAAGAAGTTACTTGATTCATAAAACTGAGGAACAATGGAACAGAAACTCAGTTTTCCTCAACTTACACTGCTGCCTAGCATCAGAAAGTGGGCCAAATACAGGCTCTTTATTAAAGACATTGTATATCTATTATTTTACGCATTTATTTATTACAAATTTATTAAACTTATTTTACGTGTTAATACTTCTACTCTGCTACTGATATACGGGTGAAATCTTTATCTTTGTTCTAAAAGGAAACAAGATAATCATAGTAATAGCCAATATTTATTTAATATTTAATATTCTTAAGGAACTTACATGTATTAACTCATTTAATTTTCACAAGAACACTGTATTTTACTGATGAAAAGTTTGCCTTTGTCATGTAGAAGTTTCAGATCCAGGATTCCAAACCATGTAGTTTGAGTCCTGAGCCCTGCATTTAACCATTACACAATACTGGTAATAAATGAATACTGAGTGTTCTGGTTTAGGTTAAATAGGAACCTAATCCCAATAAAGCATTGAAAGCAGTTCCTAGAATTGATTGATATACAAAGACTGAGAGTAAGTTCATTATGCAATCTACAAAGAGCTTTGGATATAATATATGAAGTGGATCCTCAATCTTGAGGTGCTTTACTCGTATATATATATATGAGGTGCTTTACCCATATATATATGTGTGTGTGTGTGTGTGTGTGTGTGTGTGTGTATCTACCATATATATATATATACATAGTATATAGAACCTCTACTATATATCTATATATATATATCTACTATATATATATATATAGTGTGTGTGTATATATATATATATATAGTGTGTGTGTATATATATATATATAGTGTGTGTGTATATATATATATATATACTCTCTTTTATCATTATTTATTTATTGTGGAGACTAGGAAAAAACTATGTAAAATCTGGGAGACTTCCTTTTGTTTTGCTTACTCTTTGGCAAAAACCACAGAGTAAGAACCAGTATTCACATTCATTAATATCCAGTTCCATTCTATTTCCAAGAACATGAGAAGATTAAACTACCCTCCCAACCACAGACACTTGGTTAAATATGACAATATAACTTGCCCTGGACAACGAAATATGTGCTGGAGTGACATGTGTCTCTTCCAAGTGTAAGCATCAGTTCCGATCTCTTCACTGACTTTCTTCCTTTAAGTCAACAATGCTGAAGAAACATTTTAATATGGAGGATCAGTGCTGAGTCATCACATGGAGGACCTTGAATCCACAATGTACTTTGTGTGATTAAGGCAAAATCATTTTTAAAAAAATCACCAATATTTGGCATTGTTTGTTATGAGATAATAAATTTGCTACTTCTGACTTCCACACTTCTAGTTCAGATTAGAAAAGTCCAGCCAACACTGGACTTCCCTCAGAGTATTGGCTTCTAGTTTGAGTCAAAGTTCCCATGGCCATAGCTTTTCCAAGACATCTGTATCTAGATTAAACATAGATCATTATAAGTATCAACAATAGTGCACATGTGTTTCAGTGGTAAGGACAATTTATCTTTCTCTGCTACAAACTCTGCTGTCTCAGTTTAATTGGTATGTTAGTATGCAGTGGGCATACAAACCTGTTGGTCCCGTAACAAACTCTGGAGAGCATAACCTGTGGGCCTTTGTGGGAATTTGCCTGTGGCTTGGTGTCCACTCACCATTGGAACTGACCTGGAGAAAAGCCCAAGTAGTCACTTGGTTCCACTAAAGTATGGGCTGTCTTCAGTGCCTTGCCTATCAAAAGGCAATACCGACCTTCAGCACATAAATTGCTTAAAGCAAAGAAATAGTTTCTGCTTTGAAAGATGTCCTTGGTAAGTCTTCTTTGTTTAACTGGCATCTCCTTTCCTTTATCCTAATTTACTGGCCTCTGCAGAGGTCTTATGGCCTCCTCAGAAGATCTGTGGTTTCTTCTGAGTCCTTGACAACCTTCCCTAGTAATAGTAAGCAGTTCTTGTTCCATGGTCGGGTTGTTTAAGAGAAGGGTTCACTGAGAAGGGTTACTAAATCTCACATTTAAATGAAAATGTTTGAAAAATTGTCTTGTTTAAAGTGAATTATTAAACAAAATTTATTAAGGTACTATTAATTAATGACACTAAGATAGGACCCAAAATTGCTGTAACTTCATGATTATGATAGTACAAAAGGTAAATTGCAAAAGTAATATACCTGTAGATTACAAAGGATCTTTCTCAGCTAAAGAAAATAGTGACTGGGTTTATGAACTATTTGGAAATTCTAGTCTATGTTGGCAGTCAAACTCTGTCGCGGGGAGGTACTGAAAAATGTGACAGGTGATTCCTTAGGTTGCTGGAGTGCCCTAAGGAACCAATGTAAAAATTGTTACTTGACAGGTGTCAATTGTACAGCACCTCAGTAAATTACATGAAACAATTATTTCATAGTAGAGGTTGAGCTCAATTTGGATTCCTGCCTTCCATCATTTGCATAACCTATAAAGTTTAGGAAACTAAATGTATTTGGGGTCTTAGAGCATATTGTAGGTAGTATTGTCAAGCCTTTCTGCAATGTTAATCATGGCTAGTTCTAAATCTTTTAACCAGTAAGCTTTTGTCACAGCCTATAGTACCAATAGTGGCTCAGGGACCGTGGCTTATTCATTTACTCAGGAACAGTGGTGTCAAACCTGTATGTTAACTTTAAATACATTGGTGATCTGACAACTCAAAGTTAATTTTTGAAATTTGCCCCTGAATTAACAGTTATTTGCCAAAATAGAGCAAACTCAGTGTGGTGGTAGTAATATTATAGTAGATTACATTATGTTTAAGAAATTTCAAACAAAAATCTACTAGAAGGCTGTCTGACAGTGAGGCTGATCTGGTTATTATTTATGTATAACAAAAAATCTCAAAAACTGTATGTTTAAAAAATCGTTTTATATTGCTCATGATTTTGTGTGTCAGGAATTCAGAATGGGCTCAGCAAGGGCTCCGGTCATCGGAAGGTCCAACAGAAACTCCATATCTAATACAGTTTACTCTCATGGCTGGCAGTTGATCATGGCTACTGACTGCTGTATGTGGCATGTCCAGCATGCTGTTCTCCATGAGGTCAGAATTCCCACATGGCAGCCAGCTTTCCCCAAAGCAAGCATCCTTAGAGAACCAGAGAGAAGAAGCAGTGGCCTTCTCTCTGACTTAGCTCTGGCAAAATCATACTATTACTTCTGCTCCACACTATTGGTCAAAGAAATCACAAGGCCTGCCACGGGAAGGGAATTAGATTTCAGCTTTTGAAGTAGGAGGAGAAAGGTCATATTGTATTAAAAAAAAAACCCTGCAAGATGGAAGATAACTTTGTGGCTATCTTTATGACTGAATTGAGCTAGTTTAATAATTTTGGCTTCCAAGAAAACAATATAAATCATTCTTTGTTATTGATTTAACAACAGTGCATCAAACAAGCTTCTGCAGCAGATAATAATGTTTTAGAAATACTAATTCATAGTTCCAAAACTACTATATGATAAGTCTGGATGCAGGAGAAGAAACAGATAATAGGACTGATGAAGTGATAGTTCTTTTGGTTAAAGATATTAAGGCACAATAGGAAGAAGCATACAAGTCACTTAATACTTGTATCTAAAGCATACAACAGCAAACCTTGCTAATACAAACAGACAATTTAAAGTCATTTATACTTATAACAACTAATACCTAGCTTGCATTTATTTATTTATTCAAAGCCCCTAGGTTTATAGTAACAATGTTTTAAAATTACTGACGGTTTTAAAACACTTAATTCACTGAACCCAGGCACATCTCATTTGAAATCTGAAAGCCCCCAATGTAGAAGCTGTGATATGGGGAATGTTATAGTCTATTTATGGATTGTCTTTTGAAATCTAGTTCTACTAAGGGAATGTTTTTGAGGATTGCCTAATAAGGAAATATATTAAGAATTTAAAATACAGCTTTAGGAACCACTCTTATCATTCTCAAAGAGATTCAATCTTGACTGATTTAAAATAAATTTCACACATAATGGGAACTCTGTGAGAAGTAAGAAAGGCGGCAGAACAAATGCTGGGTTTCCTATGGCATGCATAAATGTTTCCTAGATGAGCAATTGTCTGTCTCACTGGTTATTCCTCACGAACTTTTTTGGTAAAATAATCAGTAAAAGGATTATATAATCTTCTACAAGAATAAAAATGCTTCTTAAAAAAAGTATAGCAATACCTACCCAGTCAGTCAACTTAGTCTAGGATTCATCTAAAATTTTTGAATGTACATTTTTTTTTTTTTTTTTTTTGAGACAGAGTCTTGCTCTGTCACCCAGGCTGCAGTGCAATGGTATAATCATAGCTCACTGTAGCCTCAACCTCCCAGCTAAAGCAATCTTCCTTCCTCAACCTCCTGAGTAGTTTCTTTTAAATTTTTTGTTGAGACAGGGTCTTGCCTTGTTGCCCAGGCTTGTCTTGAACTTCTAACCTCAAGCGATCCTCCTGCCTTGACCTTACAGACATGAACCGCTGCACCCAGTCTGAATATATATTCTTCTTTAATTTTCACAATAGCCATATGAGGTAGATACTATTATAACTCATTTACAAATAAGAAGAGTAAAGCCCAGAGAGATGAAGTAACTTTCCTTCACCTACAGTTACTGTGTTGGAATCCAGTATATAAAAACAAATAGTTGGTTTACAGAACATCCCAAATAACTTGTCACTAGTAGCCACTGTTCCCCACCTTCATCTCCTTCTCTTAAAACTTTCCAAGATAAACTCCAGCTTCTATTTTTAGCTGGGCTTTACATCTCCTTTACAAAGTTGGCCAGCAAATGTCTCAGTTTCTCATTAATTGGATCATATACATAGCAGAACAAAAATATTTATAGTTAAAGATATATAAGAAAGAAAAAATTCCTTGCACTATTTTTTTTGCATATGGGAATTCTATTGGGGAAAAAAGTGTTTAATATGCTACTCAATGCAAAAATTGATCGCGAAATATTGCAAAGAGTTAAAATTTATGTATAATCTCTGACCTTATTGTATTTTGAGAGATACGGTTCCACATTATTTTATCCCAGATTTATTGAGGGGATTTGTTTTTACACATACCCTAGTGACTCGATTGATGTAAGAGCCTCCAGGCTACATTGGTGCAGATAGAAGAAGAATCTACATATTTGTAACCAGTTCTCTAGATACCAGGATTACACCACACAACGGAGGGGCAAAATACACTGCCTTTTGGATCTTAGAGTGTCTCAGGTTGGGTTCACTTGGCAGTAAATTCTAAGACATTAGGATTTAGATTGTTTATTAGAGAATGCTTTTTGAATCAATATCTGTGTATAGGTAGAGAAGGAAACTGGATTGGTGAGAAAAATAAATTATTCAATGCTGTGTCAGTGAAGGCTGCAACTGATCTAAAATAGAGCAGTGGAGCTGGAATAACCTTTCAAGGTTGTCCAGAAGTAGGGCATGTGGTTGTAGACTTTATAACCACACTCATTTTCTAATTCCTTGAAATCCATCAGTTACTGAATTTCGGCTGCCCCAAGAAGGGAACATGAACTTTTACTAGATGTTTCTTTCCAGTCAAGGCAAAGCCTAAGGGGGATAATGGTTGAATTCTGTCACTGGTAGCATCCAGTACCTAGATAAATATGTCTTTCATACTTAAATTAGGATCCAGGAAGCTGATCACAGAGTAACCTAGATGGACAATAATTAGGAGGGAAAAGGAAGGCACTGAGATGGACTATTTGATAAGGGACAATAAGAGGCACAGACAGACTCCTAGCAGAGAACTTCCAATTTCAGCCCTTGGGGACTAGAGCCAGATTTCCTGTAAAGGGGGCAATAACACTGAAAGATAGAGGAACCATATAAACTGTATCATCCACAAGAGAAAAACCCTAACTAAGAAGTTAAGGCAAAACAATAAAGTGGTATAAGTTCAACTAGAATTTGATATCTCTGCCCATGTGTCACGAAGAGATGGACACCTGAGCAGTGAAATGGGCACTGCTTGAGCAATGTCAAAGGACTATAGTATTTTTCTGGGTTATTTTTGGTTTTTCCCTCAGTACGCACTTGGAAGGGAAGGATCAGTTAGATGAGGTTTATCATCTTAAAAAAATATGACAGTGGCTTTATTCAAGTAGTACAATGAACAAGGAATTCTGTCTTGTGTTCTTAGTTTAAGTAAGCTAGAAATCAGTGTCAAATTCTCTTGGTCATCCTTGAATTTTTACATGTTTTTTTCATAAGAATGATTACCAGAACAAAGAAGTTACGTTATTTGTTGCTGTTGTTTGTTTGTTTTTGAGACAGAGTCTACCTCTGTCGCCTAGGCTGAAGTGCAGTGCCCCGATCCTGGCTCACTGCAACCTCTGTCTCCCAGGTTCAAGCGATTCTCATGCCTTGTAGCTGGTATTACAGGCGGCCGCCACCATACCAGGCTAATTTTTGTGTTTTTAATAGAGACGGGGTTTCACCATGTTGGCCAGGCTGGTCTTGAACTCCTGACCTCAAGCAATCCACCCGCCTCGGCCTCCCAAAGTGCTGGGATTACAGGCATGAGACACTGCACCTGGCAGAACAAACAAGTTATGTTATTTGAAGACTATTATATCAAGCATATCTTAGGTATTTATTATTAATCATAAACAGAATTCAAAGTTATCTCACTGAAGTTGGTTTAAGAGTAATATTTAGATGTATTGCTTGCAGTTCAATGTCAATTGAGTACCTTTCCCTATGACATTGCCACAGAAAAGGGGAAAATGTTTGTTTATATATTTTGTTTTCACATAATATATAAGCTATTCAACTGGGAAACTTTTGACTAAATGGCTAAAATGGAATACTGCCTGTTATAGCAAACATAAAATATTTGTTACATCAAACATAAAATATTTTGATATGTTATATCAAACATAAAATATTTGAAAGAATGAAATCTTCTTATAATAAAATCACTCTGCTGCTTCTATTCTAATTTAACTGAAAGGGATATCTTATTACATTTTCAGATTAGAAGTTATTGGGTTTCGAGTTTTATGTGACTGAGAATAAACTATATCACCAATTGAAGGTCATCAGTCAGTTTCTGGTCTTTGGAAACTCTACAATACCAATTTGGAAATTGTTAATTCAGTCAAACATTCTTTTAAAAGGTAGCTTTTCAAACAGTGATAATCTTTCAATTAATAATTTTAATAATTTCCAGACCATTTTTGGACTTATCTTTCTATTCTTTGAATATTTCATTCTGCCCCATATAATGAGGAACTTTTCAAAGGTGAGAGTCAAAACTTTGCTACTTTTAAGATACATTTCAGTAAGAAATAAATTATTTCTCATACTACATGAAAAAATATAGAGGATTTCTCTACTGACATAAACAATTATATCACTAAATAATTGTATCTTGTCTTTTTCTTTCTTTTTTTTTTTTTTTTTTTTTTGAGACGGAGTCTCGCTCTGTCGCCCACGCTGGAGTGCAGTGGCACGATCTCGGCTCACTGCAAGCTCCACCTTCCGGGTTCACGCCATTCTCCTACCTCAGCCTCTCCGAGTAGCTGGGACTACAGGCGCCCGCCACCACGCCCGGCTAATTTTTTGTATTTTTAGTAGAGACGGGGTTTCACCGTGGTCTCACCGTGGTCTCGATCTCCTGACCTCGTGATCCGCCCGCCTCGGCCTCCCAAAGTGCTGGGATTACAAGCGTGAGCCACCGCGCCCGGCCTGTATCTTGTCTTTTTAAAGTAGCCATAGATATATATTTGGCTTTTTTCTTCCATCCAGATATTATGCCAAAACCATGAAAATAAATTAAAAATGAGAAAGAATACTGGAGCATGATGTGAATTGTATATATAATGAGTTCATCATGAAAATAGAAAATATTAAGGTACAGGTTCATCTATTTTAAAAATTAAATCTAATGTATTATCTGTGATATATTAAGAAAGCTAGATGTTTAAAAGTACCATCGTAAAAAATATGTAGATCTGAAAGTAATACAAGCAAGAGTAAAGAGTGGACATGCTTATTCTGGGTTGCTTGCACAATCAGAGGTTTATTTCTTCTCCTTAGGAAGGGACTGCAGCCTAATCTTTCACAGGTTTGAAGAACTCACACCTCTGGCTAGAGAAATTATCACTATCCATAGACTTAATATTCCCAGTTGATGAGCACCTGTTTTTCAGAAACCTTTTGCATATACCTGGTATTTAGACTTCTGGTACCCAAGAAGTCTATTTTTTTCTTCTACAGGGATTGTTTTTATACCTGTCCCATATGAAGCAAATGTAACACAAAAACAAGTATCATCCACAGAGATGGAAACCCCACTGTGCGTCCAAGATATTGTCCACGTGTTACCATGCCACTTGGGGAGATAACAAAGACCCGGAGACCATGTGCCTCTATTCTTGTTGACTCTGCTGCTAAGTGCATTACTTAATCCATATCCAAGGGCATGTGGGATTCACCCCACAGTCTATCATCAGACAGTTGTCTCCACAAAGGAATCATCTTTCCTGGAGAATATATATTTAACCTTCTCATGTTTTAGTTCGTTCCAGGTTAAAAGGAATTGAGGACTTGAACTTTCTGAAGGAAAATATCTCACATAGAAACCCTCTCTTCACATAAACTCAGTTCTCAATCCCACATACCTTTCTATGTAGCAGCTCATTTTAGGCCCTATAAACAGACTTCCATTTTCTATTTTTTCACACACAACACACACAGACACACACAGAGACACACACACACACAAATAAATTCTACCTACTTATAATAAGAAACTGCAGCAACTCAAATTTCAGTCAGTATCAAAAAATAGTTCTCTTTATCAAGGTTCCATTGACTCAGGAAAGAGTGAGGATGTGAATGGTACTGTAGATTCATGAGTGGGATGAGCTTGGGTGCTCTCAGTCTAATTGTTTCCCTACCAGAGATATTGGCAACTTCTTTATTTAATAATTTTCTTATAATAATTACTGATGAATTAAGACCACCTTATTCAGCCGATCATTACATTTCTTCTACAGTTATATAAAGAAAACCATTTTTTTCTGAATTAATGTATTGACTTTGAATTCTGTGGTGTCATTGTATAATTTTCATTGTTCATTTCAAATATTAAAATAAATACCATTTTCTATTATTTAAACATATCAGGCTGGGCTTTTTGAGGCAGTAGTAAATAAACAATGAAAGATAATACATTATTTTTACTCTTCTGTGTCTGCATGAAATAGCTTTTCAAATACTGACCTTAGCCACCTCTATTTCCTTGGACACAAGCCAAGGAGAAGCAGTTTAGTTTCAAATATATGAACTAGCAGCAATTCGGTACACAAGCTTAGTTCCTCTTCAGTCTTCAGGGTTCATTAGAATTATGGTGCTCTCTGAGGTCTACACACCAATAGACAGGGAAGCCCTTCTAAGAGTACTCCTTTGTGATTCTCCCTGACAAGCACCAATAAAGCATCAAGAAAGTCTGTCTCAGTTTTAGAATTTAAGTTGACTGGTCTTCTTGAATGATGGCATTGAATATCACAGGGAACAAAACTCCTGTCTTTACCCCTTCTGAGATCCTGGGAGAAACATTAGATATGTGACTGGTGAAATCCCTCAATGCCTTTGACATCAGTTTATGTACCTGAATATTATTACTATTTAGGACTAATATCATTTTTAAGTCCATTTTAAGTCTAATATTACTGTTCATATTACCAACAATCCATCAACCATTTTACAGATTCCATCCATCTTTTTCTTCCATATTTCTTACAATGTCTTACTGGCTGCCTGCTCTTGCTTTCTCTCATTTTAATCTATTATTTAAAGTGAGGTTAAAAATATTTCTATGAAATAGTTCTGGTTATGTCATTTTTTTATCTAAATATTCTTTAAGTTATTGGTGTAAATTTCAATCTCCAAAGATAAAATATCCCCAGATTCTTTAATTTAGTGCTTAACTTTACAATCCAGGCTAGTTTCTTGTCACTTCCTAAATTACACAACAGAATTGAAATTGCTTCATGTTGCTCAATGCTCACGTCATTGTCCCTTTCTTAAGGTTTTAGAGGGCCCCTGATTATATTCAGCATGCTTTTGCTCTTTATCAATTGTTTGCCTAGCTCTTATACTTTTTTCAGGATTCAATTCAATGATTATCTTCTACAGGGAGTTACAGACTTCTTTAATCTGTCCATACAAGTTGGAGTGTGGCTATCTTGTTATGTGTCCACATAGTACTTTAAACTTACTTCCTTCAAAATATATATAAACTATATTGTAATTTTTCAGTTACTTTCTATTTTAACTATGAAAATTTGATTTTTAAAAAGCTAGATATTGAATCTTATTGCTTTTAATCCAATTGGTTTAGCACTATTTTCTGACTCATAGAAAATGCATGCACAAATAATTCTTAAACTTTCAATGAATCTGACAATAACATTAACTATCTTTCAAGTTAAATAATTTACATAATAATACCACCCATTACTGCAAATATCAATTTTTAGTAAGTCATAGAATTAAATAAGTTACATATGGAATATAAGCTAGTTGTCTTAACAGTTCTTGGAAGTCTGTTCTATCATTATACTATTTTTTAAAAAAATATTACTTATATGTAGGTAGTAATTATTTATATTATTACCTATATGCAGATTTTTTTAATGTCTGGAAATTCCAGACTTCCAAGATTTAAAAACAAAATTCGCATATATAGGCATAAGGAGACCATTTAAGTTGCCAGGTCTATTTAATTAAAAGTGGTGGATCCAAATTTCTGAACTGAGGAAAACACTTGAGTGTGTGCTCTCATACATGATTATCTATACTCTGACTGATTGGCTTATTAAAAATAAAAAAAATGAGTAAACATTAATAAATTTTTAGATGACCCAACTTAAATTTGCAAAACATGTTTTCAAGGACTTCTATAATAAAACATAAACAATTACCTACTGAAATAAAATAATAAAGGATGGAAAAATTAACTTCACCAAACCCTCAGTGCACATTGCAACTTCTTCTCCCTGATCTAAGATAACTTTAGGATAAGTAGCATGATGTTGCTGGTACAACTTACAGATCCAAATGTAGTCTACTTTGGTTCTCAGCAGTAGGTCTCATAATATTTCATCCAATGTGATAATAAAGTAGATGCCCATGAAGTCAACAAATTTGAAAGTACTCTGTAATCTGGTAAAGAGGTCAAATCTAGTTATAGGCAAACTCACATTCCTTTCCTAAAATAATTTGTTAAATTATTCTAAAGCAGCTATACAACAGAGGTGAATTCGAGATTATTTTTTAAATGTTAATTTTCATTAGTGATCAGCGCTGCATATGCAGTAAAATTTATTTCCTTACCACTGTGAATAAAATATTTAAGGATAAAGTTGAAATAATAGCATCTATAACACTAAATTCCACAGACCATGACTGAAAAAATAAACTTGGTTATAAGGCTGGAAAAATTTAAGGAAATTCTTATTTTCAAGAAAATAGCAGGAGTTTGGACTTATAATATATAATTAACACCTACGTGTAGGTTTTTAAAGAATATTTTTAAAATTATGTTTCCATTTTAAGGATACATTTATTTTTAGGCAATGGTTCTAAATAGTTCACACATAAGAAAGCAAAAGTGAGTTTCATCATTTAGATCCAACATTAAGAGTGGCCATTGTGTGTGAAATATTTCCATTCAACTTCTCTTTTAATCAAATAAAGTTTTGCAAGAAGTCTGATTGATGGAATATCATATTACTATAATGTTTTAGCTACTATTATGGTTTAGTTCAAATACAAGATTTTGAGGTCTAATTGACATGAATTTGACTCTTTCTATTACCTACTGTTCGTGTGACCTTAGGTAATTTTTTTTTTCTGAGCCTCCATCTCTTCCTTTGGAAAATAATAAAATACTTTATATAATTGTGATGATTAAAATATAATGTATAAATAGACCTAACACACAGAAGCAAGTTTTTAAATGTTAACCTATTATCAGTAAGTTTCCATTTGAGTTCTGTTGTGATTTTTGAATTCAGCAATTAAATCTCTTTGATTTGCAAATGTTAACTTTAGATGGATGAGTTGCATTCAGACAGAGATAAATCACAATAAAACACAAAGTGTGATGATGAAAACCAAAAGCTTAGGAATCATCATCCTTGGGAAAAGTGATTGAGTGATTTAAGATAGTGATTTAAGGATTTATTGTCATATCATTGTGAAATCATTAGGACATACATTAGTTTTTTTGGTTCTTAGTTTCCTCACCTATATATGGTTGCCAAAAATATTTTTTAAAATACTTTTAAAATGTTATGTTAATGTGAATTGCAGAAGTAAATAAAAACAAGTAAATAAAACACACATAAATTTTTGTTTAAAGATTTATTTGAACTTAATTAATGCCAAAGTTATTAAAAAAAACACTCAATGCAAATGTATTTTCATTGAGATGAGTTACACTATCACTTAAAAGCCTTTAATTGGCACCTAAATCCTGAGCGTTGATTTTACTTGAGAAAAACTATGGTTGAATTTCTTTCTAGGCTAGAACCTCATTTTTAACTTTACTCTTCATTATTGGTATACTTTTCACATTATTATAAAGGTCAGCAGAACCCACAGAGTAAAAAAGGAAATTAATGGATTTTGAATCAGGAAATTAAAAAAAAAAAACTGAACTTTACTTAGAATTCTATAGTGGCCCTTTTCAGTAATGTTTCAGGGAAGAACTTACCAGTGAAATTTGCAGAAGAACTTATGTAAATAGGGTAAAGTACTTTTATGAAGTGGGTTTTAAACATTAGCTTTCTCTTCTATCTAGTTCAGTATATTGAGATAATAGCTACTAATTGTCACTTTCTCTCCACATATTCATTCATAAACAGACACCCCCAGATACACACATACACACAAATATACCCAAATATAATGCCCACATAATGTAATGCAGGTACATCATGTATAATATATATGAATATATATTATTGCTTTTAATGTTTTATTTTCTTAGGAAAAATGACAGTTTGCGTTCATGCAACATGTTGCAATGTTCAGTGAAAGTATATTTTCAACCACTATTTCTACTCTTTTGAAAATAGCATCAATTAATTATAAAATGCTGATCAATTCTGATTTATCTTTTTTGATTTGCCCAGTTTGACTCTTTTAATATTCTTAGATATATTATATTACCATTTGTTCCTCTTTTTATATTTTCTATTTTAATATTAGTATTATTTTTTAAAGCTCATTCTATGATCAATATTGTTTTCTTCTACATGTCATTTTGTTTTGTATCATAACCACATTTCTAGAGGAGACACATTTATAGAAAAATGCAGTTTAAAATGTATATATGCCCTTTCTTTTTCCTTCTAAAAATAAGTTGAAAGTACCAAAATGAAAATGCAGAATATGTGACTAAATATAAACATAACATTTATTCTCTATAAAAGAGCTACAGAATTTTCAATATTTTGTTGCTATAAACCTCCATGTTTACAGTATATGTTTGAAGAGAATCTTATGCTTAAAGCTCCTATATGTGAAAAAGTAGAAAATCCTGTTATTTGTGACAATATTGACAAACTTGGTGGACACTGTTAAGTAAAATAAACCAAGCACAAAAAGACAAAAACTGCATGATCAAACCTTTATGTGGAATCTCAAAAAGTCAAACTTGAAGCAGAGAGCAGAATGATGATTCCCAGGGGCTGGTGGCACTGATGGCCAGGTGCGGAGATAGTGGAAATGTTGGCCAAAGGATATAACATTTCAGTTAGACAAGAAAGAAAACAATCAGATCTATTGTGGAGCATGGTGAAATCGTTAATAACAATGTACTGTGTACCAGCAAATTGCTAAGAGTAGATTTTAAGTGTTCATACCACAGATAAATATGTGAGGTAATGCATGTGTTAATTAGCTTGTTGTAGCCATTTCACAATGTGTACATGTTTCAAAACATTATGTTGTATATCATAAGTATATGCAATTTTTATTCATCATTTATAAAACCCTCTACATTTCATTTGGAAAACAATTAACCTCTAGAATAAATACATCAGCCGGGCGCGGTGGCTCACGCTTGTAATCCCAGCACTTTGGGAGGCTGAGGCGGGCGGATCACGAGGTCAGGAGATCGAGACCACGGTGAAACCCTGTCTCTACTAAAAATACAAAAAAATTAGCTGGGCGTGGTGGCGGGCGCCTGTAGTCCCAGCTACTCGGAGAGGCTGAGGCAGGAGAATGGCGTGAACCCGGGAGGCGGAGCTTGCAGTGAGCCGAGATTGCGCCACTGCACTCCAGCGTTGGCGACAGAGCAAGACTCCGTCTCAAAAAAAAAAAAAATAAATAAATAAATAAAATAAATAGAATAAATACATCGTTAAATTAGTTTTTAAAATACCTGAAATTATAGTTCAAAAAGAAGATATTAATTTTCTTTTTATTTTAGAATTTCAAAAATAAATTATTTCCATCAGCACAAATAGGTCTGAATGTTGATTCCATAAAAATATTTTAATCAAGATATAATTTAACATCAGTTAGGTGTAACTGGGCATCTTAAATTTATTTTAGGTAAACGGACACATAAATTCACCTATACCGTTTGTGTAGTAGACTTGTTACCGGTGACAGAGATTCAAGTTACTGGCAGCGTGTCCCTACTGGGTCCATAGCAACTTTCGTCCTTGCTTCCTCAGACGAAAGAATTCAACTGAGGGGCATAAAGCAGAAAAAGAGACCGAGGCAAGTTGCAGAGCAGGAGTGGAAATAGAAGAGGAAAAAAAGGAAAAAACGATTGTAAGAGATCCACGTGGGTGCCTGAAGGCCAAAGAGAGAAAAAAGGGCCTTTAATTTTGATCCCAGGACTTCATAGGTTCTCCTCTTTCCCATGATTCTTCCCTTATGGTGGGCTTTCTGTATGCAGGTGCTCTCCTTATCCTTGGAAAATGAGCAGGACAGTGTATTTAGGGAGTTATACGCATGCCCATCTGAGGCTTTTTTCCCTTTTACGGTGGCGTGTGCCCCTGGAATGTCATGCTTGGCCATTTTGTCTCTTGACACGCATGCCCAAGAAGCTGCTTCTCCCTGGGGTCTGCATTCAGTTAACACTTTTAATGCTAACAGGTGTGGACTATCAGGAGATTGTCTCTCCATGGCTGCCAAATTATCACTTTTACGATAATTGCTGAACCATAACCCGACATTTCTAGTGGGTTGGAGGAGAGCTCCCTCCTGTCCCGCTCATGCCTATCTATCTACCTATTACAGATCATTATTACTAAAATAGAGATGCAAAAGGTACATTGAATATTCTAAGGTCTAAAAGCTTAAATGTTTACTGCTACTTGTTTATTTTTCAAAAGTGTAAAATATGAATTCAATGGATATAATTAGTGTAAATATAATTAAAATTTAAACTTACTCCCATGGCCTCTTATAAAGATTATTTCTGTGCTTATGCTAATTCAGATTATATATTGCAATACCAATTTCTCCATCATTAGCAATTAATAGCAAAATTAAACCACAGTATTATTCTGTGATACAGATGAAAAACTTTTTTTAAATATGTACTTGGTTTACTTTCTAAGTTTTAATAACTTTAAAGGCACATATAAATAAACATGCTTTTGATCTTGGTGTATCGAGTGAGAGGAGAGAATACATAATTCTTCTCCTGAAAATGTTTAAGAATATCTCATAGTTACTAAGCTTGGCAGAATATTTACAAGAACTACTCAATAACATTGTGTAGCCAAGATTTTAACAAGGATAATCTTATAAATACTATATATATGCCAAAATATCACCTACAGAGATTCATAATTATGGAACAAAAAGATAAATTGAATTCACATTATTCCAGATTTCCTTTAAGCTCTCAAACTAGCTTTACATGATATTATTTTGTTACCAACATTTACAACTCCAGGGTCACTTTTCTTTCTCAAACCACAGTTCTTAAGCTAAGCATTTTGAAATGGCTGTGTTCTTCTTCAGATAATCATTAAAGCTTTTGATTTGCTTAAGATCCTTCAGTTGAATTATATAATTTGGGGGATAAATTAACATGATGGCCTCCTCATTAGCTGTTGCTAAATGATGTGATCAGTAAGCTTCATCTCAGTCTTTATGTCACATTCATTATACTATTTATCTCATGATTGGCTCTAATTTATTTATGCTCACAAATTGGCATTGCTATCATGTTGGAATGGGCAAGAGCTTACAATAAGAACCACTAATATTAAGTATACTGCAGAGACAATATTCTTTAGAACTTTGGGTATAAAGATTAATTTAATAATCATTTACATTTCATTAAAGGAAACAGAGTATTGCAATTAATTTGTCCACTTTCCAAATAATAGCCTCAATCTATTTTATTTATTTTATATTTTAATTACTTGATGTTATCTATATTATATTTCCCTTCAAATTATCTAAATTTTATTTTAGTGTCTTCTAACTTTATAAAATCTGGGAGAAATAATTTGATTAATTAGATGTTTATAATTGTTAACATCAAAAATAAATTTTAAATTAGCATAGGCCTTTATATTTTAGAGATTTTTTTACATTTTAAATCAGATATTTATCCTTTTTGGTTTCAGTAAGTTTCCCAAGAAACAAAATACTATTTCAGCAGACACAGTTTTAATCTTCATTCTAGCAGCCTCATGAAGGTCACAGTGTATCTCTGATAGGTTTTAACAAATACACAAATTTATTTTCATCCCTAATCAAACAAAATAGCAAAATGTCATAAAAGAATGAGAAGTTAATATAACTATTAAATTTTCCATTTTCAAGCAGTCTAAACCACAAATACATACTCATTTTTATTTGTTTTGATACTGATTTTGCTCTCTCCAGTACAACTCAGCTCCAATTATGCACAAAGTTTTAAATGTAAATGGAAACATAATAAAGAAGTAGTTCATTTAATTCTATGGACTCTAAAGTCTTAATATATATGCTGAAATCTAAAATGCCTTGAGTTACATAAATACTTTTTTATAAATCAAGGTAACATTGACATTAAATCTATTTCTTTTTTGTTGTTGTTGTTGTTTTGTTTTTTTGAGATGGAGTATCACTCTGTCGCCCAGGCTGGAGTGAAGGGGCGTGATCCCCGCTCACTGCAAGCTCTGCCCCCCTGGGTTCACGGCATTCTTCTGCCTCAGCCTCTTGAGTAGCTGAGACTACAGGCGCCCGCCACCACTCCTGGCTAATTGACATTAAATCTATTTCTATAATTAATTATTTAAAATTAAAAAAATCTAAACATAATGCAGTGGAGACAAAATGAATAATAAAACAAACTTTGAAAACAGAAGAAAAATTAGAGAGGCGAGGCTAGTATTTAGAGCCCCTATACCCTTGCTGCTGACTGTGCAGAAGAGATTTTTTGGAAGTTGAGTATCTAAACAGCAGTCTTTGTGGGGCAAAAATAACACCACATTAAAGAACAGAAGCAGACATTATCTTAAATATATGAAATTTATCACACTTAAACTCAAAACTCAACAAAACTAATTAGTCATAACTGAGAATAAAATAACACAATTACAAAACAAGTAGCAATAGACAATAGAGCCAAGACCAAGGGATATTCACGTAATGGCATTACCAGACACAGATTTTAATAAGCTTACAACACTTGAGGTGAAATATGACATTCAAATTTTCAATTAAAAGTGAAAACTATAAATGTAAACAAATGGATATTTCAAAGTTAAGATACAGTGAATAAATTACAGTTCAGAATAATGGGTTAATGGCAGATTGAACAGGTTAAGAGAAAATTAGTGATTTGAAATGTATATTAGAATAAAATATTCAGAGTGAATCAGACAAAGCAGAATATATAATACAAAAGAAAGTAAGAAAAACAGATACAGTTGTTAGGTAGTTAGGTAGGAATTAGCAGCAGGGAGGGGATGAGAAAGGAGAACAGAAAGGCTGTCACTAAGACAGTCCCTGGCCTGCTGAAGTTCAGCCCTAAGACCCTCCTATTTCCACCCTTATGGATGGAGTTTTTGGTAAAGTCTGTGGCCAGCACAGCTGGTAGAAGAGGAAACTAGGGCACGGGTGGAGATTTCCTAAAATGAAACATGCCCAGTAACCTAAAACTGTATCTTTATAGAGTTAAGCCTAAGCTCATTATACCTTCCTTATAATAAAATTTACATGTGGTTTTGCCCCAAAGAGGGCTTTTCTTAATGAATTATGGTTTTAAGCATGTGCATTTTAGCTTTAACTATATAACCATAAACTGGCAAACAACTAACATCATCCTGTCACTCAGAGCTTAAACTTCTACTCCCCCCACAAACTGCGTACAAGCACTTTCAGCTCTGTAAAGGCATGCTGATTTCACGTCACAGAAATCAGTCTGCATTCCCTCTGAGAGTGTATTACTGTGCTTCAAACTTTGCTTTGAGCTTACAGTTTGGTGTTAGTCTGCAAATCTTTGCTTACTATCACAAGAACTGAGATTACCAGTCCAGAGCCCCGGATCTGTTAACTTCCTTCATTAAAGAATCCATTCCAAGGCAGAATTCCTGGTAGCGTAGTTAGTATATCTTTGGTATCTAAAGTAGAGAAAAGAAGAGTGGAGGTAAAAAGCAATATTTGAATAGATAATGGTTGATAAATATCTAAAGTTAGACAATAAGCAACAGATTCAAGAAACCCTTATAACCCCTAAACAAAAACAGAATTTTACATTTAAGCATATATAGTGAAAGTAAAACTTAAAATTCCAATTCAAAACAAGATACCTGAAACAGCAGATGAAAAATTATTACCTTCAAAATAATAAAAGGTAATGTTAAATATCACTCCTTAACCAAGCAATGAAAATCACTTAAATAAAATGAGTTAATTCTAACTTGAGGTTTGAAGAATAGGAAAAAAATTATAGAGAACAAGCAAACGAAAAAGGTTAGGGAGTAGCAGGAAAGGAATTCTGTAAAGGTTATATTGTTACTTAACTCCCTGTTTCCCCCATTGGTAATCTTATGTCTCCTTTTCTCTAAGGCAGGGAATTTATGAGAACTCATTCTCTATGAGTAACTACTAATGAAGTTTCCCATTGTCTGCTTTCATCCCCCATGTAAATTAAAAGAAGGAAATTTCCCAAAACAAAAAATATATAGTATATAAGTGGTGTATGCTGAGATAAGATGGTATAAATTTCACAAAGTGTGTTCTCAGATTGTGTGGCAAACTATATTTTATGTCCCATATGTAAATTCATATTGTAGTGTTCTGGGAGTGATAGAAGCAAGAGGCAGAGAAATTCTAGGCAGACAGGGCCTGGTCCCCAGCAAAACCCCACCTTTGAGCTGAAAAGCCTGAAACCTGCAGCCTGAAGTAAAACTCAATCCCTGTTTGCCTGCTCTCTCCTGATTGTTTCTTCCTGAATAATGTCTTTTTACCAATTGAATGTTGCCTTTTCCCAAATTACCTACAGTCCACCTGCCCCTATCCTGTGCCTATAAATACCCTAGATTCAGTTGTTAGAGAGAAGCAGCTTGACTGGAGAGAGATGACTGGATTTCAGAGGGATGACTAGGCTTTAGAGGGGAGATGGCTTAACTTTCAAGAAGAGCCAGCCAGGGACGGCCAGACTTCAGGGAAAATGACCTGCCTGTGCCGCCTACTCTCCAGCTCCCCTCTCAGCTGAGAGCCGTTTCCATCACTAAGTAAAATTCCCCACCTCCACCATCTTTCAAATGTCCATGCAACCTTATTCTTCTTGGATGCCAGACAAGAGCCTGGGACCCACCAAGTGTGTTTACCCAAAAAGGCTGTCACACTGGCCCTTTGCTCTCACTGATGGAAGGCAGCCGTCCCACACGATGAGACAAGGGGCCTCCTGAGTTGATAATACACTGCGGTCTATGGACTGCAGAGCTAAAAGAGCAATCATAACATGCTCTCTCGGGTTTCAGGGGTCACAGGCACCACCTGGGCACCTCCATGGGGCCCACATGGAGCCACACCAAGTATGGCAAAAAGTGTTGGGAATTGTTAATCAACTCAGCTGTGTGGATTATTTCATTAATTGGAACCTACTACCCAGTCCTCAGGAAATGGAACAAATATAGATAGTGTATACTGAAATCATCTGGCGGGAATTTGAGAATGGAGGTGGGGTGGGGATAAATATCAAGTGAAATAGCCTAGAACAGTTCAGAGTACGGGGTCTTCCCTAGGTGAACTACTAAAACTGAACAGTCTGAGAGGAAGTGATATAAATCAGGATGTAAATTACATGAGAGAAAACAAAACAAAACAGCAGACTTGGCGAATGGGGGTGTTTTACAGCTCTGGCTGTGGAAGTCCTGAGGTCTGGGCCCAAAGAAGTGTCACAGCTCTTCACTACTGTAGTCTTGTGAATGGAGGTATGTGGCTCCTGGCAGCTTTTTCTCTCCTGTTGCTCGGTGAGTGGGAGAGAGGATTACAGTGTTACAGCTTTTTTGCATCTGTCATTTGGTAAGTTCCAGGTTCTTGTCCCATGACCAAGAAGAATGAGGTTACATGGACACTGGAGAGTGAGAAAGACAAGGAAGATTTTTACTGAGTGACAGAAAAGCTCTCAACAATCAGAGGGGACCTGAAGTTGGTAGCCCAACATGTGACTGAATCCAGGTTTATATGGGCTCAGAATGGGAGACTGCATGCTGATTGGTCCATGGGCAGGCCTGGAAAAAGCACCATTTGACTGGCTAAAAGGCATCGAGGAAGTTCTCACTCCCATTGTGGACTCTTCCTGGAACTGGAATCTCAGTTTTCAGGCTTTAAGCTGTCTTCGGATTGAAGGTTGGGTTGCACCAGGGACCTGACCCTGTCTGTCCAGGAATTTGTCCTTCTCTTGCTGCTATCATTATTAGTAGAACACCCAGGACTTGTTATAAAATGTGTAGGCTCAAGAAAAAAATGAATGGAAGGATGAGCACTAGTACATCCTTTTATTGTGTTTTTACTTCCTTGATTACTCATGAGATTGAATCAGTTTTTCGATTAGCCATTTTTTTTTGTTGTTGTTTGTTTGTTTGTTTTTGAGATGGAGCCTCGCCCAGGCTGGAGTGCAGTGGCGTGATCTCGGCTCACTGCAAGCTCTGCCTCCCCAGTCCACACCATTCTCCTGCCTCAGCCTCCACAGCAACTGGGACTACAGGCACACATTGCCACGCCCGGCTAATATTTTGTATTTTTTTTTTAGTAGAGACTGGGTTTCACCGGGTTAGCCAGGATGGTCCTGATCTCCTGACCTTGTGATCCGCCTGCCTCGACCTCCCAAAGTGCTGGGATTACACACGTGAGCCACCACGCCCAGCCTCGATTAGCCATTTGTGTTCTGTAACTTGCTTAATGTTTTTTGCACTTTTTTATGTTGAGATTTTTTTATTTATATGGCCTCAAAATATTGTAAATAACAACTGTTTTTATATCCTTTTTAAATATTTTCCTCTGTTATTGATCTTACAGCTTTTATTCTTTCTTGTGCTTTTTTTTTTCTTTTTATAAAAGTAATATGAAGTTGTTCAAAAAATTAAGTAAATAAACTTTGTCCAAATGTATAAATAAACATTGTCCTAATTGCATTCAAATTGCATCCAATTGCATCAAATGGGAAAAAAAGGGCCCTGAAAAACACCTTAATGTGCTATCTTACCTTATTAGGAACCATAACTGTGAAGAAGTCTTTAGCAATATATTATCTCCAATTTTTACCTTTCTATTCTATTTGTCCAGTGCTATAAGTGACGTTATTTATTTTTAACTTTTTCTCTTCTTCAAAGAGTTAATGAGTTCGTGTTGCATGAACTATACAGGTCATAAGAAACAACCAGGAAATCATTTGTGTGGTTACATACACATTTAATATGAAACAGAGATGAGAGGCAAAAATGGAAGCTTGAAGTGAACTAGAATTATGCAGGGTCCCTTTACAGATGCTGTACCAGTTATAATTTATTGTTTTCCTGCTTCAAGTCTGCTCTTCTATACACTGTTTTATGATGCTGGGCCTGCTCCTCTGAAATCGACTTTTCTCCTTTGCCAGGTGCTCTGTTAGGCTTTGCCAGTAGGGAGTGCTAAAGGAAAACCGCAAAGATGGAGTTACAAGAAAAATACCTGCCCCCTCCTGTTGACCTCCTATTGGCTCTATATCTGCTTGCCATTTCTCTGAGTGCCACACCTGCCACATGTCACTCTGGAAGAAGCATGCCCTTCCCATAGAGGCAAGAGACTACAGTTGTCAATTTTTCTACCACTTGCAGAACCAGATTCAGTGTTCTCTTTCTGAGATGGCATCTCAGTCCCAAAGGGCCCCTACTTCCTGATCTGTACAACAGCTCCAGATGAACAGTGCCTCTTCCTGAGAAGTTAAAGCCAAACTTCACAGGCCTTTTCTTTAATAATTTCAGCTTCTTCTGTTTTTGTCCTCAATCCTAGAGATGGAAGCTTCTGCCAGCAGTGTGACCGCCATGATACCTTAGTGTTTACTTTTTAATCTTACTGTCACAATTTCCTTAAGAATGCATTTGTATTATACAACTTTTTTTCCTTTCAAATAAGTGGTGTGATTTATTCACCTATCAGACTGATAAAGATATGACCCTCCTTTCTCTTCAATTCTCTTCAAATCTCTTGAATTCTCTTGCTATTTCTCATTTACCATTCTTACATGTGTTGGCCAGTCTTTGTTGTGATTGTCAGTGAACAAAGGACTCTACCAATGCTTAATCAGTTGCATATTCTTATCCTGTTTCTTTAGCCATATTCTTCAGGCAGGTAAAGCTACAGTGAAACCTGCATTTTGTCATACATCAGTGTGATTTTCTTTTCTGTTTTTCAATGTCAGCACTGTTATTGCAATAACTTCTGTTATCATTATGAAAGAAAACTCTTTAAGCAATCAAAATACATTGCAAGAAAAAAGGCTGCAGTGAAATAAGCAGGATATGTGATAAAACACAGGACTCACAAGGGAATATATGTGATATAATCATTATGTAAAGAGATAAAATCACTTCAGATAATGATGGATCCAAAAATAACTTTAGCAAGTTGGTGGGCACCAGGGTCAAACATAAAGAAGAAAAGATACTGGTCAGGACTTTGCCATTATATACACTTAGCATGGCATTACTGCCTTGGTTTTAGGTGCAGTGAAAATAAGTCTTTATAACCAGAAAAATTACAAGTTTCGTTTGAAATTGTTCTGTGTGAGAGACATATTGGGCCTTTAAGCACAGATGTTAATTTGGCACTTAAACATAGGGTTCTGTGGCATATGACAAGTAAGGGTCAAAACTGAAGGTAAACCTATATACACATTTCATCAAGTAGCTAAGCATAGTTATACAAAATGACTGTAAATAATATATAATGCACCTCTGATATTGATTTCCAATACCTTGCTAACAGGGAACTGTTAGATTGGTTCTGCACTAGCACAGCCTGTATGTGTCTTTTCATTGCCCGCGCTTGGCTGCTTTCCTCCAAGGTATTCCATGCTATTTTCATTTGTAACATCCTGTTCTGATTTTTGTTTCCTTGAGACAAAACACCTATTTTTCTTACATTAAAAATATATTACAATTTCTGAAAGTAGAACAATTTCTGAAAGTAGAACAATAACCAAAAAGTATTTCTCTCTTCTGATAATACATGATTTAAGCTTTTACTATTTGAGTTTTAGAATCTATTTTGTTAGGAACAGCTTGGCTATATAATAATGTCTCCCTTTTGTTTCTGGATTTTCCACATCCTGAATAAAGACTATGAGCAGCCCTAGTATATGAGAATCCAACTTCTAGACTAAATTTTAACTGAACAGTGATTTTTGTTATTGACCAGGAACATGGAAGTTATGATATATTATCTGTTTTATTATCTAAATTCCATGGAAGCAGCAATTCTGTATTTTGCTGTGTAATTACTTCACATAATAAAGTGTGGGCACTGTTCTCCACAAATCCAAGGCAAATAAGTCTCAGCAGTAGTTAAGCAAATTTACATGGTGATGGTGAACTTGTGGAACTCGCCATTAATAGTGATCACAGTATCACAGTTTAAATACTTAGATAGCCAGTTTTCCTACCAGGAATGAAAAGAAGCAAGTCAAAAAAAAATTCTGAGAATGTTAAGGAGTTAATAGGCTCTCTGATTAAAAAAAAAAGATTTTTTTTTTCTTTATAACAGTTTCCTGCAAAAGGTCAGTAGCTTTCCTTTAGTCACTATTAGTTAAAATTCCTTTCTGTTATTAAAAATTTAAAATCATTTACCTAATTAGGAAATAAAACACACACACACACACACACACATACTTCAACTACCCACCTGCCCACAGACACACTACTGTAGATGTTGTTTTAATTGTAATCAGATTTAAAGGACTCTCTTCCCACTTTTATTAATTGGGATTTTTAAAAAGCAACAATAGACAGTATTTTTTTTTTTTTTTGAGACAGAGTTTCGCTCTTGTTGCCCAGGCTGGAGTGCAGTGGCATGATCTTGGCTCACTGCAACGTCTGCTTCCCGAGTTCAATCGATTCTTCTGCTTCAGTCTCCTGAGTAGCTGGGATTACAGGTACTGCCACCATGCCCCGCTAATTTTGTATTTTTAGTAGAGACAGGGTTTCACCATGTTGGCCAGGCTGGTCTCAAACTCCTGACCTCAGGTGATCCATCCATGTCAGCCTCCCAAAGTGCTGGGATCACAGGCATAAGCTACCATGTCTGGGCACAATAGACAATAATTTTTATCATGTCTAGTCAAACATTCCTTGAAAAGCAAGATGGTTTATGCCCAAGACACATTGCATTCTAAAAGTTGATTTGCATTTGCGAATATGATGTATTTGTCAAAATAAAACAAGAAAAACAATATAAAATATACTGTTCTTGCAGTTGTTCTTACTGTAGCTCATTTAAAATAAATTTAATAGCCATTCTAATAGGTGTGAGGTAATATGTCTTTATGGTTTTAATTTGCATTCCTCTAATGATTAGTGATGTTGAGCATTTTTCACATATACCTGCTGGCCTTTTTTGTGTCTTCTGTTGAAAAACGTCTATTCAGATCCTTTGCCCATTTTTCAATCAGGTTGTTTTCTTGCTATTGAGTTGTTTAAGTTCTTATATTTGTGGATATTAACTCTTTTTCAGACATATAGTTTGCAAATATCAGATGGATGTTTCTCCCATTCTGTAGGCTGTCTTTTCACTTTACTGAGTGTTTCCTTGGCTGTGCAGAAACATTTTCCTTTAATTTCATCTCATTTGTCTATTTTTGCTTTTGCTGCTTGTGCCTTTGTGTTCCTGTTCAAAAAATCATTGCCTAGACCAATGCCATGGAGTTTTCCCTTGTGTTTCCTGCTAGTAATTTTACAGTTTCAGATCTTGAGTTTAAATCTTTGATTTATTTTAGAATGGCTATTACTAAAAAGACAAAAGATAACAAGTATTGGTGAGGATATGGAGAAAAATAAACTCTTACGTACTATTCATGGGAATGTAAATCGTTACAGCCATTATCAAAACCAACATGAAGTTTCTTCAAAAAATTTACAAAAGAAATAAAACCAATACATTGAAGAGATATCTGCACTCTCATATTTATTGCAGCACTATTCACAACAGCCAAGATACGGAATCAACCTCAGTGTCCATCAACAGATAAATGGATAAAGAAAATGTGCTATATACACATGATGAAATACTATTCAGCCTTAGGAAAAAAATCCTCTCTTTATGACAACTTAGAGAACACTATGTGAGGTAACACAAGTAAGGCACACAAACACAAACACAGCATCATGTCACCTATGAATAGAACCTAAAAATGTTCAACTCAGAAGCAGAGTGTAGAATAGTAGTTACCAGAGTCTGGGAGTAGAAAGATTGGTCAAAAAATACAAAATTTTATTCAGATAGAAGGGATAAGTTCAAAAGGTGTATTGTACATCATAGTGACTATAGTTAACAGCAGTATCTTGTATACTAGAAAATGGCTATGAGAGTAGATTTTCAGGGTTCTCACCACAAGAAATGCTAAGTATGTGAGAAAATATACGTGTTAATTTTCTTGATTTAGCTATTCACAATGTATACATATAACAAAACATCATGTTGTATACCATAAATATATACAATTTTAGTTTGTAAATAAAAAATAATTAATTTTTATATATACTATTAATTAGGTTATCTTTTAATATCAATAAGTGTGAACTGAGTAGTTTAGTAAAATACATTATAATTTTCAAGCAATGACATATTTTACAGTGGCGACAATAAGAATCTTAAATGGAACACTATTAGCATACATGCATGTGTGTTTGTGTGTGTGCAAGTGAATAAAAATAAAAATATATTTATAAATTTCATTGTGACAGGTATAGAAGCTCTGATATTTATAGATGCCTGGCTAAAATAGACAAAGCATATTTTGTATCTGCAAGTCTTGTTAAAACTTTTGCTTTTGAACATAAATTGTTTTGCAATATCTTGTATTTCTTTCAGGCTGTGAATGGCTGGTTATTGTAATATTTTATTGAAAATAAGCTTTCAAATTCACAGACCATCTTTATTGCAAAATGATAACCTTTCTTTCTTCTTAATTTACTATTCACTATTATTTGATATCATTTGTCTGCTCTCTTCAGTGTTCTGACAGTTCTGGCATTCTGCCATGTTCATTTCACTTTACACTAAGGTGGAGTGTTGGAGAAAAGTGTAAGGTACTATTTCCTGGCTTTACATCATACAAAAAATTAGAGAGAATTATCATATATAAAACGTTTAAGGGATATATTTTAAATTATAGGATGTATTTAGAGTGAGGAAATGAACAGAGGGTCAACAATTATAAATCAATTATAAATACAGGATGTCTGGTAGTTTTTAGAAAATAATTTACTTCAAAAATGTCAAATTAAAATCCTTAATAATTAGACAAACAAATATTAGTTTTCTTTAAATATGACAGTTTTTTTTTCTGATAGGCTTTTCACGAATGTAAAAATATTTAAAAATACGTTTTTCAAAATGATTATTGTAATAAATATATCTTGATAAAATGAGACAGCAAATTCTCCTCCCTAACTCACCAAATAATCATGTTTGTTTTGTCTTTACAGGCTATTATAGACTCCTCTAAAATTTTTTAAATTAATTTTGGCAAAAATGTCAAATATCTTCCATGTTTATAAAAACAAGTTACAGCAACGGATGCTAAATTGTTGAATTCTCAGTAGCGGCCAAGGCAAAGAAAACGCTACCATATGAACTTGCTATCAGGAAGTGTACATGGGAGGGCCACACAATTACAGAAAAGTGATTTACTCAAAAAAGTTTTAAACTGTAATCTAATATTTTAGATTTTATTATTAAAACAACATAAGTGTATTATATAAATCTTGAAAAATAAAAGGACGGATGTGCAGGGGAAGTCTCTATAGCTCCTATACCACAGCAATAATACATGGGTTAATATATTAAAGATAAATCATAAAACGTATACCAATGATTGAGTTAGAAAAATGCTTAAAATGTCATGATCAAATGGCCTTGTCTCATGCAACATGGAACTTCATTGTAAAAGTTCAGATAAGGGAGAGAACACACTTATTTCACACAAAGCCTATTTATCAATGCATAAATTATCTGCATTATAAATTATCTATGCAGGTAAATTCTCATTCAGTGGAAACACACCCAGTTACATACATCTTACAATGTTGAAACATGTAACTGAAGGTGATTGAGATGTGAATGATTCTAAAATAATCCCACAATGAATCTGGACCTTGTAAAGTCACCTCACTTTTGAGTGTGGGTGGAACCTACGAATATGATGAGCTATCACTGAAGTGATTGTGTTACATTATATAGAAAATTGGCTCTAAGAAAAGGAGTTCATATAGGTGCTCCTAACATAATTTTGAGTCTGTAAAAGCAGAGTGTTTTCTTCAACTGGTGGCAATTTTAAAAAAATATTGTCTTTTGGGAAAGAAGATATTTTAAAGCCACTTGATTAGTTTTATATTCTTCAACTATTATAAGTCATGTTATGTAGAACATTCTGTCATTTATAGTATGTAATCACAGTACTGTAGCTAATAAATGTTAACGACTTCTAATTTGTATTCCCCAGAGGGTGTGGTAAAATATTTACAAAATAACTGATGACTGTAAGACATGTCTATGATTTATATGACATTTACATGATGATTTTAAGATCAAACTATTATGAAAGAGATATGAAAAATCTTTCCAGTGTGAATATTCATATACAATTCAGAATTACATTCATAGTCTTGATAAAAATCTTTAAGTTTACATTATTTAGTGTTATATAACATATAAGATAGAATAAACTTATAACCATATGACACATGTTTATGTGTGTTGAAACATTTATGTACGTATTTATACATATATTAAATGCAAATATTGATGACTTTAATTAACTTTACCAACTTTTCTGTCTAAAATTTCCTACTGGGAATTTATGTTCCTGTTGCTCACTAAATACTGCTGGTCTGACAGCCACCTGTCCTGCTGTCTTTCTGTTGATACGATATACAGCAGTATTCAGTAGCCCTTAGCGGCCAGATTGATGACATTGTTATTCAGCATGTGTTGGAAGTTTTTAAGATATAAGCTAGATGGGATGGACAAATCTACCCAGTCTATTACCTCAGTACGTGTTTTTTATAACTGAGAAAGTCATCATGCCCTCCAAAAGACCATGTTCTTTTATGGAGGCTAAATTGACAAGCTGCAGAGAATTCTCTATTGTGTTTGAGTTCCTATTTTTAAGCACTGAAGTAGACTTTTAATCGTTTTAGTATATTTTTTTTCTATTCCTCAGTATAGGTAAGACCAATCTAATCTTAAAATGCTTTTATTTCGTGAGGGCTGTTCCACTATGAACATTACTTTGAGAGATTCCTAGTATCTTGTGTATGTGTATATATGTTCGTATATGCACGCACAATTATAACAATGTTACTCGCCTTCTTTCCAATAAAACTTGCTTTGATATTAATATTGAGAACATTGGACTTGAGATTTCCTAAGGTACTATTTTTCATCTGTGTTTCCTCCTATATTGAAAAAGAAATAGTCTGAATGAAATATTAGATGAGTACAAGTAGTGCTAGAAAATCTAGTTTTACACAATTGTTGAAGAAAATTTATGTTTGTAAATAAACACATTGCATTTTTACTTGCTTTCATATATCTGCCACAAAATGCTTTTCTTCTTGGATCCCATTTGATTTGTATTAAACTTTCATTTCTTTTGATTTTCTTTTACTGTTTGTCTATGTTTCATTATCTGAATTAGATCTTACATGATCTTCTCCTTTTGTGACCAATGCCATAACAATACTATAAACTTTCTTTATACCCTGATTACCTCAGTACCTCAATCATCTTTCCCAGATCATCAAATGTTATTTCTCTTATTCATTATATACGTATTGAATATTGGTTCAAAAATCTTTGCTCCATATGGCATCAATACAGAGCAGGGCCAACTTTATTGTTCTTATGGTTATTATTTTTGACATCAAGAGTCTTAACAAATTCTCCTCCCTGATAGATGTAATCCCATTTTCTTCTATAATTTGTGAAGAAAAAAATCCTCTTCTGGTCAGGATGTCTTACTGCCTCTTAAACCAATCCAATTTATGTCTTTGTGTTTTTCTGATTCTCAGTATTGCTTGCTCTTCTTGTTGTGTCCTTTCATACTCTTTACCCATCCAGCCACCTAGGTAGCCCACAAACAAGCATTGTAAATGAACTATTATTTTCAGGAATCGTCTATGTTAATTCCCTCTCCAAAGCGTCTCTCTTCTCATTTCCAAAGTTAAATTATTAAATGTCAAATTTTAATATTTAAAATCATAGGGAACCTTGATATGCATTATATAGTTATTCCATGTTATAGATTTCACCTCTTGTCCCTACTGTCCCCTTCTTTTCACTCCATCCATACGTTTGAACTCATAAAAATTATCTGTATTTTACCTGTGTATAAGCACATGTGTGTGCATGTGTGTGTGCATGTGTGCACTTGTGTTTCCAGAACAAAACAGGGGACAAATCCATTCATTCTAAAATAAATATTTAAGCAAATTTGCCGAAATAGTGATGCTCTTAATGGTATACTGATTTTTTTTTCAATTGAGACCTTTTCTGATTTCAAACTTGACATTTAGACCAATATGGTGAAACCTCTCTCTACTAAAAATACAAAAATTAGCCAGGCCTGGTGGTGTGCACTTGTAGTCCCAGCTACTTGGAGGCTGAAACAGAAGAATTGCTTGAACTGGGGAGGTGGAGGTTGCAGTGAGTTGAGATCGCACCACTGCACTCCAGCCTGGGTGACAGACTGAGACTCCCTCTCAAAAACAAAACAAAGCAGAAAATCTTGTGGTATGTCCCATGTCTTTCATACTATAGTAGAAGTAACTTTGCTAAAACTACGTAAGTAAAAAAAAAATATTTAAAATATTTTTTCTACATATTTGAAGATTTGGTATTAAAACTCAGATTGCTTTTGAAGTGAGATTAGTCATTAGTTTTCAAAAAAAACCCCACTTTTCATATAAAGGTTTTGACATGTTTGCTAAAAGAATGGAGCTAAAAACTCTTTAAAAACTCTTAGATATTCACGTGTGACTGAAATTTTATAAAGTCTAACCTGTGATAGAATTTTAAAGTGTTTATTAGAAAAGATAAAAATCGTATTTGTTAGGAAAATCAAAGCTATAAACACAAGTGTATTTAACTTGGTCAGAGCATATAAATAGCTTTACTTTAAGGAAGATAATATAAGGTATCCACTTCCACTAACTTTCAGAAAATTAGTTGCTCATAAATGTTCATGAATTTATGTGTCACATTAATGGACTTGTTTGAACACGCACAAATTATTTATTATTCAACTGCCAGTAATTATGCTGCAGATTTTTCATTTCATACTTCTGCACATTATGTAAACTAACCAATTTGATTCTTGTCATTGATTCAGAATTCAGCATTTAAATATCAGCGAAGTAGTTACTATAATAATTGTAATTCACCCATTTCTTTATTTTCAAAGACAAGGAGAGTGCAAGATGTATTCGAAGATTTCTATGCAATCAGTGATAAATATGAATATATTTCTATTTATCCCGTGTGTATAAAAACTGTAAAATTTGTATGGTTGTGCACCCAATAAAATCGTAGGTATTTAAGTGATTATCATAAATGTTAAAGGGCAGATTTTGAAAATAAATTGTGTTAATTTAAATATATAAGAAAAAACAATCCATTGATCTCCTAATTAGAATATTTGTTACTATATATTTTGCTTTCATATACCAAATATGATTTCAAAATTTTCACATTTTAAAAACCTCATATATATCATTAAATGTTTAAATAAAAGGAGAACCCTAGGTAAGAATTTTAAAAAGCATATTAATATTTATGTTTATCCAATGTGGTCATCTTATAAATGGTGGCAACACTTTGGAGAAAGGCTTGAGTAAAGAGTCTGGGTGTAGACCAGTGGATGTATTGCAAAAGAGGCTAGGATTTTCCTTTGAGGGGCTCTGGGAAAGTAAACAGGCTTGCATTTGGAATAGATTAATAAACTATAAGTCCCTTCTATGTCAATTCTGATTGTTTCTTGGTTTATCAGGCCTATATTTCCTCCAACAATACATTTCAAGAGTTTATCCTTCAATATATTTCTAAACAGTTTGCATATCTATAAAAACACCCTGTATACTCATTGTTCATTAGTTTGCCATGGTAGTGAATTCACTTTTTGTTTAAGAGTTAATATCACTCCAAACCTCTCTTGTAATTGAATCCCATTAAGTCCACTGAGGCAAGAGAGCCCATTTCCATGTCAGCCTCCCCTGCATAATCTCCTGCCTACAGAAGACAGCCCACATATAGCTTTCCAATGATAGTCAACCACACATCTATTAATGCCCAAATGGAAGAAGTATTCATCTCTATCATGCAGAAATATGGTTAAGAGATGACTAAACACCTTGAACATTTTACATTATCATCTCCCTGAATCTTTGGACTCTTTCCTTTAAATTATTTCTAGAATGTCCTGACATTTCAACCTAATATATGGTAGTCAAATATTGAATTCAACCTTCAGAGCCAAACTGGTAGAACATTAATGCCACTTCAAGGTACACAAGCAAATGCACTAAAATTAATCCTAAATGAATAAATATATATAGTGTTAAATATTTTTGCACTGCAAATCAAACTACTAAAAACTCAGTGACTTAAATAAAAGTACATTTGCTATCTCAGCATTTCCATGAGTCAATTGTTCAACTCTAGTTTAACTGAGTCCTCTGGTTACCCGGTCCTTGTAGGCTGTGACGACCTGCTCTCAGGTTCTAGAGGTAGACCACAATCTTGTATCCTGTAGTCTTCACCACCTTCTCCAGAGTTAGCCCATCACATGACAGTTTGCTTTTGTAAAGCCAGCAAGGAGAATCTGTTTTGTTCTAGTGTGCTAACATGGAGTTTCGTGTAACACAACCTAATTAAGGGAATGACCGCTCATTAATTTTGTCATATTCTGTTAGTTAAAAATAAGTCACAGCAACAACATATATTTAAAGGGAGGGTGTTTTACAAAAACATGAATCATTAGGGTCCACCTTAGGGTGTATCTGGCATGGTATTCGCCAATTAAAGGCTTTCTTTTTTACTAGAATATAAGCCCCATGAAAAAAGAAATTAATTATAGAATAAATAATGAATTCAGCAAAATGCTAGCATATTGTATTGCATATATATAAAATGTGTTTGTGTTTTATATTCATTTGGACCTTAAAATTGTAGCTGTGTGAAAACATTTTAGGGAAACCAAAAGTGTTTAATTTTATGGTAGAATAATCTTGTGAAGTGTTATGTTTTTCTTATTTTTTATCACATATAATTATAACATATAAAATACAAGAACAAAAATGAAAATTTGATTACATAAGCAGTTACTGGTTTCTGTTTGAATTTCTCTGGTATACTTCGACAGTATATTTCTCTCTGGCTCCTGACATATACTTTCTTTCAATCCTAAAACATCACATATTTTAGCAGGAGTTTAAAATAGTTATCTTCCAGTTAGAATGCAGGCAGTGATGGATGCAAGCTGGTTCCCTGGAGACCTTGTTAGAGAAAATCACTCATATGTTCAGTGAGCATTTGAACAAATGGACCTGCTGTTCTACCTAATGCTAGTGTAATTCCTTGATATACGGTCACTGTGTGTGACAATTGATACTGTCACTTAGTTCATAAGCATAACATTTCTAAACACAAGTCACAAAAGCTGCATATTAATGCTTCTCTAAGCAGTTATCATAAATAGGACAAATAAATACATTCTGGTCCAGGCTGTCACTCAATTAAAAAGATAAGTCCCATAGTTTAGGAAATTTAAATACAACTCTCATACATATTTTTTATATATATATATATATTTTTTATGTATAAACATACACACACACACACACACGAAGCATGGACTGTATATATTCTATTTTTCAGTCCACAGGTGTTTCATTAGATGGCTTGTCTGCTATAGGTAGATCTGTCTAATCGTAGGATGGAATGAATCCATTTACGGGTTATGTAAAGCTGCCAAAGATTACTTCAATCTGGCCTTCAGGATCTAAAAATAAAACATTTAGATAATTTCCATAAACAAAATTATACTAAATATTACAAGAGACATCTTTATGGTTTAAAACTAGTGGTTGCTTCGATGTTTAATACAAAAGCTGAAAATACATACTAACATAAATTTATAATAATAGAGTTTATTTAAATGGAACAAAATAACAGCTAATCTGATTCCAAAAGTGAATGGCTTTCTAAAATATATTTCCAGGACATTATCTAGCTTTTTAGTCCTACATTTAATATTCAAAGAAGGAATCATAGAATAATAAAAGTTTATCTACACAAATAAAAGAGAACAGCAACTGAATAAACCAGAAATTTAAATAATTAAAAAAAATAACTGGTTGACAGTGAAACATGATTTATTCACTTAATTTAAATAAGTGAATTCTTGAATTCTAAGAGTTGGGTACATTGCCATAGATTGAGATCAAAGTCTAATTTAAAGTCTGTCTCTCTATTAGCTTTTATCAACTGATTTTCTTTCCATAATAAACACTTTATAGCTATTATCATAAACATAGACACTCCAGTGGGTTTAACCTGGTTTTAAAAGTCATCTTCCATAAAGGTTGGGAAATTTAATATACTCACCCAAAAATTTCAGTAACCTCCAATATTAAAATAATTAGAGTTCATATATATGTGTGTGTGTGTATGTGTGTGTATATATGTTGATAAATGTAATATATTTAATAAAATTCATATGTAAAATATAAAATAATCAAGAAACCAATATACAAATGTGGCCAATCTCATATTCTAAAGCTGAATTTTCTAGACCCCCAATTTGTAAAAATAAACAAACACAATTATTGAATAATAAAACTAAATACTGTTTGAATATTTCCTAGATATTTGTGAGATTATATATATTTAAATTATGTATGTGGATATACAAGAATATAAATATGTAAATTAGTTACATATAGTTGAAATACAGTCACACACGACGTAAAAACATTTTGTTCAATAAAAAACCACATTAGGATAGGGGTCCTGTAGGAATATAATACTGTATTCTATCTGTATTTTTTCTATGTTTAAATACACAAATCCTTAATTGTGTTACAATTGCCCATGGTAACATGCTGTACAGATTTTTACAGCCTAAGAGCAATAGGCTATACCCTATAGCCAGGGTGTGTTGTAGGCCATACCATCTACATTTATTCCCTTTATGATGCTTGCACAATGATGAAATCACTTAATGTGTTTCACAGAACATATTTCTCTCATTAAGTTAATGATGACTGTATATGAAAATAGTATATGTAGTATTCTGTGAACTTTAACTGCATTTTTCTTATGTAATTGCTATTGCTGTGTTCTAATATTAACATTCATTTTAATTTTTGACATGGTGCAATGATGTCAGAGACGTGCTTTTTTTGATGTATTATATTTATTTCTTATTCAACATATATGCATTGTTTTTTAGTTTGATGTAGTTATAAAAATATCTCGGGGAAGTACAGTACAGGACATATTTATGGTTCCTTTTCAATACAAAACTATGGCACCTCAAGGATTAGATGGGTGAGTGAGGCTTAAAATAAGGAAAATTAAATTACTAACATTACAAATTAATACGAAGTTTGAAAAATAAACAACAGACATATTTGCAAAATGAGCTGAGAAGGCAGGTTTCTGATGAGAGAGGAGTGGACTCAGAAGTATAGTGGGTGGTTGAGGCTAGGAAGAAATGAAGCCAGTGAGAATTTACTGATGGATGAAAGAGCCCAAGAAGTTTTCAAGGAAAGCACAGGTAGAGCATAAAATGTAGTGGACATTTCATGCCTCATGGAAGCAAGATTCTGCTCATGTCAATTAAGTACATGGTAAGGAAAATGGTTGTCGTATACACTGTTATTTCAAACACTGAAGTTACAGAATTCTACATTATCTTTAATGAAATCATGTAGGATATACAATTTAGTATGTTAAACTTTAAATATAACTACCTCCACGTCTTCTGAAGTAAATAATGTTAATAGCATGGTATATATGTATTTCTATAATTACCTATTTTCATACGTATGTACAAAAATATTTGAAATACATTTACTGGGTTGTTGGTTATTTTCTGAAAATAGAGTGATGTTTCTTGTCCACAATCACATATATGAAAACCTTGGCACTGGATATGTTTCAGAATTAAGGATTTTATTTAGAATTCAGAAGAGTGGTGTGATGTAAGTAACTCAGTAGGACTTGTGCAGTGCCCCTTTATCAAACACATCAATATGTCTGCAGTGCAGTATATGAAATTTTACGCCTAGTAAAGTAAACAAATAGTATAAAGAACCTTACATCAGTTCAGGCTACAGTTAACAGCAAATGAGTTTACAGCAAATTACATTATTGAAAAAAATTCAACAACTCACGGGAGAGATTTTGAAGTACAAATAATGCATTGTGAACCTATAGATATATCACTCTGCAACTTACTTTTCTCACTTAATAATACATTATGGGAAGTCTTTCAGCTGTGAAATATAAATACAACTTGTTTTAGAAATTATGTAGTATTATAAATTTTAAGCAAAGCATTATTTATTTAGCATTTCTCTGTTGATGGGAATTTAGGACATTTGTTATTCTTTTTGGATTGTAGACAAAGATGGAATATAGTTTAATTAAAAAATAATATTTTGAATATGTTGATTAGGGTTTACATTAGTAGAAAAACAATTTGGCGAATTTTGTATTTTAATTAACTAAAAACGATTCAAGAAAATTCACATATATGCCTTCATCTCAGCTTAGAGATTAAAGTGATTTGAAACTATGCTTTGGTCTCCGTGACAGCTGGTCCATTTCCAGTCCAACTTTAGTCATGTAGTGAGCAGTTCTGGGCTTTCAGCTCCCATTGTTTAAAGTCCAGGGACCCTCTTCTTGAAAGTTCAGGATGTTAACTTTGACCACTCAGACCCATCTGCGTTGGTATGAAGGGAACTTCTGTGATGATGGCAATGATCTATTTTGAAATAGTAGTATACAGGTGTTCACTTTTAGATAATTTATTTAGATGTTTATTTGTAATTTTAACCTTTTTTGAATGTGTAGAATATAAGAAAAAAACTTAAAAATCATTTACCAGTGGAAGTTATTAACTCAAGATATACATAAGAGGATTTAATTTAGTTTTAATTATATTTGTTCAATAAAATATTTAAATATGTTAATGAACGTATTAGATGTTGTATAAATTATAATTTGCATTTCTAATTGAGTCATCTTTAGGCAAAACTTGACAGTATTTTTGTTCATCATTCTTATATTAAAATTAATAAGCCAATACAGTGTTTTACAAGTTAGTCTTTACAAATTTTTACATATATTATACATGTATTATATGAAATATGTCATATACAATGTAGACAATGATAAAATATCACATCAAGCTCATAAAGTAGTTCTATATGTAAATCCATTTAAAAAAAATGCTTTGATTAAAGCATTCCCAGCTACTGGTAAATGTGAGTGAAACTTTTATATTATTCCTATTATTCCAGTATCTTATTAAAGAAAAACAACTCCTTTAAAGAGAATATCAAACGAAATATCAAGTTTTTCGATAAGCCATTTAAGGGAGGAACTTACATTGCTAAGCCACAAACACTTTTGAATGCTACTGTTGAATAGTATATGTAAAAGATATATTTTCTCTTCCATTTCATTGCTTTAAGTACTTTCTGTGGTAACAATCACTACAGTTGGATTTTTTAAATGATGAAAGACCATTCTTACTAGCATGTTTTTGCTACTTAAATAGCATTCAGTGTATTAGGAGGGTGAGCAAACAACATACATATACACTGAAAAACAAACAAAATTTTTAAAGATAGTTTTTCCAGAATAAAGCAGTCAATGACACATTTCAACTCATGACCAAATGAGGTTTTAAACTACCGCAGTGTCTTGTTTCAAATGCAACAAATTTCAAAGAAAGGCTGTTTAAGAGTTTTCCTTTAAAAAAAAAATTTCTTTACCCAAATCTCTGCAGAACAAAGCTGAAGAGAGTGATTATGCAGCACAAATTATGGGATATATAGTCCAGACCTGGGATCAAACGAAGGATATTACTGAAGTTGGTAGTGAATATCTTCACTTCAGTTGAGTACTCCTTGGGTCATATCAGCTAAAAGGGACCAGCAGGTTTGATAGTGCTAACAAGACTGAATATGACTTACAGTAGCCTCAGACCTTCAGTAACAGACTTAACGAGGAAAGAGATTACTTCCCAGTTACCAAGTGAAATGAGTTAGACTTAACTGGAAGATATTTATGTAGTACATACATGCATGCATACATAAAAACACGTACATATACCAGCATCCACATGAAGACAGATCAACCAAATGTACTTTGGAAATTTATCCTTTTTACCATTAATTTAGTTTTTACATATTATACATGTCACCATTTGTAGTTTACTCAATTTCAATAACTAGTAATTATTTAACTGCTTATTGAAAAATGCACTCCCTATGTAATTTTCCCATAAGGATGTGGCATTGATTTTACAGCTTGTGTCTAATTAAATGAAAAATAACTATGTTTAAGGTTTATATCATTAACAGAGATGAATAATGTTAGACAGTTTTGCGCTAAGAAATCCTTCGAAAACATGTCTAAAAATTGTTATAAGTATGCTAATTATTCAGAAATACGAAGTGCCGATTTTTTCTTTGCTCTTAAATAACATATATATTTGTGGAAATTCTCCAAATAAGCTAAAACACACAGATAGATATTTAAATAAAATTTTATAAATGTCATTAAGTGTAAGCAATGATTCAATTCCTTATTCCTTCATTTATATAAACGTTGAAGTTTTGGGTTGCAATGTTAAAAGGCAATTCTCTCTGTGCCTCTCTCATTTCTGATTATCTTACACTCAGATTCATGATGGACTGACAACTTTTGTTCTGGACTGTCATTTCAAGGATGTTTGTAAAGCAAGCATCTTTGGAAACTAGAAATTGTGTCTCACTATGGAGCAGAGGGCGGGTTTGTTTGTGTCCTATATAATAGAGACAGTGTCTCTCTTTGAGGAAAAAGGTAAGGTGTGGTTGTAAACATTATGAAAAATTGTGGTTTCTTAAACTTAAATTTCTTCAGCTGGGGCACAAAGCCACTATTTCAATAGCATTCTTCTAGGTCCACCTGCATCATCCCCATAGAAATCCAAGTTGAGCAAGAAGCTCATGCAGCCTTACATGGATAAGTGATAAAGTTTTTTGTCTGTACTCAGGATTCTCATATGTCTTCTGTCTGCATCCATGAAATGTGGGCTGGTTAACTTGTTAATATGCAGGTAAAGTATAAACTCAGACTCCACAGTTATTGACTGGCCAAAGTGCTAGAAACTAGAAGGACATAATTTGAGCCAGCAAAAATTTGGGCCTAATACCAATAAGTTACCAACCAGTGAAAAAAGACAAGTGCATATGTTATAGGGGTCACACAGGAGAGACACATCTACACAACCACTGAGAAATAGGGATGCTGCATGTCTGGTTGTCTACTCTGTACTCCACATAAATTTCTCCTACTAGAATTTCTTTCTAAAGAGACCCTAGTAGAAGAAAATTTTAAAACAGACACTGCCAATGATGAGATAACAGGACATAAATATTAAGACTCAAACAAAAATGGGATAGAGGTCATTATCTAACCCTTCAGCATACTTTAGTGTACATAGGATTGATTTTGTGGTATGAGAGCCTTACTGTGTTTACCTTTTTCTATAAGGGAGGCACTGATTGCTTTTTGCCAGGAAGGAAAATGTGAGTTTCAGCATCCTACTTGCTTGTATTGTTTTTAACTCATACCTAATAAACCTGCCACATCTTACATGACCAAAGGTGTACAAAACAAAGTGTCCCAGGAAAGGGCATTGTGTCAGGATGGAAGATTAGGTTTAATATCTGCCTACAGCCTCCTTTTCTGACTACATATGCATAGAAATGAAGGCCATGTGTACTTAAAAATAATTCATGCTTTGATGAAGAAAAATAACATTCATATTAGATCTGAAATTATGAAAAATTCTTGAAAGACTGAAAGCAGAAATAATTTGATTAGCAAGAAAACGCAATAGGTTTAACAAGCTGTAAGGTCAAATAGTAAAATAGCTCTGTTGATGATATAACTTGGGAGAAAATAAATTGTACCTACCAGTAGTCAACAACAATCCTTTCCTTAGGCAAGAACAAGAAACATTGGCCTTGATTTGAAATGGCAGAACAATGCCTCCAGTTGACTAGCCCATAAATGAAAAGACTCTACAACTTAAAAAAATGAGAACACTCTATCCCAGAGGCCATGAAAATGGAGAAAGGCTAGAAGAAACAGAAAATAAATATATGCAAACCTGAAATCTATGATAATATGAATAATTACCCTCTCCAAGTAGCACCTGTGACTGACTAGCTCATCAGGCTGTTTAATTAATGTACATATAAAAGTACATCAGGCTGTTTATTTAATGTACATATAAAAGTAAAATTGGAAGTTTATTTGAAGACTTGTTTTCATCTGGTTTTATTAATTCCCCCTTCACTGTAGTATATCACCATGAGACAGAAACTTTAACGGCCATTCCTAGTAGTATCTGGTGGCACATAAAGTAGCCAATCCCTGTTGCTAAATGGGTAGATAGCTAAATACTTTATTAAATGCAAACAAAATAGAAAACAAAAAAATTAAAATTTTAAAGTAAATGAACACAATGATAAAGAGGCACCAAACTCAAGAAATGAGAAAACAGAGCTAGTATAAGAGAACTAACAGTACAACAGAAGACAATACTTAAAGGAAAGAATTTTCTCGAAAATTGGAGAGGAGATCATGTCCCTGAGATAAGTAAAAGCTGTTACGTAAAATGCCAGTACCAGCAACACAGATGAGCACACCTGCAAGTAAAAACATCTTACAAAATTTAAAATGTATTCATCTGAATAAAAATAATTAAAAATTCTAATACTATGGTAGAAGATCAATCTAAGAAAGTCTGAGAGTCCACTGACAAAAATCAGGGTGGAGAAATATGAAAGAAAGTGTATAAAACAAACACATCCCTCCAAACTGGTAAATGTTTCAGAATTCTTTGAAATAAGAGTTCTAGGCTGAGAAAACAAAGCACTTAAAGAAAAAATATATAAAATAGAAATAATAAAACACATCTTAAGAATTAAAAAATAAATTATATGTCTTTAAAATAACTTACAGAATATTAACCAAGATTCTTTGAAATAATAGTTAAAAATTACAAACAAGTAACTCCTTTCAAGAAAATAGACACATTGGGAGACCCTACTTACCAGGGAGTAATACCTATAATAAAAAATTAGTGATTGCCTTTGTATTAGTCTGTTTGCATTGCTGTAAAGGAATTCCTGGGTTGGATAATTTATAATGACCAATGGTTTATTTGGCTCATGGTTTTGCATGGCTGTACTAGCAACACGGTGCCGGCATCTGCTTCTGGTGACGGCCTCAATAAGCTTCCAATCATGGGGTGAGGAAGAAGGCGAGCGACTATATCACGTGGTAAGAGAAGAAGCAAGAGAGACGGAGGAGGTGCCAGGCTCTTTTTAAACAAACAGAACAGGAACTCATATAGTCAGGACTCACTCATTACTGCAATGACAACAACAAGCCATTTACGAGGGATCTACACTTGTGACCTAAATATCTCCCACTAGGTCCATCTTCAACATTGGGGGTCACATCTAAACATGAGATTTGGAGGACACAAAACATCCAAACCATACCTGTCTCGTTTAGCATGTACCTCACGCACTAAAATAAACATTGTCTTGTTTTCATTTACTGCAACAGTTAGTCTAATCTTCATAGAAACTGTAGAATTTTTTTAGACTTTTTTGTTCTAAATAAGTAATATTCTCACTTTGAATTTGCTTTTAAGATGAAATAAGAGAATAAGACATAAGAGGAGAAAAAACATGATATTTCTCATGATTGTCATTAAAATGTGTTAGGTGGATAATTGCCTTTTCTAACGCCTTTAGCTTCGGCAAAACTTCTGGGTCGGTCTAACAGTCTTTCTTACTTTTAGCCTGAGTAGTGAAGTAATAACTGCTTTTTCACAATCTATGCTATTTAATATCTTTTCTACATTCTTGCAAAAAAGAAACATTTATACATTTTAGAGCATATGTGAAAAAGTACACAAAATTAAATGAAGAAAAACATGTAATCCCTTTTCCAGAAACAAATATGGCTGCTATGTTAAATTTCTGTCTTTGGTTTTTAAATTTTTACATAATATGAAAAAATATATGCTATGACTTGATATTATCTTACAACCATAAAAACAAGCAATTTCCACCTAATGTAAAATAAATTATAAGTATTGTTTTTAGTTGTTATAATATTATTTTAATAGGACATTTTGTAATTTGTTTAATTAATATTAATTATTGAAATTTATGTTTTTCATTATTATATATGCTCCAATAAAACTCTATGTAATGCTATATCTTTTAAAAATGTTATTTAAAATATTACATGCAGCGTAATTACTAGATAAAAAGATGACAATATATTATAGACTTCTGATAAACATTGTTAAGTAGTTTTCAAAGGAAATTTAGTAATTTACAATGCTTTGAATATTTTATAGGCATTCTTGTTTATGTGTATAATGCCTAACATTGGATATTCTTTTATTATAAAACATCTTTTAAGTATATAGATAAAAATGCATCTCCTTGTTTAAAATTGTATTTCTCTATCAGTAACCTTGCTGTACTACAAATATGTGTTGGCAATTTGCATATTCTTTTCTACATTTTTCTGTTTACTATAGTGGTTTACAGTTTGATTTAGGGGCCAAATAGATTTAGATACCATGCAGCTACTTAGGCAGCTTACTTAGCTTTTATAAATCTCATCTATATAATGGGAGCATAAAGGCGAATGGTTTGTAATACTGAATGTACAGGGCTTTTTTGTAATGATTATTTTATACAATAAATTATTATTATTTTTTTTTCCTCTGGCTTTCAAATTTTCTTTTTTATTTTATTTTATTTTATTTTTTATTATTATTATACTTTGTTTCAGGGTACATGTGCACAATGTGCAGGTTTGTTACATATGTATCCATGTGCCATGTTGTGCTGCACCCATTAACTCGTCATTTAGCATTAGGTGTATCTCCTAATGCTGTCCCTCCCCCCTCCCCCCACCCCACAACAGTCCCCAGAGTGTGATGTTCCCCTTCCTGTGTCCATGAGTTCTCATTGTTCAATTCCCACCTATGAGTGAGAACATGCGGTGTTTGGTTTTTTGTCCTTGCGATAGTTTACTGAGAATGATGGTTTCCAGTTTCATCCATGTCCCTACAAAGGGCATGACCTCATCATTTTTTATGGCTGCATAGTATTCCATGGTGTATATTTGCCACATTTTCTTAATCCAGTCTATCGTTGTTGGACATTTGGGTTGGTTCCAACTCTTTGCTATTGTGAATAGTGCTGCAATAAACATACGTGTGCATGTGTCTTTACAGCAGCATGATTAATAGTCCTTTGGGTACATACCCAGTAATGGGATGGCTGGGTCAAATGGTATTTCTAGTTCTAGATCCCTGAGGAATCGCCACACTGACTTCCACAATGGTTGAACTAGTTTACAGTCCCACCAACAGTGTCAAAGTGTTCCTATTTCTCCACATCCTCTCCAGCACCTGTTGTTTCCTGCTTTTTTAATGATGGCCATTCTAACTGGTGTGAGATGGTATCTCACTGTGGTTTTGATTTGCATTTCTCTGATGGCCAGTGATGATGAGCATTTTTTCATGTGTTTTTTGGCTGCATAAATGTCTTCTTTTGAGAAGTGTCTGTTCATGTCCTTTGCCCACTTTTTGATGGGGTTGTTTGTTTTTTTCTTGTAAATTTGTTGGAGTTCATTGTAGATTCTGGATATTAGCCCTTTGTCAGATGAGTAGGTTGCAAAAATTTTCTCCTATTCTGTAGGTTGCCTGTTCACTCTGATGGTAGTTTCTTTTGCTGTGCAGAAGCTCTTTAGTTTAATTAGATCCCATTTGTCAATTTTGGCTTTTGTTGCCATTGCTTTTGGTGTTTTAGACATGAAGTCCTTGCCCACGCCTATGTCCTGAATGGTATTGCCTAGGTTTTCTTGTAGGATTTTAATGGTTTTAGCTCTAACATGTAAGTCTTTAATCCATCTTGAATTAATTTTTGTATAAGGTGTAAGGAAGGGATCCAGTTTCAGCTTTCTACATATGGCTAGCCAGTTTTCCCAGCACCATTTATTAAATAGGGAACCCTTTCCCCATTGCTTATTTTTGTCAAGATCAGATAGTTGTAGATATGTGGCATTATTTCTGAGGGCTCTATTCTGTTCCATTGATCTATGTCTCTGTTTTGGTACCAGTACCATGCTGTTTTGGTTACTGTGGCCTTGTAGTATAGTTTGAAGTCAGGTAGTGTGATGCCTCCAGCTTTGTTCTTTTGGCTTAGGATTGACTTGGTGATGCAGGCTCTTTTTTGGTTCCATATGAATTTTAAAGTTGTTTTTTCCAATTCTGTGAAGAAAGTCATTGATAGCTTGATGGGGATGGCATTGAATCTATAAATTACCTTGGGCAGTATGGCCATTTTCACAATATTGATTCTTCCAACCCATGAGCATGGAATGTTCTTCCATTTGTTTGTATCCTCTTTTATTTCATTGAGCAGTGGTTTGTAGTTCTCCTTGAAGAGGTCCTTCACATCCCTTGTAAGTTGGATTCCTAGGTATTTTATTCTCTTTGAAGCAATTGTGAATGGGAGTTCACTCATGATTTGGCTCTCTGTTTGTCTGTTATTGGTGTACAAGAATGCTTGTGATTTTTGTACATTGATTTTGTATCCTGAGACTTTGCTGAAGTTGCTTATCAGCTTGAGGGATTTTGGGCTGAGACAATGGGGTTTTCTAGATATACAATCATGTCATCTGCAAACAGGGACAATTTGACTTCCTCTTTTCCTAATTGAATACCCTTTATTTCCTTCCCCTGCCTCATTGCCCTGGCCAGAACTTCTAACACTATGTTAATAGGAGTGGCGAGAGAGGGCATCCCTGTCTTGTGCTAGTTTTCAAAGGGAATGCTTCCAGTTTTTGCCCATGGGAGCTACAATGTGAGATTTTGGTGGGGACACAGAAAAGCATATCAGGGACCATAACGGATTCAACAGTATAGGATTTTGAAGATATGCCAGAATTTGTACCAAGACTCTCCTGCCCTGAAGAGCCACCAGAATGGAAGACAGACAGGGCTTGCTTGTAAAACATCTATCTTTCATAACATCCATAATCAAAACATGGAGATGATTGTGCGAAAGAAATGAAAGTCATTGGGGAGAATGTTTTGCCCTCCTGTTTTGTGGCATAGAAGATTATTTCTTTTTTTTTCTTTTTTTTTTTTTTTTTGAGACAGAGTTTCGCTCTGTCACCCAGGCTGGAGTGCTGTGGCGCGATATCAGCTCACTGCAAGCTCCGCCTCCCGGGTTCACGCCATTCTCCTGCCTCAGCCTCCCGATTAGCTGGGACTATAGGCGCCCCCCACGGCGCCCAGCTAATTATTTTTTGTATTTTTAGTAGAGACGGGGTTTCACCATGGTCTGGATCTCTTGACTTCGTGATCCGCCCGCCTCGGCCTCCCAAAGTGCTGGGATTACAGGCATGAGCCACCGCGCCCGGCCAGAAGATAATTTCTTATATTTCACTCCCACTTCTGGCACAATGAGTAGAAATCTAAGCACAGAATTCCTGGAGATTGGCAATGACTGGTGTGATGGTTAATACTGTTAACTTGATTGGATTGAAGGATACAAAGTCATGGTCTTGGGTGTGTCTGTGAGGGTGCTGCCAAAGGAGATTAACATTTGAGTCAGTGGACTGAGAGAGGCAGATCCACCCTCAATCTCGGTAGGTACCACCTAATCAGCTGCCAGCATAGCTAGGAGAAAAGCAGGCAGAGGAACCTGGAAGGACTAGACTGAGTCTTCTGGCCTCCATCTTCTGTGCTGGATGCTTCCTGTCCACGAATACAGACTCCAAGTTTTCCACTTTTTGGACTCTTGGACTTACACCAGTGATTTGCCAGGGGGTCTCAGACCTTCAGTCACAGGCTGAAGGCTGCACTATAGGCTTCCCTACTTTTGAGGTTTTGTGACTCGAACTGGCTTCCTGGCTCCTCAGCTTGTAGATGGCCTATTGTGAGACCTCACCTTGTGATTGTGTGAGTCAATTCTCCTAATAAACTCCCCTTCATATATCTATCTGTCCTATTAGTTCTGTCCCTTTAGAGAACCTTGACTAATACACCTGATATCTTACTCTCAAGCTGAAATATTGAACTCTTAAACTAGATGAGTCCATTCTTTTCTTTCCTTAGAGCAGAGTACATTGTAGGAGTTATTGAGAGAATCTGGAGTTCATCCCTGGGAGTTTGTGGTTTATGAAAAAAGAGAGAATGTTATCTCTGTGTTATAGAATTTCTGAAGATCACAGAGGCCTTTACACAGCCAGTAGGAAATAAGAGAACTTTGCGTATCATTACCAAGGAGACAACTGATTGAAACCCATCTCAATTCCCTGTAGCCCTTAAAGAGCACTGGGATGACCTCAGTAATGACTGCCACACCTCATGAGGTGGCAACTGCAATGAGGCTATTGGGTGAGCTTCAGGTAAGTGGGGCTTAAGGAAAGGTATTAAGTCCCAGAGTATTCTTAATGGATGAAAGAGCCAGGATAAATAATAAGCCAAGGCAACCACACTCACCACATTGGCAGACAGAAGATGGCAATAGGTGGAACCAGAGCAAGTTAGACATTTTACTTCATTCATATATAACAGTGGACCACTTACAGCTGCCTTCTCTCTGCCCACTGACCTTGTTCAGCCTCATAATGCCAGCAGAGTCAAACCTATAAGTGGAAAGGCAAAGAGATGTTTTTTAACCAAACTTCCTTCTCGCACTCCATTTCAAGATGTTAGAAATGAAGAGTGAAAGAAGAGGCCAATCACGATTTCAACCTCAGATCTGTAGGGCTGAAATTTAAGCCTACTCTTGGAGAGAGGGTAAAATAAGATTCAAACATCAACCATAAGATTTTATATCTAAACTCAACTGAGGCTTAGTCACTAAAAGTGACCAGAAATCAGAGAAATCTTTTAAAGATATAATTAAGTGTTTTGAAAGGGAGCTGTTAGAAAATATTTAAGGTAATGTTTGAAGAAAAACACGTTATTTAGAATTTATTCTCCATGGAATTTAAATTGCTGAAAAAATCAATTTTATGTTTAATATTCTAAGTTTCCAAATACATGATATATACATCTATATACTATTTGTGAAATAAATGACTATCTCTCTATCATCTGTCTATCTATCTATCTATCTATCTATCTATCTATCTATCTATCATCTATCTATCTATAGGGTTTTTTGTTTTAGTGGTTTATATCTTTTTAAGAATGTGCTCACCTAAGTTATGTAATGGGTTGGTATAATTTTGTTAATGTTTCCTTATATTTATTTTAATTTCTATAGAATCTGTGAGCATTTTATGTTTGAGTAGTAAACGATTCCAAGGTTCCAAGGGCATATATGAGAATGGGAAGAAATTGAATTTTGAGTTGACTAGAATGGACCTTAGGCCTTTAGCAGAAACTTGAATATTTAATGATTAGAGGATACGTTGTCAAATCAGATTGAGGAAGAATGCCTAGAGAGGTTTACTAAAAACCAGGAAGCTAGATGTGATAGGCAGAATCTTAGCTGGACTCTATGACCTCTGCCCTGCTGTTACTCCTGGAATTAAGCTGGGTTATTTGGCACAAGTAATAAATGGCACCTGCTCACATACCAATATGGAAGGGATCTTTCACATGGAATAGAGGCTCCTAATTAGTTAATGCTATGTTAGTCAAAAGAGAGATTATCCTGAATAGCCTTTACCTAATCAGGTTAATTATTTCAAAGGAAAATGCTTTACTGATGGCCTCAAAGAAGCAAGTAGCAATTTAGTGAATTGCTTATGGAGAAGAGCTGCTCTCTAGGAACTAAGGGCTGTTACAACTAAAAAGAAATGCTAGGCCAACAACTATAAAGTTTATTTAGAGCTTCATAAAGAAACCTGAGCTCCAAATGATGGCACAGCCTGGCCGACATCTTGATTGATTGCAACATTTTAAACCGTGAGACAAAAAAAAAAAAAAAAAAAAAAAAAAGATATAGATTATATAGATATATAGATATAGATATATATTGCTTTAAGCTGCTAAATTTGTGGTAGTTTGTTATACAGCATAGAAAACAAATACATTGTATTATCACAAAAGCTGAAGCATGTCTTAAATAAAAAGTGATGAATACAGTTTTTCAAATTACTTAGAAAACAAAACTGGCTGGGATTGACAAATAATCTTTGTTTAATGAGGTACAGATATTTATTTCACTCAATAAATTTGAGTAAATGTATCTAGAGTTGGCTTGATGGCTTACGGGAGTACAAAGTATGTTGAAGGAAACTGGGAAGGAAGTAGAAAAATAGTTAATGTTAATTATGAATTAACCTTGAATCAAGAGTTTAGCTCTTAACAGAAGGTGAGATCTAAGAAGACTGCTGACAGGGAAGGTAGTTGGAGAGAGTTGTTTTGTTTTAAGGTTGTCAATACATTTTTAAAAAACAAGAAACTTGGAAATTTGTAAAGGCTTTTTAAAAATTTAATAGAGGCATGACTAGGGAAGAGTGAGGTGATCCAGGTAATAGCTTTTCTTTCTGGTTAAATGTTTTCTTACTAGATCTAATATTGTCAGGTTTTATTCATTTGTCTATAAATCTCTGATAATTTATTTTTAAAAATTCAATAAACCTATTTTTCTGATAGAAAGCATATTATTTATATAGTTTTGCTTTTTATATGCTTGTAAAAATAGAATTTTGTTGACTTATCATTAGCATGAATTAACTTTTTAGGCTTTAAATATAGCTATTAGCAAATTATGGCATTACAGAAATGTTGTGTTTACTTGTGCCCAGCCATATTGAAATATTCTTTTAGGAATTCAAATATTTTAATGAATATGTAACTTTTTTTCTCAGCTATTAGTCATTTTGGTAAAGCAATAATACCTTACCTGTGTCAATTACATACTTTTCAAAATAGAAATGCATAAAAGTATAATTCCTGAGAAATTTATCATTATTTTCAATAGCAAGCATACAGGAATTAGTAATGTAACAAGGTTATTTCCTATACTTTAAGGGTTATTTAAGGGTGTATGAGGTTAGAATACAGTTTTTACACCAAACCTACAAGATTCAAGTGTTTTAACTCCACTGATATCGATAAATGTATATGAAACCTTCAAACATAGGTTTCTCACTGGTAGTATTTCTGTAAAAAAATAGTCATTTGCAGGGCAGAAATTTTTGTATCATGTAACAAGTAGAGATTTTTAATTATTCAGAAGATATGGTAGCTATAAAAGCAAAATAACAATATTTGGTATTCTCTTCATTATAAAGATCTATGTTAATATAAAAGGAAATATAAGAAAGAATTGCTATATATAGAAGAAGGAATGCAGATGATCTTTACAGATATATTCTATATGTGTACATTAAGTAAGTAGGGAAAACATTATGAAAGCAATGTTATTTAAAACTTCTATTTAGAAACAAAATATAGAAAATATGTAGAGCTGATATGTTCGCTTACAAGGTACTGAGATAGAATGGACAATGACTACTGCTTTAATATCTTTTTTCATAAAAATTTTAGGCTTCAGGTAATGTCACTAGAAATCTGACATGTTCTTTCAGCCTAATTAATTGTTACATGTCGTGTATTTTGCTTATTAAGATTTTTAGCATTTTCCATATCAGCAGAATATCAAAATAGTTATGCTTCAATGCCCTTCTTAATGTTATGTGCCAGGAACTGTGAAAAAATGGTTAAAATGTACGCTTATCATGATATTTGTTCAAATGAGAAATGCTATGAAATCAACAAGGGACATATCACAGTTTGATGTCATTAATATTCAGACAAATGTAAGCAGGAATGTTCTTGGAACTGAGTGAAGATGCTTACTCCACACAGATGGCACAGCTTACTCCAGCATTTGGCGCTTCCAAAGACATGTTCCTAAAGTATGTGTTCCTTTATTTTGATAAAATGAATGCTGAAGGGTACCTCAAGGTCTGTGATATCCAGAATTAGACTGACCTATGTGTAACTGTTAATACTTCTCTAACACACACACACATACACACGCACACACACAGTTCAATTGGCTCAATTGGTTTCTGCAGAGAGTTTTATCCAATCTTTTGGTTCTTTATTATGAAAGTTGAATCCAATTTATTGTAACCTCTTGAAAGAGATAATATTTTAAATTCCAAGCCATTATAATATATGAGTGACAGCAGAATGACCACTAGAAACATAGAAAATGATTTTTTTAATTTCAGACATTTTAATAACAAAAATATAGTTACAGTAAAATAAAGTTAAAATTATTACATATATACTATTTGCTAATTGATTGAGTGAACATACTTTTTGTTTGCCAGTATAAATACTAGATGCTCTTTTTTGGTTAGGTTATGTGTTTACATTTGGTGTTCGAAGTTTACAAAATGTTTCTTGTATTTAGCTTACTGTATTATACCTTAATGGTGAAGGGTGTGGACTCAGCCCTGCTGCCTCTGTCTGAGTCATGCCTCTTACCTAACTGGTGACCTTGAAATAGATACTCAAGCTTTTAGTGCCTTAGTTCTTCAAGTGTTAAATTGAAGGTAGTGATAGCATATGCCTCACAGGATTGTTGTGAAGATTGAAGACTTTAATACATGTGAGGTACTTAGAACTGTGCCTGGCAGATACTAAGTGCTAAAGATATTAGCTATAGATATTTGGTCTAGTGAAGGCACTTATGCCTTTCTTTATGCAATATGAATTCTAAAATGATTTGTCTATAAAATGATCATTTAATCATTTTTATTTCGTGGCTCTAGATTCACGAGTTGACAAATATTCAATAAGCAACTATTACATGACAGATTCAGGATTCAGATTTGCATCAGCGATTTCTTTTATCATATCTGCTAATGTTTTGGATCCATGAACCATGACTTCCTTATATCTACCCAATATTAGTTATGTGGCACATCATTTCAGAAGAATGGTTCAACAACATTTAGTGGATATTTTTAAGTACATTTTCACATTTTTATAAACTGTTCAGTATATGAATGCTATTCAAAATTAAAAATAACTAGCTATCCATGTTTCATAAATTAGTATATATGGGAATATATAAAACTTTAAAAGGTTATTTATTGACCAATATTGGTAAAATTAAATTAATAGACTGCTCTTTTAATTTGGTGCAATTCCACTTTACTTCAAGCATAGGCTTTTTAGTAAATGTTCTAAGTTGTACCAAATTGAAATTTGTCATTGAACTAATATTTAGTGTTAATATGACTCTACATTTTAAAGGATTTACTCTTAAAAGCCTAATTGGTAATAATAGGAAGAGTTGAATATGAAAATTCAGTAGATATTTGATTAAAAGTGTATCAGCTTTATGTACTTTTTCAGCCATTAATAGATTGAATTAATTTGGTTTTTAAATAGAAAAGTACTTAAATATATTTATAAGGGAAGATTTGATCTCTTATACATATCTAGTATGGAGTAGCCCACTTTCAGTGTAACAGCAGACACTTGCTATGTAAGCATAGCAACTCAACCCATTTTTAATACGTTTTTCTTCAAAATGTCAAATATATGGGTTAATGTAGGCTTTTGTTTTGCTTTCTTCCTTGTTATGTTTTGCTGTTTATTGTTTCGTGCTGATGTCAATAAGAAAAACATAACGTCAATACAATACTTGTGCATAGGGTAGTCTGGAGACTGTTTTGCTGTAACTACTATAATAAATCATTGTGTGTGTGTTGAATTGTTTTTATTATTTAGAAAACCACATTTTGAAATTTGAAACCATTTGGGATACAATTACATGTTTTATTTGCATGAAATTTGTGTTACTTTTTTAAAAGACGAAATCTGTTTATTGTAGAAATTTGTTCCTAGGCAGAATAAATTAAATATCAATGCATGAAAAAAAGGTCTTTCCTGCTGCCTACGAATTTATATTTCTTCTTGTTAGACTTTTTCAGTTTCCTTTTAGGGAAAACATATTCTTCTACAATCAATACATGGGATGTGGACTGCTTCAAGGTTCCCTTGGTCACAGTGATTGTTCTTGGCTGAAATTGTTAAAATTGGAAAGAAGATGTTTTCTTCTGGCATTACTAAGCTGGAACTCTTGGTGTTTATAACCTGAAGAGGGGTTGTTTCAAAATGAACCACTTCAGAGCAAAGCGGGGCTGAAAGCTGGAAGAGAGTAAAGGGAAAGCGTTCTGATTTCATCCTACATCTGGATCCATTCACATCCAATGTTAGAACGCAGCTTTTCAGTTGGGAAACCTCTACAGTTATGTGAACCAATCAATTTTCCTTGGGTTTTAGCCAGTTTGAGTAAGGGTTATAAAACCCAAAATCGAATTAACCTAATAAACGGTTTATAATGAGTTTAAACTTTCCTTATGATGAAACAAAACTTCCAGAAAACCTTAAAACCTTATTTAAAGATGTTCAGACTGTATATTCATTAGATGTACAAATCAATATAATTTTTCTCCTCTATCTATAAAAATTTATTATAATCTCAATAGTAGAACAAAATTGATACATTATCCATACTTTATAGCTTCTTCCTTTTCTTCAGAAATTACCTGAAGTGAATTATCTTATAACAACTACAAAACAGGTTGGGTGGGAAAACATTGAAATAGCAATTTTTATTAAATCCTAAAACACCTAGTTGGAAGTAAATCTCATAAATTAATCATTGATAATTAAAATGCATTTTGCAACTTATATATAAAATTGTGTCACCCACACTGCTCATGTATTATTCACACTGTTTGAACCTTTAAAATTCTTTCCAGTTTCATATTTTACTTTAAATGGAAATTTAATTTTCCATATATTATATCTGACTGTGAATAAGTTCTAAATTTCATTCAAATGGAATGTTTGTGGTGGCAATAGCATTAAATATATGCACTAGTTATGAAACTACAAATATGAAATTTTACATTTATCAAATAGAACAAAAGATAAATTTTAAATGAATATTTCATATGTTGGCTAGCTGTGGGGGCTCAGGTCTCTTATTTCAACAGTTTGAGAGGTTGAGGTGGGAGGATTGCTTAAGGCCAGAGGTTTGAGCCTGAACAACATAGCAAGACCCCATCTTTACAGTTTTTTTTTTTTTAATTAGCCAAGGATGATGGCAAGTGCTCAGGAGGCTGAAGCAGGAGAATCACTTGAGCTCAGGAATTTGAGGCTTCAGTAAGCCAGTTGGCACCACTGCACTCCAGTCTGGGTGACAGAGCGAGACACAGTCTCTAAAATGAAAAGAATAACCCATATCTTGAGATTGTGGGTTATTATAAAATTAAATATTTTGGTCAAAACTTCACTTGGTAGCAAGTGATCAGGCAAGCTGAATTATTTAGAAAAAGACGAAAACTAAAGAAAATAAAATTCTGAAAACTGTTGGCATACTTTTTGTGAAAATGTAATAAATCCTTTGCAATTTTTGCATCTGGTCTATGTTTCATAACTTGGCAGGCAGAGCCTTCTAAAAAGTCTATTTTTTGTTTCTTTCTAATCTCTTTGCCCAAGACATACTTATGCAATGTGCTTACTTTATAAATTCCCAATTGTTTCACAAAACAAATCTCAAATGTGTATTTCCCTGTAAAGCATTAGATAAGCATCACTAGATTTCATTTCCCACCTTAGCCTGCAGCACTAAATTCACAATTTGTTGCAGTTAGCAATACATCTATTTTTTTCTTCCTAGATTTAAGTTATTTGCAGAGAATATATAAGATCAATTCTTGAATCTTGATCACTCAGCACAGCAACTACTACATACTGTCATATAAGAAGCCTGGTCTTTGCAGAGGGCACAAACTGTCCCAGTTTTCCTGAGATTGCTCTGACTTCAACACTGAAAATCACAAATCCTGGGAAATTCCTCAGTCACAGGCAAACTGAGTTCGTTGGTCTTCTTAGGCAAAAGATTTAGTTTGGCTACTTTCGTTCCCAAACAATTTACAGACTTAAAAATATTATATATATATTTCCAACATTTTTTAAGTTATAAAAATGTTCCCTTCAAGAATATGAAATTGTGACCCCTATTTTAAAACCAGGTATATAATAAGTATTTAATAGTTACATTATATTAAACTTTATTGAAATGATTTGGCTGTGCTTCCAGTATTAAACAAACTCTTTACTCCCCATGGATCTAAATAAACAATGTTTCCCTTTCCTCAAGTCTCAAACATTTTATAAGCTTCACTATAATAATTTACATTGGACTTTCCATACTAACACCAGCGATAATTACACAGCATTAATTTATCAGGAATAGTTACTTCAGAGCACATCAGATACTGCCTTCAATTTCTATTGTCTTTTTCATTTAATGTTTACCTGCTTAAAACTTTCAACATAAGATTTACAGTGATTTCACCATTTGTCAGAGCTGTTGTTGGCATCATGGACAACCTCCTGGCGGTGTTTAATTGGAGGAGTAAAGGCCGGAAGTTACTCTTCTGGTACAGTAACTGCTTATGGCAATTAAGAACATGCATCTGAATAAGGAAAAAATTTGCTTGACTCTACATATAAAAATACACTCCAGATAAAATGCAGGGTTATAACAAATTTTTCTCTGTGACATGGGTTACTTATGGCTCCCTTCTCATCCCCTCACACTATGGGCAGAATATACTTTTCTGCTGGTTGATGTTCAGCTTGGCAAAGGGATTTCAATAGTCCACTATAATATAACCAGTTGTAATTTGAGCAGAAGGTTTAAAGATATTTGCACAGTTTTGTTTGTTCTTACAATTCTGGTGTCATGGGAATATCATGCTTCAGTAACTGCTTCCCTTTAAACGTAAGTACAAAATAGAACAGATGTGAACTTAATTCTTCAGCTTTGAAGAAAGCAAAACCAACTGCAACCTAAAGCACAGCCATCTAACTACTAAATATGCTAAACTATAGTCACCTGCAGTTAAGAACCCTCATGGGGATAAACGTTTTGTCATAAGCTACTGAAATTTAGGATGGCTTTTTACATGGCACTATTATGACAAAATTGAATTATATAGATATTGGTACCAAGAGCTTAAATCTAAAATACATAGCAGTATCTTAGAAGGGCAGCAGGTCAAAAGGAAACTCTCATAGGAAAGGCAGTGGCTTGTATTATCCTACAATTCAGAAAATTTATCTGATGGATTTCTAAAATTGGGCAAGGTGATTTCAAGGCAAAGTATTGACGATGTTTCTTAGTTACTCTTAGCTGCATCACTAAGGTACACAAGAAAGAGATGCACTCAAAATAGAATAAGCTGATAAGCAAATAGAACTAAAGTGAAATAGAGTTTACAAATTCCAAGGCTTGGATAATTAAGCTGTTTTTCTCCAAATCAAGGGCTTGACCAGATAATACACTTGTAGGAAGGAGATAGACTAAAACTAGGGGATTTCCAATACGCATGTGATTCTTGTTCAAAATTTAAGAATTCTGAAAGGATAAGGAACTGTTCTAGATCCTTTTAGCTTGCCAGAAGGCTTCTAGAAAGATTAAAGCCACGGACACGAAGAAACTGGTAACTCCAACATGTCTGTATCAATTAGGATTTTTCTAGAGAAACACAACCAAGATGAGATAGATATGAATATAGATAATATGAAGATATGTATGTATAATATGGCAGACTAGATAGATTATAAATGGATGGATGGATAGATATAGATAGATGATAGATAGATAGATAGATAGATAGATAGATAGATAGATAGATAGATAGATAGATAGATGATAGATAGATAAATAGATAAAGATAGATAGATTTTAAGGAATTGCCTTATGAGATTTTGCCAGGTGACAAGTATGAAATGCCCAGGGCAGGCTAGCAGACTGGAAACTCCGACAAGAGTTACTGTTTTAGTTTTGAGTCTAAAATTTACAAAGACTACAATTTCAAAGCAGAATTTCTTCTGCAGAAGATCTGCTTTTACACTTTAGTTTTTCAGCTGATTGGAAATGGCTTATGTATATTAAAAAGGTTGATCTCTTTTACTTAAAGCCAAATGATTATAAATGTTTATCACATCTATAAAATACTTTCATGGAGATATGTAGATTACTGTGGACCAAACTGTTAGGCCAATCACAAGAGCCTAAGTACTCATAGAGGAAGAGGCAAATCTTAGAAAAAAAATGCAGTCAGAACTTTTAGCTCGTGGAGTTGACTGGCATTAAAAAATGTTTTAACTTCCAAAAATAATTCTAAACTGAATAAAAAAGAACTAGGTGATAGATAATGCCAATATTTGCAGAAATAATATTGAGGAAATTAGTTTCTTACTGTCCAATAAAATAATTTCCATTTGCTAATTGCTTTAAAGTTTTGAATGTTGATTTGCATTACCCTTTCTTCTAATATTCTTATCGGCTTTTGGTATCACGAAAGTGAGCTGATGATGTTTTCACTCTTTTCATTTTCTGAAAACAGTTTTGTGTTTTGAAATCACTCCTTTAAATAGATTAGTTACAATTGTCTGATGAAGCCATCAGTGCCTGTAGTTTTGATTGTAGAAATGGTTTTATTTAGGGTTTCTAGGCCGGGCATGGTGGCTCATGCCTGTACTCTCAGCACCTTGGGAGGCCAATGCGGGTGGATCACGAGTTCGAGACCAGCCTGACCAACATGGTGAAACCCTGTCTCTACTAAAAATACGAAAATATTAGCCGGGCATGGTGGCACACGCTTGTAATCCCAGCTACTCAGGAGGCTGAGGCAGGGGAATCACTTGAACCCAGAAGGCGTAGGTTACAGTGAGCCGAGATTGTACCACTGCACTCCAGCCTGGGTGGCAGAGTGAGAGTCTATCTCAAAAAAAAAAAAAGATTTCTGATTCTTGAATAGTAATAGAATATTCAGATATTGTATTTATATTTTTCAGTTTTTTAAGATGTATTTTTCTAGTAATTTCTCTATGAAATCTAAATGTTCTTATTTTGGTACTATGCTTTCATAGTATTAATTTATTGCCTTTTGATTGTCCACAGGATTATAGTGATGGCCTACCTATTCTTTATTCTGTCAATAATTATTGCACCTTAATTTTTAATTTTTATTAGTATTACCAAAGAGTTAAAATTTTTATCATTTTATAGAGTACCAATTTGTTCTTTGATAATATATATTTTATGCTTTTATTTTATTAATTTTACATTTTTTTGTTTGTTTTGTTTTGTTTTGTTTTGTTTTGAGGCAGAGTCTTGCCCTGTCGCCCAGGCTGGAGTGCAATGGCGCTATCTGGGCTCACTGCAAGCTCCGCCTCCCGGGTTCGCGCCATTCTCATCCCGCAGCCTCCCGACTAGCTGAAACTACAGGCACCCCCACCGTGCCCGGCTAAATTTTTTTGTATTTTTAGTAGAGATGGGGTTTCACCGTGTTAGCCAGGATGGTCTCGATCTCCTGACCTCGTGATCCACCCGCCTCAGCCTCCCAAAGCGCTAGGATTACAGGCAGGAGCCACCGCGCCCGGCCATTAATTTTACTTTTTATTTTACTATTTTTTTCTACTATCTGTAGGCTTAATAAGGTGTGATTTTAATGCCTTCTTTAAATATACCCTCAAATTTTTGGTCTCTTTTTCTCGGTGTATAATATATTTATGACTATGTATTTCTCTCTGAAAATGGCTTTAATTACTTAATACTGTTTTGATTTGTAGTATTTTCCATATCACACAGTCAAAAATATAACCTAATTTCTAGGGTGTTTTTGTCACTGGCCAATAATATAGTATTATTTATATATTACTTATATTACATATACAATATATATTTGTCATCCAAAAGACCACCAGTATGGTTAAATAATAGAAAGGATAGTTTTATTGATGATAATCAGTTTGAACATTGGGAGGAGAGAGTCTCCGGCATGGATCGAAGGTGCTCTTTCTTTGAAGACAGGAAGGGCTTTGGGTTTTATGCCTCACAGGGTCCATATTATAAAAGAGAGTCATACATATTCATCAGGCTTAGGGGAAAAGCTATGCATATTTATGAAAGCCCAGCACATACACAATGGGTAAAAACATACATGTAACATACGTTTCATGTTCACTTTGGAGCAGGGTTTTAGCATTGAAGTAAGGTGGAATATTTTTTGTTTTGGATAGTGAAATATAGGACACAAAGTTTGTGTGCAGCACCTATAAACTGGCTGAAACTGGCTTAAGGTCTGCAGTTGCTTATAAAAAAACAAAAAAGAAGGTTTGAAAGGCTGATCCTTTATCCAGAGTTGTAGTGGTCTGGGCTGTAAATCAAGAGTTATGAGGGTTCTGATAATTGGCCTGATAGCTCCAATTGTTACGAAATTTAACAACAGTGTGTTTTTTCTTGTAGCCATAGGAACTTAAGGAGTTTCCATGCTAGCTGCCCTGAACCTTATACTCATAGGTAACTTTTGTTTATTTAACCTTAAGGTCCATCTTAGTTGATAAAGGAATGTTTATTTTGGTCTCTCAGATCTTAATATGTATCATTTTTTAAATATGTAGGCATTTTGCAGGTAATATTTAGTTGTGAATATGTAGCTTTATTGGATTGAGAGGCAGTTATCCCTTTGCTTTACCGATAAACTCTATTATTGTGAGCACAGATATTTAGAATTTTGTATATTCTTGGTGAGTAGATCCTGTAATTATTATGGTATGCCCCTATTTATCTCTAGTAATGGTTTTTGGCTAAAAGCTTTTTATTGGTTATCAATATAGATGTACTCATTGTTTCATTGTAGGTTGTTGTTGTTTGTTTACATGGTAAATCATTTATCTGTTGCTGTGTAACAATACATCCCAAAACTAAGTGGCTTAAAAAAAGCAATAACCACTTATTATTTCTCACAATTTGTGTGATTGAGCAGCTTAGCTGGACTTTTCCAACTTCAGCATCTCTCAAGAGTTTGCAATCAAGATATTAGTTGGGGCTACAGTTATCTGAAGGGTTGACAACGGCTAGAGAATGAGTTTCAAAATTGACTCTCAACATGGTTAGAATTAGTGTGCTGAATCTTGGCATGCGGTGTTAATTTCTTCTCAGTTTTCTTCTCTCCAGGATACTTGCGTGTTCGTGACATAAAGGCTGCCTTCCTCTAGAATAAGCAATCCAAAAGAGAACAATGTAAAAATCATAATATGTTTTATAATCTAGACTATGAAACACTGACATTGCCTCAAAATTCTACAGGTAACACAGGTCAACTATATTAAATATGGTAATATAATTTTGTCCTACACATGAGATATTATGTGAACAGGAGGTGAGAATCATTGTTGGCCATCTCAGAGGTTGTCTACTATTCCTAACGTATCTTGGTCTATCACTCAACTTCCATTCTACATCTTTACATTTTATACAGGTTTCTTATAAATAGCACATAGTTTTGTAACAATCTGTCAATTATTTTTCTTTATATTTGAGCAGTCAGTTAATTTGCACTTAACCTGATTTCTAATCTATATTAGTTTAAGTATACTAACTTATTATATGGTGACTTATTTGCATTACTTATTCAATTTTTATTTTCCTCTGTCTTTTTTGATGAATTGATGTGCTTTATTATTCTATGTTTCTTCTATAATTAGCTTGGCAGTTTTGTGGTATACATGTGTCTGTATGTTCAACGTTGTTTTTCAATGTTTGTGTACAGACTGCATCATACTTTCTTGGCTGAGGAAATCCTAATATTACTTTGCTCTTTTGTCTTCTTCTTAGATAACACAAAGTCTTTAACAGATTTGTTAAAATTCCATTTTCTGCAAAGCCTAAATTATATGCAATTATTTTAGTGTTTTAAATTCTAACACATGTATTCATGCATCTCTTATTTTATAAGGTTAACATTCTCTTAGTCTACATATTTACAATCTTCAAATGTCTTTCTACATTTCTGTTCTATCATCTGGACATTATTATTTCTTCCTGAAAAATATAGTTTCCTGTTTCCTTTTCTGTGTGCCAATTGGTGACAAATTCTAAAATTTTTGTTTCTCTAAAGCTGACTTTATTTCACTTGTGCTATAAAATATTTTGGCTGGGTTGATAACTTTTTCTTTACACTTTGAATGCATCCTTCCACTGTCTTTTCTTTCCCATATTTATTTTATTTCTGTTATTTGTGTGGAGGATGATATAATTGTTGCTCCCACGAGTGTAATTCATCTTTATTCCTAGTTACTTATGAGATTTTCTCAATATTTTTACTTTTCAGTAGTTTTACTCTGATGTGCCTTGTTATTGCATTTTTATTACTTTGTGGTTTGTGGGTTTTCTTTTAGAGTTTGTATTTAAAAAGTCAAATTTTTAGAAACTTCTATGGATTTATTTCTGCTTCCTCTTTTAACTCTTGGTTTGGATCATTGTATAGTTGCCTGGTTTACTTAATTGAATGACTAAAACTATATTTAAGAAAATGTAGAAATAATGAGAAGCTTAGGATGCTATACTCGTTTTTCAAAAGAAGGATTCATATTTTCTCTCTGGGATTATCTTTATTTCAATTTCAGAAATAAAGAGGATTAAAAGTTAAACTTGATTTCCTTTAAGAACTATTTTAATTATAGGAACAGTAGATTTCTGAGTGTAGACCCTAAAAGTCCAAGCCTAAAATAAGAGAGATTTACAAGGACCTACCTTAACATAACCTGATCTGCAATTTTTATGTTCTTAGGCTTATGACTCTCTCAAAGACCCTTTTCTCCTGATTATCCTAACAGGTATCTCTGAGAATTATCAGACTGATTGGAACATGAGGCTCCAAGATACTTGGTTAACTTCCATATTTCCATCATCTCCCTAAATTTTTGTCCCATAATCCTTTTGTTTTACCCTTTCATTAGGTCTTTGATATTTTGAATGAATATTAGTAAATAGATATATTGTGGCAGATTTTCTTTTTGGCTTTACAGGTTTGTTGTCAGAGTTACCTAGCCCAATATTACTCCATGTTATTTTAATAGAAGAATAATTAGAGGCCTCATCTAGGTTGTTGGACATTACTGACTTATTATCGTTAAATAGTTGTGCTTACTTTTTTCTATTTAATATATATGTTAAATATTGTCAAAATAAATGTTATTTCCTAATGTTTTCCAAAATGAAATAAGAAATATAAATTGAAAAGTTTTAGATTCAGAAACATAGTTCTATATTTTAAAGTAAAAATATTATCATTTAGTTCATTTTGTTACATACTTTAGTAATTTTGAAAGTTGATTTTAAGTATCTGCATATTGTTATCAATAATTTGCATGGTTGTACCGGGAGCCAGTATAAGCCCAATATTATGAAACATTTAGTACTATTACACTAAAATATCATTAAAGTTAAAAGTTATAATTTTTCATGATATAATGAGCCTGCTATCAAGTATCATATTTACCATTACCAAATTAAACAATCAACAAATACAAATAAACAGTAATCAATCAAAGTAACACAGTATCTGAATATAGATAAAACTATTATATTCTACCTAAAATTAATTTTTTTCTCACAGGGTTTGTTTACAAACCTAATTATTAAGGAATCATAGACATATATACAAGAAAAGTTTTGTGGACATAAATTCATCTATAAATTACAGTATATTTATTTATTAATACCTTTTCCCATAAAACTGTGCAGTCAAGCTTTATAAAAATCTGAAATTTGGCCTGGTGAGGTGGCTCATGCCTGTAACCCCAGCACTTTAGGAGGCCGAAGTGTGTGTATCACTTGAGGCGAGGCCAGGAGTTGTAGACCAGCCTGGCCAACGTGGTGAAAGCCAGTATCCTCTAAAAAATATAGAAATTGGCTGGGCGTGGTGGCACATGCCTGTAATCCCAGCTACTCGGGGCTGAGGCAGGAGAATCACTTGAACCCGGGAGGTGGAGATTGCAGTGAGCCAAGAGATTGCACCACTGCACTCCAGCCTGGGTGACAGAGCGAGACTCCGTCTCAAAAAAAAAAAAAAAAAAAAAAAATTATATATATTTATTTACATATATTTTATATATAAAATTAACATTAAATTTAAGTACTGTGTCTTATGTTGTAGTAGTATCTAGTAGACTTTAAACTGTTTTATAGTCATCAGCTTTTCTTCAAAAATCCAGAGGGATTTTTTTTCTTCCTTTATTACCTATTTTTCCCATTATGACAGTAAACTATGGATATGAAAAAAAAAAAAAACTTGCTAACCCAGGGATTGCAACACTACACATCAGTTTTTAAATCACCAGTTAATCCAATCTCATCCAAATAGAATATTTACGAAAAATTAATAAAAATAAAAGTGGAAAATGAGATCTTCTCTTGGCCAAAAAAAATTTGTTTCCTTAGTGTGGCTTAACAGAATTGGGGGAAGCTTTGTATAATAATATTAGGTGAATAAAATTCAAATGGTGAATTCTGATATACAAAATTAAACATTTTAGGTACTATGTGAGGCTTCTATTATTTTACTTAACTGTATTCCTTTTTGAAATATATATTTTATTCAAATGTGATTGCCAGTTTCTTCATTATCATTCAGTGTCAAAGTGCATGTGGTCAGTGTAAGATGATGTTTTTACTAATGAGTGTTCTTGGCTGGGCACAGTGGATCATGCCCGTAATCTTAGCACTCTGGAGGCGGAGGCAGGAGGGCCACCAGAGGTCAGGAGTTGGAGATCTGCCTGTCCAATATGGTGAAACCCCTTCTCTACTAAAAATGCAAAAATTAGCTGGGTGTGGTGACACACACCTGTAATCCCAGCTACTCCAGAGGCTGAGGCAGGAGATCACTTGAACTCAGGAGGCGGAGGTTGCAGTGAGCTGAGGTTGTGCCACTGCACTTCTGTCTAGGTGACAGACTGAGTCTCTGTCTGAAAAAAAAAAAAAAAAGGAAGAATATTCTTATTTGACTTTCCTGCCGGAAATTGATAAAAGGAAATATCTAGGAAAGAAGGTCAATGCAATGAAAATAGAGATGTATGGCTAACAAATAGTTTTATCTCTTTTCTTCTATTTACTTTCTTATAATTGGGTTACTACAGAAACAATAATTTTTCTAAACATGGAAAATAAGAATGAATTCATCGATCAAGTCCAGGTGTTTGATTATTACTATGCTTGCAATCTTCATTTCAGAGAGGCGAACCCAATTTTTCGTGCAAGCTAATATAATAATATCTTGAAGCAAAGAGCTATTTTCATAGCACATTACATAATAGACTAGGTGTGAAATTACTTTTATGGTGAATGGATACCCTGAAGGTTGTTAGCTTTTTATTATGTACAGCATTTTGTACACCGATGAATTAGCATTTCTTCTTGCAGATAAAATTAATATGTTTAAGTTAATCACTAACTCTTAAAGTGCACTCAACTTTTCCTACATGCCCACTTAGTCCATTTTTATCTTGTAACAATAAGAAGAGTTTTGCTCTGGGTTTTAGTCACATACTTACTTTGCATAATTTAAAAAATAAAGTAAAAGAAGAAAAGACTACATTTTCCAAGTGAAATATTGTGAGAAAAAACAAATTAGCATATGTAAAATTACATCGTTATAAACATTTTGTGCTTTGAGTCTAGTTAAATTTTAAAGAATCTAAAGATATATATAAAATTATATGTGATCAACTGTAAAATGAAATGACAGAAAATGAACCAGAAACACCTGTACAAAGGAATTTAGTAGCAAGCAATTGAGGGCCAAGTGTGTTTCTTTTCTCTTCAAACTGAACTACCTGTATCATGTATGGCAATGGTAACCAAAAAGTAACCATAGATTCAAAATTATACATCTCTTATTCTTAGTTCTTTTTAAGTTCATGGAATTTATTTTTTTGTTGCTTATTTGTTTTTATTCAAAGATGACAACAGAAACTTTGAAAAATGTGACATTTTTGTTACTTTACAATGGGATTTGTATCAAAGAATTAATGTTATATATAAAATTATAAAGATAACCAATGTAATATCTCCTTGATACTTCTGTAAACAACTAGCACATAGTATAATAACTTGATATTTTTAATTCTAAAATTACTTTTATATTACACTAAAAATGCTGTTATATTCCTAAATTTCATTTTTAAAGCAATTCAATCATAGGAGAAAAAATCAAACTCTGATTGAAAAGAGTTTTGTGAAGTGATTACTTATTATACCATCACGAATACATATGCTATTTAAAAATATGGCACTAAATTAGCCTCAGTTCTTATATCTCCCGAAGACAATTCAGGTAAAATGTCCTGTAAAAAGTCACATAGATGGTTAAGGAAAAAAAAAGTATTCTCTTAAGCAGATTTTACAATGTAGTATATAATCTTTACTATCTTTTCAATTACTTCAGAGAGAGATTTTTAAAAGTTTCGAGCACTCAAAATATATTTTATCTCACCCCAGATAACCAGAGAATTATTCCAATCCACTCTCAGTTATCTCTGTTTTCATTCATTTAAACACATCACTTACTATAACAGTTGGCATCAACTAAAAATTCCACCTAGGAGAACTAACTATCGAATTCTTAATATGCATCAATCACATCGTAGATAAATCGTCTATGCATTTTAGATAAATTTTCTAATTTTATCATCAAAAATTAGAAACGAATATTTTATATATATATATACATGAAACAACTGAGGCTTAGTGAGATTAAGCAACTTGCCAAAAATTGCATGACGGGTATGTGATAGAACAAAGATATGAAAGCTCCTACATACGGCATTGTACTGATATGAGTATAAAGTTAAACTGGAAAGCCCAAGAGAGAAGACAGCATTAAAGGAATAAATTAAAAAGTAACCTAATGGTCAAAAGTAAGATTCCGTGTACTTCTTTGAATGGAATTTTACATCTACTCGAAATAATTTATTTTGTAGAATACTGTACCATTAAAGGATAAGTAGAACAAATAAACATAATATTCACAAATGTATAAAAAAGATCAATTTAACAGGACACCTATGATCAAATTTTGGTTATACGAGAGCAATGTCAATAACCCTCCAAAGAATAAATTTAATTATTTGTATTTCTATGAAATCTATATTTGTATACACAATATTCACCAAAATCATATGTCAGAATTATCATGAAATGCTGTAAAATGTCATCATGTGAATAATTTATCTTTATTTTGAAAATGGTGTAAAGATAATATTAGTATCAGTACAAAACCCAATCACTTTTTAATTTACTTTTACGACTTCAAAGTGCACCTATCATCGGTGAAATAAGCTACAATAGTAAGTGACCATTTAAAATTGATAAAGATTATAGAACTTGTTCTCAATCCGTTTTTCTAACTATCAGTGGAATCAGTTAATTTAGCTTTCTTGCAAGCCACAGAAACCAGCTTTGGCCAATTGAAGCTAAAGGAGATTAATTGGAAATGTATGGGAAACATCTTAAGAAAACAACGGGCTCTAACAGAAGACCATTTATCTAAGCAGCAAGGGCTCAGCAAATCCTTCTATTAGTACATCCGATAGAACTGATGCTCTCCAGTGGGGCAGGAAAACTTCAAAAACACTGAGCACCATAAGAAACAGGTGTTTCAGAAAATGAAAATGAGTAATATTTAGAAAAGAAGGATTAGTATAGGTATTGATCACGTATAAGTTAGGTAATGAGTCTATTTATCTAACAATAGTTATTTTCAAAATAGTTTTCATACAACGAGCACAGATAGACTGTAATTAGGCATTTCTCATTATACATTTGACAAGGAGAAAATTACTTTTATAGTGAATAGCTATGAGGTATATAAAAATATGTCTTTTTAAAAAAATTTGGAGACACAGGATCTCACTATGTTGCTCAGGCTAGTCACAATAAAAATGTCTTACCAGTTAAAGAGTAAAAACGTGTTAAACGAGTATATCTAGTAAATAATTGTATCTGTTATATCTATGCCAATAAAATCATAATGCATACTGAGATTTTCAATAATATCAAATAATAAATACACTATGTAATACATTGAATTTCAGAGCTGTAAACTCTGAGATCTAGTTTTATTTTTACGAATTGGATGTCATGTATTTTACTATTGTATCCATGAGCACACACTGGGAGTAGACCTATTTCTTTCTTGTTCTTGTTTTTTATTCTCTAATATATTCTTAATATCCTTATAATTTCCTTTCCTGATGTCACATATTTTGGTAATTAAAATTATATGTGTAATATGTAATACATAATAATGAAATTAATGTTACATATTTAATTAAGATGAAATATATATAGATATATATCACATCTGAAAGTATTAAATCAACTCACTAATAAGAGAATGTGATCAACTTGCATGGCATATTTAATGAATTGTAGTATAAATTAGATGTAAAGCCCAAAGCTAGGTTCTAGGTTTCACTTAAGATCTTAGGCTGGTGCAAACATAATTGCAGTTTTTGCCATTAAAAGTAATGACAAAAACTGCGACTACATTTGCACCAACCTAATAAATCTTCATGAATGTCAAATAAGTATATCAATATAAAATTTAAATATATTATTCTTTTTTTTTTTTTTTTTTTTTTTTTGAGACGTAGTCTCGCTCTTTCACCCAGGCTGGAGTGCAGTGGCGCGATCTCGGCTCACTGCAGGCTCCGCCCCCCCGGGTTCACGCCATTCTCCTGCCTCAGCCTCCCTTGTAGCTGGGACTACAGGCGCATGCCACCTCTCCCAGCTAATTTTTTTTTGTATTTTTAGTAGAGACGGGGTTTCACCGTGTTAGCCAGGATGGTCTCGATCTCCTGACCTCGTGATCCGCCCACCTCGGCCTCCCAAAGTGCTGGGATTACAGGCGTGAGCCACCGCGCCCGGCCCAATATATTATTCTTTACAATACATTGAAAATTGCAAATCATGTAAGTAAAAATTGTAATAACTTCTAGAGAATAGTTCTAGAGAATAGTTGTTTGAAAGTTCTAGAGAGGCCGGGCGCGGTGGCTCATGCTTTAATCCCAGCACTTTGGGAGGCCGAGGCGGGCGGATCACGAGGCCAGGAGATCGAGACCATCCTGGCTAACACTGTGAAACCCCGTCTTTACTAATATAAAAAATTAGCCGGGCGTGGTGGCGGGCACCTGTAGTCCCAGCTACTCCGGAGGCTGAGGCAGGAGATTGGCATGAACCCAGGAGGCAGAGCTTGCAGTGAGCCCAGATCACGCCACTGCACTCCAGTCTGGGCGACAGAGCAAGACTACGTCTCAATTAAATAAAAAATAAAAATAAAAATAGAGAGTTCTAGAGAATAGAACTTTCTAGAGAATAGTTGTTTGTAAATAGAGAATAGTTGTTTGAAAGTATTTAATTATATTTAGCAAATTTCTATAGAGGTTTATTTTACAAAAACTAAAATAAATTTGAAATTATGTATTTCTAGTAGAAGATTTGAGAGTAACATATAATGTTTAGGGCATACTGCATTTCAGGACTACAGAAATGACAAAATACTTATTTGGAAGTTATCATCTCAGGAATGACGTATTTTAAATAATGTCAAGTTCAGTGTCTATTTCATTTATTTAATCATATATTATTATGGTGACAGATAAGTTCCATATTAATACCATATTTATTTTAACTTCCAGTATTACAAGAGAAACAGAGTGAACAAAATGTAAAGCCTTGATACTGAAACAGAAAAAACAGAACTGCCAGCGTTTTTTATTAAGTTGAGAATATTTGTCCGAAATTAATATAGTAATTCTGCTTTCTTTATCTGTCATCATTGGCTAATGAGCTATTTCACAAACATTCATTGTCTAGATGATTGCAATTCTCCCAGTAACTAACTGGAACTTTCACTATAACAATTCTGTTAGAAATCTTCCAAAAACTTATGACATACTTTTCCCACTCATTATATAGTAAAGCAAATGTAATTTAGTTTTTTCTTGTTGATTTAATCAGTCATTTAAAATGGTATTCGTTTATTAATCAAACATTTACTTAATGCCCGCCCACTCATTCAAAATCTGCAAAATACTGTGGCTGTCATGGTGAATCTCAAATATTAATTGTCTATTGGTAGCCATTGAATTAGTAGCTAGTTTAAAGGATTTTGTTTTCTTTCAAAAGCAAGCCCTTTTTTAAAAAAAAGTTTAATTTTTTTCTTCCGATTCCTTCAAGGGTCTAGAGAACTGCTCCTAACTCTTAACATTAACAAAAGCACCTTCTTTTAAATATCTATCCTGCAATGTCTTTTCCCTGAGTAATGAAGTCCCCCTTTGACCCCAAACATATGAATCGGTTGCAGTTTCCTTGACTGCCTTGATTTTGCAAATACTATTTTATAAAGTTGTCATGGAATAATAATATTAAAATTAATGTGATGAGTAGGTCTATGTTTCCCTTTTTTATATTTCTCATTAGCTTTGAATTTAGAGATTTCATATTTTTAAGGAATCTTTTGTTACATTACTTAAATGAGTCACTATTCTTTATCTCCTACCAAATAATGTAAGTAATCTTCCTCTTAAATATTAAATAGGATGAGATAATTAAGCACTTGGCCTTATGTCACATGTTCTCATGAGCCTTTCTATAATAGAATGACCTGACTCTGCACATTTCTATGACTCTCTTGAAGATAGTGCTGTGGGTAAGGGTCAAGTTCAGACAATTGCATGCACCAGACCAATCTGTGGAGACATTGCTTTGATCTTTGTTTTTCTAATTTTTTTTTCCTGAAGTCAACATCCAGTATCTATTTTCTGACTTTCCCCATTATTGAGAGAGTCAGTTGCAGTCATGATGACAGCTCCATTGTAGGCAGGAACAATGGCAGCATTTTTCTGACTTCGGCTTCCTGAGTGTTATATCTCAACTAAGATGTTGTTTGATATCTGTATTTCACTGGTATCTCATGTTGCGAAACTGAATGAGTTCTGCCACATGCTGAGAGTAACTCAGGAATGCCTAGCTCAGAGTGAGTTTCTCTAGCTCCCGCTATAGTTTTTTCTAACAATAAAATCACTTTCTGTTTAAAACCACTCTTGTTCCATTTCCTGTGCTAAACCCTGATTAATATTTATGAAATTTCAGATATCTAAGTAATCTGATTAAAATATATGCAGTATTGATGCATGAGCTTTATGGCAACTGGTTTCTTTGTAAACTTAGTAGGTTTATTCTTATTTACATTTGATTAGAGTTAGTTCATTACTATACTGTAGGAGGATGAAATAAGTAGAATTGCAACTTTAATTCCAAAGTAATAGATACTAAAAGTGAAAGAAAACATTGGAGAAGAAATGCCTGGGAAAGAAATAGCTTTTTGGTGCTGATAGTTAGACAAGAGGTAAAGAAGTGAGATTTTGAAATACAAAGTAAAAAGTTTCAGAATAAGTGTCAAATCACTAGTACATATACAGTTCTGAAGTGCTCAGGCCGAGTTCTGCCTGAAAACTGGAAATGCTATTCTAGTAAAAGGGAAAAGAAAATTCATAAACCAAAACCAGAAAAGAAGTTTAGGAAATGAGAAGAAACAAAGAAATACTGTACCAACTAAACAGGATGTCTGACGTATATATAGACTTAAGCCACGCTTAAAAGTATATGTAAGTTTTCTTACCATTATTGCAAAAAAGTAAAAAAGAAAAAAAAAGGAAAGAAAAAAACATTGATTTTTTTTCTCCAATTGAAACTTGATTATAGTTGACATCACACCAATTCCCTAGGTGCTTTAGTATCTGGGAGCAGGAATTAAACCTTGATCCCACAAGAGAACTGCATTCATGAGAAGAATCAATTGCAGCCATACTAGATTCATCAAAACCTGTGGTAAATGTCCTTGAAAATTAACCAGTTTGAAGTTTAGAGAGAAAAAAAAAATGCTTGCAAATTGATTAGCAGTAACGAATTATCTTACTGGAAGCTGAAGGGGACTGGAGTTTATTGAGAAATCTCCTGACTGGGGAAGTCTGAGGCTTCCTGAGAACTTTCCATCTTGAATTGTGAGGATGAAATCACCAAAGTATAGGCAACTTATGGGTTTTGTGTGTTTGTTTAGTCAGCTTTACAATTCTCTAGTATCTGAAAGCAATGTGTTAAGTAGCCTATGACATTTTGTTTCTTTTCATTGTGCCTTTATACACTTAACAATGAAACAATGGCAAATGTGATGCGTGGGGGAAAATGTAGATATACACAAAGAGGGCTAAATTTACACATGTTCCAATGTTCAATTTTATATCAAATATTTTTCTCTAATTTTTCTTAGCTTTCTGCTAACTGAAGTTTAACATACAGGCCTTCAGTTAATAAATTTGTATTTCAATATTCTTGTCAGAGACCCAACTCTTGCCATTTTTTTTCCCATAATACTTTCAATTAAATGGCATAAATGAGAAAAAGCTTTGTACAATTCATTCTTGGGGAATAATATCTAATACAAGACTCTGAAATCTGTATTCCATGGTTTGCACTGGCTCATTGCTTTTGCTTATAATTCTTCCAGGTTTCATTTGACTGGGACAGAGCCTTGGTTTGAATTCATGAAGATAACATTGAAAATGTATGCCTGGAAATAAAAGCACAGAGTTTAATTAAACTCATGGATTAGAGATGAGGATGAGGTTATTAAACAAATGTGAATGTGTTACTGAATGTCTCTTTGAATTTGGCTCAATCAGTGAGCTTATTTTCAAAGATGTTTTACCGTAATTGATGATACAGACTTGGAAGGAGCAATGTTAGAGATATAATTGAGACAAAATTCAAAAATTCAGAAACCATAGCCAATCCTGCTGTTCAGAATGAAAGAAAAAATAAAAGTAACTGTTAGAACTTACATTTAAAAGAGGGCACCGTTGCCTGTACAGAAAGAAGAACATTTCCATTTTGCTCAAAGTTACATATTAGTATGCAAAAAAGCTGAGGGGCAAGGTTTAATTTCAATGTCTTGAGATTTATCCATAGATGAGGTGTAAATTGTGGAATATTGCCAGAAATTAAAGGAATATGAAGGATCCACATATAAAGCAGATAACCACAGATTATTACTGATGTTTGTGCAGTTACACAGTAGAAGATATAGAAAATTACAGAGTAGTTATAAACAAGGTAAATAAAATATATTATCTTACCCAAATATTTTTGTGCATGTTACTAAACAATTTGATATCTATATTTTTCCTGTGGAGAAACATTTTTACAAAGCTTTTATAAATATTTGAATATTCATTAGAATTTAAATTATAAAACAGGTTAGTCAAATTGAAAATATATAGTGAAGGCTCTACGTTCAAAAAGTAGTATTTTGTAAAAGTACTATATTTGCATTATTCAACATTAATGTGATAAACCTTATAAACTGTACTTCAGTAGAAACTATTATGACCCACTTTTGTGATAATCAAACTATTATGACCCACTTTTGTGATAATCAGAAACTGTGCATATTATTTTCCTTGTATGTCCTAGAGTTGCAAATATTCTGAATATCCTCAAAATTCATCTACTGATATTCTCTAGTCCCATACTATCTAAGAACATGAGTAATCCTAAAGAACATACAACGTAAATCTAGTGGCATATACACAAACATGTAACGGTTGACTCTAGGAATTACTAGATTAATTCAAGTTTAGGCTAAGATGTGCTAGCCTTGTCACATGGAAATTTGAAAAATGCTTAAATCATTATTGTAGTTTTAAAAATCAGTGTTATTTTATCTATTAATTTAGAGTTTTCCAAAGAGAATTAGATTTTCTAGGAAATCTGCTTATACTTTTTTTTAAAAATAGTGGTAGATTGACTCATGTCTACCTTCGTTTAGTGGATTTGTATTTCATCCACTCATTAATTGGTTAGAGAGAATACAAATTTAGCGATTAAAGCATGTATGGCAAATATATATTGACCTGGATGTATAAATAAGTAAATCAATCCTTTAAATAAAGTTTTTATTTTTCTGCCTCTCTTACAATTAAAAGGATAGAAACGCTACCAAATTATATCCGGATTGGTAAATTTTACATGTACTCAGACATGTTTTAGGCTCTATCATATTCTCTCAGTGAATAGTACTGTGTGGTAAATATGACGTCTAGAAGATAAATGTCCATTCTTTGTCATCAATTAAGTTAAGGGGTGTGTGTGTGTGTGTGCATGTGTCCATTCAACATGAATTAGCTCCATGACTCTTCTATGCTAAGCACCATCTCTTCCATTAAGGAACTTACAGTTTAGTAAAAATGGCAAATTTAAAAAAAGGCAATTTTATGCGAATGTGATAAAAACTATTAATATGTGAGTGGAAACAGAGGAAATATTAGAAAACATAAGGGCAGGAAAATTTGACTGGAGCAATAATTGCTATGTTGAACACTCGACAGGGAAGTACCCAGGTGAAGGATGCTAGAGAGGCATTTTTGAAAATCAGTGGCTTTTAGAAAACCTTTAGGAAGAAAATTTTTAATAAATACAAACTGACAGCAACTTTATTGAATAAAAAAGGCAAAAAAGACAGTTTTCATATACCAGTAAGCTATTAGTTTTTACATGTATTTTTCCCTATATATTCATTATATACTTATTTTAATTTCTACTAGTTAACATGCTAGACTAAGTTTCTTGCTTTGTTTAGCAAAGCATTTTTAGGGTTTGCATTTTGTCTCATAGCTTAGGAGCATCACTACAAGAGTAGGAAATGAACTATTCTGAAAGTCACATTTTTTTTTTTCGTTTCTTTCAGGTTGTTGGGTCAAATAAGTAGAATTAAGCTTTATTATAGTTGCAGTTGTATTAATGTTATTGTTCAACATATTATTGGCTTGATTCGCATGAGATTCAGTATTGCATTTGGATGTTTTACATTTTACTCTCTGGTGTAAGCATTTTCAACTTTTTTTTTATTTTTTGGGTTTCTTTGTTTTACATAATTTAATCTTTGCACATAACTAGGGTATTTTATAATTTGTCATGCAAACCAGTACATTTTGGAGAGAAAAAAAAAAGGTAGCATTAATAATTACACTGTGGTGACCGGTATAATCTCAGACTGTCCAAAGGAAAACTATACTTCGGTATATTCCAACTATAACCAATACTTGATTTGAAATATATAATCCTCACCTTGTATAGTCAAAATCATCGCTTAAAGAAGGTCTAGTTATAATGTTAGATAATTGAATGGTTGCTTCCAAATTTCAATTGGTCAAAGTAAATTTTATTTTTAATTCCATAAAGGAGGCTCTGAAATCAGAAAGAGAAACTTGTATAGATAAACATAATTACTATGGCCTATTAATATGAACATGGTAAAGCTAAAGCTGCTAATGTTTATTTGACCTCCACAGAATGTTTCTTATACAGGCTGCTATTTGAATTTCAGATCCGCTACCACTTTGCCATGTGCCCTTGAGAAAGTGCTTAGACTTTGTGATACTGAACTTCATTATTCATAAAACAAGGATATCAGAGGCTGTCACATTGTTTCCATGAAGATTTAATAAAATATTATGAAACATAAAATAATTTTCATGAGACTGAGAGGAGAAGCTGGCTGTCTGTAAAATGAACCAATCAGCTCTCTGTAAAGCAGACAAATCAGCTCTTTGTAAAATGGACCAATCAGCAGGATGTGGGTGGGGCCAGATAAGGGAATAAAAGTAGGCCACCTGAGCCAGTAGCGGCAATGCACTGGGGTCTCCTGCCGTGATGCGAGGGATTTGTTCTTTGGCTCTTTGCAATAAATCTTTCTGCTGCTCACTCTTTGGGTCCACGGTGCCTTTATGAGCTATAACACTCACCGCAAAGGTCGGCAGCTTCACTCCTGAAGTCAGGGAGACCACGAACCCACCAGAAGGAAGAAACTCCAGACTCGCCCGAACATTCAGAAGGAACAAACTCCAGACACACCATCTTTAAGAACTATAACACTCACCGCGAGGGTCTGTGGCTTCATTCTTGAAGTCAGCGAGACCAAGAACCCACCAATTCTGGACACAATACCTTACAGACTCTGAATGCTCAGTATTACTTTATTTCCTTCTAATCATAAATGTTAAATTGATAGAGATTTCAAGTTCAATATGTTGATAAGTTGCATAAGATTATTTCGGCTTTATGTTTTGACATTATTTTCATGTAGGTATTTTATAGATTAGCATAAAATATTATGTATTTTTATAATTTGAAAAGATATTCAAAACTGTGTTTTACTTTTTCTGGCTTTTATTTTTATTCTTGAACACCAAGGTCAATTGCTTTTTTACTTTCATTTCTCAACTTGTTTGGACAAATTTTGCAAAGATATCCTTACCCTTGGCCTCTGCCAACAAATTCCTCTCATAAGTAAATATTATCCGGAGAATATGTAGACTCTTATGTAGAAAAAGAACAACATAAACTCAATTTTTATTAAAAAAACATGAGATTACAAATGAGTGTTTTTAAAAAAGGGAATCAAATTTCATTTCAGGAAACTTACTAGAAAAAAAGCTTATGAGCACCTAAACTAGTGTAAGTGTGTTATTCTGTGGAAACAGTAATTCCTTATTTCAAAAATAATTCCTAATAAAAGAACCTGGATTATATAGCTGCTCAAGTTGAAGAGATGCTCACAAAGAACATTAACTGTAACCAAATTTAACTATCAAAAATAGAAAAGAAATTTTGGTTATAGTTCTCCCACATTCAATTTAAAAGAATAATGGCTATTTGTTATCAAAGTATTTTAATACATGTCTTATGTCTGCCAATCTAAAATGAAAACTTTTATTTCCATAAAGTTTTGTATAACATGTCTTAAATGAATGTGCAGTCATAACTGCATTCGGTTACTAAAGGAACTAATAATTCATAAATTGCATTTATTTGTATGTTACTGACATTAAAAAGAGACGTTTTGTCATGTTTATAATGACTGTCATGTATATAATGATATGCTTATAATGATGATATCATCATAATTATAAGATTAGCTAAACTCTTTGTCCTTCAATATAAAAATTAAAGCCAGTATATTGTTTTTCACATTGAATCTATATTGCTTTTCTCTGAAGTGTTTAAAGAATGTTTCATGAATGTTTATTACTGTTAAAGAGAAACCTTTTCATTCTTTTCATTTTTTGAATCCTATAACTATTTTATGCTCTTGAATTATACTCATTGGATCACTCTTCCATCTTTCCTTGTTAGGTACATTCTCCCAACGCCTTATTTATCTGGTGATGTTATGCAGTTGAAGTATTCACTGGGAAAATAAATTTTATGGTACTTTGTCTCACCTAGGTTTGTCTCATCGTCCTGATTTCAGCAATGTAGCTAGTACTTTGTTTCTTTTTCCTTAGGGACAGTTGCTTTGCAGGGCCAGAGACAAAATTTCCTAGAAACCAGAGGCCAGTTCTCCAATTAGCTTTTATTTTTGATTGGGTAAACCTGAGGTGATTTAAGAAGTATGGTGGACTAAAAATGGTGACAGATTTATGACAATGCTGAGATGTGAAAAGAATTAATCCTGAGAGGAGGAAGTCTGGGGAATTTCTTTTAAGATTGCAATGTAGATAGGGTTTTGCAGATCATGCGTAAAAATGTCCATAAAGTTTCACATTCATGAAAGAACCAAAGACTTGGCAGGATCTTCGTGGAGAACAGCTATTATGTGCACAAAAGGAAGCTGGCACACGTTTGGTCCGTCAAATAAGGCCAGTACTCTTATACGTAAGTCTAGAATTAAACCTCAAAGCAACCTATACACTTGCAGAGGATCAGCCCTCAGAGGGGCACCACGCTTGATTGAAAGCTGTCATGTTATCCTGAATTCTTAATAATTTTATGTTTGACCTTGTGTTTTGTGAATGAAGTCTGTGGAGCATGTTTCTTGCACCCCATTCACATACAGCATTTGTGATGCCCCATCAACACAGATTTCCTATGGACTCACGAATGTGGGAGTTCAAGTAAGGCTCAAAATGAGTTTAAGATAAACCGCTATGTCTACAACAGCAAATGTGGCATTGACAGCCCTTAGAAATCACTTTTGTTTTTCAAATCAAATTTCTTTAAACATAGAAAGAAATCAATAGTGTTCTATGAAACAACCAGGAAACCTGCTCACATACTTTTAAAACTATGTAACGTTTGGTATTAGTCAACCTCTTAAGCTGAAAATGAAGAAGGAAAGAAGAAAGATCTAGTTTTTTTTTTTTTTTAACTTTCACTCTTTCTTTATTCTTCAGTAACAGAGCATAGAAATGGTAGGTAGAATTTACATGTCTCAAGAAGTGAAATATAAACAATTTAGTTAGTTTCGTTCAGTGTTTTTATTCTTCTGGTCAGAACAAAATACATATGGATGCACTGGCTCTGAAATATAAATTGTGTAATTTCAGTGATTCAACATATGAGTTAAATGCTCTTACATTTGCATTTAAAACTGTCATTTCACTATACATATAAAGATAAACGGTAAAATTTATGATGAAAATTTAAAATTTTAATTTTTCTTTTCTTAGAACATTAAATAGCAAATTTAAAAAAAAAAGAAAACACCATGAAAAGTTAAGAAAAAGATAGTGGGAAGAAAAAGTTTCATTTTTAGTACTTTTACAATATAGTTTCCTGCATTTTGAACAAAGAGTTCTACACTTTTATTTGCACTGGATACAGTAAATTATGTAGCCTGACATACCGTGACAATAAGCATAGCACTAATAGCGTTAAAATCAGTACACTAAACGTCAGGAACCATTTCTTATAAACTGAGAAATATGTAAGTTCCTCATAACCAACACAAGGCACTGTGGTGGGAAGGGTTTAACACTACTTGCAGAAATTTAATTTCCTCCTAACTAGGTGTGACTGGATCTCAAGGCAGCTTTCATTTAACGTTGTGGAAAAATATTTGTTCCAAGCACCTGTCGTTTTATGTACTTTCCCCAGCAGCCTTTAAGCTCCTTGAATGCTAAAATTATATTTCACAAAACTTAAACTATATTCAAACCACGTCAGTGCTCCAGGCAAATGCCCTCAGAGCTCTTTTCTATTTGTGCTAGGTGCTAGCTCTCACCTAGTTTTCATTACCAACCATCAGTTAAAGGATGCTTTGTCTGTGTTTGTGAATAAGTGGAGTATCCAGGAATGTATTTCTTCAATGGGTTGAATGTAACCAATGACTGAGAGGTGGGGAGCTATTAACACTGCTTCCTTTGCAACTGATTGAAATAATTTCAGATATTACCCAAATTGCCGTCAGAGATTCTTTGTGGAATTGAGACAAAGTCATTCTCTTTGTGGTGTTTGATCTCCCACACTTGCTTGACTGTTTTCTTTGTCCTTTCCACTTTCCCATTACCTTACTGGTTCCTTCTAGAAAGCAGCCTCATAAATTTCCTTTAAGCAAAATCTTGTCTCAGAGGCTGCTTAAGAGGAAACTCAATCAAACTAAGGCACTAAAAGAAATTAAAATATTTAATGAGAATAACAGGCAACTGTTTGTTGAATTCCATTGAGAATTGTGTATACAAAGGTAGAATTTCTTATGTAATTAAATAGTCCTTTACTGTAAGTTTTCTTGATAATGCCCATGAACACCATGACATCTAAGCATTTAAGTATCTCATTTTGTCAGAGTTCATTGTGAAGGCACTGGCTGCATTAAAAAAACATAATAGGTCTCATTTTGAATTCCATATCCCATATGCTTACTCTTACTTCATGTTCATGTTGTAACTGAATATTAGTGAGATTTTTATATAATTATGAATAAAATGTAGGTTTATATTGATCTAAAGGCTTAATATATTTACTCATATTTGGCCATAAATAGAATAATTTTCCATTTTCTTCTACTTTAATGGTTTTTCCCTTTAAAAATGTTTATTCTATATAGCATGAGTTTGCAATATATTTGAAGAAAAAAACAGGTATTGAGATTAGCAAGCCTGTGAGCATCATATGTTAGAAAATAAATGAGGTCATGAATGAGGAAATAAAATGATCACAATTAATGGAAATTATTTTTAAAATCAGTAGTATGAATAAAGTTGACTCAGGAGTTTTATTCAAGTGAAGTACACCAACCGTTTCAAACAGTTTTATTTTAAGAAACTCTAGCACTTAGAGACTGAATATGAGTCAAATAATCAAGATATTTTTCAGAAATCCAGGTTGTGAGCCCTAAGTAATCTATATTAATTTTAAAGAATATTTGTTTTTATCATAGGTCATTCTAAAAGAATAAAAGCGAGATGTTTTGCCACCTTTACATAGCATTCATTCTTCTCACTTTTCTCCCAGTCACTGTTGAGTGTTTTGCATGAGTGTTTGTGTGTGTATATTATATATAATATGATACATATTATATTTACATGATATATATGGCATATATTATGTTATATATATTTATGAGAGGGGAGAAACTGAAGAATTGAGAGTACACACAAGGAACAGTTTTGAAAAGTCACGAAGAATCTCCACTTGTATAAGTGAGTTTCTCCATATTCTCCTAAGTCAAAGAGACAGGAAGATATAATGTTGTCACATAAGTACTCAACATCACTAATCATCAGAGAAATGCAAATCAAAACCACAATGAGATACCATCTCACACCAGTCAGAATGGCTGTTATTATAAATTTTAAAAACAATGGATGCTAACTTGGCTGTGGAGAAAGGAAATGCTATACACTGCTGGTAGGAATGTAAACTACGTCAGCCAGTATGGAAAGCAGCACTTTGAAGACTTCTTAAAGAACTTAAAACAGAATTACCATACCACCCAACAATCTCATTACCTGGTATATACCCCCCCAAAAAACAAAATATTCTACCAAGAAGACAGATGCACTCTCGTGTTCATTACAACTCTACTCACAATAGCAAAGACATGGAATCAACCTAGGTGCCCATCAATGGTGGATTGGATAAAGAAAATGTGGCACATATGCACCATGGAATACTGTATATGCTGCCCTAAAAAAGAACAAAATCATGTCCTTTGCAGCAACATGGATGCAGCTGAAGACCATTATCCTGGGAGAATAAAAGCAGGAACAGAAATACTGCATGTTTTCACTTATAAGTGGGAACTAAACTTTGGGTACTCACGGACATAAAGATGGCAGTGATAGAAACTGGAGACTACCGGAGTTGGGGAGGGAGGATGAGGGGGAAGTGTTGAACAACTAACTAAAGGGTACTATGCTCAGTTCCTCAGTGACAAAATTATTCATACCCCAAACCTCAGCATCACACAATATACCCAGGTAACAAATCTACACATGTACCTCCTGATTCTAAAATAAATGTTGATAAATAATTATATGACCCTACTGAAAATAAATAACTAAATGCTCCTCATAAAGCATTTTCAGGATAAAATATTTTGGGACATTATAATCACTCATTCTGCCAATGTATCTATTCTGATAGAGATTTATTTTAAGGGCAACATGAGGTCATAGATCATTTTTTTCTATGTTAATCTTCAAGTTTAGCCAAGTGTCTAAATTATTGCTTTACTTAATGAATTAAGAACGATTTGGCCTTTGTTTGAATTGTGGAGGCATCCCAGTGATGTTTGAAGATATAATAGCTAATAATTTTACTAATTTACTCATTAAACACATTTTTATTATACATCCAATATGTTCCAGAAACATATTCTATTGCTCTAATAAAAAAAAAAAAACTAATTCTCCTAAATAATGAGAAATGAAAGGAGGAAATTTCAAACATAGTGTGATTAATGAAGGGCTATGCAATTCTTCCTAATCCCCCAAATTTCTTACTAATTCATAATGGAATCTAATTACATTTTAAACCCTTTGCTCTAAGTCTTCACAATTTTTAAAAGTAGTCACTTTACTATAAATCCTTTAAAAAATAAAATATAAAGCATACATCAATTAATAAAATGCACCACTAATTTAGAACTAGAAAGTGGAGAAGTTTATTAGGAGATAAGTGGGATTAAAAGGGAGGCAATAGGGACAGGCGCGGTGGCTCACTCCTGTAATCCCAGCACTTTGGGAGGCTGAAGTGAGTGGATCACCTGAGGTCGGGGGTTCGAAACCAGCCTGACCAACATAGTGAAACCCAGTCTCCACTGAAAATACAGAAGATTAGCTGGCCGTAGTGGCGGGTGCCTGTAATCCCAGCCACTCGTGAGGCTGAGGCAGGAGAACTGCTTGAACCCAGGAGGTGGAAGTTGCATTGAGCTGAGATGATATCATTGTACTCCAGCCTGGGCAACAAGAGCGAAATTCCTTTTCAAAAAAAAAAAAAAAGAAAAAAGAAAAAGGGAGGCAATAAGTCACAAAGGTAAACTTTAGAAACTTGCCACTTGGCCTTTGAGCATTTCTTTTAGAAGATGACTAAATGTGTGGTTCTGTGTTCATGTATATGTAAGGTGAGATAACGTCATTCAACCCTAGCTTAAAATATATATTTTATAAATGTAACTTTTGTTGATGCCAGTCCTTATTTGATCATTTACTATGTGAAAATTAGAACTCGAGAATATTAATATTAAATCACATATACTATCTTGTCTATATATACCTTAATGTTTTTACCAATCTGTGAAGCATATCTTATAGTTCTCTGATAAATAATATGACTAGTAAACAAGTAAAAGCATACTGAAAGGTGACCTTTAAGAGCCTTCAACAGCTTTAATTCAGTGGCAGTACAATTTATTTAACCTTTTGGAAAGTATTCAGTTTTGACAATGATTTTACTTTTCAAAGTTATACAATCATGTTAGAAAATGTACTTTATATTTATTCATAAACTTTTCTATACAGTGCAAGTTATTAAGCAGCATAGCTTATCTAAATTTCTGGTATAAATTAAAGTTTATGTACAGACTATTTCTTTAAATTATATATGCGTTTATATTGCCTGATTATTGTATTTCTGTTATATATGTGTGTATACATACACAGCACATTTATGTATACAGTCATGACTATATATTTATATATAAATATAGATATATAGATATATATCTTTTTCACCCTCTCAGACTGTAGACTCCTCAAGGTCAAAGACATGTCTTGTTTGTAAGTTTACCTCCAAAACCTAGCACAATACCTAGTTTATTGAGTTTAAGAACTCAATAAATGTTCATAGAATGAGTAAAATTTGAGATAGGCCATAGCAATTATCTTATATGTTCTTATATAAAGAGTAATAAAAGCAGCAACTTGAAGTGATTTAGGATGAGAAAAATAAAAGTTTTAAAACTCCACAGTAAACAACTTGACAGCAATGAACATCAGGTTTTAAAAAACAATGAGACATTTGGAATATTACTCTGGTATCTCTATAAAGAACATATAGTACCTCAAAGTAGCAATATAAATTTCATTGCTGCATGGATATGTGTATAGTATTTATATAGCTCAAAAAACTCTCATATTAGGTATGTCTAGGTATGTCATTGACCTATGACTGGCAATTTGGTAGATGTTAAGATATTTCTAAATTTGAATAAAATTTACAAAATAATCAGGATATTACAGAAATTTGTGTAAATGCTTTATCTATAACTTTCAATAGTTACTTTGATGTGCTTGGATGATCCATTTTTGGCTTTTTTCCCAGTATTTAATGTAATTTTTAGTAGATTTCAGAAATAGTGGAAATATGGCTTGTTGTATCTTCCCCATAACTCTCTCTAAATGATAATATACATTTTAGATTATTAAAATCTTACATTAAATATCTTTGTTAAAATAGTTGCATTTTACTCCATGTTTTGCTTTTCTCCAGAGAACTATTATAAGCAGTAGGGATGACTGAACTTTTTTATATGCTTAGATGACCTTTCTTGCCGTTTGTTTCTCAGATTATACTTTTAGGTTATCATTAATTGTGCTTGAACATCTTCACTATTTGGAAAACATTGACTATTGATTTTTTAATGCAGAAAATTGATATTGCATTCATGAGGAGGGGAAAAGAAAGACAGGAAGGGGAACATCACACTCCGGGGACTGTTGTGGGGTGGGGGGAGGGGGGAGGGACAGCATTAGGAGATATATCTAATGCTAAATGACAAGTTAATGGGTACAGGAAATCAACATGGCACATGGATACATATGTAACAAACCTGCACATTGTGCACATGTACCCTAAAACCTAAATTATAATAAAAAAAAAGAAAGATGGATCTACAGTGTACAGACTGTTTAAAAAAATATTCCATGGTTGCCCCCTGAATACCACAGGATAATTAAAATCAGTACTTTATGATACTGTGCTATTCTCTTTCTTTATTATTCTAACTGAACTTTTTTAAAGCACAAATATCATCAGCTTTTAAAATTATTCGAAAACATACAGAAAAAAACCTACTGCTAACATTATTCTTAATATTTAAAATACCATTACAGTTATCAATGGAACACTTTTTGTTACATTTGCCACTTTAAAAAATATAAATCTAAAAAGAGTAATTTTAAAATAATGCACTTGGAAATTACTGCAGAATATGATATTAGAGAAGTAAAATTCTTTTAAATACAGAAAGTGTATAATCATTATATATCACTCTTACCCTTTTCGGCTCCATACTGGGCAGGTGTTCTAGGTTAACCTTTCCTCCATCATCACCCAATGATCACCTGGTATTTGAAATGTTAATTGGACTTAATCAGACTTAGTCATTACCTCCCTAGACTTCAAATAGCTTTTTAAAAAATTCTTCTTGGGTTTAGGTGTGCTATATCTAAACAGTGTTATTATTGTAGGTAAGATTTTGCTTAACCTTTGAGAAGCATTATGTCCAAAATTTTCATTCATTTATCTCACAATATAGCAGCCATTTTTTCCTCAATTAACTCTTATCTCTCTCAAAGTCATATTGTCACAATAATTATACAATTTACATGGAATTTCTAAAATCAAGGAAAAGAAACTCAGTGTCAGATCAAATCTTGACTCTTCTTGTATCTTGTTATTTCTCTTGTTTTCCCAAGGGTGAGCCTGTAAGGATTTAAGAGGCAGACACTGATGATGGGTTGGACTATAAAATTAGAGATGGAAAATTAAGTGGATCAAAAGCGCCAGTCCAGGCGCTGTGGCTCATGCCTGTAATCGCAGCACTTTGGGAGGTCAAGGCGGGTGGATCACGAGGTCAGGAGATCGAGACCATCCTGGCTAACACAGCGCAACCCCGTCTCTACTAAAAATACAAAAAATTAGCCAGGCATGGTGGCAGGCGCCTGTAGTCCCAGCTACTTGGGAGGCTGAGGTAGGAGAATGGCATGAACCTGGGAGGGTGAGCTTGCAGTGAGCCGAGATGGTGTGACTGCACTCCAGACTCGGCGACAAAGTGAGACTCCATCTAAAAAAAAAAAAAAAAAAAAAATCACCAAAGTAAATTCTTTCATCACACGCAAATACGCACACACACGCACAAACACCTGCATTCACCAACACATGCACACGTAACTAGAATGTGCAAAGAGCAGGCATGTACAAGAATATGATTTCATAAGGAATTCCCATCAGCATTTACAATGAGAAAGCCAGGAGCCCAAAACCAGTATTATTACTTCCAAATTCTAATTATTTTAAACTATACAATGATACTTATTCCCAAAATTACGTCTTAATTTTATGAACACAAAATGATGTGTTGAAAAATCTGTTTTGTTTATTACACAAGTTTACCCTTGATTTGATCAGAACACTGAAATAACTGTAGACGTAATTTCCATAGTGATCATTAAACAATATGAAAATGAAGTTATTGCATCTCATATTTTTTGTCTTTATTTAATTATAATTTATTTCATCATATCTTTGCATGTTAAGTAATTACTGATCAAGAGCCTGCAAAGTACCAAGAGTCATATGCTAAATCTGTGCATGCAATGACAAAAAATATGTTGCCTTTCTTACAGTGTAGTGCAAGATACACACACACATACAGGCACAGAGAAAGAGACATGTTTATTAAACAAAACATGCAACACATACAGAAATACACTTAAATGTGTGTACACAAATACATTTAGGTGGACTACACAATGGAATCCAAGAAAGGACACTGTGAAAATGCTATATTTAAGCTGAGTATAAAAAAAATAAGTGGAACTCAGTCAGACACATATTTAAAAGTTGGGGAGAAAGCCATTCTACTTGCTATCTCAACAAAACTGCAAAATTATAATACTCACAAGTTTCAAGAGCTGGAAACCATTTCAGGCAACTATAGTGATCTCTTTCCAAATGAATGAAGACATTATTAAAGAAAATAGTGCTCATAAATGCTGTCAGAATAACATTAGAAACCTTAGCTTTATGTCAAGTATAAATCAATCCTTTCAACACTTATATCTTTCAAAAATCTCCAAGGCAACAAAAATCCATCAAAAGTAATAGTTGCCAGTGAATGCCTGGAGGGCAGCCATCTTATTTTGTGGGTCCAAATAGGAAACTGCAAGTGTGCAAGAGAAGTCTATCTTACTCAGCATTGACAAAATGAGACCAATAAAAGCTGTGCATCTTCATGCTCTATTTCAGATGACTAAATTTCTCTGGCTTTAAGCTCTTAGTGGGTTTAACCAGATGTGTCACTGTTCTCATGGCCTGTTGTTTCTGGTATACGTTTTATTGCTGCTCCAGATGTTCAATTTTGCTGGCTGTGCCCATCATACACATCTTGTGTCTCAAAACTCTGAATTATTTCTTACCGAGGATTACAATTTATTTGTTTATTTGAATCTGAGGCAGTTAATCTATTTGCTTAAGAAATATATAAACATTATTTGTGAATAGAAGAGAGTGTTAGAAGATGAAAGAAGATGGAATTATATAAACAAGTTGTAATAAATAAATACTAGTCCACAATCATAAAATGTTAGTGGTGGAGAAAATTTAGAGATGCACTGATAGAAATATTCTTACATAAATATAAACAAGCATTTCATGCCAGATTAGCCAAGATGTTAGACAGTAGAGATAAGATTAAACTAAGGTTTCTTAAGAGTCAGTTTTGAAGAATTTGCACCTTACTGCAGCAATTGTCTCACTCAGGAGTCAGCAAAATATGGCCCATGGAGCCAAAGCCAGTCAGCTGCCTGGGATTAAATGTGCAGTTTTATTGGAGCACAGCCATGCCTATTTATGCTCATTCCTTTACCTATTTTCTATGGTTCCTTTCCAATGCCACTTTGAGCACTAGTGACAGAAACTGTATGGCCTGCAAAGCCTAATACATGTACTATTAGTCCTTTGGAGAAAAAGTTTGCTGACCCCTGTTCTAACTCATTTATAATCCTATAAATAATTGTGCTCAATTTGAGCTTCTGAAAGAGTTTGAAATATGTTGTGGTCATAGTAATTATTTTGGATTTGGATGATTATCATGAAATCACAAATTGTTATGGCTGAAAAGGGCCATATAGGACATTCAGTTCAATTCCCAGTTGATGAAATATGTCTTTTATTCTGTGTCTAACAGATGCCCATTTAGGCTTTGCTTGAATAATTCTACCGAAGGGAACTAGAATACTTCCTGCAGCCGGGTATCGCACGGATGGACGACACTACTAGTTGGAATAAAACTTTTATGTTTTGAAATATATCTGATTTTTAATCTTTACTGATTATAGTCCAATCTGCACAGACATCAGAGGACAAATAGCCTCTACATGCTAGACCTTCAACTGATTTAACTTTCTAACATGGCAAATTGCACCAATCTTCCTATTTTCCGGATAAACATATGCCATGTATTCTCACTCTCAAACCACTAACCATCCTCTTTATTGCTCCCTGGATGCTGTCTTGATTTGTAAGTTTTGTACCTTAAATGTGGCACCCAGAATTGTAAAAATATATAAATAAAAAAAGTTCTGTGCAATGTATACTCTTTCAGTAATACTGGACAGATTACATAATGTCTCTATATTATGGTGATAACAACATTGTAACATAGTAATACTGTAAAAATAAAATGAGTTACTATCTTATGTGTTTAGTACACTGGAGAAACAGATTATATTCAGCAAATATTAGTTTTTTTCCCCAGGGTTTTCCTATCTTTATAGGAATTTATTTGCATATAAAAAATAATTAGGACATATGTCTTGCTCCAACATAGCTCATATTTTGTTAGAGAAGATTGACACCTAACCAAATAATTGCAATGCAACTAAATAAGTTCTCAATTATAATGTCCTAGATGACATAGGAAATAAATTTCAAACATGTGAATAACTCAGAAGAGATTTATAAAATGATTTAGTTTTAATAGCCTATTATATTTTAGTTTCTCCAACTAGGTAGCTAAATATTCATTTTGCAAAATATTTTAGATAAAAATCAGTTTTTAATGTCATGTTCAACACATCTTTTGTTGCCTCTGGGACATAATGAAAATTATATATTAGAATCATTTGTTTGATGACAGCATAAGCACAGCTTAAGACATAGAATGGCTTTCTTATGTGGCTTCCAGCAGTTTGTGAACTCATTTCTACAATAATTAAAGACCTTTTAAAGTGATTATATCTCTTTCAGATTATAGTTATTCTTTAGACAAGTAGAATTATTTGTTAAGTATCCAGTATCTTCAAAAAGCTAATGAATTATTAAAATGTATTAGACATACTTTAAGAGTTTTGTTGTGCAGTGAAGGAGATTGCCCCAATGGCAAATCACTTTATTGTTTTTTAACAATTAACATTCTTCACTTCGGTTGTTTTTTTCTTTTAGATTTTTAACAGATTTGGATAATTAAAAAATATACTAAAGACTACATGTGTAGGTAAGATCTAAACTGTTCACTGCGTGCTGTTTTTTTTTTTTTTAACCAATTGTGTTCAACAAACGAGAGAAAGAGCTTAGGAAGAAAGATGAGTGATCACAGTAAGTGCTGGTGATTTCCAATTTTCTTTAAAAAAATGCTGACTATTTTGTGTATGAAACAATACCTTACCAAGTCCCTGCATCATTTAAATTTATCTTTAGAAATTTAGACAATTATCACTATGGCATAGACATTGCCTCAATTCATATAGTAATATTGGTTAAGAATGTAGAAAAAATAGAACCCTATAAGTTATTGTTATGTCACAAAAATAGCATGTAGAATCAAAAATCAATTGTATAATTTTGGTGATATTTTTGGAAAAGTACTACTCTTATTTTAATAATTATATTAAGTTCTATATGACAAGAAACAGGTTAAACTAAAATGGTTGTATAAATATGCTAGGCAGCACTTATCTCTAGTGGTCCAAAACTGTGTTTCTAAATGTACAGGTTGTATGTATGAAAGACAATGCTATTATTTTCTAGAAGGTGTTAGGGACTAAGATTTAATGTATATTAAAGAAAGGATTATAACAGAAATGACCATGTTTGTTCTTTGTGTAATCAATTTAGTGAAGTTACAAAACAGGAAAATTACTTTAAAGAACATTTACCCTTACTGCACATGGTGATTGCAGATGACCAGTGGGCACTATCAAATTAGAGTATTAGTTGCAGAGAAACTTTTCGAATTTCTAGCCTCATTATTAAGTGAATTTCTCTTCATTCCAGCTCTCTTGCATTAAGAGAGACTTGCCATTGAAACAGTAAAATTAGTTTGCTCCTCTGAAATTTCAGGAAAAAGAAAAGACAATTTTGAACTGTGGAATTTCTAAGACAGTAAAGAATGTGGTTGCTTCAAAAGCTGAAAACAAAAGATTCTAAGGCTTGTGGAGGTAGGTTTTTGATGTACTGAATACGATGAACTGTTAATTAGTATTTACCTTACTCCTGTGTCCCTGTGTTCCCAGAGGGCTTATGGAAGACAGTCAAATGGTGACAATAGTAATTCTGTAATAATTACTATTCTTACATTCTTACGAAGACAGCATTTGGACTTACAATGTTTTTGTTTAAATAATTAAAATTATACTCTTATTTTTGTGGGTTTTTTGTATGTATTATAGTTAAACATCTACATGCTCTTGTAAAATTAGCAGATATATTAATGAATAAATAAGTAGAAACAAGGATATGAATTAATTAATTAATGTTCAATAAGTAAATCAACCGTTTTCTTAAATTTCATTCTATCAGCAGAGAAAATCATTAGGAAAATTTTAGTCACAATCTAGATAACATATGTTTATGTTGAGATGTACAAATATATTTTCAAGTGCCATTTTTTCTGGATCTCAAAATTGAACAGAAGAAGCTGAAAATGTACGTCCGTTAATTTATCTGATAATCAAATTATGTCTTCATTTTGGAAACATTATAGTGAGGAGAAATTGATTTATCCTCTAGAATAACTGAACACGTTCCCTAGAAATGGGAGCAGATTTAAAGTCACAATTATAATTTTTTCTGTCCTACTCTTTTTAATATGGAACAGTTTATACATCTTTGCTATGCACAAGATTTCCTGAAGGATATGTTAAAAATATAGTTTCACGTCCATACAAAATAGTTGGATTGCATAGGTGCAGGAATTTGTAACTTGTATTGCATAGCCTTCCTTTAATTTTCTGTATTAACTGGGTATATGCTGTCTTTTTTTTCTTTATTCTTTTCTTTTCTTTTTTTCTTTTTTTTTTTTTTGAGACAGAGTCTCACTCTGTTGCCCAGGCTGGAGTGCAGTGGTGTATTCTTGCCTCACTATAAACTCCGCCTCCCAGGTTCAAACAATTGTCCTGCCTCAGCCTCCCAAGTAGCTGGGACTACAGGCACATGCCACCATACCTGGCTAATTTTTTGTATTTTTAGTAGAGACGGGGTTTCACAGAGTTAGCCAGCATGGTCTTGGTCTCCTGCCCTCATGATCCCCCTGCCTCAGCCTCCCAAAGTGCTGGGATTACAGGTGTGAGCCACCACATGTGCTGTCTTTCTTCTTATACACACTCTTACTCACACACTCCTTCATAAAAAAAAAAAATTAAGGTTTGAAATATATTCTGAAATATATTTTTCAACATTTTATTCATGAGTGTACAATATCAAAAATGTACATAAATATGAATAAACACAGGTATATGTATGTAAGAAAATTGAGGTTATTGTTTTCCCAAACTGATATTTTAATAAACACACTTCACTGCATTTTATCTTCTTAGTCATCAATACCTATTGCAAATAACTTCAAGTGAACTGTCAGGATTTTATTTTAGTAGTTCTATAGAATTTCATAGTAAACTTTCATCATAATTTCTTCTGCCATTCCACAAATCTTCAGCTTTGGAGATTGAAGACACTGAAATCACCTCTTCACCTTTATTTCATAGCTTTGTGAAGGCCAAGAAGGACAGACACAGTCAAGTGGTCATATGGTCATTCTACCAAGAGGACCCAGATATCTGGTGTCTGACCTCCATGTTCCTTGATACAGATATTTACACAGTCCATATTGTACAAAAACCACATCGAATCTATTTTTCATGACTAAAGTCCAATACATCACTTACACTCTGTCCCCCATAAAATCCTACCACAACTTGATTCAGGAGAAGCAGAAAGATTTCCATTTTCAGAGAAGTAATGAAAAATCATTTTTTAATTGTCAACTTTCCAGAATCCTTTATCTGATAATAAAGGATTATGAACACCAAAAATTATCAAGAATTTTTGGTGTTCATATTTCAAATGCTCGACATTTTTGTTTGCATCATAGCTAGCAACAATATATATATGATGCTGGAGGAAAGTTGGAGGTACTAGCCCCTACTATGGAAATCTCTCATGGCTATTCCACCAAGTATTTACTGCCTGCTTTGCCACTTACACCATATTTTTGTTAGTTAGTTAGTTTGTTCGTGTCTTAGATTAGTATGAAGACATTTTATTTCAGGAAAATATAACCTTTTTTCTTGTAAAAATATCTTCCATCAAACTACAATTTTCTCCTACCTGAATGAAATCTAGGCTTAGCTATACACAAAATGTTAGAGTATCATTTTTGTTGTTGTTCCTACACTACCAACACTTACTACATAGCATAAGCGTGAGTTAGCAAGAAGAAAGATTATTTTTCATATCCACCCATTAAATCTTGGTTTCAGTGAGTTTTCTTTCTCCATCTCTGCCATCAAGATGGCAGTTTGCTTCTAAACACATTAGGTGGGGGAGAGGTAATTACCCATGCTCACGTAATATACTTATTGCATTATTTCCCCCAGGACATAGAAGAGTTTAGTCTAATGTTTATAATAATACAAGCTTTAGAAATAAGAAATAAAACACAGATTTGAAGGGATAAATTGTAGGATTTATATTGCTTATAAAAAGAAATAGTCATGAATTAATGAACCAATACTTTTTTGTTTTCTATAGAGAAAGCTGAACAGCTTTGTGTTCATGTATATTCTTTGTGTTCATGTAAACCTAATGAAACTTATTTCGTTGTTTCACAAATTGCCTGGAAAATTTATCTCTTGCATGCAAAATAATTTTTCTCTACTAATATAGGAATAATAACCTGATTTTAATTGATTGACCTATGCTATTTTGTATTTATGAGATAATTAGCTGTATTTGCAATTGTCTGCTTTGACTTTGAAGAAGTGCACTGCTAGGAAGTACGTGCAGGTGTTGAATCTACTTCGTGGGACTCACAAATATACTTGATGTATTAAATAGACAAGCATACCAGAAATCATAATTCTATTTAATAAATCAATAAAAGAAGCAGTTAAAATTAGCATCTCCAAAACATGATAAAATATTGTATGTGCCGTTAAATACTTGTTTTTTATCAACTGAATTTTATAAAATTTTGTGATATATTATCTCTAGTTCACCTTTTTTTGTTGTTGTTTTTTTTAATACTCATTAAGCAATAGACCAGCATTGAGTCGTACATTAGGAAAACTAAATTTTTGCTACTTTCACATTCAATTTTTTTATTATTACTATATTTTATAGTTTTTATAAATCAAAGGAATATTAGCTCTAAGTGTAAAACCATTTGCTTCTTCTTGGAATATTATTTACTACTTTCTTCCATTTCCTCATTTTCTGACCTCAAACCCAGCTTATAATACATTTTACAAAAGACACTATTTTCAATCTGCTAGAATTCAGGGACACATCAAGGTCAATTTTTGCAAGCAGGAATTTAGTTGCATGTTTCAATAGCTCTTGCAGAAATGATAAGCTATCTTCTACAGTGTACTTGTGGGTTCTTCAATCAGATGTGGCACTGAAGGAACAACAGCCTTTTGCTATAGATATGGAAGGCCTCTCAGGGTATAGTGTGTTAACTCCTTCAGGTTATTTAGTAGCAAAGCATTTCAAAGTCAGATGAGAGAAGAGAAAGTGAGGAAAATATTACTGTTATACTTATGTATACTGTAAAATAAAGTATGTCAAGAGTTATTTATATAGGAATTATTAATCAATATAAAACTAATATTAAATGATTATTTTAAAATTTGATTTGTTAAAATGTGAGTGAATGGCGTGAACCCGGGAGGCGGAGCTTGCAGTGAGCTGAGATTGCACCACTGTACTCCAGCCTGGGCGACAGAGCGAGACTCCGTCTCAAAAAAAAAAAAAAAATAAAATAAAAAATAAATAAATAAAAATATTGCAAGTTTGAACACATTGTTGACCACTAGAGAATTTTCAGCTTATTCTGAGATGCATCTTTATGCATCTTGGCATATCTGGGCCCTGTTGTGGGCCTTGTCATGTGGAACATGAGAAAAGGTCCCTAAGCCATGGTAAGTAGGATCATACCTACAACATAATGCATAACAAAAATTTTCCTTAGCTTCATGATTTTCAAATAAATCTGTGAGATATTAGATAGAAAGAACTAGCACACTATTTGATGTTTAAAGTAGTCCTGAGTTGAGTAAGCCTGTAAACAAATCCTCAAAAATCAAATTCCACTTTTCATACCCTCATACGTCAAGTTGTATGCTGCATTTTGGTTCTTTCTTTTTCTATTCATATCTGTCAAGTAAAACAATTTCACCAGGAATCTTTAACTCTCTAGGTTAACATCCAAGATTTACAGAGGTACTTCTATTTTATCTATTTCAACTCTCCTTCAAAGAAAATATGACATATGATTTTCCAAAGTGATTGACCTTGATGTTAGAGAGAGTTATTAGTTTTAGTATCAGTGGATTTAAATTTGTGATGTCTATAATTCTATTTCTAGATATGATATGGTTTGACTGTGTCCCCACCCAAATCTCATCTCAAATTGTAATCTCCACACGTGTTGAGGGAGGGACCTAGTGGGAGGTGATGGGATCATGGGGGCAGTTTCCCCCATGCTAGTCTCATGATAGTGAGTGAGTTCTCATGAGATATGGTGATTTTATAAGTGGCAGGTTTCCCTGCTCTCTTTCTCTCTCCCGCTGTCCTGTGAATAAGCTGCCTGCTTCCCCTTCACCTTCTGCCATGATTGTAAGTTTCCTAAGCCTCTAAAGCCATATGGAACTGTGAGTCAATTAAACTTATTTCCTTTATAAATTACCCAGTCTCAGGTAGTACCTTTATAGCAGTGTAAGAATGGAATACAATATATTTGTTGAGTGAATCTATGTTTACATTGCTATAAGATCTCAGAATTTCTTATGTTTCCATGGAAGAAACCAATCTCTCTCTCATATGACATGTTACCCATATTTGGTTATATTTAAAGCTCAGGTCACCATATACCCTTGATATTTTTTCCCCCTAAATAATTGAGAATTCCAATACCTTTTCTACTTCTGTAATGACTTTAAGGCTATTTATCCTGCTGTACTTACTTGTAGGCTTTGAGTCATTGTTATATGACCTTCTAATAAAAATTTTAAACATACAAAGTAATAAGCTTAAAAGAGAAAGTAACTACCATTTTGTTATTTTCATAATTAGGCTTCTTATATTTTATAAACCTACAGTTTGGGTGTTCTTAAAAATGTACTAGAAAATCAATCATAAATGAAACAGGGAAATTGTGAGAAGGAAAGTAAGCAAGATAAGCCAGTAGGTGTGTAAATAAGAAAATCACTTAAAGAAACTCAAAAGGGCAAAATTAAATGATCTTATCAGCATGACAACAGCTATATGTTTAAATGAATATAAATTATGAAAGACAAATAAAAACTTGGTATCTCGATTTTGGGACCCCAATTTTCTCTCTCAAAAAAGAAAACAAATTAAGCTGAAAGCCAAGTCATGCAAGAAACTGCCTTTTCTTTTGTTCCTAAGCAGATAGCTACAGATAAAAGGGTAAATATATCCACAGGTAGCTACTCTATGCTCACGTCACCTTAATGTAAAGTTTCAGTTTACTGAGCTCCAGACAAGGAATACAGAATTAACTACATCCCTACTAGCTCCTTTTCCTTTGCAACATGTGGATTACCATACCTTCTCTCTTTCCCTTCCAGCCAGCTTTTCCCCTTTAAGTACTGAAGCCTTCAAAATTTTCTTTGAAGAAGAGCACAGATCACAGACTGTTTTTGTGATCTCATATATGTTTTTCTTCTGGGCATATCTTTAACCTTGACAAAGTGAATTTTTGAATTGATTGAGGCCTGTCTCAGTACCTTTTGGTTTACAAAATGAAGCAAAACAATTCTTCTTCATAATACTCATATTAGACTCAAGAAAACCCCAAAAGATGGATAGAATATGAAATGAATTAATTTGCGAGGTGAAGCGTGGGGAAGGCTTACAAACCAAATATTTTATGCTGCAGAAAAAGGTGATTTACATGCAAATTCACAAATTCAGAAATTATTAGCATTTTTACCTTTCCTAAAATGTTTTAATTAACAAAGTAAGATTCAAATGTCCCCTTTGAAAAGTACATTTGTAGTATAAAAGTTTGTTTACATAATTAAATAGCAATACAGAAATATTCAGTATGCCCTGAATACTTGCAGTAATGACTCTGCCTGTCGTTTTTATTGAGTAAGAGAAAGAAGCATGACCTCAAGAGTATTTCAGGGAACTGTGAAACCACCTTTTCTACTAAGAGGGGGTGATATGGTTTGGCTGTGTCCCCACCCAAATCTTATCTTGAATTATAGTTCCCATAATTCCAACATGTTGTGGGAGAAACCTCATGAGTGGTAATTAAATCATGGGGGATGTGTCTTTCCCATGATGTTCTCATGATAGTGAATAAGTCTCAGGAGATCTGATGGTTTTACAAAAGCGCTTTCCTTACACCAGCTCTCATTGCCTGCTGCCGTGTACAATGTAAATTTGCTCTTAATTAGTCTTCTGCCATGATTGTGAGGCCTCCCCATCCATATGGAACTATGAGTCAATTAAGCCTCATTCTTTTATAAATTATCTAGTCTCATGCATGTCTTTATTAGCAGCATGAGAACAGACTAATACAAGATATATCTCCTGGGTCTCAGGCAGCCTGAAAAGATGGGTTTCATTATTATCATTTTATTTCCTCCAGCTCAAGATAGACCCTATAATAAAGACACTCTATGTTGAAGAAAGAGTTGGTGGCTTGATTTTGTAACTTGAAGACTATGTCATGTAGTTTTCCTGAAATGTGAATAGAACTTACTGAATAACTTCTCATATTAAACTTGAGATTATATGCTTAATTATTAAAATTATAAAACATTCTATTTTTAAAAGTATAAGTAGAACAGTACAAATTTTTAGCAACTAAGAAAATAGTTGCTTAAAAATCAACCTCAACTCCGTTGACTAGTGAAGCAAATAATTGTAAAATGTTTAGAAAATGGATTGACATAACAGGTAGTCAGTACTTTTTTTATCTTTTATTCTTCTCATACAGGAATCATTAAATGCAATGAATTAAGGTAAAAAATTAAGTAATTTTCTGCTTTGCATCCTGTAATCTATCATAAGTGAGTAATTGGGCTTCTTACTCCATTCAAATTTTGAGAGTAATAAGATTTGGCAAGCAGACAGAAGATTATTATTACTATTATTTTTGCCCTGAGGCTGTTGTCTTTAAACACACTCTATTTCCTGTGGTTTCACAGACATATTTTAATTTAAAATTTTACTAAGTGTTTTATTTAAAAACTAGCATCACATAAATATTACAATTTTCAATACGTGCTTTCCAGTCAAGTCAATACCAAAAATCACAAAAAATTTATACAGAAGTTGAAATAGATCATATTTCTGGTACAATTCGTGTCCAATTTTCAGGTTATGCTCTGATCACAATCAGTTTACCAAGCATGAATGTTCACATTCTGCTTGTTTCAGGGCCATGGTTATTCATTATGTCTTCAGTGTTAAATATAAAATAATAATTATTCAGATGATTGAAATTTTTATATCACACATTTTTAATTTTAAAAGTCAAATGTTAAAAATAAATTCTAGATTCTTTCACATGAATGCCCGAGATTATATATATATTTCAAGAAATGCCTTATTGAACTATGTTAATGGAGACTGAAATATGTCAATATTTTATGATAAAAATCCTTAATAGTTTTTTTGGGAAAGATGCATGTCATATTTCAGCAATCCATATAATCTTTTATCTGTTATAATTCATTACTTCTTGTTGGTCAAGATCTTGACCAAGGTTTTTGAAGCACAAATGTATTAGGCAACTGTTTACATTTTTGCAGTGCTGCCTGAATACTCCTTTTCAATTAAGAACTGATGAGTGCTCTTAGACAAAAAAAAATTATTTTCTAAAACTGAATTGTCACAAAAGGAAGTCTCATCAAAAATGTTGTTTATTAAAATTCAGGTTTCAGTACCTCTTTTTGTGTCAGTTATGTTCAGAGGCTTTACAGAGTGGAGTCAAATTATAAGGAGAAAACAGCCTATTAGCTGGCATATGGTATCTTCACAGGGTTTAAGACAACTATGATTATCTATTCAGATAGGCCTGTCAAAGCCTTTCTTCACCTCTGAAATGTGCATTGCTCCTCATTTTCCTAGAATATTTTTATTTTTCTCATTGCACACTAATGAGAAATGAATAAGTTGCCTAGGACTTTCTAGGACAGTATTTTCAATGTGCACGTTGTGACTTATTAATGGTTGTATAATCCTTTAGTGAAGATGTTGGAGAGTGTGGAAACCAGAGCTAACTTTAAATTAAAGTAAAAAAGACTAGGTTAGGATAGAAAATTAAATATTAGAGGGTATCACCCAAGTAAGTCTTGAAATATTCTTTTGTGAATAATGATGTTTTATGTGTATATATATCATGTAATAATGTATATGTGTGTGTGCGCACGTGTGCGTGTGTGCGTGTGTGTGTGTGTAAGCTTACTGTGGTCAGTTAAAAAAGAAAGAAAAAGAAATGTAAAGCCTCCAATCTAGAACATTCACTGAAAGGTACTGCTCACCACAATCAAAGGCACAGGCGCGCACACACACACACAGAGAAACACAAAAAGATACAGAAATACTTTTTTTTTATTATTATACTTTAAGTTTTAGGGTACATGTGCACAATGTGAAGATTTGTTACATATGTATCCATGTACCATGTTGGTGTGCTGCACCCATTAACTCATCATTTAGCATTAGGTGTGTCTCCTAATGCTCTCCCTCTCCCCTGCCCCCACCCCACAACAGTCCCCAGAGTGTGATGTTCCCCTTCCTGTGTCCATGTGTTCTCATTGTTCATTTCTCACCTACGAATGAGAACATGCGGTGTTTGGTTTTTTGTCCTTGCGATAGTTTGCTGAGAATGATGGTTTCCAGTTTCATCCATGTCCCTACAAAGGAAGTGAACTCATCATTTTTTATGGCTGCATAGTATTCTATGGTGTATATGTGCCACATTTTCTTAATCCAGTCTGTCGTTGTTGGATATTTGGGTTGGTTCCAAGTCTTTGCTATTGTGAATAGTGCTGCAATAAACATACGTGTGCATGTGTCTTTATAGCAGCATGATTTATAGTCCTTTGGGTATATACCCAGTAATGGGATGGCTGGGTCAAATGGTATTTCTAGTTCTAGATCCCTGAGGAATCGCCACACTGACTTCCACAATGGTTGAACTAGTTTACAGTCCCACCAACAGTGTAAAAGTGTTCCTACTTCTCCACATCCTCTCCAGCACCTGTTGCTTCCTGACTTTTTAATGATGGCCATTCTGACTGGTGTGAGATGGTATGTCATTGTGGTTTTGATTTGCATTTCTCTGATGGCCAGTGATGATGAGCATTTTTTCATGTGTTTTTTGGCTGCATAAATGTCCACCAATAACAGACAAACAGAGAGCGAAATCATGAGTGAACTCCCATTCACAATTGCTGCAAAGAGAATAAAATACCTAGGAATCCAACTTACAAGGGATGTGAAGGACCTCTTCAAGGGGAACTACAAACCACTGCTCAATGAAATAAAGAGGATACAAACAAATGGAAGAACATTCCATGCTCATGGGTTGGAAGAATCAATATCGTGAAAATGGCCATACTGCCCAAGGTAATTTATAGATTCAATGCCATCCCCATCAAGCTACCAATGACTTTCTTCACAGAATTGGAAAAAACTACTTTAAAGTTCATATGGAACCAAAAAAGAGCCCGCATCGCCAAGTCAATCCTAAGCCAGAAGAACAAAGCTGGAGGCATCACGCTACCTGACTTCAAACTATACTACAAGTCTACAGTAACCAAAACAGCATGGTACTGGTACCAAAACAGCATGGTACTGGTACCAAAACAGAGACATAGATCAATGGAAGAGAACAGAGCCCTCAGAAATAATGCCGCATATCCACAACTATCTGATCTTTGACAAACCTGACAAAAACAAGCAATGGGATAAGGATTCCCTATTTAATAAATGGTGCTGGGAAAACTGGCTAGCCATATGTAGAAAGCTGAAACTGGATCCCTTCCTTACACCTTATACAAAAATTAATCCAAGATGGATTAAAGACTTACATGTTAGACCTAAAACCATAAATACCCTAGAAGAAAACCTAGGCAATACCATTCAGGACATAAGCATGGGCAAGGACTTCATGTCTAAAACACCAAAAGCAATGGCAACGAAAGCCAAAATTGACAAACGGGATCTAGTTAAACTAAAGAGCTTCTGCACAGCAAAAGAAACTACCATCAGAGTGAACAGGCAACCTACAAAATGGGAGGAAATTTTTGCAATCTACTCATCTGACAAAGGGCTAATATCCAGAATCTACAATGAACTCCAACAAATTTACAAGAAAAAAACAACCCCATCAAAAAGTGGGCAAAGGACATGAACAGACACTTCTCAAAAGAAGACATTTATGCAGCCAAAAAACACATGAAAAAATGCTCATCATCACTGGCCATCAGAGAAATGCAAATCAAAACCACAATGACATACCGTCTCACACCAGTCAGAATGGCCATCATTAAAAAGTCAGGAAACAACAGGTGCTGGAGAGGATGGGGAGAAATAGGAACACTTTTACACTGTTGGTGGGACTGTAAACTAGTTCAACCATTGTGGAAGTCAGTGTGGCGATTCATCAGGGATCTAGAACTAGAAATTCCATTTGACCCAGCCATCCCATTACTGGGTATGTACCCAAAGGACTATAAATCATGCTGCTATAAAGACACATGCACACATATGTTTATTGCGGCACTATTCACAACAGCAAAGACTTGGAACCAACCCAAATGTCCAACAACGATAGACTGGATTAAGAAAATGTGGCACATATACACCATGGAATACTATGCAGCCATAAAAAAGGATGAGTTCATGTTTTTTGTAGGGACATGGATAAAACTGGAAACCATCATTCTCAGCAAACTACCACAAGGACAAAAAACCAAACACCTCAAGTTCTCACTCATAGGTGGGAATTGAACAATGAGAACACATGGACACAGGAAGGGGAACATCACACTCTGGGGACTGTTGTGGGGTGGGGGTAGGGGGGAGGGAGAGCATTAGGAGATATACCTAATGCTAAATGACGAGTTAATGGGTGCAGCACACCAACATGGCACATGTATACATATGTAACAAACCTGCACATTGTGCACATGTACCCTAAAACCTAAAGTATAATAATAAAAAAATAAATAAAAGAAAAAAAAGACCTAAATTACATTCTGAAAAATCGATAAACTAGACAATAATTAATTCTCTAGTTTATCCACCACAAAAACTTCTTCAATCCTAATCTATATGTCCTGCAAATTCAATGTTTTAAATATAACTATGGTTAAATCAGTAGAGCATTTTAGATATATCACCTTTAAAAAGTCAAATATGTGTATGTCTATATATACATATCTTTGCGATCTGATTTAATTTTATCTAGACTCAACTGTAATCAAAGTGCAGCTTCAGTTTAAGTTACCAGTGCCATCACTATAGATGGGCACATCAGGATGATTGCTCTGGCTCTGCGCTATTAAGGGAAAGGCACCTAATCTAACTAATTCAAAGAAGTAGCAGGTAGGAGGAGAAGAACGGGGATCCACCACGTGGTAGTAATTAGAAGTTAAGAAAGAGGATCATACACTCCACTAAATATAGGCTGTCTTCTAGCCACAGAAAGACTGAGTTAGGGCAACGCTGCTGAACGCCCACTTCTACATTTGAGTCCCGCATTTTCCTTATTCTTTTTATGTGCACACCTTCTAATTTTCTTTTAATCAGTTCTCTCATTTATAAAACAAGAACAGGTAAAGAACAACTCAGACCATCCTTTACATACTAGAAAAATTCTTGTCAATGAAACAGAGTTTTTAAAATCAGTTCGATTCGGTCCCCTAAATGTGGCTCTTCTATTATTTATTCTTCACGGCTCTTCTTGGAGATTCATTTCCAAGACGTCGGGGAAAATGACTGTCTTGAGGGATGAGCAGTTTGTTTAGTTTACTTCTTGTCCACAGATAGGTAGGCAAAAGGGTAATTTTAAGTCTCAAATATTCATAGTCCCTTTCTCTCCAGTCTGTGGGTATTTTGACAAAGTAATTCTCACAAAAAGGTCCTCAGCTTCTTATCAATTTTGTTATGACCAACTCATGTGCTGATGGTTCTATATAGATCGAATTCTCATATTTGCTATATTTCTTTGGTGCCACTGTGTACCTCTCTCAATTAAACTATAGGTAACTTAAGCATATTAAGATTTTATTGAAAAGACAAATCATTTTATCATTTCTCTATGCATATTTTTAAATTAGAATATTTACTGTCCGTCCCTAACAGGGTATTTAGACTGTTCACAGTGGCTATATACTGACTCCCTCTTTAACCGACTGGAAAGCTCTGATATTTGCATTCAGGATTTTGAAGAACAAGGGCCAACATCATTAAAGAATGTTGTAAAGTTAGGTTACTATTCTCCTAATTACACTCCTAGACACCACTGCCACTTCTAAAACTTCATTCAACATCATGATCAAAGCTTTCTCTTTCACGATTCATGATATCGAGATATGCCATCATCTTCCCTTCTTGTTGTAATCTATTATTGTCCTGCGTTGAATCAAATATTTTGACCATTGGTCTAATGTCTTACTGTCGATCTCATACTTGGCACCAGTGTCTGTGATGTGTGTATAATTTGGTTTATCCAAAACTTTGGCCTTCTGATTGAATTCCTCTGCTCCATGCCATATCATTCATTTTTTCCCTTGGCCAAATCTTTCTATAAATTTCCTAATCTCAGTAAGTTCATTGTATATTATCTATATAAAAGAGGAAATAGAAACCATCATACAGGATGTTCTCCAGCTTTCCTCTACCAGACAATGAAAGCTGTGTGATGTGCATCTATCTTTTCCTTGCTGCCTTCTGTTGGAAAAGAGGAATTGCTGCTCTGCTAAGACAAATACAAAATTTGCTTCTGTACTATCTATCTTTGTTCTATAATAAAATTTGAATACACATACACACACACACCACCTCAAATTTTTCTAGTCTTTGGCCAATAATCTCAGTATCACTAAAGCCAAGGTATATTCCCATTCCTAAACTTATTTTAAATCAAAACTGCATTTAAAACTCACATTAGCTATTTTTTTAAATACTATCTCTTCTAGAATTTTGTGTTACTATATTCTACTGCATCTCATCTACCTTCTTAATCTACTTTTTGTTGTTTCTCTCACTTACCTATCCATTAAATATTGGGATAATTTAGTGATTGGGACTAGACCCTTTCTCAGCTTCCACATTTGCTCCCTAAATAAAATATCAAATATGCTGGAACTTCAGTATTTACCTATATCAAATCGCTAATATTCATATTGTTTATCTCTAGTCAATACTTGGCCTCTGAGTTTCAGTTGTATAAATCTAACTGCATTCTTAATATATCTATTAGAATATTGCTCAATCCCTTTGTTTATAATCCTATCCCCATCCAATATTGGTTCTCTTCCAAAGTTCTCTGTAGAACAAATTTCATTACCATGCATGCATCCATGTTTTGCTGCACATCTAGGATCACCTTTATATCTGTGCTATTTATCGCTTTACATTTTTCATTTTCTGTCCCCATTCCCCAATCTGATTTTTACCCTTTTAATTTTCCAAGTACAAAGTAATCTTGACCAAGACATGCTACATAAGCCCTTTACATGTATGTTTTTCTCCTTTTGAAATGCTAACTCAACTTTTGTCTCCAGCCTCCCTCACTACCACTTAAAACAAGTCTGCAAATTCAGTATCATTCAGTATTTCTCAGCAGTTTTATCTGACCCCACCCAAACTTTCTTACTCTCTTTCAAAGCAGCATGTGTTTATTGTGATAAGTATAAAATTGTATATTGATCATTTGTTTAATTACTTCCAAACCACAGTGTAAGGATTAGGATTCATTCACTAAATTTTACTAGAACCTCTATACTTGCTATCTTTTACATACTTGGAACATAATACAAGACTAAAATAAATTAATAAATGCTTTAAGGCAAGAATACTGGAATAAATGGATGAATATATTTTCTAAGGCAAACATTCAAATGCTGTTGGAATACATGAATAAAAAATCCTCTAAGGCAAAAAAATGATTACAATGTAGTTAGAAAACAGAGGATATTAAGTAGGGCTAGGGCATATATTTTGAAAAGGTTATACATGTCATAGGACTAAGCGAGGTACCAGGATATGAAGAGTTTTTATGGCATGTTAAGTAATTTGAACTTTATCCTGGTAGCAATGGAGAAATATACAGGAATTTTAAATACCAGAAGTTCCAAAAGAATAGCTTTCTCAAAAGCATAATGTAAAATTTAGGAAAAAATAATCTAATAAATTGTTTTACTATTTGAGATCATAGATGATCATGTCCTGAAAATTACAATAGAAATGGGATAGACTATAGTGGCCAGATTAGAGAAATATTGAGAAAGGAGAATCCACTATATACACTATCCTTGCTTTATATAGTCTTACAGCATCATAAAAATGACTAGGAAAGTTAAAACCATGTGTAGCAATTTAACAATCAATGGGAAGAAATGTGATTACTTCATGACCTTTAAAACTTTTGTCAAAACAATACAAGTAATGCCATCAGTTAAAAATGTACAGGGACATGGAAAAATGCAAAACTAATATTTATATAGTTTACTATATAACAGAAACATTCAGAATTAAAGTGTATTATTTCTTTTTTTAATTTTTGTAATTATATTTTAAGTTCTAGGTTACATGTGCACAACTTGGAGGTTTGTTACATATGTATACATGCGCCATGTTGGTGTGCTGCATCCATTAACTCGTCATTTACATTAGGTATATCTCCTAATGCTGTCGCTCCCCCCTCCCCCCACTCCATAACAGGCCCCCCATGTGTGTGATGTTCCCTTTCCTGTGTCCAAGTGTTCTCATTGTTCAATTCCCACCTATGAGTGAGAACATGCGGTGTTTGGTTTTTTGTCCTTGCGATAGTTTGCTGAGAATGATGGTTTCCAGCTTCATCCATGTCCCTACCAAGGACATGAACCCATCCTTTTTTATGGCTGCATAATATTCCATGGTGTGTATGTGCCACATTTTCTTAATCCAGTCTATTGTTGATGGACATTTGAGTTGGTTCCAAGTCTTTGCTGTTGTGAATAGTGCCACAGTAAACATACATGTGCATGTGTCTTTATAGCAGCATGATTTATAATCTTTTGGGTATATACCCAGTAATGGGATTGCTGGGTCAAATGGTATTTCTAGTTCTAGATCCTTGAGGAATCGCCACACTGTCTTCCACAATGATTGAACTAGTTTACAGTCCCACCAACAGTGTAAAAGTGTTCCTATTTCTCCCCATCCTCTCCAGCACCTGTTGTTTCCTCACTTTTTAATGATCACCATTCTAACTGGTGTGAGATGGTATCTCATTGTGGTTTTGATTTGCATTTCTCTGATGACTAGTGATGATGAGCATTTTTTCATGTGTCTGTTGGCTGCATAAATGTCTTCTTTTGAGAAGTGTCTGTTCACATCCTTCGCCCACATTGTGATGAGGTTGTTTGTATTATTCTCGTACATTTGTTTGAGTTTTTTTGTGGATTCTGGATATTAGCCCTTTGTCAGATGAGTAGATTGCAAAAATTTTCTCCCATTTTGTAGGTTGCCTGTTCACTCTGATGGTAGTTTCTTTTGCTGTGCAGAAGCTCTTTAATTTAATTAGATCCCATTTGTCAATTTTGGCTTTCGTTGCCATTGCTTTTGGTGTTTTAGATATGAAGTCTTTGCCCATGCCTAAGTCCTGAATGGTATTTCTTTATAAAAACTTATCAAGGGTAATTTGGGCAGTTCTTGCTTTCTTTCTCTGCTACATAATATCAAGCAGACAATCTTTTTATTTCCTGGAGAATTTTAATATTCCTTTCTAAATTTGGAACCAGTTCCAAATTTGTACTTTGTGCATTCACTGTCTTAAAATATCTCTGAAAATTCCTTTAATGAAAATTTTTATGGACATCATTTCTTCTGGAATATCTTCATCCCTTTTACTACATTGTTCTCTTATCTATCTGTAAGTCCACCTTCACTAAGAGTCTCTGACTCTTAGTCAGAGACTGACAATGTCAACATTTCCATTGTGAACAACTACTGCATAACTTCCTTTACATTGGATTTCAATTTGACTTTAAGTGGTATTATTTTTAAAAACTTGTGCTGAATTTTCATCTTTGTTGATCAATTCTCTCTTTAGAATATTTTTTTTTAATTTTCATGAAGGCTTATCACTGGGAAGCAAGGAGGCAACACAGCATGCCTTGTTGCCTGCATTTGGCCTGAGTAACAGATAGGCAGTGACCAATCACCAACGGACTTTGAAAGAAATGCCATGTCGGTCATTGATATTGAAATGCAGCTGTTATTTACATAGTGTTTTGTGGACTAAAGAGGTAACAGCAAAAACATGTTATTGATCTAATTTTCATATTTCATACAAGGTAGTAACTAAAATTTAAACTGCCTTTTCAAGGGACAGGCATTATTTTTGGCCAGAATGTGATAAGTAAAATTTATAGTTATTGGATCCATGCATAGGAGAACCTACTTAAGTGATTGAATTTGAGGAGTAAAGAAGAAGATGGAATATAGAAAATGTCAAATGTATTTGCTGATGGTTGGTGTCTTTTGTTGAGATGGGAAATGCAAGGAAAATTATATGATTTTAATTTTTGAAAATGTTACATTTATTGTATCTGTCTTCAGCCAAATTAGAAATGTCCACCATCAGTAGGTCTGGAGATGAAGAGAAGAATCTGTGGTGAAAATAGAGATTGTTAAGTTATCTATTTATAGATGGTACATATTAGTATAAGAAGACAAGCCTGGAAAATATATTAACAAAAGTTGCCAGAGAATTAAAGGAAACTTGAGCATCTTATAAATCTAAGTAAGAGCTTAAAAAAAAGAAACAAACAATAGAATGTAGCATCACATGGTGCTAAGGGTCAAGATAGAGGTAAATATCCTGCTTGATTTAACGACAAGGAGATTATTATTGATAGTGATTAGAAAAATTTCAGAAAATTTGTGAAGAAAATGCCAGATAATGCAATGATAAGGGGAGTGAGTATAAAGTGTGAGAGGGAGGATAATAATTGAATTCTGAATTCTGAAAGAAAAACATATTCTAATTATTTAGATACAACAATATTATATACAATACTAGCTAATTAAGTCAATTTAATGATAGAAGTTTAATAAAACACAAATTAATAAATTTAGATTTTAGTAATATCAGTAATTTTCTTTTCTTAGAGAGTGTTCTGTATGCAGATGAGAAGTATGTGTATTCTGTGGTTGTAAGTGGAGTGTTCTATAGATGTTTATTAAGTTGTATTATTTTAAGTGTCAGATTTAAATCAAGGATTTCTATGTTAGTTTTCTGCCCTGATAATCTAACACTGTCAGTGCAGTGTTGAAGTCCCACACAATTATTGTGTGGCTAAACCTTTTCATAGGTCTTAAAGTGCTTTTTTTATGAATCCAGGTGCTCCAATGTTGGGTGTGTATGTATTTGGAATAGTTAAATCATCTTGCTATATTGAATCCATTATCATCATGTAGTACACTTCTTCGTCCTTTTTTTTTAATGTTGTTGTTTTAAAGTCTATTTATCTGATATAAAAATCGTGACCTCCGATTGTTTTTGTTTTCCATTTGTGCGATAGATCTTTCTTCAACTCTTTGGCTTGTGTCTATTGGTGTTGCTACATGTGAGACTGGTCTGTCAAAGACAGCAGATGGATGGGTCTTTTTTTTTTTTATCCAATTTGCCATTCATTCTGTGCCTTTTAAGTGGGGTGTTAAGACCACTCACACTCAAAGTTAATATAAAAATGAGGTTTTGATCTGACGGTGAAGTTGTTAGTTGGTGGTTTTGTAGTTTCTATCATGTAATTTCTTTAAAGGATCTCTGGGTTATGTATTTAGGTGTGGCTTTGTGTTAGCAGATATTATTCTTTCATCCCATGTATAAAACTTCCTTAAAAGATCTTTTGTAAGGCTAGTCTCGTGATAATTTTCTTAGTGATTGTTTGTCTGGAAATGATTTTATTTCTCCTTTGGTGCTTGTGAAGCTTAGTTTGGCAGAGTATGAAATTCTTGGTTGAAGTTTCTCTTCTTTGAGAATGCTGAAAACATGCCCCCAGTCTCTTCTGGCTTGTAGGGTTTCTGCTGAGAAGACTTCTGTTAGCTCGATGGGGTTCCTTTTGCATGTGATCTGACATTTTCCTCCAGCTGCCTTTAAGATTTTTCTTTTATTGTTGACCTTACACAGTCTTGTAACTGAATGCCTTAGTGATGTTTCATTTTGTGTAGTTTCTGGCAGATGTTCTCTGGATTTCTTGTATCTAGATGTCTACCTTTCTAGAAAGGTTAAGTAAATTTTTATGAATTATTCCCTTGAATGTGTTTTATAGGTTGTTAAATTTTTTTCCTTATCTCTAAGGAATACCAAGAATTCATAGGTTTGGTTCTTTTACATAATCCCAAATTTCTCATTGACTTCATCTTATGATGTGGTTTTGGTCTTTAATTCTGTTTATGTGATGTATTACATTTATTGACTTGCATATGTTAAACCATCCCTGCATTGCTTAGATGAAACCCACTTGATCATGATGTATTATCTTTTCAACATGCTGTTAGATTCAGTTAGCTGGGATGTAGGTCTGCTTCAACATATGAATATCAATAAATGTGATTCATCACAGAAACACAATTGAAAACAAACAAGAAAACCCACACGTGGTCATCTCAAAAGATTAAAAAAATGCCTTTGATAAAATCCAATAATAAAACCCTCCACAAAATAGGCATCAAAGAAACATACCTCAAAATAGAAAGAGCCATCTATGACAAACCCACAGCCAACATTATCCTGAATGGACAAAAGCTAAAAGAATCTCCCTTAAGAACTGGAAGAAGACAGTCAGGAATGGTGGCTCACGCCTGTAATCCCTGCACTGTGGGAGGCCAAGGTGGGTAGAACACCTGAGGTCAGGAGTTTGAGACCAGCCTTACCAACATGGTGAAACTCCTTTTCTACTAAAATTACAGAAAAAAAAAAAAATTAGCCAGGCATGGTGGCAAGCAACTGTACTCCCAGCTACTTGGGAGGCTGAGGCAGGAGAATCACTTGAACCCAAGGGGCAGAGGTTGCAGTGAGCCAAGAACACCTGCCGCACTACAGCCTCGGTGACAAGAGCAAAACTCCATCTCAATAAAAATAAATAAAAAAAAAAAAATAACAATTAAAAAAACTGGAAGAAGACAAAGATGTCTACTCTCACCACTCTTATTCAGCATAGTCCTGGAAGTCCTATTCAGAGTAATCAGGCAAGAAAGAAAAATAAAAGGCATCAAAATAGTAAAATAGGAAATCAAATTATGTTTCTTTTCTGACATAGAATTCTATACCTAGGAAACCCCAGAGACTCCACCAAAAGACTAGTGCTAGAGTTGATAAGCAACCTCAGTAAAGTTTCAAGGTTCAAAATGAATGTGAAAAAATTCAGTAGGATTTATATACACCAATAATATTCAAGCTGAAAACAAAATCAAGAACACAATCCCATTTACAATAGCCATAAAAATAATAAAATACCTTGTAATTTATTTAACCAAAGAAGTGAAAGATCTCTACAAGAACAACTACAATACCTTGCTAAAAGAAACAATAGGTGATCCAAAAAAAGAAAAAAGATACCATTCTTAAGAAACAGAAGAATCAATATTATTAAAATTGCCATGCTGCCCAAAGCAATCTACAGATTCAAGCCATTTCTCTCAAACTACCAACATCATTTTTCACAGAATTAGAATATATTCCAAAACTCATATGCAAGCAAAAAAGAGGCTGACTAGTCGAAGCATTCCTAAGCAAAATGTACAAAGACAGAAGTATCACATTACCTGACTTCCAACTATACTACAAGGCTACAATAACCAAAACAGCATGATACTGATACAAAAGCAAACACGTAAGTCTATGGAACAGAAGACAGAATGCAGAAATAAAGCCACAAACCTATGACCATCCAATCGTCAACAAAGTTGACAATAACAAGCAATGGGGAAAGGACACCCTATTTAATAAATGCTTTTGGGATAAATGACTAGCAATGTGCAGAAGAATGAATCTGGCCCCTACCTTTCACAATATACAAAAATTAATTCAAGATGGATTAAAAGGACATAAATGTAACACCTAATACAATACAAATTCTAGAAGAAAACAGGAAATACCATTCTGAGCCTTAGTGTTGGCAAATAATTTATGGCTTAGTCCCCAGAAACAATTGCAACAATAACAAAAATTGACAATTGGGAACTAATTAAACTAAAAAGCTTCATATCTGACAAAGCTCTCATATCCAGAATCTATAAGGAACTTAAACAATTCAACATGCAAAAAAGAAATAACCCAATTTTAAAAATGGGCAAAGGCTACGAATCATCACTTCTCAAAAGATAGCATTCATGTGGCCATCGAATATGTGAAAAAAATGCACAACATCACAAATAATTTGAGAAATGCAAATCAAAGTCGCAGAGATACCATCTAACATCAGTCGGAATATTTATTATTAAAAAGACCAAAAAATAGCAGATGTTGGCAAGGTTGCTGAGAATAGGAAACACATATACACTCTTTATGGGAATGTAAATTAGTTCAGCAACTGTGAAAAATGGTTTTGAGATTTCGCAATGAATTAAACAGAACTACTATTCAACCCGGAAATCCCATTACTAGGTGTATACCAAAGGAAAATAAATCTTTCTACCAAAAATTCACATGCACTTGCATGTTTATTGCAGCATTATTAACAGTTGCAATGACATGGAATCAACCCTGGTGTCCATCAATTGTGGATTGAATAAAGAAAATGTGGTACCATGGTACAGCATACCATGGAATACAGTAAAGCCATAAAAACGAATGAAATTGTGTCCTTTGCAGCAATATGAATATAGCTAGAGGTCATTGTTCTATGCAAATTAGTGTAAGAACTGAAAACCAAAGAGTGCATAGTTTCAGCCACAAGTGAGAGCAAAATATAGAGTACACTTGGACATAAAGATGAGAACAACAGACACTCGGGACTACTAGAGGTGAAAGGGTGGAAGAGGAGTGGGGGTTGACAAACTACCTATTATGTATTATGCTCACTACTTAGGTGACAGGATCATTTGTACACCAAACCTCAGTTACAACTTTCAACCATCAAACAAACCTGCACATACACTTGTTGAACCTAAAATAAAAGTTGAAAAATTATTTTTCTAAATGAATCTCTTTTATATTTTATAATTAGATTTTTGTTTTGCAATGGATTATAATATCAAGATGATTGGAGAGAAATAATATAGTAAAACAAGTATATTAAAATTTGAAAATTTATAAAACAACCTTGACAAATTCTCTGAAAAGTAGAAGTAATGGCATTTTCCGGTTAAAAATAGTTTAAAATGAAAATAAGAGAAAAAATTATTTTCAATAACATATCCCTGTTTATTAAAAAAGATTAGAGATTCACATTATCACCAGTATAATTTAAAGATGTTTGGAAAGATCTAGCCAACACAATAGGAAAGGACAAATAAAATACAAGATTCTAGAGCAAAAGATAAGGTATCTTAATTTTTGTGTAACATTTTTAATGTACAAGTCAAATGAAATATATTAAAATGTTAATTCAGCAATGTTGTTATATAATTTGTAGATTAACATTCCTCTATTTTCTTGTAAATTTACAATGAAAATTTAGAATATATGATGAGACTTTCATTCATATAAAAAAATTTTAAATACGAAAACTTACAAATAACCTTAACAAAAATGTAAAAGTCAGTGTGGACCGCTATACGAGTTGTGCTCATTGCCTGGACAGATGATTGACTTTTTTCTAATTTATCCCTTACAGATGATTTGGTATTCTCACAACTAAGTAGATATGTCACATAATCACACAAACATGTAAATACATGTTTCTATTGACTGCTACATCATATTGCATAGAAGAATCTGGTCATCAGCCTGACTGTTTTTATCAGCAAGCTTTTTTTGTTGGTTCATATTTTTCCTTGCTTGAGATGTTGATGACTTCTTTACCTGTTAAAAAGTTATGCTAGTAGTTTGGGTTCTTTAATTTTTCTTTAGAATGGAGTTATGTTCATCTGAATCTGTGTCAGCATGTATTTATTTATGTCAGGGAAGACAGCTGTTCCCATCTATGAATAGCTGTCTTTTCACGTTTTCTGTACCTCTTCAGGGAACACTATATACCTACATGCTAACCTTTTCTTGTTTGTTCTCTCTATCTTTGAGTGTTTAATTCATAAACAGGTTTAGTGTCTCTTATCCAAAATGTTTAGGCCCAAAATTGGCTTGGATTTCAAATTTGGAATATTTGCATATACATAATAAAAAGTCTTGGGGATGGGACCCAAGCTGAAAATCAGCATTTATTTATATTTTAGATCGCCTGAAATGAATTATATACAATATTTTAAATAATTTTGTTCACAGAACGTTTTGACTGCTACCTGTCATATAAAGTCAGGGTTGGAATTCTCTTTTCACTCAGAAACTTTCAGATTTTGGAGCACGTTGGATTTCAATTTTTTGGATTAGGGCTGTATTTCATCTTGTATTTTATTTGTCAGTTTTTTTTTTTTTTTTGAGAGGGAGTGGTTATCTGTTAAGTTCACCTTCCACAATAATGACTCAATTGTCTATGACCATGGTACTGAGACTGCTGCCAAACTGAATTTTAATTCCTCTATTAACTTCTTACTTTAATTTCATTCTATTATTTTCTTAAATTTTATTTCAAATCTATTCAAACCTTGTATTTTTTTTCTTTTTATATATAAAAAGTGTCAAAGTTTTTCTGACACTTTTTATTTCATTCCTTGTTGTCAAAAGAAATGTGCTTATCTGAGTTTCTCAAACATAATTACATTTCACTTATTCTGTAATTTTTTATGGTTTCAAGTTATACATATATTTGCAGAATGAATTTTCTAAATTTCAGACCAATTTTATGGTGATTTAAAATTCTTCTCAAATCTATATTCAGATTTTAATTTCAAACATAGCCCTCTCCTACTGAGCATATATTCTATTTTACCAAATTGGCTGGCTCTCTGTTGTTAAGGATATACTTGTTAATAATAATGCCCAGAATGTAATGCAACTAGGTTTATTTCTTTTGCTACTTATGTCTAAAATGACATATATGAGCAACTGCTTTCATAATAGAACTATAACTTTTGAAAGGCAGAATCTCTTAATATAATTAGTGAGTTCAACTACTGGTATGTGAGGGAAGCTACACCCAGGCTACTTTCTTTTAGAAAACGTGAATTTTTGTTGTATCTTTGACAAAAACAGGTTTTGTGTTCTAGAAACATTATTTCTGCCAACATGATCTTTTGGAGTTTGGAAACTGGCTTCATATCTAAATGTGTTGGGTGAGGTGATAACCTGTCCTATTAAAACTACAGACACTGGTACGTGATATAGCATAGTGGTTAATGATATCTTTGGAGCTAAAAGATCATGTTTTAAATCCTAGCTCTACTATCAAATATATGATAATAAGCATATCTGTTTTGATGGTATGGTGGAGGTAAATGTAATACTGTCTTAGTATGATAGCTTTCACCAGTTTTCTTTTAGAATTAGCAAGCATACACTATGAGGAGAAGAAATTATTTCCATTAATTATTGAAAGTTGAGAAGAACACTTTTATCACTTGAAACGAGCAGTGATCTGTCCTATCCTTATATAAAGTGCCTTCATTTGATTATTTTAAAAAATTAAGCCTGAGATGATGAAGCAGATAAAAATATAAGAGGTAGTAGAATGGAACACTCTGGCCCTTTTTAAATTAAATGATAGTGACATTTTGTTTTTTTATGTATACATTATTAAAATATACTCCTTAAGAACTGTGCACAAAAACATATTTTGTATATAAAGTTCTTACTCTACTAATGAAACTAGAGAATGACTGCAGAAGAGATCATGGTAATATAAGAGCAAATTCACTAAGACATTGTTTTAAATACAAGATTTGTGTCTCATCTCAAATAATATCATTTTGTCATGTAGATCACATCAGAAAAACACAGATACAAAAGACCAATCATATTCCATGGCATATTCACTTTAATTTTCTATTCACTTGAAACTACCTGACGTCTTGTTACAGATTATTTTCCTTTGCAATACACTCTAAGTTGAACATACAGTTAATTTTGATATAAATTATACAAAACTAGAAAATATTGTAAATTGTTAACATATGGTTCTTAGAGCACACATGATATAAAAAGCTTATATAAATAGCAAGATAACACTTAACACGAGTAAAATTTAACACTAGGTGAGAAAAATGAGTATGAAAAATTTTATCTAGCTTTATAATATTCAGACAGCATTACTGTACATGAAACAGATATTTTTTTCTAAATTTAAAATAGCACGGCAGAAATAAATGAGGGACATTTATTTATTTTTGCGTTTTTGAAGTAGTCTTCTTAATAAACAATTTTGTTAGAGAAAACTATTCTGTGTTATTTTATTGACTTTGGAGGTTTTACTCTGAAGATTTACTCTGGATTTTTTCTCCGTATTTGGTGAAGAATGAATTCTCTGATGGATATGACTGAAATTAAAAAAACCAAGAGTCTATGGCCCAAATTTATTTCCTCTGTCTTTTAAATGTCTGATTGGAGGATGGCTGTCTGCTATATTCAGACCAAGGGAAAAGCTTAGCTGCTGAGGCAGGTGTGGGTTGCCATCTTCCTCGGAACTTAACACTGAGGCTCAATTGCTTTGTGGCAGTAAGTACAGGTAAATATGACTCCTTCACACAACCAAACTTCCCCTCACCGGATCTTTCAAGATAAAGAATGTGTGAAAGTGCTAGAAGGTTTAGTAGTGTTCACAAACTTAAGTTATATTATCTGATCTGACTTAGTAAGAAATAATGCTAATATTTTAGTTATAAACTATCTGAAAATGTTGTCAACTAATCAATTGGTTCAGGTATTACAGGTATAATACCTAGCCAAGGATTTATGCTATGCTGGAAATATTCAAAATTCCCCTTGAGGCTCTTTGTACTAGCTTATATATATTGTTTGCAGAGGTATAGATTGATGGTTTAAACATAGTTTAACAAGTTATACAGACTTGCTTTAAGCAATGTGACTAGTGAGATATAATAACACCACTCAGTAAACTTGTGCCTGGACTCCACTGAAACTAAGACATATAGCACATATTCTAGTGCTTAATTGTCCCAAAAGCAAAATAATTTCTTTGCCACTGTACAAGAACCCTGGGGCTATGCCTGGAAATTTTTATATCTCTCTATTGTATTCTGTCTTGTTGACTGTACCTATTACATTTACTGAAGTCATCCTTGAGTACATACTGTGATGCCCTAAGGACTCTTTTTAAAATTCAACCTGTGTAAACAATACAAAATTGTATCCTAAAATTTGAGATAATAGTTCATGTAAAATTGAGCAAAATATTCCTTTATGTTGGTAGAAGATCAAGAATTAACTAAAAAATGGTATCTGTTAAAAAGGGGAAAGCAATTACTACCAAAAGCTCATTTTATTGATTACAAATAGTTATTTTAAGACTATGTAAAAATTTCTATGTAAAATTTTTTGTACTAGACAGATATTATTTTTGCAAAGTGAAAAATATTATTTTAAAACATACAATAAAAAGAACATGTAAAAGTATTTTTTTTATAAAGAATGAAATTTGTAGTTTTCAAAATGTATACTTAGATAGAACTAAGCTTAAGTTTAGTAAGTAATTTTACCTGCAATATATCTTCATAATCTAATAATATACCACATAAAGCAAACAAAAATTTTATAAGGTAATCCTTGACCTTGTAGGAGATTAAACTCATTATAGGCCTCACAAATAATCTATACTTTCCTATTTTTTTTTTAATATTTACTTTTTAATTTTTTTGACATGGGGTTTCACTTTGTCACCAAAGGTTGGAGTGCAGTAGCAAAATCTTGGCTCACTGCAGCCTCAACCTCCTGGGCTCAGATGATCCTCTCACCTCAGCCTCCTGAGTAGCTAGGATAACAGGGGTTTGCCACCACCCCTAGCTATTTTTTTTTATTTTTGGTAGAGATGGGGTTTTGCAATGTTGCCCAGGTTGGTCTCCAGCTCCTGAGCTCAGGCAATCCACTGCATCCAGCATGCTTTCCTATTATACTCCAGTTTGATATACACTGAGGATTCAGTGATGTGGAAGAGAGACACAATCTCTTTCATCTGAAATATTTTAGAGTAACCTAATTAATTGATACAATATAATAGTAGGAACATATATTATTGGTTTTCTGCAAGTATCATTATGTATTATATATGTATATGCACATACATATCTGTCCTAATTTTGTGAAATAAAATAAATAGAACATTTCTAAATCATTCAGCCTTGAGGTACTCATAATTTTACTTCATTCTATTTACAATGAGAAAATAACCAGAGGGGTAAGTAAAGGATACTCAGCACAGCTTTACTAAACTGAAAGCATCTATATACAGAATGAAAATCAACTTGTTGATTTCCACAGTGTATTTCTATAAAATAATAAGCAGCTATTTGAAATAATGACATAGAAAATTAATGATATAGAGAGTTTCTGTAAGAGATGAAACAGCGAAATGAGCAAATTGAAGAAATACAAATAATTTCAGACATTTAAAAATGTATATATATTTCATTTTAAAGGCCTAAATAATCGCATGAAAAGATCTTTATATATTGCTGGGATTATGTTATTTTAATAATATATGTGAATTTCTATGTAAAAATCTCGTTTACTAGACATATATTACTATTATTTTTTCAAACTGAAAAATTATATTTTAAAATATACAATAAAAATAATGTAAAATATTTTTGGTAAAGAACAAAATTTGTAGCTTTCAAAATGTATATTCAGGGAGAACTAAGCTTAGGTTTAGCATGTAATTTTATCTGCAATATACTTTCTAGATATTAAAAACATTTTCTTTAAAGATTTTTCAATATTTGAAAGTTTATAATAACCTTATAATAGGAAATTTTTTGGGGAAAAAGGAGAACCACTTTATTCCTTAATATTTAAGATCATATTACAGTTTATGTAAAATATTGATTAGATTGCCATAATTTTGCATGAGTGATTATTCTCTTTAATGTGTGGAATGGAACATTTTATGACTCACTACTTTTTCAGAACTACAGTAGGTATACATAGATGCTTAATTGCCTTACTGACTCATGATTCCTCTTCTCTTCAGCCTTATGGAGAGATATTTTTACTAATTAAAATATTAATCACTCTAAGTTACTCAAAAATTATTCAGGAAATATTTGTAAAACTTTAAAATATAAAGGTGAAATTATTGGCAGTATATAGTCTCTGCACTTGATCTTCTGTCTACATCAACACTTAAACATTAAATATTTTCTCTTACTCTGTGTTCACTCAGAGGCAAAAAATTAGTTCTTCCAAGAAACAAAAACCACTTTCTTTGGGCCCTCCCTGTTTCCCCTATGTCGGTGAAGTATCTTCTGAAAATCTAAAACAGTGTTTATTTAAAAATGAAATACAAATTTATTTTGATTGCTTAATGTGATGACTCTAGAAAGAGATCACTAAAGTATCAATAATACTCTGTATTATGAGACTCATGGATAAATGAGAAATACACATTTTGTATACTTTTTTCCTTTTTGAGGCTAACAAATGTGTTTATCCTATAACTCAAAAAAGATTTTTCTTTGCCAATATTTATTATTTTAGATATACTTTTAATGTTACCTTCTTTTCAGAGTTTTGTAGTTTTTCAACCTAATAATTATTAAGTATACTGCATTAAGTATTAAATGAGAATGTGTAATACTGCCTCCTGTAGCCTGCTAACAAAATAGTCTATTACTTTTTCCCGAGTATATCAAGATATAATTTTCAACAATATAATCAGAAGGAATAGAATGCAATTAAATAATAATGTAATAAATTAATATTGTAAAATTACATTATTAATAATTATTTGGGAGAAAATTTTTGTTATTTGTTTAATCTGTCAAATTATTAGAAAAACAAAAGCACATCACACACTGGAGCCTGTTGTGGGGTGGGGGGAGGGGGGAGGGATAGCGTTAGGAGATATACCTAATGTAAATGACAAGTTAATGGGTGCAGCACACCAACATGGTACATGTATACATATGTAACAAACCTGCACGTTGTGCACATGTACCCTAGAACTTAAAGTATCATAAAAACATATATAAAAAAAGAAAAACAAAAGCAATAAGCACATTTGGATTTATGTATGCTCAGTTTGTTACATGAAATCTTTCAAAAGCTAAAAAGCTTTTGCAGGTAGATTTATACAAGATATATTTTTAAAGTTTGGATGCATATACACACATACACACACACACACACACCGTACACATGTTTAACGCTATAAATTAATTATACAAAATTATGTCTGATTAAATTATATCAATCAATAGCAAGTATCTGCAATTTGTATTTTTAAATATGAATATATTAGGCCTTTATTTTATTTCATTTATTTATTTTTTTGAGAATGAGTCTTGTTTTATCACCCAGACTGGAGTGCAGTGGCGCAATCTCAGCTCACTGCAACTTCCGCTTCCCGGGTTCAAGCGATTCCCTTGCCTCAGCCTCATGAGTAGTTGGGATTAAGGCGCCAGCCACCACGCTCAGCTAATTTTTATGTTTTTAGTAGAGATGGGGTTTCATTATGTTGGCCAGTCTGGTCTCGCACTCCTGGCCTCAAGTGATCTGCCCGCCTCGGCCTCCCAAAGGTTGAAATTTATATTATCATACTAAATTTACTTTGAGATTAAATAATTAGCCACAACAATAATGGATAAAACAGGGATGCTTACTGTATCTAGACTTTATTCAATTTACTCTGTTTAAATATGACAGCAGTAATTGTTTTAGCAAATCTTATTCTATTATAATACACATAGACCAATACCTCCCAAATCTACATTTTCTACCCCATTTGTGCCTCTCATCACATTTTTCCTGGCCTACTTGTATGAACCTTAACTTTCCTCTATTTTGGGTTCCTTTTGTTTTGCCTTCCCTTTGCTTTTGTTTTTCTATTTTGTTTAAAATGGTGTCTATCTATAATTTGCATTAGATTTCATTTCACATCATTTTTGAGCTCTTTTGTCGGTGTACCTTGTTAAGGAATTATTTCTCCCAAGTTTGTTTACATTCAAATATTGCTGAACTAAACAATGTTTTAACAACTGTAAAACCTGTACATACTTTAGGTTTTTGATGGAATGAAATATTTACTACATTTCAGTTATCATAGTGCGTTATTTTCAAACCCTTTTATTTTAACCAATATTTTGAGTACTCCCTTAAAAATGTAAAAAAAAATACTATGAGAAAGGTAGGTTGATGTTTGAACATAAGAATTTATTTGTGCTCCAATGCTGCATGATATTTTTAATATAATTAAATAGGCCTGATGTAAAATATTATTCAACAGGGAAAATGCAAACAAAATTATTTCACTGTGAATTTGGCCCAATTATTTTAAAGGTGGGAAGCATTTTATTCAGTTTTGGGTTTTCAGCCTTTTTTTTAAACTTTGAAACATTTGTATATAGTTTCAAGAATCCCAATAAGTAAATACAACATTCAGCAGAAAACATAAAAGCAGGTAACAAAAATACTGATATAAGCATTTTACATGTGATAAATATAGTATTTTTAAGACAGATAAAAATTAAAATGTTTTGAGTAAGAAAAATCACTGACTAGTAAGCTAATTAATAATTAATATTAATTCAAAAATTATTTAATTATTTCATATTAAGTGTCTTTTAAAAAGTATCTAAACTAATTTTATCATTGGTAAACAATGGTAACATAGTCTGAGGACATCAATGTGCACATATATTAATATACATAAAAACCTGCAGAGCTGGAACCGAGAAACAAGATATGGCTAAGCTTTTATTTTGATAATTAAATCTAATCATTATTTTTATGAACAAAACAGACACTTCACACTATATAGTTTAAAGAAATTATGCATTAATTTTGATGTATAGTCATTAAGATAACTCTAGAAAAGCACATAGTAAGACAATGATAAATTGTGTTTTTAGGAATATCACTTAAATTTTCTTCATTCAGGAAATTTACTACTCATAGAACATTATTTGGAGCTTCTGTGATATTTATAAAGTAGTTGGCGTATATTTGAAGTAAGTTGCCAAATTTCTTGCTCTAATTCTGATAAACAAGGTTGATGAAAATAAACATACACACACAGTGTGTGTTACATGAACTTCCCCATAGCATTCTGCTAATCAGAAATTAATTCATGCTAATTAGATATTCTTTTTTTTTTATTTATTTTTTTTATTATACTTTAGGGTTTTAGGGTACATGTGCACAATGTGCAGGTTTGTTACATATGTATCCATGTGCCATGTTGATTTCCTGTACCCATTAACTCGTCATTTAGCATTAGGTGTATCTCCTAATGCTGTCCCTCCCCCCTCCCCCCACCCCACAACAGTCCCCGGAGTGTGATGTTCCCCTTCCTGTGTCCATGAGTTCTCATTGTTCAATTCCCACCTATGAGTGAGAACATGCGGTGTTTGGTTTTTTGTCCTTGCGATAGTTTACTGAGAATGATGTTTTCCAGTTTCATCCATGTCCCTACAAAGGACATGAACTCATCATATTTTATGGCTGCATAGTATTCCATGGTGTATATGTGCCACATTTTCTTAATCCAGTCTATCGTTGTTGGACATTTGGGTTGGTTCCAACTCTTTGCTATTGTGAATAGTGCCGCAATAAACATACGTGTGCATGTGTCTTTATAGCAGCATGATTTATAGTCCTTTGGGTATATACCCAGTAATGGGATGGCTGGGTCAAATGGTATTTCTAGTTCTAGATCCCTGAGGAATCGCCACACTGACTTCCACAATGGTTGAACTAGTTTACAGTCCCACCAACAGTGTAAAAGTGTTCCTATTTCTCCACATCCTCTCCAGCACCTGTTGTTTCCTGATTTTTTAATGATGGCCATTCTAACTGGTGTGAGATGGTATCTCACTGTGGTTTTGATTTGCATTTCTCTGATGGCCAGTGATGATGAGCATTTCTTCATGTGTTTTTTGGCTGCATAAATGTCTAATTAGATATTCTAAGCCAACTGAATGCAGTCAGAGGAGAGACTAGGTCTATCAGTCATTGAAATGGTAATGTGAAAGCGATTAATTAATAAAAAAATACTTATCTGCTGGGTGCCAAAAGTTCTGAGTAGTGATGCCTGTTCATCTTAGGAGGTATAGTAAATAATTCCCAAGAATATTCCATTTTCACCATTTGTGTTAAACAATTTTTTTATCAATGAAAATCTTCTTCAAGTTGCTTTCCACAGTGGAATTATTGAGGACGGGATAAACTGGTACTCAGCATCCATTTCAAATATGGTATAATGAACATTCCTGTAGTCTCTGAAGATTCGTAGGCTTTGGATACAAATTAGATTTTGCCAATAAGACACACCCCCAAATGTTTTGAAGGTGTGAGTGAGTCATTGTCATCCTCCTTTGGTTTTGGTTGTTTCTTGCTGGCAACCCAGGTTCTAGAGTCATTGGGGTATTCTGCAGTGGTGTTTTTGTGTCGTCTTATTAGTTTTGAGGTTTTGAAAGCCAGGTCAGTACACAGCAGCTTCTAGATCTTGGGATCACAGCTGCTTTAACAGGCTCCCCAAGTCAGCACATCCCCTATGGAGCTGGCTCCCCTGGACGGACAGTTTATTAGCTAGAGTTGTTTTTGTTTCCTGAAAATAATTTATTAGCTAGAGTTGTTTTTGTTTCCTGAAAACAATTACTGATGATTCAGAGCTATGTTTTAGTTGACAGGCGGTGCTAGAGTGTAAGTTGGCATGATATTGCAGCAAAACTATTGAAGCAGCGAGCAGAGTTTAATCAATATGTGAAAGATGCTTGTGCTTTCTCTGTCCCACCTACTTCTGTATATCCTACCTTGGATAACCCTGGCTTCATTATTATTCTTTGCTATATTTCACTGTCCTCACACTTGTATTATAACAAGCAAACAATAAAACTACACTTTGTAGAGCTAAATCATCATCATAATAATGATGGCCAAATTATTATTTGAATTGGATTGAGTTTTTAATTTATTCTTAATAAGGTGTAACTGGTATAATTGAAACAATCACAGAGTCAGTCACATGTTAAGTGATTGAGGTAGGTTGGGTATTTCAGACATTCAGATACAGTATAAAAGAAATCAGCTTAAGTGATGGATAAAACACGTATATTGGAATGTGAATTCCCTCAGTGAAGAGCATCTTTTCCCTTCTTTTTTTCACTTTTCTGTACTTAGGGCCCAAAATCGAGTATGGCACAAAATAAGTACTCAGATATTAGTTGAGCAAAAGAATATATGAATGACAATTTGGTATATTCTCTTTGAGCACTTTTATTCACTAAAACGATGTCTAAGTGTGTTGCTAACCGGAGGATAAATAGAGCTGTTGTTGCTGAACAATAGAGAATTCTAGATGCTGCTTGAGATCCTATGAAATCAGAATGCTTGGATGTAGGCCTTACAAATACACATTTTAACAGCAATAAAGTCTGAATATTAATTATTGTAGTAAAACTTAAGACATGCTGGCCCTTTCATCACCTGTCTCTGCTTTTGCAGTCTTTAAAAAATAAAATTTTGAAATAATCGATTTTCTATGTTTACCAATAATTTTGTAAAAACCTAAATTCATTGGTGCTTCAAGTAGCTAGAGTGAGAGAGTTGGCATTCTTATTTTCTCTATTAATAGACTACTTCAGGCTTGGCTTTAGATTCTTCTTTTCCCATGAAATTTTTAACTTTATAGCCATCTGTGGGACAAATATATCATTGGTTCTCATCTTCCTAGGCTTATGCCAGCATATTCTCATTTTTTTGTCACCTGTGGTTTCTTCCTCATGTTTAAAAATTACATATTCTGCTTCGTTATGGATTGTAATTTTCATAAAAGAACTACAACTATCAGCGGATTTGGTCAAAAACACATGCTTCAAATCTGTAGCACTTTTACATTTTATGTATCTTCTAGAAGACTACCTCTCCCAATGCAGGGATACTTATTCTAACATAAAGGAAAAATATTACTTAATACAAACTCCTATTATTTCCAGAGATCGAGAGCTAACCTGTTTATGACACCTGGCCAGTTCCTATTCTTGATGTTTTCTCCTTCAGGTAAAAATACAAACAAACTGCAGTGAAGAAATGGCACTAAAGTCAATCACCATGTAACCCTGATTCACTCACAATAAAACGTAGTTTCTTCATTTCCCTACATTACCCTTTGTAAAACATTTCATAATTGGCCATCAAATCAGTTTCTAACTCGGGGTCTAAGTAATGATCCAAAATTCCAGGATTCCAATTCCAGTCTCCTTTTTTACTAGCTGTGTCACCTCAGACTGGCTAATTTTATTCTGTATATCTCAGTTTCGTCATGGTAAATGGGGCAAATCTACCTGATAGGACTGTAAGGACTGAGTTAGTAAGTGAAAGTTGGTTAGGAGGGTGCTTAACATACAATAAGAATTCTTCAGATATTGTTATGTTAACAAGTACACTCTTACCCAATGCCACCTATACCATATAGCTATTTATTTACTTTCTTAGATAAAAATTCTAGTTATATTCACATCATCAGCCTTTACCCCAAAACATCACATACTTTCTTTCATCTCTCTAAGCCATTTCAATGTCAAATTGAATCATATGTTCTTTGTGCTTAAGATCATAATTCATTTTTCTGAATTAAAACAGATAATTCATTTTATAGTAAAACTTACATTTAAAATCAAATTTGACACGTATTTTCAAGAATGTGCAACTCTAATTTGGGGGTTCAGAGGTCTATCTATGACTACATTTGTTTATTGTGTTCTTCATATACAGTTGTTATTTATGGTTTGCTTTCAAGGTTTCAGTTACCCGTAGTCAATTGCAGACTAACAATGTGACATAAAATAAGATATTTGAAAGAAAGGGAGAGACCACATTCACATAACTTTTATTGCAATATATTGTTTATTTGTTTGTGTATTAGTCCATTTTCATCCTGCTATAAAGAATTGCCCGAGACTGGGTAATTTATAAAGAAAAGAAGTTTAATTGCCTCACAGTTCTGCATTGCTACGGAGGCTACAGAAAACCTACAATAGTGGTGGAAGGCAATGGAGCAGCAGGCACCTTCTTCACAGGGCAGCAGGACAGAGTGAGTGCAAGCAGGGGAAATGTCAGATGATTATGAAACCATCAGACCTCATGAGACTCACTCATTATTATGAGAACAGCATGGGGAAAACTGCCTCCATGATCCAATTACCTCCACCTGGTACAGCCCTTGACACATGGGGATTATGTGGATTACAATTCAAGGTGAGATTTGGAGGGGAACACAGAGCCAAACATATCAGTTTGTTTGTTTTTTGAGACAGGGTCTTTCTCAGACTGAAGTGCAGTGACATGATCACAACTCACTGCAGCCTGGTTGTGATCTCCTAGCTCAAGCAATCCTGCCACCTCAGCCTGCCTACTATCTGAGAATACAGGCATGCACCACTGTGCCTGGTTAATTAAAAAAAAAAAAATTTTTTTTTTTTTTTTCCTGTTAGAGTCTGGGATCTCTATATGTGGCCCAGGCTGGTTTTGAACTCCTGGACTTAAGGGATCCTCCTGCCTTGGCCTCCCAAAATGCTGAGATTACAGGCCTGCCCTGGCCAATATATTGCTATAAATTGTTCTATTTTGCTATTAGTTTTTGTTGTTAATCTTATACTATGCCTAACTTATAAATGAAATTTTATCATAGTTATGTATATACAGGCAAAAACATAGTATATATAGGACTGGGTACTGTCCATGGCTTTAAGTATCTACCAGAAGCCTTGGAATGCATCTCTTGTGAATCACAAGGGAACTAATGTATTCTATGTACTCAGTGTTTTTTTGTGTTTCCCTGTTTTGTGTGTAAGTTTCTGACAAAAGTAGTTTCTAGTGCAGTTGTAGATCTGTCCCCTTTCTTTGTAATTCTATTCATTTTTACTTCATGTTGTAACTTTCTGTTGGAATATTCCTTTTAATGTAATCTCAGAGCACCATTTATCTCCAATATATATTTATTTTTAGTCTATTATCATACTATTAAAGCTATACTGGCTTCCTTTTTGTTAATATTTTCTTTTTTTGGGTAATCATTTTTAATCATATTTTTAATTTATCTGTCATGTTTGTGTCATTAAAAAGTAGGAATTCTAAAAATTATCATCTGAAAATTCCTCTTTTAATCAACTAGTTAAATCTGTATTTATTCATAGTGACTACTGATCATTTAGATTTGTTACTATTGGCTTATTTTATACTTATGTCATCTTGTGTGTGGTGTGGAATAGTCTCATTTCCTTCTTTCCTGCTTCTTGTTACTTTGACAACTTTTTAATTTTTGCTGTCAGATAGTATTTCCTGTGTTTTATAACTCTGGAAGTTAACTACTTTAATATAATACTTAATCTCCTTTCTTATATTTTTAACATGTGTGTTTCACTAAAAATATTATGAAGTCAATCGAACTGTCTATGCTCCTCCAGTACTTTGAAATTCTACTATAATTTATAGTTACCATATCCCCTTTCAATCTGTCATGTTATTTATTTGTATTATATTAGTTATTATTTCTTTTAAGATAACACCCTTTTAACTGATTTTTATTTATATTTATCTAAACATTTAGTTTTCGTCTTCCTCTTCTCTATATTTTTTGGCATCTAAATTTTTCCTGGGGTTAGATTTCTGTATTATGAAGCTCCTGCTTTAGTTTTTTCAAAAGTGATCTGGTAAGGTTAAACTCTTTTTGCCCAGAAGAAGTTGCTTATTCTACAATGACAATTTAGCTGGAACACTGGTTACATTTACATGTTTGTTTTTTATCTTTTCAAGTTCTGTACAATGTAACCAGCTGTGGATTTGGTTGTTTTTGTTTGTTTGCTAGTTTTTATTATTTTGCTCAAAAGTTATTTATCCTTCAACATAGGAGTAAAGACTTATCTATAACATTCCATTTATAAAGCAATTCTGGAAATTTCTCATATACTATCTTACTGCATTTAGCCTAATAGCCTATAAAATCTCAATTATTGCTATCATAGTAAGTATATATTAGACCTTCACAATCTAGTTCACATTTTTATTGATATTTTTTCCACATTTTATTAATTTCCCTTTGCAGTAATTTGATTAAGGGCCTCAGATCTATCTTCTAGGTCACTATTTCTTTGGTGGTTAATCAATCTAATTTTAGTTTTGAAGACTAAGTTATCCCCGCCCTGAAGTTCCGTATGTTTTTTCCTTTCAAGTTTGGCAGGTAGATTTTTAACCAAACTTGGTATTTCTGGTTAGCCTCTATCACTTTTCATACTGTCTACCTTCATTATAATTTAGAACCTTTTCCTTTTAAATGTTACCTTCCACTTCCATCTCTCTCTCTCTCTCCTTACCCTTTAAAGTCAATTTTATTTTTTATTTTTATTTTTTATTTTTTTGAGACGGAGTCTCACCGCTGTCTCCCAGGCTAGAGTGCAATGGCACGATCTCGGCTCACTGCAAGCTCCGCCTCCCGGGTTCACGCCATTCTCCTGCCTCAGTCTCCCAAGAAGCTGGAACTACAGGCGCCTGCCACCAAGCCCAGCTATTTTTTTTTTTTTTTTGTATTTTTAGTAGAGACGGGGTTTCACCTTGTTAGGCAGGATGGTCTCCATCTCCTGACCTCGTGATCCAACCGCCTCGGCCTCCCAAAGTGCTGGGATTAGGATTACAGGCGTGAGCCACCGCGTTGGCCTAAAGTCAATTATAGAAATATCATTAGTCTTTACAAAAAAGCATCTTTTTGTTTGATAACACTTTACATTGTAACTTTTTCTATTGTACGTATTTCTATGCTTACATAGATTAATTGTTTCATCCTCTATTCTTCAGAACTTCTTAACATAAGTGTATGTCTTGTAAATTCTCAATATTCTTTTAATATAAGCATTTCAGGTAATTGCAGGCCCTCTAATTTCTATTTTAGTGGTATCTTACTCATTTTATATATACTGTTTTCCATTTCAAGTTCTACATATTTCGTTTTTGTTATGACTTCTTTGTTAACAGGAGTTTTGTGATGTCTTTTTAAAATGGTTTGAAAAATCATTTTTTTCTTATTTCAAGCTTAGACAATTGTATTTTGGTAAGCCACTCTAGATACTAATTCTGTGAAATTTGTTGATATTTTATGGTCAGATTTTTTTTTTTTTTTTTTTTGGAGACTGAGTTTCTCTCTGTCTGGAGCAATCTCAGCTCACTGCAACTTCTGCCTCCCGGGTCCAAGAGATTCTCCTGCCTCAGTCTCCTGGGTAGCTGGGATAACAGGTGCTCACCACCACACCGGGCTAATTTTTTGTATTTGTAGTAGAGATGGGTCTTTACCATGTTGGCCAGGCTGGTCTCGAGCACCTGGCTTCAAATGATCTGCCCATCTAGGCCTCCCAAAGTGCTGGGATTACAAGGGTGAGCCACCGTGCCTGGCTTCAATGTTTTATGGTCAGATTTTCAAAATAAATCCCCCAAGATGACTTGTCATAACCTGCTGTTATGCATAACCAGATGCAATTTGATATACAATTTGATAACGATTGCAAAAACAGCAAAAAATGCATAACCTGCTTTTATCAAATTGATTAGCTCAATAGTGTTACTAATGTTGTTCAAAGTTTAATATATCATTGTTTTTGTTTTGTTTTATTACCTATCAATTGCTAAGAAGTATGTTAAAACTACTCTTTATGAAAATGTATTGTATTTCCTATCCTATTTTCTAAGAGACTTTTATTTTAACTTGAATTACTAGGTAGATATAGATACACATTTTATACATTCCCAGTACATTGAAATTTTAATTGTTACTTTGTGGCACTCGATCTAGATGTCACATAGTAATACTCTTTTTAAAAAGCTCTCCTTGATATATAAAACAGCACAGAAAATTGCACAAGTCAAAAATAAAGAGTTCAATAAATTTCTACAAGTGAATATATGATTGTAACCAATACCTAGATGAAAAAGTAGAAAAATACTAGAGTCCCAGAGACCCCCTAGTGTACCACCCATTAGATAAGAACTGTGAAGAGTTTTAGATTTTACGTTTTTCATAAGTTAGCAAGTAAACATTTTTTTCATGTTACTCGTGCTTTAAGATATGTATTAATATCACATTTTGATTTCAATGTTCATTCTACAAGTAACTATTGACAATGAGCACCTTTTAGTCTATTAATGGTTCTTTTACTTTTAAAGTTTCTTCACATATTTGGTGGGACTGCCCTGGATTTATGGATCAGCTTAGGGACCGTTGACATTTTTATAATATTGACTATTTGCAATCCATAGGTATAATAATTCATTAATTTTTCCATTAATTTTTAACTTCGTTTTTTTATCTTTTTATTATTTTCATTAATAATTTGTAGTATTTTGTATAGGTCTTACAAATTTTTATGTGTTTAATTTATTTTTAGGTATTTTTAGGTATTTTTTAGATTCTTTGATGCTATTAAAATGTATTGACATTAAATAGTAGCTTATATTTATTTGTTAATGGTATGGAAAAACACAATAAATGGTATAGGTAACCTTGAATCCATCAACCTGCCTAAAAGCACTTATCTATTCAAATAAGTTCTTTGTAGATTAATTGGAATATTACATACACAAGTATGTCATCTATAAAAGTTTTTTCTCTCAAATCTTATGTGTTTTGCTTCTTTTCCTTCCTTACTGTACTATATAGAACCTCAGTATATTATTGAATAGAAGTAGAAATACCACTTGTGAAGTTGTCATCTAGTTCTTAGTTGTAAACATATTAATTAATTAGTAACATATTAATAAATCCTACAAATTATACTGTTCTCCCCCAAATTTTTGTAGACAATGTATTAGGTTAAGAGATTGATTTATTTCTAGTATGCTAGAAATAATGACATTGACTTCTTAAATTTTAGCAAATAATCATTCTTCATGTCTTTTATTATGGTGAATTGGGTTGATTGACTTTCCAAAGTTTACAGAACCTTGAGTTTCTTGAATAAATCCAAATTTTGTACTGATGTTTAATCTTTGTTTTAATTCACAATTTTAATATTTTTTATAGATTGTTGCTTTTTGAGGGATTGCCTTGTAATTTTTTTTCTTCCTTATAATGTTCCTGTCAAGTTTTGGCTGCAATGTTATGTTGGCTTTGCAAAACAAGTTGCAAAATTATCCCTACTGTTCTATTTTCTGGAAAGTGTTTATAACAATTACTTTTTAAATGCTTGGAAAAATTATGCTTTGTTCTTTCCTCATTTCATTTTCCACATCCCTGTTTTTCTCAGAGATTATGTTTATGACATCAAATTACTCCATTTAGTATTCATTTTTAAACAACTCTGGCTATACATTGTCTGTTTTTAGTTGTCCAAAATTATTTGCTGTTGTTTATAAAGGATGATTTTTGCTTGGGTATAAACTTCTTTCAAGACATTAAAAAGATCATCTAGTTGGTGTCTGGCTTCTATGCTTATTTTAAAAACCCACTGCAAGTGTAACTGTTGTTCTGTTGTTCATTTAATGGCAATGTGCCATTTCTTTCCCTGTGGATTTTTTAATATTCTCTCTTATCTTTGCTTTTGATCTGTTTTACTATAATAAGGCTAAGTTTGGTTGTATTTAAGCCTGCTCTTCTTCGGGTATGCTTATCATCCTGAATATGTGTCTTGACTTTTTCTCATAAGTTTTTGATGATTATTTCTTTGAGTATTGTTTCTTTCCCGTAGTCTATTCTCTTTTCCTACAATTCCACTAATACCAACATGGAACATTTGAGCATGGTCCAAATCTGTTTTTTTTTTTTTTTTCATTTATTTCTCTCAGTACTTGGTTCTGCATTTTCTAATTTCTTCATCTTCCTCTGTCTGATTCCATGTCCAATTTCCAATATTTAATTAAACTCATCCATTAAGTTCTAAGTATCAGCTAGTATGTTTTGAGTCTTTTAATATATTCACATTCTCTTGTGAAAATCACAATAGTGCCAACTATTTTTTAATTATTTTTAAAGAGTTTCATCAGACTTTTGTAAATTCCATATACTTTTCTTGTATTTGCTAGCCATCTGGATCATTCCTAACACTACATATTATGATTTTTTTTCCTGCATTTTATTTGTAATATGTTAGATATGAGATATATGATCTGGCTTAGGTAAATATCTAGTATTTCTTTTTTAAAATTTTACACTCAGAGCGGTGTACATAAAAATAATAGAAGTTCTAGACAATTGTTTATTTTCTCCATAAAGGGCCTATTTTCTTCACTTCCATCCATAATTGAGCTAGGTTGGGGATGCTTTGACATTTGAGTAGACTAAAGAGATCTCTGCTTTGCTTCTGATTCTCAAGCAAATATCTGAAAAACAGGGGAAAATCCAATTTTGCCATAAAAATATTCCACCTTAGCTCTTAAACATTCAGCCCCATTCAGTTTCAAAATCTTACAAGTATCTTAAGGGGGAAAGTCAAGAGTCTGCCCCAGGTATTAAAAATGTTTATTACATAAACAATAAAAATGTTTACTTTTGTGTGTACATGTTACAATTGCTGACATTAGCCTATGCTTTGCCCTTTGCTTATACTGCATCCTTTTCTCACACTTTCAGCAATATATAGCTAAATTACACTAGCTCTGGAAAAAGACTGTGAAAAATTATGTTCTAAAAATTAAGAAATATTGTTTATGAACAACAAACTTCTACCTAGAAATAGAAAATTAAATTAAAATATTGGTTTTAAAATAATATGTGTGAAAATTCCATATATCTGTCTTCCTTGGCCCAACATCAGGTACTCTGGCCCACCCTGAATGTACCCTACATTTTGTGCTGTAATGTTGCACTTACGAGTAAGTCTAAGGCTATATATACCCTCAAATTTCCTAGCTAATTTGACGAAACTTATTTCAACATAATTTTTCAAACAAAGTGTTATTTTAAAAGTGACATTATTATTTGCCTCTCTAGAGTAAGCACCAATTTAATAGTTTGGTATTATATCTATAATGTTTAATCTTAAAATTTTAGATGAAAGACACAGTTAATATAAACTACAAACTCAATGGTGGATTTGAATGTGAATTCAATATCTGATTTTATACTCCAAAAAAATCGTGAAAGGCTGCTTTGGTTTAAAATGCTACTCCATTTTTATTACCCCCTTTCTCACTCTCAGTATGGAACCTGATGTTTTATCATGGTGAAACTTCCTTTTTTTTTTCTTTTTTTTCTTGAGAGGGAGTCTCGCTCTGTCGCCTAGGCTGTGGAGTACAGTGGTGTGATCTCAACTCATCGCAACCTCCGCCTCTCGGGTTCAAGTGATTCTCCTGCCGCAGCCTACTGAGTAGCTGGGACTATGGGCGTGCGCCACCAAGCCTGGCTAATTTTTTGTAATTTTAGTAGAGATGAGGTCCCACTGTGTTAACCAGAATGGTCTTGATCTCCTGACCTCGTGACCCGCCTGCCTCGGCCTCCCAAAGTTCTGGGATTACAGGCGTGAGCCACCGCTCCCAGCCGAAACTTACATTCTTCACTAATAATAAAGGATATGTGAACACATGCAAACACTGACTTTGACATATTAATTAATAAACCTAATTTATTCCATGTGTTTTATAAACAAATTAAGAATTAAACATAAAAAAGTAAGGTATTCCTTTACCTGCATGTTTATAGTTTAAAGATTTTGTATATATCATTTCATTTCATTTCAAGTACTATTAATATTTGTTAAATACAAATTTCTCTAATACACAAGTACTCTTAGTAGAGTTCTAGTTACTAGATATATGAGAAAATTAAACTATTTACATTATAACCAAAATATAACAAATTTAGAACAACCAGTTCATTTTTATATCTAGCTTAATTTATATTTGGAAAAAACAATCAAGAGAATCTTTAAATAATAATAAAAATGAGGTGGATCTGATTAGGTGACAGCCTAGTAGAGAAATAGTAAAATTCTCTGTTACATGCTTGAAAAAATCAAATCTTAAGCACATTTATCATTTTGTAGCTAAACCTATGAATATGTTTATAGAGAAAAATGTATTATTTTGATTAATTCTTAAAATACAGAATATGATTCTGTAAGTTCTTTTAAAAATGTTTAACCATACTAGATTACAAGCACATGCCACCACACCCAGCTCATTTTTTGTATTTTTAGTGGAGACGGGGTTTTATCATGCTGGCCAGGCTGGTCTAGAACTCCTGACCTCAAGTGATCCACCCATCTTGGCCTCCCAAAGTGCAGGGATTACAGGCGTGAGCCACCGTGCCCAGCCAGAAATATTTTTTATGATACTTTTATCTATATACACGATTTGAGGTGCCTCATGTCAGCTGGTCAGCATCATTCTGTTGCTTATTGCCACACATCCTGTGAAAGAAATTCTGTTCAAGTCAACAGAAATAATTTCCCCACAAGGCTATCCTCCTGGAAACTAGAGAAGTCACACACCACTGGGTTCCCATGAGAGAAAGATCCAGAGCTCCTTATGACATCTAGTTGACCCATGACCAAGAAGGTCGGTGAGAACTCCAAGAAAAGAAATTCACAGAGGGGCCCATATCTACCACCACTGGAGAGACCCTGTAGTTCCCCCAGTAGTCCCAAGAATTCAGGCAATTTTCAGAAAGGACCTCGAAAGCTTGTGGAGTTGTGATCTAAAGGTTAGTGTTGTCTCCGTGTGTTGTTTTCACTACCTACAGGCCATTCTCTCCTTTCACCTAGCCAGTGCTCATCAGCCTTAAAATCTCAACTTAAGCTGCACTAGGAAAGATTTCCAATCCTCCTCTGACTAGACTCAACCATCCATTTTTCATTATTATAAAGTCGTGCCCTTCTCATCATATCATTAAACATAGTTATATTTAAATAGCAATCTGGGCAATGATTTAATGGCTATCTTGGAAAGATTGTTACCTTAATAAGTTCAATGAGTCTTTCTCACCCCTAACCCCACCCCATTCTCTATTACATAACACAGATCCTGTTAACATGATCCATATTTGATGCACATTGATGAATAAGAACAACTATTTTTGAAATTATTTTATTTTATTTATTAATTTCAACTTTTATTTTATATTCAGGGGTTGCATGTCGTGAAATTCTTATTTTTTCCCACCCCTGTATTGAAAAATACTACATAATTCCCATATGGACTCCAGTATTATCTGTATTAATTCAGTTTGGATTGGATGTAAATATTTAGAATTTTCTCCCAGGTTGTAGTTAAGTTTGTTACACTGGATAGCCATTTTATTTGTACTATTCCTTAGTCTTATAAAAATTGGGGTAAATAGAATAACTTTCATATTGAAGATGATAATAAAGGTAACAAAGTTTTATATATTTTGCCAAGTTAACACACTTTGTAAGTAGCAGAGCCAGACGTCTGCCACTAGCTAACCTACTCCAGAGCTCATATCTTTATATTATCTTAGTTCATCAAGAATATATTGTTTTTACTTTGCTATGGAGACACAAGAAATTTTCACAGATTACTATATTTAGCACACGTTTGTTTAATGCATATGGATTAGCAGGCTCAACACAACAAAAACAACAAAAAATAGTACGATTTACCCAGTGGTTAGAAAATTCATTCTGGTGGGGAAGATAAACCAGTAAATAGACTATTATGAAACATTATAAAAGCAACAAGAGAAATATCCAGAGAATCATTTGCAATTACAAGGAGAAGTCACCTAACTTAACCTTATGAGAAATTAAAGGCAATATGTAATCTACGGCTTGAAAGATGAGCAAGATCTAGGCTTGTGGACAAAACTTATACCAGGAAAAATGCAGAAGGGCAAAATAAAAATGCATATAATTAAAGAAAGATTGGAATACCAATATGCAAATATGATTATGTGTTCTTCTAATATAAACAAATGACTGCCATGCTTATGAAAGACCTGATAATGGAAGACATGAATGTTAACTTGAACCTTGAAGTTTAAGATGAGTTTACTTAAAAGGATGAGCAGGTGTAGAGAGCATACAGAAAGCCTATGTAGAAAAATTTCAACAAAAGTCAACATGGACGAGTTGAATTGCTTCAAAATTATTTAATGAAAGAAATGCATTAGAAATATTATTTACACTTACATTGAAGTAAATAGTTTTGGTGAAATAAATTGGTTAATGATACTACAAAAAATATTAGTTAATTGGACTTGAAAACTGAAGTAAGGTTGAGACAAACAAATGTTATTTAGTACAGAGTCTTCAATTCATACATAAATAAATACTGAGAACTATAGCATGCTGACTTGGAAATGGGGAGAGAATAGCTGATGTTAATTCCAGGGTTAATCAACTGATAGGAGGATAAATATGGAAATCATCTTCTTTCAAATAAATTAAAGTTATAACTTCTATTTGTATAATTGTTGATAATTTATGTGAAACAATTTATACAATGATTATATCCCACACAATAAATTTTTGAAATCTTGTATAAACATTAAATGAAATTGAAATATGCATACACATTAGTGTGAAAGATGTTTTGGAGTTCTATAGAAACTAACTACCAAAAGACATTTTCCATAGCTAATTTGGTTCTAAAGTAGATGACTAGATATTCGTAAATCAGGTTCTTCAGATTTGAGAAAAAGTAAGCTTGAGAAATTATAGTATTTGCTATATAAAAGCAGAATAACTCCTCATTTCAATCATAATTAGATTTAGGAGAGGCACAGTGGCTCATGCTTGTAATTCCAGCACTTTGGAAGGCCAAGGTAGGCGGATCTCTTGAGTTCAGGAGTTTGAGAGCAGCCTGGCCAACATTGAGAAACCCCTTTTCTACCAAAAATACAGAAATTAGCTGGGCATGGTGGTTTGTGCCTTTCTCCATTTTACATTTTTGTTTGTTTTGTCAAATATCAGTTAGTGGTAAGTATTTGGCTTTATGTCTGAGTTCTCTATTCTGTTCCATTGGTCTATGTGCCTATTTTTATAATAGTATGCAGTTTTGGTAAACACAACCTGGTACATAAAGTCAAGAAAAGTATTAGTTCATTCCCACACTCCCATAAAGATATATCTGAGACTGGGCAATTTATAAATTCCAGCTACTTGGGAGGCTGAGACAGGAGATTACCTAAACATGGAAGTTAGAGGTTGCAGTGAGCCAAGATCACACCACTGCACTCCAGCCTGGATGACTGAGTGAGACCCTGTCTCAAAAAGAAATAATAATAATAATAATAATAATAATAATATAAAACAAAATAATTCAATTGAGATTTTCTAAGTATTGAAAAATGAGAAGAATTCATAATGAACATTTATATGCAACAGAAATAATGGATGCATCTATTGAAAAATACTGGCATAATTTTTATTTTATTTTATTTCAATGGTTTTTGGGGAACAGGTGGTTTTTGGTTGCATGGATAAGTTCTTTAGTGTTTTTTTCTGCGATTTTGGTGCACCCGTCATACTAGCAGTGTAAACTGCACTCAATGTGTATTCTTTTATCCCTCAACCCACCCCCACCTTTTCCCCTGAGTCCCGAATGCCCATTGTATCATTATGTTTTAACATCTTTGTAGCTTAGGTCAGATTTATAAGTGAGAACATACAGTATTGGCTTTTTCATTCCTGGGTTGCTTCACTTAGAATAAAGGTCTGAAACTCCACCCAGTTTGCTGCAAATCCCTTTATTTTGTTCCTTTTTATGGCTAAGTAGTATTCCATGGTGTGTGTGTGTGTCTGTGTGTGTGTGTGTGTGTGTATATAACATTTCCTTTATTCACTTCTTATTTGATGGACATTTAGGTTGGTTCCACATTTTTGCAATTGTGAATTGTGCTGGTATAAACATGTGCAAATGTCTTTTTCATATAATGACTTATTTTCCTCTAGGTAGATACCCAGTAGTGGAGTGGCTGGATCAAATAGTAGTTCTACTTTTTGTTTATTTTTAGGAATCTCCATACTGTTTTTTATAGTGGTTGTACTAGTTTACATTCCCATCAGCAGTATAGAAGTTCTCCCTTTTCACCAGATCCATACTAACATTTATTATTTTTGGATTTCAATTATGGCCATTCTTACAGAAGTAAGGTGGTATCTCATTGTGGTTTTAATTTGCATTTCCCTCATAATTAAACATGTTAATCATTTTTTCATATGTTTGTTGGTCATTTGTATATCTTCTTTTGAGAATTGTCTATTCATGTCCTTAGCCCACTTTTTGAAGAGATTATTATTATTTTATTGTTATGGCTGATTTGAATTCCTTGTAGATTCTGCGTATTAATCCTATGTCAGACGTGTAGCTTGCAAATATTTTTTCCCACTCTGTGGGTGGTTTGCTTACTCTGCTGATTATTTCTTTCGATATGCAGAAGCCTTTTAGTTTAATTAGGTACCTTCTATTTATTTTTGTTTTTATTGTCTTTGCTTTTGGGTTCTTGGTTATGAACTCTTTGCCTAAGCCAATGTCTATAAAAGTTTTTCCAGTGCTATCTTCTGGAGGTTATTTGATTTCAGGTCTTAGATTTAAGTCTTTGATCAATCTTGAGTTGATTTTTTATAAAGTGAGAAATGAAGATCCAGTTTCATTCTTCTACATGTGGCTTGCCAATTATCTCAGCATCATTTGCCCTTTCTCTATTTTACGTTTCTGTTGTTTTGTCAAAGATCAGTTAGCAGTAAGTATTTGGCTTTATGTCTGAGTTCTCTATTCTGTTCCATTGGTCTATGTGCCTATTTTTATAATAGTACCATGCAGTTTTGGTAAACACAACTTGGTAGTATAGTTTGAAGTCGAGAAAAGTATTAGTTCATTCCCAAACTCCCATAAAGACATATCTGAGACTGGGTAATTTATAAAGAAGAGAGATTTAATTTACGTGGAGTTCCTTATGATCAGTTGACAGAGGAGGAGAAGAGAGAGAGTTAAGGGGGAGGTGCTGCACACTTTCAAACAACCAAATCTCATGAGAACTCTATCATGAGAACAGTAAGAAGTGGAGTCTGACCACATGATTCAATCACCTCCTACCACGTCCCTCCTCCAACACTGGGAATTACAATTCAACATGAGATTTGGGTGGGAACACAGAGCCAAACCATATTATTTTGTACCTGGACCCTCCAGAATCTCATATCTTCTCATATTTCAAAGGACAATAATGCCTTACCAACAGTCCCCCAAAGTATTAACTCATTCAAGCATTAATTCAAAAGTCCAAGCCCAAAGTCTCATCTGAGACAAAGCAAAACTCTCTGGCTATGAGCCTGTGAAATCGAAAACAAGTTAGTTACTTCTTAGATACAATGAAGATAGAGATATTGGGTAAATAAACCCATTCCAAAAGGGAGAAACCAGGCAAAACAAAGGGACTACAGGCCTCATGCAAGTCCAAAACGCAGCACGGCAGCCATTAAATCTTAAAGTTCCAAAATAAAATCCTTGGACTCCCTGTCTCACATCCAAGACACAGTGATGCAAGGGGTGAGCTCCTAAGGCCTTGGGCTGCTCTGCCTCTGTGGCTCTGCAGGGTACAGCCCCCACAGCTACCTACATGGCCTGGAATTGCATGCCTGCAGCTTTTCCTGGAACATGGTAAAAGCTGTCTCTGGATCTACCATCCTAGGGTCTGAAGGACGGTGGCCCTCTTCTCACAGCTTCACTAGACAGGAGCCCTATAGAGACTCTGTGTGTGGGCTCCAACCCCACATTTCCCATCTCCACTGACCTAATAGAAATTGTCCGTGAGGGACAACTGTAGCAGACTTCAGTCTGGACCACCAAGTATTTACATACATCTTCTGAAATCTAGACAGATCCTCCCAAGCCTCAACTCTTGCACTCTGTGCACCTGCAGGCTCAAAGCCATGTGGAAGCTACTAAGGTTTCTGATGGCTTGCACCCTCTGGAACAGTGGCATGAGACATATCTTGGCCTCTTTTAGCCACAGTTGGAGCTTGAGCACCTGGGATGCAGAGTGCCATGTCCCAAGGCTGCACAGAGCAGTGAAGCCCTGGGCCTGGCTGCCCAAAGTAGTTTTCCCTCCTAGACCTCAAGGCCTGTGATGGAAGGGACTGCTGCAAAGCTCTCTGTAATGCTCAGGAGGCATTTTCCTCATTGTCTTGGCTATTAACATTCCATTCTTCTTTACTTATGCAAATTTCTACAGCCTTGAATTCCTCTCCAGAGAATGGGATTTTCTTTTCTTCCACCTGGTCAGGCTGCAAAATTTCCAAACTGTTATATTCTACCTCCCTTTAAAATATAAGTTCTAGTTTCAGTTCATTTCTTTGTTTATGAAAATGGGCACAGGCATTTAGAAGCAGATGGTCTACTTCTTGAATGCTATGTTGCTTAGAATTTTTTTTTTTTTTGCTAGATTTCATAAATTGTCTCTCTCAAGTTCAAAGTTACAGATCTCTAGAGCAGGGGCACCATGCCACTGTCTCTTTGCTAAAGCATAGCAAGTCTTACCTTTACTCCAGCTTCCAATAAGTTCCTCATCTTCATCTGAGACTACTTCAGCCTGGAATTCAGTGTCCATATCACTGTCAGCATTTTGGTCACCATTCAACAAGTCTCTAGGAAATTCCAAACTTTTCCTCATCTTTCTCTTTTCTTCTTAGCCCTGTTAGAACTGTTCCAACCTCCGCATATTACCGAGCTCCAAATTCGCTTCCACATTTTCAGGTGTCTATATAGCAATGCCCCTCTTCCTGGTACCAATTTTCTGTGTTAGATTATTCTCACACTGCTATAAAAACATACATGAGACTGAGTAATTTATGAAGAAAAGAGGTTTAATTGCCTCATGGTTCCAAAAGCTATATAGGAAGCATGGCTGCAGAGGCCTTAGGAAACACAATCATAGCCAAAGTTGTAGGGGAAGAAAGCGCCATTCAAACATGATGAAGTGAAGAGAAAGAGTGAAGTGGGAGGTTTACACACTTTCAAAGAACCAGGTCTCATAAGAATTATATTACAAGAACACCAAGGAGGAAGTTTATCCCCATGATTCAATCACTTCCCACTAGGCCCCTCCTCCAACACTGGGAAGTACAATTTGGCATGAGATTTAGGTGGGGAAAAGAGTCAGAGTATTTCAGGAAATTAGATGCCTCCAGATTTATTCTTTTTGCTTAGTTGTGCTTTAGCAATGTGGGATCTTTTTGGTCCATATAAATTTTGGGATTTTTTTTTCTAGTTCTGTGAAAAATGATGTTGGTATTTTGATGAAAATTACATTGAATCTGTAGATTGCTTTTGATAGTATGGTCATTTTCACAATATTGATTCTATCCCTCCATAGGCTTGGAATGTGTTTCCATTTGTGTGTGTTACCTATGATTTCATTCATCAGTGTTTTGTAGTTTTCTTTGTAGAGATCTTACACTTCCTTGGTTGGTATATTCCTAAGTATTTTATTTTTTGGCAGCTGTAGTAAAAGTGATTGTGTTCTTGATTTGATTCTCAGCTAGGTCATTATTGGGCTATATCAATGCTTCTGATTTGTGTACATCAATTTTGTATACTGAGACTTTAGTGAATTCATTTGTTAGATCTAGAAGCTCTTTGGATGAGTCTTTAGGGTTTTCTCGATATATAGTCATTGGCAAACAGTGACAGGTTGACTTCCACTTTATCAGTTTGGATGCCATTTATTTTTTTTTTCTCTTGTCTGATTTCTCTAAGACTTCCAGTACTATGTTGAACAGAAGTGGTGAAAGCAGGAATCCTTGTCTTGTTCCAGTTCTCCAGGGGAATGCTTTCAACTTTTTCCCATTCAGTATAATTTTGGCTGTGGTTTTGTCATAGATACCTTGAGGTATGTCCCTTCTGTGCCAATTTTGCTCAGGGTTTTATTACAAAGAGATGCTGGATTTTGTCAAGTGCTTTTTCTGCATCATTTGAGATGATCATGTGATTTTTAATTCTGTTTATATGATGTATCACGTTTATTGTCCTGTGTATATTAAAACATCCCTGCATCCTTGGTGTGAAACCCACTTGATCATGATATATTATCTACTTGATATGATGTTGGATTTGGTTAGCTAGTATTTTGTCGAGGATTTTTGCATCTATGTTCATCAGGGATATTGGTCTCTAGTTTTCTTTTTCTGTTATGTCCTTTCATGTTTTAGTATTATAGTGATGTTGACTTCATAGAATAATTTAGAGACTATTCTCTCTTTCTCTTTTTTTAGTAATAGTTTCAGCAGGATTTGTACCAATTTTTTTTTAAATGTCCGATAGAATTTAGCTGTGAATCCATCTGTTCCTGGGCTTTTTTTATTGGCATTTTTTTATTTGTTGTTATCTACTTGTTATTGATCTGTTCAGATATTATATTTCTTCCTGACTTAATCTAGGAGGATTGAATATTTTTAGGAATTTATCCATCTCATCTAGATTTTCCAGCTTGTGTGCTTAAAGACATTCCTAGTACCCTTGAATGATCTTTTGTATTTATATGGTATTTGTTGTACCATCTCCCATTTCATTTCTAATTGAGCTTATTTGAAACTTTTCTTTTCTTGGTTATTTTCATAAATGATCTATCAATTTTGTTTATTGTTTCCAAAAACCAGCTTTTGTTTCATTTTTTGTTTGTTTGTTTCAATTTAATTCAGTTTTGCTCTAATCTTTGTTATTGCTTTTCTTGTGCTGGGTTTAAGTTGGTTTGTTCTTGTTTCTCTAGTTCCTTGAGGTGTGACCTTAGGTTGTTGATGTGTGGTCTTTCAGACTTTTTGAGTGGGCATTTAATGCTATGAACTTTCCTCCAAACACCACTTTGGCTGTATCCCAGAGGTTTATGTTACTATTATCATTCAGTTCAAAAGTTTTTTAAATTTCCATCTTGATTTCATTGTCAACCCAAGATCATTCAAGAGTAGATTATTTAATTTCCATGCATTTGTGTAGTTTTGGGAATTTCCTTTGGAGTTAATTCCCAGTTTTCTTCCACTGTGGGCTGAGAGGATGCTTAATATGATTTTGATTTTCTTAAATTTATTAAGATTGTTTTGTGGCCTTTCTTATGGTCTGCCTTGTAAAATGTTTCATGTGCTGATGAAAAAATGTATATTCTGCAGTTGTTGGGTAGGATGTTCCGTGAATATCTGTTAAATCCATTTGTTCTAGTGAATAGTGTAAGTGCATTGTTTCACTATTGACTTTCTGTCTTGATAAGCTGTCTCATGTTGTCAGTGGAATATTAAAGTCTTTCACTATTATTGTGTTGCCGTCTATCTCATTTTTATCAGATAATCTGAATATTTATTCTTTAAAATATTCAGCTTTAAAAACATATTTTACAGTCTATAAAACCACTAAAAAGAAAATATTGCTGATAGTTTAGTCAGAGTGCTGCAGGAATAGTCCAAGCCATTGAAGTGATGAGGGCTTTGACTAGGGTTGTAGCTTCTCAATAAGAAAGTTTTGCTAGGGACCAAGGGGCTCTGGGATGTGTAAGAGGGATGGTTGGAGATCATCAGTCTTACTTACTTCTAAAACCCTTTACTTATGCTATGTAGTTAATATTTTCTATTCCACATTAATCATCCTCTATCAATAGGCAGAGCTTACTACATAAATTTCTGTCTTCATTTATTCAATACTGTTTTTTTTTTTTTAAATAGCAGTTGCTGGACAACAACTGATGGATGTAAATGGGAGAATGACTCTTATGAAAGGTAGATACAGGGGGCAAGAAAAAAAAGAAATATATTCCCAAAAATATAATTGTAAGGCTGGGCACAGTGGCTCATGCCTGTAATCCCAGCACTTTGGGAGGCTGAGGTGGGTGGATCTCGTGGTCAGGAGATCAAGACCATCCTGGCTAACATGGTGAATCCCCATCTCTACTAAAAATACAAACAAAATAACTGGGTGTGGTGCCGGGCACCTGTGGTCCCAGCTACTTGGGAGGCTGAGGTAGGAGAATGGCGTGAACCCAGGAGGCAGAGCTTGCAGAGCTGAGATTGCGCCACTGCACTCCAGCCTGAGAGACAGAGGAAGACTCCATCTCAAAAAAAAAAAAAAAAAAAACAAAAAAAACAAAAGAAAAACAAGCAAAAATTTGTAAAAAGAAACCTCCAAATTTTGTGGAGTTCCCATGTGATGATTAATGTACTGCCGAATATATCAGTAGTTTCATGTCCTAAACCAAGCAGAGAAATACAAATGCATTTTGAAATGCAAGAAAATGTACCATTTTTCACACTTCTGTTGGTTCAGTTTAGATTCATGATGTAGTGTTAAATATGATTTATACTCAATAAAATACAAAGACAAATCAGTGGATGCTTCTTTTTCATAAAACTTTACTGTACTTGCTTATGAAAATTTTACTTTTAAAATGGTGTTAAATTCACCATTCTTTTTTTTCTTCTCTCTTTCCAATATACAGAGCTAATAACTTTTTCCAAGTCTTTTAACTTATTGCTTGGTTTGAAAGGATTTTAACTTCTGTTTGCCACTCTGAAACTGTAATAAATGATCTATGAACTGTCATCTATTCTGAGAACCAAGTAGGTCATTTGGTTCACCATTTAAATGCTTAGATAGATACAGTCACATAAGGGAATATAATTTCAGTATAACTATTAAAAATGATAATACAGCTCTTCTATAAATCTCATTACTTCAATAGATACCACATTAAATTGAAACTCACTGAAATCTGTAAGACTAAAACTGAGATAAATTTAAAAGGAAATTAAAACTTTAATGATTTGCAAACTTTTGCTCATTCACCTTTCAATTGTGAATTTAAACTCTTCTGCCATAATTTTCTGAGACTTAAATATGGTAGTTTATTATTAGTAGTATTAAGTTGCTATTCAGCACCATTGATATAGTGTTAAAATTGCCTTAAGGAGTACAAATAAAACAAACTTGTTTATTTGATTTTATATTGAAATTACAAATCCAAGAATAAGTCATTGTTCATTGGCTCAAAAGATATTCAAGGTAGATAAAATCTAGTAAAAAGGAAATGAAGATGAATATTTTCTTAAAATTGATTTATCTTATTAACAAAGATTATACCTACACTCTTTTGAAGGTAAACTATTTTTTCAAGTCACAAGTTTATCAATTAATGATTAACTATTAGTTGCTCACCTTAGCAATACTCTTTTCTATGTGTAACTATTAATATTCATTATAGCCATCAAAGATCAATTTTACCAAAATATTTCTAGCAGTATATAATTGTATATGAATTTTGTTAGATATAGTATACTATTGAGTCTTGTGATATGGTGGAGGTAAATACAATTCAAAGGGACTATTCACAGAGGCTATATACTGAATCTATGGATAATAACTTCCTAGTCAAATGAAAAAGTTAACTGAAATCTAGGAATTAGTATTTGTTAAGCTCCAAATACTTGACTCTTAGTAATTGCAAGGAATGAATACAGTATCATCTTGCATTTCTGTGCCAGGTCATTGTTGTAGCAAAGTGTATTCAATTTGTCTGTGTCCATAGTATTACTGCTAAAGTGGGTATTATATTTCCAAAATGCAATGCCCTACTGTCTAATTAAAGACACTTCCCTAATGCAGGACTTAATCATGAAGTGTATGTTGTTTATCCTTTCGTTCATCCTCATTTTTTCCTAAAACATAGGCCTGGCTCTAGAATTTCTCCTATTTATTGTGGTTGTCCATGTTGATTCTCTTCTGAATTTGGGTGAGAAGCAATGTGGACTTTGATTCATTGGTAGTGGGAATGCAAAATTGAACAACAACTTTGGAAGACTGGCAGTTTCTTTCTTTCTTTCTTTCTTTCTTTCTTTCTTTCTTTCTTTCTTTCTTTCTTTCCTTCTTCTTTCTTCTTTCTTTCTTTCTTTCCTCCCTTCCTTCCTTCTTTCCTTTTCTTCTTTTTTTTTTTTTTTTTTTCCGAAGTCTTGCACTGTTGCCCAGGCTGGAGTGCAGTGCCCTGATCTCAGCTCACTGCGAGCTCTGCCTCCCGGGTTCACGCCATTCTCCTGCCTCAGCCTCCTGAGTAGCTGGGACTACAGGCGCCCACCACCACGCCTGGCTAATTTTTTGTACTTTTAGTAGAGACGAGGTTTCACCATGTTATCCAGGATGGTCTCTATCTCCTAACCTCATGATCCACCCGTCTCAGTCTCCGAAAGTGCTGTGATTACAGGCGTGAGCCACCGCACCCGGCCGACAGTTTCTTACAAAGCTAAACACAAGCTTTCAATACAAGATTCACATTTCTAGGTATTTACACAAATAAGTTGAAAATTAGTATCTGTACAAAAACCTGCAAGTAAATATTTATAGCAGTCATATTCATAATTGCCAAAACAGAAAGCAACCAAAATATTCTTCAATAGAGAGTAGATAAACATTTCCAAAATGTAGTATTGTTCAAAATTAAACAGAAATAAACTATCAGGCCATGAGAAGAAATGGAGGAACCTTAAGTGCATGTTGCTAAATGAAAGAAGCCAATCTAAAAAGGCTCCATACTCTATGATTAAAGCTACATAACATCCTCAAAAAGGATAAAACTACAGAGAAAGTACAAATATATCAATGGTTACCAGGGTTTAAGGGGTAGGAGAGAGAAATATTTAGGGGGAGAACAGGTATTTTTAGGTCAGTGAAACTAGTCAGTATGATCCTGTTATGGTCTATTCATGATACTATACGTTTGTCAAAACCCACAGAACTGTACAGCATAGAGAATAAACCCTAATGTAAGCTATGGACTTTGATTAATGTTAATGTATTAATAGTGGTACAAATTATCACACTAATGTATCACACTAACACAAAATGTTAATAATAATGGTAACTGTGTGAGTAGAAGAGGATGCATATGGGAATATGGTACTATATGCACATTTTGTCTGTATTTCTGAAATTGCTGTAAAAGTATAATCCTCATAAAAATTGTTGTGGTGTATTTAATATGTTAAACATAGATATATCAATCAAGTAATATTGTGTCTTCTTAGGGAACAAAACCATAGGAATAGATATATCTTAATGTAGGACTTACTTTTTATGGATAGATGGATTAGTGGTTTTGTCAGTAGCTTTCAGTTAAATTCTCATAAAGATTCTTGGCCTTAGCTTTTGTCTGCCCAGAGTATATCTTGTACAAAGTTGGAGATACAGTTACTACTGTTTGCAAAATGTCTGATGTACAGCTGAAGATAAAAATGTTCCTGGAGGCAGGGCGTTGTGGCTCACACCTGTAATCCCAGCACTTTGGGAGGCAGAAGGTGGGCGGATCACAAGGTCAGGAGATTGAGACCAGCCTGGCTAATATAGTGAAACCCTGTCTCTACTAAAAATACAAAAATTAGCCGGGTGTGGTGGTGCACACAGGTAGTCCCAGCTACTTGGGAGGCTGAGGCAGGAGAATGGCGTGAACCTGGGAGGCAGAGTTTGCAGTGAGCCGAGATCGCACCACTGCACTCCAGCCTGGGCAACAGCGTGAGACTCTGTCTCAAAAAAAAAAAAAAAAAAAAAGTTCCTGGAGATACTCAAGGAAGGAACCTCCACACAGGAAAAACATTGGACCAGAATCTTTGAGATTTTTCTTCATCAGAAGTTGAATGGGTATAGGCCAGGTGTGGTGGCTCATGCCTGTAATCCCAGCACTTTGGCAGGCTGAGGTGCACGGATCACAAGGTCAGGAGATCGAGACCATCCTGGCTAACACGGTGAAACCTCGTCTCTACTAAAAACATACACAAAAAACAGCCAGGCATGGTGGCGGACGCCTGTAGTCTCAGCTACTCCGGAGGCAGAGGCAGGGAGGCGGAGCTTGCAGTGGCCGAGATCGCGCCACTGCACTCCAGCCTGAGCGACAGAGTGAGACTCCGTCTCAAAAAAAAAAAAGTTGAATGGGTATTGACACATAGCTTTGGCTGTACGACCTGTAATAGGTAACTTGCTCCCGAAGGGTGAGCATCCTGTTATTTGTCCGGGGAGATATCTGAATCTATCCTTTTAAAATTTAATATTGCAGTCAATATCTCCTCTAAGAATTAAGCATTAATGAATGAAATCAGTAGTCCGATTCATAAAGGCGTAGTCCTTTAGTGGTGTGTCTGACTTATGACATTAGCTATAGTGGGTAGTCTTTAAGCAACAGAAATTGTCATCTTTATTCATTGCTGTTAGGAGAAGAGTGAACAGCAATGGCCATAAGGAAATTCAGTGAGTCATCAGACACACTTAAACCTGCAGATTAAAGATTTGTATATAAAATATGAGCAATTTAATTGCTTAAGTCATTTAATTACATGTCTTCCCCCTTCCTCCTCTTATGTATAATCTGCAATACCTCTAGTTATAGAGACTGATAGTTCTGCTATGATTCAAGAAGATTTTATTAGTTTCTTTGTATGGAGTGATTCACTTCATCTTAAATTTATTATCAATATATTTCTGCTGCTGTTATTAATAGAAGCATTTATATCACTTCCTTTTATAGGTTCCTGCAGATAGAATTGAGAGCATCTATTAATATTTTTAAATTTAAACTTTATTTATCAAACACAATCAATTTTCTTATTAGTCCTAGAAGTCATATTTTTTAATTTGAGCCTCTTGGTTTCCTGAATATATAATTATACTATGTGCAGCATAGCTTTTCTCTTTTCCTCCAGCAATAATTTATGTTTTTAGAAATTCCAAAGCAATTTCAAATACAAATTGTAGTAGTAGGCAGCCCTGTCTAGTTTCTGATTCGCTGGAAATTGTTTTATTGTTTCAATATTCAGAATATTACATGCAGATATTCAGTAGTACATAATCATTCGATTACTTTCCATCTATTCCATTTTACTTAGAGTTTATGTAAGAATACACTCTATATTTATAAAATTATGTGTTACCATCTATCTATTGGTGGTATCAATAATTCTGTCTATGAATCTGTTGAGGTAAAATATTATATTGATAGTATTTCTACCTCTGGATATTTGATAGTGAACACATTTGGTATATATATATGATTTTGCTAAAATTTGCCATTAATATATTTAACAATTTTTTTTGGCGTGTATGTTCTTAAGTGAGATTAGCCTGTACTAATTATGTTACATGCACTAGTTCTTGGAGTTTGTGTGTAGACTCATCTCAGCTCTATAAAATGTTGGTGAGAATTTCATCACTTACTTTGGTGTGAAGTGAGGTTTGAATTAATAATTAATCTGATTAAAAATAGCTTGAATAATTTTATCCAAGTTGATTTTTTAGAGCAGATATTTCATCATCATTCAATATTTTCCCTTCTAATAAGTGTTTTCAACATACTATTCCTGTATGAGTCAATTTTTAGAATGAAGTTTTCCCTAGGCTTCCTGACTAGATAGTTTCTGTATTTTCTTATTAAAATAAAAAAATTAATATTTCTTATTAAAATAAGAAAAGAATTAAATAATTCTTTTTACAGATTTTCTTCTCACAAAATTTAGATATTTGGTTTCTCTTTCAGTTTCCTTTGTCTTAAGTAGGCTCTTGAACAGTTTATCTTTTAAAAATTATTTTCAAAGAACAAAAATTTAAATTGCTTTCCTGCTATTGTTTTATTATGCATTCTTTTGTTAGTTTTAACTTTATTCATTTTATATTACATTACTCTTACTTTTACATTTGTCTCTCTTAATAGATTATTCAGTTATTTTCCTGTGAATTTTTTAATTTTTCAGGACCAATTTATTTTATTTATATATTTCTTACTAAATAAAGAAGTTATAAAAAATGTTATAGATGTTTTATGAAATTACAAATTTTTTATGAAGGGATTTTTCTGTACACCATGATTTTTGTATGTGTTGTTCTATTTGTTATTGGTTCTAGAAAGCTTATTATTTCCCTTTCAATTTTCACTTCTATACAAATACGTTTTGGAATATATCTTACTTTTAGAAATAGTTAAATTTTTTTGGTCAATTTATAATTATGTAATTTTATTTGTAAACAATAACAATCTGAATTAGTTTCTATATAAAAATCTCTATTTAAAAATAGTGTTAACGTTTCTTTTGTACTCTAAGTATGTAATAAATTTTGTTTCTACATCATGGTCATTTAAAAAGATGTATTTGCATATATAAATTTTAGGGTGTAGTATTTACCTCCTCTATATCTTTTTCTTCTTTTGTCCTCAAGATCTCTATAATATTTGGAGAGAAATAATAAATTTTAGCGCTATAATTGTACTTTAACTTCTTCACACTTTTCTAGTATGTTAGCTTTGCACATTTAATTGAAAGTACTTTGGTGTATTATAATTGAAAACCAAAACTAATTTTGTAGGAAAAACACCTCAATTTCTCAACGGGAAAAATAATCAAATACAAAACCTGAAAAACATGTATAATATACACTAAACTCTCTTATTTATTTCAGGTTTTTGTTTTGATTATTTGTAGTACGATGTACAATTGTATTATGATGTACAATACTTCAAGTAACTTGTAAATCGCAGTACACTATCTCAAGTTACTTTGTCTAAACATGTCAATTACTTATTAGACATCATAGTACAATACATTAAAAAAATGGAGATTATAGCTGGGAATAAATAAAACTTGGAGGATAGGAGACCTATGTGTTCCAGAAATTGGAAAAAAAGAACAGATGAGAAGAATTTAAGTTGTTCAGTTGAATATGCCTAATGAGTCACAGACATGATTATTAAGAACACACCCATTAAGAAAACTTAAAAAAAACTGTGAAATTTGGTTTTACTAAAATTTCTATCAAAATCCTATCAAGATTTTTTTGTAGACACAAAGAGGATTATTCTGAAGTGTAAATGAAAGATACAAAGAAACTAAAATGCATAAAACAATTTTGTAAAATAATAATAAAGAGGAAAAAATCAGTTTACCCAGTTTTAAAATTCATAGTACATCTACGTTACTCAAGATGCGATAGTATTATCAGAGGTATATAACACAATGGAGAATCCAGAAATAGATGCACAGGAATATGCCTAATTTTTTGACAAAGTTGCAAAAGCAACTCAATAAAAAAAGATACTCTTTCCAACAAATGGTATTAGAGAAATTGGACATCCGTAAGTCAAAATAACAACAATGACAAGAGAACTCAAAAAAGAGAAGAAAAACTAATAACTAGATGGAAATAAACCAAAAACTCTCAACTTATATCAACTATAACAAAACCAGTTCAAAATGGATTATTTGTAAAAAATGTAAAACATAAATATCAAACTTTATTAATAAATTGGAAAAAATACTCAGAACATACAACTATATAAAGAGTTCTTAACAGCAAAACCATAACCTATAAAAGAAGAAATTCGTAAATTTGAATTTATCAACATTGAAATAATTTTGGTTTATAAAATCCCTGTTAAGAGGAAAAAAAATACAGGTTACAGAGTGATGGAAAATATTTTCAGACCACATATCTGATACATAGTTATATCTAGAATATATAAAGGAGTCTCAAACTTTACAGTTAAAAAATGTAATTAGATAATGAGTACATGAAATGAAAAGATATTTAACTGAAGAGTACATGCAGATGGCAATTTACCGCATGAAAAAAATGTTGAACATAATTAGACATTAGAGAAACACAAATTACAAACACAATGTGATTTCACCTTTTAACATACGTATTAGAAAGCCTAAAAATAAAAAACATAGATAACCAATGAGTTTATCCATGATAACTAATGATAAGCAAATGATATCTTAAGAGGAAGTGGAGAAACTGATTATTCAGGTTGGTGATGAGAATATAACGTGAGTAAAAATTTTTACCAGTTTCTTGTAAAATTAAAATGCAGCTATCATATAACCCAGGAATTGTACTCCTGCACCTTCATGCCAGAGAAATGAAAATTTATACTTACCAAAAAATCTATACAGATATATTCATAGCAGTTTTATTTATAATAGACTAAAATAGAAAATAATGTGACTATCCTGCAACTGTTGAATAGTTTAAAAACTGTGGTACGCCCACACCATGAAATACTAGTCAGCAGTATATGGTGTCAACTATTTATACACAGAACTACTTGTTTAAGAGCCCATATAATTGTGCTGTATGAAAAAAGTCAATTCTAAAATAGTTGGATTCTGTATGATTTCATTATGTAACATTCTTGAAATGACAAAATTTTAAAAATGGAGAAGAGGTTGGTGGTTGTTAAAAGTCAGCACTGAGGTTAAAAGTGGGAGGTGTGTGTGGTTCTAAAACGGCTACACAAAGGATTCTTGTAATGACGGAAGTGTTCTCTATTTTGCCTGCATCATTGTGGATATACTGGTTGTAATAGTGCTACAGTTTTAGCAGTTTGTTACCACTGGAGGAAACTGAGTTAAGTATGCATGAGATCTCTGTGTTGTTTCTTATAATTGTATGTGAATATGCCCTTATCTCAATATAAAATTTAATTAAATAAAGCAAAAAGAAATTCCAATATTTAGTGGCTTAATAGAAAAATCATTTATTTGCTTAAAATTTGAAAGTTGGTAGGGCTCAACAGGGACAGCTTTTCTATGCTCCAAGTGTTGTTAGCTGGAACAGTCAAACTGGGATCAGTAACACTGTGCAGAAGCCAGTCCAGTTGGCTTATTCACAGGCTAACAAGATAGTGTTGGCTGCATCTGCATATTATCTGAGAGTTTCGTTGAAGCGTCATGCCTCAATTCTCTTTCATATGAGTAGATTTTTACAGCTGATCAGGTGACATAACTTAAAATTAGTATACACCTGCAAATGCTGTGGTGTGCATTACTTACCTGGAACCCAAGATCAAGACTTTTTGAACAAGCAGGAAACACACTCATAAACAGCAAACAACCCAGCCCAGTTACTTTTCCCAACTTCCACCTTCATAAAGTAAGCATGGCAGTCATGTACTGTATTTGCCTTGACCTACTTATTTGCCGGTGTAACTACAAAAACTGCTCAATATAGGGAAAAATATAAGCCATGATATCTGGAGCACTCAAAGATGTGCAGGGACATTCAGGCCCTTTGCATATTTTCTCTCCCAACATGTTCATGTCTGTTATTTCATATTTGCTTAATTTATAGCTATGTTTCTGGTGAGCAGCTTTTAAATAGGTTTTAGACTTGCTCAAATCCAAAGAAGTTTTGCTTCAAAAAGATTTTGCATTTTTCTGGGAAAAAGCAATCATTTATATTAATATTGGGATACATTCATTGAAGATTTTGTTAAACATTTTTAGTGATTAGAGTTATTGCAAGAGTAATAAAAGTGATATGAAACAATAGTCTGCAAGTTACTTGGTGCTGAACATGTAGATTCAGGTTACTTGGTCTGAAAATGTGGATTCAGGGTTAGATAGACTGGAGTCAGAGAACTGGAGTGAATGGCTGCCTTGGAATCACAGTGCTGAATGATTTACTACCCCTTCCCTTTGAAAAGCTTTACATGTCTAACAGTGAGCACACACAAAGTTAAGAATTCTTGACAGTGAATTGAGAAATAGTTCAATAGATCAGACAGCTGTTCTTAATCTAGTGCTTCTCCTACACATGCAGGAAATAAGAACTTTAGTTTACCCACCTTTAAGCACAAAGATTTAGCAAACGGCATTCACTAATTCCATTTATGAGGGCTCTACCATCATGACCTAATTTCCTCCCCTAAGTCCCACCTCAACATATCATCCTGGAATTAAGGTTTCAGCACATAAATTTTTGGGAAACACAGATATTCAGTCTGTTGCACTATCCTAAATCAAAGATGATGGATTAAGATCATGAAAAATACATCATAACATACATAAAACAATATCAAAAGTAACTAAAATGTTAAATGAAAATCATTTTAAATAAAAAGAATAGTATGTACGGGAGAAAGAACAAACAATTCAGATGCCTTATTAAAAAAAATGAGGGAATTGAAAAGCATTAGAGAAAGATCACAGCTGGTGGATACATTATTATCAATCCTGGAAGACTAGAGGCTGATTGAAAAGATATTTTCTCTCTCATAAAAGAAGTGCTGCAAGAAATAATATCCCATCTCTGATTTCTTTCTTCCTTCTTTGGATCTCTTTTATGACAATAAATTGTCTTGCTTCCTCAGGACCAGAACATGAAGACTGATGGAATTATAGACGAATTAAGTATTTTTTTAAACAGGCAGAATGATGTTTTAAATATATTATTTTATCTTATTTTTGAGAAATTATTTATAGTTCATGGTTTAGTATTTCAAAAGCATATCTTGGAACATGGCTAATTTTGTAAAAATAATTGTAGATATAAACAGAAAGTGATTAATCAAAAATTATTTTCTCATATTCAAATAATATTAACATGTTGTTTTTTAATATCTTATTCCTTAATTTCATTTTGTAGTGACATAAAAGAATCAATTGATTTTATGGTTTTATGAAACTATGCTTAAGCATTGCATGTGGATTGAGGTATATTAGTTCCAACTCTGTAACTGTCAAGCTGTTCAGTCTTGAGAAAGACAATTAACCTGATTTTCTTCAAAAGCACAATGTTTAGTGTGGGGTGCTTTACATCCAAATATAAAGGGTTTGGAATCTTTGATTCATGCCCTACCATTGAACTAGCATCAAAAACAATGAAAACTCTTTGAAGCACTGTTTTCTACCCTTAAAATGTAAAAAAAAAAAAAAATATGTATCTAATCGGTTTGTTGTAAGGATATTGTATAATCATGTATAAGTACTTAGTGAAGTCTAACACAGTAAGTAATTAATAAATAGTAGTTGAGACACACAATTTTAATATTGCAATTATCATTATCTAACACAGGTTTTGAAAGAGCAAATTAAATATATTATTTAAAGTATGTTTCATATTTCCTAGAAAAGTTTAGTTTTCCTTCCTTCTGTTGTCTAATTTTGCTAAATTTATCAGCAAGGATGCATCACCATCTTCACTGAGGAAAGAACTATTATGACTTATATTAGAAAGAGAACATCATTTAAACAAATATAATTGATTTGTTTTAGGACTGAATTTTAAATTATTGCATTAGGACTAACTTTATTAGTCCATTTTTTGAGGCACAGAAAATTTAGGTAACTTGTATATAAGCACATATTTAATATGTGAAAGATGTGGAATATAAACCTGGGAGGAACAAAATGTTTTAGCACCCTTGGCTTAAGAGGACCCAAATTGAGGATTCAAATTATAATAAAATCTCTAGAAATCAGAACACAGTCATTAGTACGTTCATGTCAATCTGGCTTAAAATAACCCCAGATTTTTCTAATTTATTTGCACAGCCTTGCTTGGTCCAGAATTTTTCCAGTTCTTTCAATTATTCCTGTATAAATTGTTTATGTGGAAAAACAAATTTGTGTTGTTTTAATATCATATTTTTCAAAGCATGATTTTACAAAATATATATTTCTCAATTCCTTGAGATGCAATGCATAGTTATTACAAGATAGTTCCAGGCGAGATATTTAGAATCATATCATTAGTTGTTTTCTACATCATTTATGGAAAATAACTCAATATACTATTCATTCATCAAATGATTAAGTTGCTTTTGGTATAGAGACCACAAAGAGAATTGCTTTTTGGTGAATAGCATCTTTGGGAGCTATTAGTTTTTTAAAAAAACTAATAGCTACTACATATACAATATATAAATAAAACATTCATTATTCATTAAGTAATATTAATATGATTACATTTTAAAAATATGCTTATCAGGAATTAATAGAAACTAACTCTTCATAGGTTTTTTTTTTTTAGCTTCTTTGGTATTATGTATAATCTTAATTTTACTGTTTGATCATTATAGTTGAATTTTTCAAAGTAAATTTAAACCGGTATTATTTTCAGGGTTTTGGAAGCACTTCAGTAGGCCATGGTATGCTAAGATCAGTGTACTGGTCATTAAAAAAAAAAAACAAAGAGCAATACTTACTGCATGAAACTTTGTGGTGTTCTCTTATCACCAACATATAATAGATCCTTATATACTACATCAATAATACTGATGAGTTGGGGATCCAAGGGTAGTAAGGGTAAATTTAAGATTTCAGGAAAATGCAGGGCATTGTGTGGGAAAAAAAATCCCATTAACTTACCATTCTTTCCAACATTCCAGTAGCTAATTTGTTCTTGATATAAAGTATCTTGTGACATTTACTTTTAACAGACAGTTGCTAACTGTTTCAGTCATTCTGTCTTGGGATTCTTGGGATGATGCTTTTCTGACTGGAAACCTCTGTGGCCAGTGGTGACTTTGCCTGAGTTATGCTTGGGCCCTTGGACTCGCTGGGTCCACTCAGCCTGGCAGGCTACACCTGGCACATGCTACCAGCCTGGATCTCATGCCTGCCATGGGTGAGAAGAGCAGCCAGGGGTTTGTGAAAAAGCAAGCAAGGGGTCTGGCCACTGTGCACAGCGAGGCACTCTGGCTGTGGTGATGTGGGCAGCTCCAGGAGCCAGCATGGGTGCTGACTCCCTGTGAGGCTGCAGTTGGACAAGGCATACCACAAGAAGCTTCCACAACTAGCACTGGAGAATGTGGTGATGCTCGGAAGCTTGGAGACACCAGGAACCCAAAAATATAAGGGTGTCACAGCCCTGGCTTGGGGAACTTCTAGTTTTGGGCTTGCCCAGAAGCTTAAATACACCAGAGCCCAAAAGAGGGTGACACAGTACTGCCTCAGGGAGCTTCTAGGTTTGGGCTTCCTGAAGGGCTGCAGCTCTTTTCTCCTCCTTTTATCTCTCCTTCTTGTCACCTGCAACATGGCGAGCAAGGGGCATATTTCAGCCTTGTTTGTGTTATCACTATTTTAGCCCCACCATTCAGCAGGTCTCAAGTTCTTGTCCTGTGTCAAGGAAGAATGAGGTATGCAGACAATTGGATGGTGAGCAAGACAAAGAGCAGCTTTATTGAGTGACAGAAGAGCTCAGAGGAGACCCATATTGGGTAGCTCCTTTTCACAGGCACGATGTCCTGACAAATGTTCAGCATTCAGCAGAGAGAAGACCCTGGGGTGGGTAGCTCCTCTTTGCAGACACTTCATCCTGTCATCTCCTTGAGTCTGGCTGAGTCTGGGGTTTTTATGGTCTTCAGAAGGGAGGAAGTGTGTTCTGATTGGTCCGTGGGTGGCCATGGGCAGGCTGGGAAAAAGTACCAAGTTCCCACTCAGGTCAGAGGGACTGGAAGCCTGGGTGCCAGGCTTCAGGCCTTTCCCAGCTTGAAAGAGGTGCTTTACTGGAGACCCACCACTTTCCATCCCAAAGCCTGTCTTCCTCTTGCCATTGTTCATGGCACCCCGGCTGTTTATGCTGAGGAGCACCTGCAGGCCAGTGCTGGGCTGCCCTCAGCATCCCATTTTCTACCCTCCTGCGCTTGTTGGTGCCCAGAGTCCAGAGGGGGTCAAGGCTGCAGGGGGCTGGCATGTCATTGCTGCCCTGAGCACGTGCACACCAAGCTGGGCTGCAACAGAACCCAGGCGTATTTATTTATTTTATTTTTGTTATTTAGCTTTTGAAAAATATTTATCTGAGATATTTGTATACTTGTCCCATTTATTCTCAAAATTTTATTTTTTGTGTGCAAGCACTGAGATATCCCTTTGGCAGTCAGAAATATAAAGTCTATGTCTGATAAGGTTGCTTCAGATTTTAAGCCAGGGGACTTGCTTCTTAATTTACTCAGAAAAGGAAATAAAAATTTTCATAGGATAATTCAGCCTGGAAGAAAAATACAAGTTTAGGAAAAATCTGGCAGGTAACACAAAAGAAATATATTTTTCTTGACTCTACCTGAACAGTAGTTATTATGCTTTTGTGGTTTTTTTTCTAGATTTTTTTCTTCTCTAAAGAGGTGATTTTTTTTAATGCAAATTTGAGGAATTTCTAAGTGGATGGTAGGATATTACCCCAAATTTATAACATCCTGTAATGTAAAGTTTTCAGGAATTACTTGATTTTTAAAATTAGTTTGAGTGAATGGTGATTAACATGTTTAATTTTATGCCATGTAAACTAAGTAGAATAATTATTATCAATAAAAATTAAATTCATTTTATCTTCATATACATCGTATTCAAATAACACAAAATAACTCAGTTTATACTATTGCTGTAAAGCACATAAAGTTATTCTGGGATTAATTCTCTTGGGTGAAATAAATATAGAATGAATCTATAAAGAATTATTTAATGACTACAGACAGACCATTTGGTTGAAGATACAAGTGAGTATCAAGTTCTTTTTTGGTTCTCTCAGTTGCTGGGTAGCTGTCAAAAGCATAGTAAATTTCCATCTGTGAATAGGTATAATTTATTGATATATGCACCTTCATTAGACAGAATTGCAAAAGGGAAAACTGAGACATTACAGATTTAGATAGCCTCACCTTGAAGTGGAAGTATTAGTAAGCTACAAACTATCTGACAGTATACAGAAAAATATAATATTCTATATTTGATTTTTTTAAAAAATAAGAAGTTACTTCATTCTAATTTTTAATGTAATATGGCAACTTGATAAATATATTTTTAATGACATACTAATGTTGGAAACATTGTTAAAAAGTTTTCAAACACAGAACACCCTAATTTTAGAAGGTAACATGATTTCCTTTTTAAGTTAATTTGGATGAAACTCTTTTCAGACATTCTAAATTAATCTTGATATCAATGACTGCCCATTCCACTTACCAGGGAATCTAGAAAAGCAGAGTTATGTTTCAGCTTTCAGAAGCAAAACATTTCTGTTGAGAAACAATAAAAGCAAATAGAGTAAGAAAAAACTCAGAAATAAAATATATATTACTATGTATCTTTATTGTGATTTCAGTAAAGGGAGTATTTTTAGAATCAAATTTGATATCAAAATATTGCTATAAATAACAACTCTAATTGCTTTAGAAAAAAAGAGAATTAAGTGGAGATGGTCTCCAGAAAACAAATTCCAAATCTCACATTTTGAGATGTATTATATTGATTGAAAAGTAATACTTAGGAACAAAACGTACAAAGCATCCCTACTCAAATTTTTTCTCTGTTCGAAGCTCAATAATCAATTTGGTAGCATAGAATCAGGCAAACGACAAAAATAGAGTTACATCTATCTTTTATATGTTCAATTTGTTTTTTTAAAAAATACATTTTTATACTCTATAATCTCTTTTTGAAATAGCACATGCTTAATGCTTTGCCTATAAAACATATATTTTATATGTAAAGCATATCAAAAAACACGTTTTCCATGTTTACCTATTATTTAAAAATGTATTAAGTGACAATTTTACTCTCTTATTTCTAAGAACATAAATTTAACTTTGTAATATAGATTCATTCCATGCAATGTACTGGAAATAAAATTTTATTTGTTCATTGCATAGGAATAAAGACCCAGATTAGTTAAGTTTTACAAGGCTTAACCAAAACATATGTACAGCAAATATATTGATCACAGGCTACATTTTGTAAATTAGTCGATTATATAACTCAGCAGGGGTAGATGCATATGGGGAGCAAGAGCATACGTGATGTAGAGGAAACATGAACGGGTTACTGAAAACTACTATTTCAAAAAGATATTAGAAATCTGTGTTAAAATCTTTTTTTTTAAATCTAGCTTAGTTTTAAAATGTAGCTAGCTATGAGATGGCACCCAAATACGTAACCTTCGTGTGTCAATCAGTAAACCAAAGGACTGTGCTCTTCCCTTGTCTCAAAAAACCCCAAGGCTTCCAAAACATTCTAGTTGTAAGGGTAGTGAGAATAAATTTATGGCCCCTGAACATTCCCATTTTCTTAAAAGAGTGCAATTCCTCTTTAAATTCTTCCTGTCAAGAAAGATTTAACTGGCTTAGACTCTTTGATATATTCCTCACTAGATTGCCTGCTTATTTGTTGCAGTTTTCTAATTCTATGACTTTCAATATATGTTGTTTAATTAAGCAAGCATAAAAAATGAGAGTAGTTGAAATATGATAATACTATTGACAGGAGTGTCAATATTGAGTACATTTCAAGTAAAAGCAATATTTGTTATGGCAAATTTTAAATCTGTTAACTGTAGAATCATTCATGAAGAATTTATTACCATATTAAATGACCATTCTTCATCACTAGTTACTGCCAGATGTTGATTGGTTTTCAAAGTTGTATTTATTATTCTCTAATGGAGAAAAATAAGCAAACATTTTTGAAACACTGTACTTAATTTTCTCAAGTAAGTTACAGAAATTATTAAAAATCATATCAAAAATTCTAAACACACTGACAAAGCCTTATTATGCAAATATTGCCTCATCCAAAAATATACAAAATACTTTCTTCTTATTTTAACCTCATAGTCAAGCGCTTTTTAAAAAATTATTATGCTTTAAGTTCTGAGGTACATGTGCAGAATGTGCAGGTTTGTTACATAGGTATACATGTGCCATTGTGGTTTGCTGCACCCATCAACCCGTCATCTACATTAGGTTTTTCTCCTAATGCTTTTCCTCCCCCTGCCCCACCCCCACCCCTGTCAAGTGCTCTTTTAAAGTTGGAAGTGCACTAGAAGATTAGAAACGTGGGCTGTATTGGTGGTGATAAACCAATACCAATCCAAATATAATGCGATAGGATCTTCATCTCCAGTACAATAAAGAGGAAAAAAGTAATGTCTATTAAATCCCAGAACAAAAGAAGGGTAAATCTCATCTCATGGTCAAAAGCGGGGCTTACAGCAGAAAAAAGAAGATGAACGAGAGCTTCCCCAAATAAAATGGTTTGATACATATTATTAAAAAAGTGAATCTAACTGGATCTAAAATTTTTACTGATAAGTTTCAAAGACGATCGTAGTTTGTGAATGGACTTGGACTAATTGGAGGGATATTAAAGTTCTGAGTGGATTAACAGAGAATGGGATACCAAGGGAGAGATGAAAAATATTTTGACCTGGATGAATATTAGGTAGTCAAACTGGGTCAGGTACAACATCCCTCATTCCTCAAGCATCAAACGAAGTTAAAAAATTGTGGTGGAATGAAAACAAATTTCTCACTTACAATTATATCATTCCCAGAAATAGATTCATCAGCATTGGCTATTGAAAAAATATATAAACAAGACCAACTAAACCAATTTGACCGAAACATTCATTAGTTCATGATACTGTCAAAGCAATACCTAAAAATAAGTTTCTAAATACAACTTTAGATCAATTAAATGGATTCATTTTTACATGAGTGAAATTGACTGATCTTGTATTTGATCAAAGTAAAGAAATAAAACACGTTTGATGTTTACAGACAGACACCAAGGTTATCAGTTATAAACCTTCAGAACTTAATTGAATCTAGATATTTTGTTCCCAATTTTGATTGGTGAAATATAAATTGCACTATTTTACAGCGACCTATTTTGTGACAATACCAGATATGATGGCAAAAAAAAAAAAAAAAAATGCATATGGTGAAATGGGGGGAGGTGAATGTCAGGGAGAAATATCTATCCTTGAAATTGCAACTTAGAGATTTAAATTCTGTCAAATAGCATTTTTGCACATCTAGAGAGATTTATACGATTTTAATTGTAGATGAATAAATATAATAAATTATACAAATGTGCTCTATAATTGTTAACTTTCCAGTAAGAAAACTGCTGTTAATGATACGTCATTCATCTCAATTATTTTTGGATTCTATTTGGTATTATTTTATTTAAAATTTTGCCTGTTCATAATTGATTTTGATCTGTAAATTTTTGATGCAATTTTTGTCACGCTTTTGGCATCAATGTTTTATAGTTATTAAATAATATTTGAAAAATTATCAATTTTGCTGTATGCTTTAGAATAGCTTAAGTAGTGTTGGAATTATCTGTTCTTAATGATTCGGTTGGAATACTTTTATGAAGCTGTCTGAGGCTGCCTAGCATTTTGTAGGGAATAGTTCACAATCCAATTTTTCTGGTTCTTCTGTATACACCAACATGTATATTATTTCTCAACTCCAGGATAGATTTTAGGCAATTATATTTTCATGGAAAATAATGTGTTTGATTGCATTTTTCAAATATATTTGTATAGAATTAGAAAAATCCGTTTATTACAGATTTTCTTGTAGTTCTTTTTCTGTATTTCATTTTATGATCTTATATTTTCTTTCTTGCATCATAATGAGAAAATAATATATGTATCATTTCTACTTTTGTGTCATGTATTTTTAAATTTCTTTTTGGCCAAATTTTAGTTATGTTTCATAGATCCTAAATGGAAAGTTATCCTTTAACTTCAGGATCCAAAATTCATATGGAAGTAATAAACTTTATATTGTTATTTTATAGCTCTTCTATATTTTCTTTTTTTTTTGATGTTCTGGTGACTCTTTTGTTATCTGAGAGAAGTGAATTAAAATATTCTACCATTATCATGTGTGTATTTATTTTCTTTTTGTATTTTGTCAGATAATTATGCTTTATGATCATAGGTACTTGGATATTTGGTTGGTAGAGATTCATAATCTAAGGTCTGATTACAAAATACTTATTTGCCTTGTTGCTTTTTTAATCCTAAATTTCACCTCATTTAATGAACTGTAGATTAGATAATAGAGTTGTATAAATATTAATCTGCTGTTTTTAATTGTTCTTTGATTATATTTAAGAATATCTTTGAAAATACACATTGAAGTATTTCACATTAAACAGTCATTACTTACACCTTACTCAATGTTCATAAGTAATAATTTTTGTAATAGTTCAGATAAATGTAAAGATTGATAAATACATAAGATAGAATGATAAATCAACTGAGTTAAAATGTAAACAATCTGTGAATCTGGATAAAGGGCACAAGAAAACTTTTTGTAATACAGTCATGCAGTGCACGGCGATGTTCCAGTCAGTGACTAGCCGCATATATGAGAGCTGGTCTCATGAAAGAGAATGGAGCTGAAAAATTCCTATTACCTAGTGATGTTATAGCTGTCACAACATTGTCCCATAAGGCACTACCCACATGTTTGTGGTGATGCTGGAGTAAACAATCTATGGTGCTGTGAGTCACATAAAAGTGTACAGTGTATCACACATGTAATGAGAACAATTATGTTACTGGTTTATTATTTACTATGAAATACTTTGTATTGTTATTTTAGAGTGTACAGCTTCCACTAGTACAAAAAAAAATGTTTACTATACAAGGGTATGGCTGGTAACAGCCTCATACATTTTGGGTTCCCCACATCTCTTGATTGCAGCACTTTATCTGGTGCTTGATTTAATCTATTGTTTTGTTCATCTTGGAGCCAAAGCGTTTATGATACCTAACCATGGTCTGGCAATTTTTCTGTAACTTTGAAATTATATCGGAATAAAACATGATGAAAAAAACAGAAACAAACAAACATAAACCTCTGAGTCACCAGATAGAGTTTGGCATTTGCTATGATTTAATTATGCCCTCAAATAAACTCAAGCTTTGTTGATGTTGCTGAAATTTGATGCTTTGCTTTTCTCGACAGCTCTCTGAATAGCTATCTGGCCATACTCCTAGAATATAAAATTAAAAGTTTTATTTATAATAGTGACAGCAGACACTAGTACCTAACAGAAGTGTTGCAAATATAATTTAATAATTAACTAATACTCAATACCCAGTCTTTACATGTTAGTCAACACAGAATCGTTTCATTTTATATTGAGCGATCTTTTTCATTAACCTTGTTATGAGCTAAAGTACCCTTTATGAGTTTTTTACTATAAAAGCTATACATGTTAGGATGAAACTAAGCTATCTTATAGAAAAGTAAGATTTGCAGATTAATGTGCTATTATTTTCATTTCTTACTGATTGTCAAGATATGATTTATTAATTATCATTTTCATGTCACCATTTGAAACTCTACTTTCTTTTCATATAAACACTTTATTACTTTCCCTTAGTGATCTTCACTGCAAGCTAGCAAAATTAGCTAGGTTCACTTATGCCCTCTGGATTCATCTACGTTGTCACAAATGACAGAATTTCTTTCGTTTTATGCCTGAATAGTATTCCATTGTGCATATACTCCAGGCCTGTTCTCTCACACTGAGCCTCTAGACCGTCTCTGGCACTAATGGGATCACACAGCTCCAAGCTTTAGGCTTTTGTGACAGACTGGATCTCAGGCCCAGGCCACCATGGGTCTGACTTCAGTGGTCCTGGACTATGTAAATAATCAGTTTTTAAAATTCATTTTTAATTAATGTTTTTATTGACAGATAAAATTATATGTATTTACAGTGTATATTGTGATGTTATGAAGTACATATAGGTGCCACAGTTTCTTTCTCCATTCATCTATTGATGGACACTTAGGTTGCTTCCAAATCTTTGCTATTGTGAATAGCACTGCAATAAACACGGTGGTGCAGATATCTCTTTCATATACTCATTTTATTTTCTTTGGATATGTACTCAGTATTGGGGCCATAGGGTGTTGTCCTGGTGCTGGATTTTACTGAAGCAGGCCAGTGTTGGGGTTCACATGGGCCCAGTGTTGGGGTTCACAACAAAGTCTTGTTTGTGTTCACTTCCCTCTCCTTCCCCCAAGTAGATGGTATCTCTCTGCTGTGCTGCCTGACATTAGGGGAGTGGTGACATAGAAAATTTAAAACTGTCCTTCCTACCCTATGCATTGTGTCTTTTCTAATTGTTGTGCTACACCCACATACTGTGATCTCTCACCTGGTTTCCATAGGTTTTGTGAAGGTATTTTGGTGAGTGACTAGTTATTCAAATTGATATTTCGCTGGAGAAATGGTCACTGAATTGTTCTACTCTGCCATCTTGCTCTGCCCTGCTGGGGAAAAATAAAAAAGCTTAAATAAAGAAGAAAGATTTTATAAGTCTAAAAATACTTCTATAAAAATTAAAGTATTGGAATACTTAAAACACTTCACTGCCAAAAAAGGAAAGCCTTTGGAACACTGAATTGTAAAAGCTATTTTGTTGCTTTTTTTCTGATGACATTGTCAAATACGTTTACATATGTTGACTATGGCTAGCTTGAATTGTTTGGAGAGGATTCTAAACTGGAATTTGAAGTACATATTTGTGAAGAAATAAAAGCAACATCGAAAAATTCTTTTTCCTTATCAAATAAGTTATTCGGGATACTCCTAAAGAACATGAGATGTAGCTCTCTTGAGGAAAACTGCATTTAACATTCCATTTAAAGACTAAAGGAACATTCTCCTCAATAATACAAGTAGATAATAAAATACAAATAGAAAAATCTCTCCAGGCTTTAAAAAAATACACAAGTGTGGACTTATGTTTTTCTTTCTACTTGTTCTTTATAAAAAGTCAAAATCCCACTTATTTCAATGTTTACAAAGAGTTACTAAAAATCGACAGGGTCTGTTTATTTCCTCTTCTGCATTATCTCCCATCATCTTCATACCCTTTAGTTTTCTAGATTCAAGATTTGAAGAACAGAGCCCTATACCATTTGCTTACATATTTAGAAACAGATCAATCGACCCTGTCGAAAGGGTCTTATTGTAATCTGTCAGTATTTCAGTCAGTCAGTTTATCTCTGCATACAAATTTATGAAGTCATAAATTGTATGCAGAGGTAATGAATACATGTACCTAAACATATATGAGCATTTTAACCTTTATTATGCATTTTCTGCATATTGGAAACATGTTTGCATACAAATTATAATCTGTATTACGTATATGAATAATATATAATAAATCCCATAACTATATGCCTTAACAGATAATATGTCTACATAATCGAATAAATGCAGTCTTGAAAAGACTCACACCTTAAAATCTTAATAAATTCAACAAGAGCAACAACAACAACAATAATAATGAAGGAGGAAACATAGTATGGCTAACCTTTTATTAAAAACCCAACCTTGTGCTAGAAATCCAGAACTGTCTACAAACAGGAAAGTTCATACAAAACTGAGAAGCATTCACTTTAAGTCCCCTACCTTCAAAGAAACAGTTGAAGTTAGAATAACCTCACTGATACCAGCTGGATTAGCATGTCAGGATGTACTCTATTAAGAAGTCAGAACTCAGACTATTCATGTGGGGACCAGAAAATATTATAGTGAAACACAAATAGAGATTATCATATAAGTAATATCAATGCACTAAAAAATTGAAAAGGAATACACAGTAGAACCAATATCACATACATTTCAGGGTTAATATTCAGAAAATAGGTTTTAGAATTTCAGTCAGAATTCACAGAAAATTATAAAAAGTTGAAAACAAAGTGAAAAAGACAGAAATCAAGTATGGATAACAGAGTTTCCATTTACAGATAACTGAATTCCTATATTTATAAGTAAAATAAGTGGATCATAAAAAATAAAAAACAACAACTGTAATAAAAAAGTGAAGAGCCAACAAAAGTAACTCTTATACAAAGGCAAATTATGAAATATCAAAATATCAACATTTACAGATAATATTATTGTGGAATCAGAAAACTTAGAAATATTCTGAATGCCATTTATACTCAAGGATAAAGAAATTATTGTTTACGTATTCAGGATCAGGTGCAAATATTGAGTTATTTTTAAGCTAAAATGGTGTAGATTGTATTTAGGCTATTTCATAACTACGTATTAGTCCACAATAATACAATAGGATAACCATGACAAAACTTTGAAGAAAGTAGATCCAATAAGTTATATTTCAAATATAGAAGCCAAAATATATTCTCATATATCTATGGGCTCAGTAACTATAAAATTTATGAAAATCTTAAAACAAATATTCAGCAATTTAACACGAGTAAGCAAAATTTACCCGAATAATTCAATAAGAGTGATTATATTAGGAAAAAAAACTTTAATAGGCACCGGAGTAAACTCAGTGTAAAAGTTAGTTTACATAACTGATAATTTTGACTAAAATATAACTGGCACCCCTATATTAATACAACTACATAATAAACATAAATCCTAGAATATTACTGGGAGTAGGGAAGAAGAACAAATTTCAAATATGAATGTTGTGATATTGTTGAGGATTTATACATACCATTGAAAGTTTAACAATTTGGCATAAGTAGAACCAAAAATATATTATTTCAAAATTGCTACTGAGGAATATGAATAAACAAACAAAACAAAATAAGACACACTTAGGTACACAAATCTAATGTAGATAATAGACAAAAAAGCAACAATACAAAAAACTTTAAAAATAATAAAAATATTAGATGAAAACATATTTATGTGACTTTAACATACAGAGAAAATATAAATTATGTAATATAATTATTAAATAAAATATTTAATATTTGTATGTAGAATTTGAGTCTACAATTTCTCAAAAAATTTTAATTAAGAAAACACAAACTAAAATGGTACAACTATTCATGAAACTAAACATTCAACTATGATACAAACCAGTAATTACACCCTTGGTCATTTATTCCAGAGAAATAAAACATATGTTTATGCTGAAAACTGCACATGAATGCTCATAGCAGGCCCCTGTATAATAATCCCAAATTGGTTTTCCAGTCCAGGTATCTATCCTTCAACATTTGGATGGCGAAAGGGTGGTGCATCCACACCATAGATTCCTACTTAGCAATAAATAGAAATAAACTATTAATAGATGAAACAACTTCAGTAAATACATTGCTAAGGGGCAAAAGCTAAGCTTCAAAGGTTACCAACTTTATCATTCTTTTTATGCAATATTTTTGAAATGGTAAATTTTAGAAATTGAGAACAGATTAATGGCCGCTATTAATAGATGGGGATAGAATGGGTATGGTGAGAGACGGGCAGATGTGTTAATAAATGAGCAACACAAAGGATTTTTATGGTGGAGGGACTGTTCAGCATTTTGATTTTGGTCTTAAGTACATGCATCTACACATGAGATAAAATTACATTGAGCGAAATATGCGCATAAATACACAAACACAAATAGTAAACTAGAAAATCTGAATACATTGTTGAATGTTATCAATATCAATTGTCTGGTTTGGTATTGTACTGTAGCTTACAAATTTGTTCCATTGGGAGAAACTGGGTAAAGTGTACATAGAATTTCTCTGTATGTTTTTTTCTTTTATTTTAGATTCATGAAGTATATGTGTAGGTTTGTTACAAGAGTATATTGTGTCTAGAATACAAATGATCCAGTCACCCAGGTAGTGAGCACAGTACTTGACAGGTAGCTTTTCACTTCTCACCCCCCCTCCTACCCTCTCCCCTCCAGTAGTCCCTACTGTCGACTGTCCCCATCCTTATGTTCATGTGTACTCAATGTTTAGCTCCCACCTGTAAGTGAGAATATGTGCATTTGATTTTCTATTCCTGTCGTTAGTTAGGATAATAGCTTCCAAGTGCATTCATGTTGCTGAAAACAAAATGGTTTTGTTCTTTTTTATGGCTGCCTAGCATTTAAGGATGCATATGTACCACATTTTCTATATCCAGCTCATTGTTGATGGGCAACTAGATTGATTCCATGTCTTTGCTTTTGTGAATAGTGCTGCGATAAACATACCAGTGCATGTGTCTTTTTGGAAGAACAATTCATTTTCCTTCAGGTAGATACCCAGTAGTGAGGGTGTTGGGTTAAATGGTAGTTCTAAGTTCTTTGAGAAATCTCTGAACTGCTTTTCATAGTGGCTAAACTAATTTGCCATCTCACGAAAAGTGTATAAGTGCTCCCTTTTCTCTGCAATCTCCCAAATATCTGTTGTTTTTTGATTTTTTAATAATAATCCTTCTGACTGGTATGAGGTGGTGTCTCATAGTGGCTTTGATTTGTATTTCTCTAAAGATTATTGATGTTGAGGATTTTTCATATATTTGTTGGCTGCATGTATGTCTTCTTTTCAGAAGTGTCTGTTCATGTCCTTTTACCATTTTGTAATGGGATGATTTTATTTTACTTTAATTTTGTTTATTGAATTAAGTTCCTCATAGATTCTGGATATTAGATCTTTGTTGCATGCAGAGTTTGTGAATATTTTCTCACACTCTAGGTTTTCTGTCTACTCTGTTGGCAGTTTCGTTTGCTGTACAGAAGCTCTTTAATTAGATCACACCAGTTTTTGCTTTTGTTGCAATTGTTTTAGGGGACTTACTCATAAATTTTGCCAAACTCATGCCTACAATCACATTTCCTAGGTGTTTCTCAAGTATTTTCATAGTTTTGGGGCTTACATTAAAATCTTTAGTCTATATTCAGTTAACTTTTCTACATGGAAAAATTTAGAGGTCCAGTTTTATTTTTCTGTGTATGGCTAGCTGGTTATCTCAGCACCATTTTTTAGATCTGTGTATGAGTCTACAATTATCTTAACTCTTGATTAAAAAAGAAAACTCATACTTACCTGGGAGGGGAGATACCATGATCACAAAGGTGGTTCTCCCAGGACGAGGCTTATCCATTGCACTCCAGATGTGCTGACCCCTGCGATTTCCCCAAAGGTGGGAAACTGGACTGCATAATTTGTGGTAGTGAGGGACTGCATTCGTGCTTTCCCCTGAGAAAAAATAAAGAAAAAAGAAAACTCTCAAATAAAGTTAATATAACAAAGATTAAAATACCTAAGAAAAACCGAATACAAGTTTTTGAAAAAACACCACACAAAAGTGTTTATATGGGCCAGGAGTGGTGACTCATGCCTGTAATCCCAGCACTTTGCGAGGCCAAGGCGGGCAGATCACGAGTTCAAGAGATTGAGACCATCCTGGCCAACATGGTGAAACCCTGTCTCTGCTAAAATACAAAAATTACCTGGGTGTGGTGATGTGCACCTGTAGTCCCAGCCTCTTGGGAGGCTGAGGCAGGAGAATTGCTTGAAGCAGGGAGGCAGAGGTTGCAGTGAGTGAAGATTAAGACAGAGCGAGACTCCATCTCAAAAAAAAAATAGTGTTTATATGTTCTTGAATGAGAGAGAGATGGAGGAGGGAAAAAAAGACAGAAAAAAATGGGAGGAAGAAAAGAAGGAAAGGAGGGATAAAGGAAGAAGAAAGGAAGGAAATAAGAAAAGGAGAGATAAAGAAAGAAAAACACATTAAAAATGTGTTTGTACATTTTCTTTGCAAAACCTAAAATATGAAAGGCAGGTTTGCAATACTTAAATAAAAAAAGAGAGAAGGAAGAAAGGATTATGATAGATATTAAGATTGCTTAAAAGAAAAATATTTTATTAACCCCATTTGAAATATGAAACAAAAAAATGAGTAAAACTTAGGAAAGTGAAGAAAAATTATAACTTCTCAAAGTGCTAATTACAGGCACAATGACATGAAAAATCTACTGTATGAATTTAATTTGCATAAGTACAAAGAGCTGGATGTTAATCACCAAGACAATGGGAAAAATGTCTCCAGACCATTGCAGCAGCTGCTCCCATCACAGGCCCAGAGGCCTCTGAGGAAAAGAATGATTTTGTGGGACAGACCCAGGGGCCTCCTGCTGTATGCAGCCTAGCGACTTGGTGCCCTGCCTTCCAGTCATTCTAGCCATGTCTACAAGGGCCAAGGTATAGCTCAGGTCATTGTTTCAAAGGGTGCAAGAACTAGCCTTGGCAGCTTCCATGTGGTATTGAGCCTGCAGGTGTGCAGAAGTCAAGAATTGAGGTTTGGGAACCTCCATCTAGATTTCGGAGAATGTATGGAAATGCCTGGATATGCAGACAGAAGTTTGCTTCAGGGTCAGAACCCTCCTGTAGAACCTCTGCTAGAGCAGCGAAAAAGGGACATGTGGGGTTGGAGCCCCTATGAAGAGTCCCCACCGAGGCACTGCATAGTGGAGCTGTGAGAAAGAAGAAGGCCATGTCCTCCAGACCCCAGAATGGTAGATTCAATGACAGCTTGCACCATGCACCTGGAAAAGCTCCCGACACTCAATACCAGCCCATAAGTGCAGTTGGGAGGGGGGCTATACCCTGCAAAGCCACAGGGGCAGAGCTGCCCAAGGCAGTGGGAGCCCACCTCTTGCATCAGTGTGACCCAGATGTGAAACATGGAGTCAAAGGGGATCATTTTGGAACTTTAAGGTTTAATTATGGCCCTTTTAAATTTCAGACATGTATGAGGCCTGTAGTCATTTGTTTTGGCCAATTTCTCCCATTTGGAATGGGTGTATTTACCCAATACCTATATCCCCATTGCATCTAGAAGAAACTAATTTACCTTTGATTTTACAGGGTCATAGGCAGAAGAAACTTGCCTTGTCTCAGGTGAGACTTTGGACTCGGACTTTTGTGTTAAGGCTGGAATGAGATAAGGCTTTGAGGGACTGTTGGGAAGGCATAATTTTGTTTTTAAATGTGAGGACACGAGATTTGGGAGGAGCCAGGGGTGGAATGATATGATTTGGCTGTGTTTCCACCCAAAACTGTAACTCCCATAATCCCCACATGTTGGGTGAGGTACTCGGTGGGAGGTCATTGAATAATGGGGACAGTTCCCTTCATGTGGTTCTTGTAATAGTGAGTGAATTCTCATGAGATCTGATGGTTTTATAAGGGGCTTTTCCCCCTGGTTGTCATGCACTTCTTCATGCTGCTGTCATGTGAAGAAGGATATGCTTGCTTCCCCATCTGCTATGATTCTAATTTTCCTGTGGCCTCCCCAGCCCTGCTGAAATGTGATTCAATTCAAACTCTTTCCTTTATAAATTACCCAGTCTTGGATATTTCTTCATACCAGTGCGAGAATGAACTAATACATTAGGGGTCCACTTTTATTCTTCTGCATATGGCTAGCCAGTAATCACAGCACCATCTTCTAGAACTGTTAGTGAATCCATAATTATTTTAAATTTTAATTTAAAAAGAAAACTCTAAAATAAAATTAATGTAACAAAACATTAAAATACTTAAGAAACACTGAATACAAGTTTTTGAAAAGAAGTTCTATATAAAATTGTTCCTGAATGAGAGAGAGCTACAAGATGGAAAAAGGAAGAAAGAAAAAAAGAAAAAATAATGGATGGAACGGAGAAAGAAAGGAAGGAAGGAGAAAGAAAGAATGAAAGAAAGAAAGAATGAAAGAAAGAAAGAAAGAAAGAAAGAAAGAAAGAAAGAGAAAAACGTTAAAAGTTTGTGTGCACATTATCTTTGCAAAACCTAAAATAAGAAAGAAAGGTTTGAAATACCTAAAATAAGATAGAAAGAAAGAAAGAAAGAATGAGAGAAAAAAAAGAAGAAAGAAAGAGAAAAAGGAAGAAAGAAAGAAAAAGAAGGAAAGGAAAGAAAGAAAAAAAGAAAGAAAGAAAAAAGAAAGAAAGAAAGAGTTATGATAGATATTAAGATTGTCTAAAAGAAAAATGTTCCATTAACCACATTTGAAATATAAAGCAGGAAAAGAAGTAAGTAAAACATAGAAGAAGTAAGGAAAAATTATAACTTCTTAAAGTGCTGATTGCAGGCACAATGGGATGAGAAATGTAGTATAAGAATTTATAAATGGTCTTACGAAAAGTGGAAGAAATGAAGACCATAGCAACTGTGCATATTTTTCTCATTTTGTTATAATTAACCAAATTCTACTTTTCTTCTTCCTTTTTCTGTACTATTATATTTTATGAGGTAAGGTTTCGGTGGTTAATCCCATACTTTATTCTTTATTGCATAGGATATCACAGGTGTATCATTACCAAACTGAAAAACAAGAATATCTTTTAGAAACAAAAACAAATTAAAGACATTTGGATTTTTATTTGCAGATGAAAAGAGTGAGCACTGCAGTATTTTTATAGGAGATATTCCTGTTATGTTAGGTAGAAGTATCTATTTGACTACTATTTCTGAAAAGTTTATAAATGTAGGAGGGCTATACAGATGCAGAGTAGCCAAAAGTTTGGACAGCGCTAGCCTCTCTCTGTCTTAGCAAATTGGCCTCGTTTCACCCTGTGTGTCTTCCCTGTGTAACAGAGGCTAAGCCTGGGAATTACATGTTTCAGGTTCTCAGATTCACTTCCACTAATGGGACACATTTTGTGAGATGGGAACGGACGAAGACAACAATGGGGCTATTTTTATTTATTTCAGTCCTGGTGGGAAGCAGACCTAGTTTTGACAGGTGGTTAATGTCACATTGTCCTAGGATCTTTTTACTTCCCTTCTGAGAAACAACCATTGAGGTGCTGCAGAAAGTCGTTGTTATCATCACTAGCTTTTGTGATTCCTACTTACTGATTTATTGAACACTCATAATCACCTCTCTGTCTCCTGCTTCCCCGGTTCCCCCAGTGGATTTGTAAACCTCCAATACCTAAAATAAAATTCCTTCCTTCTTGTGATTCCTGAAGTGTTTCTATTGTTCTTGCCAAACTGTAACTGGAATAGAAATTGCATTACAAGTCCTGACATTCTCATTGAACTTATTGGATTGGATCAATACACTTCACAGTTTCAAAAGCAGAGGTGAAGAATATTGGATGCCTTGTGAAATATTGTGGGCTTGCTGAAATAAAAACTTGTTAATAAATGAATTCAGTTGCTAAATTTAATGACAAACAAAAAGCATTCTCTTGTGTAAATATTTTCTTCATATTAGCAAAGAAACATTTCAAATTCCTGTATCAATACATTTATATATGAAGTACTGGAACTATTAAGATGTGTTTGCATGAAACAGGAAAATACATGCATTTGACTAATGTTTTTTTTATGCTTCAAGAGATTTAAGCTTAATTAATTATGAAAAGTCTTTCATTGCTGATGTAATTGAATTTTGAAAACATCACCATAAAAATGTGTTTAAATTTTTCATAGTAATGCCTGTACTTTGAACATGTTATCAATTTATTTTAAATGGAAAATTAAAAACAAAACATATGTAATTTGAAATACACTGTCAGCAAAGAAACACTGCTCTTTTTTAGGCAAGCAATAATTTCTTTTTTAATTTCTGGAGAGAACATTAATGATGGAGAAATGTTTATTGTAGTGGATGATTTTTCACAATAAAATTGAATTTTGAAATAAAGGTGTAAATTAAATATGTGTCATTTAATTATTCAAAAGCAAAAATTGTGTCCATTGAAAAATGATTAAAAAGCATAGGTACATAATGTAATGAGAAGTAAAAATGTTTTTGTACTATACCTAACATATATATACACACATATATGTATACATACCTTATATAATATATATATACTTTTGTCTAGGGGAAAGAATATGCATCAAATATATACCAAGCATGGGATTTTGAACAATTGAATTACTGAGCAATACTAGTAGAAGTGGTTGATGGATTTCCAAGCTTTGGAAGGAGACATACACTTACAGATTTAGAAAGTTGAGGAAAAAAGTCATGAACATGCATGATATGAGAATCATTGCTGAACAATAAGGGGAAGCAATATATGGAGTATTGAAAAATAATACTCCAAATAATTTGGATAAAATAAAGTTATTTGGGGGACTGAGCATCCAAAAGAAAAGAAGAACAGTTTTGTACTCTGCAGGCTCTCTTTTTTATAACCTTATATTCATAGGTAATTGGAAATATTTGCACATCCACCTATACACAATGTGTACCTTCCAATCGTTGCTACAAGCATTAAAAAATATAGAAATATACATATACATATATGAAGGTACATGTGAAACATAATTCTACTAATCAATATAAATGGTTTACTTAAATGTACAAATTCACCATTACTTTAGAAAGATTGAGAGAATATTCAATTAGGTTTAATTCCAATGCTAACTACTTTTTGATGTTTAGAATACCTGATGTTTGGTCTGATATACATGACATTGCTCTTGGAGATGGTTAAATTATATACTCAAAAGAAAAAATAATAGGATATTGAAGAGATATCTGCATTCTCATGTTAGTTGTGGCACTATTCAAAATAGCAAAGATTTGGAAGCAACCTAAGTGTCCATCAACATATTAAGGGATAAAGAAAATATGGTATTTATCCACAATGAATTACTATTCAGCCATAAAAAATAATGAGATCCTGTTACTTGCAACAACATGAATAGAACTGGAGGTCATTACATTAAGTGAAATAAGCCACGCACGGAAAGACAAATGTCACATGTTCTCACATATTTGTGATAACTAATAATTAAAAGAATTGAATTCATAAAGATAGAGTAGAATATGGTTTCTGGAGTCTGGGAAGAGTAGTAGGGGGTTAGAAGGAAGTGGGGATGGTTAATTTGTAAAAAAAAAATAGAAAGAATGATTAATATCGAGTATGTGATAGCACAGCAGAATGACTATAGTCGATCAACTATAATTTAATTGCATATTTTTAAATAACCAAAAGAGTGTGATAGAATTGTTTGAAACACAAAGTATAAATGCTTGAGGGTATGGATACCCCATTTACCCTCATGCGATTATTACAGATTGTATGCCTATATCAACATATTCAATATACCCCATAAATATATACTCCTACTATGCACCCACAACACTTAAACTTAAAAATACAAATGGATTGATATAAATTTTCATATACCTTTACGTTATTCTTCCTTTTCCATAAACATTTAGGGTAAATAAATAGAAACATTTTAACCTATTAAGAAGTAAAATTTGAAATCTAAATTTATTTACCTTCGATAAATTTATGGGCCAACTTTTTTAATAGCTCCCAAGCAATTTGAAAGTGTAAAATTCCTTAAGGCAAAATTTGCTTTATGGCAAGAAGAGTGAATGCATCTCAGATCAAGCTCCATAACAAGAAGTTATGCCAAAATATTATAGCTCCATGATTGATACCTTCTGCAAAAACATTACATTAAAGTCCAATATTTTATTACAATTAGACTACAATGATTTTTTAATACGGAGTTGTTAAACAAAAACATTTATTGATGTTTAGTATTATATTACAAGTTAGCATATATGTCTTTAGCTTTTTTATTTATCCATAATTATATATTTAATATAAATATGAAAAATAACTATATGCAATTATTGTTTTTATATTCTCAATTACAGTATTTATTTAAAATAGTGTAATTTTAATATATTATAGTACTTCATTTACAAAAATGCTTATAAATGTAAAGAAATAGCAGTGGGTATATAATAAGTGCACAAATAATATTATCTAACTCAAAAGATTGCTTTTACAGCAATGTTATTTTTGAAATAGAGTAGAAAGACCTCTTAATATCTAAAATAGAAACAATATAGATGCTATTAATTATAATATTGCTCACATTTTACTCAGATTATACCCAAAATATAATTACTATGAATTTAACCAGCATTATTAAAAATTGTCTACTTTCTCATAATAAAAAGATTGCATTAAGAATATACAATTAAGTAGTTCACTGTTGGGAATTATACTAAGTGATATTATACTAGGTGATTGTTTTTGAGTAAGGAAGTTACCATAATGAAAGTTTTAACGTAATAAAAGTTTAAGCAGTAAGACAACCTGAAATGTCTGTCTAAGACAAATCAGATTTCGCCTCATATAAGTGCTATATAGCACTACATAGTGCAGTGATTCCTTTGGCTTTATCATATAATTGATAGAAGAATTTAAAAAGATGTTGAATTATCTACCATGGTTTCCAAAGTGTGTCATCTGGACCAGCAGCATATGTACCATGTGATCTAGGAACGTGTTAATAATTGAAATTCTCAGAGTCTTTCACAGACTACTGAATCAGAAGCTCAAGATGGGTTCCAGCAATCTGTTTTTGTTAGCTGTGTGAAAACATTCTTATATAATTTTTATTTATTTAGTTATTTATTTTTTACAGCATAATACAATTTGTTTATTTTTTAACTTTAGCTTGGGCTACATGGGCAGGTTTGTTTTATAGGTAAATTATGTGTGTCATGGTGATTTGGTGTACAGATTATTTTGTCACCCGGGTAATAAGCATAGTACCCAATTTCTTTTTTTTCAGTCCTCTCCCCTCTCCCACCCTCCACCCTCAAGTAGGCCCCAGTGTCTGTTGTTCTCCTCTTTGTGTCCATGTGTTCTCAATGTTTAACTCCTACTTGTAAGTAAGCATATGTGGCATTTGGTTTTCTGTTCCTGCATTAGTTTGTGTGGGATTATGGCCTCTAACTCTGCCTTTGTTGCTGCAAAGGACATGATCTCATTCTTTTTTTATGGCTATGTAGTATTCCATGGTATATATGTACCACGTTTTATTTATCCAGTCTACCGTTCATGGGCATGTGGCTTGATTCCATCAATAGTGCTGCGATGAAGATACACACGCATGTTTCTTTATGTTAGAATAATTTATATTCTTTTGGCACTGTTTTAACCAAATCCTCCTGGTGATTCTAATGTAGACTAAAATTTGAGACTCACTGGTCTGGATTAAAGAAGAAGGACCTAAGTGAATTTTATTCCTTCTTTCTCTAAGAAATTTTTCTCATGCCACAGCATGAAGTAGTAGGAGAAAGGGAGTCTCCGACAAACACAGGTATATATCTATCCCACCCCCAGATGGTGCTAATTTACCCAGTATTGTGGACAGTAGAAATGAGGGAAAATATTTTTGAACTCTATTTGAGGAAGATGAAAATGAGTCTGATTCCTGGCCCGGCCTGGTGGCTCAGGCCTGTAATCCCAGCACTTTGGGAGGCCGAGGTGGGCGGATCATGAGGTCAGGAGATCGAGACCATCCTGGCTAACACTGTGAAACCCTGTCTCTACTAAAAATAAAAAAAATTAGCCGGGCGTGGTGGCAGGCACCTGTAGTCCCGGCTGCTCGGGAGGCTGAGGCAGGAGAATGGTGTGAACCCGGGAGACAGAGCTTGCAGTGAGCCGAGATCGCTCCATGGCACTCCAGCCTGGGCGAAAGAGCGAGACTCAGTTTCAAAAAAAAAAAAAGAAAGAAAGAAAGAAAAAAAGAGAGAGGAAATCAGTTTGATTCCTAGGCTACTTTGGTATATCTGGAAGGATATTTTGAAAAAAGATCCTTACATTACATTAAATTTCAATATTTTATTACAGTTATATACAAGATCCTAACTTCTTGAAAAATGATGCTGGAAAACTAGAATGAATGTAAATATCCTATTTGAGGTGACAAAACTAAAACTTACTAGAATAAGAAATGTCATGGCATAACACTTAGCCATTTTAGCCACTTTAAGCCCACCATATTTCCTTTCACAGCATTAGTATTGTAAGTGTGCAGATATTTCTCCTCGCTGGATCCAAACTCCCACTGCACCTTAAAGGAGGACAGGTGTGTCCTGGCTGCCAAATAATAGGCTGAGCGGGTGGATTTCTTAGCATACGTTTGGCTCCGGATACTCAAATCCGCATAACTGTTATTTGCTAAAGCTATCTATTTTTTAACAGAACATTTCTGTATTCTTTAAGTTTTATTTATGTAATAATAAGATTCTGGTGGAAGAACATAGAGATTACAGTATAAAAATAAATTAAAGTGGAAGCAGAATATGAGATAAAGACATATCCTTACCACTTAGAATTCTTCAAGGGAAGGGTGGAGAATTCTATAGGAAAAGGGAAAAGGATTTACTTTGGTATGTTAAGTCTTACTCATCTTTTAATTCAATACCTATTTATTGACAGCTTACTAAGTGATAGGTACTTTTTTGTAAGCCTAGGAAGAACACAAATAAAATCTCTACTCTTCTGAAATTCACATGAAATTGTTGAAAGTCACATAATACCTAATAATCACAATAAATAATTGAATTATATAATGTTTTAGAAGGTGAAAAGTTTTATGAAAAGAACAACATCAGTTTGGTAGAAGACTCAACAGAGAGTTAAGCCTCTGTAACCAGGGCTTAGCAGGGGAAATTTTCAATACATTTAAAAAGCTCTGTAATAGCAGAGTAGAAGAATAACTAACATAATATGCAGGTAGTACAATATGCAGGTAGTACAATAACATACATACACACAGTACAATAACATACATACCGCACAATAACATACATACCTGCATACAATATGCAGGTAGTACAATAACAAAAGAGAGAACCCGATTTGATGAATCGAAGGGCAGTCTTATAACATTCAGCTTGGCATGAGATAAGCAGCCTAGAATCCATGATTCCCAACATGCTCCATTTTTAAGAAATACTGAGTGTCGTTGAATAGGGAAAGGTCTGCCATTGGAATGAAAAGATAGCAGCATGTGTATGTCACAACTAGAGGTTAAAGCAGGGCTTATGGGCCTCTGCCAGGGATGGGTTTGTATGGCTCCTTAAAACCAGGCAGGACAAGTACCATGATCTCGATGTGTTCCCTAAAGTTTATGGGTTGGAAACTTAATCCCCAATATAATAGTGGTGAGAGGTGGGGCCTTTAAAAGGCCATTAGGTCATGAGGGCTCCACCCTCATAAATAGACTAATGCTGTTATCACCAGAGTGGCTATAAGGTGGCAGAAGTGGGTGTTTTGTAGAAGGATTAGTCTAGCTACCTTCTCCTCTTTCTCAAGAACTTGTGCTACTGCTTTCCTGCCTGCATCCATGGAATGATGTTGCAAAAAGCCCTCATTAAAAGCAGGCTGCTAGATACTGGACTCCCCAGCCTCCAGAACTGCAAGAAATAAATCATGATCCTGTAAAAATTACCCAGTCTGAGTTATTCTATTATTTTAGCACAAAATGGACTAAGACAACTAGTTCAACACACGTCCAGAGGCTAGGAAGATGTGACAGCCATCTGCTGATGCCGCCTTATGTTTAAGCCACCTAGTCCTTAGAAAAGAGTACAAGAAGAATAAAGAGGGATGAATACAAGTCTACTTTCAGAAAACATTTTAAAATAATATTTTGCATACAGAATTGGAAGAAAAATATTATAGAGAGCACTGAAAGTGTTTAAATGATCTGAAAGAGAAGATAGACAAGAAAGAACATATAAATTTCAGAAGATAAATTTTTTAACTGAGAGGTAATTATTTCTGCATTTTTTTTTTTGTATCTCAGTTCTACTTTTCATCTGCTTTGGTCTTTTAAAACCAAAATTCTCAATTTAAAGCAGATTTTACAGCCATCAATCTAACTACTCAAGGAGATATTATATTACCATATTAATGAAGTATGTTTATTTTTTAGAATCGATACAGAAATACTTTAATAGTGGTGCACATTCATGTATGCCCTTAAAGAAGAGTACTATACTTCTGAGCTATTTGTGAAATTTTTAGCCTAATAGAAATACAACAGGTGTATGTATATATTTATAAATCATACATATACATATAACTAGTGGGGGAATATACCTTTGGCATTTTGAATTATGATAGAAAAATGAAGGAAGTAGAGGTAGTGTTTATCTGTTTCCGAACAGTGATAATTTCTCTTTGCAGGTCATTCTTGAAAGTTAAGTATATTGATAAAAATGTTTCATTTTTGTGTAATTCTTCATCACAAATTGTACAAAATGAATTTATTTACAATATTCAGAAAATTTCAAAACACTTTCCAATCTCTTTCCTTTGAGATACACTTCTTATTTTTCATGTGTATTTCTAGCATTGCTTGGATAATCCAATTCAACATATTCTAAGCCTGGAGGGGTTGTCTTATTTTCATATTAGATTTGTTTAATCCATCACTGATATATGTATATAAAGGCTCACCCACATGTCTTGCATTTTTATAGCAATTCAACTTACATTTATAGGACATCAAAAATGGAAATTAATTGAGAATATCCTGCAGGCAACTTTCTAGTGAACAGAGAGAAGAATTTATATCCATATATTATTTCTTCAATACCTTTCTGAGCAACTTGTTTAATGAAATTTAAATTATCTATGAAAGTTCTTTTTACTTTTGTGCTCTAAATGACTTAATTCTCTGTGGCAAATATTTCTTTTAAAAGACTTTTGTTCATTTTTTAAGTTCTAAAATGTGGTTTCAAATATATTAAAAAGGTTTGACATGCTCGTGAAATGCTCGTAATAAGAGGACTTGTTAAAGCACAACTTAAGTCTTCTGTTGTTACTTTAAACTTAGAAAAAAGGGTATGAACATGTTAAGTGCACAGCAGCTAGTGACTTTGGGAACAAATGCTTCAGAGTAAACATTAATCTAATAAGCAGATTCCTCCTTCTTCTGTTTTTTTGAAGAGAGGAAGTCTGCATTTAACAAGCAATACATCAGAGCAAAACAGGGTGTGTATAGTATGAAAAATGTCCTTCTATGAGCTAGGTAAAATGCTAGGTAAGATGCAACACATATCAGCCAGGTAATCCAAGCTACTTGGGAGGATCACTTGAGGACAGGGGTTGGAGAACAGCCTGGCCAACATAGTAAGACCCCATCTCTACTTTTTTTTTCTTTTAAGATGCAACACACATCATAATTATTATATGTTTCAGCTAAAAATACTCATGAGGAAAACCACAGGAAACAGCTCTAAAGAGAAAGCAGCAATCAAAATGTTGCATAGGATTTAATTTTTGCTTTGTACAGCTGGAGGAAGACAAATAAGACCTCGGCCTGTTTGAGATAGAGAATTAGAAGTGAGATCCTTGCATGAAGTCAGGGCTGTAAAAAATAATACATCTTAGGGAGAAGCCTCAATTAGAAAAAAGATCCAGTTACCTAGCAAGGGAAATCAGAATGAAACTCTTCTGCCTGAATTCCAGCTTTGGGTGTGGAAAACATCCATGAAAATTTAAATTCATTGTTCTGTATTCACAGAAGGTTGTGGCAGGAATTTCATTATTTTATCATCCAGGAATTCACAAGCAGATTAATTAATATAAAGGAAGTTCGAAAGGTAGCGTTCCAGAGTAAACAGCAAAAGCAAGTATACATCCTTTAAAGAGAATTCCCGGGTGGGCAGGGTGGCTCACATCTGTAATCCCAGCACTGTGGGAGGCTGAAGCAGGAGGATCACCTGAGGTCAGGAGTTCAAGACCAGCCTGGCAAACATGGCAAAACCCCATCTCTACTAAAAATTTAAAAAAAAAATTGCCTAGTGTGGTGATGCATGCCTGTAGGTCAAGATACTTGGGAGGCTGAGGCAGGAGAATAGCTTTCATCCAGGAGGCAGAGGTTGCAGTGAGCTGAGATCAGCCACTGTCCTTCAGCCTGGGTTACAGAGTAAGACTCCATCTCAACAAAAATTCATCAGAGTTCCAGAAGAAAACAAGTAGACATATGAGACAAATTTAAAATTTATAGCAATTCATCTTACATTTATAGGACATTAAAAATGGAAATTAATTGAGAATATCCTGCAGGCAACTTTCTAGTGAACAGAGAGAAGAATTTATATCCATATATTATTTCTTCAATACTTTTCTGAGAAAATTGTTTAATGAAATATAAATTCCATGAAATATTGAAATATTTAATGAAATATGTGGCAAATATTTATTTTAAAAGACTTTTGTTCATTTTTTAAGTTCTAAAATGTGAAATTACAAACCCCATAATGACAATTATATAGCGTCTAAAGGGGATCTTGGACCAGAAATATCAAAAGAAACTTTATTGGATACTTAAATGAACTATGGGAAAGAAAGGCAGGGCAATATCAATGTTGACTTATGATCTTGGGGAAATATAGAGTTGTTACATTGGAGAACATCCTTATTTTGGGGAAGTACATACTGGGACCAGGAAACATGGGACTGAAAATCATAAATGCATATGTGTGGCTTGTTGCAAAGGTTTGAGACAAAGAGAAAGAGAAAGAATGAGAGAGAGGTGTTGTGGGGAGCGGAAAGATGAGGAGCAACAGCAAAGATGGCAAAATGGGAAATCTTAGTGAAGAATATATGACAGTCCTTTTCACTATAATTGAGGCTATTCTAAAACTTTGAAATTACTTGAAAACAAATTATTTTATAATAAAATAAAATTCATATATGGTGGTAAATATCAAAATATTTATCCTTAGAGAGATTGTGACTCAAAAGGCTATGAGCAATACTTTGGGGGTGCTGGTATTGTTTCATTTCTTGATCTCCATCTTGGTTAAAGAATTATATTTAATTTGTAAAAATTCATCAAGTTGTATGTTTATGATTAGTACTATTCTCTATAAATGTAATAGAGTAGCAAAAGGAAAAATAACTTACTATATATGTACATATATACACACATGTGTTTATATATACATATGTATATATATGTGTACATATATATAATTACTAATTTATTTACATAGTAAAATATGATTTAAGACTAGGGGTCCTTTTTTTCATTAATCATTTTAATGATTTAATCTTAGGCTGCTCTATATTATTCTCAATCTTACATGTTCACTACTAATGTTGCCTAACATATGTAACAAAACATTAGTTAGCTGCTTTGAGAATTATTTAGCACTCTTGTTGAGCTCTTTCAGCATTTTAAGGATGTATCAACCAGGTAATTGCCCTCAGTGTCCCTGAGTTGATTTTGTTTTAATTGGCCCTGACACTTGGATGTAATTGGTAGATATGAGATGAAAGCATAAGATGGGACATATATGACCCAATTTGTATTGCTTGGTTCATTTGATTAACTTTCTAGGTAGCTGAGAACACCTTTCATTCTTCAGCAGGTTGATTGCATAACACTAAGGCTGGCAGCCCACTAAAAAATGGAGATTTTCACTAGGAAATGTGGGAGCTATAATATGTTCAGTTATCTCATGCCCAACATATATGTATTACTGGGGTCATCATATTGACACTTCTTACAGCTTACTGATACTTATTCCAAAACCAACTAAAAAAGCCAAATAAATTCAGGAAATTATGTCTTTTATTGAGGCTATTCAGCCTAGTACAGTAATCATTTGCTTACTTTTCTGTGCTATACTTGTAGAGGCAACCTCTATTCAAGGAATGACCTGCTGCTCAACTCTGGCATAGTGTTGATCCCTAAGAAATATTGTGTAACCAAAACACTGGCTGATGATTGCTTCTGTAGAAGCAATTTATACAAATGCTTTAAAGTTTCTTAAATTAACATTCATTAAAAAAATCAATATTAGGATGCACACACACATGATACATGATGCAGAATGGAAACACAGCACTGTTAATAGATATAAATATTGCTTATGGATTACACATTATAAAGTTTGGAACTAGGGGGGCACGGTGGCTATTGCCTGTAATCCCAGCACTTTGGGAGGCCGAGGCGGGTGGAATGATTGAGCCCAAGAGTTGGAGACCAACCTGGGCAATATGGCAAAACCCCATCTACAAAAAAATACAAAAAATAGCTGGCATGGTGAAGCATGCCTGTAGTTCCAGCTACTCGAGATGTTGAGGTGGGAGGATTGCTTGAGCCCGTGAGGTTGAGGTTGTAGTGAGCTGAGATCGCTCCACTGCACTCCAGCCTGGGTACAGAGTAAGACTCAGTCTCAAAAACAACAACAAACAAACAAAAACCTTTGGAAAAAAAGTGAATTGAAGTAGTTGGGTAGGGTTTCATGGAGTTGATGAGACAAGCTGGCGTTTCAAAAAATAAAAACATTCTGTATGAGATTAGAGGATGGAAAATACATTTTAGGCAGGGAAAGTTGCTTGTGGAAAGACAGGAAAATATAAAAGTGAAACAACCACAAGCCCTGGTGCACAAATGAAAAATGCCACAAAGTATGGGCATAGAAAAGTGATTATATCAATTATTTATCAGCTGACAGTTGTCTTAATGTTTTTACTATCTGATAAAGTGATATATTTTTTCAAATGTTTGATATTCAGGTGCAAGACATGCTGCAGCACTAAGCTTAACAAGTCTGTAAAACTTCCTTTGACATTTTTTACTGTAATAATTTTTATAATGATTAATTCATATTTTAAATTGACATTTATTTTGGTCACCTACAGATTTCTAAAATATCAAGTTATTATTTATTTAAGTTTGAATAAATCAGCAGGACTCATATAAATATATCTTTACATCTTAGAAGTGCAATCTTTAAACATCTTTTTATATTATAAAACCAAATGGTTACTACTGAATAAATGGGCTGTGTAGGTTTTTCTATTCACTGTGGCAGTGATATAAAATAATGAGAATGGAGCTTCACCAGTGTGTTAGTGCTACCAAGGCTTTGTGATAAACATGTATTTGATGAAATTAAGCCTGTCAATTGCAGATACAAACTCCTGTTTTCTCCAGTTATTTCTCAGGAAACTCTACTTTTTAAAAAATTGTGCCACTGGTAAGTATTTTCTAGTTTACTTGGAAGTAGATAAAGTTCCTGGATAACCAGGAGCCTTAGGATGGACGATCTAACTGGGACTTTCCCCAATGTATGCATCCATGAGTGAACTGTTCTAATGGAATTGCCACTGTTTATGTTCGAAATATGCTTTATATTGCTGGTGAAGTGAATTAGTTATTTTTAGTAATTTTGTTTCTATTAAACTCCAGAAATAATAGAATAAAATACTGATATATTATAACTTTAATGCAAATAAAAATTGTAAAACTTATTTTCACATTTTTTGTAAAGGCAAAGGCTATGATAGAAATATTCTTTTTAATACAACACAATTATCTTTATTATTATACAAAAATCCTTTTTGTAAATTAATATTTTGTTCTTGCACTCTAAATTGTCCCTGTGACTTAGAAACGAAGTTAGTTTTAATATGATTTCAAAAAATTAAAACCCTTATGCCCAGATGCTATTAAGATCTAAAACATTATCAGACATAAGCATGCCATTTTTTTATTTATGGAAGCTATTATGGCTTATAATTATCATGTTTAGATGAATATCTTTGTTACACTATTGCTGGATATTTTGCATTGCTTTTCTTTGCTTTGTTTTATAGAGTTTATGTGTGTATTTTTGTAAAAAGGTGCCCATAGGAAAATAAACTAGGCTTTATATTTAAAATATTATGTCTTATTGATGATGTCAGTAATAATTTTAATTTGAATCATGTTAATAATAATTAACATTATCAATCTGAAGTTTGAGTCTGAATATCATCTAGATCCTCAACACCCTCTACACTTTTATCCTGAAGACAGATGCAAAGCACATAAATCTATGAACAGTCAAAGCTATCCATGAAGAGTTTAATGGTATTCTGTTAGAGCTTTTGGCTTAGTTGGGCTTGGGCAAGACCTATGCAATTAGAGCAAGTTTCATGTGTAATTGATAAACTTGGATAACCTTGTTAAAAGAACACTAGCTATGAAGTGGTTAAAATCCTAGAAGCCAATGTTAAGTTAACAATAATTCACGTCCTATGGTTAAGCTAATGTATGGAAATATGTTTAAGATTAAACAAATATCTAAGAATATGTTGTAGGGAAAAATAATTGACATGCTTTATGTACAAGATTTATCTAATAAGTAAGGTGATGTGACCAGTAATAAAATACTATGGCATTTTCTATTTCTTAAAGATTTATCTGAAAATTACATTTATTTAATCTAATATTAATTTGGTGGCATTTACAATTCTGTATTATTCAGAGACTCAAATTTACTGATTATTTTTAACTAATCTTTGATATTAAGAATAACAGCCTCCTAATGGTTCGAACAGTTTTCTTGATAAAACTAATTTGCATTGTTCTATTTTTCATTTGGGAAAGTGTAAAACGATATTTTAAAAATAATTACCATATAGATATGTAAATGAATTATAACTCATCAGAATAATTGAAAAGAAAATTTGGGTCAAGATAATTGCTATAAACATCCTTTGAAAAATGTCCTTGGGAAATTAATTCCTTTAGTTCTACATTGGAATAAAAATTTTTAAAAGCTCTTAGAAGTTTAACTGAAGTCTTACCAATAATAAGGTTCTGTCATTATGACAGACAGCTATCATTTGGTCCCTTCTAGTACATGTAAATGTTTTCAGTGGATGCACCTGTCTTTTAAGTGTTTTCTAAAGAAAATGAAAATGACATAACTTCAGGGATCTATTGGTTAAAATATTCTTTCCAATTATCTTTGTCAGCACAGAGAAAGATAATGTTAATTCTGACCTAAAGATATGGTTCAAGGATCTTTTCTTCATGCACTCTCACTTATGATTCTCATTGATCCTTTTAAGTGAAGGCCACTTAGTGAAGATTTTCGCCAGTAAATCCATATTATTTTATGTTTTCGAAGTCTTGCTACATTTTTCTGTTAGTGATATTGCAAATACCAGGTAATTGGTATTGTTGCACTTGTCCTCATTATCAATGTCGATTTTGAAAAACATTCCAGCATAAGTGCAAGATTCCAAGCTAACTGTCAATTATATTCTTACTGAACAGAAAGAGCATCTGGCTTTCGAAACTTCTGATTACAACCTTAATCCTGAGATGAATGTTTTAAAATACCGTTTGCATTCACAATCTTGAGCACAAGTATTATATGTAGATACTGCATCAATTTGTAATTTCTCTTACAAAAAGTTTTTTTGTGGGAAGAGGAAGATGTTTTATTTATCAAAAACCATCGCTACATGAAAATGCATAGAAATACTAACTTCAGAATGGCGAGTAACATATGCTTTAAGGTTTTTCAGTTAGAATAAAATTTACAAATGCCATTTATTATACATCTATGAACATGAAGCCATATGTTGAAACTGACTATTCTAGTAAATTTAAATATACAAAGCCCAGAGGGCGCTCTAAAATCTGTATCAAGAGTCATAAAAACCAGCATACCCTCTGATCCTGGACATGAAATATTTAGAAACAGAATATTCAACAACAAATTATTGCATATGAATTTAAATACATTTATATGATATAATGTATCTTTTGTTGGTTTAACATTACATTACTTATATAAGGACAATTGTAGGCATAAAATATCTACATATATTATGTTTAACAACCCAAATGTCCAACAACGATAGACTGGATTAAGAAAATGTGGCACATATACACCATGGAATACTATGCAGCCATAGAAAATGATGAGTTCATGTCCTTTGTAGGGCCATGGATGAAATTGGAAAACATCATTCTCAGTAAACTATCGCAAGGACAAAAAACCAAACACCGCATGTTCACACTCATAGGTGGGAATTGAACAATGAGAACTCATAGACACAGGAAGGGGAATATCACACTCTGGGGACTGTTGTAGGGTTGGGGGAGGGGGGAGGGATGGCATTAGGAGATATACCTAATGCTAAATGACGAGTTAATGGGTGCAGGTAATCAGCATGGCACATGGATACATATGTAACAAACCTGCACATTGTGCACATGTACCCTAAAACCTAAAGTATAATAATAATAATAAAAATCAAAATAAAAAAAAAGAGTCACAAAGTAACATGTAAAGGATATTTATGTCTGGATTTCTCAATATGTGTTTATTAATAACTCTCAAGGATTACATGAAAAATGTATTTTCAGAAGTAACTCATTATTGATTGTATGTGCATTTATGAAAATGGAATAGTTAAAAAAGTTACAATGATGATGATTATTATTATTATACTAATGATAATACACAGCATCAGTGAACTTCATTTTTCTAGTGATTCCCAATAATTTTTATAAAATCCACACAGAGAGAAAAGAATAGTAATTTTGTAGTAGCTTTAGTTTAACTGTAAAGAAATACAGGCAACAATATCATGCAAGGTGAAAATGTCTTCTACATTTTTGTAATACAGTTCTATTCTGATTATATGAATATGTATTCAAGAGAATATATTATATATTAAGTTTTGTATATATACATCAAGATAAAATATTTTTAAATCTGTGGATGAGATAGTTGATCTGCTACTACAAACATAATTTTATATCAATATATAATGCTTAACAATACTCTCACCCAACTGCTGACTAAGGCTTTAAAAGATTGTCTCTTCACATTCTGAGAGTCTCAATTGATAAGAATCTTTGTACACATGGGTGGTAGCAAATGACAGAACAATATTAATTTATTTTTCTCTAATTGACAGAAATATTTTATTTCCATTAACTAGAATTTTTCCATGTCAATTATTGAAAATTGTGTTTAAAGGAAAAAGTTTTTCCATAGTTCTATCAGTCTTTTCTTTAACTGAACAATGTAATGATGAAATTAACTATGATAATGCAAAATAAATATGAACACGTCATTTTCTATACTGAAAATTGCATAAGCCTCACTCTAATGAGGACTTTTCTTAAGTCTACATGGATATAGTTCTGCTAGTTTAAATAATTCTGCTGTAGAAATGAAACTATAACACCATTCAATCGATAAAACTGAAGCACTTTGAAACTCAAAGTTGACTTTAAATCTATAAAATTTGTCAGAACATATTTAACACTATAGCTGTAATTTTCAATTGCACTTGTTAAAGTGCTCAAAATCTCTAATTTGCAAATTATTTTTGGAGGCAAAAGTATTGTTCCAGAAACCTGCAAATTAGTGTCATTGCTAACATATTTTCAAATATTTTGCCTATACACTCTTGATAGAGCCCTTCTTCCAGATACCAGCGAACTTTAACATAAAATAGCAGTGTAATATGCCATTTCTTCTCGTAAACTTGAAAACTGTACAAGTTGTATAAATTTAAATGTTATTATATTTAACACTCATAAAATAATTTAATTCACCTTGGAGGTAACATAATTTAACTATATGAGAGAGTTTCTCTGTGAATAAAACTGCATATTGTTTGAACATAATTTTTTTTTTCAAGATGAGTATCTTCAGAGAGAGAGAATGACTTCTGCTCACACACCATGCCACATATGCATGCGGTTACAGTAATAGGTGTTAAATAAAACCTAGTTTCTCTAAATAATAATTACAGTATCAGGGCTTTTTAGGCTTTCTGAGAAATACTAGGGAGAGTGCACATAGGGAAACAGGTTCTGCATCCTAGGGACACAGGGAACAACCTTGCAGGGTGGCTTTAGTTCACGTGAGCTCACTGTCTACTAGAGTAGGTTACTCAAAGAGGAAAACAGATGACCCAAGGGGTGTCCATATTTGGTTTTTATCAGACTTTCCATGGACTTTGAGGGCTTATAACATATAAGTGACTTCATAGGCTTTGACCAATATCAACTTCTAGTGTGGTGTCAATGAGATCTCATACCACTGGGTCGGATGGAAGTTAAATATTAACACTTCCTAGGAATTCACACTATGAGACATTGCTAAGAGTAGCTGTGAAACACTCTTTGGGGTTATTTATCCGTATGTTTAATAGAAAATGAAATAATCACTCACTTCCCAATATACAGCATTTTCATAACCACCCAATTAAATTATGTCATCCACTTTTGGAAGAACTTGAATGTTTGTCCTTTTTTTCTAGGGTTTGATAAAGACCCAGGAGGCACCATGGTTACATTATAATTTATCTTTGAGGACAGAAGTATCATCCCATGGCAAACTCAGTGTTCACGTAAATGTCTGCCCAGATGTCTTTGGTCTGAGCAGTGTTGATCTCTCCTCCCAGCTTCTGATGTCAAAAGCAGGCACTTCATGAACTGTCAGTCCATCTTGAGAAGGCACTAGTCCTGAAGAAAATTATATTGTTTTGAAAATTCATGGAAGTATACAGTGCCTTCTCACATTCTTGTTCCCTATTATCTGACTGATTCCTAGACACACAGCTGAGGGAGAGAGGCTGTGGCACATGTAACTTGTAAGTGGTTAATGACAGGATCAGCTAATCTTATAGGGGTTTAGCTGGAGAGGATGGTATGGTTGGCATAGAGTGAACACTTTAGAGGTAACAGTGGTCCCTATCATATCAAAAAATATTATTCGTGTTCACCCTATTTTTTTTTTGCAGAGTTTTCAGTATTATGGCAGTTTTTGAGCACCATTTATTTGGGCCATAGGAGAGATGATATCCACACATATTTAATTGGCTTTGAAAGTCCAGTTATTTCTCCTAAGATATGGTTGCTTTATTTTGGCATGTGGAACTGATAAAGATTTAGTTAGGGAGCATGATAAAATTATTAAAATATCTCACTCTATATGTATGTGTCTTTAGTAATATAGTCCTAAAGCTGTGACCGTAGAATTAGACTATAATTATTGGCTCATCAATCTGTACAGGTAGATTTCTATAAGTACTATACTGATATGCTCTATGTCCAAGAATAACATTTGAGTTTTAGCTTACTATGTAGAACATCCAAAAACATAGGCATTAGGAATTTATCATCACTGTGGTGGATCACTCCCGTATTTTATAGGACATGGCCACCTTGAATGCTGGCTGTTTCTCTCAGCAAGCCACACTATAAGGACCAAGCCTTGTGAGACGTTTGTGTCATGTCTTAAGAATGTATGTCTAATGAATGAGCAGCTGCTTGTGGGTGAGAGGACTAAGAGCACAGGGGCTGGTATTATCCATTAATTGGAGGGTCCATTTTAGTATGAGAATATTAGGTATAAGATTTAAGACTTTTTTAGTGAGACATTCTTTCTTTGTTAGGAGCCAGCCTAACCATAACTTCTTAATACCAAACAATGTTGGTGGAATATTTTTGCCAAAGGCTCCAGTCATTTGTGAGAATGGTAGAAGATGTACAAAAACATAGATGCAATGGGATCTGAAGGAGAGATGGGGATACATGACAATGTGTGTTACTTTTGTTTGAACTGTCTTTTAAGGCATCTTGGACAGGCACTCCCATTCAAGTGTGACTGACTTTGAAAGTTGAAGTAAAATACCTCAAGTGAAAGATGTGTTGCCTTCAATATCCAAATAACCCAATAAGTAGGTAGGCCTCCTTTTTTTGTATTTGATGGATGCAGAAACAGTAGATCATTTTTCATTTCTTGGGATTATAGTCCATTTAATTCCCAATGTAATCACTAGATAGTGTAGCCTTGGACTTTGTTCTCATTTGAGGCACAGCAATTTTTTCAGAGGACTGCTATGGTTTGAATGTTTGTCCCCCAAACTTCATGATGAAATATGGTCCCAATGTTGGAAATGAGGCCATATGGGAGGTGTTTGGGTTATGGGCAAGGATCTCTCAGGAATAGATTAGTTGCCTCCCAGGGTTCCAGGAAGGTGGTGAATGAGTTCTCACTCTACTAGTTCCTACAAAAAGCAGTTGTTAAAAAGAGCCTGGTATCTCCACCACTTCTCTTGTGTCCCTCTCTTGCTTCCTTTCTCACCATGTTGTCTCTGCACATGCCAGCCTCACTTTGTCATTCACAATGAGTGGAAGCAACCTGAGGCACTCACCAAAAGCAGATGCTGATGCCATGCTTATTGTACAGCCTAAAGGAGTGTAAGCCAAATAAACCTTTTATTTTATATAAATTACCAGCATCAGGTATTCTTTCATTGTGATATTAAACAAACTATGATGAAGTCCTTATCAAAAACTCATTGTAACAGAATATTTGTACATTCACCAGAAGTCTATATTATACTAGAGTTCATCCAATCCAGCAATAATCTGTCATTGGCATGCTTTGCCAGGCAGTGAGGGCAAATTGATTTTGGTTTTCTTTCCAAAATGATACAAAAAAATAAACCATCAGCAATGCCTAAGGCTGCATGCCAAGAGCAAATAATGGCAGTAGAAATACATCAGAGTTACTCTTGTGATGTCAGATAGTGTGGGAACAACAGTAGCTCCCGTTTCTTTAAGACTATATAGTTCACAGTAAGGCTCTAGGCATAGTCACTTCCAGTGTCTAGTCAGAGCCATTAACCTTGAAGGATGCATGGCATAGTAACTCTGACTCTGCTAATTTTTCTGCGAGTAAACCAAATACTTTTCTTCCTCTAGCCAGAGGCAGTATTTCAATTGTCCTCGGATATAACCATTCTTGGCAATGCAATTTCCTGGTTTTGAATAAGTAAAAAACTGGGGATGTAATGACTTTAACCAATTATTGGAGTATCCAAAACATCCACATTATACATAAAAGATGACAAAAGACTAATAGTGCAGACACAGAAGCCAGAATAAGTAATCTAAGAGTGATCTAAACTCATGAATTTCACAATATTCCGGGTCTGTCCTTAGGAATAAAGAGGAGGATAATGTTCCAAATCTAGTCCTTGCTACTGTACATTACATTGCCATAGTTTTTTGAATTTCACTCCAGATTTCAGTATTATCCAGAATTTACTATTTGCATGTTTGCATTTGAGCAGCCAATACAAACTCCATCTCAGGTAGCTCCGCCTGTCTCTTTGAATTGTATAATTCTCCTGGGATTTATAAAACATATACATTTTTGCAGTTCTTCTACCACAACAGCTTCCCCTTCTAACTCTGAAATTCTTGAACTCCTCTCTCCACCCAGTAAAAATGCAAGCATTTTACAGCATTTTTCTGTTGAAGAAAATACACCTTTCTTTCAAATAACCAACACCTTTTGCTGTTATTTACTCCTTTGGGGGACTGTGGTGGGGCAGGCATCTTGGTACCCTTGGAAGGTTCTGAGAGGATTCCTTGGTAGGCCTACCTATTCATGGGTCACTGTACACCCACCATCAGCTGTTATCAAAAATTTCTAACACACAAGTGCTCCAGTTAAGCCCTGTAGTTTCCCAGAACATGTACCACCAGGATTTGTAATGTTTGCTGCGGGTTGATCACCAACTGACTTGAAAAAAAGATCCCAGGAACACATCAGTCCTGCTGGATAGGGCAGATGCAGCATAAGCATATTAGGGATAAACTTTCACAAAAAGAAGTAGCATACTGCTCCCCACAATATTCACAAACATGATTCCATAGCATAGACCAGGAATAGATACTCTGAGCACGTTCTAGGGCCAAAGTTCCAAAACAGAAGTGTTCGCCTAGACAAGAAAGCTAGAGATGTGCGTGACTACCACATTAGCACATAAATAATCATGCCCCCCAAAATGTTATATATTTATAGGCTGGCCTAAGTGGGATTAAGTATCACCTAGCTCCCTACATAGTAATAACAATAGTAAAAGTGTATCAAAGACTCTCCTAACTCAGGAACAGTGCCTAGGACCTGAAAGTGTACATGTCAAGGATCAATATCTACACACTGAGGGCCCTATAAGGACATTACTTGCCAGTAATGCTGACATAAGCCAAAGTCCATATATCTCCACAGACTGACTTAGTCTACCTGAATCAGTTTTTGACTAAGCTATGTAAACGGGGAAGAGAAATGAGCTTCCAAGGCCAACTGGGTATTTTCACTCCTTACATGAAGTATTTAATATGAGGACAATAACTACTAAGACTCACAAATCTAAATTTGGATAATTGACATTTTACTGCCTAATTATGATTCATTTTTTCAGTTTTGTTTAGTGAAACTGAAAACTTTCTGAAATTACTAGAGAATGGTTCATATCCGTAGAAATATTTATTATTATCTGTAAAAATTAAAATACTTGCATATAAAATATTTAAATCTTCAGAAAATAAGTTTTTCAGTGTTTTAAACACTTTGTGATTGGGTCCTTAGGTATTGTAGGCTGGGCACAGTGGCTCAGGCCTGTAATCCCAGCACTTTGGGAGGGTGAGGCAGTTGGATCACGAGGTCAGGAGTTCAAGACCAGCCGGGCCAAGATGGTGAAATCCCGTCTCTAATAAAAATACAAAAATTAACCAGGTGCTGTGGCAGGCGCTCCCAGCTACTCAGAAGGCTAAGGCAGGAGAATCGCTTGAACCCAGGGGACAGAGGTTGCACTGAGCCGAGATCATGCCACTGCATTCCAGCCTGAGTGACAGAGTGAGACTCCATCTCAAAAAAAAAAAAAATTATTGTAGTTAAATATTCCAAAAACATCAGGTATTTACAGGTAGCATAAAAACTTAAAAAGTATTCATATTTGTGAGAGTCACAATTAAAATTCTAAAACCTCCATAAAATATTAATATTACATATGCATGCAATACAATACTAAGTTAATTTTCTAGATCTCTAAGGCTACAGAAAATATTTAGTAAAATAATTGGTTTAAAATTTATAGAATGATTTACTTGTTTTAAAACATTTTTTCTTTGTTAAATGAAAGTAAATTATAAACATAAGTAGATTTTGGCTACTTATTAAAATAAAATGTCAATAAATAAATTAGTAAATATATGTAGTAATTGAGAAAAATATCAACTATTTCTCTTCAGAGAAACTTAGTATCAGATGCTACTACTGCTAGTAATAACAACAGTAATGCTAACAACAAAAGCATCACGAGGCCCTTCTATGTTTTATACTCTATGACGGCTTTACAAACAATTTTCTAGGGGTAAACAAATGAATATTACATATTAATCAAATTAACTGGAATAATTTAATTCCGTGATCTGGGAATGAAAGATCATGATAATTTAAGCATGCCCGCTAGTGAGAATGGTATTCCTAAGGCTTAAATTACAATGTAAATTTTGCATTCAGGAAGTAAAAACAACGGAGTTAAAATTAAATTCTAAGCATTTTAAATTTATTTATGGCTGTAAATTATGGATTTGGGTTTTTATCACTATAGAGTTTTATCACACAACAATGCCCCACAGAACACACTTGTTGGGAATACTTGCCTTGGGGCACCCTACTGAGGACAAATATTTTATAAGTGAAAAACATACTTTAAATAACTCGATATGAATATATTTTGTTGCATAGGGATGCAGCTAAATTAAACTTGTACTGTCTAGCTATAAGGAAAGGGTTCCATGTTTAAGACCCCTGGCTCTGGAGCATGACTCCCTGAGGGTCCTATCTGGGTTTTATCACTTACACACTGGATATGATGGGTTACTGACAGAAAAATCACAGAGAGAAAGAATCTTCTCATCACATCTTATCAGGAGCCAAGCTATCAACATGGTTTACCACTGGTGATGTTAAGTTTATCATATGGTCAACTTTTTGCCAAGTTCCTCCATCTTAAATTTATTTTTCTTTTTTTCCATTTTCAAGAATAAATTCCACCTCTTGATGAGAGAAGTATCTGCATAAATTATTTGGAGTTTTTCTATAAGAAGGAATTGTATCCCCCCAACCATGGATTTATTTATTCAATTATTTATATTAGTATGGACCTTACTATTTATTTATTTATTCAATTATTTATATTAGTATGGGCCTTATTCATTTATCTATTCAATGATTTATATGTGTGTGGGCATGGAGTATGGAGTTTCTACTAATATAAATAATTGAATAAACGATAAAGTCTTTTTTTTCTGGTTATTATTTGATATTACATTATTTATTTAATTCCTCAAACTGTTCCAGTTTTAGCCCTTAAGAATTCTTTCAGTTTTTCTCCTATATTCTTTGATGTACTCTTACAATTTCTTAATCATTTTTATTTATTTATTTTTTAGCATCTATCTTCTGATATTACAAAATCCTACAGGATTGTCTTGTATTTTTTACCCAGCATTAGAACGGCTACTTCTCCAAAGAAACTTGGTTTATTTCACTGTAGATTGGTATAGGTCATCACAATGTGAATGCTAGATATCCTAAAAGCAGTAACCGGGTGCCCTTTTTTTTTTTTTGAGACGGAGTCTTGCTCTGTTGCCCAGGCTGGAGTGCAGTGGCGCAATCTCGGCTCACTGCAAGCTCCTCCTCCCGGGTTCACGCCATTCTCCTGCCTCAGCCTCTCCGAGTAGCTGGGACTACAGGCGCCCACTACCACGCCCGGCTAATTTTTTTGTATTTTTAGTAGAGACGGGGTTTCACCGTGGTCTCGATCTCCTGACCTCGTGATCCGCCCGCCTCGGCCTCCCAAAGTGCTGGGATTACAAGCGTGAGCCACCACGCCCGGCCTCGGGTGCCCTTTTTTAAAACTTTCTCAGCAGAAGTCTTCGTTTTCATGAATGAAATCAAATTTCCCTTCAAATTAATTGAAACTACTTATACTTCTACCAAAAAGTTACGAAAGTAACTGCTTTCCAATTTCTCTAAGACTGAAATTTAACGAATATTTTACTAATTTAATAGGTGAAAAGCATTATTTAAATTTGTCTTGTTCTGTATTGATTTCCTTCTCTATTAAAAAAATTGTTTTTAGCACAGTTTCCTATTTAGTTTTTGGCATTTCATTGTCATTTTTTAAAACCCTTTTCTTTTTATACTACAATTTATTCAATCACTTTTCAATTCTAGTATCAGAAAATTAGGAATTTTGGGGGTCAAATAATCTGCCAAGCACCTTTCTTGTGTACTGTATTGTATTTATCTTTAAGTATTGCATTAGGTCATTGAAATCACTAAATACATACATCTTACATTAATCTAATTCTAATTTTTATTAAAGCATATTTAATTAAAAATACTTTATTATTTTATTGTATTTTTTTTAGACAGCATTTCACTCTGCCACCCAGGCTGGAGTGCAGTGGCACCATCATTGCTCACTGCAACTTCAGCCTCCCAGGCTAAGGGGGTCCTCCCTCCCTCCAGTGTAGCTGGGATTACAGGTGTGTGCCACAGCACCTGGCTAATTTTGTGTTGTTTGTAGAGATGAGGCTTTATTTAGCACGTAGCCCATACTGGTCTTAAACTCCTGAGCTCAAGCAATTTGCCCACCTTGGCCTCTCACAAGTGCTGGGATTATAGGCATGAGTCACTGCCTCCAGTCTCAATAACACATCTCAATATCATTTAGTGGTAGTCTGCCAGAGCAGAGATTCTTAATGTGGATCATATGTGGTTTGCAGATATATAGATATGTTCTATTATGTTCATATGCACCCTGAGCTTCTATGTAAAATTTTGACTCTATATGGGTACAGAAAGTTTTCAGGAGTATGTTTATAGCATTCTTAAGATTAAAAAAATAAAAATCTGGAAAATAAGGAATGAGACGAGAATATGTCCTCTCAACACTACTTTCCAACATTGTATTAGAAGTTCTAGCTAATGCAATAAGACAAGAAAAGGAAATAAAACATATACAGATTGGAAAGGAAGAAATATACATTGCCTTTGTTTGCAGATTATATGATTATTTGTATAAAAAGTCTTTAAAACTTAACCAAAATCTCCTAGAACTAATAAGCAATTATAGTAAATTTGCATGATTAAAGATTAATACAAAAAGTAAATCATTTCCTATATATCGCCAAAGAGCGAGTGAAATTTGAAATTAAAAACACAATACTGTTTACATTAGCACCTCTCAAAATGAAATAAGTATAAATCTAATAGAATATGTGTAAGGAAATATATATGAAAGAAAACTATAAAACTCTGATAAAAGAAATTTAAAATAACCAAATAAATATAATATGATGAATATATTATGTTCATGGGTAGAAGGGCTCAACATTGAGATGTTAGTTCTTCCCAAACTGATTTTGATTACAATAAAAATCCTAGCAAGTTATTTTGTGAACATAAATGAGCTGATTTTTAAAGCTTATATGGAGATGCAAAAGAATAAAAAGAGCTAACATAATAATGAAGGCAAGTAACGAAATTGGGAGACTGATATTATACAACATCAAGACTCACATCAATGTGGTTTTAGTGAAAGAACAGACAAATAAATCAGTGGAACAAAATTAAGAGCTCAGAAGAAGATTCACCTAAGTATATAGTTAATTGTTGTTTGACATTGGAGCAAAGGCAATCCAATGGAGAAAAGATAGTTGTTTCAATAAATGATGCAGAAAAGACTGAATATCTGCATGCAAAAAATAAAAAAATTAAACATATACCTTGTATCTTTTACAAAAATTCACTCAAAATGGATCATAGATGTAAATGTAAATGTAAAATATACAACTATAAAATTGCTTGAACATAATATAGAAGAAAATATAGATAATCTTGGGTATGAAAATGACCTTTTAGTCACAACACCAAAGACATGATACCTGAAATAAATAATTGACAAGCTGGACTTCATTAACATTAAAAACTACTGCTGTGCAAAAGACAGTGTGAAGAGAATGAGAATACAAACTATAAACTGGGAGAAAATATTTACAAAAACATATATGGTAAAGGACTTTTATTCACAACGCATACATTTAAAAATGGTCAAAAGACATGAAAACCGACCTAACTAAAGAAGATATAAAAATGGAACATAAGTATTAAAAATGCTCAACATCGTATGGCTTTAGAGAATTGCATATTCAATGTATGAGATGTTACTACATACCTATTAGAATGGTGAAAATCTGAAGCTGGCAAAGATGTGGGACAACAGAAACTCTTCATTCATTACTGGGGAGTGTGCAGAATGGTAAAGCCACTTGGAAAAGCAATTTGGCAATTTCTTACAAAACTAAACATACTACATTATTCAGCAATCATTCTCTTTGGCGTTTAAACTCAGATTTTATAGCAGTTTTATTCATAATTACCAAAACTTGGAAGCAACCAAGATATCCCTCAGTAGGTGAATGAATATATAAACTGTAATAAAGCAGACAATGGAATATCATTCAGTGTCAGAAAGAAATGAGTTATAAAGCCTTAAGAAACATGGAAGAAACTTAAATGCACATTATTAAGAGAAAGAGACCAATATGAAAAGGGCACATACTGTATAGTTCCACTGATATGAACTTCTGAAAAAGGCGAAATTATCAAGTCAATAAAATATCAGTGGTTGCCAGAGATCTGAAGAGGAGAGGGATAAATAGGCAGCACAGAGAATTTTTAGGGAAGCGAAACTATTCAGTTTGATACTACAATGGTGAATACATGCCATTACACATTTGACAAAACCCATACAATGTTCAACGCCAACAGTGAATCCCAATATAAATTATCGACTTTGAGTGATAATGATGTGACAATGAGAGGTCATCCATTGTAACAAATGCACCAACCTGGGGTGGGAGGTTGATAGTGGAGGAGACTGTGCGCGTTGGGGAAAGGAAATATATGAGAACTCTTGGTACTTTTCTCTCAATTTGACTGTGAATCTAAAACTTCTGTACAAAATAAGTTACATATATATACATATATATGTATATATATATTTGCACATCCTCATACCGACATACATAGGTATGTACTCTGCTAAAATAAACTCTCCTCATATTGAAAACAGAGAATCTTATTTCTGCATGTGAAACATCTAATCCAAAGCATGGCACATAGTCCTTAACATATTAGGAAAAATATGTTATTCCATTTAACTTGTGACAGGTATGCCAGCATTGTCATAGAGAATGATTTTGTTCAGCACACTTCCCTAGAGAGTTAATTGTCATTACCGTCATCCTCTAGCCACTTTCTAACCCTGTGTGAGCATGGCCATCAATCATTGCTGCTAATCCCTCAGTTATATCTTCTAGTACTGGAAGACAATGATTGTTAAATCTTTGCATGTTTATTCTGTAAATTGTGGTCTATGAATTAGATAATCCAGTAATGACATCAGTGAATATATTTAAATATTGGACAATACAAACAACACAAACACATAGCTTTAAAACTTCAACTTTTATTAAAATGTATAGAATTATATATTTATGCATAAAAGATACTTCATCCAACCTTAATATTCTATATCTGACCATCATAGAATATTAAAGCTGTATGGACTTTAGAATTATTCTTTCTAAATGCCTCATTTGTGTAGATGTGAGGCCAATAAGATTAAGTGAGTTCCTCAAGGTCACACAGCTTATTAGAACCTGGTCTTTGACTCAGAGCTCGTGTCTCTTTAACGAATAATCTTTTACCAGGAATCCTCCTTTGTGACATTAAGTGATGCATTGTTCTGATTTCATTTTCTACAATTAAATGGCACCATGAGCATTGCCAATTCAGCATAAATACACTGAATTTGTAAAATAAATTACTCATATAAAATTACAATAAAACATAATAGTGGATGTCTATAAATACAATTTTATTTTATGTATTTCAATTGTATTATTTTTGTCCCTATGCCACTCTAGGATCTTGCTATATCACTGTATCATAAAAAGTTAAAAGTATAAAATTGAAGATAATTTAACGAGGAACTGAGTATCTGTTATATCTATCATTCTCTAAAATTGGTTGGATTAGACAGTGATTCTTTAAAACTTTGTTGACTATAAAGGATAACCTTCAGAAAGAATTAAAATAATCTGTGTTACCCATGTTAAAGTCTAGTAATATTATTGGTTTTCTGGTTTATTTCAATAGGATAGCCTAGAGTTCTGATTTATATAAAAATAATACCCAACATAAACAAATATGTTAAGCCTAACTTAAAAACTTGATAATACCTGATTCATTACAGAAATAACTTTCTTCTCATGGCAGAGGAAAGCAAATTAAAAGGGAAAAATAAAAAAAAGTCTCTATGAGTGCATGAGTTTGCTAGAGCTGCCTAATAAAATACCATGATCTGGGTGGCTTAAACAACAGACATTTATTTTTTCATAGTTCTGGAGGCTAAATGTTTAGATCAAGGTTTTGGGCAGGTTTGGGTTCTCCTGAGACCGCTCACTTTGACTTGCAAATAGACGATTTCTAGCTATGTTCTCAAGTAGGCTTTTCCAGTGTCTCTATCTCTTTATGTCCTAATCTTGTCTTCTTACAGTAACATTATAAGGTTTTGGGGGTTAGGGCTTCAACACATAAATATGGGGAAAGCAATTCAGTTGAAAAAACTGGGTAAAGTTGTTAGCTACAATTCGTATGAGAAAAAAAGATATTGTGTACAGTAAAAATAAATGTTACAAGAAGTTAGCCAATTTTATCCAGGTCATTTTAAATCTAAGTTAACCTTATTTTATATTCTTTATGTTAAAAAAAACACAGCAGGTATGTATGTATGGAAAAAGTAGGATAGTATAGAAATAAAAAAGCTTGTAGCACTGACCTGTTTTCTAAAACTTTTAACCTGAAAATGCTTGTATATCATCAATTACATTCAGTTCAGTGCCAGAAATGTAAAGGCTGTAGAAAATGATAAGAGCTTTGGAATGTTCCACCACTACTTGTGATATAAATTAAACTGTTAAAAAAAGAAAGCATTTCAACATTATATATTTTTAAACAAATAAAAGAAATGATTAATATTTGTCTTGCCCCTGACATTTTCAAACAATAAATAAATGACCCAGAAACCGGAAAAAAAGAAGTTCCTGAATAACTTTTATCTTATTTCTTTTTACACATTTTTCAATGTGGCGTTGCAAAGAAACATTTGTTGCCTGTTACATAGCTTGACCTAACCTAGATCATAATGCATAAGGATGTTAGTATTTCAAAAGCACATTTGTCATTTCAGATAATATATTGGAAAAGAAATATAATTTTTAAAGGTTGGCTACCTTTTGATATATTTCAGCAGTAATTCTGTGTTTATCTAATCAATAGGCTGAACATTATTAAAATGGGTTCATACTTGAATGCTTCATGTTCCTTGAACTGTTATGATTATTCATAAATGTAAAATAATAGAAACATTTTTGAATTTCAGCTGAAAAACAGTTGCTCATTTTGTAGTTAATATGAAAATAGGTTGCCATTTAATATTTCAAATAAATATAATTTAATATTAAATAAAAAATATAATTGGTAGCTTTCATTACAATATTGATTAGCTTGTACCTTAAATGATAGTAAATGCCTTTATATCTTTCTAAATGTTATTGGGTTATCATTTTTAAACATTGGATTACTCATCAGATTCTTTAAAAAATCATAGTAAAATTATCTTTATCAAAACCTGTTTCTCAAAACACTTTAATGGATTTTATATGACTTCAATTCTCACAAAAACACAGTGAGAAATTGCTACTGCCTTGTCTTAATAAAAGACATTTTGATGAAATTATCTATTCAGTTATAAAGTATCAATAAGAGTAATTATTCTTTTGCTGACATTGTAGTCTCTTCATTCGTGGATGATTATTCTAGAATTTTTTTTAAGTTTTAATATTTTGTCAAAATTTAATGTCATTATTTTGGAAGTGCAATTCTATATACAAATTTACATTTGGTTTTTAAGTGCTAGATATTAAAGTGATTTCATTATAATTTTACCATGCTATTATAATTTGGGGATGTTTCATTGTTTCCTAAGTATACTTTTATTTCTATAGTTTGCCTTTAAAGTAGTAAATGGCTTGCTTAAAAAAAAAGAAAAACTGATCTCATAATACTCATAATATTGTAACCATATTCTTCACACAAGAAGTACATTGTAACATTCTAGTCACTACAGGGAATTTACGTTGCTACTAACTGAATCTTAACTCTAACGCAGATTTGTGATTAATAATAAACTCTTTGTTACATTCATCATCAATAATTCATTATATAATAAGATAATAATAAAGCTGTATGCATGAATAGTTAAATTTTTCTTGTTAACAATATTATTTTGGAAGAAAAATCATTATCATATGTATTCAGATGAAAACAAACATCTGCAAATAAATGGAACCCCATCTTTTATCTCCTCTGTGTCTTATGCTCATTACCTTTTGTCTCCTTACTGCTTCAGATTTTATTTTCAGTTATTTCCCCAATTTCAATTTGTTTTTCCTCTCAGACTCTGTTTCCTTTGGAGAAAATATGTTATCTCGGCACATTTCCCTTGTGTGTCTCTGGCAGGTTTTCTTGCTGTCTCATTTGGGGAAGCTGAGTTTTCTCCTGGGCATCCACTTCCACATTTTACACTTTGCAAGATATTCCTTGCTCTTTCTTTATTTCTTCCCTTCTCTCTGAGGAGAGACTGGTTTTTAACCTATTTTCCTTTATTTAACTCTTAGCAACTATGAACCAAATGTTTTTAGCCACGCTAAAATACACAAATAAGAATGTCACCCTGGAGAGTATAGGAGTTGAATTGCAATAGTCCACACCAACATTTGACATTACTTGTTGTCTCCTTAGAGAATTCTCTATCAGTTTGAGGTAATGAAATGCTCCCTCATCCTTTCTTCCACATTCTAGTGTCTTCTCAAGAGAACTCACAAACAAAATCTTGCTTTCATTTGTATGTGTCTGTCTGTATAAAAATGCACACATATCCCAAAAGTAAAAATTAAATCTCAGAGGCAATAAAATTCAATACAAAGAATAGACAAGGCACTCGCATCATTAGGCAAAGGTGTTACAATTGATTCTGTCACTTGCTGACATAGGATAGTTAAAAAAAAGAGGAAAGGAAAGTAACTATTAGAATGCTCTTTAAATTAAGGTTCTTTTGGTTGCAAGTAACAGATTTCAACTTTAGTTATCTTTAGCAAAATTGTACAGAGTTTACATCTATGGAAATATGAAAACCTAGCTTGAAAGTTTGCCAAAACCAAAAAAGCCTCACAGGGGAAGAAAGCAGAAAACTGTAGGATCCTGTCTTATAAAGTGTAAAGCCACTTTCTGAATTTTCAGGCTCTTTTATCATTTTGTTGAAGATTTATATTACAGGGAGAAATCTTCTAATTGACCAAGGTTGAGCAAAATGTTTGCCTTTTGTAGCTAAGAAAGAGTAACTTAATGTATACAACCAAATTGTATACAACCAAATTACAATGAAGTAATTCCACATAAGACAATCAAGAAGAGGAGGTTGGCCAAGGCAAAAATAACATGTCCATTATAATAAAGTCATTGCATTGCTTCTGATAATCTTTATAGATAGGTTTTGGGGAAAAAAGCGTTTGTCAGATTAATACCTACATATCAGGTGCCAGATGTACTAATTTGGTCCAGTACTGCAACAACATTTAGAACATAATCTGCAATAAGTACAATCAATTAAATTTTCTGTAATCCACTCTCATTTTCTAAGATTCATCTGTCTTCTGCACAGGTAAAAAAAGGCAAGTTGAATGAACATATGAAGGAATTCACCTCCACTACATCGTGATGGTAGCATCAATCTCTGAAATTCCTTAAGTAACGTGATGTTACATTTGATTGACTATTTTGGCTGATAGAAGCAGTTATAATCACTTCCAATTCATCTGTATTGACATAATAGTCTTAACTCTATGGATGAGGGTATCAATGTAGAAATGTGAGTTACTAGTTATGAATATTCTTAATTACAAAACTGAGGAAATAATCACAGATTGCCTTTGGGTTCCCACTGGTTTCACAGGAAGGTAGACCCAAACCAAACTTGTTGGGAACGGGTCCCCAAATCTGGCCATAGACAAGCCCCAAACTGGCCATAAACAAAATCTCTGGAGCACTGTGACATGTTCATGATGGTTATGGTGCCCACGCTGAAGGCTGTTGGTTTACTGGAATGAGGGCAAGGGACACCTGGCCTACCCAGGGCAGAAAACTGCTTAAGGCATTCCTGAACCACAAACAACAGCATGAGTGATCTGTGCCTTAAGGACATGTTCCTGCTGCAGATAACTAGCCAGAGCCCATCCCTTTGTTTCTTGTTTTAGTTAATCTACAATCTATAGAAACAATGCTTATCACTGGCTTGCTGTCAATAAATATGTGGGTAAAACTCTGTTTGTGGCTCTCAGCTCTGAAGGCTGTCAGCACCCTGATTCCCACTCCGCAGTCTATATTTCTGTGTGTGTGTGTGTGTGTGTGTCTTTAAGTTCTCTAGCACCACTGAGTTAGGGTCTCCATGACCGAGCTAGTCTTGGCAAATGGTGCCCATACGTGGGGCTTGAACCCGGGTCAAAGGATCACCAGAACGATGGTTGGAAAACGTGGAACTGTGCTGGAGGACACCAGAGTGCTCTTTAGTAATCCCCATGGTGAGTAAGAAAGGGAGCTCAGAAGCATCAGGGTAACAATGGGACAAGTGTGGGCTCTGGTTTGTTCCACGATGGAATCTTTTCACACTGATGAGGAGGAAGGAGAGTATAACGTAATAGAAGAGGTGACAGAGCAGGTTTGTTTGCCAGCTAAAGCTAAAGCAGCAAAGTAGGGAGAGGCTTGTCCCTACCATTCTGCACCCCCTCATCATTTTGAAGAAAAAGAGTGACCTGACCCTCCAGATCTTTCTTTTCCAGAGGACCCTGGGCAAAATAGTTGCCCCAGTGAGTTTGGGCAGTGCCACAAGTGACCGCTCTCAGTTCTATTCAGGCAGGAATTCAGCAAGCTAGATGAGAGAGTGTTAGAGAGGCTTGGCAGTTCCCTGTTAGGACACACCCCAATAGATCAACAGGGAAATATTATAGCTACATTTGACCCTTTTCCTTTTAAATTATTCAAAGAACTTAAGCTATTAACCAATACGGACCAGGTTCTCCTTTTGTAATGGGACTGTTAACAAATGTTGCTGTCTCCAGTCAGATGACACCAGCAGAGATGGTAGGTTTACTTCTAGGTAGATCTAGTTTAAGTTTAAAAGGAGTGCAAGTACATACAAGAGTCATTGATTCAGATTACAATGGAGAAATTCAAATTGTTATATCTACTTCTGTTCCCTGGAAAGCAGAGCCAGGAGAGTGTATAGCACAGCTCCTGATTGTGCTGTATGTGGGAATGGGGAAAAGTGAAACTAAATGAACAAGAGGATTTGGAAGCACAAATAAACAAGGCAAAGCAGATTATTGGGTGAATCAAATTACTGATAAATGTCCTACCTGTCAAATAACTATTCAAGGAAATAAATTTAAAAGTTTGGTAGATACAGGAGCACACATTTCAATCATTCTCTACAGCACTGGCCATCCACGTGCCCAATTCAACCCGCTAAATTTAACATATTTGGAGTTGGTAAAGCCCCTGAAATATACCAAAGTGTTTATATTTTGCATTGTGATGGGCCCGATGGACAACCCTGGACTATTCAACCAATTGTAACTTCTGTACCTATAAATTTATGGGGAAGAGGTTTATTAAAACAATGGGGAGCACAAGTTCTAATTCCAGAGCAATTATACAGCCTTAAAGTCAACATATGATGCATGAAATGGGGAATGTCCCTGGTATGGGACTAGGGAAAAATTTGCAAGTTTTGAAGGAACCACTTCAAGTGGAAAGACAAAGTTCCTGCCAAGGTTTAGGATATCATTTTTGATGACGGCCATTGTTAAGCCTCCAGAACTTATACCTTTAAAATGGTTAACAGATAAGCCAATTTGGATAGAACAATGGCTCCTAAGTAAAGAGAAACTGGAGGCTTTAGAGGACTTAGTTACTGAACAATTAGAAAAAGGGCACAATGCTCCAACATTTTCCACCTGGAATTCTCCAGTCTTTGTTATTAAGAAAAAAATCAGGTAGATGGGGAATGTTGACAGATCTTAGAGCCATTAATTCAATTATACAACCTATGGGGGCATTACAGCCAGGACTGCCTTCTCCTGCTATGATTCCAAAAAATTGGCCTCTAATAGTCACAGATTTAAAAGACTGTTTCTTTAATCCCCTTAGCTGAGCAGGACTGTGAACGGTTAGCATGTACAATTCCTGCGGTAAGCAACCTGCAGCCTGCTAAGCATTTTCATTGGAAAGTGTTGCCACAAGACAAGTTAAACAGTCCAACAATGTGCCAGACATATGTAGGGCAAGCAATTGAACGTACTCGTAAAAAATTTTCACAGTGTTACCTTATTTATTATATGAATGGTATACGTTGTGCTGCCCCCACTCAAGAAATATTACTGCAATGTTATGATCACTTGCAAAATTAGATTCCTTGTGCTGGTTTAATTATAGCTCCTGACAAAATTCAGACTACCTCTTTGTACGCCTAGTTGGGGACCTTAGTAAATGACACTACAGCAGTGCCACAGAAAGTAACTGTACATAGGGATCAATTGAAAACATAAAATGACTTTAAAAAATTACTAGGGGACATTAATTGGATATGACCTGCTCTAGGAATTCCTCCCTATGCCATGAGTAATCTATTTTCTATCCTTAGAGGAGATCCTGGTCTCACTAGCCCCTGGCAATTAACCAAGGAGGCTGAAGCAGAGTTACAGCTAACTGAGAAGCAAGTGCATAAGGCTCAAATAAATAGAACAGATCCAGAGAAGACTCTAGATTTGCTAATTTTTCAACTCGACATTCACCTACTGGTGTTATTGTTCAGGAGCAAGATCTTGTAGAGTGGCTTTTTCTTCCACATACTAATTCACGGACTCTAACTCCTTATTTTGATCAAATCACTACTATGGGAGAACTCAGATTGTTAAATTACGTGGATATGATCGTGGAAAAATTATCGTCCCTCTCACAAAGGCCTAAATACAGCAAGCCTTTCTAAATAGTCTTACTTGGCAAACCCATTTAGATGATTTTGTGGGTATTCTCAATAACCATTTTCCTAAAATGAAACTGTTTCAATTTTTGAAATTAACTAATTGGATTATCCCTAAAATAACTAAATTTAAACCAAGTGAAGGTGCTGAAAATGTCTTAACAGATGGGTCTAGTAATGGTAAAGCTTCTTACTCTGGCTTGAAAGGTAAAGGTTTTCAGACACCCTATACTTCAGCTCAAAAAGTGGAGTTTGTAGCTGAAATTGAGGTATTGACTGCTTTTAATATGCCTATTGTGATTTCTGATTCTTCATACGTGGTTCATTCCACACAATTTATATATATATATATATATACACACATATATGTATACATACATATATATATACATATATATGTATGTATACATATATGTGTGTATATATATAAATATAAATATTACATATATATGTATATATATAAATATTACATATATACGTATATATGTATATATAAATATTACATATATACGTATATATGTATATATACATATACATATATACATATATATGTATATATACATATACATATAAATATTACATATATATGTATATATATGTAATATTTTAGCTAATTACTAGTTAATAGCTTTGGTGATGTCATTGCAATTATCCATCAGTGTTTTACATACGCACACCCATTAAGCAGATAGAGAGGGTTTGTGATTTAATTGACATCAAAATAACCTATTCAATAATATGAAATCAGAGAAGTTATGATTTAGAAGGGGAATCAGTTGAAATGCTTAAGCCCTTTTGAATTTATTTTTTAAATATTTCTAGAATGTATCCACTTGTTCTTTGTGTTACTTCACACTCCATTTGAGAGTTATGTTGGAAGTTAATCCTTAGTCAGTTTCTGCAGTTCAATTAATTAGTTATTAAACTCAGTCATTGCCGTTTTCCCCAATGAATCACCAGATGTTTGAAGACCATCCAAATGGCTAAATGTATAATAAAATCTATAGTCAAACACATTTCTTGTGGTTAATTAGACTGTTTTATAGAGTGTGTTCTTTCCTAAATGATAGAATTTTTCAGTTTATTCTCGTAGTTGGACATTATACTCCTAAGCTTTAAAGAGCATATAACATTACTGCTGTTGAGGGTCTGATTCTAGTCTTTTTAGATAATAGAATTTTTAACAAGGGGAACTTTGGGTAAAAATTTTTAGTTACTTTCAACAACATAAAAACTGTGAATATATACATTATTTTAACATGCAAGCTTTGCCTTCTGTTGTTTTAGTAATATAGCCTAGGTTGTGGTTATTACCAATGAGGCACTTGTTTTCTAGAATGAAAAATAAAGCATATTTCCTAAATTGTAATACAATGTAAGAAGGCTGCAAAAATAAAACATTAAAATACTAGTAAGTGAATAGTTTCTGTGACCTAACTGTCCTATCTGCCAGCTGTGAATATAGATTGTGTTATTTAACTATACAACCAGTAGGCATCCAACCTTTTGCCGTCACATTAAAAATTATGCCGTTCAATGTGCAGAGGTACAGCTGGAGGCGTACATTCATCTGTCACTTGAATTATGTTTACCTTCAAGCCTCAAAATCAAATAATCCAGGATGCCCCTGTTATTGATATTTCCTCTCTTAAAATATTTCTTTTGGATTTTAGTTAAAAATACATATTCTTAAATTCTTTTAAAATGGTCATATACACAAAAATTCCTCTGATGGTTCTTCAATGTGTGCAACATCCAGTACTTGTCACTTGAAACTAGGACAAAATTGCATTGATTCTTGTTTGTTTTAAATTTTTATGCAAGCAATTGGATGTTACAGAATATTTTACATACAAATGAGTCCACTCCTAATAGAAATCAGGAATTCTGTCAATCAAGGCGCAGGGTGAAAGGGAAAGCTTTCAAATGTGTTGGTTACCCTCCACTGAATTATATAATAAGTGGCTGCAGAAATGTGAGAGTAAGTAATAACATCCTGAATGGAAGCCAGTGGTAGGTAACAGAGTGATTTGTGACATTATCAGTGAATGGCAGTGAACATATTGGATAACGTCATGAATAAAAAGTTGATGGAGACTTTCTGCCATTTATTTCCAAGTCACTCAAACAAGCTATATGCAATTACATTAGAAAATTATCTCATTGCATTGTTTAAAAACCAGTTTTTCTGAGGAAAAGGCAAACTATTTAATTTTCTCAAACCTATAAAGGGATGTTACAAATGAATACAAATATATTCTTATATTACTAAATACACATTACTAATAGAAATTTGACAAAAAATACACAATAATATGTAGTATGTTACTAAATTTGGTAGTAATGTAAAATAGTGAAATTAACTTTTAAATAAGTACTGATATTAAGAAATTGATGTTTTATAAAAATAATTCACTTACACAATTGAACTAAATATGTCGTTAATTGAAAAGAAGATTAAGAAGTCTTTCAAAAATGTTATTATATAAAAGACTAATAAATGTTATTAGAGAAAATTAGCAAAAATTGTTCGTTCTTTTAATTTTAACCTAGAATAGAGACTTTGTGAGAGCAATGGAGGGGGGAGGGACAGCATTAGGAGATACACCTAATGCTAAATGACGAGTTAATGGGTGCAGGAAATCAACATGGCACATGGATACATATGTAACAAACCTGCACATTGTGCACATGTACCCTAAAACCCTAAAGTATAATAAAAAAAAAAAGAGCATAGAGAAGAACAACAGAGACTGGATTAAAAGCTACATATGGGGGAAATAAAAGCTGATTAGTAAGGTGTCAGGTATAAAGAAGCAGGGAGTCATCAGTCGTAATATATAATGTGGTTTCAAAATGATGCCATCAGTTTTAGTGTTCCATCGTGGAGCATTACTAGAAGAAATTTAATTTATTTGCTATATGTTATTCTATTGTTTCCATGTTCTTTCCTTTTTTCATTGTATGATAGCCTCTGATTAGCAGGAATTTTGTAAAAGGGAAGAGAGATTGCTATCTTAGGAAACAGAGGAGGAAGTGGGATCTCATCACCTCAACCCCTTCTATAAAAGCTGTCTGTGTATCTAGATTGGGTTATTCATTATGTTATTCTACTAAATAAAGCGTCATCCAGTTAATTGTTTTCCATTAAAACTATTGAGATGTGGCAGACAAAATTAAATTAATATTCTTGGATGAGGTTCTCATTATTGTCAAACAGGGGCATGGATTCAAACATTGGAAGCCTACTACATTTTGCTATTACTGACCTGTAAGAATAATTTACCAGCATTCACAATGAATCAGTAAATCATGAATTTCAAAAGCACGCTAATAAATACAATTTTAATAATTATGTTTTTCTTATAAAATTGATCTAGATAATTCTTTCTCATTCTGTCTAAATAGTGGTACGGTTTATAGTTACTTAAAATGAAAGATTTGTGAGATATATAGAATTGAATCAAACACTGTCCCTGCTCTTAGTTCAACAATGTATAATATTGGAGGCAAAATGTTCAAAAGGTAGAAACTGTGTAATAACCTTCACAACGGTATATAACAAATCTATAAACTAGATAAAGTGAGATGAACTGGAGGGAATGCTCAGCTTCAGGGCAGGTCTGAGGTCTGACATTCAGTGGAATAGCATTATCTAGGGGAGATTTTAAAATGGAGTTTTGCAGGATAAGTTTTCAAGCAACGTGGTGAGGGTAGCTGGGAGTAAAGAATCTGAATTTGGGACTCCCTAATATTTCATTTTAATCAGTGTTGATTAGTGATTCATAGGTACTATATATTTTCACTCACACTATGAATACTGATGGCGTAAGAGCCACATCTTCTAAAAGAAGTCAAATTTTAAACCAAAAAGTCCAGAGAATATATATGGCAGCTTTTGAATTATGGTTAGCAATAAAATGTGATTCAAGTAAGCTGAAAATAGTTGAAATGATGGTTTTAAATATACACATGGCCATCAATCTGTTATATAATTTATAAATAGATATATATATAAATCTATCAACACCAGAATTATATTTAAACTATTGAAATAAAATAATTCTATTCAAAATTTGTGTTACTTAGTGAATGTTTAGTCATAAATTCAGAGCTAGAAAAGGTGAAAGAAATCCCTGATATTATGAGCCTTTACAGTTATAGTAGAAGAATGAAAGAAATTTAATATAATAGAAATAAAATGCATTTTATTTTATAAGTGTCACCAATAATAATCAAAGTCATGATGTTTAGAGAGTGTGTAATAGAGGGACTAAACTGATCCTGAGAAAGTGGAAATAGATGCTCAGGAAAATCTTCAGCAAGGAAGTGATACTTACTTTAGCCCCTGATGGATCAGAGTCATGAAGAAAAGTCGCAAAATAGAATACAATGATGACACAATATTTACGTGAAGTCTTTCAGGTAGAAAGATTGAGGTTGTTTGAAGATCCAATTAGGTCTGTTCTTATGCAGACCATACGGAATTTAAAAACTCAGTCAGAAATAATATTTTCTTAAGAGGGTCAAGAGTGCTTTGTAATTCTAAATTACTCAATATTATTTATCTTACCAAAATTCCTGTACTATAGCTCAACTATTATGAGCAGATATGAACTTAAAATAATGATCTCTTAAATTTAGCTTCTCAGAGAAAACCATATTTACATAAACAAACTATGTTTTATGTTATTTTGAAAGACTAATTTATTACTTATTAATTAACTTTTACAATAAAAATGTCGTAAATTTTGTATCTAAATCCAAACCGTACATGAATATTTTTGCCCTCAAAGTAAATATTGAAATTGATTTATTCTTTTGTTCTTCATTAAATATTCAAATTTTACTTTGAAAATGGGGAAATAATATATTTTACAGATTTAATATAATCTTACATAAAAAGTAACATTTTAATAACTTTCCTGCTTAATTGTCATTTATATTGATCTTTAAGCTGTGAAATTGATGTCTTCTAGTAGAAGTAGCTTTGAAACCCATCAATGCAAATTGTACATTAATATCTTGAAAAAATGTATTTTTAAGATATAGAGTACTGAGTGTTTTTACTTTCTGAGTTCTGTCTATACACTTAAATTTCAGTGTTTTTTATCTGAAACTATGATTCAATAGATTTAATGTTAGTATTCCCAAACTGGATAGACTTTTTTTTTAAAAAAAGACATTAACTTCATAAGTTTAGTGCTTTTGAGAAAGAATACGAACTTAGCTAGGCACGTTTAAAATTCTAGAAAAATGAATAATGATTAGTATCTTTTAACCTGAAGAAAAATGCATTAAGCTACCTCAAATAAAGGCAGGGATGGTAGAACTTTAATATAGTCAGAAGATCATCTAGCCTTTGTAGTACAGCCAATATCATTCTGTCTTTGCTTTGTAAGAAATGTTCTTTGGACAGATTAAATATACAAAGCTCATTAAGGCCAATTTTATTACACTACCTTTTATTTGCTACTTTAGGTTAAATTTCTCACTTGTAAATTAAACGATTATAAGTTGATGTACATTTTGCTTTTCTAGTTCAGCCCCCATCACCAAATAATGTTTAAGGAAAGGAAATCACTACATAACGTAAATTAGTTTTCAGCATGATTATGTCCTAGATAATAAACATAAATAGATTTACTTTTAGACCTTAGAATTTAAAAGTCAAATGCAGGGTAGATTGCAGGGAGCTGCAAAGGATCAGTCACCATTGATGGTAAAATATGCATGAATAGGATCCTGCAAAATGTTATGTCATCAAACAATGCCACTTAATTTTTTTGGTGTTGTTGTATGTAAAATGAGTTTTTAACATGATAGATGAAACAAAATAGTACTTCTGACCTTCTACATACCTTATGGAATAATAAAAGTATTATTCATAATTATCCTGGACATAAAACTGATTACTATATTAAAAATAGAACATCAAATACTCAAAATTATTGTCTTTATAATCTATATCTTCATGAAGTGCCTTCTCTCAGACTGCAACAATTTTGACCAAAACCAGTAATTTCTGTGCGATAAAGTGAACACCAAATTAGAGCTTTAGTTATATTTCATATTCCTGGTTTCTTTTGGGCACTCTAGTTTTATAATAAGTGAAGAAAGCCAACCAAATTTTCCACCAAATAAGTATGTTTAATAAAAGATATATACGCAACACAAATTAATTCATTTGCCAGATTTTTCCTTTGGTGTTTAGGTCATAAACAGAGATCACCTATAAGCTATTAATAACCATCCGCTGATTCTTAGTGTGTTTAGTGAATTTGCATAGCAAGGGTAATTAAATGTTTATAGGTCAGGTGTGTGTTTGTGTATGTGTGTGTTTGCATATGTTTGTGTTTGTGTGAGTGCTTCCTTGTGTGTCTCTTGTTGCACACAAGACTTCTTTATAAGCTGCCCCTAATCAAATAAGCATCAATAACTGTTTCAATGGTACATAAAATGTAATCTACTCCATCAGCTAATCATATCCTCATGTTCAAATAATTTTACTCTATCTAAAAAAAGATCAATTTAAAGAATAAAGTTAAGTATGGTGGCTACCAAATTCTTTTCTATTCTAAAGCATACAATTATTTGCTAACTCTAAAAAATTAAGAAAAAGGCATTTGCCATCTAGAATTCTCTGAATTTGCACATTCCTTTGAGGAAAAAATATAAAGAGAACTAAAAATAATACATGAAAGTACTTATTTTTAACCAGATTTAACATAAGTCAAGCATAGCACCATTAACAACAGTACATTTCTTAGAAGCTTTAATATATACACCATGAATCATGTGTAACCAGTGCACACATAGACAATCCTCAATATATCACGTATAAGCAAGGAGTCCTAAAATACATGAAAATGACATTGATAAATCAATTTTATCAATGAATAGATAACTCCCAGTTTTTTTTTAAACATAGCTCATAGATAAATTAGGTGTTACTTTTTTCAATTCCAGATAAATAAAATTGAAGTGGATTGAATCAAAGAAGGAGAGATTCTCAGGATTTGGGGGAAAGAGATAAACAGAAGACTTGTAGTTACCTCTATTTAATTTCTCTGTTGTGTTCTTACTTGGTAACTTGCTGTAATTTTATACTAATATTCTATAGTTTCAAGCTGCCAGAGTCATCATTGTATATTTGACACAGTAGACGGTCTGTGTTTAAATATGTGAATGTAGACACAAAGAAGAATAAGAAATATGAGCATAGGCTGAAGGTGCTAAGTTGAAAGAAAGTAATTCTCACACATCTCGGCTTCTAACGTGGGGTTTGTCATTTTTCTGTAATTACTTTCTAAAACTATTATCTGATAATTCTTTCTTTAAATAAATAATTGATACTAAAATACTACTAACATGTACTATAAATATGTAGCATTGTGTACTTTGGTCGCAATACTTGTTTTCCATTAATAAAAAAAGGTTTTTTGAAAAATAATGAGAGCTTTTTTTATCATTACACTTTATGAAGTCCTAATAAATGATTTTATTCCTTATTTATGCTACTAAGCAATGTCTTTATTAGTAAAATATGTATTGCTATAATATACTTAACTACTGAGATGCACAGCTTATATTATCATTATTTATGTATGCATTCAGTAAAGGTCATATTTAACCTCCGAAAAACATGAAGTGTAGCTCCAATATTCTTACCATGTTATTATAAAAATAATTTTGAAAAAAATGACATTTACTACTCCCAAATAAATTTTATAGTTCCATTTAGACATCTCTTATATATGCTGTTAGGAAGGCTTTACTATAACCACAGATCTGGTAGGGAAAATTAATAGTATTAACTGTAAAGAAAAATACTGATTCGTACAATGAGTATATAATTGTGATTCATTGTAGTTTACTATGCTCTATAAAGTTTAAAATTTTAAGAAATAATACTTGTATAGATTCAGGCAACTGAAGAATAGGCCCTGTCACAAAATGTTTTTTAATTGCTTTAGAAATTAACCAGGCCGGGCGCAGTGGCTCATGCTTGTAATCCCAGCACTTTGGGAGGCCGAAGCAAGCGGATCATGAGTTCAGGAGATCGAGACCATGGTGAAACCCCGTCTCTACTAAAAATAGAAAAAAATTAGCCAGGCGTGGTGGCGGGCGCCTGTAGTCCCAGCTACTTGGAGATGCTGAGGCAGGAGAATGGTGTGAACCCGGGAGGCAGAGCTTGCAGTGAGCCAAGATTGCGCCACTTCACTCCAGCCTGGGCAACAGAGAGAGACTCCGTCTCAAAAAAAAAAAAAAAGAAGTTAACCATAAATATCAATTATGATATGAATATGTAGCTTTTGGAAATTCCAGGTGAAAGATGAAAGTACCTTTAAATGCTACATAAATTAATATTATGAAATGTTAGCATTAATTTTATTAATTAAAATACAGTGACAAGAACAAAATACAAAACAGGTGATGAAAAAGCTATTGGAACAATATTCACATAGAATAGAAAAATATCGGGTTCTCCCTAGTGTCTAATTCATTGCATATAAAACTGGAAGGATGAGGATATCAACAAATTTCCCGAGTAGTAATTAAGAAACGCATTTCAAATTTATCAGAGACTGATTAGAACGATTTACTACCCATGCAAACATACCAATCAAAATTAAATGTACCCATAAATATAAATTAAATATATTTTTACAAATGTATATAATTAAATAGTAATAACAACAAAATATATATTTTAGAAAGTGTACAAATTTTGAATTTGCTAAACAAGTTAGTTAAAAAAACTGTAAGGTTCTTCTAAAGAAAACACAAACATCAAAAATAAGAACTGTGTAGATTTGAGCCTAGGCTCACCATTGCTTGATGTCAAGGCATGCTGGTAAGGAGATATTTAGTACATTAAACATTAAAATATTATGCAAAACCTCCCAAAACTACAATGTCAAATGATGCAATACAGGTAAAATTAATAATAAGAAATCATCATGTATTTCAACAAGAACAACATAACTACAACCGCCTTCAGAAATTATGTTATTTCCTTTGAAAATTCAAATGTTAAGCGAAAAAGTGCTTAACTTTATAATTATTCCAGATTGCTTTGGAGTTGAATATTGGCTTATATTTAGTAACCAAAAATCAAAAGTTAGGCCAAAAGGTAGGATTAGTGACTTTTACATAGGGTTCATCTTAAGGCTTCACTTTTTCTACATAATCTTATATTTAATCAGTTTTAGACCCTTTATTTATTTTAAATTTCTTTATGCTCTGCTGTCAAAAATATAATTATTTATTAAAGGAGTAATTTATGTCAGAATCTCTCCTAATAGGCAGTGATTCCATTAAGAATAACCAATGTAAGTTTACAATTAGTATCTCCAAATATATTTTCAGATTTTTAAATTTTAGTCCATTTATAGAGTAAATCTAATACTCTAGTATTGAACTAATGCTAGACTATGGCACAAACTTCATTATTTATAAACCAAAGTTAAGTTTTATTTTCTTTTCAGTATCTCTAAATGCAATGTAAGCAATATCTTGGATGAATTTCTATTAGCCCATAAATAGAATGATATTATAGTTATCCTAACACTAACAGAAGATTTTGCTATTATTTTTAAATTAGAATATATGAATCAATGATATTGGTAATACATAAAAACCACATTGTATTAGAAATACAAATTCGAATTCAGCATACATGATGGCTCTGTATTATGCCATGCTTGCATTACTATAAAGAAATACCTGAAACTGAATAATTTATAAGAAGTTTAATTGGCTCCAGTTCTTCAGGCTATACAGGGAGGACAGTGCCAGCATCTGCTTCTGGGGAGGCCTCAGGAATCTTACAATCATGGTGGAAGGCAAAGTAGAGCAGGTACTTTACATGGCAAAAACAGTAGCAAAAGAGAGAGAGGTGTCATACACTTTAAGTAGTCAGATTTCATGAGAACTCAGTCTCTATCACCAGATCAGCAGGAAGAGGATGGTGATAATCTATTATTTTATACACTGACTTTGATGCATTAAACTTTTTATTCTTATTCAATTTACAAATGATTCAAAATGATTCAAGTTTGTATCTGCTTTTTAGAATGTAATGCAATAAAATTATTTAAAATTTACAATTATTTTTAAGGTTTAAATTAAAAATTGCATCACTTGAAACATAGCTTTATTTTTTCAGTTAAATATTTTATATTCGTATTTATTTACATGAAAATGTAAAGCTACATTATAAGCAACATTGATTTTCTGCAGTAGAAAATGATAATAAACCTCTAACGTACACAATTCTTTCATCTTTTCTGCTGCAGGCATTCTCCCTGCATTGGTTAACTTTAAACTTCCACTTTATTTAGGGCAATATATCTCCTTATATCATTTAGCGATGAATATTTGTGATATGTCTGTGTGTGTGTGTGTAAACATGAATATATGTAGGAAATCATATGTGTTGTTTTACACAGACATTCACACACACACTCATATATGTATATAAATATCTTAGGCTGTAATAGTTTCTAATGTATATTATTTAGAATTTACATCTATAACTTCCAATACATTAAAACAAAGATAAATATTTCTATATCTTGAAAGACACTTTGAAATATTTGTTATGATTTTTTGATACCCGTTCAAATTTGAAACCCTTGTATGTTGTGCTCATTCTCTATTGTAGCATAACAAATCAGTACAAACTCAGCACTTAAAAACAATGGACATTTATCTCACTGTTCCAGTAGGTAAGAAAACCTAACCTGGGTTACCTGCATTCTTTGCTCAAAAGACGGATATAGAAGTGTTCGCTGAAGCTGCAATCTTTTCTAAGGTTTGGGTTCCTCAAGCTCACTCGAGTGGTCGGCAGAACTCATTAATTGTGGTTGTAGCTTGAGGTCTTTATTGTTTTCTGACTGTCTTCTGGGGGTTACTCTCAGGCCCCAGAGGCCACCCTCAGATCATAGCTACTTGGCTCTCTCACAACATGACGTTTACTTTTTCAAAGAGAGCAGAAGAGCGTCTCTGCTATCTAGTGTAATAAACAGGAGTCTTTGTGGCATTATGATGCGGGTGACTATATCATCATTTTTGCCATATGAAGGGACGATCAAGGGAGATGCTATCATATTATATTAACAGCTTCCCCCATATTCAAAAAGAGGAAATTAAACACATACAAGGTATGTATACAAATTTATACACACAGGGCATGTATAACACGGCAGGAGTCTCAGGGATTACCTTAGAAGTCTGCTCATTTATGTGGCTAGAGATAAAATGAGTCTTTTTGCATAGGGGCTGAGGGAAATGGCTAAGTATGTTAATGAGATCAACTTTAATAAATCTAAAATCCTTATACAGATGTGATTTTATTTTACACTATATTTGGCTATATTAATATAATATATATTATTTTAATAATTATCTACACAAAAGAAATGAGTGAGTGTGTGGTAGTTTTGGCTATCTGAAGTTACCCTCTTCTGATGCTGCTACACTAATGGCTGCTACAGTGTAGATTGAGTGAATTAAAGAGAATAAATGAATATGATTGTATTTCCTTGATTTTTATAAAAATGAAAATGCTTTACAAAATCCTCATGACAGACTCTGACTGTGTCTTTTTCTAAGCCCTCTGCAATGGAATACATTTAAAATTCTTTTGTGGCATCAAATCCCAGCTGCCTGAAATCACCTGCCTTTATAAAATAAGAGAGCTAAGGTGAATGGGAGGATACCTAAAAGGGATGTTTTGTTATGAAAATGCCAATAATTTTAATGTGAAATGATTCAAAGCTACCAAAATCAATGGTATCGTATATATTTTTTAAAAAGACATGTGCAAAGTGCTTATTAGTATGTAGATGCTAATAATTCATGGTTTTTCATTTATAAAACATCACACATTTCAATTTTATATTTCTTTTGTTTAATGGGATGGCTGTTATAGTTTTACTATGCCTAAAGTTGGATAAAAATATGCTGCTATGCAAAGTCCAGTTCATTAAGTATGTGTATTATAATTAAATATAGGATAATATCTGCAAAGTACAACATATAACTAGAATTATTATTGCTGCTGTTTCTAATCATAGAAAGTTTTTTTTTTTAATTAAAGAACTACTGTTCTGATTCACTAAGAAATAACCTGAGAACATCAAAATTATTTGAGGCACAAATATCATTAAATATAGGACAAATTCAACAGGTTAGTAAAATGTAACAGCTACATGACAGTGCATGTTTTTAAAAAGCAAATAAGTCTAATAATCCAAAAAGCCACTTGGTCTTGTCCAGTTATTTTTGTGTTATGAAGATGTGTAATGTGAATGGGAGAAAAAGGAAAAGTTTGAGGATAATGTATTTATGTGCATACACTTGAAATTAAGACGATTTGGGATAGTATACACTTATCATTTCCAATAAATTACCAAAAGTTTAAGTTGAAATTTTCTGGATATTTTAATATATCATATACCCCATACACAAAATCCTGTTTGTATTTATTATCCAGTTCCTCCAACAGTGTTCTGTTATACATGATCAAAAAGTATCTCATTAAAAAGTGACAGTATTTTGCATTAGTTGTACTCAAAGACTCCTTGAGCATTATACCAAAGAAAAAGTAAGTGACAGTTGGTGTCAACACTAAACAGCTTAGGGCAAACTATTTTTTCAAAACCTATGTAATTTAATTGAAATGAAATATTTCATGAATATTAGAAAACCAGGCTTTATTAAAAATGGCAAGGAAAAGTGAATGCATGACTGTTTAGAGTAACAAGCAATACAAATTTATTCATTCAATACATCACTGAATTATTTAAAACTCAGCCTAAGCACAAGGTCATGGAATAATTTTGGCAAGTAGGCATTTTGCATGGTGCATTTCCATAATTCCCCTGAATCTATAAAGTTAATCACAACTTTGGCATGGAGACCTTTTTCATGTTCTCACAGGGCCAGATAAAGGCCTTGAATCAAAGTTAGAACTAAATCAAACTATTAACAGTTCCCATAGAAAATAAGTACATACATGTGTGAAGAGAAATAATGTTAACTAGTCACTTTATGACTTACAAGCAAATAAAAAATATTAAAATCTCTAGAACTCTTAATTTTAATTTTCTTCCAAAATCCAAGTGATATTTAGAAGTATTAAGTTCTCAGACATTCACAAACTTTCACACAAAATGCTTCAAACAAAGCCTGCTATTTTTGTAACTGAAGTAGTAATTATAATTTTTTGTTTCTGTTACAGTGTTTTTTATTTATAGCATTTTCTTCATTTTTTTCGAGTTTCCATCTCTTTGCATTCATTATCCATCTGTTCTTGCATGATGTCTACTTTTCCTATTAGAGTCCTTAGCATATTAATTATAGTTATGTTCAAAGTCAGGACTGATAATAATAACATCTTTCATGTCAGTCTTGGTTCTGACGCTTTCTGTGTCTCTTCAAAATGTGTTCTTTTTTTTTTGTCTTTTAGTATGCCTTGTAAGTTTTTGTTGAAAACTGGATATGATTAAGTGGGTGAAAGGAAGAGAGGTCAATAGGCCTTTAATGAGGTTTTATGTTTATCTGGCTAGAGATTATGCTGTGCTCACTGTTTGCTGTAGCTGTATGTGTCAGAGGATATATGTTCCTCTTGGGTACTTATTTTTGTCTCTTACATTGTCTTTCCCTAGAAACTTTTTTTGGGAGTTGAAACATGTAATTCTCTGATTTTCACATCAATAAAACACATTGTTTCAATTTATTGTATTGGTTGCACTAAAGCTGGATGTTGAAGTGTCATCTGATCAATTACATTGGAATGTGAGATGGCTTTTAGAGAGAAAATGAATTTTCCCATCTTTGTTTCATTGTCTCAGTTCCAAAACAGAGGGGTCATAGCAGGCATGATTTCTACTGTAATCAAAATGACAGTACATAAGAAATTCTACATATATACATTTCTAAAGTAAAATATTATTATGATTTCCAAGTGAAAACATTACAAATAACAAAACATCCTTCAACACTATAATGAAAGAGTTATTAGTACTTTGTAGTTTTCAGTTGTGTTTTGCAAGGAGACAGACAAATCTTTGCCTTGCCACTTGTGAGCTGTGAGACCTTATCAAAGTAAGTTACCTTCTTTGTGCTTCCAATTTTTAAAAATAATTTCAACTTTTATTTTAGGTTCAGAGGGTACATGTCCTGGATTGTGACATGAGTATTTTGCATGATGCTGAGGTTTGGGGTATGATTAATTCTGTCACTTGGGTACTGAAAATAGCACCCAAGAGGTAGTTTTTCAGTCCTCTCTCCACTTTCTCTCTCCCTCTTCTAGTAGTCCCCAGTGTTCTCACCTTTGTGTCTGTGTGTACCCAATGTTTAGCTCCTACTTATAAGTAAGAATGTGGTATTTGTTTTTCTGTTCCTGTATTAATTTGCTTAAGACTAATGGGCTCCAGCAGCATCCATATTACTGAAAAAAATATCTGATTTTAAAGTTGCATAGTATGCCATGGTGTATATGTAGCAAATTTTTAAAATCCAATCCAGCATTAATGGGCACCTAGATTGATTCCATGTTTTTGGCATTGTGAATAGTGCTGCAATGAACATATGAGTGCATGTGTCTTTTTGGAGAAACAATTTATTTTTCTTTGGATACATACCCCATAGTGGGATTTTTGGATCTAATGGCAATTCTGCTTTTTTATTTTAATATTTGTTTTAGATTCAAGGCTACATGTACAAATTTGTTATATAGGTAAACTCATGCCATTGATGCAGGAGTGGGGCAGGGAAGTGCTAGGAGAAGGGCGGGGTTTCTGGCGAGGATTCCACCGTCGGGCCTGTACCCTTTTTTCTTGTTTATTTTATTCAGCATAATTATTTTAATATCCATCCATGATTATCCATGTATCAATTGTTAATATTTTTTCCATTGTTGCCAAGCACCATTCATTTTAATATGGCAATGTATATTGTTCAACAATTGGGTTATTTCCAGTTTGAAGCTCTTATAGATGAAGCTGTTATAAACATTTGTGTAAAAATCTTAGTACAGACATATGCTTTTATTTCTCTAGAATTGACAAACGAATAGAGGAATGGATGGGTTATGTGGTAGGGAGATATTTATCTATTTAAGGATCTGCTAAATTATTTTTTAAAGTGGTAGTTCCCTTTCAGGTTCAACCTACAAGTTATAACAGTTCCAGCTGTACGTCATCATCAGCAGCACTTTCTATTATGAATCTTTTAAATTTGGATATTTTAACAGAGTTCTAATGCTTTTCAGTGTGAATTCAATTTGCATTTCCATAATGATTACTAATGTCGAATATCTATAGATGTGCTTATTTACTAAATGCATTGTCTTCTTTTGTGAATTGTATGCTCACATGTTTTGTAAACTTTGAAAAACTGGGTTGTGGTATCACTATTATTGAGTTCTCTATATGTGCTAGATAGCAGGCTTTTGGTTTTGTGGTTTTTCAAATCACATATTTCTACTGCATTTTTTTTCCACTCCATGACTTGCCTTTTCATTCTTTCAGAGTTTCTGTCAAAGAGCAAAATTGCCTACTTTTGATGAAGTGACATTTATCATATTTTTCTGATAAATTATGCTTTGGTGTTGTATCTTGAGATTTTTGTCTATGTTAAATTCATGGAGATTTTCTCATTATGCTTTCTTCTAAAAGTTTCATAGAATTAGATTTTACATTTAGATTTATGAACAATTTGCTTTGATTTTTGTACATTTTACAAGTTATAGATTGAAGCTTAACTATTTGCATATGTGTAACTAAATATTGTAGCACTGTTTATTAAAAAGACTTTCCTTTGTCTACTGAAGTGACTATGCACCTTTGTTAAAAATCAGTTGCATTTTTTTAAAGTTTATTTATGGTTTTATTTGATTTATTTTAGTTTTATTTGATTATTCTCATTTGGGACATTGTAGAAGGTGGAAGATTAACAATAGACAGTCTTATGAGACACAAGTTCCCAATATAATTTAATTTTATTATTTATAAAATAATTATATATTATACATATATTACATAAATATATATAAAATATAGATTACAGTAGCATTTACTAATGCTGATTTTCTAGGTACTTTTTCTAAATGCTCCACCTGTATTATATCATTTAATCCAAAAAGCACTCTATGAGTTTGACAAAATTATTGCCCTGTTTCACAGAAGATGGAACTCATGCATGGAGAGATTAAATAATTTTACAATTTTAAAGTATAAATAACTTAATTGCATAAAAATGGTTGTGGAAAAAAAGCTTAACAAACAAATACATTTATCTTGTTGGTTAAAAGAACATCTTTTTCTGTTCAATTCTTATGAAGACACATCATCACCAGTGATACCACCTAAATAAGTCAAGAATCCCATTGGTCCTTGAATGCCTCCCTTCCACCCAAGCAAGACTTTTTATATCATTGGGTTTATAACATCAGTTATAGTTCACTTGCCAAGCAGACACAAGTAATTTTTAAATCCTCCAGCTAATGTTTAACTGTCCACTTCCACTGATTCCATTAATGGCTGGTTTCCCAGAGATGTTTTCCTCAACAGACCATCTGCAGAAAGGAGGATTAGGCTTAGGCATAGTGGAATCTATTTTTGGGCTATTTTTATTACTTTTTTATATTCTTAATTATATATTCAAATGATGTTTATAACATGCCTCATCTTTAAATTACATAGTCAATTATTATTATTTTACTAAGTGCTTTTTAAAAAGACATACTTAAAGATTGCTCAGCATTATTTTTATATCGTTTTTACAATTTCAAAGTTATTTTTTCACTAAATATGTTGTTAATACAGCATGCTATGCATTTGTTTTATACATATATATTTAAAAAGAAAAATAAAATTAAAATATCTTCTTTTAAATTAAGACAAAAACAATGAAAGATCCTAAATTACTAATAAATTGAGATTTAATTTTTTAATGAGTGTACACAGTGAAGATATATAAAGACACAGACACATACATGCATATGTATTGATGTATAAATTTATACTTTTATACAGATGCCAGTTTATAGTCAGCAAGTAGGAGAAGCTCTTCAATTGCATAAGTTTATGTGATATTTTTTACTGTAAGCTATTTCTTTATAATTTTATAATTTTTTTCAAAAAAGTTATAATTTATTTTTTGAAACAAATAATGTTCATGAAATTAACTAAAATGTTTGAACTACACACTTCATAAGTTCCCTACCTTAGCTGTACTCAAGAGTCAAACCACTCTTTCATTTTATTTTACTTTGTCAGTTCTGTTGAATCTATGGGATTTTAGTTACCTTACAATTATCTTGAATAATAGTACTATGGTCTTTAGCCTAATTAACAGATTTGTCAGTTGTATTTTTATGTTTACAAACACTAGAATAAACTCTAGTTTTAACCTATTGCAAAGATATGTTTAAATGAGTAAAACATTATTGTTTTCTCTTAGTTTTAATACTAGGGTACAAATTGTTTTTTTCTACTCATTTAACTAAACATGTATCTTCATTTATTATTTTTTACATAGTAACTATTTGACATATCTTATATAAACTGGCACTCATCTTAATTCTTCTTTGGCAAAAGTTATTCCATAATAATTGCAAGGGAGTGGCTACAAATAATCCCATATACCTAAAGCACCAAAATGGATTAATCTCACAACATCTGGAAGCCACAGCTTAGAAATTCTACTACCTATATGCAGCTATTGCCAGAAAATTAGATTTCTTTCTCTCTCATCTTCTAGATTTTTAATTGTCACCTTCTATTCTCTAAACATATTGTGAAGAGATTTAGGGAAATTCATTTTCAAACTTCTTTCCATATGACATAGGAGAGAAGGTAAAAGGTTACAGAAATGATACTGAGTCTCCAACGTTTTATGTATTTGTTCCATTTTTAACCTATACAAACTTCTATCTATATTAGAGCTGTTAAACAGCAACTACTCTATCAGTCTTCTACTTAACACTATCAACGACTATAGTACAAATTAAAACTTGTTTATCATCTCTGTAATATTATAGGCAAGCAGTCCCGTTAGTCTCTTTATGCTTATCTAGATGTCATTTAAGCTTACTAAACTTAGTACCAATGTCCTTTGATAACTTTTATAAAGACTCAAATGCAAAGTTAACTATCCCAAATAAAATCATGTAAAATGATAGCATAAAGAAAGGAGAGGAATCGCTTAACATATACAAACATATATTTGTTTTGTTTTTGTTTCTTTATTAAGCTGCTGAGAAGGAACTCTATGAGATCATAAGAGACAGCTGAAAAGAAAAAGAATAGAAGCAGTAGGTTTATAGGAACGATAACCACTTACTTAAGCAAATACTGGTTCCTTCGGGATCACTCGGAATCCAGTTGTCTTCTAAAGACAGGATTCTGCTACATGCCATACACTTGGTGTAATCTAGGGATTATATACATAGCGGTTAAGTAGCTCAGGTTCATAAGTTTTGTATCCCACAATAAAGTATTCTGTCTCCATAAGGACCCAGTCATAAGCTGATTTCTGTCTTTAAAAGATGGAATAGTTTTCTCAAGAAAAGTACATGAGTCTTCTCCAAAGCTTTCTCATAGCACTGTCTGTGCTATGATATTTCCATCAGTAATGACAGTTTCCATAAAGCTTTCTTATCTGCCAAGGAAACTTGAAATTGTGTAAAATACACTAGATCATTTGACCAAAGAAGCAGAAGAGCTGACACTTTTGCTCATACTTGATAGGAAGCCTTCTCTTTCTTTGCCTGCCATTCAGAGCTGAAAGCTTAACAAACCACTTGGTAAATGGATTATTCTGGGAGAATGACATTCCAGGCAGATGACATAGCACATGAAGAAGTGGTTGTGTCACTTCTATTATCAAATGTGGCCAATAAAGAATTGTGCCTCTTTCTTTATAGTACAGAGTACAAGGTACACCAACTGGCCCTTTATCTGGGGGTGAAACACTTAAAAAAAGCTCAAGTTCATCCTCTGTCAGTCTAAGTTTCTGTCTATGATGGCAGAACTTCCCATAGACTTGTTTTGAGTATTTATTGTGGGCATATGATCATTATTTTATGCTAATTAATTCAGGGTTTGTTTGTGAATGCAGTAAAACCTAGCTTATCCCGAGTGATACAAATGCAACAATAATGTCAATAATTAAAGGTAATTCACAGTTTTCTATCTTTTATATTTATCTAAGCCAATTTATTCATTTGTATGCTAGATTTATTTGAGGGCTTAGATTCTTTTCCAGATACTGTGATTAGGGCAGTTAGAGAGAGCAAGAGAGAGAAAGAGAGAAATGCTTAAGAACTTGCCTTCTAGAAATAGAAGACAAATAGAAAAATAAATTAAAAAATAAATTATGTGTTAATGGTAAATTTGAGAAGAAAAAATAAAGAAGCAAAATAAAGAGTGTTGGAATAGAAGTTTACAATTTTTGACAAGATGCCCTTACTAGAAAACATTTAAGAAAATACTTGAAGGAGTTATTCAAGAGGAAATGCAGTTATTTGCAACTCCAGTTAGAGGGTACATAAAATCTAAAATCCATAAAAAAGAACAGTGCCTGATCTTTTTCAAAGAAGAGTAGAAAATATGGCCCCTTGAAAATTTGCTTGTGTTCCCTGTAGTTTCTGGATGTTAGAGCTTTGTCAGGTGAATAAATTGAAAAATGTTTCTCCTTTTCTGTAGGTTGCCTGTTCACTTTGATGATAGTTTCTTCTGCTGTGCAGAAGCTTTTTAGTTTAATTAGATCCTATTTGTTAATTTCTAATTTTGTTGCAATTATTTTTGGTGATTTTATCATAAAATCTTTGCCCATGCCTAGGTCCTGAACGGTATTGCCTAGATTTTCTTCTATAGTTTTTATAGTTTTGAGTGTTACGTTTAAGTCTTTAATCTATCTTGAGTTAATTTTTGTATAACGTATAAGGAAGGGATCCAGTTTCAATTTTCTGCATACGGCTAGCCAGTTCTTCCAGCACAATTTATTGAATAGGGGAACCTTCCTCCATTACTTGTTTTTGTCAGATTTGTCAAAGATCGGATGGTGGCAGGTGTGTGGTTTTATTTCTGAGTTCTCTATTCTGTTCCATTGGTCTATGGGCCTGTTTTTGTACCAGTATCATGCTGTTTTGGTTATTGTAGGATTGTAGTATAGTTTGAAGTTGGATAACATGATTTCTCCAGCTTTGTCCTTTTTGCTTAAAATTGTCTTGATTATACAAGCTCATTTTTGGTTCCATATGAATTTTAAAATAGGTTTTCTTTTCTAATTCTGCGAAGAATGTAAATGGTAGTTTAATAGGAATAGGATTGAACCTATAAATTGCTTTGTGCTGTATGGCCATTTTCACGATATTGAGTCATCCTATCCATAAGCATGAAATGTTTCTCCATCTGCTTGTGTCCTCTCTGATTTCCTTGAGAAGTGTTTTGCAGTTCTCCTTGAAGTGTTCTTCACTTCTCTTGTTAGTTATATTCCTAGGTATTTTATTCTCTTTGTGGCAATTGTGAATGGGAGTTTATTCATGATTTGGATCTCTGCTTGTCTGTTTTTGGTATGTAGAATGTGTGTGATTTCTGCACATTGATTTTGTATCCTGAGACTTTGCTGAAGTTGCTTATCAGCTTAACAAATTTTGGGGCTCAATGGATTTGGGTTTTCTAGATATAAGATTATGTTATCTGTAAACAAAGAAAATTTGACTTCCTCACATCCTATCTGAATACCCTTTATTTCTTTCTCTTGCCTGATTGCTCTGGCCAGAACTTCCAACACCATGTTGAATAAGACTGGTAAGAGAGGACATTCTTCTCTTGTCCTAGTTTTCAAGGGGAAAAACTGGGCAAAGTGCATGAGCAGATACTTCTCAATAAAAGACACATGTGGCTAAACATATGAAAAAGCTCAACATCACTGACCTTTGAGAAATGCAAACCAAAACTACAATAAGCTACCATCTCATGCCAGGCAGAATGGTGATTATTAAAAAGTCAAGAAACAATAGATGCTGGAGAGATTGTAGAGAAATAAAAATGCTGTTACACTGTTGGTGGTACTATAAATTAGTTCAACCATTGTTGGAGACAGTGAGGTGATTCCTCAAGGATCTAGAACCAGAAATACCATTTGACTCAGCAATTCCATTATTGGGTATATACCCAAAATAATATAAATTATTCTATTATAAAGAAACATGCATGTGTATGTTCATTGCAGCACTATTCACAACAGCAAAGACATGGAATCAACCCAAATGTCCATTAATGATAGACTGGCTAAAGAGAATGTGGTATATATAGATCATGGAATTCTACGGAGCCATGAAAAATAATGAGATCATGTCAGGGACATGGATGAAGCTGGAAGCCATTATCCTCAGCAAACCAGTGCAGGAACAGAAAACCAAACATCAAATGTTCTAGCTTATAAGTGGGAGCTGAACAACGAGAACACATGGACACAAGGAGGGAAACAACACTCACTGACATCTGCTGGGGGAGGGTGGGGCGTTCGAGACAGCATTAGGGAAAAGAGCTAATGCATGCTGGGCTTAACACCTAGGTGATGGGTTGATGGGTGCAGAAAACCACCATGACACATCTTTACCTATGTCCCAAACCTGCACATCCTGCACATGTACCCCAGAACTTAAAAAATAAAGTAAAATAAAATTGTTAAAAAAGAAGTATAGCCCCAGCTGAGGATAATTTTTCTCTACTTTGAATATTTTATTTTGAATTTCTCTACATGATGAACTAATCATTCAAGATTAGAAAAACTCCTTTGGAAATCTTGTCACTTGTCCATTGTTTCAGTAAATATTTATTTTTTCCTCAATATCAAGTATCCTCACCACCCAGAAAAACTGCGGATAAATACGCTTACAATATACAAAAACATGATGAAATCATGCTTCAAAGGGGAAATGGAAAACCAGTTTCATGGTAATGGAATATATTTAGCTATTGGCCAAAGGGTAAAAAGGGATGAACCTGAAAAGACAGTTTTTAGGGGCTCATTTTTACTTAGTGTTGGCTTCATATAGAAATATCCTCTGCTACACATTTTGAGATGGGAAGCAATTTCAAATTTACCTCATCTCCCTACTTTTCATCTGTTAGTGCTGAATCTGTGAGTACGTTGTAAGTTATAAATAAACTCAAGTATTCAACAAACTCTACCACACTTTAATTTTCTAATATAGTCCTCAAATTTTATCATGGTAATACAAAAATATATTTTGTGGTGGTCATAATTTTCAAATAACTTTTCATAATATCATGAATTCATTGTCCCAGAAGTGAAGCCCTTTTGCCTTTTCCTTTTTCATCTCCCTTTCTTCTTTACTTTTTCTGTTTATCCCTCCTTTTTAACTTTGTTATTTTTGAAGAGAAGGTATGTTCCTGAAACCTATTGCTAAACAACTGGATTTACCTGTTAGCATATTTTTAAAAAAATGCTATGCAAAATAAGCACTAAAGCTAGACTATTGTATCTTTTAAATTGTGTAACCTAAGTAAATAAAACATTTGTACCTACTGGGAAAACAACCTTTAAGATTAATTTTGGCATTGACAGATAAAAATCCAAAGGAGTTCAATTTCTCAATAGTTTCTCTGTTACGCTTTAAAGCCCAGCAATATAGAAGGTAGATTTTACTTATGGACAGATAACTTTTACTGAGGAAAAGAGTTTGAAATATGATGAAAATTGCAAAAGAAATAAATCTTCACTGTGAAATAAACTGAACAAATAAACAAGTGGTTAGTGACTAATACTGCAAACAGAATGACTTTTATTTCATGTTTATACAGTTCCTTTGAAGCTAGCCCGATACAACTGATCCTGAATCCTTGCTAAAAGCACCTATACATTTCAGCTTTCTAGTCATGTGGAGATTCAACTCTATTGTGTTTTCTAGAATAAATTTAGTGGATTGACTGTGTTCATGGGCCATTACATTCTAAAGAGAGAATTTCTTTAAATAATAAAAGAAATCTTTAAAAGTAGGGTTATATGAAACATTTCTGAATGTCATCCAATGAATATATCATGATTTATTCTTGTGAGTACATTGTAGCAATAAAAATCTATTATTTCTCAACACTGGCAAGGAAAAAAATGAAATTGTTACAAAGTAAACACCCCAAATCCTAATTCAAGAATCATTCATTTAAAATATAGCTGTTATATAAAATACTATGGATCTCTGAGAAGATTTGCTTATAATTTACGATCATCATTTTTATTTCAGTTCCTGTTATAGTATTATCATACATAATAAGTATTAAGAATAGTAATTTTGGCAAGTTTATTATTGTTTTTTATAAGTTGAAATTACCACTGCTATGTATGTGTACACTTTTGCATATGTATACACAGATGCATCCATACATAAACATATATAATACGTACATATTAAATACAATTTTCAGAACATTTGTGCATTATACTTTCCGGAAAGTGGATATTGAACCATGTATTGTACGCTAAATCTCATTTATCACGAAATAATATCAGTGTGTTATTAGAGTTCTTCTTTCTAATTTATAGCTGTCTACGTATGTCTTCATGCATTTTTTATTTTTTATTTTTATTATACTTTAAGTTCTAGGGTACATGTGCACAATGTGCAGGTTTGTTACATATGTATACATGTGCCATGTTGTTGTGCTGCACCCATTAACCCATCATTTACATTAGGTATATCTCCTAATGCCATCCCTTCCCCCTACCCCCACCCCACAACAGGCCCCGGGAATGTTTTTAAAAGCATACTTAGCCAGATACACTAGGGTAAAAAAAGCAAGTTAAATTACTTTAAGAAGAAATATATCTATTTCTCATTAAAGACATTAAAAACTTTGCATGATAGTTATTTACTCAGCTAAAGTCTTAGAGAAAATGAGAAGCCACAGAGATAAGCAGAGAACCAGAGATCATTTGCTTTGGGGTCACTTACAGAACCAGGTTTGGGCTTTAGTTTCCTTTTTAGGCTGCTGGGAATAAAAGGCAAAGCCCAAAACCAAAGGAGAGTTAAATAGGAGACAAATCCTTTAAACCAGGGATCCCACAGGTTTATCCCTTCTGGAAGCAAACAAATTCGACCTCACAATCTTAGCTGACTGCAGTGAAAATGCTATCACACAGTCAAGGAATTAAAATAATTATCCATGTGAAGTTATCATCATAAACATGCCCTCATGTGGATTTGCAGCACAAATTCATATTATCTGCACTATGCAAAAAACAAAACAAATAAAACTAAAAACATCAAACCATGTATTTATTTAAAATGGTCACGGACTAATAGTTGCCCAGTTGACTAACTGAAAGATGTAAACCCCTATGCATTCTGGAGGAATAATTTATTATCCAAGTCTTGAAATAATTTTCAGATATTTTTCCAATGAAAATCAGAAACACATCAAAAGAGTCTTTGTAAATGTGTGAATATTTCAGTTGTCTATATGTGTGGATGGAGATGGAGAGATAGAAAATGATGCCTTTCTATTGCCCCAGTGTGGATCATGTTACACAGTGAAGAGGCAGTAGATAATACTTAAAATGGAAAATCAGAAATAACAAAATGGCATGCATAAAAAACCTACTGAATGAGCTGAATTCAATGTGGTACAACTTAGAAAAAAAACTTTATATTTTCTTTCTCTTTCTCTTTCTGAATACTCTATGGATTATTTCTTCTTCACCATTTTAGAAAGAGCTCTCCAACTGGCCTTTCAATTTTAGTGTACAATAGCATCACTTTCAGCCAAGAAGAATCTCCACTCAGTTAACAAAATGTCCAAGCCAGTATCTTTAAAGGGAACACCTGTTCACTCCGTCTCCTCTCTCTTCTAAGCTATCTCAAACCTATGAATCTTTGTAGCAGGAGTGAAGGGGTGTAGTGATTGGCTGTTAAGTTCATGGCTGTGTCTCCTCAATTTCCTTGAATTCTGTCTACTTCTCTGAAACTCCACCCTACTGCCTAACCCCAACTGTTGTCTTCCCTGGCCTGAAAATGTAAACCATTTGTCTTTTTTTTTTTGAGATGGAGTCTCGCTCCGTCACCCAGACTGGAGTGCAGTGGCATGATCTTGCTTCACTGCAACCTCTGCCTCCGAGGTTCAAGCAATTCTTCTGTCTCAGCCTTCCAAGTAGCTGGGACTACAGGCACCCACCACCACACCCAGCTAATTTTTCTATTTTTAGTAGAGACAGTGTTTCACCATATCGGTCAGGCTTGTCTCAAACTCCTGACCTCAGGTGATCCACCTGCCTTGGCCTCCCAAAGCGTTGGGATTACCTGCATGAGCCACCGCGCCCAGTCTGAACCATTTTTCTTAAGTTTGACTCCCTTGCAACCTATTCCTTATAACACAGCCAGGGAAAATTATTATCTGAGGACAGAAAACTATTTTCTGAAGACAGATAATAATTATTGTATTTCCTTTGGGAAAATGGAGAGCATCTTATGAGTAAATCCAGGACAAATTTTATTGAAACAAAGTCAGGTTTATTTAGTTTGTTATAATATGAAACACACCCCAGGGAACAGCCAGGACCATTTTAATATGGAGCAGTTGGGAGGGACTTTATAATGTTAAAGAAGTAATTCAAAAGATGCGCCATTTTCTGAATTTGAAGTGACGTTAATTTGGTGATTGGATATCTCAATAATCTTTATCCGGAGGCTGGAATATTAAAGTTTGGTGAGGTTTGTCACTGGTAAGGAAGTAGTGATAATTCAAAAACAGGAGTGCTATGCATAGGAAGAGGAGATAGTTTTTTGATTGCTGTGTTTCGCGTTTGGTTGCCCATAGGGTCAATTTCTATTTCCTTGGAAAGAAAAATAGAAATAATTGACTGAGAGTATTGATTATCTAATTGGTCTTTGAGATCATCAGCTTGCAGGGTCATAATTATATCTGCTTTAATGATAGAGGCAAGACTTTGCAAAATATTTGATTAATCTGAAATAGACGTTTTGTCACCTGAGGACACTGAAATGAATTGAATAAAGGAAATTAAAGTGCTGAAAAGCTTTAGGTAGAGTGATATACTGTAAAATATTTACTGAACAAAGAGGAAAATGAAGACAGGAGGAATCCAATAAGGATAAAGACAAGAGAGATTTGAGTTTTGGGAGACGAGGTTGACAATCACTGTCAATAGCAAGAATGTTGTCACACAGGAAAGGAATCACAGCATTAATATTTTAGATGTGAGGAAACTGCTGGGTGTTGACTAAAGCCATGATGTAGCCATGATGAAGGAGAGCTGAAATAAGGAGAAGGCGAATAGTATTAGAGATAATGTCAGGTTCTGTTTAAGTTACCCAGCTTGATGCCAGCATGGAAAAGGCAGATGTAAGGCCAGCGCTCAGTAATTTAATGAATGAGAGTTAAGGAGATGTCAGTAAAAATACCAAGGTCATGAAAAAACAAAGATTGGAAAATTATATCATCTTAAAGAATGACAAATGATGACAACCTGAATTGAATTCTAGACTAGAAAAAACAAAAAAAGAGCGCCAGTGGGAGATACTGGTAAAATTAAAAAATAATCTATGCATTATATAAATAGTACTTTATCAATTTGATTTTGCGATATTTGTCATTAAACTGTGGTTATTTGAAATAATGTCCATTTTTTTTTTTTGAGATGGAGTCTTGCTCTGTTGCCCAGGCTGGAGTGCAGTGGCGCGATCTCAGCTCACTGCAAGCTGCACCTCCTGGGTTACGCCATTCTCCTGCCTCAGCCTCCCGAGTAGCCTGGACTACAGGCACCTGCCACCACGTCCGGCTAATTTTTTGTATTTTTAGTAGAGACGGGGTTTCACCATGTTAGCCAGGATAGTCTCGATCTCCTGACCTCATGACCCACCCTCCTCAGCCTCCCAAAGTGCTGGGATTACAGGCGTGAGCCACCGCGCCCGGCCGAAAGAATGTCCTTTTAAGAAACACACACACAATTATATACAAAATCATTCACAGGTAAAGGAGCAACTCAGAATTTACCCTCAAATGTGTGTATGTGTGTGTGAGAGAAAATACACAGAAATTGAACAGAAGTTTGGTAAAATACATAGGATACAAGTAAAACTTGTATACATGTCCTTTTTAATGTTTAAAATTTTTTGTATAAATTGAATGCTTCAAAATTCACTTAAAAATTGAAAAGAATATGATATATAACACAATGCTAAGAGCCTCTAGTTCACAGATTATTTCACATAAAAGAGGAGAAGTTATAATTTAGAAATAGAATCACAGCAGCAGGGATCGTCGAGGTTCCTATATAATCTCCTTGACCCCCAATTTTGTGAGATATGGAAAATGAGCAGCTTCTACTTGAGAGAGCTTAAGATGAAGTGCTATATTCAGGAAATGATAAGCTAAAATGCTCTATCAGTAGTAGCAGTATTGATATTATTATTATTTTATTTAATAATGAAATAGAGACTATTTCCTCAAGTAAAAGTCTGAAAGTAAGCTTGCATATGAATAATTTGATTTTTTCCAGTTAGTATTGAGTTTAAAGATACATTATGTAGTTACTGTTCCTGTGTGAAACAAAGTGGCTTCTATTGGGACTGGGCATAGATCTTTGGCTTCATTAGAGAAATATACCCACCAATTGAGCCAAATGCCCAGATCCGGTAAATCTACACTTCACACACTGAGTGATTAACAATGTGGAACTGGAGAGGGAAATTGATAAATTAGTACTTGGGTCCCAGTTTGGAAAACACAACGAAATGAAAAGTAAAGGAAATAACATATTCGAATTTCAATTGAAATAGTTAGTATGTCTGTACTTAATTCAGTTTTCCATCCAGGTGTTATTAATTCAATTTTATTATGACTGTGACATATTTCATGAAGATGAAATAAAATGTATGTTAAACACTTATTTTTAAAATTCTTTTCATGCTGATCTATCTTTTGAGATAGCCTCTAAATATAATCTTATTATTTAAAAAGCAATTAAACAAAAATTTTGAAGTAGTACAACCTCATTATTTCTTTGAACATAGGGAACACAGTAATTAATAACAATACTTAATTTTTTATACTGATTTTTAAATGCATTTATATGGGCTTAAATAGAAATCTTGACCACAGAAGATGATCTTCTAATATTTGATAAATTGTTCCATAATATAAATTATACAATTAATTTTAAGTAATCATTTGAAAAAAATGTTGTCTATTAGTAATACATTCAAATTATTTTCACAGTATTCTGTGCTTTGCTCTGTGAATTCTCCTGAAAACTAACTATATTGCAGTAGGTGTTAACACATTATCAACTGTCGGTTTTGACAAAGTTATTAGATCACCATTAATATTGTCTTAGATTTCAAGCACACTGATGTATCCTTACATACATACTATATAAAGTAATATTCTATGACTGAAAATGTATCAATCCACATCCCAAATGGAGACACATAGCACATTTCAGTTAAGATAATTTGAAGAGGTTTTATTTATGTAAGAGTAAATTATGAAGGTGTGAATAAAGTGTAAGAAAACTCAAGTGTTAGTGCAGATTCCTGCACTAGCTGAAATTTTTAAACAATAAAGGAAGGGTGAGGTTGTAGGAACAAGAGAAAATATAGCTTTGAGGATTAGTTATCTTCAGTAAAGGAACACAGCCAACTGTTGTGATCTTACTAAGAGGGAGCCTGAGGATAATTTTCCTGACCTATCTCTCCTTCACCCTTTAGATTTCCTACTGGGGCTAATCATTTGTGGAACTCAACTAGAAGTCAGAGGGTCTTGGAGTCCTGTTGATACAGCCCACATATGTCAGTGTCCTGAGTCTAAAACAGGGTTGGCAGGGTTCAAAATGGATGTAGAGGCCAAGCAAGAGAGAACTATATTTAGAAGACTTTGAATGAGTTGCAACGTACATTGACTAATAACTCAATAAAAAAAAAAATCTGGAGCTGAGTTTCAAATTAATTCAGGAAAAATTATGCAAATAAGGAATGGGTCATAAGAACAGTTCACCTACCTGTTTCTATTTAGACCTTAATGATAATGAAAGAGCTAACTAATTCAAAAATAGAAAATTTACAATAGACAAATTCAAGTTTTAAAATATATGGACTAGGGTATGGTGGGTGTGAGTGAAATCTATATTATCTTTCTTATATTTTCCTAGGTTCATGCGCTTTGTATTTACATACACACAGTGTGTGTGCAAGGATACACAGTATATATAATACACAATGAATATTTTCACCGGTTAGCACACAACACCTCAGAACAGGACTTCTGAACAGGGCCTTAGCACCACAGTAATAAATCCTCTTCAAAAAGGCCATTATCGGAAGTGTTCCAGTTAGTGCTAGTTGTATTTTTTATCTTGTGGCTGTGGCTGTAAATGTTAGCAGTCTGATTTAAGACAGAGTCAGTCACCCTTGCCTGTAACTAATTCTATAATTCACACATATGTTAGTTAAAGCCCAAGAAAATATTCTTATTACATATGTTGCCATGCTTGGTACTATGTTAGCTACAGATACTTTAGATTACTAAGACAGAGAAAGATTGTAAAGCATTAGATTTTTAGTATCACTTTTATGAGACCCAACTTGAAATCATAGACTTTTTCAAAAGATTATTTATCTTCAAATTATATAATGGTTAATACTGGAACTCTATTCTGATTATATAATAAACAAGTGCTGACTGTAAACAGTAGTAGTAACTATGACAAATTAGAAATATAAATACCAAAATGTCGCTAAAATACTCATAAAAGTTGGCAATCTCATTACTATTTGGAAGGAAGAAGTTATTAATAAATTTTAGATGTTTTAAAATTTTTCAGGTGACAGTGTTTAGTTATATTGAAACTTTAATATTGCAGCTTTTCATCAGTAGATGTTACTAGACGTGTTTTAGTTGACAAAGAATTCATTACTTACACTAGTAACTGCTAAGGCACAATAAGTTATAATTGCGGGTTTTTTAAATAACTATCACATTTTAACTATAATTGTTAATTTTACTTATGTTGAATTAATATTGTGACTAAAGTAATTTTCAACCTCCACAAATTATATCTCACAAAGCTTTCCATATAACCTATTTTCAACAAATTCTTACTAAATTTTGTAGTCTTAATTTATAAATGAAAAATAGTCCATTATATTATTATTCTAAAAAGCATCAGCGAAAATACTCAACTCAATTTTTAAATTATATTTTTAAACGTTGAATGCGTATTGCAAATAATTATTTAAAAATCATTGTAGTAATTTTATTAACCACATTCTTTGATTGTTCTTAGTCTTGCATCAACAATTTGAAGGAAAAAATCAAATTATGTTTGCCATGCTTTCTGTAAAAATGAATCAAAGGTCACATTAAAAAATAATTTTAAAAGCAATTATGGAAGTAAAAATCATCCCACATCCTACAAATATAAAATATAAAATAATTCAGGCCAAGACATATTAAAGAGCACTTGCATGTAATATAAGAAAGTTGGTTAAAAATTCTGATAGTGTATATTCTAAAATTTATAATTTTCATAAAACTTCTGATGTAAGAAAAATAGATTATTAATTTTTTTAGATTATGAATTTAAAATACTATAAAACATAGTGGAGAATAATAATAAGGGGAGCTAAGCATATTTTGAATATTTGCAATATATTATTACCATATGTACTTTCTATTACCTAAAATAAATTATATATAATAGTTACTATATATACCATTCTAATATTGGCACTAATCTGATTTACAATATTTATTTGTAGCATTTGGTTTTCCGAGTAAGCATTACTACAATTAATTAATATTTAGGGACATAGTTCACATAAAACATTGAACACACCCCAAACCAAATACTCATTTATCCATTTTTAAATGGATTCTGCTATAGAGATATTTATGATTCAACCATATTCTCGTGGAATCCAAGTATGCTCTACATTCACTATGTTCTTATCAAACCACAGGGGAAATAAAGAGCATATGAGAGGGATTTCCAGAAATGGATGTGAAGATGAGCAGTGGCCAAAATGCAAAAGTTAATGTCAATTTTCAGATGAATATTGAGAATGAGTTTATTCAGTACTTTGGGAAATCTTTGTCTATATTTTGTGTTATCCATTTATAGATATCTGTTATTTTATATTGTTTAAGATGATTGTCTATATTAGAAAAGTATATATAAGATAAATTTTGATTATTTTTTACTTTAAACAACCAAGATGAGAAATAAATTCACACTAAAAGAAATTCAATTTTCAAATTCTCATTTGCTCACCTTTATCATAGCATATGAAGAGTCTAATGCCATAAAGTTTTTAACAGAAAAAATAATAAAATAAATAAATACTAATGTCTAATAGACTTCTCAAAAAAAGCTTGTAAGTTCAAGTGCATAGAACTAAGAATGATGTCTGAATGCAGGAATCAGAGCATTAGAAGTTGTTTCATATTTGGGGAGTGAGAAACATTACATATGTATCATGAGTTTATAAAAATCATTGAAATCATCTGCCTGAAACAAATCTTAATAGACTTTATTAATTGGCTTTAGTTGGTTAGTTTGTTTTAATTTCATGAGCTGGTACATTTCCATTAGAAATTGGTGATTTGCCTATCTTTTCAGCTTTTTATTGTCTTATTCATCAATAATTTGATGGGGAGTTTCTTTCATAAAACACCTGTTTACATCAGTCCGATTACTAATTATCTTTATTACTATTATTATTATTTAATATTTGTGATTATTTATTTGTGTTTGTTATTGTTACACAGCTCTCTTTACTTTGTAAAAAAAAATCTGAAATATCTTGCTTCTGTGGATTTTAAAATAGAGTATATCTTCTCTGGGTACCTTGAAATTTTATTTTTAAAAATTATTTTCTTTATCTTAAGCCAGAACGTAACAAAAATGAACATTGTAAATACTTTCAAAATGTAAAAGTGCATTAATTTCAACCTATGTTCTCTGGATTACCTGTGGGCAGCATTAAGCTAGTTCTGTACACATAGGAGCCACCAGAACAAAAAGTGACAGTGAATCCTTTACTTTTGGGTCTTTCAGTGGTTTGGACATCTCATTACTTCTAAAGCAAAGGCTTTGTCTTCTTTCATCTCTTTCTATTTTGCCTTACTCTATCTCATAACAAACAACCTTTAGAGAAACTCAAAATAAATTCACACTTATTTTAGAAGTAAAAAAAGCAAAAAAAAAGAAAGTAGATTAACTTTTATAAACATAAATTAATTTAACAGCAGAAGGGGAAACACATTATTTAAGGGAAATGTGAAGAAAAATAGGAAAGAGATCTCGTATGGAAAAGAAGCTTATAGTGTTTACTAACGAGTAAAGCTCCACAACACTTTTTTTCTGCTTTAAAGATGATCTGCACAAATCGTAGAGATCTAATGAATATCATAAATGTGAAGGGATCACCTCTTCACATTACCATGGTTGCCGAAATGTGGTCAAGGTTCTGCAGTTTAGAGGCCTAAATGGGACTTTCCCAGGAAGCTTAGCAGGTTTTATGAGAATTAGTACTAATATCTAATTATAGGTAGAAGAAAATGTTATGCTTTCATCTTAGACTATAGGAAAAGTAAGTACTGTGGCATTTAAATTTTTTTAATTGACGTGTAATAATTGTTCATATTAATGGAGTATATGTTTTGATATATATAAATGATTAGATCACTAATATTAATTGAAGAACTAATTACTACTAGTAATTTTATATTACTGTATAGTGACTAGACCACTAACAGCAGTTAGTGATGTATGCTATTATCCAGGTAATTAGCATAGCCAGCATCTCCAACATTTATCATTTCTTTGTGTTGGGAACATTCAGCATCCTCCTTCTAGTTATCTGAAACTGTGTAACACATTGTCAACTATAGTCATCCTACAGTGGTATAGAACACTAGAAAATATCCCCCCATCTAGCTATAATTATATACCCCTTAATAAATCTCTCCCTATTCCTCCCTTCCCACACCCTTCCTCTGTTCTACTTTTAAATTTCTGTGAGATCAACTTTTTTAGCTTCCACATAGGAGTGAGAATCTGCAGTGTTTAACTCTTTATTCCTGGCTTATTTCACTCATATAATGCCCTCCAGTTACACCCATGTTGTTACGAATGACATATTTTCATTCTTTTAATCTTTTTATGGCCAAATAGTATCCCATTGTGTATATCACATTCTCCTCACCAATTTATCTGTTTTTGGACACCTATAGGTTAATTCACTACTGTGAATAGTTCTGCAATGAACATAGAGATGCAGATGTTCAACATACTGATCTTATTTTTCATTTGGATAAATGCCCAGTAGTCGGAATTGCTGGCTCATATGGTCTTTCTTTTTTTAATTTTTTCAGGAATCTTCATACCGTTTTCCATAGTCGCTGTACTAGTTTACATTCAAACCAATAGTATATAAGAGTTCCCTTTTATCTGCATCCTCTCCAGCATTTTATATTTTTGTCCTTTGGAGAATGCCCACAACACTTTTGTTTTCTTCTTTTGAGATTGTCTGTTTAGATAACTTGTCCATTTTTTAATCAGATTTTTTTTTAGTGTTGAGATGTTTGAGTTCATTGGATATTGTGAATATTAAACACCTGTTGAATGAATAGTTTGCAAATACTTCTCCCATTCTGTAAATTGTCTTCTCACTCTGTTGTTTCTTTTTTATGCAGAAGATTTTAGTTTGATATAAAGTCATATTTTTTCTTTTTTTGCTTTGGTGGTCTGTGCTTTCGAAGTCTTATAAAATATTTGCCTATATGAATGTCTGAAAAATTTCCCATGTTTTATTCTAAGGTTTTTAAAAATTATACTTTAAGTTATGGGGTACATGTGTAGAACATGCAGGTTTGTTACATTGGTATACATGTGACATGGTGGCTTACTGCACCCATCATCCTGTCATCTACATTAGCTATTTCTCCTAATGCTATTCCTCCCCTAGCCCCCCAGCCCCTGACAGGCCCTGGTGTGTGATATTCTCCTCTCTGTGTTTATGTGTTCTCATTCTTCAAATCCTTTGAGTCTTACATTTGTGTATTTCTTCTACTTTAAGTTGATTTTTGTATAGGATGATAGGTGGGGGTATAAGTTTATTCTTCTACACATGGATATGCAGTTTTCCCAGCCCTACTTATACTTATAAGTAATTTTATACAAAAAAGGGAAAGAATTACATTTCAGGGATTGATTTTATTCAAGTATTGTTACCATGATCAACATTGAACATAATGCTATAAAATATTAATTACTATAAAGGTTATATATGTGCAAATATATGCATATATACTTACATGTATATAGGCATTTCCTGTATTTAAAGAAAAAATTTCATAAAATTCTTGTAATATTATTTCTTGAAAACCATATTTTAAAGTCTAATCAACCTCATTTTTAACATAATAGTTTAAAAAACTAAGGAAAGATATCCATAACTACGTATAACCTTTCCTCAAAGTCTTGGCTAATCTGGGATGACAGCCTGCACGGTATACCATCCGAAGTGTCTAGTATAGATAAAAATGACTAAATATGTGATGGACTAGGAAAATATGACTGAAGGAAAATAAATAAATAATCCAAGATAAATCAGTGATAGAAATTAGTAGGTGGAGTTTTGAAGCAGTTGTTTGAAATACGTGCAAATACTTTAAGAAAAGTAAATCTTAATAAGTAAAACTAAAAATAGAACTACTACAAAAACAAAATGAAAGTTCCAAGAAGTTAAAATAAAAATTTATTGGATGTAACTAACAAAAGATTAAAGATGGCAAAGAAAGATTCAGCGACCTCGTAGACAAAGCAATAGAAGGTATACAATTGGGTGAAGTGGCTCACAGCTGTAATATCAGTGCTTTGGACAGCTGAGGAGAGAGGATCTCTTGAGTCTAGGAACTTGAGATGAGTCCGGGCAGCATTGTGAGACCCTAATCTCTACAAAAATTTAAAGAAATTAGCTGGGTATGCTGGTGCATACCTGTAGTTCTAGCTACTTGAGAGGCTGAGGCGGGAGAACCACTTGGGCCCAGGAGACGGAAGCTGCAGTGAACTATGATTATACTGCTGCACTCCAGCTTGGGAGACAGAGCAAGACCTTGCTTCTAAAAATCAATTAATCAATCAATAAAAACTATAAAAGATGAAGTACCGGCAACAAAACAGGCAGCAAAACAGATTGAAAAATAGCAGATTTGATGCCTGTATCCAGTGGGTTCAGAATATGTGTAATTAGATTCTTAGGAAAGAGAGAATGTGAGAGGGGAATATGTGTGTGTGTGTGTGTGTGCGCACGCGTGTGCGTGCCTGTGTATTTGAGAAAGTAATGGCAAAGATGTCCTAAAGAAGAAGAAAAATACAAATTCACAGATTCGAGATGTACAGGAACCCTTTAGCAGGCCAAATGCAAAGAGAATCACACCTAGACATATTGTAATTAAATTGCTGACAACGAAATATACATCTTGAAAGCAGTCAGAGTAAAATAGAAATGACACAAATAATGGTGGAATTCCCAAGAATCAGAAAATATCAGTGCAAGCACACAAGGAACGGGCCAACATCTTTAAGGTGCTTATAGGAAAAGTGAACAAGTAAACAAATGAAAGAAAGGAAACAAAAATTCTATATCCAGTCAAAATGCCTTGAAAAAGGAAGATGAATTAAAAATCTTTTAAGAAAACGAAAACTAAAACAATTTATCATCAAAAGATCTGTACCACAAAAACTGCTATAAGAAATTTTCAGACTCCAAATGGAGCTGACCAAAAGAGAGGCTGAGACTAGATAAATACATTGAATAAATGCAAAAGACTTACTTTTGTATTCTTCTCTTAATTACCTTAATATACAAGTTATAATTTAATACAAACATGTAACCTTGTATGGTTATGTTTATAACACATGTAGATGCAAAATATATGTCCATGGTACAACAAATTTGAGGTAAATTAAATAGGAATATTATAAACTTCGTACTTTTTGCGTAAAGTGTTAAAATATTAACCCTATACTGAGATAAACAAACATAAAATAATCCCAACAGCAACCATACAATAGATACAGAATGATATGGCAGAAAGTCCATTAATGGAACTTAAGTGGAATATTAAAAAATAGTTGATCAATTCAAGAAAAAGAATAAAAATGATAAATACAAATGGGAAAATTAAAAAATGAATAGATATGGATGGAAAATTGTAAATATAAATACAACTGCATTACATCAAATATAAATTGAAGTTACAGTTCAATTAAAATGTACAGATTGTTCCAAATTGCCAGCCCAAACTGGAAACAAAAAATGATAAACCATACAAAATTATTCCTTTCAATAAGATGCACTTCAAATGTAAAGACATGAATGACTCACAAATAAAATATTAAAATGTATCCCATGCAAACATTATAAACATAAGCAAACTAGTGTTGCTATATTAATATCAGATAAAATAAACTTCGAGTACTTTATTTCTTGTACAAGCCATTGTACAAGAAATAAATAGGGACATTTAATATGAATCTAAAAAAAAAGTCTTGAACACTAATTTTTAATTGAGCCTAATCAATAATTCCCACTCATATCTCACATATTGAGAGTTTTATTATTATTCCATACAAGAAATTGCTTACTGACTTAGGATTGGTATATATTCAATATTTTAATGTATCTGATGGTTAGGCTGTCATTACATAAAATACACTTTTGATCTTGTGCTGTGTAGTCTTTAACTTCCATTTATTTATAGGTCAGTGTCATAAGAGATAAGAGGCATTATTAATGCTGCACGACAGAGACTAAAGAATTCTTGTTCTGTTCTGTACAGGCTCTTGTGGAACAATGAGAAATCAGAGAAAGAATAAGAGGTCATCTGCAGCCAAACCTGGTCAGAAGGATTATAGAACATTTTATCTTTCTTTTGTTCCCTCAATCCTATTGTCATCATTCAATTAGAAGTATTATTTTGAATAGCTTTAATAGAAAATAAATGGACTTAATTTTTTCTGATTTATTGTGCCCTGCATTTCAAAATAAATATTAGTCACTGAGCTAAGATATACCAGACAACATCTGGGATACTATGTTATTAATCAAATAAATTTTAAAGCAAAGATGCTGATATCATAGGCTGAATGCAGCCTCTTACCTAGTGAGGATCTGTTAGACAAATAGTGCCTTGTTACTGCTAAAGTAAAACAAATGTGAAAAGAAAGCAGAGATGGGTTCCCTTGCTCAGCTTAAGCCATGACAGACACAATCTATTCCTGTTACTACTAATCCTGTAATACTTACTTAAGAATTCTTACCTTTAAAAAAATTGCTTTTCACAGACTATATAAATATAAAAATGATGGCATGCCATCAAAGTCGTCTGTGTAGTCACCTTCCTCATACTTGGTAATACAAACCTATTAGTTAGAATGACCCTGCAACCCAAGAAAAAAGAATATATTCCCCAAAATGGAAAGGAAACCAGAGTAACAGATAATGAGTATTGGCTGTTTAAATACAAGCTCAAAAATTTGCCAGAACATCGGGAAATCATGTCAACAAGATTTACAATTACTGCCACATTTCCACATCGAAAGACTGATAAAAATTAGGGATTGAATTTTCCTGTTTTACCTGAAGAAATGCAGTTGTATACTTTTTAAATGTTAGCATATATCTAGCTAATACAAAATTAGTTTCTTTTCATTGATATTTTGAACATAATAATTTTCAATTTGTAATTGATACCTAGTCTGATTTTTAAAAAATAATATTTCAATCCATTTAAAATGCTTAGCTACAAGTAGATAATAGTTGTTTTAAATCAGTTTTGAAAATCAAATTCCAAATTCAGTGTGAGTTTACAATTTTTTTCGTGAAGAAATTTAAACATTGTCTTGACATCATGTCACACATTTAATTCAAACTAGGATTCCTTTCAATTGAAAAACAATTTTAATCGATTGATGGCTTAATTTAAAGAATGACTCATTTACTGAATTATTTGAATTTTACATACAGATTGAAAGAGTTCACATTAAGTAAGCAATATATCATTTAACAGAGTTTTCTTTCTTGACTGGGGTTTACTTTTATCAAAAATATTACAAATGTTGTGAGCATCTTCTGTATGAGGCATATGACACAGGGCTTGCTCTCTGGTGAAACCGTGGTAGGAACAACTGCCATACAGGCACTCATGGGCATGCCAGCAGAGAAAACAGGTGACCCAGACCAATTATCTCCAAGAGCTGGAACATGAACAAGTCTCCACTTAAAATGGCTTTGAGGTGTTGTTTCAGTCTGAGTCATAACATTGTTCATGCTCCCACTTTTTTCCATGAAAGTAAATTTGAGGTTTTTTTTGGAATAACTTGAGTAATACCCTTTAGAATGTGCTATGGAGCATGAAAATACAACGTTCATATCTGAAAAGAAGGACATTGACAAGAGATCAAGTCATGTCTTATGATTACTAGCTTCGTGATATTTGCATAAGACATCATTTGATTCAACTTCACTTTGTTCAGAGGATTATTCCATTAATCCTCTCAAGACCTGTATAATGTCTTATACAGGTCTTGAGAGGATTAATGGAATAATAAACATAAAGTGATTGGCAGAAAACTCTTAGAAAAAGACAGCAGTTAGTTGTTATTATTTTATTTTACTTTACAAAGTAGTAGTGATATTAGATGTAGCTGATGAAAATAGCAATAAAATACATACATAAAATACATATACGAACAAGCTAAATGTTAGACCATTCATTCTCAATCATTTCAAGCCAACTTCTTACATATTGTAATGAATTTGTTATCATGCAATGATAAACAGAGAAACTGTAACCCAACTTCATAGGCAGCTACAAAAAGAAATAATGCCCTACTGTATTAGGAAACATAAAAGCAAATTTAAGTTAAAAAATATGTCCTTTAATAATCATAACTTTGGGAGAAGACACAAACCTTTGCATCATATTAAACAGACAATTGCCACTGATAGTGGTAGGTGAATATCAAGAATGACATTGCCTTTGCTGATATAAGTTTGCAGAAATACTGAACAGTTTTTTTATCATATGCCCCCACAAAAAATTATTTTCTGTATTTATACAGTTTTAATATTATTAGAAAATTATAGGCATGAAAAATGCGGTTCCAAAAACATTTTATTTATGTACAAAAGATTAGTTCTAGGTTTTATCATATATAAACACATATCAGATCATTCAAAATATGTACATGACAAAGATCTATTTTTGCACAGTGCTGAATATCTCACAGTCCTCATATGTATACATTAAATACCATCCACATGTGACAACAAAATGCTCATACAAATTTCCAGATGCCTCATTGAATGGCAGTTTCCTTACTATGATACTCCTTTTTGCATAACACTTCCTATGATAACTGAGCAAAGAAGTCATCTTTTTTGTTGTTCCAGCTTTCTCAAAGAAGCATATTAAAATTAAGTGGCATTTAAAAAACTATCATACCTTGGGATTCAGATTTTGCAATGCCTTTCTTCTTTTTTCCCTTCCTTTCTTCTCTCCTTTCATATTTTCTTCTTTCTTTCAACCAATATTTATTAAACATTTATTATATTAAGAAGAACTCGATTTAGGCACTGATGATAGAATAGTGAACAAAAAACAAATCTTCCTGTAGTCATAAAGTTATGAGATGGAGAGGCTAGAAATGAATAGAAGTAACTACAACAAAGTATGTGTGTGTGTGGGGGGGTGTGTGTGTGTGTTAAATTGAAGGTGAGATAATAAATCTGTACATCTAGATAGAAGAATGAGATCTGATGGTTAAGTGTAGATTAGAAAAAAAGGAAGAGACAAAAAGCAGAATGAGGTGAGAGAGGCTCACAAGGTTGATGAGTATTTTACGTAGGAAAGTTACTAATGACATCTCTCAGGAAGTACCATTTGAAAAATACTGATGTGACACTGTGATAAGATTTGAGGGAAATGTTTCTCTGGTGAAAAAATCTAAGAGTAAAGTTCCTAGGTAAGGCAGAACTGGCTTAGCATTCTTATGGAGTGAAAAGTAGCAAGCCTACCTAACATGAAGTGTGTGATAATGGGAAGATAAATGAGAGATTAATTTGGAAAGCTCTTGAGAAGACAGTTTGTACAGGGCATTGTAGGAGTTTAAACCTCATTGTAAGAGAGATGAGAAGCTGTAAGAAGGTTTGATATTTGAAAGCATAACTCCAGATAAGGAATTGAGTAGAACTCTGTGAAATGGGAGATTCTATTGTTGAGGCTGTATGAAGGTAGAACAGACAGTATTTGATGGTGTACTGGTGAGGTAGAAAGAGTAAAATCAAACATTATCATGTTTGACAGTGAACATCTAGGTGAATAATGGTACAATTTACTGCAATGCAAAAGACACAGGGAGTAGGTTGTGACAGGGACATGGTAGAGTTGAAACAAGATGTTTGGAGACATTATGCTTGAATTTCCTATTCAATATCCAAGTGAAAAATCAAGCAGGAAGTAAAACTAAGTAAAATATATAAATTTTGAGCTTAGACATGAGTCATTACTAGAGCAATAAATTGATTTCTCATCAGTAGCTTATGTGGATCTTTGGGAAATAAAAATGGAATCTAATAAAGGGCTTTAACTACAAAAATTACAAAATTTTTTATTTTCAAAAAATATTAAACCACAAAATGACTAAAATATTTTAATTGGGCAAGATCAAATAAATTGTTTGTGATTGTTAACTAACAGTTATCACTACTTAAACAGTATTAAAATATTTTCTGTCACTGACACATAATAATTTCCACGAAATTATCAGAAAAAAATGCAAAAAGGAGGTTAATTGGTGTTCTCTAATGTCGAGAGTAATAAATAAAGCTTTTATGTTATTCTGTGATTTCTCACAAAGGAGACATGCATGGTTTTGTAATTGCAAAGTATATTATTTGTGAAATAGTGTATCATAAAGATTAATCTGCTGGCAATGTGTAGAATAAATTAATATCAACTAGGGGCACATCGAGACATAAAAGGTAGACCATCACTTGGAAAGCTACTGCATCATTGAATCTTTTAATAAGGTGATAAAACCTCCCTGGTTAGCAGAAAGTTTATGTGTGTGTGTATCAGGCAAATTTAAATAAATGATAGCTTGGATGAAACCACCATGAAGTCTTGGATGTTTAATGTTTAATAAATATAACACTGGCCCTTGATGTTCTGTGTTTTGTCTTACTTATTAGCAAAACTAAAACTCAGATTAAACACATCACCTATTCCACACATGCAAATTTATGAACACAAATGACTAGAAAAAAACACATAATTATGTCTATCAGTTACAATTTAATTCAGGAAAACAATGTTCAAAATGATTCAGAGATCCTTTTCAGAGAAGTAAATACTGAGATAATTTGTTACCACCAGAGCTTCTGAAGAAAGCACTAAATATTGAAAGGAAAGACGATTACCAGCCACTACAAAAATACACTGAAATACACAAACTAGTAACATTGTAAAGCAATGACATAAACAAGTCTGCAATATAACTAGCTAACATCATGATGAGAAGATTAAATCTACACACATCAATACTAACCTTAAATGTAAATGAGTCAAATGCCCCAGTAAAAATATCACAGCGTGGCAAGCTGGATAATGAACCAAAACCCATTGGTATGCTGTCTTCAAGAGCCCCAACTCACTTGCAATGACACACGTAGGCTCAAAATAAAGGGATGGAGGGAAATCTACCATGAGAATGAAAAGCAGAAAGAAGCAAAGGTTGCAACCCTAGTTTCTGACATAACAGATTTTAAACTAACAAAGATGAAATAAGACAAAAAAAGGGCATTAAAGAAGTTCAATTCAACCAGAAGAGCTGACAATCCTAAATATATATATGCACTCAACACAGGAGCAACCAGATTCATAAAACAAGTTTTTAGAGACCTTCAAAGAGACAGACTCCCACACAATAAAGTGTGGGAGACTTTAACCCACAGACAATATTAGACTGATCATCAACACAGAAAATCAACAAAGATATTCAGGACCTGTATTCAGTACTGGATCAAATGAATCTGATAGATATCTGCAGAACTCTTCACCCCAAAACAATAGAATACACCTTCTTTTCATTGCCATATGTCACTTACTCTAAAATCAAACAGATAATCGGAAGTAAAATACTCCTCAGCAAATGCAAAATAACTGAAATAACAGTCTCCCAAAACTCAGCATAATCAAATTAGAACTCAAGACTAAGAAATTAACTCAAAACCATGCAATTACATGGAAATTGAATAACCTGCTTCTGAATGACTTTTGGGGAAATAATGAAATTAAGGCAGAAATCAAGAAGTTTTGAAACTAATGAGGACAAAGATATAACATACCAGAATTCCTGCGACATGGTTAATCCAGGGTTAAGATGGAAATTTATAGCACAAAACACTCACATCAAAAAGTTAGAAAGATCTCAATTTAACGACCTAACATCACAACTAAAAGAACTAGAGAACCAAGAGCAAACACATTCCAAAGCTAGCAGAAGACAATAAATAACCAAAATCAGAGCTAAACTCAAGGAGATGGATATATGAGAAAACATTCAAAAGGTCAACAAATTCAGGAGCCATTTTATTTTTTTGAAAAAAATTAATAAAATAGACCACTATCTAGACTAATAAAGAAGGCAAGAGACAAGATTCATATAAGCACAATCAGAAACCATAAGGGGGATATTATCACAATCCCACAGAAATGCAAACAACTATCAGAGGATATTATAAACAACCCTATGCACATAAATTAGAAAATCTAGAAGAAATAGATACATAGATACACATACACCCTCCCAAGACTGAGCCATGAAGAAATTCAATATCTGAACAGACCAATAAAGAGTTCTGAAGTTGAGGCAGTAATAAATAGCCTACCAATCAGAAAATGACAGGATCAGATGGATTCATGGCTGACTTTTACCAGATGCACAAAGAAGAGCTGATATAATTCTTACAGAAACTAATCCAAAAACGTGAAAAGGAGAGATTCATCCCTAACTCATTCTATAAAGCCAACATCATCCTGATACTAAAAACTGGCAGAGATACAACAAACAAAACTTCAGGCCAATATCCTTGATGAACATTGATGCAAAAATCCTCAACAAACTACTGGCAAACTGAATCCAGCAGCACATCAAAAAGCTTATCCACCACGATCAAGTAGGCTTCATCTCTAGGAAGCAAAGTTGGTTCAATATTTGCAAATCAATAAATGTGATTCATCACATAAACAGAACTAAAAACAAAAGCCACATGATTATCTGAATAGACGCACAAAAGGCTTTTGATAAAATTCAATATCCCTCCATGCTAAAAACTCTCAATAAACTAGGTATTGAAGGAACATACCTCAAAATATTAAGAGCCATATACGACAAACCCACAGCCAATATCATACTGAATGGGCAAAAGCTGGAAGCATTCCCCTTGAAAACTAGCACAAGACAAGAATGCCCTCTCTCAATGATCCTATTCAACATAGTATTGGAAGTTGTGGCCAGGGCAATCAGGCAAAAGAAAAACAGAGGCATTCGAATAGGAAGAGAAGAAGCCAAAGTATCCCTGTTTGCAGATGACATAAACCTATATCAAGAAAACCCCATCATCTCAGCCAAAAAGCTTCTTAAGCTGATAAGCAGCTTCAGCAATGTCTTAGGATAAAAAATCAATGTGCAAAAGTCACTAGCATTCCTATACACCAACAATAGTCAAGCCAAGAGTCAAATCACAAATAAACTCTCATTCAAATTTCCACAGAAAGAAACAAAATGCCTAGGAATATAGCTAACCAGGAAGGTGAAAGATCTCTACAAGAAGAGCTACAAACTGCTCCTCAAAGAAATCAGAAATGACATAAACAAATGGAAAAACATTGCATACTCATGAAAAAAAAAAGAATCAATATCAACAAAATGGCTGTAGAGCCCAAAGCAATTCATAGGTTTGATACTATTCCCATTAAGCTATCATTGACATTTTTCACATAAGTAGAAAAACTATTTTATAATTCATATGGAATCAAGAAAGAGTCCATATAGCCAAGGCAATCCTAAGCAAAAATAATAAAGCTGGAGGCATCACATTACCTGACTTCAAACTATACTACAAGGTTACAGTAACCAAAACAGCATGGTATAAGTACAAGAACAGACACATAGACCAATGGAACAGAATAGAGAACTCAGAAATAAGACCACACACCTAAAAACATCTGATTTTTGACAAACCTGACAAAAACAAGCAATTGGAAAATGATTCCTTATTTAATAAATGGTGCTGGGATAACTGTTTTACCATATGCAGAAGATGGAAACTGAACCACTTCCTTACACCATATACAAAAATTAACTAAACATGGATTAAAGACTTAAATGGGAAACCCAAGACTATAAAAACCCTGAAAAACAACCTAGGCAATTCCATTCAGAACATAGCTATGAGCAAAGAGTTTATGACAAAGATGCCAAAAGCCATTTCAACAAAAGCAAAAATGGAAAATTGAGATATAATTAAACTAAAAAGATTCTGCACAGCAAAATAAACTATTGAAATAGTAAACAGATAATCTACAGATGAGAGAATTTTTCACAAAATAGGCATCCAACAAATGTCTAATATCCAGCATCTATGAGGAACTTAGACAAACAAGAAAAAAACAAACAACTCCATTAAAATGTGGGCAAAGGAAATAAACAGGCACTTCTCAAAAGAAGACCATGGAAAACTATGCAGCTATTAAGAAAAATGAATTTTTGTTTGTTTGTTTTGTTTTGTTTGTTGGCAAGGACATAGGGACATGGATGGACCTGGAGGTCATTATCCTTGGCAAAGTAACACAGGAACAGAAAATCAAGTATGGTATTTTCCCACTTATAAGCAAAAGGTAAATGGTGAAAACACATGGACACATAGAGGGGTACAATACACACTGGGGCCTTTTGATAGGTGGAGAGTGGGAAGAGAGAGAGCATCAGGAAAAACAACGAATGAGTACTAGGCCTAATACCTGGGTGACTAACTAATCTGTACAACAAAATCCCATGGCACACTTTTACCTATGTAAGAAACCTGTACTTGTACCCTTGAACTTAAATTTTTAAAAAAGTATCTACATATTCTCACAAGCACATTTTTCTTACTTGCCAGTATTTGCAAATACTGACTGTATTCTTGATGTTGCTATAGATGTAATACTAACATGATTCTGCCTAAATTCAATACTTTCTTTTCTTTGAGCTTACCTTCTCTTCTTTCATCTTTTGACTACTTACATACGTGGCCCGGGAATACTTTTGGCTCTCCCCCATATAAAAAAAATGATTTCTCATCGTCATAAAAACATAACGTTATTTTCCTATCTTACAATTTTTTAAACACATTTTTTTCTTGAATCACTATATACCAAAGCTGTTTCTATTTTTTTCTGCAAATCTCTTAAGAAATAGTTTAGGCTAATCACCTTCAAATTCTCACTTTCCATTCTCTCTTAAATCCAATTCAACCAAGATTTCCCTCCTAGAGTTCCACATAAATACTACAATAATTTCTATGCTGTCAAATCAAGTGTCAAAATGTTCCCTTCTCAATATAATTTATTTATTAGTAGCCTTTGACAAAGCTTAACATGCTCAATCTTGATGCACTGCTTCTTTTGGGTACTAAACACCACTCTCTCATTTTTTTTCTACCTCACTAGTAGTCCTTCTCAGTCACCTTGACTGGTTCCTCTTCTTTTCCTATTCTCTTTTTATTTTTTTCTCATGTCCTACATTCAATACCTTAAAACTATATTTGGAGCGTTACTAGTTCTAAACACTTCCACTGATATGAATATGAATATGAATATGACCCTTTCCCTACTCTCCACACGCCACAAAGAATGCCTAATATACACAGGTTTTCTAGCTTTTTTCCTTTGAGCATCATCCCTCCCTCCTTCATTTGTTTTTTCACCACAGAACACCCAGAGAGGTTGATTTAAAATGTTAGTCAGTCCTTGTGCAACGACTTATTCTTGTGTTTAACGTATAAGCACAAATCTTTAGTGGGGCACAAAAAACCCACGGGAACTGAATCTTCATATTACTTCTCTGACCTCCTCTGCAACTCCTCTCTCTCTCTCTCTCTGCCCTTCCAGGCCCTATGACCTCCTTGCTCTTGGGCTAATATTTCAGGAATGCTTCTAGCTTCACACATTGGCTATTTTTACCCATTTTGCTTGGAATGTTACACACCAGATAACAAATACCCACCCTCCTTACCTGCTCCAGATCTTTACTGAAATTTCATTTTTTCCAGGATGCCCTGATTTACCCATTTAAAGTAAAAACTACACATTTCCCGGGAACTCATGAACTCCTTCATTGTACTCTGCTTTCAAAAGAAGAGAAACCTCCATTATTTATGATGTTCTAATATTGTATTGTCAATCCTCATTATTTGCAGAGTCCATATTTGCTAATTCTACTAGCTGGGATTACAGCATGCCACCATGCCCGGCTAATTTTTGTATTTGTAGTAAAGACGGGGTTTCATCATATTGGTCAAGCTGGTCTCAAACTCCTGACCTCGTGATCCGCCCACTTCAGCCTCCCGAAGTGCTGGGATTACAGGTGTGAGCCAGCACGCCTGGCCTATGTATGTTTATTCTAAGAAAGGGATAGATTTGTTACACCTCCAACTCACGAAGGCAGCAGTAAAGAACACTTAATTTCATGAAAAAAAAATTTGCATTATTTTGTTATGCTCTTATAAATTCAAAACATTTCAAAAGAAAGAGTAACAATAAAATGAAATTATTGCCTTATCACTTGTCTTTCCAAACAAGCTTCAACATATCTAATCGAAATGCTTCTCTTTCTTAGCATTAACAAATAGTGTTCTAAAGTAATCCAATAACTGTTCCAAAACATTAGACATGCTACAAAGAAAACATTTCTATAATATCTTTTTAGAGCATTGAAAAATTAATCAAAAAATTCAAGGCTGTTTCAATGACAAGCACATTAATCTCTAAGCAACTATATTGATATTTCAAATAGTATATTTTAAAAATATTTTTCATGACATTATAAAATTAATCTTTAAAAAAGTCTTTCTTGTTGCTGTTAAGCAAAGAAGAAATCAAATGTTTTAATAGATTACCTGGACTGACAAACAGCATGCAGGGAAATACCACAGGGGATCTGCCACAGGGACCTCAAATATATGTCATCAAAGACCACATCCCTGGTCAAAAAAAAATAAATGCAAAACAAAATGTGTAATTGATTGTCAGCTAGCCACTATTTTCCTCTAAAATTGAAATAGTGTTTAAATATTCCAGCTTATAAACCAGAGTATGGTAACAGAATAAATAAGAGCTTAACGGATTTGGTCTATGGTACAATGCCCATTAATCAATTATAAACTTTCACATCACTCTTGTAATACAGTGTGTCCTAAAATTATATGCTACTGTTTCTCACTCTCTTCTGCTTATCTCTACTAAGAGCTTTGTTATGATTTGCCTTATGGAATTATTGAGCAAATATTTTATGTTAATTTGTGTTGACGCCCTAAGAAATTAAATCAGAATGTTTTGATTAATTTTTCAGAGTTCTTCTATTTTATATTAACAGGAAATTATATATTTACACTTTTAAATGAAGGTTAAATGTGATTGCATTTCACAGTGCATTTAAAATGCAATAATTTTTCCAAGTTTCTTTAATAATGAGAATGTGGAATTTCATTAAGTATTCACATATAAAAATATAATACGTTTTGAGAGAGATGAGATACAAATTTTGTTGCATATTAACTATTGGATTGAATTAGAATCTTAGATTAATTAACCTTCACTTGATCCAAAGCAGAGATTTTATTTTTATTTGGTAAATGTATCTGTTCTTTACATTTATGTTCTAAACAAGACTCATAACTGACCAAATGGCTGGTAGTTATTTCACAACGACATAGGTTTATGATAGAGTTAGCTACGTGTCTTCGTTAAACACAGTATGTTTATTGATAACATTACTACATGCATGAATTATGAAGTACAGATTTAATGCCTCTTGTTTCAATGGCTTGTGTGAGATTTTAAAGTGTGCTTTCTTACAGACAAATTTATAGTAATAATAGTAGAAGAGCTAAAACAATTTATATAAATGACAAACTTGGGCAAAAACCCATGTAGAATTTTAATTCTACTCTATCTGGTTCAAGAGAAACATTGTATATTGCTTTTAAGAATTACTGTAGTTCTTGCTTATTTAAAAGATATCGTTACTCCTTAGGGCTTGGGGCAAAGATGGCATAAAGTAAATCACTTTATGATGATTCAGACCAAAATGATTTTGCTAACAATAGCCATAAACATGAAAAATAATGGTATAATTTAAGATAAATATTCTAGTCACTGAATGATTTACTCTATTGTGAATCTATCATTTGTCACAAAATTTCATTTAAAAATAGCTAAATGTTTACTTTCTATTTGCAGTCCTTTTTTTATTTTTTAAGTTCTCTTCTGAATAACTCATTATTGAAAGAATAAACGTTTAAACAAATAGTAAATAATGGCAGGGAAGCCAATGAATATCTTCTGTGATTTTCTGTTTAAGCAATTATAATGCAGGAAAACAGCAAAAATGATAGATAAGTATATACAAGGAGAAATAGACGAATAAATTGATAGAAGGATAAACGGTAAATGGATGGGTATAAACAGATAAATAGATATTTAGAAAGCTATACCTCCCAAATACTTAACTATGTTATTTTATAGACATAAATTTCATTAAACTTTTGTTTCTGCATGTGGAAACTTGCAGTGAAACTTGATGTGCATGTGAAACTGCATGTGAAAACTTGAAAAAGTTTTCAAATTTTTGTCTATTAATTACTTTGACAAATGTATATTTGGATATATATATATACACATATACATGAGATGATGTGATTATACAAATTATATATGTACACAAATGCAACTATGGTACCTGTGATAAGAGGGTGGAAGGGGTGGATCCATTGTTACTTGCAGAGATTTGTAAACAAGGTCTCAGACTGCTGCTTGTTTGTGAGAACTTTTGAAAACGGATAGAAAGCACTGCCTATAAGTAGGGGATTTTTTTTTTCAAATATCTGAAATCATCGGGAGTAGGCTATCATGAAAACATTTGTCTGTCACATAGACCCCAGCACATTCTGCAGAGGCAATCTGAACTAAGTCAAGCTTTCCCCTTAGGCATTTCTTTCAAAGATTTACACAATATATTCCTTTTAACTTGACTTGGAAGTTTCCCTTTCCTCTGGAAGACTAAATCTAGTGGCAATGCCAGAAAACTGAAGCAAATAAAATAGCCACGGTAGAATCCCTAGCTTCAGTGTCAAATCCAGAAAAATGCATTTCTTGAAATTGCAATGTATGTCTGATTTCTATAACCATGTGGAGGTAATTAATAAATGTAATATTATTTTTATGAGTGGACATGGAAATATTTCAATATTTTAGTAGATAATATACTTGCATTTTAATATGCTGATATAAAATAATATTTTCTCTCTGCCCTGGGAACATTTGTGCATAGTATGCTTCTGTTTTTTGAAAGTTTAACCAATTCCACATGGGGAAAAATACCAATCAATTATTCATTTTTCAAAGTAAATTAATTATATTTCAATTTATCCATATCTGTCATTTTATAAATTTGAATATTTGCTTAAGTTTTCAGTCAAGGCTTAGGCCATAAGCATTTGTGGAGGTTAGTAAGTCTGTTTTTGTGTGTGTGTGTTTGACGCTGGGCTTAGGAGTCCACAGGGCCAGCAGTTAAGAGGAGATGGAGGGTGTACATTTGTATTAGTCTGCATTGCTCTAAAGGAAAACCTGAGGCTGGGTAACGTCTAAAGAAAAGAGATTTATTCGGCTCATGGTTTTTCAGGTTGTACAAGAAGCATGGCACTGGCTTCTGTTTCTGTTGAGGACCTCAGGAAGCTTCCACTCATGATAGAAGGTGAAGAGGAGCTAACATCACACAGTGAGAGCAGAATGAAGCAAGAGACAGAAGGGAGGTGCCAGGCTCTTTTTAATAATCAGTTCTTGCAGGAATAAATAGAGTGAGAACTTATTATAGAGATGACACAAGGCTATTCATGAGGGATCCACCCTGAGGACACAAACACCTCCCAATCTTGGTGATCCAATTTCTACATGAGGTTTTGAGGAGACACACATTCAAACTATATCATTTCACCCCCAAAGCTTGTATCCTTCTCATATTGCAAAATAAAATCACCCTTCCTCAATCATCCCCAAAAGTCTTATTTCAGCACCAACTCAAAGATCCAAAGTCTAAAGCCTTGAGAGTCAAGGCAAGTTCCTTCCAGCTCTGTGCCTGTAAGTTCAAAAACAAGTTACTTACATCCAACATACAATGGTGGTAGAGGCAGAGGGTAAACATTTCCATTCAAAAGGGAGAAATCAAACAAATACAAAGGGTAACAGGCCACATGCACAACCTAGCAGGGCAGACATTAAATATAAGTTCCAAAATGACTTCCCTTGACTCCATGTCAGGCATCCTGGGCACACTGGTGTCAGAAGCGGGCTCCAAGGCCTCAGGCAATTCTGTCTCCCCAGCTTTGCTGTGTGTAGGCCATGTGGCTATTCTCAGGGTTTGAGGCAATTGCCTACAGCTTTTCCAGGCTAAAGGTGTGCATGCTGCTGGTGGCTCTAACTTTCTGGTGTCTGGAGGGATGTGGCTCCATTCTCATAACTCTTTTAGGCAGTCTCGCAGTGGGAACTGTTTGTGGGGCCACCAACCCCACAATTCACCTCAGTACTGCCTTAGTAAAGCCCCTCTGGAGAAGCTCTGTCTCTACGACAGGCTTCTTTCTGGGAACCCAGGTTTTTCCATACATCCTCTGAAATCTAGGTGGAAATGGCCAAGCTTCTTCAATTCTTGCATTCTAGGCACCTAAAACTTAATCCCACGTGGGAGCTGCCAAGGCTTATGGCTTGTGCCCCAACAAAGCAGTTATCCAAGCAGTACCTAGGACCCTTTGAGCTGAGCCTAGATCCAGAACAGCCTGGTCAGGGGTTTGGTGGGGAGCAGCACTCTGAGTTAGCACAGGCAGCCTGGGCTTGCCTCCTCCCCAGACCATTCTATTCTCCTAGGCCTCTGCTGTGTTGAGAGGGGCTGCCTTAAACGTTTCTGATGTGCCCTCAGGGATTTTTCCCCACTACCTTGACTATTAGCACCTGACTTGCTTTTAGTCATAATAATTTATCTAGCAAGTTGTTGCTTCCCATCCCCTTGGATTCCTGTCCGAAAATGCTTTTTCCTTCTTTACCATATGACCAGGTTTCAAATTTCCCCAATTTATACATTCTATTTTCTTTTTAATTACAAGATCCAACTTTATATCATTCCTTTGCTGCCATGTCTGATCATAGATTGTTAGAAGTAGCCAGGCCACATTTTGTATGCTTTAGCATTTAGAAATTTCTTCCACCAGATAAACTAAATCATCATTCTTAAGTTTGGCCTTTCACAAAGCCTTAGGACATGTACACAAAGCAGCCACGTTCTTTGCTGAGGCAGAACAAGGATGACCTTCTTTTTTTCAGTTCCCTACACGTTTCTCATTTCCATTGGAGACCTCATCAGCATGGCTTTTACTGTCTATCTATCAGCATTTTGGTCACAATTACTTAACCAGCCTCAAAAAATTCCAAACTTTCCCTTGTCTTCCTATCTTCTTCTGAGTCTTCTGAATTCTTCCAACTTCTGTCCATTACTTAATTCCAAATGTCTTTATACATTTTCTGGTATCTATCTGGTATTTTCAGGAAATACATTTTTCTGGATTTGAAACTGATGCTAGGGATAGCAATGCCCCATTCATCAGTACCAATTTGTTATTTTAGCCTATTTGTGTTGCTATAAATAAAACACTGAGGGTGAGTAATTTATAAAGAAAAGAACTTTGTTTTGTTCCTAGTGCTGCAGACTTTACGAGAATCATGGTGTCAGCATCTGATTCTGGTGAGGGCTTCAGAAAGCTCCCCACTCATGGTGGAAGGCAAAGGGGAGCAGAGATCACATGGCAAGAGAAGAAGAAAGTGAGATGGAGAGAAAGGAGATACCAGAGTTTTTTAAATAATCAGCTCTCCCAGGAACTAACAGGCTAAGAACTCACTCCTTACAGTGAGGATGGCACTTCCTCCCTCAAAATCTCCCAAAAGAATGTTTCTTGTGGAATACAGTCTCTGAAAACATACATATTAATTAGCTTCCCCATTGAAAGGAAGAAAACCAGCAGATCACACACCACTGCACTAGCGTAAACGGAAGACAGGACCAAAATACTAAGTAATGTAGACCTGCAATACAGAGAGTTTCTACAAAAAGGGAATGCAGAATTTTATTTACAATATAAATTACATTTTATTGCTATAAAAATAAAGTTTATTTTAACCTCTATAAAAGAACAATTCAGAATAAAATCTTAGAGTTTCTTGCCCAGTTTTCTCCCCTAACCACCTCCCTTACCTTCTCTCCTTTACTTCACTCATTCCACTCCACTTCTGTTTTGCATGCCTCTTTGCTATTTCTATAGCCACTCTTGTATTGAGCAATGTGGGCTGGTCCTTCCGACAGGAACATTCTTACAGCAGAAATCTCCACATTTATTCTTTGTGTCCTTGGGGCCTTTTTAAAGAAGGCCCTACCATCACTTCCAACTTCCATTTGTAGTACAATTTTTTTAATATCCATGTAATGTACTACATATTTTACTTATTTATCTTGTCTAGAGTCTGTCCACTCACTGAAGAGTGTGCTCAATGAGAATATGTGTTTGCCTGTTTTTATTCACTGATCTATTCCAACCTTCATGAGAGTATGAGAGCACCTGTGACATGGTATGTCAGATATATATATAGAGAGATATAGATTGCTGGATGGATGTATGGTTTGACTGTATGCAAAACAGTATACATAACAGAATTAATGAATACCAGATATATTTTTAAAAATTTACTTTGATAAATACTTTTCAATGCAAACAGGAATTGCTAATGCATTGATGAAAATAGGAATTGTGAATGCATATCTCTAGTCACTTTGCTTTATTGCTATGAATAAGGTAGCTAAAACAAACTGACTTGATTTGCCTGTATACTTAGTTATAAGGTTAGTCATGTGTGCATGTGCATATGTGTACACATAGTGAAATTTAGTGTCTCCAATAATTAAATATAATTAAGGTCCATGTAATAGGGCATTTAAAATAATTTTCTGTTATTAGACAGTGCATAAATGTAAACTTGCACTTTCTTTATTATAATTTTCTTTTTTTAAAAAAGCAGAGACAGGATGATCTTCTGTTGCTCAGGCTCACTTCAGCCTCAAACTCCCGGGCTGAAACAATTCTCCCGTTTCAGCCTCCTGGGTAGCTGGGACCACAGGCATGCACCACCACACCTGGCTAATTTTTTTTACTTTTGCAGAAACAGGGTCTCACCACCTTTCCCGGGCTGGTCTTGAACTCGCGCGCTCAAGCGATCCTCCCACCTTGGCTTCTCAAAGTGCTAGGATTACAGTCATGAGTCATTGTGCCTGGCCTATTTTATTATTTAATTAATGTTAAATTTTTACTGTGACTAATATAAACATTTGTTGTTGCCACAATTTATACCAACTTTAAAATAAAGGTTTTTGTACACAGCAGTGAAGCATTTTAAAACCAATACAATATAATTTACCATTTAATTATATGTTATGCAGAATTTAACTATTTAATATTTAGCATAATAGATTAAAAACCAGATAAACCTTTTTTAGCCTTGTATTTTCTCATTTCCTATCTATTTGGTTGGTGCAAAGGTAATTGCAGTTTTTGCAATTACTTTTAATGTCAAGAACCACAATTACTTTTCACTAACCTATAATAAGTTACTATAAAATACACACCTGTCTATCTTATTGTAAACATTTTGCTGAAAATGTGTATGTGCACATGCATGTAAAGTCCAGGATAAACTGGCATCTGTACTGTACTGGTTCCTTAAGTACATATTTTACCACCTATAAATTGCATTATTTATTTTTGAACCAATTCTCCAAAATATAGTGTCTGATTCTTCAGATACAATCTGAAGGATTATTTTATCTTAGAACAAATTGCAATATTTATCTTTGAACTAATTCTCCAAAATATAGTGTCTGATTCTTCAGATGCAATCGTGACTATAATATGGGAAAATATTCTTAAAGAAATAATATGCATTTGTCTACCTACCTATTAAGAATATGAAACAGTTTGATTAATGTATATGTTACTTTTTTCTTTCCAAAATTGGATACAGGGAATTAAACTGTGTTCATAAGTATGCCTAAATTTGCATTCACCCACGATTATTTTTAGTGAGGGATAGAGGAAATCCTGTTTAATTTACATAAGTAATAGAAGTGGCAAGTGGAGCAGATGTGTGATCTTATCCTTTTGCTTGTACAGTATTCCATTAAAATTTTATTGTTTTAAACAATAACTTTACTTCTATCCTCAATCTATCTTTTCTCATTTTATCATTAAGGAAAAAAAAATACCTAACCAACAACACTGGGAAGAAAAAGTTGTGAACTGAATATGTATTAGGGCATTTTTCTATATTTCCTACAGAGACATATACAATGAAAACAAAATTAATTGTGAACTATTAAAGTATTGTTCTACAACTATTAAAGTGGTGTCTACAGATTTGTTGTTCTTTTGTTCTTAGCAGCAAATCGTTAATGTGTTCTCCTAGAAACAAGAGTGCCGGGGCTATAATAAAACTTGAATAATGTTAAGTTCTCGGAATGAGTTAAGACTTGAATAAGTTAAGTCCAATAAAAAATGAATAGAATTCAACTTCAAAAGAAAGAAAAATATTTTTAAAAATAAATGAAAGGAATGCAGTTTTATTCCTATAAGCCAATGTAACCTATTAGTATGAGAAAAGGAAACTGTCAAAGATAAATAGTATGGGATCAAATGGAACTTGAAAGTAAATTGATTCAGGACTGTAGTTTTTTCCTTTAAGAAGAAAAGTTTGTATGGAGAAAGAAAGATAGGGAGCAACGATTTTCCAATAACATAGATACTAATTACCTTTGTTCCTAAAAAATATTTTCCCAAAATATATATAGATATTCACTTATGTATACGTGCATGCTGCAACTATGTGTTGAGTGCTAACTTTACGATAAGGCTCTGGGTTATATGTTAGGAATAATAAAAAAGTATAAAACATGCCCCCTGCTTCTGCACAGGGTAGTAGAGAGGCTAAGACAGAGCCACGTGAATTAAGTAGAGGAGACCCCTTTATGTGTGGGAAATAACCTTGTGCAGGGCATAGAGAGGCAAAGAGGGCCTAAGGCAAGGAGAAATTAATTTAGTTTCCCCTGGGATTAGGTTTCAATGATAAGGTGAAAAATTGTTCTAAATCTTAAAAGATTACCCAGTGATCAAGAAGTTGAGGATTTAGGTTGCAACATGAAAAGTGTAGAATTTATTTTTTTTTTTTGACAGAGCTTTGCTGTGTCCTTCAGGCTGGAGTGCAGTGGCAAGATCTCTGCCCACTGCAACCTCTGCCTCCCGGGTTCAAGCGATTCTCCTGCCTCAGCCTCCTGAGTAGCTGTGATTACACGCGCCTGACAGGACGCCAGCTAATTTTTGTATTTTTAGTAGAGACGGGGTTTTGCCATGTTGGCCAGGCTGGTCTCCAACTTCTGACCTCAGGTGATATCAGTGTATGTTCTGATACGTATTTATTATCAGTGTATATTCTGATAGCTATAGCATAAGATATTGAAAAGAACTCAGATTTATATGGAGGAGATGTCAAACATTAAGAGTTTAGGATTTCAAGCAGGGTATCAAAACTTTCTGTAAAGTTCCAGATACTTAAGCTTTGTAGACCACATGGTCCCTATCATAGCTACTCAACTCTGCCATTATAGACAAAAGCAGCTACATACAATTACAAATGAATAGGCATAGCTTGTTCAAGGAAAACTTTGCAAAAACTGCTGGAAGCCAGATTTTGCCCACTCACCATAGTTTACTAGTTCCTGATTTAGAATGTGAAGAAGCTATGAAAAAAAATTAATTACACGTTGGAGTACATATCAGATTTTTAAGCATTTTGCTGGGGTTTGGGATTCTAGTGAAGTAATCACCAAAATAGTGGATATAGTACTTAATAGGAAGTTTTTCAACTCTTACTCTTCTCCCTCCATTCTTCCCTTTAGAGTCCCCTAGTGTCTATAGTTTCTGTCCGCAGGCACATGTGTACCCATTGTTTAGATCCTATTTATAAGTAATAACATGCAGTATATAATTATCTGTTTCTGTATTAATTCACTTAGGATAATAGTCTTGAGGTCCATCCATATTGGTGCAGAGGACCTGATTTCATTATTTTTCATGGCTGTGTAGTATTCAATTGTGTATAAATAACACGTTTTCTTAATCCAATGCACAATTGATGGATGCTTAGGTTGATTCCATGACTTCACTATTGTGAATAGTGCTGTGGTAACCATATGAGTCCAGGTGTCTTTTTAATATAATACTTTCCTCTGGGCAGAAACCCAGTAGTAGGATTGCTGGAAATGGTAAATCAATTTTTAGTTCTTTGACAAAGACCCATAATATTTTCCATGGGCAAAAGATATGAACAGACACTGCTCAAAAGAAGACATACAAACAGCCAATGAACATATGAAAAAAGTGCTCAACAGCACTAATCATCAGAGAAATGCAAATTAAAACCAAATTAAATACCATTGCATATCAGTCAGCACAATTACTATTAAAAAGTCAAAAAATAGCAGATTTTGGAAAGGCGGTGGAGAAAAGCAAATGCTTAAACACTGTTAGGGGTATAAATTAGCTCAACGCCCATGAAAACGTTTCAAGCATGGATGTGGTATAATCATGCCTATGTTGGAAGAAAATTACTCTGTTACAGGTATAAAAAGTTCGTGAGTGATGTGGGAATGCAGGCATGCAGAATACTTAGAAGACAATAGCTCAGGACTAAATACCTGTCTGAATAATATAGGAGTACTGGATATAGGCAGACTAGATATGGGAAGTATAAAGGAGATAAGATCTATAGAACTTAATGATGGATGGAGATTGAAGTCAGGAGAATAAGTAAAATAGGAAGGTGATAGTTTTATGACTCGAATGACTTGGAGGATAGTACTCTTCAAAGGGAAAAGGGTTAGAGAAGAAAAAATATTTTGTGGACCTGATTTGCATTCATACTGGGAGAAGTATCAGGGTAAAAATGATGATTATATTTAATTTTTATCTTTACATTTGATGAGCCTTTCTGATGGTCATTTGTGACTCGAAGAGAGATTCTCGGCTAGAAATTACTCCTTAAGTACAGCTGTATGTCCGTTTATCTGCAGGGAATATGTTCTAAGACCTTGTTGGATGCCTGAAACCACAGAAAGTACCAAACTTTATAATTACCATGTTTCTCCTCTACATATATACCTATGATAAGTTTAATATACAAATTAGGCACAATAAGAGATTAACAACAATTACTACTAATAAAGTAGAGCACTCGTAACAATACACCGTCACAAAAGTTATGTGAATCTGGTCTCTCTCTCAAAATATCTTATTGTACTGTAATTACTTATTTTCTGACCTCGGTTGACCACACGTAATTGAAACCATGGTGGTAAAACCATGCATAATGGGGGACTACTGCAGTGATGAGCTTGTAGGTGGTATTTAAAGTCATTTTCAAATGAGCTGAAAAATTTAAGAGTGGAAAGAGAGTAAGTCCAAGGACAGAATCATGGACAAAACTACTCTGAGGGACCAAAAGGGAGGCACAGCAAGGCAGACATAGGAAGAAAATTGACAGTCAAGAGGTATTTATGCAATACAGAATAAATCATTAGTATATAGAAAAACTATCATATAAATAGAATGCTATGAGGTTATGGTGAGTAACTATTTATTAAACATAACATCAAGACACTCTAAGAAATGAATCCTAAAATCCAGAAATAAAGAATGGCTTTGTTTGTAGCAATTTTTTAAACAATCGATTTAGATATTTTGTTTTTTTTGTTCGATCGAATACTTTTTAGTGACTAAATTACTTTTAGAATATTGGTTTAAATGCACTGAAAATATGCATGTTCATTATAAAAAAGTTTTAAGTCATGCATGATAAAAGATGACCAAAGCATCATAATTAGAAATAATATTATTAAATAACCATACATATTTTTTAACATGAGTATTGACTCAATTATCTTGTTGACTTTCTGGGAAAGCAAAGAAATAGAATAAAGTACAGCAGAAAACGAATGAAGATGGAAGATAAAAAGAAATGTAGCAACAAACCATCTCACCAGCACTCCCACAAAAATAAGAGAACGTGCCCATTCAGCTTAACTCCCTTAGTATAATTCTATTCCTTCAACTGAGTAAACTTAACATACTCCAGGAACCACCAATGACTATAACATTTTTATTCATATTTTTTTCATTTTTGTGTTCTCTTTCAAATCACTATTAATTATATTGTTTCATATATTTTGTATGACTAAACTTTGAAATATGTGCTTCTTTATGAAAAACATATTGACAATTTCAATTATACCATGTAATATTCTTGTTTCAAATACAAGTATATCCTTCTTCAATCACCTATAGAGAATTGTAGAGTACCAATCTCTGTCAGACAGCATATTTTTTCATTATCCAATTATCAATTCTATCTAAATCTCACTTGAGAGATAATTAGAAATATATTTTGAAGTCATCTATGTTTATTACTTATAGCATTTTGACTAACAGCTATATAAAATATATGAGCTTTAATCAAAGAATGATAATTAATAATGTTTTAGCACATGACACATCTGAATATTGTTTATGCATCTATGGTAACTTTTTATGAATAATCTCTATTACAGTGACATTTCTTAAGTAAGCTCCATTATTAAAGTTTTACTTTTAGATTCAGCACCCTCTTAGTTGTTGCTTTTGAAATTTAATAAAATGATCTGGAAATCAAAGGGCATAACAGCTGTGCCAGAATACTGAACAACTGGTGAGCATATTTAAAAACTTACTGTGTATGAATTGAGAGAATAAATCATAAAGCCTCTGAAAACAAGTTGACCTGGAAACTGCATAGGAAAAGGTATGCAGATCAAAAGAACAAAATAAACTACAGAAAAAATATGAATAGTACTTAAAATGTGTGAAAAGATTGCATTATGAAGTTAGCATTATTTCAGTGAGAAGTAGATTAGTTATTTAATCAATAGTGAAATTCTCAACACAAACATTAGTGACATATCAGGCCTGTTACAATATACAACCAGAATTTCCCAAATTAGAAATACCTATATATGGTGGATTAAGGAGTATTCATATACACTAACTAATACAGTCATTTGAAAACTAGCAACTTGTTAAAATCAAGGTTAAGTAGCACAGACTCTGATCCCACAATTAAAAAACAGATAATCACTTTCAAAATGCAGTGTACCTATACATTAACAAATATATATTTATTCATTTAAACGCACACACAAACACACACAATCACCCAAAAAGGATACATGTGAAACAAAGAAGCAAAGAAATGCCCATCATTAAAGACAGTTCTTTTTTAATGTCAAAACCAACAATGGTAGATATATACCAGTTGACTTAGAGAGATTTCTGTGATTAAGTTAATTATGGGTAAGATGACCCAATTTTTGAACAGTCATAATTGATCTTAATTCTTCCTATATTTTCAGATATACAAATAAGGGGAAATACAAGAAGGTATCTTAGTGAACTAACACGGATTAATAACTGGTAGCAGTTTTATGAAAAGTAAGAGAAGAGGCTACTTACACAAATTTTAAAAAGGAAAGTAAAAGGAAAAAAACTACTAAAAGAATAGCACATATGATAATATCTTATTTATATATTTATCCATGGATTTAAAGATTGTATTTTTAAATGTTTGTATAAAGAAATTTTAAAGGACCATAAAAATTAAAGTTCATTCTTGAATAATTGAAATACTTCTCTTTGATATTGAGCTATGTAATTGTTCTGTCAGATTTCTTTTTTTACTATAGAGTTTTACTCTAGTCAAGTCAATCAAACTGAATATTAGTTGCAATAACTCAATTCACTTCATAGTGAATATGTTTATTTTATGTAGTTTTCTTTTTATATGTTTAATATTAATATGTATATATCAATGAATAGAACATATATACATACTTTCCATAATTCCTTCTAAAAATGTATCTTTTCAGTATATATCTCCCTCATTTCAACTATATCAAATTTTACAAGAGCTGAATAAAGTTATAATATTGAATGAGATTAAATGAAACATATCAAAGATTAAGAATAATGGCAATGTCTCTTACTATTTTTCAAGAGACACTAATAAGATATTACTTTTGACTCTCCCAAAGATTAAGGGGACAAATCTATAATTTCTAAGAACCATAAAGCATACTAAATAATGGTATCATTAAAGACAATGTCTTTGTCTAATTTGATTGGAAATATATATTTATATATTTGATTATATATGCATACATATATGCTTCTATGATGAGTTCACTACACTTGAAAATTAGATTTCTTGGTAGACTGTGCAAAGCAATTTGAGAGGAGGAAAAGCTTGCTGCATCAAACCTCAACTTTCTGTCTAGAAACAATAATAACAACCAGAAAGTGACATTGAAGGACAAAATTCGCCGTTTGAGAATGCTAGTATATGAACAAATCCTGTAACAAATTTCCACTTTTGGCAAAGGTATCTCTCTAGATTTAGTATAATTTTACAATCCTTTTATTCTCTTTTAATATATTTTATTAATTTTTGAATATGCACAAATTATTTTTGTTAATTTTAAATACAAATAATAAAACACATAACTGTGTATCTTCTTTGAAATGTGGGTAATACAAATTCCTAATTTTCAATATTAGATCCCCTGTATGCCTCCTTTCCAATTCTTTTTCCCTTTCTCTGTTCAGGAGAGAAGTATTACCCCAATTCTATGTTAACCACTCCCTTTCTTTTTTATGTGGTTATGGAATATATACGTGCATTCTTTTTTATCTTACTTGGCTTTGTAGTTGGAATTGTATATAAATTAAATCACAATGTATGTATTCTACAACTTTATTTCTTTGGCTCAAAATTTTATTTTGCTTTATGTTATTATTTTTCTTTCCATTGTAATAACTTTGGTTTCTTTGATATTATTTTGCTTTCTTTTTCTACTTTCTTCCTCTAATTTAGAAATTAAATACACTATTTTTGTTTTGTTTAAAGTGTTTACCATCAGTATTTCAACATGTATAATTTAAAATATTTAAATTTATTACATAGCCTTAATATTCTTTTTAGAAAAGAAATAAAATCAATAATTTAAGTCACATTTGCACATCAAATTTTGCTATTATTATTTTGCTATTATTCTTTAGTTCAAAGTCATACTAAGAGGATAGTCTTTACAGGTGTCAGCTTTGTTTTTTGAGTCTTCTATCAGATTTCCCACAAAGTCAGTTTGTACACTTTGTCTTCTGCTACACAGTAGCAAAAATTGAAGGTTAAAATCAATAGAATTTGACAGATGACCATTTTAGAATTTTGCCTCTTTTTACTTTGGCCTCTGAGAATTTTTAAATTATTTTTCATATCATTGATAGATGCAAAGTTATGTTTTTATGTTATGCTTTTTTTAATAGTTTCTTGGTATTTTTATTTGTTTTGCAGCAGTACCATTAGGGTAGATCATTCTTTTTTTTGTTTTGTTTTGTTTTTTTTTGAGACAGAGGCACAAACTCACTGCAAGCTCTGCCTCCCAGGTTCACACCATTCTCCTGCCTCAGCCTCCCGAGTAGCTGGGACTACAGGCGCCTGCCACCGCGCCCAGCTAATTTTTTGTACTTTTAGTAGAGACGGGGTTTCACCGTGGTCTCGATCTCCTGCCCTCATGATCCACCCGCCTTGGCCTCCCAAAGTGCTGGGATTACAGGCGAGAGCCACCGCGCCCGGCCCGGGTATATCATTCTTTAACAAGAGACTGGTTTAATATGTTCTTTCCATCTCTACTATATATATATATATGTTTTAATTATCTCATATTTGTATTTTTGTAGAATTCTCCTAAGCATTAAATAAATAATCCCAAAGTTCCACTTTCAAAATTGCTTTTCTCCTAATCTGTACATCTAGTGAGTTTCTGTAAACTTCAAGCTAATATTGATATTATACAACCCTATTACATAAAATATTTACTTTCTGTTATAGGTAAAAATTTCCCTTCTCAACACTTATATTAAAGTCCTAACCACCAGAATCTCTGAATATGACCTTATTTGGAGACAGAGTCATTGTAAATATAATTAGTTAAGATGAAGCAATAATTGCATAGAGTAAGCACTTAATGACTGCTATTGTTATAAAAAGAGAAGAGACAGAGACACAGAGCAAAGATTTCTGCATGTGGACAGAGGCAGAGCTTACACATTTATAATCCAAAGAAGACCAAGGGTAACTGGTAACTCTCAGAAGCAGAAAAAGAAGCTTGGGACAGACTCTTCTTCAGAGCTCTGTAGGGACCAATTTTGCTGGTATGTGATTTTGAAGTTCTAGTCTGCAGAACTGTGAGAGAACATATTTCTGTTGTTTTAAACCATCCAAGTTGTGGTAAACTGTTACTGCAGGTATAGAAAACGAATACATTTGCCAAATCTAATGTATTTTCTTACAGACATTTTTCATGAAAAGCTATCTAACCAATACTCTCATATGAAAAAAATCTACCATAATTACACTATTTTCTACTTTTTAATATCATGTTTCAATTCTTACCAATTCTATTCTTTTCTCAACCAATCCATTATGCTATATTATCTTCTTTATCTACTAAATTTAATGTCAACAGCTCCTTTTCCTACACTATGTTATATATGTTCACATATTATTATTTTCTCAGAATCTTTATGTTTATATGTCTAGTATAATATATTTTATATTTGTACCTCACAAAATGTAGTACTGTATTGTACTCATTCAATGTATTTCATTTAATTTCAGCACAATTCTGTACAATGACTCTATGACTTGTTGATAAATCAGGCCCCAAATAAAATACATTAAACCTTTTTCAAAATAAAGGGATGTTCCCCCATTACAAATGCAAACAAGAATATTCCAAATTTAATTTTGCAAACTGTTGACTCCATGTTTCACAAAGAAAAATTGACTTATGAACTTAAACACTTCTGGTTTTTAACAGGCAATTAGGAACAGCAGTTATCATTTTTCTTTTGTCAGCTGTTGTATGTGCTTCTGGCAATATCATTAGTCTTAAACATTTTGTCTCTGATTTTGACCAAGATGGGGTGTTAAGCATTAAAATATTTGTTGAATAATATGCAAACTCTGCAAAGAAAAGTTTAGTGCATTTGTGTAACTACAGCTGTGGATATTTAATTCTGAATGAGAAAAAAAGATAATTCTGTCATGAGCTGTCTTTTATTAGTATGAACCAATAACTAGCTGAATATTTTATGTTTAACCAAGATCCACCTAATTTTTGACATTTGTAATTGTGTGTGGTAGTATTATATATTTTAAAAATGCTGTTTTGCAGTCTGTTCTTAGAAATTATTCACTTCAAGTATTACTATTTTTTCATTTTTGTAAGTTTTAAAACACATGTAAAAATAAATGAGGTCCAAATAAGTTATTTGCCCATGATCACACAGACAGACCGCGAGAAAAGAAATAGTTAGTTCTTTATTACTAATAGTATTCCTACTCTTGGTTATTTCTTTTCTTGGGCACAAAGATATTTCGGGCATCTATACATGTATGTGCAAATCTGCAATATGTTTAACGCTGTTCTGCTAGCTAAATCGCTGTTTGATTATTTATTTTTCCCAAGTTTTGCTTTGTTGTACTTTGAGATTTTCTAAATTCATAATTTCGCTTTCTTTCTCAAGATCCTGTATGTAACTAACCTGTGAAAATCCCATGTCAAGAAAGTTTTGGTACAATATTTATGAGGTATACAAGATCTTTCGTTTAGTTGTGATCTTAGGCTTAGAGCAAGAAGGGATGCAATCTCTTCACAGCCTCTGCTATTTCATTCTGTATTTACCAAGCTTAGTGATTATATACTGTGAATAGACACCTGGCCAAAATCCTAGGCAAGTTAATGTTTTTATGCCTCTGACATTCCAATTCATCATCCAAGTCTCATTTGTTCATAAATAAAATAATCTATTTTCAGATTACGGGTCCTTAAATAACTGAAACAGTTAAAACAAAAAGAACAAAGAGGATAAAATCTAGTATTCTAAAAAGATCCTCCAAAGACTATTTAGGTAATTGAATAGTCAATGAATGTTAACAAACCAAGGTTTATTGAATTATATTTACATTGTGTTGTAACTTTTTAAAATTGATTGTCTTACAGGACTTAACAGGTATAAAGATATTATGTCAAACCAAGCCACTAAGGCACATACTGTGATATGAACTAAGCTGTTGGATTGATCATTTTGCCTTACCAAATGTTTCATATTATCCCTTTCCCCGTCCCAGTGGACACATGCATGCATGTGCGCACGCACGCGCGCACACACACACACACACACACACACACGATGTATTCCATAAATGCTTTGAGTGTCACAGCATGCAAAGCAAATGAAAAACTCTGTTTCTTGAATTCTGGGAACAATTTAAAATCTTTTAAACCCTCTTCATCCTTGAAGATGCTGTCTCTTCCAGATCCTTCAAGATTGGAAAAAGAAGGTGATGAGCATTTTAAACTCAGTTCACTGAGCAGTGAGCAATTGCTTAAGGGAAGGTGAGTTTGGCCTAAAAGACAATAACAAAACCATGACCAGTTTGTTTTCTGGTTCATTGTTCTTTGTGCTGTTACTATTGTGTGATATAAGTCATTTTACAATGCTAGGAGTTGTTAAAATTAGCATTAATATTAAGAAATTTTCTATCTCTACCCAAGATGCTAGGAAAAAAAATAGAGAGTTTAGCTTATGCCTATGTCCTTTGTATTAGAAAATTACAATTATTATCTATGTATATGTGATGCAAAATCACTCATGTGTATAGTGCAACTGAAAACATCTGATGTGTGAAATTCAGTCATTGCCTGCCATCCTGTATATATGCTTAATCTATCTAGTGGTTAGCCATTATTTTCAGACCCTGAAGCTCTACCTGAGACTCTATCTTCTGCCAAAAGTGTAATGTCACTTGAAAGTTAAATGAATAGGACATTTTTGATTATGACATGGATATTTTGTCTGTTGCTGCTACAAGATGTTCAACATCACTGTTTTACTGATTTTTATGAGAAAAGCGTCCTATAGATTTTGTTTCTCTTTATTTGTGTAATATATTTGAATGTATTATTTTAAGAAATTTCATATAAAATCAAATGAAATGTTATTATATACCATTTAATATTAACAAAATGGTTTTATATATCTTCATAATAAACTCATGTTAGATAATTTTATATTAAACCTTAGATTATGGTGAAGCCTGGTGAGGCTTTAAGGACACAGGTCATAGTAGAAGGAGAAAACCTGGTATAAGAGAGGCAGAAATAGAGAAATCAATAGCAGTTACCCATTAGAAGTTCACATTATAATATTTAATGAGTGTGACAAACTTAGGTTTCAGCTATGCCCAAAGTCCCTAAAGCTAATAGAGACTTGTTCTAGTGAGGGAGGCATAGTCACAACATTTCCAAAGTGGACAGAATACATGATGGCACACTTGTATTTAATTAGATTGGGTTGTGATAAAAAAACAGGAAATGAGGAATATAGAGTGTATCCCCTAAAAACAGAGGGCTTTAATGGTTTTGAGTGTTAGGTTGAAACTTAGGAGAGAGGACTAGAACAAAAGTCATAAATAGGTACATAAATGGGTAAGAAAAACTAGAGAGCAGGAGAAAGGTCATAGTTTGCTGACTTAGTAGATACTCAGGACTCTGAACAGAGATCCAGGTAAATACTAGATGCAGTACAGAAAAATAATACCAAACACAGCAATCTGTGAGTCTGAGCCTATCTGCAGTATTTTTCCTTTAAAAAATATATTTTTAATAATTGTTTTGGGGATCCAATACACTACATTAAAAATATTTTTTGCTGAGATCTAAGAAGGAGCAGGAACTGTTTGTTATTTAAAACAAATGTCAGTGAATGGATGGAGTTTGCTTCATTAGTTTAACATAACAAAACAAATCCTGGTAAAATCTTAGCTTTAGAATTCTGATTTCTTAGTTTATGGTGCACTCCCTCTGCTTTCTGCATTCCAAAAAAACATGGTGTCTCTGATTGCTTGACCTTATGCATTTTGTAATTCTAATTAATAAGATTCTTTTATCTTACTGATAGTACTCTTAGAATAACTATAAAAGCAATGGCCATTTTTGATAGCTGCAAGTACCAAAAAGAGATTACATTGATAAATAATAAGTAATTATTTCACTTTATACAAAGCACACTTTTTGGGTATTTTACTTTTATTGTTTTAATAATTAATAACTAATTTTAATTGACAATAATTGCATATATGAGTGGGAAAATAAGATATATTAATCAAAGATATATTGTTTCATTTAGACTGGAGGAATATGCTTTTGTGATCTATTGCACTGGATGGTGGCCAAAACACAAGTTTATACTCTGTTAGACCAATGAGTTCTGTAGCACTTCATGAAAGGCAGTCTTGGTTGGTGTATAAGACAGGCTGGAAGGGGTGAATGGGCTCTTCTATCTCCCCTAAATATTGGGAGCATGAATAAGAATTCATATAAAGTTTTCTGTAATCAAATTTTTTAAAACTGTAATTTTAAGTCAAAAATACAAGAAATTATATTTTGGTATCTTAGTGCAATCTTGTTATTTTTTGTATGCAGTCAATATATCTGCAATTTATGAGATACTTTCAGCCATGATATGCAATAAAAATATTTGTTTTGTATCGTCTTTGAGATGAAGACACTAGAATTCTAATTCACCGCCAATTAGAATTAAAGAACATGTGATTACCAATTACCAAAGATTGGCCTTTTTTAATTTTTAATTTTTATTTTTTTAAAGGAGAGAAAAGAACTTTAGACATAGAGGTTAGGATGATGCCCCACAATCCCTTTGGTAGTTACACTTTCCCTTCCTATGTGTATTAACTTACTGAGCTCTTGCAACTACCTATGAGGAAATTATGATTGTTATACTCATTTTAGAGATGAGGAAGCTGAGACATAGAGCTTAACTTGCTCAAGGTCATACTGGTAATAATTATTGGAACTAGGACTCTAGGCAATGGGGCTACAAATTATCTGATTTTTATCTCAACGCTATGTGTAATCTAAAATTAGAAATCAGGAAATTTAATCAACAGCAGTTACTGTTTCAAAGTTTGAAGGACATAGCAACAATCATAAAAAGTAATGTCTCAAATACATTGTCTCTTTTGTAAAGTAATAAACTTCTGTATTGAATAAACTGTGATTATTAAAGGGACATTGATAACCTACGGATAAGAGAATAGCCATATATATATATATATATATATATATAATTTTTAACATACAGATAAGTAATTTTACCTATATATGTATATATACAGACATTAATTTCAAGCATACACACAACACATATAGATGAAGATGTCATTCAATCTTTAAACTGTAACTAATATATCTTTTAAAGCTGAAGTCCTGAATCATAACCTTTCCTGAAGGTTTCATTAAAATCTAAAATTTTTAGCACATAGTCAATTCAATTTAATTATGATAGTAAACTTACATCACTGCAGGCTTAACTTTTGGAAAGTAACTGAATTATAAATTTAAAGCAAACAACTATTCTTTTCAAAAATAGTATGAATGTCTATCATGTTTGGGCTTGATAAGTCCAGCTCAATGTTATCTCCCCTCCTCCTTTCTGGGAAATGAATGAAAAGATACTGAACTTCATTAGTAATTACTGAATGCTTATGCATATATACATATGTAAACAGACTGCAAGGTGTCCCAGAAGATGATGAGGAAATCAGATCATTTAAATAGCATACTAGCCTAAAGGGTCTCAGGAAAGCAAGTTATTTAATAATAAAAGGGCAGATTCATTATGATGCTTCCATTTGCCTACTGAAAGCAATATCCACTGATATGCTGCATGACACCTCTTTTCCCCACCATCACTGAGTTTTGAATAGTTATTAAAGTTGCTAGTAGTTACTAATAATCAATAGTAGTTATTAGTAAAATTGGATAATGTAGTTCCAAAAAAAATTTGCCTATGAGAAAAATGACCTAAAAATTAGCTTTTTATCATATGGCATTATTTAGTAGAATGTATTGAAAACTTAATCACTCTATAGATACATAATCTATGTGGAATATAAAACCTAACAAATAAAAAATAAGAGGCTTAATTATTTATATTTAAAATAAGAGACTTCTCCCTTTCCTATAGCATTTATTTTATAATACTTATACTTTTAAGTAATTTTTCTGTCTTTTTGAAATGTATGGAAATCTTCTTAAAAGTTAAATAAGCTTCCTGTCAGGTTTAAAACCCAAGAATATCTTTCTCCAGGTCTTGGGAATCTTCTCTTTGAAATGTAATCATCAAGAAAGATAGTGCCTCTGTTTCACAGCTTTTTGTGAAGGAAGGAGCCTAAGTCAGTGGGTGCTTCACTCCAAGGTGTGAAATTCTCTCATGAGAAGGATGTGAAAAGTTGATTTATTTATTAATTTTGGATTAGCCAATTAACAAACACAGATGGCCACTTCAATGACCAGTTGATTATAGAATGACCTTTGTGTGTTAAATGGTGCTGTCGGGGCCTCTTATTTGAGCACGAGTTATTGTTTATCTTGAGAACACATATGTAATGGATTAGATCTGCTTCACTGTACAAAATAATAATACTTATTCCAGTCTTTGCATTCCCTTAGCAGATTGTCTGTGATGAACATCACATTCTGTTTTGATACCTATTCGGTTATAAAAGTTGCTTCTTTTACTTCTACATTTGCAGAGAGGTTTTCTAGGGTTGGAGTAAATTTTATTTTTAATTCTATTTACCCAACAGCATTTATGTCATAAAAGGGAAAATTCAAATGTTTCTCACTTGATGTAGACATCTTAAGTGTTATATAGTGAATGTAATTTGAAACTATATCTTCTTCATCTTTAATTCTTAGATCTTGCTCTTAGTGAAAGTGTTTCGCTGAGAAATATAAACATTTTATATTACTTAAAATTGGGGCCTCCTACACTTCATAATAATTATTTTATGGAATTTAATGAATATTGCTAAAATGGTTCATAAATTTCCTAAAAAAAAAGTTTTGATTTATAAAGCAAAATAACAATAGTTTCTTTTTTCTCCCTCAACTTGATTAGTGATATAACTTGTACTGTTTGATAGTTTAATTGTGATATTAAAATGCTGATATTCTTTCCTGGGTCAAGACAGAAAGCAGTGAAGCATAGAAAGGGAGAGAAGTTTCCACAAGCCAGCTATGCTCTACTGCTCATTGCATTTGACATGCTTCATGATGAGTGAGGGATACACAGAGTACTATATGCAACTTTACTGCAGCCAGACACAACTATATCAGTGAATATTTGAAATTATAGCTGTTTACAAATAATTCACAAATTGACAATTATGTGTACACAAATCTTTACGAAAATTGGAAAATTAACATTTATTAATATTTTTCCTAGCAATGTTCCTCAAGATGAAATTATTCATTCTAATATTAGTAGTCCAATATCTTTTTTCCTTCTCAAGCACATAATCTACGTTTCCTATTTTATATAATGAAAAAAGAAAATAAAGCAATTTGCTACAGAGTACTATTTTTGCACATTAGACCAGAATATTTTCTCTTTTGACATACTACTTAAAAGTTTGTCTTAATATTAAAATGAAAATTCTTGTTTTCTGGTCTAGAAAAGCAAACAGATAAAATCAAGCAAAGAGACCTGGAGCATAGATACTAGCAGTAGATACTAATAGTAGATAATACAACTTTGAAAACCAAGATGAAAGTTAACTTTGCACTATACTCTTCCAAACATTAATGTTTATAATCTTCCAGTAAAAATATAGGGACTTTTAAGAAAATGAATTCTTTCATGTGACCTAAAATGAAAACTGCAATGCAATTCTGACACTATTATTTACTAAAATTATCAGGGTAAGTCTAGCTAGATTTAATCTTTCATGTGTGTTCAGACATGGGGAACTGGAAATGTAATTAGCTTAATTATGAAACTATACACAGGTCTTGAATGAGGCGATCTATCTACAGATTAATCTAGTACAGTGTTGTTCAACCATGGAATCTTGAGGAGTTATTTAACCTCTCTGACATTCAAATTCCACAACTATTAATATAAAATCCGAAGACTAATTCTGCTTTTCTTTCTTCATCTCACAATGTTTCTTTGTTCATTCATTCATTTTTATTGTTTTCTTTTCTCCCTGAATCAAATGAGATATTCTATGTAAAAACAACTTGTAAAATGTAAATCACTATATGGATATTGTTACATTTGCCCCCTTTTCAAGTTTCCTGGTGCATAAATACCCAGCCTGTGCTTTCTTAGCAGGTATTTGAGATTCAGTGCTCAGCAGTTCCAGAATTTTTTCAGGACTTCAGTGGCTCTAAGAGTTTGACAGGAGACATGACTTAAGAAAGAGAAATTCAGAAGAGTCTGCATTTCATTAATGCTGAAAGAAACCTACTTCAAAGCAATTTTGGTTCTCCTTTTTGGCTCTACACTTGAAACTTCTTTCTAGACTTTATTAATTTGTCTATTCTTTCTTTTGTTTGAAAAATCTTTAGATTTGCTTAAAACCAAGGACAACACTCATATACATGTATTTGCACATTAGTACAGGGTAGGACATCACAGACATGAAACAGTAAAATTATTATTAGAGACAGCACTCTCATCCACTCGAGGAAATGGTTTTGCGTTCTTTTAATACATACAGAGCAGAACAATGTGGGGATACAACTTGCCAAGTAAATCCTCAAATAAGTTTGAATAGAAACAATACTAAAGTATCCATCCAAGTAAGTGCTGTTGTCTATTGTGTTAGTCAGTTCAGGTTGCTATAACAAAATTACATAAACTGGGTCATTTATAAACAACATATATATATTTCTCACAGTTCTGGAGTCTGGGAAGTCCAAGATCAAGGCACTGGCAAATTCAGTATTGCCCTCTTTCTGGTTCATAGATGGTCATCTTTTGACTGTGTCCTCACATGGCAGAATGGCAGAACTCTGATCTCTCCATCCCTTTATATAGAGTTAATCCCATTCATGAAGGCTTCACTTTCTTGGCCTCTAGTCAACTCCCAAAGGCCTTATCTCCTAACATCATCACATTGGGGGTTGGAGTTTCAACATATAAATTTTGGAGGAACATAAATTCAGGCTATAGTACTGATAGACATGTGGAGCGATGAGAGCCCTGAGCAATCCTGTTGAAACCCCCGTTTCAACAATTGCCTGAGTAAAACTTAGAGTTTGTAACACTTTAATTTGTGCAGTTCTTAATCTTTTTAAGAAAGCATTGAGACAAATAGTAGTAACAATGCCAAAGGAAGTTATAATAGAAATAAAAAAGCATTAGTCTCAAAAAAGTACAAGATAAATATAACAAATAAAACAAAGACCACAAATTCATAGGCCATAAATTAGTTTCTAATTATTTGCTTATTTTTGTAAAAGCAGGCAAGAGGAAACAGTAACACGTGGTCAGTTATCGGATTATTATCATCAGAAAGAGAAAGAACACTGATTCCTTAGGGGATGTGAATTGTGCCTTGCATACCTCTTCTAAAAGCAATATGAACTTAAATCTTCACCTGAGGCTCTGTCTAAAGAGCACAGAGTGATACTTTTTTCTGCAGTCTTCATGCAGATAATGAAATCACAGATTTCAAATGGCTGGATGTTTAACTTCTTTAGACAACAACCAAGTGTTGAATGCTAAAGTAAAGCTCAGTAAGCTTATGTCTGAGTGGTTTGGCTTTCAAGGATAGACAAAAAATCACCTGGAGGAGTGGCTATATTAAATATCATCTAAAGCATTTAACACAGATAATTTCTCCAATTCAATGTATTTATGTGGACTGAAGAACAACATAGAAAAGTGTATTCTCAGATGACAGGCTAGAGCACTGACTCTGAAATGCTGATGGAAGGTGCATTCAGACGCATTAAAATTCAGACAATGCACAAATATAATTAGAAATTTCTCTAGAGTTGATGGTCGCTTTAATTTAGACCATACGTGGTTCAAAGTAGTTGCTGAAGATAATGAAGAGGTCAAGCTTTAAATACATATTTCTTTTGTACATGCACAGTTAGTCTGATTTTCATCAAAATTCCAGCGAAGTCATTTTAGTGTATGAATATTTCTTCTTGCTAACTCAAAACTCAAATTTCAAGATACACATTGTTTGTTATACTCTATGAACAAAATAATCGTTCTCTATACCAGGCTTGTAATTCTTTTTTTGACTTAAATCACTAAATGTATAGTATTCATGTAGCTGTCAGACAAAAAATACTTAAAATAATATTGTTTATTAGCTATCGTAAACTGTAAGTATCAGCTAAAAATAACTTACATATAATTTACTGAAGTAGATTACAGGTCCTGCCTACTCCTCAAACAATAAGGAAACAAAGTCCCTTTGATAAATACAGGAATGACATGATCTCAAATTTAGAACTGCCGTACTGTGGCAGGGTCTATTAAAACATCATTTGTACTTCTCCCTCGATTGTATTTCCCAGCCTCCCTTCCAGTTGAGTGTGGCCATGCAACTGAGTTATATTCAAGTAGAGGTGAATGAATGTAACCTGTGAGACTTTTAGACACACAAAGTAACTTTCCACCCATGGTCTTCTATGCTCTTGCCCTCTGCCACATGAACGTTAATGACTAGGAAATTCTTCCAGGAGACATGTTGAAGTTGTATTGTCACTGACATTGTGCTATTGAATTACTACATAGAACTGAGCACTTCATCCAACCTATACGTTCCTTGATCTGGATACTTGATTGAGAATAAGTTTATAGTCTAGAAACATTACACATTGAGGGGTATATTTGTTAGTAATGTTAGCTTGTTCAAGTCATTTAACTTTATCCTACACAAGAGACTTTGCTTCTACTGAGAAACATACTTCTTTGTATGTCTATATATTTGTGAAAGCTGGTCTCTAACATTGTATTTACACATGGATTAGTTTGATTGTAGCTTGTATTCTCCAAATTCTTTGAATTCATCTCTTATCCCTCATCATGATCCAGCCACTCCTGGTCTTCTTCCAGTTTCTCAAATACATCATACTCATTTCTGCTTTAGAACTCGTGCACTTAATTTTTCTTTCTGCCATATTCCTCTTTCTTTCCTTCCTTCTATGCCTGACTCCTTCTCATCTTTTAGGTGTTAGTTCAAATGCCATCATATCTGAGATCTTCCTTTGCTCCCATGAATATAGAACACCTATTGTTTGACTCCCTCTATCGCATTATTGTGATTATCATTATTAGAATGAATGCTGCTGTATTTTTGAGCCATATTTGTATGAGTGTGTATGTGTATTTGTTTCTCTCCCTGCTCCAAATCTAGTATCTAATATGACAAGAACTTTGTCTTTTTTATTCAGCAACTTTTCTTCAGTGTCAAGGATAGATAATTCCAGGTACATATCAGGAGTCTGATAAATATGTTTTCAACTCAATATGAACATTGCTTTTTCAGATAGACCAATAGGTAAAGAATTAGATACTTAAAACCAGTAGGTTCTCAGCAGATTTTAGTAATGGCAGTTTATTTTCGAGTATTATTGAGCAAAATAATTTATCTACCATAGAGCTGAATTACAAGGTTAAGTGAAGGAAATATTGACTGTGGCTAAAATTCTATAAAAGTTTTATGTGTACCTATTTAACATTTTATAAAAATTGAAATGAATCTATAGTGTTTTACATAAACCATAACCCCTTAGTTAATGAAGAGTTTACTGCTTCTGAAGAAAGTAATTAAGGAAATGTGAATTATTCATTGATTTTATCACAAAATTCAATAAACTTTTAAATATAGTATCATTGTATGTTGAAGTTAATGGAAATACAAAAACCATGTTTAACTTATTTAAAAATTAAAGTCATGAAGCTTTGTATTCAAACCTGATAAATTAAACATGCACTAATTAGGAAAACATATAGAGCTGCATTCAATATATATTATATATATTTGCATAAATGGTTTATAGGATGAATGAATGTGGAGTTGTTGAGCACGAAAAAAATAAATCTGGTTAATTTATAATTGATGTCTGCATTTATTATATAGTATACTTTACGTTATATTTTTTACAGGACAAATGCATTTTAAATTACAAGCATATATTTAGAAAACCCATTTTTAAGAAGACTGTAAGAATACAATATACATATATATATTTGTATGTATATATAGTTTTTTTTTTTTTTTTGAGACAGGGTCTCACTCCATTGCCGAAGCTGAAGCGCAGTGGCCCGATCACAGCTCACTGCAGCCTCGACCTCTTGTGCTCAGGTGATCCTCCTACCTAAGCCTCCAAAGTAGCTAGAACCACAGAAGTGCACATGTTTCTGTATATTTGTATATTTTCTTGAGACGAAGTTTTGCCATGTTGCCCAGGTTGATCTTGAATTCCTGTGGCTCAGGGGATCCACCTGCCTTAGCCAGCCAAAGTGTTAGGATTACAGATGTGAGCCACTATGTCCAGCCAAAATATTTTTAAAAGATCAAAAAAATGACAAAATAGTATGTTTAAAAAAGTGTAGAAAGTAATAATTAAATGTTGGCATTTGAGATAGTTTTGTTTTCAACAATGCAGGAAATCAAGACACAGTACAATAGCATGGTTTATATGGGAGGATGATTTGCCATCTCCCATCTTTACATCTACCTATGTTGTATACATTTCCTATTTATATATTTAAAACAATCAACTTCATATTTATATCTTCTCAAATTGAAATCAGTACAAGAAAAACGTAAGTAAAAAAGTAGGTCTCTAACAACAAGGAAATTATAGGTAATTTAATGAAACTAATGAATAAACAGATGAATCACAGATAAGCATACACGATTAATAAAATAACATGGTATTTACATGTTATTGATAATATGAATAATGTAGAACAATAGATTCATTCCCTTTGGGTAAATGAAAAAATATACGTAGAAAAATCAGTATGATCTTGTCAATAAAAATGTAGTATAAGTCTCTGAGAAAGAAAAATGCATCACAGATATTTCTCCTTTTTAGAAGGAACAACACTTTAATTAAGGAAAGCTATTATGAGGCACACTTTTTGAACTTAGAAGTACTTTCTTTATTCAGGTAAATTATTTAACTTTCTTCTACGAGTTGAAAGGAGAATTTATTACTGAATAGAAAACCTTATTTCACTAATCAGTTTAAGAAATTTTCTTTATGAGATTAAAGTTTTAAGCTCTTTATCAAAAAGGATATATTTTTCTATTTCTATTGCTGTTTTTAGTTTCCATTCAATAGAAATAAATATGAACTCAGGTTAACTAGTTTTATTACAGAGATTGACTTGTCTAAATGGTAAATATTTATATTTTTATGAATGTCAAGCTCTTGAAATGAATTTTAATAATTTGTGAACACAAAAAACCATAAAATTATAGTAAATAGACAGTTTATAAATGTAAACAGTTACTCATTTCAAATATAAGAGGACTTGAAATAATTTTTTTCTACATGTTAATACTTTATTTTTTTTGTCATTGCAAACAAAGCTGCATTTATTTATTTATTTTTATTATATATATATTTTTATTATACTATAAGTTCTAGGGTACATGTGCACACTGTGCAGATATGTCACATAGGTATACATGTGCCATGTTGGTGTGCTGCACCCATTAACTCGTCATTTACATTAGGTATATCTCCTAATGCTATCCCTCCACCCTCTTTCTACCCCACAACAGTCCCTGGTGTGTGATGTTACCCTTCCTGTGTCCAAGTGTTCTCATTGCTCAGTTCCCACCTATGAGTGAAAACATGCGGTGTTTGATTTTGTGTCCTTGCGATAGTTTGCTGAGAATGATGGTTTCCAGCTTCATCCATGTCCCTACAAAGCACATGAACTCATCATTTTTTATGGCTGCATAGTATTCCATGGTGTATATGTGCCACATTTCCTTAATCCAGTCTGTCATTGTTGGATATTTGGGTTGGTTCCAAGTCTTTTCTATTGTGAGTAGTGCTGCAATAAACATACGTGTGCATGTGTCTTTATAGCAGCATGATTTATAGTCCTTTGGGTATATATCCAGTAATAAGCTGGCTGGGTCAAATGGTATTTCTAGTTCTAGATCCCTAAGGAATCGCCACACTGTCTTCAACAATGGTTTACAGTCCCACCAACAGTGTAAAAGTGTTCTTATTTCTCCACATCCTCTCCAGCACCTGTTGTTTCCTGACTTTTTAATGATGGCCATTCTAACTGATGTGAGATGGTATCTCATTGTGGTTTTGATTTGCATTTCTCTGATGGCCAGTAATGATGAGCATTTTTTCATGTGTCTGTTGGCTGCATAAATGTCTTCTTTTGAGATTTGTCTGTTTATATCCTTTGCCCACTTTTTGATGGGGTTGTTTGTTTTTTTTCTTGTAAATTTGTTTGAGTTCTTTGTAGATTCTGGATATTAGCCCTTTGTCAGATGAGTAGATTGCAAAAATTTTCTCCCATTCTGTAGGTTGCCTGTTCACTCTGATGGTAGTGTCTTTTGCTGTGCAGAAGCTCCTTAGTTTAATTAGATCCCATTTGTCAATTTTGGCTTTTGTTGCCATTGCTTTTGGTGTTTTAGACATGAAGTCCTTGCCCATGCCTATGTCCTGAATGGTATTGCCTAGGTTTTCTTCTAGGGTATTTATGGTTTTAGGTCTAACATTTAAGTCTTTAATCCATCTTAAACTAATTTTTGTATAAGGTGTAAGGAAGGTATCCAGTTTCAGCTTTCTACATATGGCAAGCCAGTTTTCCCAGCACCATTTATTAAATAGGGAATCCTTTCCCCATTTCTTGTTTTCGTCAGGTTTGTCGAAAGTCAGATAGTTGTAGATGTGTGGTATTATTTCTGAGGGCTCTGTTCTGTTCCATTGGTCTATATCTCTGTTTTGGTACCAGTACCATGCTGTTTTGGTTACTGTAGCCTTGTAGTATAGTTTGAAGTCAGGTAGCGTGATGCCTCCAGCTTTGTTCTTTTGGCTTAGGATTGACTTGGCAATGCGGGCTCTTTTTTTGTTCCATATGAAATTTAAAGTAGTTTTTTTCTAATTCTGTGAAGAAAGTCATTGGTAGCTTGATGGGGATGGCATTGAATCTATAAATTACCTTGGGCAGTATAGCCATTTTGTTGATATTGATTCTTCCTATCCATGGGCATGGAATGTTCTTGAATTTGTTTGTGTCCTCTTTTATTTCATTGAGCAGTGGTTTGTAGTTCTCCTTGAAGAGGCCCTTCACATCCCTTGTAAGTTGGATTCCTAGGTATTTTATTCTCTTTGAAGCAATTGTGAATGAGAGTTCACTCATGATTTGGCTCTCTGTCTGTTATTGGTGTGTAAGAATGCTTGTGATTTTTGCACATTGATTTTGTATCCTGAGACTTTGCTGAAGTTGCTTATCAGCTTTAGGAGATTTTGGGCTGAGATGCTGGGGTTTTCTAGATATACAATCATGTCATCTGCAAACAGGGACAATTTGACCTCCTCTTTTCCTAATTGAATATCCTTTATTTCTTTCTCCTGCCTGATTGCCCTGGCCTGAACTTCCAACACTATGTTGAATACGAGTGGTGAGAGAGGGCATCCCTGTCTTGTGCCAGTTTTCAAAGGGAATGCTTCCAGTTTTTGCCCATTCAGTATGATATTGGCTGTGGGTTTGTCATAAATGGCTCTTATTATTTTGAGATGCGTCCCATCAATACCTAATTTATTGAGAGTTTTCAGCATGAAGGGCTGTTGAATTTTGTTGAAGGCCTTTTCTGCATCTATAGAGATAATCGTGTGGTTTTTGTCTTTGGTTCTATTTATATGTTGGATTATGTTCATTGATTTGCATATGTTGAACCAGCCTTGCAAACCAGCTCAACTACATGGAAACTGAACAACCCGTTCCTGAATGACTACTGGGTACATAATGAAATGAAGGCAGAAATAAAGATGTTCTTTGAAACCAACGAGAACAAAGACACAACATACCAGAATCTCTGGGACATATTCAAAGCAGTGTGTAGAGGGAAATTTATAGCACTAAATGCCCACAAGAGAAAGCAGGAAAGATCTAAAATTGACAACCTAACATCACAATTAAAAGAACTAGAGAAGCAAGAGCAAACACATTCAAAAGCTAGCAGAAGGCAAGAAATAACTAAGATCAGAGCAGAACTGAAGGAGATAGAGATACAAAAAACCCTTCAAAAAATCAACGAATCCATGAGCTGGTTTTTTGAAAAGATCAACAAAATTGATAGACTGCTAGCAAGACTAATAAGAAAAGAGAGAAGAATCAAATAGACGCAATAAAAAATGATAAAGGGGATATCACCATCGATCCCACAGAAATACAAACTACCATCAGAGAATACTATAAACATCTCTATGCAAATAAACTAGAAAATCTAGAAGAAATGGATAAATTCCTCAACACATACACCCTCCCAAGACTAAACCAGGAAGAAGTTGAATCTGTTAATAGACCAATAACAGGCTCCAAAATTGAGACAATAATTAATTACTTACCAACCAAAAGAAGTCCAGGACCAGACGGATTCACAGCCGAATTCTACCAGAGGTACAAGGAGGAGCTGGTATCATTCTTTCTGAAACTATTCCAATCAATAGAAAAAGAGGGAATCCTCCTTAACTCATTTTATGAGGCCAGCTTCATCTTGATACCAAAGCCTGGCAGAGACACAACAAAAAAAGAGAATTTTAGACCAATATCCCTGATGAACATTGATGCAAAAATCCTCAATAAAATACTGGCAAACCGAATCCAGCAGCACATAAAAAGCTTATCCACCATGATCATGTTATTACTTCAAATTGAATTCATTTCTCACAGACATTATAAAAACCCCAAAGTGATTTACGGCATTTAAAACAGCAGCCCCTCTCTTCTGTTCATTCTACATTGTTAAAAATAAAAGGTCTTAGGAGGCTGAGGCAGGGGAATCGCTTGAACCCGGGAGGTGGAGGTTGCAGTGAGCCGAGATCATGCCACTGCACTCCAGCCTGGGTGACAGGGCAAGACTCCGTCTCAAAAAATAAATAAAATAAAATAAAATAAAATAAAATAAAATAAAATAATAAAAGGTCTTTGGGTAGTTTCAAAATCTCATTATAAATTGATTTTTGTTTCTGTGCTTAATTGTTTTCTAACAGCCCCTTTATGTAAAAAGCAAATAGTGTAAACTAATGGGAAAATAGGTACAATATCAAAAATCATTCCACATAGGAAGTTTTAAAAGGAGTATATTTAACATTCAATGGTTGTATGATAAGGATATGTCTACTTCTGCTCTACTTTTTCTGAGTTCATGATATTATTATTTTACTTTTACTTCTTACAAGCATTCTTAGTGAATGGAGCTGACAGCTATCAATAAACCAATAACCAATGGGATTGTTACTTAAAGAATATGAAAAGAACTTATGTCATTAGTCTGGCCTATTTCCTTTCTTTCCATAGCCTGGGTAACACAAACCTCACCAGTAGGTATTATAAAATATGTATTTTCCCTAGTTTAGATAATGACTGAAGGAATTTATTTTCGGTCTCAAATTTTTACATCCGATATTAATTCATTTCTGATTATCTAATTCCAACTGGGTAAAAAATCTTAATAACTCTCCTACTTTTTTTTCTAGGTTCAGTTGAACCTAGAAAATGATGTGGTTCAAGTGATGAATCTATTCTTTTAAATGAATTTGACTTGCATTCATTCCTTCTTGTGAATAAAATGCACAATACCAGTATGTCTCAGAACTGTGCCTCATATCTTTATTTATTTATTTATTTATTTATTGAGATGGAGTCTTTCTCTGTTGCCCTAGCTAGAGTGCAGTGGTGCCATCTTGGCTCACTGCAACTTCTGCCTCTTGGGTTCAAGCGATACCCTGCTTCAGCCTCCTAAGTACCAGGGATTACAGGTGCATGCCACCACACCCGGCTAATTTTTGTATTTTTAGTAGAGACGGGGTTTCACCATGTTGGCCAGGCTGGTCTGGAACTCCTGACCTCAGGTGATCCACCTGCCTTGGCCTCCCAAAGTGCTGGGATTACAGGCGTGAGCCACCGCACACATCTTCATATCTTATTGTTGACTCCATATTTGGCAGCCTTCCTATATGTGTCCTGTCGGCTTGCTACATGGCTTTAATATCATTTTACTTTATACTAAGTACCATCATCCTATAGCCAAAGATAGCATGCCTATCTATATGTTCCCAAAGTCCTGCAGGTAGGAAGTGTACACCTTACTCAGCAAAGGCTGCAGTATGCCCCAGAAACTACTGAGCCATGGACACTTTATATTTTCTGCTCATCTCAGGGTTAGGTTCGTATATTGTGTGTTGCAGAATGCCCATTGTGGTGTTAACCCTTTGAGATAGCTTGTTGCTTTATGTGTAACTTCCTATCACACGTATGTATCTGAAAACTGACCAGAGAGTATGAACACCATCGGACAATGCATTTATCTACCATGCTAAATATTTATTCTCAGAAGTGCTTGAGGATATTTTCCTTCAGCTCAGACTTTTGTGAAATTTGCATATCCTCAAAACTAACTTGTCCCAACTGTAAATGACAAGGCTAAATCTTTGTCAAGCCAAAAGAAGGATGATAGGATTTGGGATAAAATCAAAATAAACACATTAATAATAAATAGGTTATTTCTAAAGCATGATTCATAAGATGTTTTATGTTTCTAGACATAACAAAAATTTACTTCTGTTCTTCAGTTATTCTTTTACAATACACATGAAATTTTAAACTGGAATCATTAAAAATAAGTAAACAAAATACCCTTTATGAGATGCAATTAGTAAAATCTAAAAAAATGTAGTTCATTAGGCCAATGACATAACAGCAAGACTTATAAAGATGGCAAAAGTTATCTTTGATAGACAAGGTAATTTTTATATGCTACACACATCATTGGCTGTTGAGAAACAGATGGAAAGTACATGTGTAGAAACACAGTTTATTTTCTTTTTATGAATTTTATAGCTATATACCCTGTCAATTTTTCCTGTTAATGCACCAACAAATTTGGGGGAGGGGGGCTTCTCTATGATGGCCCATCATGATATCTTGGGAAATAATGTGTTTTTATTACTTTTTTCAATCTTTATAGAATTAATTTATTTTGTATGTTTTAGTGTGCTTATTAGAATTATCAGGACAATGTGAAAGATAAGCTTTGATTGTGGAGATCCTTGTGTTATTCCTTATTTTAAAAGAATTTTCCCAACATTTCCTCACTGATTGACGTTATGCAATAAGATATTTGCAGGTAATCCTTAGGACGACAAAGAAATTCTCTTTGTTTTCTAGTTTTTTTAGATGGTTTTTATATTATGAAGACATGCCAGACTTGAAGAATACTTATTCTGAATCCATCTATCTTGTATTCTCTTTATTGTCTTCACTCCGTTAATGTACTGAATAGTTTTTTTATAGATTTTGCTTGTTCACCTCCCATTGACAGTTCCCAGGATAAATCAACTTTTCATGTTGAATTACCATTTAATATACTGCTGGAGTTGGACATTAATAGTTCACGAAAAATATTGGGAGGTTTGTTGATGAAGAAATTCACTATACCTATCTGATAATATTTCCATCATCTTTTGGTATGTAGGTGATATGGCTTCACTGAATGAGATAGAAGATATTCCTTTATATATGACTTTAAAATATTTGGATACCATTAGAATGATATACTCTAGGAATGCCTTATAGACCTTTATGTTGGAAATCATTGGGCCTGGTGTTTTTCTTGTAGTTTCATAAGAAATATTTTAATTATTTCAATTTTATAGGGGTATTCAGATATTTGTGATTCAGATGCAAGTTCTGTTTTTCTAAGAATTCTGATATTTCATCAAAATCTTCAAGTTATTACTATAATACAGTACTCTCATCTTTAAATGCAGTTATCTTTGCTTTATCATTACTAATATTATTTTTATGTGTGTCTGTTTTTTTCTTGATCAATCTGGCCAGAGATTTTTCTCTCTTATTTTATTTTTCTCAAAGAACAAACTGCATTTATTGTTTTCCCTATGTTATGCTATTTTTCCAATTTCATTTTTGCCTAATATTATCTGTACTACCTCCTTTATACATTTTCTTTCTGGGCTGAATATTTCCAGTGTCTTTAGGTTTATCATTCAGTATAATAATTCTTCCTTTGAAAATAAAATATTAAACTATAATAAATCTATTTTTCTAGAAATTTAGTTCTTAATATTTGTCTTTTTATACTTAATAGTCCTCGTCAATTGGTGAATTTTGTGATTGTATTCTTATTTTGTTTAAATTACATACAGAGTTGTATGTGCTGTATCTGTAGCTAGAGCTCCTGGGGAGTCTCAATATTATTTACATTATTTTTTTTTCTATTTTATTCTTATTTATTTATTTATTTATTTAAACTTTTACTTTATGTTGAGGGTACAATTGCAGGTTTGTTACACAGGAAAATTTGTCTCATATGATTTTGTTGTACAGATTATTTAATCACCCAGTTATCAAGCCTAGTACCCATTAGTTATTTTTCCTGATCCTCTCCATCCTCCCACCTCCACCTTCTGAAATGCCCCGGTACATGCTGTTCACCTCTGTGTATCCATGTGTTCTCATCATTTAGCTCTCACAATAGAGTGTGGCAGTTCCTCAAATGCCTAAATACAGAAATAGCATTCAACCCAGCAATCCCGTTACTGGGTATATACCCAGTAGAATATAAATTATTCTATTTTAAAACACATGCCCCTGTATGTTCATCGCAGCGCTATTTATAATACCAAAGACGGGGAATCAACCTCACTATCCATCAATAGTATTTTCATTAATTCTAAATCACAGGGACTTTGCTTTCTCATGTGTTTTGTCATATCAATTAGCATTTATTAGTAAGTCTATATATTTATTCTTTTAAACCATAAACAAGTCATATTACACACATGTTACTCTCTGTCAAGATCATCTTCAACTACGAGTTTCTCTTGCAGAGTGCTAAAGTTTTTGACATCTGGATTTTGATAAAAATGAACAGCAAGGGTAAAGGCTAAGGCATCTGAAGAATAACATCAATTCCTTCATCTTATTTTGTTGTTTATGGTAACTCATGAAATTTGCTCTTCATAAGTTACCTCAAACTTTTCAGAGTTGATAGCAAAGCACTATTGCTCTATATTTGAGCATGTGGGGTCTTAAAGATAAGAGTGTTAAATGTCCAGAGTTATTTGAAAACAATAGGAATTATTAAATATCTATGTGATTTTCTACAATCACATATTAGAAAGAAGGCCAATAATTCACCACTTTTTATTTCACCTATTAATTTTATAACTTTTGTCAGTTTTATTTTTGGAAGAAAATCAATAACATATTTATTTATATGCATCACATTTATTTTGCTATTTCATCTCTACTTGATAATTTACATATCTCAATTCACAATTCTTAGCAATATCTGGTATTTATTTATTTATTACTTATGAGGGTGACAGTCATGTCCCAGTGGAGAGAGACACAGTGAAAGAAAACACTGTCCTCTGAGGCTTTCCTGGTGTGAAGTTCTGACCTCAAACTATCTATTCCAATAGGCAACTGCTACAACTGGAATGACTAGATAAATTCACAAGAGAATAAATCTTATTTCAGGTCAAAGAACAGAAAAAAATATTTGAAGAAAAGAAGAAAAGATCTAACCTTCATTATACAGGTCCAAACAGGTGATATTTGTTGTGTGTGTGTGTGTGTGTGTGTGTTTGTGTGTAACTTCAGGATGAATAAGGCAGATGAAATATTTAAATGTAGACATGTTGAAAGCCAATATAATTTATTACAGTGAAATAACAGATTGTTAATATAATGCAATTATTTCTTTTAGTAAAATATTTCTTAAAATATATCATCTTCTAATATTATTAGTATATTTCCACAAGGTTAACTCTGTATTGGAACATTTCAAAATATAACTTTAACTAATTTAATTGGAACAGAAGAACAGCACGTGCACCTACATTAAACTGACATTAAATGGAAATAGCAAGAGCAATGCCTAATAGTATGTGCCTCTAATCCACTGAAGGCCTGACCCTAATGGCCAAAAGCACTTCAATTAAGTTTCATTGCTCTTCATTACATTTTCTCAATATATGTGTCTGATGTGATTGTTTCTGCTCTCACAAGACACAGGAACTTTTGATAAGGGCTGGGGTAACTTTGTTTTTTATGTAATTTAATTCTAATGGGAAATGTCTTTACGGTTTTTAGAATTCCACTATTCAGTGGTATTTTATCTTTCTCTTTGGGTTATTACCGCTTTCTAATCTTGCTTAGAATATGTAATTAATTTGTTTTTTTTTTCTCTCTATGCTCTATGTCCTTCTACAATACAGGATTACACAGATTGCCTTTTGTGACAAAAACAGAGGAAGAAAAATTACAGCAACCCAGATTATTATTATACTTAAATGGTCTCTCACACTTTATGAAGAAGTATTAAGCAGTCCATTTAAGAGAGAATTATGTTTGTTTCACATGTATCAGAAAATGTGAGTCTTAATTAAAATAGATCCTGATGTCAAATGCTATTGATGAGCAGTTATTACTCTATATGTTACATTTTGTATCAGTGTAATGTGATAGGAAGTTTTAAAAGACCTTATATGTTTCTGCCAAATAGTGATACAGTGATAAAATATCAGCAGTTTACAAAAAAAGAATGAACGGTTTATATGAATGATGACACTAAAAAAAAAAAATCAGACCCTCAGAACTAAGGTATATCTTGATAAACAAAGCTGTTAGATGTTATGTGGTAATATCAGATGACAGAAAGAAAATATTAGTTGCTTCCAAGGGATTTAGTATAATGAATATAGTAATTAGGTAGATTGATCATGGTCCCTTGGTTATAGAATTGAGTTGATAAGACTCTACTCTTGAGTGGAAGTTGGGGGGGGTCAAGATTTGTTAAGAAAATCTTATGTATTGTTTAGCAAACTAGATGTAGAAGAAACTATTAGAGATATAGAGAATCACACAATGTTTATAGGTAGACATAAAACTGAATAAAACTTCATGTAATTGTTGTTATATATACTATTTAGTTTTTCACCAACTTCTTTTAATATTTTATAAAAATTACATTAAAATTCATTTATATTCATATACATAGTTCTAGTTTAGTCACAATGTTTCAGAGTGCATACATATGACATAAAATATAAAGAATGTAAAGGGGTAATAAATATAAATTCGGAATTGTAAATATCTCTGTGTGGAAGAAGAATATAATCAGTAAAAGTTTGTAGGAATGATTCAACTCTGTTTTAAGTTTTATTTGTTAATAGTAGAGACAGAATTTTTTATATTCTTTATTCATTTTATATTCCTGAAATAGTTCAAAATGAATTTAAGCTTTCTCCAAAGTGTCTGGAGCTATAATTTATAAATTAATGGCAACACTATACATCATAGTGCATAAAGTTAAGAATATATCATGAACATTATAAGGTAGAATTTGAGAAGAAACTGATATTAGAAGTGAGGTCGCTGAAACACTTGCAGTATTGAGTACTTTTTTTTCCTTCTATCGTGGTCAGAGCCCAAATCTCTTTCCACAACAAAATGGTCTTCAACTAAGATGTCACATTAATGAATCTTAAATAAGCACTAGTGTAGTATATAGACTTAATTCTTAAACCAAAGCTTATTTCACAGCCTCTTATGATTTTTTCAAGGGCACACATGTTTATTTGTGTAGTCCTTGCAAATCCAAGTGTTTAATGACTATATATAGATAAGTGTGTGCATGTAAACATACATCCTTCCACATGAAGTTCTGTGTGTGTTTGATTTATATCTTCTTCTAAAATATCCATCATTACCTATTGTTTTAACACAATTATCTTCAGTAAACAGAAACACAAAATAGAATGTCTATATGTTTTATTGTCCCTGTGAAGACAATAGCATATGAGGTGGCTTTAATATTAGAATATAATACAATTTTTTTTTACTTTGTTGGCAAATTGTAAAGACAATTTATTGCATGGTGGAAACAGCATTTAATCTTAATGAAATCAGGGTGGAATTTCTTTTTCCATTACCCATAGCAGTTTGGAAAATTGTATTCAATTTTCTGGTTCTTATATTTTGAAGCTAAGCAAGAAACACTTGAAACTATAATTTTGAAACTCCTTTATGGTGTGAAAATTTTATGGTCATTTATCACTAAAGAAGATGGGAAATAAAAAAGCATAGAGCTGACAGGAGGTATAAAGATATATTTAGAATACGGAATTGAGGTAGCATTTTTAATCATCTCTGTTATTCCTACTTATGCCATTATTGAATTGAATTTCATGCACTTTATATGCAAAGCTACATTTTTTATTAAAATCAAATAAATATACTGTCAAACTCCAACCTCACAATTTAACATTTGCATGTTTTCTTGATTTTAAATTGTATGGTTGAAGGAAACAGAAATGCTTTTATTTTGAAATTTGAGAAACACCATTTAAATAAATTTTACATCTGACAATGTACAGTTATGTAATCAGAGTTAACTAAGTCAATTAAAAGGTACACTATAAATTAGAGGTGGCTCTATTAAAACCTAGCCTAAATGGAGGAAGCAATTACATATTGAGTGTGAAAACCATAGAGAAAATAAATCCATCAGTCCCGGAACTACCTAAGTTAAACTTCCTATATTATAAAAAATTTATTTTGCTCTCTTCATAACATTACATGTATATGTGGCTACAATTTCTGGATGTTTAGTATTTTCAAAGTTTCTGGGAAAAAAAAATGCACTTAATTGAAATCAGTAAGGAATTTACCATCTGTTTACAGAGCAGCGATATCAAGGCAAAGTGTTGCTCTGTGGTATCTTTCCAAACCCCTAACTGAAATGCACAAGGCACATATGCTTGCAAACGTGATTTAAAATAAGAATCCGGCTGGGCACAGTGGCTCACGCCTGTAATCCCAGAACTTTGGGAGGCTGAGGTGGGTGGATCATCTGAGGTCAGGAGTTCGAGACCAGCCTGGCCAACATAATGAAACCCTGTCTCTACAAAAAAATTAAAAAAAAAAATAAAAAATAAAAATAAAAAAAAAATTCCCAGCATGGTGGCAGGCTCCTGTAATCCCAGCTACCTGGCAGGCTGAGGCAAGAGAATCGCTTGAATCCAGGAGGTAGAGGTTGCAATGAGCCGAGATCGCACCACTGCACTCCAGCCTGGGCAAGAGCGAAACTCCATCTCAGAAGAAACAAAAACAAAACAAAACAAAATAGAAGCCAATTAGTGTGCTCAACATCTCCAAACCTGGTCTGGATGCACATTACTTATAAATAAAGAAGCTGTAGTTTAAAGACTTAAAAATGATAATTAAAGGTAGGACTTAGCACAAGTTCTTGTTAATAATAAGCATGTTAGATAACACTGACAACTTTTAAGGATGAAAACTCTTCAATGCATTAACTAGAGGTTAGATTTACAATATTTTTCCCTAATTTTTAGACTTTATTCCAGTTACTCAGCCTCTTAATTATCTCTATCTAGAGTTATTGAAATGATTAAAGTTACCTAAAGGACTGAGTTAATTATATAAGCAACTATTATAATCTCAATAAATGATTTCTATCATTTTATGTAATTCTTATTATTATATCACATGATATATTCTGGTTTAGGTCATTCATATCATTTGGCAAAAGTAATAAACTATTAAAATTCAGTGAAACTGAAATCTGTTATCAGGCACTCAGCTAAACTCATTCAAACTTTGAAAACCACCTGATGAAATATGCATTATTATTTTTCCCATCTCAAAGGAGAAGAAATTAAATTTTAGAGATTGTGAGTAAATTTTTCAGGGCCCTGCAGTTAGTAAGCATTGAACCTGGAGTTAAATCCTGCATCTGGCAGATCTTAAGTCTTGTTCTCAGAAGGGTTAAATATATTGCCACATAGGTAGAAAATTACTTCAGAAAGCAAGTCGTTAAAAGATCAGTGTTAAACTATTATTTTTTTACAGTAGCCCTCCCTTATCCAAAAGGGATAAATTTTGTGACCCCCAGTGGATGCCTTAAACCACAGATAGTACCGAACCTAATTGTTGTCAATAGGAATATGTTTGTTCTCATGTCTTCCACTCCTTCCATGCCTTTTCCTTTTTAACTAGGAATTTATTATACACTTTGGCCATAACTATTGCAGTTTGAGGTGAATCAGCAAAACTAACACAAATTTATTTCTTCTTCTTCACAATTTCACAAACAGAATAATTGTTCTTACTGTATATCATAGCAACCTCAGGATATGGCTCATTTAACTTAAAGGAAATCTTTTATGGCTTGTCTTTGGTATATCTGAATTGTCAGCACCACTATGCATACACTTTTAGGACATTATTAAGTAAAATAAGAGTTACTTGAACATAAACACTGCAATACCATGTCAGTTGATCTAATAACTGAGTGACTAACAGGTAGGTAGCAAATACACTGAGATTATGATAGAGAAAGGGAGGACTGACATTCCTGGAGGGATGAGTGAGATGGTGTGAGATTTCATCACAGTATTTAGAATGGAGTGCAACATAAAACTTATGAATTGTTTACTTATGGAACTTTCCATTTAATATTTTTGGACTGCTGTTGACCACAGGTAACTGAAGAAATAGAAAGTAAGTGTGTCTAGGTTTTAAAATTTCTACTGGGTGGCATCTTTACTAAATGAGATCTTAAAAATCTTGTCCACCTCTCCATCCCTTCCAATTTTCTCAGCTGTTAAGTTTACAACCATACAAGTGAATCTCCTCAAGAGCTCAAAGCTAGTGCTAAACCCACATGAGCTCAAAACTCAACTTTCACTTATCCTTTGGAATTTTCTGTCTTCCTCTAGAATCCTTAGCCCTGCATACCACTGCAAATTAGACTTAGCTTTCCACTTCTGAGGTTCCTTAAAATAATAGAGAATTATGCTTATCCAGTGTTTACATCCTATATTAGACAAGAATCAAATTGACCTTCAAGTACGATGAAATGAGCATAGTTATCACTGAGAGGTTTTAGTGTAAACATACACCTGGATCAAATTATAATGTAGTGCATCCAACTGAAATGAATAGAAATTAAATATTTTATTAAAATATATCAACATTCTATTACACATTCCCTGCCTCAATACTGTACCAAACATTTCAGATTGTTAAAGATCAAAATCAATTATATCATTATGTATTACATTTCCCTGGAATAAAAATACTTTTTAACATGCAAGCATTTGAAAGAAATAAATTAATGCCATTCCGTTTGACATTATGCTTATGTTTTCAATTTATACTTGGAAGTTTGAAAACAGAGAAATAAATTGTGTGGCTGCTTCACATTAGTGTGAAAACTCCTCTGACACTGTAAAAATAACAACAGCATTGAGTTACTTAAATAATTTGTAGTGCTTGAAGAAAGCTCATTAGCACCTTATAAATTTTCACATAGCCTGTGTTATAACTTCATTTCCAGAGGAGTTATCATAGCACAAAAACAAATCCCATGTGCAATTAATAACTGAAAGATTCACTGAATGATTTTGAATAGAAGACTCTACATAATAAAGAATAAATTTTCAACTTAGTGTGTATGGCTGAAACATTAATAAGAGTCATACTGGTAGAAATTATTCTTTTCTTTTTACCTACCCACCCACTTAGAAGATTAGTTCTATATCACAGATTCTACACTTTGGTAGATCATTCATTTTGTTGGAAAGTAATGTCAGGTAATTTTACAGTTTGAGATAATTATTTTTCAAAAGTTCAATGCATTATTTTCCTGAAAATATTTTCTTCGTTAATTTATTCTTCAACATAAACAATAAAGATAACACATTAGAATTCAATATGTGCCATCACATAGTATTCTGATCTAAAACTGAACAGATAAACAAACCTTCAGGGACAAGGGGGATCTTCATTTTCACTCATGTAATTGAGGCTTAGCAAACTTCTGCCATGGAGATCAGGACCCACAGCTGCCGCCAAGAGATGATGTGTATCCAGTTCTAAAGAAGACCCTTAGGCATTAGTAAAGAGAAAATGGAATTTATTCCTACTGCAATTGCCATTTTCCCACAATGGTGGCTCTTCAGCTCTTATCCCCAAACTTTATGCAGCAATGACTGGGGATAAAGAGTTGAGAGCTGCAAGTTGAGAGTTGCTGACATAGACTGTAAGATTTTTGGAAACACTGTAAAGGCTACTCACAGGCAGACAGGTGAGGGGGCCCTCGGAAGAGTAATTCATAGAAAATAGAAGTATTGGGATCTCACTCACTTGCTGAACGCTAGCTGAACTGTAGAGTCTTCAGGATTACCCTCCCACCACTTTCCCTGCTGAGATTTGCCTGGTGAGAGTAATCTTCAAGGAACATGTCCTGTTTATGGAGTTGGAGTGCATATGCGGAAAAAAAGACCACTGACCTGTAATACATTTTAGTTCTAAAAGCACTATGTAATAAAATAAGCTCTGTGGAGCATATAAGAAAATATCAACTTGACCTCTGATTAAAATTTCATAAATAGAACTTACAAATTATTAATCATGATTAAAAATTGAAGAAAAGTAAGTAAAACACATATATATTATGATTAATATATGTATTCTCCATATGTAAATGTGTATACATAATTAATATAATAAAATATATTATTGAGCATATTATGTATGTAAATAAATATATAATTAATACATATACATGATTTCAAAGGCAAGCCATGCAGTTGAAGAAGATATTTGTAACACACAAAAGTTGTAGAAGTTTGTTCTCAGAATATATTTTAAAAACATACAATTTAATTTTTTAAGAGTTGAATAGGAATAAATGAACACATTTTTAAGACAATTGTATTTGCATAAACTGTTCCAGTTTTCACTAAAAGAGACAAAGAGAGTAAAAACAAAGTCACTTTCTGAGTGGGCTGTAAGCTATACTCAGCTGAGGTATTTGGAATACAGAATTCATAAACCCAGAGGGCAGAGACAAGAATCATGGAGAATCAGTTCATGGTAAGTGTATGACTGAGTCTTAAAGGAGAAAATTTTCAATTGGCCTGTCATAATTTCAAAAATACTGAGAAACAGTGATTTTTGTGTTCTTCCCAACAGCCACCCTTCTTTGGAAAGGAATGTGTGTAGCAGTACCCTAGAACCATCTCACTGTATTAGCTGTGTGTATGTAAATAGGAGACAGATAAATTGTTTCTTTACCTCACAGAACCTAGAATGAGATAAACTACTTGAGAAGTTGCTCATAAAACTTAATTTGGATAATAAGATATTATAATTTTAATAAGATGAGACATTTCACGGCCTAGGAGGAGGGTGAGTGTATTTTGCATGTAGAGGTAACAGGAATCAGTGGTGGCCAGAGGGGACACTGTGCTGGCTGGCTGTGGAAACAGCCCCAAGTGATTTCTGCTTCCGGGATTCAGGGGCCTTGTGAAGTTCCCACCATAATTATTAGGGCTGACTTGTGTGGCCATAAGGATATTGCAGAAATGACGGAAAGTGATGACTTCTCATATTATTCTGAAAATCTTGAATTATTTTTATAATACAATAGAATGAGTGTATATGAAGGGAAGATTTGAATAATTTTTTGGCTATAGCAGTACTGTGAAATTTTACCTTTCTCACTGTCAAGATACATACTCAACACAAAAGGGAAGGTTCTGAAAGCAGTCACTTGAAAGCTCAATACTTATAATTGAGGCTTGCAGGATAAAGTAAATTGGTGTCTAAGTCACGGACAATAATCAAAATCATAAGAGATGAACAAAATAGGGTTGTAGTTTGGGAGGTACCTACCTTTTCATTCATAGCAAAGATGGGAAGCTTTTCCCATGTAACAGCTGTAGGTGATAACTCACAAAAATATTCATTGTAGTATATATTAGAACCTCTCCAATAAAGCCTTCTCAATGTGAACAAATCATAATAGGTAGAAGCTGAGGTATGTCTGGATTCTACAGGCTGGTGACTTAATGAGTGACCAGCAAAAATAGAGATGCATTCATCTCTATCAAAAAAGAGTAGATCAATAATGCCAGCAATGTGGAACAGCTTGTGCAGCAGAAACATGTCCACGAGAGACAAACTGAAATACGCCCTAAGTCTGGCAAGTACTGGTACTAGAGCTGTGCCACCAGTTTGTGACAGTATCAGCCAGGAAGGAATTAACTGGCTCAGTTCCTATTCTTCTTCCTGCAGGCCAACCAAGGAATGGTCAGAAGCTTTAATTAAACCTAATGTAAATGACGAGTTAATGGGTGCAGCACACCAACATGGCACATGTATACATATGTAACAAACCTGCACGTTGTGCACATGCACCCTAGAACTTATAATTTAAAAAAAAGAAAAAAAATAACTGCAGTAAGTAAGAACAAGAAAGAAGCCGACTAAATAACCTTCTCTGGAGGCAGACTTCTTCCCTATAACATGCATGATTTGGGTGAGTAACAGATACTACATTTTAAATCAAATTTAGAATTCGTAACATTTTAATTCTGTAAACATTTTTCAACATAGCCATAGTGTACGCATTCTGTACATGAACTCAAACATTGTGCTTGGAGATTCATTGGAAATTAGATATTTTAAACCTAGAGATTCCCTTTCTTCGTAGCCATCTCCCATTTTTACTCCCAGAGTTCAACTCACCACAGAATTACAAAGTATTTCTGTTTCTTTGGCAAAAATATAAAAGAAAGTATAATTTAAGTTTATTTTTTAGGCATATCAACTCACGAAACTAGACTTCGGGTGTGAGATTTTTTTTTTTAATCCATTTGGTTCTATAGGCTACATACCCTGATGAATTTGCACTCGCTATACCAACATGAATTAAATAAGTTCCATATTACATGAAACAAATGTAAAATGCAATTGCCCCGTGTTCATGTTGGCCATTTAAAAAATTGTTGAGTCCAAGATAAGAAGTCTCATGGTTTGTAAGGACTTTACATTTATTGGGATATTTAATCTTCATAGAGTCATCCCAGTCTGGGGGTATTTTTAACCATTCTGTGTTGAGGCAATTGAGGCACAGAGAGTTAAAGCAACTCAAAAATCTCACAGATAAGAAGAGACAGAGGCCAACTATACACACATGCAGCATTGCTCTATAGGCTATGTCCCTATCCACCACGTTGCACTACCTGTGATTCAAAAACGCTAGTTGCAAGTTTTCTTTTTGGCCAAGTCATATCTAAAAGAGAAGACAAGAGACAGAAATTTTTCAGACCGAGGTAATTATAATAATCAAAATCATGCAAGCAAGTATATGATTGTTTTATTTCTCAATTTAATATTTTTAAAATATACATACATTTTCAAATTACTTATAAATAATATATCTTTGTTTGGAAAAGTTGCTGTATTACTATAATAAGCTATTAAATATTGATTATGAAGCACTCTGTTACAGTAAATTAATTATAAATCATCTGACTGAAGAATAAAATTGGCAAATAATTAGTATTTTAGTGAAATTTAAAATCGTCTCCCTTTTATAATGTATATTTTGACATTTTCCTTTTTTATGCACAGTCTTTTATATTTGTATGATATCTTTGTTCATTTGAGGACAGTGCATTTCTTATGAGTGGATTGAGGCTTAGAAGCATACTTCTTAGATTTACATCACAAAAAATTTTATATCTATAAGAAAAGAGTATCTGATTAAATCTTAAATAGAATCTTAATATTAAAAACTAAGGTAGGCCTTTGCTCTCATGAGAATATAAGGGTTTAAATTTTTTAAAGAAAGAAAATAACTTTGTTACTGATTTATTTCATTAAAAAAATCTTTAGTATCAATTATGTGTAATGTAGAAGATGAAAGGGAAAGAGTGTGTTTGGTCATTATACCATCAGGTTAGCAAATTTGATGTTCCCAATATGCCTCTTTGTACATTTTTATTAAAATGTTCATAATGTCACCAGACAGTATAGACAAGGGAAATCCATAGTAAAAAGATCACTAACGACACAGACTGTGACTGAAATTATACCCTCAGAACAACTTCAGAAAATGATAGGCCCTGAGATGAAAGCAAACAATATTGAATTATTTCACTTTTCTGTCCCTAATTCTAAGTTGCACTGGCTACGTTGAACTGAAAGCAGGAATCTAATTGTGTATTTCTATTAAACTAGACAGAAAGAAAGTCTGTCATTGTTTTCCAGAACATTTAGATACCCAAGGAAAAGAATTGTAAAGAGGGATGACTATAAACACACTGATTATCTTAAATGTAGGAACTATTCTTATATGAGATACTTCAAAGAAGGAACAATCTGATTTCTAGAATCTTGGGCATCGTCTGAATGAAACAAAGATTTCAAAAAGAAAGAAACAAGTGTACACCTAGAACAATCCATGATAATTAAATTTAAACTCAAAATACTATGACAATATAAAGGCGTAAGCACTCCTAAACAAACAAGATTGTGAGGCACTTTAAAAAAAATAAAATGTGTCTCACCAGTGAGGGCTACAGCACTCTGTGCCTCCAAGTAAACTTGAAAGGCGGTCTAGGTCATAAGGACTGCAACTCTTAGGCAAGTCCTAGTGCTGAACTAACAGGGACAGTGGAATCGGTGGCAGTGGGGGTGGCGGCGGGGAGAGGCTCGTGACATACTGAGGCACCAGCTGGGGCAGCCACCCCTCCCCTAACTCCAGGCTGCATAGATTGCATCTCTAAAAGAGACCCCTTCCTTACACCTGAGGAGAAGACAGAGAAGAGTGGAGAGGACTTTGACTTGCATCTTGGATGCCAGTTCAGCCATAGCAGGATAGGGCATCTGTCAGCATCTTGAGGCCCTAGCTCCCAGATGACATTTCTAGACACACCCTGGGCCAGAAGAGAACCCACTGCCTTGAAGGAAAGGACTCAGCCATGGCAGCATTTATCACCTGCTAACTGAAGAGCCCATCGGCCCTGAATAAACACCAGCAATACACAGGAATTGCATCAAGGGCCTTGGATGAGCCTATGAAACTTGCTGACTTCAAGTGAGACTCAGCACATTACTAACTGTGGTGGCTAAGGGGCAAAACTCATTTTGCTTGAGAAAAATAGAGAAAAAGCAAAGAAGACTTTGTCTTGCACCTTAGGTATCCATATGATCACAGAATGGTAAAGCACCAAGTGAGCTCTTGGGGGCTCCGATTCCAGGACATGACTCTTAAATGGCATTTCTGGACCTGCCCTGGGCCAGAGGGGAGCCCACTGCCCTGAAGGATGAGCCTAGGCCTGGCAGCTTCACAACAAATTGACTTAAGAGTTTTGGGGCCTTAAGGTAACATTGGTGGTATTCTGGCAGAACTCCTCATGGCCTGAGGTTGCGGTGGGTACAAAGTGAGGCTCCTCTGCCTCTGGAAAGAGGAGGAAAGAGTGGGAAGGACTGCATCTTTTGGTTCTAGTGCCAGCTCAGCTGAAATAAAATAGAACACCAGGTAGACTTCTGAAGTTTTTGACTCTAGTCCCTGACTCCTAGACAGAACTTCTGGACCCACCTGGGGCACCTGGGGTCTGGGGGACCTCACCATCCTGAAAGGAAAGACATAGGGATGGCTGGCTTTGCCTTTTCTGACTGTAGAGCCCCAGGAGCTTCAGCAAACCTGGGCAGTAACCAGGGAGTGGTTACAGCAGGACTTAGATGAGACCCAGTGCTGTACTGACTTCAGGTCTGACCCAGTGCAGTCATAGTGGCGGTGGCCACAAAGGTGCTTGTGTCACCCTACCCCCAGCTTTAGGTGGCCCAGAACAGAGAGAGAGAGAGAGAGAGAGAGGGAGACTCTCTTGTTTGGGAGAAAGTAAAAAAAGAGTCTGCCACGTAGGTCTTTTTTTTTTTTTTTTTTTTTTTTTTTTTTGGAGTCTTGCTCTGTCGCCCAGGATAGAGTGCAGTGACACGATCTCGGCTCACTGAAAGCTCCACCTCCCGGGTTCACCCCATTCTCCTGCCTCAGCCTCCCAAGTAGCTGGGACTGCAGGCACCCGCCACCATGCCCGGCTATTTTATTTTATTTTTTTTGTATTTTTAGTAGAGATGGGATTTCACCATGTTAGCCAGGATGGTCTCGATCTCCTGACCTAGTGATCCGCTCGATTTGGTCCCCCAAAATGCTAGGATTACAGGTATGAGCCACCGTGCCCGGCCTCTATCAAGTCTTATCCAAGACCATCAAGGTAGTACCTCTACAAGTCTGTAAGAACTGCAGGATTACTTGGTTTGGGGTGCACCCTAAAGTAGCTACAACTTAGATCACAACACACAAGTCTTTTCAAATATCCAGAAAGCCTCTCCAAGAAGAATGACTACAAATAAGTCCAGACAGTTAAGACTACATTAAATACCTAACTCTTCAGTGTTAAGACTCCAAAGAACCTCTAGTAGCACCAACACCATCCAGGAAAACATGACTTCACCAAATGAACTAAGTAAGGCACCAGAGACCAGTCCTGGACAAACAGAAATATGTGACCTTTGAGAAAGAGAATTCCAAAGAGCTGTATTGAGAAAACTCAAAGAAATTCAAGATAACAGAGAGAAGAAATTTGGAATTCTATCAGATAAATTTAACAAAGAGATTGAAATAATTAAAAAAATCAAGCAGAAACTCTGGAGCTGAAAAATGCAATTGGCACACTGAATGTGTCTGAGTCCTTTAATAGCAGAAGGGATCAAGCAGAAGAAAGAATTAGTAACCTTGCAGACAGACTATTTGAAAACACACAGAGGAAACAAAATAATAAAAAACAATGAAGCATGCTTACAGTATGTAGAAAATGGCATCAAAAGGGCAAATCTAAGAGTTATTGGCCTTAAAGAAGAAGTAGAGAAAGAGAAATGGGTGCAACATTTATTCAAAGGGAAAATAACAGAGTACTTCCCAAAGTCCTCTGAATGTCTTCCCAAAGTTTTCTGAATATCTAGAACTTATCTAGAGAAAGATATCAATATCCAAGTACAAGAATGTTGTAGAACATAAAGCATATTTAACTGAAAGAGTATTACCTCAAGGCATTTAGTAATCAAACTCCCAAAGGTCAAGGATAGAGAAAAGATTCCAAAAGCAGCAAGAGAAAAGAAACAAACAGCATATACTGTAGCTCCAATACATCTGGTAGCAGACCATTCAGTAGAAACATTGCAGGCCAGTAGAGAGAGCATGACATATTTAAAGTACTGAAGAAAAAAACCTTTTATTTAAGAATAGTATATTCTGCAAAAATATCCTTCAAACATGAAGAAGAAATAAAGACTCTCCGAGACAAACAAAAGATGTAGGATTTCATTAATATTGGAACTGTTCTACGAGAAATGCTAAAGGGAGGACTTCAATCAGAAAGAAGAGGACATTAATGAGCAATAAATAATCACCTGAACATACAAAATAGTCACTGGTAATAGTAAGTACACAGAAAAAGACAGAATATTATAACACTATAACTATGGCAAGACCAGCCTTGAAAACATGGTGAAACCCTGTCTCTATAAAAATCACAAAAGCTAGCTGGGCATGGTGGTACACGCCTGTGGTCCCAGCTACACGGGAGGCCGAGGTGGGAGGATGGCTTGAGTCCAGGAGGTTGAGGCAATAGTGGGCCTAGATTGTGCCACTGCACTCCAGCCTGGGTGATAGAGTGAGACCTTGTCTCAAAAATTAAATTAAACTAAATTAAAAAGGTAGAAGGAGTCTATATGTCTATCGGTGAATTACAGGAATCACAGAATGAATATCATTGTAATATTAAAACATCTGAAAAATCTGATACATACTTTCAGAATCCATATTTATAGATTAATCCAGTAGCTTTGGATATGTTGTACAGTAATTGAGCATGCATATAGTTCATACAGCAAATCATAATAAATATCGCATATACTGATAGTATTTTTGCATATATGTAATTCACAAAGGTTTAATCTACCAGATAAGGACGTGGCAGTCAATTATATACGGCTATGTCATAAGAATGACACTGAGCCCAATCTTCTCTCTTGATTTTTCCAAGGCCAGTGTCAAAAATTCTTGCCTGGTGCACCATTAAATTATTGTGACTGTTGAGAAAAGAAGTTTCAGTAAATGGCAGGCCAAATGTGCCCATAGATAGTTACCCGAATGAATTAAAAACTTATGTTTACACAAGAACCCACACACTGATGTTTATAGTAGCTTTATTCACAATTGCCAAAACTTGGAAGCAACCGAAATATCCTTCAATAAGGAAATGAATAAAAAACTGTGGTACATCCATACAACGGAATATTTTCAGTTATTAAATGAGTATCACAGTACCCAATGGAGAGAGGACAATGTCAAGTATGGCTGAAGTTAAGTTACCATCTCTCTCAGAAGTAAGGATAATCAAAAATGAAAAAGTGCTTTCAATTAAAAAATGAAGTTATAAGCTGGGGCACTGAGATTCTTACCTCGTTCAAGCTTTGTAGACATGTATGACAACAAACTCTATCTCTCCTTAAGCACAGCAGCTGTGCTTAGCAGTCAACTGCAATTTGAGATTATACCCACACTTACAAGGAATCAGATGATGCAAAGAAAGACAGCAGGAGAATTCGTGAATTTTTACTCAGAATCATGCCAAAAGTAGAAAATAACTTTGAACTTCGTGACAGTATACATTAAGAAAATATGCATCAAGTTTTTTTGCATTGTGTGTGGGGGGCTGTCTGTGTGTGTATGTGTGTGTGTGCACAGGCGCGCGTGTGTGTGTATATAGCACTTTGGGAGGCAGAGGCGGGCGGATCACCAGGTCAGGAGATCGAGACCACGGTGAAACCCCGTCTCTACTAAAAATACAAAAAATTAGCCAGGCGTGGTGGCGGGCGCCTGTAGTCCCAGCTACTCGGAGAGGCTGAGGAAGGAGAATGGCGTGAACCCGGAAGGCGGAGCTTGCAGTGAGCCGAGATTGTGCCACTGCACTCCAGCCTGGGCGACAGAGCGAGACTCCGTCTCAAAAAAAAAAAAAAAAAAAAAAAGAATTTCTTCCCCCAACAAACCCTCATTCAACCACCTTAGAATAGAAGAGCCTTAAGGACAGATTTTTCCTCTAATCTTGGACCATTAGTTCCCTAAAACATAAAACAGTAAACATCTGACATGCGTGAGTTTCTGTGTGCTGAGGTTTTCAGGTCATCATTGCTAAGCACTTTCTCACAATATTCTGACTAAGATGTTTGCCACTTTTATCACAGGGAAACAGAGACCCAGAGAAACTGTGACATACTCTAATCATAATGCAGAACTAATTCAGTTTAATGAATTAATTTCAGTTATATCCAGTCCAGAGCACATTTTTGTTGAAAAAGAAGGGATAGCAGTATAACCGCACTATTAACAACCAGTATTGTTATTAACAATGATTCAATGTTTAATATGTGCCAACAATTGCCTCATGTCTTTTAATGTTTCATCATATATAATTCATGATGGAAGATATAAAGTAAATTCTACTCCCATTATGTAGGAAGAGAAATGGACCAAGAAATTTCAGAAACTTGCACACACCACCAAATTCATTAGATCTAGAAAATACCCAAAGACAAAGACAAACCCATTTTCTTTTCTATTACATCCCAGTCATTTTATTAATGTTTTCATGAATGAAGATAGTAATGGAAAATATATGCTATATTTTCATGCAATTTAAAGGAAATATCATAGTAGTATTTTTATAATATATGGAAAATATATTAGCCAATATTAATTAAATGAATTGATTTTTTCCAAATCGCTTAAAATATGTTAGAAAAAAAATTCACTTCTGTTTTATAAATAAATTACAGTTAGAAGAATCACCAAATTGTATAAATATCAGTGCTCTAACTCAAAATAGAAATCTTCTGTCTACTCATTAACTGGACATAAATATATAGAAATCAACTGTCAAAGATAAGTTTAATAAAACCAGAATTAATCTATGCTAGAAAGAAAGAAGAAGAAAGTAGAATTACTCTATAGTTCTAATTTCAGTGCCACTTCTTTTTCTTTGAAAAACAAATATTCCATTACAATATATTTCTCCAAATCAATTTTTCTTATATAACATTTATATTCTAATACTGTCTCTCAGTATCACTTTTGGCACATTGAAAGCAATGTCAAAAAATGCAAGTTACCCATTTTACTTAAAAGTTTAAAATTGAGAATGGAAAACAATGTCAATATTCTTATCCAATATAATAGATATTTGAATTTAGTTTAAATACATTAATTAGATTGACTTAAACTAAGAAACATTTTGTTATTTGCTGATAAATATTATGGAAAAATAAGAGAGGATCCAGTTCTAAGGACTCTAATTTGTGTTTTCCCTTACACCAAATTTATACATGCAAAAGCATACAAACACAGACACATATATAGCAAGTCTTCACTTAATGTTATTGATAAGTTTTTGAAAACTGCATCTTAAAGAGAAGCGACATATAAGGAAATCAACAGGCTAACTGATATAAACAAGATTAAATTCCTGTGGCATATTTCTGCTCACAAAAACATTAGGAAACTTCTAAAATAAGACTCAAAACACTTCTTTTTTTGTTTATTATTATTATCATTATTATACTTTAAGTTTTAGGGTACATGTGCACAATGTGCAGGTCTGTTACATATGTATCCATGTGCCATGTTGGTGTGCTGCACCCATTAACTCATCATTTAACATTAGGTATATCTCCTGATGCTGTCCCTTCCCCTTCCCCCCACCCCACAACAGTCCCCAGAGTGTGATGTTCCCCTTCCTGTGTCCATGTGTTCTCATTGTTCAATTCCCACCTGTGAGTGAGAACATGCGGTGTTTGGTTTTTTGTCCTTGCGATAGTTTACTGAGAATGATGTTTTCCAGTTTCATCCATGTCCCTACAAAGGACATGAACTCATCATTTTTTATGGCTGCATAGTATTCCATGGTGTATATGTGCCACATTTTCTTAATCCAGTCTATCGTTGTTGGACATTTGGGTTGGTTCCAAGTCTTCACTATCGTGAATAGTGCCGCAATGAACATACGTGTGCATGTGTCTTTATAGCAGCATGATTTATAGTCCTTTGGGTATATACCCAGTAATGGGATGGCTGGGTCAAATGGTATTTCTAGTTCTAGATCCCTGAGGAATCGCCACACTGACTTCCACAATGGTTGAACTAGTTTACAGTCCCACCAACAGTGTAAAAGTGTTCCTATTTCTCCACATCCTCTCCAGCACCTGTTGTTTCTTGACTTTTTAATGATGGCCATTCTAACTGGTGTGAGATGGTATCTCATTGTGGTTTTGATTTGCATCTCTCTGATAGCCAGTGATGACGAGCATTTTTTCATGTGTTTTTTGGCTGCATAAATGTCTTCTTTTGCGAAGTGTCTGTTCATGTCCTTTGCCCACTTTTTAATGGTTTTTTTTTTTTTCTCGTAAATTTGTTTGAGTTCATTGTAGATTCTGGATATTAGCCCTTTGTCAGGTGAGTAGGTTGTGAAAATTTTCTCCCATTTTGTTCAAAACACTTCTATTATCAAACATTACAATCAATGTGAGATATACATATATTTAAGAAAAGTTAATTAAAAACAAGTAAGATCATTATTTACCCAAGTTTTGGTGAATCATTGAGTGTCGGTGGTCATAGTGGTGGTGGGTTAAGGCAAAGAATAATTTGTTTGCAAAGGAAAAATTTTAAGAGGTACCCCCTACCACCTTGCAGTTCAAAAGCAGAGAATAAATAGAGCTGGCTGGCTATGTATGTGGTCTCTGTGGCAGGCTTCTAGTTGTTAACTGGACCTAATATCAAGTAAAACTTACAGTAGAGATTAAATTTATTTACAATGTGTTCGTCATAGATGCTAGTGGAATTTAATATTATTGGTGACTGCTGTGAGCATTTCTTGCTTCCTTATTCTCAAATTTTAAGAAAAAAAGTAAGAAATAAAACTATGAGGTATATACAATCAGAGCAGACTAAGGCTCAATGAATTTTTTAAGTATTGTGGCTTGAAAAATAGATAAATGCATTGAAAAATAGTAACTATAGTGATAATGAAAATAATCTCTTTTCATTGAGGTTTCTATTTATATTCATTACATAAAATATTTAATCAAAATTTCCAAAGAAAAGGGCTTGCTAATATTCTCAAGAATATTGCCATAGGTAATTATATACATTTAACAAAATGACCCAAAGAAAACACAAATTTCATAGACTTACTGTGGTTCTTTATTTATGAAATACAAATGAATGTAAATACAACCCCATACTCAACACATAGCTTATAAGTAGTGAGTTTAGTTTCTGGACAGAATACTGCTTCCACCTTAAAATAAAAATAATGTGAACATTTAGAAGAAAGCTCATATGTGAAATGGAACTTCAAGTTCTTTACATTGAAATATGAAATTACTGAATATACCAAAGATTCTGTCACTTACTTTTCTTTGAAATATGCATTGCCTAAAGGAATGAAAGCATTAATAAAACTGAATGAAATTTTTATCAAAAATACCATGAACCCGAGAGACATAGTTCCACTCAGTCAATGAATTACGATAACAGAAAGAGGCAGGGAAATGACGGGAAAGCAGAGATCAATCATCAGGAAGATGCAATTAAACAGAATCTGTTAAAAAAAAATGTTATCTTCTTTGCTTTCCAATATGTTCTCCCTCCCAATCAAGTCTTTAGCGGATTCCATGTTATCTTTTCTCCATGGGACTTCAGAAAGTGGTTTTGTGTTCTTCTATATTCCTTTACGATATGATAAAATTAAGCTATTACAAAACTTATACAAGGTTTTTTTCCAAATGACTGTGAGGCAGGCAACAGGTTCTATCAGCCTTGCTTTACAGATAATAAAGTTAGGAAACAAGAAGTTTATGTACCTTGGTGAAGAAGGTCATGTTGCTAGGAAATGTGGAGCTCAAACTAGAGCCCAAGTTTGTGTTCTATGATTTTTAACAAGTCTCTTTAATTATAATTTTCATAAAAGCAACTAACATTTACAGAGTGTTTATTCAATGACAATCTTCAAAGTTCACTAAGTTACCTACATTACCTAAGTCATTTTTATCTCACAAAAATTCTATGTGCAAATGAGAAAACTGAGGGACAGAGACACACAGCTCCCAAGTGTAAGTAGGTATTAAATATGACCCAGTTTTATTGTCCACTGGACAACTGGGAAAACATTATTTTTAACAACAGGGTCAAAACTTTCTTTTTAAATTATTATTATACTTTAAGTTCTGGGAAACGTGCAGAATGTGCAGGTTTGTTACTTAGGTAAATATGTGCCATGGTGGTTTGCTGCACCCATCAACCCATCATCTACTTTAGGTATGTCTCCTAATGCTATCCATCCCCTAGCCCCCACCCCCCAACAGGCCCTGATGTGTGATGTTCCCCTCCCTGTGTACATTCTATTCTCATTGTTCAACTCCCACCTATAAGTGATAACATTCAGTGTTTGGTTTTCTGTTCCTGTGTTAGTTTGCTGAGAATGATGGTTTCCAGCTTCATCCATGTCCCTGCAAATGACAGGAACTCATCCTTTTTTATGGCTGTGTAGTATTCCATGGTGTATATATGCCACATTCTCTTTATCCAGTCTATCACTGATGGGCACTGGGTTGGTTCCAAGTCTTTGCTATTGTGAACAGTGCTGCAATAAACATATGTGTGCATGTGTCTTTAAAGTAGTATGACTTATAATCCTTTGGATATATACCCAGTAATGAGATTGCTGGGTCAAATGGTATTTCTGGTTCTAGATCCTTGAGGAATCACCACACTGTCTTCCACAATAGTTGAACTAATTTACACTCCCACCAAGTGTAAAAGTGTTCCTATTTCTGGGCAACCCACTTGGGTCCCCTTCCACGCTGTGGAGGCTTTGTTCTTTTGCTCTTCACAATAAATCTTGCTGCTGCTCACTCTTTGGGTCTGTGATGCCTTTATGAGCTGTAACTAACACACACACACACACACACACACAAAATGTGTTCCTATTTCTCTACATCCTCTCCATCATCTGTTGTTTCCTGGCTTTTTAATGATCACCATTCTAACTGGCATGAGATGGTATCTCATTGGGGCTTTAATTTGCATTTCTCTAATGACCAGTGATGATGAGCTTTTTTGCATATGTTTATCAGCCATTTAAATGTCTTCTTTTAGAAGTGTCCGTTCATATCCTTCACCCATTTTTTGACAGGGTTGTTTTTTTCTTGTAAATTTGCTTAAGTTCCTTGTAGATCCTGGATATCTGCCCTTTGTAAGGTGGATAGATTGCAAAAACTTTCTCCCATTCTGTAGGTTGCCTGTTCACTCTGACAACAGTTTCTTTTGCTCTACAGAAGCTCTTTAGTTTAATCAGATCCAATTTGTCAATTTTGGCTTTTGTTGCCATTGCTTTTGGCGTTTTAGTCATGAAGCCTTGCTCATGCCTATCTCCTGAATGGAACTGCTTAGGTTTCTTCCAGGGTTTTTATGGTTTTAGGTCTTACATTTAAGTCTCTAATCCATCATGAGTTAATTTTTGTATGAGATGTAAGAAAGAGGTCCAGTTTCAGTTTTCTGCATTTGGCTAACAAGTTTTCCAAACACAATTTATTAAATAGGGAATCATTTCCTATTGCTTGTTTTTGTCAGGTTTGTCAAATATCAGAAGGTTGTAGATGTGTGGTGTTATTTTTGAGGGCCATATTCTGTTCCATTAGTTTATATACCTGTTTTTGGTACCAGTACCATGCTTTTTTGATTACTGTAGCCTTGTAGTATAGTTTGAAGTCAGTAGTGTGATGCTTCCAGCTTTGTTCTTTTTGCTTAGTATTGTCTTGGCTATACGGGCTCTTTTTTGGTTCCATATGAAATTTAAAGCAGTGTTTTCTAATTCTTGGAAGAAAGTCAATCATAGCTTGATGGGGATAGCATTTAATGTATAAATTTCTTTGGGCAGTATGGTCATTTTCACAGTATTGATTCTTTCTATACCTGACCATGGAATGTTTTTTCATTTGTTTGTGTCCTCTCTTATTTCCTTGAACAGTGATTTATAGTTCTCTTTGAAGAGGTCCTTCAAATCCTTTGTAAGTTGCATTCCTAGGTATTTTATTCTCTTCATAGCAATTGTGAATGGGAGTTCACTCAAGATTTGGCTCTCTGTCTACTATTGGTGTATAGGAATGCTTGTGATTTTCACACATTGATTTTTGTATGCTGAGACTTTGTTGAGTTGCTTATCATCTTAAGGAGATTTGGGACTGAGACAATGGGATTTCCTAAATACACAATCATGTCATCTGCAAACAGAGAATGTTTGACTTCTTCTTCCTATTTGAATACACTTTACTTCTTTCTCTTGCCTGATTGCCCTGACCAGAACTTCCAATACTGTGTTGAATAGGAGTGGTGAGAGAGGTCATCTTTGTCTTGTGCCAGTTTTCAAAGGGAATGTTTCCAGCTTTTGCCCATTCAGTATGATATTGACTGTGGATTTGTCACACATAGCTCTTATTATTTTGAGCTATTAATTAAGTTCCATCAATTCCTAGTTTATCGAGAGTTTTTAGTATGAAGTGGTGTTTAACTTTATCAAAGGCCTTTTCTGTGTCTATTGAGATAATCATGGGGCTTTTGTCATTGGTTTTGTTTATGTTAAGGATTATGTTTATTGATTTGTGTATGTTGAACAAGACTGCATCCCAGGGATGAAGCCGACTTGATGTTGGTGGCTAAGCTTTTTGATGCACTGCTGGATTCGGTCTGCCAGTATTTTATTTGGGATTTTTGCATTGATGTTCATCAGAGATATTGGCCTGAAATTTTCTTTTTTGTTGTAGTTGTGTCTCTGCCAGGTTTTGGTATTAGGATGACAGTGGTCTCATAAAATGAGTTAGGGAGGAGTCCCTCTTTTTCTATTGTTTGGAATAGTGTCAGAAGGAAGGGCACCAACTCCTCTTTGTACCTCTGGTAGAATTCAGCTGTGAATTTGTCTGATCCTGGACTTTTTTTGGTTGGTAGGCTTTTAATTACTGCCTCAATTTCAGAACTTATTATTGGTCTATTTAGGGATTTGACTTCTTCCTGGTTTAGTCTTTAGACCACTAGCCAGAGTAATAAAGAAGAAAACAGAGAAGAAACAAATAGGCACAATAAAAAATGATAAAAGGGATATCACCAATGATCCCACAAAAATACAAACTACCATCAGAGAATACTATAAACACCTATATGCAAATAAACTAAAAAATCTAGAAGAAATGCATAAATTCCTGGACACAAAACACTCTAAAAAAAGCATAAATAAGATGATAAAACATTAAGATAATGCAAATAATCTAAATCTAAAGTCACAAAATAAGGTCTAAATTCTGCAAAAACAAATGTGTTTTCTTTTTATGCTGTGACTGTGAGGTTTACAAGAGTTTGCTTGGTAGTTTCTCTTTTCTTTCTATCTTTTCCCCCCTTTTCGGCTTTTCACTAATTACTAGCTATTCCATTATAACTGCAATGGCTGGGAACACAAATTGGTTTTCCAGTTTAATTGCTGAATACAAAAAGGGATTTAATAAACACATCAAATTAGGCCTTGAAAATGTGAATTTAATATTGTTTATCCCATAATTTAATGGATATATTTAGCCCTATGATTATTTCCCTACTTCTTTTTGGTTCTATATTTTCCTTACTTCCAGCCATAAACAGTTCCTTTTATGATATTCTATTAAGGGTGATGCTCTGTCAAGACACACATGATCACCTGTGACTTGATTTATTGTTGTGAGGAGGCATTATGAATTGTTCAATGTAGCATGCAGATGGTTACATTGCAAAAATATTTATCAAAAGGTAGAAATTTCATTAGGGAATAAAATCCCTACATACAACAAAGAATAGTTGGAGGGTTTCGGTTTGTTAGTTTCAAAAGCGACACTGTAAGTTTAAGTTAAGTCAGTATCCTTGGTGAAAAACATAGAAAAATAAAATAAAAACAAAATTAATTTAATAACTTGATTATTCATTATTCAAAAATAATAACCAATAATATGGAGGAATGCAAATGAAATTATTTGCAAACAAAGATTCAGGGTTTTTGGAGGGGGTTCTAATTATAACTCACTCATAAAATATTGTTCAAAAACATACTTTTTAAAGAATTTTATAAATTATTCCTTAATATGAACTAATTTTTTTTCCAAAATAATGACTTTTCTACAGGATATAACAAGTTAAATGAATACAATTTAAATATGATTATCACAACTTAAGTGTATGTAATTTAAAATGTTGCTTTAAAATATGTGACAAGCAAATAGATTAATTTTGATATGTGACATTTTATATAATTTTAAAGGTATAGAGTTTTAAAAATCTAGTCTAAACATAATGAAATCTTTAAAATAATACACATTATTACCCATTAATGAAAAGAAAAATGATATATCACATAATACCTTTGAACCAGCATACAGGTACTCAAATTTTTTGTTTTGTTTTTGGATATTGAAATATTTTGTGTTGTTTTGAATATCAACCTGGCCGAGACTTCTAGAGCTACACTGCAAGTCTGCACCTTTTGCTACTATGCCCTCTTTTCTTGGTCTTTCCATACTTCCATGAAATCTACTTTGCTACATAGATCATTTGATTCATCAAGTTCAAGGGGTTCCATAGACAGCAGGATTCTATATGTATATGAAAGTTCTGTCCAGCTATAGTGGAAAAATCACAGAATAAAATACTCAGAATATTGGAGCAAAGCCAAAATGATAAGCACTGTGTGCATTCAAGGGGTACTGATGACTTAAATTTTGTAAAATGGAATATGGTGTAGCATATGGTTATCACAGTCTAATTAACACGTTCTCCACCAAAAATAGATGCTCATCATATACAGGCCATAAATTTTAAAAAATCAGAGACAAATACAAAATAGTCATCATATGGAAGAAAGAACTGATCACAGAAGGTTGCCATTAACATTCCTTCATGTCTTCTAAGTTTACAAAATGACTGAATTTTTTATAGGATAAAGAATGATTCCAGTAGTAGCAACTCAGGTCACTAGCATAATCCTTTGAGATTTATTTACCAAGATTTTGCTTTTAAAAATGGTTGAATTTCATATTCATATCTAAAAGAGATAAGCAGCCAATAATGGAGAATCCAAAGCCAATTAAATAAGTTCCACAAAGCCACAAAGGGAAGTTATGCTGTTTTTGCAAGAGGTATCTCAGGTTCTCCTGCTTCTTTCTGAAGGAAGAGCTAAGAATGGAGATTAGACTATGGCTTTGGAAAACATGATGAGAAATTATCTTCTAGAGCCAGCATGTTTTTCTTCACTTCTGCAGAGCCAAGTACAGCAATCACAGAGGGATTAGCCTTGCTCTAGGTATTCTTTGTCCCTTCACGTAGTTGAACTTACTTGGATGGGTAGGGGAAAACAGGCTCAGAGAAAATGAAGATTCCTTAAATGCCTGATAACAATGCCAGTGAGATAAATTAAAACTTCTCCCATCAGGTGAAACTTAAACTTTCACCTGTTAAACTGTATTACTTGGCCCATATTGGAGAGTTTAAGTAATAGAGAAATAAGTTTTACAAAGACTTCCAAATTTCACCTTCTCAAAGGAAAGGTGGAGGGAGATTTTTCTGGACCTCATTACACACAGCATAAACTTAAGTATAGCTTGTTCTAGCACTCTTTTGCACTAACTGGAGCTTGTTTCAATGTGTTCCATGAGCCTCTCAGCAATACATGATTCAAAAATGATTTTAGCCTTATCACAATAATGAGAGGCATTTCATGTTTTCTCTGCTAGAGGTACACAACTTATCAAACCCATCTCCTGCAGTTTTGGCACCATAGGTCTGCTTTATAATTGTTGGCCAGACATTTATTAGCAAAACTCTACCTTCTTCTGGTACCTTAGCACTACCCTCTACCCCACTGGGTTTTATGACAGTGTTTTACAAATTATGAGTTGCTCCCAATCATAGAACATAAAATCAATTTAGTTGGCAATCATATAGATTTAAAGTGAATAAAAGAAGAAATACAAAAATACAACACAGAGTTAGTTTAAGTACTATTTTCTAATTGTTGGGCTTTGACCTGATTATACATGTGTTTCTGTGTTCTGGGTTAGAATGTTGTATTAATCGGGGTTCTACAGATAACAGAACTAATAGGAGACACATATGTAGATATAATCAATCAACAGATCAATAACCCAGAATAAAGTTTGATCAAATATCTGGACAGATATCTGTACATATCTATAGGTATATCTAAAGATATTTATTTTAGAAATTAGTTCACATGGTTATGGAGTCTGAGAATTTCCAAGATATACAGTCAGCAAATCGGAGCCCCAGGAAAAATGGTATAAATTCGAATCCAAGTCAGAGAAAAAGGAGAGCCAATACTGTAAATTCTAATCCAAGTCGGAGTTCAATGTCCCAGCTCAAAAAGTGTCAGGCAGAGAGGAATTTTTTTCTCGTTAATGGAAGAGTCAGCTTTTTGCTCTAGACTTCAACTGATTGGTTAAGTGCTACTCACATTAAAGAAGACACTATGCTTTACTGAGTGTACTGATTTAAATGTTAATCTCATAAAAACACACTTTCACAGTGTGACTGGGCAACTCTTGGCCTGGTCAAGTTGACACATGAAATTAACAATAACAGGTCTATTCCTTATCAACTTGGAACCCATATGCAATTTGTTAAACCATACTTATTCTGCAAGTAAAGAAAATGGCAAAGTCATAATCTGATTAATATAATTCAACTATCCTGAATACAACAGAAAACACACTAACTCCTTTAAGAGAGAGGGTATTTGAGTCTATAACTTAAATATTTCAATGGAAAATTACAATACATAAATACAACGATATAGAATCAATTTGTTTTATATTACTTGAAGAAATGAGAGAAAAGAAAACACAAAGACATCTGTTTAATATATTTCTATATATGGTACATAAATATTTATAAATAAATATATATTTATACACACATACAAATGCATAATAAAATATGAAGAAGATATTCATAACAACTAAAGTCATCCTTTCTGTAACTGGTCATGCGGTTGTAACTGGTATTTATAACTATCTTCTTCCACTTCCTATTCTGTATTCCCTTTGCTTTCTATAAGCACCTCAGCTAATTGTGTTTATTTTACTTGTAGGGTTACTCAAACTTTCATTCCTGAAGAGTCTGGGCCAAGAGTACTTCTTTTTGTATTGGGTTGTTGTAGTTGTCCATGGACCTTAATCACAGGGCATGGAAATACTAAAAGGCACCCTGAATTTCAGACATAATCTTCCTTACATCCACAATGGAGTAATATTTCAATTTCTACTTACTTATCAGGCTGAATCACCTCAGCTAGAAAAATAACTCTCTTTTGCATGTTGAGACAGACATAAAGAGTTCAAAGTGGCCAGGTGGCACTCTTAACTTCCATTTCAATACAATCAGTGCTATGTCTCCTAGTAAAAGCATTCCTTTCTCTAAAACTGAGACCTCTCTAGGCCAGGAAGCATAAAGTCATGGGAACAAGAATCAGACACTTGGCTGGAAGGCCAGTGAAGTAATTTTTAGTAATACTATTCTCATTTCTAATGCTTGATTCCTGGTGCTGTTAATCCTAGCTGTGGGAAAAAGAACATTATAGATTAGACACAGAATCAGAGCATACATAACTTGTGATAATCAATTTTATGTGTCACCCTGACTGGTCTGAGAAATGCCCAGAAAACTGGTAAAACACTAGTGGGGTGTGTGTCTGTGAGGTGTCACTGGAAGAGATTAGCCTTTGAATTGGTAAAGTGAGTAAAGACGATCAACTCTTACTAATATTGGCAAGCATCATCCAATACATTGAAGACACAAATACAACAAAAAAATAGGAGAAGAACGAATTATCTCACGCTCTTTTGAGCTGGGATATGTATTTCTCCTGCGTAGGACACCAAAGCTCCTGGGCCTTGGGCCTTAGGATTCCCCCTACTCTTTCCAGTTCTCAGGCCTTCAGCCTCAGACTTGAAGTTGGCTCCCTATTCTCAGACCTTTGAACTTAGACTGAATTACACCACTGGTTTTCCAGGTTCTTCAGCTCAGAGACGGTATATTATGGGAATACTTCATCTCCATAATTGTGAGCCAATTCCCATAAGAAATCTCCTCATATCACTCTGTGCTTGGAAGTTATTGTCACCTAACTAGTGCTGTAATTGAATTTTCTAAAGGCCATTCTACTGTTTTTCCAGAACAGCTGCTTCAGGTGGCTGACAATATTGTAAATCCAGTAAATTCTGTGAGCGTGGTCCTTTGTCACACTTTTTTTGTGGATGTTGCTGTGAAGTGAGTTCTTTGATCGGAAGCAAAGCTGTGCAGAATACAACGACAGTGGATAGGTCCTTGGATGGTAATTTTAGCATAAGTATTATATGCAGGGAAGTCCTTGGCATAAGCATTACATTCTGTAAGTCCTTAGATGGTAGTTTTAGCATAAGCATTACGTGCAGGGAAGGCAAATTTATATTCAGAGTTCCTATTCCAGAAGAGACATAATGCTGGCCTTTACATGGTGGCAGTTGTCTAATGTAATCAACCTGCCACCAGGTCACCAGCTTGAACATCCATGAGAATAGTGCCATATTTGGGATTCAGTGTTGGTCTCCTGCTGGCAGATTGGCATTCAGCAGTAGCTGTAAGCAGGTAAATCTTAATGAGAAGAAATTCATGCTTCCAAGGGCATATATCAACCCCATCCCTGCCACTATGGCTATCTGTTCATGGGCCCTTATGCAATGACACGAGTGGCAGGGGAAAGAGGCTGACTGTTATCCACAAAACAGGCCATATCACCTGCTTTGTTTATTAAAATTCTTCTCTGCTGAAGTCATACTTTGGTGCATATTCACATGTGACACAAATATCTGCATGTTTTTGACCTGTTCACAGAGGCTTATTCACATGTCATTTTCCCAATTTTTTCATCAATGATGTTTCAATTGTTTTTCTTCCAAATTCCTTACCACACAGACAAACCATTGGCCACTGCCCATGAACTGGTGTCTAATCATACATCTGGCCATTTCTATTTCTAAACAAATTAAACATCTAGGTGCATTGTTCAAAGTTCTGTCCACTGGGAGGATTTTCTTTCATCACTATCCTTCAAGGATGTCCTAGAAAGGGGCTGTAGTGCTGCAGCTCTTTACTTTCGGATGATGCTTGCATTTTGTGCAGAACCATTTGTAAATCAGGGTTAATTTCTTCCTCTGGTCAACTGATTTTAAGTTGTAGGTGCAGGCTGGGAGAGAAAAGGCAGTGTAAGAGAAGAGGGGGCTGTAGACATTTGGCATCTCCTTCATGTAACTTACTTATGCCTGCAGGGCTTCCTTAGACCTGGACACATACATACCACTTCTGTTTGATGACGGAATGCTCCTGAGTATGCCCAACTTAATGGCTTGGTGAGTTAGGTAAGAGTTAGTTCATGATGGGCAGCTCAGATAGCATACAAACTTGGTGGCCAATAGTTAAGCATTTAATTTCCATGAAGGTCCAGTCAGACGAAGAGCTAGTTACAAAATATTGGAGTTGATATCTGGAGAATAACAACACTAGGTTCCAAAATGCTAAAGGCCTGCACTGAAATATACATACGAGGTTCTTCCAAAGGCTCCAAATTGCATTCCTATCTGATATCAAAACTTTAAGCCTCATTGGATCTGTAGAATCAAGTGGCAGAAGAAATTTTACAATAGCTTGGGCCTGATGCAGAGTCTTTCATTTTTGTGAGCTCTCTTCAAAACTGGTAGCTTTGGGGCTCACTCAATAAATAGGTTAAGGTAACATACCCAAACAAGGAATGTGTTGCCTTCAAAATACAAAGAAGCCCACTAGGCCTTGTGCCTCTTTTTTGGTTGCAGGAGGGACAAGACGCGTCAACTTGTTTTTCGTCTTAGAAGTGATATCTTTCTATTTCCCAAACTACGGGATGTCTAGGTATTTCACTAAGATAGCAGATCCCTGAATTTTCATCAGATTTATTCACCACCCTTTGACATGAAAGTATCTTACCAATGTGCTCAGAGTAGTTACCAGTTTTTACTCGCTGGGTCCAATCAATTGTAATGCCATCAATGTAATGAACCAGTGTGATATCTTTTGGAAGAGAAAGGTGATCAAGACCCCTGTGAAATAAATTATAACATAGGGCTAGAGAGTTGATATACCTTCAGCTGGGCAGTGAAGGTCCATTGCTTACCTATTCAGCTGAAAACAAACTGATTCTGGTGGACCTTATATACAGATATGGAGTAAAAGCATTTTCCACATCAATAGCTGCATACCAGGTACCAGGAAATGTGTAAATTTGCTCAAGCAATGAAAACACATTTGATATGGCAGCTGCAATAGGAGACATGTCTGGTTAAATGTGTGATAATTCACAGTCATTCACTAATATCTATCTGTTTTCTGCACTTCTCAAATAGCTGAGTGAAATGAGAATGCGATGCCACTCACAATTCCTGCATCTTTCAAGGCTTTGATGGTGGCACTAATCTTTGCAATTCCTCCAGAAATGTGGTATTGCTTTTGATTTGCTATTTTTCTGGTAAAAGGCAGTTCTGATGGCTACCACTTGGTCTTTTCCATTATAAATAGCCCTCACTCCATAGGTCAGGAAAACAATGTGGGGATTCTACCAGCTACTGAGTATATCTATTTCAATTTTGCGTTCTGGAACTGTAGAAACAACCACAGATTACACGCAGGATCCCACAAATCCCACAGTAAGGACTACTCAAACCAAACTCTTTTCATCATCTGACCTTCATATGCTCCTACCCCGGTTAGTAGACCACAGTAATGTTTTGAGTCTCCTGGAATGAGTACACTTCAGAGCCAGTGCAGTTTCAGTAGTCCCTGAAAGTTCTGGCTATTTCATTTTCCCCAATGCTCAGTTATCCTGGAAAAAAGCCTGTAGATCCCTTTGTGAATGACTGGGAAAAAAGATGCGCTATATAAATTTTTGTCCATGTACTGGGATTTTTCCTTAAGGGACTGAGCCGCCCTTCATTCAAGAGGTTCAGGGCCTATAAATTGTCTCAAGTGAGGGGTCATGACTGTTTTTATGGTTCAGATTAGACTTTTGTTCTCTTGACCTGGAACTTTTCTGTTTACACAGGTCAGATAAGGATTTAAGAGGCTTCCTATCTATTTCACGTCTACAAACGCCATGATCAACTAGCCAACAGCATGGTGTTGCATAACTCACACCAATCTGACTGCTGCTGTGACTCTGCTGTTTCTATGGTAACCATACCCATCATGCTTTTGTAGGATGAGTGCTGATACAGGTGTCAGCCCCTGCCACCATGAGATCCAAATACTCCCATTGCATTTAGATTTCCCAAATCAGCCCCAATGTAAGGTCTAGCCTATGGAATTGTTTTCTTATTCTTGACATCAGCTTAAAACATGTTTGAAAAATGCTAATTTTGAATCTGAAAATCTGTCCGCTTTTCTTATTCTCTAAGACATTTGTGATAAATTCCCATTGAGAATTCCTTCTGTGACCTACTCTACATTCTCTGAAAAATTTCTGAATCTCAGCCACTATAAAATTAGGTAAAAGCTACAATGCTTCCCATTGTTTTCTTTAGACAATGAGCCTAGACTTCCAATGTAGAAAGAAAGACACAAAACATGTCTTGGTCCCTCTTACTACTTAATGACAGCAATTAAAGATCTCACTTTCTTCTCTAGGTTTCACTCACTTCTTTTACCATATTTTTCTTTCTTTTGAGATGAGAGGAAGTAATTTGGAGGAGTTATGCATCACTCTATGTATGTAATCATTACCCAGTATCTGCTTCAAGATATTCCCTGTGGTGATTTTACTAAAACGCTCACACAATTAAGCACAGGACCAACTTTTCCTGAAAGCATTCTATTTCACACTGTATGTGCATTTCTGTGTTCTAGAAAAGTAAAAGTTATGGTTTAAAATATTTCCATCTACCTCACTCGAAGCCTTCCAAGCAGAAGTTTTGAGACAGAGATGGAAGAGACAAGGGTGTGGAAGGAGCATAAAAATCTCATTTAGTTTTGAAGACATGGTAAAGGAGGCAAAGAGAAACACAAGGCTAGATTATAGCAAGAAATTGAAGCAGGAAAATGCAATTACATTTTTCCAAGAGAAGGAAAACCTATGTTGGAGCAAATTGAATGTAGGTCTCTCATTGAACTTGATGACCTCAGAACATTTTATACACAGACACTTTTAAGTGCAATGCCTAATTTACAGTTGGTAACTACATACTTACTTGAAAAAAAATTTATATGTTGTGTTTTATATCAGAATAACAAAATAGAAAAAAAGGAACTCCTGATAATATGATATTCACTCATTATTACTTCTACTGCACAATTTTTATAAAAAAAATCCTAATATTTAACAACTATCATTAGTTTAACGGCAAACAGAGTTAAAAGAAGACTAAAAAAAACTGAAAAAAAAAAGAAAGAAAGAAAAACTCTCTATTACTTTGTCAACTTGGCATTCAGTAATCCTTAGGGGAAACTTGACTTCTGAATTCAACTTAATAGGAAATCCCCTATGAACCCTGTCATGGGAATAACTATTACAGAATTTGACATAAGTGTAGACAAGTGGGATCATTGCAGCAGAAAAGTCTGTGGCAATAAATTTATTTTTCTTGACATAAGAAATCTAAGTTTGGTGATTACCAATTAGGCAGCTAGAGAAAGTCGATGGGACAGTAAACTTGGAGCATAATTCTCCCTAGGGTGGAGGGGATGGGAAACAATCTCCATTAATGTGGAACAACATAAAACACATATAAGAGCAATTATTATTAGACTACTCAAATCATTATTTCAATTTACTGGAATAATCATTTGTGTGATAAAAGGTAATGATTGGAAAAACAACCAATACCTTCATTGAAAAAATTCAAAAGTTATGAAGCTATATCTGGATAATGTCTTGTACAACAGTAAACACTGAAACAATTGCTTACACTAGTTTTAGTAATAATAAAGATACAAATAAACCTTATAGAATCTATATATTAGTTCAAATGCTGTTTTTGAATATGAATAAATTAAATATTGAAAAAATTGGTCTGTGATACAATTCAGCAGCAACCAAAATTATCAATTATTGTAACACTCAAGATAGTGAAAAACATCATCATGCTGAAATCTGTATTTGGAAAAATAAATTACTTTCATGTAAGAAAGAAAATGTACTTCATTTTTTACAGTGTAAACAATTAGAAATAAAAATGCTTGAATTAAAGTCTTATACCTGTTAAGAATTAAACAGTTCGAAATTTTCCTCCATATTCAACTACCAAGTTAGTCCCACTGATGCTTGGACGCTAGTGGAAGGCATGAGATTCCTGGGCCAGAGGAAAAACAATGTTATTACTCACAGCAATAGCAGTAGCCAGAGAATCAGCAATTTATTAAATGGCACTAGGGTCCTAATCCCCAATATCCACTGAGTAAGCTAAAATTGTCAGGTGACATCTATGCATCAAGTAGGCTGCTAGAGAACCTGAAGATACTATTCTGCACAGCAAGTATGTTGGTCAATTGCTTCAAAGGGAGACACTCCATATTTTAAGACTGTTGACACATAGACATCCTTGAGAAGATATTCCAGAAAAAAAAAGCCTCTGCTCATAAGGTGTGCAGAAATGTGAGAGAGTCGTAGAGAACCGTTAACTAACAACAGTTGTTTATTCAACTAGTGTACTGTTTGTGCTAAAAAAATTAAAAATGAAAGATTTTTTCTTTTATGAGTATATTTCTAAAAAATCATTATTTCTTTACTTTACCTTCTGTTAAACCAGTGGTTCTAAACTTTTTGCCACTACAACCCTTTCCCCAAGGTGCCTTTTAAGAAAGTTTTTTCTTCATGTACTCTCATAAAATTTTAATACCACAGATATAATGTATATCTCTTTATGTACTGTTTATGTATCTGTACTTTATACACAAAAGAAGCAATATTTTTCACACTTCGAAAAGCATTTTCTTTTGTCTCACGTGGGCAATGTCACCCCTGTTCAGAAGGAATTTGGTATACTAATAAAAATTACTTATTATATTGTTTTGAAGTAATAAAAATTAACGATGACATTTTAGTGAATTTCTATTCAATTCTGTGTTAACTATAATCTCTAATCAAATAACTATTATTTATTCATGAGCAATCTCTACAAAAGTAATAAAGTATATTAGTTCACTGATTCTTGACAACTGTTCAGTTAGAGGATATTACTTTTACTGTCACTTTTTAATTATGAAGAAACTGATGTACTGACAATTTTCATATTTTCCAAATCCATAACCCAAATAAGTAGAAGGTAAGAGCTAGGATCTAACTCAGGAAGGCTGATTCTGACCCCATAATCCCTAAATTATGTAACTGATCTCACAGACAAAAATCTCATGAGATTTTTTTCCTACCCAATCTAAATCTCAATCTTATATATCTGCAAAAAATGTATATATAAATTACTTTATACAGATGCTTTTTCTTTCAAAACAATTATTTTAGAGCATCAATAAGGCAAATAAACATCTACAAATAAGAGTGGAAGATATAATAAGAAGCCAAAAGCAAAGCAAGAATTAAGATTTATTAGACATAATATCAAATTTTTTTTTCTTTTTTTGTGACAGACTCTCGTTCTGTCTCCCAACCTGGAATGCAATGGCACAATCTCGGCTCATTGCAACCTCCACCTCCTGGGTTCAAGGGATTTTCCTGCCTCAGTCTCCCGAGTAGCTGGGATTACAGATGCCTGCCACCACGCCCAGCTATTTTTGTACTTTTTGGTAGAGACAGGGTTTCGCCAAGTTGGACAGGGTGGTCTGGAATTCCTTACCTCAAGTGCGCTGCCTGCCTCAGTTTCCCAAAGTGGGCGGGAGCCATCGCGCCCGGCCTTATTTTCAAATTCTATGACATACTCTGACTTTTCTATGTTCTTCCTTTTCCTTGTAAGGACATCTTTTTGACAAGTTTTTCTCATTTATGCCACTGATGTATTCTTCTAAAAAGAGTTCTTTTCTCTTTGCAAATAGTGGCATTATTCCTTGAACAGTGTTCACTCTGAGTGTCTTTTAATCTCAAAATGTTATCACCACTAGAATTCTGAATAGATTATACACACACCATGAGAGATATATCTTTTTAAAACTCTCATAGATTTTAAACAAAATTCAACAGTTCATAATTTTTATATAATTTCTGAAGCCTTTAATCCTTTTTTTAGGAAGATTAACACATTTAAAAAATAAACATAGCCAACATGAGCATTTAGAGCTTAGCAGTAATTTTTCTACCCATAATTATCAGAACACTAAAATAAATAGCAATCTGGATTATTGAGACATTATTACATGGATTAAAAACCCACAGAATCTTTTCCTTTTATATTCAGGTGTACATGAACATTTTTTACCCTTTTTAAATAATGACTGATTATACTTTTCCTCTATCTTGGTGGTGATGAGTTTTATTTTTTGTCTTTTATTTTTCTTTAAAGAAATGAGAGAAGAGCCATAAAAAATACAATTTAAACAAAGAATCAGCATAGGAAAAGATGAAAAAGCCATGGAGAAAAATCTGACAGGAACTGTTGTTAAAAAGTGTCTCAGCTGTCAGGGCTGACAGTGTTGAGAATCCCCACAGCGCACTGCATCCTCAGGAATGTCTAATAACAGTGATGGTGTTGGGCGGATCCAGATTGTTGGGCATTTCCCCACGGCAATAAGGCTAGTTAATGCAGCTTTGGAAAATGTGCATTAATTTTATTTTACTTACATTGTGAATGGCATAATACATACATAATAAGATACACACCGCATATGGACAGGGAAAGAATACAAATAAAATAAATAATAATATACTCACCACCCTGCTGAAGAAATGGAATGTTATCAATGTTTTAGAAAGGCTTCATGCTTTCCAAACCCTCATGAAGTAATACAAAAGGAAGCTTACTGTAGAAAGAGTCATGGCACAATCTAACTCTATAATTCTATTATTTCTTTAAAATCTGAAGGTCACAGATTTGGAATTGAAGTAAACTAATATAAATAAAAATTTTTAAATATATGGAAAACGCTTTGATGGATGAAAACTAGTAATTCTATAAACCATGAGAGACAGGCTATAAGACAGCACAGTTACTGTGTTATTAGGCCGTAATTTGTGTGTAAAATATAGATCTTGGTTAAACAAAAGAAATAAAAGTGTTATATCCTACAAGCCTAGCTCTCATGACACCATAATTAGCAAAAGAAGGGAAAATACCAGTTGCAGGTAATAGAACACTGACTTCAAAATGAGTAGGACAGGCAACAGCCTAGTGTTAACTGTTGTGGTTGAATTCAAGCAACTTGCAATTACAGAAACCCTAAACTGGCTATCTAGTGAAGAAAAACAAGCATCCTATGTTACCATCATATACAGGAGCTGGAAAAAAAATTAAACTCTTTGAGATAGAGTAGAGTGATAATTACCAGAGGATGGGAACAGAAGTAGGGAGGAGAAAATAAAGAGACACTGGTTAATGGGGATAAAATTTGTCATTAGATGCATAAAATCTAGTGATCGACTGCACTTTTGTTAGCAACAATTTATTATGTACTTAAAAATAACTAAAATAATAGAATTGGAATATTCCTAACACAAAGAAATGATAAATTCTTGAGGAGAGGGATATCCCAGTTACCTTGATTTAAACATTTTACACTGTAGCCTGTATCAAAATATCACATCTACCCTGTAAATATGTCCAACTATTATGTATTCATAATAATAAAAAATAAAAATTCAAGTGTTCCAACCCCATAGGTTATTTTGGATATACTGATAAAAGAAGAAAAACTACAGAAACAAGTTAGCAAATGTGCTCTGTAAGCAGAGAAAAATCATACTCTATAAAAAGAAGATATTATGCCTATTCCATTAAGTGTTATGTAGAAGAATGTAGCGTTCCACACTATAAATATAAATATACACAACAGAAGAGGAGGTATTTGTGAAGATAGAGTCAGGAATTGGACTGTGATTGCCACAAACCAAGTAATGCCAGGAGGAGTTTACAAATGCAAGAACAGATTCTCACCTGGAGACTCCAGAGAAAGTACACCCCAGCCAACACCTTAATTTCAGCCCATTGATATTGATTTCAGATTTTTGCCTCCAGAACTGTAAGACAAAATCTTTCTGCTGTTTTTAAGCCACTCAGTTTGCGGGAATTTGTTATAACAGCCTCTAGAAACCAATGCAGATTCGGGCATAGAGTGTGGATACAGAGAAATAGCAAAGCTCTTTCACCAGATCTATTCAGAGAACATAACACTGCTTAATAGGGAGAGCTGGTTGGAGGCAACTTGTTTTTTAATAAAGTATGTAATATTTTGTTCTATAGTAACCAAGAGTCAAAATCTAGCTAACATAGTTAATAGTAGCCGAGCACCTCTTTTGTTATAATAAGCATACACTAACACAAGTCAGAAAAGTCTACAGAATCAGATCAAGGGTAAAATTTCAGAGTTTGAAACCCAATTCTTAGGTCCATTCTGACAAGGGAGAAATTATGAGGCTTGGTTGCCATGGGAAGTGTTTCATGGACAGGTTTCAAAAAGTCAAGTATTCTTATCATTGTCAATGATACTTCAACTAGGTAAAAGTTTTTAAAAATCTAGTTCAAAATGATGGCAGAGGAGGAATAATTTAGCTGGGAAGCAATTAGCATTATCAAGTGAATAGATTGCTTGTCTTGTGACTTGCCCAGATTGAATAATGTGAGAATGCAAAACAGAATGCTAATACATGAACGAGATAAAGCACAGAAGCAGCATACACTGAAAAACAGGGAACAGTAGAGTAATCAAACTGAGACACTGTATGAAGATGATTAGAAACAGTAAAAGGCAGGGAGACTCAGGGAAGAAGAATTTGTGAATAGCCATTTAAGACATACTGCACCAATTGAAAGACACCTACCAAGAACTATAAATTACTGCTTATTTCATCCTTCGAGTCTGAAGTATATTCTTATTCATTCTTCGGGTCTGAAGTATATGAGTAAGAATGTTACCTTAGTTCAGGCTGCTATAATAAAACTACCATAGACTGAGTGATTTAAACAACCGAAATATTTCTTCACAGTTCTGTAGATTGAGAAGCCCAAGATCAAAGTGCTGGCCAATTCAGTTCCTAGCGCGGACCCTCTCCTGGTCTGTCTTCTTGCTGTGTCCTCACATAGCAGAGAGACAGAGAGGAAGCAAGTCCTCTAATACCTCTTCATATAAGGACACTAATCCCACCATGAAGTTTCTACTGTTGTGACCTGATTAACTTCCGTGGGTCTATCTCCAAATTCCACTGCAGAGGGGATTCGTGAATGCATATATAAATTTTGGAGGGACATAAACATTGAATCCATAGCAATTGCAGTTTTACTTTTGACAGGCTAAGCCTGTCAGCTTTTTTCCAGATAATCCAGGCATAAAAGAAAATTCACGTGTATATCTGAGTTTAACATATCTTGGTATAGAGTCTAATTTACACCCTTAGTTTTCAGTACCACCATCTTCATTACCTTTTGCTTAAATTTATTTTTAACAGTGAAATTTCTATACTTCTTAAAGTGATAAGCATTTTATAAGAAGTGATATGTATATATATCATTTTATAAAGAGTGATATATACAGATCACATACACAACAGAAAAGAAGGTGTGATACATATATAACTCCTTATAATATATATATCAAGTTGGTGCAAAAGTAATTGCAGTCTTTGCCATTGAAAGTAATGGCAGAAACCAGAATTGCTTTTGCATCAACCTATATATGTGATTTACTGAACAGATATTTAGTTGCTGACTTCTCTTTAGTAAGCATTTCTGGAGCTGACATTCTGCAATCTCTTTAAGAAACAAACAAAATTAACATGCACGTAAGTTACATGTGTAAAATATTTTAGATATGAATGCATGCTACAGAAGTGAAGAAAGTAGGTAAGAGGAAGAGTTAGTTCTGGTGTGAAATGGGAGGTGAGGGCAGGTATGTTGGGTTCTTTTAAAAGTGTGCAAAAGAAATATTTTCAAAAGATGACATTTTAGCTCACTCTTGAAGGAAATGAATTAATCCATGCAGTTTTCTAGAGATGAGCTATCGAACCAGGAGCAATAGTTCGAGGAAAACGCTGGGTTTGGAGGGACTGCTGGGAGGCCAGGATGGCTGGATTGGAGAGAGCAAATAGAGAAAGGCAGTGGATTAATTCAAAGATGCAAAAGAAATCAGAGCTTGTGAACATCGTAGGGCTTTGGCTTTTAATCTGAATGAGATTCATTCTTGGAGTATTTGAGCCGAGAAATAACATGATGTAACCAGGAAGGGTAAAATTGTTATTCCCATCAGGCCAGATCCAGAACTACAAAACAAATACAAAATATGCCACCTATATTAATCACTTGTTCATTCTGGAAAATATTTCTTTAAAAGAAACATTTTTGTTTCTCCTCACTCCCACCTCGTTATTTTCAGTTATTATTTGTGCTTATTTTTAGCTTCTAAAATATTTAATTCAAATTTCACATGTTGATACTTCTTAACACTCGAATATAATGCAACAAAGACATGATATTTTGGCACTATCATCTCAACATACAAATAGTAAGTATTTTACACTATTTTAAAATAATTCACCTCTATTCCTGAGTTGAAACTCTGTCAATGCATGTGTTTGTCATCAGATAATACCTAAAAACTAAATATATTTATTTTTTGACTTTATAAAGTAATCAATACTTTGCTCTTTGAATAGTTAACATGTATGTAACAAGATATTAAAAGGGAAAAGAAAACAATTCCTTATCAATAAATCATATGGCACTCAAATTAGAAAATGTATCCTGTATTGTCATAAACTATGTATAACCAAAAAATTAGACTCATAGGAGTTTTAACCTAATTTGATCGATAAGCAATCATGTCTTTGTTCAAAGATAACAATCATAAAAAACAATCAGCTCATTTATGCATTTTGCATAGAAAATAACTTTGAAGTTTTGATTCGTTTTCATTGTTTATAAGATTTATCACAAGTAAATAAATTTTTCTATCAAAACAAATCCTCAGGCCAAAATAAAACCCAGTGTTCACTTGTCAGGAAGACATCCATTCCTATGAGAAAAACTGCTGAATTTTCCATGTGCCTGATTGTACTATTTTCAGATCACACATTGACAAGCATTTTGCCCTGAAGATGGTATGGTCAAGCCTGTTTAAAATTCATAGATTTTTTTCTCCTTACCAAATGAAGAGCTCAGCATTGAAAATTTTATGTAGGTTAAACTATCCCCCCAAAAAACTTTCAGTGTTACTGGAACCCTTGTTATCATACAACCTGAACAACTTTGACAACTATTTCTCTACTTACCAGAATCTCATTACTATGAACCATGGTACACCATTTAAGATTTGCAGACAATGTTGTTTTCTTGCACGTGAACTTTAACTTTCCTTGTCAACTTGTGGAGTTGGATACATTGATTGGGAGTTAATCTTTTATACTTTTCTATAAATATATACACCATTATAAAATATTGATCTGTATCACTGATTTTTAAATATTCAAATGGGATTGTTACAAAATTTAAGCCTTTCATCATATAAGTAATGCTGTCATCCAAACTTACTAGTGTAAACTCTTATTTTAAAGCTAAATATTATAAATGCTGTGTAAGAGGTGTTTTTTAGCTAGCTTTGCAGATCCTAAGACAGACTCTTTCTTTTATATTGAAAGGGAGTTAGTCCACTAGTTTATGTTTCAAATATGGACTACAAGAGAATTTGATACATTGTGAAGGATAAAGGCTAAAATTTTGGATCACATTCTGGAAACAGAATTTTCTAGACCATATACATTAAAATGTTTATTAGTAAGCCTACATGTATGCATCTACTAATAAGAATAGTACTACAGAAAAATATATTTTACCATCTGTAAAGAATCCCTGTGAGAATCTCTGGTCAGTATGATTTAGAGCAGGGATCAAAACTCAAATATTTATATATTGAACCTAAAGGAATAGCGTGTCCAGAATGAAACAGGTGCAATAGCAGTGATTGTGTTTCATTTAAAGTGAACAGCCTTTTGTACCATCCAGAAAAAGTCTGGATTTTCCAAAATTTTTTTACTCTTCAAGTAAAGCCATAACTCCTATTTTAAAATTGAGCAAAATTCTTGGATTAATTTTCTCTGGCTGTATAACAAATTACTTAGTGAATTAAACAACACTCATTTCTTAGCTAATAGTTCTGTAGGTGAGAATTAACTGCTTCATCAAAGTTATTTGCTTAAGTTTTTCTAAGGCTGAAATGAAGATGCTAAGACTAGACTAATGTAGAGAGGATCTGAGGAAGAATCTTCTGCAAGGCACAGTTAAGTTGATAAAATTCATTGTTTTATGTTTATAGTACTGAGGTCCCTCTTTTTTTGCTGACTGTCAGCTGAGGATTGCACTTGGCTACTGGAGGACACTTGTATTTTTCATCACATGGCCCACTCCATGAGTAAACGAGCAACAGCAGGTAAAATACCTCTCACACTTGGAGTCTCTTTGACTTTCTCTTTTGCTACCAGCCAAAGAAAGCCAGAAAGTTTAACATTCCTTTTAGAGGGCTTCTATGATTTGATTATGTCCACTCAGTTAATCACCCTATTAATTAAAGTAGAGAGTTAACGGACTAGTAACCTTAATTACCTTTGAAAAAGTACTCACATAGAAAAGATTCCTTTTGTCATTTAAGATAACATATAATCATAACTCCAATATCCAACATATTTTAATTCCAGAATTAGGTGGGGAATCTTGGGAAAATGGTGCTATATCAGAATTCTGCCTACCACAATTCCCTAAGACATTGTGGGCCAAGCCAAAAATTTTTTCATAGGATGTATAGCTATTATTTAGACCTCTAAGAGCACAATTTTTGTTCTGATCCAACCTGGATCTCACTCAACATAGAGATGCCCTGGTTGTTGCCCAACATCATTCTGTTTTTAGAATGTTTAATATTTCATTTCTGAATTTACAATCTAAATCTTCACATGGTTGATGACCAGTTATGTTTCTTAAGTATAACGTTCTTTTTTTTTTTTTTTTTTTTTTTTTTTTACCAATTATTACACCGAGATATGCTGGCAAAGAGCTGGCAGCACGTACTTTCGAAAATTCTGAGAATGGATGTGGCCTGTTTCTTTCATTTGCCCATGGTGTGTGTACAAAAGCAATAATTAATTTACTTGTGTTTTCTGCCCTGCTGCTTTGTTCTTCTGCTCAAACAATGAGAACATTTACAATGCATTTGAATTTTAACATAAAGGGTTACTTCTGATTTAAAACTTAAGCAAAAATAGATTTTCCTTCTCTCTCAACTTTTCACAACCTTCACCGTCTGTAGTTGTCCTTGTCTACTACTTCACAGAAAAAGGAAAAGACAAAAAAAAAAAAAAAAATAGTCCATCAATTGGGGAAACCTTCAACTCGCTAGCAGCAAGTTTTTGCCTCTCCCTACCTTCCCCACTTACAATGACAGGCACTGTCCTACTCTACAGGTAAAAAACTATGGCCAAAATAATAATGCTTATCTCATTCCTTCAGAGGATGCAGAAGAGGGAAAACAATAAATAAACTCTGTGTATATAACGTGAGCTTGGGTAAGTATATGTAGAAAATAGATAAGAAAGCCGGAGGAGAATGATAAAGTGTTATCAACGTGGGATGAGGAGGGTTGCTCTTCAAAGGTTGGTGTTTAAGAAAGTCCTCCCTAAGAGAGTGTTAATTGGGAAAAGACTTGAAGGCAATGAGGGAAACAATCAGCCACATTTGGGAGGAAGACAGTTCGAGTCAGAAAACAGCAAGACTAAGGCTCTGAAGTTAAAGCATGTCTGATGTATTGGAGGAACAGTTTGGAGGGCTGTGTGGTTACAACATATGTGAAGAGAGAAGAGGAGAGTAGCAGAAGTCTAGATTGATGTGCAATGTACAAGCAGGGCCTTCTATGTCAAAGTAAAGACTAGTTTTTAATTTTCAGTGAAATGGGAAATCATTTGTTGATTTCGATCAGGCAATATGTTCTGATTTTAATTAATTAATTAATTAATTTTTTACTGTATAAAAGCAGTCAAAGTGGTATATGAGACTTTTGTAACTCTTTTTTTTTTTTTTTTTACTGTAAGTTCTGGGATACATGTGCAGAACGTGCAGGTTTGTTACATAGGTATACACACGCCATGGTGGTTTTCTGCACCCATCAACCAGCCATCTAGGTTTTAAACCCCGCATGCATTAGGTATTTGTCTTAATGACCTCCCTCACCTTGGCTCCCACCCCCTAACAGGCCCCAGTGTGTGATGTTCTCCTCCCTGTGTCCATGTGTTCTCATTGTTCAACTCCCACTTATAAGTAAGAATATGTGGTGTTTGATTTTCTGTTCCTGTGTTAGTTTGCTGAGAATGATGGCTCTCTCTGGGTGCTCTGTTGAAAGTTCACTGTAGCAGGCAAAAGGTGGCCAGTTGGGCACCATGGTGATTAGCCAGGCACTGTGCTGGTCTCTATTTCTGTCAAGTTTTTGGTAAAAAATATGTGAAAAAAAAATTATAACCTAGGTTTAAAATGTCAATACAAAGAGATAACTGGAAATATATACATTTACATACATTTTATATATAAATATATATGTAGAAATATATATACATATATATATGTATATACATACACACACAAACTTTGCATTTTTATGGCTCAGTATTAAATTTTATATTTCCAGGTTGAAATACAGAATTACAAGAAGTAACAATATGAAACTCCAAAGTGTCTCATTATACTTAAACAGAAAGTCACATATGAAGTTTATCATTGTTAGAGTGGGTTATCCCAATACCAATATTTTGGAAGATAAGGATACTTTTCAAGACTGAGATTGACTTGACATTCCTGTAATCTTTTAACTATTTTATAAATATAGATGAACACTCTCTACATACCAAATGCCAATAACTTAGTGCAGGTCAACAATTCTTGGCTAAATTACTATTTAACAAGCACCTAACTGGGCTTTCTGTCACACATTTACTTTTGAAACAGCAGAGAGAATAATCCCTCTAAACCCTAAATAGCACACTATTTATATTTTTTAATTTTTAATTTTTCTGGATATACAATAGTTGTACATATTTACACATTACATGTACTATTTTTATACAAGTATACAATGTATAATAATTGAATCAGGGTAATAAGGATACCTATCACATCAAAAATTGGTCATTTATTTGTTTTAGGAATGTTCCAAGTCAGATCATTAATGCTCATGTTTTTTTTCCATGCATAATTTCACAGTGTTTTATAACCCTCTCTATACCTTCCCTGGTAGTACCTATTATAATAAAATAAATCACTTTATTTAAATTATTATTTTGATTGAAATATATAAGTTCATGAATGAAATATGTTAAGCATGTTATAATGGTTTTGGCTAGCACAAATTAAAGTGTGCCTTACATATAGATGCATCATGTTAAAACATCTAATTATATACAGATGTGTAGATATTCTAATACGATAGGTATAAAATTATAAAATTATTTGCTTATGCTATTTGGAATTATGTTTACACACTGAGCCAAGATCGTGCCACTGCAGTCCAGTCTGGGCGACACAGCAAGACTCCGTCTCAAAAAAAAAATACGTTTACATCTCTTTATCTTTTAAGAGTTATGTATATATTTGTTCAAATTGAATACTAAAAAAAAAATTAAAGAATATTAAAGAAAACACTAGATTAAAATCAAGTGCATTTTAAGTATGCTGGGTTGAAAATATGTACCCCTGGAAGCTGATTCTAATACTGGTTCACTAAAAAATGAACAATATGAAGTTGACCCTGTTTAGATCACATTTAGGAGGATTGGTTACTAATAAAACAAATTGTCATCATTATGGCTTGGCTTCATCTATTAAGCAGTTTCATGCAGAAATTTGGAAGACAGCTTTGAAATCAGGCTCTGCTGCACTTTCTAATTCACTGAAAACCACTGTGGGTTTATTTCTTCAGAGACATTGCTCATATCTACATAAAGCAAGTATAGCTGAGCTTACTCTATTACAGAGTCTTGGAATAAATGGTTGTGATCCACATAACTTGCATTCTAATCTCTTTTAGAAATGTATACAATTTCTCATGGGATCTTGTGAAATGCTGTGGAGTGCCAAACAGTATTACATATCTAGGTGATAAAGGCTGAGGTTCGTACAGAAAATATATCAATACACGGATATTATGGGAAGAGAGAAAGGACATTTGAGGTCACTTTGGGGTGGTGAGAGTGCCGAGTTGAGCAGCCATGCTGGTCACCCCTGATGCCATGTCACTTGCTTCATTGTCTCTATCTGAAATAAGGAGGTTGATTTGATTGTATTGGGATTAACAGCTCATCATAAAACTAGAGATCCAAAATTAAAACTTTAAAATCAGATGCATATTTATTAGTATACTATTTAATTTTCTGTATGTTATGAGAAAATTATTTTTTTCTCAAACCTATATATAATACGCTAATTCTGAAATAAATTTACGAAAGAAGAAAATAATCATTTGGGTGTTACATTTTAATTTGTAACTGTATATATAATATCTCACTATCTGAAAACATCTTTTTAATTGTAGCACCTATAAATGGACCTGTTTCTTTTTATCTTTATCAGTTGCATTAAATGGGGTTATACATATTTTACATTGAATGTCATTATATGCATAAATAGGTAAGATAGGTAGATAGGAATAAAATGGAAAATAATAGAATCGAAAATTATAAATCACTACAATATCTTCACTTTCAATTTCTGCTGTGCTCCAAAATGGTTCACCACCATGTTCACATTCTAGGTATCAGAATGAAGGAAAAGAGCATGTGAAAGCACTATTATTTCTTAACGATCTGCCAAAGTCTGTTGGTTCCATTATTTGGGAGATAATCCTATGACAAAGAAGTCTGGGAAATACAGTCTTTACTCTGTACAAAAATGTAATCAGCTAAATTGCAACACTTAATTGCTAAGTCTGAAAAAGAAAATTGGTAGATATTTGGGAATATCTTTCAGGTTTGCATAGACCATGTGCACAGATTGATGAGGATAGTATGACAATTAATAGTTTAGGTAAAATACCAAATACAGAATTGAAAGAATTTAACTAAAATGTGCAATAATCCAGGCTCATTAATTTCTTTCATTTAATAATCAATAACCTTTGTTATTTTTCTTCTCTCCTGTAAGAATGCCTATTGAAAGATATTATGCTTGCTGGGTAATTTATTATTGTCACTTAATATTTTGCTCATTTAGTTGTCTTTTTTTCCCATTGTCCTAAATTTTAGGGATATCCTTAAGTTAGCTCTTCCGATTAATGGTTTTAATCTAAGCAATTCAATATAGAAAGAAAATAAGTTATTAAAAATTGACTTTAGTACAAGTTAGTTGGATTGGAAAAATATATCTTTAGGGTACAAAGAAAAGAAATATTAATTTAACCACAGATTTTTGAAGGTCGCAAACAAACTTTAGAGTGTCAATTTAACTAAATCCAACAAATGGTAAGATGTCTCCCACGAAAAATATAATGCATATCAGTTATAAGAAATAATTTGAATAAAAGTATTAAGCTGTGTAGATATAGTTTGTATCCATAAAAAGTATTGCAATGTGAATAGATAAAAGAATTTATGAAAAAATGGTGGAAATAAAAGGCCAAATAGTTGATTTATAATCAATTTCTAATGGACATTGAATTTAGTGATCCCAATGGTTTGAACATTTTTACTTAGATAATACTGAGTTAATGACAGAAATATAAATAAGACAGTTGAGAGATAGGAACTACCTGGATTTATACCGCTAAGTCTCATTCAGTATGGAAGTTGTGGTGTTTGAAGAAGAGTAGAGCCTGGTAAACAGAGACTGATCAAACAAGAATAGATGAAGACTGTGTTTGGAATGAGAGATTTATAAGGCAAATTGGGAAATAATTAATAGTTTACACATTGTATACAGCTGCTGAAAGACTTGGTCATTATAAACAGCTCCAAGTTAATCTTAAAGAAAAATATCAATAAGTTAATAGGAGTAATTCTATAAAAATGTATTTAAAAGAGCATTTTGATAGATCTTTCTAATCTAGTAAAGATATAGAATAAGACATGGATAAATGTAGATGAAAAACATCTTAACAAAAACATCAGAAACTTTCCATTATTATAAGTTATTACTGTAGCTGATGGAAAAGTGATACACATTAAAAGTCTATCAGTAATGTTTTCTTAGTGTTTCATTATTTTGTATGTTTATTAGCAATTTTTAGCAATCTGTATTGGCAAAGAATAAATATTAAGATATCACAATCAACTTAAAAAGCTTAGAGTAACATCCACTGATTGTTGTTTCATTTGACAATATATCATGAAGTTTCTATTAACATTAGTAATGTCAAACTCTTTTGCAGACAGATGAGATAGCAATATGTATTTAATGATATCTTGACAGTGTATTGATGATTGTTTTACAACATTTATATGGAGAGATAAGTATTTTTAATCTGCTGTCAGATGAAACCAGTGGAGAAAAATGTGCTTGAAATGTTTCACTGTTACTTTGTATGTCTTTGGCATCAAGATTCAAAACAGCAGATTTAGTGAATAATAGCCTTTTATATTTCAGATGTTTATAAGGAAACGTATGATTAAATTAAGTTTCCCAGAGCTTGTTTCTTCAAGCAAAATAAATTATCTATTGCTGGATGTCTGTTGACACAAATATGAAGTCATAGTTATGGTTATATACTTATTTGCACATACCTTCTCCATTTTAATGGTATACAAATGATGTGATAATCTTATATACAGCAGTGGTACAAAAATAAGAAAGGTGAAATTGGTAAAGTGCAATCAGCAAACAATGGCCACTCTTACAGAAATGATAAATTAGTATAATTTTATTTTAAAATTTGTTAATGAATTCTACTTTATAAACACATTTTTATAAAAATTTTGTCATTTGCCATTGACATTTTAACAGTAATGCTAGAATTTCCGATAATTTTATTTTGTCAGTGAATGAACAAAGCATTTGGTGTATCAGAAAAGTTAATTCAATTGCAAAAGGAGTTGCCATTTATTTTAGTTGGGAATTGAATATTTCTGTTTTAGTTATTCATAAAACCTTGTACGAAATATAGTAAAAATTCAAAATAAACATAATAACTCAATGATATATAATCTATCTCAAACAGTTGGTATTTATTTAAGTATATTTTCTTCAGCATTGTAATTGGTAGATAGGTCTGCCGAGTACATAATTTGCCTCAAAATTTAATCATAGTTCTTTCAAACACCAAAGTTAAAAATGACTGCATTTTTCAGAACTCATTTCAGTCTCGCTGAATTTTATCCATCTTTTAAAGTAGTTTACCATAATAAGTATAGTAAAATGTAAAGGCAGTAATCTCTAAAAATCTGAAAAAAAAAACATCAACACAAAATCTACTAAAGACGGAGAAAAAAAGGAAATTTAGTTCTGAGTTCAGCACAATGTAAACTTGAGCAACAATATTTATTCTCTAAGTTTTTAAAGCAAAGCTTGAATAAAAGTATCTTATATGTCTAACATTGAACAAAATGAAATCATGCCCAGTTCCCATGAATGAAATCTTCAAAGTATGCCTCAACTCTAGACAAATTTGTCCTCATTCTCTCGTTTCACAAGAGCACCAGCCATCAACATCTGCGTGTGGACTATTGAAGTTGCCTTCCAGTTCGTCTTCTCCTTTCAATTTTAAGTACAGTCATGTACCGCAAAATGATGTTTTGGTCAAGGACAGTCAACATATAGGAGAGTGGTCCCATAAGCTTGTAAAATCACATTTTTACTGTAAACTTTCTATATTTAGATGCACAAATACTCATCATTGTCTTAAAATTGCCTATAGTACTCAGTGCAGTAATAAGCTGTACAGATTTATAGCCTAGGAGTGATAGACTATACCATATGGTCTAGATGTGTGAGGGGCTATGCTACCATGGTTTGTGTAATTACTCTATGATGTTTGCTCAATAAAGAAATCCCCTAATGATTCATTTCTCAGAGCCCCAGTGGTTAAGAGATACATGACTATATTCTTCCACATACACATAATATGTTCTTCACACAGAAGTTCAATTTAAACCTGACATTTATTATATACTTTTTTCCCCAGAAAACCTCCAATGGCTACCCAAAACTCTCTAGAATAAAACATGGACTTCTTACTCTAAACTGTATGTCAATACGTTAACTGGTTATTGAACATACCATGACTTCTTTAATACTTTTCCCATCTTTTTTAAAAATTCTGATCACAATGACCTTTCTACCACTTTCCAATACCTCATAAAAACTCCTAAAGCAAAGATTCAACATTTGCTTTTTCAGAAACAAAACATTCTTCATTCTGATATTTGAATATCTTGCTTGATTTTTTTTTAATGTCTGAAAGGTCAGAAATCTTTTCTTTTCTTACCAACCTGTATTTAATAAAAACAACCTCAATCTTCCGTTAATCTTTTTCTTTACCATAGTTAACTTTCCTACCTAGAATTCAATGCTGTCATTGTCATATGTTTGTTGATTTTTAGGTCTCTCTCCACTGGAACTGTTTTTGTCTACTCCGATGGGTCCACTAAACATAACATCATATCTAACACATATTGGGAATGCAATACAATTTTAGCCAATGAATGAAATAAATTATAGTTGACATAAACTTTCTAGCACTTAAAACTGAGAAAATTTCTTGAAATGATTTTATACAGAGAATGAAAATATTAACCAATATCTGCAATAATCTACCTGATAGAACAGTAGGTTTTATAGAACTCTTTACTTTGTGTACTAATTTCAGAGAATAACTCAGGAAAATCAATCTATTTTTGGTGAAGCTTAAGGGAAGGACATGCAAAACAATGTGATCTAACTTGCAGCTTCGTGGAATTCCAGCTTGGTCTTTGCATAATAAGTAAATTAGAAGAATAAATGATGATGCCCTTCATATACTGTCCTTAAATTTCTCTCAATGGGGCTTTTGAACAAAGTTTGGCAATAAATAATCTGAGGTTACATTTTGTGCAAAGACTTGGGAGCTTTAAATATAGCATTAAACCTACACCAAGAAGTAAATGAATTATAAATCACATAAATATATATTATTTAAAGTATGTCCAGAGTTTTGAAGTTTGAAATTGAAACTTAAAATGACTGCTATATTTTTAATTGTCTACTATGGTTGAAAGCATTCCCTGTAGATCTTAGCTGGCTTTTCAACTGCAAAGACACCTTTATATGAAAGAAAAATGTCACAAATGATGTAGAAGAGTGGAGTCACTTTAGACATTTCTTTATTCCATGTTAGAACTGTTTCTGAATCTTTAATCTTAAAAGTCCCTCAAGATTTTTTTCTAAAAGTGGAGTCTACAAATGTTTTTCTAGAAATATGTTTTCTAAATTTAAAATTGATATTAGGAAAATAAATATAAAATTAAAACACAGGTTTTATAAAAAATATTGTTCTGTCTGTCTTTGCCCGTATACACTTATTCTCAATTTTTTTTAAATATAACAAAGCCCAGGTCAGCATAATGTTTATCATGCTCTAACTTTTTTCTTATGTGAGGAATGAAGAAGAGAGTTGTCATTTTTTTCCCCCAATTGTCCTGTCTCTGGTTTGGCTAAAGGTTAAGATAAATCCTTGGAATTTATTCTGGCAGTTTAAATCATTATAATTTTGTATCTAGATTAGATAGAATATACAAGGTTTTCCTTATAGTAAGCTATTTCTCTTATTAGGAAATTAATGCCATACAAAATTTATCAATACTTAATGACAAATCCCAGTAATAAAAAGAAACAAATTGGGGTAATATATACTGAAAATATTGTAGATGAGTGACTTAAAATTTCAGGCAGTATTGACTTTAGGTTTTAGTCTTTGATAACTTGAAAATTTCTCAGTGTTTTAAGTACTAGTGTTTTTAGTTAACAAAAATATTAAACAATCATATTGTCCACACGTTATATTTTAAATAGCTTTTTTTGTTTGTTATGATGTGCAATATAACATCATTTTCATTAGATGCATCACAAAAAAGGAGAAATTCTCTTTAAAAGTGGTAACGTGTAGGATGTTTTCCTTATTCATGATATTTGTGTACACATTAAAATATTAAATATTATGAAAAGTTCTATAGATATAACAAAATAACACAATCTGAAAATACACAACCACTTAACATTTCACAGAATTAATCTTGACTAGGGTGCAAAATATGAAATGGAAAAAAAGAATCTTCCTCTCACATACATAAGAAAAATTATATACACATACTTGCAGAAAGCCTACTCTAAAAGTACAAATCAAATATTGTATTCTGATAAAGGTATATACTTGAAATGCATAGCTATTAGTAAAAATACGTATATTTTAAAGATCATTAAATTTGCATTCAATGTGCATCAGGTACTGTGCAAATTTCTTAAAATGTACATCTCAGTTTAGCTTCCTTACAGTTCTACTGGATGGAGGAACTGAGGTTTGGGGATGTAAGTTAACTTGGCCAAAGATATTCAGCTTGTTACGGTGGAGTGAGAATTGTTTGACACCATGTTTTAATTCTTAAAGATGACAACAGCTTTTCTCTAAGATCCCAGGTAAATCTAAGTAAATTTGAAATAAGAAAAGTTTTGCCAAATTTAGAGAATAAAAGCTAGCAATCAATCATTCAGGTTACTCTTTCTCATGTTTTCTCTTACTCTGATAATAAAAATCTAATTTCTGAAGCAAATGAAAAGAGAAAGAGGCATATTTTTATTTATTTATTTTATTGTGGTAAACTATATATAATATTTACCATTTTTAAGTGTACAAATCAGTGGCAAACTTTTATGCAACCATCATCACTCTCTATCGCCAGAACTTTCTCATCATCGCAAATGGAAATTTTGTGCACATTAAACAGCTTTCTATTCTCCTATACCCTAGTCTCAGGTAGCCACTACACCTTCTGTCTTAGAATTAGGCTATTCCGAGTACCACATATAAATGGAATCATACCATATTTGGTTTTTGTGTCTGGCTTATTTTACCTATCATTATAATGTTGTTATGGATCATTTATGTTGTAGAATGTATCGGAATTTCATTATTTTTTAATGCTAAATCATATCCCATTATATGTATACACCCATTTTGTTTATCCATTCATTCATCCTTGAATATGTAGGTCTTTTCCACATTTTTGTTATTGTGAATAATGTGTTACCTGTCTTTTACACATTTTTGTTATTGTGAATAATGTGTTACCTGGATTTAGAATTATCTGTTTAAGTCCCTGCTTTCAAATATGTTTGGGCATATATTCAGAAGGGGATAGCTAGATCATATGATAATTCTAAGTATAATTTTTTTGAGAAACAGTCATACTGTTACCCAGTACAACTTTACCATTTTTTATTTTCACCAACAGTGCACAAGTGTTCCAATTTTTCCACATTCTTACCAATACTTGTTATTGGTCTTTTAATTATAGCCATCCTAATGGGTGTAAACTAGTATCTCATTATGGCTTGATTTGCTTTTCCTCAATGTTTTGTGATGTTGGGTGTTGTTTCATGAGCTTATTGGCCATTTATGTTTCCTTTTTGTAAAAATTTCAATTATAACATTTCCCCATATTTAATCAGGTTTTTTGGGGGGTTTGTTGTTGCCATCGAGTTTGAGAAATTCTTCATACATTCTCACACATACGATTTATAAATACTTTCTCCTATTCTACAGGTTGCTTTTTCATTCTGTTGATAGTGTCTTTTCATGCACAAAAGTTTTACTTTTAATGTAGTACAATTTATTTTACTTTCATTACCTGTGCTTTTGATGTCATATCAAAGAAATCATTGACAAATCCAATGTTACGAAGCTTTTTCTTGTGTTTTCTTCTAATAGTTTTATAATTTTAGCTCTTATGTTTAGATCTTTAATTCATTTTTAGTTAATTTTTGTATAAAGTGTAAGGTAAGGGTCCAACTTTATTAGTTTTACATTTCAATACCCAGTTTTCCCAGTCCCGTTCATTAAAAAGACTGGTCTTTTCCTTTCAGATGTCTTAGTATCCTTGGCAAAAATTATTTTACGTAAGAATAAAGATTTATTCCTCGGTATTCTATTCTATTCTATTCTATTCTATTCTATTCTATTCTAATTATTATTTCTATATTTATATCTTTATGCTTGTACCACACTGGTTTGATTACTGTAGATTTTTAGTAAATTTTGAAATAATTAATTGTGAATCCTCCAACTTTGTTCTTTATTTTCCAGATTATTTCATCTATTCAGGGTCCCTTGAGGTTCTATATAAATTTTAGTATGAGTTTTCCTGCATCTGTCAAATTGTCATTAAGATTTTGACAGAGATTGCTTTGAATCCACAGATTGGTTTAGGTAATTTTGACATCCTAACAATATTAAGTATTCAAATAGTAATGAGAACAACCTGGAAATGTAGAAGCAAACAAATGAACAAAAACCTTTCCCCCAAACTGTAAGGAAGCCTAGAAACCAAAGAGTAACTTGGACAAGTCCAGCTTGGTGAGTAGATGAGTTTATTAGGATGTACATATGGGACACTCCTGGATGGTAGTAAGGTAGCTTTAGAGATCCATGTTGCCCTTTTCTCTAAACTACTTCTAAGCTAATTGGCTGGCTCTTTGATTTTCTTCATAAGTTGTCAGATACTTCTGGAGGTGTTCAAGTTCTCAGGAACACCTGCTACCCTGCTGAGCCCATGGTCTTAGTTCACTGCCCTTCCTACAAGGTTCAGGCAGTGGACATACACCCTTGACTAGTTAGGTGGAGGACCTGTCACACTACACATTTAATAAACAAGGGATGTCATTCCATTCATTTATGTCTTTAATTTTTGCAGCAATGTTTTGTAGTTTTCAGTGTTCAAATCATTTGCTATATTGGTTATGTTTATTCCTAAATAATTCCTTTTTTTTGTTGCTCTTGTAAATGAATTTTGTAAAATTTACTGGGTTGTCCATTGTTGATACAGAAAGGAAACTAATTTTTGGATATTGATTTTGTATCCTGCCACTTTACTGTGTCTAATTAGTAGTTCTGTGTGTGTGTGTGTTTGTGTGCACGCGCGCGTATCTTTAGGGTTTTCTACATGTAAGATCATGTCATTTCTAGACACAGATAATTTCACTTCCTTCTCTCTAATTTGGATGTCTTTTAATTTTTTTCTTGTATAATTTCTCCTTTTAAAGTTGCTCGTTTCAACTGTCATAGAAAAATTGGACAAACCTTTTTTCAACTGTTTCCCTAAATTTGGATGAGGCTCAGAATTCCTGCATAAGACATATATATATGTCTAAAGGGCTGGTGTTGTCTGATGGTTCCATGGGTTGCACAGGGAGTATGGTGATATGATTTGGCTGTATCCCCACCCAAATCTCATCTTGAATTGTAACTCCCACAATTCCTACATGTCATGGGAGGGACCCGCTGGGAGGTTATTGAATTATGGGTGCAAATCTTTCCTGTGCTGTTCTTGTTATTGTGAATGGTCTCACAAGATCTGATGGTTTTAAAAACGAATCTCTTTGCACAAGCTCTCTCTCTTTGCCTGCTGCCATCTACGTTATGATGTGACTTGCTCTTCCTTGCCTTCTGCCATGATTGTGAGGCATCCAAGTCCAATAAAGCTCTTTCTTTTGTAAAATGTCCAGTCTTGGGTATGTCTTTATCAGTAGCATGAAAATGGACTAATGCATATGGCTATGAGGCCTCATGGAGCTTTTACTCATGGGAGAAGGCAAAGCCAAAGAAGGCATCTTAGATGTCCAGGACAGGAGGAGGAGAGAGATTGGGGAGGTGCTACACACTTTTAAACAACCAGAACTCATGAGAACTCTATCATGAGAACAGCACTAGGGGGTTGGTGCTAAATGATTAGAATCCATCCCTGTTATCCAATCACCTCCCATCAGGCCTCACCTCCAACATTAGGGATTACAATCTGACATGAGATTTGGGTGGGGACACAGATCCAAACCCTATCAGTTGGCAACCTGTAATTAACAGAAACACCAAGATTCTAGAAAGGGCTGTGAGAAGAGTGGTCTCTCGATCTGGGCTGCAGTTACCATGAGGATATTTGAGAAGTCCCTATCCCATTCAGATACCACACGAAGATTCTTAGAGGGAAAAACGGGACAGTAGCATCTTAAAAATGTCTCCTGCTAATCCAGCGAGATTAAGTTTTAAGCATTCAGATTTGAGTGATTCAATTAAATATGAGCAATCTGTAGCCAATATGGTTACAAGTGAAGACCAATATATACCATTTGAAGTTTACAAAGAAAAGACACTCTTAAGAAGAAACTATAGACGTTTTTCACAAAAACTGCAAGATGTCCTAAACTATAAATCTCATCCAAAGGCAATGTGAATAACATGAGAGTTTGTTCAGGGAAAATATCGAAAGCACTCAATTGTAAGAAGCATGTTAATGCTAATATAGAAAATAATAGTGATAGCAGCAAACTGAGACTAACGTAGCAAGGGACAGCAGGCTGTAGTAATTTGGGCTGTTACTGCCACAAGAGACTAATGAGGGCATCTGTGACAAAGTAGAAGACAGTATTATTCAAGTAATGAGTCCACCGAGAAATCAATTAAATACACAAAACAATATTATCAAATAAAATAACACAGTGACTTCAAGATTTGATACAGCTGGAAGTTGAATATGTTTGTTAGATCCATAGCAGATAAATTCCCCTGTACAGATAAAAAGAAGAAAAGCAGAATAAATACAATGAAGAAAAGCAGGGGGCATATCCATATGATCCAATACCTATAAAATACAAATTTTATATAAGTATAATAGAAAGTACAATGCAAATAAAAGAAAATAATTATCAAAATAAAATAAAAACATTAATGATTTTTTTTTTTGAGATGGAGTCTCACACTGTCACCCGGGCAGGAGTTCAGTGACGCAATCTCGGCTAACTGCAACCTCTGCTTCCTGGGTTCAAGCGATTCTCCTACCTCAGGTGCTTGAGTAGCTGGGATTACAGGCGTGCGCCACCACGTCCAGCTAATTTTTGTAGTATAGACGGTGTTTCACCATGTGGGCCACCCTGGTCTCAAACTCCTGACCTCATGATTTCCCCGCCTCGGCCTCCCAAAGCCATGTGTCATTGGTATTTTGATAGAGATTGCACTGAATCTATACATTGCTTTTGGTAGTATGGACATTTAGCAATATTGATTCTCCCAATCCATGAACATGAAATATTTTTTCATTTTTTTGTTTTCTCTAATATCTAGCAGCATTCATTGTAGAGATCTTTCACTTATTTGATTAAGTTTACTTCCAGGTATTTATTTTATTGCTTTTTTTTTCAGATTGTTTGCTGTTGGCATATAGAAATGCTACTAATTTGTATATATTGATTTTTTGTTCTGAAACCACTGAATTTATTTAACAGTTCAAACGTTTTTTGGTGAAATCTTTAGGTTTAACCAAATATAAGATCATACCATCTGCAAACAAGGATAATTTGACTTTTTTCTTTTCCAATTTGGATGTCCTTTCTTTCTTTCTTTCTTTCTTTTTCTTTCTGTCTTCCATCTAGTTACTCTAGATAGGATTTCCAATAATATGTTGGATAACAGTGGTGACAGTGGGCTTCCTTTTCTTGTTCCTGATCTTAGAGGCAAGAATTTCAGTTTTTCACCATTCAGTGTGATACTAGCTGTGTGTCTGTCATATATTTCTCTTATTGTGTTGAGGTATGTTCCTTCTATACCAGTTTATCCATGGATTTTATCATGAAAGGATGTTGAATGTTTTCAAATACTTTTTTCAGCATCAATTATAATATGGTTTTGTCCTTCATTCTGTTGACAGGATATACAATATTCACTGATTAGCATATGTTGAACCATCCTTGCATCCCTGAGATAAATCCCACATGGTCATAGTAAATGATTTTTAAATGTATTTTGAATTTGGTTTGCTAGTATTTTGTTGACAATTTTTGCATCAATGTTCATCAGAAATATGGGCCTTTAGGTTTTGTTTGTTTGTTTGTTTTGGTTAGTTTGTTTGTTTTGGTTAGTTTGTTTCTTGATTGCTCTTAGCCTGGCTTTGTTTTCAGGTTAATACTGGCCTCGTAGAATAGGTTTGGAAGTATTCCCTCCTTCTCTAGTTTTTTTTGAATGATTTAGGTAGGATTGGCATTAGTTCTTCTTTAAATATTTGATAAAATTTAGCAGTAAAGCATTGAGTCTTGGGCTTTTCTCTGCTGGGAGACTTTCTATTATGACTTTAATCTTGCTATGTGTTATTTTTATGTGAAGATTTTCAATTTCTTCATAATTTAATCTTGATAGGTTGTATGTGTCTGTGAGTTTACTGATTTCTTCTATATTTTCCAATTATTTGGCACATATTTGGTAATAGCAGCCTGTAATGATCCTTTGAATTTCTGCTGTATTGATTGTAATGTCACCTTTTTCATCTCTGATTTTATTTACGTGGGTCTTCTATTTTTCTTAGTCCAGGTAACAGCTTGTTCATTTTGTTTATTTCTTAAACAAAACAGCTATTTTTTCATTGATATTTGTTTTGTTTTCTTCCTTTCAATTTCATTTATTTCTGTGCTGATCTTTATAATTTATTTTCTTGTACTAATTTTTCTTACACTAAACCAAGAGCTTGGTTTGCTCCTGGTTTTTTAATTCTTTAAGAGGCATTGTTAGGTTATTTATTTGAAGTTTTTCTACTCCAAAGGCCTTTGTTGTCTTGGTAAGATCCAGAAAATTCCCTGGTTTACCAGGCAGAGATTCTTGTTCTCTTCCCTTAATTTCTCCCAAACAAATGGAGTCTCAGTCTCTCTCTCTCTCTCTCTCTCTCTGTTGAGCTGCCAGGAGTTGGGGGAGTGGTGATACAAGTGCCCCTGTAGCCACCACCACATGGACTGTGCTGGGTGAGACCCTATACCAGCACTATACTGGGTCTCACCAAAGGCCCACAGTGACCACTCTAGGTCTCACTGAAGGCCCATAGTGACCACTTCTGGGCTACCGCCTATGTTCACTCAAGGACTTAGGGCTCTACAATAAGCGAGTGGAAAATCTAGCCAGGATTTGGTTCTTCCCTTCCAGGCAGTGAGTTTTTCCAGGCCCCGGGTGAGTTCAGAGATGCCATCCAGGAGCCGTAACCTGAAATTTGGAAACTTAGGAATCCACCTGTTGCTCTGTTCTACTGTGGCTGAGCTGACACCCAAGCCACCAAAGTCCTTCCTAATCTTTCCTCTCCTTTCCTCAAGCAGAGAAGTCTATCCTTGTGGCCACCACCACACCAGTCTCATGGCATGTACTGCCTGGCTACCTCTAATGTTTACTAAGGTCCAAAGTCTCTTCATTCAGCCTATGGTACATGCCGACAGTCCCGATTCTTTCCCTTCAAGGCAGTTGACTTCTGTCTGGCCAAGGGCAGGTCCAGAAATGCTATCCAAGAATCAAGGCCTGGAATCGAGGACCCCAGCATCCCCATGGTGCTTTACCCTAGTATGGCCAACCTGTTGCCCAATCTAATTTTGGTTCTAATGAAGTTGATTTTTTGTATGTGCAAAGTTGTTCAATGTGGTATTCCTGTAAAGGGGATGATTGTTGGAGGCTTGTTTACAGCCATCTTGCCCTACAACCTTCCTAGCTGTATTTTTAAAATATAATATACCAAAATTTCCACACAATTCAAGAAAAAAATATCTAAGAAGCTAAATTTTCCACAGGAATCCATATTCATAATTTGGCCCTTTTAACTTAAATTGTGCATCCTTTTTGAGAGCTTATCTTCTTTCAAACTACACCACTAGTAATCATGACATTTAACCTCTAGGTAAAAAAATGACTACATCTTAGTATCTATCCCCCTATTTTTGACTCTCCATTATTCAGTATAGGTTAAAGGCTCAAGAAGCTCAATTCAATGTCTTTGGTACTCCAGTTTCTACAAAATAGGCCAGGGTGAGGTTATTCTTTATCCCATCAATATCTACTCATGTTTGGTACACAGAGGAAGAAAGGTTAAAGGTGAGGCCTATGTGTGTTCTCTCCCAGCCAAGGAAATTTGGAAAATGAATCACTTTAATCAGGCATCCTGACACATATGGTAACAGTATTTACAAAAAGGGGTGGCCATATCTCTAAAATGTTCTTGTCAAGTATTACAATGATCTGTCTAGATTATTTATGGAAAATAAATTTGAAAGGTATGAATTTATGGAACATGAATATGGGTGGTAGTCACATATGCTGTGACTAATGAGAATCTTCCAAAATCGTAGTAGTTTCATTTTACAATAATATTTCAAAATATAACTTAAAAATTTGCCTGTTTTTACTAAAGTCAAAAAGAAAAGGGGAGGAAAAAGCTTTCTGAGTGATCTACATCACATTGTTTGGGGGCTCCTCCAGGAAAAGGATTGCCTCTGTCCCTGGAAAAATGATATAGCATAAGATCTACAGTTGTCTTGAGATCTCCTTCACAATTCACCCTTTCTGTTAACACACAGATAAACTTCCCACTGTCCATAGTTTCATGAGTTATTGTTAACTCAGGCATGTATTTACAAACATCCTTAAGATAAACATAGTCTCAGTGATATTTTAAGTCTTTTAAGGCAAGATGAAAGAATAGTGCCTTTGTTAAGAGATACATGAATAGGTGCACATGCAGAGTTACCCACTTGCCTGGGGAATCACAGCAGCCAATTACGATAGACAGTAATAGTAATAGCAGTAGTAGTGCTGGTAGTAGCAGTAAATACAAAATTATTGAATTAATAAAGACGAATTCCAAACTTCATAAATTTGTCTAGAAGCAGGCCTGGCAACACAATCAGGCTGTGATAAAGTGTGGTACCTCAGTTGATAGTTGCTGGTAAACTGAATCAACCCCTCTTTCTTTTTTTTTTTTTCTTTTTATTTTTGAGACGGAGTCTCATTCTGTCACCCAGGCTGGAGTGCAGTGGCATGATCTTGGCTCACTGCAGCCTCCACCTCCCGAGTTCCGGGTTCAGGCGATTCTCTTGTCTCAGCCTCCCTAATAGCTGGGACTATAGGTGCATGCCACCACACCCAGCTAATTTTTTGTATTTTTAGTAGAGACGAGGTTTCACCGTGTTAGCCAGGATGGTCTTGATCTCCTGACCTCAGGATCTGCCTGCCTCGGCTCCCAAAGTGCTGGGATTACAGGCGTGAGCCACCGCACCTGGCCTTTTTTTGCATTTTCACTGTAGCCATGGAGTAATTTAAACATCACAGACATTCTAGTTTATTGCTATCCTAATTAGTGTATAAATGAGAATTTTTTGAACAGAAAAATTTAAACCAAGGCACTAGGTGCATTTTAATAGTTGAAAATCAGAATTACTGGCCTGAGAAAAAATAGTAACACCTACTAGATATATTCATGATAAGACATTTTTCAGAACCTGAGTATAGCAGGCACGCATAGTATGATGAATAACAGTAGGTATCTATAAAAATTCTGAACATACTATTAAGCACTGTTTATATTTTTTCCACTTATTCTGCTGATTTGTGTGTTTTAGTTTGTGTAACGTAAAACTTTCTGTAAACATTTCCATCAGCTGTGCAACATTTACAGAACTAACAAAATTAATTCAGACACCTGGGAGTTTATAGAGTTGAAAAACCTATTCATTTGTATCCAGGTTCCTGAAAAATTCTTTTAATAGATGAAGATAGCATGTTTGAAAAACCTATTCATTTATATCCAGGTTCCTGAAAACCTCTTTTAATAGATGAAGATAGCCATTTTAAAAATTAATAACAAGAAAGACAAACATGTTTTAAACAGGCTATTGTTTTTTAAGTGTGTCATTATTATTACCTCATGTATAGTTTTATGAAAGGTAGTGTTTTCAATTGTGTCCGTAAGTATAAAAACCTAACCCCAGTTATTATGTGATATCAGCAGATATCACAGTAACAATTTATATACGATTCAATAAGTAGTTTAATAGAATTTCAGATATTTCTCCATTTAAACAATTATATTCTATTAACGTAGTTAATAGATATATTAAATTTCTTCTACTTAGAGGAAACTTGAGATATTTACTTACTAGGAATTTTAGGTATTTCCTTACTTAAAAATGTAACAAGTTGTATCTATTGTATTCCCCAGTGAGCCATCATTCATCCAGCCACTGATTTGCAGAATACTTCTAAGGAGGTACATTTTTTCAGATAAATGAAATATAGCTCTCTAAGAGGTATGATGGACATTCCCGATGCAGACATCTGCCGAATTAATCACATTTTTTACACTTAAAAATTCCAGAAGTTGAAGAAAGACAGAATTTAAAACTATTACCATTGCACTACAATTCTATAATGCATAAAATAAAAGTATTTAAAATCTCCTGGGGATATATGTCACAAGTCATCAACTCTTGAAGTCTGAACTCGGGATTGGCATTCACACCGACAAGTTAAAACATCAATATGTTTTAAGAAAGTTTATATTACACTTTTCAATCTTTGAGTTTTTTTGTATTAGCTTTCCTATGAAATATTTCTTTAATTATATTATATGCAGATAAGTTATTAAAGCATCATTCCATTTATGAAATAGTGCTGACTGCACAGCCACATATAATTAACTGGGATTATCAGTCACTGTCAATACTTTTGTTTTAGAGAAGGTATCATCCATGTATGCAGTCTAGCTTAGAACTTGGCATATAGATGATAATCAAAAAAGGCCAATTGTCTCTTTAAATTTATAATCAAACCAGTTATATATGCTTGTAGTCTATATGGTAGGCCTGGGAAACAACTTCAACCACAACACACATAACACTACTTATTAAGGGGGTTGGAGAAAAAGTTACATTTCTGTAATTAGTATTAATATTATGATGATTTTGATTTTTGAAAGAGAATAAGTGAATCAATGAACATTATTTTTGGAAAACATTATAAAATATTTTTAGAAAATTTTCAAAGCATACATTTCAGAAATATTTAAAAAATAGATAAATAGGCCAGACATGGTGCCTCATTCCTGTAATCCCAGCACTTTGGGAGGCTAAGGCAGGTGGATTGCTTTAGACCAGGAATTGGAGACCAGTCTGGTTGACATAGGCAACCCCATCTCCACTGAAAAAAAAAAAAAAAATAGTGGAGCATGGTGATGGGGCCTGCAGTCCAGCTACTCCAGAAATTGAAGTGTGAGGATCAACTGAGCCCAGGAGGTAAAAGCCGCAGTGAGTCCTGATCTCTCTACTGCACTCCAGCCTGACAGAAGCGACACCTTGTCTCAAAAACAAACAAACAAGCAGAAACCCAAATAGATAAACTCTACAGCTCTACTTATCAATTTATCTACTTATCTAACTAAAATATGTTTATAACGAGTATTAGAAATAGCTAATAGTTCTTGCTAAATGCCAGGTACTCTAAATAGTGCTTTACAATTTAAAGTTCAATTTTTACTTTAACCCAATGAGGTAGTTACTTGAAGCATCCTTATTTTATACAAAAGAAAATTTAAGCAGAGAGAGAGTAAGTATCTTCTTCAAAATCACATGTATAAAGGAAATAATTTGTAAAAAAAAAAAAATCAGATCTGGCAGTACTCCCCTTTGAGTATAGAGTTTTAACTGCTATATAGTACTGCTTCTACATGAAATCTGCTAATGGTTTTCCTTATTTCAATAATAGCACCATGTTGTGTGTGTTAGTTCATTTTCATGCTGCTAATAAAGACATACTAGAGAGGGGGTAATTTATTAAAACAACAACAAAATAAGAAGTTTAATGAACTCACAGTTCCACGTGGCTGGGAAGGCCTTACGATCATGGTGGAAGGTGAAAGGCAAGTCTTACATGGCAGCAGACGAGAGAATGAAAGCAAAGCAAAAGAGGAAATCCTCCATAAAATCATCAGATCTTGTGAGACTTATTCACTGCTATGAGAACAGTGGGGGGAAAACCACCCCCATGATTCAATTATTTCCCACCAGGTCCCTCCCACAACATGTGGGAATTATGAGAGCTAAAACTCAAGATGAGATTTGAGTGGGGACACAGCCAAATCATATCACTGTGCAAGCATCTATTACTGATTACTTTTTGCTCCTGATAGCACCTTCTTCCAAACCTAGTTGCCAACAGTTCACCTATTCCAAGTCCCATTTTCTTATTTTTTTTCTGATCCCTCATAATGGATTAGAGAAAATTGCTAATCAAACACACTGAACTAACTTAGTTAGAAAATGAATCTTCCCCTTGTAATACACCGTTCTCCATTTAATCCTGTAGTGACTAATGTATGTTATTTCAAGCCATACAGCAGGCTTGAGTCAGGTAACCTAATGTATATTTAAAACATGACATTAAAGTTTGCAAAAAATATCATTAACAGGTTATGAAAGTTATATGTTCATACCTCCTGGGATGGACATAGGACGATTGGCTATGTTTGTTCATTGACAACTAAAGAACAATAAAATTTATTTAATACTATTGTAGGAAAGAATAACTCAGGAAATTTCAGTAGGATCCATAGGTCTTTTCCTCTTAACAGACAAACTGAATTAATTATAGAAATGTCCTTGTCTATGAATATTATATAGACACCACATGTGGTTATTTTGATAATACATAAAGAGATTATAAAATGCATAGAATCCAGTACTAATTAACATTTGATACATGTTACATACAATGATAATGGTGATGATACACATGTAAAATTTGGATCGCTTATTGTCATGTGCCTAAGTTGTTTCAAGTAATACACTAAATATGTAGAGACATTTTGGGAAGGACCACAAAATTTGTGCTAGGCCCTAATTGCTTCCCTCTTCCATGTTAATAGTCATATCTTGTGCTGACCTACAACCTTTGTAACAGGGGAGTTCTTATAGCTGGGTTTCATAAGTAGTAAACATAAACATAATAACCTTTCCTTAGTCTAATATATTTGCCATCATCAGTAAGTTGAACAAATGCATTTTTATGATGAGCTGCTAGCCAGAAACAAATTCTGAAATCCATCATCTCCTAAGTATACATAATTGCTTTAAATGCATTATGCTAAAATTTCAATCATAGTATCTCTATTATTTCAGAATCCATGTCAAACTAGAAAAGAAGTCAGGAAAAATCATCACATTTCTTGAATGCAGGTGTGTGCCAGCTGACATTTATGTGTTCATATACTTACAAGTTTTCTATCTTTACAACAATTTTACATTAAGGTTACTTAAAAATTTAAATTACTTAAAATTAAGTTATTTTATTGATATCTAGTACTTATAATTGCTTATTAAAAATTAGACTATACAATCAGGCTTTACGAGTTATGAGAAAGAGACTAAAGTCTGCTTTGTTTACTTTCTCGGAAACTTTCATAGTATCTTTCACATGTAAAGAGTCTAAAAATGTTTATACATTGAATGACTAAATGAAACCCATATAGTTAAATGCAAGTTTAAGTGCAAATTCATGTTCTTTCTGATAATTACCTGAAATCAGAAATTTATGTGCATGAGATGAAACCAAATTGAAAAACATGCAATGGAAATGCATCATTTCTGCTGTTCTGATCAGTGGAATGTTAAGTTGGTACTGTTTCCTCCGTCAATTCTCTGCGACCCTACAAAATTAAAGCTGCCAGTTTAAAACCTGATATGACTATCTCAAAAGTCTACATGGTATCAACCTCCTTTTCTTGGTGTTGTAAGTTAGATACCCAGAAAACAAACTTTGCTATACTGAGAGTGTTGATGTAAAGGTTAATCATAATATTATCTAAGGAAAAATATGGTGAGAGTTGAAGGAAGCAATAGTGAACAGAGGGAGAAGCTGGACTGTGATGCAGATGCAATGGAAAATTTATCCAAAAGAAGATCTGGACCAGTTCTGATGGTCCTGCGTAGTGATCTAAATTATGGAAAGAACACCGGGGCTTTATAACCTACCATCAACTATTGGCTGTGCCTGCCATCAGAGAGGGGTGCATAATCTTTTAAGTGGTGGCTGGCTCTATTTGGCTAAGTATAGTTTCTGAAAATAGACTTAGCTGAAAATAACATCTGTGTGTCATACCACAGCTTCCACTACCCAGAGGTTTTTAGTTACTGATAAATAACAAAAGAAGTTTATCACCCTACTAAGTCCAGTGGAAATCTTGGTAAAGTCTTAGGGTGTGAACAGATGTCACTATTCCTGCATAGTTACTGTCAGTACTGAATACTGTTGAAGAAAATTCCTTACCATCCCATTACAGGAAATAGAATTTGTGTAGTTTCCTAGAATCAGAGTATGTGTATAATTATCTTTCAAGATGGTGCTTAAACGTTTGCAGTAAACACTTATCTTAACTTCAAGAGCTGACAAAAGAAACTTCCTCCTTGGAGTGGGAGCTGGATGATCTGTTGGGTAATGCCTTTAGACCTAACTCCAGAAACCTGCCTTTTGTGGTTTTACCTTTGCATCAAGCTTCCTTATTTCTATCTCTGCAGAAGCTAGAAATGAAAAATTTCTAATTATGTTCTTTGTGGCCTCTTCCAGTTAGATCATCCAATACACACACACACACACACACACACACTCAATCTAGTAATACTTATTATATTTTAATAGTCATAATGATAAGAAAAACATTTAACACCTATTATGTAACCAGAAATTTTCTAAGAGCCTTCATATGTTAAACTATATTAATTGGGGCAAAGCTAAACTGCTGTAACAAAGCATCCAAAATTATAGTTGTACAAAGACAATGAGTTCATTTTTCTTTCATGTAACAGTTACAATATTAATGTTCCCATCTCAGGGACAATTCTTCTCTTCATAGGTATTCGGGCATTTAGCTTCCTTCTAAACCATTGCTCCACCACACTCGAGAGAATCAAGTCCTCTTCCACATATTTGAAGCTCCACTATATTCTGACAGTTGAAAGAGAAGGTGGAGGTAGAGGATTTATTTCTGATGTCATTATTCTCAAACCAAAAATGGCACACTCCACTTCTGTGCAAATTCCATTGGCAGATACTTAGCTACTTGTTTATAACTAACTGCAGAGGAAGCTGGTACAAAGTATCTGACTGATCCAAAATGTGTCTGGCTATAATTACATTATAATGAATGAAGGAAAGAATCTTGGTGGAAAGCTAGCAGCTCCACTGGTTAATCCACTAGTGGCTTTTTCTTTGTTGTCGTTGTTTAATCATCTGCCGTTCCCCCCCGCCCCTTTCCTCAGGTTCAAAATAAATATGTTCTAGTCTTTGTGGGAAACACTCCTCAAATGATAATGATCATAAATATTGTTTTAACCATGGTATTCCTATTAAAGATAAAGTATTTGAAACCAAAATCAGGCACCATTTTTGTGCTGTATTCCCTGTCACTTCTTTTATTTGGAATCAGTGGCCAAGCTTTTTGAATGTGAGTGGTAACGGTAAGGAGAGGAAGGGCTAAAATTAAGACAAAGGACAAAAATTGTCAGTGTTTCAAAAATATTGGTCTGCAATGGAGGCCTAAGTATTCCAGAGACTAAAGATGTCATCCAATTAAGCAATGCTTTTAACAAATCATGTGAAAAGATACGAAAATAGCAGGAAAGAGGGTCCCACCAGAAATCCTTGAACTGTTTCTCTGCAACCCAAGCAAATCAGATAAATGGTATTATCAGTCCTGCTTCTTGCCCTTCTATTAACTTATCTTTGCCTTCACTATAATTACATATACGGAATTTTCTTTAATATAACATCACATTCATAAGTCATAAAAAGAGTTAACTGATAAGTCTGTGTTTGATGACTAGAAATATATTAATTAAGGCATTCTTCTCACTCTGTAAGAGCTTGTTCCAGTGATTAAAAGTATTTCACTTAACTTTAAATACTAGGAGGACCTTGTAGGTCATTCAGCTAAGCTTCTTCATTTTAAAGATCAAGAAGCTATTGGACAAAGTTGTTAAATAGTTTGCACAATATCATGTAGCTTATGTATGCAGGTCAGGACTGCCACCTCGGTTTACTGACCCACTCTAATATTCATTCCAGTGCACCTCACTGCCTTTCCATTCTTTTCCTCACTTCTTTTTCAGCATAATCGTCCTTGTCATTCACTTTCTAAACATCTGACATCTTAATGGACATTTCTAACATCAGAATTTGGAAGCTGAGGAGAACTCCATTTTTTTTTCTATAATTCAATCTTCCTTTAAAGTGATATTTCACAAAGTATGTTAAACTTTCATTTTTTTCAGAAATGTTTTATACCAAATAGATTATAGGGGAATTGCCTTGGGAAGTGTTGTGCATTATGACTTTTCTGAGATGTATAATATATAATAGCATGTTAAATGCTTTATGCAATAATTTCTCCTAAATAGAAAGTGTTTAAATGTGCATAAAACACCATTTTTGAAAATTATATTTAATATCTTTTTTCTCTTTGCACCTATAACATTTGACTGCTCCATGTATTCCCTGGAAAAACTACCTCAGACTTAAGATCTACTACTCTTATGAGGTCTCTAAAATTGAAGGAATCATCAATCTGGAAATAGCATTTGATATACTTAGGCTTACCAATAAAACCCATTATTAGGATTTAAGATGTCTGTCCAAGACACTGATCATTAACTCAATAAACATTTTTAAAGACTCAGTGTGATTTATATTAATACAATTTCATGTCACATACTGCCATTGTGTTCACTGATGATTCTAGCATATTTTGGTATGAATAGAAACTTTGGAATATGTGTCTCTCATATGTTTGTGTGTGTGTACACACACACACACACACACACACATATGCCAATTTACAAACTGTCAGAAGAAATAGGAGGTGAGGTTGTACTAAAGCAAGATAAATGTAATATATGCAATAAGTATAATAAAGTAATATATGTAATGAATAAATATTTGGATCATGTCAATATATACCTAAACTTAAGGATTAATACAGAAGCATCTGAGAAATAATACTGCAGAGAAATAAATGCGTCTTGTTTTGTTTTGCCTTGTTTTTTTGAGACAGAGTCTCACTCTGTCACCCAGGCTGGTGTACAGTGGCACAATCTCGGCCCACTGAAAACTACACCTCTCGGATTCAAGCAATCCACCCACCTTAGCCTCCAGAGTAGCTGGGGCTACAGGTGTGTTTCACCATGCTCAGTTAATTTTTATATTTTTAGTAGAGACAAGGTTTCACCATGTTAGCCAGGCTGGTCTTGAACTCCTGACCTCAAGCGATCCACCTGCTTTGGCCTCCCAAAGTGCCGGGATTACACAATTTTTATCTCTATTGCTATCTCTATATACTCAAAGTATCATTTCAAGAATAAGAAAAATTAAACTACATAGTTAGCTAATATTTAATAGTACATTATATCATTAAGAACATTGTATTGGTGGGCAAAATACAAATAAAGATTGTGAATTTTGAAATATTTAATTATAAAAGTCAACTTGTGATTCAATTTTATTTAGAATTTATTAATTTGTATTTTTTTATTTTATTTTTTACTTTTACGTAGACATGTTGGAAATGACATTAATTTTATAATATACTCTTTTTACCAGGTTTCCTAAAATGCCTATGATTTTTAAATATTATGCTAAATATAAAATTTCTAAGCACATTGCAATAGCAACAATAATTACAATTGTTAATATTCACTATCTTAAGACCATTTAATTTTTACATATAGAAGTTATATTTTTGTAACTTGGTTTATGAGTTCAAGTTAATTCCTAATATGGTTTTTTTCTTTTTTTTTTTTTAGACGAAGTCTTGCACTTGTCCCCCAGGCTGGAGTGCAATGGCATGATCTCAGCTCACTGTAACCTTCACCTCCTGGGTTTAAGCAATTCTCCTGCCTCAGCCTCCTGAGTAACTGGGATTACAGGCGCCTGCCACCACGCCCGGCTAATTTTTTTTGTTTTGTTTTGTTTTTTGTATTTTTAGTAGAGATGGGGTTTCACCATGTTGGCCAGGCTGATCTCAAACTCCTGACCTCAGGTGATCCACCCGCTCGGCCTCCCAAAGTGCTAGGATTACAGGCATGAGCCACCGTGCGCTGGCTGATACAGCTTTTCAGTAAGTCCATATCATTTAGAAAGAATAACTGCATACGTTTATTTTCTGCCTTGTTTCGAGTCTTTTTCAGTTTTTTAAAAAAAATGTTAAATACACATAAACCACGAATGCTTGCAAAACAATACATGAGAAAGGTATACTTCTTGCATTCACTGTAGTGACAAAGAAAAGGAGTAGCTGAAATTCTGTAGGTTTTCTAGGGTCGTAATATGATTAAAGGAGAGAAAGAGTTTTAGTTCTTTATTTCTAAACTTTAATTCTATCTAGCAGCATTTTTGTTACAGTCCTGCTGAATTTCATTAGTAAAGTAAATTGGCTGATTAGAAGTTAAAGTATTATCCACTTCTAGAATTTCTAAATCTTTTATACTTCAGAATCACCCAGATTGCTTTTAAAAATTCTTCATTGTTCTTCCAAG